>NW_026622875.1:25147500-29947500 GCF_023065955.2 Ursus arctos
TTTCCTTCTGATCTTTTTTCCATGAACACCGAATGCATACAGTTGTAGGAGCTTAGAATTGGCAATAGTTTTATGTTATATCTCAATAAAATGTTTCTAATCTGTTGCATTTATGTAATAAATAACAGTTTGCTAAGCTGACTTCATGTACTTTTGACAGTTTTATCGTATTTCTTAGAGATCAACTTTTTCACAGGAAAGTTGAGAGCAGGTTATAGGCATCACTCTCACTTGTAATACTTACTGTTAAATAGCATATCCTAATTTCTTAGTTCATGTTACGCCATTAGCAGTTCCCCATGTCACTAAATATTCTTTCAAGTCTGATTTCAATGAACGTGAAAGATTTCAATGTGAGGATCGTCTATTCAATATTTCATTAAATAGTTTCTTACTCCTCAACAATTATGATATTTTTAGATTTTTAAAACTAATATATATAATATTATGATGATATAAAACTAATTTATATAATACTCATATATAAATCTTTGATCACATCTCTGAATATTTATTTAGAACAAACTAGGAATGAGACCTAGATTTTTATAGGATTTTCTCTTTGATTCAAAGGGGACCCAGGGTTTTGCAGAAAGGGCTGCTCCTTTAAAAGCCTTAGTCTGTCCAGGCGTTGCCCTTTGGTTTAAACTTGTAATTGTGTGATTCCCTAAAGCATCTTCTTCGATCTAATAGTCTTAATAACCATTCCCCTTTCATCCCCTTATAGACAATAGCTTTTTGAGTTTTCCTCTTTATCCATTCTCTTCCCGTGCCCATCTCCGACCATTCTGAAACAAAACGGGGCAATACGCGCCTGTCTCCCCTTCCTCCATGTTCACCCCCACACCTCCACTTCAGTGCCTTCTCAGCAGAGACCCCAGTGCCCAGGGACAGGATGGGCTATAACTAAGGTGTTAGCTTCTTAAGTCCTTCCTCCCAGTGTAGGTAAAGATTGAATCAGTTAGGACTTCCATAATTACTCGCATTTTTTAAAAGATTTTATTTATTTATTCAAGAGAGAAAGCGCAAGAGAGAGCACGAACAGAGGGCAGGGACAGAGGAAGAGGGCAAAACAGGCTCCTCGCTGAGCAGGGAGCCCAACTCAGGGCTAGATCCCAGGACCTCAAGATTATGACCATAGCCAAAGGCAGTGGGTTAACTGACTGAGCCACCCAGCTGCCCCAATTACTTGCATTTTAAAAGAGGATCCTGGAGAAGGGACAATGAATGCTTAAACTCAAAAGAATGAATCACTAATGGTGGAAATTACAAAACAAACTAACAAAAAAATCAAACCAGAAAAAGATTTTCCTTACGTCACTGAAGCCACAGGCTTGGCTAAACTTACCTAACAGGAGTGAGAGAAAAAAGAAGGTAACTGAGCCAAATATGGAGCCCTGGGGATATTCCCCCTTGGAGTCAGTGGCATGGGCTCTCAGGAGAGGGCCTGAGGGAGAAATGAGGGGAAGCCCTACTGGTGGGGCATGAGGAGGGTGAGATGGTGGGGAGGGAGGGCAGTGGGAGCGTTTGGCCGCCAGATGAGCAGTCTGGCATCATACCTAAAGGCAACAAGTGGGCCACCACTCTAGAGTCTCAGGCAAAAGGATATTGTACAGAAGCCAGTGTTTGAAGATTATTCCACTTAATGTGGGCTAGATAAATTGTGGAAGAGAAGAACAGAAAAATCAGCCAATAAACTACAGCAACTGTAAGAGCTAATATTTACTTAGCATGTATTTGTATGTCAGGCTCTGTGTTAAGTGTCCCACATGTATTAGCTCGTTTATAAACTGGCCCATGTCTATGTTGTCAGTATGACCCCATTTTATAGATAAGGAAACTGGGAACAGGGAGGTTACATTACTTGCCTAAAGCTCCACAGCTGGTAAGCAGCAGGGCAAGGATTCAAGCCCAAGTGCTTAACCCCTACCCTGGACACTGCCGTGATGATAGGCGTTGACTGTGGAGGCAGCTGTGGCCATGGAAAGACAGAGCATGCGGCAGTTCCTGTGCATACAGTCTATGTTCTGGGGCGTGCGGAGGCAGAGAAAACGAATAAAGACTGCTTCTCAGAAAATTTTCTGAGATGCCAAAGGCCAGAGCCAGGAGGTAAGAAACGTGCGCTGTGCCAGAGCGGCGGTCATCAGGTGCCTGGCAGCATGGCCTCCCTTCTACAACTCATCGGTTCCTGGAGTATTCCGGGCAGGGCCTCTGCTGGACTCAGTACTGCCAATGTCTGAGGGCTGGTAGTTACCTTATTGAACACCAGATATATGCCAGGCACTGAACTAGCAGCTTGACATGTGTTATCTCATTTGTTACTCATAGGAAAATGATTTTAGCATCTATCTTATAGATGAAAAAAACGAGGCTCCAAGAAGTAATGGGACCTGCCCAAGGCATGCAGCTATGGGCGCGCCAAGATTTGAACTCAGGGAAAGTCTGACCCAAAGGCTATCAGTTCCCTGTCCACTGCACTGATGATAATACTTCAGGTTCTAGTCTTTGGGTCCTTCCTTCTATTTCCCCAGGGGAGGCTCCCTTCCCATCAAGGAAGGCTGGCTAAGATGTGCCTCACTTAGGTTTGTCATCAACATCTGTCCCAGCACTCCTCCCTCCCTGTGCCTCCATCAAAAGAAAATAACCTAGCAGTCCCTGGACCTGTAGGTTGATGGACGGTTTTCCTCAATCCATGACCTTGTCTGGATATTTCTTCCCCTTTCATGAACTCCCACGGAGCAAGGTCACTTGGGAATAGGCACAAGATATGGAATCTGGAAGCCTGGGTTAGAGTTGTGGCTCCTCGGTTCATGGACGTAAGATTACGAGCAAGCCTCAATTTCCACTTAGGGTTATTGGAAGAGCTAAGTGCAGTGATGCATGTGAAACGCTTTGTGAACTAGAGAGCCTTATGTATCTATTCCACACCACCAACCCATTCTCCCTCGCCAGTCAGGATTGAGTCCAGAATAACTGTCCCCAGTGTTGCTTCCTCCACATTAGGGGAGATGAAACTGTGGACAGGGAAGTCTGGACATCCATCAGAGGTCGGCTGTGAGCAGAACCACCTGCCTGCCGAGCCTGCCAGAGTCTGGGCCAGGCAAGACGGCTTGAGTTTGTATGGGGCTTTGCAGCTTACAAAGTACATCGACATCTGTCATCTGGTTGCTTCACAACCACCCTATGAGGCAGGCAGGTGGATAGCATTATCCCTGCTGGGCAAAAGAAAAAACGGAGTCCTCAGAGAGGTTAATAAGTTGCCCAAAGTCACATAGTTACTGTGTGGAGAGCTGGGCGCATACAAGGTCTTAGGTCTCCTGGCCCACGGCTGCCTCCAGCTTTTAGCAGCAGGCCTGGGGCCCACTGCACAACTTCATCACAGCTTCATACTACACCCAGCATGCGCCGTAGACTGGCTGATGATGATGCACTGTTTAGTGTATAGTTTTCTATAAATTCTGTACAAATGTATAATAATGTATAAATTATATAAATTAGGCATATATTTTTATTTTGCAGGTTTTGTTTTACTCTCAAATTGGGAACATTTGTTCAAACACTTTGGAAGACCCTTGAGAACCCCATCAGCCTAAACACAGTGTCAATAGAGCCTAAGAGTTAAAGCTGCCTGCTCCCCAGCACAGTCCCCTCTCCCTGTTCCAGCTCAAAGTGTTCTAATATGTTCAGTTCACCTCACAAAAGTTCAGATGTGGGATCCCCTCCCCACCAGTGGGCCAGAAAGCCACGGGGTCCCTTTAGGTGGACAGGTGGCCAGGGGGCTGTCGTGGGGAATGCTCACAACCTCCACTAGTTCTTCAAGTCCTAGACTAACTACCACCTCTCTGGAAGCCTTCCCTGACTCTGCCAAGCTGGTCAAGATGTCCCTTTTCTGTAACCCCACAGTCCCCAGTAACGAACTCGATCATTCTGTGGTGAATGTGAGTTGTTTGCATGACTTCTCTTCCACACAGGGAACAACTGAGGTCAGGGACTGTATTAGGTCATCTCCATCTCCCCCAGCATAGCCCTGGATAAATGCTTCAGAAGAGAGTGAATGAGCAAAACAATGAATGAATCAATGGAAGGTTCTTTACATCGCCTCTAGCTCTTAGGCGCTCCTCCACTCCTTCTCCTGTGTGTTAGAGAAAGGGGGGAGGCATGGCAATTAAAGCCAGAGAACTAATACTTTTTAAAAATAGCTTTGATAGAAAGTTTTTTGTTTTGTTTTTTAGGATTGTATTTATTTATTTAACAGAGAGACAGAGAGAGCACAAGCAGGGCGAACAGCAGAGGGAGAGGGAGGATCAGACTCTCTGCTGAGCAGGGAGCCCGATGCGGGGCTCGATCCTAGGACCCTGGGACCATGACCTGAACCGAAGGCAGATGCTCAACCAGCGGAGCCACCCAGACACCCTGAAAATTTTATTTTTAAGGTCCCAGCTCTTCAAGGCCCACAAATAGATGGTCCGCGGCACGGAGCATGGCCAGAGAAGTGAGGTGTGCTAGTGTTCTCTCATATTCATGATCCTCTAAACTTGTTTAAGGACAGTGAATTATCTTCTTTTCATTCCTTACCCATCACTAATATCCAAGCTGCAGTGACCAAGTGTTTTCTATGCAGCAGTTTCAATTTATCCACTTCCTTTGGTAACTACTTTTCTTTTTTTTTTTTTTAATATCCCTTAGGGCTTTCTCCTTGACCTACAAAACAGCACTGCGCACTCTGTGTTCTTTGGGGAGACGTCCTCAGAACCTTTATTTGGAAAAGCGAATGTGTGCTGGAGTGTGTCATCCTCGGTGGGAAGTTGGATTCATCTCACCGGGGAACGGTTGGGGGCTATTCCAGCCTGGGCTTCCACTTCTTCCTTTAATGAAGTAGCACCTATTTGGATGATAAGGAGCCACTGAAAATTGGGAACATCTTACAAATGCAAAATGCCCTTTTATATAGAAATGTATATCTTACTTTAGAATGTGTCCTGTAATACTATTCTAATATAATAAGGATTCCTACAAGGGGTTTATAATAAGTTGGGGAAATGTTTATGAAATAACATTAACTTTATAAGCAGAATGTGAAATTATATATACAGTATGTCCTCAATTCTATACTTTTCAATGAAAAATGTACATAGAAAAAAGAAAGGCAGTTTTCTCATTTAATCTTCACAACAACTCTGTGGTATTATTATGTGGAATTGTTAAATAATCTGCCCAAAGCTGTACCATTATATGTGCGGCCCAAGGTCACAATGCATGCATAGAGGTTGGATTATGCATGTATATTTTACCCAGAACTGAATTTGGGAAAGGGAGGGATACTTGGAGCTCTACCCTTTGGAACTACCCTTCCCTAGCACCATGGAGTCTCATCTGGCCAAGTGATTAGCTTTGGCCAGTGACATATGACTCAGGTAATTTATAACTTCCAAGTGGAAACTTCAAGAGCCAGTGTGCAATCTCCATGCTCTTTGTTGCCTTCCGCCTAAAGATTGGGCAGTCCCCCAGAGAAAGGCTGCCCTGTCTGCTGGATCCTGGAAGAATGACAGCGTGAAGCAGAATTGATACATAGCAGATGGAGAAATGGCACTGTGTTGTTTTAAACCACTGAGATTTGGAGGACGTTTGTCACCACAACATACCACAAAAAAATCTGGCCTATTCAGACTGATTTGAAGGCACTAAACATTGAGGCTAGCTGACAAATGACTTCTCATAGTTTAAATGAGACGTGGTGTGATACTATAAAGGAAGTTGGGTCTTAGAACCAGACCTGAATTTAACACAAGCCAAACTTGGCTAACCTTACTTCCATATTTTAAAACAAGGATTATAATATATCATATAAAGAGTTGTTGTATTGGGGTGGGTGGCACAGTCAGTTAGGTGTCAGACTCTTAGTTTTGGCTCAGGTCATGATGATCTCAGGGTTGTGGGATCAAGGCCTGCATTGTGTTCCGCACTCAGTGTGGAGCTGGCTTGAGACTTTCTCTCCCTCTGCCCTCCCCACCCCCTTGCACACATGCACACGCTCTCTCTCTTTCTCTCTCTCTAAAATAAATAAATCTTTTTCTTTTAAAAAAGAGTTGTTGTGGTTAAATAAGACAGTGCATATAAAGCACCTGCCACTTAGAAAAAAATAGGAACTGATTATTACAAAAATTTTTCCCCAGGGGTGCCTGGGTGGCTCAGCCAGTTAAGCATCTGCCTTTGGCTCAGGTCATGATCCCAGGGTCCTGGGATCAAGCCCCACATTGGGCTCTCTGCTCGGCGGGGAGTCTGCCTCTCCCTCTCACTCTCCTTCTGTGCTCTCTCTCACACACATAAAATCTTTAAAAAATTTTCCCCATAATTTTTATAAAGATGCCCCAGTGCTAATGTGTGTGTTAAACAAGGTATGTTTACCTTTTGTATTTTTTCAATTTTGTGTACCTTTTCAATTTTGAATTTGTTCAATCAATGAACAAAAAGATTGTGATGACTTTAGTTTTCCCTCTACCAAACAGTAATAAATACACAATATATAACATTAATAAAATCACATATTTCTAAGAGGAAAAACCAGTGTTGTCATGATTTAAAAATTTAACATTAATAAAAATTAATATTAAGATAAAATTAACAGAAGGAAAATAACATTATTGAAAATCCATTTAACAAATACAATAATTGAAGTTCAATTGTGCATAATAACATCCATCTAAGGAAACAATGGAATAACATTAAGAAATAATGGACTCTAACTTCTTTAAATCTAAATTCCTACTCTGGCAAATACACACTTTCTGTCCTCAACAGACTTTCAATCTGAGAAAGGTAAATACACACAAAAGATCCAAAGGCAACTGAGTGTCACATATGAATATATGCCAGAACTATTCCACTTGTAGCCTCCTGCTTTATGAAATTTTAGAATATAACTCTCCTACTGTTTCCTAGATTACATAATGAGTCTACACGTTTTCTCTCTTCCCATCACTCCACCCACACACAAAAAGGGAACATTCGTGGATATGTCAGACTGTAACTATTTCTTCATAATTTGATACATCTGAATAAAAAGCAGATCATTAATTTGCAGATATTTCTGTAGAAATTGGAAAACTTTCAGCCTCTTTCCCACTGCCACATCACATCCTTCTACCTCCTTCTTAGGACTCCCCCAAGACAGTAGAGTTGGTAATCTATTGGTCGGAGCCCAGGATGTTCCTCATCCATTTTAATATTTTTACAGGTTGCCATGCCTTAAAATATAGAAGCATATGTATAATGTCTCTTCTATACACATCCTCAATTTAAGGAGAGACAAATTAAAGCTGCTATGAGAGATCCTGCTGGCTCCCTTAATAAGTCCATCTCTCAGTTGTCCAAGATCAATAGTGGGGGAAGAATCTCATTGGTGATATGGCTGTGTCCCTCAGCCCCGATAGGTCTACTGAGATTAACCTTCCCATTAGGAGGGCACTAACCACCTCAGTGGTCACGGTGTTTGCACTAGAAGTGCTGCTCTCTCAGTGCATGCCCAAAGAATGACTTAGAGTTCTTCACTTGGGTCCCCTAAGCACACCCTAAGGAAGCCTTATTTCCATTCACTCTCAGTGGAGACAGTGTGGGCCCAGTCAGAGGAAAGCCTGTGAGGATAATTTCTCACCCTTATTACTGCTGCTGCTCCCCATGACCCCCACCCCCAACACACACACAAAGCCACAGCCTCAAGGAACCAAGTTACATTGCCCCAATCCAGTAGACACACCAATAGGAAGATCAACTCTAGGCCAAAGATCCGCCCCCCCACCCCCACCCTCCAGGTCTTGTGTGGCTGTGACCAAGGGACCCAGCTTAGGCTAGCCACCTGGGACTGCTTGCAGCAAACTGGATTGTAAATGCAGAGGAGAAGGGTGAGGCATGTCCTCCTAGGCTTGCCCATTTAGACATTGAGATAGGACAGACACTCAATCACACTTATAAGCAGTTAGCAGCCCTCCTCATTTGACAGATAACTTCATCACTGTCTCTTCCAAAATCCAAACCATTTCTCCAACTTGAGAATATTTTCCAGAAAGACTTATTCCATGTCACCATCAGCCCATTGTTGCTTCATGCTACTGTCTCTTTAAAATGCTCCTACTTTCTGTACTAACCTGAGCAAAGATGCACAAAAACACAGCTTTCACACTACTCGTAGTTTCTTTTCTTTCATTTCATTTCATTCCACTCAACACTCTTCCGTTCCAGTCCTCCACACCTTGTGTGAAAAATTTCCTTTTAGAACTTATTTCTATAAAAAGTTTGGTTTCCCACACTAAGGAACTAGTATTTGTAATGTTCATAGATACTGAAAATTATAAACCAAGTAAAATTTCCTTTTTCTCCTTTATCTGCCAGAAAGCTCAGAGCCAAACTTACAGCTCAATTATGGAAACTAAGTTGGGGCCACATATCTACATCCTGTTTCATCCAAAATTTTTTATTCATATTTCTCTATTTTACAGGTTTCTATATGCATCCTCAACTCTTGCAAAATCCAGAAAGGAATATAGATGATACATGGATAGCTAACCAGGTGGAGAGATAGATAATAAATAGATATTAATACATCAACTCATTGGCCATCTAGTCAGCCAGATTTCTTTACTGAGTGTCCATGATCTTCTGAGCAGTAAATTCTCTTCTTCAGTTTTTGTCCTCACTCTGGACTATGTTTTCCCCTTGAGGAAGTCACAGAGAGAAGGAATATTATCTTTCAAGGCAAAGAGGGCACACAGCCTGTCACATGTTGTGGCAGTGGTCTAAGGAGGGCTGATCTAGGTCTCCTGGTTTCCAGCCCAATGATCTTTCCATAGCATTGCTCTGCTTTTTGTGCAGTTTACCACATGGAAAGCCCACAGTGAAAGGCAGAGTTCAAACTAACCACATATTTTTTGAGTCCTGTTCTCACCCTAGCTCCATCATTTCCTGGGTCAGGGATTTTCCCTTCCCTTATCTTTTCCTGGAACATTTTTACCTTTTACGGCACTTTCTTACCATTCCATTTTCAATCCTTCACTTGCAGTATTTTCTCTGTTAAAAAAAACAAAGCCACAATACTCCTAACTGCCTACCTGGCCCACTGCCATAGGTACTCAATAAATGTGCGTTCTCGTCCTCTACTCACTTCAACATGTATTTAAATGCAACTCTCCCTTCTTTCTGCCCCATTCCTGTACTTACACCTTCTATATACATTGACCTGTGAACTATGCCAAATGAACCAGCAGAGAGAGAGTTAGATTCATGTCAATGTCATTCTGGTGAGGAAAACAGAAATAAAAATAGGTGACAGTCTATTGAATTGGAATATCAAAAAGCACTCAATGTTTCCAATGTCTTTCATATCCTCAGCATCTTGATGTTTGTGTTAGTATAGCCAGGGAAAATGTCTGTCTGCTCTTCATCACTTGATTTTTATTGAAGAAACTCGACTTCCAATAAGGTCACAAGAGGGAAGCTGATGATTTGTAGTGGACTTTGTGGTAACTTTTCCAATATCCTTCCTCCCTCCTGTTCTTTTTTCATCTGGGAATCCATTTGGGGATCCATGTGGTTCCAAGGAAACTAACTCTGCTCTCTGATGCCAAAAGTGAGCACATGTCTTAAGTCTAAGAAAATCAGCACATTCCATCTCCTAGCCTAATCAAAAGCTTTCTCTCCTCCTCTGGAAATAGAAGTCTAAAACTCCTCCAGTCATTTTACTAGCACAAAGCAGGCCAGCTTGATGATGAAGCCAAAATGTAGAGAATTGCAAAGAATGAAGCCAGGGCCCTGAGGACATCATGAACCTCTAAATTAGACTTTACCTAAACTTAGACTTTATGGTTACATGAATTAATAAATTTTATTATTTAAGCTCATGTGTTACTTTCAGATAAAAGCTTCTTAACTAATACACTGATGATATCTTAAAATTCGTATAAAGTATGTTTGTTTTTGATACATAACAATAGCTGTGATTCACCTCTGCTACTTACTCCCTGTCCAATATGCTAAAGACACCAAGCAGATGGAGGGTATGGTGGTATGTGTCTATGTATGTGTATTTCCCCAAATGATCAACACCAACAATCATCATTATCCCCATCATCACAGTGGATGAGGCCATCATATGTAAATCAAACTCAGATGACCAAAGTTTACAGCAACATTTGAAATTTAGTGTCTCAGAAGCGTTTCATTTCAGTCCCATAAAAGTTATGGTATGCTGATTAAACACTGATTGGAGGCCGAAAGAGTGCTTACTTGAAGTTTATAGGGATGGAAAGGATGCATTCTGTTGCCACCTAATTTTTTTTTCAAAACACTGCTGCCCAAAGACAGCCAAATATATGTATTTCACGTGTTTTAAGGGAAAGAGATTTTCAGACTTTTTATTTTTTATAATGTATTTTCTGCCAATAATAAAAGATGAGGAAAAGAAAATATTGATAGAAGAAACCATACTCCTTTTCCAAAGAAAGAATTCATTGTCTTCAGTTTCCTCACTTCTGTTTTTGAGGAGAAAATGATAATTTATTCCTTCTCATAAACATTTTTCATGTGCAGATTTTTCATATCTCCCAAATTTCCCTTTTGTAACCATGGTCCAGAGTGATGAACCTTTTGTCCTTACCTTCTTCCCCAACCTTGATTCTAAAAGACAAAGGACAAGAGTCACCTGAACAGATTTTTCAAGGAAAAAAAAAAAAAAGGCAACAAAGTAAGAAGCTGTCTCAGTAGGGGAACAGGGTATGTCCATAAGTCCTGCCTATGGGGCTGCTCCTTAACACAGAAGGCAGGGATAAGGGAGGGACTAAGCTGGTAGGACCAGATGCTATGAATGATAAACAGCAAGATCTGCAGGTAGGAGACTGAGAGGTTGCTGGGAGTTTCCCGTACTAAGGAACAGGAATGCACAGGGGATTTTAAGTTGTTGGTTAACCTGTAAAGCTTTGAGTTATCTTTAGATACAATATTGCTCCAGAACTAAACTCTGGGTTTCCTGGCTATGTAAGCAATAAGTGCATCCTTTGGTGATTTCTTTATTTCCAATATTTTATCATGAGCATTTCCAACCATGTAGAAAAGTTGAACAGATTGAACAGTTGAACAGTGACATGTATACCCCATATACCCACCATGTAGACCCTACAATCAGCAGTTTGCTATATTTGCTATGCATTTATCTACCTTCCCTATCCATTCACCAATCCATCCCATTCTTTGGTGCATTTCAGATTAAGTGGAAGACACCAGTATACTACCTTCTAAACACTTCATCACACTTACCGTTAACCAGAGTTCAAGGTTTACTTACAAAACTTTTTCCTAGGTGAAATTTATATAAAATGAATTGCATGAATTTTAAGTGTGCACGAGTTTTGACAAATGTCCATGCCTGTAAGAGGAAAACCCCAGTCAAGACATAGAACATTGTCATGGTGATTTCTTTCTAACACAAACTATCAGTAGTGTTATTTGTCTGTTGCATTCATTTATCCAACAAATATCTTCTGAGCTCCTATACAGTTTAGATATTGTGCCAGATGTTAGAGACAGAGAGATAAAGGAAATGTAACTCTCCACAGGAGCTAACAGTTTAAAGAAAGAGATATTTGAATTAATTAGCTAATGAATTTATCTAAATAGCCACAGTTGCTGTGGAAATATATTCACACAGAGGAGTCATCGGCCAATACACCTGAGCTAGGTCAAGTAGGGCTTCACAGTGGACATTTTAAAAGATGAGAAGTCCCAGACATTCAGGGATGAGAGCACTAAGCAGCCAAAAGTCCATAACCCTTTATGGCATTTGAAATGGCTGAGACACAGGAGGAGGGGATGGGAGTAAGACTGGAAATGCTGCAAGGGCCAAGTCCAAGAGGACCTTGAATGTCCTGCTAAGGGGCTGAGCTGTTATCCAGAAAGAGACGGGAAGTTGAAGAGGAGCCTGCTAGACACCTGAGCCATGGTGACCTGGGTAAAGTTCACTCCATTTTCATCTTGAGAGAGATGAAGAAAGGGACTAATATGGAGGCTCTGGGGACAGACAAACACTTTGGAATTAGGTGTTAAATTATGGAAAATTCTAGCTCATAATCCAGGCTGCTGGATCCCAAGGGCCATGGAGGCTCCGGCTGGCCACCAGACAGAACATAGCATCCACACACTGTCAAATCTAGGCAAGGAGCCCTAGAGGGAGCCTGGCCTCCAACCTCTCCTCCACTTGCAGCATGAGAGACTCAGGGACTAAGGACAACTGGAGAAGACAAGCTGAGAAAACCTGGATTCTAACATATGATCTTCTAATATAGCTAGTTACACTACAATCACCTAATAATGATCATGGAACAACTTGTTTAGTGTTGTAAAGGGTCCTGCCAGACTCTAATCAGTAGATAAATCTTGTGGCTGAAACAGTTCAATCACTTTTGTTTATACTGAGAGAAAATGAAGTGATCACATAAACACAGGAGTGTGTGCACACACGTACACAAAACCAGCCACAGTCAAAATTGAATCTTGTTGTGTGTCCTTCTAAGAAGTATGAAATGATCCAAGGTAAAGTGCCAAATTCTCTTTCAAAAGAATGGGAAATAACTGTGCTGTTATATGACAAGTAATGAATTTACAGTACACCATTAAATGAATAGCGTTAAAATGTACAACACTGCTGGCTTAAAACAAAACAAAAAAATAGCTGGGGTCTCTCCATTTTAAACTCCTAATGAAATTAACCAGTGGTAAAAGTTGAAGGTACGAGTTGCATAGTAAACAACATCAACAAAAACAAGGGCAGAGAAGAGGATGGAGAGAAGAAAGCAGCTTAATGAGCAGCAAAAAGAAGAAATAATTTCAGAAGATACCATGTCTTAATTTCTTCCTGACTTTAAAACAGCTAGAGTTTTAGGTCAGCTGAAACAATCTTGCTTAAACTTCCAGGAAGAGTTACTGTTGTGGACTGAATATCTGTGTCCTCCCCCCCAAATTCAGATGTTGATATCTAATCCCCAACGTGATAGTATTTGGAGGTGGGGCCTCTAGGAGGTGATTAGACCATGAAGCTGGGGCCCTCATGAATGGGATTAGCGCCCTTGTAAGAGGAAGCCAGAGAGCTCGCTCACTCTTTCCACCATGTGAGAATACAAGAAGTCGGTCATCTGCAAACCAGAAGAGGGCCCTCACTAGAACCCAACCATGCTGGCACCCTGATCTTAGACTTCCAGCCTCCAGAACTGCGAGAAATAAATTTTGGTTGTCTATAAGCTACTTAGTCTGTGGGACTTTGTTACAGCAGCCTGAGCTAATACTGTGAGCAAAAAGAGTAAAAGTGCTGAGTTGTAGGACTTAATATCCTGCACAGTGGAAAGCTTTCCTACAGGAAGTTCTCTTCTTCCCTCTCTTTTAATTTTGAGACTCTCACTGAGCCCTAACCTGAGTAACAACTCTCCAGATACTTGAAGAAATCTGAAAAGTTGCCTCATGTTTATACCTCATTAAGTCAGAGACCAATCTTCATCAAAAACAAACATTCTAACACTGACCCACACTTCTTTGTTTTCTTTTTTTTAGATAAGTTGAAGGCTTTTAATTGGCTTAAGCATGTTTACTGGCCCAGGTACAGGACTCGGCCCCTCCCCCTGATCCTCTTGCCTCTGTGTTGACTTCTCCCTTTGGCTGGCCTCATCAGGTAAAGTCTACAGCATCTCCAGCTCACATTCTGGGGATTGACAAAGAGCTTTTTGTCCCAAATCATTCAGAATTAAAAGGTCCCATAACTGAGTCCCATTTGACCAGCTTGGCTGCCTTCCTGATCCTTGAATGTAATATGCCAATTGCCCCAGGACTGGGTCATATCACAGCCCTGTAGAGAGTGAGACTGAACACATGGCTTGAGTGTTGGGGGAAAGTTTGCCCCTGGACAGTGGAAGGGTTATTACTAAGATGGGGGGAATGAACTGGAGGCCAGCAAAAATAAGAGATGTCACTAGGCTCTTCTGAACACTTAAGGCTTGAAACACTAGTAAAAGCAGAACCCAAGAAACAAGCAGATAGCACATCTGCATCCCCATTGGTCAAAGTGGAGAAGGAGAGTGTGAGTCCCTGGGCCTCTGCACTGAAAACCACTGCTCTGCACCTGCTTCTCCCTGCCATTTACCTCCCAGCCCTATCATTTATACAAAGTTACAGAAAGCCTCCTTGCTGGTCTCAGGACCAGAAAGGTGCTCAGAAAGAATAATCAGGTATGCCCACAGAGTCTGGAGTCTGGCCTTAAACTTATCTTTAGTCTTTCCCCAGAACTATTCTTCCATAGATTCACATGCTAGTTACAGCACCACACATTCTTCTCATACCTTTAACAGATATTCCAGTCACTCAAACACCAGTCCTGGAAAGTCCTCTGGCCATGAATTCGGGAGTCCCTGTTCTTTCTAACAGTAATTCTGCAGGACGTTAATAGGTGCTGTGCCTAACAGGAATTCTGTGGACAAAAACAGTGTGGGAAACACCAGATTAAATAATGTTAAAAATATTTATTTCATGCAAGACTCCTCTCAGTCTTTAACATGCACATGTGTGTTGTGAATCTACCAGAGGAGGCTTGGAAAGTAACATCTCCCACATTTCTTTAAGCAGGGAGTTTTTTTTGGTTTTTTGTTTTTGTTTTTTTTTTTTGTTTTTTTTTTTCAGAAAACATCTAGAGAAGCCATTGTTTCTAGAGAACACATTTTAAGAAAAGCTGACCTTGCCTAGCCCCTTTATTCTCTAGATGAAGAAACCAGTTCTTACAGAGTTTTAGTGATCTGTCCAACCTGCCACTGGTCAATGTCAAGGCCAGGGCCACAAGATCCATCTCTCAATTCCAAGTGCCAAGCCTTGTCCTTTACACTGCATCCTCCCCAGTGGCACCTCAGGCTTCCAGGGTTATTCATTCCCAGTGAGAAAGATGAGGGTCTGCCCTGTGGCTGGAGGCAAGTGTGGACTCCCCAAGTGAACTTCATTCTAAGGTAAGGGTGGTAGGCTGAGCACCTCTGCTTTCTCACCAACACCTCAGGACTGAGGCAGTAGTAAAATCAGTTAGGAAACAAGTCAACAGCTTAATCAAGTGTCTGTACAGTGCTTTGTACAGCACACTAAGCTCTCAAAGTTATGCCTACTGAGAGCCAGGACTATGGACAACATTAAATATGGTCTTAGGTTGGGCTCTACAGAGGCAGGCCCTCAAAAACATTTGAATGCTGGTAGTTTATTTGGGCAGTGGTTCCAGGAAGCAGATGGGTAAGGATATGGAGAATAAGACAGGAAAGGGAAAGAAGCCAGTACAGGGTGCATTCATGTAAAGGCTACCAGAGTGGCCCACTGGGGCTGAATTGAGCAGGGACATCATGGAAGCAGGATACAATGCACCTCAAAGATGTTCTGCCCAACTGGTAAGGAACTGGGGTATCTATCACCAACCCTGAGCAAATGTCACCTGGGCCATCAGCCAGGGGTATGAATTGTTTGAGGATAGCTTTTAATATCAACCTTGACAGAGAGAAATAATAATAATTTGGAAAGAATGCTTGTTGCAAAATTGAATTCTACACAGTGAAACTTTGATAATTTTATTAATTAGTCATACAGCCAGGCAGAGCCCGTGACAAGCCTGGATTCTGGAATGTGTTTAAAGGAGTTTAATTGTAGTGCTTTCTGAGTTCCAGTACCCATTAAAAACTTAGCTCTAAGGAGATACCATTTATAAGTCATGCCCTGCCTCGACCACTAGGTATTGTTAAAAGTACTTTGAAAAAAAAATTTAATTTTTTGAGTCCTTGGTTTAAAATAGTTACTAATTATAGAAAGGGTTCCTTAGCTTATGAGTAAAAGCTTGCAATTTTCAAGAAATGAAAATCCATGTTTTTTATCTAGCAAGTATCATATATCTGCGCCACGGCCATCCTAAACTCAGTTTGAAAGAGGGAAGAGTTTTGTGGGGGAAGGACCTGCTTTGAAGCTCATTCATATAAGAGCTGACATGGCTGATGGTAGAGTACATTAGTTCCTTGCTATGTGGCATCTCCATAGGGCTACCTGCAACATGGCAACTTGCTCTCTCTGCAGTGAGAGCTCTAAGAGAGCAGGAGAGACTTAGCAGCTAGAAGTCAGTGTTTTTGTAAACTAACCTCAGAAGAGATATCCCATCATGTCTACGGGATTACATTGGTTAGAACTGAGTCACCAGGTCCAGCTCACACTCAAGAAAGGATTGTAGAAGGGCAAAAATACTGGGACATGAGGTCATGGAGGGCTATCTACCACAGGCTGCCCTCTGGCCCCCAGTCATTCAGGACTCCCCACATGCAAAACGCACACTGTGTTCTCCCCCTGGAAGATTTATGTTTCTCTCAGTCACAATATTTTTGTAAATGCTCACAAATTCAATTGGTTGTTTGGCAAGAAAATCATACACTTGAACTTTGAGCCAGTACCATCATGGGCAGGGCTGGGTTTGGGAGGTTTTTGGACTCCAAATTCACAGACTCCCTTGGGAAACCAGTGGAAGGACTATTCCATCAGTGTAATACGTGGGAGTGAGACCAGGTCCTGGAATTTAGCTGGCATGGCAGGATATGGTCGATTGGGTTGGGAAGGACTTATCCGAGTTCCCTTGAGCAGGGGCCAAGAGGGACACTTTCAGAACCAGGCCTTCAGGAGCAGTGGATAGAAGAGCCGAAGAGAAGGCACAGGATAAGGGATAAACCATACTAGTTATCATCATTTTCACAAATTCTCTTTGAGACTTCAGGTAAAGCCCAACTTTACTCTTCATTCACATGCTGCAATCATCTGTTAGGGAAGCTGCCAGATGACAGTGCTGGTTCTGTGGCTGAGGGACTCAAACTTCTAGCTCCCTGGAGGATGTGCCATGCCTGGAGGACCACCAGAAAAACTCCTGTTTGTCCCAGGTGGCCTGTACATCTGCTGCCAAGCAGCTGGAGCCAAAACTCTGATTGGAGTGTAATAATCATGCAGTTACTGTCATGGGAAATGAGAAAGAGGCAGGTTCTGTGACTAATCCAAACCACACTCCACAGGGGTCTCCCATATGCAGCCAGCCCCAAATACAAGGCCTAGGCCCGAATTTTCTCTATAATCCAGCACTCAGCAGGACACTTGGTGCACAAAAGGCACACTGAGCTTTGGGTGGGGTGAGCCCCCTCTTCTTTCCTACTACCTCAGTCCCCACATGGTTAGCAACTGCCATTTACTAAATGCCATGCACTGTGCAAATTCTTTCAAAGCCCATTACACTCTGCAAATTCCCCAGCCAGTCCTTCATTGTATGAATGTGGGAAATATGCGGCAGCAAACAGCCTATCTGACAGTAAAGGCCATGCGCATGTCCTAACCAAACTGCGTCAAGCACGTTTGAAAATGCAAGACGGAAGGAAGTTTCTTTCATCCACCACCCTCATTCTCCAGGGAGCTGGAGAGGGCCATCCTCTTTTGCTTGCCCCAGATGCGCTCGGGATAAGGAAGCCGCTGCCCCCTGACTGTCCCCACCAGACATCTTACAGAAACTACTGGAAAACCCACCCTAGGCTTTGAGCTCCAGGCCTACCTCCCCCTTGTATCATCAGGGGAAAAAAAACAAAAACAAAACAGCTCAGATGGGCTGATGAGAGCCATTTATGTGCATCTCTTCCCAACTCCTCATTAGTGGTTTGAAATTAACATGATGGGAATATTTACACCTTGGAAATTGGTAAACACTACAAATCAGGACTTCTTCTTTTTTCCTGGAAAGCTGGTTCTTAAACATTTACCAGCACACCACTGTTCAGAGTAATGAGATATAAAATCTTACCAGCCTGAGACAATGTTCTCATCAATGTGGAAACATTTTACGCTGCTATGAAAACTAGGAACATGTCAGATGGAGTCATATGCTACCTTTGGGAGACCAAACCTTTCATTGCCTTGCTTTAAGTATTACAGCTGTCATCCTAGAATTTTTCATTTACCAGTATAACCCTTCATCCACATATAAAATATGAATCACATAATGAATCCAGGTATTTCACCCAGTGCTAAAATCCAAAAGCAATTAGCCTTTTTGTTTATTTCATGTGGGAGTTAGACTAAAAGCGAAATGAACACACAAAAAAAGAGCCAGGCATTGGTCCAAATGTCTGAATGATGCACTAATTAAATTGTATGACAACATTGCTATCTTTATACATACATTTTATTACAGGTTGGGGAATCAGCCAGGCCTTCCAAGTCAGCCTCCAAGAGAGCACTTCTTTAAAACTAGAGGAGTGGTACAGGGTAAGGCTTTGTGAGACAGATTTAGCTACACATTCAAAAAGGACAGATAAGACTGAGTGAGATTTGAAAAAGCTCAATTTTCTCCTCTCTGTGTTAATAATATGATCTTAATCAGGAGTAAGAGTTAAAAAGTCTGCCTATTCATGTATTCACTAAATAAATATGATGAAGATTTGGATCGATGCTGGGGATGATATAAAATTAACAAGATCTGATCCAGGCTCCATAAGAGTCCTCAGATAGCCCCAGTCTGGCAGAGAAGTGTATATTTATGAGAATGAGGTCCCTAAATGTGACCTAGGACTCATGGGTTTCTTGTGGGTCCTGGGAGGGATTGCTAACATCACCTGGGGGCGGAGGGGGGCAGTTTACTGAAAGTCTCCCCACTGGAAAGTGACTTTGAGTGTATTTCTCTGTCAATTCTTTCATCCTACTTCATAGGCTCCCATGAAAACTTAATGAAATATGTATTGTTGAAGTAGTTTGTTTCCAAAACTCATGCTTTTTTTTTTTTCTACAAGGAAAACTCAGAGTAGTAACCGCAAAAATGGCTATTCCAGAGGCTTTCCAGGGGCTAGAAACTGCTCCAAGAGCTTCACAACACATAATTTAATTACATTTAATCTTCACAACACCACCAGGCTAAGTACAGCTGAGCAAAGCAAAGCTTAGTGAGTGATGGAGGGGGCCTTTGAATCCAGAGGTCTAGTGCTCCCCATCATCATTGCCTCTCAAGAATTACACAGCCAAGTGCAAGGGTGCCATCACAGACCTCACCCTACTTATCACGAGATCATCTCTGTACGTTTCCATCCTCTGATACAGCAATAAATAAATTATGACATGAGCCTTGGAGTCCATCTTGAGTCCTCCTCCTGGAGGCTGTGGCCTGGAGACAAATTGCCTCTTCAGTCTCAGCTGCCACTACTGTCCATCCCCACGGAAGGCTCACATGTTCCCTAGATCCGTCTCCATAATCATCTGTTGCCTCTGACAGAGAGCATTGCTCCCACCCACTGGTGTTCTGCAACTCTGCTGTTTCCTCATAATACCCACTTGATGACTTCTCCAGCCATCACAATTCTCTTGCCCCAATTCCATCCAAACAGGGATGCAGGCTCCTCCACTGCTCTCATAAGAAGTAACCCTGGGACTCACTAGGACAACTCTGCCTCAGGGGTCCTAACTAGTTCTTGCATATCAAATACTGGAACAGGCACCCGTAGAAATCTCCAGCCCCTCCTCACCTGAGTCCAGTGCCCCATCTATCCTCAAGAGAGACAAAGATTTCCATTTTCCAATCCAAACCAATGAGGAGCTCCCATGGAGGAACATTTATTCCCTTAAGGGGAAACCCCACACATGGCCCAGACACAAGGGGCAGCATGCTTCACAGAGTGTGAGCCAGTCAAGCTCAAATAGCATCAAGTATGGGACCCAATAGAACAGTCTAAAGGGTATCTACATTTAGAGAGGAGAAAAAAGCATTTCTTTAAAGGTTCAAGATTATGTTCCCATGCACGTTTTATCCAATTTGCATTAATAATTAGAATACCTAACATCTCAGGCTGAAGCAACTATAATCAGATTTTTGGTGAATTCATAGTTTCTCTCCACAACAATGGGTGCTCCAGGTCAATTCGCTGAAAGCAAATTTGAAAATCTGTGTTGGAAGAAATGGCAGGACCTAAGAGGCTGCTGGGAGCCATGAGCCAGTGTCTTCACCCTGTCATCTGTCCTCAGCTTTCCATCTCTGTGCCCCATCTTCCCATACCCACCCTACCTCACCCCTCACCTGACCTGCAGCCTCCACTCCCCCAGGATCAGCAGCCCATGCTAGGCTGGGCACCAACTCACCCCTGCTAACTTTCTCCTGTAGAAGAACCCCTGTTTCTTCCCCAACTCCCTCCAGCTGGGGCAGACACGAATGGAGGGAACATTTCTTAAAACACTGTTAGGAAGACAAAGTGAAAACCTGTAAGTTAACACTTCACAGAATCTTTCCAAAGATATTAAAACCATCTCGAATTGCTGTAAACTTCACAGTAAAAAGTCCTTATAAATCAGTACATTTGTCATTTGGTAAATTCAGTGAATTGGTCATTTGATGAAATTTGTAAAACAATCTATAAATATTAAAATGTTGTCAATAGTAAAATGACTTATATATTAGAATAATATAAAAAATAAATAAGTATAACCTAAGAATATTTTATATGAAATGCATAGGGATGCTGGGTAGCTTAGTCAGTTGAGCGTCCAACTCTTGATTTCAGCTCAGGTCATGATATCAGTGTCATGAGAAGGAGCCCCACCCTGGGCTCTGCGCTCAGAGGGGAGACTGCTTGAGGATTTCTCTCCCTCTCCCTCTGCCCCCACCCCATGCTGACACTTGCTCGCTCTCTCTCTCTCTCAAATAATAAATAAGTAAATCTTAAAAGAAAAAAAAAGAAATGCATACTTTTAGTTGTATTCAGAAAAAGTATATAACCATTTATTCAACAATATTACTGGGTACATTTTATGAGCCAGGCCTTATTCTAGGAACTTGGGAAATATCAGTGAACAAAACATTCTTGCCTTCATAGGATAATAAACATAATAAATGCTATGTTGTGTCAGAAGAAAATGAGTACAATGGGAAAACAAGGAAATGTATAGGGTAAGGGACTGAAAGGCAGAAGGGGGAAAGGCAGTTGGATGGACAGTTCAGGAAAACTATATTACCTGAATATATTCAGGAAAACATTACAAATATTCATAAACTATATTCAACAAAATTCACATTCATTAAATATATTTAAGAAAAATAATTCTCAAAATAAGTTTAAAAGGCAAATCTATAAATTCAGCAAATTCAGCAATTTGACTCACCTCCTTGTATTTGTATAATAAAAAGACCCATTCTAGAGATTTTTCCCAAATGAAGTCTACCCCAAGAATGAACGGATAACTCTTAGAACAAAATTGCTAGCAACTTCTAACATTGTTTTTCTTCTGCCCCACCAGCACCCAACTTCACCCATTCAACAGCAGTGAGCATTTCAAGTCACTTTAGAAAAACCATAGCTGCCATAGTTCCAAGGAGGGTGCTCAGGAAGAGCTGGGTAGTCCTCAGTGTGGGCAAGCAGACCGACACAGCAGAGAGGAGAGGCAGCAGCTGGGAGCTCTTTCAGAAACAAGACGACAGCATATACTTCCTTATACAGGGCCTAGCAGACAAGAGTTGCTCAAAATAAGTTGAATAAATGATGGTAACACTCTGCCTTGAGTCAGAGGTGCTGAGGAATATTTGCCAGTGATGACAAGGTATTCCATGCAAGGAAGGAGGGAAGGGACATGGTCTACGTAGGGCAGAGAGAACACTGGCCAGGCTGCAGTGGGAGCAGGTGTGTTGAAAGGTTGGGGATAATATTTGGGCAGGTGAGCCTGATACTACCAGCCATAAATCAGACATGGAACAAGAGAAAAAGAGAGAGAAGTGATTCTTTGTCTGGGGGCTACAGGACTTATCAAATTCTGATGTGCACACAGATCGCTTGAGGAATTACATCAAAATGCAGATTTTGATGTAGCAGATCTAGGTTGGGGCCTCAGACTGTGCATTTCTAAAAAGCTCTCAGGTGATGCTGCTGCTGCTGGATCACACTTTGAGTAGCAAGTCCTAGATAGTCTGCACAGGCTTCGAAAGTCTGTGAACTCCCTAAAATCGCCTGCAAAATGCTGTATTCTGTACACAAGTGCATTTTTATGTAGAGAAACCGCAGTTTTCAGTAGACTCCCAGAAGGGTCTGTTATGGGTTGACTTGTGTCCACCCAAAAAAGACACATTGTAGTCCTCATCCCTGGTGCCTATGAATGTGACCTTCTTCAGATATACGGTCTTTGCTGGTGTACTCAAGATGAGATCACTCAAGTGGGCCCTAATCCAGGAGAATGCCGTATGACAAGTAGAGACTGACACAGCTACAAGCCAAGGAACTCTACGGATCACCAGCAAATCACCAGAAGCTAGGAAGAGGCAAGGAGGAACTGTCCCTTAACAGTTTCAGAAAAAGCATCTACTCTCTACTAACATCTTAATGTTGGATTTCTAGCCTCCAGAATTGTGAGATGCTCGTTGTTTTGAGTCACCTAATTATTTGTGGTACTTTGTTACAGCGACCCTGGGAAACTAAAACAAGATCAAAGATACACACACACACACACACACACACACACACACACACACCCAGAGTTAAGAATTACTGTACAGAGACAAGAATCATTCATGATTTTGAGCCTGAAGCTGGCAGCCGTAACTGGCAACGTGCAACTGCTAAACCTCCCACTTACGTCTGCTTCCTTTCTCAAACCCTAAAAATGTCTTCTTCCCCAATCAGATCTCTTCCCCTGGGATCTCTAGCTTTTCCTTCTCCTTAAGCCTAAAAGAAGATACACATTCTTTCTGGACTATTTTCTTCATCACATGAAAGGTGGAGAAACTGAAGCTTATGGCTTTTCTCCCTGCCCCAAGTTTTGTCTTCACGTTGGTTCACTCAGTCTGGTTCCCCTTCTTTATTCTTGTCTTTCCTTGGCTGTGAGGAGAGAGGCAGCCTCCCCTCTGTAGATGAGTAGATTTAAAACCTTGAGGTATTCTGCCCCATGCCTCACCTGGACTCCCAGATTCTCTGGAATGAGGGCCAAGACTCAGAGAACTAGCTGTGTTTCTAGGAATTGTCTCTGCCTCCAGGCACCTTCTGTCCTCCACTGGTGTCTGGGATCTTAGGAAGTCTGCTTCCTACAGCTATAATTATGATGGCCACTGCCCCCATCACACTTCTTATCTTTTGTTGAGAGGGAAGAATAAAAAGAAGGAGAGCAAGTATTTACTAAAAATGCAGTACCTGGTTTCACACACATTTTCCCTGTTAACGCTCATGTACACAAGGTGAAAATTAGTACCATTATGCCATTGATCTCATCGTCCACACTAGGACACCAAGTCACAGGGCTCACAAAGAAGAGAACCGAGATGCCAATCCAGCTCTGTCTGCTCCAAAGCCCACTCTCTTCCCCACCACTCTAAGCTGCCTGACAGAGGCTGAGCTAAACAGCTAAATCAGGGAAAAACATAAAACCAGTCAGGCTCAGTTCTGTTGTTCCAGGATGTTGTCTTTAAGACAAATATATTTTGATGTCATGTAAATACAAGCACCATCTGTCGTGTGCATGCTTTCTGTCTGATCCACTTATTCTATCTGATGCAGAAATAACCACCATCAGCTATTCGACAGACAAAACAACCAGAGCAGCAGTTTTCCACTGGTGGTTAGGAACACAGGCATAGCCTTAGCTTTTCTACAATAATCCCCAACTCTGAATTTGCAACACCCCAGGGTATTTCCAGTCACTGTAAGGGATTTTGAAAAATTCTTTCAAATTCCCAAAACTAAATAAGTGTCAGTGTACCTTAAGAAATAAAGAGGCTCTGCACCATACTTTTCAGAAGGCAGGAGGAGGCTGCAGGGGGAAGGCCAGCAACGGTGAGAGCTGCCATAATGAGCACAAGGAGGAGGGTGGGTCTGTTTCTGTTTCTTCACTTAGGTGGCTCTCTCCCCCAGTAAACAGATTAATGTGTTATTCTTGCTTGTAAATAGGCATAAAGACCTTATTGTTGATGTGAGAATATATAAGAAAAGAAATAATAACCCTGAAAGGCTACAAAGATTTCTAGGTGAAAGGTAGAACATGAAGCTAATTTTGTTTGGAAAAAGGAAAGCTAAAAAGCAAGGTTGTCTGTCGTACGCAGGAGTGACAAATAAGCAGCACTTTGGTTTCCACTCTGTTTCCCTTACCCGTGCCAGACACCTCTCAATAATCACAGAACTTTAGCGCTGAGCTAGAACTGAGCCTCAGAATCCTTCTCAACACAACTCTCTAGGGTAGCACATGAAATCTATTGGCCATATTTCTGAAATTGAGCAGGCTACTGATCAGCATATTGATATATACTGTTATAGCACGAAGGGCAAACAGGACCGTAGAGCAAGTACCCAGACCTTACCTCTCTCCCCTTCCTTTCCCTTGCCTTTCATCTTAATTTCTCCATCATTTCTAGACAAACTTATCCTTTTCAAATTGTTCTAAAATTGTGTTCATTTTTATCATTGGGCATCCACCCACCTATCCGTTCTTTCACAGGTCTGCAGCAACTGAAGTGACATAAGAAATGGCCTCAGTTGGGAGTCTAACAAACTCACTTTGAATCTACCACATTCCAGCTCTCTGACCCTGAGTGAGTCCACTGCCTCATCTTTAAAAAGAAGACGGTTGCAGCAATTTCTTCTTATGGTTATTACTAATATCAAATTAAACAACATAAAAGACCTCCCACATACCCAGAATGAATAGACATTCAATAAGTGTTAGTTTAATCTAAGAAAACAATAGGTGTAGATAATTCAAACCAACTCTCCACGAGAGGTTTAAAAAAGTACTCTAACCTACGATGTTACTGATATTGAACACTTTCTCTTGAAATCTAGAATCAGCTGGGGCCTCCCTATCCCTTGAGATTTAGGCAAAATTACATGAGCTTTACTTTGCAGAGCCACAGCCTTTGGAAACCCAAAGCATTTCCCATAGTCTCCATGGATTCCAGAGGCTCAGGCTCATGTTCTCAGGACCTCCCTTCCCTCCTGGTCTCCTATGACCTCACACATCAACTCTGCTCAATATCTCTTCAGCCAAGAAACAAGCTGAGTGTGTGTGTGTGTGTGTGTGTGAGTGTGAGTGTGAATGTTCCAAAAAAAGCTTTTGGGAGCAGAAGAGACTATGTCTCTTCCAGTTTGTCCCCAAGAATATGGTTATCCATTTCCAGCCTCTGTGTGC
Source organism: Ursus arctos (assembly GCF_023065955.2). Taxonomy (NCBI): domain Eukaryota; kingdom Metazoa; phylum Chordata; class Mammalia; order Carnivora; family Ursidae; genus Ursus; species Ursus arctos. Next base: position 25,172,701 of record NW_026622875.1, read on the forward strand.
TAAGAGCCATCACCCTAGACATCCTGGAGTACAGCAACCTCCCACCAAGAGTCTCTCATGTGCCATCCACATCTCATCTACAATGCATGCTCACACCTTTTAAGCCATGACAGCCTGTGGGAGTATAGACTGACCCCAATGTGGCAGTTCAGCTAGCCTCAACTTCTTAGATTTCTTTTAGATTTCTCGTATATAGACTGAAAAAGTTGGAGCCACCATCTTCCCCCCCACACCTGAAATCTGCAGAGAGCCTGAGCCTCCTTGAAAGCCACTCCTCTTGAGATGAAAGGGTTGTATTCCCACCCATCCACTCCATGACCTCCAAAATATTATTAGTTCCACATACTCTTCTTGACCTATTCCACGCCCCCATCAAGAAATGAAGACTTTCCCTCTCCTTGAAATTGGACATTATGAACATCTCAACAGTAGAATATCCAGCAGAACTGACATCACATGACTTCTAAGATAAGGTCATAGTAGACAATATGGTGTCTTTAGGGCTCTCTATATCCAGAATTCTCAATCTTGGAATCCAAACACCATGTTGTAAGGAAGCTCAGGCTACTTAGAGAGGCCATGTGTAGGTGTTGTGGTAAATAGACCCAGCTAAAATCCTAGTCAACAACCAGCATCAGCAGCCAGACACACGAGTAAGTGAGCCTTCAGATGGTCTGAGCCCATCTCTTCAAGCTGCCCCAACCAAGTAGAGAAGAAAGGAGCTATTCCTGCCAAACTCTGTCCCAGTTGCAGATTCGTGAGCAATATAAATGTTGTCCTTGGTTTAAACCACTTAGTTTTAGAGTGATTTATTTTGCAACGTTAGATAACCAGACCAAGTATGCCTACCATTTACATAAATGTTGACACTCCATCCTTCAGTACTAATTGGTTAGTCACTGGCCAGTCCTGGGAGTTAGGAGTTAGCACTCCAGCTCCAGAACATGTCCCAGCCCCAGAAGTACAAGGGCCAGAACCTCATCCGCTCATTCTCCAATCTATGCTAGCTGGGATCAACCCTTAAAAGCCAGATAAGAGTGGTTCCAATGTCCTCCCTAAGATTTCCATACAAGAAGTTCCATACAACCTTCTTTCTCATAGTCTTTCCTGGATCTATACTTCTGTTTTTGCTGAATTAGTTCCATCAATGGGTCATTTCTATGAAGTTAATAGAAGTTAACTTCTTTCTCTGATGTTTACAAGAAAAAAAAAAAAAGTCCCGTTAAGTCTTGGTCTGTGAATCAGAAATTACTGGGTGTTTGGGCAAACCAAGGTGATTTATACAGCAGAACTAGAAATTAAATTTCAGACAGCCTTATTTCTTTCAGGCACCCATCCTGGCCACCTCAGGCCATATAGAGACCTGAATCTCTCCAGATTCAGATCTCTATCTCTCCACTTTCACCTTTAACATGTTTCACTCCTCACTGCCTTCCTCCCCAATTGCCACTAGCAATTCAATGTCCAAACATGGTACTTTTCTTTCTACTGGGTAGGTCAGTAGCTCTCAAACTTGACCATGTATCAGAATCAGCTGGAAGGCTTGTAAAACACAGATTTCTGGGCCTTATCTCAGAGTTGCTGATTTAGTAGGTATGGGATAGGACCTGAGAAGTTTTATTTATAACAAATTCTCAAATGATACTGATGCTGCTAGTCTGAGTATCACCCTTTCAGAAGCACCAGTTCACTTCCCTCCAGCCCTACCAGGTCTAGCTCAGATCTACTTTTGTTCATCAACTGATCAGAAAGGAGCATACACCAAGTCAGCCGCTCCCTACCCACCCAACAAAGGATGCTTGAAAGTATCCAGAAATCACTTCTGCTGTAGATGTCAGTTATCATTTTAATTAGAGCAATTTTCCCTTTCAGTTTGTTTGAGAAGCAATTTAAGTTAGTCACATTGGTTTAGAGCTGGCTCTACCAGTCACTAGTTGTGTAACCTTGGCCATGTTATTTAATGTCTCTGAGTTTGATTTCCTCATATGTAAAACTATGGATGATAATGCTTACTGCTTAGAGTTGTACAAGTACTAACAGAGTTAATACATACAAATGCATATAAAAAATACTCCCTACGCGTTAGTTATTTCCTATTTGTTCCACAAACCTTGACCAAGCCCCTGCAGTATTTCAGGCACCCTTCTGGGCACTAGAATAAGAGATGAAGCCACATAATAGGAGAAGGGAAGTAGAGTAAACAAACACAGGCTGTCAGGTTTATGCTACAGATGAGCTCTTGAAGCCCTCTCATAATTCAAGACTAATTCCTCTTAGAAATAAAAGTTAAATAGGGAATGCATTCTATGGGCACATAAATCTACAAACATTGTAAAATAATGTGTTCTAATGCAGCTTTTTATTTTCTTAGCATTAGCTCTAATATTTTGCAGAGGGCTTGTTCTTACATTAATAGTGTATCATGGCAGTTGTGAGGCTTCCTCAAAGTATTTTATCACTTCTAACTTCTAATCCAAAGTTATTGATCTTTCTGGTGTGTTTTTCATCACTTGTACAAATATTACCTAATGAATGCTTAGATGACTTTGCTAAATTATAACAGCTGAATGTTACAATAACAGGACAATAGTCATGAAAAATTACTCACAGAAATTCAAGTGCTTGAAAACAACAGAAGGGCCACAAAATGCAGATGCCAGAGATCAGCTATGGTGGTGCCGCCAAGTGGCAGCAACAAAAACACATTTCCCACTTCCTGGGTCCTCCGAGTCTGTGACACATACTTTGGTTGTTTGTTTTGTTTCTATGTGACAATTATTTTAATTTTTAAAAATTTTAATTCCAGTATAGTTAACATACAGTGTTATATTAGTGTCAGGTGTACAATATGGTATTTCAACAATTTTATGCATTACTCAGTGCTCAAGTGTATTTTTAATCCCCTTCACCCATTTCACCCATCCCCCCAACCAACCCCCCTCTTTAACCATCATTTGTTCTCTATAGTTAAGAGTCTGTTTTGTAGTTTTTCTCTTTTTTCTTTTGTTCATTTGTTTTGTTTCATAAATTCCACATATGAGTGAGGTCATGTAGCATTTGTCTTTCTCGGACTTATTTTGCTTAGCTTTATACTCTCTAGCTCCATCTATGTCGTTGCAAATGGCAAGATTTCATTCTTTTCTATCACTGTATAATATTCCATTGTGTGTGTGTGTGTGTGTACATATATATACATCACTTCTTTATCCATTCATCTACCAATGGACACATGGGCTGCTTCCACAGTTTGGCTATTGTAAATGCTGTAAATAATGCTGCAATAAACATAGGGATGCATATATCCTTTTGAATTAGTGTTTTTGGATTCTTTGGGTAAAGATCCAGTAGGGCAATTACTGGATATGCTAATTCTATTTTTAATTTTTTATGGAACCTCCATACTGTTTTCCACAGTGGCTGCAACAGTTTGCATTCTCACCAGCAGTGCACAAGGGATCCATTTTCTCCACATCCTCACCAACACTTCTTGCTTCTTGTGTTTTTTATTTTAGCCATTTGACAGGTGTGAGGTGACCTCTCATTGTAGTTTTGATTTGCATTTCGCTGATGATCAGTGATGTTAAGCATCTTTTCATGTGTCTGTTGGCCACCTGGATGTCTTCTTTGGAGAAATGTCTTTCACCCTTTTTTAGTTGGATTGTGGGGTTTTTTGGTGTTGAGTTGTGTAAGTTCTTTATGTATTTTGGATATTAACTCTTTATCACATATGTCATTTGCAAATATCTTCTCCCATTCAGTAGTTCGTCTTTTAGTTTGGTTGATTGTTTCCTTTGCTGTACAGAAGACTTTTGCTTTCATGTAGTCCCAATGGTTTATTTTTGCTTTTGTTTCCCTTGCCTCAGGAGACATCTAGAAAAAAAGTTGCTACAGCTGATGTCAGAGAAATTACTGTCTATGCTCTCTTCTGGGATTTCTATGGTTTCAGGTCTCACATCCTTAATCCATTTTGAGTTTATTTTGTGTATGGTATAAGAAAGTGGTCCAGCTTCATTATTTTGCATGTTGCTCTCCAGTTTTCCCAACACCATTTGTTGAAGAGACTTTTTCCCATTGCATATTCTTTCCTGCTTTTTTGAAGATTAATTGACCACGTACTCCTGGGTTCATTTCTGGGTTTTCTATTCTGTTATACCAATCTAAGTGTCTATTTTTGTGCCATTACCACACTATTTTGATTAGTACAGCTTTGTGATACAGCTCGAAGTCTGCGGCACCTGGGTGGCTCAGTCAGTTAAGCGTCTGCCTTCATCTAAGGTCATGATCCCAGGATCCTGGGATCGAGTCTTGTGTCAGGCTCCTTGCTCAACACAGAGCTTGCTTCTCCCTCTGCCTGCTCCCTGCTTGTGTGCTCACTTGCTTGCTCTATCTCTCTCTCTCTCTCTCTGACAAATAAAATCTTAAAAACAAAACAAAACAACCCAAAGTCTGGGATTGTGAAGCCTCCAGCTTTGCTCTTCTTTTTCAAGGTTGCTTTGGCTATTTGGGGTCTTTTGTGGTTCCATACAAATTTGAGGATTGTTTGTTCTAGCTCTGTGAGAAATGCTGGTGGCATTCTGATAGGGATTGCATTAAATGTATAGATTGCTTTGGGTAGTATTGACATTTAACAATATTTGTTCTTTTGATCCATGAGCATGGAATGTTTTTCCATTTCTTTGTGACCTCTTCAATTTCTGTCATTAGTGTTTTACAGTTTTCAGAGTACAGGTCTTCCACCTCTTTGGTTAGGTTTATTCCTAGGTATCTTATGATTTTTGGTGCAACTGTAAATGGGACTGATTCCTCAATTTCTCTTTCTGCTGCTTCATTATTAGTGTATGGAAATGCAACAGACTTCTGTACACTGATTTTGTGTCCTGTGACTTTACCAAATGCCTGTATCAGTTCTAGCAATTTTTCGGTGGAGTCTTTTGGGTTTTCTCTATATAGTATCATATCATATGCAAATAGTGAAAGTTTGACTTCTTCCTTGCCAATTTAGATGCCTTTTATTTCTTTTCATTGTCTGATTGCTGTGGCTAGGATTTCTAGTACTATGCTGAATGAGAGTGGTGAGGGTAGACATCCTTGTCTTGTTCCTGACCTTAAGGGAAAAGCTCTATTTTTCACCATTGAGTATGATGTTCACATGGGTTTTCATATGTGGCCTTTATTACGTTGAGGTATACTCCCTGTAAACCTACTTTATTAAGAGTTTTTATCATGAATGGATGCTGTACTTTGTCGAATGCTTTTCCTGCATCTACTGAAATGATCATATGGTTTTTATCCTTTCTCTTATTGATGTGATATATCATGTTGATTGAATTTGTGAATACTGAACTATCGTTGCTGCCCAGAATAAATCCCGCTTGATTGTGGTGAATGATTTTTTTAATGTACGCTGAATTCAGTTTGCTAATATTTGTTGAGAATTTTTTGCGTCTATGTTCATCAGAGATACTGGCCTGTAGTCTCTTTTATCGTAGTGTCTTTATCTGGCTTTGGTACCAGGATAATGCTGGCCTCACAGAATGAATCTGAAAACTTACCTCCCCCTTCTATTTTTTTGGAATAGTTTGGGAAGAATAGGTATCAACTCTTCTTGAAATCTTCGGTAGAATTTACCTGTGAAGCTGTCTGATCCTGGAATTTTGTGTGTTGGGGGTTAACTGCTGATTCAATTTCATTGCTGGAAATCAGTCTGTTAAATTTTCTATTTCTTCCTGATTCAGTTTTGGAAGGCTATATATTTCTTGGTATTTATCCATTTCTTCCAGATTGTCCAATTCGTTAGCATATAATTTTTCATAATATTCTCTTATAAGCCTTTGTATTTCTGTGGTGGTGTTATTTCTCCTCTTTCATTTATGATTTTGAGTCCTCTCTCTCTTTTTTTCTTTTCCTTTATGAATGTAGCTAAAAGTTTATCAATTTTGTTGTTCTTTTCCAAGAACCAGCTTCTGGTTTCATTGATCTGCTCTATTGGTTTTTTTTCTTTTAGTTTCTATTTTATTTCTGTTCTAATCTTTATTACTTCCCACCCTCTACTATTTTCTGGTTTTGTTTGTTCTTTTCTGTGATGAGTACTTTGGTATTGCTGCTTTTCACTAAGGATAGTTGTATTACTTTATATTTTGTATGTAAAGTGAAAATTAATGTTTATTTTGCACTGTTTAAAGTTCATCACTCAGATTCCCAGGAACTGTGTATGTCCTTAATCACAATGGCCCGACAGAGATGGCCAGAGGTGCTGAAATCACTCTGGTGTGATCTACTCCCAGCAATGGGCAATGACGTCTTCTGCTCCTACAACTGCTTCTTCCCTTCCAGGTGGGCTCATCTCTGCTGTCTCTGTGTGCTCTCATCAGACAAGAAACCTTCCTCCCAAAATAAAAGCCATAATCCCAAGAGATATGGGCTGCAGTCTGGAGCCAACATCTAGCTTTTGACAGTTAAAGCAATCAATCCCACAGGAATTTGTGGAAATTAGAGAGAAATGTGTGTCCTTTCAAACACTTGACTATAATAAAAGTATTAAAAAGAGCTAACCTCTTTCTAGTTTAAATATAGCCAGCTTGACAGTTTTTTAAAAGAATGAAATCTCTGATTATATTTTAAATGTAAGTTTAGGATTATGATCCAGAATACTGTCAATTATTTAGTCACTAAAATTAGAATAAATCAGGCAGGATTCTAGAAGCTACATTTTAGGGAAGTTAGCATCTGCCTTTTCACTGATGTGTATTTTTCTTTAGTAGTAGTATTTCAAATAGAAGCAAAATGCTTTCTAACATTATTTAATCTAAGCATACTCAAACTGTAGGAAAAAGAAAGGTACTTATTAATAATCCTGATTGTGATGATGTAGAGTATGGATCTAACACTGAGTGATTCCTGACATCCTAGACTTTTAGAAGTCTCTGATATCCAACAAGAATGTGTGGCAGAATAACCAGTGAGCTATTAATCTGTTCACGCTGTATCTTTCTCTCCTTATCCCACAAAAAAAGACAATTTTTGTGTTATTTTGTCTCGGGGGTATTTGTGTTACAGGGCAGAAAGCTAGAAAGTTAACTGAAAAGGCCTTCCTCCTAGCTCTTGTTCTGAAAGCCAAGACTCTTTGAAGAGATTAAGTTCCTTCCCTTCCTAGGGAGTGAGGATAAAAAAGCTGCTGCTCCTCTGGTGGGGGGGAGGGGTGCAGCCAGAGTACCCACTAGCAATGAGGGCCAGGACTGAGAACATTCTCCAAAAGTCATAGCTTTTCTAGCATTTTCTTTAGGGAAATATGTTGACATGATTGCTGTTAAGAAAGTGATGAAAACAGGGGCACATGGGTGGCTCAGTCAGTTAAGTGTCCAACTCTTGGTTTTGGCTCAGGTCATGATCTCAGGGTCATGATCTCAGGGTCCTGAGATCAAGCCCTGCATCAGTCTCTGTGTTCAGTGAGGAGTCTGCTTGAGATTCTCTTCCTCTCCCTCCTCCTCTGCCCCCTCCCCAGTTCATGTTCACACTCTATTAAATAAATAGATAAATGAAAGAAAGAAAGAAAGAAAAGTTATTGTAGTAAACTTGTGAAATATGCCATGAAAATGTTAATGGTCAGACCCAGGGAGAAAGCAGTCTCAGGAAGGAGCCTTTCCAGTTTGTATGATTATCCTCCCCAACAGATCTTGGAGGCAGAGGCCTCCACTAGGCACTGGAGTACTGCTGAGAGCCTTAGCCCAATACCTGCCCCTGGTGTTAGAACCTGGCCTTGCCTCCTGATAGAGCTAAAAAAGATTGGCCAGGACTGCAGTGTTTTTATGGAGAACACTCTCAACTGAGTATAGCACAGGAGTAGCTAAGACACCTGCCCTTGAGAAAACACAGGTGTTTGGGCAATGAGCATCTCAGTAGCAATCAGGGCACTGACCTTCAAAAGCTCCTCCTCATATATTCTGGACTGGCCGGACTGGGCAAGACACTGTCCCACTGTGAGGGTGGGTGTCCCACGCTGCCATTCCTGGCCTGGCTGAAATACATGCACATTTTAAAGCTGTCTCCTTATGAGGCATCCTATATGACTAACCTGGCTATCTTTCTTAAGAGAAATTGAGGCCCTTATTACAGAATCTTAATATATCAAAAATGATAAAACACCAGACAAAAGGCCATAGGCAAGCACAGTTTATAAGTGTCAGATAAAGTACTGGTGATGAACTCTATTCTTAGGAGTATTCAAACTATATCAAATGTTAAATGATTAATTTGAGAACATTTCATGGTTACTCACTCAAGCATTTACAGGAGCTCACTATGTGCCAAATACCATGAAAATATTAAACCTTAAAGTATTTTTAAAAATTTTGTTCCTGCCCCCAAGGAGCTCCCTGTCTAGTCTGGGAGTAAGATGAAAATTCAACAGAACCTAGAAAATCCTTTATAGAAGTATGCATATTTTTCCATGGCATCCTTATTAGGAGCAGAATGGCCAAAGATAGACCAAATCACTGACTTTAGGAGACCATAAGTGAATTTCTAGGTTTTATTCAAACAATAATGGAAGAATATACTTTTCCCTCTTGTTTCAGTTTCCATCTTTTCAGAATTTTCTCAGCAAAAAGGTCTTTTCTAGACTTAAGAGTTCATGAGTCTTTAAATGGATTTCAAGAAATCAGTGAAGTAGGGGAGAGATTTGTCATACTTGAGCTCCTTCTAAGTAATTTGAAACTTGTCTCTGTGGGAAAAAAAATAATTTTAGTCAAATTTTGTTTCTAAGGAATTGTTTCCTACCTCACAAATGTAGAGCAGCATGGGATATTACTATACTTCATCAGGTAGCCCATAGTCATCATCATCAAAGTGCTTTCCTATTGATAATATATTTTTAGATGTAAGCTTACATTTTAATTATGAGCATCAATCCTTAGTACACGGCCTGGCTTGGGTTGAAAAAAATCAAAGAAAATAAAGTAGAAGAAAGTGTTTCCTTTGGTTTTATCCCAAATGTGATGGACACCAAAAACATGGTCCCTCTTGTGCAGCAAGTTTCTTCCTCAGTGGAAGCATAAAGCCAGCAAAACCAAAGGAACAACTAGCATCTGTCCATTGTTAGAATGCCTTGTTAAGAATAGGTCATTTTTACGAGAAGTGAGGTCAACTATAAAAAGCTCGAGAAATTTACACCAACTCAACAGCCTGGACTTAGAGCATCTTCCAACAATGTTTATCACATGGCCAACCAGAAGAAGTCTTGCAACTGGGCAGACTCTCAAGCCATTTGCCCTAAAGCAGTCAAGTGGATCTGCAGTCTGAGAAGAGAAAAAACACTGAAGTAGTGCCTCTGTCAAGAAGTATCACTCCATCCAGATTTTCTTCTGTTTGAAGAAGGTCTTAGGGAATCTGAGCCAGACAAGTTCCCGTAAGCATTCGAATAAATGCACTGATGATTCTCAGTATAGTCAGTTCCTAGATGTCCCATTACATACTGTAGATGTCCATTTGGTAAGACCCCTTTTGAAGCATCAGATTCTTGGACAACTTTGAAATAATGAAATTTTTCTTTGCCAAGCAACACCTTGGAAGAAGAATATTCATGTCATGGGTACAGATGGAGAATGCTGCTATTCCACAAAGCCTCTAGCTTCACCATGTTGCTGAAAAAGAAACCCTACACTGGCTCCATACTGACTTTTTTTCTAGATCCATGTGATATAGACAATAATTCTAAAATAAGTCATGTCCACTTCAACTTAACAGAGTCAGGACCTTGAATCATGCTTTATTAATGGGTTTGTCAAGAAATAAATCCTAGGATTTCCACAAGATGACATATAAGAAAATTCTGAACTCACCTTCCACAGACATACCAAATCTACGGCTACATATGTACCATTTCCCTCTGAAAAAGTTCTGAAAATTAGGTGAAGTGCCTCTTCATACAAAGACCACATCGAGATGAGCAGAAGAGGCAGAGACACAGTCTCACCAAAATCCCACTGCCCAGTGAAGCAATGCACAATAGAGAGGAATCTCGCCAGCCCAGTGCTTCTCCTGAAAGAGTGGGGGAGTGATGCCTCATATCAGGCACCCCAACCCCTGGGATCCGCACTAGAAACATGATCCCCCCAAACGTCTGACTTAGAAAATCAATGGGGCTAAAATCCAAGGGACACTAATGCTATAAGAAACTGACATTCCCCTTTTAAAGGGTTTGCATTTGGCCTCACTTGCCCCAAGACCAAGCAAAAAAACAGCAATTTGAAAAATGCCTAGACTACATGTGAAGGAATTTACTGATCTAAAAACTTCTGCTACAGAGGCAGTTGAAATTCTCCCCGGAGACAGAAGTACCGGCAGACGCCAATTTTCCACACTACGCCTATCTGGCTAGCATAGGTGAGTGAGCTCCAACGTGCTACCCGCCCTGTTAAGACAGGAGGGGGTAAGCAGTCACGGACCTATCGCAATGCCATGCTAAAGTCAGGGAGCATGAGTGTATGCAGTACTCCTCCTCCCTGGCTTGGGCAGACGAGCGCCAATGATCATGGAGTTCTTCCACTCCCTGGCTAAAGTCAGCAATCGTGGGGATTGTGACACTCCCCGACCCCCAGCTGGGGCTGGCAAGCATAAGCGGTTGTGGTATTCTACTACCAGCCTAAAGCTGGTGCACATGCATGGACAAGGTACTCTCCTGCTGCATTCCTAAAGCTTGCAGGTGCAGTCAAGACATTTTCCCACTGCCTTTCTGAAGCCAGTGAATGTGCCCAGACCCCTATATTCTCCAAGGGCCTAGCTAAAGCCAGCAGGTACATAAAGTCCACATAGGCGGTACTCCTTGGTCATCTAGCCCCAGTGGCCAAGGAGGGCTTGGTTCCTAAACTCCATAGGAAGATAACAATTGGAAAGACAGTTTCTGGCATGCAGCCACCCCCAGGGCACTGTACAGACAACAAACTGAGACACAACCTGTCTTCCTGTGAAAAAGGCCTATTTACTTAGCCTGGAGCTTCAGCTTAAGGGATAGGCTTCAGACTTCCCATACATCTAGAGGCTATGGAGGAACTTCCAGGGAACATAAGCAGAGAGACACCATCCTTGTGCACCCTGTTGACCTCCCTACAGCTCATCAAGACTTCCCAGAAAGGAGCTTATACACTCATCTGGAGCCCCAATTTTTTTTAACATTTATTTATTTAGAGAGAGACTAAGTGGGGAGAGGGGCAGAGGGAAAGGAGAGAGAGAATCTCAAGCAGACTCCCTGCTGAGCACGGAGTCTGATGCAGGGCTCGATCCTACAACCCATGAGATCACAACCTGAGCCAAAACCAAGAGTTGGACAATTAACCAATTGAGCTACCCAGTGTCCCTCATCAGGAGGCCCAATCTTTGCAACTGTCACTCAGTGGACACCTCCAAAACTCCTGGTCTGGAGCCCAGCAGAGATTACAAATGCAGCCCCACAGGACTGTATATATTTGCATACTTTAAAAGCTGCTGCCTGAGGGTCTGGCTTCCAATCAACCTGAAACTAGTCTCTAAATGAGATTCCTCCCCTTGGATCACTGACAGGTCTTGGTACACCCTCAACAATGGGGACATGTCAAAAATAAATCAGATGGTTTAGACAATCACAAAGATTTGAGAAGCAACCAAGAACTAGGACATGGTTGAACAAGAAGGATCATCACCTACACAGAGTCACACCTTCATGACAGAAAAAGGTAGCCGCTTTGCCTAAAATATAGAAACAAACACAGGTGGTGAAGCAAAATGAGGAGGAAACAGAGAAATATGTTCCAAATAAAAGAGCAAGAGAAAACCTCAGAAAAGACCTTAAGGACATGGAGATAAGTAATCTACATGATAAAGAATTCAAAGTAATGGTCATAAAAATGCTCACCAAACTCAGGAGAAGAATGAATGAAGGCAGTGAGAACTCCAACAAAGAAAAAGAAAATCTAAGTACCACACAGAAGTCACAGAGCTGAAGAATACAAAAACTGCTCTGAAAAATATACTAAAGGGTTTCAACAACAGACTGGATAAAGTAGAAGAATGGATCAGCAAGCTGGAAAACAGCAAGTGGAACTCACCCAAACAGAGCAGCAAAAAGAAAAAAGAATTTTAAAAAAGTAACGATAGCCTAAGGGACCCTTGGGACATCAAGTGAAATAATATTTGCATTACAAGGGTCCCAGAAGAAGAAAGAAAGAGGCAGAAAACTTATTTGAAGGAATAATGGATGAAAACTTCCCTAATCTGGGGAAGGAAACAGACATCCAGCACCAGGAAACCCAGAGTTCCAAACACGATGAACCCAAAGAGATCTAAACCAAGACACATTATAATTAAAGTGTCAAAAGTTAGAGAGAGAATCTTAAAGGCAGCAAGAGAAAAACATATTGTTACATATAAGGGAAACTCCATAAGGCTATCAGCAGATTTCTCAGCAGACACCTGTAGGTCAGAAGGGAGTGGCCTGGTATTCAAAGTCCTGAAAAGAAAAAACTTCCAGCCAATAATATTCTTCCCAGCAAGGTTATCATTCAGAATTGAAGAAGAGAAAGAGTTTCCACATAAGCAAAAGCTAAAGGAACTCAACAATACTAAACTGGCCTTGCAAGAAGTTTAAAGGAACTACTTTAAGATGGAAAAAAAAAATGGTACTAATCAATAACAAGAAAATATTGAAAAAGTGAAAACATTACTGGAAAAAGGTAAATACATACTAAAGGTAGTAGATTAGTCACTTCTAAAGCTACTATGAAAGTTAAAAGACAAAGGTAGTAAAATTAACTAAAACTATCATAATTAGTTAAGGGATACATAAAATAAAAAGTTGTAAAATATGACACCAAAAACACAAAAGGGGGGCAGTGAAAATGTTTGTAATATGTTCAACTTTATGTTGCTATCAACTTAAAATAGACTATTATATACCTAGGATGACAATGTGAACTTTACAGTAACTGCAAAGCCAAACCTTATACTAAATACACAAAGGAAAATGAAAGAAGAATCTAAACATAACTCTAAAGAAAGTTATTAAACTGTAAGAGAAGAAAAAGAAGAAGAAAAGAACAGAGAGGAAACGTTAAAAAAAAAAAAAAAAAGGCCAGAAAAGCCAGAAAACAACAAAATGTAATAAGTACATATCTATCAATAACTACTTTCAGTGTAAATGTACTAAATTCTCCAATCAAAAGATAAAGGGTGGCTGAATGGATAAAACAAACAAACAAAAAGACACATCTATATAATGTCTACAAGAGACTCACTTTATAAGTAAAGACATCTACACACAGACTAAGAGTAAACGGATATTAAAAGATATCCCATGTAAATGGAAATGAAAAGAAAGCCAGTGTAGCTACTCATATCATACAAAGTAGAGTTTATTTTTTTTTACTCTGATACCAAACAAGCACACCACAAAAAAAAATTACAAGCCAATATCCCTTATGAATATAAATGCAAAGATCCTCAACAAAATATTAGCAAACCAATTTCACCAATACATTAAAAGGATCATAACCATGATCGAGTGGGATTTATTCCAGGGATGCAAGGATAGTTCAACATCTGCAAACCAATCAATGTGATACACATTAGCAAAATTAAAGATAAAAATCATGAACATCTCAATAGATGCTAACAAGCATTTGATTTGTCAAATACATTTATGATAAAAATGCTCGAAACAATGCTCAACAAAGTGGGGATAGAGGGACTATACCTCAACATAATAAAGGCTATTTATGACAATGCCACAGCTAATTTTATAAACAATAGATTATTATAATAAAGCTGAACACTTTCCCTCTAAGATCAGGAACAAGACAAGGATGCCCAGTCTCCACCATTGTTATTCAACATACTATTGGAAGTCCTAGCCACAGCAATTAGGCAAGAAAAGGAAAAGGCACGCAAATTAAAAAGGAAGAAGAAAAACTGTCATCATTTGCAAATGGCATGATACTATATATAGAAAACCCTAAAGACTCCACCAAAAAAAACACAAAAAACAAAACAAAAAAAACTTGTTAGAACTAATCAATGAATTCAGGAAAGTTGCAGGATACAAAGTTAATATGCAAAAATCTATTGTGTTTCTATATACTAGTGACAAACTTATCAGAAAGAGAAATCAAGTAAATAGTCCCATTTACAATTGCATCAAAAAGAATGCAATACCTAGGAATAAATTTAACCACAGAGGTGAAAGACCTGTACATTGTACAAACTATGAGACATTGGTGAAAGAAACGGACAAAGAAACAAAAAAACGTGGAATATGCAAAGATATTCCACGTTCGTGGATTAAAATTAATATTGTTAAAATATCCATGCTACCCAAAATGATCTAGAGATTCAATGTAATACCTATAAAAATTCCAGGGCATTTTTCACAGAACTGGACAAAATAATTCTAAAATTTATACAGAACCACAAAAAACCCTGAATAGCCAAAACAATCTTGAGAAAGAAGAACAAAGCCAGAGGTATCATACTCCCTGATTTCAAACTATACTACAAAGCTACAGTAATCAAAACAATATGGTACTGGTACACAAACAAATGCATAGATCAATGGAACAGAACAAAGAACACAGAAATAAACCCATGTATATATGGTCAATTAATTTTCAATAAAGGAGTCAAGAATATGCAATGGGGAAAGGACAGTACCTTTAGTAAGTGGTGTTGGAAAGCTGGTCGACTCCATGTAAAAGAATGAAACTTGACCATTATTTTACACTATATATAAAAATAACTCAAAATGGATTAAAGACTTAAATGTAAGACCTAAAACCATAAAACCCCTAGAAGAAAACACAGGCAGTAAGCTCCTTTAAATTGATCTTAGTGATGTTTTTTTGAACCTGACTCCAAAAGCAAGGAAACAAAAGCCAAAATTGACAAATGAGACTACATCAAACTAAAAAGTTTCTACACATTGAAAGGAACCATCAACAAAATGAAAAGGCAACATACTAAATGGGAGAAGATATTTGCAAATCATACATTCAATAAGGGGTTAATATCCAAAATATATAAAGAACTCATACAACTCAATAATTTTAAAAATCCAATTTAAAAATGGACAGAGGATCTGATTAAACATTTTTCCAAAGAAGATGTACATATGGCCAACAGGCACATGAAAAGATGCTCAGTATCACTAATCATCGGGGAAATGCAAATCAAACCACAATGAGATATCACCTTACACCTGTCACAACGGCTATTATCAAAAAGACAAGAGACAATAACTGTGAGAATATGGAGAAATAGGTACCCTATTGGTGGGGTTTTAAACTGGCTGTCATTATAGAAAACAGTATGGAGTTTCCTCAAAAACTTAAAAATGGAACTACCATATGATCAGCAATTCCACTACTAGGTTTCTATCTGAAGAATACAAAAACACTAATTGTAAAAGATACATGCACCCCTATGTTCACTGCAGCATTATTTACAATAGCCAAGGTATGGAAACAAACTAGGTGTCCATCAATGGATGAATGGATGAAGAAAATGTGGTATATATATATACAAGGGAATACCGGTCAACCATAAAAAAGAATGAAATCTTTCCATTTGCAACAACATGAATGGACCTAGAAAGTGTTATGCTAAGTGAAATAAGTCAGACAAAGAAAAACAAATAACATATGATTTCACTTATATGTGGAATCTAAAAAACAAAACAAACAAATGAAACAAAATAAAACCTAGACTCATAGATAAAGAAAATAGATTGGTAATTGCCAGAGGGAGTAGGGTTAGGAGGAATAAAATGGGTGAAAGGGGGTCAAGAGGTACAAACTTCCAGTTATAAAATAAATAAGTCATGGGATATAATGTGCAGCATGGGAAATGTAGTTAATAACATTGTGTTAAATTTGTATGATAGCAGATGATAACTAAACTACTGTGGTGACTGTTTCACAATGTATACAAATGTCAAATCACTATGTTGTATACCTGAAACTAATATATAGTTGACACCTGAACATGGATTTGAACTGCACAGGTCCACTTATACAAGGATTTTTTTACAGCACAGTACTATAACTGTACTTTCTCTTCCTTAAAATTCTCTTGGTTACATTTTCTTTAGGTTACTTTATTGTAAGAAGAGAGTATATAATACATATTACATACAAAGTATGTGTTAATTGGTTGTTTATGTTATTAACATAAGGCTTCCAGTCAACAGTAGGCTATTAGTAATTAAGTTTTCAGGGAGTCAAAAGTTATACGCAGATTTTTTACTGCACAGGGGTCGGCACATCAGCCCCCATGTTGTTCAAGAGTCAACTATAATATTATATGTCAATTTTTATACTTCAATTTAAAAAAGAAAGAAATGCTGGAGTTCACTGGCTTTCTAAAGTACAAGTTTTAAAGGAACTGATAAATCTCAGGCAGAAAGCTTTACCTTAAGTGACTAGAAAAGCCCATTCCTGGACTGATTTGACAGAGTTCCACTCATGACTTGAGTGACTTGACTGACATCTTGGGCCATCTGAATGAGCCATAACTCTTGACTCAAGGTCCAGCACATTCCATTATGGATACCGGTACCGGTGAAAAAATTTAAAGTCTCCTGACCAGGCTACCATTGTGGAGAGGTGTTTGGAGAAAGACACCTGTGTGCTCCTTGCATTGTTGGAGAAAGGGCATCT
This sequence comes from Ursus arctos, assembly GCF_023065955.2. Taxonomy (NCBI): domain Eukaryota; kingdom Metazoa; phylum Chordata; class Mammalia; order Carnivora; family Ursidae; genus Ursus; species Ursus arctos. The sequence goes on from NW_026622875.1 coordinate 25,189,377, forward strand.
GGAAGCTGGAGCCAAGGTTGAAAAGGCTCTGCTGGCTCTTGTGCAGGTGCAAATGGGCAGACAAAGAAGCCCTTGAAGAATACTTCTGTCAGGTGACCTTAAAATTGAAATGTATGGTCCTGATTGTTTCATAATGACAAAGGCAACATTTATGATCAGACATTGACAAAGTTGATCTCATTGAATTGAAGACAAAGCAAATAATATTACATGAATTCAACTCAAAGTATCTTAGACAATTCTCTATTCCTTGATACAAGCCTATCCTCATCTATCAGAATAACCCATGAAAACTCTTTTGCTAGCAAATACTGCTGCAAATTAGAATTTGCTATCCTTGTTACCACTAAAACGAAAAGTCTAAACTGATTGGATATGAAAGATATTTGCATTATCATGTCAAAAAAACCCACTCTATAATTTTAATCTCTTATTCTAACCAAACAACAGCAATCTTATGAAACACACTTTTGAACTAAATTACATTTTACTTTAATTTGCACATTATGACTTGCTAAAGTTTCTCAGGAAATTATTTTTGCATGCGAAAATGAGATTAAGAGAATCACAAGACCTCTTAAGTATTGTTTTAACATTCTAACTATGTGAAAGATGTGTTTGCAATGCAGCAAAATAAATTGTATGCAGAAAATGTGTATAACATGTTTATATGCATTTTTCTGGAGAAGGCAACTATAGCTTCTGTCACATTCCTGAAGACTACCCACCCATTCACATATACACCTAAAAATTATTAAGAATCACTGACTAGCTAAATGTATATTTTCTGACAGGCTCTGAACTAGTAGAAGGAGCAAACCCAAAGTCATGTTTTGTGGTTTGTCATAATATAGCAGACATTTTCTTATCAACAGTCTGTGGATCTGGGTTAAAATGAAGTTCCTGTTATTTTCTTTTTCCTCATGGTCCTCAAAGTCCATGTCCATACTTCTGAGGTACAAGGCAATTCTAGCCGTCCTAACCCTGAAATCCGTGGGATATTTATTAGGGATCTTATGATAGCAGAACATATTTAAAATACTTAGCCTTTGAACCAAACATAGAGTGTCATAATACATTGCTTTTCGTTCTCCAGAAGACTCATAGCTAATAAAGAAAAAGAAAGACTTAAGGAAAATAAGGACAGATGAAGTCAAACTCAAAGAAGACATTTAGGACAACTTTCCCAGGGGACCAAATACACATAGACATAGATCAGGGGCATGCTATGTGTGTGAGCGTGTAGATGCATACACACCCATATTTGTCTGAGCATGTGAAATGAGCAAACAGCAGTGATTTCTTCCAGCTGAATGCATATCTTTGAAAGTGGAGAGTCAGCCCTGGTGATGCTAATGGAGTGGAACATAAATACTGGCAAGCTAGTTGTCAAATAGAGGCTTTTAAAGGTTGGAATTTTTCAAGGAAAATGTTAACTGCAGTTAAAGGGCCAAAGTGGTCTTAACCTGATCTCAGAATCTAGAATTTCACTTGAAGTTCTAAACACCCAGGACTGCTATGTTAAATTTAGCTTTCCTAGCTCTGCAAATGGCATTTTGGAACATTTGGTCCATAACGATAAATCACTTGCTCAATATGGGGTTAGAAGGGGACTAGCAGGCATAACCAATTAATATATCAGCCTCCTAAGCATTACTGGAGCAGAGGTGAGGGTACAGGCCAATAAAGAACTGTTTCGCCACACTTCAAATAGCAAGTGTTCTCACCCCTAGCCAGACCTCCCACCCTCCCCACACCCCACACACCCAGCATGTCTTTGCTTCTTGCCACTGTTCCAGAGCATACCCATCCCCCAAATCAGCTCAATTTCTACCTGCCTGGAGCTTTCTTCCCCAACTCCCCACAACCACATCAATTTCTACCTTCTCTAAATTTCTTGTATATCCTTTATTCTCAATCCTACTCACTTGCTAACCCAGGTTCCTATCTTTCCTATAGTAACAGCCAACACTTACTTGAATTTTTACTATGTGCCAGGCACTATGCTAAATGCTTTACAGGAATGACCTCATTTAATCCTCACCGCAACCCTATGATGTAGTTTTTATTATCATTCACAGAAGAGAAATGTTCATATGAGGAAACTAAGGCTTAGAGAGGTAAAGCAACTTTCCCAGTGCCCACAACTAATAAATAGTGGGCCAGGCAATCAACCAGGTTGTCTGGATCAAAGCTTGCCCTCTTAATGGTAAAATGTATAGCTGCTGAGGTCTGATGTGCATATACTGTCTACCCAGCTACATTTTAAGCAACTCAGGGCACCTGCATACCATTTCCTTCATGTGACCCACATTATGCTATACCCATAATCAATCTTTATTGAGGGAGTAAATGAATTAATAAGTGAATAAAAAATCAAAGCACCAGCTGAAAAATTAATTGATTTGGACCTCCAAATAGCATGCAGAATCAGGGAAAAAATGTTCCTGTTACTACATTTGGCAGTAGAAAGCAGATAAATTGCTTACTCACTCCCCTTGTGCTCAGTGCAGAATTGCAGCAGGGGAATAGGTCTCTGTGAACAACCATGACATCCCTCAGCTTTGTCCCTGGAAGCCCTCCAACCCCCAAGTCTATCCAGATCCTCAGAATCCATAAGGTTCACTGGAAGAGAAGGGAATAGCACAGAAGTTTGCCAGTGCCAAAACTAATTCTTCTCTAGATCTTCTCTAGATCCAACATTGTCCACATGCATATATTCATTCATATACACTCAGAGAAAGATGATTCTAGTCAGTTTACTTCAGTAAGTATTTACTGAGTATTCAGCCCAGAGATTCACAAACTTGGCTGCACATCACAATTATCTGCAAGACCTACAAAAATTGCTGAGGTCTGGGCCCCACCCCAAACCAACGGACACAGAGCCCAGGCACTGGGATGCATTAACAATCATCTGTGCAATTCTGATGTACAGTTGGGGTAAAGAACCACTAAAATCCATGCCAGGCACTGTGTGCCAGGAGCTGGGTCACAGAGATGTTGGTGTGAAAAAGGAAGTTTGCAGAATAGTAGGACAGTCAGAAAAGCAATTATACTTAAAAACATCATGGGATGCCTGGGTGGCTCAGCTGGTTAAGCATCTGCGTTTGGCTCAGGTCATGACCCCAGGGTCCTGGGATCGAGCCCCATGTCGGGTTCCTTGCTCAGCTGGGAGTCTGCTTTTCCCTCTGCTCCTCCTCCCCGCTCATTCTCTTTCACTATCTCTCTCAAATAAATAAACTCTAAAAAAAAAAACATGGAAAAATTACAATAAATACACCATGAAGTGCTCAAACAGCAATAATCACATACCACCTCAGAGAAAGGGTACCTACTCTCACCAGAAATTTTGGGGAAGCAGGATTGGGAGGTATGTTTACGTAATGAGATGCTGGATTGGGCAGAAGTGTCAGGTTGAAATGCATGCTTCCCTAGACCAGAAGGTTAGACCTCCATAATCTTCTATGTCCTCCCTCTGCACATTCCCAAATGCTCCCAATCTCTGGCAGCAGCTGTGACTGCCTTTCAGAGGCCCCTGAGTCTCTCTGAATCTCTTTGACTCTCATAAATAGAATGGAAATAGCAATTATTAAGTATTAGTCCTTGGGATTTTACATCAGATTTAAAACTTTTTGGAAATTTTGGTCAGCCATCAATGGAGATTGAGAGACTTTGCCGTTAATTCGTTCACCTGTAAAATAAGTATAATGATCCATGCTTTTCCACAGATTATGAAGATCTGTGTATTCATTCAATAAACATTTACTGAGCCCCTCTGTATTCCAGGCATGTGCTAGGTACAGAGACACAATGATGAACAATCACAGATCTAGACCTTGTTCTTGTGGACCTCACAGCCTAGCAAGGAAGGAAATAATTGTACAAATCCATGTGTGATTTGTTCTGTGAAGAAAACATGTACCCCTTAATGCCATGAGAGCATCAGAGCATCTAAAAGGAAAACCTGGCCTGTTCTAGGAAGTCAGGAAAGGTATCCCTAAAAATGTAGCACTCAGGCTGAAATCTGAAAGATGTCTAAGAGCAAACAAGATGAAGAAAGGAGAAGAGAAACCAGGCAGCGGGCAAGCTGGGAAAAGGCCCTGCAGAAGTGAAACCATTGCAGAGATTAACCACAAGTGGGCCAGTGTAGCTGCAGCACAGAGAACAAGAGGGACAGTGTGCAGCATAGACTGTGAAGCCAAGTCCTCATCCCAAGGGCAGGGGGAGATCCCTGGCAGGCTTCCAGACTGTGACATGATCAGATATGAATTTTAAAAAGCCCCTCTGGCTGCTAAGTGGAGAATGGATTGTAGGGATAAGAAATGGATATAGATGAACTAGTTAGGTTGTTACTGAAGTGGTCCGGACCAGATGCGGCCAAGTTTAATCTTGAACATACAAAATTTGAAGTGCCAGGTGCAAAAGAAAATTGAATTTGAGATAGCATATGGCCCATAAATAGTCACTATTTATTTAATGTTATCTAGATATTCAGGTATACAGAAACAAGGCTACTATCTGGAAAGGGAAGACTGACTAGATTGCTTTTGACACTTTAACCTAGAATCAGCAGTGTCAATTCCACCTTCCTTAGACCATCGTTTTGAGTGAGGCCATCCATCAGGACAAGAAGGTTGAGCCAAGAGCCCCAGAAGCCCCTTCAGAGTGTCCTTGTTAAGCAGCAGGTTGACCCTGGGAAGGAGCCAATGAACTAAGCCACATTTCTCACCCTAGGACAGCTGCAGAGATGCTGTCCTCAAGCTCAAGAGGAAGGAATTTGCCTCCATGCGGCTAGACTTATAATTCCAAACCTACTAAGGAATAACAAACTGTAAACTCAAAAAGCTTTAACTGGTCCTAGCTGAAGAAGATGAGGTTAAAGGCCACCATCCCTGGTCCAGATGGATCTCAGTTGGAATGTTAATTAATGAGTGTTCCTAAGGTCATAATCTAGGCAAGCCATGGGCAATAAGACAGCCATGTTCCAGAAGGGGTAACCAGGAACCCGTTTCTCTTACAAACTGGCCGTCTCTTTATAATAAACTCTACGTTCTTCAGAAGGTAATTCTATGAGGTTGTAGATGGAGGCACCCACACTCCCACAGGGGGTTCATTGCATGGGAGCTGTCAGCAGAGGAAGATAGAGAGCCCAGAGGCTCTTGATACAGTCACCATGGCAACCAACCCAAATCTGGTCCATTTTATTCACAGACAAAAAAAACCCAGTTCAGTGAACACTGTAGGAAAGTAGGAGCAGTTTAGATTAACTAGGCTATCTTCTGGCCCCAAGCAATCTGCAGGATAAGACCTTGCATTAGGCGAAGGTCTTCACTGTGACAAAACAGAGGATTTGTTAAGCTTTTTGAATCTCAGTGGGCCCATTTAACTTCTAGTGTGGGATAAAAAATTACTCTTCTCCAGACAGGTGGCCTGAAGTTTCACATGAACTCAGTTTGAAGTGGTAATGGTCACACCACAATAAACAACCATTTCAGACCCATTTTCTTCCTCATCACTTAGGAGAACAGGAGACTACAGAATCAGCACCCTCTGATCTCTGACTTACCAGGTAAGAAAATAGATCATGTTTTACAAATGGAAATATATCCTGGAATTGGCTTGAGTATTAACATATAATTCTCATGTATGCTATCCCCTTTTTTTCTTGATAATGAGAACAAACAATAACCCAGAACTGAACTAGAAGAAGCAGCAAGAGTCTTTTCAAGTGAATATGCAACTCATTCATTCATTCATTTAATTTCATTTATATTTATCGAAAACACTCTGTGCCATTCAGCTATAAAAATGACTAAACAAGGATTCTACTCACAGTTCAATGAAGGAGAAGAATTTTATTTAAAATAAATAATAAATAAAAGATGCAAATGTGTTCGAACTGTGTAAGGCAAGGTAAACTGCAATGGCTCAAAAAAAAAAAAAAAAAAAAAACAGATGCTAAATCTTGCTCATGCAATAGCCCCAGACATGTGGTCCCCCACCATACTGACAAGAGAGTCTACCATCTTCAATACACAGCTGCCATGACACTCTGGTTGCTATTCCATGGGAGATTTCATGGACCAGACTTGGAAGTGGCACACATCAATTCCATTTACACCCATTGGAGGGATTTTAACATGTCCATACCTACTTGTAAGGAATCTGGGAAATGTAGTACACTGGGGCACACGTCTGCTGTGCTACAATCCTATTGTCAAGAAAGAGGGAGAAAGCATTAAGGAAGGCACATATTCCAAGGTGCACTGGGTGTTATACACAAGTAATGAATCATGGAACTTTACATCAAAAACTAGGGATGTACTGTATGGTGACTAACATAATATAATAAAAAATATTATTTAAAAAAAGAGGGAGAAAGCAGAATTTGGAAATAAGCCATCTCTGACAATAATAAAGACATGAACAAAGTTTTCTAGAAACAGAAAAACTAGGAAATATCTACCATATTCAAAAATATTTCAAATACCTTACTTGTAATTCAATGAGTGCTAATAATAGCAACAATGCAGTATCATTTCCCCCTCTTAAATGACTAAAAATAAAGAAAAAATAACAGTGGTTATTGTTGGTAAGGGTCCAAAAAAAAAAAAAAAAAGAAGCACTACAACTACAGAAAGCACTAATTAGGTACAATCTCTCTGCGGGGCAGTTTGAGAGTATGCATGTAGCAGATTTTTTAAAAGTCACAACAATAAAGGAAATCAGGTGTATAATACTGTAACCTCCTTCATTTACCTATATTTTAACCAGACTTCTGGGCGCCTACTTCCACTCAGGAGGGGAAAATTACACCTGTCAATTCAAGGTACCAGTAACTTCCAACTTAAAATTCAACTCTTTGGGGGGGGGGGGGAAGTCATCAAATTCAGGATTCCCTCTACAGGTAGCCTCTATAAAGTGGAAATAGATTCTCCACTGAGGCCTCCAGAAGGAGCACAGCCCTGCCAATACCTTGATTTTAGACTTCTGGCCTCCAGAACTCTAACAGAATAAATTTGTGTTGTTTTAAGCCACTAAGTTTATGGCAATTTGTTACAGCAGCAGTAGGAAACTCACGGCCCTTTCCTTTGCACCCCAGAGCCCTCTCACCCAGCATATTGATCTTAGAGTACAGATGATCTGCTATAGGAATTTGGAGCCAGGAGTAAGCAGTGTGGCCTAACCTGGCTGGGGAGACTCTCCCAGGCAGAGCCTGAACCAGACCTGTCAGATCTGAATTTGCCAAGTTGAAAACAGACATTCGGACCACAAACAGTAATTGCAGAACCAAGTCAGGAAAGGCAGGAGTGGTGGGATTTATGTGACATGGTAGGTGAAGACAACTGGCCAGATCACAGCAGTGGCTCAAAAGGATCCAACAGATCTGAAGAAAATCTGATGAAGAAAGCTGGTACCTTCAGGGTATTCCTAATGCTTTGAGATTGATGTCAGGACAAATAGGATGCCTGCCATCTGCTGATGGCTTGTACCAGAGGCAGAATCTTGGATGGGGAGTCCCAGAACACTGACTGTAGGAAACCACAGCCACTCCACTAACTATGAAGAATATGTGATATGTGAGCATTGAGCCTCCTTTGGAGAGAACCTCCAGCCCCCATGCTTTGCCCTCTCAACCAAACAAGTCACTTGACATCCTGGGCTTCATTCAACTCTGTTTTTTAAAAGACTTAGAGCCCACAGATGCCTAATGACAAACAGCAGGATCTGATGAAATCCTGGGGTTCCTTAAAGCTCTTGGGGGCTGGGTGTCTATACTGGAAGTAGATGTGATTCGTTTGGATGCACACAAAGGCCTGGCCACAGACTGGAGAGCTCAGTGCCATCTCTTAGACAGGAATGTCCACATTAGCTAATGCTCATGAGGGATAACTGCGGGAAAAGTGATATTTTAGGAAGTCTGATCTGTGGGTAAACAAGAACGGAGAGACTGAAAACATGAAGACTCAAGGAGGAGAGCACTGACTGGGACGGATATGTGGAGTAAGTATCTTGGACAGGAGGTAGAAGCAATGTCAACCACATCTCCAAACATTGCTTGTGTAAGAAATTATTCAAAAAGGCTGGACTTTGGCCTCTTAACATCCCCTAGTAGGGTACTTTGATCACAAGGCTTAATGAGATCAAGAACTGAACAACGAATTTTCCATTTTTCTCTTTTATTTAAGTACACATATTAAACAGCCTAATATAGCACATATTAATGGCATGATCATTGATCAAAGTAGTTAAGAAATCAATTTCAATGTCTTCCAGTGCATTTTTGGGTCAACTCTGCCATTGACTAAGGCAGGGCCTGACCCTTGGCACTTCAATGAGGAGGAATGGAGGTCAGAGCAGACAGAGATCCACATATGCCCAGCAGAGATTAAGGAACAAGAAGGAGCCAGAAATCAGAACAGGCAGCAAGACAGAACAGTTGGTGGTCAGGAAGAAGTGACATAAAGCACAGTCCAAGAAGATCATAATGGAAATTTCTGACCTAACCTAAAGATTCTTACATACTTCCTATTTGAGGGTGGACCAAGTCCAGGGTATAAGCAGCACAGAGGGTCTTCAGGTAAAACCAGGTGACTACAACTGAGGAAGCAGTAGTGAGGCCACAATTGCAGAAGATATACTGGCACAGCCCCTTTCTAATTCACCTTATATTTTATCATAGTATCAAGTCCCATCAAGGCCTGGGAAACATCCCTAAGAATTCAGAACAGTGTGACATCAAAAGCCCCTCTAAGCCAAGTCTACAGTTGCTGGTGACTTTTCTGCATTCGAGGCTTCTTTGTCAGCCATGAGAAGGAACCATCAGAAAGATGGAGATGTGTATCCTCTCTACCACCCTCTCTTTCTTCTCTTTCTTTCAATTGGCAGAGCTGAGAAAGAAGAAAAATCATGCTGCTTAAGTGTGAAAATTCCATGACTCATACTATTCTTCAGTGAAAGTAGCTTTCTTCTCAACTCCTGGAGACATCTTCCCTCCAGTTAGGTGTTTCCAGCAGTAGCTGCTGGCTAGGTATTATTTGAAATTTACGTTCTTTGCCACCCACACAACCCACACATTTTAAGCTGTTTCTGACATAAGTCATTTCCAAAAGTCTTTTATAAAGCATCTATATCTCTTACCATGGAATATTTTATCCCAACATTGAAACACAAATTTTACAGTATAAATGTAAAGTGATCTCCTCACAAAGACATATCCTTGGAATGTACAAGAAAGAGCCGGGGAATGAACTAGGGACCAGAAGGCACAGATCTGGAAGCATGCAACAAGTGGGCTCCACCTGTCCCTGAAAGGAGATAGAGAGGTTTTTAAGAAGTTTGGGCATAGCTTAAGAAAGGATCCCTGGGATGAAGTGAATGCTGTGAATGAGGCAGCTGCTATTCTCAGACTCAACATGATAAAGCCATATTTACAAGGCATCCAGAATCTAGAAAAGGCAAAGCATGGGACCCTGAGTAGTGGCTGCAATGCTTGAACACTGACCAGGCCAGATGTTCTCCACAGCACAGGGCTATAAATGAGAAGGCAGTCTTGAAAGAAAATATCCAGAATCCTCCAGGGAAACCCAGAGAGCCAGAGCGAAGATAATATTTTAGGTGAAGGCAGGGGACATGAATAAAGGCCAAAACCCTAGAAGAGAAACAAACCTGGGTTTAAGAGCCAACTTTACCACCAAGTTGCTAGCATCAAACAGGTCATATGTTATGAAAAACTATATGTCAACAAACTAGACAACCTGGAAGAAATGGATAAATTCCTAGAAATACAAACTACCAAAACTGAAAAAGGAAGAAATAGAAAACTTGAACAGACTGATAACCAGCGAAGAAATTGAATTAATAATAATAAAAAAAAAATCCCCCAAAAAACAAAAGTCCAGGGCCAGCTGTCTTCACGGGTAAATTCTACCAAACATTTAAAGAAGCGTTACCTAGTCTCAAATTATTCCAAAAAACAGAAAAGGAAAGAAAACTTCCAAATTCATTCTATGAGGCCAGCATTACCCTGATACCAAAACCAGATAAAGATTACACTAAAACAGAGAACTATAGGCCAATATCCCTAATGAACATGGATGCAAAAATCCTCAACAAAATACAAGCAAACCAAATCCAACAATCCATTAAAAGAATCATTCGACACAATCAAGTGGGATTTATTCCTGGGATGCAAGGGTTGTTCAGTATCTGCAAATCAATCAACGATACACCACATTAATAAAAGAAAGGATAAGAATCATATTATCATTTCAGCAAATGCAGAAAAAGCATTTGACAAAGTACAATATCCATTCATGATAAAAACCCTCAACAAGGTGGTTTAGAGGAAATATACCTCAACATAATAAAGGCCATATATGAAAGGCCCACAGCTAATATCATCCTCACTGGGAAAAAACTAAGAGCTTTTCCTCTACGGTCAGGAAGAAGACAGGGATGTCCACTGTCACTGTTGTTATTTAACATAGTATTGGAAGTCCCAGCCACAGCAATCAACCAACGAAAAGAAATAAAAGGCATCCAAATTGGCAAGGAAAAAGTCAAATGTTCACTATCTGCAGATGACATGATACTATATAGAGAAAACCCAAAAGACTCCACCAAAAAGTGCTAGAACCGATACACATTTCAGTAAAGTCACAGAAAATCAATGTACAGAAATTTGTCATATTTCCATACACTAGTAATGAAGGAGCAGAAAGAGAAATTGAGGAATCAGTTCCATTTACAACTGCACCAAAAATCATAAGATACCTAGGACTAAACCTAACCAAAGAGATGAAAGACCTGTACTCTGAAAACTATAAAACACTGATGACAGAAATTGAAGAGGACACAAAGAAATGGAAAAACATTCCATGCTCATGGATCAGAAGAAAAATTTTATTAAAATGTTAAAATGTACTACCCAATCTACATGGGGAAGGGAGGGAAAAATAAAATAAGACGAAATCAGAGAGGGAAACAAACCGTAAGAGACTCTTACCTATAGGAAACAAACTGAGGGGGGGAAGGGGCAGGGGGGAAATGGGGTAACTAGGTGATGGGAATTAAGGAGGGCACTTGATGTCATGAGCATGAGGTCTTATATACAACTGATGAATCACTACACTCTACCTCTGAAACTAATAACATACTATATGTTAACCAATTAAATTTCAATAAAATAAGGAAAGAAAGGAAGGAGCGTTTAATGTTAAGGTGTATTTCCTCACCAAGTATTTCCTCTCCAGAATACTAAGGTCTTCAGTGGACCTAGCAACTATTCACATCCTGAGTTTTCCTCAGTCCCCACATTTGCCACATATTGGACGGACGTTTACCAAAACTGTTCTGGACCCAACCTGTTCTTAATCGATAATATTTCCAGATTAACTCCAACAGACCACAATAATAGGAAAGAAAAGCCAATTCAGTCCCAACATTTTCTAGATGCTGGCCTCTGATTTTCCTTTCTATTATATTGGCTAAGAAATGAAAAACATAACACATATACTTTCGTAACCACAAGTCAATATTTTAAAATCATTTTTTCCTCTCAAAACACATGACACAAAACCTTCACAGCCCATGTATACCAGGCATTCCACATCAGACCCAGCATTCTGCAGCACCTCTGAGACTGGCTGCCTCAGTCCACCAGATCCTTCCTTGCTGGGGTCAACCTCACAAACCAGCCACTTCCAATTTTGCAGTTCTGCCCATGATACTGTCACAAGTTGCTACAGGAGCAAACTACACTTCACAATGACGGGAATGACTTTTCAAAATGTGTGGGACCATTTAAGCTCGTTTAGAAAAACTCCTTTGCTTGAATATGTCAAGGGTTAGATTCCTGAATGAGCTATCATCAACTACTGGGTCTCCATATCAGTCATCCACTCAACCTGTGGCCTGTCCTGTGCCAAGTGCAGGGGACCCACGGATGAGAGCGACACTGTTTCTGTTCTCTGGTAAAACAACACCCAAGTACACAGGCAGTGGGGAGAAGACAACATCCTGGATAAGAGAGTATCTGAGCAGAGTTTTGAAGAACAAGCAGAGGGAAGGGGTATTCTGGGAAAATACCAGCAACACATAAGGTATAGACAGTGGAGAACTTGGCTTGTTTCTGGGGATTTAGGTGCTTCCTCACGCAGGACTTCTGGCGTACAGGAAATGAGGAAAGGAAAGGGCAGGGTAGACAGGATCTCCTAGCCAGGCTAAGTTTTCATCCAGAGAGTAGAGGGAAACCAGCAAAGTATTTTGTTTTGACTTGATCAGATTTGTGTTGCACAGAGACACGACCTGTCTGCAGGCTGTGGGGGGGGGGGGGCGGTCTGAAGTGGGAAAAGGGCTACACTTGAGCTCTGTTTAAGTTACCTTTGATTTGTTATCAGCTTAGAGGAGATTTGAGGCAGGTGCTACAGATGAGGAGAGGAATGTAGCAAAAGAGCCAGGTGTGATATAACCCTCTCCCCTTCACCCCATGAAACCTCCTGTAAAAATTATGTTGTCCATCAAGGCTTTTAGGAGGGTTGCGTTTGGGGAGCAGATGTGACAAGTGCAAAGACGAGTTTCACTGCATGGGTGGGGCTTGATCGAGAGTTGAAAGAAGTTCGGTTACCTTCAAACTATATAAAGATCACTCAGGTGAGCCTAGAGGATGGACTGGAGTAGATGGCAGTCTAATATTGGAAGTGAGGAAAACAGAATGGAGATTCCTACAGTTGTCCTGTGAAAAGACCTAAGGGAGTGGCCATGAGAGCAGAAAGAAGGAGCAGAACTGAATGATATCCAGGAAGTGGAAGCACTAGGATCTTGTTGCTAAGCAGATGTAAGAGTTAAGAAAGAGGGAGGTACCAAGGATGCATCCAGGGAACCCAGAGAACACAGCCTCCCCTACAGTTTCAGGAACCGTCTTGTTTGGGATATGGTGATTTTGAGTTATTTGTGGGACATGCAAGTGAACATGTGCAGCAAGCAATACATGGATTGGGCCAGAGATATCGATCACCATATCTCACTTGGATTATAGTATTAGCCTCCTAAGGGATCCACTGTTTCTGCCTCTGATCTCCTGCCACTCCAATCTCAGCAGAGGAGCCGGTGTGATATAATAAAACACAAGATGGAATATAGCGCTTCTTTGCTCAGAACTTCCTGAGGGTTCCCATCATGCTCAGTTGCAGCTATAGTCTTTACTGGGCTGGACCAGGGCCCCAACATATGACCTCCCTTCTCTACTCCATTCCAACCATTTTCCTCCCCACTGCTCCTCTCTGGGGCTTTGCAGAATGGAGGGAAGCTGAGGGAATTTCCTCTTGGAGGCCCCTGTTTCCCTGAGAGGTAGGAGGCAGATCACCTTCTCAGAGTATTTTGGAAGACGGAAGGATAATGGCCATGAGGAAGGCAGTGAAGGTGGGAATCTGGAAGAGCTACCTTTGGGATGGGAGATGGAACTGGTGGGATCTCTCTCAGCTGCCACTAAATGGTAAACATAGCAAACACAAGCAAATCCATTGTCTCCTCTCAGAGAAAAACATGAAGATGAATAACACAGGCTGCCTTTACATCTAATAAATCAAATTATCCTAAGGTATGAGAAATTATCCATTGCCCATGAATACTGGGATCAAAGCCCCCAAAAATGGATATAAACTTTAGTATGAGAAATTTAAGTTGACTTCAAAAGCCTTTGATATACATATTAATTACACATATTCTAGGCAGCCTTAAGACGAGGTCTAGAGCAGTTGAGTTGCCCAAGGTCAGTGACAGGAGGCCAGAACCCAGACTCTATCCAGCTTGTTTGGCAGCCACTTTCCACTAAACCACTGATTGCTTTTCCTGCCTGATCTTGGGGTTCTCCTTTTATAAATGAGGGGTCCCTGCCAAAGAGGATGAGGTTGACTGACATAAAGAAGGAATTGACTTGGGGCAATACTGCAGCAGATAAGACAGGGATGTCCTTGAGCTGATGGTGACTCATAAGGCCACAGCATCTCTGCCCAGAAAGCACAGGGTAGGACACACAAGAGGCACCCAGTGGCCCCAGTCCAGAGTCCTCTGCAAGTATCTGATCCCCAGCTCAGGCCTGAGGCTCAGCCCCAAAGAGACTCTCCTGATGCATGTGAAAGGCATTTTCACAAGACTTTCCTGATGTAGCAATGATGAAATCTTATACATTTGTTCCCCAGCCTGAAATGTGTTTATGCTCCAAAGTTAAGGTTTGTAATGGGTTTTGCTCACGGGAATGATTATTTTAGTGCTGACTTTTAAAAAGGCAATTGATAACAAGTTTACCAAGCCAAAAGAGCTCTGGCAATTATCTGCAAATTCAGAATCCGTAAACAGCCAAACCAGATCATTTAAGAGCCCCTGAATCCATTCTGGGGCCAAGATTATCCAAATTGACAAGGTAAAAATGAGATAATTTATGCTAAAATGGTGTTTATGAACAAGATGCTACTCGGATGGCTGCTGCTGGCAGCTAACACAATCCCTCCTTCCCTTACTTTTCTCCTTTATGGGCTCCTTCCCTCCCCTATTCACTTTCTTAGTTGAGGTTTTATGGAAAGAAGGTATTTAGAATGTTTTCAGCCTGACAACTGGGTAGTTCTTAAGTTTTTCACGCAAAGCCTTGAAATACTTGTATTGAAAAAAGGTCTCCAATGTCAGGGTTTGTTGTCTTTGTATGTCTGTTTTTCATTACAGATCTGGGCAGGGCCTGGGTTATGAAGAAATCCCACTAATGAAAAGGAAGACAAGTCCTGAAATTGCTCATATCTGCCAAGCTCTTCAGCTTACCCACAAATATCCCACCAGGTGGTCTTGGCCTTAGCTGTGGGCACTGAGGCTTCACAAGCAGAAGAAGAGGCTGACTCACCGGGGAGCCTGACTTGCTCCAAGGCTTCCCTCCCAGATGCTGTCTGGGCTTAAAGCATTGGAAAAGTCCTTGAAACTGGGGCCCACCTAATTCTAGTTGCCAGGGTACTCACCCATGAGCCCCGTCAGAAACAAGAAGACAGATCTTGGAGATCTAGGAAAGAATGAGCCCGGACTCAGCTCTGGTCAAACATGACAGATTAACCATACACAAAAGACCTCCTCCCCTCCCCATATCTATTCAAATGAAAGTGAAGGAACACAATAGTATCAGCCAACCAAAACCAGAAGAATGGAAAGGTAGAGAATAGCAAAGATCAGTTTCAGCAGATTTTGGAGGCCAGAAAGCAGAGCGATGAATGGTAACTTCCCTAAAAGAGGATATAAAATCTTTGTGCCTGCACAGCAGCTACATAGATGGGAAGCAAAATTCTTTGTCCTGCAAAGTCAGATTAAGAGACTTAGGCCTAAAAAGCACCAAGAACTTGGAAGCTAGGGAGATGTGGGGCTGAAAACCATGGAAGCTGTTGAAAATCTATATAAAGAGAAACTGGATCTTCCAAGCTCGTATAGCCATCCCGAGCACCCCTCCCTTTTGCAGGAGACAAGAGGTTTATTCTCTGGAGAAGATAAAGCAGAGGCTTCAGCTCAGAGGTGAGGAATAAGGTGCAAAGCTGAAAACACGGGATTAGGCGGAGGCCTATATACTGAACTGTGAGACCCCAGATCCTTCCCCTAAATGACTCTTAGGAGCATGTGTCCTAGAAAAAAAAAAAAAATAGGAAGATTATTCTCTAGAGGAAATTAACAAGTCCAGAGAAAGTACTCCAGTTATTAATGCTTGGGAACTCCTCCATAAGGAAGCTGGCTCACGCTCTGATCAGACCACAGGAAGCACAATAAGCAGAGAAACCTTGCCCCTACAGGGCTTCTCAAAGGCCTTACTTCTTCGTTCTAATCCCAAACAAAGATATCAAAACAAAGCAGAGACAGAAAAAGAGAGAGAAAAGAAGAGGGAAAAAAAAAACCTCAGAACCAAAACAATAACAGCACTGGCACAAATGAAAACTTGAAAAAAGGTAATCTCAGAGATATAAAAGTTATAAAGGGACAAAGAACTAGCAAGGGTTGGGGGGTTGAAAAAATTATATGACAACCAAAATTTTAAAAATCAGCACAGGAGTAGATACAAAATCAAGAAACTGTCCCAGAAAATAGAGCAAAAGATAAAGAACTTAAAATAAAAGAACTAATGAGAAAACGAGAGAAGTCACTCAGGATATCCAGACAGAACAAAATGAAAACTATAGAAGACATTCTCAAAGAAAGTATATAATAACTGAATGACTGGAGTTTCCAGATTTAAAAAGTCCAGTGAGGACTCGATATAATGAGGGAATATAATGAGAGAATAAAAAGCACAACTCATCATGACATTTTAGAACACTGGGTTAAACAGAACATACTAAAACAAACAAACAAAAAACACCAAATCACACTCAGAGACATAAAAATCCAAAAGACATCCTACTTCCAACAACACAACTAGATGCTAGAGAACAGTGGAGCAATGCTTTCAAAAGTCTGAGGGGAAAAGGTTTTCAACCTACAATTCTATAAATAACTAAATTATCAATGAATTACAAGGGTAAGATAAAAATATCAGACACAGAGCCCCCAATTTTTTCATTTACACAATTTCTCTTAGAAAGTTACTAGAGGACATGTTTTAGCTAATTGCAGGAGTTAACAAAAATATAAAACCAAAAAGGAAGACACAGAGATCCAGAGAAGGGGGGACCCAACCCAGAAGTAATGGGAAAGAAAAATCCCAGAACAATCTCCTTCCTCAGCCTTGTAAACAATGAGTCCTGAAGAAGCACAAGAGAGAGCTGAGAATTTCCCAATCCATGAACATGGCATATCTTTCCATTTGTTTGTGTTATCTTCAATTTCATTCACTAATATTTTATAGTTTTTGGAGTACAGGTCTTTCACCTCCTTGGTTAAGTTTATTCCTAGGTATTTCATTCTTTTTGGTGAAACTGGAAATGGGATTGTTTTCTTAATTTCTGTTTCAGCTACTTCGTTATTAGTGTATAGAAATGCAACAGATTTCTGTATATTAATTTTGTATGTTGTGACTTTACTGAATTCATTAAGCAGTTCTAACAGTTTTGGGGTCAAGTCTTGAGGGGTTTCTGTATATAATATCATGTCATCTGAAAATAGTGCTTCTTCCTTACCAATTTGAATGCCTTTTATTTCTTTTTGTTGTCTGATTGCTGTGGCTAGGACTTCTAGTACTATGTTAAATAAAAGTGGTAAGAGTGGATATCCTTGCCTTTTTCCTAACCTTAGGGGAAAATGTCTCAGTTTTTCACCCTTGAGTATGTGGGTTTTTCATATATGGACTTTATTATGTTGAGGTATGTGGAATTTAAGAAACAAAACAAATGAACAAAGAAAAACAGACAAAAAAACATACTCTTAAATATAGAGAACTGGTGGTTGCCAGAGGGGAGAAGAGAGGAGTAAAACAGGTGAAGGGGGTTAAGAGTACACTTATAATGACAAGCACTGAGTAATGTATAAAATGTTGAATCATTATATTGTAAACCTGAAACTAAAATAACGCTGTATGTTAATTATACTTGAATTTAAAAAAAAAAAGAATGAATGCAAAAAAAAGAGAGAGGACTGAGGAACTGATGGCAATGGCACCCTACTTTGCTCAGCTGTGAACAGTATCTACGTATTCATCATAATATAAATACTGTGTTTTAACTATTTTGGAAGGGTGAGGGGTGGTGATAGAGGGAGCAAGTTAAGAGAGCTAAGTCTTCAACTACCAAAATAGGAGTGAGTAGATACTGTGCACAATAGATCAATGAAGAAAGAGGGGAATAATCACAGCATTTATATATATGGAAGAAAATATCAAAAGAAACATTTTCAAGAATGGAGAGGGACTGGGGATACATAGGAGACTTTTTTTAATATTTAGTAATATGTAACTATATTACATTGATAAAAATGAAATATAAATTAATTTTTTAAAGTAAATTCAAACATCAGTCTATTTTCATACACATAGGAATGCTTAAAAGTCTACATTTAATTCTATTATGATCCCTGAACATAACAAAGGAGGTGGTACCTCCCCTTTTCCACAATTTTCTGATGGGTCACCCACCCTGCAGGATTCTTTATGAGCTTCTACGAAGAACTTTTTTTTTTTTTTTGGCCTTTTTTTTTTTCAGTGGTGAGAGGAAAAGGAATTTTAGTTGAAATATTTGAGGTCTAAATCAAAAGCGGGCTTCCAGGCCTCTATGCCATCTTCCTACCTGATTGTGCACAACAAAATCAATAGGAAGCCAATCTTTAACCCCATTTCAAGAGTAGACTAGACTTCTGACTAAATAAGACTAAATGACTGCCTGTGTGTAACAGAGTAACTGGTAATAGGAACATAGAAAAAAAGAAGCTATAGAATCAAACTAACCCCCCTTTTTCTAATCTTTCCCCTTGCCAAGAATGCCAACTGGGAAATGGCCCTAGAAGTCCCCAGTTCTCATTCTTGTTGGGCCCAATGTTGCTGAACCTTTGCATCCATAGAAGAAATTCGTTGGACTGAAACTTCCTCAATCTCCAGAAGACCAAAGGGACATATTGTCATCCAGGAAGACTAAAAAGAACACAAAAGGACTTCCACAGTCAATTTTGGTAATAAACCCATATGGGGACCAAAATGACTACAAATTACACTGAGGGAAAGATAGAAGAACTCGTCTACAGAGTTAGCACACAATGTACCTGCTAATCTTACCCCCCCCACCCCCAACAGCCCTGAGTAGACGTGAACCAGAGTTAAAGGGAATGAAACAAGCAATGAATGAAGTTGGACAACTACTTATGTAGTGAAGAGGTCAGCTAAGGGCTCTGTTGAGTCCTGATGGTGACAGAGATAGGGCAGAAGCTCCAGCTCTCTCAGCAATATTTCCTATTAATGATGCATTAGATTCTGTTCCCTTTTTCTCTTTTCTTCAATCACGAAACCCCTGACCTCAAGCCTTTGTCCTCCACTCTTGGGAGGAGGGAGAGGGGAATAGGTTGATTCATATAGCTAAAGAAACAAATCTAAAGCAATAAAAACTAAAGGAAATAAATTATAAGAGCACCCATTAAAGACCCTTCAAAAGGATAAAATGATTTCAATTTTACTCTCTCACTCACTTCTCCCCACTTCTTCCCCAGATATACCTGCATATCTATATATTTATACAGTTTTTTTATTATTTAGTTAATATGAATTACAGGCCTCACGCTTGCTCCCTTCTAAATCCAAAATGAGGAAGCTTTCTCTTTTCTCTCACTCCCTTTTTTTCTCCGCTCCCCCTCACCAACACGATTTACATTCTCAATGTAATGTATTAAAAAGTTGACAGGGACGAAAGGATTCACACGATGTCTGCTAAGAAACCCAATTTCCATGATGAATTGCCCGAAGCCCCTGAATCACAAACCATTTTTTCCGCTGCTCAGAAGTTGGGTTTTTTTTTTTTTAAATCTTCTTAAAGCCTCTTTCCTAATCTTCGGCTAGAAGAGATGGGTGAAAGGATTTTTTTTCTAAACTAAGGAAAGTATTAGCATCTTGGTTGTTGTGCATCAAATTTGAAAATGCAAGGTTAGTAATATTTCAAATCGGCCATGGTCCAAACCTCTTGATAAGTGAGTGTGCTCTTTCGTGTTCTCTCTCACCTCCTTCCCCACTCCATCTCCCAGTAATAAGGAGAAGCTTCAGGAGAAAAGAAAAAATTAGAGTGATTCTTCAAATATCTACCCCCTTTTGGAAGGTTATAGAATTACAAATAAAAGATATTCTCTTTCCTAGAGTTGGCTGGAGCAACCATATCTAGGTGAAGATTTCAGCAGCAAAACCCTGACCCCACTGTCATGATACACCTGTCAGCTCTGGAGCAGAAGCTACAAGCGTCATACTGAGCATGTTCTCTTAAGACACCAGATTTCATGTGCCCAGAAAAGTTCACCCTGGGCTACCTATTACCAGAAGGGTAAAAGGCAACACAGCATCTATCTGGATTTTTGCTAAAGTTTTACACTTTTTTAAAAAACCCACTCCTTCACGAGCATTCTGGAAATGTGGGGGCTCTCCTGACTATCTTCAGTTTCAACGTGACATTCTCACTGTGTGCTGTGAAGGGGTGAGTCAGGTGCCACTCCCCCCGAGGGCTTTCCCTGCTGCCCAAGCATGTTGGCTTTCCCTATGACCCACTCCCCCAGAAAACTTACCAAAAAGGACCAGGCACCAAGAAAACTTTAAGAGAATTAAAGAAATTTTTCTTTAAAAAACATATTCAACATTATGCAGGGGGAAAAGGGATTGATATTGTCTATAAATTTCCAAAACATCTGTTGATGTACTGAGAGAATGAAGAGTCCATATTCTGGAGTTTAAGTCTGAAGTCACAATCCCCAAATTAAAGAGTCAGATGAAAGCTACGAATTATCTTTCAAGAAAAATTTGCAGCGCAGATATTCAGAAAAGTTTTGCAATTTAAGAAAGGACATGAATTTGGATGTATAATTGCAAGAACCTCAATTTTGCAGGTAAAGATACTGAGGGCTCTAGAGGAAAAGGAACTGGACTCAGCTGCACAGCCAGTGAGTGACAGAACCAAATTTAGTTCCTGGTTCAGATATTTCCAAATAGGTAACTTCTTGACAATATATAGATGATGCATCTGGATGACTGAGTAAGGTCTTTACAGCCACACAGTTTCCCCTAAAGGTTATTTATCCTGAATATTGTCTATGCTCTCCTAACCAAAGAGAAGTAATACAGGGAGGCATAGTTAGAAAGGAACAGGTGCTGTCATTATCTTTCCAGACCAGCTTTAGCAAAAAGACTTAATGGGCCATCTTACTGGAGCCCTCAAGTTGGCTTGAGTCAGAGCTAACAGGATGTCATCAGGACTCATGTCTCCCCAGCACCCAAGGAGGAAGGTGAACTTCACTTGAATGCGGAGATAGTGTCATTTAAAGGAAAATCTTTGGGCTGGTCACTCATATTCACCTTCCCAAACAATCCTTATAGAGTCATTATTTTCAAACTAACTATATCCCTTAAACAAAAAGATTGGTGCATGGAAATTCAACATAAATGAGTTGGCAATACTATGGAGAAAAGATAGTCTTTTCAACAAATGGTGCTGGTACAACTGGACATTCACATGTGAAAAAAATAATATAGGCACATGCCTTATTCCCTTCACAAAAATTAACTCTGAATGGATCATAGAATTAAACATAAAACATAAAATTCCTAGAAAATAACATGAGAAAATCTAGATGACCTTGGGTATGGCAATAACTTTTTAGATACAACACCAAAGGCACTACCCATGAAAGAAATAATTGATAAGCTAGATTTTGTTAAAATTAAAAACATCTGCTCTGCTATGATATTGTGATATAATAAGAAATATATATTAGGTCTTCACCCCTGGTTCCTGGCACAAGTGCTTCTAATGCCCTTGTAATTTCCTGATAGGAGTGAGCGAAGCATCTTTTGTTATTCAAAATAAGCCCCTTTCAACCATACCTGAGTTTCTGCTAATGAGATGACTCTATTGGGCCCCAAGATAACTTCAGGATGGGAGCTAGTTGCCAGAGGAACTAACCATGTGATTACAGGTTTGAAAGTTTCACCCCTATCCTCTGACCTCTGGGGATGAGAAAAGGCCTGGAAAATGAGATAATCATCAATGGCCAATGGATTTAATCAATCATGCCTCCATAATGGAACCTCCATAAAAACCCTAAACAGCAGTATTTGGAAAGTTTCCCTTTTGGTGATACATGGAGGTACCGGGAGGGCAGCATACAGAAAGAGGACAAGAAAGCTCCATGTACCACCCACCCATACCTAGCCCTATGCATCTCTTCCACTGAACTGTTCCTGAGTTGTACCCTTTGTAAGATAATAGTAAGAAAAGCTCTTTCCTAAATTCTGTGAACTATTCTAGAAATTATCAAACTTGAGGAGGGGGTTGGGGAAACCCTTCAACTTTATAGCCAGTTGACCAAAAGTACAAGTAGCTTGGACTTGTGATTAGCATCTGAAGGTGAAAGCAGTCTTGTGGGACTGAGCTTAACTTGTAAAGTCTGAATTCTAGGTAGTTAGTGTCAGAATTCAATGAAACTGTAGGACACTAGTTGGTGTTAGCAAAAAATCATTTACAGTGGGAAACCCACAAATTTGGTGTCAGAGTGCTGTATGTAAAAAACAGATCAGATCTCTGAAAGACATTATCAAGAGAATGAGAAGATAAGCCACAGACTGGGAGAAAAATATTTGCAAAAGACATATCTCATAAAAGACTGTTATCCAAAATATAGAAAGAACTCTTCAAACTCAACAATAAGAAAAGGAATGGCTTGGTTTTTAAAAATAAGCAAAACAGACACTTCACCAAAAAAGATAATACCAGATGGCAAATATGCATACGAAAAGGTGATACATATGATATGTCATGAGGGAAATGCATGTCAAAACAACAATGAAATGCTACTACTTACCTATTAGAATGGCCAAAATCCAGAACACGGACACTACCAAGTGCTGGTGATGATGTGGAGCAGCAGGAACTTTCACTCATTTTTGACGGGAATGCGAAACGGTACAGCCACTTTAAAAGACAGTTTGGCAGTTTCTTAGAAAACCAAACACGTTCTTACCATAAGAGTCAGCAATCGCACTCCTTAGAGTTTACCTACATGAGTTGAAAACTTATGTCTGCACAAAAACCAGTACACAGATGTTTATAGCAGTTTCATTCATAATTATCAAAACTTGGTAGCAACTAAGTTGTCTTTCAGTAGGTGAATGGATTAACAAACTGTGATAGACCCAGACAATGGGATATTATTCCACACAAAAAAAGAAATGAACTATCAAGCCATGAAAAGATATGGAGGAACTTCAATCCATATCACTAAGTGAAAGAAGCCAATCTGAAAAGATTATATACTCTGTGACTACAACCATATGACATTCTGGAAAAGGCAAAACAGTGGAGACAGTAAAATGATCAGTGGTTGCCGGGGAAGGGGGTGCAGAATAAGAGCACAAAGGATTTTTAGGACAGGGAAACTCTTCTGTATGATATTACAAGTCATTATACATTGGTTAAAACCCACAGAATGTACAACACCGAGAACATACCCTAATGTAATCTAGTTGGGCGATAATGACATGTAGGTTCATCAATTATAATAAGTATACCACTGGTTCAGGATTTTATCAACTATTGGTGGGGGAAGCTGTGCATGTGTGGAGACAAGGGTATATGAGAACTTTCCGTATTTCCTGTTCAATAGTTCTGTACATCTAAAACTGCTCTAAAAAATAAAGTCTATTTAGAAGGGGAAAAATGAATTACAATAAAATAAATGAGCTGTACAGGGCAGGTGGTACCTTCTAACGACAAAGCCTATGGAATTGTGTTAAGGCCACAGCAAAGACAAAGGAAGGGAGGGAGACAAAAAAGGAGGGAGGGAGGGAGGGAAGAAGAGGGGGAGGGAAAAGAGAAAGAAAGAGAGAAGGGTACAATTCAGAGGTCATATAGTGACAGGGATGAGAATGAAGTAAATGGGGTTACATATGAAGTCAATTCATCCTCAGTGAAGTAAAATGGAAGAAACAGACTATTCTGAAATCAGCCTTCCTGCATAATTGCTAAATTGGAAGGGGAAAAAATGTAACAAAAGTAAATAACCAAATTAGAAAAGAAAAAGGAAGGTTTCACTTCATTGGCTGATAAGTATATTCACAGTTGATGGGATAGTAAAAAAAAGAAGATTCCACCACAGCAAAGAAATGGCCCTTTGGAGTAGAAGTTCCCTGAGAAGAGGGACTGTTCTTCATTCTCTGTTGTATGACCAATTCCTAGAATGAGGCTAGCACCCAATAAATGTTAAATGAATAAATAATATAAATCAGAAGGTTTAGATGTAGGAAGAAGTGATAGAAATGAAACATATAATAACCAAAATTTAAAACTCAGAAGAGAAAAAGAGAAAGTAACAGAGGTAATTTGTGAAGAAAAAATGACCAAGACTTTTCAAAACTGATAAAAGATTTTAAATCCACAGACTCAAGAATCCCAGAAAGTCCCAAGCAGGATAAATTTTTAAAAAATTCATCCCTTAGACAAATCACAGAAAATGCAAAGGAAACCAAAGATAAATCAAAAATTTTAAATTCAGTCACTGAAAATGGAGAGATTGCCTTCAAAGAAATGACACTTAGACAACCAACTTCGGAACAAAAATCAAAACTAAAAGACAACAGAGAACATTTCTAAGTCCTGAAGAGGAAAAAAAAAAAACAACATGCAACCTAGAATTCTATGTCCAACAAAAATTCTTTTAAGAGACCAGATAAAACATTATTTCAGAAAAACACTGAAGCATTTCATAATCAGCAGACCCTCACTGAAAAAATTCTGAAGAATATGCCGTGAGCAATAATCCCAGATTGAAGGTCTGAGATACAGGAGGTAAAAAATAAAAACTGAGTAGAAATATATCAACAATTATAAGTAAACATGGATAAAAATTAGAAATAAACATGGATATAAATCAGTAATAATAATAATAAAATAATGCCCATAGGGTTAAAAATTTTAAAGGCATTATAACCAGAGAGTAATAGTCAAAGTTATGGCGAATGGAATTACAGTGCTCTAAGGCGTTACTTGGAAGATGGAGAAGTTATTAATGTTTTTTTTTGTAAGTCAAATATGCATTTTGTAATTTCCAGAGGAACTTCTAAAAGAATAAAACAACAGTAATACCTTCCCCCAAAATTAGGAGGGGTAGAATAAAAAAAAACTATAAAAACTAAAATGGAGAAACAAACATAAAATTGATATAGAAAATACACAGCACAGGGGGGCCTCAGGGGGGCTCAGTGAGTTAAGCGGCTAGCTCTTGATTTCGTCTCAGGTCATGATCTCATGGTCATGAGTTCAAGCCTCATGTGGGGCTCTGCACCCAGCTGGGAGTCTGCTTGAGGATTCTCTTTCTCCCTCTGCTCCTGCCCCCACTCACACGCTCCCTCCCTCTTAGAATAAATAAATAAATCTTTTAAAAAAAAATGAAAAAATACAGCACAAAAATTCCAAAAAATTGGGGCACCTTAGTGGCTCATTTGGTTAAGCTTCAGACTCTTGATCTCAGCTCAGATCTTGATCTTAGGGCCATGAGTTCAAGCCTGGTGTTGGGCTTCATGCTGGGTGTGGAGCCTACTTTAAAAAAAAATTCCAGGGGCCTGGGTGGCTCAGTCGTTAAGCATCTGCCTTCGGCTCAGGGCATGATCCTGGCGTTCTGGGATCGAGCCCCGCATCAGGCTCCTCAGCTGGGAGCCTGCTTCTTCCTCTCCCACTCCCCCTGCTTGTGTTCCCTCTCTCGCTGGCTGTCTCTCTCTCTGTCAAATAAATAAATATTTTTTTAAAAAATTCCAAAAATATCAGTAATTATGACGAATATAAACCAGCAATTCTTCAATTAAGAAAATGAGGTTTAAAAAAAAATAAAGTCACGGGGCGCCTGGGTGGCACAGCGGTTAAGCGTCTGCCTTCGGCTCAGGGCGTGATCCCGGTGTTCTGGGATCGAGCCCCACATCAGGCTCCTCCGCTATGAGCCTGCTTCTTCCTCTCCCACTCCCCCTGCTTGTGTTTCCTCTCTCGCTGGCTGTCTCTATCTCTGTCGAATAAATAAATAAAATCTTTAAAAAATAAATAAATAAATAAAGTCTGACTATATACCATTTTCAAAAGACACATAAAATATAAGGATACAGAAAAGTTCAAAGTAAAAGGGAGCATAAAAATACTAATAAAGAGAAAGATGGGGTAACTATATTAATAGCAGATATAATGTGCAGACAAAATAGGGTTTGAAGCAAAAACCATTCCTAAACATAAGGCAGTCACTTCATATTAGTAAAAAGTTTCAATTTATGAGGAAAACAAAAAATGTTAAGTTCATGTGCATTTATAGTATGGCCTAAAATATGTAATGCAGAAATACATAATAGATACAAAAGTAAATATCCATCAATTATGAAGATTTCAACACTCTTTCAAGTGTTTCATAGAATATGCTGATAAAAATCAGTGAGGATATAGATCTTATAAACAGTACTGACAAACCTGACCAAATGGACATCTAGAGAACACTATACCCCACAACTAGAGAATATGCTGCTTTTTGCAAACATACCCCTGTATTTACAAAATTAGACCATATAGTGGACCATAAAGCAAGTCTCAACAAATTTCTAAGGAGTAAGATGAGAGCATATTGTCTGACCACAATGTAATTAAACTAGAAACAATATTAAAATAATTCTTAAATTCTCAAATATTTGGGAATTAAAGTTACATTGATAAACATAAGTCACAGAAGAAATAAGGAAAATTTCAAACACTTCAAGCTAAATAACAAGGTAATTACTATACACTGAATGCTATACACTGAAACCTATAGGAAATACTGGCCTTAAAATGCATCTATTACTTAGGGGGGAAAAATGGTGAGTTTCAGCATCCATCACAAAAAGTTAGGAAAAGAGTTGGGAAAGAAACCTAGAAAAGAGGGAATAGCAGAAACCAATGAAACAGTAAACATAAAGGAGATTGGCAGGGGGTAAGGGAGAAGGAGTAGAAAACAAAGCCAAAGTTGATTCTCTGGAATAAGCAAGTGTGCAGATGGCTGACAACAGAAATGAAAAGCAAATCAGTTCAGGTGCTAAAGACATCAAACAGATAAGAGAAAATTATGAGCAACTTAATGGCTATAAGCTTGAAAACACAAATGAAATAGACATGATGACATACTTGGCATATTTGATACCCAGAACAGATCATTTTCAACACCCCAAACTCCTATTCAACAAAATTGTTTTTAGGAATAATCATGTGATCAAACAAATAATAATAGTGGCCAGAAAAGAAACAGTGAAAATTTCTTTTACTGAACGTTGCATGCTAGTAAACACACATAGACATATACCCAAAAAAAAAAAAAAAAAAGTGTCAATAAAATATTACAGGAAAAAAGGATGAAAAAAGTAATGAAGTAATACTTTTGAATTGTGCTAATGTATTTTAAAAGAGAAAATATTTCTACTTAAATAGTAATCTGTCACTATAGTAAATAGAAACAATTTCTACTTTCGTGCCTAAACTTCTACAACTGTATCAAAGACTTCACCAAAATTGATCTTCTTCACATATCCATACACATAGGCAATTTAGACAGATATGTCAAAATACCTTCAAAGTTGAGCAAAAAACACTTCATTAATTTTAATTTTGAAAATTATCTTTCATATGAAGGGACAGATATATAAGCAGTTGGGGAAAGTCCTTAGATACAATGTTAAGCTTGCCCGTGATTGATAAAAATATCTTTCCATGGTAAATTTCAGAAATTGCAAAACTGTCCGTGCCTTTGTTCTTTGGGATCCACTCCAGTTCCTTTCAAACATCTCTACAGATGTTTGTAAACTCCAAAGTGGTCACACAGAATGACAGAATTTATGTAACTCAAGTTCTGTTTCTTTGCATTTCCAATCACTGTATTACCATTGTAAATTTCTAATCTACTATTTAAACTCAGGAATATGTAATACACTACGTGTACTATATTTAGTACAGCTGGACATAAACTGCACCCAAAGCAATCAAGGTTAAATAATTCCTACTTGTTAGGGCACCTGGGTGGCTCAGTTGGTTAAGAGTCTGCCTTCGGCTCAGGTCATGATCTCAGAGTCCTGGGATCAAGCCCCCTGTTGAGCTCTCTGCTTAGTGGGGTGTCTGCTTCTCCCTCTCCCTCTGCCCCTCCCCCCTGCTTGATCTCTCTCTTTCTCTCCCTATCTCTCTCAAATAAATAAAATCTTTAAAAAAAAAGTAGTTTTTTCAGCGCCAGTTTGAAGCTTACATATAAATATCATTTAAATGCAACAGAAATCTCAGCCATTTTTTTGTAACAACCAACAAAAGATTCGGAGGGGTTTCAGATTTCTGACATTTTCATTGATTTTATTATTGTTTTTTTTGGATTCTCTACAGACACTGCACTCCTTTATTGCACATATCTATGGTACAATGCTCCCACCACCCTGGTCTTGGCACTAAATGGACAAATTCCTAGAAAGTTAAAATTTACCAAAACTCCCTGTCACCAGAACACGCACATGAGAATGTTCCTAGCAGCAGTGCTCATGATCGCCAAAAAAGAAAATTAAAACAACCTTAATGTTCATCCACAACAGGATGGATAGTATACGGTAGAGTCATATGGGGAGTACTTTACAGCCAAACCCCCTTCTAACAGTACCCTTTATAACACCTACTGCAATTTGTTATCACATGTGTGTCCATTTGCTTACTTTCATTGATTGCCCATTTCCCCCACTGGTTGGTAAGCTCCATGAATTCAGACAAACATCAAGTCCCAATTTATATTTAGTACCCAGGCTGGTGCCTGATACATGTAGACACTCAGAAGTCATTTCATGCATGCATGCATGAATGAATAAAGAGTGGTTACATTTGAGCCCTGCTTGCCTAGGAACAATTCTTTCACTTTGAGGTGACTTTGTCATGATCTACAATGTATTTATCTCTTTGTTTTGTCCTCAAAGGAAAACCTGATTTTCCTCACTTTCAAAATCCTGGAGGACCTTCAAACATAGGTAATGACTGATGTGGAACTGATTTACTCGGAGGATTTCAGGTACGTAACGTCAGTCAGAATATAACAAATGAACATTATTGGCGTTACTGAATGCTAATTGCACTACAATCCAAAGAGTCTCAATCATATCAGGTAGGTACCACTATTATAACCATTTTGCAGATGGGAAAACTGAGGCAAAGAATAACTTTTCAAAATTCCTAGAGCTGAGTAAGTAGTGCAGTTGGATTCGAACATGACAAGCCACACTGTGCTATGCTGCATCAAATTTTCAGGGTTGTAACTAAGAGTATTGTTAATTATAGCTCACACCACAAATTGGTAGCAAGTTGTGTGGTGAAGAGAAGACAGCTGATAGGCACCACATGGGGCCTGTGAAGCCAGGCTTCAGAAAGCCAGTGCTCATGTGGGCTTCCAATAAAGAACCCTTCAGATCCCACTTTTTTCCTATGCTGGGTAATCACAGGATTTACCTGGAGGAGCCAGGATTGTGTCTCTTGTGATCCTGGCTGGGGGCTCAGAGCTCCTGTTGCTACTGGAGTCATCTATAATTAGAGGATTAAACCATCTCACATTTGGGCTGACTGCGGGCATCCTTGACAAACATCAGTCTTACTGATGGGTACGAATGTCTCTGTGGTTTGTAGTTCCATGTAGAGATGGATAGAACATCAGAAAAACAGAAAAGGAAAATAAACTGCAGAAACCTTTCAAGTTTTCACTTCTGCCTACTCAGATTGCGTTCCCTTTTACGAACATTTCATGCACCAGAGATATACAGTCACCCTTCCTTCCTCTCCCTTCCTGAAGACTGGCTGCAGCAAAGCATCTATATAGTTTATATCACATTGCACTGCGCTATATACAGTCTAGGGACGTTATCATTCAGACCCTCAGGTTTCTTTGGCAAAGATAAAGCATCGGGGTCTCTTCCAAAGCTGCCCTTCCTTTCACTGGCTCCTCTTGATACACCAGCTTCTGAGCTGAAGCACGTGGTCTGATTTCTGCCCTCAGGCTGTAGAGCTTTTCCATTAGGTCCCTAGATCCCTAAATACTCAGCTCCTAGTCTTTCCGACCTCCCTCTGGTCAGCTACTGGGATATTACCAAATTATAACAAGTTTATTACAGAAACATCAAATGATATTAAAGTATATAAGGAGAAGATGAAAGTCCCCAATCATTCCACCCATACTCTAAAGATAACCATTGTTATCAGCTTGTGCCTATATTCACAAAGCACATAAAAATTGATAGATGAATGTTAGCAAATTATAAGATATTATTTCTATTACTTACAATCTAATTTTCCTACTCAATAACATGTTATGAACATTTGTCTATGTCTGGATAATTTGAAGGATTGGTCTATCTTATCCTTATTAATGGCTGCATAGTATTTCACAGTCCAAAACAAACTCACCTCAGTGAAGAGAATCACTATACAACCAGATTAAAAAAATGACTGTCTTCCTTGACACACCTTTCCCACATCATCTCCCCAAAGCCAGTCTCTTAACTAAGTCCTGAATTCACTTAAATCCACTGCTCCTCTCATCTCTATCATTACCACTTGAGTCCAAGCTACCATCTTCTCTCATCTAAACTTCTGCAATTATCTCTCAGTAGGTACCTTATATAAATATAAAATTATAAATCTGATCAGATCATCAACCCCAACCATCCAGTCCCTCTTGCTTTAAAGCATTGTCATAGCTTCCCTTTGTTCTTGAGATATGGACAAGATGCTCACAAGGACCTCATGGGGTGGCCCCTACTGAAGCAAAAGGTCGTGCACATTTAAAATTTTGATAATCATCATCAATCTTTCCAAAAACCCAAGCAAGTTTACATCACCACCAAAGGTAGTTGAAAGTGTGAGAAAGAGATGCTTTTAAACTCCCCCACATCCACCCCACTGTCACCACCATCCTATACCAAAAAAAAAAAAAAAAAAAAAAAAAAAAAAAAATCCCAGGGACTAAATGTTGATTTAACCAACACTATGTCTTTACATCCATAAAATAATATGACTTGAGGCAATTTCAAATTAATACAGAAAATGCTGCAGTAGCTTCAACTCTGCCAGCTATGTTACCACACAAAGGCTCAGTTGGGAGGTAATTACAAACCATAGAATCCCGGGCCTCCTGCAGACCTGAAAGAGGGCAGGTCTGTTTGGCTACTGAGTACTTCCAATTTCAGTATCTCTCAGGCAGCCAGCTGGAGGCTGCCATCTGGTTTCTAAAGGGAAGTCCCTCGATGTTTCTTTCTTCAATCTGGGAAAGTATTTGCTGTCAATTTCCTCTTTTTAACTGTTCACTGGATCAGTTTGAAGCCACACCTTCCCCACACATTTTTTCCAGCTTAATTCTTGATTAATGCTTAGCAAATTGTGAGGCCCCCGATCTAAGAGTGAAGTCATATTTGAACTCACACTTACACTAGACTCTGGTTCATCCCCCACCTACTTTGTTACAAAGCGTTAGGTGATTAATGCAATCTACAACTGGTGCCTAAGTCCCTCCCCACTATAACTCTGCTAGTCTCCCTCCAAAAACCCAAACGAAAAGATGACCATGCTTTAAGTTTCTGAGGGTACTCCATCCTTTGGGGAACTATCACAAATGGGATATTTTTACTAACAAACTGAGCTGTTCCCTCTGTGATCTCTTTGTGTGGGAAAGCTGTTGTCTCAGCCGCTTTCTATATTCCTTCCAACCAAATAGTACACGACTCTTCCTGGAGGAGCCCTGAAAGGAAACTTTGGCTTTAGAGCAACACGGGCCTGCCTTTAAAGCATCACTCTCAGGTTTATTAGCTGTGTGATCCTGAGCTTTAAGGTGATTTAAAGTCTCTGAATCTCATTTTACTCAGTTGAAAGTGAAACTATTACTCATCCCAAACTAAGTAATATCTGCAAAAATCTTGACTTTGGTCTCAATCGTGGGACACAATAAAAGCTGTAGGATGTTTTTAGCTTTGACATTTTTTATGGCTGTTGTTAATTTGTGTTTTTTTGTTTTCTATTCTTAGCTATCACCATTCTTTACTGTATCTGGCTAATTGTCAGAACTAAACAAGTAAAAAGAGGACTTCCTACACTTTCTAGAAGAGAAAAGTACATTTGAAAAAAAAATGCTTTATATTCCACTTCAAAATTTCAAAGTAAGCAATCAACATATATAACTAAAGATAACTAAACATAAAAATAAAGTATGTCAGGGCCCAAGGGTAAAGGGGGTAAAAAGAAACAAAACAACCTCCTTCTCTCATATCTGATGAACTAATCCGAAATTAATAAATAATGATACCAGCAAAACAATTCATCAACAACAATCCAAACATCTGCAAAACTTCAGAAGTGGTTACCAAGAAGTGAATCACATTTATGGTGTGGCTCTGTAAGGTCCTAACTTTGGTCTCAGCAACCAGAAACCAAACTGCCAAAAAAGGCGAGTCAACAAAATCTTGAGACTTCCTCCAACTTGCCTCCAGTCTGGAGAAGACTAGGGGCTGAGCCAAGTAAACATCATAGTTAAAACTCTTGAGATAAAAGCCCCCTATCACTCACAGAAGAATCTCAGGGTCTCAGTAAGAAGCAATAAAATAGCCTTCCAAGGTTCCAGGCTGAATTGTGAGGATGTTCTGAAGCTTGTGGATATCCTCCCTAGAAAACAGACACACCCTGACTAGGAGGTAGAAACTCAGAACAGGGCCTTTAATAAAATCCCAGAAGACAGCCCAGAGCCCAGGCCACACAGCATAGCCAGCCTTTACCTCCAGAAGACTTCTTTTCCACCTCCCACCCCAGCTCCTACCCTGTGCCCTCGGGGAAATTGGAAAGTGAATAAAACTGCAATAGCTCAACATTTAACTGTAGTGGAGAAATACAGATCTCAGTTACAGAGGGAAAGGAGCCAAGAAAATTCATTCACACTCAATCAGAGGAAATAGAAGGGGGAACAGAGCTGCATATATTAACATGAACAAGATACCAAAAAAAAAAAAAAAAAAAAAGAGGACAATTATGCAAATATACCACATCTAAAGGAATATAGCATGCTAATGACAAAGTACTTGTTTTATTTTTTAGTTTTGTTTTGTTTTTCCTTGAGTAGTTTTTATTTTTTATTTTTTTGTCTCAATATTTTTATCTTTTATTTTTTTTATCATGCTCAATTAGCCAGCATATATACACCATTAGTTTTTTATGTAGTGTTCAACGATTCATTAGTTGCGTAGAACACCAGTGCTCATCAGCACACGTGCCCTCCTTACCCATCACCCGGTTACCCCATCCCCCCACCCCTTCCCTTCTGTAAACTTCAGTTTGGTTAAAGTACTTGTTTTAGAAGAAAATTTCATGCATCTGATCTGGGCTACAGAGAAACTTCATAAAAACATAAAATCAATAATCAATAACAGGAAGATAAAATTACAAAACAACAGAATGAGACTAAAAGAGAGATTATATAGCTAATGAAATAATGTAAAGACCAAAATCACATCATTAAAGAACTAATAATCAAATTAGAAACATTAAAGAACAATCCGGGCCTTGCCAACTGAGGAATGAAATGAGATAATAAATAAATCTTGGGGAAAAAATACAGAGTTTTAAAAGCACTTAGAAGATAATAGATATGAAGAACAAAGGCCATCCAACATAGGAATTGTCCCTGAAGAAGAGGCCCAAAACAGAAATGTAGTTAGAGATATAACACAAGAAAAATTCCCTGCTATAAAGAAAGAACTAATACCATGTGCCAGAAAATTCCAGTATGGGATTATCAATAAGACATCACCTTCTTGCACTACGGATATCCAAAGACTATGAAAGAACTATATAGGCATCCAGCACTCTCCAAAAAATATATAGATCACCTATAAAGAGAGCAAATACCAAACATGGAAAAGTAATGGACAAATATGAAAGAACTTGGAGAATAAAGCATCTAAGAATCCTTCTTGAAAAACCTAACTAATAATGAATCCAGCCGACTGAGAACAAATGAGGGAACAGTGCAACTCCAGTACCCAAAGACATTGGAACTATGCCCACAGCCTTATGAGAAAGAAACTGGGACACCAAACCCAGCCAGGTCAATGTGAAGGCAACCAACAGAAACTTTCAAGGATGCAAGAACAAAGAGAGCACATATCATTAGTTCATCCTGAAAAAAACTTGACAAGGAAATCCAGCTTACCAAAAATGAATTGCAATTTTACAAAATAATGCAGAAAAACAGAAACTGGTACATGGACAGGTGGAGCAAAGGGGAGCAGCAAATTCATTTAACTATAGATGTAAGACTAAACCATGATAATTATGGAATTAAAGAATTATAAATGTAGAATATAAATGCTTTATACTCTGACATTTTGTTAAAATAATGTCACTAAAAACTCATAAGATGAGGGGAGTGGGAAATGAGGTGAGAGGAAGATTAAAAGTTTTAATTTCCTTATCTTTCATAGCAGAGAGTCAATCAATATGTCTAAAATTAAACCTGGATCTTTAAAAGAAAAAAAAAATCTCTAGCTTTCTTTTTTTTTTTTTTTTTATAATCTTTCTTTGTAACCTTAGGGAGAACTTTTAGGATCTAATATCTCTGTGGTGAAAAAAACATTATCTGAAGTTCCATAATTCCTTTGGTTTCTCTTTGGTTTCTTTTTCTTCTGTTAAAATTCAGCAAAAATTCAATTTAATGCTTTTTTTTCTTTTTCTAAAAATACAGAGTCAGATCCAATTTCTACAAAAGTATTCTGCATTTTTCATTCCATTTACACACATAAAGAGCAACCTGGTATGATATTCCCCTGAAGTTACTAGGTTAACTCTTGGCAGGATGAGGTGGTATTTTTGTTCTTTTTTTTTTCTTACATATTTTATATTTACCATATATTACTTAGGTAAGAACAACAAAGTCATTTAGTCTTACACACTTAAACACTAGATTGCAAAATTAGTCACAAAATCCTCCATCTCTATATGCGTGCCCCTTTGCAGTATGACTTTGCAGCTCCATCATGAAGGGGCAGAGTCTACTTCCATGTCCCTGAATTGGAACTGCTCTTAGGATTGGACTTGTGCTAATCCAGTAGAATGTGGCAGAAATAACACATGACTTCTGAACACGGGCTTCAAAAAGTCTTGCAGCTTCTTCTCTCGCCTTATTAGATTACTTCCCTGAAACTGCCATATGAAGAAGCCTAAACCCACTTACTGAAGGAGAGGTCATGCAACACACTTGAGCAGTCAAAGCCCCCTAGACCAGCCAGCTGACAACCAGCACGAACATGTGTGAATGAGGACATCTTAGCCCAGATATCCCTCAGTAGAGCTACCAGAGGACTAGGGCGACTGAGTGACCCCAGATGAGGCCAGCAGAAAAGCTGCGCAGCTTTGCCCCCAACAAATTGTGAGCAAATAAAACCGCTGTTGTTTTAAGCTGCTAAT
The DNA here is from genome assembly GCF_023065955.2 of Ursus arctos. Lineage (NCBI taxonomy): Eukaryota > Metazoa > Chordata > Mammalia > Carnivora > Ursidae > Ursus > Ursus arctos. The sequence continues at coordinate 25,224,521 of NW_026622875.1, forward strand.
TTTGAGGTGGTTTGTCACGCATCAGTAGATAACTGATACATGTTAACATAGGTTCAGTGTGTTAAAACATGGTCAGGCTTTCAATTTAGATGGAAGACTAAGCACATCTATTTGTCTCCCCAAGTCCACGGAGCCAACATTAAAATAACACAAAAGGAATACAGTCATAAGAACAACTTCCAACTGGACAAGACTGAGTCATATGCTCCCGGATAAACCAATCCCTGGCCAAGAGAATGAGACCAAGTGATTGGCTCATAATATCATGATTTACCCCCGTAGGTCTGGGAGGGGATCAGCATAGGGCTTGGCAGATGCTAAATACCCAAAATACTAGAGGTCTTCAAGAATGGAAATAATGAGGGTCACTCACATCTACCGACCAGTATTATGAAAGCCATATTCCACCAAACATTTTTCTAAGCAATACCTGAACCTTGAGAAGTGAGATATACTTCACATAGAATCAAATATCAAATCCATATTTATAGGAGAAAGAAGTGGAAGGGAGCCAAGAAAAGAGACATATATGGAAAATCATAAAAACAGAAGACACCAGCAGTGTATTCATTCAACCACAAGTATTTATGGAGTGTCTACTATGTGCTGGACACTATAAATACCCAAAGGAAAACACTGAAAGAAAAAGACAGTGCTAAGGTCGTCAAATGCTGTGAAGAAGTCAAAGAGGAGGTCTGACAAAGGGCCAGCAGCTACAATGAAGGATGGGAGTTCATGATTACTCTGGAGAGAGCTAAAGGTGGATGAAGATAGTGAAAGCTATAGGAAGAAAGTGAATAGGAAACTTACAAGACTACTTATTTAGACATTCTGAGGGGTGATAAAAAGCTAAGGAACAGGATAGCAATCACAGGGAGCAGCTGAATCAAGTAAAGGCTTTATTAAGGTAGCAGATTTGTTGAAGACAGAGGACCTGAGTTTGAATAGAGGGAAAGACAAGCAGATGTACAGAAGACTATGGTGTCCTGAGGTGAAATGGAGAGAAAACAGGGCCATCTCATTAGAACGGTCCAGATCTCTCCGCAAAGAAGGAATGATCTATTTCAGAAGATAGAGCCCTCTGTGTGACCATCTCAGAGACTCTAAAGCCTAGAGGGAGGCTCTTGGATGTTTTCCACCTTCCTCATCCAAATAGAAAATCTGGCCCAGGTTAACAGTTTGTGGCCACCTACTGTTGTGCAATTGGAGGTGTTACCCATCCCAATCCCCAACTAGGAAACATCTAAAATGGTTCCAGTGATCTTCATCTCCTGGTATGCATGCCCTTGCCTAATGCCATCCCCTTGAGTGTGGGCTAGCCTACTGACTCACTCCTTATGAATAAAATACGACAAAAGTGGTGAGATGTCACTTCCAAGATTACGTTAAAAAAAGACTTTGGCTCCCTGTTACGCTTGTCCTCTTACTTACTCCAAAGAATCCAGATACCACATTCTTATATGCCCTAAGGGAAGGGCTACATGGCAAGAGACTAAGGGAAGGTTCCAGGCGACAGTGAGCAAGGAACTGAGGTCACTCAGCCCAACAACCCATGAGGAACTTAATCCTGCCGAAAGTCTTGTGTGCAAGCTTAGAAGTGAATCCTTCCCCAGTCTGGCCTTGAGATTACTGCAGTCTTAGTCCACACTAACTGTAGTCTGGTAAGAGACCCTGAACCCTGGAAAATCACATGTGGATGACTCACATAAACTGTAAGACAGTGTTTCTTATGTTACTAAATGTGGGATAATTTGTAACATTGTGATAGATAACAAATTACACCTGGTATCACAGTTCTAACAAGATCTAACAAAGCATTTCAACAAAGGGTTTCACTGGACCCCCTGATGATGGCCCCTAGTATTACAGATAATCTCCAAAATACCATTTTTCCCTCTTAAGAATACATAGTAGAGATACTTTCTAAGAGTAGAAATATACTTCCTTAAGCTCTGTCATTTTCCATGTTTCTAAATTATCAGAACCATCTTACTAGCTCCTTCCACAGGGAAACTGCCTCTCATGTGAGGTCTCCTCCTTTTCCCCATCTCCATACTCCTGCCCCACTTGAATACTGATCGCCCCAGCCCCCAAATCCCCTTATTTCTTTAGTACTCTCCAATGTCAGTTATCTCTTACTATGTAACAAACCACCCCAGAACTTAATGGCTTAAAACACCATTAATGTATTTTTTTTCCACAATCCTGTGCCTTGCTGGTCTCACCTGGACTAACTCACGCAGCCAGAAGGTCTGCTTGATGGTCAACTCAGCTGGGGCAGGGAGGACAGCTGGGATTTCTGCGCTGCTCTCTTCTCATGTGTCTTAGCCTCAAGGAGACCATGCCAAGCAGGGCTTGCACACAAGGTGGAGGCAGCATTCCGAGAAGGTAAGCCTTAATGCACAAGCATTTTATCAAGCTTCTGCTTGCTTTATGGATGCTGATGTCCCATTGGCCAAAGCAAGTCACATGACCAAGGCCCACCTAAATATGGGCGGGAACTACAGGAGCATGGGTAGTGGCTGGGGGTGCTGGGATGCAAGTTATTCACTGAAGGGAAATTTGGAGGAGCAAACTACCACACCTCTTAACTCAGTCCTAACCAACATTCCTAGATTACTCTTCCCCAAACACCTGTTCCATTATCCCACACCCTTGCTCAATCCTCTCTTAGATTCTGTGAGGCATTGAACAACTTCTCTCAAACCCACCCAGTGCATAAAATGTGGAATAAATGTTACATTTAGGGAAGAAGCAGTCCTGCTGTGTGTGTTACATGCTATTCATTGATCACACCCGAGAATTACAACCAACCAGGCAACCAGAAGACAGTCAGGATGGGGAGCGATCTCAAAACCAAGTCTTGTCTGAGTGCACAAACTGTCCTGCATGTATTTATTCCTGGTCCCCGTCTACAATGTGTTAGGCCTATAAATACTGGATGGATGGATGGATGGATGGATGGATGGATGGATGGATGAGTTAAAGTGGGAACAATGAATGAAGGGCTCTTAGAGTAGTGGTTCTCACATTTAAGCATTAATCTGAAGCACCTGGAGGACTTGCTGAACCACAGATTTGAGGGACCCAGGCCCTAAGTGGGGGAAGGAAGGTTGAGAATTTGCATTTCTAGCAAGTTTCCAGGTGCTGCTTACATTGCAAATCAGGGGCCACACTTTCAGAAGCCCTGACCCAGAGAAGAGAAGATCAAGGCAAGACTTACTGTCATTCAAATATCTGAAGAACTGCTGCGGCCCAGAGAAAGCTGATTTGTTCTTCATGGCTCCAGAGTACAGGATTCGGAAAGTTACCTGGGGGTAGATTTTGATTCAACATTAAAACACATTTTCTAATAACTAGAGTTGTAATACAATGGAATGGTCTTCCCCACCCTCTCCTGCCTCTTTTCCTGCCCTTCCCTTAACTTCCCTCCTACTACCATACTCCTATTTCAATAACAAGTTTACAGCCCCATCTGAGAGTGAGGATCTCGCATTTCCACAGTCAGAAATGTGCCGCTCCCAGGAACCAAATGTCAGCAATTTTCTGAATACAATCTTACAAGAGGAGAGAAAGAATCAGGCTCTAAAATGTCCATTTGTCTCATTTTGTGCTGTAATATTATGATGAGTTTTGGCTCAGGTAAGCAAAGTAATCTACATTTGGCCATTTCTGTATGTTTATCCCATACTGCTAATTTCTAATAAAAAATCAAATCCCATTTTAACATGACACCATTTTGTTTCCCTGTGGAATTATACGAACATTCGTAACAATTTTGCTTTTGAACAGTGTGCCACACAGGAAATGCTGATGACACAATTTCTTAACACACACCAAGTACACAGGTTACACAAAAGCAGATTCTATTTTAGCTTTTCTGAGAGGCTATTTAAAAGTTAAGTTCCCCTTAATGAAACAGCAAGAAAAGGGGCTTTGCTTTTCTTCTCTCAGCACTCCGGCTTTCCTCTCTTTGTGAGCTTATGATGTTTTCCTTCTTCCTTGTGTTATCTGTGTTTCCTGCTCATCTCAACTTGATGACATGTTGCTGAGACAACTAAGTCGCTAACCTTCTTAACTTGGCTTTTGTTATATGCTTGCATGTGTTTAGGAGGGATATTTTCATTTCTCTTGAACACTCTGCGTCTGCTCTGAGGAGGGCTATTAGACTGAAGGCGGAGAACAAGGGAGTCTTTTTAAGTGCTTGCTATTCAAATCGCCTTTTTACTTCCGTTAAGCCCATCATTTGTACAGGGTAGGGCACTGGTAGAAGCTTCCCTTGCTGCCTACGGTCAGGATTAATTTACTCAGCGATGTCCTGTGTATTCCAGCCCAGACTCCTTTAGGGGAAGGGAAGGTCTGAAGACAAGGTGCCCATTACCCCAGTTCCTTTATTTTCTCTTTCATCCCCTTGCCAAAAGTGGGGAGGCACCTTAACTTTAAAATAATTACTCTGCAGTGCCTTTATCTATTTGGTTATCAGATAAAATAAGAATAGACATAAACAAAACCCTCACTGGCCTACCTCCACACTGAGCTGTAATACTAAAATAACCCTTTGTTTATTTCTGGGGCTCCCTCCCTCCCCCACACCAGCCTGGGCTGCTCTCCTTGAGGTCTAACATCTGTCTTTTCTACCTTTGCCCCCCTGGAGTTAGTTAATCTTCCCCTTCACAGAGTGCATAACAGAGAGCTTCTGCCCGCGCAGAAGTAAATGGATAGAACAGCAGATCCTAGAAAGTCATTTCTTATGACACAATTAAAGGTAGTTTTCAAAGCAAAAGTTTAACTCCGCTGATACAAATTCACCTCACTCAATTTAAATTGAGATTGAGAAAGAATATTGAGTTTAGAAACAATGTTTAACCCATCTTCAAAATACCTTGTCTAAATCTTTTACTTTTCAAGCAGATTGTTACTTTGTTTATTCATTTGTTTATTTTACAATGGCAGTTTCAGGTGTCACCTCCATAGATGTCTCCAGATTTCTAACCTCTGGAGTTTTCTTTCCCACATCCAAAAGATGTCTAGCAGTAACTTCTAGGACAATGCTCACAGCTGATCTCTGGCTCCAGTTTCCTCCCCCACCCCCCCCCACCCCCCCCCCGCTGAACTCTCAATGTCTGTCTGTCCCTCAGTCTATCTCCAGTGGTAGATCTCTTACCTAAGCTTCCAGTTGATTTAAAGGTAGAGCATAAGCCCTTTATCTTTACTTCCCCAAGTCAAGCACCAAGACTGCTGTACACCGGAGACTTACAGAGGTTCAGGCTCAGGTCTGTTAGGTCGCAGTATGTACAACAAATACTTTTCACTCCTTTGCTTCCCAGAAACAACTACCTGACCCACCCTGGAACACTAAGCCAGTTACAGACTCAGGGAAGGCCTGGAGAGAGAGGCAGGTTGTCTTTTGAACAACTAGAGAAGATCTTGAAGTTCCTAGAAAGAGCTGAGCTTTCTGGGAAGGAAAAGGAATTGTGATTTCCAAGATCTAGAGCCTAGAGCACTTCAACACTATTTGTGAAATAAATTCAAGAATGGGGTAGAATGCAGTAATGTCATAACAGCCATTTTCCTGCCTGACAATAGAAAAAAAATTTTAATAAAAATAAAATAACTTTTTTGTCTTGGGAAAAAGAGCCTGGAAGAAGAAGGGACCCCAAAAGAAAAAGGGACCAGTGCCATACTTTCCAGAGCAGGGCCCGGGAGAGACTGCCAGCCTCACACAGAGATTCTGCATTTGAAAGGCCTTAGCATGACCAGGGAGCCACATTACAAGGTGGGAACATGGCTGCAGGGACCTCCTTAGAGGGAGGAATACAATTCTCAATGAAGCAAGAGCTTGAGTTTACAGCCACTCCAAAATGTGCCCACTCCAATTACAATCAACCAATCAATTGATAACCTTTTGAGATAAAATTTATATAGCATAAATTCACCACGTTAATCACTTTTATCAGACATTGATGGCTACCTCCCTCCCAGATCCTTATATGGTCCCAGAGAAATTGAGATTCTTGGACACTAGGCACAAAAACACTGAGAGTAATTTCTACATGTCAATGCCCACTGCCCTAGTGAGAGCTAAAGTATTTCTCAAATACCTCTCTCTAAATATCCAGGATGATCAAGCTTTAGCTTCTCCTCTGACATCACACCAGAACACACTTTTCTGGCCTGACTCAGTCAATCCTTCTTCTATTCACTAGATTAGTCAGCTTTGCGACATCATGCTTCAGTAACAAACAGCCTCTAAACTCAGCAGCTCCTCAAGAAATTCTCTTTCAACATGTGAGAAATTTCAGTTGATGGCTGTGATACTTGGAACTTAATCAGAAAATATGTGAAAAACATAGTACTATCTACCTTGTCACTTTATTCTTCGCTATAGGTAAGTTTATTTCAATACTAGATTTTAAGTTGTTTGAAGGCAGGGATTCAAATGTGCCTATTCCTCGTGTTTCCCCCACTTTACCAGGAGTGTGCTTAATTAAATATCTATTGAATGAACCAATGAATAAATGAATCTATTGGAGAACTGTGAACAGGTATGTGAGTTAATAGGCATGAGACTTTACATTAAGCTTTCTTGTTAAATGGCAATTAAATGCATTGACATTCATTATAGCCTGAATATATTGAGAATCTAATTGCTCACATGTTGCCCATGCAATCTCTAGTTATTTCAATGACAACTTGATGTCTTTCTGACATACTTATTGTACCTGGATCAATGGCTATTTAACTGCTAATTGATCTTTTATTAACATATAATAACTCTTATTAAATCTAAATTAAAGTCTTAATTGAGACACTTTATCTGCAGTGTTTCAACATACAATCCTCGTAACATAATGGATAATCGACAGAAAAGCTAGTAACGTATTATCTGTCACCTTTCTCATTGACCTCAGAACAGATTTTCAGCTTGAAGATTTTTTTCACTTCATTAAGAACACTGAGTGGCAACTACACCCAGGAATGCATCCACAACATCAAATTTCTCAGTTTTCACACCCAGAACTAGTTCCCCAGCCTCTGCTTTCTTCCTCACCCCTCAAATGAGGCCACTTGGCCACCAACCGCAATCAATGAACACTATTCCTTTAAACACAAATAGGGCCAGCACACAACCAAAGAGCCTGCAGTAAGTAATAACGACACCCTCCCCTGCTCCCAAATTACCCTTCCCTTCACCCCAACCCCACCCCCAAACTGGCCTGCTCGTCTTACCATGTGACTCTGCCCAGTCATAGGGATAGTCCTACCCCTTGGTCTGCCACTCGGGCAACAGCTCACCTTGCTGAATCAGCCTAAATTTCTCCTCTTATTTACTCTTGTCTAATCCCTGCAGTGATGTTCCTAAACTCTGCCCCACCAGGGCCCAGGCAGCTAGCCCTGACAACATACATTATCTGAGGCACAATCCTGACCTTAGCTACCAATTCACACTTGTGCTGATCTGTACACAACCTTGAGTCCTGGTTCTCTTATCTAGGTTTCTGGCTGATCACTCTGTCCTTGGAGCATGGTTTTAGTATCTCATCTATTTCCCATTACCTGAATAATGCCAGCCCTCTTCTGGTGTCTAGGACTTCACTAGCTGCTCTCACACTTCACTGGTACTCATAACATACCTACATTTTCAAGGGCCACTTGTTTCTGGATTCTTCACTGTTGTGGATACCAGATAGCCTACACAGCATCCTCTCCCCACATCATCCCCGACAAAAGCCCCTCTCCCACATAGCCTATAATGTCCAGGGGAAGCAAATGGCTCCCCCAACTCCAGTAATGAGCCTGAGAATCCAAAGGAAATCTCATCCTCCTTACTAGCGACTGGTTCAGGAATGAGTCAGTGAGGATCAACTTGTTAGAGGCTTCTGGGAAAGCGCTTCCTCGCTTTTCTGGTAGACCATCCCAAAGGGACACTCTCACACTTCCTCTGGACAATGCCATATCCATACACAATGCCTGGGAGTGGTCAGTCACCTCATCACCTGTCTCAGGATAATGCTGGCATGAGGAGAAGCAGAATGAAGAAAAAACACAGAAATGAAGCCTAAACCATTGGCTAAATCAACCCTGAAGCCAGCCCTGCCCATGGAGTTCCAGTTATGTAACTGAATAAATTTCCTTCCTGTTTATGTCCATTGCTTAAGTTTTCTACTATCACAGCTAAACGCATCCTGGCTGATGCACCATTTGCTACATGCCTTTCAGAACTGTGATTCCTAATTAGGTGGACACATGCCTTACTCCTCCCGTGCCTGATACTGGTGTGGTCTTCTAATCAAGCCAATATCCTGAACCCAATGTTCTCTGCAAGACTGACCTTTCTTAGCCAATGCAGGTGGGGCCACACTTAGTACCTGCTCTCCCTCAGTAGGCAGGTCTCACTCTAAGTTCCAGCCCTTTCCAATTGTCTGAGCTCTGCCAGTAGGGCATTCACATTTCAAAACAGAAGAAAATGAAGAAAACTTATGTAAAAGTACATATTCCAACTACTTGGAATTCAAAATCAGTGTGACTGGGCAGATACTTTAGAACATATGGCATTACAAAAGGTGGTAATTTCTTAAAAACCAAAGCCTTACAAATATGATACTTAAAACAAAAATAGTAAGCATAAAATCAAAAGATAAATGAGAAAATCTGTCTAACAAATAGTTATTATGTATATATTTAGCTAAATGGCCTATGAAAGAAAAAATCTTCCTTAAAAACAGCTATCAGTTGGGGCGCCTGGGTGGCTCAGTCGTTAAGCGTCTGCCTTCGGCTCAGGGGGTGATCCCAGGGTCCTGGGATGGAGCCCCACATTGTGCTCCCTGCTCTACTGGGAGCTTACTTCTTCCTCTCCCACTCCCCCTGCTTGTGTTCCCTTTCTCGCTGGCTGGCTGTCAAATAAATAAATAAAATCTTAAAAAAAAAAAAAAAACAGCTATCAGAATGTAATATCACTGACATTATAGATATTTGATTGGTCCTTTTATAAATATTTTATTCAATAATATTCATTGACCATTTTGTTCAGAATGATCATTATGTACCTTGTTTTGAAACATTATGTTGAAAATGTTACTTTTATTGACATTTCCCAATTTTCATAAATAGGGTTAAGGATCTCAAAGAAAACCACGGAGAAGTTTGTGACTCACTGGCCAAGTCTCCAGCAGAAGTAATTCCCAGTCCTCCCACACCACCACCACCACCATACCACCTTTCTGTCCACAGAGCCATCATGCAATGATGAATACTCATGAAACAGTGTCTGCTCAGATCATCTCTGCCCTAGTCCAGCCATCGGCTACTTCCAGAAGTGAGATGAGTGTTCCCTAAAGTTTATTTTGCCAATTAAAAATGAACAGCCATGGTACCCATTGGTGATAGAGAATGGATACTTTTATTTTCTAAATCTGCATTTCTATACTATCTTAAATACAGAAATCTTATTGAATAAAATGTTGAAAACATAAAAAAATAGCACAATTTTCTGGGGGAAAAATTAATTGTATCTAAAATTCAGGTAAATAATTATAGAGATAAGCTGCATTAAATAGTGATAGGAACCAGACTTTGGAATGCCTTGTATTCAAATCTTAACTTCACATTTACCAGCTGAGTGAACTTGTCAAGCTAATGACTTAAGCTCCTGACCGCAGTACCCTCACCGTAAAAACGGTGATTCTAAAAGGCGAAGGTTGCATTTAATATACAAAAAGAACAGGGTGTAGCACCCGCACACAGTGGCATTTAATTAATAGAACAGAAGTCCCCCCCATCCATAAGGGATGTGTTCCAAGACCCCCAATGGATTCCTGCAACTGCAAATAATACTATACACTATGTATACTATGATTTTTTCCTGTACATACATACCTGTGATAAGGTTTAATTTATAAATTAGGCACAGTAAGAGATTAACAATAATAATAAAATAGAACAATTGTAACAATAAACAGACATAGTTCACTTTATTCACTTTGTTTTATTGCACTCCACAGATACTGAGGTTTTTTTCACAGATTGAAGTTTTGCGGCAACTCAGCCTCAAGCAAGTCTATCCGCACCATTTTTCCAAAAGCATTTGCTCATTTCATGTCTCTGTGTAACATTTTGCAATTCTCACAATATTTCAAGCTTTTTCATTGTTATTATATTTATTATGATGACCTGTGATCAGTGATTACTACTCACTGAAAGCTCACATGACGATTAGCATATTTTTAGCAGTATCTTTTAATTAAGGTTGTACATTGTTTTTAGACATAATGCTATTGCACACTTTACAGACTACAGTATAGTGTAGACATAATGTTCATATGCACTAGGAAACAAAAAAAATCATTTCACTTGTTTTAGTTGTGATATCCATTTTACTGTGGTGGTCTGGAACAAAACCCACAATATCTCTGAGCTATGCACTGTAATGAAAGCTATGTGAATGTGGTGTCTCTCTCTCTCTCTCTCTCAACATATCTTACTGTACTGGACTCACCCTTCTTCTTGTGATGATGTGAGATGACAAAATGCCTATGTGATGAGATGAAGTGAGGGGAATGATGAGCACTGCGCTGTCAGAAGGAGGACCATCTGCTTCCAGACCGTGGTTGCCCACCAGTAACTGAAACCACAGAAAGTGAAAACGCAGATAAGGGGGACTACTGTAGCTATTATTTGCTTTTTTTTTTTTTTTCAGTCCATTATATTTTTCTACCCATGGTAGGAACTGGTGTCATTTATGGGCTAAATGTAATTATGAAACAAACCGAGTGTTTTAGTTGTCACAATATCCCCTGTTATCCTACCTTAAGGTGCCCACTCCCCCACTCCTCCACCCATTTCCTAGCCCTATGCTACTTTGTCGCCACTCCCAGTGCCGGAAACGATCCCTGACCCTGTTCTCCATGGCATTATGTGTTTGCGCGCCATTCTCCCCAATAAGCCTGCTCACTTCCTCTCTCATAAAGAAGATGAATTTTTATTTTTATTAAGGTGCTATTCTTTCAACTAGTTAAGTGACCAGGTGTACCCTCCTCCTTTAAACATTTAAAAATCACTAGTCATAGAGCTTTTCACTTCCCAACTCCCTCTCCTGCACCCCTCCTTGGCGTCATGACCACAGACAGGCACATCCTCTATATGAGGCCAGCTCCCACTTACTTTGAACACACCCAACCAGTTCACAAGCTTTTTGATAAATCCTTCCTTGAGCTGACTACTCTAAACTGCCTGGATGGTCTTCTCTGGTTCCCACGGTGCCCCACTTGCCTACCACACAATCCTCATAACAAAGGGTTGTATAACATTTTCATTCTCATATCTAACTCCTCTCACTCAACTATGAGCTCAAGAACAGAAACCATGGATTATTTCTCTGTATGCCCCAGACCACCACACTATCTAGCAGGTAAGAGCTCCTAATAATTAAATGAATGGATGGGTAGATGGACTTCTGTATAAAAATGGAATAGTTGTAGTGAAAGTATATATTTTCTAATTCACTAATTATTATCTTTATTTGGCAACATGATCCAGATATAAAATAAGATTTCTTATTATTATATCATTTGTTATTGTGGTATAATTTACATACCAAAAATGCACAGGTTTTAAGTTTAGAGTTCAATGAATATTGATAAACAGGTCAATGGAACAGGGATAAAATGTCCAGAAATAGGCCCACATACACGGGCAATTAATTTTCGACAAAGATGCCAAAGTACTTCAAAAGGGAAAGAAAGTCTTTTCAACAAATGATGTTGGAACAATTGAATGTATGGGGGCGGGGGGGAATGAACCTAACTCCCACCTCACACTGTATATAAAAATTAGAGATGGGTATCAGCTCTAAAAGTAAGAGTTTAAACTACAAAAGTTTAAAAAAAGGAAAAAAATCACAACCTTGGACAAGACACAAAAAGCATTTGTCATAAAAGAAAAAATAAATTGTTCCTCATCAAAACCTGTTAATTTGCTCATCAAAGACACTATTAAGAAAATCAAAAAGGAGAGAGGATTTTCAAAATTTCAAAAAAATGCTGTTTTTTTTTTCTACTGATACTTTTTTCCAGTAAACTTCAACTTTCACTCTCAGACCAAATAACCCTCCATTCTAACTCTGTCTGTAAACCATAAATCCAAGCCTCCATATCTTCCAGTCTCTCTCAAGACCCTTTGGCTAAGGGCAACCATTTTCTCCTTCCTTTGACTTTGGAGATCAGAAGATGAAAGTAGAGTAGAAAGATGATCTCTGCCATTCTCTCTGACTTCTTAAAATCCATGTTTGTCTTTCTTCCAGTCAGGTAAAAGGTAACACTTGGTAATTGTAGTTTTACACTTCTACCTCCTCTAACTCATTTGACTGTTTCATCTCCTTTGCAGATTCCTATATGAAAACAAAATGATTCATACAGACAGCTCAAAGTCCTTTTTAACTAACTATGCTTATAAAATCTCTACATCTTAAGGGATACGGATGTTTCCTTTTGAATATTTAGTTTAAAAAATTCTGAGCATGGAAGAATTGCTTTACAGCCAGAATATTAAAACACATATCTTTAATATGGATGAAACTGAGTGTTTTTATTTTAAAAGTTGTAAGGATCAAAAGAGATATCACATCATAAACTGCAATGCATGAGAGACATATATGGAATTTCAGACTTCGATTTCTAAAACATGGCACAGTAGATACTCGAAGTTCTCTCGTTCTAAAATACTAGAACCTGGATAAATATAGCAAATACACTTTTTAGTTCATTACTAGACTCTGCAGAAATGTAAGGAAACCTCAATGAGAAGGAAAAAGGACAGCAAGTTGAACCTAGTGCTGGGAACTTGGGCAGTAAGTAAATACAAAAGGGTTTCCCTGATTGAAAATGTTCACATTACTAACTTCATATCTGCTGAGCGTTGACCCTCATTAAAGTGCTGAGCCTGTATTCCAGCATTATTCCAGTACACTCAAAGGGGGTTAAACTGTTTTCAGTTCAGTAATTCTCTCTGGCTCCCAGCAGATACAAAGAAAAAAAAAATGCTCCATGAAAAAAACGCATCCCAAATTTTGGACCCTCAGAAATCTTACAGATTACAGAGAACATAATATAAGGTCACAATAAAAAATTTCAAAATTCACACAAGGAAACAAGCACATATAAGAATCAGCAGAAACCCAAAAACATAGTTGTTACCCAAGTACCTTAAATATTATCAAAAGTAGAATTTGAAATAACTCTTATGAAATGATGGAAGAAATAAAAGGTAAAACTAAAAGGTATCAAAAATGAACTAATAGATTTTTTTAAAGTCCAATTTTATTACTTTAAGAACTAAAAACATAATCCCTGAAATTAAAATTTAATGGATGGATTAAACATCAGGTTAGCCACATCTGAAAAAACAACAATGAACTGAAACATGGAGCTGAAAAAATAATCTCAGTTATGGCATCAAAAAAAATGAGATGAAAACATAAGAGGTTCAGAGATGTGGGCAAGACAGTAAAAGGCATCCAATCAGAGTATACCAGAATAAAAGAATAGAGAGAATGGGGGAAAAGAAATATTGAAGAGAAAATAGCTAAGAATTTTCTAGAACTGATGAAAAAGATGACCCTTCAGAATTAGGAAGCATACCGTATACTAAGCAGGATAAATAAAAATAAATCCACAGAAACATAATGGTGAAACTCAGACCACCAAAGACAAGAGGAAGATCTTAAAGGCATTCAAAGAGCAGAAAAACAGGTCACCTACAAAAAAACAGAAAATGGACAATTCTGATTTCCCAACTGCGACAATGAAACCTTGAAGTTAGTGGAATAATGTCTTCAAAGTGCTGAGAGAAGATGACTGTCAACCCAGAGTTATGCGCAGCAAAACTATCATTCCAATAAACAAAAACTGAGGGCGTACCACCAAGAGAAGTCCAGTAAGGAACTTCTAAAACATGTACTTCAGGCCTTGAATGGTCTTTTATTGAGGGCATGTATTCTCAGTGAGGTTTTATCACCCTCTAAGGAGAGAAAAATATGTTTTTAGCAGGCAAAAAACAAAACAAAAACAATGTTACTCTATTTATGTATAAAGCACAGGTAAACCTAAAAACAGACAAATATACCTGTGGTATTAAAATTGATTGGGGGAGGGAGAGGGAGCAATAAGAACAAAAAATCTCAAAAGGTTCCTTGGGAGTGGGGGCAATAATGAAAAGAAGGTTGAGAATTCAAAGTTTTAGAATTAATAGGAGAATTTCTTAAGGTGGCTAGACTTAAGATCAATACACAAAAATCAGCTGTATTTCAATATACTACCACAAGAAATTAGAAAATATAAGTCAAAAAAATATAACTTATACTAGCAACAAATAAGTCTAATTAAATATATGCAAAAACCTGACAAAGAAGTATACAAAACTTTACTGAAAGTCATTAAAACAAGCTAGAAAAAAATGGAGAGATAACCCATGTTTGTATTTAAGAATGTTCAAAATCTTAATGTTAATTATCTCCAAAAAGATCTATGGATTCACTATAAATCTTTTTGGAGATAATATATGAATCTATGGATAATATAGTGAATCTATGGATTCACTATAAATTCAAATCAGGTTTGGGGTTTTTTTCAATGTTTACTCTTTTTAGTTAGTTTTTAATCTGAGTTTTTATTTGACACACATTGTTAGATTAGTTTCAGGTACATAACATAGTGATTCAACAACTCTATATGTTATGCTATGGTTATCACAAGTATAGCTGCCACGTGTCACCATACAACATATTCTAGTACCATTGACTATATTCTCTATGCTGTACCTCTTGTTCCTGTGACTTATTAATTCCATAACTGGAAGTATGTCCCACCACACTTCACCCATTTTGCCCATTCCCCACCACCAACCCTCTGGTAACCATCAGTTTGTTATCTGTATTTAAGGGTCTGTTTCTGCTTTTTGTTTGTTTGTTCATTCATTTGTTTTGCTTTTTAGATTCCACAGATAAGTGAAATCAGGTGGTACTTGTTTTTCTCCATCTGACTTATTTCACTTAGCATTATACTCTCTAGATCCATCCATGCGATCACAAATGGCAAGATATCACCCTTTATATGGTTACATAATATTCCTCTGTGTGTGTGTGTGTCTATGTGTGTGTGTATTCATCTTTATTTATTCAACTGTTGATGGACACTTGAATTGCTTAAATTTATATGAAAGAGTACAGTGTCCCAAGACACTCCTAAAGAATAAATTTTGGGGAAATTGTGCTATCAAATATCATGACACTCATAAACCACAGTACTGAAGAGAGGGCAGTGTTGGCACAGGGATTAAAAGTGTGATTGATAGAATAGCACAGAAAACACAGAAACAGCCCCTGCATATGTGTGGATAGAGGATGCTTTACCCCCGCATTGCCAGTAAGAGCATCATTGCTTCTCACTGGTTCTCCTGGACCAATTGCTATGGTCAGCACTATTTGTGGGTCTGATGGCTTTTGTGTCATGGCACCACCTCTAGATACAGAGAAGAGTGAGCCCCAATTAAGCCACAAGGACTGGGCGTGGGGAAGGGAGATCCCCAAAAAGGAAAAAGAGCCAACAATAAACAGAAAAGGGTAATGGATGCCAGGAAGAGAAAAAGAAAGTCCACCATACATGCTATAGACCAGTCCTCATAAAAGTGACATCCTTAGTGACAAGAGAAATATGGATGTTGGTACAAAGTATTCACAGTGTGCCACTCAGGCCCACAGACACGTGCACAAGTAAAGGGGCTGTTCATTTCATTCGCGCCTTGTGTAATTACCAACTCTTTTGCTTTCAGGTCAATTCTTTAGTATCATTCAGGGTCCTTAAGTCAGCATCTTAGAAAGATTTTTTTTTTTCAACCCAGCACTATGGCTCATTGTTTCCTAACATTTTCTCAAAAGAACATATTTTCTTCTTACTGCTATACTGAAGCATTTCCCAAAGTATATTCTGCAGAATCCAAATGCTTGGGGTGTTCCTGGGTTTTTGACTTTTTTAATGCATTATGAAATAAGTCTGGGAACAGTTCACTCATGTCTTGACTGCCGTACTACTAGACCCTGGAGCTCTTAACATGACAATGGGCATTGAGAATCTTCTAGAATGGGATCTGATGTCTGAACTTCTACCACTCACACCCCCTCACAGCAGTAACCCAGGACACCCTCTCTTCTCCAGGTGGTGATAACCATCAAGAACGGAATTTCTTTAAAGATTCTAGGGAGAAGCTTCCCCTTGGATGTTCCCGCATGCTGGAGACATTCCCAAACAGGGCAATCAGCTCCAGGTCACAGAGTCTGCCCCATCACAGCAGCATTTCTGGCCATCGCTGCTGTTTCTCAGGCCTTGTCTCACCTGCCTGGAATGGCAGACCTACTGAAGTACTTTCTCAATTTCTCTACTTGCTCAATTTTCTTTGATGAGGTTATATTTGTTTTATAATAAAATTTTCAAGTATTTTTAAAACTTAACATAGTTTGAGTTAAGGACTATTACTCCAAATAGACACCCACATAAAATTTCATGAGTAGCCTCTTTAGGAACTATTAGTTTGGAATAGAAAGAATACAGGATTAAAACTAAGGGTCTGGGTTCCAGTTTTGGATTCTCTATTCCTTTTTTTTTTTTTTTTTAATGTTATGTTAGTCACCATACATCATTATGGTTTCTCCATTCCTATCAATGTGAGCTTTAAGAAGGTTCTTGAATTGCCAAACCTCGGTTTTCTCATTTGTACATGGGAATAGTGTGAAGTACCTGAGGCACTGTTGTAATTATGTTATCTATATAAACACATTCAATTCTCACAACAACCCTAGGAAGCTGGTACTGTCTCCACGTAATTATTATCTCCTTTTTACAGAGGAAGCTAGCTGAGGCATAGAGAGGATAAATAACTTGCCCAAGGTCACAGATCTAAATAGGTGACCCAGCCTGGATTTTAACACAGCTCTTTGGAGCCTATACCCTTGACCACTACACTTTGTGCTGCCTCCTAACTGAGACTGTACACAAATTAAGTAAGACAGTGTATGTCATTTCCCTGCCTAACTCCCAAACTATAAGTAGAAAGGGATGATTTACAAACTTGTACCCTCTTTGCTGGGCTTGGTCTCTGACAATACTCAGTTAAAACACCACACTACTAAAATATGTCTACATGGTTGGTAACAAACCACTGCCTCAAGTCCTTTCCCAAGATGTCCCCTGATCTCCCCAGATCCAGAAACTACAGGGTTAACCTCTTGTCCAGCAAACAATGTCCACATTCAGAACAAACATCACTCTGCACAGGAAATAACAGTAGACACTTGGCAAGTGAGTGAAACCCAGGAAACCAAACCTGAAGTCATATCCCTGGTAAATACTAAAAATTGAATTTGGACCCTGGTCCACCTGGTTCCAAAGCCCATGGTCTGTGCTCCAAGGGACAGGGCACCCACAAGCATCAGTATCTGAGGCACTTGAAGCCTGAGAGCCAGAACAGAGCTAACTGTTAACCCTAGACTCCAGAACCTAGATAAAAATCCCAACTGCTTACCGGGCTTGCAAGTTTTCCCCATCACCCCATCTCCCCGACCTCGTTGCTACCTCTTTCTCCACACTCCAGCTGCAGTGGCTTCTTTCTGTTCCTTGGCCACACTTGGTTTCTATGGCTTGGAAAACTCTTCCAGCAGACGCTCACATTCTGACTTCTCATCATTCAGGTCACATCAGAAATGTCACCTCCTCAGAGAGGACTTCTCAGGCCACCACACCTAAGCCTGCTATTCTCCCAACCACCACACCCTTCTCACAATCATCTGAAGAATTATCGTTTGTTTTTTGCTTCTTATTTTGCTTCACTCTCACTAGCACATAAATACCATGAAGCCAGGGACCAGTCTCTCTTTTTCATCCTGTGTCCACAGCGCCTAGCACATTTCTGAATAAATGAATGAGCAACAAGTATGGATATTCAGGAAGTGATATTCCATTGGTTAAAGCAGGCCAAGGCCAGACATCTTTGAAATAAAGCAAAAAACACCCCAAAAAATTCTGGCAGAGGTTCAGCCTCTTCCCAGCATTAAGCAAGCACCTGCTATGTGCCAGGCACTGTCCTAAGTACCGGGGGAACAGAGGGAAACAGGCAAAAATCCCTGCCTTCACGAAGTTCTTCTAGTATGGGAATTCAGGTAATAAGTATACACACGAGTAAAACATATCACATGGCAGATGGTGACAAGTGCTAAGCACAAAAATGAAATATGAAGCAGGTCCTGGGAGTGTACAGCACTAAGCAGAGGAGTCATTTAAAGCCCTGGAGGTTGGGAGCCATGTGGGTGTTTGGAGAAAGAGCATTCCACACGGAGGGGACAGGAAGCACCCTGGTGAAAATATGCCTGCTATGTTCAAGGAAAAGCAAGGAGACTAGAGTGGAAGTGTAAGAGGAGATTAGGAAGCAAGGCAACTCTGAATGACACGGTAACCACTAGAGGGATTTGAAGGAGAGGAGAGACATGTTCGGCTATTAGAGCATAGACTGAAGGGAACAGCAGAGGGGGGCTGAAGCAGAGAGAGAGTAGCTCAGAGACTACCACACTGCAATAATACAAGCAAGAAATCTTGGCAGCTTGGACCAGAATGATAGGGGTGGAAGTAGAGGGAGGTGGTAGAATTCTGAGCATCTGATGTCAGAGCCAACAAACAGATGTGGAGAGAAAAAGAAAAGACAGTAACCATTGGCAGAGATGCTTTTGAACCTTGTTGCTAATAATGACACAGGCTTAGGAGCAAGAAGAACTAGACCTGCCAGTGGGGGAAAGGAGCAGGTAGAGAGAGATGGGACTGGGGCTAAGGGCAGGAACCTCAGAGGCCAGGTGGGGAGACACAGCCTCACCAGACACAGCCTCACCAGAAAAAGTCTCTCTGGCTGCCCCTGCCTCAGAGAAGCTGTGTCTCTAAAGCATCATTTTGAGAAGGCAAACACCCTGACATTCAAAGCTGACTTCATGGGCATGTGGCCTGTGCAGCCTCACAGGGACCCCCACTTAGAAGGCACCCTGCACTTGATTTAATGCTCTGTGGTCACTGTCCTGAAATTCATAATTTTAATAAGGAGCCCCAGGTTTCCATTTTGCACTGAGCCTTGCATATTATGCAGCCAGTTCTTCTAACAGTGCTCTCCACCTACTTGCTACCACATTTATAAAGTCTCCGGGTGGGACATTTTGTGGGGAAAGCTGAGATAATGATGTTGAAAGAGCCTTTGGAAACTCCTGGGAAAGGAAATGTTGTGTGGGTCTGTGCTCTGAGCAGCACACTGGTGACTCCAAAACATTAGCACACAGCCCTGGACCAAAGGGCCTCGTTGGCCTCTTTAAAAGAAAAAAGGACGAGAACAACACAAACAATGTCTCTGGTGGAAAAATACAACATTCCATCTTTCCACAGTTTATCTCTGCCCTCCAAAAACAAATGCATCAAGGAATGGTCCCAGCAACCAAGGCTGTCATTTTGATTGGTACCAAATATTGGGACCCAGCCATGGTCTTATGATTGATTCTGAGGCACAGAAAGGAAAACATTAATATTGATTTATCTGTTCATTCTCTTTATTCACTGTTCACCCATTTACCCAGACTAGCCATAGCAACTAGACACTAGAAAATTAAATTTAAAACAACTCCTCTATTCTACGTAGACTCATTCTCCTTTCTCTGCTGCTAGAGCTGTGGCTCCAACAAGCTAAAGCCTCCATTAATTTCATTTTTTTATATATGGTGCAATCCACTAAGGAGTGGGGGGAAAGGAGTACTCACAAAAATAATGTTGGAATAATATAAACCCCAAAACAGCAAGATTGACAGAATTTGTTCCTTTATGGATGGTTGTTTTGGCACCACTGTGGAGCATCTCAAAAAATGGCAATGCAGCTTGTTAAGCAGGTAGACACATCTTGCAGCATCAAAATAATAAATATCATTTCATCCTCATGCAGCATCCTGCGATGCAGCCCAGCCACTCACTCCACATGACAAAAACATGGGGCAAAACCTCTCCCTGTGACCCATGCTAAGATTCAGAAAGCTGGAGCGTTTACATTTACACTGGGGTCTCTTCAATACAGAACCAATCAACTAATAACCAAAAAGGTATTGATTACCTACTAGGTACAAGCACTATACTCATGCTATTAAAAAAGGAAGATTACGGCTTGTTCTCAAAGGGCACAGCACTGAGCTGAATTTTGCAGAACTGCTCTGCTGTACAGCTCCCATGAGGGACAAGCCATAGAATGCCTTCAGTAATTACTGCCTTGGTTATATCAGTGCCCTAGCCACCCAACTCCAAAGCTCCTAATATGAGATCCTCCTTTACCTCACATTTCTAACCCTACCATAAAACGATGCTATGACCTTCTCTCTCTCTTTCACCTACCCACGTACACACATGCACACACCTAGGTGTGCACACACATACACAACTGAAAAGGGAAAAAATGCCAGACATTGGAGAAAGAGTTAAATAACTGGCACACTAACAAGACAATCAAATTTTAAAGTCATTCTTAATGGAAAGGATTCAGGGTTATGTGCCTAGAAGAGGACACTGGAACCTCTTGCAATGAACTGTGCAAATACTTCCTGTTCCCTTTCACTCAGCATGAAATTTATGGTTGTCTCTGAATGAGCCCATCAAAATGGAAACATTCATTTATCTGAACAGAAAGATGTCATTAGAGTGCTTTCATTTGAGGCCACTTATGCCTATCTAGTATACAGTAATGTAGCTCCCCCATGGGACTGGCAATCCACATTGGGGTTTGGGAACAAAGCCCGGCTATTAGCAAAGTGCCATTGCTCCCACTTTGGTACTCTGGTGTCTATCCCACAGAAGGTCAGATTCTTCCTTTTCTTCTGAAACAAGATCCAAGAAACTCATCACTTTACATTCAGTCACTTTACATTGAGAGTAGTAAGAAAAAAAAGACTAAGAATTAACTTATTTGCTTATAAGAATTAGTTCTCCCTGGGTTAAAATGACAAACTAAGACAAAAATCCAGCTTTCCTTGGCAATTAACTAATGGGACTTGAAAGGATGCCCTTCCTCCAGCAGGTGTTTTTGGCATACTGAATTAACAACAGGAGATAAAGTTTGTGTTTTTATGACCCAATTTTCAGTGCATACCCCTTGTTTTGAGATAAGACAACTGATATACTTTAAAAGACTTTCCTTCAAACAGATCTGTACCTATGTTTCTAAAATAAGAGGTTATATTAAAAGAAATTTATGTCCATTGCCACTCCTTTATAATACATTAAGTACTTTGAAAGTCATTACTTGTTTCTCTTCAAAAGAGAATTGAATTTAAGAAGGAAGCTTATCTAAGTTCTTTAAGATTTGGGAAAGTAATTACTGAGATAGGGCTGTATTCATTTCAAGTGAAAATTTAACTTAAACACAGGAAGCCACATGATTAAAAATGAAGGTTCTTTAAAATGTTTTAAATTTTACTTTGGAAAAAAAAAAAAAGGTGATCCCAGAAAAAATGTAGCTTCTCTTGAGACTGTTTCCAAAAACAACCCTCTGACCAAACGCTCACTTTGTCCTTGCATAATCACAGCTCTGGAACCAACTTTGTTTGCAAGACAATCTAATAATCTTCTCCCAAGACTGCAAAGGACATTGGAGAGTGTTTCATTTATTACCTTAAAGGTTGTGGAACTACAGATGATGTCCAAATGATACAGAGTGTTATTTTTTTTTAAATAATACACATTTAAATTAGAGAACAAACAGCATCATTTGGGGTCCATTGAAAGTCACTGACATTTATTAGTATCTTTCTCCTTCCCTTTTCTTTGGTAATACTTGTTTTTTCAGTACATTAAACCCAACATACTTGAAAAAGATGTACATGACAACCTCCAGGACTGCCTGGTAAAGAGCATCTTCCCCTTGGTGCCTGGCTACAGACCTATTCTAGTAAGTTTAGTTAACTCAGACGGTAAAACTGGCCTCAGTACATCACAAAGCAGTCCCTTCAGAGTCTTGCCAGAAACTGGAAACAAGAAATGGAAACAGCTGTCAAAATTTTGACCTACAAAAGCCACCAGCGTCCATTTTGGTTTATAAATTATTTTTACCAAAACTTCAAGGAAAGGAAGCTTTCTTACAGAAAATGTTTCAAGGAGGGAAGAAAGGAAAGCACCAACTAATTTTACTAAGTTTATAACAAATTTGGTAACAAAACTAGAGAAGTACAGTGCAATAAAAGACAATTATAGACTAATCTTACATAATTATTAATATAGATGAGAAAGTCCTAAAATACTAACAAATTAAGCCCAATAGTATTTTTTCTTAATTACAATTATTATTTAATTGCAATTATTATTTGGGGATTATCCCAAGATGCAAAGAAAGTTCAACATCAGAAAATCTATTAAGATGTAACTCCCATTAATAAGTAAAGTGGGGGGGACCTCAATAGGCGCTGGCAAGTCATTTGTCAAAATTAAACATTCATTCGTGACTTTTTAAGTGCTCTTTTTTTTTTTTTTTAAGATTTTATTTATTTGACAGAGAGAGAGACAGCCAGTGAGAGAGGGAACACAAGCAGGGGGAGTGGGAGAGGAAGAAGCAGGCTCCCAGCGGAGGAGCCTGGAGAAGCCTGATGCGGGGCTTGATCCCAGAATGCCGGGATCACGCCCTGAGCCAAAGGCTGACGCTTAACGACTGAGCCACCCAGGCGCCCCCTTAAAAAGTGCTCTTAAGTGAACTATGAATAGAAGGGAATTTTCTTAATATGGTAAGAAAAAAGGTATTCACCAAAAACCTAGGGCAGACATAACACATAATAATGGAAATTTAGAAACACTGTCATTAAAGTCGGAAATACAGTAAAGATACCTGCTCTCCCTGCTGCTGTTCAACATTGTTGTGAAGGTGCTAGGCAATGCGGTAAGACAAAGGAGACAAAAACAAAAGTTTGGAAAGAAACACACCAAATTGCCACTATTTGCAACTATTATTTTCCATGTATAAATGCAGGATAATCTACAGACCAAATATGAGAAGAAACAAAGGAGTTTTTGCTGGCTACAAAATCAATATACTAAAATCAGTAACATTCCTAGCAATAACAATAACCAGTAACCAATAACAACTTTTAAATACAATAGGGTGTGTATATATTTGCAATTCACAATAGCAGCAAAAATTTTAAGGAAACTAGGGATAAACCTAAGAAAAGATTTTAAGAAACAATTATAAAAGGTTATGAAAGGATAAAAGAAGTCTTGGATAAATAAGATATACCTTGTTCATGGCTTATATATTATGTTCCAGTCAAGCACATAAAAAGCTCTTCTAGGGGAAAGTCCCACAAAAATATCTGAAGAATATTACACTGGGAGTTTCTAAATACAATTTCCCAGTTCAATCTTCCTATAGTGATGCCTACAGTTAGCAAGTCCCAATCAGGTTTAGTGCCCCACTCAAATACAAGAGTATAGCCAAGGAGCCAAGGATCACCAGCTGTTTAAAGAAGTCCTAATTGAAAGTCCGAAGCTAAAAAGGCAATTTGAAGGAAACAGACTCCAGGTGAGAATAAAACTTTTAAAAATTATTATTAGTATCATTACAGACATGAGAAGACAGTATACATCCATGAACTAATAACAAGATACCATTTTTCCTAAATGAAAGAAGTTTTTTTTAAGACCCTTGGAAATTAAAAAGATAGCAAATATAAAAAACTTCATTTTAAGGGTTAAAAGAGAAAGTTGAAAGATTATCCCTTAAAGTAGAACAGAGAACTAAAGAGATGGAAGATAAAAGAGAAACTATAAAACCTGGAGAGGAAATTATTACAGAAGTAATTCAAAAATTTTCCCAGAACTGAAGAATACGCATTTTCAGACTAAATGGACCCAGTAACTGCCCAGAACAATGGAGACGATTAACACACATCAGGACACACCATCATGAGATTTCAGAACACTAGAAGATCCTCCAAGCTTCCATAAAGGAAATACAAGAGCGAGAGGTGTCAAACAAAGAACAATTATCAGAACAGCTTCATGGGCATAAATAACAACACTCTAAAAGTAGAAGACAGAGGAGCAATACTTTTAAATTTTTTTCTGAAGGAAAATTACTTTCAATCTAAAACTATATATCCAACAAAAGTACTATGAGGGCAGGGGCGCCTGGGTAGCGCAGTTGTTAAGCGTCTGCCTTCGGCTCAGGGCGTGATCCCGGCGTTCCGGGATCGAGCCCCACATCAGGCTCCTCCACTGGGAGCCTGCTTCTTCCTCTCCCACTCCCCCTGCTTGTGTTCCCTCTCTCGCTGGCTGTCTCTATCTCTGTCAAATAAATAAATAAAATCTTTAACAAAAAAAGTACTACGAGGGCAAAATAGGGCATTTTAGACATCCAAGTTCTCAACAAATTTCTCTCCCATGAATTACTTTTCAGGAAGCTACTCTAAAACAAAGGAATAAACTAAGAAAGAGGAAGACAGGGGATATAGGAAAGAGGAAATCCAATACAGGATAGGCAAAAGGAAAATTCTTAGGATAACAGATGTGCTGCCAGTATGAAGGTAATCAGTGCCGAATAGAGGAGATCCCCCGGGACACTTCTTCAAGACGACTTTGGCAGAATACCTGATATATTTGAATATATTGAGAGGAGAGTTTATATATTCATACAATTAAATACTATACAGAAATTTAGATGAATCAACACACACACACATACATATCTCAATATGGGAAGATTTGGAAGACAAAATATTGAGTGAAAAACAATAAAAGTACTATGAACATGGTGACACCATTTGCATTTTTTAAAAAATAATTCATGGTAGGGGCGCCTGGGTGGCACTGTCAGTTAAGCGTTTGCCTTCAGCTCAGGTCATGATCCAGAGGTCCTCATCAGGGGAGTGTGCTTCTCCATCTCCCTCTGCTCCGCCCCATGGTCCCCCCCCACCCCCACTTGTGTTCTCTCATGTGCGCACTCTCTAATAAATAGGTAAAATCTTTAAAAAACAATAATAGTAATAATAATTCACGGTACTAGGAACACTGTAGGCTTTTGTTGGAGGGTTGGGGAGAATCGAGGTCATAAAATTCATTTTTCTATGGGAAGGGGAATGTGAATGGCACTGGGGAGGAAAAATAGGGGGACTTCAATTTTAACTAAGTTATCATTGCTCTTAAAAGGTTTTTAAAACCTAAAGCAAAAATATCTATGTGATAATATTAGTTAATTTGGGGTAGCGAATATACAAATATTGATTTTACATTGATCTTTCTATTTTTTCTGTATCTTTCTTTTCCAGAAAGGAAAGGAGGAAGAGATTAAAAAGAAAGGCAAGTGCTACAATCACAGCCTTTCCAAGGACCTGGGCTGAAGGGCCCAGATAACACAGGCCCATTCCCATTGCCCCCTCCTAACCTAAGTCTTCTCTTCATTTTGTTCAGTACCTTCCTTACAACAGAACACAACCATTCTGCAAGGTGCATGTTTCATTTTTCAAAAATCCCTTTTTAAATCTCAGCTTTTTTTTGTTTGTTTTCTCAACATAACCTAGTGAATTATGTTTCATCAACAACCCATGAGTAGGAAGGGTGCGTCACTCCCTTTAACAGCAGAAAACTGAGACTCTGCAATGATGGTTTGGGAGAGGGCTTGGCAATTAAATCATAGTTAACCATTCATATTACTTAATATAGCTGTTACTTCGATGGAAAAAATATCAGTAGCCATCGACTCTTGCCTGCTCTCATCTACATCTGACAAAGTGCTGCCATGCTTAAAGATTCTACCCTCACCTGGGGCAGCTACCTCAAAGACAGGTAAGTACGGAGGAAGAAAGCAACATGACTTGAGGTTGCTCTGTCAATATCACCTAGAAAGTGATGGGAAACATCACAGTGATCAAGGGGCTTGGGAGAGGGTAGTGCAAAGAAGGCATTTGTTCTGTTTAACATAGAGATTTGCCCTTGGCCATGAAAGGGTCTGCTAAATACTCAGCTTCAAGTACTTGTTCACAGCTTCTGCAGAAAGCCAAAAAGCTGAGCCTACAGATACCAGTGCGTATGGTCTCAGATATACTCGAAATAGTTCATCATCATACTCTTTCATTTGATTTGGAACTGGAAGAATTGCAAAGAAGACAAAATGAAAGGTACTGGACAGTTATCCTTTCTCTATTAAAAAAAAATAACTTTGAAGTTTGGTGAGAATGTTGTGTGTTTTGGTTCAGGTCAGTGCTTATATTCACTGAGGCTTGATGGATTTCTGGCTTCAAATGTTTTATCAAGACAATCCACCTTGTAGCAATCTCCAAAGAAG
The DNA here is from genome assembly GCF_023065955.2 of Ursus arctos. Classification (NCBI taxonomy): domain Eukaryota; kingdom Metazoa; phylum Chordata; class Mammalia; order Carnivora; family Ursidae; genus Ursus; species Ursus arctos. The sequence continues at coordinate 25,250,897 of NW_026622875.1, forward strand.
ACTGTGTGGCTCTATTAAGTCCACAATTTGCTTTTTAAAAGTGACTAAATATGCTTTTTCACAACAACGACAAGTCATCTCCCTCCTGGAGCCAACAGAGTTTGTCACCCAGCTTCCCCCGCTTTTCAAAGCCAGCCATCAAAAAGCAAAGGAAATGCCATGACTTTGGAGCGGTCAGAAAGCTCTTAAGTTGCAGTGCAGGCTATTTCTCCTTTTGTGGCACAGAAAAGAGTGGACAGACACAATGAATAAATAATCCCATTGTACTTACAAATGTGTAACAATCCTTCAAAATGAGGTGAGGAACAAAGATAGGAGATAGCCAAGCAGCCCTGGTCTTAACAGCTTGCAATTGCAGGGCCCAAACTGCTTTTGCAAACACAAACACACACAGCAACCATGAGAAAATAAAAATTAAAAATGGCATCTGATTCAGAGTGTCAAGAGGCTCAGCCTAAATGGCCTTCTGTATAATTCACTTTGGACACCTTCAGCCTCAGTGGCTAAAGGCAGCTGGTCCGGGCCAAGGTTAACACCTTAAACTATTCAAAATAACTGACTTTGAAAGAATCATCAGGGTCACCAGTTGTTGCTAAAAACACCTCTTCATCATTTTTACTTCACCACGGCCTTCCCTTTCCCTTAAAAGGAGCCTTGTTGTTTGATGTTCTAGCATTTGTGCAAGGCCTCCATTTTTCATCGCGTGCCTGCATCCACCTGCTCCCCACCTTGAACCGCAGAATCCAGGGCAACAGCAGGTGTGCGGTCCCAGCAGAGAAGGCCTAACCCTGGGTGGAGCAGCCAGTACTGGAGACACAGACAGTGGAAGCTCAAGCCAGAGACTCAAGTGTTCACAGAAAACACAGGGAATTCCAGGAACTCGGAACTTCAAATGGCCTTAAAGAATTAACAACTGCAAACGCTTTTCTTTTTTTTAAGATTTATTTGTTAGAGAGAGAGCGAGCACGCACACAAGAAGGGGGAGCCAGGGGGAGCAGCAGGCAGAGGGAGAGAGAGAAGCAGGCTCCCCGCTGAGCAGGGAGCCCAATATGGCACTTGATCTCAGGACTCCAGGATCACGACCTAAGTAAGCCGAAGGCAGATGCTTAACAGACTGAGCCACCCAGTTGTCCCCCAAACCGCAAACTTTTAATTATATTTCTAAAGAAAGTGGGTGGGGTGATGCAGCTTGGCATTAAGAAAAAAAAGAACTCTACATTAAGATATATTTTTGTACCAAAAAGTGTTTTATTCTCTCTTCACATAAAGTTTATTTCTTATTTTGTAGGCAAAGGATAAGTAGAATTTGAAAACTAGAAATGTTAGGTATGGAAGCAGGATTGCCCGGTGTTCTTCTCCATGATGGAAGGGGACGTGGGCTGGCCTCATTCCCACCCCACAGAGCCAAGTCCTCGTCTTAAATCATACCTGGCTACCAAATTTGATACTCCCATTCATATAGAAGAATATCTGTCCTAAGAAAACGTAACACTATGTCTAACCACTTTTCTTCAACAAAGAAAGTTCAAAGAACTGTATTTAGTACTGCATACAATATATCTCTCTTTCTTCCACTGATTTACTGATTTTTAGATCAATAAATATTTACTAAATACCTTCTCAAGTCCAGGCACTGTGTTGGGCATAATATAAAATTATATATAACTTTAGGTATCCCATATAATTTTGAAGAAGACATGGCCTTTGCCCCCTCAGAGTTTATAATTTCAGAATGCATTAGAAGAAAGAAAGAATGTTGCATGTGGCAATGTGAAAATCCTTAGCAGATAGTCAGGATTAGTGGCCTCTCAAAATTAGATACACAAATGACTATTTGTCCCAGTGAAAGGCTGTCACTGAGCCCAGGGTTTTTTCTTGGTCCATTTTTGGCTTCTTCTTTGCCCATCTTCATTAAGTTTTCATCCCCAGCTGCTGCCAAAGTCCTAACCACCTCAGGGAAACCAGAAAGCCTAAACTTCATTAAGGCAGCAAAGAAGATTAAGAATACGGCCTATAGTTGTGGTTCTCAAACTGTGTGCTGGGGTACCCCAGGGTGCTACAATAAACATACATGAATAGTTTAAATTTTCAAGGGAAACACAGGGATTTGTGTTAGACCCTGTACAAATGACTACTACTAATTTGAGTATATATACAGAGAGAGAGAAAGAGAAATTTTTTTTATTTCCTATACCCCTACAGTTCTAAATATTAATATTTTCTTCTGAATTACATCATTGCATTTATCACCACACAATTATTTGAAACAATATAAATTATCACATATTTTGATATATTATTATTAAATATATTACATTTCACTGAATCTACTACATCACTGATTTTAGAACACATTTGTTTTCTATATCCTAGGGGGCAAAAGTCCTACCAATTAAACCATGATGTAATACTTTATCACTTTGGATTTTTTTTTTTTTAGATTTATTAGAAGAGCTCTTTTAACTTTAGACATAGATTTTAATTATATGTCATTATTATGCATTCATAAAAAGGGTAATATAAATGAAATAAATTGGCTACAGTACTCCTACAACATTTCACAGTCAGAGTCTAGGTCTTCTGAATCAATTTTCAACTGAGACATTAATGATCACAGTTTCCTACCCATTATCATCCTCTGTGCTATCAAGAACATTGGAGAAGCAACATTTCTCATAAGAGTGCTCTACTCTTGTCTCTGGGATTTTCTTCCAAGCCACGGACACCATTTCATAAGTTTTTGTTCTGGAGCTTTCTTACTTGGAATTGTCAGGCTATTTATAGCACATAAATAGCATATAACAACTTCATGACTGAGATCTAACTGAAAGAATTATAAGATGCTATTGACTTTGAGACACATCTTGATTTCAGACACAGTCAATGTTATCACAGACACAATAATTATGTCTGTAATGCTACCCTGGGTAAGAACGAAGGTGCAGGCCAGGGACAAGGGACACACATCAATTTTGATGAAAGGGAAGAGTCATTAACCAACTGAGTAGTGAAAGGATTTTTAACCCAGTCATTAAAGCCAGTTACTTTCTCAACAAAAAACCTTTTGTTTGTTGCCACCAGAGGTTTATCCATCATGAAACAAAGCACGATGATCAAAGGTATGCCTATATTCTCTAAATAAGAGGAAATAAGAAAGGAGAATCTGCAGATCTCAGGTATGTTCCCAGGCAGATAAATCTTAGGAAAGAAAATACATGGAGTCTGGGCACCTAACCTCTCTGCGTGCCCTCCCGCTGCATGGAAAGTCACCAGCGATCCCCAGGAGTACACATTCACTAGTCTGAAGACTTACAACACCAGGGTGACTTGATGTCTAAAGTGAAATCTCACTTGTCTAAGTGAAATCTCTGATGTCAGGCAGTGAAATCTCTTAGAGGTCTGGCCTCAAATGGGTGGACTGCCTCATTGCTCCTATATGCCTAGGACTCCCTAGGACTCCCTCATGTCATGTTAAGGCACAATGTCTTAAGAGAAGCCTCAATGCCCAGAAATACCATGATCTACCTAGCTGAAATAATGCCAGGCTCTATGTCCATCCCATGGGCCAAGCAACCAAAACTGAGACAAAAGAACCCCTCCTGGTACATAGAGCTCCCCTGCTTCTGTCACAGTTTTTGTTCCAAAGACCCATCACATAAACATCTAGCCAGAGAGTGCGCCTAGATGCTTATGAAAATGCATGATGTTTTAAAAATGTTCTTCTGTGCTTTAATCCCCCTTTAAAATTAATGTTCCTAATTCCTGGGGCTGCTGAGATAGGATCTCAGCCATCTGCCCTTGCTGGTTCCTACGGCATCCTCTGATTAAACAAAGGGGGCCAGCTGAAGGTGCAGGGGTTTTATTTTACAGGAACCCATGCATTCTCCACAGGCCTCACTGAGGAATATGAGTTTTTTTTTCAAATTGATTTTTTTTAACTAAATGAACAAATTGTCTTCCTCATCTCCTCTTGATTAGAGAACTGGAAAAGAGACTCCCAAGACTTCTGGTATTTTCCATACTTACAATTTCAGACATGACTTCTTCCCAGTAGCTCCCTCTGTCAAAATGGTGTTTTCATGTTTGCACAATGCTTTGCCCACTCCCTTGTCACCTCTCTGATACTCCATTCTATATGCACAGTGATGCCCCTGACTTTTCCACTTCTCTGAGAATTCAAACAATAGCACTGTAAAACATGAAATAAAATAAATAAAACCATCCTATAGAATTTAGAAAGTGGATACTCTATTCCATGGACACATCTGATCTAACCACTTTAGCAGATTCAAGTTTTTACAAGTCACAAACCTATATTTAACAAAAGAAATGTAACTTCATTTTCTGTAACTCCATTCAATTTGATCTCCCATTTCCAACTGACAGCAGCAAACAATTTATAGTCACATCCAGGTAAATTCACATTAGTGACCACTCAGACATCTTGAGCTTCACTCAGTCAAATTTTGTGTGTCCCTTGTCTTCCATCCCACCCTATCCCCCATTTTGTATCCACTTTTCACTGAGAGTAGCTGCTAAGTTCCAGAGATAGCCTCAGAGTTCAGGATGTGGGAAAGAGCATGGAGGGGGCCTCTGGGCCATAGCCACCTTCATCCATCTGTCAGTATCCGCTGGCATGAGCTCTTCACCTTTTATCAGCCATTAATATACTTCTGGGCACATGGGGACTTTCTGATGCTCTCCCAGTGGCAATCTATTCCCAAGCCATTGTGGCTTGGGAAATATTAGCAAGGCTGCCACTTCTAAAGTTCCAGATGACAAATAGGCTACAAGTCATTACTATTCTTGAAAACCCAAATTTAAAGGCGTTTCTAGGTACCTCTCCTAGATCCACCCCAAGGCAATGCACAGGGAAGGACTCTCACTCCCACTTCTTTTTTTTTTTTTTTTTAAGATTTTATTTATTTATTCGACAGAGATAGAGACAGCCAGTGAGAGAGGGAACACAAGCAGGGGGAGTGGGAGAGGAAGAAGCAGGCTCCCAGCAGAAGAGCCTGATGTGGGGCTCGATCCCATAACGCCGGGATCATGCCCTGAGCCGAAGGCAGACGCTTAACCGCTGTGCCACCCAGGCGCCCCTCTCACTCCCACTTCTAACATCTTCCTTCTTTGACATCTCCATCTCCTTCCCTTTGGACCTATCACCTAAGGCACCAGTTCTCAATGGGAGTGATACTGCTCCCACATGGCAATTTTGAAAATTTGTGAGGGCATTTCCCCAAGAACATTTTATCTTGAAAGCTGGCAAATCTGTGGAAGAATTGCAGGAATAGAACAATAATTATCCTGATGATCAAGAAATGTAACATTAATACTATTATTTATTATATAATTTGTTATTTAAATGTCCTCAATTATCCCAATAATGTTCTTTGTAGCTGGTTTTGAGTTCCATCCAGGATTCAATTAAAGATCATAACTAAATTGAGTTAGCAAGTCTCTTTAATCTCATCTAAAATAGTTCAAGCACTTAGGGGGCAGGGGGCATGAATAAAGTCATCTCACAATGCAAGGGATGGTTCCACCAATAGAGAATTGTTCTACAACCCACATGACTTTTGAACATTTCCCCCAGACATTCATATCAGTTTAAAAAATCATTTATATGGTGGGAGGAAACTTTTGGAGGCGATGGATATGTTTATGGCATAGACTGTGATGATGGTTTTAGGAGTTTATACTTATCTCCAAACTCATCAAATTATAAACATTAAGTACAGCTAAAATTTTATATATCAATCATATATCAATAAAGTGGGTTTTTTCAGAGCAAATAATAATGACAAAATATAAATGAAAAATTTTTAAATAAAGTAAAAAATAATTCATAATTATCTGCACTTAGAACCTATTTCCATTTTACATATAAACACAAAGTAATTTTTGTACACTTTGAATATGCACTGAATTTTCAGGAACAGCAACAATATAAATGAAGGGAAGGCTGTACCCTATTTTGTTAGAAATTTTTTCAAGAGTTTATTTCCAAAAAGTATGTCACTAATGGCAGTGTCATTCATAATAATTAAGTCACCACAGGATACCTCTCTATCAGTCAGTGTTCAAGTCTGTCACTTCCATAGCAGTTCTGTTTTCAACTTCAAGCATCGAACTACATTAATACATCCTCTAGTGTAGAAGTGTTAAATGTTAAAATATATGTTTAATTTTATGTTGCTTTTACTTTATTTCTCTTTTGTGTTCAGTTAGCGTGTTGTATTGGTTTTTGCTTTTTTTTTATTCTGTAGGTAGGCGGTACTTACCTATCATTTTATTTCAGGATAATAAGGGGGACTTTACAAAGTACCACTTATAAAGAGAGATTTCAAATGAATGGTTTAAAATATATAAGTTAATCAAGGAAATGTGTACATAGTAATTAGGGAATTATTAATTATATTCAGATGTAATGCTCATATTAGAGTTATGTTTTCTAAAACAGTCTTTTATTTTATAAGATTGCAGACAGAAGTATTGCAGGTAAAGTGCTCCCCTTCCTGGTCTGCACTCCTTCCCTATTCCATCAGCAGCATCCCTGTCTGGCTCCTCTCCATGGAAAGCCTTACCTCCCTAGTGAGAAGATGGAGCTAACCCAGAGTAAATCAGCTCAATGCCCAACTCCAGCATCTACAAATCGGCCAGATGGCCAGACACGAGGAGCTGAGGAGCCGTTCCTCCCGCACAAAGCCAATCCCCTCCCCAAACCTGGGTCTAACACCCTCCCCTCCAGGACTCTTCCCTTTATGCATCTCCAGCTGCACTCAAGGTCCCGCTTCCTCTGTGTATTCTCCCTAGTTCCTCTCGAGCCCTGCTTGTCCCTTAGGCTATCCTCAAGTCCTCCCCTTCTCTTCAGTCAGACTGCCCATTTGTTTTCACTCCTTTGCTCACCATTTACACTGAAACCTGCTTTCTGCCCTATCATGTCAGGGAACTGCTCTCAAAAAGCACATCAATAGACTTGACTGTCAGAACCCACAGGTTCTTTCAAGGCCTGAGTGATGAGAGAGTGGAGCTTTCTGCCAAGTTTCATGCGTGTTTCATGTTTTCCCGCAGCGCCCCCTCACATTTTCTTACCTGGCCACCTCTTCCTCCCCCTCCAGCATTCCTAGAAGCTTTCCCTGAACCCTCAGGTACATCTGTGTGCCCTTCCTCTGGCACTCACCCCCATCTTCACATTTATCATCTGTTAAAAGAATTTCCTGGTGGGCAGGGACCAGATCTCATTGACCTACCTGGGTCTGGCACAAGGTAGGCCAGGTGTTTGCTGGGCTGAGCTGAATGTCTGAAGGCAACACACCCACCAATGCCCTGGCTTGCTCTGGACACCTCATGTCACAACCACAAGTTTCTATCAGTTAGATATGCACAGTTTGGTGCTGGAACATGTGAAGGGTCATTACAGGCTTCGGGAACCCCCTCAATGTGATCCACTGAACTAAGAGATTTGGAAAGAAACAAGTCCCCATCTGTGCTCAGGTGACATTTCAAATAGCTTGAGTCCCCACTCCACATATACACTCGCTGAGGGTGTATGTGTGATGAGGCAAGAAAGGTTGAGGCAATCTCACTTAGACCACATATAAAAAGAGCACAAAAGACCTATCAATTCCCTCTACTTGTGCCTGAACATTGCAGTTAAGAGTAAAAACCAAGTGTATTTTCTTCTACCACATATGCCTCCTCCACCATCAAGGGTCAAGGGGAGTGGACAGAACCCATCCAGGGCAGGAGTTTTTCTTCTTCCTCTCCGAATGCTCTCAGGAACTTGCTTATTAGCTCCTTGCTCAGAAGAGACAATAAATAAAATGAAATTTAAACCAAAATCATGAAGGTTTACACCTCATTGTTTTGTTGCTTTTTCTTTTTTTTTCCCTCTCTCCTAAGAGCTGGAATTTTCAGGGAATAAAATCATACATATCTTCTGATTAGTGATTAATGACAGACAATTCACAATTCCTTCCTGCATTAAAATTGTACTTTAAAATGCAAAATTAGTCAACTCTCTCACTTGGAGAGCAGAGGGGCTTTCTGGAATCCAACCAAGTCTGCCTCTCTTAGTACATTTCCCTGCTAGCAATGCTCTTAGGAATCAAATGTGGTTTATTTCATTTTAAGTCGCTTTTTTTTTTTCAATTCAGGAAAATGAATGTTGGAGCCAGATAAGAAACTATAGTCTGCTTTCAAGAAGGTTACAAGAAAACTGCATCTTGCATTACTAATCCTTTATCTTCATGTTAACAAAAAGATTACTGACACATTTTTGAATGAAAGAAAATAAAATAGCAAATGCATCTTAGGAAATGTGTAACTTTCATGCAACACACAAATCAGTTGTTAAATATTTTTTAAATGAAGGAAAATGCATAATAAATTTTTCCTTTAGAAGTAAAGAAACCAACTTTTGAGGATAAGAGAAAAAAAAGAAAACTAGGATTGGGAATCATCCTTTCATAGAAAGGAGGATATGAATTAAATGACTATACCTATACTTCTTAATAAATAGCATGTTTCCTAGGAATGATTTTATTAGCCCACGTAAGTGTTGTTTTGTGAGGGGAAATGTTTCAGAGGCTGTCCCTGTGCTTCCCTCCTACTAAGTCAGACTCCATTTCCCAGAGTTCCCTGAAGAAGGTTCTGGAAGACAGAAGCCAGCCAGATGCATTTACTCAAGAACCTAGAGAACAACACCAGAGATAGAGAGGTGACTCAAACCAATTAGCAGTGCTGACCAAACTGGTCCCACACCATGGGGTTAGGTTAGGACCCCCCAACCTTGGCAGCAGACAGACCTGCCCTCACTCCCACAAACTGGACCCTTCAGCAAGTTTCCTAATCTCTCTGTGCTTCAGTCTCCTTACCATTTATAAATTGGAGATAACAATATACCTACCAACAGAGAATTAAATGAGTTAATAGTTGTTCTTAGAACAGTGCCCAGTACCCAGAAAGCACTATATAAATATTTGATAGATTAAATAACTGAGGAAACACAATTGCATGCAATAAAAGACAGTCACTATTTTTGAGCAAGGAAAAGAGAGCCTGGGGGCGCCTGGGTGGCACAGCGGTTAAGCGTCTGCCTTCGGCTCAGGGCGTGATCCCGGCGTTATGGGATAGAGTCCCACATCAGGCTCTTCCGCTATGAGCCTGCTTCTTTCTCTCCCACTCCCCCTGCTTGTGTTCCCTCTCTCGCTGGCTGTCTCTATCTCTGTCAAATAAATAAATAAAATCTTTAAAAAAAAAAAAAAGGGGGCGCCTGGGTGGTACAGCGGTTAAGCGTCTGCCTTCAGCTCAGGGCGTGATCCTGGCGTTATGGGATCGAGCCCCACGTCAGGCTCCTCCGCTATGAGCCTGCTTCTTCCTCTCCTGCTCCCCCTGCTTGTGTTCCCTCTCTAGCTGGCTGCCTCTCTCTGTCAAATAAATAAATAAAATCTTTAAAAAAAAAAAAAAAAAGAGGAAAAGAGAGCCTGAGAGCTGCAGATGACAGGATGGAGGGAGGATGAGGGAAATAGGATGGGCCCCTCCCTCAAAAGATGACACATGCCACCGACAGAATTCAGAAGATCTTGAGGGGCATTTGGTTGAGGGGTTTTTCTTTAGAGGTGGTCAAAGATGCTTAAATCCACTTTAAATATTAGTTTTTCAGTGATGGCATGATAATCTAATAAGAAGAAACCCTCATTGGTACGAAAGTTGTTCTGAGTACTTTATACATCATCTCACTTGATCTTACAACAGCTCTACCAGGTAGACATTATTGTATCCATTTTACAGATGAGGAAACTGGGACGCAGAGTATTTAAGTAACTTTCCCAAGGCTGGTAAGCAAGTTATAAGATCTCATTACCAAATATATGCATGACAATTTGTCATTTAAGTTTTCACTGCATTATCTCATTTAACAAATATGAGACAAATGTTCTTTATAGATGAACTTCAAAATAACTATGAAACACGTATTAGCATGTGTCTCAGAAAAATACAGTACATTCTTCTACAACTCATGTTTCTGTAATGCAAATTAGTTCATATAAGACTGGAAAATAGAGAAACGATGTTAATTTAACATACAAGTCATGTTAGTTCATGTACAATTTTTGCCAACATTTTCATGTTTCTCAGAGAATATAGCAAGCTCGGAAGAAATATGGTATCTTATATGATATCCATCATTCATCTGAAGTTCTTCCCGGGTCAGACTACCTCCTCTGTCTCAGATGTGCTATTGCACGCTTCTTTCCAGCTTTATTTTCCCTTGTTTCTACAACCCATCATCCTCAACACCTCCTTATCTGTACTTCCATTGAGCATTTTCTAGGGTAAGGCCCAGATCTGCTGTGGTATTTTTCATCTATCAGGGATTTAACATGTCTTTTTTACCGTGCCAATATTTTTACTAGGGTTGCAGCTGGTTTTCAGTGTTATGGTGACAAAAGTTGTGAGTGGTCTGTTTTTCACCCCATTTTCCTAAAATACCTGTTATTTCTAGTGTATGATTTTGTAGAATGTGGGGGTTTTCAAGAATGCTCGTATCACATTATCACAGAAATGCCTATAAAAGATAAAATGTTTGAACTGGCTCACCCCTGTCTTTTGTATGTATGTCATATTCTAATCAACAACAGCAGTGGGTAGATTTTGTAGATATTTTTAAAGATTTACTTATTTATTTGAGACAGAGAGAGAGCATGTGTGCACACACAAGCAGGGGGAGGGGCAGAGGGAGAGGGAGAATCTAGAACAGACTCCCCACTGAGCACAGAGCCCAACACATGGCTCAATCCCATGACCCCTGAGATCATGACCTGAGCTGAAATCCAGAGTCGGAGGCTTAACTGACTGAGCCACCCAAGCGCCCCTATGGTTAAGTTTTTAATGGTCTGAGATGACCAACAAGCCAATGTTGTCAGATTTTTTAATTAGGCCAGAAGATGGAACAAAATAAAATCCTGAGGAAGAATTATTTCAAATGCCTCTCCCTTGTCAGATCTAATTCTGCCTTTTTGGGGTCTCAGTTATCTGCTCCCCTCCAAGAAGGGGGTAGCGACATGATTTGTCACCAGTCCAGACACCGAGTGGCCCATAATTACCATGGGTGAGGCCACTGACTCTTAAAGGGCTGCATTCACTTTCCTGCATCCTCCTCCTCCTGATTCTGAAGAACCAGAAATCTTGCCAGGGCCACAGAGGAGCCCTATTGCTTCTTTGTCTCTTCCTTCTCACACATACAGCTAGAAGAGGAAGTTAAGTTCCAGCCTGTTCCACAGATCTGACTATATCCATCCCTCAATACATCTTCCATTTCATTTCTCCACATGGCCAACCAATGGGCAGTAAGAATTCCAAAATTTTGATTCTTGGAAGATATGGGAAAACCCACTTAGGTCTCAGGCCCATGCAATATACTTTAACCCAGCCTTTTCCAGAGAACCTGAATGGAAATATCAGCTGTTTGCACTGTCCTGAGGAACTGGGAGGTGGTGTGGGGGGGTTGCATAACACTACTCAAGATTCTCCAGAGTGATGGAACCAGCAGGATGGAGGAGATCTGGAGAAAGAGAGAGAGAGAAAGAGAGAGGGAGATAGGCAGGTAGATAAAGACAGAGATTATGAGGAACTGGCTCATGATTATGGAAGCTGAGAAGTCACACAAAATACTGTTTACAAGCTAGAGAACCACTAAAGCTGGTGATGTAATTCACTTTGAGTCCAAAGGCCTGAGAACCAGGGGAGCCAATGGGTTTAAAACCCAATGGGTTTAAATCCAAGGACTGAAGAAGATAAGGGTAGATATCCCAACTCAACAGTGAGGCTGGAAGCAAGAGGGGCAAATTCCTCCCTCCTCCATGTTTTTGTTCTGAATTATCAATAGATTGGATGATACACATCCATACTAGGGAAAACAACATACTTTACTGAATCCACTGATTTAAATGCTAATCTCATCCAGAAACAACCACACATCCATACTCAGAAATAATATTTCAGCTTGCCCAGCTGAATGTTACCCCTTGCCCAGCCAAACTGACACACAAAATTAACCATCACAGGGAGTGACTGGCAGGGCAGGATATAGGCACATTTGGGTCTCTAGTCATATCAATATACACCACAAAATCGGGCCCATAACAACAAACACAAGACTGGAGTCTCACCAGGTTTCCATTATAGAAAATATGTATATATTACTGGCCCTCCAGCTAGGTTACCAAAGCACAACGGCATGTCTTTAAAGTCATAGCCTCACACAAGCTCCCCAGAAGCAGCAGTGCTTGTCTCCCTTACTATCTGTGTGAAGGCCGAAGCTTCACCACCCAGTGTACTTTTTCAACCCTGGAGAAAATGCTTAGGAAATGAGCAACTAATCATCCTAATAGTTCAGGTGATATTATCATATTCATTATTTCCTTACAGAGACATTCCCAAGGAATCCGCTGAGTATTCACCATTTGAACCTACATACTGGAGAAAGGTTAAGAGGTCTTTTAATTCTAATTAAACAATCAGTAAAGTCAGAGTAGAAAACAACAGTGGAAGAAACTGTATTACGTGTGAGGAAAACACTTGATGAAAGGACCCCTCTAGAGAAAAAAATAATAATAAAGGGCAAGGACTATGGAAACTGAGATGTTCTGTATAATAAATCACCATATTGGACCTGAGAGGCTGTCAGTCACAGGGAAGTCCCTCTTCCTCCCTTCTCTGCACAGGCATGGGCTTGAAACATAGTCTGGTCAGCCAGAATTCCCACCTATCTCCCAACCCACAACCGTGATTTGCTCAGGAACAGGCATGTGACACAACTCAGACCAATTAGATTCTTCACCAGGACTCTTCTGGTAGAGCCTCTAAGAAAGAATGTTTCTTGCCTTGAGGGTCATAGTGCTGGAAGGAAGTAAAATTGGAACTTCCACCACCTTATCTGAGAGTAGTAAAGGGAAAACATGTCTAAAATGAGGTCAAGAGAGAAAAGAAGCAAAAGTTCTGCCGACAACTAATGGTCACCTGAATCCAAGTGAGCCTTAATCCAGGTCTACCTCTGAACTTCTCAGTTCGATGCGCCAATAAACTCCCCTATCTGCAGAAGCCAATTTGATTGTGGCCTCCTCTACTTATAACTGAAAGACTGCTGGCTAATACTAGGGCCTTTCTACTACCATGCAAAGATGAATTTATCAGAACAAGAAAGACCCCATACCCAGGAATTTTCTGGGGAAAATATCCTATTAAAATAGCAATAAATCACCTTTTACAGGTGTCCAATGCAACCCACCTAAATATCTTATTGGCATATATTACTCCTCACTAATGGGCTCAGGTGTGAGGTTTAGGGCTACCTAAAATAGAGGAAAAAATGAAAAAAGATTCTACAGAATCTCTAAATACCCTTCTAGGGGAAAACTGAAAGGGTCAGGTGTTCTAGAATGTCTCCTCTACAATCTGTGAGAGACCACCTTCAGTCAGCTTCTAATCCTGCTTTCCCAAATGGACTAATTAAAGAACAAAAGGAGCTAGCATTAACTGGCACCCGAACTATGCCAGATACTGCTGGGTGTCTGACATGCCATCTAGTCTTCATAGCCAGCTTATAAAATAAGAATTACCCATTTTGCAAAGGAAACCAAGACTCAAAGGTTTGGTGACATCCTAAGGCTACACAGCTAGTACATGGCAGAGCCAAAAATTAAAACTTGCGTCTGTATGCATACAAATCCCATGTTCTTTCCAGTTCAGGAAGCTAGAATGCCCACTACCACTACTATTTCTTGGAGGATACAATAAGCACAATGATGGATGTAGCAGGGAAGCCTCAATTCAGTTGAACCATCACTTATCAGGTTTGCCAGTTGTTGTGAGGAAAGACACATGCATCAGGACCCCTACCCTCATGGAAAATGCAATACTGTAGAGGAAACAGACCATTACACAAACTGCTGCAATTCAAGTATGAATGAGTGTGAAGTCATGTGGGGTCCTGAAGAGGGAAAGACAGATTCCAACTGGGTATGGCAAAGGAATACTTCAGGGAAAAGGAATTTAACCTGAACATAAGAATGAGTGGGATTTCAATAGGCTCAAAGAGTATAATAGGGAGGCTTTCTCCTTTGACCCTTTGACTAAAGCATCATATGAAGTTGGCTAAATGTACCCTTACACTATCTGGATGGTACAAGGGGCTGAAGGGGATGAGACAATGTATTAATCAGAATGGGCTAGTTTATGCTACAGTAACCAACAACCCCAAAATCTCAGTAGCTTGGAACAATAACACATATTTTGTTCATCTTCGTGTACTCCATGTCTCTTGTCTTGTGTAATAAGATTAGAACTCATAAGAAACGATGACCTCACCCAAAAAGACCCAAGAATTTGGAAATTTATAAAAGCCATTTCTAAATAAGCCATGGAACAAAGAAGTCACCAAAGTATAGAACATTTATAATTGAATGATGGAAAAGCTCCATATCAAAATTTGTGAGATATACCTAAAGAGGTACTTAGAGGAAAATTTGTAGTCTTGAATGCATATTTTAAAAAAAAAAGAAAAAATAGAAAAGTAACAAAGTAGTCATCCACCACAAGAAGATAGGAGAAGAAACAAATAAAATCAAAGAGAAGAACAGAAAAAAAATAATAAAATAGTAATAAATAAAAGAAGAAATTAATGAAATCAACAACAAAAGAAAATAAAAGGAGCTGGGGGCACCTAGGTGGTTCAGTTGGTTAAGTGATTTCGGCTCAGGTCATCATCTCAGGGTTGTGAGATCAAGCTCGGTGTTGGGTTCTGTGCTGGGCATGGAGCCTGCTTGGGCTTCTTTCTCTCCCTCTGCCCCTCCCCCACCTCTACACAGGCTTTGCACACATGTTCACACACATTCTCTCTCCCTCTCTAAAAAGAAAGAAGAAAGAAGAGAGAGAGGGAGAGAGAAAGGAAAGGAAAGGAAAGGAAAGGAAAGGAAAGGAAAGGAAAGAGGGGCGCCTGGGTGGCTCAGTCATTAAGCGTCTGCCTTCAGCTCAGGGCGTGATCCCAGCATTGTGGGATCGAGCCCCACATCAGGCTCCTCTGCTATGAGCCTGCTTCTTCCTCTCCCACTCCCCCTGCTTGTGTTCCCTCTCTCGCTGGCTGTCTCTATCTCTGTCAAATAAATAAATAAATAATCTTTAAAAAAAAAAAAAAAGGAAAAAGAAAATAAAATAAGACGAATCTCTGGCAAGAATGACCAAGGAACTAAAAATAAAAAAGAAAGCATACAAACATAATACTAGAAATTCTTTGAAAGAAAAAAAAAACATAAACACAGATTCAGTATATATTTACAAATCAAAAGGAAATGCTATAGAAAACTTTATGCCAGTCATTTGAAAATTGAGAGGACATGAAAGAGATAAATAGCCAAAATCATCAAAAGAAGAAATAAAGCCATAGTTAGTAAAAGCATCAAGCCCTGACAGTTCTGTAATTAAATTTGATCAAACTTTCTTTTTTTTTTTTTAAGATTTTATTTATATATTTGACAGAGAGAGAGAGAGAACAAGCAGGGGAGCAGGAGGGAGAGGGAGAAGCAGGCTCCCCACTGATCAGGGAGCCCGATGTGGGGTTCAATCCCAGGACCCTGGGATCATGACCTGAGCCAAAGGCAGACGGTTAACCGACTGAGCCACCCAGGCCCCTCTGATCAAACTTTCAAGAAGCAGATAACTCCTACCTTATCAAAATGTCCCAAAGCATAGAAAAAGGGGAAGGGTGCTCAACTCATTTAATGAAGCTTATATAACCTTGATACAAAACAGGACAAGGAGATTTCAAGAAGGAAAAATTGTAGGTTAATCTCTCTTTTGAACAAAGACTTAAAAATAGTAAATAAAGTATTGGCAAAGTGAATAAAGAAAAGTATGAAAAACTTAGGTGATGACTAAGTAGTTCATTCCAGTGTATAAGGATGTTCTAACAGTCATATTTCACAAAATAAGTTATTCAAATGGCCAATAAGCATATAAATAGGTGTTTAATATTAGTCATCAGAAAAATGCAAATTAAAATTACAATGAGATACCACTTCATACTCACCAGAAGGGCTAAAATTAAAAGACTAACAATACCACATGTTGACAAGGATGTGAAGCAACTGGAATTCTCATTTGTTGCTGATGAAAGTGAAAAATGGTAAAACTACTTTGAAAGGCTATTTGGCATTTTCTTATAAAATTAAATATATTTCATAGTCCAGAATTATGTCTCATGTCACAATTACATAACATAATTTATTATAAAGTTATTAATCTAAATATTAATTTTCTAATATATCCTAGTTTAGAGAACATGTTTGCAATATAAATAACCAACAAATAAATATCATCAGGATATGTAAAGAGTAATATGTAAAGAAAAATATGAGAACCATCTAATAGAAATAGATGAAAAGTCAATTCCATAAAAGGAAAACTCAAATGGCCAATAAACATATGTACTCTTAGGAAAATGTAAATTAAAAAACAACAAACTTCACAAAAAAATCACATTGTCAGTTGCACAAGTGATTATAGGCCACTCCAGGTAGAACAAACAGCATGTGCAAAAGCATCCAACACTATGAGAACACATTTACACCTCCATCTTTACGTTTCTGTCTGAGGAGAGCAGCAAAAATTTACATGCAAGTAAACATCAAATCTGGACAAAGAAATATGTTTCTCTGCATTCCCTAGGACAAAGCCACATGGCAGTCTAGTGGCTCAGTTAACAGAGGTTCCCCAATCACAGGCATGCCTAGGATTCTGGAGGTCTGTCTCATGGGCCATGGCTACCTCTTCCTATATTAACAAATGCGTTCCAAACCATTCATCTTCTTATCCTGTGGGATGAAAGAACTCCACCAGCACATGGGATTACTTCTTACTTTCCTCTTGCAAAGGCTGCCCCTTCCTGGCCTAGTTCCAGGAATATCTGACCTTAAGAAGATCCTTGTGCCATGTCCTGTATGCTGACCTTCTCCAGCATTAGCAGTGTATTATAGCTAAGACTGTATTACCTCGGAAGTCCAAAACACAGACAAAAACAACTTGTGAAGAAAGTAGAAAGAATCCAGGGGAAAGCAAAATTATGCATCTTCAATGTGATGCCAAACTAAAAAAAAGTTCTTTCATTATCTACTTGTTCATCATTATATTATTGTCTCTATTTGATAATTGAAGGTTTTCTAAATGTCACTGAAATTTTACTAGTTAAAAAAAATACAGGTAATCATGGAAATGGAAATGTTTTAGCCCAAGAAATGAAGATTTAGGGCCATGTGTGATTTTTGGCATCACTTGCCTACACTGAGATAAGAACAAAAACATCAGAGACCTAAATAAAACCCTGTGGTGGAAAGAAGGAGAGTAGGATCAGTTCTGCATGGCCGTGGGGAGGGAAGGAACACCCAACACCAACCCCATAGGCACCAACCAACTCTCTTGCTTATGGAGCCCAGCCCTGGGTGAAGTTGACCGTATGAATGGAAAGAACAGCCTATAATGTCAATTAACACAGGAACTCACCCGCCCAACTAATTATATCTTGCTTGAAATTTAAGAGTCACAGGGTCAGGGGCAAAACTGCGATTCACCCGTCAGAGGGACTCTCTCTCTCGCTCTTATTTTAGAAGTAAACAGCAACAGCAGGAGAAATATAAAAGGGATAGGTTTTGAAGGCCAAGTTGAAGAGCAGAAAGAAAATGAGGTAAGGCAGCTGTTGCAGGCGGGCTCATTAAGGTAACGTGTTTATGAAATATAAAAGCTGCTGGAGGGTTTTCACTTCAGGACCCTCCGCGCAGAACGCCTGTTGGAGGAGTTGAGTATATCTGGGGGCTCCTGAGGAACGGTGAGAGTGACTGTTTGGGCCTAGAGAGCCCATCACTTCACCAAACCACAATCAGCCCCAGATGAACCATGTAAAGCGAGGCCATGTTCCTCAGCCTTTTTCCATTATCACCCCTCTGTGCAGCCATTTTAAGTCTTTTCTCCTAATTGCTCCCCCCATTAGATTTTAATACCACAGACAGGCTGTATATCTGCTTATGTAATACATACATATCTGTACTGTATACATACAAAGAGATTTCTTCTTTCCTTTTTCTTTTTTCTTTTTCTTGTCTCCCAATCACCAATTTTCACCCCCTCCAAAGCTACATCATGCTCTTGGAGAATGTGTGGCCTAGCCCCAACTGACTCTTTTCCTCCATCATGCCTTGGATAGAATTTTCTTATAACCACAATCAATTGATTAAATTAAATTATATTTTTATAGAACCAGCACAATAAGCAAATTAGCCAGGAATAGATTTATTATCCTGATCTAATCGTTGCAACGCTTAATGACACTCACATGCGTCTAGTGGCAGGTAACCAAATTGCAGAAATACAGGTGAAATGGAGAATCAATCTGCTCTAAAGTAGTTTTGTGTCTATCACAAAAATCTCACACATAGCTGTCTCACCCCACCTTGAAGATCACTCTTAGAATCTATATTCTGCAGAACCCTACCAACCAAGAAGATTTTGTCATAGTTTCTGACCACAGTTACGAGTGTGGAATAAAATAGGTTTTGTTTTTATAAAATTTTCCAAATTTAAATCATAATATAAAATGTAATACGATTTTGGGGGGCCATATTTTCTCAAAATCCTGATATAGCATTCCTAGTGGTGGGGGCAGGGTATCCCTTTGAAAATCACTCTTCTGGAAAAATTGACTCAATGAACGTAAGACAAACATCTCAGAGTTCGCTGAAAACAACTGGTTAAAGTCAACTACCCAACAAACTGGCTCCCAAAGGATCCACTTGCTTGATTCAACTGTATCTTTAAACTGGTCTGCATTATAATAGTTGTAATAATGGTTACCATCATTCCAGTAACACAGAAGTTAAGTGCTACTGCTGTCCCCATTCTACAGCTGTAGAAAATGAGGCTTAGGGTGGTCATACCTCATTCAAGCCCCCAGGGTTAATTAGGGTGATGAGCTGCAGTTCCAGCCTCGCTCTGCCTAACCACAACCCACATTTAACCACAGTCCAGTCTCTGCCTTTGTGTAGACAAAGCCTTGGTAGATTGAAGTGCTAAATATTTCTGCTACAATACAAGCTGTGTCACTCAACTTCGTGGATTTTTGAAAAATCTGGACAACAGCTCCATCCTTCTAAAATCAAGCAGGTTGGAAAAGCCACTGAGAAGATTTGTTTTCGAATTTGAGACCCACTCCAAGAGGGTGTGCTCAGAGTTCAGCAGACAATGAAAAATCATCCCTAGCTCTACCCACTAACAATTGGTGCGCACAACTCCGGCTCTCTATCAACCTCCCGGCTCCAGCCAGCTCAGAGGACTCTCTACTTTGCATGCGACTGCACAGAGGCAATTTATTTTCTCATTGGAAATGGTGAAGCTGAGAGAGCAGAGCCTTGTCACACATGGGGGAGCCACCACTATAGGGAACAGAAGCTCCTTCCAGCTTGGCTTAGCTGCCATCTTTTAGGCTGCTGTGATAGCAGCGAGAATGGTGCATACCCAATCCCTGTCTCAAGCAGGATTGAGAGTGTCTCAAATCCCTGCCTTCTTAGAGAGAATAATGGCAAGGGTTCGTGGGGGAGAAAGGGAGGGGAACCTCTCCCTTGAAACTCTGACTACTGGGCTCCTTAAAGATGGATTAGCATTTCAGAGATTTATTCAGTTTCTTGGGTAGAGAAGCTGACTCACAGATACTATAAGTTTGGGTGTGATAGCTTAAAGCTAAATCTGTGTCCTTAAGCAGAATCTCAAAGCAATAATTTTAAGAAGGCATAATAGAGTGCTGTGATAACCCCAAAACTCCATAAATAATGAAGTCACACCCCTCTTATCCGAGAGTCAAACATCAAACACCCTCAGCCCTCCAGAGCCTCTGAAAACACCCAAGTATCCCCAGCGGTCACCCTGCACAGACAGAAATTAAAAGCCAGAGAGCTTGAGAGGAAAGATTACAGAAAGAATGACATGACTGGTGAGTTTGCAACGAAAGGCGCTCCTTCATAGGTAAACGCTGGCTCTAAAAACCAAATGCCATTAAAAGCAAAAAGAAGGAATGGGAAAGAAAAGGAGAATACACAAAACCCAAATCCTAGAAACATATGAAGAGTGACACTGCCCAAGAGAAGTATGTGAGTCACAAATGCAAGCTCCACATGTAATTTTAAATGTCCTAGAAGCCACACCAACAATAAAAAGAAACAGGTAAAATTAATTTTAATGCCTTCTTTTACTTAGCCCAATATATCCAAGATATCATTCCAACATATAAGAAGTATTTTTAAATTATAAAATTTACATTCCCTTTTTTACACTAAAAACTTCAAAATCCAGTATGTATTTTTCACTCACAGGACAGCCCAGTTTGGACTAGCCACACCGCAAGCTCTCAGTAGTGCAGTGTGGCAAGCGTCTGATGTACCAGTAGAAAATTCTGAGCCATATGCTCAGGGGAATCACAAAGAGTGATACAAGGACATTTCGTTGGCAGCACTGCATGTAAGTAATAAAAAATTATAAAGAATCAAAATGTCCATCAAGAGGTGACTAGATTGTCTAATTTTACTATATTAAATAATGAAATATGAAGGAGTCATTAAAATGAACAAACTGAACCTAAATATATCACCATGATATTGCTTCAAAACATAATAGTGAATGTTAGTCACCATACAGTACATCCCTGGTTTCTGATGCAAGGTTCGATGATTCATTAGTTGCGTATAACACCCAGTGCACCATGCAATATGTGCCCTCCTTACTACCCATCACCAGTCTACTGACTAACATAATGTAATAAAAAAAATTAAAAAAAAAAACACATAATAGTGAATGACAAAAGCAGTCTGCAGAATCATGCATATAGCATACCTTTAGGTAAAGTTTTAGAAATACCCCCACATGATGGGTATTAAGGAGGGCACTTGTTATGACGAGCGCTGGCTGTTGTATGTAAATAATGAATCACTGCCAATGAAACCAATATTGCACTGTATGTTAACTACCTAAAATTTAAATCGAAAAAAAATTTTATTGAAAATGATAAAAAAATAAAAAATACTTAGTCTTATACTTTTAATTTTAAAAAAGAAATACCCCCACAAAAGCAATATATTACTTTTTGAAAGAAACATATACAATGCAGTGAAAATACAATATCAGAAGGAATACGCACAGACTTCAAGAAGTGGTTAGTTCTGGGAAAGGAGAATGGAAGGAAAGAGGGAAAGAAACGAAGGGGTTTTAAGATAGTTACAAAGAATCCTCCATCGAATGTGTAATGTTTTACGTATTTAAAAAATAATCTGGCACAAACATAACAAAATGTTAAATTTCTAAATCTCAGTGGTGGGTACAAAAATGCTTATTAAGTTAATTTCAGTTCTTTTCTGTAGGTTTCATGTATCTTGTGAAGTGGGGGGGGGGGGGGAGAAGACACATGATCACAGCAAAAACAAAAAAGGGACCAAATAGTTTGAACAACCCAGCACAGGATTCAGGGTCACATTCTACCTGCCTCCTGCAGACAGCAGGACCCATTTGACCCTCACTAATGATGCCAAGTATTTGTTGCACTCCAGCCAAGTGCAACTGAGGTTGGGCATTCAGAGATGCCTGTGAATCCAGTGAAAAAGAAAACACTGTCTTGTTTTTCAGACACCCTAACAAGGCAGAAAAACATTTTCTTTAAAAGAATCTATGACAAAAGATTTACACAGAATTTCCAGCACATAAAAGGGTTAACTTGACCTTCAGGCCTCTGGAATGGAGGCTGAGCAGTTCCCCTATTTGGCAACAATGTCTAACTGATGAGTTAGGTTTTCACACAGCCCACACAGCCACTCCCTGGTTTATTACACCAGCTGCACCTCCTCATTCGTAACTTTGCACTTGCCACATCGATTCCTGGTCCACAATAGACATCTCTCTCTCTCTCTCAAACTCTCTCTCTCTTTTTCCTCCCCTTCTCTTCCTCTCTCTCTCCCCATCTGATTCGGCCTCCGTCCCTGCCTGCTGAGCACGTTTGACTCTCAGCCCAGAGAGGAGTCTGTGGCTTTGGTGTCCTCCACAAACCTGAGGAGTGCATTGTCGTTCGTCTCTTTCTGGTCATCTATTACAGATGCATCAAAACACCGAGCCCAGGAGGTCCCCACTTTTAGCACTTCTGTATCCCTGAGGTCCCCATTTATCCTTAACCTTCTTTATTATCTCTGTGCCTGGTTCTTCCCTTGGATAAAAAACAGCTTCCTCAGTTCCATGGAAACAGCATTCAGTGTTAAACGCTATCAGAGATTTATTGTTTAGTGGGATCTTCTTAAGCTTACACGATTACCACACCACACAACTTTTTCTGACACCCTCACCAAAAAAGGAAAAAGGAAGAAAAAAGTAAATACATATATATGGTCAGTGAGGCACAAGCTTTCACTCTAGAAACCAGTCTGCCAATCTGACAAATTAGTTTACACTCTCTGGTGAATCTATTTCAAGTTTTCTGGGTATCCAAGGAAGAGCAGCCAGCATAAGGTTTTCCAGGTCTTTGGACTTTCTAAGGGATGGTTATTTATAAGCTAAATTCCTCTGCTTTCGTTGGCAGATGTAGCATCAGAGAAAGAGTTCCATTTCCTTAAAGGAGCAATTCTTACTTTATACTCCTGGTTTTAAATTTTTTTTTCAAGACGAATTCCTGTGTTATTTAATAAACATTCCAAATAGCCTGTCATGAATCACAGAATTCTTGGAAATTCATTTATTTTAATGAAGGTTAGCATTTTAACTGTTCATAAATATAAACTACTGGGAAAGGAGAAGTAAAACATTTCATTTTTCACCATCCAAACAGGCATTTTTTAATGATTTGAACAAGTCTTAAAATCCTATGATTCTATTGAAGCTTTCGACTCGGGCACAGCCCACACGTGTTAGCACCACAGAAATAAAAGCAGAGAAGCCCTCAATGAGCTTCACTAATTCAAAAGACAAAACACAAGTATGACCGTCTAAGTGGCTCCTGGACAATCTAAACACACCAAAATAGAATTTCATCTTTCCCCTAGAAGCCACCCAGGACGTGACTGCAGGAAGAAATGTCCTGTTCCTCTATTTCAGCCCTTCCTGACCCACCAACGAGAGGGCTTATCTTCACAGAGAGCCTGGAGAACGACAGACATTGTCTTCAAAGAGGAGAAGCCTATTCACCCACAAATGCTTTCAGGGTCTGGAGGCAAAACACAAATGGTACTCTGGGGGGAAAAAATTAAGTCCCTTTCTAAAATCTTTTAAAGCAGACGCTAGCTGAATAGTGGGTAGATTTTGTTTTGTTCTCTATTTTCATACTTTCCTACCAAGACCATAAATGAATTAGTAACCTTCTGTCAGTGAGTTTCTCCTTTCTTCCTCTCCGTGCCCTCTTCAGATCCCTCTCCTTCCCTTTTACACCCTATTTGGAGATAGCGTTCTGTTGAATTCATGCCTCCAGAAAAATAGCAAATACTTTTGTCTTTGGCGCCCTCTTATGGTCACTTCACTATTATAACACAGCATGTTGCAGCATTTTAGGGAAGGGTAAATCCCCAACAAGGAACTTTGCCATTTTAAGGCTGAAAAGCCATAAACAAATTTGCCTTAATCTGTTTGTACACAATGCCAATAACCATTCACCCAACTCGTCAAGGACAAAACCTCAAACCCAAATAGGCCCAAGGGACACTCCTTCCATCTTAGGTAATGCTCCTTCTCCTCCTGCTGTGCAAAGGCTGTGAGAATTCCATGTTGTTCACTGTTAGCGAAGTTCCATAGACTAATCCTAGCTTCACGCCTCCATATTTTTCACTCTTTCCTGTCTCAGATATTTTCTTCCACAGATCCAAAGCCTTTTCATTCATAGCAGTGAGTCTCATCCCAGTGAAACAAATTCTAGGTGATGTGTGAGTGTGCTCATCATCTCTCTGAGCCAATCACGGCACCTGGAGCACACTACACCCCTTCCCAAACTTCCCCCAGCTGCTGCTTATCCGCCCAGCAGACTCCAACACACTTACCAAGTTGCAGCTGAAAAGCCATCTTCTCTGACCTCCCAGGATGGGGTTGACTGCACCTTATCTCACAGTTGCTTCATAATTCATACATAGCTCCAAAATGGTTATTAACCAATTGGGGCACATTTCCCAAAGTGAGTTCTACAGAACTTACTCCCCATGCTGTGAGATGTTCCATGAGAAAAGGGCTCTGCGAACAAATACATTTGGGCAATGGAACATACGATGTCCCCTTCTTGAATAGTATGCACAGAACTATACTCAGGGACACACTGCTCTTCTGTCATACTGGCACACCAGAGTCACTTCTGAGGAGCTGTATGTGACCCACCTCTGCATTCTGAGGACAGAACGGGAAAAACTGATGGGAGTTTTTACTTACCTGCCGTCGCCTGTCCTCAGCGGGAGGCCAGCACTCTGTGGGACACTCCTCCCTTCACAGAGAGCTCAGGGAGCCCTGCTAAGTCAGAAACATGAATCAGAACTAAGGCTACCTCATGCTTCTAAGTGGCCCGTAGCTGATTTTCTTGCCAACCACCTGAAATCCGGACACTCTGCCCCCCACCCACTGCTGTCTACCTGGGCATCAGAAACTTGTTTAACTCTGGGCCTCTGACACACAACTCCCTGCTTTTTCTGTTTGCCTGGGTGGAGACCTCTATGGGTCTTGACCACAGGAACTGTGTGACTCAAGCAACTCCCTCTGCCTGGTCACTGTACCGCCATCCCTGTCCTCTCTCCCTCTGCAAGCCTCGGCCACTCATCCCCTGTAGAAAACACTCTCTTTCAGGAGAACAAAATAGCATTTTAGTCAATTTTGTCTTCCTGTATCTCCAGACTCTTCCCACTTCCTTCTGACCCCACCCACACATACCCAGGCCACCTCATTTCTCCCCTTGATGACTCTAAGACAGTTGCCTGCCTCCACTCTTTCCTCTATCCATTCGAAGTATTCTTTTTAAAAGGCAAATCCTATCACATCATTTCCCCTTCACAAAACCTTGCAGTGATTTCCTGTTGCTATCAGGATCAAGGCCCAATCTCTGTGGTTGAAACCCTGCGGAACAGCTCAGCTCTGTCCCACCATCTCTTGACCCACATGGCACAGCCACACAGAAACTGTTTAGGTCCCTAAAATACCAGTTTTCTCCCATGCCCAGCAGACACTACTCTGTCTGGAGCTCTCTTCCCTTCTGGGCACTCCTGCAAGGGTCATCCCACCCATTCTTTACTCTTGTCTGAGCCTCACCTCCCCCAGTGGCCTGACTCACATGCTCCCTGGATTAGGGTCTGCCTCCACCAGACCTTCCCATTGCCCCTTGCACTCCGTTTGTTATAAAACTCATCTCACTTTAAGTAACTGCTTAATGTATTCTAATTTGTTAATGTTCATCTCCCCCACTCAGAGCAGGCACCGAGAGGGCAGAGGCCAGGTCTGTCTGGCTCACTGCTCCATCCCCAGAACCCAGCACAGGACCTGCCACATGACCGTGGTCAGTGAACATTTGTTGAATGAATTCTGAATCACACAGTTTCCTTGTAGCCACAGAACATGCACTTTACCCCAACAGGAATTTTATGGCCTATTTCAGTGTAAAGCCTCCTTAGACATCATGTGAAGAAAGCCATTTCTCTATGCTTCCTTAAAATGTCCCAGGAACACCTGGGTGGCTCAGACAGTTAAGCGTCGATTCTTGGTTTCAGCTCAGGTCATGATCTCATACGTCATGAGCGGGAGCCCCATGTCTTATTCAGCACTCAGCAGGGAGTCTTCTTGGGGAGTCTCTCCCTCTGCCTCCCCCAACTCTCTCTCTCAAATAAATAAATGAATCTTTTTAAAAAATGACTGTCCCAAATTTGAATCTAGCCTAAAATAAACTGAATTCTACATCAGCAGAAGGGTCTTTCTCTTCCGTATTATCTAACACACCTCTAGTCGAGGTCAAAATTATGATAAGAACATTTTTCGTATCTAATATTTCAGAATTTAAGTACTTTTATGTGTATTATTACACAATGTAAAATCACATTATTCCTGCATAATTTTATATGCACAATTGCCAGCTACTGTTTTTTTAAGTGGGTTTCTCTTTAGATCTCAAAATGACTCCTCATCTGTATCCATTCAGGTAAACGGATCATCAGAAGGACCCGGAAGCTTTCAACACTAGGTGACAGAATATGGTAGACCAATAACTTCAAAAGTTCCGAGGGAAAAATTATTCTTAATCTCAAATTATTTCTACTTGACCAAACTACTGGTCGAGTGAGAAGGTACAATAAAGATATTTTCAGACATTTCAAAGGATTCAAAATTTGTCTTCCCATGTATTGTTCTTAGAAAATTACTAGAAATTTTGCTTTGGCAAAAGAAGGGAGTAAACCAAAAAGAGGTAACAGAGGATCCAGGAAACAAGTGATGCAGACAAGGAGAGTGGTGAAGAGAAGCCTGAGGATTCCAGCTAGGGCCTGGAGAACAAGAGTACAGACTAGAACAGGAAGACAGATGGGAGGGCACTGAGCACAGTTGTACAGGTTGTGTCCACCCACAGGTGCTCCACCCAGAAGATCAGTGGGGCTGAAATCCAGTGCATGCTTGACTCTCCAAGTCAGGTATTCTGAGGAGAGCTGAGGACCCAAGTTCTATATTAGCTTACAGCATCCCTGAAAGGCGGCTGTGGGAGAAGAGGGGAGGAGAAGTGGAATGGATAGGGGTTTGGAAAAAAATTTTGGTAAGTTCGTTGGACCATTTGGATGGCTTCAAACTACAGAAATTTCTTTTCCCTCAGTTCTGGAGGCTACAAGTTCAAGATCAAGGTGTTGGTAGGGTTGGTTTCCTCTAAGGCCTCTCCTTGACTTACTGTGTCCTCACATGGTCTTCCCTCTGTATGTGTCTGTATCCTAATTTCTTTTTACACAGACACCAGTTATGTTGGATTAAGGTCCACCTTAATAACCTCATTTTTACTTAGTCGTCTCTCTAAAGGCCCTATCTCCAAATACAGTCACATTCTACAGTACTAAGGGTTAGGGCTTCAACATATGAATTTGGGGAAGGGGTCATAATTCAGCCCATAACAGTCACATAGTGAACTAAATTAATGGGAAAAAAAAGCCATAATCAACTCAAGGAAAAATTAAGTTGTAGTAGAAATGATCACAGTAGACTATCTGGTCAGTAGCAAGCATTATTTACATCATTCTTACAGTGTAAACACTAAGTTCTTTCTTTAATTATTGACGTATAGCTGACACGCAATGTTAAAACTGACTAAACCAAAGTTTGTACTATTGAGAGAATGGGGGGTGGCAAGTGTAGGAGAGATGGGAGAAAGTAGGGACTTATAAAATCCTCATTCGACATAAAGGAAAGATAACAGATAATATTCCAAACAGGTTATTCAAGAAAGAGTTGAACAAGATTATTGAGAGATGTGGAGGTAAACACTCAAAGAAACAGCTCAAGTGGTTGAAAGTAGCTGTATTTGGTGAGAAGGAATCAGGGTGGGGAGGGCTGGAGAAAGGAAACTACTATATGTTATTATAAGCATTTTGTACTATTTAATGTTTTAACTATGTGAAGATAGATATGACTATGATTAAAAAATAATTTGAGGGGCGCCTGGGTGGCACAGCGGTTAAGCGTCTGCCTTCGGCTCAGGGCGTGATCCCGGCGTTATGGGATCGAGCCCCACGTCAGGCTCCTCCGCTATGAGCCTGCTTCTTCCTCTCCCACTCCCGCTGCTTGTGTTCCCTCTCTGGCTGGCTGTCTCTATCTCTGTCAAATAAATAAATAAAATCTTTTAAAAAAAATTTGAAATTTAGCTTTTAAATAACTCAAATTTTAACACATTTGGGAGGTCGCTGAAACATAGACTCATGCTATTGTGTCTATTTGTGCGCAAAATTCACAATAATCACCTCTCATCTTTGTTTAATTGAAATACATTCTAAGTTGCAAAAGCTGCTGTTTAAAATCTTCTACCATTTGCAACTACTTATTTGTGTGGTTGGAACTTTCTCAATATTTGCAGCCAAAACAAAATTCAGAAATGAACTGCATTTAGAGTTTTTAAAGCCACACTGATCACCCAGAACCTGATTTCATATGTATGTGTTCATGGAAACAAACTCATTGTTCTCATTAACTTTATAATAATCAAATGTTTTATGTTTTTCCTGATATAAATGTATTCTAATAAAATCCTTTTTCTCTTCCATTTTTTTTTTCAGATGATAGGAAAGATATTTAGGAAGGCTAACCTTAACTGCGAGACCCTTTTCCCTTTATCCACTTCAGATTCCCAACACAGACTGAAATTTCCAAGCGTTTCATCACTGCAACGGAGATGGTAGCAAGTGGCGCGCAGGTGGGGACAGTCCCTGGAGTCCACCACCTATGCCAAGGAAGGTCTGTAATTGTCCATCTCTCCTAGTTTTGGTAAATCATACAGCTTTGAAATTCCAAGATTTATGCCCATTTTTACATAAATGATACAATGAATGATTTTTTCAGTTCCTTTATAATACTCACATGCAAATGTAAAGGCAAGATACTGACCCAGGGTCATCTAGAAAAAAAATTCTTTATAGAATTATGTTCAAACAGTTCTTAAAATCTTAGTAGCAAAACCAGATAATAACTTCATGCTGATGTAAAGGAAAGCATCTTTGACACAGTTTCTAATCAAAGCTCCTGCCCAGCTGCAAGTTGATTTTTGAAGTTTAGAATTCAGGAAGTTCACCAAGCTATTGCTAAGTGTTTCTATAGTTACTTGTTTACTGAAGAAACAGGATAGAGGATTACACATATCTGTGATCCTTCTCTTCCCTGTAAAGATGTGCAGGGACTAAGACATTAAATATCCAGAGCTGAACACTAGACCCAAACTTTTTAGAAACAAACAAAAGCTCTACTACTGTGACATTTTGGTTACAGGCAAGAGCTAATTTTTCAGGGCTAGAGACAATTCTTTTTAACTGAAGTGTAGTTGACATATTAAATTAGTTTCAGGTGTACAACAACTATATACATTATGAAATGCTCACCATGATAAGGGTATTACAATATTACTATATTCCCTATGCTGTACTTTTCATCACTGTGGCTTATCTATTTTATAACTGGAAGTTTGTACCTCTTAATCCCCTTCACCCATTTCCCCCATTCTCCTCCCCTTGGACAACCACTAGTTTGTTCTTTATATGTATGAGTTTTTTTCTCTTTTTGGGGGGGGGGGGGGGTAATCGTTCTGTTTTTTAGATTCCACATATAAGTGAAAGCATATGTCTTTCTCTGTCTGGCTTATTTTACTTAGCATAATACCCCCTAGGTCAATTCACGTTGTGCTGAATGACAAGATTTCATTCTTTATATGACTAATATTACAGTATATATACATACATATATATGTGTGTGTTTGTATATATTTGTGTGTGCATATGTGTGTACATAGATGTGTATATATGTGTGTTTGTAATATGTGTGTGTACACACACTTTTCTATATAATAATTTTTTATTATGTTATGTTAGTCACCATACAGTACACACACATCTTCTTTATCCATTCAACTTATCAGTGAACATGGCTTGCTTCCATATCTTAGCTATTGTGATAATATAACGATGCAATTAACATAAGGGTACACATATCTTTCTGAATTGGTGTTTTCCTTATCTTCAGGTAAATACCTAGAAGTGGAATTACTGGATCATATTGGTAGTTCTATTTTCAGTTTTTTGAGGAACCTCTATACTGTTTTCCACAGTGGCTGCACCAGTTTGCATTCCCACCAATGTTCCATGATGGTTCCCTTTTCTCCACATCTTCACCAACACTTACTTGTTTTTGTTTTTCTTTTTAACATTTTAGTTAATTAGTTAGTTTAGAGAGAGAGAGTGAGCGGAAGGAGGAGCAGAGTGGGGGGAGATGAGAGGGGAAAGAATCTCAAGCAGACTCCGTGCTGAGCACAGAGCCCAACATAGAGCTCAGTCTCACGACCCTGAGATCACAACCTGAGCCAAAACCAAGAGTTGGACGCTTAACCAACTGAGCCATCTGGGTGCCCCTAGGCTTGTTATTTCTTGTCTTTTGGATACTAGCCATTCTGACTGATGTGAAGTGATATCTCATTATGGCTTTAATTTGCATTTCCCTGATGATTAGTGATATTGAGTGAGAGTTTTAATATCTTCCCAGATGATCAGTGTTCACCTCTGGATATTTCCACCTGCTGGTTAGTAGTTCATTCACCATTATCATAATCATCATTGTCAGTATTACTTCTCACTAGGGCACATAAACAGTAGTAAATTGCTTCAGGCACAAATAAACCTCTGTTCTCACATTTTTTACAAACTTATAAATTAAAACTCTATAAACATATAAACTAAAAATGTAATGGTATATTAAGACCAGCAATGGTAAACTCAAATGCCCAAAGAGACCAGGCACATAATGTATGTGTCAAAGACACATATGAAAAACAAATACTCTGCCTAAATTGGGTTCACACCATACTTCTTCCAGCTGACTGTTGCTATGTTGGGATTAGATTCCAAATTTGCCAACTATTCTGACTTTTCAAGAGAAGGTGGAATTTTTTATTTTCATGTGAAATATAATTTTTATATTTGGCTATCATGTTCAAGTTTTTTAAGCATTTGTAAGTTTTGGGGAGACTGCATGACTCAGTCAGTTAGGTGTCCAACTCTTGGTTTTGGCTCAGGTCCATGATCTCATGGGTCATGGGATCAAGCGCTGTGTCAGGCTCCAGGCGCAACAGGGACTCTGCTTGAAGTTTCTCTCCCTCTGCCCCTCCCCCCCACTCATACATGCACTCTCTCTCTCTCAAATAAATAAATAGATCTTTTTAAAAAAAAAAATGTAAGTTTTGCAAAATACTTGTTGACTTGACTCATCCCTAAGGCTGGAGTTTCAGCTTCTAACTTGGGGTCATGACATCAAGACAATGATACTAGGGTCTCTTCCCATTAAGTTATAAACTATATCACAGATGGTATAACCAACACTTCTAAGTAAAATGGACCTAAGTGTTACCAACCTAAACTCTTACCAGTCCCTACTTTGAAGAGTGACTTGGGGTTTTTTTCTCCTACCTACAGACTGCCTCAAGCTATGACCTTGTTTTGACTGGACCCTCCAGCTGGTTATTCTTTGTCTGTTGGGCCTCAGCTCCATTCCCACCATTTATGTTCTGCTTCATATCACAGAGGACTAACTGCAGACTACAATTCCCACACTCATTTCCCAGCTGAATTCCAGTCAAGTTCAGCCAAGGGGAAGCACTGGAAGAGAGTGAAGAGCAGGAGGAGAGCAGAAGCCAGTGTTCATTTTCTCTCTCTCTCTCTCTCTCTCCCTCCCTTCCTTCCTCCCTCCACACCTCTTCCTCTCTCCACACCACCACTTTTAGCAGTCTACCCCAGCAGTGACTAAGCTTCAGAATAGGTAAGCCTGGGGATCAACTTCAAAGCAGGAGCCTCAGTAGTCTCCTGGTTCCAGATCACCCTATCTCCCCTTTCTTCCTCCAGTCATTCTTCTTTGAGTAACCTCACCTTCCCCTGTTTTGTTTTTCCAGCCCTTCCAACACCCTTATTACCAGTTCCTAGATAAATTTTCTCTCTTGAAATGCCTGAGAATTTTTTTTTCCTGTGTCAGTCCTGACTATTCAAGTACTCACATTTTTCCGTGTACATTTGGTTGTATAAATAATGTTTGGTCATGAAATTTGGTTACATCTGCAAGGCATACCTTGCGCGCCTGCCATTCTTCCTAAAACTCCAGGAAACTTCTTCTTCTTCCAAAATCAAGTTAGCTGCCACTCTGTCAAAAGTTCTTGAAGTGGAAATTAAGGCAGTTTTTCCAATTGTGCCTTATGATACAAATTGCTTGGGGTATTTGTTTAAAAGCTGTTTCAGAGGGGAGGGGGGTGGGGGGATGGGACAGGCCGGGACGGGTATTAAGGAGGGCACATATTGCATCGTGCACTGGGTGTTATACGCAAATAATGAATCATGGAACATTGCATCAAAAACTGGGGATGTACTGTATGGTGACTAATTTAACAAAATAAAAATTATTAAAATAAAAAATAAATAAATAAATAAATATGTACTTTATTCCAAAAAAAAAAAAAAAGGCAGTTTCCCAACCCCTCTGTAAACCTGATAACTCAGATCTCCTGCTGTAGAAATCTGTAATTTTTACAAGCACTCCAGGTGATTCTAACCCTCAGACAAGCTTGGGAATGTCTTGTGAGGACCGCACATTCTATGGGTGATTCCTATGCCCATTCATAGTTATGACCCAATGTTAACTAAACTTATTGTGATAATCATTTCACAATATATGTAAGTCAAGTCATTATGCTGTACACTTGAAACTTATACAGTGCCATATGTCAATTCTATCTAAATAAAACTGGAAAACAAGAGAGGCGGTAATTGTACTGAATGTTAAAGAGTGAATTGTAAATCAATAAAATAATCTGTAGAGAGAAAAAATTAAAATTAAATAATTGATACCCTCTGCTCCAGATAGTCATCTTGGCTTAAGTGTGCAATTCAAGCCATCATCTTCCCACTGGATACTTTTACAGATAAAAAGCTAATGGTCACTGACAGTTTTACTTTTTTAAGACAAAATTAATCTACCAAAATTATGTAAGTAGCAATAAAATTATCTAAGAATTTAAAAACTGGGACTATGTCATTGAAATGAATGGATCTGGGAATTAGAAAGACTTGGATTTAAATACCAATGATTATCATTTAGTAAGTATAGGACATTTAGCAAGCTACTTAACCTCTTAGAGCTACAGTCTTCTGTAAAATGAGAATAGTACCATCTACTTCATAGAACTGTTCTGAGGATTAGGTGAAAATATGTATAAATTACCTAGTATGGTCCCTGGCCCATAAAAGGTATCCAATAAATATCTGCTCCTTTCCCAACCCATAAGAAGAATGCTGGATTTGTGGTACATTTATGTTATGGCAATCTATCTGAGCTAGAACTACATTTCCCAAAATCCCCTTTCCTGCATAATCCTGAGTTAGCATGGAACTCAAGAGATATTTTGCTGAAGATTTGGAAGATGGGAGGAAAGCTATATTACCTGTACGCAATAAACAAGTAAATATAAATAAACAGATTGTGGTAAGTGAAAGGGGGCACTGTGATAGAAAATAATGGGGAAAGGAGAGTATGGAATTGCTACCTTACACAGGATAGTCTAGGAAGGCCACTCTAAGGAGGTAACATTTGTCCCTATGCCTCAAAGATAAGCTGGTGATCAAGCTGGGAACAAAAGAGCCCAGGCAGACGGAACTGCAAATGTTAAGACTTAAAGGCAGGTCAAACCTTGGCGGGCTTAAGAAACAGAAAAGGGCCCAGTATGATCCCAGCATCTGAAGTAAAACTGATGGCACTAGGGAACAGTGGAGATTTGGGCAGAAGCCAGGCCATGTACAGCTTTAATAAGCTGTGTCTTTTTTTTTTAAGTGTAGATTTTATTTTATATGTAAGGACCCCTGATGGGTTAGGGGTAGGGATGGCATGATGTGACATAATCCTTTTAACGTTCTTTGAAAGATCATTTGTTTCATATCTTTTAGACTGCCAAATATTTTTTAAGTTAAATAGTAAATATCAAGTGTTAGAGAATATAGGGAAACAAGAACACTCATGGTGCTGGTGGGAATGTACTACCATTTTAGAGAGCAGTTTGACAGTTTCAGGTAAAATTAAAAATGTATTACGAAATGGTCCAGCACTTGCATTCATTCCTGGAATCTGACAGAGAAATTCTCAACTATTGCACAAAAAGACATGTCCAAGGCTGCACATAGTAGCACTCTTGAAGCAATCAAATACTACAGGCAGTGAATTATTGATCAATGAAGAAATAAAATGAGGCATATCCAGCCAATGCAATTCTATTCACTAATTAAACGAATTTGATCTCTATCAATATGTAAATGTTTAAAACATGTAAAGCAAAAAATAATTAAAAAAATAAAACAAAGCAATACTAGACATAGACATGCTAGACTTTGTATACAAATATGGTAAATAAAATGTCAACAAGAAAGACACATAACAAGTTCATCATAGTGACTGCATTAAGAAAAGGAGAAAAGGAGGATGAGTAGCATCAGCAAGATGGCCAAATAAGACATCTCTCACTCGTATCCCACCTCAACAGTAATTTGGCAACCGTCCACAGACAAAAGCGCCTTTGCAAGCACCCAGATCAGAGGAATAAAATTGTCTTTGTTTGCAGATGACATGAGATTATAGAGAGAGAAAACCCTAGAGACTCTACAAAAGAACTATTAAAACTCATGAATGATTTCAGTAATGTTGCAGGAAACAAAATCAACACTGAAATATCAGTTGCATTTCTACACATCAAAAACAGAATATATGAAACAGTAATAAAGAAAAAATCCTATTTAAAATAGCATCAAAAAGATTAAAATATTTAAGAGTAAATGTAACCAAGGAGGTAAAGATCTGTACATGGGAAACTATAAAATTTTGATAAAAGAAATTGGAGAAGATATAAATAAATGGAAAGATATACTATTTGTAGAATATTGTTAAAGTGTCCATACTATTCAAAGCCATTTGCCGATTTAATGCAATCTCTACAAAATTCCAATGGTATTTTTCACAGAAATAGAAAAAAAAATTGAAAATTTATATGGAACCACAAAAGACCCCAAATAGCCAATGCAACCCTGAGAAAGGACAAAGCTCGTGGCATCACACTTTCTGATTTTAAACTACACTACAAAGCTACAGTAATTAAAATAGTACGGCAATGGCATAAAAACTGACACACAAACCAATGAAATAGAAATGACAGCCCAGAAATAAACTCGTGCACATATAACCAATGAATATTTGATAAGAGAGCCAAGAATACTCAATGAAGAGAGAATAGTTTTTTCAATAAGTGATACTGGAAAAACTGGATAATCACATGCAGAAGAATGAAATTGGATCCCTATCTTACACCATTTAACAAAAATTAACTCAAAATGGATTAAGGACTTAAACATAAGACCTGAAACCATAAAACTCCTAGGAGAAAACATAGGGAAAAAGCTCTTGACATTGGTTTTAGCAATGACTTTTTGGATATAATACCAAAAAACACAAGCAACAAGACGAAAAATAAATAAGTGGAACTACGTCAAACTAAAAAGTTTCTTAAAAAAAAAAAAAAAGGTGGGGAGGAACAATCAACAAAATGAAAATGCAATCCATGAAATGGGAGATATTATATGCAAATCATACACCTGATAAGGGGCTAATATCCAAAATATATAAGGAATACAACTCAATTGCAAAAATAACAATACTTTTTAAAAATAATCTGATCTTAAGGACAGAGGATCTGAATAGACATTTTTCCAGAGAAGATACAGATGATCAATAGGTACATGAAAAAATGCTCAACATCACTTATCACCAGGGAAATAGAAATCAAAACCAGATGAGATGTCACTTCACCTCTGTTAGAATGACAATTATCAAAAAGACCAGATAACAAGTGTTGGTGAGGATGTGAAGACAAGGGAAACCTTGTTGGTGGGACTGTAAATTGGTACAGGCACTATGGAAAACAGCATGAAAGTTCCTGGAAAAAAATAAAAACAGAACATATGGTCCCATAATCCCACTTTTGAGTATATATCCAAAGAAAATGAAGTAACTATCGTAAGGAAGTATCTGCACTATTTTTATTGTAGCATCATTAACAATAGCCAAGATATGGAAGCAATGTAAGTGTCCACTGATGGAAGAATGGATAAAACAATCATACATACACACAACATACAATGAAATATTATTCAGCCATAAAAAAGAGAAGAAATCTTGCCATTTGTGACAACATGGGTGGGCCTTAAGGGCATTATGCTAAATGAAACAAGTCAGACAGAGAACGACAAATTCTTTTTTTTTTTTTTTTAATGATTTTTTATTGTATTATGTTAGTCACCATACAGTACATCCCCGGTTTCCGATGTAAGGCTCGATGATTCATTAGTTGTGTATAACACCCAGTGCACCATGCAATACGTGCCCTCCTTACTACCCATCACCGGTCTATCCCATTCCCCCACCCCCCTCCCCTCTGAAGTCCTCAGTTTGTTTCTCATAGTCCATAGTCTCTCATGTTTCATTCCCCCTTCTGATTACCCCCCTTTCTTTATCCCTTTCTTCCCCTACCGATCATCCTAGTTCTTATGTTCCATAGATGAGAGAAATCATATGATAGTTGTCTTTCTCTGCTTGACTTATTTCACTTAGCATTATCTCCTCCAGTGCTGTCCATGTTGTAGCAAATGTTGAGAACTCGTTCTTTCTGATAGCTGAGTAATATTCCATTGTATATATGGACCACAACTTCTTAATCCAGTCATCTGTTGAAGGGCATCTCGGCTCCTTCCACAATTTAGCTATTGTGGACATTGCTGCTATGAACATTGGGGTGCATATGGCCCTTCTCTTCACTACGTCTGTATCTTTGGGGTAAATACCCAGTAGTGCAATGGCTGGATCATAGGGTAGCTCAATTTTTAACTTTTTAAGGGACCTCCACACTGTTTTCCAGAGTGGCTGTACCAACTTGCATTCCCACCAACAATGTAGGAGGGATCCCCTTTCTCCACATCCTCTCCAACAATTGTTGTTTCTTGCCTTGTCTATTTTTGCCATTCTAACTGGCGTAAGGTGGTATCTCAGTGCGGTTTTGATTTGAATTTCCTTGATGGCTAATGATTTTGAACATTTTTTCATGTGTCTGTTAGCCATTTGTATGTCTTCATTGGAAAAGTGTCTGTTCATATCTTCTGCCCATTTTTTGATTTGTTTATTTGTTTCTCGTGTATTGAGTTTGAGAAGTTCTTTGTAGATCTTGGATACCAGTCCTTTATCTGTAGTGTCATTTGCAAATATATTCTCCCATTCCGTGGGCTGCCTCTTAGTTTTTCTGACTGTTTCCTTGGCTGTGCAGAAACTTTTAATCTTGATGAAGTCCCATAAATTCATTTTATCTTTTGTTTCTCTTGCCTTTGGGGATGTGTCATGAAAAAGGTTGCTTTGGCCGATGTCGTAGAGGTTGTTGCCTATGGAGAACGACAAATTCTATACGATGTCACTTATATGCAGAAATCTTAAAGATCCAAACTCATAGAAACAGAGTAGAATGGTAGTTAACAGTAGAATGGGGAGTAGAGGAAATAGGGAGTTGTTGGTCAAAGGGTATAAACTTCCAGGTCTAAGATGAATAAGTTCTGGCTATCTTTTTTAAGATTTTATTTATTTATTTCAGAGAGAGTGAGAGAGAAGGAGCAGGGGGAAGGGCCAAGGGAGAGGGAGAAGCAGACTCCCTGCTGAGCAGGGAGCCCGACATGGGACTCAATCCCGGTACTCTGGGATCATGACCTGAGCCCAAGACAGACACTTAACGGACTGAGCCACCCAAGCACCCTAAACTTTCAGCTATTTTATGTTCAGCATGGTGGCTATAGTTGACAATGCTGTATTATATACTTGAAAGTTGCTAAAAGAGAAGATCTTCAATGTTCTCACAACAAAATAAAAAATTGTAATTATGAAGTTGATGGATGCTTTAACTAACCTTATTGCAGCAATCATTTTGCAATGTATATGCGTATCAAATCATCACATGGTACACATTGTACCTTAAACTTGCACAGTGTTATATGTCAGTCACATCTCAATAAACTAATAGTTTGTTAACATACAGTGCAATATTGGTTTCAGAAATAGAATTCAGGGATGCCTGGGTGGCTCAGTGAGTTAAGCGTCTGCCTTTGGCTCAGGTCATGATCCCAGGGTCCTGGGATTGAGTCCTGCAAGGGACTCCTTGCTCAGCAGGCAGACTGCTTCCCCCTTTGCTGCCACTCTCCCTGCTTGTGCTCGCTCCAGCTCTGACAGGTGAATAAATACAATCTTGAAAAAAAAGAAGAAAAAAATAGAATTCAGTGATACATCACTTACATACAATCTCAGTGCTCATCATAACAAGTGCCCTCCTTAATACCCATCCCCCATCTAGCCCTCCCCCCACCCACCTCCCTCCATCATTGCTGTTTATTCTCTACCTTTAAGAGTATCTTACAGTGGGGTGCCTGGGTGGCTCAATCAGTTGAGCATCCAACTCTTGGTTTTGGCTGTCCTCATGATCTCAGGATTGTGAGATTGAGCCCCACATCGGGCTCTGCATTCATTAGTTTGCTTGACTCTCATCCTCGCCCCTCTACCCCTCCCCCTCCTCACACGCTCTCTTTCTCAAATAAATAA
Source organism: Ursus arctos (assembly GCF_023065955.2). Classification (NCBI taxonomy): domain Eukaryota; kingdom Metazoa; phylum Chordata; class Mammalia; order Carnivora; family Ursidae; genus Ursus; species Ursus arctos. Next base: position 25,289,360 of record NW_026622875.1, read on the forward strand.
ATAAATCTTTATTTTTAAAAAGAAGAGTCTCTTATGGTTTGCTTCCCTCTCTCTCTCTCTTTTCCCCTTCCCATATATTCATCTGTTTTCTTAAATTCTACATATGAGTGAAATCATATGGTATTTGTCTTTCTCTGATTGACTTATTTCACTTAGCACTAGCTAAGTGGATCACTTAGGATGGATCACTAGCTCCATCCACGTCATGGCAAATGGCAAGGTTTCATTCTTTTTGATGGCTGAGTACACACACACACACACCATCTTTATCCATTCATCAGTCAATGGACAATGGACATTTGGGCTCTTTCCATAGTTTGGCCATTGTTGATAATGCTACAATAAACATTGGTGTGCATGTACCCCTTCAAATCTGTATTTGTGCATCCTCTGTAAGTACCTAGTAGTACAATTGCTACGTCATAGGGTAGTTCTTTTCTAACTTTCTGAGGAACTTCCACACTGTTTTCCATAGTGGCTGCACCAATTTGCATTCCCACCAACAGTGCAAGAGGGTTCCCTTTTCTCCACATCCTAACACCTGCTGTTTCTTGTGTTGTTAATTTTAGCCATTCTGACAGGTGCAAGGTGGTATCTCATCATGTTTTTGATTTACATTTTCCTGATGATGAGTGATGTTGAGCATCTTTGCGTGTGTCTGTTAGCCATCTGGATGTCTTCTTTGGAAAAGTGTCTATTCATGTCTTCTGCGCATTTCTTAACTGGGTTATTTTTTGGGTGTTGAGTTTGATAAGTTCTTTGTAGATTCTGGATACTAACCCTTTATCAGCTATGTTGTTTGCAAATATCTTCTCCTATTCCATAAGCTGCCTTTTGGTTTAGTCGTGTTTTGTTTTGTTTTGATCATTTCCTTTGCTGTGCAGAAGATTTTTATCTTGATAAAGTCCCAATAGTTCATTTTTGCTTTTGTTTCCCTTGACTGTGGTGATGTATCTAGTAAGAAATTGCTATGGCCAAGATCAAAGAGGTTGCTGCCGGTGTTGTCCTCTAGGATTTTGATGGTTTCCTGTCTCACATTTAGGTCTTTCATCTATTTTGAATTTTTCTGTGTGTATGGTGTAAGCAAGTGGTCCAGTTTCATTCTTCTGCATGTTGCTGTCCAGTTTTCCCAACACCATTTGTTGAAGAGACTGGCTTTTTTCCACTGGATATTCTTTCCTGCTTTGTCAAAGATCAGTTGACCATATAGTCGCGGGTCTATTTTTGGGTTTTCTATTCTATTCCTCTGATCTATGTGTCTTTGTGCCACTACCATACTATCTTGATGACTACAGTGTCATCATATAGCTTAAAGTCTGGAATCACGATGCCTCTAGATTTGCTTTTCTTTTTCCAGATTGCTTTGGCTATCCAGGGCATTTTGTGGTTCCATACAAATTTGAGGATTGTTTGTTTTAGCTCTCTGAAAAATGCTGCTAATATTTTGATAGGAATTGCATTAAATGTGTAGATTGCTTTGGGTAGTATAGACATTTTGACAGTGTTTGTTCTTCCAATCTATGAGCATGGAATATTTTTCCACTTCTTTGTGTCCTCTTCAATCTCTTTCATAAGTGTTCTATAGTTTTCAGAGTACACATCTTCTACCTCTTTGGTTAGATTTATTCCTAGGTTTTTGGTGTAATTGCAAATGGGTTGATCCCTTCATTTCTTTTTCTGTTGCTTCATAATTGGTGTATAGAAATGCAACAGATTCCTATACATTGATTTTATATGCTGTGACTTTGCTGAATTCAGGTATTAGTTCCAGCAATTTTTTGGTGAAGTCTTTCGCGTTTTCTACATAGAGTATCATGTCATCTGCCAATAGTGAAAATTTGACTTCTTCCTTGCTGATTTGGATGCCTTTTATTTCTCTTTGTTTTCTGATTGCTGAGGCTAAGACTTCCAGTACTATGTTAAATAGTTATGGTGAGAGTGGACAGCCATATCTTATTACTGACCATAGAGGAAAAGCTCTCAGTTTTTTCCCATTGAGGATGATATTAGCTGTGGGTCTTTCATATATGGCCTTTATGATGTTGAGGTATGTTCCATCTATCTCTACTTTGTTGAGGGTTTTTATCAAGAATGGATGCTGTATTTTGTCAAATGCTTTTTCTGTATCTATTGAGAGGACCATATGGTTCTTACCCTTTCTTTTATTAATGTGGTGTATCACACTGATTGATTTGTGAATATTGAAACACCCTGCAACCCAGGAATAAATCCCACTTGATCATGGTGAATAATTCTTTTAATGTACTGTTGGATTCGATTTGCTAGTATCTTGTTGAGAATTTTTCATCTATGTTAATCAAGGATATTGGTCTATAATTCTCCTTTTTAGTGGGGTCTTTGTCTGGTTTTGGAAATCAAGGTAATGCTGGCCTCACAGAAGGAGTTTGGAAGTTTTCCTTCCATTTCTATTTTTTGAAAGAGCTTCAGAAGAATAGGTGTTAACTCTTCTTTAAATGTCTGGTAGAAGTCCCCTGTGAAGCCATCTGGTGCCAGACTTTTGTTTGTTGGGAGATTTCTGAGTACTGATTCAATTTCTTTCCTGGTTATGGGTCTATTCAAATTTTCTATTTCTTCCAGTTTTGGTTTTGGTGGTTTGTATGTTTCTAGGAATTTGTCTGTTTCTTCCAGATCTGCCAGTGTGTTGGCATAAAATTTTTCATAATATTCTCTTATAATTGTTTGTATTTCTGTGGTGTTGGTTGTGATCTCTCCTCTTTCATTTGTAATTTTATTTCTTTGGATCCTATTTTCTTTTTGATAAGTCTGGCTAGGGGTTTATCAATTTTATTAATTCTTTCAAAGAACCAGTTCTTAGTTTCATTGATCTGTTTTACTGGGGTCTTTTGTTTCTATATCGTTTATGTCTGCTTTAATCTTTATTATTTCCCTTCTGCTGGCTTTAGGCTTTATTCGCTATTTCTCCTCTAGATCCTTTATGTTTAAGGTTAGGTTGTGTATTTGAGACTTTTCTTGCTTCTTGAGGTAGGCCTGTATTGCAATATACTTCCCTCCTAGGACTGCCTTCAAGGTTTTGGACTGTCATGTTTTCACTTTCATTTGCTTCCATGTAGTTTTTTATTTCCTCTTTAATTTCCTGGTTATCTCATTCATTCTTTAATAGGATGTTCTTTAATCCCTATGTATTTGTGGTCTTTCCAAATTTTTTCTTGTGGTTGACTTCAAGTTTCATAGTATTGTGGTCTGAAATATGCATGGTATGATCTCAATCTTTCTGTACTTGTTAAGGGCTGATTTGTGACCCAGTATGCGATCTATCCTGGAGAATGTTCCATGTGCATTTGAAAAGAATGTGTACTCTGCTGCTTTAGGATGAAATGCTCTGAATATATTAAGTCCATCTGATCCAGTGTGTCATTCAAAGCCATTGTTTCCTTACTGATTTTCTGCTTAGATGATCTGTCCATTGCTGTAAGTGGGGTATTAAAGTCCCCTACTATTATTGTATTATTATCAATGAGTTTATGTTTGTTATTAACTGATTTATATATTTGGATGCTCCCAGTTGGGGGCATAAATATTTACAATTGTTAGATCTTCTTGATAGATAGATACCTTAATTATGATATAATGCCCTTCTGCATCAACCCAGGGGATCCTCAGACCAGGTTACCTGCTCCCAGGTCTCTGCCTTCCTTCCCCACCGGAGCACCACCAAGCCTGCCAGCGACACTGGCAATGGTGCTAACCTTTGAAACTTAAAGGCATTAAAGATGGAGAGAAACCAAAACACCCCAGATGTATTTAAGATGATTTGCTAATGGTCTGGATAGGGGTAAGGGACAGATAAGGTTTGAAATGACTCCTAGGTTTAGAGCTCAAGCAGCTGAGAAGATGACACTTATGAAGATTCAAGGAAACCTAAGGAGGAAGGGGTGGTAGGGAAGGATGTTAAAAATCCAGAGTTTAACTAAATTATACCTAGTAAGTCTGAGAGGCCAATTAGACATCTAAGTGGAAATGTCAAGCATGCATATCTGAGCCTGGTGTTCGAGGGAGAGGTCAGGGCTGGAGAGCCAACTAGGAAGTTATCAGTATATAGTGGTATCTAAGCTGTAAGACTGGATGAGGTCATGAAGAGAGAAAATGTCGAAAAGGAGAAAGACAGGAACAAGGCCAGGGGCATTCCTATACTATCCTAGTAGAACTGCAGGAGCTAGTGAAGGAAAAGCAGAAAAGCTAGAAGTAAAACCAGGAAACCAGGAAACCAGGAGAGGGGGGTATCATAGAAATGAATATAGGAACAAGTTAAATGAAAATAAAGGTAAATTAGATTTGGCAACATAGTCATTGGTGACCTTGACAAAAATAGTATATAATAGCAGAATAGAGGCAAAAGCCAGTGGAATGATGAATGAATGAACTTCTCTGTTTATTTGAAAGATTTCATGATTTAACTTAATTTTTATTTTTATTTTAACATTAACTCTTAGATGGGAAATAAGAAAATGGAGACAGCAGGAGTAGACAACTCAAGAAGTTTTGCTCAGAAAAGGAGCACAGATGGCGTTGTGACTACAGAGGAAACTGGTATCAAGGAAGGTGTGGTGTTTGGTTTGCTCTGTTTCATTTCAAGATGGGAGATATTTGCGCATGTGCTTGTAGGCCTTCAGGAATGATCCAGTATGGGACAGACTGAAGATACAGGAAGGAAGAAAAAGGATGGCTGCAGGAGCAGAGGCCCCAGGAAGATGAGAGGGGGAAAGGATTCTAGCACACATTGATGCTTCTTCCACCGTAACAAAAGACAGAGAATGTCAGTACAGAAACAGAGAGACTTGAATATTCGGCTCTGGAGAAACAAGAATGTTCCTGAAGGATGCAGTGAGGTCACTGACCAACCAAGGAAGAAGGAAAATGAGGCAGGAGGTTTGAGAAGGAAAACTAAGAATTTGTCACCACAGACCTCTCCTTTAAAAATAAAAAAAAAAAGAGAGAGAGAGAGATTTATTTTTAGAGAGAGAGAGCGCACAAGCAGGGGGAGAAACAGAGGGGGAGGGAGAGAGAGAATCTCAAGCAGACTCCCTAGGGAGCACAGAGCCCAACGTGGGGCTCTATCTCACAAACCCAAGATCATGACCTGAGCTGAAATCAAGAGTCCGACGCTTAACCAACTAAGCCACCCAGGCACCCCATCCACAGACCACTCCTTTAAAAAAAAAAAAGGCTAAAGAAAATTCTCCAAAGAGAAAGGAAGTGATGAAAGAAGGAACCTTAGAACATCAAGAAAGAAGAAAGAACATGACAGCTAAATTACGGGTAAATAAAAAAGACTTCTCCACTGGAGTGGTCTAATTTATAACTGATAGTGAAGCAAAAATTATAGAATCATGTGGTTCTAATATAGATTCCTCTAATATAGAGGAAATGTTTAAGACAACTTTATATATATATTATAAGTGGGAGAGAGTAAAGGGACATAAAAAGAGGTAAGGTTTCTATACTTCCCTCAAACTGGTAAAATAACAACATCAATAGACTACAATAAGTTATGTGTATATATAATGTAATATCTAGAGCAGCCACTAAAAAAATCTATACAAAAAGATACACTCAAAAACACCATACATAAATCAAAATGGAATTCTAAAAAATGTTCAAGCAACACATAGGAAAGCAGGAAAAAGAAAACAGAATAAAGAGGAAACAAAAAATAAAATGGCAGGCTTAGTAACATATCAATATTTACATATCAATTGTTACATTAAATGTAAATGACTTTAATGTACTAATTAAAAGACTAAGATTGGCAGAGTGGGCTTAAAAATCTGACCTGACTATATGCTATCTACAAGAAACTCACTGCAAATGTAATGATATTGGCAGATTGAAAGTAAAATAAAAGAAAGCTATATATCATGCAAATAGTAATGAAGGAAAGCAGAAGTAGACTTCAGGGCAAAGAAAATTACCAGAAATGGGGAAGGACATTATATAAGGATAAAAGGGCCCATCCACCAAGAAGACAGCAATTCTAAACGTGTATACCCAAAACAGAAGTGCTGCAAGGTATGTAAGACAAAAACTGAAAAGAGAAAGAGACAAATCTTCAATTATAGTTGGAGACTTTAACACCCCTCTCTCAGCAATTTATAGAGCTAGACAGAAAATAAGATACAAAAGAACTCAACAACACATTCAACCAACAAGATCTAATCAATATTTATGGAACACTCTAACCAATAATGGCAGAATACACATTTTTTTCAAGGGCTCATGGAATATATACCAAGAAAGATCATGTCGTGGGCTATAAAATAAACCTCAAAACTTTAACAGAATTAATATCTTACAAGTGTACTCTACAACCACAATGGAATCAAACTAAAGTTCAATAACAGAAAGATAAAGGAAAAATCTTAAAATACTTGGAAACTAAATAACATATTTCCAAATAATCCTTAGGTCAAAGAGGAAATTTCAAGAAAAAATAAAAAAGTTAATTGGACTGAATGAAAATAAAAACACAAACTATCAAAATGTATGGGGCACAGCTAGAACAGTATTTAGAGGAAACTTTATAGCGCTAAGAGTAACAACCTAAAATCAGTAACCTAGGCTCCCAACCCAAGAACCAAAACAAGAAAAGCAAAATAATTCCAAAGAAAGTGGAACGAAGGACATAATAAAGATAAGAGCAGAAATCAATGACGCTGAAATCAGTAAAACATTAAAGAAAAATCTATGAAACAAACAGCTGTTTCTTTGAATAGATGGATAAAATTGATAAACTTCTAACAAGACTGAGAAGGAAAAAAAAGAGAATACACAAGCTACCAATATCAGGAATTAAATAGCGGATATCATTATAGACCATGCAAACATCAAAAGAAAAGTAAAGCAACACCATGAACAACTCTACACACATACATAATAATAGACGAAATGGCACATTTTCTCAAGAAACACAAATTACCACAATTCACCCAACACAAGTAATTTGAATAACCTTGTAATTGTTGAGAAAATTGAATTCATAATTTTAAAACTATTTAAAAAAAAGAAACATCCAGGCCCAGAGAGTTTCACTGGAGAATCCTACCAAATGTTTACAGAAGAATTAACACCAATTGTACACGATCTCATCTAGAAAATAGGATACACTTTCTAATTTGTTTTATGAAGCTAGTATTACCCTAATGCCAAATCCATACAAAAACAATACAAAAAAATAAAACTAACAACCTATATCCCTTATGAGAACAGATGCAAAAACCCTTAACATAATATTAGCAAATAGAATTCAACAGTCTAGTAAAATATTGATACATCATGATTAAGTGGGATTTTTTTCCAGGGATGCAAAGCTGGTTCGATATTCAAAAATCTAGGTAATCCACCACATTAGCAGGTTAAAGAAGGTAAATCATATGATCAATCAGTGCAGAAAAAGCATTGGACAATATCCAATACCCATTCATGATTTTTTTTTAATGTCTGAAAACTAAGAATAGAGGAAAATATCTTCAAATTGATAAAGGTCATATTCAAAGCAAACTATAGCTAACATCACATTTACTGGGAAAAAATTGGAATGTATTCCCCCTCAGATCAGTAATGAGATGAGGATGTCTGCTCTCACCACTCTTATTCAACATAATGCTGTAAGTTCTAACCAGTGCAATAAGGCAGGAAAAGGCATACCTATCAAAAGGGAAGAAATAAAACTATCCCTATTTGCAGGTTACATGATTACCTACATAGAAAAACACAAGGAATTAAAAAAGAAGAAGAAGAAAGAAAAAACCCTCTAAGAACTAATAGGTGAATTCAACAACGTCATAGGAAAATCACAGAAAAATCTGAAAAATCACAATTGTGGTTCTATATACTAAAAATGAACACATGGACACCAAATTTAAAAATACAATACCATTTAAAATCTCTCAAAAAAATTAAATGCTTAGGTATAAATCTAATGAAACATACGGGATTTATATACTTAAAAATACACAATACTAAATAAGAGAAATCAAAGAAGTCTAAATAAATGGAGAGGCATTATTTATGGATTGGAAGACTCAATCCATAATCCATTGGTAAAGATGTCAACTCTCCCAAGGTTGATATATGGTTTAATGTAATTCCTACCAAAATCCCAGCAATATTTTTTGCAGATATAAACCAGATTATAAAATTTACATAGAAAAGCAAAAGAACTAGAATTATTAGAACTATTTTTGAAAAAGGAAGAAATTGGGAGGAATCAGTCTACCCAATTTCAAGACTATTATATAGCTACAATAATCAAGAAGAAAGATCACACACACGATATTCTACTTGACCTTGGCCAAAAGTTTGAAATGTTCTAAATGCAGAATCCTTGGAGGTGTTTCAACAGTGATATATATTCAGTGAGTCTATATAACATTGTGTACCTGAATGAAAAACAAAGCATCAAGTCTCTCATTCGTCTTTGAAACTGAAGGACAAATATCTGAATTTTTCATTTGCTCTTAAATTGTTCATTAAGTTTGCTTTAAGGAAAAAAAAAAAAAAAGAAAGCATGAAATTCCATAGAAAGAAAAAGCTAGTTGTTCTGCAAATATCCAGATGGATGAGTGTGCTGATTTCAATATAGAAGACAAATATAAATGTACGTTGTGGGGAATTAGAAACTTTGATTAGATTTACTGCATGTAAATTAGATTTCTACCTCTAATAAGATAGTAAGGCACATATTAAGGGAGAAACTGCAAAGAAATTACACTGGTTATATTTTATAGGGTATTTTTTCTAACAACACTGACAAAGATTTGAAGCTAAAGAAAATGCAAAAGTACATTTATGTTACGTCACTACAAGTCTGAAGGTGAAAAGAGCTGATGGAAGGCCAATCTGTCTGTCCTTGGTGGTTCTAAGAAACTAGAATGAACTGAAGTATGCCTGTGGAGGTTGACGAATCAGAACCACACCCAAGTCCGTTAACCTATCCCAGACTATTCCCTGGAAGAGGAATCAGAATCACCTGCTCCAAATCTAAGGAACATGGCACCCAACAGCTTGTCAGTGCCCAAAACCCCTCACCATTCCTCAGGAGAGTTTTCTCAGGCTCACCCACTCCTGAGACTTTCAAATCACCTAGGGCCTGTGACCCAGCAGGTCACCTGCCTGCGCACTAAAATCCTGGAGCTTCTGGAGGAGACACCCAGACCCCGGCAAAGATTTTCCCTCGGGATCCTCAGCAGCCTGGGAGCATGAGCCTGAGTCTGTGATTAGAGTCCTCCTCAGGAGCAACAGGGGTTTTTTATGGAAAAAAGGAATCAATGGCTGGGATCTCAGCTTTCAGCACCTTCTCCTGACACTGGCCATGACTCAGACATATCAGACCAAAGTTTACCTAATGCCTCAGCAGACTCCTCGGGCAGCAGCCAAGGGACAGTGCAACAGCCTGGACCCCACAGGAATCGAGCAGCTCCAGATCTGCCTACAACAGACACAGGGTATGATTTCCAGCCCCAGGACGTCCTAGCATCAGGCAGCTGGAAAGGCCCCTGGCCCCTGCCCCTCACCTCCATGTGAGCCCCAGGAACTACCCAGACCTCTCAGGTCCAGGGAGTTCCCTCAGTTTGAACCTCAGAGGTACCCAGCATGTGCACAGATGCTGCCTCCCAACCCTCCCTCACATGCTCAATGGAACTCTCATTACGATTGTCCCGGAGGTCCCTATCACCAGGTGCCATGTGGCCACAACCACCCTCAAGCAGCCTACCAGCAAGTGGCCCAGCTGACTGCACAAGGGCAGCTCCTACCTGGAGCCAAGCATGGTATGCTAGCATACCTAGCATGAGGGGCTTACACCCTGTGCAGAAGGTCATCCTGAACTACACCAGCCCCTGGGACCAAGATGAGAGGCCCGGACAAAGAGGCCACTCCTCCCCAGGGTTCTCGAGGAACCTACTGTATAACCAGACACCTAATCGAGCTGGAGTTCCTGAGGAATCCTTGGAGTGTCCTGCAGAGTTGGGATCACCAAGTCCCCAGGCTCTATCCCCAGCTGCTGTCCCTAGACCCCTAGTAAACTTCCAACCAGAGGAACTCTGAAAACTAGCAATTTGCCAGATTTATGGAAAGTCTTCATCACTTATTCTATGGACGCAGCCATGGAGCTGGTGAAACTCGTGAACTTTTTGTTGGCAAATGGCTTCCAAACTGCAGTTGACATACTTAAGGCTAGCATCTGAGGCACTGATATCATTAAGTGCCTGGAACTCACCTTAGAGATAAGACAGTGATGATAATTGTAGCAATCAGCCCCAAATACAAACAGGATGTGGAAGGAGCAGAGTCGCAGCCAGGCGAGGATGAGCATGGCTTACATACTAAGTACATTCATCGAATGATGCAGATTGAGTTCATAAAACAAGGCAGCATGAATTTCAGATTCATCCCTGTGCTCTTCCCAAATGCTAAGAAGGAGAATGTGCCCACCCGGCTTCAGAACACTCACGTCTACAGCTGACCCAAGAAGAACAACATCCTGAGGCGGCTGCTCAGAGAGGAAGAGTACACGGCCCCTCCCCAGGGGCGTCTGCCCGCCCTTCATGTGGTGCCCCTGTGACCCCCTCCGTCCCCAGGCCCCTGGGGCCCTGCCACATGTGGGGCCCTGTTCCGACACGCACTCTTCCAGCAGTGACTGTCCGTTTGCAGTCCCCGCTCAGAGGGCTCCTCCCCACAGAAGACCTGTCCTGCAGAGCTCTCTTCCTGCAGAGACCTTCACAGACCCTGTCTTTCAAACAGAGGCCTTAGCGGCTCTGTACTCCCTACTTCCGACACCCCCAGCATGTTGCTCCGAACAGTCTCAGGTGTCTGATGTGGGGCCTCTCCCTGCTTAGCAAGTAGGTAATATACATGATGTTGCAATAAATGTGAAAGACCACAAACACCCTCCTGTTGCTTAAAGCTACTTTTAGGAGTAGCTTGGTGTCCTCAGACCAAGCTGATTCATGTACAAATAATAAAACGTTTACTCTTTTGTTTAAAAAAAAAAAAGCTTATAGAAATGTGTCTTTCAAAAATAGCCATCATCTTCCTAAACACAAGCATGATTGAATAAACCTAGTGACAGACAGTCTGGCCTCCCTATTGCAGTGTTATACAAAGACCGTAAGTATGGGGAAGGCCGAGAAATGGGTCACCTGCTCCTGCAGATTGCTGTGGACATGCTAAACAAGCCATCAAAGTAATCAGTAGCACCTGGGCTTGGTAACGCTCAGACTGCTGGGCTCCACCTGCAGAGTATCTGATTCCTAGGTCTGGAGTAGAGCCTGAGAGTCTGCATTTCTAACAAGTTCCCAGATGCTGCTGGCCGAGGGACCACACTTGCAGAGCCACTATTTAGAGGAATTTACACACCTGTATGGCACTTAGGGAAATTATAACAAGAAAAAGTTTCTCTGGAGATGTGCTGGTATGCTTCCCTTTATCAGATACAATGTGTTTCCCTTTCTTCTAGGAATCCCAGAACGATATTTTTAAGATCAATTATATTAAAATATCAATTGAAGTCTGAGGTACATCTATATTCCTGTCCCTCAGTGGCTTCTCTTTTTATTGAAAAATACTTCTGTTTCTTTTAAAAGGAACACAGGGTAGAACGAATGAATGAAAATGAATGAGCGAACTCTCATTGCACTTTATTTCTGGGCTGGAAAAATATGACTTGGAAGTCAGCAGTACTCAACTATAAGCCTTAAAATTTGACATTACCTTCATAAAACTCCAGCTGCCAAGCAACTATTCCCCTCTGATAAGCTAGAGGAAGGGCCAATGAAAGTAGTTCCGGGCGTCCACGTGGGCTTTGATTTGGAGCCGGTTCAGCCTGCCAATCCCACACAGCTGGCTTGCAAGGATGAGGCAGACGGTGCATTAAGGCATAGACAGCATAGCTCTGGACCAGTACTTAGCTCGTGAGCCACAGAGCCAGGTACCCACTGACTGCGTCTTATTGCTCTGGCTGCTGCAAGGTTCTATTCAAAACCAGCTTTTGAATTCTCCATTGAGACATTTTCTCTGGGCCTAGTCTACTGCAGACAGCCACAGCAAGAACAGCCTCGAGTGAGAGTCAAGCAAGCCCGTCAGTCATTCCCCAGGAACCAGTCACAGCTTTGGCAAGGATCCTACCACCTGCCAGGGACTTCATCAACCTCTGTTCCCAGATTCATGGTCCCTTCAGCAACACCACTTTTCCTCATGTTCACACAAAACACATGTGCACACAAATGCATATACACACAGACATAAACGCTCTTTCTAGGGATGCTTTCCAAACTGCTAGGCATAAGGTTTTAGAATGTCATTTATAACAGGAGTTGATAACCACATGCACAAACTAATTTGGAAAATAAAAAGACTGAATTCTGACATATGTTTTCTCTAATCATAATCAGGCTATTCTGGCTAATTATTAACTTGCTATCAGCTGAATTCAACCTTTAGTTTTCAAAGTGTTCCTTGTCAACTGATTTTAACCAGGTTTTTCTTTACCTGGAGTTGGCTGGGTGTAGACTCAGGCAGAGCAGCCAAACCGACAGGGGAAGGGATCGGGTGTGTGTTACCTGAAGGCAGGAGGATCTTGGAATAGTCCAGGCTCCTGATAACAACAGCTAATCATTAGTCAGCACCTCCCATGTGCCCGGTTTTTTCGCTTGCATTTAACCCTTACCAACAGCACTCCAAGATGTCTATCACCATCCCCAACTACAGGTTCTGAAGCAGAGGGACTAAATGACAGAACCAGATTCAACCCTTTCAACTCCAGAAATCACCCTTCTGTTACACATGGCTGGTTTCCTTCCAAGCTCATCACAAACCTCATTTTCTCAGGGTCCTATGACCTTCTAATCATGGTGCCGCCAACTACATCAAATTCCAAAGCTATTTTGAAAGATTAAAAAAAAGGTAATGAAAACAGATTACATGTATATTGGCTTCTGAACTAATTCTTACTAAAATTAAAAGATGCATTTGTGTCCAGATAATGCTGTGTTTTGTTTTTTCCTTCTTACCTCGGCTCCTCATCTCCTAGCAGCTAGAACTTATGAAGGCATTTAAATGCACAAGTACATACTCATGAGGACACACCGACAGACTGCTAAATTTGCCTGTCTAGCATCTACCCTCAATTTTATCCTTGAACAGGGCTAGTCCTACCAATCCACTAAGTATTAACAGCCATGGGGATTTGTTCAGGGACAGGTTCCTAATTCGAGTTGGCCTAATACTCATTCCCAGGATTTTTTCCAAAGCAACCAAGAAGACACTCTATGTCCACAGGCTATAAACCTAGAGAGGAGCCTGCCTTAAGAACATGTGGAGAAGGATAGTGCAAAGACATGGAGAGACAGCCCTGATAACACTGTCCAAGGCCCTGAAGCCATCATGCCTCACACTAACTATCCCTGGGCTTTGCCATTACATGAGATGACACAATGCTATTTGGTCTTAAACCAAACAGACGGTTTTCCGTCACTTACAATTGAATGAACCCTGATGGGGCGTTTATTTATAAGCCCCAGGTCTTAGCAGACAGCACCCACCACCGGGGTCTGGTCCCTGCTTCCCTGTGTGTTTGCTTTAGTTGGGTTCTTTCAGTTCAAAGAATTCAAACAGGTTTGAGTCAGAGGAGGAACACTGTAAGGCTATCTGTGGAGTGCTGAGGAGGAGGAAAGGACCTGAACTCCGGGAACAAAGATTCTGGTCAAATCAGTTTCAACCCATGGGAAAAGAGGAACTGTAGAAGTGAGTGATTTCCACTTTGCTGCTCTGCCCTAAGAGGAGTCAGTTATTGTCAGGTATCTTCTTTCGCTGGGGTTTGTCTGCTGAAGTCACCCCACTGCTTATTCTTTCAGCCTGCCATTTCTTTGCCTTGAGTCCCTGCTCCCCATAACTTTGGCCACAATCCCTCCTGACTACCAGTTTTCCTGAAGGCTTCTCTTCACACGACACTTAAACTTCAACTCTAGCCCCTCAAAGCCTCTTCTCTTGGCATTTCCTAGGCCACAATCCTGAAAAAGAGAAAATCGGATTGACCCAGCTCCTCTTTAGGTGCAGGGCAACCTCGTAGGCTGCTGACCAGCCTACAAAGTGGCTGCCCTTTTGGGTCAGTAAGCACTTCTAATTCAATCAGCTTTGGACAGGGGTAAAATCTGTTGCCTTTTTTTTTTTTTGAAAGATTTTATTTATTTATTTATTTATTTATTTATTTATTTATTTATTTATTTATTTGAGAGAGAGAGAGAGAAAGAGAGAGCAGCAGGCAGAGGGAGAAACAGGCTTTCTGCTGAGCAGAGAGCCCCATGTGGGCTGGATCCCAGGACCCTGGGATCATGAACTGAGCTGAAGGCAGACACTTAACCAACTGAGCCACCCACGTGCCCCTGTTGCTTTTATTAAAAGGAACTGTGAGCAAGATAAGTACCATGACTGACTTCCCTAAGGTACCCTCTCCTCCCCCAACTCTGCCAATGTGTGCTTTTCTTTCTACCTACAATACCTTTTCTTCCCTCTCCCTATTCTGGTGAAAAAGTCATCTCGTGCCCTTCAACAGACGAATAGATAAAGAAAATGTGGTCCATATATACAATGGAATATTACTCAGCCATCAGAAAGAACGACTACCCAACATTTGCAGCAACATGGACGGGACTGGAGGAGATTATGCTAAGTGAAATAAGTCAAGCAGAGAAAGACAATCATCATATGGTTTCACTCATTTGTGGAACATAAGGAATAGCAGGGAGATCGGTAGGAGAAGGAAGGGAATAATGAAGGGGGGGTAAACAGAAGGGGGAATGAACCACAAGAGACTATCGACTCTGGGAAACAAACTGAGGGTTTCAGAGGGGAGGGGGGTGGGGGGATGGGCTAGCCCGGTGATGGGTATTAAAGAGGGCACGTATTGCATGGAGCACTGGGTGTTATATGCAAACAATGAATCATGGAACACTACATCAAAAACTAATAATGTACTGTATGGTGACTAACTTAATAAAAAATTAAAAAAAAAATTGGGAGAAAGGAAAAAAAAAAAAAAAGGTCATCTCAATCACCCCTTCCAAGAAGACGCCATGTTAGGTTCTCCCTGCACAATGCTACTTCCATCATAGTACCAATCGTGTGCTAATGTCATTGTACAGATAACAGGATAATGATTTAACATTGTAATTTTGATATCATTTTCTCTAGGATTACCTGATATCTCAAGGCTCCCCTCTCTTTGAGGAGCTAGACTTTGGGAACATAGGAAAACATAAATAATGTATTCTTGGCTTTTGTGCTTCAAAAATCCATTTAAGGCTCATAAATCTGGGTTTCATATACTGAGAAAGAAAAAAGCAACCCCTGACATTTGGGAGCTGGCTTAATACTATCAGCCGGGCCTTGGTTTTGCTAGGAGCTGGCCCAGCATCCACAGATAGGTCTGGGTAGTCTCCTGTAAATCATAAAAAGTTTCACAGAAGGTTAGTATGAGACAAGGCTACTATGAAACCATAATGGATCAAGACAAAAACAAGACTAGTCCATAAGCATGTCTGGACACAGTCAAAACACAAACCTTTCCAAGCCACAAAAATACACAACTTCCCCCTCCCCCAGATAATATGAATGACTACTGCTTCTTTACCAATTATAGCTTTAGCTTCTGTCTAATCTTCCCTCCTGCTAGATAAAATGTATTAAGATACCCAATCATAGAATTACCCTACTTCCTGACAGCATCCAATCCAGAGCAAAACCCCATTTTCCTAAACCCTTTCAAAATCTCTTAACAGAAGCCCAAATTCTATATTAAGTCCTTTCTAACACCCTCTTACAAACAACACCTTGATTCTTTATGGTATGTGTTCTCCCTCACTTCACCAAATAATAAGCCAAATTTGTTCTACTGCAAGTATGTTCCTGCTGGTCTTGGCTGGAGGGCACTGACATTCTAAGCTCTGAAGAAGTCAAGTCATAGTTTATGCCATAAATTAAAAGATTTGAAAGAATGTATGTGGTCAAAGATAATTCAAAGACAGTTTTTTCCCAATCCCCAGTCATAGTAGACTACATTAATATTCTATAATCTGGGGACCTGAGTCAAAGGGGAGAGAAGATCAAAGGAAAACACACTATCATGCTACTGAAAAATAAGTAAACTCTATGAGAATGTTGAGACATCAAAAACCAGTACTGCAATCACTAAGTAGGAAGGGAGAAACGTGGATCCTGGTGGGTCCTTGAGAGGGATACCCATGCCATTCGCTCTCCCACCTCTCCCCACCTACCTCCACCAACCCCCATACACACCAAGCCAAGTCTTTTGGAGGCAGTGTGCATAACAGAATTGCCAGACCAATCCGGAGATCCAAGAGTAAGAAGGAGGAGCTATGCTCAGTTCCCAGGTAAAATCCAGTAACTGGAAAAAAATATGGAATTTCCCAAAGCTCAGCATCAGGGCTCTCTGAACCCAGCCATTTAGGGATTTTTATGTAGATTTCATTATATAGGTGACTGATAAAATTATTGACCATTAGTGATTGAACTCAATCACCAGCCTAGAGGTCTAGGTACAACAGTGAACCTGAAAATTCCAAGCTTCTAATCAAAGTTTGGTCTTTCCTGACAGATATGGAACTTTTTAATCACAGATATCCCTAGGCCCACCATAGGATGGGAGCAGCCCCCATCCTAAAAGATATCTAAGGACCTGCCAACAGTTGCATTATTAGCCTAAATTCAGGTGTAGTTGAAAAGGGCTTATTGCAATTAACAAAAGATGCTCCTATCACTTTTATCTCTCAGGAAATTCCAAGGAGCACTGTGCCAAGAACCAGGGACAAAGATAAAATATATATTTTTTATTATACCATACCAGCACAGCACATGGAACAGCCAACTGTCTGCAGATAACCAAGACTATTGTGAGAACAGCTAAGACCCAGATTTGAAAAGGTCTTGTGGTTAGGATAAAGAATTACAGCTGCCATCTACGTGGACCAGCCCTTACGGACCAGATAGAAATGAGATGAGATGCTCAGCAGTTGCAGGGTGGAAGATAATATTATTTTCTCCCCAGCCTAGGCATTCTGATGCCCCCCAGAACTCAATTCAACCCCATGGAAGGAGACAGGCCAGGAAATCCTGAAGTGACCAAGATTACTTACATTGACCAAAATAAAGTGTTATTTGCTGTTAGAATAAAAGTTCAAAATAGAAATTAAGTTCTGTTCTGAAAAAATTAAAACAGTTTCACCTCTGGGCACCTGAGCGTGTTAATGAGATCAACTCACTACTTTATTATCACTGCTCCCTCACTAAACTCTAAGTCCTTGGAACATTAGAACCCCATATTATTTGTAATGAACCACCAGTACCTATCACAGGCAGGGTTTGCATTTGCCCTGGATCAGCCATTAACCAGCTGTATACTCTTAGGAAAACTGTTTAATTGCTTTGAGATCCCATTTCCTCACCTTAAAATTAGGGGAATCTACTGGCAAAAATAAAGCACATGTTTTCACCAATTATAGCAAAGACCAGTATTACATTGATAATAAGTATGAATTGTAGAATATTTTAAGAAAATGTGTTTTTCTATTTTATAGCTATATACTAATCAGAACTGGGTTAACTAGATTCAACTACTCCTTTAATCCAAGGGATTCAGAGTAGTCCTTAGGGAACCTAATTTAATGACTAGATAAGGCAAATTTGTAATTAGCGTATCAACTGCTTATATGGAATTAAGTCTTTCCAAAGTGCTTGAAGGTACTCGAAACAGTTTATCTTAAGTAGACCAACTGTTCCCAAACCTGGCTCATCATCAGAATCATATATGGAACTTTTTAATCACAGATATCCCTAGGCCCACCATGGAGATTTTGATTTCTGTGGGTCCTGGTGGGTTCTGGAATCTTCACATTTAAAAAGTTTCCCAGGAAATTCCAGTGATCAGCCAGGCATAAGAATTACTGTTTAAAAAAAAAATTGACTAGACAATGGAAACTCCAACCATATTTGAATTAGTATAGATTTCATATTAATTTCTTTTTTATTTTATATTAGAACATGTTTCTTTTTTTCATTTTTTCAATTGGTACACTATTAGTGAATGCTATGTCTGGGAGTTGTTTCAAAATAAGTTGGAGAGTTGAGAAATGGGCTGGGGGGATAGATAAACTGAAACAATATGGGCCATGAGTTGATAATTGTTGAAACTGGGGCATAATACAGGTATTTTGTTTTGTTTTTATTCTACTTTTGTATATATTTGGAACATTCCATGACAAAAAGTTGTTACAAATAAAACTGAGGTATAGGAATGAGTAAAGCCTCCTGCTTCCCTTCTCATAATCTCATTCCCCAATAGTAACTATTATAAGCTGCTGTGTATCCTTCTAGATATTTTTGGTGTGTGCTCTATATGAATCTCCATTTTTAAAATTCCTCTTATATGCCAACCTTATGCCAGATGTTGTAATGAAACCGGTCTGGGAGATGTGCCTGGAAACTTTGCACAGGGAAATCACTGCAATCCCCTCACCAGCCTTCCTCCTATTTCTCTCGCTCCCACCATCTCCTGCTTCTCCCATGGCAAAGAGGGCGGCCCTTTAAATCCCAATCCACCTGCCTGGAAGCAATTACTGCTTTTTTTTTTCACAGCCCACAGAACTGTATCTTCTCTAATTCTCCCCTCCTTGGGACCTATAAGATGGATGGATGGATGGATGGATGGATGGATGGATGGGTAGACAGACAGACAGATAGAGTGAAATGAGAGAGAAAGAAGCTTCCAAATACTTGGATCATTACCTGAAATTCTCCTTTACAATCCAGACATATTTTGGCTCCACGTATTCACAGGCAGAGAAACATACAATTCTATGTGCACATCCTAGCATGAGTGTACATACATACACACACACACACACACACACACATACACAAACACACATATAAATCTCTTTTGACCCTATCGTGTACATACTTTGAAAAGTTTGTTAGAAGAACCAGCCTGGTAATAATTCACTGCACCTCATGTATAATAAGCAGAAATGCACCGGCCTTTATGATGAATTGCCAGGGTAACACAGGGACATCTTGTTTGCATTTCAATGCACCAAGTGTCAGATTCTTATTTCATTACTCGCCGGCACATTAGTGGACGGTTTTTAATTTCTTTTTTTTTTTTTCCCCTTTAGCAAAGCTCCGTGGAGACCTCTCGCTTTTGCCACTTGCATCAGGAGCAAGTTTGCATTATTTTTAAATGCTATAGTGTCTGGGTCTCACTCGAAATGTTGCTGAATTAACAAAATAAATAACAGCATACTACCAGCAGTTCTATCTGGCTTTCTTTTTAACACAAAATTTCTCATGCTTTTATTGAACTCATTCTATAAAAGGGGGTTGGAAGATTTGTGGCATCGTCTTTGTATTTGAAAGTGGAAGGTATTGTTTTTAGTAATGTTTCATTTTTTTTTACTTTTACCCAGGTCCACACTGTTCCTTATATGAAACAACCTGAGAAGCTACAAGAAGCTATTCTCAGAAAAAAATGTGGTTCTGAATTACCTTGTAATCTGCTGGGAGCTGCTGGCTGCTCAGACCCACCATGAAGTCCCCTGACCTGCCCCACACTCGGATGCCATATAGACTGAGGCAGTTTTGTTTTGTTTTGTTTTCCAAAATTCTCCAAAAAAATGTGAAGTGAATTTTCTTCCTAATATTTTCCCATGTACATAATGAGACTTAATGGAATGTTCTTTAGAGCAGTGATTTTCAAGCTTTAGGGGCATCAGAGTCACCTGGAGGGCTGCTAAACTACACTTGGTTGGGCCCCAGCCCCAGAGTTTCTGATTCAGTAAGGTCTGGGATAAAGTCTGAGAATTTGCATTTCTAACAAGATCCCGGTTGATGCTGATGCTACTGATCAGGAAATACACTTTGAGAACCACTCTAAGGTTAAAAGCCCAGCTCTATCATTGACCTTCTGAGTGGTCTTGGGAAAGTTACTTCACCTCTCTGAGATTTAAGAGTCCTCACCAATAAAATGGAGATGGTAATGGCACTTTCCTCTAAAGCAACTGTTAGAGAAAATGAACCAATAAACACAAAAAAGCACCAAGAACAATGCCAGGCACATAATAAGTCCTCAAACAAATATGAATTATTTTCCCTTCCTCTTCTTCTCCTCATGGAAGGGAAATGAGAGGTCCTATAGTCCAATTCTCCACACAGTGCAGGAGTCCCTCCCCCAACTGGCCTGCTATAATCACTCAGATCGTATCTGGTCACCTGAAAGGATCTTCTGTGGGGATATAGGGATCTCCCTACTTCAGGGAAACCCTCTGCTTTGTGGCCAGCTCTCATTAGCAGAGTTATGCTAAAAGGTGAAATCTATCTCTCTGAAATTACATGCTCCTACCCTCCTGAATCACAGAGAATAAATCTTGCCTATAATCTTGAAATTTTTAATTCAGGACATCCTACGAGTTTATCAATCCAATAAGTAGGCTTCAAACAGGAGCAGATCCTAAACTACTTGGTACACTGTGTTGTGTTTATTAGTGACTTCAATGATGGGTTCATTCGCATATTCATTCTCCCACTAGGCAAAGTATGTGAGGGGAGCTCTGCTAAAGAAAAGCCTGGCAAAATGGACGGAAGCTGGACTGTGCCACTCAGGTAGGCCAGACTAAGAGGTCTAAGCTTTATTCTTGGGTGGTGGGAAGCCCATGACTAGTTTCAAACCAGAGACAGAAATAGTCAGATTTGTATTTTATAAGATCACACTGATAAGAGTTTGAAGAATATATATTTTGTGGTGAGACTGGAGCTGAGAAGACTAGTTAGAAGGTTATAGAGAAGAATGAACAAGAGAAACGTCAAAATGATAGAAAGAACAGGACTTGGTCATCAGTTGCATGTGGAGGATAGAGGAAAGGGGATGTCTGGGATGATGTCCGAGGCCCTGCCAGCTGAACAAAGGGTTGACATTTACTGATAAAGGTAATAAAGAGTATCAGGTTTTCTAGGAAATATCCAGTCCAATTTGGTACATGTTAATTTTGAAATACTTCTAGAACATCCCGCAGGCAGCTGAATACATAGGTCTGAAATCTCAGGAGTACAATATGACCTGTAGATGTAGATGTGGGAGTCTAGGATTTATACATTATAGCTATTATAGAAGTAATTATAGAATTCTAAATACAGATACTAATTCTATAATTACAGGAATGAAAAAATACACTCAGGGTCAGAGAGGAAAGAAGAGGACCAGGACATAACTTTGGGGAACAGCAACATTAGAAAGGAAAGGAACCAAAAGGAATCCACCAAGGGCAGCCAAAGAGATGGAAGAAGATGCAGAAGAGAATAATAACATAGGAACCAAAGAAGAAAACCAAGAAGAGGGGTGTGGTCAAGAGTATCTGGTGCCATAGAGAGGACTTCGGGTAAATACTAAAAGAGGCCCATTGGATGTGGCAATCCAGAGAGGATCTTCATAAGCAAGTGTTTGTGGAGTAAATGTGGTGAAAACTAGGTAGTTGAGCTCATGTGAAGAAAAGAGGGAATGAGAAACTGGAGACTAGTAAGTATACTATCTTCAAAAAGCTTGGAAGGAATGGAGAGACACATAGATAGAATAGGTCAAGGAAGAATTTTTGTTTAAGATTTTATTTATTTATTTATTTAGAGAGAGATACCCAGATGTCCATCAACAGATGAATGGATAAGAAGATGTGGTATAGATACCATGGAATATTAGCCATCAAAAAAGAATGAAATCTTACCATTTGCAACGGCATAGATGGAACTAGAGGGTATTATGCTAAATGAAATAAGTCAGTCAGAGAAAGACAAATATCATATGATTTCACTCATGTGGAATTTAAGAAATGAAACAGATGAACATAGGAGAAGGGGGGAAAAATAAAATAAGACAATATCAGCAAGGGAGACAAACCATAAGAGACTCTTAACTATAGGAAACAAACTGAGCGTTGCTGGAGGGGAGGGGGGTGGGGAAGGGGGTAATTAGATGATGGGCATTAAGGAGGACACCTGATATAAATGAGCGCTGGGTGTTATATGCAATTGATGAATCACTAAACTCTACCTCTGAAACTAATAATATATGTTAATTAAGTGATTTTAAATTTTAAAAATTTTTATTTATTTATTTACAGAGAGAGAGCACCCATGAGCAGGGGGGAGGGGCAGCGGGAGAGGGGGAGAGAGAATCTCAAGCAGACTCTCTGCTGAGCGTGAAGCCAGACACAAGGCTAGATCTCATCACCCTGAGATCATGACCTGAGCTGAAATCAAGACTCAGACACTTAACCAACTGAGCCACCCAGGGGCTCCAGGAAGAATATTTTTAATATCAGAGAAAAACGAGCTCAATTTACTGTGAAGTGGAAAGCAGCAGCCATGGCCAATACTTCTTATGAGTTCATAAATGTGTTAATGGCTGAAACTTTGTGACTGACAGACATCAGTCACACCAAAGTCAAAAATAATATGATGATTTGGAGCAATGGAGAACTGAGCTTTGACGTGATGACCAAACTATGCTGACTTGGAGGAAAAACAAAAATACTATTAATTTTTAGGCTACTGCCTCTAAACTCAGAGTTTCCAGAATTCGTGTCTCTAGAAAATGTAGCCATGCCTCCTTAAGAATACTAACGTTCAAGCCTGGAGAAGGAAGCAGGAAGATGGCTCCCACATTAGGTGATAGGCATCTGCCCCATCACTTTACCACAAGCTATACCATGAAAGTAAAAGCCAGCTCTGGAGAGCAGCTTCTCTGCCAAGTTTTCACCCATGATCCTCTTCACATTTATTCTCTTGCTCTATCTCCCACTCTCATCCACCAGCAATCTTTCTCCCTGGCTCTAGTATGTGTCTCTTACCCTCCTCATTTTTGTTGACCCATTCAGACCCCATTTTTCACCTCCCCACTCCTACCTTTACTGTACCCCCAGTATTTAAAACATTCTTAAGTTCAGCAACCAAACCAACTCCAGGTAAAGGATTAACTCCTTGGCCTGTTACCTCCACACCACCAGAGCACACCACCAGTCAGACAAGGCACATCTCCCATCAGGAGGGGTGAGAGAGCTTACGGGTATATATTACCCTAACTACACTTCTACCCTTATATCCCCTACAGCTCAGCACAATGTCTTATACATGAGTCCTTGATAACTATTTATTAAATTGAAATTACCTGGTGGTCCTCTCCTTTACTGTATTTTCTTCCAATTCCCAAGGACAGAAGTGATTCACACTGTCCTAGGACTCTCTGGGCATCCATCTCATGAGCAAAGGCCATAACTAGACCTCTAGTAGAACAGACTTTCCTCCCAACAAAGTGGCATGCATAGCTCACTACTCTCCAACAGAGGAATTTTCATGTAGGTGCCCAAGGCCACTCGACTAGCATATGGCAGAACCAGGATTTGGACCTGGCTCATCTGGTCCCAAAGTCTGTTCTCTTCAAGACTTACAGACTGTGCTACCCTCATTTATCTACATGATATGGTACACAGAGGAGAATGTCCTGCCCCCAAAGATCTCCCATATTCAGTAGGCATTATGCCCTGTCCCTGAAGAAGCTTTCAGGACTATACTCATCAAGAGACCCCACTGATCAGCCTGGGCCTGGGACTAGGGTGAAATGAGTCTGACCCTGCATGTGCATGACCCCGTGAGTAAGTGCCTTCTTAAATTTCGCACCATAGAAGGCTCAGTCACCTCACCCTGGTCCTGGCCCTAGATTCTCTTAAGGATCTCCTTTTGATATCTTTCAAAAATACAATTTGAAGATATATAAAATTATCTCATTTCTGGAGTGACATCACCCACATCCCTCGTTTGTGTCCCCCCACCTCAACAACAACAATTTGGGATTCATCCACAGACAAAAGTGTCTTTATGGGAGCTGTCAGATCCAGCACGCATTTCCCAAGGGACCTGGGTACACATCCACCCATGCATCAGAAGACAGGCATAGAGACCTCTTTCCTGACTGTGTACCCCGCAATGACCCATAAACCAGCTCCAGTTGCTTTCAGCTGTGGTCTGGGAACCCCTGGAAAACAGTCTTCAACAATTACCCAGGGACGAAAGAGCCTTTGTGTAAGTCCAGGTTTCCAGTGAAGGCATTCCAGCATACCACTGGAGGAAAAAAATTCTAGTTTAAATGCACTGGAAAGGGTAAGAGGACCAGTTTGCTTTACCTGCATCCTTTCCCCAAGACAGCACAGTTCAGAGCCAAGAGACACCTCGGCCTACCATTTCTCCTGTGGAGAGAAATGAGAGCATGCGAGTGAACACCTGGCTTCCCTAGCCGTGCAGAATGATGCCAAGTAGGCCCATTCCTCTCTTACTTCATCCAGAGCCTTGAGTCATGAGCTTCATGAGTAAGGGGCCAGAAGATAGTAGGAAAGCAGCAGATAGGAATCCTGGAGAGCATTAAAGGGATGTGATCCTATCAACAGTGTTAAGTACTCCATCAAACCCACCCACAACTGCTGGAACACCAGGCCCACACATCCCCACAACTAGCACATGGGCATCCTCAGTGTTCTGTGAGCCTCACCCACACACACCCCACCCAGTGGCCAGCTCTCAAGGCATACTACCAATGGCAGGGAGAGCAAGCTTTGGCAGATGCCTAGTGAGTAGGCACAGAAAGGCAGCCCAAACCTACAGGCCAGGGAGGGTCCATAAACTTGAGATATCATGCCACCTTCAGTAAAACAAAAGGGAAGCTGACAGCACTCTATCATACAAGGTTAAGAATTCTGCCACAAGAGGGAGCAAGAAGCGTGGAGTAGGTGTATTCATAGAAGGTCTAAGAAAGCGGAATCCCTAGCAAGACTAATGAAAGGTATTCCTCTCCTGAAGTCAGTTAGGAGGAAGTGACTGCGACCTCAAATACAAAGACAGCAACTCAAGAATTCAAGGAACATGAAAAATCAATGAAACATGACACCACCAAAGAGTCACAACAATCTTCTAGTAATCAACCCCAAAGATACAGATATCTGCAATTTGTCCAATAAAGAATTCAAAACAGCTCTTTTAAGGAAGCTCAATAAGCTACTAGAAAACACAGAAAGACAATTCAATGAAACAAGGGAAAAAAATCTTCAATAAGGAAAGAATAGTCTCTCCCATTAATGGAAGAAACTGGATAATCACAAGAATAAAACAGAACCCCTTTCTTACACTTCTCACAAAATTTAACATAAGATCTGAAACCACAAAATTCCTAGAAGAAAACATAAGGAAAAATCTTCACATTGGTCTTGGCAACATTTTTTTTGGATATGACATGAAAAGCACAAGCAACAAAAGCAAAAGTAAATAAGTGGGACTACATCAAACTGAAAACTTCTGCACAGAAGAAACAACCAACAAAATGAAAAGGCAACCTAAAATATATTTTCAAATCACGTATCTGATAAGGAGTTAATATCAAAAATACATAAGGAACTCATATAACTCAATAGCAATAATAACAACAATCCAATTTAAAAATGAGCAGAGGATCTGAAGAGACATTTTCCCAAGAAGACATACAAATGGCCAACAGGTACTTAAAAGGATGTTCAACATCACTAATCATCAGTTAACAGAAATCAAAACCATAATGAAATATCAACTCACATCTGTTACAATGGCTGTCATCAAAAAGACAAGAGATACACAGAGATGTGTTGGCAAGGATGTAGAGAAAAAGGGAGTTTTTGTGCATTGGTGGTGGAATGTAAACTGGTACAGCCACTATGGAAATAGCAGGAAGATTCCTTAAAAAATTAAAAATAGAACTATCATATGATCTAGAAATACCACTTCTGGGTATATATCCAAAGGAAATGAAATCAATATCCCAAGGAGATACCTGCACTTCTGTGTTCACTGCAGCATTATCACAATAGCCAAGATATAGAAATAACTTAAGTGTTCATGTACAAATGAATGTATAAAGATTTGGTCTCTATCCCTATCTATCTAGTTATCTAGATATCCCTAGATAGATAGATATCCCTATCTATCTATCTAGAGATAATTCTCTACCTAGATAACTATCAATCCATCTAGATCGAGAGAGAGAGAGAGAGAGAGACAGACAGACAGACAGACAGAGATAGTAGAGATATAAAAGTCAGCCAAGAGAAAGAAGGAAATCCTGCCATTTGCTAACTGGATAGCCCTTGACGGCATTATGCTAACTGAAATAAATCAGAGACAGAATGACAAATACTATATATTCTCACTTATAGGTGGAATCCAAAAAAGCCAAACCCATAGAAACAGAGATTAGAATTGTGGTTGCCAGGGGCTGGGGGGCAGGGGAAAATAAAGAGATGTTGGTCAAAGGGTATAAACTTCCAGTTATAAGATATGAATAAGTTCTGGGAATCTAGTGTACAGCATGGTGGCTATAGTTAGCAGTACCATATTCTATACTGAAAGTTGCTAAAAGAGTAAGCTTAAATATTCTTACCACAAAAAAAGAAATGTTAATCATGTAAGGTGATGGAGGTGTTAACGATCCTAATGCGGTAATCATTTCACAATATATAAGTTGATCAAATCACCATGTTGTATACCTTAAACTTACACAATGTTGTGTATCAACTATACCTCAATAAAGAGAGAAAAAATTATCTCATTCTTATAAACTTATTTCTACTTTTTATCCGTCTTGTGTTATGTACATAGAAGCCCCAAGTAAGTAGCCAAAGATATTCAGCATGTTGCTTGAGCCAAGGTGATGTCAAAGGAAGGAAGTCAAACCTGTATGAAGCCATTTCCTGTGGCTGATCCTATAATAAGGAATGAAAGTAAGAGAATATGAAGTGTCCAAAACGAGATAATTTTTTTTCACTTTCCTTTATCATACCGTTTACTTTGCAGGGATTTTTTTTTAATAATAAGCATGTGTCATATTTATAATGATAACATATAGTGAGGATTCTTTTTTAAAATAAATCTCTATTTGCAATGGAGGAGTCCTTGCCAGGTCCTCTATAATTCTTTTTGAGCTAATTTCTACATTATAACTGACCTTGAGGACACTGGGATCATGACCTGAGTCGAAGGCAGACGCTTAACCAACTGAGCCACCCAGGCGTCCCCCAAGATAGGATTTGTAAAGAGATAATTAAGTTAAAGTGAGATTATTAGGGTGGGCCTTAATCCAATATGGCTGGTATCTTCATAAGAAGAGGAAATGTGGACACCAACACTTACAAAGGAAAGACGATGTGCAGACACAGGAATATATGGCCATCTACAAAGCAAGGAGACGCCTGGAACAGATTCTTCCCTCAGAAGGAACCAACCCTGACAACACCTTGATCTTGGATATCTAAGCTCTAGAACTATGAGAAAATAAACTTCTGTTGTTTAAACCATCTAGTCTTTGGAACTTTGTTACAGCAGCCCTAGCAAACTAATATATCATATAAGCAGTTGGTACCACCAACCTCTAGTAGCTGAAAGCCAGGAATCTGACAGTCTTAAAATGCCTTCTTGCACACCCCCACATCCAACCTATAACCGAGTCCTGTTGTGTCAACCTACGAAGTACATCTCGGTCTGTCTACTGCTCCATGACCCAGCATGGTTCTTATCAGTCACCTCTAGCACAGTAGGAATGGACTTTTGAGTGGAAATTTGAAATTGCCTAAAGCTAGCTAAACAGGAGAAGGGTGGTTAGGAGCAGATGGTAAAGAGGCAGGGGTCACAACAACTTTTGACAGGTCCCGTGCCAACAGCTGAGTGGGCCTCTGGCTTTCGACAAATTCTGACCTGTTTAGGCTTATTCCGACCGTCATCACCTACCTCATTCTCTGGGCTTGACTTCACAGTGCAGACTTCAGATCCAGGGCCCTCAAGGCCTACGTACCCATTGGTTCTTCCGTGCCCATCTACCCACCTGTCTCTCCCCTACTGTCCTGGTTCTGCTCAGACCCTCAGCACTTGAAGGTGTCCAGCTGCCAGCCCTTCAGTTCTGCCTCTACCACCAGCTCCTTCCCAGAGCTTCTGGGCCTGAGCCTCACCCGTCAGGATTCTCCTCAGGCTCAGCCCCTCCACCTATGCAAGGCATACCCTTATGTCGATGGTTTCCCAACACCTACGAAAGAAAGGCCAGTGCCCTCCCCTGGAACACAGTACACAACCATCTGGGCCCTGCTTACCTCACCAGCCCTGTCTTCTATACTCCCCCTCCTCCCTTCAGCACTCTAGCATTCTACTTGTAGGCCACTCAGTTTCATACTTCCATGTTTTGTTCATGCTGTCCCCTCTGCTTCGAATGCTTTTCCTCCACTTTTACACCTGGCTTCTCTAACTTGATCCTTGAGACTCAGATCAGATGACTACCTTCCCCCATATTCCATCCCTCGCCCTCCTACACCAGCTCTCGATGCCTCCTCCTCCTGCCCCAGTATTCCCTTCTCTGACTTCACCCATTAGCTATTTGTTTTTTTCATCTTCATCACTAAACCGTGAGCTCTTTGAGGGCATAGACCACCTCCTACTGACCACTGTACCCCCAGGCCTAACATAATTGCTCCCATACAGTAGGTGCCAAATCGTGTTGGTTGAGCCAAGCTGGCCTGATTCACAGACCCACCACACCCTGTGTTCCAGGCACCAGCCCACAGCGGGGTGACAGTCTCACCCTCGCCATAGCAGGGTGTCTGGCTGCTGCCTTTCCTGAACCGAGTCGCGGGACAGCTGCCCTAAATGAAATACACAGGTAGTGTAGCCTAGATGGCTTTTGAAAGTTTCTCAAGGAAAAGAAAATTGTGAAATGCCCCACTGGGGCCAAGAAGCAATCTCTCCTAGTCCAGACTTGCGCCCAAAGCCAGCTGCTTGGGCCGGGAGATAACGGGGCCCCATGCTGAGCGGCCACCAGCAGACTCAGAAAAGTAACAAATTGACAACATTCAGGAAGAAGATTCCTCATTTCCAATAGTATCATCTATACCCTGTGGCATAAAGCACCTCCTGCCTTATTAACGTCTTTTACATTTTTTAGTGTTGAATCCAAGGTGAAAGGGAGGAGGGGGAGAAGGTACGTCTGTACCAGAGTCCTTTAGGAACCAGGAAAATGCTGTGGCAGAGATGAATTGTAGACCCAGAAATAGCATTTTTTGGATGAAATGTATAATGTTCACTCTTTTTCAAAAAAAAAAAAAATGTTTAATACAGCCCAAATGACATCATATCAGGTCAGACAGAGCAGAGGGAAGGAAGAAAAATACTGAGCATGAGAAGGATTTAATACAGACAGGAGCTTTCTAGAATGGATTCCACACTGCACACACTAAAGACCAGAAAGAAAAATCTTCATCAAAAAAGGTGTCTCCCCTTACCACAGTTTAATACCAGCTGGATTTACTTAGGGTTTTTAACTATCTGCTCCACTTCAAATGCTAATATCAAAACTTGAAGGAAAAGAATATTTATCTTGTCAAGCTTCCCCCCACCCCCACAGATATGCTTGTGAAGTGGGGGGGGGTTCCTTATTATATTCACTAAGTCCAGTATAATTCACTCACCCAGAACCCCTCCAAGTCTCTCCCCTAGCTTCCCCATTGCCTAGGACTCTGGTTCCCACATTCCCCACCCCTGAAATCATAAGCAGTCCTATGTGTCACTGAATTATAGAATTCTAGAGATTAACATGTCCCCATTAGTATTCTCTTGGTCACAAGTAACTGTAGCCTACTCAAACTAGTTTAAGCTAAGAAAAGCGAGGTGGCGATTTTGTTTTATGGCCACTAAGCTGTCTTACAGAACCCAAGAGGAAAAATGCAACCTTTCTCAGGAAAGAACTGGAAGGTGGAACTGAAAATCATCATGATTTCAATTCCGTCTCTCATCTCTGATTCTCTCTGCAAATCTGCAGACTGGTATCTCCTGATCCTTACCCCACAGGGCAGAGTGTGTAACCCATGGCTCCTAAGGTATCTTGTCGCAGCTCCACAAGGAAACAAAATAACTGGATTCCCCCTCCCCTGTTCAATTCCAAATTCCTGGAGAAGGGAATCTAACATGGCCTCGCTTGAGTCAGGTACCATCTCTGTCCCAGTCAACTGTGGCTAAGGGGATACATCCTGCAGTGCGTACAGTTGCCTTGGGCTCACCCAGAGCATCTGGAAGCGGTGCCCAGGGTAGAGGTGTTTGTGTGCCAAGGTCCAGAACCAGCACTGTATCGTGGACCACTGTGCCTCACCTAACCCTAGCATGGTGTGAATCCTGTCCAATCTCTGCCTGGAAATCTGAACCAAGTGAGAAAAGAGAAGGTGTTTGGAAAAGGGATTCAAGAGATAGGGAGAGATAAAGTATAGGAAATCGAGAGACGCCAAGGAATGAAAAAGCAAGACAAGTGTTTTGGCATGGTTTTCAAATAATCATTTATCAAGAAAGAAACCACAGGGGTGCCTGGGTGGCTCAGTAGGTTAAGTAGTCTGCCTTTGGCTCAGGTCATGATTCCAGGGTCCTGGGATCGAGCCCCGCATCGGGCTCCTTGCCCAGCAGGCAGCCTGCTTCTCCCTCTGCCTCTGCCTGCTGCTCCCCCTGCTTGTGCGCGCTCTCTCTCTGACGAATAAAATGAAAGAAAGAAGAAAGAAGAAAGGAAAGGAAAGAAAAGAAAAGAAACCACAACCACGACTGAAATTTTAGACAGCTAGAAGGGAGATGGGGCACTGTCGTCAAGAAACAATTCACACACAGACATGCAGAACACTAGAAGGTCAGAGATGGTATAACTGAAGTGTTTTCATCCACTGAGTTATACAAAAGTGTTTATAATTTTGTTTTCCTTTTTCTATCTTGATGAAAAATTCTTGATTTTCATAATACTATAGAACTAATAAATCCTGATATGTATAGCTTTACTGTTAAGGATTCTTTCACATTTCTATTTTAATTAAGTTGAATCATGTGTAATTGCCATTTTCATAAGCCAAAACTGACAAATATCAGCAATTTCAAGATAATGTTTTCAAAATAATACACACACATCCTTTTAAACAGAACTACAGATTATCCCTTCCAGAGTTAAGACTAGTGCGCCGAGAAAAATAATGCAGAGAGCAAACACTCTCAACCTGGGAGCAGGGCTTAACCCTGCTTGCCTGTATCCCCCATGCAGGGAAAGCTTCCCAGACACTGATATCCCTGCCTCCATATTTCTCTGCTGCAGAGCAGACCAAGCTGGGCTTCTGGATCTGACCCCTATGGACTAATGCCTTCCCTCTGCCAACCACACTCTTGAGTTCTCACTTGGCCCAGAACTCCACCATTTAGCTTCACTGAATCATCCTCTCTTTTTTCCCATTTCAATATATGGTACACCCACAGTCACTCTGCTAAGAATGTTAGATAAATAATGCAGTTTACCCAGACGCTGTGTGTTCAATTCCGCTTGCTTTAAAGAGAGAGGATATGGAAAGACCACAACTGCAGAAGGACAAACTCAAAACATCTGTGGCCAGAATGAGCCGGTCCTACTGAGAAGTTCCTTCTACCATCAGGAAGGCCCTAATTTCATACCCATGTAACAGGTTGCTTCCCTCATTTTATAGGCCTTCAGCTGGGTCTGCAATCTGATGTATCAATTTCCTTCTTCTAGGAAAAGATGAGCTACTAGGCAGCAGAAGATGAGATTTTCAGGAGAAAGTTAAAGGAATTTTATAGCCTGCTTTTGTCATCCATACCACCCGATGACAGCTGGCCTCCATAAATACTTATTAAAATTAATATTGTTTGAGCAAGTCAAAAGAGAAGAAAACACTTTTGCAAGTCTATGCATAACATAACTCTCCCCTGCACAGAGCCTGGGACCATACACGATAGCAACACATGATGGGTTGTAATGCTGTTGTGATGGAAAGAACATTGTGCCGGGCATGAATAAACTGTCCAAATGGCCTTTTGGACTAACACTCCCAGTTTTAGAATCTGACGGTTCATTCATCCCACCTCTATGATTTACCAGAAGCATCCACACACATAATATTACCATCTGGTTATTGTGCTAACAATTTGGTAAAATCTCAAGTCAAACCAGCCCTAGCCCAAGACACAGTTACAAGAATGTGGTCAGCACCTGCTATTACCTATATAATACATCAAAGGCTTTGGTCCCTGATCCAGAACTACAAAGAAGCCATGTCAACATGGACTGTTTACAATCAGTTAAAGTGCTCTCTCTTGTGCATTTGTCAACTAGAATGGTAATGCTCACATATATGGTACATTATAATTCACAAAGGCACTTTTCCCAACTTTATTCCAATTAATCCTCACAACATTATAAAAATGGGTATCATTATACCTATTTTACAGGGGCGGAAACTGGAGCTCATAGAAAATAAGTGATTTGCCCAAGGTTAGAAGTGGTAGAGCCAGAATTTGTACCCAGGTCCCTGAGGTTCATTGCATTCGTTGCAGCAGGCCCTTGTGGATTGCAGCAGGGCATAGTGATGTTATTCTCAGTCATTCACTTTTGCCCATGACCTTCCCCACCTTTCAGGCAGCAGTTAGGGCAGTCTGGGCCTACTGCATAGGAAGGGCAGAAAAAGCAGAGCAAAAAGTGAGTTTCCAGCTTTTGAGTTGAAAATAGAATTTTGGAACTTTGAGCAGCAAAAATAGCTGACAATCTCAAAATCCTGGCTTCTGAGCACAAAAAGGCAGCATTCTATAAACAGTAGAATTAAGAAGACATGCCTGAGGAAGAGCAAATCCTTTCCCCACCCAAAACCCCACAGGCCAGGAGGCAGAGAGATGGAGGGAGAGTCGCAGATTATGCAGAAGTGGGGGCCCAGCACCCCAGGTGGGTGTTCTGGGTCCAGGAGCTAGACCTCGCAGTGGACAGACTCTAAGGAAGCCCTCCATGGTCTCCACTTCCTGGAACTCATGCCTCTGCATAATCCCCTCCCCTTGAGTGTGAGAAGGACCTGTGACTTGCTTCCAACTAATCGAATCTGGCAAAGGTGACAGAGTGTACATGATCATGTGTATGTGACTGCACAGCATACAATTTTAGTGCTGATCTTGTTAGGAGACACTCTCCCCCGCTAACTGAAAAGCCAACTGCCAGACTGTGAGCTTCCCTGTGGAGAGGACCACATGACAAGGAACTGAGTGTGCCCTCCAGCCAACAGCCAGCTAAAAACTAAAGCGCTCAGGCTGGCAGCCTACAAGGAAATGAGTGCTGCCGAAGACCCTGTGAGCTTGGAGTAAATGTTCCCCCGACTGAGCCTCAGGTGAGAGAGAACCCAGCCCTGGCAGCGCCTCCATGGCCGCCTTACAAAGGACTCAGCTAAGCCGTAGCCAGTCTCCTGACCCTCAGAAATCAGGAGCTAATACCCATGTCTTGTTTTAAGCCTCTAGGCTTGTGGTAATATTTGTTGTGCAGTAACAGAAAACTAACACAGATTAGTTCAGGGATCTGTGGGAAAAGGGATACATGTCACTCCCAGCTAAGGCCCAACAGGGTAAGTGGGGTCCTTGAGAGTTTCACAGTCCCAGGGTGGTACAGACGCAGTGGAGGGAAATGGTGGAGGGCCTGTCTCAGCAAATAGGACCTGGCATAGCTGCCCCTGAGTCTTCCTCGGCCCTGAGGAAGCTCCACAGTTCATCTAAGGGGCTCAAGGATATAACTGAGGAGGAACAGCAGACAAGGAGGAGCTTTGTGGTCAGAGCAAAGAAGGCACGGGCCAATGACACAAACATCTCTGCAGGCGCCCACAGTTCAGGATGCCAGAAACCACACCAGAGAGGCCGTTATATATCCCAGATGCCGGCATGGACTCTTGCTGTGACCAGAGACCAAGAGCTCTCAATCAAGCTGAGACATGTCCAAGTCCCCAGACTTGACGCCACTCCAGGGACAGGGTGGGGGGTGAGGCAAGAATGCTGAACAATTTTGTTCAAACTGGAAATGGCTGCAATTACCTGGAAATGACTAGGATGCACGTTCTGCGGTCAGTGGAGGAGGAGGACAGGTAACCCACCTGATACAGCAGACTGAGGAGTGCTGGGTAGCAAGAAAGGCAGGGGTCTTGGGGATGGGCAGGAAAGGTCAGTAAAGGCTTCCTGGAGGAAGTGACACCTGAGTTAAGATTTAGAGGACGAATTAAAGTGAGATTCTATGAATATAAGATTCCAATTTAAGTTTACAAAGTTCTCAGATTCTTTTTTGCTGAAGTCTGAAGATCAAAGGATCCCTGCTGGCACTGTTATCTCCCGGGCACTGCTTGGGAGTGGGGGAAACACAAACTATGTATCTGAAATGTATCTGAAATGTATCTGACTCAGACTACTATTCCTCCTAATTTCCCACATCTCCATCATCTCTGCCTGTAGGGCTTTCCTCCTTTTTTAATTTACTCTTTTATTTTAATAAAAGTTTCACATGCAGGTTCAAGAGTCAAATAATTTTTGTAAGACTTGTATGAAAAATAGCAGTTGCACACACTGCCCCATCCCAGTCCCCTTTCTTACCCTTTCTTACCACCCAGGGGAACCCACTCCCAACTTCTAGAAGATTGTTTTGGACTTTTCATCTCTCCCTTTATAAGTAATATGCTGATGTTGCTACTTCTTGATTTTTCAGATGTACCATCCACTATTTCCTAACATGGAAACTGAGATTTTTTTCTGCCACTCTCTCCAACCCCACCACACACACCTACTTCCTAGTCCCATTTATCCAACAGTGTTAATAGATAATTTTAAATTCAATACATTCAGTGTTTACATTATTATGATCATGTAAAACTATCCGCAACTGAGTTATGGGGCTTATGAAATATGGTTACTTTACTTTCTAATACATATTGTTTTCCCTGGAGTTTATGATTGTCTTGGTCTTTCATTTGCTAAGTTTTCTACACCTTTATCATTAATTTAGCTGTAAACTCTCTTTCATATATATAAATCTCTTCTCAATATGTTCAAGCTCATTAGGCATTTTATCATTTTTATCTTCTTGAATAATTATCTCCCGGTCTCCTGACCCGCTCCAGCAATCTGAACTGTCTGCATGACCGTCATCCAGGGATTTCCCTTCACCATCAACCTGGGCATTCCTTTGTTTCTCTCCTGTGTTGGATTCTCTGTTTCCTGTATCCCAATTTGTAACGCCATATCCCATTTCACCATCTTTTGTACACACACATACACACACACTCTTTCAGTCTTCACTGCGCTTTTGCTTCTAACGACCAACACCTGCAGCTCTTCAGAGGAGGACTACTCTTGGGCTACTGGAGGTGCTTTGCCTAAAGCCAGAGAACCAAGTGCCTTGGAATTTTCATCCCTCACCCAAGCCACCCCAGAGTGGCTCTTATCTATTGATGGACAAGTATGAAAGCATGCAAGCCAGCTCCTCTGTTCAGGTTGGGACAACTCTAAAGTAACTTATACTCCAGCATTCTCCAGCAGGATCAGACTGATTTCTGCCTGGAATCACACTTTGCCTGGCTTCCTCTATTTTCTTGTCCTGCTTCCTCCACTCCTTTCTAAATCTCCTTAATAAATCACTTGCACAAGAATCCACACCTCTGAGTCTTCAAGGTGGCCCAACCTGAAATACATGTCCTCCTTTTGCTTGGTTTAATCCCTTGGTTTGTTGAAGTACATTTTCCAGTAGCTTCCTGAGACAGAGCATATGGTAAATAAACATTTTTTTGACCCTCTATGTTTGAAAATGTCTTATTCTACTGGCACAGTTCACAGATGGTTTTCGGCTCGTGTGTCAGTTTTATGTGTCAACTTAGCTAGGCTGTGGTACTCAGTTACTTAAATGCTAATCTAGATATTGCCGTGAAAATATTTTATAGATGCAGTTAACATCTATAATCCTTTGACTTTAAAGAGACTGCCCTCAGTAATGTGGGTGAGCCCCATCCAATCAGGAGAATGAAGAGTATAAACAGGTATCCTGAAGAAGAAACTCTGCCTCAAGACTGCAACAATAATTCCTGCCTGCATCTCTAGCCTGCCCTACAGATTTCAGACTTACCAGCTCTCCCACATGAGCCAATTCGCCTGCATCTCTAGCCTGCCCTACAGATTTCAGACTTACCAGCTCTCCCACACGAGCCAATTCCTCAAAATAAAAATCCATTTATATATTTCCATAAATATGTATAATTATACACTTCTGTACCCAGTAGGGTATATATTGCCCGTTGGCTCTATTTCTCTGGAGAACTCTGATACCGCTGGACAGCAGAGTCATCTCATCCTAATGTTTTGATGGTGTTACTTCAGCATCCTATGCCACCTCCCAGTGCTGCTGTTGAGAAGTCCAATATTATTCAATTCCTGATCCTCACTAGAGAACCTGATATTTCTCTCTGAATCTTTCTTCATCCTTATCGTTCTGAAATTTCATGGTGAGTCAGTTGACTTTTTTTCATTGTGTTTGACACTCAGCAGGACCTCTCGATTTGGATACCTGAATTTTTAAGAATTAAAAATTCTCTTGAGTTGTTTCTTTAATGATGCATTCTTCTTTGTTGTCTCCCTTTTTTTTTCAGGGACTTTTATTATTTGGATGCTGGACCTCTTATACTGGTCCTCTAACTTTCTCGTATTGTCCCTCCTATTTTCTATCACCAGACTTTTTCTTCTACCTTTGAGAGATTTCACCATAGTTTTCTTCTAATCCTTCTATTGAGTTTATAATTTCATCTCTCATATTTTTAACTTCTAATAGTTGTTTAATAGAACACTTTGTTTCATGAATGAAACAGGCTTTTTTTTAGCTCTCTGGAGATAATAGAGGTAGCTGTTTTTCACACTTTTGCCTACTACAGACTATTTACTCAAAAATGCTTGTGTATTTTAGTCTCTCTCTTACATGTAAGATTTCTTCATAGTACGGATATCCTAGACTATCTGCTTAAGAGTGTGACTCTAAAAAGGTGAGTGGAAGTCCCAAGTATGTGGCAGAGTTCATGAACCATTATCTTCAGAGTAGGGTGATCTGGCTGGACTGTTTGTCAGAGGACCCTGGTTTCAGTGTCTTTAAGTCTTTCCTCTTATCTGCCAAGCTTACATTCTGAAATTTTGTATATCCCTAACACACGTTATTTATAGATACCCTATCCGAGATAGCCCTGACTAAATGCAGAGGGCGGAGATTAATGACCTGTGATGTTCTCTTCCTCCTATGTATCTGTAGAATATGTTATCCAATCAATGACAAATCCCGAAAAGGTGATAAGGGATGTAAGAGATACATCTCGTCTCTGTGGAGTCATACCACATGAAAAAATGAGCCTAGAGAAAGGAAAGATGGAGCCTTCAAGGCAGCTGGGATTAGAAACCAATCCTGATTCAAACTCCAGCTCATGCATGCTCCCCCTCTAGCAACACCATGGTGTAGTGGGGGGAAATATGGGCTTTAGCCCCACAGACCAAGGATGTCTTGGTGGCTATTTTAGCCACTTCCCAGACATGTGAGCCAAGGCAAATTACTTAGTCTCTCCACGCATTAAATTTTCCTTTGGAAATCCAGGTTGGGAGTCAATCCAATTGTCTCCTGGGACCCTAGACTTCCTCTGCCATTAGCCCAATCCATACCATGACTGTTTGCTTACTTGCCTCTCACCCTATGCTGACCATATGCTCGTGGGTGACAGGGCCTGGGTCATTTATCACTGGGCTACATAGGCAGCCCAAGACCTTGACCTCAATGACTGTTGGATCAATGTTAATTCTCTTCCCTTTTACTTCCCCCTATGAACTAGGAACCAGAATCTCTTTGGAAGACTTGATTTTTTTCAGTTTGCTTACAGGTAAAGAATACAGAGCACAGGAAGACAATCAAGAAGAAAAATGGAGAGGAGGTGATAGATTGAGAGGAAGAAGCAACTAACTGGAAGAAACTGAAGAAAAGATAAAATTTAGCACATGTCCAAACCATGATTTAAAAAAAAATAAACGAAGGAGGATTGGGAGAAAGGAAGGACAGAGGATACAGGTAAATTTGGATTCTGGAAAAGAAAAACAGAACATAATAGAACTATATGATTACAAAGCTGTAGTATCTTAGGCTGGCTGAAAGCAAGGTTCTCCTTCATGCTGTCATAGTGATTTTGCCCCGAATTCTCCTCTTCATTTAATTGGTCTACCCCACATTCCACCCACGTGATTTTCTCAATTGCTGCCATTTCCTTCCATGAATTTACCTTCCTATCTCTGCCACAGTTGACTGAGTTAGTGGTAGGCACCCATGGTCTAAGCTAATGACAGCCCTTTTTCAGAATGTTATTCATTAGTGTATACTTATAGAAACAAAACTCAGGGGCACCTGGTTGGCTCAGTCGTTAAGTGTCTGCCTTTGGCTCAGGGCGTGATCCTGGCATTATGGGATCGAGCCCCACATCAGGCTCCTCCGCTGGGAGCCTGCTTCTTCCTCTCCCACTCCCCCTGCTTGTGTTCCCTCTCTCTCTGGCTGTCTCTCTGTCAAATAAATAAACAAAATATTTTTTAAAAAAAGAAAAGAAACAAACAAACAAACAAAACTCAGGTGCTCTCAGAAGCTGTTTCTCACCATGTGGAGAAAGCCCATTCACAGAGAGAACCAGAGAAGGAACACTGGCCATGTCCAAGACCACAGACTGAATTGTTCCTGAAACCCCACTGTTCTCCTTCCCTTTTCACAGTTTAATAGTTCAATCTTAACTGATGTACATGAGCCAATAAATCCCTCCTTTTGCCTAAGTCTGCTCAAGATGAGTCCCCATCACTTGTAACCAAAATGGTCCTGGTTAATAAGACATATGGGAAGAAAGACTATGAGAAAAGCCTGTACTGTTCATATACGTAGAAACATCTATACATGTACAAATATCTTCAATCTTGCTAAGTCATTAAATCAGGTCTAGGAAGAAGATGCTATTTATCTGTGTTTGTTACCAGGGACCCTCAGGAAATTAAACATAGCAAAAATCCCTCCTCTAAATGTCCATGTTTCCAACTTCAGACTGTCCTTCCTTTCCATTAATCCCTACTTCAGTCTCCTGCACCACCAGTTCAAACCTTAGATATTGTTTCTTTCCTCCTCTTTGACATCACATCCAAAAAATTCATCACTTCCAGACTCTACAAGTTTTGAAAGATTATTCTTCTCATAGACTGATACCCATCATCTGTCTTCCAATATTGGAAGTTAAAAAAGGATATGTTTCCAGTTTCGGTCAAGATAAACATATTCCAGCCTCTCTCTCCCACTAAATGCAATCAAAAATCCTGGACAGAATGCATGGAGCAGCTATGGTTTGAGAACTCTGGAAAGTAAATGCTGGCAGGTAGATTGGAGAAGGAAAGCAAAACTCAAAGAACCACCAAAAAGAATGATGAGTTTTCTGGTTTTACCCTTCGGTATCTCTGAGCCTAGATTCAAAGGCAGTCAAAAGCCTGGAACTATGCACCAGATGAGGACAGAAAGAATTCCAAAGAGAAACCATCTATATTTCTGTTCTGGGACATGAGAAAGCAAGTCCCTACAGATCTGATAGAGTGGGAGAAATCCCCTGGGTCAGTGGGCTTTGTTTTTTCTACTCCCTCACTCCTAGCCGCTAGGCAATTTCATGGCAATACTATAGAAGGGAGCAGTAGCCAGGTAGGCACCTAAAATTCTGAAAGTGAGTCCTTCTCTCTGACCAGAAAAACTGAGGTCTCTGTAGTAAGGGGAGAATCCCCATTGCTTTTTTTTTTTTTTTTTTTTTTTTTTTTTCCTCTCACTTATTCTCTCATTTCATGGCTCTGGGCAGACACCGGCACAGGAAGTGCATGGCAGAGTGGCCCAGCTTGCTAGCCATAGAACCAGGAGGGGAGGACCTTGGGAGCCAACAAGTTTCTAGGGAGACTCAACCCCCAGGCACAGGGACAAGTTCTGATAGGCCTAACTTCAGCAAGCCATTGGTCCCATTCCCCTTGACAGTGATTGGTTTAGAACTGACACAGAATGCAACTCTGGCCAAGGAGAAATGGGCGGAAGGCTGCCCATAGTGAGGGCAGAAGGCTGGTTTTGGTAAAGGTTACTCTACAAAGGAGAGAGAAAAAGTCCTGATCCTAAGTGTCATGTCCATGGACTAGAGCCACAGCCCTGGTTGGAGTCACCACTAAACTGCCGCTCTGAGATTGGCAGAATGGAAAAATGGAAAGAACCTTCAGCCATGGAACTAACCAGTCTGGAGCTGCCCTGCCCATGAGCTTCTTCTTATAAAGAATAATCATTTTTCCTGTTTTTGGGGTAAACTGAGGCAATATTTTCTGGAACTTGCAGTCAAGTTACCTAAGAGTAATACCTTATAAGATATATACGTGGCAAAACGATTGCTAGACCAGGGGCATAAAGTCAGCTCTTCACCCAAACCTGCCCTCATTCTATATTGTTTTAGGCTCATTCTCTGAACCTTGGAGCAGAAGATCACTTGATCATCTTCAAGGTTCACAGGATATATTAACTTCAGGGAAAAGCAAGAAGTCTGTATCTGGAACAGAGGGGGAAACTCACCCTCCTCCAGGCCATTCACAGATATTTGCAACATCCTTATATTGGCTTTCTGTGCAGGCAGCAGACCCCACCATAGGCAATAACCCAACTACAGTGGTCGTAGCAGTACAGAAATACTATGGTCAGCTCTCCCAGGAAAGGTAAAAGCACCCTATGTATTAGAAAAGAATTTACTACATGGATCACACATGTAATGTTTTAACCACCATTTTTTTGTTTTGTCAAATAGATGTTTGACAAATGTTTAAATAAATAATTTTATAGGAAAAAAATCCCATGAATTTAAAACACTCAGATATTTACATCTATCTATGTCTTTTCCAGACTCATCAAAACACAGACACCACGTATATGAAGTTTGTAAGAGTGGCTATTCTATTC
Source organism: Ursus arctos (assembly GCF_023065955.2). Lineage (NCBI taxonomy): Eukaryota > Metazoa > Chordata > Mammalia > Carnivora > Ursidae > Ursus > Ursus arctos. The sequence goes on from NW_026622875.1 coordinate 25,330,341, forward strand.
TGCATTGTTTTGCTTGCAGTTAGCATTGTGATGTATGCACATTGTTACATATGACTCAGTTCATATATGACTCATTTTTAGTGGTCACGGAGAATTCTGATACACTGTGGTTCTCTTAAGCATTCCCACTTACCAGGCATTTTGGTCACTTCCCATCTTTCCATATTATGAACTTGATGCTATAAATATCTTTGTATAAACAACTTTTTTTTTCCATTTGGATTACTACCTTAGGGTATATTCCCAAAAGTGGGATTACCAACTCAAAGAGTATGAATGCTTTCATAGTTTCTATTACAAATTGCCAACTTGTACTTCAGAAAAATAGGAACAAATTACAGATTGGCCAGTAATGTGTGGGGGTTTTCAATGCAGAATCTAATATAATAGGTTTTATTGATCTTATTTTTTTTGTTAATATTGGCACTCCATAGCTGTTCAAATCTGCATTTATTCAGTTACAATTCAGGCTGAACATTTTTCATATTCGTTTCCTATTTGTAGACAAACAAAAAGACATTTTGATAGAGCGAATCTATCCACTAGGATGATGTGGCGACATTATAAATTGTAAAGGCAATACTAATGAAAGATGTTACCTGTCATTCTTTATATGTAAACAATATCTTCATATTTTTTGATAAATTTTCAAGTAGAATCCAGGTCTTAACTATAAATTTACATAATTCTGTATCTATTTTGGACCATAAGCTTTATTCATAATGATTAAAATAATTTTCTAAGTTATTTCGTTTAGATTTTCTTTTGCTACCAAAAGGTAAAATTCTTTTGTAATTGATTTGATTTGCCTTGTTTCTGATGCTATCTTCTATTGCTTTAAATATCACAAATATATTTCTCCTCCATTGTAGAAATAAATACGCTATTTCATCCTCTTTTGATTTTTTTATGGTTTGTTTATGGTCATTTGTAAGGTGCAAACCTGAGGTAAATTTCATTACTGCCTGGACTTTTGACTTATGCTGCTAAATTCTTCCCTTACAACATGAACTGAGGATAAGAACACCCAGCCATTTAGTTCTGTGTCTGGTAGGTTGATACAGAGCAACTCAGAGTTCTGCTACAGGACCATATGCGTCACCTTTTTACAGGATTCCTTACTAACCAGAAAGAATAAGTAAAATGATGTTCATAAGCATCTTGAGATGAAAAAAATGTGCGCGCACACGTTTTAATGCATGTCTCTGCGTATTTCTTACAACTGCATGTGAATCTACAATGATTTCAAAGCAAAAACTTTAACTGAAAAAAAAAACTTTTAAAATTCATGCAAACTTAGTAAGACATTTGCTTTTAAATAAATAAATTTCCAGGGGCGCCTGGGTGGGGCAGTCGTTAAGCATCTGCCTTCGGCTCAGGGCGTGATCCCGGCGTTATGGGATCGAGCCCCACATCAGGCTCCTTTGCTAGGAGCCTGCTTCTTCCTCTCCCACTCCCCCTGCTTGTGTTCCCTCTCTCGCTGGCTGGCTCTCTCTGTCAAATAAATAAATAAAATCTTTAAAAATAAATAAATAAATAAATAAATAAATAAATAAATAAATAATTTTCCAGATTCACACCCTGACTCTCAACAAAAGTCCAGAAGCTTGGAGTATGGCTGTTCTTTATCAGTTTCCATACTCTGGGCAAGAGCCACCAGGTGGTGGGGTCTTTATCTTCAACTTCCCATTATTTGAGGAATCAGCTCTCAAATACTGCAATGTTAAGGCCAAAGGCAGGTCTCAAAGTGTTGTTGTTTAACCAAATTGCCAAATATTTATTAAGGATCACAGCAATCTTACTTGAAAGTTGGGCACCAGCTCTCAAACAAACAACTTGTAACAGAGAGAATTAATATTTTAAAGCTGCCAACAGCTTCTTCCCCCTGCTACAGGTGAGGCTTCTTTTTTGAAGCTGGGGAACTGTCATTTTGGTAACCAAGTGGATTTTGCATCCTAAAGTTTAAGCTGGAATATGTCCTTGGGCAGGTCTTCCCTTTCTTTTTTCTGTGGTGACCTTTTTAGTCATGCAGACAGAGATAAAGCAATTTCTTACCCCTTTTCCTGCAAACAGCCCTGAACAAGACAGGGCTTCGGATGTTAAGTATTCTGTTCACTAATGAAAATTTGGTCTATATTTTAGCAGGACTGTGCCCTTGCAAATAAATTATTTTAAAAAATGAATTTAAACTGTCCAGCTTCTGAAAATTATTCCTTGTTCATGAGAGACATTTCCTTTTTTATCTATCTCCAGTGGTTTTTTTACCAGTAGATTGCCAGACCAGCTCATGCGAGGAGAAACATCGGGCCTGATGGACTTCTCACAGTGAGGAAAGCAGACCTGGGCTGAGCTTGACAACTGCTCTCAGCCTAGCCAGTTGGGACCCCAAACCCGGGGCAGCCCCTGCTGCCATTGCTGCCTCTAACCCAGAGGCCTCTGGCCCTGAAACAATCCAGCCATTAGGAGCACAGGTCTGGGTTTGAATTCCCCAATTCCACCACTGTACCCCTGTGTGACTTTGGGCAACTCACTTTACCTCTCCTGACTCAGTTTCTTCATTTTCAAAATGGAGAAATTAATACCCACTAGTTAGTTCCCTCCCCCTGTTCTGGACCTTGGACTGGGGGTCTCTCCCATTCTGTACATAGAAGCTGAAATCCAGTGGCCAAAGGGGATGAACAAGAGAAATGGTCCCTCCTACCTCCTCCCCTCCCACTGGATACACCAGCAGAACCAGTTCTCCGCAGCAGCCACCTAGAAGCTGCTAAGTGTGGGGAGAGCTTGGACTACCTGCAGCAGAGGGATACTGCACTGTGCCTGGAACCTCAGCTTGTCTGCCTTCCTTGCAATCCGCCTCTCCGCCTAGGTGCACAGAATTACAGCTGACTCCAAGGCTGACCCTTGGTCTTCCTCACATCCTGGCCAAGGAGGCATGAAGATCCCTGGGGGGCAAATAGCCTCTGCTCAATGGGCCACCCTCTCTGAGCTACTTGTTCCAGCCCCTGCTCAGATGGCCTCCTTGGGCCAGGACCCATACCCACAGGCTCTGCACCTCACCCTGTTTCTCCTTGGATCATCCTTCTGCTCTTTGAAAGAATTCTCCCCACACCCATAGCTTCCTGCCGTCCCCTCACCACACACACAGAGTACTCTGCCCAGATCCCCTCTACCAGTATTATGTGCCATTACCAAGATTCCTTACCTGTGTGCTTTGCCTCAGAAAGCTCTCACCCTGCAGGCTTCAGAGAATGACCCCTGGGCTACTGAAAACTTTACCCAGGCACAAGGACAGACAGAAGTGCCTGGGAGTTTATGCCCTTGGGGTACCAGTGCATGACCGCTACTGTATGAGAGCCACTTCCCTTGCCTCAATGAGAGACAAAATGAGGGGTAATCTGTGCTCCAGAGCATTCCAAAGGATCAGGCCAAGGCTGCGAACTCGCCTAAATCACATTGTGTAGCTTCCTCCTCTTCCCGGTCCTGGTTATCCTACTCCCTTAAGGTCTCCCCTGGGAGCACTTCCTTAATAAATCCCTGGCACACTCCCTTTCATCTCAGGGTCTGCTTCTGGGCAACCTAAGACACAACACTAGCTTATCACGCTCTGATGAGATGCAAGTCCAACAACCTGAGCCCACTCAACTGTGTGTGTTCTCAGGTTTGTGTATATATGCACATGCATGTGCACATTCACGTGGGAGTGTGAGAACAGCCATGTTGGTGTGGAAGTATGAAAGCGTATAGGTGTGCTGCTTGGGTGAGTATATGCATATTCTGGGGGAAAAGTGTGTTTGCCTGTATCTGTATGTGTGTCCAGAAATGTGTGTTTCTGTTTGCAAATGCGGATGTAACTGAGGAATGTGTGTGTACCAATATGTGTGCATACAGGAAGTGGTAGGGTATGTATACACATTCGTGCTTGTGTCTAGCTCCCCTGTTGGGGGGCTTACAAGCAGAAGTAACTTGCAGCATCTGAACATCTCCACAGCCAGCAGAGCCCACATCCTTCGAACAGGCCAGCAAACAGCTGGGTCTCAGGCCCTTTTCAATGTCCAGAAACACAGCCTCAGTTCTCAGTTAAGCAAACATCAGATCCACTTCCACACAAAGTCCACTGACACATCAATGAAAGACTTGGGAAAGAGGGGAATCCTGTGGTAAATGAAACCCAGACCCCTAGGACTGAAGATACCCACTCTATCGGACTACTTTCGGTATAACTGGGTGCCTGGGAAGCTAGGCCCACCCCCACATCCTCCCCAAGTGCTTGGCATACAATCTCCCACTTAGTTTTGTAAACCTAGGCAAGCTTTTCATCCTGTGTCTCAGCTCCCTCATCTGAAAACGAGGATAATGGTAGCATCATTAGGTAGTAACAGTATATTCCCTGTACTCATTTATTAGGGCTGCCAGAACAACATACCACAAACTGGGCAGCTCAAGCAACAGAAGCTTATCGTCTTCCAGTTCCCATAGCTGAAAGTCTGAAATCAAGGTGTCAGCAGGGTTGGCTTTCTGAGGCCTCTCTCCTTGACTAGTAGATGGCCATTTTCTCCCTCTGTCTTTACCTTATCTTCCCTGAATGCATATCTATGTGTCCAAATTTTCCCTTTTTATCAGGACACCAGTCATATTGGATTAGGGCTCATCCCGGTGACTTCACGTTAACTTGATTATGTCTGGAAAGACCCTATCTCCAAATAAGATTGCATTCTGAAGTACTAGGATTAGAACTGGGCACACAATCCAATCCCAAACATTTACCTGAGGAGGTTAAAATCAGTTAGTTTTTGGAAAGTCCTTAGCTCAGTGCCTGGCATATAGTAAGCCCTATGATATATTTTGTTATGATAATGATGATGAATTATAACAACTTCAGGACTTTTGTGCCCTGTAATAATAAGATGTAAAAGTGGTTGCATAATGGTTGTAAGACAAAATATAACAAGCTTTATAATATGCAAAAGGTGAAAGAGAAAACAAAATCCATCAAAGGGAGTTTACTCTGATTATTATGAGACCAATTTCCAACAGTTTGTGCAACATTTGAGCCTAGTTTATGTGCCACAAAACTGAACGTTCCAGGTGGGTAAAATGGACCCACTGTTCAAGAACTCTTTTTTTTTTTTTTAAGATTTTATTTATTTACTTGAGAGACAGAGAGCACACAAGCAGGGGGAGCAGCAGGCAAAGGGAGAAGCAGGCTCCCTGCTGAGCGAGAAGCCTGATGCGGGGCTCAATCCCAGGACCCCAAGATCATGACCCGAGCTGAAGACAGATGCTTAACCGACTGAGCCACCCAGGCGCCCCCAAGAACCCTTAAAACAAATGTTTGTCTTATCACCTCTACAAGGTACACTTTCCCACTGCTGCTCAAGATAAACAAGCAAAACCAACCCAGACTGAAAATCATCAGTAAAGAGACAGAAAATGGGTCCTTATCTCAAGACATCTCTTCTTTTCATTAAAAATTTTTCACTTTTTTCAGCCCTGAGATCACAGAACCCAAGCAAAAAGAGAGGAGATCTTTGAGTGCATTGTTAAGTTTCAGGCCCAGGGGAGCTTCCAGGATAAATACTATAATGGTGTGTTTATAGTGTGTGGGCTGACTGCTGACCAGAAGGAAATGGAAATTAGTTTCTCCAGGACCCCTGGCAAGCTGGGCTTGCTGAATGAACCACCCGGTGGTGGTGTCCAGTGAAGACCCCTGAGCTGAATTCCTGGGTGCATCATCCCCAGCTCCACTTCCAGTCACTCATGAGCACCCACAACTTGCCCCTGCAGCCTGGGGTGGCACAGGCCAAGCCCGGCAGTCGTCGCTGCCTCAGCCAGCCAGCTAATGCTTCAAAGGGCTGGGTGAGGGATGCCTGGGGGGCGTAGTCAGTTGAGCATCCCACTTTTGGTTTCAGCTCAGGTCCTGGGATCAAGCCCCACGTTGGGCTCCATGCTCAGCATGGAGTCTGCCTGAGATTCTCTCTCTCCCTCACCCTTTGCCCCTCCCGCTCATGTTCTCTCTCTCTCAAAAAAATAAATAAAATCTAAAAAGGCGGGGGGGGGGGGCTAGGTGAATATAAATGCAGTTACTTAATCTAATGCGGTTATTAATGTAAATGGGTTATTTAAGACTCGGATAAATATTGCCTCAGATGTATTCAGTTATAAGTAAAAGAAAATCTAACTGATACAAACAAATCAGGCATTTATTTTTTTTGCTAACAAGAAAATGGGGAAAAGGTGATCATAGAGTTGGTTTGGCAACCAAATGATGCCATCAAGAAACCAAGAATGTCTGTCTTTCCATGTTCCCATCTCTGGCTTGTTGGCTTTTGGCTTTCTTGCTTGTGGCCTGACAGTTGCAAGGTGGCTGTCCCTAGTAACACCACCTCCTCCCTCTGTCTCTCCAACCAAGGAGTCAGAGCAGCTTTCTTTCTATTGCTCATTTCTGGGTTGTTTCTTCCATCCGCTGCTTGCCTTCTCAACAGCTCTACCCCCTGCTGAAACAATTCCCTGCATTAAACTCTTGCTGTTGCAATAACCAGTGATTTTGTTTTCTCAATTAAAACCTGACTGCCCGGGGCGCCTGGGTGGCACAGCGGTTAAAGCGTCTGCCTTCGGCTCAGGGCGTGATCCCGGTGTTCTGGGATCGAGCCCCACATCAGGCTCCTCCACTATGGGCCTGCTTCTTCCTCTCCCACTCCCCCTGCTTGTGTTCCCTCTCTCGCTGGCTGTCTCTATCTCTGTCAAATAAATAAATAAACTCTTTAAAAAAAAAAAAAAAAAAAAAAAAAAAAACCTGACTGCCCTGTAGTTAACACAGTAACAAACTCATATCCCTAAGGAGCAACACTTTAAAAGCACATACTTATGGAGAAAAACAAAGATAACTTTTAGTAAAAGTTAACAAAACTCAAAGTAGGCACATTTCAATAATATTGAAAATGAGGCACGTGATCATATGATGATGGTAGTACCCTCGACAAGTGAGAAGGTGGAAGAGGCCAGCACCCCTTCTAGCTCATTCCATACGGGGCACTGGGACAAGGAAGGAGTGTAGCTCAAATTCAGCAGTGCTTCACTCACTGCACTATGTACCCCACATGGGGCTCTTTTCCCAAGGAAAGGGCACTTTTTATAGCTAGCACAGGGTTTCCCTAATTTTCACTTGGCTAGCCTTGGCGCCCTCTAGAGTTGCCAAAAGTTATGGCAGGCAGGACAATGAAGAAGACAGAGCATAAAACAAGGCCCACCTAAACCCTGAAGCGTTTTTTCCCCATTTTTTAAAATTTAATTAAAATATAATGTATTATTTGTTTCACAGGTAGAGGTCAGTGATTCCTGAGGCTTATATAACACCCAGTGCTCATTACATCACGTGCCCTCCTTAATGTCCATCCCCGAATTACCCCATCCCTCCACCCACTTCCCCTCCAGCAACTTCAGTTTGTTTCCTATGATTAAGAGTCTCTTGCGGTCTCTCTCCCTCTCTGATTTTGTCTTATTTTTTCCTCTCTTCCCCTATGATCCTCTGCCTTGTTTCTTAAATTCCACATATCAGTGAGATCATATAATTGTCTTTTTCTGACTGACTTATTTCGCTTAGTATAATACCCTCTAGTTCCATCCATGTCGCTGCAAATGGCAAGATTTCATTCTTTCTGATGGTTAATATTCCATTGTGTATATATACCACATTTTCTTTATCCATTTATCATCTGTTGATGGACATCTGGGCTCTTTCCATAGTTTGGCTATTGTGGACATTGCTGCTATAAACATTGGGGTGCAGGTGCCCCTTCAGATCACTACATTTGTATCTTTGGGGTAAATACCCAGTAGTGCAATCGCTGGGTCATAGGGTAGCACTATTTTCAACTTTTTGAGGGACCTCCATACTGTTTTCCAGAGTGGCTGAACCAGTTTCCACTCCCACCAACAGTGTAAGAGGGTTCCCCTTTCTCCTCATCCTCGCCAACATCTGTCGTTTCCTGACTTGTTAACTCGAGCCATTCTGACTGGTATGAGGGGGTATCTCATTGTGGTTTTGATTTGTCTTTCACTGATGCTGAGTGATGTTGAACATTTTTTCATGTGTCTGTTAGCCGTTTGTATGTCTTCTTTGCAGAATATCTGTTCATGTCTTCTGCCCATTTCTTGATTGGATTATTTGTTCTTTGGGTGAAAATTTTATTTATTTGAAAGAAAGAGCAGGAGGAGGGGCAGAGGGAGAAGCAGGCTCCCCGCTGAGCAGGGAGCCTGGACAAGGGGCTTGATCCCAGGACACTGGGATCATGACCAGAGCTGAAGGCAGACGCCCAAACAACTGAGTCACCAGGCACCCATAAAGAGTTTTGTTTAGGTTTTTAATGTTCCAAGAACACAAGGCAAAGGGACTTTTAAGGAGGCTCCCCATCCAGAGGCAAGGCTGGGTTAATAAAATATATAAAGCCCATCCTCTGGAGGAGCAGAGCGAGGCAGTGACGGCCCCTGCTGGAAGGCACCTTGTTAGAAGGAGACCCACACTTCTGACAAGTGGCCTGTTCCACATAGCTGCAGCTTTCTTTTCTTATCTCTGTCATTCGAGAGCGTGGCCTCAGAAATTAGAAAATCAGCTTTGACCTCTGATGGCCCTAATAATTCCCCCTATAAAACTGCAGGACTCCAGAGACAGACAGACCTAAAGTACGCACAGTTATTTGTGGGCATCTTCAAGGGGAGCCTGCCAGGTATTGTAAGTTGGTCTATGCAGTTGCTACCAAGCATCAGCCCTCCCTTCCTCTGGACCCCACATCTCATTTGTCCCTATCCCCCTGCCCACAAAGTCACTTGCAGGAGCCTCAACTCTGCCAGCCTGTGGGGGAATGCCTCCATCCATGTCACGGGTGCTCTGATAGGTAATCCCAAAGCCACCCTCCAGAGGTGCCCTCACCATGCCGAGGCCCATGCAGAAGTGCAGAAATGGTCTCCTCCCAGCTCTGTGCCTCTCCTTATCACCTGGGTCCCAAAGCAGCTTTGTCAGCACCCAGGGTCTCACCAGGTGACCCCATCAACTCCTAGAACACCTCCACCCCCCTGCCAGGCCTGGGCAACCTGGAGGAACCTGGGACCAGCAGGGACCTCTGTGTCTTCCAAGGGGTCCCCCACACTCAGCCCACAGGGCCTCATGCCCAATCCATGGAGCTGAGTTTGAGCAGGCACCAGGCCACCCACCCAGTCTCCTTCTATTCCATCTCCTGCCACCAAAAAAAACCTCTGTGCTCTTCCAGTTACAAAGCAAAAATTCCCAGGTACTGATATATCTGAAAGAAAGAGAGACAGAGAATGCCATCTCCATCAGCAGTTGACAGAAGACTCTCTGGTACACTTCGCAGAAGTAAGCCAGGGAGGTCTCTCCTCAGCAGGGGAGGGCATTAAGCAGGGCCTATGTGGAGTTAAAAGAAATACTGGCCTTTACTGCCGTCTGTTTGACCTGCCGGCCTGTAGGGCGCGCAGCAAAAAAAAACCTCCTGGAGCAGCTGGTACTCCAGCAGGCCGCAGAGAAGCTGGCAGCCTCTGAGGGGAGAATGGGGTCTGGGAGGTGGCTATCCAGCTCCCTCCCCTCTCTGCTCCTGTCTCTCCTCTCTCTCTCTTCTCCTCTCCCTCCTCTCTCTCTCTTCTCCTCTCCTTTGCCTTCATTTTTACCTGCTTCTCCTTCCTGCTCCTTAGCTTCTAACCATTGTTCTTCCTCCACTTCCCTTCTCATTCTACTTTCTCTCCAGTACCCCTGTTGGATAGAGCACTTTTTTATATGCCATTGGAAGGGAAACAGAAAAGAGACACTGGCCCCACCCTTAGCGGTTAGTGAGATTACCAAAGGGGGGAAAAATCTGCTTGCAGAGCCAAGCAGAAGGATAGGACTGGGTCAGAAATGCCTTTGACCCTCTGAAGTGTTTCTTCAGCATTCACTTGTTAGGACAGCCTTGGGGGAAGACATGGCCCAAGGAGACAGCCCCACGGGATCCTTCTGGATTGGTTCAGCAGAGAAAGGAAGAATTTTAGAACACTTGCTGATGTCTGTGGAGTGACACAACTGAATTTATCTAATAAAAAATGAGAGAGCAAAGAATTTTCTATAAGGGACTCATCTATCTTTTTTAAAATATTACAGTGTCCTGTTTGAACATGTTTTTAAAGAAAAGTCTTATTTATTTTTTTTTAAGAAAAGTCTTTTTAAAAGCCTCACGCACCTTATTGTTAAAAGCACTATCAGATACAAGGCCCAACACTGTAAGGAAGACCACAAATACTATAAATAGGAGTTTAAAAATTCATTCAACAAATGTGATAAACTTAAGTTTTATATTCAGACGGAAGGGAGCTGTTAGAAAATTACTCCTTTCTAATTGGGAAAGGTCCACCCTAAGGATTTCTGAGGTCAACATAGAAGAGTGCTTCTCTTTTGTGCCAGGGAAGACAGACTCAGGCCTACGGAGCATAGAGTTTTTTTCTCCCTTTTACAAAGAGGCAGGGATCTGGCCTCTTAGGGAAAGCTAAGCCCTCGCTGACAGCATGAAACTTCCCAAGCTGTCTAAATGCTATAGACCAATATTCTGGCACATCCCAGACAAAGCAAGCAAGAGTCAATATCATCTATTCCAATCTGGGGACGAGGAACCAGGGATGTGTAAACAGAAGCAAATCGGCTCGTCTTATATTTTTGTGTTTCTTTAAATCTTACCCTAAACATGGTAGTCTATCTAACACACATATATCATATTAATAAGAGTTAACTCTATAATGTTTGGAAAACACAAAACTTTGTAAAAGGAAGCTAAATTCGCTTTCAGCTTCCCAAGGCTATGGGAAGCCCAGCTGCGGACCCCTGCAATTCCCAGTGGGTACCTGAACTGGCAGCACCCAGCTTAGGACAATGCCTAGAATTGCCTAGCTAACTTAAAAGTTAACAGCAAATAGCACAACTCCTACCTAATCAAGGCACGGGGTGGGGGTCAAGAAAACAGCTGCCTAATCGTACTAATAACTTAGACAAAGCAAAGGGGAAATGGATAGCAGCCCACATTTTCCTGTTGATAGCCCATAGCTGCTTCCACCATGTCTCTGGATTAAGAATGATGGACAGGAGAACTACCATCTGCCAATTAATTCCAGAGTATAATTTGTAGCCTGGGCCCATCCTGGAAGATCCTGGGCTGCTAACAAACCATGACACTGCTTTAATTTCTCCTTTGCCCCCACACTTTATTAAAACCTGGAGTGGGTTCCATCAAATATCCCTTCAAGGGAAAAACAGAGAGAGGCAGAGAAATGGAGCAACATTTGTCTCAATGCAATATGAAAGATTAGAGTTTGCTGGATAAAGAGGGAGAAGGGAGGGGGTAGGAATTCTTGTGAAACACACGCACGCACAGGGACACACACACACACACACACACACACACACACAATTTCTCTTTTGCAATGACCTCCTTATGCCCCATCCATCAGCCTGGGGTTGGCTTATTCTAACTAGCAGATTCCTTTATTCTGTATAACAGGCCCATCAGACACAATCTGCATGCCAATTACTGGCACAGACCCCTTGATACCAAAAAATGGAAATTAGCTGTCAAGGAAAGGCTTCAGCCGGCCAGGTCTCTTTCTTGCTCTCTATTTCCAGCTCATATACACACTCACTCTGCTCAGCGCCTGGCTCTCACCAGGGAGTCCCCAGTGGAAAAAGTCATCTAAAAAATACAAACATATTTTATTGTTATTAGTATTAGTTGCTGACTTTCTCAGTACAATGTGAAATTCACTAGTGGGCAAAAGCTGCTTAGGGCAGAAATGGGTGAGAGAGGTTGATTTCTGATAATTGCATTTCTTTGGGAGCAGATCAAGGCGTCCCATGAAAGGACATTCAAAGAAATGTGAGGATAAGGGCAAAAGAAAACAGACAAGGAATGGGATTCTGTAACCAAGATAACAATCAGAACTTTCACACTTAGGAATGGGCCTAGGCAGAGTTGAGAGGACAAAGGTGAGACAAGCTCCATGAACAAGCGTGCATGACTGCCTTGCATCCTAATAAGCTCTCACAAAGCCAGGCTGCGGCCAACCTGGACAGCTTCCTATGGACACAGAATCACTTCGGTGTGTTTTCAACCCAACCTAAACCTGCTGCCCACAAGGTTTCTGTCCTTATGCTCCCAGAATCTCCAAAAGAGCACATTTTATTATTGTTTCCTCTTCTCTTTTTTCCAAAGAGAGTCACGGAGGGAGGGAGTTTATTTTCTGCTGTCAAAGGTCTGGGGTTCATGTTGAATCTCATTTGGTGGCACAATGGAATCCATCTGGATCACTGTGACCTCAGAATGGTGCCCTGGAAAATTCAGGGCACCCCCCCTCATTCAAGAACACATCCAACCTAATGTCAGAGAGGGCTTTATCCTAAAAATTTTTAGTGAGGGGCATCTCTGTATTAAAAGTTTAGTTGTATGGATCCATCCAACAATATGTTTCATGAAATATTTTCATTATCACACAATTCAAAACTTGCTCAAAATCTGGATTCCATCATTGGCAATTTGAAATTATCTTTACTTCTAAACAAATTGTCCCTTCGTCCCATGCATTCTGGGAGCTAAAGTTGTCAGCCAAGAAAATCTGGAGTTCTTAAAATGCACAATTTTCAGAACATGATGTAAAATCAACTTAATTTGTCGAACTGAATTCCTACTATGTTCCTCATACCTAAATGTACAGTTCGTGGAAACAATGAAGGAATGAATGGCAGGAGCTCAAATGGCGCTTCAAATAGGTTGGAGAAGACACATATCTTGACCTTGAGGAGCTCAAGGTCAGACCTAGTCAAAATCCTTCATCACTCATTTCCTGTCCCTATATGTATTTTGTAGTTGGTGTTAACAAATGAGTTTACTTGGCTTTCACCAGAGGATGGCTTATGTGTTCCCACACCCAAATGCTCTTCTTTAAGCTCCCAACCTTGAGTTACTGGATTTACAAAAAGCTATTTACTTTCTCATCACCCAGAGTGCTCCTGACATCTAAACAAAAGCAATTTGGTTTAGGATCTGATGACATTTAAGGCTTCTAACCACTTCGGATGCTTCAGGATGCATTTCTAGTTTTCCTCCTACTTCTCTGAATGCTCCTTCTCATCCTTCTCTGAAGATTCTTCTTCCACTCCTTAAATACTGGTATGCCACTGAGTCTGTCCCAGGTTCTCCTCCTTCTCGTGTATTCAGGTTCTAGGACAACAGAAAAGGCAAGGAGAGGGGCACCTGGGTGACTCAGTTGGTTAAGTGGCCAGCTCTTGATTTCTGCTCAGGTCATGATCTCAGCTTCCTGGGACTGAGCCCCATGGTTTCGGTGTTGGTGTCAGGGCTCCCCGCTCAGCAGAGAGGCTGCTTCAGGATTCTCTCTTCCTCTGCCCCTCACCACGCTCACTCACATTCTCTCTTCCTCTCTCTCAAATAAATAAATTCAAGAAAGAAAGAAGGGGGGGAGGGGAAGGGAGGGGAGGGGAGAAGAGGGGAGCGAAAAGGAAGGAGAGTCAAAGCAGAGCCCCAGGTTTCTGGCTTGAGCAACTGGACAAATACAAATCATTTCAGTTAGGCATCCCAGGTTGCAAGGAACAGAAATCCATTTAAACTAGCTCAAGAAAAGGATTTTTACGAGCACACAAAGCATCTGAGAAAAATGCAGAAAAGGAAAGGTGAAACCAAGGCCACTCCAAGACACACTCTCACCTCTTCTCCCATTAGTGGCTCCTCAACTTCTCTGACTACTTCTGCTCCTTTCCTGTCCTCTAATCAGCTACCTCTAAGTTGCCCCTTTTCCCAAATCTCAACTAGCCCTTCACTGCCACCCCAGACACAACTCTCCCATAGTCTTTCTGCTCCAGTGCCCACCATGAACCGAAAACTTCCCTGGTATCACTTAGATTCCCCTGAGTGACATCTGACCAGCCCAACTCACCTTTTGTATTCCAGGCAAGCTTAACAGTGAGCTCCCCTTAGATGAGGCGCACATCCCTGTGCCAATCAGCTATGACTGGGGCTGGGCCAGATGGCCTGCTGTCTATGTAGCGGGGAGTATGGGTGGAGGAAGATTCTCTAAGAAGAGAGTGTTACTGAGACAGTTATCTCAGTGCCAAAACGTGCCAAATACAGTTGTATCATTAAACGGACTAATTCTACAAATATTCATTGTGAAAATGCTAAATGCACAGCAAGATAAGATGGTTGAGGCTTATACCTCTAACATTTTGGAGGGGACAGACTCAAAAAGACCAGCAGAAGAAGGAGAAGTTTCCATATAGGGAGAGAGAGTCTTGAGAGGTGTATTGGTTTTTTATTACTGCTGTAACAAATTACCACAAACTTAGTGGCTTAAAACAATGCAAATTTATTCTCTCACAGTCCTAGAGGTCAGAAGTTTGAAATGGGTCTTACGGGGCTAAAATTAAGGTACTGGCAGAGCTGTGTTCCTTTTGAAGGCTCTACAAACACCTCCATCCCTTGCCTTTTCTAGCTTCTGGAGGATTCCAGCATTCCTTGGCTCATGACCTGGCATTACTCTGGCCTCTTTCTCCATCATTTCGGCTCCCTCCCTGAATTGGACTCTCCTGTCTCCCTCTTTTCCTTATAAGAAGCCTTGTGATTACACTGGGACCACCTGGATAACCGAGGATTATCTCCCCACCTCAAGATCCTTAACTTAATCACATCTGCAAAGTCCTTTTTGCCATGTAAGGTAACATATTTACAGGTTCCAGGGACTAGAAGGTCATTATTCTGGGGGCGCCTGGGTGGCACAGCGGTTAAGCGTCTGCCTTGGGCTCAGGGCGTGATCCCAGCGTTATGGGATCGAGCCCCACATCAGGCTCCTCTGCTATGAGCCTGCTTCTTCCTCTCCCACTTCCCCTGCTTGTGTTCCCTCTCTCGCTGGCTGTCTCTATCTCTGTCAAATAAATAAATAAAAAATCTTTAAAAAAAAAAAAAAAAGAAGAAGGTTATTATTCTGTCTACCAGATGAAGGATATGATGGTCACAGAGGACCAACGCTGCCACTAGTCTGAGGAAAAGCCCAAGTCTAGACATAGCCTCATCTGTATCCTACAAAACACTGGTTTTCACAAAATGGAAGGAGAGGAAATTAAATGTGAAGAGATTAGAGGGGTGCAGGTGGTAGAGAAAAGGAGGCAGAAATGCCGCTCACTCCTCAGAAAAGTCCAGCTATAGAAGATGAAGGGAGAACTGTAGTCTGAGGGAGAATCAGGCCCAAGGAGGACAAGGCATGACAGAGTCACTGAAGTATGAAAGTTGGAGGCTAAGACCCGTCTGAGTCATGCGGAGGCAGAAAGAGACCAAGTCTTGGAGTGTGCAGGCTCAAAGACACTTCCACGGAAACGCCACGGAGGAGCCCCAAGAGGGAGAGAAGTTCAACAAGACTCTTCGCGTATCCAGCTGAGGTGAATATTGACCCAACCTCCTCGATTCTCATGAGAAGGCCTGGAGGGCTGGATAAGGAACAAGAAAGCAAACAGTGGAGATGGCTGGGCTGGAGGCTTGGCAGGATGGTTTCATGGGGGATCTGGGAAGTGAGCAATGCAGGGTTGCTAGAGACAGCAAGGGTAGAAAAGTCAGAGAAGCCAGGGAAGGCCAGGGAGTGGAGAACTAAAGTGGGAGAGGGAGACAGTAGCCTACGTAAGGGTTCCATCAACACTCACTGAGGGGGGGCGCCTGGGTGGCACAGCGGTTAAGCGCCTGCCTTCGGCTCAGGGCGTGATCCCGGCGTTATGGGATCGAGCCCCACATCAGGCTCTTCAGCTATGAGCCTGCTTCTTCCTCTTCCGCTCCCCCTGCTTGTGTTCCCTCTCTCGCTGGCTGTCTCTATCTCTGTCGAATAAATAAATAAAATCTTTAAAAAAAAAAAAAACACTGAGGGATGGAATGCATGGAAGAATGAAGAGCTGATCCATAGGCATGGTGCTGCTGGTCTGCTGAGTGTGATGTAGGATATGGGACTGAAGAGGTGGCTGTGATTAGATGGGGGAGGCTGGAGATGAACAGGGTCACATCACTAACCATGCCACACCCCTAAGGTGCACAGAGTTGCAGGGATGAAAGTTACTGGCTTTCCTGGATGATCCAATTGCTTACCACAGTCCAATGAGCCCCTGGCCACCAGGAAAGAAAGGACTCAGGGTTATCCCATCAGCTTCAATCATTATTTAGCCCTAAATCTTTCTTTGGTGGGGTGGGGGGTGATTATAAAAAAACATCTTGAGTGACTCAATTCAAGAAAACCTGAAATACACTGTCTCCACTTGCCGTACAACTGTTTATCCATGCTTGTCAGATGGACATTGGCAGAAAGCACACTTCTTCCCTAGAGAAAAGAAAGATGTCACTAAAATTATCTTGGACTCCACAGGTGACATTAGTATAGCCAGACTGCAGAGCATCAAGTGCCAATTTACATGTTAGCTTCTGTTGTGCTAAATGAAAGAAATCGTACCCTTGTTGTGTCAATTACGTAGGTGAGAAAACGCCACCAGCCGTGGGCCTGGCGCTGGGCTGCACGTGGGCCCAGGGGCCACTTATCTGCTCGTGTCGGTGGATTCTCTGCTGCTTGGCTCTAGAGGAAAATGCATCTTACATAAGGTGCTGCTCCACAGATAAGTCTGTTGTTAATATGCCTCAGACTGCCTTTGCCATGGCTATTATCACGGATACATGCGACGTACATCTTTTTTATCGGTGTGCATTGTACTTGTGGTAAAATAAATAAATAAATAAAAAAGGAAAAGAGACCACAGGATGTCATTTGTTGTTTTTTTAAAAAGTAAAAAAAATTTTGCTACGGATTCAACCCATACCACATATTATCCCCGAAGAATAAAACTGGAACATCAAACACGAATTAATCAAATTTGTGGGTTTTTCAGAATGGACTTTTCCATAGTTTAGCGTGATCCAGCAGGTACTTGCAGGGCATTATGGCCAAGTTGAAGGAACTTGTTAAATGCTATCTGTTATGATTCTACCCCCTCATTATTGTTAAAATGTACACAGTAATTTCCACCACCAACTCCCCCCAACACTGTCAAAAAAAAAAAAAAAATGAGGATTTTGGTTTGTTTTTTTTTTTTAAGATTTGAGAGAGCGAGCATGTGCACCTGTGTGCAAGAGAGTGGGGGGAAGGGCAGTGGGAGGGAATCCTCAAGCAGACTCCCCACTGAGCGCAGAGCCCTATGTGGGGCTCAATCCTAGGACCCTGGGATCATGACCTGATGCTGAAATCAAGAGTTGGCTGCTTAACCAACTGAGCCACCCAGGCACCCCTGCTAATGCACTCTCAGCTGAGAGAACAGAGAAGACATGGGGGCCCAGTGTGAATCTGGGCAATTTCTTCCTTAATATCCAAGAACTGATCAGTCTAGGGAAACTGAGGCAGCTCAACCTGACGTTTGTTCCAACAGAGGCCGACTGTGCAGCAGAGTGAAACCCAACTGCATTGTTAGGGAACTTCTGGCCCTTCTCTGAAGACCCTGACCTGCCGGGGGTGGGGGGTAGGTTCAGAGTTGTGGGAAACTGTTTGAGGGTGTGCAGGCAGTGAAAAGACAATAACGCATTTCCCCATTTTCCTCGACCCAGGAAGGCAGACACTTGAATGATAACTAGTGATGAAACCACCCAGGGCAGCCAGGGCCAGAAGCCTATGGGGCTGAAAAAGCCCAAGTGAGCTAAGAGTGACCATGTCTCTGGGCCTCCATGTCCCTATCTATGGGAGGGACCCAGAGCGGACTAAATGCCCAATGACATCCTTCATGCTGACTGTATGCATCCAATGCCTAAGCGTCAGGTTTCACCATCACTGTAGTATGTCTGCTCTATACATTTCTGCTTCCTTCCTAGCCAGGGAGCAGCTGAGGTGCTAGCTGGGGGTCCCACTGAAGCTCTGGCTGAGCCCTCATGCCCAAGTAAAGCCCAAATCCCAGACTGGAGTTGATACTAAGAGGAAGGGATCTTCCATGAGGCATGGAAGCTCCGAAAACTTGGGTCTGAGGACATGGTAGAGACTAGAGAGGTGGGCCTCCAAAAGGAATGTGAATCCTCAGTGCAGTGGCTGAGAGTTTTGTTCATCACTTGCCCAAGAGGGTGGGCACTGATGGCTCCAGTTTCAAACAACCATGCACAAGGGCAGAGGGAGAACCTGGGGGGGGGGGGGGCACACTCTCAATGCTCCGCCCAAATCCTCTAGGATCTCTTTCACCATTTCTGTGCACCTCCCTCCTGGCTTCACTATGCTTTTGCCCTGATGGCCAGCATTGCCCTTCTAGAATTCAGACCCTTCAAACAGACATCAGTTTACAAGTCCTAGACAGGACTGAATGCTAGGAAAGAGTCTTAGATATTTTCCAGAGCTTGATCCAGACCACCAGAATTCTCTCTAGCCTGTAACTCATGTATTCCCAGCACTCTCTAACCCCTCACTTCTTTGGTGATACCATGACCCAAATGACTGCCTGCCAATCAGTGAACCACATTTATGTTGCCTTCTTTATAACACTGAGCATAAAACAGTTAAATCAGAAGCCCCAATGTCCCCCCCCCCACACACACACACACCCTCTTCCTTACCTTCAACTGCTACTGCCTGGAGGCATATTTAATGGTGTCTGCCACATAGAAAGTGCCACGGTACCTGTGTTTCGTCCCAGACCCAAGAGGTAGACTCTACCCAATGTAATTTAAAATGCCCCCATTGTAGATTGTAGCAGAAAGAACACTAAGCAGGACAAGGTACCCAACATCCAGACACCAGAAACAGGCTGAGTTCTCATTCACAGGGAGAGGCTAAGGAATGAGAGAGCAAAAGAATGAGAGAATGGGAGTGAGCAAGGCACACACAGCCCCTTCACTCACCCGTCCTGTCAGGCTGGCAACCATTCATTCCACACTGTCTTGAAGCAAGAACCCTGCATTCGCTCATCTGAAAACAGAGTAATTGCCTATGTGCCTATGCATAGAAATCAACAAATAAAGAGGCAATATTTATAGATTTACTTTGAGTATCTAAAGAAACAAAGGAGCTTTCTGTCAACAGTAAAAGTAACTAGGTTCAAAGTGAGTTCAAAATTGAACAAATTATACCAACTGCCTCTTAGTCCATTGGGTAAGGATAGCAAGTCAGCTTGGGGCCCTTGGGGGACACTTCTTAGTTATGCAAATTAAGGCCTTTTATAATATTTTATATTTGGGAAGAGGATGCTGAGGCCCCATAGGGATCTAAGGTATACAGTATGTGAGGCCCTGGAGGAGTGTAACAGGGCTGTATGGCCCTGTGAAGGCATGCCTCTGCTAGAGACCCTAGATCTGCAGAGCTCAGAAGGAAGATGGACTCACCAGGGTAGGTAAAAACGTTAAAGCAAGAGGACAGAATTTTTATTTCAGGATGGTAATCGGGCTCAAACATAAGAATCTTAAAACAAAAAATTAACATTTCAATCTATTAATAGAGTGAACCGTGAAAGAGGCTTGGCACACACTGGAAGAGAGAAGTAAGGCTATTTTACTGCAACCCTTGTGGAGGTCGAGGGTCTACCAGTTCCCCCCAGAACTTCCTACCAGCCCTGTGCCCACTGTCCTTAGAGGTCAACACCAGAGGAACCTCTACTGAGACCACATTCCAGAGTGCCAGCCCACTCCTCCATTTACTCTTATCACTGCATAAAGTCCTGGATTGAAGAGCTACCCTACCTAAGTTTAATACTGATTCAGTCAAGATTCTGGAGTCCAGAGTAACAACCACTTGGCAGCCCCTCTGCCCCACTGACTTGCCCCGGGACTGAGGATAAATGCTTCTCGGGGTCTGGCCTCCCCTTGCACCCCGGGGAGAGGCCCAGTCCCTGGCTGCTGAGAACAAACCCGAGAGAATGCATGGCCCTCCAAGGCAGTCCTGGGTCCCCCGCGGCCCCCATCACACCTCTCTCTCCCCACCCCGCCCCCTCGTCGGCATATGAAGCGACCATCTCTGCTGCGCCAGGCTTCACAATTCACACAGGAATCCACCTCGCAAACCAGCGCACAGCATCACTTGGTCTGCATTACCTCTCCATAATAATCTCATATATCAAAGCTGGAAGAGACCCCGGCTCTGCCTGTGAGCGACTCCGTTAGACGCTGAATATCATTATCAGAGCCCCTCGCTCCCTCGGCTTCGTATGCAAACTCCTGAGCTCCCTGGAGTCCTTCCCGCGGAAAGTGCCCTGCTCCACGGACATTTGTTATTTTGAGGGTGAGGACGCTGAGGCTCCATCGAGACCGAACCAAATTAACGGCAGCCGCCAGTTGACTGCAACCAAGACCTACATTGACACCTAGTGGCCTCTCTGGGAACTACAGCCGCTCTGGCGGATTGCTCGGGAAGCCGCTGGGAAAGCTGAACAATGCCACTGGTCTACATACTAACATCCAGGAAGAGGACTGAATGGGAAACAAATATTCACTTTCAACACCTCTTTGGTGATACACAAACCCACGCGTCATGTTTAAATATCTTAACTTGGCAAGGAGAGGGAGAAATTGAAGACATCTCTCTCTCATCCCTTCTCAGGATAAAGCCAGGTCATTAAGAAAGAAATGGAGGAACTGAATCAAACACGTTAAGTGGAATCCAACTTTACATTGCACATCCCTCTGACTTGGGAATTTGTCCTACGTATACTCACACAAGTCATTGCAGCTGTGTTTGGAATTTTAAAAAGAAAAGAGGGACACCTGGGTGGCTCTGTTAAGCGTCTGCCTGCCTTCTGTAATGGAGCCCTGCATCGCACCCGGGCTCTCAGCTCTGCAGGGAGCCTGCTTCTCCCTCTCCCTCTGCAGCTACCCCTGCTTGTGCTCTCTCTCTGTCAAATAAATAAAATCTTTTTAAAATAAACAAATAAAAGAAAAAAGAACAGAACCTAATAAGGCCACATACATATATATATAACATGTATGTAACAATATATATGACAAGTCATACATATATACACGTGTGTGTGTATGTGTGTCTGTGTATAGCTAGTATACATGATATGACTTTTTTGTTATTGTTACATAATTTAATTTTACCTTTATTTGGAGTTTCCTTTCCTCCCAATGGCAGAAAATATAATCGTGGTCTGTCCTAGATGAAGTCAGGCGTTTTATATTTAAATTTAGTCAAAGCAGAAGTTTTCTTTCCTTACCTCGGCCCTTAGATTTAGGGGCCTATCTCATATCACATTTTCAGAGGAAGGTGTCTCTTCCCCAAATCTCCAAATGAAGGTTTATCACTGACCCCTAAGTTCCTGAGTCTCCAAATTTTATCCCAAGAGATCTATAACACCTTCATATGTGATATCTAACCCCCCCGTTCATGTTTAATAATTTCTTGGTCTCATTGCAAAGATGCTATTCCTTCCTTGCCTCTTCAATATGTAACATGATGTTAAACTTAAAAGTAATATCTGAATATTATAACAGTCACCCATTGAGAGGATATAAAAAGGGTTGAGTTGTTGGGCATTTCAAAGGATTTGTGAGGCAGATGTCTCTGGAGAGCTGCTGGAGTGCTCGGAGTTTCACTGCTGGGGAAAGGTGAGATGGGGGCAATTTACCTCTAAACCCCAACTTTAGGGTTCCATGCAGAGAGCCTGAAATGTGCTCCCTGCTGTTGGGGAACAAAGAGGGTGGGTGCCTGGCTCACTCTGAGGAGGCCAAAGGGCCTGTGAATGCAGAGTGGATGGCAACATCTGGGAAAACCGGATGCCAAGGAGGAAAGTGCAGCTGTGTACTAGTTTGGGTTCTCCAGAGAAATAGAACCAGATAGATGTTGATAGATAGATAGATAGATAGATAGATAGATAGATAGATAGATAAGACAGATAATAAGAAAATCAGTTCACATGATTATGGAGGACGAAAAGTTCCAAGATCTGCAGTTGGCAAATGAGAGACTCAGGAGAGCAATAGTGTAAGTTGCAGTCCAAGTCCCAGTATGAAGCAGGAGGAGACTGACATCCCAGCTTGAAGACAGGCAAAGAGAGAATTCTTCCTTACTCAGCCTTATTCTATTCAGGCCTTCCATTGATTAGATGAGGCTCACATACTCTGGAGAGGGCAATCTGCTTTACTCAGTCTACCAATTCAAATGTTAATCTCATCCAGAAACACCTTCACAAACACACCCAGAATGTTTATCCAAATATCCGGGTACCCCATGGCCCAGTCAAGTTGACAAAATTAACCATCACAAGCCCATTCTTTGTCAATTTGGCATTCATATGCCTCTCCTTAAAACATGCTTTATCTCCAAATAAAGATAACACCAAGGTCATAATGCCATCCAACATGATATAACTATCCTGCATACAATTAAAACCGCACTAAGTCTTTCCCCAGAAGAGGAAGTAGAGTCCTTGAGTACTGTTTACTTCTCTCTAATATCCCATAACTTAAATACTATGATATAAAGTTAATGCTTAAATACTATGATACAGGTTCAATATATCTTATGTTGCATGATAAAGGAATAAGAGAAAGAAGAAAACAAAGATATTTGCTTTATACACTAACACACACCTATAAACACATTCATAACACAATAAGGAGGAATCCTTGTGACAGACTCCTCATTTCTGTATTTGGTCATGTGGTATTTATAACCCTCTTCTACTATCCATTTCCTTTGCCTTCAACAAGAACCTCAGCTGGTTCTTTAACTGCTGATGTGACTCAAACCCTCATTCCTGTAAGGTCTGGGCCATTAGCGGTCCTGCCTGGGTTGAACTGTTGGGGTTTTCCATTGAGCTTAATCACAGCACATAGTAATAGTAGGAAACACCCTAAGGGATCTCCTGTATTCCATATACTTTGTTACCTCCACGGTGGAGTAGCAGTCCAATTTCCCTTGGTGGTCAAGGTTATTTCCCCAGCCAGCACAGGCACTCCTTTCTTTGCCTGTTGATTCAGAGACATGAGGACTATAACGTAGCCACATGGTGGTCTTAACTTCCAGTTCAATGGTGAAGGCTTTCCTCCCTCTGTAACTAAGACCTCTAGGCCAAAAGAGGATAAGGTCATGAGAATAGGAAGCCCCAGAATTTTGCTAATGGGTCACCAGAGGTAATAATGAGTAGCACCACTCCCATTTCCACGAATCTTGGCTTGGGAAAAAGGGTACTACTTTATATTCGACACTGATGCAGAGCATAAATAGTCTTGTGAAGAGCCTTGCCCTAGTCCTGCAAAAGTATTGCCATCTAGTTGGTGCCATAATTGAGTCTTCAAAAGACCATTCCATAGTTCCATCAAGCCATGTGCTTTGGGATGGTGTAGAACATGGTGAAAATCAATGAATTCCACATAAGCATGGGTTCACTGCAGCACTTCTTTTGCTGTGAAGTTCCTTGATCAGAAGCAGTTAAGGGGGGGGGGGGGCGCCTGGGTGGCACAGCGATTGAGTGTCTGCCTTCGGCTCAGGGCGTGATCCCGGCGTTATGGGATCGAGCCCCACATCAGGCTCCTCCGCTGGGAGCCTGCTTCTTCCTCTCCCACTCCCCCTGCTTGTGTTCCCTCTCTCGCTGGCTGTCTCTATCTCTGTCAAATAAATAAATAAAATCTTAAAAAAAAAAAAAAAAAGAAGCAATTAAGGGGGCACCTGGGTGACTCAGTCAATTAAGTATCTGACTTTTTATTTCAGCTCAGGTCATGATCTCAGGGTCATGAAATAGATCCCCAAGTTAGGTTCCACACTCAACACAGAGTCTTCTTGAAATTCTCTCTCTCCCTCTCCTCTTCCCCTCCCCCTGCTCATGCTCTTTCTCCCTCTCTCTCTCTCAAATACAAAATTAAATAAATAAAATCTTTAAAAAGGAGCAGTAGCAGCAGCAATATGGTGTGGAATGCCATGACAATGGATAAGGCATTCTGTCAGTCCATGGGTGGTGGTTTTGGCAGAAACACTGCATACAGGGAAGGCAAATCCTCAAGCAGAGCAAGTGTCTATTCCAGTAAGAAAAATGCCCCTCCCATGATGGAAGTGATCCAATATAATCAACCCGCCACCACATCATAAGCTAATCACCCCAGGGAATAGTGCTACATGAGATTCGATGTTGGTCTCTGCTGGAAGACTGAACACTACCAGTGGCCACAGCAAGGTTGGCCTTGGTGAGAGAAATCCATGTTACTGAGTCTATGCATAAACTCTATCCCTGCCACCATGGCCACCTCACCCCTGAGTCCACTGAATGATGACAGGAATGACTGGGGAAAGAGGCTGAATGGAATCCACCTAATGGATCAGCCTATCAACTTGATTATTAAAATCCTCCTCTTCTAAAGTCACCATTTGGTGAGCATTCAATGGGACACAAATATCTTCATGTTTCTTGCTCATTCAGAGGGGTCTCTCCACATATCTCTTCTCCATGTTTTTTGTCACCAATTTTTCAATCATGTTCCTTCCAAGTCCCTAACCATCCAGCCAAACCATTGGCCACAGCCCATGAATCAGCATATAATTGCACATCTGGCCATTTCTCCTTTCCAAGCAAAGTGAATCACCAGGCACACTGTTCAAAGTTCTGCCCACTGGGAGGGTTTCCCTTCACTACTGTCCATCAGGGATGTCCTAAAGAGAGCTATAGTGCTACAGCTGTCCACTTTGGGATAGTGCCTGTATAATTATAAACCAGGCCAAA
Source organism: Ursus arctos (assembly GCF_023065955.2). Lineage (NCBI taxonomy): Eukaryota > Metazoa > Chordata > Mammalia > Carnivora > Ursidae > Ursus > Ursus arctos. The sequence continues at coordinate 25,355,074 of NW_026622875.1, forward strand.
GTCTTCTCTTCCTCTGATCATAGGAAACTCCCCAAGAGGCCAAAGGTGCAGACTGAAAGGGAGAAGTCAATGTAGTAAGAGTGGGGATCATGGACATTTGGGCTACTTCCTCATATAACTTACTTGTGCCTTCAGGGCCTGCTCAGGCCCAATCACATATATATATGCCACTTCCATTTGATAATGGAGTGCTGTTGTGTCCAACTTCATGGCTTGGTATGTCAGATAACACCCAGTTCATGACTTGCAGCTCAGACACGTGGTAATTTTGTTGCCTATAGTTAAGCATTTAATCTCTAGTAAGGCCCAGTAGCAGGCCAAGAGCTGCTTCTCAAAAGGAATGTAGTTATCTACTGAAGATGCCAGAACTTTGCTCCAAAATCCTGAGGACCTGTGCTAGATTCACCTACAAGGGCGTGTCAAAAGTTCCAAACAGCATCTCTGCCACTGACAGTTTAAGCCCCACTGGATCTGCAGAAGCATATGGCCCAAGCAGCAGAGCAGTCTGCACAGCAGCCTGGACCCTGTTGTAGAGCTTGCTCTTGTCTGGGCCCCACTCATAACTAGCAGCTTTTTGGGCCCCTGTAAATGGGCTAGAGTAACCCACCCAAAAGAGGAATATATTGCCTCCAAAATCCAAAGAGGCCCACTAGGTATTATGCCGCATTTTTTGTTGTAGGAGGGGCCAGATGCAACAATTTATCCTTCTACCTTGGAAAAGATATCTCAACGTGCCCTATACTACTGGACCCCTAGAAATTTCACTGAGACATAAAGCCCTTAAATTTTAATCAGATTTATTTCCTACCCTCTGACACACATATATTTTACCAATAAGTCCAGAGTAGTTGCTACTTCTTGTTCACTAGATCCAATCAGCATATTTGTCATCAGTGTAATGGACCAGTGCGACACCTCATAGAAGAGAAAGGTGATCGAGTTCCCTGTGAATTAAATTATGACACGGCTAGAGAGTTGATATACCTAGGACAGTGAAGGTGTATTGCTGGCCTTCCCAGGCAAAAGCAAACTGCTTTGGTGATCTTTACTAACAGGTATTGAGAAAAAAGCAACGGGAAGATCAATAGCTGTACGCTAGGTACTAGGGGATGGATTGTTTTGCTCAAGCAATGAAACCATGTCTGGTCAGCAGCTGCAACTGGAGTCACCAGCTGGTTAAGCTTATGATAATCCATAATCCACTGTCATTCTCCAAGATCCAACTGTCTTCCAAACAGGTCAAATAAGTGAGTAAAATGGGGATATAGTGGGAATCACCACCCCTGCATCTTTCAAGTCCTTGATGGTAGCACTAACCTCTGCATTCCCTCCAGCAACTTGGTATTGCTTTTGATTTACTATTTTCCTATGTAAAAACAGTTCTTTTTTTTTTTAAGATTTTTTATTTATTTGACAGAGAGAGAGACAGCCAGTGAGAGAGGGAACACAAGCAGGGGAAGTGGGAGAGAAGGAAGCAGACTCCCAGTGGAGCAGGGAGCCTGATGCGGGGCTCGATCCCAGGACCCTGGGATCAGGCCCCGAGCCGAAGGCAGACGCTTAAGGACTGAGCCACCCAGGCGCCCCATATGTAAAAACAGTTCTACTTGGCCTTTCCCATCTTTTCATTCCACCAATTAGGGAACCCATGTGGTGATTCTGCCAGCTCCTAAGTATATCTATTCCAACTATTCATTCTAAAACAAGGGAAATAAACACTGGATGTGTTCAGGGTCCCAACCAGCCCACTATGAGTCAAATCTAAATTAAAACTCCATTGATCACCTGACCTCCAGGGATGCCTGGGTGGCTCGGTCAATTAAGCATCTGCCTTTGGCTCAGATCATGATCCTGGGGTCCTGGGATGGAGTCCTGCATCAGGCTCCTTGCTCAGCGGGGAGCCTGCTTCTCCCCGCCTGCCGCTCCCCCTGCTTGCACTCACTTTCGCTCTCTTGTGCTCTCTCTCTCTCTCTGATAAATAAATAAATAAAATCTTTAAAAAAAAAAAATCACCTGACCTCCATAACTCCCTATCCTTGACTGGTGGACCACAGTGACATTCTGGGTCTCCTGGAGACCCAATTCAAAGTCGTGTCAGCAGTCCCCAACAGCTCTGATTATTTCCTTTTCCCAAGTGCACAGCTGCCCTCCTAAAGGCCACAAATCCCTCTGGGGAAGACTGGGAAGAAAATTAATAGTGTAAATTTTTGGTTGTGTACCAGGGTCCTTCCCAGAGGGGACCTAGCCTCCCCTTCATTCAAGGGATTCTGGGTTTATAAACTGGCTCAAGTTTGGGAATTGATTGAGGAGCTATGACTCTGTTTTTATGATTCAGGTTAAACTTACTCACTTAGAACTTTTCTTACAAGATCAAGTAAAAATTTAGTAGGCTTCCTATCTACTTTCACTTCTAGAAACACCATGAGCAACTAGGTCAGTCTGAGTTGGACTATTCTGATCACTCCTTTGAGTCTGCTGTCCACTACAGTAACTACACTAACCTTGCCTTTGGCAGTTGCGTGCCACCACTTTACCCCTACCATCCCAAGATCCAATTATTCCCACTGTATTTTGGCTTCCCAATTCAATGACTACAGCACTCACCGTAAGGTCTAGTCTACAGAGAAAAGCAATCACAGTGCTCTTCAAGTATATTGGGACTCCCCGTCCCAAATTACTTCTCACAGGAATAGTAAAATGTATGTCTTCTGTACCTTCCCAGTGTGAGTAAATCTTAAATGATACCATTCTAACATTCTAGTCTCCCTAAGCCTTTGAATCCCTTCCTCTACATGAAGCCAAGGCAGGTCAATCATTTCTCATTTGCTCACTGTGAGCCGCCTTTTCATCCATGTTTATGTTAACCAAACAAACTGTTAGAGAGTTTCCTAACTCCTTGAGCTTGCAGCATAAATACAGAAGCTCTGCTTAGTGAGCCTATATCAATAAATTCACATGATTCAAATTAATGTTCCTCCCACTATTACTATTACCTCACACCCTCAATATCATTCCCACACATTCCCCAGATTTCTGTCTACACAAATTAGAAAACTCAAGTAGTCTTTTGGAGTGTAGTGCATCTCCTCATGGGTCACACTTGGTGCCTCACCTTTAGGGACTGCTGGGATTTGAGTCCAGTTACAGGTCTAGAAGCAAAGATGGGAGGTGGCTGTGGGGCCTGAGGAAACTCACCATTCTCTTGCATCGCAACAACCTCAGGGGTGGCCATTACAGCTTCCTCAGCCAATGCAAAGTGAATTCTCTCAGTAGGGAATCACTACCACTAGAGGTGGGAAGGCAGCTTCTGGGGGTAGGCAGGCCTCTTCCACAGGCAAAAAAGATTCATCAAAATTTAGGGGCTCATGGTCCCCAGCTTCATCAGGGGACCTCCAATTCAACCTACAGGATCCCATTCTTTCCCCATCTATGCCCTTACTTTAATGCCCTGCAAGGCTGGGTGTTCAATTTACATTATAATTCAGCCAATTGCAGGGTAAGATTCTGCATTTGATTTTCAGCAATTTCAACTCTCCAGCTATAGTAGATAAGAGTCTCCTTCAGGGCACACATAGAAGCTTTCAGGTGATTTATGTGGCATTTGAGCTGGGAATTCAAATCCCTGAGCTCATCCTTTTCTTCTGACACTTTGTAAAGCAACATTAGAAGAAACCAGCCAACCTCATTAGAACTGTTATTTTTCAAAAAATGTTAGAAAACATTAAATACACAGTTACCCAACTCCCTGTTTATTAGTGGTTGATTAAGAATGTTCAATAATGATATTTTGCACATCTTTATTGCCAAATTATGCCATGGATTATCAGTGTCCTCTTTATTATAGGAAATAGAGTCATTAGCACGTTTAAATCTAATTAAATTAGAGAACCAATTCCAGAAACCCCCAAACCAATTTAGAAAATTCATCCTTAAAATTCTGTTCCTCTAGAACCACTCTCAGTACCAAAATCTGTATTAGTCTGGGAGTTACAGATGGATGGATGGATGGATGGATAGATAATAAGGAATTGTTTCATGGGATTATAGAGACTAAGAAGTCCCAGGATCTACACTTGGCAAACTAGAGACTCAGGAGAGCAATCGTGTAAGGTCCAGTCTGAGTCTGAAGGCAGGGCAAGACTGATACCCCAGCTTGAACACACTCAAGCAGAGAGAGAATTCCTTCTCACCCAGCCTTCTTATTCTATTCAGGACTTCACTGGATTGGATGAAGCTCATCGCATTGGAGAGGGCAATCTGCTTTACTCAGTCTGCTAATTCAAATGTTAATCTCATTCAGAAACACCCTCACTGACACAACCAGAGTAACATTTATCCAAACATCTGGGCATCCCCATGTCCCAGTCAAATTGACACATAAAAGTAACCATCAAAAGCTGGAAAATTAAATTTATTGCCTACATCATGGACGTACAGTCTGAGAATTTCAACAGAAAAACTTACAAAGAGCTCATGAAAAGTGTCCACAGGAGAAGGAAATCAGCTTTACACCTCAGCCACTCCCAGGGAACCCAAACTGAGCTTTCAACTGCTCCAATCAAGTAAGTCCATTCCTGAGCCCCCTTTCTGCTCTATCCATCTTGAAATCCAATCTCAGAAGGGCCCACAATGGCAGCAGGTGAAGGAGGGGGAGGTAAAAAAGAAATGGAAACAGACCACACATTTCCCTGAAGTAAGGAAGCCAACCTGCTAAAGACAAAAGCTTTCTCTCTCCTAAGAGTTCCATGTTTTTATCACTACCTGGGAATAGGCAGTTTCAATTTGAATTGAATTAAAGTGACTGAGTCAAAGTGATGATAGAGCTTTCTATCACCTAAGAGTGACCAAAAAGTCATCAACTGACAAGGAAAAAACTGCCACATTCTGGAAAGCCCCAGTGCCAGAAGCCTCCTCAAGCCCTCCCTCTCACAATAACGAACTTCAGAAGCGATTCGGGACTTTCAGATAAAATCTCAGATGCAGATGCTGATATCACATAGGTCAGCCTGCTACTCCCACAGCTCAGAAAGCTCTGGGCCTCCAATGTGCTGCTCTCACCAGGCTCCTATTCTTTCCTGGGGCTGCATCATCAACCCAGCCTGGCTGATGAGCCCAAACCCTGAATCTCCAACAACCAATTAGGGTACGAAAAACATGAAGAGGGGCCTGAGCACTCCCACTGGGGCAAGTGGAGAGTCCAGACCCGGAGAGGCAACATGGATGGCTCAGGAACTACACTTGCTTAGCATAGAAACGGCCCGTATAGCCACACCCCTCAGACCTCAGCAGCCGTACACCACCCTCCCCAAGAGCTGAGCAACTGGCCAATCAGCAAGAAGTTCAGCTGACTAGAACCAACTGTACACCAGACACTGCACTAAATACTTTACATACATTATCTCATTTACTCATCTACCCATCATGATGTGGAAAGTAATGTCAGTTCCATTTTTCAGATAAGTAACTGAAGCTCAGAGAGGTTAAGTACTTTGCCGAAGATCACACAGCTATTAAGTGGTAGAGTCATAATTCAAATCCAGGGGGTCTGAAGCCAGAAGCAGCACTATTGGTCTCTCTGCTCTCACTGCCTCTGGCAGTGGGGTTCTCCAGCATGTTAAACTGGTCCACCCCACATCAGCTCCCACAGAGTGGTGTCCACCTTTCTGGGAGGGACAAGAAGAGCATGGACCTCCGTCTAGGCAATGGGGAGTGAAGGAAGTCTGTACCATGGAAGGAGAGAACAATCCCCCAACCCCACAGAGTCAGAGCAAGAGGACCCTCAAGGACCCCATTTGGACTTGCTGTCTGATGGGGTCCCAGGGCTCGCCTGCAGTCAAAGCTCCCAGGTGTCTCTTATTGGAAGGTACAGCCCCATTCTGGAAAGCAGTCCAGATGCCTCCAGCTCTGCCTTGAGGGAGAATATGGGCATTTGTGTCATTTAGGGCTTGGAATTAGACACCAAGTAACCCCAGTAGCCCGCTTCTGTGACCCAGCCTCTCCTGACAGTTGCCTGGTTGCAGGGATTTCGCTCCTCTGAGCTGCACCGCTGGTACCTGCACACCCTGCACTGTGCCAGGCAGCCTTTGGCTGCTGGGCCCCCCAGCCCTCTGGGTTCAGACCAGTCCCAAAAAGGAAGGTGATGTATGGCTGCTGAGGTCTGAGGGGCGTGGCTGTATGGGCTACTTCTATGCCAAGCAAATGTAACTCCTGAGCCATCCCTGTTGCCTGCATAGCCCTGGGTGTAGAGAGTGCCCACTCCCTGAAAATCTTTCCTAGGTAGCAGCTTTATACCAGCAACAGTCAGTCCCCACTCAGAATGGCTACCTGATGTGGTTAGGGCTTCTCCAGAAAGCTAGGCTCCCAGCTGTCACTGGAAGGTTCCGAACCAGCCCTTCTGCCACACAAAGCAGCCCACATGCCTTCCGCTCCACCTCCACCCCCGGGGAAATACGCACACTTGTGTAGTTGAAGCATGGAATTAGGCAGAGGCTAGGTAGTCCCTGAGGTCCTTTCCTGTAAGCAGGCCTCACCTGACATCGTTCTGTTCCAGGGCCCTGGCTCCCCTGTGCTGTGCCCACATGCGCGGTCCCAGTTCATGCACTACACCTTGTTAGCAGGCCGTGGGCTGCAAGGGGCACTCCAGGCCCACAGGACTCTGGTAGGACCCCACTAAATGAAAGGCCTCAGGGTGTACAGAGCCCACCACCCAAAGATATTTCTTTTTCTTTTTCCTTTCCTTTTTTTTTTTTCTTTTAAAGATTTTATTTATTTGACAGAGATAGAGACAGCCAGCGAGAGAGGGAACACAAGCAGGGGGAGTGGGAGAGGAAGAAGCAGGCTCCTAGTGGAGGAACCTGATGTGGGGCTCGATCCCATAACGCCGGGATCACGCCCTGAGCCGAAGGCAGACGCTTAACCGCTGTGCCACCCAGGCGCCCCTCCTTATTTTTTTTTTTATTATTATTATTTTTTAATCTACAATCAACATGGTAATGCCTTTAGAAGCTAGGACCTTTTCAGCTTTTCGGTTTTGTTTTGTTTTGTTGTTTTTGTAATGTTCAACGATTCAACAATATTTCTGACATTCCTTTTAAAACAGGGGCCTGTCAGTCCCTGATTGGACCGGCTGCCTGCCTCGGTCAAGGCTCCCAGGTGTCTCTCTCTGGAGGCTACTCTGACCTTCCCAGGCAGCCCCCCGCCCCACAAGGCCGCCCAGAGGCCTCCATTCTGCCCGCGGGGGAATATGCGCATTTGTGTAGGGGAGAGCTTGGAGCCTGGAACCCCCCACACCTCACAGCAACGCTGTCAGGGCCTCTCCACACACTTTCCCTGTACCAGGTCCCCGGCTCCCCTACGTGCGTGGCTCGTACACGCCCCGCACACACCCTGGCAGCCTGCCCAGGGCAGCCCGGGCCCTCCAGCCGGAGCCCGCAGGCTCAGGCCGGTCCCAAACCACCTGCGCAGCCTCCTGGGTGAAGAGAGCCCAACCCCCCAAAATTTCTCTGAGTGGCTGCTCTAAAGGGGCTCTAATCGGGCAGTCCTGCTAGGGTCCCCGGCTTACCAGTCATCACGGCTCCCAGGTGTCTCTTAGGGAATGGTGCCTGGGCACCCACCAGGTCTCGTCCCGGCCAGGCAGTCCAGACTCCGCCAGCGTCTCTTCCGGGGGGAACATGTGCACTTCTGCAGCTAGGGCTTGGAATCGGGCTAATCCCAGGGAACCCCAGTAGCTCCCTCAGGGAGCGCAGCCTCTTCCTACCGCGGCTGTGTTTCTGGTGCTGCCTCCCCAGAAGTGCGCGGCTCACGCCTGCGCAGTACACATCCCATCTGCCCACCCAGTGCACCTGGGGCTCTCCAGGCCTGTGGCACTAGGGCCAATCCTCAACCTCCTGTGTCCAAGGTCATAGCAAGGAACCAGCTACATTAGGACAAAAATGTATCTCTAAACAGGGGAGGCTCCTGCTCAGTGTTCCGAATCCTAGCCATCTTCTGAATAATTGCACTGTTTTGTTCTCCTTTTCTTTTGTTGTTGTTTGTTCATTTGTTTTCTGAACAGCAGATTACCACCACCCCCCAACCTGCCCCAGGAGATCCTACTTCAAGCAGTCTGAGGACCACACCTGTGTCCTTGTTAACATTCCCCATGCTGGGATCTGCTACACCAGCCACTCCTGACTTTCTCTCCTTGATTCTTTCCTCCTGTGCCCATGGTTTTGGAAGGACTAGGGTGCCTCTTCCACTCCTTCCAGTTCCCTTCAAAGCTCTGGACAGTGGAACCCTCGGCCCCCACATTTGACACAGCCCTCCTGCCAAACTCAATGGCCTCTTCTCTGTACAGCATGGGATGCTGACAACCCCCCCACCACCCCCTTGCAATTCAGCTCCCTTGAGTTCTAGGAAACTGCAAAGATGAAGAGACAGAATAAACTGGCTGACCTCAATTCTCTGTTCACACCTCCCGACCTCCCTCAACAAAGCCAGCCCCTCATGCCCTGGGACTGCTGCTCCCACTGCCTTCTGGACATGTGGCACCCCAAACCTCATACATTCCAAAACAAACTCATTATCCTTGCCCCAAGCACAAGCCACTCTGCCTTCCCCGTCTGTCATTTCCCAGTTTCTCAGGCCCTGGACTCAGGAGTGATTCCTACCTCCTCTCTCTCCTTCGTTGGCTATGCACGTTGACTGCATAATTTGTGGGGCCCCTTGTGCATGAAGCAGAAAAAATGTCATTAAAGGCACATAAAAAGCTTTTTCCTTTCTGCTGTGATCTTTTTCTATGCTTGTCATGGTGGGTTTTATTTGCTGTTTAATGTGTTTTAAGGGAAAAAAATTTAAAATTTTAATTAGCACAAATTTTACCTCTCATTTTTACATCGCAAATATCACAGCATTTAGCTGTTGCACGGAGTCACCAAAATTATGTAATTCCTATTTCCTGCCTTGTCCCCAGAGGGTGCCAGGAGCTGGCCGAAGAGGCAAACACAAGCCAGACTCAGGAATTTTGGAAGGCCAGGATTCATTAAACCTTAACTCCTAAGCATCAACTTAATGGGTCTTCTTAATACATAAGCATAATCAAAGATACTTCCATTGGATCTGATATTTTTACATGGCCCTGTCTGTCAGGGTTACAACTTATAGGGTCAATCCACTTATGTTCCCTCGAAACATAAAAATTCCTTCTGACTGAGGTATTCGTGTTTACTGGTTTCTGTTTTCTACATCTATGCAATCGAGAAGACAGTAATCCAACAAAACACACTTTTTTTTAAGCTTCTCTTAGTCTGCATGATTTGGATGCGCTCTGCATACCATTTTATTTTATTTTTTTTTTTTTTTTAAAGATTTTATTTATTTATTTGACAGAGACAGAGACAGCCAGCGAGAGAGGGAACACAAGCAGGGGGAGTGGGAGAGGAGGCTCACAGCGGAAGAGCCCGACGTGGGACTCGATCCCGGAATGCCGGGATCACGCCCTGAGCCGAAGGCAGACGCTCAACCGCTGTGCCACCCAGGCGCCCCTGCATACCATTTTAGACCCATGACTTCAGATTTACTACATGTCAACTGACCTCAGCCAGTATTCTTATTTCTAATGTTCAAGTTGTCTCAACTTTGTCAGTGGGAGCCCCTTCTAGATTGGCTCCTATGTCCTTTGGATTCCATTAATCTATTTAAACACTCCTGCTTCCTGATCTTGGTGTTTAGCTGTTTGGGTTCATCGTGAACTTTCAGCTCAAAGTACAGATATCTGCCATTTCTCCCAAGGTGCTTTCAGTGGGAAAAGAGAACTACAGGCCAGAATGAGCACGCTGAGATGCGATGTCAGGTGACACGTCTCCCTGGCCCCTTCAAGAGACCAAGAGATAAAGTGTATGTTTTCAGTTTACTATTTTTGTTCTTTTAAAAGCATGAGTTCATATTGATGTTTCCAGTTCAGGTCTAACAATACAGTATTCCTACTCAAATCCTTGATGCTACGATGGTACTTCCTTTTCTTTTATGCTAAAAAAAAAAAAAATCTAGACTCCTAACAAAATAAATATAATTGCCTGTTTTCTTTGAAAAGAAAATAATTCTAAAATATTACAACATTAATGCGAACTATCTAATTACCTAATAAAGTTCAACGTTTCTAATGCTTATTTTTTGTTTGTTTTTAGGCTGCATTCCACTAAGGATTCGCAAGAAGAAGAAGAAGAAGAAGAAGAAGAAGAAGAAGAGGAAGAAATCTTTGCTCTAGAGTCACTTATAATCTCTCACTCTATTTGACTCTGTGAGTCCTTATCTGGCATAGAGTTTTGGTTCAACCGTTTTCCTTCATTTTCAATCTGAGAGCCCTAGCATTAGAACAGTCGACAGACCAAAGCTCTTAGGGTGTGGAGACTGGCGGCCACTAAGAGAAAGAAGGTCCTCTCTGACACAAGATACTGGAGAGACCTCCAGCAGTACAGTGGCCAAAATTCTGCACGACAGTTGCAGTTCCCCACTATCTGCCCATCTGCAATGGCTTAACCCCTGGGTATAATATCAAGATTGGTTATATGATTTCTGGCTGCTGTTAACTAACCTATCCAACCTATATTACTTTCACATATTCGGTTGTTTTTTCTTTTTTTCTAAAGTCCTGTTCTAATCTCCTAAACTTTTTAATTTATCTTCCTCCTTCTATGAACTATAAGCCCACCCTTCTTTTATAATGTTCAACATTCCCTTACCAGACTAATATACTGTGTTATGTATTGTTACCTCAACTGGCAGTGAAGAACCAAAATCAATTAGCAGTATCTTTTTTTTCTTTTAAGATTTTATTTATTTATTCGACAGAGAGAGAGACAGCCAGCGAGAGAGGGAACACAAGCAGGGGGAGTGGGAAAGGAAGAAGTAGGCTCCCAGCGGAGGAGCCTGATGTGGGGCTCGATCCCAGAACGCTGGGATCACGCCCTGAGCCGAAGGCAGACGCTCAACCACTGTGCCACCCAGGCGCCCCCAATTAGCAGTATCTTAAGTCCAGTCAAAGCTTTTAATTTTCTCGCAAGGGAATCAAATTCTTTATGGTTATCCAAGAATAGTACCTATAAATGCAGTAATTTTCATCTTCGTGACACGAGCCTCACCTGCAAAGGCACATCAGCCTCAATAATGTAGGTGGGATGACATCAGAGGGCCCTAGTTCTGGGGTAGAATTTCCCAAGGCTAGAAACCTAAGACGATGTTTGAAGGCTTCATCTTACACCAACGCAGTTTGGCAGAGACGTGCCAGCATCTCCAGGAAATGTGGAGGCATGGGGCCACTTTGTAGATGAGTGGCTTAAAATACAGGAGCAAAATGTAGCAGTTACTGAAGTTTGTACAGATATTCATTTTTCTAACAGCCAGGATTTTTTCAGCAGTTTTTAAAAATTTCCCCAAGGGGATCCAATGGAGGGACCAGGGACAAGGGCCTCCTTCACAGTAAGAGGGCTTGTGCTTTTACTCATGGAACTTTTTGCAGGTACCCAAGAGCACTCCTGCTCAGTTTTCCCTCCAGAATCTTTAATGGGGTTTTACAACTTCCCCTGGGCTTGCAGCTTCTCACTGAGGGAGCAGGAGGGGCTGTGTCTTCCTTTTGGGAGCCTCCTGTTCCCACATGTGCCTGCTCCCATTTCAGGCAAGAATGGGTTTTCCAGCCTTTTTTGTTAGATGCTTGAGGACCTCAGGGTCCCTGGAACCCACAAGACAAAACTGTAATTTGGGGTCAAATCTTGTATGCCAGTTTCAAATTTCACAGAGGAGAGGCCACAATGGTTTGATATGACTACCCTCTCATGAACCATGGCCTGAGGAACACCCCAGGAAGTCAGTCTAGTCCAAGAATAGGCTAGAAATATGACACATGGAAAAAATAAAAATTCAGACAACTCTTTTTTTTTTTTTTAAGAGATAAGGAAGGATAGCACAGAGGAAAGACGACACAGAAGAGAGTGAGGCAGAGGCCCAGGGCCTAGTAGGGAGGGAGAGCCATGCAGGCAGAGTGAAGCCCCTAATGATGTGCTGGAGACAGAGCCCGAGTGAGGATATGGCGGCCACTAAATTCTGAATCCACTAATGACAGTGGAGGGTTGTCAGGGGCCAAGCCCACAGAGGTTTTGTAATTGAGTTCTCATTCTAGGAAACTTGCCTTGAGTTTTCCTCTCTCCATCCAGGAAACTTGGGTCTCTTGGCTCAGTGGGAACAGAAGAAAATACTTTTTCCAGAACCCAACACAAGGTGGCGCCAGACACCCGCGGACTTAATGAGATCCCCCCTCCAGGTGGGCTCCAGAAGCTTTGCGAAAGTTCCCTGAAGCAATCAATCAAGTCAGGCCAGGTTCAAAGGAAACTCAGAGCTCTGCATCCACAGCGAATTAGCCTACGGATAAAATAGGGCACAAAGAAAATAAAATATATATATGCATATTATATATGTAAGATATATATATTATACACACACACACACACACACACACACACACACACACGTAAAAGACGGGGAGAAGTAGCACAGAGGCTAACCAGACAAACTGAAACTACAAAACCTCCGTAAAAGGAAAATAAAGGCACGTCTCCGGGAATCCCTGGCAGGACAGGAGCCTGGCAAGTGCGGAAGGACTGGACGTGCAAAGCAGCCAGTAAAGAGGCTGTCGCAGGTACCCGGTGGGGAGAGGATCGCAGCTGGGGCCAGGGATTGATGGCAGTGGAGACCAGTGCCTTCTGACAGAGGTATTTACATTTACCGGTATTCTTCACTGATATGACTGCATAACAAGACTCAACATGACTGCATAACAAGACTCAATTGAAATGCATTCTATTCATCTTTTCTGAGAATTCACTGTACCATAGCTTTGCTCTTTTATGTGTTATTATGGACTCATGACATTTCAAATGTACTGATGTCAGCCAACATCCTCATTTTGATGCTCTGTCCCAACTTTGGCTGGTGGAGACCCTTTTAGCTTTCAAATGCCCTGGTTATTTCAAGCTTTGCTTCTGCCCCAACAAGGTGTTAGGTGTTCTGAGATTGCCCCATATTCTTGTGCCCCAGACCAGACATGGAATCAGACATTGTTCCAAGAAACTCTGGTTCCTTTTGGGAGAGAAATAGCGTTAGAAACCACAATGTAGGCATCAGGGTGCATTACGCGCGTTATGGGGTAACATTGCTACTGGGCCATTTTGGGGGGACAAAAAACAAAACAGGAAAGAAAAGAAATATATTTTTAATTACGTGTTTTATGAAGGCATGACTTCATATTGATATGCTCAAATCAATTCTAACAACACATTGCTTCTAGTCAAATTTGTGTCTACAATTAGCCTTCCCTTTCACCAATCCTGAAATCTAGGTTCCTATCTATCAAAATAACCATAATTATTTATTTGCTCTGACAACTTAAGAGAATAGCTCCAAAAACAAACAAAAATACACTATCAATACGCATAGTACAAATACTAAACAAAGTTTTTGTTTTAGACTGCAGACTCCTAAAGATTCGTTGCCAAGTTACTCTGTTCTAGAGGCACTCGTAATCACCCCACCCCACGTGGCTATACAAAGATGTAACTGTGGGCCAGCGGTTTCCATTCACTTTGATTTTGAGGAAGCTGCAACCTGCCCCCACCCCCCATTTTCTGCTCTACCTTGTCATTTTTCATAGGACTTATACACTCCCAATATACCGGATAATTCACTTAAAAAAAGTAATTACTATCGTTATTTGATTTTGTATTATTTTGTTATTCTTTCCCCTTTCCCCCGGTGGAAATGTAAACCTCATGGAGCAGGGGGTTTTCTTCAACTGGACTCTGGCAGCTGTTGCCTGAGGGCAGGGCTGGGAGAGCTGGGCTTGATTCTGGGGGCAGGGGGTCTATTCGGGGTTGAGGGCAGAGATGCGCAGGCTTCCTCTTCTGTTGTACTTATTAACTGTGCCCCTTTTCACAAAATCCTTTAAGTGTCATAAAGAGCCAGGTGATGGGGGTAAAAGGAGAGGAGGCCTGGGGAGTCAGAATATAAACACTCCTAGTGTTTATAGAGGAGGGAGCCCCTCTACTCTGGGGAACTAGCTCAATGTCTGATGCATGGTTGGACCTCAGTAAATGCATGTTTGGGAACTGGGAAGACAACAGAATAGTTGAGAGAAATGTTTATATCCATATATATGCCAGCAGAAATGTATGAGCACTGGGACAAATTGTGAGAGGGACGCACACAGAGGGAAATCAAGGGTGATTTCTGGGTTCTAGGCCTGAACAGGTGACAGAGGCACATTAGCCCCAGGGTGGAGAGGCAAGGAAGTGGGACGAGGGAGAGTGATGACCAGTATAGTACTATGGCCTTTATTTTTGCGAACTGAAAATATGTTTCCAGTTTAGGCTAAATATAAAATTAACACATACTCTTCATGAAAAAGTCGAACACAGAAGCGTGCAACATGGTACAAAGGAAAAGATCTTCAGGAATATCATCCTTCTGGAGAGCCACCCCCTGGCTACTTGAGACCCTACCAGGTGGAGAGGGGTTGTAGGCCTCTATCTTGTAGGAGAAACATCTAGTTGAAGTAGTTAGATTGTCCCACCTCTAGGCTGGCTGGAAGGGGCCTAGGAAGTTCGTGTGGAGACAAACCAACTCACAGGCTCCAAAGCTGGGGGCTAAGAAGGGAGGCACAGGCCTTGCCCATCAATCCCTTTGCTTCTCAAGAAACTTCCCTCTCCATTCCTTCTCTAACCCTGACTCTTTTCCTCATCTGGTAGGGAGAGGGGCAGGAAGAGTCTTCCAAAGGTGGGTCTTGTATGAACATGCTAGAAGGGGCTAAGGACACCCTGAGTGAGCTGTCTTAAGGAGGAGAGGTACCCAAAGAGATTTCCTGTGGAGCACGGCCTCCAGGAAGAACCAAGAGCAACCTGACCAGGTAAGGCCTTGGCCAGCTGTACCAGTCAGGGTTCTCGTGAGGCCGGAAGCTGCCTGCCACTCTTTCCCTGCTCCATCCTGCACCTGGGGTCATCCCCACAACTCTTGACCAATGGTGGCCTTCAGGAGCCTCTCTGGACACAAGGCTGATGATGTAATAGAACCCAAAGACCACTTTTTTGGTTACCCAAGGTGACCCCTTTTTATTTTTAATTCTATACTTTAACAACTGTACAGGTGAAAGGAACAAAGAAAATACCACGTTTATGATCAACATCCTTCTGCATTCTCCTCTCCTCATACACATGCATTCTAGCCGCTGCCTTCAGTGTGCATGTGTTATTTACCCTTCACAATATCTCATGTATGCACAGCATGTCCCATTTTCCATGGGCCTGTGGCCTCCTTCCAGGTCATGTATTGTAGAGCTGGCTGAGCCATTAGCCTCTGCACAAGCATTTGGCTTGAAGGGAAGTCAACACTGTACCCATCCTTCCTTTCCTCATCAAGGTTTCCTCTAGAAGAGTGGGATCTCCAAGCCAACTGGTGTAAAAAGTTTTTATCATTCTTGTTAAAATTTATATACTGCTCCGCAGAAAAGCTGAACCCATCACAATGTGCAGTGCTGCCAGGTTCCCAAAGCTCTGCAAGTGCCAGATATACATAGTGGTTTAACGGTCGTATGGTTAATTCCCCCATTTTATAGATGAGAAAACTGAGGACCAGAGCAACCAAGCCACTTTCTCCAGGGTCACTGAGTCAGTGAATGACAGATGACCCAGTTCTAGAGGTCACATCTCCTGACCCCCACTGAGTGTTCTGTCAAACCAGTCTGCCTCTGACAGTTGCTTCTAGACATTGGTACAGCAGGCTCTTCTTGCTTTTCTTGTCCTTTGTCCGTGGAGGAAAACAGATACAGGGCCTTTCCCCTCATGGCTGTGCCAACCAGATTCTCAGTTTCAACTGGGCCCTCCCCAAGCCTGCTAGATCCAGGCCCTGAAGGGTTCCTCAGAAGACAGCACGGCTGTGGCACAGGCTTCCACCTCTTCCCTTCTGCAGCTGATTAACTTCTGGGGTGAATTGGTTATTTTCTGAAAAAATAATTTTCATTAATATTTATTAGAGGGATGGTAGTAGCAGTAGAGTAGTAGTCACAATTACAGAGAATGTTGCAGAAATCCCAGCTCCTTGATTAACTTTCAAGCAGCAAAAAAAACCCCAAAGACAATTCTAACCCCTGGTTCAGGGGCTTCCAACATTGACTTTGATCATCCCCCAGTTCCCTGACAGCAGATCTCTTGCGGCCCTACTATGTCAGTGCTCCTCTCTCCGGGACACTGACCCACAAAAGCCCAGAAGGCAATTCTGGTCAAGCCTAACCTTCTTCCGGCAGAGAACTCTGAAAATAATGACCTGGATTGTGATGCTCAGTGTGCACCACATGGCAGGGTGCCCAGTCCGGAGATGGGACTCCATAAACAGGAGTCCCTTCCCACTCGTATTCATGTTCCTACCACCTTCTCGCAGCAACCCTGATATGTATTCCTAACCGGCTGTAAAATGCACCTGTCAACACTTCAGAGGGACTCTCCCCACTGTTCCTAGCCTGCTCACCTGCACCAAATTCATGAGGTTCCTCTACAGTTATTTCCCACGGCCCTTCCCATCATCACGCCAAAGAAGGACACATGGACACAGCAACTAGGCACAACAGGTTCCTTCACCTCTGTCCTGGGAGACATTAGTCATGGAGCCAGGCGCCTTTGATCCTTGTTTGTAAAGAGGCGGCTGTGGGGCTCAGTCCTAATGTTCATGAGCAAATAACAGGGAAGAACCACGTACACACAGGGTTCACTGAGGGGGCGTGTCAGCATGGAGCCCACCACCAATTCACTCCTGCTAGTCCCATCAGATCCTTAGGATGACAGCTACCTAAAACTGCAGTGATTATATATGATTATTTTTTTAACTCTAGAGAAGTACTGTCCAATGGAAACATAACTTGAGCTATATATACAATTTAAAGTTCTCCAGTAGCACATTTTTAAATAGTAAAAAGAACTAGGTAAAATTTATTTTAATAAGGCATTTTATTATTAAAATATTATTTTAACTTATGATCTATGTAAAAATATTAATGAGTTTTTCAAAATCTGTTGTGTATTTTATATTTACAGTACATCTCAATTTGGACTAGCTACATTTCAAGTGCTTAATAGTCACATATGGATAGTGGCTACCAAATTGGACAGTATGGTTCTAGAACATGAAAGTAAAACACATAATCTTAGAAGTTCCAAAGGTGTAAAACTGTTGTCCCATAGGTTAGAATAAACTTCAAAGCAAGGTTCAGTTGATTTTTTTATTTGAATTACTTTTCAACATTCAAAAATCAGGAGATTTCTCATAAATGTTTGGATTTCTGGCTTCTTATTTAAAACTTGGAGATCTGGTGGGGTGCCTGGGTGGCTCAGTCAGTTGGGCAACTGACTCTTGATTTTGGCTCAGGTCATGATCTTGGCAAGGTCATGAGACTGAGCCCCACATCAGGCTCTGCACTCAGTGGGAAGTCTGCTTGGGGTTCTCTCTCTCTCCCTCTGCCCCTGCCCAACACACACTCACTCGCTCTCACTCTCTCTCTTTCACTCTATAAAATAAATAGATAAATCTAAAAACAAACAAACAAACCTTGGAGATCTGGTAGCATTGGCTCACATTTCCTACGAGCAACAACATGCTGGAGCTGGAACACAGCTGCATTCTTTAGCTGAAACATGTTTGCTATGGTCCCTACCATCTCTCCCTATCCAATTATGTTCACTGAGGTGCACACTTTTTTTTTTTTTGTACCTGTCTGAGCCAGAGGCATCCGAGCTCACAAACTCTACTTTCTATAAAGTACACAAAGCCAAACTTGGGATGACCCACTGAAGAACGACTAACTTGGGGCCATCTTTATGCTTGCTACCTACATTACAGTGGAATGTGACAACAAAAAGAGAAAGAATAAAGTGAGTCACAGAAAGGAAAGGAAGACCCTCTAGCACCAAAGCCTCCATCCCCATAAAGAAATTATGGATGAAAGACAGGAAAAGAAGAAATACTTTAAAATAGGGACTACACACTGAGCATTCTTTTTTTTTTTTTTTTTTTTTTTTTTTTTTTTTAAAGATTTATTTATTTATTTATGTGACAGAGAGACAGCCAGCGAGAGAGGGAACACAAGCAGGGGAGTGCGAGAGGAAGAAGCAGGCTCCCAGCGGAGGAGCCCGATGTGGGACTCGATCCCGGAAGGCCGGGATCACGCCCTGAGCCGAAGGCAGACGCTTAACGACTGCGCTACCCAGGCGCCCCAACACACTGAGCATTCTTGATATAATTTTCTTTGCATATATATTTTTGCTTTAGACTGTTACTTTGTGATATAAATTTGAATGGAAAGAAAATCTTAATGGTGTATTTCAGAGTGCAACCGTCACCAACCATGAAATTATAGATGTAGACATGAAATGTTTAATCCAAACAGATAAATTAAATACTTACAAACTCAATAGGGATTTTTGAAGAATTGTCAAGGATTTCCACTTGGTAATTTCCCATGGTTTAATTGGAAAGATGCGTGGGTTTTGCAAGGAGGGCTGGAAGTTACTTTTTAATACTTCGGAGGATTATCTATAACTAAGGCAAACGTTGAAGTGCAGCTAGGCTGTGCTAAAGTCCAGGCTGAGGCAGAAGAGGGGTAGTGGTGACATGCAGCTCCAGAATCGGTTTGGGATTTAATGGACACTAGTGATCAATTTCTCATACAGCACTGTGGGAAATACATATACTCAGAGAAACTGTCCACTTAAAAAATTGAGGGAGAAACAATAAACATTAAAAAGCTTAGGGAAAGAAATGCACATAAAGGCACAGACACTAGAACAACGTAGGGAGGATGGTAAGGAGAACAGAGAAGCAAAACGTAGTCGAGGGCAGTGGTATCTATCTTCCATGGATGAAAGTGGCCACACACTCTTATAGAATATCCTTGTTTCTGGTCTTCTCTAAAATTGTTCGGTTTTCTCCAAAAGCTATATTTAGGGTGTGGCTCATAATGCACTCAGACCCCTAGGAGTTCTTGCCATTTGAGGGCTCTTCTTGTGCACCTGAAATTCTATAAGCAACTGACCCTTTACGTGGTTCTCTCCCTGGCCCTTTGCTCTGTCACTCACTTTGGGTACTGGAAGGATCCTAGTGCCCCTGATCCTGAGGGAGAGAGGAACCTCTGCTGAGCTGCTGAATGTAGACCCAGAAGAAGAAAAATGAGAGACGGTGTTAGGAATGGAATACCCTGTGAACAGAGGGTAAGCATGAGTAACAAAGTTGAGAGGAAAACCACAAAAGGTGACTAATTGATGGAGTTCAGCTGAGGAAGGCTGAATTTTTTTACCACATGTGGAAAAGAAGAGCTGTGACCACCTCAGCCAGGGATGCTCCCCTCCCATTATCATTTTGGGTTGGTCCAGGACCTCCTCTTTGACTGCAGGGTGCGGCTTCTACTTACGGTGGAGGAGCACCAATCAGACCAATCCTCCTACAGATAACAACTTTAAAAACTGATCACAACATAAAGTCAACTTCCTTAAGTCGCTGGCAAGCAACCAAAAGTGGACTCTTGAAAGAAGGTAATGTCACTGGGTGGGTTTCACAGTTCCTTGTCTGAGGGCAAGTGTCTCTTTTGGTGCCATGAACAGTGACAGACACGGGTACAAACACAAAGGTTAGAAAGTGAGAGGACGGGGGTTAAGCGTTAATGGACCAAACATTCCAATTAAATGCAGAGATTATTGGAATGCATTTATTTAAAAACAAATTTTAAGACCAACATAAGCTGCTACAAGAGACATACTTTAAATATGAGGACACAGATATGTGTCGAGTAAAAATATGGAAAGAAGACATGTCACACAAACAGTAAACAATGGAGAGCAATTCTGATATCAGGATAAGGAATACTGCCAGAGATAAAAAGGGACATTTTGTGATGATAAAAGACTCAATCACTGAGGAAGACATGACAACAACGTGCGCCACCAAAATGCAGCGTCAAAATACATGAAGGAAAAATTGACAAACATCGAAACAGACACACCCACACTCCCAGTCGGAGATTCTGCTCTCTCGTTCTCAACGACTAAAAGAACTATACCAACATATCAGAGCAGGGTTATCAAACACTTTGACCCAACTGATATTTATAAAACACTACTCCAACAAATGTGGAATACACATCCTTTCATGGTTCTGGCAACTATGAGCCCTCGGGTTCTTGCTGAAGGGGAAAAGGCCCGCCCTGGCCCCCTGTGTCCACCACACCACGGGGCCTTCGTGGTTAGCAGTGAACCATTTAGTCTTTCAGAGTGGGCTGGCAGGGCGCTGATGAACCGCACATTGGTAAGCAATTATGGAAGAGGAAAAATGAAATGAGTCAGTACACGAAAAGCCTTAGAACAATGCCTGGTGCTTAACTCTGCACTTAGCGTCAGCTAAAGTTAGGACTAGGCAGAAGTGCTGGAAAGAAACAGAGAGCTGGCCTTAGGCTAACAAGGTGAAAGGGTGTCCTGGAGAACGGATCACAGGGAGGATGACTCCCCCGCGTAGGGAGAACGTGGCCCGCACTCTCAAGGCCATGCAGATATGACAAGAGTGACTCCTTCCAGAGTGACTCCCAGCTGACGCAGTTCTGATTCTAGTTGCCTCTGAGAAGCTGACTGCTAACTCCCTCTTCCCAGGAGAGAACTGTGAGAAATCCCTGAGGTGACAGGGATGGGTTTGTTTTTGTTTGTTGTTGCTTTGTTTCGTTTTGTGCCGCTTTATGTACTGAGGTCTGGGGGTGGGTGGAGGGCACAGGAGGCAGGAAAATGGAACAAAGGAAGCTGCTGGAGGCCTGCTTTTACTTTTCTCCCACCCTGGGATGGGCTTAGGACCTACCTGCACTGGAGACTCAAACCTGTGGCCTAGTGTCCACAACGCAGGCTTCACACACATGCACTTTCCCCGGGAAACCAATGAAGCTCTTGGCATATGAACTGAATATGTTGGGCTGGAACATACTACAGAATGTAGCTGCTGTTTTCATTATGGCAAGGGACCAAGAATCCTTGCGGGCCAGTCTAGAAGAGTCAGGCCGTGCATGACTCTTGAAATGCCGAGCATTCTGGGTGGTGTAACACACCTGCTCTCTTGGCTGTGCCAGGTCCTAAGGGCAAGCACCAGTGGACTGACGGGAGCCTGAGGAAGGTCACCACTCCCCAGAGAAGGGGATTTCTCTCCCAGCCCCACTGATCAGAAGTGAATTCCTATAAATCCTCTTCTCTTCTCTTTGTGCAAATGCTTGTAAAGCCACAGAATGTGCACCCATGCCAGACTAAGACTCAAACTACGTCTGGTCAGCGTCATGCTGAAAGGAAAAAAGAATACCATTACCAAGGTGTCGGGGAGCACCACCACGGGGCAACAGGAGTACCGGAGCAGCCGGCCCATTTTCCAGACGGAAACGGGCACGACCACAAGGATCAGCATGAGGCCAACAAACGCAAACAGGGCCAGCGTCAGCGGGAGGGTCTCTCCTGGAAATGAAAAGATGAGGGCAAGCTTAGGAGACAAGAGTGAAGACGAAATCACCAGTCCTGGCCTCTCTCACTTTCCTGGAGTTAGCTCTGCACAGCGGCCAAGACAGCAGATGCCAACATCCTGAGATTTGACATATGCCTTAGTGACTAAAATTACTACCATTAAAACCATGATTTTTAGAATCCAGATGAAGGCGTTGTTTCCAGAAAGCCCCAGGGAAGATTAAAATCTTTTTCTTGGGAAGGGAAAGGGAGGAGCATCATGTGTGAGGCCACTGGCCGTGTTAGCTCGTACCTTGGCGCAGCTGCCGGGAGGAAGGCAGAGCGCCAGGATCCTGGCAGGATGAGGGGGGTGCCGGAAGGGAGCCGCACAGAGGGGAGCTGGGCGGTAACTGAAAACAAAATGTGTTTCACAATTTGCTCTTGGCGTTGACTCACATTGTGAAGGAAAATACTGCCTTCAGAAAACTGTCACGTTGGAACTGCGATTTACCGAGCCCCTGCTATCGTTATGTGACGTACCCCAGGTCACAGGGGAGCGTTGGTTGCAAAGCCCAGGGTCACTCTACTAAGTACATGTATCGGAAAGTGCCAAGTGTGAGCATCTGGAGATGCAGATGGGGTGATAGGTTATGTTCCCACCTTTCTGTTCTGTATAACGTGGAGCAACTCCCGCAGCCCCTCCGGGTCAGACCGCGCACCCATCACGTAAAGGGCAGCACAGCCAAGGAGGCCACGGAGAAGATGGTGGTATCACATACGTGGCTGGGGGCGCCGTACTTGGTTTCCATGCTTTTGGAAAATACTTTGGCAGCACACATCAAGAAATAAACAAACGTTCGTACCCTTTCATTTACTCCCCTGAGTGGCTTCCAAAAAATAATTTCAAGGAAGGAAACAATTATATGCAGAAAACAGTTCCTAGCAACAGCTGGACTGGGCGACAGGCTCATAACCAGTCTTTCTCTCCACCCAAAGTGGCATACCTCCACCTCCAGGTACGCTCTGGTGTGTTCTGTGTATGGACCACCAAGCACGGACCACCAAGTGCAACTATCTCGTCTACTTGTTGGTAGCCTGTCTCCCCAGCTAGAGGATAAGCTCCTCTGAGGGCAGGGACTTCCCTGCTGCATCCCAGTGACGAGGCCAGCATTTGGCACATAGTCAATGCTCAGTAAGTATTCACTGAATGAATGAATCCGTCAATCAATGAACATCACCAAAAGCGCGTGGAAATGACCTAAAACATAGAAATGATCTAAGTACCCCCAAACAGGAGATGATTTAATACACTATGAGACATCAGCATGGTACCTTAGGAAGTCAGCTATTAAAATGGGAACTGGGATATACACAAACTTGCTCACTACAGCACGCTGTAGTGGCGAGACTGGGAAGCACAGAATATATGTTAGGAGGAGGATGGTTACATATATTTTGGCACATCGATAAATTCACTTATTATGCAACTTCTTAAAACGAGGTAGACCACATCCCTGCTGGCATGAATAGATGTCCACAATATGCTTGTAAGTGACGACAAGCAGGGGCAGAATGGCAAGCACAGCACAGTCCCGTTTGTGCCTGTGGGCACTGGTACCACACAATGACTGCAAGATTAAATGTCAAACCTGCCCGAGGAAGCCTCCTGAGTGCTGGCGGGGAGAATGGAGAACACGTGCCTCTCACTTTACATACTTCTGTGTTGTTTGCATTATTTTTTTTTTAAGATTTTACTTATTTGGGGCGCCTGGGTGGCTCAGTCAGTTAATCGTCTGCCTTCGGCTCAGGTCATGATCCCTGAGTCCTGGGATCAAGTCCCACATCGGGCTCCTTGCTCAGCGGGGATCCTGCTTCCCCCTCTGCCTGGCTCTCTCTCTCTCATTCTCTCTGACAAATAAATTAATAAATATCTAAAGATTTGTCAGAGAGAATGAGAAAGAGAGAGAGAGAGAGCACAAGCAGGGGGAGCAGCAGGCAGGAGCTCTGCAGGGAGCCCCATGCAGGGTGCAATCCCGGGACATCCTGAGCCGAAGGCAGATGCTTAAACCACTGAGCCACCCAGGCGCCCCTGTGTTGTTCGAATTCTTTAACAAACTTGACTTAAATGATTTTAAAATTAGTATAAAATAGTAATCAGAAAATCCGTGTGGAAACGTGATGAATTTGATATTTGTGAAAAAGCAAGCACAGAGTGTGTGTGCTACACGACTGCAACGTGTGTGCATACATGGACAGTGAAGGAACGACCATGCCACCTTGCAGAGCGATTTGGGAACAGCGGTCCAAATTCAAATGTGCATGCCTCTGACCAAGCAGCTCTACCTCCAGGACTTTATCCTTCAAATATATACACACCAGCAAAATGATCCATATACAAGGCAATTAATTAAAGCATTGGCTATAAGAGCAAAATATTGGGAAAAAAATGAAACGCCCATCAATGAAGGACTAGTTAAATTTGTTATCCATCCACACAACTATATACTGTGACGTTGTAAAGAAGGATGACAAAGTTCTTTATCAATATGGACAAATCTATAAGATCTATAAAAGCAAAAAGGACAAGATCCAGAACAATGCATAGAATATGCTACCATGTGTGCTAAAAAGAAGGGAAATATATTTATAAATATTCTCATTTACTTGTTATGCATTTAAAATGCTTTAGAAGGATGGGCGCCTGGGTGGCTCAGTCAGTTAAGCGTCTGCCTTCGGTTCAGGTCATGATCTCACGGTCCTGGGATCGAGCTCCAGAGTCGGGCTCCCTGCTCAGCAGGGAGCCTGCTTCTCCCTCTCCCTCTGCAGCTCCCCCTACTTCTGCTCTCTCACTCTCTCTCAAATAAATAAATAAAATCTTTTAAAAAAATATAAATAAAAATCTTTAGAAGGATATATAAGAAGCTAATACCTATGGGAAGGGGCTGAAATTGCAAAGATGGGGAAGAATAGAAAGGAGATTTTCCATATATATCTTATATTTTTTTAATCATACGAAAGCACTACATTTTTTAAATAATAATTATTTAAAGATGAAAAAGTTACACACAAAAATATCAGTGGTATTTGAGCAGCAAAATCGTGCGATGTGGGGTTTGGTTTTGTTTCATTTCTTTTCAAAGGATTTGTTAACACCATAGGGTTTTATGCTATAAAAACTTTAAGGGATGGGGCGCCTGGGTGGCCCAGTCAGTTGAGCGTCCAACTCTTGGTTTCAGCTCAGGTCGTGATCTCAGGGTCCTGGGATCGATCCCCGTGTTAGGCTTTGCTCAGCTCAGAGTCTGCTTAGGATTCTCTCTCCCCTTCCCTCTGCCCCTCCTGCTCATGCTCGCTCTCTCTCAAATAAATAAATCAATCAATAAATGTTAAAAATTGAAGGGAGAAAAATTAAGCCAAACAGGAGGACTCTGTAGACTTTCCACCAGGTCCCTTCCAGAGGAAAGCAGCAGTGATATACAGCGCGGGGCCTCCTTGCAAGGTCTGACTCTCATACCCCTGGCTGCTTCTCTGGCACCCCAACCCACCCTGGTTCCCAGGCCATTGCCATCAGGGTAAACCAGCCTTTCAACATCTAACCTCAGGCCTAGGGGACTTTTCAGGAGGAAAGTGTTCCACACAGCTGCTCGAGTGCCCTCAACCAGCCCTAGGGTGAACTCTTGCCTCGAGGGGAATTACAGGAAAGCACACTTTCACCAGACCCCCACCCGGCTGGGGGGGCAGGTCAGTGAAACCTAGGGGAAACTCGGAACCAAAGGATCCCAGGAGGCAGCCAAACATCCACCAGGAGGGGCTGTGGCCCCTGCAGGACTCCCAGGGAAGAGGCAGGCTATCCATACCTTGCACCTTGACACACTCTGCCTGGCTGAAAGGGCTGTGCCTCCCAATGGCCTTCACGAACGTCCGGACCTTCACACAGTATGCAGCCCCTGGTTCCATGGTTCCCAGGTGCACCGGAATGCCCCTGCTCTTCACCACTTTGACATGTTCCTTTAGACCAGAAAACAGTTACACCCTGGCAGAAGCAGGGCAGGAAAGGGCAAGAAGAGCCAAGGAAGGAGAGTTCTAGAGATTTCCTTTCTGGGATGCATACAGAATGTTCCCTCTCATTCATTCATTCATTCATTCTATCTATTTATTTAGCACCTCCTACATGCCAGTTTCTGTTGTAGGCCCTGAGAGATACAGCACTGAACAAAACAAAGTCCCTGCTCTTATGGAGTTTACGTGGGGGGTGACGGACAATTGTGTGACAAGTGTCAGGGGGTGATGGGGCTGTGAAACAAAAGGAAGCAGGGCAAGGAGGGAGGAGGAGGAGGAGAAGGCACCAGAGTGGTTAGGGAAGTCCTCTCTGAGAAGGTCACATTTGCACAAACACCTGAAAGTCAGAAACCTGACGAGCCTTGGGGCACAGGAGCAATGGAGCCAGTGGGATATGTCTCCTCCCGCGTTCACCCATTTACCCATCTGTCCATCCATCTGTATTCCCCTCTACCCCCATCCACCCACGGAAGCTTGTGCTCCACATGTGAACCTGTGGAGGCTTGTCTGGGCCAAACCCCAGTGACTCAGGGTACATACGCCTCTCTCAGCACTGGCACTCCCTGTTACCAAGGGTGGGGAGTGGGCCCCATCCCAAAGAATCTGAGGGAGCTGCATGCTCCCCCCTGCCCAGGTCCTGATCTGTCCCCTATACTACTCCATCTGCCTGGCTGGCAATGTCCTGTCCTACCACTAGGCCCTGACCCGGCAGGAGTAAATACCAGAAATCATTGTTATTGCTTGCCCCACCTACACACATCACCTTTCAGGGGAAACTATCGTTCCTGTTGAGTAGGTGGTAGGACATATGCTTTGTCCCCCACATACTCCTATGAGGTCAGAGGTAGCCTAGGCCAGCTTTGTTCATAGATTCCGTGAAAGTCCCTTTCTACATGGAAAAGCCTTGGCAAATCATCTCGGACGGGGTCTCCAACAGGTCGACTATCCCTCAGTTCCTGCTCAATCTGTAGCCCTTCTGTTTGTCTGGCCATTCACTCTGGGAGTGCAGACATGCCACCCAACCCGGTCTGCCGCAACTATCCCACAGGAGGATGGGGGAAGTGCCCCATCAAGGCATTCTGGGTGGCCCATTGACTGATAATTAGACAGGTTTATTCACAAGCCAGCTCCTGGCTCTCTGCCCCAACTTCTGCACCCTACCCAGGTACACACCCTCGAGAGGCTTGTGCCAGGTTCATATGCTCTTGAAATCATCTAGATGATCTGGAACACCCTGGTCTGCTGCACCTAAACGTACCAGGAAGAATGGCTGAGAAGACAGGTGGGGCAGGGAGAAGACGTGCACTGAAAGCTTCTGTGCATCATACTATGTTCGAGTTTAGGGCAAAGAGGCAACCCCCATGCTTCAGCAAATCTGGCGTGAGCCTGGCGTGGATCAAGGCAATTCTTTGAAGAGGAGGCTCTAGGATTGTCAGTGTGCTCCCATCTCTCCTTTCCCACCCTGCACCCAGGCCCGCTCGTGCTCAGGCCAGCCCTAGACTAGACGGTGAGCACTTCAGGGGACAGCTTTCCTCACCCACCCTTCAGAGGTCTGTGACTCCTTTCCTAAGGCCTGACTCCAAGGCCAAGGCTGGAAGTCTCACCTTGGCACCAGGCTCCCTCCTCCAGTAAGCCACGAGGAACTCAAACTGCGGCCCCAGGTCTTCCAGCTTAATAACCAGGTGGAAGCCGTCCTTGGTGACCTCCATCACAGGTGGTGTGAGGACGGCTGTTGGCAAGACGGGAGAGAATCAAAGGCAGTTCCAGACAGGACTGGTTTCTGTCCTGAGAGACCAGAACCGAGTCATCAATAGAAACACGCCGGGGTTGTAGGGAAGGGGGGTGGTAGCTGTAACTCCCCAGCACGCAGAAGCTGTACCATCAGCCCCCTTATCGGAGATTTTGCTTGCTGGGCTTTCAGTTACCTGTGATTGGGAGGGAAGCACATGGTCCTCCTTCTGATACAGGATCGGAAGGACAATACACAGTGCTTGCCTCATTCCCCTCACTCCTCCCATAGGCATTTTATCATCTCACATTATCACGAGAAGGAGGAGGGCCAGCACAGCACAAGATGAGAGAGGAGACCACAGTCACATAACTTTTATTACAGTGTATTGTTATAATTGTTCTTCTGTTATTACTGTTGTTAATCTCTTACTGTGCCTAATTTATAAATTCAACTTTATCATGAGTACGTATAGGAAAAAACATAGTATATATAGGATTTGGTACTATTCTCAATTTCAGGCATCCACTAGGGGTCTTGGAATGTATCCCCTGCAAATAAGGGGGACTACTGTATACCAATACTCTTGTATTCAGCAGGTGCTCAGGAAATGCTTTTTGAAGGATGAGCAAATTTTTTTTAAATGACAAAGACTTACTACAATTCTCTTTTTTCACTCCTCTCCTTTTTTTTTTTTTTTCACTTCTCTCCTTGACATAATAAAATCCTCTGCTCCTTCTCCAGGAGGCACACATACTCAAGAAAAGTGACTGAATACTCAGGTAAACATCTCTTTCTGTTTTAAAATTGTATAACCCATGTTCCTCTTTCTACTTTTTTGGCAGAAATTGTTCCTCACCTTGACTCATCTAAGCGAGCAGATGCTATTTCTTAATGCTTGCCGAACACCTGCATGAGCTCAGGTCTACATTAAACAGTTGGGTCCATTCTTTGCCCCTTAGGAATGAACATACGTGCAGGGGCACGTGTATCACGGTAGCTCAAAGAGATCAGTGATATATACTGGCTGCTGATGACTTTCAAGCATTAGGAAATCAGCAGCCTGTGGGTGGGTTGGCCATTCTATTCTTGGTCTAAGAATTCTTCACTTCATATTTCTAATGGGGATGTTGGAAAGTCAGAGGGCTTTACAAATTCCAATCATCAACTCTAGAAATTACAGCCTAGGCACAAGTACCCATATTTGACATTGTTGGATCTCAAACAGCCCCTGTGGATTCTTTCCCATCAGCAGACCAAGAACAGAAGGGCACACACAGGCAGCCTCCAGTCCCTGGCTACTGATGACGGATCCATACTTGCCTGTCAAATCTCAACACTGCGGGACCAGAAGGGCCACCTCACTGGTGGCCTTAGCTTGGGAAGTGCAGTGGGGTGTGTTCTGGGCTAAATCCCCCTGCACTGGGGTCAGTAGATACTCAGAAGAAAAGCAGTTCCTGGAGGGAGTTTTTGGAGAGCAAAGCATTTCCTGGCATTTGAAGAGCTGCCTGGATAGGAGACAGGAGAACTGGGGAAGTCGGGGACCAACTATGCAAAATATAGCCAGTTCAGAAGCTTCAGTTTTAAGTAACATGATTAAAACTGGATCCTCTCATCTCCGAATTTATTGAGAATAGAATTAGAGAAAATGGCCTAAAGTCATTTCAGTTCAGAGGAAAACTGTTGACAGTGTTGGGGCAGGAACCTCTGTTCTGTGCGCTCTACGTACTTGTTTCTCCGTCCAGCAAGCTTTGGAAAGCATGCGCTATTCCTGTTGTTTAGGCGTAAGTGAGCCTCGGAGAAGTTACGTGATTTGCCCAGAGTCACAGTGAATGGTCAGAATTTGAGCCCATGTCTTTCTAGACTCTGCTCTGTGGGGTATTTAGCCTCCGTATGAGTGGATCCCAAACCCAGCTATACACGAGAACAACCTGAGGAAACTGTGAACTCCCAGTAACAGAATGCACACGGACCCCTCGAATTAGACTGTGTGGAGATGGGCCCGAGACACGTGGTTCTGAAGCGCTGCCGTGATGGGCCGTGTAATCAGGGTGAAGAAACTCTGCTCTCAACAAGGCTCCCCCTGAAGAGGAGGAGAGCCTGTTCGGAAGAGCCTTAAAACAAGATCTTTCACATGCCTGGGGAGACACTGAGGTGGCCTTTTTCAAAGGCAAAAGAACAGATTTACTGCCCCTTTAGGAGTCACGAGTCCACCCTCACTCCGTAGCTGACTCTGTCTGCACGGGGATCACGGAGGGTGCCGTCTTCTACCTTCTGAGGCAGGTACGCAAGCTCTTTCCTGTTCCTCAGCATCTCCGGCAGTGAGACCCTTCCTGTTTACACGGGTCCCCTCGAGCACGAGCTGTTACTGCACGCCCCTGCCCACGTAAACACTTTGTCTCCATCTGACCTGTACCTTCCTTTCCAACAATAGCTGCCAGTTCCCAGCAATGGTTTTGGCTGGAGCCCTAGGCTCCTAGGAGCTGGAGAGCGGTGGTGCTGGGTGCTGCCCGGGCACTGCACCCTCCAGTGCCCCTCAGACTCCCCAGTGCCTCACACTGGGATCCCACTGCCTCCGCTGTAGCCTCTCAGTGCCTGGGGAAAGAGGCCTGGGCAGAGAAACCCCATTTTGCACCACAATTCCTATTGGTATCCCATTCTGGCAGTCCCACTCCTGCCCCCACCTCTTCGATCCTCTGCTCTCCGGCTCTCAGCTCCAAGCATCCCTTGGGCAATAATAATATAACACCAATAGCTGAGAGCTATGATAGGACAGCACTGCCCAGAACATTTACACATTTCACCTTATATAGTCCCCACAACCACCCAGCGACGCAAACTGTCGCCCTTTTTACAGGTGAGGAAGCACAGTCAGCTATCAAGTGGCTGAGCTGGGATTTGAATCATACCTGTCTGACTCTAAAGGGCCAACTTCCCCTTCAAATCTGTCTTCACCTTCCTCAGCCCCTTCCAGGGTGGGCTCCCTGACCTTCTGAATCCTCCTGATTTCTTTTTTTTTTTTTTTTGAAGATTTTATTTATTTATTCAACAGAGATAGAGACAGCCAGCGAGAGAGGGAACACAAGCAGGGGGAGTAGAAAAGGAAGAAGCAGGCTCCCAGCAGAGGAGCCTGATGTGGGGCTCGATCCCATAACGCCGGGATCACGCCCTGAGCCGAAGGCAGACGCTTAACCGCTGTGCCACCCAGGCGCCCCTGAATCCTCCTGATTTCTACCCGATCTTCTATACTCCTCAGCAACCTTTGAGTCACCCTATTACTACAGATGCTGCCCCAAACCTTCCTTTGTCCTCACTCACAGCAGAGGATCTTCCATTACATCAAGAGAACAGAGATCACCAAAGGCCTTTCCCCTGCCTTTCCCACAGCTCCAACCCGGTCGCATTATTGCCTGTGCCCATCTCAGAGGAGAAGCTGCCTTGCTCCTTCCCCTCTCCGTTCAATCCTCCACCTAGCAGCCTCGCCACCATCCCTAATATTCCATGAAGCCATTTTCCCAAAGACCCATTTAGGGCCCTCCTTCAGGTCTATCAGCAGCTCTTCTCCCCTCCATGACACTACCTGCCCAGCCACCTATGGGTGCCCTTCCCTCCATTCACTTTTTAAACTCTGAGGTTTCCCAGGATCCTATCCTGGGTTCTCTTTGTCCTCACATCTTGTCCCTGGACAATCTCATCTGCTCCCAAGTCTTTAGTTATTAATTTTGTCTGGTATCTGATATTGGCCTGTCTGAGCCCCAGGGCCTGATTTCTAGCTGCCAGTCAGACATCTGTGGCATGCTATCTTGAAGGCGCCTCCAGCTCAAAGAGCCCAAAGCCAGGAGTGCCTCCTATTCCTCCTGGGTTCTCTGCCTTGGATGACGTTCTCACCAACCACAACTAGAAGCCAGACACCATCATTGTCTCTCCCGACTCCATCTCCCAATAACTGGTCCCCAAGCTCTGTCTTTTCTAACTCAGCCATGTCTCTTGAATATGTCCTCTCCTTTCTGTCCCCTCCATCACTTCTATGATCAGGACCAATTTTGACTCAGCTGTAATGACAGTAACGCCCTCCTCACTCTTTCCGTGCCCTGCAGACCTGTCCTACTTCAACTCACTTTCCACACAGCATTCAGAGTGATTGGTATAGAAGATAGAACTAGCCTAAACCCTCTCTTCTTCCATGACTCCCCTCTGCTGATTTCAACAAGTTTCATGTCAAAGCCCTTCACCACATGACCAGACCTTGTTCCTGCTGTTCCCCAAACAAACATACCCTTGTATACACCTGTCATTGCTTGCACTCTGCCATATTTGGCCATGCATGTGGATTCTTCCCATCCTTTTTTCTCAATCATTTTCCATGTACTATTACTGTAGAAAAGTTGTTCATTTCCCAGTGGCTGTTTCTGGTGAGTCTGATAAATATATAGATCCTATTGCACAAAGAAGCTGCTCGTACAGGCAACAATATGAGGTTAACGAGGCCCCAGATGGGAGGCAATGTAAGATGTATTGAGGTACTATCTAGGTAGGAAGAAGCAGTCCCAGCTCTACCCCCCCAACTTCAGAACAGCTTTCCTTCCGTGTTCCCCACCACTTGCAGACCGTGACAGAGACCGTCAGGAATGACTTCCAAAGTCTCTCTCAAAATGAGAGGGCATGTGGGAAGCAGTTGGTAATTTTTTAAATGGCCCAGTTAGGACCGTGTGTGTTCATGGTACTCTGGCTTTGCAAGGCCAGTTTGATGCTAACAAGAATCCCGAAAGTCTCAGTGAATTTGGTTCCTGAAGGTGAGGGCAATGGGAGCAGGGGAGTAAGAAGAGAAGTGCCTTACTTGAGTTTCGGTTAAAGGGATGCTGCAGGGTGCTCCAGGCTGAGGTCTGTGCGCCCACGGTGGCCCTGACACGGAGGTTGTATGGCACAGTGGCAGTGACGTCATCGGTGATGTCACACTCAGGACCTTCGGTGGGTGAGCACCAGCTGCTGGGGATCCAGATGTGGCTCATGTACAGGCTCTCATATTCTCTGGCCAAGGAGAGGAGGGCACAGCGTCACACCAGCCCCTTTCACCCAGGCTCAATGACAGGGGCAGGTCACTGCCTCATTCACCTACTTTTTATGAGTCAGCAAAATCAAGCATTTGCTCCACACTCCAGTTACTCCACTCTCTTCCCTCACCAACCATCCATTCTTTCTTAGTCCTTTTGTCACTGAACAAGAAAAACACAGGAGTAAACCCCAGTCTGTCCTGGCCTCTCCATCTCTGCAGCACCCCTTCAATCTCAACTGCTGTCATCCCTGACCTTGCTATGGTCTCCTGACTGATCTTCCAGCTTCAACTCCTGCCATCCTTCAAACCATTCATCACTCAGCAGACCGTGACATTTCTCTCCTTAATGGCTTCCAAAGCACTCAAAATGGAACCAAACTCTTCCTGGTGGCCTGTAAGACTCTCAGGCCTTCTCTCTCACTCTGCCCCTAAACATGGTGTTGCCTCTACACTGGCCTCCTTGCCATTCCTCCACAAGCCGAGCTCCTGTTACCTTAGGACCTTTGACTGCCTGTTTGCTGCCTCAAATGTCCCATCCCTGCTGTTCACATTGGTTGGCTCTTCCTGTCCTTCAGACCGGCTTAAACATCACCTCCCCAGGAAGACCCTCCCTGACAACCTAATTTTTTAAAATTTAAATTCAATTAGCCAACATATTAGTTTTTGATATAATGTTCAATGATTCATTAGTTCAGTATAACACCCAGTGCTCATCATATCTGACCACCTAATTAACAGGAGCCTCAGGGTCGACTCTCTATTGCATCAGCCTTCTCACTTCCTCTAGCACAGAACACGACCTGCAGCTACCTAGAGCAGTGCTGCCCAAGAGAACGTGTCCTGTATCAGTGTTGTTCACTGCGGCAGTCAC
Organism: Ursus arctos; assembly: GCF_023065955.2. Taxonomy (NCBI): domain Eukaryota; kingdom Metazoa; phylum Chordata; class Mammalia; order Carnivora; family Ursidae; genus Ursus; species Ursus arctos. Next base: position 25,388,304 of record NW_026622875.1, read on the forward strand.
TAGCCACGTGTGGCTATCAAGAACTTGAAATGTGACGAGTATGACTGAAAAGCAGACACTTTAATGTAATTTTAATTAATTTAAATTTAAATATCTATCTGTGTCATGTGTTGCCACCCTGGACAGTGCAGACCTAGTATATTTATTTCTTTACCTTTTTACTGTCTCTGCTTCTAAATGTAAGCTCCCCATATCTAGGAACCTTCTCAACCTGTACCCCTGAGCCTAGAGGAATGTCTACACACATAAGTACTCAGTTTGTATTTACTGTTCATGCAACAGATTGAGCACCTTCTGTGTCCCTGTCCCTCCTCAACAGCTCCCAGAGCCTGGACACCCAGGGAAGAGCAGAGCCGGCTTGGCCCCAGGTCCGGCTGACCTTCAGGGTCATGATTTATTTATCTCCTATGGGCATGCTCCGAGTCAGGAAAACTGAGGTCTCCCCTCACCTCCAAAGGATCTGCATCTCCAGTGATTTATCCACCTCAAGTCAGAGGCAAACTCATTTCTTAAGATTTTCTTTAGCGTTGGACAGTTGGCTCACTGCTGTAAAGAAGCTCTACCAAAATGTGTTTATACATACTTATACTCCCAAAGAGTTCACTGTCAAATCCACAGGACAATTTCCCTTGCTTCTTCAACTGTCCTAATGCCCACGCAGACAGAAGAGGCAGATCATGGGAAATAACTTATCCCTGGGCTCACAAAGTCTCCTTGAGCTCCAGATTGAGGCCTGTACCTCCAGGAACCAACTACTCTTTAAAGGGTGAAAAAATTAGAAGCAAAAAAACTCACCCCTGGTACTCGACAAAATAGTATATTATTTCTCCAGGCACAATTACTGGGCTCCACATCAAGAGATGCTTCATGTTGGTTGATTGTACAGAGAGGTTCTGAGGCGCAGGCAGGATGGCCACTCCACCTGGGATTGAGGCATTTAGACAGGCTGACCTGTGGGCTCATATCAGAGGAATGTCACAGCTTCAAATTAGTTTCTAAGAAAAGGCGTCACATGTTAATGAACCAGAAACAATTTTAATTTCATCATACTTGTGTTGACACTAAATTTTTGCTTTCATCATTGTAATTCTGCCTTTGGTGATAAGTGGCATATTAACATTAATAATAAAAATGGCTAACATTATGAGAACTTACTATGTTCTATCTAGGCCATGTGTTAGATTGTTACATGATTATCTCATTTAATCTTCATGATTATAGGGGGAGGTAAGGACCATTGGTTTCTCCATCGTACAGATGAGAAAACTGAAGCACATTATTTACAACTTTTATGTCAGATCCACCTAGATGCAGGCCTTGGCTCTGCCACTTACTAACCATGTGACCAAACTCATGCAGGCTCCTGCTGCTTTCTCATTACTTCCTTCTCCTGCTATTGCCATCCTCAGGTACCAAAACACATCCCTTCACATCCCCCAAGAAGCCAAATGGGGCATCAGCTGCCAGCTGGGAAGTGCAGGCTCAGGTCTGCTGTGGAAGGAGTCGAATCCAGAAGAGCACCAAGCCAGATCAGAGACTTCACCCCAGGCAGACCTCAAGACCCTCAGCGTGGGATCCAAGCATCACCTCGCACAGGTGTGTGTGGTGTGCCCAGAGTGTGCCCAGAATGGGTCTACGATTTTCACACAGAATCAAAGAGACCCATGAAACTGAACCTGCCCTCCGAAGGAGGTGGGCAGTCCTGGGGTCCATCCTTGCATGCAGCCCAGGGTGCAGTCTGGATCTTCTGCTATGGTCCTTCTCCTCCCACTTTTACACATTTCTCTTTTAATGCCTAACACCTGCCTCCCTTTGCTGTTACAACTGCAGTGATAACATCGATAAGAGTGTGAGAGGAACTGGGGTCCTTGCCCGGGGGCTTTTCATCTCTGTGCCTATCTCCAGATTGGCACCTGTGCTCGTTATCAAGCCCTGTGACCACGAGGGGATGGGGGGCTCCTGGGGATGTCCTGCCTGATGCCCTTGCTTCTCTGATGTAGGACCCTAGTGATACACTTCTGTCACACTCTCAGCATCCGCAGCCTGCCCTGCAAGGAAGCACCTGGGGTGCCCACAGGGAGGCTTCCTGCCCTCCCCACTCAACTTTGTAATCCCCCAAGGGATGAAAAGGAAAAGAGCCAGCTGCAGTGGGATGGCACAGGAGGGTGGGTGGGGCATGGTCCTCTCCGACATCCTTCCTTTGGTAAAGTATACAACACATTTCTCTAGTCAAATATGGGTATTATACAGCTATGTAAATATACAACTATAATTAGTAATTTTTAAACTCTCAAAAATTAAAACTCCAGGCCCAGATGGTTTCACTGGAGAATGGCACCAATTATTAAAAAAAATTAAACACCAATTTTATACAACCTCTTCAAAAAAAAAAAAAAAAAAAGAAGAGAAAAACTTTCCAACTTATTTATGAAGCCAGTATTACCCTGAAACCATAATAAGACAAAGATAGTGTGTATTTTTAAAAATAAAACCAAAACCCAATAGAACAATATATCTCATGCACTTAGATGCAAAAATCTTCAATAAAATACCAGCAATACAAATTCAATAATATATAAAAAAGATCATACACCATGACCAAGTGGGATTTATTCCAGGTATGCAAGGTTGGTTCGACATTTGAAAATCAATTAGTGTAATCCACCATATCAATAAACTAAAGAAGAAAAATCACACAGTCATATCGATTGACACGGAAAAAGTACTTACAAAATCTAACTCTAGTTGGTGATGTAAAAAAGAAAACATCTCTCTTCAAGTTAAGAACAGCAGGGAGTTATCTCAATGATAAGACCATCTACAAAAAAAAACTACAGCTAATATCTTACTTAATGGTGAAAGACTAAATGCTTTCCCCCTAAAATCAGCAACAAGGCAAGGATGTTCACTCTCACCACTTTTATTCAACATAGTACTGAAAGTTGTAGCAACTGCCATAAGGCAAACAAAAGATGTCAAAAGCATTACAGATTGGAAATGAAGTAATGAAACTCCTCCTGTTTGCAGGTAACATGATAGGCTATATAGAAAATCCCACGGAATTGAGGTACCTGGCTGGCTCAATCAGTAGATCATGCAACTTTTGATCTCAGGATTCTGAGTTTGAGCCCCACATTGGGTGTTGAGAATATTTTTTAAAAAAATCATTAAAACAGAAAGAAAGAAAGAAAATCCCATGGATTCTACAAAAAACAAAACAAAACAAAACCGTCCTAAAACTCATAAGTGAGTTTAGCGAATTCATAGGCTATAAGATAAACAAAAAAAATTAATCATACTTCTACATATTAGCAATGAACACTTATACACTAAAGTTAGAAATACTTTTGACAATCACTCAAAAAAAAAAAATGAAATACTTAGGTATAAACCTAGCAAAACATATCTAGGATATATATATAGAGAGAAAACTCCACAGTTATGGTGAAAGATTTCAGAGAAAATCTAAATAAATGGAGAGACATACTATGTTGAAGGATGGGACAATTCAACATAATTAAAATGGTAATTTCCCCCAAATTGATAAACAGGGTTAATATAATTCCTATCAAAGCCCATCAAGGGTTTTTGTACATATAGACAAGTTTTTTTCTAAAATATATAAGATATGGTAAAGGAACTAGAATAGCTAAGACAATTTTAAAAAAATAATAAAACGAGAGGACTAAATATACCCAATTTCAAGACTTACAGTAATTAAGACTGTATGGTATTGGCAAACAAACAAACAAACAAACCCACATAGATCAATGAAACACACTACGGTCCCAGAAATAGACCCACACAAATATGCTGAACTGATTTTTGGCAAAGGTACAAAAGTAATTCAGTAGAAGAAGGATAGCCTTTTCAACAAACAATACTAGAGCAACAGGACATCTACAAGTCAAATAAGAATAAGAATAATAAATCTCAGCCTAAATTCCACAACTTATTTTAAAATGAATTCAAAATGGGTCATAGACTTAATGTAAAATGTAAAACTCTAAAACTTTTAAGAAAAAAACATTAAGAAAATCCTCAGGGCTAAGCAAAGAGTTGACACCAAAAACAAGATTCATAAAAGGAAAAATTTATAACGGAACATCATCAAAATTAAAACCCTTTCCTCTGCAAAAGAACCTATTAAGAGAATGAGAAGACATCTACAGAATGGGAAGAAATATTTGCAAGCTATGTATTTCATAAAGGACTCATGTCTACAACATATAAAGGACTCTCAAAATTCAATAGTATAAAAGCAAATAATAATTAGAAAATGGGCAAAAGACATGAAGAAACATTTCACTGAAGAGCACATACAGATGGCAAAAAAGTACACAGATGTTCAACATCATTAGCTATTAGGAAAATGCAAACTAAAACCACAATAAAATAGCACTACACAGCTATTAGAATGGCTGAAATTAAAACAAACAAACAAACAAAAAAAAAAACCACCCAAATCCTGGTGAGGATGCAGAGAAGCTGGATCACTCACACATTGCTGGTAGGAATGTAAAATGGTATTAGCCACTCTGGAAAATATGTTAGCAGTTTCTTATAAAACTAAACATGTGATTACTATACAACCCAGCAATTTCACTCTTGGGCATTTATCCCAAAGAAATGAAAACTTATATCACAAAAGATCTGCAGCACATGAATGTCCATAGACAAATTAAGATCAGCGCATATGTCCTTCAAGAGCTAAATGGTTAGACAAACAATGGTATATCCATCCATGGGATACTATTCAGCAATAAAAAGGAACAAACTAATGATACACAAAACAACTTAGGGAATCTCCAGAGAACTCTGCTGAATGAAAAAAGATAATCCCCAAAAGTTATATCCTATATGATTATATTTATATAACATTTTTGAAATGATAAAATTTTAGAAATGGAGAACAGATCAGTGGTTGCCAGGGCTTAGAAACAGTGGGGAAGGGAAAGTGGTAAGAGGGAGGTGGGTATAGTTATAAAAGGCAACAGAAGGTATCATTGTGATGTTGGAACAGTTCAGTATGTTGACTGTGGTGGTAAATACACAAAGCTATACACACATGCACACATATACATAAGTGAGTACAACTAAAACTGGAGAAATCAGAATAAAATGGGATTGTATCAATGATGTCAATATCCTGGTTGTGATATTGTGCTATCATTTTGCAAAATACCACTGGGGGAACCTGGGCTCCCTGTATTCTTTCTTATAATTGCATATGAATCTAGAATTTCCTCAACAAATTTTCAATTAAAAAAATACAACTATGATGTCATCACACCTAAAAAAATAGTTTTCATTCTGATTATCTGGATGAAAGAATACATTTTAAAAGATTATGATTGGATAAACTCAATATGAAATGTACCTAGGAAAAATGTAAAGTTCTACAGTTAGATCCAGTCAATTAAATCAGTGAGGGAGACCTGTTTAGGGAGAGTGACCTGATGATTAGGGCACTCAAGGATTTAAGCAACACATCCTGATGTTGAATTACTGGGTATGTCTTTCTTCATGAGGGGGCGCCCAGGCAGGAAAACAGCAAGAGATGTCCCAACTTTTAGGTGGCCACATTATGTTAATGCAATAATTTGCTCTTGTGTGACTCTCTTCTACTTGTGAATTTCCATATCTAACTCAATTATGGGCAAAATCCTCGTTGTCATTCCTGTATCAAAATGAAAACAGCCGCTTCTTGGAGCACCTGGGTGGCTCAGTGAGTTAAGCATCTGCCTTCAGCTCAGGTCATGATCCCAGGGTCCTGGGATAACCCCCCCCCCCCCCGCCCCCCAGGCATCAGGCCCTCTGCTCAGCAGGGAGTCTGCTTCTCCCTGTCCCTCTGCCCCTCCCCTCTCCCCTTCTCCCCTTCCCCCTGCTCATGGGCTTGCTCTCTCTCCTCCTCTCTCTCCTAAATAATTAATTAAATATTTTTTAAAAGAAAAAGAAAACTGCTGCTTCTTTCTGAGCCCTAAAGTCAACATCTTTAATATCCTTATGCTATTCCTATAGTGTATTCCAAATTTCATCTTTGTTTTGCCCATGTTTATGTAGCACATATACATTGGGTATGAGAAGGAAAAACAGTAATGCCCATGAGCTACTGATGCCAGGCAACATTTACTAGAATTGCCTAGAAAGTATCATGGCACTGCATGAGGAAGGATTCATTTTCTGCTAGGGCACTAAATAGAAAATAGGAAATGATTCTACAAGATGGGAGCTCAAGCTGAAAGTGACTCTTTCCACTTTCGAAGGGTTAAAAAATCCTCTCCCACTGTTACAGAATGCTGACTGTGGACTTGAGAACACAATTAAAGGGAGAAAAGGAAACTTTGTTATCCACACAGCATTCTCATTAACAAGAAGTGTCATCAATCAGCCAGGAGCAATGTGTACTGAAGTCAAGTCTCTGAAGAAACCAGCTAATAAAGACTCTACCTGACGTAAATGGGCAAATGCAAAAACAAAGAATACAGCTGATCCTTAAACAACATGGGATTGAACTGTGCAGGTCCACTTATACACAGATCTCTTTTGATAAATAGTGTACAATTATTATCTCTTATGATTTTCTTAATAACATTTTCTTTTCTCTAGCTTATTTCATTATAAGAGTAGAGGATATAATACATATAGCATACAAAATATGTGTTAATCAACTATTTATGGTAAGACTTGGTAAGACTTCTGGTCAATAGCAGCCTATTAGTAATTAAGTTTTAGAGAAGGCAAAAGTTACACGGAAGGGCGCCTGGATTAGCATCCAACTCTTGTTCCAGCTTAGGTCATGACCTCGGGGTGGTGAGATCAAGCCCTGAGTCGGGCTCCGTGCTCAGCAGGGAGTCTGCTTCTCTCTCTCTCTCTCTCTCTCTCTCTCTCTCTCGCCCTCTCTCTCCCTCTCCCTCTCTGCTCCTACCTTTGCTCGTGCTCTCTCTCTCTCTAAAATTAATAAATAAAATCTTCTTTAAAAATCTAAAAAAATGTTATAATGGATTTTTTATAGCACCAGGATTGGTGTGCCGTTCAAGGCTCAACTGTATAGTCAAGGGGAAAGAAGAGGGTAAACTTGAAGTGTGAACAGGAACGACAGATTAGCCACAGTGAGGACGGTACAAAATTTGAAACAATTATATCTTCAGCCATGTTGGATGAGGGATCTCAACAGAGTTGGAGAGAGAAGCTGGAACCCTCTGTATAATTTTTTGGTTCCTTGTAAATATTTATGCTTTTGTTTCTATAGAACATTGTATTGTTCCCATTCTAGCAGTCTGACTCAAGGATGTGAAGAAGTATCACTGGGTGGAGCCTCTTTGGTGGTATTTCCAAGAGAGACTTGAGCCTCCTGACCGTGACCTGACTATTAAGATTGAGCGTGGGCAAAACTAAGCAACATATTTTGCACAGAGCTTCATTCACAAAGCTGAGCTCTCTCTCTCTTGCAGCCTATTAAGTGTTCTACTGCTGTTGTAAACAAATGACCACAAATTTAGTATCTTGTAAAACAACACAGATTTATTACATTACAGTTCTGCGGGCCAGAAGTCTGACACAGGTCTCCAGGGGCCTGTGAGTTGGCAGGACTGCATTTCTTCTAGAAGCTCCAGGGAAGAATCTATTTCTTTGCCATTCCAGCTTCTAGAAGCCGCCTACCTTCCTGCTCAAACCCCTTGTCCTCCATTTTCAATGTCAATAATGGCTGATTGAGTCCCTTTCTTGCTTCAAATTTCTCCTGCCTTCTCTTCTATCTTCCCATCTCTCTCACTGCATCCAGAAAAGGTTCTCGGTTTTTAAGGACTCGTGTATTAGATTGGGCCCACTCTGATAATAATCCAGGATAATCTCTCCATCTCAAGGTCCCATACATAATATTAATCACATCTTTAAAATTCCTTTTTCTAGGGGCACCTGAATGGCTCAGTCAGTTAAGCATCTGCCTTCAGTTCAGGTCATGATCCCAGGGTCCTGGGATAGAGCCCCACATCGGGCTCCGTGCTCAGTAGGGCCTGCTTCTCCCTTTCCCTCTGCCCCACCCTTTCCCCTCTCCATAGCTCATGCTCTCTTTCTCTCTCTCAGTAAATTCCTTTTTCCATGGAAGCTAACATATCACAGGTTCCAATAATTAGAGCATGTACATCTTGGGAGGACCATTTTTCTGCCTGTAACATGGGGCTTGCACTATAGAGGATACTGGCACTATAAACTGACGCTATGCGCTAAAATTCCTTCCTCAAACATAGTCAGTTATTGCAAGAGAATTACTTTGTATGTGACCAGAAGAAGAAAAGACCAACATGGCTGCCAAGCAGGCTGCTGGCATCACCTGCTGCTTGAGTTACTAGTGCCTACATACCAGCTTCAAAAGGTGTGCAAACAAATTCATGCCTCAGGAAAGTGACAGAATACTTCATGGTCTTAAAGTACAGGCTTTGATTCAGCAGCATCACATTACCCAGAAGCTTATTAGTAATACAGACTCTCAGGGCACCTGGGTGTCCCAGTCAGTTAAGCATCGGACTCTTGATTTCAGCTAAGGTCATGATCTCAGGGTTGGGAGGCCAAGTCCTGCGTTCAGTCCCCCGAGTCGGGCTCCGGGCTCAACGGGGAATATCCTCTCCCTTTCCCTCCGTCCTTCCCACCACCCTCATATAAACAAATAAATCTTAAAAAAAAAAAAGAAAGAAAGAAAGAAAAAAGAAATACAGACTGTCAGGCTGCAACCTCTGTCTTACTGAACCAGAATCTGCAATTTAACAAGATCCCCAGGTAATTCATATGCACAGTAAAGTTTGAGAAACATGGGTCCATTCTCAACCTTGGCTGCCCATTAGAATCACTAGGGAGATGGTTTTGTTTTGTTAAGTCTTATTTTATTTTATTTTTTAAAATATTTTATGTATTTATTTTGAGAGACAGAGAGAGAGTGTGGGGGGAGTGGCAGAGGCAGAGGGAGAGGGAGAATCTCAAGCAGACTACACACTGAGCCCGAAGCCCAAGGCTGAAATCAAGAGTCCAACTGAGCCACCCAGGCGCCCTGGTTAAGTTTTATTTTAAAATAATTTCAGACTTAGGGGCACCTGGGTGACTCAGTCAGTTGGGCATCTGGCTCTTGATTTCAGCTAGGGTCATGATCTCAGGGTCATGGCACTGAGCCTCCCAATGATGGTCTCCCTGCTCAGCCGGTAGTCTGCTTAAAAGATTCTCTCCCTCTGCCCCTCCCCCCACTCATTCACGTGCTCTCATTCTCTCTCAAATAAATAAATCTTAAAAAAAAGTAATTTCAGACTTAGAGAAGAGTTTCACAAATAGTACAGAGAGCTCCCATATACCCTCTACTTCAGCCTTCCATATGTACATAACCATAATATAATTATGAAAATTAAAATATTAACATTGGTACCATATCATTAATGAAGCTTCAGTCTTTATTTAAATGTAACCAGTTTTTCCCTTAATGTCCTTTCTTTTTTCCCCAGGAACCAATCCAGGAGCCCACATTTTGTTATATCTATTTAGTCTCCTCCAATCTGTTCTCAGACTTTGTCTTTATAACCTTACCTTTAAGAGTACTAATCAGGGAGAGGAATCCAAGATAGTGGAGGAGTAGGAGACTGTAATTTCGTCTGGTCCCGGGAATTCAGCTAGACAGCTATCAAATCATTCTCAACACCTGCGAACTCAACCGGAGATTAAAGAACAGCTGCAACTCTACAAATAGAAAAGCGACCACTTTCTGCAAGGTAGGACATGCGGAGAAGTGAATCCAAGGTGATACAGGCGAAGACAGACCTTGTGGGGAGGGAGCCTCCCTCAGCTGGCTACCGGCAAGTGAGAGAGCGGAGGTACACAAACTCGGAAATTTTAGAAGTCCGCTCCAGTTTGGGACACAGCTCAGGTGGCTAAGCGGTGGGGGGGCGGGGAGGGGTGGAAACCTCGCTGGGACAGCATTGTCTCAGGATCCTCTGGGTCACAGGAACACCAAGGGTGCCTGAGTGCGACAGAGCTCCCAGGTATCAGAGCAGGAAAGCCAGCTGCAAACAGTGAGCCCAGCAGGGGCCTCTCAGTTCGGGGTCGCCATAAACAGCGATTTGAGGCTCGGTGGGGCCACTGCTATTGGAGCAGGGGCCCAAAAGCTGCAGAACCAGTGAGATCCCCCTTCCTACCCCGGGAGGAGCGTGCCACAGAAGTCTGCCGGGTTTGGAGACTCAAAGGCGGGTGGAGTGCCTGAGATAGAAACGCTCCAGGGACCAGAGACTGGGAGGCGCCATTTTTATTCTCATCCTCTAAAGCTGTGGGAAAGCTTTCAGGGCACAAAAGCTACAGAGAACAAATTGGAGCAGATGACTTAGCCTGGCCCCTGGCAAGGGGGGTGCAATTCCACCTGGGGCAAAGACATTTGAGAATCAACGCAACAGGCCCCTCCCCCAGATCAGCAAGAACATCCAGCCAAGACCAAGTTTACCCATCAAGGAGAACTGCAAAACTCCAGTACTAGGGGAATATAGCACATAGAATTCACGGCTTTTCTCCCATGATTCTTAAATCTTTCAACTTTAATCATTTTAATTTTCTTTTTTTTTCTTTTTTTTTTTAATTTTTCTTCTTTCCTTTTCCAACCAACTTATTTTATCAACTTTTTTTAAATTTTTTAATCTTAATTTTTACATTTACATTCTATCCCTTCATTGTATTTAATCTTATTTTTGTTTATATATATGTTTTTCTTTTGCTAAAATTTTGGGATGCAGTTTCTTCTAACAGACCAAAATGCACCCAGAATCTAGTGTATGGCTCTGTTCTATTCACCCGCCTGATCATATTCTCTTTTTTTTCTTCTTTTTTTTTGTCTTTTTGTTTTGTTAAATTCTTTTTAATGTTCATCTTTATAGTTACATTCTATTCTTTCAGTGTATTTAATTTAATTTTGTATTTATAAGTGTTTCTTTCTTTACAATTTGAGATGTAGTTTCCTCTAACAAACTGACCAAAATATACTCAGGAGATAGTGTATTGCTCTGTTCTGTTCACCTGTCTGTTTATATCCCTACCTTTTTTTTATTATTATTATTGTTGTTGTTTTCTTTCTCTTTTGTTTTTTCTTTTCTTTTAATTTCCATTTGTACAGTTACATTCTATCCTTTTATTGTATTTAATTTTATTTTTGTACATATATAAATTTTTCTTTCTTTACAACTTTGGGATCCAGTTTTCTAAAAAACAGACCAAAATACACACAGAATCCAGTGAATTGCTCTATTCTGCTCACCTGTCTGATTATATTTGTGTTTTTTTTTCCTCCTAGTTTTGGGTCTCTTCTGATTTGTTTAGTGTATATTTCTCTGGGGTCATTGTTGCCATTTTAGTATTTTGTTCTCTTGTTCATCTGTTTTTCTCTGGACAGAATGACAAAATGGGAAAACTCACCTCAGAAAAGAGAACAAGAGGCAGTACTGACTGCCAGGGACCAATCAGTATGGACATAAGTCAGATGTCGGAACTAGAGTTCAGAATAATGATTATAAAGATACTAGCTGGGCTCGAAATAGAAAACACTAGAGAATCCCTTTCTGGAGAAATAAAAGAACTAAAATCTAACCAAGTCAAAATCAAAAAGGCTATTAATGAGATGCAATAACAAATGGAGGCTCTAAGTGCTAGGATAAAGGAGGCAGAAGAGGGAATTAGTGATATAGAAGACCAAATAATGGAGAATAAAGCTGAGAAAAAGAGAGATAAACAACTACTGGATCATGAGGGGAGAATTTGAGACATAAGTGATACCATAAAGCAAAACAGTATTAGAATAATTGGGATCCCAGAAGAAGAGGAAAGAGAGAGAGGGGCAGAAGGCATTTTGGAGCAAATTATAATGGAGAATTTCCCTAATCTGGGGAAGAAAACAGGCATCACAATCCAGGAGGCACAGAGAACTCCCTCAAAATCAATAAAAATAGCTCAACACCCGACATATAGTAGTGACACTTACAAATCTCAGAGACAAAGAGAAAATCCTGAAAGCAACTTGGGACAAGAGGCATGTAACCTACAAGGGTAGAAACTTTAGATTGGCAACAGACCTATCCACAGAGACCTGGCAGGCCAGAAAGGACCGACATGATATATTCAGGTGTGAAAGGAGAAAAATATGCAGCCAAGAATACTTTATCCAGTTAGGATGTCCTTCAAAATAGGAGTGATAAAAAGCTTCCAGGACAAACAGAAACTAAAAGAATTTGTGATCACCAAACCAGCCCTACAATAAATATTGTAAGGGGTCCACTAAGCAAAGAGAGAGACCAAAAGTAACATAGACCAGAAAGGAACAGAGACAATATACAGTAACAGTCACCTTACAGGCAATACAATGGCACTAAATTCATATATCTCAATAGTTACTCTGAATGTAAAGGACTAAATGTCCCAATCAAAAGACACCGGGTATCAGATTGGATAAAAAAGCAAGACCCATCAATATGCTGTCTGCAAGGGACTCATTTTAGACCCAAAGACACCTCCAGATTGAAAGTGAGGGGGTGGAAAATCATTTATCATGCTAATGGACATCAAAAGAAAGCTGGGGTGGCAATCCTTATATCAGACAAATTAGATTTTAAACCAAAGACTGTAATAACAGATGAGGAAGGACACTATATCATAATTAAAGTGTCTATCCAACAAGAAGATCTAATAACTAAATATTTATGCCCCTAACATGGGAGCAGTCAATTATATAAGCCAATTAATAACAAAATCAAAGAAACACATCAATAATAATACAATAATAGTAGGGGACTTCAACGTCTCTCTCACTGCAATGGACAGATCATCTAAGCAGAAGATCAACAGGGAAATAAGGGCTTTGAATGACACACTGGGCCAGATCGACTTCACAGATATATTCAGAACATTCCATCCCAAAGCAAAAGAATACACATTCTTCTCAAGGGCACATGGAACATTCTCCATAATAGATCACATCCTGGGTCACAAATCAGGTCTCAACCAGTATCAAAAGATTAGGATCATTCCCTGCATATTTTTGGATCACAATGCTTTGAAACTGAACTCAATCACAAGAGGAAAGTTGCAAAGAACTCAAACACATGGAGGCTAAAGAGCATCCTACTAAAGAATCAACCTGGAAATTAAAGAAGAGTTAAAAAATTCATGGAAACAAATGAAAATGAAAACACAACTGTTCAAAATCTTTGGAATGCAGAAAAGGCAGTCCTAAGAGGGAAGTATATAGCAATATGAGCCTTTCTCAAGAAACAAGAAAGGTCTCAAAAAAAAAAAAAAAAAAAGAAACAAGAAAGGTCTCAAATACACAATCTAACCCTACACCTAAAGGAGCTGGAGAAAGAACAGCAAATAAAGCCTAAACCTAGCAGAAGAGAAATAATAAAGATTAAAGCAGAAATCAATGAAATAGAAACCAAAAGAACAGTAGAAGAGATCAACGAACCTAAGAGCTGGCTCTTTGAAAGAATTAATAAGATTGATAAACCCCTGGCCAGACTTATCAAAAAGAAAAGAGAAAGGACCCAAATAAATAAAATCATGAATGAAGGAGGTCAGATCACAACCAACATTGAAAAACTATAAACAATTATAAGAACATATTATGAGCAACTATATGCCGGCAAATTAGGCAATCTGGAAGAAATGGATGCATTCCTAGAGATATATAAACTACCAAAACTGAACCAGGAAGAAATAGAAAACTGAACAGATCCATAACCAGCAAGGAACTTGAAGCAGTCATCCAAAATCTCCCAACAAACAAGAGTCCAGGGCCAGATGGCTTCCCAGGGGAATTCTATCAAACATTTAAAGAAGAATTAATACCTATTCTTCTGAAGCTGTTTCAAAAAATAGAAATGGAAGGAAAATTCCAAACTCTTTTTATGAAGCCAACATTACCTTGATCCCAAAACCAGACAAAGACCCACCAAGAAGGAGAATTACAAACCAATATCCTTAATGAACATGGATGCAAAAATTCTCACCAAGATACTAGACAATAGGATCCAACAGTACATTAAAAGGATTATTCACCACGACCAAGTGGGATTTATTCCTGGGCTTTAAGGTAGGTTCGACATCCACAAATCAATAGTGTGATATACTACATAAATAAAAGAAAGGACAAGAACCGTATGACCTCTCAACTGATGCAGTAAAAGCATTTGACATAGTACAACATCCTTTCTTGTTTAAAACTCTTCACAGTGTACATACATCAATGTCATAAAAGCCATCTATGAAAAACCCACAGCAAAGATCGTTCTCAGAAATGTGGGCACATGGAACATTCGGGAATGTGACAGAGATGTCCACTATCACCACTGCTGTTCAACATAGTACTAGAAGTCCTACCCTCAGCAATCAGACAACAAAAAGAAATAAAAGGCATCCGAATTGGCAAAGAAGTCAAACTCTCACTCTTTGCAGATGACATGATACTCTATGTGGAAAACCCAACAGACTCCACCCCAAAATTGCTAAAACTCATACTGGAATTCAGTAAAGTGGCAGGATATAAAATCAATGCACAGAAATCAGTTACATTTCCAAACACCAACAATGAGAGGAGAAATTAAGGAGTCAATCCCATTTACAATTGCACCCAAAACCATAAGATACCTAGGAATAAACCTAACCAAAGAGGCAAAGGATCTGTACTCAGAAAACTATAGAACACTCATGAATGAAATTGAGGAAGACACAAAGAAATGCAAAAACATTCCATGCTCATAGATTGGAAGAACAAATATTGTTAAAATGTCTAACGCTACCTAGAGCAATCTACACAATCAATGGAATTCCTATCAAAATACCATCAACTTTTTTCACAGAACTGGAACAAATAATCCTAAAATTTGTATGGAACCAGAAAAGACCCCAAATAGCCAGAGGAATATTGAGAAAGAAAACCAAAGATGGTGACATCACAATTCCGGACTTCAAGCTCTATTACTATGCTGTAGTCATTAAAATGGTATGGTACTGGCACAAAAACAGACACATAGATCGATGGAACAGAATAGAGAACCCAAAAATGGACCTTCAACTCTATGGTCAACTAATCTTTGACAAAGCAGGAAAAAACATCCAGTGGAAAAAAGACAGTCTCTTCAATAAATGGTGCTGGAAAAATTGGACAGTCACATGCAGAAGAATGAAGCTGGACCATTTCCTTACACTATACACAAAACCAGACTCAAAATAGATGAAAGACCTAAATGTGAGACAGGAATCCATCAAAATCCTTGAGGAGAACACAGGCAGCAATCTCTTCGACCTCGGCTGCAGCAACTTCTTGCTGGACACGTCTCCAAAGGCAAGGGAAACAAAGGCAAAAATGAACTATTGGAACTTCATCAAGATAAAAAGCTTTTGCACAGCAAAGGAAACAGTCAACAAAACTAAAAGGCAACCTATGGAACGGGAGGAGATATTTGCAAATGATAAATCAGATAAAGGGCTAGTATCCAAAATCTATAAAGAACTTAATCAAACTCAACACCCAAAGAACAATAATCCAATCAAGAAATGGGCAGAAACCATGAACAGACATTTCTGCAAAGAAGACATACAAATGGCTAACAGACACACGAAAAAGTGCTCAACATCACTCGGCATCAGGGAAATACAAATCAAAACTACAATGAGATACCACCTCACACCAGTCAGCATGGCTAAAATTAACAAGTCAGGAAACAACAGATGTTGGTGAGGATGCAGAGAAAGGGGAACCCTCCCACACTGTTGGTGGGAATGTAAGCTGGTGCACCCACTCTGGAAAACAGGATGGAGGTTCCTCAAAAAGTTGAAAATAGAGCTACCCTACAACCCAGCAATTGCATTACTGGATATTTACCCCAAAGATACAAATGTTGTGATCTGAAGGGGCATCTGCACCCCAATGTTTATAGCAGCAATGTCCACGATAACCAAACTATGGAAAGAGCCCAGATGTCCATTGACAGATGAATGGATAAAGATGTGGCGTGCGCACACACACACACACACACACACACACACAATGGAATATTACACAGCCATCGAAAAATGAAATCTTGCCATTTTCAATGACATGGATGGAACTGGAGGGTATTATGCTAAGTGAAATAAGTCAATCAGAGAAAGATAATTATCACATGATCTCACTGATATGTGGAATTTTTAGAAACAAGGCAGAGGATCATAGGGGAAGAGAGGAAAAAATGAAACAAGACGAAACCAGAGAGGGAGACAAACCATAAGAGACTCTTAATCATAGGAAACAAACTGAGGGTTGCTGGAGGGAGCGGGTGGGGGGATGGGGTAACTGAGTGATTGACATCGGGAAGGAGATGTGATATAATAAGCACTGGGTATTATATAAGATTGATGAATATCAGGCCTGTACCCCTGAAACAAATAATATATTATGTTAATTAAAAAAAGAGTACTAGTCAGTTGTTTTGTAGAATATTCCTTAATTTGAGTTTGTCTGATGCTTTCCCATCATTTGACTGAAGTAATACATTTTTGGCATGTATTCACAGGGAGTACATGATGTTAGTGTCTTATTATGGGTGATATTAACCTTGTCACTTGGTTAAGGTGGTGTCTCTATTCTAAAAGCTACCATTTCCTCTTTTATAATTAATAAATAACTTAGGGGATGCACTTTGACACTATGTGAATATTCTGCTTCTCAAACTTTTATCCATTAATTTTAGCACTTACTAGTGGCTATTATTTGCAACAATTATTGCTGTGGTATTCTAATTAACTGATTTTCTATCTATTAATTGGAATTCTGTAAGGAAGAGCTGTTCCTTCTCCACTATTTATTCACTCATTCATTCATTCATTCATTCATTCACTCATACAACTAATTATATTAGTATGGAGTCATGAATATTTATTTTATTCTGTTGTTACTTTGTTATTCAAATTATCCCAGCTTTGGCCGTTGGGAGCTCTTTCAGATTGGTTCTTGTGTCCTTTTTACTTACTCCCACTCCTCACTCTCTTTTTTCATGTTATTTTTATTAATAGAATTTTTATTTTTGGAATAATTTTGGATTTACAGAAAAAACTGCAGACAGTACACAGAGTTTCTGCATATCCTTCACCCAGCTTCCCCTAATACTAACATCTTACATAACCATGAAGTATTTGTCAAAACTAAGAAACCAACATTGGTACATTACCATTAACCAAACTCTACACTTCTTTGAATTTTGTGTTTTTCCACAAATGTTCCTTTTCCCAATCCGGGATCCAATCCAGGATACTCATTTCATTTAGGACTCTATCCTTTTTTGAGTACTTTCTTACTTACCACAAATGCTCTAGACTCGTCTTGCATTTTCTCAGCCCAGTCCTGGAATAATTCACTTCTCTAAGGAGTCCCAGCCAGAGAGTTTTGAAAAATTCCAATGCCCAAGAACCACCCTAGATTAATTAAGTCAGAATCTCTGGCTGTGAAACCCAGGCATTTATAGTTTTGAAAGCTCCCCAGGTGATTGCAATGCGCATTTGAGACTGAGTACCACTAATGCAGACCTTACCTCGCATTGCCAAAGGATAGTTGAAACTATAATGGTAAATTCCCAAACGCCAAAGACTTAAATATATTTCCCAGCAGGCTCTTATGTTCCCTGAAGACAAGGGACACAAATTCATTCTTCTATAATCAGCCCCCAAGCCCAGAACCCCGGCACATAGAAGGTACCAGAAATGCCAAATGAATGACAACTAAATAAGTGAATCAGGTCTTGACTCCCTTAGTGAAATTAGCCTCAGCCTGACTTCTTTTTTCCTAATCCCCTATCTATCGTACATTAGACATTTTTGCTGCTAAGTAAAGGCTGCCCACTGCAAAGCCCTTGGGCAAATTTTCCAAACAGAAATCCTTGTATCTCCTCCCTAGAATGATGCCAATGCTGACTTCCTCCCACTGGGTATACTGCCAGCTCCCCTCATTTGGGTCCCCTTCTGCCACTTCTACCTCCAACAGTCCTTAGAGCAAATGCTCAGAAAAGGTAGCAGCATCTTTATTCCCTGTACTTCTTCTGTGCTCCCTTCTCCTAACCTGCTTCAGTGTGTGAGCTTCTTCTGCAGAGAGATACAGAGGGCACGGGCCCTGGAACCAGCCAAACCAGAGTCAAATCCCAATTCTCCCACTTTCTAGATGTATGTATTTGGGCAAATTACTGAACCTCTCTGAATCTCTGTTTCATAGTACGTAAAATGGGGATAATACCACCTACTTTGCAGGATTATGAGAAGTCAAGAGAACATTTTTGCTAAACTAGAGCACAGTGTGAGCTCCGAAACAGCCACTGTGACTGTTGCTGCTGTTGTTATTGTTGCTGTCAGTAGTAGTAGTAGTGGTGGTAGTAGTAGTAGTGGTAGTAGTAGTACTAGAAGTGGCAGTAGCAGTAGTGGGAGTGGTGGTGGTGGTGGTGGTGGTGGTAGTAGTAGGGATCAGTTTCCTGAGTCACACACTATTATTTGGAAGGGACAGGGCAAGGCAAATGAATTCTATAAAGGTGAGCAAGAACTTCTACCCATCTGTCCAGGGATCTAGAGTAACTAATAGAAGTTCATTTAGAATTTGCAGAATTCATTGCAATCACCTACATCAACCAGAGGAAATGGTCAAAACTGCACAAAGGCAAACTCAGTTAAAGCAATTATTTGCTGACAACACCATCTGCTTATGCAACCCACAGATAATAATAATTAACATGGGGGTGGCGCATGTTGACGTCTTCAGAGTGCTTTCGTTTGCAGCATCTCATTTAATTAAAACACCTCCCAATCTCAAGGTGGCTATTTTATTTTTAACCATTTCACTGATGAGGAAAATGAAGTTGCATGATATAGTCACTGAGCTAGCAGGCAATGGAATCAAAACTCACACAAGTCCCTCGCACGGACATCCTTGCGGCTTCCACTACTGGTTTGTTTTTGTTTTTTTCTGTATAGGTTTATTGGTGGCAGAAGAGCACACTCATTTCCAGGTCTGTTTGAAATAGGTGTTTTCAGGAAGGGCTTAAAAGACTGGACAGCTTCACTGAAGAAAATGTCAAATTTAAAAATGGGGGAAGGGAGTCAGAAGGTACCAATTTCCAGTTTTAAGTGAAATAGGTAAGTCCTGGGGATGTAATGTACAGCATGGTGACTATAGTTAATACTGTATTGCATATTTTAAAGTATTTAAATAGCACTGTATTGCATCACAAGAAAAAAAATGTGTGATTGTCACCAGCTAGACTGCAAAACCTGACATTTACTGCCCACCTGCTTGTATTCATTAACCTTTGTCTTACATATTTCCTTAAGCTCTCTTTCTGGCTTACCTCTTAACTCAGGCAAATGAAACCCAAAACCACCCGCAGGGGATGGCGATGGCCCTAACAACAGCTCCTACTGCCCCAGACCACCCAGACTGTTTGAGCCCAACTCCAGGCGAGTGCCTGTGCAGACAGACCATGGAGTGACGTCTGGAATGACTGGCAATTACCTTTACCTCACTGTAATACTAAAATCCCCGCCCAAGGAGGAGCACACGCCACATTTACATAACAAGCACTGTGTGCCTAGGCCTAACTCCTTAAGCGCCTATGCACCCTTACGCCCACCTCTACACACCGGTGACAGGGCTTTCCTATCCAAATTATTCATTCTAACTCTAAACAAAAGGAACCCATCCACCTGGGGGAGTTACCACTTTGGAAGCCATTTGCTGTGATCTCCGTATTTGCGGCAAATAAAAGTTTTCTTTGTGCAACAAATTAAGTTGGTGCAGTTTCTGACTCACCAAGGAGCCAACTCACGTTTGTTCGGTTACATAACTATGTATGGTGATGGATGTTAACTAGATTTATTATGGTCATCGTCTTGCAATATATACAAATACCAAATCATTATGGTGTATACCTGAAAGTAATATAATGTTATATGTCAATTATACCTCAATAAAAGGAAAAAAAATCTGAAAAAAAATGCTTAGCCTTCCCCTTCTCATTTGGCCTCCCCACTTCTCCCTTCTGGCAAGTTGTTTCACCAGCTAGTCAGTCAGCTAACTAACCAAATAACCAATATGATTAGCCTGTGCTAGGAGCTGTGAGGACACCAGAAAAGATGTCCAGACCAGTACAGGAAAGAGAAGTAACCCACCTAAGCAGAGTATGTGGGGTCAAGGGTCAAAGGAAAGAGAAGTCTGGGAAGAGTCTAAAGGAGGAGGGAACGACATGACAATGAGAGTATGGGCTTGAAGTGGGGAAAGGAACTGAGATGGTGCTTTGGTAGGAAATAACAATCATAAAAGCTGAGAGGAGGAAATGAGGGTGTTACCGGTCAATTGTGAAGACAGCAGCTACCTGTGGTTCATATTTGTTGTCAAGAAGCAGTGGAGAATAGGGTTGAGGCCTGAATGTGCTAGGTCATGAAACAAACAGCGACTTGAATGCCATGTGCTGAGCAATCGGGAGTTGAGAAGGTTTTTGAGCTAGGAAGGGACACTATAAATTTGATGTTAAAGACAATTCTAAACATTTGCAAATTGCTTTAGACTAATTTGTTGCCTGATTTATTTATTATTATTATTTTTTAAAGATTTTATTTATTTACCTGACAGAGATAGAGACGCCAGTGAGAGAGGGAACACAAGCAGGGGGAGTGGGAGAGGAAGAAGCAGGCTCATAGCGGAGGAGCCTGATGTGGGACTCAATCCCAGAACACAGGGATCAAGCCCTGAGCCAAAGGCACACGCTTAACGACTGTGCCACCCAGGCGCCCCTGTTGCCTGATTTAAAGTAAAACAATTAGTCCTCAGTGTTTAAAATAAAAAAAAGAAAGAAAGAAAAGACAAGGTACTCAAGGCTCCCACAAACACTGCAAAGTGCCCAGTACCTTGGAGCATTAAAATTAGAAATTTCTCTTGAAGGTGTTTTGGCAGGAAGAAACATCAAAGACTAAGGAGCTTCAATTTTGGAACAACAAAGCATGTAGGTACAAGCAGCCAGGAGTGGAGCAGAGAAAATTATGTAATCTTACTGGTAGGGAAAATGCCCCAAACCAAAATTTTTTAAATGCTATGGAGTACCTAACTACTTTTTCTGCAGTGACCAGAGAAATCCAATTTTTATAAGTCTTATACCCAATATTAAGGTTGCAAATTAAGCCTTTTTATTCATGTATATTCTGTTAGAATCTTTATTTTACTTTAACCTGTCCTTACAGTTAACATCTCCAAGGCACACACAGAATGACCAAGATAACCATGTTGTTCCTTTTAAAATCAGAGGAGATAAATAATAAAATGCATGGAGCTCTGCTATCTTTAGACTGTTTTGATACTTTAATCTTTCCAATTTGTTCTGTGATCATTAGGAAAGAGATTTCCAAACAGAATGTAGGCTTTTGCTTTGAGAGTGGGGATGAAGGTTTAAGACGTGAGAAACCTTTTTAAAAACAGACATAAGATGTTCTACACGTATACTTAAATTCCAAACTCTGCTAAAGTATTTTTCACCTTCTTAACCTATATTTGAATCCCAAGCTATTGACTATATTCTAATTCATTCTTACCTATGAGTAAACAAGGAATCAAGGCGTAGAAAAACCACATGATAAGACTTGTCAAGATTTCTTCTAAAACCACAAGAGGGTCTGTGTTGGCAGATTCAGCTCGACCTGGGACATAGTTTCCTTCCAGAATGAAGCATTCAGTCCATCTCAGCCATCCTTGCTTCAGAATGCAGATGTTGGAGCTGAGGTCTGAGCTGCCCTGAAGACTGAATTGTTCTAGAAAAAGGAGGCAGCCCAGACGGCTCAGAAGGGGCGGGCTATGCAGCTCCCCCCTTTCTGTCCAAACCCAGTATTGCATCAGAGGGAGTGGCCTAGGAGAGTTCCAGAGAAAAACTAACTCTGAGGAGCTTGAGAAATCTGCCTAGGAAAGATAGCTCATCAAGGCTGTATCCTGGGGGACCCTGGATGTCCCTAGAAGCCTCACTGGTGGTGAGATAGCAAGATTATTTTACCCTCTCCTCAAATAGCTATCCTCTTCTGAGTCTCCATCTTGTGAGTTCATTCAAGCTGGGGACTTACTAGCTCCTTTTGCAACATACTCCAGAAAAAATATAGAAGTTAAAAAAAATTTTTGAATATCTTTTAAGAAGTCAGAAGGTGAAGATTATAGCTTTATATTTGCTTATATTTGCAAAAAGAAAACTTGGAAGGAGATACAGAAACTAACAAGATCGGTTACCTTGGAGCAGAGAGAGTAGGAATCAGCAAGATGGAAGAGAAAAATACGACCAAGACTCCTTGCAGTATATCTTTCTTTGGGGGCTTTTTTTGAACATTTTTTTTTTTTGGTAAAATACACATAACATAAAATTTACCTTCTTATTTAAAAAATTTATTTAAATTCAACTTAATTAACATATACTGTATTGTTAGTTTCAGAGGTAGATTTTAGCAATTCGCCAGTTACATACAACACCCAGTGCTCATTACTTCAAGTACCCTCCTTAATACCTATCACTCAGTTACCCCATCCCTCCACCCATCCCCTCTCCAGCAACCCTCAGTTTGTTTCCTATAGTTAAGAGTCTCTTACGCTTTGCTTCCCTGTTCTCTTCTTCTTTTATTTTCCTTCCCTTCCCCCATGTTCATCTGTTTTGTTTCTTAAATTCCACATGAGTGAAATCATATTGTATTTGTCTTTCTGACTTCCTTCTTAACCTTTTTCAGTGTACAGTTCAGTGGTATTAATATATTCAAATTGTTGTGCAACCATCACCACCATCCGTCCCTATAAATCTTTTCACCTTGTAAAACTGAAACTCTATACCAATTAAACAGTAACTCCCCATTCTCCCCTCCCCTTAGCCCCTGGCAACCACCATTATACTTTCTGCCTTTATGATTCTGACTACACTAAGTATCTCATATAAAAGGAATCATGCAATTACTTGTCTAAGACTGACTTATTTCACTTAGCATAATGTCCTCAAGATTCACCCTTATTATAGCATATTACAGAATTTCCTTCCTTTCTAAAGCTAAATAATATTCCATTGTATGTACATACCACGTTTTGCTTATCCATTCATTCATCCATCAATGAACATTTGAGTTGCTTCCACTTTTTAGCTATTGTGAATAATGCTGCTACGAACATGGGTGTACAAACATCTCTTCGGGACCCTGCTTTCAATCCTTTTGGGTGCCGTATATCTTTTTGTACTGTTTGATGTAAGCATTAGTGGGATGCATGAGCGGGAGAACATGGGTTTTAGAGTGCCACAGATTTTCGTTTGTTTCAGAACCTATTTGCATTATAACCTTTGGGAAAGTTAATCACTTATTTATTCATTCAACAAATACTCACTAAAGGCCTACTGTATACTAGAATCTGGGAATTCAACAGTCCCTGCCTTAAACCAAGAACTTTTCAACTAGTGGAGAAGATAGGTATGGTAATAATCATAAATCAATATTGAAGATAAAGTGACAGAAATATCCACAAAGGAATATAGGAGCATTAAGGAGAAATACCTAACCTAGCCTGGGGGATTAGAGAAGTCTTCCTGAAAGAGGTGACTTTTAAGCTGAATGTTAAATGCTGAAAAAAATTAGCCAAGCAAGGTGTACTTAGGAAGCCACAGGAAATTTCCTTCGACTGGAGAGCAAGATTGGGTGGCAAGAAATGAGGCTCAAAGGTAGACAGATCCAGGATTCCAGACAACTTTAAATGCTTTGTTGAGGAAGTTAGAGTATACTGCGAGCAATAAAGGTCAAAGGAGGGGTTAAAAGCTCAAATCTTATCATGTTATTCCCTGCATTGGAGCTTTAAAAAGTTTGACTAGAGTGGAGAAAACAGTGGAAGGGACAAAACTGGAGGTAGGAGGGCAAGGAATAAACTTTGTTGGTCAGTGAGGTGAGAGATACTGTTGGCTTCCACTAGGCTGTCCTAGGTCTGTAGAAGGAAGTGACTAAATTCAAAAGATGGATAGAATTGATAGCTCTTAGATCCAGAGTGGATTAGGAGGGTGGAGAAGGAGGCAAACATGACTTTCAGGTTCTAGGTTTGAGTAAATGGGTGGATGGCAGCACCTCAATCAAAATAATGGAAAGGAGGAGGGAGAGATGAGGTCAGGCTAGGTAGGGTTGGGGGTGGTACAGAAGGTTCCATGTGTTCACCTTGATACACTTCAATTTGACACGCTTATATGGAGAGCAGCAGTCTCAAGTATGTTAAAGATCTTTGTCCCAAATCTATGGGTGTCAAGGGTATGGCACCATTTCCCCTACCTTCAGCGTTCCAGCAGTAGCAGAGACCAGGAAGTGGGTGAGAACATGCAAGGAGACTATGTAGATTAAAGAGATATATGGATGTGTTCCTGGAGAAGACCTACATAGAAGAACCGGCACAAGAAAAAAGAAATGGAGATATAGAGAGGAAAAAATAGGTCAGAGAGGTAGCCCTGGAACAAACTGTAGTCCTAAAAATGGTGAAGAATGGGGAAATCATCAAGGAGGAGTGCAGAAGAGTCACTGAGTTGATCCCTGAAAAATGTCCCCTGGATTTAGTACCTGCAAAGCCATTTGTAATCTCAGTAAGAGGAGTTTCAGTGGAGAACTTGGCTCATCAGATAGATAGTTGTAGGCTGAGGAGTGGATAGGAAAAGTAGTACACTCCTTTGATGTGAATGGGAAGAAAGCAACTTCATGAGCCTCATTTTTTCATTTACAAAATAGATGATGTCTTACATAATAGTTGTGGAATAAAGAATACAGACAAAACACAATTAGCCCAGGGCCAAGAACACAGTAGTCTTCACAAATGCTGTATTAACCATTTGTTATATTAATGTTAACAATAAATACAGGGGCCCCTGGCTGGCTCAGTCAGTGGAGCATGCAACTCTTGATCTCGGGGTTGTGGGTTTGAGTCCCACCCTGGGTGTAGAGATCACTTAAAAATAAAATCTTAAAATAGGATGGTATACTTAGAATGGGATCTGGCAAAGTAAGTGTATAGTAAATATTAGCTGTATATTTTTTTACTACATCATGGTCAAGAACACTTGGTGCATGTTCTCCTTGATCCCAGTACTGAGTCAGTGGCCACATCTGTGCCCTGACCTCTGGTCACCAGCTGCTTGTACACAGTCTCTCACTGCTCTCCCAGCTTCTGATCCTGGCCCCCTCTGCCTTTGGGTCTGGACACACCCCAGCTTGGGAGTGCTTCATGCATCCTGGCCTCAACATCTGTCCCCACTTTTACTTTTGTTCTCCCAGTCCTGGCTTCCTAATTCCTCTATCCTAAGTCCATTTCTATGCACAATTTCCACATGTTAAAAGCTAACAATAGAAAGTCAATGTGTACTGGTTATCTACTATGTGCCAGGAATTGTCCCTAAAGGCTTTCCATAATTATAAAGATTTCCATATATTATACAACAGATTTGATTTCCAACTTTTCAGATGAAGACATGGGGCTCCAAGAAATTTATTTACTGTACATCACAGAGCTAGTCAAGGATGGAGACAGGAATTCCAACTGAGGTTTGCCTAACTCCAAGTCCTTTTCACTCACCTTACTGCCCCACGATGTGTCTGAGGAGCACAGTGGGGTGAATGATCGCGGAGATTAGCAAAGGTTTTAGGGAATAGATAAATCTCAACATGGAATCCTAAGGATCTACCAATTTACATTTGGGTAGGAGAGATGCACTCAGTTTAGCATTCCAACTGGGCTAGTGGCATGAGCCAAGGCTCAAGGACCGAAAAGTTAAAGGGAATACAGACTGAGGATGGAAAGGAAAAGGTACATAAACAGAAAATGACAGAACAACACTCATTTACTTATGCTATGGGGGAAGCAGGAGAGTTGTTCAACAGAACTTGGGTCTTAGGATAGTTA
The DNA here is from genome assembly GCF_023065955.2 of Ursus arctos. Classification (NCBI taxonomy): domain Eukaryota; kingdom Metazoa; phylum Chordata; class Mammalia; order Carnivora; family Ursidae; genus Ursus; species Ursus arctos. The sequence goes on from NW_026622875.1 coordinate 25,414,255, forward strand.
GCTCTACTTGGGGATGGGTTCCTGTCAAGATGCCCATCTGCCATGCTGACAAGGCAGTACTACTGAGCTTTCACAAGCCACCGCAAGGAGAATCTCTATCTTAGACTCAGCACACCTCAAGGGTCACTGAAGGGGAATGCTACCTGCCTGCCACAGCTTTTGAATGACAGTCCCTGTCAGGACTGCTTCATGACTCAAGGAACTCAGATCATCATCTCTGCTTGGGCCTGCCATTGGGTGAGAACTTCTGGAGGGTTGTGCCTCACCTTCCAGCTCCTACCCTTGCCTAGACACTCCCACTCTGATCTTGCCTTCCTCTTCTGGCTTTGGGGTTCTTCTTTCTATACCTTCTCACCAGCTGGTTGTGGTCTCTTGATTGCAACATGCCCAAACCAAACTATTCTCTAACATGTTTCCTGCACTTCTCGGGTTAGTTTCTACTGCTTTCCAGAGCTGAAGGATCATCTACGTCTGAAGATGAACTGCTGGAAGAATGGACCTATTTCCTACTATAAGCAAGTATAGTCTAGAAATAAGAATTTTCTTTCCCATTTACACTAGTTGCCACTTAAGTATTTGATATTTAATTATGGGGAAAAAAAGCAAGGAGAGAAAAGGTTTTTATGGAAAGGTAAAGAGGCAGTGGGGAAGGATAAGGAGGTTAATGATCAAAGAAGAGATTCCTAAGCTCTCTGAGCTCATGGGGCTGGGACTAGAATGAAGCAAGGAGGGGCAGTAGGGCACAAAATTTGAGACCACCACTCTTAGGGTTGTGCAAGTGCAGGATAGGTCCTGGTGCCCTGGCATGGAATACATGGTCAATTACTCCATCCCAATAACCATTCCTTGCCCTACTTAGCACAGAATTCCCTTCCCTTTACCAAGATTCCTAAATATCTATGTCCTGTGTTTTTAGCACATCGGACAATTGTAATCCAGTCTCAATCCTTCCCCTCCCCTCCCTCCTTCTTTCTTTTTTGGGAAGTAACACAGGGAATTCCCCTTGTCTTATGCTCTTCTAATTCCTGCTTCCACTGAGTCTGCTCCAGATGTAATTTCCACTTTCAAGCTCTAGTTTTCAGGGTTCTTGTCGCCCTTTTTTCACCTCCTCTGAATATACTTTTCAGTTTCCTCCCTAGTTTATATTGTCTGGCCACCAGTGCAGAGCACTAGGAATTTAACCTTCCTTAACCTCAATTCTTTCCTTAGGGTGTGATCAATTAAAAACTTTGTCAAACAGTTCTTCTTCCTGTAGTTAGAACGGATTTTTTTCCCCCAATGTGACATCCCCCAACAACTCCTCTTAAGATGGAGAATCAAACTTTATTCAGAATAGCCCTTTGAGTTAAAAGTTCTATACTTAAAATGCCATTTTATTTAATTTTAAAAAAATGAAAACCAGAAACAATGCTCTGTAATAGTGAAGATTGTAGTATAATTTTTAAATGGCTATGGTTGCTGTTATTTTCACTCAGCCACTGGTTTAATCCTGGTCAGTCATCAGTGATTCTATTAAGTGGAATACACAATATGCTCAAAGGTCAATTTTTTTTTTTATTAGAGGCCTCTTTGATCACTCTATATAAATTAACACCCACTCCTCACTCTCAACCTCCTCAACCTGCTGCTCTATGCTTTCTTTAGAGCGCTTCGTTAGGTGTCTCATCACTAGCAATATAAATTTTATGACAGCTTTTAGACAGCTTTGTCTGTTTTCTTCAGTATCATATTGCTAGCTCAGAACTCTGACACCTGAGCATTCAAATATTTGAGGTGAGTTGGTTGGATGGCTGGATGATGGATACATATCTCCAAAAGCTAAACACTGACACACAATCACACATATAGATATAACATTTCAAATAATACTCTTTCCATCTTGGCACCAAGTGATTAGCATATGCCCTGAGGAAATCAGTATTTGTTTTCTGTAACATCTCCCTTATCCTCATCTTTCCATAGTCTAGAGAACGTATCTAAACAAGTAAAATTTGGCATTACACGTTCTTAGAAACAACATGCTTCTTCAGGGATTACAAATCAATTCAATAATCATTCCACTGAAACAGACAACACTTCAGTCTCACTCTGGAACCCAACTGTCTCCATAATTACCCAAAGGCAATCTGCAACTTTTCTACATAGTCTCAGATACAAATTTTCTTTCAGTCAGCCCAGAGATTTATTTAAAGCAACTAGGTATCTTTATCTTAGATGTCTATTTTTAATTGTCTATTTATGTTTGTTTTCCTGTTTGAAAGTCATTATTATTTCAAAAGGTACCAGAAAACATGGAAAAAAGGAAACTGACTACTCTTTGTCTTCTGTAGTTATAAGTACAAATGAAATTTATATTATTCCAAAATACTGAGCCCAGTTTTACCTAGCCTTGAAAACAGCTTAAAAAGTAATTTGAGTGAAACATTTAAAAATCAGCCAGGCCAGTAGATAAATTAAATGTTTGTGCTAAGTCAAACATTTGTTGTGTGAGCAACAGGCCAATTCTGAAATATTTGATAATGAAAGTGCTCTGGCCAGCAAACATAATCTTAAAAAGACACTTTGGTTTAAAAAATTTACCTCCGTGAACATGGCCGACTACAACTGAAACTCCTGTTCTTCAAAACCTCACAACACTCAATTTAGGTTCTACTCATTAAACAAAAAAGTCGTGGCAAACTGTATACTTTCAGATCAGAAAACACCTCGATGGTAAACTAGAAAAATGTATTTCGGTTCCTTGGTCACTTGGTTTAGGTCATGTAACAGCAAGAAATTAGGGTGTGGAGTCTGCATAGCATGCTGGTCTGCATGTGTTTAGAAGATGACAGTTGAGTCATATAAACTTGCTAAACCAATAGAACTAGCTTATCAGAAGACAGGAGATTCCTACCTTGCTTCACAGTAGAATCAAATAATGGTTTTCCCCAGCAGTAATGTTGCATTTTTTAAAAAGTCCACAGGATGCTGTTCAGAACATAAAATGAAGAGGTCATCTCTCTTATATCAAATGTCCTTTAAGAAAAAAGTGACTACAGTTGTGAAGCCATCTATCTATCTATCTACCTACCTACCTACCTACCTACACAAGAATACAAAGGGCCCCTTATCTTAGAGCAAAATATTAAAGAGGAAACGTTGAATCATGTTGTAATGCTACATTCCTAACTTGATTTGGATATTACATCTGCATGTTTCTGAAAAGTAACAGTTTCCAGATTCTAACCCAAAATTCCTCCACGTTACAGGGAAGATAGGGACTAACAACAACTGCATCTGGAGATGTGAACTAGGGAGGTAAGAGTTGGAAAGGAGACTTTTACAATTTTCTTTTAACCATGTACATTAGTAAACATAGGGGACCATTCACATTAGGTTCTATCCAACAGTCACCTTGTGGGAATTCAACTCCAGTACTGTCAGCTAATTATTCAGGGGAAACCAAAACTCCAAATTTTATGTGAAATTCCCCAATTTTTAAATGTGAACAATTACTTTTTTTGTACTGTGTGGGCTGAACTGTATTCCTATTTGGTTGTACCCTGAACAGGGCACCTGGCCAAGATGCGGGAGAGGGGCAGTGGTGAAATTTGGACTTTCCTGTAAGGAAAAAGCCTGGTTGTGCGTTGGGGCAAGGGGTGGAGGGTAGGAGGTGCCTTTTCCTAATTCTCACAAAAGTACCTACACCGACAGTTAGTGCCCCTTTTTTGCAATCTCTGGATTAGAAGACAGAATGAGAGCATTAAAGCTGGAGATAATTTCTGTGCCATACATCTGTAAGGACGGCCTTTTTCTACCAACCCAGGTTGCTCATCTGAAAGCTATAACAATGGATTAGTTAGCCTTCCTGTTTTTAGTGATATATCTGCGACACTGTCTTTAATTGTGCTAGGTACCTATTACTGTGTATAGTAAAAGAAACATTGTATGTGTTCATACATATTCAGCTGAATCCTAAGGACCTATGACCAACTGATACTGCAACAACATCCTTTCATTACTGAACTTATATAAAGTTCTCAAATAACTTCTTCCAAAACTTTGGAGAAGTTATTTATAGAAGTGGGGTGGGCAGGCTTATATGTGTTATCTGTGTGTAAATTGGTGGCTAAGTGTCTCCTCATATGTGGAAGAAAATTTCTGTAAATCTGCCCTTCCCAGAACTCTTAGTTTGTTTTCTTAAATCTAAGACTTATTTTAGAGAGTGAGAGAGAGAGAGAGGGAGAGAGAGAACGAAAGCATAAGAGGAGGGAGAGAATCCCAAGCAGAAACCCTGCTGAGTGCAGAGCTTAATGCAGGCCTCGAGCCCACGACCCTTAGCTCATGATCTGAGCCAAAACCAAGAGTTGGACACTCAAATGAGTCACCCAGTCTACCCCCAGAACTCTTAGTCTAAATAAAACAAGCACACAGATGGCAGCGTGTCACCAAACAGAATGTGCCAGACTGGGAATAAGGAAACCTGGTTTCTAATGCAAGTCCTGCTACTTGCTAGCTATGCAGATGTTTTCTAAGGTTGTTCTAGTTCTGAAGAAAATTGCTTCAAGTAAAATTTGTGTTTATAAAAACAGTCATTGAGGTAAGGGTTGGTTTAAGACTTTACAAAAATTGGGGTGGTGCAGTCGTTAAGCGTCTGCCTTTGGCTCAGGGCGTGATCCCAGCGTTCTGGGATCGAGCCCCACATCAGGCTCCTCTGCTAGGAGCCTGCTTCTTCCTCTCCCACTCCCCCTGCTTGTGTTCCCTCTCTCACTGGCTGTCTCTGTCAAATAAATAAATAAAATCTTAAAAAAAAAAAAAAAGACTACAAAAATTGATAAAATGTTTTAAGTACAAAATTCCATAGTTCCCAGTGAGGTTTTCATCCCAGTATAATAAGAGCACAGTATTACTGGCTCATCAACTACCTGGCATTTGCAGCCCACCTGTGCATGCATAGGAGAGGGACTAAAGAAGGACTTGAGAAACTATAGGATATCTGAAAGAAGAAAAAATGTGGCAACAGAAAAAGAAAAGACGAGTGATGACACCTCTTATATAACTGCGTGGAATACATTTTCTCTTGTCTGATTTAACAAGTGGAAGAGTTCTGACAGCCTGGTTTGCCTGCCTCACCTCCTGGATACTGTTCAAGCTTTGTTTTATTGAATAATCAGATGCCCAACTCTTTTGCCTCGTGGAAGATGAGTAAATGCAGCACTTGTTAAAATGGTCATGTGGGCTATCTGGGAACTCTCTAGTTATTATAAATCTAATTATGGCACAGAAATGTGCAATCCAGTGCTACTCCATTCCTAGCTGCTTTCTCAAAATCCTTAACATAAGCTCAGTGGGGTTTGCTAAAAATACAGTTCACGTCTATGTACAAAGATTAATTGCTTTTTTTTTTTAAACAAAAAAAATTTTTTTAAAGGAAGACTGGGGGAGAAAGATGGAGAAAAAGCAAGCATATCAAATGTTTGTTTAAATAAAAAGGTGTTTACTACCTAGTCATATTTTAACACTTTGAAACTATTTTCAACTTATATTCAAGTGATTTTACAGCAAAAAAGGTAAGCACACAACTTTTACTTCTATTACACTTGTCTACTAATAATCATCTCAATAAACAAAGGGAGATTGACAAAGATGATGAAATATGAACTAAAAGGCTTTAAAAGCGGATGTAATGAAAATGAAAAATTGTACATCAATGTCTTAATTATATCTGCTAACTCCTGTTGCTTAGTGGGAGAAGCCAGGGCTGCCACCCAGTGGCAATGTAAGTCTTTAAATGCTTTTAAGATTAAAAGAATAAAAAATATTTAAAATAATTAAAAAAAAAAAAACCCAAACCAAAACCTCAGGAATTAGACGTCAATTTTAACATCAGTAATTTTGGTGTATTAAATACTTATCTATAACATATTAAAGAATAGAAACATTCATTTGCTTAGGCAGCACTGGGGAAATCTTTGAAAATACCATATGATTTCCTACTAAGTTATATGGTTTTAGGAAGTATTTTAATTAAAATATTGAAGGTTACTTTGCTTAAATTTAAATTCCAGAATTAATAATGTGTGTGTGTGGGGGAGGAAGCTCACAAAATACAGTTGTTTTCTTCTGTGACCTGCAGAAGTAGACTCAATACTCCATAATAGCCTCTCAACCATACACCCAAACTTCTGCTTAGTAAACAAAAACATAATAGAAACCCTCCAAGAGTAAGATTTTAAAAATCACTTTCTCTAACCATTTGGCACATCCATCTTTTCCTCAGGTATAATCAATTTTAGTGTCTTAGTCAACGAAACACAAAGCTGAAGGAGGAAACGAAAATAGCAGAAATACTATGCCTGATAATTACTGATGTTTAGAGGTGAGAGGGAAGCCAAGTATCTGATTGCCTCCTATTTCCCCAACATTTGGTCACAGCTTTTTTCACACTGACACAGAAATAATATAATCCAATACAAAATGCTCTGATAAAATAACACTAGGGGAAAAATAATATATAACACAAAAGCATTCATTTATCATTTGAAAAACTAAGTATCTCAGAGACTGCTTTATTCTCTTGACTAACCAGATAAGAAGCACCCCCCCCAAAAAACTCCTAGAAATTTAGGGGCGCCTGGGTGGCACAGCGGTTAAGCGTCTGCCTTCGGCTCAGGGCGTGATCCCGGCGTTATGGGATCGAGCCCCACATCGGGCTCCTCCGCTATGAGCCTGCTTCTTCCTCCCCCACTCCCCCTGCTTGTGTTCCCTCTCTCGCTGGTTGTCTCGATCTCTGTCGAATAAATGGATAAAATCTTAAAAAAAAAAAAAAAATCCTAGAAATTTAGAGATTTTTGTTTCCAACAGCTGTAAATTAAAAGTGTAAAAGATACGTTTTCAAACGCATGTCCCATTTGTTTTGCTTTACAATGAAGACAATGAATAAATTTTTTAAAACGGCAGACACAACATTTGATATTTACAATGGCTTGCAACAGATACCTGAAAATAATTTCTAATTTTCCATTTATTATTGCTATTTAGTCACAGAAAAGAACATTGTCCAAGAAATTTATTTTAGTATATGCCATATACTGATATAATAATTTTATATGAAGAGAAACTTTTGCAGAAGTGACTAATATGGTGCCCTTACAAGGAAATAAAAATAAACCAATAAATTCTTCCATGTAAAGACTTTTGATCTGCATCATTTTTTCAAAATATAAAACCTTACTATTAGAAGCAAAGAAAAAACAGAAAACAATAGAACAGAAGACCAAGGATAAGGATCTGCTTTGTGCAGATGCTTTGCATATGTAGTATATATGTATGGGCTGAGTTATAATAAAAATACTTATGTATTATAGTCAATTCTCATGTAGGGTCAGAAAGCGATTTCCAATCAAACATGACTGGACTGACATTTTCTCAGTCTTCAATTACATGACGAATTATAGCTGTGTAGCAGTCACTTCTGGTCAGCATTATCATGACAAATGCTTGATAAGATACAGTTTTTCTCCTTGTTCACTTGTAAAAATTGGTGCCTTTTTGTAATGTTCTACAAGTTCTTCCATGGTGCTGAATTTACGTTGCCCAATGCAGTAGACAGTCTCTTTTAGTTGGACTTTAAAATGCTTGTTTTTCCCTTGTGCTTTTAGTGATACAGAGAAATCATTTGGCTAAAAGAGAAAAAAACACGTAAACATTTTGAAAGACATCTATTAGCATTTTTATATTAGACTAATGATAGTAAGTGCTCAAATTTTAGCTAAGTACTAGGCACTATGCTAAATTATTTACATAGATTATCTCCTTTACACCTCCAACCCCTTTTAGAGATGAGAAAATCGAGGCCAAGAGAAGCTAAGTTGCTCAAAATCATCCATCTAGTTAACAAGAAAGCCAGGATTCAAACTCAAGCAATCAGACTCCAAAGTCTCTTAAATTATATGCTCTAACACCCACAGCAAATCCGTTAAAGTTTAACATCTGAAGCACAACAGCTATCTTCTCTCCTGCCAAACAACTGGAGAAATACATGAGAAAACATGAGCTAATGTGAGCTGTTGAGATAATGTTCTGAATTCTCAAAGATGATAGACACTAATGACAGGTCATACACTCAAATGGCTACAAGGATAAAAAGACAAGTGACAGGGTGGATATATAGAAGGAACAGTGCATGGCCACTTAGCTGTGATTGTTGCCTTGTAGGAATATGGGCAATGCTGGCAGGCCTTCCAATTTTAAAAGGAAGTCTGTCATCTGAATTTTTATAATAAATCTCCCAGTATTTAAATACTGATAACAAATTTGAGTTAAAAAACATTGCTCGGGTCAAACAAAATATGCCTGTTTGAGACCTTACTTTAAAAATTCTACTGCTTAAAAAAAAATTATTTAAATGTAAAAAAAATTTTAAATGTAAATAAAAAATTGAATAAAATAAACATTCTACTGCTAAAAATAATGGTGTATTTTGGCTAATATCTATGCTCAATTACCCGCCACAAGAAAATAGTGTTCTACAATCAAACTGCTTTCTTAGGTTTTTTGTTTTGTTTTGTTTTAACCTAACACTTTTCTGAACAGTTTAAAAGTCTCCTTTTATATAGTTACTGACAAAGTGCTTCTTTGGAAACATCCTACACCTATGGTTACTCTTACCACCTGCTCTAAGGTCACTCACTTCCTAATCCCTCTTGCCCATTGTTTGTCCTGGAAAGCAGGGTCTAGTCAGGAATCTAACAGAAAACAAAGGCCACCACTCTTCCCTATCATTGATCCTGCTCTTCCTCAGGGGTTATGTACAGGCCCCATTTCCTGAACTTCATATCAAGCAGTTCAATTAGCCTCGATTTCTCCTTCCCTCCTTTCTTCCCTCCCTTCCCACACACCATATGCATGTGTGTGCACATGCACACACACACCAGATAGGTTTTCTTTTGACTTTCAACCTTCTGCACAATCATACATTCACTTTTGTACAACTACATACACAGCAACAAAACCAATACTAATGATTTGAAAAGTGGAAAAGTAGTGGTATCCTTTTAAAAGGAAAAATAAAGACCATTTTAAAGGGAAATGATATCATCAAATTCTAATATCCTAAACAGTAACCGAAAGAGCCCACATAACTATTATTCAATTTTTATGGTTTTAAAAACTTTTACTGTTTTTCTAGTATCGGAAAAAAATATCTTTTATTCCAAATGCATTTCAAATACAGTGAGTATTAAAATAGGCTTTTGAGGTAAATAATTAAAGGATTTCCAACTTCCAAACAATCTATGAAGAAAATTAAATCTTAATTTTTTTAATTTAGGGATTTCCTTTACTAAGGATGACCGCACATCCGATATGCAATTTAAGAAATGTTTTCCCAGGTGGCCTGGGTGGCTCAGTCAGTTAAGATCTGACTCATGATTTCGTCTCAGGTCATGATCTCAGGGTTGTGAGATGGAGCCTGCATCAGGCTCTGCACTGATCGTGGAGCCTGCTTGAGATTCTCTCTCTCTCTCTCTCTCTCTCTCCCCCCTTCTGCCCTCCCGCCAACTCATGCTCTCTCTCTCTCTCTCAAAAAAAAACTATTTTCCCAGTTTAGTTCATTGTGTTGTTTTACTCTGAATAAAGAAGCCACAGTTCAGTTTAATGCAACAGAAGATATTTCAGAAATGCAAGACCAACAGAATTAAACAAGGCCAAATAATCCAGTGTAGTTATAACTGCTAGGGCTATATTTTATTCAAAATAAATATGACTGGAAAGAACACTGACTTTAGGTTCAGAACATCTAAGTTTATGTCCCAGCTTATCATCTGGTTAATTTTAGGGAAGAACCTTAACCTTTCCAATGTTCTATTTATTTTTTAATACTCAGAGCTCTATTTCCATTTATTTGAAAACCAACTTACCGAAGATTCACTATCACGAATGAGGAAATCACCTTCATGCCCTCTTTCATTTAATGCCATTTCCGCTTGATGCCTGGTGACTTTCCCATAATACCATGGATTGCCAGCAAACTTTCCAGTGAGTGAAGGCCTAATGTAATCACACTGTGGAGGTGATGGTTCCAAACCTGAGGTTAATGGATTATTCTGCATAATGGTAACATAGTTTTTTGGCACCAAACCAACCGTTCCATTGATCTTCCTGCATTTCCACCATTCAGGATCATTTTCAGGCTTTTCAATAACATCCATTACATCTCCTTTCTCAAAATTAAGTTCTTCATCATTGGACGAACTGAATGGGTAAAGAGCCTGTACGACATGCAACACTTGCCCGGTATTTAGGTTATTGACAACTGCTGCTAATTTCTCTGACAGAGAACCCACATGATCACCCAAAGGACTGTCACCTTCCTCAGTTACATAGTTTGAAGGGAACCATCCAACTTGTCCATTGTAGCTACCCCGCCACCACCCATCACTGCATTTCTCCATGACGATCACCTTTGTCCCTTTTATCAATGATAACTCATCCTCTCTCTCTGCCATGTAGTTAAATTTCACATAAGCAGGCATGTTGAGGTCATAGAGACGTTCCCCTGGGTCAACAAAGGTATCATCAGCAGGAGATGCAGAATCTGGCACACTATGTTTTCTTTTCACTTTTCCAATGCCTGTTCACATAAAAAAGAGTAATAAGAGAATATAAATATAAGATAATGATAACCAAAAAACCCAATTTATTCATTATTAAAAAAGGATCTTCACCTCTGTAGTTCTTCAGCCTTTAAACTTAGGTAACTAATTTCTTTCTTCTTTTTTTCCTTTCTTTTACATCTTCCTGGCTTGCTTATTTTCTAATTGGAAGTTTGTACCTTTTGACTTCCTTCACAAATTCTTCTCATAACCAAACATGTAAATGCAGTTATTGTGTGACAGTTTACCTTCTCATCTTTTCTCTCAAAGGTGTTGAGATAATTGTATAATATAATGACAGTTTTCCTAAATTTAACAAAATTTCTTCCAAATGTAAATATAGATTATTTTTCTCATATCTACAATCTAAGTACATAAAGTCCCCTATTCTTGTCTTGCTTTATCAACCTAATTCTGCAACTAGCTGTACAGAAATAAAACAATAAATTACAACTTCTTTGTAACATAAGACTGTAGTTATGTCTGGGTAATCCTTCCATTTGCTTTCTTAGTTCCCAGATCCATGTTGCTCTATTTACCTCATTATGTTTATTTTAAAATACTACATGATTTCCTTGTTTGTCTACCCTCACCCTATTCACATGCAAGCTCCAGAAGAGCAGGGACTTTTGTTTACTTTGTTCACAGATATAACACCAAAGATCTTAGACAGCGCTTAGTACACAGGAGATGCTTAAAATATATTTGTTGAAAGAAACGAGAAAAGCACCACATGTACCATGATCAGCAGTGAAAACACATGACAAGTAAATGTAAGCTACGTCAATTTTTGTCATGTGTTTTCACTGCTGATCATTTCTTAGCATGTGATTTTGTGTTCTGCTTTTACTGAGAAACTGGAGGCATTCCTATATAAAACTTCTTGTACCTTCACACAATCTCGGAACTCTTTCTTCCACCCTATTTTTCTTCATGCAAGTTTCCAATCTCTGATCCTCCTGGGTTTTTAAATATCAGCTTTCCTGCCTCTTTTGGGACTCCTGGCCATCCTTGTTTCCCTCCTACTCAGTCCTTTCTACTGTCTAAAAACATACTCAGATCACTTCTATTCCAAAATAAAGTTACTTCAATCCTGCTACTCCTTTTGAACTCTACCATTCTTTAAAAAGTTGCCTCCATTTTTTCCTTCAACTTCACCATTCACTCACTCCTAACTCCTTATGATCTGGTCCTTTAATCTCTACCATTCTACCAAACTACTCAATTAAACCATTCTTATAAAAACTGTGTCATCTCTTTACTGCTAAATCAGTATCTTTTAGACCTTTCATTCTTTTCAAACTCTCTATGCAGCAACCAAGATCATAGATTATTCTGTTTTCTCCTTTAACTCCCCTGAGAGTCTCCTCTCTTACCTCCTGACCTGTTTAGATATTCTTCTGTCCCTCTAAGCTTCTCTAAACCTTGTTATAAAATTGTATCATACTTATTTTGTCTTCCTTCTTTAATATGAGAGTGAGTTTCCTGAAGGCAGAAAACTGGATCTTAATACCTTTGTATCTCCTGCACCCACACAATAGGAACAAGTCAATGTTTGCTGAATGAAAAGGTGAACAGATTCCTCAATTGAAAGTGTTTCCCAAGATATGATGCCTGGACTTCCTTTCTACTTCAAGGGTATTTTATACTTTTATTTTCTATAACTTCTGTATAGGTTCCAAGGTCTCTCTGCAGGTCTAACCTCTCTCTGGAATTCAAGCACTATGATTCCAACTGTCGCCAGACATCTACAGATTGTACTACTAGCACCTCAAATACAACTCAAGTCCAAATAAAAATAACCTCACCCATGCCCATAAATCAACTCCCAGCCTCCCAACTTCCTTACTTGTGGTTAATGATACTGTGAAAAATCTCCATATCAAGGATTTCTGGCAGGGTAGGGAATTCTAGGGCTCCATCCATCCATCAAAAAAAAACAAGAACAAAAACAAAAAAACCTTACAAAAACTACAGCAAGGATTAGTGAAAAAAGCTGCTGATTTGTAATAAGAGAATGCTGTAGCATTTTAAATTGCTTGTCTACCATCTCTTATATCCCCAATCAGTAGTGGCTTTGAAGACAGCAACTGGCACTCCTAATGCCAGAGACAGCAATACAGGCCTTATTCTCAAAGAATTGTGACTCTAGGTTTCAACCTATCTGGCAGCCACGTGAAGGACTGGCACAAAAGCTTGCCTTGGTTTCACTGGATCTGGAACATTCTCATTCTTTTACTGAAATTATTTAACTGATGCAGCAGACTGGGGCAATGGGCAATTGGGACAAAGAACAGACAGAATGAAAACCCTGAGAAGGAAAAGACAGAACACCAACTTCAGAAGCCACACATGACAAAGAATATAGACTTTACAAATAAACAGCTTAGAACACTCACTAAACAAGCAAACAAAAACCTATAGAAGCAACAAAAACCCTAAGAAGGGGATAGAATCTGACGATAGAAGAATAAACTGTCGACCAAGAATTCTACACCCAGCAAAACTGTCCTTCAAAACTGAAGGAGAGGGGCGCCTGGGTGGCGCAGTCGTTAAGCGTCTGCCTTCGGCTCAGGGCGTGATCCTGGCTTTCTGGGATCGAGCCCCACATCAGGCTCCTCCGCTGGGAGCCTGCTTCTTCCTCTTCTACTCCCCCTGCTTGTGTTCCCTCTCTCGCTCGCTGTCTCTCTCTGTCAAATAAATAAATAAATAAATCTTAAAAAAAAAAAAAAAAAACTGAAGGAGAAATTAAGACACTCCTAAAACAAAAACTGAAGGAGTTTGTCACACTACATTTGTGTTACAAGAAATGCTAAAGAAAGTCCTCCACACTAAAATGAAAAGACACTAAACAGTAACTTGAAGCCATATGAGGAAATAAAGAACAATAGTAAAGGTAGCTTCATTCATAAATATAAAAGCCAGTAAAACTGTGTTTTTGGCTTGTAAATCCTCCTTTTTTCCTGTATGATTTAAGATACAAATGTATAAAACAATAATTTTAAATCTAGGTTAATGGGCACACAATGTGTAAAGATGGAACTGTAGGGGTGCCTGGGTGGTGCAGTCTGTTAAGCTTTTGGTTTCAACTCAGGTCATGATCTCAGGATCATGAGATCAAGTCAGGCTCTGTGCTCAACTGTGGAGTCTGCTTTAAGAATCTCTCTCCTCAGGGCACCTAGGTGTCTCAGTTAAGTGTCTGCCTTTGGCTCAGGTCATGATCTCAGGGTCCTGGGATCGAGCCCCACGCTGGGCTCTCTGTTCAGCAGGGAGTCTGCTTCTCCCTTTCCCTGTGTTTGTATGCTTGCTCTCTCTCTCTCTCTCAAATAAATAAATAAAATCTTAAAAGGAAAAAAAAAAAAGAATCTCTCTTCTCCCTCTGCCCTCTAAAATAAAAAAAAAAAAATCTTAAAAAAAAAGATGGAACTGTAAAAGAGTAGTGTTGTATACCAGCTAAATTTGCATTAATTCAAATTTGATTGTTAGAAAAGTTAAGATATTAATTGTAATTCTCAGGGTAATCACTAAAAAAACTAAAAAAATATAGAAAAAGAAATGAGAAGGGAAAATGGTACATCAGAAAAAAATTACAAAAGAAGGCAGTAATAGGAGAATTAATGGGAGAAAAGGCTTAAGACATATAGGAAACAAACAGCAAAAGAGCAAAAGGTCTTCCTTATTAGTAATTACTTTAAATGTAAGTGAATTAGGAACACCTGGGTGGCTCAGTCAGTTAAGCGTCTGCCTTTGGCTCAGGTCCTGATCCCGGGGTCCTGGAATTGAGTCCTGCCTCGGGCTTCTTGCTCAGCAGGGATCCTGCTTCTCCCTCTGCCTGCCACTCCCCCTGCTTGTGCGAATTCGCACTGACAAACAAAGAAATAAAATCTTTTTAAAAAGCTAAGTGAATTAAAATACTGGATTAAAGGGGCAGAGATTGGCAGAATGGATTTAAAAACAAGATCCAACTCTATGCTATCAATAAGCACTCACTTTAGATCCAGAGATAAACAGGTTTGAAAGTGAAAGGACAGAAAAAGGTATTTCATGAAAATGGTAACCAAAAGAGAGCTGCAGTGGTTGTATTAGTATCAGACAACGTAGTCTTTAAGACACAAGTTGTTACAGGAGACGAGGAAGGACATTATATATTGATAAAAGCGTCAATCCATCAAGAAGATATAACAATTACAAATATTATACACACCTAACAAGAGAGCCCCAAGACATATAAAGCAAAAACTGACAGAATTAAAGGAAGAAACTGACATTCTACAATACAGTTAGAGACTTTTAAATACTTTTCAATAATGAGAACTAGACAAAAATTTATTAAGGAAATAGAGGTCTTGAAAAATACTATAAGACAATTAGACCTAATAGACATATAGAACACTGGTAAACAACAGGGGCACCTGGGTGGCACAGCGGTTAAGCGTCTGCCTTCGGCTCAGAGCATGATCCCGGCGTTATGGGATCGAGCCCCACATCAGGCTCCTCCGCTATGAGCCTGCTTCTTCCTCTCCCACTCCCCCTGCTTGTGTTCCCTCTCTCGCTGGCTGTCTCTATCTCTGTCAAATAAATAAATAAAATCTTTAAAAAAAAAAAAAAAAAGAACACTGGTAAACAACAGCACAATACACAATTTTCTCCAGTGCACACTGAACACTCCAAGATAAACCACATGTTCGCCCACAAGACAAGTCTAAATACATTTAAAGAGACTGAAATCATATAAAGTATTTTCTTTGACCACAGTGGAATGAAACTAAAAATTAACAGAAAGGAAAACTGGAAAATTCACAAATATATGTAAATTAATTAACACACTGTTCAAACAACTGGTAGGTCAAAGAAGAAATTTCAGGTGAGATTAAAAAATACTCTGAAACACATGACAATGAAAACACAACATACCAAAGCCTACAGGCTGCAGCAAAAGCAGTGCTCAGAAGGAAATTTATAGCTCTAAAAGCCTATAATAAAATAGGAATTTTTTTTTTAAAAAAGGAAAATTGATCTCACTCAAATCAATAACCTAACTTTACTCTTTAGGGAACTATAGGAAGATCAAGCTACACCCAAAGCTAGCAGAAGAAAGGAAATAAAGATTAAAGCAGAGATAAACACAAGAAGAACACAAAAACAACAAAGAATCAATGAAACTAAAAGTTAGTTTTTGAAAATATCAGCTAAATTGACAAAAGACTCAACTTACTAAAGTAAGAAATTAAGTGGGATATTACTAGAGACCTAACAGAAATACAATAAGAAAAAAAGAACAGAACACTATGAAACTTTACACTAATAAATTAGATAACTTAGATGAACAAATTGCTAAAAAGAGACAAACTCAAGAAGAAATAGAAAATTTGGACGGACATATAACAAGTTAAAAAAATGAATCAGTAACCAAAAACTTTGCAGTAAGGAAAAGTCCAGGACTGGGTAACTTAACTTATGAATTCTAACAAACATTTCCTTCTCAAATGGGAGGGAGGAAGCATTTCGTAACTCCTTCTATGAGGTCAGCATTACCCTGATATCAAAACCAGATAAAGATATCACAGGAAAAGTATTGACCAATATCCCTTATGAATACAGATTACAAATTCCTCCACAAAATAGTCAATTCTTGCTGTTTAGGGTAGTTACATTCAATAAAGTTACCATGAAATACCAGGTTAGGTCCTGCAAGCCTCTGTTCACAACATTTCTGTCAACCAAGCAATACACAACCTTGTTTCACGTGGGTCTCCCTTTAAAGATACTTTATTTAATATAAGATATTAATTAACAATGAACTCATGGCCAACATCACTGTAACTCATGCCTAAATGAAGCTTACCTAACATGTATTTTTCACATGAGGCAAATCACACCTTTCCTGCACTTAGGAATACAAGATAATACTTCAGGACTTGGGGGGGGGGGCACTTTAGACAGCAAAATCATGGATAAACCAAAAAAAGCACACCAATTAGAAAACCATGGCACTAAATAGAATGAATAAAGGACATTTATTTACAATATGAGAGCTGAAACAAAAAGGCAGAGCATCACCTTGTTCAATGTCGGCTGGCAACATGTGCATCAGGCAACTCAAAATTTTTGCCACTCTGTACATGTCCACAAAAGCACCACAGTTATCAATCTGGGCTTACAAATAGATTTTAGCAAGTAGACAAATTCACAAATACGGAATCTGCAAAAAATAGGGATCATCCACACTACTAACAAACAATATAGCAGCATATATCATGACAAAGGGATATCTGTTCCAGGAATGGAAAAGTAGTTCACCTGCTCAACAATACGAAAATCAGTATTATATACCACATTAATATAAGGAAGGAAAAACACACACACACAACGATTTCATCTGATGTAGAAAAGCACTGGGGATAAAATCTAACATCTTTTCATGATAAAAAAGTATCAGCCAACTAGGAATACAAAGGAATTTCCTCAACATCATAAAGGGCATTTATTTAAAAAAAAAAAATCTGCAGTTACCGTCTCACTCAATAGTAAAAGACTGAAAGCTAAGATCAGGAACAAGACCTAGATGCCCTTTCAGCCACTTCTATGTACTGGAAGTGCTAGCCAGGGCAATTAGACAAGAAAAAGAAATAAAAGAGATCCAAGCAAGAAAGGGAGAAGTAAAATAATCTTTATTTGCAGATGACATGATCTTATATACAGAAAATCCTAAAAAAAACCACACACACAAAATGTTAGAACAAATTTAGCAAGGTTCCAAGATACAAAATCAACACACAAAAACCAGTTGCATTTCTATATACTAGCAGTAAACAATTTGAAGAGAGAATTTATAAAATAATTCCATTTATAATAGCATTGATAATAAAATACAGAGGTTAAATTTATTAATCAAGGAGGTACAAGACCAGTATACTGATCACTACAAAATATTGCTGAAATTAAAGTAGACCTAAATAAATGAAAAGACATCCTAGGTTTATGGATGGGGGTTCAATATTTTTAGATGGCAATACTATCCAAAGTGATCCACAGATTCTATGTAATCCTTATCAAAGTTCCAATACTCCTTTCTTGCAGAAATGGAAATGCTGATTCTAAAATTCATATGGAATTGCAAGGGACACCAAATAACCAAAACAATTCTAAAAAATGAAAACAATGGGGCACCTGGTTGGCTTAGTCTGTTAAGCAACGACTCTTGATTTCAGCTCAGGTCATGATCTTAGGGTTGTGAGATCGAGCCCCGTGTTGGGCTCCATACTGGGCATGGAGCCTGTTTAAGATTCTCTCTCTCTCTCTCCCTTTGTGCCACCCCCGAAAATGAAAAAAATGAAAACAAAACTGGAGAATTCACACTTCCCAATATCAAAATTCACTTCTAAGCCACAAAGTAATCAAAACAGTATGGCACTAGCACAAAAGGACAGACATATAGACCAAAAGAATAGAGCTGAGAGTCCTGAGATAAACTCAATATATCCATGGTCAATTGATTTTTGACAAGGGTGCCACAACCATTTAATGGAGGAAAGAACAGGCTCTTCAACAAATGGTGCTGGGAGAAATGGATATCCATATGCAAACGAATGAAGCTAGACTCCTACTTCGCACAACAAACAAAAATTAACTCAAAATGGATCAATTATTCAAATATAAGAGTTAAAACTTCAGAACTATCGGAAGAAAACACAGGGGAAAATCTTTATGACCTGGGAGTTAGCAATGAATTCTTAGATTTGACCCCAAAAGCACAAGCAATTAAAAAAAGAAAAATTTACAGTCTACGGTCTATATCCAGAACATACAAAGAACTCTTATGACCCAAAAGCAAAAGAACCTATTTCAACAATGGACAAAGGACTTGAACAAACATTTCCCCAACAAAGATATACAAATGCCCCCAAAACACATGAAAAGATGTTCACCATCTTTGTTGAAATGCAAATCAAAACACAATGAAATACCATTTCATACCTATTAGGATAGCTATAACAAAACCAAACCAAACTAAAAAAAGGAAAATAACAAGTATTGATGGGGATATGGAAAAAACTGGAACCCTTCCTACACTGTTGATCAAAATGTAAAATGGTGCAACTGCTGTGGAAAACAATTTAACGGTCCCTTCCTAGGTATATACTCAAAAGAACTGAAAACACATATTCAAATACTTGTACACAAATGTTCATAGCTTCATTATACACAGTAACAAAAAGGTAGAAACAACCCAAATGTCCATCAACAGATTAATGGATAAACAAAATGTGGTACATATCCATATAATGGATTATTCAGCCATAAAAGGGATGAAGTACTGACACATGCTACAACATAGATGAACCTCAAAAACGGGATGCCTACTGAAAGAAACCTGACACAAGAGATCACATATTGTCCATTTACATGAAACAGCCAGATAGGTAAATTCATACAGACAGAGAGCAGATTAGCAACTGCCAGGGGATGAAGGGAGGGTATAATGGTGAGTGACTGCTTAATGGGAATGGGGTTTTCTTGGGTGATGAAAATGGTTTGGAATTAGACAGATGTGATTGTTGCACAACACTGTTAGTATACTAAATACCACTGAAATGCACACTTCAAAATGATTATTTTGTTATATGAATTTTACCTCATAAAAATTTTCTTTCTTAAAAGATTCCCCTATCAAATCCTTATTTCCTTTCTGCCAACACTTTCCATTCCCACTATTCCCATGCTATTTCAGGCCCATTTTGTTGCGTTTGAGTCTTCGATAACCCTCTAAACTAGTTTTCTTACTAATTCAATGTGTCCTGCTCCAACCCATCATCCATAAATACAGTTGTAGTCACACGATATTATTGCTCAGAAGTCAACAGTGGTTCTTTATTGACTACCAAATTAAGAGAAATACTCTTCCTAGAATCTATAGCCCTCTCTCCGGAATGTCCTCACTCTTCCTTTCTCGGCTTATGGTAGAGTACTGAAGACAGCAAAAAGTTTGTAATTTTTTTTTTAAAGATTTTATTTATTTGACAGAAAGACAGACACGGAAGAGAGAGAGAGAGAGAGAGGGCACGCGCGTGCGCACAAGCAGGGGGAGCGCAAGCAGAGGGAGAAGCAGGCTCTCTGCTGAGCAGGGAGCCCAATGCAGGACTCGATCTCAAGACTCTGGGATCATGACCTGAGCTGAAGGCAGATGCTTAACCGACTGACACACCTGGGTGTCCCAAAAAAACAGCACAGACTTTGAATGACGCTTTGGGTTCAAATCCCAGCTATACCACTTACTGTGGAAACCTGAGCAAACTATTTCACTTTTCTGAGCTTGGAAATGGAGAAAACACACTTTCTGTCACAGTGCTCTAAGAAGCGAATAAATTTTAAAAAAGTGAATAAAATAGAACAGTACATATAGTAATTGTTAAATAAAAGATTCTTTCCATAACGCCCTGCAATGAAACTATCCTAAATCTTAATAAAAACGGGCCAGTTAAAAACCCCTGAAGAAATAATATTTCAACCTTCAGGATTTTATTGCCTTGTTTGCTAGTTTGTTCTTAAAACCTTATTAAAATTTCTGCCTACTGGGGCACCTGGGTGGCTCAGTCAGTTAAGCATCTGTCTTAGGCTTAGCTCATGATTGGGGTCCTGGGATTGAGTCCTGCATCAGGCTCCAGGGAGTCTGTTTCTCCTTCTCCCTCTGCTGCTCCCCCTGCTTGTGTTCTCGCTCTCTGACACATACATACATACATACATAAATAAGTAAATGAGTAAATAAGCAAATAAAATCTTAAAAAAAAATACTTCTGCCTATCAAAAACCTACCCATTCAAGAAGTGCCATTTCAAATAACAATTTTATTTAACTCACTTTCCATTTTGTGTTTTCCAACATCCTTCATTTCCCATTATCATTCCCCAATAATGTTAGCTCTCCTTGTTAAAGCACCCTAGCACCTTCTGCTTCTCAGGTACTTGTATCACAGCATTTCTTGTGTTTGTCTTTTAAGCTCATCTCCTATAGCCATCAGCTTCCCGAAAGGAAGAGCATTCCATGTCTCACCGATCTTTTGCATTTCCTATACAATTTAGAACTGTGCATTCATCAGATTCTCAATGTTAGACTGATTAAAATTGAGAGTGATATAAGCAAATACAAATTTTAAACTTGAAATTAAAGGCTAGTTCCAAAATGATTTTTTTTTTAATTCTGAAAAAGATGCCCAAGACTAATTATACATTGTCAAAAAAAGAATGAGAATTTTTGGACAGACCCACCCATTAAACTTCCAAGTAGGAAAACACCAAAAACAACCTATTTTAATCTCAGACACCAGAAATATTTTAGGGAAAAGAACATAAGCTTAGAATATTTGTTTCCTATGCAACACAAAGCCCTCTGTGATCTCGTGAGCATTTCTTCAACCTCATACGCCAAGGCATATAAGCTCCTCAGTACCCAAAAAACCCAGGCCCTTGCAAGACTCTGAGCCTTTGCTCATGATTTTTTTTTTTTGGCTTAAACATTTATTTCTCATAGTTCCGGAAGCTTGGAATCCCAAGATCAAGGCTCTGACAGATTAAGTTTCCAGTCACCTTCTTGCTGTCTCCTGAGGAGAGGCAGTTCTCTGGGGAGGACTCTGAGAAGAACAAATGAGGAGAGGCAGTCTCTTGTAAGGCACTAATCCCATTCATAATGGCTCCATCCTCATGACGTAATCAATTGAAAGACCCCACCTCCAAATGCCACATGATGGTTTGTTGTTGTTTTTACCTCAAACACAAGCCACCCTTATTCTTCAAGACTCAAACAAGGTATCTTCTCACCAAAAGAGAACAGATGTATTTCTCTTTTGTGCCACTACTGTTCTTTGTAAATATTTTTAAGGCAATGTTTGAACCTCTGTATACCAATATTTATTTCTATGAGAACAAACACCATGTTTTTAATCACTTCTCTATCCCCACTGACTGGCCCATATTAAGTGTTCCATTAATGTTTATCAAGTGCATGACTGACAAATGCATGCATAATTGAAAGCCTGCTTTTTTCTCCCCTGCTTACAATTCTTTGAGAAAAAACTGCTTATTGCCCTTTGTCTCTATTGCTAAAAAATGGTCTTTCCTATCTTCTGTTACCAATGAGAGAATACATGGAAAAGTACTTTATGAAATTATACAAATGTAAAATATCAGCATCTCTTAATTTCTCAATTATAATCGGCCAACAATGAGCTCACCCACAACAAGCAGGCTCCCCCAGATCAAGGTATTAACCTTTCTAAATTATTCTCAACTTCATAGTTAGTTCTCCACAATCTTCCTAATTTTAGTCCCCTTTGCATCAAATCTTTCTAATCCACTGCTTATCTGATTCTAATTCTTTCTCTTTAGTCATAATGGGTACACCAGTAAAACTCTAACAACAACAACAAAAACCCTTCTAAATTTAAATTTTAGTCCTGCTACTTGCTGGTCAATCTGATCTTGGTTATTTATCTTCTTTAAACTCCAGTTTTCCAGGTTTGTGAAATGGTGGTGTATTAGTAAGTACCTACCTTCTACCATTTGTTTAAAGAAGTTATATGTAAAGCACCCAGCACAGTACATAGCAAGCAGGAACTCCATTAATCAATGGTAGTTACTACTTCTAGTGCTTCTGGAATTTAATTTTTTCAAAAACACTTACATCTTTATTATTGCATTTTATAGCTAGACTTGGCCAAGTTCGGGAGGGGATACTCAGGTCTGAGCACTGAGGATGTGCTCACTCAAAAATGAGGCAGTCATTTTTATCATTAGCTTTGTTCAAAAAACCAAAAGTGTTAGTATAGCTTCCAATCCGCTCCTCACTCCTACCCACCGGTCTATCTTCTCTCCTCCTACAGCACTGCTTCTTGATCAAAACAATATATTAATTCCTCCAAGTTATTAAGAATCTGGTTAAGCACTGTGAATATTCCAGTCACGTGACAGTTGTCTTCTTCCTAAGGCAAATCGTTGTACACATAACTACTTTTATACAACCTGGTTTCAAAATCCTTGATATGCTGGATGCTAGTATTTGGCAGCATCCAAGCTTCTCAATAGCACTGTTAAAGTGTATCTATCTATCCAAAGTGGATAAACTATGTCATGTTTCATTTGGCCAGCACACACATAAAGCAGCTATTTGCATCCTTTCACTTGAACAAAGATTTGAATCAATGCTATCACGAACTGCATTGAAGTTCTTTAGCACCCACAATATCATAGCAGTTTTTCTTTTTAAATTTTTTAGAGGGGGCGAAGGGCAGAGGGAGAGGGAGAGAGAATCTTAAGCAGGCCCCACACGGGAACCCAACCAATGCGGGGCTCAATCCCATGACCCCAAGATCATGACCTCACAGCAGCTCTTACTCATATAAAGTCCTGCCAGGCCAGGTTCTCAGCAATCTTTTCAAGTCCCTTTAAAAACTTAATGTAGAATTTTACATTATAATGTCTGTCCCTATTTACCTTGTTTATTTCTATCTCAGTTTTACCTTTCAAATATGTATGTGAATTCAATGTATTAGTAATTCTTTCGGCCTTAGTCTTCTTTTCTTTAAGCATGTCATCTTCCCTCCATCTAAATCACTGACTAAATAAATGTTCAACAGAATAAGGCCGAAGAAAATATTACTGATTCTAATTCTTTAAAGAACTTTAGTTCTGGTTTTTATGTTCCTACTTCTTCAAAACCAGTTTCTCCCTCATGGATTTTCCCTTGATTTCTATCACATGTAAGACCGATCAGTTGTTTTACCAGGACTATAAGACTTTTAGAGTTAGAAGGGACTTTCCAGGATCATCTAGTCTTGCTCAACTCTCCCTCACAAATAATAAGAAGTCAAGAAAGTTTAGTTATATACCCTTTGCCACATGGTTAAATAAGTGGCACATCTGGGAGCAAAACCAGGGAATTCTAAATACAAATAAATGGTGTTCTTTCCCTTACAAGTTTTTATTTAAATTTTTGTATTTTTATCTGTTCATTTCATCTACATAAGATAAATTATTTTTTATTATTCTCTGTTTTATCTAAAATACTATACCCTCTTTGTTTATTCTAGCCACCATACAAGGAACACATATTTGTATCTTCTACTGCAAAGCAAAATAAATACAAATTTTGTAATGAAAAAAGGAATATCTTGGTTTCAAATCTCAAGCCCTGACCCCTCAGGTCTACAAATGTATTTAAGATTATCGACTTTCTGAGGCAACAGAGAGAATGATAACTTTATCACTGTATTGATATATATATAATGAATCACCATATCAATGACACAATACATTCTTTTTACACCATTTCTGGTTGACCACCAAGTGACCATCACTTATGACCACCAAGTGACCATCACTTATGACCAAGCCAAGATATGAAATCCACTGTTCTAATATTAAATAACAACCCCCATCTACCTCCTCACCATGTAAATTCTATGAAAGTTAGTTTTTCGTTCTATGATTTTTGTCTGGCTTGCAGCAGGCTCTCAAGAAAAATATGTTGATAAACAAATGAATAAATTAATAACTTTCCAAAAGGAAAACTAACCCAAAAAGTGATCTAAAAATGTATTAACTTTTCAAAGAGTAAACAAAAGAGAGATATTCCAGAAGGATTCATTTGGCCACCAAGGTTAACTGAAGAAACAAATGAGTCTTAATATTACAATTCACGACATTCTTTCTCAACAAAGTACTTGCTCCTTTTCCATTCTGCCTGAAAATGAATCTCTCAACAGGTTACTCTTTGTTTCCTCAGATTCCTTATGCATGAGACTTCTATAACAACTCCTCTGTTCATTTTTCTAGAAACACCAAACAAATGTTCAAAGAGATCAAATCAAGTTCACTATCAAAAGATCATAAAAAGGCCATTAGCAAATACATACATTAGGCTCTGGTAAATTAGTATCAGTATTACAATAAGACCGGAACTCAAAATAACCCAGTAATTCACTAGTTTCTTTCAGTGCTTTCATTTTCTTTGTATGCAGCTGCTCTCAAGACTCATTTCAAAATATCAAATCTCACAATTACAAAAAGAGCAATTTCTAGCAATCCTACACTGATTAAATCAAAACATTCTCTTCACTGCTTTATAAAATGTTATCTTCTATATTGTTCCTCTAAAATCTAAGTAAAAAGTACTAAAACAGTATTATGTTAATTCAAATACTGAGGATGAAGGAATTTGCTCACCTAATCCTTTCTTTTCCTCATATTTTTATAACTTAATTCACTTCAAATGTCTATGCTAAGTTCAAAGTTACCAAATTAAAACTGCAAACTCATTTATATCCTTTTTCTCTTTATTTTTAAACACCGATACTAAAACATTTTAAAACCATATTACTTATCAAAGTCAAAACTAATATTATTTGAAGTATCACCAATCATTTAGCTTATGTTCATAAACAACATAAAGCACCAGTCTATTACATAAACACACCAGGTTCCATATACTTTTTCTTTAAATTCGCAAAAGTGAAAAATCTAATTCAAAAACTACAAGAAAACTATGGATTTAATAAACAGATGAACTTACTGAAAAAATCTTTAAAGACGCTTAACCAATCCATTTTGAATAAAAATCCCGTGTTCTCTTTTGTCAGTTTGTTAACACAACTCAGGATAATCCTCAGTGAGCTTCCTGGTCTGTTCTGCAACACTGAAACTCCCCACACCCAATCCATGTGACTTGGCCTACACCCAGGCAACAGAAAGTTTTTCTGAGGCTTCTCTCTTTCTAAAACTTTTCCCCTCTGAACTATAACAGAACCTGTAAAACAAGTATATCATCATGGCCACAAATATTACCTTATTATTCAGACTTATTTTAGAAAAAGATTTAAAGTATGCATTTTCAATAGTTGAAAAAATATTCATGCATTCACTCTCTCCTTTGTTTTCTCCCTTTTTTCTTATCTTTCAAACAATGTCTCCACCAGCACGATCATTGTGAAACAAATCCATTAACCACATGGAACATTTAAATTACCAAAAAGGGATTTAGAAATTCTGAGAAAGAGAAGGCTATGTGATTCAAAAGCTGGAATTACATCATTATACAGGAGAACTAAAAATCATTAACTTAAAACAATGTTTTCACATATCCTGTAATATAGGTAGCAATAACTATAATATAGTAATAAAGTTAACAGAGATATTCTAGGACTTAAATAGATATAAAGTCCTTCTAAAATCATCTCAACAATATCAGAAAATAGTATGGAAGTTTTCCCAGGCATATTAACAAATAATAAAAATTCTATCTAGTTGGGCTTTTTAAGTTTATATGCACTAATATCTAAAGCTGGGATATATTTCCATTTTGCTCTATGATATTAGGTTTTTCATGATCTTCTGTTTAAACATTTGCTCTAGGCCCAGGTACCAGTATCCTTTTAAAAAGGAACAAAAACGTCTCTCTAGGTGTAGCTCTAATCCTTTTTGTGCCTTCACCACTATCAGGCCTAATTTCTTGATAGAAGTTACCTTAATTTTCCCCAATACCTCCGATCTACATGCTTTCAATAAGTGACCAATATTTACAAAATCAGAAGTACTCCTGGTCCTAACTATGGTCTCTTCACTTAAAAAATAATAATAATGGTCTTATTTGCAAAACCTTAAAATCTTAATAAAAGGTAACCTCAGATACAGCAGTTGAAAGTCATGGTGAAAATCCAGATTAATAACTCCATTTATTAAACTACCTTTAGAATACTAGAAATTTATTCACTCACAAACCAATATTCCAATATTTTATATTTACTTTGAGTTGTAATATATTTTAGTTTTGGCTATTTTACAGTGTTAAAAATAAGATTTGTCTTCTGCTGATAACTGAAAGAACACTCTAGAATAACAATTTTGAATAAAAAATAAAGCTAAAATAAAGCAGTTAGTTAATAATATTTCATATTTGTCAATCATGCCACATAACTCCCAAACTATTTTTGCAAAGAGAAATTTTACTTTCTCATCCCCATATATACAAAGTAACAGCATGTTTGCCTGAATACCAAAAACGAAATTCTGTCCCTCCCATTCCTTCCTGTCAGCCAAGGAGAGTTTAATTAAAAGAAAAAAGAAAGAGGCCAGTCCTCATCTGTGCATATTTCCTTCCTATCAGCTCAGCCAAGCCCACTGTGAAGCCAGTTCCATTATCTCTGGCCCTAATGGAGAGCTAGTAAAAACAAACAAACTTTACAGTTAGAGGAAGAAAAAGGGGAAAAAAAGAAAAACGAAATAAGAAATCAGCTTTGTAGATGCTAATCTACAGTAATAATCCACAATTTTAAACTTTTATCAAATGCAAAAACAAAATGATGGTTTTTAAAAGCAAAATTCAAAATATAAGCTAATAAACGTTAAAATACAGCAACGTGCCATGTTAAAAAAAATTGCCTTAATGCCAAAGAGGCAATTCTGAATCTCCCTTATTTATATCCTTGTCTCAATTAGATGCAGAATTTACCTAAACTTCAACAGGCACTTGCAGTTCAAGGGGCCCTGGCTGGAGGATCAGATTCAGTCCTGCTCATTGGCACCACTCTGGTTTGACCCTTGAACACCAGCGAGATTTATAGAAACACCAGCCCACTAACACTTATGGCTTTTAATACTCTTCTGACTTGGCTGAATACCTGCTATGAGCAAACTTACCTGGCCTAGCTGAAATTCTAGTCTTGGCCTTTTCTAGCCAATTCTGCCCAATGCTGCCAAAATCCTATACAAAGAAACAAGCTCTAGCATCCATTTAAAAGAAAGTATTATTGGTGTTTTAATACAAAAATAACTTACCTAACGTATCCTTCAGGTTTTTTACAATAGATGCTTTCCGAGCGCTGTTTTTCCTCTCCACATAGTTAGAAGGCACAAAACCAGTTTTATTCATGGAGTTTCGAACTCGCCACCAGGACTTAGAGTCATCCAGAAGCCATAATCTCTCATTCTTCTTGATGTCCAGCTCTTGTTCTTGTTGGGCCACATAATCAAATTTGGCTACTACCACCACTTCTTCTGCCATCTTTCAGCAGCTTCAGAACTGTAACCACATACAAAACATTTTTATAAGGTCTAGTAGTAGTCTACATGCTTTTCAAAAAACCTAAGTAAAAACCTAAAAGAACTGAAAGGTTGAAAGGAAAAATATGAAAAAACATAAACAAAAACAGGCAATACTAATACTAATCGAATACTAATCAAGACAAAACTGATGTAGCTATATTAGTAATACACAAAAAGGACAAACCATTAAGGCAAACCATTACCAGTAATAAGGAAGTTCACAATACAATTGAAGGTTTTATTAAATATACATAACAAACTCATATGTACCTATTAACATACTTCCAAAACAGACTGATAGAACCACAAAAAAAATGTCACAAATCCATTGTCACAGAGGACAATCTTTAACACTTACCTCAGTAATAAATCAAGGACACAAAAATTAATAAGGCTAGATAAGAACTGACATCAAAATCATTAAGTCTGATCTAATAAACATACAAATATTACTTCCAAGCAGAAGAGTACAAATAGAACATATATAAAAATTATCAAATGTCAGGTGATAGAGAAAGTCTCAATAACTTTCATGTACTTGGTATCCTACAACCATATTCTCTGACAATCATTACAAAAAGAGCTTTTTAAAAACCTCCTGTTTGGGAACTTCTAAAACTTCACGTGTCAAAGAAGAAATTATAATAGCATTGTGAAAATATTTAGAGAAGTAAAATAATAAAAAGACTTTATATAACCAAACTTGAGGGATGCAGCAAAAGGAGTGTACAGAAGAGATTCCAGTTGTAAATAGATCAGAAAAGTAAGAAAACCTTAAAATAAATTAATGAACTATCTGTCTTAAGCATTACAAAAGCATTACAAAAGAATGATATAAAGTAGAAAAAATGAAATAATATAAATAAAAGTAGAATTTCATGAAAGAAAACAATGATATAGAAAGAAGGCTCAACAGAACAAAAAGGTAGTTCTTTACCATGACTGATAAAATGGACATAGTTCTGGCAAGACTTATAAAAGAAAAAAGGAAAAAAACAGACCCAAATACCAGGAATGAAAAGGGAGTCATAATTAGAGATGCTGCAGATATTCAAATCACCTGGCAATACTGCATGCAGATATTCAAATCACCTGGCAATACTGCAAGCAACTTTATCAATAAATGTGAAACGAATATGTACAAATTCATAGAAAAATAAAAATTAGAAAAGTAATAACATTTAATCCGTCATTAAAAAATCTTCCCATAATGAACATCAGGACCACATGGTTTACACGCAAGTTCTATTAAAATTCAAAGAACAAGTAATTCCAATTTATACAAACTCTTTCAGAACAAAGAAAGGAAAATTACAAGCCTAACTCACTCCTGAATTTATTAGATGCGTTCCCTGCTTTCTTCAGAGAGATTAATTTACATAAACAGCTACCCCTGGCTTAGCAAGCAAATAAATTCAGCTTTTAGTTTTGGATATTGAATAGCATTCTCTTTCCTTTCTTTTTTTTTTTTTTAAGATTTTATTTATTTATCTGTCAGAGAGAGAGAACGAAGGTACACACATGCAGGGGGAGCAACAGGCAGAGGGAGAAGCAGGCTCCCTGCTGAGCAGAGAGCCCGATGTGGGACTCAGGTTTAGCTTAAGGCTCAGGTTTAGCTTAACCGACTGAGCCACCCAGGCGCCCCAGCATTCTCTTTTCTCAACAATGAAAGAAGTTGTTCAATATTCTTAAAGAAATGCATTTTAATCTAGAATTCAACATCCACTAGCACTAAAGTACAGATACTTTGTGTTTATACGGTAGATGCTTTTTGGGGAGCATTGCAAGGCCTCAAAACCTACCACACGTTCTTCTGAAAGAATGGCTCAAGTGTGTACAGTAGTGAAATAACTAATAATGCTAAAATAAGAGGATGATGTGGTATTCAAAAAACAATAAACAGAGAAACCAGAAAAATCAATTTGTATTCTTGCAATTTTTGTTTGAATTACTTGCAAATAAAAAGTCTAAAAAATTACTACCACATGATGCAAAAACTTTACAGTGAGTGATGACTTTCCAAAGCAATAGAAAGCAGAGAGGGTTTTTTTTCAGGCATACTTGAACACTGACTCTGATTCCTTCCCTGTGGGAACCTGCACACACACACCCTTATAATTAATCTTTAAATTTAGTGAAATTTAAATGGAATTTATTCCGAATCTTGACAAAAACTGACTTTAAAATTTATCTAGAAGACTAATCACATAAAACCGGCAAATGACATTCTATAGAAAATTAGCGTTGATATGACACTGTAGGTTGTATACCCAGAATTTTCTAGTTTCCTATCAATATCCCAATTATCCTTCCAGTTGTCACCTTACTATTATTGTATTAGTCATGCAACTTGGTGGGGACTGACCCTAGTTTCTTTTTTTTTTTTTTTTAAGATTTTATTTATTTGACAGAGATAGAGACAGCCACTGAGAGAGGGAACACAAGCAGGGGGAGTGGGAGAGGAAGAAGCAGGCTCCTAGAGGAAGAAGCAGGCTCCTAGCGGAAGAGCCTGATGTGGGGCTCGATCCCATAACGCCAGGATCACGCCCTGAGCCGAAGGCAGACGCTTAACCGCTGTGCCACCCAGGCACCCCCTGACCCTAGTTTCTAAGCTGTATTTGGGTTAGTCAAAGCTGTTTCCTCCCATCAAAAGGATAATAAGGGAATGCTACAAAATTTGACAACTTAGAAGAAATGGACCAATTCTTCAAAAAACACAAAGTACCAAAACACACTCAATATGAAATAGATATTTGAATAGCCCTGTAACTATTCGGGAAATTAAATTCGTAACTTAAAAACTCCATCCCCCAAAAGAAATCTCCAAGTCTAGATGGCTTCTCAAGAATTCTACCAATTATTTAAAGAATTTACACCAATTCTACATAATCCCTTCTAGAAAACAGTAGAGGGGAAATGGAGAAATACTGCCCTATTTATCTTTGGTATTAATAATAATAATAAATTGGTTTTAACTGATGTCAAAACTAAACAACAGTATAAAAAGAGTAAAATACCAACCAATATCCCTCATTAATGTAGACGCAAAAATCCTTAACAAAATATTAGCAGACAGAATTCAGCAGGATATAAAAAGAATTAATACTCCATAACCAAGTAGGGTTTTTTCCAGGGATGCAAAGCTGGTTCAACATATAAAATTAATCATTAATCAGTATAATTCACCACACTAACAAGCTAAGAAAAATCATACGAGCGTATTACTCAATGCAGAAAAAGCATCTGACAAAATTCAACCCCCATGATAAAAGTTCTCAGAAAAACAGAAATAGAAGGGAACTTCCTCAACCTGATAAATAGGATCTACAAAAAACCTACAGCTAACAATATACTAATGGTAAAAGACAGATGTCTTCCTCCTATAATCAAGAACAAGGCAGATATCTGCTCTCACTACTCTTACTCAACAAAGTGCTCCAAGTTTTAGCCAGTTCAGCAAGGTAAGAAAAGAATATAAATGGCATATAGATCAGAAAATAAGAAATAAAACTCTCCTTATTTACAGATGACATGACTGATTACAGAGAAGATTCTAAAAGCTACAACCCCCCCAAAAACGAGAAACAAAACCCCCCAAACCCTCCTAGTACTAACTAGTGAATTCAGCAAGGTCGCAAGACACAAGATCAACATGCAAAAATCAACTGTATTTCTAAGTACAATCAATGAACACATGGACACCAAAATTTAAAATGCAGTATCATTTACAATTACATAAATAAAAAAGGAAAAAAATGAAAGAGGTACGAACCTAACAAAACATGAAGGAGACTCTATGCTGAAAACTACAAAATGCAGATAAAAGAAATTAAAGATCTAAATAAAAGTGTTTCTGAAATAGAAGACTCAAACATAGTAAGGATGCTATTTTTTCCCAAATTGATACATAGGTTTACATAATTCTTATCAAAGTCCCAGCAAAAGTTTTTTGTATGTA
The DNA here is from genome assembly GCF_023065955.2 of Ursus arctos. NCBI lineage: Eukaryota > Metazoa > Chordata > Mammalia > Carnivora > Ursidae > Ursus > Ursus arctos. The sequence goes on from NW_026622875.1 coordinate 25,445,937, forward strand.
TAGACAATATTATTCTATAATTTTGAAGGAAAAGCAAATTAATTAATAACTAAAATATTTTAAAGTCAAAATAAAATAGGAGGAAACTTATTATATAGCTAAAGTAGTCAAAATTGCATGGTACGCAAAGAAATAGACATGAATATCAATGGAAAAGAAAGAGAATCCAAGGGATGCCTGGGTGGCTCAGTTGGTTAGGTGTCTGCCTTTGGCTCAGGTCATGATCCCAGGGTCCTTGGATTGAGTCCCACATCAAGCTCCTTGCTCAGTGGGGTGCTTGCTTCTCTCTCTGCCTGCCACTTCCCATGCTTGTGCGCTCTCTCTCTGGGTCTCTCTCTGATGAAGGTACAAAAAGTAATTGAGTGGGGTAGGGAGAAGCTTTCTCAACAAATGCCGCTAAAGCAAAAGGACATCAATAGCCCCCGCCCCAGCAAAAAAGTCCAAGACCTAATCTCACACCCCTTATGCAAACACAAACTCAACAGGAATGACAACCTTAGACGTAAAATTATGAAACTTTAAGAAAAATATATAGGAGAAATCTTCAGGATATAGAGCTAGGCAAAGAGTTCTTAGACTTGACACCAAAAGCAAGATCCATAAAGGAAAAACTCAACAGTAGAAAAACAAATTCAGTTAGAAAACAAGCAAAAGACATGAAGAGAAATTCAATGAAGACGACAGAGATGGCAAACACATAAAAAGATGTTCATCATCAAGAAAACGGAAATTAAAACCATGCTGAAATGTCACTACACACCTATCAGAATGGCTAAAATAAGAGAGTAACAATACCAAATGCTGATAAAGATATGTTGAAACTGGATCACTCATACATTGCTGAAGAGAATATGTTAAACGACATAGATGCTCTGAAGAAAAAAGAAGTTTGGCAGCTTCTTGTAAAATTAAATATGCAACTACCATACCAACCAACTATACTCCTGGCATTTATCCCAGAGAAATGAAGACTTATATTCACACAAAAACTTTTACATAATGTTTATAGCAACTTTATTTGTAATAACCAAAAACGGTAAATCACTCAGATGTCCTTCAACAAGAGAATGGTTAAACATAGTGTGGTACATTCCATACCAAGGAATATCACTCAGCAATAAAAAGGGAAAAAATAATAGATACATGCAAAAAGCTGAATGTATCTCCAAGGAATTATGCTGAATGACCAAAAAAACCCAAAAAAACAAAAACAAAACACCAATCCCAAAGTTTATATACTGTGTAACTCCATTTATATGACATTCTTGAAATGACAAAATTATTTTGATTGCCTGGGATTAAGGAGGGAGTAGGATTTGGAGGGAAGTGGGTGTGGTTATAAAAGGGCAACATCAGGGATTCTTGTGGTGATGAAAAAGTTGTCTCTTGACTATATAAATATTAATACCCTGGTTGTTATACTGTACTATACTTTTGCCAGATGTCACCACTGGGATAAACGAAGTAAAGGAGACACTGGATCTTTCAGTAAGTTGTAAGAGTTCTTACGACTGCCTGTGGATCTATAATTGTCTCAAAATTAAAAGTTTAAAATAAAATACACTGATTATAGATAAAAAAGCAAAACAACAAATAAAATTTAGAAATATTTTCACATTCCTGATAAAAGGAAGTCTTTTAACACCACAATTTCAGTATTAGTAACTATAAAATGAAAATGTTTAACTTTTATACAGCAAAGGATATTAGTACCTGCTGTTGCTGTAACAAATTATCACAAACTTAGTGACTTAAAACAACACCAATTATCTTACAGCTCTGGAGGTTAGAGGTATGAAATGGGTCGTATGGGCTAAAATCAAAGTGTCAGCAGTGTTGTATTCCTTCTGGTGGCTGTAGAGGAAAATCTAATCCTTGCCATTTCCAGTTTCTAGAAGCTGCCTGCGTTCTTTGGCTCATGATTACATCACCCTGATCTTTAGTGTGATCCTCACATCTAATTTGCTCACTTTAACCCTTCTGCCTCCTTTCATAAGGACCTTTATAACTTACAATGGGCCCACGACGATAATCCAAAATAATTTCCCCATTTCAAAATCCTTAACATATGCAAAGTCTCTTTAACTATATAACGTAACAGGTTCTGGACATTAGAATGTGTACATCTTTGGGGGAGCCTTTATTGTACCTACCACCAACATCAAAAAACAATGAGACTAAGTTTAAAAATTGGCAAAGAACAAAGAGCAATTATGTAATAGAAAGGACAGTCAAAAAGTACTGCAAAAGACTCTAAATGCCCTTATATAATTAAAGAAATGAAAACTAAAATTGAGGTATTATTCTTTATCAGAGTAACAGAAAAAAATCCGTTTATTTAATGCTCCCCAGAATGTACAAAATAAGCCTTCCCCTACATACATTATTGACATTATAACTAAAAATTGATATAAAGCTTAACTTTTTAAATTGTGTAAATTTTCAACACATACAAAGTAAGGAATAGTATAATGAATCCCATACCTATCACCCAACTTCAATTAATACTATGATTTTGTAGGTCATTCATCCCCCAATTTTGGGTGGGGGTGCTGGAATCCTACGATTTCACCTATAAATACTAACAGATAAGAACACATACCCCACGAAAATTAGCAACAAATCAAGGGGTCTTTTACCTTTTTTGCCATGGTCCCCCACCCCATAGCAAAAAGGTTAATAAGTCTGGTAAAACCTATAACCCCTACTCAGAATAAGGTCTTATATGCATAAAAAGACATGACATTGCAAATAAAATAAACTATACTGAAGTTCAGTTATTAACATATTTTTTAAAAACTTGTACTGTTAAAAATATAAGTGCTTCTTTACTGAGGTTAAGAGCACCTGCAACAATTCTTTCATTTCATCCAATACTGATGTTCAAGTTTTACTAAGTGTATTTAAATAAAAAGTCTTTTATATAGTTGGTTTGAACTAGGATCTAAACTAAGTCTGTATATTGCACTTTGGTTAATGTTTTACATCTCCTTACTCTATATAACACATTCTCTTTCCCCACCAGTTCCATGCCATTTACTTGTTGGAAGAACCCGGCTTCATTTGTCCTGCAGCACTTCTCACACTGTGGATTTGACTGAGGTACATCTTCATGGTGTTCCTTTATCTACCCTGTTTCCTAAAAATTGGTAATTTTACCTAGAGGCTTTATTGCCTCACCCCCACCCCCAGATTCTTCTGTTGTTGTTGATGCAAGAATACTTCATAGATGGGGCACCTGCATGGCTCAGTCTGTTAAGCGTCTGCCTTCTGTTTGGGTCATGATCCTGGGGTCCTGGGATAGAGCCCAGCACCTGGCTCCCGGCTCTGTAGGGAGTCTGCTTCTCCCTCTCCCTCTGCTTGTACTCACACTCACACACACACACACACACACACACACACACACACACACTCTCTCTCTCTCTCTCTCTCTCTCTCAAATAAATAAAATCTTTTTTTTTAAGAATACTTCATAGAGATTCTTGAGAACTACTTATTGCCGTAATACAGGAGGCACCCTATGTCTGGCTGACATTTAAAATGAATGGTGGATACAGTAGTATCAAAGATTCACCCATCAGATTCCCCATCAAACCTTCACCTAATGGTTTTATCAGCCCCTGATGATCACTGCCCAGATCTACCATTTCCAAAATGATTTGCTAGCTATACCTGCTTTTAGAAATTGCTACTGTTTTGTTTTACTAAGAACATTTTTGATTACACTGATACATAAACCCTACAAGAAAGGGAGAATAAATGTCTCTGTGTTTAGAACACCAACTAGATAAACAACTAGATTCATCTGTTTCCACTTTTTGAAGATCACTTTATTTTTCCTTTTAAAAATTTAATTATTTTTAAAGTTTATTTATTTACTTAAGTATTCTCTACACCCAGTGTTGATCTCATGAGCCCAAGATCAAGAGTTGCATGCTTTTCTGAATGAGCCAGTCAGGTGTCCCTAAAATTTAATTTTATTTCATTATTATATAAAGCATTTAGATGGTTGTAAAAGTATAACAATCAAACAAGGTACATTCATAGAGTTCTGCTTCCATACTCACCTTCTCTCTCTTTTCTCTCCCTCTCCCTAAAGAATAACCATTTTTTATTGGTTTTGGTTTATCTATTGTTGCTTTTTGAATATGTGAGAGAAAACATATGTAAATCGGAAATTCTAATTTTCACACCCCCTGACAACAAAACACGTACACGCACAAAAGGAGGGGCACACCATGTACTGTCTGAACCTTAATTTTTTTAACACTACATTCTGAACATCATTCCACAGCAGTATCAGAGTTCTTTTCTAATATAACTAACTACCGCACAGTACTTCATCATTATAGAAGTATCTCAGTTTCCTCAATTAGACCTTAGACAGTGAGTTGTTTCCAGCCTTCTGATAATAAACAGTGCTGCAATAAATAGTCTAATATACATGTCATTTTGTTTTTCTGTTAATCTACCTTTGGGTTAGAGTCATAGAAAAATGCTGAGTTGAAGTTTAAGGTTTATATAATTTTGTGAGATAGTGCCAAATACTCTATCCATAGGTTCTTTATCCTTTTATATTTTCCACAATATGTGGGAGTGATTATTTCCCCACAACATTACCAACAAAATTTGGATTTTTGCCAGATAAGTAAGAAATGATATTTCAAAGCAGTTTTTAATTGTATTTCTCCATTACAGTGAAATTAAGCACATTTCCCAAATTTAAGGGACATTTACTTTTGTTTTTCTGTATGGATTACCTGTTTATTTCTTTTGCCCATTTACCCAAGGTATGGCTTTTCTTTTCCAATTCTTAGAAACTCTTCATGTAGTAGGAATACTTGCCCTTTGTCTTTGATACAAATTTTTTTCAGTCATGTCTTTTTAACTTGGTTATTATATTTTAGGTAAAATTTTTGAAGAACAACTTGACAGCAACTATCAACATTTTACGTGCTCATTTCTTTGAATCAGCAATCTACATACTACAGGAAAAAATAATGCAAGTATCCAAAGTCATGTGTGTAAGAATGTTTGCTGTGGCACTGCTAATAACTGTGAAAAATAAGGAATAAAGAGTGTCTAAATTGTAAGTACTGGCATGGTAAAATGTCCAATAAACATTAAATATTAAGCAAAAATGCAAATTCTAAAACAACAGGATTACAACTCTATTTTTTTTAAAAACTCCCATTACATATATTTGTATATGCATTAAAAAGTTCTGGGAGAATATACATCAAATTGTAAAAGTGGCAGCCTCAGTGAGTGGTAAGACTGGTAAAACTTAGTCCATATTCCACAGATATGTGTAGTTTGAATATTTTACAAAAATATTACTCTACTTTTAAAAAAAGTACTATAAAAAGAGAAAACCAACTGAAAGCTATAACTAATAGGAACTGGCAGCCAAAACACAAAGTAGGTGTGAGGAAACATGGAGAAAGCAGGAGGAAAAAGAAATTAGAGGGAACTGAGGGAAAAAGAAATGAGAGAGAAATAAGGGTATGAAGTAAATCTGCTTTATCACAGAATCACAACTAAAACCTGAACAATTAGAACATAAAGCAAAAAGAAAAAAAAAAAACACCTCACAAGAAACAAAACATACAAAGACAAAACAAAAAACACTAATAAATTAACTTTCCTTTGATGACTATTTCTTCGGTTAAGTAGCAGATAAAAGAGCTAAGTTGAATTCAGAATCCAGATAATAGGGAAAACTATTTTTAAACACAAGAAATAGTGATATGACATGCTTACACTACAAGAGGGACAGCAACTGAGGCCAAATGAGAATGCCTACTCATGCCTACTCTGAAGCATACACTAAGAATAGAATGGGTAGAAACCTTTGCACTTTTTAACAGCCATTTCCCTCCTGATCTTTTAGCCAAGCTTAGTTCAAATTACATAAACTGAATATGGTATGACTCCACTATTCGTTGATCCAGCCAAGAGGCCTGGTTGTAAAGGGGGTCACTTAACATTCTACATTCTCCTACAAAAGTGTCAGCTCCATGTTTTCAACTACACTCACGAAATTTATACTTGGATGCTCCTGGCCCCTACTCTTGCTTTCAGGAACTGGATTCCTGTCCTTCTGTCTGTATCCCTGTACCTGGCACCTGAACCCAGAAGCCTTACCAACCAGTGTCCAATTCCTGCCTGATGTCAAGTATCGGCTTTCCTTGATAGAATGTGAACTGCCTATTTTGATCCCCACTGATTGTCTGCCCCGCTCTGGTAATACAAATATCATGGACCCTGGAATTGACATCAGTCCCTATTTACAGTACTCACATCCTGCTTGCCTTTTCTTCCTGGGCTTATTTCCTGATCTCAGTTTGTTTTTCAAATTCACCTCCAAACTCATTCCCAAACTAGACCTATACACATTTGCTGATCATACTCCTGGCCTTTCCTGATCTGGTTATTACAAGAATAGGACCAAACAGAAAGTAAAGAATAATTATTTCAATGTCTGTAAGAACAATACAGAATTCACTGTCCTAGAAATCAGCAGATTAAATTGGAGAACATCTAGTGGCTTACAATCAGAGGTCTTTATACCCCTTCACAAAGGCTGAGAGTTGTTAAAAATATGTAACTCCACACCAAGGAATGTTTATTGTATGAACATAATTCAGGTATTAACCTAGCATTTCCCTCACAATAATCCTTTGACATACTATCCTTACTTTATAAAATATGACCTAAAGAAGTTAAATGGCTTTTAAACCTTAGAAAATAAGTGATGGAAACAGGGAGACAAATGCATGTTCTTTTCATCTCCCCAAAGTTCATATGCTTTTTTAAAAATTTTAATTCCAATACAGATAACACAGTGCTACATCAGTTTCAGATGTACAATACAGTAATTCAACAGTTCTATACATTACTCAGTGCTCATCATAACTGTACAAGTCAATGTACTTTGATTACCATGCTGCCTTTTTTTTTTTTTTTAATACTTGTAGCAAGAATTACTATCAAACTCCACTCATTGGGCCAGAAACCCTTGTGGCGTTAGTGAAAGACTTGCCTTTCATGTAGCACAATACCTACGCTTGTGATTTCACTGGCCAGCCAGCCGCTTCAACTCCAAGCTCTAACAATGTGTAGTACCATGTCGCCTCGTAAAGACCAGAAAATAAGGGTAGAGGTTATAAATGCATGGAAACCAACTGCCTACTAAATCAGTAATTCTCAAACTATTTAGTCTCAAAACCCCTTTACAAACTTAAAAACTTGAAGACCCAAAAAGGTTTTGTTTATGTTGTTTATATTGATCAATATTTACCACACTGGGAATTAAAAGCTAGAAAATGTTTGGATATTTTTAAATTCAATTAAACATAATATTTAATTCAATACAGAACATTTTAATGAAAATTATATTTTCTCAAACAAAAACATTAGTGAAAACAGTGGTGCTATTTTACATTTTTGCAAATCTTTTCAATGTCTGACTATTGATTCCCATATCTGTTTCTGCATTTAACGTACTGCAACATACTATTCTGGTTGAAAGGAAAACTTGGTGTCACACAAATACGTAGTTGGAAAAAGAGTACTTTTAAGAGTCTTTTCAGATAATTGTGGATATTTTTTTTTTGGTACTACACTAACACTTGACAAGTGGTAGAGCTTCTTAAATACTAGTTTGTAATGTGGAATCTAAAATTTTACCAAGTGAACTTTTCCACACAGTTATATTAAAATTCATTGCCCTAGGTATTTTTAATTCCAAGTGAAATGGGTATAAGCCCACTGCAGCCTCTCTCTCCAACTGATTACAACTAAAATCTCCAGAAAATACAAAGAATCAACTCCTGAGGACTCTGAAAAGTAAATAATAGCAGGCGGATTGGGAAGGGAAATCAATCTAAAAAAAGACCAATACATCAACAATAAATACCCTTTTGGTTTCCCCCCTTCTGCTTTATTTTCTAGCTTTGACCGAAAGGTAGGCATAACAGGAAATTGCGTAGCAGGTAAAGTCAGGAAAAAGCTCAAGAGAAGCTCATTTGGCCAAAAGACAGGGGGAAAGGCTCTTGAAAGCCAGAAGACTGGGTTAAATCCCTGAGGTTTTATTTCTTCTTTTTTTTCCCCTCTCCCAGTGCTGTCCCAAGGCCAGCCTCAGTTGTGGATCTGCGCCACTGCCACAAGGGTGGAGATGGCACATCCAATAAAACCCCAAGAGAAAACCTATCCCTCTGGATAAAGGAAGAAAAAAAGTAACCAGCTGGTACAAAGAATATGTGGGAAATACCCACTATCTCACCACTTCACCCTCAAGTCAATCACAGCCATACCCAAAACCGAGTAACAACATGAAAAACTGAAACTCATAATAAGAGAACCCAACCTTTCTGGTAAAAGGAACCAGGAAGAGGGTTGCTGAGGATAGGTAAATATGGGGAAAACTCCCATGAGAAAAGAACTGGTGAAGGTAATCTATGACAAAGACTCTTCTCGAATAGTCAGGCTCCTCTGAGTCCTATTGTTGACTAGGCCTCAATCTTGGCCTATAAAAACTGCAGCCTCTTAGCATAAATGATTTTGTCCACACTCTCACACTAAGAGACTTGAACAAATAATAGCGTCATTTCTAATGGCTTAAGGCTGCATCCCTAGGATGACAACTCTAGCCCCCTAAGTTCTGCATAAGGAAGCTCGATACTGCAAGAATTTACTGTTTGTTCCAACCCAAACTTGGTGATAGGAAGAGAGGTCCCTACAGCCCCCTTAGAACAGTCACTTTAGAAAGCTTGAAATTATAAATATTTCCACTGCCCCTTTGAAATATAAACCTTCTACCACCTAGAGGTGTCGTCTCAGAACTGAGAGCCATCTCTTTAAAATGTAATCATTCAATGGGGCACCTGGGTGGCTCAGCTGGTTAGGCATCTGACTCTTGGTTTTGGCTCAGGTCATGATCTTGGGGTTGTAGGATTAAGCCCCACACTGGGCTCCGTGCTGGGTGTGGAGCCTTCTTGGGATCCTCTCTTCCCCCCCTTCCACCCACCTGTGCACACAGACTCCCTCAAATAAATAAATAAATAAGCAAACATTCAATGAGATACAACTCATTCTTGCTCCCAGTTCCCGTAGAGGGTAAGGGCCCAACTTTGGTGGGCACCTTGCTCTAACTTGTACCACATCTCTTGTCATAAAGATAAGTTTGTTTCTCCTCTGGATAAGTGTCGATTACAAATCCAGATGGCCCAGTCAGGTAGACCAATTAAAAAGCTCTGAAAACTTAAGTACAAAATAACTACCACCCAAGTTTCAGACCATCCCTGACTATTACAGATAGCACACAGACTCAAACATTACAGCAAAGGTTTAGAAAATGAAACTGATGCTGGTACTACTGCCCACAAAAAGCAAAAAGACGGGTTTGAATCTAATCAGATTGATGCCTGCTAAAACAACAGCAATTTCTCCAAGGGATTTTAACAGGATCCAAAGTCTCACAAAATAATACTTAAAATATCTAGGATACAATCTAAAGTTATCCAAAATACAAAGAAGAAGGAAAATCTGGCCAACAAGAGTTGGAAGAAAAAGACAATGAACAGATGCCAACAAAGAAATGACCCAGATGTTGGAATTATCAAAAGACTTAAAAGCAGCTGTTATGGGCACCTGGGTGGCTCAGTCGTTAAGCGTCTGCCTTCGGCTCAGGGTGTGATCCCGGGGTTCTGGGATCGAGCCCCACATCGGGCTCTTCCGCTGGGAGCCTGCTTCTTCCTCTCCCACTCCCCCTGCTTGTGTTCCCTCTCTCTCTGGCTGTCTCTCTCTCTGTCAAATAAATAAATAAAATCTTTAAAAAAAAAAAAAAAAAGCAGCTGTTATAACCATGCTCTAAAAAGGTAAAGTGAACACTCTCGAAACAGAAAGATAAATCTGAGGAGAAGTTATTAAATAGGATCAAGTGGAAATTTTAGAACTAAAAATCACAATATTTGAAATAAAAACTTCATTGGAGAGGCTGAATAGCAGAATCAAGATGACAGTTGCATTAATTTCCTATGGCTGCTGTAACAAATTACCACAATCCAGGCAGTTTAAAATAACAGAAATTAATTCTGCCATAGATCTCAAGATATCAAACAAGGACTCAATAGAAGAATCTAAAATCAAGGTGTTGACAGGGCTGTACTACCTCTGAAGGCCCCAGGGAAGAATGTGCACTTTACCTCTTCCAGCTTCTGGTGGCTGTCAGCATTCCTTGCGGCTACATCAGTGTAACTCTGCCTCTGTGGTCACACTGCCTCTTCCTCCTCTTCTATTCAATCTCCCCCTGCCTCATCAGGCCACATGTCACTAGACTTGGGGCTCATCAGATAATCCAGGATATAGTCTACCTCTTAAAATCCTTAACGTCATTAATCACACCTTTTGCCATGTGAGGTAATATTCATAAATTCCAGGGATTAAGAAATACAAGAAAGACAATACGAATCTGAAGACAGATCAACACAAATTATCCAAGCTAAAGAACAGATTAGGGAACATATTTTGAAAAGTAACAGAGCTTCAGGGACCAATGGGACAATATCAAAAGACCACTATTCATTCTTTGAAGACCCTAAAGAAAAGACAATGATGCAGAAAAGACACTTGATGAAACGGTAGTGGAAATTTTTTGAAAGTCTGCAAAAGACTTAAATTTACAGATTCAAGAAACTAAGCAAACTCCAAACAGAATAAACTCAGACCATGTCCAGGCACATCATAATTTAACTGCTAAAAACCAAAGGTAAAAGGAAAATCTTGAAAGCAGCCATAGAAGAACAACATATTACAGTATACATGGCAGTGGTTCTTAATTGGGAATTATGTCACATCCAAGGGGACATTTAACTATGTCTGGAGTCATTTTTTATTGTCACAACTGGAGAGAGGGGGACAGGACGGTGCTACTAGAAGAGGCCAAGAATAGCTAAACATCCTATAATAAACAGGACAGCCCACAATAAGGAATTATCCAGTCCAATGCGTTAAGGCTGAGAAAACCTGACAGAGGAGCAATCTGAACAACTAAGGATTTCTCACCAGAAACTATGACCCATATCCTAAAAATGCTGAAGGCAAGCAACCAACAACCCAGAATTCTATATGCAGTGAAAATATCCTTCAGGAATGAAATGACATAAAGACATTCTCAGATGAAGAAAAAATAAGCCATTCTGTTGCCCAGTGGACTGCCTCTAATAGAAATGTAAAGGAAGGTCTTAAGGCTAAAAGAAAAGTGATCAAGAGGGAAACACGAAACTTCAGAAATGAAGACAGAGCAAAAAAATGGTAAATATCTGGGTGAATGTAATAAGATTCTTTTTCATCTCTTAAATTCTTTAAAACACACATAGCTCTTGAAAGGGAGTATTTTAATACGTGTAACACGGGGGTTTTACATATGTAGAAGTCATCTGACAATTATATAAAGTGGGGAGGGAAATGGGACCTATATAGTTATTAGACTATGTTCTATTTTAAGTGGTAAAATAAAAATTCTAGATACAGTATGGAAAGTTAAGTATATAAAGTGTATTATATAAACTTTAGGGCAATCACTTAAAAAAAAAAAAAAAGAAAAAGGACAAAGAGATATAACCAAAAACTAGTAGATACAGTAAAACGGATACTAAAAAAAAGTATTCAAAAATAATCCAGAAGAAGACACGAAAAAAACAGAGGAAAAATAAATCCCCACAAGAAATAGATAACACATAACACAGTTCAAATATATCAATAATTACATTAAATAAATGGTCTTAGATTAATTAAAAGACAGAGGGGATCAGACAAATTAACAAAGACTGAACTGTTACAATGATACATAGCATAAAAATAAAAGGATCATACAAACAGGAATCAAAAGAAAGCTGGAATTGCTATATAAATATCTGACAAAGTAGATTTCTGAACGAGGAAAATTACCAGGTAAAGAGACATGAGATAATGAGAAAAAGATCAATTCATCAAGATGACACAACAATTTAAAATGTATATATACTTAATAGAGTTGCAAAAGACATAAAGCAAAAATGACCAGAATGTAAAGAAGTAAATAAATCCACTATTCTTGAAAACTGCAACTACTTTTCAGTAATCCACAGAACATACAGACAGCGTTAAAAAAGAGACAACAGGCCCAAAATGGAGTTGCTCATACTAAGCCCCCCATCAACAAACTAAGACTCAATACCGAACATAACTGCAGTTTCAGTCTCTCCCAGAAATGGAACCTTTAACCAATTTGGAATTACCTGGTCAGCACCAGTGAGGTAATTCACCCAACAGACCCTTCCATCCTCCACAAGAAGATGACCTTATCTGAAACAATCCACTCTTTGCTAGAAACTTCCTTTTCCTACTTCTCTCTGCCTATAAAAAGCCTTTAGTTTTATACAGTTTTTTGGAACTCCTTTTTTCATTCATTCATTTGACAGAGAGGGGTACAAGCAAGGGGAGCAGCAGAGGGAGAGGGAGAAGAGGGAGAAGCAGGCTCCCAGCTGAGCAGAGAGCCCGTGCGGGGCTTGATCCCAGAACCCTGGGATCATGACCTGAGCTGAAGGCAAACCTGAGCTACCCAGGCACCCCTGGAACTCCTTTCTGTCTGCTAGAGGAAATGCTGTCCAATTCATGAATCGTCAAATAAAGCCAGGAAGATCTTTAAATTTACTCAGTTGAATTTTGTTTTTTAACAACAATAAAGGCCAATCTGATGACGTCTCAGACAGAAATAAGGCACATATTATTGGAAACGGAAGGAAAGGTGATCCTCGTTAAAAGATGGCAAGGCGCTTGGCTCAACTGTAGTCACGTCCGAGTGTTCTGTGGTCCGAGTGTTCTGTGCAAGGGCAGAATTTGTGAGGATGAAATTGGGTATCTGACTGAGGCCATTTCTTTTTTTTTTTTTTTTTAAAGATTTTATTTATTTATTTATTTGACAGAGATAGAGACAGCCAACGAGAGAGGGAACACAGGCAGGGGGAGTGGGAGAGGAAGAAGCAGGCTCATAGCGGAGGAGCCTGATGTGGGGCTCGATCCCATAACGCCGGGATCACGCCCTGAGCCGAAGGCAGACGCTTAACCGCTGAGCCACCCAGGCGCCCCTGACTGAGGCCATTTCTAAGCAAGGTGCTGAAACTATGGCTTGGCTCCTCCTGAATGCTTATAGTAAATATGGGAGAAAAAATACCTTAATGATGGAACTGTTAATCAAAAAGGAAGTTAATTTAAAAGGTAGAAAATTCTCAGCCTGCTGTAGTGCAAAAAAATGATGAGAAACACATTGAGAACAGTAACACTAAGAGTGTTCTAAGAGTCAAGGGATCCTTTGATAGAGATTATTATGGGTGTGAACATCAGAGTCAATCAGCCACCCCAGCAGGAAGCAGCCAATTTGAACTGGAAAGAGACAAGATGGAATTAAGAAAGATTGTCAAGTTTTCTTGATTGTATAGGATGCAACCATGGAGCTATCCCACTGCAAACATGAGATATTCTTTAAGACAAGGGAAGAAGGACCCAAAAGGTGACTCAGAGATCATTAAGGCTGCTTCCCCCATTTCAAAAGAGGAGGACATCACCTGGGTCATGACTCCCAACCCAAAGCTGTGGAGGCCAGGCCAGCAGAGCCACTAGTATATTATTCCACCCTAGGGAGCACTGCCTCAGGCTGTGCCCAGAAAAGCCATCGAACAAAAATATTTAAATATTTAACATTTTTAAATGGTCAAATACTTGAACAGATACTTCACCAAAGAAAATAGAGGATTCTCCCACTATCTGAAAGTAGAACATTCCTATGAAAACTTTCAGAAGCCAAAATGACATGAAATGAAGCATCCGGTTTTCTGAAAGTTCAAGTCACACCACTTTGCTTTTACTAAGACCTACATTAGTACTGTTTTCACCAAACGATATCTGAAGAGGATTTTCACTTAAAAAAAAAAAAAAAGCCATTACCATACTAATGTACGTCTTAAGTGGCATAATGTGAACTTTTGGAAAGAGGGGTTACTGTACAAGGATGACATACAAGAATATGTGAAGATCTTCAATATCATTAGTCATTACAGAAATGCAAATTAAAACCACAAAATGATATCACAACACAGCAAATTAAATGGCTTCAAAAGGTAAGAGAGGTAGTAAAGAAAGAGGAGAAGGGAGGGAGGGGAAAGAGGTAAAGGAGGAGAGAGAGAGGAAACACAAACAGTACCAGGTGCCAGTGAGGATGCAAAACAATAGGGAACTCATACATTGCTTGTGGGGATGCAAAACAGTATAGCTACTGTTTTATATAGTTACTAAGGGTAACAGTTTAGCAGCTTCTTATAAAGTTAAACCTACATTAATCATATATGATCTCATTGAACCAGACTCAAAAGGCTATCTATGTATGACATTCTGGACTACAAAGCATCAGGGGTGAAGAACTGTTCTGAATTTAGATTGTGGTAGTGATTACGTAACTGTCAAATCTCAACCACACTCCAAAAAGTGTCAATCTTACTGAATGAAAACTAAAATATATCGGAGAAAATATTCAATGCTCAGTCTTATACTTTAAATGGACCTATTTATACTCACATATGATTTTGTATCATCATGTAATATACACTAAGTTTTGCAAATCTTCAACTGTTGACATCTTATTATAAAATATCATTGCATTCACACAGCCTCTGGAAACTCCAGAGTGAAAATGGAGATATGTATCTCAGTATAATGAAAATAGTCTGGCCTTGTAGACTCCTTAAAAGGTACTTAAAGAACCTCTAGAGAATTGCTAAATGTAGAAATAACAACATCGGGCTAAACACCTAAAACATTCTTCCCCAACCTGCTTTTACAAATTCATTGGGTATATCTATATATTAAATGACACTAAGTTTGTCAAATCATTTTACCAAATCATACTGTGTATGATATGTAAACTATGAGGAAAGGTATAGTTTGCTATGTATACAGGCCATGATAAATATGACCATTTTTGGCAAGCCAGTTGTTACACTGCAAAAGTAAGGAACCAGCTAGTGATAGAAAAAATTCTAAAGAGAAATCGCTCATGCTAACACAAATGCAATTTTAGATTCTTTTATAGTTTAACACATAACTTGACAATTTCCTGTTTCTGATAAAAATCAGCAGAGTGACAATACCCAAGTGACTAACTCCGGAAGTTTGGTTGGGTTACAGATCTTTCGGTAAACAATGAAGGGGGAAAAAATCCCCAAATAACTAACGTCAATGTGCTGTAAGTAATGCAAAAAAGACAAGGCAATTCATAAGAGGATTTTATTCTATTCAACGTTTTAAACCCTACTATCTTATCAAGTAATTTTAATTGTTAAACACTCTTAGAATGAAACAACATGGGTAAGAATCCCATCATGGGGAAAATAAAAAATTATAGGCTGGTCTGAAATAAAGGCTCCTTAAAAATCAAGCCTTTTTTGTTTTTTTAAAGAATAGGTCAAATAAAATGCCATCTTATTCCATTTATTTTTGGAAATATCACTTTGAAAATCTAATATAAGCTAACACAGACTAAAACACAGGCAAAAGTCCCGTGCATATCAAAATTTATTCATTTGACAACACGTTTACTAAGTACTTATAGACTAGGAGGACACAGAGCTAAGGCCTGAAAGTAAAGAAAGGCATATCAAGAATAACATGCTCTCAAAAAATATCAACCGCAGGGGTGTCTGGGTGG
This sequence comes from Ursus arctos, assembly GCF_023065955.2. Classification (NCBI taxonomy): domain Eukaryota; kingdom Metazoa; phylum Chordata; class Mammalia; order Carnivora; family Ursidae; genus Ursus; species Ursus arctos. The sequence continues at coordinate 25,461,679 of NW_026622875.1, forward strand.
CTCAGTTGGTTAAGCGGCTGGCTCTTGATTTCAGCTCAGGTCATAATCTCAGGCTCCTGGAATGGAGTCCCTTGTAAGGCTCCCCGCTCAGTGGGGAGTCTGCTTCAGGATTCTCTTTCCCTCTGCCCCTCCCCCCTAAAATAAATAAATCTTAAAAAAATATCAACTGTAATTCTATTTTTCAACAACTTAATTAATGCCTTATATACATAAAGCATTACTCCCTATATGTATCACAAAATTTTACTTATTACTCTGAATTACAATAAGCTGTACCAAGGTCACCTTAAGAACATACCACCACTCTATAAATCTGAAGAATATTAATTTTATATAATCTAAAGCAGAAGCCATTATATGTTACCACCGAAGTAAAAGGAATATAATAATCTTGCTAAAATTGCTAAATGATGAGCAATTACTGTATAAACCACCAACTATGAAAAAAATAACATAATGAAGAATTTAATGTCATAATTAATACAACAAATGCAAACCATTAACTGATTTAACCCTTATCATACTACATGGCAACTAAACATACATGGGCAGATGACTGACTGTACTCACATTTTTTTTTCTTAAAGATTTTATTTATTTGAGAGTGAAAGTGAGAGAATTAGCAGGGAGAGCAGCAAAGGGAGAGGGAGAAGCAGACTCCCTGCTGAGCAGGGAGCCCGATGTGGGACTCAATCCCAGGACCCTGGGATCACGACCTGAGCAGAAGGCAGATGCTTAACTGACTGGGCCACCTAGGTTCCCCTATACTCACGTTTTTAATGTGTATTTTTACAACTACAGTACACGTGATGGACTGAATTTCTTCCCCTCCAAAATTCAGATGCTGACATCCTATCCTCTAGTACCTTAGAATGTGATTCTATTGGAGACAGGGTCTTTAAAGAGGTAATTAAGTAAAATGAGGTCATTAGGGTGGACCCTAATCCAATATGACTGGTGTCATTATAAGAAAAACTGATTAGAACACAGACACACACTATGGGAAGACCACATGAAGACACTGGGAGAAGACAAAGCGAGACGCCCTCAGAAGAAACCAACCCTGATGACAACTTGATCTTAGACTCTAGCAAACACAATTTTGAGAATAAATTTCTGTTGTTTAAGCTACCCAGTCCATGATACTTTGTTATGGCAGCCTTAGCTAACTAATATAATGCAAATAAAATTTATTATCTGAACCATTTTTAGGTGTTTAGTTCAATGGCATTAAGTAAGTACATTCACAATTTTGTACAACCACCGCCACTATCCATCTCACAAACAATTTTCATCTTGCAAAACTGAAACTCCATACACTTTAAATGATAACTCCCCAATACAGCCGAACTACCAATTAAAATTAAGTGTAAGAGAAGACTAGTCATTTTCGGACAGGCATTCTCAAAATATGTAATTCCAATTCACTTTGACTTAAGAAACAATCAGAGGATATGTTCCACCAAAACAAAGGAGTAAAACAAGAAAAAGAAGACAAAGGATCTAAGAAGCAGGAAAACCAATGAAGAAAGGCAAAAGGAATTTCCAGAATGCTAGCAAAAGTAAATTAAGATCTGAAGCAAATCAGAATAAATAGTCCAACTTGGAGTAAGATTCCAGAAAAAAAAAGAAAAAAACTGATAAGATTATCTGACAGGACTATGTGAAGAATTATATACAAATACAAATTTTATAGAACCACTGGAGAGCGTGGGAAGGATTAGTTACAAATTCAAAGATCACGAAGAAAATTTTAAATGCTAACCATATAAATTTCTTATAAATTTCATAAAAAATAAATTACACAAGAAAGACAATTTAATAATTATCAACAGTATATGTTAGGTTTATATAGTCATAATGATAAAAATGTTGAATATGAATATACAATTTTATAAAGACAATGGGGCTGTGGGGCGCCTGGGTGGCTCAGTTGTTAAGCGTCTGCCTTCGGCTCAGGGCGTGATCCCGGCGGTCTGGGATCCAGCCCCACATCAGGCTCCTCTGCTGGGAGCCTGCTTCTTCCTCTCCCACTCCCCCTGCTTGTGTTCCCTCTCTCGCTGGCTGTCTTTCTCTCTGTATCAAATAAATAAATAAAATCTTAAAAAAAAAAAAAAAGACAATGGGGCTAAAAGAAAATAGATTTAGAAAATAAATGGGGGCACTTTGCTGGCTCAGTAGGTAGAGCATGTGACTCTCGATCTCAGGGTTGTGAGTTCAAGCCCACGTTGGGTGTAGAGATTACTTAATAAATACATACATACATACGTACATACCCTCATTTATCTTAACAGAAAATCAGTAGATGTCTAAAATTAATGAATCAGGAGGTAATACTAACAATTATGTTTTTTATTTATCCAAGTAATACATGAACATAGTTTAAAATGTCAAATAGTGCTATAAGGCGTATAACAAAAGTAACAGTCCTTTGTTCTCCTCCCCCTTTTTCCTCCTGCTTGTCTCAAGAAGTAATCACTTTCAACTTTTAAGCTATTGCTTCTGAAAGAGCTCAAAGAAGTTTAAAGTGATTACTTCTTGAGGCAAGGGGGTAGAAAAAGGAGAGTAAAGGACTGCTATTTTTGTTATCAGGCCTTTTAGCACTATTTGAAACTTCAATCTACATGCATATATTACTTTGATAATTTAAAAAATTTAGAAAACCTCACTGATCCCTTAAGAATCAGTATTAAGTCAATCAAAACGTTAAAAAGCTGGGGCGCCTGGGTGGCACAGCGGTTAAGCGTCTGCCTTCGGCTCAGGGCATGATCCCGGCGTTATGGGATCGAGCCCCACATCAGGCTCCTCCGCTATGAGCCTGCTTCTTCCTCTCCCACTCCCCCTGCTTGTGTTCCCTCTCTCGCTGGCTGTCTCTGTCTCTGTCGAATAAATAAATAAAATCTTTAAAAAAAAAACAATGTTAAAAAGCTAGCTGACTTTTAAGCTGTACCAATATCCATTTTCTCTTCTTTTCATAATGGTGTCTCGACCTCCTCAGAAACTATCCTCACCATCCCCACCCCAACAATATTTTGACATTCCTTAGGTGGAGTTCCAAGATCTCAGGGGTAGTATATGCAATTCATGCATGGCCGATCAGAATATTAAATTCCTTTAATTTCTGTGACTAGTGATGAAAACTCAAGTTGTTCATTCAGAAAGACTCCTGGGATGTACACCAGGGTTACTGGGAAGGTACTTTCTCTTTTCCCAACAGACTTAAACCTGAAAGCAGAATAAATGTCACCATACAGAACCTGACAATGAAGGTGAGAGGTGCACATAGATTCCATTTTTAAAGCCTCCAAATCTAATTATTCCTCAACCCAGAATCTATCTCTGGATATTTCATTTCATAAACCAAAATTACTTTTCTGTTGAAACAAATAGGGCCAATATATGATAACAGGTACCTGAAGAGACTGAGTATCAAATTTATATTTATTTCAAGTTTATTTATTTAAGTAATATCTACATCCAACATGGGTTTCCAACTCACAATCCTGAGATCAAGAGTCACATGCTCTTCCAACTGAGACAGCCAGATGCCCCTAGAGTACCAAATTTAAAAAAAAAATGAAACTTCTATACAAGAGACTTCAAACGTAAGAAAAATGCAAAATAAAGGATAAAAAAAATGATGGAGATTAAGGAAACCCAAATACTAGCAAGTATAGATATTCCCCAATTTAACAACTCGTGTGTGTGTGTGTGTGTGTGTGTGTGTGTGTAAACGCTCTGAAACAGGTTTAACGAAAGCTAACACTGAACACTATGTGGAGCTTATAAACAACCAAACTGATTCTACCAAGCTTTCAACTTGTTTATTATTTATCTTTAGGCCCTATTATGTGCGAGGCACAGTATGAGCTATCCAGCGTACAAAGCTAAATCTGTCCTGAAAGAACTTACATGCTAGTGGGAAAAGTTCTATTTCTTGCTAATATAACTTCATCTGTAATGCTGATCTGTATTTCATTTATTCTGCTCCCATCAGCATCACAAACTAGCCAACTGCATCTGTAAACTAAAACTAGATCCAACGTACTACTACTGTTTATATACATTTAGCTACTTCTGACTGCGCCAATAAAACCACCTGTCTTTTCACCTTATAAACTCTTAGTTCCCAGAATCCACCTATTTTAAAATGTAATACAAAAACAAATGGCGTGTCTTGAACTCCAATGTCCTAAAGAACAAATAATGGTCCTAAGGAGGCAAGTTAGGTACCTGGTATAAAAAGGACAGATCCAGAGAAGCAGCATAACAACTTTATACCCATTAGTTCTAAGACAAAGGCTGTACATTCTGGTTTTATTCTCCTCTCCTCACATAGGGTAATGCAAAAAAGGAAACCACTAATATTCAGAGGACAGCTTGTATATTCCATGTGTCATCCACTGAGGTTCTGGGAAATACAAATTATCTTCCTGAGACATGGAAGTAGGGGTTTTATGCAGCCTAGACTGCCTCTAACCCCTAAGTGCTGGGGGTAAATACCTCATGAACAAACATGTCCTTTACCTAAGGGGAATGGAGCTCAACTAGGTTGACTGTACCCTCAAAAACAAAATGGAAGTCAGAAACTAGAGAAAAGAGGCCATGACAGTAAAAGCAGAACATCTGGGTTAATTTCTTATGTCTTTGTTACTATTACCTCTAAATCATTTCCATATTTGTCTGTATGAGCCGTAAAGGAGAAGGAATGAGAGGTACATCTATATTCTCTAACTCGCCAGCCAAGCTTAGAGAACCCCCAAGGGGTTGTGGGTAAAAACAGCTTTAAAAGCACAGAAGAAACTACAGGCTCTGAGATCTGACTGAAGGAAAAAAGGAGTACAGGAACCAATCTAGGCCTAAAGACAGAAGACCCCACACTCTTCTCAGAAAAAGTGAGGTAATGTTCCACAGGTACTTGCAAACTGATCTATTACCACATACTGAGGGCTAGGTCTCAAGGGATAATTCTCTTCTACCATCATCACTCCATCTAGCTTCTTCAGGCTATCTGTAATCTGCAGGGCTAGGAGGTGTCTCCTAGGACTATTAGACATTTTAAACCATGTTCAAATATTACTCTGATAAATAAGGATCTTACAAGTGCAGGGTCTGCATCTAAGAGTGACTGCCTCCTTCAATTTTGTACCCTAGGCAACTTGCTTGCCTCACTCTAGTCCTAGTCCTGTTTCACTGCTCCTATAAATAAAATATGCTTAACAAACTGGGGTTGCCATTAAACTGCCTTGCCATTAACAATGAGTCAGTGAATGTCAGATCAACTTAAACTCCATTTTCTTATTTGTAAAATAAGAGAACTGAATCAGGTTATATCAATAAAGTCTCTTGAGTTTTATCAAAACTACAATCGATATCAAAACTAACTCCTTAAATTATCTGGACTAAATAAAACCAGATTTGTACAGTGTTTTCTAATTTTTTCATCATCTTAATCCTTTGGTATTCCAGTCCTTATTCTTTAATAGACTTTAATTATTGTATCTCTTAAAAGTGTTGCTCCAGGTGGTACATATTTCCAAAAGAAAACACACAGCATGGGGACAGTGCAACTCTCATTTCCCCATGCCATAAAATATAACGTCTCCCCACCCAGACAACAACTGTACTAGCAGAATCTTGTCTAACTATTTTAGAACTCTGGAGTCTACTTCAAGGCTTGAAACTTCCAGAGGAAGTCTTGGATTATAAATTTTGGTTAATTTCAGCTCTGAGCTCAGCAATGGCTACACATCTTCCACTCCCCAGACACATACCAGGCAGCTGTGCATTAGTTCGAAGAGCAGCTTGCAGGAGTTAAGGTGAGCAGTAAGGATTCTGTCATCCAAATATCAGGGACCTATGTCTGACAGCTGCATGATGTGTCTGATCACTGAGGTGCTGACAAAGAGGCAGTCGCTGATGTGTGCATGGGCACACACATACACACACACACACAGACACACACACACACACACCAATTATGTAAGCCCGCTTCCCTCTCAGGCTGAGGGAAATCTAAAGGGCTGGTGCCTTTTTTAACTTTCTCCTTTCAGGAGCTAGACAATAAAGAACTAGTAATAGGGGAATTAAGAAAATCACCACACGTATTCAGAAAAAGGCACAAGGTCAGTGAGGATCTGAGGAAAGCTTAAGTTTATACCTCAAAATGACTCCTGGCACAGAGATTACGACAATAAAAACAAAAACCCAGCAAACCCTGGGGAAGAGGGACAATCTGATTTTCAGATTTACCACATTATTAGATTCAAGCATCCAGTTTTCAACAACCAAATACGCACACACATACACACACTACAAAGAAACAGGAATGAATGGCCCATTCAAAGGGAAAAACCAACAGTAACCATCCTGGAGAAAGACCAGTTAACAAACCCACTAAACAAAGACTTTAAACAAACACCTTAAAGATACTCAAATAACTAAAGAAAGATGTGGAGAAAGTAAAGAAAATGATGTATGAACAGAATAGTAATATCTAAAGAAACAGAAACCTTAGAAATTCTCCAGCTGAAAGGTACAATTACAAAAAAACAAAAACTCACCAGAGGGATTTAAAGGCAGATTTGAACAGGTGAAAGAAGGAATCAGAGTTACAGGGCAACTGAAAAACAGCCTGAAGAACACAAAGAAAATAACCTAAGAAACATAAACAGAGAATGAAGGATCTGTGAGATACCAGGAAAAAAACGAACAGATATTTTGGGGAAAAGAGGGAGACTCAAGGGGCAAAGAGATTATTTGAAGAAACAATGGCTGAAAATGTCCCAAATTTGATGACATACATGCATTTAAACAGCCAAGAAGCTAGGGGTGCCTAACTGGCAAGGTCAGTGGAGAATGAGACTCTGTATCTCAGGGTTGTGAGCTTGAGCCCCATGTTCGGTGTAGAGATTACTTAAAAAAATAAAATCTTTAACAAACAAACAAAACAAGAAGCTCAACAAACTCCAAGTAGGATTAACTCAAGAGATCTATACTGAGATATGCTATAAGTGAAAATATTGAAAGACAAAGAGAGAATCTTGAAAGCAACAAAAGTGAAATGAATCATCACACGCAAGGGATCCTCAATAAGATCACCAACAAATTTCTCATTAGAAACTTTGGAGGATAGAAGACAGTCCAGCTGACCCTTCAACAATGCAGGGTTTGAGGCCCTGACCCCTGCACAGTCAAAAACCTATGTACAACCTCTGACTTCCCCAAAACTTAACAACTAATAGTCTATTGCTGACCGGAAGCCTTATCAATAACATAAATAGATGATTTACACATATTTTATATATGTATTATATACTGTATTCTTAAAGTAAACTAGATGAAAGAAAATGTTATTAAAAAAAATCACAAGGGGGGGTTCCTGGGTGCCTCAGTCTGCTAAACATTCGACTCTTGATTTTGGCTTAGGTCATGATGTCAGGGTTGTGAGACTGAACCCTGCATTGGGCTCCATGCCCAGCTTATGATTCTCTCTCTCCCTCTCCTCTTCCCCCACTCCCTTTCTTAAAAAAAAGAAAAAAAAATCATAAGGAAAATATACTTATAGTACTGTACTAGAAAATATCTGCATATAATTTGACCCACATAATTCAAAACCATGTTGTTCGAGGGTCAACAGTGGGTTGACATATTCAAAATACTGAAAGAAAAAACTGTCGACTAAAATCCAACGTTCAACAAAACTGTCCTTCAAATGTGAGGGAAGAAATTAAGACATTCCCAGAACAAAAGCAGAGGACACTTGTTACTACCGGAGCTGCCCTACAAAAAATGTAAAGTACTTCCTAAGTTGAAATGAAAGGATACCAGACAATAATTCAAAGTCATATTAAGAAACATAGATCTCAATAAAGGTAAATACATGAGCAATTATAAAAGATGGAATTACTGAAAATTCAGTTTGTAAGTCTACTTTTTGTTTTCTATATGACTTAAGACACTAATAAACAACTTTTAAAAACACATTAGTCTAAAGTTGCTATTATTGTAACTTTGGTTTATAACTCTACATTTTGTTTTCTACACAATGTAAGAGACTAATGCATTAAAAAACTCAATTATTGGGGGCGCCTGGGTGGCAGAGCGGTTAAGCGTCTGCCTTCGGCTCAGGGCGTGATCCCGGCGTTATGGGATCGAGCCCCACATCAGGCTCCTCCGCTATGAGCCTGCTTCTTCCTCTCCCACTCCCCCTGCTTGTGTTCCCTCTCTCGCTGGCTGTCTCTCTGTCAAATAAATAAATAAAATCTTTAAAAAAAAAAAAAAAACTCAATTATTGGGTAGCCTGGGTGTCTCAGTTGAGCATCTGACTCTTGGTTTTGGCTCAGGTCATTATCTCAGGGCTGTGAGATCAAGCCCCAGAGCAGGCTCCTCACTCATAGCAGAGTCTACTTGTCCCTCTCCCTCTGCTCACCCCCTGCCCCCATTCGCACACGCACACTCTCCCTAATAATAAATAAAATCTGAAAAAATGACACAAATATTAGTCTAGTTTGGACATACAAATATTTAAAGATCTATTTCTGTGACATCAATAACTCAAAGAGGGTGAGAATGGAGCTGTATAGGAGCAAAGTTTTTCTGTTATCTAAATTAAGCTGGTGTAAATTCAGCAAAAGTAGCAGGATATAAAATCAACCTACAAAAATCAGTTGCATTTCTAACGCTAACAATGTTAGTAAACACTGTCAATGAACAATCTGAAAAGGAAATTAATTAAACTACTTGATCATTTACAAGAGCACCAGAAAGGATAAAATACTTAGGAATAACTTCAATTAAGGAAGGGAAAGATTTGTACAATGAAAACTACAAAGCACTGCTGAAACAAATTAAAGACAACATAAGTATACAATATCAAGAGTGAACCATAATGTAAACTATGGATTTTGGGTATTATGATGTGTTAACGTAGGTTTATCAATTGTAACAAATGTACCACTCTGGTAGGGAATGCTGATAATGGAAGAAGCGACACATGTATGAGGTAAGGGAGTATGTGGGAAATCTCTGTATCTTCCCCTCAACGTTGCTGTGAACATAAAACTGATCTAAAAACAAACAAACCTCAGTTAAAAAAAAAAAAAAAAAGGAAAGAAAAGAAAAGACGATATAACTAAATGGAAAACTATCCTATGTTCATAGACTGGAAGACTTAAAATTGTTAGAATGTTAAGATGTCAATACTATTCAAAGCAAACTACAGATTCAATACAACCCCTAAAATTACAAGAAAAAAATTAATCTTCAACCACTACATGAGTTTCTACCTTAGTTATATTAAAAACTGATAGATCAAGAAGTCAAAACATCAATAAGGATATAGCACACTTGACCAGCAAAATTAATAAGCTTAATCTGACAGTGAAATAGAGAATCTTCCAACAAACAAAAAAATAAGGATATAATTATTTTCAAGTACACTTGAACACTTTCAAAAATAATTTCAAAGAACTTATACCTAAGACTGCACTCTGCCCACAATATAATGTTGAAATTACCAATAAAACATTTTTAGATGTTTAGAAACTTTAAAATGGACTCCTAAACAAAATCACAACAGAAATTATAAAGTGAGTGACAATATAAGTACTACACTATCAAAATGTGCAGTTCAGCTCCAACTATAACCTTGTTGCACTTGTTAACTAAACATTAAACATGAATATGCTTAATACATTTTTTTAAAGATTTATTTATCTGAGATGGAGAGAGCACACACGTAGGCAAGTGGGGGGGGGGGGAGGCAGCAGAGGAAGGAGAGAGAATCTCATGCAAACTCCCCACAAAGCCCAATGCAGGGCTTGACCTCACAGCCCCGAGATTATGACCTGAGCTGAAATAAAAAACTGGGACCCTTCACTGACTGAGCCACCCAGGTACCCCTTAATTAACATTTTTAATCAAGAAACTAGAAAAAAACAAGTAAAGCAAAAGAAAGCCTAAGTGTATTAATCATGTTTTTAAAATTTTTCTGTATTTATGATGGTCTGACATGGCAGGGCCCTTGGGACCCAAGGAGGGACTGTCCTTCCCAGGGTCACCTAATTCCTAGATATAGGAAACAACTTGCCTGAGAGCACATCTGATACACAATCAACCTATCCAAAGCCTATACCCCTTAACCAACATCTGCTTCCAAAAAATTCTCACATACCAAACGGGTATGCCCACTGCTCTAACTAATCCTGGGGTCAGGTACTAGAAAACTAAAGACCACCCATATCACCCAAAACTATAAATTATTCAAACTATCCAAACCTCAACTTGCTCAGGCTTGCCTATCCTGCCTCATCAATTCCTTCTCACTTAACCACAATAAAGGCTCTGGACATGCTTTTCCCTTGCTCCTTCTGCTTCCTCACCAACCTTGGTGCTTCCCCAAGGGAACTGTGAGTAAAACCTTTTTCCTTCTGACAGTCATTTCCACTCTCTGTCTTACTCTACATGATTAAAACAAATCCTGGGTATATTTCAAGACAATAAGGAAAATAAAGAACAGAAATTAACAAAATAGGAAAATCAGAAAAAAAAAAAAAATCCCAGAGAAGGGAAGAAGAGTTTCTCAAACCTAGAAATCAAAAATTAACTGTAAAGGAAAAATAAACTAATATTGGAAAAGGTTAACAAATGAGTACATTAAATCCTCCTCTTTCCTTAAAGTAAGTTGTAAGACATAATCTATACTGATTTTAAGTGTAGAGTTTAATGAGTCTTGGCAAATGTATAAAATTTTGTAACCTATACCACAATCAAGCTCTAAAACATTTTTATCACCCCAAAAAGTTCCCTTTACAGCCAATTCTCTCCCCACTGGCAACTACTGATGGGCTCTCTGTCACTATAGTTTGCCTCTTCTTGAATTTCTTATAAATGAAATATCAGCTGACCATATTAAAATTTAAAACTCCTGTTCATCAGATTCCCTGTTATCAAAAACATCAACTTACTTTGGAAAAATATAATAAAAAAAGTCTTACTAAAATTGACTAATTTCTAGCAGGATTAGGATCACTGCAGAATACCAACAGCAACTTATCAGACATAGAGCTGAACAGGTGGCATGATGGGACTGGGACTCTTGTACTCTGAAAGGCAGCAGGATTTACACTTACTTAAATGGGATTGCATTCCCTGTCCAAAGTGTCCCTCAACATTTTTAGTACCTCTGCCCAGCACCGTCATCCAATAGCTTCAAAATGCTTACCAAAATCCATCTTGACATTACCCCAAACCAAAAGTTCTATTTAATGGTGAAGTATTTGATCATGGCATCCACTGGTCCTACCACATATCACATCACCAGGAAACTGTCAGACTTAACAGAATGATGGAATGTTATACGAAAAGTTCAGCTAAACAGTCACCTTGCTGGTCTCCTAGGATGCTGTATATGCACTGAAACAATGGCTATGATGGTATATCCCTAATATCTAGAATGCATGAGTCCAGAAACCAAGGCATAGAAGTTGGACTGACTCTTTTCACCATCAATCCCAGGAACTCACTTGTGGAATTTGGGTTTCCCATTCCAACGATTTAAAACCTCTCCTGTATCAGAGGTCCTAAAGGTAATGCTTTCACCAGAGGACACACTGAGGGTTCCACTGAGCCTAAAAGGTATGACCACTACTCGGTCACTTTGGGTTCCTCATGCTGACAAGAGAAGCAGGCAAAGAAAGGAAAAACTACACTAGCAGTGGTGACGGACACTCATTATCATTAGGAGTGGTACACAACTGGGGTAGGGAGCAGTCTGTCTGGAGCTCAGGGTGTTTCCCTGCTTGGTACTACGATAAACAGGAAATTGCAGCAACTATGGCCCAAAAAGGGCAAGGGAACTAAGGGCTCAAATCCCTCACGGATGAAAGTCTAGAAGTCACAAGCAACCTAAAGCAGCTGCACTACTGGCCTAACATAAGGGAAATCTAGAATGGGTGGTGAAAGAAGGAAATGATGAATATTTACCTGCTTCAGTAACAGTTGCAGCAGCAGGCAGCACTTGCTTGCACCACTAACCCGTCTTAAATTTCTGTTGAAGAGCCTGCAGTGACTCAATGATGGATCAGAATTAATGTAGAGTCCAAGCAGATCTGAGCAGAGCAAGAAGTAGATTTGTGGTAATTTGCTAAATAGTAGTAGGAAGCTAATACAGCTAGAATCAAAGGAGAGGCCAACAGCAAGAGGTAGATTCTATCAGAAATCTCTTATATTTCATCTTCATGCTGTCTACCTGTCCTTTGATGCTAGCTGTAACAGTAGTTTCCTACTGCTGGGTAACAAATTGCCACATATTTAGTGGCTCAGAACAACACAAATCTGTTATCTTAAAATTCTAGAGATAAGAATTTCAAAACAGGTTTTACAGAACTAAAATCAAAGCCTGCATTCCTTCAGAAGCTCTACGGGAAAAATCCATTCCTTATCTACTCCAACCTCTAGAGGCTGCCCGTATTCCTTGCCCCACGCCACATCATGACCTCTGCTTCCATTATCATATCTCTTTGTTGGACTGATATTCCTGCCTACTTCTTATAAAATAAAGCTCTCTGTGATTACAACGGGCCCACCCAGATAACCCCAGAAAATCTCATTATCTACAAAATCCCTTTTGTGATGCAAGGTAACATATCAATGGGTTTAGAGGATTAGGATCTTTGAGAGACCATTATTCTGACCACCACACTTGTCATAAGCTAAAGCTAATGCTTCCGGGTAAATTTTGACTTATTTCCCATGCAGAATTCCATTTGCTTTCCGCCCTGTGCTTTTTTGAGACCATGAAGTAACACACCGTGGGGAACCAATCCACTTGTCTGGCTCTTGTGTGGAGTCCTAAAATGATGAAAGGAAGGCGAAAGAATTTACACGCCACTAGGGCAACTGTGAACTGATGGAGAACAAGAGCAGATAACAGTTTTTCCTGTCCATCCATAAGTAAACAATTGGAGGAGCATCTAGATCCTCAGAAGTTTCCACTAAGATTGAGCCCTAGTTGCCATAGCAGTGAGTAACTCAATAATACATTCTTGTACTGGCTTTTCTTCTTTTCCTGTTTCATTTACTCAGGTCCCTTATTCTTGTTCCCCTAGAATCACCTGCCAAATAAATTACCTGCACCACAACTCTTTGCTTTTAGACTAACTTAGGGTAGGTGATGGGAAGGAGATCTAGTTAACACAGGTAAAGAGTTTTAAACACATAAATGGGGAACATGATGATTTAATAAAATGAAAGCTATATTCATAGTAGGGTATCTAGTATTGACAATGTCACTCTACAACTGGGTCAAATCTCTTCCTCAAATTTTATTTATCAATTAAAAAATGAATGGCTTAACTTCATGATTATAGTTCCTTTCATCTCGAATCTTTTATGACACAATGAACAGCATTAAGAATTGGTGAAAAAGGACTGGAGAAAGACAAATTTGTGAGATTATCACCAAAGAGGCCAGCCAAAGAAATTTTTGAAATAAGTCAGTCAGAAGGTATTGTGGTCTGGATTCAAAAAGCAATAGAGAAACAGGAATCCTCATACACTGCTGGTGGAATGTAAAACGGTAAAGCCACTTTGGAAAACAGTTCAGCAGTTCCTCAAAGGCTAAAACATAAGTTACCCAATAGCCCAGGAATTCCACTCTTAGTTATACAACCAAGATAAATGAAAACATATATTCATTCACATAAAAACATAAAATGAAGTTGAACCTTTACCTTACACTATATACAAAAATAACTTAAAATGCATCAAAGACCCAAATAAGCTGCAAGCATAAAACAGAAGAAAACAAGGCAAAAGCATCACAACACTGGATTTGGCAATAATTTCTTGGATCCGACCACAAAAGCACAGGCAACAAAAAACAGATAAACTGGACATCGACAAAATTAAACTCTTTTGTGCATCAAGACACTATCGTGGAATGGGAAATAATATTTGCAAATCATATATCTGATAGGGGACTGATATCCAGAATATATAAAGAACTCATAACTCAACAACAAAAAAACCAAACAACCCAATTAAAAAATGGGTAAAGGACCTGAACAGACATTTCTCCAAAGAAGATACACAAATGACCAATAAGCACAAAAAAACCTTTTAGCATCACTAATCATTAAGAAAATGCAAATCAAAACCACAATGAGATAACACCTTACACACATTAGGACAACTATTATCAAAACACAGAAAATAAGTATTAGAAGACATGTGGAAATTAGAACCCTTGTGTACTGCTGGTAGGAATGTAAAATGGTGCAGGCACTATGGAAAACAGTTTAGCCTTCCCCCCAAAAATCAAAAGCAGAATTATATTACCCAGCCAAAAAAAAAAAAAAGGGAGGGTCTTGAGTAGATATTTACACACCCTTATTCAGAACACCATTATTCACAATAGCGAAAAAGCAGAAGCAACCAAGTGTCCACCAACAGATGTATGGGTAAATAAAATGTGACATATACAATCAGTGGGATGTTACCAGCCTTAAAAAAGAAGGAAATTTTGACACATGTTACAACATGTGTATGTCTGTGAAGACATTACATTAAGTTAAATAAGCCAATTAAAAGAGGAAAAATATTGTATGATTCTATTTACGTAAGGTTCCTAGAGTAGTCAAATACATAGAGACTGAAGACAGAATGGTGGTTGCCGGTGGGGGGGGGGGGGCTGGAGGAATGAAATAGGAACTTAAGTGTTTAATGGACAGAGTTTCACTGAGGAAGATGAAAAAGTTCTGGACATATATGGTGGTGATGGTTGCACAACAGTGTGAATGCACTTAAAGCCACAGAACTATACATTTTTAAATGGTTAAAATGGTCAATTTTATGTTATATATATTTTAGCACAATAATAAAAAAACCATAAATGTTCATAGCAGTATTATTCTTAATAGTCAAAAGGGAGAAACCAACCCAAATGTTCATCAACTAATGAATGGATAAAATGTGGTATATCCATACAATGGAATATTATTCAGCAGTAACAAGGAATGAAGTACTAATACATGCTTTAACATGGATGAACCTTAAAAACAGATGGTAAGGGACGGAAGCCAGTCACAAAGGACCACATATTATAGGATTCCACTTATGTAAAATGTCCAGAATGAGCAAACCCACAGAGACAGAGAATAGATTAATGGCTGCCCAGGGCTGGGAGTAGGGGAGGCTAGAGAGTGATGACTAATAGGAATGGGGTTTCTTTAGGGGGTGATGTAAATGTTCTAAATTGTGATGATGGTTGCAAAACTCTGAAAATACTAAAAGCCACTGAATCATATACTTTAAATGGGTGAATTGTAGAGTATGTGAAGTATATCTCAATAGAGCTTTTTTTTTCTTTAAGCCAACAAGTGACTGAATGAAACTGTAACATAAAGCAAAGGGATGAATAAAAGATAACTACAAGAGAAGAGAAACACCACAGTTTAAATTCTTGGTCTGCCATTTATTATCTGTGTGACAGTAACACCTACCTACAGGGTAGCTATGAAAATTAAACAAAATAATACATAAAACACTTAGTACAGTACCTGCTACATGGTGGTCCTTCCCACCCTTACCCTCCTACCTAATGTTAAAAATTTCACCACCGGTTGTATGGATATAAATTCAGTGATAATTATATCTGAATTTTACAATCAGGAATTTATGACTCTCCCAAGTAGCAAATAACCTAAAAGTCACCAATTATATGCTACTTACAAAGCAATTTATTTAATTTTAATTCCAGTATAGTTAACATACAGTATAATATTAGTTTCAGGTAGACAATATAGTTATTCAACAATTCCATACATCACCCAGTGCTCATCACTAAAAGTGCACTCCTTAATCCCCATCACCTATTTCACCCGCTCCCTCCCACCAACCTCCCCTCTGGTAAACATCAGTTTGTTCTCAAGAGAGAAGAGTCTGTTTTCTTGGCTTGTCTATTTTTTTTCCCTTGCTGGTTTATTTGGTTTCTTAAATTCCATATGTAAGTGAAATTATATGGTATTTGTCTTTCTCTGACTTTTTTTCACGTAGCATTATACTCTCTAGCTCCACTGATGTTTTGTAAATGGCAAGATTTCCTTCTTTTTTATGGCTGGATAATATTCCATCGCATAGATATACCACATCTTCTTTATCCATTATCTATTGATAGACATTTGGGTGACGAAGCAATTTCAACTGTTAATTCACTGCCAGTTGAAACCTGATACAAGGGAAAGATAAACTTAAGTAGCTCTTTTTACCAATTATCTCTCAACTTCTTTTTCTCTACCCTTGTGTCTTCTTTCCTTACCTACCTGTCTTTTTACCTTATCCCTAATTTCAAAGTTCTATTCTTTCTTACACTGCTAATGACCATGAGAAAGGCAACATAACTTATTTTTTTCCATTATAATAGATGTTTAGAAAAAAATGATTTCTCACACAAGACATGAACCATTACCAGACTCTACTCAGCTAATCCACCGAAGTTCCCTAAACAAAAAGATGACCAAACTTAAAAGAGAATAAAAAGGAATGCAAGAAAGCTCCCACTTTCCCTTGTGTTAATGACTCTCATACTTGTTTACCTGGAGACAGAAGCCTGTGGCAACTGGAATTTCTCCATACTATCCAAAATCAAGTTCCACTACCAAAAAAAAAATGCTTTAAGTTGATGTTAATGCAATTTGACATATTAAACTATGCTTCCAATTTCATATTCTCATTTCATTTCAGTGTTAAATAATAATTTACTCAAACTATTTTAAAGGACAATGACTTTCAAAGGGGCACATGCATAATAAATGCTTCCAGAATAAGATTCAGTAGAAGGATATGGTTAAGAAGCATAAACAGATGAACTGTCATTGTTTTGCTATGGTTCTGCATACTTTCAGATCAGAAAATTCCTACTAAAAACACTTCAATAAAAATTTATAAATGTTATCTCTATATAAGCTTTTAGTACAATTCTAACTTACCGTAACTTTTAAAAAGAACATACCTCTAAAGAAAAGTTGATACAGAAGCCCAGAAGCCTCTTCTCCCACTACAAACTCCTTAATGCCTAACTTAATACCTCCTTAATCCCTAACTGTATTGTCTTACTATATTTCACTTCAGAAGTGTTTACTGGACACAGTGCACTAAGTATGTTAAGTGCTTTTCCTCACAACAATCTTATGAAGCAGATATTAGTATCACCATTTTATAACCTTCATGAAAGGTAACACTTCAGAACCTTCAAATACATATCACAAGGAATAGCCATACTAGAAGGAGCCAAGCCAACCATCCCTCTTTCCTGAAACTCTCTGCTGGTTTCCTTAAGCCTATACTCAACTTGTTCTCTTCCCTCTTCTCCACCCATTCCTCCTGGTCTCCATGTGTGGCTCCTCTTTTTTTCTCCCCTTGAGTCATCTGTTCTCAATGTATACCCTCTCTCTCAACAAGATCATCCATTTTTGTGGCTTCATCTTATCACTACTGATAACTGACTTCCAAATCTATAATTCCAAGTGTGTTCTCTAATCCAAACTATTCCTCAACATTTCTACTTCAAATACCTCAAATTCAACATGCATCAACCCTAACCCATCATTATCTCCAAAAAGCCAACTCTTCGAACCTCCTTACTAATTCCTATTAATTATAAACCACTATCATCCCTGCTTTAGTCACACAGCAATTTGTGTTGGATTTTCCTTTGAAATGTCCCTTGTTCACTCTTCTCTGTTCTACCAATACTGCATCCACTAAAACCCAAAGCCTCAACAATTCATCTAAATTACCATAAGAGCTCTTGGTTATTATTCACTCTAGTCTCTCTACTTCAGTTTATGTATACTAAATAGTCTTTCATTCATACAACATATTTAACAAAATGACTAGCATATGCTAAGTACTGACTGGGTGCAGAGGGATAGAACAGTGAGAAAAAGAGACCTCTCCTTCTAGAAGAGGGCAGAGCAAAAGCAAACAAAATGTTCAAATAAAAAATTAAAGGTTGTGATAAACATAGTGCTTTCAAAAAAGAGAACAGGAGGGCTACTTTAGATACTTAAGAGATGGATTTTTAAGCTGACATTTTAAGATGAAAAGGAGGCCGTAATGTAAATATTTAGAGTGGTCCAAGCAAAGGAAACCACAAAACACATAGGTTCTATGAGGGAAAAAGCTTGGCATATTTTTGAAAATCACCTAGTCTAATGTGGCTTGAGAATAATAAAGGAGAAAGTGATACAAAGTAAGGATGAAACAGACACAGGCCAATTTTATTCTATGCATTTAAAAAAAGTCATTTAAGAGTTTTAAGCAGGAGAGTTCTAATCCAGTAAATACCGTGAGAGACTGCTAGTGCTCCTTAAGGTCTGTGTTCCCCTCTCCTTCATTAGCATATGGCTATACTACATCTTCCAGCCACCCGCGTAGTTAGGTGGGATCAGGTGACTCAGTTCTGACCAATGGAAAATGGGTGAAAGTGATATATGCCACTTCCAGCCTGGGCCTAAAAACTTCTTCCAAAACGTCTTCTCTTTTCAAAACAACCCCAAAAGCCACATGGTGATAACAGTGATGACTTAAAAAGACAGAGGAGAGGCACCTGGGTGGCTCAACTGGTTAAGTGTCCAATTCTTGATCTCGGCTCAGGTCTTGATCTCAGGGTTTTGAGTTCAAACCCCACATTGGCCTTCACACTGGATGTGGAGCCTAGGAAGGAAGAGAAAGAAAAGAAAGAAAAGAAAAGAAAGAGAGAGAGAAAGAAAGAAAGAAGAAAAAGAGAAAAAGAAAAAGAAAAAAAAAGGATAAAAGACCCCGTGTCCCTGAATGACTGCATGGAACAGAGGTATCCCAACTCCTACTCCATCACACACATACACTGGGCTTTAATGTGAGAAAGTATTATAAACTTCCATTGTGTTAAACCACTAAGATTTGTTGCTTATTAGGGCTGTTAGCATATCATCACTAATACAGAAACCTTAAAAACATTTCTCTGCCTGCCCTATCAAGAATGAGTTAAAAGGAAAGGAAAAAAAACAACAGAAGTTTAAAAATCAGTTAAGACTCAACAACCACCCAATGAAACAACGAAGAACTTAAGTAGACATTTCTCCAAAGTTATACAAATGGACAACTTGGAGGATGCTCAACATCACTAGTCATTAGGAAAATGCAAATAAAAACCAGAATGAGTTAGTACCCTATATTCATCCATTAGGATGACTACTATCAGAAAGAGAGAGAGAAAAAAAAATAAGGGTTGGTAAGGATTTGGAGAAACTAGTATCTCTGTGCACTGTTAGTGGGAATATAAAATGGTACAAAGATCTTTCCTAGAGACAAATTTGTGAAGCATCCACCTATCAATACTATCTAAAATCACAGGACTGAACGAGATCACCTATGAGAGAGTACAAGAGAGAAATAATTCCAGGACAAAGTTCTAAAATGCCAATATAAAAAACTAAGCAAATGAAAGATATCACTAATTCAACTCTAATTTTTTTGCCAAATGCCTAAATTATATATACAGATATCAGGTATTCTATTGATTTCACTGTCCTAAAGGTATTCACTGTCCATCAGGTATTCTATTGATGTCACTGTCTATTGATTTTCACTGGCAACACCTCACCTGCTCAAATCTGGACTTACTGCTTTATCAGATAATCAGCATTTGGGGAGTCCTTTTTACTATGACCTTAGGGATGCCCTTTGTCTCTCGAGAATGTGATTTCCTGTTTTCTGTATCTTTCACCTTCTCTTTTAGGGAGGTTTTCTCTTTCCTTTTGCGGGTGGAGCAAATCACACAATAGCTTTCTGAAAAAGGAAGTAAGGAAGAGAAATTTTTGGAGACCTTGCATGTGTGAAAACATCTACGCTCTAAACTTATGCTTAAAAATTTGGCTGGGGGGGTGCCTGGGTGGCTCAGTCAGTTAAGCATCTCCCTTCAGCTCAGGTCATGATCCCGGAGACACAGGATCAAGCCCCACGGTGGGCTCCCTGCTCAGCAGGGAGTCTGCTTCTCCCTCTCTCTCTGCTCCTTCTTTCTCTCTCTCTCTCTCTCTCTCTCTCTCCCTCCAATAAATAAATAAAATCTTTAAAAAAATAATTAAAAAATAAAAATTTTTAAAAATGGCTGGGAAAAGAATTCTAGCTTGGAAATCATCTTACCTCAGATTTTAAGAGCACTTCTCACTATCTTATGGCTTCTGAGGCTGCAGCTGAGAATACTCAATCTCTGTAATGTGACCCATTTCCCCCACCTCTGGAAGTTTACAGGGATCTTCTTTGTCTTGTGTATTTCAAACTTTCAGGATATACCTCAGTGTCTATGTGTACTAGTTATCATCCCTGGTTTCAAACCTACTTCTCTACTCTGCTTTGAAACACTGGGGGGGGGGGTGGAACCCTGTAAATCACATTTCTCCTTTGCTAGCTGACTCCCTATTAGACTTGGAGAATCATGTAAGGGTCACAAGAAAGACATTAGAAGACTAAAGGAAGGAACAGGGAGATACTCCTTCAGGTCAGCATCAACCATCAACCAACAACCTTCACTCGCAATAACAAAGATTCCAGCAGGAGCAGTTGGCTCCAGTTAGCAATTTTTTGCTTTTGTGTTTTTCCTGCCATTCACAGACCAGCCTCATCAAGTCTCCTAAAATACTTTTACTTTCTGAGCAGGCAGAAGTCTAAGTTTCAGCTCCTTGGGGCCACTCTTCATGCTTCTAAATAATCCTAGTATCTTCTCTGGGGCTAGTAATTACTTCCTATAGTTACTATCCCTATGATACCTATGTGTTCCCTTATTGCCTTTTCAGTTCTCCAATTATCTAGTGTATTGGTTTCTGAGAGCTGCTGTAACAAAGAAACACAAACTGCACTGGCTTAGCACAAAAATCCATCTGACAGTTATGGAAGCCAAAAGTCCAAAATTAGGGCACTGGCAATGCCCTCCCTAAGGCCCTAGGGAAGGACCTGTTCCAGGCCTCTCTCCTAGTTTCTGGTAGCCTCAGGTATTCCCTGGCTTGTAGATGGCCACCTTCTCTCTATGCCTATCTGTGACCAAATTTCTATCTAGATTCCTCCACTGTTATTAAAGAATACAAGTCATATTGGATTAGGGCACACTCTACTGACCTCACTTTAATTTGATTACCTCTGTAAAGACTCTTTCTAAATAAGGTCACATTCTGAGGTGCTGGAGGGCTAAGACTTCAACACATCTTTTTGGGGTGACACAATTCAATCCACAACATGCCTAACAATTCTTTATATTAAATTCTGTTATAATAGGTGGTATGATCTCCATTTTTCTGACTAGTCCCAGATCGAGAGTATGCATTTATTTTCATCTGTTTTCCTGAATACCCAAGGGCCTCTCAATCTGCCAAATGATGTTCCTCAACTTGGGATTTTTCTTGTTTCATGAATATTTCTTCTCCACTCTTTTCTCTGTTCTCACTGGCACTTTTGTTAGATGAAGTTGACCTCCTGGACTGACCTTTTATCTTTTAAAACCTATTTTCCATATTTTCCTCTACTTCAACTTCCTTTCTTCTATGGAGTATTTTTTCTATTATTATGCTCTAATTTTCAAGAATTCTTTTTTATTCTGAAAAAAAAAATGTTTTGGTCTCTTATAGTAAAAGCTTTCTTAATGAACCCCAGTGATCCTTGATTGTCTGCTCATATTTAAAGTAGGGCCCTTGGGGCAGCCTAGCTGGCTCAGTCGGTAGAGCATGTGACTTTTGATTTCAGGGTGGTGAGTTCGAGCCCCACATTTGGCAAAGAGATTATATAAAACAAATAAAATAAAAGGTCCTGGGCTAGAATGACTGCAAGCACAGAGATCATCATTCAGATCATCATGATCTAAGGCCAAAAATCAAAACAAAGCAAAACAAAACAAAAATGAACAAAAACTTGCTTGGATTGAATTACAATTATTAAAAGTAAATATGGGAAATGAACCAGACCACAAAAATGTAGATAGAACAGAGCCTCTGTGCCAAGACTGTTGAAGAAGAGCTAAATAAGTCTTTCAATCTTGAAGCTTCGCTTTCAAAATTCTGTTACATAGATCTAGACAAGGAACAAGAGTTCAAAAATGATCTGACTGATGACAAGGAGTTTGATATTACTCAAGTTGATACTCCTCCAACACTGGAAAGCATACTCAGTGAGGCTGATCAAAGAGGAGTCTTTTGTTCTTAAGGATCCTACATTGTTAAACATTGATACTATTGATTCTCACTCCTATGATACTTCGTCTGTGGCAAGTTCAGATAGTGGAGACAGTACCAACTTAAAAAGGAAGAAGAAATTACCAGATTCTTTTACACCGTATCAGTCATTTACGTGACATTCACTTTTGAAGGGAATTTCTGACCAGATAGTGTCTAGAGCTGACAAAGTGGATGCTGGCTTGCCTACTGCAATTGCAGTGTCCAGTCTGATAGCAGTGGGTACATCTCCCGGATTGTCTTTAATATGTGATTAGAATCAAGCTTTGCAACTGTCTGGGTAACAATAGTGCTAGAGGTCAGTATGGAGCCATCTCTGCCTTCAGTATTAACAATGACTACTCAAGACTTCTCTGTGGGTTTGCTAAAGGACATATCATGATGTGGGATTTGGCCAGTGGAAAATTTCTAACATCAATAAGAGATGCTCATCCTCCAGAATAGCAATATTGCATATTAAGTTTAGAGATGATACAACTCTTACAATTTGCAATGACAGCAGAGGCTCTGTTTTTGAATTGACATTTAAAGATTTTTTTTATTATTTGAGAGAGAGAGAGAGAGAAAGAGAATGAGGGAATCAGAGAAAGGAGGAGAGGAGGGAGGGGCAGAGGGAGAGAGAGAACCAGACTCCCCGCTGAGCAGGGAGCCCAACTCAGGGCTCAATCCCGGGACTCTGGGATCATGACCTGAGCCGAAGGCAGACGCTTAACAGACTGAGCTACCCAGGCGCCCCTTGAATTGACATTTAAGAGAACATGTGATTCTAGGGTCTGTTCAGTGATTCCAAGGGTGAAGTTTGCTGTATTGAGCCTCTCCATTCTAAGCCTAAGTTGAAAGATCATCCCATCACACAGTTTTCCTTGGTCATGGCATTCTTAACAAAGATATTGGTCACTGGATTGAAACAATCCTTGAAAGTGTAGATGACTTTTCCCTATGGACAGATTCTCCCAGTGTTCCATTGCTGGCCTGGCACTTTGTGGCAGTACATAATTATGTGAACCCCATACTTGACTTCTGCAGAGATGTTATTCATTTGCTACTGGTTAAAAGATGAATCTGGAGTGGGGTACCTGGGTGGCTCAGTCGTTAAGCATCTGCCTTCAGCTCAGGGCGTGATCCCAGGGTCTCTGGATTGAGCCCCGCACCAGGCTCCCTGCTCCGCTGGGAGCCTGCTTATTCCTCTCCCACTCCCCCTGCTTGTGTTCCCTCTCTCGCTGGCTGTCTCTCTCTGTCAAATAAATAAATAAAACCTTTAAAAAAAAAAAAAAGATGAATCTGAAGCAATACAACTTACTTATAAACAAAAGCACCTTCACCTATACTATGACCTCATCAACTTTACTTGGATAAACTCATGTACAGTTGTGCTCTTGGACAGTGTGGAGAACTTGCATGTGATTGATCAGCTGACTCAAGAGGAATTGTAAACAGTAGAGATCTCAGAAGTTCAGTTGGTCTATAACAGCAGCCATTTCAAATCACTAGCCACCGGAGGAAATGTTAGCTAGGCACTACACAGCCACTAGTAGCTATGGTTGTCAAATCTTTTATTTGGGGACAAAATCTGTTTATGTGATGATGCCAAAAAGGTGGAAAGAGAGAGTGGATCATCTCCTGAAACAAGACTGTCTTACAGAAGCCTTGGCTCTTGCATGGTCTTTCCATGAAGGAAAAGCAAAAGCAGTAGTGAGATTATCAGGAGATGCCAGTAAGCAAAGGCTGTGGTTGCAGATCAGATGGTAGAAATCCTATTCCAGTGTGCAGATCAAGCTCTGAAAAAGTGTCCAGACCAGGGAAAAATCTAAATGATGGAGCAGCATTTTTAAG
Source organism: Ursus arctos (assembly GCF_023065955.2). NCBI lineage: Eukaryota > Metazoa > Chordata > Mammalia > Carnivora > Ursidae > Ursus > Ursus arctos. The sequence goes on from NW_026622875.1 coordinate 25,485,771, forward strand.
ACAGGGTGCCTGTCACAGTTGATTACTGCCTGCTACTACGGCAAAAGAATCTTTTATTTAGCTAGATATAAGACAAATTGAGAATTCAGTGGCCGAAGGAGTATTTCTGGAGAGCCCTGAGCCATGTGTTTTAAGTGATAAATTGGTGGGGATACCCACCCCAGGTAACAAAAGACTTGATTGTTAATTTCCAAGATATAAAGTTAACAGAAAATGTGGAAGCCCTCATTGTACATATGGATATCATCAGCCTAGATATTTGACAAGTGAATTTATAGAAAATTTACTATTATACAAAATATCATTTCTTTATTGATTATACTTACCTGACTGACTGGGCCTCACCTACCTTCCATCAACTCCAATTATTTACTGAGCACTTTTGGTAAGACGTGTCTTAAACCTGTTCTTTTCAATGTATTTCTTAGGACTGTTCTTTAATGAATTCAAGATTATGAACTGCAAAACAAGAGTCTTCTATTTCTCTGCTATCCCCCAAAACACACAGCATAAGGTTTACATTTGGTAGTTGCTCAATAAATGCTTACTGATTAAAAAATAAGATAAAGTAAAGTAAAGTAAAGTAAAATAAAATAAAATAAAATAAAATAAAATAAAAGTAGAGACCTAAAAGCTGATTGTGAATGACTTACAATTTTTTCCCCTTGGGCTTAGTTAAGAGAAGCATCTTCTAAATTGCTACTTGATTGATGGAATTCTGGGAGCAATATAGAAGAGGCCTTAGTAAAAGTCCCAACATTCAGTACATTTATTTAATTCAGATGTTTTCTATAGGATACCTGGTTTTCAATTATGTCTAGTGCCCACCCTTCTCTCAGAAACACTCTGTTTTGTTACCTACAGAGGATAAATCTTCAGTCTTCTGCTGGGGCAGTAAAGAAGGCAGACACTTAGCTATACAAATTGATGAAGAGATCTAGGTTTGAGCAGTTTTTTTTCCTTTTTTTTTTTTGGTAATAGCTTACTGAGATATAACTCACATACTATACAACCGACTCATTTAAAGTGTACAATTCAATGGTTTTTAGTATATTCACAGAATCGTGCCAAAATCACAATTGATTTTAGAACATCTTTATCCCACCCAAAAGAAACCCATACCCTTGAGCACTCATTTCCCATTTCCTTCTAATCTCCCCTACTCTGAGCCCTAGGCAACCATTAATTTACTCTCTGTCTCTATATATTTGCTTTTTCTGGACATTTCATACACATGGAATCATAAATCTATGGTCTTTTGTGACTGGCTTCTTTCACTTAACATGTTTTCAAGGTTCATTCACGTTAAAATTTGTATCAAAACTTCATTCCATTTATTCCAAATAGTATTTCATTATGTAGATTTACATTTTATTTACCCATTTATCAGTTGATGGACATTTGGTTTGTTTCTACCTTTTGGCTATTATGACTGAGCTGCTACTTAAACAGACTTTCAAGCAATCTTTCTATTTTTAAGCAACACTCTCACCCCCTCTTCAACAAAAGTACCTGATGTTGCCAATTCATGAGCCTAAGTATTCTTTTCCATTTTTCCTACTTCCAGTTTAGGACTGAACATTTTTAAGCCTACTAGGAATTTTCTATCAGTCTGTTTGCTTTCCAGCTTCCAAATTTTATTGTTTCTCCCATTCTCTTTACCTGTGTAGTTAAAAATAACCTTTATTATCACCTTGGTGGGCTTTGGAGGGGAGTAAATGCATCTTTCACTCATCCATTTTTACCCGGAAGTCCCTTCAATTATTTTTATTCTTTATTATAACATATACATTTTAAGGCTCTGCACTTTGCTTTAACTATGACTTATCTCTGTATCTCTTAAGTTACATCATATTTTCATCACTGAGTTCAAAACAGTTGCATGTTATTTCTTTAATTCCTGGGTTACTTACTTAGGAGAGTGTATTGTTTAGTTTCCAAATAGCTGACAATTTTCTAGTTATTTTTTGTAATTAATTTCTGGCTTAATTCCAACATGTCAGAGCACATACTCTAGAATTAATTATTTCCATGTTTTTTATGGTCCAGCATATGTCAATTTGGGGAAAATTTCCACAGGCACTGGAAAAAAATCTGTATTCTCCAAGTGCTGGGTAAAATGTTCTATGCATATATCAATTAGACTCATCTGTTACTTACGTTGTTCAAATCTTGATTTTTTTTTTGTCTTAATGTTCTACTAATTACACAGAGGGCATGCTAAACTATCTTATACGTTGCTTATGGATTTATTGAATTCTTTTAGTTCTGTCAGTTTTTTGCCTACCTGGTTGGCAAAAATTAGAGTAATAATGCCATTAAGGAACACTATTTGTTGGTAAATGTGTAAATTGATGTTTTTCTGAAGAGCAGTCTGGCAATAACAAATTTAAAAACATATTTTGAAACCAGATATTTTACATCTAAAGACCTTAATGTGCACCAAACACTACTCAGCAGCCAAATGGAGTTATGAATCTTCATTTAAACCTTATAATAATCCTCTGATTAGGTATCATCCCCATATTAAGAGTAGAAAAATGAGGCTTATAAAGGCCTATGCTCAAACAAATAGTGATGAAGCCTATACTGAAATTTAAGCTGACTCCAGAATCTCTAAATTAGAAAATCTGTAGCATATGATCCTGTTTATTTAAAGTGAGTATGAGTCTGTATATTCACAGAAACAATTCTGAAATACACATATTGAAAAATAACAGTGATGGGGCACCTGGATGGCTCAGTCGTTAAGCGTCTGCCTTTGGCTCGCGTCATGATTCCAGGGTCCTGGGACTGAGCCCCGCATTGGGCTTCCTGCTCAGCGGGAAGCCTGCTTCCCCCTCTCCCACTCCCCCTACTGATGTCCCCTCTCTCCGTGTCAAATAAATAAATAAATAAATAACAGTGATAAATACTAAAGACAAGATACCATTTAGAGGAATGAAGATAATTATACAAGAAATCTGTGATGAGACTGCTCATACAATTAAGACTAAACATAATTGAGTTTTCTGTCAGCCAGAACTTAAAGACATTTTTTTCCCCTATAACAATGTAATCCTGTTTCTCCCACTCTGACATGTGGCTTACATTAATTCTCCCTCTCATTTCTGACATCAGGTAGAAAAATACAATTTTACATATACCTGTATATATGTATAAACACACACACACACACACACATATATATATATATATATATGCGTATGACTGCCTAGAACAGCTTCCTGCCTAGAACCAAAATTATTCTGCCAGTTATGATTTACCAACTACAGAGAGGGCCGATAAAAATGACTCATTTAAAATATGACTTGAGCCTGTTGTCAGTATAACAACTGTCCCTTTCCCCGTTCTTCACGGTATACATGCCTAAGTTCTGCACTTACATGATAAGACAAAGAACAATGCATCCATATTCATATATATATATGTTCCATGGCTTATTTCTTCAACATTTTGCTTATCCTACTTTTTGAGATTTTACATTAAAAATCTCCATGGGGGCGCCTGGGTGGCATGGCGGTTAAGCGTCTGCCTTCGGCTCAGGGCGTGGTCCCGGCGTTGTGGGATCGAGCCCCACATCAGGCTCCTCCGCTATGAGCCTGCTTCTTCCTCTCCCACTCCCCCTGCTTGTGTTCCCTCTCTCGCTGGCTGTCTCTATCTCTGTTAAATAAATAAATAAAATCTTTAAAAAAAAAAAAAAATCTCCTATCTCTGATAATTGAGTATAACCTACCAATTCTTAGTCACAACTTCCACAACATGCACTAGACTAAATTAAAACAAAGAGCTTCAGGGGTGCCTGGGTGGCTGTCAGTTAAGCATCAGCCTCTGGCTCAGGTCATGTCCTGCATCAGGCTCCCCGCTCAGCAGGGAGTCTGCTTCTCCTTTTGCCCTCACCCCCACTCGTGCTTTCTCTCTCAAATAAATAAATAAAATCCTAAAAAAAAAAAGCGTCAGGAAGTTCTACGATTACAAACTGAAGCTTGAGGGGGAGTAAAGTAGTCTAGAAACAGCCTTATTAAAGGAAATCAGAAACGTTATAACAAGGTAAAGCAACTTTTTCTCTAAAGGGCCAGATAGTAAATATTTTAGGCTTTGTGGGCCACACACAGTTTCTGTCAAGTATTTCTCTTTTCTTACAACCCTTCAAAAAAGTAAAATCATTTTTGGCTTCCTTAGGGCAGTACAAATAAGGTTTTTGGGAGGTTCCAATTAAAATAGTGGATTTAACACTAATAGGTTTTCTTTTCTTTTTAAGGAAATTAACACAGTAGGCAAAATACACAGGAAAGCAAGCAATAGCCACAAATTTTTGTAACCTAAAAAGACAGATGGACAACTGCTTACTACCTCAGTGAATTCCAGAAAGGTGAAGCCAAACCCAGGAGTTGAAAAACCCAATTTATACCTTGGAATCCTCAAGAGTCAGGAACTGGTGGCACCTGCTACTGCTTAAACTGAGAAAAGACAAGGTTAAATAAGGAAAAATGGGTGAAAGCTAAGAAGTAATTAAATCCTTTTAAGTTTCCTCCCCAAATCTACCTGATGGTTGGCTACACAACTCTGAAATGGGGTCACCAGATATAACTAAAAATCTGTGTACCCTACCAAAAATGGGGAATGAGAAATCCAGTCTCTCTCTCTCTCTCTCTCTCTCTCACACACACAGGGCAAACCTACAGCCCTCAAGAAGATTGTGTTTTCCCCCAAGAGGAAATACTTCCCAGACATAAAGGTTTTCTCAAAAAAATGGCTCACTTGCACCGCCATGCAATGAAGCTCAAAGTCTTCAAGACCCCATCAATTCAAGCTTTTAGTCTCAAGATAACATCCAAGGATTACTGACACCTGAAGCAAGCCTCCAACATAAAAGTCAGAAAACAATTTAGAAGAGAGTCTCCAAGAAGAAACAAGGGCAAAAAAAAGACACTTTTATACCCTTGGAAATTAGAGAAGAAAATGCATCCATGAAACTAGCAAAGGATAATCTCTATAAAAAAGAATTTTTAAAGAACAAAGAGTTCTTGGGAAATCAAAATCTTGCTGGCAAAAATGAAAAATTCAGCTAAAGGCTTAGGAAATAAAGTTAATGAAACCTCTCATACAACATAGAGCAAAAAGACTAGGAGATGAAAAAGAAAAAAGAAAAACAAATGTCCAAAGACTAGTCTGAGATACAAACAGAACTAGCAGAAATAACAGAAAACTTTGAGAGAGAGAAACAAAAGGAAGGAGAGGAAACTACTATTAAGGACTGAATAGTGTCTCTCTGCCACCGCCCCATTATGTTGAAGCCCCAACTCCCAAAGTGACTGATTTTGGAGACAGGTACTTTAGGAGGTAACTTAGGTTAAACGAGGTGTCATAAGGGTGGGGCCCTAATCCAACTAACCGGGTATCCTCATAAGGGGAGGAGGAGAGAGTTAACTCTCCATACAGAAAGGCTTTGTAACAGGACACAGTGAAAAAGCAGCTGTCTACAAGCCAGGAAGAGATCTCATCAGGAACCAACCCTTGATCTTAGACTTCTCAGCATTCAAACTTAGAAAATAAATTTTTGTTGTTTAAACCACCCAGCCGGTGGTATTTTGTAATGGCAGCCCTAGCAGACTAATATAATCATTAATGAAATAATACAAGAAAATTTCCCAGAACTGATAAATGTAATTTTGCAGGTCTGAAGGCACAGTGAATATCCAGGAAAACAGACAAATACAGATGTATGCCAAGTCACACCATCATAAAATTTCAGAATACAAGAGATACAAAATTCCAAAAAAGCAAAAAAAATTGGGATCCGGAATCAGAATGTTTTCAAAATTCTCAAAAGGATCACAAGCCAGAAAACAATGGAGAGATGCCTTCAGAATTCTGAAAGTAAATTATTTCTAAACTAGAATTCATTACCCACCAAAATCCCATGGGAAGACCACAAAAAAAGAGGGCATTTTATTATGCAAGATCTCAGTCTTTCACAGGAATTGACTATGGGATATATTCCATCAAAGGAAGGGTCAAACCAAAAAAAGAACTACATGATTCACAGAAAATAGGAGATTTAACACAGAAGAAAGACAAGGGGAAGTCACTAGTCTTATGGTAAAGGAAGAAATTCCAGAAAACTACTATGGACAAGACAGAAAGCTGCTCCCAACAGGTCCAAAAACTGGTAGACAAGAAAGGAGTAACTTTACTCCCAGGTATACATACACAAAAGAAATGACTGTTACGCCCACTGGAAGACTTGCAGGTAAATGTATATAGCAGCTTTATTCACAATAGCTAAAAAACTAGCTACAAACCAAATATCCATTAATGGTGAATTTTTTTAATTGTGTATTTCATCCAACAGAAAACTACTATCAGTAAAAAAGACCAACTACTGCTGTACCCAACATCATAGGTGCATCTCACAAACACAATATTAAGCAAAAATAGTCACCCACAAAAGACTGTATACTTTATGGTTCCATTAAGTTCAAGAACAGGCAAAAATGATATAGGTCACAACAGTGATTAATTTTGGGGGATAGAAAATAGTGATTGAGAAGACACATGAGAGAGCTTTCTGGAGCGCTGGAAATATTCTATACCCTGATCTGGGTGAGGGATGCAAATATAAAAACTCACTGAGTTGGGGGCGCCTGGGTGGCTCAGTCATTAAGCATCTGCCTTCAGCTCAGGGCATGATCCCAGCGTTCAGGGATAGAGCCCCGCATCGGGCTCCATTCTCCGCTGGGAGCCTGCTTCTTCCTCTCCCACTCCCCCTGCTTGTGTTCCCTCTCTCACTGTCAAAAAAAATAAAATAAAATCTTAAAAAAAAAAAAAAAACTCACTGAGCTATTCAATGAAATTTGTGTACTTTGCTATTTTAAAAAATTTAAATGATACTTTCTCTAACAAGTTTTTAAAGAAATCAATGACATTTTCAATTGCATCATCCCACAACAGTAATTAATCAAAGGGGAAAAAAAATCTAAGGCTTTGCATACAAAGATCTTTATTTCAGAATTATTTTTACTAGGGAAAAAAACACCTGGAAAAAATATTTAAATAAACGAGTCCCATGCAAACCCTGAATTTTTCTCGAGTGAGAAGAGAAATTATTTGGTCTTTTTTTTTTATTACCAGCAGCCAAACTTAACATTAATTAACCTAAGGGAGCCATCTGCCCAGCGGGAAGAGCATGTTCACAGGTTCCAAGGCAAAAAAAATCTTGGCCTTTGAAAGGAAAAGGAGGGGAAAGGGAAAATGGCAAGAGATGCAGCTAGAAATGGGCAAAAGCCAAATCACGGAAGGCCTTCTATATGGCCTTTTTAAGGATACGGAGGGGTGCCTGGCTGGCTCAGTCGGTGGAGCGTGCAACTCTTGTTCTCAGGGTTTTGAGTTCGAGCCCCACACTGGTTGCAGATATTACTTAAAAATAAAATCTTAAGAAGGAAAAAAAAATATGGAAAAGAAATGGGAAAAAAAAACATAGAAAGATTAAAGTAACTGACTTCCCAGGGCAGAATTCTGGGGGGAAGGGGCTGTACACAAAGTATTCTAAATGTTTCTAAACATAAAAAATGTTATCATGCAAGAACATATAGTACCTGGAAGCAATAAAAAATTTCTAAGGAAAATTTTTCAAAGTCTTATTTAATTAAAAGAATGTTTTTGTGGTAAATATAAATTTTTGTTTTGCTGGAATGCCCCAAAAATACAAGGGCATATTAAATTCTTTGTTATATCAATTATTTGAGTTGATCTAAATACAACATGATTTGGAAAATAAGTACTGAAATTTTTGGAAGGCTGATTCTAAAAAAACAAAAAAAGCTTTTTAGATGCATCCATTTTTTTTTTTTAAAGATTTTATTTATTTGACAGGCAGCGAGACAGGGAACACAAGTAGGGGGAGTGGGAGAGGAAGAAGCAGGCTCCCAGTGGAGGAGCCTGTTGTGGGGCTTGATCCCAGAACACCAGGAATCACACCCTGAGCCGAAGACAAACGCTTAACGACTGAGCCACCCACGTGCCCCTAGATGCATCCATTTTTTAAAGGCTATTCTCCACATGATCTTAGCCAAAAGGCCGAGAAGCGATTTTTAAAGGCTATTCTCATTGCTTTATTCATTTGGTCTGTTTCAACAAAAGCAGAAATTATTCATACCATACTTATGTCCAATTCAGCAATCCTTAAATACAATTTCAGGAATTAGTAATGAGAGAATCAGTGTTTTAATGGTTTATTTTAGCAGATAATTTATTTAAACAAAAAACAAGCCATCATAAACAAAAAATAAAAGAAAAACAGCTACTAACCTGTTTAAAACCAAAAGGGTAAAACATTTCTCCCAGAAATATTTCACCTGATAGTTTTTTATGCTACCTTACATTACACTATTCAACTCTTGCTACGTAAGTGTAAAAGACAAAACAAAACAAAAAAACAAAAACAAAAACACCAAGACAATCCCATGCTGCAGAACACTTTAGTTAAAGAGGGAAAAAAAATGTCAAGAGCAAATATAAAAAAGCTCTGACTACCCAAACTGAACAAATGTTTTCAGAATATTTTGCTCAATAAACAGATTGCTCAATAATCAGGTTTCTGACAGATGAACAAGAGGACAAAGCAGCAATCAGTCTCTTTGAATTAAGAGATTCAAACAAACTAAACTCAAGGAGTAAAAATTCTAAGAGAGCCATTCACTTTTTAATGAATCATGGGTCAACTATAGAAATGACAATATTATTTTTGTTAATGCTGTTAATACATCTAACAAGCATAGAAAAAGACTTTAAATCAGTTTTAATGATTTAAACAATCCAAGTCATGAAGATCCCACTGCCCTCACATACAAATTTTTAATCTATGGAAGGTATAAAGACACAAAATGCAAAGTAAAGTGAAGCAAACAATTTAAAAAAATGCATTCCAAGAGATGAAAAGTAGTATAGCTTCTTAGGAAATAACACGGGGAAAAAAGTTTTTTTAAAGAATACACAGACCAAGGGGCACCTGGGTGACTCAGTCAGTTAGGCGTCTGCCTTGGGCTCAGATCATGATCCTGGAGTCCCAGGATGGAGCCCATATAGGGCTCCCTGCTCAGCGGGGAGTCTGCTTCTCCCTCTGCCCCTCACCCTGCTGGTGCTTTCTCTCCCGCACTTGTTCTCTCTCAAATAAATAAACAAAATCTTACCCAAAAAAAAAGAATACACAGACCTTAAGTTAAGAAATCAAGGTGTGAGTTTCAGCTCTGCCACCAGCATTAGATGTGTGAATTTTTGTGCAGCTATTCTGTATGGCTTTCATTTTCCTTACCTATAAAACAAAAGGTTGGAATTCCAACGTTCCCACAGTATTGTTCCATGATATTATGATACAAATCCACATAAAGCTCAAAAAACAAAAACAAAACAAAACAAAAAAAAAACCCAAGGAATGATAAAACAGTAAGGGCAATGGGTTCAAAGGAAAGCAACAATACAGAAAACTGAAGGACCTGGAAGGCTGCACTGACTTCAGGACCAAAAACGAAACTTCAACAAAATATGACTTCATTTGCTACTTTGGTAATTTGGGGGGTAGGGGACTTCTTTTAAAGAATAGGCAGGCTATGCACAGGCAATCAAATTCTCAACAAAGGTAGAAAAACTCAGAATCTGAATGAGGATGAGATTGGTTTAGGATGGACAGCTCCCACAGAGAAATAGTGCTGTCGTAAGAAAAAAAATAGGTTTTGAGCAGACTACTAGAAGACTAGGAATTCGGAGGTATACTCTGTAGATAATAGGAAGCCATTGCTAGTTTCAGCGAGGGACATGGGGAATACATAATTTTAAGATTAAGGTGGAAGGCAGGACACACTGGGTAGGGAGAAAGAGTAGGCCAGAAAACGCAATTACAAGCTAGTGGAAAGGAATATATCTCAAAGAAATTACCAAAAAATGGCTGACAAAAATTAGCCAATGCTATGTGGATACGGGATGTCAAAAACAAAACCGAGGTTTGTGTCCAGGTAGCTGCAAGCGTAATATTACCAAACAAAGTCAGCCTATGGAATCAGTAAAATAAGGATCATCCAGATAGAATTATTGTCTTAATTAAATAATCTTTAAGAATTAGTTGTCTTCCTGAGGCGCCTGGGTGGCTCAGTCAGTTGAGAGACCAACTCTTCGTTTTGGCTCAGGTCAAGATATCAGGGTCCTGAGATCCAGCCCAAAGTCCCATCGGTCATGCTCTGTGCCCAGCAGGGAGACCCCTTCCCTCTCCCTCTGCGCCTCCCTCCTCCTCACCCAAATGAGCAGGCAGGATGATCTCTAAATAAATAAATTTTTAAAATAAATATCAGTTGTCTTCCTAAAACAGCACACCCAAGTATTTATGAAGAATTTGTTAAATGCTTAGTGCTTTCACAAGTTTCCTCCAATTTTACTTATCGACTAAATAACAAATCATTTAGTCTTCTGATGTAGGTAGGGAATATTTGGTATTTTTCCGTATTATAAAGGTAAGTAAATTGTGAAAGTTATTAGACTATGATACTATGATAAGAAAAAATGGACTACATTCTGTATTTATTAAATTAAGTCCTCCTGACAAGTGATTTATAACAATAATCACATTAAATCTACCTTCAGTTTTTGGCAAGAAAGTTCTCAAAGGTCCAAAAGAAAAATAAACCCAGGGGCATAAAGTACCATTCAGTATCTAACAAAACATTCCGTGTGTGCTTCAAATTTTATTTACGTGGACCTGAAAGCACTGGTAAAATCTGGACTAAAAGATAATGCATAGAAAAATAAAGTGAACAATTTAAAATTTAATATGTGAACAAGCACAGCCGAATCTTGAGCACTCTGCGAATAGGGTTTACAGATATTATAGCTAATTTCTCCAGATCACAATTTTCCCAAAAAAGAAAATTTCAGACTCTATGATCAGGATGGAACGAAACTACTATTAATCAACCAATGCATATTTCTTGTTACTATCAAACCGTGATGGGAGCCTACTTAAGAATTGAATATAACTGGCAATTATCAAACAAAACCTTCCTCTTGGATTATTTACCCATTTACTTTGTGACCTCGATGAAGATTAAGATTTTAGGAACAGTGCTTTCCAGGTGTTTAGTAAATTGTATAGTTGGTTTTTCATTAATCTACCAAAATAAGACTTTTCAAAATGAATACCTCTTGCAACATTTACCCGTTTTGACCAGACACTGAGCTTCTTTGCTCACCGCCCAAGATGAGATTCGAAAATTCTCAACTTCATTCTTTCTTAACTCCTATGTTTTCTTACCAAATCTAACGGGTAGAATTATTTTTAGGTGACCAGCTCATCGTTCGACATTAAGTGAGCGCCTATAAGGTTACAGTTTTCAGCCCTAAACAAAATCCAGCTTCCCGAGCTTCTAACGGCAAATTTAACTTTTATGGAAACACCACAAAATGTCACGAAACCAAGTACTGAGATAATTTTTTTTTTTTACCGGATATATTACACTTAAGTCAAAAGCTCACAGCCAGCCGAAGCAACAAGCAAGCGTACGAAACTACAGCAGGTCCACAGGATTAAAATAACCCAGATTTCCCGAGAACGAGGGAAACTGCTGCGGCGGGGGGCACAGGGCGCATCCCAGGATGTCCACCCTCAGCACAGGTTACCGCCCCCTCCCCTCCTGGAGGTGAGCGCGCCGCTTCCCTCTTCTACCACGTCCCTACCTTCCTCGCCTCCGATTACGCCACAACAGGCAACAGGACTTTTTAGCGAGAAAAAGAACCAGGAGAGCGCGAGCGCCGTACACTCGACCTCCCAGCCTCGCAGGAGCGGCCAGCCAAAGCGAGGCCTGGGGCTGCGCGGTCCAGGGCACAGGCCAGAGGGTCGCGCGGAGCCGCGATGCAAACGCCCAGACCCGGCGGAGCGGCCTCCCCGCCCCCTCCGGCTCAGCTCAGGGCCGGCAGACGGCGCCCGGGGGGCTAACTTCGCCGGAGAAGAGGAAGCGACGCAGCGAGTAACAGGCTGTGTGGACGCATGGGGAAAGGAAAGGCTGTCTGTGCTCTGCCTACCGGCGGGACCTTCTCACCTTCCCTCTGCCGGGTCCGTGCGGCCCCAGCTCACCTGAGGAGGGCACCGGGAGACCACCGCGGCCGCCGCGATGGCCGTTACGGCACGAGGCCTCCGCTCTGCCGCCGCGTAGCTCTCGGGAGAGGGGCGGGACGCGCGCGGCGGGCGGGCGGGGCTCCGGCGCCGACTGGCCGGGAGGCCGTAGGCGGATCCGCGCGGGCAGGAAACCCCCTCCCGGCGCAATCCGATAGGTTCAGTCGCTCCCTTCTCTCCTATCCCTGAAGCGAGAGCTGTCTGCGCCGCGCTCGGATTGGGCCAGCCCTCCTGTCAATCAAGTGCTGAGCTGGGCGTGGAGCAAACAGGCTGTTCTGCAGAGAGTGAGCGAAAGGCGAAGTGGCTGGTCTGACCCTGGACCATGTCGTTTTTGCGTCTCCGGTTGCTGTAGCTGATTACTTTGGGCCTTCCTCCTCAGCGCCACGTTAGGGACTCCACAGCAGAAATTACTGCTTCTTGAGTTCAGCCCCAAATGTTCTGGGAGCTTCCTCCTGGTTTCTGCACCTGAAGAGGGTCTTGCCGACAGAAGGTTTTTAGGGGCAGGGAGAGAAAACGAAAAACAAACCAAAAGGCCTGGAAATAGGAACCTGAGAGAAAAATGTAAGATGTGTGGTTAATTTGAGCCACAAACCAGAATAAGCTGAGTCTGAGGGCCTTCCAAGTGCCACGGTGCGTGGATAGCTTCCAGTCTCAGCTGCGGTAGCCATGCCGTGAGGAGGACAATGACCTTCGGTGCCAGGCGTGCCCATGCTTAGCGGCCCGGTCCCAGCCACCTGCAGGGTCATCAGTAAGTTGGTTCTCCTCACGCCAGTACTGCAGCCCCCCACCTCAATCTGCCTCATGCCTTCTGAAACATCTTTATGACTCCCCTCGGCTTAGGCGTCGCCTCCTCAGGGAAGCCTGCTGGGTTAGATACCTTTAATGGAGCACAGATATTTTTTCCAAACAAGCTGTTGAGTTTGTCCGTATCCCTACCTAGTTGGTATACTCATTAAGTCAGGAACCATGTCAGTATTTTTCCCCACTGCCTACTACATAATAAGTGATAAGTAATGTTTAAGGCATTAATACATCTCCATTGCCTTCTTTAATCCTGGCCCTAACTGTAAGTCCAAAGGGTTCACACTTTTCTGCATTTAACTTCAAAATTATTCATTTGAGTTCTGATGTCTGTGGTTTGGTTGCCATTATTTAGGATCACAAAGTCAAGCACAAATCGCCTTCGCCCCCTTCCTGGCTTCAAGTTGGCTCTGGCAAATAAACCATGAAACTCTGGGCAACAGCTACTCTATGTCTATATCCCATTATTAGCATCCAAAGTGAATAATGTAAGTGAACTTTAAATTTGTTCTGATGGTCTAAATTCCTTTGCATATTTATCATGGCTACTATGGACTGAGTTAGTCCCCTCCCAAAATTCGTATTTTGAAGCCCTAACCCCTAATGTGACTGTATTTGAAGATAGGGCCTTTAGGAGGTATTTAAGATTGAGATAAGAGTGGGGCCCTAATCCTGTAGGATTGGTGTTCCTGTAAAAAGAGACAGCAGAGAGTTTGCTCTCTATCTCCACCATGAGAGGAGGGAGAAGGGGGCCACGTGCAAACCTGGAAGAGAGCTCTCACCTTTAATTGACCATGCTGGCACATTGATGTGGGACTTCAGCTTCTAGAACCAGGAAGAATTAAATTTCTGTTGTTGGTATTTTGTTATTGGCAGCTCAAGCTAATATAATAGCTTTATTTGTTGATACATCTTATATAGTTTATGGATTGAGATGCTATTATATTCATTTTTTGAGCTGGAGAAATGATTATCCAGAGGTGAAAACTGTTTCTCCAAAATCATGCAACAAACTGTTAGCAAAACCTGGCTCAGTTCAATTCTACTTACATATTTAACATGTGATGGGTTGGGAGTGTTAATACAACAGGTGAAGTGGTTCTTGCCATCAGGTAGCTTATACCACTGCTGTAAGTGGGGAAAATAAACCCAGAAAAATATGCCGAGATCATAAGTTGAAATTTTAAACTTATGAACCAATGGTCTGAACAGACCCTTCACAAGATTTTGATCTAGATCTCTTGACTACTGTGGGCCACCTAACCTATTTAAGCAATAGAAGAAACAAGGGAAAGAGATTTCTTTTAAAAGGGTTTTTAGTTCCCTGTAAACATGCGTTTTCCTTTTAGTTTTCCTTCTTTAAGTTTCCCCATCACCCATTCTTACCAGGAAATCTGAAAGAAAGAAAGAAAGAAAGAAAGAAAAAGAAAAGCTCAAAAAACATGAAAAGGAGAAGGAATTGAAGGAAAAAAACAAATAGCAATGAAACAAGAAAACACTGGGTAGAAAGGTAGATAGGCAAAAGTCATATAAAATGGCAGCATGGTGACTTAGAAGGAATGGAGTGCATGTTCTTATGGGATGGGAGTTGTCCCAGAGACTTCCTTCCATACACCCTGTCTCCCCAATTTCCAAGTATAAACACGCACGTGACTTCTTCCTCTCTTTTAGCAGAACTCAAACCAAAAATGGGAATCACCCCTGCTCATTAATGTTGAATGGACCAGGGACTAGCCAGAATCAGGTGACAATAATATTTAGAACAAAACTTATGACCTATGGATTAGAAATGGGGCTTTGGCTAGGGATAGCTGATCTGTCTAGGATAAAAACATGTAGGCAGCTCACTTCATTAATCCTGAAGGAAAGGATTCGGGAAGACAAGGAAGGGGAAAATGAGCCTCCATGTCTCAAGATCTTTCCCAGGAAACTTGATAGCTTATAGTTAGAAATGATTAGAGGATGATCTGGTTTAACATCACTGCCAGGTAGGACTGTTTACAGCAACAACAACAAAAAAGCCCTACTTACTAATCAACAAGAAATAACTAATCACAAGCTTGACTGTGAAGTATAGAAATTAGTGGACCCTGGGAACTAAATTTAATTTCTGGACTGAGTGTTGTTATGCCTTTATTGGAATTAATTCAACAAAAATTCACCGAGTCCACTCTGTGGTAGGCACTATAATAGATGCTGGAAATCTAAAGATCAGCCTTAACTGAAAGGAGCTCAATCCAGTGTCAGAGAATGAGATTTAAATATATTTATTATTAACATAGTTAAGACAACTATAGATATGGGCAGGGAGACATTAAACCACAGGGGGAGTCGTGTGGTCAGGCTAGTCAGGCAAATAAGCAGGCAAAGATGAGATGGGTTTTCCACATAGAGGGGCCTGCATTTAAAAAGGTATTACACAATTGAAAAGGTATTACACAATTGAAAAGGTATTACACAATATTGCTGGAGCGGAAGATGACTAGAAAAGTAAGCAATAGCAGGTTATAGAAGTTAAGGACCTTAGCCTTTATCCTATAGGTGATAAGAAGCCATCAGGTGGGTTTTCTTCAGCACTTTAAAATGTCATTGGTTTTTTTTCTGGCCTCCAGTGTTTCTGACGAGAAGCTAGCTGTATTACTATTTTCCCGTATGTCATATGTCTTTTTTTCTTGCTGCTTTTAAAGTTTTGTTTCTTTATCTTTGTTTATCAGCAGTTGCACTATGTTTCTAGGTGTGGTTTTCTTTGTATTTATGCTGCTTGGGGTTCACTTATTTCCCTGTATCTGTGAATTACTGATTCATGTTGTTGTTTCCTTTTATCAAATTTAGAAATCTTTTGGCCAATATTTCTTCAAATATTTTTTTCTGCCCCTTTCCCTCTCTCTCCTTTTCTGAGACTACAATTACACTTATGCTAGACTTCTTGGTCCTTAGTACAGGCCATTCCAGGCTCTGCCCATTTTTTTTTCAAAACTTTTTTTTTCTTTTAAAAAAATTTTTTTTAAGATTCCTTTTTTTTTTTTTTTTTTTTTTTTTTTTGACAGAGAGAGAGACAGACAGCGAGAGAGGGAACACAAGCGGAGGGAGCAGGAGAGGAAGAAGCAGGTTCCCAGCGAAGGAGCAGGGCTTGATCCCAGAACACCCGGATCACGCCCTGAGCTGAAGGCAGACGCTTAACGACTGAGCCACGCAGGCGCCCCAAAACTTTTTCTTTCTGTGCTTCAATTTGGATTTCTTCAGTTTGGATAGTTGAGAGCCAGTGTCTGGTAATTCCTGGAAAATCTGAACATTAACATCATCCCAAAAGCACAGATACCCTACTAATGACGGTGGGCTCTTTGGGGAAATGTTTTAGAGACATATTAGTCAAGAAGACAGAAATCACAAGATATTACAACAGAAAGAATCTAGTATTGGGTATTGATGGACTGAAAAAGCAAAAAGGGAGCACTGCAGGAGCCCAGAGGTGATAACTGTACGGAGCAGCTACCACCCTAGGGCAAGTGAAAAAGAGGGGTCAAGGTTGGACTATAAGGTCTCAGAAGCTCAGAGGAATGACCTAGCTGAGCTATAGCTCAGATCCCAGAAAGGATGCTATTTAGCTGGTCCTCCTCCTACTGAGAGGGATATGATGAGGCTGCTAGGGGACGGAGTAGTACCAAAAGAACCTCAAGGCTAAGATCAATTGCTGCTGCTGGAGCGAAGGGCTATTGCTTATTGCTGGGGTAACAATGACAGAAACTGCAAACAAATGGAAAGGAGGAAATCCTTTCTCCCCTTCTCCTGTCTTCTAGTCTCCCTCTAATGCCCTTTATTGATGGAACCTAGTGAGACACCAGCCAGCATAGGAAAAATATAATTTGTAGGGTCTGAGCCATAGCATCACAGAAGTAAGTACAGAAGAGTGAATTTGGTGCTAAATAACAATAGCTTAATAACCATATCAACATTTGTTGTGCTAAATTAGTAAAATTGCCCAAATTAGACCCAAGTTAATGCTACCTTATATGCTTTTACCAACTTTTATGCCCTTTTGAAAAGAATTTCAAGTTACCATGTTGTATCAGTTTTCTGCTATACTGTGATTCGTTAGCATCTTTTTTCAGGGATAAGAAGTACCTTTACTGCAGCTCACACATGTACTTGCTACAAAATCATAAACTAGGGAAGTTTTGGAAAAGAACTGTAAAACTGAGGAAAAATAGACCCTGCCCCAACATTAAGTCTCCCACCATCAGGCACAAAATGGCATAAACCAAGTAGAGCTGTCAAGAATCCAGTCTTCTCCCTATTTCCATTTCCTATGCATTACCTAATATAACCATAGCAAAGGAAAGACCAATTTCCTGTTTGAAAGTAGGACAACCACTATGGTCATTGAAAAACCAGCTGTTTTCCTTTGTTCCCTCTTTCTTGCTTCAACTCAAGCTCCCTTACCCAACCCAGTCACCTCTAGTTTCTAATGTAAGCAGATGACAAAACAGGGCTTGGTATTAAGCATTTTATCTTATTGTGTACTTTTCACCAAGGAAGATTTTGAATATTGAAGGATTTTTATTAAACATTTGTAGAACACTGGGCATGAACAATTTTTAGGGCCACAGAAGTTCCATCTGAAAGCAGTCATTTTCTCAAGTATTACGTCCTTTAGTGATGAAACTTAACATTCTCCTACCACAATCACCTTTTGTTAATAACAGTAGAGACACTGGGTTCATGGTGTTTCACATATTTAATATTTGTTTTTTATAACATATTAGACTAGAATAAATTTCCTACATCTGCATATATTAATTTTATATACCACTCTGTCAGTTATACAACACAAGACATGTATAGGTAAACATTAAAATGGCAGTGTACCTAGTAATAACTAAATGTTAACAGGATAATAATCAAGTATTCATTTAATGGGAGAGTCTAGTATTTCCTGATAATCCTGCCTTCTTAAATTCCTCCAATAAAGTTTATAACCAGCAAGGACAAAAACACTAATCATAATGATTACCCCTCCAAAAACATCATAGACACTAGGAAATATGTGTAACACTAGAAGCTGCAAGACCATAGCTACTACAATCTCCAGGTGTTGTACTGTGCTGACCAAAGCTGGATGGAATTTGTCCAAAGCATAATAAACTCCTAAGAATGCTGCAGTGGAACAGACGCATATGGCAATGAGATAACTCCAGGTCTCTCCATCTAATGGGATGATGGGTTCCTGAAGAACAAACATAGTAGATATTCCCCAGATTGTCCCAGTCCAACCAAAGGTAAACAGTGCAGTCCACATGCTGATCTTCTCCTTAATAGATCTGTATACTATCATGGAAAGAGCAGTGGTCAGTCCAGCCATCACGGTCATAGTGTACCCAAAGGCTTCTTTCCAGGCATTTAACAAAGAATTGTCTTCATCAACAATGTTGGGGATCATGACAAGACAAACACCTAAGATGCTGCAAACAACTGTAGCCATGTCAACATAAGCCATTTTCTCATCTACAAGTAAAAAAGCCAGAATGGCACTGAAGACTGTGGTCGTGGCTCTCCACATAGTGGTCCCATTGCTGGGAGGAACTATTGAAAATGATGTATAAGCACAGGTGATAGAGATGACATTGCATACACCATAAAAGAAGAGTCGTAATCTGTATCCACTGGGTCCAAAGGGGGCCTCCTGGTAGTAACACACAACTAACACAGATAAGACCTGCAAGACAGAACGGATAAAAATCAGCTCTAGAGATGGAACTTTAGAACGATCAGAAACAAGCCTAGTGATAAGAGCTACACATCCATGAGCCAAAGCAGATCCAAACAGCACTATCCACATTTTTCTGGATTGAAAAATATTTTTTTCTGCAAAGCTCTGGAATTGTCCAATATCATTATTCATTGGGTCTTCTGTTGGCAGAGGACGAGTATCCATGGTTCCAAAGAAAGTTCTTCCTTTTCTTTTCATTTCGCTCAGCAGGCTTTTCTTTGGATTTTCTTCCATAAAATTCCCATAGTCTTCATTGATTTCTTCATATCCATCATCTCCAGGCTGGGGATAATGGGAAGTATATTTCACCATTACCGTGTTGGGATGTATTTTCACCCGTTTTTTAACTGGATATTTTTTGGAGGGAGAAGTATCCATTTCTTCGGATAATCAACTCTATTTAAGGGAAAAAAAAGAGACTAATGTACATATTCAGTTGAAATTTAGTTTTAATTTCTACCATAATCATATGCACCAATTTAATCATACAAAGTAGAGGTTGTGAAAAACCTGCATTTTTCACTCTCATTTGATGCCTGTCCCTATTTCTCATTCTGCTTATTCTTTGTCTCATTCAGCTCTGTTACTTATCTTCACACCACAAACTACTGAAATTGTTCATTCATCTTTTCATTCCTACCCGTTTCCCCATTCATCCAATAAGAAAAACACAGAAAAGTAAATAACAACATAGATAAAACCTTTTCAACAATGAAAAGAAAAAAGGAACACAAGTTCCTATCTATATTATAAATTTTAAACAGAAAGTCCAAAGTTTTTTGTATAATCACTTCTATATAATATCACAATTAGCTTTATAGTACAAATTATAGTCTTTTTAACATTTATTCTGGATTCCTCATAAATACTCGTATTTATAAATAGATCAAAATTAGAAAATAAGTAAAATGGATTTAGTGACAGTCATGCATCGTTGTTCTATACTACCTTTCTGATAAGCAATTGGTCAATACATATTAAGATTTTAACTGAAACTGCCCTTTAATTTAGCAATATCACTTCTAAGATTTTATCCTAAAGAAAGATCACTTATATGTTTAAAAAAAGGAAAAAATAATGTTTTTATATGTGCTTAGATAACATAAAGAAATTATGGAAAGATACAAAATAAACTAATAATTGTTAGGGTGGAACAGGGAATTAGAGTGGAAGACAACATTTATACTGTATACATTTTTGTATTTTTATTTTTGAATCACAATATTGTTCAAAAAATTAAATTACAAACTAAAACAAGATGTTCATCTGCTAAGAAAAAGAGCATACAAAAAAGTGTAGAAAAAATGTATGAATGGGGGTTCACTGTAGCTTACCACAATGACCCTTCATACAATGGAATACTATGCTATATATCCATTAAAAATGATACAGATTTTTATTGACACAGATATGTCCATGATGTTTTGTTAAGTGGAAAAAAAAACTTGTAAGGATTAAATGAGATAATGCATATAAAGAATTTGCCACAGTGCTAGCATATCATGAATTCTCAATAAATGTTAACAAGAATTCAGCTTCCTTTCTTTTTCTTTCACATTTTACCTTTCTTGAAACACTGGGTATCCTCTACATTGTTATTCTTTCTCCAAGACTTGTATTTATTCACTCAGTTCTCTTTTTGTTCTTTTTTTCTAAGAACAATTTCCTCTTTCCTTCCCAATGATTCCTCCCCTCCCCTCTAAAAAATAAAAATAAAAAATAAAAAAGAGTAAACCTTTTTGTTTTTTTGTCCTTATGACATAGTCCCTATCCTTGCCCAAAACTCACCAGTTACAGGATCTTAAACCACGGTCTAGAAATCAAATCCTATTTTGTTCTTTGACACCATTGGGGTAGCCAACTGTTTCATTCCTCTTTACTCTTTTTTCTTCTAAATGACACTATCTTCAGGTGGAAGAAATCATGCAAAAAAAAAAAAAAAGCCACCCGTGCTTCCAAATTCTTCGTTTTCCTAACCTGGACCTCCCACTTGCAGTCCTTCCTACATATTACTATCAAGCTAATCTGATGTTCTTTTATTCTAATTTGTATCAGATTGTGACTTCAGCTTCAACAATCCCAAATTGAATAGTCTTGGTCTCCCAAATAGATATTCCTTCCCTAACTTAAAGTGATTTTTCTCCTCAATACCTCACTGAATTTATGTTTGCAATACCACCATTTCTCCAGTTTCCCAAGCTAGAAACAAAGGAATACTCTGAATTATCCTTTCTGTTGTCACACTTCCATTTTGTCATCAATCTTAATTTTCTTGTCTTTGAAATATTTCTCAGATTTATCCTTCTCCAATTCCATTTTACCTTTGTGATTCTGGATCAGTTTATTGTGAATTCCTGTCTAGAATAGTGTAACCACATCCTAAGTAGCCCCAGTCCTTCTCCCTTAAAGTCCATCTATATTAAACCACTATCACTTTAATCTGTCTTTAAAAGATTCAAAACAAAACAAATATTTCCCTTAAGCTTTCCCCATTTAAGAACTTACAGTGATTTTCTCCTGGCTACCTCACTGAATCTCAACTCTTCTGCCTGGCTCTCCAGACCCTGCCTCATCTAGCCCCTATCAATACTTGGCTCCTTAACACAAATATTGCTGTGATTAGTCCAGTGCCCTCCCTGACCTCACTCCCCACACGTGCATGTCATTTCTCCAAGTCTTTATTCTCACTTGTTTCCTCTGCTCCAACTTTCTAAACACTGCTCATCTTTTAAGAAGGGCCCGTCCAAATTTTGCCTTCTAAAAACAAGACTTCCCTGGCCACTCTAGCCTCTTATTTTTTTTTTCTTCCTTATCTAACATCTGCAGTAGTTCTAATGTTTGTAATGTAGTCATTTAAAGAAAAACTTTAAGATTTTATTTACCCATTTCACAGAGGGAGAGAGAGAGAGAGAGCACAAGCAGCAGAGCTGCAGGCAGAGGGAGTAGCAGGCTCCCTGCTGAGCAGAGAGCCCGACCTGGGGCTTGATCCTAGGACCCTGGGATCATGACCCAAGCCAAAGGCAGACACTTAACCGACTGAGCCACCTAGGCACCCCTAATCATTTTATTATTTAGTTGTCTCAACTCAGTGGAGTTTTGTCTCTAGTCATTGTACCCGAATTTACTATGTGAAATCTCCTTTCCTTGCTAGTCAGTTGCTGACATCTGTTAGAACTCTTAACTTCTCATTGTTAAGAGTGCTGTCCATTGTTAAAATTTTGTCCTATATCCATTCAAAGCTTTCCCCTTTCCCATTGCAGGCCAGATTTGTAGCTCCAGGAACATGGATAGGGAGAGGATGTGGCCTGCCATTTTACTCCTTCTCTCATTCCCTCCCTTTGGAGTCTGCGGGAGGGCGTTGCGGTCTGCCTCTGGGACACCTCCTCCATCTTCCTATTCTAGGCTCCAGCTCCCCTGGTGTATTGGCCCAGGGAAGAAGGAAAAGGGACACAATGTTTTATATTGGCTGCTACTGTGTGATGTCTTTTTGATGTATAAACTTGGCTGGGCTGAACTACATTCCCCAGTTATTTAATCAAACGTTAATATAGGTGTTGCTGTGGAGGCATTTTACAGATGTGATAAAAGTCCCTAATCAGGGGCATCTGTGTGGCTCAGTTGGTTAAGCCTCCAACTCTTGATTTTAGCTCATCATGATCTCAGGGTCATGAGATCGAGCCCCATGTCCAGCTCTACACTGAGCATGGAGCCTGCTTAAGATTCTCTCTCCCTGGGGCGCCTGGGTGGCTCAGTCATTGAGCGTCTGCCTTCGGCTCAGGGCGTGATCCCAGAGTCCTGGGATGGAGCCCCACATCGGGCTCCTCTGCTGGGAGTCTGCCTCTTCCTCTCCCACTCCCCCTGCCTGTGTTCCCTCTCTCGCTGGCTGTCTCTCTCTCTGTTAATAAATAAATAAAATCTTTAAAAAAAAAAAAAAGATTCTCTCTCCCGCTCCCTCTGCCCCACCCCACCCACACCCCACCACCACTCACACATGCCCTCTCTCTTAGAAAAAAAAAAAAATCCCTAATCAGTTGGCTTTAAGTTAATCAAAAGAAAAGTCTATTCTGTATGGGCCTGACCTAATTGGGTAAGCCCTTTAAAAGAGGGCTTAGGCCTTTCTTGAGCTTGGAGATTATTGATGCCCTTGGAGTTCCAGCCTGCTCATGATCTTTTCCTTACTGCCTATGGGCAATAAGCTTCAGCCTGTGCTCATGGGGTTCCAACATGCTCTTGATCTTCTCTTCCTGACTGCCTCCCCTAAAGACTTCAGACCCTTTTATCCAGCCCCCACAATTATATTAGCCAATTCCTTGTAATAAATCTCTTACTGGTTCTGGGCCTTAGGTTGAACCCCGACTCTGATAACATGTTGGAATTCACTCCTTCATTGTTGTCTTTGTTTCTCTGTTAACTCTGATAGGTCACTGATACTCTCAAGGTTGTAGGTATCCAAATACAGGCTATCTTGGGTAAATTTTGTAGGACCTCCCCAGTGCATAAATCCCTGATGTGAGAGCACCTCTTAACCTAGGTCTTATGGCCCAAAGACAGCTCTCTTCGGCAGGCACCAACAGTATCCACTCGGTCCCAGGAACTCACCTATCGTTACCACTCCAGTGAGCGTACAGATCATCTGCCGCTGCCCCCCTCCTCTCCAATTTTATTTTTCTTTGTTCAGGCAAGTGAAGGGCAAATTAAAATGTGCTGTCTAAACAGGCTTCCAAATGGGGAATGAGAAGGTACATTCAATCATTGCACATAATGATCTGGTTACCTTCACAGTCAGCTAGAAGGGGGGACTTGCCTCTCCCTTCTCCCATAAGGAAAAAGCATAACATTTTTCTTTTTTTTTTTTTATAATGATTTTTTATTATATTATGTTAGTCACCATACAGTACATCCCCAGTTTCCGATGTAAGGTTCGATGATTCATTAGTTGTGTATAACACCCAGTGCACCATGCAATACGTGCCCTCCTTACTACCCATCACCGGCCTATCCCATTCCCCCACCCCCCTCCCCTCTGTGGCCCTCAGTTTGTTTCTCATAGTCCATAGTCTCTCATGTTTCATTCCCCCTTCTGATTACCCCCCCCTTTCTTTATCCCTTTCTTCCCCTACTGATCATCCTAGTTCTTATGTTCCATAGATGAGAGAAATCATATGATAGTTGTCTTTCTCTGCTTGACTTATTTCACTTAGCATTATCTCCTCCAGTGCCATCCAAGGCATAACATTTTTCTTAAACCAAAGACCCGTAACAGATAATATGACCCCTGTGACAGACTATACTTTCCGAAGAGAACCACAAATCTAGTATCTCCCAACTTAATGTTTGGGATTTTTTAAAATGTGAATTTAACATTATTAAATACAGAGGTGGAGTCTATATCCCCTCCCATTAAAAGTAGGTAGGCTTTTGTGACAGTTTCAACCAATAGAGTATGGCAGAGGTGACATATTGTGACTTCTGAGGCTAGGTCATAAAAGGTGCTATAGCTATGCCTTCCTAGCTGCAATACTTGTGCTTGGAGCTCTAAGCCAACAGATAAGCAGTCTGACTGCTCTGAGGCTACCAAGGTACGAGGAAGCTCAAACTAGCCCACGCAGAGAAACCATATGGAAGGTCCTCACTTGGCCAACCCCCTCCAGCTGCTCCAACCCCCTGCTGTTCCAACTGTAGTCACCCACCTGACTTCAAGTATAGAAGAGACCCTGAGTCGGAATCTCCTGCCAAGTCCTTCCCAAATTCCTGAAATTCTACAGAAACTATAATAGATAATAAAATGATTGCTGCATTAAGCTACTCAGCTTTGGAGTGATTTGTTACCTGCAGTAGATAACTGGAACACCCCACTGTCCTCCCCAGTATTTTAAGGAATGGGAAAGAATAGTGATCTCAGTGATAGCTAAAGTGAAAGTCCTCTTATATCTGGCCCTAACTGATGGGCTTTTGAAAGTGGAACATTTGGTGGTGCCTGGGTGGCTCAGTCAGTTAAGTGATCTCTACACAGGTCTGGATCTCAGGGTCATGAGTTCAAGCTAAAAGGAAGGAAGGTGGGAAGGGAAGGGAAGGGAAGGGAAAGGAAAGGAAATAGGGCAAAATGTTCCCCTTTTCATTTTAGGATCATGGATGTTCATTCCGAAGCAAGAGAAAAGTTTTATTCTACATCCTGTTAAGCATACATTAGAGTATTTAATCCTAGTCCAACTGCATACTTTAAACTATTATTTGCACTGTGCAATTTTTGTTCTTTCTGTCAATGGATTAGTCTATAACAGGTGTCTCTCAACACTATTAATATTATATTGTATCCCACTGATTCAAAAATCACTTTATACTAAAAGATACGTAAAAATCACCTCTCTAATTTTCATTTAATTTCATTTAATTAATTTAATTAATTTCATTTAATTTCAGGTTTCATGAATACAGTTCTTAAACAGAACCTGAAATCCTAACTAGTTCTTACATTTTTGCACATGTAAGTCAACATGTGTCCATCTCAATAAATACTGAGGTACCATAAGCCCAGCACCATGCTAGACTCTATAAATACAAAGATAAAACTCCCTGTACTCATAGAGCTCGCAGACTATGGAAGAGACAAGGAAAGTCAAAATTTAATATTTTAATAAGTTAATAATGCAAGCTACATGAAATTCAAGGAGATGGAGCACATACAAAGGGCATCTAACCCAGTTATGGGGGAGTCTTAGCAAGTTTCCAGGTAAAAAGGATACCTGAATTAACTGTATGCATATGTAACAATTTATCAAGTATAGAGGAGAAAAAAACATTTTTTCTAGAGGTAATAAATTTAAAAGAAATGTTGGTTTTGAGTTTTGGCTCTGCCACCAACCAGAGTAATAATGATGTCTATTTTAAGAGAAAGAGTTTTAGATGGTAATTATTGGGATCCTTTGATCAGCTCTCTTCAAAATCAGTTTGTCTTTTTAATGATTTCGCACTTCTAGTATTTTGATATCTCCCATGCAAGACCACAGTGCAGTTCAGTGATCTACCACCTGTTCAAAGTTGCTCTGATCAATGTGCCAACTCTACTTCTCCTTCCTCACAGAGGCAAAGGGTCTGAACTAATCTCACGGCTCAGAGCTCTTCTAACAAAGATTTATGTGAGAAGGTGCCCTCCAAGGCAGAGGTGTGCATTTCAGTTGTGTAGAACAACTCAGCTGAGTAGACGGAATATGAAACAAGAGGACCAGAGGACCAGCCTGCCTGGCTACAAATGTACCAACCTGAAATGCTCAACACAAATGGGTCAAAAGGACACACAATTTGGTGTCTGCTTGCACAGTGGGGACAATTGAGTGTGGCAAGCCTGAAATCGATATTTTTTTTTTAAAGATTTTATTTATTTATGCGACAGAGATAGAGACAGCCAGCGAGAGAGGGAACACAGCAGGGGGAGTGGGAGAGGAAGAAGCAGGCTCATAGCGGAGGAGCCTGATGTGGGGCTCGATCCCATAACGCTGGGATCACGCCCTGAGCCGAAGGCAAACGCTTAACCGCTGTGCCACCCAGGCGCCCCTGAAATCAATATTTTTGTCCAAAAGAGGCACTGTTTCCTAAGTACATTCTACTGCATAAGGCCCACGATCAGTTTTCTCCTAAAACTGAGAAAATTAACACTGACTTTCCTACTGTCTTGGTAGGAATCCTTGGGACAATCCCCTCATAGTACCTAAAGCAAAGGCTACCTGATAGTGAGGGTTTCTTTCTTAAGTTACCAGAATGATCCCTATAGTGATAAAAAGTCTTAGCTGTAATGAATCATGGAACATTACATCAAAAACTAAGGATGTACTGAATGGTGACTAACATAACACAATAAAAAATTATTATAAAAAAATTTAAAAAAAAAGAGAAAAAAAAGTCTTAGCTATAGGGGTGCCTGGGTAGCTCAGTTGGTTAGGCATTTGACTTCAGCTCAGATCACGATCTTGGGAGTCCTGGGACTGAGCCCTGTGTCAGACTCCCCACTCACTGAGGAGTCTGCCTGTCCCTCTCCTTCTGCCCCTTCCCCTGCTGGTGCTCTCTCTGTCTCTCACTCAAATAAATAAATAAAATCTTTTTTTTTAAAGCCTTAGCTATAAATCTGGCTACTACAATTTTTTTATAATATAGTGGTTTAAATATGAGTACTAACGTGATACTTAAAACTTATGAATAAAATTGGCTTTTAAATAAATATAAAGAACTGCTAGGTTACTACCTTAGACCTGAGCAGTCTAGCCCTAAGACACCTTATTACCCCACTTTGCTTGGATAGTCCTGTCCCTGAGTGAAAATGAAAAGACTACACCTAACTGATCACCTAAAAGGGAGGACGCAACAACCACCTTTCCAGGATATCTTGAGACATCAGGACATGCAGAGGTTCTGTCCTGAGACCTGCTGAGAGAAGCCATTCTTCCCTCCAAGTTGATGAAAAGGGCCCACATTCTGATGCTCCAAAGGCTACCAGCATGATTCTATCCATCCTTAGGCTAAACCCTGGCTGGCATAACCCTTAACACTCCTCTTTGAATAGGGATCCTTCTCTTTTCCCCACTGCAACTCCTAAAGATCAGGAGCGACTCGAGGCAGCATTTAAGTTTGCTTGTGCTTTATTAATACTCTTTGAGCCTGTATCTTTGTGTAAAGGTACACTGCTTCTAAACTCCCACCTCTCAAACTAGAAAATTACTTCTTAAGTAAACTAATAGAGTCTGAAAGACAAGAATATTGATAATAAGTGAGAAATAACAGAGTAGAAGGTAAAGGACATGCTCTATCTTGTATCAGGCACACTTGGGAAGAGAAGAATTTATCATGAGGAATTACATGTTTGCCTTTCTTAGAAGGTGTGATAATATTCATGTTGCATGGAAGTGGCAAATAATCAAAACGAACCAAGTATATATCAAAAAATGAAACTGAACAGTTAATGAAGATATAAAAGAGGGGTACAGGAAAAGTTAATGGTACAAGACTTCAATCAAATACTCAGATTATATAGGAACCCATCGTAGGCAAATATGACAGAAGAATAAATAATAAGAGGAGACATAGAGTCTAGTACTCTCCTATGGTAAACCAACTGAATATGACCTCTATATATAATATAGTAATATTATATTATTATAATATATATTTTATATATACTATAATATTATATAATATTATATATTATATACAATATATATAATATATATTATATAATAATATAAATAATATAAAATGAAATTTCAGAGCAAATTCAGATGTATTACTTGGCTCATATATACTATATGTAATGGCAGAACTTTCAATAAAAATATCACTCATATTACATCAGATTATTGCTGACAAAGAGCAGTCCGTTTACATCTCTCTTAGGAAAAAAATATATAAGGCAAATAATCATTTCCCCTTTTGTAACACTTAGATTAAAGCACCCTTGCAATGAGCTATCAGAAAGAGACTAAGGAGACAAAGAAGACCTTGATTTAGCCAAACATCATGACAATATTTTCAGCACTCTAACAGAAACAATCAGAAATAGGATAAAAAGCAAGAATAGGAAATCAGATAGAATAAAGAAAGGCAAACTAATGGCTCTAAAATCCAGAAAACAGAAGGAAAGATGGAAGAAAATAATAGCAATACCATCAATAGCCAGATACATTGCTATTTACATTTTACAGATAATGTGCTAAGCACTAAACGTGGGTCAACTCAGCTTTGAGAGGAAGTGAAACCTTAGGAGGTTTAAGAGTAGGGGAGCATTGGTGGGGGTGGAACATTAAAAATTGGGAGAAAGCCAATGACCTACCTCACTTTAAACTGAAAGAACTTAAAAGGAGGTAAAAGAAGGTATTTACTTCAGGAAACTAATTTGATGGACATTATTGGACACACTGTGTGTGAAGGGCACCAGGTAG
Source organism: Ursus arctos (assembly GCF_023065955.2). Lineage (NCBI taxonomy): Eukaryota > Metazoa > Chordata > Mammalia > Carnivora > Ursidae > Ursus > Ursus arctos. The sequence goes on from NW_026622875.1 coordinate 25,514,422, forward strand.
GCAACGTGGAGCAGGTCAGGAGGTTCTATTGTTAAAAAGAATTTGTTCCAGGAGGTTGTCTAGAACTTCGTCACACGGTACCCCAAATTAGTCTCTCCTCCCTACTCTTCTCTCCTCTCCTCTTCCCAGTCCCCTCCCTCTTTCCCTACTTTACCTTCTCAACTTTACTCCGTCCCCCACAGGAGCCCTGTGTGACGTTCTAGCCCAGGAGTAGCTACCACTTATTCACGCAAATGATCTCACAAAAAATATTTATTTCATTGCCTTAAATGAAGCAGTATCACTGTCAGAACACATTCTGCTTTCAGAATAACAAAACTATTTTCATTTTCCTGAAATCATACGTTCTCTGACAGGTAATAGGGGTGATGATGACAATATACCTGTATAGAAAGTAGGAGAAAAATCTCAAATACATGACCACTCCTACCACTGAGAATCTCACCCTAAAACCTGGCTTCCTGCCATTCAAACTAATTGTACACATTTTCACTCCTCTGGGCCTCTTCCCCGTGCCACTTGATACTCAGCCTCTGCCTCTTGTCATTTTATTCTCTTTGTGTATGACAATGTTAAGTTTTAGAAAGTAGTAGTTCCTGGGGTGCCTGGGTGGCTCAGTTGGTTAAGTGTCCAACTATTGATTTCAGCTCAGGCTCAGGTCATGATCTCAGGGTCATGAGATGAGCCCTGCGCCATGCTCCATCCTGGGTAAGAAGCCTGCTTGGGATTCTCTCTCTCCTTCTCCCCCCTCCCTCCTCCTTCTCTCCCTCTCTCCCTCTCTCTAAAAAAAAGTACGGGTTCCTCCAGCATGTGTTTGGTGGGCAGGGGGTGGGAGTGGAGGAGGAGAACCTATGTGCCTGAACAGATGAATGGATAAAGAAAATGTGGTATATTCATACAATCAAATATTATTCAGCCATAAAAATGAACGAAGTTCCAATATATACTACGACATGGACAAACCTTGAAGACATTATGCTAATTAAATAAGCCAGACACAAAAGGACAGCTATTGTATAATTCCACTTAAATGAGGTATTTAGAATAGGCAAGTTCATAAAAAGAGGAAATAGATTAGAAGTTACCAGGTGCTGGGAGGAGGGAAAATGGGGAATTATGCTCAATAGTTATAGAGATTCTGTTTGGGGTAAGAAAAATGGTTTGGAAATAGTACTAATGGTTGCACAACATTGTGAATATAATTAATGGCATTGACTTATACACTTAAACAAAGCTAATACGGTAATTTTTGTGTTATGTATATTTTACCACAAGTTTTAAGTTTTAAAAAGCCGTGGGGGGGAGCAGAGTTGCAGTTTCTCCTGTGTGGCTTGGGGGAAAGGAGGCGGCAATGCTAGGCACTGGTATTTTTTTAAAACCTCCCTAGCAATCCTAATGCATAATTTGCTTATGCAAGAACCACCTAATTGGTTATCTAAGGGCCCTTCTGGCTTTAAGATTTAACAATTCCATGCACTGCTGCATGATTGAAGAAGACAGAGTAGCACACGGCTGGAAATTTAAAACAAAACAAAACAAAATGAATACTGAAGCCAGACTGACTGGATTTGAATCTTAACTCAGAACTTATTAAATATATGGCTTTAGGCAACTGTGTAACTTCTTTGCCTATTTCCTCTTCTGTAAAATACGATAATGATAATACTACCTCATAGGGTAGAATGAGACAACTAAATCAGTTATTGCAGGAGTGCCTGGGTGGTTCAGTTGGTGGGGTGTCCGACTCTTGGTTTTGGCTCAAGTCATGATCTCAGGGTTGTGGGATGGAGTCCCACCTCAGGCTCCATGCTCAGCATGGGGTCTGCTTGAGGTTCTCTGCCTCTCCCTCTCCATCTGCCCCTCCCTCTGCTGGCTGTCTCTCTCTCTCAAATAAATAAAAGAAATCTTTAAAAATAATCAATCAGTTAATACACACAAAACATTTAGTATCTGGCATCTAGCAAGTGTTCAATATATTTTAGTTTTTCTTTCACATTATTCTATCTGCCTGGAATGACCTGGTCCTCCCCCTTTTTGTCCTTGTCTCTCGTTGAGCTCATATTTGTGCTTTAGTGGTTTGCTCAAGCTGTTACTTCCTCCGTTGCAGTCTTCCTTGGCCTCTCCCATTGTTGTGCCCCTCTGTCCCTGAATTCATTTGTTTATATCCTGTCTTTCCCACCAGATGGTATACTTCTTGATAGCAGACTTTCTCACCATTTTATCCTTAGCTCCTAACACAGTACCTGGAACATACTGGCACTCAATAAATGTTTTTTGGATAGAATGAAATGGATTTCAAAACCAAGAGGGAGACATGGAAAAGAATAGGGAATATTAAGACTACTGACATCTCAGGAACCCCTGGGTGGCTCGGTGGCTTAAGCCTTCAGCTCAGGTCATGATCCTGGGGTCCTGGGATCAAATACCACATCAGCCCCCTTGCTCAGCATGGAGCCTGCTTCTCCCTCTCCTCCCTGCTTGCGCTCGCACACAATTCAAAATGGATTAATGACTTGCATGTAAGACCTGAAACCATAAAATCCCTAGAAGAAACCACAAGCAGTGAGCTCTCTGACATTGGTTTTAGCAATATTTTTTTGGACCGGTCTCCTCAGGCAATGGCAACAAAAGCTAAAACAAACAAAGGGAATTACCTCAAGCTAAAAAGCCTTTGTAAGGAAAGCATTAACAAAACAAAATGGCAAACTTCCGACTCAGAGAAGATATTTGCAAATCATAGATCCAATAAGGGTTTAAAATCCAAAATATATAAAGAACTTACACAACTTAATATCAAAAAACCAACCAGACTGAAAATGGACAGAGGACTGGAATAGACATTTTTCCAAAGAAGACGTACAGATGGCCAACTGGCATTTTTGTGTTTGTGAACACAACATTTTTGTGTTTGTGAAATGCAAATCAAAAACACAATGAGCTACCACCTCATACCACCCACACATAATCAGATTGGCTATTATCAAGAAGGCAAAAAATACCAATTGTTGGGGAGGATGTGGAGAAAAGAGAACTCTCTAACACTGTTGGCAGGAATGAAAATTGGTGCAGCCACTAGGGATAAAAGTATAGAGAGTCCTCAAAAAATTAAAAATATAACTACCATATAATCCAGCAATCCCACTTCTGGTTATTTATCCGAAAGAACGAAAACACCAATTCGAGAGATATGCATCCCTATGTTCATTATGTACAATGGCCAAGAAATGGAAACAACCTAAATGTTCATTGATAGATGAATGGATAAAGATGTGGTATATATATACAATGGACTCAGTCATTAAAAAAGAATGGTATCTTACCATCTGTGACAACATGGATGGACCTAGAGGGTATTATGTTCAGTGAAAAAAGTCAGATAGAGAGAGGCATATACTGTATGATTTTACTTATATGTGGAATCTAAGGAACAAAACAAACTAAAACAGTAATAGACTCATAGATATAAGAAACAAACTGTTGGCTACCAGAGAGGGGAGGGGCTGGGGGGTTATGAAATAGGTGAGGGGTATTAAGAGGTACAAACTTCCAGCTATAAAATCAGTCATGAGGATGAAGAATACAGCATAGGGAATACAGTCAATAATATTTAATAACTTTGTATGGTGACAGATTGTAACTAGATTTGTGAGGATCAATTTTTTAATGTTTAAAATATCAAACCACTATGGTGTATACCTGAAACTAATAGGATATTGTATGTCAATTATACTTCATTTTATAAAAAAGAAAAAAAAAAGAATACTGACATCTCTGTAGGGTCTTACAGGCCCAGATATCCACATAATCCCTCTCTTAGTATCTGCTAAGTTATTGGTAATCTTAGGTAACTGAAAACCTTGTTTCTCTTGATAATTAAAATTACAGAAATGTTCAGAAGAATTTTCCCTATTTTCTGCCTTTACCCTCTGTATCAGTGACAGCTCTCCAGAGAAACAGAATCAATAGGATGTACATATATAGGCATACTTCAAAGAAATTGAGGGTTCAGTTCCAGACCACCTCAATAAAGCAAATACCACTATAAAACAAGTCAAATTAATTTTCTGGTTTCCCGGTGCATATAAAAGTTATGTTTATACTGTACTGGAGTCTATTAAGTGTGCAATAGCATTATGTCTTTAAAATGTACATACCTTAATTTTAAAATATTTTATTGTCAAAAAATTCTAATCATCATCTGAGCTTTCAGCAAGTCATAATCTTTTTCCTGGTGGAGGGTTTTGTCTTGATGTTGATGGCTGCTGATAGATCAGATGGTGGTTGCTGAAGTTTGGGGTGGCTGGGACAATTATTTCTAAAATAAGAGAACAATGAAGTTTGCCACATTGGTTGACTCTTCCTTTCACAAATGATTTCTCTGTAGGATGTGATGCTGTTTGATAAGCATTTTATCCACAGTAAAACTTCTTTCAAAATTGGAGTCAAGGGGCACCTGGGTGGCTTAGTCGGTTAAGTGTCTGCCTTCGGCTCAGGTCATGATCCCAGGGTCCTGGGATTGAACTCCGCATCAGGCTCCCTGCTCACTGGGGAGCCTGCTTCTCCCCTTCCTTCTGCTGCTCCCCCCGCTTGTGCTCTCTCTCTCTCTCTCTCTGTCAAATAAATAAATAAAGTCTTTTTTAAAACACTTAAAAAAAAACCCAAAAAACAAAATTGGAGTCAATCCCCTCAAACCCTGCCACTGTTTTATCAGCTAAGTTTATATAATACTCTAAATCCTTTGCTGCCATTTCAACAGTCTTCACAACACCTTCACCAGGCGTAGATGCCATCTCAAGAAACCACTCCTTTGCTCATCCATACAAAGCAACTTCTCGTCTGTTAGTTTTATAATGAGACTTCAGCAATTCCATTACATCTTCAGGCTCCACTTCTAATTCTAGTTCTCTTGCTATTTCTACACATTTGCAGTTGACTTCCTCCACTGAAGTCTTGAACCCCTCAAAGTCATCCATGGGGGTTAGAATCAACTTCTTCCAAACTTCTGTTAATGTTGTTATTTTGACCTCTTTCCATGAATCACAAATGTTCTTAATGACATCTAAATGGCAAATCTCAGGGCGCCTGGGTGGCTCAGTAAGTTAAGCATCTGCCTTCAGCTCAGGTCAGTCTGCTTTTCCCAAGAGAGAATCTCCCTCTACCTGCTGTTCCCCCTGCTTGTACTCTCTCTCTCTCTCTCTCTCTCTCTCTCTCTCTGTGTGTGTAAAATAAATAAATAAAATCTTCAAAAAAAATGGCAAATCTCTGGGACAAGATAGCAAGAGAGAGCATGAGTGGGGAGGTGAGGGAGAAGCAGGCTCCCCACTAAGCAGGGAGCCCAATGCAGGGCTCGATCCCAGGACCCTGAGATCATGACCCGAGCTAAAGGCAAATGCTTAACTGAATGAGCCACCCAGGTACTCCTTGAAATGTATTTCTTAAATAGTAAGACTTGAAAGTTGAAATTACTCCTTGATCCATGGGCTTCAAAGTGGTGGTTGTGTTAGCAGGCATGAAAACAACATTAATCTTAGACATCTCCATCAGAGTTCTTGGTGACTAGGTACATTGTCAATGAGCAGTAATATTTTGAAAGGAATTTTTTTTTTCTGAGCAGTAGCTCTCAATAGTGGGCTTAAAGTATTCAGTGAACCATGTTGTAAACAGATGTACTGTTGTCCAGGCTTTGCTGTTCCATTTAAAGAGAGCACCGGCAGAGTAAATTTAGCATAATTCTTAAGGGCTCTAGGATTTTTGGAGTGATAAATGGCCATTGGCTTCAACTTAAAGTCACCAGCTGCACCGGCCCCTAACAAGAGGGTCATGCTGTCCTTTGAAGCTCTGAAGCCTGGCATTGACTTCTCTCTAGCTATGAAAGTCCTAGATGGAATCTTCTTCCAATAGAAGGCGGTTTCTACCTACAACGGAAATCTGCTGTTTAGTGCAGCCACCTTCGTTAAGATCTTCTGGATAATTTGCTGCAGCTTCTACGCCAGCACTTGCTGCTTGCACTTCAATGTCATGGAGATGCTTCTTTCCTTAAACTTCATGAACCAACCTCTGCTAGTTTCAAGATTTTCTTTCGAAAATAACCTCCTTACCTCTCTCAGCCTTCATAGAATTGAGGAGAGTCAGGGCTTTGCTTAATTTTTTGCTTAATTTCCCATTAAGGAAATGTTATGACTGGTTTGATCCTCTATCCAGACCATAAAACGTTCTCCGTGTCAGCAATAAGGCTGTCTTGCCTTGTTATACTTGTGTGTTCCCTGGAGTATCTCATTTAATTTCCTTCAAGAACTTTTCCTCTGCATCCACCACTTGGCTTTTTGCACAAGCGTCCTAGCTTACAACCTACCTTGGCCTTCAACAGGCCTTCCTCATTAAGCTTAATCACTTATGGCCTTTAAAGTAAGAGACATGAGACTCCTCCTTGCACATGAATACTTAACAGGCCATTGTTGGGTTATTAATTAGCCTAATTTTAATGTTGTATCTCAGGGAATAAGGAGGCCTGAGGAGAGAGAGAAAGAGGGGAACAGCTAGTCAATGGAGTAGTCAGAACCCATACAACATTTATTAAGTTTGCAATCTTATATGGACACAGTTCATGGAACTCCAAAACAGTTACAATAGTAACATCAAAAATCACTGATCACAGATCACCATAACAAATATATCAATAATGAAAAACTCTGAAATGTTGCAAAAATTATCAAAATGTGATACAGACATGAAGTGAGCAAATGTTGTGGGACAAATGACACCAATAGACACAAGGTTGCCACAAAGCCTCAATTAGTAAAAATGCACTATCTGTGAAGCACACTAAAGCAATGTGCAATAAATGAGGTATGCCTATATACATATACAGAGATTTATTTTAAGGAATTGATTCATGTGATTGTGGTGCCTGACAAAACCAGTATCTTCAGGGTAGGCCAGCAGGCTGGAAACCCAGGGAAGAGTTGCAATTCAAGCTCAAATAGTCTGAATTCCCTTCTTCTCAGCAGATATTAGTCTTTTCTATTAAGGCCTTCAACTGCTTTGATGAGGCCCACCCACATTATGGAAAGCTATCTGCTTTACTCGATTCCAGGGATTTAAGTGTAAATCTTATCCAAAGACCCCTTCACAGAAATATGTAGAATAATCTTTGACCAGCCAAGTTGACACACAAAATGAATTATCACAGCCTCATCCTCTGCTTGTCCTTCACATGTGCAAAAGTTCTGGCTATTTCAAACTATAGGAAGCTCTTTCAAAATGTCATGCTATTTCATGCCTCTGGGTTTTTACATATGCCATTCCTTCTTTGTGGAATACTCTTTTCCTACTTTTTCACCTCGTAAATTCCTGCTCATTCTTCAAGGCTCAGATTAAATATCACCTTCTCTGGAAAATTTCCCTAGGCCTACCTCTTATCTCCATCTAAGTTAGATGCCCACCCCCATTCTTTCATTATATCTTTGATCATAGAATTTATTGCTTTGAACTACAACTGTGTTTTTGTCTTTCTCTCCCACTAAACCTGTGAGAGTTTTCACCCCACAGGTATTAAAATTAGATATTACCAATTTTTATATTTTCAGCACCTAGCACAGTGCTTGGCGTGAGATAGGTGTTCAGTAAGTGTTTGCTGAATGAATGAAGGGACTATTTTTTTAATGAAGCAAATTTTGTTAAGAACAAAATTAAATAATATATATAAATGAATTTAAATGGCTCAAATAACTCAAGTAAGGAACCTTATCCACTAAAACACTTTAAAGTCCTTAATAATATTTCAAGAATAATGAAACATTATTGTGCATACTTTGGCTATTAAGAGAATTTGTTTATCTTGCGTCTCTACCTCTGGCTCTATTTTTGCTGATATGTCTCCCAAATTTCTTCTAATATTAAATTTTTCAGGCATAACTGGAGGTGTTCCTTAAGTAATATCTATCTCCTTTTCTTAATTAAACCATTGTCAATCAAAGAGGAAGGATGCTGGAGATACATGTCTCCGCATTTCCAGGCTGAACTTAGTTGCTAAGTCCCTGCTCCCCAGGGCACACCTCACAACTTGGCCAAGTCAGGTGAATCCCACCACCACAAAGTCACAGCATTCCTCATCAAGCTTCCCTGGGCCTGCTCAGAACAAGCTTCTTCTTTTTTTTTTTTAAGATGTATTTATTTACTTATTTGACACAGAGACAGCCAGTGAGAGAGAGACAAGCAGGGGGAGTGGGAGAGGAAAAAGCAGGCTCATAGTGGAGGAGCCTGATGTGGGGCTCGATCCCAGAACGCCGGGATCACGCCCTGAGCCGAAGGCAGATGCTTAACCCCTGAGCCACCCAGGCGCCCCTCAGAACAAGCTTCTAACTCAGGAGCTATTTATCACCATCAGATCTCTACATAAAAAATTATTTTTTGTTTATTCCTAATACAAAAGCAATATATTTTTATTATAGAAAATTCAGAAATGTGGGAAAGCAAACAGAATAAAAATCAGTCACAATTCTATCACCCAGAGATAACTACTGATCCTTCCAAGCCTTTTCCTATTTGTGAATATTTTCTTCCAAAAAAATGGAATCAAACACCATATCCCAGTTTATAACTTCCCCATTCTATTTATCAATACATTGTAAATATTTCCCCATGTCACTAAATATTCTATAACATCATTTTTAATGGCTAGTTAATAAGGGCTTTGAACACAATAGGTCACTCATTAGCTTTCTGAGAGCTAAAAGGCAAATGGGATGACCAGCTGCCACTGATCCTTTGTGAGGGATAGATCCTAACCATCATGGGAAAAGCCACATATGTTGAAAATTAATAGATAAAAATTTCGAAGTTTTCCCACTGAATATAAATGAAGAAATGGGTTTTGGTGGCCAGGGGAATATTGTAAAAAAAAAAAAAGCACAAAACAACAAACACAAAAAAAACAAATAGATAAATCAAGACTATTCATGTTTGTCTCTTTGTTCTCCATTCAGAACATCATCTATGGAGAGAAACTAGCTGAGACTAAAAGTAAAATAAAGTGCATCTCCATTCATATTTTGTATATTTATTTAGGATCGATACACTGGTTTTGAAAGGATTTGAGGCAACCATTCAATTAGAGTTGAAGGAAAAATGAAACTACAGGAAATATCAAGCACAGATGCTTCCATGCACCTGGGACATACTCTTTTGGATTGTTTCATCCCGAATACGGCTCTAGATTCTCTAATTATAATGCTAGCTTTATTTATTTGGCCCCATCTCTGTGCCAGGCACACACTAAGAGCTTTGTTTCCTCATTTAAAGGTAGAAAACAACTCTGTGAAGTAGGTATTATAATTTCCATTTTACATATGAGGAAATAGGTTCTGAGAGTTTGTGTGACTTGCCAGTTAGTGAGTCACATAACCAGTTGATGGTATGGACAAAATTCAGATCCAGGTCTGCCTTCTCAAGCCCTTTCTTCTACACTACACTGCAAAGTAATCATCCATGGTAGGCAGAATAATGCCCCCTCCACACACCCCCATCAAAATATCCACATCCTAATTCCCGGAAGCTGTCAATACATTACCTTATATGACTAAGGGAAATTAAGGTTGCAAATGGAATTAAGCTTCTAATCAACTGACCTTAAAATAGGGAGAGTTTCCTGGATTCTCTGATTGGGCCTAATGTAATCACAAGTGATTAAAAGTGGAAAACAGAGACAGAAAATTCAGAGGAGATGTGACGACAGAAGCAAGGTGAGAGTGATGCAACGTGAGAACTCAGCCTGCTGTTGCTAGTATTAAACACAGAGGAGGATCATAAACCCAGGAATGTGGACAGCCTCTGAAAGGCAAAGAAATGGACCCTTCCCTAGAGTCTGCAGAAAAGAATACACCCTGCCAACACCATGTGATAGCTGTACTGGACCCCTGACTTACAGAACTGTAAAATAATATTCCTGTTGTGTCAAGCCATCAGGTTTGTGGTTAACTTGTTATAGCAGCAAACAGAAAACTCATACACCATCATTCTGTGAATGTCTAAAAACCAGATTTGTATTCTCAGAAGACCCACACGCTTAGTACAAATATGGACAAAAGAACTGCCTGCATGTAAAACCATGAGTTTTCCTAGAAAATAATTTTTGATCTTCTTAAGATCTGGAAGAATGTTGGATAAGACTGTGAAGTTCTAGGTCAAGTGACATGGACAAGATTATTTTTGCCTAAAATAGAAACTACTTGCTGGCTTGCTTGCCCCCTGAAATACTGTTTGAAATGTCTGCTTTTAAGAACCACATCCTCATGGATCATCTAGAAAAAAATGAATTCTAAAACATCTCTTAATGGCTGAGCTAACTGGCCTGGTGGATACAGTTATTAAGTATTGAATCAGAACTTTGGTTGGATGCCATCAAATAGGATTTTGGATTAATAACCAATACTGGACAATAAATTTAACCAATTCTGGAGGCAGCAGATCTGAATTTTAATTTGCCTCTATCATTTTCTACCTGTACATACAGCACTTGGCCTTTCTAAAGCTTAGTTTCTTCATCTGCAAGATCAGTTGTTATTACCAACTTGAAAAGGTTATTAATAAGGATTTAATGAAAATATACATCAAAAGTATGTTATACATCGGGGCGCCTGGGTGGCACAGCGGTTAAGCATCTGCCTTCGGCTCAGGGCGTGATCCCGGCGTTATGGGATCGAGCCCCACATCAGGCTCTTCCGCTATGAGCCTGCTTCTTCCTCTCCCGCTCCCCCTGCTTGTGTTCCCTCTCTCGCTGGCTGTTTCTATCTCTGTCAAATAAATAAATAAAATCTTTTAAAAAAAAAAAAAGTATGTAGCAGGTGCTCAATAAATACTAGCTTGCTTGCTTCCTATTGGTCAAATACTGTGGAAATTTTGACATTAGCATAGAAGAAAGATTTATTTTCCTCTCTGCTGTTTCTATAGCAAGAAGGTTATTATTTACAGTTTATGAGTTGCTAGATTAGGAATTTTTTAAAAGACAAAACAATCATGCATTCAAGGAAGTATGCCTGGAGGCCCAACTCGAAATCTGCTCCTCCAGCCCTTCTAATGATCTTAGAAACTTCTGATTTCGTGTATTATATGTCTTTCTGATTCAAAGAGGTAAAGTGATTTTTGTTATCTGTAACTAAACCTGTCTGATACACAGATAATTAGTGTACCATGTAATATTTAAAACTGAATCCCATCAATCAAGGAACCTTTCCTGCCTACTCTGCTTTTCACAATATTATTTTATTATGATGCTAATAAAACATTAATATTTTGAAAGTTATGGAAAAGTATTCACACAATGCTGGTCTAATGTATAAGTACCGCGCGCTAACCGATTGCGCCACTGGAGCTCCACAATGCTGGTCTAATGATTCAAAAACTGAAGATAATTCTTTAAGTTGCAATTAATTCTTTTATCGATGGGCTAGGGTGGTGTATAACAGTATTCATAGGAGATGATTTGCCTACATTTTGCTCCTCACGTAGTTGCTATTTGGGGAAAATAGCTTACAATTTGTCAAGAAAACTAGAGTAGATTTTTGAAAGAATCCACCAGAATTGGTTCGCAGTCTAGGGTAACAATAACATAAGATTTCCTTAACGATGGGTAGACAGCACTTTGAGCTCATATTGAAGATAAGTACATGTCAATTGTGGTAAATAAGGACTTAGGGCTGCTAATTAGAACAGAATCTGAATAATTCCTTCAAGCCATTTTCTGCTGGGAACCTTTTAAATTTTATGTGATTACTTAGTTCTCCGGAAATGTAATTACCAAGGCAATTTGTTTTCTTATACCTCCTTTGCACACTCTGTCTACTCTCCCAAACACTTCTACTCAAATCTTCATGTAGGCCCAGCTAGCAAATTCCAGGACAAGGGGCAAGTACTAAAATTCACTCAGACTCTGATTTTTAAAGTGCTCTTTCTGAGAAGACTCAGAGCCACAGAAAACTGGGGAGCTGCCACAGTATGACTTCACCTCCTCACACATTCATGCTGGGCAGGACTTGTCAATACATCCCGAGTTCTCTGGTTTGTGCACAGTTTAAGGTGGCTCCTTTAATCTGCCATGTTCACACCTTCGGTAGATCCAGGCAACATCTCAAGGGAGCATGCCAAAGTCAGAATCTCCTTTGTGGCCCATGAGTTCCATGAAGGCAAGAGAGTTCTCATTCATATTTATGTTCCTGGCACATAAAACACATGTAATAAATGTTGATAGAACAAACCAAAGCTCAGTCCTGAACTGCATTCTACAACTGCTCCTTGAACTTTTTCCCATCTTGCAATCAGTTCCCACAGGTTCTGCTGTTCATTCTCCTATTTCTGTCCTGATATCACCTTTGAGATTGTCCTCAGATGGTTATCTTTGTCGGTTAGCTGCAATTCTGACTCTCTGTGCTAGGGACACTGGTTCCGGATCCCTGAGGAACCCATCCTGGTGTGGCTGCCCCTGGAGTCTCTGTTGGCCCCATGCTGGCCCAGAATTGTCAGAACAAACCAGCAAGGATTCACCTGGGGGAGGGGTCAGCATCTCTGCAAAGTTCTTGGGTTGAGAGAACTTTCATTTGTGTTACATCCTAAAGAATTTTCAATCTAAAAATAGGAAAGCCCTTGAACCTCATTTTTCATATCTCCTTGTCATTTGAAGCTGATCCTGAACCATCCAGCAAGAAAGACGTAAGGAAATGGCAATAAAATCAGACTGAATGAATGGAGTGAGGGTATTTACTGAAAGTTGGCATTGAGTATTTGGAATATAAAAGACCAAAATATTATTGGTGTTACCATTTTTTCCATTCTCAAATGTTTTGGTGGCTAGAATAAGCTATACTTTGAATTCTCTTAGGAGCAATAAATGTTAATATATTAGACATTGCTTTATGAACTAAGGGTGCTATCTTCATTTATTTTAAAACACTTCAAAGTCATCATCTGAATATTTATCAGAGTATTATGACATTTTATTAAACTCTCTGTTAAATATGGTTGCTTAATTACTTAGTACTTTCTATTTATACTAGCCGGAAGTGATTACCTTCCACATTTTCGATTTTTTGGAGTCAAAGGATACAATTTTATTTTTTATACTGTTTCAAGTTTTTATTTAAAAATAAATAGTTACTTAACATATAGTGTAATATTAGTTTCAGAGTAGAATTTAGTGATTCATTACTTACATACAATACCCAGTGCCCATCACAATAAGTGCCCTCCTTAATACCCATCACCCATTTAGCTCATCCCCTGCCCCACATCCCCTCCACCAACCCTATTATAATTTTAGAATGGACTTTAAATTGGCTCTAAACTTGAGTTTTACTCCCATGATTTGTAGACATGATTATAGGTGGAAACTTAGGTATTTACCCTAAAAATGTTATTTGGGGGTTGCTGGGGGTAAATTCTGACCTTTATATTCACATTATTGACCAGTAAGAAACATCTCGGCTCAAAAATTAGTAGGGGGTAAATTCTGACCTTTATATTCACATTATTGACCAGTAAGAAACATCTCGGCTCAAAAATTAGTAGGATATGACGTCTTTCACTTTACTCATAAGCATCTTGTTCTTGAGCGAAAATAATTTACTCTGAGAGTCTGAGGAATGGCAAGTTTGTGGCACTCTGGAAGCTGGCTTTGGTGCTCTGACCCTGTTAGTCCAGCCCTTGGACTGGGTTCAATTCTGTATTACTGTAGCAATAGCTAGCTTTCCTTTCTATAGCCATTGACTGTACCTCCTGACCCCGCTAACCATCTCATGAATTTATCTTGCTTAGAAAAATCAAGGGAGGAATGTGGAAGAATAAGTCCAAATTCACCATCATCACTGTACTTGGCTGATGACAGGTCAATGAGGTAACATCCTCTGTGAGGGTCATTGCCTGCAGTGCTAATAAATGCACCCGAGCACCAGAACTGCATGACAGCTCGCCGATTCCAGGCTAGAAGAGATCTGGGGCACATAGGCTGAATGATAAGCTCCTCAGCATGTGAGCTAACATAAGTTTAAAAGAGGGATACTTAGGTGAGAAAGAATCCTTATTCTGGGCTGAAAAGCAGAAGCTGCCCAAGAGGGTGTGGGTCAAGGCTGCTTCGATAGGGCTGAGCCAGGCAGCAGCGTGCGGCATAGCAGGCTGGGCTGGGGATGAAGGCTGCTTAGTTGAACTAGGAAAGGCAGTGAATATTGGATTCTGAGTAGGCCAGGCTGGGAGGAGCAAGGGAGCTGGGAAGAGTTGGGCTAAACTGGGATACAAGAGAACAGGAGAGAGACCTGAGGATTTTGCTGAGCTATGCCAGTCTGGGTTACAGGAGAGGAGAAAATGACAGCTAAGAGACATGGAGATGAGGTGAGGTAAGGAGACAGATTTGTTGGGATGGATGTGGGGTCGGGGGAGAGGTAGGAAGGAGAAATGGATGAGATGCACTAAATGGGAGGCTTAGCCCAAGTTTGAGCTGGAGACTCAGCTGACAGTTCTAGGGCATAAAGTTAGTGAAAGGACAGTCGGGGGTTATCAGCTGTGCAAGAGCTGCTAGGAACCAACAGCTAGCTCTGGGAGGGACAAAGACCGAGAAAAAGAAAAGAGCTAAATGAAAGCAAAAAGCGGAAAAGGGAAAGGGGTGGAAAGGGGCAAGTCGTGAAGGGAGTTATCAATCTGGAGAGATCGGCGGAACATTCTCTCTCGCCATCAGCTTGGAAGCAACTGCGCCTGTTGCCGTGTAGGCAAAATCAAGGTGAGGAGCCGGGCTCCGCTATACTCAATTGTGGTTGATGACGTTAGTAGACTGTAATGAACCATGCACACGAGGAAAGGAAAAAGTTAACTGAGGTTGAAAGAAAGCCTTATTTGGCAGTTTTCAAACAAGCAGGTTGATTTGGCTTGTGTGAAGGCAATGATGCCTGATCTGGAGCAGAGCAATTTATGTTGTACCGTTTTCAAAATCCATTCTGGCACACTGTGATGAATATGTCGGCTGGCAGCTAAGAACTTGCTGGAATGTAAGAGTCTTTCACCATTTATAATCGACACTTCCCTTTCCAGGAAAGAGCTTTTCTAATCTCTGAAGCAGTGGACCTATCAATTTGCATAAACTATGACATTCTCAGTGAACACATATTTATCATCTACCACTTACTTTCCTGGTGTCTTTTTAAAAAAGGCAAAATCAGTCAGCAGTGAATCAGCACCTTTAAAATCAGCTGTGCTGAGTGAATCTGTTAAGAGTGGCAGGGAGCCATTGTTAGAAGGGGGAGGGGCAGGAATAAAATGATCCTTTTCTATTTCCATGAACTTTTTTACATGTACATAAATGGTTAAGCCATCAATTAGGTTAGATGCTAATTAAATGTAATGTAAAACAGATTATAGGGCTGTTCCAATATGCTTGTTAAAGTATGATTGGTCGCTTACCCCTTACCTAATTCTCGTAAGAAAAGAACAAACAGACCAGGTGAGTTCAAAGAAGCTTACCAACCCTGACCCCCAGGACTTGCACCAGGCCCTGAACAAAAAAAGGAACACCGAGGATCAATAGAGTGTACTCTCAAATCCCTTAAACGCTACATACACCACCTGCTCACATTTACCCTGTTCTTGCTGCTGTTTATCCACAAGAAGGCCAAGCCTGAAATACCTCTTGAGGCTAAGACTTATGGAAATGCCAAATGAATTAGATCAAAATTTTACAAATTTGGTTTCATTTAATCATAACTGATCTTCAGATATACTATAAATATCACTCAATGAAATTACAACTCAGTCACATATACCATATACTATAATTAACTTAACTCAAATAAGAAAAAACAATTAAAAAATGGACCAAATGTCATCTTGCTTCAAACCAAACCATAAATCACCATATTTTGAGTAAAACTGGACAACACCTGGTTGGTTAAGTGCATACCTAGATTTATTAAAATCACTCCCTTAAATGTCTGTTAGAGAATATACACACATACATATAACGCTACTACAAAGTTGAAAAAGAGACAAGTCCCATCATTGGCAGGGACACTGTGTATGAAGGACAAGCATAGTATATACAATCCATCTCATTAAGAGTTACTTTGCCAGCAACATGTATCAAAATGTTAAATGTGTGAACTCTTTGACCCAGCAATGCCATTTTTGGGAGGAATATATCCCAAGGAGATCACTAGTAGAGTACACAAATATAGCATGCAAGGATATTCATCATGGCTTTCTTTATACAATAAAAAAATTGAAAATAGCTTCATTATCCTCTAATAGGGGACTGGTAAAATGAAAACGTCAATGCAATATTATGCAGTCATCCAAAAAGATAATACGGATGTATACATGATGACATAAAAAAAAACTTCATGTCACATTGCTAAGTAAAAAGAAAGTTATAAAAGAGTATTCATGGTATGATTTTTTAAATATAAAACAATTTTTACTGTGGATGGCAGAATTTCAGTTTTTAAGTACTTTCTTCTTAATACTCTTTGCTTCATTTTCTACCTAAATTTGTGTTTATTTCATATACTGGGGGGTGTGGTGGGGGGAATCAAGCTATTTTCATCAGAGGAAAAAAATCATTATGCTGTATTTCAGTCAGACCAGTATAGTCACCCAGGAAACCAAATATAGCTCTTGTACGTCTGTCTGTACCTTCTGTTGGAAGCAAAACTGTGGATAAACAGTATCATGGAGAGAATTTGAATGGATGACGTCTAGAATGCTAACCAAAACAAGGTGAAATACTACATGAACTAAGAAGGATTCCTTTATTACACTTGATGTTTGAAAGAATTAATTCATTGTGCACGTATGTGTTTATAATATTTTCGTGGCTAACAAAAAATAATGTCAATTCAAATGGCAGCAAATAATATAACTACGAATGGTTTTTCTTACATAAGTTTACCACTCCATAAATCTTTGTGTTAATGTGGGAAAATGTGACCTGAACAGATGGACCTCATGCTGTTTTCTAAAATACAAACAGATTTCTGATCTTCTGGACCAGGAAATGAAGTCAGCCCTAAAACAACAGACACAGTCATCCATCTCCTAGAACTTCAATTTAAGAAGCTGCTAATAAAAGCAATATTTCCCTCTTTACAAATACATCACAGTGATAAATTTCTGTTTTAATGGAATGTGTTCTAGACATAGTAACAAAACAGTGGCATATTAGTGGCACTGGAGAGGCAGTTGACTGAACCCTGAACCACACCAATTTTGGAGAAATCCTTCATTCTGGTTCTTGGCAGGTGGCAGCATTTGGCTGCCTCCACCATTCATTCTCCAAGTTTCTCACAGAAGGGACATCCCTGAGGACTGCCACTCTGCCTGGTTAAATCTTCATCTCATTAGCCCAAGGACCCCTTTTCCTTGTGTATCTTCAAAGGAGCATTTTCACAAATAGATGCCCTTAGGCTTGAAGACCCAATCAAGGGTTCTCTGTCAAATAACTGGCAGGGTTTTTTCCTGCTTTACCACTTTCTAACTGTGTGACTTAAGGCTGGAGGGGGCTAGTGGGGCCGAGAGGACTGAGTCTGAGGAGGAGCTGGGGCCAAGGCGGTGGCCCATGAGGCCAGGGTATTATTTATATAAAGGGAGAATGAGTCAATAATTAAATACTGAGGTTAATGGGGGCCAAATTTCTCATCATTAGAAAGGAAATTACAAACTGAAAAAAAAAGTGACGACTAGAAGGAACCCTGTCGTATTGGAGTGGAGTTGAAGACATTAGAGTAAACTCATGGGTTTTAATATGACTAGATGACTAGCTATAGAAATAGATATAGATTTATGTGCATATGTGTTTTTGAGTTTCCTGGCTCTGTCTGCAAAAATGGTCTAAAAGCAATGACACTCTAGTATTAATAACCACACATAGCACCCAGAGCTTGCATTGTCTACTAAAAGAAACCATGGCTCCCTGGAGAAATAGCTTTTGAAATGACTGAAATGGCTGGGTAAGAATAAGAGAAACAAGATAAGCCTGAAACATCTTGCCATCAGAAAGTACGCCGAGAATAAAATAGAGATGTTGAAAGAACACAAGAACCAGCTTGAACGGGATTTGAACAGATGAATCTCTAACGATTTTAGCATCAAAATCAATGACAACAGTGGGTTAAAATCCACTGAATAAAACAGAAATCTGCAAGTCCATGCTTACGTAAATAAATGAATTAACCAATAAATAGAGAAAACTCTTTCTTATAATAAAATACCAACTAATAAATGTAAAATAATGTTGGAACTGGAAAAATTGCCATTTGGCAATCATCACAGTAATAATTTTTTCAAGCAAGAATCAAAATAAGTGACTGAGTTTACTGAAGAACAGGATGTTTACATAGTCTTGAAGAATCTCCCCACAAAATGCTTATCAATTACAAAGGGAAAATTAATAACTTTACAGTGAAGAAGTTATCACCTTAACCAAGTCATCAAAACCAACACCAACAGCAAATCTTTATTAATTAATAAGATACACTGAGAACACAATATCTCTTCTATCATATTCCTGCCAAAATTGCATAACTTGCAACTAATCATGAAGAAACACAGACAAACCTAAAGTGGGGGGCATTCTGCAAAATGGCCTAAACTTTGTTCTGCTTTGTTTTGTTTTAAAGATTTTATTTATTTGAGAGAGAGAGCAAGGGAGAGAGAGAGAGAGAGCAAGCAAGGGGGGGGTCATGTGTGGGGGAGAAGCAGTCTCCCTGCTGAGCAGGGAGCCTGACGCTGGGCTCTATCTCAGGACCCTGGGATCATGACCTGAGCCAAACAATATGGCCTGAACTTTCAAAAACGTCAGGCTTGAGTCAGCTTGAGACTTCTCTCTCTGTCCCTCTGTCCTGCCCTCCTTCCCCGACACACGCACACTCTCTCTCTCTCTTCTCTAAAATAAATAAATAAACCTTTTTTTTAAAAGAGTAAATTATTGGAACAAATGGCAAATTCTCAGTAAGGTCTGTGGATTTGATGGTAGAATTGTAACTGTTAAATTCCTCATTTTGGTTGTAATACTATGGTTATACAGAAGCGGGTCTTATCTTTAGGGAAAATACTTAAGTATTTAGGGTTAATTAGGCATCACATCTGCAACTTCCAGTCAGTTCAGAAAAAAAGAGAAAGAGTATGAATGAATGACAAAACAAATGTTGTAAAATACTTACAAGTGGAGAAATCGGGTGAAGGGTATATGGGAGTTACCCTTCACCCAGAAGTTCCTTGGGCTACAAGTGCAACTTCCTTGTAAGTTTGAAATTATTTCAAAGTAAATGTAAAAAAATACATTTGGGATTACAGTATCTATCCCATAGATAGATAGTTGTTGGGAGAAGTACATGAGTTAATACATGTGGCATGCTTAAAACAGCTAGGTTCATAGTAAATGCTAAATAAATGTTAGTAATGGTGGCGGTGGTGATAGTGGTGATGTAATCCTGAACTCACAACTCATCTGAATCAGGACAAGTTGACTCTGGGTCACTTATTTCTTTTCTCTTTTTAGGTTTAATTTAGAAACTGAAATAATATTTATTTGCTTTTGAGATGCTAAAAACGTTATTTTTAAAAAGATTTATTATTCATTTGAGAGAGAGAGCATGAGTGGGAGGAGCAGAGGGAGAGGGAGAGAGAATCTCCAGCAGACTCTGCACTGAGCATCTGCACTGAGCACGGAGCCCCATGTGGGGCTCGATCTCACAACCCTAAGATCATGACCTGAGCTGAAACCAAGAGTAGGATGCTTAACTGACTGCACCACCCTAGTGCTCCCAGATGCTAACAACATTATTAAACTTGTTTATTGCAGTTTAAGTACACAGTGTTCATGTAGAATAATATTTTACAAACTGGCATCCTCAAGCAAAAAACACATTAGTAACATTTTTTTAAGTAATCAAGATCAAGTTTCTGAAAAGTCATTTTCACCATTAATTTAGGCACTATTGTGATAATGAGAATATATATATTTATATATATACATATAAAAAGTGTACATAAACATGTATATATTTAATATAGGGTAACCATACACAATACTATAATAATATACATAAAATTAAAGACCATGAGACTTGAAGAAGATTTGGGGAGTCATCTACTCCAATTCCTTTGCAGCTAACTATACATCTTTCTCCACTCACGGTGGTGTTACAGCCTGATAAACCCATCATAAGTTGAAAGTATTGTAAGTCAAAAATGCCCTTAATGCACCAACCTCCAGAACACCCCAGCTTCGCCTCGCCTACCTCAGATGTCCCTGCATTAGCCTACGGTTGGGCAAAATCATCTAACACAAAATCTATTTCATAATAAAGTGTTGAATATCTCATGTAAGTTACTGAATATTGTATTGAAAGTGAGAAACAGAATAGTTGTAAGTATCAGTTGTTCAGTTTCGTGATCGTGTCGCTGACTGGGAGCTGTGGCTCACTGCGGCTGCCCGGCATCACCAGAGAGAACCATATCACATATCGCCAGCCTGGGAAAAGACCAAAATTCAAAACTGGAAGTATGGTTTCTAATGAATGCATATGGCTTTTGCACCATCATACAGTCAAAAAATCATAAGTCAAATCATTGTTAAGTCAGGGGCTATCTGTATCCTCTAGAGCATCCCCAACGGACAGCACCAATTCTGTTTGAATACCTACAATGACAGGAAGCTCACTCCTTCTCAAGGCAGCCACGTGAGAGTCATTCTAATGGTTAGAAAATTATTTTCTAACCTTGTGTCAGAATCTCTCTCCATATAATTTCCAGAGTCTGTTCCTATGTATCTCCTCTGGGATCACTAATTAATTCCCTCTTCCACATGACAACATTTCAATATCAGAACTATTTCCTACCTTCCACATTGCAGCTTTCTCTTCTCCCAACTGAAAACCTTCTCTTTTGTTTCAATTATTCCATGTGTAATTGTGGCTTTCAGTCTTCTCACCATCTTAACCACTCTTCTCTGAACATACACCAGGTTTTATAATCTCTCCTATTCAGGAGATTCTGTTTCTGTGGGAGCAGCCTGGTCACAGCAACTATTCTGGCAGCCTCATGCATTCACATTAATTCCTTCATTCAGTCAGTATTTACTGAGTGCCCACTATGTGGAAGACACTATCTAAGACATTATCAGAGATAAGGTTAGGAAGACATAAGCTTTCTCTTAAAAAATGTACATGTTCAGGGGCGCCTGGGTGGCACAGCAGTTAAGCGTCTGCCTTCGGCTCAGGGCGTGATCCCGGCGTTATGGGATTGAGCCCCACATCAGGCTTCTCTGCTATGAGCCTGCTTCTTCCTCTCCCACTCCCCCTGCTTGCGTTCCCTCTCTCGCTGGCTGTCTCTATCTCTGTCAAATAAATAAATAAAGTCTTAAAAAAAAAATGTACATGTTCAGGGGCGCCCGGGTGGTGCAGTCGGTTAAGTGTCCGACTCTTGGTTTCGGCTCAGGTCGTGATCTCAGGGTTGTCAGACAGAGCTCCATGTCAGGCTCTGTGCTCAGCCCAGAGTCTGCTTAAGACTTTCTCTCTCCCCCTCCCCCCATGCACGTGCACGTACTCTCTCTCTCAAATAAGAAATAAATGATCTTATAAAAATTAAAAAAATAAATAATATATTCATTTGGTAGAAACAATATATGGTTACAAGTGTCACAAAACGGACACAAGTTCTATACACATTAAAGGAAGGAAATTATACAATTAAATATGTATTTGCTTTAACATCAGAGTACTAAAGAACAAAGCTTAAGTCATGACAATGCCAGACTAGGCCTATTTTGTTTGTGGATAGTATGAGAATTGGTAAAAAGCAGAAGGTTGGGATTTAAACTATATTAAAAGAGAAAATTCCAGATTAGGGGAATTATCATACAGATTCAGAAAACACAGAGTTTATAAGTCCATTTACCACTGAAAGCTCTGATAATAGAATGAATAATCATTCGTCCAGAGTGATTTACATGCAACTCTAGAAAGGCAAAATAAACAAACTAGACTACTATACACTAGGCTTATACCAAGTGCTTTACCCGTAATGTCTTACTTAATCCCACAACAACCCTAACAAAGTAGACACTAATATTATTCGATCTTAAAAATAAAAAATCCTGGTACGCCTGGGTGGCGCAGTCCGTTAAGCATCTGCCTTCAGCTCAGGTCCTGATCCCAGAGTCCCAGGATTGATTCCTGCATCGGGTTCCTTGCTCAGCAGAGGGCCTGCTTCTCCCTCTGCCTGCCACTCCCCCTGTTTGTGCTCTCTCTCTCTCTCTCTGACAAATAAATAAATAAAATCTTTTTTAAAAAATGCAGTGAAATTCAGCCAGGTACAGTGACTTGCCCAAGCTTACAAAGGTGCTAAACATGGCAGCCAGGCTTCAAATCCAAACCCTCAGCTTCCAGCCCAACTTGAGGCCATCAATTACCCCACAAAGAAATCTCTGGCAAATCTCCAAACACATCCTCACAATGTTCCTAGTGACTTACTTGGAGAACCTTCTCACTGAACAATCTGTTCCTCCTCTGGCTTTAAGAACACTTTCTACAGGACTCTGTTATAGTCCTTGACATATGGTATCACTATGATTCGTGTATGTAACACTAACCCCTGATAAAGTGTTACACTCCAAGAACAGAGATATGTCCTTATCTTTTTCTCAGTATCCCCAGGCCCTAGGGGCAATATGGAGTCAGCAAATGGTACATGTCCTCTGGCATAGCTGGCCTGCTTTGGAGAAAGTCACCCTCTTAACCAGAGACCACTAATTCTGGGTCTAATTAGTTGTGGTGCTGAGCTCTGGTTATCACACTTCTGCAACCTGATTCTATCTTCTGTCTCCTAACCTTAAATTTAAAGGAATCCAAGAAATAATGCAAGTATCTGCCTTGGTTCACCACCAGCTTCAGAAGCCTTATTCACCCTTGGGTGAATTCACACTTATTTACATCAAAGGCTCAGCCAGAGTTACACAGAGACCAGGGCAAAATAAATGGGAAATTACATAATATTTCTACTTTCCTTCATCAAGTTCTTAAAGTAAAAGTCAGAGTTCAGTAAAGGTACTGATATTTGGGGTCTTAAATAAAAGGAAAAAGACACAAACCACATGATTTTGATATAGTCAGGAAAGGTGACAGGCATACAAATTGAGTTCCTATGTAACTATCAAACAGTGTTAAGTGCACATAAAGTATTAAATATGCTTATTGGTCACATATAATTCTATTATAGCAATGACTATAGGAGAAAGAATGAATAAATAATTTAACCTGTGGTAATGTTATGAAAGCCAAAATTTCAAAATTATATATGTATATTAAAATTTATAGGGCAAAATAAGGTTTTGGTCCACAGAAGAAAAAAAAAAACTCTGACCTCAGCTCTTCTCTGACATTTCCTACTAAGTAGAAGGCTACTCTCTGTGTCTAGACTAGAATGTAGATAGATGAAAAGTGAGAAAGGAGAGATATTGGAGTGATTATCATTCTCCTTCCTACACCCAAACAGTGGCCAGCAGACAGTGACTGTCGGTGTAACACTTTATTTACTTGGAGAATCATTGCTAAGGGCAAAATGGCAAAAAAAAAAAAAAAAAAAGTGTGATGATAAGAAGGGTACTTTGCCTGATTTTATAATCAAAATTATTCAGGAGAAACATGAAATAAGAAGGAAGACATAGTAGTGGCCCATAACATCCTGGAACTGATTTATCAGAGTGTTTAAGAAATATCATCCATAGTGCAAGGTAGCCGCAGCAAGAAAAATGAAACAAAACTCTCCTCACCAATGAAATGTTTAAAAGTGCTCAGAAAAAAAGGCCTGATTAGAGTATAATTAATGCCAACATCTTTTTCCTCACCAACAAATTCCAATGCCAAACTGGAAATTTATATTTCTACTCAGGTCACCAGGAGGCAAAGACTCTTCAAGCATCTAATAATTGGGGATGGGAGGGGTATCTAATCCTCATGGTAACCACAAACTGTCAGGTTGCTAGATAAATCAAAAATTGCTGAGATCAGCTAGGAGGTCTGCAGCGTGAATAGCAACGCTATCCAAGTTAAAAGGGGAATTCAGCTATCCATTTGAATTAAAAATATTGTGAAAATCAACTTTACAAGCTCCAATTAAACTTATATTTAATAACTGGATTACTTATTTCTTTGCATATTCTCATTAATTTTGTCTTTGAAAAGACTCTAATTTATGTAAAAGTATGAAAAAAAGGTATGATTAATCAGTCAATCTCCCAACTACTATTTTCTCTTGTGACTGAATTCACTCACTCCCATTTCTAATAGGTAAAACAAAAATATTAGGCGTATTAAATGAAACCAGTGTGATCACTGCCCCTCTTCAGTTCCTTTGACCCCTCTACTTACATCTACCCACCCCCTGCTGGAGCTGATTGATAGATCTACCAACACAAATAGATAAAACCTATTAGATCCTACTAGAAGCAGAATTGGTAATTATCTAAATACAATATGGTTCTGAGCTCTACTCCTTAGTAAATTTAATTGTGCTCTTTCTCTCACTAGAGAATATTTGTATAATCTTGGGTTGGGGAACTAGAGTAGTGTTTTAAGTGTAACATCAAGGTGAAAAGTCACAAAGAAAAGATGGACAGATTTGTCTCCATGAAAATTTAAATCTGTGCAGAAAAAAAAACCATAAAAAAATTTAAGTTACTAAAAACAACAGCAGCAACAAAAAGTCAACATCTTTCATATCAAATGGACTCTTAAAAACTCAAAAAAAAAATGGGCAAAGGCCATGAATAGGTAATGCACAAAAAAAGAAATACAAGTAACCAATAGACACATGAAAAGATGCACAATTTCTATAAAAGTCACAGAAACAAGAATTTTAAAAAGAGTGAGATATCTGCTTTGTCTTTTAAGTGAGGAAAATGGAAGAGGCTGATTATCTCTAGCATGAACGAAGAATCCAGAGCATCATACGCTATTTTTGCAGGGCAAATATTTACAGGAATTTTGGAGAACAGAAAACATGCACCAAAACGCAAAGTGTGCATTCTCCCTAATCTATCAATTTCATTTAGGACTTAGTCTATAGAAATACCATTACACAGAGGTATATTAAAAGAATGTTCAAGATGGCATTGTTTTTTTTATTAAAAAGTTGTAAAGAATCTGTACTTAAGTGGGATGTTGATTAATTCAATACTTCCATGTATCAGATGGGAGGATATCTATATCTTCTGTGGGGGAAAAAAAACCAGAAAAATAGATACAATATGGTTCTATTTATGATACACCAAATTTCAGGTGCACATTTTTCACATTTCTAAACTTAAAATGCATCTTACAATTGACAACATCTTACATTCAATGAAATGTGTCTTTATTTAGGAATTTAATAATCTGGAAGTCTTTTTTTTTAAAGATTGTATTTATTTGAGAGAGAGAGAGCATGTGTGCACAAGAGGTGGGGGGGCAGAGGGAGAAGCAGACTCCCTGCTGAGCAGGAAACCCCAGGTAGGGCTCAATCCCAGGACCTGGACATCATGACCGGAGCCAAAGGCAGACACTTAACTAACTGAGCCACCCAGGCGCCCCAATAATCTGAAAGTCTTTATTCCAAACTGATATTCATGGTTACCTGTGGAGAATGGCCTACTAGAGAGTTTTATATTCTACTCTGGTGTTGATCCCTTTTTTTTATAATCAGCTATATTTTAGAATGTATAATATAAAAACAATAAACTTATTCCTGTTTGGCTGTTCTAAAATGTTTTTAAACCCCAGGAAGAAAATAATATAGAATAGCTCATCAATACCCCAATAATCATTCTTTTATTTTTTGGAAAAAGTTATTTTGATCCATAACGGATACAAAAAAATAGTATGTAGGTTTTTTTGTTCTCTTTAAGGTATGTGACAAACTTATGTGTGCACATTCTCATGAACTTCAAGGACATGAATTCTTAATTTGGCTAAAAAGTGGATTTTGTCATATTTTCCTTCTATACAAAAAAATACAAAAAGAATAGCTCCTTTTTAAAAGATTACATACTAACAATTTAACAATACTACAGACTATATAGCATTTTAAGGAAAAACATGTTCATTAAGTATTTAGAAATTAAATACATTATGTTAAAGGGTTCAAACTGAGTAATGTATTACCTCTCATAAAGGACAAGCCTCTGTAAATGTGAGTTAAAAATAAATAACTACTTCTTACAAAGTGATCTTCAATGGAATTTTACATCTAGCAATGAATTTACTAAAAAGGAAGATGGGATAACCTAGAATTTAAAATATAACCTTTTATAAAATCATAAAATATGGCAGATTATCTTTCAACATAAAGGGGTGAAATACTGAAATAAATGCCAAAAATTAAAGAAAAAAATATATATATATTTGACTACATAAAAAATTTAAATTTTCTATACAGCATAAAATACCATAAAGTTTAAAAATAAAAAGTCAAGAAAAAATTGCACCATATATAACAATGTCCTTACTATACAAAGAGCTCTTACAAATAAGAAACAATATAAGCACACCAATAGAAAATAAGGCTGGAAACTCACAAAAGAAGAGATAAGTATAACCAGTATATATATATATATGAAAATATGTTCTTTTTTGCCTATCCAATTGGAAAATAGTTTTAAAAGCTTGGTAGAATCTAATAACCTAATTTTGGTGATAGTATGAGGATACTGATATTCTAATTCACTGTTTACAGTGGTATGTATTGGTTCACATTTTCTGTAGCACAATCGGGAATAGTGTTCTTCCAATAAATACTTCATTAATACTTATATATCTAGCACTGTCGTAGATGCTGAGAACATGGTAAAGAATAAAACAGACAGGAGAGGAGACAGGAAATAACTGAACAAATAAATGAACAAATCAATGTTTTTAAAATGTACCTACCCATTGAACTGACAATTTCACTTCTAGGAATTGTTCTAAGAATACAATGAAACAAGTGCACAAATGTTTGTTCAAATATGTTATTTGCAGAATTGTCTGTAATAGCAAAAAATTGGAAATACATAAATGTTCATTATTATGGTATTATTTAAATTACGTTCTATCCATGTAGTGCAATATTATGCAACCCTTGATAGTGACATTAATGATTAATTATATAATGCAAATGCAAGATCAATCCATTTAATGCATGTATGTTCCCCTAAAAGAAAATCTGTTTACAATGGTTTTCTCTGGTTTTATGCATTCCTCTCTTACTTAAAATTCTTAAAATGAGCATATATTTTATGAGAGAAAAGCCATGTTAATGTTTTGAAGAATACATATGTAATCTTTAAGGAGTCCACAAACCATACACCTCTAGTATATTTGAAACTGCCAGCATTATGATATATCTTAGTTGTATTTTCTTCAGATTATAACTTTCTATAAGATTGTTAAACTGCATATTGTTCTCTTTTACATTTTTCATTAATTCTTTCTGTTTAAACTTCCTTTAAGAACAATTTTTTGTACTGGGGCACCTGGGTGGCTCAGTTGGTTAAGTGTCTAACTTCCGCTCAGGTCAGGATCTCAGGGTCTTGGGATGAGGCTTCCGGCTCAACGGGAAGTCTGTTTCTCACCCCCCCACCCCCCGCTCCTCCGCTCCTGCTCTCTCTCTCTCAAATAAATTAACAAAATCTTTTTTAAAAAAAGAACTTTTTTTGGTACCAATATAAATTTTACCTCTTTCTAAACTATCTTTGTCTGGAATTAAAATATGTATAAACACTCAATTGCTCAGCATAATACCAAACACTTTAATCCACAGGTTCTGTGACTTTGGAACAGATGATTGTGAAAATGAATGGTTCTGAAGAGTTCAGAAAGACCAGAAGAGTTAAAAAAAAAAAAAAAAAGATGAATTACAAAAAAGCTCTGGAAAAAAGTGTAACTTGTAGCACACGATGGTGTTGAAAACTTACGAGTGTATTTACATGTAAATTATATTTGTGTGCATATAACATACATGTATCCTACAGATGCATATGTGAGCGTTCATGTTTCTCACCGTGAGTACTTACATGTAGGTAATCAAACCTGTTATACATATACTTTATTTGCACTCCCAAGGGGAGCTGCATTTTCCTTCACCTTATCTTCAGGGAACCAGCATCTAACCCATCTACAAATGGTTTCACTGTCTGGCAGGCTCCACTCTGGCACCTGCTTTGGAGATGAGCCATTTTTAGCAAAGGTACGAAGGGCAAGGCAGGCCCCAGCCCGGGAAGTGAGCCTACGACGGCGCTTGAGGCACTTACTTCAGCACCAAGGACACAGGCAACCCCAATCAAAATCACTGAAGGTGGAATTGCGCTCGGAAACTGCCTCTCTCAAGCCGCCCCCAGTCCCCTCCGCCCAGTGCTATCTGGGGACCCTCAGTCGTTACTCGGACGCAATCTTTTCTTCGCGCTTTTCGCCAACCGCGGCGAAAACATGGGCGGAAATGCAGGGCCCCACTCGCCCCAACACGAGTCTCCTTCCAGCTGGCCCGCGCGACCCTTCCATCCCTTTCTTCCTCCCAAAAGAGGCCAAAGGGGCGCACACGGTGTAGAAACTCTTCAGCGCCCAGAGACAGGGAGGGTTCGTGTTTCCCTCCCCAGGCCTGGGGAAGCTAAGTGGACTTGCCCTGCGCCTCTAGCCAGCACACCTGGCAATAACCGGCCCTTCCACCACTACTCCTTGCCCTCGGCTTTCGTCGGGGAAAAATTTCTACAAACCATTTATTCTCCATGAAAATCTCAACCCATATACACTGGCGTACAAGAGTCATAGACATAAGAAAGAAAAATACTAATTCTTGGCCACGTTTCTAAAACGATCCAGCAATTTTTAAAGTTTGGATTTGAAACCGTTCTCATGACGCTGCGGGGACTCACCCTTGTTTGGGTGGGCTCCTGGGCCAGAGGAAAGCAACAACCCTAGCCTTTATTATGGAGGCTGGGGAAGGGCCTATAGGTGCTCCGGTGGCAGAAAACGGGGGCGCAGGGGCCCTAGTTGATGCTAATCCTGCTGACCCAGTGTCCTGGTTCTCCAGGAAAGCCGGGCCGGGAACTGCGGGGACCGCGGCCCTTCTGACGTCCAACAGAGCCCCCTGGGAAGGGGGCGGGGTGCTTCGCCCTGGGCCCGCTCAACCCCAAAAGAGGGGCTCTGCCCCTTAGGTGCCACGACTAAAAGTGGGTGTGTGGGGTTCGGGGTCGGCTCTCACTCCTTTCGGGCGGGGCGGCCCGGCAGGCAGCGTCAAGGTGCCAGTCTGCCGCTGCCGCTGCCGCCTGACTCAGGGGCCCGGTTACCTGTGTGTCACGGCGAGGAAGGTGCGCGCGGCGCTCCGCGGCCGGGAATGCCGGCTACCGCGCGCCTAGTCCAGCCTCTACGCGGGTTGTGGCCACCGTGCGCTTCACCGGGAAAAACGCGGCCAGGGCTGCTGAGGCGGCCAGGCTGGGCGTGGAGGGGGCGCCGCGGGTGCGGACACTGCGCCTGCGCTCTCTGCTGCCCGCCCCCCAACGCTGCCCCGGCCGGCGTCGAAGACCGGCAGGGACGCCTAGGATTTGTGCCTGAGCTGAGCGACTTCCCCCTACCCGCGCGATGGGAGGGTCTAAGCCTCCAGGAAACTGCCTGCCCGGGACCCCTTTAGCCTACGCCCTTGGAGACAGCAGGATTGAGGCAAACGATTGTCAGCCAGGGTGACATGGTCTTCTGGAAGGGGGCAGGGAGGCAGCCTTAGTCCATTTCAAGCGGTCTGTTTGTGTTTAAAACTCGCAAGCAGATGCCTCGATATTTAAAAATATGGCTAGCATCCTTTGATTGTGGTTGGGGAAGGGCTTTGGGCACCCCCAAGTTCACCTGACATTTTACTAATGAAGCCTCTGACCGAAGGGTCTTGACTTTGCAGAGCTGCTTCCTGGACTCAGGTTTATATACCCCAATCCCCTGCTGAATGAATAGAGTCTCTTGGAAACAGATCTGGTCATAAAAGCAACGGTCTAGATGGATCAAGAGCACAGGTAGGAAGCTGTTACTTCCCTAGGCCAGGCAAGAAAGAGTGAGGCCTGAACCGAGGTGCTAGCTGTAGGAAAAGATAGAATGTGACCGCTGGTTTTTCTTCTGTCTCTCCAGATCCGCTCTCCACCTTGCTCTGTGACCCACGGCTGACCTTTATGGACTACATCAGTTGTTCTATGACTTTCATTCGGTTTTGACCAATGGGAGGCATCCGCAGGACATCGCAAGGCAGGATAGTATTCAGGACCTCCCCTATGCCCACCAAGCGCCAACTCTGTTAGCAGTGGCTATATTTTTTATCTGGAAGCCATTACGCCAATCCTGCGGTCCCCTCCTATAGTTCTCTCTGGTTCTGTACCCCTCACACTGCCCTTGCCCCTTCAGTAATGGAACTGGTAATGGCTCACAGAAGTTTCCTTTAACCCTTCCCGCACCTTTTAAAAAGTACCTTCCTAAATTCTCTTCAACGACCCGCTGGGTGTGCCAGGACATCTTTTCCCTGCCATCCCAGGACACTATAATAGATAGTGGTTGGGAAAATTCATGAGAAAACAAAACCAAAAAGTAAAAGAAAAATGGGGTTTTTAAAAGGTGAAGTGTCTCCCAAAGTCATCTTGACTCCCTTGGCTCTAAGTAGCCATCATATGAGGTGGTCTCCCCGATGGGTCCCCCAGTGTGAGGACACCAAAGACAGTGTGAATAGACTCAAGAAAGGAATTCAGACCACTCATAAACAACGTGTTTACAAAAGAGATGGAGATCATCTGAATGTCCAGCATAATAGAACTTTTGGATGCCTCTTGATGTAAAGAGACAATCTAGATCTTTATGGAGCAAGCGCTGGTGCTTTCCCAACTGCAGCTGGGCTGCTTTTGAATGAGTCAATATTCTTAGGACACTTAAAAGAGTCCTGGGCACAGTGTCTGAAAAATGTGTTTATGAAGGCGTTGCTGAGTGAAGCAGTTGTCCATGAGAGTCTCTGGCTGTTTCTGTAGAAAACCCAAAGAATGTTCCCATAGCGAGAGGATATAAACAGCAACAGAGTAACAGTCATTACATTGCCCCTAGCACTCCATCTCAGCTTGGACCTGACCATTTCTCTGGCTTGTAAAAAACAATCAAATGGGTTTAACTAGTTTCTTTCCCCACGCCCCTTCAAAACACACACAGACAAGACAAAACAAGGCACTATTGTAGCAAAACTTACCCAAAGGGAACCCCAGAAGTAGCTGTTTGCAAACAATTAACATCCAAGCAAACACTATTTGTACTGAATACAAATGACACCAGAACAGAAAATTGAACGTGTATTTTCAGTCTTTCACCCTTTTGAGGAGAAGCGTTCCTTTGTTGTTCAGAAAGCAGCCTGAGCATTAACTGCATTGATCTAGACAAGGAAAAGAAGCACAGGAGCAAAGGAGCCTCAGAAGGCTAGACCTATCTACAAAACTCAGCTAGATTTTATGTTTCTCTTGGAAGAAGGGGTGGGGAGAAGAGAGCCAGCAAATTTTTGAGTCTGGAAGTGAGAAAAACAAAGATGTAGAGTGAGCCAAGTTTAGGAGAGAAGGTTTCTGAGAGATTTGAGAGAGTAAGACTAGGGAGTTGGCATAGCTGCCATTCTGAATGACACTGAGAGATAATGAAAAACGGGAAAGGATTTTCAGACGTTTTGTTATATGTAATACATGGAATTCTTTTCTGCATTGAGGGATTTTTCTTGCAAGTGTCAAAAACTCAAACTCAAATTGACTTAAGAAAAGGAATATTTGTAGCTTAGTAATTGAAAAATCCATACCTGGATACATAGCTTCAGGTATGGCTGGATCTAGAGTATAAACAAGGTCTCTACTCACTTTGACTTCAAAGAGTTTATTCTCATTTAGTGATTTCTTCCCACCTCCCCACCTTTCTCCAGTGTTCAGTTTATGCCATCTGTGTAGCTGACCATTCCAGTAGAAACAGCATTTACTTCCAGGTAGTTACAATAAAATCTTGGGATTATGCCCCATTAGCAAATTCTGGATCATATACCTCACCATATGCCTTAGTCTGGGGACAAAGAATGTGGGAGAGCTCAATCTCCAAAGGAAAATCAAGGTTCTGTTATCAGAAGAAATCATATAGTGATGGGCCGGTGAAAAAAGTACATGTACACTACAGGTATCTCTCAAAGAGACTTCAGTTAAGATTCATATTGCTTTTCAATTTTTTTAATACTAGACAAGTGCTTCTTTTGAAAATGACATCATATTGACATGAGCAGCAAAGCAGCTGAAATGTTCTCTCAACCTAAAAAATAAAGTGCAATATCTTGCTGTTCCTACAGAAAGAGGTACCAGAAAAGATTTTTTAATGTATTTTGTTCTGAGTTTCCATATACACACAGCCTTTATTTAAGTAAAACGGCCCCTTTTCTAATCCCAGAAAACAATTCAGATCCCTCAAAGCCTAAAGAATTTACTAGAGTTTCTGATTACCATTGTGGAAAGACTTACTTCTCCCATCAGGACTACTACAACTTCACTCTTGTAATCAGACATAAAGCTCAGTACTTGTAGCACTTTGGCCTAAACAACTAAGATTTGGTTTGTATACCCATACAAGAAGGCACACAGTAACACCCCATTTCAGGAGCATTCAGACTTTTATCAGCCTCAAGTACCTGGCACACAACCACATTATCTTGAAATAAGTGAGGCAACTTGCTATCACAAAGTACAAGCTCTTGCCTTAGTCTTCAAATTATGTATAGGATGAAGGGCACCAGCCATAAGCACAGCTATCTGTTTTTCCCCAATCAATTCTTTGTTCATTACCATTTACTACTCTATTACCACATTTGTTCTTTTCACCACTTACTAGCTCAGTTCTCTAGATTCTTTATCAGGTAAGAGGATAATAATAACTACTACACAGGGCTATTGTATGGATTAAATTAATTAATACATGCAAAAGGCTTAAGACAGTGTCAGGCACCAACAAACACTAAATGAATGTTTGCTATCATGATAACAGAGGCCAAAAAGTAAATCCTTCTAGATATGTAAAATGAGTGGAAAAGTCTAGATGGAGATTATGTCTGAAGAAACATGCTGTATAAGAGAATAGCTGCTAATTCAGCTTCGGAGACCATAAGGAAATGTAAATTCAGTGTTAAAAGATTTAAAGATTTTTTTAAATAGGGGGTAGAAATCTATTTTTTTGTGTGAAAATTTCTGATTATTAAAAATGCAAATACATTCATGATAAAAAAAAAAAACACCCAACAAACTAGGAATGGGAGGAAACTATCTCAATATAATAAGGGCCATATATAAAAAAACCCACAGTTAACATTATATTCAATGGCGAAAGATTGAAAACTTTCCCTCAGGAATAAGACAAGAATGCCCACTGTCACCACTTCTATTCAACATAACACTACAAGTTTTAGCCAGAGCAATTAGGCAAGAAAAAGAAACAGCATCCAAATTGGAAAGGAAGAAGTAAAATGATCTCCGTTCACAGACAACATGAGTTTATATGTATAAAACCCTAAATAGGGTTTATTTAGAAATAAAGAAGACTGTTAGAAACTGTTAGAACTAATAAATGAATTTGGAAAAATCAAAGGATGCAAAACCAATGTTTAAAAATCAGTTGCATTTCTATTTACTAATAATGAATAATCTAAAAAGGAAATTAAGAAAACAATTCTATTTACAATAGCTTCAAAAAGAATAAAATAGTTAAAACTGAACTTAACAACAAAAACAAAAGATTTATACACTAAAAATTATAAAACATTCCTGAAATAAATTAAAGACACAAAAAAATGGAAAGACATCCCATGTTCATGGACTTAATTTTACTAAGATGTCTATACAACCCAAAGTGATCTACAAATTCAATGCAATCCCTACCGAAATCCCAATGGTGTTTTTACAGAAATAGAAAAATCCATCCTAAAATTCATATGGAAACGTAAGGAATCCTGAATAACCAAAAGAATCTTAAAAATGAAGAACAAAATTGGAGGCCTCATATATCCTGATTTAAAACTTACCACAAAGCTGCAGTAATCAAAACAGTGTGGTAGTAGCACAAGGAAGGAAATTCTGATCCTTGCTACAACATGGATGAACACTAAGGACATTAGACCAAGTAAAATAAACCAGGTACAAAGGACAAATATGGCATGAATCCATTTACGTGAGATACGTAGGGTAGTCAAATTTATAGAGACTGAAAATACAATGGCAGTACCAAGGGCAGGGTGGGTGGGAGAATGGGGACTTAATATTTAAGGGGTACAGAATTTCAGTTGGGGAAGATAAAATGTTCTGGAAATGGTGTGTTGATGGTTGCCCAACAATGTGAATATACTTAATGCCAAACAAAAAATTAAAAATCACAGGAGGAATCGCCAATAGAGAGAGCAAGCAGATGCAATAGAGAAGATTATCTCTGGCCCTACTTGGTTCTCACTGGCGCTCTGGATCCCTATGATATCTCACTATGACCCCAGAGGACACCCAACCAGGTAATTTGCCTGAAGCTTTCGGCTTCAAGGTTACTTTGCTGCTACCATGACAACCCTCTAAGCAGACCAACTAGCACCATCAGCTATTTTCGGTATCCCTCACAGTGCTCGCAGGAACCCCTGGATCCCTTCCATACTGTATAGGAGTATCAGTAGAGTCACAGTGTCAACTTAGCTCTCTCTCTATCTTGTCTATGTTGCACTGCATTTGGATTTCACTTGCTTTCACCATCCTATGTTGTGCAGAGCCACCCTGTGAAGACTTCTCCTCCCTCGTTTTGAAATAGGGTGTAGAAACCTAGCCCCCTCTATTTTCAGCTTTCTTCGCAGTCTATTTAATAACAGCCATACTGGAACTTCTGCCAGGAAGGTTAAAATCACAATACAAGAGTCTGCCTGCTTACTCCCTCTCTCTCTCTCTCTCTCTCTTTTTCTCTTTTGTGCTCTCAAGTAGAAAATTGAACTTTGACTCTTTTTTTTTCCTCATTAAATTCCTTGTTTAGGATCATGACCTGAGCCGAAGGCAGACGCTTAACAGATTGAGCCACCCAGGCGTGCCTTAATTTTAGTTTTTAATTGATTTCGGCTCAGGTCATGATCTCAGGGTCCTGGGATTGAGCCCGACACCCTGCTCCATGCTTAGTGGGGAGTCTACTTGAGGATTGTCTCCATCTCCCTCCCCATGTTCTCTTGCGCTCTCTCACTCTCTCTTTCTCTCTGTCTAAAATAAATAAATATTTTTAAAAGGGGGATTTATCAAAAGGAAAAGAGTGTATTTGTACAAAGGGAGACTTTCAATTTAAAATGTGATAGTAGAAATTTTTTTAAAACTTAATAAAAAGATTGAAAGAGCCAGGCCCCCATGATATGGAAGCAAAAGGACAAAAAGATGGAATATTGGTAAGAAAAGATAGGAAAATTGGAAGGCAAGACAATCTGGGAAAAGGTAAGAAAATTAGAAGACCTGTTCAGGAAGTCCAATATTCAAATAAAGAGTCTAGAAAGAGAGAACAGAGAGCACAGAGGGAAGGAAATAATTCTGGAAATAATTCAGGAAAATATTCTAGCTTACAGATTGAAAGGGAGTATTGAGTACCTAGCACAGTACTGTAAAATAGGCCCTCATCAAGGCATATCTTAGGGAAATTTCAGAACCCTGGGAACCAACAGAACATCTTCTAGCTTCTAGAAAGAAAAGAACAAAAAAATTTAAATAGGCTATACAAGAAAATCGGGAATCAGAATTCTTGAGCTTCTTAACAAAGCAGCTCAGATGTGCTCAGAGCTTCCAACCAAATTTTCAGTGCTCCACTCTTAAAAGTGTGTTAAAGATGGAAGCCAAAGAAAAATTGTAAATTATAACAGCAGAAGACTGAGCCCAATCTAAAAGTCTAGAACTCCTTCCCCTCTCTACCCCTCCCTGAGTAGCCACTGGGGTAGATGGATCCAGAACCAAAGACCTGCCTGGGAGCCTTCCTTTTACACTTCCCTTAGGCTCCACCTTTGTAATAACCACCCTTCTGTGTTCATTGTCCCATTCTCTCTCTCTCTCTCACTAGCTTGATTTGAGGGGTTCAACCATGCTGCTTTTCTTGATAGCAAACATTATTTATTATGGCTCTGTCTAGGAAATGGGCAAGAGCTCAGGCCTTGACAGTAGGGAACTGCAGTTCTTTGTGGACAAAGAATCAGACTAGATTTAATGACAAATTCTAAATTGGTATAAGACTTTCCCATTTCCTTGAAACATAATGCTCCATTGATTGCAAGCTGAGTCATATATTGAGCCTACTTCTCACACTGTCAGCGGGAAGTGTAATTCCTGAATGACTCCCAGCAGACATTTATAGATTTTTCAGTCTGTTGAGTTATAAAAGATACCCAAAGTCTTTTTTTCCTGAAGACCTTTAAATAAATTTTGATCTCAACAGCTAAGTCATTGAACATAATTATATGCAACACACTGGGAGTAATCTGCATAGAAGCAAGAGTTGAGGTAATGAGGCCAGAAAAAATATCAAGTAAGTGTGAATGAACAAAGAACAGAAGACTGGGGACTAGAGTTTCACCTTCCAGTTTGCTCTTATTTAAGAGACAGAAGAAAGAAAGAACCATTCACAGAAAGAGAGAGGGCAAAGATGGGAATAAGAACCTGGTTAGCATACCGAGATGGGAATTAAAGAGATTACATGAAGAAAGGGCGGAGGGCAGAGTAAAATATGTTGGAGAGACCAAGAAAAAGGGATGTGGCAGACCCAATCAGTGCTTTATCCAGATGGTGTCAGGTCGTATAGGATAGGACTCCTGACTCCAATTGTCCAAGGGCCTTTGGCTGCCCCAGCACTGTTGAGCCAGGAACACTGGGGAACCGATGCTTCCCTGTCCTCACTCCAATGCAGCGACCCCCACTCAATGACTGACTAGAGTTGATGTATAAACACCTCAGATCCCACACCCCTTAGGATAACTCTGAGCCCATGCTCTAGGCTGAGGCTCGGAGTGCCCAGGCAGGATTAAGTTCTAGTTACAGTGGTAACTGACTTCATAGGGCAACATGTATTGGATTTCTTCCTTTTTCTTTCTTACTTCCCTACATTCCTGCTGGTCCTTCCTGGAATCATCTCCAAAAGACTAGAATGAGAAAAGGCCATTGATAGGATAGCATGCAGGTCCTTGAAAGATCAAGGTCAGTAGAATGGAACAGGCAGAAGTCATACTGCTGGATTCTAAGGGGACAGCTGGAAATGAGGAACTGGAGACAGAAACGGAAAACAATTCCTTCCTCAAGTTTAGCATTTAGATAAGGGAAGGAAATGGAGAAATTATTAGTGGGGCGATGAGACTGGGCCAAAAAAACCTGGTGTTTGCCTCTATCTAGGAGAGATCCAATGCATATTTTTTAGACATTTAACTCCAGGACCATTTATGTCTTCCTGGAAGTTTCCCTCCCTTTCTAGGTTCACTTTCCACCTCTCTTCTATTTTTATCATCTCTTCGGCTAGCTTCTCTTCTTTGCCTAGACTTATGTGTTTGTTTTCCTAAGAATTCTGCACTTGGCTTTCTCCTCATCTCTTTCTACACCCTCTCCTTGGTAATCTACCTCTGACCATGACTTTGTCCACTTATACAGTACTGATATCCTAAATTTGTATCTTTAACCCAGACCCTTTTTCTGGGCTCCAGACCTATGTACTCAACAGCCTACTTAATAATTATTCCTATCTGTTCAGCAGGCACCTCAAATTAATCATGCAAAAATTGAACTTGCCATCTTCTTCTCAATTTCATTTTTTCTTTGCATTTAGTTTTTTTTTTTTTTAAGATTTTTATTTATTTATTTGACATGGAGAGAGACAGCCAACGAGAGAGGGAACACAAGCAGGGGGAGTGGGAGAGGAAGAAGCAGGCTCATAGCAGAGGAGCCTGATGTGGGTCTCGATCCCAGAATGCTGGGATCACGCCCTGAGCTGAAGGCAGACGCTTAACCACTGTGCCACCCAGGCGCCCCTCATTTTTTCTTTGCATTTGATCGATAGAGGTACTACCATTTATCCAGCTACGCGTATCAATTGAATGCAAAGTGGGACTCATCCTGAACCTCTCTTTCTCTCTCATCACCTTAATCCAATCAGTCATTAAGTTGAATAAGTCCTTTCCTTTTTTTTTTAAACATCTTCCGAGACTACCCATTCCTTCCATCTCCACTGCTCCTGAGTTCAGGCCATTATCATCTCTTTCATGGACCATAAAGGTCTCCTAAGTTGTCTCACTGCTTTTAGTCCTTCAGTACATTCTTCACACTCCTGCCAAATAAATTTTCCACTGCCTAAAACATTTCCAGGCCTTTGTGGAGTGTGTGTGTGTGTGTGTGTGTGTGTGTGTGAGAGAGAGAGAGAAAGAGAGAGAGCACGAGAGAGACTCTTTAGAGGGTGAGAGATGTTCATGGTCAGAGTTGGGGAAAATTGTGCTAAGGACCCAGACTGACAAATAGCAGGCTTCTGGGTCCATTTGCATTTCCTTGCAGTAAGTTCAAAACAAGAATCTGCCCACCATCACTAAAGACTCCATTGGAATCTTTCCCTGGGGTCTGCCCCTGTGAATCAGGATAGAGATAGGAAAGATATCCCCTGGTATTTTTCATCTGTTGGCGACAGCCACCAGCACAGGGCCCAAGGTTAAGAAGTACAGCTGAATGAGGCTCATGTTATAGACACAGAAATTTCAAGGAACAAGAGCCCTTCTAAGACAAACACCTTCAAGTTGAAGGCAAAGGTCAACATGGCAAGCCACAAAAAGGGGATTTATTTCTCTTAGAAAATTCTTATTTAGAAAGTTTGTTCTGGACTGAGGAGGGAGACATTGCCATCCCAGCTCCCACACAGGTCAGCAGTAACATTTCCTAAGACAGCGGTCTTCAACCTGAGGCATTTGCAGCCCTAGAGGCCCATGGAGACTTTATAAGGGGTTTTAAGTCAAGATGATTCTAAGAGAATCAATTTTCAGATCCTTTCTTATTTCTTTTTTTCTAAATGATTGCTATGGGTTAGTAGCAGGTTCTCTTTTCCTACCTACTGTTTTACAGTCATCCTTCTCCCTTTTTCCAAAAGAAAGGCACATTCTTCACCCACCCTGGATCTCATGGTGGTGCACCAAAATGAGTATGCATGTGTTATGGAGGATTTAGTATTTTGCTGTTGGTGCTGAGAAAGTGAACCACTGGATAACAAAACTTTCTGTCAGCCGGGTGTTTCCTATCCTTTCTTCAACAAAATTCAAGTTATCAGCTGATTATCTCAACAAAAAATAATTTTTTGTATCATACTGTTAGTTTGGGGCCTATAACTAAGAGGACTTTGAAGCATTGAGTGACATTTGTTTATAACAAAGGCCTTCTGTTTCCATCATCTTATTTCTATAAATAAGACTTCCCAAGGCTTACATATATATATATATACACACACACACATATATGTGTATGTGTAAGAGTATGACTGATGCTGAATGCCGTCTCATTCCAGCAATAAGTAATTTTCAGCCATGCATTTCTGAACCAGGTTTTTAAATAGCCCGCCATCTCATTAATAAACTTATTTGGTAAATTTTAATTTTATGTTTAATATTACTTATCAAAGTTTGTGATATATTCTTGTGGTTTTGATCCATTATGTACTTATATTAATTATAGTGACAACACAATCCAGAAGAAATGTTTAAATAATTAAAGTCTAATAGTCATAGCAAATATTTTTAAATTCCACTTCAATTTATATACATAATTTTTGTCACAGAGAAGTATAAAATTGTGATCAATGAAAGCTTTTCAAGCATAAAAATATATTAGGATAAAATTCTGTTGAAGAAGTAAAATGGAATATAAGTTAAAGGAGGAAAAAAGAATGATGTAAAATTTCCTGCTGAAAAAGAGGTGAATCATATGTATTTTAAGTGGATATCGGTTGAAGGAGAGTATTGAGTTGCTTTGGTATTTAGATTCTACTGGATTTATTTTTTAAAAATTATATGACAGTTTATTTTTAAATGTCAATGTTTACAAAGTACCAGAAAACATACCCTTTGCAATGATTAAACTTAATGATAAACATTTTAAAGATCAAGTTAAAAATATGCAAGGGGATACATAGTTTTCAAATTATTTGGGGGAACTTGTGAGCAAAATTGTTTGAAGACCACTGAGTTAGGATTCTGCAAGCCAAGCCAATTTTTGTTCTGTTTTGTCCTAAATTAACCAAGACCCCAGAGGCACCACGGTAAAGGGGCTCCTGGTCCTGATAACTGTTCATTAGTACCAAGAATAAACTTGTTAGCATCGAGTCAGGCTCCTAAAGCTCTATCTGCCCATTTCACATTCCATCAGCTTCATATCTGGCCAGCCACCTCTCTCCCCCCTTACTTTCCACTCTGCCTCCTCCACCAACTCCAAACCAGAGCTATACGGGACCCTTGCAACTCCCCAAAACTTCCATCACATTTTATACCTCAGGCCTTTCCTCAAGCTGCTCCCTCTGCCTGGGATGACCTTCACCTCTCCCCTCACTTTCTCTTCTCCATCCAACAGTAAATTTCTCCCACAAACTGTCATCCATAACTCGCCCTTAATTAAGGGTGACCTACCATCCAGTTTGCCCAGGACTGAGAGATTTCCTTGAAATGAGGGACTTTCAGTGCTGACACCAGAAAAGTCCCATCCTGGTTGGCCGCTCTGCTATTATATGTTCAAGGGACTCACAATTTGGCCTGGGCAAAGTGACCACAACTTTAGGTTGTTAATTTATGTCTTCTCCCTTCTGACAGATTTCTCACCTGGGGAAGACAATCACTTCCATATTCCACAGGCACTTTCTCAGGATAGTACAATTCAGATGCATCAAGCATTTAAGTTACTTGATTACCAATTACCAACTCACACTTCAAAAAGCAGTTATTTTGCAATCTTAAGAGAAACACTCTCTTCTAATTAATTGAACTCATTAAACTTGCATATTCAATTCCTACCAGTGCATGCCTTAGATCATCACTTCAAAATAATTAATCTACAAAGACTGGGACTCCTAATCTCCTAAAAATAAGTTCAAGAGAAGCATTATAAATTTTCTGTGAATATATGAATGTGTGTTTGAGGATGTGGAAGATAGAAGTTTGAGTTAACCCTTAGGAGAGTTTCCAGAATTCCCCCAGATCAGAATGTGGTCAGGAGTGGAGACACCATAGAGACATGTTACCTAACTAAGCCTCAGTATCCAATCTGTACAGTAACCATAGTAACACCTATTTTACTGAATTATTGAAAGGGTTAAGAAAGGTAGTGTAACATCGTGGTTAGGAACACAGATTCGGGAGCTAGGCTGCCTGCGTTTGAATTTTGTCTTTATAGCTTACTGGCTGTGTGACCTCGGGCAAGTCACTTAACATCTCTGTACCTCAATTTATTTATCTGTAAAAATGGGAATAACAATAGAAGCTGCTTCCTCGTCTTGTTGTGAGGATTAAATGAATGAATATGTGTAAAGTGCTTAGAACAGTGACCCATAAGTGTTTGTCAAATAAGTGCATGGTAAGTGCCTGCAACATTAATATGCACCAAGGAAATGGAAGCTATTATTGTATTTATAGGCATTCTTTCTTAGAATAACTGGATTCAACAGAAGTTCAACAGGTTACTGAACTGTGAGAATAGATTTTCTAACTCTCCACTGAGAGTCCTTTGTTCAAATTATTTAGGGCTCCCTGAGAAAAGACTTTGAGAGGACACTTGTGTTTTGTTTCTGTTTTTGTTTCTTGCGTTGATAAGAAAATCTGACAATTGACAACAGAATTATTTTAAATAAATTGTTTTATATTCACGAGGCTATTCCTGAAGTTTTCATTGCGAGTGTTTTATTTCTGCCAATGTTCTGCTTGCCCAGGAAGGAAAGCCAGCATAGGCAGCATGGTTCAGGGTCCAGGTCAGCAGAAGCCTTCCCCAGCAGGGCTCCCCTTGGTACGCAGGACTGTGAATCCAATTTTGGATTACCATGGTAACTAAGGGAGTGTCTAGAAAATTTTCCAAATGAAACA
Source organism: Ursus arctos (assembly GCF_023065955.2). Lineage (NCBI taxonomy): Eukaryota > Metazoa > Chordata > Mammalia > Carnivora > Ursidae > Ursus > Ursus arctos. The sequence continues at coordinate 25,556,551 of NW_026622875.1, forward strand.
TTCATTCAGGGCAACAACAGGCATGGCCCCCGGGGAGCAGGGACGGGTGGGAAGACAAAAACGTACTGTCCGTGACCTAACCAAGTTCACAAGTCTGTTGGAGAGAAAGAATGTAAAATAATCATTACCTTGATTTCCTTGATTTAAAGATGCTTTTTTTTCCCCTTCATGTTTTGAAGCTTCTGAAATCATGTGTTGTCAGATGAGTTCATTTACTGTTATGGGGTCCCCTGATCTAGATATCTATTATAACCTAATGGATTCAAAGACGTCTTACAATCTGTAACTTTTTGGAACTGAAAAGATTTGGTATGCTAGTGTGCCATGGGCTACGACTGAAGCTCAAAGGACAGAAAGGGCCAAGCAGTGGGGGGAAGAGGAAAGCTGCATGAGTGGGGTGGAACTCTCTAGGAAGCTTTTTGCAAGATTCTGTCTTGGTTCTGAATTATTTGGATACAGAAAAAGATACAGGATTCTATCAGCGGGCTGCAAATCAAATCGCCTTCTCTTCCTCTCTGTCTCCCCCTCTCTATTAAGTAAACACAGTACACCAGCCTCACCTTATAACACAGGGATGACAGAAAGACCAGAGAATCAGGACTTGGTGGTGGCAAAGGAGCACTGCCAACTTTTCAAGAGAAGGCAGAAGTTCGGAGTTCTATGAAGCATCTCCCAATTTAGGGGTGCTGGCATTTGAATCAAACTTTAAATTGAGCAGGCCAAACAAAGCTCACTTGTGGGCCAGATTTGGCCCAGATTTGCAACCACCGCTCTGAAACTTGGGCATTAAGTTCTGAGTTTCAACAAGACCTGGAACAGGAAAAAAGTTGTGGAGCTATTAGGAAACTGGAAATAGGCACGTGGTTTGTCAGACTTGGGGTCGTTCGTCTTATTCCTAATTGCACAGATGGGGAAATCGAGGCTTGAGAAGAAAAGTGCCCAAGGGCACACAGTTCCAGGCAACAGGTGGCACTTGGGCAGCAAGAACAAGGAGACCCCTGAAAAGGAAGCTCTTGAAAAGCGCACTCAGCATCAGGCTGACCGGCCTTCACTCCTCTCCCTCAGGTCTCCCTTTTGCTTATATGTTTCTGTTCTCTGGTTTGCAACTGTGGCCAGTAGGTATGTCCTCTACTGAACCCTGGATTCGCCCCATTGGATCCCTGGGGACTGTCCTGGGCTTCATCTGGAGTCACTGCATTGATTTCTCGGCCAGGAGCTGGTGCTATTTCTGAGCCTGCTGGCACTGTTGTTCCCCGCACAATCCGAAGGCTTCTCGCTCGGCCTGTCTCAAGCCCCACCTGGGCTGGGGGTGACACACAGCTCGTATGGGCCACAGATAGGGCTTGATCTCAGTCTGCCTGAGTCCCGTGCTCCATCCCCTCAGATACACTACTTCCCAGGACTAGTACTTCCCTGCAGAAAGGAAAGGTAAATTTGAATGTCATATTGTGTCTGTGAACTATAAAGTGAATTTGCAGCATTTCAATTTTGCTCTTTTTTTGCCATCTCATAGTCAGGGCCAACCCAGGCCTTACCCATTAGGCACAGCAAGTACAGTCTATAGTGTCCGTGATACTTCTTAGGGTCCATGAAAATTATAATTTTAATTTTCTTTTAAAACCAGAATAAAAAATAGATATAATAATGAATATGCAAACATACGTAATGCCATGGAACTGTATACTTAAAAACAACTAAAATGGTATAAATTTCATGTTATGTATATTTTACCACAATAAAATAAAGTGAATCCAGCCTGGATTATATTAATCCTTTTACCAGCACAGTCCTCTTTTTGAGATACAGCTGACACACAATGTTAAGTTTCAGGTGTACAACGTAGTGACTGGACAGCTCTAGATGTGTGCTGTGCTCGCCACGAGGGTAGTTGCCATCTGTCACCACACACCGCTGTTACTATGCCATCGACTATATTCCCTATTCTGTACCTTTCATCCCTGTACCTTATTAATTCCATGACTGAAAGCCTGTACCTCCCCCTTTCCTCTGGCAACCACCAGTTTATTCTCTGTATTTATGTGTCTGTTTCTGTTCATTTGACAACTCAGTCTTAAAATATAATTTTTGGTATTTTTTAAGGGAGGAAGGGGCCCCGAAATTCAGAAGTGCCCAGGGCCCATGAAAGTCATAAGTCAGTGCTGCTAATAGTGAGTAGTTTGATGATTCATATCAGTGATAAGTTTAGTACTTAAGGACCAAATCATGTGGACTGAATTTCTTTCACTGGCCCATGGTTTCAAGGGCCTAATCATGAAGGTTACACACCATGACCCAGATTCCCAACACCCGTTCCCCGGTAACAGCTACAGAGTTTGTTCAGGTGAAATGCTGAGTACAGAGGCTCTGAGAGGCTGATTAGGTCCAGTCTCCAAAGTATAGTTCTCCCATATCTTAGCACAGTCAAGACAGACAGTTGGAAGCGGTCAATTTTACTCCAAATGGCATTTTTGACATTTCTTAAAAATTAACAATCTCTTGGACCAGCAAAACAGTCTTTGGGTGGCTATTCCTGACTTGGCTTTCCTCCCATCCAACCCACTGTGACTTTTGTAAATATATATCTCCCTGAAATAAGATTATTCAGTGATTCCCCAAATTTTCATTATGTTGTAAAGCTTGATGGAAATCCCACTTTCACTCAGGTCAAGTAAAATAAACTAAAACCTGCTTTGGTTTGGGCTGGAATTGTACCAACATGCTTGGTCCAATTAATATATTGTGAGAAAACAAGTGGGTTTTTCTTCCATATGCATATTGTGCGGTGCAATGAGGTCTTTCACATAGTCCCCTGGGGGAGAAATCATGAATATGCACTTGGAAGGCATGGGGGTCCCTGGAAGTGTCTGAGCAGACTTTGCCTGATCCTTCTGGAAGGGCAATGTCACTCCAGCCACCTAGAAATTACTGACTGGCTGACAGCAGGAGAAGAGGTGGGGGACAATGAAGAAACATCACATTAAAATTCAATGCAAAGTGAAAGCTTGTCTTGAACAAGGGTGAATGACTCAGCAAGAAACCTCTTTCTGGATTTTAGTTACTGCTCTCTGCAATTCCTATATTAAATAAAAAAGCAGATTCTCATTATCCACTTGAAGTTATTCCACTACTCACCAGATGGCAAATAAACAACAAACACATTTCTTAGAATATTTTTTAAGTACTAAAATGAAAGCACTGCTTAGGATTACAAATGCTTGGCAGATTTGGTCGTTGAGAGGAACTTGGCCTTTGGCAGAGTGAAAAGAGGTTTTGGTTTTGAAGCCTAGTTCTGCTTGGTTGTTCATCTCTGTAGTGCATAGTTACCATTTCACATTCCTACACTCAATCCCCTTTCCTCTGGTAACAGTTACCAATAACCACCCCCACCCAATTTTTCTTGGGAAATAATAAATACACACACAGTCCACTCAATCTATTTATAGGTTGTGCTATTCTGGACATAGGGGCTTACAGCAGTGAACAAATCCAAGTCCTTGATGAAACGTTTTCAGGAATTCAGGCTTATGTGGTATAGGTGGGCGTGTGGTCTAGATTATCCCTTAGCATAATTTCTCCCTTTAAGCATTCATTCAGTAACTGGTTCAGAAATGTGCATGTGTCTTGGATGGGGTTCCCTAGAAGCAGAGCCCGAGGCAAGGACTCAGACGTAAGAAAGACAGGGAGGGCTCTCAGGACAAACATGCAAGGGACTGAGAAAAGCAAGAAAGAGAAGAGAAAGGAGCCAAGCAGAGAGCTGGTTTCAGGTAAAGCCCATATTTGGCCTGATTTTGTATATGGAAGCTGAAGCTCGCCTCTGCAACACAAATTGTATTACAGAGTTGTTTCTGCCTTGAGGCAAGGGAGCTGCCCTTTTATAACTTGTTATCTGTTAGTCCCCGGGGTCTGGAGATAGAGGCTATGTAAACTTCAAGGCATCCCTGGGCTAAGAGGTACATATCGGCCTAGGGCAACTCTCATTAAGTCAAGGTCAGAGGTTTAAACTCCGACCACAGATTTGAAACAGCTGTAGGTGGTGGGAAGAGGGGTAAAGAAGGGAAGGGGTACGCCAGCTGACAGAGTGGATCTGGGTGGAGCACCAAAAGCATCTACTACTGCATGTGTCCCAAGCAGGCAAATCTTAGACAGTAAGAGTCTGTTCTGGAACTTCTGTTGGAACCATTAGGAACATAATCTCTCCTTTTGCTCATTGTAAAATTAGTACGGTGCACGCCTGCAGCTGCTTAAGCCCACAAAGAGTCAACTGAGAGGAAACGAGTTTGGAAAAATAGAGACAGGATTCTGATAACATTGTTTGAACCTCACAACCAGCTATACAATCAGGCACATGGCCTTGGCTGCAGGGGATGTCCAGTTAGGCAGAGTGTGAAAGGCAATGAGTCCCAGGAGCACAAATATTTGAAGGAAGAGACAAGAAGAAGCTCTAATGGAGGATGCTGAGAGGTCGGAGAAGTAGGAGCCAAATACAAGAAGAGGTTTTGAGCCTGTCAGTAAGGCTCATAAATTCCTTTGTGGAATTAGTTTTGTGAAATATTTCCAGGTGGCACATTCCCCCTTTTTCTAGATCTTTTGAAACAGTGAAATGGACATGTGTGTATTTTTGCCTCCATGCCAATACCTCCTTCTTTGAGAGTCTGATGCCTTGTACAGCTGCTGCTCATCGTGTGATCCCACCCCCTCTGGCCACATTTTCTTAGAACCAATGAAAACTAGGGGCACCTGGGTGGCTCAGTCGGTTAAGCATCTGCCTTCAGCTCTGGTCATGATCTCAGGGTCCTGGGATGGAGCCCTACTCAGCAGGGTGCCTGCTTCTCCCTCTACCTCTGCTCCCCCTCCCACTCATGTTCTCTCTCACACTCTCTCTATTTCAAATGGATAAATAAAATCTTAAATAAAAAGAACCAATGAAAACTAACCTAAAGGCAACCAAATTCTCTGGATAATTGAAGCTGAGAAGCCCAGTGATTGTCTCTGATGGAAATTTTAACTAAAAAAGCCGTAATGTGTGGGTCTAAATCAGCACAGGGACAAGCCGGCACCACAGCCAGTAGGAAGGTAAAATAATGGGAGAAGAAGCACGTTAGAAAGACAGAAGAAACTGGTCCTCACAGAGAAACAGGTTAATAAAGCAAATACAAAAGAAGCAGAAACCAAGAGGCGTGCGACTTCGTGTGAGCTAGGATAGTTTTGTGTCCTGACTTTCTATTTGCAATCCTGTGTCACCAGCACAGCCTCATTTCCTGTCCCCAGATGCGTAAGACATTGTCCATTGACCTCTTACAATTATGCATCCTTCTCAGAAGCTAACTCAAGTGGCCTTCTGTTCTGTTACAAGTCCTGTCTGAAACACGAGACAGAATGCTTATCGCATGTTGTGGCCTGTTAAATGGGTGTGTGTTACATTTAGACAGTATTGTAGATTGATTTATTAGCACCAGTCTTCACCTTTGCCTGCATCCACACCCTTTGCCATGTGACTTTGACATTCCTCTCATTAGAAGCAGAGTGTATTTCTCCTTACCGTGTGAAAAGCCTCCTGACTTGTTAGCAGACATTATGCAAGCAGAAGCTTTCAAAATGCTTATGCTGTTGGGCTTGCCCTCTTATTACCTCCACCATCACCATGAGAAAAACTGTCCCCTCATAGCTATTGGCCCATCGGCCTGAGCCCCAGAGTGAAGACATATGCAGCATATCTGAACCTGACTCTTAATGAGCAGCCAAGCACAGGTGAACCCACAGTTTGAAGCAGAGCCAGCCAACTAAATCCAGTCTCAATCAGTTAACTCCCAGACACACGAGCAAGAATAAACGAGTTTGGGATGATTTGCTACACAGACTGATTGTGCCTATAGCCCACTGATAGGTACACTGACAGTTCCTGGAATATTCCAGCCCAGCAATGCTATTATACCTTTCCTGTACTTACTGAAATTTCCTTGGTCTTCCCCTCAGTTCACTGGGGGACTTGTGTGGTGGGCTCAGCTTTGCGCATCAGGCCTTATAATACCCCAGCTGTCATGAGGCTCCACTGGACACATGAACTTTGGTTCTCCTCAGGGCTCACTCTAAAAATATCATTCTTGGGGTTCATGGGTGGCTCAGTAGAAGTAAGTGTCCGACTCTCGATTATGGCTCCGGTCATGATCTCAGAGTCGTGGGATCAAGCTCCACATCCGGTTCCGAACTCAGAGCAGAGTGCTTATCCCCCTCCTTCTGCTCCTCCCCCTACTCTCTCTCTCTCTCTCTCTCTCTCTCTCTCTCAAATAAATAAATAAATAAATAAAATCTTTAAAAACAAACAAAACCCCATATCATTCTTCAAGCTCACGCTGAACTCCAACAAGCCCTCATCTACAGCAGGTGCTGAATTTTGGAGCCTAACAGTAAAGCAGTGCCAGCTACCTTCTTTCTGCCACAGCCAGGCCAAGAAATAGTTAAGTAAGAAGGCCACCAGACACTCAGGTAATTTACATAAATTACTTCATTTAATCCTCATAGTAAGTCTTAAAATATATATTAAAAAATGTTATATTGTCTCCATTTTCCATTAGAGGTTGAGAGAACTTGAGCGGTGTGGCCAAGGTCAGCCGGCTGGTTAGTGGAAGAATGAGTCAGGACTCGGTTGGTGTTCTTTCCTCTGCATAGGTCCTAAATCCCAATGTGTCCAGTGCCCTTTAGTGCACATCAACTTAACCTAGCTAGGAGGGGCCCAGTAGTCATGGAATTTGATTTTCTTACTTCAGAAGAAAGATTAAGTGAGATTAAGGTGGCAGAAGATTGGGGATTAGAATCCAAACCTCATGACTGAAATTGAGGACACGTTCAGGGCACCAGGCTGCACCAGCTCTTGGAAAGGACTAAAATTCTTTTGCCAAGGAAGGAGTATTTATTTAACAAGTTCAGCCACACTGTAAGAGAAACACAAAAACTGCCTGGTGATTGTCCAGTGTATCCCAGTTTATGGAGCAATTTCACATCTAAGATATCCTTCGAGACTCCCACCAGCCATGGAGGCCACCAATTCCTGTGCCCTCTGTCCATTCTCCCTGGACTCTCAGAGTGACTGAGAGTCCCATTCAAAACAGAATTGAGACAAGATGAGGGCCAGCTTCTGTGCTGACCTGTCAGATTTTTTTGCCACTTGGCTACATGCAAGCCGAGAGAGGCCCTTCTCAGAGGCTGCAGCTGCACTCTGCTCGCCGGCTGGGCTGCACTCAGCCTCTGTTGGCTCTGAGTTGCCTGCATTTCAAGGAGCTGCCAGCAGGCCGAGGGCCAGAAGAAGATCCCATTAAAGAATATGAAACATATGCTTCACTGCTTCTTTGTTGCTGTTAAGAAGACCGAAGAATTAACCATAAGTGAATTTCTAGAAGTGAGCAAGGATAGTACCAGAATCAAGAGTGCAAGAGAAAACACTAATTAAACTTACAAAATCCAAACTTGAAGAGATTGTAAAGTTTCAAGCTGTTGGCCAACTGGCTACCTTACAATGATTTTTCTCTCCCTTCTTCATACTCCAAAGTTTGGAAATGTTATTTTTGAGACATATTCTTCAAGTATTAGCAATATTTTTGCAAGACTAGTTAGTGATGCATAAAAAATTCTAGTTGAACTTTAAAAAATTGAAGTTAAGATTCTCCAACTGTATTTTTACTCTCTTTTTAAAAAATTAATTTAAGAGGTAGAATTTAGTGATTCATCAGTTGCATTTAACACCCAGTGTTCATTACATCAAATGTCCTCCTCAATGCCTATCACCCCCGTCCCTTCACCCCTTTCTCCTCCAGCAGCCCTCAGTCTGTTCCTTAGAGTTCAGTGTCTCTTATGGTTTGCTCTTCTTAAATTCAATGTCAAAGGCTACCTCCTTTCATCTGGACAGCTGGGCCATTCAGCTCTGGTGAGTTTCCCTTTTGTGAATGTCATGGAAAAGCCGTGGTGAATACTACTCGGATCCCCTTCAATGCACGATTACTGCCCCAATTGCCAGAAGTGCTGTTGGCAGACAGTCTTTAGCCATCAGTCCCTTCAGGAATTGTCTCATCAGTAGAGATTAGCCTCAACCAAGGTCGGTTTTTCAGGGCTGGCCATAACCGGTGAGAAAAGATGCCGAAAATAAAATTCTGGCCACTTCAACCTCACTTTAGAAAACTCTGAATGGCCATTCTCACTCTGCAACTCCCTTTGAGGGAGCCAAGGCTACCGTTGGGCTTGCATCACAGGTTGATTTCTCCCTCTGTCAGCTTCCTTCCCTCTCCTTCAGCAGGAATTGATCCCAAGGGCACTTCCAGGTAAGCATCCAGCACACTAAACTCCCCCTCGCATCTGCTTCCTAGAAAATATAATTTGAGATAGTAAACTGTTTCCATATTTTTTCAACTTTTAAATAGACAATTTTTTAGAACGGGTATAGGTTCACAGCAAAATTGAGCAGAAGGAACAGGGGTTTCCTTTATACTCCCAGCCCAGCACACACATAGCCTCCCCCACCATCAAAATCTCACAGCAGCATAGTTCATTTGCTGCAAATCATAAACCTACAGTGACATATCATCATCAAAGTCCATAGTTTATATCAGGGTTCTGGAGGTTTTGACAATGTTTAATGACAGTATCCGCAATTACATTGTCATACAAAATCATTTCATTGCCTTAAAAAGCCTTTGTGCTCTGCCTATTCATTCCTCCCTCCATCCTTTATCCCTGGCAACCACTGGTCCTTTACTGCCTCCATAGTTTTGCCTTTTCCATAATGTCATATGGTTGGAATCATGCAGTATATAGCCTTTCAGATTGGCTTCTTTCACTCAATAATATGCTTTAAACTTCCTCCATGTCTTTTCATGGCTTGATTGTTCATGGGGTTTTTTTAGTGTTGAATAATGATCCATTGTCCAGATGTACCACAATTTATTTATCCATTCATCTACTGAGGGATATCTTGGTTCCTTCCAAGTTTTGGAAATTATGAATAAAGCTGCTGTAAGCATTCCTATGCAGGTTTTTTGTGAACATAAGTTTTCAGCTCATTTGGATAAATACCAAGGAGTGTGATGGCTGGATCATATGGTAAGAGTATATTTAGTTTTGTAAGAAACAGCCAAATTGTCTTCCAAAGTGATTGAAACATTTTACATTCTAGCAAGCAATGTATGAGGGTTCCTGTTGCTCCACATCCTTGTCAGCATTTGGTATTGTCAGTGTTCCAGATTTGGGCCATTCCAATAGGTGTGTCGTGGTATCTCATTGTTGTTTCAGTTTGTATTTCCCTGGTGACATATGATGTAGAGCATCTTTTCATATGCTTGTTTGCCACTATATATCTTCTTTGGTGAGAAATCTGCTAAGGTCTTTGGCCCATTTTTTATTTGAGTTGTTTGTTCTCTTACTGTTACATTTGAAGAATTCCTTGTATATTTTGGCTAACAGTCCTTTATCGGATGTGTCTTTTGCAAGTATTTTCTCCCAGTCTGTGGCTTGTCTTCTAATTCCTTTGACATTGTCTTTTGCAAAGCAGAAGTTTCTCGTCTTAATGAAGTCCAGCTTATCGATTATTTCTTTCTTGGATTATATCTTTGGTGTTGTATCTAAAAAGACATCACTATACCCAAGGTCATCTAGGTTTTCTCCTCTGTTAACTTCTAGGAGTTTTATAGTTTTGCATTTCACATTTAGGTCTGTGACCCATGTTGAGTTAATTTTTTGTGAAAGATGTAAGATCTACGTCTAGATTTTTTTTTTTTTTGCCTGTGTATGTCTAGTTGTTCCAGAACCATTGACTGAAAAGACTATATTTTGTTTATTATACCACCTTTGCTTCATGTCAAAGATCATTTGATGATATGAGAGTCTATTTCTGGCTTCTCTATTCTGACCTATTTGTCTTTCTTTTGCCAATATCACACTGTCTTGATTACTGTGGCTTTACTCTTATTTCTTGAGGTTGGGTAATGTCAGTCTTCTTTGTTCTACTCCTTCGATATTGTATTGCTACTCTGGGTTCTTGCCTTTCCACATAAACTTTGTTTATGGTTTTAAATTCTTAATTGTATTTTTTTCCAGCTTTATTGATATATAATTGACATAAAACATTGTGTAAGTTTAAGGTGTACAATTTGATGATTTGATATACACATATATTGCAAAATGTGTGCCACAGTAAGGTTAGTCAACACATCCTTTGCCTCACATATTTACTGTTTTTGTTGTTGTTTGTTGAAATATAGTTGATACACAGTATCACATTAATTTCAGGTGTACAACATAGTGATGTGACAAGTTTATACTTTATGCTATGCTCACCACACGTGTAGCTACCATCTGTCACTATACAGTGCTGTTACAATATCATTGACTGTATTCTCTATGCTGTATGTTTTATTCCCATGACTTACTCATTCCGTAACTGAAAGCCTGTATCTCCCAGTCTCCTTCACCCATTTTGCCCATCCCCACCTCCCTCTCCTCTGGCGACCATCAGTTTGTTAATTTTGTTCTCTGTATTTAAAGGTCTGTTTCTGCTTTTGTTTTGTTTTTTAGACTCACAAATAAGTGAAATCATATAGTATTTGTTTTTCTCTCTCTGACTTATTTTACTTAGCATAATACTGTCTAGATCCATCTATGTTGTCACACATGGCAAGATCTCATCCCTTTTGTGGCTGAGTAATATTCCAGTGTGTGTGTGTGTGTGTGTGTGTGTGTGTGTATACACATATATACATAGAATCCAGTTGTATGTATATATGTGTGCATATACATACATATATGTACATATACATGCATATACACATATGTACGTACACACACACATTGCATCTTCTTTATCCATTCATCTATCTGTGGATGCTTGGGTTGCTTCTTGTAAATAATGCTGCAATAAACATACTGGTGTGTATACATTTTTGAATTAGTGTTTTTGGTTTTTTTGGGTAAATACCCAGTAGTGGAATTACTGGATTATATGGTATTTCTATTTTTAATTTTTTGAGAAATCACCATAATGTTTTCCACAGTGGCTGTACCAATTTACGTTCCCACCAACAGTGCATGAGAGTTCCCTTTTCTCCACATCCTCACCAACACTTGCTATTTCTTGTCTTTTTTGTTATAGCCATTCTGATAGGCATAAGGTGATATTTCATTGTGGTTTTGATTTGCATTTCCCTAATAATTAGTGATGTTAAGCATCTTTTCATGTGTCTGTTGGCCATCTGTATGTCCCCTTTGGAAAAATGTCTATTCAGTCCTCTGCCCTTTTTTTTTTTTTTTTAAAGATTTTATTTATTTATTTGATAGAGACAGCCAGTGAGAGAGGGAACACAGCAGGGGAGTGGGAGAGGAAGAAGCAGGATCCCAGCGGAGGAGCCTGATGTGGGGCTCGATCCCAGAACGCTTGGGATCACACCCTGAGCCGAAGGCAGACGCCTAACAACTGCGCCACCCAGGCGCCCCCCTCTGCCCATTTTTAATTGTATTATTTGTTATTTTGGTGTTAAGTTGTATAAGTTCTTTACGTGTTTTGGATATTAACCCCTTATTGGATATATCATTTGCATCTATCTTCTCCCATTCAGTAGTTTGCCTTTTCATTTTATCTATGGTTTCATGTTGTTGTTCTTTTGAAGAGAACATTTAAGATTTATTCTCACTGCACCTTTCAAGCATACAATACAGTATAGTTAACTATGGTCACTATGCTGTACATTAGATCTCTGGAACTAGTTCACCTTATAATTATAAGTTTATACCCTTTGAGGGACACCTGTCAGTCGGTTAGGTGTCTGCCTTCGGTTCAGGGTCCTGGGATCAAGCCCTGCATCATTAAGAAGTTAAAAAAACTTCTTAAAAAATACTAAATAAATAAATAAAACAAGTCTTAGCAAATTTAAAAAGACTGAAATCATACCAAGTATGTTTTCTGACCGCAACAGTATGAAGCTAGAAATCGATAACAAGAGGAACACTGGAAAATTCACAGATATGTGAAAATTTAGCAACACACTCCTGAACAACTATTGGGTCAAAGATGAAATCAAAAGGGAAGTAAAAAATTACCTTGAGACAAATGAAAATGGAAACACAATATACCAAAATTTATGACATATAGCAAAAGCTGTGACAAGAAGTAAGTTTATAGTGATAAATGCCTACATTAAGAAAAAAAAAAAAAAGAAAGAGCTCAAATAAACAACATATTTTTACATCTAATGGAATCAGAAAAAGAAGCACAAACTAAGCCCAAAGTCAGCAGAATGAAGGCGATAACAAAGATCGGGGCAGATACAAATGAAAGAGAGCAGAAAAATAATAGAAAAGATCAATAAAACTAAGAGCTGGGTTCTTGAAAAGATAACCCAAATCGACAAACCTTAGTTAGATTTACCAAGAGAAAAAGAGAGGACTCAAATAAAATTATAAATGAAAAAGGAGACATTAAAACTGATATCAAAGAAATACAAAGAATCAAAAGAGACTAATATGAAAAAGTTTATGTCAACAAATTGGACAACCAAGAAAAAATGGACACATTCCTAAAAACGTTTAACCTACCAAGATTGAATCATGAAGAAATAGGAAATCTGAGCAAACTAAAAAAAGATTGAATCCATAATCAAATCCTCCCAACAAAGAAAAGCCCAGGACCAGATGGCTTCATGAGTGAATACAACCAAATATTTAAAGAAGAATTAATGTCAATGCTTCTCAAATTCTTCCAAAAAATTGAAGAGGAAGGAACACTCTCAAATTCATTTTAATGGCCAGCATTACTCTGATACCACAGCCAGATAAAAACATTACAAGGAAACAAAACTACAGGCCGATATCCCTGATGTATATAGATGTAAAAACTCTCAGCAGAACACTAGCAAACTAAACTCAGCAGCAAATTAAAAAGATCATACATTATGATCAAGTGGGATTTATCCCTAGACGCAAGGAATTTTCAATATACACAAGTCAAAAATATGATACTCCACATTAACTGAATGAAAGACAATAATTTTACAATGATCTTAAGAGACACAGAAAAAGCATTTGGCAAAACTCAGCATACTTTTATGATAAAGACTCCCAGAAAATTGAGTATAGCAGAAACATACCTCAACAATGTAAAGGTTGTAAATGACAAACCCACAGCTAACAACAAACTCAATAGTAAAAGGTTGAAGCTTTCCCTCTAAGATCAGGAACAAGACAAGGGTGTCCACTCTTACCTTTCCTATTCAACACAGTCCTGGAAGTCCTAGCCAGAGCAATCAGGCAAGAAAAAGAAATAATAGGAATCCAGATTAGAAGGGAAGGAGTAAACCTGTCATTATTTGCTGATGATATAATCTTATACATAGAAAACCTTAAGGATTCCACCAAAACCTGTTAGAACTAATAAACTAATTCACTAAAATCTCAAAAGTCAACACACAAAAAAATCCATTGCATTTCTATACACTAACAATGAACTATCTGAAAAAGAAATAAAGAAAATAATGCCATTTACAATAGCATCAAAAAAATAAACTACTTAAGAATAAAAGCCAAGGAAGTAAGAGTTCTATACACCAAAAACTATAAGATATTGATGAAAGAAATTGAAGAAGATACAAACAAATGGAAAGATCTCTTATGTTCATGGACTGAAAGACATCTTATTAAGATGTCCATAGTATCCAAAGCCATCTACAGATTCAAAGCAATCCCTATCAAAATTCCAATGGTATCTTCACAGAAATAGAAAAAACAACCTTAAAATTAATTTGAAACCACTCAAGACTCCATAATAGCCAAGGCAATCCTGAGAAAGAAAAGCTTGAGGAATCACAATTCCTGATTTCAAACTATAATACAAAGCTAAAGTAATCAAAGAATATGGTACTGACATAGAAACAGACACATGAACCAGTGGAACAGAACTCAGGGCCCAGAAATAAACCCACACATACACTGTCAACTACTATTTGACAAGGGAGCCAAGAATATGCAATGGGGAAAGGATAATCTCTTCAGTAAAAGATGCTAGGAAAACTGGATATTCACATAAAAAAGAATGAAATTGGATCCTTGCTTACATCACTCACAAAAACTGCTTTACAATGAATTAAAGATTTACACATAAGCCTTGAAACCATAAACATCCTAGAACTCCTAGAACATAGAGAAAAAGCTTCTTGGCATCAGTCTTGGCACTGATGTTTTGGATATGACACCAAAACCAAAAGGAACAAAAGCAAAAATAAACAAGTGGGACTACATCAAATGAAAAAACTTCTGCAGGGGCTCCTGGGTGGCTCAGCTGGTTGAGTGTGTGACTCTTGATCTCTTGATTGTGAGTTTGAGCCCCATGTTTGGTATAGAGATTCCTTAAAAATAAAATCTTAAGGGGCGCCTGGGTGGCTCAGTCATTAAGCATCTACCTTTGGCTCAGGTCATGATCCCAGGGTCCTGGAATCAAGCCCCGCATCGGGCTCCCTGCTCAACTGGAAGCCTGCTTCTCCCTCTCCCACTCCCCTGCTTGTGTTCTCTCTCTCACTGTGTTTCTCTCTCTGTCACATAAATAAAATCTTAAAAAAAAAAAAAAAAGAAAGAAAAAAGAAAAGAAAATCTTAAAAAAAAAGAAAAAGCTTTATATAGCAAAAGAATCAATCAATAAAATGAAAAGGTAACCTAAAAAATGGGAGGAAATATTTGCAAACCTTATATCTGATAAGGGGTTAATATCCAAAATATATAAGGAACTCATACAACTCAGTAGCAAAAAACCCCCAAATAATCCAATTAAAAAATGGTCAAGGAAGTGAAGTCACTGTCTTGAGAAGATATCTGCACTCCCATGTTCATTGCAGCTTTATTCAGAGTAGCCAAGACCTGGAAACAACCTGTGTTCATCACCATATGATGGATAAAGACAATGTGCAAACACACACAACACAACTGTATAAAATATTATTCAGCCATAAAAAAATTCTGCCATTTGCAACAAGATAGACAAATACTTAATAAAATAAGTCAGACAGATAAAGACAAATACTGTATGATCTAACTTATATGTGAAATCTAAAAACATCAGTGCCATAGAAATAGAGAGTAGATTGATGGTTGCCAGGGGCTGGAGCGAGGGAGGCATGGGAAAATGTTAGTCAAAGGGTACAAATTTGTGTTTTTAAAGATTTTATGTATTTATTTGTCAGAGAGAGAAAGATTGAGTGCACAAGCAGGGGGAGTGGCAGGCAGGGCAAGAAGCAGGCTCCCCGCTGAGCAAGAGCCTGATGGGACCAGCCGAAGACAGAATGAACTGACTAAGCTATCCAGCTGCCCTGCTAAGACTTGTTTTATGACCTAAAATATGATCTCTCCTGGAAAATGTTCTTTTTTTTTTAATGTTTTTTTATTATATTATGTTAGTCACCACACAGTACATCCCTGGTTTCTGATGTAAATTTCGATGAATCATTAGTTGCGTATAACACCCAGTGCACCATGCAATACGTGCCCTCCTTACTACCCATCACCAGTCTATCCCATTCCCCCAACCCCCTCCCCTCTGAAGCCCTCAGTTTGTTTCTCAGAGTCCATAGTCTCTCATGCTTCATTCCCCCTTCTGATTACCCCCCCTTTCTTTATCCCTTTCTTCCCCTACCGATCTTCCTAGTTCTTATGTTCCATAGATGAGAGAAATCATATTAATTATAATTGTCTTTCTCTGCTTGACTTATTTCACTTAGCATTATCTCCTCCAGTGCCGTCCATGTTGCAGCAAATGTTGAGAACTCGTTCCTTCTGATAGCTGAGTAATATTCCATTGTATATATGGACCACAACTTCTTTTTTTTTTTTATAATGATTTTTTATTATATTATGTTAGTCACCATACAGTACATCCCCGGTTTTCGATGTAAGGCTCGATGATTCATTAGTTGTGTATAACACCCAGTGCACCATGCAATATGTGCCCTCCTTACTACCCATCACCGGCCTATCCCATTCCCCCACCCCCCTCCCCTCTGTAGCCCTCAGTTTGTTTCTCATAGTCCATAGTCTCTCATGTTTCATTCCCCCTTCTCTTTACCCCCCCTTTCTTTATCCCTTTCTTCCCCTACTGATCATTCTAGTTCTTATGTTCCATAGATGAGAGAAATCATATGATAGTTGTCTTTCTCTGCTTGACTTATTTCACTTAGCATTATCTCCTCCAGTGCCGTCCATGTTGTAGCAAATGTTGAGAACTCGTTCTTTCTGATAGCTGAGTAATACTCCATTGTATATATGGACCACATCTTCTTAATCCAGTCATCTGTTGAAGGGCATCTCGGTTCCTCTCTCTTTCTCAAATAAATAAATAAAATCTTTAAAAATCTATTCAGCCATTCCATGCCTTTTTATTAGAGAATTTTATTTATTTCCATTTTAAGTAATTACTATTCTTTTCTTATTAGCTGTTTTTTGTGGTTCCTTTGTTCTTTCTTCCCTTTTTGCTGCCTTCTTTTGTGAACTGATGATTTTCCACAGTGGTATACTTTGATTCCCTTGTCTTTATCTCATGTGTATCTACTATAGGTTTTTATTTTGTGGTTACTCTGAGGCTTACTTGAAATATCTTATATCTGGGGGCACCTGGGTGGCACAGCAGTTAAGCGTCTGCCTTCGGCTCAGGGCGTGATCCTGGCGTTATGGGATCGAGCCCCACATCAGGCTCCTCCGCATGAGCCTGCTTCTTCCTCTCCCACTCCCCCTGCTTGTGTTCCCTCTCTCACTGGCTGTCTCTATCTCTGACAAATAAATAAATAAAATCTCTAAAAAAAAAAAAGAAAGAAATATCTTATATCTTAATAATCTATTTTAAGTTGGTAACAATCTCAACCATAAACAAAATCTCTACCTTTTTACTATCCCCCTCCATTTTAGGTTTTCATGTCACAATATATATCTTTTTACATTGTGTATCCATTAATAAATTATTGTAGCTATAGCTATTTCCAATACTTTTGTTCTCTAGCCTTTATTCTAGAGTTCAGTGGTCAACAAACTGCCATAGTACAGTATTAAAGTATTCTGAATCTGACTCTATACTTACCTACCTTTGCCAGTGTGTTATATATTTTCATGCTAATAATTAGAATCCTTTTGTATCAGTTTGAAGAACTCCCTTAAACACTTCTTGCAGGTCTAGTGGTGAGGAGCTTCCTCAGTTTTTGTTAATTTGAGAAAGTCTTTATCTTGCTTTCATTTCTAAGAGACAACTTTGTCAAGTAAAGTATTCTTGGTAGCAAGGTTTTTTTTCTCCCCCAGCACTTTGAATATATCATCCTGCTCTTGTGGCCTGCAAGGTTTCTGCAGAGAAATCCATCTATAGCTTTGTGGGGATTCTCTTAAATGAGAATAATTTTTTTCTTTTGTTGCTTTAAAAATCTTTGTCTTTGGTTTTAAACAGTTTTATTAAAATGTGTCTTTGAGAAGTTTGTTTTGGATCGAAATTTTGGGATGACCTATTAGCTTCATATACTTGGATGTCCAAATTTCTCTCCAGGTGTGGGACGTTCTCAGCTATGATTTCATTGAATAAGCTTTCTACCCATTTTTCTTTCTCTTCTCCTTCTGGGATTCCAATAATGCATAGATTGTTTATCTTAATGATGTCCCATGGGTCCCATAGACTTTCTACATTCCCCTTTTTTATTGTTGTTGTTCTTCTAACAGGGTCATTTTAGATGATCTGTCTTTGAGATCACTGATCTTTTCCTTCTGTTTGGTCCACTCTTCTGTTTAAGATTTCTATTGAATTTTTCAGTTCGGTCATTGTTTTCTTCAACTCCAAAATTTGTGAGAATTGTTAATGTTTTTTATCTCTTTGTTGAACTTCTTATTTTGTATTGTTTTCCTGATTTCATTACATTGTTTTCTGTGTTCACTTGTAGCTCTCTGAGCATCTTTAGAACAATTATTTTGAATTATTTGTCAGGCAATTCATGTATCTCTATTTCTTTGTGGTCGGTTACTAGAAGTTTATTGTTTCTTTAGTGGTGCCATGTGTCCCTGATACTTCATGATCTTCATTCATAACCTTGCATAGGTGTCTGCACATTTGAGGAAGTCACCTCTTCTAAACTTTAAGGACTGACTTTGGCAAGAAAAGACCTTTACTTGTGGACAGGGGCATACTAAAGCATGCTGTGATCCCAGGTCTAGTGGTGACGGGTGCCATGTATGGGGGCATGTGGCAGTTCCAGGTTCAGGGTGACATGATGATAATGGCTCAGATAGCTGAGATCCATAGCATCAACAACTGTGTGGTCTTTGGTAAATGCCTTGGAGAGTCCACAATGCCTGTAAAGACTGTTGGGCACTTCTAGGTCCAGCAGTAAAATGTCACTGATGATGGCTAGAGCCAGTGCTGTGCACACAGTCACCTGTGAGGGCCAGCTCTAGGTGCCTGTGTAGTGTCAGGGACTGGTTGCAGGCACATTTATAGTGGCTAGGGCCAGAGCCAGCAGCAAGGACCAAAGCCAACTTCAGGCATACTAGCAGTTGTAGGAACAATGGCTGTCAGTGTGCACTTCTGTGGCCACAGGGTCTCACCACAGGCATGCACACAACAGTGGATGCTGGTGACAGGTGTTGGGCCAGTAGTATACAATTGCACAGCTGGAGGAGCTCGCTACAGGTGATTCCAGTAGTGCAGGCCAGGGACAGGAGATAGGGTTTGATCTGTGCCAACATGCAGCTTTGGGGGCTCTGGCTTTTGGCTTGGACTCCTGTAGTTGCAGGAACTTGGATGAATGGCAGTGGAGGCTGGTGACAGGACACAGACCAGCAGGATGAAGGTACATAGCTGGAGGGGCTAGCTGCAGATGAGTCCAGCAGTGCAGGCCAATGACAAGAGACAGGGCCAGGTCTGGGTCCACAAGCAGCTTTGGGGACCTTGGCTGTCAGCACGCACTCCTGTGGCTACACGAGTTTGCCACAGGTACATGCACTGTTGTGGAGGTCAACCCCAGCGGCTAGACTGGCATCTTACACTCATGCAGCTGCAGAGAGAGGGGCTGACTGGGTTGAGGCAGTGGGGCAAAGGAAGGAGTTAGGAGGGACTCAGGCAGCTGATGTCTTTGTGAAAACCCGTGGGGCAAAAGCCACTGAAATCGGCAAAGCATCCTCAGCGGCTGTGCTGGTCATTGATTTCTGCAGTTGCAAAAGCTGCCAGAGTCCTCTGCAGAGCAGCACTGCATGCTGTTACTGGTAGCCCTTGCTCTTCTTTGTTCCTACCCATCTGTATATGTCTCAGCTTTGCCAGTCTCTGGGTGGGGTGAAACTGAAGTGGGTCCTTTATGTATTGCCCCCAAAAGCTGGAGATGCTGGTTGTTCATCCCATTCTCCCTTTACTGGAGAGAAAACCTCTTTTTCGCTGGGGAGTTCCCTCTTGGCACTGAGCAGTGCTGGCCTGGGGGATGGGATGATGTAGGCAAAGTGAAGCTGTTCTTTCTTCTCTTTTTGTACAGTTATTCTCAGGTTTTTTGTTCCACTCTTGTTGAAGTTCCTTAAGTGGACTCCTGAGCTCTCCTAGAGCTATTTTTGCTTGTGGATACTTGTCTAATTGTTAATTTGGGAGTGGGGGATTTCAGTGCTGTGGTCTCCTACACTGCTACCTTGGAACATCACCTCTTATAAAATTTAGAATCCGTTTGTCAATATTTACAAAATAACTTGCTGGAATTTTTATTGGGATTGTGTTGAATCTATAGAGCACGTTGGGAAGAACTGACATCCTGACAATATTGTCTTCCTATCCATGAGCAAGAACTAACACTTCATTTATTTAGTTCTTTTTGGATTCCTTTCATCAGAGTTTTGTATTTTTTCTCATATAGATATTATCCATATTTTGTTGGATTTATTTTTAATTTTTGCATTTTTGGGGTGCTAATGGAAGTGGTATTGTGTCTTTAATTTCAAATTCCACTTGTTTATCACTGCTATATAGGAAAGCAATTGACTTTTGTGTATTGACCTTGTATCTTACAAACTTGTTACAATTGCTTATTAGTTCCAGGCAGGTGTTTGTTGTTGAATTTTTCAGGGTTCCTACATAGATAATCACGTTATCTGTGAAGAAAGACAGTTTTATTTTTTCCTTCCCAAGATATATGTCTTTTATTTCCTTCTTATCTTATTGCATTAGCTAGGACTTCCAATATAATTTCAAAAACCAATGATGAAAGGGAACATCTTTGCCTTGTCCTGATCTTTGCGGGAAAACTTTTGAGTTTCTCACCTTTAATATCCTGTGTAGGTTTTTTATAGATGTTTTTTATCAAATTAAGGACGTTTTCCCTCTATTCCTAATGTGCTGAGAGTTTTTATCATGAACAGGTGCTGGATTTTGTCATATGCTTTTTCTCCATCTATGGCCATCTATAGGCCAAAGAGATGGACCTTGGGAAAACAAAACAAAAACAAAACTTTGCTGATACTGTAGTCTTAGACTTCTAGCCACCGGAACTATGAGAAAATAAATTTCTGTTGTTTAAGCCACTTAGTTTGTGGTACTTTGTTATGGCAGTCCAAGTAAACTAACACATGGGCTAATCTTAAATACCTTTTAAACTGCACTCACTTATTGGTAAATTATCAATGTTCCAGTTGTAGTGTGGTATAGTTGAGTCTTATATTGTCTTTGTCTGTATCAATATCTGACATTCAATCGGCCAGAAAGTTAAATACAGAAATTCTGACAAATTCTAGCTCATAGAAGTTGCATCCAAAAAGTTTTTAAATGTACCAAGCAGTTATAACTGTAAATGTTGTGTTATGCAGTATATTTCCTAAAGGCATGGATGAGAATAGAATTACCTGCCTACAAGTATTCTGTGTAACGATTGCTAAAATATTCTGCAGACTAACATACAGATCTATATATTTCAAATCATCTTTTCACTACCACACCCTTCTATTGCCATGTTCTGTAGACAACTTCATATGGCAATCCATCCTCTAACCATGCCTTCATATCATGATCCCAAGTGAGTTAGCATATCGGGCAATAGGAGGTTTTTTTGGAAGCCATTTTAACCCAGGAGAACAAGTAATAAGTTGCTACATATGAAATTGACTAATGAGGATGTAAATACACTTCACTAAATTCAAACTAAGTGTTTCTCCAAGTCAACCTCCTCTTAACCAGATCTCTAGCATGTTCATGATCATTCCAACACTGCACAGTTCAAGAAGTATGACATAGAGGAATCAAAAATGGAAAATCAGACTCTTATTTTTGCAAGGTTTACAAAAATACATTTCTATAAAAACATACTGCTAGGGTCCTTGCTGGAGCTCTGGAAGAGGCCTGTGCATGTCAGGGTCTCTGAAGCTTAAGCTCTAGTGATTTCACAATAAACCTGCCTCTGCCATTGTGAAGGCCTTGACCCTAATGCCGACCAGGAACTCACCACATGGTCCTCTGACCTACCCACTCCTACTGCCTACCTAATTTGCTGGTCTTTTCCCTCTCAGATTAGTGCAAAATCCCATCATAACAATATTGAAATCAACAGATACTTCAAGAATTTCTGCCCTATGTCTGTGCCTAAAGCCCTGTTCTGATTAGGTTTATTATGTTCTTCTTCCTGAGTCTCCCTAGTTTGCATTCTGATCTCCCCTCACTATTGTCACTGTAGGAAGTGACACCTCTGTTCATAACTTCAGATATTAAATAGACCCTGAAAGAGGGAGAATTACAGGGGAAGCAGAGTGTAGGTGACCGGGGGTGGGAAACAATGACCAGAAACATAACAGCTTAAATCAGAAGAAAGAGCTGTCTGGGTTTAAAATATTATCTCTTTTTTATTTATTTTATTTTTATATTAAACGTGCTCCTTGTGAAAAGTAAAAATAGCACAGATAAGTTTAACATGAAAAGTAAGAATCTACCCCACTCTGAAGCCCTAACTCCTCACCCCATAGTTAATCATAACCATTGTTGGTGATTTCCTCTGCTTGTGTATTTGAAGGATAGGTCTTAGAAAGATGATGACTTTGGCTTGAGACACATTAGGTTGAGGATTATGATGTTATGTCTTGGTAGCAATGTTCCAAGAAACAGCTGGATATTTTAAATAGGCAGTTGGAGAAGTGAGACCTAATGAGGTAGGTCTGGAATTTTTTTTCCTGCATTGTTACTAGTGTGAAAGTGAGAGAACTGTGAGGGAGAGAAATGAGAGGTAGGAAAAAAACAAAACCAGCACAATTCTCAACCAGAGGCAACACACACATTTCAGAAGTGGCCAATGGAAAGTAAGGCCCTTGAAAGAGACAAAAACAATGGTCAGTGAGGCAAGAAAAGTTGAGAAATGCTCTTGAGGTTTACTGACGTGTAAACTCTGCTTCTCTGTGAAAATGCAATATAAATATAACTGGCAGCCAATATTTCTACTGACAAGAAAACTTATAGCAAACATAACTACATTCTGTGCTGTGTTTTACTGCAGAACTTCCTGTTGCTTGCTCTTATTCATCAATCTCCTACTAGAAGTTTCTACATGCTGGACTTTGAACCTCTTATTTCCAGACATGTGGGGACTCCCCATGCCTCAGCTTTCTTTTCAGTTATGCTCTCTGGCCATTGTGAAAATTTCCCTCATGTCCCATTGGGGTAAGCAGACTTCTAAGATGGCCCTAGTGATCCCCAACTCATGGTATTTATATCCTTGCATAATTCCTTCCCCTGGAGAGTGGGCTAGACCTAGTGTGTTTATTCTGTGGCATGCATGATAGGATGGCACTACCATGATTAAATTATAAAAGATTGTGACTTCTGTCTTGCTAGCAGATTCTATTGCCTCTGGGCTTGAACTTTTTGATGAAATAACCAGCCATGTAGTAGAAGCCTGTGTGGCAAGGAACTGAGGGTGACTTCTAGCTAACAGCCAGTAAGTTATTGGAGCCCTCAGTCCAATAGCCCATGGATAACTGAATGTTGCTAACAATCATTGAGTGAGCTTGGAAGCTAATCCTCCTCCATATCACAGACCCTGGGCCACCAGCATGATTATAGCCTATATGTGTGTTATTTGAAGCCACTAAGTTTTGGGGTAATTTTTTAAAAGATTTATTTATTATTTATTATTTTTATTTTTTACTTTTTAAAGCAGATTCCACGCCCAGTATGGAGCCGAATGTGGGGCTTGAACTCATGACCCTGAGATCAGGATCTGAGCTGAGATCAAGAATTGGACGCTTAACCGACTACACCACCCAGATGCCCCTAAAATTTTTTTTTAAAGATTTATTTATTTATTCATGAGAGACAGAGAGAGATAGGCAGAGGCAGAGGGAGAAGCAGTCTCCCTACAGAGCAGGAAGTCTGATGCGGGACTCAATCCCAGGACTGTGGGATCATGACATGAGCCAAAGGCAGACACCTAGCTGACTGAGCCGCCCAGGCACCCCCCGAGTTTTTTATTTTTAAGAAATCTACAATGTGGGTTAAACTCACAACCCTGAGATCAAGTGTCACATGCTCCACCAACTGAGCCAGCCAAGCACCCCAGTTTGGGGTAATTTTTATACTACAACAGATAACTAATAAACACACCAGATCTCTAATTCTGGTTGTCTAAGAAGTGTCCCAAATGTCAAGTGTCCATTTCTAGGAGTGTAGGAAGACTAGTCCAAGAGAGTGATGCTCAGACCTGAACCAGGACAATGACCAGGGGAATAGACAGGAGTAGTGTATAGAAGAAGGGTCCTGTGTAGACAGGATCAACTGGACTTGATCAACTAGATAGTGGGAGATTAAGGAGAGAAGTCAACCTGGCCTCCCAGGTGGAGAATGGGGCTATTCACTAGGAAGTGGTATACAAAGGGTGAGGTGCTGGAGAGATGGTTTTGCCTATTTTGATCTGTCTTCAAACTAGAAAGAGTTTAGTTTCAATTTTCCCTGATCCATTTAAAAGAAGATCTGTTAGGAAAGTGTGTAAGGGTATAAATAAAATAATTCTGAAAGTGGGTCATGAGTACATGAAGATAAACTCTGTATTACATATCTCAAAATGTATACATGTTTGAAATTTTCCAAAATAAACTTTATTTTTTTAAGTAGGCTCCACGCCCAGCATGGGGCCCAACATGGGGTTTGAACTCACGACCATGAGATCAAGACCTAAGGCTGAGATTAAGAGTTGGATGCTTAACTGACTGAGCCACCCAGGCACCCCCATAGTAAAAATTTTTAATGGGAAAAGGTTAACAGCTAGATGGATCATCAAAATCTATCTAAAGGAATAATTGGGAGAGAGAGAGACAAAAAAGGGGGGGGGGAAGAATGGTAAAGATAATAGGCAGAAGGAAAAAAGATCAAATAAAAGCAGGACAATTTGAAGCACAAGAGAGGAGGAGGATCCTGGGAAACTCCCCAACCTGAAGAGGGCAATAGCTAAAGCTTTTAAGGGAAGCCATGACCTTGCCCACTGAAGACTCTAAGCCAGTCTGAACTCTGAGCTGCAAGGACAGTCCCACCCTCTGGTAAGACGCTTACGACATCTCCTGAGTAGAGATGGTAGCAGTACCACCCAGAACCACTGTGGAAAGCTATCTGTAAATCAGTCAGGCAAGAGAAGGCCAAGAGTAGCCCCAGAAAATGGACCTGGCTAGGGAAAGCATCCAAGTAGGTACCAGTAGGCTGCTGAGGTACAAGACCATCCTCCATTTTGGCATCAGTAGTTGAGGAAAAGGGAGTAGGAGAAAAGAGGCCGAATGTACCTTAAAGATCTTTCTGAAGGAGGGCTGGTAGGCAGCAGGCCTTCCTTCTGGGTGGAATTGACAAGATACTTCCCTACAAAAGCTAAGAAGGAGCAGGCCCCAACTGTTACCAATCCTGCTGATGCTTGGGATAAGAGTGACCCTATTACCCTCCCCTGTCAGCCTTTCATAATCCCAAAGGATGGGTAGGTAATCAGCAAACAGCTGAATGGTTGGTTTGAATAGCTGGAATGATGCAGGGGTAAAACAAAGTTACCTAAGGACTTGAACTCATGGTAGAAACTCTACATAATCAAATCAAATCTAAAAATAACCACAGTACTACACAAGATAGATTATAATACTAAAGATCATTCATGGAAATGAGCCCCTCATTAACTCTCCTAGGCAATATTTTCCTCTCAAAAAGCTGATGGACCTTGCAAGGGTAAAGTGAACAAAAACTCAGAGACATAATCAGTTCCACCACTGCCCTCATCCTACATCTCCTCTCAGGTACAGAAAGCATCTACTGTCCTGCAACTGAGTCCTTGCCTTGGCAAAATACATTAATAGCAGTGGCACGCTGGTAAATTTTTAACAACTGGCTCTCAGGGCTGGAGTGGGGGAGAATCATTGATTGTAGCATTTGCCAATATCTGTGGTGTAAACCCCAATTTCAACTTGATATCACAGAACACAATTGGGAAGATACTGGCACAGGTAACTCTTAAAAGCAACCCATTCTCTTCAAGTCCCAGCTAAAGCTCCATTTCTTTGAAGTTGCCTTTCTGAGAATTCTCACATCAGTCAGGTATGCCTGTTATAAAGTCAGGTGGCTTCATAGAATTGTGTACTTTTTCATAGTACTTATAACAGAATAGTTATTATATACCTAGTTGTTATATAATTAGTTGTCTATTAAAATATAATTAGCTGTTTAATGCTTTCATCCTCTGCCAGAATGTAAATTTCTAATAGGGCAGGAACTATGTCTGTCTTGTTCATCATTGTCTCCCCAACACCCAACATAGTGCTGTACATATAAAAGATTCTCAAATACATTAGTTAAATGAATAAAAACATAACTTATAAGAACTGCTCCTTTTTCAGATTCTCCCTGCCTTCTGTCAGAAGGGAAACCCCTTTTTCAGGAATTCGTAACCCATCTTGGTCTCAGCCTCTGGGAGGCACATGCAGATTCCCTGGGCCTCACTGTTTCTAGTGGGAGGACTTAGGGACTTTGGTCTCATGATCTCTTTCCAATTCTAGATGTCTGTTTACAGCACATGTGCTCAGAGACCATTCATTTAAAAGAATGAATGGCTCAGTCGGTTAAGCATCTGCCTTTGGCTCAGTTCATGATCGCAGGGTCCTGGGACCTAGCCCCAAGTTGGGCTCGCTGCCCAGCAGGGAGCCTACTTCTCCCTCCCCCCCCTCCCCTCCCCCGCTGGTGCTCGCATGCTCTCTCTCTCTCAAGTAAATAAATAAAATCTTTAAAACAAAGTAAAAGAGGGGCGCCTGGGTAGCGCAGTCATTAAGCGTCTGCCTTCGGCTCAGGGCATGATCCCAGCATTCAGGGATCAAGTCCCACATCGGGCTCCTCTGCTGGGAGCCTGCTTCTTCCTCTCCCACTCCCCCTGCTTGTGTTCCCTCTCTCGCTGGCTGTCTCTCTGTCACATAAATAAATAAAATCTTTTAAAAAAAGAAGAAAAAAAACAAAACAAAAGAAAAGAACATCCAGTGCTTTAGCCCTAAGTTAAAAGATTATTTTCAGTAGTGAAAGTTAAATACAATTATTTTAATAACTCATATTTAAATATTAATATTAGTGTTCCAATAAGTCATCTCATTTTTGATATGTTGTGATAAATTAAATGCAATTATTTTATACCCTTGGAGGTAAAATACAAAATGATGTTTATGACATACAGTTTCTAGAATACATCAAAATGTATAAACACTCAATATTTGGTTTTTAAAACATGTTTATTTTCTGTCTGATTATAATAGTCTCTTTGCTATAGAAAATTTGGAAAAGGCACAAAAATATAGAGAAGAAAATAAGAATCACGTGTAATTCTATTACCTTGAGAAATCTACTGTTAAACATTTTTGTGTAGTTTCTTCTAGTGTTTTTGTTTTCTATATCATATGGTTCAGTTTTTAGGAAAAATGAAATACTATGCATTTTTAGTTTCTTATCCTGCTTGTTTTTTTGTAGATTGTGAATATAAATTGGTACTCTCTCCTTGAAGGGCAATTAAAAATAATGACACAAATTTAAAATACACATACCTTTGGATCCAGCAATTCTATTTATCCTGCAAGTGTACCCCATGTGCTTGAAAAGGTGGGTATATAAGAATGTTTTAACAGTAAAAGACTAAAAACAACCTAAATATCTACGTGGTACATCCATGCATTGAAATACTGGTCAGCCATTAAAAGAAAGTACAGTTGACCCTTGAACAACATAGGGGCTGGGGGTACTGACCTCCCATGCAGTCAAAAATTCATATATAGATTTTGACTCCCCCTGACCTTACTAATAGCCTGCTATCAACTGGAAGCCTGACTGATAATATGAACATAACACATATTTTGTATGCTATATATATTATATACTGTATTATAATAAAGCAAGCTAAAGAAAATGTTATTAAGAAAATCATAAGAAAAATAAATACATTTATAGTACTGAACTGTAAAAATTCCACGCGTAAGTGGACCCACATAGTTCAAACCTGTGATATTCAAGGGTCAGGTGTAGATATATAGGGATAAATAATCCCCAACTCCAGTTGTTAGAGAAAAGGAAAGATGTAGGACAATGTTAACAATATGCTCTCATCTGTATAAGAAATAAAAAAGCATAAAAGGGAGATTATATACTTTATGCTAATATAGGCACACAGTATTTCTGGAATCAGACATAAGAAATCTGTAAAAATGATTCTTCTGGAGAGGGATCTGGGCATGTGGAATGTGAAGGAGGTTTAGTTTCTCTTGCAATGTAAGTTTCTTTTCTTTTTTTTTTAATAACCATGTACATGTATGTTACTTGTTTTTAGTTAGAAAAAGTTAAAGATATTTAGAAGGACCTACAATTCTAATATTCAGAAATATCCACTGTTGGGGCACCTGGGTGGCTCAGTCATTAAGCATCTGCCTTCGGCTCAGGGCGCGATCCCAGAGTCCTGGGATTGAGCCCCGCATCGGGCTCCCTGCTCTGCTGGGAGCCTGCTTCTTCCTCTCCTGCTCCCCCTGCTTGTGTTCCCTCTCTCACTGGCTGTCTCTCTCTCTATCAAATAAATAAAATCTTAAAAAAAAAAAAAGAAATATCCACTGTTAACATTTGGTATATTTTCTCCCAGTCTTTTCCTTTGTCTGAGTATATGTAGGTATGTGTGTGTGGATATATACATAGCCATGTATATATGCTGGTAAGAAACAATCCCCCAAATAATGTCAAAATTGGTATCAAACTGTACCTATAATCTTCTATATTAATTTCTACCATTTACTATTATTATGCTGTGATATTTTTATCTCAATGCATATTATTTGAAAACAAAGAATATTTTGAATTTCTATAAAAATATATATGAATGTATAAAATGGGATGCATGCCAAATGAGAGCCTCAGATGGCATCATAAGAAGTTCTTGCGCTAGAATGGCCTCTCAGAGTTATTCCAAATGGACTGGGATGGGCAGGCCTTTTTATACACTGGTATTGATCAGTCATTGGATATGGGCCATCCCAGAAAAGCACATGCCTCTCTGCACTGGAGGCAATCTCTGAAGCAGCTCACAGCATTCCCAGAAGTTAGGGTAACAAATCCTTCACCCAAGACGGATGTGGGCAGCATATGATGATCAGTATCCACTGCAGTCTACCCTTTGTTCTGTTCAGATATATTTCTTCATATATGTTCTGGGAGCAGCAACACTGCTGTTAGAGTGGGCCCCTTTCTCTGTGGGAAACTTTAAAAAGAGAAGGTTGATGAAACAAACTACAATTCCTGGCCTTGCAGCTAGTCTCAGGGTTATAACTGATGCTTATCATCTCCCTCTTGCTCTGTCCATTCTAGATTCCTCTTGCCCTCAGCTATCATCCTTGCTGGTCTCAGTGGCTTACTTGGTGACATGACCCGGACCCTCATCCTTAAAGGGTAGGAATTCCTGGTGACTATGCCCATCTTGCACTGAGATTGCCACACTTGTGCATTTCTGGTTAAAATCGGGCAAGTGTACACCAAGAGGTGTCCAGTTGAGTCACTTGAATGCCGAGCATATTCCTCCATGCCTCTGTTGTATAACCTTCTCTTGCCAGAATGGTGACTCCTATTTTTGCCTGCTGGTCCCTGGACTCCAAGAACACAAAGAGCTCGGGTTGGCAGCTGTAGCTTGTAGTTCAGCAGAAGTCTTGCTATGTTCCTTGGTAAAATTGTGCTCCCTTTGGAGACCTGTACCTTCAACGTTGCAGAGTTCATTGTTGGGAGACAATTTATCATGGATCTCTTATATTTCTGCACCTCTTGCAAGCAGACAGCAATAGCTTTTGTTCTGAGCCATTTTTCAAGGATGTTTGTATACTGAGCAGCCTTAAAAAGATAGAGGTGGAGATAGTGTCTCTCTTCAGAACAAAAGACTGATCTGTTTACTTTCCAGTGTAATAAAGATTATGACTCCCTCTGGGGAAGCATTTGGGAACATTGGGAATTTGAGTACCTTAGCCATGATATAAACCCACTGTATGCACAGTGCCTATCTAGGCCCCTCCACATCTTCCTCATGGTACTTGGGGAACAAGGAAAACCAATGCAAACATAAGTCACTCGCAGCTTGCCATGCTGTGAGCAATAAAATCTTCTGACTCTGACCCAGGAGTCTCATGTCTTCTGCTAGCATTCATAAAAGTGGCAGACTAACTTGTTAGATGGCAAATAGGGTAAATTCTCAGAACTTTTCACAGTTCTTGACAACTATGGTATTACTAAATGTGGAAGAATTAATATAGCCATGGGGCAGAAATGTAAATGTATACTGTTACCCATTCCATGTAAATGAGAACTGTTTCTGATTCTCCTTTCTGAGATAGATGGAAAAGAGCATACTTATCAGATTAAAGGTCACATACTATGTGCATGTGTCCATGTTACTCTGTTCTAGCAAAGACACCACATCTCGTGTCTATCTCCAGAATCAAAGGTTTTCACAGGGACCAGACCAGTGAACAAAATGGAGGTATGATGGGGATTCACCACCTTTGCATCCTTTAGCTTTTTAAGAGTAGCACTATTTTCCACCATTCCCTCCAGCACTACTGTTTTTTGTGTCTTGGCTAAGGGAGGGGGCAGTTTCAGAGGCTTCCATCTGGCCTTCCCCATAGTTGTTACTTCATAGGCCAAGGACCCAATGAAGGGTTTGTACCACCTATGAGGTGTATATATTCTGATTATATATGTGAGGATTGAAGAAATAACTAACATGTGGGTCTATAGACCAGTTGGCCTACTATAACCTGGACTTTGAATAGGATTTAATTTCTTACCTGACCCCCATATGCACCTACTCTAAGAAGGGGACTGTGATGATTCTTTGGGTCTCCAAGTAGCAGTGTCAATTCAGACTCTGTGATCACAGTCCTTGAAATATTTACATATTCCCATTTTCCCAATGCACAGTTGTCTGAGTAAATGGTCTTAGGTGCAAAGGTTTTGGAACAATCTTTGGGGAACTGAGGAAATCGTTACTGTATACATTTGCCATAGTGTTGCAGGTTCCTTCCTCATGGAGGCTTGATCTCTTCTTGAGTTAATAGGCTCCAGGTCTAAAAACAGATTCACATTTTGAAACTCGGCAAGGGATCATGATGTTAATTGGGGTGACTGACTCACTCTCCTGGCTATATATTTTTAATTCATCTGATGATACAAGCTGTATCATCGGATGTAGTAGCACCCTCATTGGCTACCCATTTATTTTTCCCCTAGAGACACCGTTTTCTATTAAATATCT
Source organism: Ursus arctos (assembly GCF_023065955.2). Taxonomy (NCBI): domain Eukaryota; kingdom Metazoa; phylum Chordata; class Mammalia; order Carnivora; family Ursidae; genus Ursus; species Ursus arctos. Next base: position 25,587,318 of record NW_026622875.1, read on the forward strand.
CTATAATTCTTTGTGGATCACTTCCCCCTGACTATATTATAATAATTGTCCAACTTGCCTTCTGACCACTAAACACCACAATCTGGTCTCTCTAATTTTGGGGTCCTATTTTACCTATTGCTATCAGTAAACCCAGTTCTTTAGTGGCTTCATTTACCATCCGATCGGGCCTATAGAAAGTCTCTACTGAGCCTCTTAATGAGACAGGTGCCCCTCACAACAGTACATTTCTTATGTCCTTGACATATGGCGCAGCCTCCTGACCTTCTGTAAGTGAATCATCTGACGGGTTTTTCATCTTTACATAGTATATGTTCTCCAGAATAACCAGTTGTCTGATCTTTTTAATTCTTTCTTCCACTGTCTGCCATGGCAATTCTGGCATTTTAACCTCATTTAGTATGGGGCCATCACCTTTTCCATGCTTCTAGAAACCATCCTAATAGCAAATTCACACAGTCTCCTGGGGTTCTTATTATGACGTTAAATCTTGAGTACTGGGAGAGTGCTTCCAAATCTAACTTCTGTGTTATCCACCTTATGTTCCTTTTCTTTTCATCAAGCGTCCTCAAAATTCAATCCTATACATACAATCTCAGTTCATGCTGACTAGATATTCCAGTTCCTTTGGGGTATAGTTCCTTTCCTCCATTATCATATCCAAAACACTGAAACTGAACATCATTAAGGCCTACTGGACAGGAGACTTCCCGAGAGCAAATCTTTTGAGGGAGGCCGTTTGTTGCCTTGATGGGAAGAGATCTCTGCACCATCTCTGAACAATGGGGAAGGGATAGATCTTAATAGGAAACTTTGGGCCACTTCTGGGAATATTTCATCTAATGTGTTAAGTCCTATTTTTTCCCCCAACCAGGGCCTTGATCTTGGCTTAATATACTTGTCTTGATTAGAAATGTACTTTGTAGCTTAGCCACTATGACTGAGTTTATTCTTTAGCTTACTTTAGTCTCCCACTACAGGAGATGAGAGCCACTTTGTATGGTACTGGAAAGACTGTAGTCTTCACTTTTAACTTTCAATTGATGATTAATCACTCTTAGGGTTTCATTAACTTTTTTTTTTTAACTTTTCCCAGCACATCAGTCTGGCTAGGACTACTATAACAAAATATCATAGACTGAATAGCTTGAACAAATTTATTTCTTACAGCTCTGGGAAGTCTGAGATCCAGGTACCTGCTGGTCAGTTTGGTTTCTGGTTAGAGCTCTCTTCCTGGCAGGCAGACACCTGTCTTCTTGCATGTCCTCACAGTGGCCTTTTCTTTGGCATGCATGGAGAGAAAGGGAGAGAAGGAGAGTGGGGGAGAGAAAGGAAATGACAGAGAGAGAGAGTTGGGGAGAGAGGGAAAGGGAAGAAGGGAGGGAGAAGGAGAGAAAGAGATCTCTGTTTCTTTTCTTATAAGACCATTAATCCTATCAGATCAGGATCCTCCTCATGACTTTATTTAGCCTTAATTACTTCTTGTTTAAAAAAGATTTATTTATTTATTTATTTATTTGAGAAAGAGAGGGAACCTGGGGCAGAGGGAGAGGGAGAAAGAAACTCAAGCAGACTCTGAGCTGAGCATAGAGATCACTACCTGAGCCAAAACCAAGAGTCAGAGGCTTAACCAACTGTGTCACCCAGGTGCCCCTAGCCTTAATTACCTCTTAAAAGCTCTATCTCCAGATATGATCACATTGGGGATTAAGACTTCAACATATAAATTTTTGGGGATCCATAATACTACCCAAATTCATTGTCCTTACAGTTACTATTTTCCCCATATTTCTGAAATACTTGATATATCACACAGCTAATATATACCTTTCCACTGGTGTACCAACCTGATTCAGCATCCATGAAAGTTTCAACAACTGGACCAAAATTTTGTGATAGAAGTCTTTATTGTCAGGTAGGCAGGTAAAGATTAAGCTCCAATACCCCATCTGAGTGCCTGCTTTTTCAGATTTCAGTCCTGGCACCAACTGCCAAAGGCTGAGCTCTCAGGGAACAGACGATGAGATAGAATTTAATAGGCTGGATATTTATTAAGGAGTGCCCTCAGGATTGCTAGTTGTGGAAGGGAGGGGAAAGAAACAGGATTGAGCAGAGGGAGAAACTGCATTATACGCAGGTTCCATAGGGAGCTTGGGAGATTAGAATTGACCTTCACAGTTGTCCCAAGTTGGCTAAGATGGTCAGACTCTTATGCCTCAACTTTCTTCCATAATTGAATGTGGGATACCCTGGGAAGGGGCGAAAACTTCAGCAATGTAGCTTTCTGCAATTGTAATAATCCTGAAGATACCAAAGACTCTGTCAATAGTACACTCAGTTCCTGGAACAAGTCCTTATCATAGGGGAATCTGGGAAGGGCATCACAATGTTCATCACAGGGGTGAAGCATTTAAATCTCTCACTCCTTCTGTTTTCATAGAGGGGAGAGAATTTCCATCTCCTTGAAGAAAAAGAATGAGAAGTACTCCTCAATTGCTCCCCACAGAAGTAGGAATGATTTCACTGGTAGATGAGATTATGAGAAGGAGTTAAGCTTGAAAGGCTAAAGCCTTTCTGGGCTTTCTCTGTCTCTGTCTTTGTCTCACTCCCTTTCTCTCTGTCTTTCTTTATCCCCTGGCTTGTCAGTAGGATTCAACAAATTCAGTGCTCCTCAATGTTATAAATGTATGGAGCAGGCCTGAATCCCATGGGAAGGCCTGAAGTTGTCCAGTTCTCCCTTTGACCAGGTGATGTATTCAGTTGTGGGCTATAATGAGGAGACCAATAGCAAGCCCACTGGCCAAGACAAATCTTTCTCTAATTGACTTTATCCCGCAAATTTTTATAAATTGTATTTATTATGAAAATTTCAAACATGACCAAAAGGAGAGAGAATACAATAAATGAAAATGTATTCAGTATCCAATTAAACAAATGTTAGGATTTTTATTTAAGCCAGTATTTTTATTTTCTTCTTTCTGATTACTGGATCTTATTTCTCATTTGTTTCCATACTTGGGAAGGGAAGAAAATAGTGCCATTTTAAAGATTCAAAAAAAAAATCAAGAAACTTTATATAAAATCTGGATTTGTAACTATCCCTGAGGACAAGAAAAAGAAAAACAAAACAAAACAAAACAGAAAACCTGGCAACACTGGACAACATAGCAACGAACAGCTAGCTCTGAGAAGCAGCTACCTGCTTTAGACTGGGTTTGAGCTCCCGCATAAGTCATAATCTCCACCCCTCCCAACAAAGAAGCCAAGTGTCAATTTGTCACTCACCATAAGGCTTAAAATGTTACTTTTATTACATTTAGTTTCCCCCCTTCCCTGTACTTACTTCTTATCTGTCTGGCTCCTGCAGGTATTTGAATTACTTGTCCTCGCTCTACAGCCTTTTTATAGTCTACCTAAAGGCCAAATCCAGTGAAACATAATCAGAGTGTCTGAGTATTCAGCAGCTTTACTAGAAGACAAAAAATATGTACAAAATATCTGTCAGCAGATAGTGGATAAATTATAATAAAATCATACAATGCAATACTATTGCAGCACTAAAAAGGAATGAATGATTGATACATACAACAACATGGTTGAATCTCAATAATGCTGAGTAAAGAAATAAAACAAAAAAAGAGTACAGAGGGTATTATTCCATTTATATAAAATTCCAGAAAATGCAATTAACCCATAGTATTAGAAAGCAGACCAGTAGACAGAAAGCAGAGCAGTGGCTGCCTGGGGATGGGATAAATAAGTGGGGCAGGGGGAAATGAATCACAAAGGGCTATGAGACAACTTTTGTAGTTGAAGAACGTATTTATTATCCTGATTGTGGTGATGGTTCTATGGGTTTATATATGCGTCAGAGCTCATTAAATCATACACTTTGAATTTGTGCAGTTTATTATATGTCATCACACCTCAATAAAGCTCTAAACAAACCAAAGCAAACCTAACCAAACAAAAAACTCAAAACAGAAACAAACAAAAAACCACATCAACTCTCTGCCATATATACTAGTAGGAGCTCAATAAATGTCTACATAAGTGTCATTGACAAGATATTTGTAGTCATTGATTACTTACACTGATTCAGAAAGAAAAAATCTGCAATTCTGATCCTGATAGCTTGCTATTAAATTTTTATCCCTAGAAATGCCATAACACTCAGATTAAAGAGAACGTCCAAAAGCTTCTGGAAATGGATAACAGTGGCTGCCTCTGGAAAGGAGAAATAAGATATCAAGGGAAAAGGAAAGGCAAATAACTTTTACTTTTTTAATTGGTTGCATGCCTGTAATATTTCTATTAAAAAGTTCTTTTTTAGAAAAAACTTGATTATAAGAAACACGCACTGAAAGATTATAGGAAGTGATTTGAATATGTTTATATATATACATATATATACATATATATATATATTAGAGAGAGAGAACGGGTGTGAGTAGAGGGTGCTGGGTGGGGGGGGTGGAAGACAGAGGTAGAGAATCTTTTTTTTTTTTTAAAGATTTTATTTATTTATTTATTTATTTATTTGACAGAGATAGAGACAGCCAGCGAGAGAGGGAACACAAGCAGGGGGAGTGGGAGAGGAAGAAGCAGGCTCATAGCAGAGGAGCCTGATGTGGGGCTCGATCCCAGAACGCCGGGATCACGCCCTGAGCCAAAGGCAGACGCTTAACCGCTATGCCACCCAGGCGCCCCAGAGGTAGAGAATCTTAAGCAGTCTCCATGTCCACCTTAGAGCCCCATGCAGGGCTTAATCGCACAACCCTGAGTCAAAAATCAAGAGTTGATTAAATCAACTGAGCCACCCAGGCACCCCTGTCTTCATAAAATATTTTAACCCAGAGATGATTTATAGCTAATAAAGTAAATTAAACATATTTAAGTTTCTGGTGATGATGAGAGAATTAAGAAACTAGTCATTTATTAAGAATAAGACTACACTTCCATCCAATTTATTAATAACACTGAATACTAAAGTGCACCAGACAATGCCTTTAGAGTTCTAAGGGAAAGTAAATCAGTTATACAGACCTAGCTGAATGAAAATGTTTGCAAATATTAAAAAACTGAAAGTGGGGTGCCTGAGTGGTGCAATTGGTTGAGTGTCTTGGTTTCAGCTCAGGTTGTGATCTCAGGGTCATAAGATCGAGCCCCAAGGCAGACTATGCGTTCAGCCCAGAGTCTGCTTCAGACTCTCTCTCCCTCTACCCCCTTTCCCCCCACTGCCCCCATGCTCTCTCACTCCCCCTCTAAAAAAAAAAAAAAAAAAAAAAAAAAACCCTTAAAGTATCCTTCCGATTCTTTCATAAGTAGTTACTGAGGATATTCTCCAGAAAAACAAGAAGATAAACCCAAAAAGTAGACGTGGATTCTAGAAAAAGAGTGTCTCCAACCATGGAGCAGAGAAAAGGGAAGTAAAGGTGGGTAGCAGGGTTAAAGAAAATTAGGTTAAGTGGAGGCAGAAGCACAAAGTTTCATTAGGTGATTAGGGGCAATCACCAGGGCGCAAAAGAAGGAGAATCTCTGTACAAGAGTAGAGAAAATGAAAAAACTTGATATGATAAATTATGTAAGATACGCAGTGGGGGGGGGAGGCAATTTGAAACTCTAGGAAAAACAAAGCCATGTAAGCAGTTTGTGGCCCAAATATGAAGCATAAATATTTGGGCAATTGATAGTAAGGGAAGAGAATACATTTGATCTTCATGTTCTGCATATTTTTTTTGAGTGACTTTCTAGTGGTTCTGACAGAAGTCTTGTGGAGAAGAAAATGTAACCTTGGCACTCTTCTTAGCCTGGAAGTTGGCTGTTAACTTTGAGTCACCCAGAGGACAGAATAGAAAAGACTTATTGACTATGTTTAAGGAAGGTGAGTGGAAGGTGAGAAGGAAGAATGGCAGTAGTAAAATTGGAGAGTTGAAATACTTTCTATCTAAGGTTGAAATATTATCTAGAGTTTCACAGTATATTATTAAAAGTTTCAAAGATAACCAACAAAAAAGCTAAAATGAATGTAACTGTTAAATGTTGAAGTGGATGTTAGCATAATCCTTACCTTTTATAGCTGGGAGTCATTAGATATTGTATAAAGCTGATATGAGCATATTTAGAAATACTTAAATAATCACAAACAAAAACATGTAAAAGAGGTTGGTCCTGGGAATTGAACCTAGAAGTAAAAAGGGTTATAATATTTGTTGCTTTTCACCATAATTCTTTTGTGCTAATGTTCTGCTACAATTTAATTTGTTTCCTTTTATTTATTGCCATGTGTGCATTTTTTTGACTGGAAAAAAAATAGATGCTGTATTTTTTTCTGTTTATATAGAAACAATATTTTGTTTTGTATTTATCCTATTGAGGATGACTCCCTAAAGTAGGTCATTCTTTATTCCAGATCTTTTAAAATAAGCAATGATGTGGGAATTCCAAGGACACCAAGAAACTTGGAGTAAGTAATTGGTTGTTCTACTGATATTTTATTCTCTACCCTAACGAATATATAAGAATCCTTAGCTCCTATCCACACTAGTTTTATCCCTCTGCTTATGAGATTTATTTTTTAAGTGTCTGAGTAGTTCTGATCCTCCATTTTAAGGGGATAGGGTTTTACCTGTAACCAGGTTACTGATTCTGAAAGGGGAGGTATTGTGGTCCCTCTTATTACCAACCTTGGTAACTGATTGCTCATGTTTAGAGGGAATTGTGTTTTTAGTATTAAAAAAGGAATGGAAGGGGTGCCTGGGTGGCTCAGTCAGTTTAGTGTCCTACTCTTGATCTCAGCTCAGGTTTTGATCTCAGGGTTGTGAGTTTAAGCTCTGTGTTGGTCTCCATGCTGTATGTGGAGACTACTTTTTTTTTTTTAAGATTTATTTATTTATTTATTTGACAGAGAGAGAGAGACAGCCAGTGAGAGAGGGAACACAGCAGGAGGAGTGGGAGAGGAAGAAGCAGGCTCCTAGCGGAGGAACCTGATGCGGGGCTCCATCCCAGGACCCTGGGATCAGGCCCTGGGCCGAAGGCAGACGCTGAACGACTAAGCCACCCAGGCGCCCCTGTATGTAGAGACTACTTAAAAAGAAAAAGGAATAGAAAAACCATGGGTTACCACCAGTTGGTAGTACACCTTAATTGCAAGAGTAGGAAAGAAAGGAAAACCATTTCTGATTTTTGCAAAGGTCTACCAATACAAGTAATAGCAAATGTCCTGTAGCCAAGTGAAAATGTGAAGGAAGAATACTTCATTTTGGGAGAGTAAAATGAGACAGTGGTCATGATCCCTAAAATACTATGTTACAGATATTCATGTGGTTTGTAAAAGTAGTGAAAGTGCAAAGTGAGAAAACATAATCAGGAGACCTCTCTTTGGTCTAAATATCTAATAGCGGCACCTAGAACTCTGTAAGAGGGTTGGAGAAGGGAAGAATCATGAATAAACATTACTTTGAAAAGTTTTTCTTATAAAATCTATATGAGGTGGGGCCTGGGTGGCTCAGTCAGTTAAGTGTCTGCCTTCAGCTTAGGTCATGATCCTGGAGTCCTGGGATTGAGCCCCACGTTGGGCTCCCTGCTCAGCAGAGAGTCTACTTCTCCCTCTGCCCCTCACCCTGCTTGTGTTCTCTCTCTCTCACTCTTTCTGTCTCTCAAATAGATGATATCCTAAAAAAAAAAGATCTATATGAGGAAGACTACAAAACTCTGATGAAAGCAATCAGAGAAGAACCACATAAATGGAGAGATATTCCATGTTCATGGATAGGAAAATTCAATATCATCAAGACATCAGTTCTTCCCAACTTAATCTATAGATTCAATGCAATTCAAATAAAAATTACAGCAAGTTATTTTATGGATATCAACAAACTGACTCTAAAGTTTATATGGAGAAGCAGGGTGGAGGAGGGGTGAAATAGTTAAAGGGGATCAAGAGTACCCTTCCTTGGGGCGCCTGCGTGGCACAGCGGTTGGGCGTCTGCCTTCGGCTCAGGGCGTGATCCTGGCGTTATGGGATCGAGCCCCACATCAGGCTCCTCTGCTGTGAGCCTGCTGCTTCCTCTCCCACTCCCCCTGCTTGTGTTCCCTCTCTCGCTGGCTGTCTCTATCTCTGTCGAATAAATAAATAAAAATCTTAAAAAAAAAAAAAAAAGAGTACCCTTCCTTATAAGCATTGAATAACGTATAGAATTGTTGAATCATTGTATTGTACACCTGAAATACTGTATGTTAATTATACCTCAATAAAAAAGAATAAAGTTTATATGGAGAAACAAAAGCCCAGAATAGCCAGTACAATATTAAAGGAGCAGAACAAAATTGGAGGACTGATATTACCTGACTTCAAGACTTACCATTAAGCCACAGTAATCAAGACAGCGTGACATTGGCAAAAGAATAGACAGGTCAATGGAATAGAAAGTCCAGAAATAAACCCCCATAAATATAGTCAACTGGTCTTTGACAAAGGAGCAAAGGTAGTAAAATAGAGAAAAGACAATCTTTTCAATAAATGGTCTGGAACAACTAGACATACACAGGCAAAAAACAAAAACAAAACCAAAAAAACCCCACAAAACCAAAAACGAATCTAGACATAGATCTTACATCTTTCACAAAAAATTAACTCAACATGGGTCACAGACCTAAATGTGAAATGCAAAACTATAAAACTCCTAGAAGTTAACAGAGGAGAAAACCTAGATGACCTTGGGTATAGTGATGTCTTTTTAGATACAACACCAAAGATATAATCCAAGAAAGAAATAATCGATAAGCTGGACTTCATTAAGACGAGAAACTTCTGCTTTGCAAAAGACAATGTCAAAGGAATTAGAAGACAAGCCACAGACTGGGAGAAAATACTTGCAAAAGACACATCCGATAAAGGACTGTTAGCCAAAATATACAAGGAATTCTTCAAATGTAACAGTAAGAGAACAAACAACTCAAATAAAAAATGGGCCAAAGACCTTAGCAGATTTCTCACCAAAGAAGATATATAGTGGCAAACAAGCATATGAAAAGATGCTCTACATCATATGTCACCAGGGAAATACAAACTGAAACAACAATGAGATACCACGACACACCTATTGGAATGGCCCAAATCTGGAACACTGACAATACCAAATGCTGACAAGGATGTGGAGCAACAGGAACCCTCATACATTGCTTGCTAGAATGTAAAATGTTTCAGTCACTTTGGAAGACAATTTGGCCGTTTCTTACAAAACTAAATATACTCTTACCATATGATCCAGCCATCACACTTCTTGGTATTTATCCAAATGAGCTGAAAACTTATGTTCACAAAAAACCTGCATAGGAATGCTTACAGCAGCTTTATTCATAATTTCCAAAACTTGGAAGGAACCAAGATATCCCTCAGTAGATGAATGAATAAATAAATTGTGGTACATCTGGACAATGGATCATTATTCAACACTAAAAAAACCCCATGAACAATCAAGCCATGAAAAGACATGGAGGAAGTCTAAAGCATATTATTGAGTGAAAGAAGCCAATCTGAAAGGCTACATACTGTATGATTACAATTACATGACATTCTGGAAAACACAAAACTATGGAGACAATGAAAAGATTAGTGGTAGCCAGAGGTCAGGGAGAAGGAGGATGAATATACAGAGCACAGATTTTTTGGGCAATGAAAATACTAGTATGTTATAGTGATGGATATATATCATTGTACATTTGTCCAAACCCACAGAATATACACCACCAAGAGTGAACCCTCAGGTAGACTATGTACTTTGGGTGATTATGATGTGTCAATATAGGTTCATCTTTGGTAAATGTTATGATTCTGGTGAGTAATGTTGATAATAGGGAAGGAGGCCATGCTTGTGTGGACAGGGGCATAGGGGATATCTTCATTCTTTCCTCCTTCCATACCTTCCTTTATTGTGCCTAAAACTGCTCTAAAACCATAAAGTCATTAAAGTAAAAAAGACTTTTGTGAAAGGAACACTATCGTTATTGTCATGAAAACAAGTTGGCTAAACATCTTTCACTTTAAGCAGAACTCTAAGGTCAATAGAATAATTTTGAAATCTTTTTCATGCTGAAATTATCCAAAGAGGAAAATGACAAAATTTAAAGTTACTCTGCCATCTAAATAGTCACAACTAGGGGTGCCTGGCTGGCTGTCAGTAGAGCATGTGACTGTTGATCTCAGGGTCATGAGTTTGAGCCCACATTGGGTGTAGAGATTACTTAAATTAAATAAATAAATAAATAAATAAATAAATAAATAAATAGTCACCAACTAGCTCTTTGTGTTATAAGCCAAAGTTCTTCATGGTATTGGTTAATGAATGTTAATCATTTATTCTGCAATGCATTTATATTACACTTACAATACATTGATGTGTAAATGTAATTTTTAAATATATAATATAAAATATCTACTTTTGTACCAGGTTGGCTAAGAAATTGAGTTGAAATAAAACTGATGGGTATGTGTCTTCCTTTTTAGACACCTAACTTATCAAGGATGAAACTTCAAAGTGGGCCAGGGCTCATTTCAGATCATTTGATATGAGCAATGAGGTAGAATTCCAAGGTCACCAAGAAATGTGGATTAAGCAAATGGTTGCTCTACCAAATTCCCTACCCTAAATAAAAAAAAAAAAAAAAATTTTTTTTAAAGTCGGCTCCACTCCCACTGTGGAGCCAACATGGGGCTTGAACTCACAACCCCGAGATTAAGACCTGAGCTGAGATCAAGAGTCAGAAGCTTAACCAACTGAGCCACCCAGGCACCCCTACCCTAAATAATATTTAAGAATCTTTAGCTACTATCCACACTAGTTTCAGATATCCCTTTTGATATTTTGTTCATACCTATGGCTTGAAGCTGTTCATGAAAATTGTGGTATTTGAAAATCTCTGCCAAGAATTTTTGGAATCTTGATTAAGAATTTCACAAAAGTAGGGGCACCTGGGTGGCACAGTGGTTAAGCGTCTGCCTTCGGCTCAGGGCGTGATCCCGGCGTTAGGGGATTGAGCCCCACATCAGGCTCCTCTGCTATGAGCCTGCTTCTTCCTCTCCCACTCCCCCTGCTTGTGCTCCCTCTCTCGCTGGCTGTCTCTATCTCTGTCGAATAAATAAAAAATCTTAAAAAAAAAAAAAAAGAATTTCACAAAAGCAGAGGCTCCCAGGAGATGTGTGATTCTGTAACAAAATCAACACATTATAATAACCATTACTTTATTTTACAAAATAGCTGAACTTTAAATGTATCTATCGTTTGCTTGCATTTATGATTTTTCAGACTAAATCAACGAATACGAAGAATTTGTGAAGAGACAGAAATTGGAAAAAGATAAAGTCATTTCTTGCATACCATTAAGTATTTTTGATTACATTTTGTAAACCATAGGAATTACAGAAAGCTTTTGTGCATTTTTTAAAGGGTGGTGGATGAAAGACAAAGACTTTTTAGAAGGCTATTATACTTGTTACAGCGTAAGATAATAGGAGTTGGTGGGGAGGATCAGCCTTGAATGAGGATAAAGCAGTGGGAGAAAAAGCAAGAAATCTGAATGAGGATATCATGGGAGTTGGGCTATTCTGAAGGAAAAGATTCAAGTCTAGCTCTACAATTTAGAACCTAGGAGACTAGGTAATTATAAACACCAGCTCAACTATTGAGTCAAGTGAGAGGGCAAAATAAAGAAAATTTTAGATTTCTCTAAACTCAGAAAGTTGACTACCCATGCTCTTGGATGTTTAAAAAAATTGCTAAAAAGTTCTTAGCAAGATAAAAACAACATGGCAATAATACCAATAGCATTTCTATATAATTGTTAATTTGTTTAATACTCATAGCAACTCTATGAGGTAGGTACTATTGTTTTTTCCCAACAACTGAGGACACTGAGGCATAAAGAGATTTGTCCAAGGTCACACAGCTTTCCAGAGCAGTATGGTTCCAAAGCCCTTGTTCTTAATTATTACATTGAGATTACAATGTTATTAAGAGAAATTAGGAAATTTGAATTTAAAAGAAGCATTATTTTCAATGTTTAAATTTTGAGCAGGAGCTTCCTGGCAAGTAAGCTGAACATGAGGAATCTTAGTTGAGGAGAAATCAGACACAGTAATTTTGGGAGACTTTTGAAGTGAAAGAATGTAGTAGAGGACAGAGTTAGGAGTTGAACTGTGGGATGGAAGAAAGAGGAGGAGCTAGCAAAGGAATAAGACCAGTAAACCACGTAGGTTGTAGATACCAGGAATTGCCTTAAAATAAAGGGAAACAGGACTTTAAGGAAGGGCTAGGGGCTGGGTGTGCCAAGAAAATGAGGAATGAGAAAATGGTTGGAAAGCAGAACTCTGTTGATCTTAAAGTCTAATTTCATTTTGCTGTTATGAAGTCTGATTACTACAAGCTAAGGAATAAAGCGTAAATGAAGGCGTGACTGCTTCTTTTCAGAAATGTGACTGTGAAAGGAAGGTTGATAATACTGTAATTGGAGAGAATAGTAGCACTAAAATTTTAAAAAAGACAATGGAAACTGTGTTGAAAAGCAGAAAGGAAGAAGCTGGTGGATAAGGACATTGAAGATACAAGACCTTATAAAAGTAGTGGTGGAAGGAATTGGGAAGGGACGGCATACACAGTGCCAGGAGGACTGGCTTTGGAATAAGGGGAGAACAGGTTGATTTGGTGAGAATTTTTGAGATCATAAACAGAATGTGACTACAGATATTTCAAGATGGAGAGAATATCAAATTGGAGAATTTGTAGTCCCATAGCTTTGATCCCAGGAAACTAAATCAAGTTATCTATTAGTATGGATTGTGACTGGCACCTTTAGTAACAAGGAAAGCTGGAACCAGTTTTTGCAAAGAATATAAAAAAAATCAACCAGAGATGTGTGTGTGCGTGCGTGTGTGTGTGTGTTTAGGTCGATGAGACTTCCTCCAGTGAAACAGCCACACACTTCGTGACCTTTTGGGAAAGAATCCAGAAATAGGGGTAATTTACTGGAGATTGGCTTTGAAGACTGTAAAGGAATTGAGCGATTCTGAGGCAATATTAAAACAGAGCTGGCTCAAGCAACAGAGAATTTAGTCACAAATGATTCACTTTTGTATTGAAAAGTTGTGGGCAGGTGAAAGGTAGGAGTCACCGCCAAGGAAAGGCGGGAGGGAAGAGACGTTCAAGGGCATACTTTGGTCACGATCTCACGTTAGTCAATTCTCACGTCCATTTCAGAGTCACTGAAAGTAGTCCTATGCTGTGGGAAGAGAAATCCCATTCCAAAACTGAGGTGGTATTTTCCCAGGCTAGCTACATTCCTTTTTCACTAACTAGCCAATGCTGCCGCCTTATGCAAAGCCGGCACTGAGAGGATCTGCTTTTTAGAGGCAGGGACGACGCCAATCGGCCTGGGGCAGGCACTGTAGTGTCTAGATCGGCATGGGAGGGCCTAAACTGTTCTCGAAACCTTTTCACCCTCACTCGCGGAAACGCCTTGCCAACAGTCAACAATAGCTAACAATGCTAAGCTCAGCGGCCCTCTTTAAAGTCAGGAGAGGCGGGAGAAGGGTTTGGCTCCCTTACTCCCTCCTGTTTCCGCAAAGAGCGTCCCGGACGTGGGGTGGGGACAGCACGAGTCAGGCGGAGCTGTAGGGAAGCACCGGACTCGAAACCTGGGGAGGGGCCTCAGTGAAGGGGCTGGGGGCGGGTCTCCCTCCCAAGTCTCGGAAAAGCTCCAAAAATGGCGGGCGGCACCTCGGTTAGCGGGGCGCGCAGGCGCCACCGTGGCCGTCCTTCCGCCAGCCTCGGGCGGCCCAAGAACCGTCTACAACGGCCTCACCGAGAGGCATCCGCCGATTGCGATTGGCTGAGCTAGGCTACCGCTCCGTGAGAGGGCGGGGTCTCACGCAGCGGCCACGTTTCCCGCCCCGCTGGTGCGCGTGCGTGCAATCCCCACAGGAAAGCATTTGCGCGCGTCCCCGCCGCGGCCCCCAGCTCGCGCCTCAGCTCCCTCCCTTTTCCGGGCAGGCCCGTCCCGTCAGCTAGGCAGTAAGCGTCGCGGCCAGCAGAGGGCGGTCCGGACCCAAGTCTGCAGCGGCGCCATTGGCGTGTGGAAAATGCCACCAGATGGCGGGTTAGGATTGCAGCTCCGTTGAAGGCGCGGCCCCCGCTCCCGAACCCCCGGCGACCACCCCGTAACAACCCCCCCACATCGGGAATAACACACCGGAGACTTTTGGGGGGAAACTAGGTCGACGGCCGGCGGCGCCCGGATGGGCAGCTGAGGTGAGTGCGGGCGGCGGCGACGGCGGCGGGGGGCGGGAAAGGGGGAATGCGGCGGCAGCGGCGCGGGGGCTGGAAGCGCGGATCCAAGATGGAGGCCGGGCGAGAGCGAGAGAGCGAGGGAGCGCGAGCGAGGAGCGGGCGGGCGGGCCGGGCGCGGGCCCCGCGCGGGGGAGGGAGGCCGCGCGGGCCTGTGCGGGGCGCGGCAGTCGCTGGCCGTTCCGGCGCCCGGGGGGGCGCCTGTGGGCGCGGCGGGCACCCCGGAGCCCTCGTTCCTCCCCACCCCTCCCGCGGGCCCGAAAATTGTGCCCCCGCCCGCTCGGGCACTACAGCGACGGGCGCGGAAGCCTTTGTGGCGCGCTCGGGCCCGCCGCCAAGCCCGCCCTCCGCCCTCCGCCCCCCCGCCCGGACTCTCGGGACTCGCCCGCGCCCGGCGAGGCCGGGCCGAGGCGGGCTGGTGCGAATGCCGTCCGCCGCCCGCCGCCCTGCGTTTCTGCGGTGTTTTAGCGGCGGCGTCGTCACATGACAACGAGCTCGCCTCAGCGGAGGGGCCTGGGGGTCGCTCGGCGTGGCGGCCGGCCGCAGCATCTTCTTGGTGGGGTGGGGCAGGGGGCTGGCGACTGGGGAAGAAGGGGCGTCGAAGCCGGGCTTTCCCGCTATCTGCCCTCCCCGCCCCCGACGGAGGCCTCCCAGTGAAACGTGTTCAGGCCAGAGCACTGCCCCGCTAGTTTGCCAATTCCCCGGGAGAAGAGGCCAATAAAAGTTGTTTTCCCTCCTTTCTCGGGGTGGGGGCGGGGTGAAGAGCTGGGAAACTGGAGTGCCTGGAGTTGGACCTGGGCCTCGATTGGAGGGTCTGAACTGGGTGCTGCTTGCGTGCTCTAGGGACTTAAAAAAATTTTCAGGTCTTAGGATTGTCACGTCACCGTTTCTACCCACATTTGAAATGTTATCGATTCTCTTCACATTGCAGAGAATCGTGCCCGGGGCGTATAAATCATGGGATGGTTTTGGAAGCTTATAGACCCAAAACAATGCTGTTTGTGTGTGACGATAGCGAATTATTTGCTGTTAAAGTTCTTAAGATGATGAATAATACAGTTTATTCCTAATCGTGGTTGTGACTAGAAAGGACTATATTTTGCATTTTCTTAGGAAATACAGTGTTTGTGAAAGTATTTGAATTGCTATAGAGAAAGTTCTGTGATTTGTGATTTATGTGGAATTTGAATATGACTCTACCTTTTAGTTTTCCGTGTATGTTTTAAAGAACATTGCAAATTTTGATGGTGAAATATACCTAGGGAAGTATACACAACAGTGAAAATAAAAACGACTTGTTTATTTTATGATATATTGTACTGTATTTTCATATTTATGGTGATTTCAGATTTTAAAAAATTGTAGAAGAGGGAATATTGAAAGATCTGGAAAGGTTGTCTACTTGCTTTTGATTTTTGTGAACACTTATAACATTGCACAAATTGCTTTCTAAATAAAGTTCTGGAAAGCCTACAAGTGTTCTGCTAGTTTTTTCCTTTATATTTTTCAGAATGTATTTTAAATTTATTCAAGTGGTTTACCAATGGTCATTTTTACAACCAAACTACTTTTGAGTGGAAATTTCTCAGTATCCACTTTAGTTTTGATGTTCTGACAGAGTTAGGAGATACTGAAATAGATGTGAAATGTGGGAAATTATGTTACTTGGATCCCTTCCGTTGAAGACAGTAATATAATTACTGTTAATTCGAATGGTTCTTTTAAAGCCTTAAGGGGGACTGTGGTGTAGGGGAAAGAGCCCTGGACTGAAGTTACATTAAACAGTCTCTAGGTTTGTCATCTTTAGGGTGTCACTCTTTGAGCTTTACTTTCTTCATCACTAAAATGAAGGTACTGAATTACATGGTAGTTGTTTAACAAGATGTGTATGAAAAAGCTCTTTTTAATAGTTAAAACTTTAAACATTTTATGCAGTTTTAGCCTTTTCCCCTTGATTCTGTGTCTGTATATCTTCATAATCAGTGCTGTGAGGAGATCTAATGCACCCTGAGGAAAAAGATACATCTCTTTGTAGCCTGGGTGCAGGGTTACAAAAGCACCTGGCTCTTAGGGGTCCCAAACAGACTAGGTCCAGCCACTTGCTGCTGACAAAATCCAAAGGCAGAGAGACGAAGGTGGTGAAACAAGAAGGGAGTTTATTTCAGTGAGGCCAACACTGGGAGAACTGCTTCTCCCAAATGCTCAAACTTCTAGGTTTATATAAGGAAAATGTGGATCAAAGATGGGTGGGTACATGCAGGTGGGCAGTAAGGTCGGGTCAGTCACTGTCTTAGGGTCCGTCACTTGGGGTCTTGGTGGCTCAGGGCAGTCCTTACTGCTTGTTGGTGTAGTTTGGTTCTTATCAGGGAATGTTTTGCCGGTAGGGTGTTTTGCCTGAGTTAAGAAATGAGCCAGAAAGAGGAGCTTAATTAATAAGAAAGTACAGACTGAAGTCAAAATGGTCCTCTTTTTTCTTTGCTGCTTAGTCCTGTAGTTGGGGGAGTGTATTCATTTCCTTTTGGTATATAGCAAAGTACAACAAATTTAGCAGCTTAAACAACACCCAGTTATTGTCTCAGTTTCTGTAGGTGAGAAATCTGGGTACTTTGTGGCTGGACTCTGTACAGCATCTGACCAGATCATCTCATCAAGATGTCAGCTGTGGCTACAGTTTTCATCTGAGGTTCAGAGTGTTCTTCCAAGTTCAATACTTGCTGGCACAATTAATTTCCTTGAGGCTATAAGTCCTTCTTCTTGCTAGCTTTTGGTTATGTTACCACTAATCCACATAAGTAGTTCACATGACTACAGTTACTTTTATTAGACAACCAGGAGCCAGTCTCCATGACTTCCTCTGTCTTTGACCTCTAGACTCTCCTTTAAGACCCCCTTTTAAAGCTCATCTGGTTCAGTCAGACCCACCCACCATAATTACCTTTTGGGCCACTCGACTGATTAGGGACCTTAAATACATATGCAAAATCTATTTGCCATATAACAACGACTGGAGTGATGCTATCCCATTATATTTACAGGTCTCCCCACATTCAAAGGGAGGGGAATTACAGGGTGTGGGTCATTGAGGGTTCTTAGAATTTTGTCTGCCATTGGGAAAGAAATATTTTTATGTTTACCTTCTTAGAATCTGGACATATGTAGGAGGATAGTGCAGAGGGAGAACAGTAACCCACTTGACAAGTTTACTCATATTTATTTGTCTTTAAGCCTTTCCCATATTTCCTGGTATCTCACTATAAGTGCCTCCCTCTATGAAAACATTTGTTGCATTTAGAGGAAATGAAAAACTAAAATTAAAATAAAAAAACTTTAGGTAATAAGAAAGGCAATAGGAGATTAGGTGGTTATCATTATTCCTTGATACCTGTTGTGTTGCCCATTTTAGAGATGAGATTGAGTCTCATAAGGTAAGAGATTTTAATACATAAGATCATGTTCCTATTAAGTGACAGGTAGATTCATACTCATTGCACCAGGCAGTTGTGGTGTGATTAGTCCACAGTTTGTGAGGAAGAAATTTTTATGAAAAAGAATAGTTATTTGAAAGGGTTAGAGTGGGGATATTATTGGTGGAACAGAGAAGGTAGCAGAAGTTGGGTCATGGTATGTGGGATGGTTTGAGTCTAAGAAGAAAAATATTTTCAAGAGGAGACGATTAGTTTTAGTTAAGGATATCGAGCTTTAAAGAATATAACCAAAGAGTTAAAATTGTGAGGAGATACAACTTAATTTCTTAATAGAGGGGATATAGTAGGGGCTTGGTAAATCTTTGTTAGCTGAATAAACATATAAATCTTTGGAATTAAGATGTCTCTAGCTACTGTGCCACTCCTTAGAGAAAGGTAGAAAGCAGAGACCTAAAAGAATGCTCTTGCATAAGCCCTAGAATGAGATGAATCTTGAGATGGGAATTGTGGTAATGTCTCTAGAGAAAGAGAGGTCAGTTTTCTGTCATTTCAGTAGTTAAGAGGATAGCATCCCAGCGTCCTATCTTAGTACTGAGAGACACCTTGTTTTATTGAGAAGTGTGATTCTTTTAAAGTGAGCTTTAAGTAAGTCATAGATCAGTTGGTTTTATAGAATCTTTTCTCCATATAATTGACCCCTTATTGCTTCCCTCAGGTTTTTTCCTTCCCCTCGTCTAATTCTGTTTTTGCCAGTTTGTGCTTGAAGGACATCTCAGGTCCTACTTTCATAAAATAGATTCCTTTGTGCTGTAGGGCCTAAATGGTGCCCTGATAAGTTGCCCAAATGTCTCTGTAGAGTTTTGCTGTAATGAAACAGCTATAATAACGGCTTTTAACTTGATAGAAGCTCATAGTTAACAAAAACATTTTATATTGTGACCCAGTACAAACACATACACAATGGAAATAAAAGTTTCATGAAGTAACATTTAACCTTTATGTAGTGCCCTCTGATATTTTCTGGCTTTGCTTTTTAAATTAAGAATGTTGGTTGCAACTCACCAGATACCATGACTCAGTTGGAAAAGCCGTGAATCTTGGTAATCAGAATAGTACAAAGTAAAATCAGAAGAAGAAATCATTTCACTTCTATTAGACTGGTAAACATTAAGCATTCTGATAACATCAAGTGTTGGTGAGAATGTGGAGAAATTATACTCCCACTCTTGGCAGGAGTATAAATTGACAGTCATTTTGCAGAAAAATTTATTTATCTAGTAAATTGGAGATAAAATATGAATAAAAATGTTCACAACCTTGCTTGCAGTAGCCAAAATTTACTTTTTATTTATTTATTTATTTATTTATTTATTTTTAAAGATTTTATTTATTTGTCAGAGAGCGTGCGCGCAATAGCAGGCAGACTGGCAGGCAGAGGGAGAAGCAGGCTCCCCGCTGAGCAAGGAGCCCGATGCAGGACTTGATCCCAGGGCTCTGGATCATGACGTGAGCCGAAGGCAGACACTTAACCGACTGAGCAAACTGGGTGTCCCAGTAGCCAAAATATAGAAACAAAGTTTCCATCAGTGGTAGAATGGATAAATAAATGGTGGTTTTCAAAAGGTAAAAACAACCTTGATTCCTAGGTTAATTTCACATGGTCACAGAGTATTATCCTTTTTATGTTTAATGTTAGGGATTTGGGGATATTCATGAAGGATATCGCTTTGTAGTTTTCTTTGGTTGTATTGTCTTTGTTAGGTTTCAGTGTAATGATTATGATGGTCTCAGAAAATAGGTTGGGAGATGTTCCTTTATTTACTGAAAGAATTTGTTTAGCACTGATATTAGTTCTTAATTGAATGTTTACTAGAATTCACCGGTGATACCATCTAGACTTGGAATTTTCTTTGTGGAAAGATTTTTGGTAACAGTTAAATTCAGTTTTGTTAGTAGATCTGTGGCTATTCAGATTTTGTTTCATCTTGTCAGTTTTGGTAAGTTGTATTTTTAAAGACGTTTGTTCATCTTATTTCATTTATTGATATAATTGTTTACAAGATTCCCTTGTTAGCCTTCTAATGTCTATAGGATCTGTAGTGATATCTCCTCTTTAATTTCCAGTGTTGTTAGTGTGTTCTTTCTGTTTTTCTTGACTGGCATCATTCTTGGTTTACCAGTATTATCTTTTTAAGTAGTAACATTGCTAGTTTTCTCTATTTATCTTCTCTATCTCATTTGTTCTTTTCCTTATAACTTTCTGTTTTCCAAATATTTGCTTTTTTTCTAGCGTCTTAAGGTGGAATCTTAAGTCATATATTTCAGACATTTCTTGTTTTCTAATTTAAGCATTCAAAACTATCACTTTTCCTGAAAGCACTGCTGTATTCCACAAATTTTGATATGTTGTATTTTTGTCATCAATTTGAAATAATTTTTAATTTGCTTTCTAATTTCTTTGACATGTGGATTACTTAAAAGTGTGTTTAATTTTCAAATATTTGGGATGATTTTAGGTATCTTATTATTGATTTGTAACTTAATTTCCTTTTGAGGTCAGAGAATATATTCTGTATGATTTTAATCCCTTTAAATTTATTGAGCCTTGTCTTATGGTTTGTCTTAGTAAATGTACCTTTCACAGTTGAAAAGAATGTATTGTGCAGTTGTTGGGTGTAGTATTCTGTAATTATCAATTAGATTAAGGTGTTTTGGTAGCATTTTCAAATCATTTGTGTACTTGCTGTGTTTTGTGGGTTTGTTTGTTTTTTGGAGGGGGATGTAGTTCTATCAGTTGCTGAGAGGTTAGAATATCCAACTATGACTTCACGTTGTTGTCTTTTTCTTGCATTTGTCTTCTCCTTTAGTTCTGTCAATTTTTGTCTCATGTATTTTGAAGCTGTGTTATTAAGCACATAAGTACATAATATGTCTTCCTGATGAATTGATCTTTTTATCATTTGAAATATTTCTCCTTCTCTCTGGTAATACTCTTTGTTTCCAGGTCTACTTTATGAGATGTTAGTATAACCACTTCAACTTTCTTGAGCTTACTGTTCCCATTATGGATCTTTTTTCACCGATTTACTTAAAAACTCTTTTTCTTTGTGTTTCACTTGTACCTCTTAAAGGCAGCATATGGTTTTGCTTTTTTCTTTGTTTTTTTTTTTTTTTTAAAGATTTTATTGATTTATTAGAGAGAGAAAGCACAGGCGGGGGGGAAAGGCAGGAAGAGGGAGAAATAGGCTCCCCGCTGAGCAAGGAGCCCGTGCAGGTCTTGATTCTAGGACCCTGGATCACGACCTGAGCCAAAGGCAGACGCTTAACTGACTAAGCCACCCAGGCATCCCGTGTTCTGCTTTTTTCTGATAATATGGAAGTAGAATCTCTCTTTCATTTATAGTAAACATTGATTATGTGTTAATGCCTGTCATGAATGGTTGAAGGCCTGAGATTTTATCGTACTCGAAGGCTAACAAGTTAACCTGCTGCAGTTTAATGGATGCTGGTAGGAGACATGAGGCTCCTTGATCAGAGAGAACAGTGCACTACAGCAATAGCAGTAGTAGCAAGTGGTGGTGTTCATACTGCATAGTATTCTATAGTGTTGTAGACTAATTGTGCCAAGACCATACAGCTAATAAATGACAGAATCAACACTTGCATCAGATCTCTAAGCCCCAGTTTGCGCACACTGTGGTAGTGTGAAGATCTGACCTGCACATGCAGTGAGTTGTGTTACAGGAGACGAATCTCAAGCTTAGGAGAACTTGAGTACTTATAATGGATGGTAAGCATGCTTCCTTTCTCTTTTCTCTGGAGATGCTATTTCTCTTTCCAAGACTGTTCACTATACAGATATTCTTGAAAAGTTTGGGACACAGGCATTCAGTGCCTCTGTTTTCAAGACATACAGAAAAGTAAGAGACCCATGGAGAATTGTCTCCCAGAGCTGCCCAATGAATTTTCTTAGTTTTCCCTATGTTGTTTGTGATTAAGTTTTCCTTGTATTTCTCACATGGCTGCAATCTAGCTTTTCAGCTCTATATCTGTAGTGTGCTTCTCTTTGAGTTTATGCTTTCAGCAAATTGGATTACATACTTGTATCCTAGCCCATCTCACCATGTCTTTGTTCTGGTGTTATATGTGTATAAGAAAATACTCATTGAGTATTTATTATGTACCAATAAACATTTTACAATAATAAAGCAACAAAACAAACTAACAGGAATAACACATGAAATGCTGTGGAGGGGGTTAGGTTCAAGATACTTCAGAAGCATAACTTGCAAAATTAAGGGGAGATGCCCTTCTCCCTTTCAGTTCCCCCCCAAATAACAAATACATTATGTGTTGGAAGTGATAAGAATCAGGAGAGTTTTTCTGCAGAATCCCTTTATTTTCTGATCAAAGTCACATTAATAGTTACATATTACCTGTACTGTTTTTAGTCTTGCTGGCAAAATTTCTCTTCATAGGTGTTGAATTGGTTTAAAGGTCCAGGTAGACGTTTGAGACAGCATTGCCTATCTTCTCAATCTTAGGCAGACAAAATGTGCCTTATACATAGTCAAGCATGAACATGACCTGGTTGTCTCTTTTGAGGAACTTGATTCCCTCTTTTATTCTAAAGCTCTGTTGACCCTGATTGTACCAGGTTATTACTTTTCCTATTTCATTTGCAGCACTGAGAGGTAGGCTTCTTCTGTTCTCTAGTAGCTATAGTATAAAGTAGCAAATGTGCAGAAATTTTTATGACATAACACAGGATATAAAAGCTAAAATTGTCATAAGTTGTGGTCTACTTTATTGTTCAAGCTTAAATTACATTTTGGGAAGAAAATGCCTTACCGTATATCTTGCGTTGCTAGGGATAGTGAAAGGAAGGAAGCACTGTCACATGATAAATGGCTAAGAAAGCCATTGTGCAAGAGAGTTCCTGGCACCTGAGTCACACTGCCTGTGTTAAATTCTAATGCAGCCCCTTCCTAGGTATGTAAACTTCGGTGAGTTCTTTAACTCTCTTACCCTCAGTTTTCTCATCTCTAAAATGGGAAGAAAAACATACTTCTGTCATGGATTGTAGAAGTTAAAAGAGTTTTAGCTTTTAACTATTAGACTGTACTGTGTCACACATAAATTCTAAGGACGTTAATCTTACATTTAAAAGGTGAATAAAATTATAATATAGATAAATAACGAGGTTACTTTCCAGAAGCAAAAGCATTTTAATCAGTTTCTTATCAGCACATAGACCTAGCAGTAGATTAAAACTTTAGTAATGAGAATTGTCAGAGGATGGAATATTCTGGTCAATTGAGATGAGGGTTATAGCCAGAGTTTTCTGCTGATTGTTAACGTATTTAAAAAATTGGGCTCTTTTTTCTTTCCTAAGAATGTATTGTATCCTGGAAAGGTAGTGTAATGCCTTCTTGGTAACTGAGTAATGTTGATGGCCATATCAGGATTATTATTTATAAATACTAGTTTTGCATGTATAATTTTGCAAACAGAGACTAGGAATGAATTTTATCAAGAGCAGAACATGTGTTTAAAGTTATCTCTTTGAGTAAGTTCCTAGATAAAATAAGATGATAGATGACTGCTTTTTCCTGTCGTAAAAATGGGGTACAGAGTACAAAACCCTGGTTAATGTATCTTTTTAAGTTATGGATACTTAGTATTTTATTTTTTATTTTTATTTTTTAAGTAGGCTCTACACCCATCATAGGGCTTGAACTTATGACCCTGAGATCAAGACCTGAGCTGAGATCAAGAGTCAGACGCTTAACTGACTGAGCTAACCAAGCACCCTATTTTGTATTTATTTTATAAGTGTAAAGGAAGCACGGTGTAGGAGAGAGAAAACTAGTGAAGGGCTAGAGAACTGAGTTTTAATTTATAGCTCTACCACCAATTAGCCGTGTGTCTTTGAATCATTACTTCTCTGGACCTCAGTTTCTTCATTGTAAACTTAGTGTCTTGGATCTGGTTTCCAAAATTCCTGTAAATTTTTTAGTGTCTGCTGAAATAATCAGGAAATCAGCTCTGAATCAGATAATGCAGAGGTTTTGATTTGAAAGTCTTTAATTTTGAAAAACCCAGGTTTTTCAAACAGGCTCCTTTTGTTTGCCTTTGATCTCTCATTGGTTATTAGAAAAGTTTGTGCTTTCTCCTAGCTGATAAGTATACAGACCAAAACGTTAATATTTAGATAGTATTTATAGCTTTCGGTGCCAGCTATGGGCGTGTGTTTGCTTCTTTATTTTTGAGAAAGAGATAGATTAGCGAGTGTTTTCATATAATTTTATTCATTGTGAATTATTCATACATTTATTGAAATCTATAATGAGCCATACACTTTGGGTATAAAGACATTAAAGCATAATTCTTGTTGTTCTGTGTACAGAGAAAGCAATTTACGACTCAGAATTTAGGTGATACTTTCTCCAAAAGTCCTTTCCTGATAGCCTGATTGCTCCTTCTTTCCTCTCTCTCCCTCCTTTTCTAATATCCAGGGTTGGTCTAAGTGCTCTTCCTTTGTGTTTTAGTAGTAATGTTGTGCCATGGCTATCATGACTGATTGTGGAATTGGTGCTCTACTTAAAGGTACCTGGCCAAGGGGTAGGTGGCGGCTGAAATCCACATTTTATTCTGCTTGACAGACTGTCCATTTGCTTTTTTCACTTTTTTCTGATTCACCTGTCCAAAGGAGGCCTTTTCCTCTAATTCTTACAAGAGAGTCTGTGTATGTTAACATTAATGTATGATTAAGAACATTCTATAGTGTCTCTTTTTTTTTTCTAGCCAAGTTTTATATTAGGTAATAAGTGCCTTGAGGTGGTTTGTGGAAGTGAGCAAATACTTCCTGAAGGTGAATTCTTATATCAGTTTTGAAAGAAAAGTGGAAGTTTGCCAGTCAAGAATGAGATGGTCGTGATAGGAATGCCATTTTAGGTGAATATAAAGGGACCAGGTTGTGATCTAGGGTTGACCAGTGGGTTCTCAAAGTGTGGTCCGTGCACCAGCAGTGTCACTATTATCTGGGAGCTTGTTAAGAAATGCATATTCTTGGACCTCTCCCCAGTCCAACTGAATTAGAAATTTTGCAGAGACCAGCAGTTTTTCACAGGTCCTCTGGTGTCTCTGATACAGGCTGAAGTTTGAGAGGTACTACTATAGCCCACTTGTTGAGGAAGCGTTAGTTCAGTATGTGTTCAGAGCATTGGTTACCTATGGAGGAGTGATTAAAATACAGAGCTTTAAGTAGTGATGAGAGTTCTTAGTGTGCCAAACTGAAGAGTTTGAATTTTGTCCGTAGGCCAGTGTCTACACATTAGAATCATCTGGGAGCTTTAAAAATATACCAATGGCTTGGAACTACCCCAGATCAGCTGACACCAAATCTCTGAGTTTCTGATGCATAGCAAGGGTTGCGAACTATGTAATTGTCAGATTTGGTTACTGATAATAGTGTATATGTTTATTGAGGATGTGTCAAACTATGTTAAGTGGCATAAAGTAATTAAATAGCACGGCAGTCTTATTTTGGTATTATTCCCATTTTACAGTTGAGGTAGAGGGGTTAAGTATCTTTTCCCAGTATTACTTAGCTAGGAAGTGGTGGGTTTGAGTCCAGGGTTTTGTGACTCTAAAGTCTGATCTCCTAAAGCAAATCTTTTTTTATTTTTTAATTTAACTTAATTTTTTATATTTTTAAAGATTTATTTAATTCAGAGAGAAGAGAGAGAACGAGCAGGAGGGGCAGAGAGAGAAAGAACCCCAAGCAGACTGTCTGCTGAGTGTGGAGCTGGCTGTGGGGCTTGATCTCATGATCCTGACCCCGCGATCAGTATTGGAGCTGAAACCAAGAGTTGGAGGCCCAACTGACTGTGCCACTTTGGTGCCCCCAAAGCAGATCTTTTTTTAAAACAGGGTTCATGAACTTAGATTGGAAAATATCACATCTTTATCTTTACTAACCTGTGAGGTTTGGCATTATGTTTCATTTTGTATGTGGGCAGCAAATCACAGTTGTGCTAGCATACCTGTGATTTTGTTACGAATAGAAATAAATATTTTCATATTACAGATGTTGCAGATGCCCCAAAATACCACTTATCATAATCTGTACTTTAAAATCAGGCTAATAGGGACACCTGGGTGGTTCATTGGGTTAAGCGTCTGCCTTCGGCTCAGGTCATGGTCCCAGGGTCCTGGGATTGAGTCCCACATCAGGCTCCCTGCTCAGTGGGGAGCCTGCTTCTCCCTCTCCCTCTGCCTGCCACTCCCCCTGCTTGTGCTCTCTCTCGCTCACTCGCTCGCTCTCTGGAAATAAATAAATAAAATCTTTAAAAAAAATAAAGTCAGGCTAATAGTCAGATGCAACTTTAGATCTTTTATTTACTGTGTTAGAGAAGCTTATGTTACTATGTCACAGATTTGCTTTTTTAATTTGTTTTTATTTTTATTTATTTTTTTATTTTTATTATTATTATTTTTTAAAGATTTTATTTATTTATTTGACAGAGGTAGAGACAGCCAGCGAGAGAGGGAACACAAGCTGGGGGAGTGGGAGAGGAAGAAGCAGGCTCCTAGCGGAGGAGCCTGATGTGGGGCTCGATCCCATAACTCCAGGATCACGCCCTGAGCTGAAGGCAGACACTCAACCGCTGTGCCACTCAGGCGCCCCTGCTTTTTTTAATTTGTTAATAATTAATATAATATGATTAATAGTTAATTCTTTTTCTAAGCATGGTACGATTTGCTGACCATTTGCTGAGAGAGAGTTTAGTGGATAGCTTGATGCGTAAGGTGGACAGGGAATGAAAAAGTCCATTTGTCTGGTTATCTCTCAGAAAGAGATCCTTAGGGATACTCTTTTCCTCACTCTTCTTTGACTTGTTAAATAGGACTGAACCCCAAGTTCTTTATTACACATCAAAGTTAATAGATTAAAAAATGCTTTCTGCCTAGAGTGCTTTTTTTCTAAGCACTTCTTAGAGAAGAAAATGATATGCGTTATCTTACCAGGCATTCTTTTTCTTTTTTTAAAAGATTTTATTTATTTATTTTTGTTGGGGGGGGCATGCGTGCGTGCTCTAGAGCACGAGTTGGGAGGAGGGGCAGAGGGAGAAGCAGACTGCCTGCTGAGCAGGGAGCCTGATGCATCATTTGATCCAGGGAGCCTGGGATCATGACCTGAGCCAAAGGCAGATGCTTAACCGACTGAGCCACCCTAGGCACCCTCACCAGGCATTCTTTTTTTTTTTTTTTTTTTAAAGATTTTATTTATTTATGTGACAGAGAGACAGCCAGCAAGAGAGGGAACACAGCAGGGGGAGTGGGAGAGGAAGAAGCAGGCTCATAGCAGAGGAGCCCGATGTGGGACTCGATCCTGGCACGCCGGGATCACGCCCTGAGCCGAAGGCAGACGCTTTAACGACTGCGCTACCCAGGCGCCCCCTCACCAGGCATTCTAACTGTCCTGTGGTCTGATACAGTGTTGTTCAATAGAACTTTCTGCAGTGATGTGTATGTTTTATATATGTGCTGTCCGGTATGGTAGTTATTAATGAAAGTGATGCAAAGAAGCAAAATAGTATAATAGTAGTTAACAGCAATTAACAGCAATATGATAATATTAAATAATAATAGCTAATAGGTTTTTTTACATATCAACACTGTTCTAAGCATTTTAATATGTTAAGTTATGTAATTCTTACAGTAACCCTGTGAAGTGGGTGCTATTGTTAAGTCTCAGCTTGTAGATGAGAAAAGTGAAGCACAGAGAAGTTCATGATTTTTCAAAGGTCACATAGCTAGTAATTAGCAGAAACAGGATTCAGACCTTGGAAGTTTGGGTTCCTTTATGTTCCTTTTGTAATACACTTTCCTCAAACCCCCAGATGCAAATACAGAATACTGTCAGAAATAGTATGTTAGAGGGAATTTCAGATAAATCATTTTGTTCTAATTATTAACTAAGTATTGTGTAATACTTTATAGTACTTTGACCTTTGTTATTATTTGAGTCTAATCATGAGCTCAATTTACTATTTTTTTCTATAAGTGTGTTAGATGTAGTAGGCATTTTTAGTAACCAACACTGGTATTATTAAACAGTAGTTTAGATCCCTCCCAGGTTAATTTAAAGCTAGGTTCAAAATGAATGTTAATATGATTATTCTGTTTACTGACAGTAATTGCAATGTACTTCTGAGGTCATTTTGTGATGAATTGGTTTTGGTTAATGGATATTTGGCTTTCCTGTTCAACATATATGAATAACTTAAGCTATGTTACACCCAGTATGTTATGTTTGTGGAGGTCCAGAAGTGGGAAGATATCTTTTAGGGACACAGTTTTATTCTTAACGTATTCAGAGCAAGCTGGTGGTAGAGTGAGATTAGAAGGGGCAAGAGAAGTGGCTTTTTTTGTGGCGCCTGACTGGTTCGATCAGTAGAGCATGTGACTCTTGATCTCAGGTTTGTGAGTTCAAGCCCCATATTGGGCATGGAGCCTACTTAAAACAACAAAATGAAGTGACATTTTTCATTTATCTGCTATAGGCATTGGTGCTCTACATACATAGCCATCCTTTATTGAATATAGGTTGTTTATCAAACCTTTTCAGTTTTTTAGGTTTATTACATATGACATTTAATCTGTACACAGTTCTTCAAAGACTATAATGTTGGTAAAGATATTTTACAAATGAGGGCTTTGTTAGGCTCTTCCTTTCCCTTCCATTCTCTTCCCCTCCACTTCAAGGGGAAATGGTGGTAAATACAGGTGGGGAATGAGATGGGGTGGTGCCGAAATTATCACTGATGCCAACTCATCTGGTACTTAAGGTTCTTCAGTTATAAATCATTTCGTTTTGGCTTGATATTAGAGATAAGATAGACAAGGTGTTTGTGCTCATGTGAGAGACAGTCAATAATCAGGTAAACATAATAGTCATATACTTATTATGCTATATTGATGCATTTATTAATAAATGGTATAAAGGGAATAAATTAGTTACTGTGACAGGTAATAATGGGATACATACATACATAGTATTAGGAAAGGCATTTTCCAGGACATGAAATTTAAGCTGAGATGTGCACGGGCAAGAATGGTCCAGGCACAAGGAAGGGCACAAGGAAGGGCAAAAGCAAAATCTCTCTAGCAGAAGTGGCTGTGGTATTTTAGGAAGTAAGAGAAGGTCATAGTGGCTAGAGGAGCATAATGCAGGAAGGGTGTTAGTGGCATCACATGAGACTAGAGAGGTAGGCCAGAGTCTGGATTATGTAGGGTGAATTTGGGTTAGTAAGGGCTCTAATGAGTGCAGATTTTATTATAAGTAAGGTGAGAAACCTTTGGATAGTTTTCAGCAGAGCAACCACTAGAGAACCACTCTAGTTCAGTGGTTCTCAGCAGGTATTTTGTTTCCCAGAGGACATTTGGCAATGTCTGCAGACAGTTTTGGTTGTCACAACTGGGGGTCATGGTATATGCTACTGGCATTAATTGTGTAGAGGCCAGGGATGCTGCTAAACATTCTCCAGTGCACAGGATGGCCCCCTACAACAAGGAATTATTACCCCAAAATGTTAATAGTGCCAGGGTTGAGAAGTTATGCTCCAGCTGCTGTGTGAATATTTGATTGTAGTGGGGGTGGAATGGAGGAGGGGAGGGTTAGGTTGTATTGATGTCCAGGTGACAGATGATAGTGCCTTGGTTTATGGTTATAATAGGGGTAATAATGAGATGTGTTCTGATTCCATATGTGTTGTAGAGTAGAGTAGGTGATAAGGGAAAAGGATGAGTCAAGAATTTCCAAGTTTCTGACTTCAATAATTGAATGAATGGTGGTGCCATCCCAAGATGCAGAAGACTGGAGGGAAGACCAAGAAAGAAGGGTTCTGATTTTTAAAATCTTATTTCACAGAATCTGAGTTACCATTAATAGAAGACACAACACTATTTTACATACAACGAGAAGGAAACATATGCCATAATGTCTGTACAGCCTATAATTGGTCACACCAGCCACTCATTTGTTGAAATTTTTCATCTATTCTCAGAGATTTGACAGTTTCTTTTGCCTTCATTTGCACTACTTGGCATGTGATAGCTTGTCCTTTAGTATATATTTTGCAGCAAAATATAATCAGGTTCATCTACTTGTGGCTGTTCTCGTATCCCATAATTCACTTCATTGTTGCTTTACAAGAAAACATGGAATTGGGATTACTGCTAGCAATAATGAATGTTTGATTTGCTAATCTGTTTTTGTACTTTTGTACATATTAACTGTTCATGTCAATGCCAAATTATAGAGTATTTTAAAAGACATTTTGAAGGTATTTAAAGTCAACATGCATGAAACTAACAGTGTACATAACTCAGTTGATGACATGGTGAACATCTGTAACTTGAGTTCGTGGTTGAACAACGACAGCTATGTTTAGTTACTGTCTGTCTAGCACAATTGTAAAATGCCTTTGATTGTGAGATGTATCTTTACCTCAAAAATGTTAAAATAAGGGAAAAAATATACATGTAGAATGGGTGAAATAGACTAGATGGTGTGAAACTTCCTATACCAGTCCATTTTACGTATGATGTGAGTAGAAATGGATGAATAGCACTACTGATGGTAGTAGTGTTAATAGTATGAATGGTTTTTGTGTTATGGAAGCTTACCTTTTAAGGAAATCACTGGAAGGTGAAAATTTGCATTTGCCCTGAACTGTTCAGTGTTAGAATTTGTTGAATGGGTAAAGAGGGCAACAAATAAGAAATAGTTCTTAGGGAGTATTGTATAAGCTAAGTGATAGAATTAAAGTGATGAAACTGTGTACATGTTTGTTTTGAGGAGATATGCTAGTACTAGCAGAACAATTAGTACAGAGTAAAGTTGTAGGCAGCAAATGTATCTTAATTTTGGCCAGAGAACCTAACTGCCATTTTTTCATACTACACTGTAAGTTCTAGTTTAATTTACGTAGCTTTGAAAAACCAGTTTGCTAATAGTTTTGCTGCATTGTGTTAAAATGATGGTAACCATCATCTAAAATAAACATACTGAAATTTTATTAACAAAAGCAAAGTTCCGTACATAAAATGGTGCATGCATGCATGTGTGTATAATTTCTTTGATGTACAAAACCCAAATCTTTTACCACTACTACCCTTCAGTAGGAACACAGCTGTGGCACTTTAGTCCAAGCCATAGACAGACATCACAGAAACATCAGGTTAGGTACTCCCGTCAGGTCTGATAGTGATTTTTTTTTTTTCTAATTAATTTCCCCAAATGATCATGGGTTTTTGTTTGTTTTTTAGAATACCTTTTCAGAGAAAAATAATCCATTGGTTAAGTTGCAGATACTCTACTACGACTTTGTTTTACCTGTTTGGCACTTAATTAAGTACTACTTGTACTATGAGAAATTATGATAATTCAGGTGTGGCTTTCTTTATTATTCTGTGTCTTCAGGGAAGGGACATGATTTTGTGTGCTCCATAGTACCAGAGCACAGTGCTGGGCAAAGTAATAGACATTCAATAAATAGTACTTAGATTCAACCAAATTGAGCAATTTAGATTTCTACCAAAGACTATGCTTGTTATACTTTAAACCTTTTATTTAAAAAAATTTTTTTAAGATTTTATTTGAGAGAGCATGAGTGGGGGGAGGGGGAGAAAGAGAGGGACAAGCAGACCCCTTGCTGAGTGGGGAGCCTGACTGGGTTTGGGGGGAACTAGATCCCAGCGCCCTGAAATGATGACCTGAGCTGCACGTACCCCTACTTTAAACCTTTTAATTAGAAATTATTGCATTATAGCTTCAGATATGCTGACATCATTCTTTCCTGAGATTCTTTTATTGTGCTGTTTGTTTCTAAATCTTTTCAGTGACCTTTTTTCTGTCTTCATTCATTCATTCATTCATTCATTCATTCATTCTTCATTCATTATGTGCTGTTACCAGTTTCATTCTAAGTTCAAGCTAGACAGAACTTGGAAATAGGAAATAATTTTGTTATATGACCTCACTTTAAGCAGATACACATGCAGAGATTCTTGTCTATTAAAGGGTCTTATGCTGATATGTGGGGTGACTGATTTGATAATAGTAAGGTTTTTGATAATGGTTCACTGGTTCACTAAAAAGTTTGGAAGATTTTGGGGTGCCAGGGTAGCTCAGTTGGTTAAGTGTCTGCCTTTGGCTCAGGTCATGATCTCAGAGTCCTGGGATTGAGCCCTGTCTCAGGCTCCCTTCTCAGCAGGGAACCTGCCTCTCTCTCTGTCCGTCTCCTTTTGCCCCACTCCCCTGCTCGTGTTCTCGCTGTTTCTCTCAAAATGAATAAATTAAAAAAAAATCTTAAAAATTTGGAAGCTTCTTTTGTTGATCCAAAATATCATTGGATTTACATAGAAATGTTGAGGAACATACAGATTTGCAATTATAATACTTTAAACATTTGAACTTTTTTCCATTTGGAAACCTTTCTAGTTCTCTCAAGAAAGGAAATTTGAATTGTTAGGAGCATTTCGTTTTCTAAAATAATAAGAAATAGTACTTGGCTGTGAAAGACCTCTTCATGAATTTTTGCATGTGTTGAACTTTTTGAAAATTTTTAAAAGAATTACATATTTATTTTAGAAAGAGTGCCTGTGCGTGAGGGGGGGATGGGTGGAGGGAAAGACTCGCAAGCCGACTCCCTGCTGACCCTGGAGCCCAGGTCGGGGAGGGGGCTCAATCTCATGACCCTGAGATCATGAACTGAGCCGAAATCAAGAGTCAGATGCTTAACCAACTAAGCCACCCATATGCCCCGGAATTTTTTTTTTTTTTTTAATAACATAGACACTGAGAGTTTCTTTTCAGTCTTGAGTCTTTTAGTCCTATGATAGCTTTTGTCGCCCTTCTGCCTTAATTTTCTTATCTAGCCTGGAACCTTATTTAGCTTTTGAAATATGTTGAGCTGCTTTGCACTTTTGTCTCTTTATTGCATTGTCTAATAGCCACAGATCAGTTCATCTTTCTTATTTCTGTGTACCTGGTTCTGAGCTACTAAGCACATCTGGAGAAAATCACATCTTTGCAGACTGGAGCCACTAAATGTTCATGCTCTCCAATCTTAATTGGACCCTCAGCATTATCCAGTAAACCTTTTTTTATTCCCAGTTCTTTCTCATTTCTCATAGCAGTTATTAAATTTTTTTTACTCTCTTATAGCACCCTTACTTCATTTCTCTTTCTCAGTAGATGACCATATCTAGTCATTGAGAAACTTGGATTTAATTATTATTTTAGTTCCGGAAGATGTTGAGATGATTGAAAGGCTAGATAGAGATTACCCTGACGTTTGCTATGCCTATCCCATAGAAGTATACAGCAAACCAAGATAAAAAATTTTAGAACAAAATTTGAGATAATGTATCTTTGGGGTAGTTTTGGTTGAATCTACTGTGGGCTAATTTTAGTATAAAATTACTTTTTCAATTATATTTACATTCTCAGAGTAGTTTTGTGTTTGGAATTTAAGATTAGAGGAAGTTCTTTGTTGTGTAAGAGGTTCCAAATAAACATCTTATGATAACTTTTAAAAATTGCAGTAGAATGTATTAATACATAAAATACACTGCTTATAAGCTAGCTTGATGAATTTTTACCCGTGTAATCTAGATCAGGATATAAAACATTTCCAGCACTCCAGAAAGTTTTCTAGATCTTTTTTCAGTTCTCTCCCCACCATCCCCCACACCTCTTCCAACCTTTGTAGCCACCAGTTAAGTTTGTACTTTGTCTAGCTTCTTTTCCTTTAACATGATTTTTGTGAGATTCATCAATATTGTGGCATGTATCAGCAATTCTCTTTTTATTCCTATGTAGTATTCTGTGTGAATATACCAAAATGAATTAATTTATTCTTTTGTGCGTAGACATTTGGGCTATTTTCCTTTTTTGACTATTGTGATAGCTGTTGTGAACATTCTTGTTCAGGTTTCCTGGTGAACATAAACTCTCATTTCTTTTGGAAAATTATACCTAGAGTGGAATGGCGAATTGTAGTGTACTTTTCAATACCACTTTTATAGTGGAACCTGACATTAGCTTCACCCTACCTATTTATAAGCAGTGTCATTCCTTTTGATAAAGAATACAAATAGAGCATTAAATAGATTTTGTAGCAAGATTCTAAAAGAAGGTACTTCTTGGGGCACCTGGGTGGCGCAGTCGTTAAGCGTCTGCCTTTGGCTCAGGGTGTGATCCCAGCGTTCTGGGATCGAGCCCTCCATCAGGCTCCTTCTCTGGGAGCCTGCTTCTTCCCCTCCCACTCCCCCTGCCTGTGTTCCCTCTCTCGCTGGCTGTTTCTCTCTGTCAAATAAATAAAAATTAAAAAAAAAATAAAAGAAGGTACTTCTTTGTTTTCATTTACTTATGAAATTAAAATTCTTCTTTTGGTTCTGAATTAAACTACTTATTTCTGTTAGTACTTCCTTAAGTATTGGTTATACATCTTTTATTCTTTTATTCAAATTTGAACATTTTTCTCTGTTATGGTCTGTTCTGATCCCTGTAAGATGATCTTTCTTATTTATTAGAGGATTTCTCTGACTGCTGATAAGACCAGAAAATAATCATTGGTTTTCCTGGCAGAAACATAGGCCTTTTTGGTTTTATTGGGTTGGCCTTTTAGAGACTTGCAGTGAATGAAATAGAAGAACTATTGGATTCAAAGACTAAAGACCTGGATTTTGTAAGTTACTTTTGTCCTTTTGTAAATTACTTTTACCTCACTTCCTCACTTGTATTGGAATAAACATCTATGTCCTGGTCATTTCAGAGGATGGTGGCTAGTAAATGAGCTAGTGTAACAGTGCTCTGTAGACTATGAAATATGAATATAAGCAGTTGTCTTTTTGGGGAGACATTTTGTATATTTGCAGATTTCTAAGCAGCATTCTTCCAGTTGTAAAAGAAAATATAAGTTACGGTTTTCAGAAGCATGGAGCAGGGCAGTAGAGTGTCTTCGTGAAGGCTTACTGCCCGAAGAGTCAGTTCTAAGTGTGGCAGGTACTGATGAACTATGTACCAAACTCTGGTTCTCAGAATTGATATGTTCAGAAGTTCAGTTTATTATTTACATCTAGTAGTGATGTAGGTTTCAGGTCATTTCAAGTCCGAAGAATAAACCAGGGTATCATATTATTGATATGCATTGAGAAATGTAATTTTCCAGTGAAATAGTTCACCTGTGTTCACCTATCAGTGCCTTCTCTTGTAGGAAGACCTATATCAGACACAGATTATAATCTGAAGATTGACCAGTAAACTTGGAATGAACCCAAAGTGAGTTGGATCATTTTAGTTGCTGTTGTTGAGCTGTGATAGCCTGACAAATCTGTCTGCACTATAGCAGATCTGGGTCAGTACACTCTATCCAGGGACAGTGTTAGAGACAAACTGCCAAATTTAATTTGTGTGAACACTCCTCGCTATTCAGTTAATTCAGTTTCAGCTTTCATATAGTCATGGACATAATCTGGGTCCTGCTTCCCATGCTATCTTCTTTGGATTTTGTGTATTTACTTTCTTCCTTCTGCAGATAATTTATCTTATGTTTAAGTCTTCCTGATTTAATCCTCACCATAACTTTGCCTCAGTTTAAGAGAACCTTTTCTGTGTGTCCATATACTGATTCACTAGTGGATGGAATGTATTCTTGCAAAGTTGAGTAAGATATATATTGCTTTCAGTGCACCCTTACCTCTGGATGTAGGAAGAATATGGATTTTGTAGTCAAGCCTGGATTTCAGTATTGGCTCTACCATCTATTTAGCTGAGACTTTGGTCAAGTTACTTCTTTAAGATCCATCTATACATTCATCTATCATCCCAGAGGCACTGTAGTTCTCCTTCTCATTGCCTCTTTCCCCTTCTCCATCACAGTTACGTAATTTACATAACAGGAAATACTCTCATTTTTAAATACATAATTTAGGGATTTTTAGTTAATTTGCAAAACTGTGTAATCATCGCCACAATTGACTTATAGTATTTCCATCACCCTGAAGAGAAACTGCACCATTTGCAGTCACTTTCCTACTAAGCTATTTTTTGTATCTATAAATTTGCCTTCTTGGGACATCTCATATAAATGGAATTATACAGTATGTAGTCTTGCGTTTGGCTTCTTTTGATTTGACAATGTTTTTAAGGATGATCCATCCTTAAAAAAGTGCTTTCGGGACTTTTTATTGGTGAAGAGTATTCCATTTGTTTATCCATTTACCAATTGACAGACATTGGAGTTTCCACATTTTGGATGTTGGAAGTAATGCTGCTATGGCCATTTGTATGGAAGTCTTGATGTAGACATATTTCATTTCTCTTCCCTTGATACGTAGGAGTGGAAAGAATTGCTGGATCATATAGTAAATTTATGTTTGGAATTTAAGAAATTGCCAAACTTTTTAAAATGGTTATATCACTTTACGTTTCTGTTTACCAATGTATGAGGGTTTCAGCTTTCCTATTCTTTTTATCAGAATATTTAGGATGTCTGTTTGATTAGATTTCAATATCACACATGACATTAACTGCTATCAATGAACAAGAATCATAGTATCACAGGATTTTACTACTCTAGCGAGGGGAAAAAAAAACCCACCTAAAATTCCAGTTATATTAAATGGAAAAATATAATGCTGAATATTTAAGAGCGTAGATTTTCTACTAGGTGAATGTGATTACTTGAAAAATTTCAATACAGAAAGAAAAATTTCAACACAGGAAGAAAAATTTCAATAAAGGACTCCATAGAACAGTGGTCAAAATTTATCACTTTATTAAAAACAATAAAAAAAAATACTTTCAGTTATAGAAAACTTAAAACATGTAGATGAAAATAGAAGAGTTTAGTGAATCCTCACATACACATCATGCAGCTTCAGAATTATTCTCATGTCCAGTCTTGTTTCATCTGTACCCATATCAGCAACCCTCTCCCCCATATTATTTTGAAGCAAATCCTAGACATCTTAAACATTGCCATTGTCATATCTAAAGCTATTAGGAATTCTTTATTAATAAAATTTATTACTTTTGAAGAGTGAGATGGAGAAGGAAAAATTTAAATGTTTATCTTTATTTAAAAATAGAAACACTTAAAAAATAGATTTCCAGTCTCAGGAATTGGAGTGCGTTTAGATAAATACATGAGTTAGTTTTGTTTTTGTTTTTTAAAGAAATCTCTTCCTTTTTAGGGGATTTTTAGGTTGTATATCTTCCTGTCCTCCTCCAGAGGAAAAAAATCAAAATTTTGAGGGAGGCTGAGTTATATTATCAGTTGGTTCATTTACGTGAGAATAAATATCTTTGGGACATAGGGTGAGGTTAGAAGGAGTTTGCCACTATTTATTTATTTGTTTGTTTGTTTACTTATTTACTTATTTAGTAGACGCCACACTGGGCATGGGGCTTGAACTTAATAGTGACCTTGAGATCTAGAGTCATATGCTCTACTGACTGAGCCAGCCAGGTGCCCTGGAATTTGCCATTTCTAATAAGAATTCACTTTATTGTTGCTTTAGGGAAATTATTTTTATCATTTACACTCAAAATTCATTGCTTTAAAAATTAAAACATTTTTTAAAAAGGTTTTGTTTATTTATCAGAGAGAGAGCGCACAAGCAGGGGGAGTGGCAGGCAGAGGGAGAAGCAGGCTCTCTGCAGAGCAAGGAGCCAAATGCAGGACTGATCACAGGACCCTGGAATCATAACCTGAGCCCAAGGCAGACACTTAACCAGACACTTAACTGACCGAGCCACCCAGGTGTCCCTAAAAATTAAATTCTTGAGTGTTACTTTCTATAACATGATTCCTGATTTAGATTATAGATTCGATGGATACTCCCGGATCCATAGTCTAGTTTTTTTGTTTGTTTTCTGAAAACGCTACAGTTTTTCTTTTCCTGATATGCAGAATTGATTTTTTTTTTTTTAAGATTTTATTTATTTATTTGACAGAGACCACAAACAGGGGAGCTGCAGATGGAGAGGGCAAAGCAGGCTCCCCACTGAGCAGGGAGCTGGACGTGGGGCTTGATCCTAGGACCCTGGGATCATGACGTGAGCTGAAGGCAGATGCTTAACCAGTTGAGCCACCCAGGCACCCCTTGATTTCTTATTAGTACTAAAGTGCCTATAACATCAAAGTCAGTGGTACCTATTTATGGTAAATGTGGGCTTTCATTTTAGCTTCACTACTGACTCAAATGGGCTACTCTGCTTTTTTGAGCCTCAGTTGACTTGTGACATGGAGATATATATATAGGTATATATATATAAATATATATATAATATCTGTTCTTTATTCACTCATGATTGTCCAAAGTATATAATGAAATGTTAACTAAATGCATGTGGATTATTTTTTGGGTGTACGTGTTAGGGCAGGGTTAACAATACCGTGTGGCTTTATGCTCCATGCATTTACAAAAAAGAGCAGAGAAGTGAAGACAGAGCGCAACCATTTAGTAAGTGCCTGTGATGTATAATTGTGATAAGCCATTTAAACAAATTCCCACTTAATCCATAGGACAATGCTGGAAGGGATATATATTATCTTCTTCCAAACTAAGGCTCAGAAATGTGAAATAATTTGCAGAAAGTATATATTGTTTCTCCACTTTGCATATGAGGGAACTAAGGCTTAGAAAAGTGTAATAATTTGGATAAAGTCTTACAACTAGTTAGTATCCGAATTTGGGCCCAGGGCAGCTTTAATTTGAAAGTTTATGCTTCTTGGGGCGCCTGGGTGGCACAGCGGTTAAGCATCTGCCTTCGGCTCAGGGCGTGATGGCGTTATGGGATCGAGCCCCACATCAGGCTCTTCCGCTATGAGCCTGCTTCTTCCTCTCCCACTCCCCCTGCTTGTGTTCCCTCTCTCGCTGGCTGTCTCTCTCTGTCAAATAAATAAATAAAATCTTTAAAAAAAAAAGAAAGTTTATGCTTCTTTCTACTATGGACAGTTGTATAGGAGGGAGAGAATAAACAGATGTTTTCTTAACCACCTCCCTCCCCCTTAAGTGTTGAAATGTTAAAAGCTGCTGTGGCCAGTTAGCTAATTAGAAGATAGTTGTATTGCTAATTAGAAGATAGTTGTAATATAGCCATGTTTGCGGGTTGGTCAATTAAGTTATTTAGGCTTTACAGAAGAGTAGAACTTGTTTGAGTCATGTTTTGTTATCTACATGGCTAAATTGGGTTTGTAGGATAAGCATTGTAGAAGCACAGGGTCAAAGTTATAGGTCATAGCAATATTTTCAGAATTTCAGTTATTCAGGTACAAATGTCATTAGTTCTGCAGTATGTATTTACTATTGCTGTTATTTACTTAGTGTCTTTTTAAGTTGTAGTTTTCCCCCTGAGTTCATTTCAAAAGGAAACTAGAGTATGTATTATAGTGAGTGGGAAATAAATAGAAAGTGTTAAAATCAATAAGCAGTTCTAACATTAAAAGCTTTGTTAGCGTAACACCTGAAACTATTTTATTTAGGCACCAGTGGTTTGCATTATCATTCTTTGGAAAACTCAGATTTGGAAGATTTAACCGTAAGGATTTTATCATTTTCCAAGAGAAAACAAACTGATAAAGATTGATCAAAGGAAGGTGCAGGCATTCATATTGTAGTAGATCCGAGCAATGGTCAAGAAAGAATTCTTGAGACATTGTATGGTGCAGCTTAGTAAGTTTATTTAAGTAGCACGGAGAGAGGACCCGTGGGCAGAAAAGGCTGCACTTTTTGCTGTATGAAGCTGGTGGTTATATGCTTATTGCCCAAGGGGGAGGCGATGTGCAGTGAGTATTAGATCTTAAATATTTCCTCGATTTTTCTCCTGGTAAAACTACTTTAGCAAGATTTCTCTGGTGCTTATCATTCAGTTTGATATTAACTATTGGTGAGATATACAGGAAGTCATGAGATGCTTTAAGGATGTAGCAACCAGCATGTATTTGATCTTTATTCATACTTGCAGGTTATAGGTCAGCCTTCCAGGCTAAAGATGAACATTTCTCTCCTTCCATTCCTCATCAGTACTAAGTGAGAAGATCAGAGTAGAAACATTTGTGACTAGACCAAAAGTGACCTCTTTATCTAAGTGATGGGAACTATCATAAGTGATTCATGTCAACTTATATATACCTTCCATATATTTTTTAGCTATAGTAATTGCCTGAAATGTCTAGTAGACTTTTCACATTTATATGCCTTTTGAGAAGAACTTTTAATTGTGAAATAAAGTACATAAAATGCATCAAACATAAATGTACTATTTAAATAGTTATAAACACTGAAATTCTAATTTGGTCAAGGACCAGAACATTGTCAGCACTGAAGAAATTCCTCTACTGCTTGCCTATTTGCATTAAAGCTCCATCTCTTTCCCCTAAATGAACCATTAGCCTGACTTGTATGGTTATAAT
Source organism: Ursus arctos (assembly GCF_023065955.2). Taxonomy (NCBI): domain Eukaryota; kingdom Metazoa; phylum Chordata; class Mammalia; order Carnivora; family Ursidae; genus Ursus; species Ursus arctos. The sequence continues at coordinate 25,627,578 of NW_026622875.1, forward strand.
TTTGTTTTTAAAAAACATTTCTACCTCTTAAGTCTGTATCTCTAAATACTATATAGTTTGGGTTTGTCTGTTTTTGAGTTTCATGTAGACAGAACCACCCTCTATTATTTGTGTATTGTTTCTTTCATTCAGTAGCACATTTATAAGATTTATTCATGTTTTGTGGATCTGTAGTTCATTTTTATTACTTTAGTGTTTAATTGTGTGATTATACCACAATTTATCCATTTTACTGTTGGTGTGCATTAGATAATTTTCAGTTTGGGGCCATTACAAATAATGCTTCTTAAAACACTGTTGTGTATGTTTTTAATGTACGTATGTAGCCATTTCTGTTGGATTTGTGTCTAGGAGTAAAATCTCCTGGTCCTAAGGTATGTCATTGCTAGAGAATGCCAGGTAGTTTTCCAAAGTGGTTTTACCAAACTTTATTTTATTTTTTAAAAGATTTTTAAAAATTTACTCATGAGAGAGAGAAAAGAGTAAGCAAGTGAGAGCACGAGGTGGGGGGGTGAGAGGGAGAGGCAGACTCCCCACCAGTAGGGTGCCCGAGGGCACTGGGCTCCATCCCAGCATGACCTGAGCTGAAGGCATATGCTTAACCAACTGAGCCACCCAGGCTCCCCAGTTTTACCAAACTTTAAATGTGCCAGCGGTATATAAGAATTCCCTTTCCTTCACAGTCTCCTGAGCACTTATTGACAGTCTTTTAAAGTTTTAGCCATTTTTGAGCATTTTTATTTGCATTTTCACTGGCTATTAATGAGGTTGAGCTCCTCAACTTTGGCCATTTTGATATCCTGTTTTGTGAAGTGATTGTTGTCACTTGTCTATTTTTCTGTTGGATTGTCTGTATTTTGATTCATCGGGGTTCTTTATATATTCTGAATATGAGTGCTTTGTCAGTTTGAATAGAGTACTAATATCTTTCATTCTGTAGTTGCCCAAGGTGCCTTTTTAAATGCTAACTTCTGGTACAGAGAAGTTCTTATATATTTACATGTATCAGTCTTTTCCTTTATACTTAGTCCTTTTCTTGCCCTGTTTAAAAATTTTTTCCTTACTTGGAGATCATGAAGTTACTCTCCTATAACATCAAGAAATATTTACCTTTCCCATTTAGGTATGTACTTTACCTGGAAATGATTTTTTTGTATGTGTAGTGTTAGGTCAAATTTTAACTTTTTTTTTTCATATGGATGGATATCCAGTTGTCCCAGTACCATTTATGAAAAATGAAACACAATATCAAAAAGCTTTCCCATTGCTGCTTCAGTGTCATCTTTTTAATAATACATGTCCATCTATGCATGGTCTGTCTCTGGGCCTCTATCTTGTTACATTACTCTGTCTATCCTTGCTTTATTTATTGAGCTCAGTGATAAGAGTGATTGTTCTACAAAGCAAGTCTTCCTATTCTTGTTCTTTTTCAAGAATTCCTAGTCTGGTCTTTTGCATTTCAGTGTGCATTTTAGAACCACCCTATCAGCCCACCCTCTCTCCCCCACAAACAAACCAAATAAAACCCCCAGCCAAACTACAAAACCTTTTTGGATTTTTGACTGGGGAGAAATGACATCCTTTATAGCTTTCTAAATAGAAGTTATGCGTATCTTTTGTTAGATTTATTCTTGGATATTTGAATTTTTTAAATGCCGTTTTAAGTGCTATCTTTAGTGTTTTTAAGTGGGTTTACAGAAACTGGGATACTTTATTTTTTATTTTTATTTTTTTAAAGATTTTATTTATTCGACAGAGATAGAGACAGCCAGCGAGAGAGGGAACACAAGCAGGGGGAGTGGGAGAGGAAGAAGCAGGCTCATAGCGGAAGAGCCTGATGTGGGGCTCGATCCCATAACGCCGGGATCACGCCCTGAGCCGAAGGCAGATGCTTAACCGCTGTGCCACCCAGGCGCCCCGAGATACTTTATTTTTTAAAGATTTTATTTGTCACAGAGCGAGCGCGCGCGCATGCGCACAAGCTGGGGGAGCTGCAGGCAGAGGGAGAAGCAGGCTCCCTGCTAAGCAAGGAGCCCAGTGTGGACTTGATCCCAGGACCCTAGGATCATGACCTGAGCCAAAGGCAGATGCTTAACTGACGGAGCCACTTAGGTGTCCTGAAACTGGGATACTTTAGTTGTTGTTTTTAATATTTTATGTTTGAAACTGGGGTGCTTTAATCAGGAGTTTTATAGCAAATTTTTTGTGAGCAAAATTTTTTGTGAACAAAATTTCGTTCTAGTTCCAAGTCAAAACCGTCCAACTCGTCTCCAGCATTTATAAAGCCTGAGAGATCCAAGATGTTACACAAAATAATTGTTTCTCGTAGTGTCATTTTCCTTTTGTTTTCAAAGAAGCTGGATGGTGATTATTGTGTATTGGAATAGAAGCATATTTCACATAGCCATTTCACTTATTTCAGCTTGGTTGAGTTGATTGTGTTTTTCTGTGTTTGGCTTTTAGTTGCATTTATGTTTTTAGGCTATTTGTAAAAATAGTTCAAGCTTAAATAATGTGGTTTATTATTTTTAGTTTTAGATTTTTCTTGGCAAACTTTACTTTGCATTAGTTTCTTCTGGTTCATGGTTACAGTGGGGCAAGGGCTATGATCTAAATAAACATTAAAATGAAGTACATTATGCAAATTGCAGCCTTATTGCAATGGATATGAAGTAAAAAAGACTTCGACATTCTATGACTGGAAAGGAAACAAATACAGTAGAGGCTTAATTCTACATAGTAGTGTGTGTGTGAGAGAGACAAAAAAATTTGACATGAACACTGGAATTGGAGCACTAGAATAAAGAGCAGGGAAAAAAGGATCAGAATGAAGGGAAAATGAAATATCTTGGGGAAGAGAATGATGAAAATATTTTAATAGCTTAGTTGTTTTTGGAAAGCCTTTATGAATTCATATATCAATAGTATAAGAAAATTGATTCCTTAGAAATAAACATTTTAATAAAAACTGACATTGGAATTTTGTGTGGGGGTACTTTTGTATGCCTTAAAAACAATATTCAGTAAGAAAGGGGAAAAAACCACATATATATAGATATAGATACATAGATATAGATATATAGATAGATATACAGATATACAGAATTAGATATATATGTGTATATCACAGAAATGTGTTTTTTTCATATATATATATATATATATATGCCAAAAAATGTTATGTTTTATCAATAAATTCTGTGAGACTTATCTGGAGTTCTCAAACCCTTCTTTAATTAGGGAAAAGTTTGTTTAAACTGACAGAAATAACCATGTTTTATCTGTAAATCATACTGTAATCTGAGTTTCCTAAATCATAAATTCTCCGTTAGGTTGGTTATACAGAAGGTGTGGTAAACTTACACATGATTAAAATAATTGTGACGATTCATCACACATTTCAAAGATGCTGTGACTCTTTACTATACATTTTGGGGAGGTTGTAGGGGTGAATTAACAATAATATAAATACCAATATAGGAAACAGTGAAACTGTTTATTTCATATTAGTGATAGTTTATATTGGTTTTCCAGCAATTAAAAAAATTGGGGTGAAATTCATACAACATACAATTACTGATCTTAAAGAATATAGTTCCCTGGTATTTAGTGTAGTGGTACTGTTGTAGAACCACTACCTTTTTCTAGTTTCAAAATGTTTCCATCATACCAGAAGAATACTCCCATATTCATTAAGAAAGCATTCCATATTCCCCTAACCCCTGTCAAAAATCAATCCTCTGGCAACCACTTACCTGCTTTCTCTATGGATTTGCTTATTCATGATCTTTTACATAAATCGAATAATTTAATATGTACCTAGCTTCTTTCACTTAGTATAATGTTTTCGAGCTTCATCCAAGTTGTAGTTTGTATCAGTATTTATTCCTTTTCCTGGTTGAACGATATTCCATTATATGTATATACCACAATTTTATTTATTCATTTGATGTACATTTTGGCTGTCATCAGTAATGCCGCTATAAATATTTGTGTACAGATTTCTGTGTGAACATAATTTTTCATTTCTCTTGGGAATATACTCAGGAGTGGAATTGCTGGATCATATTATTAATTCTGTGTTTAGTTTTTTGAGGAACTGCCCAACTATTTTAGACAGTGAAACTTTTTTTTTTTTTAAGATTTTATTTATTTGACTGAGAGAGAGCGAGAGAGCACAAGCAGGGGGAGCAGCAGAGGGAGAAGGAGAAGCAGGATCACGGAGCAGGGATCCTGATATGGTGCTCAATCTCAGGACGCTGGGATCATGACCTGAGCAGAGGGCAAGCAGTTAACAACTGAGCCACCCAGGCGCCCCTGGACCGTGCACCATTTTACATTTTTGCCAGCAGTGTAGGAGTCCTGTTGCTCCACATCATTGCCAACACGTCATTTTTATTGTTTTGTTGAGAAAAAATTTATTGTTTTGATGAGACAAAAATTTGATTATATAGTTATATAGTACGTTTTGAAATTGAGACATGAGCCCTCCAACTTTTTCTTTTTTATATTGCTTTTACTATTTGGGGCCCTTGCAATTCCACGTGAATTTGAGGATTGATTTTTTCATTTCCTCATCCTAGTGGATGTGACATGCTATTTCATTGTAGTTTTGACTTGAATTTTCAAAATGACCAGTGCAGTTGAGTACTCTGTCATGTGCTTGTTGGCCAGTTGTACATCATTTTTGGAAAAAATGTCTTTTCAAGTCCAGTGCTCATTTTTAAAATCTGAGTTTTTTTGTCTTTCTCTCGTTGAGTTAAAAGAACTCTTTATCTGGGTACTAGACCCTTCTCAGATACATGATTTGCAAATATATTCTCCTTTTCTGTGAGTTATCTTTTAATCCACTTTGTAGTTTCCAAAGTGTTTAAGTTTTATGAGGTACAGTTGGTTTTACATATGGTGTGAAGTTAAGAGTCCAACTTCATTCTGTTCCATGTGGATATCAAATTATCCCAACAGATTTTGTTGAAGAGACTGCTAGGTAGCTTCCTTCTATTCCTAGGTTTCTGAGTGTTGTTTTTAGCATGATAGAGTGTTGAACTTGGCCCAATGCCTTTTTGGGCAAAATGATCATGTGTTTTTGTTTTTTTTTCCCTTTTGTTCTGTTAACTTGGTTTATTACATTGGTGATACAATTGGTGATATTATGTTGAACCATTCTTGCATTCCTGGGGTAAATCTCCCTTGGTCATGGTGTATAATTCTTTTAATATGCTATTATATTTGGTTTGCTAATATTTTGTTGAGGATTTTTGCATGTATGTTTGTATACTATATAATATAGTTTATACATATATATTATGTTTTTGCATGTATATTTACAAAGAACATTATAGGGTGTGTGTGTGTGGGGGTATCTCTTTAGCTTTGGTAGCAGGGTAAATTTGCTCTCATAGAATGTGCTAGAAAGTATTACTTATCCTATTGTAATTTATGGAAGAGTTAGGATAGGATTGGTATTCTTTTTTAATTTTTAAAATTTATTAATTTCCTATTGAAGTATTACTGACATACATTATATTAATATCAGGTGTACAAAATGATTAGACATTTGTATAGATTGTAAAGTAATCATCACAATAAGTCTGGCTGCCATCTGTTACCATACAAAGTTAAAAAAAATTTTTTTTCTTGTGATGGGAACTTTTAAGATTTACTTTCTTAGCATTGTTTAAATTTGCAATACAGCATTATTGACTGCAGTCATTACGCTGTGCATTATATCCCCATGTCTTATTTTTTAACTGGAAGTTTGTACCTGTTGATCTTCTACACTCACTTTGTTTACCCCCAGTATTCTTCCCCTCTGGCATCCACCAGTTTGTTTTCTATATGTATGAGTTTTGCTTTGTTTTGTTTTTAGATTCCACCTCTGAGTGAAATCATATGGTATTTGTTTTTCTGTCTGACTTACTTCACTTAGCATAATAACCCACAAGGTCCATCTGTGTTGTCAGAAATGGCAAGATTCCATTCTTTTTGTGGCTGAGTAGTATTCCATTGTGTGTATCCACATTTTACTATTTATTACTTATTTCTTTAATGTTATTTCTTTATTTTTTTAGAGGGGGAGGGCCAGAGGGAGAGAATCTTTTTTTTTTTTTTTTTAAGATTTTATTTTATTTGACAGACCGCCAGCCAGATAGGGAACACAAGCAGGGGGAGTGGGAGAGGAAGAAGCAGGCTCATAGCGGAGGAGCCTGATGTGGGGCTCGATCCCATAACGCCGGGATCACGCCCTGAGCTGAAGGCAGATGCTTAACGACTGCACTACCCAGACGCCCCAGAGGGAGAGAATCTTAAGCAGACTCCATGCCTAGCGTGGAGCCCGATGCAGGGCTTGATCTCACAATCCCGGGATCATGACCTGAGCCAAAATCAAGAGTTGGATGCTTAACAGCCTGAGCCACCCAGGTACTCCTATTCCACATTTTGTTTATCCATTCATCCATCCATGGACATTTAGGTTGCCTCTATATCTTGGTTATTGTAAATAATGCTGCAGTGAGCATTGGGATGTGTGTATCTTTTCCAATTAGAATTTTCATTATCTTTTGGATAAATATCTTTCATTATCTTCCACAGAAGTAGAATTACTGGATTGTATGGTAGTACTATTTTTAATTTTTTAAGGGACCTCTGTACTATTTTCCATAATGACTGTACTGGTTTGCATTTCCTCAGCAGTGCACGAGGGTTCCCTTTTCTTCTCACCAACCCTTGTTATTTCTTGTCCTCTTAATAACAGCCGTTCTGACAGGTGTAAAATGGTATCTCATTGTAGTATTTTTGTTTTGTTTTATCATCTTAACAGGTTAGTTGCATTAAAACGATATGCACCTTGTGTTGTAACTGATCTCCAGAACTTTTGTCATCTAGCAATAGTAAAACTGTACGTATTGAACAACAGTGTCGCCTTTTCCTATTCCCAGCCCCTGGTAACAACCACTATTGTTTTCTCTCTCTGATTTGACTACTCTAGGTACTTCATGTAGGTATAATCATGTAGTATCTGTCTTTTGTTTTAACTGAGCACAGTATCCTCAAGGTTTATCCAGGTTGTAGCATATGACAGGATTTCCTTCATTTTTAAGAATGGATGTTATTCCATTGTGTGTATATACCAAATTTTCTTATTTTAAAATTTTCTTATTATTTTTTTAGTAATCTCTACACCCAACGTGGGGCTCACACTCGACCTCAAGCTCAGAAGTAACATGTTCTATCTACTGAGCCAGCCAGCCACCCCATACCAGATTTTCTTTATTCATTTGTTGTTGGATATTTAGATTGATTCCTACTTTTGGCTCTTATGAATCGTGTTGCAGTCAACGTTGGTGTGCAAACATGCTTTGTACTTTTGATTTGTATTTCCCTAGTGATGAGTGATGTCTTGAGCAATTTCTCATGTGCCTTTTAACCATCTGTATGTCTTTGGAAAAATGTCTTGTCAGCTCTTCTATCCATTTTTTTTAATTAGAAGATTTTTTTCCATGCCCTTTTATTTTATTTTATTTTATTTTATTTTATTTATTTATTTATTTATTTTTTTTAATGATTTTTTATTATATTATGTTAGTCACCATACAGTACATCCCCGGTTTCCGATGCAAGGCTCGATGATTCATTAGTTGTGTATAACACCCAGTGCACCATGCAATACGTGCCCTCCTTACCACCCATCACCGGTCTATCCCATTCCCCCACCCCCCTCCCCTCTGAAGTCCTCAGTTTGTTTCTCATAGTCCATAGTCTCTCATGTTTCATTCCCCCTTCTGATTACCCCCCCTTTCTTTATCCCTTTCTTCCCCTACCGATCATCCTAGTTCTTATGTTCCATAGATGAGAGAAATCATATGATAGTTGTCTTTCTCTGCTTGACTTATTTCACTTAGCATTATCTCCTCCAGTGCCGTCCATGTTGTAGCAAATGTTGAGAACTCGTTCTTTCTGATAGCTGAGTAATATTCCATTGTATATATGGACCACAACTTCTTAATCCAGTCATCTGTTGAAGGGCATCTCGGCTCCTTCCACAATTTAGCTATTGTGGACATTGCTGCTATAAACATTGGGGTGCATATGGCCCTTCTCTTCACTACGTCTGTATCTTTGGGGTAAATACCCAGTAGTGCAATGGCTGGATCGTAGGGTAGCTCAATTTTTAACTTTTTAAGGGACCTCCACACTGTTTTCCAGAGTGGCTGTACCAACTTGCATTCCCACCAACAATGTAGGAGGGATCCCCTTTCTCCACATCCTCTCCAACAATTGTTGTTTCTTGCCTTGTCTATTTTTGCCATTCTAACTGGCGTAAGGTGGTATCTCAGTGTGGTTTTGATTTGAATTTCCCTGATGGCTAATGATTTTGAACATTTTTTCATGTGTCTGTTAGCCATTTGTATGTCTTCATTGGAAAAGTGTCTGTTCATATCTTCTGCCCATTTTTTGATTTGTTTATTTGTTTCTCGTGTATTGAGTTTGAGAAGTTCTTTGTAGATCTTGGATACCAGTCCTTTATCTGTAGTGTCATTTGCAAATATATTCTCCCATTCCGTGGGCTGCCTCTTAGTTTTTCTGACTGTTTCCTTGGATGTGCAGAAACTTTTAATCTTGACGAAGTCCCATAAGTTCATTTTATCTTTTGTTTCTCTTGCCTTTGGGGATGTGTCATGAAAAAGGTTGCTTTGGCCGATGTCGTAGAGGTTTTTGCCTATGTTCTCCTCTAGAATTTTGATGGATTCCTGTCTCACATCGAGGTCTTTCATCCATTTGGAGTTTATTTTTGTGTATGGTGTGAGATAGTGGTCAAGTTTCATTCTCTTGCATGTAGCTGTCCAATTTTCCCAGCACCATTTATTGAAGAGACTGTCTTTTCCCCACCGGATGTTTTTTCCTGCTTTATCAAATATTAGTTGCCCAAAGAGCCGAGGGTCCATTTCTGGGCTCTCTATTCTGTTCCATTGGTCTATGTGTCTGTTTTTGTGCCAGTACCATGCTGTCTTTGTGATCACAGCTTTGTAGTACAGCTCGAAATCCGGCATTGTGATGCCCCCAGCTTTGTTTTTCCTTTTCAACAGTTCCTTGGAGATTCGGGGCCTTTTCTGTTTCCATACAAATTTAAGGACTGTTTGTTCCAGTTCTTTGAAAAATGTCCTTGGTATTTTGATCGGGATAGCATTGAAAGTGTAGATTGCTCTGGGTAGCATGGACATTTTAACTATGTTAATTCTTCCGATCCATGAGCATGGAATATCTTTCCATCTTTTTATGTCTTCCTCAATGTCTTTCAAGAGTGATTTATAGTTTCTAGAATATAGGTCCTTTACGTCTCTGGTTCAAAGTTAATTCCAAGGTAACGTATGGTTTTTGGTGCTATTGTAAATGGGATGGATTCCCTAATTTCTCTTTCTTCGGTCTCGTTATTCGTGTATAGAAATGCAACTGATTTCTGAGCATTTATTTTGTATCCTGCCACGTTACTGAATTGCTCTATAACTTCTAATAGTTTGGGAGTGGATTCTTTTGGGTTTTCCATATAGAGTATCATGTCATCTGCAAAGAGAGACATTTTGACTTCTTCTTTGCCAATTTGAATACCTTTGATCCCTTTTTGTCGTCTGATTGCTGTTGCAAGGACTTCTAGTACTATGTTGAATAGTAGTGGCGAGAGTGGGCATCCTTGTCGAGTTCCTGATCTTAAGGGAAAGGCTTCCAGCTTTTTCCCATTGAGAATAATATTTGCAGTAGGCTTTTCATAGATGGCTTTTATGAGATTGAGAAATGTACCTTCTATTCCTACACTCTGAAGGGTTTTAATCAGGAAAGGATGCTGTATTTTGTCAAATGCTTTTTCGGCATCGCTTGAGAGGATCATATGGTTCCTGAGTCTTTTCTTGTTGATATGATGTATCACGCTGATTGATTTGTGAATATTGAACCACGCTTGCATCCCAGGTATGAATCCCACTTGATCGTGATGGATAATCCTTTTAATGTACTGTTGGATTCTATTAGCAAGTATCTTGTTGAGGATTTTGGCGTCCATATTCATTAGGGAAATCGGTCTGTAATTCTCCTTTTTAAGGGGGTCTTTGCCTGGTTTGGGGATCAAGGTAATATTGGCCTCATAAAATGAGTTTGGTAGCTTTCCTTCTGTTTCTATTTTTTGAAATAGCTTTAGGAGAATAGGTATTATTTCTTCTTTGAATGTTTGGTAGAATTCCCCAGGAAAACCGTCCGGGCCTGGAGTTTTGTTATTTGGAAGGTTGTTTATCACTGACTCAATTTCTTCATAATTAATTGGCCTGTTTAAGGAATCAATTTCTTTCGGTTTCAATCTTGGTAGTTTATAGGTTTCCAGGAAGGATTCCATCTCTTCCAGATTGCTTAGTTTATTGGCATATAGCTGTTGATAAAAATTTCTAATAATCTTTCCAATTTCAATGGTGCTCGTTGTGACCTCTCCTTTTTCATTCATAATTTTAATAATCTGGGTCCTTTCTCTTTTCTTTTGGATAAGTCTTGCCAGGGGTCTGTCAATTTTATTGATTCTCTCAAAGAACCAGCTTCTAGTCCTGTTGATTTCCTCTACTGTACTTCTGGTTTCTGCTTGATTGATTTCAGCTCTAATTTTGGTCAACTGCTTCCTCGTGCGTGGATTAGGCCTGTCCCTCTGTTGCTGTTCCAGCTTCTTGAGGTGAGAATATAAAAACTGCATTTTAGATTTTTCTGTTCTTTTGAGTGAGGCTTGGATGGCTATGTATTTCCCCCTTAGGACTGCCTTTGCAGTATCCCATAGGTTTTGGACTGTTGTATTTTCATTCTCATTGGTCTCCATAAATTGTTTAATTTGATTTTTGATTTCCTGGTTTATCGAGTCATTCCTGAGCAGTATGGTTCTTAGTCTCCAAGTGTTTGAGTTTTTTCCAAATTTTTCCTTGTGGTTGAGTTCCAATTTCAGAGCGTTGTGGTCTGAGAATATGCAGGGGATAATTTCAATCTTTCGGTATCGGTTGAGACCTGTTTTGTGTCCCAGAACATGGTCTATTCTTGAGAATGTTCCATGGGCATTAGAATAGAATGAGTATTCTTTGGTTCTGGGGTGTAGTGTTCTATATATATCTATGAGGTCCAACTCGTCGAGTATGGCATTCAAAGCCTTTGATTCTTTGCTTAGTCTTTGCCAGGGTGTTCTGTCTATTTCTGATAGTGGAGTGTTGAGGTCCCCTACTATTAATGTATTTTTATTTATATGTCTCTTTATTCTGGTTAAGAGTTGGCTTGTGTATCTTGCTGCTCCCCTGTTGGGGGCATATATATTTATAATTGTCATATCCACTTGTTGAATACTTCCCTTAAGAATAATATAGTGCCCTTCTGCGTCTCTAACTATAGTCTGTAGTTTAAAATCCAGTTTATCTGATATGAGAATTGCTACCCCAGCTTTCTTTTGAGGTCCATTTGCGTGAAAGATGGTACTCCATCCCCTTACTCTCAGTCTGAATGCATCTTTGGGCTTGAAATGAGTCTCTTGTAGACAGCAAATGGATGGGTCATTTCTTTTTATCCAATCTGCAACCCTGTGACGTTTTATGGGATGGTTCAAACCATTTACATTAAGACTGATTACTGAGAGATATGATTTTAATGTTGCCATGTTGCCAGTCAAGTCTTTGTTTGTATTGGCTGTGACTTTCTGTTCTGTATCACTCTTGGGGCCTTTTTACTTTTATAGAACCCCCCGTAATATCTCCTGTAGGGCTGGTTTCGTGGTTACAAAATTGGTTAGTGACTGGCGATTCTGAAATGTCTTTATTTCTCCATCAATTCTGAATGACAGCCTTGCTGGATAAAGGATCCTTGGCTGCATGTTTTTCTCTGACAGAGCTTTAAATATGCTCCCCCAACCCTTTCTCTCATTCCAGGTCTGTGTAGACAGGTCTGACGTAATTCTGATGCTTTTGCCTTGGTACGTGAGAAATTTCTTTGCCCTGGCCGCTTTTAATACTGTATCTTTGCATCTGATATTTGCGAAATGCACTATGACGTGACGTGGCGTAGGTTTGTCATGGTTGAGCTTGGGAGGGGTCCTCTCTGCCTCTTGGACACGAATGTTTGTTTCCTTTGCTAGATTAGGGAAGTTTTCAGCTACAATTTGTTCAAATATCTCTTCTAGACCTCTGTTTTTCTCCACCCCCTCGGGGATGCCGATGATTCTAACATTGGATCGTTTCATTGAGTCAGTAATCTCCCGTAACCTACATTCGTGGGCGTGGATTTTTTTAAGACCATCTTCTATTTTCATTTTTTCCTCTATTAACCCATCCTCCAATTCACTAACCCGTTCCTCTGCTTCTGCGACCCTGGCCGTCAGAGCCTCTAGTTTTGCCTGCATTTGGCTCATAGAATTTTTAATTTCTGTCAGATTCGCTCTCATTTCTGTCCTTAGGGATTCTATATTCTCAGTAACCTTTTCGTTAATAGTTTTTTCAATTCTACTCATCATTTTGACCATGGTTACTCTGAATTCCATTTCTGATAATTTGGTTACATCCATATCCATTATTTCTGTGGCAGAGGCCACAGACTCACTGTCTTTTCTTTGCTGGGGGGGGCTTCTCCTTCTTGTCATTCTGATGAAGAGAGGTTGCGGGGTTTCCAGAGCCCAAATTATTGACTGGGTCCCAGGCCGTGCCCCTTGTTTTATAGGGATCTTAGGGATGTGGGCTTCTTCTTTAAAGATTTTATTTATTTATTTATGTGGCAGCCAACCAGCGAGAGAGGGAACAGAAGCAGGGGAGTGGGAGAGGAAGAAGCAGGCTCCCAGTGGAGGAGCCCGATGAGGGACTCCTTTCTGGAACGCCGGGATCACGCCCTAAGCCGAAGGCAGGCGCTCAATGACTGCGCCACCCAGGCGCCCGGGTTGTGGGCTTCTTGATTTTTCAGCCTGCCTTCTGTGTTCTGGGGGAGGGGCCTGCCGCGCTGATACTCAGGCAGCCCTGTTTGGATAGAGTCTCCGTGTCCCCTGCGAGGGGGGATGGGGATGGGCACTCCCTGAGCCGGTATTTCCAGGCTTTTGTTCTCTGGCGGCTTTCCCTGGCGGTTTGCTGTGCCTCTTCTGAGAGTCAGAGCAGCAGCGGCCAAATTTCAGCCTCTGTCACGGAAGAGAACGATTGCGGCCCGTTCTCTACTAATGTTCTGGCCACTTTAACTCTGTTTCTGTTGGTGCTGCTCAACCCTGCAGCGTCCCGGGATGTGCGCCCCACACCCGGAGTCCCAGCCCTCACTTCCAGGGCCGGCGCGTCTCTGTCCTTTGTGTTTCTAACGCCGCCAGCCGCCCCGCGCGCGCTCCGCGCTCCGGAAGCTCCCGGTCTCAGTCTGGATCCAGTGAGCGCACCGGGATTCCGGTGTTCCGCGAGATGCCTGGTGGCGCGCGCACCCGGCTCACGGTCTCAGTCTGCTGTTTTGCGGGTGCCGATCGCGAGCCCCGCCCACTCTCCCGTGCAAGTGGCTACCGCTTCCCGGCACCCGAACGCGGCGGCTCCCTCCCCCTTCCGTTTATCTTCCGATATCTGTGCACAGTTTCATGGCTCCCCGCTTTGTACCTCAATACTCAGCGCTGGAGATGTTCATTTGTAGAGATCCAGATGCGTCTTCCTGCGTCTCAGGCTGGTTCCGTGTTTGTTTAGGCTGGTCTGGTACCTATCCAGCTTGACTCGGAGGACCGGCTGAAAACGGTGTCTCCTACTCCTCCGCCATCTTAACTCCTCTCCATGCCCATTTTTAGAAAAGATTTTTATTTATTCGAGAGAGAGCACGCGAGAGTGCACGCATGAGCAGGGAGAGAAGCATAGTGAGAAGCAGGCTCCCCGCTGAGCAGGGAGCCTCATGCGGGGCTCCATCTCAGGACTCCCTGAGGTCATGACCTGAGCTGAAGGCAGCCACTTAACTGACTAAGCCACCCAGGTGCCCCCATGTCCATTTTTTAATTGAATTGTTGTTATTGAGTTGTATGAGTTCTTTAGGATGTTAACCTCTTTGTCAGATATATGATTTGCAAATATCTTCTCCAGTAGTTACCCTTTTTATTTTGTTGGTGATTTTCTTTGCTGTGCAGATGCATTTTAGTTTATTTATTTATTTATTTATTTATTTATTTATTAAAAGATTATTTATTTATTTATTCGACAGAGATAGAGACAGCCAGCGAGAGAGGGAACACAAGCAGGGGGAGTGGGAGAGGAAGAAGCAGGCTCATAGCGGAGGAGCCTGATGTGGGGCTCGATCCCATAACGCCGGGATCACGCCCTGAGCTGAAGGCAGACGCTTAACCACTGTGCCACCCAGGCGCCCCCAGATGCATTTTAGTTTAATATAGTCCCCCTTGTTTGTTTTTGCTTTTGTTGCCATTGCCGTTGGAGTCAGATCAAAAAAATATTGGCAAGGTTGATATCAAGGAGCTTAACAGCTATCTTTTCTTTTATGGTTTACGGTTTTTAGTCTTACATTCACGAGTTAATTTTTGCTTATAATGTAAGGTAGTAGTCCAGTTGCAGTCTTTTGGCAAGTGGCTGTCTAGTTTTTCCAGCTACATTTATTGAAGAGATTTGTAGTTTCTCCATTGTATATTCTTGTCTAGTTTGTCATAAATTAATTGACCATATATGTATGGATTGATTTCTGGGCTCTCTTTTCTGTTCCATTGCTCTATGTGTCTGTTTTTATGTGAATGTACTATTTTGATTACTATAGCTTTGTAATATAGTTCGAATTCAGGGAGTGTGATGCCTTCAGCTTTGTTCTTTTTTCTCAAGATTGCTTTGGCTATTTGGGATCTTTGTGGTTCCTTGTAAATTTTAGGATTTTTTTATTCTGTTTCTGTGAAAAATGTCGTGGGAATTTTAATGGGGATGTATTGAATCTGTAGATTGCTTTGGGTAGTGTGGAGATTTTAACAGTATTCTTGCAGTCCATGAGCATGGACCATCTTTCCATTTATTTGTGTTTTCTTTAGTTTCTTTCATCAATTTCTTAAGTTTCAGTGTACATGTTTTTCATCTTTTGGGTTAAATATATTCTTACCTATTTTATTCTTTTTGATATAATTGTAAATTATATAATTTTTAAAAAATTTCTCTTCCTGGTTGTTTCTTGGTATATAAAAATGCAACATGTGTGTACCCTGCAATGTTATTGAATTCATTTATTAATTCTGACTGTTTTTTTGTGGAATCTTTAGGGTTTTCTTTTCCTTCCTTCCTTTTTTTTTTTTTTTTTAAGATTTTATTTATTTGAGAGAGAGCGAGTACAAGAGGGGGAGGGGGCAAAAGGGGAGAGAGAAGCCGACTGCCCCACTCAGTGGGGAGTCCGATGCGGGACTCAATCCCAGGACTCTGGGATCATGACCTGAGCCAAAGGCAGCAGCTTAACCAGCTAAGCCACCCAGGCACCCCTTTAGGGTTTTCTATATACAAAGCGTCTGCAGATAGGTACAGTTTTACTACTACTTCTCCAATTTGGATGACCTTCATTTCTTTCTCACATGTAATTGCTTTGGCCAGAACTTCCAGTACTAGTGGTGATTGGGCATCCTTGTGTTCCTCATGTATTTTTTTTTTTTAAGATTTTATTTATTTTTATTTGAGAAAGAGTAAGACAGGGAGACAGAGCACAGAGGGAGAGGGACAGGGAGAGGGAGAAGCAGACTTCCCGCTGAGTAGAGAGCCTGATGCGGGGCTCAATCCCAGGACCCCGAGACCATGACCTGAGCTGAAGGCAGACGCTTAACTCACTGAGCCACCCAGGTGCCCCCCCCTTTTAAAAAAGATTTCTTTATTTTAGAGGAAGAGAGTGAGAATGAGAGCATGAGCCGGGGGAGGGGCAGAGGGAGAGGGAGAGAACCTCAAGCAGACTCCCAGAATAGCGTAGAGCCAAACAGAGGGCTCCATCTCATGACTCCAAGATCATCACTTGAGCCAAAATCAAGAATCAAATGCTTAATCGACTTGAGTCACCCAGGCACCTAGTGTTCCTCATGTTAAAGGAAAAGCTTTCAGCTTTTTGCCAAGGAATACGACATTAACTATGGGCTTGTCACAATGGCCTTTATCATGTTGAAGTGTGTTCCCTGTGTACACACTTTGTTAAAAGTTCTTATTTTGAACGGATGTTGAATTTGTCAAATATTCATCTGCATCTATTGAGAAGATCATACGATTTTTATCCTTTATTTTGCTAATATGGTGTCTCTCATTGAATTGGGAGTGTTGAACAATATTTGCATCCCTGGAATAAAATCCCACTTAATCATGGTGTATGACTCTTTTAATGTGTTGAATTTGTTTTGCTAATATTTTGTTGAGGATTTTTACATCTATGTTCATCAGGGATATCAGCTGGGAGTTTTCTTTTTTTGTGTGTGGTGTTCTTGTCTAGTTTTGGTATTAAGGTAATGCTGGCTTCAAAAAATGAGTTTGGAAATGTTCCTTCCTTTTCAATTTTTGGGAAATGTGTGAGAAGGATAGATGTTAAATCTTTGAATGTTTGCTGGAATTCACCAGTGATGTTGTCTGGCCCTGGACTTTGGTTTGTTAGGAGGTTTTTGATTACTAATTCAATCTCCTTACCCATAATTGGTCCATTCATATTTTCTGTTTCTTCATGGTTCAGTCTTGGAAGATTGTATGTTTTTAGGAATGTATGCATTTCTTCTGGGATGTCCAGTTTGTTGGTGTATAATTGTTCACAGTGGTCTCTAATGATCCTTTTTATATCTTGGTTTCAGTTGTAAGTCCTCTTTCATTTCTGACTTTATTTGAGCACTCTTTTTTTCTTGGTAAGTATGGCTAAAGTTTCGTGAATTTTATCTTTTCGGAGAATCAGCTCTTAGTTTCATTTATCTTTTGTCTTTTTAGTCTCTATTTATTTCTGCTCTGATCTTTATTATTTTGTTCTTTCTACTAACATTGGGCTTCACTTGATTTTCTTTTTCTGATTATTTTAAAGGTAAGGTTAGATTGTTTATTTGAGATTTTTTTGTTTCTTGAGGTAGGCCTGTATTGTTATAAACTTCCCTCTTAGGACCGCGTCTTCTGCATTCCATAGATTTTGGTATGTTGTACTTTGGTTTTTATTTGTCTGAAGGTGTTTTTTATTCCTCCCTTGATTTCTTTGTTGACTCATTGGTTGTTCAGTAGCATGTTGTTTAATCTCCACATATTTGTGATTTTTCTGTTTTGTTTTTTTTTTTGTTTTTTTTTTTTTTGCAGTTGATTTCTAGTTTCATGTCATTGAGATAGGAAAAGATGTTTGATATCATTTCAGTCTTCTTAAATTTATTGACAATACTTTGTGGTCTAACATAATTTATCTTGGAGAATGTTCCATGTGCACTTGAAAAACTGTATTGTGCTGTTGGATGGAATTTTCTGTATATGTTTATTAACAAGCTTTTGTGAACTAATGTGTTAAGGCCATTGTTTTCTTATTGATTTTTTAACTGGATGATCTATCCATTGATGTAAGTGGGGCATTAAAGTCTCCCACTATTATTTCATTGCTATCAATTTTTCCACTTATTTGTTTATTTTTTTAAATAGAATTTATTTATTTGAGGGAGAGAGCACAAGCGAGACTGATAGGAGAACACGAACAGGGGCAGGAGAGGGGCAGAGAGAGAGGGAGAAGTAGACTCCCTGCTGAGCAGGGAGCCTGACACCAGGCTCTATCCCAGGACCCTGGGATGATGACCTGAGCCGAAGGCAGCCGCTTAACCAACTGAGCCACCTAGGTGCCCCTCAGTTTTTCCATTTAGATATGTTAATATTTGCTGTCTATATTTAGGTGTTCCTATGTTGTGTTCATGAATATTTACAAATGTTGTAAGTATTTCTTCTTGCTGGATTGACCCCTTTATCATTATATAATGCCTGTCTTTGTCTTTTATTACAGTCTTTGTTTTAAAGTCTATTTTGTCTGATATAAGTAATAAACTACCCGGCTTTCTTTTGGTTTCCATTTGCATGAAGCATCCTTTTCCATTGTTTTACTTTCAGTCTGTATCCTTTTCCATTTTTTTGCTTTCATTTTGTGTGTGTCCTTACATCTGAAGTGAGTCTCAGGTAGGCAGCATATAGATGGGTCTTGTTGTTGTTTTTAAAGATTTATTTATTTTAGAGAGAGAAACAGGGAGAGGGACAAAAGGAGAGGGAGAGAATCCCCAGCAGACTCCTCGCCCCCAGCACGGAGCCTGCTGCAGGGCTTGATCCCAGGACCCTGAGATCATGACCATCATGACCTGAGCTACAACCAAGAATTGGATGCTTAGCCGACTGAGCCGCCCCGGGTGCCAAGGCAGGTCTTGTTGTTTTATTTTTTTTTTTTTAAAGATTTTATTTATTTATTTGACAGAGATAGAGACAGCCAACGAGAGAGGGAACACAAGCAGGGGGAGTGGGAGAGGAAGAAGCAGGCTCACAGCGGAGGAGCCTGATGTGGGGCTCGATCCCGCAACGCCGGGATCACGCCCTGAGCCGAAGGCAGACGCTCTAACCGCTGTGCCACCCAGGCGCCCCTGGGTCTTGTTGTTTTAAATCTATTCAGGTACTTTGTGCTTTTAAAGTATTTAGTTCCTTTACATTTAAACTAGTTACTAGTAGGTATGTATTTATTGCCATTTTGTTGTTTCTCTCTGTTTTGTTGTTCTCTATTCCTTCTTTTCTTCCCTTTTGGTTTGATGACTTTCTAGTTAAGGATAGCAAGTTAACTTTCTACTTTCAATATAATGATAGTTAAGTTTGAATGCATTCTAAAGCTCAGTGTTTCTATTCCTCTTCCCCACATTTTATGTTTTTAATGTAACATGTTACATTTTTTAATTTTGTGTATATCTTAACTACTATAGTTATTTTTACTACTTCTGCTTTTTAATCTGCATATTAGCTTTATAAGTGATTAATCCACTGTCTTATGTTATATGTACCTTTATCAGTGAGATTTTTACTGTCATATGTTTTTTCTTCTTTTAAGATTTTATTTATTTATTTGAGAGAGAGTGCATGAATGGGGAAAGGGGCAGCGGGAGAGGGAGAAGCAGACCCTGCTGAGGAGGGAGCCTGGCGAGCTCAATCCCAGGACTCTGAGATCATGACCTGAACCAAAGGCAGATGCTTAACCAACTGAGTCACCCAGGGGCCCCTCATAGGGTTTTTTTTTTTATTAAAGATTTTATTTATTTGACAGAGAGAGACAGAGAGAGAGGGAACACAAGCAGGGGGAGTGGGAGAGAGAGAAGCAGGCTTCCTGTTGAGCAGGGAGCCCAATGTGGGGCTCAATCCCAGGACCCTGGGATCATGACCTGAGCTGAAGGCAGATGCTTAATGACTGAGCCACCCAGGCGCCCCCATAGGTCTTTTTCTTACAATGTTTTTTTTCAACTTGAAGAAGTGCCTTTAACATTTCTTGTAGGGCTGGCTGGTTTAGTTGTGATGAACCCTTTGGTTTTTGTTTGAACAGCCTTTTCTCTCTCCTTCAATTCTGAAAGTAACTTTTTTATTAAAAAGATTTTATATCTTTAAATAATTTCCACATGCAGTGTGGGGCTTGAACTTACAACCCTGAGATCAAAAGTCACTTGCTCTACTGACTGAGCCAGCCAGAAGCCCCTTCTTCCATTCTGAATGGTAACTTTGCTGGGAGAATATTCTTGTTGGAAGTTTTTTCCCCATCAGCACTTTGAATATATTATGGATCTCCCTTTTGGTATGCAAAGCTTCTGTTGAGAAATGTGATAATAGTCTTATGGGGGTTCCCTTGTATATAACAAGTTGTTGCTTTTACTGCATTTAATATTCTCTCTATATTTAACTCTTGATATTTTAATTGTAATATGTTGTGGTGTGGATCTCTTTGGGTTTATCTTGTTTGGAACTGTGGGCTTCCTGGATCTGGGTATTTGTTTCCTTCCACAGGTTAGGGAAGTTTTTAGCTATTTCTTAAAGTAAGTGTTCTGCCCCTTTCTCTGTTTTCTTTCTGGAATCCTTATAATGTGAATGTTATTCTGCCTACCTAATGTTGTCCTATAGGTTCCTTAAGCTAGCTTCACTTTTAAAAATTATTATTATTTTTTTGATCTCTGTTTTGGTGCGTTCCACTGCCCTGTCTTCCAGATCATGGGTTGCCTCTGATTCATTTGGTCTACTGTTGAACCCCTCTACTGTAGTTTTCAGTTTGCTTTATTGTATTCTTCAGATTTGGGACTTTGGTACTTTCTTATATTTTCTGTCTCTTGCTGAAGTTTTTGCTGTGTTCATTGATTCTTCTCCTGAGTTCAGCGAGCATCATTATGACCATTATTTTGGACTTTTAATCAGGTAAATTACTCTCCATTTTACTAATTTTTTTCTGGGGTTTTATCTTGTTCTTTTGTTTGGAACATATTCCTCTGTCTCGTCCTGTTGTCTGACTCTCAGTGTTTGTGTCTGGGGATTAAGCAAAACAGCTGTCTCTCCCAGGCAAGGAGTGGCCTTGTGTAGGAGATGAACCTTATCCTTTAAACAAACTTGTCCTAGCTCTTGGCTTTCTCTTTAGTCTTTGTAATTGTCTAAGCAGCCTGATTTATTCTTCATAGGTCCAGTTGAGGAAGTGCCAAGATCTGTGAGTATTCCAGAGGGCGGGATCTCATTCTGCCTCTAGTTTCAGGCTAATTAGAAGCTAGAAGTGTAGGCAGCAGCTTTTAATTTATCAGAGATATATACAGTCCAGTGGAATGGCATTCACAAATCATGCTGGACTCCAGACCAGGCAATCTTGATGTGTCCCCTTGGTGACAGTTGCAAAAATCAGGGCTCCTGGAGAGTATGAGCTCTTGCGGTAGATACTAGCAAGCTGTAGGAAAGCCAAGGGAGAACGCAAAGGTGGCATCCACTGGCCTACATTCCTTGAGAGCACATTTGTAGCCTCTTTGTGAGTGGTAATTCTGAGTCATTCTCTTTAGGCTGAAGCTTCAGTACAAGTAAATAGACCTCTGCACAGGAAGACTGGAGAGTGTTTTGTTCTGCTGTCTCTGCAGTGCTCTGGGAGTGGTAAAGTGCCAACAATTGTGTCTCTGATTGTTTCAGACCCATTGAGGCCAGAAGCACCATCCTCCCTGGCCACGAGGGCAAGGCATTAAAGGGCATACCGTGTGTGGGCTATGTACAACCGCTGGCTTTAGCAGGGTAGTCAGGGTCGTGTGGGAGCAGAGTGTACTTAAAAATGTAGCAGGTTAGAGGGAGGGGAGTGCAAATATGGCTCCTGCCAGCACTGGCGCTAGCAAGGTATGAAGACTGTGCAAAAATGGTGCCTGTCAGTGCCTCTGTCCCTGAAAGGAGTTCTAACAGGCTCCTTCTCCTCTGGCAGATGCTTTAATATTAGCAAATGAATTTTCAGTTATGCTCTTGGAGCTTTTCAAACTGCCCCTTTTGTGCTGTCCACCAGGGCAAGTGAGTCCTTTAATAGTGAAATCTCTGTTCCCTACAGCCCTATGGTCCTCTCAGATATAAGCCCCATTGGTTTCAAAGCTTGACATTTTGGGGGCTTATCTCTGGTGAAGGTCTCAGGAGTTGAGGTGCCTGATGTGGATCACAAACACCTCGTTTATCAGAGAGAAACTGTATTTGTGAGATCCTTCCTGATCGTATTTTGTCATGCTCAGGGTGGGATTTTTGAGGATACTCTGCCTGTCTTTCAGGTCTTGATGTAGCCCTTTTGTCCTTTGTTGTGGAGGAGCTGTTCGGCTAGTTTTCGGATCTTTTTCAGGGGTAATTTTGTATGTAGCTGTAGATTTTTTTGTGTCTGTGGGAGGAGGTGAGTTCAGAGCTTCCCACACTGCCATCTTGAACCACCTCCAATGTTCTTTTTAAAATATTTGGTAGAATTCACCAGTGAAGCCATCTAGACCTGAGCTTTTCTTTGTTTGGAAGTTTTTGATTATTGATTTTCCTGTTACAGGCATATTGAGATTTTTTTTCTTTGTGAGATAGTTTTGGCAATTTCTATGTTTTTACACATTTGTCCTTTTCATGTAGATTAGTTTGTAAGTGTATAATCGTTCATAGTGTTCTCTTATAGTCCTTTTATATTCTGTGAGATTGGTAGTACAGTAGTCCTTCATTCCTTCTTATCCATGGGGATACATTCCTAGACCCCCAGTGGCTGCCTGAAATTACAGATAATACCCAACCCTACATATAGTATGTTTTTTCTCGTACATACACAGCTATGATATTCCTAATTTATAAATTAGGCACAATAAGAGATTAACAACAATAAATGTAAACTAGGACAGTTATAGCAATTCACTCTAATAAAAGGCATGAGAATGTGGTATTTCAGAATACATTATTGTACTATGCTTACCTTTTTTCTTGTGATGACGTGAGATGATAAAATGCCTACGTGATGAGATGAGGTAAGGTGAATGACATAGGTATTGTGACGTAGCATTAGGCTACTGTTTCTCTTCTGATAAATTAGAAGGAGGATCACCTGCTTTTGGACCATGGTCAACTACAGGTAATTGAAACAGCAGAAAGCAATAAGAATGTGGGGGCTAGGGGGACTATTATAATGTCCTTACTTTCATTTTCTGATCTTTTTTTTTTTTTTAAAGATTTTATTTATTTATTCGACAGAGATAGAGACAGCCAGCGAGAGAGGAAACACAAGCAGGGGAGTGGGAGAGGAAGAAGCAGGCTCATAGCAGAGGAGCCTGATGTGGGGCTCGATCCCAGAACGCCGGGATCACGCCCTGAGCTGAAGGCAGACGCTCAACCGCTGTGCCACCCAGGCGCCCCTTTCATTTCTGATCTTATTTATTTGCATTTTGTCTATTTTTTCATAGTCTAGTTAAGGATTTGTCAATTTAAAAAAACAAATTTTTAGTTTCATTGGTTCTGTTTTCCTATTCTCTATTAACCTTTGCTTTAGTTTTTGTTTCCTTCTTTATGCTGGCTTTGGCCATAGTTTGCTCTTTTTGTAATTCATTAAGGTATATTAGGCTATTGATTTGAGATAGTTCTTCATTTTTAATGTAGGCGTTTATAACTATGAGTTGTTTTCTAAGTATTGCTTTTGTTGTACCCTAATGTTTTGGTAACGTTTGTATTTTCATTTTCATTAGCCTCAAGTTGTTTTCTAGTTTTCCTTGTGATTTATTCTGCGAATTATTTCTTATATAAGAGTGGATTCATATTGCTAATTTTCCAGTTTTCCTTCTGTTTTTTCTAGTTTCGTTCCATTGTGGTTGGAGAAAATACCTTGTAGGTTTCAGTGAATTAAAATTTATTGAGGATTGTTTTATTGCCTAACATACAGTCTATCCTCGAGAATGTTCCATGTGTACTTGAGCAGTGTGTGTTCTCCTGTTCGGTGGGATGTTGTGTACATGTCTGTTAAATATAGTTGATTTATAGTATTGTTCAGGTCCTCGGTTTCCTTATTGATCTTCTATCTAGATGTTCTAGCCATTGCTGAGAGTGGGCCTTTTGAATCTCCAAGTATTATTATTCAACTGTCTGTTTTCTCCTTTCAGTTCTCATTGTTTGCATTTGTATTTGGGGGCTTTTGCTTGCTTATAGTTGTTATTTTCTTTTTTTTTTTCCTTGTTGAGTTAATCCTTTTATCAATATCCAGGGTCTGTTGTAACACTTTTTGGCTTAAAATGTATTTTGTTTCCTATTAGCATTGATATGCCAGTTCTGTTTTGGTTACTGTTTGCATGAAAGATCTTTTTTCACTTTTATTTTTGAGCTTTTTGTGTCTTTGGGTCTGTAATAAGTTCCTTATAAGGATCATATTATGGGATCATATTTTAAAATCAGTTTTGGCAATCTGTGTCTTTTAATTGATGAATTTAAGCCTTTTATATGTACAGTGTTTACTGGTAAGAACGACTTCACTTTGCTATTTGTATGTGATCACTGAAGCCTCTGTTTTATTATCTTTGTGGTCAGGCGGTGACCTAATAGTTCCTTGAGTGTTTGGATCCAGTAAAGAAAGGGAAAAAAAGTCCTAAATTTCTTTGACAGATGTTGCCCAGGAAGCCACTTTTTGTGTAAGAAAACAGTATGTAATAATAAAACATAAAAATATGTTTTAGTTGACTGTTTATGTAATTGGTAAGGCTTCTGATCCGTAGTAGGCTGTTAGTAGTTAAGTTTTGGGGAGCATGTGGCTGCTTGACTGTACAGGTCAGTGCCCCAATCCCCATGTTGTTGAAGGGTCAACTGTATTGACATTTTATCTAAACAATTTGCTGTCCAATGTCTGTGAATGAACCTGAATAATTGAAGTGAATTTTAAGTTTAATTGTAAGTGAACATATAACTGAATTTATAAAGTTAGATTTGCTGATTTAACATTTAACTTAATATTGGCCAATATTGGTTGGAAATTATTTTAACTATTAGTGATTTTTATTTTAAATAAATGTAAAAGAATAGCCATATTAGGTTTGAATCAACAATTAACATCTAACTTATATAGTAAAATTATGAGGTCAAGGAAATGGTTCTTCATGTTTTATGATGTTAATTAATAGACTTCATTTGCAGTTTTAATGGGTAAAAAGAAAGAATTTGTAAAATGATAGCTACTTTTTATTGAGCTACTGCTGTATTCTTAGAACACCAAAAGATGCATTAGGTGATCTGTTTTTATCCTCATATCATCCCTACAAGGTAGGTATTTTATCTTTCCAGTTGAGAAAGTTGATGCTTAGGAAAGTTGATGCTTAGGAAGGTTAAGGATATTTATTTGGTGGGGGAGGGGGGCGGGAGCACATACCAGGTGTTAAGTCATAAGAGGTAGGAAACAAGTTCAGGTCTTTCTAACTTTTTTTGTACTTTACTGAGCTGCTTTTGGTAATAGTATGTAATGACTTTTAGGACTTATCAGAAAAGGTAGAATGAGAACTACTTATTGTGTGTAGGACAGTTTTCCTATAATGAGATGTTAGGTACTGATGTTTTCATTGAACTAGCGATTCTCTTTTGATAAGAGCTTTTTTTGTTTTTTGTTTTTTTACACAGTTGACCTTTGAACAGCATAGGTTTGCATTGCAAAGCTACACTTATATACTGATTTTTTTTCCAGTACAGATACTGGAAAAATTTTTAGAGATCTGCAACAGTTTGTATATTTATTTATTATGTTATGTTAGTCACCATACAGTACTCATTAGTGTTTGATGTAGTGTTCCATGATTCATTACTTGCGTGTAACGCCCAGTGCTTATTGCAATACATGCCCTCCTTAATACCCATCACCAGGCTTACCCATCCCCCCACGTCCCTCCCCTCTGAAACCCTCAGTTTGTTTCCAGGAGTCCATAGTCTCTCATGGTTTGTCTCCCCCTCTGATTTCCCCCCCTTCATTTTTTCCTTCCTTGATTTTTGACAATTTAAAAGAACCTTGCTCACAAACCATGTAGCCTAGAATTATCAAAAAAGTTAAGAAAAGATATGACACCTTAAGAAAGGTATGTCATGAATACATAAAGTATACGTAGATACTCACCTATTTTATCAGTTGTTACCATAAACTATGCACAAATCTATTGTAAAAAGTTAAAATTCGTCAAAACTTTTGTATACAAATACTTACAGAACATACTTGGTGCCATTTGCAGTCAAGATAAATGTAAATGAACATAAAAATGCAGTATTAAGCCGTAACTGCATAAAATTAACTGCGGTATGTAACAGTACTATTGTAATAATTTCATAATGACCCCGTGTTGCTGCTGTGGTGAGCTCAAGTGTTGTGAATATCTACTTAAAACACCAGGTGACATTAATCATCTCTGCGTGAGCAGTTCATCTTTCCAGTAAATTGCATATCGCAGTTAAAAGGGATCTCTTGTGGTTCTCGTGTGTTTTTCATTGTGTTTAGTGCAATGCCGTAAACTTTGAATAACACCATAGGACCTATATGAAGTGCCACTAGTGATGTTGGAAGTGCTCCCAAAAAGCAGAGAAGAGTCATTACGTTACAAAAAAAATATTTGAATTGCATGGTACGTACTGCAGATGGAGGTCTGCAGCTAGGTTGCCCACCATTTCAATATAAATGAGTCTAGCATAAGGGCCATTGTTTAAAAAAAAAAGAAAAAAGGAAATTCATGAAGTTGTTGTTGTAGTTATGCCAGCAGGCATGAAAACCTTGCACTTTTTGCAAAATACATTATTTCGTATTGAAAATGCAGCTTTTATGAGGGTGCATGATTGCTGTAAGAGTGGTGTACCTGTATAGACTCTAATATGACTTGAGAAAAAGTGAAGTCATTATATGACATCCTTAAGCAAAAGGAGGGTAGAAACTCTGAAGTTGGAGAATTTAATGCCAGCAAAGGATGGTTTGATAATTTTAGAAAGTGGTTTGCCTTAAAATATGTCCAGAGAATAGGAGAAGCAGCTTCTGTTGAAGAGACAGCATATGAGTTCTTAGACTCGTTAAAAAAAATCATTGAGGAGAAAGGATATCTGCCTGAACAGGTTTTTAATGTCTGGGGCGGGGTTGTGGGGGGGGAGCCACAAAGGACATTTATTAGTAAGGAAAGCAGTGAGCACCAGGGTTTGAGGCAGGAAGGGATAGGCTAACTTAACTGATCAGGACTGTCCTTCTCTGTAAAGCCACTAACACCCAAGCCTTGAAGGGAAACGAGCTACCAGATGCCAGTCTTGGTTGTACAACAAGAAGGCCTGGATAGTGAGAATCCTTTTTCTGGATTGGTTTCATCAATGCTTTGTTCCTGAAGTCAGGAAGTACCTTTGCCAGTAAGGGACTGCCGTTGAAAGTTCTTTTAATATTGGACGATGCCCATGGCCACCAGAATACCATGACTTGAACACCAGTGGCGTTGGAGTGATATGCTTCCCAAACACATCTCTAATTCTAGATTAGGGGGTCATAAGGACCTTTAAAGCTCATTACACACAACATTTTGTGGAAAGAATCATCAGTACTGTGGAAGAGAACCCTGAAAGAAAGAACATGAAAGTCTAGAAGGATTACACCATTGAAGATGGATGCCAAGAACTGTGTGAGATGCTTTTGTGTCATTATTGATCATTGCCTGGGTATTCATTGTGTAGAATGTTGTGTACAAGACTTGTATAGAAATGGATAGCCTGTCCTTACTTAGGTATAAGGTGAGTGATATTTAATATCAAATCAGTAATGTGTTAGTTTTCCCAGTGTTTTAAAACTTTGCTTTCAAAGAATTACATTACTGTAAAATAATGCTGCTCTCTTGTAATTGGAGAAATTGCATGTCAGCCTGTCATCATAGGTAAGTGGTTTTTTAAAAAAAAGTAACAATGTTTCCAGTGCTGTGTTATGAACATGACTAATACTGTATGTCTTAACAGTTTTATAATGATCCATTTGTTTAGGTATAGGCTAGGCTACCATGAAGCAGTTGCACTGATTATGCTAGGCTATCATAAAGAAATCATATTGTTGCTTCTTTGTTATCAGTGATGAATTGTTATATCTGTAAATAAATATGAATTTCTTTTTCACATTATCTTTTCATTTTTGATGTCTAGTATTAATACATAAAATATTTACAGTGTTTTGTATCATATAAGACAATATTGATTTAGGTACTGACAGGTGATTCATCTTGTAGACAGATGACATAAACTTAATAAGAGTATTGATTAATACAGCATAGTATTATGAATGTATTTTTTCTTATAATTTTCTTAACATTTTCTTTTCTCTGGCTTTATTCTAAGACTACAGTGTGTAATGCATATAATGTACAAAATACATGTTAATCAACTTTATATTATCTGTAAAGCTTCAGCTCAACAGTTCAGTAGGGTATATGTATATACACATAGACATTTGAGGATAGAATATTGGTGGTGGTGTGTTAGCTAGAGGTTAGGATTTAACCAGGAACCAAAAAGTTAAAGGATAAATATCAGTTTTCACAAAAAGTTTAGTATACTTTTTTCCCAGACAAATTGAATATTTTATTTTAATTTTTAAAAAAAGATTTTATTTATTTATTTTACAGAGAGCGAGACAGCCAGCGAGAGAGGGAACACAAGCAGGGGGAGTGGGAGAAGAAGAAGCAGGCTCCTAGGGGAGCAGGGAGCCCGATGCAGGGCTCGATCCCAGAACGCTGGGATCACGCCCTGTGCCAAAGGCAGATGATTAACGACTGAGCCACCCAGGTGCCCCAGACAAATTGAATATTTTAAAAATAAAATACTTAAACCTTTTTTTGAAGATGTAGTCAGTCATTCAAGATAGGGACTGTTATATCTCCTTAAAATATTTGAGATAGCACATTTTTTAAAAACTTTTTCTTGAGAGAACTTGTTTCAGTTTCTTGCTTGTAATCCTGTTATAAATAACAATCATTGGTTCATATATTCTATAGCTGGAAGGGACTTTTGAAATAATTTAGTTCTGTATGCCCATTTTACAGATGAGAAAATGCAGTTGAAAACTGAATTCATTGAGGTTAGAAACCCACGGATCCTTTTTCTTAAGTCCTGTAAATTGTTTAGGATTAGGACTGGAGGATAGTATGCACACCCAGAAATCATTTTCTATAAATAACAATTCTAGTCAAAGCCTTCTAAACAGAAGAAAAAACAGTTTGGGAAGAATGCCAAAAACAAGGACATTGTCATATTATAGACATGTAGGAGAACATAGTAGCATATCTGAGAAAGGGAAGAAAAGACTGTTCCTTTTTAACAACAGTGCCATTTTGAATATTCCAAAGTAGATTTGTAGGCATTAGCAGGTAAGAGGAAGAATGGAGGAGGATGTAACATGGTAACAGGCATAGAATTTTGAAGTTGGTCATATGTAGCCATGGTGTGGCTGCTTGATAGGGTCCTTATTATTTCTTACGAGTAATCAAACCTCTTTGCTATTAACTTCTTACTGGTTCCTCTGAAAATACTTTTCATTTAGAAAAACCTGAATGTAGAGATTTAAAGATTATGAATCATAACCTGTAGTTGTTATTTTGTATTAATTCAGTGGTTGTCAGTGTAGTGATTGGGGTTGTATTACATCAGAAATGTCTAGGGAGGTTTTTTTGAAAAGCATATATCCATTTACGTCTCCTGGTAAATCTGAGTATGTAAACGTGTATGGTCAGAGTAGAGAGGAAGATACTATTTATATTTTGGGAATAAACTACCCAGGGGACTTATTTTGCATCACTCCCTACCTTCTTAACCAAAAAAGGGGTTAAAAAAAGAAAAAAAAAATCAAACTAAAGTCTTTTGTCAAAAAAATGAACAAATTAAAAATAGAAACAGACCTATAAATATGGAGAACAAACTGAGAGTTGCCAGATGGGAGGGGACTGGGGGGATGGGCAGAATGGGTGAAGGGGAGTGGGAGATACAGGCTTCTAGTTATGGAATGAATAAGTCATGGGGATAAAAGGTACAGCATAAGGAATGTAGTCAGTGGTATTGTAATAGTGTTGTATGGTGACAGATGGTGGCTACACTTGTAGTGAGCATAGCAAAATGCATGGACTTGTCATATCACTGTGTTGCACACCTGAAATTAATGTAATGTGTGCCAACTGTAATTCAATTAAAAAATTAAATTATTGGATATCACTTTACTCATTAAAGTATTTAGTACAAAAAATCTTACACAGAAGAAAGTAATTTGGCTGGAGTCTGAGGAAGAGAGTTTTAAAATAAGGATGAATAAGGATGAAGGATGGGAGCTTTAAAATATGTTTACTTAAAACTGAAATGGATTGTTGTTTTGGAGAGGAGATGTGACGTGGAATGCTGTGTTGCAGAGGAGGAGTTGTCCAGTAATCTTAAGGAAAAAAAATAGAAGTGGTCAGTGAATCTTAATATGTACATAGAAGTGAAATTTGGGTTGCAAACAAACTACAAAAGATAGAATGAGGAATGGCCTTTTTATTTAAAAATTTTTTTAAATTAAAAAGTTGATTCAAATATGTGTTTACCAGGTGACAGGCTCTATTGTAGGTAAGTCAGTGAACAAAGAAGGCAAAGATCTCTGTCTTAATGGAAGTTACATTTCAGGTTGGGGAGGAGGGCACAGTATAAACAATATAGGTAAGCATAAATAAATGAGAATTGATAAGTATTCTTGTGAAAGAAGAAAGTAGAGCAAGGTAAGGGGATCGAGAGTGTTGTTGGGTGGTGAAAGGTTGCAAATTTGATTACAATGGTAAGAATAAAGCTATTGAGAACCAAAGACCTGAAGGAGTATGTGCATGTTGTAGATATCTGGTGGTGAGCAAAGAACTTTGCAGATATCTGGTAGTGATGTCAGTGTAGGAGGTTGCATAATACAAACCAAGAGTTTAGGAAAGCTTTTTAGGCTAGAGTTATAAAATTGATACCATCATTTTAGATGATATTGAAAACTGTAAGACTAGGGGTTATTTGTAGGGGCTGAGTGTAGATATAAAAAACACCATGGGTTATTTTGCCCTGGGGTATGTACTCCAGTTTTAAGTGGGTGGGCAGTGGGGAGAGGAGGATCTGGTAAAGTTGGTAGCAGCAAAGGAGCACAGCTAGAAGAAATGGGAGCCAACAAATGTTTTCAGTTTTGACTGTACTGCTGACAGGTCAAGGTAAGATGAGGACTGGGTATTGACCATTGGGTTTAAGCAACAAGAAGTTAATGGTGATCTTGACTAGCATTTTTGGTGCCATAGTGAGGAAAATGCCGTATAGTAGTGGGATTAAGAGGGAATGGGATGACATTGTATGATGGAAATAGCAAGTATAAACAGTTCTTCTGAGGAATTTTGTTGTGAATAGGATCAAAGAAGTAGGGTAGTATCTAGAGTACAAAATGGGCTCCAGAGAAGCTTTTTATTCCTTTTTCTTTCTTTCTTTCTTTCTTTCTTTCTTTCTTTCTTTCTTTCTTTCTTTCTTTCTTTCTCTTTCTTTCTTTCTTTCTCTCTCTCTCTCTCTCTCTCTCTCTCTTTCTCTCTTTCTCTCTTTCTTTTTTTTGAAGTAGGCTCCATGCCCAGCGTGGAGCCCAGAGTGGGGCTTGAACTCATGACCCTGAGATCAAGACCTGAACTGAGATCAGTGATTGGATGCTCAACTGACTGAGCCACCCAGGTGCCTCACCAGAGAAGTTTTTAAAAAATAAATTGAAAATATGTTTCTATACTGAGGCAAATTATTGAGTAGTGAATGGAAAACTGATGTAGGACAAAGATTGAGGGATTGTGGGGACGCATCTTTCCAAGGTGTAATGGGAGGGGAGGCAAGGAATATAAGTGTAGGTGCTTGTGTGTGGGTAGATGGGGAGTTTTAGTTTGTGGAACTTTTCTAATGCTTTCAGTTTTCTCAATGAAGCAGGAAGCTGAGCAAAGATGGGGAAAATTTTCTTGTAGGATTGGAGAGAGATTTTAATGTGGATGAAATGGTTTTCTAGGACAATGGGGAAGTAAATGGTCATTTTTTTCCCAGAGGTATATAAAATAGAATATGAGATTCACTTCATTCAGTTTATTGTCTACTTCCCTTTTGAAGAGGTAAATACTGTTAATGGCTTTGCCTGTATCCTTCCATACTAATTTCAGCTTTTCTAGCTACTTACAAATGTATGCTTATACATACATACAATTGAAAACAAAATATAACTAGGCTGTGTAGGGCTGAATATATTTAAGTTCTAACTTCTGGAACCTGTGAATGTGACTTTTGGAGAAGGGGTCTTTGCACGTATAATTAAGTATCTCAAGATAAGGTCATCTTGGGTTAGAGTGGACACCAAATCCAGTGACAAGTGTCCTTAGAAGAAAAGACATAGAGAAGCAGGCCATGTGATGACAATAGACATGGGGAGAAGGTGATGTGAAGATGAAAGCAGAAATTGAAATTAAGCAGGTCACAAGCCAAGGAACACTTGGAGCCAAAAGAAACTGGAAGAGACAAGGAAGGATTTTCCTCTAGAGCCTTTGGAGGTAGCAGGGCCCTTGATTTTGGACTTCCTGCCTCCAGAACTTTGAAAAACAAATTTGTTTGAAGCCAACGAATTTATGATCATTTGTGATGGCAGCCCTGGGGAACTAATAAAGGCTCATACTATGCATCTTTTTTATACTTTTTAACTTTCTATCTTTTTTTTTTTTTTTTTTTTAAAGATTTTATTTATTTATTCGACAGAGATAGAGACAGCCAGCGAGAGAGGGAACACAGGCAGGGGGAGTGGGAGAGGAAGAAGCAGGCTCATAGTGGAGGAGCCTGATGTGGGGCTCGATCCCATAACGCGGAGATCACGCCCTGAGCCGAAGGCAGACGCCCAACCGCTGTGCCACCCAGGCGCCCCTTAACTTTCTATCTTGAGCATCATTCATGTTACTGTGTATGGATAGATTTTGTTCTTATAGAGCAATTGCCTTGTATATCCATAGGATGGATCTATTATGCATGGAATGTCCATGCATTGTGTAGCACGGACATTTAGTTTATTTCTAATTTCTAATCCTTCAGTATACAATTTTGGTGTAGATTTGTGTTGCTCAAGTATATTTCTGCCAAAATCCTAAATCTGCCAAATAAGCCCTCATCAAAGACTGTTCGAATTTATATTCCCACCTTCAGTTTGAGTGTTGCCAACACTGAATATTATGAATCTTTATCTGATGGATAAAAAATAGTACATTACTTTTTTCTTTAGCTTACCTCTAATTGCTAGTGAAATTAAGTATTTTGTCATGCTTGACCATTTGTAAAGCTTCCTAAAAATGAAGTTTGTTGTTTAAAAAAAAATACCAGTTATTTAATAGACTTTTAAGTGTATTTTTAAGAGACATGCATAACTTTCTTTTCTCTGCAGTTGACAGTTATCTTCCTTTATTAGTTTAATCAAATTCAAGGATAAGCCTACTCTAACATAAAATGCTGAGAGAAAAAAAAAAAGAGGGCTTTGTAACCTAAAAAGACAAAAGTAGAACTTATGAATGTAGTTTGACGTGTTGAACTTAAAATACACGTAGTCTTGCCGTGATAAAATTGTTTACCATCACAGAAGATTGGTACTTTGTGACCATTAGAAAACCACTTTTGGCATGAACTGCAGCTCTTAACACTTAAAATCATAAGTTCTAGGTATAACTGACACCATTCTTCTTTGAACCCAATGCCTAGATTTCTGATTTTCTTCCCCTTCTTCTTCTTCTTTTTCCTTTTCTTTTTCTTTTTGTATTTCAAACTCCACTCTTGTATGTGTGTGTAGATTTATTGCCTGAAAGATAACCTTTTATCTTCTTCTCACAATGTTGGGAAATTATCCTTTATCTTCAGGAAAATTATGGCTTAGTTTATCAGTGAAAGTATGGGTATAAACCATGACAGGGACCTTTCATAATAAAAATCCTGTATTTTGTGAAAATAAAAGAAATCATCGTAGTGATCTTAATTACCAAAATATATTCAGGGCATCTTAGATTATTTTAAATGAAGATAACCGAAGAAGAAAAACGTACTGCTCCTATCTATAAGAATAGATTTAACAGAAAATATGGGTACTGAGTTGAATTGCCACTTGATACCCACTTTGAAACTAAGTGATGAGTTACTTAAGAAACTCCAACATAAACGATTGCTTCCAACACTGAGGATTTGATTCATCCCATGGCTTTTCTTTTAAAAGTCTCCTATTGTTGTGGTAGACTGATGTCTGTTGATTCGTGGGTCTTTGAAAGGTGGCCCAGATTTAGTGTGTTGTGTCTAAAACTATTCTGATACATTTATTTAAGTTAGGATACTTAGTAAGTTTTGTGAACTTTGTTTAAATTTACAAAAATTTTTATATCCTTTTTTTCTTTATTATGTTATGTTAGTTACCATACAGTATATATCCTTATTTCTTTCTACTTTTTCTTATGTCTGCCAGAGGAAATAGGATGAAAAATGGCAAATTGTCATAAAGTTAGGAAAGGCTAAATAGCATTTTGGAAATGGTACATGATGAGGTAAGTCAATAGCATTTAGGAATGAACATCAGTGAAAGAGCTTTTAAAGTTCTTGTTACATGTGAGCATAGTTTTGAAGGACACTTCAAAACATTGAAGGAAATGAAGAGCATCAGGCCAATATAGTCAAAGTAAGATGAGAAAATGCAATTGACCAATTCTCTAAATAATAGCAATTATATGGTTTATTCTCTGCAGTAAGACAGTTGGTTAGCAAATGTAGAGGCTGTGAAGACTATAAGCATCAGTAGACAAAGTATTTTCTAAAATAGGCAGTTCACTTTTGTTCAGATGGTTGTGTGAACAAAATAGGAAACAACTTCTTGATTCTTCAATAAAGCGCCAGTAATTGAACTGTTAAATACAGAAGCTCAGGAATGAAGATTTTTTTGTTTACGTCTTCATGGGACCAACATCTTTGCCAGCATTTATTATTCTCAAACCTTCTAAAATGATCCCTCACAACAGATTTTTACAAAGAGGAATCCCAGTTTTACAGGAGACTCTATATTTCCTGAAGCAGTGATTTCCCATGCTTTATATAGATTAAAACAACAAGAGGAATGTGTGTTCGCCACAAACTTATTTACTATTTTACGGTATGAAAAAGTATTCCAAGAAGAGAAAATTGTATCTTCAGGAAGTAAGGGAATCATCTTAAGAATTACTTTGCAACTATTTTTCCAGGAATAGGTCTTAAAATGGGGGGGGGGGTGTCAATCACTGATCCTTAGGAATTAATCTAATAAAATAGCATTGGAGGGTATAGGCTTAAGTCTTGACTTTGTTGCTTCTTACTTTATTTTTGAGCAAATCATGTTGCTCCTTTAATTAGTTTCCTTTTCTGTAAATTGAGTAGTGTTGAGTGTTAATAGGGCTAAGAGAATGTATCTGAAAGTGATTTGTAAACTATCAAGTGATACATATGTAAAGATGCTTTGTTCCATATACATATGTAGTCTGCTTTTAAAGATCCTAAATGGAAAGCCAAGGGGAAGTAGAAAAAGGAAAAGAAATGTTCAGGGGCACCTGGGTGGCTCATTTGGTTAAGTGTCTTGATTTTGGCTCAGGCCATGGTCTCAGGGTCCCAAGTCGAACTCCGCACTGGATGTGGAGCCTACTTAAGATTCTCTCTCTCCCTCTGCCCCTCCCCCCTCCTCTCTTAAAGGTTTAAAAGTGGAATCTTACAATATTTAAATTTCAAATAAAATTGTATCTTAGTTTTTAAGTTTTACAAAGAGTAATGCCAAGATGAGCTGATTTATAGCAAAAGTTGGCATTTGGCTCAACGATCATTTACTATTCTTCAACAGGTGTTTAAAAAAATTGAGACAAATGAGACCTGTGTTAGTGCTAAATGTCTAATGGTTATTTCTATGGTTATGTGTGTATCATAAAAGAATATATGACTGCAGATATCTTACTTGCACTAAATGTACCTCATGTTTATTTAAACATTTTCTGTATAGTAATTTCTATAAATATATGCTGTAACTCTTCTATTAAACAAGATAGATATCCAGGGAATGCAGTCAAACTGAAGAAGTTTTTGTCCCTTCATTTTCTATTCCTCTTAGTTGCATAATTCGACATATTAAAATGTCTGGTTTATGTCTAATTTTAAAGAGGTCATGTAGATGAAGTTTACCACAGTAATAAAAAAGTACAGTGTGTTGTGGTAGCCGGTGGTAGTCAGTATTTGTGATTGAATGCTTATTTTTCAAACCAGAGATCCTTATAGGTTACTGATATTAGGAACAGCTGGAGTGCTTGTTAAAAATCTCTGATGCCTAAGACTTACTGAATCAAAGTCAACCTTGGTTATATATTGGAATTATCCGGAGAGTTTAAAAAATACTGATGGCTGAATCCCACCCCAAGAGAATTTGATTTAATTGGTCTGTGGGTTGTGGGTAGTGTTTCTTAAAATGTATTAAAATTACCTGGAGAGCTTCTTAAAATGGAGACTGTTGGGCTCCAAACTGAGAGTTTATGATTCAGTTGGTCAGGGGTGGGGCCTGAGAATTTTACGATTCTGAGTTACTAGGCGATGTTGTTACTGATCCTGGGACCACACTAGGAGAACTGTACTCTGAGGCTGTAAACCACCTGTTTAATTTGGAGACAATGTAACATTAAAGGAAGAAACTATTAAGTCCACAAGGAACATAGGAAATGTAACAGAGTTCAAAGTAAAAACTGTTAAGTTTGATAAATTCTGAATTTTAATTTACAGAGCAAGAAGAATATTACTATATTCATTATATTCATAAGTCTAAAATCTTTAGAGTTCATTTATAATGAAAAATCCCAAATGTCATAAATCATAGCTTAGCAAAAAGAATATCCTCAGAGATGTTAAAGGAAACAAATGTTATCTCTGTCAGTTTCATTGAGGTAAACATACAGTAAAATTTACTCTTTCATGAGTTTTGACAAATGGCTCAATTGTGCAACCATCAACAGAATCAGAGTGTAGGAGTTCTAACAATTCTGTAATGTCCCTGTGTGGTCATCTCCTTCTCCAACCTCAGTTCCTGGCAATGCCTGATTTCTTTTCTAACCTTAATACTTCTGCCTCTTCCAAGATGTCATAAAAATGCAATCATCTAATGTATAACCTTTTCATTTTGGGTTCTTTCACCAAGCATAATGCATTTGAGATTCATTCATGTTGTTGTGTTTATCAGGCCATCCTCCCTTCCTCCCTTCCTTCCACAGCAATTTAGATTCACAGAAAAATTGAGCTGAAAGTACAGAGTTCACATATAGCCCCTATCCTCATACATACACAGCCTTGTCATTAGCAACAGTGGTTCATTGTTTCTAATCAGTGAACCTATGCTGACATGTCATTTTCACCCAAAGTCTATAGTTTACATTAGGATGAATCCTAGTTCATTCTTGCTATTGTACATTCTGTGAGTTTTGACAAAAGTATAATGGTGTGAATTCACCATTATAGTGTCATGAACAATAGTTTCACTGCCCTAAAAATCTGTGATTTGCCTTTTTATCCCTTCTATCCTTTAACCCCTTACAGCCATTGATCTTTTTAATGTTCTCCATAGTTTTGCCTTTACCCAGAATGCCATATAGTTGGAATCACAGTATGTAGTGTTTTCAGTTTGGCTTTGTTTTCTCTTAGTAATTTGCATTTACGCTTCCTCCATATATTTTCATGACTTGATAACTCATTTCTTTTTAGTGTTGAATAATACCTCAGTTTATTCACCTGCTGAAGGACGTTTTGGTTACTTACAAGTTGTAGCAATTATGAATAAGGCTGCTGTGAACATCCATGTGTAGGTTTTTATGTGAACATAAGTTTTCAGTTCATTAGGATAACTTTCAGTTGCTGGATTGTATGGTAAGAGTACGTTTAGTTTCGTAAGAAACTGCCAAATTGTCTTCCAGGTGGCTGTACCATTTTGCATTCCTGCCAGCAGTATAAGAGAGTTCCTATTGCTCCACATTCTTTTCAGCATTTGATACTGTCAGTGTTTTAGATTTTGGCTGTTCTAATAAATGTGTTAGTATCTTGTTTTATGTGATGTTCAGTATCTTTTCATATGCTTATCTGCTACCTGTGTATCTTTTATGAGGTGTCTGCTCAGATCTTTTATACAATTTTTAATTGGATTGTTTATTTTTCTTACTGTTGAGTTTTAGGAATACTTTGTATATTTAAGATAAAGTCCTGCATCAGATATTTGTTTGCAGATATTTTCTACCAGTCTTGGCTTTCTTATTCTCTTGACACTGTCTTATGCAAAGCAGAAGTTTTAAATTTAACAGAGTCCAACTTATCATTGTTTTTTTTCCTGAATTGTGCCTTTGGTATTGTATCTAAAATGTAATCTTCAAACCTAAAGTCATCTAGATTTTCTCCATTGTTAACTTCTGAGAGTTTTATACTTAGGTATTTTACATTTGGGTCTGTGATCTATTTTGAATTAATTTTTGCGAAGGCTGTGTGTGTCTAGATTCTTTGTGTGTGTATGTAACTGTGTGTGCACATGTGTGTATTAATTTATTCCAGTACCATTTGTTGAAAAGATTCATGTTTTCTCCATTGTATCACCTTTACTTCTTTGTTAAAGATTGGTTGATTATATTTGTTGGTCTGTTTCTGGGGTCTCTGTTTTATTAGTCTAGTTGACCGTTCTTTTGCCAGTATCATACTACCTTGATTACTGCAGATATATATTGTCTTAAAGGTGGGTACTGTCATTCTCTTGAGTTTGTTCTTTTTTTAATGTTGTTGGCTATTCAGGATCTTTTGCCTCCCCATTGACAATTTAGAACCAGTTTCTGGGTATACTTGCCAAATTTCTTGCTGGGATTTTGGCTGGGATTGTGTTGAATCTCTAGATTAAATTGGGCAGAGCTGATATCATGACAATATTGAGTTTTCCTATCTGTGAACATGGAATAATTCTTCATTTATTTGGTTCTTGGAGTTCTTTCGTCAGAGTTTTATAGTTTTTTTCATATAGTATCTTGTCTGTAGTTTTTAAGATTTATACCTAAGTCTTTTTTTTTTTTTTTGGTGCTAATGTAAATGGTACTGTGTTTTTAATTTCAAATTCCACTTGTTCATTGCTGGCATATAGGAAAGTGATTGGCTTTTGAATATTAACCTTGTATCCTGCAACCTTGCTGTAATTGCTCAGTAGTTTAGGTGTTTCTCTATTCTTTCAAGTTTTTTTACATAGACAGTCATGAAATCTCCAGATAAAGAAATTTGTTTTATTTTTTCTATTCTGTGTACCTTTAATTTCCTTTTTTTGGTCTTACTGCATTAACCAGGACTTCTAGTACAGTGTTGAGAAAGAGTGATGAGAAGGGACATCCCTGCCTTGTCCTAATTTTAGCAGGAGAACTTCCAGTTTCTCACCATTAGGTATGAGTTTAGCTGTAGTTTTGTGTGTGTGTGTGTGTTAAAATACATGTAACAAGAAATTTATCATCTTAAATTTTTGAACGTGAAAATACTAAATACTACTGAAATGTACATTCTTGTACAACCATCTCAATTCTTTTCATATTGTAAAACTGAAACCTATTAAGCAACTCCCTATTTTCCCCTGCCCACAACCATTGGCAGCTACCATCCTTTCTGCCTCCATGAATTTGACTAGTGTAGGTACCTTTTATAAGTAGAATCATATAATATTTGTATTTTTTTTGAGATTCGTTTATTTCACCTAGCATAATGTTCTCAAGGTTTGTTCATGTTGTAACATGGGTATTTCATTCCTTTTTAAGGGTGAATAATATTCCACTGGTATGTATATTCCACATTGTTATCCATTCATCCATCCATTTGGGTTTCTTCCACATTTTGCTATTGTGAATAATGCTGCTCTGAATGTGGGTGTACAGATATACCTCTTTGTTACCCTGCTTTTAGTTCTTTTGGGTATATACTCAACAGTGGAATTGCTGGATGTTTTATGCCATCCTTAATTTCTTTCAGCAGCATTTTGTAGTTTTTAGTGTACAAGGCTTTCGCCTCCTTTATTACATTTATTCTTAAGTATTTCTTTCTTTTGATGATTTTATAAATGAAATTCTTGTCTTAAATTTCAAATTATTCTTATTTAGTGAAAAAGTATCATATAACTTTACTAATTTCTTATTAGTGGTAATTTTTTTTTTATGTGGAATCTTCAGTATTTTCTACATATGTCATCTACAAATAGAGACAATTTTAATTCTTTTCCAATTTGGATGTAGTTTATTTCTTTTTCTTGTGTAATTGCCATGGCTTCTAGTACTTAGGACTTCTAGTAATGTGTTGAATAGAAGTGGTGAAAGTGTAGGCATCCTTAACCCCTTCTAGATTTTAGAAAAAGCTTTCAGCCTTTCACTGTTGAGTGTGATGTTAACTATGGGTTTTTTCATATATGGTCTTTTTATGTTACTGTATTTCCTTCTTTTCTTTATTATTGAGTGTTTTTAATCATGACAGGGTGTTGAATTTTTAAAAATTCTTTAACTGCATCAGGTGGTATGGTCATACAATTTTTCCCTTTCATCTTGTTAGTG
This sequence comes from Ursus arctos, assembly GCF_023065955.2. Taxonomy (NCBI): domain Eukaryota; kingdom Metazoa; phylum Chordata; class Mammalia; order Carnivora; family Ursidae; genus Ursus; species Ursus arctos. Next base: position 25,667,650 of record NW_026622875.1, read on the forward strand.
TGGGAGGGGCACATGGCTGACTCAGTCAGTATAGTGTGTGACTCTTGATCTCAGATTGTGAGTTCAAGCCCCATGTTGGGTGTAGAGATTATATTCTTTTAGTGTTGTGCATTATGTTGATTTTCATATGTTGAATCATCTTTGCTTTCTAGGAGTAAATCCTATTTTGTTATGGTGTACAGTTCTTTTAATATGGTCTTGAGTTTAATTTGCTAATGTTTAATTGAGTCTTGAAACATTTTTTTTATTTAAAAAATTTTTTAAAAGATTTTATTTATGAGAGAGAGCGCGTTTCCGCACACGCATACAAGCAGGGGCAGTGGCAGGCAGAGGGAGAAGCAGGCTCCCTGCTGAAGAAGGAGTCCGATGTGGGACTTCATCCTGAACCCCTGGATCATGACCTGAACCTAAGGCAGATGCTTAACCGACTGAGCCACCCAGGCATCCAAGACCCAAGTCTTGAAACATTTTAAAAAATAAAGATATTTTTGTTTTTATAATCTGGTCTTAGTAAATGCCAGGGGTTATGTTCATTTTTTAAATATAGAGTTTGTATTGCATGGTATTTCTTATTTATGACCTCATGCTTATATATTGCCTTATTTGGATTATGCCTGAGTTAAGTGAGTTTATTGTTACCCAAAAGCTACAGGCAGGTCCATAATATAACTGAAGGGCTTAATTTCACATTTGAGCAACAGAGATTAATTTCACATATGCTAGTTTAAATCATACAATTAAATATTGGTGAGTTTGATACAGTTTTCAGTTCTCATATGTAAAATGTGTATTCTGGGGTGCCTGGATGGCTCAGTCGGTTAAGTGTCTGCCTTCCGCTCAGGTAATGATCCTAGGATCCTGGGATCTAGTAGCCCCACAATGGGCTCCCTGCTCAGTGGGGAGCCTGCTTCTCCTTCTCACTCTGCCTGCTGCTCCCCCTGCTTGTGCTCTCTCTTTCTCTCCCTCTCTTTCAAATCAATCAATCAATCAATCTTTAAAAAAAAGATGCATATTCTGCAACTAGGGCATAGGTAAGTTGTCATAACATTCTGAATATAATTCTTAGATTAACATAATTTTAGTCTAAGATACCATAATTTGAAATGATTTTATTTTCCTCAATATAATTCAATTGATACTTCATATTCATTTTTCATATTTATGTATTCCTAACACTAAATTTTTTTTGTGTGTGCTACAATAACCAGTGTTTAGTGTTTGTTTTTTTAAAATATACATAGGTGTATTTCTTTCATTTTTATATTTGGCAAAATTTATATCTTGATGTATCTGCTTAAGATGGAAAAATATTAGTTTATAATTTTACATAAAAACATAAATGAAAATTTATCCCCTGTGCCATTATTTTTGGCTTGGTTCTCAACTTTTGCTTCCCATTGCACCAGATCTACCCCCACCCCAAACTAAATCTGGTAAATAGCAATAGTATTCTATATCTCTCCATATGTTTATTATCTCTCTGTTCATATAATCTTATACAAATAGTTGTATTCCCAATTACATATATAGGCTTGTTGTCATGATGAGTTTAAAAAAATGGGATCATTATACATACTTGTTTGCAACTTTCTGTTTTCATAAATACCTCAGAGAAATCCCCCATCTAAGGTATAATTCTGCTGTTCATCTAATGTTTAACTCTAATAATATTATTTTTATGACTCCATAATGAATGCTTCATGGTGTGTTGTATAAAATTTATTTGAGCATTCCCATATTTATGGGAATATTGTTTCCAGTTCTTTGGTATTTTAAACAAGGGTTCATCTTTGAATATGTTCTTACTTTCAGATGCTTATATTTCTGTGGGATGGATTTGCAGAAGTAGAATTGCTGGGTTGAAGATAGGTGTTGCCAAATATCTCTCACAAAAATTCTCTAGTAGCAAAGTGTGAGAATACTTTTTTTCCATATGTCTCTGCCAGAAATTGGGCTATAGTTTTAAAACATTTGCCAGCCTAATGGGTGTTAATGTTACACTTTTAATCTGAATTTTCCTGAGTATTAATGATTTTGAGCCTGTTTTCTTGTGTTTGTGGACATTTGTGTATGCCCTTTTCTGAATCATTCTTTTCATAAACCTTTGCCCAAATTCTATTGTTTGTCTTTTTCAAATTGTAGGAGCTCACTGTGTGTTAAATAAAACATTAATATCCTTTACCTGTGTTGCAAATACTTTCATTTTTCCCCAGGTACAAAAACTTTTAATTTACATAAATTCCTTTATACTTTATAGTTTTGTGTTGTGAATAAGATGTTGCCCATACTCTTCTCCCACAGATTTTTATTGTCTTTTCTTTACAATTCATATTCATCTTGAGTTTATTTTTGTAAGTCTCATAACATTAGGGCACCCAGGTTTTTTCCTACAAGATTATTAGCACTTTTAAAAAATTAATTAGGTCATTCATTTCCCACTGATTTGAGTGATTGCCCTTACTTTATTCAAAATTTTCATTTTTATGGTATTTTTCTTGTCTACTATTTTATGGATAGTATTCTGTTTGTATATTAATACTGTATTATAGAGTTTTCTTTGATGACCTGTTTTGATACTTGAAGCAGGTTCACCTTATCGTTTTTCATCTTTGGTTGGTCTGCAGCATTAGTTCTTATATATAAATGTGATAATTTCATCCTTAAAAATACAACAAAACCCTTTGGATTCTAATTTGAATTACATGAAATTTACTAATACAGGGGACAACTGACATTTCTGCCATAGTGCTTTCCAAATATATCATAGTGTTTATGACTTTTAAGGAGAATGTATTGGGGTGCCTGGGTGGTGCAGTTGGTTGAGCCTCCGACTCTTGGTTTCAGCTCAGGTCATGATCTCAGGGTCCTTTAATTGAGCCCCGTATCAGGCTCCACACTCAGCATGGAGTCTGTTTGAGATTCTCTCTTCCTCTCCCTCTCCTTTTCATGGGCGCACATGCTCTCTCTCTCAAATAAATAAATAAATCCTAGAAAAAAGAATGTATAGTTTCTGTTATTAATGCCAAATTAATCATTCAAAAGTACTATATAGGTCTTGTAGTGAGGAACATTTTACTCTCACTTCAATTCCAGTGATTGTTTTTTCCTTCCAGTATAAAAGCTATTGATTTGGTATATTGCTCTTTTCTCCAGTGTTCAAGGAGTGAATATGGTATATTCATATGATGAAATATTATTTAATTATGAGAAGGAATGAATACTGATTCATGCTGTAGCATGGATAAACCTTGAAGGCATTAATGGTAAGTGAAAGAAGCCAAACCTGGAAGTTCATATAATATATAATTCCATTTGTAGGAGATGTTGAGAGTAGTAGGTAAATCCAAGGAGACAAAGTAAATTAGTGATTGAAAAATTAATAGATTAGTGATTTGGGATGATGAAAATATTCTGGAATTAGATAGTAGTGGTGATTATACAGCCTTGTGAATAAACTAAAAACTACTGAATTGTATACTTTAGAAGGATTTTATGGTATGTGAATTATATCTCAATTTTTAGAAAGAAGTAGTGACTATAATTGTATGTTATGGTTGAATTTGGTCTGAGATAACAGAAAACCAGACTACACTGGCTTGATAAAATAGGACTTTATTTTTCTTACATAATTGTTATTATTGATTCACTAGTACAGTGATACCAGGACAGATATTTCTATGGTTAAATCTTGGCCTCTCTTTCATGTTTGCATATGGCTGTTAATGGCTCCAGGGACTGGATTATAGAGGAAAGGAAGCAACAGTGACTGTACCAGGAACTCCAAAGCAGTCTTCATGTCTCATTGGCTGGACTTTGTTAAATGGTTACCTGTGGCTGGAAGTTGGTTGGGAAAAAAGATGGTGGAGAATGAGATTCAGGTCAGAAACTTCCTGACACAATGAGCTTTCCTGTCTGGATCCTTATTTTGACTAATGTTATTTGTTGTTGCAAAGGACATTTGTTGTTGGTTTCATAGTCTCAGTTATATTTAAGCGGTTTTCCCAGCTCTCAGTTTCCTCTTTTTTAAAGTTCTCTATGTTTTCAGGGGTTGTCTATAGCAATTTATTTATGGAAAAGGGAAGAGGGAACTAATTATTCAAAACTCCATTTAGCTTTTTTAAAAAAAATTATTGAATTAAAATTGACATACTGTAAAGTGTACATATTTACAGTGTATAATTTTTTAAGTTTTGACATAAGTGTGCACCTATAGAACATCAATCACCCCAATCAAGACACTTTTTAAAAAATTAGTGTCCTCTTTTAAATTGAAATATAATTAACATATAACATGATGTTAGTACCCTCCTTGCCTACAGTTGTTACTTCTAATCTTTTTCGTAGTAGCCATTCTAACAGGTATGAGATGATATAACTCATTGTGGTTTTGATTTGCATTTCCCTGATGATCTGTGATGTTGAGCATTTTTTAATGTGTCTGTTGGCCTTCTGTATGTCTTCTTTGGAAAAATGTCTACTCAGATCATCTGCCCATTTTTAAATCAGATTATATTTTGCTACTGAGTTGTATAAGTTCTTTATAGATTTTGGATGTTAACGTCTAATCAGATATACGATTTATAAATATTCTCTCCCATTCACTAGGTTGCCTTTTCATTTTCTTTCTTTTTTTTTTTTTTTTAAAAGATTTTATTTATTTGACAGAGATAGAGACAGCCAGCGAGAGAGGGAACACAAGCAGGAGTGGGAGAGGAAGAAGCAGGCTCACAGCAGAAGAGCCTGATGTGGGGCTCAATCCAATAACGCCGGGATCACACCCTGAGCCGAAGGCAGACGCTTAACCGCTGTGCCACCCAGGCGCCCCTGCCTTTTCATTTTCTTGATGATTTTCTTTGCTGTGCAGAAGCTTTTTAGTTTGATACAGTCTCAGTTGTTTACTCTTGGCTTTTGTTGCCAAATCCAAAAAATGTCAGCAAGACCTAAGTCAAGTAGCTTACCTGCCTATATTTTCTTCTAGGAGTTTTATGGTTTCTGGTCTCACAACTCATGTCTTTAATACATTTTTATTTAATTTTTGTTTGTGTTGTAAGGTAGTGGTCCAGTTTCATTCTTCTGCATGTGGCTCTCCAGTTTTCCCAGCACTGTTTATTAAGGAGACTCTTTTTTCCCTGTTGCGTATTCTTGGCTTTTTTGTTGTAAATTAATTAACCGTATATGTATGTGGGTTTATTTCTGAACTCTATTCTGTTTCATTGATCTGTGTGTCTGTTTTTATGCCAATGCCATACTGTTTGATTTCTCTATCTTTGTAATACAGCTTTAAAATTAGGAAGGGTGGTGCCTCCTGCCTTTTTATTTTTTTCTTTGGCTATTTGTGCTGTTTTGTGGTTCCATAAAATTTTAGGATTGCTCTATTTCAGTGAAAAATGCCATTGGAATTTTGATAGGGATTGTGTTGAATCTGTAGGTTGATTTGGATAGTATGGACATTTTAATAATAATTCATTCAGTACGTGAACGTGGGATATCTGCATTAATTGTGTCATCTTCAGTTTCATTCATCAGTGTCTTGTAGTTTTCAGTGTACAGGTCTTTCACTTTCTTGGTTAGATTTATTCCTAGGTGTTTTACTCTTTCTAATGTAGTTACAAATGGAATTCTTCTCTTGATACTTCTTGTCAACTTCCTTAGAGAAATAATGTTGTACAATATGTGGATTTTAAGTGTATGATTTTTTGTTTTTATTTTTGAGTATATTTGATGCGCAATGTTACATTAGTTTCAGGTATAATTTTAGTTTTGACAAATGTGTGCATTTTTGTAACTACCAGCAGCACGGTCAGATGAAAAACATTTCCAGCACTCTAGTAAGTATTCCGTTTCCTCACGCTCCTTCCCAGTCCTTTACCCCACCATTACCCTTATCTTAGCCAACCACAGTTCTGTTTTCTCTCACTATATAGGACAGAATTTTTCAGTAGAATTTCATTTAGATAGAATCCTATTGTGTGTATTGTTTTGGCTTCTTTCGGTGAGATAGTGTCTTTTAAGAGTCATGCATGTTGTTGCATTTATCAGTAGTTCATTCTTTCTTTATTGGTGTATAGCATTCCATTGTATGGATATACTCTATTTATTCACCTATTGTTGGACATTTAGGTTGTTATCAATTTAGGGCTGTTTTGAGTAAATCTCTTCTTGAACACTTGTGTATACATCTTTATGTGGATGTAAGTTTTTATTTCCACAAATAATATCTGTCTTCATTACCTAAAATGGCTCTGTATGACTACATTACCATTATTACTCTAAGGAAAATCACAGTAATTTTTTACTATAATATTTATTCCGTATTCATATTTACCCAGGTGATTCCAGAAGCCTTCCATAGTGCCCCTCCCCACTTGTGTGTGTGGGTAATGGACTACGTCAAAGCCCATAGTTATGTCTTTCTTTTCTTTTAATATAGAATAACTCCCTCTCTTTTCCCTCTACGATATTGACTTTCTATTTTTTTTTTTAATTTATTTTTTAGAGAGAGAGCTAGAGCGTGCTTGAGTGTGGGGGGCAGAGGAAGAGGGAGGAAGAGAGAAATCTCAAGCAGACTCCCCACTTTGTGCGGAATCGTCTTGGGGCTCTATCTCATGACCCTGAGATCACGAACCAAGTCAAAATCAAGAGTTGGATGCTTAACGGACTGAGCCACCTGCATGCCCCAAGATACTGACTTTTAAAATAGATAAGGCTGCTTATTTTTAAAATATCCTGACTTGGTTTTCTTGTGTTTTGTAAGAATGAGGAAGTTTTTTTTTTTTTAAGATTTTGTTTATTAGAGAGAGAGTGAGCATGAGCTGGGGGGAGGGGCAGAAGGAGAGGGAGAAGCAGGCTCCCCACTGAACAGGGAGCCCAATGTAGGGCTTGATCCCAGGACCCTGGGATCATGACCTGAGCAGAAGGCAGATGCTTAACTGACTGAGCCACCCACGCGCCCCTGTCCTAACTTGTTTTTAATTTTTTCTCTAATTGTTGCAGAGGTATTCTTTAACTTGTTCCTTTTTCTCTGTATTTCTTGTGAACTGAAAATTCAGTTCAGCCTAAATCCTTGATTAACTTACGGTCGAACGTTTTTCTTTTTACAGAGATAGTTTATGGATGATGTTGTATACTTTATATTCCGTCACTTCAGGGAAACATAAAGTCAGTATTTTCCCATTGTGATGATGAATCTGATCACTTATTTTTTTTTTTTTAAAGAATTTATTTATTTATTCGACAGAGATAGAGACAGCCAGCGAGAGAGGGAACACAAGCAGGGGGAGTGGGAGAGGAAGAAGCAGGCTCATAGCGGAGGAGCCTGATGTGGGGCTCGATCCCAGAACGCCGGGATCACGCCCTGAGCTGAAGGCAGACGCTTAACCGCTGTGCCACCCAGGTGCCCCCTGATCACTTATTTAATAAGCTGGTAAGATTTGCCAGATCTTTCCCTTTGCAATTTGTAAAGTAATTTTGATACTGACGGTATCTTTCATGTAGTGGTGTTAGAATCCATGGATGATCCTTACCTGAATAAGTTATTTCATTAAGGAGTGAAAAATGGTAATTTTCTACTTTTATTTTGTCTACATTTATTTGCAGCCTTTTTTTTTTTAAATTAAAAAGAATTTTCCCTCTACAACCAGGGGTGAATGATAGCTCTGCCTAAACATGCAGGGAAAATGGTTAATTCTTTACCTTTAATTAATAATTTCTTCAGAATAAGTTTTTCTTCTGTACGTTCTTATTGTAGCAAATCAGTTTCTCTTTGCCCTTTTGAGTACCTTTGTGGATTTATTTACATTTTCTATAATCAATTATGGTTAATACTTTTGATGTTAAAATTATCTGAAATTTAGCTAGTGGGTTTCTTTTATGCATGGAGACAACAAAATTGGAGACCAAGAAGCAGTGTCATCTAATGGGTAGGCTTTGAAATGAAGACTCTTCTCTCTTCCTAGATATTCATTATGGTAAAAGATGGAAATATTGAGGTAGTGACATTATAGCATATACATACAACGTTCTGTAGGGCTGTTGGGCCCAATTATATTACAGTTTTCTAAACTTCACATCAAGCAGTCATTTCTGATGACCTAAACTCATCTTTGTATAACCTTCAGCTTTTTTCAGATCTTATCACTTGTGTGTGCTATTTGTATTATAATTAGTACCCGTTTTTCCTCTCCAAAATAAAATATAAAATAAGAAAGGAAATATGTATTCATCCTGGTGTCAGTACATACTCAACTTTATCACAGGGTGAAGAGATTTTAAGGTAAAAACTAATTAGGACTGAGAATCTCCAGTAAACCGTCATTTAGTCTGTTTGAAAGCTAGTATTAGTTTTAGTGCATCTTATCTTTTTTGCATTTGTTGCAGTTATTTATAATAAATAGATTAAATAAATAAATGCAGTGTATTTATTACAGTTATTGTATTTATCTGTTTATTGTCTAATCCTTTGGTACTTAACTAACTCTTGTGATTTTTTTCCCCTCGTTGCTGACAACCCAGTTATGCAGCTTTAACTGGTCTAAATATAATTTTGCTGTTTCTGGAAGTTTAAGAGTAAACTGGTCACCCCTCTGTCTTTAAGGTCACCCTCTGTCCTGTTATCTTCCTTATTCCACTTTACAATTTGGTAGAAAATAGCTACTCTTCATTGGGATGTACCATCTATTAGGATAATGCTCACAGTGTAATGACAGTGGTGAAGCCACTCTTAAGAGTAGATAATATCATATTGTGATTTTGGGGGTCATATGTTCTTCCATCTTCTTTCTTCTGGGTTGACGAGCTTGAATACTCCATGTTGGTATGCTCTGTGCAGTCTGTTGTTTTTCTTAGTATCTGAACTACCAGTTTAGATCACCTCTTTACTATGACCTTTGTCTAACAATATACTTGTATTTTCAAGCTCTGAAGTTTACCTGCTATACTAATTCTCTTTGTATCTTCTTGTGACTAGGTTGCAGGTATATAGGCACGCACGTGCGTGCGCGTGTGCGTGTGTGGGTTGGGGTTGGGATGGAGTGGTTGGTACATTTGCTAAATGCTTACGTTGTTCCAAGTTCTCTAGTTTTTTATTTTTACATCATGATGATAATGCTTTGTTAATTTCTATGTTTCATTGTGAACTTTCAGTGGATATGTGTGGATGTCAAAAATACAAAATAGCAGGATTTTGTTATGGTCTTTTTCTTTCTGTGAGTTGCATTGTTTATAAAATGTACATCCAATATATACATATACCCCTGTTGAGGCATATAATACATCTGGAAAGATACAGACAAAATTGGTCACAGTGGGTCCACTTGCCTTTGGGGTCAGGGATTGTAACAGTCTTACTTTTCACTGTATATCATTTACCTTTTTAACCCCCATTCCCCAAATTTAAGATCTTCTGTCATGTCAACACACACAAATCTTTGTGTGCACACACATCCATTTAGAATGCTGTTTCCACCTTAACTAATGCGTCATAGCAGGAGCAGTAGTTTTCAGTTTGTAGGTCTTATTTTTGTGGGATAGTCTGAATTCTCATGACATTTCTATTATTCTTGTTGGGCACATGTGTGTTGTTTACAGTACCAGCTACAGCTCAAGGGAATCCTTGACAACAAACAACAAAAACAACCCCAACAACAACAAAAAATAGAGAAGCATTTCTGAATATTTATTTGAGTGAAACTGTAAGAAAGTGTTTAGGTGAATGGGTTATGTGAGTCAGCTCATGTTTCAGCAGCGCAACGTACTAGCACCTTGTAAGTAAATCACTCAGGTGAGAACGTTAATTTATTCCTTTATCTCTTTGGTTCTGTACTTAAACTAGTGAGTTCATTTATATATGTTAATTATATCTGTTCATCATTTCAGTATATTACTTTCTCCTTAAAGTCCTTCTAAAGAGTCCTTCTACTTTTCGAGTCTTTTTCATTTTATCTTTAGATTCTTCTTAATGCTATCAAAGGAGTATGTAGAGATATGTTAGGTCCAGACATTAACTTTTAGTCTTTATTTCCTGTCGGCTGTATTGCGAACCAAAAAGAGTATGAGATATAGTGCCTGTTATAGGTATATAAAGCATCTGGAAGAGACAAGGTATTAGCTATATGGTATATATACATTTTTTTTGGTAATTTATTTTAAAGAGAAAAAAATCTCATTACAAGTTAAGTTTCTTTGTTTTTTTGTTGTTTCTGGCATAGTCTTTATAGATGTGAAACAAAAACATAAAAAACCCACCAAGAACTGGAAAATGTATCCATTATTGAAACCCCTCACTATTAACATTTATGCCAACATGTATTGGAATGCATGATTTTTCTTGAAAATACAGGTTGATTAAAAAAATTGAGAAATTTTTTTAGCTCTTCAAAGTGAATGTACTTTTGTTCTGGTAAATTAGGGTCTTAGTAGAACGTGTGAATTTTGCAGTATTGTTTAAAAATCACGTAATTATGATCAGTGTTTTTCCCTGGCTTTGCCACTTATTCCCTTGGCGACCGTGACCTCATACATCAGGTTCTGCATTTATTAACTGGTAATACTAGAAGCTTTCTTGGCTACAGGGTTGGGAAAACTAAGAGATAATACGTAATTATGTGCTTTTAACCACAGATGTTGCTGGTAATTTTGAATGATTCTATAAAATTGAAATGATTAGTAAATAACTTGACTAAATTATTGCTGACATTTATATATAGAAATCATGGAAAATTTCCTGAAAATTATGTGATATGTTTTAGTTATTTTTATGCTAAGTGCCATGATTTCATTAGTCAAATGTAAAGATGTTATATGGAATAAAGGCATATATTGTGTCTTAACAAAGAGAGTGCTCTTTGAAGTAAATGTTATGATTTGTAAATATTTTTTTTTTTTTTTTGTTACCGGTTAATAAGAAACTAAGTAATTTTCTGTAGTAATATAGCTTTGAAGTTTTGAGAAGATCAGTTTGTCAGTTCAGGACCTTTTAAAAATTTTAATTAAGTAATATAAAGATTTATTTATTTATTTTAGAGAGCATGAGTGGGAGGTGCAGAGGAAGAGGGAGAGAGAATCTCAAGCAGACTCCACACTGAGCATGGAACCTGATGAAGGGCTTGATCTCAGGATACTGAGATCATGACTGCCGCTGAAACCTAAGTCAGTGGCTTAACCAACCATGCAACCCAAGTGTCTCAGGGCCATTTTTTTTTTTTTAATGATTTTTTATTATATTATGTTAGTCACCATACAGTACATCCCCGGTTTCCGATGTAAGGCTCGATGATTCATTAGTTGTGTATAACACCCAGTGCACCATGCAATACGTGCCCTCCTTATTACCCATCACCGGTCTATCCCATTCCCCCACCCCCCTCCCCTCTGAAGTCCTCAGTTTGTTTCTCATAGTCCATAGTCTCTCATGTTTCATTCCCCCTTCTGATTACCCCCCCTTTCTTTATCCCTTTCTTCCCCTACCGATCATCCTAGTTCTTATGTTCCATAGATGAGAGAAATCATATGATAGTTGTCTTTCTCTGCTTGACTTATTTCACTTAGCATTATCTCCTCCAGTGCCGTCCATGTTGTAGCAAATGTTGAGAACTCGTTCTTTCTGATAGCTGAGTAATATTCCATTGTATATATGGACCACAACTTCTTAATCCAGTCATCTGTTGAAGGGCATCTCGGCTCCTTCCACGATTTAGCTATTGTGGACATTGCTGCTATGAACATTGGGGTGCATATGGCCCTTCTCTTCACTACGTCTGTATCTTTGGGGTAAATACCCAGTAGTGCAATGGCTGGATCGTAGGGTAGCTCAATTTTTAACTTTTTAAGGGACCTCCACACTGTTTTCCAGAGTGGCTGTACCAACTTGCATTCCCACCAACAATGTAGGAGGGATCCCCTTTCTCCACATCCTCTCCAACAATTGTTGTTTCTTGCCTTGTCTATTTTTGCCATTCTGACTGGCGTAAGGTGGTATCTCAGTGTGGTTTTGATTTGAATTTCCTTGATGGCTAATGATTTTGAACATTTTTTCATGTGTCTGTTAGCCATTTGTATGTCTTCATTGGAAAAGTGTCTGTTCATATCTTCTGCCCATTTTTTGATTTATTTGTTTCTCGTGTATTGAGTTTGAGAAGTTCTTTGTAGATCTTGGATACCAGTCCTTTATCTGTAGTGTCATTTGCAAATATCTTCTCCCATTCCGTGGGCTGCCTCTTAGTTTTTCTGTTTCCTTGGCTGTGCAGAAACTTTTAATCTTGACGAAGTCCCATAAATTCATTTTATCTTTTGTTTCTCTTGCCTTTGGGGATGTGTCATGAAAAAGGTTGCTTTGGCCGATGTCGTAGAGGTTGCTGCCTATGTTTTCCTCTAGAATTTTGATGGATTCCTGTCTCACATCGAGGTCTTTCATCCATTTGGAGTTTATTTTTGTGTATGGTGTGAGATAGTGGTCAAGTTTCATTCTCTTGCATGTAGCTGTCCAATTTTCCCAGCACCATTTATTGAAGAGACTGTCTTTTCCCCACCGGATGTTTTTTCCTGCTTTGTCAAATATTAGTTGCCCAAAGAGCCGAGGGTCCATTTCCGGGCTCTCTATTCTGTTCCATTGGTCTATGTGTCTGTTTTTGTGCCAGTACCATGCTGTCTTTGTGATCACAGCTTTGTAGTACAGCTCGAAATCTGGCATTGTGATGCCCCCAGCTTTGTTTTTCCTTTTCAACAGTTCCTTGGAGATTCGGGGCCTTTTCTGTTTCCATACAAATTTAAGGACTGTTTGTTCCAGTTCTTTGAAAAATGTCCTTGGTATTTTGATCGGGATAGCATTGAAAGTGTAGATTGCTCTGGGTAGCATGGACATTTTAACTGTGTTAATTCTTCCGATCCATGAGCATGGAATATCTTTCCATCTTTTTATGTCTTCCTCAATGTCTTTCAAGAGTGAATTATAGTTTCTAGAATATAGGTCCTTTACGTCTCTGGTTCAAAGTTAATTCCAAGGTAACGTATGGTTTTTGGTGCTATTGTAAATGGGATGGATTCCCTAATTTCTCTTTCTTCGGTCTCGTTATTTGTGTATAGAAATGCAACTGATTTCTGAGCATTTATTTTGTATCCTGCCACGTTACTGAATTGCTCTATAACTTCTAATAGTTTGGGCGTGGATTCTTTTGGGTTTTCCATATAGAGTATCATGTCATCTGCAAAGAGAGACATTTTGACTTCTTCTTTGCCAATTTGAATACCTTTTATCCCTTTTTGTCGTCTGATTGCTGTTGCAAGGACTTCTAGTACTATGTTGAATAGTAGTGGCGAGAGTGGGCATCCTTGTCGAGTTCCTGATCTTAAGGGAAAGGCTTCCAGCTTTTCCCCGTTGAGAATAATATTTGCAGTAGGCTTTTCATAGATGGCTTTTATGAGATTGAGAAATGTACCTTCTATTCCTACACTCCGAAGGGTTTTAATCAGGAAAGGATGCTGTATTTTGTCAAATGCTTTTTCGGCATCGCTTGAGAGGATCATATGGTTCCTGAGTCTTTTCTTGTTGATATGATGTATCACGCTGATTGATTTGCGAATATTGAACCACGCTTGCATCCCAGGTATGAATCCCACTTGATCGTGATGGATAATCCTTTTAATGTACTGTTGGATTCTATTAGCAAGTATCTTGTTGAGGATTTTGGCGTCCATATTCATTAGGGAAATCGGTCTGTAATTCTCCTTTTTGAGGGGGTCTTTGCCTGGTTTGGGGATCAAGGTAATATTGGCCTCATAGAATGAGTTTGGTAGCTTTCCTTCTGTTTCTATTTTTTGAAATAGCTTTAGGAGAATAGGTATTATTTCTTCTTTGAATGTTTGGTAGAATTCCCCAGGAAAACCATCCGGGCCTGGGGTTTTGTTATTTGGAAGGTGGTTTATCACTGACTCAATTTCTTCATAATTAATTGGCCTGTTTAAGGAATCAATTTCTTCCGGTTTCAATCTTGGTAGTTTATAGGTTTCCAGGAAGGATTCCATCTCTTCCAGATTGCTTAGTTTATTGGCATATAGCTGTTGATAAAAATTTCTAATAATCCTTCCAATTTCAGTGGTGCTCGTCGTGACCTCTCCTTTTTCATTCATAATTTTAATAATCTGGGTCCTTTCTCTTTTCTTTTGGATAAGTCTTGCCAGTGGTCTGTCAATTTTATTGATTCTCTCAAAGAACCAGCTTCTAGTCCTGTTGATCTGCTCTACTGTACTTCTGGTTTCTGCTTGATTGATTTCAGCTCTAATTTTGGTCAACTGCTTCCTCGTGCGTGGATTAGGCCTGTCCCTCTGTTGCTGTTCCAGCTTCTTGAGGTGAGAATATAAAAACTGCATTTTAGATTTTTCTATTCTTTTGAGTGAGGCTTGGATGGCTATGTATTTCCCCCTTAGGACTGCCTTTGCAGTATCCCATAGGTTTTGGACTGTTGTATTTTCATTCTCATTGGTCTCCATAAATTGTTTAATTTGATTTTTGATTTCCTGGTTTATCGAGTCATTCCTGAGCAGTATGGTTCTTAGTCTCCAAGTGTTTGAGTTTCTTCCAAATTTTTCCTTGTGGTTGAGTTCCAATTTCAGAGCGTTGTGGTCTGAGAATATGCAGGGGATAATTTCAATCTTTTGGTATCGGTTGAGACCTGTTTGTGTCCCAGAACATGGTCTATTCTTGAGAATGTTCCATGGGCATTAGAATAGAATGAGTATTCTTTGGTTCTGGGGTGTAGTGTTCTATATATATCTATGAGGTTCAACTCGTCGAGTATGGCATTCAAAGCCTTTGATTCTTTGCTTAGTCTTTGCCAGGGTGTTCTGTCTATTTCTGATAGTGGAGTGTTGAGGTCCCCTACTATTAATGTATTTTTATTTATATGTCTCTTTATTCTGGTTAAGAGTTGGCTTGTGTATCTTGCTGCTCCCCTGTTGGGGGCATATATATTTATAATTGTCATATCCACTTGTTGAATACTTCCCTTAAGAATAATATAGTGCCCTTCTGCGTCTCTAACTATAGTCTGTAGTTTAAAATCCAGTTTATCTGATATGAGAATTGCTACCCCAGCTTTCTTTTGAGGTCCATTTGCGTGAAAGATGGTACTCCATCCCCTTACTCTCAGTCTGAATGCATCTTTGGGTTTGAAATGAGTCTCTTGTAGACAGCAAATGGATGGGTCATTTCTTTTTATCCAATCTGCAACCCTGTGGCGTTTTATGGGATGGTTCAAACCATTTACATTAAGACTGATTACTGAGAGATATGATTTTAATGTTGCCATGTTGCCAGTCAAGTCTTTGTTTGTATTGGCTGTGACTTTCTGTTCTGTATCACTCTTGGGGCCTTTTTACTTTTATAGAACCCCCCGTAATATCTCCTGTAGGGCTGGTTTCGTGGTTACAAAATTGGTTAGTGACTGGCGATTCTGAAATGTCTTTATTTCTCCATCAATTCTGAATGACAGCCTTGCTGGATAAAGGATCCTTGGCTGCATGTTTTTCTCTGAAAGAGCTTTAAATATGCTCCCCCAACCCTTTCTCTCATTCCAGGTCTGTATAGACAGGTCTGACAGGGCCTTTTTTTTAAATATAAATTTTTAAGAGAGTTTAATTTTCCTAATTACCAGAATCTCATCATGTGAGTTATTAATAGTATAGAAAATAAAAGTAAGCAAAAAAACCAAAAACAAACACACAAAACTCTTTCCCCCAGTAGGTAACCATCATTAAAACATTTTGATTTTTATCCTTTTAAACTTCTTGGTGTGTCTTGTAAGCTCAGGCTTATACACAGACACAAAAGTTAATTCTAAACATGTCTGTTACTTTTTTCATTTAAAAGTTACTTTTTTTTTTAAAAAAGATTTTATTTATTTATTTATTTGACAGAGAGAGACAGCCAGCGAGAGAGAACACAAGCAGTGGGAGTGGGAGAGGAAGAAGCAGGCTCCTAGCGGAGGAGCCTGATGTGGGGCTCGATCCCAGAGCACCAGGCTCACGCCTTGAGCCGAAGGCAGACGCTTAACGACTGTTAAGCGCCCCTAAAAGTTACTTTTTGTGACAGATGATTTTTGGATTCTTTTTAGCAATATGATTCTCAGTTCAAACAGATCTTAGGGAGAAATGCAGTAAATAAAACAGATAAATGTGGATCTGCTTTGGTTGAAGGCAGCATGGAAATACAAAGCCTCAGCCTTTGGCTTTCTTCACTAGCCAAAGAGTCTGTCTTGGAGATACCTCTTCTGAAGAACTCTATGCTTCTTGTAGGATGCATAGTTGAAAATTTCTGCTAAATATTTTTAATGGCTGCAAAGTATTCCCTTCTTTGGCACCTGTATTTCATGAAGGAAACCTGCCTTGAGGAATGTGGTTTGCTTACACACTCCAGCTAGAGAGCCTTTGGGATTTTTGTGTTGCACTGAGCCATGCCACATTTTCCGTGGGCAGCTCCTTGCCAGTAACTGAGCATAGCATACTAAGGGTGTAGCCATTTTTACTGAACTTGGGACTTCTCTGTGGGCAGTCTTTGCACCCGAATCCCCTGTTGGGCTGGCAGACAGAGCTGCAGTGATCTGAGGCTTAAACACGCCATTATCAGACCTGCATTGCAGGTCTCACTTTCATTCTTCATATGCATTTCTCATAAAGAAGTTCTTATACTTCTGCCTCCATCTTGGTTCTACTTCCCAGACAACCTGACCTGACACACATCCATTGTGTATGTGGTGGTTTTTTTTTAATACATATTTTTAAGAGTTATAATAATGTTCGTGGTTTTAAAAAAGCAGAGAAAGGCACAAAATGAAAATTGCAATACCCTTCTTTCTCCCAGTCCTCATTTTTATACCTATGTCATAGTCTCAGTTATATCATTATTTCCTAAAGATTTAGGTAGTATCTGTTTTCTTACTCTTCTGAAATATAAGGGGATTAGCATATCTAGCATTTCTTTTGTCTTTCCTCCCCATCTTTTTTTTTTTTAAATATTTTATTTATTTATTTGACATGACAGAGACAGCCAGTGAGAGAGGGAACAGAAGCAGGGGGAGTGGGAGAGAAAGAAGCAGGCTCCCAGCGGTGGAGCCCGATATGGGACTCGATCTCAGAACGCCGGGATCACGCCCTGAGCCGAAGGCAGACGCTCAATGACTGCGCTACCCAGGCGCCCCTTTCCTCCCCATCTTTTAACTAGTGATGTTATTTTTACCTTGTCAAGGCTGTGTTTATATTTAATATCTGTAATTTGTATTTTGACTATAAACTGACTTTAAAAATTGAAGATCAACAGTAGTGGTAGCCATATTGTAATTGCTTTAATATAATTTAGTCTTGAAGCAAGTGATTTGGTTGAAACTATATAGGAGGAATGTAATTCCATGTATTTTAGCTCTGCTAAGGAAAATTTTCACATTTCATTCTAGATGTGCAACTGTTTCTGTTCCTTTTGTTCATGTTGTCTTCTTCAGTGGGTTAAGAACACAAGCCATACTACTTGGGGTTGAATCCCAGCATCAGCAGTTACTGGTAATGTGATCTTGAATAAGTTAAGCTGTCTGTATTAAGATTTTTGAATTGTAAAATTGGTGTAACCCATTTTTTATATTAGTTTTCTGTTTCCATTGTAACAAATTACAGTAACTTAGCATCTTTCAGTGTTCATATGCCAGAAATTCAGTGGGTTAGGCTGTAGGTCTCTGTAAAGTCTTACAAGGCCCAAATCTGTTGGTAGGGCGGTTTCATTTTTGGAAGCTTTAGGAGAGAAACTTTCCTTGATTATTCACATGTTTGGCAGAATTGATTTCTAAGAAGTTGTAAGACTGAGCTCCCATTTCCTTGTTCACTGTTAACTGGGGAGGGGAGTCATTCCCAGCTCTAGAGACCACTCACATTCCTTGGTTTATGGTGCACTTCATCCCTGAACCAACCATGAAGTGTTGAGTTTCTCTTAAGCTTCAAATCTCTCCGGCCTCTTCTGCTGATCCTTCATCTTCTGCCTTCCTCTTTTACTTTTGAAAAAGGGTTCATGTGACTACATTTGGGCTTACCTGTGTAATTTATGATAATCTCCCTATTTTTTTGGTCTTTTTTTAAAGATTTTATTTATTTGACAGAGAGAGAGAGAGGGAGAGAGCAAGCACAAGCAGGGGGAGTGGCAGGCAGGGGAGAAGCAGGCTCTCTACTGAGCAAGGAGTCCTGTGTGGGGCTCGATCCCAGGACCCTAGGATCGTGACCTGAGCTGAAGGCAGCCACTTAACCGACTGAGCCACCCAGGTGCCCGTAATCTCCCTATTTTTAAGTTCCCAACTCTTTTGCCATGTAGGAGACATACACAGGAGTAACAGCAGAGAGTAAAGATCGTGGTGGGGCCAACATCTTGCCTACCACAGTCCTCCCTCACGCTTCTGTGATCCATATATAATATATTCACTTCATCCAAAGGTCTCAACCTATTACAGTATCAATTCAAAGTTTAAGAATCTCATCTAAATCTCATCAGCTCCTAAGTCCCAATTCTTGTATCTAAATCAACTAGGGAGGAAACTTTCTATCTGTGGATTTACCTGTGAAACTAAAGAAACTTTTCTCAAAAAATACAATGGTGGGACAACTTTTGGATGACAGTTATGGACAAGTTGGTTTAAAAAGGAGAGGATAGAAAAGAGGAGTCATAAGTTTCTAGTAATTTCAAAGACCAGCTAGGAAACAACACTAGATGTCAAGGCCTGGCAATAATCCTCTGTAGTTTGCAGCTTTATCTTTGTGCCTTAGCCTCTCTTAGCCTTGTAGATTTTTCATCTTTTGTTTTTCCTCAGATTTGGTAATTCTTGGTTGTCTATGCATACTCATGAATGATTAAGTTGGTTAGTTTAGGGTAACTGACTCGTGTGAGTTTGCTACAGGTTTGTTTCATTCATAGGTCTCTTTCTAGACTGTGGCATGTGGGAGGTTTCTTTATTTACTCTAAGACATCCATTTTCAAAGGGGTAAAAATTGGTTGGGGGGATAAATTTTTTATGGATAAGCTACAGATATACATACAGTATGTAAACAGATACACAGTGTATCTGTGGTACTAAAATTTCATGGAGGTTATGTTTGGGGACTAAATGTCTTAAAAAAAAAACAACAAAACTCCGTGGAGGTCAATAATGGAAAGAAAGGTGGGGAAATAGTGCTTGTATGATTGAGGAGGAGGCAGACTGTTAGGTACCCACGATTGTCAAACTAATCATGGCTTATTTGGGAGAATGGGAGTGCTTTAGTGTCTCAAGTGCTGCTCTGCTTTTCTTTCAGGCCTCAACATCCACCCTAGGAGCCCGCCACTGAATTGCACACTTTAGAACATTAGCTTTCTAACTTTAAAAACTGCAATCCATAGTTTAATATTTTACATTGTTAACTTAGTACACACATATATATGAATTTATAAATACAAAACTGAGCAAATTTTCATGAAATGGTGTATATTTTCACGTTGTATTTTCTGTTCTATTCTAGATCATTAAATTGCTAGTTGTACCCACCAAAATTATTTCAAACCTATAGTTTGAAGAGTACTTTAGATTAGTACTTGGGCTTAATCCTGAGCCTGACAGCCATTGCTTTCAGCTCTTTCTCTTTTAAGCAGGGAGAGGAGGAGAGGCCTGGTTAACTAAGTCAATTGGAATGCAGCTCTTTAATTACTGATTTATTTAGTTATATTCTTGATGAAATCCCACCCCCACCTCTTGCTCATTATATTTTAAGCTTAGAACCTCTTTTTGGCTTTGTTGGGAAGACCCAAATTGCTATCTTGGTTGCAGTTTCCTTTGCTCACGTTTTCTTAATCTGATCTCATTTGTTGTATTTTCAAGGTGTTACCCAAAATTTCTGATGTGTTGATAGACTGCTTTTTCTTCCATACATTTATAATTTGATTTATTTTCATTCTGAGTTTGTTTAAAAATAGAACAAAACAACTTCTTGTTGTTACCTGGGAGTGGGAGGAGAGACACATTTGTGTGCTTAGTCTGCTGTCTTGAATTGGAAGTCCTATAGTTTATTTAACAGTTCTCAAGTGTTATATTTTGGTGTTTTCCAATTTTTCTAAAAGCTTATTATTACTATACTACATGCATAGCCATGATTATTTTTAGAAACAATTATAATATCTTGACTTCCTGTGTCACATATATCTAGTTAGATGTAAAATCTTTAATTCCCCTTTTCACTGGTACTAATTGGTTGGGTCATGTTTAAGTGAGGCTGTTTCTGGTGAGGCTGTCAGAGGTTTTTTGAATTCCAGTTCTGCCACTTATTAGCTCTTTGCCTTTAGGCAAATTACCTCATTTCTCAGTACCTGTTTGCTTATTCTAAAGCAAGGATAACAGTATGGACTTCATAGGGATGTGAGAATTAAATGTTAGGACATGTGAAGAAAGCTCTTAGGACAGTGCTTATCATGTAGTAAGCATTTAATAATTGTTATTTGTCTATATCATCATCATAGCCATACTCATCTACCCACATATATATCCTTTTGCTTAAAAAGAAAATCACATATATTTTATCCTCTCGAACATTTTTTTTTAAAAGATTTTATTTATTTATTTGACAGAGAGAGAGACAGCCAGTGAGAGAGGGAACACAAGCAGGGGGAGTGGGAGAGAAAGAAGCAGGCTACCAGCAGAGGAGCCTGATGTGGGGCTCGAGCCCAGAACGCTGGGATCACGCCCTGAGCTGAAGGCAGATGCTTAACGACTGTGCCACCCAGGCGCCCCCCTCTTGAACATTTTTTATCTAGGCTTCATTTGTGAGCTAGTTGTTCCTTTGTTTTCGGCCTACTTGATGTTCATTAAAAAAATCTAATTCTTTTTTGTTTTGCTGGAATTATTAAGCTAGGATATTGCCATAACTAAGAATGAGTTAGCTAAACTAAGAGAAAGGGTGAGATGTGACTAGAGAAACTTGTTTGTTGGGATGAAGCATTGGAGATTGCAAACCATATTCGCTTACATGGGCTTCATGGATAATAGTTAAAGGTAAGGTATATAGAGTCAGAGTGGGTTAGAACATTGATCCTACAACTTACTGGCTATATGACCTTTGGTAAGTTTTCTGTGCCTCAGTTTCACCATCTGTAAAGTGGCGGTAATAAGGGATATTGTGAATATCCATGACTTAACACATGCAGATTGCTTAGTTGTACTTAGCTGTTCGTAGTATTAACATTTTGTGAGGATTTTGAATTCAGTGTTTGTGTAAGTATTAGGAATGCAGGGTTGAAATAAAGGTTGAGATTTTTATATGGAAAAGAGAAATCTGTTATGTACTTACACTCTAGATATGGACTAGCATTTAGGACAAAGGAATTATCTAGGTTAGAAAGTACTTCAGTCATTGGGCCTCCTAGGGTTGTTCAGAGGTCTTAGGAGCCACACCTGGTTATTGCTATGGTGACTTGTTGCTAGTTCTGTCACTTAGCAGCCTTTCAGTCAATTTCTGTCTTTCATCCTTGTTATACCTTAATATCTGAGTTTCTGTTTTAGTTAAGAGTAGTTAGTACTCAGTTTTTTCATCCTTCCTTTGAAGTTGTACAAAATTTAAAGTTAAAAAATTTAAGAAATAGTATCTTATATCATGTAATTTATAGTTTCTTTAAAAGAAGTTTATTAGTCATTATTAGTCAAAATATTTTCCTTTCCAGCTTTTGAGTATTACATAGGTTAGTAGCCATTTCAGTATGTTTTATCTAGTAATCCTATTTGTAGCAATTTTTTCCTAATTACATACACTTTGAGTAATACTTTTTATGCGTTGTTTATTTACATGAGCTAGATGTTTGAGTATAGTTTTAGAAATAGATTTCACAAAACTGCTCAGTTTTGTTTACTATTTTTCTCTTTAATTATGGACAATCATTTGGTATCGATTTTGAGGTTACTTTACAGAGACAAGGGTTTTTTTTTTTTTTTAAAGTTTTTTACTGTAGAATTGCACACTGATCAAATGACTTCACTGGTTAACTCTGGCGTTATAACCGTGCCATCTCTTTATGAGAAGGAATTTCCCCAGGATAATCTTGGAAGAAGAGAGATGTTTTTCTCTGATAAATTGCTAAAATAATGATTTCTCTTGAAAACAGAATTTTTTGTTTAATATTTGCCTATACATCTTTTCATTACCTGTGAAGTGTGTGTTTGACACACACATGCGCGCGCGCACACACACACACACACATGCCATATGTATGTTGAAAAACATTTTGGTCTACCACATTTAGGGCCAACTTTTTCATTAGTAAAACTGCATGAAAATTTGGCAGTTTGTTACAGCATATGGTCGTTCATTCATTACTCTTGATGGTCCATTGCCGAATGTAGTTCTGATCATTCTTCTTTACTGTATCAGCTTTTGCATTACTAAACATGGCATTCAGTCATTCTGTGTTATTAATTATAGGCTTGATTTTGACATTTACAACTGCAATAGCATTTGGTTCAGGAACATCAAATATCCCTTTTGTTATGAAGTAGTTGCCCTGTTAAGGTAGTTGAGTTTTTTGTTTCATTTGGGTAATATGCTATGTTGAGCCTTGGTTGTTAATTGATAGATGTGGTATCCTCTCTGTGAGAGCTTTTAAAATGCATAACACGTATTTCGGAAAGCAGCTGTTGCTATGGCAACTCTCGGGTCACTTGCAGCTCAGCTTACATGATTGGCTGTTAATGGAGTCTAATATGCTTGAGAAGAGAATTGAGCAAATGAAAGAGGGTTTTGAAGGAATCCCCTTAAACCTCTTGAAGTTTAACTGAAAAGCACATGAAAATTTAACACTTATATTACTGTTTTATACAATTGTACTGAAAGTAGTTTTATGAATAATGAAGGTGATACAGGACAAATTTTTGGAAAAAATAATTTTCTGAACCCTTTGAAGAATGTTAGAAGCTTGTGCTGTCACTTTTTTTCATTTTACTTTTGTTTATAGAAACGCTGTCACAGCTATCAGTTACATTTTGTATTCTACCCTCTGTAGCACTTACCTCAGAGGAGTTAATTAGATTGAGGCATGAGAAGGTTGTTAATTGTGCAGGGTCAGAAAGAATGGTAAAACCAGGAATCATGTCTAAATTCACTCTTGTTATGTGAGTTAGAGTCTTGCTCTGATGTGAATTCTTAAGGTTGTCCCATGAACCTGCCTCTCTTTAGGGGTATGTGAATGGTGTGAAAAGGGGGGTGGTGGTATGTACTTTGGATTTTGAGGCCTATAAAGTAAGTAAAATGAGGTCTAATTGAGAACTGCCATAGTAAAAATTAATAGAGCCATGCAAAATGACATAGTAATATCTCTCTTGTTAAATGATGGAGTTTTCATCAGCATCTACCACCTCCTTTGTAACTGTGGTACTAGAATGAGGACAGTTTTACTAATTTTGGCAGTAAGTAATATCAACGTAATTAAACTGTATTATGGAATTTAAAGTTTAGATTAAATGCATTAAAATAGTAAATTAACATCACTTTAGACTGATTTTACTTTGTAAAACCCATGTCAGCTGGCTAGTTCAGCAAGTGTAGGAAATAGGACTAGGACATGTAGCTTATTTGAAGTATCTGCTGTTTCTATTTTATATTAGGGTTTAAAAAATTATTGATTATGGTGGTAGTGTTGCAGTTGATACACTAAATAAGTTATAGCTATTGGTATGTACACTTCTATTAGATTTTCTGATTTTGCTAGCAAAAATAACTGGTGATAAAAAATTAATGAGCACTTACTAACATCCTTAATTACTTTTGATTTATTATTTTCTTTATTAGGGAAATACTTTGGAATATTAAAGAAAAACTTTTATAATAGACTACATATATAAGGATAGAGTACCCTCAATTCTATTTTGATAGAACACTTCAGAAGTTCAGTAAACACCTCTATTTTTTTTATAATTTTTATTTTGTTATTTTAGTCACCATACAGTACATCCCCAGTTTTTGATGCAATGTTCCATGATTCATTATTTGCGTATATCACCCAGTGCACCATGCAATATGTGCCCTCCTTAATACCCATCACCGGCCTATCCCAATCCCTGACCCCCCTCCCCTCTGAAGCCCTCAGTTTGAGTAAACACCTAAACACTAAAATCTGTTAAGTTCATCACCACTGTGACCTTTGGAAATATTTTTTAAAATAAATTTTTTTTAAATGCTTGGCGACTGTAGGTCTTGGTCTGCCTTGGGCAGTTCTGGTAGTACTGGATTATACCTAATGTAATTATCCATAGGGCTCTCATTTTATATTTAATATCAGGAAATATAAAGAAAAGTAGAGGAAGTCACATATAAATCTGTAATTCATAGATAGCCACTGTCAACATTTTAGTGCATTTCCTTTTCAATCTTTTTGTGCACATGAGCATATATAAAACATATGTAGAAGAGGCCATCCTTTACATGTTTGCCTTCTATAATATATCATAAACATTTCATGTTTAATTTTCTACAAATATTGTTTTTAATGATACATAAAAATACTTCATAAGTAAATGCTCTCCATTTGTAGGGCTTATGTTCTTTCAAGGTGGTTTTTTGTTGTTTTTTGGGTTTTTTTTGCTAGTTACGGACAGGTAAACACCTGTACTACGTGTAAGTATGTTTGCATTTATTTTTATTTTAGGATAGAATGATAGAATAGGAATCGCTGAATCAAATATTATTGAATTTTAAGGGTTTCAAGATGTATTATTTGCTTTGTAGAAGAACTTTTAATATTTTTGACTTTGAAGCTTTTAAAAATTTACTTGTTGGACTTCAAGTGCAGAGGGTTGAATTACTCTAGTCCTTGCATCATGAAACATGGTAATTCTTGACTTGTTCAGGGTGTTGCTTTCATTTTATTTTTTTATCTGCAGTATCCATTCTTTTTTATCTTCTCCCATAAGCACTCATTTAATATGTTTGATATATATACATTTATTCTTATGCATTCTTGTAAAACATGTTGTGTGGATTTTTTTTTCAAGTTCTTGTTCACTGAATCTAATGGCTTCCATAGTGTGCATCTGCCATGTTTCACTTAACCATTACGCCAGTGCAGTGATGAACACTGTGATTTCTCCGACTTCCTGTGTTATAATTCTGAAAAAGAGCATCCTCATATCATCTCCTTATGAATATGTATTATCCAACTGAGTTAGGTGTATATATACCCAGTTTTACTAAATACTGCCATATTACTCCTCTGAGTAGTTGTACCAGTCTTTACTCCCAGTAGGGGTATATGAGGATTCCTTTATTTCTACCACAGTTAAATCCCAGTACCAGTATGGTGTGTTCTCTCAAAATTAGCAGGAAAGGTAGTCAGAAATTTTTTCATCTAACTCCTTACCTCCAGGTTCCGAAGTGTAATTGTTTCCCAGTAACTTCTCTTCAGTCTTTCCAGGCTTGTATCGTTGCAGTCAAGTAGAATAGTGAAGTGGTTAAGAGCATGTACTCTGGATCCAGTCAGCTTGGAGTTGAATCCTGGCTCTGCTGAGTAATTGTGTGACCTGGGCTTTGCATATGGTTTCTTCAGTTTTGTAATTTGTAAATGAGGTTAAGAGAAGTTTGTGAATATATGTATAACATTAGAATAGTGGCTGGGCACACAACACAGTAAATAATTTGTAAGTAGGTTACTGTTACCAAGTTAAAAATCCAGCTGAAATTTAAAATGGAATTGCATTGAATTGATACATTTGAGGGAGAAATCACATCTTAAGTTGTCCCATCCAACAGCATGGAATAGCTCTCTGTTGATAAAAACTTTCTATGTATTTTAATGAAATTAGATCTTTTGTTTCTTCATGGTACTCGTTATTCTTGAATCACTAGTTCTTAATTTTGTCTCTGGGGGAACAAAATTTGATGTTTTGGATTTGATACTATTTGAAGATATTTTTGGTTGTCAGAGCTTGGGAGATGCTATTCCATCATAGTGGGTAGAAGCCAGGGATGTTGCTAAACATCCTGTAATGCCTACGCTAGCCCCCAGTTTTCCAGCTCATTGTTAATAATGCTGAGGTTAGAAATCCTGTTTAAATATATGGTTTTGTTGCTGTTGTGAATGGTGTTCATTTTATTTTCTAATTGGTTATTGCTATTTGAGGGAAATGTTATGGGTTTTTCTGTTACCTTGTGCCCAGCGGTCTAGTTGAACTTTTTCTCATTGTCTGTAGATTCTGATAATTTTTTCTGTGTAGATGATATGGTCTCTTTCCTTCTAATTTCTCTTCCTTCCTTTCCCTCTCCTCTATCTTTCTTCTCATAGTATTGACAAAGACCTTTACTGTTAGGTTAAATGGTAGCAGTGAGAGTGGGCATATTTGTATTGTTCCCAACTTTGTGGAATGAGTTTAAAGTTTCTTAACGTTAAGTAACACCATAAATAGAAGGATACCAATCTCATTTATTTTGCCATCATCATTAATACCACTTAAAATGTGTTCTTGAGGGAAGAATGCTTAACTTCAGTATAGAACAAAGAAATGCAATAAAGCAATAATGAAATGTTTTGTATTTCATTAGTGATAATCAAGAAATTATCTATAAGTGCTTTATTTTTCCTCTGTATCTTTGCCTTTTACCAGTTTTTTTTGTTTGTTAGTGTTTCTATAAGTTACGACTTAAATGTTAACACTTCGGCTGTTTTTTTTTTTGAATTGATTGAATTAGTGTTTGCTTGCTTGCTTGTTTGTTTTGATGTGCAGAAATTTAATTTTTAATGAAGTCTGATCTTACCGTAATCCTTGATAAGATCTTTTATTGCTTTTAGGCACAAGAAGATCCTTAATTTCCTGAAACTTTCTTCTGTCTGTAACATTTTCCTGGTTAAACAAGGGTATACTTATTTGTCCTTTTTCCTTTGTTCTAAATCACTCACTCACCTGACTTCCAGTGTTGCTTTTTCTTCTGAAGTGGTAGATTCCTTTGTTCCATGCCCATTGGTTTACATAGAGCTCAGGATTTTTTGGAGGTACCTCAGGCGCCATTGGAGATGCGGCACTGAGGTTTGGGCTTGATAAATGGACAAGGCTCCAGACTTCCTACCCAGATTATTTTTGTGTTGGACATTTCTGACTGAATGATCCACTGTTAACTTCCTCTTCCAAGACTGAGCCTATTATCTTCACCCCTTCTCCTGAAGGAGTGCTTCCTTCCCCAATTCTTTATTCTACTTCCTTTTTTTCCCTTCCTCAGAGTTCTTCTGCCATTCTGTCATGTGTAGAATTTGAAATATATTGCTTTCAATGCCACTTTTTGATCCATCTCATTCAGTTCACTGCTAAGAGTTACCAGTTTGGTCTTTATATTGTTTCTTGAACTTAATCTCTCTTCGCCTGCTTGCTAGCACCATGGTTGAGTTTCTTCACATCTCCTGGCAGTACTATCATAATTGCTTTATAATTGGTTTTCTTATATCTAGGCTTTAATACCTGTAGTCTTTCCTATAACCTGCCTGAAATTAATATTTATAGAATATAGCTTCATTGGACAAAATGAAGTCTTAAGTTTCCTGAACTGATGTTGAAGGCCTTTCACAGTTTGGCTAGGCTCTAGGAGGTGTGTGTATGCAGGTATATGTATATATAACATTATAGTAATGTATTCCTAATAAGTTATATTCGGGTCTATATAGATCTTCAAAAAATGTATTTCATTCTTATCGCATATGTAATGTTTATAGTAAGTATAGAGAAGCAAAAGCAAGGAATAAAAGTTGTCTATAATTTTACTATTCAGAGATAATCATTAGTCAGGTCTTTTCAAATAAACTGCAGAAGAGTTGACTTTATTTTCATATTTATCCTGTGTATGTTTTGTTAAGTTTGTACATAACTTTTAATTTTTGTATTGTTATTATGAACTTTGGAATCTTTATTTTTTATTATGTATTCTTTGTATAAAAATTTACTCATTTTTCTATATTTTATTGGTTGTCTTACTGAAGTTCTTATTAACTCTAACTGGACTCTTTTCAATTTAACATACACAATGGTGAATAGAATGTTTTAGGGAGGAAATAGTTTGAGCAAAGGCATGAAGGTATGAAACAGAGAGGTGCTTGCAGTGAAGTACAAGTAGTTTGGTATTACCAGAGACATAAATTAAAACGTTAGGGAGAGATTGGAAGTAAGGCTAGGAAGAGCCAGATTGTTAAGATTTTTCCTTCCTGTGCTTAGGAACTTGAATTTTATCCTAGAAGTGATAGGGGCTATTTGGAATATTTTAAACAGGGATCTTGTTGATTAAATTAATCTTTCAAATCTAGTCAGGTTATAGGATGGAGGATTGAATTGAGGGAAACAAGAAGACTAGAGACTGTGGGATACTGGGAGCCTTTATTAGTGCAGTGTGACTAGGATTAAGGAGGAGAAGGGATAGATTTAAGGTGCATTTTATTGGTAAAGTGGGCAAGATTCAAGGGATTCAAGGCTGATCTCAGGGTTTCTGATTTTCCAGTTTGTGTGACAAGATGGTGAGATGAATAATTCTAAGGAAAAACATAATTTTAAAATTTAATTTTATTAAATTTTTTTTTGAAGGGAGGTGAGGTACTCTTCAGAAGAAAAGCTCAGTTAATGGCGTGTCATGACAAAAGTCTTAATTTTGCAGCTAAGAAAATGTACATATGAAGCAGTAATAGTAAAATCATATCTGAAAAGATTTTGCAGTTTAGCTACTTTAAAAATTAGCATTAACACCCTTTTTTTAAAAAAGTAATCTCTACAGCCAATGTGGGGCTTGAACTCTGTAACCCAGGATCAAGAGTGGCATGCTCCACCAACTGAGCCAGCCAGATGCCCCACATTAACAACCGTTTTAACTGCCTAACATACCTAAAGTATTCATCACATCCACATCCCATTTAATGTTTGAGGTTGGGAGAGAGGGGTCTGCTTCCCCAACCTAGATGAGTTAGTGACTTCAATGGTGATTAAAAACTATGGTCTACGAACAAGCAGATTCTTAAATATAGAGAACCTGTGGTTGCCAGAAGGGAGATAAGTGGGGAAATGGGTGACCTAGGTAAAAGGGATTAAGAGGTACAAAATTCCAGTTATAAACAAAATGAGTTATGGATGCCTGGGTGGCTCAGTCAGTTAAGGGTCTGCCTTCCGCTCAGGTCATGATCCCTGGGTCCTGGGATAGAACCCCATCAGGCTCTGCACTCAGTGGGGAGTCTGTTCTCTCTCTCTTTCTCTTTCTCTCTCTCAAATAAATAAATAAATCTTTAAAAAAATAAATGAGTTACAGAGATGAAAAGTACAGCAGAGGAAATATAGTCTATAATATTGTAATAACGTTTTATGGTGACTACACTTACCATGGTGAGCATTAAGTAAAAAATTGATGAGTGAATATGCTGTACACTTGAAACTAATATAACATTGTATATCAATTATAATTTAATAAACATATCTTACAATGTAAAGACAAATCATGGTCTTGTTCAAAGGGATACTATGATATAGGTAGAGATCTGTGTTTTTTATTATTATGTACTTTTTATTAAGGATAATTTTAAGCATGTGCAAAAGTAGATGGAATTGTGTAGTGAACCACTATGTAACTATTACCTAGCTTCAATATTTGTAAACTCAGTATTTTTTCATGCATACACTTCCAGTTCTTTATTCATTTGAAGCAATCTATGACGTCATTTCATCTGCAAATAATTTAGTTGGTATCTATAAAAGATAGTAACTTTAAGAAGCATTAAAAGCATCAATAATGGTTTTATAATATCATAAAATATTTCCTAGTGATTTTCTTATAAAGGTAGTTTCAGCGGCGAATTAGAGGTAAAATAAGAGTTTTTTATTTTATAATGTTTTTTGTTTCTTTGTTTTTTGTTTTTTGAGAGAGAGCGCCAGCTGGGGGCAGGGTTTGGGCAGAGAGAGAGGGAGAGGGAGAATCAGAAGCCGGCTCCCTGCCCAGCATGGAGCCTGGTGAGGGGCTCAATCTCATGAACTGAGCCAAAATCAAGAGTTGTATGTTTAACTGACTGAGCCACCCACATGCCCCAAGATTTTTTTTTTAAACTAGGGAGGGAGTGAGAAAATCTGCATTCTAGGAAGGAGAACAGGGAGTGTGGTACCAACAACAATAGGGGGCTACAGTCTTTATGTTTTAAGTGATAAGGGACACTTGGATTGTTTGTAGGCTTGGGGATAGAGATAGTGGAAAATAAAATATTGACATGGAGTTATGGGGCAAGAACAAGAGGAAGGATATCTTATTGTGATAACATTGAAGGACAAAGAATAAGTGAGGGAGAGGCAAAAAGTTGAGCAGATAGTTCATAACTAATGACCTCATTTTTTTTTTTTTTTTTTTAATGAACTTCAGGGAGGGTGGAGGTTGGCCATAAGAAAGGGTCTTAAGATTAGTGAAAATATGTAGTAGTTGTTGAAGAGAATGGAAGAGGAAGTCCATCGGAGACAAATAAAAAGATTGCTTTAGAAGGGTTAAGATTCCACCTGAAATTGGAGATCAAAATTTAGAATAGTATTAATTTTCATGTCTCTGTGATCCTTTTTCCAACACCACTCAGTCTCTCTGTTGTTTAAGAGAAGATAGTTTGTGGGGTTATTTTAGGCTTAGACTTTTACATGACAAGCCCTACAGAAGAACCCAGGAGTAAAACGTGTTGGTGAGGAAGTGGTTTAGGAGATCATTCATGTATATGCTTACTAAGGAAAGGACATGACAAAGGGACAAGTAGACAGCATAAGAAATGTATGAAATTGAGCAGTTACAAGGATTATGTGGGCGCCAGAAAGTTGTGATTATTGGAAGATGGGGTCATCTTTTCGGCTGTGAAAATTTATAGATGAAGTCCAAAGGCTCTGTGAAGTCTTCAGAATTGATAAGGTTCAGGAATCTTGAGACTTGGGTTTTAGATAAATGTTTCCCATGGTGGTAGGACATATGGTAGGACAGAAATCTGACCAAGATGCAGACATGTTCAGTGAACGTGAAGAGCCGTGCTAAGTGTGGTCAGGAAGTGAGTAGATGACACTGGTGAGGAAGATTAGAAGGTGGTATACAGATAGAGGGTGGGAGTGATAATGGTTTAGGAGAGACGATGGCTAACTAAGAGAATTCAGAGTGTGAGATAATATTTGTTCTAGTTTTCAGCTGTGTTTGAGATTGCTAAGATTTTTCTTTGTGAGGAAGTCTGAGACCTTTGCCTTACCATAAAGCTCAGAATAGTCATGTATAAATATAAAACAGGGCAATTTTGTAAATAGGTGCCATGAAAGCCGTGGTCAGTAAAGTTCTAGGAGACTTCTGAAGATTTATCGCTTCATTCTGTGAATGTAACATGTGAAATGTTAAAGAGCTACAGAAATATGGAAGAAGAGGGAAATGTGGTGATGATGTAGGTGAAACAGAGGAAGGGAATGATAGGAGCACAGGAAATTGGGGCTGAAGACAACAAAACTTACCATTTTACCTATAATAGAGCATGTGGGTAGGGTAGTTGGAGAAGAAAGATAGTGGGTTTTAGCACCAAAAAAACCAACCTTCGTATGTTTAGCCTTTTCACTAGATTGTCCTAAGTAACACCTTGCTTCCCCATGAAGAATATCCCTTATAGCCCTTGGGAGTAGGGAGATATAGCAGTGTTCCTCTGAACAGTGAAATCAAGGGAGACTTTAGTATGATTCAGGTTTGCCATTCAATATGCTTAAGTGTTTTGGAATTTAATGTAAAACATCAATTTTCCTAGACACTTACACATGGAATCATTCATACTCTACAGATTCTATTTAGTAGGGGTTTTTCTGTAGTCTGGAATACCTAATGTTTAATAAGAGCATGTGACGGAAATATTTCATGTTTGTAAGAACTGAGACATAAGAAATGAATCTAGTAAACTGGTAAGGAAATATAACAGCCTGCATTAAACCTAATCATTGTGTTAAACTATATTAAGCTACAACAATGACAATATCCTAGAATTCTGTACTTAGTACAGTAGTTTTTGTACTTTCACTAACTCCCTGAGTCACTATCATGGCTGGTAGTAAGCTTGGCAGTGGGGAATGCTAGAGAAATAAAGAGAAGAAACCTGACCAGAGTCATCCCTGGAGTATATTTAATCAAGATGATTGCCTGGGGCAGCTGGCAGGCATGGTGCTCCAGTGAGTAGTGATGAAAGTATATGGTTATGATTGTTCTGAGACTTTCATACATACACATCACTTAACTTTCTGCTGTACCCTCAATTTTACAGTCAGTGGGATCCTGAGAAGCTTTCTATTGGAATGCTTCAATCTCCTTGTAAGTTTTTTTTTCTCCCTTAGGTTAATTTTCTCCTAATGGTGAGCATAGTATTTACTTCACAGTAAATATACAACTGTATATTCTATAGTTTCATATCATAACAATACATTATCTTGACTTAGCTTGCAATTACTAAGTTAGTGTCCGTTGGAACTCATGGTTTGTGATCAACAAACTTTCATAATGTGATTATGGGTTATACAGACTTAAATTATCCACAGTGAAATAGCGTAATATAAAAATTAAGTGTAACATTTTGATGTTCAAAAAATTTTTTAAAAAAGATCGCATTCATGAGAGACAGAGAGGCAGAGGTAGCAGGAGAAGCAGGCTCCCGTGGAGCAGGGAGCCTGATGCGGGACTCTCTCCCAGGACCCTGGGATCACGACCTGAGCCAAAGGCAGACACTTAATCTACTGAGCCACCCAGGTGTCCCAGATGTCCAAAATTTGATAGAAGATTGTATTTAAGTTAAAAAAAAATTCTTTAAGAATCATGTAATTTCAAAGTTGTTATGTCTAATAAATTGGCAGCTCACTGCACCATTGCCATGTGGCCATACTATTGAAGTAAACTAATACCTTCATTGTCAAGAATAATCACTCCCCCAACTTCCTACTTTGGTCATTACACTTACACATCCTTCAGGTCACTCCACTAATACCCACTTAGAGAGTCTTTCTAAGACCTCCTTTTATAAAGTACTTTATCACCTCATATAATTTCTCACAATCTGAAATTGTTGTATTCTTTTTTTTGTTGTTGTTGTTGAAGTATTTTATTTATTTGTTATTATTATTTTTAATTTTTTTTATTATATATTATTAGTCACCATACAGTACATCCCTGGTTTCTGATGTAAAGTTCGATGATTCATTAGTTGCGTACAACACCCAGTGCACCATGCAATACGTGCCCTCCTTACTACCCATCACCAGTCTATCCCATTCACCCACCCCCCTCCCCTCTGAAGCCCTCAGTTTGTTTCTCATAGTCCATAGTCTCTCATGCTTCATTCCCCCTTCTGATTACCCCCCCTTTCTTTATCCCTTTATTCCCCTACTGATCTTCCTAGTTCTTATGTTCCGTAGATGAGAGAAATCATATGATAATTGTCTTTCTCTGCTTGACTTATTTCACTTAGCATTATTTCCTCCAGTGCCATCCATGTTGCAGCAAATGTTGAGAACTCGTTCCTTCTGATAGCTGAGTAATATTCCATTGTATATATGGACCACAACTTCTTAATCCAGTCATCTGTTGAAGGGCATCTCGGTTCCTTCCACGATTTAGCTATTGTGGACAATGCTGCTATGAACATTGGGGTGCATATGGCCCTTCTCTTCACTACGTCTGTATCTTTGGGGTACATACCCAGTAGTGCAATGGCTGGGTCATAGGGTAGCTCAATTTTTAACTTTTTAAGGGACCTCCACATTGTTTTCCAGAGTGGCTGTACCAACGTGCATTCCCACCAACAATGTAGGAGGGATCCCCTTTCTCCACATCCTCTCCAACAATTGTTGTTTCTTGCCTTGTCAATTTTTGCCATTCTAACTGGCATAAGGTGGTATCTTAGTGTGGTTTTGATTTGAATTTCCCTGATGGCTAATGATTTTGAACATTTTTTCCTGTGTCTGTTAGCCATTTGTATGTCATCACTGGAAAAGTGTCTATTCATATCTTCTGCCTATTTTATGATTTGTTTATTTGTTTCTCGTGTATTGAGTTTGAGAAGTTCTTTGTGGATCTTGGATACCAGTCTTTTATCTGTAGCATCATTTGCAAATATATTCTCCCATTCCGTGGGCTGCCTCTTAGTTTTTTTGACTGTTTCCTTGGCTGTGCAGAAGCTTTTTATCTTGATAAAGTCCCATAAGTTCATTTTATCTTTTGTTTCTCTTGCCTTTGGAGATGTGTCATGAAAAAGGTTGCTTTGGCTGATGTCGTAGAGGTTTTTGCCTATGTTCTCCTCTAGAATTTTGATGGATTCCTGTCTCACATCGAGGTCTTCCGTCCATTTGGAGTTTATCTTTGTGTATGGTGTGAGAGAGTGGTCAAGTTTCATTCTTTTGCATGTAGCTGTTCAGTTTCCCAGCACCATTTATTGAAGAGACTGTCTTTTTTCCACTGGATGTTTTTTCCTGCTTTATCAAAGATTAGTTGCCCAAAGAGCCGAGGGTCCATTTCTGTGTTCTCTGTTCTTTTTTTTTTATTTTTTTTAAAGATTTTATTTATTTATTCGACAGAGATAGAGACAGCCAGCGAGAGAGGGAACACAAGCAGGGGGAGTGGGAGAGGAAGAAGCAGGCTCATAGCGGAGGAGCCTGACGTGGGGCTCGATCCCAGAACGCCGGGATCACGCCCTGAGCCGAAGGCAGACGCTTAACCGCTGTGCCACCCAGGCGCCCCTGGGTTCTCTATTCTGTTCCATTGGTCTATGTGTCTGTTTTTGTGCCAGTACCATGCTATCTTTGTGATCACAGCTTTGTAGTAGAGCTTGAAATCCGGCAACGTGGTGCCCCCAGCTTTGTTTTTCCTTTTCAGCAGTTCCTTGGCGATTCGGGGCCTCTTCTGGTTCCATAGAAATTTAAGGACTATTTGTTCCAGTTCTTTGAAAAATGTCATCGGTATTTTGATCGGGATGGTATTGAAAGTGTAGATTGCTCTGGGTAGCATGGACATTTTAACTATGTTAATTCTCCCGATCCATGAGCATAGAATATTTTTTCCATCTTTTTGTGTCTTCCTCAGTGTCTTTCCAGAGTGATTTATAGTTTCTAGAATATAGATCCTTTTCGTCTCTGGTTAAGTTAATTCCAAGGTAACGTATGGTTTTTGGTGCTATTGTAAATGGGGTGGATTCCCTAATTTCTCTTTCTTCAGTCTCATTATTCGTGTATAGAAATGCAACTGATTTCTGAGCATTGATTTTGTATTCCACCACATTACTGAATTGGTCTATAACTTCTAATAGTTTGGGCGTGGATTCTTTTGGGTTTTCCATATAGAGTATCATGTCATCTGCGAAGAGAGACATTTTGACTTCTTCTCTGCCGATTTGGATACCTTTGATCCCTTTTTGTTGTCTGATGGCTGTTGCAAGGACTTCTAGTACTATGTTGAATAATAATGGCGAGAGTGGGCATCCTTGTCGTGTTCCTGATCTTAAGGGAAAAGTTTCCAGCTTTTCCCCATTGAGAATGATATTTGCTGTAGGTTTTTCATAGATGGTTTTTATGAGATTGAGGAATGTACCCTCTATCCCTACACTCTGAAGGGTTTTAATCAGGAAAGGATGCTGTATTTTGTCCAATGCTTTTTCTGCATCTATTGAGAGAATCATATGATTTTTGAATTTTTCCTTCCGGATAAAATCTGTGACAATGATTGATTTGCGAATGTTGAACCACCCTTGCATCCCAGGGATGAATCCCACTTGGTCATGATGGATAATCCTTTTAATGTACTGTTGGATTCTATTAGCCAGGATCTTGTTGAGGATTTTGGCGCCCATATTCATTAGGGAAATCGGTCTGTAATTCTCCTTTTTGATGGGGTCTTTGCCTGGTTTGTGGATCAAGGTAATATTGGCCTCATAGAATGAGTTTGGTAGCTTTCCTTCTGTTTCTATTTTTTGAAATAGCTTTAGGATAATAGGTGTTATTTCTTCTTTGAATGTTTGGTAGAATTCTCCAGGAAAACCGTCCGGGCCTGGAGTTTTGTTTTTTGGGAGGTTGTTTATCACTGTTTCAATCTCTTCGTAATTAATTGGCCTTTTTAAAAAATGAATTTCTTTTTGTTTAAGTCTTGGTAGTTTATAGGTTTCCAGGAAGTCCTCCATCTCTTCCAGATTGCTTAATTTTTTGGCATAAAGCTGTTAATCAAAGTTTCTAATAACCCTTCCAATTTCTTTGGTGTTGGTTGTGACCTCTCCTTTTTCATTCATAATTTTATTAATTTGGGTCCTTTCTCTATTCTTTTGGATAAGTCTTGCCAGTGGTCTGTCAATTTTATTAATTCTCTCAAAGAACCAGCTTCTAGTTCTGTTGATCTGCTCTACTGTACTCCTGGTTTCTTTTTTTTTTTTTTTTAAAGATTTTATTTATTTATTTGACAGAGAGAGAGACAGCCAGCGAGAGAGGGAACACAAGCAGGGGGAGTGGGAGAGGAAGAAGCAGGCTCATAGCAGAAGAGCCTGATGTGGGGCTGGATCCCAGATCGCCGGGATCACGCCCTGAGCCAAAGGCAGACGCTTAACCGCTGTGCCACCCAGGCGCCCCATACTGTACTCCTGGTTTCTAATTCATTGATTTCTGCTCTAATCTTGATCAACTGCTTTCTCGTGCGTGGATTAGGCCTGTCCCTCTGTTGCTGTTCCAGCTTCTTGAGGTGAGAATATAAAAACTGCATTTTAGATTTTTCTCTTCTTTTGAGTGAGGCTTGGATGGCTATGTATTTTCCCCTTAGGACTGCCTTTGCAGTATCCCATAGGTTTTGGACCGTTGTGTTTTCATTCTCATTGGTCTCCATAAATTGTTTAAATTGATTTTTGATTTCCTGGTTTATCGAGTCATTCCTGAGCAGGATGGTTCTTAGTCTCCAAGTGTTTAAGTTTTTTCCAAATTTTTCCTTGTGGTTGAGTTCCAATTTCAAAGCGTTGTGGTCTGAGAATATGCAGGGAATAATTTCAGTCTTTTGGCATCGGTTGAGACGTGTTTTGTGACCCAGAACATGGTCTATTCTTGAGAATGTTCCGTGGGCATTAGAATAGAATGAGTATTCTTTGGTTCTGGGGTGTAGTGTTCTATATATATCTATGAGGTCCAACTCGTCGAGTATGGCATTCAAAGCTCTTGTTTCTTTGTTGATTTCTTGCTTAGGTGATCTGTCTATTGCTGATAGTGGAGTGTTGAGGTCCCCTACTATTAACGTATTTTTATCTATATGTGTCTTTGTTGTGGTTAAGTTTGGCTTGTGTATCTTGCTGCTCCCCTGGTGGGGGTATATATATTTATAATTGTCATATCCACTTGTTGTTTACATCCTTTAAAATTAATATAGTGCCCTTCTGTGTCTTTAACTATAGTCTTAGTTTAAAATTCAATCTGTCTGATATGAGAATTGCTACCCCAGCTTTCTTTTGAGGTCCGTTGGCATGAAAGATGGTATTCCATCCCTTTACTTTCAGTCTGAATGTATCTTTAGGTTCAAAATGAGTCCCTCGTAGACAGCAAATGGATGGGTCATGTCTTTTTATCCAATCTGCAACCCTGTGGTGTTTTATGGGAGCATTTAGGCCATTTACATTGAGACTGATTATTGAGAGATATGATTTTAATGATGCCATGTTGCCAGTAAAGTCTTTGTTTCTATTGATTGTGACTTTCTGTTCTGTATCACTCTTGGCGCCTTTTCACTTTTATAGAACCCCCCTTAATATCTCCTGTAGGGCTGGTTTCGTGGTTACAAAATTGGTCAATGACTGGTGATTCTGGAAGGTCTTTATTTCTCCATCCATTCTGAATGACAGCTTTGCTGGATAAAGGATCCTTGGCTGCATGTTTTTCTCTGAAAGAGCTTTAAAAATATCCCCCCAACCCTTTCTCTCATTCCAGGTCTGTGTAGACAGGTCTGACGTAATTCTGATATCTTTGCCTTGGTACGTGAGAAATTTCTTTGCCCTGGCCGCTTTCAGTACTGTATCCTTGGATCTAATATTTGCGAAATGCACTATGACGTGACGTGGCGTAGGTTTGTCGTGGTTGAGCTTGGGAGGGGTCCTCTCTGCCTCTTGGACACGAATGTTTGTTTCCCTTGCTAGATTAGGGAAGTTTTCAGCTACAATTTGTTCAAATATCTCTTCTAGACCTCTGTTTTTCTCCACCCCCTCGGGGATGCTGATTATTCTGACATTGGAACGTTTCACTGAGTCAGTAATCTCCTGTAACCTACATTCATGAGAATGGATTTTTTTTTGTGTCCAGATTCTATTTTAGCTTTCTCTTCTACTAACTCATCCTCCAATTCGCTGATACGTTCTTCTGCCTCTTTCACCCTGGCTGTCAGAGCCTCTAGTTTTGACTGCATTTGGCTCATAGAATTTTTAATTTCTGCCAGATTCGCTCTCATCTCCACCCTTAGAGATTCTATATTCTCATTAACATTTTTGGTAATACTTTTTTCAAGTCTACACATCATCTTGACCATTGTTACTCTGAACTCCATTTCTGATAATTTGGTTATATCCATATCCATTAGTTCTGTGGCAGAGGCCACAGACTCATTGTCTTTTCTTTGCTGGGGGGGATTTCTCCTTCTTGTCATTCTGATGAGGAGAGGTTGCGGGGTTGTCCAGAGCCCAAATTATTGACCGGGACCCAGGCCGTGTGCCCTTTTTTTATAGGGATCTTAGGGATGTGGGCTTCTTGATTTTTCAGCCTGCCTTCTGGGGGAGGGGGCTGCCGCACTGATACTCAGGCAACCCTGTTTGGGTAGAGTCTCCTTGTCCCCTGCAAGGGGGAATGGGGATGGGCACACTGTGAGCCGGTATTTCCAGTCTTTTTGTCTCTGGTGACTTTCCCTGGGATTTGCTGTTTGTCTTCTGAGAGTCAGAGCAGCAGTAGCCGAATCTCAGCCTCTGTCTCAGAACAGAGGGATCGCGGACCGTTCTCCACTGATGTTCTGGCCACTTTAAGTCTGTTTCTGTTGGTGCTGCCCAACCCTGCAGCGTCCCGGGATGTGTGCCCCATACCCGGCGTCCCAGCCCTCACTTCCAGGGCCAGCGCGTCTGTCCTTTGTGTTTCTAGCACCGCCAGTCGCCCCCGCACGCTCCGGAGCTCCTGGTCTCAGTTTGGTTCCAGTGAGCACACCGGAGCTCCGTTTCAGTCTGGTCGCACGCGTTCCGACTCAGGGTCTCAGTCTGGTGTCTCGAGGGTTCAGGTCCGCGAGTCCGCCCGCTCCCCCGTGCAGGTGGCTACCACTTCCCGGCGCCCAAACGCGGCGGCTCCCTCTCCCTTCCGTTTATCTTCTGATATCTGTGCGTGGTTTCACGGCTCCCCGCTTCGTACCTCAATTCTCAGCACTGGAGATGTTCATTCGTAGAGATCCAGATGTGTCTTCCTGCGTCTCATGCTGATTCCGTGGATGTTCAGGCTGGTCTGGTACCTAATCAGCTCGACTCAGGGGACTGGCTGAAAAAGGGGTCCCCTTCTCCTCTGCCATCTTAAGTCCCTGAAATTGTCGTGTTTATCCTTTTATTTATTGTCTGATTCTATGAACTAGACCTACCATCTTCTTAAAGACTGGGATTTCATCCAATTTATTTAACACCCTGTTCAGCACTTTAGGATGTTTCATAGGGTATAGGAGTTTCTCAGCAAATATTTTAAAGTGGTTTTGAGGAATTTCTCAACAGAACTCTTATGGAATAGAGGAGGGTTGTGGGCTAATTTGTACATCTCAAAAACATGCATTGAAGTTCTGTGAATGTGTCCATTTTGGAAATAGGGTCTTTACAGATGTAATTAAGTTAACATGAAATCGTACTTAGGGTGGGCCCTAATCCAGTAGACTGGTATCCTTATGAAAGAGAAATGGAGACTCAGGGAGGGGAACTCTGTGAAGACATAGAAACACGCAGACGTGGGGGAAGACAGTCATTTGAAGATGGAGAAAGAGATTGGAGTTTTCCTTGCAGCATGCCAAGAAATGCTTGAGGCTGTCAGAAGCTGGAATAGGCAAGGAAGGCTTCCAAAAGGAACATAGCCCTGCCAATATCTTGATTTTGGACTTCTAGCCTCCAGGTGTGTGAAATAATAAATTTCTGTTGTTTAAAGGCACCCAGTTTATGGTACTTTGTTATGGCAGCCCTAAGGACCAAATACAGGGGAAGGGCCTTGGAAATGCAAAATATAAGCGTAAAGGATAAAAGAACATACTCCTATTGTTGAAGCCTCTAGCTTTTAGCATTCTTGGTTAGTAATATTTTTAATGGGTTTGAACATTTTTGGCATTTTGAGGCATGTAAAAATATCTTTGGATTTATCAGATGGTTTCTTTTTTTCCCTGCAAGGATTCATTGAAATTCCATTTGTTCCACGTAACAGTCTCTTGGAGCTCTATGGGATATGAAAATAGTTTTGTTTAGGTATTATAATTTGATTATATTTAGGAAACATAGTTATCATAATCTCAATCTTCAAGAGATGGTGACCAAATTGAGTAGGGGAGAGGAGGAGGAACCTACGTAGCACCAATGCCCAGTTTTTGGTAAGTGAATTAGTAAGAATAAACAGATGTTTTGAACCTGGGTAAAAATTGGGGAGATCTTTTGATAAAATATGTTACCTGGCTTTCCCTTCATGTTCTTGGATGTTTTAATGTGTTGCATTTTAGTATACAGTTTGGCAGTTTCGATTCTTATTCTTCCCTCCAGAAATAATTTTAGTGTTTAAGTTGCAAAAATAATACAGAAGTTTCTCCTCTGTACATCTGGCTTCCCCAATACCAGTATCTTTCATAACCACAGCATAATCATCAAAAACAGAAAACTAACTGATAACCATACTATTAACTAATATGCAGACCTTATTCATATTTTATCAGTTGTCCCATTGATGTCCGTTTTTGATTCAGGATCCAAGCTAGGATCACAAATTGCATTTAGTTGTCATATCTCTTCTCTAACATAGTACAGTTCCTAAGCATTTCTAAGGCTTTCATGACCTTGACACTTTGGGAGAATACTAGCCTGTAATTTTGTAGCATGCCCCTCAGTTTGGGTTTATGTGAGTATCCTGTGATTAAATTCAAGTTTTTCTTTTTATGGCAAGAATACCACAGAACTGAAGTTGTGCCCTTGTTTGTTTATTATATTAGCGGGAGGCTCCTGCTGATATATCTCATTATTAGTGGGGTTAACTATGATCCCTTGCTTAAGGAGGGGTTTGCCAGGTTTCTCCACTGTAATATTACTATTTCCTTCCTTGTAATTAATTAGTATCTTGTGGGGAGATACTTTCAGACTGTATTTAAATTTCTTACTATACTTTTGCCTTTCAGTTTTAGTATCTGTTTAATGATTCCTGCCTGGAAAAATTATGCTTATCAAGTGTAAATCTATAAAATAAATAAAAATAAATCTTTAAAATGGTATTTGCTGGTGGAACAGTAGATTTGAAGAGAACTTACACATAACTCTCCCTGGATTTAAATTAACAACACAAAATTATATACTTTATTATTCACTAGCCAGTATTTGTTCAGATTTTCCAGTTGTAAATGTACTTTCTAAACTAATCCATAAAGTAATAAGCCACTACAATTTCATATCTTTCATCTGGTTTGGACGTCACTCCTTAAAGTTCATGTAGTCATAGGAATTAATTAAGAGCCCATTTATTCCTTTTTTTTTTTTTTTTAAAGATTTTATTTATTTATTTGACAGAGATAGAGACAGCCAGCGAGAGAGGGAACACAAGCAGGGGGAGTGGGAGAGGAAGAAGCAGGCTCCTAGCGGAGGAGCCTGATGTGGGGCTCGATCCCATAACACCGGGATCACTCCCTGAGCCAAAGGCAGACGCTTAACCGCTGTGCCACCCAGGCGCCCCAAGAGCCCATTTATTCCTAATCAGGGTCCCATAGAATTTGTTTTTACACTGCTTCATCAAACTTAATAGGCATATATTCTTTCTCCAAGAAATTTAGAATCTACCTATTATGGTCCCTGTGTTATTTTTTCTTTCTGAATTTAAAGTTCCTTAAGAGTGGGCACCATAATTTAAACTTTTTTGGATACTAACATTGTCTAACATTGATTTACATTTAGTAGATTTTAAATACCAGGGAAGGTATGGAATGGAGGGCTCCAAAACAAGATGGTCTTGGCTTTTTAAGTCTGTGGGTGTTTTTTCCCCATGAAACTAAGCATATAGAAAACTATTTCAAAATTTCTTCTGAAGACTACAGATTCATCTCTAGCCCAGAAAACAAAAATGTGTATGCTGCAGTGAGAAACGTTTATGATGTTGTTCTTGTTTCAAAATTAGAATTAGTATTATAGAGTTTGTTTTGCAAATTAATGTTGTACAGAGTTTTAATAAAAGATGGAGACAGTGATTATATGGAAGGAGAGTGGATTAGATAAGGCATTAAACTTGAGCTATAAATTATGGTTCAGATTTTAATTTTGAACTTTGGTTTATTTAAAGTTTTATTTACTGGATTAATATACTCACATATTTTGAGGGGAGCTGGAAAAACAAGTTTGGCTTAGTGATGTTTTCTTCACCAGATTACAAATAATTACCATTTGTGCTTTTTAAAAATTTTATAATTTTTTCTTAGGAGTCTAGTAAGGCAGTGGTAGTTTCCACACTTGAAATAGTTCTTTTAAAGATTTATTTATTTTAGAGAGAGCGAGTGTGAGAGCACAATCGAGGTGGAGGCAGAGGGAGAGAACCTCAAGCTGACTCCCCACTGAGTACAGAGTCTGACTCAGAGCTTGGTCCCATAACCCTGAGATGATGACCTGAGCTGAAATCAAGAGTCGGACGCTTAACTGACTCAGCCACCCAGGTGCCCCAACTTGAAATAATTTTTATATGAAAGAAGTCCTTTTCCTGTAAGTATTTTTGTTTTTGTAGAAATTTCTTCAATGGTGGATGTTTATTTGTTTTAGTCAGAGGACATATTTGGAATATTTTTATTGTTCCCCATCTGGAGTCACTTAATTGGTGATATATACTGTTTTTAATAATGAAGTTGTTAGTTGTCAGACAATTCTTATTTGTATGAGTCAGTATATTCATTAGGAAGATATTTAAATGAATGTAATTTTTAGCTGGGGAGAAGTTAAATGGTGGTGGTTGAATTTTAGAAAAGCTTTAATTTTAAAGGATCACAATGCAGTTTCATATAGAGCATATGGAAATAGCAGTTTTAGTAATTTTGACAAACAGGCTGTCAATTTTCTATTTGCACATATTCTTTCTTATATATGTGCTACAGTGTGATTTAGTATGAGACAACTTTATTTTCTTGGAGTTCCTTTTTATTTGCTGGTTGTTTGAAAGGCTGATGGCACTTTTTTTTTTAAGTTTATATTTTAATCATCTGGTGTTCATCTCTGACAGTACACTCCTTAATCTCCATCACCTATTTCACCTATCCCCTTGCCTACCTTTCCTCTGATAACCATTAGTTTGTTGTCTGTAGTTAAGAGTCCGTTTCTAGATTTGTCTCTTTCTCTTTTTTTCCTTTGTTTTGTTTCATACGGTATCCGTCTTGATCTGACTGACTGACTTCACTCAATGTTCGTTATACTCTTCGAACTCCATCCATGTTGTTGCAAAGGGCAAGATTTCACTCTTCTTTATGGCTGTATTATATTCTATTGTGTATATAACATCTTTTTTATCCACTTATCAATCCATGGACATTTGGGCTCCTTCCTTTCTTGGCTATTGTAAATAATGCTGCTATAAACATAGAGGTGTATGTATCCCTTTGAATTAGTGTTCTTTGTATTTTTTCAGTAAATACCCAGTAATGTGATCACTGGATCATAGGGTAGTTCTATTTTTAACTTTTTGAGGAACTTCCATACTGTTCTCCACAGTGGGTGCACCAGTTTGCATTCCCACCAACAGTGCATGAGGGTTCTTTTTTCTCCACATTCTCACCAATACCTCTTGTTTCTTGTGTTTTTTTACTTTAGCCATTCAGACAGTTATAGTTTTGATTTGCATTTACTTGATGATGTGTGATGTTGAGCATGTTTTCATGTGTCTATTGGCCATCTCTATGTCTTCTTTGGAGAAATATCTGTTCATGTCTTCTGACTCCTTTTAATTAGATTATTTTTTGGGTGTTGAGTTTTGTAAGTTCTTTATATATTTTAGATACTAACCCTTTATTGGTTATGTCATTTGCAAATATCTTCTCCCATTTTTTAGGTTGCCTTTTAGTTTTGTTGATTGTTTCTCTTTGGCATGCAGAAGCTTTTTATTTTGATGAAGTCCCAATAGTTTGTTTTTGTTT
Organism: Ursus arctos; assembly: GCF_023065955.2. Classification (NCBI taxonomy): domain Eukaryota; kingdom Metazoa; phylum Chordata; class Mammalia; order Carnivora; family Ursidae; genus Ursus; species Ursus arctos. Next base: position 25,712,026 of record NW_026622875.1, read on the forward strand.
TTGTGTCTTTTGCCTTAGGGGACCTATCTAGAAAGAAATTCCTATGGCCACTGTCAGAAAAATTACTACCTGTGTTCTCTTCTAGGAGTTTTTATGTTTTCAGGTCTCACATTTAAGCCTTTAATCCATTTTGAATTTATTTTTGTGTAGGGTGTAAGAAAGTGGCCCAGTTTCATTCTTTTGCACGTTGCTGTCCAGATTCCCACCTTATTTGTTAGAGAGACTGTTTTTTTTTCCATTGGATATTCATTCTTGCTTTGTTGAAAATTAATTGACCATGTAATTGTGGGTTTATTTCTGGATTTTCTGTTCTGTTCTGTTGATCTTATGTGTGTGTTTTTGTGCCAGTACCTACTGTTTTGATTACTACAGCTTTGTAATATAACTTGAAGTCCAGAATTGTGAAGTCTCCAGCTTTGCTTTTCTTTTTCAAGATTGCTTTGGCTATTTGGGGTCTTTGTGGTTCCATACAAATTTTAGGATTTTTTTTTTTTTCCTATGAAAAATGCTATTGGTATTTTGATAGGGATTGCATTAAATGTGTAGATTGCTTAGTGTAGTATAGACATTTTAACAGTATTTGTTCTTCCAGTAGATAAGCATGGAATGTTTTCCTATTTCTTTGTGTTGTCTTCAGTTTCTTCCATTAGTGTTTTATAGTTTTCAGAGTACAGGTCTTTCCTTGGTTAGGTTTATTCCTAGGTATCTTACTATTTTTGGTGCACTTATAAATGAGATTATTTTCTTAATTTCTCTTTCTGCTGCTTCATTATTGGTTTATAGAAATACAGCAGGTTTCTGTACACTGATTTTGCATCCTGAGACTTTACTGAATTTGCTTATCAGCTCTCGCAGTTTTTTGGTGAAGTCTTTCAGATTTTCTCTATATAGAATTGTGTCATCTGCAAATAGTGAAAGTTTTACTTCTTCCTTATTGATTTAGATGCCTTTTATTCTTTTTATTTCTTTTTGTTGTCTGATTGCTGAGACAAGGACTTTATGTTAAATAAAAGTGGTGAGAGTGGACATCCTTGTCTTATTACTGACCTTAGTTAGGGGAAAGGCTCTTAATTTTTCCCCAGTAAGGATAATGTTAGCTGTGGGTTTTTCATATATGGCCCTTATTATGTTGAGGTGTCTTCCTTCTAAACCTGCTTTGTTGAGGGTTTTTGTTATGAATGGATCATGTACTTTGTCATATGCTTTTTCTGCGTCTTGCGAAACGATCATATCATTCTTATCCTTTCTCTTATTAACGTGATGTGTCATGTTGTTTGATTTGTGAATAATGAACCACCCTTGCAACCTAGGAGTAAAACCCACTTGATCATGGTGAATGATTTTTTTAATGTATTGTTGGTTTCGGATTGCTAGTATTTTGTTGGGAAATTTTGCATCTGTGTTCATCAGAGATACTGGCCTATAGTTCTCTTTTTTTGTGGTATCTTTATCTGGTTTTGGTATCAGGGTAATGCTGGATTCATAGAATGAATTTGGAAGTTTTCCTTCCTTGTTTATTTTGTGGAATAGTTTTAGAAGTATGGTTATTAACTCTTCTTTAAATGTTTGGTAGAATTCACTTGTAAAGCTATCTGGTCCTGGATTTTTGTTTGTTAGGAGTCTTTTGATGCTGGTTCAGTCTCATTGCCGGTAGTTGGTCTTTTTAAAATTTCTCTTTCTTCCTGTTTCAGTTTTGTTAGGTTATATGTTTCTAGGAATTTCTCCATTTCTTCTAGGTTGTTTAATTTGTTGTCATATAGTTTTTCATAGTATTCTCTTACAGTTGTATTTCTGTGGTGTTGGTTGTTTTGTCTCCTCTCTTGTTTGTGATTTTATTTATTTGGTTCCATTCTCTTTTTTTCTTGATAAGTCTGGCTAGAAGTTTATCAGTTTTATTGATTTTTTTTTTTTCAAAGAACAGGCTTCTGGTTTTATTGATATGTTCTATTGTATATTTAGTTTCTGTATCATTTATTTTTGCTCTAATCTTTATTATTTCCTTCTGTTGATTTTAGGTTTTGTTGTTATTTTTCTAGCTCTATTAGGTGTAAAGTTAGGTTTTTTATTTGAGATCTTTCTTGCTCTTTGAGGTAGGCCTGTATTGCTATAAACTTCTGTTTTAGAACTGCTTTTGCTATGTCCAGAAGGTTTGAAACCATTGTGTTCATTTTCATTTGTTTCTATGTACTGTTTTATTTCTTCCTTGATTTCCTGGTTGACCTATTCATTGTTTAGTAGCATGTTATTTAACCTCCATATATTTGTGGTCTTTCCACATTTTTTCTTGTGGTTGATTTCTCATTTCATAGCATTGTCAGAAAAGATGTATGATATGACTCTGATCTTTTTAATTTGTTGAGCCTTGTTTCATGGCCTAATATGTGATCTGGCGAATAATCCACGTTCACTTGAAAAGAATGTTCTGTATCCCCTCACTTTTAATCTGCAGGTGTCTTTAGGTCTGAAATGAGTTTCTTGTAGGCAGCATATAGATGTGTCTTGTTTTTTTTTATTCATTCTGTCACACTATGTCTTGGTTGGATTGGTTAGTCCGTTCACATTCAAAGTAATTATTGATAGATATGTATTTATTGCCATTTTATTACTTGTTTTGATATTATTTCTGGAGATTGTCAGTGATCCTTTCTTTCTCTCATGATTTGCTGGTGGTTTTTTTTTTAAGTGATATATTTGGATTTCTTTCTCTTTATTCTTTGCATATTTGTGGGTTTTTTTTTTTAAATTCCATTAGGTTTGTATATAACATCTTCTGCATATAGTAGTCTATGTTAAGTTGATGGGTAAGTTTGAACCCATTCTTCATTTTTCTCCTCCCCACGTGTAAGGTATATGGTTTCATATTTTATATCCTTTTATTTTTTGAGTTCCTTGACTGACTTTTTCACAGAAATGTTCATTTTTGTTGCTTTTCTGTTTCCTACCCCCACACTATCATTTTTGGTCTTTCCTTTCTACTGAGAGTTCCCTTTAATATGTCTTACAGGACTTGTTACTAAACAATCATGAATTCCTTTAGTGTTTGTCGGGGAAACTGTTTATCACTTCTTCTATTCTGAATGATAGCATTGCTGGATAGAGTATTCTTTGTTGTTGTTTTTCCCCTTTCAGCACTTTGAGTATATCAAGCTACTCCTTTCTGACTGGAAAATTTTCTGCTAAAAAATCTGCTGATATCCTTATGGGGTTTCCTTTGCATGTAACTGTCTTTTTTTTCTTGCTGCTTTTAATATTTTTTTCTTTATCAGTATATTTTCCTTTTTTAAAATTTACAGTATGTCTTGGTGTATAGATCTGCTTTTGTTGATTTTGTTGACAGTTCTCTGTGCCTTCTGGATCTGGATATTTGTTTCCTTCCCCAAATGAGGAAAGTTTCAGCTATTATTTTTTCAGATAAATTCCCTGCCCCCTTTCCTCTTTTTTCTTCTGGGACTTTTGTAATATGAATATTACTATGTTTGATGAAGTCATGAGTTCTCTAAGTCTATTCTTACATTGCCTAATTCTTTTTTCTCTTTTTTGTTCAGCTTGAGTACTTTCCATTATTCTGTTTTCTAGGTTATTAATTCATTCTTCTGCTTCTTCCAGCCTATTGCTCAATACAAGTGTGTTTCTCATTTTCTTTATTGGAACGTTTATCTCTGTGTTATTCCTTATCTTCGTGTTAATGGTCTCACTGATGTTCTCCACTCTATTCTCAAGTCCAGTGAATATCCTTATGATTATTGCTTTAAATTCTCCATCAGGTATACTACTTGCATTTGTTTTGCTTAGATATCTGGCTGTGGTCTTGTCCTGTTCTTTCATTTAGGAGAAATTCCTCTGTCTTTTCATTTCATCTAAGCCTTTGTGCCTCTTTCTGTTAGGAAAGTCAGCTATGTTTCCTGTTCTTGAGTGTAATGACCTTATGAAGAAGAGATGTAGTGCTCTGCAGTGTAGTGTCCCCTGTTCTCCAGGGCACTCCAGTGTGTCCTGGCTGCTTTATCCTTCAGTCCTGTCATCTGCAGAGGTTCTTTCAGCTTGTTGTGGGCATGTTTGGTTCCTGGCCTAAATGTGGCTGGTTTTAACTATATGTACTCTGATATGCTTATGAAATGAGACCTGTTGCTGCTGCCACCGGAATGGAGACCTCACAGAACTCCCAGATTGGGAGGGGTTTGGGCCCGTCTCCTGGGGCAGGGGGCCCACTGTGCTAGGACTGGGAATGATAGTTCTTCCAGAGTTCTGTGGGGTGGGGCTTGTAATCCAGTTAGGTAGCAAGTGTCCATGCTGTGCTGGTTCCCACAGGCACCTGCCATTCCCCCCCACCCCCACCCAGGGTTCTCCCTGTGAATGCTGCCTCTCTGGGACGCACTTGAAGATGAGCAACTAACCTCCTCACAGTTTCCATGCTGTAAGTCCATCGACTGTTTACCCCTGCCTTTTCTCCAAGAGCAGCACAACGCCCTTAGAACTTTCTCAGAGCCAAGCCCAGTGACCTTTAGAACTCTAGTCTTTAAGACCTGCTGGCTGTAAGAAATCATGAAATTTGGGCCCTCTCATTTTCCAAGCCAATCGTTATGGAATTCATTTTCCCCATGTGCTCTTCTGTGTATTTGTCTCTCTTCCTTCCTGCCCACTGCAGCAGCCATAGTCCATTTCTCTCCCAAGCCATGTCTCTACACTTTCCATCTTCTTTGATGTGCCTCTTCTCTAGCTTTAGTTGTGGAGTTTCTTCTGCCCGTCTTCAGATTGATTTCTGGAGTATTTAGGATTATTTGATAGTTATCTAGTTGTATCAGTGAGAATAGATGACCCCAGGGTCCTCCTACTCCTTTGCCACCGTCTTACCGTCTGTTCAAAAAAAAAGTCTGATGGCATTTTTAATACTCTTTAAATTTAGAGCATGCCAGTCAATGATGTATTTGTGATCAATATTTGTGTGCTTTAACATGGTATAAGAAAACTTTGGAAGGCTTTATATTTAAATATATTTAAGTTAAAATTTTTCTTTTAAAATGCTAGTGAATATATATTGTAGTGGTTTCTTAACTTTTGATTGAGTTGGATTAATAATAGAGATACAAGTGAATGTTGGCTCTGCCACACATCTACATACTAAGCCTCTGCAGTCTTTGAACTTTCATTCTTTCCAACCTGCTCTGGTGTTTGATAGTGTTTTATATTTGATTCTTTTCTCTTGCTTCCACTTTGTGTTTATAATTTTACTCCTGGTTTTTTGTTTTGTTTTGTTTTTTTCATGATTTTATTTATTTGAGAGAACTTGAGAGTGAGAGAGCTCAAGCGGGGGAGCCGCAGAGGGAGCGGCAGAGGGAGAGGGAGAAGCAGGCTCCTCGCTGAGCAGGGAGCCTGATGGCCAGGCTCAGATCTGGGATCATGACCTGACCCAAAGGCAGACGCTTAACTGACTGAGCCACCCAGGTGCCCCAAATTTTACTCCCGTTTGTTAGATTTGCTATTTTATATCTCACTTCTAATCCCTCATCAAAGCTGTAGTTTGGGATCTATAAACTGATGCTATTAGATTTTTCTGCCTTTTTCACATAGTATACCTGCCTTATTTGTATTCCTGAAACCCAACTCATTACCTTGGCCAGGATGCAGTATTCCGTAGAGAGAAACCAGTGCACAATAGCATTAAGAACAAACTTACTAATGAATTGGTTTATCTTTATGTTTTACAGTTGTTAATTATTAAGCCCCTTTTCTGGGTGCTAGGTACTACACAGTTCTTTAGGAACAGAAAGAAAGGATAATTCTTTCTAGAAGATCATAAATCTCCTGAAGAGCTAGAAATGCCAATGAATCACTAAAAATAATGTGGCGAATTGCACCTGGGTGGCTCAGTTGGTTAAGTGTCTGCCTTCGGCTCAGGTCATGATCCTAGGGTCCTGGGAATGAGCCCCACATCAGGCTCCCTGCCCAGTGGGGAGTCTGCTTCTCCCTCTCTCTGCCCCTCTCCCTACTCCTGTGTGTTCATCTGCTCTCTTGCTCTCTCTCTGTCTTAAAATCTTTTTAAAAAAGGTAGAGAACTGAATGAAATTTGTAACACTCCTAATTACAAAATAATACATGTACACACCCAAAATATGTGGCAAAAAGTACTCTCAGTTGTATGTACAAAGTGATGTGAAAGCTTATGAGACCGAACTCTGCCTAGGTTTCAAGGTTAGAGCTTCCCGGTTTACTTCAGGAAGAGTGGGTTATGTGGCATGGTGTATAGTATGTACACATATACAGAAACAAGACAGTGATCTTGTAAGAGAAATAACAAGCACTTTGGAGTTAATACTAGAGTAATGGAGGAGGAGCACTGAAGTTGAGATGTTAGGAGAGTGTTAAGGTTCTTGGTGTAATTTCATGTCATTGGAGTTAAGAAGATAAAGTTAGGGGAATACTAAAAGTAAAGGAAAAATGTAAGTAGATAAGGAGAAGATGTGGAGGCAGCATTTTTGGGAAAGAAATTGAATATGTTTATCATGGAATTGCATTTTCAGATCTTAATGTGTAAAGCTTTGGGGAGAGACTGGTTAATATAGAAGAAATTAAAGGGTGCCAGGGTGGCCCAGTCGTTAAGCGTCTGCCTTCGGCTCAGGTTATGATCCCAGGGTCCTGGGATCGAGCCCCGCATCTGGCTCCCCGGTTGGCGGGAAGCCTGCTTCTCCCTCTCCCAATCCCCCTGCTGGTGTTCCCTCTCTCTCTGTGTCTCTCTCTGTCCAATAAATACATAAAGTCTTAAAAAAAAAAAAAAAGCTTGTTATTTTCCTTTAATCCAGAGACATTTCATCTGAGTTGTGGGATTTTATCTGTGTATAAGATCATTTGTTTACCCCCCCTTCATTCTTCCCTTCCTTCTCCTACTGATCTTCCTATTTCTTATGTTCCATAAATGAGTGAAACCATATGATAATTGTCTTTCTCTGCTTGACTTATTTCACTTAGCATGTAAACAGAAGGGGGAATGAACCATGAGAGACTGTGGACTCTAGGAAACAAACTGAGGGCTTCAGAGGGGAAGGGGGTGGGGGATTGGGATAGGCCGGTGATGGGTATTAAGGAGGGCACATATTGCATGGTGCACTGGGTGTTATATGCAAGTAATGAATCATGGAACATTGCATCAAGAACTGGGGATGTACTGTATGGTGACTAATATAACAAAATAAATATTATTTTAAAAAAAAGGAAAAAATTAAAAAAAAATCATTCGTAGGGGCTTTTTCAAACATAACCCTCTTCCATTCTGATATACCCTGCTTTTATCTCATCCTCTAGCCCCCGTTTGGTCTCCGTCTTTCCCATACCAGTTTTAGGTGTCACTGCTAAATGAGTTAACTGAGAATTCAACCCTGACCTGTTCTTTTTAGTTTCCTTTTTCTTTTCAAGAAAAAGCTCCTATCTTTGGTTAGTTTGTTAACTTTGGGAGTTCTCCTCATGTTCAGTTTTTCATTCTCTGCTTTTAATACGTACACACACACACACATATGCATACACACTTCTTGTTAATTCAACAAATAATTACTAAGTGTCAGGCATTAAGAATATGGCAATGAAGGAAGGAAAAGGGAAAAAAATAGTTGCACTCGCTGCCATTCCTTTATATTTTTATTTGCTCCTTTCTCCTGTAGCTTAGAGTTAATATTTATTAAAGAGTTATGGGCATTCTTCCAGTTACTTCTCCCAACAATCATTTGAAATTTTCTTCTTTTATTCTTCCTCTTTGAGAAATAGTAATACTGAGGTATAGTAAGTTACAGTTAGAAAGCATATCTATTCTAAGAGCCTGGATAACCTGGCTCCAGAGCCTGAACTCTTAAACCATTCTACTATATTCCTTTTCATTTTTAAGGTTATGTTACTCAGAAATGCTAAGAAGAATAGCTTTTTGTAATATGTTATTAGAAGAGAAAGCAGACTAATGAACCAACTTGCTCTTACTGATGAACCTTTTATCTCTGTCCCATTGAGCACATAATTCAATTTATGGTGTAAATTATCCTTTTGTCTCTTTAGTATTTGAAATTTTTTAGGTTTATATTTTCAGAAGTTTACCACTTCCCTATTTCTTGTGTCATAATGCTGCCTGTTTCCTATTTGGGCCATCTTGTAGTGTGAATTGATATGTATCTTGGAGAATTAATTCTATTTTGACATACTTTTTATTCAATAAAAGAGGTAGAAAATCTTTCTCATTTATAGTTGACCTTTCAACAACATAGGAGTTAGGGGGTGCAACTCCTCTCATAGTTGAAAATCTGCATATAACTTTTGACTACCATAAAACTTAACTACTATTAGCCTACTGCTGACCAGAATCCAACTGGTGAGATAGTCTGTTAACACAAATTTTGTATGTTGTATGTTTTCTGTACTGTATTCTTACAGTAAAGTAAGCTAGAGAAAATAAAGTGTTATTAGGAAAATCATAAGAGAAGTTAACATTTATAGTACTGTGCTGTATTTATCGAAAAAAATCCATGTGTAAACGGACTGGTGCACTTCATACCTGTGTTGTTCAAGGGTCAACTGTATATGCTAAATTTTACTGGGAAGAGAGATTGGAACTTTGTTTTCTTGATTAAATGCTACTTAAATTCTGTATAGTATGAAGTATATATTCATGTGTGTTATACTGGACAAAATTTTTTCTCTTAATGTCTTTAATTTGATATTATAAGCAAAGGTAACAATCATAATTCTAGTAAAAATAGTAAATGAACATATTCCTTCTATTTTGGTACAGGGTAATGCTTAACTAAAATTATTGAAAAGCAGTTTTAGAAATAATGTAATTGTCATTTTAATCATTGCTTTGTAAATCGTGTATGTGTGTGTATGTATACATGCAGATATATATACACACACTTCACTGCTAAGAGATTCTGTCTTTTTAAAAAGATTTTATTTGTTTGTGTGCATGTGAGAGAGGGGGGGAAGGACAAGCAGATTCTGCACTGAGCATGGAGCCTGGTGCGGGGCTTGATCCCATGACCTTGAAATCATGACCTGATCTGAAATCAAGAGTCGGATGCTTAATCAATTGAATCATCCAGGTGCCCCCACTGCTAAGAGATTTTTCAGGGCAACTCAGATAAATAATTAGGAATGATAAAAAAAAGGGCCTGAATCAATTAGATTGTATTATATGTCTTACAGACTGATTCTTCTGATTAAAGAATATCAGAATACTATACAGGTGAAAATGCATGTAATTGGAAAGAAACTACAGCTATTTCTCTTTAACCTTTGTCCTTCATTCAGGTAGTGCGAATTTATAAAACAGAATTTTATGTTAGGAAATGAACAGAGTAGCAGTTATCTCCATTTTTCTTCCTTTCATCATTTGTGGCAGTGAGTGCATGACAAACAGATGGAGATACCAAATGTTTAAGTAGAAAGGGCATTGTTCCTCTGTATCTGTGAGTATAGATGCACTCTTGCATACATGTGCTTAAATCCACATAAAATTACAAGATTGTCCAGAGGAAAAGTTATATTATGGTATATGGACATAAGTTAGCATCTGTTGAAAACATTAAACTGTTGATAAGCTATTTACTTTTTTTTTTTTTTTTTTAAGGACACAAAGAGCAGTTTTAGGATCACAGCAAAATTGAGCAAAAGACACAGGAACTTCCTATACCTTTTGTCCCCACATAGATAACAGCCTCCCCCACTATCAATATCTTGTACCAGAATGGTACATTTGTCTGTCAGGGTACCTACAATGACACATCATTATCCTCCAATGTCTATAGTTTATATTAGGGTTCACTCTTGGTGTTGTATATTCTGCAGGTTTTGATGAATGTATAATGACATGTCCATCTTTATAATATCAGATAGAAAACTTTCACTGACCTAAAATTCCTCTGTGCTCTGTCTTTTCATCCCTCCTGCCCCCTAACTTCTGGCAAATACTGGTCTTTTTACTGTTTTCATAGTCTTGCTTTTTCTGAAATGCTGTATAGTTGAAATCATAATATGTAGCAGTTTCACATTGGCTTCTTTCAGTTAGTAATATGCATTTAGTATTCTTCCCTGTCTTTTTTCATGGCTTGATATCTTATTTCTTTTTAGGGCTAAGTAATATTCCATTGCCTGCAGGTACCACACAGTTTGTTTATTCACCTCCTTGAAAGACAGCTTGGTTGCTTCCATGTTTTGACAGTTATGAATCAAGCTGCTCAAAACATCTGTGTGCAGGTTTTTGTATTGAGATGTTTTCATCTCCTTTGGATAAATACCTTAGGAGTGTGACTGCTGGATCATGTTTTAAGAGTGTGTTTAGTTTTCTAAGAAACTGCCAAATTGTCTTCCAAAGTTGTTGCATTGTTTTACATTCCTGTTGCTTCACATCCTCACCAGCATTTGGTTTTGTCAGTGTTCTGGATTTTTGCCATTCTAGTTGGTGTGTAGAGGTATCTCACTGTTTTTTTTTTGTTTTTTGGGTTTGTTTTTTAATTTGCAGTTCCTTAGTGACAAAAGATGCTTGAGTGTTTTTTCATACGTTTATCTGCCATGTGTGTATCTTCTTCGTTGAGGTATTGGTTCAGAAATTATGCCCATATTTTAATAGGTTGGTTGTTTTATTATATTTTTTGTATAATTTGAATGACACTTCAGAAGTTAGAAAGATAAAAATATTTTTGCAAGTATTATTTCCCAGTTTGCGAGTTGTCTTCTCATTCTCATGATAGTGTCTTTTGCAGAGGAGAATTTAAAAATTCTGATGAAGTGTAGTTTGTCAAAAAAATTTTTCATAGCTTTGCCTTTGGTGTTGTATCTAAAAAGTCATCGTCATACCCAAGGTCGTCTGGATTTTCACCTATGTTACTTTCTAAGGGTTGTATACTTCTGAGTTTACATTTAGGTCTTTGATCCATTTTGAGTTACTTTTGTGATGAATGTAAGATCTGTGTTTAAGGGTTTTTGTTTTTGTTTTTAGTTTTTTTGCATGTCAGTGTCTAGTTTCATATGTTGAAAGACTGTCTTTTATCCATGGTATATTATTTTTGCTCCTTTGTCAAAGATCGGTTGACTGTGTTTGTGTGGGTCTATTTACAGTCTTTCTATTCTGTTCTATTGATCTACTTTGGATTTTGGTACAGTCTTCATTACTGTAGTTTTACAGTAAGTCGGGTAGTGTCATTCTTCCAAGTTTGTTCTTCTCTCTTAATACTGTGTTGACTATTCCGGGTCTTTTTGTCTTCCCTGTAAACTTTAGCATCAGTTTGTGATAAATACAAAAATAATTTGCTGGGATTTTGATTGGGATTGTGTTGAATCTATAGGTCAATTTGGGAAGGATTGATGTCTTGACAATACTGAGTCTTCTTATCTGGGAACATGAAATAGGTATCCATTTATTTAGTTCTTGGATTTTGTTCATCAAGTTTCATCAAGTTACGGTTTTCCTTATATAGATCTTGTGCATATTTTGTTGGATTTATACCTGTTTTCTCTCTTTTTTTGGTGCCAAGGTAAATGTCATTGTGTTGTTAATTTCAAATTCCATTTATTCGTTTGCTTATTTGAAAGGTATTTTATATATTAACTGTATATCCTGCAACCCTACTGTAATTGCTTATTAGTTCCAGGAGGGTGGGTGTTTTTTTTGGCGGGGGGGTCTATTCTTTCAGATTTTCTGCATAGACAGTTGTGTAATCTGTGTACAAAGAAAGCTTAATTTCTCCTTTCCCAGTCTGTATACCTTTTATTTACTTTTCTTGTCCTAATGCATTCGCTTGGACTTGGATAGTGTTGAAAAGGAATGGTAAGAGGGAAGTTGTCCTTGTTTTGTTCCTGTTCTTAGTGGGAAAGTTTCTCGTTTCTCACAGTTATGTAGGTTGTTAGCTGTATGATTTTTATAGATGTTCTTTACCAAGTTGAGGAAGTTGTCCTCTATTTTACTTGCTGAGAGTTTTTATTAAAATCACAGATGTGTGTTGGATTTTGTGGAAATGCCTTCTGTTCATTTGATACCACCATGTGATTTTTCTTCCTTGCCTCTTGATGTGTGATAGGTTACATTATTTGATTTTCATATGTTAAGTAATTGTGCATACCTGGGGTAAACACCACTTAGTTGTGGTGTACAATTCTTTTAGTACATTTAAAATTCTTGATTTGCTAATATTTTGTTGAGTATTTTTACCTCTGTGTTTGTGAGAGATATTGCTCGGCAGTTTTCTTGTAATGTCTTTGGTTTTGGTATTAGGATAATGCCTTCATAGAATGAGTTAGTAAGTATTTCCTCTACTTATATATTCTGGAGGATATTGTAAAGAATTTGTGTAACTTCTTCCCTAAATGTTTGGTAGAATTCATTAGTGAACTGATCTGGGTCTGGTGTTTTTTTGTCTTAGAAGGTTATTAATTATTAATTCAGTTTCTTAAAATAAGACTATTCAGATTTTTTGCAGGTAGTGTCTTTCAGCGAATTGGTCTGTTTCATCCAAGTTACCAAATTTGTGGGAATAATTCACAGTAAACCTTTTTTAATCTTTTTAATGTCATCGGATTCTACAATGCTATTTCTTCTTTGATTTCTCACTTTAGTAATTTGTGTCTTGTCTCTTTTTTTCTTAATTAGCCTGCCTAGAGGTTATTGATTTTTTGATCTTTCTGAAAAAAGCTTTTGATTTCAGTTATTTTCATGGTTGATTTACTGTTTTCAGCTTCTTTGATTTCTGCTCTAATTATTTTTTTTTCTTCTGCTTGCTTTTGCTTCTTCTAGTTTCCTAAGATGAAAGCTTAATAAATGATTGATTTTAGATTTTTCTTTTCTATTGTATGCATTCAGTGCTATAAATTTTTCTCTAAGCATTACTTTTGCTGCACCTGTTAATTTTATTAAGTTGTATTTTAATATTCATTTAGCTCAAAATATTTTAAAATTTCTATTGAAATTTCTTTCACTTGTGTTATTTAGAAGTGTGTTGTTTAATCTGTGTGTTTTGGGATTTTTCAGCTTTCTTTCTAGTGATGATTTCTAATTTGATTTCTAATTTCATTTTAGTGTGAAGTATACACTGTATGATTTTTTTCTTTCAAATTTGTTAATGTGTATTTAATGGCTCATAATATGGTCATGTCTGACCAGTGTTCTAAGTGAGGTTGAGAAGAATGTGAATTCTGCTGTTAATAGATGAAGTAGTCTATAGATGTCAATTATATCCAGTTTATTGGTGAGGTTATGAGTTTACCTATGTCCTTACTGTTTTTCTGCCTGATATTTCGTAGGTTCGCCATTTTTAAAAAAAATCTCTTAGAATTTTGACAAAACGAGGGAAATGACTCTTTTGCACTTTGTTTATGAAGGTGAGAACTGATTGGAGAAATGGAAGAAGTAATCAGGTCAGCATACAAAATTCCTCATCATGAGAAATGTACTTAGATATTAGAAAAACTTCCAGAGAGAGGTGAGGGTGGGGGAGGGAGGAAGGGTTGTTCTTTTATGTAGAGTATCTTCAAAACCAAGCTAACTCTGAAAAAATGGGGAATTTTCATTCTTAAAAATAAAAATTAACACTATGCCTAGCATGTAGGCAGTACTTAGTAGATAGTTATTAATATTGGGTGTTCTCAATATTAAGAAAAAAAAGGAAATCTCAGTGGTTACAGAGCAATACCAGTTTAAGGATGACAACCTATAAAAACAGAATAGATTTATATGTGGCCAAGGATGATTTATAAAATTGACAGAACTATAGGAATAATGTTAGGATGGCTTCTGAAAAATACTAAATACAAACAAGGCTTTTAAAGCTATGGTTAGAACAAAATAATTAGTTTAAGGGTTGGCATAATGTTAAGGGAAAGACTGAAACTCATCATTTATTTATATCTTCTCCACTGAGGGAAACATTTCTAAAGCTGTACAGGGTAGACAAGGCACAATGTACAGATTTCTAAGACAAAGTTGGATGTGCTCAGTAAAATAAGATACTCATTGAAAAAAGTGAGTAGAGAATAAAAATGCACCAGATTATTTTTCTTAAGTAAGATATCCATGAATTGAGATTTTCAAAATCTTGCAAATGTCCCAAATCGTCATTAGACATCTTGGTATATGATCTAATTGGTGTGGACTTTGTTTTCAAAGCAAGGTGGTTACAGTCTAGAGCAGGAAGGGTGTACTGATGTGTTCTACCTTTAAAGGTGTATTAGTATAAAGCTGAAACTGTATTACTTTAATAAACTTAAATATGTAGTGAGTATATTTTTATATTTAACTAATTCAACATATACTGGTAAGAGGAGTGTATATTGGTATAGTATTTTTAGAGGGAAATCTGGCAGTAAAAAATCATATGAATGTTTTATAAATGTTCATCACAAGAAATCTGTCCTACAAATATGTTTGTGTAGTTGAGGAAGGATAGATGACAGCATTTGTATACAGTAGTAAAAAATTAGAGACGGTCTAAACTTTCAGTAAAGAATGGCTTAAATACTTTTAAAGAAATAATAATTAAAACAAATGAGGTCCACAATGCTTTCCTGAGTGAAAAATCCAAGTTGCATGGGAGTATGTAAAACATTCTGTTTTTGTGTTTCTTATATAAAGTTGTGTAAGCTTGTATGTTTATAGGAATTAGGTAATATGAATCTTATTTGTTCTTTTTCCAAATTGTTTTGGTTCTTATAGTTCCTTTTTCTTTTCCTGTTTATTTGAGAATTATTTCAGTAATTCCTACAAAAAAATTCTGGTTGGATTTCAAAGAAAAGTGTTAAATTTGCATGCAACATTTACCCCCAGTTTCTATTACGCCTCTCTTTTTAGTCAGTCCTCTTCTCCCTCAACCTCTAACAACCACTGATCTGTTCTCTGTCTTTGTACTTTTCCATAATATCTCATAAATGGAATTATATAATATGTATATAGTTTGTGCACTTGAGATTCACCAGTATTGTGGCATATATCAATCAGTAGCAGTCTTCCTTTAAATTTTTTGATAGTATTTCATTGTGTAGATGTACCATATTATATATCTAGTCATTTGCTTTAGGCCGTTTTGGGGGATGTTTCCAGTTTTGGGGAATTATGAATAAAGCTGCTATAAACATTTGAATATATGTTTTTGTATGAATGTAAGCTTTCTTTTCACTTGGACAAATACTGAGGAGAGATGTTGCTGAGTCATGACTAATGTATGTATAACTTTTTAAGGAACTGCCAACCCTTTTTTGAAAGGATTTATGCTATTTTTCATTCACTTTAGCCATATGTGAAATTTCCCATTCTTCTGTCTCCTCACCAACACTTGAAATGGTCTTTTAAATTTTAGTCATTCTAAACACACAGCCCCGAGATCACGACCTGAGCCAAAACCAAGAGTTGGAAGCTATAATCACCTGTGCCACCAGGCACCCCTCTGCTTTCTTTTTTACTCTCTTGATAGTGTCCTTTGATGCACAGAATTTTCTGGGTTTTTTTAAACACTTACTTATTTGAGAGAGAGAGTGTGCACATGTGCCTATGAGCAGAGGAGGAGCAGAGGGAGAGGAGAGAGAATCCCAAGCAGACTCCCTGCTGAGTGCAGAGCCTACAGGGGGCTTGATCCCATGACTCATGAGATCACAACCTGGGCCAAACCAAGAGATGGACACTCAGCCAACCGAGCCAGGTGCCCCCACAAGTTTCTGATTTTGTTGAAGTCCATCTTATCTATTTTTTCTCTTGCTGCCTGTGCTTTTGGTGTCATATGTAAGAAATTAATGCCACATAGAATGTCATAAAGCTTTTGCTCTATGTTTTCTGAAAAAGTTTAATAGTTTAGCATTTACATTTAGATGTTTAATCTATTTTGAGTTAATTTTTGTATATGATGTATGGTCAGGGTACAACTTCATTCATTTGTATGTGAATGTCACTCTTACTAGTATCATTTGTTGAAAAGACTGTCCTTTCCATGTTGCTTACTAGTATCATTTGTTGAAAAGACTGTCCTTTCCATGTTGCATGGTCTTGGCATTCTTGTGAAAATTCATTTGACAGTATGTGCGAGGGTTTATTTCTGGGATCTCTTCCATTGTTCTTTGTTTGTCTTTATGCCAGAAACACAGTCTTGATTATTGTCACTTTGTGGTACATTTTGAAATCAGGAAGTATGAGACTTCCAGCTTTGGTCTTTTTCAGTGTTGTTTTGGCTTTTAAGAGTCTCTTCTTTGACATTCCATACAACTTTTGGATGGAATTTTCTATTTCTGCAGAAATGTATTTGGGATATTGATAGCAATTGCATTGAATCTGTACATTGTTTTGGATAGTGTTGACTGCCTAACAATAATAAGTTTTCCTATTCATGAACAGTGGATGTCTTTCCATTTATTGGTGTCGTCTTTCATTTCTCTCAGCAGTGTTTTTAGTTTTCAGCGTACAGGTCTTTCACCCTGGTTGTTTATTTTTTATTATGTTTTAAACATTTTTAAAAAAGATTTATTTATTTAATAGAGAGAGAGAGAGCAGGAGCAGGTGGAGGGGCAAAGGGAGAGGGAGAAGCAGACTCCTTGCTGAGCAGGGAGCCTGATGCGGGACTTGATCCCAGGACGCTGGGATCATGGCCTGAGCTGAAGGTAGATGCTTAACTGACTAAGCCACCCAGATGCCCTGGTTGTTTATTTTTGATTACTTTATTCTTTCTGATAATTTTACAAATGGAAAATTTTCCCTTATTTCCTTCTCGATTTGTTCATTGTTAGTGTACAAAAACACAACCAATTTTTTTCATATTTTTGTATCTTGCACCATTAATAAATTTATTAGTTCTAATAACACAATTGATTTTTGTATGTTATTTGCACCCTGAAACTTTTCTTTACTAATATTATGTTGCTGTTGATTCTCTGAGATTTCCTGTACATAAACTATTATGCTGTCTGTGAGTGGAGATAACGTAATTCTTTTCTGTTTGGATGTAATTCATGTCTCTTTCTTGCCTAATTGTCTCTTGTCTCTTGCTAGAACATACAGTGGTACATTTTTAAAGGTGTGGTGAAAATGGACATTATTGTTTTCTTCCTGATTTTAGGGGGAAAGGTTTTATTTTAGTCTTTCACCATTAATGAAGCTACCTATGTATTCTTCATAAGTGCCCTTTATCATATTAAGAAAGTTCCCTTTTTAGTTTTTAAAATGTTTTTATTATGAAAGAGTATTTGGCTTTTTGGTTTCCCTTGAGATTTTGCCAAATGCTTTCTGTCGTAATTTGAGATGATCATGTAGTTCATTTTTCTTTCTTTCTATTAATGTATTTACTCGACCAATGTTTCTAAGTTGAACCACTCTTGCGTTCCTGGAATAAATCCCACTTGCCCGTGGCATATATTACGTTCACTATGTAGTTGGATTCTGTTTGCTAGGTTTTTGTTTTTAGGGTTTTACATCAGTATAATCTGTTCAGATTTTCTATTTTTCTTAAGCCAGTTTTGGCAATTTGTGTGTTTCTAGGAATTTGTCCATTTAACAATGGGTTATATAATTTATTGGCATACAGCTGTCCATTCTAATAATCTTTTTATTTCTGTAAGGTGGATAGCAGTATTCCCACCTTCATTTGTGAGGTGATGGATATGTTAATTAATTTGATGGGGAGGAGTCCTTTACAATGTATATGTGTATCAAATCATCATGTATGCTTTAAATATCGTACAATTTTATTTGTCAGCTATACTTCGGTAAAGCTGGAAATAAAATAATTGTCTTCTTTTTTTTTCTTTTTTTGAATTAACAGGATTGACTTTGAGGTTATTTAAAAAGTTTTGAGTTGTACAGCACTTGATTCTTTTGCTGCATTGTTGGAAAGACCTCTTCAGCAATGATTACTTCAGAGTTACCAGTGTTACAGTAAGTATTGCAGCTTTCTTATTTTTTTTTTAAATGACATTTTTGTGTATGAAATGCTTTAATGAAACACACAAGTAGGTTCTCTGATAGTTGAGCAGTATGTCTGAAATCAAACAGCTGTTAGATTGTATAATTACCATATCTGTGCATGGCCCTTGCTATTGTAATATCAGTATTTTTGTGGTATTAAGCAAAGAAGATGTTACTCTCCTTATCAGGGGTTAGTACACTGTGACCCGTGGACCAAATCTGACATGCTGCCTGTTCTTTATAAATAAAGTGTTATTGGTACAGAGCCATACTTATTCTTTTACAAATCGTTTGACTGCTTTTGTGCTACAAATTGTGATAGAGAATGAATTGCCTGCAAACTGTAAATATTTTGTGGGACCATTTACAGAAGTTATATCATACTGTTTCTCCAACACATGCCCTCTAACCTCCCCCACCTTCTTTTCTTGAGATTGTGATTGTTGGGCCATTCTGGTTGCATTGGCATTTCTGGTAGCATCTCATTAGATTTGTTGGAGTTGTAGGATGGATCTAGAATTGAGTCTTATTTTATATTCTTTGGGAAATGTGTAGTAGCAGATACTTTCCCTTCTGTAGGTTTCATCAGGATGCAAATTAGGAATCCACATACTGTGATCCTATATGAAAACAATGGTTTAGATATAATGAAAGTGATCAGCAGTTTATGTAATTATTTATATCTTTATTGCCCCAGTTCATTTATATACTTCTTTCCCAAGAGATTGTGGGCACCTTTTAATGGGTTTCCTGGCCTTTTTTTTTTTTTTTTCCCTTCAGGTATCTAAGACAAAAAGAGCTGTCTAAATTTCTTTACATGCTTGAAAAACCTATCCCTTTACCCCCCAAATATAGGAGATAAAATTTAAGCCCTTTCAAATTACTTAACTTGTGTGTCTTTTTTTTTTTTTTTTTAAAGATTTTTATTTATTTATGTGACAGAGAGACAGCCAGCGAGAGAGGGAACACAGCAGGGGGGGTGGGAGAGGAAGAAGCAGGCTCACAGTGGAGGAGCCTGATGTGGGACTCGATCCCAGAACGCCAGGATCACGCCCTGAGCCGAAGGCAGACGCTTTAACGACTGCGCTACCCAGGCGCCCCCTTAACTTGTGTGTCTTAATACTTCCTAAATAATTTTGGAGGTCTCCACATAATATTTTCTTTCTTTTTAAAAAAATCTTTGTCCTGCCAGCAGTGCCTTCTTACCTCTGCTCTTACCTGCAGGCTCACTAATCCTGTAGGTCTTAGCTGATGTGTCATGCCTCCAGCAAAACTCTTCTTTCTCCTCAAAGTTAGGGTAGGTTTCCTCCTGTGGTCCTGTAATGTTCTTTGCTTTTCTTCTAGCACCATACTTAACATAGTGTTTTATAACCCTTGTTTCTGACAAAACTGCACATTTTTATTTTATATTATTAGGTATTAGGTAGGCCCATTAGAAATATTTCTTTGATTAAATATGGAACAGAGGTTGTATTTAAATACACGTTGTATTTAAAGAGAAGTTATATTGACACACTAGTATTTAACATCATTTTTTGGTGAGTAACTGAATTTTTTCCATTAAAATGTAAACCTATATTATGATTATGGGTATTGGATAGTGGTGATATGTTAGGTGGGTAAACGAACTTTGCTTTCAATCTGTCAGTGGGAGATTGTACTCTTGGCCAAGTTGAGATCTAAGGAACATTTATTGGGGGCGTCCAGTTCTCTGAGGATTTTGACAGATATTATAAGCATATATTACATTGTTTAATCCAGCCAGCCAGCAGTACCATGTCTGCATTGTAAGTGGAAGGAAATATATTTCTTAGTATTTGTAAACTTCAGTTTCCATCATTTGTAAAGTGAAGGCAATATATTAGAATTGATCTTGGTGTACCTGTGTGGCTCAGTTGGTTGAGTGTCTGACTTTTGATCTCACGGTTGAGTTGAAGCCCCATGTTGGGCTCCATGTGGGTGTGGAGCCTACTTCAAAAAAAGAGGGAGAAAATAAATTGATCTCTACAGTCTCCTCAAAAACAAAAATATTTTGACCAAGCAATTCTTAATGTTTAGTTGATTAATGATTATTATAAGTAGACACAGAAAGGTAATTCCAGTGAGTGACCTTGTTTTTATTTTTAATTTTTTTTGTGACCTTGTTATTTCTTAGCTTACTTAGATATTATTATCACTGATGAATTTGTCACCTTAGTGGTGTTCACTGTTAGGCATTGTGAAATATTATCAGTTACCACATATTTTTATATTCTGCTACATAGTATCTAAAGATATGTCAAGTTCTGGGGAGAAATAACATGTAGTAGAGGTTCAGTCTGTATTGTCATGAAGCTTATATAAATAGGTATTAATGAAATAATCACAAAATCTATAGATCTGCCATTGTGGGTGCTAGGAAGGTAAATTGGAGAATTTTGTGAGAATTTTACCACATGCCTTGATTTAGTCTACTTTTCAATGGAAAAGACGGTTGAGCTTAACTCTGATGCAGAGGAAAGGTTTGGAAAGAAGAAGAGATCAGGGTATTAATTTCAGATTGAAGGAATGGTATGTACAGAGACTCCGAGTTAGGAGGAATCATGGTATGTTTGAGAGACTGAAATAAAGCCATTCTTTCTCTTTTTTATTTTTTCAGGGTTGGGATGGACAGTGACATGAGATTAAGGTTTGTGAGTAAAGTGGGGCTATATTATACAGGGAACTGATTAAATGATATTAGGAATTTTGAGTTTTTCTTCTTAGGGATAGCAAGAAGTCACTTCAGGATTTTAAGCATGGAAGAGATGCATGGGAGAGATTTAGAAAATCACTCTTAGGGTAGTATAGTGAATATTTGGGAGGGGCAACAGTAGAAGCAAGAAGACTTGTTAGGAGGAGGATATTGCAGTATGAAAGCCAGTTATATTGACAACTTGAACTGAAGTGATTACAGTGGAAATGGAGAGAGGTAGACAGAATTTGGAGAGCTCTTAAAATTCATTCTTACAATATTTGATCTGGTTCTTCCATTCTCTTAACTTCTGTCTGGTAGTATTATAAATGTGAACATTAGCCATTGGCAGGGTTTTTGTAGATTTTTTGCAGCAGTTGGTCAAAGTTTGAGTTTTTGATCAAGGATTCTGTGTCTGTCCTAGAGAGAAATTCGTTACTGTATAATAAGAGTTACTGTACAAGGACAATTGTTCTAGCTCTTTAATAGTTTAAAAGCTAGAGACAGTCTAAGTGCTCACTGACAGGGAAGTAATTAAATAAATTTAATATGTATTATGTAGAGTACTATTCTGGAATTCTTTGTAATTGTATGGAAGATTCCTATTAAATAAAAAATTTTAAATGGAAATATAGTTAGAAGAAGAAAGTAAAACGATAAAATAAGTCATATTTTGGTATGTATTTATATATGCAAAAACATATATATTTATGGCAGGATAGTGGTAAAACTGTTAATAATGTTATTCTTCAGATTGGGATTCAAAGTTAGGGTGTGTGGTAATATGAACCTCTTCCTGGTATTCTTATATCCTCACTATTGCTTGAAGTAAAAAAAAATTATATTATCGTATATTCTAATAAATACACATACACATATACTCATTGGAATGTGTTAGTAATTTGTTGGTAATAGCCATTGCCATTTAAATAGGCTGTAGTTGGCAGAATTAGAAAATAAATTGTACCTTTCTGTTTTATCAGTTAAGTTTTAGTGCTCAAGGATAAATTTTTTTCACTAATGGGTTACATATTATATGCTAGAACAAACATGTTCCTATAGTTACTTTCTGATTTAAAGCATCAAAAGCCCTAGTAGATTCTGTCCACACAAGAGAAAAAGAAAACATAATATTTGCAGTGTGTTATCCTGACATGGAGATAGAGAATTCAGGTTTACCTTGAGATCTAAGTGGACTGTGCCACTTGCTAGGTATGTGACTATGGACAAGATTATCACATTTTCAGATCTTTCATTTGTCTGTATTGATATAATATGTTTTCTTACGAGGTTTTTGTGCATGTTTATTCTAGATAATGTATATAAATAGCACGCAGTATATGTAAACAATCTATTTGGTCTGTATTGAGGAAAAATGCAGTATGATTTTTTATTCTTTAGTGGAGATGAATAAGATGAACTAGATCAGGAATTGACTACTGCTAGTGGCTCAGATTCCTGCTTTTATGAATATTATTGGACTATAGACACATCCATTCACTTACATATTATATATGGCAGCATTCAGGCTATGATGGTAGAGTTGAATAGTAGACAGAGAGACTGTAAGACCCCCAAGCCTAATACATATACTGTGTAGCCCTGGACTGGATCAATATTACTTATAACTTTAATTTTATTTTTTAAAAAGTTTTCTAAAAACTTTCATTCCAATGTAATGAAAATACATTGTTCTAGTAGTTTCAGGGTAAGATATAGTGATTCAGTGCTTTTGTGAATCCCTTGACTGATTTTTATAGACATACTTATTTTTACTGTGTCCTACTTTTCTTACTCTTGCTTTATGGTATTTCCTTTCTACTCAAAAGATCCCCTTTAACATTTCTTGTAAGCCTGGTTTAGTAGTCATGACCTCCTTTTACTTTTGTGTTTCTGGGAAACTCTTTATTTTTCCTTTTCTTCTGAATGATAGCCTTGCTGGATGGAGTATTCTTGGTTGCAAGTTTTTTCCCTTCACTTCTTTCAGTGGCCCAATATATTATGCCACTCTCATTTGGTCTGCAAAGTTTCTGCTGAAAAATTGGCCGATTGCCTGGTGGGGTTTTCCTTGTATGTGATTATTTCTTTTTCTCTTGCTGCTTTTAAAATACTCTCTTTATTACCATTTTAATTACTTTGTGTCTTGGTGGGCACCTCCTTGGGTTGATTTTTTGGGGGGCTCTCTGTGCCTCCTGGATGTGGATTTCTGTTTCCTTCCCCAGATTCAGGAAGCTTTCAGCTATTACTTCTTCAGATAAATTTTATGCTCCCTTTTCTCTCCTTCCTTTTTCTGGGATCCCTGTAATGCAAATATTATGCGTATTGGTGTCACTGAGTTCCTTATGTCTTTTATTTTGAAGTTTTTATTTATCTATTTGTCAGAGAGCGAGAGCGCACAAGCAGGAGAAGTGGCAGGCAGAGGGAGAAGCAGGCTCCCCACTGAACAGGGAACTCGATGTGGGGCTCGATCCCAGGACCCCAGGATCATGACCTAAGCCAAAGGCAAATGTTTAACCGAGCCATCCAGGTGTCCTGCTTAAGTCTGTTTTCATTTATTATTATTATTTTTTTCTCTCCCCTCTTCAGTGTCATTGCTTTCCATTAGTCTGTCCTCCAAGTCACTGATACATTCTTCTGCTTCCTCTAGTCTACTATTTATTCTCTGTAATGTATTTATAATTTCAATTACTGAGTTCTTCATCTCTGATTGGTTCTTTTTTATATTTTCTGTCTCTTCGTTAAGGCTCTCTTTGAGATCCTCTACTCTTTTCTCAAATCTAGTGAGTATCTTTATGACTATTACTTTATTCTCTCAGGCATATTACCTCCATTTCATTTTAGGTCTCTAGCTGTGATTTTGTCCTGTTCATTTATTTGCGACATATTCGTCTGTCTCTCCTCATTTTTTCTAACTCTCGTTTCTGTGTTTTAGGAAAGTCACCTACATCTTCTCCTATCGAAAGTAATGGCTTTGTGAATAAGAGGTCCTGTAGTACCCTACAATGCAGTGTCCCCTCTTCACCCAAGCCTTTGATTTCAGGGGTGTCTCCTTTGAGTGTTGTATGCAGCTCTTGTGGCTGAGCTGCCTTTGCCTTCAGTCTGGTTCTCTGTAATGGCTCTTTCTGCCCATCATGGGCAGGGTTTGTTTCTTTGTTATTAGTGTGCCTATCTGGGTGACCCTGGGATTGAGTTAGGTCAGACCACGCATTTGCCAGAGCTGCAGTAGCAACAAACTGCAGGGTGCTCTCCCTGTGTTGACCCATGAGAAGCTTTCATTGGTGGGAAGGCCTGCAGTCAGACAAGCTGTATGCCCCCAGCCCCTTGCCAGGGCTGCAGTCAAACTGGTATGTGTGTTTTCTTCCCCTTTATCCAGGGCAGGAGTCACTTTCGGGTGTTCCTAGTCCCTGTTGGGGCTGCTTGCACACTCCCATGCTTGTGGCACAGCTTTGGATAGACTCCTGCGGAGGTGGGGCTAGAGGGGGTGGGTCCACAGGAAAGCATGGGGTGAGGGCGCTGTTAGCAAGCTAGATGGATAGTGTGTTTGTACTCGTTCTGTATTATCCATGTATCTAGGCTGAAAGATAGGGAGGGAAGTGGCACCTGCCAGCTCTTTTGTTCTTGGAGAAGTCTCCCAAAGGTCCCTACCCCTCCAGCATATGCTCTGAGATTAGAAAACAAATCTCCCTCCCTTAACCCAAGTTTTTCACACTGCTTCTTCTGTTCTTTATCTCTCTGGGGCTGGCTGTTATGCCGTGTCATGCTTTTTTTTTTAAGGGCAGGGACTCTGCTTCCTATTGCCCTCCAGCTCTCCCAGAGGCAGCCTCCTGATTTTTAAAGTTCCTGGTGTTAAGCCCCAGTGATTGTAAGAACTTGCAAAGTTAAGCCCCTCTGGTTTTTAAAGCCAGATGTTATGGTGATTAGTCTTCCTAGTGTGGGTCCTCCATGCCTGGGGTGCCTCGTGTGCCTGGTGTGGTGTCTGTTCTACTCTCCTGTCGGTGCCTGTGACTTCCCGCCCTCGCACAGACAGTGGGTCTGTTTGGCTCCGTGCAAGTTTTTGCCTTTCCTACCCTCTTTGATGTGGCCTCTTCTCTACATTTACCTGTGGGGAGGCTGTTGTGACAGTCTTTTGGTGGTTCTCTGGGTTATATATCTTGATGTGGGTGTTATCTAGGTGGATCTGTGGGTTGATGTGAGCCTAGGATCCTCCTACTCTGCCATCTTCCTCGGAAGTATCAGTCTTTTTTCTGTTTGCAGTTTTAAATACCAGATCATCTTTGAAGATTTGCAAGTAAGGAAGTATTGTGATGTTAAGAATGTTACTGGCAATATGTCATATAGAATGCCTTGCATGAGGGAAATAGAAATTTAGATAAGTTGAGATTAATTCAGGTTGTGGTGATTATGGTAATAATCATGGAAAGAATATGGAGGACAACTTGGGAACACTTATTAGCTAATGGCACAAGAGGAAGATTGATATGATTCTAAGAATCTGAGTAAGACAGGATAACGGTGATCATGATAAATTTGCATAACAACTTAAAGTACCCTCATGCATTAACTAAATAAGTCAGTTAATTGTATGAGCAGAGAGCTAGAAATAAGTCAGTGCTGACTTAATTTTATATGTGGTATTTGGTGAATTTGATGTGGCATTCAAGGAAGCATGTTACACATGACTTAAAAATCTTGAATTACAGATGATCAGGTCTATTTAAAAATTTTTTAAAATTTAGGGACGCCTGGGTAGCGCAGTTGTTAGGCGTCTGCCTTCGGCTCAGGGCGTGATCCCGGCGTTCCGGGATCGAGTCCCACATCGGGCTCCTCCGCTGGGAGCCTGCTTCTTCCTCTCCCACTCCCCCTGCTTGTGTTCCCTCTTTCGCTGGCTATCTCTGTCAAATAAATAAATAAAAAATCTTAAAAAAACTTTTTTAAATTTAAATTCAATTTAATTAATATAGTGTATTATTAGTTTCAGGGGTGGAATTTGTGATTCATCAGTTGCATATAACACCCTGTGCTCATTTACATCAAGCTCCCTCCTTAATGCCAATCACCCACTTACCCCATCCTGCCACCCATCTCCCCTCCAGCAACCTTGTTTGTTTCCTATGGTTAAGAGTCTCTTATGGTTTGCCTCCCTGTTTTTATCTTATTTTTCCTTCCCTTCTGCTATGATCTTCTGTTTTGTTTCTTAAATTTCACATATGAGTGAAATCTTATGGTGACTTACTTTGCTGACTGACTTATTTCGCTTAGCATAATACCCTCTGGTTCCATCCACGTCCTTGTAAGTGGCAAGATTTCATTTGTTTTGATGGCTGTGTAATACTCCTGTGTGTGTGTGTGTGTGTGTGTGTGTGTGTGTGTGTGTGTGTGTATGTATATACCATATCTTCTTTATCCATTCATCTATTAATGGACATCTGGGCTCTTTCCATACTTTGGCTATTGTGGACATTGCTGCTATAAACATTGGGGTGCATATGCCCCTTCAAGTCACTATTTTTGTATCCTTTTGATAAATACCTAGTAGTGCAATTGCTGGGTCATAGGGTAGTTCTCTTTTTTTTTGAGGAACCTCCATACTGTTTTCCAGAGTGGCTGTACCAGTTTGCATTCCCACCAGCAGTGTAAGAGGGTTCCCCTTTCTCCGTGTCCTCTCCAACATCTGTTGTTTCCTAAGTTGTGAATTTTAGCCATTTCTGACTGGTGTGAGGTGTTATCTCATTGATTTTTATTTGTATTTTTCTGATGTTGAGTAAAGTTGAACATTTTTTTCATGAGTCTGTTAGCCCTTTGTCTTCTTTGGAGAAATAGGTGATCAGATCTATTGGTAACGTATCAAAGTGATAGAAGTTATACATCAAGTGGGTGAGATCTGAGAGTGTGGTATAGAGAGAAGAGTAGCAGACACTAAAGAATTGAGCTTTAGGCGATTGACACAGAAAGGAAATGATACTGAGAGCATTCAGTGAAGCAGATGGAGAAATAATAGATTGTGTGTTGGACTCCCCTTCGCTGATTCCCTTTTGCAGTTTTATGCATATCCTTTATACTGTTAGTAATATAAAATTTAGTAAAGAAGTTATTGTTCATACTCTCTCTATCTTTTCAGTGGTGTGCTAGAGCCAGCCCGGAGAGCTGAATAGATAACATT
The DNA here is from genome assembly GCF_023065955.2 of Ursus arctos. Classification (NCBI taxonomy): domain Eukaryota; kingdom Metazoa; phylum Chordata; class Mammalia; order Carnivora; family Ursidae; genus Ursus; species Ursus arctos. The sequence continues at coordinate 25,738,798 of NW_026622875.1, forward strand.
AAATTTCCAGGAATTTTGTGACCCAGTTAAATTAACATTGTCATTATAAAAAGATAACTTTTATGTACTTAAAATTAAATAAACCATATTAAAAATAAAAGTAACAAATCCTCAAAACTCACCACTTTCTAATTATTTTATGTTACTGTTTTTACGCTCTTGAAGTTTTTACATACACCTATTGTATTTATATGGTAGAAATACTTTTTAGTGGTGTACTACTGTTCATTACTTCTCAAGTCTGTTGTCACTTTGGTAGTTTGAAATTGTGGTAGGAGTATTTACATTATGAAAAGCAGGAAACACTAAGATCAGGGCTCAATTTATTGTTGTCATTTGTCTGTAAACCTAACGTGATAAAGTTATTAATAATGCAGATTAAATTTAAAGGTATATCAGGTTTATAGACATTACAACATAATAACACACATAGTGAGGAAGTATCCTTCTAGTATTTGAGAACTGTTACTGATTCAGTAAAGAAGTTGCCCACACCACTGACCGATGAGTAAAGTTCTAAAAAATATCTCTGTCATTTCACTTGTATCCTATTCATTAAGTGAATAAAATTATCAGTGATTTTTGATGTCAAAACCGTGTTTGTTCACCACTTGAAACCAAAGGTTAGGTATGGATAAAGAGTGGGAAAATTCTCATTTTATGTGAATTGATTAGTTATATGGAATTTACAATAAGAATATTGTGTATTTTTTTATTGTCAGTAAATTGTTATATATCCTTTTTATCAGTAACATCTCTGTTCGTTTATGTGCATATTTTTTTGCAGAGCCAGTTGTTAAACTTTTTCTATTGACTTTCATGATTTTTAAAAAAATGAATAATAAAATTCCTCCTAAGACTTAATTTTTTTGTATTGATGAATTCATCTTTTTCAACTGAATTTTCATTTATATTTTGTATAGCAGCTGTCATTCCAGAATCATTTCCTTTTCTTTGTTTCTCTATCAATTTGGGGATTCATGTCACTCAATGTTATGTGATACAGGCAGGAAGGATAACATTTTCACTTTCCTAAAGATTTTTTCTGGAAGTGGAAGAAAACACACTTCATATCATCCATATTCCAGGAGGTAAGGAAAGTAGTGGAACAGAACTGCATTGTATATATGAATTAATTTGTTCACTAAAATAATATATCACATTTTCTAGGGATTCAACTAATGAAACTACTGCCCATTCTGATGCTGGCAGCGAACTTGAAGAGACAGAGATCAAAGGAAAAAGAAAAAGGGGTCGTCCTGGTCGGCCTCCAGTATGTATTATACTTGTCTTTGTCGTTGTAATGGTTACTGAGTAAAGGGGCTTGATATAAGCTGTTAATTCTAGTTCTGTTAATACTTTTTAAACATTTTGGTGGCATATTAGAGATTTTTGGAAATTTTCTTCATGAATTGAATTAACAATGATCAGAAAAGGAATTTGATTTTAGTATCTTTTTTGCTCTCCTTGCTTCACTTGTAAATTAATTATGATCCATGTAAAGACATGGAGAAGATGATTAATAAGAAATGAAATGTAGTTAGTTATCACTTCCTTGCTTTTTAAATGCAACTCTGATTTCTTGTGAGGTCTTAAGTATGCATTTTGGTAGTATTAGTTTGGGATTTTGGCCCAGTGTCAGAATATATTCTCATTGATACATGATTGAGAAGTTTAGAAGAACTCTGGATATCCGTACTTTGAGAGGGTATCTTTATATATTTTTGAGTATACCAGTCATTGTTCAGTTTAAGGTAGCATAAGCTCTCAGAGACAGTATCACTCACCATGTCAAGGGTTAAGGTTTGTACTATTCTGCACTCATTTTTATGATAGGATTTGGTATTAGCAATTTTTCCCCCTATTTTATGAAAGTTGTTATTATGGAAAATTTCAGTCTCCTTTTTGTGAGAGGCATAATACTATAATGAACTCTCCATATAACCATTACCTAGCTACAGCAGCTATCAAGTCATGGCTAATCTTTCATTTCTCCACCCCTTATTTCCCATTTTATTCCAAGTTCATATAGACATCATTTCATCTGTAAATATTTCAGAATGCATTTCTTAAAGATATGGGCTTGCTTTTTCTTTTTAAAATTTTTATTATTGAAGTATAGTTGATATACAATGTTTTATTAGTTTCAGGTGCACAACATAGCGTTTTGACCATTCTGTGTATGATGCAGTGGTCACCATGATAAGTGTAACTACTACCTGTCACTATACAGTGTTAGTTCAATATTATTGACTATATTCCCGAGGCTGTATATTTTATCCTTATGACTAATTTAGTTTATAACTGGAAGTTTGTACTCCTTAATCCCTTTTGCTTATTTTGCTCATCAACTGCTCCCCCAACCCTCCCCCTGCCCATCTTGCAACCACTAGTTTGTGCCCTGTATTTATGAATCTCTTTCTGTCTTCGTTTTGTTTTTTAGGTTTCACATATAAATGAAATCATATGGTATTTGTTTTTCTCCATCTAACTTATTTTACTTAGTGTAATACCCTATAAATCAATCCATGTTGTATGGATGTCCATCCATTTGCCACACAGATGGAAAGATTTCAGTTTTCTTTATGGCTGAGTAATACACTCCAGAGTGTGTGTGTGTGTGTGTGTGTGTGTGTGTGTGTGTGTGTGTGTGTGTGTCTATGTGTCTGTGTATCTCCTTTATCCATTTATCTATCAATGGACAATGTAGGTTTTTTCTGTGCCTTAGCTATTTTAAATAATGCTGCACTGAACATAGGGGTGCATATATCTTTCTGAATTAGTCTTCATTTGCTTTGGGTAAATACCCAATAGTGGAATTTCTAGCTCAGGTGGCATTTCTGTTTTTAATTTTTTTGAGAAATCTCCGTACTGGTTTTCATAGTAGCTATACCAATTACATTCCCACTAACAGTACAGGAAAGTTCCCTTTCTCCACATCCTTGCTAGCACTTGTTATTTCTTGTTTTTTTGATACTAGACATTCTAACTGGTGTGATGTGATACCTTACTGTGGTTTTGATTGCATTTCCTTGATGATTATTAATGTTCACCATCTTTTCATGTGTCTGTTGGTCATCTGTATGTCTTCTTAGGAAAAATATCTATTTAGGTCCTCTGCCCAGGACTTGATTTATCTTTATTTAACAATAAATATCATTATCATATCTCAAGATAAAAATATGGTATAAGTATCACCAAATAACCACTTTTTCATAAATATTATCATTTTTAAAGTATAGTTTGTTGGTTTGAATCATGATGCAAATAAAATCCACTTGTTGCAATTGATGGTAATGTTAATGGTAAGGTTAACCAGTTATTATAAATATGTCCTTGTGACTTAAGACTTTTTTCTATGTTATTGCTGTTCTATCCATGTTTCTTTGCCTCGGATTTTAATTAGCTTCAATGAATCTTCATAACCTTTAATTTTCTAGCACAATCTTAAATTTAAAAAATGGTTAGAGGGATGACGTCTACCATTTTTCTTTACATTCTTATATTCCACCTTTATTTAAAAGGAAAAAATTGTGGAGGAAAAGACATACGTTAAAATCACTCTTTATAATATTTCTCAATTTTGTTAGAATATTTGATGGTTGAATATTCCTTATGAAAGCATTTTGGGAAAAGTGAAAGAGTTTTATACTTAAATGCTGGAGACTATTCTAGTTCTCCTTACTATCACTGTATGATTTTTCTGAGGCTATAGGGAAGTTACATTGTTTTCACTAGGATTCATGAGTTATAGGTGCAAATTGAAAATAAGACTAAACTTGCTTGAGGGTAGGAAAATGAACTTCCTGTATGATTACTTACTTGAATTTGTTGTCCTCCAATTTAAATTGTTAACTTCATAAGATTCAGATTAAGTGCTTCCTTCTTCAAAAACACCTTTTTTTCTAAAGAGAATTTATCACCCCTTCAACAAGCTATTATGTTTTTCTTTAGAACCTGTTTAATTTTGATGTGTCTGTAGCTGCATTCCTATAATATTTTTGCTTTTCTTGTTGAAAAGGAGTATGCATATCCAAATTTAGCTCTTTTGTGGTTAGAAATATGATTTAATTTTTACTAAAATTGCTTCTCCATAATCTAATAGGTAAACAGTACATTCTCTTCCCATGTTTATAGAACTGAAAAAGAGTTTGCCAGGATAGGATAGTGCATTCTAGAAACTTGTGTTAGACTTCAGTCTATATTTTCATACTCATTAGTTCACATAGGTATCTATACTTATTCCACCTGACTCAAGCCCATTTCTTATTCTTGGAAACAACACAATTTCCTGAATTTCAACCCTGGCTTTGCACTAGCTGATGCTATTTATGTCATTTAATTGTAATGTCAGTACTATGAAATAGTCTTATATGCAGTTTACAAAATAGAAAACAAAAGTATGAAGTGGTAATTTGCCTAAGGTCACACACAGCATAAGCGGCAAAGCTAGGTTTTGAACTCTTATCTTAAACTCCCAAAGCCTTTCTATCAAGAATGCCAAAATGCCAAAGCTATTAATTTATATTGAGAGGTATAATTGTCAGAATGATCAGATTTGCATATGCTCCAGTACCTGTTCTGAAGATTACTTAGACAGTTTCAATCAGCTGGCTCCATTTTGGACAGTTCTGTTTTGATTGATACATGCTTTGTTTAGCTGTTTTAATACTGTGTATATTTTTTAAGAAGACTTCATGATCTCTGATTTTGTTTACTCAGCCATATGAAAACAGTATAAGGACTTTCTGCTATGGGTAGTATTCTTTTCATTTTTAAATTCTTATGGGGCATCTCATTGGTATTTCTTTTTGGTATACTATTATTTCAGAGACTTTTGTTTGTTATTAAACTACCTAATTCATATTTGTAATTGTAGCTCTCTACTCAAATGATCAACGATCTCTAAACAAACACTCTATCATGTTTATACTAACCCTATGATTATATTAACAAGTAATAGACATCATTTCCTTTGTCAACACACACTACTCCCTTGGTGATCACATCCAGTCTCATGACTTTAAATACCATGTATAAGTTTATGTCTCCCAGATTTATGTCTCCAGGATGGACTTTACCCTGGACTCCAGAGTCATTCCTCAAATGTCTGTTGAGTTTCTTCCTTTAGATATTTAATGGGGCTACAATGTTTAAAAAACCAAACTCCCAAGTTGCTTATCCCCTGCCCACATCTTTTCCATAACAGTGACTTCCATCCTGTAGTTGCTCAGGCTTTAAACCTGTAGCCATCTTTGTTGTTTTCTTTCTCACCTGTATTTGGTATATCAGCAAATTCTATCTAATCAATTTTCAGATTGAGTCAATAATTTTTTACTACAAAACTGGTTTAAGCCACCATCATATTCTTTTGCTCGAATCTGTCAGGCTTGGTCCTTGTATTAGGGCCCTGTCTTATCTTCTTATTGTCACCTCCCCTAAAGGTGGCATTTTAAATTACAAATCCTGACTCCTACCCAAGGAGACTTATACACATGGAAAAAGGTAATTGTGTGTGTGTGTATGTTTGTGTGTGTTCCCCTCTCTCCACAACACTTGATTTCTATTTAACAGAGTATACATTTTACTTATGTACTTACTGTCTGTCTACACCTACTAGAAGATAAGCGTCATGAAGGTAGGGATTTTTATCTTGTTTGTTTATTGCTGTGTACTAGTGTCTGTCTTTCAGTAAATATTCTTTGAATATATGAATGGTATTTAATTTTGTTAAATTGTCACTCTTTTTTTCCTGGTGTTTAAAATTCTTTTATTTTGAAATAATTTCAGAGAAAATTTGCAAGAATTCTACAAAAAATTTCTATACAGATTTCTTCAAACAGATTATCCACATGTTAGCATTTTGCTATGTTTATCATATTTTCTCCTCTATAAATACACATATACATGTAAATATATATTTTTATATATGTAAACCTGTACAATATTCCCCCCCTTATCTACAGGGAACCCCTAGTGGATGCCTGAAACTGTGGATGGGAACAAACTCTATATATACTGTTTTTTCCCTGTATATACATACCTACGATAAAGTTTAATTTTATTTATTTAGAGAGAGCACGTGTGCATGTTAAGTGGGGGTGAGGAGCAGAGGGAGAGGGAGGTAGAGAGAAAATCTCAAGCAGTCTGCATGCTCAGCACAGAGCCCTGTGTGGTATTCAGTCTCATGAACCTGAGATCATGATCTGAGCTGAAATCAAGAGTTGGATGCTTAACCGACTGAGCCACCCAGGAGCCCCAATAAAGTTTAATTTAGAAGTTAGGCATATTAAGAGATTAATAACAACAACTAAAAACAATTAAAATAATATACTGTAATAAAAGTTATATGAATGTGGAATCTCTTTCAAAATATCTTATCGTAATGTAGTTACCCTTCTTGTGATGATGTGAGATGAGAAAATGCCTATATGATGAAGTGTGGTCCGTGATGTAGACATCATGTCATAGTGTTAGCCTACTATTGATCTTCTGATGATACGTCAGAAGGAGGATCACCTGCTTTTGGAGTGTGGTTGACTGCAAGTAACTCAAACTGAGGAATGTGAAACTACAGATAAGGGGGTCTATTATATTGTTTATCTATTATTACTTTTGAAGTGTTTGAGAGGCACAGACATGGTGCCACTTCCAATGCTTTAGTATGAAGTTCCTTAAAATAAAGGACATTCTCTTATGCAACCACAGCACAATTATGAAAACGAGGAAAATAATATTGATATAACACTATTATCTATACATTTTATTCAGTTTTTACTCGTTGTCCTAGTAATGCCCTAAGGAAAGAAAAAAATAATTGTTTCTCCTTGGGTCAGAATTCAGTCCAGGATTTCATTTTGCTATTGGTTGTAATGTAAATCAATACATCTGTAACCTAAACTATCTTTAGTCTTTGGTTTAATGTTTTATTAAGGATTTTGTTTTCTTTGTTCTATTTAAATGATAACCTAGACTTTCATTCTCAGAATTATTTAACTTTTATATTTGCCTTGGCTGAAAAGGAAAGGTAAATAAAAAGAGATACAATTTTTACTCTAATTTCTATATATTCATACACATAGAAGATGGAGAATACACAAAATTTTAGCAAGCATCGGAAGAATAGGGTAACAGGTAAATTTGTAAGAGTTGGATCTCCTAAATTAACTGGTACTTTTGTGTAGAATATTATGAATTTCATGATGTTTAAATATTTTACATAATTTTTAATGGCTTTCTGGTATTTTCTACCAAATTAATTAATCCCCTGTCATCTATCATTTATGTTAAAAATTCTTCATTAATCTAACTCATACTGACATAAGCTATCTCACAAATACATTTTCCATGCTGACATAAACTAGCTCCCAAATAAATTTTGCTAGATCCTTTGATCTTTTTTAATCCTGTATTAAAATTGGAGTTGGTCGGTCAAGAAGGTATGCCATGTTTTGAAAGCTTTGGATGAGTATTACTGGTTTGCCTGTCACACAGCAAAATACACAGCACTTCCCATCTTACTGTTGATTATACTAATGATTAAAAATTTACTTATTTTTAAGTGGTGTAAAATTTTAACAGTATGTTTTGAACTATTGGTCATTTGTGTTTCTTTTCTGAATTGCCTGTTTGTCATTTTCTTTTTATTTATTTATTTAAAAGATTTTTTTTTTTTTAATTTATTTATTTGACAGAGATAGAGACAGCCAGCGAGAGAGGGAACACAAGCAGGGGGAGTGGGAGAGGAAGAAGCAGGCTCCCAGCGGAGGAGCCTGATATGGGGCTCGATCCCATAACGCCGGGATCATGCCCTGAGCCGAAGGCAGACGCTTAACCGCTGTGCCACCCAGGCGCCCCCTGTTTGTCATTTTCTATAGCACTTCTCTGTTTTTATGTTTCTAAGAAACAGTAATCTCTTTACAAAATGATTTTTGTAGCTTAAGGCTACGCACTTTTATGATAAGTTTTTGAAATGTATTCATCATTTGGAATTGTATCTACTTTCTCAAACCAGCTTTGTTACCTATTTTATTATTAATTTTTCGTTTACTACTTCTCCTATTGACTAGTTTTTAGTTTGGACTTCCTTAAGTTTGTTAAAACATAGCACAATTCTTCTAGGAACTCAACAATTAAAACATGAATCACCATTGAGTCTCCTCATCCCCCCCTTCCTTTCCCTTTCTCCTGTATCTAATTAGATTCCAGTCTGATAAATTTTTATTTCACAGTGTCTTCTACCTCTGTCTCTTCTTTTCCTTTTCCCAATTTCCTTTTTTTAGTTTTCACTTTATAGGGAGTTTGAACTGTGAGCTTCCTTCCTGTAGTAGGAAGTGTTTTCCCTTTTCAATACCATTTTAAAAAATATTGTCCAGTTTTGGGGCACCTGGGTAGCACAGTCGTTGGACATCTGCCTTTGGCTCAGGGCGTGATCCCGGCGTTCTGGGATCGAGTCCCACATCAGGCTACTCACTGGGAGCCTGCTTCTTCCTCTCCCACTCCCCTGCTGTGTTCCCTCTCTCGCTGGCTGTCTCTCTGTCACATAAATAAAAAAAATAAAAAAAAAAATCTTTAAAAAAAATATTGTCAAGTTTGACCTTTTTTTAACTTGTTCAAATAACAAGAAGTGCCTTTTTGTTGTGAGTTATGTTCTTCTAACTTACAACTTGATATTTTATTGTGTTTCCTTATTCATAACCTTTTGTTCAGTCAGATTACATTTCTTTGTCCTCTATGTGTAGGTGTCTTGTGCTTTCTCACTTCTAAACCTTAGCTCATGGTGTTTTTTCTTTCTGGAATCCTTGCTTCATAAATTCTGTTTAAGCTAATCGTACCAATTTTACTAATCCATTAAGTCTCAACTGGCAGCTCATCTCTTCTGTGAAACTTTTCTGGTTACCTGTTGCTGGAAATTGTCTGTCCCTTCATAGAACCCTTCCAGCACATACCTTAAACCAAATTTCAGTGAAATGTATTTTTTATATACTGTAGTTTACTATATTATATTATAGTTATTTGTGTTTCTGGTTTTCTTTTAATTATTTGTATGTAATGATTTTATATTGTTATTCCAAGTATGTTTATATACACTATTGTGAAAAGGGTAGGTGTTATTGTACATTTAGAGCTTGTGAACAAATTCAGGTAGGGCACAAAGCTAAAAAGCAATGTTAGTATATCTTGTGTCTTTTAAGTTTTTAGGAAAGTCATTGCACATTCAGAGTACAATTCATTTTATATAGAGCTTTGGGGATAGAGTAGTTTAGGATGGTTAATTTTCCTGCACAGCAATGGTAACTTAAAACAGTTTACCAGAAGTGTAGGTACACATTTAAGTTATGTAATAGATACTTTCAATAACGCATTTGTTCTAAACTCTGACATTTGATTACATCATTATCACAAAGATGCAGTGAAGTTGTGTGTAGATTTATGACTTCATGAGCATATTTTCTGTAAAAGTCATTACGTAATAATTTTAGTCAGGCTTTGTTTCAGGTAGTTTTGTTTTCCTACATGTAATCGTTAGCATCTTTTTTCCCCCACTCTGTCCCTGGAATGTCCAGCAATGAACACATGACTCTGGTTTTCTTCATTAGTAACCGTGTGGACCATGGACATCTCACTTACATTATTTTTAATGGAATTTGAAGCATGAGTCTTCCTCCATCACCAATTGACAACATTGTATTGGGATGTTGGAAAATACATCTTAAATACTATAAGTTCTTTGAAAACGACATGTGGTAGTGTATGGAAGGATCAGCTTTTTTTTGTGTATCTGGTACAAAGTAACTACATGATGAATAAAGAAATGAGTTGTGTTGAACTGTGAAAAAAATCTCTTTTCTCATACGTTGTGTTCTGTAGTTTGAATCAGTTTGAATTTGTCTTTGCTAATGGTTAGATTCAGGTTCTGCATATTTGGCAATAATACCATATAAATGTCACTTGAGCTCTTAAGCAGGAATTCTGGAAGGTAGACTAGATGAGACTCCATAAGACAAGACATAGAAACTAGTCATGCTCACTAGGTTGAGGCAGGTATTTAGGAAGAGATCCACTTGCTATTAATAGAAGAATGATTTCCTAGGCAAGAAGTAGTTGGGGTAGATGGAATAAGTGGATCACGTCCCATCAGGGAGACTATGTGTGTCCAAGCATTTAGAGATGTCTTCTGAGCTAGATCTATAGGTCTGGCAACCTCTTGTGGGAGACCCACCTAATGGCCTGGGATTCAAGGATAGGACTTCAGTCCCTGGGATAGACTGATAATGTTAGGACAGGACTCTAGCTCCAGAGGAACTGGTTTACTGGCTAGGTCACTAAGGTATTAGTAATATCTGAATTAAGGCAAGGACTCCGTTCTTAAGATGGCACAACGTCAGAACTGTAACAACTAAGCAAGTTTGATGTGGAACATGATCCATTTCTTTCATTTGAGAGCACCTTGGATCCTTGTTTAGGAATGGGAATACACCTACAGGTGGCCTCACCTATGTGGCAGAAATGTGTAGGGAAGGGAGCCTGTCAATTCACAAGTAATTAAAGGGTTATGTATATATTACTACTCTTCAAAATAACTATCAAAATCCTTAATGTTTAAATTCACCCACAACTCTGCCCCCCCTGCCAAACTCCAAACAAATATACAATTTGAGTGGGAAAAGTGTATTTATATGTTTGAGATGGGGATTATTTTCAGGACTGTGAAATTGTATCCTTTGGATGTAACCTAAAGATTGTATGTATCGTGTTGCATTATTATCTTCTCTCTTACTCTTTTTATTAGGGTCAGTGTTTCTGAACATTTTTACTGTTTATTACTGTCTGGATTTGGGACATGGGAAAATCACTCTTGGGATAATGGGGATAAAATAGATAGACCTTAGATAAGAGCAAATAGATTTTTATGTTTTTACTTTTATCCCCCTTTATGACCCATGCTAAAGGTTCCCAGGCGTGAGATTTCTGGTTTATTTCCCCTTTATTTATAGAGTTTAATTCATACTGTCTATAGTATGCATGCATAATAACGTGTGTGTGACACACACAAACATTTCTACACATATGCAGGGTTACTTGTCATAGTGTTATTTGTAATTGTAAAAGATCCAGAATAAAATAAATGTCAATCAGCGGGTTAATGTCTAGAAAAAAATTAATGTACATTTGTGCAATGCAACACTGCAGTTTTCAGAAAAGAATTAAGGTATTCTCTAGGACATACTGTAGATTGACTAAAAATATGTGAAAATAGAATGGTGCAGAACTGTGCATAAGTAACATAAAATACAATAAATACATAGAAATATGTATGTGCATTTAGGTTTTTTCCAATTTTTTTTATTCCGGTGAAATACGCCTAAGATTTGCCAATTTAACCGTTTTTACATGTACAGTTCAGTTGTATTAAATATATTCATAATTTTGTGCAGTCATCACCATCATCTCCAGAACTTTATTCATCTTTTTTAAAACTGTAACTCTAATGAAATAAATAAGACATGGGTATGCATTGTTGGGCTTAGAAAATATGGTTAGTAATATTCTAAGAACTTTGTACAGGGACAGATGATAGCTAGATTTATTGTGGTGATCATATTGTAAAATGTATAAATATTGACTCATTACGTTATACACCTGAAAGTATTATAAAATTGCTATATGTCAATAAAAACAGAAATGTAAACTCTACCCATTAAACGGTAACTCCCTATTTCTGTTTTCCCTAGCCTCTGGCAACCACTTTCTGTCTCTGATTTTGACTAAGTATTTAAGTGGAGTCATACAGTATTTGTCCTTTGTGACTGGCTTCTTTTACTTAACATAATGTCCTCAAGGTTCATGTTTTAGATTATGTCATAATTTCCTTCCTTTTAAAGGCCGAATAATATTCCATTGTGTGTATGTACCACATGTGCTTATCCATTCATCCATCAGTGGATACTTGGGTTGCTTCCAAGTTTGAGCTATTGTGAATAATGTTGCTGTTATGATGGGTGTACAAATAACTTTTTGAGACCCTGCTTTCAGTTCTTTTGGGTATATACTTCTATGTATAATTGGTTGATCATATCATAATTCTATTTTTAATATTTTGAGGAACTGACATACTGTCTCCCACAATGGCTATACAATTTTACATTCCCATGAACAGTTCACAAGAGTTCTCATTTCTCCACATCCTCTCCAAGAATTATTTTCTTTTTTTGATAGTAGCCATCTTAATAGGTGTGGGCTTCTATTTCATTGTAGTTTTGATGTGCATTTCCCTAATGATTAGTGATACTGAGCATCTCTTCCCGTCCTTAATGGCCATTTGCATATCTTCTTTGGAGAAATGTCTATTCAAATTATTTGACAATTTTTAAATCAGGTTCTTTGTTTTGTTGAGTTTTAGTAGTTCTTTATATATTCTGGATATTAATTGCTTATCCAGATATATGATTTGTAAATATTTTCTCCCATTCTGTAAGTTGTCTTTTGCTCTTTACCCATTGAGTGGTTTTGGTACCCTTGTCAAAATCATTAAACCATGTATGTGAGGGTTTGTTTCTGGGCTCTCTGTTGTATTCCACCGGTCTGTATGTTTGCTTTCATGCCAGCACCACACTGTTTTCATAGTGTAACTTTGTAATAAGTTTTGAAGTCAAGAAGTGTCAGTCTTCCAGTGTTGCCTTTTTTTTTTTTTTTTTTTTAAGATTGTTCTGGTCATTTGAGATCCTTTTGAGATTCCCTATGAACTAGAGAATGGGTTTTTCTATTTCTGCAGAACAGGTCATTGGAATTTTGATAGAGATTGCATTGAATCTGTAGGTTGCTTTGGGGAGTATTGACATCTTAACAGTATTAACTCCAATCCATGAACATAGAACAGTTTCCATTTATTTATTTCTTCTTTAATTTCATACACATTGCTTTGTTTATATGACATATAAGGAATGAGTAGTAGTGTTTGTCTCTTAGGAAAGTTGATTGTAGATTATAAGGGTGTGCAAGTCTTCATTGTGTAACTTCAGTCACCTTTTGAATTTTAGGCCATGTGAATGTATTACTTATCTCGTAAAGAAAAGTAACATTTTGCCACCTCTCTTCAGACACACACGTGCATGCGTACACACACGTGCACACTTGTGCGCACACACAATACTGAGAAAATACTTGTTACTCCAAAGAGTGAGCACAGAAACAAGACTTATTAGGAGGAGCCAAAATCAGGAGTCCAGCTATAAAGAATGAATGCATGAAATGATGATGTTTTTAAGTGACTTTAAATTTATCAGCCTGTAAAGAGGGATCTGGTGCAGTAGATGACTGAACATGTAGTAAATGATAGCCTTACTTGCCATGCTTAGGAGTTTGGATTTTAAATTGTTGGTTAATGAGGGTCACTAAAGATCAGAGATTAAACAAGGAAGTAATGGGATTCTATTTATATTATAAGAATTACTGTGGTTATAGTATTGGAATAGTGTGGGATGGTTCAACAGACATAGGATATGAGCCACATTGTGGCTTAATATTTTCTACTAAGTTACAAAAAATGGGTAATGAAATTAATTTTTATGTATCTAATATGTTATTTCATCATGTAATCAATATAACATTATAAGTGAGATATTTTATATGCTGTTTTTCATTCTAAATCTTCACATCTTCACAATCTTGTGGATATTTTTTGCTTACTGCACATTTCATTTTTGACTACTGTATCTTATATGCTCAGCTACATGAGAGTATTGGCTACCATGTTAAGATGGTGTAAATATAGAGAATCAGTCAGGGTGTAGTCAGGAGACAATATCTATTCTACTAGTAATTGGAACAGGAAAATTTAATGTGAAGAATTATTAATTATTAAAGAGTCCTTAACCACTTGTTATTCAGGAATCGCAAATTAAGATAACAACTGTAAACCTATTAGCATGGCTGAAATCCAAAAACCTGACAAGGTTACAAAGCTGTCAAGGTTACAAAGCATCAGTAACTTTTATTCGTCACTGGTGGGAATGCAAAATGTTGTATCGACTTTGGAAGACAGTTTGGCAGGGTTTTTTTTTGTTGTTGTGTTTTTTTTTTTTTTTTTTTTTTTTTACAAAGCTAAACATAGTTTTATCATATGATTCAATAATCATCCTCCTAGATGTTTACATAACTCATTTGGAAATTATGTCTGCACAAAATGCTGCATGTGAATGTGTATAGCAGCTTTATTCCTAACTGCCAAGAAATGGTGACCAAGATGTCCATCATTAGGTAAGTGGATGACAAAATGTGATACGTTCATACAATGGAATATTATTTAGAAATAAAAAGAAATTAGCTATTCAGCCACTAAAGGACATGGATGAATCTTAAATGTATATTGTTAAAGTGAAAGATACACTCTGAAGAGGCTGCATACTGTGATTTAATTATATGACTCTCTGTAAAAGCCAAAACTATAGTTACGATGAAAGAATTCATTGTTTGTCAAAAAGAAGTGGGAGGGTTGAATGGAAGAAGTACAGGGATTTTTTTAAGATGGCAAAAACTCTTCTATGTCATACCATATTGTACATACATGACACTGTGCATTTGTTAAAACCCACTGAACTTCAAGGAAAAAGTGAATTTTATAAGTATAGATTTTATAAAGTCATTTACGAGGTTAGGTGGATACCAGGATGGAATGTAGAATGTAACAAAGCAGTCTACCTCTGTTGGAAGCGTTTGAAACAATGTCACTGAAGGGAATTGGGCAGGAAGTTGCTGACTTAAGTAACTTTGGAAATGAATCTGTAAGACTAAAATCAAAGAAACTACATTGTGTATATAAGCGCTGTAATCTAGTTAATAATATTGTTTCTGCTAGGGTATGATTGAACAGTTCTAATACTGCTATGCTTGTATACTGGTGGGTGCCAGGTTTGTCACTGTTGGGGTGGGACCGTATCGGATAGTAAGGGGAAGATGCATTCATACGGTAATGGAATAAAGTTGTAGATACTAGTATGAATTTATATTTATCTTAATATAGATAATAGATTGTTAAAATACGGCAGTATTTATAGTTACTTGTATATATATGGGACATGTATTTCTTTGTCTGCTTAAGAGCCTAGAAGCAAGGACACTCAGTATCAAGGAGCAAAATCTAGTGTCCAGATCTTCATCTCTAGTATCATTCTCCAATAAAAGGAACTAGAGCTCCTTGGAGTATTGGCTGGTTCCAAAAATTGAGGAAGGGAATATACAAGATGAGCCTGCAGAATATTGTGCTGCCAGAAGGTAACCAGTAAGACACACACATACACATACACACGCAGATGGGTATATGTGACATGGATGCAGAAGCCAACTAAAAGATCTCCCAATGGCCAGAGCTGAAACAGGTTGATCAACAGAACTGTGTTGAATTATAACTCAAAGTATAAAATAAATTTTGATGAGTCTACATTAGTTTAAATGATTGAATGAATGAGAACAGACAAATCTCCCATACTAAAAAATTCTAAATATGTGTAAGTACTCCCCTGTGAAAGAGGTGGAGAATAACTCCCCAACCCTTACATGTGGGATGTAAGTAGTGTCCTTCCTCCAATGGTACAGTGTGGAAAGAGGCGGAAAAGTAACTTTACAGTGGAGAAACCTGACAAACACCACCTCAAGTCAACTGATTAAGGTCAACTTTCACAGTGATAAATCATGTTGATAGTGTATACCTTTGATGTGAGGTGAAAAAAAATAACACTTTCTTTCTTACGTCTTCCTCTCCAAACCCTTAATCCCAGGGTAGTGATAAGAAAAACCCATCAGACAAAACCCAGTTGAGGAACATTCTGTAAAACACTTGACCAGAAATCCTCCCTACTGTCAGAGTCACCAGAAAACCAAGGAAAGCCTGTCAAAGCCAAGAGGAGCTTAGAGAGACATGGCATAAATGTAATATGGTATCCTGGGTGGGATCCTGGAGCAGAAAAAGGTCACTAGGCAAAACTAAGAAAATCTAAATTAAGTAGGGACTTTTCGTTAATCTTTCAATATTAGTTCACTAACTGTAACAAATATACAACACAAATGGTAAGGAGTTAATAGTAGGGTAAGTGGATGTGATGTATGGGAGAATTTTCTGTACAGTCTTTACAGTTTTTTGGTAATTCTAAAACTGTTCTAAAAATAACTTACTTAAAAATAAATAGTAAATTTATTATGTATTAATCCCCACACACACAAATGGTTGTAAGACTGTTAACCAAGAGGAGTTGAAAGAGTACTATGAAGAACACAAGAATAGAAAGTGAAGGGATGTACAGCTACAATAAGTAGGGAGGGGAGCCCCTACATACCATACTTTGTAGTATTCCTCCAGTGCCCTCTAGTTACAACGCTGAACACGGCAGCATTTAACAAAAATGTTTACAGGTCCAGCTCCAGGATCACAATTTGGGACAAACAAGGGTAGATGTGGAGATGAGGGATAAATTGATAAATTGATAACTGAAACAGGCTATTTTGAGAATAAATTAAATCCCTCAAAAGAGAGTATAAAGATTGAGAAGAAAAGATGTTGAGTAGAGACCTAAGGTAACCCTAATAGGTAAGAAAATAGGGAGAGGAAAAGATATCTGAAAGTAAAGGATGAAATCATGTGGCCTATTGATAGAGTTTCAAGACATGTCTATTACATTTAGCAACACTATTTTCATTGGTAAGTTTGATGAAGCAGGAACTGTGATGAGTTTACATATGAATGCAATTTATGGGAATAATAATAGTGATTGCAGGTGAGTCTATCAAATTACACTTGGCTGAAAGGTTAGATATAGATAAGGTGGTAGCTGGTGTTGACTTTTTAAAAAAAAAATTGGGGGCATGGGATGAGGCGTTAACTGAAGAGTGTAAATTCCATCAAAAGCAGGAATGTTTAGTTTATTATATTTCTAGTACCTAGAACAGTCTTAAATATGTTCAATATATATTTGTTGCATGACTGGATAAAAAAATACTTGAGGACTTCTATAGAGAAGTCGAATATGCAACATTTCCAAGTAATGTTTTACTGAATAAGGTTTCTGGGGAAATAGTATTGAGGAAGGTATAAAGAAGGAGATGTCAAAGAAGACATGATTAAAATCTTCAGCATTGGCATTATTGTTGTGCAAAACACTAATTTAAAAAAAATTTCATGTCTTATATAAATTACACTTTACTGTTTGCAGTTTGTATTTAATTACTGAAAACAAATTGTAAAGCTTCCTTTGGTCAGGAATTACATCTCTTAACCTGTAATAGTGCTAAGTACTTTTCACAGGATGAAACATAATTCAGGTATTCTGCATAAAGCAAAGTGTACCTGTATTTAATTTAATTTTTTTCTTCGTCTTTTTATTCAGTCTACAAATAAGAAACCTCGAAAATCTCCAGGAGAGAAGAGTAGAATTGAAGCTACTGTTAGAGGAACAGGCCGTGGAAGAGCTAATGGGCACCCTCAGCAGAATGGTGAAGGGGAGCCTGTTACACTATTTGAAGTGGTGAAATTGGGGAAAAGTGCAATGCAGGTAAATTTTAAGTGTTTTGTTTTATTTACAGCACAGTACTGTCAGTAATATATGTGGAACCTGTTAAGTGACATATATTCTTGCTGATTGTGTCATTAAGAAATTTATCTTTAAAATTTTTCTTTGTGTTACTTATTTACAGCATCAGGAAAGGCATTTTTTTAATGGTAAAATGCACTTCAGATTACAGTGTACTGCATAAAATGACTTGTGTATAATAGCTGCCTGAGAGAATTTTTATTGCCTTAATATATTTTTTTAGAATCTGACTTAATATAAGTAACATATGTGTACTGAAGAATATTTCAAAGAAGAAAGGGTATAAAAAAAGGATTCTTAAGCAGTGAACTAGGAGTAACTACAATTAATACTCCACGATTATTTTGGGTGTGTATGTGATCTTTTATAACCTTCTTATTCTCTCTTCTCTCTCCTAATTCACATAACAAATACTATTAAATATTCTGCAAGAGCACATAATTATTGGCTTATTAATTCATTATAAGGATAAACCATAATTATTTTACTATTCTTTTAATGTATCTTTACATTTTTTTACTGTTACAGAATTTATTCATTATTCATGTTTACTTCTCTACCTCTTTTTTTCATTTTAAAACACTAGAGGTAGGGGTGCCTGGGTGGCTCAGTCGTTAAGAGTATGCTTTCGACTCAGTTCGTGATCCCAGAGTCCTGGAATCGAGTCCCACATTGGGCTCCCTGCTCAGCGGGGAGCCTGCTTCTCCCTCTCCAGCATCCCCTGTTTGTATTTCCTCTCTTGCTATCTCTGTCAAATAAAATAAAATCTTTAAAAATAAAAACACTAGAGCTAAAATTATTTGGTGAAAGGGTGTTTCTTAACTGTGTGATACATAAATGTATTACCCTCCAAAAAATTTTACTAGTATATCTTTCACCAGAAGTGTGCCTAGCAACTGGATACTTTATATTTAGGAATTAATTGGTAACATAGGTGAAAATTGCAATTCATTTTTTTCTTTTTTTCTGTCTTTTTTTCTTTCTTTCGTTCGTTCGTTCGTTCTTTCATTTTTCCCTCCCGCCTTCCCTCCCTTCCTTCCTTCTGATTTATGTATGTATGTATATATGTATGTATGTATTCATTTATTTATTGGGGGGGCAGACAGAGGGAGAGTGAGAGAAGTCCAAGCAGACTCCGCACTGATCATGTAACCTGACTCAGTGCTTGTCTCACAGCTCTGAGATCACAATCTGAGCTGAAACCAAGAGTTGGAGGCTCAACAGAGTGTACCACCCAGGGGCCCCTGTAATTTATTATTTTAATCTGCATTTCTTTGGTCACCAATGATTGATAAAAGTTAAAAATTTGTATTCTCTATTTATTTGCTCATTTTTGTTAGTTCATTTTCAGTTTCTTTAAAATTTAGGTAATTTATGAAACAGGTTTACTTTTAGAACTTTTCATTAGTATACTTTTTATTTTTTAACCTGTATTTCCTTTTGCATTCCTTAAGGGAGTTCAGTTTACTGCTTTTTTTATGTATGTTACCGGATTGATATATTCAGGGGTCTTGGAATTTGTGTGGGAAGGGAGGGAGGTGGGGCAATGTGAGGATGCTAATGATAAAAGAAATAGAAAATTTCCAGTTATTTGAAGCAGTGGATGGAGTGTAAGTTACAGAAGTATAATTTAAAAATAATGACCCTTAGCCACAAAGCTTGACAGTTTTTTATACTTTAGTAGAAAAATTGTTACCAAGCTATAGGTATTTTATTTTTGAGGTCTACTTTATGGCTTTCCACCTTTAGGTGGAAACACCTAAGGAAACACTTCCTTAGGTGAAGGAAGTTTATTTTTTATTTTTATTATTTTCTAAAAGACTTATTTATTTATTCATTTTAGAGAGAGTGTGTGTGCTAGCATGAGCAGGGGGAGGGGCAGAGGGAGAGAATCCTCAAACAGACTTCTGCTGAGTGGAGAGCCTGACGTGGGGCTTGATCCCAGGACCTTGAGATCGTGACCTGGGCTGAAACCAAGAGTCAGATGCTTAACCGACTGAGCCACTCAGGCACCCCAAGGAAGTTTATTTTTATGTATGAATTTAAGCATTGCATTTCAGTACTTTGCTATCATTTTTTCATGTAAAAGTTTATTTTGTAAGGTATTTGTGTATATAAAAGTAATTTTAATGTATATTCTATTAAAGCTCAATATCACTTTTTTTAAAAAGATGAAAAATATCTTTAATATTTAATGTGAACAAAATCTGGTCTAGTATTTGAAACAAAACAATGACTAATACAAGTTTTTTCTTTTTTGTCCATTGTATTCTCTATTCTTCATTCAGATTAGTCTTCCCTAATGCTATTTCATACTATCACTTATTGCTTAAATTCTTTTGGATCCACATTTTGTGCAAAGTAAAGATAAGTAGTTCAGATCCTAGCGCTTTCCATTATTTGGTTTTAACCTATGTTTTCAACTTTTTCTCTCTTCTTCTGTTGAACTGTGCCCCAAACATTTTCTACTTCACTATAATTTTTTACTATTCATACTATATTTTTGTTTCCTAGCTATATTCAAATCTATGAAGTTCTCTCTATATTTTTTTTCATTCAGCATTCTATTATGGGCATTTTTTTTCCCCCTGTGACTTTACCTTGTAATTCTTCATGTTTTTATACTGTTTTCTAACATGGGTGGGCCATAACTTATTTAAACAGTTTCTATTTGGGCTGCTTTATTCTTAAAAGAAGTAAGATATAAACTACACTACTAAAACTAGTTTACTGTTCATATAAACTAGACTAGTTTTATTCTTTTAAAAATAGTACTTTGAATACTCAGCTATCCATCTAAAATGTATATGTGGGAGTGTTTTTGTAACATAAATTCCTGAAAGTAATTTCTGAGTAAAGGGAATGCATGTTTAAAAAATTGATGTTTGTTCTATGGAAGGTGGCACACTAATCTCACTGTTTATTACCTCCTCATTTCAAACATAAAGTAATGATAAAATATTAAAAAGAGAATACAATGAGTTTAGAAACTAAAACTTTCTGTGCTTAAAGTTTAAGATAATCTACAGTGAAGAAGAGGATTGGATTTAGCATAGAGAAGCAGGTACTTGTAGCCAAGAATTTGGTTCTTGTACGTTAAAAGGACTAAAACTGCTTCATGAAGTGTAGAGAAATAGAATTAGGCTTATTACTATATGAAGCCAGGGCCAAACATTAGTCTCCATACTAGTAAAGGAGACTGAAGAAAGCCACTGATAACTGCTGCATAGGATAAAGCTTATGTTTAGGGTGATCATATATCTCAGGTTACCTTTGAGATTCCCAGTTTATGCTTATTGTTTATCTAGTTATTAATAGAGTCTCTGTTAATACTTGAGAGGGTCCTCGTTTGAATAATAACTTAGTCTAAAACCTCGTTTATGGGAAATCAAGGGCTGAGGATAGGGAGAAGACAGACATAGTTCTTAAAACCAGGACCCAAATTGAAATGTTTGCTTAACTAAGTTGGTGACTGGGCCTATAAAAATTCACAATATTATCTTAGAGCAGGGAGTTCTAAACCCACGTTATATAATCTAGCTCTGCAGTGGAGTGACCAGGATGAGCAGAGATAACCACAAAACTTTAGATGGGGAGGGATGCATAATAAAAGAAATAAATAGCATATTTAAGGTGCTGGAGAGATGAAAGAAGAAATTATATCTGGCACAAACAAGGGGATAAATTTAATAAATTAGTTTTACTGAGGGAAAAAAGAAACTATAGTAGATGCCATCAAAGGGAGAATATAAGAATTGACATTCATTAGGCATTTATTTAGAATGTAGTCCAGAAAAATAAAGAAGTAAGTATGAAAGAGCAGCTGCATGACTTTGGTATGGATTGAAGGGTTCCAAAATATGCCAGAGGAAGAAATCAAAGGGAATAGAAGAGACATGTTTTTGAAGAGATAATTTTGGAAAAATTTCTCAGACATATTTCCTTAGATCCAGAGTTTGTTCTCAGGAGTGAGCAGGTAAATAAAAATAATTACCTAGTTTTTAATAGTACAGTATAACTGCAGAACATGAGGGTTAAAAGAAAATCTTAAAATATTTCGTCAAGGAATACTTGATCCTATTGTATGACTACAGTGCTAATGATGTTGAAATACACAAAATAAATTCCCCTTCTAAATTATACTCACAAGTGTCAAAAAGTCCTTTTAAAATGCGATAAAGAGGAGATATGCAGAGTTGACGTGTGAATGTTAGTGAAAGTACTGTTAGTAAAAATACTGGGGCTAGCTAAAGCACTACTTGGATAAATATGCAGTCTTAAATGTATTAATATTAGCAAAAGCAGTATAAATTAGAAAAATTGCAAACCTCAAGTAATTAAGAAGAGAGAAAAGTAATTAGGAAGAAAGGGATAATTAAAGTAGAAATGGAAATTATACAGAGAAAGAAATTGTAGAAAAGGTCAACTAAAAAAAAATATTAGCAATTGGAGGTCAATACATTTTTAAGACCTAGAGATTTTATCTGGATAAAGGATATTTACTATCCAAGGGTAGTTTACTGTTAACAAATATTTTACTATAATATACCAAATAGTTATGTTATGGAGGGGGAACCTGTCCTTATCTGAAATGATGTGAAATGTTTAGAAAAATCATTTGATAAAGTTCAGGTGATATTTGTGATGAACAATACTCTTGGTGAATTAGGAACAAGAGGGAAGTTCCTTATCTTGGTAAGGAAGATATAAAATTATCTGTATTTACAGAATATATACTAATGAAAGTGTTCCACAAAATTTCTAGAGAGAAAATTGACATTAAAAAAAAAAATTAGGGGCGCCTGGGTGGCTCAGTCGTTAAGCGTTTGCCTTTGGCTCAGGTCATGATCCCAAGGTCCTGGGATTGAGCCCCACATCGGGCGCCCTGCTCCGCTGGGAGCCTGCTTCTTCCTCTCCGACTCCCCCTGCTTGTGTTCCCTCTCTCGCTGGCTGTCTGTTTCTCTGTCAAATAAATAAATAAATAAATAAATAAATAAATAAATAAATAAAATCTTAAAAAAAATATCAGCCTTCTGTATGGCAGTAATAATCTATTAGAACATGTAATAGAAGACAAGAGCCCATTCAAATAAAGTGCTAAAGAGGAAATAATAAAATTTAGGCTGTATAAATTATTATAAAATACTGTGTCTCATCAGAGTGAATAACATTAAAATGGTAGAAGATAGTAGGAGTCAGTAAGGCTGTAGAGTGCCAGCTGTTGGGAGTACAAATCACCTAACCCCTCTGGATAAAAAAATTGGCAGTATCAAGAAAAGTTGAATGACCTGTCCATTTTTCATTCATTTGGTAAATATTTAATGATTGCCTACACTGTGAAAGTGACCTTTTTCTTTGTTGTTTCGTTTTTCTTCTCTTCTCGTCTCGTCTCGTCTCGTCTCTTCTCTTCTCTTTCTTTTCTGAGAGTACTTTGAAGAAAAGCAATTCAATTCCTAGACACAACCTCTAGAGAAATTTTTGTGTATATAAAGGAGGCAAATACAAGAATTTTTATTGCTGTTTTGTTTATAATAGCGACAAAATAAAGAAGAACCTAAATGTGAAACACTTAAATTTTCTATAGTGATTGAAACTGAGTGAACTAGAGCTCTAGGTACTGTTGTGAGTATATTTCAGAAATGCATTTTAAAGGACAAAGCAAGCTACAGAATAATACATTGTGCCACTTTTATAAAGTGTAAACACACAAGGTAACTTAAAATCAAGTCTATGATATTGTTTACTTAGAGAACGGGATCAGAGAGGGGGTATGTGGGGTACTACAACATGAAACTGAAAAAGAAGCAAAAAGAGACAAGTATGGTTATAAAACATTAAATGTTGTTGAAGCCGGGCACTCTTTAACTTGTCTGTCTTGTTTATTTTATTATCTGAAAAAGAAATAGGTGTTTCTGAAATGCTTCCCCAAACGAGGTCTTCTTTAGTCAATATGTTTGGAAAATGACTACATCCCTTCTCCTTTGAAGAGGTACAAAATGTGAAGGCTTTGATAAGGTTTTGGATTAAAAAACCTGATTTCTTTTGTTTATTCATCATCCCACAAACCCTTGATTCCTACAACTATTTATGGCTTTTCTGTCTTCTTGTCTTTTCTCCCTATCAGAATTGTAGAGGATCAGTTTTATTAGCTAAAACAGGTACTTATGCACTGCCAATAATCAGAGGCTATATATTCAGGACTAAAACCACAGTTCTGTCCTCATGGAATACAGTCTCATGGGAAACAGATGTGGAATACTTTAGTAAGAAGATATACAGGGTGGGTTGAAAACATGAAAAATTCACTTAGGCCTGTCTAGAGGACAGGATCATGAAAGGCTTGCCTAAATAGATAAAACTTGAACTGAGACTTGAAAGTTGAATGGAAATTAGCTAGGCAGCAGTGGAGTATTTCTTATTGTAGAAACAAGACATGTAAAGATGAGATCTATACCTCTTACTGTAGAGGGCTATGATACTGTAGTAAAAATAGAGCTAAGAGAAAGGTTAGATTCTGAACATTGAGTGTTCTGATAGGGAAAAAAGACAAGAAGACAGAAAAGTCATAAATAGTTGTAGAAATCAAGGGTTTGTAGGATGCTGAATAAACAAATCAGGTTCTTTAATCCAAACCTTATCAAAGCCTTCACATTTTGTACCTCTCCACAGGGGATGGGATGTAGTAATTATACAAATGACTACAGAAGACTTTTTTGTGAAATTGATGGCATTTTAGAAAGAAAAGGGCTCCATTGATGAATATTAGCATTTTTAGAAATATTTTTCTGTATGCAGTTTAGATAATGATTTGAAGGTTGTAGGGCTGGAATCCGACTTCTTTTACTGATTCAGTTTTATACTGATCCAATTAGGAAGAAACACATGTTTAAATTTTTAGAGTGTCAGTGAAGATGAGGAGGTAGTGACAGAGACTACAAATATTAAGGCTATGGAGTGATTCTGAGTGATTCTGAAAGATGAGAAACAGGAAGGAATCTGAGGTGATTTCTAGTTTGACTTGGTGGTGTTCACCAAAAGAAAATTTGCATGAGCATAGGTGTTGGAGGATGGATATGGGGAATAATTTGGTTTGGACATTTTGACTTTTAGATACATGACACTGAATACATGTTGAATTTTGGAACATTCATGTTGTTTACTTAATTTAACTGGTATTTGTTGTTGCAGTTATGAGCTTAGTAAGCATTTAAATGAACTGTAATCCATTGGCATTTGAATTTTGTATCCTCAGATATCAACTAAAAAAGTTGGATTATAGTTTATTCATTCAAAAATTCGTTTTTAAAAGCCTGTTGTTCCAGGCATCAGGTTAGGTGCAAGAGATACAGATGAGTATAGACTTTCTAATCATGGGAGGTAAAGGAAAGCCTCCATACTAGTCAAGTGATCTGTTAATATACCATCATGAACCATTGATTAATACTAATTGTCTTAGTGTACTACTAGTACTAATAACTTCTGTGAATAGGAGTTGGAGTTAGACTATAAATGAGCTATACCTAATGACACAATGTAGTCTTCTGTTTGCTTTTGATAGGTAACTCTGAAGGGAAAACTGGTTTTGTTCTTTTCAATATGACTGGAAAAAGATATAGGTATCTTAGGGGATAGTCTGTGATCAGTCATTCTCTCTCCCTGAGAGAGGAAGCTGTTCTGATATAAAGGAAACTTGAACTTTTAAAGGACATTGATTTCTTCTAGTCCCCAACTTACAAATGGGGTTGTTGCCAAATCTTAACATATAAAATACAGAGGAATTCTTCCTCAAGATTTAGCTGGGCACATTTTACTCCACGACTACACCAAAGAAAGTGAAAAAGCACCTGTGAGTTTTTTTAAAATCTACCTGTTAACTTGTGTTTGAACTCATATAAGGACTTTACAGGAATTGATACATTACTGAGTCATTAATGAAATGGATAAAAGTGTTTCATAATAACATTTGAATTTCTGAATGTTCACTGCAAAGCTTAAAAGGTTTAATAAGTATTAAAATGGCTGAAGAATGTCTAAGAAGTATGAGTAATTATAAAAGAAATTCTAATGAGATATTAAGGGAGAGAACAAGTATATCATTGACTGAAATGAATATGACTAAGATGGCCAGAAAATATTGAAGGAAGGAAGTGTCACAATGAAGATGAGGAGTGTGGAGTAAAACCTTACAGAATGCAGCAAATATAAATACTTGAATAGAATTAATCAACATATGAGTATAATATAAGAAATATGTGTTTATAGCTGCGACCACTGCAGTGTAAGATATTGGGTACAGGATTGAAAATTGTATGATAAAATACTAAAACATTCTGATTTTTAATATCATAATGAAAAATTTAACAAACATCTAGATTAAGTTTAGCTGAAGTAGAAAACTATAAATAGTAGGTGTTTAAACAAGACAGAAGTTTATTTCTCTCATATATAAAATACTTCAGCAGCTATATATTTTAATGTAACTCAGAAATGAATTTTGTACATGAAAAGGAAGAAGCTGTGGGCAACACAATTGTAGACACTCACCCATGCAGCAGACCTTGGGTCCTGTTCCAAAGCCCTATGAGTATCTTTCTATCCTGTCCAGATCTCATTTCCCTGTATTGACCCTGGTGGGGAGTATGGACTAATGGTGACAGTCAGCCACATCACATTTCCCATGTTCCATGAATGAGTTGATCATTTAGGGGTGGGGGTGGAAGGGGAGGAGTGCTACTGGTGCCAGGCACTGGGCTCTTGAGGTGAACTCTCCATGCTGGACCTCAGTTCCTACAGATGAAGGCATGCATGAGTGGCCACAAGAGTGGCTAGAGTCTGGTAATGCCTAGCAAGCGTACCTTTGTGGCCATTGATTGCCTGTACAAAGCCAGATGTGACAGAAATGGTGTTTGAAGGCCCACTAGTACAACCAGATGTTATTGTGCTGGTGGATGAACCTGATGGGCATCCATGATTTGGAAAAGGAAGACTTGATCCTGCAACACAGTACCCTTGTTGCAAAAGCATCGCTGCCAGGATGCCTTTGCCTTTTAAACTCAGACTGGGAAGCTGAGCTGCAGTGGCTCTTTTGTGACTGTTACATGATATATTCCAAGTACATGCTGGTGGTACACTGCAGGCAGCTTACTCTCTATATTAAGCAGCAGTAGAAGACCTCTTGGAAGATCCTTGATGAGATGGACATTGCTAGGTCTGCCTGTTTTGAGAGGAGGGTTAGGGATGAATTACTCTACCAGAATGATAGCCTTCCCAATATGCACTTCTGTAGAGGGTCGTCCCCTGCTGGTAATTTTTACATGGATAAGAAATCCACTCTCACCCACCATGGACATTTGACAACTAGCCACAGTGTTATCATTGTGGTGGTCCTAGTGGTCATTGTTGGTAACATTGATATCCTGGTGATCACAATCAGTAGGAAGAAGGGGAAGGTAGGAATCAAGGACTGGGGGAGTTAAATATATAGTCCAGCATAGGTCCCCTGGGTGGGTAAGAGGATAGGATTCAGGACCGATTCTTGGCCCAAGGCAGGTACTTCCTCTACCACCATTCTTCCTTCTCTCCCTGCCCCCTCTATCTGAACAGTTGTAGTCCCAGGGTGATCTCTCTTTTTGGCTTTATGTCCCATCCTCTTTTTTTTTTTTTTTTTTAAAGATTTTTTTTTTTAATTTATTTATTTGACAGAGATAGAGACAGCCAGCGAGAGAGGGAACACAAGTAGGGGGAGTGGGAGAGGAAGAAGCAGGCTCATAGAGGAGGAGCCTGACGTGGGGCTCGATCCCGGAACGCCAGGATCACGCCCTGAGCCGAAGGCAGACGCTTTAACCGCTGTGCCACCCAGGCGCCCCTGTCCCATCCTCTTTTGAAGAATTATTCTAATATTCCTTTTTCCTCTTGGTCCAGAAAAAAGTAATCTGACTGTAAAGTAAAGGCAGACACAGGAGGTTTTCATTTAATGGTATCTTTGATTATGTTTAAAATAAAATGTTAAGATGACATCCAGGATCATTTAAAAGTGATAGAATACCTTTTGAAGGCTTAAATGAAATTAGGTGAGGAACAATGCTTTTCTTTTTTGAGTTTAAGTTACTTTTATTGGCTATATCTCATTACAGAGGAAAGATTAGCAACTTAATCGTGAATTATCTACTAGTTCATTGTGGTCTTCTTGATGAGCAGAGAATTTGGCTTTATTTGGACTTGCATAATAGCCATATTACTCTCTGTTATACCACCACCAAATCTGCTTCTCACTTAAAGGGGATCTTATTTTAGTGGCCTGAACACATTTTTTTTTGAAAGCAGACTATTCAGAAACTGTTAGTGTTTATTCTTTAGCTCACTCTTATCACAGCTGATATTAGTAATGTCCTCTTGTGTAAAAATGTTTGTACATATTTGGTCTTCGGTAATTTGGGGGACTTTCTTAATATAACAAATTTAATGGAATTTAATAAAATATGAAGAAGACATAAGGCAAAAGAACTTGTGTCAGAATGTGCCCCCCCAAAACCTAGTCAGCTTTTTTCCTTTCTTTTTTTTTTTTTTGATCCTGGAGGAGGTTGTACATAAGAGGCAAATAAAATAAATAGAACTTTACATATACTAATTGGATGAATGAAATAGTTACATCAGTCAAGGTATTATCAAACCAAGGCATGTACCTTAGAATCACATCTTAATTTGATCTTTAGAAATGTTCAGATTTTATAGCCCATGAATTTCAATAGAAATGATTATTTTTTTATACAGTAATCATTGCTGATCCCTTTTAGTGATTTAGCTGAAGTACCTTTAAACTCCTTCATTGTTCAAGTGCCATGGTCATGTCTCATCATATGCATATTTTAAATTGAGATTTGGAACTGGTCCAGGCAGGACACTTCACAGTCAGCTTAGTCCTTAACTCTTTATTTGAGAAGAGTAAGGAAGTTCTAAACATAAATTTCATTCCTCCCAGTTTTTTTGTGTTTGATTATATAGTATTTGAATTACTAAGCTGTTTTTTTTTTTTAAGCATTTTAGTCCTGATTTCCTCCACTTTCTTAGAATGAAAAGTAATATATAGAATATACAAAATGTTTCAGGACAGAAGATAGAAACTGCTTATTTCATTTCATAGTTAATTGGAAGTCTTCAAATGATAGGTTAATATTTACTTAGAAATGGGTTTGGGTTTTGTTTGATGGTTTTTACATGTCTCTCTGAAATTAACTTTGTGGATGTTTTAACCTGTTTTCAAAAATTCTAGCAGCTACATAGAATAGCTATAAAAATTAAATTTCAAATACTGGTGGCTTATCATGATAGATGTTAATTTCTCATTTTCTGACCATTCTATACCAGAATTAGTGGTACCCATCTTCCATTCATATGATTCAGGGATCACGCTCCTCCCATTTTCTGGTCCTTTTTTCCTCTAGAGCCTCAATGTTGTTTGCATTCAGTAGGTGGAAGGGGAGAGAGAATGGAGTAGTACCTACTTCTTAGAAGCTTTTGGACACTTTGTTTACATTCCATTCACGGGAACTTATTGCATACGAAGGTGATCTGGGTAATGTAGTCCATGGCTGGGTACTTGCCTTCCCATTTTCGTACACACTGTGGAATGGAGAACACAACTTTGCATGCCACAGTTACTTTTAGATAATTAGAGCAAAAATATGCAGTACATATTTTTATTTTAATTTTTTCATTAGACAGAACATTATAAAAGCTGCTGGTTAGTGCTAGGACAAGAGCATTAATTGCCTATAAATTATTTATAACTGAAGTCCTAAAGGAAGTTAGGAACTCTAATTAGGAATTTTCACAGCCTCTATTCAGTTATATTCAAAGGTAACTACTATTTTTCACATGTTTAGCTTTAGGGAAGATACATTGTTGTATTGTTCCAGTACTTTTTGATGTCAAGCTGTGGCTTTAACTTGGGTGTTTCAGATATTATTAATTTTCTTCATGATATCCCCTAATCTTCCAAAGGTATCATCCACAGTTATATCATCTTTTATACAGATGGTCAAGGGCTGATCAAGTAAGTAAAGATATGACTGCTACTATCTCTATGTATATATTCGATTATATATATCAATATAATAGTTTTATAAAGTCAGTTTTAGGAAAAAATGGCCTTTATGTACATACTTGTATGTGTTTGTGTTATTGTTTGTAATTGTGTAAGTATATGAAATATGGTGTTTTCTTAGTTTCATTATCAAAGAGGGGACCTAACTTATTTTAATGCTTCTGGCTAAAATACCTACTTACACTTTCAGTAATAACTGAAATACAGAAAACATGCTTGAATAAAGGTATTGAGGTATCAATGAGATTTCTCCTTTATTCACCACAGTAAATTTAGATTGAGTGTGCTTGTACAATTTCTTACTCTGTATCCTAACTTTAATCATATGTAAATCAGAATCCTTCCCCCCCACCAAAAAAATTTTACAATTTCTTTTCAAACTGCTGAAGAAAATTATATATACATGTTGATACAATTCTTTATTATTTTATAGGTTTTGGTCCTAAGCCTTTGAGATAGGAGGGCAGAGGAGATTCGTTTCCTTCTGGTGAGGACCTTTGATCTAGTACAGGATTTCTTTTCTTTTCTTTTTTTTTTTTTTTTGAATATTTTATTTATTTGTCAGAGAGAGACAGCCAGCGAGAGAGGGAACACAAGCAGGGGGAGTGGGAGAGGAAGAAGCAGGCTCCTAGCGGAGAAGCCTGATGTGGGGCTCAATCCCAGAACGCTGGGATCATGCCCTGAGCCAAAGGCAGACGCTTAACGACTGCGCCACCCAGGCGCCCCTAGTACAGGATTTCTTAACCTGGAGTCACTGCTAGAATTTTTGGCAGGCATGAATATAAATGAGGAGAAAAGTAAAAGATTTGGAGCTGATTTTAAAGAAATAAGAGGAAGCCACTCCAGGATGTTTAAAAGGATTGTTAATGACATTGAAGACTAAATTTGTAGCAGTTATCACTTCATGTAACTGTTGATTTTCTTCCTGGAGCTCTGTAACCAAATATTAGAAATAACGAAATTATTTTTCAGTAAAAAGAACAAAAATATAAGTTGTGATTGGTTCAAGGAACTCCTTTTCAGTAGTTATAGTCCTCTCGAGGGTTCTGAATTAGTTGAAACAAGACAAAGACTGATCTGGCATAGATAATCTCAGGAAAATATTTGTAGATGTTGTGCTGTTTTCAGCATAATTGGGGTAGGATATGAATGTCTCATAACTGGCTGCAGAAAGGACTCAACTGAGCATACTTCAAGAAAAATAAAAACCCTGTATCCCCTCTTAGAACTCCAACCTTCACCCATCACACAGAGATACTTACCTTGTTATATTCTTTGCTAGCTTCTCCTTGTAAACTCTTACCATCTTGTGACATTAAACTTGATTGTGCTTACGTCTTCTCTTTCCATCCATTTTAAATAGATCTGACATATGTTTTTAAAAGACTTTTAAAAATTTTTGTTTATTTCCCAGAGAGAGAGAGAGGACACACAAACAGGGGGAACACCAGGCAGAGGGAGAAGGAGGCTGCCCCCTGAGCAAGGAGCCCAATACTGGACTCAATCCCAGGACCCTGGGATCATGACCTGAGACGAAGGCAGATGCTTAACCGACTGAGCCACCTAGGTGTCCCAGATCTGACAAATATTAACCTATATTTTTACTAAGAAATATATATATATATATATATGTGTGTATATATATACACATATATATATATACACACACACACACACACACACACACATAAACATTGATTTTATTTATTTATTTACTTAAATAGAGAAAGAGAGCACAAGCAGATGGAGGGGCAGAGGGGGAGAGAGAGAGAGAGAGAGAGAGAGAGAGAATCCTAAGCAGACCTTGTGCTGGGTGCAGAGCCTGACATGGGGCTTGATCCCACAACCCTGAGATCAAGACCTGAGCCAGAATCAAGAGTCGGACATTTAACTGACTGAGCCACTCAGCTGCCCCTATTTTATTCCATATTTCAACAAGGAAGAGTATTGTTTATGGGACTAAATGGGGTTGTTATGTCTGATATGATAGGAACTCATTTATCTATTATATCCATAGCCTAATTTTGTTTTTCATGAGTATACCAGTATTTTGTAATTTAGGTATCTTGATTTCAGATGACACATTAAAGAGAAATATTCAATGCTTTGAAACGGGTTTTGCCAACTTTATGAGAACAACTCATGCACTAACAGCAAGAAAGGCACATTTATACTACAATTGTCATAATCTATGTCATCATATCCACCCATAGTTCTTTTTTTTTAAAAAAATTTATTTAAATTTAATTTATTTAACATACTGTATTATTAGTTTCAGAGGTAGTATTCAGTGATTCATCAGTTGTATACAACGGCCAGTGCTCATTACTTCAAGCACCCTCCTTAGCCCATCACCCAATTACCTGATTCCCCTACCCAACTCCCCTCCAACAACCCTGTTTGTTCCCTGTAGTTAAGAGTCTCTTGTGGTTTGCCTCCCTCTCTGTTCTCCTCTTATTTTATTTTTCCTACCCTTCCCCATGTTCATGTTTTGTTTCTTAATTCCACATATGAATGCAGTCATATGGTATTTATCTTTCTCTAACTTATTTCGCTTAGCATAATACCCTCTAGTTCCATCCACCTTGTTGGAAATGGCAAGATTTCATTCTTTACGATGGCTGAGGAATACTCTATTGTATAAATATACCACATCTTCTTCATACATTCATCTGTCGATGGACATCTGCGCTCTTTCCATATTTTAGCTATTGTGGCCATTGCTGCTATAAACGCTTGGGTGAAGGTGCCTCTTCGAATCATTATGTTTGTATCCTTTGGATAAATACTTAGTAGTACAGTTGCTGGGTTGTCGAGTGGCTCTATTTTTAATTTCTTGAGGAACCTCCATACTGTTTTCCAGAGTGGCTGCACCAGCTTGTATTCCCACCAACAGTGTAAGGGGGTTCCCCTTCCTTCACATTCTCACCAACATCTCTTGTTTCCTTAGTTGTTGATTTTAGCTATTCTGAACAATGTGAGGTGGTATCTCGTTGTGGTTTTGATTTGTATTTCCCTGATGCCAAGTGATGTTGAGAATTTTTTCATATGTTTGTTGGCCATTTGTGTATCTTCTTTGCAGAAATGTCTGTTCATGTCTTCTGCCCATTTCTTTTTTCTTTTCTTTTTCTTTTTTTTTTTAAATCCCTGTAATACCACTCTCTTCTGCCCATTTCTTTACAGATTTTTTATTTTTTGGGTGTTGAGTTTGATAAATTCTTAAAGATTTTAGATACTAGCCCTTTATCTGATAAGACACTGGCAAATATCGTCTTCCATTCTGTCAGTTATCTTTTGGTTTTGTTGACTGTTTCCTTTGTGGTGCAGAAGCTTTTTATCTTGGTGAAGTCCCAATAGTTCATTTTTGCTTTTGTTTCCCTTTCCTTTGATGACTTGTCTAGCGGGGAGATGCTGTGGCAAAGGTAAAAAAGGTTGCTGCCCTTGTTCTCCTCTAGGATTTTGGTGGATTCCTGTCTCACATTTAGGTCATTCATCCATTTGAGTTTATTTTTGTATATTGTTTAAGAAAATGGTCCAGTTTCATTCCTCTGCATGTGGCTGTCCAGTTTTCCTAACACCATTTGTTGAAGAGACTGTTCTTTTTTCTATTGGATATTCTTTCCTGCTTTGTTGAAGATTAGTTGACCATAGAGTTGAGGGTCCATTTCTGGGTTCTCTATTCTGTTCCATTGATCTGTGTGTCCTTTTTTGTCCCAATACCGTAGTGTCTTGATGATTACAGCTTTCAGTATACCTTGAAGTCTGAAATTATGACGCCACCAGCTTTGGTTTTCTTTTTCAACTTTCCTTTGGCTATTTGCAGGCAGCTTCCCTATTTTGATGCTTGGGACCTCTCCCACCCTTGGGCACCCCCGTTGTTTTTGTGACCCCAGGGATCCTGAGCCCACGCGGTCCCATCTGGGATTCTTCCCCACTCGCACCCTGAGCACTTTTAAGGCCAACTTCTGAATGTTTTGATTTTGCACTCCGCTGCTTATAACACTTTCCAGGAGTCTGCTTACGGAGGCTCCCTCCTTCCCAGTTTATCTTCCAATAAATGGCCTCGGATTCACATCTCTGTACCTCATACCTTGCAAAATGTGGTTGCTTTTTTGTTTGTAGAACTGCAGCATTCATGTAGAACTGAAAATATCTGTTTTGCAGTGCCAACAAATTGGACAACCTAGAAGAAATGGAGAAATTCCTAGAAACATAAAAGCTTGATAACTGAATCTGGAAGAAATAAGAAAATGTGAACAGACTGATTGCAAGCGATAAAATTGAATCAGTAATAAAAAAATCTCTCACCACCACCAAGTCCAGGACCAGATGGTTTCTCAGGCAAATTCTATCAAACATTTAAAGAAAAGTTAATAACTATACTTTTCAAACTATTCCAAAAAGTAGATGAGGAAGAAAAGCTTCCAGATTCATTCTGTGAGGATAGCATTACTCTGATTCCCAAACCAGGTAGATATTACAAAAAAAAAAAAAAAAAAAAAAAAAAACTACATCCCAGTATCTCTGATGGGCATAGATGCAAAAATTCTCAACAAAATATTAACAAGCCAAATCAGATAATACATTAAAAAATTCATTCACCATGATCAAATGGGATTCATTCCTGAAATGCAGAGTGGCTCAGTATTCACAAACCAGTGAATGTGATACATTACATTAATAACAAAAAGGGTAAAAACCATATCCTCTCCACAAATGCAGAAAAAGCATTTGACAAAGTACAACATCCAGTCATGATAAAAACCCCAAGAAAAGTAGGTTTAGAAGGAACGTATTTCAACAAAATAAAGCCCATATATGAATAACCCACAGCTAACATCATACTCAGTGGTGAACACTGAGGCCCTTGAGCCTCTAAGATAAACAGGACAAGAATGTCCACTCTCACCACTCTTATTCTACATAGTATTGGAAGTCCTAGCCAGAACAGTTAGTCAAGAAAAAGAAATAAAAGGCATACATATTGGTAAAGAAGTAAAACTTTTCAATATTTGCAGATGACATGATTCTATACATAGAAAACCCTAAAGACCACCCAAAACTACCAGAACTGATAAGTGAACTCAATAAAGTCCTAGAATAAAAAATTAGTGTACGGAAATCTGTTGCATGTCTTTACACTGATAATGGAGCAGCAGAAAGAAATTAAGAAAACAGTCCCATTTACAGTTGAACCACAAAAAGTGAAATA
This sequence comes from Ursus arctos, assembly GCF_023065955.2. NCBI lineage: Eukaryota > Metazoa > Chordata > Mammalia > Carnivora > Ursidae > Ursus > Ursus arctos. The sequence goes on from NW_026622875.1 coordinate 25,773,695, forward strand.
ACATGGAATAAACTTAACCAGGTGGTGAGACACCTATACTCAGAAAACGAATATTAAAGAAATTGAAGGTAACAAACATATGGAAAGATAGTCTATGCTCTTGGATTGGAGGAAGTAATATTGTTAAAATGTCCTTATTACCCAAAGCAATTTGCAGGTTTAATGCAGTTTCTATCAAAATACCAGCAACATTTTTCACGGAACTGGAACAAATAATCCTGAAATTTGTATGGAATCACAGAAGACTCAACATAGCCAAAGTAATCTTGAAAAGGAAGAACAAAGCCAGAGGTATCAGAATCCCGGATTTCAGGGTATACTATAAAGCTGTAGTAATCAAAACAGTATGGTACTGGGACAAAAATAGATGCATAGATTAATGCAACAAATAGAGTCCAGAAATAAACCTATGCTTATATGGTCAGTTAATCTATGACAAAGGACGAAAGGATGTACAATGGGGCAAAAAATTCTTTTTAACAGATGGTGTTGGGAAAAGTGTACAGCTACATGCAAAAAAATGAAACTGGACCACTTCCTTACACCATACACATAAATAAACTCAAATGGGTTAAAGACCTAAATATGAGACCTGAATCTATAAAATTCCTAGAAGAAAACATCGGCAGTAATTTCTTTGACCTTGGCTATAGGAACACTTACTAGATATGTCTACTCTGGCAAGGGAAACAAAAGCAAAACTAAACTATTGGGACTACACCGAAATAAAAAGTGCTTGCACAGCAAAGGAAACCATTGACAAAATAAAAAGAACCTACTGAATGGGAGAAGGTATTTGCAAATGATATGTCTTAACTAGTGGTCAATATCCAAAATTATAAAAAAATTTATACAGCTGCACTCCAAAGGAACAAATAATCCAATTAAAAATGGGCAGAGGACCTGAATAGACATTTTTCTTAAAAAGACATACAGCCAACAAACACACGAAAAGATGCTCAATCAACATCACTAATTATCAGGACAGTGCAAGTGAAAACCACAATAAGATATTATTTTATACCTGTCAAAATGGCTAAAACAAAAAGTACAAGAAATAACAAGTGTTGGCAAGGATGTGGAGAAAAATGAACCACCATGCACTGTTGGTGGGAATATAATTGGTATAGCCACTGTGGAAAACAGTATGGAGTTTCCTCAAAAAATTAGAACTACCATATGATTCAGTAATTCCACTTCTACGTATTTGCCCAAAGAAAACGAAAACACTAATTTGAAAAGATATGTACACCCTTATGTTTACTGCAGCGTCATTTATAATAGCCAAGATATGGAAGCAATCTTAGTGTCCATTGATAGATGAATGGATGAAAAGGATGTGGTACACACACACACACACACACACACACGCACACACACACACACACAGAGATAGGCACGCACACAATATTTCCCAGCCATAAAGAAGAGTGAGATCTTGCCATTTGCAACAAGATGGATGGATCTAGGGTATAACGCTATGTGAAATACAAAGAAAATCAAATACTGTATGATTTCAGTCATGTAGTATTTATGAAACAAAACAAGTGAACAAAGAATGGTGAAGAAATAAGATAAAAAAAGACTCAAAAGCAGAGAACAAACTGGTGGTTGCCAGAGGGGGGTTGGTTTGCATCAGGAGTATGAAATAGATATAGGGGATTAAGTGTACACTTATCTTGATGAGCACTAAGAAATGTATAGAATTGTTGAATCATTATATTTTACATCTGAAACTAATATAACATTCAGTTAATTTTACTTGAATTAAGAAGAAAAGAAAATATGTATTTTCCAAAGCCCTGGTAACACTAAGACTTACAATTTTATAACAGTATTTATAATTTTTAAAGACAAAAATGGTGGCATTTTGAATTCTCAGGAATTTGTTTCTTTGATTAGAAGTAACTCAGTTTAAAATTTTTTCTGAATTATTTATTGTCCATTTACATTTCCTTTAAAAGTTTTTAAAAATTCATTTATGTCTATAATGCAGAAACAATAAAAATTTTAGGGATTGTTTTTGGTATTGCTGAAGTGATTGAGAAGTACAAATTAGCTAAGAAAATTCTGAAAATGAGTAATGAGAGGCTCACTCTACTAATTGGTAGACTGTATCATGAAGCTACAGAAAATATTAATGTATGTCACTGGTTCAACAACCAGTAGGTGGATCAGTTGAACAAAAGCAGACCTAAGTTTATATAAGATTTAATTTAAAAATTATGTTCTACCTGTCCTTTCTCTTCATAATTGACAACTGATTAACAACTTGAAAAAAAATCTGTTACATCATACCACACCCCATGTCTAGATGTGGTAAATTATTAAATAATAATATAATAAAACAATTAGAAAAAATGTAGATGAAATACTGTTGGGTTTGAGAATTCTAAAACTATAAAAGCAAACTTAAATATTTTACTTGTTTAAATACTGTGAATACTTAGCATTTTACCATATTATTATATTTCCTGTTTAGTGCTTCTAATGTTTAATGTCAATTTGATATTAATATTGCCACTTCAGCATTTCTATTTTTGTTTATATTTTGATCTCCATCTTTATTTTCTTTTTATAAACCGTGTTTTATTTTTATCTAAACAATACATGTACATGATTTAAAAAAAATAAAATAATTGTGCTAATTGAATAGGATGATCAGGAAGTAGCATATAACATTTAAAGCCTTAGTAAGATATATGTGAAATAGAGGTTGGGAGATAACCTCCTAAAAATCTGGGGGCCAGTGGCTATCTCACTAAAATATCTGGCCATTCAGTGGTCCTGGGCATGTCATCTTGTGAAGAAGGATGATGTTTTCTGGAATGTAAAGATGATGAAGGTTTCTCTGGATTGTTGTGGTGGACAGACTCAAATGTGGCTCCTCATGACTCCTACTTCCTGGTATTCATGCTCTTGACCCCTTCCTTTGAGTGAGACCTGTGACTTGCTTCTGACCATCAGTGTAGCCACGATGGTGTAGGGCAATTCTGTGATTACTTTATGTTATGTAAGATGCTTTCTTGCTAGCACACTTGCTCTAGGGTTTTTTCCTTGTTGGTTTGACAAAGTAAGTGATGTTGGGGAAGACTGTGTGGCAAGGAATTGCTCATATCTTCTTGGACTGGAGAGTTGTCTCCAGCCTCTTGCTAGCAGGAGGTCAGGGACCTCAGTTCTACAACCAGTCACAAGGAAATAAATTCTTCCAACAACGTAAGTAAGCTTGGAAGTGGGTTCTTTTCCATTCGAGCTTCCAAATAAGAATGTAGAGCAGTAAACACCTTGATTGCAGTCAGGTGAGACCCTAAACAGATTTAGGTGAGCTGTGCCTAGACTCCTGACTCACAGAAATTGTGAGATAATAGATGCCAAGACAACTACATTATGGCAGAGAGCAGGAGCATTAACATAGTGCAGAAGCAACAGTGGGAAGGTATCCTTATTTGTAATCCTTACACGTTATACGCAATAACAACTTACTCAGGCCCTTTTTATTTGGAGAAAAAGGCATTAGCTTGGTCAGTAGCTGCATATCAAGTGCTAGGAATTGCAATTAAAGCGAAAGTCACCACCTGATTAAGTTTGTGATAATCCATAGTTGTTCTCTAGGATCGATCTTTTATGTAGGCCAAACTGGTAAGTTTAATGGGGATGTAATAGTTTTTACCACCGCTGCTTTTTTGAAGTCTGATTAAACTCTGCACCTACTCCAGGGATATAACATTGCTTCTAGTTTATTGTTTTAATAAGGAGAGGAAATTCCATGAACTTTAGACATTCCTACCATTATGCCCCTTACCTCCTGGGTCAGAAAGTCCAAATGGGGTTCTTCCAGTTGCCAAGTATGTCTTTTTCAAGTGTATATTTAGGAAATAACCACAGAGTGGGTCCCTGGTCTATTTATGTTCACTCTCAGTTAAACTTGATCTACAACCCCATGTGTCACCTGACCACCATAAGTCCCTAATTTAACTGGTGGACCACAGTAGCATTTTGGGTACCCAGAAATTAAGGTCAGTTCAGAGATGGTGTCTATTTATACATGAAATGTCTAGATAATTCCTTTTCACAGTGCATCATACCTCTAATTAATAGCTGCAAATCTTTGATGAAGGATTAGAGGATGTGTGGTGTGTGCTTGTAATGGTTATGCAAGGTTTTTCTTCAAGGGACCTACCCAGTCTCCATGTCCTTTAATGTTCTCTGGGTCTGTGAACTAACTCAGGATTGTCAACTAGTGAAGACTGTAACTCTTCACTGTGTTGGTTGATTTAAGTTAGACTTCAGGCTACCAGATCTAGAGTTTTTTCTGTTGTGTAAATCAAACTGTATTATGGGAGACTTCGACCTATTTTGTTCCAAGTGGTACTCTAATCATTATCTATTGCCAAAGATCTCTGTAGGGCAAGACATTCTGATTACCAGTACATCCCTGCTGCCCTTAACAGATAATGTTCCCACCTTAACTTTAATGATTAGATGTGGCCACGTGGGTTGTGTTGCCTTGGATGCCATCATCTCCCTTGAAACCCAGGAGGTTTTCTTAATGGCCACATACCCTATACTCATCCCTGGCTTACATAGGACACTAATCACAGACCATTATAAGGATGTAGATCCTCCCTTTACCAGTGTGGTTCTCATTGCTTTCTGGGCCCTCTTATAGAACACAGTGGAGGAGGAGTAGGGGTATGAAAATCTTACATGAAAAATCCAGTTCTATATCCTTAAATCATTGGATTCTTTACTCCCTCCATATCAATGCCCGGGAAGCTTGGTCATCTCAACCTTTATTTATTTAAGATTTTATTTATTTGTCAGAGAGGCAGAGAGAGAGAGCAAGCACAAGCAGGGGGAGCGGCAGGCAGAGGGAGAAGCAGACTCCCCACATAGCAAGGAGCCTGATGTGGGACTCGATTCCAGGACTCTGGAATCATGACCTGAGCCGAAGGCAGACATTTAACTGACTGAGCCACTCAGATGTCCTGGTCATCTCTGTCTTTAAAGGCAACTCTTAGCTCACCAACCAGATAAGGTATTACTGTCATTTATAGCTACATGGTCTAAGACGTTAAATCTGGAGTCTCCAGTAAGTGCACACCTATCCATTAGTTTGGCCTGACGTAGCATTATATTTCATCCCCCTTGGTCAGTTGCTTCTAGAATCCACTCTCACATGTGGCCCTTGAGTTTCTCTTGGGTATGTAAGTTCTTTTCTGGTGGGTCACTGTGTGTACTTGTCTACTGGAGCATATTGTGATTTGACCCTGCATTGGAGTTTATCTTTGTGTATGGTGTGAAAGAGTGGTTAAGTTTCAATCTTCTGCATATATCCGTCCAGTTTTCCCAGCACCGTTTATTGAAGAGACTTTTTTCCACTGGGTGTTTTTTCCTGCTTTGTCAAAGATTAGTTGCCCAAAGAGCTGAGGGTCCATTTCTGGGTTCTCTATTCTGTTTCATTGGTCTATGTGTCTGTTTTTGTGTCAGTACCATGCCATCTTTGTGATCACAGCTTTGTAGTAGAGCTTGAAATCCGGCAACGTGATGCCCCCAGCTTTGTTTTTCCTTTTCAACAATTCCTTGGCGATTTGGGGCCTTTTCTGGTTCCACACAAATTTAAGGGCTATTTGTTCCAGTTCTTTGAAAAATTTCATTGGTATTTTGATCGGGATAGCGTTGAAAGTGTAGATTGCTCTGGGTAGCATGGACATTTTAACTGTGTTAATTCTTCCGATCCATGAGCATGGAATATTTTTCATCTTTTTGTGTCTTCTTCAATGTCTTTCAAGAGTGATTTGTAGTTTCTAGAATATGTCTCTGGTTAAGTTAATTCCAAGGTAATGTATGGTTTTTGGTGCTATTGTAAATGGGATGGATTTCCTAATTTCTCTTTCTTCAGTCTCATTATTCATGTATAGAAATGCAACTGATTTCTGAGCATTGATTTTGTATCCCGCCACATTACTGAATTGCTCTATAACTTCTAATAGTTTGGGAGTGGATTCTTTTGGGTTTTCCATATAGAGTATCATGTCATCTGGGAAGAGAGACATTTTGACTTCTTCTCTGCCGATTTGGATACCTTTGATCCCTTTTTGTTGTCTGATTGCTGTTGCAAGGACTTCTAGTACTATGTTGAATAATAATGGCGAGAGTGGGCATCCTTGTCGTGTTCCTGATCTTAAGGGAAAGGTTTCCAGCTTTTCCCCATTGAGAATGATATTTGCTGTAGGTTTTTCATAGATGGTTTTTATGAGATTGAGGAATGTACCCTCTATCCTACACTCTGAAGGGTTTTAATCAGGAAAGGATGCTGTATTTTGTCAAATGCTTTTTCTGCATCTGTTGAGAGGATCATATGGTTCTTGACTCTTTTCCTGTTGATATGATCTATCACACTGACCGATTTGCGAATGTTGAACCACCCTTGCATCCCAGGGATGAATCCCACTTGGTCATGATGGATAATCCTTTTAATGTAAAGACATTTCTTAAGGGAAGAAAGATTTGGATGTGCTGGTCCTCTTCCTCAGACTTGGGTTTGGACCTCGTTGGAGAAGGTGGGTTTGCAGCCTGTTGAATGACAGGTTCACTGGATTGCCTTAGCCAGAGCTGGTTCACATTTGCTAGGCAGCTGGAAACAACATTCTGAGATATAGTCGTGTTGGCAATGGTAGACAGTATTACACTGGAAGATGAGGCATTGCTCTCAGATGGGACTTGGAGCATGCCAGTGTCTGTGTTGCATCAAGAGGGTAATGACCAATCCCAGGCTGGGGCGCAAGAATACCAAAGAACTGCACACTCTTAGCATGAGAATGAGATAGACCACCACTGATGGACTATTCAGCAAAAGTAAAAAACAAAACTCTAACATATCAAAACCAGGAAGAGAAGTTCCCCTTCTCCCTGAGTGTCCTTCCAGAGCCCTGTGCTAATAAAGCTAATAAATGTTTACTTTGAAGGAGAAGTGCTTGTAAAGTCTAGTCCGTTATTATAGAGCAGACAACTTGTGGGGTAACTTTGGTGCTGAGGCACAATAAATTGGTAATTGTTGTGCAGAGGTTTTCCTCAAATGTCTGGTGTTTGAAACTATTTGCTTATCTTAAGAGAAAGGCATTGAATGCAGATGGATGCTCTGTATGTGGAAGTAGAGTTTGTATATGTTGTGTTTAATTATTGGTGCTGATATTTATAAGGTTTTCTCTTTTTCCTTGAAATTCATGAATTTTCCCTGGCTATGCTTGTATGTATCATTTTCCCATTAATTCTGACAGGAACTAGATAAGCTATATTTATGTTCAGATTTAACTCTTTTATTGATCAGCTAGATTTTCTTCTTAAAATGTTAGCTTATTTGTGTTTCTTACATCTGCCAGGTATTTTACCCCTTTACTTATAAATTCCGTTTGTATATTTTTCTTTTATCTTGAGATTTTTTCCCTGCACTGAACTTCCAGGACATTAATTTTCCATAGTGATTATTCTTTCGTTGAACCAGTAAGTATTTAAATTTGAAAGTTTTTTTTCTTTTTTAAACTTCGAAAATGTCCTTTCCATTCTTTAAATTTTCCATCTGTTTCAAATATACCCATCTTGGCTGATGAGTGAGTCTTTTAGGCATATTATTTTGCTTTGATTTCTTAAGGCTTTTTTCAATTTGGATGGTCAAGTCAAATTATTAGGATCCCTCCTTTGGCACAAATTCACGTATAATAGATGTTGTCATGGTTTCCATTCCTGTGAGTATCACATAACCAAGAGTTCTGTTAATTGGATAGTACTTTTCCAGCCTTAGGAATAGGAGGCAACTCAACTTATCCTGGTCGTCCCCTGCAGTTCCTCTGAGGCCAAGAATTTATAGCAGGCCTTCCTAGGACCACATGCCTCAGCGCTTCTACTATTCTAAAGAAGATTAAGTAATCTCTGAAGTCTCCAGTTTTTGAAGGAAGAAGTAGCAGTTTTTCTAGGCTTTTGTTTTTGGTTTTTTGGCTGGCATCTACCCGTTTCATGCTTAGCTCAGAAAAGTTCTTAATTTTGTGCTATTTCTTTTCTCTAACAACACCTGCAAGAATCCTTAACCTCGCTTACATCTTGCAGTCTTTGCTACCTTGCTTGCTCTAGCAGTTGTTTTGTCCTGAATGGAAATGTGATGGCCAGTATATCAGGAATTCATATTCAGGTTGTCATCTGCAAAATTCCTCAGATGAGAACTTCTGCAAGATAAATATCACAAATGCAAAGACATGTTATGAACCAGAGAGAAATATTAGAAACGCTTGACATTAAGAGGAATGATATTTAAAGTGTCATTTTAATTTTTCTGTACCATTTTATTTAGACATCACTATTACCTTATTCAGGCTTTTATACTTGTTGGTAGTGTCTTTCTGTTTCAAAAGCAGTTAACACAAGACAAAAGAGAAAACTAAGATTAGTGTCAAGTGAAATTATGAAATAACACTGTGTATGGGACATTGTGTTTATTTGTCTGAAAAATGGCATTGAAATGATATTGTAATCTGTGATTCCATTCCTAACTATGGAATGAAATCTGGCCTGTCATTGAAGGGTCACACCATTTAAGCTGAAAAATAAATTTCTCTGAATTTATGCAATAATATAGTTGCATAGTAAAAGGGCAGTGATGGGATCACATTGGCCAAAACTGCTGTTAGTTAATATAGTAGGAATAGGAGTAGCAGTGAAAGAACTAGCATTACATGTGTAGGATCAACCAGTTTTTTCCCTTGAAGTGTTAAGTTAGAAAAAAAATCTTTGGAGGCTTCTGAAAACCAGGAACATTTTAGCTTTTACATGAGGGTAAAATAACAGTCTAGTCTCATGGCGTAATAAACAACTCTCAGTCTATCTTTGTAGTATTTACATTCATGGAAAATGTATATGATATTGCTAAAAGCTACATGGAAAAGAATAATCTAAATATTAATTATTATACAGTCATTCTCAATATGGAAGAGGGAGGGCCCTTCATTGAAGATTTCTAGTTAGGGTCTTTAGTTTACAACATAGTGTGTTATCTTTGCCATCTGCTTGTCTTCCTCTGAAGCAAATGAATCTACTCTTCAAGTAACACTACAGAATACTAATTCTCTATGTCCTTGTCTGCCTAACCAAGGTCTTATCAAATGGCCTGCTGAAAGAAGTATATTTATCTACTAGAGTTTGAAGAATATGCACTCAGTGTACTGTGTAGAGATCCAGATTGAATTGATTGAGCTTTCTTTTATTTTTTTATTTTTTTAAAGATTTTATTTATTTATTTGACAGAGATAGCCAGCGAGAGAGGGAACACAAGCAGGGGGAGTGGGAGAGGAAGAAGCAGGCTCATAACGGAGGAGCCTGATGTGGGGCTCGATCCCAGAACGCGGGGATCACGCCCTGAGCCGAAGGCAGGCGCTTAACCGCTGCGCCACCCAGGCGCCCCAATTGAGCTTTCTTTTAGGTTTAGCTTTTAAAAAGCTTAGAATATTTAAAACTCATTTTTAGTTACAACATTGACTATTTTGTGTCACATATTTATATTTTCTCTTTGAACCTTGACTTTTTTTGTTGTTTTTGCTTTAGTTTTTCTTTCCCAATTTTTAAAATATTATTTTTCTAAATACCTCAAATTCTAAATACTTCCTCTATTATAATGATAAAATTGTTAGAACAAATGCAGTGATTTTTCTCATTTTACTGTAAACTGATTCAAATGCTGCATATAATTTTCTTGTTGAGGATCTGTGGCTAAGTTTTTGGAGATGTTCTTTGTAGTAAAGTCTTAGATTTAAATGTTTTGAAATGAATTGAAGGCAAGCCTATCAGTGTCACAGTTTGAATTTTTCATACTTTTTTCCATGATATTATTTATTTTAAAGGTAGAATCATATTATACATATTTCTTTTTTTACTTAGTATGTTGTAAACAACCTTTTATATCATTAGTGTTAACATACAGATATAGCTCATTTGTATTAATAGTTATATTTCATTTGTATATATACACACCCACACACACCCACACCATAATTTAGTGAAACATTGCTTTGCAGACATTTAGATTGCTTAGCTTTTTTCTCCAGTAAACAGTATTACAATATTCATGCAGGTGATCATTTTTTCTATGAAGGAAGAAGTCTGCATATAAATAGTTGTAGCCAGAGGGGTAGCTTTTGGCAGACATGACTGGCGGCTTAACAAAAATTAATTTTTCCCTTTTCATAGTGGAGAAAGTTCAAGGAGGGTACTGGCAAATGGAGACTCCGTGTCTCCACTCCCCTTGTATTGAGATGTGGCTAGTTAACAAGTTCTTGTCAATGAAGTATTACCCAAAGTAATAATGTATGACTACCAAGCCTGAATTGTAAAAATCTGCCGTGCTTTTTTGTGTTTTCCTCTTTATCAGCTGGATATTGATTACTCAGGGTCAACCTTGGAAGCCTCTTATAGAGGATCAAAGAGCTTCTGTCAGCTTGGGTCCCAGAATGATTATGTGACTTTAACTCATTATTCAGATATTCAAAAACTGTGATCTTCTCTTTGAGAGATTGTAGGTATGTTATCAGAAGTGTTCTTTGTGGGGTGCTTGGATGGCTGGCTCAGTCAGTAGAGCATGTGAATCTTGATCTCGGGGGTGTAAGTTTGAGCCCTGCGTTGGGTGTAGATTACTTAAAAAATGAAAAAAGAAAAGAAAAGGAAGTGTTCTTACTGGTAATCTTAAAATTTTACTACTTATCTTTCCCTACTCCCTAAATGAGGACAACTCATACTCAAATGTAATAGGAGTTTCTTAAGGTGGAAGCTTAAATCATTGTATTAGATCTTTCTTTTGTAAATATTTAAAGCTACATATTTCTGTGTAAACACTGTTTTAGCTGCATTCTACAGATTTTGATAATGTGTTTTCTTCATCATGTGTATCTTCATGATGAATTTACTGCTTTATTACTATAAAATCTTTCTGTTAATATTTGTAATACTCCTTGTCTTGATTTCCACTTTTGTTTAATATAGTCATAACAGCTTTATTATAAAGTTTGAGTGATATATGTTATCTGTGCTTCTATATGTAAAGTGTCTCTTGTAGGTATCATGGGATTGGGTCTTTTTATCCAGTCTGGATGGTCTTTGTCTTTCAAGAGGAATGTTTAGTCCATTTGCTAGGTTTTGTTTCAGTTTTCTTAATCCGAAAAGTTTTTGTTTTGCTTTTATTTGAAGGATATTTTTTGCTGGGTAAAAAATTCTGCATTTTTTCTTTTTTCCCTCATTTTTATTGAGATACAGTTGACATATAACATTGTGTAAGTTTAAAGTGTATAAATTTGATTTGATGTGTTTGTATATTGCAGTATTATTACTACTTTAGCATTAGCTAATATCCCATCCCCTTGTATTATTTCCATTTGTTTTTTGTGGTGAGAACATTTAAGATTATAGAATACAGTATTATTAGCTATAATCATCATTCTATACATTAGCCCCAGAACTTGGTAATCTTATAGTTGGAAGTTTTTAATCCTTTGACCTATTCCTTCCCATTTTCCCTATCTCACAGGCCCTGGTAACCACCACTCTATGTCTGTTTCCCTGAGTTTGGCTTTTTTTTTCTTTTTTTTTTGATTCCCTATATAAGTAAAATCATACAGTATATTTTTTCTTTGTCTGACTTACTTCACCTAACTTTATGACTTGAAGTTTCATCCAGGTTGTTACAAGTGACAGAATTTCCTTCTTTCTCTTGGCTGAAAAGTAGTCCAGTGTATAGATAACACGTTTTCCTCATTCATTCATTGATGGGCATTTAGATTGTTTCGGTATTTTGGCCATTGTGAAAAATGATGCAGTGAACATGAGAGTGCAGATATCTCTACAAGATCCCCCCACTTTTATATTTATGTTTTTGATGTCACATTTACTTTTTTCTATTGTGTATTCATTAAATTTAAAGCTATAGCTATTTTTAATATTTTTGTCCTTTAACCTTTATACTGAAGTAGTTAACACACTACCATATTATAATATTAGGGGTTCTGAATCTGACTGTATGCTTACCTTTACAGTTGTTGTATATTGTCATTTTTCTTTTTTTTTTTAAGATTTTGTTTATTTGGGAGACAGAGTGAGTGGGAGGTAGAGAGAGAGAAAGAACAAGCAGCGGTGGGGGGGAAGAGAGGCAGAGGGAGAAGCAGACTCCCCACTGAGCAGGGAGTCTTATGTGGGGCTCAATCCCAGGACTCCAGGATCATGACCTGAGCTGAAGGCAGATGCTTAACCAACTGAGCCACCCAGGTATTCTCTATTTTGTCATGTTTTCCTGTTACTAATTAGCATCCTTTTGTTTCAGCTGGAAGATCTCTTTTCAGCATTTCTTGTAATGCAGGTGATGAATTTCCTCAACTTTTGTTTAGGGAAAGTCTTTATTTCACTTTCAGTTTTGAAGGACAGCATTACTAGGTAAAGTATTCTTGATTGATAGTTTCTTTCTATTAGCACTTTGAATTTATCTTTCCATTTTCTCCTGGCCTGCAAGGTATCTGTATCTTGTTTTGATATCAGGGTGATGCTTGCCTCAAAAAGTGAGTTTGGTAGAGTTCCCTCCTCTTCTATGAGAAAGGATTTGTATTAATTTTAATTTGAATGTTTGGTAGAATTCACCAGTATAGCTGATGTGTCCTGTACTGTTGTTCGTTAGTAGGCTTTTCATAACTTAGTCTCCTTACTAGTAAGTGTTCAGGTTTTCTATTAGATAATGGTTCGGTCTTGGGAGGTTTTATTTTTTAAGAATTTATCCATTTCTTCTAAGTTGTCCAATTTCTTAGCGTATGATTATTCATGGTAATATCTTATGATCCTTTCTGTTTCTGTGATATTAGTCATAACATCTCTTATGTCTTGATTTTGAGTCATCTTTCTTCTAGATAAGTCTAAAGGTTTATCAGTTTTGTTTATCTTTTCAAAGAAGCAGCTCTTAGTTTCGTTGATCTTTTCTATTATCTTTTTAGTTTCTATTTCACTTATTTCTACTCTCTCATCTTTGTTATTTCCTTCTAACTTTGGGCTTTATTCTTTTTTTTTTCCCCCGAGTTCCTTTAGGTATACAGTTAGGTTGTTTATTTGAGGTTTTTATGGTTTCTTGATGTAAGTATTTATCACTGTGTTTCTCTCTTAGAACTCCTTTTGCTCCATCCCGTAAAGTTTGGTTTGTTAAATTTCTACTTTCCTGTGTTTCAAGGGAAGAAGAAGAGAATAGAGAACTACAAAGATAGCCAAGAAATAATTAACAAAATGGCATTAAGTACATACTTATCATTAATTACTTTAAATGTAAATGGACTAAATTTGCAAATCAGAAGACATGGAGTGGCTGAATGGACAACAAAAAGAAGATCCATCTACTGGTGAGAGACTCACCTTAGGTATAAGGACTCACATGGCCTTAAATCAAAGGGATGGAAAAAGGTATCCCTTGCAAATAGAAACTGTAAGAAAGCTGAAATAGCTATATTTATACCAGCCAAAATAGATTTTAAAAACAAGGATTGTAATATGAGACAACAAATTACATAATTATAAAGGGGTCAATCCAATAAGAAGATACTAACATTTGTAAATATTTATGCACCCAACATAGGAGCACCTAAATATGTAAAGAAAATATTAAGAGACCGAAAGGGAGAAATGTACAGCAATACAATAATAGTGGGGGACTTTAATACCCCATTTACATCAATTCATAGATAATTTATACAGAGTCAATAAGGAAACCTTAAATGACAGGTTAGACCAAATAGTCCTAACAGATATTTGCAGGACATCGCATCCAAAAGAACAGAATACATATTCTCCTCAAGTTCACATGGAACTATTTTCCAAGATAGATCATATGTTAGGCCAGAAAACAAGTCTTAATGATGATCAAAATCATATCAAGCATTCTTATTTTAGATCCACAGTAGTTTAAAACTAGAAATTAATTACATGAAGAAAACTGGAAAATCCATAAATGTGTGGTGATTAAACAACATTCTGTTGAACAATCAGTGTGTCAAGAGGAATTTAAAAAAACACTTGATCCATTATTTTTTAAAATAAGCTTTTAGCATTTTCTTCTCATTTTCCTTTGGGACTCCAATGGTGTATATGTTATTTCTTTTGTCAGTATGCCATAATTCCCATAAGCTTTCTTCATTCCTCTCACTCTTCTTTTTGCTCCTATATTTAGATAATTTCATTTGATCTGTGTTCTAGCTTATTGATTCTCCCTTCAGCTTATTCAAGTTCATTGTTTAAACTCTTATTTAATTCTTCATTATAGTCATTGTATTCTTTAGCTCCAAAATTTCTGTTGTTCTTTCTTATGTTTTCTTTCTTTGTTGAGCTTCTCAGTTTGTTCTTATATATTTTTTCTGATATCTTTATCTGTATTCTCTTGTAGCTCTCTGGCTAGCTGTATAATTTTTTTTTTAATATTGAATGCTTAACGAGTTTGCATGTCATCCTTGCATGGGGGCCATGCTAATCTCTGTAGGATTTCAATTTAGTATATGTGCTGCAGAAGCAAGCACAGAAAACTATTTTGAATTCTTTGTCCAACGGTTTTTGAATCTGGATTTCTTTGGACTGGTTACTAGAGGTATACAGCATTTCTTTTGTAGAGATGTATTTGCTTGATTCTTCATAATCCTGAAGCTATGTTTTCACACCTGTGCGTGAAGAAGCAGTTACCTCTTCATAAGGGGAGGCTTTCACCTGTGTGTGCGGGCACATTTAATCATACAGTGACCCTTGGTCTACTAGTGTAGGGTGAGAAATGTGGCATGTGGTGGCACTGGGTCCAGGAAATCATGATGTCTTTTTGGTTCAGGCCACCTTGTTCTAATGCATGGACAGACAGGTGGTTTTTAGTGGGCACTGTGGGTTTGGGTACTAAGCAACACCTCTAGGTTTGGTATCTAGGGACCAAGGCAGACAGTGGTCTTGGCCAGATCTGGTGGTGTGCACACACTCAGCTGTGGTGGGTAGCTGCAGTTGTCTATGCAGTGGAAGAGACCTAGTTCAGACACAGTTATAGTAATGAGTATCAGTGCAGGTAGCAAGGGCTAGAGCCAAATATGGGCTCACCGGTAGCTCTAGAGGACCTGGCTGTCAGTGTGCTCTCTTGTGGTTGCATACGTCCTCCAGGCATGCACACTGCTGCGGTGGAGGCCATGGATGGGTCTTGGGGTAGAGGAGGGGGTTGTGGGCACACAGCCTAGAGGACCCTAGGTACAGGTGGGAATGGTGGTACCAGACAGTGACAGAAGGCAGGGCCTGATCTGGACCTACCAGCAGCTACAGGGTTTCTTGGCTTTTTTGGTACACTCACCAGTGGCCGCATATTTCCCTAGCCTGTGCATGCATGCTGCAGTGGAGGCCAGTGATGACTGTTAGGCCAATGGTGCACAGCTAGAGGGGCTGTGAGTGTGGGCACAGTGTTCAGTGATGGAGAAGTGGCGCTAGGCTGGTGTCTTATTTTTTTTTATTTTAATATTTTAAAGATTTTATTCATTTATTTGACAGAGATAGAGACAGCCAGCGAGAGAGAGAACACAAGCAGGGGGAGTGGGAGAGGAAGAAGCAGGCTCATAGCAGAGGAGCCTGATGTGGGGCTCGATCCCAGAACGCGGGGATCACGCCCTGAGCCGAAGGCAGACGCTTAACCGCTGTGCCACCCAGGCGCCCCTAGGCTGGTGTCTTATACTACCTAGCTGTAGAAGCTTAAGTTGGCTGCTTATGTGGCTTCTTGGCTCCCGTGGGGCTGCAAAGGGGTTCAGGTGACTGGCGTCTTATACTTTTGCAGCCATAGAGATCCCGCATGGCTGTGGGGCAGAGCTGGTGGTGGCAAGAGATACCTGTGGGGAGAAAGCTGGCAAAATCTGTGGGAGTCCACAGTGGCTGTGCTAACCTTTGGCTTTGTCAGTGGCAAAACATGCTGAGTTTGTCTGCAGAGTAGCTTTCTGTGAACCATGATTGCTCCTGGTGCTTGTCTGCTATTAATAACCTTCTGCTTTTATTCCTTGTTCCTAGCTAGCTCCGAACATATATGGGTTGCTGATCTAGATGGGGTGGAATCAAAGCTGAACTTCTGCACAGGGCCCTGCAAGGCTGGGGGAGCTGGTTGCTCACCACGCTCTTTTTTTTCCTAGCAAGTGGAACTCTTTAGCTGTGAAGTTCCTTCTGAGCACTGTAAACTGGTGTTAGTTTGGGGGATGGGATTATGCATGCAAACTGAAGTTGCCTTCCTTCTCATGCGATGATTCTCACTTTTCTTGTTGTTAAAATGTCCTAAGTGGACTCCTGGAGTTGTTGTTCGTGGATTGCTGTCCAGTTGTTGATCTTTGTGGGATCACAGGGAAGCTGGGTTTTTTCACCAACTGATGGGCAGTTTTTTTTCTTTCAGTACTTTAAATATGTCTTTTCATTATCCCTTGGCTTTCATTCTTTTTGATGAGATGTGTACCATATTTCTTATCCTTTGGTCCCCTGTATGTACCGTATGGCTACTTAAAAATACTTTTTCTAGTGAAGGTTCCCCACAATTTAATTTTCATGTGCCTCATGTAGTTTTCTGTTTTATCCTGTCCCCTAGGCCAAGCCAAGGCCTTACATATTATGAAATACTGTATAATCCACTCACCTGTGCCCATACTTGGCACTGCCTCTAATAACCACCAATGTCTGCCAATTCAAGAAGGATTTATCTGTCTGGAGTTCAGTTCTTTAGATTCTTTGGCTTTTACCCCTCTCTGATAACTTTTAAAAGGTATGACTTTGTTTCCTTTCAGATGAATAACCAATTATACCAGAATCATTTATTAAATTAACCACTCCTTTTCCTCAAAAATTGAAGTGCTCCTTTGTCACAGCTTAAGTTCTGTATATACCTGGATTTATTTCTGCACTCTATTTTCTTATATTTTCTAGTCCTACAGTATTTTCGATCTGTTTTATTTTCAATATATTTGTGTTAAATTTTAATATTTATAATGCTCAAGTCCCTGTTCACTAGTTTTATTCAAAATGTTTTTGGTCTCCTCACGTGTAACTGGTGGGATTATACATTGATACTGTCACTTTGGGAATTAAAATTTGTTCACCATCTTCAGAGTATTTTCACAATTATGGGCCCTATGTAGAAGTGGAGAAATGGCTTCCTCTTTAGCTTTGTGCCATACTTCCTTACCTTGGTCAGAAAGCTTTTCTGCTTAGGCTGTGAGTCTTAAAATCACTTGACCTGCTTTATCCACTGTCCTTACCACCATTCTTACCCAGCATGTCCTTGACACATTATTCAGCAGAGCTGAACCTTGAACAGATATCATGGCATCCTTTTTCTTTTTACCCTCTTCTACAACTGTAATATTCTTTCTAATTTTCTGTTTACTTTTAAAGTAAAACCTTCCAGACACTAATGTGATGAGACAGAGAAATAGAGTGTTACATACATCAGCAATTTAAAAAAAAGTCCCCTTTTTCACATGGAAGAAGGAAATGTGGTTGCTCTTCAATAGAAGAGGTCATTAAAGAAGGCATATGCTCAATCAGAATGGTTAAATTAATAGGACTGATGATACTTAGTATCGGCGAGGATGTGGAACACCCAATCTCATAAATTGCTGATGGAAGTATAACTTAGTACACTTGTTTTGGAAGATTATATGGCATTGTCTACTAACCATCGACACACATGTATTCTGTGTGTTAGTAAGTTTGCTACTGGGTATATATAGAACAGAAAAAAGTTTATGTCCATCAAAATATGTGACAGTCATGCTTATGGCAGTTTTATTCGTGATAGCCTTAAAATGGAAACAGTGGTTATCCTTAAATAGTAAAATGGATAATTATGGTATATTAATACAATGTGATGCTACTCAGCAATGCAAAAAGAGGAAGGACTGATACACATAACAACTGATAACAGCTTTGATTAAAAGAAGTCAGAACAGGGGTACCTGGGTGGCTCAGTTGTTAAGCATCTGCCTTTGGCTCAGGGCGTGATCCCAGGGTCCTGGGATCGAGCCCCACATTGGGCTCCCTGCTCTGCTGGGAGCCTGCTTCTTCCTCTCCCACTCTGCCTGCTTGTGTTCCCTCTCTCACTGGCTGTCTCTCTCTCTCTGTCAAATAAATAAATAAAATCTTAAAAAAAAGTCAGAACATAAAAGATGATACTATTTATATGAATTGAAAAACATGTCCACTGTTATGGAATAATAGTTAAACCCTTTGAGCTGGGGATGGTTTTTGACCGGAAGGGAGCATCTAGGAGCCGTTTCAGTTTTGGAAATGTCTTATATTTTCATCTTGGTTAGGATTACACAGGTGTATGTATTTATAAAATTTCATCTGGGTGTAACTTAAGTTTCATACGTCTTACTGTATATGTATATTGTATTTACATATAAAAGTAAAAATTTATTTTAAAAGTGTTTAAAAATTATTGTCATACATTTTCTCTGATACCCTACCCCCACCCAAGGAACCTCAAACAATATTGCCTACAAGTATGCTGTATGGACTCACATTAAATTTGCCTAACAGTTTGGAAAGACTTTATTGATAGAGCTTTAAGGCTTTTTTATTTTTTTAAACTCTGTATATGAACTTATTTAGGTGATTTTCTATATCCTCTGAATTTTTATAACTTTCCGCAATAACATTTATACTTTTCTTGAATTTATTCTTAGGTAATTGTAGTTGTGAACAGGCTGCTCATCCATTTATGTTTCTTGTATATTGCTAATATCCAAAAGTTATTTTGTACATTTCTCTTTTGTCACCTGTCTTGTCAAATTTTTTCCATTATGAATCTTTTGAGTCACTTTAGTAGAGACTGTTAGGTATTTTTTCAGCTGTTGGAAAGGGAGAATTTTCTTTGTTACTATTTTACTCATTTTGCCTTAATTAAAAACTTAGAGCATCCTTACCGTGTTCCTTTTTGAATTGAAATGTCTTGAACATTTAAAAAATATATCTTAATCTTTGTCTTTACCTTGTTTATATTTCATCTAACTAGTTTTTCTAGGAGTTGTTTATTAAGCTTGGCTGCACAATTCTATCAGGTATGATTCTGAGATCTAGTAATATGACCATTTAATTTCTCTACTTCATTCATAAATTGAATTTGATTTCCTAATCTTGACTTATTTTTGCATTCCTGACAAAAATGCATTTGGTTATATATGGTGGGTACTATTTTTATGCACTACTAACGGAATAGGTTTTTTGATACTTCGAAACTTTCTATGTTAAGTGTAATTAGTTTAGCTTTTGTGTTACTTTCACCGTGCGGTTTGAATATTGGTATCTATAGTTGCTTAATAATTATTGGACCGTTCAGATTTTTATTGTGGTCTAAACAAATTTTTGAAACCTTGTTACTCATCTTTTAATTACTTTTAAAAATAAAGGACTCTTTAGTTTTATTTGGCTACAGAGAAATGATTTCTTTAAGTAGACACAGATAAAATCAAACTTAAAAAAATTTATTTGCTGTAATATCAATTATTTTGACATTTTCATTTTTATATATATTTTTTTCTACAGTCCGTGGTGGATGACTGGATTGAATCATATAAACAAGACAGGGACATCGCACTTCTGGATTTAATCAACTTTTTTATCCAGTGTTCAGGATGTCGAGGTACGTAATGTTGGGATAAATAATTACATCGAGTCTGTCAGTCCAACAGTGTCAAATTTACTTCGCCTTTCTTTAGTTATATATAATCCATCCTAGAACTATGTGCTAATCTTTTTCTGGTAAGGAAAATTATTATTATTTAAGGATATTTCATCTTGTTTTGTTCAGTTTTGCTATGAAATAAAGATTTCTAAAATTTTATGAAATTTTGAAGGAAATCTAAGGTTTGTTTAATGAATTTATGAATTGACTTTTTAGATCATAAGCTTTTATAATTAATACTTACTGATATTATTTGTACTTATGCTCCATATTAGGAATTTTGCAAGTTGCTAACATTCAGTATTTTATATCCTTGTCAGTATTTTGGTCCTCATTGTACAGATGAAGTACTTGAAGCTTTAATAATTTGCTTTAGGAAACATAAGTACCAGAATCTGATTTCTTAAGTTTATCATCCATTGGAAATATGTAGACAGTTTTTTAAAATAAAATGTAATTTTATTTTTATCATATTAATAGGTAATTGATAGAATTGATAGATATTTTTCTTCCTAGGAATAAATAAATCTTTTTTTTTTTTTTTTTTTTTTTTTTTTTTTTTTTTTTTTTTTTTTAGGAATAGATAAATCTTAACAGGTTCTAATGTGTTACATGGGGGAGATCAGTTGGTAAATCAGCATTCTTTGCTTTTCAGCACATAGAGTACAGTGATCTTTTATTGAGATCACTAATACAGTTGATTTCTCGAAGCCTTTCTTATTTCTGTTTGTCACTCACAGTGTTGACATAAGTAGTTTATCAAATATTTACAGAGCACCTGCCTTGTACTAAGCACTCACACATGTTATCAAGACAGTCTCTGCAGTATTAGAGTATGTGTAATTTTCAAAGGAGGCTTTATTAGAAGGAGCAGAGAGGGAAATATACCAATAGTTAAGTAAAAAGTACTCATCAGTGTCATCTCAATAACAATGCTTACAATTTAATGACAATTTAATATGTGTTATGCTTTGTATTTTATATGCATTTGCTCATTTAATATATTGGTTAATAGTCAGATCAGGCAGTTGTGATTTTTATAGATCAAGAAGCTGAGAATAAAGGCTGAGGTAAGTTTTGGACATCATACAGTTAGTTAAAGTGCCAAACTCAAGATTCAGAGTCAGGCTTGTCTCAGTCAGGATACTATGGTAATAACAAAGAGGGGCTTCTGATGTAGCCCAGGCTTTGTTATCTCTATGTATGTGTAAATGTTGGGATATTTGTAAGAAAGCACATGTCAGAGGAAGAAACTCTGTGGTGAGACTGAGGCTGAGGAAAAGAAAGTTAAAGGGGACAAGGAAGACGGAAGTTAACAGATGATGTATAAATACCTAAAGACAAGAAAGCAGGGTGCACTCTTGAACGTAAATAGAGTTTGAACCTGAATCTGAGAGCATTGAGATTGGTGAAGAGTGGCAGGAGATTATGCGATTTGGAGGAAAGTGACTGTTAATTTTGTAGTCTTAAAATGGATATAAGGCAAGCACTGAGTGATGTACTTCAAATGTATTGTCTAACCTATGTAAGTGTTCTGTTGGATTCTGTTTTGATTTTAAAACAACTTGTGGTCTTTAAATTTTTTCCTTTTTTAATTCATTCCCAGGATTCAAAAGACCAAAAAGCTTTAGAATATATAAAGCAAAAAGTCTTCACGACTTCCTGCCTTCCCATCTATCTCCACAGAGTTAACTTCATTTAACTACTTTGTTGTACATTCATCTGTCTATCTGTTGGCATTATTTATCTAATTTCTGTATGTATAACTGGGAAT
The DNA here is from genome assembly GCF_023065955.2 of Ursus arctos. Taxonomy (NCBI): domain Eukaryota; kingdom Metazoa; phylum Chordata; class Mammalia; order Carnivora; family Ursidae; genus Ursus; species Ursus arctos. Next base: position 25,795,201 of record NW_026622875.1, read on the forward strand.
ATATATTCTTTCCTTCCCCACCGCTCTTATACAGAAATACTCATGTATAGGGAGCTTTTTTAATACAGCATCATAGCATTCCTTTGTGCATGTGTACAATAATTTAGTTTAGTCTTTTATTAAAAGACCATTGCATTGGGGCTCCTGGGCGCCTCAGTCGTTAAGCATCTGCCTTGGGCTCAGGTCCTGATCTCAAGGGTCCTGGGATCAAACCCCGTATTGGGCTTCCTGCTCAGCAGGAAGCCTGCTTCTCCCTTTCCCACTACCTCTGTTTGTGTTCCCTCTCTCACTGTTTCTCTGTCAAGTAAATAAATAAAATCATTAAAAAAAAAAAAAAAGACCACTACATGATTTGTAGTCTTTTGCTATTACAGTACTGTAATGAGTAATTTTGTGTATACCTTTTTTGGTCTTTGTGGAAGAATGTCTGTGGGAAAATGAATTTGTAAAATTATATCAGATATTGCCTAACTTCTATAGGAATTGTTCCCATTTTTACTCCCATTAGTAATACAGGAGGATGTTTCTTCTTAGACTTTTCCACAAAGTATTTTTATCAAATTTTGGGGTTGGCCTTATGAATGCTGTAAAAATGATGTGCCAGTGTAATTTTTAAAAATTGAGGTGAGGGGCGCCTGGGTGGCACAGCGGTTAAGCGTCTGCCTTTGGCTCAGGGCGTGATCCCGGCGTTATGGGATCGAGCCCCACATCGGGCTCTTCCACTATGAGCCTGCTTCTTCCTCTCCCACTCCCCCTGCTTGTGTTCCCTCTCTCGCTGGCTGTCTCTATCCTGTCGAATAAATAAATAAAATCTTTAAAAAAAAAAAAATTGAGGTGAAATTCACTTAACATACAATTAGCCTATTTATTTGGTTATTTATTTATTTATTACAATTAACCATTTAAAATTGTACAGTTCAGCAACTTTTAGCATGTTCACAATGTTGAATGTTGTGCAACCTCTTCTCTCTAGTATCAAAATGTTTTCATCACTCCAGGAGAGTACCTCATATTTATCAAGTAATCATTCCCATTCTCCATTCCTCCTTTAGTCCTTGGCAAGTTCTAATCTGCTTTCTGTTCCTATAGATTTGCCTGTTTTGGTCATCTTATATAAAAGTAGTTCTACAACTTGTGACCTTTTGTGTCTGATTTCTTCATTTAACCATAATGTCTTCGAGGTTTATCAAGGTAGTGCCATATATCTGTAATTCATTCCTTTTAATGGCTGAATAACATTGGGGTGTAGATCACAATTTTTAAGTTTATTCATCTGTTGATGGACATTTGAATTATTTCCACCTTTTGGTTATTGTGAATATTGTTACTGTAAACATTTATGAACAAATTGTGTTTGAGTGCTTGTTTCTTGATTTTGGTGGGTAAATATGTAGGAGTGGAATTGCTGGATCCTATGGTAATTCTGTTTTCCTTTTTAGGGAACCATCAAATTGTTTTTCACAGCAGCTGTAGCATTTTATATTCCTCCGAAAAATGTTATGGGGATTCTTATTTCTTCACCTCCTCTCTGTACTGTTTTCTACAGTGGCTGCACCAGTTTACATACTCACCAACCGTGCACTAGGGTTCCCTTTTCTCCACATCCTTGTCAACACTTGCTGTTTTCCAATTTTTTAATTTTAAGTGTCCTAATGGGTATGAAGTGGTATCTCCTTGTGGTTTTGATTTGTGTTTCCTTAATTATCAGTGATCTTGAACATATTTTCATGTGTCTCTTGGCCATTTGTATATCTTTTTTAAAGAAATGTTTATTCATGTCCTTTATTCATTTCTAAATTAGATAGTTTTCCTTTTGTTGTGCATTGTTTAGGGGTCTGTATATATTTTGAATACTAAGCTCTTATCAGATACATAACTTGGAACTACTTTCTTCCCCTTTTGTAGCTTTGTCTTTTCACTTTCTTAAAGATGTTCTTTCATACTCAAAAAGTTTTAAATTTTAATTTAGTCCATTTCATTTGTTTTTATTTTTTGCTCATGCTTGTAGTGTCACATCTAAGAATCCATTGCTAAATAAAAGGGCATGAAGATTTATGCTTATGTTTTTTTCAAATTGAGACAGTCCCCTACTTACTATGGTTCAACTTGTGATTTTTTTTTTTAATCTATTTTTAAAGATAGATTTATTTATTTTAGAGAGAGAGGTGGGGGAGGGGCAGAGAGAGTGGGATAGACAGTCTTATGCAGACACCGTGCTGAGCACGGAGCCCAATGTGGAGCTTGATCTTATGACCCTGAGGTCACTACCAAAACTGAAATCCAAGAGTCCCATGCTTAACCAGCTGCGCCACCCAGGGACCCCTCAACTTGTGATTTTTTTTTCACTCTACAATGGTGCAAAAATAATATGCATTCAATAGAAATTGTACTTTGAATTTTGAATTTTGACCTTTTCTCGAGCTTAGAGATATGTGATAGGATGCTGTCTCCTGATACTGGGCAGAAACAGTGAGCCACACCTCCCAGTCAGCCACGCAATACTGATGGTAAACAACCAATACACTCAAAAACCATTCTTTACCTCTACAGTCATTCTCCTTTTCACATTCAGTAAATTGCATGAGGTATTCAACACTCTATTATAAAATAGGCTTTGTATTTGATGATTTTACCCAACTGTGTGCTAAGGAAGTGTTCTGAGCTAGACTAAGCTATAGATATTCAGTGGGTTGGATGTATTAAGTGCATTTTTTTACTTAATATTTTCAGCTTACGTACGATGGGCTTATCAGGTTGTAACCCCATAAGTGAAGGAAAGTGAAGGAAAATCTGTAGTTTTACAGTTTTAGCTTTATAATTAGGTTGTTGATTGTGGTTAATTTTTATATATGGATGATTTTAATTTGTATTTCTCTTGTGAGTGAGGCTTGAGAGCTATTTCTATTACCTTTTCTTTGAATTCTCTGTTCCTGTCCCTTGCCAGTTTTCCTTTCTAGTATCTTCTTAGTTTCTGAAAAGGCATTTAAAAACTGGATTTTAAAACATTTTGATAAAAGTCATAGAATGATCTTTTCTTAATATGATTAATGAAGAAGGCACACTGTCTTTCACATCAGTGGAATATAATAGAAATCCAGAAATATACCCAAGTACTAGTGAAAATTTAGTAAGTGTATCTTAAAACATGTGAAAGAAGAGAGGCAAATTGCATCTACACTGAGATATCATTTTTCACCTATCAGATTGATAAATTTAAAAATTACAAGAATACTCTGTTGGTTAAGCTGTTAGAAAATAGACATTGTTACATTGTTTCCTGGAATAAAAATTGATACATCTCTGATGGAAAGAGATTTGGCAATATCTACCAAAACTACATTTGTTTTTATCCAGCCATCCTACTTCTATAAATTTGTCATGAAGATATGCCTCCAGAATTAAGAAAATACAGGCACAGGGTTACTTAATACAATATTATTTGCTATTGCAAAAATTTTGGAAACAACCTAAATACTCATATATAGGAAAATGATTAAGTAAATTGTCACAGAGGTACACAATGGAATTTTGTAAAAAATTCCACTGTGAAAAAGAATGGGAAAGATCTCTGTGGACTGATGCAGGGAGATTTTCAGGATACATTTTTAAGGGCGAAATGCAAAGTGCAAAAGAGTGTCTACAGTATGCAACTTTCTTGGGAAGAAAGAAGGGGAAAATGGAATATACATATGTATACCTTCTCTTGAGCAAATGGAAACAGAGGAAAGACCAAACAGAATATTGACTGGCTATCTGCAGGGTGTGTGTGTATGTAAATGAGGTGGAAAGTCTAGAGGGAATTGGGGTGAAAGGGTGATACTTAATTTGAATATGCCTTCTTTTAAATTGAAGTATAGCTGACATACAATATTAGTTTCAGGTGTACAACATAATGGTTTCAAATTTATATACATTATGAAATGTTCCCCATGATAAGTACAGTTGTATCTCTCAAGTTATTGTACAGAGTTATTACAGTATTATTCACTATATTTTCTATGCTGTATTTTTCATTCCTGTGACTTATTTTATTTTATAACTAGAAGTTTATACCTCTTAATCCCCTTCACCTATTTCACCTAATTCCTCCCCCTGCCCCTTTGGCATCCATCAGTCTTCCATATTTACAAGTCTGTTTCTGTTTTCTTTGTTCATTTGTTTTGTTTCTTAGGTTTCACCTATATGTGAAAATACCTTAAGGTATTTCTCTTCGTCTGACTTGTTTCAGATAGCATTATACCCTCTAGGTCCAGACATGTCATATGGGATGTCCATCAATTTGCCATGCTGATGGCAAGATTTCATTCTTTTTTATGGCTGAATAATACTCTGTTGAATGTGCACGTGCATGTGTGTGTGTACACACACACATTCTTTATCCATTCATCTATCGATGGACATTTAGGTTGCTCCTATATCTTGACTTTTATATAAAATGCTGCAGTAAACATAGGTGTGCATATCTTTTCAAATTAGTGTTTTCATTTTCTTCAGGTAAATACCCAGAAGTGGAATTACTGGATCATAAGGTATTTCTATTATTAATCTTTTGAGGAACCTCCACACTGTTTTCCTTAGTGGCTCACCAATTTATTATTCTCACAATGCATTAGGGTTCCCTTTTCTCCACACTCTTGCCAATACTTGTTATTGCTTGTCTTTTTGATGCTGGCCATTCTGGCTGGTTTGAAGTGATACTTCATTGTGGTTCTGATTTGCATTTCCCTGATGATTAGTGATGTTGGGCATCTTTTCATGTGTCTGTTGGCCATCTTTATGTATTCGTAGGAAAAATGTCTGTTCACGTTCTCTGCCCATTTTTAAATCAGATTGTTTGGGGATTGAATTTTATGAGTTCTTTATATATTTTAGACATTAATCCTTCATCAGATATACGATTGCAAATATTTTCTTCTATTTGTTACATTACCTTTTTGTTTTATTGATGGTTTGCTTCACTGTGCAAAAGCTTTTTAGCTTGATGTAGTCCTCATTGTTTATTTTGCTTTTGTTGCCTTTGCCCAAGGAGATAGAACCCAAAAAATACTGGTAAGACTGGTGTTCAGAGGTATACTGCCTATGTTTTCTTTTAGGAGTTTTATGTTTTTGGGTCTTACATTTAGGTCTTTAATCCATTTTGAGTTTATTTTTGTATATGGTTTAAGAAAGCGGTCCAGTATTCTCTCTCTCTCTTTCAAATAAATAAATCTTTTAAAAAATTTTTAAAAGAGAAAGTGGTCCAGTTTTATTCTTTTGCTTGTAGCTGCCCAGTTTTGTCAACATCATTTATTGAAGACTATCTTTTCACCATTGTATATTCTTACTTCCTTTGTCATAGATTAATTGACCATATATGCATTGGTTTATTTCTGTACTCTGTGTTCTGATATGTTGATCTGTGTATCTGTTTTTGTGCCAGTACCATACTCTTTTGATTACTGTGGTTTTGTAGTATAGTTTGAAATCAGGAAGCCTGATACTTCCAGCTTTGTTGTTCTTTCTCAAGTTTGCTTTGACTGTATGGCATCATTTGTGGTTCCATATGAATTTTAGGGTTCTTCTAGTTCTGTAAAAAATACTATTTGTATTTTGATAGGGATTGTATTGAATCTGTGGATTGCTTTGGGTTATATGGACGTTTTAACAATATTAAATCTTTCAGTCAGTGAGCATGGTATATCTTTTCATTTGTTTCTGTTGTCTTCAGTTTCTTTCATCAGTGTTTGGTAGTTTTCAGAGTATAGGTCTTTCACCCCCTTGGTTAGATTTATTCCTAAGTGTTTTATCCTTTTTTGCTGCAGTTATAAATTTCTCTTTCTGCTAGTTACTTATTAGTGAATACAAACGTAACTGATTCTTTATATTAATATGGTATCCCGCAACATTACTGATTCTGTTTATTCGTTCTAATGGTTTCTTGATGGAGTCTTAGGTTTTTTTTATATATAGTGTCATGTCACCTGCAAATAGTGACAGCTTAATTCCATCCTTAACAATTTGGATGCCTTTTTTTTCTTTTGTAGTGTTTGATTGCTGTGGCTAGGACTTCCAGTCTATGTTGAATAAAGGTGGTGAGAGTGGTCATCCTTGTCGTGTTCCTGATCTTGAAGGAAAAGCTTTCAGCTGTTTATCATTGTGATGTTAACTGATTTGTCATATATGACCTTTATTATGTTGAGGTGTGTTTCTTCTATATTCTGTTTAGAGTTTTTATCATGAATGGAAGTTGAATTTTGAGATGATCACAGGGTTTTTATCCTTTTATTTTGTTAATGTGGCCTATCACATTGATCTTGCAGATACTGAACCACGCTTGCATCCCTAGAATAAATTCCACTTGATTATAGTATATGACCCTTTTAATATATTGTTGAATTTGGTTTGCTAATATTTTGATCAAGATTTTTGCATATATATCCATCAGGGATATTGGCCTGTAATTTTCTTTAGTATCTTTGTCTGGTTTTGGTATATATGTGATGCTGGTCTTGGAGAGTGAATTTAGAAACATTTTTTTCCTCCTGAATTTTTTGGAATGATTTGGGAAGGATAGGTATTAACTCTTTTTAAAATGTTTGGTGGAATTCACTGGTGAAGCCATCTGATTCTGGCCTTTGGTTTGTTGGGAGTTTTTGATTACTGATTCAGTTTCATTACTAGTCATTACTGATTCAATTTCGTTACTAGTAATCTGTCCAGATTTTTGTTTTTCTTCCCAAGTCATTCTTGGAAGATTGTGTGTTTCTAGGAATTTATCCATTGCTTTTAGGTAGTCCAGTTTGTTGGTGTATAATGTTTTGTAGCAGTCTCTTATTCTTTGTATTTCTGTGGTGTTAATTGTAATTTGTCTTTCATTTCTAATTTTTTAAAGACCTTTCTCTTTCTTTTGATGAATGTGGCTGAAAGTTTATCAATTTTCTTGATCTTTTCAAAGAACCAGTCTTAGTTTTATTGATCTTTTCTATTGTTTATTTAGTCTGTAATTAAGTTTTTTCCACTCTTGTTCTTATTTTTTTCTTTTTACTAACTTTGTGCTTTGTTTATTGTTCTTTTTCTGTTTCCTCCAGGTGTAAGTTTAGATTGTTTGAGCTTTTTTGTTGTTTGTTTCTTGAGGTAGGTTTGTATTGCTATAAACTTCTCTCTTACAACTGATTTTTCTTTTCTAAATATTTTGAACTTCTATATTTCCAATTTCATTTATCTTGGATATATATATTTTTAAAGACACCTTTATTCAGCGTCATGATCAGACTATTACATTTAGCAATCAATAATATGGGTGCAAAAAAAAAAATCTACATTTAAACCCTTTGTTGGAATGCTTTACACTTTCTGTAGAACAGAAACTAAAATAACCTGTTATTCAATTAGTCACAAATACAGTCCTCGAGTTTTTTGCCCATACACATGAGTATTGTCTAAAACATGTCTTCTTTGTTGCAGCTAGGCCCTGCCACCACTGTGCTTGGCTGAGTTCACAAATCTGTTGTAACCTGTAGCTTCCCTGTCACTTCTCTGGCTCTCCTCTCCTGCTGAGCTTTGTTTCCTGGGAGTAATTAAAACCTTCTGCCACTGCCATAGCTACTGCTGCTGCTGGAACTGCCATAGCCACCTTGGTTTTGTGATTTGGCAAAGTATTGGCCTCCACCACCATAGGGGCCAGAGCTTCTGCCTCCAAAATTTCCTCCTTTCATGGGTCCAAAATTTGAGGGTTGATTGTTGTAATTGCCAAAATCATTATAGCTTCTGCCACCTCCAAAGTTGCTTCCATCATTACCAAATCCGTTATCCCATCCCAACTGCCACCATATCCACCACCACCTCAACTGCTGCCAAAGCCACCTCACCCATTGAAGTTCCCTCCATGACCAAAGTTGTCATTCCCACCAAAACCACCTCCATGACCACCACCAAAGTTTCCAGAACCACTTCGACCTCTTTGGCTGGATGAAGCACTAGCCATCTCTTGCTTAGTCAGGGCTTTCCTTACTTCACAGTTGTGGCCATTCACAGTATGGTATTTTTGAATGACAATCTTGTCTACAGAGTCGTGGTCATCAAATGTTACAAAAGCAAAACCTCTCTTTTTGCCACTGCCTCGGTCAGTCATGATCTCAGTCACTTCAATTTTCCCATACTGTTCAAAATAATCTCCTAAATGGTGTTCTTCAGTGTCTTCTTTAATGCCACCAACAAAAATCTTTTTCACAATTAAATGGACACCAGGTCTTTGAGAATCTTCTCTTGAGACAGCCCTCTTTGGTTCCACAGCTCTTCCATCCACCTTGTGTGGCCTTGCATTCATGGCTGCATCCACCTCCTCCACAGTGGCATACGTGACAAACCCAGAGCCTCTGGAGCGCTTGGTGTTGGATCTCTCATTACCACACAGTCCGTAAGCGTTCCCCATTGCTCAAAATGGCTCCTCAGACTCGCATCGGTTGTTTCAAAGCTCAAACCTCCGATGAAGAGCTTCTGCAGCTGTTCAGGCTCTTTGGGAGACTCTGACTTAGACATGATGGTGGTGGGAGGGGAGACTTTAACGATGCTTACTCGCAGCGTCCACGGGCAGAAAGGAGTAATCTAACGAAAGTATCTCTATCTCGGATATTTTCTGATGTACTTTTTTATTTCTTTGTTGACCCATTGGTTGTTTAGTAGAATGTTGTTTAGCCTCCAGGTGTTTGTGTTTTTTTCAAGGTTTTTTTTTTTCTTGTAATTATTAGTTTCATAGTCTTATGATTGGAAAAGATGCTTGGTATGATTTCAGTCTTATTAAATTTATTGAGACTTGTTTTGTGGCCTAACATGTGACCTATCTTGGAGAATCTTCTCTATGCACTTGAAAACTGTGTATTCTACTAAATTTTGGTGGAATGTTCTGTATATATCTGTTAAGGCCATCTCATCTATTGTGCTGTTCAGAGACGGTGTTTCCTTATTGAATTTCTGGTTGAATGATTTATCCTGTGATATAAGTGATGTGTTAAAGTCCTCTACTATTATTGCATCAGTGTCCGTTTCTCCTTTTATATCTCTAAATATTTGCTTAATGTATCTTGGTGCTCCTGTGTTCAGTACATAGATATTTAAAATTGTTATATTTTCTTGCTGGATTTATCCCTTTATCATTAGGTATTGCCTTTCTTTGTTGCTTCCATCTTTGTTTTGAAGTCTGTTTTGTTTGATATAAATATTGCTACCACAGCTTTTATTTGAGGGGGTCTTCTATTTGCATAGAATATCTTTTTCTCTTTATTCACTTTCAGTGTGCAGGTGTTTTTAGGTCTGAAGTGAGTCTCTTGTAGTCAGCAAGCATATAGATGGGTCTTTTTTAGTTTACGTTTGTCCTGTCTTTTGATTAGATCAATTCAGTCCATTTGCATTTAATGTGGTTATTGATAAGTATGTTCTTAATACTGTTTTGTTAACTATTTTCTGGTTGTTTTTGTAGTTCTATTTTGTTCCTGTCTTCTCTTATTCTCTTGCCTGTTGATTTGATGACTTTCTTTAGCATTAGGCTTTTTTCTTTGTCTTTATTTTTTTATGTCTGTTGTAGGTTTGGTTTGTGGTTATCATGAGCTTCGTATATAACATCCTATATATGTAACTGTTTATTTTAAGTTGATGGTTACTTAAGTTTGAACACATTCTAAAAGCATTACATTTTTACTTCCCCTTCCATGTTTTATGTATACAATGTCATATTTTACATCTTTGTATTTTGTGTATTCCTTAATGAATTATTGTAGGTAAAATTGATTTTAGTGTTTTTGTCTTTTAACCCTCGTACTAGCTCGATAAGTATTGATCTACTTCATTTACTGCGTTTTTACTTTTCCAGTGAGATCTTTTCTTTTCACAATTTTTATACTTCTAGTGGTTTTTTCTTTTCCACTTAACAAAGTTCCTCTAGAATTTTAAGACTCATTTAGTGATGAGGAACTCCTTTAAACTTTAGTCTGGGAAACTCTTTATCTTTCCTTCAGTTCTGAATGATAACCTTGCCAGGTAGAATATTCTTGGTTGTAGTTTTTTCCCTTCAGCACTTTGATTATATCACACAACTTCTTTTGGCTTGCAAAGTTTTTCTTGAAAAATCGGTGTCCTTGTATGTAACTAATTGCTTTTCTCTTATTCCTTTTAGGATATTCTTTAAATTTTGCATTTTAGTTATTTTCTTACTGTGGATCTACTTGGGATTCATCTTGTATGGGGCTCTCTTTTCTGTCTGTACCTGGATGTCTGTTTCCTTTTCCAGGTTAGCGAGGTTTTCAGCTATTAATTTTTCAAATCAGCTTTTTGCCTTTTTCTGTCTTCCTTTGGGACTCTTATGTGAATGTTGGTACTCTTGACATTTAACCAGGGTTCCCTTAATTTACTCTCAGTTTTTAAATTCTTTTTTTTTTTTTAAAGATTTTATTTATTTATTTGACAGAGATAGAGACAGCCAGCGAGAGAGGGAACACAAGCAGGGGGAGTGGGAGAGGAAGAAGCAGGCTCATAGCGGAGGAGCCTGATGTGGGGCTCGATCCCAGAACGCCGGGATCACGCCCTGAGCCGAAGGCAGACGCTTAACCGCTGTGCCACCCAGGCGCCCCTTAAATTCTTTTTTCTTTTTGCTGTTCAGTCTGAATGTCTTCCAGATCACCGATCCATTCTAAATCTTCTAGTCTGCTGTTGAATCCATCTAGTGTATTTTTCATTTCAGTTACCGTATTCTTTGGCTTTGATTGGTTCTTTTTTATATTTTCTATCTCTTTGTTGAAGTTCTCACCGAGTTCACCCACTCTTGTCTCAAGTCCGGTGAGAAAGTTTATGACCATTATTTTGAATTCTTTGCCAGGTAGATTGTTTATCACCATTTCATTTAGTTGTTTTTTTGAGATATTGTCTTGCTTTTTCATTTTTCTGTCTCTTCATTTTGTCTTATTCTGTGTGTTTTGTTTCTGTGTATTAGGTAGGTCAGGTACATCTCCTAGTCTTGAAAGTAGTGACCCCTTCCCAGGGCAAGAGTTGCTTTGGAAGGGTGCCAGGCCTGGCCAGGGCTGCCTGTCAAGTGGACAGGGCAATAGTCACTTTGTGGGGACACTGGTTTCAACTGAGATTGCCTGCTGGGTGTGACTGAGCCAAGAGGCGCTTTGGTGGATGCCAGCTGGTGCCAGTCCCCAAAGGATCGCCAGGGCATGACATGGGGTGCCAACAAGACAGATGGATAGTGTCCGAACTGGCTCTTCTCATCTCATTGGTCTACCTAGGCTGAAGGAGAGCCGGAAAAATGGTGCCTGCCAGCACTTCCACTTCTGAAGAAAGTTCCTACAGATTCCTGCTGTTTTGGCACATGCCCTAAAATTAGTCAGTAAGTTGTCTTTGTGATACAGGGGCTTTGCAAACTGCTGTCTCAGTGCTGGATCTCAGAATGAGTGATATACTAACCCATTAGGGCATTGTCTCAATTTCCTGTAGCACTCCTGCTCTTTTAGAGTTAAGCCCTTTTTCAAAAGGGCTTTTTCAAAGCCAGACACTAATGGGGCCTCATCTTCCTCATGTAGTTCTCCAGGGTGGGGATGTGCCTGATACGAGCCTTGATCCCCTCAGTCCTCAGGTAATACTTCTGTGCCTATGATATCCTTCTTGCTTGTTGGGCTGTTTTACTTTGTTTTTTTTTTGTTGTTGTTTGTTTCTGATTGGATTTTTGCCCCTCCTATCCTTCTTAAGGTGGTTTTTTCTTTATTTCTTTAGCCCTGGAATAGCTGTTTGGGCTTTAGGTCGTTTTCAGAGTGAGTTATAGTATATATAGTTGTAGCCTTGGTATGTCTGTAGGAGGAACTTAGTTCGGGATCCTCATACTTTGGTATCTTCCCAAGGTCCTGGAATGTACTTTGGAATAGTCCTGACTTTTAGAGTTACCTTAATGTTTCACATACTCAGAAAAGCCAAAGAACAGTTGTAAGGAAAATCCTAAATTGTATGCAGATGAAATAGATAACCATATACTTTGCCATACCATAAATAACATACCCACACTGAAGAGTGTTAAAAAATACTAAGTAAAGTAACTTTTGAATTCAATTTTTGGGCTTTAAAACTAATGGAGAATGTTTGAGGAAGAACACAGTATTTGCCTAGTCTCAAAATGTCTTCTTGCAAGTTGTCTGTTATTTACAATGGGTAAAATAATAACCTTATAGTGTATAAACAATAGGTACTACCATAACCAAATGAAGAAAGCAAATATTTCCGGTTGTTGACCTAGTTAATAACATGTGCTTCCTAGAGTGCACTTAGAAGAACTTCACTTCACTTCCATGGTTTTCTTGCTCAAAGTGCAGAGCCTAAATCTACTCACGGGGAAACATCAGGCAAGCTCACATTGAGATATATTCTTTAAAATTACTGTACTCCTTAAAAAATCAGTTGTGAAATACAGCTTAATGACTCAGAAACTGTTAGATTAAAGACTAAAGAAACATGACAACTCAATGCAGTGCACAATATTAGATTTTTCTTTTGACATAATGGATGTTATTGAGACAAGCACTGAAATCTGAATTAATTCTGTGGCTTAGAACATATGTATCACTGTGTCATTGTTAATTTCATGATTCTGATGATTATACTGTGGTTGTATAAGAAATTGTTTTCATTGGGGAAAATACACACTGAAGTATTAAAGAATAAAGGGATACATGGAGAGTGAAAGAAGGATGAAACAAATGTAAAATATTTACATCTGGGAATTCAGAAATGCTCTGTACCTTTCTTACAACTTTTGTGTAAAAGTCTGAAAGTCAAAGTAAAAAAAATGAAAGGGAAAAAAGTTTTTAAATCATAAAACTAACATTATGCTCAAGGGAAACTGGTGGAGTCCTTTTCACAAAGTCAGACAAGGCAAAGTAACCCACTCACAACTCCTCTTTGATACTATGTTGATGATACAAGTTAACACATTTAGACAATGAAATGAAGTAAGTATGGTATCTAATTCAAAATACTGTTGAATGTTTAGAAAGTTCAAGAGAATTTGCAATATTAATACAAGCAGTAAAATAATTCAATAAATTATTGGGCTTATAAAGTCAATATAGATAAATTAATATATTTTGTTTATATAAGAATAGCCAGTTAAGTAATGGAATAAAAGACCCCCACTTCTTTAAAGTTTTTATTTAAATTCCAGTTAGTTAATATATAGTGTAATATGAATTTCTGATGTACAATATAGTGATTCAGCACTTCCATACAACACCTAGTGCTTCTCACAGTAAGTGCATGCCTTAATCCTCATCACTTATTTCTTTCTTTTTTTTTTTAATTTTATTTATTTATTTATTTATTTATTTATTTATTTATTTATTTATTTGACAGAGAATGAGAGAGACAGCCAGTGAGAGAGGGAACGCAGGCAGGGGGAGTGGGAGAGGAAGAAGCAGGCTCCCAGTGGAGGAGCCTGATGTGGGGCTCCATCCCAGGACTCTGGGATCATGCCCTGAGCCAAAGGCAGACGCTTAACAACTGAGCCACCCAGGCGCCCCTCTCATCACTTATTTCACACACACCTCCCCACCTCCCCTCTCATAACCATCAGTTCTCTATAGTTAAGAGTCTGTTGTTTGGTTTTCCTCTCTTTCTCTTTTCTTTTACCCTTTGCTTGTTTGTTTTGTTTCTTAAATTCCAGGTATGAGTGAAATTATATGGTATTTGTATTTCTTTGACTGACTTATTTTCCTTAGCATAGTACTTTCTGGCTCCAATCCATGTTGTTGCAAATGGCAAGATTTCATTCCTTTTTATAGCTGAGTAATATTCCATTGTATATATATACCACATCTTTATTTATTCATCAATCGATAGACACTTGGGCTGTTTCCATAATTTGGCTCTTGTAGAAAATGGTGCTATAAACGGAGGTGCATGTATCCTTTTGAATTTGTATTTTTGTATCCTTTGGGTAAATACCTAATAGCACAATTCCTGGATCCTAGGGTAGTTTTATTTTTAACTTTTCAAGGAACCTCCATACTGTTTTCCTGAGTGGCTATACCAATTTGCATTCCTACCAACAGTGCAAGAGGGTTCCCCTTTCTCCACATCCTTACCAACACCTGTTGTTTCTTTTGTTGTTGATTTTAGCCATTCTGACATGTGTGAGGTGGTATCTCATTATAGTTTTGGTTTGTATTTCTCTGATGAATGATGTTAAGAATCTTTTATTTATCTGTTGGCCATCTACATGTCTTTTTTTCAGAGGATGTCTATTCATGTCTTCTGTCCATTTTTTAATTGGAGTGTTTGTTTTTTTGGGTGTTGAGTTTTATAAATGCTTTATATGTTTGGATATGTCATTTGCAAATTTCTTCTCCTATTCCATAGGTTGCCTTTATCTGATATATCATTTGCAAATATCTTTTCTCATTCCATAGTTGCCTTGTAGTTTGATTGTTTCCTTTTCTGTGCAGAAGCTTTTTATTTTGATGAAGTCCCAATAGTTCATTTTTGCTTTTGTTTCTCTTGCCTCAGGAGACATATCTAGAACTAAGTTGCTACGGCTGATGTCTAAGAGGTTATTGCTTGTGTTCTCTAGGATTTTGATGGTTTCCTGTTTCACATTTAGGTTTTTCATCTGTTTTGAATTTTATTTTTGTGTATGGTGTGAGAAAGTGATCCAGTTTCATTCTTTTGCATGCTGTTGTCCAGTTTTCCTAACACCATTTTTAGAAGAGATTCCCCCCCCCCATTGAATATTCTTTCCCGTTTTGTTGAAGATTAATTGACCATATGGTTGTGGGTTCATTTCTTGGTTTTCTGTTCTGTTCCACTGATCTGTTTTTGTACCATACTGTTTTGATCACTACAGCTTTGTAATATAACTTAAAGTTCAAAATTGTGGTGCTTCCAACTTTGCTTTTCATTTTCAAGATTGCTTTGGCTATTCGAGGTCTTTTGTGGTTCCATATAAATTTTACGATTGTTCTAGTCTGTGAAAAATGCTGTTGGTGTTTTGATAGGGATTGTGTTAAATGTGTAGATTTCTTTGGGTAGCATAGACATTTTAATAATATTTGTTCCTCCAATCCATGAGCATGGAATGTCTTTCCATTTGTTTGTGTCATCTTCAGTTTCTTTCATCAGTGTTTTACAATTTTCAGAGTACAGGTAATAGATTCTCCCCCCCCCACCTTTTTAAGATTTTATTTATTTATTTGAGAGAGAGAGAGAGAAAGAGAGTGCATGCATGATGGGGGGAGGGGCAAAGGGAGAGGCACAATCAGACTCCCTGTTGAGCTTGATTCCATGACCCCAAGATCACAACTTGAGCCAAAGTTAGACGCTTAACTGACTTTGCCACCGCGGGCGCCCCTAAACTCCCTTTTTAAGATACAAATGGGAAAAGTGTTGGAAATTATTCAGTTGTACTCTTCACTTGATTGTATATATGAAGTTGAATTTCTAATGCATCAACGATTTAAATATAAAATCAACAAATAGCAGAAACAAAGACAGAAACGATAGATACCAGTAAGAAGAAAAGCACCAGAAGTAAACATGGAAGAATTCCTTTATTAAGTGGGAAAATCTTTTATTGATGTGACTCACAATTAATTTTGACTCATAATCTGTAAAAGAAAATAAAAATATATATAAAAGCATATAAACCAAAAATTGGTAAGTTAAAAGAACGGTAAAATATGTACTGCAAACTTTACATGGAGGGCGCAAATAAGGACAGTCAAAAGATAGAACAAATGGGGAAAATTGTTTTTTATTACAAAGGCCAATCACTCTATTATATATTTGAGGTAAGACTTGTGTTGAAATCTTTGCATTGGACTCCTTGTGTTGAAAAGCGTTTCTCAAATTTATATTGGTATTCTGTTATATCAGCCCATTTTTTTCTAAAACTATGTAATACAAGAGCAAAACGATATTAAACAATCCACTGAAGTGGGATGAGAATCAGAGAAGGGAATAAAAACCACAAACCTTTTTTTTCTAGTTCCTGGCTAGAAGGGACACCCCCTCCAATGGCATGACAAATTGTAATGTCATGTCATGAGTAAAGAGTCTGGGAAGCCCCTCTTTCTTGTGGCTCTAGTATCATTATGTTCTCATTTTTACCCTGTAGTCTAGTGGATGTTATTGGCTTCCTACTTTAGCTACCTTAAGTTGCATCAGCACCCCTATTTGTTTCTTTAACTCTGCCCACACATTGTAGTCTTGTTAAAAATCTCTTTATTTGAACCATCTGGAGTGAATTGTATTTACTGCTCGGAATCCTCAGAATATAATGACTAATTCAGTGTGTAATTATAGGATGTATTCAGTATCAGTGGAGTAGGAAGGATGGGGATTGAAAAGTTGATTTAAATAATATTGACTTGGGGCACCTGGGTTCTCAGTTGGTTAAGTGTCCTGTTGATTTCGGCTCAGGTCATGATCTCAGGGTCATGAGATCAAGCCCCATGTTGGGCTCCATGCTCAGCAGAGTCTGCGTGCCCCTCTCTCTCTGTTCCTACCCCTGCTCACACACTCATGCGTGCATTCTCTCTCTCAAATAATGAATGAATGAGTGAATAAATAATATTGACTTAGGAGTGCATTTTAAGCTGTATAACTTTATAAACTTCATAGGAATAAATTCTGAGGAAGCTAAGACAACACAGATTGATGGAACATGTTTATGATATTATGCATGACAAAGATACATTATCCCTATATTTAATATATTATTTTTAAATGCCCCTTTGGTACAGGTATATGTATTCGGGTATATGCTAATATCAGTATATAACATATTTCAGAAATATATATCAGGGATATTGATAAATGGGGTTTTTTTGGACAAATGTCAAAATATATATAAAATAAGTAAATAATTGGTAAATTAAAAGAACACTAAAAAATGTACTAGAAACTTTACATGGAGGGTGCAAATAGGGAAGGTCAAAAAATAGAACAAATGGGGAAAACCTCTTTTTTATTACAAAAGCCAATCACTTTATTATATATTTGAGGTAAGACTTGTCTTGAAATCCTTGCATTGGACTCCTTGTGTTGAAAAGCATTTCTCAAATTACTTTTACTGGTATCCTAACATTAGTCTCAGTCTCTTTAGAAGATAGGAACCGGTGTTTGTTATGTGTTTGTTATATATTAATCAGTATGGTGTTTCAAAGTTTGGTTTAATGAATTCTTTGTCTCCTTATATGCACAGTGTGTATAGATAGATAGATAGATAATTCAATAATGCTTTTCTTAAATCCTTTTTAATTGTAACATCTTATATATACAGAAGAGTACATAAACTGTAGATGTACTGGTTAAATAATATTTACATTATGAATCCCAGTGTTACCAGTACTCAGCTCAAGGAAAATAACATTGCCATAACATTGCCAGGACTTCAGAAGACTCCTTCTCTTATGTCTTGTGTGCCCCTCCTCTATCACAACCACCTCCATTTTCCACAGAGATAAAAATATACTTTGATTTTGTGATAATTATTTCCTTGCTTTTCTTTATAGTTTTACCATGAGTGGATCTATCCTTAAAACAGTTTAGTTTTGCCTTCTTCTTTAGATAATTAACTGTTGTTCTCTTTTGTACATAATTAACTCTACCTACTCTTTGTCTTGCTTTTTTTGCTCAGATATTCTTTTGATTTATGAGATTCATTTATGTTTCCTGTACCATATTTCATTAATTTTTCATTGTTTTAAGGCAAACAGCTCTTTGGTGTGGTGGGTTTTCCCATGCATTGTAGCATGTTTAACAGCATCTCTGGTCTCTACCAATTAGATGCCAGTTACACATTCCTGTCTCTCCTCCCACACCTGCTTCTCTTGTTTTGACAACCAAAAATGTCTGCAGATAATGGTAAATGTCCCCTTGGGTGCAAAATTTCTGTACTATGAGAACTGTCCTAAAGTATTTACTATGTGAAAATACTAGTTCATTTAAATTTCCTACACTTGAAGGAAGTTGGGTTGTTGCTTTTGGATAGGACGAACAATGCTACTCTAAGCTGTCTTTGGCACATGTTAATTCAGTGTCCCTGTGCACAAGATGCTGTAGTGTGTGTCCTGAGAATTGAAATTGCTGGAGTGTAAGAGATGCAACTTTTCTAGGTAATGCCAGACTGTTTTCTGAAGTGGTTGTAGAAATTTCTTGTCCTTTTGTATTTTCATGTATATTTTAGATTGTCACATTCCACTTAAAAAACCTTGTTGGAGTTTTGAATAGAATTAAATTTAATTTGTATAATAAATTTCTCAACCTCCATAATGTTGACATTGGGGCTGAATAATTACTGTTGGGGGAGCTTTCCTGCATTGTAGAATATTTAGCAGCATCTCTGACCTCTATCCCTAAATGTCAGTAGCATCCCACCCTAACCTTCAATTATTCATATCTGTGGGGAGTGGGAAGCAAAAGTTGAGAACTACTGCTGTATAAGAGAAGGGGTGAATTTACATCTTTATAAAATCAAGTCTTCAAATTCATGATCATTGTGTATATTTCTCCATTTATTTAGATCTTTATTTTGTTCAGTATTTCATAGGGTATTTTTATGCATGAGTGAAAAGGTTTTATACATCTGTTATTAAAATCTGTAGTTTCGGACTTAAACATTTTTAAAAATTATTATAAATAGTGTCTTTTTAAAGTAGGCTTTATTTTTTAGAGGAGTTTTAGGTTTACAAAAAAATTGAGCCAAAATTATGCAGAGTTCTCTCTTCTCTCTGCCAGTTTCCCCTATTATTAACATCTTGCATTAGCTTGGTACATTAGTTACAATTGATAAACCATTATTGATACATTATTAACTAAGTTCATAGTTTACATTAGGATTATCTCTTTGTGCTTCAAAGTTCTAGGGTTTTTCAAATGTATAATGTTACATATCTACCATTATAGTATCAAACTGAATAGTTTTATTGCTCTTAAAAATACCCACTGTGCTCCTTCTGCATATCTGTACCCACCCCCAAGTCTCTACCCCTCATTCCTGCGTACCCCTGATTTCTTTTCTTTTAATGTTAAATCTAACACGCCTTCCTGAAATGAATTCACCTTGATCATGATGTATTTTTAAAATTATTGGTTGGTTTCGTTGGCTAATATCTTGTTTAGGATTTTTTTGTATTTGTATTCATCGATGAGATTGGCCTGCAATTTTCCCTTTCCATTGTTTCCATCTCAGGTTTTATTATCAATTTGCTAACCTTATAAAATGGATGGTAGAGAAAATATATATATATATATATTTATATATATATTTCTTTTCTTTTCTTTTTTCTTTTTTTTTTTTTTTGGTTTTCCTGGAAGAGTGTATGAGATTGGAATTGTTTCCAGAACATTTGGTAGAATTTGCTATTGAAACCATATGGGCCTGAATTTTTTTTTTTGTTTTTGTTGGAAGATTTAAACTTCTGATTCAATTTCTTTAGCTGATTTAGCACTATTCAGGTTTGTTTGTTTTTGACAAGCTGTATTCTATAGGAAATTATCCATTTCATTTGAATTTTCACATTCGTTTAATATGGTTATTTTTAATAGCCCCTTATATTTTTAATGTGTATAACTTCCTGGGAGATTCCTTGTCATTAGTTCAATTCAAAATATTTTCTTTTTTTATTCCTTATTTATTTATTTATTTATTTATTCATTCATTCATTCATTTTTTTAATTATGTTCAATTAGCCAACATATAGTACATCATTAGTTTTTTTTTTTTTTTTTTTTAAAGACTTTATTTATTTATGTGACAGAGAGACAGCCAGCGAGAGAGGGAACACAGCAGGCGAGTGAGAGAGGAAGAAGCAGGATCCCAGCGGAGGAGCCCGATGTGGGACTCGATCCCGGAACGCCGGGATCACGCCCTGAGCCGAAGGCAGACGCTTTTAACGACTGCGCTACCCAGGCGCCCCACATCATTAGTTTTTGATGTAGTGTTCAGTGATTCATTAGCTGCATATAACACCCAGTGCTCATCACAACATGTGCCCTCCTTAATACCCATCACGTGGTTACCCCATCCCCCCGCCCCACTCCCTTCTGTAACCCTCAGTTTGTTTCCCAGAGTCCAGAATCTTATGGTTTGTCTCCCTCTCTGATTTCTTCCCATTCAGTTTCCCTCCCTACCCTGATGGTCCTCAGCGCTATTCCTTATGTTCCACATATGAGTGAAACCATATGATAATTGCCTTTCTCTGCTTGACTTAATTTCACTTAGCATAATCCCCTGCAGTTCCATCCATGTCGATGCAAATGGTAGGTATTCATCCTTTTTGATGGCTGAGTAATATTCCATTATATATATGAATCACATCTTCTTTATCCATTCATCTGCTTAAGGACATCTTGGCTCCTTCCACAGTTTGGCTATTGTGAACATTGCTACTGTGAACATTGGCAACAAGACAGGAATCAAAATGTTTTCTAATTGTTTTTTTCTTTGATTCATGGATTATTTAAAAGCCTATTTCTTAACTTCCAAACATGTAATTTTCTGGTTAACTTTTGTTATTGATTTCTTCTTATCTTAGTTGAACTTGAGGCCAGAGAAAATGATCTGTGTAGTGTTAGTCCTTTTTGTGTAGGTCATGTGGTCAGTGTTTGCAACCATTTTATGTGTGCTTGAAATCTGTGTTTATTATGTATTTTCTAAATGTAGTTGTGTCCATCAGGTTAAGGTTGTTCTATAATTGTGTTGAAATATTTCATATCCTTTTAATCTTTACTTTTCTAGCAGTTACTGAGAGAACTGTTTTTAAATCCACATCAAGGTTGTAGGTGTATATATTTCTTCTTTATTTCTCCTTGAAGGCCTTCCCCTTCCCTCATCCTCTTTTTCATGTCTTCTCCTTCCCCCATCACGTGCTTTGTTAGTAGGTGCATATAAATATTCAAATATTTCTTATAACTCAAATGTTTTACATTTATCTAATGATCCTCTTTATCTCTGGCAGTGCTTTTTTCTAAAATTTTATTTATTTGAATATTAATGAAGCTCCTTTTATGGTTTTTGTGGCCCAGCTTTTTCTTTTCTCTTTTCATTGTTTTTGTATCCTCACCTCTTAGATGCCTTTTGTAAACAACATATAGACAGATCATATTTTTTTTATGCAGTCTGAAAACTATTTTAATTATATCACTTAATCCTTTTTACATTTAATGTAAACATTGGGTGTTTGGATTTATTTTTTTTTATTTTTTTTTTTTTTAAATGATTTTTTATTATATTATGTTAGTCACCATACAGTACATCCCCGGTTTCCGATGTAAGGCTCGATGATTCATTAGTTGTGTATAACACCCAGTGCACCATGCAATACGTGCCCTCCTTACTACCCATCACCGGTCTATCCCATTCCCCCACCCCCCTCCCCTCTGAAGTCCTCAGTTTGTTTCTCATAGTCCATAGTCTCTCATGTTTCATTCCCCTTTCTGATTACCCCCCTTTCTTTATCCCTTTCTTCCCCTACTGATCATCCTAGTTCTTATGTTCCATAGATGAGAGAAATCATATGATAGTTGTCTTTCTCTGCTTGACTTATTTCACTTAGCATTATCTCCTCCAGTGCTGTCCATGTTGTAGCAAATGTTGAGAACTCGTTCTTTCTGATAGCTGAGTAATATTCCATTGTATATATGGACCACAACTTCTTAATCCAGTCATCTGTTGAAAGGCATCTCGGCTCCTTCCACGATTTAGCTATTGTGGACATTGCTGCTATGAACATTGGGGTGCATATGGCCCTTCTCTTCACTACGTCTGTATCTTTGGGGTAAATACCCAGTAGTGCAATGGCTGGATCATAGGGTAGCTCAATTTTTAACTTTTTAAGGGACCTCCACACTGTTTTCCAGAGTGGCTGTACCAACTTGCATTCCCACCAACAATGTAGGAGGGATCCCCTTTCTCCACATCCTCTCCAACAATTGTTGTTTCTTGCCTTGTCTATTTTTGCCATTCTAACTGGCGTAAGGTGGTATCTCAGTGTGGTTTTGATTTGAATTTCCTTGATGGCTAATGATTTTGAACATTTTTTCATGTGTCTGTTAGCCATTTGTATGTCTTCATTGGAAAAGTGTCTGTTCATATCTTCTGCCCATTTTTTGATTTGTTTATTTGTTTCTCGTGTATTGAGTTTGAGAAGTTCTTTGTAGATCTTGGATACCAGTCCTTTATCTGTGGTGTCATTTGCAAATATATTCTCCCATTCCGTGGGCTGCCTCTTAGTTTTTCTGACTGTTTCCTTGGATGTGCAGAAACTTTTAATCTTGATGAAGTCCCATAAATTCATTTTATCTTTTGTTTCTCTTGCCTTTGGGGATGTGTCATGAAAAAGGTTGCTTTGGCCGATGTCGTAGAGGTTGTTGCCTATGTTCTCCTCTAGAATTTTGATGGATTCCTGTCTCACATCGAGGTCTTTCATCCATTTGGAGTTTATTTTTGTGTATGGTGTGAGATAGTGGTCAAGTTTCATTCTCTTGCATGTAGCTGTCCAATTTTCCCAGCACCATTTATTGAAGAGACTGTCTTTTTCCCACCGGATGTTTTTTCCTGCTTTATCAAATATTAGTTGCCCAAAGAGCCGAGGGTCCATTTCTGGGCTCTCTATTCTGTTCCATTGGTCTATGTGTCTGTTTTTGTGCCAGTACCATGCTGTCTTTGTGATCACAGCTTTGTAGTACAGCTCGAAATCCGGCATTGTGATGCCCCCAGCTTTGTTTTTCCTTTTCAACAGTTCCTTGGAGATTCGGGGCCTTTTCTGGTTCCATACAAATTTAAGGACTGTTTGTTCCAGTTCTTTGAAAAATGTCCTTGGTATTTTGATCGGGATAGCATTGAAAGTGTAGATTGCTCTGGGTAGCATGGACATTTTAACTATGTTAATTCTTCCGATCCATGAGCATGGAATATCTTTCCATCTTTTTATGTCTTCCTCAATGTCTTTTAAGAGTGATTTATAGTTTCTAGAATATAGGTCCTTTACGTCTCTGGTTAAGTTAATTCCAAGGTAACGTATGGTTTTTGGTGCTATTGTAAATGGGATGGATTCCCTAATTTCTCTTTCTTCGGTCTCGTTATTCGTGTATAGAAATGCAACTGATTTCTGAGCATTTATTTTGTATCCTGCCACGTTACTGAATTGCTCTATAACTTCTAATAGTTTGGGAGTGGACTCTTTTGGGTTTTCTATATAGAGTATCATGTCATCTGCAAAGAGAGACATTTTGACTTCTTCTTTGCCAATTTGAATACCTTTGATCCCTTTTTGTCGTCTGATTGCTGTTGCAAGGACTTCTAGTACTATGTTGAATAATAGTGGCGAGAGTGGGCATCCTTGTCGAGTTCCTGATCTTAAGGGAAAGGCTTCCAGCTTTTCCCCATTGAGAATAATATTTGCAGTAGGCTTTTCATAGATGGCTTTTATGAGATTGAGAAATGTACCTTCTATTCCTACACTCTGAAGGGTTTTAATCAGGAAAGGATGCTGTATTTTGTCAAATGCTTTTTCGGCATCGCTTGAGAGGATCATATGGTTCCTGAGTCTTTTCTTGTTGATATGATGTATCACGCTGATTGATTTGCGAATATTGAACCACGCTTGCATCCCAGGTATGAATCCCACTTGATCGTGATGGATAATCCTTTTAATGTACTGTTGGATTCTATTAGCAAGTATCTTGTTGAGGATTTTGGCGTCCATATTCATTAGGGAAATCGGTCTGTAATTCTCCTTTTTGAGGGGGTCTTTGCCTGGTTTGGGGATCAAGGTAATATTGGCCTCATAGAATGAGTTTGGTAGCTTTCCTTCTGTTTCTATTTTTTGAAATAGCTTTAGGAGAATAGGTATTATTTCTTCTTTGAATGTTTGGTAGAATTCCCCAGGAAAACCGTCCGGGCCTGGAGTTTTGTTATTTGGAAGGTTGTTTATCACTGACTCAATTTCTTCATAATTAATTGGCCTGTTTAAGGAATCAATTTCTTCCGGTTTCAATCTTGGTAGTTTATAGGTTTCCAGGAAGGATTCCATCTCTTCCAGATTGCTTAGTTTATTGGCATATAGCTGTTGATAAAAATTTCTAATGATCCTTCCAATTTCAATGGTGCTCGTCGTGACCTCTCCTTTTTCATTCATAATTTTAATAATCTGGGTCCTTTCTCTTTTCTTTTGGATAAGTCTTGCCAGTGGTCTGTCAATTTTATTGATTCTCTCAAAGAACCAGCTTCTAGTCCTGTTGATCTGCTCTACTGTACTTCTGGTTTCTGCTTGATTGATTTCAGCTCTAATTTTGGTCAACTGCTTCCTCGTGCGTGGATTAGGCCTGTCCCTCTGTTGCTGTTCCAGCTTCTTGAGGTGAGAATATAAAAACTGCATTTTAGATTTTTCTATTCTTTTGAGTGAGGCTTGGATGGCTATGTATTTCCCCCTTAGGACTGCCTTTGCAGTATCCCATAGGTTTTGGACTGTTGTATTTTCATTCTCATTGGTCTCCATAAATTGTTTAATTTGATTTTTGATTTCCTGGTTTATCGAGTCATTCCTGAGCAGGATGGTTCTTAGTCTCCAAGTGTTTGAGTTTCTTCCAAATTTTTCCTTGTGGTTGAGTTCCAATTTCAGAGCGTTGTGGTCTGAGAATATGCAGGGGATAATTTCAATCTTTTGGTATCGGCTGAGACCTGTTTTGTGTCCCAGAACATGGTCTATTCTTGAGAATGTTCCATGGGCATTAGAATAGAATGAGTATTCTTTGGTTCTGGGGTGTAGTGTTCTATATATATCTATGAGGTCCAACTCGTCGAGTATGGCATTCAAAGCCTTTGATTCTTTGCTTAGTTTTTGCCAGGGTGTTCTGTCTATTTCTGAGAGTGGAGTGTTGAGGTCCCCTACTATTAACGTATTTTTATTTATATGTCTCTTTATTCTGGTTAAGAGTTGGCTTGTGTATCTTGCTGCTCCCCTGTTGGGGGCATATATATTTATAATTGTCATATCCACTTGTTGAATACTTCCCTTAAGAATAATATAGTGCCCTTCTGCATCTCTATCTATAGTCTGTAGTTTAAAATCCAATTTATCTGATATGAGAATTGCTACCCCAGCTTTCTTTTGAGGTCCATTTGCGTGAAAGATGGTACTCCATCCCCTTACTCTCAGTCTGAATGCATCTTTGGGTTTGAAATGAGTCTCTTGTAGACAGCAAATGGATGGGTCATTTCTTTTTATCCAATCTGCAACCCTGTGGCGCTTTATGGGATGGTTCAAACCATTTACATTAAGACTGATTACTGAGAGATATGATTTTAATGTTGCCATGTTGCCAGTAAAGTCTTTGTTTGTATTGGCTGTGACTTTCTGTTCTGTATCACTCTTGGGGCCTTTTTACTTTTATAGAACCCCCCGTAATATCTCCTGTAGGGCTGGTTTCATGGTTACAAAATTGGTTAGTGACTGGCGATTCTGAAATGTCTTTATTTCTCCATCAATTCTGAATGACAGCCTTGCTGGATAAAGGATCCTTGGCTGCATGTTTTTCTCTGAAAGAGCTTTAAATATGCTCCCCCAACCCTTTCTCTCATTCCAGGTCTGTGTAGACAGGTCTGACGTAATTCTGATGCTTTTGCCTTGGTACGTGAGAAATTTCTTTGCCCTGGCCGCTTTCAATACTGTATCCTTGCATGTAATATTTGCGAATTGCACTATGATGTGACGTGGTGTAGGTTTGTCATGGTTGAGCTTGGGAGGGGTCCTCTCTGCCTCTTGGACACGAATGTTTGTTTCCCTTGCTAGATTAGGGAAGTTTTCAGCTACAATTTGTTCAAATATCTCTTCTAGACCTCTGTTTTTCTCCACCCCCTCGGGGATGCCGATGATTCTAACATTGGATCGTTTCATTGAGTCAGTAATCTCCCGTAACCTACATTCGTGGGCGTGGATTTTTTTAAGACCATCTTCTATTTTCATTTTTTCCTCTATTAACCCATCCTCCAATTCACTAACCCGTTCCTCTGCTTCTGCGACCCTGGCCGTCAGAGCCTCTAGTTTTGCCTGCATTTGGCTCATAGAATTTTTAATTTCTGTCAGATTCGCTCTCATTTCTGTCCTTAGGGATTCTATATTCTCAGTAACCTTTTCGTTAATAGTTTTTTCAATTCTCATCATTTTGACCATGGTTACTCTGAATTCCATTTCTGATAATTTGGTTACATCCATATCCATTATTTCTGTGGCAGAGGCCACAGACTCACTGTCTTTTCTTTGCTGGGGGGGGCTTCTCCTTCTTGTCATTCTGATGAAGAGAGGTTGCGGGGTTTCCAGAGCCCAAATTATTGACTGGGTCCCAGGCCGTGCCCCTTGTTTTATAGGGATCTTAGGGATGTGGGCTTCTTCTTTAAAGATTTTATTTATTTATTTATGTGGCAGCCAACCAGCGAGAGAGGGAATAGAAGCAGGGGAGTGGGAGAGGAAGAAGCAGGCTCCCAGCGGAGGAGCCCGATGAGGGACTCCTTTCCGGAACGCTGGGATCACGCCCTAAGCCGAAGGCAGGCACTCAATGACTGCGCCACCCCGGCGCCTCGGGTTGTGGGCTTCTTGATTTTTCAGCCTGCCTTCTGTGTTCTGGGGGAGGGGCCTGCCGCGCCGATACTCAGGCAACCCTGTTTGGGTAGAGTCTCGGCGTCCCCTGCGAGGGGGGATGGGGATGGGCACTCCCTGAGCCGGTATTTCCCGGCTTTTTTTCTCTGGCGGCTTTCCCTGGCGGTTTGCTGTGCCTCTTCTGAGAGTCAGAGCAGCAGCGGCCAAATTTCAGCCTCTGTCACAGAACAGAGGGATTGTGGCCCGTTCTCTACTAATGTTCTGGCCACTTTAACTCTGTTTCTGTTGGTGCTGCTCAACCCTGCAGCTTCCGGGATGTGCGCCCCACACCCGGCGTCCCAGCCCTCACTTCCAGGGCCGGCGCGTCTCTGTCCTTTGTGTTTCTAATGCCGCCAGCCGCCCCGCGCGCGCTCCCGGATCTCCCGGTCTCAGTCTGGATCCAGTGAGCGCACCGGGATTCCGGTGTTCCGCGAGATGCCTGGTGGCGTGCGCACCCGGCTCACGGTCTCAGTCTGCTGTTTTGCGGTGCCGTCCGCGAGCCCCGCCCGCTCTCCCGTGCAAGTGGCTACCACTTCCCGGCGCCCGAACACGGCGGCTCCCTCCCCCTTCCGTTTATCTTCTGATATCTGTGCACAGCTTCATGGCTCCCCGCTTCGTACCTCAATACTCAGCGCTGGAGATGTTCATTTGTAGAGATCCAGATGCGTCTTCCTGCATCTCAGGCTGGTTCCGTGGTTGTTTAGGCTGGTCTGGTACCTATCCAGCTCGACTCGGAGGACTGGCTGAAAACGGTGTCTCCTACTCCTCCGCCATCTTAACTCCGAGCTGGGTGTTTGGATTTATATTGAACTAATGTTTGTTGTTTGTCCTGACTGCTCTGTATGTTTTCTTGTTTTTTTTTTTTTCTTGCCTTTAGAGTCTTTGAATTCAAAAGAATTCTTTTCCACCCTCTATTTATTTGGACATCTTTGTACTCTTTACATGCATTTAATGGTTACCCTAAAGATTATAAAAGTCATACTTTTATTGCACAATAGCACAATCCAAAGGTAATTACCACCTCCATCCTTTTCCCAGAAAGGACAAGGAACTAGAGATATAATTCCATTTACCTTCTTCCTTGTGCTGTAATTTAAATCGATTTCATTTTCCCATAGTCATTATTATTAAAAAAAATCAAGTTATTGTTGTTTTAGCTTTACCTGTGTACATGCCATTTTATTTGTTCTTTTTTTTTTTTTTAAACATTTGTATATCTGAGGTCACTTCTGCCTAAAGTGCAGCATTTAGAAATTCCAATGAGGTTTTATTGGAGATTCTGTAGACTCTGTTGGACTTTGTCTGAAGATTTGTTTAACTTGTCTTTATTTCTTAAAATATATTTTGATGGGTATATTGTATAATGTTGGCAGTTATTTCCTTTTAGTGCATTGAAGACATTTCACTGTCTTCTGGCTTGTATTGTTGAGAACTGCGAATAATAATTTTTTTCTCTTTCAATACTTATTTTTCCCAACGTTTAAGGTTTTTCTTTGTTTCTGGTATTCTGTAGTCTGACTATATTATGTTCTATAGAACATATTTCTTTGGATTGGTGTCTTTCATTAGTTACCTTTTTAAATCCTGCTGCTTCTCATTTTATTTCTCTTCTCTTTCAATAATTTTGTTTAAACCTTGCATATTGTCTTCTATGTACCTATTTGCATTTTGTAATTTCTGTGCTGCTAGAATTCTGTATAATATATACCCTAAATTCGTTTACTTACTTTTTTTTCATCTGTGACGATCTATTTCAGTTACCGTATTGGTCTTTTCTAGAAATTATAGTCAACATGGGTCTCTCTCGCTCCTTTTTTTAAAGATTATTTATTAATTAGAGAGAGAGAGCACAAGCTGGGGCGAGGGGCAGAGGGAGAAAGAGAAGCAGACTCCCCGTTGATCAGGGAGCCCAACGCAGGGCTTTATCACAGGACCCTGAGATCATGACCTTAGCCAAAGGCAGACACTTAACTGACTGAGTCACCCAGGCACCCCATATGGCTCTGTTCTACAGAAAAAGAAGTCAATGGAATTGTTCCCTATGAATATTCATTCAGTCTTATATTTTCCTTTTTTTAACATGGGGAATTTTTTTTTACAGTCTCTATCTAATAATTCTAATACTTCAAGTTTTAGTGAGTCTGTTTCTATGGTCTTTCTTTTGTTTGTTCTTTTGCATATCATCTTTCTTGATGTGTTTAGTTACTTTTTGTTCCAAGCTCCACATTTTCTCTCAAGCTTATTTGAAGCCTAGGATAAAGGTACTTTTCCTCTAGAGAAGATTTAAGATTTGCTTGACACGTGCCCCACAGTACTTCCAATTGAGGACTACTTGCAACTAAGTCCCATCTGAAGTTTTCTGTATCAGATCAAGTGAATTTAGAATATTTGTGAGAGCACCAGTGTTTGATTACTATCTCTCAGGTATCTGTCTCCTTCTACACAGCATTAAAAAAAGCTTTCTTTATAGACCACAGAATATAAGGTGTTAGAAACTGTTACAAATGAAATCTTTTGAGCCCCCACTACATAAAAGAGTTGTTCTTTTAGACCTTTCGCCTCAGAAGTCCCAACTTGTGCATTGTAGTCTCACTAAATATTATCAGAGAAGTGATTTTAGTGTTCTTTCTGTATTTTGGTTTCTGCTTTTAGTTTGTTTTTATCCTACTAGTTCCCACTACTTCATAAGGTTTTTAGATGCTTTTCAAATGTTTTTCATATTTTCATTAGCATTTCAGAAAGAGGGTTTATATAAAAATATTGCTTATAATACTAGCCTAATCAGAACTTTTGTATAGCAATTTAAAGTGATTTCTTCCCTTGAATAATTGTGTGTGTGTGTGTGTGTGTATGTGTGTGTGTAAATGTAAGTCATAATTTTGAAAGTTCCGCACTTTGGACATATTTTGCATATTTATGTTTTCTATTGTTGTAAGGTAATTTCTACTTTCATGGACTTCTAATCTCTTGAGACTCATTAAAGTCTCAATTTTGCATTATTCTTATGTTTTTGGAAGAGCTTTCAAATGTAGAGACATACGTAGCTACTATTTTAGGAAGAGTGCAGTGAAACTCACAGGTAATCCTGATAACTTTATCATTTAGGAAAAACTGTTGGATGTGCAGAGTATAGGATAAAAATTATTAAAATAAGAGGAGAATGGAACATGAACTATTTTGGTATATTTTATCCTCCTTTTTCTAGGTCCAGTGGGTTTCTGAAGAGTGTGTGTGTGTGTGTGTGTGTGTATACACACATACATCAAATTTGTGTAACCTAAATTATTCTTTAAAAATATTAAAAGAATCACATAAATATAGTCAACTGATTTTTTTCTTATGAAGATACAAAGGCAATTAAATGAAGAAATAGTCATCTTTTCAACAAATGGTACATGAACAGTTGGATATCCATGTGGAAAAAAATGAACTTAAACACAGATCTAACCCCTTTGCACAAAACTTAACTCATCTTAAATGTAAAACTCTAAATTTCTAAAATAAAACATAAGAGAAAGTCTATATGACTTTAGGTTTAATGACAAGGTTTTGAGGTTTTTAAAGCTGTAACGACCAAGAGCACAATCCATGAAAGAAGCAATTGGCAGGTTGGACTTTACTGAAATTAAAATTTTTTCTGCTCCACAAAATTTAAGAAAATTAAAAGAAGAGTCACAGACTGGGAGGATATATTTGCAAGACATATGTATGATAAAGGATTGTATTCAAAATACACAAAGAGCTCAATAAACTGAATGATAAGAAAATAAATACCCAATAAAAAAGTGGGCAAAGACCTGAACAGACATACCACAGAAGATACACAGATGGCATATAGACATGTGAAAAGATGCTCAACATCATTTGTCATAAGGGCAGTGCAAATTAAAACAATAAAAAGATATTACTACACAGCTATTAGAATGGCTAAAATACAAAAAACTGGCAATACCAATCACTGTCAAGGATGTGAAGCTATAGGAAATCATGGTTGATGGGAATGCAAAATGGTATAGCCACTTTGGAAGACAGTCTAATAGTTCCTTACAAAATTAAACATACCCTTCCTGTAAAATACAGCAAAAATAAACAGGTATTTACTAACTGATTTGAAACATGTCCATACAAAACCTGCATGTATTTATAGTAATTATATTCGTTAGTTTCCAGAAGCTATCTAGATGCCCTTCAGTAGATGAAATGGATGAACTGTGCAACATCCATACAGTGGAATACTATTTGGTGGTAAGAAGGAATGAGTGCTCGTGCCATGCAGAAAGCATAGATGAATCTTAATAGGTATTGCGGAGTGATAGAAGCCAGTCTGAAAAGGCTACATACTACGATTCCAGATTATGTCACATTCTGGAAAAGGGTAGATTGTAGAGATAATAAACAGATTAGTGTTTGCCAGGGTTTTAGGGAGGAAAGAGGGTTGAATCACAGGGGATTAGGGTGATGAAACTATTGTGTATGATGCTGTAATGGTAATATATGATACTATGTGTTTCTAAAACCCATAGAACTTATAGCACAAAGAATAAACATTGATGTTTGCAAATTAAAAAAAAAACTCTTATGAGGTCATTACAGGTTGAATTCAGACTGTGACATAAAATCAAACTATATTACAAATGCATGAAATAACCTTGCTGAAGGGGTTTGGGGGACAAGTACTGTCCTAAGTAAGTGAATAGTGGAGCCTGTAAGACTAAAGGCAAAAGGAACTAAAATGCATGGTACTCTAGTTGCGGTTATTTTCCACCGGGCTATGGACTACCAATTCTGAAGTCACTTTATACATGTGTACTGGAATTGAAAAATTAAGTAAATAGATGGTTGATGGTGGGAACCAGAATTTTCACTGTTGGGAGATTTCACTGTAGGAAATTATGGATAAAAAAAGGGAGGACTCTAGAATATTCCATGTGGTAATGGAGTTAAAGATATTAGTATAACTTATATATAGCTTAATGTAGATACATATGGCTACATATAGAAATGGCTATGTTTGTATACATACATATATATTTCTGGTTCTTTACGCTGAGAGGGCCTAAAAGAAATGACATTCCACTAGCAATGAGCCAGTAGCAATAAACACACTTAGCATATAGATCTTGGTTTCTAATTCCATTCTCTAGTAAGGAACTATTCTTTACTGTCACCATTTAATTTTTCTCTTCAGTTCCTTAAGACTAAAAACCTTTGGCTGGTATTTTCCCTCTAATGTGTAGTTTTTACCTTCTGGAGTTCTCAAATTCCTTTAATAATAGCCTGAAAATTTGGGTCTTTCTCCACAGAAGTACATAGACCTAAATTTTCATAGTTTCAAAAGGTCCATAGATATTTAAGAATCTATATGCCACAGATTAAGAAGCCCTGCTTCTCTTGAATCATATTAATAGTAGTGCTTGAGGTAGCAGATTTATGTTTTAAAAAGTAAATTTATTTTTCTTTTTGTCCTTTCCTTTAATTCTTGTCTTATGTGGACTGAAGATGAGGTTGTTTTAATAGCTGTTGGAGATTTGGTGAAAGTGGTTTGAAAGATTAAAGCCCTCAGACAATGCTTGCTCAACCAAGCTCCAAATTTTGAAATTCGAATATTTAGTAAATTTATCCGTTCTTGAAATGGATGAAATGTACCCTATGCAGTCTTCGAAGACTAGTCAATTGGTACTCCCATATCATGTGCCAAAGTGTGAGTTTTCTTTTTGAACATTTAATTTGATGTTTCACTTATCTTTTGTTTATACAGAGGAAGAAGTACATAAGCTTTTTATAAGGAATGTTACCACGTGCAGTCTACCATTTAGAGACAGACTCATCACTGGAGATATAATCACAATTTTTTTTTTTTATTCATGCAAGGTACCTGTGGAGACCTATAAAACAATTTCAATATTTTTTTTAAGTACGCTCCACACACAGTATGAAGCCCAACATGGGGCTTTAATTCCTAACCCTGAGATCAAGACCTGAGCTGAGCTCAAGAGTAAGATGCTTAACCTACTGAGCCATCCAGGTGCCCCCAACAATTTCTATTTTAAGACATTCTAAAAGATACGTTTCCAAAAGTCTTTGTTTATAATAACCTTTGAGGTATTTTTTTTTCCATTTGTGTACATACTACTTAGACAGACTTGCATGTATCAGAAGTTTTTATAATTAAGCTTGAAATACTCATTAAAAAGCAACCAAAGTATATCTCTTTCTCTACCTTTCTTTCATTCCCTCTCTTCAAATCTTTTTTTAAATTTTATTTATTTTTATTTATTTTTTAAATATTTTTTATTATATTATGTTAGTCACCATACAGTACATCCCTGGTTTTTGATATAAAGTTCGATGATTCGTTAGTTGCGTATAACACCCAGTGCATCATGCAATACGTGCCCTCCTTACTACCCATCACCAGTCTATCCCATTGCCCCACCACCCTCCCCTCTGAGGCCCTCAGTTTGTTTCTCATAGTACATAGTCTCTCTTGCTTCATTCCCCCTTCTGATTACCCCCCCTTTCCTTATCCCTTTCTTCTCCTACTGATCTTCCTACTTCTTATGTTCCATAGATGAGAGAAATCATATGATAGTTGTCTTTCTCTGCTTGACTTATTTCACTTAGCATTATCTCCTCCAGTGCCGTCCATGTTGTAGCAAATGTTGAGAACTCGTTCTTTCTGATAGCTGAGTAATATTCCATTGTATATATGGACCACAACTTCTTATTCCAGTCATCTGTTGAAGGGCATCTCGGTTCCTTCCATGATTTAGCTATTGTGGACAATGCTGCTGTGAACATTGGGGTGCATGTGGCCCTTCTCTTTACTACGTCTGTATCATTGGGGTAAACACCCAGTAGTGCAATGGCTGGATCATAGGGTAGCTCAATTTTTAACTTTTTAAGGGACCTCCACACTGTTTTCCAGAGTGGCTGTACCAACGTGCATTCCCACCAACAATATAGGAGGGATCCCCTTTCTCCACATCCTCTCCAACAGTTGTTGTTTCTTGCCTTGTCAATTTTTGCCATTCTAACTGGCATAAGGTGGTATCTCAGTGTGGTTTTGATTTTAATTTCCCTGATGGCTAATGATTTTGAACATTTTTTCATGTGTCTGTTAGCCATTTATATGTCTTCATTGGAAGAGTATCTGTTCATATCTTCTGCCCATTTTATAATTTGTTTATTTGTTTCTCGTGCATTGAGTTTGAGAAGTTCTTTGTAGATCTTGGATACCAGTCTTTTATCTGTAGTGTCATTTGCAAATATCTTCTCCCATTCCGTGGGCTGCCTCTTAGTTTTTTTGACTGTTTCCTTGGCTGTGCAGAAGCTTTTTATCTTGATGAAGTCCCACAAGTTCATTTTTTCTTTTGTTCCTCTTGCCTTTGGAGATGTGTCATGAAAAGACCTGCTGTGGCCGATGTCATAGAGGTTGCTGCTTATGTTCTCCTCTAGGATTTTGATGGATTCCTGTCTCACATTGAGGTCTTTCATCCATTTGGAGTTTATCTTTGTGTATGGTGTGAAAGAGTGGTTAAGTTTCAATCTTTTGCATATATCCGTCCAGTTTTCCCAGCACCATTTATTGAAGAGACTGTCTTTTTTCCACTGGGTGTTTTTTCCTGCTTTGTCAAAGATTAGTTGCCCAAAGAGCCAAGGGTCCATTTCTGGGTTCTCTATTCTGTTTCATTGGTCTATGTGTCTGTTTTTGTGTCAGTACCATGCCATCTTTGTGATCACAGCTTTGTAGTAGAGCTTGAAATCCGGCAATGTGATGCCCCCAGCTTTGTTTTTCCTTTTCAACAATTCCTTGGCGATTCGGGGCCTTTTCTGGTTCCACACAAATTTAAGGGCCATTTGTTCCAGTTCCTTGAAAAATTTCATTGGTATTTTGATCGGGATGGCATTGAAAGTGTAGATTGCTCTGGGTAGCATGGACATTTTAACTGTGTTAATTCTTCCGATCCATGAGCATGGAATATTTTTCATCTTTTTGTGTCTTCTTCAATGTCTTTCAAGAGTGATTTGTAGTTTCTAGAATAGAGATCCTTTATGTCTCCGGTTAAGTTAATTCCAAGGTAGCGTATGGTTTTTGGTGCTATTGTAAATGGGATGGATTTCCTAATTTCTCTTTCTTCAGTCTCATTATTCGTGTATAGAAATGCAACTGATTTCTGAGCATTGATTTTGTATCCCGCCACATTACTGAATTGCTCTATAACTTCTAATAGTTTGGGAGTGGATTCTTTTGGGTTTTCCATATAGAGTATCATGTCATCTGGGAAGAGAGACATTTTGACTTCTTCTCTGCCGATTTGGATACCTTTGATCCCTTTTTGTTGTCTGATTGCTGTTGCAAGGACTTCTAGTACTATGTTGAATAATAGTGGCGAGAGTGGGCATCCTTGTCGTGTTCCTGATCTTAAGGGAAAGGTTTCCAGCTTTTCCCCATTGAGAATGATATTTGCTGTAGGTTTTTCATAGATGGTTTTTATGAGATTGAGGAATGTACCCTCTATCCTACACTCTGAAGGGTTTTAATCAGGAAAGGATGCTGTATTTTGTCAAATGCTTTTTCTGCATCTGTTGAGAGGATCTTATGGTTCTTGATTCTTTTCTTGTTGATATGGTGTATCACACTGACCGATTTGCGAATGTTGAACCACGCTTGCATCCCAGGGATGAATCCCACTTGGTCATGATGAATAATCCTTTTAACGTACTGTTGGATTCTATTAGCCAGGATCTTGTTGAGGATTTTGGCGTCCATATTCATTAGGGAAATCGGTCTGTAATTCTCCTTTTTGATGGGTTCTTTGCCTGGTTTGGGGATCAAGGTAATATTGGCCTCATAGAATGAGTTTGGTAGCATTCCTTCTGTTTCTATTTTTGAAATAGCTTTAGGAGAATAGGTATCATTTCTTCTGTTTCAATCTCTTCATACTTAATTGGCCTGTTTAAAAAATCAGTCTTCCTGTTTCAGTCTTGGTAGTTTATAGGTTTCCAGGAAGTCCTCCATCTCTTCCAGATTGCTTAATTTATTGGCATAAAGCTGTTGATCAAAGTTTCTAATAATCCTTCCAATTACTTTGGTGTTGGTTGTGACCTCTCCTTTTTCATTCATAATTTTATTAATTTGGGTCCTTTCTCTATTCTTTTGGATAAGTCTTGCCAGTGGTCTGTTAATTTTATTGATTCTCTCAAAGAACCAGCTTCTAGTTCTGTTGATCTGCTCTACTGTACTCCTGGTTTCTAATTCATAGATTTCTGCTCTAATCTTGATCAGCTGCTTTCTCGTGCGTGGATTAGGCCTGTCCCTCTGTTGCTGTTCCAGCTTCTTGAGGTGAGAATATAAAAACTGCATTTTAGATTTTTCTCTTCTTTTGAGTGAGGCTTGGATGGCTATGTATTTTCCCCTTAGGACTGCCTTTGCAGTATCCCATAGGTTTTGGACCGTTGTGTTTTCATTCTCATTGGTCTCCATAAATTGTTTAAATTGATTTTTGATTTCCTGGTTTATCGAATCATTCCTGAGCAGGATGTTTCTTAGTCTCCATGTGTTAGAGTTTCTTCCAAATTTTTCCTTGTGGTTGAGTTCCAATCAAAGCGTTGTGGTCTGAGAATATGCAGGGAATAATTTCAGTCTTTTGGTATCGGTTGAGACGTGTTTTGTGACCCAGAACATGGTCTATTCTTGAGAATGTTCCATGGGCATTAGAATAGAATGAGTATTCTTTGGTTCTGGGGTGTAGTGCTCTATATATATCTGTGAGGTCCAACTCGTCGAGTATGGCATTCAAAGCTCTTGTTTGTTTGCCGATTTTCTGCTTAGGTGCTCTATTTCTGATAGTGGAGTGTTGAGGTCCCCTACTATTAACGTATTTTTATCTATATGTCTCTTTATTGTGGTAAAGAGCTGGCTTGTGTAATTTGCTGCTCCCCTGTTGGAGGCATATATATTTATAATTGTCATATGCACTTGTTGTATACATCCCTTAAGAATAATATAGTGCCTTTCTGTGTCTCTAACTATAGTCTTTAGTTTAAAATCCAATCTGTCTGATATGAGAATTGCTACCCCAGCTTTCTTTTGAGGTCCGTTGGCATGAAAGATGGTATTCCATCCCTTTACTTTCAGTCTGAATGTATCTTTAGGTTCAAAATGAGTCTCTTGTAGACAGCAAATGGATGGGTCATGTCTTTTTATCCAATCTGCACCCTGTGGCATTATGGGAGCATTTAGGCCATTTACATTGAGACTGATTATTGAGAGATATGATTTTAATGATGCCATGTTGCCTGTAACGTATTTGTTTCTATAGATTGTGACTTTCTGTTCTGTATCACTCTTGGGGCCTTTTCACTTTTATAGAACCCCCCTTAATATCTCCTGTAGGGTTGGTTTCGTGGTTACAAAATTGGTCAATGACTGGCGATTCTGGAAGGTCTTTATTTCTCCATCCATTCTGAATGACAGCTTTGCTGGATAAAGGATCCTTGGCTGCATGTTTGTCTCTGAAGGAGCTTTAAAAATATCCCCCCAACCCTTTCTCTCATTCCAGGTCTGTGTAGACAGGTCTGATGTAATTCTGATACCTTTGTCTTGGTACGTGAGAAATTTCTTTGCCCTGGCCACTTTCAGTACTGTATCCTTGGATCTAATATTTGTGACCTGCACTATGACGTGACGTGGTGTAGGTTTGTCGTGGTTGAGCTGTGGGGGGGGTGGTCCTCTCTGCCTCTTTGACACGAATGCTTGTTTCCTTTGCTAGATTAGGGAAGTTTTGAGCTACAATTTGTTCGAATATCTCTTCTAGACCTCTGTTTTTCTCCACCCCCTCGGGGATGCTGATGATTCTGACATTGGAACGTTTCATTGAGTCAGTAATCTCCCCTAACCTACATTCTTGAGATTGGATTTTTTTGATCCAAGTTTCTGTTTTAGCTTTCTCTTCTACTAACCCATCCTCCATGTCACTGATACGTTCTTCTGCCTCTTTCACCCTGGCTGTCAGAGCATCTAGTTTTGACTGCATTTGATTCATAGAATTTTTAATTTCTGCCAGATTCGCTCTCATTTCTGCCCTTAGAGATTCTATATTCTCATTAACATTTTTGGTAATACTTTTTTCAAGTCTACACATCATCTTGACCATTGTTACTCTGAACTCCATTTCTGATAATTTGGTTATATCCATATCCATTAGTTCTGGGGCGCCTGGGTAGCGCAGTCGTTAAGCGTCTGCCTTCGGCTCAGGGCATGATCCTGGCATTCCGGGATCGAGTCCCACATCGGGCTCTTCTGCTGGGAGCCTGCTTCTTCCTCTCCCACTCCCCCTGCTGTGTTCCCTCCCTCGCTGGCTGTCTCTCTGTCACATAAATAAATAAAATCTTAAAAAAAAAAGAAACATATCCACAGACTCATTGTCTTTTGTCTTCTGGGGGGATTTCTCCTTCTCGTCATTCTGATGAGGAAAGGTTGCGGGGTTGTCCAGAGCCCAAATTATTGACCGGGACCCAGGCAGTGCACACTTGTTTTATAGGGATCTTTGGGATGTGGGCTTCTTGATTTTTCAGTCTGCCTTCTCGGGGAGCGGCCTGCCGCCGATACACAGGCAACCCCGTTTGGGTAGAGTCTCCGGGTCCCCTGCGAGGGGGGATGGGGATGGGCACACTGTGAGCCGGTATTTCCAGGCTTTTGTTTTCTGGCGGTTCCCTGGTGGTTTGCTGTGCCTCATCTGAGAGAGTAGCAGTGGCCAAATCCCAGCGTGTCTCAGAACAGAGGGATCGCAGACCGCTCTCCACTGATGTTCTGGCCACTTTAAGTCAGTTTATTTTGGTCCTGCCCAATCCTGCAGCGTCCCTGGATGTGCACCCCACACCCGCCATCCCAGCCCTGACTTCCAGGGCCGGTGCTTCTCTGTCCTTTGTGTTTCTAATACCGCTAGCTGCCAGCCATCCCCGCGCGCTCCGGATCTCCTTGTCTCAGTCTGGTTCCAGTGATCGCACCGGAGCTCCGTTTCAGTCTGGTTGCTTGCGTTCCCCGGCTCTCGGTCTCAGTCTGCTCTCTCTTGGGTGCCAGTCCACGAGTCCGTCCGCTCTCCCATACAGGTGGCTACCGCGTCCCAGCGCCCAAACGCGGCGCCTCCCTCCCCCTTCCGTTTATCTTCTGATATTTGTGCGCGGTTTCATGGCTCCCCGCTTCGTGCCTCAATATTCATCGCTGGAGATGTTCATTTGTACAGATCCAGATGTATCTTCCTGCGTCTCAGGCTGATTCCACGGATGTTCAGGATGGTCTGGTACCTCTCCAGCTCGACTCAGGGGACCAGCTGAAAAAGGGGTCCCCTACTCCTCCGCCATCTTAACTCCTCCCATCTCCCTCTCTTCAAATCTTGAGAAAGATTCCTGTATGTATGCAGTCACTGAATCTTAAGTAACTGTTAAGTTCTGTATTCTGGTATGCAGTGTTTCTTTAGTAAATACTTCTTCGTTGGAGTAGCCTCAGCATCTTCTCCTTTTCAGACTTAGAAAAGTTTTCTCTAGTAATTTATCCATATTTATTTTCAGGTTTTCTTCATTTCATTTTGATATACAACCTGCTGTCTAATACTTAAAGTAATATTGAAACAAAAAATGAGGCTACCAAAAATTGTCCTGTTACATGCT
Source organism: Ursus arctos (assembly GCF_023065955.2). Classification (NCBI taxonomy): domain Eukaryota; kingdom Metazoa; phylum Chordata; class Mammalia; order Carnivora; family Ursidae; genus Ursus; species Ursus arctos. The sequence goes on from NW_026622875.1 coordinate 25,834,521, forward strand.
TGGATTTTCTCTTCTTCATCACCAGATTAGATTTTATTTATTAAGACTCTACAATCCAGTCCTTTTTTTTTTTTTTTTTTAATTTGATAGATCAAGCAGGGGGAGCAGCAGGCAGAGGCCGAGGGAAAAGGAGAAGCAGGCTTCTTGCTGAGCAGGGAGCCCTACATGGGGCTTGATCCCCTACCCTGGGATCATGACCTGAGCCCAAGGTAGACGCTTAACTGAGTAGTCACCCAGGTACCCCTGTAATCCAATCTTTAAAAGAAAATCCTTAAAATAGAAAGCTGTTTCCTATATGGGACAGCTAGTAAGAAAGCTCTGGGGAACACTGTCTGCTGAGTGCTCTTAGGCAATGTTAGTATATTTAATGATCAACCAGGTTCACTAATAATATCTCCATTATATCTCTAAACCACAGCCACGTATTTCTCTTTCCCTGAGGCAGCCAATTTTGCCAGATATTTGTATATCTTTCCAGAAATACTTTAAAGCATATACAATCAAGTACATATATATTCCTTTTTTTCATCTATGAATATATCCTACAGATCTTTCCATATCCAACACAGACCTGTTTATCATTTTAGACAGCTCCATGGATCCCATTGATTTTAGTCAATTAAGAGTAGTGCTTAGTCATGGACCCTATAGCCAGACTGCATGCATATAGAACACGAATCTGCTACTGGGAAACCCCTTTTACAAGTTGCTAAATCTCTAGGTGCCTCAATTTTCTCTTCTGTATAATGAGAGAAAAATGGTACGTTCTTCATAGGTGGTGTTGTGAAGATTAAACATGTTAACTTCAAGGGTTTATTTCTTAGAAAAATGCCTGGCAGATAATGAGCACCCAAGTGTTACCTGTCACCACCATTATTACTATCATCAACACTTTTAGTTATTAGTTAGAATCTTATTTATGGGTATATGTATTTTTCCTTTTGCTTTCACAAACAGTGCTTCAGGGAATAACATCGTACCTTCATTATTTCATGTGTGTGAGTTTATGGTTTCTTTGCAACACGTACAAGAATATCAAGACAAGGAGTATGTAAATTGTAATTTCAGTAAACATTTGCCAAATTGCCTACCATGGGGATTGTCTCAAGTTATGTTCTCTCCAGCAGTTTGACATAATTTAAGTGTTAGAGAACTTGATGGTCACTTTCTGATGTTATTGTTTCTGGAATTATTCATGGTTAAAGATGACAATTTTTAAAGTTGTTCCTTTATCTTCATTAGAAGTATAATCCTGTCAGGAGGGCCTGCTTAAACAGCGTTTTATTTTTTTAGTATAAAATATATATGTTGATAGGTTATTTTAGGATTCTCACAGATGGTGTGAGACACATAGAGAATGGAAGATAATCTTTTTTCTTTTTTTTTCTTTATTTTCAGATATTTATGTTTCTGTGAATCTGAATTATTTCAGATCTTTAATTTACTTTTATTATCCGTTGTCAAAGGTTAAAATAGGAGAGAGAAGACTCAAGATGTCAGGTATTTTTCGAGGAATTGGGCTGAATACAGATTAATAAGTAGTAGTCTCTGCCATACTTTTGTCTAGGGCGAGAGGTAGATGGGGGCCATACCCAGGTTAGAAAATGTAGAATGGGACAAAGAAAAATGTGTTGGACAGAACTTTGGAAATTACCTGTGTTTATTCAGGTAAATGACTGAAAGTAAGTGAAAGAAATCAAAGTCATCAGAGAATACAGTACAAGGGTATAGTGTTACAGAAGCCAACATAATGAGCAAATGTTTTAAATGGAATAGATAAGGTATTACTAAAGAAAAACTTTGATGTAACAATCAGCAGATAATAGGTGTGAGGAAGCAGTTGCAGTAGAGTTATGGGACTGGACTGAAGAAGAATGAGCAGTTAGAAAGTAGTATGTAAATAGGCTAATGTTTCTAATAGTCATTGTGGCAGCAGCAGGATTTTCCTGTCTTAAAAAAACCTCAATGACTAGCTTCCGTTCATTTTCAAAGTTATAGCTTTAATTATCTGATTTTATTTTATTAATAATTGTTACTTATATATGATAGTAATTTTTAAAGATGCTAATCATGCAGCTGGTTTTTATTTTGCTTTTAATACTAGTTACTGTTTTCTTGCCTTTCATTTTATGATACTAAATACTGCAAAATAGTCCTCCATTTATGAACTAACTTGCTAGTCCAGTGAAATTATAGTTAAGACTCCACTGTGTATGAAAACTGCAATATCAGTCATGGAAATAGAATTAAACATTATTTATACTCATATTTAACAATGACACATTTAACTTTTTAAGTAATCTCTAAACCCACTGTGGGGCTTGAACCTACAGAGATCAAGAGTTGCATGCTCTACGTACTGAGCCATCTAGGCACTCCTTCCCATGTGTAACTTTTTACTGAACTACTGTGATTAGCGTTGTCCTTTTTCATGGTTTTTTAAAAATCAATTTTACCAAGATACAGTTTCCAAATGTGCACATTTTAAGTGTACAGATAAATGACTTTCGAGAAATGCATATAGCCATTTAATAATGCTACCCCATGCAAAATATAAAATACTTCCATCTCTTCAAGAACAACTCATTCTTCTCATGTTTAATAACTTAAAAATCTAATTTTACTTCTTTTGCTGGGTTAGTACTTAATGAAAGTAATTTTGCTTATCAAGAGTACCATGAAACAACTCCTGAAATTACATGCTTTTTATATATGGGACTCTATTTCAGGTTGACAAAATAGTTCATGACCCAAACAAGGCTAAATACAGTTAAAACTGTTTTGTGTACTTTGAGTGATTTTATTTATTCATTTATTTTTGAGGGGGGTGGGGAAGGGGCAGAGGAAGAGAGAGAGAATCTGAAGCAGGTTCCATACTTGGCACGGAGCCTGTTGTGGGGCTTGATCCCATGACCCTGAGATGATAACCCGAGCTAAAATCTAGGATTGGACACTCAACCAAGTGAGCCACCCAGGCACTCCTAATTTGAATGATTTTTAAAGATTGTTTAACAGAAAGTTACTTTTACTTGAGAATTTATAATTAGCAATTCGATGCATTTTTTGTTTATTTAATTTTTTAAAACCTCTGAAAATGAAGGCTGTATTGTAGTGCATAAACAACCTGTCTTCAGTGATTTTAAATACTGTCTGTGATACTGTTTTTCCCATAAAAAATAAAATCACAATGTAAAAGTTTCCTATTGTGTTTAGGAAATTATATGTTGAGGAGGAACTCTAAAAATATTTTCCCTTTTCACTCACCTTCCAACTAGACTCTCATCTCTGTAGCTGGGTGTAAGGGATACCTGTTGGTGGTACTTAATGAATTCAGCGTCCTGAAAATGCATAAGAGAGCTGTACATCGAGTATTTAAAACATGTTTAGAAATGGTTGTGATTAAAAAGATAAGGGAGATACCATTTTTCTCATTTTATAGATTAATAAAAATTAAGTCAAATTAAGTTCGATATGCCAAATGTGCCATTGCAGCTTTTTATTGGGCCTCTGAATTAAGAGTACACTTTGGTGACTTTTAGTGGCTCTCTATTGCTTCATGCTTTTTCCTGTAAGAGTACAGTATACTTTAGAGACTTTTCCCTCCTCTATACCTAAATGTGGTTTGAATTGGAGCTGGTAATCACTGTCAAGGAACCTGTTAGAGGTTATATATTTTCTTGTTGATTCATTGAGTCTTATTCTTGTGATTTTTAACTTGAATATTTTACATGTATATAGTTGAAACTGAAACCTCATATAATTACTAGGCCAGTATTCTCTGTAACTCCAGATTGATTTTGAACCTTAATTTATTTAAATTATGTTAATTTTAACACAAATTTTTGATACAAACCACTTATTATTTTTAGTGATAGTATTTATGTAATCATATCTGAGATAAAAGTTATGTAGCTAATATAAATGTAGTACTAAAGAATGAGATGAGAAAGGGGGTTAACTTTTTCTTTGATACTTAGGTTGAAGTTACCAAGCTATTTTTCATGTTCAGATAAAACAGATTTAACTGACAGGTGTTAATACATTAAGGGAACATTTAGTTTTAATTTATAGAAGAATGTTCTGTTAATAAAGAATATCAGAAAAAGGCATGAAGAGAGATAACAGTCTCTATACTTGGGTGTTTTTCATACTAAGGCAGTCAGGTATATGTCTGGATAGCACCAGTCATTCTGTAGGGCCCTCCCTGCAATATAAATTTATTATTTTATGTCTTCATCTTTTCCTTCCCCAACCCTCCTCTCAGTTTTTTCTCTCATACTTAATCTAATTCACAGAATATTCAGGTTTTTAAAATATGTCTGAAGAACTTTGAAGTTCTTAAACAAGGGATTCCTTTAGGTAGGCGTTTGGAGAAAGAAAAAACCCCAAAAACTTTGATATAAAATTTTTCAAACAGTGGTCAGGTTAAATTTAGTGTTTAGCACGGGATAGAAAAAGATTAACTGTAAAATCTGTTGTTCCACAGGTACTGTGAGAATAGAGATGTTTCGAAATATGCAGAATGCAGAAATCATCAGAAAAATGACTGAAGAATTTGATGAGGTATAGCATTTCAATATTTATACAAATTGCATACTTATACTTTTAAAATGGTGAATATGTTGATTATTTTAAGTTTTATTTTGATTTGGTGTCTAGTTTAAGAGAAGTAACACTATTTCTTCATTTATATAATAATCCGTGTTACTAATTCTGAAGTTGATCTTTGGCAATTTCATTTCATTACATGGAGGTATCACTTAATGACTGGTAACTGATAAGGATAAAAAAATTAATGGTATGAAGTAGAAGTTGATTCTTGACATTCATTCTTGAAGACTGCGTAAAATTCTCAAATTTATAAATGCATCTCCAATAGTTTTGTTCTGTAGAATTAGTCATTAGTTAAATACTTTAAAGAAAAAAGGGTTTGGGGGCCAAATAAGTGTGAGCAGGCTGCATATTATACCTGTTTTAGAGATTACCAAAGTGCATTATCTTATTTAAGGTTCTTAGAAATCCTGATGGAAAAATAACCTGCTTAACTTCATTTAATCCAGGATTCCTAAAATTATGTTTTGTTTATCTCTCCCTACTGCCCCCTCCTCAATCCCACCCCCATTTTGTGTGTTTGTGTAAAACTTAAACTTCTATTTGGGACAATTTACTTGAGAATATTCTGATTTGTACTTAGAATACATGTTTTCTTTGCTAGTCTTCACAAATTAATCAGCTTTACACTGATTGTAAGTGTTGAAACACTTTCACAATTTTATTTTTGTCTTCTGTATATGGTGAACTCAGTTTATGTCATGCTTTAGACCACCACTAATTTTAGTTTTAGTAGTCTGCCTTTTGATTTTAATAAGATTTCTATTTTCTGTAGATGTTCTCTTTTCTTGACTTTTCAACACTAACAACAAAGATTGTTTTTTTTCCAGGTCCACTCTCTCAGTGGGGAGGGCTTAGGCTTTTTTTTATTAGTAACAGTAGGAATATTTATATTTAATTGAAAAAAGTACTACAAATACATGGTAAAACAAACACATATTGTACACTATATATATTTTTTCATCAGGTGTTCACTTTTATTCTAGTGGCACACACCAAAACATTTTCAGGAGCATCTTTACAGAAATATTTCAGATTATTTAGTCACATTCTGTGGGAAGTAGGGGAGACCTTACATTGTGACCCACGTATATAATGTCCATAATTACTTGTTTTCATTTCTGTAATCCAAAACATGCTAAAATTCCAAAGGACTTTTTTTTTCACAATTTATTGGTGGCAAAACTAGCCCCACCTAACCTGAGGCTATTAAAATTTTTGTTTATCTCAGTCGTTGTGAGTATTTATATGTCTTCCTGGTGAAATACTAACGTTCTTGATAACAGGGTGCTGCCTCCAATTCCCTTGGATTGTGATGGAATATAAAGTATACGTACTATATTAACTTCTAAAATTCAAAAATTTCTGTATTCTGAAACATTTCTATGAAATTAACTTTTCATTAAAAAAAAAAGGTTTTTTGTTGTTAACTTCATGAGATTATATGTGGCAAATAGAAGATAACGAAGCCAAATTAAGGTGCCCCAACTGCTGTACTAACTACCATGCCAGGCTTACAACACAGGTGATTGAGATCACAGATTAAAAAGTAGTATGCATCTTGGACCTTCAAGGCACTACGAAGAGTTTGACAGTAGTTCCCAAACTTTGCTGCATATTAATATCACCTGGGGATATTTAAAAACTGATGCCTGGCCTCACTCCCTTATCCCCAGACCTTCTGATTTAATTTGTAAGGCATGTAACCTGGGCTTGGGATTTTTAAAAGTTCACCGGGTGACTCCAGTGACTCCAAACTTCAGAGAAGTTTGTGAGAAACTTTGAGAGAAAACCGAGATTTAAGCTATAAAAACATTTTATATAAGATAGAATGAGAGCAAATACAATGTGAATACACAGTGAAATTTCAAAACAGGATATCATTGCTTTGTGGTAAGATTTTGAGATAAGTAGGGGAAGATGAGGAATTCAGCAAAATGAAGATCATGATGTATCTGATATTCCTGTGAATATTGTCAAATATTCAGGTGTATTAGAAGAATAGTAAACTGTTACCACAACTGATAATGAGTTAAGTAAAGCAAATGAAAATTATTCAAAAGGTGTTTATTTCATAATCTTAAATATTTTTCTCCCAATATTTGAGAATACTGACTAAATCAAAAAAGAATGTTTTAAAAACCACCATTTTATGAGTAAGTCACGAGGATAAAAGATACAACATAGGGAATGTAGTCAGTGGTATTGTAATAGTGTTGTGTGGTGACAGTTGGTAGCTACACTTGTGAGCATAGCATAATGTCTGAACTTGTTGAATCACTGTATTGTACACCTGAAACTAATGTAACATTGTGTGTCAACTGTACTTCAAATAAAGAAAAAATTCTAAAGGAAAACATTCTTTTGTTTCCTGTTTGACAGAACAACTAACACAGTCTTCTATTAGAATATATTCATTTAAAGCAGAATTACATTATTTTCTAAGTCTGTTTTATCTTTAAGCACTTTCGCAAAAAACTGCATTTAAGTGCTTACATATTGTTAAATATACAGTATTTTATTGTTTTTGTTTCTTCAAAATACTGTGTAGGTCTTCTAGTCCCCAGGAATGGAGGGAGGTTAGTTTTGGTAAATTGTATTTTGTGGTAAAATTCAGAAAGACTTAATGACAGGATCCATTGGATCCCAGTAGTTTAGAGCAATGTCTGGTTCATATGATTAGCCAGTAGATACATTCAGTTGCTGTTAGAGCCAGCCCCTGACACATAAAGCAATTAAATGTAATAGTATTTCTTCCCCAGATTATTAGAGTCACACCTCCAAATGTAAACTCTTAAGTATGTTTTCCAAAGGTCGGTTTGCATAGTTTTCATATATTGAAATGTGACATCTATGAAGGGAAGTACATTTAATGTATTCCCTTAGTGCCTTTAATTCTTGTCTATGTGATTTTTGTATTGCTCACAATTACAGTTTTATACATTGTGCTCTTCTGTAATGATCAGAACTTACCCAATGGCTTTTTTCTCTTTTTTTGTTTCTAATTGTGTGTGCTTCTATGAATTTATTTAGACTTAAGTATAGAACTTCTCATTTGCTTATCCGTTTGAGCATTTATTAATCATAGGATTAAAAATTTTAAGAAATGTAAATGGTTAAATATTATACAAACTGAGAAAAGATGAAGAAAATGAGAAAGATATGGTAGAAGAAAATTCAAATTATCTCCAGTCCCAAATTAAAGTCTAAATATTTTTGATTTTATATTCCATCAATAAAACATTTTTCAGCCTATTGTCTTAATAGTGAACACCTATGATAAAGCTAAAAAATTACTCTCTTCTCTTCCTCTCCCCCATGCTCCTTCTCAGAAGACTAGAGTTCTTATCTTGTGCGGAGAGTGCTTAAAAACTGTCTGGTGATTGTTTCAGACTTTCTTAGTTCTGAACTAAGACTTATTTTCTAAATATGTGATAAATAAAAATAGACAAAAGTTTTTTTTCCTCCCACCTTTGGTAATCAGACCAAATAATAAATAAATCAGATAAATAAATAGTCATTTTATATATATATATATATTTTAAGATTTTATTTATTTGGCAGAGAGAGAGAGCATAAGCAGGCAGAGGGAGAGGGAGAAACAGCACGTGGGGCTCAATACCAGGACCCTGGGATCATGACCTGAGCCGAACGAAGGCAGACACTTAATGACTGAGCCACCCAGGCGCCCCTATATTATATTTATTATAAATAATTATTTATTACAGTATAATTATTTCATTACATTTATGTTTTATATATTTATACTTATAATATTTAATTATATTTATTATCTTACAGTGTGTTTTGCAGCATATGTTTATTTATAGGTTAAATGCATACACTACTAGATCAGTTTCTTCTCAGATGTCATTAGGTCATCATGGCTTTAACTTTTATCATGGCCTAAGATGAGCTTGTGCAAGAAGTGTCAGTGCTTCCATATTTATTATTCACTTGTGATTTTTCTTTTTGTTTCTCTTTTTCCCTAAAGTCTTTATGTTAGCATTTTGTGAAGAGTTAAAAATAAATATTTTAAAATATATTTAAATCTATTGCATTGGTCATATGCAACTTACAAAATGAATAAACCAGTGAAGAATATCATTTTTAATATCAACCCCCTTGAGCATTGAGCTCTTCTAATTCTTCTCTTAGGATACCTCAGATAACCTTTGTGATACATTACAATCTGAAATATGGACCTAGTGAGGGCATACAAAGCTTATTGTATGTACTAAATACTACTAATAATTTATTTCTCAATTTAATTAAAAATAAAGAGAGTTTTACATTGTTGGTGGGAATGCAAGTTGGTACAGCCACTCTGGAAAACAGTGTGGAGGTCCCTTAAAAAGTTAAAAATTGAGCTACCCTATGATCCAGCCATTGCACTACTGGGTGTTTACCCCAAAGATACAGACGTAGTAAAGAGAAGGGCCATATGCACCCCAATGTTCATAGCAGCAATGTCCACAATAGCTAAACCGTGGAAGGAGCCAAGATGCCCTTCAACAGATGACTGGATTAAGAAGTTGTGGTCCATATATACAATGGAATATTACTCAGCTATCAGAAAGAACGAGTACCCAACACTTGCTGCCACATGGACGGCACTGGAGGAGATAATGCTAAGTGAAATAAGTCAAGCAGAGAAAGACAACTATCATATGATTTCTCTCATCTATGGAACATAAGAACTAGGATGATCGGTAGGGGAAGAAAGGGATAAAGAAAGGGGGGTAATCAGAAGGGGGAATGAAACATGAGAGACTATGGACTATGAGACACAAACTGAGGGCCTCAGAGGGGAGGGGGATGGGTGAATGGGATAGACTGGTGATGGGTAGTAAGGAGGGCACGTATTGCATGGTGCACTAGGTGTTATGCGCAACTAATGAATCATCGAGCCTTACATCGGAAACCGGGGATGTACTGTATGGTGACTAACATAATATAATAAAAAATCATTAAAAAAAATAAATAAATAAAGAGAGTTTTAATGTTTTTGCAGTACACCACTTAGTTGGTGTTGTATATATCACTTTGGAAACTTTCACATTGAGGAAGGTAAACAGAATATTAAAGAAAGGAAGCAAAGTTGGAAGTGAGAAGTGCCGAAGTACAGAGGAATAATCACATAGAAAAACTCATGAAGACTCAAGAAATTGTAATCATTTGTAATGTGAAAAGGTACAAAATAGGAACTAATATTACAACTGTGAACTTTGTAGTGCAAAATACTAGAGACAAGAGGAAACATGTTGAATGATAATAATAACAAATATTTATCTTTACTGTGTGTCAGGCACTGTTGCATGTTCTTTACATATGTTTAATACTTATGACATTTTTATGAGGTAGGTCTTTTATGTTATTATTATCTCCATTTTACAGATGAGAAAATGGAGGCAAGAGGGGTTAAGAAACTTGCCTAAGGTCACACAACTAGTAAATGATAAAGTCAGGAATGAAGCCCAGAACATCCAGCTCCTGAGTTCATACTCATAACCACTACCCTGTTCTGCCTAGTATACTACTGCAAGTGTAAAATCTGAAATAGCTTGGAAAGAGTCACTCAGGTAACTGTTACCTGAGTGTACTCTCTCCACTTAGACACCTTAGTCATATAATAAATTTCTGGCTCTTTTTATTACCAAATGTCTTATGGCTGACCAAACAAGTTTGGAATTAAATTAGTATCTTTTTGAAAGGACCAGTTATTTCTATTGATATATATTGACTCTTTGGGGAGTAAATCCATTCCATTATATTGTTTAAGACATCTACTTTCATTATGAGAAATGCTTAAATGAGATACTCATAAGCCAACAGTAACATTTTTATCAGTGGGTACTGGCTTAAATCCCTATCTGATTTTGATTAGATGTGATGAACTATATATTTAAGTTGTGATTATACCCTGGTCATTTCAAGATTTTTATTTTTCAGTTTTAAAATATATCTATAAAACATGATTTTACAGTGATATGAGTGAATCACATTTATATTTGCTAATCATTATGAAGATCTTTTAAATTATCTAGCTAAAGCTAGGTATTCTAGATCTTTTATTGATGTTAGGTGTAACTTTTTATTTTAACAACTGTCAAATTAACTTTTTCTCTTTTTTTTAAAGATTTTATTAATTCGAGAGAGAGAAGAGAGCAGGAGAGCACAGGCAGGGGGAGGGGCAGAGGGAGAGGGTAAGGCAGGCTCCCTGCTGAGCAGGGAGCCTGACACAGGGCTGGATCCCAGGACCCCGGGATCATGACCTGGGCCTGAAGCAGTGACTTAACCAACTGAGCCACCCAGGTGCCCTGAACTGTGCAGTCTTTCAAACTTATTTATACAGGATTTATTTTTGTGTTTATTCAGTAAACATTTATTGAACATTTAATGTTTGTCTAACTTTTAGTTAGGAACTATATACTTAGAAATTAACAAGGTTATAGCTCTAGAATATACTTAGAGATTAACAAGGTTATAGCTCCAGAAAATGATTTCATGTTCTAACTGTGGAAGAGCTTTGTGAACTAATAGCAATAATACCTTGACAAGTTTAATAGGTGAGAAATACTAGGCCCTGTGAGAACCCAAAGGGTGAGTTAATTATCTGAGCTGTGAGAGCTTCACAAATTACTTAGCCCTAAAACTAGGTTTTTAAAGATGAATAGAATTTCACCAGAAAAACCAGGCAGGAGTTTATAGGGAAGATGGAGTTAAGGATGTATGTAAAAGAGAAAACATTGGGGTACGAAGCTAGAGAAATTAGACTAAGATAATTGTATCTAATACTTATAAATAAGCCATCCCCAAACCATTGTTGTTCTCCTAAGCATACTAGACAGTGTCCTAGATAAATGCTGGAGCAGACATAAGATAGGGGTTTGAAAAAGACAACAAAATTTTTATAGCATTGACTTGTGGAATTTTTCTTTCCAAATGTATTTTTGTATTATTTCTTTAATTGGCACATATATGCCAGTTGAATTTCCTGATACTTTGAGGCTGAGGTTTGTCAGAATTGAAAGAGTTACCTTAGACTTAATTAGCAGAGGTCTGATAATGAAGAGTAGTTTTCTCTTTAATTGCCTTATGGCAGTCAGCCAAAATAATCTATCTAAATAATTAATCTTTATGGCTATTTTAACTTAAAAACAAAAGTTTAAACAATATATTTAATAATAAATTTTATTTAGCCCACTCAGAATTTTGTTTTGTAAAAATGGATCTTTCACTGGATCTTTCCAAGGATAAGTAATATCATTTTCTTTGTTCCCTTGACACACGGTTCTTATGCATTCTGACTTTTTGAGGGAAAACAAAAATGAAAAACTCTTTCAATCACTGTGATACAGAAGTGCATAGATGTGATTTTACATCTTAAATGCTGACTATAACATTGTGATAATTTAGATAATGGTATTCCAGAATTTGGAATTTCTCTTAGTGATTTCAGGAACTTGGTATCCTCAAGGATGTAAATTTGGTAGTTTCAAATACTTTTTAATGTACTCACTTAAAAAAAATTATGTGTCACTTGATAGAACAAAGAATATATGTAATATATGTGTGTGTGTGTGTGTGTGTGTATGTGTGTGTGTGTGTGTGTGTGTGTATGTGTGTGTGTATGGTATGTAAATCTGCCATCCCTAACTTAAGAACCGAAATACTACTGAAATAACTATGTGTTCCTCCACTCTCCCATTCTCATCCTTCTGCTGGGAGGTAATCAATATCTTGAATTTTGTAAACTTTTCTTTTTCTTACTGATAAATTATTTACCACTCTTAATGAAATGTTTGTGAAGATTCATGGATGAGTAGGGACCAGACATTTGGTGGTACTTCATAACTTACTGATGCTGATTTAGGGGAGAACATATTTAAAAGGACTGATTGGCGGTCCCATTGCTGCTTTGATTTCACATATTCTCCTCATTTCTGTTTGTGGCTAAGGAAACGCAAATTATCAAAATTTATGATTGATTAAGGAGAAAACTATAGGGATCATTTAGATATTCTTCCCATTTTTTTGACCCACACTGACAGTAATTTTTGTGGTGATTTATTCATTTAATGAAGAAGTAGTTGAGTGTCTGTTAAACATTCCTAGCGTTGAGGACATAGCACCGAATAAACCAACCAAAAATCCTTCCCTCATGGAATTTACATTTTAGCTGGGAGGGAAAGCCAGTGAATAAAATACATAGGCAAAATATTGTAGTATGATAAAAGACAATAAAGGCTACGTAGAAAAAGCAGAGAAAGGAGAAGAGGTTGGGAGTGGAAGGATGGTTTTAAATAGGATGGTCAGGAAAACCTCTCTAAGAATGTGACCTTAAGTAAACCCTTGAAAGAGGTGATGGAGCAGCCATGCGTGTATCTAGGGGAAGAGAAAATTTAAATTGTGCAAATGGCCGAGATAGAAACATACCTAGGTTATTAGAGAGACAACAAAGAAGCCAGTGTGGCTAAAGCACACTGATTTATATATTGCATTTGATTGTTTTGTTGTCACTACTTTTTCAAAGTATAAAACAGTTCCTCCACATTTTTTTCTTTACATGATACTAACTTGTAGTTGACAACAACCTAGTTGTCTTATAAAGTATCCCACATTTTGTTTCTCTGACTTTTCCCTCATGGTTATCATTTAGCTTGTTCCTAAATCTCCAGTATTTTGTAACTGAAAGTTAGGTCTAATGACTTCATTAGATTACATTTACACATTTTTTTGCAAGGAAATTTCATAGGTGATGCTGTGTACTTCATATTGTGTCACAGTAGATAGTACATAATGGAGGTTGTCCGTTTATTCGTGATGCTACAATTGATCACTTATAATGTGATGACCATTGAACCTTTGTGTAAAAGTACTTTTCCCTTTGCATGTATCAGATAATTTGGTACTTTCTTAACATTCTGCTTATGCCACTCAACTTGCCATTCATTGGTTTTAATATCCATTGATGGTCTATTTCTGAAATTTTGGATTTATTTTGAATGTAGAAGCCAGCGTGGCCTGAAGTCTGGAAGTAGGATATGCTATTATCAATCATTTATGAGTTAAAGGGTGCTGGTCTCTTATGGGACATAGTAATTGAGCATCCTTAAACAAAAGAGTTATGCCTCAAAAGAGTAAGGGGCAAATAGTTCTTTTTTTGTTTCCTATTTTGAATAAACCCACCAGTAAATCAAACTAGAAACAAGACATTTTTGTCCAGTAGTCAAGTAGATGTTATTTTTTCAGTGTTTGAGTATACATGACATACATCTCCTATTTTGTCTGTCATCATCATTACTATCTTAGTTAGGCCCTCTCTACACCCCTCCTTCATTTTTGGATCTATTTGCAGTGATAAGTCTCCTTGCTCCATTTCCTTCACCTTTACCTCTGATTATTCTCCATGGTGGAACCAGAAATATTTTTTAAAGCTCACATCTGTTCATGATCCTTACTTGCTCAGAATTTTTCAGTGGCCACCCATTGCCTCCAGAATAAAACTTGGCTTTATTTTAATGAGGCTTTATATAAATAGAAGGTTCCCTATGAGCTGGCCCCATCTTTTCTCTTGGCTACCACCACAAAATCTGGCTTAGGTTGCCAAACTTAAAGCAATTTTATATTCTTCTTATATCTTTGTTTTATAGGAATTTGCTTATCTTATTGCTTAGAATGCTGTTGACCCTGTTTCCCCTGCCCGGTTGTGTCTGTAGAAAATTGACATTCCTTCCTAAGCAGTACTGTGTATCCTCATAACATTCCTATCATTGTACTTAATTCACTTATTTATTTTTTATGTGTCCTTCTTTTCAACTAGAAGTTCTTTGGAGGATGGGGAAACAGAAGAAGTTGGCTGAAGAGTATAAACTTCCAATTATAAGATGAATAAGTTCTGAGGATCTAATGTACAGAATGGTGATTATAGTTAATAGTACTGTGTTACATACATGGAAGTTGTTAAGAGAGTAGATCTTCAATGTTCTTACCAAAAAATTAGAAATGGGTAATATAATGTGATGGGATGTATTAAGCTATGCTCTGGTGTTAGTCGTTTTGCAGTATATAAGTGTATTAAATCAACTTCTTTTATACCTTAAACTTACATAGTATTATGTATCAATTAAATCTCAGTAAGCCTGGAAAAAATAAAGCAGAAGTTCTTAGAAGAAGATCCTTAGTGTGCTCATCTTCGTATGCCAAGAACTAGTGCAGGGAGCATATTTATTGCTCAATAAGTACATGAATAGATGAATGGTTGGCTGGATGGATACTTTCTCCAAATAAGTGTTTTACAAATCTCTGTTTTAAGCAATAGTAGTATATATCCTTGGGTGAGTCTGTTGAAATTAGGTAACCAAAAGCCTAATGTCACCAAAAATAGGTGATATTTTTTTGTGACATTGTCCATCAGTAGAGTTAAACAATTCTCTTAGATTTACTCTTAAAGAGTGTTTTATCTCTTTTGATATTTATAGTTTGTGACCACATTGGTTTCCCAAATATCAGATGCTTAGAAATTAGGCAGTTAGCTTTCCACTTCTGTCACCTGCATGAGCTCTACTTTGCAGTGGACCTGTCGTAAGATTGTTGTTCTCATCTCAGAGGCTCTAAATTTTGTAGTTTTTGTTGCTGCCTCTTATCTCTGACCCTTGGTACTCTTTTCCTTTTATTTCTCCATCAATGTTCCCAAAACTTCTAAAATAAACTTTTCCATTCGTTGCTTGTTAATGCATTTGGGAACAGAACTCCAAAGTTCTTCCTTGGAAGAACAATCACTGAACACTCCTTCTATTCTCCAAGGTTCCTGTAGTAAATCAGGTGATGCTCCATTATAGAGTTAAGAATACATGGAATTTACAATCCCAGAACCAGAACCCTGTACCTCTGTGATCTAGAACTAGTTCTTAAGATCTTATTTCTCTCATCTTTATACATACTAGTAGTCACCACAGTAGATAGATAATAAAAAATTATGGATTTGAAGAGTATATACCATATAAATGCTAGTTATATCTTGTCCATGAAAATTTCTCCCCTTGTATTCATCTGAATGTATTTGTAGAAGTTGCTTTCTTCCTGGATCTTTTTGGTCTGCTCTGTATTAACCTAGCAGATTGCTGCCTGATATTCTTCCCACCTGAGCTGCTTTCTGCCTTTCTATACCTGTTTATTGGATATGGTTTACCTTTGCATTCGTTTATTCAATAGATTCCTTGTGTAAAGCATCATAGTAAGACTGCACTCAAAGAATGTAAATATTAGTTGTGGATAAGCTATTTAGGCT
Source organism: Ursus arctos (assembly GCF_023065955.2). Classification (NCBI taxonomy): domain Eukaryota; kingdom Metazoa; phylum Chordata; class Mammalia; order Carnivora; family Ursidae; genus Ursus; species Ursus arctos. The sequence continues at coordinate 25,850,425 of NW_026622875.1, forward strand.
ACTTGATTATTATCTTTTTTTTTTTTTTCATTTTATTTTCTTAGCTCTCCTAAAAAAAATTACTGCTTTGTGAAGGAAGTTAGTTTTCAGTATCCCACTACCTTCATTAACTGGACAGATCTTTTTTTTTTTTTTTTTAAGATTTATTTATTTGAGAGAGAGTGCACACGTGCACAAGCAGGAGGGGCAGAGGGGGAGAGAATCTGAAGCAGACTCAGTGCTTAACACAGAGCCCCATAACCCTGATATCAGATCTGAGCTGAAATGAAGAGTTGGCTGCTTAACTGACTATGCCACCCAGGCACCCCACTAGACAGTTCTTTTTTTTTTCCCCCCTAAATATTTTATTTATTTATTTATTTATTTATTTATTTATTTATTTATTTATTTGATAGAGATAGCCAGCGAGAGAGGGAACACAAGCAGGGGGAGTGGGAGAGGAAGAAGCAGGCTCATAGCAGAAGAGCCTGATGTGGGGCTCGATCCCATAACACCGGGATCACGCCCTGAGCCGAAGGCAGACGCTTAACCGCTGTGCCACCCAGGCGCCCTAGACAGTTCTTTTTACATGACATGTATAAATGTGTCTAACAAGGAGAAATTTATAACTAGTATTAGTGTAAAGCAAGAAACTGCCTTTTGAGGTAGATACAGGAAGTTTTTCTTTTTTAAAAGAGTTTTTTCCCTTTTTAAAAAAGGTTATTTTAGAGAGAGTATGAGGAGGAGGGGAAGGGCAGAGGGCAAGGAGACTCTCCACTGATTGCGGAGCCCAAGGCAGGGCTGAGATCATGATGTGAGCCAAAATCAAGAGTTGGATGCTCAACCTGACTGAGCCACCCAGGCACCCCCAGATGGGTTTTTCCTTTTAATCATAATATTTGCACGTGGTACAAAAATTGAAAAGGATAAAATGGTATACATTGTCAGTTTAGTTAGGAATTGAGTTAGTTTTGTGTTCTGTTGCTGATATCGTTTTCTTTAGTGAACTAGTCTTCAGATTTCTCTAGTGGTGGGCTGCTGTTGCCTTATACATAGGATACCCAGAGGGGTTTTCTCAGTGTTCATGCTGTACCCTGAGCTTTCAGCTCTTCCTGTTCTCCTATGACACAGAGCACTCCTACCCCGTACTCCTGTCCCTCCTTCTAGTGGTAGACTGGTGTTGCTTATTGCCTGGTACTATAATGAGGGTATGGGGATTCCTTATTGTCCTAGTGCTAAGCCTTAAGCATGCCTTTTGTGCCTGGAGCCACTGAGGGACCTTCTTAGCTTTCCTGGCCATTATGTCTGGCTGGCCTCAGATCAAGTTTTCTGTCTCTCTTCCAATGCTAGCAGATCTCTGTTTGATACTGGTATTAGTATTCAGGATCCAGGACAGTGTTTTGTCTTATTCTCTCCCCCAGGTGGAGGATTTATTCCCTCTCCTGGCTGCAGTGGGTCTTTGCCTGTGCCGTGGTGGTGACTTCGTTTGCTGACCTACCTCCATCAGATTAAGTCTTTTAATTTGCAGGGGACAAAAGTCTGGAGAAATGAAATGGGCTTCTTACCTTTTCCCCAGCAATTGAAGATCATCGCCTGCAGGTCTGCACCACCAAGAGAGGTGTTCTGTGTTCTGCTCTATCTCAGAATTTGCTTAAAATACCCAGTTGAGACCTGTGGAAAAGAGCTTTTGAGTGAGTGCAAAGTTCTTGTTCTACCAAACTAGCCCACACTTCATCTTTGACAGTTCATTAAAATTTTAGGTTCATTTCTTACCCACTTTTGTGGAGACCACCTTTTCCTTTTCGGCTCTGCCACAGATGATAGAGCTTATTTGTTTCATCTCTTCTTGGAGGGGCTTACTCTTTGGAATGATATAGCTAATTCAGCTCAAGATGAGCTCAAGAAAAGTTTATCTTTTTTCATTCATTCATTCATTCATTCATTCATTCATTCAGCTTTTTCTCATTGTTGGTAGCCTTCTACATTCTAAATGGAAACCAGACCCTATTGTTATGCTTTTGAATTGCTTTTAATGTTTTTTTTTTTAAAATACAAGAATTGCTTTTATGTGGGTAAATCTGTTGGTCTTCTATGACTTCTGGTTTTTGTATTGTATTTAATAAAAGACTTCCACACCCTGAGACTATTCTCCCATGTTTTCTTCTATTTCTTTTTTCCTGAATGTTTTAAAAAAGTGTTTTGATTCATTAGAAATTAATTTTGGGGTAAGGTGCAATCTAATTTTCTTTCTAACGAACCGCCAATTATACCAAAACCATTCACTAAATAATTCATTTTTCCCCACTGCTGGTAATTCTACTGTAACAGTAGGACTGAAATTGTGAGTAGCAGAAAATCTGACCAAAAATGGCTTGAATTCACAGGAGTAAATTTGTCTTATGCAAAATAAATTTGGGAATAGACGGAACATGGTTGGTACTACATCTCAGCAGAATAAAGACCTAGACTTTTTTCATCTTTCTATCATTTTTATCTGCATACTTCTTTTGTAGTTGCAAAATCACTGTTGAACATCGAGCATTACACATGAGTTCTAGATCACTGAGAGAGGAAGGGACAAAGGACTAAAGAGGTCATACTTGCCTAGTCTGGCCATTTTAAAAGGCTTTTCCAGAAGCCCCATCTAGCAAATTACACGTTTTTTTTCCCAGATACTTCTTACACATTATTTTCCAGGCTACTAAGGTATCTCCTCTCGTTAGTGGGACTGTTCTTTCCATCAGTTCATAAACGGAATTGTTTAATTATGAAAGAAAATAGTAGATGTATGCAGTTCCATGTTCATTGCACATTACCCAAGATGTAGAAGCAACTTAAATGTCTATCAGTGGATGAGTGGATAAAGAAAATGTGGCATATGTATATGATACAACAGAAAAAAACCATAATATATATATATATATAATTACACGCAGTAGAATATTATTCAGCCATTAAAAAAAGAAAGGAAATCTTGCCATTGTGACAACATGGATAGACCTTGATGGTATTATGCAAAGTGAAATAAGACAGAAAAGGACAAATACCATATGCTGTCACTTATATGGGGAATAAAAAGAAACAACAAAAATAAAGCAGAACCCCCCCCCCCCCCCGAGCTCATAGAACGGATTAGTGATTGCCAGTGATAGGAGGTTTGGGGGCAGGCAAATGGGTCAAAAGGTACAAACTTTCAGTTATAAAATATGTAAGTCATAGGGATTTAATATACAGCATGATGACTATAGTTAATAATACTGTTTTGCATATTTGAAAGTTGCTAAGAGAGTAGCCCTTAAAAGTTTTCATCACAGGGGCGCCTGGGTGGCTCAGTTGTTAAGCGTCTGCCTTCGGCTCAGGTCATGATTCCAGGGTCCTTGGCTTGAGCCCTGCATCAGCATCAGGCTCCCTGCTCAGCGGGAAGCCTGCTTCTCTCTCTCCCACTCCCCCTGCTTGTGTTCACTCTCTCGCTGTGTCTCTCTCTGTCAAATAAATAAAATCTTTAAAAAAAATTTTTTTTCATCACAAGAAAAAGATTTTCTATAGCTGTATGCTGACAGATGTTAATAAGATTTATTGCGGTGATCATTTCACAGGATATACAAATACTGAATCATTATGTTGTATACCTGAAATTAATACAATGCTATATGTGAATTATACCTCAAAAAACAAATTGGCAAATAAAATATTTCAGTTCCTTAGAGGTTTTTTTTTTTTTACATTTTGATTTGTTTTGTGCTACATTTGAATTTTCTGAAGTATACTTAGCTTTTTATTATTTACTTCTAAGTGCTTATTTTTCTGCCTTTCCTCTTGCTTGCTGTTGGCTTGTTTAGATGGGTTATTTAGATAAATTATATTTGGTTGTTGTGGAGCACTAAGTGGCTGAATCTCACAGTTGGTATAAAGCAAGAGAAGCTCTACTGTAATGAGCTTTTATGATATAGAAGCAGCAACAGCCTGTTGAGATACCTTTGAGAAGAAGCATCTCACCTTTCCACTCTTTTACCCTCTCCCGTCTACCCCTGACACTCCCAATCTCAAGGACTAGGAAGACTCAGCCAACTCCTTCACTTCCTTTTTGAGGCTTAGTAAACCCCCTAACACTCATAAAGCACCAACATTTTACTTCCTTTTGGGGTATTTGACCAAGTGCTAAGAGCTCTTACCTTTCTCTGCTTTCCATTCCTTGCTCTTGGAATTTCCTCCTAATCTAAGTATTACACCAGTTCTCTTTCCTGAGATACCAACACAGCCCAAGCCTTCCCTCATAACTAATTTCCTAGCAGCAGTTTGGTCTAGAAAAAACAAAGAGCCATAAATTGAGAATATTCAGATACCATGTTCACAGAATTTCTCACTCTCTGCCTTATGAATTTATGTTTCTCTACCAAAATGTTTTAGGCTAGAGTAGGAAACCTCTAACTGATCGGGTTCAGTGTCATTTTCAAGTTGTCTGTTTGTTTTGTCTTATTTTAATACAAATTAGTTAACATATAATGTATTATTAATTTGGGAGTAGAATTTAGTGTTTCATCTGTTGTGTATAGCTCCCAGTGCTCATTATATCAGGTGCCCTCCTTATTGCGCATCATCCCATTACCCCATCCAATCTGGTAATACCAAGAGCCCATATTAGATTTCTTTTCTTTGAAAAGTTAATAAATCTGCTCTATAAAATAGAGTTAATAGAACATTTATGGTAAAATTGGAAGAAATAGGATTGTAGTTTGAGATGCGAAAAAATTAGTTTTGGACTTCTTAATGAAATACTTTTGAAATTCTCAATTCTTAAAAATTATATTTTAAAGAATTGAAATATGTTGTGTGATACAGAAATCCTGATTAGTTTGATCTGAATTCAATCACAAATATCCTTTCTAGTCAAAACTTCTGTAATTTTTTGTTGGTGTTTTTACTTCAAATTATCTCAATTAGGACCCCAGTGTAACAACATGGGAACTATTTTTTTTAATGTTGGCTTAGAATAATGAATTAAATACTTGTTCTAAATAACAGTTTTGAGCACTTCATGAATTATTTAGTTGTGGAAGATCAAATAAATATAAAGCTATCAGCGGACCTGTGTAAGTCACCTTCAGTATCTGTCCACATCTACTTTTGAGAAGAAAATGTTCCTTTATAGGTTGGAAAGAAAACTTTGATCAAATTGATATCATATGTCAAATTTATTATGTTCTTTTTATTCCTTTTAGGACAGTGGTGATTATCCCCTTACCATGCCTGGACCTCAATGGAAAAAATTTCGTTCAAACTTTTGTGAATTTATTGGAGTCCTGATTCGACAGTGTCAGTATAGCATAATTTATGATGAGTATATGATGGACACAGTAATCTCCCTTTTGACTGGTTTGTCAGACTCCCAGGTCAGAGCTTTTAGGCATACAAGTACCCTTGCTGGTAAGTAACCAACATTTTATTTCTTTTTCATTTAGTTTTGTTAAATATGTTCTATTGGTGTTTAAATGTATTTAGATTAAGTAATAATTACTGTGCTCCTGAAAAATACCATCCCTCCCCCTCCCCGAATTCATCTGAATGGCTTGTGTTATCTGTTTAGGTAAGATGTATGCCTATTTTGATAACTGGCATTTAATTGCCTTGAGAATGAAAATTGAAAATTTCTGGCAAATTTCAGCAAATCTCTCTTTCGACGTTTAATTATTTCAACACATGATTATATTATAATTCAAGAAATTTTAGGAGTCCCTATCTAGGCCATATTTTTTGGTTAAACCCCAAAATCAGTAGTTGAAATTCCCAATTCATAGTATTTTTTAAACTTAATTACATTGCTTTATTGCTCAATATTATAATGTAATGTAATAATACATATATATATATAATGTAATGTATACATATAATATATAATGTATACATATGACATATATATATAATATATAATATGATGTATACATATAACAATATAATGTATTATATATAATATAATATACATATAATAATATAATATAATGTAATGTAATAAAAATGTAATAATGTAATGTAATGTATGTAAATATTTGTTTATATATTTGAAACAGTTCTACCAAATGGCAGTTGCTACATAGCCAGCATTCTTCCTCTTCCTACTGCTATAATAACCTGAGTATACCCAGATGTAATATCTCTGAAATCAGGTCATTTAGGGAGGCTAGCTAATCTGAAGAATTGATGGATTAGTTTTCACTCTTTCATTTTAAAATTATCTAGAGAACTTCTCAGCCAAGGGTATTTATTTTTTTCTTGTTTCCCCATAATAAGGCAATTTCATTAATTTCGCAATTGTTCTATTTTCCCTCAACTACTTTAACTGTGCTTACCTAAAATGACTTTTCTTTTTCATCTATGATGTATAGCATGCACACGTGTGTGTACATGCACATGAGTGTAAATACTCCAGATTACATCCTTTTTAGTAGCAGTAACTTTGTCTGTATTCATCTTACACATTACAGTGACAAACACCAGATTTAATATCATTAATTTAATTTCATCTTGCATTTAAATTCAATTTCTCATTTATCGAATATATTTAAGTCACTGGTTCTCAAACTTTTGCATGCATCAGAATCATCTACAGGGCTTATTGAAACAGATTGCATAGCCATACCTCCAGAGTTTAGATTATGCTGATGCTGATACTTTGGGGAATACACATTGCAAACACGTGGTTTAAAATCTTGTCATTTTCTGGCTTAATCTGTTGCCTAAGGCCGATATGATAATATTACTTAGGGTCATGCATGTTTTTTTCCACTCCTCTTTTTTCATTTCCTTCCCCCCCCCCTTTTTAATGTAGTTGATCTATATTAGTGTCCATTATTTTCTTAGTTACATGTCTTTATGAAACAAACATGAAACACAGTTTATTTTCAAGAGTAACAGTTTCCTTATTATTAGGAAAAGAGAAAGGTCTACCCAATTTTATCTTTCTAAAAAGGTAAAATAAAAATACAGTTTATCGTTGAAAAAGTTTCTGTACAGAACCAACACCAAACAGTTTAAATTCTGTTTTGAGAGTATCTTCTTCCTCATTGGGAAGAAGAAGAGATCTTTTAAAAGATATTGCAAATACACTATTTGTTATTTTTAAATTATCTGATTACACATTTTTTTTCTTTCTAATTTCATGACTTTTAGTATCTTCATCTTAGTTTGCTTTTTTCTTTTTCTTTATATATTCCATTTTGTTTTCATCTTACTTTCCTCATGTACAGTAATGCCCATTTAGCTGGTTGTCAGATGCATAGTAAATGCAGCATTTTGAAATAAACAGACCTTAAAACATAAGATAGATATTGCTTCTGAATAGCCAACTTGCTCTCAGAATAAGTTAATTTTCGTTTCGTAAGACCAGGAGAGAAAGAGAAACAAGTGAACAAGAGAAAGAGAACAAGTGAACAGCCAGATGTAAAATGCTCTTCTGCTGATAGAATTATGAAATAACAGTTCATACCAAAAAGAAGACAAAAAATTTTGCTTAAACAAATATCGCGCGAGAGAGAACAATCTGGGGCTTCTCTGTTAGGGCAGGGTATTTTTTTTTTCAGGGTACTTCTCTTTAATCCAGAAATTTGTGTGCATTCTTTATAAAAGATTAAACATATGCCACGTACTCTGTTTAAGAACACAAGAGAAAGAATAATGTAGAAATAAGCAGAATAGTTTTACTTTTAAAATGTGTCCGTTTCCTGAAAAATCCACTTTCATTTGCATTTGTGCTCCACTACCATGTAAATGAAGTATTACTGTATTTTACTGACCTTATAGTGTATTTTACTGACTTCATTTCACCTCTCCTTTCCATTGGCCCATTTTCAGTGACTTTTATTATTGTATTGTTGTCCCTATATTTATCTTTCTGGCAATCTGTATATGCTAATTTTACATATACTTAAATATATTTTAATTATAGCTTTCCTTCTATTCCTTTTGAGTTGAGTAGCTTCCTCCTCCTTCCGGTGCCTTTCTGCCTTTCTTTTCCCACAATTTACCTGTGATCATGATAGCTTTTTAAACTGCTTGATAATGCCATTTTGTTTTTGCCTGTGCTCTTTGTATATCATTATCTAGCCTATTTGAATTTGAAATTATTTTTAAAAATCAGATATCAAGGAAAATGGAAGGAAATCAACATGATGTTTATTCTGATTTTTTTAAAGTGGAGACTTATTTTTCACGTCATTTTCAAATTTACTTCACAATATTACTGTAATTGCTATATGTCTGTATTCATGATCATATCTTCCAAGGCTCAGTTTCATAAAATGTGGGACTTCTCAGTCACCTACCCTTCAACAAAGCGCAGAGATCTTGCTTGAGAACTTAAGTCCAGATTCTGGGATAATAATTATCCATATTTTTAAGGATTTTTTTTCCTTATCTTTGCCCTCCTCTTTTTTTTTTTATGGTATGTATGCAAGGGATAGATTAAAAGATAATCATTTTTATTCACTTTGCAGGACGAGTCTTGGGGACTAGATAAAATGGGCAGGAACATTTAATCCTCTGCTTCAAAGACTATGTGCATGGACAGTTACAAGGCAGTTATGGCCAGATATGATTATCGGCTTTGGAATAAAATGCTCCTTCATATTGCTTATATCTTAGCTGAGAAGAGAGACAATCAGGTTAGTTGTTCTGTAGGGTACAGACGTGATGAGTTCCAGAGCTTCATAAGTCATCAGAGTGGTCTTATCAGTGGTACTTTTAATTGGTTTTCCAAATAACTCATTTTCTTATTCAGTTATATAATGTGTCCCTATTGTCAGTGTTTATGCATTGCATTTAATTGTGTACTTCTATCATATTTTTATTAAAAATTTTCATCATTTGGTAGTTCTTTAGGTCTGTTTATTCTACAGTTAACAGTACTCTCATTTTTCGTTTGGAGGTAAACTGTGTTTCCCCCTTTTTTGGAATTCTTTTGTCATTAAATTGAAACAGACTGTTAGCTATTAAATTCTATATTTTCCTTATTTTTTTTCTGTTCCCTTAATTGGAATTTTAAAACATACTCTCCCATTTGTTTGACTTAGCGTTTCACATTGCAGTACAATTTTCATTAACTATCAATCTTTAGAATTAAGTGCCCTTATTTGTATTCTAAATAGCTACCTCAGTTGGACATACTGTGGTTATAATTTATATAAGTAACATTTTGTTATTATTTTGGTGGATTTAGAATCTGAGACTGAGCATATTCATTTACTCCCCACTTTGATGAAATTTTCATGAGGAAAGTCTCTTTTTTCTCCCAAGGTCAAAATTAGATAGGATTCCCTTTGTTTTACGATTTTGTTGTTTGGTATTATGAAGATAATTCTACTCTCAAAGAGTCTATTTTTTAGATCTATAGTTAAATTCTTTTTAGACATTTGCTTTAAAAATGTATGCCAATACTTTATAGAGTGTTGATTTTAAATTTTTGTTAGGTGGCAATTTGCAGGATAAGTAATGTTGATTTAACTTTTTTATTTTTTGCTGTTTTCTCACCTGTGTAATTTTCTGTGGTGTTACAGATAAATTAATATTGACTACCACTCACTACTAAGGTGAAAATGCTAATTTGAACAAAGGAGGATTAAGAATATAAAATTTGTATTACTAGTAGCATGGTGATTGATTCTAATTTTTTCTAAAGTGAATTCTGGGAAAATTAGAAAGTGTGGTTAAGATCATCATATGACTTTACAGTGGCCTCAGTATGCTGGGAGGCCAGTCTTCATCAGTAGTTAATAATAGGTCACTCTCAGACCCTTGAGGGAGTAAACATTTCTTTATACCTTGTTGTTGAACATTATTATGTTTGTTTATGGTTGGTTTTATATTGAGATATGATTCATTGTTGATTAACATTTCTAACCCAGTCAGAATCTCTGGACTTTTTTAGTGTGAGGAAAGATACTGTATATGAAATTGCTTTGTTCTCCAGTCATAGACTGAAGATAATTTTGCCTCAGTAAATTGGCATCTTTCCTTTGGCTTTCAGTTGCTGAAACCATAAAATATAGTGGTTCAAAAAAATGGGTGCTGTGCCAGACTGTCCAGATTCATATCCCTCACTGCCTTTTACTAGTTGGATAACTTGGACAAATCCTTAATTTACCTGGCCTCATTTTCTTACATGCAAAGTGAGGAAGATCATGATAGCTACCTCATTAAGAGAGATTAGGAGAGCATGGACTAGTGCCTGACATTTAGTAAGCTGCTCCTATTATTCTGTAATGACAAGAAGAGCTAATAGTGTTGGCAGTGTTTCACTTCATTCATGTTTTTACTCAGAATATATTGAACACCTACTCCATTTTAGTAATAAAAGACATTGCAAGTTGGGAAGTAAAGAAATTAGATCTTTCAAAAACTTAGGAAAACTAGAAGCATGCGTTTTCATTTTGCTTATTTTTTAGCTCTTAGGTCCCAAATTCTATTTATTAAATTCAATTAAGTATTTTAAAGCTCTTGACTAGACAGAATATTTTTGGTTTCTGTGGGACTTGAAAAATTTAGGTAAATCTGACATCATCAAAAAGTAGAGTATTGAGTGTAAATAATCTCTTCTTCATATTTTTTCTTGTTTCATTTTTTTTATTCTTCTGAAGTCTTACTTTCTCATTGCTTTATACTATTACTGTTGCTTTTTTTTTTTTCTCTTTATCACTTTTTTTTTTCTTACCTCTCCTCTTAACACTTTGCAGGATTTGTATAGAGTAGACTTTAGGGTTCTCATGGGATTAATGCACAATAATTAACCAAATTCATGAATGCCATTATATCTATAAATTTACCCATAAAATACAGTAAACTTAAAAAAATGCAATTATGTAAATTGGTAAATATTTATTTCCAATGTTAAATGTAGGTATCTATGGAAGTGTGTTAAGTTTTCTAGTTAAAGAACCTTCATTTTCTTAGATTTATCTCTTTCTTTATCAAGTATGAAAATTAGCTTTCTTTTGGGGGCCAGTTTTTATAAAGAAACCATGATTTTAAAATCATTTTACAAACTTGCATATCTTTTATTCATTAGCTTGGTGACATTAGACAAATAACTTCTGTGCCTCATTTTTCTCATCTGTGTACTATTAATGCTAATAATCCCATCTCATAGGAATGTAAGGCTTAAATGAATTCGTGTTAAATGTTTAGCATTTACAAGTCACTCAGTAATTGTCTGATATTATAACTACAATAGAATGACAAAGCTTACTTGGCTTAGTTCTGAAGAGGGCAGAGAAGTTGAGAAAATTTTTTGTGTATTTTTCATAAACATTTCCATATCGTACATTTAAACATTTTCTGTGCATCTAAGATTACTATACTGACTATAGAGTATTCAGAAAAGGAGAAAAGTACAAAAATAAAAATTAGCCATAATTATACCACCTCATCATTGTGCCCAGAACATGTTGGTATTTCCTTTCTTTTCTCATATGCATATTTATGAGGATTTTTTGTTTTATTTTAAAATAAATAATAGGATCAATTTTGTAGTGTGCATTTTCTGTGCTTTTCATTATTTATAATCATGTCTGATACGGCAGGTTCATTTTCTACAATCTAGATGTCCTTTAAATTATTTAACTTTTCTACCATTGTTTAGATCCTTTGTCTTTTTTTGGAGTCCTTATCATCTTTTACTTTCTTTCTTAATTTATTCTCTCCTTTTTGGTTAGCTTATTCTTTGAGAAAGCGTTTTGAGGAAGTATGTATTTGAGACTTTACATGCCTGAAAAGTATATTAGATCCTCATGCTTAATTTTCTTCAAAGTTTTTCCTCTAGCTTCCAGTGTTTCTGTTGAGAGGTCCAGTGCTGTTTCAACTTCGGATTCTAATCCTGTTTCTTGTCTCTGGAAGCTTTTAAATTTTTCTCTTTATTCTTGGTGTTCTGAAATATCATGGCGATATACCCTAACATGTATATATTTTTTCCTATTCATTATGCTTGGCGCTCTTTGTTGAATATTTGCTTGGATGTTAATCTCTAGAGGTTTCTCATTTTCCGAGTCTTTTTTTTTTAAACATTGTTTCATGGATTTAATGTCTTCTCTTATCTCTTTGTTAATGTTAATTATTACTTTGAAGTTTTTTTTCAGCTCCCTACTCTTTTCTTCTGATTCTCTGCTCTTATCCCTCTCTTTCATGTTGGAAACTTTCATCAAATATCTGTTTCTTGGTTCTTTACTCTTGCTAAGAGTGAGACACTAAAAAGGCAATTACTAGAGAGGGAGGGTGTGTGTGTGAGAGAGAAAGAGAGAGAGGAGAGAATGTGTTGTGTTTGACAGGATGAGACAGTGGCTCTGTCTTCTTTCGTGAGCATCACTGTAGAACAGTCTTGTGGTCAGCTAGCGTTTTCATCATAGACCCTAAACTGTCGGTATTGATAATTATTTTCCCTGGGGAAGTTAAGCTTCTTTGCAGAAGGATCTTCAATCTACTTAAGTTTGGTTGCTCTCTACCATTTGGGAGTTGGGCAGGATGAAACAGCATCCAGGGCATTCTGCACTTTACATATGTCCCTCTTCTGTGTTTGATGATTCCAAATCTCTTGCTCATTTTATTGAGGGAATGAACTTTCTGGACTTCCAAGATGGGTGTGTGGTGGAGAAATTGCTTGACTGCCTAAGTTGGTATAGAGGCTTAGGGATTTAACTACTTATCATACAAACTTTGAAATAATACTCTTTTCAGACCTTACTTTCCTCCATCTTCTGTGGAGCCTTGTACCTGTAATTCCTCAATGCTTCTGGGTTCTGCAGAGCAAAATAGTTTTTTTAATTTTTCTTTTTGATACATACAGTTGTAATTCCTTTTTTGACCATTTGGTTTGATTTGTATGCTCTTCCTCATCCTTCTGCTTTCCATGTACATAGATTAATATATTGTAGTTTGGGTTTACAAGTATTTTTCTCAATTTATTGAAGATGAAATTTGTTTTCTCTTTGTTATTTTGGTTGGGTTTTTAAGAGATAGAGGGATTAGTTAAATCTCTTTCATTTTGGGTACCTGGTTGGCTCAGTTAGTAGAGCATGTGACTCTTGATCTTGGAGTTTGAGCTCAAACCCCATCCATGTTGGGCATAGAGTTTACTTAAAATAAAATTAAATTAAAAAAAATTTAAAAACCTTGATCATTTAGAAAGTAGATATTTGTTACAAGCCTTTTTGTTTGTTAAAACTAAAGGAGGAATAAAATCATCCCTCTTTTAAAAATATAATTTGCCCCATTATCAAACATTTCTGTGGCGTACAGTGATAGTTTTCAAAAGTATACTAGGTATCATTAAATATAAATGAAGTTTTTTAGTTTTCATTTCTATGTTTAGGAACACACGCATGTAAATTGTTGGATATTGATTAAAAGAGTCTGCAATCTTAATTTCAACCATCCCATTTGCCAATAACCATTTCTTTTTGTTTCATTGGTTTTCTTTTATGTTCCCAATTCCAGTATTGTTTTTCTTCTGTTGGGACTTTAAATCCTCTGATGCTATATTTTTAGTGTTCTTCACACCCTTCATATCTTCACTTCCTCTACTTTCCTAGCTTAGATCCTTTCATCCAGATTTATTATAATCATGTCCTTCTTCATAGCCTTAACATCCTTGCCTCTGTCTCCCTCCATCATACCTCCTTGGAAAAACCTATCCTCCATACTGCTCCATACCTGCACCAGAGCATCTGAAAGTGATTGAAGAAAAACACATAATCCTAATGGCTGGGCTTTAGATTTTTCTCACAGGTGGACCTTTAATGTTGTCCAGCAATCGTATTAGAGTACTACATAGATAGATATTCCTACTTTCTTACAAGATTATTTCATACCTTCTCAAAACTGTAACATCTGTTCTCTTTTTTTTCACACTTAGCAGATTATTTTTGCTTGCTTAGTAGAGACAACAGAGAATTCTTCAAGGATTAAACCTACTTATCTAGGTGCAGCTGCACCCCTATACTCTACTTTTTTCTCTTATTACAGTTATCTCTAAGGTTGATCCTTGCCTTTGTGCTATAGATCTGACCCCTGTTCTCCACTTCAAGAACTTTGCTCTTCAAATTGTTTTCTCTCTACTGACTTCAGTTTCCCCACTTTTATAATTTTACCATTATACTAATATGCTGTGGTAGCTCTCATCTTTTAGAAACATTCTCTGTTAGTTAAGGCTCTCCAGAGACAGAACCAATAGGAGATATACTTACTTACTTACTGATAACACACATACATACCGAAATATGTATGTATATACCAAGATCTATTTGGGGAGAGGGAGTTTTATTTTGAGGAGTTGGCTCACACGTTTGTGGGAGCTGGCAAATTTGAAATCTGTAGGGTAGACCAGCAGGCTAGAAACAGGCTGGAGTTGTACAGTCCTGAGGCAGAAATTGCTTCTCCAGGAAACCTCAGTATTTTGTTCTTAAGGTGTTTAAGTGACTAGATGAAACCCACCACATTACTGAGGGTAATTTCCTCTACTTAAAACCAGCTGATTGTAGATGTTAACCATATCTACAAAATACCTTCACAGTAACACCTGGATTAGTGTTTGATTAAATAACTGGTTACTGAAGCCTAGCCAGATTGACACATAAGACTGACCATTACATCCTCCCTTGTTTCCTCATGGCCTTCTAGTTACATTTCCTATGTTTTCTTTATGGTAAATCTCAACTATTTCTATTCACTGTCTTTACTTACTCTCCTCCTATTCTCTTTAAACCCACTCCAATCAGCTTTCTATTTTTGCCACATCACTGTCTCTGCTCTTGTTGCAGTCAGCAATTACCTTCTTACCGTCCAAATCACTGGGAAGCTCCCAGATGTTATCTTTTCTCTCTCGATAGACGTAGCTCCTTCTTCTTGAATCACTATCTTCACTTGTTTTCTGGAATACACACTGTCATAGTGGATCTTAGAAAGCTAAACTGTAAATATTGTATTATCTCACAACTCAATTTTTAGACCTTTTAATCTTTTGTCTTTATTCACTCCTTAGGGAATGAAGTGAAAACCAATCCCATAGTTTTATTATTTCTGTCAAAAAATAATGATAGTGGAAGAGGTAATATAGTCACATGATTTAAAATTCAAAATAAAAAACTGTATGGTAAAATGTCATTCTTGTTCCCATGGCTCTTAGCCATCAAATTCTCTTCCTTGAAGGCAACCAGAGTTGCCAGTCTCATATATTTTTATCTAAAGATTATGAATATAATAGCACATACATACTCAATGAGAGATAGTATGATGTACTGCTTAAGAACTTGGACTGTGGAGCACGACTGCCTGTAATCAAATTTTGTCTCTGCCAGTTACTGGCTGTGTAACTGGCAAATCTCTTAGCTGATCGGAAACTCAGTTTTCTTCAATGTACAAAAGGAATAATTAAAATATACTTAACTTTGATAGCGTTGTGAGGTATATGATGAATAAGTACGTGTAAAGAGCTTAGAAGAGTGACTGGCACATAAAAATAAATAGCACATTCCTTCTTTTTGCATAAATGGTAGCATAATATACATACTGACAGGCATCTTTTTTTTTCATCAACAAATATCTTGGTGGGCTTTTCTTTTCGGCACATAAATCATGCCTCATTTTTTTCTAATGGCTGAATTGTTATTCATTGGATGGATGTACTGTCTAGTTTTAAGGCTCTAAATAACAATGTCTTTGATGATGGCTTCCAAATGTCTAGTACTAGATATTTCCACTTAGATATCTAATAAGCACAAAGCTTCCTAATTACCCTTGCCTTTTCTTTTTATCTTACTTTCTACATTATAACCTATCATGTGTTTTATTTTGTTTTTGTTTTTGTGTTTTTAGCTCTACCTTCAAAATCTCTCTACCTATTGCGACCACTTTAATCTAAGCTAGCATTGCTTTCCTGAGCTGCTCAAAGCCAACAACTTGAGAATCATCTTTGCAAACTTCTGGCAAAATATTTTCAGCTCCTAGTGTTCTTCTATTTGGTTTCCTTTCTTCCAGTTTTATTCTTCTGTAATCTGTTCACACAGCAGTTTTAAATCTAAATCAGACTATTTCCCACTCACACCATATTTTTCAGTGGGTCTTAACCTCATTTAGATTTCGTTCCCGAGTTCTAACTAGATCCTAGTAGAACTCTTGTAACCTGGCCTCTTGATTTCTTCCTTACCCCTTATTTCCTGCCTCTAGCTGCTTCTGTGCTTCAGCCACAGCAAATCCCTTGCTCTTTTATGAATGCCCTCCTCGTAACAATTTATCTCATAACCTTTGTACTTTTTACTCCCTCTCCCTGGAACACTGTTTTGTCATACAATTACATGCTCATTCCCTCACTTAATGCTCATATGTGAGCTCTGCAGAGAGGCCTTCCTGTCTGACTACTTTTTACTTTCTAGCTTTTTTATCATACTTTTTAAAAATCATACTGTATTTTTCTTTATAGATTTTTTCATTAACTGACATACTTTTTTTCATTTGTATATTCTATATTTGTTTATTGTCTTCTCCACACTAGAATGTAATAATCATGAGGGTAGGTACTCTGTTTCATTCACTTTTGTACTTCTTGTATGTAGAACAGTGCGAAGTACATGTTGGATCGATAAATGAGGAAACAATAAATAAGTGTTTATTGAACTCTTTGTGGGAAAGACTAGTTTTTTAATTACCAATCTGTCACAACATAATGCTTTTGTGAAATGCAATAAAATGAAGTATATGTTTCTTAAAGTGTCATTTTATATTAAAGTCAATAGACATAAGATCACTGTCAGATTGTTACAAAAATTTCTAAAAACATACTTTCAGATTGGTATTGATTATGAACTGTTAACAAACTGTTGGTGGTCAGCACCTATTTGCAGACCATTTGGGTAGCACAGCACTAAAACAAGTTTGCCATTCTGTAGCCTGCAGTTAAAATTCAAATGCTAAATGAAGTATTTTTCTATTCGGTAAACAAGGAGAAGCTACTTCAAAGCCAGTGGCACAGAATCCAGGCAGAATTCCTGTAGGATTATTAATTTATAAAATAGTTCCTTTAGTAATATCAGTAAAATTTAGTTAGTGTTCCCTCTATGCAGGAAGGAATCTTTCACTGGACTCAGACATCACAATCCCCATGTTAGTGTATGTCATTAAATTAGAAGTGTCTCTTCAGTAGCTGTTTATTTGCTAATATGTTGGTATGTGAAATGAAAATTTCACCAAATTTTAAGTTTTACAGATCAATAAGCATTTTATTTCAGTAAATAATGCTCTATTATGATACTTCTTTGAAAATTTATTGATCGTTTTGCATTTTTATTTGTTTTAGTATGTTGATTTTTTGTGTTTATATATCTAGGATGGGAGGAGGGTCATTACACAATGGCAGTTGGAGTTTGGGATCTGGAGTCACAAGGAGATATATAGCTAAAAGCAAAGCCTTTTTTGTTTTTTTTAAGATTTTATTTGTGTGTGAGAGAGAGTATGCATGCATGTACAAGTTGGGGGAAAGGGCAAAGAGAAAGGGAGAAGCAGACTTCCAGCTGAGCAGGGGGCCCAATGCACAGGACTTGATCCCAGGACCTCAAGATCATGACCTGAGCCAAAGGCAGACACTTAACTGACTGAGCCATCTAAGCACCCCAAAAGCAAAAGTCTTTAAATTGAAGAAAATCTGTGTCTTGGCTTCCACTTGTGAATTCCAGCCAGGGTTGGTGTTAATTTTAATGCTTTCTGACTCCTTGATCTACAAGTTATTTTGTTTTGGGGATCTAGAAGTATATACTGAATTAAGCTCCATTGGGTATGATTTTGTATGCTCAGGGCAAACTCTGTTACACTGTTTTCCCTGACTTGGGCAGTGTGAATGCCCCATATCCCTCCTATCTTTGAGCTATTCTCCTTTTTTATACAGATTAATTTAAAAAGTACTTTTAACTTTCATAGTATCATCAGATATCCTATTGACAATGTGTAAAATATTGTAAAATGACTAGCCTGTATTTTGAAACAATATTTCTCAGTTTACTATATTGAGACATTGTATATTACAAAAGAAATATTTCCATGAAATATATTTCTAAGTGGTCACTAACAAATATATTTGTTTACATCTTGTCTTATATTTTAGCTTAAGGGTAGTAATCACTACATATGGATTTGGCAAATGCAGATAGTCTCAGGTTGACAAATTGTGTGTGTGTAGAGATAATATAGTATTATGTATATTTATGTGTGTAATTAAAAGGAAGTTAGTGAAGTTTTAAGAGAAATGCATGTTCATATATAGTTATGGATATGTTTGCAGATAAGTAGATCAGTATTCCAAAACATTGATCGGTTCATTTTTCATTACTGTACATTCATTCATATTTGCAGATAAATAAATAACCTAGAAGAAAAAAAAAAGGAAAGTTATTTTACCTGCACAAACTCTCTTATTCCTTTACCGATATTTTCTACACTATCACCATTTCAATAATGGAAATAAATATGAATAGAGAAAAGTTTAAGGTTTGTATCATACCTGTTTCTCAGATGACTTGAAATAGAAGTTTGAAAATATTTAAAGATTTGCAAATATAAGTGAACATTGACACTGTGGGGAAAATAGGTTAATCAGAAGTTCACATGATACATTTTTAATTAATGAGTTTGATAGGGTCTGTATTTCAGGGTTTGGAGGTTATGCCATTCACTGAGGTGAGGAAGAGAACCATATTTCTGAATAAAGATCATAAATTGATTGTAAACATCAAAGGCATCTTTGAAGTGTCTAAGTTAAAAAGGTATTACGGAAGCAATTGTGTATACACAGAATTTGTGGTCAGAATAGAGTTCTAATAGGCTTGATTAGTATGCCCTCACTAAAGTATGCATATTTGAGGGTGGGAAGCGGGGTTGTTAAATCTTTCTTGCTGATAGTTAGGATGAGGCTGTTTTTAAGTGGGAAATGTCAGTGAACCAAGCTATAAATACTGAGGCACAGAAAGTTATGTTGCAACCTAAGATGACTTTTTTTTCTATAAAATAAGTTTGTTTTTTTTAAATGTATGACTGAGTTGTAAACATAGAAACTGACTAGTTTCTTTCCTTCATCCGTTTCCATTATAAATTTATAATCTTCTGAATGAAGATCTGATGAATGGGTGAATACCATAATTTTCCTTTATTTCATAGCCATGAAGCTCATGACTGCGTTGGTGAATGTTGCCTTAAACCTCAGTATTCATCAGGATAATACACAAAGACAATATGAAGCTGAGAGAAATAAAATGATTGGGAAGAGAGCCAATGAAAGGTTAGAGTTACTTCTTCAGAAACGCAAAGAGGTAAGTTTCATATTTCGTATTCTCTGTAAAAAAGTGAATGTGTATTTTAAATTTATTTAAGTTACACATTATGTGATCTCAAACTTTTCAGGTTAACCTGGAATGTTCATCAGTGATGATCTGAGTGCTGAGTGCTTTCTCCATGACTTCTGTGTGTGTCTATCTCTAAATTTCTCCTTTCTATAAAGACACCAATCATATCGGATTTGGGGCCCACCCTACTCCGGAATGACCCCATATTAACTAACTATATCTGCGTAAGAGAATCGTAAAACAATCCTCCTTTTGAGAGAAGATAGTCTGGGGGTTAGGTAACTCAGAAGGATTGTCAGTCTGTGAGTTCAGAAAGCATAATAAATACTAAGGTCAGAGCTGGGGGTCAGTGAAGCTGCATTTCCAGAAGGAAGCCAAAGACT
The DNA here is from genome assembly GCF_023065955.2 of Ursus arctos. Taxonomy (NCBI): domain Eukaryota; kingdom Metazoa; phylum Chordata; class Mammalia; order Carnivora; family Ursidae; genus Ursus; species Ursus arctos. The sequence continues at coordinate 25,870,148 of NW_026622875.1, forward strand.
ACTTATTAGCTAATAAATAAGGCATTCCTGTGAATAAGGTTGGTTCCAGGTTTACACTGAAATTTTCACATATGTGCTGAAAGTGTTTTAAACTTGCTTTTTAGTAGGTAACATTTTTATTTGCCCAGTCGGAAATAAAATTTTAAATCTACAATATTAGTCTGTATTTTAACTTGAAAAAAGAATAATAGCATATTGGTACAAATAAAATATCAATGAATAATCTGTTATAATAGGCAACAGGAAGCAGCAAACTTATGCCTAAATTATTACCCATAACTGTATTAGGATGTTAGGGCTGCTATAACAGCTACCACAAGCTGAGTGGCTTAAAGAACAGAAATTTATAGTGTCACAGTTGTGTAAGCTAGAAGATGAAGATAACTCCCAATTTCTCCATGACGTCCATGTGTGTTTCTAAATTTCTCCTTTCCATAAAGACACCAATCATATTGGATTTGGGGCCCACCCTACTCCAGAATGACCCCATCTTAACTAATTACATCTGCTACAATCCTATTTCCAAATAAGGTTTGAGGTGTACTGGGGCATCAGGACTTCATCATATGAATTTCTAAGGAACACAGTTAAAATCATAATATATACCATACTTGAAGTATTGTGAAAGTAAATTTTGGAACTGTGCGTCAGTAAGTACTACTAACCAAACTATGTGCCTCTTATAAATTAATTTTTTATATAATAAATGCACCAAAAGTAATTTTTAAAACTTACAGTAAGTTGCAGTAATTTGAATGATTTACTATGTAAGTATTCCCAGTCTTATTTCCATAAACCTGAAATGAAGCATACAGCAAAAGAATAAGTCAGAAGGAAGTTTATTCTCTCATTCTTGTATGTAATAAAAGCAAATTTTTCACTGAGTATTACCACAAAACAAAGTATAATAAGAACTATCACTTGGAATATAATTTTGTATCAGTGCTTTTATTCCCGTTGAGCAGTTGAATAAGCTCAAACTTTAATCAGGAGTATTGCCTGAATTTTATATCATTGCTGTACTGTTTTATTTTGTTGCTGCATTCCACCACTAATGGTGAGGATCCTTCCTATCTTCTATGCCTTCTGTATTGGGAACTTGACCTACTCTCAGTTATGGACTAAACAGATGCAGAGTAATATTTGGATACTTCAGGTAGAATAGTAAGTTTATTTTACAGTGATAAATATCATAATCAAGTCTGACCTGCAAAACAAGCCAGGTACCTGACTTTGTTGGAAGAGGTATAGAAATTGAGGCTTCTTCCCAAAGCTGGTAGTATTTTGGGGATTGGAAGCTGGCCGCAGTTAGCCACACCACTCCTTGTTAGTCATTATGTGTATATGTGAAGAAAGACAAAGGAGTTCTAAAGTCAGTATAGTAAAGCTGTTAAAGTAATGCAAGAGTACCTGTTGAATAGTAAGTGAGAAAAAGGATTGATAATTACCAAGAATGAGAAGAACCAGGAATTAAAAATAACTGAAACTGTACATTTCAAGTAAAATAATCAGGGTATAATTTTTTTTTCTTTTCATTTCAGCTACAAGAAAACCAGGATGAAATTGAAAATATGATGAACTCTATTTTTAAGGGTATATTTGTTCATAGATACCGGTAAGGAATTTTATAAATCACTTTAGATTTTTAACTTAAATGATTTGTTGCTTCTTTGTAGTCCTAGGTAATTATAAAAATATGAAACTTTCTATTTGTTTTGTATTCTGGAAAATAGCATTGGCTGTAAAGGCTAAAGAAGTATCATGCTGTTGTTGTGGAGGAAATTGCACCACTACCACACTCTTGCAAATTCAGAACATATACTGTTAGAGGCATTCCATGTACTTACATTTGTACTGATGGAATATTAATTAATATGATATCATTAAGTTAATATGGCCTTAATAAAATGTTATTGTCTTGGTATTTGGAAAAAAAAAATCAATGCCCTACTTCCTGCCCTGTGATACTTATCTTGTTCTATGGTCAGATTGACCAACAGTCTTTTAAAAATACCTTTATGAAGATAAGATAAAAGTTGGCAGAAGAGGGTACCTCTGTAAATAAGCAACAGCTCTTCTTCTTCTTCAGCTGTACAGATGAAAATAGAAGCAAGGCATTTGCAAAGTATTTTTGTCATAATCCATTACAAACAAGCTTTAAATTACTAATACATTATTACTAATACATAATTACTAGTACATTATTAAACAGCATATTTCACAGAGAATTAATGAATCATATACATATATTTGTTACCTTCTGTTAATTAGGCATGATATGATATGTTTAGGTAGATAGACATAGATAATAGAAAAACTGTTTTTAGACACATTTGAGATTTTAATTGGCCAGTTAATTTAAAGTTAGTTAAAACAGGGAAATCCATTTTTTAAAAAAAAATTAACTTTGATATTTTAACTTAAACATTTTATTTTAATTCAAAACATAAAAAGGTCTTTTGATCTTCTTGGTGTTTATTCAAAGAAGAAGAAAACACTAACTCAAAAAGATATATGCACCCCCATGTTCATTGCAACATTATTTACTATAGCCAAGATAGAAAAACAACCTATAGATGGATGAATGGATAAAGAAATTGTATATATACAATGGAATATTATTCAGCCATTAAAAAATAATGAAATCTTGCCATATAAAATAACGCGGATGGACCTCAAGAGCATTATGCTAGGTAAAATAAGTCAGGCAGAGAAAGAAAAATATTGTGGTGATATATGTAGAATCTTAAAACAAAAAAAACAAGCTCATAGATAACAGAGAACAACAGATTGGTGGTTGCTGGAGGCAGGATGTGTGGGAGAAATGGGTAAAGGGGTCAGAAGCAAAAAGAAAAAAAAATATGGTGCACTACTGAACAACCCAGAAAATAGTTTACTGTTATCTAATAATTTGTGGTATCTTCTATATAATTAGGAAATTTAGGCAAGTTTAATAAACTTGCACTTAACTTCCTTAATGGGTAATGGAACTTTTAGAAAAAAACCTGAAAGTTAAAAATACACTGGGAAAATCTGTTTAATAGCTGATTAAGAAAAGATACTGAGAGAGACTGTACAGCCTGATAGGGACACATACTACACACGCTACACACACACACACACACACACACCCACACACCCTAAAGTTGGAGATATTTGGGATTTGTGGTACTAGTTCAACCAATTAAAAAAAATAAAAGCCACCTGTCTTTCTAGGAAACTTAAAAATAAGAAAACAGAATTGTTTATATTTACAAATTTACCATACCCAACTCTCCTCATACTTGAGTTTCTATCTGTTACCATTTTACTTCAGCCTGTTTTATTTTTTGTTTATCTGAAAAACAAGAAAATAGGGCCAAGGCCTTTACTTCGAGTGTGGATTGTTTGGAGTTTCATATCCTCTTTTTTGCATAAACTACACATTCAGTGACTTACTGAAAAATTAATTTAAAAAAATTTTTTAAAGATTTTAATTAGTTATTTGAGAGAGAGTGAGTGCACACAAGCAGAGGGGGGAGGGAGAAGCAGAAGCAGACTGCTCACTGAGGAGGGAACCCGATGGCGGGGCTCAATCCCAGGACCCTGAGATCATGACCTGAACCAAAGGCAGATGCTTAACCAGTGAGCCGCCCAGATGCCCCCCTGAAAAATTAATTTTGAAAAAAGCAAGAACTTCCACATAACTGTCATGCAGTCTTTTTTTTTTTAAATTACGACTTTATAGAGGTATAATTTACATAAAACAAATTACACAGTGTGATACAGTGATTTATAAGAAATATGTATTTGGTCATTTGGAACTTTCAGTCCTACCCCCCAGCCTCTGGGGAGTGGAGGGGGACTGGAGGTTGAATCAACTGATGGCAGTGACTTAGTTAATCATGAATATGCAGTGAAGTCTCCATTAAAACCCAAAGGATTGGGTTCAGAGAGCTTCTAGGTTGTTGAACACATAGAGAGACAAGAGGAGTAGGACATCTGAAGAGGGCTTGAAAGCTCTGCTCCCCTTTCCCATGCATTGCCTTATGTATCTCTTCATCTGGCTGTTGAGTCAAATCCTTTATCATATCCTTTAATGAACTGGTAAATGTGAGTAATTGTTTCCCTGAGTTCTGTGAGCAACTCTAGCATATTAAAAGAATCTAAGGAGGGGGTGCCTGGGTAGCATAGTTAAGCATGTGACTCTTGGTTTCGGCTCAGGGTGATCTCAGGGTGGTAAGATTGAGCCCTGCACTGGGCTCCATGGTCAGTACAGAGTCCACTGGTGATTCTCTTTCCCTTCTGCTTGCTCTCGTGCTCTCTCTCTGTCTCTTCCTCTCACATAAATAAATCTTAAAAAACAAAAACAAAAAAAAGAAACTAAGGAGCAGGTGGTTGGAATCTCCAATCTTTAGCCTGCGGGTCAGAAGCACAGGTAACAAAAAGCCTGGAACTTGAGACTGCCATCTAAAGTGGGGGTAGAGGACAGTCTTGTAGGATTGAACCCTTAACCTGTGGAATCTGATGCTGTCTCCAGGTAGGATAGTGTCAGAATTGAGCTGTCAGAAACCAGCAGGTATTGTTGGTGTGTGTGTGTGCAGGGAAAACCTTTGCCCCACATTCAAATTGGGTCCAGGAATGCAAAAAGAGTTGGTATTAGACACAGTTAAGTGCATAAGTTGATGAGTTTTGCCATATATAGAGCTGTAGAACTATGACAGGCAAGATAATGAATATATCCATCATCTTCAGAGGTTTTCTCTTGCCACTTTGTAATTTCTCCCTATGCTTTCTGCCAGTCTCCCCCACCTTCATTCTCAAGCAGTTATTAATTTGCTAACTGATTTGTTTACATTTTTAAGGATTTCATAGAAATGAAATTGTACAGTACGTGCTTTTGATTTTTGTTACTCTTGTCTTTATCTGACTTTTTTCACTAAGCAGAATTAGTCTTTTATCATTAAGACTGTTAAATGTAAGTTTTTCATAGATGCCCTTTATCAGGTTGATAAACCTGATTTTTCCCTTCTATTCTTCGTTTTCTGAGACTTTTTATTAGAAATGGATCTTGGCTTTTGTCAAATGCTTTTCTACATCTGTTGAGATCAGTATATGTGGTTTTTCTTCTTTAAGACTGTTAATATGAATTAAATTGTTTGAATTTCAAATGTTAGCCTTAAATTCTTGAGATAAAACCCTCATAGTCCTGCTATATTATTCTTTCTATACATTGTTGCATATAATTTCCTGAATTTTCCTAAGAATTTTGCTTCTCTGTTCAAGAGAGGTAGATCTCTTAACTTTTTGTTTTATCGAATGTCTCTGACTGCTTTTGAGCCATGGTAATGCTGGCTTTGTGGAATGAATTGCAGTGTATTCTCTCCTTTTTAATTCTCTGGAAGACTTTAATAGTATTGTTACTATTTTTCTTCAGATAGGTGTTATACCATTGAGGCCTAGAATTGTAGGGATGTTTTTAAGTGCAAATTAAATTTCTTTAATAAATACAAGGCTATTCATTTTATATTGTACAAGAAAATGATACATTGATTTAAGTTATTAAATTATATTCCAAAACTATCAGCATAAAGTTGTTCATAATATTGGTGGTTTCACATCTCTTGTATCAATTGTATTTATTTTTCTAAAAAACTGAGATTTGGGGAGGAAGTGTTAAGATGGCAGAGGAGTTGGGGGACCTTAATTTTGCCTCCTTCCTTGAACACAGCTAGATAAATATCAAATCATTATGAACACCCAGGGAATTAATCTGAGGATTGAGAGAACAGAACTGCAAGTCTTACAAGTAGAATCATGGAAGGTAGGAGCTATGAAGAGTTGATTTGGGGGAGATAAGAACTATGGGTACTGCAGAGGGGAGGGAGCCTTGCTTGTGGAGACTATTGCAAAGTATTATAAGCAGCAGAGCATAAAATCTGAAATTTTAGATGCCTGTCACTACAGGAATCATGCCTGCCTTAGTGGTGCTCCTGTGGGGAAGGAGGGTAGAGACCCATGAGCAGGTAATGTGATCTGAGGATACCCTGGGTCACACAGGGAGAAAGTTTCCTTGCTTGGAGTGCTTTTTGGTAGAAGTGATCAGCCTCTCCGGGGGCAAAGGACCTGGCAGATGCCTTTGAGCTGCCCTCTTCCCCAGCATAGGAACAAAGACACCAGGTGAGAGCAGCAAACCTTGGCTTCGGCTTTGTGTTCCAATTTACCATAAACTCCTAACTGCTTCATGGTCAACTGACTATTTTCTGGCATAAGCCAGCACTGGCCACAGCACAACAAGACCCTCCTGCAGAGAATCAGCACAGGTCCTTACCTGGGGGGTGAAGGGTGGTCTCTGAAGTTTGGAGTTTTAAAACACAATCTTGCCTGAGGTAGGAGTGCCACCTGGCATGTGGAGAGCTGAGGCACAGACAGGCTGACGGGATCTGATCGAAGCTGGGGACACAGGAGGGGTTATTTGCTCGTGTATAAGGGCTTCCTAAGGAGTCGCTGGCATGAGTGCCCCTCTCCTGAAACGAGAGAGCAGGGTAAAGCCATTTCCACCCCACACCCACAAGCACTGACCAACCTCAGTGAGAAAAACAGGGCCACCAAGGGGAGGCCTGAGTCTTGTAAGCCAAGCCCCGCCCCCTGCATTCTACAAGTGCATCTCCACTAGGTCAGGTCCCCCCTGAGAATGAGAATATTGGGCCCCTCCCCCAGAAGACCAGCACAAACCCCTGCCCTCACCAAGTCTACTGATCATAGAGTGCTGGAAAGCTTCCGCTCTGGGAGAAATAGGATCTAGCATTCTTTTCTTTTTCTTTTTTTTAATTGTTTTGTTTTTTGATTTTCCCTTTTCTAAAACTTTTTTGTTTAAATTCAATTAATAAACATATAGTATATTAGTTTCAGAGGTAGAGTTAAGTGATTCATCAGTCTTATATAACACCCAGTGCTCATTATATCACATCCCCTCCTTAATGTCCATCACCCATTACCCCATCGCCCCACCCCCCGAGCAACCCTCAGTTTGTTTCCTATGATAAAGAGTGTCTTATGGTTTGTCCCCCTCTCTGATTTCATCTCGTTTTATTTTTTCCTCTCTTTTCTTATGATCCCCTGTTTTGTTTCTTAAATTCCATATATGAGTGAGATCATATGATTACCTTTCTCTGATTGACTTATTTCACATAGCATAATACTCTCTGGTTCCATCTATGTCGTTGCAAATGGCAAGATTTCATTTTTTGATGGCTGAGTAGTATTCCATTTGTGTGTGTGTGTGTGTGTGTGTGTGTGCGCGCGTGTGTGTGCACACACGCATGCTTGGTTGTGTGTGTGTGTATATAATATATATATATATGGATATGGATACACACACACACACACACATACACACCACATCTTCTTTATTCATTCACCATTCAGTAGCCACTTGGGCTGTTTCCATAATTTGGCTACTGTGGATGTTGGTGCTATCAACATTGGGGTGCAAGGTGCCCCTTCATATCACTACATTTGTGTCTTAGGGGTAAATACCTAGTAATGCAATTGCTCTGCTAGGGTAGGTTACCTCTATTTTCAGCTTTTTGAAGAACCTCCATAGTGTTTTCTACTGCCAGCTTGCATTCCTACCAACAGTGTAAGAGATTTCTCTTTTCTCTGCATCCTCACCAACATCTGTCCTTTCCTGACTTGTTAATTTTAGCCATTCTTACTAGTATGAGGTAGTATCTCATTGATTTTGATTTGTATTTTTCTGATGTTGAGTGATGTTGAGCATCTTTTCATGTGTCTGTTGGCCATTTGTATGTCTTCTTTGGAGAAATGTCTCTACATGGTTTTCCCATTCTTGATTAGATTATTGTTTCCTTGGGTGTTGACTTTGGTAAGTTCTTCATAGATTTTGGATACTAGCCCTTTATCTGATATGACATTTGCAAATATCTTCTTCCATTCTGTTGGTTTTCTTTCGGTTAGAACACTCATGAAAGAAATTGAAGAAGACACAAAGAAATGGAAAAACATTCCATGCTCATGGATTGGAAGAACAAATATTGTTAAAATGTTTTTGCTACCTAGACGAATGTATACATTCAATGCAATCCCTATCAAAATAGCATCAAGTTTTTTCACAGAGCTGGAACAAATTATCCTAAAATTTGTATGGAACCATAAAAAACCCTGAATAGCCAAAGGAATGTTGAAAAAGAAAACCAAAGCTGGTGGTATCACAATTCCAGACTTCAAGCTATATTACAAAGCAGTAATCAATGAGATAGTATGGTACTGGCACAAAAACAGACACATAGATCAATGGAACAGAATAGAGAACCCAGAAATGGGAGAACCCTGAACTCTGTGGTCAACTAACCTTCAACAAAGCAGGAAAGAATGTCCAATGGAAAAAGGACAGTCTCTTCAACAAATGGTGTTGGGAAAACTGGACAGCCACATGCAGAAGAATGAAACTGGACCACACTCTTACTCCATACCCAAAAACAGACTCAAAATGAATGAAAGACCTATTTTTAAATGTTCTTAATTTATTTTATTTTATTTTATTTTTATTTTTTAAAATGTTTTTTCTTGTGATAAGATTTTTTTTTTTTTAAGATTTTATTTATTTATTTGAGAGCTAGAGCACAAGTAGGGGGGTGAGGGGCAGAGGGAGAGGGAGAAGTAGACTCCCCCACTGAGTGGGGAGCCTGATGTGAGGCTCGATTCCAGGACCCTGAGATCATGACCTGAGCCAAAGGCAGACGTTTAACTGACTGAGACACCCAGGCACCCATATTTTTTTAATTTTTAATATATGTATATATATACACGCATATGTGTATATCTATTACTTTTATCTTTTCGGATCTAGCTTCCTTTAACAAGTGGACCAAAACATACCTACTATCTAAATTTGTTTTTCTTTTTGTTTTTCTGAACAATAGAGGAATTTACCCCCCAAAAAAGGAACAAGAAGTAGAAGTAATGGCCAGGGATTTAATCAGTACAGATACAAGTAATATATCTGCACTAGAATTTAAAACAACAATTATAAGGGTAGTAGCTGGGCTTGAAAAAAAGTATGGAAGACACTAAAGAATCACTTACTGCAGAGGTAAATGAATAAAAATCTAGTCAGGCCAAAATTAAAAATGCTGTAACTGAGATGCAAACCCAAATGGATGTCATAACAATGAGAATGGATGAAGTAGAGGAACAAGTCATTGTTACAGAAGATAAAATTATGGAAAATAATGAAGCTGAAATGAAGAGGGAAAGAAAAGTATTGGATCACAAAGGTAGACTTAGCATTCATATCATAGGAGTACTAGAAGGTGAAGAAAGAGAAAAAGGGGCAGAAGGTTTACTTGAGCAAATTATAGCTGAAAACTCCCCTAATCTGAGAAATGACACAGACATTGAAATCCAAGAAGCATAGAGAACCCCTATTAAATTCAACCAAAGCTGGCCATCACCTAGACGTATCATAGCCAAATTCACAAAATACCCATACAAAGACAGAGTCCTGACAGCAGCAAGGGAAAAAAAGTCCTTAACTTACAAGGGAAGACATCAGGTTTGAAGCACATCTGTCCACAGGAACGTGGCAGGCCAGAGGAGAATGGCAGGATATATTCAGTGTACTGAATGGGAAAAATATGCAGCCAAGAAAACTTTATTCAGCAAGGCTATCATTCAGAATAGAAGGAAAGATAAAGAGTTTCCCAGACAAACAAAAACTAAAGGAGTTCATGGCCACTAAACTAGCCCTGCAAGAAATATTAACAGGGACTCTCTGAGTGGGGGAGGAAAAAAAAAAAGACCAAAGCAAGAAAGACTAGAAAGGAACAGAGAACATCAGCAGAAACACCATCTTTACAGATAATGCAGTGGCACTAAATTCCTATCTTTCAGTGATCACTCTGAATGTAAATAGACTGAATTCTCCAATTAAAACACATAGGACATCAGAATAAATAAAATAAAAAACAAGACCCATCTATATGCCGCCTACAAGAAATTCATTTTAGAGGATGCCTGGGTGGCTCAGTCAGTTGAGCATCTGACTCTTGATCTCAGGATTGTGAGTTCAAATCGTACGTTGAGCTCCACACTGGGTGTGGACCCTACTTGAGAAAAACAGAGAGACTCATTTTATGCCTAAAGACACCTGCAGATTGAAAGCGAGGGGAGGGAGAACCATTTATCATCCTAATGGACATCAAAAGAAAGCCTGAGTAGCCATACTTATATCAGACAAACTAGATTTTAAAACAAAGACTGTAAGAAGAGATGAAGAAGGGCATTATATCATAATTAAGGGGTGTATCCATCAAGAAGATCTAAAAATTGTTCGTATTTATGCCCCCAACTTGGGAGCACCCAAATATATAAATCAGTTATTAACAAAGATAAAGATAATCATTAATAATAATACACTAATGGTAGGGGACTTCAACACTGCACTTACAGTAATGGACTGATCAACTAAGCAGAAAATCAACAAGGAAACAAGGGCTTTGAAAGACACACTGGACCACATGGACTTAACAGATATATTCAGAACATTTAATCCTTGAGCAGCAGAACACATTGTTTTCGAATGCGCATAGAACGTTCTCTAGCATAGATCACATACTGGCTCATAAATCAGCCCTCAACAAGTACAAAAGGATCACGATCATTCTACGCATATTTTCAGACCAAAATGCTAAGAAACTTGAAGTCAACCACAAGAAAAAATTTGGAAAGAAAAATACACGGAGGTTAAAGAACATCCTACTAAAGAATGAATGGGTTAACCAGGAAATTAAAGAAGAAATTTTAAAAAGTACGTGGAAATAAATGAAAATGAAAACACAACAGTCCAAAATCCTTGGGATGCAGCAAAGGCAGTCCTAAGAGGGAAGCATATTGCAATAAGGCCTACATCAAATAGCAATAAAAGTCTCAAATATACAACCTAATCTTACACCTAAAGGTGCTAGAAGAGGAACAGCAAATAAAGCCTAAAGCCAGCAGAAGTAGGGAAATAGTAAAGATTAGAGCAGAAATAAATGATATAGAAACAAAAAATACAGAAGAACAGATCAACAAAACTAAGAGCTCATTTTTTCAAAGAATTAATAAAATTGATAAACCCCTAGCCAGATTTACAAAACAGAAAAGACAGCAGACCCAATAAAATCACAAATGAGGGGCACCAGGGTAGCGCAGTCGTTAAGCGTCTGCCTTCGGCTCAGGGCGTGATCCCGGCGTTCTGGGATCGAGTCCCACATCGGGCTCCTCCACTGGGAGTCTGCTTCTTCCTCTCCCACTCCCCTGCTGTGTTCCCTCTCTCGCTGGCTGTCTCTCTGTCACATAAATAAATAAAGTCTTTAAAAATATCACAAATGAAAGGGGAAAGATCACAACCAACACCACAGAAATACAAATAATCATAAGATAATATTATGAAAAATTACATGCTAACAAACTGGGCAATCTTGAAGAAATGGACAAATTCCTAGAAATATACAAATTAACCAAAACTGAAAAAGGAAGAAATAGAAAATCGAACATAACCAGCAAAGAGTTTGAATCAGTAATGAAAAATCTCCCAACAAACAAAAGTCTGGCACCAGATAGCTTCACAGGGGAATTCTACCAGACATTTAAAGAAGAGTTTAATAGCTATTCTCAAATTATTCCAAAAAATAGAAATGGAAGGGGCGCCTGGGTGGCTCGGTTGGTTAAACATCTGATTTAGTTTTGGTTCAGGTCATGGTCTCAGGTTCATGGGATTGAGCCTGGCATCAGGCTCCACTCTCAGCGGGGAATCTGCTTCTCTCTCCCTCTCTCTCTCCTTCCCCCCACTCATGTGCTCACTCTCAAAAAATAAATAAATCTTTTTAAAAAAATGGAAATGGGAGGAAAACTTCCAGACTCCTTCTACTAGGCCAGCATTACCTTGAATCAAAACCAGGCAAAGACCCCATTAAAAAGGAGAATTACAGGCCAGTATACCTGATTAACATGGATGCAGAAATTTTCAGCAAGATACTAGCAAATCATATCCAACTACATCAAAAGAATTATTCAACATGTTCGAGTGGGACTTATTCTTGGGCTGCAGGAGTGAGTCAGTATTCATAAATCAATCACAATTAATGAATGATATATCACATTAATAAAAGAAAGCATAAGAACCATATGATCCTTTCAATAGATGCAGAAAAAGTATTTGACAAAATACAGCATCCATTCTTCTTTTTCTTTTTAAAAAGTATTTATTTATTTATTTATTTATTTATTTATTTATTTATTTATTTGAGAGAGCACGTGAGAACAAAAAGGGGAGGGGCAGAGAGAGAGGGAGAAGCAGACTCCCACTGAGCAAGGAGCCTGATGTGGGGCTTTATCCCAGGACCCTGAGATCATGACCTGAGCCTAAGGCAGTCACTTAACTGACTAAGCCACCCAGGCACCCCAGCAGCATCCATTCTTGATAAAACCTCTCAGCAAGGGGCACCTGGGTGGCTCAGTGGGTTAAGTGTCTGCCTTCAGTTCAGGTCATAATCCCAGAGTCCTGGGATCAAGCCCCTCATCGCCCTCCTCAGTGGGCATCTGCTTTTCCCTCTCCCTCTCCCCCTCTCCCCTGCTCATGCTCTCTCTCTATCTCAAATAAATAAAATCTTAAAAAAAAAAAAAAACTCAACAAAGTGGGGATAAATGGAACATACCTCAACGTTACAAAGGCCATATACAAAAGACCTACGGCTAATATAATCCTCAGTGGGGAAAAATTGAAAGCTTTTCTCCTACAGTTAGGAATAAGACAGGGATGTCCACTCCCACCATTACTATTGAACATAGTACTGGAAGTCTTAGCCTCAGCAGACAGACAACAAAAAGAAATAAGAGGCATATAAATGGCAAGGCAGAAGTCAAACTGTGTTTGCAGACGACGTGATACTCTATACAGAAAGCCTGAAGGACTCCACCAAAAAATTGCTAGAACTGATACACAAATTCAGCAAAGTTGAAGGGTATAAAATCAACATACAGAAATCTGTTGCATTTCTATACACCAATAATGAAGACACAATAAAGGAAATCAAGGAGTCACTCCCATTTGCAGTTGCACCAAAAACAATAAGGTACCTAGGAATAAACCTAATCAAAGTGGTAAAAGATGTGCACTCTGAAAACTATAGAACACTTATGAAAGAGATTGAAGAGGACACAAAGAAATGGAAAAATATTCTGTACTCATTGATTGGAAGAACAAACATTGTTAAAATGTCTGTAGTACCCAAAGCAATCTATACATTTAATGCAATTCCTGTCAATATACCAACAGCATTTTTCCTGGAGCTAAAACTACCCTAAAATGTGTATGGAACCGCAAAAGACCCTGAATAGCCAAAGCACTCTTGAAAAAGAAAAGCAAAGCCAGAGGCATCATGATTCCAGACTTCAAGCTATGTTACAAAGTTGTAGTCATCAAGATAGTATGGTACTGGCACAAAGATAGACATATAGATAAATGGAACAGAATAGAAAACCCAGAAATGCACCCACAACTATATGGTCAATTAATTTTCGACAAAACAGGAAAGAATATTTCCAGTGGATAAAAGGTCTCTTCAACAAATTTTGTTGAGAAAACTGGAAAGCAACATGCAAAAAAATGAAACTGGACCATTTTCTTATACCATACTCAAATATAAACTCAAAATGGATGGAAGCCCTAAACGTGAGACAGGATACCATCAAAATCCTAGAGGGCAGCAACCTCTTTGGTCTCGGCTGTAGCAGCTTTTTACTAGACACATTTCAGGAGGCAAGAGAAACAAAAGCATAAATGAACTGTTGGAACTTCAAAATAAAAATTTCTGCAGAGCGGCAGAAACAATCAACAAAACTGAAAGGCAGCCTATGAAATGGGAGAAGATATTTGCAAATTACATATCTGATAAAGGGTTCATATCCAGAATCTACAAAGAACTTACCAAGCTCAACACCCAAAAACCAGATAACCGAGTTAAGAAATGAGCAGAAGACATGAATAGATACTTTTCAAAATACATCCAGATGTCTAACAGACATATGAAAAGATGCTCAACATCACTTATCATCAGGGAAATACAAATGAAAACCATGATGACATACAACCTTACACCTTGTCAGAATGGCTAAAATTAACAACACAAGAAACAAGAGGTGTTGATTAGGATGCAGAGAAAGGGGAACCCTCTTGAACTGTTGATGGGAATGCAAACTGGTGCAGCCACTCTAGAGAACGGTATGGAGGTTCCTGAAAAACTTAACAGTAGAACTCCCTACAATCCAGCAATTCCACTACTAGGTATTTAACCAAAGGATAAAAAAATATAGATTCAAAGGGGTACATGCACCCTGATGTTTATAGCAGCATTATCAGCAGTAGCCAAACTATGGAAAGAGCCCAAATGTCTATTGACTGATGAAGGAATAAAGAAAATGTGGTATGGATATATGTGTGTGTGTGTGTGTGTGTGTGTGTGTGTGTGTGTATATATATAATGGAATATTACTCAGCCATAAAAAGAATAAAATCTTGTCATTTGCAAGGATATGGATGGAGCTAGAGTGTATCATACTAAGTGAAATAAGTCTGAGGAAGCCAAGTGCCATATGATCTCACTCATATGTGGAATTTAAGAAATAGAACAGATGAACATATGGGCAGGGGAAAAATAGAAAAAGAGAGTTGGAAACAAACCATAAGAGACTCTTAAGAGAACAAACTGAGGGTTGATGGATGGAGGTGGGTGGAGGATGGGCTAGATTAGTGATGGGTATTAGGCAGATACTTATGATGAGCACTGTTTGTTATATGTTACTTGATGCATCACTGAATTCTCCTGAAATCAGTATTGTATGATAATTAAAATTTACATAAAAATTTGAAAAGAAAGAAAAAATGAGATTTTGCTTAAAATGAACATTTCTGTTTTCTGTTACATTGATTTCTGATCTTCTATTTATTATTTCCTTTTTTCTGCTTAATTTGAGTTTCATTTGCTCTGCTTTTTCTCAACAGGAAAAGTGAGGCAATTGATTTAAGGGCTGTTTTCTAATATTAGAATTTAGTCCCATAAATCTCTGTTAGTACTGTGTTAGCTGTATTCCCTAAATTTCAGTATATCATGTTTCCATTTTCATTCATCTCAGAATGCTTTCGAATTTTCTTTTTGATTTGTTTCTTTGACCTATAGTTTATTTAGAAGTGTAGTATTTAGTTTACAAATATCTGAGATCTTTCTGTTAACTGATTTTTAATTTAAATCCATTGTAGTCAGAGAACATCCTTTTTATAATTTGAATGCTTTTAAATTTGTTAAGATTTGTTTTAGAACCCACATTGTGGTCTATCTTGATAAAAGTTCTGTTTACTCAGGAAAAAAGTACATACTGTGCTTTTGATTTCAGGTCAAAATCATTTGGTAGTGTTCAAGTCTTTTCTATCCTTTACTGATTTTGTCTATTCTTACCATTATTGTTAGGGACTTTGTAGGAGTACTTTTGTATGCTTGATACAAGTCCATTATTACATAAATGATTTGCAATTGGCTTTGTTTTCATTTTCTTAATGGTACCTTTTGGAAAGCAAAACTTTTCAATTTGAATGAAGTCATTTATCTATTTTTCTTCTATGTATGGGCTTTTGATGTTATATCTGTGAACATTTTGCCTAACCCCAGATTTTCTTCTGTGTTTAATTCTAGAAGTTTAATAGTTTAATATTGTAAGTAATAGTATATGGACCATCGTTTAAGTTAATTTTTGTGTATGTTGTGATATAAGGGTGTACATCTACTTTTTACATATAGGTATTAATTTGTCCAAGCACCATTTGGTGAAATGCTCCCTTCCTCCGGTTGAATTTCCTTGTAGTTTTTGGATTTTTTTCTTTTTATAATAATTTTTTTATTATGTTATGTTAGTCTCCATACAGTATATCCTTAGTTTTTGATGTAATGTTCCATGATTCGTTATATGCGTATAACACCCAGTGCACCCTGCAGTATGTGCCCTCCTTAATACCCATCACCGGCCTATCCCAATCCCCCCACCCCCCTCCCCTCTGAAGCCCTCAGTTTGTTTCCCAGAGTCCATAGTATCTCATGGTTCATTCCCCCTTCTGTTTACCCCCCCCCTTCATTCTTCCCTTCCTTCTCCTACCGATCTTCCTACTTCTTATGTTCCATAAATGAGTGAAATCATATGATAATTGTCTTTCTCTGCTTGACTTATTTCACTTAGCATTATCTCCTCCAGCCCCGTCCATGTTGCTGCAAATGTTGCGTAATTGTTCTTTCTGATGGCTGAGTAATATTCCATTGTATATATGGACCACATCATCCTAATCCAGTCATCTGTTGAAGGGCATCTCGACTCCTTCCACGATTTAGCTATTGTGGACAATGCTGCTATGAACATTGGGGTGCATATGGCCCTTCTCTTCACTACGTCTGTATCGTTGGGGTAAATACCCAGTAGTGCAATGTCTGTGTCATAGGGTAGCTCAATTTTTAACTTTTTAAGGGACCTCCACACTGTTTTCCAAAGTGTCTGTACCAACTTGCATTCCCACCAACAGTGTAAGAGGGATCCCCTTTCGCCACATCCTCTCCAACATTTGTTTCTTGCCTTGTCAATTTTTGCCATTCTAACTGACGTAAGGTGGTATTCAATATGGTTTTGATTTGAATTTCCCTGATGGCTAATGATTTTGAACATTTTTTCATGTGTCTGTTAGCCATTTGTATGTCTTCATTGGAAAAGTGT
Organism: Ursus arctos; assembly: GCF_023065955.2. NCBI lineage: Eukaryota > Metazoa > Chordata > Mammalia > Carnivora > Ursidae > Ursus > Ursus arctos. Next base: position 25,886,942 of record NW_026622875.1, read on the forward strand.
CTGTTCCTATCTTCTGCCAATTTTTTGATTATTTGTTTCCCGTGTATTGAGTTTGAGAGTTTCTTTATAGATCTTGGATACTAGTCTTTTATCTGTCGTATCATTTGCAAATATGTTTTCCCATTCCATGGGCTGCCTCTTAGTTTTTTTGACTATTTCGTTGGCTGTGCAGCAGCTTTTTATCTTGATGAAGTCCCACAAGTTCATTTTTTCTTTTGTTTCTCTTGCCTTTGGGGATGTGTCATGAAAAGTTGCTTTGCCCGATTTCGTAGAGGTTGCTGCCTATGTTCTCCTCTAGGATTTTGATGGATTCCTGTCTCACATCGAGGTCTTTCATCCATTTGGAGTTTATCTTTGTGTATGGTGTGAGAGAGTGGTTAAGTTTCATTCTTTTGCATGTAGCTGTCCAATTTTCCCAGCACCATTTATTGAAGAGACTGTCTTTTTTCCACTGGATGTTTTTTCCTGCTTTGTCAAAGATTAGTTGCCCAAGGAGCTGAGGGTCCATTTCTGGGTTCTCTATTCCATTCCATTGGTCTATGTGTCTGTTTTTGTGCCAGTACCATGCTGTCTTTGTGATCACAGCTTTGTATTGTAGCTTGAAATGCGGCAACGTGATGCCCCCAGCTTTGTTTTTCCTTTTCAGCAATTCCTCGGCGATTCGGGGCCTTTTCTGGTTCCACACAAATTTAAGGGCTGTTTGTTCCGGTTCTTTGAAAAATGTCATTGGTATTTTGATCGGGATGGCATTGAAAGGGTAGATTGCTCTGGGTAGCATAGACATTTTAACTATGTTAATTCTTCCGATCCATGAGCATGGAATATTTTTCCATCTTTTTGTGTCTTCTTCAATGTCTTTCAAGAGTGATTTGTAGTTTCTAGAATAGAGATCCTCTACGTCTCCTGTTAATTCCGAGATAACGTATGATTTTTTGGTGCTACTGTAAATGGAATGGATTCCCTAATTTCCCTTTCTTCAGTCTCATTGTTTGTGTATAGAAATGCAACTGATTTCTGAGCATTGATTTTGTATCCCGCCACATTACTGAATTGGTCTATAACTTCTAGTAGTTTGGGGTGGAGTCTTTTGGGTTTTCCATATAGAGTATCATGTCATCTGCAAAGAGAAACAGTTTGACTTCTTCTTTGCCGATTTGGATACCTTTTATCCCTTTTTGTTGTCTGATTGCTGTTGCAAGGACTTCTAGTACTATGTTGAATAATAGTGGCGAGAGTGGGCATCCTTGTCGTGTTCCTGATCTTAAGGGAAAGGCTTCCAGCTTTTCCCCATTGAGAATGATATTTGCTGTAGGTTTTTCATAGATGGTTTTTATGAAATTGAGGAATGTACCCTCTATCCCTACACTCTGAAGGGTTTTAATCAGGAAAGGATGCTGTATTTTGTCAAATGCTTTTTCTGCATCTGTTGAGAGGATCATATGGTTCTTGATTCTTTTCTTGTTGATATAATCTATCACACTGATTGATTTGCGAATGTTGAACCACCCTTGCATCCCAGGGATGAATCCCACTTGGTCATGATGAATAATCCTTTTAACATACTGTTGGATTCTGTTAGCCAGGATCTTGTTGAGAATTTTGGCGTCCATATTCACCAGGGATATCGGTCTGTAATTCTCGTTTTTGATGGGGTCTTTGCCTGGTTTGGGGATCAAGGTAATACTGGCCTCATAGAATGAGTTTGATAGTTTTCCTTCTGTTTCTGTTTTTTGAAACAGCTTCAGGATAATAGGTATTATTTCTTCTTTGAATGTTTGGTAGAATTCCCCGGGGAATCCATCAGGCCCTGGACTCTTGTTTTTGGGGAGGTTTTTGATCACTGCTTCAATCTCTTCATAATTAATTGGTCTGTTTAAATAATCAGTTTCTTCCTGTTTCAGTCTTGGTAGTTTATAGGTTTCCAGAAGGCATCCATTTCTTCCAGGTTGTTTTATTTATTGGCATAAAGCTGTTGATAAAAGTTTCTAATGATCTTTCCTATTTCATTGGTGTTGGTTGTGATCTCTCCCCTTTCATTCATAATTTTATTAATCTGGTTCCATTCTCTATTCTTTTGAATGAATCTGGCCAGTGGCTTATTAATCTTATTTATTCTTTCAAAGAACCAGATTCTGGTTCTGTTGATCTGCTCTACTGTGCTCCTGGTTTCTAATTCATTGATCTCTGCTCTAATCTTTATCAACTGCCTTCTTGTGCGTGGGTTAGGCCTGTTCTTCTGTTCCAGCTCCAGTTTCTTGAGGTGAGAATATAAAAACTGCATTTTAGATTTTTCTGTTTTTTTGAGTGAGGCTTGGATGGCTATGTATTTTCCCCTTAGGACCGCCTCTGCAGTGTCCCATAAGTTTCGGACTGATGTGTTTTCATTCTCTTTGGTTTCCATAAATTGTTTAAACTGATTTTTAATTTCCTGGTTTACCCAATCACTCTTGAGCAGGATGGTTCTTAGTTTCCAGGTGTTTGAGTTTCTTCCAAATTTTTCCTTGTGATTCTGTTCCAGTTTCAAAGCACTGTGGTCTGAGAATATGCAGGGAATAATCTCCGTCTTTTGGTGTCGGTTGAGACCTGTTTTGTGACCCAGTATATGGTCTATTCTGGAGAAAGTTCCATGTGCATTCGAGAAGAATGAGTATTCTGTTGTTCTGGGGTTTAGAGTTCTGTATATATCTATGAGGTCAATCTGGTCCAGTATGTCATTCACATCTCTTGTTTCTTTGTTTTGTTTTTGTTTTTTTTAAAGTAGGCTCTGGGCCCGGCGCGGAGCCCAACAAGGGGCTTTAACTCCCAAGCTTGAGATCAAGACCTGAGCTGAGATCAAGAGCTGGACAGTTAACTGAGCCACCCAGGCACCCGCCCCCTTCCTTAAGTAATCTGTACATCCAACATAGGGCTCAAACTCACGACCCCTAGATTAGGAGTGCCATGCTCTACTGACTGAGGCAACAAGGTGCCCCTTCTTGGAGCTTTTCTTTAAATGAACACAAATGAAAAGATAATTTATGGTATTTCTAATAGTCTACCCTTACACCCATACCATCTATATTGACCATAGTAACTTTAGAGTAATTTTTTGGGGGGCCTTTGAGATATAATTAATGTGGAATATATAAGTTTAAGTTGTACAGTGTGATGCTTTGATTCACATATATATTGTAAAGTGATTACCGGTATAAGGTTACTTAACACCTCAGTCATCTCAAATAAATACCTTTATTCATGGTGATTACATTTAAGTTTTACTTTCTTAGCAACTTCCAAGTGTGTAATAAATAGAGTTTTACTAACTGTAGTCACAATACTGTACATTAGCTCTCCAGAATTTATTCATCTTATAACTGGAAGTTTGTACTCTTTAACTAACATCTCCCCATTTCTCTCCCCCCTTCTCCCCCGAGCCTCTGGCAACCAGCATTCTACTCTATTTCTATGAGTTTGGCATTTTTGGATTCCACATATAAATAGAGCACACAGTATTTGTCTTTTAGAGTATGCTTTTAAAATTAGGTTGCCTTAAATACTCCTACTTTGTTCTTTTTCAAAATTGTTGTGACAATTATAGATTCTTTGCATTTCTGTATAAATTTTTGGGTCACCTTGTCAATTTTTACATAAAAGTTTGCTGGAATTCTGATGGAGAATATAATGGCTCCGTAGACCAATTTGGAGAGCATTGCGTTCTTCACAGTATTGAATCTTCCAACCTATGAATATAGATTGTTATCTCCATTTGTTTAGGTATTCTTTAATTTCTCTTAGCTTTTTTTTTTATGATTTTCCAGGTATAAGTCTTGCACTACTTTTGTTAAATTTATTTCTAAGTGTTTTCATTTTTTGTTCTATAGTAAATGAAATTTTTTTTCTTAATTTTGCTTCTAAATTCTTCCTTATCAATATATAAAAATGCAGTTCTGTTCTGTTTTTATATTTCTCCAGAATTACAAGATACTTTTATTTTTTGTATCCTTTTGATATTTTGTTTATTTTTACAAGTTATTTAAGATTTTGCACATACAGATTGTATGTGAATAAAGACTTTCTATTCTTTCTAAGTCTAAAGAGTTTTTCTGTGTCTTTTACAGGTTATTTAAGATTTTGCACATACAGATTGTATGTGAATAAAGACTGTTTTTATTCTTACTTTCTAAGTCTAAAGTCTTTTTCTATGTCTTTACTTTCTTTCTTTTTTTAACCTTATTGCACTGGCTATAGAATCTCCAGTAAAAAACTGAATAAAAGTAGTACGAGAGGACAGCTTTCCATTTTTTCTGATTCTGTAGGGAAAAGAATCAGTCTTTAATGTCATTAGCTTTTAAGTTTTATATTGATATCCTTTAGCAGGAGGAGGAAATTCCCCTCTAGCCTAATTTTGTTTATTGTTTCTATCATGATTGATTTCATTTTTTTGTTTCAGTTAAGATGAAAATACAGATTTTTTCCTTTATTCTGTTCTATTAATTGATCTTCAGATATTAGACCAGTTTTGCATTCTGGAAGAAATTCTACATGATCATGATACGTAATCCTTTTTTTTTTGTGCTGCTGGTTTCAGTTTGCTAATATTATGTTAAGGATTTCTGTGTCTATAATTTTAAGGGGGATATTAATCTAGTTACTGGCCTTATCAAATACTCTGGGAAGTGTTCCCTTCTGCTCTATTTTCTAAAAGTTTATGAAAGATTGGTATTATTTCTTTTTTATAATTTGATAAGATTCACTAGTGAAGCCCTTTAAGCCTAGGGGTTTTTTTGGGTGACGATTTTTAATTACTGATTAAATATCTTGTTACAAACCTATCCCAGTTTTTCTGTTTGTTGATTCATTGTGGTAATTTGTGTCTTTCAGACCGTATGTTCATTTCATGTATGTTGCTGCCTTACTGGCATAGTATTGCTCATGGTATTTCCTTACCATTTTTTTTTTTTTTTTTAAGATTCTTATTTTATTTATTTTAGTGAGAAAGAGCACACACAAGCAGGGGAAGGGGTAGAGGGAGAGAGAATCTAAAGCCTACTCTGCGTCAAGCACAGAGCCCACCATGGTGCTTGATCTCAGGACCACAAGATCATAACCTGAGCTGAAACCACGAGTCGGATATTTAACTGACTAAGCCACCCAGGCACCCCACGATCCTCTTCATTTTTGTAGGATTGGTAGTGATGTCTGCTTATTTCTTGTTTGTAGTTTGTGTCATCCTTCTTGTCTTGGTCAGTCTAGCTAAAGGTTTATCAGTTTTATTGCTCTTTTTTAAAGATTGAATATTTGGTTTCATTAACATTCTTTACATACTTTTTATTTCATTGATTTTGTTGTTAAATCTTTATTATTTCCTTCCATCTGATAGCTATAGTTTTAATTTTTCATCTCTTTCTAGTTTCTTAAGATAGAAACTCAGGTTACTGATCTTATATCCTTCTTCCTTATCTAGCATTTTAAGCTGTGAATTTCCCACAAAGCACTGTTTTCACGACATCCCAGGACTGTTGATGTGCTGTATTTTAATTCTTATTCCGTACAAATTGTTTCCTTATTTCTTTATTATGCATGGGTTATTAATATTAAGTCTTTTAATTTTCAGGTATTTGGAGGTTTCCCCTAATTTCTGTTGCTAACTTCTAACTTACTTTTGTTGTAGTTACTAAACATACTTTAAGGGATTTTAATCATTTTACATTTAATGGGACTTGATTTTCCCCCAACCAGTTGAGTTATTGAAAAAAAAAAAATATTTCCATGCCAGAATGTGATAGATTTCTACTGTTTTAACACAAAGGTTAATAATTTTTTATGAATAAATTCTTCTCAGTTATTTTTGGTTGATTTTCAGAAAACTAAAATGATTGTTTTTGTCTTTTTAGTCATTTTTTGGGGGAGAACGTTTCCCAACCACTTCACTCTCCCATTTCCTCACCTTCATTTCTTAAAGATGTTTTCTCTTGGTATGGAATTCAAGGTTGACATTTTTCGGTTCTTTAGCACTTTTAAAGGAATTGATTCACTCACTGTGGTTTCCTTGTTTCCAACTAGAAAGAAATCTGTTGTCATTCTTTTCTTATATGCTTTGTAGTTAATTTATCTTTTGCTATTGTTGCATGTAAGAGTTTTGTCCCTACAGCTAATTTTAACCCCTTTTGTTATGATTCCTTTGGTGTCATTTTCTTAATGTTTCTTTCATCTCTTCCATGCTCTCCTCTCGCCTCTCGAATGTATATACTTGTTATAACAGCTGTTTTAATATTCTTACAAATATTCATCCACTTTTTTCTGAGACACAATTATGTGTGATCCTTTCAAGACTTGTTTTTAAGGTTTGTTAAGTGGACCCAAGGAACATTTTATCTAAGACTAATTTCCTCCTGATACTAAGTTAATAACATTTTCTGTACTAGACTCAATGCCCTATGAATTACAGGGTTTTTCTACTCTGGCTCATTGGAACACAAAATATCCTAAGCCCTGTGTGTGCTGTCTCCTTTTCCATTCTTTCCCCAGGCTTGGGTGTTTTGTTCACATGTGTATGCTCTGTACTACTCAGTTGAAGAGGTGATAGGGTCTTTGTGCAGATCCTCAGAGCTTACTCTCCCTGTACATCTCTCCCCTCTTTTTACTTTGCCTTGTAAAAATCTAGCCACTTTGTCCTCTGGAGTCCCAGATCTTTCTCCTCAAGGTATATACCAAGGCTTTGCCTTGGTTCCTCTGCCACTCCTGCTACTTGGCAGGCACCAATCTGGTGCAATCTTAAGAATTACCTTTTTAATTTAATTTAATTTAATTTAATTTAATTTAATTTAATTTATTTGAAAGAGACCACAAGTTTGGAGGGGTGTGGAGAGGGAGAAAAGCAGGCTTCCTGCTGAGCAGGGAGCCGACCCAGGGCTCTGTCCCAGAACCCTGGGATCATGACCTGAGCTGAGGTCAGACACTGACTGAGCCACCCAGGCGCCCCAAGTATAACCTTATTTGTCTTACGGATTACCTTATTACCTCTCAAAGATTACTTTCCTTCTGTGCCTGATAGCCAACATCTTAAAACCATTATTTTGTATGTTTCATGCAGTTCTTTAAGTGGATATATAAATCCTGTCCATCATGGCTCAGCCATGCAGTCTTGAGTACAGAACACGTATTATTTCTTATTGTTTTACCTCAGCCTTCAGCACTAAAATAATGTAGTTTTGTTTTAGAGATTCACCGTTATCGAGTCTTGCCAAAGCTTTCAACCTGTTATCCTCATAGAAACAAAAATTCTTTAATTTTCTGTTACCTTATTGATTTTTTTTTAATGAGGCCTTAAATAAACTAGTATTGGATCTGCCACAGCTTACTTTTGATACATTAAAATTTCAGCTGCTCATAACAGGATTGCAAGCAGTTGAGAATGTGACCTGTCTTTGAAAGTTATCAGTAGAGATACCAATCATTGATATTTCTGCAAGTATTGCTTAATCTACTTTGTTGATTAAGGGACGATGTTACCGCATATACATACTAGAAGTAGAAGGTGCTGTACAGTGATGGCACTTTAATGCCTTGAGTTTTACTTGCCACCTTAATGTCAAATAAATATTGAATATTAATCTTTACACTGCTAGATGTAACTACTAGTTTATAGGAAATATGAAAAATAGAAGAGCCTTTTGTTTGACTCAGTCTTCATGGTCTTGTTTTAGTCCAGAATGTGATAACTTATACAGACAAAATGACCCAGTTCCTTCAACAAATAAATGGCATATAGTAAGAACAAGTGGATATAAAAATAGAATTAAAAATATTGGTTATAAAAAAGTATATTCATGATATGTACATAGATACATATTTAGTAAACAAGATATACCCGTAGACTGTTGAAGGGACATTTAGTGAATTAGAATATAATACTGAGGAATTAATCCAGGCAAAGGGATATGTAACAACATTTCTAATCCATGGGTGATTGAGAGGCTTCATAACTCCTTTACATAGGATTTCAAAAGAAAAGAGAAGTATTGGAAAGAAGTAGTATTAATGAGATAACTGAAATTTTATAAAATTGGTTAAAAAAATAGAATTGTCAGATTGGAAAGACTTACAGGTGTTGAGGTTAAGAAAAATATTTCACATCTAGAGATACCATAGTCAAAGTACTTAATACCAAAGATGATGAGAAAGTCTTAAAAGCTACCAAAAAGGAAAGAGTGTCTGTTATTTCGGTGATGGTTAAGAGTTAAAAAGTTATTAGGCCTTAAGAATGTATAATGGAAGAAGAGGTAACAGAGGAAAGATTTCAACAATTTTGAAAAGATGAAAAATGGGTGTCTGTTGTGTTCTAGTTGTCTTTCATCTTTTTATACTACAGTGAAACATTTTAGAATAATGTCTTCAGAGCAATTCTTACACAATACTGTGGTATGATTTATCCTGAGCAAATGGCCATTTTTAAATTTTAGTCGTATGGACTATGAGAAACAAACTGAGGGCTTCAGAGGGGAGGGGGGGGTGGGGGAATGGGATAGACTGGTGATGGGTAGTAAGGAGGGCACGTATAGCATGGTGCACTGGGTGTTATACGCAACTAATGAATCATCGAACTTTACATCAGAAACCAGGGATGTACTGTATGGTTACTAACATAATAAAAAAACATTTAAAAAAATTAAATTTTAGTCGTCTTCCTAATATTTCATTTTTGACCTAACCTGTGTGTCAGGTTGATAGTTAAATAAATGTGAATATAAGTTGAAGATACTGTTCTTTAAAAGTTAATGTATTTTTGACAGTAAACCTTTAATCTTATGTCTAAACTTATGTTAATAGTAAAATATTAAGGAGTAATGCAGGGTAGCAGATAGCCATGTCACCTGCTCTGTATGAGACTCAGGGATGCAATGCCTTTCTGTGTATTTTGTCACTATTTTCACTAATAGTTAATGCAACAAAAATGAGATGGAAAACATTTCCAATTTTTTTTATAAAGCTAGAACATTTCTAATGCATTTTAAGTAACTCTGATCATCCTGAAATAATTAAGTGAAAGATCTGGATTTAAACTAGAGAGTTTCAGCTCTTCAGGTCTGCTTTTAAACATTCCTGCCTCATAGAAGCCTTCTTGACCTCATCATCTCCCCTCCATCAGTTTATGTGCTTCTGTGTTCCCTGTACTGCCCTTTACTAACATTTAACATTTATTAAAGATAATATTTATTTTAATCATCTTTCTTTAAGTTAAGGTCTTTATTCTTTAGTTCTTGTTCTCAGTCTAATAAAGGATACAGTATATCCTTTCACTAATTCTTTGGCTGTTCTTTTTTCACTTGGGCTATTTTTTTTAAAAAAAATCCATATAGTTCTGTTTTGGAAAATGTAATTTTTTAAGCCAAATATTAATGACAGAATTGGTTGAGACATAAATTCATTTTGTGCTACAATTTAGATAGCAGCCGTCTTGGCCCTTGTAATTATTTCTCACTTTAGAGCTCTCGTGAGATTCCTTGTACGTGAGAGATAATTTTAAGTGTCAAAACACCCATATTAGCCAAGAGTTATTCTCCAAAATTTATATTGCAGTCATTTTAATTTAGTCTACTTCCTTACTGAGAAAGCATCTATAAGAGTAGTACAAGAAACATTTCATTAAAATTCACTAGAGTTAAATTTCATTTTGTTGTAAGCAGAAAATAATTTGAATTCCATCTGCCAAGACAGTAATCCAAAATGAAAATTTAAAGTCCAGATATTAAATTAAAGGGTCACATCTCCCAAAAAGGCACATTAATTCTGAGGATCAGTAAATTAGATAAGTTTTGCATAGAAATGAACATAATCGTTTTTTAAGCTGTAAAATAGAGTTAAAAAGGATTAATAATGGGGTGCCTGGGTGGCACAGCGGTTAGGCGTCTGCCTTCGGCTCAGGGCGTGATCCCGGCGTTGTGGGATCGAGCCCCACATCAGGCTCCTCTGCTGTGAGCCTGCTTCTTCCTCTCCCACCCCCCCTTCTTGTGTTCCCTCTCTCGCTGGCTGTCTCTATCTCTGTCGAATAAATAAATAAAATCGTTTTAAAAAAGGATTAATTACCACAGAATTATTATTTTCTAGGGTTTTTTTTTTCTTTTTGAGTTCGAAAGTAAAATGTATCCTGACTTCAATTTTAGTTGTTCATTTCAAGGCCCCTATACCAGAATTAGGAAAATTAGTTCATCTTATGATTGCCTTTATACTTTACCCCTGTTGTACAAACTTTTTTACCCCCTGCTTTAATCTTTGCTTTGGAAACTCCCAAACATCTAGGGGTTAAACATTACTTTTCTAAATGGACTGAGGCTGTTGGCAATAGAGATTAAGGTGTTAAAAAGAAATTTAATATGAAAATCAAGAATTAGAGATATATTTCAAAACATACTGTGTTTTTATTTTACACTTCATCTGAAATAGAATGTTAGCTCATAGAGGGCAGGAAAGCTGTATCTGGTAATAAAAGGATATGACAGAACTAACACCACAGGTGCTTGAAAGAATAATTGTTGTTTGTATTTAGAGCAAAACGAAGGCATTGTAAGCATAGAGATGACCACAGATCTGTAGATACTGATGTACTTGAGCTCTTTGGACTAAGGAAGAACTCATTCGTGGACCACACTAGAAGATTAGTTATTGGTATGGGCCTTCAATAATAATAGAAAGTAATAGTGTCTTTTGCTGCATAACAAATTACAAAACTTGGCAAAAGAAGGAACAGTTATTATCATAATTTCTGTGGGTCAGGAATTTGGGAGCAGCCTACCTAGGTGGTTTTAGCATAAGTCTTCTCATCAGATTGCAATCAAGACTTTGGTCCAGACTACAGGCCTTTGAAAGTTTGTCTGGGGTTGAAGTACTTGTTTATAAAATGACTTACTCACATGGCTGTTGGTAGAAGACCCCAGTTACGACATGGAATTCTCTATACGGCAGCTAGAATGTCCTCAGGACATGGCTTAGAGACTGATCCAAGAGAGAGATTACCCTTTATGCAGATAGGAAAACTGACCGTCAGTTAAAATTAATTATTGGCTCTGGAGCTATATAAATCAGTTTGTATGAATTGCAAAACATGGTTTGTGAAAACAAGTTGAGGAAGATATCTACAAGACACTATTTATGTAAAGTTTTAAAATATGTAAAATTATACATAAGAAGTTAAGCATAAAGATACAGAAGAGAATGGTAGTCATTGAACCAAGAATAGTCATATATTCTTTGGGAGGGAGATGCATCAGTAAGAGGTATACAGGAAGTTTCAACTGTAATATTTTATTTCTTAACTCAATAGTGGATACACATATATTCATTTTATTTTCTGTATATTCAGTATTATAATCCTCTAAGAACATTCTTTCATAATTGTAGTAAAGCAGTTTTTTCTGCTGTATTGTCTGTAAATGTTTAGATTGATGACACTTAATTAAAAGATTATAATAGTAAACATTTTTGGAAGGTTTATTAGGTGCCTGGCACAGTTCTAAGTATTTTACTTTAAGTGATTTCATTTCTGTGAGCTCTAGGCTAGGTACAGTTATTATTTCTATTTTATAAATAAAATCTAAGAAAGAGGGAAGTAACTTGCCTAAAGCTACACAGCTAGTAAATAGTGGAACTAGGATTTGAACTTAGTATGTTTTGCTCCAGAGCCATTAGCCTCTATGCTATAGAATCTCTCCGTAAGAAAAGGTATTGGGGCGCCTGGGTGGTTCAGTCAGTTAAGCCTCTGACTCTTGATTTCAGCTTAGGTCATGATCTCAGGGTCATGAGATTGAGACACTCGTCGGGTTCCATGCTGAGCGTGGAGCCTACCTAAGATTTTCTCTCTTCTTCTCCCCCTCGTCCCCGCTAGTGCGTGCTCTCTCTTGCTCGCTTGCTCTTTCTAAAAAAAAAAAAAAAGGAAGAAGAAAGAAAGAAAGAGAAAGGTACTAAAAAATGTAGGAAATCTAAAGATTGTGATTTAGTAGTATGGCTTTGAAGAGAAAATTTCTCACATTTTTATTCTTGAGCAATGGCAGGGAATTAGAAGGAACTGAGGTTTATTTAAGTATAGAATTAAATACCAGAATGCTAGCACCTTACCTATTTTGTCACAAAAGAGAAACTAAGAAAAGCTCCTTAATATTAAAATTCTAGCTAGGGGCGCCTGGGTGGCATAGCGGTTAAGCGTCTGCCTTCGGCTCAGGGCGTGATCCCAGTGTTATGGGATCGAGCCCCACATCAGGCTCTTCCGCTATGAGCCTGCTTCTTCCTCTCCCACTCCCCCTGCTTGTGTTCCCTCTCTCGCTGGCTGTCTCTATCTCTGTCAAGTAAATAAATAAAATCTTTAAAAAAAAATTAAAATTCTAGCTAAATTATTGCCAGATTAATAATTAATTGACAGATGATTGCCTTATATAAATGGAGATTTAAAAATTACCTAAAATTTTAACTTATTGACGTATAGTAAATCAGAAACCTTGAAGATCAACCTACAAAAGAAAGTTAAGATTTACCTTATCATATTTAATATGATTTTTTAAAGCTATAGCTAATAACTTGTTGAAAGATCAGGTAAAAATATTAAAATTGTGTTTGTTCATGGTTCACAGATTTTACAGTAGGAAAATCATCCCAGGTGGATTATATTAGATGCTTATAGTGAGATGAAAAGCCATGTGGGCATGGTGCCAAAAACCTGACTTTGGTACACTTCACAGTATAGTCACCAAGATTGTTCCCATTGTGACTAAATGAATTACTAGTTCGATTACTTTGAGGTTTTGGTTTTGTGAACTGTTGCATTTTCAAATAATACAGGCTTCTGTCATTTTCCCTTGTAGATACTAATTTGTGTTTTGGTCATATTTATTTTCTCTTAATTAAATAGATGTATGCTAGTTTAAATTCACGATTAGAGAAACAATTTTTGAGTTCTACATAATTCTGTATTTGGATGATGGTATGCTGGTTTCCTCAGATTTAACATGTTTGTTGACTCCATAATAGTTGTGAGGCTTTCAGAGAGCTCCAAGTGCCATTTCCTAGTCCAGTGAAAATTAGATGACTTCCAGAATTGCTTTTCAGTTTGATACTGATAATTTTTATTTTATAGAAAGCATCTAGGGGCCCCTGGGTAGCTCAGTCGGTGAAGCATCTGCCTTTGGCTCAGGTCACGATCTCAGGGTCTTGGGATCAAGCACCACATCTGGCTCCCTACTCAGCAGGGAGTCTCCTTCTCCCTCTCCTTCTGCTTGTGCGCGCGCTCTCTCTCTCTCTCTCTCAAATAAATAAAATCTTAAAGAAAAAAGAAAACATCTAAAAACCAAGATATTCAAATTGGAGGATTTTCGAGAGTGCAGATATAAATACAGCATTAGGAATAATATTAATATTTATTACTTGCTGATAATTAGTATGAAGTACATTCTATTTTTGGATGTTAATCTGAGGTTTGTCTGGGTTGTTTTTTTTTTTTTTTTTCTCCTCTAGTGATGCTATTGCTGAGATTAGAGCCATTTGTATTGAAGAAATTGGAGTATGGATGAAAATGTATAGTGATGCCTTCCTAAATGACAGTTACCTAAAATATGTTGGCTGGACTCTTCATGATAGGGTAAGTTACTCTGTTCCAGACTTTCATAAAAAATATGCTTGTATTGAGGTACTAGAATGCTAGGAATTAAGATGTCAGTGGTTGGTTTTTTAAGAGTTGTAATAATATGGAAAATTAAGATGATATACCTGAATAACTGTTCACTTGGTGACCATGACAAAACTTGAGACTTTGGCCCATGTGGAAACTCTGTCTTATTTAGTTGTAATACTGTCTTAAACCAAGTTGACAACCTGGTAGATCTATAAAGTTTTAAGAGACTATAGCATCCTAAGAAAATCATTGTAATCTTTTTCTAGTTTGGAATCAAAGGAAATTCTGTGTTTCTCTTAATGTATAACAACAAAACACTTTTTTCTTTTGAATTTGTTAAGGTCATACCACCGTAGAGTGTTTTATAAGAGTTGAATAGATTTATTGGATTCTAGAATATTTTATCTAAAACTCCATTTTTATTTCTGTGCCTTTAGAAAAGGCTCTCATTTAAAAGGAATCCCACATTATCGAATCCTGAATAAGTAATCCTCAAAATAATCAAGGGTAGGAGTGACAAATTATTGGAATTTTTATATTGAATGACCCAACATTCTATAACTTGAATTGCCAGATACAAGTACAGAAACCTTACAATTTATTTTAAGCTGTTGTTTTCCATTATTTGAATTATTAAAAGTATCATAACTATTAGAAGACATTTTTAATGCAATTATATTCTTAGACTTTTAAATCAATTTTGGTAATATTCTAACACTTATTTTTATATATTACTATTAACAGCCTGTAGAGCATTTACTTTTTAAATAGCACCATGCGCCTAAGTGGCTCAGTCTGTTGAGTATCTGACTCTTTGATTTCTGCTGGGGTCATGATCTAAGGGTTGTGAGAAGGAATCCCGTGTCAGGCTCAGCACTAGGCAGGGAGTCTGCTTGAGATTCTTTTTCTCCCTTGACCTCTGCCCCTCCTCTCAGCCCCCCCTCATGAGCACGCACACACTCTCTAAAATTAATAAGTAAATCTTTAAAAAATAAATAGCAGCGTGCTAAAAGTATTATCGAAGGTATTTTGAAAACCACAAAATTATGTATATTATAATAAAACAGCCCTTGGGAATTTTACAGGCCATTTTTGCTGTAAGAGCTCAGAGTACAGGGAGGGGGATCATCACAAATTGGCTGTTTAACTTCATAATTACTTATTTTTAATTGATGATTAAAAGGTGCTCTTATCCCCTACTTTATTTGGAGGAATAGTCAGTTAGTACATAGTGAATTTTTTCTTGAATATTTATCTTCCCTAGCATTTCAAAATTCTTTTCTCTACACTGATAAAACCCCAAGTGTGATCCTAGATTTTCTTTTTCTAATCCTCAGGCGGAATTTGGCCTTGTACAGCTAAGCCTCATCTCAGGTGTATCCAATTAAATTGTATACATGGTGAGAAAAAGTAGAATTATACAGCATGTCCTCACAGGTGTACACACATGGATGGCTAAATCCAACAAGATAAACTTTTTAGTAGGAATACATTTCAAGTTCTGCATTTTATTCCCCACTACTGCCATACCAGTTTTTCTCCTCTGGGAAAAACACAGATTTTTTTTTGTGGCTTACCAAAAAAGTAAACACCATTATTTTAAAACGAATCATTAAACTCTGTTTGTAGAAGCTTTCTGTCCAGATAAAGGAAGAGAGAGGTAGGTTTTGTTTATTGTTGATAAAATGATATAAGGATACTGTTTTCAGTAGAATGTTTTTATAAACCTCTTTTACAATCTCCTATTCATTTAGAAAAGCTTTAAGTATTAATCCCTTCTCAGCTTTCCTTTTTGACATTCTAATGTCACTCTAATCTTGTACTTTTTTTTTTCCCTCTGAGGGGTGTTGCTTTCTCTCCTTCTAATCATCCATTTGAAACTGCTTATTCTATAGGCTGTGGCCTATGAACTGATAAAATTCCTGTCTTTTTTTCCGTAAGATTACATTGTAATTGTAAATTGCATTTTTTTTCAGTTTTATTGAGATAATAATTGACATAACATTATATTAGTTTAAGGTGTACAACATAAAGATTCGATTCTCCTCTGTCTTGATTTTAGAATATCAGTCTACCCTCCTCAGTAAGACAGACTTTTTTTTTTGGTACTGCTGGTCTATATAAATTTTATAGTATAAGTTTTAGTTATTAGAAAGACAGCTAATTTCTAACAACTATAAATGAGTTATTTATTAGATATTCAGTATGTCTTTCTGTTGACCAAAATTTGTTTCTAAATTCTCTAACCATTGGTATTTTAGTTCTTTCATTGTTGGTGACACAGACTAGGTCTAATTTAAACACAACTATCGTAATCTCTGTGTTCTAGACCTAATATCTCAGTCTTTTTATATTTATACTCATGACCGTAAATTACCTTTCTCTTTCCTTTACGGTTTGTCAGTATTGCTCTGTATTGCTTTCACTTTTAGCTTATGTGTACGGTTCTACTTTTTAAATTTTCATTTATTTTTTCAGAGAGGGGGAAGGGGCAGAGGGAGAGAGAGACTCTTAAGCAGGCTCCACACCCAGCACGGAGCCCGACACAGGGCTTGGTTTGACAGCCCTGAGATCATGACCTGAGCTGAAATCACGAGTTGGACACTTAACCAACTGGCCACCCAGGCACCCCCAGTTCTTCTACTTTCTTGTATATCCTTGGTTTCTCATATCAAAATCTCTTAGAGCTTGGGTGGGGTCTATTTTCTATTAGTCCACCCCATTTTCTCTTTTCTGTGTTGACTCATCCCATATTCTATTTCTTTCAAGTTCCCCCAAAACCTTTTTAGCTCTGTATTTGCCAAGCAAATGATACCTGATGCCTATCACCAGAGGTAGAAGTTCTAACACTTGTGCCCACTGAATCTTAATATCAGGTTCACCGAGGAAAAAGACAACACAGTCAAGCACTGGATGATTCAATGCTTTACTCACATGAGAGGGGACAGAGCAAGATTGGCTTCACTAGAGGGCACTGGTCCCCCAGGGCCAGTAGGTTCCAACCAGCAGTCAATACAGGGCAGCTTCCGTGCATGCACCTCCCTTATGCTACAGAACTGAGGACCCTGTCCCCTCCTCAGTAGTGAGTTTGGCCAGGTACCATATGACTCACATGTATAAGCAGGACAAGAGGACCCACACTGAGTCTGAAATAGGAAAGATATTCCCACATAAGGCATTTACCCCAGCCATGATTGCAAAGGCTTATCTCTTGATAATCAAAAGAAATGTTCTAGGCCCATGGTCCATTCTTAGCAGCCAAGTAAGAGGTCAAAAGACTGTGTATAGAGGACTGCCTTTCCCAACAGTCCACACCTCACCCCTGCTTGGCCACTAACGTGGCAGATAAAGCATATCAAGTCCTGTAGGATCATTGCCCACCCCAAACTTGGAGACAGAGTTGGGTCCAATAGGGTCTTTGAACAACCTATATGGATGTGGATTTCTCATAAAGCTTCCATGTTATTTGGTGATGGCACTTTACCAGGGTGATTAAGAGAGCCAGACCCAGAAGGATGATTAGGCTTTCCCGGAGAATTACCTTCAACTAGGAACCCCAAGTGTCTGGATTAAGCCAACTAAAAAGGTTAAAAAGTGAATCTGAGGGGATTGTGAATGTACTGCTAATAACCATCCCACTTGTGTGTGGATATTCACCAAATTTTTAATGTACCTGAATTGTTGACTTCTGCACAGCAAGAAATGCTGGCCAACATACAAACACCACCCTCTTCTGCCACCAGATGATTGAGAGCTGTCTGTCACCATGTAGCGTAGTGAGTTCAATGAATCTTGTTGATCTCGTATGGCTTAGACAGTAGCTTTAACTATTTCTGCCATGGTTAAGGACAGGTTATATACCATTTTTTCTAGGGCCTGTATACCTATACCCAGTATTAGAATTTGAATAATTGAATGAAACCAGTGGTTAATTTGTTTTCCCAGGAGGGAACTGCACCACTCTGTGGTGTGTTAGCAAAGTGGGTCCTTTCCAGCCCTCTGTGCAGTTCCTGACATGGATAACGAGGCAATAAAATCTTTCCTTGGAGGCATACATTCTGTTGTCCATTGGAGTCCACAGAGAAATAACGTAACCCAGAGGGATGCAGGTGACATCCGCCAAGGATTTGTTCTCATAATGCTGACTAGTTCAGTTGTATACAGTCTCAGCCTGCTTTTGCCTTGTGGTTGCAGAGAGAGAAAAGTTACATATTGGACTTACAGTTGTAAAAATGTCAGTATAGATCAGTAATAACCATTCTGGTACAGGGGTCTTTTTTCGCTCTTCTTCTATTATCATAGATAATAATATTAAAGCAGGAGATTCCGGAGTATGCCTGCATCTGAACCTGTATTGAAGGACTCACCTGGTGATTTGACCCATTGATAACTTGAGGAGGGTCTGAGTAGTTGTGTATTGACCAGGCCCATTATAGTGGGAGTGCAGGATAAGAGGGATTTTATTCTAGAATGATAAATCCAGCATTGGTTAAGTTTGCCTTCTTTCACTATGGCTGTACTGATTTTTATGAAGGTGTTGTACCAGGCATTCTGTAACAGAGGATTCTGTAGAAATGAAAAGAAAGAGTAATATTCCTACCTGTCTTTCACTCCATGAACCTCCTGAGGCTAGAGATGTGCTGGTCTACTACTTGGGGTGTTAGCTGCCTGGGTATTGCAACCCAGGCTGTCTGCCCCAATCCTGATGCTGCTGCCTTTTTGAGCACCCGGTGCATTGTTTCTTGACCCAGATTTAGTCTCCTCAGTTGGCCAATCCCAAAAGAGAGGTCATGTGCGGCACAAACTTGACATGTCCAGTAACATCACCCATCTGATTTGAAGGGTCAAAGTTTCCAACACTAATAGAAGGACCCTAGCACCATAGTACTTCTTTGTTGTGTCTCCCAACCTTGTGGTTTCCCATAGAAGGGAAGTGCCCAAGGGAAGTGTCACATCCAGATTAGAGTCGGGAGGCCATGTCCTGTGTGTTATGACAGTGGAATTGCAAACCACCCCAGAGACGTACACTCCAAGTGGAAAAAGAGTGATTGGTATACTGAGATTGGGATTTTGCAGGCACAGCCTCAACACATATCTGCCTACTCCACCCCTACTCCATCCAAGCTCAGTATCCAGTATGCATTGTAGGGCCATGTTTCCCTTGCACTGCAGTGCATTGTTTAGTAGCCATACAGCCCTAGTCAGATGAGGGTACCAATCCACTAGTAGGCTGTCTTGGTATTCTTTCTTTAGTTGCTGTGTAAATCAACCATTCATTCATTCAATGGCTCCATTGGCATGCTGGTGATAGTGTGCGTGGAAAGTACATTTCCGTAAGAATATGCCTGTTTGTTGTCTTACTTGAATAATGAAGGATATTCCTTGGTCGGAGTGAAATCTTATAGGGTACCCAAAAATATGACATAAATTTTGTTCAAGGACAGCTATGACAGTTTCAGCCAGCATCCAGATGTCAGACTGGAATAGCAGTACTATAGCCTGAGTATGTCTTAATGGCCATGAGGCATCATCTGTGCCCATGGCTGTAGTTTGGGGGTGCAGTGTGATCAATCTCCTAGACCCAAGTGGATCCCGGTCCTTGGTTAATATGTCCCAGTTCTCCTCCTGGATGATATGAGTATATTGAGAAGAATCACAAGGTTGCACTGCATCATTAGTCTTGGTGTCTTCCAGGGTCCTCTCTTGGGCTTTATCACATTTTTTGCATCTGGAATGGACTCCAATGTCCAGTTCATAGATGTACCCAGTGGGAGATTGTTGCAGCCTGCTTGGCACAAGCTGGATTGGCACAAGATTGCTATTTATGTTTTTATTTTAAAAGGTCTTTTGGGGTACCTGGGTGGCTCTGTCGTTGTGTCTGCCTTTGGCTCAGGTCATGATCCCAGGGTCCTGGGCTCGAGCCCCGCATCGGGCTCCTTCCCCAGCAGGAAGCCTGCTTTTCCCTCCCCCACGCCCCCTGCTTGTGTTCCCTCTCTCGCTGCCTCTCTCTCTGTCGAATAAATAAATAAATAAAATCTTTAAAAAAAATAAAATGAAAGGTCTTTTGCCACGAATATCCACATGAGTGACATATATGTTTTCATCCCAGACAGCAAGCTGCTGCCTTAGTTCTTTTCCACCTACGGGACATCCCTTAATAGTCCAGTCCTTTAGTTGCCATTCTCCTGAGCATCGGTAACAGCCCATGAGTTGGTGAAAATGGATCAAGGCACGGTGGTAGGGGTGACCCGCACAGCCATCACCATAGCATAGATCTTGGCCCATTGGGTAGAATGTCAACATCTTGTTTCAGTCAAAAGATGGCCATCCATTGGCCAGATGGCAGCTGCAACCCAGCAGACCCTATCTGCTTTTAGTTTCACAGAGTGGTCAGTAAACCATGGTTTACTGTCAACAAGCACATTTTTTAATCTTGTGCCCGAGGTAGCCCTAGGAGGGGCCAAAGCATTCCCTCTGGGTTGTTTGTGCCTTTCTGATAAGCTGGCTGTTTGCTTCTGGAGCCTGCTAGTCCCTTGGGATTCTGGCCAGGACTGATATTGGATGTACCATTTCCATTTTATGATTGAACTTTGTTGAGCCTTTTTAATTTTATTGGTAGGCTTTGTAATCACCCAAGTGAAAATGGGCAGTTCAGGTTGCAGTGTCATATGTGGCATTCTGGATGTAAGATGCCCCATCTCTATTAGTGCCCAGTAGCAAGCAAGGAGATGTCATTCGAAAGGGGTATATTGCAGGGCTCCTGGGTGGCTCAGTCAGTTAAGCATCTGACTCTTGGTTTCAGCTCAGATCATGATCTCATGGGTTGTGGGATTGAGCCCCACGTTGAACTCTGTGCTCAGTGGGGAGTCTGCTTGAAGATTCTCTCCCTCTGCCCCTCCCTCCTCAGATAAATCTTTAGAAAGGGTGGGGGCTGTATTGGTTAACAGCTTCTGGAGGTTTGCAGATACAGAGTCCATGAGGCCAGTGTACCCCATTGCCAATTTCCTGCTGCCACAGACCAATCAGTATGTAGGGGGGTTGTGGAAACCTGCAGTTCCATCAGACTAGCAAGTTTCAGAGGTCCCAAAAAGGTGTGCCTGGCCCATGTTGAACACCTTCTAAGGCCTGCTACTGCAAAAGACTTCATTTAAAATTGGCTACTTTGTGGGTCATCTCAATGGAAGGAGCCAAGAAAGCACCTTGGTGGGACACATGCTATTTTAACTATCCAGAGAGGCCCTCTAGCTTCTGGGCTTCCTTTTTATTAGTGTGTGCCTCCAGGGCCTATATTTTTTGTATGATTGTCTCTGGGGTACTTCTTTGGTTTCCTACCCACGTTGCCCCTAGGAATTGTACCTGCTGTGCCAGGCCCAGGACCTTATATGGTTTTATAGTCAAATTGGCACTAATCATTCCATTAGTGACTATGTATAGCACTATAGCCACATGTTTTTCAATTAGCCCTACTGTCAGGATGTTGTTAATGTAATGGATGACTAAAATGTCAGTGGGGGCTTAGGCTTATTGACGATCAAGCCCCATTTAATAATGGCACATTGCAGGAGTACAGTAAAAGTATATTGCAGGCTGTTCTGTGTGAATGCAAATTGGTCCTGATCCTCAACCTGCAAAAGGACCGAGTAAAAGTCATTAGCCAGATCAGTAACAGTGTATAAGTTTTCCATATAGATTGCCACCATTGCAGTAATGGTGATAGTGTCAGGGGCCAGAGCAGCAACTTCTGTGTTTAACCTGTGATAATCTGTCAGCCTCCAAGCTCCAGAGGCGTTCCTGACTGGCCAGACTGGGCTGATAAATTATGACAGGGTGGTTATCAGACCTCTGCTTATCTTAAGTCTTGAATTAACAGAATAATGTCTTTTTCAGTATTTTTGTTGAACAGTATGCCATGGTTTGGGCATGGAGTTGGCAAGGAATGTACCTTGTCCATTATGCTTGAGTCTGTCCTTGTTTTGGTGCCTACCACTTGACGTGGTGATGGTGTTCAGGACTGCACACAGCCAAATGTGAATACCTATTTATGTACTCAGTGGTGGGAACCATAATCATTAGCATCCAAAATGGTCCAAAGGACCCCATCCACAAGCACATGTGGACTTACTATCGTGAGTAACTGCACCCTCCTCAAAACTACCCAAAGCCACTGTTTTAATCATACCCCTGTGGGGAGCTAAAATTATTATCATTGGGGCACTAATACCCAAGGGCCCCCAAATAAATAACT
Source organism: Ursus arctos (assembly GCF_023065955.2). NCBI lineage: Eukaryota > Metazoa > Chordata > Mammalia > Carnivora > Ursidae > Ursus > Ursus arctos. Next base: position 25,908,823 of record NW_026622875.1, read on the forward strand.
AAAAATCTTTAAAAAAATTATTGAGGACAAACTGAGGGCTTCAGAGGGGAGGGGGGTGGGGGAATGGATAGGCTGGTGATGGGTATTAAGGAGGGCACGTGTTGCATGGTGCACTGGGTGTTATATGCAAGTAATGAATCATGGAACTTTACATCAAAAACTAGGGATGTATTGTATGGTGACTAACATAATAAAAAATATTATTAAAAAAATTGAGGAGCAGGTATGTGTTAGGCACTGTGTTAAGCAGTATTCACATTTCAATCAGGTTTTGTGTAATGGAAAAACAAAGCTTTTAGATAGTATAATAGAAATAACTTGCAGAGTATAGTTGAGCCCCAGAATAGAGCAGTTACCAAAAAGGCAACTGGAGTTTTCATCTAAGTTATTTTACAGTTTTCTGAAGTACTATAATGGGTGCCATCTTATTTAATTGTTAAGTTCCTGTAGTGTAGGCAGGGCATGTTATAAAGAACCAAGACTTGGGAGGAGAGGTAGTTGATTGGGAAGCTTCACTGGACAAAGTAAAGATAAAATTCACTTAATGTCTTTCTTCTACCTATAATTGGTTGTGTGAACTTGGATAGATGAAGTTATTTCATCTTTGACGGCCTTGTTTTCAAATCTATAATTGGAGAAAAGTGAGGAAACTATTTTCTTGCTATCTTTGATCTGGGGTTATGATTTTATGTTGGGACAGCTGTCCTTAGTCTTTTGCTTATCCATTGTTGATTTTTTGTGAATATATGTACCACATAATACTTTTGTTGGCTTTCCGCCCTCTTACCTCCTGGAAGACCATGTCCTGTGAGCCATTTCCATAGATCTCTGTGGACTGCCCTTTGACTTTGCTGCCCATTAAAATTATTATGCCTGCGCCCCCCCCCCCCCCGCAGCAGCTAATAGTTATGAGATTCTACATTGTCTCTGCTATTCTGTGCGCTTATCTCCATTGCTGTCAGAAGCTGAATTTTGAGTGTCTTTTGTCAGCCCTAGATAAAGAACACAGTTACTATGGATCTTCCCAGTAATGTCTGTGCCCCCATCACCAGTATTTTCTTTATTGCCTTGGTAAACAGTATTCTCTGAGCCCTCATGAGGAACATATTCAACTGGTAGGTCTTCTGAGCTTTATAATAGACCCTTTCTAGCATGCTTTTCTGTATCTCTAAATTCCTTCTTTCATAGTCTGCCACAGTGATTTTGGCATCTCTGTTTCATTTAATATGCACCATTGCTTTTTCCTAGAGATATCCAGCAAGATGTTAGGCCATTTTCAAAGGCCCTTACAGAGCCTTACATCCTGTTTCAAAGGACAATGCCCTATATCTAAGAACTCGCCCATATCCTGTTTTCTCTTTCCACACCCTCAGCAACCACCAGCATATTTTCCTAGTTCTTGCTGGTCGAAATTGGCCCATTTCTGCAGCACTCTGTAGCATATATTCAATTACTAACTTCATATTAGAGGGTTATCTTAGAGGATGTCCTGCCCTGAAACAAGGAGGTTAGGCTGTTTTATGCTGTATCATTCTCCACTGGCTGTGGACCTCACCCTGGAGGGAGGGAAAGGGTATAGACAGGAGGGTAGTGTGGAGCATAACCTCCCAAGAATCTCTGTGCCAGGTGATTCTTTTCAACCATGGTCGGTGCTCAGAGAAAGGTGCAGGTGTGAACCATTAGCAGTCAAGAGAGCAGCAAGCAGGAAGATTAGCCTTGTATAGTAGAATATGGAGATCTGGGTTGGGCATCAAGAGCATCTCCTGCAGGTATCCAGGTACCTCCTATGTGCTAGTGACTTTACCAACAAACATCATCTCATTCAATGGTGTACTAGAGATAACCTGAATCGGGTCGCAAGAGAGTTATTATGCACATCCCTTTGCAAATATGAGTTCAGTAACATCTCATTGGTAGCACGGAATTGTGGATGGAGTATTTACATCACGGAAATATGCAAATGGAACAATTCAGGGCCCCACCCCTCAGAACTGGTTGTTAAACTTTCACCAGTGGGGCATCTGTTTGGCTCAGTGAAGTGTTGGACTCTTGATTTCGGCTCATCAGGTCATGATCTCAGGGTTGTGAGATTGAGCCCCTCCCCGCCAGGCTCCATGCTGGGTATGGAGCCTGCTTAAAATTCTGTGCTTCCCTCTGCCCCCTCCTCCCTCTCTCTAAAAAAAAAAAATAATAATAATAATAATAAACCATGACCAGCATACATCTGCATTTAAATCCTTGCTACAACCTTATGAAGTTGGTTATCACCATTTTATAAATGAGAAACTGAGTATCAGATTGATTAATATACTTGACCATCTTGTTGCTAATAAGCTTTGGAATTGGAAATAAAATCTAGTTTTGTTTGATTCTAGAACTTGGACTTCTGTTATAGCACATTGCCTTTTTTTTTTTTTTTTTGAAACATCGAAATTTCAGTGTTTTGAATATGTTGAGAGAATTAGCTGAATTTCTAGATGATCCTGAATGTACTTTGTCCACCAACATTTTCTACTCCAAGTTAATGACTTTATTAAAGATACTCCACTAATATGTAGCAGCCTCAGAACATTTCACTCCTACCAGTTTGCCTCTGTTCTAAATATTTTTCCCTTTACCTGTTTTCTTAACTCCTGTTCCTGGAATGTAAAAGGCACCCAGAAAATATTTGTCAAATGAATAAATGATGACCCTATAATATGAAATTAGTTTTTTCTACAGGATTATTTAGTAGTTATATAAAGGGCAAATCAGCATACCCTTCTCAAATTAAAATCATAGGTTAAAAATTTTCTCAGAATGTCACAGTACGACATCGGAAACACTCCGTGTTGAATCAGAGATGATAAATATTTGAAAAAGGTGTAGCTTACTCTCAAGTAACTAAGGGGTTTCCAGTGCATTTTTAATTAAACAGAAGTACAACACTGTACAATTGCTCGGTTCCACCCTGTGTTGAATCAGAATATGATGTAAATTGAATGGATAAGCTGAAAATTACTTTAGTCTTCACATAGGCTTAAATCTTTTCAACTTTTGTGGCATGGAATTGACCGCTTCTGTTGTGTTTTTATTTGTATTTCTGAAGCAAGGAGAAGTCAGACTGAAATGTTTGAAAGCTCTACAGAGTCTATATACCAATAGAGAATTATTTCCCAAATTGGAGTTATTCACTAACCGATTCAAGGTAAGCATCAAGAATGCTTAGTTTGTTTTGTTTTTTTACTTTTAAAATGCTAGTTATGGCTAGTTTAACAAATAACATTACCATAACAAGTGTTCATATTCTTTACTACATGTTCTTTAAATAAGCCTGTATTAAATAGATGAATGAATTTCTGCTTTACAAAAGATATTACCAACATGAGTTCTTACTTACTGCCTTCAACAGAAGGCTCTCCTGCTTAAAAGAACATTTTCTTTATAAACAGCTTTTTATAGTTATATTAATTTTGCACGTTAAGGTTTATTTGTCTTAGTGTTAGGGACTGCTGATTGATGAGAAAGATTTTAGATTATGAACATTTATACTAATACCTCCTTTGTATGGATTATGATAATATGGGTTTAAGAGTAAAGCTTTCCATTTAATCTACTATTAGTCTTGCATGTACTCCCCAAAGATATTGCTTTAGGTTTGTCCCATTTTATTTTCTGCTCATGTTTGGCTTGATTTTTAATTTTTTTTTTCAGGATCGCATTGTATCAATGACACTTGATAAGGAATATGATGTTGCTGTTGAAGCTATTCGGTTGGTTACTCTGATACTTCAGTAAGTATAGTATTTGTTAATAATTTAATATTGGGAGCACCTGGGTGGCTCAGTCAGTTAGGTGTCCAGATCTTGATGTCAGCTCAGGTCTTGATCTCAGTGTTGTGAGTTCAAGCCCTGCACTGGGCTCCATGCTGGGTGTGAGCCTACTTAAAAAAAAAAAAATTTTTTTTTCCAATGATTTAATCCTGGTATTTTAATGTCTTTTCCCCGGCATTATTGATGTATTTCCCAATATAACACTAATGTATATCTTAGCACTTTAGGTTCTACTTTTACAGTTTAAGGTTAGGTTTGAAACAAAATGTTTTGTTTTTCTCTCTTTTTGTTTTTTATTTTGACTGGTTTGTTCCATGTAAAAGTTCTCTTATGCAGTCCAGAGAAAATATCAGCAAAGTAACATACCTTTTTATTTAAAGAGAGAGAGAAGACCTCAAAAGGTATAGGTTTTTCAGATAGGCTCCTTTGGAATGGTAGAAACTATGAGAAAGGACATAAGGCATTTAAATTGTGTCATTCATATGATAGAAATTTTTAAATAGCACTAATTATCTATAAAGCTTTGACTTAAAGCTGGGAAGAATGTTTGTGAGAGAATGTAGGTCTTAGCAAAGTCATTACAAATCCTCCTCCCAATTTGTTATACTGTATCTATCACATACCAAATACCATCTAGGTCAGGCTATTGTTTTGATCTTTTTTACCCCTTTCTGCTCTAGTACCTACTCTTTATCATTGTAGTTTTATAATACAGTATGTGTTATAAATAAGCCCTCCTCTTTTTGGTTGATTCCTCCTCCTTTGCCTTTCTTTTTAAAATCCACTAGCTACTTGTGGATTATTTTTCTTCTATATGAACTTTTTTTTTAAGTGTGTCTTCTAATTCCTCAAAAACTTTGGCTGGGATTTTAAGTATTAGGACTACATTTGTTACCCAACCATCTGTTATAACCGCTAACTCAGGAGACAAATGGGTAAACCTTCGCGTGCTGCTATAGCCACACTACTCCTTCCCATCGAATAATGAAGGGTCTGGACAAATCGAAAGCATAGCTCCTGGCTAGACTTGCCAACACTATTGACGAACAAACTCAGGTAAACTCATCCCAGGAGAGGCCAATAACTCAAGAGGTGAAAGTTTGGAAAAGAGAAAGGGAGCAGGGGGACATGGCAGGCTCAGGTCTTAACAACCAACCTCACCAGCACGTGGAAACCTAGCATTCTATAGAGAGAGGTCCAGGGGGTGGGGGTGGTACGTGCAAGAGAGCAGGCAGAGAGCGCGCAGTCACTAGTGAGAGTCAGTATGTGTTTAGCCCACCGTCATGGGCAGGGAAGGGAATGTGTGGGGTGTAGTCTTCCAGGCATTCTGTTGCTACCAGAGCTTTTTTGGTCTGGCTGCACAGGATGTTCCAGTCATTGCAAAACACCTTCATCAGTGCCTCAAGAAACTGTGATAAATCAGCACAATGGGTTTCGGTTAGAGCATGGTTGATTAGAGTTAAGCTGTCTTGTCTGTTTCTGGTTTTAACTGTTGGGGTCTATGGTTGAGGAACAGGGCTCTCTAACACATTGGATTTTATGACAGGTTTAGGAGAGAATTCAGCTCTTTATAATTATATGTCATTTATGCATCTAACTGATGCATTTCTCTATTCATATCTCATTAGATATTCTACAGAAGGTTTAATTATTTCATGTTTTGGGTTAATTCTTAAGTACTTTATGGTTTTGTTGTATGATTAGTATTTAGTGTTAAAGGTATTTTCTACTTGATTATTGCTGGGACATAGAAATGTTTAATTTTTATGTTAGTCTTATATGTGCAACCTATTAGAAGTCTTATGTATTCTGATGGTTTGTTGATTCTCTTGGATTTACTATGTAGATTATTATACATCACTGGCAAACAATTTCAGTTTTGTCTCGTTTTTTAACCTTAACATTTTTGCTTTATTCTCTTTATTGCTTTATTCTGGTTTATTCTCTCCTGCATCAGGCAGGACTTTTAGCACTATGAATTTACCACTGAGAGTGGATCCTTTTATTTATTTATTTTTTTAATGTTTTTTTATTACATTATGTTAGTCATCATACAGTACATCCCTGGTTTCTGATGCAAGGTTCGATGATTCATTAGTTGCGTATAACACCCAGTGCACCATGCAATACGTGCCCTCCTTACTACCCATCACCGGCCTATCCCATTCCCCCACCCCCCTCCCCTCTGAAGCCCTCAGTTTGTTTTTCAGAGTCCATAGTCTCTCATGCTTCATTCCCCCTTCTGATTATCCCCCTTTCTTTATCCCTTTCTTCCCCTACCGATCTTCCTAGTTCTTATGTTCCATAGATGAGAGAAATCATATGGTAATTGTCTTTCTCTGCTTGACTTATTTCACTTAGCATTATCTCCTCCAGTGCCGTCCATGTTGCAGCAAATGTTGAGAACTCATTCTTTCTGATGGCTGAGTAATATTCCATTGTATATATGGACCACAACTTCTTAATCCAGTCATCTGTTGAAGGGCATCTCGGCTCCTTCCACGATTTAGCTATTGTGGACAATGCTGCTATGAACATTGGGGTGCATATGGCCCTTCTCTTCACTACGTCTGTATCTTTGGGGTAAATACCCAGTAGTGCAATGGCTGGGTCATAGGGTAGCTCAATTTTTAACTTTCTAAGGGACCTCCACACTGTTTTCCAGAGTGGCTGCACCAATGTGCATTCGCACCAACAATGTAGGAGGGATCCCCTTTCTCCACATCCTCTCCAGCAATTGCTGTTTCCTGTCTTGTTGATTTTTGCCATTCTAACTGGCGTAAGGTAGTATCTTAGTGTGGTTTTGATTTGAATTTCCCTGATGGCTAATGATTTTGAACATTTTTTCATGTGTCTGTTAGTCATTTGTATGTCCTCATTGGATCCTTTTATTCTTGTTCTAGGAAGGTATTTAAAGTTCTTTGTTGCTGTGATTTCTGAGATAGGTTTTTTTTTAATAATATTTTTTTTATTATGTTAGTCACCATACAATACATCCCTAGTTTTTGATGTAAAGTTCCATGATTCATTACTTGCGTATAACACCCAGTGCACCATGCAATACGTGCCCTCTTTAATACCTATCACCAGCCTATCCCATTCCCCCATCCCCCTCTCCTCTGAAGCCCTCAGTTTATTTCCCAGATACCCCTTTTCTTCTTAAGTATTTTCAAAGACATTCAATCATAAATATTTTGATTACATTTATAATTACTGGTTTAATTCTGCATTATTCAGTAGTATGTTTCTATTCTTTCCAAATCATTTTTTTTAAGGTGTCATTTTTTATTTTATTGTATTGTCTGAGAATGTGTTCTGAATGGTTTGGTCAATTTCTAAGTTTTCTAAATATGTTTAAAAATAACTATCTAGGGGCGCCTGGGTAGCATAGTTGGTTAAGCCTCTACCTCTTGGTTTTGTCTCAAGTCATTATCTCAGGGGGTTGTGAGATTGAGCCCCGCATTGGGCTTTGCCCTCAGCACAGACTCAGCTTGAGATTTTGTCTCCCACTGCCCCTCCCGCTCATGCGCTCGCACTCTCTCTCCCCCAAATAAATAAATCTTAAAATAAAACAACAACAACAACAAAAAAAACCTCTCTAATTACGTTCTGTATTTACATTTGTTACTTTGAATTTGTTTAAATTATATAGCTTTGAAGTGTTTTCCTTTTCAAGTCTGTTTTAAAGTATTTGGCCCCCTACTTACTCTTTCCTTGTAAATTTCACAAACTTACCAGGATCTTTCCCTCAAACAAACAAAAAAAATACTTGACACTCCACTTACCCACCTGTTTTGTTGGAATTGTCTGGAGTTTAAGATCTGCATTAATGCTATACATGTGTGTCCTTGTTTATTTCATTTTAATACTTATTTAGAGGGGAGTAAACTTTCCTTTGATATTTCTTCTTCCTTTATTTCTAGGGGAAAGTAACTATCTCATAGTCTTCTCCAAGATTATTTCTACTGCTAATTTATTTCCTTAAAGGGCGTTTTCAAATCATCTGAGACCTTGTTGGCTAAAAAATCCTACTTTCATAACAATTTAGAAAATGGTTTGACTGGTTTCAAAAGTCTTTTAAGGTTCCTTTCTACATTTTCATTGGAAGAGATACAGGTAGAGCATGTCTTGTTTAGGAGGTACAGTTATGGTCCTTCAGTTGTGTCAGATACCTGATTCATTAGGTGGATTCCTCAGAGATCTCTCCCTGCTCTATAGGTATTTGTGACTTTAGTTTCCCAGAGTAGACAGTGCCTCCTCTGGCTATTTACTTTGAGTGTCAGCCCCTGACCTTCACGTTTCTCTGTTGGAGTTGCTTGCCCTATAGGTAGTCTCATTGGGCAGTCTTTTAAAACTATTCAGATTGGCTCCCTTTCAGTATTCCATATCTCGTCTACAGGAAACACAGCCTGTTTATGGATGGTCCCCTTCTACCCCTTTTCTGTTCTTTTCTTTTCAGTTATGTTCAGTAAGCCACCATATAGTACATCATTAGTTTTTGATGTAATGTTCAGCAATTCGTTAGTTACATATAACACCTAGCACTCATCACAACACGTGCCCTCCTTAATACCCAGCGCCCGGTTACCCCATCCCCCCACCCCCTCCCTACTGTAACCCTCAGTTTGTTTCCCGGAGTCCAGAGTCTCTCGTGGTTTGTCTCCCTCTGTGATTTCTTCCCACTCGGTTTTCTCTCCCTTCCCTTCTGGTCTTCCATGCTATTCCTTATGTTCCACATATGAGTGAAGCCTTATGATAATTGTCTTTCTATGCTTGACTTATTTTACTTAGCATAATCCCCTGAAGTTCCATCCATGTTGATGCAAATGGTAGGTGTTCTTTTCTGATGGCTGAGTAATATTCCATTGTATATATGTACCACATCATCTTTATCCATTCATCTGTTGAAGGGCATAGCAGCAATGTCCACAATACCCCTTTTCTTCTTGATTTACTACCATGGGTTGCTCTAGTCAGCTTTTCACATTTATACTTTTTTAAGCTCTGTACCTGATACCATTTCCTAAACCTCCTCACCGTTGTAAGGGATGTTTATAAAGTTTTTATAGTGATTCCCCGAAACTTTGTGCTCCAGTTTGGCTTGGGGAGGTTTCAGAGTTATACAGTACTCTGACATTTTCTCTTGAAACAGATTCTCCATCCATTGTATTGCTCAATCCCCTAATTTATATATTATTTTGGTGAGTAATGAGCTAAGGATCACAAAATCAGGTTTCCAGTCTTTTACAGTATTTGCATGAAATGATCTGGCTTTATTTCTCTTGGCTTACGGGATCTCTGTCAGAACAACAGGTAAAGTCACATGTAACACCCTGTTATATCTCCTTTAAATTCTGTTTCTGTCTGTTAATTTTCCTTCTTTTGGCATAGATTATTTTCTTTTCACTTACAAGTTTGGATTCATGAGATATCTTGTTAAATTTTGCTTCCTATGAGTTTAACTGTCTCCTGAGGGTATTAGCTAATTTAGCTGATGATGTATAATTGGATGAAGGAGTAAAACGTAGGCCTTAGCTTTGTGCCCCTCTTCATAATTTAGGGGTATGAGTTGGGCATGGACAAAAACACTTCTGCTTCAGGACAGAAAGCCTGTGGTTGTAATTTGTAACTCTTCCTCAGCAGTCTTGAAACTGTCTCCTTCAGGGGTGCCTGGGTGGCTCAGTCACTTAAGTGTTTGCCTTCAGCTCAGGTCATGATCCCAGGGTCCTGGGATCAAGCCCTGCATTGGGCTCCCTGTTCGGTGGGGAGTCTGCATCTCTGTCTCCCTCCACCACTCCCTGTGCTCTGGCTCTCTCTCACTTGCTCTCTCTCTCAAATAAATAAAATCTTTTGGGAAAAAAACCTGTCTCCTTCAGTGGTAATTTCATGACCTTAAGGATATGGAAGGGAAATACAGGGACAGTGTGGGTCATGGGCTAGCCAATCTGCCTACACCTGTTGTTAATTTCTCATTGCTTCTTGGTTCCAGCACAACCCTGTTGATACCCTCTCACACTATATTTGGATACTGTTTTTGCTTCACAGTAGAATTACAACAGCCATTGTTGGGGGGGGGGAATGTACTTTAAAAAAGTGCTCTAACCTGTGTCCCATCCTTGATAGCCAGCTCTTTTTCATTCAGAGCTATAGTCCCTTATACTGTGATGCAACTATACCTTCTTTTGCTGCATAGGTTACTCTCATTTTATGTTTCTTTGAGAGATCCCTCAACTTCCTCTTCTGAGGCATCTCTAGGATTGAATTCTGAGGAATGAACTTATACCCACCCCTACATCTTGTCAAGCCCCGTACAGCCCAAGAATTCTATACTTTATCTAGTCATTGTTAATCTCTAATCATATCAGACATTTTTAAGCATGTTAATAGAAAATAGATATTCCTTTTTTGAGAAAAAAAAACACATTCTGGCAAAGTAAGAAATGACTCAAACTTTAAGAATACATGAGTGGAAAGATAGGAAATTTGTGTTAGTAAAGGAATGGTTGTGACCTCTGAATCTACTTTATATAGAAAAAAGACTAAATGGTATTTTAAGTATGGTGATAAAATATAATTTTTAAAATAGACATTTCTCTGGGGCTCATGGCTGGCTCGGTGGAATGTGTGACTCTTGATCTGGGGTTGTGAGTTTAAGCCCCACATTGGGCATAGAGCTTACTTAAAATTTAATTAATTAATTAATAAGTTAAATAGACAATTCTGTAAAGAAGAATTACATACTATAATAATTTAACTGTGAAACAGATATATTCCCAGTGCCTATCAAAAAATGTTATGCACCTTGAAAGAAATTGAGCTGATTTGGGCTATATATATAATCCCAGGGTACCATGGGCATCCTTTGTGTGGGAAGAGATGTGGACGTTTTATTTTCTTTTTTTTATCTGTATTTTCTGAATTTTGTATAATGATTAGGTATCTTTTATAATTAGAGAAATGTTACTTTCAAAATAAGAATAAAAAGAGATGAAAATAAAATCAATATGGCTTGAGCTTTTATAATGAACTTTACAAAATTTAAATAAAGATAGAACTGAAAGTAAACATTTATTTTGGCTCAGATGTTGCTTTGTGAATTTTTCAGTGGAAGTGAAGAGGCTCTTTCTAATGAAGACTGTGAAAATGTTTACCACTTGGTGTACTCAGCACATCGCCCTGTTGCTGTGGCAGCTGGAGAATTCCTTCACAAAAAGTGAGTTAATTACCTTTGAAACCAGATTCTACTTTTGTATTTTGTTTTGTTGTTGTTTCAGAGTTAGTAGAAGACAGTAATAGTGAGTAAAAACTGTTGGAAGTGGCCACTTCAGGTTCTGGGGGCTGTAATATCCTTTTAGCCTATGTGCACATCACGAATCAGATCTCTGAAAATGATGTCCCTTGTGACATATTCCTTTTTCCTGAAATCTAAAAGGATGGTTCTCAGCTAGGATGTTAGTGGAGACTGGGGAAGTACATGAAGTTTATAAAAGCTTCCGCAGATAATTTGTATTTCATTTCACCAGTGTTTTTTCCCTTTTAAAATTCTTAGTTCTCATCTTACCTTCTCAACATTTGTAACCTAAAATCACTTTCAGAATGCCTCCCAACCTTTCATGGTTTTTTTCTTTTTTTAATTCTTTCTGTGGGGGTGAGGATTATTTTAATCAGTAATCTATAGTGATTCTGAAAGCTATGTATACAGTCGTAGTTTAATTAAAAAGCAAAACCTCATCTTTTTTTTTTTTTAACAAAGCATAGAGCTAATGAGAGTTTATGAATATAATTAAGTGTTCTTATGAAATACGTTTTGATGTTGGTCTTTTGTATGGTCTATAATGTATTAGTAAATTCATTCTTAAAGTTTAAACATATCTGGGGGGGCTGTGTTTTACCTTATTTTTGTTTTTTTGTTTATGGATTTAACTTAGTGACTTTGATTGTTGGCAGGTGAACCCAGAATTCTACGACATGTAGTCATTTGTGATTATGCTAAGCACAGATATAAATCATTGCATTGGGCAACTGTTGTGCATGGGTGATTAACTTTGATAATGGCCTGGCCCTCCATTCAGCATCTCAGTGCTGCAGCAACTGGCTTTACTTGGTGGTACCTCTCAGAGTGGGAAAAGTTGTTCCCATGTGAAAAATCTTTCTTTAAGAAGGAAGCTGGCTACTAGTGCATGCTGGTAATAAAAGTAAGGAAGAAAGTCAAGATTTTCAGGCATGACTTTTAAAGTAATATATTGAATTTGCCACTGACTCCAACATCTATGGCTAATAGAATAGTGTTATTTCCATATTTATCTTGAGGTGTTGACTGTCACAAATATCAAGGGTGTATTGTAGTCTTAACTTCTCTTCCTTTTCCAGGACTGTTACATTCTGGTTAGTCCCTATTCTCTACTTTTCAAAAAGCTTTGTGTTTTTAGAATTTATTGATTTTACAGTTTCAATGAAAAAGTAGATTACAGGGGGTGGTTCTTTACAGAATAGAGGCCATAAACTGGCAGCACTTGGATCAGAAAGACCCTTGGGTATATCTTATTTTATCTGCATTGTATTTTTCTAAGTCTGAAATACTTGCTAAAAAGTTTGAAATTGGAATATTTTACATAAAAATCCACAAATATAAGCCTTTGTTATTTCTTTGTGAAAATGAAGCCAATTTCTATTCAAATGGAAAGTTCACTCCATAAGCTTGTTTTATGCCCTTGCCCTGGAGATACTCACAGTTGGAGAACTTTTGATTCCTAATGATGTCTTTGAGCGTTCTCCCATCATTTAATATTGTGATCTTTTCAAATCTTAACAAGTAAGCTTTAGAGTAGCCTCAGGAGTTCTATGATTAAGTTTATTTATTTTTTGTAATAATTTTTTATTATGTTATATTAGTCACCATACAGTATAGCCTTAGTTTTTGATGTAATATTCCATGATTCATTATTTGTGTATAACACGATGCAATATGTGCCCTCCTTAATACCCATCACCGGCCTATCCCAATCCTCCCACCTCCTTCCCCCCCTCCCCTCTGAAGCCCTAAGTTTGTTTCCCAGAGTCCACAGTCTCTCATGGTTCATTCCCCCTTCTGTTTACCCCCCTTCATTCTCCCCTTCCTTCTCCTACCGATCTTCCTGCTATTTCTTCTGTTCCATAAATGAGTGAAACTATATGATAATTGTCTTTCTCTGCTTGACTTATTTCACTTAGCATAATCTCCTCCAGTCCCGTCCATGTTGCTGCAAATGTTGGGTAATCGTTCTTTCTGATGGCCGAGTAATATTCCATTGTATATATGGACCACATCTTCTTAATCCAGTCATCTGTTGAAGGGCATCTCGGCTCCTTCCACGATTTAGCTATTGTGGACAATGCTGCTATGAACATTGGGGTGCATATGGCCCTTGTCTTCACTACGTCTGTGATTAAGTTTAAAAGGAAAACATGCAACTGTGCACATACACACTTAGTCTGTTTTGTAGTCTAATTTACAAGCTGTACACAAGCTTAACCACACATCTATAAAATAGTAAACATATGAAATGAGTATTTTAGTAGTCATCAAAAATCTACAATTTAGTTTTAGAAAAATTAGGTCGATGCCTCCATATCTTACATTTATATACAGTAAATGTGATTATCCAGTTTTGTACACTTCAGTTATAAAGGACTCTTGTTTTTTCCCATTTGTTCCTTCCTCTGAAAGCCATCCAAGTAAACAAAATTTTCTCTTAAACCAGCTGATAGCTGATGTTGCTTCAAAATAATGCTCTAATCTTCTCCCCTTACCATATAGTTTCCCCTGCCCCCAAAATACTCAACTTCTCTGTATTCATTTTTTGCTTGAGATTGACTTATTTTTATGTCACATGAAATTATTCCTTCTTTATTCAGTTATTTAGCCTCTCTTCTGAAGGGCCTACTGTAATTTCCATATCTAAACCAGCACACACTATATCCCTATTCCTACTTATTTGTTTTTCCTTACAACACCTGAGATAGTATATATTTATCTATTTATTTCTGTCCATTAGAGTGAGAGCTCAATGAGAATAGGTATTTTGTCTTTGTTTACTGTTATATCCCATTTACCTAGAGCAATACCTGGGAATAAGGCACCTTAAAATTTTTTAGAATAAATCTTCTAAGCAGATTAAAATTTTCAAGTCATGTCTTTGTCATATTTTAGAAGTTTTGTCACTAAGTGATTTTTAAAAATTTAATGTTTATATCATTTTATTCTGTACTGGTTAATGAGTACTGTTTTTAGATAACCAGCTGAAAATGATAGAAGTAATCATTAAAAGTGTTAATTTTTATAATTTTTTAAAAGATTCTATTTATTTGAGAGAGTGGGGGGGTGGGGCAGAGGGAGAGGGAGAAGCAGACTCCCTGCTGAGCAGGATGCCCAACATGGGGCTTGATCCCTGGACTCCAGGATCATGACCTGAGCCAAAAGCAGACGCTTAACTGACTGAGCCACCCAGGTGCCCCAATTTCTTTAATTGTTGATAGAACATATGGTTAAAGTCTTTAATTACTTGACTGAAATTAATATTTAAGAAGATAGAACTCTATTTAAGATTATATATTCTAGTATCATATAGGATAAAAAGTTAATATTTTTCGTAAATATTTGAACATTGATTAGTCAAAAAGCTTCCTTTTACATTGTGTGTTATGATTGAATTGTACAAAATTGTTTAGATCTAACTATTTTTTAACCTATAAAAACATCAGTTACATGGTTTGAAATAAAACAATAACCTGATATCTGATATTGTTTTTTTAAACACTAAAATAATTTTTACAGTGAAAGAAAAGACTAAAATTCATATCCATGCAAATTCATAATGCTGTGGTTTTGTTACTTATTTCTAGGCTATTTAGCAGACATGACCCACAAGCAGAAGAAGCATTAGCAAAGAGGAGAGGAAGGAACAGTCCAAATGGGAACCTCATTAGGATGCTGGTTCTTTTCTTTCTTGAAAGTGAGGTAAATTTTAACATAACTCTTTATTTTATTTTTTTGATTTAGATTACATTTTAAATAAAATCATTTAATTCATGGTAATTAATTGGGATTTTTCAATCCTATGAAAATAAGTCTGTTTCTTAACAAAATTGCTTGCATGGATTGTCTGATTATTGAATCTGTGTTCTGCCTTTTGTTGGGAGTATATATGCAGTTGTGGGTCAACACTGAGTGAATGTAGGCTAGCAGTTTTTAAACTTTATGGTATCATAGTACTACATAATTGTTTGTTGTTGCTTTTTTTTCCTTGAATTTTTGTCTGTAGCTTTTAAATTATATAAAGACCTTGTGAAAGTTGTCAAGGTGTTAAAACCATTAGTTCTAACTTGTTTGAAAATTACATTTTTTAAGGAGAAATAAAATATGAATTTAAATATTTTAATTAGTAGATATACAATCTCCATTAGCAGTATTTCCATGTGACATTTTGATGTCAGTTATCACTTAAATAATTTTGTAATTAACATTCATAATACAGTATCTATCAGAATCTGCTTGCACAAGTGAACTTTTGTTTTCCCTGACAAAATCTAGAGATCTTGGACCCTGAATTTTACCTAGAAAAAGATTTTTGGTTTGTGTTGGAATGTCCAGGAAGGTGAGAAACTTCAAAAGATTCTGAGTGCTCAAATTTGAAAGTCCTGGAGAAACTCTGTAGTAATGAGAAGTAGACAAACAGGCAGCCTATATGGAAATTGAGATCAGAGAATTAGGAACTGTGTCAGTAGAATGAGTAGAGGTGTAGGACAAAGCATGGCAGAAGAGTTACTAATATTTTTTTAAGCAAATTGGAAAGAACAGAGAATGAATAAAGTCAGAAACAGAACCGTCTGGGGAGTTGCATTTGAGTAAAGGATGTGTTTAGAAACAGTGTTTTAAATACGTATACAGATTACATGGGGATCTTGTTAAATAACATGCCAGTTCTAATTCAGTAGGTGTAGGGTGTGGTCAGATGTGCTGCATTTCTAAATGTTCCTAGATGCGTGTTTATGATATTTTTGTCTCTGGCTCAGGGACCAACCACACTTTATGTTTTGAGGGTTTAAAACATTATTTTCTTAAAAAGCAAGCGTGGATATATTATGGAGTAAGATACAAAATGCTGTGAGGTTTACGATAAAACACTAAATACTCAGTAAATCTCACACTTGTGATAGACCATTTCAAGTTATACCTTTAGCCCAGTTTTAAAGGAACAGGATTAAAAGTATTATGCAAAGTCAAGTCCTATATGAAAATGTAACTTAAATAGCAACAATAGTTTCAAAAATTGATGGAGATGAGACGTACAAATACTACTTAAACTATTTGTTGAAGAGCTTAAGGAATATGATGATCTAGACTAATTGAACTTGATTCTTCACTGAAGGAAAATTTTTTTGGATCTCTGAAAGCCCAAAGACTTTTCTTTTTGATATATTAAAAAACCATAAATACTTAGTTTTACACAATTTCATCTTTTAATGAAAGCAGTAATTTGTAATGTGTATTACCACTCAATTTTCAGGTGGTATTTCTATATTCTTGTGTTTGCTGCTGTGTTCTAAAGTGTTATAAGAACATTAAAATGTATTTCCCAGTTCTCCTCTATGGCATTCTTGTCAGCTACAGAAGCATATGCAAAGCGTATTTAAAATGTTTTAGTTGATTCATGATAATATTGCTCTTTATAGTGTCCTGTGTTTCACAAGAAACATTCTCTGTTACAATCTCCTTTCTTATCCTCTACAACTAGTCTGCACTGGGAGCTGAATGCTTATTAAAGCCATATTCTTATGGTGGGATTCTGATTGTGTTTTACTCTGAATTCCTTTTTATTTTACTACAGCACATGTTAATTACTAATATTTTAGTAATAGACTCATAAAAAGTTGAATTGCAAGAGACCTTACAGGTCATAATATAGAACAGGTCCAGTTTACGGATGAATTACCTATCAATGGGATTAATTGAAATGATAATCATCTTTCTTTGTTTTACTGGATTTTAAGAGTAACATTTTAGTAATAGAATTCTAAAATACTGAAGTAAAAGAGGTTTATAGTCAGTAGAGTAGTTTCCCTCTTTTATATATGAATTACATGTGAAATAATGGCAATTAAGAGATATATCTAAACCAGTTAATTTTCTTTTCTTTTTGTACCAAAAAGTGACATTTTAAAGCCATCACAACCTTTATAGCAGTCATTGATTCCAGTGCTAAAATACCTTGTGCATTTTAGATGTGTGACATCTAAATGGTACTTGATGTGGGGAGTCCAGATTTCCCTATAGCTAATGTGACCATAGAACTTAACGTACAAACTGATGCTTTTCAGAGTGATAAATGATACTATTAAAATTATTCCAAAGCAATAAGTATAACCCCAAACATTGCTGATGATGTAGAAATATGGTCACCCTCCTTCTAGGCATATGAAATGATGAAGTTAATTATGACAGTCATATAAGATGGAAGATAATAGACGTATTATTGACATATCCAAGAAATCCCCCCATAATTGCTCATGAATGATAGTACATGAATGATAACTTTTTATTCTCATTTGTTTTTATATGTTCTTCAAGATTCACCAATGACTGGCTCTATTTCAGCAGAGAATAAAACCCAGTATAAGAGTATTTAGAAATTTAAGCTTAGTAACTTGAGGTGATTATTTGCTGCATTGTAAATGATTTTTCATAAAAAGAATCAAAGTAAGGTTCCATTATACAGTCAGCTCCGTTAGTGTATGTATGTGCTCAACAGAGAAGTCAGCAGGCAGAGAAAACAGGTAAAATATTATGAGTAACTTTGAAGCCAGTTAAAGATGATTCAGAATGTACCCAGAAAATTGTAATTAAAGTTACCAGGAAAATGAGCTTAATTTGCCTTATATACCAGTTTAGGGGAGACCCTATAAAATAAATTGCACTTAGATATAGCAGAGTAAAATCCACCTAGATAATAAATACAATTTTATATGTAATTTTAATCTATATGTTTTATATAATTTGTAAAGAAATTTAAATGTAATTTTAATTATCTATTTTGCTTACAGTGACTCTTTATCTATTGAGTTACCTTTTTTTTTTCATCTAATTCCTGAAGAATGCTTGCAGATACCTGATTTTCATGCTGTTGTTATAAAATTATGATACCAAAAACTGTTCTTAGAAAATTTATTTTTGTTTCACTTTTAGGGTTCCAGGTCCTTTTCAGGGCTTTCCTTTCTATAGCTTTATCTTTCACTACCAATAGAAGGTCGTTGGTATAAAGTGTCTGAAAAACGATTATAACCTTTTACCCTTACTGGGCATATTAGAATTTTTTTTCCTCAAATATGGATTTACATGGTATTCTTATAGAGATTTGAGACTAGCAAGTTATGTGGTCATCACATATGCCCCAAGATAGAAAGACTATATCATAAACATTAGTCAAGCTGATTTCTGACTGACCATGTTATAATGATTGTTATTGCTCATACTGGTGAATTTGAAACTCATAATCAGAAAATGGTCCAACACATTATCATGTCCTTCTGGTATACACATTGAGTTTGAAAAAACTGGTTATTGGTGTTAACAGAATGGATTCTACCAAGCCACCACCTTAACTAATCAAAAAGATGAGGAAATTGTCAAAGAAGTTAGCATCTACATTGAAAATATTGGCTATCACATACAAAAAAATTTCTGGAACAATGACAGCATGCCTGAGCTAAATTTTAATATGCCGTGGTTCAAGGCAGAGAAGTCATCTTTAAAAATGCCAGTGATCATGGAATTATACTACTTTAAAGCCTTGAATTGTGCCAACAATTCATTCACCTAAAAACCTCATGCTGAATAAGTCGAGATGAAAGAGAACTGTGAGGAATTTGTGGAAGCTATAAAGTAAATGATTAATTCCATTAGAGTTAAATAA
Source organism: Ursus arctos (assembly GCF_023065955.2). Taxonomy (NCBI): domain Eukaryota; kingdom Metazoa; phylum Chordata; class Mammalia; order Carnivora; family Ursidae; genus Ursus; species Ursus arctos. The sequence goes on from NW_026622875.1 coordinate 25,927,583, forward strand.
CCCATAGTCCTATTCAAGGCAAAAAATAGTGGGGAAATTTTTGAGATTTTCTGGTAGAAATCTGAAATAAACCAAAGATCTGAGCAGCACAGACTGGTAAAAGGATTAAGTTATAAGTAGTAATTAAGTGGCAGCCTTTAGCTGAGCTTATTCTTCCACTTAGAAACGTATTTGGGATGTGGACTTTGGTCTAAGAAACAAAGGAGTTGATGAGTGCCCTAGACAATTTATGGCCACTAGGAGGGACGGGGAACTTTGGCATTCAAAAGGCATTGCATACCTACATGTTAGAGGAAAAGCCTGCCTGATTATAGATTCCCTCTTTCCACTTCGTGCACAACCAAAGAACCCAGGATGTTGCAATCAGACTTAAGAAAGGGATTCTTGCTACCAGTATTCTTGAGCCTAGAATATTAACATTATATGAACTAGCAACCAAGAATCACTGAAACTTGAAATACAAAACCCAACATTAATGAAAAATTTTTATTAATTCCCCTGGATGTAAGAAGAAGCTATTATGAAAGAGGAGGGGCGTTCATAGAAATTAGAAGCATGATTTCCAAAATTTAGGAGTGAAGCAGATCATTAAATGGCCTGAGTGGACATAACCAAGGATTGGCTATAGATTAAACAAAGGGATTTTTCCAGAAGGTAGTACATTAAGTAGTGTGAGACGGAAAGTAAAAGACAGGAAATACAGATTAAGTTTTATTATCTAGTAGGAGTTCTGAAAAGAGAACAGAGAATAGAGAGGAAGAACTAGTCAAAGGACACACAGTTAAAATGTTTTATTTGAGGGGCACCTGGGTGGCACAGCGGTTAAGCGTCTGCCTTCGGCTCAGGGCGTGATCCCGGCGTTAAGGGATCAAGCCCCACATCAGGCTTCTCCACTATGAGCCTGCTTCTTCCTCTCCCAGTCCCCCTGCTTGTGTTCCCTCTCTCGCTGGCTTTCTCTATCTCTGTCAAATAAATAAATAAAATCTTTTAAAAAATGTTTTATTTGAGGATGTTTTCTAGCAAAATAAAAAATGGATACAATAAAAGGAAAATAAGGAATATAAGTAACATGGGCGAGCAAATAAACCTGAAAAAACTTAAAACTAAGCCTAGTACTGTGGCTGTGAAGCTTAAGGCAAATACCTAAAAATTATTAAGATGTAGGAGTGCAGTATAAAATTAAATGATGTAAATAAATGTGTTAGGGACCTGAGTGATAGAAAGATATAAGTTAGAAAATAAACTGAAGAAAACACAGACAAGACAAGAAAATGTTAGTAGATCATAAAGAATCAGAATCCAGGAATATTTCCAATATCAGTTACCCCAATAAATGGATAAATGGGTTAACATGCTTTATAAAAGGCAGATTGTCATTTAAGGTGAAATAAACAGTTGAAAAATGTTTATAAAATACATCAGTCAAAACACAGGAAGTTTAGGGGCGCCTGGGTAGCGCAGTCGTTAAGCGTCTGCCTTTGGCTCAGGGCGTGATCCCGGCGTTCCGGGATCGAGTCCCACATCGGGCTCCTCCGCTGGGAGCCTGCTTCTTCCTCTCCCTCTCCCCTGCTGTGTTCCCTCTCTCGCTGGCTGTCTCTCTGTCACATAAATAAAATAAAATCTTTAAAAAAAAAAAACACAGGAAGTTTATACACAGAAAGTAAACATGGTGTACAACCTGGTTAAAGGCTACGTATAATTAACAAATGCTTACAGAAAGTTGAGGAGGCAATATCATATAAGACAGAATTGAGGACCAAAAATATTAAGAGAAATGGGGAGGGGATATTTTATATGTATAGAAGGTCTAATCCACCAGAAATATAATTGTGAACCTTTCTATACCTATTTTACAGACATACTTTACATGTACACAGAGTCAGGCATAAAAGCAAGTTTATTTAACATTTAACATAGGGGTTTGTTTAATTGTGATGAAATAGACATGACAAAATCTGTTACTTTAACTATTTTGAAGTATATAGTTCATTGCCATCAAATACAATCACATGGCCATGCAACTGTCAATGCCATCCATCTCTAGAACTTTTAAAAACCTTCCCAAACTGAAACTCTATACCCATTGAATAATAATTCCATTCCAGTATAGGTTTTAATAGCTGCAACTTTGAAACTATTTGTTTTTCTGTTTTCTGCTGCTAGTTTTCATTTTTGAAACCAGGTTGTACACCATGGGTAGCTGTCATTGTTAGAATGATGTTAGTGAAGACCTAGGAGTAGTTAGTGTCCTAGGATATGTAAATATGGAAAGTTTGAATGTACCTTGCTATAAACCTTTGCCTGTGTTCTTTCTAAGTAGAGATGCTAATCGATATTATCTACTCTGGAGAAAATCATTGGAAAACTCTCTGTGTGTGTGTATATGTGTGTGTGTGTGTGGTTTTCCTGAGGCATTTGAAAGGCTACAGTGTAAGATTTGAAATGCAGTGGAAATGAAGTATAGAATAATTAAGGAGTGCAAATGATGAAGCAGAGCTTTAAATAGATCATCAAAATGCACATGGAAGAATTAATGATAGAGTTAGGAGTGAGGAAGAAAACCAACTTACTTACCAAATAATGCCAATCTATAAATAAACAACCAGTAGGTCTAGAAAGGAGACTTGCATACATTTTGGGCCACTATTCACGATGCACAAAGCATTTTCTCTCACAAGTTAAAAGCGCATATAACTGAAGTAAGAGTTGTATGAAGTAGTACTTAACTTTCTATGTGCTATATACTCTTTTCTGTTTTTTTTTCTTTTAACTTTGGTCTCAATGCATTAAAATAACAATTAAGAATGGGTTGAAATATATAGTTTGAATAACACTGATACAGAAACTAGTTTATCCTGATGTCATGAGCCTCAAAGGTGGAAGAACTTTTATATAAGGGTGGAGAAGTTAGTTGTAGTAGCAGAAACTAGAACAGTGCCACCATCTCTACTTACCTTCTCCAAAGAGCTTTTTGAATAATATTCTTCCTGGTGCAATGACTAATGAGTGGTAGAGAGAGAGTTTGGTGTGAAGTGTTTGATGAGGAACATGAGAGTGTTATGTGGGAGCACGGGTTCCAAAGAAAATTGTCAAGAGTAATGAGCAGCAAAAAAGTGAGGGGTAGGGTGGGGTGGGATAGGGAATGCAGTGAATTTAAATGGAGATGAGAATACAAAAGAGAAGAAATAGAGTAACTTAACATTTTGACCTTGACCAAGATGACAGAGATGTAAAGTAAGTAATATTGGTACCAAATTTTCAAAGGAATTCTAGGATAAAGGAATTGATTTCCATTAAAAAAAAAAAACAACTAGTTATAGGAAAAAACAAGAATAATGAAAAGTGACCTTGATCCAATTTGTAATTTCATGAATTCCGTTAACTAGTTATACTCTCAGTTTCCTTATCTATAAATGATGTCATTGGACTGGGAGATCCTTAACCTTACGACTGCAAAAAAATAAAATAAATTTTTTATTAAGTCTACATATTGCATCTCCATTATTTACAATGGCATACAAATATATTTATTGTTTTTTAAGTGGCTCCTGGAAATGTTGTGACCAAGCCATTTCAATTATGAAGAAAATGGCTTATTAAATTGAAATATTAGTGGTTTCTTTCATAAATATTCTTCAGTCATAATTGATTTGTTATTTTTAGTTACATGAACATGCAGCCTACTTGGTGGACAGTTTGTGGGAGAGCTCTCAAGAACTGTTGAAAGACTGGGAATGTATGACAGAGTTGCTTTTAGAAGAACCTGTTCAAGGAGAGGAAGGTACAGTATTTTGACAAGTTGATTTACATATTATTTTGGATTTCCTAAATAATCATAACATCCTGTATAGGTCACCTCTTAAAATTAAATATATGTAAATATGCTGTGTTTCTTTTTGCAAAGAGAACAATTTGTTTTCTGTAACAAGTAAGGATGTCTCTATAGTTTATAACATCTTCTAGATTGACTGCCATCATGCTGCATAAGTTTTCAAAAATCTGTATTGTACAGTACTCCAAAAAGTTTTCTTTATGCTGATTTGAGATACAAAATACTGATGTACTTAATGTAAAAAATAATGTGCACCCAAAATTTTATTACACTTATGTGTGAGCTTGGTAAAGCCTCTGACACTCAAGGATTTAATTAGACCATAACCATCCCCTTTTGTTACGTTTCTTAATTATTAAAACCAGGAAATAAAAAATAAATTCATTTTCCGAGCTTCAAGAAATACGGAGAAATAATTGTTATATGATAATTTGGAGTGCATAAATATCATGTTGCTCATGATAACATGAGCAGCAAAATTGATATATATATATTTAATAAAATGCTTATATCCTAATTCTAAAAGCTTATATGAAAATGAGTTCCTTAAAACTAGTAATGCTTTTTCCTAAATGGTTTGTTTTTCAAACTAACCTGTAGTAGTACTTTAAAGAACAAAATTATTTCACATAATCCATACAATAGACCTGGAGTATAGATACTTTGATGTAAGTGACAATTGTAAACTAAACCTGCACTTCAGAATCAAAAGAATACATCCAGATTTTTAACTCTGTATCCTTTGTGACTAGTATCCTCATTTTTCTGATTCTTACCTTCCTACTATAGAGGTTATTTTCCTTACCGTATCTTATACAGTTTTGTGAGAATTAAGTAAGATAGTATACTGTTCATTCCCTCTTCTGTTTCCCCTACTTTTCTGTGTAATTCAACCCTCTGGAATATAAGAACAGAATGAGTCATCTCCTGCAGTAGACTTCCCAAACAGGTCACTATAGGAGAGAGATCATCCCCCAGTGTTCTTTCCATGCAGTGATGCTCATTGGTATTATCTACTCTGGCTTTGACAAATTCAGTGAGAGAAACAACAGGTATGCATCATGCACAAATATACTCCAGTAAAGTGGCCCAAATTGCCTCTTTTATTTTTTATTTAATTTTTTTTACTCATTAATTCAATTTATTTTTTTAATTATTTTTTAATTAACATATAATGTATTGTTTGTTTCAGGGGTACAAGTCTGTGATTCATCAGTCTTACACAACACCCAGCACTCACCACAACATATACCCTCCCCAGTGTCTATCACCCAGTCACCCCATCCCCCACCCCCCTCCCCTCCAGCAACCCTCAGTTTGTTTCCTAAGATTAACAGTCTCTTACGGTCTGTCTCCCTCTCTGGTTTCTTCTTGTTTCATTTTTTCCTCTTCCCCTGTAATCCTCTGCCTTGTTTCTTATCATATGATAATTGTCTTTCTCTGATTGACTTATTTCGCTTAGCATAATACCTTCTTGTTCCATCCATGTCATTGCAAATGGCAAGGTTTCATTTTTTTGATAGCTGCGTAATATTCTGTGTGTGTGTGTGTGTGTGTACGTGTGTACACCACATCTTCTTTATCCATTCATCTGTCGGTGGACATCTGGGTTCCTTCCATAGTTTGGCTATTGTGGACATTGCTGCTGTGAACATGGGGGTGCAGGTGCCCCTTCAGATCACAACATTTGTATCTTTGGGGTAAATACCCAGTAGTGCAATTGCAGGGTCATAGGGTAGCTCTATTTTTCACTTTTTGAGGAATTTCCATTCTGTTTTCCAGAGGGCTACTCCAGCTTGCATTCCTACCAACAGTGTAAGAGGGTTCCCCTTTCTCTACATCCTCACTAACATCTGTCATTTCCTGACTTGTTGATTTTAGCCATTCTGACTGGTGTGAGGTGGTATCTCATTGTGGTTTTGATTTGTATTTCCCTGATGCCAAGTAATGTTGAGCACTTTTTCATGTGTCTTGGCCATTTGTATGTCTTCTTTGCAGAAATGTCTATTCGTGTCTTCTGCCCATTTCTTGATTGGGTTATTTGTTCTTTGGGTGTTGAGTTGATAAATCCTTTATAGAATTTGGATACTGGCCCTTTATCTGATATGTCATTTGCAAATATCTTCTCCCATTATGTTGGTTATCTTTTGATTTTGTTGACTGTTTCTATTGCTGTGCAAAAGCTTTTTATCTTAATGAAATAGTTTATTTTGCCTTTGTTTTCCTTGCCTTTGGAGACGTGTCTAGCAAGAAGTTGCTGCAGCTGAGGTTAAAGAGGTTGCTGCCTGTGTTCTCCTCTAGGATTTTGATGGATTCCTGTCTCACATTTAGGTCTTTCATCCATTTTGAGTCTATTTTTGTGTATGGTGTAAGGAAATAGTCCAGTTTCATTCTTCTGCATGTGGCTGTCCAGTTTTTCCAACACCATTTGTTGAAGAGACTGTCTTTTTTCCATTGGATATGCTTTCCTGCTTTGTGGAAGATTAGTTGACCATAGAGTTGAGAGTCCATTTCTGGGTTCTCTGTTCTGTTCCATTGATCTATGTGTCTCTTTTTGTGCCAGTACCATACTGTCTTGATGATTACAGCTTTTGTAATATGGCTTGAAGTCTGGAATTGTGAGGCCACCAATTTTGGCTTTCCTTTTCAACATTCCTTTAGCTATGTGAGGCCACCAACTTTGGCTTTCCTTTTCAACATTCCTTTAGCTATGTGAGGCCACCAACTTTGGCTTTCCTTTTCAGCATTCCTTTAGCTAGTCTTTTCTGGTTCCATACAAATTTTAGGATTATTTGTTCCAGTTCTGTGAAAAAGTGGATAGTGTTTTTGATAGGGATTGCCTAGAGCAATGTAAATTGTTCTAGGTAGCATAGACATTTCACAGTATTTGTTCTTCCAGTCCATGAGCATGGAATGTTTTTCCATTTCTCTGTGTCTTCCTCAATTTCTTTACGTGAGTATTCTATTGTATTCTGAGTACAGATCGTTTGCGTCTTTGGTTAGATTTATTCCTAGGTATCTTATGGTTTTGGGTGCAATTGTAAGTGGAATCAACTCCTTAATTTCTCTATCTTCTGTCTCTTTGGTGTATAGAAATGCAACTGATTTCTGTGCATTGATTTTATATCCTGCCAGTTTACTGAATTCCTGTATGAGTTCTAACAACTTTGGGTTGGAGTCTTTTGGGTTTTCCACATAAAGTATCATGTCATCTGCAGAGTGAGAGTTTGACCATATTGCCTCTTTTAAACTCAGAGTATTTGCCTCATAATCTCATTCTTAATCCGTAACACAGATCTTTCCCCAAGTTTTCCCAGACCATCTCTTAAGGTAGAGGTTATTATAGTATATTTGACCCCACTTTATCATTTGCTTTATTTGCATGTGGTTTTTTTCCCTAGATATCCTTGGTAAGAAGATGGCTCTATTACTACGTTGATGGGGCCTTCTGCTCACTAGGTCAAACTCTCAGCATTACTCCAAATCTCTTTCACTTTTGTGATCACAGGAATATGAACATACATTCTACGTTTTCTCCCTCTTTTACTTATACATGTTTACAGCTAAGTTCACTGACTTTATGCATTGTTTCTAATGAATTTTAATATTTTCAATTTCAGTAAAATCAATTCCCCTTCTAATCACTACAGCCCAGTCAACACTTGAGCAAAGTGTCTGGGATAGTATTTAGTAGTACATTCCATTCATTTTTTTACTCTTGACTGTCACCATCGAATCAGCGTATTATCAGAGCGGGTTAGACGTTGTCATGATTCTCTGCCATTTTTCTTTTTGTCATCCCATGCTCTACAAGGTTATTTCCAATGAGAAGAAGGGAGGCAGGGGATATAAATTAAGGGAAGAGCCAAAGTGGTATGCTTTGGTATTGTTAATTTTTAACTCATTTAAATAAGATGTGTCAGTGAGTAGATAGTCTGTCAGTCGTCATTGTGTTTTGCATGAATTTACCTTGTTGAAATAACTATGTACTATTAGGTGTTTTGTTATTATTTAAATTTAGTTGACACTGGGTTTAACTTCAGTTAAGAAGTTAGTTTGGTTTGGTTTGGCTTGGTTTGGTTGGTTTGATTTTAGTTAGAAAAGATAGTTATAAAATGGGAAAAAGTTCTTAAGTGAACCACAGTTTAGGGTATGATTGAATCTGGGAAAGCAAGGCTGAGGAAATTATGAATAACAAGTACAGAACTGTATCTATATTGTGACTCAACTTTTTTCACACATTTATTCATATGGGTGCTATGCTGCGTATTAGCTCTGGCATGGAATGGCATCCAAAGCAATTTTCGGTGCTATTATTTTACTGTATTTTATGGTAACAAAACGTCACCAATAACTTATTTATTTTTGAGACTGGTTAGAAATTTATATTTTATGTAGGTGGAGTATAAAACCAGTGGATGGAAGTTTAGTTAGCAGTTGGAAACAGGCCTAAAGTTTGGGGAAACGCATTGTCAAAGACTTACCAATAGCAACTTAAATCACAGCCTAAAGTCTGCTTCACAATGTTTTTAAGGGACAGGGTTTTGTTGTCGGTGGTGGTGGTGGTGGTGATTGTGTGTGTGTTCTATATCAAAATCAAATTACTGGGTACATTTCTAGTACAATATGAGGTCCTCAGTAATAGGTAACCAGGTAAGGAAACCCTAAGTAAGTTATTTAACTTATGTGGGTCTCTCAGCTTCTTCATCTATAAAAAAGAAAATCCCCCAAATTTAGTGTAGATAATCTTCTGTGGTTATTTCTATTGGTAGAATTCAGTGATCCAGGTACTGAATAAAGTAAATGTGGATAAATGAAATTCTTCAAAGCAAGGAATCATTAATTTATTTATAATTTAAAAATATTTATTTGTCACCTTCTATATGCTAACTATTCACACTAAGCACCCAGGGTACAGTCCTAAACAAGGTCAGCTCACTGCCCATATGAAGTTTACATTCTCGTGGGGAAGGCAGATCAAAACCAAGTAAACAGAATAATTTCAAGGGTTAATAAGTGTCATGGATGATAATAAGGAGGGGTCTGTCTTTTGATTGAATCCTTACAGGAAGATTTCTCTGAGGAAGTCACCTATGAACCAAAAATCTGAAGGATGAAGGAGCTAGCCATGGGAGGTGTCAAAAGAGAGCCATCTGGGTAGCGTAGAGAGATCTGCAAAGATCTGAAGCATGAGTGATATTGTTATGTTCCAGGTGCTGCAGTAGCTAGAGTGCAGTGAACCAGTGGCACGAGATGAGATAGAGGCAGAAGCCAGATAATGTAGAACATTTTAGTTTGTAAGTAGATTTATTTAGTTCATTCTAAGTAGTAGGGGAGGATTTTAAACAGGGGAGTAATATGATCCAATTCATGTTTTAGGAAAAGTGCTCTTTGTAAACATGGCTTGGGATAGACAGAAGACCAGTTAGATGTGGCAATGGTCTCTATGGGAAATGACAATAAAAATATGGAAGAGGAAGATGGATTATAAAGAAAGAGCCCATAGCCAAGTTTTAAAGATTATGGATAGGAGACAAAGGCAGGAAAAACAAGAGAGAGTAAGAGCCTCTAGCAAGCTGTATAAAAAAGATGATAAGAGATAATTATACCCTATAGAAGCTCAGTAAAGAGGATGTTCAAGAGATCTATGGCTAATAATACCACATACTGCAGAGAAGAAGAAGGGCTATGCAAAGACTATTAGCTTTAGTGATGATTTAGGTTGATGGTGATTTTTAAGCATTTCTTTTCATTGGTAAGCAAAGAGAGAGGCCACAGTTCAAGGTGATGTGAATAAAATCAATAGTGAGGAAATGGAGTTGATGTGCAAAGAGGTTCCTGAAGGTTTAGAAACTGTGGCTGTTTGGCTCTTTTCTGTGGCTTACGGCTTGTTTTACTTTCAGTATTATTACTTGGTTTTGCTGTCATATCTCAAAGGGAATTTCAATTAATTTCAACTGTTTTGAGTTCATGTCTGCATAGATGCTTCAAAATTATAAAATAACAAAGTTAATGGCATTGGACACTGTATAAGGTTTGGTTATTCTTCAAAACTAAGAGGGATTTTAGAGTGGGGGAGTGTTTCTGTACTTGGTAAGTTCTCTCTTCTCACTTTCCGTAGAACGAGATTTTCTTCATAAATAAAAGAAAATGCATTTAGTTCATAGACAAACTTGTCATTCCTTTATCTGCAGCCAAATGTGAAAAATTATGAAATTCTAGAATCATAAAAAATAGAAACTTAGTTGTTTTATTGAGTGGGAAGCTTTTTCCTACTATTAGGCTTTGGATCGAGGAGTGTAAATGGAAAAGCTGAAACTGTTTCATGTGACTTTCCTAAGACAGGCTGACGTTCATGTGTTTTTCTTAAGACAATCAAAATGTTAAAACCAAAGAAATGATTAAATTAAGATGAACATATGTATTCTTAAACAGGATGATTTTAGAATAAAAAGGACAAGATTTTATTATGTCTTTGTCTTTTCGTTGCTGTTGCCCAAGTTAAAAAAAAATAATACAAGCTTCTGAAGCTTAATCTCTTTAATTTATACTTAAGTCTGTCTCTATCATCCCATCTATTGGCCTTTAACATAGATAAGTATACAGAGAAAGGGAGAGAGACAGAGATAGAATTAAGCTATTCAAATTGGTGCTAAAAATATATCTTTAAAAATATATAGGAATGAATTCAACAAGGAAAGTACAAAACAGTGTGAAGAAAACTGTAACGTTTTCTTAAATGACATCCGATAAGATCTCTATAATAAAGGTCTATCTTATGTTCCTGGCTGAAAATGTTACTAAAATGTTGGTTCTTCCCATGTAATGAATGAATAACTTTTTAAAAATACCAGTTTGAGGGGCATCTGGGTGGCTCAGTCAATTAAGCATCTGACTCTTGATTTCCACTCAGGTCATGATCTGGGGATTGTGAGATCAGCCCCACATCAGGCTCGGTGCTCGGCATGGAGCCTGCTTAAGATTCTCTCTCTCCCTCTCCCTCTGACCCTCCACCCCCCTTGTGTGTACTCTCTCTCTTTGTCTCTCTCAAAAAAATCAATTAAGCAAAATAAAATGAAAATAAGTAAAATACCAGTTCGAATCCAGTGGGTTTGAGAGAGTAGAGTTCTGGGAGGTGAGAGGAGAGGAAGAACTAAGCAAAATTATTTCAGAGTTTATATAGAATTTTTTTCCTTCTGTTTAAAAGGCAGTATAGCATAGTGCTTAAGAGAACAGACTCTGGATCAGATTACCTGAGTTCACTTCTTGACTTCAGCATTAGCTGAGTACTTTGGAAGTTACTCAACCTCTCTGTGGCTCATTTTACCTATGTATAAAGTGTGAAGTTTTAGCTCCTATCTCATGAAATTGTTTTGAGGATAAAACAAGTTAATACATATAAATCACAGTAGTACCTTACACATAAAAAATGCTTAGTTGTTTGCTATTAGCATTATAGAAATTAGAAAATATTTAGAAAAAGGACTAGGTAAAGGAATCTTGTTCAACTCAATGTTCAAACTAATTGAATTAAATTATACATTAAAGTACATTATAGCATATTTTAAAGCAGCTATCATCAAAGCAGTATGGCATTATAATAGGAACAGACATATAGAGAAGTGAAACTAAATAAAGAATCCTATATATGAGAGGCTAAAACATTTTTAAATGTTTAAACGTGGCATTTAAATTCAGCAGGGAAAACTGGTTTACTTAACAACGTTCGAGGCCTAATTGGCTATTCATTTGGTAGGAGTAAATAGGCTCATACTTCATGCTATTAGCAGAAATAAATTCCAGACAGATTAAAGATGTAAAAGCTGAAGAGAGTGAATAAAATGAATCAGAAAATGTATTTCTATAATCTCTAGGATAAGGAGATCTTTGAAAGCAATACAAGAAACCCAGAGGCCTTTTTGTATCTATATGAGATGAAGGATATTTATGATAATCATTTCACAGTATATATGTCAGATCATTATACTGTATAACTTAAACTTGTACAGTGTTATATGTCAATTGTATCTCATTAAAATTGGAAAGAAAAAAAAAAGCCAGAAGCCATAAGAGAAATCAGTACAGATGTGACTTTGTAAAAATTAACGATTTCTATTAAAAAGAATTTTTGACAAAAGATACCAGGAGGAGTCTAACATCAAAAGGACAAACTGAGAAAATATCTGCCTCATTCAAAAGACAGAGTTAATATTTCTTATATACAGGAGTTCAAGAAAGGTGAATAACAGTAGAAAAAATGGGCAAAGAATAAACAGACAAATCTCAGGAAAAAATTCTAAGCCAATAAACAAGAAAATACATTTCACTAAGGAAGAAGCAAAATAACAGTGGAATACCATTTTCCAGTCACCAAATTGGCAAATATTGAAAGAATTTATGAATCTATGCTAGCCAGGGATACGAGGAACCAAACATAATCATTGCAGTTGGAGGTTTGGATTGCAATAAATAAGCTTATATTTATCAGTATCAAGATTTTAACCTTTGACCCATTACTCTCTCGGGAATTTGTTCTACAGAAATAAAAGTATCAGTACATAAATATATATGTGTTAATGATATTTATTACTGCATTGCTTATAGTAACAAAAATTTGGAAGCAATTTGAGTTAACAGTAGGGATTTGACTAAATTTTGGAATACTCATTATGTAATAACTTGCAATTATTTAAGAAAATTATTCATATGTATATGTAGTGACTTGAAAGATAATCAAAATCTATTGTTACTTTTTAAAAATATGTACAGCACTTTTTTTATTTAAAAAAAGATACCCGATTTTATGAGCTTTAAAATGATCTGAAAGGAAATACAGTAAAATTTTGGCATTGCCTAATTCAGAAATATGGTACTAGAAGAGATTAGGTATTAGAAGAAACCAGAGTGTATTCTCTTTCTCTTTCTATATCTCTTTCTTGTTTGACTTATGGTAAGCACATATTACTTCATAAAAAAAGAGAAAATATAGAGCTTAACTTCAGTCTTTAAAATAACCAGTAATAGAGTATGTTTGCAGTTTTTTTATAATTGTGTTTTCTTTAATACATGGTTATTGTAAAACTATCTACTCATTCTCATGCATTTTGTTTCACTTTAGCAATGTCTGACCGTCAAGAGAGTGCTCTTATAGAACTAATGGTTTGTACAATTCGTCAAGCTGCTGAGGCACATCCTCCAGTGGGAAGGGGTACTGGCAAGAGAGTAAGTTATATTAGTGCAAAATCTACAGAAAGACTTTTAATGTGTTTACCTATCTTAAATATCTGAAAATTTTAGTGGTATGTTTATCCATAAAAACATGGTATTTTTGTAAATGATACATGCTGTGGTGATTTGTCTTTATATTGTATCTACTAATAACACTTAGGTTTCAAAAATAGATTCTTTTCTTCCATGTTCCCAAAGCACCTGTACCTGCTTCTGATCTAGTACTTTAATAATTTTCATATTCATATCTTTTAAAAACACAGAAAGCTCTGAAAGCAAATGCCTGTTTTTCCTCCTCCATTTAGCAATTGTTTAATCTTTGGATAGTTGACTGTTTTCTTTCTGTGTTAATTCCCTTATTTGTAATATGGGGCTAATACAAGTTTTAGTGGTATTAAGATGAATTGAGATAATCACCGATAGAAAGACCAGCTCTGGTGGTATGCAGAGGTAGGTATTCTTCTCTACACCCCAAAAAGAAGTATAAAACTACAGAATTTGTCCAAAAACCTAATCAGAGGGTTCTGGGAATTCACCAAAGATAAAAGACAAATTGAGAAGCATTTATTTTTGAAAAACTACCAAAACTTCAGGTAAAAGCAGCAGGAGTCTACTGCCGTTTTGCCTGGCATTATAATTCACATACACCCACCCATGAACTTGATGTAGCTTTACCAGAGTGGTACATCTGTAAAAACCAGCAGCTTTACTCTCAGAGGGCACAGACTCATGGTAGAGCTTTGTGAACCAGAAATGGCAAACATGGTAGAAACAAACAAGGAAAAACCCACAGCTGTGATAGTCAGAGGTTGTGGTCCTAGATGGGAAGAACAGTTGACCGACCAAGAATCTAATTGAAAGATCCTGGAATGAGAAAGCCATAAAAAGAATTAGATGAACTCTCCATGCATCACTGGCTGACTGAGAAGCCAGAGATAACCCAATGAAAAATAAAAGTCAAAGCAAACTTAAGAACTGGCTGGACTTTGTTTTTTCTTTTTCTTTTTTATGTTTTCACTTTTTATTTTAATTCTAGTATAGTTAACATATACAGTGTTATATTAGTTTCATATGTACCATATAGTGATTCAGTAATTCTGTACGTTACTCAATGCTCATTATGATAAGTGTATTCTTAATCCCTTCACCTACTTTATCCATCCGCCACCCACCTCCCCTCTGGTAACCATCAGTTTGTTCTCTATAGTTAAGGGTCTCTTTCTTGGTTTGTGTGTGTGTCTCTCTTTTTTTTTCCCTTTGCTCGTCTGTCTCTTAAATTCCACATATGAGATCATATGCTATTTTTTCTGACTTATTTCACTTAGCATTATACTCTCTAGCTCCATTCACATCATTACAAATGGCCAGATTTTTTTCCTTTCTATGGCTGAATAATATTCTTTGTGTGTGTGTGTGTGTATCGCGTCTTCATTATCCACTCATCTATTGATGGGCACTGGGCTGCTTCTATAATTTGACTATTTTAATAATGCTGAAATAAACACAGAGATGCATGTATCCCTTTGAATTAGGTTTTTGTAATTTTTTTTTGTATTTTGACCAGTAGTGTATTTACTGTATTATAATGTAGTTTTATTTTTAACTTTTTGAGGAAACATTATACTGTTTTCCACAATGGCTCCACCAGTTTGCCTTCCCACCAACAGCACACAGGAGTTCCTTTTTCTTCACATCCTTGCCATCAGTTCTTGTTTCTTGAAGAACTGGCTGAACTTTGAATATGCTTTCTAACCCAGGTCTCAGAGGGGCAAACCCTTAATAGATTTGAAGTTTAAGTTACTTTTTTAAATATAAAAATTAGAAAAACAAGTTAAAAATCCATAATTACTACAAGGTATTACCTAAAAATGTTGACTCTTCCAGAAAAATTACAGCCAAGCAAAGAAACAATAAAACGTGACCATACTTGGGAAGCCGGCAGGGGTGGGGGGGGAAGCAAACAATAGAAATACCTTCTGAATAGGCCCAATTGTTGGATTTAGCAAATACTTCAGAGCTTATAAGTATGTTGAAAGAATCAAAGAAAAATATGTTCAAAAAATGACAGAACAATATGATAACTGAAATAAGGAAAACTTAATGGAAATTCTAGAGTTGAAAATAGCAAATTTGAGATGACAAGAAGGAAACATAGAACATGGAGGTAGATTAATAAAAATTATTCATTCTGAAGAACAGAGAGGAAAGAAGACTGAGGAAAAATGAGCAGAGCCCAAGAAGTGTGTAACAACATTAAGTGCATCAAATTTTTATAATGAGAGTTCTAGAAAGAAAGGAGTAAGAGAAAGAGGAAAGAAAAACATTCATAGAAATATTTGCCAAAAACTTGTCAAATTTGATGAAAATCATTAATCCAGAGAACAAGAAACTTAACAAAACTCAAGTAGTGTAAACATGAAAGATTCATCTCCAGATAGGATAGTCACGGTCCAAAGCCAAAAAGAAAAAATCTTGAAAGCAACAAGAGAAAAACAAGTCCTATAGAGGGCAATTGTAACAAGATTAGCAGTTAATATTTTATCAGAGAGTGGAGGCCAGAAGACTGACAGAAACACATATACACTGAAAGAAGACAGTATTGCTAACCAAGAATTCTAAATCCAGTAAAACTATCTTTCAAATATGAAGGTGAATTAAAAACATTCCCAGAAAAGCAAAGATTGACAGACATGTTGCTGGAAGACCTGCCTTAGAAGAAATACTAAAAGAAGTCCTCCCAGTCCTTCTGTAAAGAATAATACCAAATGGTAATTCTAATCCATAGGAAGGAATGAAGAGTACCAGAAATGGTAAATACATGGGTGGATATAAAAGGCCATGTATATAATACATTTTTTTCCTCTTAATTTCTTTAAAGGGACATGAGGTTATTTAAAGCAGTAATTTTAGTACTAAAGTACTAAGATTATAAGATATATAGATATATGTGACAGCAGTAATGTAAAGAAATGGAACTATATTAGAGCAAAATTGCTGTATTTTGCTGTAATTAAATATCAGCCTAAAGTTGATTATTGTAAATTAAAGAGTTTATTAGAATTCCCAAAGAAGGTAGTAAAGAAGGAACAGAGAAACAAAGAAAAAGACATGAGATGTATAGATAGCAAAATGGCTGACATAAATTCAATCATATCAAAATTTAATTAAATATGCATATACAGAGGGGCACCTGTTGGCTCATTCAGTTAAGCATCCAACTCTTGATTTTGGCTCAGGTCATGATCTCAGGATCCTGGTATAGAGCTCCACGCTCAGCAGGGAATCTGCTTCAGGATTCTTTCTGCCCCTCCTCCCACTTGCGCACTCGCTCTTTCTCTAAGATTAGATAGATAGATAGATAGATAGATAGATAGATAGATAGATAAACACACATACAGAAATCCAAAACATAGAAATTGAGAAAACTATGGACTGGGTATGAAAAGATACTAAGAAGTTATTGTTTCATTTTGTTGGAGATGGCAAATTTTTATTCTTAAGTTTTCACTGTTAAAAATATACACTTAAGTATTTATGGGTGAAGTGAAATGATATACCAAGAATTTACCTTAAAATGTTACAGAAAAAAAAGGGGCGCCTGAGTGGCTCAGCTGTTAAGCGTCTGTCTTTGGCTCAGGTCATGATCCCAGGGTCCTGGGCTCAAGCCCTGCATCGGGCTCCCTGCTCAGTGGGAAGCCTGCTTCTCCCTCTCACACTCCCCTTGCTTGTGTTCCCTCTCGCTGTCTCTCTCTGTCAAATAAATAAATTAAAATCTTTAAAAAAAAATGTTACAGAAAAAAGAACAAAACTGTGTGGAATTAATGAGGCAATAATGACAAATAAGTGGTTTTTAGATTTTCCAAAATAAAAGTTTTAAAAATATGTGTTGTCCCAACTTTGAGATGAGAGCCTATTCAGGCTAAACATTTCTTATCCTTTTGACATATCTTAATCATTTTTTGTGCACTTTCTTGCTTTCTCATCAAGTTCACTTTCTACCTTTACTGTTTATATTAGTTAACTATTGCTATGTAAAAAATTACTTTAAAACTTAGAGGTTTAAAACAATAAGCCTTCATTATCTCACAGTTTCTATGGATCAGAAACCTGGGAGTGTCTTAGCTGTTTTTCCTGGCTTAAGGTTCTCATAGGGTTGCATTTAAGATGTTAGCCAGGGCTTTAGCGTCTGAAGATTTGGTTGTTAATTTACTACTTCATGATGGCTATGATGGCTTACTTACATTACTAGCGAGTTAGTGTTGATTGTTAGTGGGAGGCTTTAGATCCTCACCTTATGGACCTTTCAGTAGGACTGTTTGAATGTTTTCATGATATGGTTGCTACCTCTTTCCCCCACTCCCAGAGTGAATGATCCAAAAGAGAATAAAGCAGAATTAATGGTCCAAAGGAGAATAAGCTGGACTTCTGTGTCTTTTATGAGCTAGTTCTCAAAAGTGACATAACATCATTTCCACAGTCTCCTATTGGTTAACACATGTCAACCTTAGTCATTGTGGGAAGAAACTATCCAAGAACATGATACCAGGAGGCAGAGGTTACTGGAAGTCACTTTAAAGGCTGATTCTTCTATTACTCTAGCACAGGAATCTCCAACAAGCCATGGTGCCTTTTAATAGAGTAGTATTTAAAGTTAAAATCTTGTCACTAAGAGTATTCATTGTCAGTTGATTATTATTTCTGATGACACTTCGAGTACACAGAGCTAAGAAATATATGTATATATTTCTCTGTATATATATCCATATATATTTAAATTACATATTGATATTGATATTGATGACATAAATTTAGCATAGCAAGGTTTTTACCTCTTTGATTTTGTATGTTTTTTTCTCATTTTTATTTTTTGGAAACATGTAAAACATTTACATAGTTTAAAAGGTCAAAACCATGTAAAAATATGCATTCAGAGAAGCCCTTCATATATTTATATCTCCCTTTACACCCCATTCCTACTAATAACCATTTTGTTTTCAGAATATCCTTCCAGTGTTTCATTTTACAAGTATAGATAAATGTATGCACTCTATCCTCCTCCCTCTACCTCAAAAGATAGCATATTTTGTACAGTGTTCTGTACCTTACATTTTTATTTAACAGTGTATCCTAGATATCACTCTATATGTTTATTTGGAGATCTTCATTTTCTTATGGCTGCATAGCATCAATTATGTGGATACATGATTGAGAGTCTTTTGGGTTGTTGCCAGTCTTTTACTATTAGAAATAATTCACTACACAGTGAATAATCTTGGGTCATTTCATACTTGTACCGTGTGTGTTGGTGGGGTAGATTGCTTAAAAATAGGACTGTTAGGGTTAGAGGAAAAATGTGTATCCAATTTTGTTAGATATTGGCAAATTCCTCCTTCATAGGTAGTGTGCCATTTTTACCATCCCATCAGAGGTTTTGAGGATTGAGTTCATGCATATAGACTGCCTAACATAATGATCACTTAATCAAAGACAGCTGTTTCTCTAAAATCAATACCTTTAGACCTCTCTCATACATTGCCACATGAATTTCATGACTTCTCAATACCCTGAATACATTCCTAGACATGTATTCCACATAATATGTAGTCTCTTCTGTTACTTTGTGCAGAACTAAACATAATACAGTAAATCATGCCATGGTGATTATTTTGTATTTTAAGAGGTTGAAAAGCAATAAAGTTCCTGGAAGAGAAATCAGATAGGAGACCCTATTCTTTCACATATTTTCAAACATCTACTGTGAGAATAAAGACCATTCTCAGCAGACTATTGACATTCCAGGAAATGTCGGCACTCTGAAGGGATGCACTATTGTTGTGAAGGGCTCCAGAGGAACCCTGGGAAGAGACTTCAGTCACATCAGTATAGAACTCAGTCTCCTTGGAAAGAAAAAGTAGAAGCACCAACTTGAGAGAAATAGAAAAGAAATCACTATTGTTTGCACTATCTGTAGTCATGTACAGAGCATGATCAAGGGCATTATAGACTGGGCTTTCAGAAATTACAAGATGAGGTCTGTGTATGCTCACTTCCTCATCAACATTGTTATTCAGGACAGTGGTTCTCCTATTGAAATCCAAGATTTCTTGGGTGAAAAATACATTGACAGGGTTCGAATGAGGCCAGGTGTTGCTTGTTCAGTTTCTCAAGCCCAGAAAGATGAGCCAATTCTTGAAGGAAATGACAATGAACTTGTATTGAAATCAGCTACTTTTTGATTCAGCAAACAACAGTTAAAAACAAGACTATCAGAAAATTTGGGGTGGTATGTTTCTGAAAAAGAAACAGTTCAGCAGGCTGATGAATGAGATCTAAGTTGTCCAGCTACAGAAACAGCAAGATGGCAAATGATTTTTCAGAGTTATTTGTGATATTTTAAAGACACATTAAAAGCTGTATTGATTCAAAAAAATTAGGGTTTACATTTATAAAGTGCTAATTTCTATTGGAATGTTTTTGTTCTATAAAGCCATTCAACATCATGGTGCTAGGTTCCTTCAAGATAATAGCAAAATATAAAATACCTTGGGGAAATGATTATCTTAACTGAACTTGCATTTTAATATTTTATTTTTGGAACCACTTATGGTTTAGCTAGTTGAATATGGGAAAAGGTGATGGGCATTATCAGCTTCAGTTGGTTCAGTGATGAAAGGCTTCACCCCTGTGTCTTGATTGTTGCCTAACAGACTTATGAACTTAGAAGGACAACTACAACAAATGAGTCCAGAGACATTGTTAGTATATGCTTTAAAAAATAAGTGAAAATTTATTAGCTGGTGACAGTAAAAAAAAGCATTACTTTTTAAAGTATTTTTAGAAAAGTGTGTTTAACAAAGGGGAGATTACTGTTAACATATTGAGGTTAAAACTGGAAAAATTATTTCACTGTTTCAATATTTTTATATTCATAACTGGTTTTATAGAAATGTTAATTTTTTAAATCTAAACAAGTAGTAATTTATCTAAGCTTTAGTGATTCTTAAGTAGCTATTTAATAAAGTAATAACTGCATGTTAATTAGAAATAAGCATAAAACTAGAGATATTTGTTTTAGTAATTTGTTAACCTCCTCTGAAAATTCTCAGCTACATTACCAATGCTTCATTGTTCTGTGTAACATTCTAGATTTATAAATTATTATGTGACATTATATTATTTGCCCATTGCAATTTTTTTCTAGGTGCTAACTGCCAAAGAAAGAAAAACTCAAATTGATGATAGAAACAAATTGACTGAGCATTTTATTATCACACTTCCCATGTTGCTATCAAAGGTATAATTTCATTTACATTTCTGTGATAATATGCCACTGAGTTTGGTTATTACTAAACTATTAAAGTAGTTAACTTCTTTTTTCTTTGCTTCTCCTTCTTCTAGTATTCTGCAGATGCAGAGAAGGTAGCAAACTTGCTACAGATCCCACAGTATTTTGATCTAGAAATTTATAGCACAGGTAGAATGGAAAAGGTAAGACATTATGAAATCAAAATTCTATTATAGTCAGTTTAAATAACTGGATTATTTCATTTTCATGTAATCTATAGGCTTACTATTTGACAAATGCTTATTTTTATTAATGTAAATATCATAGTTTTTCTTTTTTTCCTCCTCAGCATCTGGATGCTTTATTAAAACAGATTAAGTTTGTTGTGGAGAAACATGTAGAATCAGATGTTCTAGAAGCCTGCAGTAAAACCTATAGCATCTTATGCAGTGAAGAGTATACCATCCAAAACAGAGTTGACATAGCTCGAAGTCAGCTGATTGATGAGTTTGTAGATCGATTCAATCATTCTGTGGAAGATCTACTGCAAGAGGTCTGTTTTAAAGTAAACACGTGTATATGATAATTTTGGCTAATAATTATTCAAAGTTGAATGTGCAGATCGTTTCCATAAAATAAAATCTAGTGGAATTCTCTTTTTCAAATCTTAGCATTATTGCAACTGTTCATCCTATAAACGTTAACTTTGGTTATACTTTATTTTAAAAACCTGTTTCGGGGTGCCTGGGTGACTCAGTCAGTTAAGCGTCTGACTCTTGGTTTCAGCTGAGGTCATGATCTCAGGATTGTGAGATAGAGCCCTGCATCAGGCTCCACACTGGGCACGGAGCCTGCTTAAGATTCTCTCTCTCTGTCTCTCTCTCCATTCCCCCCTTAAAAAATAAAAAAATAAAAAAAACTTTTTCATAAAAGCTAATTTTTTTTTCTTTTTAAAGTCTGGCTTTTCTTAATTCATTTTTCAATTTTCCTGGAGCCTAATTTACATTTTAATATTACTGAACTGTTATGACGTGCTAATAAATAGAACATAAAAATTAAGTGTGCTTGTAAGGGACAGCCACTTACCAGTGGTATGCCTAGGATAACAGCAAACATCTCCAACTGGTTATTTTTATAATTATTCTTAGGATTCCCGCCTCTTGCCTTCTACCTCCAATCAGTGTAAGCAATTTGAGAACCCCCACAGTTTTCTGTGCTCTGATGGCCAGGCTGATAGGATTTTCTTTTTAATCCATGTAACCAGTTTTTTCCTGCTTCTAACTTTTAATTTTAACTTTTAATTTTTTTCAACAATTTTTGATTTTTCATTGTGATTTTGAGCTACAAAAGTAACTGACAATCAATAAAATCTTTGAATAACTATTAAAATCTTTGAAGTACATACCTTTTCACTCAGCAGCTTCAATGAATTTATCCTAAAGTATTAATCAGAAAAGTATACAATGTTAATGTTTACAGCATTGTTTAAAGTGCAAAAGTGGCTGTCTCTGAGTGTTAACAATTATGGGTGGTTTTTTTTTTTGGTTTTTTGCTTATTTGTACTTTCTTATTTACCAACAGTGAATATGTATTCTTTATATAATGAAAGAGCATTCTTTTAGGCAGTAGTAATAGACTTCCATGTGAATTTCAGGATAAGTAAAGTTATGGTAATGAAATAATGTCTATTTTATTTATAGGGAGAAGAAGCTGATGATGATGATATTTACAATGTTCTTTCCACATTAAAGCGGTTAACGTCTTTTCATAAGTATGTAATTTTATTTCGATTTGGTTAATAACATTTTTTAGCCAACATAAAATAGATTATTTTTATAATATTTAACATCCTTTTTACAGTGGGAAGTTTTAGACAAATACTGAGGTGTGATTTTTTTCTTATTATTCAGATTTTCTTCAGATAAATTATGGGGTTTTATTATTTGATTACTTATGGAGTAAGATTTATCACTCAGTGTAACAAATATACACTGTACACTGTACAAGTTTGTTAATCAGTACCATTACTAGGCTTACTCTATAAGCTGGAGTTTAGAGGTATTATTTGCATTTGATAGCTTTTAGAAATCTTATAAATAAGAAAAAATATTTTGGGGAAGGCCATGAAAGTTATGTCTATGAGCTTTTTTTCCTTAATCGTTCTTGTTTGTCTATTTATTATTGTGCTCTTACTGTGTAGACAGACTAGCTGGACTTGAATAAGGAAAAAAGGCTCAGATTAATGAAATAAATGTTATTTTTAAATTGTAATTTATATGTCCCTTGTTAATGAGGTATGCTTATCTTCTCCATAAAGAAAGGAAAATAGAGGACTTTGTTGTTAAAAGAATGTTTAAGTGTAGTCCTTACATTAATGAATACTTCAGATTTCAAAAACTGTGTCTAAAATCTAAGACATTTCTTTATATACAAGTATACTGTTTGGAATTCTGTGGAGAAGTAAACTCTTAGTTTTAAAAATATTTTAACATTTGAAAATAAAAGTTGACAACTAGTGTCAAAACTCCTTTTAAAAAAATATTTTGGTGTTTCAAAATAAAAGTTAACAGGCATTGATCTACAATTTTAGTAGTAGAACTCATGAGAAAATAAAATGTCAGCATTATTTCAATTAAGAAGCCTATAGCTACACTAAAGTTTTCTAGCTTTGCCATGTTTCCTTTCCTCTGGTTTTGTCTTTCTTGTGAATACAAGTCTCTCTTTCAAAAATACGCATGTATTTATATTTTGAAATTGTGAATGGATTTGTTAAAATGTATTTTAAAATATGCTAGGAAAAATGAAATGGGAGTACAGGCTTAGGTTGACTGTGTAGTAGTAATCTTCATTTAAAGGTATGAATTTTTATTAATTGATTTCTTTTAATTAATTCCTAATATCAGCTTATGTATTCTCTGTCTCCTCTCCCCCTCTCACTTTCCTTGTTTCTCTTTCCCTTTTCCCCTTTTTCTTTCTTTCTTTTTCTTTCCTTTCTTCCTTCCATCCTCTTTCCTTGTTTCCTTCTTCCTTTCTTTCTATTTGCACATTTATCAATCTTTCTCGATTCTATAAGAAATTGAAGTTACTTTATACTTCCACCCACTGAAACTGAGCTCAAATTTAAATTTTCTTCTGCTCTAGAGTAAAATTAATGCATTTTTGTTTATTTTAGTGCTCATGATCTCACAAAATGGGATCTATTTGGTAATTGCTACAGATTATTGAAGACTGGAATTGAACATGGAGCAATGCCAGAACAGGTAGGAGTTTATTGATATTCCTTCTTTGTCATTTTAGAAAGCTAAGTGTCTCTGAAATCACACAGGATTATCAAAAGCCTTACATAGAAAGTAGTTGATAATTCTTAAATGTAGCTGCTTCCTTTGAGAATTATTGCCATAGTGATTAAATATTATTGATAGATGTTAGTGATTGAATGTTACTGATAGATGTATTATATTTTCAGGTTTGAGCAGAAAAAAGTAGAGAATCTTTGCCATAATGTATTTCAAACATTTAATACTAAAGTAAACAGTATTACTCTTTTAGGAAAAATACCATTAGTTACTATAGTAGCAATTTCAGAACTTAATCAATTCAGTTTGATGAAAATTCCTAGTATGGCTGTATTCCAGGCACTGTTCTAGATATTGATAATAGTAAGCCTTAGGTATGGCGTACTTTTTGTAGTAGAACCATAATTAAGTAAGCTTGAAACCTTTAGTAGACTTTAGACCTTTTTGCATTCATATATATGTTGGAACGGAAAGAGCAGGAATTCACCAAATTTCTCAGAAGAAATTTAAAATAGTCAATTTAATTCTATGTAAGAATTAAGTTGTTGTTACTTAACAATTGTAATTATTACAATTGTTAACGGTTACATTTATTAGAGTTAATTTTAATTGACACAATTATTGTTACTTAGCAATAACAGTCTTTTCTAAGAATTAAAGTTATTTTGTATACTGCATATACTCATTCATTAGACCAAGATATCAATCCATAGTTAGCTACAGGTGGTGTTTAGAGGTGGTCTTATCTATTCCCATTTGGCAATGTGGATACTTTATTATACTAAATGACACTTTATTATACTAAGTGAGAATTTCAACAGATATAACAATTATGATAGCATATTAAAAGTTAATCACAGAAGCAATGCTTTATCATTGCTATGATTAATTCTTTTAAGTTGTTTTAATTCATGGTTTTGATCCCTACTTAATTTAACAGCCATTCTTAATAACAGATGTCCTTGATTATGATTATAGGTGTTATTATAGTTTGTGGAAAGAAGCTAAATATTTAACTTTGTTGTTTTACTTCATTTATTGCTGACTCTTCAACTTCCATCCTGTCTTATCTCAAACTTTTCAGTAGCCTAAATACTATTCACTAATATTCCCAAGCTGTTCTTCAAAGTTGAAAGGGATTGATAAAGATATTCCTTGTTTTGGTTTCCTCATTTTCCTCAACAAAATAATGAGGATAGCACATCTCTGTTTCATCTGGGGATTGTAGCTATGTCAAAATTTCTTTTTTAATTCACTACACCATCATTTATCGTCATAGAACTTGTGACAGTCTCACATCATTGTCTTCTTTGGTTATCATGGTTTTCCATTACTTATTTTCACTGCGTATGTATTATTTACCCCATTTTATTTTAGTTTGAGTAAGAGAACAGATACATGTGACATTTGCTTAAACTTTCTTAATCTTGGACACATACTCTTTTTATTTTAAACTCCACTATAGTTAACATACAGGATTAATTTCAGGATTACAATATAGTGATTCAACAATTCTAAACATTACTCAATGCTTATCATGATAAGTGTACTCTTAATCTCCTTCACCTATTTCACCCATTTCCCTACTCACCATCAGTTTGTTCTCTATAGTTAGAGTCTCTTTTTTTGGCTTGTCTCTTTTTTTTCTTTGTTCATTTGTTTTGTTTCTTAAATTCCACATCATACAGTGTTTGTCTTTCTCTGACTGACATATTTGTCTTAGCTTTCTATTCTGTAGCTCCATCTATGTTGTTGCAAATAGCAATATTTCATTCTTTTTTATGATGAAGGTAATATTCCATTGTGTATATATACATGCATATATCTCACCTCTTCTTTATCCATTCATCTTATCAGTGGACACAGACAGCTTCCATAATTTGCTATTGTAAATAATGCTGCAATAAACATAGGGGTGCAAAGATCCTTTTGAATTAGTATTTTTGTATTCTTTGGGTAAATACCCAGTAGGAGAATTACTGGATCATTAGTATTTTTTGAGGAACCTCCATACTGTCTTTCACAGTGTCTACACCACTTTGTATTCCCACCAACAGTGCACAAGGGGTTCTTTTTCTCCACATCCTTACCAATGCTGCTTGTTTCTTGTGTTTTGGGATTTAGCTAATCTGACAAGCGTGAGGTGATATCTTATTGTAGTATTGATTTGCATTTCCCTGATGATAAGTAATAATGAGCATCTTTTCGTGTGTCTTTTGGCCATCTCTCTTTTCTTTGGAGAAATATCTGTTGCTGTCCTCTGCCCAGTTTTTAAGTATATTATTTGTTTTTTAGTTGTTGAGTTGTATCAGTTCTTTATATATTTTAGATACTAACCCTTTATCAGATATGTCATTTGCAAATATGTTCTTCCATTCAGTGTGTTGCCTTTTAGCTTTGTTGATTGTTTCCTTTGCTGTGCAGAAGCTTTTTATTTTGATATAGTCTCAATTGTTTGTTTTTGCTTTTGTTTCCCTTGCCTCAGGAGACCCATCTAGAAAAATGTTGTAATGGCCAGTGTCAGAGAAATTATTGCCTCTGCTTTTTTCTAGGAATTTTATGGTTTCCCTCTCACATTTAGGTCTTTAATCAATTTGAGTTTATTTTTGTGTATGGTGTAAGAAAGTGGTCCAGTTTCAGTCTTCTGCATGTTGCTGTCCAGTTTTCCCAGCACCATTAGTTGAAGAGACTGTCTTTTTCCCATTGCATATTCTTGCCTTCTTTATTGAAGATTAATTGACCATACAATTTTGGGTTTATTTTTGGGCTTTCTGTTCTGTTCCATTGATCTATATATCTGTTTTTGTGCCAGTACCATACTGTTTTGATTACTACAGCTTTGTAGTGTATCTTGAAATCTGGGATTGTGATATCTCCAGTTTTGTTCTTTTTTTTGTCAAGACTGCTTTGGCTCTTCGAGGTCTTTTGTGATTTCACACAGATTTTAGGATTCTTTGTTCCAGTTCTGTGAGAAATGCTGTTGGTATTTTGATAGGGATTGCATTAATTCTGTAATTTGCTTTGTGTAGTATGGACATTTGAACGATATATGTTCTTCCAATCCATGATCATGGAATATCTTACTATTTGTGTCATTAGACATATTCTTAAAATTGTAATCACGTGTATGAAGTTTTAGTGCATCACTACTAGATTATACACTTGTTTGTTTTAGCAATAAAAACTATGTACCACTAAGCAGCTCCTAGAAACATGTCTTTAGATACCCAGTATTAAAAATTCAAAAAGTATACAGGATTCGACGAGTTCTTCACAGGACCATGCATGCTCACTCTTCTAGATTGCCATTCTGTACTTTAAATTAGAATTCAAAGAAAATACCCTTTTAGAGCAGGTATATCAAATAACTACCAGAATATCTACCTTTAGTCATGCTTCACATTCTGAAGGTAGTTAAGATTTATTGTCTATCTGTCTAATTTATTGTCCATATGTTTGACTCTGTTTTCCATGGTAACCATTTAACTAGAAGCTTCTTTGTCCCACTCTTCAGAGTTAGCTGAATTTTTTTTTCTTTCCTCTTCCACTGATCTTTTCTCATGCCAGTACTGTTTTAACTATTATAGCTTTAGAATATGATTGAAGTTTAGAAGAATTTACCTAATTTTATAATAATTTTTAAAGTCAAATTATACAAAAGTTATAGTGGAAAAATTAATTCTTACCCCTTCACCTGATTCATCTACTCTGGCAATAGTTTTCCACAGCTACATACTTGCATACTTTCTCTCTACATATGTTTTTATTTTTACATAAATATGCATATATAAAAATTAGTAATAATATTCTTTATAGCAGTTTTTTCCCAGGCCAGAAGTCAAGGAATAACACATTGCATTTAGTTGTTATATCTTTTTTTTTTTTGTCTCTTTTAATCTGGAATGCTTTCTTCTCCTTTTCTTTGATGACATTGACATTTTGAAGAGTACAAGCAGTTATTTTATAGAATGTACTCAACTTAGTTTTGTCTAATCATCCATATAATGAATTCTTGGTAGGAATGCTACAGTAAATGATATTTGTCTTCAGTGCATCACATCAGGAGGCACATGATATCAGTTTGTTTGCTATTTGTGATATTAACTTTGATTACTTTAGTAAGGTAGATTCTGCCAAGTCTGTCCTATGTAATTTCCATTTTCATTTTTAATGTGGAAAGATTCCTTAAGGCTGTGTAAGTATTCCTGTTTCTTACAAACTTTGATACAATGTTAGCATCTATTTATGATTCTTGTCTGAGTCGTTTATTTCTGTCATGGTCACAAAATGGTAAATTAAATGGTAATTTTCTAACTGTCATTTATTTATGTCATTAATTTTTTGGCCCTCTGCTATAATGCCCTCTCCATTCACTCATTCATTTTTTAACATTCATATGAATTCATGGATTGCTACTTTATTCCTATTCTGTCCAGCTAGTTAAAATGGACTCCTTTTATTATTTATTTTGGTGCTCAAATTGTTGCAGAATTAGCCAGAGGGAATTCCTTTCAAACCTCCTCCTGTGTGCTTTTCAATATTTTTTTGAGCATTTCCATTCTTTCAGGAATAAGAATATGGCATCTGGCATCTGTTTGTGCCCTCCCATATGCTAATGAATTTTTAACCTATGATAAGTATTAAAAGTTACTGCAATTCCATAACACAAGTAATTACTAGCTGGTAAACAACCCACATTTCAGAATTTATTATAGTATTTCTTCATACAATTTTTAGTAAAAGAAAGACAACAAATATTTAAATTCTTCTTAATTTGTTTTGTGATTTTGTGCCTGTTTCCTGTTGGTATACATATAAGTTTATACCTTGTCTTAGGTAACATCTAAGAAAAATAAAATATTAGACTTCTGCTTTAATATATAGTTTCCAGAATTGTCTGAATTGATTCTAAAAATTGAAAATCAATAAAGAACATTTGTAAATTGTTTTGGTGAATATTTGCTGTATAACAAAACAGTGTGAGTAAACCCATAAAGAGGGAATTGTAATCATGTGTCACTAACTTGGGGCCTCTCAGGGCATAAGTAATAAAAAACTTCTGTTTTGTGCTTATTATGTACCAGGTAATATTTTAAGTCTTTATGTGTATTTATTTGTTTAAGCCTTAGGACAACCCTATGGAATATGTATCATTATTCTTTTTTGATGATGAAACTGAAACATAGAGATATTAAATAAATTGCCTAATGTCACATAGCTATTGGATACCCACTCAAACCAAGCTTTTAAATTCTGTTCAGTGTCTCTTCACATTTTTTTGTACTAATTTGCTACTGCTCTTTATGATATCCCATCCCTTCTGATGTTTGCCCCATGTCAAACTCTTTTTTTTTTTTTTTATTTTTTCTAAACATCTTTTGTATTTTTTCAGTGAGAATTGTGGGGAGAGATTAAATACTGGTACTTAATCTGTCATCATGAACTGGAAATCAACACATTTCTTTCTCTTTTTCTTAATTTTTTTTATTATGTTAGCCACCATATAGTACATCGTTAGTTTTTGATGTAGTGTTCCATGATTCATCGTTTGCGTATAACACCCAGTGCTCTATGCAATAAGTGACCTCCTTAATACCCATCATCAGGCTAACCCATCCCCCCACCTCCATCCCCTCCAAAACCCTCAATTTGTTTCCCGGAGTTCATAGTCTCACATGGTTTGTCTTCCCCTCTGGTTTCCCCCCTTTCATTTTTCCCTTCCTTCTCCTGATGTCCTCCATGCTGTTCCTGACGTTCCACAAATAAGTGAAACCATATGATAATTGTCTTTCTCTGCTTGTCTTATTTCACTTAGCATAATCTCCTCCAGTTCCATCCATGTTGATGCAAATATTGGGTAATCATCCTTTCTGATGGCTGAGTAATACTCCATCGTATATATGGACTACATCTTCTTTATCCATTCGTCTGTTGAAGGGCATCTTGGCTCCTTCACTTTTCTTTAAACTGAACATAATACAGGGGTTGAGTTTAACTTCAGTGGCATTATTGCTCTAGGATAGATTATGACTTGTGTAAATAATGCAATCATACTTTCTTTAGAAGCATGTTGATGCTTTCCTTAGAAGACTACATACTTATTTCCTTGACTGAGTTGAGAAATTATTTCATTTACCCACTTCTGACTCTTCCTTAGGCATCCCATATCAAAATTTTGCCACCACTTACACACACATCCAGACTACCACCTACCTATTCATTATTCACCAAAAATGTGTATGAGTGTCAGATCCTGAAGACATAAGGATATATTAGAAGCAGTCCTTAATCTCAAGAGATTTTTTGCCTTTTTTAAAAATTCTACCTCCTCAATGTCTCTTTTGCCCTCAGTCTTTTAGCCCTACTATCATTTCCTTACTTTAATCTTAGTTTATCATTTCCTTAGTTTAACCTTCATATTTTCTCTTGTGAATCACAGTAGTAGTTACCTCTTTTGTCTTAGTAACATTCGTTTCAGCCTCTGTCTAATCTAGGTTCTGTTCCAGTAATTTTCAATGTATCATGTGTATCTGAAAACCTTACGGAGTTGTTGGTTTTTTGTTTTTAAATACTGACATACTCTCAGATACCATTGTAAGAATAAATTGGTGTAATCATTTTAGAAGGTTGTCAACCTGTCAAAATTAAAAGTAGACATATCCTTAAGCAACACTTATAATTTAGGAATTTAGACACAGATATATACTTGGACATGTGTAAAAAGATGTAGCTACAAAGATGTTCATCATAGCATTATTTATAAAAATTTAAAACTTAAAATAATCTAAGTGTCAATCAATAGAGGACCAGTTAGCTTTGGTAAGATAGTTTTGATTCTATGCAATGCTATGTAACTATAAATTTAAAAAATAAGATTAATATTATTGATGTGAAGTATTCTATGTGAGACAAAATTTAATGAAAAAGGCAACGAGCAGAATGGTATATAAATTTAAAGGGGTGATAAAATCTCCATATATGAACATTTATTAATTGACAGATTATTTCTGGAATGATACATAAGGAACAGTTCAGCAGTGACTTTCTTAGTGGAAAACCAGATCTGTAGTGGTCAAGAAGCTTAATTTGAATAGAACACCATTATACTGTTGGATATTTTACTATGTACATCTCTTGCTTTTTAAATTTAAAAAGTACTTGCTTAGTAACTGGAAATTGAGCTTTTAAGAACATGTGCCATTTGCAATAGCACCAAAAAAAATTAAATACTTAAGTATAAATCTAACAAAATATGTGCAAGATCTGTATACTGAAAACTATAAAACTCTAATGAAAGAAATTGAAGATCTTAATAAATGAGGATATATGATGTTCATGAATTAGAAGACTCAGTATTGTTAAGATGTCAGTTTTCCCCAAACTGATCTTAGATTAACACAGTTCCATTTAAAATCTCTACAGGATTTCTTGCAGAAACCGACAGCTTGATTCATAAAATTTATGTGGAAGGGCAAAAGAAATAAAATAACCAAAAGAATTTTGAAAAAGAACAACAAAGTTAGAATATTTACACTACCTGATTTCAAGACTAAACAGTAACTTTGATAGTGTGGTACTGAAGAAAGGATAGACATATAGATCAAAGGAGCAATATAGAGAATCCAGAAAGAAATACACTCACATATATGTAGTCAGTTGATTTTTGACAAAGGTGCTAGAGTAGTTCTTTGAGGAAAAGATAATCTTTTTAACAAATGGTGCTGAAATAGTTTATCTCAGTTCACACTTCACATCATATACAAAATTAACTCAGTAGGCCATTTAGACTATAAATCTAAGTGTAAAACCTACGAGTATAAAGCATCTGAAAAAGAACACAAACGTTAAAGTCTTTGTGACCTTTACGTTAGTCAAAAATTTCTTAAATACGTCAGAAGCATGATCCATAATTGAAAAATTTCAGAAATACACTTTCAACAAAATTAAGCACTTCTGCTCTTGAAAGACAGTATTAAGAGAATTGAAAAGACAAATATGAGACTGGGAAATAATTATAAATCACATACCTGATAACAGATTTGTACTCAAAAAGATAAGGATCTTTCAAAATTCAGTAGTAAGAAAAGCAACCAATATTTCACCAAAGAAGATAGATGACAAATTAACACAAGAAAGGCAATTTATCATTAGTCATTAGAGAAATGCATGTTAAAAGCACAATGAGATAATACTACAAATCATTTCAAGAGCAGTGGAGCTCATACCTTGCTAGTAGGAATGCAAAATGGTACATTCACTTCAGAAAGCAGTTTGACAGTTTCTTATAAAGTTACACAGACACTTTTCTGACCCAGCAGTCCCTTTCCTGAGTATTTATCCAAGAGAAATGAAAACTTAGGTTCACATAAAAACCTATACTAGAGGGGTGCCTAGGTGGCTCAGTTGGCTAAGCTTCCAACTCTTGATTTCAACTCAGGTCATGATCTCACGGTCTTGAGATCAAGCCCTGGGCTTAGCTCTGCGCTCAGCGGGGAGCCTGCTTAAGATTCTCTCTACCTCTTCCTCTGCCCCTCCCCCTGTTCATTCTCTATATCTCTTTAAAATAAATAAAATCTTTTAAAAACAACAACAACAACAAAAAACCCTATACCATAATGTGTATAGCAGCTGTGTTCAAAATTGCCCAAAACTGCAAACAACTCAAATGTTCAACTGGTAAAGGTATTAAAAACAAACTGTATTATCATCCATACGATAGAGTAATTCTCAGCAATAAAATGGAAGGTGCTACTCTTACATGCAACAGCATGGATGATTCTCAGTAACATTATACAGAGTCACAGAAACCAGATGCACAAAACTACATGCTATGTAATTTTATTATACATTCTGAAAAAGGCAAAACCAGAGAGTCAGAAAACAGATATCCAGAATGGGGCAAGGGGCTTACTACAGAAGGGCATGAGGGAATTTAAGGGTTGGTGGAACTATTCAATTTCTTGATTGTTTTGATGTTACCTGGCTATACATTTGTCAAAACTGTAGAACTGTAGGGGCACCTGGGTGGCACAGCGGTTAAGCGTCTGCCTTCAGCTCAGGGCGTGATCCCGGCGTTATGGGATCGAGCCCCACATCAGGCTCCTCCGCTATGAGCCTGCTTCTTCCTCTCCCACTCCCCCTGCTTGTGTTCCCTCTCTCGCTGGCTGTCTCTATCTCTGTCAAATAAATAAATAAAATCTTTAAAAAAAAAACAAACTGTAGAACTGTATGTTGAAAACAGATTTTTCTTTGTATATAATTTATACCTTAATTTTATCCAAATGCAAAAGGATAAAAATAAGACTAATTATTTCTCATACTTAATGAAGGCCATTTCAAAGCCTGACCAATGTATATTTTGAGATTTAGAGAGCCCCAGACCAAAACACAATAACGAAAGAAAACATTTATCACATGGTGGAAATCTCAGAACTGAGAGCCACAAATTGATACAATCTTTATTCTTATTTTTCAGCTCTCTAGCAAAGTTACATAGAATGATTGTAAATATTATTTTAATTAAAATTAATTGTTTAAAAAGATTGTTGAATTGTTTCTGTTGATCCTAAATCTTCAGGGGTGGAGCATGAAAATTTGTTGTTTTTTTTTAAATCTTTATAGATCCTTCAGAGGCATGGCTAGGGTGAAGTACATCTGTTCCTTCGAATGACAACATACAGTGTTACACCATTTTTGAAAAGCTCAAAAACTAGAAAAATTAAAGTGTATGTCCAGTGATACGTATATATGATAAAACTATTTTTTTAAGAGTCAGGACATGGATATACATGAAATTTAGTAGAATAGTTTGTCAGCCCCAAGGAACAGGGGCAAGATCATAGGTGGATACAAAGTTATTGATATCATACTAGTTCTTAAATTTGGTTGTCTGTTCATAGCTTAATCTTTTTACGCTTTATACATTTATTTTGAAGTATTGAATATTATTCTAAAATATCTTAACAAAACAAACAGAAGCACTTCTCTTTGCTGTTGTGAGTGGGATATTTTTGAAACACCTGATCATGTTACTCTTCTGTTCAAATGTGAACATGTTACTATCTGTGCATTACCTAGTATTCTTAGGATTACTTCCAGATTTTTTTGTCATAGTGAGGTGACCTTGTTATTGTCCAAACAAGTGTTCTTCTGAAAGTGAAAGGGGGTACTTCTTAATTATTCCAAGACATAGGCATAAAGCAGGTTGTATAGTCACCCTCATATAAGGCCCTCTGTGATTTGGTTTCTGCTGATCTAGCCTTAGTATATGCTTTCACTTACACTGTACCAGCCTTTTGAGTTTGTTGGTGAAGCTTTTTTTGAAATTTCTATTCCTTCAACCTACACTTTCCCTTTGTTGCCAAATTAAATCTTACATCCTTCTTTAAAGATTTAGTATACACTTTTGCTTCTCTAGAAAGTTTTTCTTAACCATTATCACTCTTCCTAACTAAGACGGAGTCCTTCTTCTTGCCCCTCAGCATCTGACCCTGTGTGTGTATTCTTAGTCAAACCAATTACTGAATTGTTATAGTTGATACTTATTTATCTTCCCATTAGATTCTTCTCTGAGATCCAGGGAATATATTTGTTTTAAGCTCCTATTCTAGCAGAAGACTTGGATACTGAGTAAATGTCTGTTTGAAAAATGGAGTTCATATAGTCAACATTTGGCAACAGTGTTATTTTTTCAGATTATTATTTTAAATTGTCATACAGTTATATCTCTGATTATTATTTATATATCTGTAAAATTGCCTTTCTTTATGTTTCCGCATCTTTTTGTTGTGTTATGTTTTTTGTTGTGGTAAAAAACACATAACATATGAGATCTATTGTCTCAACAAATTTTTAAGTGTACAACACAGTATTGTTAATTAGAGGCACAATGTTGTAGAGCAGATCTCTAGTTCATTTTAATTTATAAGCTTTTTTCTATGTTAATATTCTTAGCCTTATGTCATTTGTTACAATAATTTATCAATGGAAATTTTTAAATTTTGTATATCTTGTTGCTTGGAATATAAATGTTCTTTGTATAATCAGAATTATTGGTTGTTTTTTGTTGTTTTCTTTCTTTGATGTCTTACTTGGAAAACCTTTCCCCACATTTTCAAGTCATTTAAATATTTACTTCTTTTTTCTTCTTGTATTTTAATAGTCTTATTTTTTTATTTAAATGTTTGGAATCTATTTGCATAAACCATTCATTTCACTTTGAATATGTCTTTAAGTGACTATTCTTCTTTTGGAATTATGGATGTTCCCTACTTTGACCCTTTCATAAGGACCATAATTCGATCTCCACTAAGTATTATGTCATGGTTTCTTAATGATTTCTGAATGGTTGTGATGCTGTATATGTTGTTTGGACAACTGTTTGCCTGTATTACTGTAGCATTTCAAGATCATCAGCAGAAATTGTTCATTGAGTCTTTTAAGCAGATCACTGAGATGGAAAGTGGCAAGATCTTGTTTGATGTTACAGCCTACATTGTTTGAGGAGAAAAGGCTAGTACATATGGACTGTTAAAGAATAGGCCTAAGGTGGAATGATATGAACTCCTGGTCCAGTGTGCTTTCCACTATATACAAAACCCCCTTTTGGAGATCAGTATGAAGAGATATCATTAAGAAAAAGAGTATAATATTTCACACTGGACTTACTGTTGACATACCACATTTTTCTTCACAGTCTTCCTCGTTTTAAATAGTGCTTGGAATTTCTGAGAAAGCTTAACAACAAAATTCCAGGGTCCAAAACTGCTAAGGATTAATGTGCATTAGCCTGTTATGTAGTCCATTCCTTGGGAAGTCCTAATTTCTTAGTTACAGAAGTTAACTTTTAACTATTTGAATTTTTTACCTCCCGTTTTTTACTCTTCTAGTGATTTTTTTTTAATTTATAGTATACTGTGCCCACTGGTAATACAACACATTGGATGATCCTTCATTACCAAAGCACATGTAGAATTTAGAAATCTTTCATGTTTATTAAAGAATTGTTACTTCTTTATCACTATGATTTGCCTTAATGTTTGTGCTTTTCTAGCATTTGCTTAAGAAAAATATTACCACAAACTCTATTCTTTGCCATATTATTATTTTTTAAATTATTATCTAGTAGAATTGACTTATTTTCCTTTTATATAAAATTATGAATTTTAACATGTGTCTAGATTTATGTAATCACCACTACAATCAAGATACGGAACAGTTTTCATCATCCCTTTTTAAAATATCCCCTTACATCATCCCCCTTTAAAATATCCCCTATAAAAAAAGAAACCCCTTTTCTTCATATTGTCCCTCTTTTCTTCATGTTTTCCCTTTATAGTTAGATTCTTGCCCTACCTGCATCTCCTGGAAATCACTGCTCTGTTTTCCATCACTGTGGTTTTGTGTTTTTGAGATTTCCAAATAAATGGAATCATAAAGTATGTAACCCTTTAGAGCATAAAGTCTTTGGGTAAGCGTAATGTCTTCACTGACCGTGATGCCTTTGAAATTAATCCAAGTTCTTTGAATCAATAGTTGGTGCATTTTTTAAATTAATGGTTGGTTCAGTTCTCCTCCACTATGTGTATATACCAGTTTGTTTTATCCATTCACCTATTGACAGGCATTTGGGTTATTTCCATCTTTTGGCTTTCACCACTAAAGCTGCTATGAACATATGTGTACAGGTTTTTGTTTGAACATAAGTTTTCATTTCTCTAAAGTAAATGCCCAGGAGTACAATTGCAGGTATTAGGGTATAAGTGTGTAACTTTATTAGAAATTGCCAAACCATTTTCCAGAGTGTCTGTTATCATTCTGCATTCCTGCCAGCAGTGTGAGAGTCCCAGTTGTTCCACATTCTCATCAACACTTGATATTGTTAGTAGTTTTTACTTTAGCCAACTTGGTAGGTATGCAGTGGTATCTCATTGTGCTTTTAATGTACATTTCCTTAATGCTAATGATGTTGAACATCTTTTCTTGCGCTTATTTGCCAGCCTTACATTCTTCTTGGTAAGCTATCCTGATTATTAATTTGCATCTAAAGGCTTTTTTTAAAAGGGATTATTAATTGTCACTCATATTAATCTACTCTAAATATGATAGACAAACCAGTACTGGATATGAAAAGCAGGCTAGTATTAAGTTTAGTTCATTCTTTTGTCATGTCATTTTACCACTGAAAAATTTGATCCTTCATTCCCTTAAAGTCTCTTTGCAAACAGAAAAGTGAAAGAGCCCCAATTTATCCCACAGCTATTAGGTAGATTCTCAGTATTTTAAACATACCCTACATATGTAGATAATATGTACCTACACATGTATATATTACATATACATAATCTTATTCTATAGTCCTATTTCATTTTTCATAAAAATTCAGTTTTTCTAAACATAAACATTCTAGGAGCTTATCCTTTGAACTTTATTTACATGTAACACTACAGTTCGTCTTCAAGATGTGTGATATCATTAGCCAGAGTTTGAATGATTCTCATTAATTCAATCTGTTAATCAAAGATAGAGAGCTATTTTTCCTTTAAATAGGTAAAAGTAATTATTAAGGGAAAGGACTAAGCATTTTTATGTTGATTAAGGTAATGCTGATTGCTATAGTAGATTAATCTCAATATCTCAGTGACTTAACGCAATAAAAATTTATTTCTCACACCCATACCTTTATAAAGTGCAATTAAGGAAAGTGGGATGTCACTGCACCATCCACTTATTCAAGGATCTAAGGTCTCCTGGGTCACTGATTCCCTGCAGGCAGGTAGGAGAGTAGAAGATGGAAAAGGCACTCCTTCTTAACTGCTTTTGCCCAGAAATTTGCAGTACACATTACCGTGTCCTCCCAGGACAGTGTGAGCTAATGGAAACAGGCAGACAGAGGGGTGGGGTTGGAAAAAATTCTTTGTCATCAGCCCAGTACTTGCTATACTTATTCAGAGATCCTCTCTAGAGTCAGAGTATTATTAATCAAGGAAAGGCAGAAGGGCTGTGGTCCTCATTGGTTAAAACAGTCTCTTTTGGCTTTTTCAGTTTTTTATTGTTTGTCCTTGTTTCGTCTGTCTATTCTACAGAAAGATGAAGTTGCTGAATAAATGACTTCTGATGAGTTGGGATAACATCACTTAGTATGGAGGATAAAATATCAGTATGACTGATGTAAAACCCAGAAGGAAGTGTTCTAAATTTTCTTTAAATGTGATTAGCTATATTGTTATATAATTATACCTGTGAGAAGGCAAAATGCTTCCTAGTTAATGAAAGTGAGCTTTTTATATTAAAAATAATGCAGTGGATCCCTTAAAGTAAATGCATGATGAATGCCAATATATGAAACAGATTAAAATGAGGATGCTCTATTTGAAATATGTATTGGAGTGATGAAGTGTCTCCTTCCCTCATAACCACGTCTAAGAAACTTCTGCAAAACTTTGGAACAGTTTGAATAACTTCCTAGTATATAGGTCAATAGAAATGTACAAGGAAGGGGAGTTATATTTGTGATGGTTAGGAGAAATGGTAACTAAAATTAAGCAATTCAACATTACTTTTTTCTATATCTTAATTTCCCACTGATAATGTTAATTTGTGTATTACTTTCCTAGTAATTTAACAAGTCAGGTTGTTTCGAACCAAAGATAAATTTTTTTTAACATACTCTTTTCCTTCCACACGAATCACTTTATTGATGTACCTTACATTCTAAATTAGAGGTTAACAAAATTTGTCTCAGGACTAGTATATGTACTATACTGAGCATCTTCTAAGTATAATAAGGTGATTTCTTTAGCATTAAATTTCATAACTTGACAGTGTTTTAGTAGTCTTGTTTCTGGCATTCTGACATGAGTCAATCATTTAATTATTATTACATTTGATAAAACCCTGACATCATCTCACTGGTGTTGCATCAAAAACAGCACTACCCATTGCTCTAATTCTGATTATTTATTTTTAGTGCTGAGTAGGGGCCTTGGAGATATCTTTTGCTTCTGTGATTTGAAACCTAAAATTTTTGAAGTAAAATCAGCTAAAATTCTAACCATTTCCTTCAGCATTCTATTTATTGATTTCTCTCTTGATTTATTATCTATGTATATTTATTCTTACAGTTTTTAGTTTATCAAGTGGGGAAGATAATAGAGATATTATAATAATGGAATTATTATTAGATATGTTTTATTGCAAGAAAGGTATACTGTGTATTCAAACAAAAAATGTAGTAAAAGCCCTATCCAAAATGAAATTCTCCTGTAGTTATGATTCTTAATCGATTTTATATTCCTGAATTCTGTTATTTGTCTCTGAAAAATAGGGACAAATTTTCACAAAACAAGAATTTACTGCCAATAAAAAATGAAAACTTGCCCATCTCCATTAGTAAGAGAGAGAGAGATAAGTTAATAGAAGTTAGTACTACATTAAAATAGTGCTCTTAGGGACACCTGGGTGGCTCAGATGGTTAAGCATCTGCTTTCAGATCAGGTCATGATCTCTGGGTCCTGGGATCGAGCCCCACATTGGGCTCCTGGTTTAGCAGGCAGTCTGCTTCTCCTTCTGCCTCTCCCCCCTGCTTGTGCTCTCTCTGTCTTTCTCTGTGTCTCTCTCTCAAATGAATAAATAAAATCTTTGGGATGCCTGACTGTCTCAGCCAGTTAAGCATCTGCCTTCAGCTCGGGTCGTGATCCCAGGGTCCTGGGATCAAGTCCCACATAGGGCTCCTTACTCAGCGGGGAGCCTGCTTCTCCCTCTGCCTGCTGCTCCCCCTGCTTGTGCCCTCTCTCCCTCTGCTAAATAAATAAATAAAATCTTTTTAAAAAATGAAATAAAATCTTTAATAAATAAATGAATCCATAAAGTTAAACATACACATACTATATAATCCAGCAACCCTAATCCTAAAGCAGTGGCCTTCAAAGTGTAGTTCGGAGCGCCCTGGTGATTTTCGGGGCATATCTATGATGTCAAACTATTTTCATAAGAAGAGGAAGATGTTATTTGCTCTTTTCATTCTCATTCTCTCACAAAAGTACATTGGAGTATTGGTGTCGTGTCAAAGAATATCCACATTTACCTGCAAAGATTGCCAAAATATACCTTCCTTTTCCAGCTAATCAGTGGCACTGGATTTCTTTATATACTTCAATCAGAATAGCATATTTTAATAAAATGCAGAAGCGCATTTGAAACCCTGTTTTCTATTAAGCCAGGCATTAATGCAATTTATAAAAATGTCATTCTTCCCACTAAATATTTTTCATTTTAGAAAATTTAGTTCTTTTTCAGAAATATGTATTCTTTATTATGGTGTAATTATTTTAATTTTTAAATGAATTAATACATATTTGAAACATTTATTATTTTTAATTTCTAATATGATAAATCTGTTAACCCACATAAACAAAAGCAATTTAGTTTTTTTGAGACTAATTTTTTAGTAATTTTTAAGAATATAGAGAGGTCCTGAGAGCTTAAAACTTCAAGAACCTCTGAGCTAGACAAATGCATCCATAGACACCAGAAGACATATATAAGAAAGCTTGTAGCAGCATTATTCATAATGGCCTAAAACCAGAAGCACTGTAAAAGCTAATCAACAAAAGAATGAATAAATAAGATATTCTAAATACAGTACAGGCCCAAAAAATAATGAACTACAGCTACATACAACAGTATGTATAAATCTTAACTATACATGTTAAAATGAAAGAAGTCAGATTCAAAGTAATTCATATTGCATCATTCCATTTATATAATGTTCACAACCGGGTGTCATAAATTCAGTATTTAGAGATGCAGACAGGTAGTTAAAATGTACTGACTGATAAGTCAAAATGACTGTTACCCGTAGAGGGGAAAAAAGACATTATATTGGGAGAAGGTGCTAGCAATGTTCTGTTTCTTGATTTAGATGGTG
The DNA here is from genome assembly GCF_023065955.2 of Ursus arctos. NCBI lineage: Eukaryota > Metazoa > Chordata > Mammalia > Carnivora > Ursidae > Ursus > Ursus arctos. The sequence goes on from NW_026622875.1 coordinate 25,968,151, forward strand.
GTTACAAAGGTATTTTTCTTTATATTAATTTATTAAATGTTTTATGCACATTTCTGTATAAATGTTCTATTTCATAGTAAAAATGCTTTAAAACAAACTAATCATTTATAAACTGGATAAAAATGATTTCTTCAATCTCCCTTTAAAAATCTAAGCAAAATATTCATAACGGTAGATTTTTGTTTAAAGCATAGTGTTATTTGAGTCCATATTTATCAACATACATTATATCTTTATTCTCTAGACTGATATGTTGGTTTGTCTTTTTTTTAACCAAATATTATTTTATACATTCTTATTAATTCTACAGAAATTTGGACTTGAAACCTTATCATAAGAAAAAATATGATAAACATTGTTCTCTTAATACTATGTAAACATAAATTATGTCTCATTTATTTGAATTTTTTTATTTGATACAGATAGTCGTACAGGCACTGCAGTGTTCCCATTACTCGATTCTTTGGCAGTTGGTGAAAATTACTGATGGTTCTCCTTCCAAAGTAAGTAAGAGTTTCTGAAGGCAGAAGAGTATTTACTAAAATAAAATAACCTTGCTTAAATCATTATTTAATAATTTGTTACCAGTTATTATAATAAATTATAATTTTTAATGAAATATATAGTAATTATTGTTATCAACTCTTGCTTTATCCTATGAGTAAGTATATTTTACCTCTTCGAAAGATAACCAGTTCTTCAACCAATAGATGCAGAGTTATATAGATACACAAAGTTTAAAGTCTTACAAGAAATAACCGTAGTAGAAACCACAAGAGCTCCATAGGTGACATGCTAGTAAAAAAGAATAATATTGAAGGTAATGCTATGTAGCTTTTAGTTGTGGAATTAACGGCACCTTGGGACCCAAACTAAACACTCTTGTTAACACTCTTGTTAAAAACAAATTGTTAGATAATTTTTAAAAAATTTTAACCTAGCCATGACCATTGAAAACAAAAAGGAAAATACAAATCAGAGATTAAATGAAACTAGGATCCAAGAGAGTCAAATGGAGCCTAAAACTTGTTATCCCTGAGGATATTTTCTAATGAATCCCAAGGCCCATCAAGGGTGGAATATCTAATAGGTAGCATATCTCCGAAAAGTTGGGACCCTAAGAGCTACTTCCAGCACAAGGGTGAATTAGAAATAAACCTATACCAGCTCCATTCATGAGGGAATATAAGGAAAATAACCTGTCTTAAAATTTGTCATTGACTAAAGGGGAGAAAATAGGTCTTTCGTGAAAGTTTATAACAATGAGCGAGCTTTCATGTAGGTTTCCATCCTAAATTCATACTACTTCAGTGGTTCATTAAAAAGTTTAAAAAGCAAGGTAAGATTTTGATAGAAAAAATTCTGAAGGAACTTGCGTCAAAGAGGCAAATAAAATTTTAAGAAAAATGAGCTCATAGTAAAGATTACTCAACTCACAAGAAAACAAGAAACCATGAACAGAACCATGAAGAGAATTAGACCAAAAAAATGCTATTTATACATTGGAATTATCAGATACAAACATAATTATAAATAAATATATTTCAGTCGTTTCATGAAATGAGAGAGGCTAATATGTTCGTAAAGAGCAAACACTTGGTAAAGAACCAAGTAAAAATATTACAATGTTTACATATCCTCATCTTAACAAAACAGAGGCTGTTCAACCAGTAAAGGTTAATAATGCATTATAGAACCAACCGCATGATATGGAGCATTCTTTTCTTTCCTGATTAATAATTTGAGGATTTCTCTGCCTTTAGAAAGTAATTGGGGTTTTTATTTGATTTCGGTTAAAGCAATAGTAATATATTGGTTAGCCTCCTGGTTTTTATATTTTATTGACAATTTTAGTCTTGAAAAGCAAAAATCGAAGTTAACCTTTTATTAGTAACAAAAGTCTCTTTAAAGTGTATTATGGTTTCGTGTTTTGAAATGTTCCTTAATATGGTAAAATTAAAGGAGATTGAATATATGTAAGTTAAAATTTGATAGCGAGAGTTTATATATTACACATAATTACTTTTATTTTGATTTGTTCATCTGGTTAATTTTGGTATTCCATTTTTTTTCTAACTGAGATCATTTAGGTTATCTGAGCTGTTATTTGGCTGAATATTGATTCTTGCATTTACTAAATTTGGAATATATACTTGCCCCCAAAATTAGCATAATTAATGCTTAATTCCTCTATTAAATTTAATTTCAGTTTTGTTCTTTTGCAACTATATTCCGTAATTGGAGTGAGAATCTCTATTCTTGAACCCACTTTTTGAATATTTTCTATTTTTTTTTAGCCCTCTTACAGAATTATTTTGAAATTCCTTAGCTTTCTGTTTAATTTTGGTCTGACTCATTCTTCTAATAAAAGATACCTTCATTTTTTATCATTTCTCGAATAATGCAGAATTCATAGTTGTCCTTTCCACAGTGGCAGTGTAGCTTTTGTGCTCAACACTGATTTTCTTTATGCCAGAAAATGCTGCAGCATCTTTTAAGTGCTTTATTATTCAGTTGATTTCTGTATAAAGTTTTCTGGGCATTTATATCATATGTGAAATTTCCTTACTAAAGTGTCTCTCAAATTATTTCTTCCCATTTTGAAGTTGTTGGTAGTTTTCTTTAACCAAAGTATATTCAATAATCATTGTGTATTGGTTATATCTGTCATTTAAAAGTGGTTCTCTAAGTGATAATCTTAAAAAGCATGAATTTGCAGGACACAGGCAAACTTTAAAAATTAATCTCTCACCATACAGTACATCCCTGGTTTCTGATGTAAAGTTCGATGATTCATTAGTTGCGTATAACACCCAGTGCACCATGCAGTACGTGCCCTCCTTACTACCCATCACCAGTCTATCCCATTCCCCCACCCCCTCCCCTCTGAAGCCCTCAGTTTGTTTCTCAGAGTCCATACTGTATGGTGACTAACATAATATAATAAAAAAATTTAAAAAAAAATCACCTGTGTGCCTTCCAGTGCACTAAAGGGATTAAAGTATTTCATGAGCAACTGATAAAAAAAAAATTAATCTCTCATTGCTAAGATTTCTCCTTTTAAAACAATTATTGTAATGACTCTTACAAATAATTACTAGATCAGTAATTGACAAACTTTCTAATCGCTTACGTGATGTAGGATATCTTTGAAAATTTAAGATCCACATGCATAAGCTTTGTATGCATTTAATCTATATTATTAATATCCCCCTGATAAGATACCAACTTTCTAATTATAGTTCCAGCCACATCATTAGCATATTGTATAAATAACCTTGAGGCAAGTCACTTGAATAATTTTTTTAAAACAGATAAGGTATGTCAAAGCATTTTATCTATTGTGAAATTTTTTCCAGATACTAATAACAACTAAAATAACCACTTATCTGTGTCAGGTTACTTATTTATAAAATTGAAAGTTGTATTGGGCCAATCATTTCTAGCTCTAAAATTCTTCAATCTCCTATGGTTAATAATGCTATAACTGCACATGTCTGGATAGATATACAAGAATCGTAACAGTGGTTAACTCTGGGAAAGAGAAATTCTTTGGGAGCAAACATAAGAAGGAGAGAAATTCATTTTTGCTTTATACCTTTTGATACTGTCTCAGGGATTGTTTTTGTTGATGGTGATATCTAACAGTGATAATAATTTTATCACAGAAATTTCAGAAACATCTTGATTCTCCCATCCTAATCTTAGGTTTTGATTTAGCACATATGACTCAGAGTTGTTGACCTTGGATGAATACTAGAAAAATGCCTAGTGTGTCCTGTATCTTATTTGCTGTGGCAGTATTATTCTTTTATTTATAAATGTGATATTAAAGCTATTAGGAAATTTGGAAGTGATTTGATGAGACCTGTTTGTTTTAGATAAGGCCGAGAAGGGGACATTGTTGTTGTTATTATTACCTTGTTGATATTTTACATTTTGTAAATCACTTGAATTAAATGCTTTAACTTAATTGAATCTTCCTAATAATTCTACAAAGTGGATGTTATGATAATCCCATTGTACAGATAAGGAACCTGATACTTAGAAACATTGAAAAGTGATTAAAATCTGAAACTTAAAGCACAAGTCTTTTGAATATCAATCTAGTAGTTTTTCTGTTAGCTCTTTTTAAATTCTTCCATTATTAAGCTTTTAATACAACTAGTTCTAGAGAGTTTTGTTGTTTTAAACAAATTTTCTAAGGGTACATTGGTTGACTCCTTGCAAACACAAGCTAACAATGTCTGTTAATCAGTTGGGTACAGAAAAGTGATGTAAATTATGTCATGTAGCCAGGATTTTTCATCCTTTGGTATCCTCAATGGGATACATTTAATGAGAAGTTACTCTGATTTTAAATACCTCAGTTTGTAATGCCAGTGAGTAACAGTTAAAGTGTACAGAGGATTTTGGTAATGCACTCTATCCTATTTTTCCTTTTAATTTGTTTCCTGAAAATTAAATTTAATACAGTAGCCTCGTGGGGTCTATATATTTAACATGTGTAATGTTGATCATTTAGAGACAACTTAAAAATGTTCTTACATGAATTATTTTTGGTTTTTGTTGTTGAGCAATTATTATGTTAATGTGAAATGAACCATTTTGCTAGTGAGGGAACTAGACAATAATCACTGTTTTTCTCAACTCACAATTACATTTATAGAAACTCATTTAAATCTCTGAGGAGGTCACTTATGTTTTTAATTAATAAATTATGCTTATTAGTTCTGGGTGTAAAATATAAAGTAGATTGGTTTTCGTAAATTTGGACTCTTGAGTACTTGTTCATTGTAAAAAATATATAAATAAAATTTCTGAATCTTACCACCTGTGGATAACCACTGTTAATATTTTGGTGTATTTTCTTGCAGTACTTTTTCTAACTTATTTCAGTCTTATAATATATTTACAGTTTACAAAATTTTGTGTCTCCTCTTCAGTCAACATTTCCTTCAGTTACCAAGATGTATTTGTAGATAGTATTTTTAATGTATGCATGATAGTCCATTGTGTAGCTATACCATAATTTATTTTACCACTCTTATCTCTTGGATATTTAGGTTGTTTAAGCATGTTAATGAATAAAATTAATGCCATGTTGGGCATTCTGGTGCAAAAGCTTGTTCTGTGTTTTACATTGTTTCATCTTGTGTTATATTCTTAGAAATGGAACTGCTGGGTCAAAGATGGTACATACTTTTAAGGCTTGATATATATTGCCAAGTTGCTTTTTAGAGAGTACTTTCTAAAACTTATTTTTCTTCTCTATTGTCATGAACACTGTCATTCAGAAAATAATGAATGCTAGTTATGTTTGGTTTAAATTCAAGTTATAATTTAACACAACAGTGAACACTTTCATAAAATAAAGTATATGAAAAGACTATATCAAGAACAGGATTAGATCTTTATTTGAATTGGAAGTGCATTGGGTTTTACCAATGGGTATTTCCTCTGTTCCCCTAATTTCCAGAGTTGAAGCTCTTTGGCAGTCACACAGGTCATGCTCAGTATACTTTGCTCCGGTGCCCCCTAGTGCTGGTCCTGTAGAAGCAGCCTTCAGTTTCTCTTCTCTAACAGAAAACATCCTTCTTCCTTCAGCTCCTTCTGGACATATACAAAGACATTTAAAGAGCCAGGTAAATAAGAGTTAGGGCTAATATAATGCCCCTATTGCCGTTTTTGGCCTGGGGATCTAGAATTTATCCTCAGTATTTTTTTTCCTCCTGGGAGGAGCTGTCCTACTCTCTGTAATCTTAAATTTGTAGCTCTCTGCCTTACCCTGCATGTTCCAATTATAGACAGCGGTAGGTAGGGCCTGGGGCAAACATCCCTGCCTTCTGGACCCTGGCCTATTCCTAGTCTTCTAAGTTAAAGAAGGTCAACATCCCTTGGGTAGCAGTAAGTCAATTTATTATTGAGGTATTTAGCTGCAAAACTTATTCCTCCATTACCCTCTTGACTAAAGGGTCTCCTCCGAAAATTCCCACTTGTTTACCTACAGAAAGACTGAGGAAGGGAAGAGTTAGGATGGAGATGGGACTGATGGTGGCCAAGCCCAGTGAAAGAGACATGTATAACCTTGCTATTCTTCATAAAAATGTACATATTTAGAAGTGTACTAGAAATAGGCTCAAATGCGTAAAAATCTACAGGCTGCTTTCTACACCTCTTTCTTTTCTCTTCCCTTCCCAGTCCTTTAGAATAACAATGAATAAGAAAGAGAGATAGCTCACTTGGGACCTTGCCCAAAATTCCTGTAATAACAAAATACAGATTGCACCTCTCCATCTGCAGAATTAACTGCTTTGTGGAGGAAGGGAATGGGGCCAAGAGTGGGAAATAATAGCTGTACCTCTAGGAACAAATTTTTAGCATTGTATAACCATTTTACTTCATTCTTGTCTTCTTAAATGTTTCCCCCTACTTTTTATTTCATGAGAACTATCCTCAGTAACTATGTAGTTAATTTAAAACCTTTCCTTTTGGGGGCGCCTGGGTGGCGCAGCGGTTAAGTGTCTGCCTTCGGCTCAGGGCGTGATCCCGGCGTTCTGGGATCGAGCCCCACGTCAGGCTCCTCCGCTATGAGCCTGCTTCTTCCTCTCCCACTCCCCCTGCTTGTGTTCCCTCTCTCGCTGGCTGTCTCTGTCTCTGTTGAATAAATAAATAAAATCTTTAAAAAAAAAAATAAAAAAAAAATAAAACCTTTCCTTTTGATTGTTCCATAACTTTCAGAGTCATTCTTTGATAGTTATGTTTTTGTTAATATTATGTTCTATTGCAAGTGCCTTGTTGGCTGGTCTAGGAAAGTTAGGGGAGAAAGATCCAGGTCTTGTTTAAGTCCATTTCTTGTTCAGCTCTCAGAATGTTTAAAAAAAAAAAAAATCTGGATACTGAAGTAGGTGGCTGTTTATACCAAATTCTAAACTTCTCTAAAATTTAATCTAACTCTAACATTCTAAAACCCTCTGAAAACCAAAAGTTAAATATGTTCAATTTAGAAAAGAACTTATAAGTCATGAGTTTAACATTCCACTAAGAATTACATGTTGTTTACAACCGTATTCTTGGGGCTCCAGTTTTAAAAATTGCTATCTGGTAGGCATAGACAGTATAAGGCTTCCTCAGCTTTACTAGCCTCTTCAGTCAGATGCTGTTTTTACTTACCCAGGGACAGTGGTCTTTAAAGGACCCATTTTATAAATACTGAAACTCATTAACACATTTAATATTTTATGATATAAGAAGTAAGCCAGGACTGAGAAGATCTATTCTAAGTAACAATTATTATAATGTAAGAATGTGTTTAAACCGATCTTATCAGCGGTCTAAAGCAATAGTAAGAATATTTAAACAAAACATAATAATTCCCATTTTCTAGTACAGAGATTGGAGATTTGCCTCACCAAAATTAATGATAAAATTTACTTTCCTGCCTGTCCATTTTTTTGAATAGAAAGGAAATGGGTGTTTCATATTCTACTTAATATCCTTTGATATCTTAATGCTTTTTCCTTCCTAAAGTAGATTCTTTTGTTTAAAAAAATTTTTTTTTCCCAGCAGCCATTCTAAAATTACTAGCTATTTGTTAACTGACTTCTTGTTACAGGCCCAATTTATCTATATATAAGAAGCTCCTAGTTTATAAATAAGGTGTATTTCCAGCATTTTTTATGTTGGAGCATGATCTTTGGAGTTAAATCCAAGTTCAAATTTTGGTGCCATTTTTCACCACCTGTGGCAAAGATAAGCAAGTTGTTTCATCTTTGAACTTCAGTTTTCTGATGTGTATGTGATATTCACTGTTGGGATAGGGTTTGGGGGAAGATTGAATTGAAGGAAGTGTTTTAGCAGGCAACAAACTGTTGTTTGATAATATTAAATTACAGTCCTAGTCTATGCTTTCCTAGTCTCTCCTTTTCCAAACCAAGAATTGATACTAACTGAACTGTTATCTAAGGCTATGGGAATATGTAAACATGCTCAGTAGCTAGCATAGGTTTGAGAAAGAGCATGGTAGATTTTTGTTCTCCATCCATATCTTGGAATAATTTGCAAATTCAAGTCTCTCAATTTGGTCCTAACAGTCACTACTTTTCCCCAGCCCCACTGACTCCTCCTTTAGCTTCCTCATCTTTGTATGCTATAGGAAATATGTCAGATGCTTTGGAACTACGGTAGGCAGCTTAAGGGTTCCTGGATCATATGTAGATTAGTCTGAGGCAAAGGCAGGTGTCAGCAGGTGGGGGGGTTCAAATTACCAAGAACAGGTAATTTGAAATTGAAAACTACGTATTACGTTTGGGGTTTAAATATTCAATAGTTACTGTAATGTGCATTCACAAAAGTGGCACACCCTCTCCCCACTCCCCAAAAGAGAAGCTGGTAGCAGTGATTCATACAGGAAAGCAATTTTAAAGGTATTACATAGGGTTTACCCCATCACAGTGGTGATACTTTTTACTACGTCTTTTGCTCACTGATGTGTCCCAAGTGAATGAATTTAGTTCCATTTGTTTTTATCATACTTAATGTAGACGATGACTTAGTTGGGCTGAAAAATAATATAATGAGCCTCATGTGTTAGTAATGGTGCTAAGTACAGGTAAACGTAACACAGCTCATGCTCCAAAGAGCTTTATAGCCCTTTGTAGACTTTATAGCCCACGGGCCAAATCTGGCCTGACCCGTTTTTATAATAAAGTTTTAATGGAACACAGCCATGCCCATTCATTTATGTACTGTCTAACGCTGCTTTTATACTACAGTGACAAAGTAGTTGGGACAGAGACTGTATGACCCATGAAGCCTAAAATATTACTGTCTGACCCTTTACACAAAAAGTTTGCCAATCCCTGGCCTCACAAGGTAACCCCTTGCTTTTGTTTACCTGACTTTGTCAATAATCCTATTTGTCTATTCTGGGTAACTAGTTTTGTGCCCCTTCTTTATCATGAAAATTGATCACTAATTATTCACAGGCTTTATTTTCATATTCTGATGTCTTCGACCTGGTCTTGGTCCTTATTTTACAACTTTTCTTTTCCTGCCCATTCTTAAAATGCGTATTTGTCAAATAATGTTGAACTAGTTTTATGTATATGCTACTAGTTTTGCTGTGGGATCAGTCTCTGGCTGTGATTATCTGAATGGTATTTCATAGCTATAGATAAAAAAGGCAGCTAAATTTGGTCTTTCTCTAGACACATAATATTGTTATACATAATAATGTACAAAGATGAAGGAAGCTAAAGGAGAGTCAGAGGTACAGGGGAAAAGTAGTGATTGTTAGGACCAAAGTATGCAACTTGACTTCCCTCATTATTCCAAAATACAGATGGAAGACAAAATTTGCCATGCTGTATCTAAAACCTGCACTAGCTGCATATTTGTGTGTGTGTAGGAACTAAACTCTGACCTTTCTTCACTGATTATAGACATATTGAGATACTTGGTTCTTAAGGGACAGTCTACATTTAAGATCTGTTTTTCTTCACAAGATGTTAGAGTAGGTCAACTTTGAGCCTTTGTGCCTTTGAGAAAACTTTTTTCTAATATGGCTTATATGATAAATTCATCATCTTAATTATGCCGGCCTTACTTAGGGTTTTTCATTGTTGAGAATTTGCCAGCCAGGTGTAAAACATCCTAATTCCTGGAAATTCTTGATTTCAGTAGATCTACCAGGTAGAAAAACAAAAACAAAAAACTTTGACCAGGGTAGTGAAACAACTTCCAAAATGGATACAAAAGAATCTAGCCCCAAGATATTATAACTAAAATCTCAGGAAAATCTTATCACCTGACCCTTTTGAATTCCTTTCCACAGCTACTTTGTACGTGATGCTAAGCTGCTTTCTGAAAAGAAGAGAAAATACTGGTTTCATTTAGGAAAAAGCATTTGAAAAGAAGTACCATATAGTTAGTCCATATATAGCTTACACTGGCCTAAGAGAGAGTAGTAGATTACTCTTCTTTTCATTCTGTGTCTTTCATTCTCAGCTCTATAATTCAGGTACTCTGGCTAGAAAGGGTATTTATAAGTAAAATAAATGTTCAGAGTTATAGAGATACTTCCTAAACATTCTAGTTTCTTAAAATTGCAGTCTGGATAATCAGCATATCTTGTTCTTGGCTTGTTTTTCAGTTTCAATGTCCATTGAGTTAACTAGCTTTTTTGTTTATATATAAAAAATATATTTAAGTAATACGAGTTTCAAATTTCTTATCTCCATAATGTCTGTTTCCTCAACATATTAATTTTCTCACTTTATAGAAAAGAGTCATTATAGCAAAATGGTTAAAAGCACAGACTAGAGGCAAACTGCTTTGGTCTTTGGGGCTGCATTTAACATCTCTGTGCCTTTTCTTCGTATGTAAACTGTAATAATAATATCAGTACCCATCACAGTTACGAGGATTAGTTGAGTTTCAACTCACAAAAAGCTTAAAATAGTGCCTGGTACACAGTAAGTGTCAGTAAATGTTAACTTTATTATTAAATTCTGGCCCAGAAAAAAGCTACATATTAAAATGTTCCTGTTTATTCAATGTAAGTTAAGCATATTTAATTTTTTTCATAATGACTACAGCTATTACAGCAGGAGAGAAGGTTTTTCATTGTAGAATATATGGAATATAACAAGTTTTCTCAAATTTTAAAACAGCCAATGGTTTATATTTTAATGGAGTTCAAGTAAATGTGCTAATTTCTATGGTTTAAACTAAGCTCTTATTTTTGGCCCTATTTAAAATGTTTTTATATTTCATTTTCTTTTTCTTATCTTTTTAAATATCATCTATTACTGTTTTTCAAAGGACATTAAGAATAAAGCCCACTCTATGAAATTTAGCTTAATACTGGAGTTTTAAACTGGCAAATTCTGAACCTCTTTTAAAATTTTGTTTTAACATCCTGAAAATTTCTAAAGATATTTACTACCATGTATCCCAGTAGTGGCTGCCTGCCTTAACTTGAGCACAATCACAGTCTTGGGAATCATATTCCAGCTGTTTAAATCAAATGAAATATAGTAAAATGCCCACATAATGAAGTGGGAAATTGTAGAGTGAATAAAAGTACTGTATTCAGAAATACACAAGGACCTGAATTCTATTCCCAGCTGTTTAAAGGGATTTACCATATAAGATTAGTTAAAATATACAATATCTCTGCCCATTTACCTAAACCTGTTGATATTTATATTTCTTTTAATGAAATCTAATTAACTACAATAAAATTAACTTTCTTGAGCACTCAATATTTAAGTTGCATCCAAATCTAGTCCAAAATTTACTGCTAAAGGCCTTTAGCTTCTATTTTCTTGGTTGCTTCCCTTTTCCAGTTTCTTAAAATGGTTCTGATTAGTCATCAGTAGGTTGCTTACTTAGTTGCGATGTTAAATTTACAGCTCTTCAAATGAATTGGCAAGTTGTCATTTTACGTAGACATATCTGCTTTATGATTGACCTTTAAAGGAATACTTTGCCTCCAACTCCAAAGATAGCTGATTCCCTAGGCTGCTGCTTTCACACTAGCCAAGAAATTTAAGGAAATAAAGGAGCATTAATACCTCCTAGCATCATTTTTTAAAAACTCTCTTCAGTGTTTGATAAAATGAACACATGACACATTTGACCCTAGGATTGTAGTATCATCTGTATTATGTATACTTGCATTTCATTCAGTAAATATTTATTAAACACCTGCCATGTGCCAAACACTATTCTAGGTACCAGCAAGGGAAAAAATGAACATTCATCCTTTGAATACTAGGAGGTATACCAGTTAGCACCTATCTGTTCTCATCTGAGTACCTAGGAGTTAATTCAACAGAATCACAGAATGCCATAGAACCTCATAGTTCAAATTCAATTATAGATTTTTAAGCTCTGTAATCCTGAAACACAAAATAAGTTTTCTAAGGTCACATAGATAGTGGATAGCCTGGCTTACTTTTTGTTTTTCTTTCAGTTATTCATTCAGCAAACATTCTCAAAATTTTTCTATTTAAAAAGATCAACAGGGGTGTCTGGGTAGGCTCAGTCAGTTAAGCATCTGCCTTTGCTCAGGTCATGATCCCAGGGACCTGGGATCAGGTGGCATTGGGCTCTCTGCTCAGTATGGAGTCTGCTTTTCCCTCTCCCTCTGCTCCCTGCCCTCCCCCCCCCCCCCCCCGCCAGCTCATGCTCACTCTTTCTCATTCTCTCTTACTGTATCTCATATAAATAAATCTTAAAAAAAAAAAAAAAGGATCAACAAAGACAATCCCCCCAAATCCTCCATCAATCTCAAAAGACCTCTCTAGCAGCCATCTTATTTTTTCGACTCTTGACAAACTTTTTTGAAAGAGTTGCCTCCTTCTTTTTCTTCCTTTGAACCCACTGCAGTCTGACTTCAGCCCTTTTAATTCCACTAGAAGTGTTCTCCCCAAGGTCACTCACAACCTTATCATTGCTTTATATGGGATACTTTCTGATTTTTTTTAGCTTGTCTTTTCTCTTATGGTGTTTGTCAATTGTTAAATTACAACAGCCATTTTTTAATGGATTTTTAATTTTTTTCTTAACATTTTTTAATGTTTTCTTTCCAGAAGATGCCATATTTTCCTGGTTTTTATTCCTATTCAGACCATTTCTTAGATTTTTTCATGTGCTCTTCTTTCTCAGCCGACGTTATATATTGGTGTTCCCCAGGATACTTTTGTCCCCCTTCTCTGCATATCCTCCCTCCTTCAGTAATCTCATTTACTTCCTTCTCTTCTGTTACCATCTAAATGTGGGAGACTCCCAGATATTTATTCTTGCTCAAATTCATTCCTGTGGGCTTTGAACTCTTATATTGAACCGCCTACTAAACATCTCCTATTTTTAAGGAATCTCAGATCATCATCTCCAAAATGTTCGCATTTTTTGTGTGTGTGAACTATTTCAGTGACATACACCATCATGCACCTAGTAGGTGACGACCTAAAAACTTACGATTAATCAACAGCCCCCATTCTGATGAGTTCATAAGTTCTATGCTGCTGCTTTAATTTCTCTTCAATCTATTCACACCTTTACTGCCAACATTTTATTTTTAGGTCCTCATTCTAAATTATTCCTGTGGCCTTTGTTAATATGTAAGGAGACATAGAATAATGATTAAGAGCATGAACTTAAACGTCAGAAGAGTCAGATAACCCCATATTTGGATCCTTACTCTATCACTTAGAATGTATGGGTATTCTGAAGTTGTTTCCTCATCTGTAGAAAAGGAGTATCAACACTTACTTCATACACTGTGAGATTTAAATGTATGGCCCTTAGAACACAGTACTGGGTACATAGTAAGCATTCAGCAGAAGATTGTATTTACCATTAACTAGCCTCCCTATTCCACTTCATTCTCCATCTGCTTAGAATATGATTCTTGAAAACAAAATTTTAGTACTCTTCTGATAAAAATTCCTCTACAGTAGTTCCTTACTGCCATTAGGATAATATCCAGATGATTTAACATGGAGTTTTAAGTGATTATCCATTTAAATGGAAATGGATCCTGTTTTCCTCTTCAGCTTTCTCTCTTGCTCTCTCCTCCCTATTTGTGCCCCAGTTACAGTAAATTAACAGGCTCTCAAAAGCATGTTCAGGCTTTTGAACATTTTGTGCCCTCTGGGATACCTTTTTCTATAGCTAGATAATTTTTAGTTGTTCAAAAACTCAGCTTACATGTTATCTTTTTTGGGAACCCTTCTGTGACTGCTTTTGACTCTGGATTAGGCTTTCTAACATAGTACTCCTTACATTCTATTGCAGCTGCCTGTTTTCTTGTCTATTTCCCCTAATGTATAATGAATCTTTGAAATTAGAGAAGGTCAACGAATGTTGAGTTTTGGTTATTGGATGTTCATCTGCAGAAGCAAAGGTTTTCAAGACAGTGTTCTTTTTACTATTCTGCACAGAATGAGCTTATTCTTTCTTCCAAATACTACACTCATATTAGCAAAAGGAAATGTGTATAATTTTTTAAGTTTATCTTTATTTGGGATGTGAAGATCCCAAAAAGGAATAAGTATTGTCATCTGAACCAAAAAAAAAAAAAAAAAAGTAGCTTCAAGAACTTTAGTTTAATAGAGTACTTTTAAAAAGTGATTTCTACATCATCAGCCATTGCTAATTTAATAACTCTTCATTACTATTTTAAATATCGATGTAATACTGAATTATCTTCATGTGTCTTCCTCATTAGTGAGAATTTGAGCTCTGATATCAGACAGTCCTGGTTTCAAACCCTTGCTAATAATGACTACTTCTAATCAATATAAATATTAAATTATGTAGCAGTACGACCTCAAACCAGTGCCTGACACATTTAGGTGCTTGATAAATTTAAATTTCCTTTTATACTTTTCAAGTGTTTCACATTGAACGTTATGTGGTCATCTAATTAAATCCTGGTCACTCATTCAATTTTAAATTAAAGACCATCCTATTATGAAGGTCCCTCCAGCTCAGCTCTCTCTGCTACAGTTAGAGTTAATACAAAAAAAAATTGAACACTTAATTACTCTCTGGTCTAATTCCCTGCTAGGATGTTAACTCTTTGAGGGCATGGACACGGTCTTAAAATTATTTTTTTTTCCCTTGACATTTTGCAGAGTGCTGAGAATATGGGAGAAGTTCAGTACATATTTGTTGCTTAATTGATTTTTTTCAGTGTGCTGCTGTGCTCCCTCACCTTATTACCAACTAGCATTTATTTAGGAAGACTGATAGTTTTAATACCAACCCAAATAAACCATGTTTATAAAGGAAAATATGTTGGAGGAAATCATACTGAGCATTCCATAGCTAAATAGAATTGAGTGTTTGGGATTATCAGTTTTGCTGCCCCTTCCATTAGGATAACTAGGAAATAACTATATAATTTGGTTCCCAAAAGTAAGTTTGATTTTATAAATTTCCTTAACAATAAACCAATTGGCTATTTTCCACTTATTTTTTCTTTTGTATCAGTTTTCTAGGATATTGTAATTCATGTTTACAAATTTGATTGTGTCTTACAGGAGGATTTGTTGGTATTGAGGAAAACCGTGAAATCCTTTTTGGCTGTTTGCCAACAGTGCCTATCTAATGTTAATACTCCAGTGAAGGAACAGGTAAGAAATTATCAGTTAAGAGCTCTCAATACAAAATTACTAAATATGTTGAAGAACAATAAGAAGAGGTAATTTTTTTTGGCAGTTCTTAGCGTACAGATCTATTCCTAACATTTATGGAACCTGGGACAAGAATATGGATGTCTGAATATTTAACTTAACAAAGCAAGCTAACTATCTTGCTATAGGTCTTTTTACCTAAACAAATACACTGTCATAATGACCTGGTTCCATAATTCCTGATTTGTAAGAATTCTGTCCTAAAACTGGGAGGGTTGAGGAGCTGTCCTGTGGTCCACCCTTTTCTCATCACACCAGGAAGAACTTCTCACACACATGTAAATACTCCAGACCACATGTCCAAACTCTGTCACATTATCCCCTCAAACATCCACCCTGGGACCTAGGAGTATGCACACAGGGGATACAGTACGCCTAGGGAGGAGACCTGTGCAGCCTTTGGTAGCAGAATCAGGTCTGTTAGGGCAAGGAGTCCCTAAGTCCCTGCACCTGAATAGTAGGGGTGCAGGTGGGTATATCACATTGGTTCAACAGACTCCTCACTCCTTGGGTAGGGGCAGTATAGCCCAAGGCAATACCATTTCCATAAAGTGATTTTGTAAACTGTTTAATTATACTATCCTATTGTGAAGTACTTTTAGATAAAGTACTATTCTATAAAACAGTACTTTTTTCCATACTGTTTTTTTTTTCTATCATAATGTTAGGCTAGAAAATGTCTAGTTAGTCTGGTTAAAGAGTACTGTAGTACTTATCCTTTGCTATCCCTTCTTACAAGTAGGTTATCACAGGTGTCTAGTAAAGTTATCAGCATCTATTTTAAATGGGAACAGAGATGGTCTTCCCTAAACCTTATTTTCTAAACCTTCTGAACCCCATCACTGCTGTCTAAAAGTACCTGGCTGAGGACATTTAAACCAAAAATTCATGGTTTCTACATCATCACTGGTGATATCTAAAACTATGGCCTCAATAAAAAATATATATATTTTCCCCTGGATTCTCTTTATGCTCCCCTTTTCAAGTGGCTCTTTCTAAATATATTTACGTAATTTATGATTGTGTAGTCGGAGCATGAACTGCCATGATTCATTCTGGAGGTGGACAGCCAAGTATACAGACATCTCCAAATACATACCAAAATTATGTTTTCCCATAGAAATCAATATTTAGAAGGGGGTAACTGAATTGTTTTGAGTTATCAGAGCCCTCAGTTATCCCACAACAAAATCATTCAGTTACAGTAAACTGATGATACAGGCTTATTTCATACTATCCATTAAATAGGGCAAATTTGACAACATTAACTCTAATACTTCCTCTTTAGGGAAATGTTTTGAAAGTTCCCTTGTGTGATTAAATTTGTTGGCAAGCTTTCAGTTACTGATTTTTATGTGAATGGTCTTAAATTCAATTTTAAATCTATTGTTAGACGTTTTTTCATTAGATTTTTAAAGAATCCTAAATAATAGCTTTAAGGTTTAGAGAACTGCATTTTAATTTGTTGGGTAATACAGTTTGTCTTAAGATTTATGCTTATTTAATTAAGCAGTATATGATTTCTAACCTGTCATGTTTTATTATATTAATTTCATATTTCCAGAGTTGGCTTTAAGTCATTTTTTTAAGTTCAAGTCAAAATCTCTTTTTTTTTTTTAACACATATTTCTTTTTTTTTTTTTTTTTTTTTAATGATTTTTTATTATATTATGTTAGTCACCATACAGTACATCCCCGGTTTCCGATGTAAGGCTCGATGATTCATTAGTTGTGTATAACACCCAGTGCACCATGCAATACGTGCCCTCCTTACTACCCATCACCGGCCTACCCATTCCCCCACCCCCCTCCCCTCTGAAGTCCTCAGTTTGTTTCTCATAGTCCATAGTCTCTCATGTTTCATTCCCCCTTCTGATTACCCCCCCTTTCTTTATCCCTTTCTTCCCCTACCGATCTTCCTAGTTCTTATGTTCCATAGATGAGAGAAATCATATGATAGTTGTCTTTCTCTGCTTGACTTATTTCACTTAGCATTATCTCCTCCAGTGCCGTCCATGTTGTAGCAAATGTTGAGAACTCGTTCTTTCTGATAGCTGAGTAATATTCCATTGTATATATGGACCACAGCTTCTTAATCCAGTCATCTGTTGAAGGGCATCTCGGCTCCTTCCACGATTTAGCTATTGTGGACATTGCTGCTATGAACATTGGGGTGCATATGGCCCTTCTCTTCACTACGTCTGTATCTTTGGGGTAAATACCCAGTAGTGCAATGGCTGGATCGTAGGGTAGCTCAATTTTTAACTTTTTAAGGGACCTCCACACTGTTTTCCAGAGTGGCTGTACCAACTTGCATTCCCACCAACAATGTAGGAGGGATCCCCTTTCTCCACATCCTCTCCAACAATTGTTGTTTCTTGCCTTGTCTATTTTTGCCATTCTAACTGGCGTAAGGTGGTATCTCAGTGTGGTTTTGATTTGAATTTCCTTGATGGCTAATGATTTTGAACATTTTTTCATGTGCCTGTTAGCCATTTGTATGTCTTCATTGGAAAAGTGTCTGTTCATATCTTCTGCCCATTTTTTGATTTGTTTATTTGTTTCTCGTGTATTGAGTTTGAGAAGTTCTTTGTAGATCTTGGATACCAGTCCTTTATCTGTAGTGTCATTTGCAAATATATTCTCCCATTCCGTGGGCTGCCTCTTAGTTTTTCTGACTGTTTCCTTGGATGTGCAGAAACTTTTAATCTTGATGAAGTCCCATAAATTCATTTTATCTTTTGTTTCTCTTGCCTTTGGGGATGTGTCATGAAAAAGGTTGCTTTGGCCGATGTCGTAGAGGTTGCTGCCTATGGTCTCCTCTAGAATTTTGATGGATTCCTGTCTCACATCGAGGTCTTTCATCCATTTGGAGTTTATTTTTGTGTATGGTGTGAGATAGTGGTCAAGTTTCATTCTCTTGCATGTAGCTGTCCAATTTTCCCAGCACCATTTATTGAAGAGACTGTCTTTTCCCCACCGGATGTTTTTTCCTGCTTTATCAAATATTAGTTGCCCAAAGAGCCGAGGGTCCATTTCTGGGCTCTCTATTCTGTTCCACTGGTCTATGTGTCTGTTTTTGTGCCAGTACCATGCTGTCTTTGTGATCACAGCTTTGTAGTACAGCTCGAAATCTGGCATTGTGATGCCCCCAGCTTTGTTTTTCCTTTTCAACAGTTCCTTGGAGATTCGGGGCCTTTTCTGTTTCCATACAAATTTAAGGACTGTTTGTTCCAGTTCTTTGAAAAATGTCCTTGGTATTTTGATCGGGATAGCATTGAAAGTGTAGATTGCTCTGGGTAGCATGGACATTTTAACTATGTTAATTCTTCCGATCCATGAGCATGGAATATCTTTCCATCTTTTTATGTCTTCCTCAATGTCTTTCAAGAGTGATTTATAGTTTCTAGAATATAGGTCCTTTACGTCTCTGGTTAAGTTAATTCCAAGGTAACGTATGGTTTTTGGTGCTATTGTAAATGGGATGGATTCCCTAATTTCTCTTTCTTCGGTCTCGTTATTCGTGTATAGAAATGCAACTGATTTCTGAGCATTTATTTTGTATCCTGCCACGTTACTGAATTGCTCTATAACTTCTAATAGTTTGGGAGTGGCTTCTTTTGGGTTTTCCATATAGAGTATCATGTCATCTGCAAAGAGAGACATTTTGACTTCTTCTTTGCCAATTTGAATACCTTTGATCCCTTTTTGTCGTCTGATTGCTGTTGCAAGGACTTCTAGTACTATGTTGAATAATAGTGGCGAGAGTGGGCATCCTTGTCGAGTTCCTGATCTTAAGGGAAAGGCTTCCAGCTTTTCCCCATTGAGAATAATATTTGCAGTAGGCTTTTCATAGATGGCTTTTATGAGATTGAGAAATGTACCTTCTATTCCTACACTCTGAAGGGTTTTAATCAGGAAAGGATGCTGTATTTTGTCAAATGCTTTTTCGGCATCGCTTGAGAGGATCATATGGTTCCTGAGTCTTTTCTTGTTGATATGATGTATCACGCTGATTGATTTGCGAATATTGAACCACGCTTGCATCCCAGGTATGAATCCCACTTGATCGTGATGGATAATCCTTTTAATGTACTGTTGGATTCTATTAGCAAGTATCTTATTGAGGATTTTGGCGTCCATATTCATTAGGGAAATCGGTCTGTAATTCTCCTTTTTGATGGGGTCTTTGCCTGGTTTGGGGATCAATGTAATATTGGCCTCATAGAATGAGTTTGGTAGCTTTCCTTCTGTTTCTATTTTTTGAAATAGCTTTAGGAGAATAGGTATTATTTCTTCTTTGAATGTTTGGTAGAATTCCCCAGGAAAACCGTCCGGGCCTGGAGTTTTGTTATTTGGAAGGTTGTTTATCACTGACTCAATTTCTTCATAATTAATTGGCCTGTTTAAGGAATCAATTTCTTCCGGTTTCAATCTTGGTAGTTTATAGGTTTCCAGGAAGGATTCCATCTCTTCCAGATTGCTTAGTTTATTGGCATATAGCTGTTGATAAAAATTTCTAATAATCCTTCCAATTTCAATGGTGCTCGTCGTGACCTCTCCTTTTTCATTCATAATTTTAATAATCTGGGTCCTTTCTCTTTTCTTTTGGATAAGTCTTGCCAGTGGTCTCTCAATTTTATTGATTCTTTCAAAGAACCAGCTTCTAGTCCTGTTGATCTGCTCTACTGTACTTCTGGTTTCTGCTTGATTGATTTCAGCTCTAATTTTGGTCAGCTGCTTCCTTGTGCGTGGATTAGGCCTGTCCCTCTGTTGCTGTTCCAGCTTCTTGAGGTGAGAATATAAAAACTGCATTTTAGATTTTTCTATTCTTTTGAGTGAGGCTTGGATGGCTATGTATTTCCCCCTTAGGACTGCCTTTGCAGTATCCCATAGGTTTTGGACTGTTGTATTTTCATTCTCATTGGTCTCCATAAATTGTTTAATTTGATTTTTGATTTCCTGGTTTATCGAGTCATTCCTGAGCAGTATGGTTCTTAGTCTCCAAGTGTTTGAGTTTCTTCCAAATTTTTCCTTGTGGTTGAGTTCCAATTTCAGAGCGTTGTGGTCTGAGAATATGCAGGGGATAATTTCAATCTTTTGGTATCGGTTGAGACCTGTTTTGTGTCCCAGAACATGGTCTATTCTTGAGAATGTTCCATGGGCATTAGAATAGAATGAGTATTCTTTGGTTCTGGGGTGTAGTGTTCTATATATATCTATGAGGTCCAACTCGTCGAGTATGGCATTCAAAGCCTTTGATTCTTTGCTTAGTCTTTGCCAGGGTGTTCTGTCTATTTCTGATAGTGGAGTGTTGAGGTCCCCTACTATTAATGTATTTTTATTTATATGTCTCTTTATTCTGGTTAAGAGTTGGCTTGTGTATCTTGCTGCTCCCCTGTTGGGGGCATATATATTTATAATTGTCATATCCACTTGTTGAATACTTCCCTTAAGAATAATATAGTGCCCTTCTGCGTCTCTAACTATAGTCTGTAGTTTAAAATCCAATTTATCTGATATGAGAATTGCTACCCCAGCTTTCTTTTGAGGTCCATTTGCGTGAAAGATGGTACTCCATCCCCTTACTCTCAGTCTGAATGCATCTCTGGGTTTGAAATGAGTCTCTTGTAGACAGCAAATGGATGGGTCATTTCTTTTTATCCAATCTGCAACCCTGTGACGTTTTATGGGATGGTTCAAACCATTTACATTAAGACTGATTACTGAGAGATATGATTTTAATGTTGCCATGTTGCCAGTAAAGTCTTTGTTTGTATTGGCTGTGACTTTCTGTTCTGTATCACTCTTGGGGCCTTTTTACTTTTATAGAACCCCCTGTAATATCTCCTGTAGGGCTGGTTTCGTGGTTACAAAATTGGTTAGTGACTGGCGATTCTGAAATGTCTTTATTTCTCCATCAATTCTGAATGACAGCCTTGCTGGATAAAGGATCCTTGGCTGCATGTTTTTCTCTGAAAGAGCTTTAAATATGCTCCCCCAACCCTTTCTCTCATTCCAGGTCTGTGTAGACAGGTCTGACGTAATTCTGATGCTTTTGCCTTGGTACATGAGAAATTTCTTTGCCCTGGCCGCTTTCAATACTGTATCCTTGCATCTAATATTTGCGAATTTCACTATGACATGACGTGGGGTAGGTTTGTCATGGTTGAGCTTGGGAGGGGTCCTCTCTGCCTCTTGGACACGAATGTTTGTTTCCCTTGCTAGATTAGGGAAGTTTTCAGCTACAATTTGTTCAAATATCTCTTCTAGACCTCTGTTTTTCTCCACCCCCTCGGGGATGCCGATGATTCTAACATTGGATCGTTTCATTGAGTCAGTAATCTCCCGTAACCTACATTCGTGGGCGTGGATTTTTTTAAGACCATCTTCTATTTTCATTTTTTCCTCTATTAACCCATCCTCCAATTCACTAACCCGTTCCTCTGCTTCTGCGACCCTGGCCGTCAGAGCCTCTAGTTTTGCCTGCATTTGGCTCATAGAATTTTTAATTTCTGTCAGATTCGCTCTCATTTCTGTCCTTAGGGATTCTATATTCTCAGTAACCTTTTCGTTAATAGTTTTTTCAATTCTACTCATCATTTTGACCATGGTTACTCTGAATTCCATTTCTGATAATTTGGTTACATCCATATCCATTATTTCTGTGGCAGAGGCCACAGACTCACTGTCTTTTCTTTGCTGGGGGGGGCTTCTCCTTCTTGTCATTCTGATGAAGAGAGGTTGCGGGGTTTCCAGAGCCCAAATTATTGACTGGGTCCCAGGCCGTGCCCCTTGTTTTATAGGGATCTTAGGGATGTGGGCTTCTTCTTTAAAGATTTTATTTATTTATTTATGTGGCAGCCAACCAGCGAGAGAGGGAACAGAAGCAGGGGAGTGGGAGAGGAAGAAGCAGGCTCCCAGCGGAGGAGCCCGATGAGGGACTCCTTTCCGGAACGCTGGGATCACGCCCTAAGCCGAAGGCAGGCGCTCAATGACTGCGCCACCCAGGAGCCCGGGTTGTGGGCTTCTTGATTTTTCAGCCTGCCTTCTGGGGGAGGGGCCTGCCGCGCCGATACTCAGGCAGCCCTGTTTGGGTAGAGTCTCGGCGTCCCCTGCGAGGGGGGATGGGGATGGGCACTCCCTGAGCCGGTATTTCCAGGCTTTTGTTGTCTGGCGGCTTTCCCTGGCGGTTTGCTGTGCCTCTTCTGAGAGTCAGAGCAGCAGCGGCCAAATTTCAGCCTCTGTCACGGAACAGAAGGATTGCGGCCCAATCTCTACTAATGTTCTGGCCACTTTAACTCTGTTTCTGTTGGTGCTGCTCAACCCTGCAGCGTCCCGGGATGTGCGCCCCACACCCGGCGTCCCAGCCCTCACCTCCAGGGCCGGCGCGTCTCTGTCCTTTGTGTTTCTAATGCCGCCAGCCGCCCCGCGCGCGCGCTCCCGGGTCTCCCGGTCTCAGTCTGGATCCAGTGAGCGCACCGGGATCCGGTGTTCCACGAGATGCCTGGTGGCGCGCGCACCCGGCTCACGGTCTCAGTCTGCCGTTTTGCGGGTGCCGTCCGCAAGCCCCGCCCGCTCCCCCGTGCAAGTGGCTACCGCTTCCCGGCGCCCGAACGCGGCGGCTCCCTCCCCCTTCCGTTTATCTTCCGATATCTGTGCACAGTTTCATGGCTCCCTGCTTCGTACCTCAATACTCAGCGCTGGAGATGTTCATTTGTAGAGATCCAGATGCGTCTTCCTGCGTCTCAGGCTGGTTCTGTGTTTGTTTAGGCTGGTCTGGTACCTATCCAGCTCGACTCGGGGGACCGGCTGAAAACGGTGTCTCCTACTCCTCCGCCATCTTAACTCCTCCCCCAAGTCAAAATCTCTTAATTGTTTTAAATTAATACAGCCAAGTAAAAGAAATAGAGTATTTTATTTAGGGGGAAAAAGTCTAAGTGGGACTAGTATTTAATGAGAAAAAGTAATTTCATTAAGTTTGGAAATTAAAACTATTTTAAATAGTTAAAATTTAAATACTCGATTTGTGTTATGGTATTGTTACTGAAGTGCATTTAATTTAGTATGTTTTCTTTAACATTGATCTGTAGTTGTAGTTATATATTACTGATGAATTCCTTTTGCATTGCAGGCATTCATGTTACTCTGTGATCTTCTGATGATATTTAGCCACCAATTAATGACAGGTGGAAGGGAAGGCCTTCAGCCTTTGGTGTTTAATCCAGATACTGGACTTCAGTCTGAACTGCTCAGTTTTGTGATGGATCATGTTTTCATTGACCAAGACGAGGAGAACCAGAGCATGGGTATTTGTAGCTATTATCTTGTCAATGTTGATCTTTTTTATTTGTTTTTAAAGATTTTATTTATTTGAGAGGGAGAAAGAGACAGAGAGCATGAGTCGGGGGAAGGGGAGTGTAGAGGGAAAGAGAGAGAAGTCGGCTCCCCGCTGAGCAGAGACCCTGACACAAGGCTCGATCCCAGGACCCTGGGATCATGACCTGAGCTGAAGGCAGACGCTTGACTGAGTCACCCACATGCCCCAATGTTGATTTTTTTTTTTTACCAACCCCAAAAGATATTAGGAAATAAGTCAAATTCAGTCCCAAAAAGTAGTAGAATATTTAAAAAGAGTTATGGGGTGCCTGGGTTGCTCAGTTGGTTAAGTGTCTGACTCTTGATTTTGGTTCAGGTCATGATCCCAAGGTGGTGAGATTGAACAGTGCATTAGGCTTGTTACTGGGCGTGGAGCCTGCTTAAGATTCTCTCTTCCCCTCTGCCCCTCCCCCCACTCTCACTTGCTCTTTTTCTCTCTTTCCCTCTCCCTCTCTTTCTCTGAGAATATAAATATAAGTTAATACATTCATGTAGTTCAGAAACCAACAAGAATAAAAATGTACACAGTGAAATCTCCCTCCTTTAGAGTAGTACCTTAGACGACTTTCCCTATCACTACATATAGAGCTTCTTTATTCTTTTCCAACAGATACAAGTATTTCATTATTTATAGCATATTTTTGTTATCCATCTCCTACTGATTGATGTTTGGCTCATTTCCAATCTTCTCTTATAAATCATGCTATAATGAATAATTGTGCACATTTGTCATTTCCCGTATGTGTAAAATGTATGTGTAGGATAGATACATTTCTAATTGAACTGTGTCCAGGTTCACAGTTTTTCTAAAGGAAAGCCCCAAGTTCCTTTCTATTCCTGAATCATCATCATATAGTACTTAAATTAACAAAATATAACTATGAGATACTAAGTGTTGAAAGATTGTTAAACCTCCCAGTTGGGGTGCCTGAGTGGCTCAGTCAGTTAAGCCTCTACCTTCTGCTGAGGTCATGATTCCAGGATCCTGGAATCGAGCTCTGTGTCAGGGTCTCCCTCTCCTCACTTGTGCTCTCTCTCACTATCTCTGTCACTATCTCTGTCTCAATCTCTCAAATAAATAAATAAATAAATAAATAAAATCTTTTAAAAAAAAGCCTCACAGGTCAAAATTGTGCTGAACCTGAATAATGATAATGTGTAGCATAATTAGACCAAATATAAATAATTATAATTAGTGTTGGATAGGTTAGTTGTAAAATAGATGATTTAAAGTCTGTAGCGTATCTGATCCGTGAATCTATTTTGTGCTATAGGAGTGTTTTTTACTTAACAGAACATTTTAGAAAATACTAAATTGTGAAACAAAGTCTCTATTTAATAGAGTCCATTTTAATCTCAGGAGATAAAATTTACTTACTACTTGTCTTAAGCAAAAAGATTTCCAGCCTCTCAAAGTATTGGTGCTTCACAGCAGGACCAATTAATAGAAGGGAAGAGAGAAGTTGAGTAAGTTCTTTCATGGGGGGGAAAAATATATATATATATATAGGAAAGAAAGGAAAGAAAGAACACTCCCTAACTAAGGGCAGAGGCCAAGACAAGAGAGTCAGTCAGTACAGAGCCTAAAACAAATGTGTCAACTTCTGGAGCCTTGTGAAGACATTTTTTCTAGGATTAAAAAAAGAAGCCTGTGGGGTCTGAGAATTAAAAAAATTGAGGAAGAAATACTGCTTGTTTTGAAAGTATTTAATAGCAAGCTTTGTTTTAAAAATTGCATATGTGTACAGGCACCTGGGTGGCTCAGTTAAGCATCCAAGTCTTGATTTCAGCTCAGGTCTTGATCTCAAGATTGTGAGTTAAAGCCCCATGTTGGGCTCCACACTGGGCGTGGAGCCTACATTTTTTTTTAGAAATGTATATGAGCATAAATGGTTTGCAAAATATACTTCATGCTGATAATGTAACCATGTGTAAGATAAGCACTGAAAACTAACATCTCCATATATTTTCATTACTCCCCACATACTTCTTTCTAAAAGAAAACTTTTCCCTGTGTCTTAAAAATTTCCAGAAATTTCTTCTCTGTTGGAATATAGCTAATAGCATGTAAAGAATATTGAAATGAGAAGAGATAGCTTTTTAAGGTAAACAGACAAAAGTATTTTTATGATAAAAATATCAGAAAAATATTTATGTATGGTTTGCTTACCTCAGTCTTTGCTATGACAGTTTCCTAGAGGATAGGAACCTTGGTAACTACTAAACATTTAATAAGCATATAACTAAATATAGCACCCTAAAATAATCAGTGTAACTAACAGTTTTTATCTTACCTAAAACTGAATTGTACTATTTGTAAAGTTATAAGTTGGTGTTTGATTATGCAGATTGTCTACGTTGCTTTACCTTGGATAAAGGGCCAAAGTTCATAACCAATTTATTTTCTGTGGTTAGAGGGTGATGAAGAAGATGAAGCTAATAAAATTGAGGCCTTACATAAAAGAAGGAATCTACTTGCTGCCTTCAGCAAACTTATCATTTATGATATTGTTGACATGCATGCGGCTGCAGACATCTTTAAACACTACATGAAGGTATAGTTTCATAGTCTTATTTTTCTCCTTCCATCTAAGTGGCAGAGAAATTTGCACTTAAAAATGAAAAGATAACAGAAGCTAAATTGCCAGGTAACCATGTATTGTTGATGATTTTTTGATATATTTAAGGTTTCTCTCTTTTATAGAAGTATAAGCTTTTTGTCAATCTATACCATTATATCAACCCCATAAAGTAGGAGATCCTCACATTTATTGAAAGAATACCTTCTTATTTTCATGAGGTATATAAACTCACTTGATCAACATGGAAGAAACCTAATCTCTCTTCCTTATGACATCTCTTTAAGACATTTTTGTAAGTGTGCCATGTGTACCATGTACGCATGCCACCTGCCAGGTACTAAATTTTACAAATATTTTTAAAATTCCTGCTCTAGGAGCATCTGGGTGGTATAGTTGGTTAAGCGTCCAACTTCTAGTTTCAGCTCAGGTCATGATCTCTTGGGTCCTGGGGTTGAGCCCCACATGTAGCAGGGAGTCTGAAGATTTTCTCCCTCTGCCCCTCCCCCTAACTTGTGCACACTCTCTCTCAAATAAATAAATCTTTAATAATAAAATTCTTGCTCTAAAGTAGTTTAAAGCTGAAGACTGTCAACAATTAGACAATTACATTATATACTATAATAGAGGTATGTGTAGGGGTTCCTGGAGATGTATGAAACAGACACCCCACTCTTAAGAAATATGAGGGTTAATGGAAACTGCTTAGTAGTGACATCTGAACTAAGTCTAAGATGATAAAGATAAATTAGTAAGCAAAGAAGTACCGGGAAGGCTCGGGGGCAGATTGACCTTCATGTACAAAGACACAGAACAATGTGAATTCTTTGGGGGAAATGCAAGTAATTGATGTAGCAACATAGATTGCTTATGAGAATGGAGCCAGAGGTAAGATTTAAAGAAAGTGTCACTAGTAACTATATGCTGTGTGAGTAGCCTGGATTTTTTTCCTGAGGGAGCTAAGGAGATGTTGAAGAGTTTTAAACCATTCTTTATATGGCAGGATTTTGATAGGTACTCACCTTTCTGGCTCTTTGCTCTGCTTTCCTTAAGCTCCGTTTTGTTTCTGACCCTCTAAAAAAAGCAGTGCTCAGAAGTCTTTATGACAGGCACACTTCTCAGTTTATCTGTTTTTACCTTGTACTCCTGTCACAGATAGTGTTTTGTTTTGCCCATGTTCAGAATATTGTGTATGCCATTGATCCACTTCTGTCTTTATCCATGTTTAGTTATGGTCCAGTTCTAGTTATGACATAATAACTAATTCATCATATTTTGCTGGATAACTGCAGTGTGAGCAGTGTGCTGATAGAGATTTAAATAAAACATGATTTCTGCACTAAGGAGCTTATAGATTAATAGAGAAACTGAAATGCAAACATAATATAATGTATCATAAGAATAGTGGTTGTCTGTGTTCCATGTCATTTAGATTTGAGACACTGTTCTAAGGCTTTTATGTATGTTTGTTGATTAATCCTATGAGGTAGGGAATACATCATTTATGGATAAGGTAATTAAGGCTCAAAGAGGTTAAATAACTTTCAGAGGTCACATAACTAGTATAAGTAGCAAAAACTAGAATTTGATTCTAGGTTTGTCTAGCTTCAAAGCTTAGCTCTTCCCATTAGACCATAAAGCCTCAGCGTGATTATTGTAGTGATAGATGTACAAATTGCAAAGAGAACATGGGATAGAGAGAGAGACTTAAGTGAAAGGAACCTGAGACAGCTTCCTAAAGTAATGTCTATACACGGTTTTAATGGATGAATATGAGCTTACCGTGGTTTTTCCCTTTTCATCCCCTAACAATATGTATTGGTTTCAAGAAATGAGCTTTAACCAAAACTTGTTATCATCCTTAGCAATTTTTGCACCTCTGCTCATTGTAAGCTTTAATTTTTTTGAGAGTATTGTAATAGTTATTTGCTACTCTTTATTACATATGCTCAGTTATGTGGCTTTTTGCCCCAGTTCCCTATGTGACTGTTACAAATATGAATTTATTGGAGATTTGCCTGTTGAACCATTTTAGTATATTAATATATCTTTCTCTCTTTTTCATCTCACATCGTGAAAGCATACCCATCTTTTGAAAATTATGAAAGTCCAATTGCCAAGCTAATATACTCCTTCACATAGGTCGTAGGTTTTTAGGCATTAGCTTAGAAGTAACATCCAGATTCAGTGATTTTAAATAAGGCTTTTCTTAATTATTTACTCACAAGGAAAATCCTTTAAATCCTATGTCAAAAAAACTTGAATTATAAAGAAATTAAATTTTTCTCAGTCACTATTGAAGAAGTCGATGTTTTTATTTTTTTATATTACCATAGTAAAATACAGTCATGTTGGGGGAGCAAGGAATGACATAGTACAAAAATATTAAATGAAAAGTCTGTTACCCTAATCTTCCCTTCCCCCTTATGTAGGCCTACTCCCCAGGAGTAAGCAATTTTAACTGTTTTGGTTTTAGTTCTTTGCGAGGTTTCTACCAAAGTTCTCTTTCTTGATTTGTCACCTTTTAAGTAGTATCTGTTGAATCCATGTTACAAAGAAGAAGGAATTTTGTTTACCTGTGTCACTTCCCCTCCTCTTAGAATTCCCAGTTTTTCAGTTAACGTTAGTTATTTCATAATCTTAAATATCAAATGTGTATTCCTTTAACTTTAGACAATATCTTTTATCTCTCATTATGTTTAAGATGAAGAAATTAAACACTCCTGAACTCCCCTTTCCATTTCTTTTACCAATCCACTGTTTGTCTCATGAAATTTCAGTAATTTTAAGGCTGTGTTTTCTTTCTTTTTCTCACAGTATTACAATGACTATGGTGATATTATTAAGGAAACACTGAGTAAAACCAGGCAGATTGATAAAATTCAGTGTGCCAAGACCCTCATTCTCAGTTTACAGCAGGTAAGAAATCTGAAAGAGATAAAGAGTAGAATTAAGGTTATTGAACACTTTTATGTGCATAGTATGTACTAGGTATATCTTACCTCATTTAAACTAGGTCACTGTATCAGTACATTACTATGGATACTTTCTGGTACAAAGACATGTGTTATATGTCTTTTCTTTGGAAAATAATCTTATAGTTCACATTTCAAATAGATGAAGTCCTAAAGTGCTCCACTCTTGGACCAGATGAAATGCCAAACAGACATTAAAAAGTAACCATTTAAAAAGAAAAATATAGAAATATATTTTAAAAATATTTAATGAAGAAGGCAAGAATAATATTCAAATAAGAAAATAAATCACATATGGGGGTGCCTGGGTGGCTCAGCTGGTTAAGCGGCTGCCTCCAGCTCAGGTCATGATCCCAGGGTCTTGGGATGGAGCCCCACATCGGGCTCCCCACTCGGCAGGGAGTCTGCTTCTCCCTCTTCCTCCCCGTGCTTATGCTTTCTCTCTTGCTCTCTCAAATAAATAAATAAATATTTTTTTAAAAAAATCACATATGTTATATAGATAAGAGTCCCTAATAAATGCCTACGGAATTAATACAGAGATTTCAGGGGGTGTGTGGGGCTATAGGTATTTGTATATAAACTCAAATACATTTATACATCAACCAACACTCCAAACAAGTGACAGGTTCAGGGAAATATTTTCAATCATACATAACAAATCAGTAACAAAGATAAATCCCATAGAAAAGTGAGCAAGAGATATGAAAAGCTAGAAGAGCAAATCTTAAAAACCAATAACCATATGAAAAGAGGCATAACTTCATTAATAATTAATGAAATAAAAATTGAAACATATTTATCACTGATGGGCAAATTAGCATGAATTTAAATGATGGTTAATACCAGTGATTGATAAGATGTGGATAAAAAGGTCCCTTGTGAAAGAAATTGCTTTTGCCTTCTTGAAATATAATTTTGCAGGATATTTCAAAATTGAAGATAGATATTCCTTTTAAAAGTCAACTGTTTTTGCTGCTAGGTATCTACATTGGTACATGCAGGTACACACAAAGATATGTATGTAAAAGATGTTTATTACAGCAAGTCTGTAATATTGAAAAATTGAAGATAGTCTAAATGTCCCATCAGCAGAGGAATGGTTAAAGTGTGTTACTCTGAAGTAGCTAAAAGATTTTTAAGACAAAATATTAAGTGAAAAATAGCACGTTTCAGAGAAAAGAGAACCCTCTTACACTGTTGGTGGGAATGCAAACTGGTGCAGCCGTTATACACACATACACACACACACACACTGGAATATTACTCAGCTTAAAAAAGAATGAAATCTTACCATTTGCAATGACGTGGATGGAGTTAGAGACTATTACGCTAAACAAAATAAGTCAGAGAAAGACAGATACCATATGATTTCTCTCTCATGCAGAATTTAAGAAACAAAACAGATGAACATACAGGGAAAAAAAGGAAAAAAACAGGGCAAACCAGAAAACAGGTGCTTAACAATAGAGAACAAACTGAGGGTTATTGGAGGGGAGATGACAGGGGGATAGGCTAAATGGGTGATGGGTATTAAGGAGGGCACTTGTGATGAACACTGGGTGTTGTATGTAAGTGATGAATCACTAAATTCTACACCTAAAACTAATACTACAGCATATATTAATTAACTGGAATTTAAATAAAAGCTTGAAAAAGAAAATAAAAGAAAAATAGCAAGTTTCAGGACAGACTACATAGTATAGTTATCATTTATGTTAAAAGTTTGTATATGTAGTATATTAATGTATCTAAACCGGTCTAGAAAACCTTGAAACTTTAACATTGATTACCTTTGGAGAGAAGAATGATATTCAGTGGGAAAGAGGAAGGAGAACTTTTATTTTTGTATTCCTTGAATTTTGCACAGAGATACATTCTTTGTATTCATTTTAAGTGTAAAATTTAAAGTTTAAGGCTATTGTGTACAACCATCTCTGGAAACATTTTGAAGTTTAAGAATTTATAAATAATTACCTGTGGATACATTTGAAATGTTTGGAAGAACTGCTGTTTCTAGTCATGACACTAAGCAGTTCAGGCCAATGTGTTGCTGAAGAAAACTGAAAAGATGAATAACATAATTAATAAAAGTGATAGAAGTGCTATTTCAGTGGGATGGTATAAGAGTGAATTGAAAGATAGGGCTTGAGGAAGTGAAGAAAACAAATGTAAACAGTATTTTTCAGGATCTTTGCCAAAAAAAGAGAATCAAAACAACGTATTGATAACTGGCATAGGAGATTGAGTTAAGAGTTATGTTTTTTTGTATTTTGGGGTTTTAAAATGCATGCATATAGTATAGGGAGTAGTTAAGGATGCGGGACAGCATAGGAGCAAAGCATGGGAGCAGTAAGAGTAGGAGCAAAATTGCTGAATAGGTAAAATGGAGTGAGATCTAGTATATAAGGAGGGAGTGGCTTTAGATGAAAGCCTGGACTATTCACCTCTCATAATAGGAGGGAAGACAGATGTGTACAGATAAATTTAAGTTTCTAACCTTGGTGGTAGAATGATGATACCTTTTATATTCTTTAGTACTTCAGGATTTATTTGGTTGTTGTTATTTTGACACAATATATGTAATGTATGTGTAATTTATAAAACCCCTCCATCCAGCTTAAGAACTTCTTTGTATATTTTGTTGTTGGGTGGGAAATGTCACCCCATATATCAAATGTCTTCTACATAATGTTCTTGTCTAAGATATAGTAAATGAAAAATCAAAGTTCTGAACCCTATATTTCATATATTGCCATCCCTATTAAAACAACAAAAATAATACATAGATGTTTATGACTGCAAATATATTTCTATAAACATGTTTCCTTTCCCCAGCCCAAAATATATTATTTTTTCTTAAAAAGAAATAAATTCCTGTCTGCATTTCATTACACAACTAGCATGAAAATGAGCTCAAGAAATTAGTACTAGTAGATGACTTGGAGAAGGGGAACAATGTGGCTACAGTTCAGTGCAAGGAGGGAAATACATATTTTACCAAATGCCTTTTAAATATTTTTAAATTATATTACCTGTTCTAATAATATATAAAATAAACAAATATTTCTTAGCTGTAGGTTTTTTCCTTTTTTTTTCTTTCAACCAGTTGTTTAATGAACTTGTTCAAGAGCAAGGTCCCAACCTAGACAGGACATCTGCCCATGTCAGCGGCATTAAAGAATTGGCACGTCGCTTTGCCCTTACATTCGGACTGGATCAGATCAAGACACGAGAAGCAGTTGCCACACTTCACAAGTGAGTGAGCTGAATAAATACTTTCTGTTATACAGAATCTGGTTTACTGGAATTTAACTGAAATAACTGTTATTTGACCCATTTTTAAAGTGACAGATGATTGAATTTTCAAGTTATAAGAACATTAGAAATTGTGTAGTCTGGTGAGTCTCAACTAGAAGGGCCTTTTTAATTTGAAAAACACTTCAACTGCCTGTTTTTTCAACTTGTAAAGTATAGCAAGTAAAGTTTAACAAAATGTTCTTGTCTGGTCTGTCAGTGAGAAGATGTTATAGGAGACATGGGTTTAAAAACACTGTGCAATGCTGATTTGGTCTACGTTATTTCATAACTGAAAACTGAATGAACAGAAAATGTTAAATACCTCACACAGCTGCTCGACACCATGACCAACTCTGAGAACCAACACTCTAGTTATCTTTCTAGGGTATTGTAGTACCCCTACAAGATACACATAGGAATTTAGCTTTGTTTCACAACTTAAGGTTTTATACTTTAAATAATAGAATATTATTAAGCAAATATGTCATACAAATTAATATTGTTTTACGCTTCAAATTTATCAGATTTTACTACGTTCAGTGATGATTATCCTGCCTTCCCAACTTTGAAATTCTAGCCCATTGAGAGAACTATATATACATACGCCTTATCTGGAAAAATAAGGTGCTACTTTCTTTTGCTTCAGGGATGGCATAGAATTTGCCTTTAAATACCAAAATCAGAAAGGACAAGAATATCCACCTCCTAATCTGGCTTTCCTGGAAGTACTAAGTGAATTTTCTTCTAAACTTCTTCGACAGGACAAAAAGACTGTGTAAGTTGTTTTTATCATGATACCCTTGTAATTTTAAATGTTTTATTTTTTAGAAAATGTTAATCATTTAGCTCTAATTACTTTTGATAACATAAGCTCTGATAGTTTGTTTTAAGGAGCTTTAGTTTTCTTTCAAGCATTTACATAGTTGTTCTTTCCCTGCTTGCTTTTAGTACTCTGGAATTAAATTAGGTAAGTGAGAAATGATTTCTTATTCTACAATTCAGAGAAGTAGGGACATTGGCTTAGCCGTTGTGTAACCCATTCTTTTTTCCTTTTATACTAATTATATTTTAGTTTTACAGGTGACCCTTGAACAACACAGGTTGGGGCATTGACCCCCTCACAGTCGAAAATTGTGTATAACTTTATTTTTTTTTCTTTTTTAAATTTTTATTGAAGTATAGTTGACATACAGTGTTATATTAGTTTCAGGTATATAACAGTGACTTGACAATTCTATACATTGCTCAGTGCTCAGCATGATAAGTATAGTAACTATCTGTCACATACAACATCATTACAGTATTACTGACTATATCCTCTATGCTGTACTGCATATAAGTTTTGACCCCCAAAAAGCTTAATTAACTATAAGTAGCCTATTATTGACTGGAAGCCTTACTGATAACAGTCAATTAATGTATTTCATATGTTACATGTATTATATGCTATATTCTTACAATAAAGTAAGCTAGAGAAAAGAAAATGTTAAGAAAGTCATTTCCTTATGACTTTGAAAAAATGTATTTACCGTACTGTGGTGTATTTATTGAAAGGAATCCAGGGATGCCTGGGTGGCTCAGTCACTTAAGCATCTGCCTTCGGCTCAGGTCATGATCCCAGGGTCCTGGGATCGAATCCCATATGAGGCTCCCTGCTCAGTGGGGAGCCTGCTTCTCCCTCTGCCTGCTATTCCCCCTGCTTGTGCTCTCTCTCTCTCTCTGACAAATAAATACATAAATAAATCTTTAAAAGGAAAAGAAATCCACATATAAGTCAACCTGCACAATTCAAACCCATGTTCAAAGGTGAACGGCATTTTTTATTTGACTTGATTCAAGATGAGTGATTTCTTTTTCAACAGTTTAAAGAAATAATATATGCAATTTTCAATAAAAAATGTTGATGGGATCCCGAATTTTATAAATTGGTAGGAAGGTGTGTCAGTTGTAATAATAGGCTAACTGAACAGAAATTTGGAGAGACAGTCAAGAATTTTATAAATGTGAGTGGTAATTCTAAGATGTTGACTTTATGTTGGTCAGAAAAATATTTATTTTTTTAAAGATTTTATTTATTTGTCAGAGAGAGAGAGCACAAGCAGGGGGAGTGGCAGGCAGAGGGAGAAGTAGGCTCCCTGCTGAACAAGGAGCCTGATGTGGGATCCTGAGCCGAAGGCAGGCACTTAATCGACTGAGCCACCCAGGTGTCCTGGTCAGAGAATATTTATTAAGCCCATAAGCTGGTCAGGTAATGTTCTATAGCTATTGTTCTAGTATGGCCAGGCAGTGAACAATACAAAGTTTCTGCCCCCAGAAAGCTTTTGTTTTAGTGCAGGGAGACACAATATAAACATAGCAACAAGAGTGTCAGGCACTGAAATAGAATAACATGATAGAGAATGAGTGGTGGGTATTTGTGGGGGTAGGGTGGTTTG
Source organism: Ursus arctos (assembly GCF_023065955.2). NCBI lineage: Eukaryota > Metazoa > Chordata > Mammalia > Carnivora > Ursidae > Ursus > Ursus arctos. Next base: position 26,003,028 of record NW_026622875.1, read on the forward strand.
AAAGCTTTATTATAGGCATTTACAGTTATACATTTTCCTCTGAGCGTTACTTTAGCTGCATCTCATACATTCTGGTAGCTTGCATCTCATACATTATGGTAGCTTGCATTTTTGTTTTCATTCATCTCAAAGTATTTTTTTTCATTGCCCTTGTGATATGTTCTTTTATCTTTAGGTTATTAAGGAGTATTTTGTTTAATTTCCACATACTTGTGAATTTCTAAATCTTACTTCCATTATTGATTTTTAATTTCATTCCATTGTGGTTAGAGAACATACTTTGTATAATTTCAATCCTTTCAAATTTATTGAGGCTTGTTTTGCAAACCAACATATGGTATATTCTGGAGAATGTTCCATGTATACCTGAGGAGAATATGCATTATGCTGCTGGTGTTCAGTGGTGTTGAGATCGCTATTAGGTTACATGGCTTGTAGGGTTTTTTTTAATAGTGTTGTTCAAGTCTTCTATTTCTTTGTTGATATTTTGTCTGGTTGTTCTATGCATTATTAAAAGTGGGGTATTGGAGTCTCCCTAACTATTATTACTGAATTGTTATTTTTCCTCTCAGTTCTCTCACTTTTTGCTTCACGTATTTTGGAGCTAGCTCTGTTGTTGGGTATACATGTTTATAATTGTTATGTCTTCCTCACTCTTAGATATCAATATAAAAATGTCCTTCTCTGTCTCTAGTAATTTTTGTCTTAAAATCTATTTTGTCTGATAGTAATGTAACTATTCCAGCTGTATTTTAGTTATTGTTTGCATGGTATACCTTTTTTCTATCCTTTAACTTTCCGCCTTTCTATCGTTGAATCTAAAGTGTGTTTCTTACAGATAGCATGTAGTTGGATCATGTTTTTTTGTTTATTTTAATCCAATTTCTGCCATTATACTGTTTGTTTTTTATAGATCTTTGTTTTTTCCTCCAATAAAGCAATAAAGCTTTATGAAGTGGGTGTTTTCTAGTACAACATTTTACTTTCTTCAAAAATACTTAATTTTACTTTTTTAGTTATTTCCTTAGTGTTTTTTTCTAGGCCTTAAAATATGCATTTTACCAAAATTTCTTCAAATTTATTCTAAGGAAATATAAAAATTTTACTCCTATATAGCTCCATTTCTATTCTCCCCCTTTGGTGCCATTATTGTTACACATACTGCATCTAAATATGTTACAGCCCAACAATACATTATTATAATTATTACTTGATATAATTATATGTCTTTTAAATACACTTAGAAAAGAAATAGAGCCTAGTATACATTTGTTATAGAGTTTGTCTTAATAACCTTCTTATTTACCATTTCTGGTTTTCTTCATTTCTTCCTGTGGATCTGAAATACCATTTGTCATCATTTCCTTACGCTAATACATCTTTGTTCCCACCTACTTCTTTTGTGTTTATTATCAAATATATTACATTTCTATGTTATTGACTCAACAATACAGTAATACATATTGTTTTATATAATTGCTGTTTAAATCGGTGAAAAGAATAAAGTAAATATGCAATTATATTGTCCTTTCTAACTACCTAGTAATCACCTTTCAGCTGTCTTTGTTTTTTCATGTGTAGATTATTCTCTCACATCATTTGCTTTCAGCCTGAAGAACATCTTTTATTATTTCTCATAAGGCAGGTCAGTCAGCAACAAATTCTGTGTTTATTCCACCTGGGAGTGTCTTTATTTTGTCTTTAGCTTTGGAATATAGTTTTGCTAGATATAACATTCTTGTTTGATAGGGTGTTACTTTCAGTACATTGACTGTGTTATCCCACTGCCTGCACCTCCGTTGCATCTAATAAGAAGTCTTTGGAGTTTAAATTTAATGGAACTCGCTTGTATGTAATGAGTTACTTTCTCTTCCTTCAAGATTTTTTTCTGTCTTTGGCTTTTAGCTAAAATTTTGCCTGTGATGCATCTGGGTATGGGTCTTTCTGCATTTATTTACTTGGACTTTGTTGAGCCTTGAGAATGTGTAGGTTAATGTTTTTTGTCAAATTTGGAAGTAATTAGCCATTATTTCTTTATGTTTACTCCTTCTTTTCCTGGTACTCCCATTACACCTATCAGTACACGTAATGATATCCCACATTTTTGTGAGGCTCTGTTCGTTTTTCTTTATTCTTTTTTTCTCTCCATTCAGAATGTATAATCTCTGATATATATTCAAGATTAGTGATTATTGATTCTCCCAGCTCAAATCTTTTGAGCCCTTATGGAGAATTTTTAATTTTCTATTGTACTTTTCAACTGCAGAATTTCCATTGGTTCTTTTTCATCATTTCTTTCTTTTTTTTGGATGTATTTATTTATTTGAGAGAAAGAAAGTACAGGGGGTGGGGAGGGACAGAAGGAGAGGGAGAAAGAGAATCCCAAGGACAGAAGGAGAGGGAGAAAGAGAATCCCAAGACTCCCTGCTAAGCACAGACCCACTCACCCCCAGCAAGGGGTTCAATCTCAGGACCCTGAGATCACAACCTGAGCCGAAACCAAGAGTCAGAGGCTCAACTGACTAAGCCACCCAGGCACCCCCCATCATTTCTTTTTATTCATATTCTGCATTTAATGAGGTAGTGACATCATATTTTTCATTCCTTATATATGGGTTCTTTTTAGTTCTTTAAATATTTTTAAATAATAGCTTTGCAGTCTCTGTGGGCCACTGTTTTTATTGCTCACTTTTTTACTGCTATATGTAGGTCACATTTCCCTATTTCTTTGCATGTCTCATAATTTTTTGTTGAAACGGAACAGTTTAGATAATAGTGTTGCATATATGATACATTGTGAAATAACTACTCTTGATACTGATTTACCACACCCCTAGACACTGATGTTGTTTGCTTGGTCATTTGTTTAGAGGCTTGGATGAACAAACTCTGTGAAGTCTGTTTCTCTTGCAGTGTGCAGCCTCTGCTGTGCCTACTCAGATTTTTTTTTTTTCTCCTTTTATCATTTGGCTTGAATACCTAGGAGTCACCCCTATATTAGCATTAGACTCATTAATCAAAGATTGTGCTTACACCTCCTTGGCCATTTAGATTTTTACTTATTACTATTTGATGTGTGTGTGGCTTGAAGGCTGCTATCACAGTTCAGGGGGCACGGTCAGTCAGAGGACTAGGAGCTTGGAAGTTCTCTCTCTGATTGCTCCTGAGAAGGGCAGCCTCGGGTATGTGCAGTCTTCCAGACTAACGGAAGTATGTGATTTGGTTTAATTTAGTTCAATTTGATTTTATTAGATTTAGCTTAATTTTTAGAGAAGTTTTGGTTCACAGCAAAATTGAGGGGAAGGTACAGAGAATTCCCATATATCCCCCTGCCCTTATACATGCAGTCTCCCCATTATCAACATCTACCACCAAAGTGATTCAGTTGTTACAATTGATGAACCTACCTTGACATATCATAATCACCAAAGTTACATTATAGTTCACTCTTGATGTTGTACATTCTGTGGGTTTAGACAAATGTATGACATGCACTATTATTATGGTATCATATAGAGTATTTTTTCACATCCCTAAAAATCCTGTGTTTTGCCTGTTCATCCTTCCTCTCCTCCCCCAATCCCTAGCAACCACTGATCATTTCACTGTTTCTATAGTTTTGCCTTTTCCAGAATGTTACATAGTTGGAATCTTAGGGTATATAGCCTTTTCAGGTAATCTTCTTTCACTTAGTAATATGCATTTAAAGTTCCTCTCTGTCTTTTCATTGCTTGATAGCTCGTTTCTTTTTGTGTATAGAAATACCACAATTGATTTAGCCATTCACCTACTGAAGGACATCTTGGTTGCTTCCTAGTTTTGGCAGTTATGAATAAAAGTGCTATAAACATCACCTACTGAAGGACATCTTGGTTGCTTCCTAGTTTTGGCAGTTATGAATAAAAGCGCTATAAACATCCCTGTGTAAGTAATTGTGAGGACTTAATTTGTCATGTCTTTTGGGTAAATACTAAGGAGCTTGATTGCTGGATCACATGGTAAGAGTACGTTTAGTTTTTAAGAAACTGTCAGCACAGGGGATGGGCGGACTCGCGGACCGGCACCCGCGAGAGAGCACACTGAGACCGTGAGCCGGGGAACGTGCGCCTCCAGCCTGAAATGGAGCTCCGGTGTGCTCACTGGAACCAGACTGAGACCGGGAGCCCCGGAGCACGGGGGCAGCTGACGGCTGGCGGTGTTAGAAACACAAAGGACAGAGACGCGCCAGCCCTGGAAGTGAGGGCTGGGACGCCGTGTGTGGGGCACACATCCCGGGACGCTGCAGGGTTGAGCAGCACCAACAGAAACAGAGTTAAAGTGGCCAGAACATCAGTGGAGAATGGTCCGCGATCCCTCTGTTCTGAGACAGAGGCTGAGATCGGCCACTGCTGCTCTGACTCCCGGGAGAGGCACAGCAAACTGCCAGGGAAAGCCGCCAGAGAACAAAAACCTGGAAATACTGGCTCACAGTGTGCCCATCTCCATCCCCCCTTGCAGGGGACACGGAGACTCTACCCAAGCAGGGTTGCCTGAGTATTGGCTTGGCAGGCCCCTCCCCCAGAAGGCAAGCTGAAAAATCAAGAAGCTCACATCCGTAAGATCCCTATAAAACAAATGCGCACTGCCTGGGTCCCGGTCAATAATTTGGGCTCTGGACAACCCCGCAACCTCCCCTCATCAGAATGACGAGAAGGAGAAATCCCCCCCAGCAAAGAAAAGACAATGAGTCTGTGGCCTCTGCCATAGAACTAATGGATATGGATATAACCAAATTATCAAAAATGGAATTCAGAGTAACAATGGTCAAGATGATGTGTAGACTTGAAAAAAGTATTAACGAAAATGTTAATGAGAATATAGAATCTCTAAGGGTGGAAATGAGAGCGAATCTGGCAGAAATTAAAAACTCTATGAGCCAAATGCAGTCAAAACTACAGGCTCTCACGGCCAGGGTGAATGAGGCAGAACGTATCAGCAAATTGGAGGATGGGTTAGTAGAAGAAAAAGCTAAAATAGAATCTGGGCTCAAAAAAATCCATTCCAAGAAGGTAGGTTACGGGAGAGTACTGACTCAATGAAACGTTCCAATGTCAGAATCATTGGCATCCCCGAGGGGGTGGAGAAAAACAGAGGTCTAGAAGAGATATTTGAACAAATTGTAGCTGAAAACTTCCCTAATCTAGCAAAGGAAACAAGCATCTGTGTCCAAGAGGCAGAGAGGACCCCTCCCAAGCTCAACCACGATAAACCTGTGCCACGTCACGTCATAGTGTACTTCACAAATATTAGATCCAAAGATACAGTGTTGAAAGCGGCCAGGGCAAAGTAATTTCTCACGTACCAAGGCAAAGGTATCAGAATTACATCAGACCTGTCTATACAGACCTGGAATGAGAGAAAGGGTTGGGGGACCATTTTTAAAGCTCTTTCAGAGAAAAACATGTAGCCAAGGATCCTTTATCCAGCAAAGCTGTCATTCAGAATGGATGGAGAAATAAAGACCTTCCAGAATCACCAGTCATTGACCAATTTTGTAACCACGAAACCAGCCCTACAGGAGATATGAAGGGGGGGTTCTATAAAAGTAAAAAGGCCCCAAGAGTGATACAGAACAGAAAGTCACAATCTATAGAAACAAAGACTTTACTGGCAACATGTCATCATTAAAATATATCTCTCAATAATCAGTCTCAATGTAAATGGCCTAAATGCTCCCATAAATGCCACAGGGTGCAGATTGGATAAAAAGACATGACCCATCCATTTGCTGTCTACAAGAGACTCATTTTGAACCTAAAGATACATTCAGACTGAAAGTAAAGGGATGGAATACCATCTTTCATGCCAACGGACCTCAAAAGAAAGCTGGGGTAGCAATTCTCATATCAGATAAATTGGATTTTAAACTAAAGACTATAGTTAGAGACACAGAAGGGCACTATATTATTCTTAAAGGATGTATCCAACAAGTGGATATGACAATTATAAACATATATGCCCCCACCAGGGGAGCAGCAAGATACACAAGCCAGCTCTTTACCACAATAAAGAGACATATAGATAAAAATACGTTAACAGTAGGGGACCTCAACACTCCACTATCAGCAATAGACAGATCACCTAAGCAAAGAAACAAGAGCTTTAAATGCCATACTCGACGAGTTGGACCTCATAGATATATATAGAACACTACACCCCAGAACCAAAGAATACTCATTCTATTCTAATGCCCGTGGAACATTCTCAAGAATAGACCATGTTCTGGGACACAAAACAGGTCTCAACCGATACCAAAAGACTGAAATTATCCCCTGCATATTCTCAGACCACAACGCTCTGAAATTGGAACTCAACCACAAGGAAAAATTTGGAAGAAACTCAAACACTTGGAGACTAAGAACCATCCTGCTCAGGAATGACTCGATAAACCAGGAAATCAAAAATCAATTTAAACAATTTATGGAGACCAATGAGAATGAAAACACAATGGTCCAAAACCTATGGGATACTGCAAAGGCAGTCCTAAGGGGGAAATACATAGCCATCCAAGCCTCACTCGAATAGAAAAATCTAAAATGCAGTTTTTATATTCTCACCGCAAGAACCTGGAACAGCAACAGAGGGACAGGCCTAATCCACGCACAAGGAAGCAGTTGACCAAGATTAGAGCAGAAATCTATGAATTAGAAACCAGGAGTACAGTAGAGCAGATCAACAGAACTAGAAGTTGGTTCTTTGAGAGAATCAATAAAATTAACAGACCACTGGCAAGACTTATCCAAAAGAATAGAGAAAGGACCCAAATTAATACAATAATGAATGAAAAGGGAGAGGTCACAACCAACACCAATGAAATTGGAAGGATTTTTAGAAGCTTTTATCAACAGCTTTATGCCAATAAATTAAGCAATCTGGAAGAGATGGAGGCCTTCCTGGAAACCTATAAACTACCAAGACTGAAACAGGAAGAAACTGATTTTTTAAACAGGCCAATTAAGTATGAAGAGATTGAGTCAGTGATAAACAACCTTCCAAATAACAAAACTCCAGGCCCGGATGGTTTTCCTGGAGAATTCTTCCAAACATTCAAAGAAGAAATAATACCTATTCTCCTAAAGCTATTTCAAAAAATAGAAACAGAAGGAAAGCTACCAAACTCATTCTATGAGGCCCATATTACCTTGACCCCCAAACCAGGCAAAGACCTCATCAAAAAGGAGAATTACAGATCGATTTCCCTAATGAATATGGATGCCAAAATCCTCAACAAGATCCTGGCTAATAGAATCCAACAGTACATTAAAAGGATTATCCATCATGATCAAGTGGGATTCATCCCTGGGATGCAAGTGTGGTTCAACATTCACAAATTGATCAGCGTGATACATCATATCAACAAGAAAAGACTCAGGAACCATATGATCCTCTCAATTGATGCAGAAAAAGCATTTGACAAAATACAGCATCCTTTCCTGATTAAAACCCATCAGAGGGGCGCCTGGGTGGTGCAGTCGTTAAGCGTCTGCCTTCGTCTCAGGGCATGATCCCGGAGTCCTGGGATCGAGCCCCACGTCAGGCTCCTCTGCTGGGAGCCTGCTCCTTCCTCTCCCACTACCCCTGCTTGTGTTCCCTCTCTCACTGGCTGTCTCTCTCTCTCTCTGTCAAATAAATAAAATCTTTAAAAAAAAAAAAAAACCTTCAGAGTGTAGGGATAGAGGGTACATTCCTTAATCTCATAAAAACCATCTATGAAAAGCCTACAGCAAATATCATTCTCAGTGGGGAATAGCTGAAAGCCTTTTCCTTAAGATCAGGAATACGACAAGGATGCCCACTCTCGCCACTGTTATTCAACATAGTACTAGAAGTCCTTGCAACAGCAATCAGACAACAAAAAGGGATAAAAGGTATCCAAATCGGCAAAGACGAAGTCAAACTGTCTCTCTTCACAAATGACATGATACTCTATATGGAAAACCCAAAAGAATCCACTCCCAAACTATTAGAAGTTATAGAGCAATTCAGTAATGTGGCGGGATACAAAATCAATGCTCAGAAATCAGTTGCATTTCTATATACGAATAATGAGACTGAAGAAAGAGAAATTAGGGAATCCATCCCATTTACAAAAGCACCAGAAAACATACGTTGCCTTGGAATTAACTTAACCAGAGACGTAAAGGACCTATATTCTAGAAACTATAAATCACTCTTGAAAGACATTGAGGAAGACACAAAAAGATGAGAAAATATTCCATGCTCATGGATCGGAAGAATTAACATAGTTAAAATGTCCATGCTACCCAGAGCAATCTACACTTTCAATGCTATCCTGATCAAAATACGGAGGACATTTTTCAAAGAACTAGAACAAATAGTCTTTAAATTTGTATGGAACCAGAAAAGGCCCAGAATCGCCAAGGAACTGTTGAAAAACAAAGCTGGGGGCATCACAATGCCGGATTTCGAGCTGCACTACAAAGCTGTGATCACAAAGACAGCATGGTACTGGCACAAAAACAGACACATAGACCAATGGAATGGAATAGAGAACCGAGAAATGGACTCTCGACTCTTTGGGCAACTGATCTTTAATAAAGCAGGAAAAAACATCCAGTGGAAAAAAAGACAGTCTCTTCAATAAATGGTGCTGGGAAAATTGGACAGCTACATGCAAAAGAATGAAACTTGACCACTCTCTCACACCATACACAAAGATAAACTCCAAATGGACGGAAGACCTCGATGTGAGACAGGAGTCCATCAAAATCCTGGAGGAGAACATAGGCAGCAACCTCTACGACATTGGCCAAAGCAGTCTTTTTCATGACACATCTCCAAAGGCAAGAGAAACAAAAGATAAAATGAACTTGTGGGACTTCATCAAGATAAAAAGCTTCTGCACAGCCAAGGATACAGTCCGAAAAAAACTCAGAGGCAGCCCACAGAATGGGAGAATATATTTGCAAATGATGCTACACATAAAAGACTGGTATCCAAGATCTACAAAGAACTTCTCAAACTCAATACGCGAGAAACAAATAAATCATAAAATGGACAGAAGTTATGAACACTTTTCCAATGAAGACATACAAATGGCTAACAGACACATGAAAAAATGTTCAAAATCATTAGCCATCAGGGAAATTCAAATCAAAACCATACTAAGATTCCACCTTAAGCCAGTTAGAATGGCAAAAATTGACAAGGCAAGAAACAACAATTGCTGGAGAGGATGTGGAGAAAGGGTATCCCTCCTACATTGTTGGTAGGAATGTAAGTTGGTACAACCACTCTGGAAAACAGTGTGGAGGTCCCTCAAAAAGTTAAAAATTGAGCTACCCTATGATCCAACCATTGCACTACTGGGTATTTACCCCAAAGATACAGACGTAGTGAAGAGAAGGGCCATATGCACCCCAATGTTCATAGCAGCATTGTCCACAATAGCTAAATCGTGGAAGGAGCCGAGATGCCCTGCAACAGATGACTGGATTAAGAAGTTGTGGTCCATATATACAATGGAATATTACTCAGCTATCAGAAAGAACGAGTTCTCAACATTTGCTACAACATGGACGGCACTGGAGGAGATAATGCTAAGTGAAATAAGTCAAGCAGAGAAAGACAACTATCATATGATTTCTCTCATCTATGGAACATAAGAACTAGGAAGATCGGTAGGGGAAGAAAGGGATAAAGAAAGGGGTGGTAATCAGAAGGGGGAATGGAGCATGAGAGACTATGGACTCTGAGAAACAAACTGAGGGCTTCAGAGGGGAGGGGGTGGGTGAATGGGATAGACTGGTGATGGGTAGTAAGGAGGGCACGTATTGCATGGTGCACTGGGTGTTAATACGTAACTAATGAATCATCAAACTTTACATCAGAAACCAGGGATGTACTGTATGGTGACTAACATAATATAATAAAAAAAAAAAACATTTAAAAAATAGAAATAAAAAAATAAAAATATTTGGGGGAAAAAAAAGAAAAGAAACTGTCTGTCTTCCAAAGTTGCTATACCATTTTCCATTCCCACCAGCAATGTATGAGAGTTTCTGTTGTTCTGCATCCTCACTAGTATTTGTTGTTGTCAGTGTTCTGGATTTTGGCCATTCTAATAAGTTCATAGTGGTATCTCATTTTAATTTGCATTTCTCTGATGACATATGATGTGGAGCATCTTTTCATGCTTATTTGCCATCTGCATATTTTCTTTGGTTAGGTGTCTGTTCAGATCTGACACCCATTTTTTAATCAGGTTGTTTGTTTTCTTATTGTTGACTTTTAAGAGTTCCATATGAGATGTGTATTTTTGCAGATAGTTTCTCCCAGTCTGTGGTTGTCTTCTCATTCTCTAGACAGTATCTTTCACAGAACAGAAGTTTTTAATTTTAATGTACTCCACCACAACAATTATTACTCCAGGGACCTTGCCTTTGGTGTTGTGTCTAAAAAGTCATTGCCATACCCTGGGTTATCTAGGTTTTCTTCTGTATTATTTTCTAGGAGTTTTAAGTTTTACATTTTACATTTAGGTTTATAATCCATTTTGAGTTGATTTTTGTGAAATATATAAGGCTTGTGTCTAGACTAATTTATTTACTTATGGACATCCAGTTGTTCCACCACCACTTATTGAAGAGACTGCCTTTTTGCTCCATTTTATTGCGTTTCCTCCTTTGTCAAAGATCAGTTGACTATATTTATGTGGGTCTATTTCTGGGCTCTCTTTTCTGTTCCATTGATCTCTGTGTCTAATCATTTGCATGTACCACACTGTCTCAATTACCATAGATTTTTCTTTATTTTTCCAGCCTTACTGAGATAAATTTGACATACAGCATTGTGTGTTTAAGATGTACAGTGTGATGATTTGATATACATATATATTGCAAAATGATTATATTGTAGCTTTATAGTAAGTTTTCTAGTTGCGTAGTGTCAGTCCTCCAACTTTGTTGTTCTCCTTCAGTTTTGTATTGGCTATTCTGGTACTTTTGCCTCTCCATATAAACCTTAAAATCCACTTGTCATTATCCACAAAATAACTTGAGATCTTGGTTGGAATTGCATTGAATATAGATCAGGTCAGAAAGAAGTGACTTAATACTCTCTTTGTAGGCATGAACGTGGTATATGTCTCCATGTATTTAGTTCTTTCATTTCATTCATCAAGAGAGTTTTGCAGTTTTCCTCATATATAGATCTTGCATATTTTTTGTTAGATTTACACTTTAGTTCATCTTTGGGGGTGCAAATGTAAGTGGCATTATTTTTAATTTCAAATTCCACTTGTAATTTTTTGCCCTATAAACTTGCTAGAATTGCATATTCGTCCCAGAAGAGATTTTTCTGTCAGTTCTTTAGGATTTTCTACATAGATAACCATGTCATCTACAAACAATGACAGTGATTTCTTCCTTCCCAAACTATAATTTTTATTTCCTTTTTTGTCTTATTGAATTAACTAAAATTTCCAGTACAGTGTTGAAAAAAAGTGGTGAGGGGCGCCTGGGTGGCACAGCGGTTAAGCATCTGCCTTCGGCTCAGGGCGTGATCCCAGCGTTCTGGGATCAAGCCCCACATCAGGCTCCTCTGCTATGAGCCTGCTTCTTCCTCTCCCACTCCCCCTGCTTGTGTTCCCTCTCTCGCTGGCTGTCTCTATCTCTGTTGAATAAATAAATAAAATCTTTAAAAAAAAAAAAAAAGAAAAAAGTGGTGAACAGGGACATTCTTGCCTGATTTAGTGGGATATCTTCAAGTTTTTTACCATTAAGTATGTTAGTTGTACATTTTTTTGTAGATGATCTTTATCATTGAGAAAAATCCCCTTTTAGTTTACTGAGCGTTTTTATCAAGAATGGGTGTTACATTTTATCAAATGCTTTTTCTTTTTTTTTTCAATAATATTTTTTTATTATGTTAGTCACCGTATACTACATCCCTAGTTTTTGATGTAAAGTTCCATGATTCATTACTTGTGTATAACACCTAGTGCACCATGCAATCAATACCTGCCCTCCTTAATACCCATCACTAGCCTATCCCATCCCCCCACCCCCCTCCCCTGTGAAGCCCTCAGTTTGTTTCCCAGAGTCTATAGCCTCTCATGCTTCATTCCCCCTTCTGTTTACCCCCCCTTTCTTCTTCCCTTTCTTCTCTTACCGATCTTCCTACTTCTTATGTTCCATAAATGAGTGAAACCATATGATAATTGTCTTTCTCTGCTTGACTTATTTTGCTTAGCACTATCTCCTCCAGTCCCGTCCATGTTGCAGCAAATGTTGGGTAATCGTTCTTTCTGATGGCTGAGTAATATTCCATTGTATATATGGACCACATCTTCTTAATCCAGTCATCTGTTGAAGGGCATCTCGGCTCCTTCCATGATTTAGCTATTGTGGACAATGCTGCTATGAACATTGGGGTACATATGGCCCTTCTCTTCACTACGTCTGTATCTTTGGGGTAAATACCCAGTAGTGCAGTGGCTGGATCATAGGGTAGCTCAATTTTCAACTTTTTAAGGGACCTCCACACTGTTTTCCAGAGTGGTTGTACCAACTTACATTCCCACCAACAATGTAAGAGGGATCCCCTTTCTCCACATCCTCTCCAACATTTGTTGTTTCTTGCCTTGTCAGTTTTTGCCATCCTAACTGGCATAAGGTGGTATCTCAGTGTGGTTTTGATTTGAATTTCCTTGATGGCTAATGATTTTGAACATTTTTTCATGTGTCTGTTAGCCATTTGTATGTCTTCATTGGAAAAGTGTCTGTTCCTATCTTCTGCCCATTTTTTGATTTATTTGTTTCTCATGTATTGAGTTTGAGAAGTTCTTTGTGGATCTTGGATACCAGTCTTTTATCTGTACTATCATTTGCAAATATATTCTCCCATTCCGTGGGCTGCCTCTTAGTTTTTTTGACTGTTTCCTTGTGCAGCAGCTTTTTATCTTGATGAAGTCCCACAAGTTCATTTTATCTTTTGTTTCTCTTGCCTTTGGAGATGTGTCATGAAAAGACCTGCTGTGGCTGATGTCGTAGAGGTTGCTGCCTATGTTCTCCTCTAGGATTTTGATGGATTCCTGCCTCACATTGAGGTCTTTCATCCATTTGGAGTTTATCTTTGTGTATGGTGTGAGAGAGTGGTCAGGTTTCATTCTTTTGCATGTAGCTGTCCAATTTTCCCAGCACCATTTATTGAAGAGACTGTCTTTTTTCCACTGGATGTTTTTTCCTGCTTTATCAAAGATTAGTTGCCCAAAGAGCCGAGCGTCCATTTGTGGGTTCTCTTTTCTGTTACATTGGTCTATGTGTCTGTTTTTGTGCCAGTACCATGCTGTCTTTGTGATCACAGCTTTGTAGTACAGCTTGAAATCCGGCAACATGGTGCCCCCAGCTTTGTTTTTCCTTTTCAATAATTCCTTGGCAATTCAGGGCCTTTTCTGGTTCCACACAAATTTAAGGGCTGTTTGTTCTGGTTCTTTGAAAAATGTCATTGGTATTTTGATCGGGATGGCATTGAAAGTGTAGATTGCTCTGGGTAGCATAGACATTTTAACTATGTAAATTCTTCCGATCCATGAACATGGATTATTTTTCCATCTTTTTGTGGCTTCTTCAATGTCTTTCAAGAGTGATTTGTATTTTCTAGAATATAGATCCTTTACGTCTCTGGTTAAGTTAATTCCGAGGTAACGTATGATTTTTGGTGCTATTGTAAATGGAATGGATTCCCTGATTTCTCTTTCTTCAGTCTCATTGTTCATGTATAGAAATGCAACTGATTTCTGAGCATTGATTTTGTATTCCACCATATTACTGAATTGCTCTATAACTTCTAGTAGTTTGGGGGTGGATTCTTTTGGGTTTTCCATATAGAGTATCATGTCATCTGCGAAGAGAGACAGTTTGACTTCTTCTTTGCCGATTTGGATACCTTTTATTCCTTTTTGTTGTCAGATGCTTTTTCTGTATTTATTGATGTGATATTTGATTTTTCTTTTTTAGGCTTTTGATGTGACGGAATATTAGAGTTGATTTTCAGATGTTGAACCAGCCGTGCATACCTGGGTTACATCCCACTCCATCATGGTGTATATACTTCTTTCTCTATTTTGCTAATATTTTGTTGAGGACTTTTGCTTTATATTCATTAATTAATTAGTCTGTAGTTTTCTTGTATTATCTATGTCTGCTCTTGGTATTAGGATAATATTGGCCTCATAGAATGAAGTAGAAAGTATTGCCTCTGCTCCTGTCCTCTGAAAGAGATTGTAGAGAATTGGTAGGTTTTTTCCTTAAATCACCAGTTAACTCATTTGAGCCAGGTGCTTCCTGTTTTGGAAGGTTATTAATTATTGAATCAATTTATTTAATAGATAATAGGCCTATTCCGATTGTCTGTTTCTTCTTCTGGGGGATTTGGCAATTTGTGTTTCAAGGAATTGGTCTCTTTCATCTGGATTAGCAAATATGTGGGCATAGACGTGTTTATAGTATTCCTTTATTTTCCTGTTAATGTTCACAGGATCTGTAATTATATGTTCTCTTTAATTTCTGGTATTAGTTATTTGTACCCTCTCTTCCCCCCACCCTGACCCCCTATGCTGGCTAGAGACTAATCAATTTTATTGTTCTTTTCAAAGAGCCAGCTTTTAATTCTGCTGATTCTCTATATTGCTTTCTGTTTTTAATTTCATTGATTTCTACTCCATTTTTTTATTATTTCTTTTGGTCGTCTTTTTCTAATTTTCTAAGGTGGCAACTTAGGTTGTTGATTTTGGATCTTTTTCTGATATGTGCATTCAGTGCTGTAATTTTCTTCTATCCACCACTTTCACTGCACAAATTTTGCACAAATTTTGATATGCTATTATTTTCATTTAGTTCAAATTATTTTTAAATTTCTCTTGGGAGTTCTTTGTCTCATGTGTTATCTTAAAGCATATTATTTAATCTCTGTGTATCTTTCTGATAATGATTTCTAGTTCAATTAAATTTCTAATTTTAATTGAAGAGCAGACATTGTATGATTTCTCTTAAATTTGTTAAGATGTGTTTTATGACATAATGTGAACTCTTGATGTTACAGGTGAGCTTGAGAAAAATATATATTCTGCTTTTGGATGAAGTTAGTCTGTAGATATTAATTCTATCCAGTTGATTGATGGTGTAGTGAACATCTATGTCCTTAGTGATTTTCTGGCTGCTGAATCTGTCCATTTTTTTTTTTTAAAGATTTTTATTTATATGACAGAGCAAGCAGGGGGGTGGCAGGCAGAGGGAGAGGGAGAAGCAGGCTCCCCGCTGAGCAGGGGACCCTGAGGTCATGATCTGAGCCGAAGGCAGACGCTTAACCAGCTGAGGCACCCAGGTGCCCCATCTGTCCTTTTTTTTTTTTTTTTTTTTTTTTAAGATTTTATTTATTGGAGAGAGAGAATGAGCAAGAGAGAGAGAGCACAAGCCGGGTGGGGTGGTGGGAGGCAGAGGGAGAAGCAGACTCCCTGCTGAGCAGGGAGCCTGATGCAGGGCTGGATCCCAGGGTCCCCAGATCATGACCTGAGCTGAAGGCAAGACACTTAACTGACTGAGCCACCTAGGCACCCCTGAATCTGTCCATTTCTGATAGAGGGGTGTTGAAGTCTCCAATTATAGCAGATTCATCTATTTCTAATTGTAGTTTCTGTTTGCCATTAATTTTTGCCTCACACAGTTTGATGCTCTGTTGTAAGGGACATACATGGTAAGGATTATTATATCTGTTGGAGAACTGGCTCCTGTATCATTGTATAATGCCCTTCTTTATTCCTGCTAACTTTCCTTACTTTAAAGTCTGCTCTATTTGAAATTGATGTAACTACTCCTGCTTTCTTTTGATAACTTTTACCATCTGTTTACTCACTTTTAGTTTATATGTGTCTTTACATTTAAAGTGGATTTGTTATATACCAGCCTATACTTGGGTCTTGTTTTTTGATCCACTCTGACAACCTTTTACTTGGTACCATTGATGTTCAAATTGATTATTGATGTAGTTGGAAAAATACCTACCACATTCCTTACTGTTTCTATTTGTTGCCCTTGTTCTTTGCTTTTATTTTGTCTTCCATTCTTTTTCGTGCCTTTTGTAAAAGTTTTAATTTAGGATTTTATGATCCCATTTGCTTGCTTTTCTTAGCATATTGATACTCTTTTTTTTTTTTTAAGTGATTGCCTTAGAGTTTACAGTATATATTTACAGCTAATCCAAGTCCATGTTTAAATAATATTATATCACTTCATGGGTAGTATGAGTACTTTATAATAACAAAATAAGCACAGTTCATCCCTCCTGTCTCTTGTATCATCGCTGTCATTCATTTCGCTTATATATAAGCATATATAATCAAATACATATATGCATATGTGATAAATACATAAGCATACATAACCAAATACATTGTTGGTATTATTTTGAACAAATACATTGTTGGTATTATTTTGAACAAAAACTTATTTTGTTAAATCATTTAAGAAAAATTAAAGTTTTTATTTTACCTTCATTTCCTCCTTCTTCAATGCTCTTCCTTACTCTATGTAGATACATGTCTCTGACCTGTATTATTTTCCTCTTTAAAGCACTTTTTTTAAAGATTATATTTATTTTTTTATTTGAGAGAGTGAGTGAGTGCAGGTGTGGGGGAAGGGGCAGTAGGGGAGGGGGAGGGAGAGCATCACAAGCAGACTCCATGGAGAGCATAGAGCCCAACACGGGGCTCCATCTCCCCACCCTGAGATCGTGACCTGAGCCGAAACCAAGAGTCAGATGCTTAACTGAACTGAACTACCCAGGTGTCCCTCTAAAGCACTTCTTTTAGCGTTTCTTGCAAAGCAGGTCTACTGGCAAAAATTCTCTCAATTTTTATTTGAGAAAGTCTTTATTTTTCTTCACTTTTGAAGGATAGTTTTGCAGGGTGCAGAATTCTAGTCTGGTGGGGTTTTTCTCTCAAGACTTTACTCCACTCTTTTCTTGCTTGCATAGTTTTTGAGGAGATGTTAGACATAATTCTTACCATTTTTCCTCTGTAGATAAAGTATTTTTTTTCCTCTGGCTTCTTTCAGGATTGTTTCTTCATCTTGGATTTTCTGTAGTTTGAAAATGGAATGCTTAAATGTAGTTCTTTTGTCATTTTATC
This sequence comes from Ursus arctos, assembly GCF_023065955.2. Classification (NCBI taxonomy): domain Eukaryota; kingdom Metazoa; phylum Chordata; class Mammalia; order Carnivora; family Ursidae; genus Ursus; species Ursus arctos. The sequence continues at coordinate 26,020,213 of NW_026622875.1, forward strand.
CTGCTTGGTGTTCTCTAAGTTTCCTGGATCTATGGTTTGGTATGTGATGTTAATTTGGGAAAATTCTCTGTCATTTCTGTTCCAAATTATCGTTAATACTGTCTTGCTTCTCCTCATATTCCCATTATATTAACACCTTTTGTAGTTGTATTATAGTCAGATGTTCTGTTTTTTCTCCATCTACATTCTCTTTGCTTTTCAGTTTTCAAGGATTTTCTTACTGTGTCCCCAAGAGCAGAGGTTTTTTTCCTCAGCTGTATCCAGTCTCTTAATAAGCTCATCAGTCAGAGGCATTCTTTGTTTCTTTTACAGTTTTTATCTCTAGCATTTCTTTTTGGTTCTTAGGATTCCATCTGTCTGCTTTCATTTCTCATCTGTTCTTGCATGCTGTCTACCTTTTCCATTAGAGCCCTTAGCATATTGATCATAGTTGTTATATATTTTTTGAAGGTCTTATTTGTCAGAGAGAGAAAGAGAAAGCGCACCAGCAGGGGGAGGGGCAAGCAGAGAGAGAAGCAGGCTCCCTGCCAATCAAGGAGCCTGACACGGGACTCAGTCCCAGGACCCTGGGATCATGACCTGAGCTGAAGGCAGACGCTTAACCGACTGAGCCACCCAAGGCATCCCGATCATAGTTGTTTTAAATTGCCAATCTGATAATTCTAATATTTCTGTCATGTCTGATTCTGATGTTTGCTCTGTCCTTCAAATTGTGTTTTTGCCTTTTGGTGTGCCTTATAACTTTTTCTTGATAGACAAACATGATGTACTAGGTAAAGGAACTGCTATAAATTACCTTTAGTAATATGGTGATGAGGTATGGGAGGAGGGGAAGCATTCTGTAGTCCTGTGATTGTAGGTCTCAGTCTTTTAGTGAGCCCATGCCTCTGGATTGTAAACTTCACAAGTGTTTCTCAGTTTTTTCCTTTATCCATAGTTGGGACAAAATGGGTAGAGTGGGCTGGAGTTGGGTATTTCCCTTCTCCCAGATGGGTTAGGTTCTGATAATATCCCAGCAAGTTGTATTCTGCTTAACCAGTTTCTCCTGAGGAGATGCGTTATTAAGGATAATATACTCTGACAGATTTCAGAATGGTTCCTTTTCCTCTCCCCTGCAAAAAGCACAGGGGAGTTTGCTCTGATATTTTATTGTGGAAACCCAGTTGAACTTCTGGAGGTAAATCTCACACTATTATGGGGAGGTCCCCCTATGACTGGGTCCCGCTGAGTTTTGAACTCTGAGACTTGTCACAGTGAACCTCCAACAATTTGTGAATTATAGCTCAGATTTTCCTATCCCAGTGATGGTTCTCAAGGTGGTTTTTGCTTTTCAGTCTGCTCCAATAACCTCTCACCTCCTGTGTCTCCTAATCTTAGAGACACCTATTTTCCTTTCTATGGATCCAGGAAATTGTTGATTTTTTAGTTTGTTGAGCTCTTTACTTATGCAGTGGCAACTTCCAAGCTCCTTACATGCAGAACTAGAAACCAGTCTACTGTGATTTTATCTTTAAGCTTTCTAGGAGTTGCTCTTGGATCAGAGCAGCTTATTTTTTAACTAGTGTTTGGTTAGAGGTTGTGCTTAAGCCCTTGTGCCAGTGAGGCTTCTTCCCTGTATAGATAGATCGGTGTGGGGCATGGGGAATGATAACAAAATGCCCTCATCCCCTGGTTCTTTTTGCCCGTGAGTGGATGCAGCTTAAGCATATGTGCAGGGCCTTGCCAACTTCTAGGGTCATCTGTGATCCCAGGAGGGCTCTTCTTGGCTCTCTTTTCCCCGGTTCTCTCTGTTAAATTTCTGGCTGCTCTACTCTTTCTTTGGTTGCTGGGCAGAACTTTTATGCCACTGAACAGGAGCTAGGGGTGGGACAGCATCCCTCTTCTCCCAGAATAACATCCATTTTCTATGAGCAGGGAGCCAGGGGTAACCTCTAGTTCTCAGCTTGTCTCACCAGGTGGTCTTAGCCTGCTGTGCCTGGGAGAGAGTTACTACCTGACAAGTAGGGGTTGGGGAAGAAGGGAGTCTTCTTCCTCCCAGCTACTGTCCTATTAGAGTTTCTGCAACCCACCAATGGCCTGCTTCTTCCAAGGTAGCTCTAGATGAAGAGCTAGAGAAAGAGGGAGCCCCTCCACCATCTTCTTATCCGTGTCTGCCCAGAGTAGAGCTCCTGGAGTGGCAGTGGTGGGAGAGAGGGGGCAGGGGAAGGGAACAGGTTGTGGTTCAAATGCTACAGACTCTCACTGTTTTACTGAGACTTAGTAGATTTTCTTGAATAAATGTTTCTCTATTTGCTGTATGCCCTTAGGACAATTTCTGAAAACTTTAAATTATGATCTTTTATCATTTTCACCAGTTAAAAAGTTGTTATGCCATGCTCCTCCCTCCACCATTATAGAAATCCTGCCCTGGTTTGAACACATTAAAAGTAAATTCAGTAACCTTTTGAGCTAAACTTCTGATTCTTTTTTTGAATGTTGATATAGGAAGGACCACACACACACACAGCCTTAGTAATACATTGACCTAGTTAAAAGCATTCCAGTGCTCGCTTCAGCAGCACATACACTAAAATCCGAACACTAAAAGCATTCCAGAAATATGTGAAGCAAAACCTTACATTCTCCTCCCTCTTTTTCCAAAGGTAACCACTGTTAACAGTATAATGTGTGTCCCAGGGGATTCTTCAGAACTTTCAGAGAGAGAGCCTCACTTTATGAAACAATTAAATAAGTAATACATGAAGTACTTCCATGAAAATCACTGTTTCTTCTTTTGTGTTTCTAGTCATTCATACCTAGAAAAATTCCTTACGGAGCAGATGATGGAAAGGAGAGAAGATGTGTGGCTTCCACTCATTTCCTATAGAAATTCATTAGTCACTGGAGGTGAAGATGATAGAATGTCTGTGAACAGTGGAAGTAGCAGTAGTAAAACGTCCTCAGTACGGAATAAGAAAGGACGACCCCCACTTCACAAAAAACGAGTAGAAGGTAAGTCTGCCTTTACCCTATGAGACAAGTAGTTTGCTTACTATTGCAGAGGTAAAGTGGCAGATCTGTTGAAGCAAGGTAATACTGTTAAAGCATGTTATTTCCTTGTAGATCTGACACATACTGAGAGGCTAAGGCAAAAAGGTTGGAATAGACAAAGTGGAACAGAAAAGGGTCAAGGAAAAAGAAGTTGGAAGAGAATGAAACACAGAGGAAAATGGTGAAGAGAAAAAGAGGAAACAGTTACAAAGGTTTATAAAATTGATCCCCATATCATAGACCCTCTAATATATTAAAATTTAAAATAAGGTAGTTATGTCAAATACCAAATTTCATCCTAATGTAGAAGAGATTCTGATAAGTTGAAGATAGGCCTCTGCAGCAAATTGAATATACCAAAACAACTTCCCATTTCTACCCCATGGATGGATAATTTATTTTTGTGCATTAAAATAATGATAGCCAGCTCTGGTTTTATAACCCTCATGGACTGTGGGAACCAGGGAGTTGAATTGTTATGAAAATGTGATCATTGGTAGTTATTCATGTATCCAAAAAGACTAAAAATTGCTTTATTAGAGCATTACTCTTAAACTAAGACAACTCAAAGTAAAAATGTTTATTTCCTCAAATAACCTTCCCCCATCTCCATGCCTTTTCTAGTAAGTATTTTCCAAACCAAGAGAGAGGAAGGCAATGATCTGAATCCTGCTCCTCTGTTCCTTTTTACAACTTTGTTTACCTTTCAGCATCTCACCTCTGCTGCCTAAAAACTAGTGACTCATGAAAGATTTTATTACAACCTGTAGCAAAATTAATTAGAATTTAAATCTGTTTCTTTCATCGTTGGGGAGGCAGTATTGACTATTGGTGAAGAGCACACACCCTAAAACTAGAGTTCTAGAATTCATACCTGGCTTTCTCTTTTTAAACTCTATGACTTTTGAGCATGTTATTGAACCTCTCAGCCTCAATCAGTGATTACATTAAGGTTGATCAGAGTACCTATCCTGTCAGCTATTGTAAATATTAAATGAGATACTCCAAATAAAATACTTAGTATACACACAGAGAGAGGTTGCTTAGCACAGTGCTTGGCATATAGGCACATGCAGTAAATGTTGGCTGCTATTGGCAGAATGTCAGTATTTCGAAGAGAATAAAAGATATGAAAATATTTACAGAATTGATGTTAAAGATTTTCTTTCAGTTTTTATCTATGGGACTTAAAATCTTTTTGGTCCAGAAAATGAAAATACTAAATCCTGTCTTTGTAGTATAGGATCCTAAACTTTTCTCTAAATAATGACCCCAGTCACTTCCTTTTTAAAATGTCTTCTAGAGCAGCCTGTATCAGGATGCCCCCTCCCGCCACATTCATCTATCTAGTCTGTCTGTCTAGATATAGATCTAGATATATAGATATTTTTACAGCTTTTCTTACATGTAATATTCATATTCGCCGACATTCATTAAAGTCTTGCTGCGTACCAGGAATCTGCTTTATGTGCATTATTAGCATTTAATCATTTACTTGACTAACATTTGTAAAGCACTTAGGTCAGTATGTGGCACACAGTAAATGCTGTGTAAGTGTTTTATAAATGAACTCTGAGTTCAACATTATTATCTGTAGTTCACACAGAAGAAACTAAAGCTTAGAGAATTTAAATAACCGTATATAATTCCCTTACTAATGAGCCAGTCACTTACTATCTTCAGGATGAAGAAAAGCATATATGGACCAGATAATTTGTTGTTAAATTGCAAAAAACAAAACTTGCTGTGTGTCAGTTTGAAATTTACCAGGTAGGTCATGTGCCCAGAATCCTTAGGCAGCAGTTTCATCTGTTTGGAATAAACATAAGAGAGCTTTGCAGGAAGTGTTCTTATTGAAGAATGCTTAGGGGTTAGGAGGATCGCTTCAAGAAGAGTGAGTTCTTCCTGAAGTTATTAAGTCTTTACCACGCACCTTTCTAAGAACTGTGCGAAATGCTGGAGATTAGGTATTAATAAAAATGCTCATAGTACAGATGGGAAGACAGAAGAAGTAGGCAATTTCAGTTCCACATGGGAAGTGCTTTGGTGGGCCGAAAAGGTTTTCTGGGAACATAAAGGGAGCGATCAGACTCTTAATGAATCAGGAAAGATTTTCTGGAAAAGATGACATGTAGTAGAGCTGAAAGATGGATTTACCAGGTTAAGAACCCAAATGATACCATTCTTATCATAAAATTTTAAATGCAGCAAAAAATAAAAGTTAGGAATTAAATGTTGAGTGAAAATGGTATGAATAAAAGATGATGAAACCTCTTTTTGCTGATTAAGAAGAGATTGTTGAATAGTGAGCTTCGGATCACTGGAATGACCTTAACAAGGCAATAGCTAAATATTTCCAGGAACTAAAAAGCTGAACTAGAACATACACGTGTGTTTCACTGAAAGATGGAATGTTTGATAGCAAGTGAGGAACCTAACATGCCGCACAAATCTGAGACTTAATGGAGAAAGAAAAACAATGGGATTCATACTGTGTACTTTGTGATTTAAATTCTTTTTTTTTTCATTTAAATTCTTCAGAAGGTAAAGCATAGCAGTAATACTTTTAAGTTTTCCCATATTAAGAAAATAACTCAGAATGTTTATAGTAGAAACTTTGTGTAACATATCAGCCTATAGTTTAGATACATAAATAATGCTTTAATCTGTTCACATCTTTGTAAACAATCTTCGGAAGAAGGAAGAAACAGCTCCTGGTCCCTTGAAGAAATTTAATTCTAATTACAAAGATAACATATACACTTGACAAATCACCTGCCAATGCAGGCCAGTGTATAATTAAATCCTAAGTAAGTAGGAATGATTCTGTTTCCTCTAGAAAGTAAAAGAGAATGGGAAGTAAGGGCTGGGTAGGGTGATTAAAGAGGTAGAACTTGGAAGCATGAATACAGTGTATACATGTACAGCCTGGCAAAAAGACTTTTTTCTCTGGTGACCAGTGTCCCAGTTGTGCAGTGGGATTTGCTGATTTCTCAGTAAAGGCCTGCCAGACTTTAAGTGCTGCTACCTGGGACCCCTGTAAGGCCCAGCAAATAGGGCTTTTATTGCTTGAGCAAAGGAAGGTTAGAGGTGTCTCCAGTTCTTCCCCTTCTGCAGTGATTTAATCCTTAGAGATAGAGGGACTTGGAAGAGAGGATGAGGTAAGGATAGCTGACATTTGATGGTTACATCCATTACCTTATTTAATCCTTAAAACTCTGTGAGGTTGGGTATTGATATCCTCATTTTGTATATGAGAAACCTGAGTTTTGGAAATTCAGTAACTTACCGAGTGTCACACAAGGGATTCAAGCTAGGTAGTCTAACCCAGGAGCCATGCTCTGCAAGTCTGTGCTGTTAACTTCTACCAGAGTTCACTCCACTCATGACATTTTATGACTCTTAACTGGAATTTTACAGATGAAAGTCTGGATAATACATGGCTAAACAGGACTGACACCATGATTCAGACTCCTGGCCCCCTGCCAGCACCACAGCTCACTTCCACTGTACTGCGGGAGAACAGCCGGCCCATGGGAGAGCAGATTCAGGAACCTGAGTCTGAACATGGTTCTGAACCTGACTTTTTACACAAGTAAGTAGTAAAAATTCATTTTCATGGTATAAAACCTTGAATTGTTAAAGAAAGAAAAGGTATCAAAGAAAAACTTTATTTGTTAAAACATATCGGTTAGTTCATGAGAAAAAACCACAAGCAGAGGCTAAATAATTTATATTAGAAGATACATAATAAGTCTGCCAACACTTGTGGATATCAGTTAATCAAAGTCCAGATATCTTTAAAGCATGGAGCCTCAGTAAGTGCTGATGTCATTTGGAGTTTACAGATTCATTGGGCAGGTCTGTTTCTTCTCAGGGACTTGTGAAAAAGACATGCAGTTTACTTCTTGGAAAGAAAGCCTATTACAGGAGTCTCTGCTAAGGTTGTTACTAGTCTGAACACCAAATATATAGACTACTCCTTTTATTGTCCATTTAATTAATAGAACTTTGTCTTGGTCAAGTTTATATTTTAAACTGTTATGGATTAAGATATTTGTCAAGATATTTGATAAATTCTGAGAACAGTTGCCTTTTTTCTAAGAGAGAATTGAAGCTTTACCTTTTTCCACACTAGTAATTAATACGTTTTCTAATACCAGGGCCCCAAAAATTTTGGAAAAGGCAGGATGATGGTATGACTTTTGCTATAAAAAAAATCTTAACTTTTTCTTTATTTTCCATTCAACTTTGAAGATGCCCTAGCTCCTTGTGTTTTCTGTCCATATTGGGGTAATGCTGTGACTTACTCTGATGGATGAGAGAATTCTCAGTTGAACTCAACAAATTTAGCAGGTTGAAAATGGAAAGAGGCAGTGTTAGAATTATTCGGATCCTGGATTTTCATAAAGCATCTTTGCCCAGAGGATCTGCCTTTCTTCAAAGCTAAAAGGATAATCGTTGTCAGCCACTGGATAACATAATTCGTAGAGAATAGCTTGCCTTATGACCAGTATTCCCACCCCGCTTCCTAGAGGGTGAATTCTTCCTAACTTGAGCAGCCTGCCTTACTTCCCTGACTTTACCAATTGTTAGTTCCTCCCCTCTGTGGTCTACTTTTCCCTGCTATAGGTTTATCAGTTTACTCAAGGTGGTAGCCCCACATGATATAAAGACAGCTGCTCAGAGAGAACTTCACGTGACAGATGTTATCTACTAAAAACCATTAAGATTTACATCCTGTAAAATCCCCAAGAGGCATGTTTATGCAAGTGTCCATGTGCCAGTAAGTGTACAGGGCAGGTGAAAATTTAGCCTGGCATGCACCTGACTCCAAATCTCTTCAGAAGGACTGAGAAAAAATGTGTTAATACCTTTCCTTGTTCAACTCTGGAGAGCTCTGAGCCACAAGACCAGCATCATTTCTGCCCCTTAGGGTACTGGCTGTCCTAGTAGGAACACTTGTGAGCAGGGCAGCAGCTGGATACAGAGGTCTCAGAAGCGCTCTTGTTTGGCAGAGATTTGGGGAATGAAGCTGATAAATTAAGCACCTGTAGGGGAGGGAAAGGTTTTACACAGCCCCCTTAGGATCCCTGACTGGGTCTGAAAATTTAAACAGACAGATCCAAGAGGAGAAAAGCGTACACATTTTATTGAATTCTTTACATGTACATGGGAGCTTTTATCATAGAATGAAGACCTGAAGAAGTTACCAAAGCAGGGAGCTTTTATACCTTTTAGACAAAGAATAAATTTGTGAAGAATTGACAAGACAAAGGGATTTGGACTAGGAATAGTCCGACTGAGACTATGTAGTCCATACCTTCCTTAATTAAGAAGATAAGGGTTAGTTTAACAAGGTGTGTTTGCAGATTCCTCTGGTGTCATCTCTGGGTTGATAAGAGTCTGTCTCATAAAATGAGAATTTATTTCCTGTCTTTAGGCAGAAAAGGAGCTTTTTCTTTGTTCACTTCTTAAATGCCTTCAGCTTAAAATAACCTTTATCTCGGGCAGTATTTTGGGGTAACATACTTTGGGTTTTTTTATACCTAACAACCAACCACAGCCAAAATCCCTTGGAGACTTAGGCATCTCTTTGGGTAACTTACTGCCATTTCTGCAAAGGTAGATCCTTCAATAATGATCTGTCTCACCTTTGACTGTAAAACTAGCTAATTCCCCATACATGGGGATTAGGCCAGCCAACTATGGCCTTCTTAGCATGGGACTGATTAGCTAAATTCATCTTTTGCCACAAAATGAATAATGTATTCTCTTAGTCCTCAGATGCAGATCTCTTGGTTAGGCCAACCAAAATTAGAAGATTTAAATCGGAAGGACAGAACAGGAATGAACTACATGAAAGTGAGAACTGGAGTAAGGCATGCCGTGTAAGTGTTACATCAGGTATCACAAGAACATAATGACTATGTGATGCTGTTCATTTTGTGAAATGACGGCTTTCCTCTGACATTTGGTCTCAGAAGAGGAGTTAAGATTCAGGATATGCAGTGCAATGTAGGATAGAAATAGAGGGTGTGGGCTTTTGAGGCTTTCACCATTTAAATCCCAGTGCTGCCACTTGCCAGCTACGTGGACTTGGGCAAGCTCTAAAACCTCGGTGCCTCAGGTTCTTCATTTGTAAATTTGGTGTAATACTACCAATCACATAGAATTTTGTGGGAATTGATACATAGCTAAATAAATGTTAACTGCTATTTTTGCATTTAAATTATACTTCCTTTTGATCAATTGAGATGAAATCTTAAATAAAACAAATAAATATCCTTAAAGAGTTCAGGATCATAATTTGTGCAGCCTATGGGTTGTAACTGGAACTTGTGCTCTCATTGGTTAGAAGACCTACTGTAAGAAAGAGCCAGGACTCCAAATTCGATGAGTCTGAACAACTATCTGATCATGCTTTTTTCCTTATCAGTCGGGGCCTAATGGAGGAAGATGCTGAGCCCATTTTTGAAGATGTGATGATGTCATCCCGGAGCCAGTTAGAAGATATGAATGAAGAATTTGAAGACACCATGGTTATTGATCTGGTAAGGAAATTTCGATACATTTTTTTCTGTTAAAATACGTGAAAGTGTTGGTGTAAAATGATGCTCTTGTTTTCAGAACCCCATGGGAAGGAGAGAGAGGTGTGAAGGTTGTAAACATAGCAGCAGGTAGGACCAGTGTAACGCTTAGCACATTTGGATGAGCTTGTGTTTTTCAAGCCTGCTTTCCAAGCTGTCAGATTTTAAATTCTGGCAGTAACAGGAACTGGTTCCGTATTACCTTCTTGAGAAGGGGCTCACACGAGATCTGTCTCTCAGTATAGTGTGTACGTTTGGTCTCTTAAATTAACTTGGAGTCTGATGATATATAGTGTTCCAGCATAGCAACCAAACACAGAATATGGACCGTATTTGTTCAGTGTGAAAAAAACATCTTTGAAGTAAGGAAACCTGAATATGGACTAGGTATAGATGATATTAAGAAATTATTGACTGTCAGAGATAGTAATGCATAGTGGTTATGTTGTTTTTTTAAATTTCCATTCCTTTTCTGTCCAAAATGTACTTCTACATTTTGAAGTAGTTATAGGTGAATTGACATAGAAAAGAAAAAGACAGGAGACTCAATGAAACAAGATTGGCCAAAGGCTTGACAGTTGCTAAAGCTAGGTGATGGGTACATGGGAGTTCATCGAACTACTCTATGTATTTGCTAGGGCTGCTATACAAGTACCACGTGACTGGTCGCTTAAACAATAGAAATTTGCTCACATTTCTGGAGGTTCGAAGTCTGAGATCGTGGTATCAGGGAGATTGATTTCATTCTAAGGCTTCTCTCCTTGACTTGCAGATAGTCCTCTTCTCCCTTTGCCTTCATAGGATCTTTCCTGTGTGTCTCCTCCTTTTATAAGGGTATGAATCAGATTAGAATCCACCCATATGACCTCATTTTACCTCAATTATTACCTCTTTATAGGTCCGGTGTCCAAATAACACTCACATTCTGAGGTACTGGGGTCTAGGTCTTCAATATATGAATTTGGGGGGATGTAATTTAGCCCATAACATTCTGCTTTGTAGGTTTTGAATTTTCCATAATGAAACATTTCTAAGAGTGTAAAGGAGATCATGTCCCTCCACTCCAGTCTCTACCCCTCATCAGTAGCTTTCCATCTACCTGCTTTTGGGAATTTAGGAATCAATTTTATAATTATTCCATGATTCAAAGGCATGTTCTGTGTTTATAGGCCCCAAAATTAATTATATGCATTTATTTACCTATTCAGTTTATTCATTGTAGTTTGAAATCCTTTTTTTTAAAAAATGTATGCTCCATGTAAAAGCCACATTATTTTCCTTTCAAAATTTGATCCTCAACAGCTCTATTTTGTGATACCATCAGAAATATTAGCTGCTTACCATCTTAATGTATCTCAGGAAAACATTTTGGCTTCTCTTTCCAGCCCCCATCAAGAAATCGGCGAGAGAGAGCTGAGCTGAGGCCAGATTTCTTTGATTCTGCAGCTATCATAGAAGACGATTCAGTAAATGTTAAATTATTACTGCATTTTATTTATAGTTTCTGGGTCTTGTTTACGCACCAAGTTAATTGTGTTTCTCATTTTTCTAGGGATTTGGAATGCCTATGTTCTGAAGTCTGAAGAAAATTTACAAATCTGGAACTCTATTATTTAGAGCTAGAGGCCTATATACTGTGATAGCTTGTATGGGGGAAAAAACACTTTTGATGTGATCTGATTTGTTTTTTAATCAAATGATTGAGGTCAATCCCTTTTTGCAGTGACAGAAGAGGAGCATGTAAATTACCCAAGAGAATGTTGGTGAATGTCACCTCAGAAAGACTGACCTGAAAAATCATTTGTGTCCTAATATTGGACTTATCCCAATACAGATGTGTGTGTTTTTCTGGAGGGAGGAAAAAATTTTAAATTTTTAAAACAGCTGTCAAGATAAACACTGTTATACACCTGTTTTATGAAAACTCAGCATTGAGTAAAAAAAAAAAATATTTTTAACTTTATTTTCCTGTTGTACAATTTAAAAACCGTTTTAACATTTTGCCTTTTTATGTTTTAAAAGCTAACCATTTTTATTAAACCTATGAGTAAGCAGCTCATCCTAATTGCCGAAGAGTGTTTTGGAGCTCACTGGATTTGGTTGACCTTGTGGAATACAGAAATACGGAGGAGCAGAATATTGACAAGCTAAGATGAAATTCTGACAGTGCATCTCTGCCAAAAACCACACACCCTCTGTGGATATGGATTCCCAGATTTTATATACTCTTGAATAAAAAGGTTTATTTTTATTTATAAGGGGGCATAAAATAAGAAATGTCCATGCAGCCATTTTCCAACAGATGCTGTACACCATTCATTTTATATAGAATAGGGAGATTCAAATACAGTACATTTTCTATTGGTATTTGTTCTGTGCATTTTTAGCAACTTCTACCAGCAAATAAAGTATTCTCAGAAAAACAAGAATGGTTCTCAAGTTATCGGTTTGCTGTTTTTACTACTTATTTCATGCCCTGCCAAATTCAAGTTACATAGACTTCCGTTTTCTTAAAAAGATAATCATGAAGAACTTCTTTGCAATTCAAAAGTAATTTTGAGTGTAACATAACTGTGTCTACTTCCCATGCACTTAATACCTTATGCGCTAATTTTGTGAATTAAGTTTACCAATTATAGAAGTATGTGCTGCATAGAAGTCTGTGCTTAGAGGGTGAAGTTCCTAAGCTTACCTTGAAATACAGCTACATTTCAGTGTTAAATGTGCATATTAATTATTTTGGGGAAAGAAATTATGAATCTTCAGGACATCCTTCAATGGTTTAGAGTTACATTCTGCTTAGACTTTTATGACTTGCTGCTATTATTTTAAAAAGCCCACTTAGTTTCTACCTTTCTGATTTTTTAAAGTAAGCCTCAATTCCAAACCAATCCATCCACAGCTGTTTGTGGGCTGGTTTTTAAAGTAGCTGCAACAGAATCATGAGGCTTTCCCTTCTCTACCAAAAATGAAAAGCATTTTTTTACTAATCTGTGCACCCAATGATTGTTTTTTTGGGGAAAGCAAATGGATTATTCATTCTTTTAGTAAACACAAAACTGAGATTTTTCTCAATATTTGTACAGTTCTGAAAAAACCTGGTCACCAAAAATGTTGTATCTGCTAATTTAGCAATTCCTGGGCTCCAGTTAGAGGGGCTGGGGTCTCACTTTCTTCCAGAAATGTGGGCCTCACTGTACATGAAGGGGCAGGAATAACTGGACTGTCAGCCACTGCCAGCCCTGCCAACGGTTCTGGCCAAGGAGGAAGCTGGGAGGTGCCCTGGCACATGCACAGAGTGATCCTTTGCTTGACAGTCTCATGTGGAAAACAGATGCTGACTTAGAATTGTAGACTACCGTGCAACAACAACAAAAAGGCTTAATATCTACTCCAATGGGTTTGCAGTTGAGTTTGAAGTCAATCGAATTTTTGTATTTTCAGTGTCTCCTTGATTGGTTTTGCTAGTAATTCTGTAAATTGTACATTTGCAATATGAGGTTTTTTTCCTTTTGTACAATTTGAAACTGATGCTTCACCTTTCCTTTAATAAACTATTCAAAATCAGGCTTGTGGTAGTCATCCTATTCTTACTAGGTAAAGTTTTAAAGAGTTGATTTTCCTGCTTTTGAGAGTTTGCTCAAGTTTGCTCATTCTGATAATTTGTTAACAGTGAATTTTGTTTTGTTTTTAAGGAAATTTAGGACTAGTTCGTTCATTTTCTTTCATTCCCTGGATTTCCCTGGAGAAATTGTCTGTCTGTGGTTCAAGAGGTCTCTTGTAGTCTGAGTTTTCAAGGAGGCATTCAGGGTTTGTAGCCTGGATCCTTCTGCCTGAGATCCAGCCCCTAGGCTTTTATGCATGATTGCCCCCTAACAGCAGCCCTTTAAAGATCACTTGGCTTCTACAGGGCCATACGAGAGTTTCTCTTGACATTGGTACCAGATATCAATCAAAAACTCATGCCCTACACTTTATGGTCCTGGACTTGTTCTCTCGGCTGTGTTCATTACATGGCCTAAGATGTCTGTGCAGGAAGGCAGGGATGCAAGGGCTAAACAGCAGAGGAACTCTCCAGGCAGCCAAGGAGGCAGATAATAAGGAAGGGTCTCTGTGGCAGCTCATCTTTGGAATTATAAGCTTATGAGACTAGACCAGAGTTTTACCCAGTGTGACTCTACCTTGGGACAGACTTGAAACCTCCCAGATGTGACTTGACTGTGACTCTCTATTTGGCCCTGCTTCCAGAAAAGAATCCATCGAACAAGGAACAGTGTCTTCATGGAAAATAAAGGCTTAGTGCCCCCACCTCAGGCTTTTGATACCAAAGCAAACTCAGGTAAGGTTCCATCCATACCCTCCTAAGTGCCTTGCTCTGTTGGGGTCTTTATGCATCACTTTTTGTAGCCAAATGCTCTACTACTGAGCTACACCCTCATACATCACTTTTTGAAGGACAGCTTTGTGCTCCCAAGGACACAAAGGAGGCATTACTCACCATCCAAGAGAGTAGGTACATGGTCAGAACCTCCCTACTGTGGCTGCCACATCTACCCAAATGTGCTTGCTAGTCTCCACAGAGGCCCCAAACGGAGGGTTTGCCCATTAAGTGCCCATAGCTCCTGTTTGGAGTGGTGGTGGTTCCATGCCCACAGAGATGCAACAGCATGAGGACCAGTGGTTCTCCCTAAAAAAATAAAGCCACAGCATATCTGTCAAACAGGTGAAGTTTAAGCTGGTTCAACAACTCCATTAAAAGTTATAATTCGGTGTATGGGTGAGTGTCCTTCACAGGCTTCTCTGGGCAGACCATATCTAAAGCACCAGCAGCAGCCAAGGATCAGTGCATTCAGAGGCCGAGAACTCACTGAGGAGACCAAGACATGGTGTGAAGAGAAGCTGGAAGAGCTTTTCATGAACATAAGCAACTGGAAGGCTGTATTGTGAATGTGCTCCCCATTATTCTAACAACTCAAAAAGAGGACTGACAGGTCATCATGCATGAGGTAGGAAAACTTTCCAAATTTAGTAGCTCTTTGGGTTGAGACAATCCTAGTGGAGCCAGCCATGACCTTTCTCACGCTACCCTTAGGAGTTCATCTCAAGTATTTCATCAGTTGAGAAGCAGTGCTCTGAATGGTTAGAATCAGGCTTAGAGTTCAGACAAATCTATCTGGGTTCAAATCACAGCTTCACCACTCTAGCTGTGTGGCTCAGGAAGAATGGGTTAAGGCAAGAGGAACAGGGGCATGTCTAGTAGGATACTCGCAGTACTTCTTAAACTTCACCTCAATTCTCACCATATTACCTGCTCTCAGTCTAAAGACACACTTACCACTGCTCTGCTCAGTAAACCCAAGTTCTCTGGCTGCAAGGCTCCAGGGTTTTTTTAACTCCTAGGGAGAGAATACCAGTTGGGAAAGGCATTGCTAAACAGCAGCCACTGGAGAATACTCTGCCACCATTCTCAAGGCATTTTGTCATCCATAGATGCTGGTCTACTTGCAAGGTCTTGCAGCTTTGTGTTTCCTTGGCCACCAGTCTTGGTTTATTGGATGGGATTTCCCCACCATCTCCACTCCAAGGCTTCCCAGAAGCCTCTTGCTTTATTGGGCTGCCTCCTCTACCTCTTAGAGCAGGCCCTCAGTGTTCAGATTTCAAAACCTGGTAAAACAACACATCTTGGACCCCCCTTCCTCAAAAAGGAAAAAACACACACACACACAAGCTTGTATATGATGTATTATTTTTAAATGGACTATAGTAGCAGTAATCCTCCAATTAATCCAAATCCTGGGTTAGCTGACCCCAGCAACCGGACTAGCCAAGCCATTTCAAGCTATTGAGCCACATGCTAACCAACCTGATAAGAGGCCTCTAAAAGCCCAGGAGTCAGCCATCACTCCTTTCCCATGGTTTATAATCTTTCTGCTGGTACCAAACAGGAGTATAAAGAACCTCTGGCCAGTCTCTACTCCCTAGAAACTTACCATCTACTTATGAAGATAAAAATATCTATACAGAAAAAAAAATATGCATGATCAGATGCTTAACACACCTGCAATAAGCAAAATCAGTTCAAGCTTGCAGGTCAAGATGAACCAAGTCAGGTCTTTTCTTGATCATAAGCAAATTGGAGGTATTCAACAAGAGGGTGTTCCAAGGGGGAACTGATGGGGCTGTAGCTTAAACTCACTTGACAAGCAAGGGAGGGACACAGAACCTTCTGTGTGGACTAAAGACTTTGGAAAGCAGGGTACTATGCACTGGAAGTGCTAGAGCAGAAGAATGCAACAAAATCTGGACCTGGAATTAGACTATTAGCTCAGAACAAGATTTCTGGATTTAAGGGTAGGCCACAGAGAAACACCAGTGGGGAGACCTGCACTTAGAGCCCAACTAGAATGGGAGATTCCCAATCACCTGGAAAGGGAAGAGAAACATTAAAACAAAACAAAACAAAAAACTCCAGAGGCATAAGATTGGCTACCTGGAATGATGGGGTCGCTGGTAGATATGGGAAAAGTAGATAAGACAATCACATACTGATTTAGCTCAAGTTGAGCTTGAAATGATAGAACATTCAAGCTCCTTTGGAGCTAAGGATCTGGGACAAGGGAAAGTCATCAGTGGTGGGAAGACCCAGGGCTCTCACCACAGAGAAAAGCACACCCCATGGGGCACTCTGAAATAGCACTCTATAGTTGACCTTTATGCTGAAACCACTTAAAATCTCCATTTCTAATATAATAGTTAATGCTTTACATACTCAGCAAAATAAAACAAAGATGGGGGGAACTAAAATTGTCCACAAACATAAAAAAGGACTCTCTTTCAAATTGACAGCATAAATATAAATAACTTGACTATGTGCCTTCAGTTTAAAGACAGAAGAACTAAAGAGAGTCTTGAACTTTAAAAGTTCTCAAACTTTTGTATTTAGTGTAAGATTGAGCAAATGAGTAAATTATATTGAAGATAATGGGACCCAGTTTTACCACTGTGAGGTAAGAAATACATAAATATAGAATAGGGGAAAGCAAAGAAGAACCTGTATGTGGGATTGGGATTAAAAGTTCCAGTATGAACTCATGATTTTAAACAGATATATAATAAATGTATAACATATATACATGTTCCTCATATACCTTTATATTCACAAATTTGTATATTTCCTAGTCAGCTGAAAATACCTAGAAGCAGTGACACCCCAGCATCAATGTGAACATCTGCCAATTTTAGCTTCTAAATGACCTCTAAAAGAAACCAGGACTCGGGAGAAATCACTGAATCCAGGGCTGGGCAAGGAAAATAGAAGATGAGCCTGGTACATTATTCTGTGTCAAAAAAATAAAGAAGGCCAAAAATTAATTACTGGGACATATCAAAAGGATCAAAGAGCCAGCTTTAAAGAAGCTCCCGTTGAAATTTTAAGTGTCAATAACACCTTAAATTTTAAAAGTTTTTTTCTTGTTTGATATATTCATTCACTAAAATAAACATTTGTGAAACACCTACTACATACCAAACAGATTTCAACTATAATATATGCTTCCCAATCTCATCTCTTGGGGGTATAGTAGGGATGGCGCAGGGGGAAAACGTAACGAACTAGTATAATGTGTGTTTGAAAATCTGACAGGGATTGATAGCATAGTAAGAAAAGTTATTTCAGGAAAAAATGTTTTTAAAAAAAGAGTCAATGAGTCTAAACAGATACTGAAAATATTAGAAAAGAAAGCTCTTCCAGGAGACTAACGACTAACAAATGCAGACATAATGACTGGGTTAGAAATGCAACATTTTAGAATCAACACAGAATAGCTGATTGAGGCAAGAATCATCAATGGATACTAAAAGTACTGGATGAAAGTTTGTTGCCAGGCTTAAAGAATGTCCCCAGATCAGTTATTAATTACAAAGAAAAAATGGTAACCCTTGCAGCCACCACCGTAACCAAGTGGTGAGTCAATTTCATCAATAATGGAAAAAACTAGCATAATGTGCTTCCCAATGTGATACAGAGAAAGAACATTCTCGTGCATAACTCTTACCTAGATCCGAACATCTGGAAACAGACAAACCCAAATTGAGGGACATTCTACAAAATAACTGGCAATCACTCTTCCAAAATGTCAGTGTAATAAAAGACTGTCAGACAATGAGCCTTGGTTCCTAGGAAATAAACACTGATGTTTGGTGGTGCAGGGGGATAAAGTGCCATGATTCTGCAAATTACTCTCAAATGGGTCAATAAAAATAATAAGTAATAATTACATATTTATGGAAGAGATGTACCAAATGTAGAAAATTAACTGGATAATCTAGGTGAAAGGTATACAAATACCACTCTTGCAACGTTTCTATAGATTTGAAAATTTCCAAACTAAAGTTTAAAATTGAGAACGTATTTCTGAAAAGCACCTGATAGAGTCCTACAGCGTACTGAGCATCTGTTTTGCAAGATACAATCGCACACATATCATTTAATCCTCAACAATTCCTAGAAGAATTAAGGGCACATTATTAAATATTATTTAAAAGTAAGCCTAAGCAGGTAAGTACTTTGCCCTAAAAGCTGCTTATCTCACCTACAGAGAAAAAAATTCTGGGGAACAAGGAAAAAAAATACACAGAGGTATCAAAGGTCAGCTCTAAGTGACAATACTGTTTCCTTGATTTTTCAGATTTCTACCATAAAAAAATGAGATTTGCTCAAAAAATACCAGTTAAAACCAATTTTTAATAAAGCAAATAATTTTACA
This sequence comes from Ursus arctos, assembly GCF_023065955.2. Classification (NCBI taxonomy): domain Eukaryota; kingdom Metazoa; phylum Chordata; class Mammalia; order Carnivora; family Ursidae; genus Ursus; species Ursus arctos. Next base: position 26,038,598 of record NW_026622875.1, read on the forward strand.
GTAAGGCATAAATGAAATCTTCCTAGAAATTAATAAACAGCCATTTCAAGTAATTACTGGTATTTAGATTTCCGGGTATCATGATTGCCAAAGGCAGGGATGGGTATGAATGGCCAGGCAGTAATTGGCTCCTGGTTTACTATCCTTTGATTCGTTTACAATGGAATATTTGCATGTTTCCTCCAAGGGCGCTGTACCTTCTTGCTGGCCAAGACATCCAGGTCACAGCAGATTCGGGCTCGTGTAGAAGAAGGCTGGATGATGTCATCCACAAATCCTGGTGAAGCACAGAAAAGGAAGCAGATCACCTGCATCCCCAGATAACGCCACCCCCCAATCTGTGTTCAGCCTGGGCACCATCTCTGGGGCCGACTGTGAGCAGGACCCAAGTTACTATAAGAGGGCATGAGCCCTGTGAACCTTCCCCTGCATTCTGAGAGCAGCCCTGTTCCTCTGGCAGGGCCCCAACTTTTGCACGTGGCAAGAAAAGGAAATCTGATCCCCTTCCTGCCAAAATGAAGTCAACAGGAAATAAAAATTAAGAAAATACATTTGTATTTTCAAAAATCACTACACTTCCTCCTATCCCTGTAACATAAGTCCCTCTGCTAGGTGATTTCACCACTCCTCCCATCAAGGATTCCGTTTCCTCACGTGGCCTTGTGACTTGCTTTGGCCAACAGAATGTGGCAAAAGTGACACTGTGCAATTTCCAAACATAGGTCTCAAGGTGCCTTGCAGCCTCCCCTCCCACCTTCTTGCTGCCCTCAGGACACCACCAAGTACAGAGCAGCCTCCTTAAGAATAAGAAACCATGTGCAGAGAGTCTAGCAGACAGCCAACACCAGCCACGTAAGTGAAGCCATCTTGGACGATCCAACCCTGAACTACCAATTCACGATCTTTGCATGACTGATCCCAGGCAAGACCAGCAGAAGACCCATCTACCTGAGCCCAGACCAAACTGATGAACCTCAGAAACATGAGGAAAAAGGAAAAAAAAAAAAAAAAGTTAATTGTTTAAGCCACTCTGTTTTAGAGTGGGTTTTTACACAGTACTTAGGTAACTGGAACAACACTGTAAGAAATTCAGCCATTTCAGCAATGTTGTTTTGATCCTGGTTACCAAAGCAGCGTATAGACCGTCCTTAAGTGACGACTGCCCAGGGACAATCCCACCCCTCACTCATCTCCATATTCAACTGTAAGGGCAAAGGGCAGTTATATGAGACTTTGTGGAGTAAAAGAATGAGCAAGTGACCCAGCAAATGACCAACACTGCCCTCCCCACCACAGTTCCCACCTCTCACTGCAGCAGGAAAGGGGTTGGCAAACTTCTCGATATACTCTGCCCGAGCAGCTTCCACATTCTCGTGCCCTTTGAAGATGATCTCCACAGCACCCTGTCATGAGAGTAGTTAATGAACTTAATTGGCAGTCCCAACCTGGGTAGACCTCCCTCAACTCACTATCACAGTGTGTGGTTGTGAACTTCATGGTAAATCGAAGTGCCCTGGAGAGAAGTGCCAGGGCAAAGACGTATGCACTGTTGGAGTCAACCATCATGATTCCAGGGGCTACGTGATGGGGCGTTCAGCTGTGGCCCCGATCACAGGCAGCCCCAGCAAAGCCAGGAGCTTGCGTCCCCAAATTCCATCCTACTCCATCCACTTGCATCTATCCTTCTTTGAGGCCAAGATGTTTGTCCTGTTTTCCACCATTAGATCCATGGTCTCCTGCATCAAGGGAAGTAAAATGCTGTTCTCCTTTTTTCTTATCCTGAGTACACAGTTCAGTGGCCACAGGCAGACAGACTGAACTGCAAATGTAGAAGCTCAGAGGACTAAAAGATTAGCCCTGACCTCAGAACCCCTAAAAGTCAGCTATGGGGAGAGTCAAGGGAGTTATCTGGTACAATCCTAGTAGCTGTTTGAAAGCAGGAAAGGAGTGGGGACCAGGCTAAGCAACAGGAAGTACAGTAGTCCCCACTCTGCAGTTTCAGTTACCCAGGATCAAGCCCACTCTAGAAGAAGACAGATGAACCTCCTGACATCGGTGCCTATGTTCTTCACCTCACTCCATCTTATCGTCTCACATCACAAGAAGAGTGAGTACAAGAGATTTTGAGAGACCATATTCACACGTTTATTACAGTATATTGTTATAATCATTCTGTTCTATTGTTAATTTCTTACTATGCCTAGTTTATAAATTAAACTTTATCATAAGTACATAAGTATGTACATGAAAAAACAGCATATATAGTGTTCCGTATTATCCTGGTTTCAGGCCTTTACTGGGGGTGTTGGAGTGCACCCCCTATGGATAAGGGGGGCACTGCTATACCTTGCCCAGAGTCACCAGGGGTCAGAACTACAGTTCAGTTTCTATGACTAAAAAGAATGGCTCTAGGGCACCCCCTCCAAAGAAATGAGATGGAGTTACAGGGAATGTCCAATCCTCCCAAAAGCTAGCTCGTTCGACTCAACCCTTTCCCCTTTACTGATAATCTCAAAACCCCCTCAGGCCCTCCCACCCCAAGCACGATGATACCAGCATGTGCCTCAAGTGAGAGCTCAGGACAACAGTCAGAGCTGGCCCTGGGGCTCAAGATGGGAGACTTTCCAAGGCCTAGGCCCCAACTCCCTAGAATCCTGGCCCATCCGAGGAGTTCTAGGCTCTCTCCAACATTTCCCACCTATGAGCTCCTACAGGGAGAGTGCAGTACCTGGACCCAGGCAAAGGGAAAGCTAGAGGCCCTCACCTTTGCTCCCATGACGGCAATCTCTGCTGTAGGCCAGGCATAGTTGATGTCACCACAAAGATGCTTGGAGCTCATGACATCATAGGCACCACCATACGCCTAGAACAGACACAAATGCTAAACGTTAGAGCCTGAATCAAACAGATCATGTCCCTGAAACATCCCAGGAAGCCAAGTGAAATGAGGACAAAAAGAAGAGCCCTCCTGGGCTACTGAAGGCCCAATGTCTCTGAGGCTGGGAAGCCAGAGCAGAGAATACCTGGACACAACCCAGAGGCCTTTCACAGTTAATGTTCACTGTCTTTCCTGGCTTTTTCTTACTGATGCTTTCAGTTCCCAGACATGACCACTGCCACATCTGCTGGGTGTGTCCACAGGGCTATAAAAATGCTGCCCTCAAAAGATCTTTTTAAGGGTAAGCAAGGTGTACTCCTCTTCCCAGCCCTCCAAACATGGCCATGCTACTAGGAGTGGGCTTGCAGCCTCCGATACAAGTTCCTCACCTTCCTGGTGATGACTGTGACTTTGGGTACAGTTGCCTCAGCAAATGCGTAGAGAAGCTTGGCACCATGCCGGATGATGCCCCCGTATTCCTGTGCTGTGCCTAGGTCACAAGGAAGAGTTACTAGATACAAAAGTCCTCACAAGGTTTGACTGCCACTCTCAGCTATGAGGACTTCCCCTGCTCCCCAAAGGGCTAGGAGAGAGCCACCCCCACCCCATAGCCCCATCTTCCAGACACCTAGAATACAGAGATGTCACAAATCCTTAGAGAATTTTGCAAGAAAACCTCCAAATAAAGTGGGTGCCTTACTGGGCAAAACCACCTCTACTAGCCCCCACTTCTGTCAATGACTTACCAGGCAGAAAGCCAGGGACATCAACGAAAGTGATGAGTGGAATATTGAACGCATCACAGAATCGGACAAAACGAGCCCCTTTCACGGATGAATTAATATCCAAACATCCTAGAATGAGAGAGATTATCCATGCTGAGCTTCTGGGCAATTTCCAGTTCTACCCATATGGGAATGTGCCCTCAGCAACCATCCAGACCTGATTTTTATGGAGGCATCAAAGTTTCCTCATCAGGGAATGTAAAGGGGAACCCTTAACACTCCAGGAGAACACACCTGACACTTGCCAAAGAGGGTTCAGGAGTGGCCTCAGCTCTGAGGGCACAGGCTCTCTTGCTGGGAGCACAGCCTATTGCAAGCAGCGAGACTCTGCCTCATAAGCTGAAGGACTGCTGCCACCTGAGCTACAGCCTGACTTGCCCCCATGGAACCAGTAGTGGGAGGTATCGTTCAAGGGCTGCTCTTAGAGACTCCCTGTAGCTTGGAATCAGATCTGCCTTCACCAGTTATACCTATGGGCCTTGGGAATTTACTTTACCTTTCTGAGCCTGAGATTCCTCACCTGCAAAGTTGGGATGTTACTACCTCCCACCAAAGTTGTAAGGATTAAAGGGGATGGTATCTGTCAAGTGGCACAGAGTAAGAGCTCAGTTACTAGTGTACCTCCTCTCCTAGAATAGTTCCCAACATACTGTATGGAGCCACATTACCCTGATGCCAAAACAAGACAAGGACATCTTAAGAGAAGAACACCGACCAAAATCCCTCATGAACATAGATGCAAAAATTCCTGATATTACCAATCAAATCCAGCAATATATAAAAACACGAATGCATCCTGACCAAATGAGGTTTATCCCAAGAAGTCAAGGTTGATCTAACATGTGAAAACCAATGAAATTATACTAAATAGAGGACAAAAATCATATAGTCTTCTCAAAAGATATAAAGAAAGATCTGACAACATTCAGTATTCAATCGTAACTCAAAACTAGCAGTGGGGCACTGGGGTGGTTCAGTTGATTAAGCATCTGACTCTTGGTTTCAGCTGAGGTCATGACCTCCGGGGTGATGAGATCAAGCCTGGTGTTGAGATGAGTCTGAGCACAGAGTTTGCTTGAGATTCTCTCTCTTCCTCTCCCTCTGCCCCTCCCCCTGCTCACACACACACTATGTCTCTCTAAAATAAATACATAAATCTTAAAAAAAACAAATAAAACAAAACTAGCAGTAACCTAGGAGTACAGTGGAATTTTCATAATCTGATAGAGTATCTACAAAAAACAAACAAAAAAACCTTCTACACTCATGGATCAAAAGAATGGATAAATTCCCAAAGTGATCTATACCAGTGCTGGCCAAAATAACTTTCTGTGAATATTTCCTGACTGTACTATTCGACATAGGTAGCCACTAAAGCTATTAGGCACTTGAAATACAGCTACAACAACCAAGAAACTTGGTTTTCTAATTGTATTCCATTTTAATTACATACTATTAAATATTACTAATGATTAATTGATATTAATATATACTATATATTATAAAATAGTGTGATATAATTAGATAAAATAAATGACTAAAAATAAAATGTTATAATAGTTACAATAAATTAATTACATACTACTAAATATTACTATATACTATTTAATTTTCTTAGATTTAAAGTTTACTAAGCTAGCATACTGAACAGACCTATATTTTCAAGCAATTACTATCAAAATCATAGGCATTCTCTTATAGAAATTGATAAGCAGATTCTAAAATTCATACGGTAATACAAAGAAGACAGAATAGTTAAAACATTTTTTTTTTTAATTGGAAGACTTACACTAGTTGACTCTTTAAGACTTACTTACAAAGCACAGTTTCTCAACCTCAGCACTATCAACATTTTGGACTGGATAATTCTTTGTTGTCGGGGTTTGTCTTGTGTGTATAGGATGTCGAGCAGCACCTCTGGCCTCCACCCACTAGATGCCAGTAGCACCCACTCCCCTCAGAATCCACACCTATGACAGCCAAAAATGTTTCCAACATTGTAAGATGCCCCCAGGATCCTGATAGTGCCCCAAGTTGAGAACCACTGAGAACTAAAAGCTGCAATAATCAGAGCAATAAGGCACAGGCAAAAAGGTAGACAAAATGACAACGAAACAGGATAGACTGTGAAGAAATAGAACCACACAACTGACTTTAGACCAGGCACCAAAACAATTTAAAAGGAAGGAAGTCTCTTAACAAATGATGAAACAATTATCTGTATTTAAAAAACAAACACACACACACACACACAAACATGAAATTAGACTGTTTCACTCTATAAACTATATAGAAAAATCAATTCAAAATAGATCACAGACCTTAATATAAAACCCAGATTTACAAAACTAGGTAATAATACAAGACTATCTTTGCAACCTTGTAGTAGGCAAAGATTTCTTGGACACAAAAGCTCTAATCATAAAGAAAAAACATTCATAAATGGGGCTTCATCAGATGTTTAAAATAATGTGAGTCAAAAGACACCATTAATTTATTGAATAAATAAGTCACTAATCAAAAAAATATTTGCAAAACACATATCTGACAAAGGACTCATGTCCAAAATATATAAAGAATGCTAGAAATTATGAAAAAGAAACAACAAAGAAAACAAAAACAACAAAGAAAAGAAAAAATAGGCAAAACTTCCCTCTTGCTAAATGCATTTTCTGAGATGACAGAAATGTTCTACATCTTGTTTTGGATGGTGATAACAAGGTCGTGTACAATTGTCAAACTGTCAAGACCTATCAAAATGAGCATTTGAAAGCTGTATATTTTATTGTGTGTAAATTATAACTCGATAAAAGAAAAATGTTTTAAATCTCCCTTCCTTCCCCTCTATTCAAAAATCTATGTTAATGATCTGAAATAAAGAATCTGAGTGATAAGTCCCAGGAAAAAAAAAAAAAATTCTAAATTAAGAAACTGCAAAAAGCACCCAGAGGCTATACTCAAAATCAAACTGAAAAGAACGATGAGCACTGACAGCCCAAACAAGATGTAATCATTGGGGAAATGAACACAAATGGAAAACCTGTAGCCCTGAGCTACACGGGCTCCATGTCCAGAGGCCCGGTCTTAGCATCTTAGGCCTAGTACCCGGGCCATACAGAGAGCCTGGCACCCAAACAGTGCCAAGGAACCATGGCTAATTCCTACAAGAAAAAAATGAGAACCAAAACAAAGCTCCCTAACTGAGCCTCTGAAGATGCCTTCTAGTAACAGGGAATGAATAAGTCAATAAAACAAGTTTTCTTCAAAAAAGCAGTAACCTACTGAACTTCCACATCTTGCCACTCCATAAACATCACAAAGAATTTTTAAGCCTAGAAAAAGAGAAGTCAAGGAACCACAATGGAATCAAGTGTTCAGGCTCCAGCCAGAGCTGGGGAGGGCCCCTGCGATAGACATCCTGGCTATTTACAGAGAAATTTCCAGGACAAGCAAAGCACTTTCTTAAAAAGTGAGCCTATGAAAGTCAAACTGTACCTGCCTAGGTAGTCACGGGATGAGAAAGATCTTAAAGCAGACATAAGAAAACATATGAGGTCCATGCCAGGGAACGACACAGCTAAAAGGAGAAACGAAAGGAACGTATGAACAGTTATGAACTTATTGGAGGAACAAAATGTAATTTTCAATACGTGTGAATTCCTGACTTTAAAAACTTTTTCTAAACAACAAAATGGTGGAGTGGGTAGCTCCAAGCTCCTTTCCTCCAACAGAAACATAACAAAACAGGCAGAAACTCTGGAATAAGTGAAAGTTTACAACAACCAAAAGAAAGTCAAATCAAGAAAAAGGCAACTTAAGGGGTGCCTGGGGTGCTCAGGCAGTAGAGCATCAGACTCCTGATCTCAGGGTCCTGAGTTCGAGCCCCATGATGGGCGTGGTGCCTACTTAAAAAAAGAAAAGAGAAGAAAGAAAAAAAGAAAAAGGCAACTTAAAAATAGTAGGAAAGCCTTGTTGGCATTCTTAATTATACTTGCCCCACACTCTCCCTAGTTCTAAAGGGAAGAAAGAAGACCTCAGTCACAAATTATCACATAGGTCTGTTCTAACTTGTCTGAAAGACTGACTTTCATCTCTGTTTCACCTAACTTGGAACTCACCCAGGCCAGAAAAGTGGCTGACATTGCTCAAAAACAAAGGAACAACCTGCAGATATCTGGGTCAAAAGATTATTCTTCAGATCACCTAAGGCCTAGGAGGGGGAAAAAAAACAACAACAGAGAATTTCTTTGGGAAATCAGGACACTCAAGAACACCTGTGTATACAGGGGACTTCAGAAAGACACAGATATGCCTAGAACCAGATGCATGCTCAGAAAAGACCTGACAAAAGAAAATTAGAAAATATATTAAGATGAATGAAAATGAAAACACATTACAAAACCAATAACCTAAGAAGACCTTAATGGTTAACCTTGGGCTGATCCCTAAGTTCAGTTTAAGTCTGGCTAAGTGTTGAAGGACAGCCCCAGCATACAGCCAATTCTCAAAGACTAGGAGAGGTATTTTCTTGTTTGTCTGTTTTAGCACCTGGTGTTCAAGGCTATTTCTGTCAAAACGCCAGTTGGATACAAGCTAAGGAAAAGAAACTTCAGTGACCACATACAGCAAGGAATACAGTCTGCAAATATAATCAGGAAAAGTCACTACACAAATGGACTATTACACATTCAATGATCAACAACAAAACCTAGAAAAGGAAAATATGATTTCCAGAGTTACTACATTATAATACTCAAATGTCTAGTTTTCCAACAAAAAAAAAAACAAGGCTTACAAAGAAACAGGAAAACAGCCACTCAAATGAACAAAATAAATTGACAGAATCTGTCCCTGAAGAAGCCCAGACACTGAACTTACTAAAGACTTTTTTGTTTGTTTAAAATGTATTTATTTATTTGACAGAGAGAGAGAGCGCGCACACAAGCAGGGGGAGTGGCAAGCAGAGGGAGAGGGAGAAGCAGGCTCCCTGGGGAGCAGGGAGCCTGATGCAGGGCTCAATCCCAGGACCCTGGGATCATCACCTAAGCCGAAGAAATTCTCAAGACTTAACCAACTGAGCCACCCAGGCACCCCAACACTTTTTTTTTTTTAAAGATTTTATTTATTTGAGAGAAAGAGAAACAGAACACACGAGAGCACAAGTTGGGGGGGGCAGAAGGAGCGGGAAAAGCAGGCTCCCCACAGAGCAGGGACCCCGGGATCATGACCTGAGCAAAAGGCAGACGCCTAACCAACTAAGCTACCCAGATGCCCCTAGACAAAGACTTTAACTGTCTTAAATATGGTCAAAGAGATAAAGAAAATATGAACAAAGAAATTTAAAAATCAGGAAAACAATGTATGAACAAAATGAGAATATAATATCAAAAAGAAAGAAATCATAAAAAGGAATCAAACAAATTCTGGGGCTGAAAACTACTATAACTGAAATAAAAAAAATTCACTACAGGGGTTCAATAACAGATCTGAGAAAACAGAAGAAAGGATCAGGAAACCTGAAGATAATTTAAATTATCCAGTCTAAGCAAAAAGAAAAAATGAAGTGAATAGAAACTAAGAGACCTGTGAAATACCATCATTTGAACCAACATATGCAGCAAGGCAATACCAGAGGGAGGAGAAAGAGAAAAAAAGGACAGAGATTATTTGAAGAAATAATGTCCAAAAACTTCCCAAATTTGATGTAAGACATGAAGTGACAAATCCAAGAAACTAAGTAGGATAAACACAAACAGACCCCCCACTGAGCCACATTATCATCAAATTACTAAAAGATAAAGAAAGAGTCTTGAAAGTAGCAAGACAGAAGTGACTCACCATATACAAGAGATCCTCAGTAAGATCACCAATTGATTTCTGAGTAGAAAAACCATGGAAGCCAAGGGACAATGGGATCACTTAGAGCACTGAAAGAATAAAACTGTCAACCAAGAACTCCATGTTTGGCAAACAGTCCTTGAAAAGTGAGGGAAAAATTAAGACATTCCAAGATCAAAGTTGAAGAGTTCATTACCACTAGGGCTGCCCTACAAAAAATGTTAACAGGAATCCTTCAGGTTGAAATGAAAAAAATACTAGATAGTACCACACAACTGTATGAAGAAATAAAGATCTCTAGTAAAGGTAACTACATGGGGAAATGTAGAAGCCAATATTGTATTTTTGATTATGTAATACCATTTTTTTACTTCTTATGTGATTTAAAAAACAAATGCATCCCAGAAACTTTTACTGGTGAATTCTACAAAACATTTAAGAAATTATACCAATTCTCTACAATCTCTCCCAGAAGACAGAATCAGAGGGAATACTTCCTAATTCATTCTATGAGGCCAGCATTACACTATTACCAAAACCAGACAAAGACATTACAAGAAAACTACAGACCAATGTCTCTCATGACCATAGACGTAAGAATCCTCAACAAAATATTACCAAATCAAATCCAGCAATGTTATAAAAATAATTATATAGCACTTCCATGTGGGATTTATCACAGGCAGGCAGGTTCAACATTTGAAAATCAATTCATGTAATCCATTGCATCAATAAGCTAAAGAAGAAAAATCACATGAACATATCAGTAGACACAGAAAAAGTATTCACAAAATCTAACACTCACTCATGATTTAAAAAAACAACAACAACCCTCTGTAAACTAGGAATACAAGGGCAACTTCTCAACTTGATAAAGAACATCTAACAAAAAATCTACAGCTAACATCATACATAATGGTGAAAAACTAGAAGCTTTCCCATTAAGATCAGGTACAAGGCAAAAATGTCACCTCTCACCACTACTTTTCAAAAGTGTACTGCAAGTCCTAGCTAATTCAATAAAACAAGAAATATACAAAAGGTACACAGACTGGGAAGGAAGAAATCAAACTGTCTTTGTTCACAGATAACATAATAATCTATGTAGAAAATCCCAAAGAATTGGCAAAAACACTTCTGAAACTAATAAGCAATTATAACAAGGCTGCGGGATACAAAGCTAATATACAGGGGCGCCTGGGTGGCACAGTGGTTAAGCGTCTGCCTTCGGCTCAGGGCGTGATCCCGGCGTTCTGGGATCGAGCCCCACATCAGGCTCCTCCGCTGGGAGCCTGCTTCTTCCTCTCCCAATCCCCCTGCTTGTGTTCCCTCTCTCACTGGCTGTCTCTATCTCTGTCAAATAAATAAACAAAATCTTTAAAAAAAAAAAAAAAAAACCCAAAGCTAATATACAAAAGTTAATCACTTTCCTATATACCAGTAGTGAATTTGAAACTAAGAACACAATACCATTTACATAAGTACCCACTACCCAAAAAAGAAATACATAGGCATAAATCTAACGAAACACATTATAAGATCTATATGAGGAAAACTACACAACTCTGATGAACAAAATGGAAGAATTAAATAAATGGAGACATATTCCATGTTTATGGATAGGCAGACTCAATATCGTCAAGAGGCCAGGTATTTCCAATTGATCTCTAGATTTAACACAATCCCAATTCCAATCAAAATCCCAACAAGTTATTTTGTGGATGTTGACAGACTAATTCTAAAGAGTATATTGAGGGGCAAAAACCCCAGAACAGCCAACACAATACTGAAGAACAAAATAAAACTGAAGGATTTAAACCTAACTGCAAGACTTACTAAAAAGCTACAGTAATCAAGATGTGTGGTACTGGTGAAAGAATAAACAAATAGATCAATGGAACAGAACAGAGAAACCAGAAATAGACCCACATAAATACAATCAACTGGCCTTTGGCAATAAATAAATAAATAAATAAATAAATAAATAAATAAATAAAATAACAAAGGCAATACAATGGAAGAAAGATCATCTTTTCAACAAATAGTGCTAGAACAACTGGATGTCCGCAAGCAAAAAAATTAGACACAGACCTTACACTTTTCATGAAAATTAACTCAAAATGGATCCAGAGACCTGAATGTAAAACACAAAACTTTAAAAAGCCTAGAAGATAACATAGGAGAAAAACAAATAACCTTGGGTTTGGTGGTATCTTTCTAGATACACTACCAAAGGCAGGATCTATGAAAAAAAATTGATAAGCTAACCTCATTATAATTAAAAACTTCTGCTCCAGAGAAATGGGAAGATAACCACAGTCTAGGAGAAAATATTTGCAAAATATACACATGGTAAAGGAACTGCTACCTAACATATAAAAAGAGCTCTTAAAACTCAACAATAAGAAAACAGATTTAAAAATGAGCTAAAGATAAAAGGGGGGGTGGCACTAAAGATCTGAACAGACACCTCACGAAGGAAACAAAAACATAGAAATGGCAAATAAGCACATGATAAGATGCTCCGCATCATGTCCTCAGGGAAATGCGAATTAAAATGAGATACCACTGCACATCTATGAAGATGGCCAAAATCCAGAACCCTGGCTGGTAAGACCAAATCCTGGTGAAGACGTAGAACGACAGAAACTCCTGGCCTGTCAGTGTACATTCATCGGTTGTAACACATGTACCACTCTGGTTCAGGATGTTGATAGTGAAGTAAGCTGTGCATGTGTGATAGCACAGTATATATGGGAACTCTAATTTTCACTTAATTTTGCTGTGAAATTAAAAGAGCTCCAAAAAATAAAATTTATTTTAAAAAAAAGGATTATATACCATGACCAAGTCAGATATACTCCAGTAATGCAGAAGTGGTTCAACATACAAAATATCAATCAATATAATACACCACATTAATAGAATGAAGGACAAAAACTACATGACCATTTCAAATACTGCAGAAAAGGGATTTCACAAAATCTATCAACCTTTCAAGATTAAAAAAACAACTCAGAAAACTGGGAATAGAAGGAAATTTTCTCACCACGATGAAAGGCATATTTGAAAAACCCATAGCTAATATATTCAATGGTGAAAGACAAAGTTCTCCCCCTAAGATCGGGAAGAAAATAAGGATGCCTGCTTTCACCAATTCTATTCAACAGTGTGCTGAATATTTTAGCCAGAGCAACTAGACAAGAAAAAAAATAATAATAAAAGGTACCCAAATTGGAGAGAAAAAACTAAAAATATCTTTTTGGCAAAAAATATGATCCTACATAATATCCCAGAGAATCCACAGGAAGGCTAGGAAAGCTAATAAACTCTGCAAAGTTGCAGTTTGCACGATCAACAAACAAAAATCAGTTGTGTAGTTGTCTTTCTATATACTAATAATGAACAATCCAAAAAGGAAATTGAGAAAGTAATTCCATTCATAATAGTATCTAAAAGAATAAAACACATAAGAATAAATTTAACCAAAAGGTGAAAGCCTCGTACACTAGAAACTACAAAACAGGGGCGCCTGGGTGGCACAGCGGTTGAGCGTCTGCCTTCGGCTCAGGGCGTGATCCCGGCGTTACGGGATCGAGCCCCACGTCAGGCTCCTCCACTATGAGCCTGCTTCTTCCTCTCCCACTCCCCCTGCTTGTGTTCCCTCTCTCGCTGGCTGTCTTTATCTCTGTCAAATAAATAAATAAAATCTTTAAAAAAAAAAAAAAAGAAAGAAACTACAAAACATTACTGAAAGAAATAAAAGACCAAAATAAATGGAAAGATACTCTATGCTCACAGATTGAAACATTGTCAAGATGTTAATACTACCTAAAGTGATCTGCACATTCAATGCAATCTCTCTCTATCAAAATTCCAACATCCTTTTTTGCAGATTGGAAAAGCCAATCCTCAAATTCATATGGAACTGCATGGACCCCCAAAAGCCAAACCACTCTTTAAAAAGAACATAAGAAGACTCACACTTCCCAATATTAAAACTTACTACACAAAACTACAGTAATAAAAACCAGCATGTGGAGGGGCGCTTGGGTGGCGCAGTCGTTAAGTGTCTGCCTTCGGCTCAGGGCGTGATCCCGGCGTTGTGGGATTGAGCCCCACATCGGGCTCCTCCACTGGGAGCCTGCTTCTTCCTCTCCCACTCCCCCTGCTTGTGTTCCCTCTCTCGCTGGCTGTCTCTCTCTCTGTCAAATAAATAAATAAAATCTTTAAAAAAAAAGAAAAGAAAAGAAAAGAAAAGAAAAGAAAAGAGAAAAGAAGAGAAAAGAAAAGAAAAGAAAAAAGAAAAAGAAAACCAGCATGTGGATAAACCTAAGAGTCCAGGAAAAAAACCCATACATCTACAGCCAATTGATTTTTGACAAGGATACCAAGTTATTCAATAAGGAGAGAACAATCTATTCAACAAATGGGTGTTGGGATAACTGGATTTCTATGTGCAAAAGAATAAAGCTGGACCCTCAACTCATATAATATGTAAAAATTTACTCAAAATTGATCAAACCTAAATGTAAAAGCTAAAAGCATAAAATTCCTAAAAGAAAACATAGGGAGAAAGCTTCATGACATTGGACTTGTCAACAGGTACTCTGCCAAGCACAAGCAACAACAAAGAGATATTGGACTTCATCTAATTTTAAAATTTTTGTGCACCAAATGACATTATCAAGAAAGTGAAAAGACAACCTACAAAATGGGAGGAAATATTTGTAAATCATATAGCTGATAAGGGTTTAATATCCAAAATATAAAGCATTCCTACAGCTCAACAACAAAAAACAAGTAATTAAAAATGCACAAAGGAATCTAATAGATATTTCTCCAAAGAAGACAATACAAATGGTCAATAAGCATGTGAAAAGATGCTCAAAATCACTAATCACTAGGGAAATTTGAATGAAAACCACAATGAGATAATATTTCATGCCCATTAAGATAGCTATTATCAAAACATACCAGAAAATAACAAGTGCTGGAGACAGTGTCACATAACTGGAACCCTGTGCATTGCTAGTGATGGTGTTTCCTCAAAGTAAACATAAAATTACCATATGACTCAATAATTCCACTCCTAGGTGTATACCCAAACGAACTGAAAACAAGGATTCAAACAGATGCCTTGCATACCACTGTTTATTGCAGCGTTATCGACAACAGCTAAAAGATGGAAACAACCCAAAGTGTCCATCACAAATGAATGATTAAACAAAACTGGTATATACCTACAATGGAATATTACTTAGCCATGAAAAGTTAAAATAGAGTTCTGATACATGCTACCTCACTGATGAACTTTGAAAGTATTACGCTAAGTAAAATAAATTAGACACAAAAAGACAACTACTACATGATTCCATTTACATGGGATATCTAGAATAGGTAAATTCATAGAGAGCAGATTTAGATTATCAAGGTCTGGGGGTAAGGTGGAAAGGCAGTCTTCTTCTACTTGAAAAATTTCTGGAAGATAGTGGTAATGACTGCAAACAGTGTGAACATAATTAATGCCACTACATTATACCCTTAAAAATGGTTAAAACGGCAAAGTTTATGTTATTTACATACATAAATGTATATACACACGCACACATATATTTTTTTTTACCATGATAAAAAATATTGTAAAAAAAAATACACTTTTTTCTAAAGACAAGGTAAAATCGCCACGACAGAAATAAAAGATGAAGCTGGGAAAATAAGGGAGCGCATATTTCTCCCACACAAGAATTCAAAACAAACCTAAGAAGGAAATAGGAGAAAGGCAGTGTCTACAATCCCCATGCCACACTTCCAACTGTACCCAGAGCACAGCCACGGACGAGTCCCCCTGACCTGGCTGGCCATAGATCAGCTCTAGCCGTATCACCAGAAGGCTGTGGGGCACAGACACGGGAAGATGCTGTTAACTCATGACCCCCCAACTGTGTACCAGACACCACTAAAGACACTGGAGATAAAAGGATGACGAAGACACCGACACCCCTGCCCTCATGGAGCTCATAGTTAAGTGGGTGAGACCTAAATCTAACTAGGGGGAGACAGAAAGCAGACCTCTGAAAAAGTGAAGACCTTCTGAACTTGAAAAAAAGAAAGTTATCTATAAACACTTAAAAAATTAAAGTATGAAAGAAGCATTTTGAGATATGAACATTAAGAGAGAAAAGAACTTTTACAACAACATCTATCGGAGTTTCTTCTCTGGCCGTGGAGGCTCATCTGAGGAAAAGGCAGGGGACAGACACCGTGAGCCCAGGCAGCCCTGGCCCCCAGCTGCCACCCGAGGTTTGTGAGAGCTTCTCCCGCCTACCTGAAGCCACCTTAGGTTGGTTGCCAACAATTCCAACAGTCCTCCCATTCATTCTTGCAAAACCAACAACGATGTTCTTGGCATAATTGGGCATGATCTCAAAAAATTCTCGCTCATCAACAACCTGCAGGGATAAATTGACACCTGAGCTCAAAATGATAAAGAACCAGATACAACTACATTACAGAATTCCAGGCATTTACATTGTGAATGACAGAGCTGGCGAGCCCCCACCCACCACAAGTTCTGCAAGGACGCAGGGATGGCAGCACCTCCACCCTGCTGAAGGGGAAAACCCTCTTGCACACTGCTGGGGAGGATAAACCAGTGCACCCTTTTTAAAAGCTTTGTTTGAATTTGGCATTATTTTACTCTTTTAACCTTATTTTGAAATCATTTCGAACTTACATAAAAATTTCCAGAACAGTAAAAAATATATATATATATATATCCTTCACCCAGATTCTCCATTTAACATTTTACCACATACGTTTTATCGTTCCCTCTCTGTATCTTTCTCTCCTCTCTACAGTTCTGTATTTTTCTCTCTCTACATATGTACGTCTATACACACAATTTTTCCCTGAACTATTCGAGAGTAAGTTACGGACATGATGTCTCTTTACCTCTAAGTACCTCCGTATGTACCTCCTAAGAACAAGGACATTCTCACGCACTCAAAATCAGGAAACTAATACTACTATTATAAAACCTTGTTCGAATATTGCCAGTTATTTTAATAACATTCTTTTTAGCAACAAAAATCTGGTTCTAGAATCTAACCCAAGAGCACCAGGTGCTTTTTAGTAGTCATGTCTCTTAGCCTCCTTTAATTTCCCCCCTCAGTCCTTTTCTTCATGACATCTTTGAAGACCACAGATTGGTCATTTGGTTATCTGCCTTCCATTTGGGTTTAATGTTTCTTTGTATTTAATTTCAGGGTAAGCATTTTTGGCAGAGAATCAGAGAAGTGACCGTCTCAGTAAATCACATCAAAAGGCACATAATAGGGCGCCTGTGTGGCTCAGTCAGTTTAGTGTCAGACTCCTGATTTCAGCTCAGGTCTTGATCTCAGGATCGTGGGTTCAAGTCCAGTGTTAGGTTCCATGCTGGCGTGGAGCCTACTTTAAAAAAGGGAGGAGTGAAACATGAGAGACTATGGACTATGAGAAACAAACTGAGGACTTCAGAGGGGAGGGGGGTGGGGGAATGGGATAGACCGGTGATGGGTAGTAAGGAGGGCACGTATTGCATGGTGCACTGGGTGTTATACACAACTAATGAATCATCGAGCCTTACATCGGAAACTGGGGATGTACTGTATGGTGACTAACATAATATAATAAAAAATCATTAAAAAAATAAATAAAAGATAGTTTTGGCTGTTAAAAAAATAAATAAATAAAATAAAATAAAATAAAAAAAAAAAGGGAGGAGCACGTAATGTGAATTTGGCCATTAAAAGTGGTGATATATGCAGGTTTCTCCCCTGTAAAATTACTATTTTTCCATTTTTAATAAGTGTACTGTGGGGAAATACTTAGAAATGATATAAAAATCCTATTTTTCATCAAATTTTCACCCACTAGCTTTACAATTCATGATTCTTGCCTGACCCAATTTAGTGCTGTGACAGCTGCCGAACTATCGGCAGGATTTCCCTCACCCCATTTAGTAGTTGGCATTCTACTATCAGAAAGGTCTTTCCCATTTATTTACATCATCCACAAGTATGAACTTAGGAATTCTTGTTTTATTATATGGATTGTAATCTTTACCATCATTATTTTATGTTTAAATTGCCCCATATTTGCCAGTGAGAGCTCATTCAAGAGGGTTCCCATGCACTTTGATGTTTCTCCATCACTCTTTGAGCACTACGCTACATTCTAGAATTACCTTACTTTCAGGTTCATCTTGTACTTTTTCTTGGCCAGAGCCCACAATCAGCCATTTCTCCAAAGGGCTCAGGGAAGACTGTCCTAGAGGACAGAGCTAGAAAATCCATAGATACATACACACAAACACACACACATACACACTTATTTCTAAAAGTAGTATGAAAACATTGAGTTCATACTAATAACTCTAGTTCTAGTCCAATTCAACCACAGGATTCATTCTAATTTGCCCCTTACTATTTCAGAACTCCTTTCACCTACAGTACACACTGGACTCCCATTATCCTCAAAATGGACTTATTTAATCCTCAAATACAGAGAAACTGGTTTCAGAAATGCTACCCCATCTGACTGAAAACAAAACAAAACAAAAAACCTAAAATTCAGTACTTCTTTACAACTATTTGTTGCTGGACTAAAGGTATATAGTCAAAATACTGTGTTCAAAAGTTATTCGTTTGAAACACAGGTTCATTTGTTTTTATTTCATCTTAAAGGTTTTCCCTCAGTCTTGATTTTTTTTAATATGTAAACATTAACATACTTTAATGTCATTCCCCATCCCTTCCACCCTAATTCTATGCACCCTGTCATTAATCTTATTTTTTATCTCTCATGTGTATATTACAGAAATGAGTAGATACGTGCATACCTTTGTATTTCCCACTTCCGTCTAAGAAGGAAAGTAACCTACTACAGATACGCTTTAGCACTTCGGGTTTCTTCACTTAATATATCCCAAGAACCACTTCCCATCAGTTCACAGAGATCACGCTCGCTCTTTTTCCTGCCTCGTACTCTATTGTGTGGATATACCAAAGTCTACTCAACTAATCTCCCACATGTAGTTTACATTTTAAATTCGGGTTGCTTACATTATGTTGCAACTGCAAATAACACAACAGTAGTAACTTGTACGTCTACAATTTTGGATGATGAGAAGTCTATCTTCAGTGTAAATACCTGAAAGGTGGACTGCTGGGTTCACATGTAAATAATATCCAAATAATACCTATTCACATGTAAATAATACCCAAATTACCATATGCCCTTCCCAGCAATTTATGAGAGAGTCTGCTTTGCTAGACTTACCAATGGAAAATGTTTTCAAGTTATTTTTTGCCAATCTGACAGATGAGAAATGATGACTCAGTGTAATTTTAATTTGCATTTCTAACATAATGAGTCAAGTTGAAAATCTTTCCATATGTTTAAGGTCCATTTTATATATATCTTTGTGAGCTACCCATGGTTTTTGCCTGTTTTTCTATCAAATTTGATCTTTATTTCCTCAATTTTTAAGTTTTTTTTAACATATTAAGGATATTAGTCTTTTTCTTTTTAAAAAAAAAATTAGAGAGGAGAGGGAAGGAGAGAGAGAGAGCTCGAGGTGGGGGCAGAGGTGAAGGGAAAGGGAGAAGCAGACTCCCCACGGAGCAGGAAGCCCAACATGGGACTCAATCCCAGGACCCTGGGATCACGACCGGAGCTGAAGGCAGATGCTTAACCAACTGAGCGACCCAGGTGGCCCGGGATACTAGTCTTTTATTTAGGATCTACATTGCAAATATTTCCTCCTACTTTGTTGCTTGTCTTTTGACTTTCTTTACAGATTTTTGCTATGCAGAATGGGATTTTTAAATTTCTGACCAGTCAAACTTACCAATTTTTTGTAAAACTGAAACTGGATTTTGAGTCATATTCAAAATCCTTTCATTACTTTCCCCTGAAGTTAGGGAAATCCATCTATACTTTTAGTGCTTACAGGGATTTTTCACTTATATTTAGCTCTCTGATCTAGCTATGGTTCATTTTTGTTTTTGTGTAAAAACAAATCTAATTTTATATTTTTCTAACCAGCTAGCTATCCAGTTGTCCAGCATTTATTAAAAAGCTAACCTTTGCCCTGGAATTTGAGATAATACTTTTCTGTATTACCTATACTCTATATGTACTTGGACCTACTTCTAGCTTTTCTAGTCTATCCCCCTGGTCTGTTTGTGGAACAGAATCATACTGCTCTAACTACGGTTTGCTTTACTGCAGGATATGGCCAGAGTCTTTCTTTTGCAGTATAATCCTAGTTATTCTTGCACTTTTATTTTTCCATATGAATGTCTTTTTCTTACACTTAAGGGAAACTTTAATCTTTTTTTTAAATCAATCTAGCTTCAAAACAAGTTGAGGTTAATCCCTATGAACTGTTGTATAAATTTGTCCAGTTGTACTTTTAAAATTTTAATATTGCCTTAAATTTACAAATTACCTCAGGAAGAGCTGTTTTTATGATGTTAACCCAATAACCAGAACAAGGAATGCCTCTTCATTTGTTCAAGTCTGCTTTTATGTTTTTCAGAAGTTTTAAAATTTGTCCTATAGGGTTATTACTAAATATTTTATCTTCTTTGTTTATATGCTACCATAATGGGTTATTGTGTTTACAACAATTTCTATATGTTAACTTTATATCTTAGTCCTTAGTTGTTTCAGTTTCACCACATATTCTCTAGCATTTTTAGTATACTATATCACATACAAAAATAGCTTAACTTCTTTTCCAAAGCTTTTGCCTTTAGTTGATCTGCTTCTTGTCTAATTGCATTGGCTAATATCTCTAATAAAATGTTAATAGTGGAAATAGTATGCATCCCTGTCTTGCTTCTGATCTTAGTGTAACTAGGGTTTTCTTTATTAACATGCTGCGTTACTAACTAGAATTTAAATAAAAAAAAAAAAAGTACTCCTCAATTCCTATTTGCCTGGATGCTCCTATTAGGAACAGGCGAACTTTCTTAAAGGCTTTTCTTAGCATCTACGAAAATGATCATATGATCTCTCTCCCTTCTTTTGATTAATAAAATACATCACTAGATGTCCTAGAACCTTGAATTCCTATAATAAATCCCACTTGGTCATGATGTATAATTTTAATATGGTGTTGGAGTCTATTAGCTAACAGTTATTTGGTATTGTTGACCAATTCTGATAAGTGATACTAATCTCAAGTCTTTTGAAGTTGTCTTTATCAGACCCAGATATTAATGTCATACTTGCTTCATGAATTGGGGGGGGGGTGTATTTTTTACTGTCTATGCTCTCAGACAATATGGGTAGCATTATGACCCTCTGGTTTTTTAATGTTTTATGGACTTCCCAAATAAAACTTACCTGGGCCTTGTGCTTTCTCTGTGAAGTAACTCCTTCTATGGATTTTAGTCCATATAAGCTTTCTACCTCTAATGGGGTCAATTTCTGGTAAAATTCAAACAAATTGTATAGTTCATCTCATCTCTTATGATTCTTAAGTTTATATTTCTATGGTTATTCCTTCTTTTCATGTCATATTTGTATTTGTGTTGCGTTTTTAGTGGTCATTTTATTTCAATAATTACAGCTATCTTTCTATCTCCTAAATCATAAAATTCCTGCTTTGTGATTTCTTTTATAATATGTTGTTAGGTTTTTTCCCCTGGCTTCTTGAGCTGGGAGTTTAGTTCATTTTCCTTCTTTTATTGTTACTAAGCACTTAAGGCCATATATTTTCCTTGGCTCATCATTTTGAAAGTATTCCACAGATTTTAAAACGTAATTTTTTTTTAGAGTTCTGTCATTTTGACTTATATTTTCTCCTTTCAATCCAGAATAGAAAATTTTCAAATAAAACAGTGCTTTTGTTTCTGTTGCTATGAATTTATAGTTTCGATCAGTGTTCGTGATATTTTCACTTTATGGAATTTAACGATGCTCTCTTTTTGGCCTAATATATAATCAGCTCTTATGAATGTTCCATGCCTACTGGAAGGAATGATTTAATGCCTATTACAAGACTGTAAAGTCTGAAATAGATCCAGAAGATTTACCTATTAGTGTGACTAAGATTCTTTTTTTGGGGGGGAGGCATTTGACCTGCCTTGTTTTACTTATGTGTTGAAGTCAAATATTTGTTTCTACCTATGCTCCTTGGATTTCCCATAGTTTCTGCTTATTAAAGTTCATCATTTTATCATTTGGGACATAGATTTTTTTTTATACCACTATTATGAATTGTGGCTTTTAGCATGTGAAAATGTCTTTCCTTGCCATAATTAAAACTTTACGTCATCCAATATTAAGATCACAAACGTTGCTGTGTTGTTTCCATTCTCTAGTATACCTCTTGCCCATCCCTTATTTTTAACTTTTCTGAATCATTTTAAGTGTCTCCTATATACCACATATAGTTGGTCTTGCTTTATGAGACAAATTAAACCTCTTTTTCTTTTAATAAAGGAGATAAGTGAGTTTAATAAGCTAAACCATTCATATTAATTCACATAAAAGACATTTGGTTTTTACTCTTTATAATTACTCTCTATGAGCCATGTTATATTTGCTGTTTGTGTGTTTATACTGTTATTTACTAAGCTTATATTTTTGACCTAGTGGGTCCTTTTCTAATTATACCTATTTAATAAGGCTTCATCTGTTTATTATTTACTGTTTTATTAACTGGGTATACTATTTGTAATAGTATCTTTTGACTCACAACAATCAGTGAACTTATTCTGCTATACTCTTTCTTCTTTCTTATCCTCCCATTTTTTCAGTTACATTTTTTTTCTGCAACTAAAACACAGCGTTTATACATTGTCCTCCACCCTCATTTCCAGCCCTGCTTTAGTCTTAGAATTATAATTGAATAAGCACCATCAATCCTTTCATCGAAATTTCTCCTTGAAAATCTCTTCCTTGGATGAAGCTCATCTGCTAGAAGATTCCTCAAGAAATGCCTGGGAACACAGTATTCCCTCAGTTCTTACATCATTAAAACTGATTTTCTTTAGTCTTAATACACGAACATCAGCTTGGCCAGGTATAAAATCCTTATTATCATAATCTCTCTTTGAGTCCCCTGAAAGTGCTTTTCCACTGTTGCCTTGTTTTATGTGTTGCTTTTGAGAAGTCTGATGCTACTCAGTCTCTCATTTTTGTAAGGCAGAGGAAATTTTTGCCTCCATGTCCTGAGGATTTTTTATTTTAAAAATCTAATAGTCACACTGGGATATTTACTCAAGTTTGATCATTCTAGGTTAATTTTCCATGTTCAGTGGGCTTTTTCATTAGATAGCTCTAGGTCTTATATGTGTTTTCTTAGAACACAGTTTTAAACATTAATTTAGGTCTTGGTTTTTCTTCAGACATTCCAATTACATGTATGTTCACTCTTATCATCTACTTAAATCACTTTTTTACCTTTTTATCTTCAATTTCTTGGTTTTCCCACTTTTCTTCATTGTTCCTTATTAAATTTTATTCAAGTCAATTCTCCCTAAAACACTTTCTAATTCTGTTTTCATGTCTGATAAATAATTTTGGTCCCCCCCCCCATTTTAATTCAATCAGCTCTAACTTAACTTCTATTTCATGTCCATTTCGCCATGAGTTTGTAAGTTTCTGATTTTCATAATCTCAAATACTTACCAGAAGCTACTGAACTCAGACTGCAGTATGATCATCTACTTCATGACTGACTTTATAGCAAAGGGTGTTTTCTCAATTGAAGTTTTTTATTCTCATTTTTTATTTTATTATTTTTTTAAGGTTTTATTTACTCATTTGACAGAGAGAGAGACAGCCAGTGAGAGAGGGAACACAAGCGGGGGAGTGGGAGAGGAAGAAGCAGGCTCCCAGCGGAGGAGCCCGATGTGGGGCTCGATCCCAGAACCCTAGGATCACGCCCTGAGCCGAAGGCAGACGCTTAACGACTGAGCCACCCAGACGCCCCTCATTTTTTATTTTAGTAAGCTTTATATAAACTCCTTCTATCTGTGCATTTTGTGGACATAGTTAGCAGTGGGATGGCAAACATGACTCCTGGTTCAAGAGCCCCCTTGTCTGTCAGTACAGCAAAGTGCCATTTAGTTAATGCAATCTTGATTTTAGGGCGGGGTAAGGAAAGGGGCAACAGCTCCCTCAATATTTGTGGTTTCATCTTGTAGACACATAAATCTACCTTGCCTCATTTTTCCTTCACTTCACCATTTCCAAAAATGCCTCTCCCTTCCTTCTAATAGGTCTTCCCCAGAAACAATGCCCTTCCATGACTGCCTTCTTGATTCCTGTGTACACGTTTAAGACCCTCCCCTGAAATCACTGCTGACTTAACAGGACTCTTTTCCAGTATTTTCACTCTTACAGTGAACTTCCTCTTCCTGAGAGTAATTTTACCTAAATTCCCTTCTCTTTCTTCTGTGCAGTTTCTCAACACTCCAACTCTCCACAGAGACTTGTAGAGGGAACTCAAGAAACAGACCTAATGGAAATTGGAGTTGTTCTTATTGTTAACTGAAGTTTGTAGTTTCCTGTCTCTGGGCTATGTTAAAGCCATGAAAATGATAGTTTTAATTGTTGTTCTTATTGACCTATACAGTTCTTAGAGGATATGCAGAGTTATGGACTTAGGAGCCCACCATTAAGCTTGACTATCCAGAAAGCTCTCTTTTTTAAAATTTTAAATATTCACGCTCACTGACCAAATTCCATTGCTGGGTTCCAATCCAAGGGATATACTCGCAAAAATATACTAATATACACATAGATGTTTATTGCAGCACTGCTTGTAAGAGCAAAACCCAGAGGATCTAAATGTCCATCAGCAGGGCAATCTTCCATCCATAAAATGGACTACTATACAGTCATTACAATAAATGAGGTAAATCTGCATGACCAGATATGGAAAGAAAGTGAAAAAGAGCAAAGTCAAGCAGAGAAAGACAATTATCATATGGTTTCACTCATATGTGGAATATAAGGAATAGCACGAAGAACATTAGGAGTAGGAAGGGAAAACTGAATGGGCGGAAATCAGAGGGGGAGATGAACCATGAGAGACTATGGACTCTGGGAAACAATCTGAGGGTTTAAGAGGGGAGGCGGGTCGGGGGACGAGGTAGCCCAGTGATGGGTATTAAGGAGAGCACATGTTACAATGAGCACTGGGTGTTATACACAAACAATGAATCACGGAACACTACATCAAAAACTAATGATGTACTTACCGTATGGTGACTAACATAACATAATTAAAAAAAAAAAAAAGAGCAAAAGCGAAAATGTATAATACAATGTTTTTTGAGTTAGAAGTAAATATATGGATGTATTATTTGGCATGTAATAATTTTTTTTGGAAAAATACACATAAAACTTCATAGTGTTTACCTCTAAGAAAGAAGACTGATAGGAAGGAAGGAAGGAAGGAAGGAAGGAAGGAAGGAAGGAAGGAAGGAAAGCATTTCATTTTACACGTTTCTGTAATTAAAGTTTTCCTATGTACATGTTATTTGCTTGATTTTTAAAGCATTAAGAGTGTAGCAGAGACCACTAAGTATCGATATAAAATCCAACTTCCATTTCTACAATTGTAACAGAAATCATGGGCAAATGGCTACATTTTTCCTGCAATTGGATGTGGCTATTTGACTATGTTTCCTACAATGGACTTAATTACAATATCACAAATGAAAAAAGTAATAAATATGTATTAAACTAGCTCGAAAGTTTGAGGGGGGAAGATAAAATGAAAGAAAGCAGAATATAAAAGCAGATAACAGAGCTTTAAAAAAGAAATAGAAAAATTAAACTGAAAAGTTACTCTTCAAAATAGATGAACAGAATAGATAAACTACTAGGTAACGAATCAGGAAAACATAAAGCAGGTTCTAGTCCGAAATGGCAATGCAGGAAGACCCTGAACACAACTCCCCCACGAACACACAAATCTACACCCACTTCTATAGCAATTCCTCTTGAAGAACTGAGGGCTACCTGAACAGCTTTTGCACAACAAAAGATAGATTACAGAGAGAAAGGCAAGAAAGACAGAGACATGGCAAGGAAGGGAACCCCCAACCCTCCCCCAAATGATGTAAACTGCAGTGGGGAGGGATATGTGGAGGGACCCTAAGCAGATTTGTGTGCCCTGCAGGGGGCATGGAAAAAAAGCCAAACAGTCTAAAAGGGCAACTAGAATATGAAGAAACCAGCACTAGAACCCTGTGAAATGGCAGAGGAGCTGCTGAAACTCTCTCCAGATCAAAAGGGCTGGCAAGTGCCACAACTGAAGTTCCCTTCCACTCGGATAGCACAAATCAGAGCAGGGTCCGGGCACCACAGCTGGCCTGCTGGCTCACTGACCCCTGGATGTCCTGGGGCACAGAAAAACAGCCACAGTTTAAAAGGGAAACTAGAATATATAAGATCCAGCCCTAGAACTCTATCAAACAGTGGGGGAACTGCTGGAACTGTCTCTGGGACGGAGGGGCTGGCGAGCACCACAGTTTATATTCCCCCTCCACCTTGACAGCATGGACAAGAGCAGGATCCAGGAGTCCTAGTTCTAGCACAATATGTCCCACCAAGACAGCCCTAGCATGGCACACACCAAAACACCCCAGGTCAGCAATCACTACAGCTCCAGCCATCTTGCCAAGTGATAAAGGTACAAAGCACCACAGAACACTCCCAAGCCCTCAACATGATGGCTGCAGATTACTTGCTAGGGCACCTCCAATGCTGAGCACTCCAGGAACCCCAGCCAACACCTCTCCTTGCCTGCAGGTGCCCCACCAGGATGCCCCCTGCACTGAGCACCCTAGGACATCCTGGCTCATACCCACTTCAACTTCAGCTATCCTGCCAGGGAACCCTCTGGGTAGAGAACCCCAGGACCACCCTGGCCCATAACCACTTCAGCTCGCCACCCCACCAGGGCAGCCCCAGTACAGTGCCCCGGGACCCCCAGCCAATGCCAGCCACATCTTTAGAAAGTCAGCCAAAGGCAACAGGCACACACAGCCTATACATGGGATGACCATACACAAGACCATTCCTTCAAGTGTAGAAGTAGCTGTTATACGGAATTCACAGAAACAAACACAAAAGGTGAAGCAAAATTAGGAGACAGAGGAATGCCCAAATGAAAGAACACCACCAAACCTCAAAGAGGTAAATGAAAAGCAGATAACCAGGGGCACCTGGGTGGCTCAGTTGTTAAGCATCTGCTTTCGGCTCAGGGTGTGATCCCAGGGTCCTGGGATCAAGCCCCGCATCGGGCTCCCTGCTCCGCTGGGAGCCTGCTTCTTCCTCTCTCACTCCCCCTGCTTGTGTTCCCTCTCTCACTGGCTGTCTCTCTCTTTGTCAAAGAAAGGAAGAAAAGAAAGAAAAGAAAAGAAAAGAAAAGAAAAGAGCAGATAACCAGTCAACCTGATAAAGATTTCAAAATAATGATTATAAAGATGCTTACCAGACTGGAGAGAAGAGTAGTTGAACTTAATGAGAACTTCAACAAAGAGAAAATTTTTAAAAGAATCGATCAGAGTTGAAGAATACAAAAACTGAAATGAAAATATACTAAAGGGAATCAACAGCAGATTAGAGGATGCAGAAGAGTGGATCAGTGATGTAGAAGACAGGGTACTGGAAAACACTCACAATGAACAGCAAAAAGTAAAGAATTTTTTAAAATGAAGACAGTTAAAGCCATCTCTTGGACAAATTCAAACAAATATTCACATTATAGGGATCCCAGAAGGAGAAGAAAGGGAGGGGCAGAAAACCTACTTGAAGAAATAATAGCTGAAAACTTCCCTAACCTGGGGAAGAAAACAGACATCCAGATTCAGGAAGCACAGAGACTTCCAAACAAGATAATCCCAAGGAGGTCCACACCACAACACATAATAATTAAAATACCAAAGATTAAAAATAAAGAATTTTAAAAGCAGCAAGAGAGAAGCAACTAGTAACATAAAAGGCAAACTCCACAAGGCTATCAGCAGATTTTTCAGCAGAAACTGTGCAGGCCAGAAGGCAGTGTCATGAGAAGAAAAAACCTACAACTAAGAATACTGTACCAGACAAGATTATCACTCAGAATTAAAGGAGAGATAAAGAGTTTCCTAAATGAAAGCAGCCTGACAAGAAATGTTAAAAAAGGCCAAATTAGAAGAAATTTACAAAAGTAAAAAATTTCATGAGTAAAAGCAAACACTCAGTAAAATAGTAGGGCAATCATTTATAACGAAGGTTAAAAGACAAAAGTAATAAAGTCAATTATATCTAAAAAGTTAGTTCAGGAGACTCAAAAAAGAAAAAGATATAAAATATCAGATATGTAAACATGGAGGGGTACAGTAAAAACGAAGCTCTTTTAGAATGTCTTCATACAGACTACTATATACTTAGGATGTTATATATGAACCTCATGGTAACCACAAACCAAAAAAACTTTAATAGATACACAAAAAAAATAAAGAGAAAGAAAGCCGACCATAACACTAAAGAAAGTCATCAATCACAATTAAAAAAAAAAAAGATCAAGAGAAGGAACAGAGAACTATAAAAACAACCAGAAAGCAATGAACAAAACATCAACATACCTACCAATAATTTCTTTAAGTGTAATGGTTTAAATGTTCCAATCAGAAGACATAGGGTGATGGAATGGATATAAAAAAACAAGGCCTATCTATATTCTGTGTACAAGAAACTCATTTCATGCCTAAAGACACAGACACACTGAAAATGAAAGGATGGCTGAAGATAATTCATGTAACTGGAAGAAGAAAAAAAAACAAACCCAGGGTAGCATACTTATATCAGATAAAATAGACTTTAAAACAAAGACTGTAACAAGAGACAAAAAAGACCATTACCTAATGATAAGGGGACCAATCCAACAAGAAAATATAACATTTTAAATATCTATGCACCCAGCACCAGAGCACCTAAATACATACAGCAAATATTAATGGACATAAAGAAACTGACAATACAGTAATACTTTAACACTTCATTTACACCACTGGATAGATCATCCAGAAAAATCAATGAGCAAACACTAGCCGTAAAAAACATGTAAGAACAGACATATATAGAACATTCCACCCAAAAACAGAATACGCGTTTTCAAGAGCACATGGAACATTCTCAAGGAGAATGAACAAGACTAAAATATCATTCATCTTTTCCAACCACCACAGTATGAAACTAGCAATCAATTACCAGAAAAAGAAAAAAAGCCACAAATACATGGAGGCTAAACAACATGCTACTGAACAACCAACTAGTCAACAACAACAACGACGACAACGACGATGACAACAACAACAACAACAACAAAAACCACACACACAGAGAAAAATCAAAAATACATTAAGAAAACTGAAAACACAATGGTCCAAAATCTTTGGGACACAGCAAAAGCAGTTCTAAGAGGGAAATTTATAGGGATACAGCCCTATCTCAGAAATAAGAAAAATGTCAAACATTCTAACCTTACACATGAAAGAGCTATAAATAAATAAATAAATAGCTAAACCCAAAGTTAGTAGAAGGAAAAAAAAACGATAAAGATCAGACAGGAAAAAATGGAGACTAAAAAATAAAATAAAAATAGAAATGATCAATGAGGGACACCTGGGTGGCTCAGTCAGTCAGTTAAGCATCTGCCTTTGGCTCAGGTCATGATCCCAGGGTCCTGGGATCAAGTCCTGCATCAGGCACCTTGCTCAGCAGGGAGCCTGCTTCTCCCTCTGCCTGCTCCTTCCCCTGCTTGTGTGTGCACACGCACACACGTGCTCTCTTTCTCTAACAAAGAAATAAACAGAATCTTTTTTAAAAAGATCAATGAAACCAAGAGCTGGTTCTTTGAATAGATAATCAAAATAGGTAAACCTTAACCAGAGTCATCAAGGAAAACGAAAAAGAGGACCCAAAGAAATAAAATCAGAAGTAACAACCCACACCATAGAAATACAAAGGATTTTAAGAGACTACTAGGAAAAACTATGTGCCAACAAATTGGACAACCTAGAAAAACATGGGTAAATTCATAAAAACATACAATATTTCAAAACTGAATCAGGAAGAGATTAAAAATCTGAACAGACCAATTACTAATAACAAAACAATTAATAATCAATAAACTCCCAACAAACAAAAATCCAGGACCAAATGGATTGACAAGAGAATTCTACCAAACATTTAAAGAACTAATACATATTCTCCACACTCAAAAAAAAAAGGGGGGGGGGAGAAAGCTTCTAAATACCTTCTACACAGCCAGCATTACCCTCATATCAAAACCAAAGACTACAGGCTAATATCCCAGATCAACATAGATGCAAAAATCCTCAACAAAATATTAGGAAACCTCATCCAACAATACATTAACAGGATCTTCACCACAACCAAGTGAGATTTGTTCTGGGGATACAAGAATAGTTCAATATGCACAAAATCAATTAATGTGATATACCATATTAACAAAATGAAGGATAAACATCATATGACCATCTCAACAGATGCAGAAAAGGCATCTGACAAAATTCAACATCTGTTCATGATACAAACGCTCAAGAAAATGAGTTTAGACGGAACACACCTCAACATAATAAAAGCTATATATGAAAAACCCAAAGCTAACATCATACTCAATGGTGAAAAACTAAGAGTTTTTCCTCTAGGATCAGGAACAAGTCACTTTTTTTTTATTTGTTTTTAAAGATTTTATTTATTTATTCGACAGAGATAGAGACAGCCAGCGAGAGAGGGAACACAAGCAGGGGGAGTAGGGGAGGAAGAAGCAGGCTCATAGCAGAGGAGCCTGATGTGGGGCTCGATCCCATAACGCCGGGATCATGCCCTGAGCCAAAGGCAGACGCTTAACCGCTGTGCCACCCAGGCGCCCCAGGAACAAGTCACTTTTAATCAATATAAAATATTCAAGCCATGTATTCTCACTTTTATTCAATATAATACTGAAAGTACAAGCTGCAGCAATCAGACAAGAAATAAATGACATCAAAATTGGTAAGGAAGAAGTGGAACAGTCATGATCTGCAGATAAAATGATACTACACAGAGAAAATCCTAAACACTCCATCGAAAAACTATTAGAATAAATGAATTCAGTAAAGTTGCAGAATACAAAATATACAAAAATCTCTTGTATTTCTATATACTAATAACAAAGTAGCAGAGAAATTAACAATTCCACTTACAACTGCACCAAAAAGAATAAAATGGCCAGGAATAAACTTAGCAGGAGGTGAAAGATGAGTACCCCTGAAAACTAGAACACTGATAAAAGAAATTAAAGATGACACAAACAAATGGAAAGATATTCCATCTCATGGATTGGAAGAATAAATATTGGTAAAATGCACATATTACCCAAAGCAACCTAAAATTTCAATGCAATCCCTACCAAAATACCGAGAGTAGTTTTCACAATACTAGGACAAATTATCCTAAAATTCATATGGAACTGCAAAAGACCCATAGGCAAAACAATCTTGAGAAAGAAGAACAAAACTGGGGGTGGCACAAATCCAGATTTCAAACTATACGACAAAGCTATAATAATCTAAACAGTATGGTACTGGCACAAAAATAGACAAATAGATCAGTGGAACAGAACAGACAACCTAGAAATAAACTCTCACTTACATGGTCAGTTAATCTATGATAAACGGGAAAAAGACAGTTTCTTCAATAAATAGTACTGGGCAAACTGGACAGCTACAGCCAAAAGAATAAAACTGGACCATTTTTTAGCTCATAGACAAAAATAAACTTAAATAAATTAAAGACCTAAATGTGAGACCTGAAATTATATACGTACTAGAAGAAAACAGAGGCAGTAATTTCTTTGACATCAAGCTTAGCATCATTTGTCTGGATGTGTCTCCTCAGGCAAGGGAAACAAAGCAAAACTAAACTACTAGGACTACCAAAATAAAAACTTTGGTACAGCAAAGGAAATGATCAATAAAACTAAAAGGCAATGGGAGATGACATTTGCAAATTATATATCCAAAAAGGGGTTAATATCCAAAATGTGAAAGAACTTATACAACTTAACACCAAGAAACCAAACAACCCAATTAAAAAAGGGCAGAGACCTGAATAGACCTATTTCAAAGGAACATACAGTTAGTCAACAGACACATGAAAAGATGCTCAACATCACTAATGCTAATCAAAGCCATGAAGAGAGATCAATTCACATTTCTCAGAATGGACGGTATCAAAAAGACAAGAAATAAGTGTTGGCAAGGATGTAGAGAAAAAGGAACCCTGTGCATTGTTGATAAAAATGTAAACTGGTGCAGCCACTGTAGAAAACAGTATAGAGGAGGGGGATGGAAGATGGTGGAGGAGTAGGTGACCTTAGTTTTGTCTGGTCCTGGGAATTCAGCTAGGTATCTACCAAATCATTCCAAACAGCTGTGAACTAAACTGGTGATCTAAGAAAAGAATTGCTGCAATTCTATAAATACAAAGGCGACCACATTCTGCAAGGTAGGAGATGCAGAGGAGTGAATCTGAAGCAATATACTGGAAGATAAACTGAGAGGGGAGGGAGCCTCCATAAGCTGGCTACAAAAAGGTGATACAGCAGCAAAGGCGCAAAATCGGAACTTTTAGAAGTCTGCTCAGGTGACAAAGCGGGGCAGAATCCTAGGTCGGACAGCGTGGTCTCAGGATCCCTGGGGTCACAGGAAGACCGGGAGTGCCTGAGTGCAGCAGAGCTCTCAAGCATCGGAGCAGCAAATGTGGCTGCAATCAAGGAGGCCAGGCGTGGGCTATCAGCTCAGAGTCACCATAAACCGTGAACAATGGCTCAGTTGGGAGACCGCTGTCCAAGCAGGGGCCTAGCAAGAGGAAGAAACTCAGCAAGACCCTCCACTCCCTCCCCGGGGAGGAAGAGTGTGGGAGCACACCACAGGAGTCTGCTAAGTCTGGAAACTCGAAATGGGTCACATACCTGAGATAAAAATGCTCGGTCACAGGCTGGGTAAACACAGGGAGACAAAAGTGATTGACTGCTTTTCCACGAGGGTGCACTGAAGAGTGGGGCGTGGGAGCTTTCGGCTCCAGGGTAGAGATCCAGAGGCCGCCATTTTCATTCTCATCCTCTAAAGCAGCCCAGAAAGCCTTCAGGGAACAAAAGCCGCATAGAGCAATCTGGAGCCACTGACTTAACCTGGCCCCCTGGCAAGGGTGCTGGGATTCCCCTGGGGTAAAGACACCTGAGAATCAGGACAACAGGCCCCTCCCTTAGAAGATCAGCAAGAACATCTGGCTAAGACCAACTTTACTGATCAAGAGAAACTGCAAAACTCCAGCGCTAGGGGAAAATATTATATAAAATTCATTCAGAATAGGAGAGAGAAAGAGCTTCCAGGACAAACAGAAACTAAAAGAATCTGTAATCACTAAACCAGCACTGCAAGAAAAATAGGGGCTTTTTAAGTGAAGAGAGAGTCCAAAAGTAGCATAGACCAGAATAGAGACAGTCTACAAAAGCAGTGACTTTACAGGTAATACAATGACACTAAATTCATATCCTTCAGTAGTTACTTTGAAGGAAAATGGGCTAAATGCCTCAATCAAAAGACACAGGGTATCAGATTGGATCGACCCATCTGTAAGAGACTTATTTTATTTTATTTTATTTTATTTTTTTTTTAATTTTAATGATTTTTTTATTATATTATGTTAGTCACCATACAGTACATCCCCGGTTTCCGATGTAAGGCTCGATGATTCATTAGTTGTGTATAACACCCAGTGCACCATGCAATACGTGCCCTTCTTACTACCCATCACCGGTCTATCCCATTCCCCCACTCCCCTCCCCTCTAAAGTCCTCAGTTTGTTTCTCATAGTCCATAAGAGACTTATTTTAGACCCAAAGTCACCTCCAGATTGAAAGTGAGGGGGTGGAAAACCATTTATCATGCTAATGGACATCAAAAGAAAACTGGGGTGCCATCCTTATATCAGACAAATCGGATTTTAAAGCAAAGACTGTTATAAGAGATGAGGAACGACACTATATCATAATTAAAGGGTCTATCCAACAAGAAGATCTAACAACTGTAAACAGTTGTGCCCCTAACCTGGGAGCAGCCATTTACATAAACCAATTAATAACAAAATTAAAGAAACACATCAATAATAATACACTAATAGCAAGGGACGTTAACACCCCACTCACTGCAATGGACAGATCATCTAAGCAGAAGACCAACAAGGAAATAAGGGCTTTGAATGACACACTGGACCAGATGGACTTCACAGATATATTCAGAGCATTCCATCCCAAAGCAACAGAATACACATTGTTCTCAAGCACAGATGGAACATTCTCCAGAATAGATCACATCCTGGGTCACAAATCAGGTCTCAATCAGTACCAAAAGCCTGGGATCAGTTCTTGCATATTTTCAGAACACAATGCTTTGAAACTGGAACTCAATCACAAAAAGAAATTTGGAAAGAACTCAAATATATGGTGGCTAAAGAGCATCCTACTAAAGAACAAATGAGTCAACCAGGGAATTAAAGAAGAATTTTAAAAATTCATGGAGAAAAATGAAAATGAAAATACAACTGTTCAAAATCTTTGGGATGCAGCAAAGGTGGTCCTAAGAGGGAAGTATATAGCAATACAAGCCTTTCTCAAGAAACAAGAAAGGTCTCAAATACACAATCTAACCCTACACCTAAAGGAGCTGGGGAAAGAACAGCAAATAAAGCCTAAACCCAGCAGGAGAAGAAAAATAATAAAGATTAGAGCAGAAATCAATGAAACAGAAACCAAAAGAGCAGTAGAACAGACCAAAGAAACTACGAGCTGGTTCTTTGAAAGAATTAATAAGATCGATAAACCCCTGGCCAGACTTATCAAAAAGAAAAGAAAAAGGACCCAAATAAGTAAAATCATGAATGAAAGAGGACAGATCACAACCAACACCAGAAAACTACAAACAATTATAAGAACACATTATGAGCAACTATATGCCAACAAATTATGCAATCTGGAAGAAATGGATGCATTCCTAGAGACGTATAAACTATCAAAATTGAAATAGGAAGAAACAGAAAATCTGAACAAACCCATAACCAGCAAGGAAATTGAAACAGTCATCAAAAATCTCCCAACAAACAAGAGCCCAGGGCCAGACGGCTTCCCAGAGGAATTCTACCAAACATTTAAAGAAGAATCAATACCTATTCTTCTGAAGCTGTTACAAAATATAGACATGGGGGGAAAAATAGAAATGGAAGGAAAACCTCCAAACTCTTTTTATGAGGCCAGCATTACCTTGATACCAAAACTAGACAAAGATCCCACCAAAAAAGGAGAATTACAGACCAATATCCCTGATGAACATGGATGCAAAAATTCTAACTGAGATACCAGCCAATAGGATCCAATAGTACATTAAAAGGATTACTTACCAGGACCAAGTGGGATTTATTCCTCGGCTGCAAGGTGGTACAACACCCACAAATCAATCAATGTGATACAGTACATTAATAAAGGAAAGGACAAGAACTATAAGATCTTCTCGAAAGATGCAGAAAAAACATTTTACAAAGTACAGCATCCTTTCTTAAAACTCTTCACAGTGTACGGATAGAGGGGATATATCTCAATATCATAAAAGACATACAAAAAGTACACAGTGAATTCCATTCTCAATGGGGAAAAACTGAGAGATTTTCCCCTAAGATCAGGAACATGGCAGGGATGTCCACCATCACTGCTGTTCAACATAGTACCAGAAGTCCAATAGGACAACAAAAAGAAATAAAAGGCATCCGAATCAGCAAAGATAAAGTCAAACTCTCACTCTTTGCAGATGACATGATAATCTATGTGGAACACCCAAAAGACTCCACCCCAAAATCACTAGAACTTAGATAGGAATTCAGCAAAATGGCAGGATGTATAATCAATGCACAGAAATCAGCTGCATTTCTATACACTAATAATGAAACAGAAGAAAGATAAATTAAGGAGTTGATCCCATTTATAACTGCACCTAAAACCACAAGATACCTAGGAATAAATCTAACCAAAGAGGTAAAGTTCTGTACTCACTCATGAAAGAAATTGAGGAAGACACAAAGAAATCGAAAAACATTGCATGCTCA
Organism: Ursus arctos; assembly: GCF_023065955.2. NCBI lineage: Eukaryota > Metazoa > Chordata > Mammalia > Carnivora > Ursidae > Ursus > Ursus arctos. The sequence goes on from NW_026622875.1 coordinate 26,074,319, forward strand.
TGGATTGGAAGAACAAACATTGTGAAAAGGTCTATGCTACCTAGAGCAGTCTACACATTCAATGCAATCCCTATCAAAATACCATCCACTTCTTTCACAGAACTGCAACAAATAATCCTAAAATTTGTATGGAACCAGAAAAGACCCCGAATAGCCAGAGGAATACTGAAAAACAAAATCAAAGATGGTGGCATCACAATTCTGAACTTCAAGCTCTATTACTAAGCTGTAATCATCAAGACAGTATGGTACTGGCACAAAAACAGACACGTAGATCAATGGAACAGAACAGAGAACCCAGAAATGGACCCTCAACTCTATGGTCAACTAATCCTCCACGAAGCAGGAAAGTATATCCAATGGAAGAAAGACCACCTCTTCAACAAATGGTGTTAGGAAAACTGGACAGCCACATGCAGAAGAATGAAACTGGACCATTTTCTTACACCATACACAAAAATAGACTCAAAATGGATGAAAGACCTAAATGCAAGACTGGAAAATCCATCAAAATCCTAGAGAAGAACAATGGCAGCAACCTCTTCAACCTCGGCCATAGCCACTTCTTGCTAGACACATCTCCAAAAGCAAGGGAAACAAAGGCAAAAATGAAGCACTCAGAGTTCATCATGATAAAAAGGTTTTTTTGCACTGCAAAGGAAACAGTCGACAAAAACCAAAAGACAAACAAGAAAATGGGAGAAGATATTTGCAAATGACATATCAGATAAAGAGCTAGTATCCAAAACCTATAAAGAACATCTCAAAATCAACACCTGAAACACAAAAAATCCAGTCAAGAAATAGGCAGAAAACGTGAACAAAACATTTCTCCAAAGAAGATATCCAAATGGCCAAAAGACACATGAAAAAATGCCCAACATCACTCAGCATCAGGGAAATACAAATCAAAACCACAATGAGATACTACCTCACACCAGTCAGCATGGCTAAAATTATCAAGTCAGGAAACAACAAACGGTGAGGATGTGGAGAAAGGAGAACCCTTTTACACTGTTGGTAGGAATGCTAGCTGGTGCAGCCATTCTGGAAAACAGAATGGAGTTCTTCAAAAGGTGAAAAACATAGTTTTTCCTATGACCCAGCAATTCCACTACTGTGTATTTACCCCAAAGATACAAATGTAGTGATCCGAAGGGGCACCTGCACCCCAATGTTTATAGCAGCAATGTCTACAATAGCCAAACTATGGAAAGAGTCAGATGTCCATCGACAGATGAATGGATAAAGATGATACGCACGTGCACCTCCCCCCCCCACACACACAATGGAATATTACTGAGCAATCAAAAAAATGAAATCTTGCCATGTGCAATAACATGGATGGAACTAGAGGGTATTATGCTAAGCGAAATAAGTCAATCAGAGAAAGACAATTATAATATGCTTTCACTCATAGGTGGAATTTAAGAAATAAAACAGAGTAGCATAGGGGAAGGGAGGGAAAAATAAAACAAGATGAAATCAGTGAGGGAGACAAACCATAAGAGACTCTGAATCATAGGAAACAAACTGAGGTTGCTGGAGGGGAGGGGCTTTAGGGGGTGGGGTAACTGGGTGATGGACATAAAGGAGGGCAATGATATAATGAGCACCGGGTGTTATATAAGACTGATGAATCACTGAACTCTTCCTCTGAAACTAATACACTCTGTTACTTAATTGAATTTAAATTAAAAAAGAAAACAGTGTAGAGGTTCTTCAAAAAGTTAAAAATAGAAATACCATATGATCCAGTAAATCCACCACTGGGTATTTACCCAAGGTAAACAAAAACACTAATTCAAAACAATACCTCCAATCCTATGTTCATTGCAGCATTATTTACAATAGCCAAGATATGGAAGCAACCCAAATGTCCACTGACAGCAAGAATGGATAAAGATGTTTACAACGATTCGATCGAAGTAGAGGGTATTATGCTAAGCGAAATAAGTCAATCAGAGAAAGACAATTATCCTATGATCTCACTGATATGTGGAATTTAAGAAACAAAACAGAGGATTATAGGGAAAAAGCGGAAACAATGAAACAAGATGAAACCAGAGAGGGAGACAGACCATAAAGGACTCTTACACTTAGGAAGCAAACTGAGGGCTGCTGGACGGGAGAGGAGTGAGGGGATGGGATAACTGGGTGATGGACATTAAGGAGGGCATATGATGTAATGAGCACTGGGTGTTATATAAGACTTGATGAATCACAGGCCTGTATCCCTGAAACCAATAATACATTTTATGTTAATTGAATTAAAATTTTAAAAACACGATAAATGAAAAAAACAAGTTTAAAACCTAAAAAAAAAAAAAAAAAGAACGGATAAAGATGCGGTATATTATATACAATGGTGTATTATTCAGCCATACAAAAGAATGAGATCTTGCTATTTGTGATAATATGGATGGACCTTGGAGGTAAGTGAATTAAGTCAGACAGAGAAAGTCAAATACCATAGGATTTCACTTACACATGGGAGTCTAAAAAACAAAACAAAAATTTTTTTCCATCAAGCATAATAACATCCACATTACAGAGATACAGAAGAAGAAACAAAAGGGGAAGAAAATTTATTTGAAGAAATGATAGATAAAAACTTCCCTAATCTGGGGAAGGAAAGAGACATCCAGATCTAGGAGGTACAGAGAAACCCCCGCCCCAAATCAACATAAGGCAGTCCACACCAAGACACACAGTAATTAAAATGGCAAAAAGCAGTGACAAGAAAAAATTTTATAAGCGACAAGAGAAAAGAAGACAGTTACATACAAAGGGAAACCCCATAAGGCTATCAGTAGGTTTTTAAGGAGAAATTCTGCAGGCAAGAAGAAAGTGGCATGATATATTCAAAGTGTTGAAAGGGAAAAATCTGCAGCCAAGAATACTCTATCCAGGCAGGCTATTACTCAGAATAGAAGGAGAGATACAGAGTTTCTCAGACAAACAAAAACTAAAGGAATTCATGACCACTAAACAAGCCCCGCAAAAAATATTAAAGGGGACTCCTTGAGCGGAAAAGAGACCATAAGTAAGAGTTTGAAAAGTAAAAAAGACAAAAGCAATAAAAATGAGTAGTTCCATAAAAATCAGTCAAGGGATTCACAAAGCAAAAGGATGTAAAATTTGACACCACATACCTAAAACATGGGGGGGCAGAAGGGTAAACAATGGATTCAAATTTAAGTGACCATCAACTTAATATAGACTGCTATATGCAGAAGATGCTATATACAAATCTAATGGTAACCACAAATCAGAAACCAGTAATAGATATGGAAAGAATATGGAGAAAGGAATCCAAGTATATCATTAAAGAAAGCCAACAAACTGTGACAGAATAGAGCAAGAAAGGAACAGAGAACTACAAAAACAACCATAAAACAAGTAACAAAATGAAATTAAATACATATCTATCAATAATTATTTTGTAAATGGACTAAACATTTTAATCAAAAGACCATGGGTGATGGAATAGATAAAAAAGCAAGACCTATTTATGTGCTGCCTACAATAGACTCATTTCAGACCTAAAGATATCTGCAGATTCAAAGTAAGGGCATGGAGAAACATCTGTCATGCAAATGGGGGTCAAAAGCAAGCTGGGGTCACAATACCTATAATCAGACAAAACAGACTTTTAAAAGACTGTAACAAAAGACAAGAACACCTCTATAATAATAAAGAAGACAATCCAACAAGAGGAAATAACAACTGTAAATATTTACACACACAACATGGGCACACCCAAATACATAAAACAGTTACTAACATAAATAATCAACAGTTATACAACAATAGTAGGAGACTTTAACACCCCACTTACGTCAATGGGCAGATCATCCAAACAGAAAATCAACAAGGAAACAGTGGCTTGGAATGAAACACTGGACCAGTTGGACTTAACAGATATATTCAGAACATTCCATCCTAAAACAAAATATACATTCTTTTCAAGTGCACACGGAACATTCTCCAGAATAGATCTCATGTTAGGCCACAAAAGTCACAAATTCAAAAAGACTGAAGTCATACCATGCATCTGTTCCAACCATAGCACTATTAACCTAGAAATCACCCACAAGAAAAAAAACCTGGAAAGAACACAAATACATGAAGGTTAAATAATATGCTACTAAACAACAAATGGGTCAACCAAGAAATCAAAGAAGAAATCAAAAATTACATGAAAACAAATGAAAATGAAAATACAACAGTCCAAAATCTTTCGGATGCAGCAAAAGCAGTTCTAAGAGGGAAGTTGATAGCAATACTTCAAGAAACAAGAAAAATCTCACATAAACAACCTAATGTTACATGTGAAGGAGCTAGAAAAAGAAAAAACAAAACCCCAAACCAGCAGAAGGAAGGAAATAATAAAGATTGAAACAGAAATAAATGATATAGAAACTAAAACAGCATGAGAACAGATCAATGAAACTAGGAGCCAGTTCTTTGAAAAGATCAACTACTAGCCAAATTCATTTAAAAAAAGCAGGGGAGGTGTCTGGGTGGCTCAGTCAGTTGAGTGTCCAACTTTTGATTTTGGCTCAGGTCATGATCTCAGGGTGATGGAATTGGCCCCATGTCAGGTTCCACACTCACCGTGGAGTCGGCTTGTCCCTCTCCCTCTGCTCCTCCCCCAACTCATGCACAGTCATGCTCTCTTTCATCTCCCTCCCTCTAAGTAAATAAATAAATAAAATCTTTAAAAGCAAAAAAAGAGAGGGGCACCTGGGTGACTCAGTCGGTTAAGCACCTGACGTTTGATTTCAGCTCAGGTCATGATCTCATGCCTGTGAGATTGACCCCACATCAGGCTCCACACTCGGCCAAGAGTCTGCTTGAAATTCTCTCCCTCCCTCCCTCTCTCAAATAAGTAAGTCTTTAAAAGAAGAAGAAGAAGAAAGAAGAAGAAGAAGAGGAAGAAGAAGAAGAAGAAGAAGAAGAAGAGAGAGTTCTCAAAGATAGTAACAAATGAAAGAGGAGAAATAACACCCAACACCACAGAGATACAAACAATTGTAACACAATATTATGAAAAATTATATGCCAACAAGCTGGACAACCTAGAAAAAATGGATAAATTCCTAAAAACCTATAACCTACCAAAAGTGAAGCAGGAAGAAATAGAAAATTTGAACAAACTGATAACCAGCAAAGAAATTCAGCAAAGAAAGTCAGTAATCCCAGCAAACAAAAGTCCAGGACCAGAGAGCTTCACAGGTGAATTCTACCAAACAGTTAAAGAAGAGTTAATATCTATTCTCAAACTACTCCAAAAAACAGAGGAGGAAGGAAAACCCAGAAGTTTTTTTTTTTTTTCTTTTTTAAGTCTTATTTATTTATTTGTCAGAGAGATAGCGAGCACAAGCAGGGGGAGTGACAGGCAGAGCAAGCAGAGTGAGAAGCAGGCTTCCCACTGAGCAAGGAACCCGATGCGGGACTCGATCCCAGGACCCTGGGATTATGACCTGAGTTGAAGGCAGCCACTTAACCAACTGAGCCACCCAGGTATCAACCCAAATTCATTCTATGAGACCAGTATCACCCTGACACCAAAACCAGATAAAGACACCACCAAAAAAGAGAACTACAGGCCAGTAACCTTGATGAACATAGAGGCAAAAAATCCTCAACAAAATATTAACAATCTAAAACCAACAATACATTAAAAAAGAATCTAACACCACGATCAAGTGGGATTTATTCTCAAGATGCAAGGGTGGTTTAATATTAGTAAAACAATCAGTGTGATACATCACATCAATAAGAAAAAGGATAAAAACCATATGATCATTTCAACAGATGCAGAAAAAACATGTTTCAAAGTACAACATCCATTCATGATAAAAGCCCTCAACAAAGTAGGTTCAGGGGAGCCTGGGTGGCTCAGTCAGTTAAGCATTCAACTCTTGATTTCGGCTCAGCTCATGATCTCAGAAATGTGAAATCAAGTCCCATGTCAGCATGGAGCCTGCTTAAGATTCTCTCTCTCGGGGCGCCTGGGTGGCACAGTGGTTAAGCGTCTGCCTTCGGCTCAGGGTGTGATCCCGGCGTCATGGGATCGAGCCCCATATCAGGCTCCTCCGCTAGGAGCCTGCTTCTTCCTCTCCCACTCCCCCTGCTTGTGTTCCCTCTCTCACTGGCTGTCTCTGTCTCTGTCAAATAAATAAATAAAATCTTTAAAAAAAAAAAATTCTCTCTCTCCCTCTCCCTCTGCCCCACCCCACTCACACACATGCTCTAAAAAGAGAAAGAAAAACAATAACAAACTAGGTTCAAAGGGAACATACCTCAACATAATAAAGGCCTTATATGAAAAACCCACAGTGAACATCATACTCAATGGGGAAACGCTGAGCTTTTTCCCTAAGGTCAGGAACAAACAGGGATGTCCATTCTCAACACTTTTATTCAACATAGTACTGGAAGTGCTAGTCATAGCAATCAAACAACAAAAAGAAATAAAATGTACCCAAATTGGTAAGGAAGAAGTAAACTCTCATTATTTGCAGATGGCATATAAACAGAAAACCCTAAAGACTCCACTGAAAAACTACTAGAATTGATAAATGATTTCAGTAAAGTCACAGGATTCAAAATCAATATACAGAAATCTGATGCATGTCTATATACTAATAATAAAGCAGCAGAAAGTGAAATTAAGAGAACAATCCCATTTACCACTACACTAAAACCTATCAAATACCTAGGAATAAACTTAACCAAAGTGGTAAAAGACCTATACTCTGAAAACTATAAACCACTGATGAAAGAAATTCAAGATAATACAAAAAAAAAAAATGGAAAGACCTTCCATGCTCATGAATTCTAAGAACAAATATTGTTAAAATGTCTATTAAGGAGGGCACATGATGTAATGGGCACTGGGTATTATACAAGACTGACGAATCACTGAACTCTGCCTCTGAAACTAATACACTCTATGTTAATTAACTGTAATTAATTTTTTAAAAAATTTTAATGTCTATACTACCCAAAGCAATGCAATCGCTATCAAAATACCAACAGAATTTTTCACAGAGCTAGAACAAACAATCCTAAAATTTGTATGGAACCAAAGAAGACCCCAAATATCCAAAGCAATCTCAAAAAACAAAACTGGAGATACCACAATTCCAGACCAAGTTATATTACAAAATTGTCGTAATGCCACTAGTATTATGGTACTGGCATAAAAATAAACACATAGATCAATGGAACAGAATAGAAAACCCAGAAATAAACCCACAATATGGCCAATTAATCTCCGATAAAGGAGGAATGAATATGCAATGGGGAAAAAGGCACGCTCTTCAACAAACGGTGTTGGGAAAAGTAGACAGCTACCTGCAAAGCAATGACTATTTTCTTGGGGCGCCTGGGTGGCTCAGTCAGTTAAGCACCTGATCTTGATTTCAGCTCAGGTCTTGATTTCAGCCTGCACTGGGCTCCATCCTGGGTGCGGAGCCTATGTTTTAAAAAAAAAAAAGAATGACTACTTTCTTACACCATACACAAAAATAACCTCAAAATGGATTAAAGACCTAAATGTGAGAATGGAAACCATAAAAATCCTAGAAGAGCATAAGCAGTAACTTCTCTGACATTGGCCATAGCAACATTTTTCTAGATAGGTCTCCTAAGGCAAGGGAAACAAAAGCAAAAATGAACTATTGGGACTTCATAAAACTAAAAAGCTTCTGCACAGCAAGGGAAACCACCAACAAAACTAAAGACAACCTACAGAATGGGAGAATATATTTGCAAATGATATATCTGATAAAGGATAAGTATCTAAATAATATAAAGAACTTAACTCAATACTCCAAAAACAAATAATCTAATCAAAAATGGGCAGAAGACATGAACAGACATGTCACCAAGAAGACATCCAGATGGCCAACAGACACATGAAAAGATGCCCAACATCAGTCATCATCAGGGAAATGCAAATCAAAACTACAATAAGATACCACCTCACACCTGTCAGAATGACTAAAATCAACAACACAACAAACAACAAGTGTTGGTGAGGATATGGGGGAAAAAGGAACTCTCCTACACTATTATTGATGGGAATGCAAACTGGTGCAGCCAGTGTGGAAAATGGTACAGAAATTCCTCAAAAAGCTAAAATTAGAACTACCCTACAATCCAGTAATCACACTATTGGGTATTTACCCCCAAAATACAAAAACAGTAATTCAAAGGGACACATGCACCCCTATGTTTATAGCAGCATTATTTACAATAGCCAAGATACGGAACCAGCCCAAGTGTCCATCAATTGATAAATGGAATCTTGTCATTTGCAACAACATGGACAGAGCTAGAGAGTATAATGCTAAGCAAAATAAGTCATTCAGAGAAAGACAAATACCATATAATTTCACTCATATGTGGAATTTAAGAAACAAATGAGCAAAGGGAAAATAGAGAGAGAGAGAGAGAAGCCAAGAAAAAGACTGTTAAGTATAGAGAACAAACTGATGGTTACTAGAGGAGTGGTGGGTAGGGGATGAGTGAAGTAGGTGGTGGGGATTAAGGAGTGCACTTGTGATGAGCACCAGGTGACGTATGGAACTACTGAATGACTATATTGTATACCTGAAACTAATATAACACTGTTATGTTAACTCTACTGGAATTAAAATTAAAAGCTTAATTTAAAAAACTATATTCATATAGATAGTATACTATTACACTTCGAAAGCCCCAAAAAATTAACAGTAAAAAACGATTACAAATAATGAGAACTTAATAGGCAATAGAAAACTGATAGCAGAGTCAGTAACTTAATATACACCTTAAAAAATGGTTAGAAGATAGAAAACACTCTCTTTACAATAAAAAGGTAAGGTACTTAGGAATAAACTTAACAAAAAATAGGAACAACCTATACAAGGAAATCTTTAAAAGAATCCTCAAGGGGAAAAAAGTACACTTCAACGAGTAAAAATGTAACCTGTTTTTAGATTGTCTCAGATACATAAGGATGTCAATTCTCCCAAGTTAGTACATGATTTTAACAGGCTCTCAATAAGAATAACAGGATTCCCTATTTCCACTACCACCACCCACCAAACAAGCTGAACAGATTCTAGAGTTCATATGGAAAAGCAAACAAGCAAGATGAGGAAAAAAAAAAAAAAAAACCCTCTGAAAAAATAGTCATCAAGAGGAACTATGCCTACCAGATATAAAAGCATCCCATAAACTCTCAATAATGAAGGCACCCCGGCAGTGGCTGAGAGTTGAAGAGAATGTGAAGCAACTGGAACCCTTAGAAGCTGTTGGTGGGGATGCCAATTGGCATAACCCCTGGAAACCACTTTGGCAATATCTACTAAACACATGCACACCCTATAACATTGTACTTTCACTCCGAGGTATGGATCCAACAGAAATGTGTAATTTACTTACCAAATCACATAATAGAGTGTTCATATCAGAACTATTCATAACAGTCCCAAATTAGAAACTACCCAAATGCCCACCAACAGATCAACTGTGGTCTGTTCATACAAGAGACTAAAGAGACAAATGAGAACAATATGGACAAATCTCACAAACACAATGTTGAGTCAAAGAAGCAAGACACAGAACACCATAGGATTCCATTTACACAATGGATAAAAACAAACAAACAAACAAACAAAACTAATTTGTACCATCAAAAGTCAGGATGGTTGTTTCTCTCAGAGGCTTGCATGGAAAGAGTGACTGGCGTGAGAGCACCAGGGAGGCTGGCTTCTCTTTCTCTATGTGATGCTTTTCATTTGATCTCTTTGATATACATTTTTTTGTTACTTAAGCAAAGTATTTTTTCATAATGGTTACCTCTGTAACTATATTTAATGACTTAGTCCCCTGGATTTAGCAACTAGAGAAGTCATTCATTCAGGTCTGTCATTCAAGAGGGAGAAAACCAGAGGCCAGATTCCAGTGAGGAGGAAAGAAGAGACAAGAGGGCTTTAAATGAAAAGGGAGAAAAGAATTTGGACAGATATTAAACAAAGATATGGGTTAAGAGCAGTTTTGTTTTTCTTTTTTAGCAGACAAAAAAAAAAAATCTATGCATGTTCATATGTATTTATTGCTAGAGGGAGGAATTGAAGGGAGAAGAAATTAAGAGATTTACACAAACCAGTCAAGAAAGCAAGACACCAGATGGGGAAGGATGGAGTCAGAAGTCCAGGCGGGGGCCCCTCATTCTTTGAGTCTGGGGAGACACGGAAAGATGGTGAGACAGAGAAATGGTCATATACAGGGAGTAAGGAATCTTATGCTCTCAATTTTCTCCATGAAGGAAATGCCCAAATCATCTGACCAGAGTGGGGAGCAGAGAAGGAAGGGGTTAGGTCCAACCTTAGGAAGTAAAGAAGATAAGAACAGGTGCTGATGGGAGGTCAGACAGGCACACTGAGGGCTCAGTCCAGCTGGAGTAGGGCTCTGGGGCTTTCCTCCAGCAGCCAGAGGCCCACAGGCACCTGGGGCTCCACAGAGCAAAAGGAGAATTAGGGGAGCTGATGAAAACAGACCCTATATTTTACCTTCTTTGGACCAAAAACCTTTTTTGGACCTAAAACTACCCATGCCACGTGTACTTTTGTGCTCCATCTCTCTAGAGAAACAAATGCCCACTGAGAGCCAAAGGTTCCTAACAAAAAGTCTCCCTGGCCTCAACTCCAGACTTTGGGGACATGGACCCTTCTCTATGCACCTCCCAGTGCTAAAGACCCCTCAAATCTACTGTTCCAAATGGCTCCTCCTCCCTCCAGCCCTCAAGTCCAGGAGAGCCGATATGATGGCGACCACCACTAGCTCTTCCTAGAACACACTACTGAGTGGCCCCTGTCCTGTGCCCACCCCACGCTCTGCCTGTGTTGCCCAATGTCAAAGCCTGCAGGTTTTGCCCTTCCTCCCTACGCCAAAGCACAACGACCACGGACGTGGCTGGGCTAGCACAGACAAGCCCGGCAGATGTGGCACTTACGGAGTGTATGATGTCCACCATGTTGTAGGCTTTGGTTGATTCCAAGGGGACAATTGTGTCAAGCTCAGGAACCATACGGTCACTTTGGATAGAAAAAGAAGAAATACAATCAATACAGGAAGAGCCAGTGGTTGGGGGATGAGAGAGATATCACAGAGGGTGAGCGGATTCTGTCCCTGCTGGGCTTGCAAAGTATCCTGAAAGATGCACTCTTTTCTTACCACCATGTCTAACTGAACCTGAGTTTTATATTAACCCAAAAGATCTTTGTTTTGATTTACAGGGGGAAAAAATGAGCTTATTCTCCTGAACATGGTTCCATCATCTATCCTCTCTGAATACCTCCTACAGTGTGGGGTGCTACAGGACACTGCAGTGAAGACGACACTGTTCTAGCAAGTCCTGCTCTCACTTCCTGAGACATTAAAAATAAAACAAGAACTTGGAAATGCAAAGTCAGAGTTCTGCTATTGAACACTGTGGGTTCACATTCCCTGTCGGAAAATAAACCTGCTAGAGCTCCTTTAAAGAAAGAAAAGAAAGAAAGAAAAGCAAGAAAAGAAAGAAAGAAAACTGCAGGCCCTGTGAGAGGGGAGAATCACTGAGGACTAACCAGTCACCCAGGCTCATGGCTCTCTGCTTCCTCACGCATCTATGTGGCTGAGCAGGGAGCCCGCCAGGGCCCACTCCCAAACCACAAGAGGACTCGGCAGCAACATGCCCCTCTCCCACATGCTCTCATCCCCTCCTGGCCCATGTGGGCAGGCAGGGGTTGTTCTGGCCCTGAGCTGTACACCTGGGCTGAGGCTTGGCCTTGGTAAAGCCACATGCCCCATCAAGCCCAACTTCCCAGAGAACTCTACACTACAGTACCGGGCATAGCCCTACTGGATAAAATCCTCCCTTACTTTTCATTTGCTACTTATACATATAGCTACTCTGGGATCAAATGGAAAGGAGATATGGCTAGGCCTATGCAAGTATTGAGTCATTCCTAGGCCCCTGGGCCCTAATACCTTCAAATGATGTCCTAAACTTTTCAAGAACTCCAAATAATACAGATTCTCAGAAAAGGAGGCTGTGCCCATCATTCTGGGACTGTGACCACCCTCTTTTCATGACTACACATAATACACCACTGGTTAGGTCCTCTGAGGAGTGGGGCTAAGGCAGGCAGGAGCCCAGGTCCACCCTAAGAGCAGTGTCTAAAAATGGCTTCTTACTGTGAGAGAGAATTCTAAATCCCTTCCGCAAAACAAAGTCCAGGCCAAGTGAGTTTGAAGTAGTTTGAGTCTGAAGTTTACATCTCCAAGTGGAAACAAAATGGAGAAGAAAGCAGCCAGAGATCTGGAGCAAGAGTTCCCCAGCTGAACCTCTGACTTTCTCAGTGGTGCCCCCATATCAGGCAGTGGCCCCAACAGCAAGAAGGAGAGCAAGTCTTCACTAGGTGGCCAGCAATTCACCCTTCCCTGGACCACCACAGGCAGAGGTGTATGGGCACGTTTCCTAAAGGGCATGCTGTCTGCACCGTTTCACATTTCAAGTCAAGACAAAAAAATACTTCCATTTCCAATTCTGCACAAATCAAGACTCATAAAAGTCAATGCGGGGGGCACTTTTTACTCCCAAACTATTTATCAGATATCACAGAGAGGGAAAAAAAGTGAATACAAATAAAATTTTTCTTTGCTCCTATATTCAGACATGCCACCACCATGCCCACACCTGGGTGCCTCACTGGCTCCACTCCACAATCTACTCCAATCTGCCCAATAGGGTGGATCCTGGAGGTCCTGCCAAGGCGGAGGAGCCAGAAAAGGGCAAGCCGACCTGCAATATGAGAGTCGGCGCTGTCACCTGCAACTCACCTGGGATCATGGCATTCACAGATGGGAGCTGGGTCCTGATTGCTGAGGGGCAGGTAGTTGAAGAACTCCCGGAGATTACACAAGGCATCAACGTCATTTTCAAAAGCTTTATGGGCAACACCTGAGAAAACAGAGAGGCTATCATGAGTCTGGCCACCTGTTAGCTCAAAGATGCTGCTTCACATCCACCTGCCCCTCCTAGGGCATGTCTGCAGGAGACTGTGCTAACAGCTCTGCGAGGCTGGGATATCGCACACCACATGCCTTCAGGCTGACCTGCAGTTTGTGCAGCCCGTTCCCTCTGCTCTGCACCCACACCTGGACAGGGTCACGCCTTTCTTTATTCCCCACAGCCCTCATGTGCCATCCCCACCCTGTGCGGGCATCCTTCACACCCTTCCCTGCAACACCTGTCTGTCCATTTCCCTGTTCCCTGCGTGACATCCCCCTGGAATATCAGTTCTAACAGGGGAGAGCCCAGGCCTGTCTTAGCCACTGTAGTCCCACATCAAGAATTACACCTAGTTATAGGTCACATAGCTTTCAATAAAGCTGAAAAATTTTTTAAAAATTAAAAAAGAAGAATGGCGGCACATAATATCATGGTATTCAGGAATGGTGGAGGGGAAAGAGGGGAACGACGTGGCCCTAGTGAGGAACGAAGCCATCATTCCTCAAGAACACTCTGAAATCAAAGAACAGCCAAACCACTCCAGACATGACAGAGAAAGTAGGGCCCTGCTTCCACCACTTCCCCTACCACCTCTTCTCCACTCAGCAGCCAAACTGAGCTTTTTAAGCCAGATTTATGTCACGTCTCCCACCACCCTCACTGCTGTTCACCGAACATACCCAGCCACTCTCCCTCCTCAGGGCCTTTGCACTGGCTACTCCCTCCGCCTGCAATGTTCCTCCCCTAGATGCTCACGCCATTAACGCAGATCTGCTCAACTGCTACCTTCACAGGGAGGCCTGCTCTTACCACCCTATTTCAAACCACAACAATCCCAGGCCCCGTTACCCTGTTCTACTTTTTCAATAACACAGGTTACCTTCTAACGTACTGCACAATGTCTTTATCATGTTGTTTATGGTCTATCTCTTGTGCTAGAATATAAGCCCCACAGAGGCAGGGGTCTTTTTTCTTTCACAAAGGTATTCCTAGCACACAGAACAATGCTTCACACACAGGCATGCAATGAACATCCACTGAATGAAATGTTTCGTGCTCAACACAGAATTCTTTTATTCAAGAAATACTTATAAATTGGTGCCGCCACTTTGAAGGACAGTGTGGCAGTTCCTCAAAAAGTGAGAGTTACCATTTGACCCAGAAATCCCACTCCTAGGTATATACCCAAAGGAAACAAAAACCTATCACACAAAATTTGTACATGAATTTTTTTTTTTTTAAGATTTTATTTATTTATTCGACAGAGATAGAGACAGCCAGCGAGAGAGGGAACACAAGGAAGGGGAGTGGGAGAGGAAGAAGCAGGCTCACCGTGGAGGAGCCTGATGTGGGGCTCGATCCCATAACGCCGGGATCACGCGCTGAGCCAAAGGTAGACGCTTAACGGCTGTGCCACCCAGGCGCCCCTGTACATGAATGTTTACAGCAGCATACTCACGACGGCCAAAAAGTGGAAACAATCCAAATGTTCAACTCATCAATGAATACATAAAATGTGGTACAGTTATACATGGAAATATTATCCATGCTGCAATATGGATTAACCTTAAAAATGGCATGTTAAGGACGAGAAACCACTCACAAAAGACTATATATATCGCAGGACTCCATTTATTTCCATTCCATATATATTCAGAATAGACAAATCCACAGAAAGAGAAGGTAGATCAGTGACTGCCTAGAGGTAGACTGTTTAGGAGGAGATGGGGAGCAAATGCTAATGGATGCGAGGCTTTTTGAGGATGATGAAGAGGTTCTAAAATTGTGGTGATAGGGGTGCCTGGGTGGCACAGTGGTTAAGCGTCTGCCTTCGGCTCAGGGCGTGATCCCGGTGTTACGGGATTGAGCCCCACATCAGGCTCCTCCGCTAGGAGCCTGCTTCTTCCTCTCCCACTCCCCCTGCTTGTGTTCCCTCTCTCGCTGGCTGTCTCTATCTCTGTCAAATAAATAAATAAAATCTTAAAAAAAAAAAAAATTGTGGTGATAACTGAAAAACACCGAATACATAAAATCATTGACTTGTATACTTTAAATGAGTATGTCACATGTATAATATGTAAACTATATCTCAATAAAGCTGTTTTAAAAAACAAGGAAAAATATGTATAGTGCATCATTTAGGTCTTGCTCTGGAGATACAGCTAAATACATCAGATGTCACCAATATTCAACATTATTTTAGATCCCAGTAAAAAGAAAAACTGCTGCCAATTAAACCCTGAGACAAGGGTGTGAGGACCAGCTGCGGAGGAGTCGGCAATGAGAAGAGTTCTCATTCTAGATGCATGCTGGAGACAGAGCTGAGGACAAAGAATGAGTCAAAGCTGATGCCAACCTGAAGTGGAAAAGGAACAACTTTTGTTGGTGGGTGGGGTCAAGAGCTCAGACTTAAAAAAAAAAAAAAAATCTGGCTCCTGGGTGGCTCAGCCAGTTAAGCGTCCAACTCTTGATTTCGGCTCAGGTCATAATCTCAGGGTCTTGAGATCAAGCCCCGCAGCAGGCTACACACTCACACAGTGTGTAAGATTCCCTCTCTTCCTCTCCCTCTGCCCCTCCCTGCCATCTCAAAAAACAAAAAACATTTCATCAAATGGAAGACTTCACACATGTAACAGAGGTGTGACTTACCAAGAAAGAAATGCTGACAACTAAGCGATGACCCAATGCCTTAACCACAGTACACTGAAGTGTGTAAATTGGTCACACCAGCTTCTCATTGCTTTGAAATCTTTCAAAAAGGCAATTTCTCCTGCCTACATTTATACTGCTTGTTTTGTCGTAGACAATGCCTTCACAACCTGATGTCTTTTCCAAAAATATACAGAATTCCCATCATTACTCCAACAACAAAGTCTTCATTAATGTGAGATTCATGCCCTACTCCCAACTCTATGCCTCTCTGTATAACAATAAGCTTTGTTTCAGTCCAAAAACAGAATAATCTTTATACACTTTGAACTCTGCATGCGTGGCACATAACCTTGAAAAGATGAAGAGCTATGACCAAGTTCATGAAAATGTGGGCCATGACCATCACACTAGACCATACCTGGCCAAGGACAATTGGTAATATTGCCATCTAAGACACACCTCAACTTTGGATTAAAAGAAAGTCACAATTGACAAGGCAAGAAACAACAATTGCTGGAGAGGATGTGGAGAAAGGGGATCCCTCCTACATTGTTGGTGGGAATGCACGTTGGTACAGCCACTCTGGAAAACAGTGTGAAGGTCCCTTAAAAAGTTAAAAATTGAGCTACCCTATGACCCAGCCATTGCACTACTGGTTATTTACCCCAAAGATACAGACGTAGTGAAGAGAAAGGCCATATGCACCCCAATGTTCATAGCAGCATTGTCCACAATAGCTAAATCGTGGAAGGAACCGAGATGCCCTTCAACAAATGACTGGATTAAGAAGTTGTGGTCCATAGATACAATGGAATATGACCCAGCTATCAGAAAGAACGATTTCTCAACATTTGCTGCAACATGGACGGCACTGGGGGAGATAATGCTAAGTGAAATAAGTCAAGCAGAGAAAGACAATTATCATATGATTTTTCTCATCTATGGAACATAAGAACTAGGAAGATCGGTAGGGGAAGAAAGGGATAAAGAAAGGGGTGGTAATCAGAAGGGGGAATGAAGCATGAGAGACTATGGACTCTGAGAAACAAACTGAGGGCTTCAGAGGGGAGGGGGGTGGGGGAATGGGATAGGCTGGTGATGGGTAGTAAGGAGGGCACGTATTGCATGGTGCACTGGGTGTTATACGCAACTAATGAATCATCGAACTTTACATCAGAAACCAGGGATGTACTGTATGGTGACTAACATAATATAATAAAAAAAAATTAAAAAAAAAAAGAAAGTCACAATATAGCATTTTTTTAAAGGTTCAACAGTGTGTGCATATGTATGTATGTGTGTATATATATATATATATATATATATGTATATATATATATATCATACCTCTTGTAACCACCACTTCAGTCAGTTTTAAAATTTTAAAGAATATTAAAGCTTTAGTAGTAGCCTGTTTTTGTTTTCTTTAACAAATTTGAGCTACTAAATCTATCTTTATTATTATATTTGTAGTAAATATACCACACTACAGTCCTCTCTAATTCGGCCAATTAAGTGATATTTATAAAAGATTGTCACTATTCTCTTCGGCAGTGTCCACTTCTCAGTGTTTAAAAACAGTAAGGTGAGCTTCAAGGCCTCTAACCTGACGTGGTTGTATGGGTCCTGGCACCACCGAGCTCCTCCTGAGTAACATCCTCATTGGTGACAGACTTCACAACATCCGGACCGGTGATGAACAGGTAGGAGGTATCCTGAAATCAGAATTCCAGAAGGATCAATCTCAGAGCCCCTTAGAGTTGACAAAGCCAAGACAAATGCAGAGAAGTTAGTGATGCGGCGACAGAACCAGGTTAGGATGAAGCTCAAAGATACCTAAGCAAACTAAAGACCCAAGGTTTCCCTGCCTCACTGTCTACTAAGAAAATCTTCACTGTGTGGTTCTATTTCAGCAAAATTATTTGCAGCATGCCTAACGCTGCAGCGTCATTCATCTGTAAACACCTTAACTGGGAGCCTTTATTCAGAGCTTGCTGTGCACCAAGCATTTTTCTAAACACTTCATGGGACTGTGTAAGTAAGCCTCAGTACTATTATCACCCCCATTTATAAACAGGGAAACTGAGTCACTGTGACAGCCACATTAAGTTAAGCCTTTTGAAGACCATGACAATCAATGCTTGGGTGTGTCTTAAGAGGGTGACAGACATTTAATTTTTAGTTTTTAAAGATAAAGGCAGTTTGTAAAACATTAAAAAAGAATAGGAAATACAGTAGAATATAAGTCTATATCTAAGCCCTTATTTCCAGGCCTCCAATTTCCCTCTCCAGAGGCAACCACTGTTTCTCTCCTTGCAAGACATCCATACATATGTGAGCATTAATATATGTATCTGTCCTCTTCTTTTCTTTCCAGCACAGTGTCCTACATACATGGTTCTGAAACTACCTGAAGACCGTTCCGTATCAGGACAATAGGATATGTATAATAATTTAACTGTCATTTAGGTTATTTCCAGTATTTTGCTATAAAAAGCAATTCTGCAATCAATATCTTACTACAGTTATCTCTGGCAGCTCACTGTTCATTTCCTTTGTTCATTTTTCTATTGGGTACTTATTTTTATGTACTGAGGAAATTAGTCCTTAGACTGATATGTGTGTTTTATCAGTCTATTTTATGGATCCTTGGCTTGGAACCCTGCTAGAAAGGTCTTTCTTCCCCACTCCACACAGACTCATAAACAAATGTTCACAGTAGCATTATCTGTAACAATCAAAAACTGGAAAATAACCCAATGTCCACAACAGATGAAATCTCAAAATAATTTTTCCAAATGAAAGGAAAGCACCCACCCATCCTACCACCCACCAAAAAAGAGAAGTATATACTTTTTGTGTTTTATACATAGAAAATGTCATTTTGAATGATTCTGTTTATGTAACATTCTAGAAAATGCAAATTAGTTTATTGTGATAGGAAGCAGATCAATGGTTACCTGAAGACAGAGCTGAGAGGGAGGGAAGGACGGATTACAAAGATACATGAGGAAACCTTTGTGGGGAGTAGCTATATTCATTATCCTGATTGTGGTCATGGCTTCGCGGTTATATACATGTGTCAAAACTCAAACTGCACAACTTAAATATGTGCAATTCATCATAGAATTATATCTCAAAGTTGTAAAAAAAAAATGTGGAAATGCAAAGAGCCAGGAATATCCCATACCACTTGAAGAAGGAGGAGGGACAACTTGCTATCCCAGCTCTCAGCACTTGTCATACAGCCCCTGTTATGAAGATAGTGTGGTGCTGGTGCAGGGATAAGTGAACAGACCAAAAGAGCTCAGGGAAACATTCTTGATATACAGATGCTTGATTCATGATACCGAGTAGGAAAGGATGCGCTTTTCAATAAAAGCCTCTCAGTCAACTAGGTAACCGTACTGAAAAAAAATGAAACCAGCCTCTATTTCATACTATGTGTAAACTTCAATTCCAGCTAGATTTAAACGTAAATGCAAAAGGCAAAATAATAAAGCTTTTAAAAAACAGACATGATCTTCATGACTTTGGGGTAGAAAAAAAGTTCAAGAACTAAGACACACTACCCATAAAGTATACATTTCACGTTGGTTCTCCAATCAAAAGGGCGCAGAAGCCAGCTTGAAGGGACTCCCAATGGCTAAGTGAGGACAATTTGAGCATGAAAACAAATAATGTTACTAATGGATCAGAAACACCTGAGTAGAATAGGAAATCCAGGAACCAACATGAATAACAAATCCATGAAATAAATGCCCAAGGAAGCAGGGCTCTTCCTTAGGGTAGGATGCCAACTGATATGAAGCAAATGGTAGAGTTGGTAAATACCAATTTTGTAAAACTTGGTTTGGACAAGGATCCTCAACAGATGTCAAATCAAAGAGAAGAAATATAGTGTCGAGTAGCATCTTTGCGTGGTCTCTGTCTCCCAACAACTATTAATCAGTTACAAAAGGAAAAACAATAACTACACAGCAGAGAAACCAGATAACACCTTGAACAGTGATCAAATACCGCCAGTGAGGGGCAGATGGACATCACTTGTCTCTAGATGTGATCGTCTGAGCAGGATACAATACTTACATAGTAGACACACTGGGATACATAATTTGAATCTAATCATGAGGAAACATGAGATAAACACAACTGAGGAACAATCTAATTATTTTGTAGCCTTCAAAAATGTCAGTATCATGATAAAGTCTGAAGAGCTGTTGCAGATTAAAGGAAGATTAATAGGATGTGACAACTAAATGCAATATGTGATCCCCAAATGGATCCTTTAATGGAAGAAAAAATGCTATAAAGGACATTATTGGGACAACTGACCAAACTGGAATCTCAATGGTAGGAGACTAAAGTATTAGACAGGACAGATTATATATTGGGCACACAAAAACCAAGTCTTAATAAATTTAAAAAGATGACAAAAACAGTTTGGATGATTTCAATCACAATGGGATGAAACTAGAAACAGAAGGAGAACTGGAAAATTCAAATATGTGGAAATTAAACATCACACTCTTTAAAAAACCACTGTGTCAAACAAAAATCAAGTGAAATTGGAAAATAACTTGAGACAAATGAAAGTGAAAACACAACATACAAAACAATAAGAGCAGTGCTAAGAGGGGAAGTTACAGCTGTAAACACACTAGGAAAGAAGAAAGATCTTAAATCACCTAACTTTATACCTTAAGAAAAAGAGAAGAACCAACTAAACCTAAAGCTAGCAGAAAGAAGAAAATAAAGATTAGAGCAGAGCATGAAAAATAGAAAAGATATAAATACACACACACACACACACGCACACATACACCCTTCAATGGAACCAAAAGTTTGTTCTTCAAAAAGATTAGCAAAATTGACATATCTTTTGCTAGATGGACTAAGAAAAAGAGACTCAAATTACTAAAATAAAACATGAAAATGGGGACATTACTACCAATTCAACAGAAATAAAAAGGATAGGAGCACTATGAACAATTCTACACCAGACTGGATAACCTAGATGAAATGAACAATTCCTAGAAACAACAACCTATAATCAGTAACATATGGCTTCATCAGTGAATTCTACCAAACATTTCAAGAAGGATTAAACACCAATCCCTCTCAAACTCTTCCAAAAAATTAAAAAGGATGAAACACTTCCTAAGGTCCACCATTACCTTAATGCCAAAGCCAGACAAAGACAGTACAAGAAAGCTACAGATCAACATCCCATATAAATACTGATGCAAAAATACTCAAAATACTGGCAAACCTAACTCAACATTTTTTTTTAAAGGTTTTATTTATTTGACAGAGAGAGACAGCCAGCGAGAGAGGGAACACAAGCAGGGGGAGTGGGAGAGGAAGAAGCAGGCTCCCAGGAGAGGAGCCTGACGTGGGGCTCGATCCCGGGACTCCGGGATCACGCCCTGAGCCGAAGGCAGACGCCCAACGACTGTGCCACCCAGGCGCCCCCTAACTCAACATTTTAAAAGAATGATACAAAAGAATGATACAACAAGACCAAATGGAATTTTTTCCTGACATGCAAGAATGGCCCAACACACAGATATCAACGTAAAATACCTCAATAAACAAAAAAGGGAAAAAATTACATGATCATCTTAATCGATACAGAAAAAAATATGACAAAATTCAAAACAGTAGCATGATAAAAATACTCAGAAAACTAGAAACAGAAAAAGTAATAAAGGCAATTTATGAAAAACTCACAGCTAGTATCGTACTCCGTGGTGAAAGACTCAAAGCTTTTTTTCTAAGATCTGGTAACAAAGTAAGGATGCTCACTTTCACCACTTCGAATCAACACAGTACTAAAAGTTCTCATCAGAGCAATTAGGCAAGAAAAAAAAGACAAGACATACAAATCAGAAATGAAGTAAAATGATCTGTCTGCAGATGACATGATTTTATATGTAGAAAACCCTAAAGATTCCACAGGAAGAAATAATCAAACAGATGAATCAAAGTTGCTGGATACAAAATCAACACACAAAAATTAGCTACATTTCAGACACCCTCTCAGTTATCTGAATTGCTTGGATTCAAGGAGGGCTATTAGCTCTCAGTCCAGAGCTATTATTTCCGACTAAGATGAAAAAGGAGGCAATGACCACCGTCATTTAATGCATAGCTGAGAGTGGAGGTTTGGTTGCATCTAAATTCAAAAGCAAACTGAAAATTACAATCAACCACTTTTTTTAGGTAGAGAGGAGTCCAAGATAGTGGAGGAATAGAAGACCTTAATTTTGTCTGGTCCCGGGAATTCAGCTAGATATCTATCAAACCATTCTGAACACCTGCAACCTCAACTGAAGATCAAAGAAAAGAATAGCTGCAACTCTACAAATAGAAAAGCGACC
Source organism: Ursus arctos (assembly GCF_023065955.2). Classification (NCBI taxonomy): domain Eukaryota; kingdom Metazoa; phylum Chordata; class Mammalia; order Carnivora; family Ursidae; genus Ursus; species Ursus arctos. Next base: position 26,096,411 of record NW_026622875.1, read on the forward strand.
ACTTTTTACAAGACAGGAGGTGTGGAGAAGTGAACCTGAGGCGATATACGGGAAGACAGACTGCGGGCAGGGAGGGAGCCTCCATCAGCTGGCTACCGACAAGTGACAGAGCAGCGGAACACAAAATCGGAACTTTTAGAAATCTGCTCCAGTGAGGGACGTCACTCAGGTGACTAAGCAGGGGATGGAACCCTCACTGGGACACTATGGTCTCAGGACCCTTGGGGTCACAGGAAGACGAGGGGTGCCTGAGTGAGGCAAGCTCCCAAGCATCAGAACAGGGAAGCTGGCTGCAAACAGTGAGCCCAGAAATGGGCTCTCGGTAGGGTTGCCATAAACCGTGAACCCTGGCACAGTTGGGTGACTGGTCTCTGCGCAGGGGCCCAACAAGCAGCTGAACCAGCGAGACCCCCCTTCCTCCCCTGGGAGGAGCAGTGCAGGGGCATGCTGCAAGAATCGGCTGGGTTTGGAAACTCAAAGTGAGGTCACGTGCCTGAAACTGAAACCCTCGGTCACAGGCTGAGTGAGCACGGAGTGCGGCCCGGGACAAGGGAGACAGGCGTGATTGACTGCTTTTCCCTAAGTGTGCCCTGAGGAGTGGGGCCCCACACTTTTGGCTCTGGGGCCAGAGATTGGGAGGCCGCCATTTTCATTCTCATCCTCTAAAGCTGCATGGAAAGCTTTCAGGGAACAAAAGCTAGATAGAGCAAATTTAAGAAACAAAACAGAGGATCATAGGGAAAGACAGCAAAAAATAAAACAAGACAAAACCAGATAGGGAGACAGACCATCAGAGACTCTTAATCATAGGAAACAAACTGAGGGTTGCTGGAGGGGAGGGTGGTGGGGGGATGGCGTAACTGGGGGATGGACATTAAGGAGGGCACGTGATGTGATGAGCACTGGGTTTTATATAAAACTGATGAATCACAGGCCTGTACTCTGAAACCAATAATATATTATATGTTAATCAACTGAATTTAAATTTTAAAAAATATAAAAAAAAAACCTTTAAACTTTTTCTTTCCTTTTCTTTTTTTTTTTTTTTAAGGCACTGGAACGAGCTAAGTATTCTGTCATTATTCGCTAGCAGTTTCCTTCGGTCTAACTCGAGTCACTAAAGGTAACACAAAGTTCCTCTGATACATGCTGTATCATGATACGGTAGGGGCCAAGGCAGGGTGTCCCAAAACGGCCACTTTGACATGAAGATTATTTTAAGTTAAAAAGCAATCACAATCCAGGAGATTCAGGAAAAGCTCTTTACCTCCCCTACAACTGCCTAAAAAGAATTCAGATAGAGGACCTGCTCCAGAAAGAGCTATCACGATGGATAACTACATTATACCATGAACTAGGTATGGTAGACAGGGAGGAACCTAACAAGGCCTGTTTGATCAAATTCTTCAATGTCCCATTGTTTCTGAGGGGCCCAGCAAACATTTGTTTACCAAACATTTACTCTTTTTCATCTTCCTGCTCCTTAGCTCAGGACTACATATATCCCTCATTCTGCCTGTCTTTGGAATGTCCATGTCTGTGTGGATTCCCTGTAGGCATGAAATTAAACTTGATTTTCTCCTGCTTAAAAAAAAAAAAAAAATTAGCTGCATTTCTACACAGCAACAATAAACAATCTGGAAAGGAAATTACAAGAACAATTTCATTTACAATAGCTTCTAAAAGAATAAAGTACTTAGGAATGACTTAACCAAAGAGACACAAGATTTGTACACTGAAAATTATAAAACATCACTGAAAGAAATTAAAAAACTCACAAATAAATAGAAAGAAATCTCCTATTCATGGGATGAAAGACTCAATACTGTTAAGATGTTAACACTACCAAAAACAATATACAGATTCAATGCCATCCCTATCAAAACCACAACGACCTTTTTCTGCAAAAATAGAAAAACCTATCCAAATATTGATTAGGAATCTCAGAGGACTCTATATAACCAAAACAATCTTGAAAAAGAACAAAGTAAGGATGCCTGGGTGGCTCAGTTGTTAAGTGTCTGCCTTCGGCTCAGGGCATGATCCTGGAGTCCTGGGATCGAGCCCCACATCAGGCTCCTCTGCTGGGAGGTTGCTTCTTCCTCTCCCACTCCCCCTGCTTGTGTTCCCTCTCTCGCTGGCTGACTCTCTCTCTGTCATATAAATAGGTAAAATCTTAAAAAAAAAAAAAAAAAGAAAAGAAAAGAAAAGAAAAAGAACAAAGTTGGAGGTCTCACACTTCCTTGACTTCAAAACCTACTACAAAGCTACATAAATCAAAACAGCACGGTACTGGTATGAAGACATACAGACCAGTCAAACAAGACAGACAGCCTAGAAATGAGCATATATATTCTCAAAGTGTTTGGCAATGATACCTATAGCATCCAATGGAGAAAGGACAGTATTTTCAAAGAATGGTGATGGGAAAACAGCCTATTCACATGCAAAAGAATGAAGTTGGACTTTATACCATATACAAAATTAACTAAAAAGGGATCAAAGGCCTACAAATAAGAGCTAAAAGCATAACACTTAGGAAACAGGGGCAAAGTCTCATGATGCTGGATCTGGCAAGACTTCTTAGATATAGACAAAAATGCAGAAGCAACATAAGATAATAAACTGGACTTAATCAAAATTACAACCTTGTGCAAAGGACACTACCAACAGAATGAAAAGGCAGCCCATGGAAAACACAACAACAAAAAATAATTCAAAAATTAACAGGGACTTAGCAACATTTTTCTAGATATATCTCCTCAGGCAAAAGAAATAAAAGCAAAAATAAACTATGGGGACTACATCAAAACTAAAAAGGCTTTTGCAAAGCAAAGGAAATGATCAAAACAAAAAGGCAACATACTGAATGGGAGAAAATATTTACAAATGACGTGTCTGATTAGGGGTTAATATCCAACACCAACAAAACTCAACACCAAAACAAATAATCCCATTGAAAATGGGCAGAAAACATGAACAGACATTTCTCCAAAGAAGACATTCAGATGGCCAACAGACACATGAAAAGATGCTCAACATCACTCTTCATCAGGGAAATACAAATCAAAACCACAATGAGATACCATATCACACCTGTCAGAATGGCTAAAAGTAACAACACAGGGAATAGCAGGTGTTGGTGAGGATGTGGAGAGAGGGGAACCCTCTTGCACTATTGGTGGGAATGCAAGCTGGTGCAGCTACTCTGGAAAACAGTATGGAGGTTCCTCAAAAAATTAAAAGCAAAACTACCATATGATCCAGTAATTCCACTACCAGGTATTTACCCAAAGAAAACAAAAACACTAATTCAAAAAGATATATGCACCCCGATGTTTACTGCAGCATTACTCACAATAGCCAAGCTGTGGAAGCAACCCAAGTGTTCACTGATGGATAAAGAAAATGTGTGCGGTACATGTGTGTGAGTACACACATTCAAAGCATATTACTCAACCATTAAAAAAAAAATGAGATCTTGCCATTTGTGACAACATGGAAGGACCCAGAGGGTATCATGCTAAGTGAAATAAGTCAGACAAATTCCATAGGATTTCACTTATTTGTGGAATCTAAAAGAACAAAGTAAACAAAACCAAAAAAACAGACACAGACCCATAAATACAGAGAACAAACTGGTGGCTTCCAGAGGGGAGGAAGTAGGAAAATGGGCAAAACAGGTCAAAAGGAGTGAGAGGAACAGGCCTCTGATTGTGGAATGAATAAGTCACAGGGATGAAAGGTACAGTGTGGGAAATACAGTCTATGGTACTCTAATAGCGTTTTATGGTAAGAGATGGTAGCTGTACTTGTGGTGGTGAGCAGAGCATAAGGTACAGACTTGTCCAATCACTGTTGTACGCCTGAAATATAATATTGTGTGTCAACTATATAGAAGTCAACTACTTCAATTAAGAAAAAAATTAACTTGAATCGGCATTTCTCCAAAGAAGATATACAAATGGCCAATAAGAATATAAAAAGACACTCAACATCACTAATCATTTGGGAAATATAAATGATAACCTAAATGAACTACTACTTCACACCCATTAGGATGACTATTCTCAAAAAACACAAAATAGTAAGTGTTGATGATGATACAGAGAAACCGGAACCTTTGTGCATTGCTGGTAGGAATGTAAGATGGAGCAGCCACCGTGGAAAACAGTATGATGTTTCCCAAAAATATTAAAGAGAAATAACACCTGACCCAGTAATTCCACTCCTACATGTATGCCCCAAAGAAAGAAAACAGGGATTCAAATAGATACCTGTACACCAATATTTGTTGCAGTATTATTTGCAATAGCCAAAAGCTGGAAATAGCTGGAGTGCCTGAATGGTTCAGTTGGTTAAGCATCTGCCTTTGGCTCAGGTCATGATCTCAGGGTACTGGGATCGAGTCCCACGTAGGCTCCCTGCTCAGTGGGGAGTCTGCTTGTCCCTCTCCCTCTGCCCCTCCCGCCCCAGCTTCTGTGCTCTCTCTTGCTCTCTAATAAATAAAATCTTAAAAAAGAAAAAAGAAGAAGAAGAAGAAGAAGAAGAAGAAGAAGAAGAAGAAGAAGAAGAAGGGGAGGAGGAGGAAGAAGAAGAAGGGGTACCTGGGTGGTTCAGTCAGTTAAGCGTCTGCCTTTGGCTCAGGTCATGATCTCAGGGTCCTGGAATTGAGCCCTGCATCAGGCTCTCGGCTAGGCTAGGAGTCTGTTTCTCCTTCTGACTCTCCCTCTGTGCTCTCTAATAAATGGATAAAATCTTTGGGGGGGAAAGATAGAAACAGCTCAAGTGTTCACTGACAGACGAATGGATATTTAAGTGTGGTATATACATACCACTGAAATAAGCCAGTCACAAATGAGCAAATACTATATGAATCGTGGATATTTAAATGTGGTATATATATACTGAAATAAGCCAGTCACAAATGGGCAAATACTATACAATTCCACAAATTCAGACAGAACAGTGCTAGGAGTAGTAGGGACTGGTAAGCTAGTATTTAATCAGTACAAAGTTTCAGATGGGATAGATGAAAAAGTTCTAGAGATAGCTGGTGGTAGTAGTAGCACAAAAATGTGGATGCACCTAATGCCATAGAACTGTAACTGAAATTTTCCATTTTCAACTTTTTTTTTGGTATATTTTACCACAATTTTTTGAAGTACTGCATCAGTGTTAAACTTCTTGAATTTAATAACTGATTGCGTAAGAAAACATCCTAATTCTTTTTTTTGAAACAAATTGGGGTATGTTTTCTTTATTTATTTTTTTTATAATAATATTTTATTATATTAGTCACCATACAGTACATCCCTGGTTTTTGATGTAAAGTTCCATGATTCATTAGTTGCGTATAACACCCAGTGCACCATGCAATATGTGCCCTCCTTACTACCCATCACCAGCCTATCCCATTCCCCCACCCTCCTCCCCTCTGAAGCCCTCAGTTTAGAAAACATCCTAATTCTTAAGAATTATATACTGAAGCATTAAGCAGTAAAGAGACACGATATATACAACCCACTCACAAATGGTTAAGAATTCTGCAAATTTGAAATTTCAAAATAAAGACTTTTGAAAAACTTTGTTCAAAAGGTAGTATTAAGAGGAGGAAAACTGCAAATCACAGCATGGGAGAAGGCAAGTGCAACACACACTGATAAAGAACTTATATCTAGAATATAAAAAGAATTCCTAAAAATAAGAGAAAAACCACAATTTTTAAAATGGGCAAAGAATTCCTAAAAGTAAGAAAAAAAACCACAATTTTTAAAATGGGCAAAATAGATGAACAGGCACACTACAAAAGAAGAAACATATGAAAAGGTGCTAAACCTCATTAGTCATACAAACGCAATGAGAGATCACACCACATGAGAACTGGCATAATTAAATTATATTAATAAAAGTGCTGGCAAGGATGTGAAACAAGTGAAATTCTCACACACTGCAAATAGAAGTGTGAATTGCTGCAACCTCTTTAATAAACAGTTAGGCATTAACTAAAAAAGCTGAAGATATGTACATCCTATGACATAACGATGCCCTTACCTTGAGAACCCGAAACCAGGGTACAGGTATAAGAATGTTTAGATCAGCATCAATGGCAATAGCAAAAATCTTTATAAACACAAATGGTAGTAGAATGGATGCATATGTTAAGATAATTTACTACAGAGCTATTAAAATGAATGAACTATACTTACAAAGAACATGGATAAATCTTAAAAACATAATGAGTCAAGCCATGCACAAAAGAATGAACAAAAGAATGAATATTATATAATTTTGCCCTACATTAAAGGTCAAAATAGGCAACAAACCACAATTTTTAACCGTAAAGGAAAGCAAATACAGATAATTACCATAAAAGTTGAGATCATAAATAATTCTGGACAGGATGAATGGAGGCAACAGTGACGAGAAAAGGTAATGGGAGCAGGGCTCCTGGAGGCCATTTCTTGAACTCAGTGTTATTTCCATGGATTTGGACTTAATAATTGCTAAACTGTACATATTTTACATACTTCCCTGAGTATGAGACAATTAACAGTGCTTAGAAATTTTTTAAATTCAATGAGAGAGGAGGCAAAGACAGAATCAGGGAGACCAGTTAGGATCCTGCAATAATCCAGGTGGCATGCTTGAATCAAAACGGTAGCAGTGTAAGTAGTAAGAAATACATAGCAATTTGATTTTAGATTACATCCTAAAGTAGAGCAAACAGGATTTGGAACTAAACTTGGCATGTGACAGAAAAAGAGGAGTTAAAATGGTGCAAATTTTTTTTTTTTTTTACCTGAGCCACTGGAAGGCTGGACTTGCCATTTACTGAGATGGGGAAGGCTTCAGGACAGCACCTTGGAAGAGGCTTATAAGACACCAAAACCTAGCAAGTTTGAGATACCACTGAAGTCCAAATGGAAACACTTGTAGGCAACTAAATGGGTAATCCTAGAGTTCGGGAGTGCTCCATCCCAAAGACACAGATTTGAGAGCAGTCAGCATATAGATGGCTATTTAAAGTCTTGAGATGGGATAAAATCACCCAGGGAAGGAGAGAAGAGCTAGAAGAAGAAAACGAAAGTTATGATGCTTCCAAGTTTCAGAGGAAGGAGTGATCAGCTAGGTCAAATGCTGAAAGGTCAAGTAAGATGATGACTGAGAAATGTCGACTGGATTTAATGCTGGAACTGTAATGTCTTTGATACAAAAAATTGACATTATGTGCGACTCTGAATAGAATAATATCCACTTCATCAGAAACTAAATATTCAAGTATATTCACATCTATATTTCCCAATTCTGTTCTGTTCCCCTGGTCTATTTATTTACAAATTAATGAAACAGTTGTTATTTTGCTTTATATTTTATCACCTGGCAGAGTGAGCCTCTCATTACGCTTCTTTCATGGAATATCCAGTCCTTTAAAAATCACTCTGGTACAATTTTTATTGCACTCTCATTAAACACATGAAATATTCAAGATATAGAATGCGTAAGACCTGATGATTAGTTGTGAAGGACTAAAGAGGGGAGGTGGAACCAATATGCAGACATTAAAGAAAGTTCTACAAGTGAAGATGGGACTGCTTAGGATACTAACACATAACTAATGAGAAAGGACATAAAAAACACCAAAATCAGTATTATTTCTATACACTAATAAAATATCTGAAAAAGCCGGCCCATTCACAATAGCATCAAACATAAAGTATTCCAAATGAATTTAACAAAGGAGGTGAAAGATCTATACACTGAAAGCTGTATGACTTTGATGAAAGATATTGAAGATGACAAAAATAAATGGAAGAAATCCCATGTTCCCAGATAAGAATATTGTTAAAATGTCCATACTACCCAGAGCCATCTATAGATTCAGTGCCAACTCCTTTCAAATTTCCAATGGCATTTTTGACAGAAATAGAAGAAAAAATCTAAACTTTGTATAGAACCACAAAAGACCCCAAATAGCCAAAACGATCCTGACAAAGATGAATAAAGCTAGAGGCACCATACTTTCTGATTTCAAACTCGACTACAAAGTTATAGTAATCAAAGCAGTATAGCACGGGCATAAAAACAGACACACAAACCAATAGAACAGAATCAAGAGCCCAGAAGTAAACGCTCATATATACTGTCAACTAACATTTGACAAGGGAGCCAAGAATATTCAATGAGGAAAAGCTAAGGCTCTTCAAGAAATGATTTTGGGAAAACGGGATCACTACAGGCAGAAGAATGCAATTAGACCCATATATTCGACTGGTCACAAAAATTAACTCAAAATGGGTTAAAGACTTAAAGACCTGAAATCATAAAACTCTTAGAAGAAAACATAGGGAGGGGCACCTGGGTGGCTCAGTCGATTAAACATCTGCCTTTGGCTCAGGTTATGATCCCAAGGTCCTGGGACTAGGCCCCCATAGGGCTCCCTGTTCAGCGGGAGCCTGCCTCTCCCTCTCCCTCTGCCCCTCCCCTGCTTGTGCTCTCTCCCTCGATCTCCCTTGATCTCTCTCTCTCTCAAATAAATAAAATCTTTAAAAAAATTTTTTTTAATTAAGAAAAAAAGAAAACATAGGGACTTTGCTCCTTGATACTGATCTTAGCAACAATTTTATGGATATGACACCAAAAGCATAAATGAAAGCACAAATTAATAAGCAGGACATCAAACTAAAAAGCTTCTGCAGAGCAAAAGAAAATCAACAAAATGAAAAGGCAACCTCCTGAATGGGAGAAAATATTTGCAAATCATATATCTGAAAAGGGGTTAATATCAAAAATATTTAAAGAACTCCTACAACTCAATAACAATTACAACAAAAATCCAAAATGGTAATCATGTGAGGTGAAAAATGTGTTAACTAGCCTTATTGGGATAAACATTTCACAATACAGACATGTATCAAGCTATCACATTGTACACTTTAAACTTAACACAGTGTTATATGACAATTGTATCAATAAAGCTAGAAAAAAATGTTTTTAATGAACAGAAGATCTCAACAGACATTTTTCCAAGGAAGACAAACAAATGGTCAAGAAGTATATGAAAAGATACCCAACATCACGAATCATTAGAGAAATGTAAATCAAAACCAAAAGGAGGTACCACCTCAACCTGTTAGAATGGCTATTATCAAAAAGACGGTAAATGTTGGCAAAAAGGTGGAGAAAAGGGAACCCTTGTGCACTCTTTTTGGGAATGTAAATTGATACAGCCACTATGGAAAACAGTAGGGAAGTTCCCCAAAAAAGTTAAAATAGAATTATCATATGATCCAGCAACTCTACTTCTAGATACATATCCAAAGGAAACCATCAACAAAACTAAAAGACAACTTACTAAATGGGAAAAGATATTTGTAAATGACATATCTGATAACGGGTTAGTATCTGGGGCGCCTGGGTGGCACAGCGGTTAAGCGTCTGCCTTCGGCTCAGGGCGTGGTCCCGGCGTTCTGGGATCGAGCCCCACATCAGGCTCCTCTGCTATGAGCCTGCTTCTTCCTCTCCCACTCCCCCTGCTTGTGTTCCCTCTCTCGCTGGCTGTCTCTCTCTCTGTCGAATAAATAAATAAAATCTTAAAAAAAAAAAAGGGTTAGTATCTAAAATATATAAAGAACTGATACAACTCAACAGCCCCAAAACAAATAACCCAAACAAAAAATGGGTAGAAAACATGAACAGACATTTCTCCAAAGAAGAAACACAGATGGCTAAAAGACACATGAAAAGATGCTCAACATCACTCATCTTCAGGGAAATGAAAATCAAAACCACAATGAGATATCATCTCACACCTATCAGAATGGCTAAAATCAAAAACACAAGAAACAAGTGTTGGCAAGAATGTGGATAAAAAGGAACCCTCATGCACTGCTGGTGGGAATGCAAACTGGTGCAGCCACTGTACATAACAGTAGGGAGGTTCCTCAAAAACTACCCTGTGATCCAGTAATCATACCACCAAGAATACAAACACTAATTCAAAGGGATATATGCATCCTTATGTTTACTGCAGTGTTATTTACAATAGCCAAATTATGGAAACAGCCCCCCAAATATCCATGATTGATGAATGGATAAAGAAGATGTCACACACACACACACACACACACACACACACACACACACACAGAGGAATATTATTCAGCCATAAAAAAGAATGAAATCTTGCCATGTGCGATAAGGGCAGAGTTAGAGTACAAGGCTAAGTGAAATAAGCCAATCGGAGAAAGACAAATACCATATGATTTCACTCATGTGTGGAATTTAAGAAACAAAACAAATGAACAAAGGGAAAAAAAAGACAAACCAAAAAACAGGCTCTTAACTATGAAGAACAGATGGTTACCAGAGGGGAGGTGGGTGGCAGATGGGTGAAATAGGTGAAGGGGATTAATTGTGCACTTAGCTTGAAGACCACTGAGTAATATATGGAATTGTTGAATCACTATATTATACACCTGAAACTAAGATAACACTGTATGTTAACTACATTAGAATTAAAATTTTTTTAAAAAGAAATGAAATCAAGATCTCAAAGAGATATGTGTACTCCCATGTTCACTGCAGCATGATTTACAATAGCCAAGATAGGAAAACAACCTAAGGGTCCAACAATGGATAAACAGATGAAGAAAATGCAATACACAGACATTACTCAGTCATGACAAAGAAGGAAATCCTGCCACAACATGGACGGACCTTGAGAGCATTTCACTCATGGCTCATTATTACCCATGTATAAATGCATGTGCTAAGTGAAATAAAATCAGAAAGAGAAAAACAGGTAATGTATGCTCTCACTTAGGTGTGAAATCTTAAAAAGCTGAACTCATAAAAACAGAGCAGAATGCTGGTTATCAGGGGCTGGGGACTGGAAGAAATGGGGAGGTGCTGGTGAAAGGTGTAAACTTCCAGTTGTAAGATGAACAAGCTCTGGAGATCTCATGTACAGCACAGTGATTCCTTCTGCTAATGTTGTGTTATATACTTGACAACTGCTAGGAGAGTAGATCTTAAATGTTCTCACCACAAAAAAGAAATGGTAGTTATTTGAGATGCCAAAGGTGCTGGCTAACTAACACTAGGGCAATAACTATTTTTGCAAGATGTAAGTTTCTTAAATTGTACCCCTTAAACTTATACAGTGTTATATGTCCATTAGAGCTCAATAAATCTAGAAAATAACTACAAAGAGAAAGCCATGTAGAATGAACGCCAGCATCTACAGTGAGTGGAATGGCAGGAGACGGCAATGGATACCAAGAAAGCTGGAGAGGTGAGGAAAAAATGCCAGAGACAATGGAGTGGAAGCAAAGGGAAACAAATGTTGCTAATACACTGAGGAGAATGTGTGTTAAAGATCACTGACAGTGACACAGAAATCACTGATGACCTTAAAAAAACCGGTTTTAGTGGAGTGAGGGGGCAGAGCCAAATTGGAATGTGTTAAGGAGCGGGTGGGAAGATAGGAATAGGGAATAGCCACAGGGAGATGCAGACTAGGGAAGGGCTTTGGTGGTTGTTTTGAAGATAGGAAATACCTGAAGAGGGGTTAGTTCTGATGGGAGGACCCAGTACTAAGGGAGAGGCTGAAGATGGTAGATAAAAGAGAATGGACAGGAGAAGGCTGGCTACTGAAAAGGTGTGAAGAGTCACATGAATGTAGGGAGAGGGGGAGAGGACGGGCTTAGCCAAAGGAATTACCACCTCTGTTTCCGGCAGGAAGAAGAGAACTGGGTGAGCTCAGGTAGGTATTATATATATGGATGTCGTAAGCAAGGTAGAAGCAATTCGGCTTTGTTCAGGAAGAGATGTGGTCATGTGAATTTTTAAAATCCACCCCTGTTGAGCATATAGGTTGCTTTCAGTCTGTCATTAAGAACAGAATATCTGGATCAAAGGGTAAGCTTTTCATAATTTCTCAATTCCTACTGCCAAACCACCCTCGAGAAAAAGGTGTTCCCTATTTCCACTCCCTCTATTTACAGTGTTCTCCTCATACTGGAGAACTATCTTTACCTCCCCCCCTCCGAATCAGTCTTGGCATTTATTGCTCATTATTATTAAATGTATTTCATGAGGAAAAGACTAATTTTTTTTTAAAGGTACAAAGTTAAAGTAATTACCCATGTACAAATGCAAGCAGGCCTCATTTAAAATTAGAAATCTCATTCTATCAAAATTATGTACTAAAGATAAAGCACCTCTCAAAATGAAGTTAGAGATCAGATTTACCATTATAAACAATATGTAATGAAATGGCAAACGGCCAAAGAAATAAAGGTGAGACATAAGAAGCAACTTCCCAATAAAGTAGATTACAGAAAAGACTACCATGAGAAACATTTTCTTTCTTTTTAAGAAAGGGAGAGAAAGTGGGGGGAGGTGTGGGGGAAGGGCAGAGGGAGAGGGGGTGAGAGAATCCTAAGCAGGCTCCACGCCCAGGACAGAGTGTAACACAGGGCTTGATCCCACAACCCTGAGATCAAAACCTGAGCTGAAATCGAGTCAGATGCTCAACCAACTGAGCCCCCCAGGTGCCTCCATGAGGAACTTTTTTAATAGGATTCAGCAACCAATCATCTGTCTAGGCAGAAGACAGGGTCCTTTGATTACTTAAAAATCATTTGCAATTCAAATCAACAAGTAAAATCACCCACCAATGAAGTACACAAGCACATTCTGCCACAGAAGTCCCATAAGCTACAGATTTCATGCCCAAACCTTCTCTCCACTAAGACCTTATCGTTACTATGCTGAGAACAGTGATAATGCAGATAACCCAGATCTAGGTCAGGAACTATTTTTATTGCAGGTTGAGTTACTACACAATTCTCAAAAGGCAGGAGAAACAGGCTCTTCTCTCTTACCTTTACCATGAACGTGAAATCAGTTAGAGCGGGGGAATACACAGCCCCACCAGCACACGGCCCCATGATCAGAGAAATCTGAGGGATGACTCCAGATGCCAGGACGTTCCTCTGCCAAAAGAGAAAGGCAAGGCATGCAGTTACAGAGGTGTTCAAGGCACTACCTGCAGAAAGATAAAGGCAGTAATAAAATTACATTTGGCTTTTAGTCACAGAAATTCTATGCTGGAGGCAAGAGACCTAATCAGTACAGGTTCTCCCAAAATTATATACTCAATTTCTCCCCATAACAGGAGGAATGGCTGGCTTATTACTTTCTGCGGCAAATACCCTCTCTCCCCTCCTTGGCAGTAGTTTCCCCAAGAGTTCCAACAGGATATAAGCTCAGAGAGACTCCATTCACTCCTACCCCAGCTCCAAACACACCTCAGGCCCAGCACCCCTAACTGCACAAAGCTGACTGAAAATGAATGAAAACCTTAGGCAGAATATACAAGGCCGACACTTATCCTGGAGCCACGACCTTTCACACCCAGACAGAGGGTACCCAGCAGTTACAAAGCAAGGCTAAGAGGCGGGTGGTACTTTACTCTGAGTCTTCAATGTCTGTCCACCTCATATGGGCAGGGCATATGGGGAAAGGAGGTAGCAGGGGAAAGGGAGGTAGCAGGAGCCAGGAAGGCTCCATGGGGACAGAGATAAGTGAAGGGCCAAGCCTCAGGCCACCTCCTGGGAAAGAAAAAAAATGGGGTCTGGAAGACCCAGGCAAGATGATGAAGCCCAGTGACTCCTTGCCCAACCCCCAACTTTTTTCCTTCCCCTGGGTTCCATCAGCGTAAGAGAAGTATGTCCACTTTTAGCCCTTTCTTGGCTCTCAGCCCAATTTCTATAAATCATAGGACATAGCTGAGGACAGAACAAAAAGCCATCTATACAGAGGATTCTGGGAAGATGGCAGAGTAGGAAGCACCAGGAATCTGTCCTCACCTAGACAACAACTGCACTGACATAATCTGTCCGATAAAACTTTTTGAAACTCTAGTCTATTGAAGGCTTCCAACTCCCAGCGGAAAATTTGGAGAATAAACTGCAGCTAATTTTAGTCAGTTTTAGCTCTCAGCACAATAGCCGCTACTCATCCGCTGCCCCGTAGCCCCAAGGCAGGCAGCAGTCCTATAGTCCTGGAGCAGCTTACACAGGGCTTTCAGGAGCCAGTGCAGGCGAAAAGCACTCTGTCCTCTGAATATGAGGGATCACCCACTGCTGATTTTGGTTACAGAGATGTAGTTAGACAGGTAGGTAGCCACTGTTGTACCTCCTTACCCCACTGCTGCAAGCCCCTGCCCCTCCAGCTCAGTATCACTAATCATTAGGTAAATACAAACCATAGCTAGAATGAGGTACCACAACACAAATACTGGGATGGCTACTACCAAACAGAAAACAAGCAATGTTTGCAAGAATGTAGAGAAATTAGAACTTTTGCACAGTACTGGTGGGAATGTAAACTGGTATAGCGACTACAAAAAATAGCATAGAAGTTCCTCAAAAATTTAAAAATTATCATGCGATCCAGAAATTCCACTTCTGGCAATATACCAAAAAGAATGGAACCAGGATCTCAAGGAGATATCTGTACACCCACACTCAAAGCAACATTACTCACAATAACTGAAACACAGAAGCAACCCAAGTCTCCATCAATGGATGAATGAGTAAGCAAAATGTGGTATGTACATACAGTGGAATACTATTTAGCCTTAAAAAGGAAAAACTTCCTGTCACGTGCTATACCATGGATAAACCTTGAGGACATTAAGTGAAGTGAAATAAGCCATTCACAAAAACGCAAATTAATACAATATGCAAGCTGGTACAGCCATTCTGGAAAACAGAATGGAGGTTCCTCAAAAAGTTGAAAATAGAGCTACCCTATGACCCAGCAATTGCACTACTGGGTATTTACCCCAAAGATACAAATGTAGTGATCCGACAGGACACCTGCACCCCAATGTTTATAGCAGCAATGTCCACAATAGCCAAACTATGGAATGAGCCCAGATGTCCATCAACAGATGAATGGATAAAGAAGATGTGATGTGTATACACACACACACACAATGGAGTATTACTCAGCCATCAAAAGGAATGAAATCTTGCCATTTGCAACGACGTGGATGGAACTAGACAGTATTATGTCAAGGGAAAATAAGTCAGAGATGGAGTATTATATGATTTCACTCATTTGTGGAATTTAAGAAACAAAACAGAGGAGCATAGAGGAAGGGAGTGAAAAATAAAACAAGACTTAATCAAAAAGGAAGACAAACCATAAGAGATTCTTAATCATAGGAAACAAACTGAGGGTTGCTGGAGAGGAGGTGGGTGGGGGGCTGCGGTAACTGGGTGATGGACATTAAGGAGGGCACATGAGGTCATGAGCACTGGGCGTTATATACAACTGATGAATCACTGAATTCTACCTCTGAAACTAATAATACACTGTATGTTAATTAATTGATCAACTGAATTAAAAAGATACAATATGATTCTACTTATATAAGGTACTTAGTGAAAATCACACAAAGTAGAATGGTGATTGCCAGGGGCTGAGAGGAGGCAATTAACAGGTATAAAGTTCCGGTTTCTTTTTCTTTTCTTTTTTAAAACATTTAAGTTTTTTTTTTTTTTTTAGTAATCTCCACGCCCAATATGGAGCTTGAACTCACAACCACAAGATCAACAGTCCCATGCTCTTCCAACTGAGCTAGTAAGGTGCCCCTAGTTCCAGTTTTGCAAGATGAATAGAGTTACATGGATGAATACTGGTTATGGCTGCACAACATTAAGAATGTATTTAATACCACTGGATGTACACTTAAAAATAGTTAAATTGGTAAATTTCATGTGTATTTTACAACAATAAAAAAAGTTGAAAAAGTTATATTTTGCAAAAAATATCAAGGTGTGTGGGTAAAACTTCCAGCTATGGCAGAGTGAAGAGTTCAGAAAACTCTCCCCCCAAAGAAACAACTATACAACTGGACAAAATTGTCAAAAACAAACATTCGGAGGCTTAGGGAATCAGATCAAATATTAACAAATTGAGAAGTGCTTATTGATTAAAAAAACAAAACAACATTGCTAAACTTGAGATAAGAACAGTGACATTCTTAACTAAGGCTGCTACCATTGCCCACACCTCAGGATGTCCTTCAGGGTGAAAGAAAATAACAACAGACAGTAATTAAAATCCACAGGAGTAAGTAATATCACTAAAAATGTTAAATATGTGATTAAATATACAATACTGTATATAGTTCTCTAATACTTTAGAAGACAAGATTGTATAAAGCAATTATTTTAATACTTTGTTTCTAGACTCATAAGGTATATAACAATAACGGAACAAAGGAAGGGGAGCTATGGGATCAAAGATCCTATATTTTACCAGAATTAAGTCAGTTTTAATTTGAAGTAGGGACTGTGGTCAATTGACATACATATCGTAACCCTTAGAGCAACTGCCAAATAACTCAATAAACACAGTTTTTTAAAAAGTCAGAGGAATTAGAAAACTACATTAAAATTATGTGTTTAACACAAAAGAGTTGAGTGATATCATAGAAAATGCTGGAACAAGAAGTTCTAAGAATCCAGGCCTCAAACGAAACATCTATTGATTTCACAGGAACAGTCTGAAGCAACTATTTTGAAACTCTGGAGTCTAGCAGAACCATGCCACACCCTGCAACCCTGCAGCAGGCAGCCATGGGGACTATCAGCCCATGTTTCTAGTGTGGCTAGCTGTTGTCAGAGTAGGCAATAAGCACCCTGTCCCCCAAAAATCAGGGCTGGCAGCTGTTTCAACCTGGACAGGTTCAAGTAGCTCTCTAAAGCTGAGATGGGATTTAAGGAGACAGTTTCTTGCGATGCCTGGGTGGCTCAGTGAGTTAAGCACCTGCCTTCAGCTCAGGTCATGATCCCAGGGGCCTGGGATCAAATCCCGCATTGGACTCCTTGTTCAGCAGGGAGCCTACTTCTCCCTCTGCCTGCCACTGCCTTTGCTTGTGCTTTCTCTCTCTCTCTGACAAATAAATAAAATATTTAAAAATAAAAAATAAAATCCAACAAGTTTTTAAAAATAAATAAATAAAAATTAAAAAGTCAGTTTCTCTTCAAGGAGCCAGATGTTTAAAGAAATCTACGTCAGGTCACTGGTTGACTGCCAGAAACTTCAGTGACCACACTCAACATGTAACATATTTTTGCAAAAACAGCTCAGAAAGTCACAAATGGATAGATTCAGCCCCCAACAAGCAAAACTCCACAATCCCTGATGAGTGAATTAGATTTACAACATTACCAGAAATACACATTATTCCCAGTACTCAACAAAAACAAGAAATTACTAAACACATAAAGAAACAGGCTACTATAGACCATTCACAGTAAACAAAGAATTTGACAGAAACCATCACTGAGGAAGCTCAGACATTGGAATTGTCAAAGATGTTATAGGAACAGTCTTTCTTAAAAGACTTATTTATTTTATTTTAGAGAGAGAAAAAGAGAGAGAAAGGGGGGGAGAAAAAGAGGGAGAAAAAGAGAGAGGGAGAAAAAGAGAGAGGGAGAATGCACCTACATGTATGCACAAGTTGCAGGAGAGGCAAAGGGAGAGAAGGGAATCTGACACAGGGCTTGATCTCATGACCCATGAGATCATAACCTGAGCCAAAACCAAGAGTCAGACATTCAGGCAACTGAGCAACCCAAGAACCCCAGCAATAGTCTTAAATACAAGTCAATGAGCTAAAGGAAATCATGGGGGGGGGGGGGGAGGAAATTAAAAAAAAAACAAAAAACAGTGAACAAAATGAATATGCCAATAAAGAGACAGAAATAAAAAGAAACTAAGCAGATATTCTGGAGTTGAAAAGAACAATAACTGAAATGAAAAGCTTACTAAAGGGGTTGAACAGCAGATTTTGAGCAAAAGAAAAATTCAGAGAACTTGAAGATAAGACAACTGAAATTAGTCTGAGGAGAAGCTAAGAAAACAAAAAAGAAAAATGAACAGCCTGAGGAACCCGTAAGGAAGCAGACATGTACCAACATACACATTACAGTACTCTCAGAAGAAGAGGAAGAAGACCCTCAGCTCTATGGTCAACTAACCTTCCACAAAGCAGGAAAGAATATCCAATGGAAAAAAGACTGTCTTTTCAACAAATGGTGTTGGGAAAATTGGACAGCCACATCCAGAAGAATGAAACTGGACCATTTTCTTACACCATACACAAAAATAGACTCAAAATGGATGAAAGACCTAAATGTGAGACAGGAAAATCCACCAAAATCCTAGAGGAGAACAGAGGCAACACCTCTTCGACCTTGGCTACAGCAACTTCTGCTAGACACATCTCCAAAAGCAAGGGAAACAAAGGCAAAAATGAATTGGGACTTCATCAAGATAAAAAGTTTTTGCATAGAAAAGGAAACAGTTGACAAAACCAAAAGACAACCAACAGAATGCAAGAAGATATTTGCAAACAACATATCAGATAAAGGGCTAGTACCCAAAACCTATAAATAACTTATCAAACTCAACACCCAAAGAACAAATAATCCAATCAAAAAATGGGCAGAAGACATATACAGACATTACTCCAAAGAAGACATACAAATAGCCAACAAACACATGAAAAAAATGTTCAACAGCACTTGGCAGCAGGGAAATACAAATCAAAACCAAAGTGAGATACTACCACCTCCCACCAGTCAGAATGGCTAAAATTAACAAGTCGGGAACAACAGATGTTGGCAAGGATGTGGAGAAAGGGGAACCCTCTTACACTGTTGGTGGGAATGCAAGCTGGTGCAGCTACTCTGGAAAACAGAATGGAGGTTCTTCCAAAAGTTGAAAATAGAGCCATCCTAAGACCCAGCAATTGCACTACAAGGTATTTACCCCAAGAACATAAATGCAGTGATCCAAAGGGGCACCTGCACCCCCAATGTTTTTAGCAGCAATGTCTACAATAGCCAAACTATGGAAAGAGCCCTGATGTCCATTGACAGATGAATGGATAAAAAAGATGTGGTATGTGTGTGTGTGTGTGTGTGTGTGTGTGTGTGTGTGTGTGTATGTAATGGAATACTACTCAGCCATCAAAAAGGAGAAAGAAATCTTGCCATTTGCAATGATGTGGCTGGAACTAGAGGGTATTATGCTAAGTGAAATAAGTCAATCAGAGAAAGACAGTTATCATATGATTTCACGCATGTGGAATTTAAGAAACAAAACAGGATCATGGGGGAAGGAAGGGAAAAATAAAACAAGACAAAATCAGAGGGGGAGACAAACCATAAGAGACCCTTAATCATAGGAAAAAATGAGGGTTGCTGGAGGGGAGGGGATTGTGGGATAGGGTAACTGGGTGATGGACACTAAGGAAGGCACATGACGCAAGGAGCACTGGGTGTTATATAAGACTGATGAATCACTGAACTTGACCTCTGAAACTAATATATTATATGTTAATTGAATTTAATTTTTTTTAAAAGAGCAAAAAGTTTTTTTTTTTAAAGAAGAGGAAGAAGCAGATAAAATATTTCAAGAAATAATGTCTGAAAACTTCCCAGATTTGATGAAAGATGTAAATATACACATCCAAGAATTTCAGTGAATTCCATGCAGGCAGGATGAACTCAGATTCACACCAAGCTCACATTATAATCAAACTAGTGAAACCCAAACATAAGGAAAAGAATGTGAGGGCAGCAAGAGAGAAGATCTTGTCACATACAGTACATCCTCAATAAAATTAACAGCTGATTTCTTACCAGAAATCACAGAGTCCAGTGGGATATTTAAGAGTCTTGAAAGGAAAAAGAAAAGTGTCAAACATATCCAACAAAACTATCCTTCAAGAATAAAAGAAAAATTAAGACATTTCCAGACAAAAGCTGAAGAAGGTTGTTACAGTAGACATGCCATTCAAGAAATGTTACAGGTTCTTTAGCCTGAAATGAAAGCACCACAGTAAGTACCTTGATGCCATGAGAAAAAATAAACACTAATAAATGGAATTTTTTAAGTAAACATAAAAAACAGTATTATTACAGTACTTTGATTTTGTCTGTAACATCTCTCTTCTTCCCATGGTATTTAAAAAGCAAATGCACAAAACAATTATAAATCTGTTAATGGGTACACAATGTATAAAGATATAATCTATAATAACGACATGGAGGAAGAATGGAGATATATACAAGTAGAACTTCTGTATACTACTGAAGCTAAACTGGTATCATTCAAAACAAATTGCTGTAAATTTAAGGTAATAATTGTAATCCCCTAGATAACCATTAGGAGAAAAATGATGAAAATGAATGAAAGAAGTGAATCAAAATGACACACTTAAAAAAATAACTACTAGTAAAAGCATTAATGGAGGAACCAAGGAACAAAAAAACAGAGAAAATAGGTAAAATAGCAGAAATAAATCCTTTATTAGTAATCACATTAAATGTAAACGGGTTAAATTCCTCTATTACTATAGATTTAAAAATGCAGCTTTTGGGGCGCCTGCGTGGCACAGTCGTTAAGCATCTGCCTTCGGCTCAGGGCGTGATCCCAGAGTTCCGGGATCGAGCCCCACATCGGGCTCCTCCACTGGAAGCCTGCTTCTTCCTCTCCCACTCCCCCTGCTTGTGTTCCCTCTCTCACTGGCTGTCTCCATCAAATGAATAAATAAAATCTTTAAAAAAAAAAAAATGCAGCTTTTGAGGGTAATATAGGAAGAACCTGAACGCACCTCCTCCCATAGCCACAATGCATCTATAGCTACATATTGATGTCCTCTAAAAAAATAATGTCCTCTAAAATGTCCTCTAAAAAACTAAAAATAAAAATCCTAAAGGCTGAATCAGTGACAACTACACAGAAGAAAACCACATCAAGGCAGGTATGAGAGGCTGGGGGACACAATAGCACATTAACCTCATGTAAAACCTGGACCTTCTCCCTAAGGAGCAAAGAGTTAGAGCCCCAAACTGAGAATCCCAAACTTTTAAGATAAACACCTGAAAGACACACCCCCAAATTACATAACAGGGCTCATATCCTGAGACCCACAAGACTGGGAAGCAATCTTGAAAACCACTTTTAAGGCCTCACACACTTGGACTCACCCCAAAACACAGCTCAAAGGCAGCAAACTGCACCCAGACTTAAAGTGAAGAAAGCTCACATGCTTATATTAAACCATCAGCCTGAAGGGCAGACATATACACATACATCTAGGAGCCTGCTTGAATACTCAACAAGAACAGAGGCTGAGGGGGCACCATCTTTGTGTTCTCTTTGCCATGCTCCAGAGCACTAGCATCTCCTAGAAGGGAGCTTTTGCACAAAGCTGGTGCCCCAATTTTTGCAGGTGCCATCTAGGGGACATCTCTTGATGGCTTGGTTCTGGAGGTCAGAGGACCTTACATTCTTGGTTCCATGGGACTGCAATAATTGGTGTGACCCAGAAAGAAAATCATACCATCTGGTAACCTGATTTTTGTGACTGCTGCCAACGGACACCTCTGCATCACCTGACTCTGGTGGCCAGTAGGGCTTACACTCCTGAGACCCACAGGACTGCAAAAAATGAGAAAAAGTTCTAAAGCGTCCATAACCCACAATGCACAACAAGGGGCAACAGGCTTAGGAACTGTCTGTCTGTGAAGAAGGCTTATTAGCTGATCATCATAATTGCAATCTGAAGGCAGACTTTTGTTTTTATTAGGAATGTATCTTGGGGCCAACAGTAATCCTTTCCAGAGACCTCAGAGGGCGGGCACTATCTCTGCACTTACCCCCTACCAGGTTCCAGTGTGCCGCTATCCCCTGGAGAGCTGTACATGTTTACCAATTCTTCTAAAACTCCTCCAAAAAAAACAAAACAAAACAAAATAAAACAGAGGGGAACTCTTCCAAACTCATTTTACAAGACCAGACTATCCTGATATCAAAACCAAAGATACCAGAAAAAGAAGAATTACAGGCCAATATTCTTTTTTTTTTTTTTTTTAAGATTTTATTTATTCAACAGAGAGAGAGACAGCAAGAGAGGGAACACAAGCAGCGGGAGTGGGAGAGGGAGAAGCAGACTTTCTACTGAGCAGGGAGACCGATGCAGGGCTCGATCCCAGGACCCTGGGATCATGACCTGAGCCGAAGGTAGATGCTTAACAACTGAGCCACCCAGGTGCCCCTACAGGCCAATATTCTTGATGAACACAGATGCAAAAATCCTCAAACTATTAGTAAATCTAACTCAACAATACATTAAAAATATCATATACGATGATCAAGTGGGATTTATTCAAGGAATGCAAGGATGGTTTAACATCTATAATATAATAATAAAAATCATGATCATCTAAACAGAGCCAGAGAAAATTTGACATGTGACAAAATTCAACATCCATTTATGATAAAATTTCTTAACAAAGCAGGTATACAGAGAACGTACCTCAACATAATAAAGGCCACATATAACAAGCCCACAGCTAATATCATACTGAATGTTGAAAATCTGAAAGCGATTCCACTAAGATCAGGAAAAAGACAAAGATGCCCAGTCTCACCATTTTTATGCAGCACAGAATTGAAGTCCTAACCAGAACAGTCACAAAAAAGAAAGGGCATCCTAACTGGAAACAAAGTAAAACTGTCACTATCTGCAGATGACGTATTATATATGTGTGTGTGTATGTGTGTGTGTGTGTATAAATATATATACACACGCCCTGAACCCTAAACCTAAAGATTCCAAAAAAAAAAAAAAAAAATTAGAATAAATAAATTCAGTAAAGTTGCAGGATATATAATCAGTATATAAAAATCTGCTGCATCTCTACATACTAATAATTATTAGAAAATAAATTAAGTAAAAATCCCATTTACAATTACATCCAAAAGAATAAAATACCCAAGAATTTAACCAAGGGTCTGTATATCGAAACCTTAAAACATTATTAGAAGAAACTGATAAATAACACAAATGGAAAGATATTCTATATGCATAGATGGAAAGAATAAATTGTCCATAGTACCCTAAAGTAATATGTAGATTCAATACAATCCCTATCAAAATTTGATTGGGAAAAAAAAATTCCAATGGCATTTTTCACACAAATAAAAACAAAGAATCCCAAAATTTGTATGAAACTTTAAAAGATCCCAAATAAAGCAATCTTGAGAAAGAACAAACCTAGAGGTATCATGATCCTGATTTCAAACTATATTACAAAGCAATAATAATCAAAACAGTATGGGACTGAATTCAGACAGACACATAAACCAACAGAACAGAACAGAGCACCTAGAAATAAAACCACACATATATGGTCAATTAACTTTTGAGAGAGGAGCCATGAATATACAATGGGGAAAAGGACAGCCTCTTCAGAATGTGGTGCTGTAAGGGTGCCTGGGTGGCTCAGTTGGTTAAGCATCTGACTCTTGATTTCGGCTAAGGTCATGATCTCAGGGTCTGAGATCAAGCCCATATCAGCATTCATGCTGAACGTAGAACATGCTTGGGATTCTCTCTCTCCCTCTCCCTCTGCCCTTCACTCACACACACACACACACACACACACACACACACACACACACTGTCTCTCTCTCTCTCTCTCCCTCCTTCTCGAAGGAAAGAAAGAAAAGTATTGTGAAAAACTGGAAAGCCAATGCAAAAGAAACTGGACAGCTGCCTTTGTCTATATACAAAGATCAACTCAAAATGAATTAGACTTACGTATAAAACCAGAAACCAGAAACTCATAGAAGCCATGGGCAGTAAGCTCCTTGACACAGGTCTTAGCAAAGTTTTTGTTTTGTTTTGTTTTGTTTTTTAAGATATTATTTATTTATTTCAGGGGCGCCTGGGTGGCTCAGTCATTAAGTGTCTGCCTTCGGCTCAGGGCATGATCCCAGAGTTCTGGGATTGGGCCCCGCGTCGGGCTCCCTGCTCTGCTGGGAGCCTGCTTCTTCCTCTCCCACTCCCCCTGCTTGTGTTCCCTCTCTCACTGGCTGTCTCTCTGTCAAATAAAATCGTTAAGAAAAAAAAAAAAGATTTTATTTATTTGAGAGAGAGCATGAGTGGTGGGGACAGAGGGAGAGGGAGAAGTAGGCTCCCCACTCAGCAGGGAGCCCACTGTGGAGCTTGTTCCAAGCCCCTAAGACCATGACCTGAGCTAAAGGCAGACGCTCAACCGACTGAGCCACCCAAGTGCCCCAGCAATGGTTTTTCCTTAATCTGACACCAAAAGCAAAAGCAACAAAAGCAAAAATAAACAAATGGGACTACACCAAACTAAAAGGCTTCTGCACAGCAAAGGAAACCTTCAACAAAATGAAAACCTATGAATGGGAGAAGATATTTGCAAATCTTCTCTGATAAAGGGCTAACATCCAAAATATATAAAGAAATCACACAACTCAATAGAAAAACATCCAATTAAAACATGGGGAGAGCTGAACCAGACATTTTTCTGAAGAAGACATACAGATGGCCAACAGGTACAAGAGAAGATACCTGACTTCACTAATCAGAGAAATGCAAATCAAAACCACAAGGAGATATCACTTCACTCCTACTAGAATGCCTATTATCAAAAAGACAAGAATTAACAAGTGTGGGTAAGGGTATGAAAAGGATACCCTTTCTCACATCGAGGTCTTTCATCCATTTGGAGTTTGTCTTTGTGTATGGTGTGAGAGAGTGGTCAAGTTTCATTCTTTTGCATATATCCGTCCAGTTTTCCCAGCACCATTTATTGAAGAGACTGTCTTTTTTCCACTGGATGTTTTTTCCTGCTTTGTCAAAGATTAGTTGCCCAAAGAGCCGAAGGTCCATTTCTGGGTTCTCTATTCTATTCCATTGGTTTATGTGTCTGTTTTTGTGCCAGTACCATGCTGTCCTTGTGATCACAGCTTTGTAGTACAGCTTGAAATCCAGCAATGTGATGTCCCCAGCTTTGTTTTTCCTTTTCAACAATTCCTTGGCGATTTGGGGCTTTTTCTGGTTCCACACAAATTTAAGAGCTATTTGTTCCAGCTCTTTGAAAAATGTCATTGGTATTTTGACCGGGATGGTATTGAACGTGTAGATTGCTCTGGGTAGCACAGACATTTTAACTATGTTTATTCTTCCGATCCATGAGCAAAGGGATCCCTCTTACACTGTTGGTGGGAATGCAAGTTGGCACAGCCACTTTGGAAAACAGTGTGGAGGTCCCTTAAAAAGTTAAAAATTGAGCTACCCTATGATCCAGCCATTGCACTACCGGGTATTTACCCCAAAGATACAGACGTAGTGAAGAGAAGGGCTATATGCACCCCAATGTTCATAGCAGCCTTGTCCACAATAGCTAAATCGTGGAAGGAGCCGAGATGCCCTTCAACAGATGACTGGATTAAGAAGATGTGGTCCATATATACAATGGAATATTACTCAGCCATCAGAAAGAATGATTACCCAACATTTGCAGCAACATGGACAGGACTGGAGGAGATTATGTTAAGCGAAATAAGTCAAGCAGAGAAAGACAGTTATCATATGGTTTCACTCATTTATGGAACATAAGAAATAGCACTAAGATTGGTAGGAGAAGGAAGGGAAGAATGAAGGGGCGGTAAACAGAAGGGGGAATGAACTACGAGAGACTGTGGACTCTGGGAAACAAACTAAGGGTTTCAGAAGGGAGGGGGGTGGGGGACTGGGGTAGGCTGGTGATGGGTATTAAGGAGGGCACGTATTGCATGGTGCACTGGGTGTTATATGCAAATAATGAATCATGGAACACTACATCAAAAACTAAGGATATACTGTATGGTGACTAACATAATAAAAAATTAAAAAAAAAAAAAAGAAAGAAAAGAAAAGGACACCCTCGTGTACTGTTAGTGGGAATGTAAATTGGTGCAACCGCAATGGAAAACACTATGGAGGATCCTCGAAAAATTAAAATTAGAGCTACCATAAGATCCAGAAATTCAATTACTGGGTATCTATCTGAAGAAAATGAAAACACTAATGCGAAAGGATAATCTGTACCCCCATGTTCACTAAAGCATTATTTACAATAGCCAAGATACAGAAACAACCTAAGTGTCCATCAATGGATGAATGGATAAATTGTGGTACATATATACACCGGAATATTATTCTGCCGTAAAAAAAAAAAACAAACAAAACTGTCATTTGCAACAACATGGATGGAGCTCAAAGGCATTACGCTAAGTGAAATGTCAAAGACAGACAAATACTGCACTAGGCATATGTAGAACCTAAAAGAATAGATGTATATATTTTTTAAAAAGCTTGTAGATACAGAGAATAAATTAGGGGAGGGGAGGAAACAGGGCAACTGTTTGGGGAGGTGCTTTTTAAATTTAAATAAGTTGAATAAAAAATTAAAAATCAAGTTTAATAAAAATATGTCTACATTTTTCCACAAGAACCTCACTTTATAGATGAGGACATCAGAAGGTTTAAATAAAAAAAGGAAAAAGAAAAAGATTCTATGTTGGCGTGTCTGGGTGGCTCAGTCAGTTAAGTGTCTGCCTTCAGCTCAGGTCATGATCCTGGAGTCCCTGATCAGCCCAAGGCAGCATCAGGCTCCTGCTCAGCAGGGAGTCTGCTTCTCCTTCTGACCCTCCCCCCTTTCCTGCTCTCTCTCCCTCACTCTCCTCTCACTGTCTCTCCCTCAATTAAACAAAATCTAAACCACATTCTTAAAAAAAAAAAAAAAAAGATAAAAAGATAAAAATTCTATGCAAAAGGTAATCTAAACAGGTCCAGGGTGGCTCTACTATTGTCAGACAATACAGACTTCAAAATAAAAAAATTACAGGAGGTAAATACATACATATATTGATAAAAAGTTCAATACACCAACAAGATATACAATTATAAAAATATATGCACCTAACAGAGCCCCAAAATATGTGAAGCAAAAATTGACAGAAATTGAAGGAAGAAATAGACAGGTCTACAACAGTAGCTATTGACTTACATATCCTACCTCTAATAATGGATAAAACCACCAGACTGGGGATCAGTGAAGAACAGCAGACTTAAACACTATAAACCATCATGTGCAATAAACATATATAGAACACTGCCCCCAACAACACTACACATTCAAGTGCATGCAAAACATTCTCTAGAAGAGACCACATGTCTCATTTAAGACTACAGCTAAAATTCATAGCTATAAATGGGCATATTAAAAGAAAAAAGATTTCAAATCAATAATCCAATATTCTACCTTAAGAAACTAGAAAAAGAACAGAGCTAACAGGAGAAGGGAAACTAGTAGTAGAAATAAATCAAATAGAATATAAAGACAACAGAGAAAAATCAAAAAGTTGCTTGACAACAAAATTGACAAAATTTGAAATAGACAAAAATATTTGTATTACTAAAATGAGAAACAGGAGCCATTACTACAGAAATAAAGATAAGAAAATAACAAAAAAAGAAAATACTATAAATTGTACAGCAACAAATTTGATGACTAAGATTAAATGGACTAATTCCTATAAAAATACAAACTACTGAAACTGAGTCAGGAAGAAACAGAAAATCTGATAAACCTGTAACAAATATAGATTCAAACAGAGGGGAGGAGGGTGGGAGATGGGCAAAATAGGTGAAGAGGATTAAGAGGTACAAACTTCCAGTTATAAGTCCTGGGGATGAAAAGTTTAGTATAGGGAATATACCTAAGAATATTGTAATAACACTGTGATAGATGAGAACTACACTTATCATGATGAGCACTGCATAATGTATAGAATTATTGAGTATCTTGTACACCTGAGATTAATATATTATAGATCAACTACATTATGTACGCTACTTATAAAGCAAACTCAAGGCCCAGATTGCTACACTGATGAATTTTACTGAACATTTATAGATTTAATGTCAACCCTTTATTAATTCTTCCATAAAAAGAGAAGAGAAGCAATACTTCCAACTGATTCCATGAGGCCAGAATTATCCTGATGCCAAAACCAGAAACAGTTATCACAAGACTCAATAAAGGTGGGGAGAAAAAAATTTTAATCCTATTTTTAAGTAACCTCTATATCCAACATGGGGTTTGAACTCACAACCCCAAGATCAAGAGTCACATGTCCTACCAACTGAGCCAGTCAGGGCCCCAAATCTGGGAAAATTTAAAAACAAAGTCAGAAATGTTAAAGGGGACTCTTTGATTGGAAAAGAGAGATCATAAGTAAGAGTAAGAAAAGTAGGAACCACAAAAGCAGTAATATTAAGTTTATCTATAAAAAAATCAGTCAAGGTATTAAAAAAATAAAAGGCCGTAAAGTAGGACAGCATATACCTAAAACCTGGGGGGAAAGAGGAGGAAAGAATGGGTTCAAACTTAAGCAACCATCAACTTAATATAAACCACTATATGCAGATCTTATATACAAACCTAATGGTAACCACAAATCAAAAACCAGTAATAGATACGCAAAGAATAAAGAGAAAGGAATCCAGGTATATCACTAAACAAAGCCAGCAAACTGTGAGAGAACAAGAGAAGAAAGGGACAGGGAAGAAATACAAAAACAACCATAAAAGCAGTAACAAAACAGCAACAAATACATACCTATAAACAATTACTTTAAATGTAAATGCCTAAACATTCCAATCAAAAGACATATGGTGATAGAAAGGATAAAAAAGCAATATCAATCAATACTCTGCCTTCAAAATACTCATTTCAGACAGAAAGACACATGCCGATCAAAAATGAAGAAATGGAAAGGCATTTATTATGCAAATGAAAGTGAAAAGCAAGCCATGGTGGCAATACTTACAATCAGACAAAATGGACTTTAAAATAAAAGACTGTAACAAGAAACAAAGAAGAGGGGCGCCTGGGTGGCACAGCGGTTAATCGTCTGCCTTCGGCTCAAGGCGTGATCCCGGTGTTACCGGATCGAGTCCCACATCAGGCTCTTCCGCTATGAGCCTGCTTCTTCCTCTCCCACTCCCCCTGCTTGTGTTCCCTCTCTCGCTGGCTGTCTCTCTCTGTCGAATAAATAAATAAAATCTTTAAAAAAAAAAAAAAAAAAAAGAAACAAAGAAGGGTACTATATAATCATAAATAGAACAATCTGCCAAGGTGTAACAATTGTAAATATTCACACACCCAGCATGAGAGCACCCAAATACATAAAGCAGCTAGTAATAAACACAAAGGAAGTAATCTATAGTAAAACAATAGTAAAGGACTTTAACATCTCACTCAGATCAATGGACAGATATCCAACAGAACATCAACAAGGAAACAATGGCTTTGAATGAAACACTGAACCAGATAGATCTAACATATAATCAGAACATTCCATCCTAAAAATGGGAATACACATTCTTTTCAAGTGCACATGGATCTCTGTGGCCTACTGGTTAGGATTCAGTACTCCCAAGCACACACAGAACATTCCAGGAATAGATCGAATATTAGGCCACAAAACAAGTCTCAACAAATTCAGAACGACTGAAGTCAGACCATGCATCTTTTCCAACCACAACACTATCAAACTAGAAATCAACCACAAGAAAAAAATCTCGAAAGAACACAAATACATGGAGGTTAAATAACTGTACTAAATAATGAATGGGTCAACCAAGAAATCAAAGGGAAAATTGAAAAATACATGGAGACAAATGAAAATGAAAATAGCCCAAAATCTTTGGGATGCAGCAAAAACTATTCTAAGGGGGAAGTTTATAGCAATACAGGCCTACCTCAAGAAACAAGAAAAATCTCAAATAAACAACCAAACTGTACACCTAAAGGAGCTAGAAAAAGAACAAACCAAACCCAAAACCAGCAGAAAGAATTAAAGATTAGAGCAGAAATAAATGAAATAGAAAAAACAAACAAACAAAAAACCAGATCAATAAAACCAGGAGCTAGCTCTTTGGGAAAAAAAAAAAATCAACAAAATTGATAAACCTTTAGCCAGACTTACAAAAAAAAGAAGACTCAAAATCAGAAATGAAGGAGAAATAGCACCAAAGAAATATAAAAATTGGTAACAAAATATTATGAAAAATTATACACCAAACTGGACAACCTAGAAGTAGATAAATTTCTACAAACATAACTTCCCAAAACTGAAACAGAAAGAAACAGAAAATTTGAACAGACCAATCACCAGCAATGCAACTGAATCAGTAATAAAAAAAATTAAAAATTAAAAAAGATGGCTTCAGAGGTGAATTCTCCCAAACACTGAAAGAATTAATAACTATTCTTCTCAAACTATTCCAAAAACATAGGAGAGGAAGGAAAGCTTCCAGAATCATTCTTTTTTTTTTTTTTTTAAGATTTTATTTATTTATTTGACAGAGGTACAGACAGCCAGCGAGAGAGGGAACACAAGCAGGGGGAGTGGGAGAGGAAGAAGCAGGCTCATAGCGGAGGAGCCTGATGCGGGGCTCGATCCCATAACGCCGGGATCACGCCCTGAGCCGAAGGCAGACGCTTAACCGCTGTGCCACCCAGGCGCCCCTTCCAGAATCATTCTATGAGGCATTACCCTGATACCAAAAACAAAAAGAACATAGACCAGTATCTCTGATCTACACAGATGCAAAAATCCTCAATAAAATAGTGACAAACCAAATCCAACAATACATTAATAAAATCGTTCACTACCAATAATGGGATTTGTTCCTGGCCTGAAGGTGATTCAATATTTGCAAAATAACATGATACATCTTATCAATAAAAGAATAAAAACGATAAGATCATTTCAAGTGATGCAGAAAAAGCATTTGACAAAGTATAACATCTGTTCATGATAAAAGCCCTCAACAAAGTACAGTTAGAACATACCTCAACATAATAAAAGACATACATGAAAACCAACAACTAACATTATATTCAATAGTGAAAAACTGAGAGCTTTTCCCCTAAGGTCAGGAACAAGACAAGGATGTCCACTCTCACACTTCTATTCAATACAGTACTAAAAATTTTAGCCACAGCAAGCAGACATCAAAACTAAAAGGCATCCAAATTGGTAAGGAAGAGGGAAAACATTCACTGTTTACAGATGACATACTATATATAGAAAACCCTAAAGACTCCACCAAAAAAACTACTAGAACAGGGGCGCCTGGGTGGCACAGCGGTTAAGCGTCTGCCTTCAGCTCAGGGCGTGATCCCGGCGATCTGGGATCGAGCCCCACATCAGGCTCTTCCGCTATGAGCCTGCTTCTTCCTCTCCCACTCCCCCTGCTTGTGTTCCCTCTCTCGCTGGCTGTCTCTATCTCTGTTGAATAAATAAATAAAATCTTAAAAAAAAAAAAAACTACTAGAACTGATTAATGAAGTCAATAAGGTTGCAAGATACAAAATCAGTATCAAAAACCCACTGCATTTCTATACACTAATTATGGAAGCATCAGAAAGAGAAATTAAGAAAATAGTGCATTTACAATTGCTCTCAAAAGAATAAAATACCTCAGAATAACCTTAATGAAGGAGGTGAAAGACTTGTACTCTGAAAACTATAGAACACTGATGAAAGAAATTGAAAACACAAATGGAAAGATATTCTATGTTCATGGATTGAGAGAACAAATACTGTTAAAATGTCCATACTACGCAAAGCAATATACAGATTTAATGCAATCCCTATTTTTCACCAAACCAGAACAAATAATCCTAAAATTTGTATACAACCACAAAAATCCCGAGTAGCCAAAGCAATCCTGAAAAAAAGAAAAACAAAACTGAAGGTATCACAATCCCAGATTTTTTTATAATAATTTTTTTATTATGTTATGTTAGTCACCATACAGTATATCCTTAGTTTTTGATGTAGTGTTCCATGATTCATTATTTGCATATAACACCCAGTGCACCATGCAATACATGCCCTCCTTAATACCCATCACTGGCCTATCCCAGTCCCCCACCCCCTTCCCCTCTGAAACCCTTAGTTTGTTTCCCAGAGTCCACAGTCTCTCGTAGTTCATTCCCCCTTCTGTTTACCACCCCTTCATTCTTCCCTTCCTTCTCCTACCAATCTTAGTGCTATTTCTTATGTTCCATAAATGAGTGAAACCATATGATAACTGTCTTTCTCTGCTTGACTTATTTCGCTTAACATAATCTCCTCCAGTCCCGTCCATGTTGCTGCAAATGTTGGGTAATCATTCTTTCTGATGGCTGAGTAATATTCCATTGTATATATGGACCACATCTTCTTAATCCAGTCATCTGTTGAAGGGCATCTCGGCTCCTTCCACGATTTAGCTATTATGGACAAGGCTGCTATGAACATTGGGGTGCATATGGCCCTTCTCTTCACTACGTCTGTATCTTTGGGGTAAATACCCGGTAGTGCAATGGCTGGATCATAGGGTAGCTCAATTTTTAACTCTTTAAGGGAACTCCACACTGTTTTCCAAAGTGGCTGTACCAACTTGCATTCCCACCAACAGTGTAAGAGGGATCCCCTTGCTCATGGATTAGAAGAATAAACATAGTTAAAATGTCTGTGCTACCCAGAGCAATCTACATGTTCAATACCATCCCGATCAAAATACCAATGACATTTTTCAAAGAGCTGGAACAAATAGCCCTTAAATTTGTGTGGAACCAGAAAAAGCCCCAAATCGCCAAGGAATTGTTGAAAAGGAAAAACAAAGCTGGGGGCATCACAATGCCAGATTTCTAGATGTACTACAAAGCTGTGATCACAAAGACAGCATGGTACTGGCACAAAAACAGACACATAGACCAACGGAACAGAATAGAGAACCCAGAAATGGACCCTCGGCTCTTTGGGCAACTAATCTTTGACAAAGCAGGAAAAAACATCCAGTGGAAAAAAGACAGTCTCTTCAATAAATGGTGCTGGGAAAACTGGACAGCTACATGCAAAAGAATGAAACTTGACCACTCTCTCACACCATACACAAAGACAAACTCCAAATGGATGAAAGACCTCGATGTGAGACAGGAATCCATCAAAATCCTACAGGAGAACATAGACAGCAACCTCTACATCGGCCGCATCAACTTTTTTCATGACACATCTCCAAAGGCAAGAGAAACAAAAGAAAAAA
This sequence comes from Ursus arctos, assembly GCF_023065955.2. Lineage (NCBI taxonomy): Eukaryota > Metazoa > Chordata > Mammalia > Carnivora > Ursidae > Ursus > Ursus arctos. The sequence goes on from NW_026622875.1 coordinate 26,129,475, forward strand.
TGAACTTGTGGGACTTCATCAAGATAAAAAGCTTCTGCACAGCCAAGGAAACAGTCAAAAAAACTAAGAGGCAGCCCACAGAATGGGAGAAGATATTTGCAAATGACACTACAGATAAAAGACTGGTATCCAAGATCCACAAAGAACTTCTCAAACTCAATACACAAGAAACAAATAATCAAATCAAAAAATGGGCAGAAGATATGAACAGACACTTTTCTAATGAAGACATACAAATGGCTAACAGACACATGAAAAAATGTTCAAAATCATTAGCCATCAAGGAAATTCAAATCAAAACCACACTGAGATACCACCTTACGCCAGTTAGAATGGCAAAAATAGACAAGGCAAGAAACAACAATTGTTGGAGAGGATGTGGAGAAAGGGGATCCCTCCTACATTGTTGGTGGGAATGCAAGTTGGTACAGCCACTCTGGAAAACAGTGTGGAGGTCCCTTAAAAAGTTAAAAATTGAGCTACCCTATGATCCAGCCATTGCACTACTGGGTGTTTACCCCAAAGATACAGACGTAGTAAAGAGAAGGGCCATATGCACCCCAATGTTCATAGCAGCAATGTCCACAATAGCTAAATCGTGGAAGGAGCCGAGATGCCCTGCAACAGATGACTGGATTAAGAAGTTGTGGTCCATATATACAATGGAATATTACTCAGCTATCAGAAAGAACGAGTTCTCAACATTTGCTACAACATGGACGGCACTGGAGGAGATAATGCTAAGTGAAATAAGTCAAGCAGAGAAAGACAACTATCATATGATTTCTCTCATCTATGGAACATAAGAACTAGGATGATCGGTAGGGGAAGAAAGGGATAAAGAAAGGGGGGGTAATCAGAAGGGGGAATGAAACATGAGAGACTATGGACTATGAGAAACAAACTGAGGGCCTCAGAGGGGAGGGGGGTGGGAGAATGGGATAGACCGGTGATGGGTAGTAAGGAGGGCACGTATTGCGTGGTGCACTGGGTGTTATACACAACTAATGAATCATCGAGCCTTACATCGGAAACCGGGGATGTACTGTATGGTGACTAACATAATATAATAAAAAATCATTAAAAAAAAATGGGCAGAAGATATGAACAGACACTTTTCTAATGAAGACATACAAATGGCTAACAGACACATGAAAAAATGTTCAAAATCATTAGCCATCAGGGAAATTAAAATCAAAACCACACTGAGATACCACCTTATGCCAGTTAGAATGGCAAAAATTGACAAGGCAGGAAACAACAAATGTTGGGAGGATGTGGAGAAAAATTTCAAGTTATATTACAAAGCTGTAGTAATCAAAACAGTACGGTCCTGGCACAAAAACAGACACATAGATCAAGGAATACAATAGAAAGCCCAAAAATAAACCCACAATTATACGGTCAATTAATCTTCAATAAAGAAGGCAAGAACGTGTAATGGGAAAAAGATGGTCTCTTCAACAAATGGTGTTGGAAAACTGGACAGCAACACACAAAAGAATGAAAGTGGACCACTTTCTCTCACTATACACAACAAGGTACTCAAAACGGATTAAAGACCTAAATATAAGACAGGAAACCATATAAGTCCTAGAAGAGAGTAAAGGCAGTAATTTTTCTGACATTGGCTGTAGCAACTTATTTCTAGATGTCTCCTGAAGCAAGGGAAACAAAAGCAAAAGCAAACTATTGGGACCATATCAAAATAAAAACCTTCTGCACAGTGAAGGAAACAACCAACAAAACTCAAAGACAATCCACTGCATGAAAGAAGATATTTGCAAATGACAAAACTGATTAAGAGTTAGTATCTAAAATATATAAAGAACTGATACAACTCAACATCCTAAAAACAAATAATCCAGTCAAAAACTGGGCAGAAGACATGAAGAGGCATTTCTCCAAAGAAGACATCCAGATGGCCAACAGACACATAAAAGAATGTGCAGTATCAATTATCAGGGAAATGCAAATCAAAACCATAATGAGATATCACCTTACACCTGTCCAGTAGTGAAAATGAAAAACATAACAGGGGCACCTGGGTGGCGCAGTCAGTTGGGCATCCGACTCTTGGTTTCAGCTCAGGTCATGATTACCAATTGTGAGGTTGAGTCCCACATTGGGCTCTGCACTCAGCAGGGAGTCTGCTTGGGATTCTCTCTCCCTCTCCCTCTGCCCCTCCTTCTTGTGCATGTGCTCTCTCTCTCTCTCAAATCTTCAAAAAAAAAAAAAAAATCAAAAACACAACAAGCGTTGGCAAGGATATAGAGAAAAAAAGAACCCTTATGCACCACCAGTGGGAAGGCAAACTTGTGCAGCCACTGCGGAAGACAGTATGGAGGTTCCTCAAAAAATTAAAAATAGAACTACCCTATGATCCAATAATCACACTAGTGGGTATTTACCCAAAGAATACAAAAACACTAAATCCAAGGGATATATGCACCTATATGTTTATTACAGCATTATTTACAATAGCCAAAATATGGAAGCAATCCAAGTGTACATCAATAAATGAATGGATAAAGAAGATGTGATTATGCATGGAGCTAAAGTATAACACCAAGTGAAATAAGTCAAAGACAAATGCTATATGATTTCACTCATATGTGGAGCTTAAGAAACAAAATAAAGGAACAAAGAAAGAAGACAGACAAAAATCAGACTCTTAAATATACAGAACTGATGGTTACCACCAGAGAAAAGGTGAGTGGGGAGATGGGTGAAATGGGTGAAGAGGATTAAGAGTTCACTTACCATGAGGACCACTGAATAACGAATAGAATTATTAAATCACTATATTGTATACCTGAAGCTAACACTGTCGTTAATTTTACTGGAATTAAAAAAAAAGTCATTGAATTACACGCTTACAATGGATGGATTTTTATGGTTTGTAAGTTATACCTCTTATAAAGCTGTTCCCAAAAATGTGAAGGTCATGGAGGACAAAGAAAAACTGAAAAACTGCTCCAAATTAAAGGAAATTGAAGAGATAAAACAATCACAGACAGTACTTAATTCTGGATTAGATGGGGCATAGGGGAATAGGCGAACAGCTAGAGGGCTTTATTAGGATTGTTTGATGAACTCTAAGTACCATAGATAAGAATAATATTGATGAATCAATAATTCCTGATTTCTATTATTGTACTAACTTTATTACAGAATGTCCTTGTTCTTAGGAAACACACAATGAAGGATTTAAGAGCTAAAGGAGGTACAATATCCAATTTATTCTCAAGTGTTTCAGATAAATATAACCGGCAAATATATACATATGGAGAGAAATGATAGAGCAAATGGGCAAAATGTAAACAAGTGACGAATCTGGGTAAAGGACATATGGGAGTTCCTTGTACTATTTTTGCAATTTTTATATAAAGTTTGAAATTCTATCAAAATAAAGTTACGAAAAAAATATTTAAATAACAGTACAGGCAGAAGGAAGTGGCTGGAGGTGTAAAAATAACAAGCAGCATTAGTTAAAAAAAATTTTTTAAGTAGGTTCCAAGCCCAACACAGCGCTTGAACTCACAACCCCGAGATCAAGATCTGAACTGAGATCAAGAGTCAGACGCTTAACTGAGTGAGCCCCAGTAAATAATTTATTAAAGTCACTGAAGCCTACTTCCTGAAAATAAAATAAAACCCAACTCCTGCAGCCTGTACTCATAAAGACGGCGTAGAGTAGGAGATATTCTAAAACCCTGACAAGCTCTAAAATGTAGTGATTTACTGCCACTTCTCCTAGGGCCGCTTCCTTTCCTTCATCTCCAATACAGGCATGACTTCCAGGCTGAGGGCCAAAGGAGGAGACCTTCTGGGCCTAAACCGTCTGACCACAGCACCCAAAGAGCTAATTCTCCCCAGTGGGTTATTCCTGGAGCTCAAGATTAAAGATTAAAAAGTAGGTTTAAGATCTACACAGTGGCTTCTCAATGAACATAAGTACTCCCACAACTAGCAGAGCATCTTACACAAAATACACAGTTTTCTGATGGATCATAAAGGGCAGCAGACAGGGACAGAATGCTCATAAGCCTGCAGCCCAGGGGATGACAGCAACAGCTGGCCTGATTAGAAACAATGTCTGCCTGTTTCTCTCCTACCTTCTCCCTTTTTCCTCCCCTCTCTAGAAATGTAGATCTGTCCCTTTTCTCAAGTTTCCATCTGACAGTATCTCTCTCCCTCACCCCAATCTCCCTTACTTTCTCACTTCCTACTTCAAATGACACATTTACTTTTGTGTTTTTCATTTCTTTCTCTGTAATTTTAGTAAGTAAACAGAAAGATATCTGAAATGATGTTCATCAAATGTTTCTGAATGGTGGGATTTGGCTAATTTTTCTTCTTTATACTACAACTTGAACTCCATATAATGACCTTGTGTTTTAACCAAAATAAAAAGCACTGCATTTTTTTAAAATTCCTATTTCTAGCACATCAATTCATTTTAATCTTTTATATTCCATGTCCTTTGCTTTTGAAAAAAATAGGTGTATTTCCCTTAAGTGACCTTTAATTTACTTTTCCCCTAAGAGTGGCTCTCTGTGAGAAAAAAGAAAACCCTCTCTACCTACTCTCTTGTTTTTCGTCCACCTTCCATGCCTTCCCCAGCGACACAGGAAGAAGTGACAGAACAGACATACAGCAGAGAACAGTAGGAATAGGGAAGCTCTGACCAGGACAGAGCTTAGAAAACTAAGTCTTGTACTATTTTACTCTCTATTGACAGGTTTCTCACCAGAAAGATGTCTGCATAGCCAGCCAAAGACTCTACTCCCTCTTGGATCCGTGCTCCCCCGGAGTCATTCAGTCCAATCACTGGAGCCCCCACTGTCATGGCCTGGTCCATGATCTGAGACAGCAAAGAAATCTTTTATGAGACAACTGATCCTGTTATCAAAACCAGAAATTTATAAAGCACCACGGTGTTTTCCGGAAAATGTTCTAAGTGCACTTTTCAAAACAGGAGTCATTTATAACAACTTCACTAGCCAGGATGATTGGGTACCTTCATAGAAGATAGAGAACCCAAATTTAAGGGCAGATTAAAGCCCCACAGGCATCCAAGAGCCAAAGCACTTCCCAGTAGCAGGGGAAAGACTGCTCATGACAACATTTCTAGACCCATAGGCCAAACTATAATATTTTCCAGTAGCCAGTTTTGTTCCCAGTTACTTTTTTTTTTTAAGTAGGCTCCATGCCCAACATAGGGCTTGAACTCATGACCCTGAGATCGAGAATTACATGCTCTACTGAGTGAGCTAGCCAAGCACCGCCGCTGCCACCACGACCCCCTTCCCGACCCCATTACCCTTTTGAAAGAACTGACAGTAGACACAAGAGCAAAGCAGTATTTTCGTGGAAGTACACGTAGATCCATCTGTTAACAGATACCAGGCCCAGGCCTGCTTTTACTTGTAATGAGCCATATTTTCCTCATGGGTCAGTGGTTGAGAGCCTAATAAGTAACATTCCTAATAGCTCTTGTCAGTTCACAAAGCACTTTCACTTCCATATTATCCATTTAACCATGATAACAGAGGCAGTGAAAAGAAAAATTGGGAAGGTTTAAAAGTTAAGTGATTGGTCCAAGGTTTCAGAAATACAAGACAAGACCATGTCTAGAATCCAAGTTTTCCATTATATAGGGAAGCTCCCCCCAGCTACTAATAGTCAACTCTACCTTTAATTCCAAAATTCTCCAAATAGGATCTATACTTTTATTCACCTCCAGAGCATCTCATCACTAGCAGTGTTTTTAAAATACCATCATGTAATCAGTCCTTGCACTGTTCTTTATCTTTTAGTACCTGGACCATCAGCTCTTTACCTAGAGTCTTCAAAACCCCAAGCAGTCTATAAATAGATTTCATCCATGCCTTGGATGGGAAAAAATTTACATCTATATCTTTATTCACTTGAGCTGATCTTTAGCATTTCCTTTAACAATGAATACAGGCAAAAAACAAAACAAAACAAACCACATTATTAGAAGTACCTGTGACTTTGTCATTAATAGAAGCCACAGATATTTTTACGGCATATTGAAGTTGTTGCAGATATCTTGAAATAGCATTTTTACTCATACGTACTGTGAAATTATAGCAGTATGGATCCACAACTAAATCTTGCTATTTGAGGAATTAGAAAGCATGTATATTACAAATGTGGTTTTTAAAAAAATATTTTTACTTCTTTTTACTCCTACATATTTTATGCATGTAAATCATTACCAGCCTGCCAAAGGGATCCATGATACAAAAAAAAAATGTTACGAAGTCCTGCCTTGCACTGAGGGGACCTTTGGGTCAGCACCCACCCCACATACAGTCTTGCACCCCATACTCAATGTACACCACGTGACTGCTGAAAGTACTGGGTTTTCAATATTAAATACTTACTTTGCAGATCTTTTGGGCATGTGCCCCGGACAGACTACCTCCAAAAACTGTAAAATCCTAAAAAGAAAACAATTAAATCAACAAATAAAATATAGTGACCAGCCAGGGACAAAGAGCCAGGAGGAGGAGGAGGAGGAGGAGGAAATGAAAAACTCCTAGCCAAAAGTTTTTGAAGGATTTTTAGAAGTTCAAAAAATTAGGAACAGTCTTCTTTTATTCACTATTCTATAGAATAATTTGTATCTTAAAGGGAGCTCATGTATTGTCAAGAGCAAAAGACTTCGCCTTTGCTCTACAAAAATGAGTCACAGCTCTAGGAAAGGAAAACTTCTCATTCAGAATTTACCTGAAAACTCAGATTCTATAGATATCAAATAGTCAGGCACTTCTATTACTAGAAAGTCTCTGTCATTTTGCCAAGGGAGGTGAAAAAAAAGTCAATCAGAGCCCTCACTGCTTCCTGTGTGGAGTTTCATTATCTCCTGCTACAAATGGCTTCTGAGTAAGGACCTCCTTCTTAAAACCATCTCAAAAAGACAGGGGGAATTAAAAAGAGATTTAGCCCACAAGGGCAAAAAGGGAAGAGACAACATCGGCAGAGGAGAGACTGAACAAACTTGAGGGGAAATGAAAGCACAAGAATATCTGACTTAGAGGGAACAAATGGAAGCTTATATACTGCAGGGGGAGTGACCACAAGGAGGGGACAACGCAGGAACCATGGAAAGTGGGAGGGTGACAAGGGGTGAAAAACAGACCGATACAAAGTCTCTGCTGGGAGCAGCTGGACCCCACAGGTCCTCTCCTTCACCTTGCGAAGGGGAAAGGTTTATTCTCTAAAGCAACTTCATCAGAGGGGCTCTGGATTCATAATCACCAGCAGCAAAAGAAAGGGAAAGTGAGGCTAAAAACAGATGACATGAATGATGAGCCAGCACTGGCCCCTCCTTTCCCCCCTACTCCTCTCCCCAGAACACACCTATGGCCAATTATCAGGCAAGAGACTGAGGCTGCTTCTCTGGGAAAGCAGAAGTTCCCCAGAAAAAGCAACTGCAGATATTAACATTTTGGGGATCACTACAAAAAAGCTTGCTCATCACTCCCCACCCTCAGTATCCTTCAGGGCCTATTTCAAATGCCCCATTTTCCCTAAAACATCCCTCAAGCCTAAAAGTGATCATCCCTTGTCCTGAGCCCACAGCACTTGCCCAGAACCTCTCTCACCCTATCTGTACTGAAGACACTCCTGTCCTGCCCCCATTCTATCTACAAGATGTTAGCATCCTCAAGGCAGAAATTCTGGCTCAGTTTTTTCCCTCTCCCTTCCCCCCATCCCCACCCAACCCTATCCCATGGGCGTAAAAGGTTATAAAAAGTATCAATTCAGTGAATTTTTTATCTGCTCAGTAGTTAGAAGGTTGAGCCCAGAAAGCACAGTACCTTTCTTTGTTGTAGCTATCTTATTAATGCTTCCTTCTGTATAAGTTTTTGCCCAGCTCTCATGAATTACAAAAAGGAGAGATTATTTCTTCTAGTTAAGCGTTTGGCAGACCCATTTATAATAGTTTTAGAACAGTTCAAAGGTAATTTATTAAGTAAATGAGTATTGTCTAAGTACAATACATTTAAAATTAGCCAAACATACTTATTTTAATATTAAACCCATAATTTTAATACTAAACAAGCTTTATTAAAGATTTGTAAAAGGAACAAAACATTTAGAATTATGGGGGGGGGTGGTAATCAAACCCAAAATAGTATAGTGTTAGTTTACTATTAGCTGCTCTAACAATTACCACAAATTCAGTGACTTAAAGCAACACAAAATTATTCTCTCACAGTTTTGTAACTTAGAAGTCCTACCTGGGCCTCACTGAGCTACACTTAAGGTTAGCATGGTTAGGCACCTTTCTGGAGGGTCCAAGGGAGAATCTTTTCTCCTGCCTTTTCCAGGTTCTGGAGACCATCTGCATTCCTTCGTTCATGACCTTCCTCCATCTTCTTAGCCAGCAATGGTAGGCCCTTTTCACAGCACGTCATTCGGAACCCCACTTCTGCCTCTCCTTCTTTTAACAACCCTTGTGATTATATTGTGTCCACCTAGGTAACCCAGGCTTCTTTATTTTAAGGTTAGCTAATTATTAACAACAATAATTCCATCTGCAGCTTAATTCCCCTTTGCCATGTAAGGTAACATATTCGTAATTTTCAGGAATTAGGAGCTGGACATTTTGGAGGGCCATTATCCTGCCTACTATACTATATTCTCCTACGGTCTCAGTGTGAAGAAACTGTTATCTGTCTTTATGCAGCCCAACACAATTTCTGCTGACACTTTCGTGAAAACCCAAAACTTAAGGTTCCTAGAGTCTAGTCCCTTCTACCCAGGCTGCATTCACAGCACTCTCTCACTCCACACATTGCCCAGGACATGGCTGCCCTCCAAGCACACACCCAACCTGCCAAGAGGAATCTCACTCACTTGGAATAAACTCCTGGTTCCTGGGACTTTTTACATGATTACTGCCCTATGATCATCCCTCAAGACTAAGGATTCTTTCTCCCTAAGAAAAAACACATACTATAGTATAAAACTCTGGACATATACACTGAAAAACAAAGTAAATCCCTCATCTGCCCCCACTACAGCCAAGTTTTCATTCCCCAAAACTGCTTTCTTCTCACGTCTTTTGCACCTGGCTCTGCCCTCCAGGAAAGCTCAGGCTATTGGAGTTATTAAATACCTGACTGAAGACATAAACCAATCTTCCATTGATTCGGCCCCGTCCAGTGACCACACTGTCTCCAGGAAACTATCAGAAAAATAGAAAAATAAAAGTTAAAAAACCCAAATATGTATTTTAATGAATTTGGCAATGAAAGACCAAAAAAAACCCCAAAACAACTGCCCACCCTAAATTTCTTGAAATTCGATATGAATCAGGAACATGACGGAATCTCCCCTTCCCCTGCTCAGCTCTGTAACAGCAAGCACTAGGTTACTTCATCAATAGAAGTGAAGGGCACTAGAGTTAGATCTCATCTTCCTTCCTAAAAGCAAAATAATCAAGACTCCCTAGAGCTGCCACTACCAAATGCCACGGGAAGGAGAAGAGCATAGAATGACACAAAGCAACTCTACAAAGCCACACACCCCAGCCCCAAACCTTAAGGCAAACCCATTATTTTGCTTGGAATCCTGGAATACTGTGTGGCCCATAAGGACTCAAATGGAGCCAGCTGATTTGGTGCCAAGTTCACAAATCTTAGGTCACTAACAGCATATATGCAGACCTGAGGAAAACTGATCAAAAGTGAGTCCAAAGAATTCTGCATAGAGTTGGAGAACACCCAATTACAAAAAGAAGTGTTGGTGACTCTGACCTCAAAAACTCCATAAACTTAAAGTGTCAAAATAGGCAAGTAGTCCTGCTTTAGGGGTCTCTGGTACCTAGACAAACCAGAACACAACTAGAAAACATTCTCATCTTTCCCCCCAAGTTTGTCAATCCATATTTGTGAGAACTCTGAACCCACAACCAGAGCCCTGGAAACTGGGTCAGAGTCACACTGCACAAGGTATGAGCAGTTCCACTCACATTCCTTCATCTGCAGACAAAGGTAAGTAGGGGAACCTGGAGGCCTGATAATTCTTATCCAGAGGCAATCCTGCAACTTCAGGCCCCAAACTGAAAACTATTCAATGTACCTTGAGTTCCAAAAGGCCTTCATTAGTCTAGTGGGTAGGCCAGCAGGGCCTGGAAAGTGCAACTTCGAGGTTCACACCACCATTGTGAAAAAATACCTTATTCTTCTCAGCAGCCATTCCAAAATCTGCACATCTGTGTTCCACAAACATGTCACTCTCAACAAAACTGCCAGGGTCCAGCAAAAGACTGATCCGCTCTCTGGCAGTTAGCTTTCCCTAAAATGCAACAAAAACCATTCAGTGAGGTCATCATAGGCAAAGTCAGTAAGCAAGGAGTGTTCATGAGAGGGCCAGGAAGACAGGGTTTGCCCCTTCACCCCTCATGAAAGCCCCTATTACATCAACCTGCCCAAAACACAGGTATTATCAGTAGATTTCAGCCAGTATGGAAATCAGGGCAGACAGGGTGCTCCAGGAGCCACCAACTGGGGAAGGCAAATAAGGAAATGGGAGGAGGAAAAGGTGAAGAGAAGTGGGGGTAAGGAGAGCCTGACTACGGAACAAGATAACGAGTTCCACAAACATTTACTGAAGACTTAAGGAGCAATAAAAAGAAGAATAGAAAAGTAAGAGGTAGAAAACTAAAGTAAGCTTAAAGGTCTGAGGCCACACCCCCAGATTCACAACCCCACACAAACTCACCCCACTAGTGTCCAACCCCAAGGACACTTCCAGGACTACTTCCTGGTTCTTTTCCTGCCTCCTCCATGGGCTTCTCCTACTATCCTACATTACCCTGCTTAGGGACCCCACACCTGACAGTGACATTAGGATACCGAGACAACGCCACAGCAGGTAGTGGCTGAGAAGAAAAGGAGTGGGGCAGAGAGCAGTAAAGAGTTCACTTGAGAGGAGTAAAAAAAATGCTGCTTGGAGGGCTGAGGTTGGAACCTTCAACTTATCAAGAGCATCTATTGCTTGGCTCTCAAACCCTTAGACCAAGCCAAACGCCCAGGCCCACTGTCTTCCAATCTCCTTATGCCCTGGGGAAAAAAACACCTCAAATTGGCTCTTTTCTTTTTTCCCCATAAGAAAGTAGCCAAAGCCAATGAGGTCTTTTTAAAACAAACAGGCAATTATATACACTGTTGTGTAAAGTAGAATTAAGTTTTCCAGAAAGCAATTTGGCAACATATATTAGAGTGTTAAAAATATTCCTATCTTTGACCCAGTAATTCCATTTCTGGGAATTTGTCCTATGGAAGGAGTCCAAAAAATTGTTTAAAAGGGGGTGGAGTGAGGGATTTAAATCAACTCAGCCTCCTATGTCAGCTCTGGCAAAAGAAAAATTGCTTCTTGAGCCTGCATCTAAACCTGGTAGGGTCTACCCAGGAAGAGGTGGGGTGATGTTCCAGGGTGGAATTCAGCAATGGGCCCCAACAGAGTGCATAGGAGCACTTGTGAGAGGCCTTTCCAAAGGATGATGTAAATGTTCCTTCAGTCCAGACAGAGCCACCCCAGGGGAGGGAGAGAAAGCACTCCTGGCACCACATACTGAAGCAAAAAAAATTTTTAAGATTTATTTATTTGAGAGAGAGAGAGAGAGAGAGCAAGCATGGGATGGTAGGGGGAGGAGCAGAGGGGCCGCTGGGCCTGGAGCCCGACTTGGGGCTTGATCCCACCACGAGAGATCATGACCTGAGCCAAAACCAAGAGTCTGAGGCTTAAGGACCGCACTCACCCAGGCAAACCCACACTCAACCAAATTTACATCTCACTCCCAAAGGGTCAAAAATTACTATCTTCTCTTTAGAATAAACTGACTCCTAGGGATTAACTTGTCAAAAAGGAATGGTAACTTATCAAAAAAGAACAGTCACCTTCATGTTCTTGTCAAATCAGAATTTATAACATCTAAATCAACACTCAAGGGACACCTGGGTGGCTCAGTCAGTTAAGCATCTGCCTTCAGCTCAGGTCATTATCCTGGAGTCCTGGGATGGAGCCCTGCATTGGGCTCTCTGCTCAGCAGGGAGTCTGCTTCTCCCTCTCCCTCTCCGCCTGCCCTTCCCCTACTTGTGCTCTTTCTCTGTCAAATAAATAAATAAAAAATCTTTAAAAAATAAAAATAAATAAATCAACAGTCAATTTAGATTTCAATAAAGGGCTAGTTCAAATCTCCTCACTGAAGATCCCAGCCTTCCACCCCACTCACCACCCCCACACTTGACAGTTGTGCCTCGATGCCCACCTCTAAGAATTTCACTTCTGCATCTGCCAGATTGTTTATTTAACTCATCCAGCACATCAGCCCAGATTCACACTCGTGTCAGTGATGCACTGCGTGAGCCTAGTTTCAAGTCCCAGGTCATTATGTGGGCCTCAGTTTCTCCTGCCGCTAAATGGTCCACCCAGCGTATCTCTGAAGGCCAGCTGTCTTGCCTCAAAAACTTCCCTGCCTTCGACATGTACCCTTCCTACGCAGCATGTCGATGCACGCTCGCTAAGACCCTAAAGGCATCCAGCTAGCATTGTGGGTCAGAAGCTTCACAAGTTCCCCGTGCACACCCCGCCCCAGATTAAAGTGAAAATTTGCCCACGTTACTTCCCCGGCTATATGCTTCTATTTTCCTGCTTCCATAATAGAGCAAGAACTTACCACGCCTTCACGGGGCATGAGAAGAATAAACAGATTTTTCCCCCCTAATTAAGTGCCTATCATCGCTTCCATACCCCTACCGATAAGACTGTGAGGGGAGAAGTACTACTAACTTCTTCTTACAACAAACTCCTAGGGATTACGTAACTAGTCCAAAAGTTTATAGATGTTAAGGGGTGAGCCGTCTGGGACCCGGCCAGCACCCTCTAAAAATCCATAAGCAAAGCGGAGAGTAGTAAAGACCAACGGCGCTTATTCGTTTTACCTGCAACGTGATGAAAGGCAACAGGTACTCAAGGTGAACGTTTTCGCCCCCGCCCCTCCCCGGCATGGCGCTGATTGGCTGAAAGGACTGGGGCGTCGCGAGCTGGGCACGCTGTGATAGGTTGCGAACATCGAGGGGAGGGCCGGACCCCCACAGGACTCACTCGCTTATGCTGCGCTTCCACGCGGCGCTGACCTCCTCCCACTAACGCGGTGCTGCGCTTGTTCTCGATGCGTTCGTTAACGGAGACGGGCTGGCTACACAGGTTGCGGACGGCGGAGCGGAGACCGCTCACCACAACGCTGAGTCTTGCTCCAGCCGCCACCACGCGCATTGCTGCCGCCATGTTTGATCTGCCGGCCAGCCCCCAACCGGTGCGCCTGAGTACGCATGTGCGTCAAGCGTGGGCACATCGGGTTCTGCGCCTGCGCAGCATCTGCGGGACGTAGGGAACCTGTGGTTTGGGCATCAGAGCGTTCTTAAGAAAAAGGCCAGAGATTTCGAGACCCCAGACCGCGCTAGGGCGTTACTCTGAGAAGGTTAGTACTGGTCCTCAGCCCTTGTGCCTTCCTTGCTGCACGGAAGAGGGACTTAGTTCTTGCTCTTCTCTGGCTACCTAGACCTCTAGTTTGGTCGTCCCACCACCTCCAGAAAATGAATAGATAGGGGCGCCTGGGTGGCTCAGTCGTTAGGCGTCTGCCTTTGGCTCAGGGCGTGATCCCGGCGTTCTGGGATCGAGCCCCACATCAGGCTCCTCTGCTGGGAGCCTGCTTCTTCCTCTCCCACTCCCCCTGCTTGTGTTCCCTCTCTTGCTGGCTGTCTATCTCTGTCAGATAAATAAAATCTTAAAAAAAAAAAAGAAAGAAAAAGAAAATGAGTAGATAATAGGAGCTAACCAACATTTGTTAAACACTGTGCCAGATGTGGCTTTAAGCACTCACTTGCGTTACCTTTTTTATACTCATTTCACAGATGAGGTAAATGAAGCACAGAGAGGTCTCGTGATTTGATCAAGAGCCAACACTAAAGATGTGGTGGGTCAGGATTCAGACGCAGAGACCCCGCTATGTGCTGCGCGTTGAGCACAGGGCTCCTAACCTCTAGTGGATAGTTCTCAAATTGTGGGCCCAGTAGTTTCACTATCACCTGAGAGCAAGTGGGAAATGCAGACTTTCAAATTCTCATACTCCACCCGAGACCTATTGAATTAAATTCTGGGGATGTAGCCAGCAATCTCTTTCACCAGATGACCTCTAGGTGATTTTGATGCTTGCTAGAGATTGAGAACCACTGCTCTAGGAATTTAGAACTGAACTCTTGGGAGGTTGTTCATCTATTTCCCCAGCTAACAAGCAGGTCTTCAAGGCAAAGAACAAGGTGTATATTTTGCATTCTTAGGCACAGAGAAAACTGCTAAAATTGATCATTAACCCCTCCAAGCTCCAGCTCACAGCCAGAGCCTTCATTAAAGTCCAAATTCTGGCCTGGGACTTTAATGTTAATGAAATTCAATTCCGCAAATATTTTGAGCACTTACTATGTGCCAAGAACTAACCACCAGTGTTTATTACATTTCCTTGAGTAGGAGTTATTCATCTGGATATGCAGGGAAGCTGAGGGTCCAAAGCCTGAAGTCATGTGGCTGGACAAAGCCCACCTGACTCCATGGTAGATGTTGTTGGCCTTGCATTTGGGTCCCTGCTTTAAGAACCTCATCAACCTAGAGAGATAGACAAAAGACTGGCCTGGTAGCACAGGGGAGAATTTGCGCAAGGCTGGATGTGTCAAGGAGAGTATCTTTGAAAAAGTAACGGCATGCCAGGGAACAGAAGTAGTGGCATATTCAGATTCACACACAGTTGTATCCCCAACTTTTGGGCAATGGTGGTAGATGAGACTGCAAAGCAAAAACGGAGTTAGAGTGTGAAGAATTTTTCCACGCTCAGAAATTTGGGCTTCATAAAGGCTCGGGGCCTTAAGATTCCTTTGTCCTAAAGTGCTTTGCTGATCCCTCTCCTGTGGCACATCTCATACTGTGGTAAGATTGTTTCACTCTGTCCTCAGCTAGATTCCCAAGCCAGAGGGCAGAGACCGTGGCCAGCTTGCTCACCACTGTGGTCCCTGCACCTGAAACAGGGCCCAATACATAGGAAGCCTTCAGAATGTATTTGTGGAATTGAACTGAGCTAGAAGATAGGCAACTGCATGTGGTTCAGGAGGTTTTCTCCTACACCTGTGCATCCTTCCAGGCTCTGCTCAGGTATCATCTCAAGGCAGTCTACTCTGATCCTCCTTCTGCCTATGTTAGGGAAATTATCCATCCCTCAGGGAAGAAAGGAAGTTTTTCTTATTTAACTTTCAATAAACAGTGCTTAGCAGAAAGCCCAAGAGGGATCCATAAACAACTGTTAGACTGAACCTAAGTGCTCTCTCCAAGTAGTTCTCTTTCTCTACTTGCTCCTTCCCTTCCTCTCATTCTTCCTCCTCACTGTTCTAGTGCCCTACCATGGGTATCCCATATATAGTCCTATATATCTGTACTGTTATTTTTTACCTTGGGTGCAAGTCCCCACCCAGGATGGGTGGAGGTGGGGTAGGAGGAGGATTAAACCACCCAGTAATTGCCCTTTGGAATCCTAGCATGCTCCAGGCTGTTTTCCTGCCCCTAGTCCTCCTTGCTGGATTGCTATACTTGAGTTATTTCTCCATTTTGAGACAGGAGTCACCCTGAGCTGGCCATTCTATCCTAGTCAGCAATCACTGCCTGCAAATCTGGGTGAAATGGAAGGAAGAAGTAAATTTGGAAGAGGTCACACATATTTTGGAGAGTGTGTTATCTGGATCTTCTGAGAAGCAGCTGCCAAAAGAGAAATTAAATGTGCAAGAAATCAACTAGGGGAACAACCTGTGAGAGAAAATGGGCCAGCAGCTGGGAGAGGCTGGAAGAACTATCAGATTGCAATGCAAGTCTGAACCCCATTCAAGGAGAGAGGGAAGGAAGAAAGGTGACTGGGAGCTCCTTAGATTCCTGTGCACTTTTAAGGAAAGTTCAGCAAGGGTATCAAGGAGTCTTAGAGTCAAAATATTCCTGCCCCTGTGTGGCTGGGAGCTGCCTATGAGAAGTGTGGCTTCAGTACAAATTCAGCAGTTAATTTCAGAACAGCTGGGGCTCTCAGTCAATTACCCTTAATGCAATCCAGGTGTCTTGTCACCTTAGCAAGTTTGGGGTAGTTCGAAGTAAAGGGTGTGAGAGAGGAAATTTTGGAGAGCAGCTGCCATCCCATGGGAAGAGAGGATTTTTGATGTTTCTTAGGCTTTATGGATGTACTTCTCTCCTTCGTGTTTCATTTTTTTGATGAAAAAAAAATGAAGTACTTTAAATTTACTTTTCTTTTTCTGGATTGTGTCTCTTCAACTGCTAACATTGGGTCATAAGAACTCTGTCTTAAATTTCAGTTAAAACTGTTATTAAGAACTGGAACCTGGTTTTCCCCACACCACACACATTTTCCAAGCCATCTTGGAAAATCCTCATCTTTTCTGACTCCTTGGGCTCTGTGGTAAATGAGCAGAGCTCTTCTGTACCTTTTTCCAGAGGCACTTCCAGACCATTCTTCTACCCTTGCTGAGTTGCTCTTCCTTTGAAGTTTCGGCCATCTGTTGGTACCACTTTTCAGCATTCTCTGACCTCCACGACACACCCTTCTCTCCTTTCTCCTGTGATTTCCACATCAGGCTCACTTTCCTACTCTTCTCTGCTGTATTATTCAGGCTTCTCCAAAGGAAAAACAACCGTTAGGATATATGTAGGTATATAGAGATTTATTACAAGAATTAGCTTATGTGGTTATAGAGGCTAAGAAGTCCCACAATCTGCTATCTGCAAGATGGACCAGAGCAAGTAGGCAAGAAAAAAATAAATATATAAGAGGCATCCAAATTGGGAAGAAAGAAATAAAACTGTCACTATTTGCAGATGACGTGAAAGTATATAGAGATAACCTTAAAGACTCCACTGAAAAACATTATAACTAATAAACTTAGAAAAGTTGCAGGATAAAATCAATATACAAAAATCTGTGTTTCCATACACTAATAATGAACTATCAGAAATTAAGAAAACAAACCCATTTACAATTGCATCAAAAAGAATAAAATATCTGAGGGGCACCTGGGTGGCTCGGTTGGTTAAGCATCTGCCTTTAGCTTAGGTCATGATCTCAGGGTCCTAGGATCGAGCCCCTCATGGGGCTCCCTCTCCCTCTGCTCCCACCCCCTACTTGTGTGCTCTCTCTCTCTCGAATAAATAAATTTAATCTTTAAAAAATATATATCTGAAAAAATTTTAAGTGCTCCACACCCAATGTGGGGCTTGAATTCATAGCCATCTGAGATTGAGAGCTGGATGTTCTACCAACTGAGTCAGCCAGGCACCCCTGAAAATAAATTTAACCAAGAAAAACAACCTGTACACTTCAAACTATAAGAGATTAATGTAAAATTGAAGGAGACGTAATAAGTGGACAGATATTCCAAGCTCATAGGTTGGAAGAATTAATATTTTTAAAGATTTTTTAAAATTTATTTATTTGAGAGAGAGAGCAGAGCGAGCAAGAGAGAACACAAGTGGGGGGCAGAGGCAAAGGGAAAGAGAGAAGTAGGCTCCCCACTGAGCAGGGAGCCTACCGTGCAGCTCGATCCCGGGACCCTGGGATCATGACCTGAACCAAAGGCAGACACTTAACGAACTGAGCCACCCAAGCGCCCCTGAGAGAATTAATATTATTAAAATGTCCATACTACTCAAAGCAATATACAGATTCAGTGCAATCTCTATCAAAATTCCAATGACATTTTTCATAGAAATACAACAGACAATCCCAAGTTTGTATAGAACCACCACCAAAACAACAACAACAACAACAACAAACAAAAACTAGCCAACGCAATCTTGACAAAAAAGAACAAAGCTAGAGGCATCACACTCCTTGATTTCAAACTATATTACAAAGTTATAGTTATCAAAACAGTATGGTATTGGAATAAACACAGACACATAGCTCAATAGAACAGAATAAAGAAGTAAGCCCCCACACAAATGATCAATTAACTTATAACAAAAAAGCCAAGAATACACAATGGTAAAAGGACAATGTCTTCAATAAATGGCATTGGGAAAATTAGCCACGTGCAAAAAAAAGAAACTGGACCACTATCAAATACCATACACAAAAATTAACCAAAAATGGATTAAATACTTGAATGTAAGATCTAAAACCATAAAACTCCTAGAAAAAAATATAGGCAGTAAGCTTTTTGACACAGGTCTTGGCGATGATTTTTTGAATTTGATGCCAAACGCAAAGGCAACAAAAGCAAAAATAAATGAATAGAGCTACATCAAATTAAAAGGCTTTTGTGCAGCAAAGGACGCTATCAACAAAATGAAAAGGCAACCTACACATGGGAGAAAATATTTGCAAATAATATATCTAATAAAGGGCTAATATTCAGAATATATGAAGAACTCATACAACTCAAAAGCAAAAACAACAAACAAACGCACCCCAGTCTTATTTAAAAATGGGCAGAAGATTTGAATAAACATTTTTCTAAAGAAGACATACAGATGACCAACAGGTACAAGAAAAGATGTTCAACATCACTCATCATCAGGGAAATGCAAATCAAAACCACAATGAGGTATCTCCCACTTGTTAGAATGGCTAATATCAAATAGATAAGAGATAACAAGTGCTGGTGAGGATGTGGAGAAAAGGGAACTCTTGTACACTGTTGGTGGGAATGTAAATTGGTGGAGCCACTATGGAAAACAGTATGGAGGAGCCTCAAAAAAAAAATAAAAATAGAACTACCATATGATACAGCAATTCCATCTCTGGGTATTTATCCAAAGAAAATAAAAACACCAACTCAGGAAGGTATATACACCCCCATGTTCATTGCAGCATTACTAATAACAGCCAAGACATGGAAACAACCTAAGTACCTATTGACAGATGAATGGATAAAGAAGTCATGGTATAAACACATACACACGCATGTGTGTGTGATGCATGTTATATGATACATGATATATATCACGTGTGATGTGTATGTTATATGATACATGATATCATGTGTGATATGCATGTATATCATATGTACATCGTATATGATGTGCGATGTATATAACATGATATATATAACATATATGATAGTGATATATACATAACATATATGATATATATATAGTGAAATATTATTCAGCCATGAGAAAGAATGAAATCTTGCCATTTGTGACAAAATGGATGGATCTTGAGGGTATTATACTAAACGGAAACAGAGAAAGTATGATCTGACTTATATGTGGAATCTGAAAAAAGAAAAAAGAAAGGAAAGAAACTAAGTTCATAGATACAGAGAATAGATTAGTGGTTGTCAGAGGTGTGGAGTGGGGAGTTGGGGAGTGGTAAAATTGGCAAAGGCGGTCAAAAGGTAAAGTTTTCAGTTATAAAATAAGTAACTCATGGAGATGTAATTACAGCATGATGACTATAGTTAATAAAGCGGTATTGCATTACTGAAACTTGCCAGGAGAGTAAATCCTAAAAATTCTCATCACAAGAAAAAAATTTTGTGACTATGTGTGGTGACTATACTTGTTATAGTGATCATTTTGCAATATATACAAGTATCAAATTATTATGTTGTACACCTGAAACTAATGTCGATTATACCTGTTTAAAAAGTACTCTATAATATTTATAGTTTATTGCATGTTTTTCATATGTATCAATGAATATTAAAGGTTAAATGATTTTATTTTTTTAAAAAGATAGAGGACCATGAAAGCCTCTCGTGCAATTTAGTCAGAGTCCACAGGTCTGAGAAAGGGAGGCTAGAGTGTTAATGGTGTAAGTCTGCATCTGAGTTCAAAAGTATTAGAACTAGGGGCATGGATGTCCTAGGACAGGAAAAGATGGATTATCACCACCGTTCCTAAAGCCATCATGCTGATATGTTCTGACTCCCTGGCCTCAGAATTCCTCAGCTTTCTCAACATGAAAGGCCTTCAACTCTGTTCCACTTCAGCCACCAACACAATGGGCCTCATAATCACTAAGAATTGCTCCACTTCTAGGAGCTGGAACCTAGCAGTCCTCTCTACCACCTCCATTTCTCCAACTGTTCCTACACCCTTTCTTTGTACTGCACCTGGTCCATGCTCTCGACATAACCCTTTAAGTCCCTCAGTCTAAGTATTTAAACTCTGCCCACTCTAGCGGTGCAGCCTCTCTCAACCCCTTGAATTCCATCAAGATCACCATGCCAAGGCCCAACCCTTGTTTTGGATTGCTCTGATTTTATTGAGACACCCACAGTTGCTGGCACAAGTCACAAAAGTCGTACCAGTTTTATCAGTTTCCTAGAGCAGCTGCAACAAATGACCATAAAATTGGTGCCTTAAAACAACAGAAATTATTCTCACAGTTCTAGAGACCAGGAGTCCAACATCAAATGTTGGCAGGGCCACTCTCCCCTTAAAGGCTATAGACAATACTTTCTTCCCTTTTTTAAAAATTTCTTTATTTGACAGAGAGAGAGTACGAGCAGGGGGAGCGGCAGGCAGAGGGAGAAGCAGGCTCCCTGCTGAGCAGAGAGCCCAATGTGGGGCTTGATCCCAGGACCCTGGGATCGTGACTTGAGCCGAAGGCAGATACTTAACTTGGTGTCAGAGCCGCCCAGGCGCCCTAGAGAATACTTTCTTATCTCTTCCATCTTCTAGTAGTTCCTGGTGTTCCTTAGTGTGGGGTTGCAGAACTCCAATCTCTCTTACATCTTTTTACACAGCTTTCTTCCCTGTGTCTCCATGTCTATGATCTCCCTCTCCTTTTTCAGCATTCATTGGATTTAGGGCCCACCCTAAATCTGGGATGACTTTATTTTGAGATCATTAATTTGATTACATCTGCAAGACTATCCTATTAAGATCACATTCACAGATACCAGGGGTTAGATATATTTGGTGGGGGGAGGGGGACGCAATTCACTACACTATACTAAATCACTGCTGATTCTTGCCATTCCTTGCTGTTCCCCTCAACCCCATCTGTGTATCCAAATCTAATGTGTCCAATTCCAAACATGGCCTCTTCCATGAAGCATTTCCACAATTTCCCCTTAGAAGCAACTTCTCTTTTCTCTAAAACTCCCATCTGCTCCCCCCCCATTTATAACTTTAACAATTTCTATCTTTTATTGGTGCTATGTAAGAGAGCTTTACACTTTCTCTGGTTAACTGGATTGCGGAAAGTGCTGTCCTCATGTCTCACTTTGGAATCTTTGGTCAGTCTAGAATCATTTAGGTTGCTCCTGTCCTGCCGTCACTGAACATGCTGCCCTGGCCCTTCTACCTAAAGGTCCCTGTCTTTCTTAACCAACAGAGCTTTAAGTGATTCTTCTTTCCTAACCAGTTCCCTATGTTCCTGCCTCTTAGCTCCTCCTTTTCCCCCATCTTCTGCTCAGCAAGCTGTCCCTTCCCTACCTCCACCTCTCAGTCTCCCACCTTGTTCAGACATGAAGCACAATTCTGCCCCTCGGGTTACCAGGTGCCTCCTTATTCTCTTCACTTCCTTGGAGGCTTTCTCCAACATTCTTTTTTTTTTTTTTTAAGATTTTATTTAAATTATTTGACAGAGAGAGACAGCGAGAGAGGAACACAAGCAAGGGGAGTGAAAGAGGGAGAAGCAGGCTTCCCGCGGAGCAGGGAGCCCGATGCGGGGCTCAATCCCAGGATCCTGGTACCATGACCTGAGCCAAAGGCAGACGCTTAACAGATGTTTAACGGCTGAGCCACCCAGGTGCCCCTCCAACCTTCTGTACGTGACCAACTAGAAGTCCTTCACTTTCTCCAAGAATACTCTTCACTTTCTTTGCTTTTCCTGAGGTATTAGTTCACTTCCTTCTTATACCCAACAGCTTTCAATCCCCCAGAAGTACTGCATTCTTCTCTTTTTTCCATAGTTTGTCCCTACTTCTATGAGTACCTGCTGGATGTGTTGCATTAAAATTACTTATTCGGGTTTTGCTGACCTCACCCTTCCCACTCACACTGCACTCAAATTCAATTTGTAGTTATACCCAATAATGGGGTTTGGATGTATGTGTTCAGAACTGTGATACACTGGGTACACCTAGCTGGAATGGTAGAAGATGTGAAAAGGGATGGAGATTCAAAGAAAATCTTTGAGCTCACAAGAAGTTCCAATACTGCCTTTTGAATATAGTGATTCTGCCACCCTTGAGGATGCCCTTTCCCATCTCAACCAAAAGAGTCTTAGCGATTCTCTCCATTTTGCATTCTGGATACTGTATATTGCATTTAAGCTAAAATGCAGCCATGATACGACAACTGCTTAGAAATTCTAAGAGTCATGGTATGGTACTAGATTAAGAAATGTTTCTTTTAGGGGTGTGTGGGTGGCTCAGTCGGTTGAGCACCTGACTCTTGATTTTGGCTCAGGTCACGATCTCAAGGTCCTGAGATTGAGCTCCTTATCCAGCTCAGCACTGAGCATGGAGCCTGCTTAGAATTCTCTCTCTCCCTCTCCTGTTGTCCCTCTCCCACTGCTCACACGCACAGGCTCTCTCACTCACTCTCAAAAAAATGTTTCTTTTAATCAGTGGCTTCTCCTCCTAACTTCTTTTTCTTTTATAATTCCTGTTACAATTCTAAAAAGCTCCATAGATTATGCTAATTTCACAATTATTTCTATTAAATGGATGATTTTAATCATTTGGTCTGAACTATGCTATTCTAAAGCAATTAACATCTAGAAACTGGAAAAATTATATATGACTCTCCACTGGATCATAAGCTTGTTTAGAGTAAGTATTTTATAACATATTTCTATGTTCCCACTGCCCAATGGGTCCTGATATATGAAAGATATTCAGTCACTGAATGAATTTTGTTTCTCTCTACTCCAGTTTCTCTGGGAAAATGAAATTATCTGACCCTCACCTCCATCACTAGAGGAAGCTTCTTTCTCATGGAGTTTAGGAAACCTAGTTTCCTGAAGGTATTGTGGGCATTTGAGGCATGCTTACTAGGGAACATCAAAAGTAATGAAGATCATCAAGGTATAGTCCATACCACCCCCATCCCCTGAATTCCAATCTTATAATCAATGCAGGTGTGACCCTAAGTAAATGAGAGAGAGAAAGAGAGAGAGAGAGAGAGAGAGAAAGAGAGAAAGGAAGGAAAGAAAGAAAGTTGGGAAGGAGCATCTTAGACTGCAGTGCAATCTAAGGAAGGTCAGCAAGAGAACTGATTGGCAACATGTACTCTCTGCTATAACTCATGGTTTGTTACTTTGTCAAGAAGTTAGGAAAGAAGGAAGGACAGAGAGAAGGAAGGAGGGTAAGAGAAAGAAAAAAAGCAAGGAAAAAGGTAAGGGAAAGGACTAAGTAAGTGTTGGTGTAGTCTTCACTTGCAGAATGAAATGGTCATGGGCTAGAAGAAGCCCTAGACGGAAGCACTGCAGTAATTAAAAGTTGGTGAAGCATTTCTGGCGCAATGTAAAAACATGCTTTGATGCCATCAAAACTGAATTCTAAGTGACACTTTTAAGCAGTGTAACTGGGAAAATCAGTGCATCTCTGAGCTACAGTTGTCATTCATAAATGGCAATAGTAGTAACAATCCTATAGAATACTTGGAAGAATTAAATTAAGCATATGTAAAGTGCCTATCACAGTGCCAGGTGTGCATCAGGTGGTTAATAAATAGTAATCCTACTGACTTTAGTTTGAGAGGAGAGTCCAGTGTAGACAGGAAGGATAGTGTAGACGGAAATTGATTCTGGATAGCTAAAGAAGAAAATTAACTATTGGAAGGAGGAAACTGTCAAGAAAGCTGGAAAAAAAGTCAAAAAGCAAGTAAATCTAGAAGCAGGGAAACACAGCCAAGGTCATACCACAAGAACAGTCTGGTTAGGACATCGACCTAAAACAACTGTTGCCAGGCCTTGCTGCTACTGCCCCTAGATTCTCAAGGCCATATTACCACTATGAATAGTTTCTATATTGTCATGTATCTTTGCATTACTCCCACATTCAGAGTCTTGAGTGGGAATACATCAGATTGTCAGAAACTAAGTAACAGGCCCACAGTGCAGCCTGAGAAGGATCTAACCCATTTGGCATCACAAGTCCCATAATGCAAGACTCTCTCTAAATAAAAGGGAGTTAAGATGGGAGTAGCCCAGAAAAGGGACAATGATTTCTGTATTATTTAGGTTAATGCTAGCAACTGTAACAAATGAACACCCAAACTTCCATGACCTAACATAATAGAAGCTTACTATTTACTCATGAAACATTCCAGTGTAGGTCTCTCTTTGCATGGTGGGCAGCTTTCCTCTATGTGGTGGTTCAGGGTCACAGGCTTTTCCCATCTTGTGGCCTCACCATCCCTAGAGTCCTCTATATTCAACTGGAGAATGTGGAGACTGGTAGAGGAAGACTTCTGTTTCTTAAAGACCCCAGCTACCCCTGGATATGGGGTCAAGCTTGGGAATGTAATCCCTGGCTGACCAGCCACTTTGCAGCAACAACTTCACATGATTGAAGGTATGTGTGTCGAGGGGGTGGGATTGGAATCTCAATCTTTGGGTTGAGGGATACCTGTCTATGCCACAGCCTCTGCTGGGTCAATGTATGTGGTAAAATATATGGGAGTGGGGCAGGGAACTGGGGATTAAATGACCTTAAGAAGATGGGGAACCATTTTGAGTAGGTGACTGAGGAGTGGGAAATGAGGTAGAACACTGAGAAGTTGAAGTAGGTGGCAACATTAATTCTGGAGTGCAGGATTGTCTAAACAACTCAGCACCCTTGACAACTCTTTTCCTATGATGGTTGAACTGAGCTCCTTCTATTTACAGGGCACTTTGTGAAGTGTAGAGGTTAGCAAAGGTGACATAATGGTAACTATCTCCCCGACACTTCTAAACTAATTGGGAAGTTATATACATAGAAACATAAGTTTTGCTTTCTTGGTAGCATTTGGAAAATATCAGGTGGGTGGTAGTGGGAAGTACTGTAAGAGTTCAAAGTGAGAACTTATCACCGACAGCTGGGAGCTTAGGGCATGTGTTAGGCCAGGTTCTCCAAGAAGCTGGCAAGATAGGATTGAATGTGTAAGAAATTTATTAGGGTAAATACCTGTGAAAGAAAATGGGGAGGGAACCAGGGGAGTCTGGGAGAGACTTTAGACTGCAAACATCAGGTAAATCTGACCCTGAGTGAAGGAGAGAGGAAAGAATGGAAGGCCAACTGAGTGGAAGCATCTTATACTGTAGAGTGGGTTAAGGAAAGTAGAGAAAGACCATCAAGGACTCCTTGAGCAAAGTCACTTGTCAGGTGAGGCTCACATCTCTCAAGAAGGGCCCGCTGCAGTTTCCCTGCCACACTCAGGCATTGGCTCGATACAGCCTGCAAGATATGTAGCCTCAGAGCTGCCATGAATTTCAGAGGACAGCAGCTGGGGCCATTGGTCAATTACGCTCCTTGCAGGCGGAGATCTGAGAGGTACGTTCTCACGGCCATCAGTGCCTACCCTTTGCTCCACACAGATCTACCTCTTCCCACAGGTTTGGGAAGCAGTTCCTCCATGCTTCCTGTGGGCCTTTCTTCCTGAGGGGAAATTCAGAAGAGGGCGTTTAATGGAATGAAATATAGCTTCTCTTGCTGCAATTGATTTCAGGGCCATAACTAATACTCATTCTCTCCCTCCCTCACTATCCATTCTCAAATCCCCTCACCTTGGCAGGTCTTGGTGACTTACCTGGTGATGCGACCCAAACTTTCACTCTGGAAGGTCTGAGCCATTTGTAATCATACTTATGTTAGACCAGAGTTGCTTCCTATGTCCATTCAAGGTTACAGCAAAGCAAGAGAATACCAGGAGGCACCAAAGTGGAGTGTCTGGCTTCCATATGTGTTCTTCCTTGTCCTCATTGTGCAAAAGCAGCCCTCCTGCTGATCAGGGTCAATTACCCTTGCTGGATGGTAATTCTTCTCGCCTGTTGGTTCCTGGATGGAAGGCGTTCAAAGTGTCCTGGCAGCAGCTGTGGCTTGTAATTCAATGGGACCTTTGCTATATCCCCTGGCAAAAGTATGCTCTCTTTGGGGACTAGGACCTCTAATCCTGCAGAGTCAAGAGTTGTGGGGGCAGGAAGCGCAAAATCCCTCAGTGGGGCATCTGGTATGATAGTAAGTAGGGTCACTCCTGCTTCTATCTCTTGGTTCCCAGACCCATGTATTCTTATTTTTGAGGACATAGCACTATATAGAGGTCTGCGATTTAAAACATACACTGTGTCCTGTAGGGGCCTGCTCCTCCCTCCAGACTGCTGCCTCTGTACTGTACTTCAGTGCTCTTAGGTCTTTTAGACCTCCCTTGACTGAACATTTTAATGTCTCTGGGGCTCTGCTGCTCTAACAATTAGGTCTTCATCCTGCCACTCAGCTGTGCATTCCCTTCCCCTGACAGAGATAAAGATCTCTTTGTAAGCTATCCCAAAGGCCCTGTGGCTCTCTCACTTAACCAAAAACTGCTTATTAATGGCCTTCAGTCCCTCATGATTTCTCTGCAGGACGTCAGTGCAACTTAGTAGGGATCGCCCAATTTTACTATCTTTGTAGGCATTGTCCCTCCCCCCTGCCCCATGTTTTTCAAATGCCTGCATCATCACATCTGCCACAGCATTCCTCTCCACAGGGACATTTTGCCAGGTTAACACTAGTGAAATCTTTAGCAGCTGAGCTACCCACCTTGTGCCAGGAACTACCTATGTCTCACCTACTAAGCAGGGTGGCATCCTCTTTGACTGATGGGCAGTACATGAGCCAGTCCAAATTTCTATCTTACCACCTTTTTTCTTGGGCCACTCCCAGTACCACTTGTGTTTGTCTGGGTCCGTAAGAAATGGATGCCAGACAAGATTAACTATGCAAGAAATTTATTAGAGGAAATGCCTGTAAGAGAAAATGGGGAGGCAAATAAAGGAGGCTGGGAGAGCCAAGAGACTACAAAGCAAGTCTGACCCTGAGTGAAAGGAGGAAGGCAGGAAGGAAGGGAGGAGGGAAGGAAGGAAGGAAGTTTGGATGGAAGCATCTTATGCCCCCATGCGGTTCTAAGGCAAGTTCAACAAGGCTATTTGGGGTTTCTCAGTCACTTGTCAGAGGACTCTGGTATCTCCCAGAAATGGGCCTGCCTTAGTATCTCTGGCATACTCAGTCATTGCCTAGGAGCAGCCCATGGGAAGCAAAGCCTTGGTGCAAACACAGTGACGAATTTCAGAAAGTAGTAGCTAGGGCCTCCAGTTGATTATGCTCACTGCAATCAGTGATCTGAGAAGTGTAGGCTCATGGCCACCGCATTAATCTTCATGGAGGAGGCAAAATAGGATCAGGGCCTAGAAAATAGGTAGGATTTAGCTAAGTGGTGGCGGGCAGAAGATACACCCAATGATGGTAGGTTAGCAGAGTGTATTATTGTGTTCTAGATAAAATAAATAGGGCACCTTATCTGAAGGGCACCTTATCTAAAAGGCTCATTTTAGTAGTATCATGGGAAAAAGTGTTGGAAAGGTAAGGAATGAAAGAATACCTTGACTACCGGGGTTAGAAATTTAGACTCTATCCTATAGGCATTGGGAAGCCATGGATATTAAGTCTACACTTTACCTAACCTCTCAGTAGCATTGAATACTAATGATCTTTCTGTCCTGTTTTACCTCCACTTTCCAAAAAAATTTCCTGGTTTCTTTGCTATAACAAACTCCTAGTTTTCCTCCTATATCATTAGCCACTTATTCTCAGTCTCTTTTGTGCAGTCCTTCATGACTTGAAAGTGGGTGATTTATCCAAGCGAGAATATGAATGGAGTAGAGCAAAAGTCTACAGGTAGGATTAATTAGTTATTTAGTTAATTAATCTATCCAGGCACATATTTCATGAGTATGCCACTCTCAAACCTGAACTCTTTAATGGCTTCTCAATGTTCATACAACAAAGACAAACATTCTTAACACGGCCTATAAGACGCTGTACAACTTAGACCCTACTGATCTCTCTTACTCCTCTAGTACATCCTCCTAGTATCTGCTCCAGCCACACTGGTCTTCTGTCAACCCTTTAAAATGACGATGTTTATCCTTCTGCCGGGTCTTTGCCTTCCCTGGGTGGAAGGTTCATCTCTCCCCTTTATAGTAGTTAATCTCTACTCATCCTCATATTTCAGTTTGACACCTGGTAAGAGAAGCCTTCCCTGACTTCTTTATCTAAATCAAATCCTTCTGGTAATATGTCACCTAGCAGCATGCTCCTTTTATTTGTAATTATCACATTTGTCATTTTATATTTATTTGTGTGAATATTTGATTAATGTCTATCTTGTCAGTCTTTCCAACTATGCTGCAATGGCACATGAAGGTAAGGGCTGTGTCTATATTTTTATTCTTTTTATATCACTTCAGACAACAACTAAAACATACTTAGCATAGTACCTTGAATAATGAATGCATGAATGAATGAACAGTAGTTCCTGAGCAGGGGAGGGTGGTAATGTTTTTGCAAAATACAGTTTCAGATAGCTTAATAAGAAAATACTGGTTAAGATGAATCACAGGTCTGAGAGACTTAAACTACAGAGTCTGGCTAGAAGTCAACTGTAAGTTAGAGGTAAAGATGGTATATTAGGGTAAAAGCTAAGTTGCTGTATTGGAAGAACTCCTTAATGCAATGGCTTAAATGAAGTAAAGGTTTATTTCCCTCTCATGTATGTCTTCAAAATTTACCTGCAACAATATGCATTAGAGTGTTATTTAAATAGTGATAAATTAATAACCTCAATATCCAACAGTGTACTTAAGTAGATTGTGGCATTTCTATTCAATGGAATAGCATCACCCGTTAAAAAGTCACAATGGTAGAACAGAGGCTCTCACACTTCTGAGTATATCAGAATTACCTGAAGGGGCTATTAAAATAGCCTACTGCTCTTACCCCCAGAGTTTCTGATTTAGTAGGTCTGGAGCAGTGAGCAAGAATTTGCATTTACAAGTGCTTAGGTGATGCTGATTCTGCCAGGGACCACAATTTGAGAACCACTGTTGTAGGAAGAAATTTAACAACATGAATTTGTGGCATGTTGTCAACTGAAAACAGGCTCCAAAATAGAATTATATTCATGATCTCATTTTGGTAGAAAAATATATGTATTTATGTATACATCAATAGAAGTCTCTTAAGACAAACATTATTAACAGGTTTATTTATAGATGGTCTTTTTTGTGTTTGTAAGTTGTTTAGAGCTATCATTTATAATAAAGTAGCTTGTTGGTTTTGCTTTTTTTATTGTCGTAAAATACAATAATAGTTACAATCTTAACCATTTTTAAGTGTACAGTTCAGTGGTATTAAGTATATTTACACTGTTGTGCAACCACCACCATCACCCATCCCTATAACTCTTTTTTTATCTTGTAAAACTGAAACTCTTGTAAAACAATAACTCTATGATATCCCCTCAACCACTACTATACTTTCAGTCTTTATGAGTTTGGTTCTAAGTACCTCATATAAGTGGAATCATAATAATTGTGATAAGGTGATTTGTTGTTGGTTTTTTTTTTTTTTTTTTTTTTTTTTTTTAGTTTTTGTTTTGCTTTGTTTTTTAGAGAGGAAGGTGGGGGAGAGGAAGAGGGAGAGGGAGAGAAAGAATCTTAAGCAAGTTCCATGCCCAGCGAGGAGCCCAACATGGGGTTCAATCTCAGAACCCTGAGATCATGACCTGAGCCAAAATTAAGAGTTAGATGCTTAAGCAACTGAGCCACCCAGGAGCCCCAGGTAATATGTTATTGTTTTAAGAAAAAAAAATGATTAGACTCTTGGTGGGGGGAGTGGTCAAAGTGGTAATTCCAAGGTTATACACGTTAGAGAAAGAGTGACAAAGACATGGACAAGAGTAAAGTGAGATCTGGATATTGGAAAAATAATCATGAGTTTGGTTTTGGATATATAAATTATAAGGTGACTGCAGGACATCTAGATGAAAATGCAAGCAAGAAGCTAGAGATGCAAATCTGAAGCTCAGAAGAGATAAAGTGCAGATATTGATATCATAGTTATTTAAGAAGAAGGGATTGCTTGAACCATTTGAGTAAATGAGTTGCCAGAGTGAAAGCATGAAATAGGAAGGGCTAATGACTGTGTCCTGAATTCATTCATTCAACTACTCATTCATTCATTCAAAAATGAACTAGTACTTTAGGCTCTCAAAAAAACTTACAGTCTAATAAGTGAGACAGAGATGTAAATAGCTGATTTTAATTTAGGGGTATCTTAAATATTAGACTGAAATAAGACGAAATAATCTGCAAATGAGAAAGAGAAAACACAGAAATAGGAAAACTCAGTACCAATTGCAGAACAGTGGAGAATGTTTTCAGAAGAGAGATGTAATAATGATAAAATTTTTTCAGACAGAACAGTGAAAGAAAATAAGGGTCAAGGTTTGGTAAATTAGGTTGATATTGTTGAATGCTACCTATCCTTTGTTCCAGGATTGGACCTTACAGCCCACAGGTAGGGACAATGAAGCTAAGGACCTCAGCTGTTGCAACAATCTTTCTCAGGGCCAAGAGACAATACTAGCCCTGCCACCACTAGCCACTGCCCCATCCTTTCTCTCTTCCTAGTTCACAGAAAAAAAGGGAGGAAATGGAGAGCCAGAGTCCAGTCTTGTGGTTGTGTGTTCCTCTCACAGGGCAGCCGTGCTTTTTCTCTATTCTCAACATCAAGTAAGGCTGGAATGGGAGTGAGTGGGAAGGGGAAGCTGATTTCCTGGTTGAATGTATTCTTGGTCAGGGGACTCAATCTGAGCAAAGGGAAAGAAACTGGAGAGAGATATTAAGTGGGGATTGGGGCTGTGCTATGGAATAGCCTAAAGTCCCACCATTTTTTCAGAGAGGAGTTGAGTGTTTCCTGTTAGATGGGCCCTGAGGAAAGTAACTCAGATTGAACCATTCTGGCAATATCCCTCTTAAGGGAGCTAACAACACCAAGAGGGGCCTAGCATCTAGAGGCTATGGGATAAAGTGCTGCAAATGGGAACAGAAGAGGCCCTGGAAGTGGCCAAGGCAGAGGTATTCTCCCAAGTGAGGGCACATGTGACTGAACACTCAGAAGTAGTCCTAGAAAAATACAAATATATATCTGAAGAGGCACCGTGCACTTGGATGTCTGCCACTCAGAACTTTAGTTGCTAGTTAAGGTTAACCAGAGAAGCAGTGGCAACCATTAGTGAGAGCTTCAGTCCTTCTCATTTGAGCAGACAGTTGTATGGGTCCAGGGCAAGAGTACAAATGGCAGCTCACAGGTCCACATACCATATGTCTCAAAATTTACAAGTTATAAATCAAACTTTTAAATAAAATATGTTTCATCCTCCTACTCTGACAAATATATTTTCAAAACAACATGAAAGTTCAGGTTTGAATTTAGTATTTTTGAAATCCTCAGAATTTCACACCAGAATGTGGCAGAATTTGTCTCCCAACCATAAATCCTGGCTCAC
The DNA here is from genome assembly GCF_023065955.2 of Ursus arctos. Classification (NCBI taxonomy): domain Eukaryota; kingdom Metazoa; phylum Chordata; class Mammalia; order Carnivora; family Ursidae; genus Ursus; species Ursus arctos. The sequence goes on from NW_026622875.1 coordinate 26,161,113, forward strand.
CTCCCCTCTCTTCCTACTCTCTTTCTCATTTTTCAAGGACCCTAACTGGCTCAGCTCAACCCAAACATCCAATCTCTATTATCAATTGCTGTCTCTCGACCACTTCTCAGCTCTTGGGCAAATCTCCTTTGCTCTGTGGACCCCTCAACCTCAGGAGAGGCATTGCCAGAGTTGCCCCTTCTAGTCTGGGCCTAAGAGTGCTACTGCATTTGTCCCTTTTTGTCTCCTATTTACACCAATGGGTCAGAAGAGTTATATCTTGAAGAGAAAAGAGAGAGGAAAAGATGAAATTTTAAAACATTTTGAAATTGTAGTTCGTGGCCAAAATTGCAAGTGGCCATCCAGATTCTATTCTCTCCTTCTTCATTAATACTAGAACTTCTTCTGTTTTACTTGGCATGTCCATGCACCTATGAAAGGACTATATTTCCAGACCCCCTTCCAATTGGGCATGGCAAAGTGCCTAAGTTATGGGCCAAAGAAATGTGTTTTGTGGGATGCTAAAAATTGGAGCGCGCTTAAGAGGTACTGACTCAGCTGGGAGGTGGGCCCTTTTGTTCTCCCTTCCTCTTTCCTATTGTCTGAAATGCTGAAGTTTCAGTAGCTGTCTTGGACTGTAAAATGAACTTGAAGGTAGATGTATTTGGATGGTGGGCCACAAAGACAGAACCTGGGTCCTTGATGACAACGAAACTGTCGTACCAGCTATACCTGGCCTACCTCTAGACTTTCTTTTTTTTTTTTTACATGAAAGATGTAAATTTCTCTTTTATTTAAGCAGTGTTACTTCAGATTTTCTGTGATTTTAGCCAGACTTATGCCTGATTCAGTTTTAAAGCAGACTGCACTTGATTAGCCAGAAAGTTAAGGAATCTACCCAAAATGTAATACAAAGAAAGGAAAGGACATTTTAATATAACACCATTGAAAGTAATGATTGGACAATAAGTCAAACAGTGGGGCCTCCTGTGGTTTTGAAGAACATAGTTTCAGCAGAGTGGTGGAGAAGGAAATCTTATCCCAAGAAGTCGAGAAATTAATGGTTAACAAAAAAAAAAAAAAAGGAAAGAAGGTTGAATTCTATCAAAACTTTGACAGATTAGATGAAGAGAGAGAAGATGTGAAAGATGGTTTTTGAAGCATATGGCACAGCTAAACAGAACGAGGGACTATATCAAGAGGGGTAGCAGGGTGAAGAAATAAAATTTGGGAAAACCATTGAGGAAAGTTCTCGAGGAAGCCAGAAACAGAAGGGAAGAATGAGAGATGGGGAATCATGGAATATTTGGAGGTAGAGAAGATCTTGATTTTCTAAACTGAGATAAAGTCCTTTGCAAAGAATTGGAAAGCAAGGTGAGATGGGTGTTTAAAGACATGGGCATGTGGAAAAGATTTGGAATAGTGCCATAAACAGCTAAGAAAGGTTTAGACCTTTCAAATAAGATTTTAATAGTAAAAGGAGCTACTGTTTATGATGCCAGTGCTGCTTATTATGCTAGATACTTTATACACATTACATCACTTAAAATGAAAAATCTTCTCAGTTTGCTACCTATCTCTAGGACTAGTCCTTCTCAGTCTCTTTTGTGCTGTTTGTTAAATATTGGTGGTCATCAGAGCTTCATTCTTATTCGCACTGGGTAACCTGTATCTCTCCCATTATTTCTATTGCCATGTGTATGCTACTGACTCTCAAGTCTACATCTCAAAACTAAACCCCTTTCCCCTAAACACACAGCACCAAACTCATTTATCTAACTGCCTACTGGACATTCACTTGGACATCCCAGACCACTTTTAACTATACATGTCCAAAACCTGCTTCCATCATTTCCCTCCAAACCTATTTTTCTGCTGAGTTCCCAATCTCTGTGAACTTTTGGAATAGTTTTAAGAGTAGGGATTCTAGAACCAGACAGCCTGGATTCAATTCTCATTTCCTATTAGCTGTATGACCTTGAACAAACTACTAGACCTCTGTGATTCAGTTTCCTCATATGTGAAATGGGAATGATAAGAATGGCATTTACTTCATAGGACTGTAGAGCAGAGTAATGAGTTAATATGTTAAAAGACTTAGATCAGTGCCTGGCACATGGTAAAGCCATCGAAGTGTTCATTACCATTGCCACAGTTAGAGAACTTGGATATCATATCATCTTTGTCCCTCATTCTCACATCCCAACATGCCCAAAGTCCTATTCATTTAGTCTTGTTATCTCTCATCCCTCACTGCTACCACCTTAGTTTGATGTCCAAAATCAAGAGTCAGCAAATTTTTTAACGTAAAAGGCCAGATAGTAAATATTTTAGGCTCTGCACGTCACAACTACTCAAATCTGTTGTAGTTGTGCAAAAGATACCCTAGACAATTCTTTTTTTTTTTTTTAAAGATTTTATTTATTTACTTGACAGAGATAGAGACAGCCAGCGAGAGAGGGAACACAAGCAGGGGAGTGGGAGAGGAAGGAGCAGGCTCTTAGTGGAGAAGCCTGATGTGGGGCTCGATCCCAGAACGCCAGGATCATGCCCTGAGCCGAAGGCAGACGCTTAACCGCTGTGCCACCCAGGCGCCCCCCCTAGACAATTCTTAAATGGTTGAGCATGGCTGTGTTCCAATAAAACTTTATTTATGGACACTGAAAATTGAATTTCATATAATTTTCATGTGTCATAAAATGTTATTATTTTAATTTAAAAAACATTTTAAAATGTAAAAAAAGCATTCTTGTGCGCCATGCAAAAATAGGCAAGATGCCAGATTTAGGCTTTGGACTATAATTTGCCAACCTCTGGGAAAGATCATCTTTTGGTAAAATACTGCAGTAGCTTCTTAATTGGTCTCTCTGCTTCTAATCTTACCCCTGCACACTAAGTCAATTTTTTATGATGTCCCATTAACCTCAGGATGACCCTTATAATGTCCGTAAGGTTTTTTGTAATCTGGTCTCTGTTTATTATTCCAACGCATTTCTCAACACTTTTCCTCCTGTTCTGTATTTACTGTATTTGCTACTCAACTACGTGAAGTTTTCCAAATACGCAAACTTCTTCCTCTAGGCCTTTTTATATGCTCTTCCTTCTGTCTAGAGACTCTTCCTAACCTTTTTTTATTTCTCCCATTAGTCCTTCAGGTCCTGTTTTATATATCACTTCCTTCATATTTTTCTGAGCTTCCATGTCTGGTTAGGTGTTCCTTCTCATGTTTATACAGGACTGTATTGAAATACTGCCTCATTGCATTATAATTGTATATTCATTTTGCTCTTAACCTGTAGACTGGAACAGAGACTGTCTTTTTCACCTGTATATCCATATCGCCTGTGTTAGATACACATTTGGTGAAGATACGAATCCCGATGGTAATCCTTCAAGGAAAGTATTATTGTCCCTATTTTATAGATGAGAAAACGAAAGCTCGGAGAACTTGAATATTTTTTCCCAAGTCTACACATTATGTATTGGAATAAAGATTTGTTCATCCTCATTCCACTACCCCATGCTACCACCCAAAGTTCAGGAATAACAAGAAAGATAATTGCCTCATAAAGTCTAGTTTTCTCAACATCAGATTAGAAATCTTCATTCCCAGTCCCAGTCTGTGAGTCGGAAAGACCATTTAAAAAATCTTTACTGTCCAGGAGTGCATATTTAGATATTTTTAGGGATCCTATTCTACCCAAGAGATGTACCCTTTTTGACATTGTTCCTGCAATCGCTTTCCCTGTCCCTAAGCAGTTCCCTTTCTCATTTTACATAGCAGCAATTCCAAACTCTCATCACTCACTTGATGGACTTTTCCTACTAATTTTCCCTAATAGTAAAATGTTGAACAAATTTAGGATTGAAACTTTTTTGACTCAACCTGCTTGACCAAAGGACTATTGTGTAGTGCTGAAAAACCCTGTAAAATAAGTTGGTGACTACCAACCCTCAGCTAGCACCATAGGCCATATGGAAACAGGTGGGAGTTGTAAAAAGATATACATTGTTGTAAGACAGATAGGGATCTTCGATAATGGAGAAATAGACAGCCCCCAGGGACAAATGGGCTGTGTTCCAAAAATTCAATTTTAAATTGACTGTTTGGAATGCAGAACACATATTCCCTTAGACACAATGCTTTGAATAATTGCAGTTATTTTCCCAGGAAAGTCCACACAAGTTTGTTTAACCCATAATGTTGCAGAAATATCTGCTAAGACATTTTGGATTTACATCAAGTGCATCCCTTAAATCCTTACCACTCTGAATTATAAATTAGCTATGTACATAGCTGCCACTTCAACTAGACTGTGAACTCTTTGAGGGCTGGAAACTGTTGAATTATTCATTTTTGTATTCTGAATGCCTGGCATATAACTGACAATAAATGTTGGTTGCATAAATGAATGAACAAATTTAATAGGCATTTGAATAGGGTTGAAAGTGTGTTAGGGAATAAAAACAGTAACATTTAGCAGCTACCTTCATATGTGTCTGGCACTGTACTAAGGAGATGACCAATAAAGCAAACTGCTTTGTTTGAGCTAGAGGTAGGGATAAAGAAGCTGAACGCAATTTAATATTTGAGATATAAAATAAATGGGTGCTAGATTTGCTAAATGTTTTTGGATAATACAAATGGATAGATGTACTGATTTGAAAAAAGTCACAGGAAAAATATCAATAGGAATTGATATCCAAAGGGAAGCATTTCTTTTGAGGGGCTCTAAGACTGAGGTAGGAGGGGTGAGGTATGACCACAGCTAAGGAGCAGAAGATAGAAGATAAGGTTTGGTAACAGTCAGAGAGCAGTGGTCAGGGAAGAATGGAAGGATTGGTTTGGATTAGGCCCTGGTTTAATTTCACCTGGTTTATTGCTCCCTGTAATAAGGTATGTGCTCTGGCCAGTCTCTGATTTGTTGTTAGTTTAGATTAAATTATCATCACTCTCCCATAGATTGAGGTTAATCAGATTGATTTCTTTCCACAGTGACAGTAAGTGCTTAAAATTTGGTAGAAATGGTGTCTTAGCTTGGGCTGCTGTAACACAATACTATAAACTGGGTGGCTTAACCAGCAAACAATTATTTCTCACAGTTGTGGATGCTGGAAATGTGAGTTCAGGGTGCTGGCATGGTCACTTGTTGAGGGTTCTCTTCTCGGTTGAAGATGAGGCTGATTTCCCATTGTATCCTCACATAGCAGAGAGAGTGAGGGAGGTCTCTGGAGTCTCTTTTGTAAGGGCACTAATCCCACTAATGAGGGCTCTATTCTCCTGACCCAATTATCTCCCAAAGGCCTCCACCTTCTGATACCATCGTGCAGGGGCTGGGATTTCAGTACGTGAATTTGGGAAATGTTTAGGGTGCGCAAACATTCAGTCCATAACAGATGAGTATAATGCTGAAGGCAGTGGAGTGGAGATACCAGGCGGTCAGGGAGAATGTAACCTGGGAAGGTGGGAGAGAGAACATTACTTCTGGACAGCTTTTGGTGGAGAAAGAAAAAGGGGGGGGGGAGAAAGGAGGGTGAAAGAGGTGGGTAAAGGGAGGCAAACAACGATTGCATAATTTTATAAAGGGCCTATCCACTCAGAAATTCCCTCTCAATGCCAGCCTGATCTTTGTTCTTTGAAAGTATAACTACAACTACTTACGCATTTTCTTTATTGTCCCCAAAGTGCTTGAGTATAATCAATAAAGACTTGTTGATTGATTATTCTGAGTGTTTCAAATCAATCCACACCTCTGGTTTTATTAAGGATCTTAGAATTGACATTGATCAAGCTGAGATAAGAACTGTCTTTAAATTTATAAGACATTTTGTGCTTTTCCCTAAGGAGAAGCAAACACTTGTCCATGCCTATTTTGCACCATACACTGTACTGGGGAGTTGACTTACTGCATTTCTAATAATTCATCATTGTTTTAACAATTACTGAGTACCCATTATATGTCAAGCCTTATGCTAGACAGTGATGATAAAAGTCAAAGAGGGAGAAACTCTGACCTTCTAGCAGTTACAGTATGACAGGGAGAAGAAGGCAGGGCTAAACCAACAATTGCCACGTAGTCTGGTAAGTGCAATAAAAGGGGCAAGCAGTTGCTGATCTTGGAAGACAGAAAAGGGGAACTTTAACTCAAAATGGGTAGGAAATACAGACATAAAAAGGAAACAAGTATTTGTTGTTTGTCTGAAATGAAAATTTAACTGGGTGCCAAGAGGAGCCTGAGGAGACATGACTAAATGTAATGTGATATCCTGGATGGGATCCTGGATCTGAAAAAGGACATTAGGAAAAAAACTGAAGAAATATGAATAAAATATGGATTTTACTTAATAATGATGTATTACTATTGGTTAATTAATTGTACCAAATGTACCATACTAACGTAAGATGTTAATAGGGGAAATGGAATATATGAGAACTGTCTGTACTGTCTGTGCAATAATTCTAAAAATTCAAAAGCGTTCTCAAATAAAAAAGCTTATTAAAAATTTTTAACCGGCATCTTGTATTTTTGTTAGATCTGGCAACCATTATACTTTTACTTCCAAATAATAATTAAACATAAAATATGAAAAAAATTACATTGATAGTTTGAGGTTTGAGTTATATATGATTTCTCTTAAATATTTGATACAAACACTTCATTTTCTAAAAACAGTTCATTGTTTTCTTTTTAGGCAAGCCTCCAGCAACCAAATAGTTATTACAGGCTATATACTTCAGTGTGGAGATGCTTTGCTTCTAAATGCCGTAAACTTATCAACAGTTGCAAGCAATTTCAGAGGCTAAAAAAAAATCGGTTTAAGTTTCTTTCTCTCTCACACACACCATCAATAAAAATAATCTTAATTTAGGTTACACACATCTCAAGTGATTTTAAAAAATCCAGTTATGAGAAAATCAGCAAGGTTAAGGCCCTGAAAGTAATCACTTGCCTAGGTTGACTGCTAATTTATGTTGCCTGAATGGAAAACAGTACTGATTATTTTACTCTCCGTGTTGTTCCTCTGGAGGAAAACAACCTGTGGTTTGTGGAACAAGAAGTTAGAGTCTGGAATAAAAATAGAACTGTATTAATATAACAGTTTTATTTGAAGGTGAGCTTAGAAAAGATCACTTATCAAACAAACGACCCAAGGAAGATGGGGCTTTTAAACAAGAGCATGAATTTGAGCATACTTGTCATTTTCCAGATACAAGACGACCAAATATACTTTGCACAACTTTAATTTCTGCTTTGCTGCCTAACAAAATTAGGAAGTTAGATTCTTATTGTTTAATACGTTAAGTGCTGATAATATGCTAGCCCTTGTAAAGAAAATAGACCCGTCATCATATGGCACTAGAAATTATATATCAGAAATTGTTGGGTTCCCTTGTTAACTTATTAATTTCTATTCTAAATAGCAAGTCCCTAAAACTAACTGTATTTGTGCCCCCAGAAGATACACGTCATAAATTTCACTTTGCAAACACGTGTAGATCATTTATTTTGTGCAAAAAACTATGCTGAAGAGCTTTGGTGTATCCAGAGATAAGAATGGTTCCTATGCTATTTCTATTTGTACTACTCAAAAAAAGTTTTGTACTTTTAGAGACGAGGGGAATCATACGTTAAATTAGGCGTTTGTTTATTTATATCTCAGTGTCCCAGGTCTCCTGCAAAAACATAAGGCGAAAGCTTGTTTAAAAAAACAGATGAATACTTTCGAAGACTTGGGTCCATTCTAAAGCAGGACCGTGGATTCCTCAAGAGCTCTGTTCACAAACAAGGGCTAGGTCTGTCAAAGGAGCCAAAAAGGGGTACGTTTTGCTTTTAAATTGGACAGCTTCCCCGTACAGCTCGGTGAGGTCCTGGTCGGCGTCCCCAGAAGGCTGGGCGGCTGGCGTTGGTCCGACTCCAAGGACCAGAGGCCGCGGAAAGAGCCCACATCTGTTGGGCAGGAGAAGGAAGGTGGGTCCGAACCTCAACGCTTACAGACCGTCTGCCATGGTATTAGTGACCTCAAGCTGCCATCGACGCTGGCCGCAACCCTAACCTACAAACGTCACCCGCACACGGGCTGGGCGCGCAACCACGCTGATTGCTGTCTACCCTCTCGCCTCGGGCCGTGCAAGCAGGCCGCGGTAGCGCCCTTTCGGTGCCTGGAAAGCGCCGTTCCAGGAGAAAGGCCGCGAGGGCGGGGCTTGGGTCCGTGCGGGACAATTTCCTCACATAGTGGTCAGTCAGGGCCAGGAGAGGCCGCCAAGGCGAAGCGCCACATGGCGCGACACCGCCGGGCCTCAGCGCTGGCAGGCACCGAGGAAGCAGTGTAGTGCAAGAAGCTTAAAGCCCACACCGTGGAAGGATGGGTCAACTAACGAATGTTTCGCCACAGCTCACACGCCTAACAGAGAATTTAAAAGAGCATGGGGGAGGGGCGGAGAGAACAGGCGGCTCGCAGAGAGCATGCTCTGTTCTAAGAGCCGTAAGTGCAGAGCCAGGCATGCGCAGTGAGGCCGGGGTGGGTTGGCATCAGGGAGGGGTTGGCATCAGGGAGGGGCTGGCGTGAGCGGGCTGCTGTGTTTATCCGGTTTTCTGGGTGGGCGGTCAAGGCGCACGCGTAAGGGCGAAAGGCGGTGGAGTTTGATAGTGGAATGCGCATGCGCGGAGCGAGCCGGTAGCTTTGGGAGGGTGTGGAGGGGGCTCTTAGAGGAGAAGCAGGGGAAAAGGGAAGCGAAGGGAAAGGAAAGGGCGGGGGGAGGGGTGAGAGTGTGCTCTGCGCATGCGTGCGGGCGCTAGCGACGACGGCGGCGGGGGAGTCTCGGGGATGACAGTGGCTTTGCCCGTTGGGGTAACGGTCGTCGTCGCCGGCAGGGCCTGAGGCGCCGCACAGTCCGCGGGATTCATTAAGGCCGCAGCAGCCCGGGCCCTACCGAGTTAGAGTGGCGCGTGGAGTCAGGGTGAGGGCGGCGAGGCCCGGGGGGAGGGGCCTGCGGCGGGGCCTGGCTGTGTGCTCTGGGCGGCGGCGGCGGGGCCTGGCGGTGTGAGCGTTTGCCTCAGCTGCGGCCGGGCGGGAGCCGTGGGCGGCGGCGGCCGTCGTGCTTGGCGGAGGAGGTCTCCGTGTGCGCGGCGCGGAGAAGATGGCCGGGCAGTGAGGGGGCGGTGCTTGCGCCTGGTGACCTCGGAGTGAGCGACTGAGGAGCGAGGGGCGCCGCCGCGGCCCGCTCGGGCCTGTTCCCCGCCCCCTCCCGCCGCCGCCGCCGCCGCCGCCGCCGCCGCCGCCGCCGCCGCCGTCGTCGCCGCTGCCGGCCCGCGCACTTCCTCCCCGGCTCTCCCCTATCGGGTGGGGTACTCTTCTGCCGGCTTCGCCACCTCAGGGAACAGCGGGGTTGTAACCGCCGGGGCGGAGAGCCAGGCGCAGTCCGGGCCCCGCGTCCGATATGGAGAAAGCGGCGGCGGCCTCCGCCAGCCGCAACTGCAACATTCGCCGCCGCCGCGGCTTGGTGCACTAGATTGAGGAAGCCGACGCCCGAGCCGTCCTCCTTGCCGTCGCCGCTACCTCTGCTCCGGGCGCTGTGATGGAGTAAGGGCCCAGCAGCCCGTGAGAAGCGTGCCCGCCCCTCGGACAGGGCCGGGGCCTGCTCCCGCGCCCGCCCAGCTCGCACTGAGGAGGTGCCTCAGCGTCTGGAGATGCAGCGAAGGCCGCCCGCCGGGTCGCGGGGCTAGACTGAACGCAGAGTCCCGGCCAGAGCGCCGAAGCCCCCGCGTTCTTCGCCCCGAGGCTGCCTGGGACAAACTCGAACGCTGGTTTCTCTCTCTCTCTCTCTTTTTTTTTTTTTTTTGTCTGCAAGTCTCAGGGACGGAGGAGGGGCGCCAAGGCCCCATGTGTGGGAGGATTGCTTCAGCTCCACAAACTTGCATGGATTTTGGTTACTTTGGCCAGTGGTTCTTCTCTGATTTCCTCCGAATTGTTGCAAATTCGCCATTGTTCCCTGGCTGCTTACAAAGTTGGATCCGGAATTTCTTTTCAACCGGGAGCCAACGGTGTCCAAGTGTCTGCAATGAACCCCGTGAATGCTACTGCTCTCTACATTTCCGCGAGCCGCCTAGTGCTCAACTACGACCCCGGAGACCCCAAGGCGTTTACAGAGATTAACAGGCTCTTGCCTTACTTCCGACAGTCCCTCTCTTGCTGTGTTTGCGGTGAGACGCTTTTTATTGTTCCCTTTCAATGCTTGTTTTAAAAAAAATCTGGGCATTGGTAATAGGAACGGTTTGGCGGCGTGGTAGTTTGTTTTAAGCTTTTGTTATTTGTGCATTAGTATACGGTCATTAGTTTGGAGACTCGTCAAAAGACTTTTGCCCGGCATTTCAGAAAGACAGCCCTTCTAAACCGTTTTGTACGGCGGCCTTAATGTCCAGAACTTTAATTTGCCTCGGGTCAATTCCTTGCCATTTCTGTTGATGGTTTTATAAATGAGGTGAAGTATGCTTGCATATTGCTGGTTTTTTTTTTTTTTTTAAACCTTTGATACAGGAGCTGACAACACTTACCTTGGTTATACGTGGTTAAGCCTGGTTAAAAAATGTACATGTGGCGTGTTTGCATTTCCCCAGACTGGTGTTATGTGTGGGTAGTGGTATAATGTGATGCACCCACAGCCTGTGAACTCGGTGCAGAACTTTCCTCCGTGTTCTTCAACAAATGCTTTGACAGTTTGACGGTAAACAGTGAGCCCGGGAAGACTGATGATACTGTTTTTTGACTGGTGGGATTTTTACAGAATTGTAGTTCCTTATTTTGTGGTTTTAATATGTTGTGGCCTGGTAGACGGTTATTTTAGGTTGTTGTTGCTTTTTTTTTTTTTTCCAAAAAATATTTTGTGTAGGGTAGGCTACTTTCAAATTATTTTTGAGGGGTGAAGATACGCTAAACTGTCTAATGGAAGTGTCTCAAAAGTGCTAATAATTTGGATTAACTTTGTACTTATTATTATTTTTTAACTTTGCACCGTTTTTCAAAAAACCTGGATTCAAAACATACAAGGGAACTAGCAACTGTTAAAAAAAAAATCATCTTTGTATCATTTCGTATTCTTATTCTGCCCCCAATTTTGAGGTTTTGCTGATCCACTTGTTTAGTCAGAACTTGAGAAATTCAGGTATTTCAGATTTTCACTTGGATAGAAGAAATTTTGTGGCTGTAGTGGCTGAAGGAGGATACCGTATTCATTTGAGAATCTTGCATCATTTTCTGAATAACATTGGGGCAAGGCACTGAGGGGTGTGCAAAGGAGGTGGAGATGTGTTTTTTTGCATACCAGGTACTTAATGTCATAAACATTTAAGTAACTGTTAGAATGTGATTAAGTGCTACTGTGACTGGTAACAGACACTTAACACCTTTATAGGGAAGCGTTTTCCCTGGGCATATCACCACTGCCCAGGGCCTCAGTTTCTTAAAGTGTAAATGAGCGCTTTGGGCTAGATTCCAAGTTTCCTTTCAGCTTAAATTTTACGAATATGAATTTGCTTGGTTTCAGTGTACACCCCCACCCCACTTCCACTTTTTATGGAGTGTTGCTTTTTATGCCTTAACAGCTTTTGATAGTTTTTGATCTGAGAAGATAGAGCTGCTATAACTTCCTTTTTCTACAAACCTTTTTTGGGGGGGGATTGCTACTATTGTGATGTATGAGAAAGAGGGCAAAGGGCAATCCATCATAGCCTGCTAGAACAGCAATAGAGAGTGATGTCATTATCCAGGTAACACTCAAAGATTTGGTAAGTGTCATTTTTACTAGGGGGATGGGACTTAACTGCCTAATTTAAGGGTGAAATAGTAGTTTTGACTTGTGTAGATGCTTGGAATTTTAAGTTTTTATCAGTAGCTTCAGGATAGTTGTGCTCTAATTGAACACTTTTCCAAATTCTAACCTGGGTTTTAAAAAATGAAATTAAAGATGAAGTTGCATTTTAAAAAATCCAATTGTAGCTTTTTTTTTTTTTTTTTTTTTTAAGCCAATCTTGGCAACACAAGGGGAATTTTTCTGACAGTCGGGCTTTGCCATTATTTCTTCTTGTTCAGGCTTCTCCACCATCGTATGGAAAAGATTTCTGGGTTCTACTTTTTCCCTAATTACAGTTGAGTAGCTGGCATAAATTTCAGCAGTCTGGTTGTAGGTTCAGGCCTACCCTCTCTGACCCCCCCCCCCCAAATCTCTTTGTACATAAGTCTGTGGTTATCAGGAGATAGGAAAAATCAGTTATTTGACTTCAGATCCAGCATTTAATCATCTTTGTATCAGGTGTTGTCCTAGACTCTTTTTTTTTTTTCAAGCTGAAAAGCATTAATACATTCACATTGATAGGGCATGTGCAATCTTTTTTCATGAAGATAATAGATATGTAAAAGTTTAACTCTGTCTAGGTGCTGTAAACAGGGAGTTTGTTTCATCAGGTCCTCAGAAGTCTGACCCAATCCTACCTTTTCCGCCTTTCATTTACCTGCCCTCTTATATAATTTCTGTGCTTCGGCCAGGTTGATGTTTTTGCCTTTTCAAACATCGATGCCCTGTGTCTTCTTCTCTTTTCCCCGCCTTTATTCTCTGAAGTCTCTTCTGCCTAAAAATACTTCTTTTCTGTATGGTGTAACTTAACAGTTTCCTCCCTCCTCAGTGAATTCTTCCTTGCTCACTGCAGCAAAAAGTTCCATTTGTCCTTTGAACCTCTAACCCTTTCTTTCAATCTTAGGCACTTACAGCTCTTTGGGTGCAGCTTTCATATCTAATTCTTCTGATATCTTAGGGAAAAATACTATTTTTTTGTACATTTTTGTGTTCCTTCTGCCACATCTTCTCTCCTATCCAGTCACTTGCATGTTGGTGTTTGTGACAGAAGCAGAGGAAGAATGAGACTCCTACAAACTTTGCAGATAAGTTCAAATCTTGTGTCTTCTTACTTAACTTTACCTGTGAAAGGGGATAATTGTTTCTCCAAATTTGTATTATATATGAGTTTATTTTTTAAGTGGGGAAAAACCTGTTAAACCCATGAGATCAAGTCTACGGACTTGTTGTCTGGCACATATTAGGATGTGATATCTGGCACATACTATGTGCTTAATATCACACCCTTGTACAGAAGTAGAGAAAGGTAGGAGGAGGTGAGGGAAGAGACTGTACGGGTCAATTGTTGTCAAACCTAGATTATTCACTGGAACTACAGGTTTTGTATCATGGTTCTTTGAAATGTTAATTAGTTGATTATCACTGTTTATTTTTCAGTTCCTTTGTATATTTAAACTGTCTGAAACTTCTAGTGAATGGGATAGCAGTGCTCCAGAGAATTAGTGTACTTTCTAGGCCACAGAAACAGTGACCAAGACAGTATTACTGTGGGTACTCTTTTTGTGTCATTCCTTTCTCCTTGTTCCAAATGTTGGACTTATCATTTATCAGAAAGTAGAATTTCTTTTGCTAGCATGAGATTTGATAAATTCTGCCCTAACGATTTTAAATTCTTTTTTTTTTTTAAATACAGTTGTTTTTATTTATTTATTTATTTTTTTTTTTTTAAAGATTTTATTTATTTATTTGACAGAGATAGAGACAGCCAGCGAGAGAGGGAACACAAGCAGGGGGAGTGGGAGAGGAAGAGCAGGCTCCCAGCAGAGGAGCCTGATGTGGGGCTCGATCCCATAACGCCGGGATCACGCCCTGAGCCGAAAGCAGGAGCTTAACCGCTGTGCCACCCAGGCGCCCCGATTTTAAATTCTTCATTAAATTTTTAAGCCCTCAAATGATACAAGTTTGGTATACAAAATCAAATCCTGTTAGAACTGGAAGGACACGTTAAATGGAAAAATATTAGTCTTTGAGATATTTGGAGTTCTGTAAATTTATTATGTTTGAATTTCTGCTAAGGCACATGGGTATTTTCTTGGTGTTTTAATTAGGAACAAGGTGTTTTGACTTGGGATTTATTGAATTGTTCTGAAAACTTTTGGACATCCAGTTTCTCATAACATGGGGAGGGGGGTGCCCGGGTGGCTCAGTCAGTTAAGCGTCTGTCTTTGGCTCAGATCATGATCCTGTCGTCCTGGGATCGAGCCCGAGTTCGGCTCCCCAAGCCTGCTTCTCCTCCCCACCCCTTGCTTGTGCTTATGCCTTCTCTGTCTTTTTCTCAAATAAATGAAATCTTAAAAAAAAAAAAAAAATGGGAAGGGGCTGTAGATTATTCCCACTGACATAGGGTTACATAGACTGATCAGGTTTTTGTTTTGAATGTTAAGGACTTAACAATAAAACCCTATCATTTTTTCTTACTGTTAGTATCCTTATTTTTCCACTAGAAAGGAGGTAGTTTCCTGAGGGTGAGAGCCTTGATTCTCTTTTTTTTTTTTAAGATTTTTTTATTTATTTATTTGACAGAGATAGAGACAGCCAGCGAGAGAGGGAACACAAGCCGGGGAAGTGGGAGAAGAAGAAGCAGGCTCATAGCAGAGGAGCCTGATGTGGGGCTCGATCCCATAACGCTGGGATCACGCCCTGAGCCGAAGGCAGATGTTTAACTGCTGTGCCACCCAGGCGCCCCGAGCCTTGATTCTCTTGTTCACTATTACAGGCTTGCACCTGAGAGTTACTAGCTCAACAAGTATTTGTTGAATGTATGAAATTAGTATTAAAAAGAGAAAGTTTCAAGGTAGATGTATTCTCAGAAGAACACATATGCATTAACTTTGAGTTAACTTTATGAAAAAATACTTTTCATTTTCCTTGCTTTCATTTGCCATTGTTTATGGACGGAATTAGTGGAGTATATGATCTCAAGAATCTTTTCCAGTTCTAGAATTCTGATTCTCTTAGCAGAAATACTTCTTGACTGAGTAAACAATTTATAATTAGCAAGAATCTTCTACAGTGAAATGTGAACATATAGCTTGGAGTGGCTTAAACTACTTTTTTTATTTTTTAAACGAATGTTTTAGATGGAAGCTAAATTAAAAGGCCATTTGAACTTTTTAAAGATTTTATTTATTAGAGTGTGCAAGAGAGTGAGCAGGAGTGGTGGGGGAGGTGGTCAGAGGGAGAGGGAGAAGCATACTCCCACTGAGCAGGGAGCCTGAAGTGGGGGTGGATACCCAGACCCTAAGATCATGAACTGAGCCTAAGGTAGACGCTTAACCGACTGAGCCACCCAGGCGCCCTTAAAAAGGCTATTTGAATAATTGTACATAAATGTTATATTAATGTTTTATACCTACATTTTTAAGTGTTTATTGATACTAAATAATTTATTTTTTTGTACTTAAAATCACTGTGATTAAAATTTTTCATTGCAGTGAACACAAAAAATTTCTTAACTGCCTCAGAGTGTATGTATAGTTCTGTAATGTTAAGTATATTTACATTGTTGTAAAACCAATTTTCACAACTTTTTCATCTTGCAAGTCTGAAACTCTATAATAACCATCAGCCAACTACCCTTCTCTGCAGCCCCTGGTAACCACCATTCTTCTTTCTGTCTGTCTGAATTTGACTATTCTAGATACTTCATATAAGTGGAATTGTACAGAATTTGTCTTTCTGTGATTGGTTTATTTAATTTAGTATAACGTCCTGAAGGGTCATCCATGTTGTAGCATGTGCAGGGGTTTCCTTTTTTAAGGCTGAATAATATTCCATTGTATGTGTGTACCACAGTTGTTTATCCATTCATCGGTTAATGGACTTTTGGGTTGTTTCCATCTTTTGGCTGTTGTGAATATGCTGTTGTGAACATGGGTGTGCAGATAACTAAAGACCCTGGTTTCAGTTCTTTAAGGTATGTACCCAGAGATGGGATTGCTGGAATTGTGTACGGTATTTACATTTTTAATTTTTTTAGAAACCTCCTTACTGTTTTCCATAGTGGTTACACCATTTTATGATCCCACCAATAGTACAAGGTTTCCAGTTTCTCCACATCCTTGCCAACACTTTTTTTTTTAATGGTAGCCATTCTAATGGGCATGAGGTCATGTCATTGTGGTTTTGATTTGCATTTCTCTAATTAGTGATGTTGATTATCTTCATATGCTTGTTGGCCATTGTGTTATTTTTGGAGAATCACTGTCATTTTTTATCTTGAAAACTTAAATTACGTCTTTATTAATCATGTGTTCTAAGTGCTGGACTGGAAAGATGAACAAGACACATGGTCACTACCCATGTGTTGTTCAGTGTTATGGAGAAGACCGATAGATAGATCAGCAATTATTGGGGAAGTGCTGTGTTGTTAGAGGCATTTATGTTATACCAAAATCTCAAGCATCATAATAGAACACTTGTAAGTTTATAGTATGTATAAGAGTTTCAGAAGTTAACCATAAATGAGTTTTCCCTTCCATATACCTTGCTTTTGCATAGCTGTTTGGATCAAAGTTTAAGCAAACCTGATTGGTGTTAAGCAGTTTTTTCCTTGGGACTTAAGTTCACCTGTTCTCTCTGGGAAGAGTTCTTCAGGGAGCATTTATTTGGTAGGCTGGTAAGGAAGAACAATATTTAGTAATTTGTTTTGGCAGATATACTTTCATTCCAGATATATTTATTTAATTGGTTTCTTTTCCTAATAAAAATCTTTCTACAGTTTTCTCTTTTCATATTCTAAAAATTAGTTCATTTATTCATTCCTACTTAGGTATGCTGATGCAAAGGGAAGTTGCCTTAGGGTAAGGACTTCCAAAGTGTGTTGTGGATTCTGAAAGAGATGAAAAGAGGTTTGATCCGCAGTCCGTTGTCATATGATATAACCACCTGAAAAGTTAATAATACTAGTTTAAATAATGGTTCAAGGGGCACCTGGGTGGCTCAGTTGTTTAAGTGTCTGTCTTGATTTCAGCCCAGGTCGTGATCTCATGGTCCTGGAATGGAGCTCCATATCGGGCTCTGTGCTCAGTGGGGAGTCGGCTTGAGGACCCCCCCTCCACTTGTGCTCTCTTGTGCTCTGTCTCTCAAATTAAAATAATAATGGTTCAAGAGAAGCAGTACAGTGCTGTAGAATTACACAGGAGAAATTGTTTCAGTCTGGTGAGATCTAGGAAGTATGCGGCTTGAGATGGGCCAAGAAGAATGGTGAAGTTAGTGGACATTTTCAGCAAAGTTGGAGGGAAAGAACAGTTGGCTGCAGAAAATAAAGTTTATCTGTAGTGAAGAGTCCTTGTAGATCCCTTGCCCTATAAGTTGAGTTTCGGGTCTTTTGTGTGGTGAGCCCTGATGCAGGGCTAAGGAATTTGATATTTACTCTGTAGAATTTTTTTCCCCCTGAAATACGCTCTGTGGACCCCTTAAATCAAAATCACCTAAAGGGCTTATTCAAATTCAGATTCCCAGTTATCACAGCAGACTGGATTGAATTGGAGTATCTGTGAGTAGGTTCTTGTAATCAGCATCTTGATATGGGGATGGGAGTTTGCAAATCGCTACTGCAAGCATTTGAGAAACAGCATTGTAAAAAAGGAGTGATGTGATTGAAATTCTGTTTTAGGAAAGATTAATTTGGGAGTAGAATATGGGATTGATTATTAAGATATGGTGAAATTCAATTAGGAAGGATAACAGATGTATCCATATTAGATAGAAGCCTTGAATAGTGGTGGGAGTGGAAAGGGAACAACCTAAGAATATGAAAGGAAAGCTTTGTCTTCCTTATGGTTGTCATAACATTTTAATTCTTTGATATGTACTGTGTTATACTTTGTTATAGTTAGAAATTTTTCACTACGAATAGACTAAATGAGGCATTTCCCACCCTTAAATTTACAAACATGTCTAGCACAGTGCTTTCACATATACCTGATAAGATGTACTGAATTTTATTGAAGAACTGACAAAATCTGGCAGTTTAATACAGATGTTTGGAAAAGATTGAAGGAGTCAGAGAACTTAGTTACATATCAGAAGTAAAGTCAAGAAGGACATTGATTTTGGAAGGACATGAAGTATTTAAATAGGCAGGTTTCAAATAATTTAAGGACATCCAATTACTCTTCAGGGATTTAGCAGTTTGGTATTGGATTTTGGGAGAGGTTGCAGGGAAGATTGGAATTAGAGGTGGATCAGGTATGGGTTTGAGAAGAATGAGACAATGTTGAATAATCTGATGGTCCCTGGGATTGGGGTTATGAAGAAATACTAGAAATTAGAAAATGATAAAAATATAACCTATTTATTTTATAATCTTTTTATTTTATGCCCTTCCCTGGAAACTTAGATTTTACAATAATTTTATATACTGTTTGATTTAGTAAAACAAACAGCATATCTTCTGCACCTTGGGGTTGTGGTTTTCATTCTCAAAGTAATTAACATCCAGACCTCTTTTCTTTTTTTTCCTTGTTTTCTTTGTGCATGCATAGCATGCCATCAGTAATTGGCTAATGTCTGATAATACTGGCTTCTCTCAGAGTCCACTTGGCTACTTTTATGTATGATTGAGTTTTTGTGAGTTTTGATGTACTGTCTATATTTTATCTTTTATTTTAAAAAGTGATATTTCAAAATCTTATCCTTTCTCATATTTTTCCCTGTGTCCAACGGTGACCTTTGACTTCTTACCATTTAATTCCTGTTACTCTGCCTTTTCTCTTTCAAAGATTAATTTTTTGTTGCCTTATCCGGAAATTAGATAAATTTTCACATTAATTACTGTATATCTGGCCATTTTTTCTTCTCTTTTTCTTGCTCTGACTCAGTCCATAATATTTTAGCAGAATTATTTTCATTCATTGTCTTTCTACTCCAGAAACTTCAAATCTTTGGAGAGTTAGAATATCTGGTTTTCTCAAGTTGTTTTAATCTAGTTTTCTAGCTAGTGTGTTTTGCTTGCTGACTTTAGTTGTCTTTCAGCATTTGTCCATTTTCTTTATTGTTATAACCCAAAGAAAATGTGCACTTAAAATGCTCTCTGGGGACACCTGGGTGGCGCAGTCGCTAAGCGGATGCCTTTGGCTCAGGGCGTGATCGCAGCGTTCTGGGATTGAGCCCCACATTGTGCTTCTCCGCTAGGAGTCTGCTTCTTCCTCTCCCACTCCCCCTGCTTGTGTTCCCTCTCTCGCTGGCTGTCTCTCTCTGTCAAATAAATAAATAAAATCTTAAAAAAAAAATAAAATGCTGTCTAGTCTCAAATTTGGAAATACATTTTCTGGCAAAGTTGAGTAGTTTTGAAATTCTTTATGTAACAGTTAAAGGCATACCTAAAGTGGGGGTGGGTGGTCCAATGTATAACCTAAGGGCTTTTGAACTTCCTGTCAGTCCTGCTAAATGTCATTCCTTTGAAGTTTAAATATCTATCTGATGTTCTGAAATTTGGGACTCTGCTTAGATTTAACATAGAAATCCAGGATTAGAAGGGAGCATTCTGATTCAGGCATCCTTGTGATTTCTGAATACCCTCTACAATTAATCAGTTGGTTGTCCGGCCTGTGACTGAACATACTCATATCCATCAGAAGCTGGGGCCGTCTCAAGTTTCCCTTTATGTTGTCATTGAGCTTGCCAGCTTAGTTTTTACATAGGTCTTACAACGAAGTTGTTACTAAGTTATTCTTTATGATGAAAACTTATAAAGCTTTAGGCAGAAAGGACCATAAATCAGCCATTTCTTCACATCAGATAGTCTTTTTTGTAATTTCGTGAGAGTTCATCCAAGCGTTTTCCGGAATACCTCTAGGGTAGGGAGCTAAATTAAATTCTGCTCTGCAAAATAACCATATCATTGATAACTTTTTAAAAAGAACTTTCTTTTTAGAAAGTTTTTGCTTCCATTTTGCCCAAGTCTCCTCTGTAATTGTCTCCCACTGATTTTTTTTTTTTCCTCCTCTCTGGAACAATTCAGGAAGCCTTTGATAAAATTTTAACCTTCATTTGTTGGAAGACAGTTTTCATGTCTTTCCTGAGAAGATAAGCATTACTACGTTACCTGTCCTGGAAACATCCTGGTTTCAGTTCCTTCTAAAAGTGTGGACTTCTGTGTCCATGCCTGATACGGTCAGATGGGATTATCTGCTTTCACAATTTGGATAAATTACTTGATTTCTTTTTGTTTCATTTGTAAGGTGAAGGGGTGGACTAGAGCAGATAATTGTTTGTGAATTTGGCTCCTTTTTTTTTTTTTTTTGCCCTGGTTAAAAATTTACTGTGTTGGTGGTCAGCGTTTTAAAATCTAGAGTTCATGTAAAAATCCAACTTTTAGGTATCACCTGGAAAATTCTAAGTTCTGGCAACAGTGGATCTATGTTCCTTTGTGGCATGGCATCACTGGCTGTAGTTGAGACGAGTTTTGTCTTAGGGGTGAAGATGTGCCTTCTCCAGATTACCCTTGGTCCCACCTGACCTTTGTCACATTTATTTTTTAAACTTTGCATGCTTGCTCCTGTAGGCATTTGGCTCTGTAATCCTCAGGAATGGAAGATTTTGTAAGGTCTCTTGTGTCCCAGACACGGTCTTGAACCATAACTCTAATGTTGTTGGGATCTTCAATTATTTTGTAAAAACTTACCTGGATTGTTAGAATCAAGATTGCTTTATCTTGTTATGCAGTCAGAGAACATTCGTTGGTTCACAGTATTTCTGGTCAATTAAAACATTTTCACAAGTTGGTTGATAGTGCCGTCCAAATCTTTTCTATTCTTACTGATTTTCTGTTTTGTCCATTTTTGAGAGGTGTTGAAATCTCTAATTATAATTATGGATTTGTCAGTTTGTCTTTGGAGTTTTATCACTTTTTGATTCATGTGTTTTGAAGCTCTCTTATTAAGTACATACAACAATTTTGAATATATGGAATATGGCTAAAATAAGTTTAATTTTTAATGTTCTGCTCTAATTCTGTCATCTGTCACTTCTACGTTTACTGTTCATTGATTTTTCTGCCCATTATGGGTCATATTTTCCTGCTTTTTTGCATGCCTAGTTAATTTTGATTCAAAGCCAGATGTTGTAAATTTTACCTTCTTAAATATTTTACCTTGTTGATGGATATTTTTGTAATGTATTCTTTGTTCTTGGGATGAGGTTAAGTTACTTGAAGAGAGTTTGATCCTCTTGAGGCTTGTTTTTAAGCTTTTGTTGGGTGGGACCAGAGCTGCCTTTAGGGGCTAATTTTTTCATACCACTAAGGCAAGAACCTTCTGATTACTCTGAGACATCCCTTGTGAATTAGGAGTTTTCTTACTCTTTTTTTTTTTAAAGATTTTATTTATTTATTTGACAGACAGCCAGTGAGAGAGGGAACACAGCAGGGGGAGTGTGAGAGGAAGAAGCAGGCTCCTAGCGGAGGAGCCTGATGTGGGGCTCGATCCTGGAACGCCGGGACCACGCCCTGAGCCGAAGGCAGACGCTTAACGACTGCGCTACCCAGGCGCCCCGGAGTTTTCTTACTCTTTAACGGTGGGAATAGGTGCTGCCTCTGAGTTACAGGGATTGTTCTCCTTGCTCCTTTCTGGGGATTCTTTCTCCATCCTGAGGTAGTTTCCTCATACACATGTGCTAATTGCTATTCAAATGAAGACTTGAAAGAGAATTTATATAACTCTTAACTGTAGAGAACAAACTGATGGTTACCAGCATGGCGGTGGGTGGGAGGAAGGGGTTAAACAGATGGTGGGGATTAAGGAGTGCACTGTGTTGAGCACCGGGTAATGTATGGAAGTGTTGAATCACTATATTATACACCTGAAACTAATACTACGCTGTATGTTAACTAACTGGAATTTAAATTAAAAAGAAAAAAAGAGTCCTATGTATCTCTAGCCCTCTTTCCCTGTGCCGCTCTCTCATCTCTAGTACTCTGTCTGGAGAAGTCAAGCTGCCTTGGCCTCCCAATTCTGTCTTCTCAACTCAGGAAGACGGCTAGTCTTTGTGTAGGTTTTCCCTCCTTGCTTTGTGGCCTAAAAATTCTCCAGGCAGTAAGCTGGGGCAGCTTGTTTGTTCCCTCTCTCACCAATAACTGTTCTGTGCTGTCTGTTGCCCAGTATCTGAAAACCATTGTTATGTCTGGTTTTTTAGTTATTTCAGGTAGAAGAGTCAAATCTACTTATTCCATTTTGTCTGGAGAGAGATTATACCCTAAATTTATGTTATCCCATATAGCAGCCACTAGCTGCTGTGATAGTGTAAAATTTAAATAAACTTAGTTGATGCAGTTCTTTGCTATTCCTAGCTGCATCTGAAGTGCTCAGTAGCTACATGTGGGTAATGATTACCTTATTGGATGTTGCAGATATAAGACATTTCCCATGATTGCATAAAAGTTCTGCTGAACAGTGCGATAATAATAAAAAATCATAGATTTGTTCTGAAAGCTGTGGGAACATTGAAAGCTGCCTTCAATGTTTTCATCTTAAGTTTCGATTTTAAAACATAGAGGTGGATGGGGTTGTAAACGTCCAGTGGAGCTCACTCCTATATGCTTATAGAACAATTTCCCCAACTCTTTGTTAGTGAATTGAGTTCAACAGGGTGTTCCACAGTGTTCATATATTAAAAGGTTTCTGATATTTAAAAAAGAGGAAGTATTTGAACTATTTTTATTCCTTCAAAACAAGGCAGTTTGAGGAGATGTCAAATGAATATTATACCAAATAGTTGTGCCCATAACCAGTTAATGATTCTGTGGAATGCATCTGTCTGCTGTGAGGATTTTAAATTGTTTTATTTCTTAGTCATATTTTGTTTACTCTCAGTCATACTGTTTCAATATGACTTTTAATTCTTCCTGTATCCATTCAATGGGCCATTGGTTAGGGCCAAGAAACATTAAGAAAATTAAGTTGGTATTGCAATACTAAATGAGGAGGAGCTTAAAAATATTAATGATTCTAAATATTTGGTTCATGATTTTTATTCTAAATTGTATTCTAATATTTTGCATATAATATAAACAAGGTGTTAGTTATTCAAAAAGCAATGTTAAAAAGAAAAGGTAGTGATATGAATTACGTGGCCTTTTATTTTTAGAGAATAAAGATTACTTACACTTGCAGTGTGTTTTGAAGTGTTAGCGAGTACCAATCTGAAGTTACCCTTAATTCATCAATTAGTAACACAAAATGGTTGAAAAAAATTTTTTGGTAAAAAATATAAGAATTCCAAGCACTTAAGTCACGGTCTCAGTTTTTTAATCTATGTTCGTATTCGTGAGTTTACAAACAAGAGAGATCATTTTAGAGTAGATACGTCACCAGAATGTGTTTTTTAACATACTTTAAATAAAATAAGATGTAGCTCTTGTTAGTTAGAAGTCAGAATTTATGGGGCGCCTGGGTGGCACAGCGGTTAAGCGTCTGCCTTCGGCTCAGGGCGTGATCCCGGCATTCTGGGATCGAGCCCCACATCAGGCTCCTCCGCTATGAGCCTGCTTCTTCCTCTCCCACTCCCCCTGCTTGTTTCCCTCTCTCGCTGGCTGTCTCTATCTCTGTCGAATAAATAAAATAAAATCTTAAAAAAAAGTCAGAATTTATAGGCCTTATTAAAATTAACTTTATAGTATAATCTTTAATAAAATGCTGATTAAATTTTTTTCTTAATATTATTTCATCACATTTCCCGTTTAAATGATTAGAAAAAATACCAGGAGTTTTTGTTACTGTGAAAGATGGCATCAAGGCAAAAAAGGTGAAGGTGTCTTTAGTGGTTCCTAATTCTAATTCTGTTTGCACATCAGAGTAACTTGAGAAGGTTTTTAAAAATGTACATTCCTGGGCAGTTTCTCCAGAAATTCTGGAGTAGGCCACATAGGTGATTCAGTATTAACCCTGGGATGACAGTAGTGATGTCTTGGAATATTCCTCATGCCAGGTTAATAGGTGCACTTAAAAAAAAAAAGAACGCGTGCCAGTAAATGTAAGCAGTGCTGTGTTAATAAGTTTCTGACAGTATTCAGTTTTAAGACACTAATGTATTTTGGGATGACTCTCTAAGGGAATATGAAGACAAACCTGTTTATGCCTTCTGGTTCAATGGAACACTAGTTTGGGAAATTGGGAACTGAGTTTATATTGATTAATTTGATTAGTGTTTGATTGTTCAACTTAATTGTGACTGACCAGCCTGTATTATCTTATTGGTAATTTAATATGAGACCAGTATTGCTTTGCTAAAATATGAAAATAATGGAATATTACAAAAGTGCTGTGTAACCACAAAACACTATAAAAGTCTCCCCTAAGTAATTGTTAAGATAAATGATGTCTGACGTTCTCTTTTAATTCTTATTAGAATATGAAATGAGGTCTGACTTGAGTTTATGACTGTGTTGTGGTTCTGAGTAGTTATACATCATCCTTTTAATAATCTATGGTGTGTTTGGTTTTTTTAGTTTGTAATAGTAGTTGACTGTGAAGCTTACCTTGTATAAACTATGACATCACCAAGAACATCAGGAAGTATTTTTTATAGTTTTAGGTTAACCAAAGACATAAAAGTTAAAGAAACTGAAGTTAAACCACTCAGATGTTTGGTAAACAGCTTGGCTTGAGTAACATTCATACTTTTTTTTTTTTTAAAGATTTTATTTAATTATTTGACATAGATAGAGACAGCCAGCGAGAGAGGGAACACAAGCAGGAGGAGTGGGAGAGGAAGAAGCAGGCTCATAGCAGAGGAGCCCGATGTGGGGCTCGATCCCATAACGCTGGGATCATGCCCTGAGCCGAAGGCAGACGCCCAACCGCTGTGCCACCCAGGCGCCCCAACATTCATACTTTTAAATTTGCAATGTTCAACTGTTAATTTTCATTTCACAGCAGACCAGTTGTATTCCTTTTCCTAAACTGGAAACACAGATTTTGTGTTTTTTCACCTCACCATCTCCCTGATAGACATGTTTAGCTGTCACTGGTATCATAGTACTTAATTACTTAAAATGATGTTATTGATGTAATGAATTCTTTAATAATCACTTGGTCAGGTGGCCAACATACTCCATTCTCTATCACCATTTTTAGTGACGTACACCTGTCATATTATTTCCTTCCTTATTTTTAATGAAAATGCATATTTTTCTGTCATACTAGGGGGCTAATGGTGGTCTAGAGTGTAGCAGCTTAAATACTGAGAGAACTAAAAATTTCTTCGAAATCTTCGTTAGTCATTTGAACCTGATGCTATTTTGAGGCATGTATTTGCCTTTTGGTTTACTACTAAAATAAATGTGTGGAAATTTAAGGGAACGTATTTAAGTGATGTTCAATCAAAAATTTAAAGACCTGGATTAGGAATCCGTACCAAGAGGAAAATGGTGCTGTTAGGAGAGAAGTTCTCTGATCTCAAATTCATTTCTCTTTAACTTGAGCTCATTATTCTTTATAGTAGCACTCATGCTCATGAATTTTGCCTAATGAAAAGATTTTTAAGAGGTTTAGACTTCAACATATGCCTGCAAAAACTATATTTGGCACAGGTTTTTTGCAAGACTAAAAACAGGCTTTTTAAGAAGAACAGTTGTAATTGTCCAAAATAGTTAATTCACTTGTGCTCATTTGCTAAGTGATATGTATGATCTTTTTGTGGTGTTGTCATTTTTGTTCTTAACTGAATTCAGAGATTATTTTCTTGTATACATCTAGAAGCTATCTTACTAGTTATTGTTTGAAAACATTTTACATCTTTAATTTTGGGTGTAATTTTGGTGCTGTAATTCAGAGATGTAAAAAAGGTCTAAGCATCCTTTTTTAAATGGGAGTGGCAGGCTCTAGCACAGTGCTTGGCATATAGCTGGGCTTCAGAAATTATTTGCTTAAATGATTGAGGAAAGGGAAATGCTTTCTTAAGTGAAGATAGCTTAAAAAATTAACTCTCCATTTGGAAAAAGTGGAGAATGGAGATATTTAAGATATTTAAATCAGTGGGTTGAATTACAGAAGGATTATTATTGAGGCCCTATGTCAGACTTTTGACACTGGTAGAAGTATATTCTCCCACTCTGTGTGTGCCTTGATACTGCTTTTGAAGACTGAATCTAGGCTAAGCCATCTCATCCTAATTATAGGAATTTAATACACATTTACTTATTTTCTACATATACATTGCATGTATCCACACATTTAATATATACACAGAATTGTCAAAGTTTCTCATGCTATTAATTCTTAGACAGGTATGTAATAGGCTGAGCTTTTTTGTTGGAATCTCTTTACAGAGAAGATAGTACAATGTTTTATACAACGTATGTGTTTGCTTGGGACATTTGAGATTAACCTCAGAAATTGATGTTGGTGTATAGAGAGTCTAGGCAGGACTCTTGCAGCTCTAGTTTCTGTGTACTAAGGATTTCCTGAACCTCACAGAATTATTACTGAGCATCCATCCTCCCCTTTGACTTTTCCTGGCTCCCTCCCACCTCACTATCCGTTATTGCCAGAACCCATTCTTGTTTCTTCTTTCCCCCGAAAGGTTTTACATCTTATGGTTAATTATTGATTTTGCTATGGCCCAATTTCAGTGATTGTTCTTTTTGATAAATGGAAGGAAACGGAGATTGTCTCTGTGGATGCCGTGAACTTAATAGCAGAAGTAGGGATGGTGCTGGGTAAGTACAAAAAACTCTAGGTTGGGAATCAATAGATTCCGTTTCTATTCCTTATTGCCAGTAACGAGCTATGTGATCTTACGAAAGTCTGTCTTGGTTAAAATGGAACAAGTTGGTTTCCAAGGTCACTCCCATCTCTAATGTGCTTTTTATGATTCATTCATTGTACATTTATTAGGTGCTTGCTTATGTGCCAACACTGGTTTAAAGATAAAGAGATAAACAAGTTTCTGGCCTTGAGTAAGTGAGACCCAGTGAATGGTGACAATATTATGTGATTAGTGCTATAATAGGAGAATGTGTTAAGTGCTTTTTGCACAAACTGCGGTGTAGGAATTAAGGAAGGCTTCCTCTTGGAGGTCATATTTGAGTTGATATTTAAAGAATAGTTTATTCTTGAAGGAAGAAGGATGTTCTAGGAAGAGCAATTCACAGAGGAATGAGTAAGCATTGCATGGTTTGGAATGGTCAGTGGTAGGTGAGAATGGAATATGGAGTTTGTATAGAATGGCATGGAGTATGGAGAAAGTTTAATGGTATGAAGTTTTGGGTGGGGAGGTTGGGTGGAGGCCAGATTCTGAAAGGCCTTATATGTCCTTTCAAAGACTTCGGATTTTAAAGGCTGCTTGAAGGTGGTGTGTGTGTGTGTGTGTGTGTGTGTGTCTCCATGGCATGCGCACATATGTGTGTGTTTGGCAGTTTTTATGCCTTTATGGGGGGTTTTGAAAAGAAGAAAGACATAATCAGTCTTGTGTTTTAGAAAGATTATTTGGTGATAGTGTGGAGGGTGGACTGATTGGAGCAGGTGATGTTGAGGCAGGAAGATAAGTTAGAAAACTTGCAGTATTTGGGGTGAGAAATTATGAGGGTTCAACTAAGGCAGTAGTCATGGGAATAAAACTTGAAGGGTGACTTAGAGGCTGTATGCAATGAGACTCTGGAGACTGGATGTGGAATTCTGGTGAAGAGTCTAGATGGTTATCAGGCTTACCTGATTTGATTTCTGGGTGAATAATGTCAGCATCCAAGAGAATAGGGATGCAGGAGGAGGAACAGGTTTTTAGGTGGGGGTATAGGGAAAGTATGTTTATATTTGCTCATCTTAAGTTTGAGTTGTCTGTGGGTGATCAAAAGAGACATGAAATTCCTAGTAGGTTAGATATGTGGGTCTGGGGTCAGCAGAGAAGATTTGAGCTGGAGATAAAGATTCAGATCACCAGTTTATAAGTGGTGATTGAACCAATTTATGTACAGATCATTCTGGAAGG
This sequence comes from Ursus arctos, assembly GCF_023065955.2. Taxonomy (NCBI): domain Eukaryota; kingdom Metazoa; phylum Chordata; class Mammalia; order Carnivora; family Ursidae; genus Ursus; species Ursus arctos. The sequence continues at coordinate 26,188,927 of NW_026622875.1, forward strand.
AATGTGTGGAGCAGTTTTTAACTTGGGGTGTGATCCCCATGAGATTTATGCAACAGTTTGTGTCTTTGCATATGTATATAATCAGATTCTTGAAGGGGTCTGTGACCCAGGATTACTGTGGAATACTGGAATGGAGTAAGAAGGATAGATCTTAATACAGAAACATGGGGAATACTGAAATTAAGGAGAAGACAGAGGAGGAAGAGGATGTAAAAGAGGTGGAGGAAACAAGTGTTAAGGGAGAAGAGCCTTTTAAGGAAGAATGATCAACCAGAAATGCACATTGGTTTGGGATTAGTAATTTTTGCCTTCTGTTACAAGACCGAATCTAGGGAAATACTTTAGTATATGAATAAATGGAGGGTAAATTGCTATAGGGAAGGAAGGTTGAAGGTAGAAGTGAGAGGGTATGAATAGGTGGGTAACTGAAGGGAGGATTGGAGCCAGAGGCAGTGGAAGAGGGAAGGTTTATCTTGGAGGAAAGAAGAAAAGGGTTTAAGTGTGTGTGTGTTTGTGTATGTGTGTTGGAGGGAAGTGGGTGTGGGGAGAACTGGAAGTGGGGAGAGATTGAGAATATTTAACTATGTAAAGCCTTTGGTAATTTGAAAACATGAAAATATGAGGGGAAGTGGAAACATGCAAGTATTTATTGGATTTTATTTTGTAACTTACATAGAAAATTTCAACATACAAAATAGAACTCTAATGTACGTATCACCTCAACAATTAATGATATCCAAGTGTAAGACTTGATGCGCTCTATAAATCTTGCCATGAAATCTTAGAATCACCAACTTTTAGAGCTGGGAAAAACCTAGATATTTAGTTACTTTATAGCTTTAAGAAATGGAGGGCCAAATCACTTTTAATGGCACATTTTTTTAACTCAAAATTGATGAGATTTGGACAGTTACAGAATTAATTACAGTGGATGCCATGTATGCATTACCCACATTCCCACTTCAGGATTGAAGGACTTCATTCTCTTAATTACTGGGAGTGTTGTTGGGGCTGTCAGACCTTCCTGGGAATTGCCCTTGGCTTAAAGAGAGCCAAGCCAGGCTCATATCCCCTTTTTGGGAGTACCCTGCGTCTAAAGACTAGGCCATTAAAGACCTGGCTTCCTTGTCCCCCAAAATAGGACATTTCTGAAGCTCCATTCTAGTTCGTAGCTTCACTCACAGCTTCCATTGGGGTCAGCTGAAGCCATTATTGTGATTATATCCTAGCCTAACTTGTTCTTCCTCTGCTCCTTCCTTTCTCCCCTTGTGATAGTCCTGAGTGTGCCCCAGGTAAACTTTAGGACTCCAAGCTCTCTCTTGAGAGTTTGAGTGCCGAGGAACCTGACTTGCAACACTGATGAACTTTAAAATTTCTTTTGAGGATGCTGCCTAGGTGGCTCAGTCAGTTAAGCATCTGCCTTTGCCTCTGGTTATGATCTCAGGGTCCTGGGGCTCCCTGCTCAGTGGGGAGTCTGCTTCTCCCTCTGCCCCTCCTCCCTGCTTGCGCGCATGCTGCTGTGCTTGCTCTCACTCTCTCTGTCTCACGAAAATAAATACAATCTTTAAAAAAATTAAATTTCTTTTGATTTGTAATGGATTTGCTGAACTTTACAGGATTAACATCTACCAGTTTTTCATGTTTCTGAGACATACCCAGGCAAATGTTAATAGAATCGTGTAATAATATAAAAGAAATTTAATTTTATAGTGCCAAACATACAGAAAAAAAATTGATCATTAGGACATGTTTTAGGATATAACAAAAAGAGGAATGAATACTTTCTTAAACATATTGAACAGTCTTGGCATTTAATTAGCTTTCTTCCCCCTACCCCCTGTCATTCATTGTTAGTGTTTCTGCTGTCTTGTTTTTATTACCTTTTGTAAATTAAAAGTTGACCCCCCCATTCAAGATCACACTTATGTTTTCATTGATTTTTTTTCTTGAGAATATTTAAAACATGGCCACATTTTTTTTTCTTTTTTGGTCATGCTGTAGAGAATGGAAACCTATAAAGTATATTTGAAACAAATATGGTTAGATTGAGTCTTTATACAAAAGTCTTGCCCTCATGGTTCAGGAAAGATGTGCCTAGCAGAATCCAAGCTGCATTCCTAAACAGAATATTTGATTTCTGTCTGCAACATTTGAGAGTGCCTTTTCAAGATCAAGTGTGCCACCTGTCATCATTCAGTCAAATGTTTTGTCATTGCTATAAGTTCCCATCCTGTCTTGGATCCAAGAGCTTCAAAGCAGTGTGATTTGGCTGGCAACAAAATTCTTACTGCTTTTATTTATTTTATTTTATGTTTTAAAGATTTTATTTATTTGTCAGAGAGAAAAAGAGCACAGCTGGGGGGAGGGACAGGCAGAGGGAGAAGCAGGCTTCCCCTGAGCAGGGAGCCTGATGCGCTTGACTCGATCCCAGGACCCTGCCTGAGCCGAAGGCAGATGCTTAATCCACCGAGCCACCCAGGCATCCCTCTTACTGCTTTTAAAAAAGCTTCCCCCCTTCCCCCCCCCACTTTGTCAGTATTTCTTTCTGTATAACAGGTGACTGTAGACATACTTAAGGTCAATAAAGTTCTAAGGCAAAGGGAGGAAAAGAATGACAAAACTTTACTTGCTAAAATGGAATCATTATATTCCATGAGAGTTTCTTAAAATCATTACTAAAAAAACGTAAGAAAATAGTACTAACTGGTTATCTTAAAATACTCAAAAAAAGCAGAGTTCTTAAGTAGGAAGTTTTCTAGGTTCACTTAAGTTACTGACTCTAAAGTCTTTCCTCAAGCAATCACTTTTAAACACCGTAACATACTTTTCATCAGCTATTCCTTTCCAAATGGCCCAGATAACTTCAATACGATTTTCTGGTAGCTTTTTATTTTCTAGTTTTGATATGGGTCTATTTGTTGGGAAGCAAATTTAGGTTGTTGTGGAAACATTTAATTATTATATAGGAATGTATCTTTTATGATCTCTCTTTTGTTTTATATTGCTTGCATTATCAGCAAAAGCAGAAAACTGCTTCCTGTCTTTTGTAGGATGCCACATATTTTACATCTGATGGGTTCTGTACTATTTTTATTTTTCTCTTTCATTATTTTGGTAAAACTGGTTGAGAGATTATTACAAAGGTTGATCCCCCCCCCAGATATTTTTCCATATATCAGTATATGTATTGTAACTTGTTAAGTATTGTAAGATTTGTGTGTCCTTGCGGATTCCTTGAGTGTTTAATATTCTAATTGCCAAGAATGCTTCTTGGAGAAATATTATGATGGTTTTAATCATTAACCATGGCCGCCTGTGTGCATTTTTTACTTTCTGATAGTGGTATTTCAGGATGTTGCTCGTGTGAGTCTTGGCTATTTTTTCCTGATCCTCCTCAAGTGTCATCTCAGATATGAGTAAGATTTATGTAAAATTACTTGCATTATTTGAGGTTATTGATGAGGTAATCTTTGTTGCTGTAATAGAAGCATTTCTAGAAGTGGGAATTCTGGAGAGGGGATGGTGGTAAATACAGAATATTTTGGTTCTGATAAATGCTCTTTTTGTGCATATGCCATTTTACTTAGAATTATAAGATCCATTTTTGTTAAATGCCAAAATTAAGCCATTGAGATAGTTTAATTTCTTAAACCATTTTCCATTTTTTAATTATTTTCATTTTACTGAAATTACTTTCATTGGGATCATTTCTTTTCCATATAAACTCTAAAAGGAGGATTAATGATTCTTCAGTTCCTTTGTTGTTACTCATGTCTTATTTGTCTGTGTTACATTTTAACCTGTTGTAGTTTTTGCCGTTGTAGATTTTATTTTATAATCATTATTACTGCCAGTTCCAGTGTTCACAGGATCACTTTTCAGTCATTAACAAATTTTGCTAAACATTTGAGTCTTACCAGATTTACTTTTTCTTGTGTCCCCTTTCCAGACCCCTACGCTTAATTTCCCCCAATAATCTGGTGACAATATTAGTGGAGTTAAATGCTGTCACAGTTAAAATGGAGAAGCAGAAAGATCTTTCTCTGGACATGAGTAAGATCTGATTTACTTGGTAGTCTACATGTCAACCTAAGATGTATAGTATGGCCACTTTTACCATTGGTATTTTGAAGTGAATGGATTGCCAGTGCTTTTTAAAAAATTGGAATCAATTATGTATTTTAGAGTTTGCTAAGAGAGTAATGATATTCTTGTTTGCTTCTGCTAAGGAGAAGTGTGTTTTCCTTGAATGGAGAAAGGCAAGCTGATTTGAGACCTAGTTATAGATTGTTTGCTTATTTGTTTTGGTGCTGTGGGTCTTTCTTTTAAACTTAAGCTGCTCTGTAAATCTTAGTGCCGTCAGTGGTTCTTGTCAGTGGTAGGGATAAAATGCATGGCAGCCAATCCAGTGCTAGCTTTGGTATACTAATACTCTAATGATTTGAATGATCTATGTTAAATCCATTTAATAATGGGGAAGTTTTATGACTAAAACATGTTTATTCAGGAAAGTATAATTTATAAAATATGTTTTTGATGGGCGAATTAAAGCTCTTTTCTAGTGCTTTAAAAGTTAAAGCTAAATATGGTTTAAAAATTATTTAAATGTTGATTTAGGTGTGATAATGGCATTGTGGGTTACAGAAGAAAATGTACTTTGTAATGATGTATACTGATGTATATAAAGAGAGGTGAATTAATGATGTCTGAGACCTGTTTGAAATACTTAAAGAGTAGATGAAGCAAATGTAGCATAATCTTGATAATTACTGAATCTGGGTGATATATATGGAGGGTAATTATACTATTTTTTTTTTTAATTTATTTATTTGACAGAGATAGAGACAGCCAGCGAGAGAGGGAACACAAGCAGGAGGAGTGGGAGAGGAAGAAGCAGGCTCATAGCAGAGGAGCCTGATGTGGGGCTCGATCCCATAACTCCGGGATCACGCCCTGAGCCGAAGGCAGACGCTTAACCGCGCTGTGCCACCCAGGCGCCCCTAATTATACTATTTTTTATTTTGTCTGTTTAAAAATTTTATTATAATAAAAAGTTTCACAAAATTAACATTCAGAAATTTGATGTTAAGTATCTTAGTAAATTAATTACCAGCAGTTATGTATTCCCAGAATTGCCATTGTGGTGATCTAAAACTAAGACTTGGTCTCAAATTATAATTGGCTTATTGGGGATGGGAAAAGCTAATAAGAGGGAGAACAGATAAGGAATCAGTAACTTTTTTTAGGTGAGGAGTAAAAATGAGTAGTTGTTAGTCTTTTGGGGTCATTATAGCATCATTTAATATTGTTTAAATAAGGCACGTAATATCAAATTCATTTAGTTACAAGACAACTTGTATTATGTAAAGGAAGAAATTCCTGTGATACATTGCAGGCTAAGGATTCAAGACAATGCTGTGAGAAATTATTTTGTTATTAATTATACATTATTATTTTTTAAAGATTTTGTTTATTTGAGAGAGAGCACAGAGAGAGGGAGAAGCAGACTCCCTGCTGAGTGGGGAGCCTGACACAGGGCTCAATCCCAGGACCCTGAGATCATGACCTGAGCAAAAGGCAGATGCTGAACTGACTGAGCCATTCAGGCACCTGTCAAACCATACATTTTTAAAATCTGAGATGTTTGTCCCCCCTCTCCCCCCAGAGTCCCCCAGGGGCGAGGGGGAGGGTGTTGGTGGTCAGAGGGAGAGAGAGAATCCCAAGTAGGTTCCACACCCAGTGGGGAGCCCCTTGTGGGGCTTGATCCCAGAACCCCGAATAATGACCCCAGCGGAAATCAAGAGCTGTCTACCCAACCGACTCAGCCACCCAGGTGCCCCAAGATGTGTTTTTTTTAATAAGTTTTTTTTTGTACTTGAATGTGAAACTATATGGAATATGATCTAAGGTAAAATTAATTAAACTTCTCCCCAAATACTCCCCAGTTTTTACAGGACAGTCTGCCAATGAGTGACAGACACATTTCCCCTTGACTCAGATTGCCCATCCATTTTATTTTCTAGGATAAGGTGTATTTTTACAATTCTAAAAGTGTTATGTAACATTTCTTAATTTTGCAGGGAGGAGTTTCTTTAGGGGCATACAGTAGATACATGGCTGACACTTACCCAGCTCTAAGAAACCCCTGAGTCTTTTACTTTCTCCCTCCTATCACTGGAACTGCCTTTGTTGTGAGGTGTAAAGAGAACCCTTTGGGAAGCCTTTCAGGGTTAAGATGGTTAGCTGAGTGCAGGCATCTCTAATGGTGGGTTAAAGTTTCAAATATTTGTGTTGGGGAATGGTTGGGCAGTCCGATAGGTAATAAGGTCAGGTGATGGAAATTCTTAAGAACTCAGTAGTGGTGGAGTCATGAATCAGTAAGTGGTAGTTTTTGATGTGTTTTCTATCTTCAGTTCTCAGTATTAGGCATACTCTCCTAAAGAGAGAAATACAAAGATGTGTACAGTGTAAAGCCTTTAAGGTGCTTGGTAGTTCAGGGGAAGTTTTGGTTGAAGTGACTGGTGAAAAAAAGATCAGTGACAGAATGAAGGCAATCCTTACTTATAACTTAGCTTGTACAATTTGCAAATCATTAGGGGTTATAAAATGATGACATTCAAATTATCTTATTTCATATTAGCTGCATTATTTCTGTAAAGAGAAACTTTTCATCTATGATTGGGTTACTTGGTGGTATAGTTCATACATAGTTAAATCAGAATAAACAACTTGATGCTTGCTCTTTATTTACCACTTTTCAAACTAATGAGCTGATTCACTGGCATCCTGAAATAAATTTTCCTTCCTTCCTCTTTTTCTTCTTCCCTCCCTCCCTCCCTTACATCCATCCATGAACTCAGAGATTTGAACTTTTTAGGTACGCTTCATTCCATTGCACTTATGCATGCTCAGATTTTCTTAGGTTTGGCCAACGGAAACCTCTTCAGGTTTTCTCCTGAGTCCCTTTAACACAGTACTGATCTTTGATAGTTTCCCTGCTTTCTGGTATAACAAGGTAATCAAAACTCATCTTGTCTGATTTATGTCACAGATCGGGGATCAGTTACTTCTCCAAGAAGTTGTGATTCTTTTGAACAGGAAATTGTTTTTCAGTACCATTATCTGAGTTCATTGCTACTAGGGTTAGTCCCTTGCTTCCAGGCTTTTTCAGTGTGTTGTGCTGGGAGATATGCATATTTAAGGTGAAAACATAAATTCATACTGAAAAATCCAATTGAAATACAGAACTACAGGATTTTTTGCTTAACATTTTCTATCTTCTGATTTCTTTCTTCCTACTAAAAAAAAAAAAATCCAGATTCTCCAGGACACAACATTTACTTTATCCCACAGTAGACATCAACACCTTCACATTAACTGTCAACACTACCACCACCAATGTGATTGCCGAAGAACAAAACTAGGATGCTAGAATCAGTTTTCTGTGTTACAAAGTCATTCAAAATAGTTAATTTCTGAATGGTTATACCATCAATTTGATATAAAATTAAAGTTACTTGTTTTGCTTTTCATTTTTAGGGGTTTCTTTCTTTCTTTCTAAAGAAATAAATAAAGGATTTTATTTATTTGAGAGAGAGAGAGAGCACAAGCAAGGGAGAGGGAGAGGGAGAAGCAGGCTCCCATGACCCAAGCCGAAGGCACATGCCCAACCAGCTGAGCCACCCAGGTGCCCCTAGGGGTTTCTTTTAAAACTTTAGTTAGCTGTATAATTATGTAAAATGTTTACATGGTTTGAGAGTTAAAAGCTACAAAACAAATTAAACCCAGAATAGTCAGTCTGGTCCTTTTCTTTTTTACTTTGTTCAGTCTCTCCTTCCCAATAGGTAAAGTATTTCTTTAACCTTATGTTTTATTCTTTTAAGTGCATACATATGTATCTATATATTCATACCTCCTACATCTTGCCTTAAATAAAGTCAAGGGTACTCTAAGAATTCCTGTATTAGGTAGAAGGTTGGATTTCATAACTACTGGTGCATAAGGTGTTTTTGTGTGTGTGTGTGGTTTTTTTTTTGTTTGTTTTTTGTTTTTTGTTTTTTAAAAAAGATTTTAGGGTTGTGCAACCAACACCCTGATACGGTATTAGAACATTTTCATCACTGCTAAAAGTTCCATTGTGCCCACTTAGAGTTAATCCCTGCTCCTGGTCCCAGCCCTAGGCAACAGCTAGTTCTGCTTTTCTGCCATTTCTAGGCATTTTATATAAATGAAATAATCCAGTAAAGTACTCTTCTGCATCTGGCTTCTTTTGCTTAGCATGTTTTTGAAGTTAATCGTATTGTAGCATGTACTAATAGTTCTTTTAATTGCAGAATAGTAATCCATTGTATGAATGTACTACATTTTGTTTATCTTCTCACTGGTTGATGGACATTTGGATTGTTTCCAGTTTTTGTGTGTTGTGAATAATGCAGCTATGCATATTTCACATACATTTATATGGACGTATATTTTCATTTCTCTGAGAGATGAAAGCTCCTCTTCCTAGGAGCAGAATTGCTGGTTTGTATGGTAAATGTATGTTTAACTTTTTAAGAAACTACCAAACTGTTTTCCAGCGTGATTTTCGGTTTTACATTCTCTTAGTAATACAGAAGGGTTCCAGTTTCTCCACATCTTTACCCACTGTTGGTATACTGTCTGTCCATTTTGAATTTATCCATTCTAATAGGTGTGTAAGCAGTGTGGTAAGGTTTTACTTTCCTTAATGATACTGAGCATATTTTCATGTGCTTATTAGACACTCAGTCTTTTTGGTGAAATGTTTATTCAAATCTTTTGCCCACTTTTAAAATTGAGTTGTCTTTTTATTGATTTGTAGGAAGTGTACTTGATATGTCATGTTATAAGTCCTTTATCAGATAAATGATTTGCAAATACTTTTTCCCAGACTGGATTAGCCCCTCCCTCACTCCCTCCCTCCTTCCTTCCCTCTCTCCTCCCCTCCCTCCCTCTTCCCTCCCTTCCTTCCTTCCTTCCTTCCTTCCTTCCTTCCTTCCTTCCTTCCTTCCTTCCTTCCTTCCAATTTTATTTATTTGATAGAGCAGAGGGGGAGGGAGAAGCAGACTCCCCACTGAGCAGAGAGCCTGCTGTGGGGCTTGATGCCAGGACCCTGGGATCATGACCTGAGCTGAAGACAGATGCTTAACGGACAGAGCCATCCAGGCACCCCTGTCTTTTTATTTTCTTAATGGTGTCTTTTGAAGCATACATTTTTTATTTTGTGGAAATCCATTTTATAACTTTTGCCCTTTGTAGATTGTGCATTGGTGTCACATCTAACACTTTCCCTAGCCAAAAGTCCTGATTTTCTTCTGTGTTTTTCTTCTAGAATTTAGGTTTTACATTTAGGTGTCTGTGATGCATTTTGAGTTAATGTTTGTGCATGTTGTGAGGTAAGGATCTAAGTAGTTGTTGGGTTTTTTGTTTGTTTGTTTTTTGGCTTTTGGATATCAAATGGTCCCACATGATATGCGGAAAATACTGTTGAATTATCTGGGCACTTGTCACACAAATCAGTAGACCATAAATGTAAGAATTTCTTTCTGGACTCTGTTCTCTTCCATTGATTGATACGCTTATCCTTTTGCCATTGTCACATTGTTTTGATTACTATAGCTTTAAAGAAGATTTTGAAATTTGGTAGTGTAAGTCCTCCAACTTTGCACTTCTAAAAAATTGTTCTGGCTATACTAGGTCCTCTGATTCCATAAGAATTTTAGAATCAGTGTGTCAGTTTCTTTAAAAAGACATCTGGGATTCTTATAAAGATTTCATTGAGTTAGATCATCTTGGGGTAAATTGTTCTTGTTTATGGCCTGTTTCACCTGGGCTAGTAAGAACCTCAGGCTAGTAAGAACTGTGCTGTTTGCCTTCTCCAGCTGGCTAGCCTCTGAGAAGTCACTTTCAGTGATCATATTTCTGGGGCCCTGCATCATCCTCTGCACTAAGTGGAGTGAGCCTCCTGTCACGGCAGCTTCTGGTCCTCAGGGTAACACTGATGGAACTGAATGGAAGGGGAGAACTGGGCAGCCCCAGACTAGAACACCACGGATTCTCACTGTTGTTACCTGAAATTGAGCAGTTTTTGAAACATATAAATGCTTCTCCAGTGGTCTTATGTCTTTGGTTGTGAAAATGACTCGTTTTATCAAAAATTTTCAGGTTTCTAGTTGCTTTTAAGGGAGAGGATTTGCTGATTTCACTTGGCTGTAGCCCGAAGTATCTTCTTTCCTGTGCCTGAGTCTTAATTACATAATTTTGTATGAGAAACAGGTGCTACTTTGAGTTTATTACTGTTTTCCTGAATTGGGAACCAAGAACAGTTGCTTCTTTGTGGAGTAGGATGGAAATAGTGACTGGGTCTAGTTGTTTTCTCTTTCCCTGGTACATAATCGACACAGGTCATTTATAATTTGGGAGACCACTTTCACTTTTATATTATATTGCTGTATTTAGGATACTTGTGGTTTGTGACTAGGGTAATTTTGTATTTTGTCAGAAGAATTTGAGTCTGGTGGTATGCCCCCCCTTTTTCCCTTTAGATACATTTAAACATAATTCTTTTTTGTCATTGCATTTTGATTTTCTGTAGAATTTGAGTTTAATGTATTATTCCCTTTTTTCTTTTGATAAATGAACATAGTTCTTTTTCATCATAACATTTCAATCTTCTCAGTTTTAGATTAGTATATATAATAAAATGGTTTGAAATTACATTTTTTTTTGGTGAAGATGCCTTTGTACTGATTAATACCCTTAAACTATGTTTAATGAGGGTAGGAACTAAGTGTGTCTCTTCCTCATACATTTTTCCCAGTGTTTAATACAAAATAAACAGTATGATTTTGTCAGTACATTGTAGCATTACCGTGTTGTGTTAGGTTCAGGTTCCAAGGGTTAAGCCAAGTTTGTGCTTTTGGTGACTGATCTTCACACTCTTTATAGCCTTTGGAGAAGAGGATAAGAAAGTGGACCAGAACATACGGTTTGGGAGAGAAATACAGAATCAAGGAAGATTCTGGTTTGAGATAAAGGAATGGGGAATATGGCATGGAAGTGAAGTGCGCTATTGAGTATTTTTCCATTTCGTGTAAGATACATTTTTTGTTATCGGGTCTGGTGAGTGTAACACATCTCAATTTTAATAGATTACTTATAATCTCATCTTAACTTCAGTGTATGAAATCATAAATTTATTTTACTAAAATCTTTGCTTTCCTCCTTTTTCCCTCTTAGGACATTTGCTACAAGATCCTATTGCACCCACCAACTCCACCTGCCAACATTATGTCTGCAAACCTTGTAAAGGCAAGAAAATGATGATGAAACCTTCATGTAGCTGGTGCAAAGACTATGAGCAATTTGAGGAAAACAAGCAGTTAAGCATCCTAGTGAACTGCTACAAAAAACTATGTGAATATATCACACAGACTACATTGGCACGGGATATAATAGAAGCAGTCGACTGTTCTTCTGATATTTTGGCTTTGCTTAATGATGGATCATTGTTTTGTGAGGAGACAGAAAAACCCTCAGATTCATCCTTTACTTTGTGTTTAACACATTCCCCTTTACCTTCAACCTCAGAACCCACAGCTGATCCTCAAGCTAGTTTATCTCCGATATCTGAAAGCACCCTCAGCATTGCTATTGGCAGTTCTGTTATCAATGGTTTGCCGACTTATAATGGGCTTTCAATAGATAGATTTGGTATAAATATTCCTTCACCCGAACATTCAAACACAATTGATGTATGTAACACTGTTGACATAAAAACTGAGGATCTGTCTGACAGCCTGCCACCTGTCTGTGACACGGTAGCCACTGACTTATGCTCCACAGGCATTGATATCTGCAGTTTCAGTGAAGATATAAAACCTGGTGACTCTCTATTACTGAGTGTTGAGGAAGTGCTTCGCAGCTTAGAAACTGTTTCAAATACAGAGGTTTGTTGCCCTAATTTGCAGCCCAACTTGGAAGCTACTGTATCCAATGGACCTTTTCTGCAGCTTTCTTCCCAGTCTCTTAGCCATAATGTTTTTATGTCCACCAGTCCTGCACTTCATGGGTTATCATGTACAGCAGCAACTCCGAAAGTAGCAAAATTGAATAGAAAACGATCCAGATCAGAAAGTGACAGTGAGAAAGTTCAGCCACTTCCAATTTCTACCATTATCCGAGGCCCAACGTTGGGGGCATCCGCCCCTGTGACAGTGAAACGGGAGAGCAAAATTTCTCTTCAACCTATAGCAACTGTTCCCAATGGAGGCACAACACCCAAAATCAGCAAAACTGTACTTTTATCTACTAAAAGCATGAAAAAGAGTCATGAACATGGATCCAAGAAATCTCACTCTAAAACCAAGCCAGGTATTCTTAAAAAAGACAAAACCGTGAAGGAAAAGATTCCTAGTCACCATTTTATGCCAGGAAGTCCTACCAAGACTGTGTATAAAAAACCCCAGGAAAAGAAAGGGTGTAAATGTGGGCGTGCTACTCAAAATCCAAGTGTTCTTACATGCCGCGGCCAACGCTGCCCTTGCTACTCTAACCGGAAAGCCTGCTTAGATTGTATATGTCGTGGCTGCCAAAACTCCTATATGGCCAATGGGGAGAAGAAGCTGGAGGCATTTGCTGTGCCAGAAAAGGCCTTGGAGCAGACCAGGCTCACTTTGGGCATTAATGTGACTAGCATTGCTGTGCGCAATGCTAGTACCAGCACCAGTGTAATTAATGTCACAGGGTCCCCAGTAACAACGTTTTTAGCTGCCAGTACACATGATGATAAAAGTTTGGATGAAGCTATAGACATGAGATTCGACTGTTAAATCAGTGGGTCTTTAAACCTACCTCTGGTAGGGAAATAGCTACAGTTTTACGGCAGCTATGGTTTTGTTGGTTTAACTTGCCGGAGCTCCTGCATATAGATCACTTGTATCAAGTGTTTTCATTGCTAAGTTATATGTGTTAGTGTCGGGGAAATAGTTTGCAGATAATGGAGGAGTAACCTTACAACTATATGTCCTTAGTTCTTACAGAACCTCATAGTTTGAGAACAAATGCTGATGCAACTGATTTATACAAAATGAACTTTGGCAAGGAAAATAACATTAACCTCATTGTTTATGGTCATGCTTTGTGCATAATCAAAGTTTATGATTAAATGTAAGGAAGTGGTATCTAGTCAGTCCATAAAGATTGTGCTAATTTTTTGTGAAAAAGTAGCCATTAGTTCAGGAGACTCAGTGCTGCCTTCAGATGCCATTGATGCTTCTCCTGTTGAAAAGCTGATGTGTCCAGCTCAACCTTTGTGCTGACATAATACCATTTCTGATCATGAAAATTGGCTACTGGTGTATGTAGCAGTTCTTAAATCAGCAGTATTATGAAAGAAAATTTGCCCCTCATTAGAATGTTGAAATCTGTCTTTTGAAAAGTGAACAAACTGAAATTCTGTCAGGATTGCAGATGTTTAGCTGTTTATGCTATAAAACCCTTCTGAGTTTGAGTAAATTTTATAGTTAATGTCCAACTCATTTCTAGGGGAAAAAATTCAAAGTCCTTCACTTTTAGCAATGTTCTAATTAGATAAATGAAGTGGAGAAGTGCAGTTTTAGTCTGAAGGTAATTGAATTTAGACTATAGGATGTGACAGAATTTTTAAAAAATTAAAAAAATTCTTATTTAGAAATTGGGATTTATTTAAAATAATTTTGAAATAATGCCCCAAAACTTACCCAGGTTTATGCATTATATTTATTGCTGTTGGCCACTTCTTTGATTTTTTTTGTTTGTTTCCTCTAATAGTTTCACAGACTTTATTTTGAATATGCTCCTTTTCTCTCTTTTGGGGTGCTGTTCATTATGAAGGCTTCTTTATAGAGGCCAAATAAAAAATGCATTTTTACGAAGCCTGTGCATTTAGGTAGGTTTGAAGCTAGGAGGATTTTCTTTAGAATGCTCTTTTGCATGTAAAGCACAAACTATGTTTCAGTTTAAATGCATGTCTTCCCTTTAATTTTTATGGGGAAGACAAGTGAGTCACACACATTCTGTTGAAGGGAAATCTAGTCAGTTGCTTGAAAGAGCACAGCCCAAATACAACAAGGACTGACTAGGTTGTAAAGAAATGACCTTACGATTTAAAAAAAGATTTGCTGCTTTGACAGTGCTTATTTAAAGAGAAATACTGCTGGAAAATTTCCAATTTCTACTACGTTCACCATCTCTCATGAGATCTGACATACGTTGAAGTTATGTTTTGATTTGGCACACAGCATGTTCAATGATGGTTACTCACCTAGTACAAGACATGGAGAAGAAACCTTTGGACACAGAGCAGATGACACCTCCTTCTGTTTTGTAGTGTATCCTGGTGTCATTTTCTGTGAATGTGGTCAGGTAGAATTGTTTTTGTTGTTGTTGGGCTTTTTTTTTTTTTTTTCTTTCTTTCTTTCTTTCTTTCTTTCTTTTTTTTTTTTTTTTTTTTTTTTGTCTCTTTGGTGGGGTGGGGGTGGGCTAAAGCCATAGGAAGAAAAATGTGATGTATGTGTCCAGTATGTACTATTTTGTTTTTGTTTTGCAAGAAGAGTTGAACTATTTTTGATAACAAGAGTAAATGGTGGAAAATGCTTCTTAGTTGTCTTGTCTTTATTTGCTTTCCAAGTTTTGGAATTTTATTTACTTCCTCTAAGTGTTAGCAGTGTCTTATGAAACATGTATTTGCCTAAAGTTTGTAACAGCTTTGTGTTGAACCCAGATGCCCTGCTATATAAACTTGTAAATCTGTTCTTTATTCACTAATAATCACTGCAAAAATGACTAGAAATGAGATTGTACACATGGATGATTAGGATATATTTTGCAAATCTCCCAAACTTTCCTAATACTATGATCTTAAAATTCATAGAATATTGCTTCCCAAGTTTGATAATTTTAGTTTTGTGTTTTTTGATGCATGGGAGGTTGGCAATATAGACAAAGCGGAAATCATTAGTATGTGAGGGCCTTGATTGTTATGTAATATTGCCAATGATTAATTCAGGTTGTTTTTAGCACAAGTTTCTCTTTTTTATGCTGGTATTCTCACTGCCACATTTTTGGAAACCTGTATTACACCTTAAATCTATCAATAAATGTTAGTTTTCTAATTCTATGTTGTAGAATACTGAGGAGTTTGGGATAGTGTGCTCTGAATGGCCTATATTATATACATTTGGGGAAGAATAATTAATTACAGTGCCTTGATTTTTGCATTGTTTTTCTTTATACCATGAGTTAATTTAGGAATGCTGACCAATGGCTAATTAGGGATGATTGAGGAATTCTTACTGCAGTAATCGGATTTACGTTATCAGGATTTGAAACCATCAGAACAATAACTTCTAATATGACACATTTTCATTCTTTTGAGTCTTTGTTAACATACATAATCAAATGATAGAAGTGTTAGAACTGGCGATTTATCTGTTAGCTTCATTAAGTCTACATTTCTGTGCAGAGTTACAATATGGTCCTAGGATAAAGAATTCCTTTTATTTTACTGTGTTCTTAGTATTCTTGAAACAACTCTACGGTGACCTTGCTGAAGAAAAGTAAAAGTTTTACGACAGATGAAAAAATTAAAAATTTTTAAAAAATTAAAAAATAAAATATAAGATGTTTTAGAAAATACTAAGTTAGTGTTGGAATCTAATACTTGGATGATATTTTAACTTTTTTCCCTCCTTTCTAAAAAATTAAGTTTTAGGTACCAGAATAACAATCAATTACACATTCTTTTAAGAGAATATTTATAAGGCTAAAAGTATATAAAGCTAAAGTCCCTTTTGATCCCTGTGAACCTCTCATTCCTAATATCTAGTCCTCTTCCTTATCCCCCCAAAGGAAATCACTTCTCAGTTATGAGGTGGTGTTACCCCTTTAGGTATTCCTTTATGATTTTCCCAGAGGTTCAAAGAGTTATTCTTTGAAACTCAAGTTTGTTTATAATGTTACTCTTACAAACATAAAAATGAGGTGCAAGTGTGAATAAAGCCAAAAGTGTAGTGATTATCTTAGTGAATGTGGTTCATATTTGACAACTTGTCTCTTTATTTAGTTTTGCAAAAAGGGAAAAACAAAAACAAGTTAAATCATGCAGGTTTCTCCACCCAAACACACTTTTGTAACATTTCCAAGTTGAGCAAATGACTTACCTCATTTGATCAATCTAGAATTTTATAAACACTATGAATCGTACACAATGACATAGATAAGATGCAGGGAAAATACACAGAATTTCATTAATTTGATTACTGTGGCAATTAATGTTTTGCTATGAAACTCATTTTTCATTGAATAGCATTAAGACCATGATAACCCTCAATTTAATTTTTATTAAGCAGCCTGGGATATTGTAAAAACTTGAAATTTCCAGTAGGGCAGTAATGATTTTATTCAGTGAAATCTTTACCAGAAAGTCAAATATATAGTGTCCTAGTTCTTCGGAATTCACATTTCTTGCATTCAACTCTTAAGAACACACTTATGTCTGAAAATATAATACTTTGGGTAACCTAAATTAAAATAGCTTTATCTTAAATGGAATGATCTTGGTAGCTGTAACTTTTTATAATAATTACAGACTTTTGAAACCAAATACCAAAGTAAAAGCAAGAGGATTTCAGTAAGGAGACACAAGGTAAAAAGGTAAAAGCCAAATAGTATTTAAAAAATCCAAATGTATATGGGAAAACTAAAATTTTTAACTTTTTGCTGATGAGTCTTAGAAATAGTTTAGATCATTATGGATAATAAAACCTTTAAACCATATCTGGCTTCTTAAAAAAGATATTACCTTTTTAATATTTTATCTGAAAATTTTAAAAAGTAATTGCTTTCTCTCCCTGGTAAAGGATGGGTGGAATAGATGGTAAATTTCACATATCACAAATAATTTTAATCCTAATTTACTAATGTGTTGAGGTTATTACATGTAGTGTTTCCTAAAAATTTAGTCATTTTTAAGCTTTTAGTATGTTGAACTATTAGCAAGTTTTAATATTTATCATTTTCTGTAACCATTAAATGGAGGATTAATTCTGATCATGAAAAGTAAAATAACAGGCAACAGAGGATACTAAAAAAAACTGCTATTACTGTACCAGTTGATGGTACATTTCCTAAATTGCACTTACCTCTACTTTTTGCCTACCATAGCCTAAGGTTTGATTATTTCGTTTTTTGACTTTCACATTGGTAAGGGGGAACCAAAGCAGGGTGGCAAGGGACACTATTCTGACATTTAGGATTTGGGGTTAAAGCAAAAAAACCAGGGGAGAAGGGATGACTTTGACACAGATGGATGTTCAAGTTTCTTGGGGGTTTCTTTTGCTTACGTTAGAAATGTCTATCCTTTTTCAGTTTATTTTCAGTTTTATCTTTAAGGATATTGTAGGATTTGGCTGCACTGTGGCTTGCTGAAAAAATGTAGAATTCTGTAATGAACACATCTACCACTATAGTACAGATGAAACAGCTTTCCTTTTATGGGTGGCATCACTGTTTTCTTCCATTTTTGTGATGAATATTGAGGTGATGGAATATTTGAAATAGTTGTTCATTTTCAATATGAAGGGATAATATTTAGATTGAGGCCTTTACTGTTGGCTTAGTCTAATATTCAGCGATGAAAGGAATACATCTAGTAAGAATTTTCGTATGTCACTAAGTCTTCAAATAGGCCTTCTAATAGGAAGTACAGATGGGGTATCAACTAATTTGGGGATTAATAAGTCATTCAGTAATTCTCCACATACGTTAGATAAAAGGAAACTTTTTTTTCAAGTATAAGTCAAATTCTGTACTTAGAAGTTTTTTCATCATTATTTTATATAAGATCCACAGTCAGGATGGGGAGAGATAATTCAGAATTTGCCAGCAAGGTTGGAAGGCCCAGTGGTTACAATACCTGAGGATGTAAAGTGACTAGCAGTTTGGCAGGTCATTGTGAAATTACATTAAACCAAGTAAGTTCAAGATCTTTGTACTCCAGTACACATATTTAAAAAGTCTCTGAGATGTTTTGGCAGTGCTTTTATTACCAGGGGTAAGTCACTTCTGGAGGCCCTTAACTGCTTTTTTAAGTTCCAGGATGTTTTTGACTCAAGTTTTCTGCAAGTGAAGGTTTCTTCTGGGCTCCATAGGAGCCCTGAGGGGCCTCAGGATGCTGGACAACAGAGGCAACTCCTGCTTTTGTGCAGAGATCTGCGCTTGGCACTGTCCCCGAGAGATCCTTGGTACATTCAGGGGTGAAGAGTGCTGATTCACAGACTTTAGAAGGTGGTGTATATCGCTGTATTTGGAGGAAAAGCTCTGTAAGAGGTTTGAGGCAAATCGGAGGAGTCCCTCAAATTGAGCATGTGTATCCAGACCTATTGCTTAAAAATGTTTTGAAGTTCCTAGTGCAGATACACACTTGCAGAAATCAAAGGCTTTAAAAAGCAGTATGCAAACTGGAGCATCTCCACAAGAAAAAGACATTTAAAATACGTATCTCTCATGTAGACATTGGCAACTACTCTTCGTCCACTGACTGAAGCTTTCCACATTTCTCTGCAAGGCTTGAGGTTACTATTTTACTTTTATTGCCTTTGTTTCCAATTTCAGAGGGAGAGACAGGTTCCTCTGTTTCATAATCTTCAAAGGAGCTGAAAGAACAAACAAAAGTGAGTTACTGATTTTTTTGTTTGTTTGTTTAATGTCAATGTTTGGATACGAGGCAATATGGCAAACGGGACTGAAGACACCAGCTTGCAAAAAAGTAGCCTCAGTTGCTAAATGACAGCTATAAACAACTAAGCCACACTGGAGGAGAAAATGCTTCCATCTAGAACAGAAAGCCTATTCTCCCTGTTCCTTAAAGCTCAAGTTCATGTTAGAATTTGTTGAAAATGTGCTGTATCTAGTTTCCCCTAGGAGGGTTGGTGGGAATGAGAGCATATTATGGGTGGGGCTAGATTGGGGGTGGGTGTGAGGTCCGTAAAGTACAAGCTTTATATGAATGCCTTCGTTGAAGTGGCTTCCATGCAGAGTGGGGAACATTCTCACCACAAGTTGCTGTATATCTTCCAATGGTTTCCAAGAAGCACATTTAGATGTGCAAGTATATACACAGAGCAGATTAAAGCCATGGATTTCCTTCCTTCCATTCTTTACAGAACTTCCCAGTATATTTCCTTTGCTTATTCCCCTTAGAAGTTATTGATAACCCCTGAGTTCCATTATCTTCCAGGCTATCCCTGAGGGTGGACTTAGGCAGGGACAACAAAATATTTTATCTAGTGGGAATGATGGTTGCTTGAAATATTAAATTGATAAATATGCTGAGGCTACATCGGGGCCCAGAAAAATATACATGATAATTACCAACATCTGTTACAGTATTTGGTATCACTGGCTTAAACTTTTCACCCTTTGCGAGGACTTTACACAGTATCTGTGCAGAAATTTCTGGACATATAGTCCCTTCATCAAAAAGATACCAGGTCTGGCTAATGAAAAATATGTTGAGGCAGGTATGCCCAGTAGTAGAGGTAATACCTATTCAACTTTCTAAGGCCTTTTTAAATAGAGAGTAGAGAATGTTAAAAAAGCCTCTCTGATGTTTGGAAAACTTACCCTTGAGTACCAGTTTTTGATCCTGTCAAAAATTATTTACAACTTCATTTTGCAGAAATATTCCATTCTATACTTAATTTGTTTCCACTCTTCCCCCATATCCTTGAGGCCTCAATGTAATGCGTCTGCTGGATAAGGAGGCCCTAGGGAGGGTACTGCTTTAATGGAAGTGAGGCAAGGTTGATGGTTGAGCCTCCGTTTCTGGAACAAAGTTCTCAAAAAGTTAGTTCTAGCATTGCAGTATCAGATACTGTGACTGCTTATTTCCTGTCAAGAGTGGAAGACATTTTCTTCCTCTTGGTGCCCAGACTTACTGTCTGAGCTCTCAGGGTCTTAAACATCTCAGTGCAGATCTGTGAATAAGTTAGGCCTGAACTGAGACTCATTCAGTAAATATGTGAGCTCCGTTCTAACCATGAGCCAAATGCTAGGAACACAATGGTGAAAAAGACTGAACTAGCTCCTTCCTCACGACCTTGTATCCTAATAGAGGCCATATGGAATAATGGTAAAGTGTTTTACAGCCTTAGAGCATGGGCTTTGGAAAAGTCAGGTTCCAGTCTCAGTTTGATCACTTCAGGTGATTTTGGGCATGTTACTTATCCCTGTGCATCAGTTTCCTCAACTAATGAGTTAATAGCAGTTCCTACCCCTCATAAGGGTCAAGTGGAGATTAAATCATAAACTCTTGGAAATTGTTAGGTATTATTCTCATGATAGAGAAGTGCTGGGGCTTATTGGAATAGGATGGTGACATGTAATCCTGTATTGGGGGGCAGGGTCAGATATTTTGTGTGTCATTTGTGAATAAAATTTTTACAAAAGACTTTTTTCCCACTGTGGCCTCATACCAGAAATGGGATTTCTAGTAATGGATTTGATCCAAAATAGTACATAAAGATATTCCAATACCCTGTGGGTTGGTTATAGTGGAATGCCACCCTCATTTCTTTCGTACTTTTAAGGCACCAAGAGCAGTACTATGCACAGAGACTTAGGAGGAATCTTCTGGATTGAGGGAGTTCATTCAGAACCTTTTATCAGTGTCTTGGAGACTTCTCCTACTCTATCTCAGTGTTTCTCAAATGGGGGTGATTTTTCCCTCCTGGGGACATTTGGCAATGCCTGGATGCATACTTGATTGTCACAACTGAGTAGGTCTTCCTGGCATCTAGTGGGTAGAGTTCAGGGATGCTGCTAATCGTCCTACAATGTGCTAGACAACACCACACAACAGAATTATCCAGCTTAAAGCATCAGTGCTGTTGAGAAACCCTGCTCTAACTCTTGCCCCTTCAATGTCAGTGCATCCTAGGATTCCGGATTAAGCTGTTCTTGTTTTGTACTTTTTTTTTTTTTTAAGATTTTATTCATTTATTTGACAGTGAGAGAGGGAACACAAGCCGGGGGAGTGGGAGAGGAAGAAGCAGGCTCCCAGTAGTGAGCCCTCATGCGGGGGTCAATCCCAGGACTTCGGGATCATGACCTGAGCTGAAGGCAGACGCCTAACGACTGAGCCACCCAGGCGCCCCTCTTATTTTGTACTTTTCTGGACAGTCTTTCTTAAGGCTTTATTCACCACTTTTTTACCTATAGTTTCTAAATTGTACACGTCCAGCCTCAGCCTCTTTCTAACCTGGAGACTGCCATGTATCCAACTGCTACTCTGTGGCTCTTCCATTATGGCAATATATATACAAAGCTGAACTCATCTTCCCACATATCTGGCTCTACCATAATCTACTCACTTATAGCGAGAAATCCAGTGATCCCAAGTTTCTCTTCCTTTGCCCTCCCTTCTTCCAATCCAGTCAGTCTCTTCTACCATTTAAAATAATACATGGACACAATCTTGCCTCTCCTCCCTATTGCCACTGGTTTAGTTCAGGGCACTGTATTTTCATTGCTTGGATTATTGCAATAGTTTTCTAACAGCTGGTCTTCCTGCCTTCACTCTTGTCACATACCCTTTGCTATTGCCATACCAGGCTATTTACCTTGTCAAAATGGGTTATGGTCGTGGGACCTAATGCCACTGTACATGTTCTTTGGTGACCCTTACCCTTGGGTTAACTTGTGTTCATCTTTTAATCTGAAATGACATTTAAAAGTTTCCTGATTCCCAGTGCCTGAGTAACCATCTTTTTTTTTTTTTTTTTAATTCAATCTCTACATCCGATGTGGGGCTCAAACTAATGACCCTGAGATCCAAAGTCACACGTTCTTCCAACTGAGCCAGCCAGGTGCCCCACATCTATCTATCTGTCTGTCTATCATTTTTAAGTAGGCTCCATGCCCAGCATGGAGCCCAACACGGGGCTTGAACTCATGACCCTGAGATCAAGACCTGAGCTGAGATCAAGAGTCGAATGCTTAATTGACTAAGTCACCCAGGTGCCCCATTAAAATTTTTTTAAATTTAAATTCCAGTTAACATACGATGTAATAGTAGTTTCAGGTGTATAATGCAGTGATTCATCACTTTTACACAATACCCGGTGCTCATCATGACACATGCATCCCTAATCCCCACCACCATTTCTCTTATTAGATGTCTGCAAGGATTTCCTTATTTGTCTCCCTGCTTCTATTCTTGTACCACTACTGAAGATTAGTATCTTCAAAAAATGTAAGTGGGATTATATTACCTCCTTGTTTAATTCTTTTTCAATAGCTTCCTGAGACCCTGCATGATCTGGCCCCTATGAATCTCTCCAGCCACATTTTCCTCTATTTCTCATTATATTCCAGCCATAGTAGTCTTTTAAAATGTCCCCAACACATTGTTTCCTGCCTCAGAGCCACTGCATATATTTCTCCCTCTACCTAGAATATTTTTGCTCCCTGCTTTTTTCATAACTATTTCCTTCTCAATCTTTAGGTTCTCAACACCTCAGGAAATTTCCTCAGCACCCTAAATTGCAAGTCTTCTCTCCATTGTTGGTTCACTCTGTTTCCTTCACAATTATATGACTGTCTTTCCTACTTGAGTATAAAGTGTCCATTTTCCAACTCACTAGTTTCCTTGGGCTATGTATAGTATAGTGCCTGGCACTAGGTGCTCAAAATGAGCTCAAAATAAAAACTGATGTCCTAATGCTCTTTGTGAAATGATGTTTCAAGTTGTCAGGGAAGGCTGGAGTAAAATGGTGAGGGTGCAGAAGTCCTTTTGAAGTCACTGAAGTCAGAACGGTAAGAGTCCAAACTTTATCCTGTTCTCTAGGAATTCCTGAGGGAGAGAGTTAACAGATTCCTTCTAAATGACCACTTCCAGGTTTATTTGGGTAACTGGGATTCCTCTGGGCACAAGTGAAGATTATTTTATGAAATATTCTCTGTTAATTTAACTGGCTATTTTTGAATGAGTAGCAGAGTCAGAGGACTGAAGCAGAACTCCTAGGATTCACAAATAATTCACTAGAAACTAGCCTAGGTATCAAATTGAGAACAAATTATTTAACCTAGTATTAACATAGTGTTGTTAGCATGAGGGGAAATAATGGGTATTTTTGCTAGCAATCTGTTGCCTTTAGAAACCCATTCTCCACGTACTTTTTCCCTTTCAGATGATCAATTTCTGGGCAAAAGTATTAAGGCTGGTTCTGCAGATTCCTTGAATGAACAGAAATAATGACTGGCACATATATGGTGTAAAAAAGGATTTGCATTGTCTGGAATTGTGGTTTGATTCCATTTTGGGGATTCTATTTGTAGGGGTAAATGGATAGAGTATTTTATTCGGGGTTTGAGGAAATCTAAGGCCTATGGTGGCCATAAGCATAGAATAAAATGTTAAGTAGTTCTTTAATTTGGAGTCTGTAATGCTTTAGAAATAGTAGATGAATCTTACCTTTATACTTTTAAATCCTAAATCACTTATATAAAATGGATTAGCTGAAATACTTTAGAAGTTGGATATTTGGTTCAGTGCATTCAGTAACTGGAAAATCTTTTGTTTCAACTCGTTAAAGTTTCTTAATACATACCATCCACTTTCTTGCCTCAGAAAGTTGATCTCACTTCGTTTTTGATCTCTTGCAGTTCCCTAGGGTCATGAGCCATCAGTTGTTTATTCTTGTTTAGTTTGCATGTAGATAGTATAAAAATTTGGGTCAAATATATTCTAATTATGAACTTGAAGGAAGGGATAGGGTTTCATTCATTTTTATTACTAACCACAGTACCTGGCATTGAGTAAGTACCAGTGAATCTCTATTGAAATAAATTAAAACTGGGTTTTGACTTGTAATGTTGAATGCAGGAAAAATTAAAACATATGTTAAATTCAGGTCCATATAAAGGTGCTGTTTGCTGAGCACTATAAAACATTCAGAACTACTGTACTTGTGAGATTATAACTCATGCTTTAGAATATTAATTCCTGTCATTCCTTCTTTTTCTCTTCTCATGCCCCAATACACATACACATTACCTCCCCTTCCCCCCGTTATCCCTACTCCTCTGTTAAATTCTCCCACTTCGTTGAGGATAGTCAGGCACCACACAACCCCTTACTTCACACTTGACTCTTACTAGCAGCATTCCTGGAAGATTATCTGGTGGGTTTTGGGCTGGCCTTCTTTGCCTTCAGCACCTTATTTTCCAGTGCTGATGGAAGTAAATGTACAACTTTTAAAAAGTAATTCATATAAGTTTATATTTAATATAAAGGACAAAGCTACTTTTAAAAACATTCAGGAGTAAACAGTTTTAAATTTTCTAAATGTCCAATAATAGAGAAATAGATGTGAGTTTATTGCTTGAGAGAACACTTCTGAAGCATTAAAAGTCATGTTTTTGAACACTCTAGTAATATTAAGCATCAAAAAGAAATACACTGAAGTGTAAATAATGGTTATCTCTGGATGACTGAACCAAGGGTGATTTTAATCTCTTTGTATATTCAGTTTTTCTGCAGCAAGCCTCTATTTCTCTACTACTCAGATAAAGACTATCAGAATAAAAAAAGAAAATTGTTTTTAATCTAGGTTAATCAAATGTAAGGCTGTTGGTAAAATACCAGAATATCCTGTAATATTTTTATTTAACTGCAGAAATCTTTTTCTGTAATAACGTCTTTACTGCAGAAATCATAAGAATGTTATTTATAAATAAATTTAGCATCCTAACCTGTTATCTTCATATAGGTGGCAGCTGAATTGGTTTATGTAACTGGCATCCTATCTGGTTTTCCCCCAAGACCTTTCATTACCTTGAATTTATACAGATGCTATTGTACGCTGTGATCATGTTGTGTCTTAGATGTGAGAATTCACAGTGTTTGCAGCCTCAGTGTTTGCAGTCTTTCGTCTCACTCATATCTGGAGTCTAGGTTACTACTGAAGGCTTTACTTAAGTACCAGTCTTAAATTAGTAGTACAGATACCTGACACACAGGCTACCTGTTATGTTTGTTAGACGGTAAAGTAGATGGAGAATTTCAGGTTTTTGGAGGGTCAAGTTGTCTGGATTCCTGCAGTTACCCTTGTAGTGAGGGTGGCTGCTGGGACTCTTGCCTTCTGTGCCACTCAGGAAATATTTGCTAAGGATCTCCTACATCCCTAACATTTTGCCAGGTGCTAGATTAAAACATGAATAAAACAGTGTTCTTTGGGGGCACCTGGGTGGCTCAGTTGGTTAAGCGTGTGACTCTTGATCTCAGATCAGGTCTTGATCTCAGGGTCACAAGTTCAAGCCTCATGTTGGGCTCCATGCTGTGCATGGAGCCTACTTAAACAAAACAAAACAAAACCAAAAAAACAACCAAACAAAAAACCAGTGTTTTTCGCCCTGGAGAAACCCAGGTTCTCCGGGAAACAAACAGCTCCATTTTCCCCAGCATTTATATGCCAGACACTGTTGGAAACATTATATATAATTCTCAGTATAGTTCTGTTGTTTATGTGACATATTTACTATGTGCCAAATGTGTGCCATGTACTGTGTCCTGGGAATGAAGGGAACAAGGCAGGTAGTGGAATAGTAATATTACAGCTGCTTAAATTCTAGTTCAGAGAGGTCATCTAATGTGGCCAAGATCACAGAAGTGGTAGTAATAATAGCCAGTGTTTATTGATTACATAGGTACTATCCCTGAGGGCAAAGTATAAAGATACTATAGACATTGTCTTAATTCTTTAAACAGCTCTATGTGGCATTTGATACTTCATTGTGTAGGTGATGCTGAGGCTTGGATGCCTGGGACTACACAGCTAGTTATGTGATAGAGCAAGGATCTGGTATTATTAGGTTTGTCTAACTCCAAATTCCATGCTCTTAACCATGATATTATGTTGCATCTCTTCCCATACAAGGAGTAGTAATAATAGTAATAGCTACTATTTATCATGTATCTACTGTGTGCCAGGTGTTTAGGTATATTATCTTAGATTGTCACGACCACCTTGCAACGTAGTTGCTGGAGTCTTCTGAAACTGAGCCTCCGGAGTCAGATAACCTGCCCAGGTGGTGAGTGGTAGGTAGAACCGGATCTGTCTGGCTCCGTCCTAAGCCTCTGCTCTTTCCATATAGTACCACCGTTCTTCCTCCATTTCTAATATTTGAGTCTGGCAATTTTTGTTTGACAGACTCACCCTGATGTATCTGTAATTCCTCTTGAGATGAAGCCCTAGGTGGTGTAACCTTGGGATTCTGGGTCTGGCCTTGCTTTTGAATGTATCAGTGAGCTATTAACAACTGTAAAAAGGTCTTCCTTTTCCTTTGACATTCGAGTTCTCACTCTATAGGCTGTGGCTGTTGTAAGCCTTCACTCTCCTCAGGACTTCATCACCCACGTGTGCTCTATGGAGGCCTTATCTTATCTCCAACATCATAAGGAGTGTCCCCGCAGAAGCCTCTCATGTACACTTGTCGAATTTCATTACAGCTGATCTCTGCATCTCCTCTCATGACCCCTCTCCTTTTCTTCTGTCTGTATCCCTTTGCCTCCCCTATCTCCCCTCCAGGCATATCACTGCCTACTCTTGAGTACTACAACTGGAAAAAACAACTGCTTGAGCCAATTATTTATTCTCTTAGCTGCCATCAGTTTTTCTTCTTTTTAGACTAACAAACTTCTAAGTGTTTATACCTGCTATCTCTATTTTCTCCTTCCTTTTATAGCAGATTACAAAACAATACGTAGTATAAATTCCATTTTTTTTTTTGAACATTATCTATTTGCATTGAAATGTCTAGAAGGGAAGACAGGCTGTCTCTGGATAGTGGATTTTAGATGAAGTTTTTTTATCTGTATTTTCTACCTCTTCTGCTGTGAATACATACCACCTATGTATTACCTATTTAAACATATTACCTATGTAAACAGATAAAGGAGAAAACTTTTTTCCTATTTATTAAAGTAATAAATGCTTGTTTTATGAACCTTATAAATTATAGACTAGTATAAAAAAAATTACTTGCAATCCCACAGCCCAGAATTAATAGTTTGTAGCCTTATCTCTTAGCTTGTATATCATAGATGTACACATTTGTAATAATGAAATACTACAGTTTTCTAACCCCCTATTGTTTTTGTGTAAACACAAAATTTCCATGTCTGCAAAATGTGACACACAGATACTATGACTTATTGAACCATTCAATTACTGTACATTTTTGTTACTTTGAATTTTTTAATTTTAGAATGACCAGTGACCAATGCGAATTGTTTGGATAGAACAATTCTATCCAAATTTCCAATTATTTACAAACTGGAATTGTGAGTCAAAGGATATAAATTCAGGCTGTTGCTACATACTGTCATATTACTTTTCAGGGAGGTTGGGCCAGTTTGTTTCTACCATCAATATCTGAAAGTGTTTGTCTTACTGCATAGTGAGCCTAGAGTGAGTTGTTACTGCAGTATGCTTCCTCTGTAAGAAGCAGTTAAGATGGAATATTACTCAGCCTTCAAAAAAATATGAAATCTTGCCATTTGCAATGACGTGGATGGAACTAGAGGGTGTTACGCTAAGTGAAATAATCAGAGAAAGACAATTATCATATGATCTCACTAATATGTGGAATTTAAGAACCAAAACAGGATCATAGAGGAAGAGAAGAAAAAATAAAGCAAGACGAAATCAGAGAGGGAGACAAACCATAAGAGATGCCACTTATGCTTAAGCATAGGAAACAAACAGGGTTGCTGGAGGGAAAAGAGGTGAGGGATGGGATAACTGGGTGATGGACATTAAGGAGGGCATGTGATGTAATGAGCACTGGGTGTTATATAAGACTGATGGATCACTGACCTCTACCTCTGAAACCAATAATACATTATATGTTAATTGAATTTAAAAATTAAAAATTAAAAAAATTAAAAAAAATAAAGCAAAAAAAATTTGTGTGCGTGTGTGTGGGGGAGGGTTGTTTCTCTTACAACAGAAAGAAGCAAATCAAATATTTCCAAGGATTTTTCTCCTGGATTCCAGGAGGCCAGATCTGCACACCTATTAAAGTGGCCCCATGAATGGTTCAAATTTGCCATATCAGTGTCATAGGGCAGTGATAATTCATGTCCTTAAATTTAAACATTGATTTTAAGTTTACCAATAAACCCTTTGAACTCTGGAAAAAAAAAAAAAGCAGGTAAGATACTTTTAATTGCATCTGTCTGTTTTCCCTGCTTAGTCAGGGATCCTGTCTGTGTTTATTAATACCGAATAATGCTTATTACAGTAGTAATACAAACATTTATTGAATTAACATTATCTTTTAACAAATTATCTTTTAAAAAATTGCCAATTTCATAAGCTAAAAACTTTTTGACTCTTGATTTTTTTTAGATTTTACTGAAATATAATTTACATGTAATTCACTGATCTTAAGTGTTCAGTGTGTTTTAGTAAATTTTTACAATTGTGCAACCAACACAATCTAATTTTATAACATTTTCATCCCTCCATCTGCCCCTCCTCCCCTTTGTGCCTGTTTGTATTCACTCTCATTCCTGGAACTAGGCAACCACTGATCCGCTTTCTGGCTCTACAGTTTTGCTTTTCTAGAAATTTCTTATAAATGGAATCATATAATATGTAGTCTTTAGTATTTGGCTTCTTTACACAGAATGATATTTTTGAGAGACTCATCCATGTTGTTGCATGTATTTTATTTATTGAGGTATAATCGACATACAACGAATTGCTCATACTTGTAAAATCTGACTTTTGTATGTACCTGTGAAAGCATTACAACATTCAAGATCATGAAAATATCCATTCCCCTGCCTCACAACCAAAGTCTACTCACGCCCCTATATAATCACTGCTCCCCTCCCCAGGTAACCACTAACTTGCTGTCACGATAGATTAATTTGCATTTTCTAGAATTTTAAATAAATGGAATCAAATGGGTTATACTTTTTTGTCTAGCTTCTTTCACTTAGTTTATTTTGAGATCCATCCATATTGTGTTTATCAATAGTTCAATCCTCTTTTATTGCTGAGTATCATTCCATCTTATGGATATACTTTATCAGTTTACCAGTTTGATGGATATTTGGATTATTTCCAGTTTTGGGCAACTGTGAATAACGCTGCTATAAACATTCATGTACAAGTCTTTGGGTGAACATTTTTCTTGGCAGATTCCTAGAGTGGAACTGCTGATTCATACGGTGAGTGCATGTTTACTTGTTAACAAATTGCCAAACTCTTCTAAAGAGGCTATATAATTTTACATCCCCATCAGTCCAATGTATGAGGTTCCAGCTTCTCCACATCATTGTCAACTAGTGATTTTAGTTGGTCTAGTGGCTGGGTGGTATTTCTCACTGCGGTTTTAATTTGCATTTTCCTAATGTCTAACAATGTAGAACATCTTTTCATATAACTATTAGCTGTTTGTATCTCTAATTTACTTGTGTTTATTTAGATCTTTTGTCTGTTCAAAAGTTAGGTTATTAGTCTTTTTATTATGGAGCTGTAAGAATTCTTTATGAGTCCTTTATCGGGGTGTTTTGGGAATATCTTCTCTGTCTTTTCATTTTCTTAATGTGCCTTTGGGAGAGCAATAGTTTTTAATTCTTAAGGAAGCCCAATTTATCAGTATTTTTTATTGCTTTTGCCTAACTCAAGGTCACAATGATTTTCTCCTGTTTTATTCTAGAAGCTTTAGAGTTTCTGTTCTCAAATTTAGGTCTTTCTATCCATTTTGAGTTATTTTTGTATATGGTATGAGGTATGGATTGGGGTCTTTTTTTTTTGGCATATGGATATCCAATGATTTCAACATCATTTTTGAAGACAATTTATTCTCCACTGGTTGAAAATTAACTGGCCATCCATATTAGGGTCTATTTCTAGAGTGTTTAATTGATGTATTTTTATACATGCCAATGCTACAATGTCTCAACTGTTTGCTTTATAGTAAATTTTGAAATCAGGCAGCCTAAGTCCTTCAATTTTGTTCCTTTAAAAAAGACTTTGGCTATTCTAGGTACTTTGCATTCTACATAAATTTTAGGATCAGTTTGCCAATTACTACAACAAAAGCCTGAAGGGATTTTAATAAAAGGGAATTCGTTAAATCTGAAGATTTGGGGAACTGACATTTTAACAGTACTTAACTTTTTAATCTAATTTAGGTCAGCATTATTTTTGCAGTTTTCAGTGTGTATTATAGTTCTTTGGTTATATTTATTCCTAAATATTTTGTTCCTTTTGATGCTAATGTGAACAGAATTATTCTTTTTATTTGAATTTCCCTACAGGACTGTTCACTGCTAGTATATGGAAATATGACTAGTTTTTGTATATTAAACTTGTATTCTGAGATCTTGCTAACTACTAACTCATTAGTTCTGGTAGCTTTCAGATAGATTCTGCTTCAGGTCTTTTATTTGGAGTATTTTCTGCTTCAAGGTTACATAATCTATGAATAGATAGTTTTACTACTTCCTTTACAATCTGAATACTTTCAAAGTCTTCCTTGTCTTACTGCAAAACATAGTACCCTCAGTTACTATGTTGAGTAGAAATGATGAATAGAAACGTCCCTACTTTGTTCTTGATCTTAGGGGGAAGGCATTCAATTTTTCACCGTAAGTATGATGTTAACTGTAAATGCCTTTTATCTGGTTAAGGAAGTTCCCTTCTATCCTTACATGGGTGAAAATTATTGTGAATGGATGTTGGATTTTGTCAAATGCTTTTTTGTGTGTCCATGGAGATGACTGCGTTTTTTGTCATTTTATTAATATGGTGTATTAAATTAATCGATTCTCGACTGTCAGCCAGCCAGCATTCTGTTCCTAGGATAAACCCCACTTATAGTATATAAACTTTTTTATACGTTGCTGGATTTGATGTGCTAATATTTTGTAATAATTTTTATATTGATGCTCTTTAGGGATATTGGTTTGTAGTTTTCATTTCTTGTGTATCTTTGTCTGGCTTTGGTATCAGGGTAATAATGGCTTTATAGAACAAGTTTGGAAGTATTCCCTCCTCTTATTTTCTCCAAGTATTTGTAAAAGATTAGTATTATTTTCCCTTTAACTATTTATCAGTGAAACCCTCTGGACCTAGACTTTTCTTTTGGTGGAGACCTTTAATAACCAATTCATTATCCTTACTTGACATAGTCTATTCTGCTTTTCCATTTCTTCTTGAATAAGTTTTGGTACTTTGAGTCTTTCTAGGATTTTGTCCCATTTCATCCAAGGTATGAAATTTATTGGGATAAGGTTGTTCATAATCTTTCTTTATAATTACTTTAAGTTCTGTAGTGTCTATAGTGATGCCTCCTCCATTCCTGATTTTGTTAATATATGCCTTCTCTTTTTTTTCTTGATCCAGATAAAGATGTATCTTAAAAAATATCTTTACAAAGAGCCAACTCTAGGTTTCATGAATTCTTTCATATTATTTCCCTATTATCTATTTCATGGATTTCTACTCTGATCTTTATTATTTCCTCATTTCTACTTATTTTGGGTCTGGTTTGTTCTTTTTCTAGCTTTTTAAGGTAGAGGCTTATATTATTGATGTTAGAGCTTTCTGAGGCTTCCTTTAAACACTGCTTTCACTGCACCTCATACATTTTCATATGTTCTTTTATTTTCATTCAAGATAATTATCTTGAATTATCTAAAGTTCTGTGTCGTTTCTTCTTTGACCCATGTGTCTTAGAAGTATTATTTAATTTCTAAATATTACGGAATTCCCAGATTCCTGTTACTGATTCCTACTTTAATTCTATTATGGTCCGACAACACACTTTATGTACTGTAATCCATTTGAATTTATGGGATCTCATTTTATTCACTCATCATAGGGCCCTAGAGAAGTTTCATGTGCACTTGAAGAAATGCATATTTTATTGTTGTTTTGTGGAGGGTTCCCTATATATTGATTAGATAAAATACACTGTGTTGTTCAAGTCTTCTGTATCCTTATTGTCTCTAGTTCTATCAGTAACTGAAAGAGGAATGTTGAAATCTCCAGCTATCACTGTTGAACTGTCTGGCAGTTTTTGTTTCATATATTTTGGGAGCTCCATTAAATGTTTAAATAGATTTAAAATTGTTATAATTTGGCTATTAACTATTTGTGGGTGTGTGTGTGTGTGTGTGTGTGTGTGTATATATATATATATATATGCAAACTATAACTATTTGCATTTTAACTAGTGGTGAAGTGGGAATTTTCATGTTTATTTCCTGGGTGAAATTTCTGTCTTTTGACTGTTTTAGAAGTGGTCATTATTCACATTCTTACTATTGATTTTAAAGAATCTGATTTATAAAAGAACATTACTGGTCATATGATGCAATCCAATTTGTTTGCCTCTTGGTTGTGATACAGAATTTGTCACTTTTTAAATGTCACTTTATAAATTTGTCACTTTTTAAATCTAGAAATGATTTCCTTATAAATTTCTCCCATTTCTTTTAAGCTTTTAACGTCTATTTACATGCAGACATTAGTTTAATATGTACTTTTTTCATTCACCACAGAGGGACACATTTTACTGACTGGTCTTTTCTTGACACATTTAAGATACTATCTTTTATCATATACATACCCTGTATCTCACCACACCTTTCTTTCCCAAACTCACCGCTATTCTTGTATATTTATTTTTTTATGTGAATTTGAGAATTAGCTTATCAAGTTCCATGACATATTCTAGGGGAATATATCAAATCAATCAATCAATCTTAACATGGCAAATGGTCATTGTATCTTTTGATGAAATTTTGGATTTTTCTTCATATTTATTTTCCAAGTCACCTTTTTTCTTGATACTAATGAATGGGATTTTTCCCTATTGTATTTTTAGCTGGTTATTTCTGGGGTGTGGGATTAATAACCTTTATCATTAACAAGGTATTCTTCTTAAGTTTGCTTAGTTTTAAGATTTTTTTCCAAACCAAAAAACATATTAAATTTTATCATATGCCTTCAAAGAATCAGTTTATACATACACATTTTTTTCCCCATCTTCAATCTGTTAATGACAGATTTTACAAAGTTAAACCACTGAAGCAATCTTGGGATAAAACCCACTTACTTATGATGTATTCTTTTATATATTGGTAGTTTTGACAAGTTATTTAACTTCTGTGGTTCAGTTTTCCTATCTGTAAAATGGGGATAACAGCATCTACAAAAAAGTGTTTTTGTGAGCACCCAGTGAATTAAAATATTTAGAACAGTGCTTGGCGCATAGTATGTTTTTTTGTGTGTGTATGTTTATAAATTAATAGATTTATTTTTGTTTAAATAAAATGGTTTAATTTCTTCCTTCTATGTACTTGGGTCTATTTTGTCATCCTTTCTCATGCATTTTGAGAGGATAGCCTAATAATTTATTTTAGTCTATAGGTTATAAATTTCCCCTTGTCCAGATCCCATAGGTTTTACTAAACATAATGCATAGTTCTAGAAAGATAATTTGTATTTTGACTTCTGCTTTAGTTTAACACTTATTTCGAAATATATTAAGAATATTTTTTAACTTTATTTTTAACTTTCTAGGTATGTACATTTTAGTTTTTAGTTGTTAATTTCAGGTTACATTTTAAGTTGTTGCAATTTCCTTCATGCCTTAATTAAAAGGCACTTCTGTGATGGTTCCATGTGTATTTGTTGGGTACCAGGTATACTTTTGTGTAACTGTGGAAGCCTACTAATTCTATATTATTTTTTTGGCCTATTTGATTTACTGGTTTTTACATGGCTGCGGATGTCAATTTTTCCTTGTATTTCTATCGGATTTATATATTGCATAAAGTTCATAACTTACTTTCATGGCCAACTGTTGAAATACTGAAAAGTCTCTTTTAAAGCTTTGAATTCTACTTGTCTCATTAATGTTACCATATCTGATTTTTACCCGTTACTATTCATTTGACTCTTACCTCTGTGTTAGGGATGAATCTAAATAATAGTATACAGTTCAATTTTTAATCCAATGTGATTGATACTATATTTGGATTTATTCTGGCCATTTATTTTGTACTGTCTTTATCTTTTTGTCTCTTCTTTCTTACTATAGTGGACATCTGTTGTTCCTTTATTGGCATAGCATTCCTCTTTTTTATGGCCATATTTTCTAATTTCCCTTGGGAAAACATATGGTTTGGATGGACCTGTATCGTGTACAAGCCTACTTCTAGGCCTCACTCCTTCAGGAATTGGTTCAGTGACTGGACCCAAACTAAGCCAATTAGAGTCAAAGAGACACAAATCCTAGGTTTTCTTTGAAACTTAGGGGAAAGGGATTTTCTCTTTTATTTGAACTTGAAGCTATCAGGTGATCATCTTGCTGCCACACATGAAAAACTTGCTGAGAGTGAAAAAATGAAAGGAAAGCATTATGTAAGAGATGAAAGAGATAAAGTCTGAGTTTCTCAAGTCAGTACTACCCCTGGACTTAACAGTTCTGTAAGCCAATATCTTTGTTGTTGTTGTTTATGGCAATTTGAGTTGAGATTAGGTCACTTGCCACCAAAAGAATGCTGATTAACACATTTGTCTTTCAGTAGACTGAGTTTACTAATTTTTTCCCCACTTAATCAAATGTCTTTTTCTAAAAATTGATTAGAAAGTTTTCCATTTCATTTTTATTCTCTTAGTGATTAACCTTACATTTTTAACACACATACTTTAACTCTAGTCATTGTTAGAGAAATATAAATTTTTCAGTATCAATATTCTCCACTGTAATAAAGATTCATAGTATATCATCCTGACCTCCTTTTACTCTTAACAATATATCTGTGATCAATATTTATTTAGTTGTAAGAATAAATTTTACTAATTTTGTTGCTCATAATTACTTCTTGCATTCCACTAGAATTCATTTACCTTCTTGCTGAAGAATATCCCTTAATACTTCTTTCAGAGATAGTCTTTGGGTGGTAAACTTTTTGTATCTTTGGATGTCTGAAAATGTATTTATTGGGCCCTCACATATAAACAGAAATAGAATTCTAGATTCAAAGTTATTATTATTTTTTTTTTTGCAGTATTTGAACGATATTTAATCTGCTTTTTGTCTCTGGTAGATCTGCAGTTCTTCATTATATCTTTATCTGAAATTTCACTCTAGTACAGGACTGGCAAACTACAGTCTGTGGGCCAGATCTCTCTCTCCACCTTTTTTTGGTACAACCCAGTGAGCTAAGAATGGTTTTGCTTTTTTAAATTTGAAAAAAAAAAGAATATTTCATGACATGTGAAAATGGTAGGAAGTTTTTATCTCAGGGTGTATTAAAATTTTATTGGAAAACAGCCACATTGATTTGCTTACATGTTATCTATGGCTACTGTCATACCACAATGCCAGAGCTAAGCAGTTGTGATAGAACTGTAAAACCTAAAATATTCACTACCTGGCCAAGAAAAATTTGCTGAACCCTGCGTATATTTATTTTTTTAAACAGCTAGAATTCTGGGAATTATCTGGCTATTATTTCTACTGGTTTCTGCAAGGATTTCTTACCCCAGTATCATAATCAATATCCCAAATCAAAACCTTTTTAGCTGTGCCTTTTATTATTCAGCCCAGTGACTGTGTTTTCATTTAAAATTTTCTTCTTTTAATTTCCAAGAAACTGGTCAGTCTCGTTTCAGGAGTGCAATATTCCCTTACCTCTCTAAAAATGGCTAATATACTCAACTTGAGGTCTTGTTGTGATTGCTATAGTGAGTCTCCTTCCAAGGGTGAACGTTTTTCCATTTGTTGAGTATTTTATTGATATTTGCATAATTTGTCCACTTTTCTGTGTAGTTGGAAACAGACTGCTGCCTCTGTTTGCATTGGCTGCTTAACAATGTGAGGTTACTACTGTTTTCAATGAGAATGAAGGGATGGATGGGCCATGCTGCTGCTGTGGATATTTCAGTGGTTGTACTTTGCTCCAAGATCCCACACTCTTGCTTTTTGTCTTTCCTTTTGGGATAGGATGAGATATATAAAGGTTTGACCTACCAGGATGCTGCTGCTTCTGGTCTCCCTCTTGCTCTTGGTTTCAGTCAAATTCAGGTATGGATCACCCTTAAGTGCTGCTTCCTTTATTTGTAGCAATTATCTTCTCCATCCTCCTGCAGAGAACCTAAGCTGTGGTTCCCTCTGCAATCTGGTCCCATTGTTTTCCTTCTTTCAGTCCACTGAAAATTTCTCTTCCTAAGTGGTACTCTGCATTTATTTTTCAATGGTGTGAGAGACTGAAGCAACAGTATGCTTTCAGACTACCTCCTTAAATGAGAAGCTGGTCTGAACTGTAGTTACTATTTAGAAGTCCACAGTAGTTTTGTTTTGTAGCCTAATATGTATTTTGTACATGGTCTATGGACAAAACCCACAAAGGTATTTTATCTATTTTCAGGGAATATTTTACCATGGCTACAAATAATAGGCTCCAATTACTTTTATTTTTTTTCTGGAGTTTTTGTTTCAAAAATCTGCTATCCGATGCATAGCTTTTTTTGAGTGTCATTCTTTTTTAATTCAACCTTTGTTGTCATTCTAAAATGGAATCCTTTTAATGAGCAAATTTATTCCTTTTCAGTTCACACTTATCTAAAAATACTTGCCTTAGTTCTGTCATCTTTATGCTTTGTGGTCTGTGTTGTTCTTTTGTGTGTGTATTCCGACTGAATTAGAACACTTAGTCTGGCTTTGGTTTTTCTTTTCTTTTTTTTTTTTTTGTTAAGATTTTATTTATTTATTTGATGGAGAGAGAGCCAGCGAGAGAGGGAACACAGGCAGGGGGAGTGGGAGAGGAAGAAGCAGGCTCCTAGCAAAAGAGCCTGATGTGGGGCTCGATCCCAGGACTCTAGGATCACACCCTGAGCTGAAGGCAGATGCTTAAGGACTGAGCCACCCAGGTGCCCCCAGCTTTGGTTTTTCAAGTGTTTATTTTAATTAGTATTCCTAAACCCTCAGTTTGACTTACACAGCTTCAAAGGATATCTATGGAGGCCTTGCCAATGAAATTTACACACAAGTTTTCTTTCTCCTCTTTAAGTTGTTACTTCTAGGATGTTTTACATATATTTCTTCCTCTTCTCTACGTTCCAGTTTTAGTTATGTTATTTTTTTCCAGATGTTCTGTTCTTTTCTTTCTGCATTTGAATGGATTGAATCTATTATTTATTTTCCACAGTAGTTGCTCCATTTCTGGGCACTTTATTTGGGTTTGGTTTGTTCTTGGTTTTATGATTATGTCCTTTTTATTTTTATTGATTTATTTATTTTTAAGATTTTATTTATTTGGCAGAGAAAGAGAGTGAGAGAGGGAACACAAGCTGGGGGAGTGGGAGCAGGAGAAGCAGGCTTCTCGCTGAGCAGGGAGCCCGACTTGGGGCTCAATCCCAGGACCCTGGGATCATGACCTGAGCCGAAGGCAGATGCTTAACAACTGAGCCACCCAGGCGCCCCATATGTCCTTTTTAAAGAAGAGCTCATGGGTGCTGTATTCCCTTCAGTTCTTACATGTTTGAAAATATCCATTTGTGCTTTCATGCTTAAATGTCATCTTGAATTAGTATAAAATTTGGGGTTATAGGGACACCTGGGTAGCTTAGTCAGTTAAGCATCTGCCTTCAGCTCAGGTCATGATCCTGAAGTACCAGGATCGAGCGCCAAGTCTGGCTCCCTGCTTGGCGTGTGGTCAGCTTCTCCATCTCCCTCTGCAGCTCCCCCTGCTTGTTCTCTCTCAAATAAATAAAATCTTTAAAAAAAAAATAAAACAAAATTTGGGGTTATAGAATCTCTTTCTCTGAGAAGTCGTATATGTTGTTTCATGGTCTTCCAGTATTCATTTTTACTATGGAGGTATCTGAGGCAAGGGTGATTTTTTTTGCCCCTTGTCTGATAACTTGAATTTTTTAAAAATGGAAAAAAAACCCAAATAAACTTTTCTTTGAATTCTGGCAAATTCAACACATATATGGAGAATCAATCATTATCAGAATTTTCTGGATAGGGTGTGACTTCTGACCTTTCAGATTTCAAGTCTTATTTTAAAAAGAGCTTTTTATTATCTTAGAATTTTTTTGTTCTATTTGCTCTGTTGTCTAATACATGTAAGTTAGATTCCTGTTGTTTTCCTTACGTATACCTAATTTTCTTTCTTATACTTTTTGTTGTTATTCCATCTTTCTTGATCTTTTAAAGGCTTTCTCCACATCTCTACTTTTTCTTTGATAGTCAAGAAATATATACCCACAAAATGATTTTTAATGTTTACATGGAATTGCACTATGTATATGTAGGGTAATTTTATTAATATTCCTATTAGTGAAAAATTAGAGGCAATCTATTCTAAACATCCACACGTGTTCTTAACAGTAGGGATGCTGCTTCATAAGTAAACTTAGTCTAATTCCTACTATGGAAGCTCAATGCCAAAAACTTTAAATCATGCTTGTGAATCTACTTGTCTGTCTGCTTCAAGCCTGATTCAGTCAGGCTTAAAATAATCAATGAATGATGAATGATTTTTATGGGTTTCTGGGTCAATGACATAAAAATGAGACCCCAGTTTTGTGGCTAAGCATATTAAAGAAATCTTTAAATTAAA
This sequence comes from Ursus arctos, assembly GCF_023065955.2. NCBI lineage: Eukaryota > Metazoa > Chordata > Mammalia > Carnivora > Ursidae > Ursus > Ursus arctos. Next base: position 26,227,649 of record NW_026622875.1, read on the forward strand.
GAAAGTGGTTTGGAGACGGCTTCTTCAATACTCTCCAAAAAGGTATTGAAGACTTAATGGTACAGGTGTGAGATGTACAATCTCTGTAGAGGGCTCTTTGACTTTATGCACTGAGCAGGATATTTGATATTTATCCTTCTAGATCTACTCTCTGCCTAGCTCTGTGCACCAGGAGGGTGATACAATTGGACCACATCAATTAGTTGTCTCATCTTCTGGTTTCTTGTTGGAAGCCATTGGGAAGTGCCAGCAGGATACCAAGCAATAGGAGGGAAGTGAAATTGGGTATTTATTCTAATACCTCTTAGCTGGTTTGCCAAAATTTCATTACTGAAGGTTATAAGTCCTGTCAGCTGACTCTTTCCATAGACTTACTCTCTTTGGGTTCTGATGATGGTTTTATCTCCTTGTCCTTTTAGGCTTAGAGGTAGAAATGGCTCCCCACTGTTGCTAGTTTTGGGAGTCTGCGTTATTTCTTGTGGGTTTCTCTAAAATCCTATGTTTTTGCAAGTATGCTGTTTGCTATACTTCTGGAAATTTGTCCTATATATGTATAAAATGACAGGTATATAAGATTATTCACCAGAACGTTATATTTCTAATAGTGGCATAACTATTCTAATAATGGTATAACTATATGGTAGAATATTGTGCAGCTGTAAAAACTTAGAACATCCATTAGATACATTTATGGAATAATCTCCAATTTATTGTTTTTTTAACTTTTTCGTGCACTCAAGGCCCCCAAAATATTTGTGAAGCCTCATTTATACCTTAGTAATAATAAAATACAAGTGTTTTTGGTTTATCATACTGTTTTCCCAATCTTTGTTATTGTTTTTATGTTTAATTGTTACATGGAAAATTGCATGCATTTAATGAGTACATTTTGATCAGTTTTGACATATGCGTACATCTGTGATACTACAAGGTACTAAACATACCCATCACCTCCAAAAATTTCCTTGTTATTCCTGTATTTTGTAGGAAGACTTAACATGAGCTTTATTCTCTTAATGTTTTAAAATGCATAATACCATATTTTTAACTATAGGTACAACATTGTACAGCAGATCTCTAGACCTTATTCACCTTGTGTAACAGAAACTTCATACAGGTATGGAAAAAGCCAGGCACCAAACAATGACTGTAATATGCTACATATGTGTAAGGGAAAAAAGAAATGTAAGAATGTATATGTGTATTTTTTTTTTTTTTAATGTAGGCTCCAAGCCCACCACGGAGCCCAGTGCGGGGCTTGAACTCACGACCCTGAGATTGAAACCTGAGCTGAGATCAAGAGTTGAATGCTTAACTGACAGCCATCCAGGTCCCCCGTATTTGCTTTTTTATATATACACATGTATATGCATATGTGTATGTGTGTGTGAGAGAGAGAGAGAGACAGAATGGGATAGAGAGTGTCTTTGGAAAGGTACATAAGAAAATGACCACAGTGATTGCTTCTGGGAGGGAAAAATGGGCAGCAGGAAACTTCACTATTTATCCTTTTGTTTCTTTGAATATTAAAACATACGAATATATTACCTACTCAAAAAATGTATTACATTAATAATAAGGATTAATTAAGAGCCTTAGAGGAACTGCTAAAGAATTCCAGAGAAGAAGATGGAAAAAGCCAACAAATTATAAAGTTGCTGAAATGTTCTAAGCAGTGAAAGTCTTGGATAATTTCTTACCATGGTCCCTTTATGTAGTTATATCCTACTATAAAATCCATGTAGAAGTAACTTCTTGTTCAGGGTTGAATGCACAAAACCATATATGGTAAAGATTTGTTTTAAACATGATCATCTTTATTATTTAAAAAAGCTTCAGTTCTTTCAGCCTCATCCTGTATTTACAGGGCTTGTAGTATGTATGACTCCACAATAATCTTAGCTTCCACTGAAAAGTACAACTCCATGAAAGGAAATGGGACATAAGAAGAGTTTTCAGGAAATTAGTGAAGAAGGGAAGAGAAGACTGCTGGGAAAAACAGTCTTTCAACCAAAGTTGATTATAATCACTCGTTTTTATGATATTCAAAAATAAGAATTACTAGTTTGATTTTTTAAGGTGGTTTTAATATTCCTGATACAGTTACCCCTGTTAAAAAAAAGTTCTACAAGACCAGGGAGACTCACTCACCCTTCCTGGAACTGTGCTTGGGCAGATTCCTCGGCAACAAGAGTCTCATATTCCTCAGCTGCAAACCTGTCCCAGTCAGAAGGCTCAGGCCCCTCATTCTCAACATCCTGTTTGCAGAGGACACGAAACAAAAATAATCAAAGACAAAGAATTAGAGATAGGTTTTCTTTAGTTATATACAGCATTTGTGATGACCTACCCGAAAATGTTTCATCTTAACGTGTTAAAAGAGGTGCTAAAAGTAACACTCCTAAAGTGATTTCTGTGCCTCCAATCACAAAATTATAGTGAACTCCTCGGTAGCTAATTCTTTAGGTCTAGATTCTTTTGCCTTAAGTCAGAGACCTTTCCCTAGGCCCTTCTCCCTGGCATTTTGCACAGCAGCTATCTGGAGTGACTTGAGGTTTTTGCATATGCCCACCTGAAATACACCCCCTTCCTCTGGCACATTTTTATGGCTTCTGTAAAAGCCAGCTCAGATACCATGTCATCTGTGCTACCTTCCTGGAAACAGCCCTTCTTCTCCCAAATCACTTCTTTGCTATACTGTATATGCTTGATGGCTACTTTTTGTTCTTTTTAATCTCTATTTGACCATATGTCTCTTCAACACAGTGTCTGGAATTTATTGAGCACTTTCTGACTAAAAATGTTCTTTGCAGATCAGAAGAAATTTTGATATACTGTCACCTCTTATAAAGTAAAATTGAAGGTTAAATTGATAACACAAATAGAAGAAATGAAGGGGGAAAAGGCTATACATTTTCTTTTCTTTCTACAATATGGACAGTATCTTGGATTGTATATTCCAGGTAAAATGTTTTTCCATGATTAAGATGAGTTTGCACTGCCCTCAGATGTAAGGTTAATTATGCCAAAAGAATGCAAATACCTAATATTGACCATACGATGTGTTATGATCTTTAATACATTTAAGAACCCCTACCCCATCCTTTTAACATCTTTGAAACTGGACACATCTTAGATTTACTTACAATGGCAATTTTTTTATTTGGTTAAAAGTATATAAAATAATGGGCACCTTTGAGTCAATGAAACATAATTTTGACTTTAAGCGAGTGATAATGTGCCTTGATATGCCCCAAGATCAGGTGCAGGGTATTTGTTTTTAGAAGGTGATCTTTGTATTCTTACTACTATTTAGGTCAACATGTGGAAGACAAAGAAAAGACTGGGCAAGTTTCCTGTAGTTCAAGTACTCCTGCAGGACCAATGGAAACAGTCCTTTTCTGTCAACATAATTTTTACTTTTTAAACAAGGGACTAGAAGGGAAGTGTTGATATTCTGCTCCCCCCTTTTCTGGACATAGACTATATGATGTTCAGGGTTTTTTGAGGGTCCACAGATTTTTGTGTATGGGGAAGGGAGCTTATCTCTATTCAGGTGTAGAATGACTTCACAGTGATAGTCATGTACAAAGATCACAAACACTTGAAAAAATGTTATAATTCACTCAGTGACAGGCAGATGGAGATTAGTTGTGGGGAGAGGTCCACAACTGGGTCCATTTTTCTCTTTTCAGTGTGCGACGGAATGTTTTAAATGTTATCTCTTTAAATACAAAATTCCTATAGGCAGAGATCATTTTTATCTGTAGCACACAACCCCTGATACTGCAGCCCTCAAATAGAAGTTAAAACCAGTACCTTCTGGACCGCAAAGGGATCTCTCTGTTCATGGTCTAGGTATTTCTCCAGATTAAAGAAAGTGTCATAAAAGATGTGTGCCATTCTGCATCTCTTCAGATCTCGTAGTGTTATTTTGCCTATGTAAAAACAAATCCAGTAAATTTCAAGAACTGTTTTGGCAAATGAAAAAGTCTTATATTGAAGTTTAAAAGTATATGTATATGCTAATTTTATTATACAAGATCCCTTTTTTTTTTTGAGGTAAAACTGACATAAAATTCACCATTTTAACCATTTTAGTGTATAATTCCATGGCTTGTAGTACATTCACAATGTTGTGCAACCATCACTACTATTGAGTTCCATAACATTTCTTCACCTCAAAAGGAAACTCTATAACCATCAAGCAGACCTTCCCTAACTCCCCTTACCTCGAGCCCTGGGCAATCACTAATCTGCTTTCTGTTGACTTTTTTTTTTTTTTTTTTTTTTTTAGAGATTTACTTATTTGAGAGTGCAGTGGGCCAGGGCACAGGGAGGAGAGAGACAATCTCAAGCAGACTCCCCACTGAGCATGGAGCCCCACTTGGGGCTCGATTTCATGACCTTGAGATCATGACCTGAGCCAAAATCAAGAAGAGTTGGATGCTTAACTGACAGAGCCACCCAAGGCGCCCCTCTATGGAAAAATTTCTTAAATAGGATTTGCCATCAATTGTTGGTTCCATACTATTTCTGTATTTGGGAAGCCAGTATGGAAGACTCTGGAAGTGAAATAATGTAGGACAATCCGGGATTAAATGCCCCACTCTGTTACATAGGTGAAAAGTACAAATGGTCTTTTACTCAGTCTTACCATCGGTGGCTGGCTTCACCAGGTCAAGCATCTGGCACAGCAAATCATGGAATGGCAAGGGCTCAATGCCCATGGCTTCCATCCGTTCACACTGCTCCTCATAGAAGTACTCTAGCTCGTACATGGAGAGTACACCATCCCCATCCACATCCATGCAGCGGAACCAATACTCAATGCTAGGAGATAAGGACGTTCATTAGCAATGGCCTGGAAAAGGTCCTTTTATTCATCCAGATTTATTACTGCTCATGTTTCTTTTAAAATAAGTTAGGTATGTATATACTTGAGACTTAGAGAAATACAGTTTTATAAAATTTGTTAGAAAAAGGCAGATCCCTTCTTCCCTTTATCTTCCCTTACCCAGAATCAGATACTTTCAACACCTGATTATTTTTTATATTAATATTTTAAGATAAGATGCCTATATTACCCCTTCCTTACATTTCAGTTTTAAGAACTGTATATTAATTTCATACTATGAAAGATGAAGTTTTAGCTCTTTTATCTCTCTCATTCCACTTTACCTATATGCCCTTCTGGACCTCATAATATAAATTACTCAACATTCAGAGTTTATAACTCTATTTTTTATTTATCTCTTATTTGCATAGATTTCTCTGTATGTGTTACTATTCAACGCCCACATCTGCCAGTTTTCTACATCCATAATCAGTCTCATTAGGATTCTATCTACTGGATTTTCTTGATGAAGTCTTTCTTGCTTCCTTCCGACCTATTCTAACTTGGACTGCTTGTTTTCTAGGCTGGGTTCACAGTTTCATCCCAGGGATTCCTTTCACCTTTCTCCCATTTCTTGTATTTCACACTTTCCTCATTCTTGGTTGACTTCCTTGTTAGGTGTAACACACCTTTCAGTAGCTTCCTGAAAAAGGGAGCATGGCAGGTAACTTTTTTGAGATCTTGGATGGTTGAAAATATCTTTTATCTACCTCCTAACTTGGTTGATATTTTGGCTTGTTATAGAATTATACTTTGGTGGTGCTCTTCCTTCAGAATTTTAAAGGCAATGATTCACTGTCTTCTATCTATCCATTGTTTTTGAAAAGTCTAAAGCCATGCTGATATCTGATCCTTTGACTGTAATAACCTGTTTTTTTTTTTTTTTCTTTAAAGCATATAGATGTTTCTCTGGGTCCCTGGTGTTTTGAAAAATCATGACGAAGTATCCTGGTCTGGGTCTAATTCATCTATTTTGTTGGGCTTTCTGAGAGCCTACTCAATTTGGAAACTACTATCCTTTAGTTCTTGGAAACCTTAAATTATTTTGTTTCTTCCCTGCCTCTTTTTACCCTTATCCATTCTTTTTCTGGAACTCCTCTTATTCACATCTGCATGGTCAAATATGGTAGCCACTGTCCACATATGGCTAGTTCAATTTTTTAAAAAAGATTTTATTTATTTGAGAGCGAGCGAGAATGACAGCAAGCATGAGCAGGGGTAGGGGCAGAGGGAGAGGGAGAAGCAGATTCCCTGCTAAGCAGGGAGACCAATGTGGGACTTGATCCCAGGACCCTGGGATCATGACCTGAACTGAGGGTAGACACTTAACCAACTGAGCCACCCAGGCACCCTGACTAGTCCAATTTGAGGTATCTTTAAGTGTAAATATACAATAGATTTTGAAGACTTAATATGAAAAAACTAAAACATCAATATTTTTATATTGATTACATATTCAAATATTTCAGATATATTGGGTTAAATAAGATACATAATTACAATTAATTTTATGTTTCTCTACATTTTTACTGTGGCTAGATTTTTTTAAAATAATTTTTTAATGTTTTAAGTAAAAATTGTATTTAAGGTATACAATAAGATAATTTAATATAATTTAATATATAGTGAAACAATTATGACAGTAAAACAACATACCATCCTTCACTTAGTTACCATTTTTGGGGCAAGGGGAATGAGAGGACCTGAAATCTACTCTCTTAGCAAATTTCCAGTATTCAATACAGTATTAACTATAGTTGTTGTCTGTTTCATCCTAACTGCAACTTTGTACCTTTGACTAGCACTTCCCCATTTCCTTCTCCCCTCAGCCCCGGCTAACCAAAATTCTACTCTATGCCTGTTTGTGTTTGACTATTTTTAGATTCTATATATAAGTGAGATCATGCAGTATTTGTCTCTCTGTGCTTGCCTTATTTCATTTAGCATGGTGTACTCCAGGTTCATCCATGTCATTGCAAATGACAGGATTTCCTTCTTTAATTTAAAGGGTGAATAATATTCTAGTGTACAACATACTTTCTTTATCCGTTTATCCACTGAGGGACATTTAGGGTGATTCCATATCTTGGCTACTGTGAATATGCTGCAATGAACATGGGAGTGCAGGTACCTCTTCATGATATTAATTTCAGAGCTCTGATTCAAGATGGTGATGTAAGAAGATCCTAAACAGACTTTCTCCCACAGATACACCAAATCAACAGCTTATATGGAGCAATTTCCTCTGAAAAGAACCCTTAAAACTAGCTGAGTGACTCCTACACATCGGCAAACAAGAAAAAGCCCACATCTATGTGGGTAGGACAGACTGAGATACAATCTCACTATAATTCCCCTCTGTCATGGTGACCCGCAATCAGGAAGGAACTTAAAACCTGAACTTCTTCCAAGGAGTGAAGGGTGTGAATCTCACACTGGGCCCCATAACTTTTAAGACCTGCAACTAAAAGATGACTCCCTAAAACATCTAGCTTTGGAAACCAACAGAGCTTGTGTCCATGAGACCCACAAGGCTATAGTGAAGTGAGAAATGGCTCTTAAAGGGCTTGTGTGCTTGGACTCACCCCCCCAGGGACCAGTGCAGAAGCAACCAATGGGCACCCAGACTTTCTGTGAAAGAGGCTCATTTCCTTATCTTAAAGCCTTGGCCTAGGGGTAGGCATCTAATTTAACACACATCTAGGGGCCTCCTCAGGTACCCTCTGGGGACAAAGGGTGGTGGATACCATCTTCACTTTCCCACCTCAGCTGCACTATAGAGTGCCAGTATCACCTGGAGTGAGATTTTACACACACCTGATGCCCTGTTTTCATGTCCGGAGCCCTGCCTGGTATTTGCAGCTGCCACCTAGGGGACACTCACTGATAGCCTAGCTCTCATGGCCGGGGGGCTTGTATTCCTGGGCCCCATGGGACTGTAACAATAGGAGATAAGAGTTCTTGGCAGGCTACTATACTCAGGGTACTGCACAGACAAGCCCCCAGGCTTTCTGTGAAAGAGGGCTATTTGCTTGTGTTGGAGTTTTAGTCCAAAAGGCAGGTTTCAGGTTTGGAGTTACTTTTATGGAATGGAGGCCAGTGCATGCCATCTTTGTGCTCTCCCTTTGTCTTGCTCCAGCTTGCTGGTATCTTTTAGAAAGGAGCATCTGCACTTGCATGATGCCCCAACTTTTTGGGACTACTGCCTAGGAGAAACTTCCAGATTGCCTAGCTCTGGTGGTCAGTAGAGCTTATGTTTGTGGTTCCACAGGACTGTATGCATATATGTGCATACTTTAAAAAGATGACAGTGAGCCTGCATTTAGGTGCTGAAATCCTCCCCTTTGGGACAATGACAGCTCTTGGCACAACCTCCACTACTGGAAGCTGTTTAAAATAAAATAGGGTGCTTGGATAATTCAAAGGTTTAAAAGACAATAGCTAGGGCAGGGTTGAACAATAAGATTCACTATTGCATGAGGCTGCTCTTCAAGACTTGGAGAGGTGACCATTTTATCTAATGCATAGAAACCAACACAGTCAAGCAAAATGAAGAAACAGAAAAAATATATTCTGAACTAAAAAACAAGATAAAACCTCAGAAAAAAATCCTTAATAAAAGTGAGTTAGGGGGCGCCTGGGTAGCGCAGTCGTTAAAGCGTCTGCCTTCGGCTCAGGGCGTGATCCCGGCGTGCCGGGATCGAGTCCCACATCGGGCTCCTCTGCTGGGAGCCTGCTTCTTCCTCTCTCACTCCCCTGCTGTGTTCCCTCTCTCGCTGGCTGTCTCTCTGTCACATAAATAAATAAAATCTTTAAAAAAAAAAAAAAAAGTGAGTTAGGTGATTTACCTAATAAAGAATTCAAAATAATGGTCACAAAGATGCTCACCAAACTTGGGAGATGAATGGATGAACCCAGTGAGAACTCAAAGAGATTGAAAATATAAGAATGTATCAAATAGAAGTCACAGAGCTGAAGGATACAATACCTGAAATGGAAAACACATGAGAGGAGTTTGATAGCAGACTAGATAAAACAGAAGAAAGGATCAGTAAACTTGAATACAGGGCAGTGGAACTCAAATAATCAGAGTAGCAAAGGGAAAAAGGAATGTAAAAATGTGAAGACAGTTTAAGGGACTTATGTGACAATATTAAGTGAACTAGTATTCATATTATGGCGCTTCCAAAAGGAGAAGAAAGAGAGAAAGGGGCAGAAAATTTATTTGAAGAAACAATGGCTAAAAATTTCCATAACATGGGGAAGGAAACAGACACCCAGACCCAGGAAACCCAAAGAGTTCCAAATACTAGGATTCCAACAAGGCCCACACCAAGAACATTACAATTAAAGTGTCAAAAGTTAAAGAGAAGGGGAAAATCTTAAAAGCAGCAAGAGGAAAAGAACTTGTTATGTACAGAGGAGCCCCCGTTAGATTATCAGCAGATTTTTCAGCAGAAACTTTGCAGGCCAGAAGAAAGTGTCATAATATATTTAAAGTGCTGACAGAAATTTCCATCACTACTACTCTGCTTGGCAAAGTTGTCATTCAGAATTGAAGGAGAGATGGAGTCTTTCAAACAAGTAAAACTAAAGGAGTTCATCACAACTAAAACCAGGCTTACAAGAAATGTTAAAGAGACTACTCTTAAGCTGAAAAGAAAGGATGCTAATTAGTAACAAAAAAAAATAGAAGTCTCTTTGGTAAAGGTAAATATATAATGAAAGTGATGGATTAAAAGACAAATGTAGTAAAAAGAACTATAAATTATTAGTCATGAGAAACACAAGATAAAAAGATGTAAAATGTAATATCTAAAACATAAAATGTAGGGGGCAGAATAAAAATGAGAGCTTTAGAATGTGTTCAAACTTAGGTTATTATAATTTAAAATAGACTGTTTTTAGTATAAGTTGTTATATGTAAGCCACATGGTAACTACAAAGCAATAACCATGGTAGATACATAAAAGATAAAGAGAGGAATCTAAGCATATCACTAAAGAAATTCAAAAAACCAGAAGAAGGGAGCATGAAAAGAAAAAAGGAACAGAGAAACTAAAAAAGAGCAAGAAAACAATTAAAATGGCAGTAACTATATACTTGTCAATTACTTAAAATATAAATGGAATACATTCTCTAATGAAAAGATGAGTGGCAGAATGGATAAGAAAACAAGACCTATCCATATGCTGCCTAAAGAGGGACACTTAAGTTGTAAAGATATGCACAGACTTAAAGTGAAGGGATGGAAAAAGATATTCCAAGCAAGTGGATACCAAAAGAAAGCTGGAGTAGCTACACTTACATTAGACAAAAGACCTTAAAACAAAGACTGTAATAAGAGACAAAGGGCATTACATAATGATATAAAAGAGTCAATACAACAAAACGACATATTTCTAAGTATTTATGCACTTAAAATACAGCAACAGCTAAATGCATGAAGCAAATATTACCAGACCTAAAATGGAGAAATAGCAATAAAATAAGAATAGGGGACTTTACTATCCCACTTTCACCAGTGGATAGATTATCCAAAAGGAAAATCAATATGGAAACATAAACTTTAAATGACATGTTAAATCAGATAGACTTAACAGATATACACAGAACATCTCATCCAAAAGCAATAGAATAAACATTCTCAGGTGCACAGGGAATATCCTCCATCATGTTAGGTAACAACAAGTCTCAATAAATTTAAGAGGATTGAAATAATATCATTAAGCATCTTTTTTTTTTTAAAGACAATTATTTTAGAGAGCATGAGTGAGCAAGTGAGCAAGTGGGGGCAAGGGCAGAAGGAGAGAATCTTCAAGCAGACTCCCTGCTGAGTGCAGAGCCCCACTCGGGCTGTATCCCACCACCCATGAGATCATGACCTGAGCCCAAACCAAGAATCTGATGCTCAACCGAATGAGCCACCCAGGCACTCCTCAGGCGTCTTTCCTGACCATAATTGTATGAAACTGGACACCAACTATTAGAAAAACCAAGAAATTCACAAATGTGTGGAGATTAAATAACATGCTATTGAATAATCAATGGTTCAAAGAAGAAATCAAGAGAAAGCAAAAAATGCTTTGAGACAAATATAAAAATGAAAAACAACACACCAAAACTTACAGGATACAGCAAAAGCAGTTTTAAGAGGGAAATTCATAGTGATAAATGCCTACATTGAGAAAAAAAGAAAAATTTCAAATAAACGAACTTAACACCTGAAGGAATCAGAAAAAGAACAAATGAAGCCCAAAGTTAGTAGAAGGAAAGAAATACCAAATATTAGAGTGGAAAAAAATGAAAAAGACTAAAAAGTTAGAAAACATAAAGGAAACTAAGAGCTAGTTCTTTGCAAAGATAAAAAAAAATTGACAAACCTTTAGCTAGACTCACAAAATAAGGAAAAAGAGAGGACTCAAACAAAATCAGAAATGACAGAAAATCAGGAATAACATACAGTAGATACATAAAAGATAGAGAGGAATCTAGGCATACCCAAAAGTAAGTCATCAAACCACAGAGGAAGAGATCATGAGAAGGAGGAACAGAGGAACTACAAAAGAGCAAGAAAAAATTAACAACGTCAGTAACTATACATCTATCAATAATTACTTTAAATGTAAATGAAATACATTCTGTAATCAAAAGACAGAGTGGCAGAATGGAAAAGAAAACAAGACACATCTATATGCTGCCTAAAGTGAGACACATTAGATGTAATGACATGCACAGACTGAAAGTGATAATAGTTAGAAACAATACCACAGAAATACAAACAATTATAAAAGACTACTGTGAACAATTATACACCAACAAATTTGAGAACCAGAGGGGATAAATTCCTAGAAACATACAATATCCCAAGATCGAACCATGAAGAAAGAAAAACTGAAGAGAATGAATACTTGTAAGGAGACTGAATCAGTATTCAAAACCACCCACCAAACAAAAGTCCAGGACCAAATGGGTTAGCTGGTGAATTATACCAAACATTCAAAAAGAATTAATACTGGGGCTCCTGGGTGGCTTAGTTGGGTAAGCATCTGCCTTTGGCTCAGGTTATAGTCTCGGGGTCCTGGGATCGAGCCCCACATTGGGCTCTCTGCTCAGTGAGGAGCCTGCTTCTCCCTTGCCTGCTCCCGCTGCTTGTGCTCGCTTGCTCTCTTTCTCTCTCTCTCTCTCAAATAAATAAAAATCTTAAAAAAAGAATTAAGACTAATCCTTTTCAAACTCTTCCAAAAAAATAGATTAGAGAATACTTCTAAACCCATTTTACGAGGCCAGTATTACCCTGATAATAAAAGAAGGACATCATGAGAAAATTACAGGCCAATATTTCTGATGAACATAGATTAAGAAATCCTCAACAAAATATTAGCAACTCAAATTCAACAATGCATTAAAAGGATCATACACCATGATAAAGTGGGAATTATTCCAGGGATGCAAGGAAGGCTCAACATCTGAAAATCAATCAATGCAATGCACCACATTAATGAAATGAAGGATAAAAATCATACAGTCATATCAATAGATGTAGAAAAAGCATCTGATAAAATTCAACATCCGTGTATGATAAAAACTCTCAACAAAGTGGGTACAGAGGGATTATCCCTCCACATAATAAAGGCCATATATGACAAGCCCACAGCTAACTTCATATTCAATGGTGAAAAGCTGAAAGCTTTTCCTATAAGATCCAGAACAAGTCAAAAGTACCCACTCTCACCATTTTTACTCAAGATAGTACCGGAAGCCCTAGCCAGGGCAATTAGGCAAGAAAAAGAAAGAAAAGGCATCCAAATTGTAAAGGGTAGAAGTAAAACTGTTAACTCTGAGATGACATATACAGAAAACCCTAAAGACTCACCAAAAAAACTGTTAGGATTAATAAACTCTGTATAGTTGCAGGATACAAAAATTAATAGGAAGTAGCAGAAAGGTAAATTAACATTTACAGCTACATCCTCAAAAAATATAATACCTGGGAATTAACCAAGGAAGTAAAAGACTTGTACACTGAAAGCTACAGGACACTGATGAAAGAAACTGAGAAAACACACATAAATGCAAAGACAGTTCATGTTCATGGAGTGGAAGAATTAACATTGTTAATATTACTCAAACCAATCTACAGATTCAGTGCAATCCCTATAAAAATTCCAATAGCACTTTTTACAGAAAGAGAACAAACAGTCCTAAAATTTGTATGGAATGACAAAAGACCATGAATAGCAAAGCAATACTGAGCAACAAGAAAAAAAGTTGGAGACATCACGCTACTTGATTTCCAAATATACTATAAAACTACAGTCATCAAAACACTGTGGTATTGGCATATTAACAGACACACAAATCAATGAAACAGAATAGAGAGCCCAGAAGTAAACCCACATATATATGGTTAATTGATGTAGGACAAAGGAGCCAAGGACATAAAACGGAGAAAGGACAGTCTCTTCAAAAATGGTGTTGGAAAAACTGATAGCCACACGCCAAAGAATGAAACTGGACCACTATCTTACACAATACACAAAAATCAACTCAAAAATGTATTAAAAACTTGAATATGGGGGTCGCCTGGGTGGCACAGAGGTTCAGCGTCTGCCTTCGGCTCAGGGCGTGAACCCGGTGTTACGGGATTGAGCCCCACATCGGGCTCCTCCGCTATGAGCCTGCTTCTTCCTCTCCCACTCCCCCTGCTTGTGTTCCCTCTCTCGCTGGCTGTCTCTATCTCTGTCGAATAAATAAATAAAATCTTTAAATAAAAAAATAAAAACTTGAATATGGGGCACATGGGTGGCTCACTTGGTTAAATGTCTGCCTTTGGCTCAGGTCATGATCCCAGCATCCTGGGACCAAGCCCTGTGTCGGATTCCCTGCTCAGCGGGAAGTCTGCTTCTCCCTCTCCCTCTGCTCCTCCCCCTGCTCATGCTCTCTCTCTCAAATAAATGAATAAAAAATATTTTAAAAAACCTGAATGTAATAAAACCACAAAACTGCTAGAAGAAAATATTGGAAGTAAGCTCCTTGATATCATCTTGGGAATGATTTTTTTGGATATGACACCAAAAACAAAGGTAACAAAAGCAAAAATAAAGTGACACTACATTAAACTAAAAAAGCTTCTGCACGGCAAAGGAAATCATCAACAAAATAAAAAGGCAACCTCCTGAATAGGTGAAAATATTAGCAAATTATATATCTGATAAGGGGTGTATATCCAAAATACATAAAGAAGTCATACAACTCAATAGCCCCCCAAAAAATATGATTAAAAAATGGGCAGAGGATCTAAATAAACATTTTTCTAAAGACACACAGATGCCCAGTAGTTCATCAGAAGATGCTCAACATGACTCAGGGATGCTCAACATTTCGTCAAGAAAATGCAGTTCAAAAATATAATGAGGTATCACCTCACACCTGTTAGAATGACAGTCATCAAAAAAGACTATAGAGTTTATCTTTGTGTATGGTGTGAGAGAGTGGCCAAGTTTCATTCTTTTGCATGTAGCTGTCCAATTTTCCCAGCACCATTTATTGAAGAGACTGTCTTTTTTCCACTGGATGTTTTTTCCTGCTTTGTCAAAGATTAGTTGCCCAAAGAGCCGAGGGTCCATTTCTGGGTTCTCTATTCTGTTCCATTGGTCTATGTGTCTGTTTTTGTGCCAGTACCATGCTGTCTTTGTGATCACAGCTTTGTAGTGTAGCTTGAAATCTGGCAATGTGATGCCCCCAGCTTCGTTTTTCCTTTTCAACAATTCCTTGGCGATTTAGGGCCTTTTCTGGTTCCACACAAATTTAAGGGCTATTTGTTCCAGCTCATTGAAAAATGTCATTGGTATTTTGATCGGGATGGCACTGAAAGTGTAGATTGCTCTGGGTAGCATAGACATTTTAACTGAGTTTATCTTCCTATCCATGAGCATGGAATATTTTTCTGTCTTTTTTTGTCTTCTTCAATGTCTTTCAAGAGTGATCTGTAGTTTTTAGAATATAGTTCCTTTACGTCTCTGGTTAATTCCAAGATAACGTGTGATTTTTGGTGCTATTGTAAATGGAATTGATTCCCTAATTTCTCTTACTTCAGTCTCAAAGTTCCTGTATAGAAATGCAACCGATTTCTGAACATTGATTTTGTATCCCACCACATTACTGAATTGCTCTATAAATTCTAGTAATTTGGGGGTGGAGTCTTTTGGGTTTTCCACATACAGTATCATGTCATCTGCAAAGAGAGACAGTTTGACTTCTTTGACGATTTGGATACCTTTTATCCCTTTTTGTTGTCTGATTGCTGTTGCAAGGACTTCTAGTACTATGTTGAATAATAATGGCGAAAGTGGGCATCCTTGTCGTGTTTCTGATCTTAAGGGAAAGGCTTTCAGTTTTTCCCCATTAAGAATGATATTTGCGGCGGGAGGAGTTAAGATGGCGGAGGAGTAGGGGACCCGTTTTTCAGCTGGTCCCCTGAGTCGAGCTGGATAGGTACCAGACCAGCCTGAACATCCACGGAATCAGCCTGAGACGCAGGAAGATACATGATCTCTACAAATGAACATCTCCAGCGCTATTGACGTACGAAGCGGGGAGACGTGAAACTGCACACAGATATCGGAAGATAAACGGAAGGGGGAGGGAGCCGCTGCGTTTGGGCGCCGGGAAGCGGTAGCCACCTGCACGGGGGAGCAGGCGGAATCGCGGACCGGCACCTGTGAGAGAGCAGACTGGGACCTTGAGCCAGGAACCCGCGCCACCAGACTGAGGGCCAGAGCTTCAGAGCACGCGGGGGCGGCTAGCAGTATTAGAAACAAAAAGGACAGAGACGCACCGGCCCTGGAAGTGAGGGCTGGGACGCCGGGTGTGGGGCTCACATCCCGGGACGCTGCAGGGTTGAGCAGCACCAACAGAAACAGAGTTAAAGTGGCCAGAACATCAGTGGAGAATGGTCCGCGATCCCTCTGTTCTGAGACAGAGGCTGAGATTCAGCCACTGCTGCTCTGACTCTCAGAAGAGCCACAGAAAACCACCAGGGAAAGCCGCCAGAGAACAAAAGTCTGGAAATACTGGCTCACAGTGTGCCCATCCCTATCCCCCCTCGCAGGGGACATGGAGACTCTACCCAAACAGGGTTGCCTGAGTATCGGCGTGGCAGGCCCATCCCCTAGAAGGCAGGCTGAAAAATCAAGAAGCCCATTTCCCTAAGGTCCCTATAAAACAAGTGCGCACTGCCTGGGTCCCGGTCAATAATTTGGGCTCTGGACAACCCCGCAACCTCTCCTCATCAGAATGACGAGAAGGAGAAATCCCCCCCAGCAAAGAAAAGACAATGAGTCTGTGGCCTCTGCCACAGAACTAATGGATATGGATATAACCAAATTATCAGAAACGGAATTCAGAGTAACAATGGTCAAGATGATGTGTAGACTTGAAAAAAGTATTAACGAAATGTTAATGAGAATATAGAATCTCTAAGGGCGGAAATGAGAGCGAATCTGGCAGAAATTAAAAAGTCTATGAGCCAAATGCAGTCAAAACTACAGGCTCTGACGGCCAGGGTGAATGAGGCAGAAGAACATATCAGTGAACTGGAGGATGGGTTAGTAGAAGAGAAAGCTAAAATAGAATCTGGGCTCAAAAAAATCCATTCTCAAGAATGTAGGTTACGGGAGATTACTGACTCAATGAAACGTTCCAATGTCAGAATCATTGGCATCCCCGAGGGGGTGGACAAAAACAGAGGTCTAGAAGAGATATTTGAACAAATTGTAGCTGAAAACCTCCCTAATCTAGCAAGGGAAACAAGCATTCGTGTCCAAGAGGCAGAGAGGACCCCTCCCAAGCTCAACCATGACAATCCTACGCCACGTCACGTCATAGTGCAATTTGCAAATATTAGATCCAAGGATACAGTATTGAAAGCGGCCAGGGCAAAGAAATTTCTCACGTACCAAGGCAAAGGTATCAGAATTACGTCAGACCTGTCTACACAGACCTGGAATGAGAGAAAGGGTTGGGGGGGGGCATTTTTAAAGCTCTTTCAGAGAAAAACATGCAGCCAAGGATCCTTTATTCAGCAAGGCTGTCATTCAGAATTGATGGAGAGATAAGGACCTTCCAGAATCACCAGACACTGACCAATTTCATAACCACGAAACCAGCCCTACAGGAGTAATTAAGGGGGGTTCTATAAAAGTAAAAAGGCCCCAAGAGTGATACAGAACAGAAAGTTACAATCTATAGAAACAAAGACTTCACAGGCAACATGACATCATTAAAATCGTATCTCTCAATAATCACTCTAAATGTGAATGGCCTAAATGCTACCATAAAACCCCACAGGGTGCAGATTGGATAAAAAGACATGACCCATCCATTTGCTGTCTACAAGAGACTCATTTTGAACCTAAGGATATGTCCAGACTGAAAGTGAAGGGATGGAAAACCATTTTTCATGCCAATGGACCTCAAAAGAAAGCTGGGGTAGCAATTCTCATATCAGACAGATTGGATTTTAAACTAAAGACTCTAGTTAGAGATGCAGAAGGACACTACATTATTCTTAAAGGATGTATCCAACAAGTGGATATGACAATTATAAATATCTATGCCCCCAATAGGGGAGCAGCTAGATACACAAGCTAACTCTTAACCAGAATAAAGAGACATATAGATAAAAATACGTTAATAGTAGGGAACCTCAACAATCCACTATCAGCAATAGACAGATCACCTAAGCAGAAAATCAACAAAGAAACAAGAGCTTTGAATGTCATACTGGACCAGATGGACCTCATAGATATATACAGAACACTATACCCCAGAACAACAGAATACTCATTGCACACAGAACTTTCGAATGCACACAGAACTTTCTCCAGAATAGACCATATACTGGGTCATAAAACAGGTCTCAACTGATACCAAAAGATGGAGATTATTCCCTGCATAGTCTCAGACCACAATGCTTTGAAACTGGAACTCAATCAGAAGGAAAAATTTGGAAGAAACTCAAACACTTGAAAAATGAACCATCCTGCTCAAGAATGATTTGATAAACCAGGAAATCAAAAATCAATTTAAACAATTTTTGGAGACCAATGAGAATGGAAACAGATCGTCCAAGACCTATGGGACACTGCAAAGACAGTCCTAAGGGGAAAATACATAGCCATCTAAGCCTCACTCAAAAGAAGAGAAAAATCTAAAATGCAGTTTTTATATTCTCACCTACAGACGCTGGAACAGGAACAGAAGAACAGGCCTAACCCACGCATGAGAAGGCAGTTGATGAAGATTAGAGCAGAGATCAATGAATTAGAAACCAGGAGCACAGTAGAACAGATCAACAGAACTAGAAGCTGGTTCCTTGAAAAAATAAT
This sequence comes from Ursus arctos, assembly GCF_023065955.2. NCBI lineage: Eukaryota > Metazoa > Chordata > Mammalia > Carnivora > Ursidae > Ursus > Ursus arctos. Next base: position 26,245,937 of record NW_026622875.1, read on the forward strand.
TAAGATCGATGAGCTACTGGCAAGACTTATCCAAAAAAATAGAGAAAGGACCCAAATTAATAAAATTATGAATGAAAGGGGAGAGGTCACAACCAACACCAATGAAATAGGAAGGATCATTAGAAACTTTTATCAACAGCTTTATGCCAATAAATTAAACAACCTGGAAGAAATGGATGCCTTCCTGGAAACCTATAAACTACCAAGACTGAAACAGGAAGAAATTGATTATTTAAAACAGACCAATTAATTAAGAGATTGAAGCAGTGATCAACCCCCGCCCCCAAAAGCAACAGTCCAGGGCCTGATGGATTCCCCAGGGAATTTAACCAAACATTCTAAGAAGAAATAATACCTATTCTCCTGAAGCTGTTTCAAAAAATAGAAATAGAAGGAAAACTACCAAACTCATTCTATGAGGCCAGTATTACCTCGATCCCCAAACCAGGTAAAGACCCGATCAAAAAGGAGAATTACAGACCGATATCCCTGATGAATATGGATGCCAAAATTCTCCACAATATCCTAGCTAATAGGATCCAACAGTACATTAAAAGGATTATCCATCATGACCAAGTGGGATTCATCCCTGGGATGCAAGGGTGGTTCAACATTCACAAATCTATCAGTGTGATACATCATATCAACAAGAAAAGAGTCAAGAACCATATGACCCTCTCAATAGATGCAGAAAAAGCACTTGACAAAATACAGCATCGTTTCCTGATTAAAACCCTTCAGACTGTAAAGATAGAGGGTACATTCCTTAATCTCAAAAAAACCATCTATGAAAAGCCTACAGCAAATATCATTCGCAATGGGGAAAAGCTGGAAGCCTTTCCCTTAAGATCATGAACACAAGGATGCCCACTCTCGCCATTATTATTCAACATGGTACTAGAAGTCCTTGCAACAGCAATCAGACAACAAAAAGGGATAAAAGGTATCCAAATCGGCAAAGAAGAAGTCAAACTGTCTCTCTTTGCAAATGACATGATACTCTATATGGAAAACCCAAAAGAATCCACTCCCAAACTATTAGAAGTTATAGAGCAATTCAGTAATGTGGCGGGATACAAAATCAATACTCAGAAATCAGTTGCATTTCTATACACGAATAATGAGACTGAAGAAAGAGAAATTATGGATTCCATCCCATTTACAATAGCACCAAAAACCATACATTACCTTGGAATTAACTTAACCAGAGACATAAAGGATCTATATTCTAGAAACTACAAATCACTCTTGAAAGAAATTGAAGAAGATATAAAAAGATGGAAAAATATTCCATGCTCATGGATCGGAAGAATTAACATAGTTAAAATGTCCATGCTACCCAGAGCAATCTACACTTTCAATGCCATCCCTATCAAAATACCAATGACATTTTTCAAAGAATTGGAACAAACAGTCCTTAAATTTGTATGGAACCAGAAAAGGCCCCGAATCGCCAAGGAATTGTTGAAAAGGAAAAACAAAGCTGGGGGCATCATGTTGCCAGATTTCAAGCTACACTACAAAGCTGTGATCACAAAGACAGCATGGTACTGGCACAAAAACAGACACATAGACCAATGGAACAGAATAGAGAACCCAGAAATGGACCCTCGGCTCTTTGGGCAACTAATCTTTGACAAAGCAGGAAAGAACATCCAGTGGAAAAAAGACAGTCTCTTCAATAAATGGTGCTGGGAAAATTGGACAGCTACATGCAAAAGAATGAAACTTGACCACTCTCTCACACCATACACAAAGATAAACTCCAAATGGATGAAAGACCTCGATGTGAGACAGGAATCCATCAAAATTCTATAGGAGAACATAGGCAGCAACCTCTACAACATCGGCCGCAGCAACTTTTTTCATGACACATCTCCAAAGGCAAGAGAAACAAAAGATAAAATGAACTTGTGGGACTTCATCAAGTAAAAAGCTTCTGCACAGCCAAGGAAACAGTCAAAAAAACTAAGAGGCAGCCCACGGAATGGGAGAATATATTTGCAAATGACACTACAGATAAAAGACTGGTATTCAAGGTCCACAAAGAACTTCTCAAACTCAATACACGAGAAACAAATAATCAAATCAAAAAATGGGCAGAAGATATGAACAGACACTTTTCCAATGAAGACGTACAAATGGCTAACAGACACATGAAAAAATGTTCAAAATCATTAGCCATCAGGGAAATTCAAATCAAAACCACACTGAGATACCACCTTATGCCAGTTAGAATGGCAAAAATTGACAAGGCAAGAAACGACAATTGTTGGAGAGGATGTGGAGAAAGGGGATCCCTCCTACACTGTTGGTGGGAATGCAAGTTGGTACAGCCACTCTGGAAAACAGTGTGGAGGTCCCTTAAAAAGTTAAAAATTGAGCTACCCTATGACCCAGCCATTGCACTACTGGGTGTTTACCCCAAAGATACAGACGTAGTGAAGAGAAGGGCCATATGCACCCCAATGTTCATAGCAGCATTGTCCACAATAGCTAAATCGTGGAAGGAGCCGAGATGCCCTTCAACAGACGACTGGATTAAGAAGATGTGGTCCATATATACAATGGAATATTACTCAGCTATCAGAAGGAACGAGTTCTCAACATTTGCTACAACATGAACGGGACTGGAGGAGATAATGCTAAGCGAAATAAGTCAAGCAGAGAAAGACAATTATCATATGGTTTCACTCATTTATGGAACATAAGAAGTAGGAAGATCGGTAGGAGAAGAAAGGGAAGAAGAAAGGGGGGGTAAACAGAAGGGGGAAAGAACCATGAGAGACTATGGACTCTGGGAAACAAACTGAGGGCTTCAGAGGGGAGGGAGGTGGGGGAATGGGATAGGCTGGTGATGGGTATTAAGGAGGGCACATATTGCATGGTGCACTGGGTGTTATACGCAAGTAATGAATCATGGAACTTTACATCAAAAAGTAGGGATGTACTGTATGGTGACTAACATAATATAGTAAAAAAATATTATTATAAAAAAATATTCTTGGCGGCATGTTTTCCCCATGTGGCATGTTGAATATATCATGAAGGTCCTTTCTGGCCTGCCAGGCCTCTGTGGACTGGTCTGCTACCAACCTTATGTGTCTACCCTTAATAGATTTAGGACCTCTTGTTCTGATCTGCTTTCAGGATTTTCTCTTTATCTTTTTAATTTGCAAGTTTCAGTATAATATGTCAAGGTGTTGAGCTATTTTTGTTGATTTTGAGGGGAGTTCTCTGTGCCTCTTGTGCTTGAATGTCTGTTTCCTTCCACAGATTAGGGAAAGTCTCAGCTACAATTTGCTCAAATAAACATTCTGCCCCCTTTTCCTTTATCTTCTGGGACTCCTATAATATGGATATTATTTATGTTTATGGAATTGCTGAGTTCCCTAAAATCTACCCTCGTGATCTAATAGTTTTCTTTCTCTCTTCTTCTCAGCTCTTTTTACATAACCTTATCTTCTATATCACTGATTCATTTTTATGCTTGTTCATTTTCATTTTTATGGCCTCCATGTGAGACTGCATCTCGATTACAGGATTTTAAATTTCACCCTGACTAGATTTTAGTTATCTCTATAGTAAGGGATTCTCTAGTGTCTTTTATGCTTTTTTCAAGCTGAGCTGTATCCTTATAATCGCTGTTTTAAATTCTAGTTCAGACATCTTACTTATATCCATATTGATTAAATCTCTGGCTATGAGTGCTATCTCCTGTTTTTTCTTTTGGGGTGAATTTGTCTGTCTTGTCATTTTGTCCACAAAAGAAAAGAAGAAAGGGAAAAAAAAAAAACCCAACAACAACCAACCAACCAACCAACAAACTAGATCCTGGGTGTGTTGTGGTCTGCTTATTAAAAGAAACTACTTCCCCAAATAAGAATAACATATATATGTATATATATATAGATAAAATAACATACACAAAAGGAAACAGAAAATATATATATATGAAGTATATGTAAAAATAATTTAAAAATAAAAAATAATTGAAAAAAGGATTATAATTGAAAAAATACTAAAAGACTAAAAAATAAAAACACAAAGAATGTTATATACTGTTTTCCCCTAGAGTTGAAGCTTTGCAGCCCTCTATGATCAGTCAAGTTGGTTTAAGTGAGTTGGTTTTGTTGGTGTTCTGGGGGAAAGGGCCTGTTGTGCTGATTCTCAGGCCGACTTGGCCGGAGTGTAAACGTGCCTCCAAGTGTGGAGGGAGGCAGGGCTCAGTGTAAGTGGCTCTGGACTCCAGTAGGTGGTGCTGTTTTGCTACCTGAAGGTTTTCAGCACTGAGGGGTGGGATGAGGATAGCAGCGCCCTGCTCTCTAGCCCCAGAGCTGAAAATTCACACCCTGTCGTCTTCAGTGACCCCTCACAGAAGGGCAACCAGTCTTGTCTCCCTGGTTTCCATCAGAACTCTGTGTTCATCCAGCCTCTGACCAAGAATTTTTATCTTAGGCATGCGACTGAGTTTCAAAACTCCAAATTTTAGGGTCTGCTGTGGTTAGGACTGCATTGTTCCTTTCAGGAAGTGTCTCATCTCACTTCTGCCTTTTGCTGGATCCATCCCAGGAAAGTGATCATACAACTCTGCAGTGGTTCCCAATTAATGGCAACACAGAGCAGAAAGCCAGCATGGAGACAGACTCAGTGTTCTCAGCTGGCATCCCTGCTCCTATGCCTGAGAACTCTGCTGCACTTAGGCACAACCTGTTTGTCTTTCAACCCCAGGGATCCTCAGACCAGGATGTCACACCTGGGATTCTACCCTGCTTCACCACCTGAGCACTGTTAAGCTAGGCATGTCCCCTACTGTAGCAGACTTCTAAAAGTTTCGCTTTTGCACTTTGTTGCTTATAATACTTTCAGGTAGCCTTCTTAAGCAGGCTCCCTCCCCTCTGTGGTATCCTCAGCTATATCACACCGGGTTCAAGTCTGCATACCTCCTATCTTCCAAACAGTGGTTGTTTTTCTACTTGTAGACTTGCAGCATTTGTCTTCTCAGATCTCTGACTGATTTCTTGGGTGTTCAGAATGATTCTATAACTATCTAGTTGTGTTCAAGGGATGAAACAAACTTAGGGTGCCCCTAGTCCTCCACCATCTTAACTTCTTCTCTGTTGGCTATTTATATGTCTTTTCAGCAATGTCTACTCAGGTCCTTTGCCCATTTTACTTTTATTTTTTATTATATTTTTTTTCCTTTTCCCCCAAGTTTTTATTTAAATTCTAGCTAGTTAACATATACCGCAATATTGTTTCAGGTGTAAAATTTAGTGATTCATCACTTACACACAGCACCTGTTGCTCATCAAAAGTGCCCTTCTTGATACCCATCACCTTTTTAATCTATCCCCTCGCCCCCCTCCCCTCCTGTAACCCTCAATTTGTTCTCTATAGTTAATAGTCTATTTCTTGGTTTGGCTCACCCCTCATGTTTATTTGTTTTGTTTCTTAAATTGCACTTAGGAGTAAAATCATATGGTATTCGTCTTTCTCCGACTTACTCTGCTTAGCATAATACTCTCTAAGTGCAATACACGTTGTTGCAAATGGCAAGATTTCATTCTTTTTTTTATGGCTGAATAACATTCCATTGTGTAGCACATCTTCTTCATCTGTTCATCAGTCGATGTGCATTTGGGCTCTTTTCATAATTTGGCTATTGTTGATAATGTTGCTGTAAACATTGGGGTCCATGTGTCCCTTTGAATCAGTATTTTTGTATCCTTTGTATAAATACCTAGTAGTGCAATTGCTGGATTGTAGGGTAGTTCTAATTTTAACTTTTTGAGAAAGCTTCTTACTATTTTCCAGAGTGGCTGCACCAGTTTGCATTCCCACCAACAGTGCATGAGGGTTCCCCTTTCTCCAAAGCCTCACCAGCACCTGTTGTTTCCAGTGTTATTAATTTTGGTCATTCTGATTGGTGTGAAGTGATATCTCATTGTAGTTTTGATTTGTATTTCTCTGATGATGAGTGATGTTGAGCATCTTTTCATATGTCTGTTAGCCATCTGTTTGGTCGTCTTTGGAAAAATGTCTGTTCATTTCTTCTGCCCATTTTTAAACTGGATTATTTGTCTTTGGGTGTTGAGCTTGATAAATTCTTTATATATTTTAGATACGTTATAACCCTTTATCAGATATGTCATTTGCAAATATCTTCTCCCATTCTGTAGGTTGCCTTTTAGTTCTGTTGATTATTTCCTTCACTGTGCAGCTTTATTTTGATGAAGTCCCAATAGTTTATTTTTGCTTTTGTTTCTCTTGCCTCAGGAGATGTATCTAGTAAGAAGTTGCCACAGTGCCTGTGTTCTCTTCTAGGATTTTGATGGATTCCTATCTCACATTTAGGTCTTTCATCCGTTTTGGATTTATGTATGTATATGGTATAAGAAAGTAGTCCAGTTTCATTCTTCTGCATGTTGCTGTCTAGTTTTCCTAATACCATTTGTTGAAAAGACCGTCTTTTTTTCCATTGGATATCCTTTCCTATTAATTGACCATATAGTTGTGGGTTCATTTCTGGGTTTTCTCTTATGTTCCACTGATCTATGAGCATGTTTTTGTGCCAGTGCCATACTGTCTTGGTCACTACAGTTTTGTAATATAGCTTGAAGCCCGAAATTGTGATGCCTCCAGCTTTGCTATTCTTTTTCACGACTGCTTTGGCTATTTGAGGGTCTTTTGTGGTTCCATACAAATTTTAGGATTGTTTGTTTCTAGCTCTATGAAAGATGCTGGTGGTATTTTGATAGGGATTGTGTTAAGTGTGTAAATTGCTTTGGGTAGTGTAGACATTTTAACAATATTAGTTCTTGCAATCTGTGAGCATGGAATGTTTTTCCATTTCTTGGTGTCATCTTCAATTTCTTTCATCAGTGTTTTACAGTTTTCAGAATATAGATCTTTTAAGTCTTTGGTTAGGTTTATTCCTAGGTATCTTATGATTTTTAGTACAATTATAAATGAGACTGATTTCTTGATTTCTCATTCTGTTGCTTCATTATTGCATACATAGAAATGCAACAGATTTCTGTATGTTGATTTTGCCTTTCCCCATTAAAAAAAAAAAAAGATTTACTTACTTTAGAGAGAAAGAGAGAGAAAGAGAGTGTGAGCTGGGGGTGGAGGGAAAGAGGGAGATAGAGAGGTAGAGAGATAATCTCCAGCAGACTCCCCGCTGAGCACGAAACCTGATGTGGGGCTGGATCTCACAACCCTGAGATCGTGATCTGAGCCAAAATCAAGAGTCGGATGCTTAACTGACTGAAACTCCCAGGCGCCCCTGTGTTTGGCCATTTTTAAATTGAGTTGTTACTGAACTGTTTCTTGTTACTGAATTGTATGCATTCCTTGTATATTTTGGATGTTGATTTCCTATCAGATGTATGGTTTACAAATATTTTCTCCCATTCTGTAGGTTGTTTTTATTCTTGATTCTTCCCTACTAGATGCTTTTTAGTTTGATACAATCCCATCATCTATTTTTGCATTTTTTTTCACCTATGCTTTTGGGTCATATAAAAAAAATCAAATTGCACAGACCAATGTCAGGAAGCTTGTTCTCTATGTTTTCTTCTAGTAATGATAGTTTCAGGCCTTACATTTAACTCTAATCCATTTTCAGGTTGTTTTTGTTTTTTGTTGTTTTTTTTAATGAAATGAGGTAAGTGTTCAACTTAATTCTTCTGCATGGACATAACGAGTTGTCCCAGCATCCTTTATTGAAGAGACTTTCCATTCCCCATGTGTCTTCATGGCATTGTTGTCAAAGGTCAATTGGCCATAAATGCACAGATCTATTTATGTGCTCTTTACCTGGCCTAATAGTCTATATTTTTGTTTTTATGTCAGTAGCACACTTTTTTGATTAGTATAGCTTTGTAGTATATTTTGAAATCAGGTAATGTGATGCCTCTAGCTTTGTTCTTGTTGCTCAAGATTGCTTTTGCACTTTGCAATCTTTTGTGGTCCCAAATGAACTTTAGGATTGTTTTGTCTACTTTTGTATGAAAAATGTCATTGGAATTGTGAGAAGGATTGCATTGCTCTATAGACAGCTTTGGGGAGTATTTTAATAATATTAATTCTTCTAATCCATGAAGATGGGATATCCTTCCATTTTTTTGGTCTTCTCTTCAAATTCTTTCATCAAGGTTTTATAGGTTTCAGTGTACAGATCTCTGACCTCCTTGGTTAAATGTATTCTTACATTAAAAAAATTTTTTTTGATGCTATTGTACATGAGATTGTTTTACTTTTCCAGATACCTTATTAGCATGTACAAATGAATGGATTTTTGTAGACTGATTTTGTATCCTGCAACTTCACTAAATTAGTTCATTAGTTCTCATAGTGTTTGGTGGTCTTTAGGGTTTTATATATAAAATTGATCCTTGAACAACATGGGTTTGAACTGCATGGGTCCACTTATACATGGATTTTTCTCGGTAAGTACAGTATTATAAATGTATATTCTCTTCCTTATAATTTTTTAAAAATTCTTTTCCCTCTAGCTTACTTCCTTCTAAGAATACAGTAAATAATATATCTTACATACCAATATGTGTTAATCAACTGTTTATGTTATCAGGAAGGCTTCTAGTCAACAGTAGGCTATTAGTAATTAAGTTTTTGGGGAGTCAAAAGTTAAATGTGGATTTCTGACTGTGTAGGAGGTCAGTGCCCCTAACCCCTGTGTTGTTACAGGGTCAACTGTATAAGATTATGACCTCTGCAAACAGAAAAAACTTTACTTCCTCCTTTCTCATTTGGATGTCTTTTCTTTATCTTGCCTAAAAATTCTAGCTAGAACTTCCAGTTGAATAAGTGGCAAGAGTAGGCATACTTGTCTTATTCCTGATCTTAGAGGAAAAGCTGTCAGCTTTCACCAATGAGTATGATGTTAGTTGTGAACTTGTTATACACAGCCTTTGTTGAGGTACATTCTCTTTCTACCCAGTGTGTGTGTATGTGTGTGTGTGTGTGTGTGTTTAAATTATGAGATGGTATGAATTTTGTCTAATGGTTTTTCTGTATCTATGGAGTTGATCATATTATTTTAACACTTCTGTTAATGTTGTATATGACACTTACTAATTTGTGTATGTTGAACCATCCTTGCATCCTAGGGATAATCCCCAATTGAGCATGGTGTATGATCCTCTTAATGTGCTGTTGAATTTGGTTTGCTAGCATTTTGTTGAGGATTTCTGCATCTATATTCATCAGGAATATTAGTCTATAATTTTCTTGTAGTGTGTTTGTCTGGCTCTGGTATAGGGAATTGCTGGTCTTGTAAAATTAGTTTGGGAGTGTTCCCTCCTCTTCGACTTTTGAGAAGAGTTTGGGAAGCATTGGCATTTATTTTTCTTTACCTGTGAAGCCATCAGGTTTTGGGCTTTTCTTTTTTGGAAAGTTTTTGATGGCTGATTCTATCTCCTTACTCATTCATTATAGGTCTGTTCAGAAATTCTACTTCTTCACAATTCAGTCATGGAGGGTTGTATGTTTCTACAATTTTTTCCATTCTTGTATGTTATCCAATTTGTTGGCATATAAATCTTCATAGTATCTCTTGCTTTTACTTCTGTGGAATCAATTGTAATATCTTCTCTTTCACTTATAATTTATGAGCCTTCTCTTTTTCTTAGTCTAAGATTTGTCAATTTTATCTTTTCATAAAAAAACTTAGTTTAATTATCTTTTCTACTGTTTTTCTAGTCTGTATTTCATTTATTTCTGTTCTGATTTTTATTATTTTCTTCCTTCTGCTACTTTTAGGTTTAGTGTATTCTTTTTCTAGTTTCTTGAGGTATAAAGCTAGGTTATTTCAGATCTTTCTTTTTTTTTCTTACTGTAGGCATTTATTAAACTTCCCTCTTAGAACTGCTTTTGCTGCATCCCATAAGTTTTTTTTGCATCCCATAAGTTTTGATATGTTTTGTTTCCATTTTCATTTGTCTCAAGATACTTTTTTATTTCACTTCTGATTTCTTCCTTGACTAATTGATCATGAGTGTTTTAACTTTCTACATATTTGCAATTTTCCCACTACTGTTGATTTCTAGTTTCTTACCACTGTGGTTTTAAAAGATACTTGATATAATGCTATCTTCTTAAATTTATTGACTGTTTTGTGGCCTAACATATGATCTATCCTGGGAAATTCTCTGTGATTGCTTGAAATGAATGTGTGTCTTGTTGCTGTTGGATGGAATGCTCTGCATATGTCTGTTAGGTCGATTTGGTCTGTAGTGTTGTTCAAGTCTGCTGTTTCCTAATTTTTCGTCTAGATGATCCATCCATTGTTGCAAGTAGGCTACTGATGTCCCTTTTATTATATTGCTATTTTCCCCCTCAGTTCTGTTAATATTTACTTTTATTTTGCTCGAATGTTGGGTGCATATATATTCACCCAATTGTTGTTGGGTGAATATATATGAACAAATATATATGAATATATATGAACATATATATTCACCCAGTTGTTGTTGTATCCTCTTCATGAATTGACCCCTTTATCATTTTATAATGACCTTCTTTGTCTCTTGTGACAGTTTTTGAGTCAAAGTCTATTTTGTCTGATATTAAGTAATGTCACCCTGCTCTCTTTTGGTTGCCATTTCAATGGAAGATCTTTTCCCAACCCTTCACTTTTAGCTTATGTGTGTCCTTTGAGGTAAAATGAGTCCCTAGTAGGCAGCATATTGTGGGATTTTATTTTTTAATCCATTTGGCCATCTGTGTCTTCTGATCAGCTATTTTGATCCATTTACATTTAAAGTAATTATATATATATATAAGGACTCACTGCCATTTTGTTAATTGGTTTTGACTATTGTGTAGACCTTTTATTCCTTTCTTGCTGTCATCCTTTGTCATTTGTTGGTTTTTTGTAGTGGTATACTTTGATTACTTTCTCTTTATCTTTTGTGTATCTACTATAGGGTACTTTTTGTTTAACATGAAACTTCCAATAAAACATAGTTATAATAATCTATTTTAAGTCGGTAATAAGAACTTAAGTTCAATTGCATACATAATCTGTATGGTTTAACTTCTCCTTCCCCAACATTTTGTTATTGACGTCACAATTTATTTCTCTTCTATATTCTGTATCTAGCATCAAATTATTGTAGATATAGTTATTTCTGATACTTTTGTCTTTTAACTTACATACCAGAGTTAAAAGTGATTTATGCACTACCATTATAGTATTAAGAGTATTCTGAATTTGACTATATTCTTAGTTTTACAATAAGTTTTATACTTTCATATGTTTTCCTTTTAGTTGGCATTCTTTCCTTTCAATTTGAAGAACTCTCTTGAGCATTTCTTCCCCCCCCCTTTTTTTTTAAAGATTTTATTTATTTGACAGAGAGAGACACAGCAAGAAGAGGGAACACAAGCAGGGGGAGTGGGAGAGGGAGAAGCAGGCTTCCCGCTGAGCAGGGAGCCCGATGCAGGGCTCAATCCCAGGACCCTGGGATCATGACCTGAGCCGAAGGCAGACGCTTAATGACTGAGCCACCCAGGCGCCCCTCTTGAGCATTTCTTGTAAAGCAGGTCTACTGTGATGAACTCCCACAGATCTTGTGTGACGGAGAAAGTTTTTATCTCACTTTTCTTCCCCTGAAGGACAGGCTTGCCAAGTATAGTGTTCTTGGTTGGCAGTTTTTTCTTTTGGCACTTTGAATATATTATCCCATTCTTTCCTGGTCTGCAAGGTAGTCTGCTAAGAAATCCACTGCTAGGGATTCCCATGTACATGATGAGTGGTTTTCTCTTGCTGTTTTCAAAATTCTGTCTTTGACTTTTGAGAATTTGTTTATAATGTGTCTTGGTGAAGATCTCTTTATATTTTATGTTTGGGGTTCCCTGGACTTCATGGATCTGGATGTTCATTTCCCTCTCCAGATTATAGATTAGTAAATTTTTCTGTCATCATTTCTTTAAATAAGTTTTCTCCCTTTTCTTTATCTGTTTCTTCTGGGACTCCCATTAATGTGAGTATTGTTTCTTTTAATGGTGTCCCCTAATTCTTCCAGACTTTTTGCCCTCTTTTCCATTTTTTTCTTTTCCTTTTCTTTCCTCTGATTGGGTAATTTCAGCTGACTTGTCTTCATGCTCACTGATTCTTTCTTTTGCTTGATCGAGTATGCTGGTAAAGCTGTGGAATTTTTCAGTGCAGTCATTTTGTTCTTCAGTCCTAGGATTTCCTTTTGGCTTGTTTTTATGGTTTCTCTGTGTCGCACTTCTCATTTTCTTCATGTATTGTTTCTGTGAGTTTGCTTTGTTGTTTTCTCTTGTAGTTATTGAGATTCTTTAGGGCGATTATTTTGAATTCTTTGTCAGGCAGTTTGCAGATCTCAATTTCTTTAGGGTCAGTTACTGGTATTTTATTTTTTCTTTGGTAGTGTCACATTCCCTTGGTTATTCATGATCATTGTGACACTGCATTGATGTCTCTGCATCTGAAAAAGGAGGCATCTCTTTCAATCTTTAAAGACTGACTTTGGCAGAGAATGCCCTTTAGCAGTCTGTGTGTTCAGAAATTCTGGGCAAGCTGTTGATGGGGTCTGTGGTGAGTCTGTGGCTAGAATCCTCAGGGGGCCCAGGTCAGCAAGTGAGCAGGCTTGTGCCTGGGTCCTTGGGGGCTGACCTGGTAGTAGCTGGGTCTTGAGCTGGAGTCTGCAAGGTGTGGCCTGCTGCTGGGATGGGTTTGTGATGCCAGAAGTGTAGGTCTGCAGTGGTGGACCTGGAGCCTGGGTCTCTTGGGGCTGGTCACTGTTGAGGTCTACTGGATTTTGCTGGAGCCTGGGGATCTAGGGGCTGATATGACACTGGGGCAAGCTTGGGGTTGCAGGGGCCAACCTGGTGTTGGACAGTTATGGAGGATGGTCTGCGGTAGCCTACTTGGAGTCTGGTGTTGTGAGGTCTGGCTTGGTGCTGAAGTGAACCTGGAGCGTGGCTCTGTGGGGGCTGGCCTGGCACTGGGCTGGGCCTAGTGGCTGGGCCCACTGGTGCTTGCCTGCTATTGATGTTCACTGGGGGCCTGTTGCTGGGGTCCACAGTCAAGGTGGATGCTCACTTCACTCTCCTTCCCTTGTGGAGAGGGTATCTCTCCATACTGGGCTGCCTGGGCTTTAGCGCTGGGATGACACAGGTAATATGAGATTTTCCTTTCTACCTTCTTCATCTTTTCTTATTTCTGTGCTCCATCCAGGTGCTGCAATCTCTTATCTGGAATCCTTTGCTCTTGTGAAGGTATTTTTATGCATGGATAGCTGTTCAAATTCATGCTTCTGTGAGGGGACAAGCAATGGAAGCTTCTAGTCTGCCATCTTGCTGACATCAATCTCTTACAATGAAATTTTGAAATTGCATACATGGCTTACATATTTCAATTTCCAGTTATGTCTGGATTTTTTGCACTGGTTCTTTAATTTTCATAACTTTTTTCTATTGTTTCATCTTTTTCGTTGTTCTTTTTGTGAGGTTTATTTAACCTTATCTTCGAGACATTTTGTGTTTTGTTATCATAGTTTTGATTTTCCAGGGTTCTTCTTTGGTTCCTTGAATGTTCCTTTTATAAAAATTATCATTCTGTTTATGTTCTGTGAATGTAATTTCTTCTATTATAGTGTCTTGTTATTGCTGCTGTAGGTTTCTTTTCCCTGAAGTTGTCTGTTTCATTCATGTTACTTCCCCCCCTTCTGTTTGTTTGGTCTCTACCTTTTATGTAAGAGGTTTTACTCGGGTATTTAAAGATCCTTTGTTCTCCACTCATATTTAAGAATAGATGCTAAAAAGCTGATTGGAAGTTCTGATCTACAGGTTTCTTTACTGTAAAATAATCTGGTTGGGTTCATTCCTTGGAAATGATCCAAAGTCAAACCTTCAAGGTCTGATCAGATTCTCCACAAAAGCACCTTTTATTCACCTGCATAGAGGTTCAGAACAGGTTGCCTGGATTCTGTAGATTGAGTGAGGAATGAAGACTGGGCATCTCAGCATTCATATGCATATACTCATTTATGTTGTTTTCAGTATGGTACCCATACCTTCAATTGTGCTCCCCAGTCTAGAGATCCTCTATTTTATACTCTCGTGGGAATAAAGTACCAGTCTTCTGCCTGGGCAGAGATAATCTGGGGGTCAACTGTTTGTTCAAACTTTCTATATAAACTCTCCTGATTTTTGGTTTTACCTTTATTCCACCCACCCACTTCCATGGTCCCCCAAGTCTTGAATGTTTGAAGGTTTTTGCTGGGTATATCTAGTTGCTTCTTGGTCCTTATCTCTGTTAACTTGGGACTTAGGTAGTCTGCTAAGTTTATTTACTTTCAGTTTCCAAATATTTATCTCTTCTCTTTTTTCCTTTGTTAATAACAAATTTATTTTCTTTTTTTTCTTAAAAATTTTAAAAGTAATCTCTACACCCAATGTGGGGCTCAAACTCATGGCCTTGAGATCAAGAGTTGCATGCTCTACTGACTGAGCCAGCCAGGAACCCCATGAATTTATTCTTTAAAAAAATCTCTTCACTGTCATTTTAGTATAATTTCAGGAGGGAACAAAAGTACTAGAAGTGATTAAATTTCTATCTTCACTCAGTAGGTTATTCACACTGTATTATCACCACTTTATCATTTAGCATTGTCACTTAGAGTAGCAATTTAGCCATGGCATTAATTAATTACAAAATATGAAGCCATTAGCATTAACTGGTGACAGGGACAAATATTTTCTAAAAAACTGCTGATTCCTGGGGGTAAACTAAAACTTCTTAAGATAAGGTTCTAGGAGGCCCTTGGTTAAACTCTCATTTGTAGTCCCTGAGGCATATTAAGAACCCCCATATATTTAATGGTTTTAAAAATTATCTTTTAAGGAGAGAAGGGTGAAATTAAGTTGTGACTATTATTTTCAAGTAATTTAATGTATTTTAATGTGTTAAAATCTAGTACCTTTATTCAGAGAGATAAATTTTCTATTATTTCAACAAATTAAATATTTAATATTTGCAAAGTTCTTTTGAGAAAACTATTTTTATAAATTGTATCAGCTTGATGTTTAATGTTACCATTAAAGAACAGAAGAGACATTCATTGGATCCAATGAACATGTAGTAATAGTTTGGCTGTGGTGAGATCAGTCATATCACATCTACTCTGAGTTTTATAAGTTTCAAAAGACTACTACCCCACTTTGAAATATTTCCTGATTGTGAGAAAAACCTTACAGTGATCTCATGAGCAGAGGGCTATAATAAATGTGGCAATGTGGTTGTTATTCTATTGTGTCACTACATTTTTAGTAATAATGTTTTGCGTAGTAGGAAAAGGAGCAGTAGCCTTTCCTTTGACTAGTCTCTAAGGTTTCTTTAGCCTTCAAATTCCTTATTACTTATCTTAAGATAATAAAAATTAGGACAGTAGGAGGAAAGTAACTCTTAGTTTTGACAAGTACCTAATGGTACTGAAGTGAAAGGCAACTTATTTTACTGAGAAATATAAACTACTTTAGTCAGTTGCATTTTAAGTTAAGAACTAAGATAAAAGAGTCTATACAATAAACAAAGCTAAAGTATACACTTTAGTAAGTCTCTATAACTCATAAGAGAGAAAGAAAGCTAGAAGGCAAAGAGACAGACATATTGCCTTGATATCTGACAAAGTCACATGATAGCTGCCTTTGAATATTTGAGAGTAATCATGGGTCGATGGATCAGATATAATTCTGTATTAGAGAGCATAAAAAGGATCAATGTACAAAAGAAAGATGTTTTTACACCTAGAGCTAGAAAAATGAAACAATATACCTTCAGTAGACAGTTATTTGTTCCTGGAAGTTTAGAAGCAGGGGCTGGCTGGTTAAACACATACAGGAGGACATGTTCAGAGGGGACTTTCTTATTGGAAACACTAGATACTTTCTAAAATTATTTCTTTTCCAATGCAGATTTTTCCCCCTTACCAAAGGTAGTATTTTCTAAGGCTAGATGTAATGACTATTTGTTGCCAGAAAACAGAAAAGCACACAAAAGGAATAACTATCCACAGGGAACTAGTGTTAAATTTTTACTAAATTTGCCACCAATTTTTGGTTTTAAAGCATAATTATATTCATGACAAACTGTACTTGCACATCTGTACACATAAACAAGATTACTTCCTGCCCCTGTCCTCGGGCTGAATGAAATAAAGTTCTGGATCAAACATTACTTACCCTATAAGCTACTGAAGAAGAAAGTTATAGGAAACTCCATTATCGCTTAGGGATTAAATATATAATCCTTTGAATAATTAGTATAAATATTTTAGCACCTATAACTTCAAAGGCACTGGCCTACTTCCCTCACACATAAAGGTGAATGAGGTATTTGCCAGTGAGGACATCTAGTCAGAAGACGAAGCAGAAGCAGAATGGGACTAAAAACCAACCAACCAACCAACCAACCAACCAAACAACCAACCAACCCACCCAGAACAGAAGGGTGGTTAAAGTATATACCAAAAGAGGGCTGCAAGAGCCTGGATATTCTCCATATCTAACCCTGATAGAACCAGGCATAGGAGGGACTCAAGATTCTAATTTTATAAGCAGTATTTTACAAAGCACTCATTCTAGTTTAGTGAGTATAGTATTATTTCTTTAAAGAATCCAATTTTTTCTACCCATGTCTTTCATCAGGCACAAACCTGAATCCTGCAAAGTGTTGCCTATTACATTTTGTTACATAAGAGTTTGATTTTGATGTACAGACATTTCCCTTATTACTTTAAAACAGTGAGGCTTAACTGCCTTCTGCTCACATTCTGCTTTAGTGAGGCAATGTGAAGCACTGACAACACACATACTGGGTGCCTCAGAAGCGCCAACAGGAGCCAAGGAAACATATCAGCACTTCAAAATTAGGAGTTTCTCCATGATTGGCCTAATTTTTAGTCTCTTACACAATAAGGCATTTCAGGGCACCAAGAGAACTAACTCTCTTTTAGGGATTCCACAGCCTAGTTGTTAAGAAGATAAACATGCAAACATGCTGTCTCATATAACAGACCATATGTCGTAGTGATAAAGAGCCCAGGATTTGGAGTCATACAGACATGGATTTGAATCCAAGCTAGGTCAATTACTGTGTGTGTAATCTCTTAGAGCTCTGTTTCCTCAACTGTAAAATGGGACCACTAAATTGATAGTGATGTGAGGATTAAATCAAAGATTGCATATAAAACACTTGTCGCCTGGCAAAAAATAAAGCCTCAACAATATGTTAGCTTATTAAATAGGAGAAAAGCAACATGCAAGGCAGAAAAGGAACACAAAAGAAAGCTTTTGACCCAAAAAATCTCTTAAGGTGATGTTCCTTCAAGTAGAGATCCATGACTGGATCTCAAGATATGAAAAATTGACCTGAGGAATTCTGTTTCTAGTAATGATGAACTAAGTATTTTGGATTAACCCTCCCATTGACAAAATCTGGAGGAAAAATACTGTTTGAAGGCAGTGGACTAAATTAACAGCAGTGAAGAATTATGACATCCAGAGCTAGAAGGAAATCCAGAGATGAGGAGCCTAGCAATTGAGACCATCTTTCCTCTGGAGCATCTGCTGATTCTGGAAAAGGGGCCTGAAAAATTGAGAAGCTGAGTTTTGACTTGCTATTATTTTAATGATTTTTGGGTCTGTCTTCATGAAGGAAATTGAGCTGTAGTTTTATTTATTTATTTATTTTTGGATGTGTTTGGTTTTGGTATAAAGGTAATAAGTGGCATCATAAAATGAGTTGGGTATTGTTCCCTCTTTCTCTGTTTTCTGGAAGACGCAGTGTAGAACTTGGTATTTCATCTTCAAATGTTTGGAAGACTACAACAGTGAAATTATCTGAGCTGACATTTATTTTTCAGAAGGTTGTTAACTTTGAATTCAATATTCTTTCACAGATATAAGATGATTATTCAGGTTATGTATTTTTTCCTGGGTAAGTTTTGTTAAGTTGTGACTTTATTTTTTAAAGATTGATTGATTGATTGATTGACTGATTTGAGAGAGAGTGAGAGAGAACATGCAGGGGGAGGGTTGGAGGGAGAGAAACTGAAGCAGACTCCCTGCTGAGTGTGGAGCCCAACAGGGGGCTTGATTCCATGACCCTGAGACCACCACCTGAGCCGAAATCAAGAGTCAGACACCTAACTGACTGAGCCACCCAGGCACCCCTAATTTGTGACTTTAAACAAAATGGTTCAGTTCAGTTAAGTCATGACCTTTAGGTATAGTGTATATATTATTCATAGCACTCCTCTATCTTTTGTTTATCTAATCCCCCTTGAGAAATATTTTTGGACCCACGGGTTGTTTAGAAATGTGTTGTTTAATTTCCAAGTGTGTGGAGACTTTCCAGTCATCTTTCTCTGATTTTTACATCAGTTCCATTATGGTGAGAGAATATATTTTGTATTATTTCAACTTTTTCTTTTAAACAGCTGTGTTGAGATATATTTCACTTATCACATACACAATCCATTTAAAATGTGTAATCCAGCGGTTGTTAGTTTATCCACAGAGTTGCATAACCATCACCACAATTACTTTTCATTGCCTCCAAAGAGAAACTCCATACCCATTAGCAATCATTCCTCATTTTCTCCTAGGTTCCTCATAGTCTAGGCAACCATTAACCTACTTTCTGTATCTACAGATTTGCCTGTACTGGACAACTCATGTAAATGTATTTATACAATATGTTGTCTTTTGTGACTGGTGTCTTATAATTTGAATAATATTTTCAAGATTCAGCCATATTTTAGTATGCATCAGTGCTTCATTTTTTTAACTGCCAAATAATATTTGATTACATGGATATATCACATTTGTTTATTATCCATCCATTAGTTGATGGATACTTGGGTTGTTTCTATCTTTTGGCTATTATAATACTGCTATGAACATGGGTGTCCAAGGTTTTGTGTGAATGTTTTCATTTCCCTTGGGTATATTTCTAGAAGTAGTACTGCTGGGTCATATGGTAGCTCTATGTTTAACTCTTTGGGAGCTGTCAGAGTGTTTTCCATAGTGGCTGCAGCATTTTACATTACCACTAGCAGCATATGAAAGTTTTGATTTGTCTATATCCTTGTCAACACTTGTTATTATCTGACTTTTTGACTATAGCTATCCTAGTGGGTGTGATGTGGTATCTCAATATGGTTTAGATTTGTATTTTCCTGATGACTAATGATATCAAGAATTTTGTTATGATATTGGAGAAATATCTATTTAGATATTTTGCTCATTTTTAATCTTTTTATTATTGAGTTATATTATATACAATACATTCTCTCTATATAATATAAAATATATAATATATTCTAGATACAAATCATTTGTCAGATAGATCATCTACAAATATTTTCTCCCATGTCTTGCTTTCCTGATGTTGTCTTTGGAAGCATGAAAAATTTTAATTTTTTTGAAGTCCAATTCACACATTTCTTTTTTTGTTTGTGCTTTTGATGTTATATCTAAGAAACCACAGCCACAAAAATTTACTCCTATATTATCTTCTAGAAGTTTTATAGTTTTAGTTCTTACATTTAGATCTGTGATCTACTTGAGCTAATTTTTGTTTATGATGTGAGGTAGGGGTCCAAACTCACTCTTTTGCATGTGGATATCCAACTCTCAGTACCATTTCTTGAAAGGCAATTTTCCCCATTAGAATTATCTTGGCCTCCTTGTTGAAAATCAACTAGCCATAAACAGTGAGGATTTATTTTTACTTCTGGACTCCTAATTCAACTCTGTTTATCTATACGTCAATCTTTATGCCAGTATCACATTGTCTTGTTTACATTAGCTTTGTATATTTTGAAATCAGTAACTGTGAATCCTATGATTTTGTTTTTTCTCAAGATTGTTTTGGCTACTCTGATCGCTTTGTAGTTCCATATGAATTCAGGATTCAGCTTTTTCATTTCTACAAAAACAACAACAAAAAGTAGCTGGGATTTTCTTAGGAGTTGCTTTGAATCTACAAATCTATTTGTGGAGTACTGACATTCGAACTATTTTTTTTTTTTTAAAGATTCTATTTTTTTGTGTCAGAAAGAGAGAGAGAACGAGCACGAGCAGGGGCAGAGGGAGAAGGAGAGGGAGAAACAGGCTCCCCACTGAGCAGGGAGCCAGATGCGGGGCTTGATGCCAGGACCTCGGGATCATGACCTGAGCTTAAGACAGCCGCTTAACCAACTGAGCCACCCAGGCGCCCCTCAAACTATTTTTAAACCTTCTGATACATGAACATGGGATGTCTTCATTTAGATCTTCCTTAATTTCTTTTGACAATGTTTTGTAGTTCTCACAGTATAAGTTTTATACTTCTTTTGTTAATTTTATTCCTAGGTATTTTATTCTTTTTGCTGCTATTATAACTGGAGTTATTTCCTTATTTTTGGCTTTTCATTGTGCATAGAAATAGAATTTTTTTTTATAAATTTGTATTATATCCTGCAACTTATTTAATCTTTACTGAGTTCTAACAGTTTTTCAGTTGATCTATTGGGATTTCCTATATTCAAATAGATAGTTTTCCTTCTTCCTTTCCAATTTGGATGCTTTTTATTTCATTAACTTGCCTAATAGCCCTGGCTAGAACCTACAGTACAATGTTGAAAGAACAGACATCTTTATTTTTTTTCCTGATCACAGGAAATAGCTTTCAATCTTTTACTATTCACTAGTTGTTAGCTGTAGATTTTTCATATAATCCTTTATAGGTCAAAGAAATTTTTAAGTGTTTTTTTAATCAAGAAGAGGTATTGGACTTTTTCAACTGCTTTTTCTGAGACTACTAGAATGATCATGTGGTTTCAATCTTTTGTTCTATTAATATAGTATATTATATTGATTTTTAGATGGTAAACCAACTTTGCATTTTTGTCTGGTTTGGGTATCTGGGTAATACTGGCCTCACAGAATGAATCTGCAAGTGTTCTTTACTCTTTTATTCTTTGGAAGTTTGTAAAGAATTGTTATAATTTTTCAGGTATACAATTTAGTGATTCATCACTTACATACAACACCCGGGTGCTCATCCCAACAAGTGCCCTCCTTAACTCCCATCACATATTTGACCCATCCTCCCACCCATCTCCCCTCCAGTAACCATCGGTTTGTTCTCTATAGTTAAGAATCTGTTTCTCGGTCTGCCTCTCCCCTGTGCCCCACCCCCATGTTCATTTGTTTTGTTTCTAAAAATGTTTGGTAGCATTTTCCAATGAAGCCATATCAGCCTGGGATTATTTTTCCTATCCAGAGTTTTTATTTCATCTTGAACCAATGTCCCTCTAGGAATTTGCTCATTTTGTCTAAGTTATCTGATTTGTAAGCATAAAGTTGTTATATTGTGTGTGTATACACACACACACACACATATATATATACATATACACGTATATATACATATATATACACGTATATATACATATATGTGTATATGTATACACAAGTATATCTTTATATATACATATATGTATATATATGTATGTGTGTGTGTGTGTGTATATATATATATATATATATAAAACAATCCTTTTTATTCCTGTAAGGTCAGCATTCATGTTACCTCTTTTATTCTGATCTTAACAATTTGAATGTTATATCTTCTTTTCTTGATCAGTATAGCTAAGACCTTATTAATCTTTTTAAAAAAATCTGACTTTTGGTTCCACTGATTTTCTCTATTGTTTTCTATCTCTAATTTATTCACTTCAATCTTTCTTCTTTCCTTCTTTGTGTTTGCTATGCTTAATTTTCTCTTTTTCCCCCAGTGTCTTAAAGTAGAAGGTTAGGTTATTGATTTGAGACATTTCTTGTTTTTTAGTATATGCGTTTATAGCTATACATTTCTCTTAGCACCGCATGTAGCACTGCCATGAGTTTTGGCATACTGTGTTTCCATTTTCATTCATCTTAAAGTTGTGGTACTTTTCCCTTCATTTTTATTCATTTCAAATTATTTCCTTTGATGTATTTTTCTTTTATCCTTCGGTTATTTAAGCAGCGTGTTGTTTTACATGTTTGTAAATTCCCAAATTCCTGTTATTGTTAATTTTATTCCACTGTGGTCAGAGAATATGCTTTGTATGATTTACTTCTTTTTATACTGAGGCTGTTTTATGGCCTGCCACATAGTCTATCCTAGAGAATATTCCATGTGTACTTGAGAAGAATATATATTCTACATTCCTCGGTGGAGTGTTCTATAGATATCTATTAGGTCTATTTGGTTTTATAGTTTTGTTTGTAGTGTTGTTCATGACTTCTATTTCCTTGTTGATCTTCTTCCTGGTTGTTTATCCATCACTGAAAGAGGGGTATGGAAATCTTCAACTATTACTGTTGAATTATTTCAATTCTGTCAGTT
Source organism: Ursus arctos (assembly GCF_023065955.2). Classification (NCBI taxonomy): domain Eukaryota; kingdom Metazoa; phylum Chordata; class Mammalia; order Carnivora; family Ursidae; genus Ursus; species Ursus arctos. Next base: position 26,268,375 of record NW_026622875.1, read on the forward strand.
TTGTTTCATGTATTTTAGGGTTTGATGTTGCAGGGTGCATATATGTAATTGTAGTGTCTTCCTGTTGGACATTTTATCACATAAAATGTCTTTCTTCATTTCTAGTAATTATTTTTGTATTGAAGTCTACATTCTCTGATATTTATAAAGCCACTCCAAGTTTCTTATGGTTGTTATTTGCATGACATATCCCTATACTTCCTTTTAATTTTTTCTCCCTATTGTATCTTTAATATTTCTCATGTAGATAGCATATAATTATATATTGGTTTTTTAAACGCAGTCTGAAAATCTCTGCCTTTCAAAGGAATGTTTAATCCATTCACATTTATAAATTGTTATTATTGATACAGTTAGACTTATGTCTGCCATTTACTTTTTGTTTTCTATTTGTCTTGGCATTTTTCCTGTTTCTCCTTTACTGCTTTCTTTTACATTAAGTGAATTATTTTCTAAGTGTAACATTCTAATTCTTTTAACAATTTTTTTCCCTACATATTTTTGAGTTAATTTTCTAGTGGTTGCTCTAGGGGCTTGTCATATACATTTTTTATTTTTATTATTTTATTTATTCATTCATTTATTTATGCATGCATGCATACAGAAAGTCGGTTTTATTAAAGCACGGGGACAGGACCTACGGGCAGAAAGAGGGGCCACCATATACATTTTTAACTTCTTAGAATCTACTTCAGATTTATACTTAATTCCAGTGAGACACTGAAATATTACTGCTATATGACTTTCTTCCTTCTTCTTTTTGTGCTGTTATTGCTCTACATACTACATCTATATATATTACAGACCCCAAACTACACTGTTCTAATTATTACTTTACTATATTGTTTCTACATATATTACAAACCCCAAACTACGCTGTTCTAATTATTACTTTATGTAATTTATGTTTTTTAAAGACATGGAGAGAAGAAAAGAGAACAAGTATATGTTCATAGAGTTTGTTAATAATTTTCTTCACTACCATTTCTAATTCTCTTCCACAATTTACTTCTTTCCCTCTCTAATTTACTTCTGAACCATCAAGATCATAAAACGAAAACTCATAATATATATTCCCACATTCCGTATAAAGGCTTACTAGTCCTACTTCTCAGAGCCAGCTCACACGTCACTTCACCTTTGTTTCTGGAGGTAAAAGCACTTGATATGCTGTGACTATGGATTCAGTCTGAGAGGTCAGACACTAAGTCTAATTCATCTTGGTACCCCTAGGTCAAGATGGCATCCACTGAGTATACATCATGACTTTTTCAAGCTTTGTTCAAATATTTAACATTCCTGGCAAAGGAAACTTAGAAGTCATACCTGATTGAATCACTAAACTCTACCTCTGAAACTAATAATACACTGTATGTTAATTAATTGATTTTAAATTAAAAAAAAAGAAAAGAAGTCATACCTGGTTGGGTTCCTTTTGTCTTCCTCAGAGATCAAAAACCAAACAAAGTCTGCATAGCTCATTCTTCCTTCTTTCTGTACTGTTTTTCCCCTGAAGAAAACACATGGTTATAAATTTTTTCCTGAGCAATTACTCAGATAAAGTAAGTAGGATGACAGACTAAGAAATAAAACAACATCTTTCTTTGGAAATTAAGTCAAAGAAAAATTAGAAGGCTGGAAACCTAACAAAGAGCATCCCTTCCATTGCCTATATTGTTTGCAAAGGCCTGGAGGGTGAAACCAGAAGACATTTGCAGGTATGAATAAAGAAGTCTGGTTTCCAATTTGAATGCAAATAATCACCAGAATCAAATACTGTTACTGTACTTAGGTAAAGGACTAATGCTCATAAGTTAAAGAATTACTACTGTCTTGTATGAAGCCACGCTATGCAGGAAGCTGTGCTAAAATGAGATTGCTATAGTGTTACCTGTAACTCATTCATTTTTCTTTAAAGATTTTATTTATTTGAGAAAGAGACAGAGCAGGAGTGGGGGGAGGGGCAGTGGGAGAGAGAGAAGCAGACTCCCTGCTGAGCAGGAAGCACAATGGTGGGGGGGGGGGGCGCTCAATTCCAGGACCCTGAGATCGCAGGACCTGAGCCAAAGGCAGATGGTTAACCCACTGAGCCACCCAGGTTCCCCATCTCTAATTCATTTTTAAACTCAGATGCTTTTTCTTACCTTGTTACTGCCCCAGAGAATATTCTTTCAATAATTCTGTTTGATGAAGCTAAAGGTAAACGAGAGGGTACAAAGCTAGTTAGAAACATGTTCCATAAAGGCAATACTTTTGGCAAATTTATTTTCAATAGCTACAAGTTAAAACATAAGTTTTCCATAATGAGAAGTTATGAGTATTTAAATTTTTACCTATGTATAATTTATATTTCTGAAAGAATCTGAGGTGGCATAATCAATCAATCACTAAAAAAAAAGAATAGGCAAATGATTACGCCTGATAGGTGGGATATATTAATGTAGCTGAGCGCCAAGTTAGTTCTGAACATCAGGACAACTAAGACAAAAAGGTATAGAATTTGTATTGATCTTGTTATCCAATAAGACGACTTTTCCTCTAAAACAAGACAAATTTTATCCTATCATGAAATTCAAGGGGAACTAATCAGCAGCTCCTAATATAAGGGACTTTGAGTAAAACAATGGAGAATGCTTTCAAGCAGAATTTTATAAAAGATACCTAAACATACCACAAACATACGTTTCTTATATTCTTATTCCATAAAAGTCCAGGACATAACATAACATATAATTTGAGAAATTCCCCCAGTAAGTTTTATTCAGAGAAAGACACAATTATATTTTAAGATAGTATATTGCTTTTGATGATAGATCCTAGAGAATCTGTAACAGTGTACCTCATTGTTGATTCAAAATAACCAAAGGCTTTAGTTTTAACAAAAGGATATGCCAGTACATCTCAGACCTAGGGATTTGGTGAGGACAGAAATCTGTTCTTTTAAGAAGTGCCACGGGCAATGGCATGTACACTACAATTTCAAAACAATGATGAGTCATTAGAGAGTTAGTAGCTACCGCATCTAATTCTTCCACACAGAGTTAGGTACAGTCAGCCTAAAGGTAAAATTAGTTTGGCTGAAGATGTTGGGAATATGGGTGTCAGTACAGCCATGCCCGGCCACAAAGCTTATATAAGGACCGTCTATACTTTGTTGAAGATTGGTTTACGGGATTAACGATTTGTACTACATAGACAAATAGAGGGCTGTATGGGAAAGGCATGGAATTTAATTTCAAAGCTAAAGTCTTTTTTAAATTTGGAAGGTTTAGCCTAAAATTGAAGATTATGTTGTCCCGTTTAGGACAGGTTGGTGGATTGGCAATTACGTGGTCTCAGTGACGCCTTCATCATGCAGGCTTAGATGCCTGTGTTTCTGGGCTCCATCACTTTGACATGTCTTTACTGAGTTGCTACGTGTATATATACAATATTTGGGGACTTAGTAAGAATTACGTTATATCAGCCACAGAGTGTGCTTTAGAGCCTGTAAGGTTTTGCATCACCTCATGTTACACAGATGATCTGGCCACTGATGATTAAAAGGTGCAGAGCTAATAAAGCTGACCTGATACACTTGTGAATATTCCCATTTTTATGCTATTCTGGTGACAGGAAGGTTATGACTACTTGAAGAAGAGAGGTATAGTACTAAACAAGTACTGCTTGTTTATCAATAAGTACATCTGAATATTTTCTCTTGATACCTAGTTGGCACCTGAGAATTGAGAGGTAGAACACTTTCTTATATATGGAAATTTCTATGAATGAACCTTCTATGAATTTTCTATGAATGAATATAAAATGAACCTTAAGATGTAAACGGTTAATCACAGATATACCAAATAACAGAAGTGAAATTCAATGCATTTGTTTAAGATTTGTACTCTGCTACGTCTAAGAGGCTAAAGGCTGATTAAAAAAAAAAAAAATCAGCAGTGCCTGAGAAGACATTTAAGAATAGAACAGGGACGATCTTATGAGAAAAAAATGAGTCAATGTATTTTGGTGCTTGGTGAAGAATATTAAGTCATCAGGTAATAGTTTCTAAGTTTACTTAGAAAATGAAGCAAAAGGGATAATATCATGTGATATATATTTTTTCTTTCTGATAAAAGAAAGCACACAAAATTCATCTACAGGGAAAATACTTACTCTGGAACTATATTCCAAAAAGTAAGTTTTTATAATTCCTGGAAAACAAGTTAGAAACATTTTCATCCTTGGCTATTTATAAACACTGTAAAATGGGAAATTTATAAGGGTGTGTATACATTCTCTTTCAAATAAACTTTACATAGGTATGGATCTTATTCAATTCATCATTAGAAAATAAACATCACTATAAAGAGTCAGCAATTAATCAAAACAAAGACTCTAATTGCTTACTTACTGTAAGTCCCTTCTCCTATACTTGCCTTCTAAATAAAAAATTGATACTTTCACCCATTCCCACTTAAAAATTCTTGGCTCTTTAAAGAGAACTTGATTAGATAAAGAATTTAAGAAATGGGAATTTCCCATTCATATAACAATTCATATAACTCTTGCCTTTTGCAAAGTAGTTAAGTCTTAACATCTATAAAACACTTACCCTGGTCATTGTATCGAGATAAATCTGCCTGGCTGATGTAGAGGTCATGATCACTATCTAGTTCCCAGAATTTACAATAAATAACATAGAAATGTTCATAGGAGAAGTAATCTGTGATTTGGTTTATATCTTCCTCTTCTTCCAAAAGGGCTAGCGTCTGAAATAGTATGAAGAGAAAGATTAGTTTATTTTATTAATTTTAGAATTATGAAACCCAGCTTTGGTCGTTATACAGTCTAGTAAAATTTTATTTGAAATTGAATTAAAATTTTTGGTTTGGGTACCAAACCAGGAGCTTTAATAAGCAACCTCTTCCAAACTTTAATCAAATGATCAGTCTATAAGCATTTACGAGTTCTGTATTATGCTTAGCAAAGGGTTAGATGTAGTAGAGGATTTAAAAGCAAGGGAAGGGAAGGACTGTTAACCAAGGAGACTGCAGCCCATCAGAGGTCCCCAGACTAGCAAGCCAGAACAATTAGACAATAGGCTGAATTACATGGTCATAACCTGACACTGCTTGTAACTTTCCAAAAATATGAAGAGTAAGCATCTATTCTATTATGTAGAGTGGAAATCCACATACCAGGTTTGGTTTTGTAATGAGATCAAGTTTACCATGAAGGTGACTTATGTAAAGCATTGTGCTGATGTGTGGCGGCCTGGCATAGAAGCCATGGGGGATGGAGCTGCAGGGCCCTGAGCTGGAAGTTAACCTGGGGTTAACTCACTGTGTGGCCTTATGGAAAAAAACCAGAAACAGTAATTTTGAACCCAGAATTCTTATAATTCTTATAATTATCATGTAAGTGGGCAGATAAATGAAGATGTTTTCAGAAATGAAAGATTCAGAAAGATATAAGAAGCTGAAAAAACATTTCAGAAATAGAAAAAGCAAAATGAGATGGCAGAAATTGAATCAGATATATCAACAATCACAGTAAAGATAAATGAATTAAGTGTCCATATTAAAGTATTTTCAGATTGAGTATAAAAACCAACCCCCCCAAAACATATCTAGGTATATGATATCTGTAAGAGATAAATCTAGAATAAAATTTAAAAGGAGGTTTAAAAAAAAAAGGACAAATATATGCTAGCTAAATCTTAACAAAAAGAAAACATGTCAATATTATTGGAAAATAAAATGGAATTCAAGGTGAAAAAATTATAAGGGACAGAGGTAACTGTTTCATAACGCAAATAAATTACTTCGATAAAAAATTATGTTCTGAAATGTAAATACTGGGAAACCAATATGCCCTGGCAAGTTGAGAACATAAATTATAAAACTTCTTAATGGAAGATTCTGTTGCCAGTAAAAATAATAAAGTCTACACAGAAACAAAGGGAAACCATGATGTGGTAAATGCAAAATATGGGATATAAGATTATACATACTAAGAACTCTGTAAAATTCTAAAATCTGCACATATATATAAGACTAGAAGAACACATACAAAAATGCTATTAGTTTTATTAGGGTGATGAAATATGATTTTTCTCCTGTTTTCCAAACATGGCTTGTAATGTTTTGTTTTGTAAAATGCTCTTTAACATGTATAAAGGAGAATATGTACAATAAAAGAAATCTTGAGAAGGAGCTCTCATTTTCCCCTACTGGACTATCATAAAATGAAAAAGACAGATAACCCGTGCTGTTGGTCAATGTGTAAGTATGAACTACAGGTACAGGTTTTTAGGAGGCTAAGTTGGCAGATCTATCAAACTAAAAACCACCCTGAGGCACCTGCCTGGCTCAGTTGGTGGAGTGTGCAACTCTTCATCTTGGGGTTGTGGGTTTGAGTTCCATGTTGAGTGTAGAGATTACTTAAAAATAAAAAATCTTAAAAAAGAAAAAACCCTGAAAATGCATATACCATTTGATCCAGGATTTCCCCTCCAGTAGTCTATTCTAAAAAATTCTTACCTATATACACACAGGAAGAAAGTACAAGGATGTTCACTGCATCATGGCAAATAGGAAAAACCTGAAAACTACTACTTAAACACCCTCTATAGGGGAATATGTACTTTAGTTATGGTAGAGCCATGCCATAGATTATGCAGCAGTTAAAAGAATGAGATAGTTTTATATGCATGGAAATGAAAAGAATGTTAAGATATACTGTTAGTGGAAAAAAACACAAAATTAACAGAAAGACCTTATATATTTTTAAAAATGCCTTAAAAAAGCAGCCATACAAAATAAAACTGTTTACTCCATGGATACATACAAGGGAATAAAACCACAGATAATATGGATGGGCTCCCTCTGGGAAAGGGAATGAAATGGTAGGGTGAAGAGATAAATAGTGACTTCTGCTGATTATTCTAGATATGTTCATATTATTTGACTGCTTTATGAGCATATAAATCATTAGCATACATTCATGAATAATGCACTAATAGGAAGAGTAGGAGAGGGGTAGGGAAGAGGGGGAAAAATTAAATCATGCTCTAAAAAGAACATTTGAATTCTGTTTCTAGTTCGGCCATTTACTTGCTGTGTGATCTTATCTAAGTCATTCACCCATATCTGCACCTCAAATTTTATCATCAATTAAAAAATATTATAACAATTCCAGAAACTGTTACAAACCCTAATGTGCTTCAGGACTGTGAGGGATTACCATTCTTAAGGTGTAAGGCCTCTTTTATGGAATTACTACCGTCTCAACCCATCCTGTGTTACCTACTGAGAGAGGCAGGCACCAGGTGTTCCATAAATATTAACAATGACTGTGATGATTACTATTCATTTTAGAATAAAAAAGGTTTTTATATGGATTATGGGCTGCTAATTTTGCCAAGTCTTCATTACTTTGTCCCAGAAGAAGACAGGGAAAAATAAAGACTACATAAGGTTGTATTATTAGCCTAAGCTTCATTTAGTATGATTCATTGAAAATAAAATATTTCAAGTATGAACAATTCTTTCTTTAGGTTAATGGAAGCCTCAACAATCAGGCATGAAGATTACCTCGGTAAAAGGCTCCCACTAGTGGTCAATACTTTCTCTCTTATTTGGTTAAATAAGTAAAATAATTGAATGGAATGTATTCTTTCTTAAAAGGACTTTTTAGTATTTTTCTCCACTCCAGTAGGAGCTGGATCAAGAGTCGTTGCTAAAAGGATCAAGATGAAACCCCTCTATTCCTTTCACAAGGCCTTTCCTAACCCAGCCCATCTCACCCCTCAGGCTGTATCACTGGCCTGAAGAGCCACTGGCCACTTTAGACTGTTCTGTCTTAGACTGTAGACACTTTCCTGCTTCTGGGACTTCGCTTATGCTGCTCCCGCTATCTGGACTCTCCTTCTAATTTTTTATTTTGAAAAACTTCTGATATCCTCCAAGGTCAAGATCACAGGTCAGTCCTTCTGTGAGGCCTTCTCTGCATAATTGTTATCTGTTTCTGTGGAAATTTTTGTCCAGTGTGACTGTACACTTTACTTTTAGTCCATGTGCCTTGATATAAAAATCCCTTGTTATTCATCTTTGTTCTCCCCAACACATCCCAGGTATCTGGTAAATGCTTAATGACTGAAAGCAGTGAAAGTGCTTTGCATACAATAAGCACTCAAATATTTGTTAAATGAAATAAGAATATTATTTAACTTGTTCTTTTTCAAAAATTTTAAAAAGATTTTATTTATTTATTTGTCAGAGAGAGAGTGCGCACAAGTAAGGAGAGCTGTAGGCAGAGCAGGCAGAGGGGAAAAGCAGACTCCTCGCTGAGCAGTGAGCCTGATGCGGGACTTGATCCCCGGACTCTGGGATCATGACCTGAACTGAAGGCTGAAGCTTAACCGACTGAGCCACCCAGATGCACCTAATTTGTTCTTTATATATGAATTCCAATGAGAGACATACTTGCAAAAAGTTGCTTTTTCTTATCTCTGTCGAAGTTATTTTTCCACTCCAAGATCTGTTGACTGTGTAGAATATTCTCTGAATAACCTGGTTCCAAAAGGAAAACAAATCAAATAAAAACACTGAAGATATCTATTACTTCACCAAAGGCCATCTTATGATTGTATCTTGAACCAAGCTACGTTTTGGTTTTCTGATTATGGCAAGTGTAATTTCTAATAAAAACTAACATCATATTTTAAAAATCTACATCCACGTCCCCTATAATTCCAAGAAGAATAAAAAGATATTTTTTGCTCATAAGCCTTCATTTCCCACCTACCTACATGTCACTTTATTTACCTCTCATCTTTTACAGTGATGCCTGATTCAAGCAGTGTTTATTGGAATGGATATTTTGGGAAGGCAAAAGAGGTGGGAAATATACACTGGGTCGGCTTAACAACTGGTGGGTCACAAGAATGGCCGCCATCATATGATTCAAGAGGGCATTATTCTGATTATTATAGCCTTAATCATTGGACTCTTAAAGACTTCTAGTCTTCCAGACTCTTTCTGGAAACTCAGATACATCCGGGATAACTGAGTCCTTACTTGGGCATGAGCAATTTTGTTATTAGCTAGTGTTTAAAGAGTTTAATAATAGATGTGAAACTCTGGAGAAGAGCCTGGACAGGATGAGAGAGGAGGGAATGATAAGCGAATGTGTCTGAGATTGATGACATGTGTGTTGTGGTGTAGTGGAGGATTGAAGAAGGAAGACAAGGCTGCTATCCTGGAGGGAGGAGGCCACAGTGTATTCTTAACCATTTTACTAGGGGTTATGCCCACGCATTTAATTTCCCTTTTAGCCACTAGTTTTGTTTTTTTTCCTCCAAAAGGAAGTAGTAGTGAGAAGATCAATTTAAGCAGCTTAAATTTTTTGTTTGTTTGTTTCGATGTTTTATTTAAATTCTAGTTAGTTAACATATAGGGTAACACTGGCTTCAGGAGCAGAATTTAGTGATTCATCACTTACATATAACAGCTAGTGCTCATCACAAGCAGCTTTTTTCGACACTTTGCCTTTGATTTTGACTATCTAATAGAAATCCTGTATCCTTGGTGGTTTTATCATGAAGAGGTTAGATCCTTTTTAAAAGTTATTTTAGTGAAAGAACAAAAAAGGGAAGACATTTGGACATCTATCCAGAGAAGAGGCCTAATGAGGGACTAAAACCACCATTCCCCTTCTGGATTCCTTAGCAAAGAGAGTGATTCTCAAACAAAGCAGGGAAAAACCAGCCTCAGAATGAAGGCCCAGATTTCTGCTGCCCAGCTTTGCTTATCCTATAGCAGTGCTAATTCCTGACCCTTCAGAATCTAGTTCAACTGCTAACTGCACAGGAAGCACCAGAACAGCGACTGGGGTAGAGCTCTGTCTTCTGTGCTCCAACTGTCACGTGGGTCTCCTTCAGTTCATCCTATGGTTATATTCTAAACACTGGTTCACATGACCATCATCACCTCCAAACTCCAAGGTACCAGGTATTTCTTGACTTGCATCCTAGTGCTTGATATGGTGCTCTGCAAATATCAGGTGGTTAATAATTGCTTGATATATTTTTTATTTGAGGAATAACTGATATACATTATATCAGTTTCTGGTATAAGAAATGATTGATATTTGCATATATTGCACAAAATTACTGCAATAAGTCTCCATAACATCTGCCGCCATACAGAGTTATGGAATTTTTTTCTTGTGGTGAGAACTTTTAAGATTTACTCTCTTAGCAACTTTCAAATATGCAATATATTTATATTACTATATTATATATAGTATTAATTATATATAGCATATATAGTATTAACTATAGTCACCGTGTTGTACTTTACATCCCCATGACTTACTTATTCTATAACTGGAAGTTTATACCTTTTGACTCCCTCTACACCCATTCTGCCTATACCCACTCCCTGCCTCTGGCAATCACCAATCTGTTTTATCTATGAGCTTGTTGTTTTTTTTTAAGATTCCACATATGAGAGAGATCATAGAGTATTTGTCTCTGTCTGACTTATTTCACTTAGCATAATGTCTTCAAAGTCGATCAGTGTTGTTGCAAATGGCAAGATTTCATGGGCTAGGGGCACCAACCCCAGCCATGTGTAGTCGAAAATCCACACATAACCTGACTCCCCAGACTTAACTACTAATAGCTTACTGTTGACTGGAAACCTTACCAATTACATAAACAGCTGATTGACATATATTTTGCATGTTATATATGTACTATATACTATATTCTTAAAATAAAGCAAGCCAGAGAAAAGAAAATATTAAGAAAATCATAAGGAAGAGAAAATACATTTACAGTGCTGTAAAAAATTTGAAGTAAGTGGCCCGTGCAGGTCAAACCCATGTTTTTCAAGGGTCAACTGTATGTATATACCACATCTTTTTTATCTGTTCATTAACTGATAGACACTTAGGTTGTTCCCATATTTTGGCTACTGCTAATAATGCTGCAATGAACATGGGGTGCACTGATCTTTTTGAGTTAATATTTTTGTTTTCTTTAGATAAATACCCTGCAGTGGAATTGTTGCATCCTATGGTGGTTGTATTTTTAATTTTTGAGGAACCTCATACTGTTTTTCATAGTGGCTACACCAATTTATATTCCCACCAACAGTGCACAAGTGTTCCTTTTTTCCTACATCCTTGCCAACACTTATTTTTTTCTTGTCTTTTTGTTATTAGCCGTTCTGACTGATATGAGGTGATATCTTCTTGTGGTTTTGATTTGCATTTTGCTGATGATGAGTAATGCTGAGCAACTTTTCATGTGCCAGTTGGCCATCTGTATGTCTTCCTTAGAAAATTGCTTGATAAATTAAAGAGGTTTGAGACTTGTGTAACAAAGACTTTTATGTTGTACCTGTGATAGAGACATATGGGTTGGAGTCATAGCTAGCTGAATAACTCTCTTCAGAGTTGTAAATAGCAGATGGATGCTAACCCAAGAAACGTCTCTAATTAGTATTTCCATAAATCAGTACTATTCTCTATGATTCACAGATAGATAGCATATAAAATGTGCAGAAAACATAAAACAGGGAATGGTAACTATATTCAAAATTATTGTAAAAGATGTTACAAATTTAGTAATTTTTACTCTTGAGGGAAAAATAAGATTAAAGTGTACATGTGATCATAATCTGAATGGCTGACTATCAGGCGGAAGAAGCGGCCGACTTGCTCTGTTTTGCACCAGAAAGCAGAACTAAAATTACTGGGTAGATAGTGCATTAGGTTTGAGCTGGGACTAGCAGGTTTCTAATTTCACTATTGGTTCTAATCACTCAGACTCTGACTGAGGTGCTTCCGGGCAGAAAATGTGTCCTACTCGACAGCATTTTCTTTTTTTTTAAATTTTATTTTTAAAATTTAAATCCAATTAATTAACATATAATGTATTATTGGTTTCAGAGGTGGAGGTCAGTGATTCATCAGTCTTATATAATATTACCCAGTGCTCATTACATACGTGCCCTCCTTAATCAACAGTGTATTTTTAACACTAGCTTAGCAGAAGTTCATATAAAAAAGATGGAAGATTTTTAGTACATAAATTATATATACGAAAACAAACAGTAAGAATACCATTTATCATACCATGGCTCCTCTCTCAAGTAAAAATCATTTTCAATACATATTATTACACTAAAATTTTCTATGTTGAACATTAGGTTTTTATCCTTATTATTTGATTTTGAATATAAATTTATCTAAAGTCTAAGTTTCCTATCTAACAGAATTTTATATTTATATATTCCTCAAATATTATATATTATTTATGGAGGTACTGTGTTACATTTAAAATGATAAAGCATTAATCTGTATTTATTTTTGCTTGTTTTGCTATTTTGTTTTTTTTGACAGAATTTTTAAAATTCACATTCTGTTAAGCGTTTTCTACTTTTAGCCTATGCTAACTTACTTATCTAATAATGTGCAAAAATGTACTTGTCCATTTTTCCGTAGCCTAAATCTCTTTATTCAGTAGCCCCACTTCATCAGCATATTTATTGGTTTCCACATTACTGATTCAGCATTTTAGCTTATTGAGGTACGGGCACCATCTAGTGGTGAGAACACATAGCTGCTTGGTTCTACATCTACCCTTGTTTTTTCCCCTAATTTTGTTCTACCACTTTATTTTTTTATTTTTTTTTAAATTTTTAAAATTATATTATTGTAGTCACCATACAGTACATCCCTGGTTTTTGATGTAAAGTTCGATGATTCATTAGTTGTGTATAACACCCAGCGCACCATGCGATACGTGCCCTCCCCACCACCCATCACCAGCCTATTCTACCACTTTAAGGTAAATAAAAAAGAAATTAATCACAGTTTTTAAAATAGGAAAAAAAATTTTTTAAAGAATTAGTAATAGTAAGAATAATTGTTTACCACCAGTGAGTGTAACAAAATTTGACAATTTTTTATCAAGGGATCTTTAGTCAACTTGATAGTTTGAATTTTAAGGCAGTTTCCTTTCTTTTTCCTTATATCTATTGAACTGGAAACCTCTGATTCACAGATGTAGGTCGCCAGAAATGTGAGCAAGTGTTTCATAGCTCTGTCAGACAGGTTTTGACAAAGTGGATTGGATGCAGACACAAAAATTACAGAGATTGCTCATTGTAGGTAAATTATGCAGATGACCATACTCAAATGCTAGAAGCATGGTTCTTCTACCTGGCAGGGAGTGGTGAAAAGATCCTTGATCCACTCTGGCTCATATAGCTCTGAAAAGTATTTCTCTGTTGGACTTCTGCAGAATTTGGACTTAAAAAAAAATCTAATACAAATTTCCTCCTTTCTCTATCAAGAGGAAAAGTTCTCAAGGGGAAGAGTCAAGCTGTTAGTGATAAGCAGTCTCCACCACAGTTTAGTCATCTCAGGAAATATCAGTACCTTGTCCTCAACAATTAAAATGCTGGCATTTCAGCCTAAAGAGATGGCTTCAGGCCAAACACTGAATATGTCACTAAGACACCATCTGAGCAAGCCAGAGAAATGTCTTTGCTGCCAGCACCAGTGTCACAAAGAAGTATTTTCAATCTGACTGTTTATTTGAAAAACTCATGTGAGCAACTCTTTCCTCAAAAGTCAGCACATGCCAGCTAGGATAAGTAGAGACTTTTATTCACTGGCAATTTCTTTGAATGGCATGCAAAACTCCAAACTCAAGGGCTATAATTTGCTAGTATTTCCAATTTTCATTTTCATTCAATATCAAGAGACTTATTTCTTATTTCTCCAATGCCAACTTGTCTCTGGAAATAAAGGAGAATATGGAGTAACTTTAGGTGCATTCTCTAATTTGGGTTGTGATGTTCTTTTTGCTGTATGCATAGTTGGTGTCTTTCCAGTCTAAAAATGGCTGACAAAATAATTAACTAAACAAAGAAAAAGACTTTTCCTACAGCATAGGTTTTTCAGTGATAAACAGAAAATAAAAGTGGCCCAACTTTTCACCATATGAGTGCCACACTAAAACTAATATTTGAGCCATACTTTGTGTCAGTAGTTTCTTGCAACAAGAGAAAGTGAAATTACTGAATAACTCTAGCATGCAAACAAAAAAAATATATTAATTGTTTTATACTATATGCCACTGATATTATATAACTTCAATAGGGTTAAATGATAAATTAATTTAGCTTTTTCTGAGATATTTATCTTTAATTCAGAGGCTGATCTAAGTCTCTAAGAAATAGTGTGACCTTATCAGTTTTTGCTCTGAGCAGGATAGGGAATGATGCCTCTGTCATTCATTTTTTTAAAATGTTTTTTTATTATATTATGTTAAGTCACCATACAGTACATCCCTGGTTTTTGATGTAAAGTTCGATGATTCATTAGTTGCGTATAACACCCAGTGCACCATGCAATACGTGCCCTCCTTACTACCTATCACCAGTCTATCCCATTCCCCCACCTCCCTCCCCTCTCAAGCCCTCAGTTTGTTTCTCAGAGTCCATAGTCTCTCAGGCTTCATTCCCCCTTCTGATTACTCCCCCTTCTTTATCCCTTTCTTCCCCTACCGATCTTCCTAGTTCTTATGTTGCATAGATGAGAGAAATCATATGATAATTGTCCTTCTCTGACTTATTTCACTTAGCATTATCTCCTCCAGTGCCGTCCATGTTGCAGCAAATGTTGAGAACTCGTTCTTTCTGATAGCTGAGTAATATTCCATTGTATATATGGAACACATCTTTTTTTTTTTTAAAGATTTTATTTATTTAGTTGACAGAGAGAAAGAGAGCCAGCGAGAGAGGGAACACAAACAGGGGAAGTGGGAGAGGAAGAAGCAGGCTCCTAGCCGAAGAGCCTGATGTGGGGCTCGATCCCATAACGCCGGGATCACGCCCCGAGCCGAAGGCAGACGCTCAACCGCTGTGCCACCCAGGCGCCCCTTGACCACATCTTCTTAATCCAGTCATCTGTTGAAGGGCATCTCGGTTCCTTCCACGATTTAGCTATTGTGGACAATGCTGCTATGAACATTGGGGTGCATATATCAAATATTAGTTGCCCAAAGAGCCGAGGGTCCATTTCTGGGCTCTCTATTCTGTTCCATTGGTCTATGTGTCTGTTTTTGTGCCAGTACCATGCTGTCTTTGTGATCACAGCTTTGTAGTACAGCTCGAAATCTGGCATTGTGATGCCCCCAGCTTTGTTTTTCCTTTTCAACAGTTCCTTGGAGATTCGGGGCCTTTTCTGTTTCCATACAAATTTAAGGACTGTTTGTTCCAGTTCTTTGAAAAATGTCCTTGGTATTTTGATCGGGATAGCATTGAAAGTGTAGATTGCTCTGGGTAGCATGGACATTTTAACTATGTTAATTCTTCCGATCCATGAGCATGGAATATTTTTCCATATTTTTGTGTCTTCTTCAATGTCTTTCAAGAGTGATTTATAGTTTCTAGAATATAGGTCCTTTACGTCTCTGGTTAAGTTAATTCCAAGGTAACGTATGGTTTTTGGTGCTATTGTAAATGGGATGGATTCCCTAATTTCTCTTTCTTCAGTCTCATTGTTCGTGTATAGAAATGCAACTGATTTCTGAGCATTGATTTTGTATCCCGCCACATTACTGAATTGCTCTATAACTTCTAATAGTTTGGGAGTGGATTCTTTTGGGTTTTCCATATAGAGTATCATGTCATTTGTGAAGAGAGACAGTTTGACTTCTTCTTTGCCGATTTGGATAACTTTTATCCCTTTTTGTTGTCTGACTGCTGTTGCAAGGACTTCTAGTACTATGTTGAATAATAGTGGCGAGAGTGGGCATCCTTGTCGTGTTCCAGATCTTAAGGGAAAGGCTTTCAGTTTTTCCCCATTGCGAATGATATTTGCTGTAGGCTTTTCATAGATGGTTTTTATGAGATTGAGGAATGTACCCTATATCCCTACACTCTGAAGGGTTTTAATCAGGAAAGGATGCTGTATTTTGTCAAATGCTTTTTCTGCATCTATTGAGAGAATCATATGATTTTTGAATTTTTCCTTCTGGATAAAATCTGTGACAACGATTGATTTGTGAATGTTGAACCACCCTTGCATCCCAGGGATGAATCCCACTTGGTCATGATGGATAATCCTTTTAATGTACTGTTGGATTCTATTAGCCAGGATCTTGTTGAGGATTTTGGCATCCATGTTCATTAGGGAAATTGGTCTGTAATTCTCCTTTTTGATGGGGTCTTTGCCTGGTTCAGGGATCAAGGTAATATTGGCCTCATAGAATGAGTTTGGTAGCTTTCCTTCTGTTTCTATTTTTTGAAATAGCTTTAGGTGAATAGGTATTATTTCTTCTTTGAATGTTTGGTAGAATTCTCCAGGAAAACCGTATGGGCCTGGAGTTTTGTTTTTTGGAAGGTTGTTTATCACTGACTCAATCTCTTCATAATTAATTGGCCTGTTTAAAAAATCAATTTCTTCCTGTTTCGGTCTTGGTAGTTTATAGGTTTCCAGGAAGGCCTCCATCTCTTCCAGATTGCTTAACTTATTGGCATAAAGCTGTTGATAAAAGTTTCTAATAATCCTTCCAATTTCATCGGTGTTGGTTGTGACCTGTCCCTTTTCATTGATAATTTTATTAATTTGGGTCCTTTCTCTATTCTTTTGGATAAGTCTTGCCAGCAGTCTGTCAATTTTATTGATTCTCTCATAGAACCAGCTTCTAGTTCTGTTGATCTGCTCTACTGTACTCCTGGTTTCTAATTCATTGATTTCTGCTCTAATCTTGGTCAACTGCTTCCTCGTGCGTGGATTAGGCCTGTCCCTCTGTTGCTGTTCCAGCTTCTTGAGGTGAGAATATAAAAACTGCGTTTTAGATTTTTCTATTCTTTTGAGTGAGGCTTGGATAGCTATGTATTTCCCTCTTAGGACTGCCTTTGCAGTATACCATAGGTTTTGGACCATTGTGTTTTCATTCTCATTGGTCTCCATAAATTGTTTAAATTGATTTTTGATTTCCTGGTTTATCGAGTCATTCCTGAGCAGGATGGTTCTTAGTCTCCAAGTGTTTGAGTTTCTTCTAAATTTTTCCTTGTGGTTGAGTTCCAGTTTCAGAGCGTTGTGGTCTGAGAATATGCAGGGAATGATTTCAGTCTTTTGGTATCGGTTGAGACCTGTATTGTGACCCAGAACATAGTCTATTCTTGAGAATGTTCCATGGGCATTAGAATAGAATGAGTATTCTTTAGTTCTGGGATGTAGTGCTCTATATATATCTATGAGGTCCAACTCGTCGAGTATGGCATTCAAAGCCCTTGTCTGTCAATTTTCTGCATGGGTGCTCTATTTCTGATAGTGGAGTGTTTGAGGTCCCCTACTATCATAACGTATTTTTATCTACATGTCTCTTTATTGTGGTTAAGAGTTGGCTTGTGTATCTTGCTGCTCCCCTGGTGGGGGCATATATATTTATAATTGTCATATCCACTTGTTGGATACATCCTTTAAGAATAATATAGTGCCCTTCTGTGTCTCTAACTATAGTCTTTAGTTTAAAATCCAATCTGTCTGGTATGAGAGTTGCTACCCCAGCTTTCTTTTGAGGTCCACTGGCGTGAAAGATGGTATTCCATCCCTTTACTTTCAGTCTGAATGTATCTTTAGGTTCAAAATGAGTCTCTTGTAGACAGCAAATGGATGGGTCGTGTCTTTTTATCCAATCTGCAACCCTGTGGCGTTTATGGGAGCATTTAGGCCATTAACATTGAGACTGATTATTGAGAGATATGATTTTAATGATGCCATGTTGCCACTAAAGTCTTTGTTTCTATAGATTGTGACTTTCTGCTCTGTACCACTCTTGGGGCCTTTTTACTTTTATAGAACCCCCTTAATATCTCCTGTAGGGCTGGTTTTGTGGTTACAAAATTGGTCAATGACTGGCGATTCTGGAAGGTCTTTATTTCTCCATCAATTCTGAATGACAGCCTTGCTGGATAAAGGATCCTTGGCTGCATGTTTTTCTCTGAAAGAGCTTTAAAAATGCCCCCCCAACCCTTTCTCTCATTCCAGGTCTGTGTAGACAGGTCTGATGTAATTCTGATACCTTTGCCTTGGTATGTGAGAAATTTCTTTGCCCTGGCCGCTTTCAATACTGTATCCTTGGATCTAATATTTGCGAACTGCACTATGACATGACGTGGCGTAGGTTTGTCGTGGTTGAGCTTGGGAGGGGTCCTCTCTGCCTCTTGGACATGAATGTTTGTTTCCCTTGCTGGATTAGGGAAGTTTTCAGCTACAATTTGTTCAAATATCTCTTCTAGACCTCTGTTTTTGTCCACCCCCTCGGGGATGCCAATGATTCTGACATTGGAACGTTTCATTGAGTCAGTAATCTCCCGTAACCTACATTCTTGAGAATGGATTTTTTTGAGCCCAGATTCTATTTTAGCTTTCTCTTCTACTAACCCATCCTCCAGTTCACTGATATGTTCTTCTGCCTCATTCACCCTGGCCGTCAGAGCCTGTAGTTTTGACTGCATTTGGCTCATAGAATTTTTAATTTCTGCCAGATTCGCTCTCATTTCCGCCCTTAGAGATTCTATATTCTCATTAACATTTTCGTTAATACTTTTTTCAAGTCTACACATCATCTTGACCATTGTTACTCTGAATTCCGTTTCTGATAATTTGGTTATATCCATATCCATTAGTTCTGTGGCAGAGGCCACAGACTCATTGTCTTTTCTTTGCTGGGGGGGGATTTCTCCTTCTCGTCATTCTGATGAGGAGAGGTTGCGGGGTTGTCCAGAGCCCAAATTATTGACCGGGACCCAGGCAGTGCGCACTTGTTTTATAGGGACCTTAGGGATGTGGGCTTCTTGATTTTTCAGCCTGCCTTCTGGGGGAGTGGCCTGCCGCACTGATATTCAGGTAACCCTGTTTGGGTAGAGTCTCCATGTCCCCTGCGAGGGGGGATGGGGATGGGCACACTGTGAGCCGGTATTTCCAGACTTTTGTTCTCTGGCGGCTTTCCCTGGTGGTTTTCTGTGGCTCTTCTGAGAGTCAGAGCAGCAGTGGCTGAATCTCAGCCTCTGTCTCAGAACAGAGGGATCGCGGACCATTCTCCACTGATGTTCTGGCCACTTTAACTCTGTTTCTGTTGGTGCTGCTCAACCCTGCAGCGTCCCGGGATGTGCGCCCCACACCCGGCGTCCCAGCCCTCACTTTCAGGGCCGGTGCGTCTCTGTCCTTTGTGCTTCTAACACCACCAGCCGCCAGCCGCCCCCGCGTGCTCCGGAGCTCCCGGTCTCAGTCTGGTCGTGCGCGTTCTCCAGCTCACGGTCTCAGTCTGCTCTCTCACAGGTGCCGGTCCGCGAGTCTGCCCGCTCCCCCGTGCAGGTGGCTACTGCTTCCCGGCGCCCGAATGCGGCGGCTCCCTCCCCCTTCCGTTTATCTTCCGATATCTGTGTGCGGTTTCACGGCTCCCCGCTTCGTACGTCAATACTCAGCACTGGAGATGTTCATTTGTAGAGATCCAGATGTATCTTCCTGCATCTCATGCTGATTCTGTGGGTGTTCAGGCTGGTCTGGTACCTATCCAACTCAATTCAGGGGACCGGCTGAAAAAGGGGTCCCCTACTCCTCTGCCACCTTAACTCCAAAAACTCCTCTGTCATTCATTTTTATGCCATTAAGAACATTCATTAATTTCATACTAGAAAACTTCTTTTGAATTTGTTCTAGAAAAACTCACTGTACTCTGAAGTAATGCACAAATTCCAATGACTTCATACCATTATTTGACCAGATTTCACAATAGAAAAGGCACCAGGGAGAACAGATAATCAGTCCTTTAATAAATATCTGTTTCCAGATACTCATGTGATACTTTTTATTTGCACTTTCCTTTTTCAGATGGTACTGTAAGGTTATCACAATAGATACACTTATCTCAGTACACAGAGATTCACATTCTATATTCTCAATGGGATCTTGTTTACTATTTATGTTATGATGCTGTTTTGAATTGCCCTATTATCATTATTTCATCACAAGTATTTTACAATTTAGTAATTATCTGAGTAATGGATTTATTTTTGTGAATTGGGGATAAAGCAGCATAATAATATCAGAGTGTAAATTTAAAAAATATAAATAATATGTAAATGCCATGAAAATGTGTCAGCAGAGATAATTTATTATATCCTGTTAATTGACCGATTTTGTTCTCTTTGTTTAATGATTAACATAACAGAATTTCTAGGAAAATGTGAACTATATGTGAACAAAATTGTTTCATGGCTTTTCCCTCTGAAATTATAAATTCCTGGGGACCACTTGCTAGATGACCACAGACCATCATGGGTCCACGGTACTTCAACAAATACCAAACTAGAAAGTGTAGAGAAAGGAAATCTATCTCTGTTTTGCAATTCTGTTATTTAACATCTTTTCTAAGAATAAATTCCAATAAAAAGTTCCTCTGTAGAGAGCATTTTCTGAATTGGTAGAAGGTTCGGCTGGATTATCTCTAAGATCTTTACTAGCTCTTAAGATTTTCAATTATGCTATTAACATGCCCTGAGTTTATAGAACAATCAACAATCAGAACCCAATAATTCCCTATGGAACTGAAGGCAGAGTTAACATGTAGAATTCTTAAGCATGAATAATTTCATTTATTTACTCAGTAAATACTGTATATCTAATATGTGCTAGGCACTATTCTAGGTATTGGAGATACTGTAGTGAAAAATATAGACAAATTCCCTGCCCCAGTGGAGTTTCTATCATAGAGAAGGAGAATTTAAAATTTAAAACCTCAGATGATATAAGAGCTGAGAAGAAAAATAAAGCAGAACAAATGAATAGAGGATATAGAGGGAAGGGGCAGAGGGAGAAGAAGGGTAAAGAGGGCAAAGGGTGTTCAGGGAAGGCCTCACCAATAAGGGAATATCCGAGTGCATAGCTGGATGAAGTAAATAAAGGAGGAAGTCATGTGAAATCTGTAGAAAGAGCGTTTCAGGCAGAGGAAAGAAGAAGTAAAAAGCACCTGAGGCAGAAGTGGAGTTGGTCTGTTCCAGGAACAGTGAGGATGTAGTTGTGACCAAAGCACAATAAGTGAGGGGGAGGGTTAATAGGAGAGATGAGAGCCCAGAAGTTGTAAGGGTGTGCGTGGGGGGCAAGTGGCGGGGGATTATGGGGAGTCTCAGCAAGGACTTTGGCTTTTCCTCTGAGTGAGATGGGAAACCACT
Source organism: Ursus arctos (assembly GCF_023065955.2). Lineage (NCBI taxonomy): Eukaryota > Metazoa > Chordata > Mammalia > Carnivora > Ursidae > Ursus > Ursus arctos. Next base: position 26,289,623 of record NW_026622875.1, read on the forward strand.
GGAGGGTTTGAAGAGAGGAGTGACATGATCTGACTTACATTTTCAAAGGATTACTCTGCTTTGTGGAGGCTACACCAAAGGGCAATGAAGGTGTAAGTAGGGAGACCAATTAGAAGTAATCGAAGTGAGAAACGAGGGTGACTGCACCAGGGTGACTGTGGTAGCAGTAATTTAGTACAGTGGTATGGTTAACAGGCAAAAATCACTTCTGAGATAGTCTTAGAAGACAGTGACACCTTCTGGCTCAAAGAAAGACTTACAAAGTTCTACAACAGAATAGAACAAATGTAAAAGCCAAGAATGAAGTTCTGAAAGGAGAAAAAGAATGATAGTATTCTGTAACTTGACAGAACCCAATAAATTCATGGCCAACAAAAAGTACCCTAAGAATAAGAGGGTTTACCTCAGAGGTGATTGCCCTGTAATTTTACTGGGGGATGTGAACCAGACGCAAGGGCTAACTCACTTGAGTGTGGCTGTGATGGAGGGGTTTGTCCTGGGGCTCATCTTTGGAATTCCTCCAGAGATAATCTGGGAGGTAGGGCAAAGAATGCTGGACGTGGCTGCAATGTGCACTTAGAGGCTGGTGTGCTCTGACTCACCATTTGTGCCTTGCCCGTGACTGGTCAAATGAGGCCACTCACGAGAAACAGGGAATGAGAGCACCTCACAAAGTGGGAGACTGTCACTATACTATGTTAAATTCTTATATGATTTGTTTTCTGATTATATGTAAGCTATTTCTCATTGTCATTTCCAGTTCTAAATTTGAGACACATCTTTTTTCTGGGAAAGACACATCTTTTTCTGGGAAAGGCTGTTGAAAATTCTTTTCAGTATTATTTGTAAATGCTCAATATCAACTGGGTGTCAATATTAATGACAAAGCAAAAAGTGTACCTCATAAGACCAGACAGAATGAATACATTACTCTAATTCTGTGTACACTGGTACTTATAAGAAGGAAAGTAGATATAAATAATGAATTCAATTTACTGTACCTTCCTCCCACTTAAAATGATCATTATAGCCCAGGTTACCTTTTGCATAAAGTTCTGAAAGCCTGGACAAAGGAGACTTATAGATCTATACTAAGAAGAAAGAAGACTCAGCCTACCGTGGTGATGTAGCGGGAGTGGAATTCTGGAGCATCTTTCAGGAACGTGAGGCCAGGGTGTGTATCCACCACATCCTGAAAAAGATTAAAACCAAAACTAAATTAACAAATATACCAAAGAGCGGGGCGCCTGGGTGGCTCAGTCGTTAAGCGTCTGCCTTTGGCTCAGGGCGTGATCCCGGCGTTCCGGAATCGAGCCCCATATCAGCCTTCTTCACTAGGAGCCTGCTTCTTCCTCTCCCACTCCCCCTGCTGTGTTCCCTCTCTCGCTGGCTGTCTCTCTCTGTTAAATAAATAAAATCTTAAAAAAAAAAATACCAAAGAGCAAAATAAAAAATACTAACACTCCAACAGAATTTTTCCTTCCTGTAAAATAAGTAGCCAGTTGAGCAAACCTAGTTTTAGAATACCGAACAATGCACCTAAAATTTAACACGTTATTACATTCAAATTTTATTACAAGCATACTTACGTGTGCTTTTTTGTATGCTAGTACACTTTAATAAAATATTAAAATTTTAATTTAGCTATTGGTGATTTGTGAATCAAATGTCTTAGAGGTATGTATAGGAATTCTAACATGTCAAATCATGTCAGGGAAACTCACCCCACAGATTCTGGGCTAGGGGTTGTTAAGAGAAATTTCAGAATAAAGATGATAAAATACAAGCCAACTACAATGATTCTTTCTTAACCTAGAGAAATGGGAAATTTCTGAGGGAAAAAAAATAGCCATGTAGCCAAGTTCGAAATCTATGTTAAATTGTGTGAGTCAGCTAATGTCCATCAAAATGACTGTGTGGACAAATCTATTTTCGATTTAGGATTTTATTTTTATTTTAAAATCTGCTATTTTATTCTCATGGAAGACTATTAGAATATTAAAACCCTGAAATACCATTTTTATTTTCTAATTAGATTTTTAAAGCACTTTGAATAACCTAGAGAACCTATTTAATAACCAGAGGCTTAGTAAATGCAGTGCCAACATGGATATAATCTATTAATTGGCTAGTTATAAATGGGCAGATATCAATTATACCTCTTTTCTTTGATTCTTCAGAACAGTTAGCTATCCATACCTACCAGCACAGTCTCAAACCAATGGACCTTACTATTTAACTTTTTATTTGGAAATAATTTTAGACTTATGGGAAAGTTACAAAAATACTAGAGATTTTCTATGCCCTTCTCTTAGCTTCCCATAATGGTAACAACTTACAAACCATAGTACAATGATCAAAACTAGTAAATGAACACTGACGCAATACTAAACTACAGACATCATTCAAATTTTGCCAGCTTTTCTCCTAGTGTCTTTTTCTGTTCCAGAATCCTATACCACATTTAGTTCTTCAAAATAATTTCTTAAAAATTTAAGTTCAATTTAGTTAACATATAGTGTATTATTAGTTTCAGGGGTAGAATTTAGTGATTCATCAGTTGCATATAACACCCAGAGCTCACTACATCAAGTGCACTCCTTAATGCCCATCATCCGAATACCCCCACTCCCATCCACCTCCCCTTGAGGAGCCCTGTTTGTTTCCTACAGTTAAGAGTTTCTTGTGGCTTACCTCCCCGTTTTTATCTTATTTTATCTTCCCTTCCCCTATGTTCATCTGTTTTGTTTCTTAAATTCCACATGAGTGAAATTATATGGTATTTGTCTTTCTCTGACTTATCACTTAGCATAATACCCTCTAGTTCCATCCACGTGCAAATGGCAAGATTTCATTCTTTTTGATGGCTGAGTAGTATTCCATTGTGTGTGTGCGTGCATGCGTGCATGCGTGTATCACTTCTTTTTGACCTCACGACCGTGAAATCATGACCTGAGCCGAAATCAAGAGTCAGATGCTTAACCAACTGAGCCACCCAGGTGCCCCACATAATTTTGACACTCTTAACGAGTTCTAGTCAATTATTCTGTAGACTGTCTCTCAACATGGTTTTGTCTGTTTTCTCATGATTAGATTAAGATTTTCCATTTTTGGCAGGTATACCACATAAGTGGTATTGTGTGCTTTACAGTCATACAAGAGGATGTGAGGTTGGTGTGTCTTATAACTTATAGAATTAACTTTGATCACACTTGGCTGAAATGGTGACTTCTGGGTTCACCACCATATAGTTATTATTCTTCCTTAATAATTAATAAATATTGGGGGGATATACTTTGAGACTCTGCCAATATCCTGTTTCTCTGCAAATTTTTGCCCACAGATTTCAGCAGTCATTTTTTAAAAAGATTTTATTTATTTGAGAGAGTGAGCATAAGCGGGGGGAAGGGTAGAGGAAGAGGGAGAAGCAGACTCCCCACTTATGGGGAGCCTGACGAGGGCTCAGTCTCAGGACCCTGGGATCATGACCTGAGCTGAAGGCAGCTGCTTAAATGACTGAGCCACCTAGGCCTCCCTGATTTTAACAGTCATTTGTGGAACCTGATTGTGATATTTACATTGTGGTGCTTACCTAATAGTGATTTTGTATTTCCCTCATTCTTCTACATTTAATAACTGGAATTCTTCTGTAAGGAAGAGCTATTCCTCCTCTTCTACATATTTATATGTTTTATTTTTATCAGTATAGACTCATGGGTATTTATTTTATTCTAAGGGTTATAATCCAACACTATCATTATTTATTTTGTTGCTCAAATTGATCTTGCTCTGGCCATTGGACCTCTGTCAGGTTGGCTCTTGTGTCCTCTTGACTTGCTCTATCCTTTTGTGAGCACTTTTATATTTTCTGGTATCACAGAGGGTATCATCTTATATTTTCCTTATTCTCAAAATATCTCATTGTACTATACTCACCCTTTTACTTCTTGTGATGATATGAGTGATAAAATGTCTACATGATGAGAGGAAGTGAGGTGAATGGAGTAGCACTGTGATGGAGCCTTAGGCTACTATTGACCTTCTGATGTTGTGTCAGAAGGAGGATCATCTTCTATACTGCAGTTGATCGTGAATAACTGAAACTGCATACAAGGGTGGGGGGAACTCCTCTATACTAATCCAAGCATACATACTTTTATTTCTTTCTATTTCTATATAAATACTATATATACTAAAAACTATGTAATCATATAGAGAATGGATTCTAATACTATACCACAAGGTTCATTCTAAACTTCTTCCTTTCCTTCATAACTTTAACAGACTTGCCAACCTATATACCATTGAGAAAGAAATTTACTAAATAGAGTACAGTATCAGTGTATAGTTATTTTTGTCTCTGGTCTTACAGTATCCAGTTAAAATACTGCTTTCCAAGGTTACTCAGGTTAGCTCTCTCCTGTTCCTCCTTTATTCTCCTTAATGAGGTTAGAATACAGTTCAGTTAATTTGTTACTGTTTATTATTTTATTCGAGTTTCTTTCCCACAGGTCCAGGTTGAGTTTAATTCATTACTTATTTCTTGGAGGGAGAGTATTTGAACATTACTATAGTTCTAAGAGTCAAAGCTAATGTAGAATTGACATCTAAACAATATCAAGTTCTCCCACCCATAAGGAAGACCTCTCTCCCCATATATATAAATCTTATTTTAAATTCTCTCGGCAATGTTTTGCTGTATTTTGTGTGGAGGTCTTGCACATCTTTTGTCAGATTCATCTCTAAGTATTTAATATTGTTTGGGGGTATTATAAATGGTATTTTTAAAATTTCAATTTTGAATTGTTTGTTGCTAGTATACAGAAAGAAAATTGATTTTTGTATACTGACCATGTTATCTGTAAACTTGCGAAGCTCACTTATTAAATGCAGCTTTAGCAGCATCTCATGAATTTTGACATGCCGTGTTTTCATTTTCATTAAGTTCTAGATATTTCTTAATTTTCCTTTTGATTTCTTCTCTGACTCATGGGTTATTTGAAAGTGTTATTTAGGGGCACCTGGGTGGCCCAGTCATTAAGTATCTGCCTTCGGCTCAGAGTGTGATCCCAGGGTCCTGGGATTGAGCCCCACATCGGGCTCCCTGCTCTGCTAGGAGCCTGCTTCTTCCTCTCCCACTTCCCCTGCTTGTGTTCCCTCTCTCGCTGGCTGTCTCTCTGTCAAATCAATCAATCAATCAATCAATCAATCAATCTTAAAAAAAAATAAAAGTGTTATTTAGTTATCAAATATTTGGAAAATTTTCAGAGATCTTTTATTATTTTTAATTTAATTCCATCAAAGTCAAAGAAATACTTTATGAGCTGAATTTTAAATTTTTATTGAGATTTTCTATGGCCTAGAATATGGTCTTTTTTTTTTTAAGATTTTATTTATTTATTTGACAGAGAGAGACAGCGAGAGAGGGGACACAAGCAAGGGGAGTGGGAGAGGGAGAAGCAGGCTTCCCGCCAAGCCGGGAGCCCACTGCAGGGCTCGATCCCAGAACCCCGGGATCATGACCTGAGCTGAAGGCAGACGCTTTTAATGGCTGAGCCACCCAGGCACCCCCAGAATATGGTCTGTCTTGGTAAATATTCTGTGTACATGTTAAAGGAATGTGTATCCTACTGTTGTTTGGTAAAGTGTAATATGAATGTCAATTAAGTCAAGTAGGTTGATAGTGTTGTGCAAGTATTCCAAATCCTTATTGATTTTTTTGTCAACTTGTTCATTATTGAGAACAGCACATGGAAGTCTACAATTGTAATTGTGAATGTATCCTTGAAGTTCTATCAGATTTTGCTTCATGCATTTTGAAAGTCTGTTATAAGATGCATAAACATTTAGAAATGTCATGTTGTTATATTCTTTATGAATTGTTAAACTCTTGATGAACTGATCCCTTTGTCATTTTTGTTATATTCTTCATGAATTGTTATATTCTTGATGAACTGACCCCTTTATCTTCACCTAGCAATATTACGTGCTTTAAAAACTACTTTGTCTTGGGGCACCTGGGTGGCACAGCGGTTAAGCGTCTGCCTTCGGCTCAGGGCGTGATCCCGGCGTTATGGGATCGAGCCCCACATCAGGCTCCTCTGCTATGAGCCTGCTTCTTCCTCTCCCACTCCCCCTGCTTGTGTTCCCTCTCTCACTGGCTGTCTCTATCCTGTTGAATAAATAAATAAAATCTTTAAAAAAATAAAAAAAAAATAAAAAAAAATAAAAACTACTTTGTCTGATATTAATACAGCCACCCAGCTTTCTTTTCTTTTTGCAGCAAAAAAACCCATAAAACATAAAATTCATCCAACAATTTCTGAGTGTACAGTACAATACTGTCAACAACTTGCACACTGTTGTACAACAGATCCCTCCTACCCCAATCCCGAATGATTGAAACTCCATACCCACCAAATAACAACTCCCCACACACACCCCCAGCCTCTGGCAACTACCTCTCTTCTTCCTAGGAGTTTGACTTCTTTAGATCCTCATATAAGTGGAATAGTACAGTATCTGTCCTTATGTAACTGGCTTATTTCACTTAGCATAATGTCCTCAAAGTTTATCCATGTTGTTGCATGTAACAGAATTTCCTTTTGTTTTAAAGGCTGAATAACATTCCATTATATGTGTATACCGTATTTTCCTTATCTGTCCATCTACTGATGGACATTTAGGTTGCTTTTACTTCTTGGCTATTGTGAATAATGCTCAATAAATACGGGAATGCAAATATCTCTCTGAGATTGTTTTCCATTCTTTTGGATATATACCTCACAGTGGTATTGCTGGGTCATATGGTAGCTTTATTTTAAATTTTTTGAGGAACCTCCATACTATTCCATACTATTTTCCATATAAGTTGTACCCTTCTACATTCCAACCATCAGTGCGTAAATGTTCTGATTTCTCCACATCCTCACCAATGCTTTTTTTTAGAAACAGTATCCATTCTAACAAGTGTGAGGTGATATTTCACTGTGATTTGATTTGCATTCCCCTGCTTATTTTTTTATTTTATTTTATTTTATTTTATTTATTTATTTATTTATTTTACTGATGTTGAACACCTCTTCATATGCTTGTTAGACATTTCATTTTCTTTGGAGAAATGTCTATTCAAGTCCCTGCCCATTTAAAAATCCAGTTATTTTTATTGTTCTTATTGAGTTGTAGGAGTTCTTTATATATTCTAGCTATTAACCCCTTATCAGATATGTTTGCAAGTATTTTTTTCCCATTCTATAGACTGACTTTTACTACACTCTTTCCTTTGCTGTCCAGAAGTTTTAAAGTTTGATGTAGTCCCATTTGTCTAGTTTTGCTTTTGCTGCCTCTGCTTTTTTGGTCATATCCATTGCCAAATCCAAGGATCATGAAGGTTTCTCCCTCTGTTTTCTTCTAGGAGTTTTATAGTTTCAGGTCTTAGGTTTAGGTCTTTAATCCCTTTTGAGTTCATTTTTTTTTTTTTAAAGATTTTATTCATTTATTTGACAGAGAGAGACAGCCAGTGAGAGAGGGAACACAAGCAGGGGGAGTGAGAGAGGAAGAAGCAGGCTCCTAGCAGAGGAGCCTGATGCGGGGCTCGATTCCACAACGCCAGGATCACGCCCTGAGCCAAAGGCAGATGCCTAACGACTGAGCCACCCAGGCACCCCTTGAGTTCATTTTTGTACATAGTGTGAGATAAGAATCTAACTTCTTTCTTTTACCTGTGGATATCCAATTTTACCAACACCATTTGTTGAAGAGACCATCCTTTCCCTACTGTGTAGTCTTGGCACCTATGCTGAAAATCATTTGAGTATATATACAAGAATCTGTAGCTTTGTAATATATTTTGAAGTTAGGATGTGTGAAGCTTCCAGCTTTGTTCTCCTTTCTCAGGACTGTTTTGGCTATTCTAGGTCCTCTGAAATTCCATATGAATTTTAGAGTTGTTTTTTATATTTCTGCAAAAAATATCATTGGAATTTTTAGACTTTATTGGGGAATAAGCTACAAAAATTGTACATATTTAATACATACAATTTGATGAGTTTGGACATGTGTATACACAGGAAACTATCACCACAATTAAGGTAATAACATATTCACCACCTCCAAGTTTCTTTGTGCTTTTTTTCTTTTTGTCTGTTTGTTTGTTTTGGTAAGATTACTTAACATGGGATCTATCCTCTTAACAAATTTTTAAATTTCACAACATAGTACTGTTACCTATATGCACTATGTTGTACAGCAGATGTCTAGAACTTATTTGTCTTACATAACTAAAACTATATCCATTGACCAACATCTTCATGATTTAACTTATATGAAGTATCTAAAACAGACTCACAGAAGCAGAGAATTGAACGGGGTTGCCAGGGGATGGAGAAAGGGGACCATTTGTATTTTGATAGAACTTGAACTGCTCTATATAGACTGTTCTAGGTTGTATGGGCATTTAACAATGTTAAGTCTTTCAATCCATAAACACAGTATGTCTTTCCATTTATTTGTAAGAGCTTTCTTTTGGTTAGTGTTAGCATGCTATATCTTTTTTCCTCCTTTTACTTTTAATCTATTTGTGTCTTTATAATTGAAGTACATTTCTTTCAGGCAACATATATTTGGGTCTTGCTTCTTTGTCTAATCTTTGCCTTTTGAGAGTATTCACATCACTTATATTTAATGTGTTATTGATATTGATATGGTTAGGTTTAGGTCTATCATCTTGTTTGTCCCATCCATTCTTTGTTTCCCTTTTTTCTTCATTTCCTGCCTCCTTTTGAGGTCACTGAGTATTCTTTATAATTTCTATTTTACTTAACTTTTTTTTTTTTTTTTTTGCTTTTTAGCTATAACTGTTATGTCAGTGGTTGTGTCAGAGGGTGTAGCATATATCTTTAACTTACTTCAATCTATTTTCAGGTGATATTATACCACTTCATGGATAATATGTGAAGCATACAATAGTATACTTCCATTTTTCTTCTCCTGGCCTTTATGCTATTGTTGTCAATTTATACTTAGGCATATGTTATAATCACCACAAAACATTGTTGATAGTTTTGTTTAAATAGTTATCTTCTAAAGAGATCTGAATAAAAAATCATATACAGTTATCCATTTAGTTACCATTTCTGGAGCTTTTCTTTCCTTCATGTAAATTTGTATTTCCATCTTGTATTATTTTCTTCCTTGATGAACAACTTCCCCCAACCCAAATACACTTCTTGTACTGCATTTCTGCTGGTGATGAATCCTTTCAGCTTTTCTATGTCCAAAAAATTCTTTAATTCACCTTCATGTTTGAAAGATATTTTCACTGGGTATGATGCTCTAAGTTGACAACTATTTTCTTTGAGTATTTTAAAGATGTTGCTCCAATGTTTCTGACCTGAACAGTTTTCAACATGAAATCTACTGTTAATCTTTGTTCCACTTTATGAAATTTGACTATTTTCTCTGGCTGCTGTTCAAATTTTCTCTTTATTACTGGTTTTGAACCACTTTATTGTGGTGTGACTTGGTATAGTTTTCTTTGCATTTTTTGTGCTTTGGGCTTATTGAGTATCTTGGGTTTGTGAGCTTATAGTTTTCATCAAATATAGAAAATCTGGGGCTATTATCTCTTCAAATAATTTTTCTGACCCCCTGCAATTCAAATAATTTTTCTGCCCCCCTGCAATACAATTCCAGCACTAACTATCCAGAACTGGTACTGATTCCACAGGTTAGGGGCACAGTCCTTCACAAGACTTCTCACTCTACACACGAGCCATTAACTCTGGGGTTCCTAGGCCATCCACATTTCTGACTGACTATAAATTTGGGGGTTTCCACTATCCCCTTAGGTTTAACAATTTGCATGAGTGACCCACAGAAATGAGGAAAGTGCTACATTATGATTTCTATTATAAAGGATACACGTCAGGAACCAGCCAAACAAGAGATGCAGAGGGAAAAGACTGGGAAGGTGTGAGACACGGAGCTTCTATTCTCCGGGCATGGCACCCACCCCCAGCATGTCATTGTGCTTCAGTGAGCTTCAGTGTCCAGAGCTTTTATTGGGTTTCATTAGGTAGGCATGCTTGATTAAATCATATTGAATATTAAATCATATGACTGAATTCAATTTCCAGGCTCCATCCCCTCCTTGGAAGGTCAGGTTGATTTTACCTGGCTGAAAGCCCTAACCTCTAATCATCTGATTGGCCTTTTTGACACAGCAAGTCCCCATTCTGAAACTATTGAGGGACCCAACATTAATGAGTCACCTCATTAGTATAAACTCAGGTATGGTCCCAGGAGCCCACTATGAAAAACAAAAATGTTCTTATCATTTGGGAAGTTCTAAGGAACTTTGGACAAAGACCTGACAAATTCTTTATTTTAAGTCCCCCCACCTCTCCCATTTGTAAGTACGTTAGTTTGCTTGAAGTTATGTCCCACAGCTCATGGATGCTCTTTTTTCTTTAATTTCTTTCTTTGTGTCTGCATTTCTCATTTTGGATAGTCTCTATTCTATGTCTTCAAATTCACTAATCATTTCACTTGCAATGTTTAATCTGCTGTTAATCCAATCTGGTGCATTCTGCACCCCAGACACCTTAGTTTTCATCTCTACAGCTTCAATTTGGGTTTTTAAAAATATATATCTTCCCTGTCTTAACTTTTGGGGTAGATGGAATTCAGTTATGATAGCTGTTTTAATGTACTAGTCTAATTCTAACATCTGGGTCAGTTTCAACTGATTTTTCCCCTTAATATCTGTTGTATTTTTCTGCTTCTTTGCATGCCTGATGACATCAACCATTATGAATTTCACCTGAATGAATGCTGGATATTTTTATATTCCTAAAAATATTCTCAAACTTTGTTCTGGAATGCTGTTAAGTCACTTTAAAACCCTTTTATCCTTGTAGGTCTTGCTTTCTAAATTGGTTAGGAAGGACCTAGCAATGCTTAATTTAGGGTTAATTATTCGCCACTACTGAAGCAAGACTCCCAAGAGTACTCCACCCAAAGTCCTGTGTATTATAAGGTTTTCCAGTATGGCTGGTAGGGACAAATACTATCCCTGGCCCTGTGTGACCGACAGGTACTGTACTGCTCGCTCTAATGGACAGCACTTTCTTTAGCTTTGGTTACTTTCCCCACATACATCTGCTGATCAGTATTCTGAATACTCATGGAGGAGTTCTAAAGATGTCTGGAGCTTTCTCACTGGTGTTCTGTCCCAAATATTCTAGCCACCCTGGTCCTCTAGCTCTCACCTCGGTCTCCTAAAATTAGGGAGTCTGATGGACTCTGCCTGGAGTCCCCATTCTCACACTATGGCTTGGAAACTCTCTCAAGGCAGTAAGCTGGGACAATCATAAGGCTCACCTTGTTTGCTTTCTGTTCCTCAGCAATCACTATCTTTTGTTGCTAGGCATCCAGCATCTTGAAAACCACTCTTTTGTATTTCTTGCCTGATTTTTTTTTAAATTGAAGTATAGCTGACATACACTATTAGTTTCAGGTGTACAACAGTGATTCAACATTTATATACATTACAAATGATCATAGTAAGTCTAGTTACCATCTGCCACCATACAAAGTTATTAAAACATTATTGACTATATTCCCTATGCTGTACTTTACATCCCTGTGACTTATTTCGTAACTGGAAGTTTGTACCTCTTACTCCCCTTCACCTATTTTGCCAATCTCCCCAACCATCTCCCCTCTGGCAACCATAAGTTTGTTCACTGTATTTATGAGTATGTTTGTTTTGTTTTTTAGATTCCACATATAAGTGAAATAATATGGTACTGGTTTTTCTTTGTCTGACATTTCACTCTCTAGGTCCATCTGTGTTGTCGCAAATGGCAAGATTCCATTCCTTTTAATGGCTGAATAATACTCAATTGTGCATATATTCCACATCTTGTTTACTCATTCATCTATTGATGGACACTAGGTTGCTTCCGTATGTTGGCTATTGTAAATAATGCTGCAGTGAACATAGGAATGCATATGTCTTTTTGAATTAGAGTTTTCATTTTCTTTGGAAAAATACTGAGAATGGAATTGCTGGATGGTATGGTATTTCTATTTTTAATTTTTTGAGGAAACTCCATATTGTTTTCCATGATGGCTGCACCAATTTGCATTTACCAATTTACCACCAATAGTGCCCAGGGTTCTGTTTTCTCCATATCCTTGTCAACACTTGCTATTTCTTGTCTTTTTGATACTAGCCATTCTGACAGGTGTGAGGTGGTACCTCATTATGGTTTTGATTTGCATTTTCCTAATTAATGATGTTGAGCATCTCTTCATGTGTCTGTCGGCCATCTGTATGTCTTCTTTGGAAAAAATGTCTATTCAGGTCCTCTGCCCATTTTTTTAAAAGATTTTATTTATTTATTTGAGAGAGAGAGCACGGGCGTGACACAGAAAGAGAGCATGAGTGGGGCTAGGGCAGAGGTAGAAGCAGACTCCCTCCTGAGCAGGGAGCCTGGTGTGGGGCTTGACCCCCAAGACTCTGGGATCATGACCTGAGCCAAAGGCAGATGCTTAACTTAGATACTCAGGCACCCCCCATTTTTTAAAAATTAATTAATTTATTTGACAGAGCGAGAGAGCACAAGCAGGGGGAGTGGCAGAAGGAGAGGGAGAAGCAGGCTCCCCACTGAGCAGGGAACCCCATGTGGGACTCAATTCCAGCACCCTGAGATCATGACCTGAGCTAAAGGCAGCCGCTTAACCAAATGAGCCACCCAGGTGCCCGACCCCCATTCTTTTAAATTGGATTGTTTTTTGGGTGTTAAAGGAGTTCTCTCTATATTTTGAAAGTTAACCTTCTATTGGACATATCATTTACAAATATCTTCTACCATTCAGTAGGTTGCCTTTTCATTTTGTTGATGGTTTTCTTCACAGTGTAAAGCTTTTTAGTTTGATATAGTCCCAACTGTTTTTGCATTTGTTGCCCTTGCTTGAGGAGATAGATCCAAAAAATATTGCTAAGACTTATGTCCAAGAGTTTACTGCTTATGTTTTCTTTTAGGAGTTTTGTAGTCTCAGGACTTACCTTCAGGTTTTTAATCCATTTGGAGTTTATTTTTGCATATGGTATAAGATAGTAGTCTAATTTCATCCTTTTGCATGTAGCAAAACTTAATTTCATTGGTTTTCTTTTTTTTTTTTTTATCTCTATTTCATTTATTTCAACCCTGATCTTCATTATTTCCTTCCTTCTACTAACCTTGCTTTTTGTTCTTTTCTTGTTTCTTTAGGTGTAAGGTTAGAATGTTCATTTGAAATTTTTTCTTGTTCCTTAGGACAGGCCTACATCATAAACTTCCATCTTAGACTGTTTTTGCTGTGTCCAACATATTTCTGAATGTTGTGTTTCCGTTTTCATTTGTCTCGAGGTATTTTTAAATTTCCTCTTTGATTTCCTCATTGACTCGTTGTTCAGTAGCATGTTGTTTTGCCTTCATGTGTTTGTGTTTCTTAAGGCTGTATGTGTCTTTAGGTCTGAAGCAAGTCTGTTGTGGGCTGCATATAGATGGGTCTTATAATTTTTTCTTATAATTGATTTCTAGTTTCATACCATTGTGGTTGGAAAAAATGCTTGATATGATTTCAATCTCCCTAAATTTACTGAGACTTGTTTTGTGGCTTAACATGATCTATCCTGAAGAATGTTCCATGTGCATTTGAAAGGAATGTGTATTCTGCTGATGGAATGTTCTGTGTATATCTGTTAAATCCTTCTGGTCTAATGTGTCATTTAAGCCCACTTCTTGCTTATTGAATTTCTGTCTGGATGATCTATCCATTGATGTAAGTGGGGTGCTAAAATCCCCTACTATTTTTAAGAGAAACTGGAGCAAGAAAGGAAGATGGTGGTGGAATAGGAAGATACTAGCTTGTCTCATCCCATGAACTACTCATCCCATAACTACTAAATCATCCTAAATACCCCAGAAATTGACCTGAAGACTGGCAGAAAAAACTCCACAACTAAAGAGAGATGGTAGGAATTCCACATTGAAGATGGTAGGAAGTGCAGAGATATGGTTTAGGGGAGAAGTGGATCATAGGTGCTGCAGAAGGGAGGGAGCCGTGGTTGCAGAGAAGGATGAGAGAGAGAGGAGCACACAGGAGAATGCACAAGGAGAATGTTTCCTCAAAGCCATTGGCTTGGAAGATGAGAGGGGCTAAGTTCTGTGAGTTCTTACAACAGTGGGATTCAAACCCTGGATTTTTAAAGGCCAGAGGGCTTGGCTGGGCTGGAGGCCAATAAAGAATGTGCTGCTCCTAGAGAGAAGGCAGGCAAACAACCTGAGGGTAGACAGCATGGAAACAGCAATCTGAAGATTGGGGAGATTATTCACTCTTCTTGGAGTATGTACCTGAGAGGCAACATTCACGGAGACACCTCTTCAGGAACAAAGGAGCTGGCTGGCACCATTTTCCTCCTCTGTCCCCCAGATAACACAAAGTCACCTGTGGGAAGCAGGAAAGTGCTAATACTGGCTGCCTAACTTGTTTATACCAAGATCCCCTCCCCTGTGTTCTGGTGGGACTGCCCCCTCGGTCAACTTGCCTCAGTCCAGCGCAGTGGGCCCCTCCTACAGAAGACCAGTCCAAACCCTGCCCACACCACAACTCCTGACTAGAGAGTTCTACAGAGCCTCAGTTCTGGTGGAGTTGGTGTCAGATCTCATTGCAAAAGATAGACCGGAGCACACCTAGTTAAAACTCACCACATTCAGGCCAGGGACCAAACAATGCCCACAGCAGACAAGGAGAGCCTCTGCAGGCGACTGGCCTGAAGGATAGAGGAGCCAAACACAACAGCAGAGCAAATGCAGCACACGCTGGAGACACTTCCTGAAGCACCAGGCCCTAGGCATTACATGACCTCTTCTTCATAAGGCCATTACTTTTAGGAGCAAGAGATATAACTGGCATCTGACTGTCGATCTCAGCTCTGGTCTTGATCCCAGGGTTGTGAGTTCAAGGCCCGAGTGGAGACCACTTAAAAAAAAAATCTTAGGGGCGCCTGGGTGGCTCAGTGGGTTAAGCATCTGCCTTTGGCTCAGGTCATGATCCCAGGGTCCTGGGATCAAGCCCCACGTCGGGCTCCCTGCTCAGTGGGGAGCCTGCTTCTCCCTCTCCCTCTGCCGCTCCCCCTGCTTGTGCTCTTGCTCTCTCTCTCTCTGTCAAATAAATACATTAAAAAAAAAAAAAAAACCTTAAAAGCAGTAAGAAAAAAAAAGTCCTTAACTTACCTGGGAAAACCCATAAGGTTCACTGGAAATTTTTAACAGAAACTTGGCAAGCCAGAAGAAAGTGGCATGATATACTCAAGATGCTGAATGGAAAAAAAAACTGCATCCAAGAATACTCTATTCAGCAAGGCTATCATTCTGGATAGATGGAGAGATAAAAGAGTTTCCCAGACAAACAAAAACTAAGGAAGTTTGTGACCACTAAACCAGCTCTGCAAGAAATATTAGAGGGGACTCTGCGAGGGAAAGAAAGACCAAAAGTGACAAAGACTAGAAAGGAACAGAGTAAACTTCCAGAAATACCGACTTTACAGGTAATACAATGGCACTAAATTCTTACCTATCAATAATTACTCTGAATGTAAATGAACTAAATGTTCCAATCAAAAGTCACAGGGTATTAGAATGGATAAAAAAAAACAAGACCCATCTATATGCTGCCTACAAGAGACTCATTTTAGACCAAAACAACTCCAGATTGAAAGTGAGGGGACAGAGAAACATTTATCATGCAAATGGGCATCAAAAGAAAGCTGGAATAGCCATACTTATATCAGACAAACTAGATTTTAAACCAAAGATTGTAACAAGAGGTAAGGAAGGGCACTACATCATAATAAAGGGGTCTATCGAACAAGAAGATCTAACAAATGTAAATGTTTATGCCCCCAACTTGGGAGCACCCAAATATATAAAACAATTAATAACAAACATAAAAAGAATTCATTGATAATAATACAATAATAGCAGGGGATTTCAACACCCCACTTATGTCGACGGACAGATCATCTAAGCAGAAATTCAACAAAGAAACAATGGCTTTGAATGACACATGGAACCAGATGGACTTAACAGATATATTCAGAACATTCCATCCTAAACCAATAGAATACACATTCTTTTCAAGGGAAATGAGACATTCTCCAGAACAGATCACATACTAGGTTACAAATCAGGCGTCAACAAGTACAAAAAGACTGAGATCATACCATGCATATTTTCCAATCACAATGCTATGAAACTTGAAGTTAATCACAAGAAAATTTGGAAAGACCACAAATTCATGGAAGTTAAAGAACATCTTATTAAAGAATGAATGGGTCAACCAGGAAATTAAAGAAGAAATAAAAAACACATGGAAATAAATGAAAATGAGGGGCTCCTGGGTGGCTCAGTCCATTAAGTGGCTGCTTTCAGCTCGGGTCATGATCTCAGCATTCTGGGATCAAGCCCCATGTCAGGCTTCCTGCTTAGCGAGGAGGCAGTTATCTCCCTCTGCCTGCTGCTCTGCCTACTTGTGCTCTTTATCTGTCAAATAAATAAATAAAATCTTTAAAAAAAATGAAAATGAAAACATGAAGGTCTAAAACCTCCGGGATGCAGAAAAAGGGGTAATAAGAGGAAAGTATATAGCAATACAGGCCTACCTCAAGAAGCAAGAAAAATCTCAAATATGCAACCTAACCTTATATCTAAAGAAGCTAGGAAAAGAACAATAAATGAAGCCTAAAGTCAGCAGAAGAAGGGAAAAATAAAGATTAGAGCAGAAATAAATGATATAGAAACAAACAAACAAAAATCCCAGTAGATCAGTGAAACCAGGAGCTGGTTCTTTGAAAAAGTTGATAAAATTGATAACCCCCTGGCCAGACTTATCAAAAAGAAGAAGAGAAAGGATCAAAATAAATAAAATCACCAATGAGAGAGGAGAAATAACCACCAACACCAAAGAAATACAATTATAAGAGAATAATATGAAAAACTGTATGCCAACAAATTGGGCAATCTGGAAGAAATGGATAAATTCCTAGAAACATACAAAGTAACAAAACTAAAACAGGAAGAAATAGAAAACTTGGAACAGACTGATAATCAGCAAAGAAATTGAATCAGTAATAAAAAAATCTCTAAGTCCAGGGCCAGATGGCTTCACAGGTGATTCTACCAAAAATTTAAAGAGTTAATACCTTCTCTTCTGAAACTAGTAAAAAAAAATAGAAATGGACGGAAAACTTCCAAACTCATTCTACAAGGTCAGCATTACCCTGATTCCAAAACCAGACAAACGCCCCATTAAAAAAGAGAATATCCCTAATGAATATGGATGCAAAAATTCTCAAAAAAATACTAGCAAATCAAATCCAACAATAAATGCAGAAAAGCATTTGACAAAGTACAGGATTCACTCTTGATAAAAAGCCTCAACAATGCAGGGATAGAGGGAACTTACCTCAACATAATAAAGGCCATATATGAAAACCCACAGCTAGTATCATCTTCAACGGGGAAAAACTGAGAGCTTTTCCTCTACAGTCAGGAATAAGAAAGGGATGTCTACTCTCAACACTGTTATTTAACATAGTACTAGAAGTCCTAGCCACAGCAATCAGACAACAAAAAGAAATAAAAGGCATCCAAACTGGCAAAGAAGTCAAACTTTTCACTATTTGTAGATGACATTATACTCTATATGGAAAACCCAAAAGACTCCACCAAAAAATTGCTAGAATGGATACATGAATTCTGTAAAGCTGTAGGATACAAAACCAACACACAGAAATCAGATGCATTTCTATGCACCAACAATGAGACAGAAGAAAGAGAAATTAAGGAGTCGATTCCCATTTATGATTGCACCCAAAACCCTAAGACACTTAGGAATGAATCTAACCAAAGATCCAAATCTGTACTCAGAAAACTACAGAATATTCATGAAAGAAACTGAGGGAGACACAAAGAAATGGAAAAACATTCCACTGCATTTCTATATATTGCCAATAATGAAGAAGCAGAAAGAGAAATCGAGAAATCAATCCCATTTATAATTGCACCCAAAACCATAGATACCTAGGAATAAATCTAACTAAAGAGGTGAAAGATCTGTACCCTGAGAACTATAAAACACTGATAAAAAGAAATTGAAGAAGACACAAAGAAATGGAAAGATAGTCCATGCTCATAGATTGCAAGAACAAATATGGTTAAAATGTCTATACTACCCAAAGCAATCTACACATTTTAGTGCAGTCTGTATCAAAATTCCATCAGCATTTTTCACAGAACTAGAAACAAACAATCCTAAAATTTATATGGAACTACAAAAGACCCTAAATAGCCAAAGCAATCTAACAAGAAAAGCAAAGCTGGAGGTAACATAATTTCAGACTTCAAATCATATTACAAAGCTGTGGTACGGTACTGGCACAAAAACAAGCATATAGATCAGTGGAACAGAACAGAAAATCCAGAAATGAACCCACAACTATGGTCAATTAATATTCAACAAAGCAGGAAAGGATATCCAATGGAAAAGAGACAGTCTCTTCAACAAATGGTGTTGGGAAAATGGGACAGCAACACGCAGAAGAATGAAACTGGACTACTTTCTTACGCCATACACATATATAAATTCAAAATGGATGAAAGACCTAAATGTGAGACAGGAAACCATCAAAATCCTAGAGAAGAACAAGGCAGTAACCTCTCTCTCACATCAGCTGTGGCAACTTCTTACTACATACATCTCCTGAGGCAAGGGAAACAAAAGCAAAAATGAACTACTGGGATTTCATCAAGATTAAAAGCTTCTGCACAGTGGGGGAAACAATCAACAAAACTAAAAGGCAACCTATGGAGTGGGAGAAGATATTTGCAAATGACATATCTGCTAAAGGGTTAGTATTCAAAAAATATAAAGCATTTATAAAACTCAACACCCAAAAAACAAGTAACGTAATTAAAAAATGGGCAGGCAACATGAACAGACATTTCCCCAAAGACAATCAAATAGATGGCCAACAGACACATGAAAAGATACTTAACATCACTTATCATCAAGGAAATACAAATCCAAACTACAAGGAGATATCACCTCACACCTGTCAGAATGGCTAAAATTAACAACACAAGAAACAACAGGTATTGGCGAAGATGTGGAGAAAAGGGAACCCTCTTGCACGGTTGGTGGGAATGCAAATTGGTGTAGCTACTCTGGAAAATACTACGGAGGTTCCTCAAAAAGTTAAGAATAGAGCTACCCTATGACCCAGCAATTGCATTACTAAGTATTTACCTAAAGGATACAAAAACACTAGTTCAAAGTGATACATGCACTCTAATGTTTATAGCAGCATTACCTACAATAGCTAAATTATGGAAACAGCCAAGTGTCCATCGAGTATGAATGGATAAAGAAAACGTGGTGTAATATACAATGGAATATTACTCAGTCACAGAAAGAATGAAATGTTTCCATTTGCAATGACATGGATGGAGCTAGAGTGTATTACGCTAAGTGCAATAAGGGAGTCAGAGAAAGACGAGTACCATACGATTTCACTCATATGTGGAATTTAAGAAACAAAACAAACAAGCAAAGGGGGAAAAAAAGAGACAAACCAAGAAACAGACTCTTTTTTTCTTTTTTTTAAGAAAGATTTTATTTATTTATTTATTTGAGAGACAGAGAGAGAGCACAAGCCGTTGGCAGCGGGGTGGGGGGAGAAGTAGAGGGAGAGAGAGAAGCAGACTCTCCACTAAGCAGTGAGCCCGACAGAAGGCTCAATCCGGGGACTCTGGAATCATGATCTGAGCAAAGGCAGACACTTAAGGAACTGAGCCACCCAGACTCTTAACTGCACAGAGCGAATGATGGTTACCAGAGGGGAGGTGGGTGGGGGGATGGGTGAAATAGGTGATGGGGATCAAGGAGTGCACTTCTGTGATAAGTACTGGGTGCTGTATGGAAGTGCTGAATCACTATATTGTAAACCTGAAAATCATATTATACTGTATGTTAACTAACTGGAAGTTAAATAAAAGCTTAAAAAAATAAACACCCTACTGTTTTTTTATTACTGTCAATTCTTCCCTCTATGTTAATATTTGCTTCATCTATTTATATATTATCCTATGTTAGGTGCATAGATATTTATAGTTGTTATATTCTCTTATTGGATTGATCCCTTTATCATGATGTAATGCCCTTCTTTGTTTTGTTTTTTTAGAGAAAGAGAGTGTGGGGGGGGGGCAGAGGGAGAAAGAGAATCTTAAGCAGATTAGACACTCAGTGCAGAGCCTGACATGGTGCTCAATCTCACGACCCTAAGATCATGACCTGGGCCAAAATCAAGAGCTGGATGCTTAACTGACTGAGTCATCCAGGTGCACCACAGTCTTTGTTTTAAAGTCTGTTTTGTCTGATGATAAGTATGGTTACTCCAGCTTTTTTTGTTTGTTTGTTTCCCTTCAGTTTTTTTTTAACTTATTTATTTTTAATGATTTTTTATTATATTATGTTAGTCACCATACAGTACATCCCCAGTTTCCGATGTAAGGCTCTATGATTCATTAGTTGTGTATAACACCCAGTGCACCACGCAATATGTGCCCTCCTTACTACCCATTACCGGTCTATCCCATTCCCCCACCTCCCTCCCCTCTGAGGCCCTCAGTTTGTTTCTCATAGTCCATAGTCTCTCATGTTTCATTCCCCCTTCTGATTACCCCCCCTTTCTTTATCCCTTTCTTCTCCTACCGATCTTCCTAGTTTTTATGTTCCATAGATGAGAGAAATCACATGATAGTTGTCTTTCTCTGCTTGACTTATTTCACTTAGCATTATCTCCTCCAGTGCCGTCCATGTTGTAGCAAATGTTGAGAACTCGTTCTTTCTGATAGCTGAGTAATATTCCATTGTATATATGGACCACAACTTCTTAATCCAGTCATCTGTTGAAGGGCATCTCGGCTCCTTCCACGATTTAGCTATTGTGGACATTGCTGCTATGAACATTGGGGTGCATATGGCCCTTCTCTTCACTACGTCTGTATCTTTGGGGTAAACACCCAGGAGTGCAATGGCTGGATCATAGGGTAGCTCAATTTTTAACTTTTTAAGGGACCTCCACACTGTTTTCCAGAGTGGCTGTACCAACTTGCATTCCCACCAACAATGTAGGAGGGATCCCCTTTCTCCACATCCTCTCCAACAATTGTTGTTTCTTGCCTTGTCTATTTTTGCCATTCTAACTGGCGTAAGGTGGTATCTCAGTGTGGTTTTGATTTGAATTTCCTTGATGGCTAATGATTTTGAACACTTTTTCATGTGCCTGTTAGCCATTTGTATGTCATCACTGGAAAAGTGTCTGTTCATATCTTCTGCCCATTTTTTGATTTGTTTGTTTCTCGTGTATTGAGTTTGAGAAGTTCTTTGTAGATCTTGGATACCAGTCCTTTATCTGTAGTGTCATTTGCAAATATCCTCTCCCATTCCGTGGGCTGCCTCTTAGTTTTTCTGACTGTTTCCTTGGCTGTGCAGAAACTTTTAATCTTGATGAAGTCCCATAAATTCATTTTATCTTTTGTTTTTCTTGCCTTTGGGGATGTGTCATGAAAAAGGTTGCTTTGGCCGATGTCGTAGAGGTTGCTGCCTATGTTCTCCTCTAGAATTTTGATGGATTCCTGTGTCACATCGAGGTCTTTCATCCATTTGGAGTTTATTTTTGTGTATGGTGTGAGAGAGTGGTCAAGTTTCATTCTCTTGCATGTAGCTGTCCAATTTTCCCAGCACCATTTATTGAAGAGACTGTCTTTTTCCCACCAGATGTTTTTTCCTGCTTTATCAAATATTAGTTGCCCAAAGAGCCGAGGGTCCATTTCTGGGCTCTCTATTCTGTTCCATTGGTCTATGTGTCTGTTTTTGTGCCAGTACCATGCTGTCTTTGTGATCACAGCTTTGTAGTACAGCTCGATATCCAGCACTGTGATGCCCCCAGCTTTGTTTTTCCTTTTCAACAGTTCCTTGGAGATTCGGGGCCTTTTCTGTTTCCATACAAATTTAAGGACTGTTTGTTCCAGTTCTTTGAAAAATGTCCTCGGTATTTTGATCGGGATAGCATTGAAAGTGTAGATTGCTCTGGGTAGCATGGACATTTTAACTATGTTAATTCTTCTGATCCATGAAGTCTTCCTCAATGTCTTCCTCAATGTCTTTCAAGAGTGATTTATAGTTTCTAGAATATAGGTCCTTTACGTCTCTGGTTAAGTTAATTCCAAGGTAACGTATGGTTTTTGGTGCTATTGTAAATGGGATGGATTCCTTTCTTCGGTCTCGTTATTTGTATATAGAAATGCAACTGATTTCTGAGCATTGATTTTGTATCCTGCCACGTTACTGAATTGCTCTATAACTTCTAATAGTTTGGGAGTGGCTTCTTTTGGGTTTTCCATATAGAGTATCATGTCATCTGCGAAGAGAGACATTTTGACTTCTTCTTTGCCTATTTGAATACCTTTGATCCCTTTTTGTCGTCTGATTGCTGTTGCAAGGACTTCTAGTACTATGTTGAATAATAGTGGCGAGAGTGGGCATCCTTGTCGTGTTCCTGATCTTAACTGATCTTAAGGGAAAGGCTTCCAGCTTTTCCCCATTGCGAATGATATTTGCTGTAGGCTTTTCATAGATGGCTTTTATGAGATTGAGAAATGTACCCTCTATTCCTACACTCTGAAGGGTTTTAATCAGGAAAGGATGCTGTATTTTGTCAAATGCTTTTTCGGCATTGATTGAGAGGATCATATGGTTCCTGAGTCTTTTCTTGTTGATATGATGTATCACGCTGATTGATTTGCGAATATTGAACCACGCTTGCATCCCAGGTATGAATCCCACTTGATCGTGATGGATAATCCTTTTAATGTACTGTTGGATTCTATTAGCCAGGATCTTGTTGAGGATTTTGGCGTCCATATTCATTAGGGAAATCGGTCTGTAATTCTCCTTTTTGAGGGGGTCTTTGCCTGGTTTGGGGATCAAGGTAATATTGGCCTCATAGAATGAGTTTGGTAGCTTTCCTTCTGTTTCTATTTTTTGAAATAGCTTTAGGAGAATAGGTATTATTTCTTCTTTGAATGTTTGGTAGAATTCCCCAGGAAAACCGTCCGGGCCTGGAGTTTTGTTATTTGGAAGGTTGTTTATCACTGACTCAATTTCTTCATAATTAATTGGCCTGTTTAAGAAATCAATTTCTTCCGGTTTCAATCTTGGTAGTTTATAGGTTTCCAGGAAGGATTCCATCTCTTCCAGATTGTTTAGTTTACTGGCATATAGCTGTTGATAAAAATTTCTAATAATCCTTCCAATTTCAATGGTGTTCGTCGTGACCTCTCCTTTTTCATTCATAATTTTAATAATCTGTGTCCTTTCTCTTTTCTTTTGGTTAAGTCTTGCAGTGGTCTGTCTATTTTATTGATTCTCTCAAAGAACCAACTTCTAGTCCTGTTGATCTGCTCTACTGTACTTCCTTGGGATATCTTTTTCTATCCCTTCACTTACATGTCAATCTCTTGTAGGCAGCGTATAAGTAGGTCTTACTTTTTTATCCATTCAGTTATCCCATGTCTTTTGATTGGAGCATTTAGTCCATTTACATTTAAAGTAATTATTGACAGGTATGTCCTTCTGCCACTTTTTTTTTTAATTTAAGATTTTATTTATTTATTTGACAGAGAGAGCGAGTGAGAGAGAGAACACAGAAGCAGGGGGAGTGGCAGGCAGAGGGAGAGAGAGAAGCAGACTCCCCACTGATCAGGGAGCCTGATGTGGGGCTTGATCCCAGGACCCTGGATCATGACCTGAGCCAAAAGCAGATGCTTAACCAACTGAGCCACCCAGGCACCCTTACTTACTGCCATTCTGTTAACTGTTTTCCAGTTTTTTGTTTTTGTAATAAATCTTTGTACTTTCTTCTTGTCTTGCTGTTTTCCTTGTGATTGGGTGACTTTCAAGTTTATGGTCATTTAAATCCTAACACATTCTAAAAGCACTACATTTTTAATCTTCTACACTCCCATGTTTTAAATGTATTTGATGTTGTATTTCACAACTTTTTATTTTGTGTATCCCTTAACTAATTATTGGATACATAGTCGATTTTACTGTCTTCTAACCTTCAAATTAGCTTTGTAAGTGGTTGAGCCACTACCTTTACTGTATCTTTGCTTTTGCCAGTGAGATTTTTTTCTTTCATAATTTTCTTCTAGTGGTGCCCTTTTTTTCCCACTTAAAGAGGTCCTTTGAACAATTTTTGTAAGGCTGGTTTAGTGGTAATAAACTTCTTTAACTTTTATTTGTCTGGGAAACTTTATCTCTCCTTCAATTCTGAAATATCCTTGCTAGGTAAAGTACTCTTGGTTGTGTGTATGTGTGTTTTTTCCTTGTAGCACTTTAAATATATCATGCCACTCCCTCTGGCCTGCAAGATTTTTGCTGAAAAATCAGCTCATAGTCTTATGGGTGTTCCCTTGTAGGTAACTAGTAGCTCTTCCCTGGCTGCTTTTAAGAGTCTCTTTATCTCTAATTTTTGACATTTTAATTATTATGTGACTTGTGTGGACCTCTTTGGGGCTCTTTGTGGTTCCTGGACCCAGATGTCTGTTTTCTTCTCCAGGTTAAAGAAGCTTTCAGTTATTATTTCTTCAAATATGTTTTCTGCTACCCTCTCTTTCTTCTCCTTCTATGACCCCTCTAATGCAAATGTTGGTATGCCTGATGTTGTCTAAGAGGTCCCTTAAACTATCCTCATTTAAAAATTTTTCATTCTGCTGTTCAGCTTGAATGATTTCTACTACCTTGTTTTGCAGATCATTGATCGATTCTTCAGCATCCTCTAACTGCTATTGATTCCCTCTAGTGTATTTTTCATTTCAGTTATTGTTCTTCAGCCCTGATTGGTTCTTTTTAACATTTTCTATCTCTTGTTGAAGTTTTCCCTGTGTTCATTCATTCTTCTCTATAGTTCAGTGAGCATTTTTATGACCATTACTTAGAATTCCCTATTAGGTAGATTGTTTTAGTTCTTTTTCTGAAGTTTAGTTCTTTTTCTGAGGTTGTTTTCTGTCTTGTTCTTTCATTCTTATATCCTCATTTTGTCTGACTCTGTTTGTTTCTACGTTTTAGGTAAATCAGCTACATCCGGTCATGAAGGAGTGGCCTTATGTAGAAAGCATCCTGTGGGGCCCAGAAGCAAAACCTCCCCTAATCACCAGAACCAGGCTCTCCAGAGGTGACTGTGTGTGGGCTGCATGCTCCCTCCTTTTGTGGCTGGGCCACAACTGCTGTGGGCAGGGCTGCCCCTGACCTCCTGGGTAGGAGTAGTTTTTGGAAGGTGCAGGTCCAGGCTAAGGGTAACCACTAGGTGTGGTGTGATGGGAACTGCTTTGGAGGTGGGTACCAGTCCTAGCCTGGGGTGCCTGCTGGGTGTGGCACAATGGGAGCCACTTTGGAGGGGGCCAACCCACCCACACTGGGCCAGCTAGGCAAGAGGGCAAGAAAAATGGAGCCTGCCAGTGATTCCATTCCTGGAGAAAGTTCTTACTTTCTAATTGGTCTAACATCATGTCACTCGGGCACTCAAAGAACTGAAGTTAAATGGACTTTCTTTTCTTATTCTCCATCAGTTGTTTGTAATCATGTCATATTTCCATTTGCTTCAAGCTTAGATCATGACTGTCTTATACAGTTTTTTTTTTCAATTTTCTTGGAGTTTCGAATTTTTTTTTAAAACTTGTTCATATAGAATGCCGTGCTACAAGCATACCCTCCAGTTTCCCTGTTCTCAAATATAATAATAATACTTCATGGAATAGCTCCTCCTCTGCCTATTCCCCTTTCTGGAGAACTTATTCCCAGAGAAACCCCATCAGCTTTTCTATTCTGGACTGGCTGTTCTTCAGTTGCCATCTAAGGTCTTCCCTTCACTGATTCTTTGGATTGAATCTACTGTTCCATGGACCTCATGTATTCCTCTTTTTTGGTTTACTTAATTTTTTTGAAGATTTATTTATTTTGGAGAGAGAGAGAGAGAGAGAGAAGAGGGGGCATGCATGTGTGCCTATGCGTTGGGGGGGGGGGGCGGGGCAAAGGGAGAGGGGACAGAGACTCCCAAGCAGACACCATGCTGAGCACTTAGCCTGATGTGGAGCTTGATCCCACAACCCTGACATCATGCCGACCAGAGCCAAAACCAAGAGTCAGGCACTTAACCTACTGTGCCACCCAGGTGCCCTTTGGTTTACTAGTATCTATTCAAGTAACTCTCCAGAAAATATGGAGATAAACTTTCTGAGTTTTTAAATGTCTTTATTCTAATTTCATATCTGACTAATAGCTTGGCAGGATATTGGAAATCTGATTTCAAATCCATTTCCCCAGAGTTACTAATGAGAATCTAATACCACGCCAATTTTTGTATTTATTAAAGGGACCTGATTTTCCTCTCTGGAAGCTTTTAGTATTTCATTTTCGTCAGCATTTTTCTAAAATTTTGATTTGACATGTTTATGTATGTTTCTTTTACTCATTGTACTTGGCTTTTTTCAATCAAAAGACTTATATTCTGTATTATTTCTTTAATTCTGTGGGCAGGACTGGAGGGAGCATGAGATGCTGGTGTGGGAGTGTCAAATTCTATTTTTGATTATATGCTGGTTACACAGGCATGTTCCCAAGGAGGGAAACAGGGATCCCAAGGAATCCTACCAGGTTCTACCTCTTTGTACCCATCTTATCATCCCAGTCTCTCGAATTCTCTCCATCCTGTATTAGTTCTGTGATGATTTCCTTCTCTACATTCTTTCCCTTCTTTCTTCTCCAGATGCCAGTTAGTTGTTGAAATTCTTGAATTAGTCCTCTATGTCTCCTTCTTCCCTCCTTTTCCCTCTCTCCAGCTTTCTCTCCTTTCGTATGATATCCTAAACTTTAGTTTCCAGGCCTTATGATTAAATTTTAAATTTTGGTACTTACATCTAAAAAAAGAAGCCAGCCAGGGAAGGGGAACCAAAAGATGCAGTTTGTAGGAGTCACAGCAGGGCAAGAATGGATTGAGGGGGTAAAGGTAAGGGGTGGATAGAGAACTGGTATTAAAATCTAATGTTTTCAAACAGACATTTCATCAGAGATATACAGATGGCCAATAGACACATGAAAAGATGCTCAACATCATCAATCATCAGGGAAATGCAAAGTAAAACCTAAGTAAGATACCGTGTTATATGCAAGTAATGAATCATGGAACTTTACATCAAAAACTAGGGATGTACTGTATGGTGACTAACATAATACAATAATAATTTTAAAAAAGGAATGAAATGAAAAGAGGTAAAAAAAAAAGATATTGTCTCATACTGTCAGAATGGCTAAAAATGATAAGCAATAACAAGTGTTGGCGAGAACATAGAGAAAGGGGAACCCTCATGCACTGTCGGTAAGAATGCAAACTGGGGCAGCCACTGTGGAAAACAACACGAAGCTTCCTCAAAAAGTTAAAAATAGAACTACCATATGATCCAGTAATTTCACTACTGGGTATTTACCCAAAGAACATGAAAACACTAATTTCAAAAAGATATATGCGTCCCTGTTTATTGCATTATTTACAATAGCCAGATTATGGAAGCAGCCCCACTGTCCATCAATAGATGAATGGATAAAGAAGAGATGTGTGTGTGTATGTGTGTATGTGTACACACACATACACACATACACACATACACACACACACACACACACACAATGGAATATTATTCAGCCATAAAAAGAATGAAATCTTGCCATTTGGAATGACATGGATGGACCTAGAGGGTATACTGCGAAGTGAAATGGGGTGGGGGATGCAGAGGCAGAGGGAGAGAGATTCTCAAACAGACTTTGTGTTGAATGTGGAGCCCAAGTTGGGGCTCGATCCCACAATCCAAGATCACGACCCAAGCTGAAACCAAGAGTTGTACGCTTAACCAGCTGTGCCACCCAGGCACCTCTCATATATGGAATTTAAGAAACAAAACAAATGAACAAAGAAAAAAAGAGACAAATAAAAGAGACTTAACTACAGAGAACAAACTGGTGGTTGCCAGAGGGGAGATAGGTGGGGGATGGGCGAAACAGATAGAGAGACTTAAGTCTCTGTACACCTGAAGCTAATATAAAACTGTATGTTAACTATACTGGAATTAAAATGAAAAAAATAAAAAATAAAATCACACAGCTTACAACAACAACAAAAACCTAATGCTTTAGTAGCAATATAGTTCAAATACTGAGTATCTGTGATTTGACAAAACATAAGTAGGAATATGTAATGTTGGATATTATTATGTATAATGATCCTAGTTAAATGTAAAGTACTCGAGTATTTTTTAAAGTACATTCTCATGAGTACTTTTTAAAGAGGAAAAATAACATGTAGCATATGAGTCTAAAGATAATCAGGGCCATCATGCAAGTTAAGACAAGCTCAAAGACTATGAATGCAAAATAAATCATAACCAAACACAGAAATTTGTTACTATAATTAAAAATCTATGTCATATTGTATTAGACATAGGACAGTGGTAACCATAGGGTAGCAGTGACTGGGAGGGAGCATGAAGAGCTTTGTGGGTACTGGTGAGGTTTGTTTCTTGATCTGGGTGCTGGTTACACAGATGTGCTCACATTGTGAAAATTCATTGATTGGTGGGTACACTTTATGATTTGTGGTTTTTTGTGTGTATATGTTATATTTCAACAAGAAAATTAGCACAAAAAAAATTGATGGTACCATGAATACAACAAAAACAAAGACAAAAAACTATGTCAATGTGTTTTTCTGACTCTCTTTAGACATCCTCACTAACAAGTCAACAAGGATTTACTAAAACAACTAAAACAATGATGAGCATTCAACACACATGAAAGGCAAAGCTTAGCTCAAGGAATTTGTGATCTGCTTAGGAAAACCAAATATTTAGATGTGAAATTAAGAATATTAACAAGTAATGTATCGGGCTATGAAGAATGCTACAGTAAAAACAGATCCAATATTGGCATGTAACTGATTCTTACTGGAAGACCTAGACATAAATACTCCCCAAGCGGGCTCTTTCTGTGGAGACAGGTCAGCTAGGCCAAGTAGACCAAATGTTTAGCTTCAGAAAGTGTTTCGGTGTTTGCCGTGGTTGGGCAAGGGGGAGGCTGAGTGGCACCCCCTCCTCTGCTTCAGTGGGAGTAGCCCTGTTTTATCTGTTTTATACTATGGGTTCTGTGTTGATTTTCATTTAACAAAAGGATTTTATTCTTAAAATGAGCTTGAAAACCACTCTCCCAGAAATCTGACTTCTAGATTTGTATATCTTGATTGACATACCTTACAGTGGAAAAAATTTTAAAAACCTCTGAAACTCTAAAAATAAAACCCATTTTTAGAAGGAAATGAAAATTACCTGAAGTAAAGGGATAAAATCCTCCTGTTCTAGAGAGTTGCAGCTGGGCTTTGCTAGAAGACAGATAAACTTGGAGGCATCATCGTGATGGTCATTCAGCAACCTATAAAAGAGACAACTGCTTAGGAAGACAGCTACTGTGAACAACGTCTACAATATCGACAGTTGGTAATTTCAGCCTAAACTGAAGGCCGTTTAGATCCAGAATCAAGTTCTCTCTTTTCAGTGATTTTTTAAAAAGGGAATTTTTCCATGCTCTTGATTTTGTCAAAGAGACACCTCCATAAAAGCTCAACAACAAAATCCTTCTGGGGCTGACACCACAGAGTCAACTGAACTAGTGCAGGTAAAAATACACTCGAGGGAGAATGCCCATTCAGGTTTAGCACAGGACATCCAGACCCAGAACTCCAGAGCTACCCACCAGCTAGCCAGGAGAGAATATATCAGTTGGACTACTATGCACCACATAAAACAAAAATGTTTGCCCAGCCTGGCAGACATATTCAGGGCCAACCAGATAGGGGGCTTTTGAAATTAGATTTTGAAGGACCAGGCTGAAAAAAAGAAATGTATGCCCTTTTAAGTCTTTAAGCTCCTTAATTCCTCATGTACAGCTAATTACTGGACATTTCCACTTAGTAACTATACTCTGATAACAAAGTCAAAATATCAAAAACCAAATTTAAAATCTTCCTTTCAAAGTCAGTCCTTTTCATGGATATAGATTTTTGCCCTATCCTGAGCTATCTGGAGTTGAAATTTTGAAGTCATTTTAAACTTCTTTCTCTTCCTTATTTCCTCCACATCCAATTAGTTTCCCATTTTCTTGATTTTCTTCTTTAATCATGTATCGAATGCTAATTGTGTGCCACATACTTTGGCCTTGAAGATACCTGGGATGCAAAGAAAATAAGACACAGTTCTGTGCTCTATAAGGAGCTTACAGTCTAGTGAGAGTGCTACACCATTAAGATGATACTACTGTGTGACAGCCACGACAGAAATAATAAGCATGGGTGTCACTGAAGGCCACAGGAGGGCAGTTAGATTCCCTAAAAAGGGGAAGTAGGAAAGAAGGCTGCTGTGGGTCAAGAGGGTTGCACGTACAAATGCCTGGTGTGAGAGTGCAGAGAACATTCTGGCACTTACAAATGCAGGGATGGTGAGAGAAGGGGACGTGAGCATGCAGGATTGGATCCTGGAGGTCCTTTTATGTTAGGTCAGGGAGCCTGGACTTTAGCCTACTCCACATAAAAATTTTAACTTGGACAGTGACAAGATCAGATGTGCTTTTCAGAAATATCAAGCAAAAATCCCACCAAGGGCCTGAGCATAGATAGTGGCAGTGGGATATGGAGAGAAAGGGGCAAATCTGGTTGAAATGAAAAGGACATGATAGTTGATAGGTGTGGAGGAGTGAAAGGAGGGAAAAGCCCATGATGACTCCTATGTTTCTAACTTGAATCTCTAAGTGCTGGGAATCCAAGATTAGAATACAGGAGTCCTTAAGAATATTTCCTCAAAATGTTTTATTGAACCATTCCCCCTTTTCTATTTCTAGTGTACCTTCAAGTCCGGGGTCTTATTACTTCATGCTGAGACTGACAGAAGGGAAAAGTGTCAAAACAGAGGTCAGTGTTCATCTAACCTTAAAACATAGACAATTCATTCTGAAACATCCTTTGATTATATAATTCCCCTTTTCAAAAATGTCCAGTAGCTCTATACCACTTATATGAGTAAGTCTAAATGCCTAAGTTGAGCATTTGAGGCCCTTGTAATTAGGTGGGAGTCTGCCTACCTACCTCTCTTACTACTTTGCTAAAGGAAACTTCCACTCCAGGCAGCTGGCCTGATCCACTGTTCTCGAAGTATGTCATGTGCATTCTTGCCTCTCTGCCATTTCTCATGCAATTCTACTCTCCTAGAATACCACCCCTTCCAACTTTGCTATCTGAATGCTGGCTATTCTTTAAGGTCCAGCTAATAAACCCACTTCTTCAAAAAGCCTTCTCTCAGAACAAATTCTTTACTGATCTTTGTACCATTTAATTTATGTGTATTATATATACCACTGTACTGTTAGTTTTCTTTTATTTTTCTGGCACCTAAAGGGCAGACACAGTTATAAACAGGTCTTTTCTTCCTTAGCACCTAGCATAGTGATTTTCACACAGAAGTTTCTCAAAAAATGTTTGTGATTTAACAGCTATATACTTAAACTGACTTTATTTGTGATTAAAGCTATAGTATAATTTGTGTATTAATTCTCCTTATCATTCTTCAGCATATTCAAGGCCCCTAGAATTAAATACATATACATTTCAGAAAAAGATTAATATGTAATAAGTGCTAGAAAATGGTTGGGATGATCAGAATAAAAAGGTGGTGAGATCTTTGGAAAGGAGCACTTTTATAAAGAAAGGAGGCACAGATGAGAGATACTCTGAGAAGAAAAAGGCAAATCAAGACTAGCTCTTTCCTATCAGAAGCATGAAAAAGAAAGAAAAGGTGAATTACGATTTTCAGCCAATGATAGTGGCTGGTGAACTCTATATGGAAGAGAAAAGGAGATGAATACGACTTGTGAAAGCTGAGGAAGGCAAACATAGTTATTCTAAATTGGTATCTTCCAGAGCTCTTAAAACAAAATATTGTTTTGTTAACAGACAAATGAAATGCTAACATTAAAATGTAAGAGAAAATAAAGCATAAAGAAGCTGGAAAAATATTATTGACTGAGAGGAGCTCTGCCACAAAGCTAGTTATCTAGGAACTCGAAAAAGCTGTGGACCAACGTCTTTCCCCTAAAAATGTCCAGACTGCAAGAAAATAGATGTCTGAGTACAGATAGGAAACAGGCAATGGGGCAGGGTAAGGAGGGAGAGCAGAGACAGGGAAACAAGAGCCTATTAAGAGGTTCACCCTCAAACCATTAGGAGGAGGGCTAGGAAGCCTCCACCCCATGAGAGCTGGGATAGCAGGGAAAATATTTCCTGTCATTCAGTGACTTTCACATTTGACTTTACTTTTCAAGATTATATAGAGCCTATTATTGGAGCAAGTCAGCTTGTGTATGTATATACCAGTATGTTTTAATTCTGTGTTTATCTGCCAGTTATTTTTTGTACTTGAAAGTTTAACGTACTATACTTGGGCCCAAGTCATTTTATGCAAAGGGTAAAATTTGTAAAATAAATAAATAAATAAATTTGCAAAAATAAACACATATCTTCTTCAAGGTCAGCATAACTCAAATCATCATGTTTAGCTGCTTAGTCTCCCCAAATAGTCATACTAGGGTCTCCCTTAAAGCCCCTTTGCTTTTATTTTATTTTTAAAAAGACTTATTTATTTAAGATAGAGATAGAGTGAGCGAGTGAGAGTGCATGGGGGGGGGGGGGGGACAGGCAGAGGGAGAAGGAGGAGCACGCTCTCCACTGAGCAGGGAACCCTACGACACAGGGGCTTGATCCCAGGATGACCTGAGCAGAAAGCAGATGCTTAACGGATTGAGCCACGCAGGTGCCCCATAAAGCACCCTTACTTTTAAAAGGCATTTTGAAAACCAAGAAACAGACTCTTAACTATAGAGAACAAACTGATGGTTACCAGGGGGGTGGCAGTTGGAGGAGTCAATAGGTGATGGGGATTAAGGAGTGCACCTGTCGTGATGAGCACAAGGCGACATATGGAAGTGTTGAATCACTATATTGTACACCTGAAACTAATATTACAGTGTATGTTAACTAACTGGAATTTAAATAAAAACAAAACTAAACTAAACTAACCGGCATTTTAAGAGCACAGAAAGGAGCTCCCACTAGAGGGTGCTCCAACCACTTCGGTATGGGGCCATAAGCTAAAGGTTTAACAGAGACATACATATAACCAGTCACAGAAATTTTTTTCAAATGAGTAAAGACAGGGACAGTTGCCCATGCTATATGACTGCATAAGCAGTTTCATGTAGTTACCTAAAATGAAGACTTGTGCTTCATGTCTTTTTTCCCCTTTTGCCTTTTTGTAGAAATATCTTTTCCCTAGGGATAAAATTAAAATGATCCATCTCAATAAAAGAACACCAATGTTGTTGTGGCTGCTGCTGCTCTGCCCACCAACATAAATGTCCACCCTAAGTCAGTGACTTACTGTCTTAAGACAAAAACAAAAAACAAAAAACAAAAAAACAAAAACCCTGGCTGTTACTCTAATATTATGCTGTTAACTGCAGCTAAATCAAGTTGGTTAGCAGTTTTCCTTTGCTATAGTCAGCCTCAGGTTCACAAACGTAGGGTCCTAGAATATTCAAAATAACTTAAAATATAAGTAGTTACAGTTCTTCTTTCTATCTCTTATAGAATAGACTACTTTCTTTTTTTTTCAATCTCCCAGCTTGCTCAAAGTTTTCTCTTAAACAATTGTTAAGAATTCTAACTCACTTCTTGCTGCTTTCACAGACTGTTAGATGACCAACAATGCTGATCTCAATGGCTAAAGACACTCTGACAAGAGCTGTGCAGTATCTCTATTCTTTCTACTCCTGGTTCATACTCCAGCTAAGGCCTTTTCATGGCCTGACACTTACCAGGTGAAAGAAGTTGGCTGAATGAAAGTTAGAACATACACATTTCAAGTTCTTGAATTCTGCTACTGTTACATGCCGATTTAAAATAACAATAATAATTAATAATAGATAATTGGACCACCCAGCTGAAGTCTTGACTTTACAGGTGGGAAAAGGGGAGGGAATCCAAGATGACTTCTTTACTGTTCAGGTCCTAGGCTCTATTTTCTTTCTGTAGGTTCTAGGCTGCCAGAAATAACAGTGACAAATACCCTAAGGGCAAATGCCAATTCTTTTGCTGGTTCATTCCTGTTAATTAGTGTTTATACTATTTCTAGCTTCTAAGGAATTCCCTTACTTTTAAGACTGCTTATTCACACTTTTTTTTTTTAAAGGCATTTTTTAGATTTTAACCAGCAGTTTTCTACTTGCTATAGGAGAGGTGGAATGGTGATCACAGCACTGACTTTGAAGTGTCATCTAGATGGCATAAGAGGAATGATTCTCCTAGGGTCCCTTTGATTCTTGGTATTCAGACAACTTAGAACTATTACTTGTAACAAAATCACTAAAATTTACCTGGAAAACGTGAAGCATTTTAACTTTTAGCTTTGGTATATTTCTCTAAAATAAGTTCATTAACTGGTAAAAGTTCTGTATACTCTGATCACTGTAGTTCTAATGTAATGCAGGAAGAATTTGGTGAACTCAACTTGCTCCTAGATTTTTAAAAATAAGAATAAATTTATTAATCACCAACTATGATCTCAAGCATTATACTCCTAAGGGCTTTTAGGTGGCATGAAGGGATTAGAAGGAATCTATATGCTGAATTCTGCTATTGTACGTAGATTTTAAATAATAATAATAATGATGAACCGTACTCTGGTTTCTCTTCAGATCGCATAAATCTTTCCAGAAAGAACGAGTTCTCAACATTTGCTGCAACATGGACGGCACTGGAGGAGATAATGCTAAGTGAAATAAGTCAAGCAGAGAAAGACAACTATCATATGATTTCTCTCATCTATGGAACATAAGAACTAGGATGATCGGTAGGGGAAGAAAGGGATAAAGAAAGGGGGGGTAATCAGAAGGGGGAATGAAATATGAGAGACTATGGACTATGAGAAACAAACTGAGGGCCTCAGAGGGGAGGGGGGGTGTGGGAATGGGATAGACCGGTGATGGGTAGTAAGGAGGGCACGTATTGCATGGTGCACTGGGTGTTATACGCAACTAATGAATCATCGAGCCTTACATCGGAAACTGGGGATGTACTGTATGGTGACTAACATAATAAAAAATCATTAAAAAAATAATAATAATAACGATGACAATGATGATAACAGGTGAACCGCATTTCCCAACAGTTTACCAGGAAGGGTATTTAGTCCAAAAAAGGTGAGGAGAACACGTAAACAAGGCTGGTCAGTTGAAAGACGTAGGACGGGCAAGCTGTGACATTCTCTTAAAATGTATAAATATATCAAGAAATAACTTATAAAGAAGAAAGGAGAAAAAAAAAGAAATTCAAAAAAACTCATCGGAGGTGAAATAGGTGAAGGGGATTAAGAGTACACTTATGGGGGTGCCTGTGTGGCTAAGTTGTTTAAGTGGTTAAGCGTCTGCCTTTGGCTCAGATCATGATCTGGGTCCTGGGATAGAGCCCCGAGTTGGTTCCCTGCTCAGTGGGAAGTCTGTTTTTCCCTCTCTCTCTGCCCCTTGGTCCCCCTCCAATCTCCGACTCATGCTCTCTTTCGCGCTCTCAAATAAATAAATAAATAAATAAATATCTTTTTTAAAAAAGAGTACACTTATGATGAGCACTAAATGATGTATAAAATTGTTGAATCACTATGTTGTATACCTGAAACTCATATAACATTGTATGTTAATTATACTGGAATTTTAAAAAAGGGCGGGGGGGGGACGCCTTGTCAGGATGTACATATTTCTTTGTTTCTTAACTGGAGCTTTCAAAAAGTAATTATTAAAACCTACTTGAGTTCAATTATTTTTAATAAATCAACTAGATATGATTTTAATGTGGATCATGAGGATGGAAGCTGTATTTCTCACATGACACATGTGGTCTGCTCCCTTAAAGGAGAGTCTTTACTTTTATGTCACTGTTACCAGAGTCAAATCCTAAGACCCAAATTTAACAAGCAAAACTAAGAAACTGTCAAAGAGCTATTACTAAAAAGTATCTCTGAAGATCTCTTTCAATGATTAGAGTCTTATAAGATAAAGACTATGGAAAAAATTTGTGTGTGGTTATAGAGAGTTATGAACCACTGAATTTTACTTGTTGAAATAAAGGGTAAAGGAAAATTAATAAATGAGTAAAATAAGTGACCTTTATAAGGCACATTGTGAGAACTAGACAAATCTTTGCCTAGCCCTGGAATGACTGCTCATATACTTACTTTCTCCACATGGCAATGAATGACTGTGCTGACACAAATCCTGTCCTCTCTCCCCCAGCAGCCCTGAACATGGGGGCTTTCCAATAGAGAGGACAGCCACAGAGCTGCAAA
The DNA here is from genome assembly GCF_023065955.2 of Ursus arctos. Taxonomy (NCBI): domain Eukaryota; kingdom Metazoa; phylum Chordata; class Mammalia; order Carnivora; family Ursidae; genus Ursus; species Ursus arctos. The sequence continues at coordinate 26,326,282 of NW_026622875.1, forward strand.
TAAAACACAAATACAGTGTAAGCCAAGGGGTGGTGAAAAGGTGACAGAGCCAAACAATGGGCCCTTGTGGCTTTTACCCTTTGCGCCACAGTGGACAGAGGGTCCTTGAGGGAGCAAAATTGGGGCAGAGACAAATATATAAGCTATAGTAGATTCAGAGAGAGACAGAGGGGAAACAAGAGTATTACATGTTTAATGAAGGAAAGGGAAATCCATTTACCTTTTTTCCAAGTTCATTTACAGTGATGTGTCTTTCCCTTTCCTGATAGTTAAAGCAACCAGTCTCCCTTCCTACCACCCTCACATATTTTCTACCTTCTAAAAAGAATGACTGAATGTCATGGTCATATATGTCCTTCCTTCCTACTGCATAAAAATACAGCCACATTTATTACTTGGTCACTTGGTGTGATTACACTCTCACCCATCTCTCTCTTCTTTGCCTCTTATGTTATTAAGCCCCAGGGTCAGGAAGAACCAGAAAAGCCTAGATTGTTCAAGAAAATAGCTATCTACTTAAATGGTTACAATGCAGGTATAAGATTAAAGATAAAAATCAAAATGCTACCATTTATTTATACATTAGAAACTACCACAAATGGCTACAAATTATAAAAGCCTTAGGAGGAATTGGGAATGAATATAAAACTACAATATACAACTATAATACTCTATAAGGTGTTTTTTTCAATAAAAAGCTCTTTCTTTCAATTAATTATACTCTCACAAGAAAGAGTTCTTACCAAATTTATCTGCTTTTTTCCTAGAGAGGAAACTCTTTCGAGTAATAATAGTATCTGAACAATAGCAGAGAAATAGTCTCCACATGTTCCCAATTTTGTACATGCATGTAAAACATATTCCTAAATTTGGAACCCTTCGAAGAATCGTATCTTGTTATCAAATAGTCTTATTATTCATATTAGACACAGGATCTGTTGAGCCTTCATCATGCTACAAAGGGAAGCTTTTCCTTTGGAGGCTGACTAGATGTGAATCCGTATTAGGTTCTGGTGAAGCCGCTCCCGGTGTGATGCCTCAGTGCCTGGGGAATCCCCACAGAAGCATGAGGAATACCTGGTCTGACGTTATGAGTCTGAGTTATGCTGAGAGAACACCCAAAGGCTGCTGGATTCACGTCGGAGATGAGGATATGGAAGGTGAGATTCGAGCCAGGGGAGCTAAGTACAGGGCAGAAATAATAGCTGCTCCTGCTGGGGCCACAAAAGCACGTTCTGCAAACAGGGTGGAACTTCAGATTTCTTAAGTCCAGAGGTCAAATACCTCCACTGAAGTCAAGAATGAGGGAAAGGTGTTGCTTAGCAACCAAATGGATTTTGTTTATTGTGTAAATTATGATTGCCAAAGTACAAAGCTCACAATTAATATACTTTGGGTGGTAAACTGTCAAATCCACTTTCCAATCCCAATCCTCCCAATCCTCCCTTTCATGCAGAATGGTAGCCTGACAAGAAAGTGCTCTTAGATGTGACAGACAACTGGCAACTGCTAGGAAAGCTTGAGAGAATAGTTTGTATTGTAGAGGTGGGAGTACAGAGCCCCAAACAGAGAAAGTAAGTATTGGGAGAGACTGGAACTGGCTTGCCATGGTGCTTGCCAAAGTCCCACCATTATAGTCACTCATAGATTCTCCAGAATTGGAAGGACTCAGGAATCTTCTAGCTCAACCTTGGGAAGCAGTCGCCAGCCTCAGCTGAAACACTACCAGGGACTGTGTGCTTAGCACATCCCGTGGGGCTACTTCCACTATTAAACAACTTTCATTCCCTTGGATTATAGTCTTTTCTCTAGAAGATTCCTGTTAAAATGCATACATATCAGCTCCTAAGGAGTAGTAAGTTGGTGAGAGACCGACACATACATTTATTATGACTCAAAGGCAAAATCCTAAGAGATAAGGTATAGAATGGATAGGTTTTAAAATAGATTGGGGGGCGCCTCGGAGGCACAGTCAATTAAGCATCCAAATCTTGCTTTTGGCTCAGGTCATGATCTCAGGGTAGTGAGATTGAGCCCTGCATCAGGCTCTGCGCTCAGCGTGGAGTCTGCTTAACACTCTCTTGCTGTCTCCTTCTGCCCTTCCCCCCCAACCTCAAAAAATAAATAAATCTTTAAAAAAATAAAATAGATTGGAAAGGGCTGGCCTATTTTTCTCATAGTGGGGTACCCTAAATAGCCACATGTTAGGCAGCATGAAGGTAATAGCCCTTGGAGAAAATGCCAAAGGAAAAAAATGCAATGCAGACATTACACTTTGGCTATTTAAAAAAATGTATGGCTAGGGGCGCCTGGGTAGCGCCGCCGTTACAGCGTCTGCCTTCGGTTCAGGGCGTGGTCCCGGCGTACCGGGATCGAGTCCCACATCGGGCTCCTCCACTATGAGCCTGCTTCTTCCTCTCCCACTCCCCCTGCTGTGTTCCCTCTCTCACTGGCTGTCTCTCTGTCACTCTGTCACATAAATAAATAAAATATTTTAAAAAAATGTATGGCTGGCTGTATCTGCTTAAAAACGAAGAATTAAGATAAAGGGTGTCAGGAGATCAGTAAGAACTAAAAAAGTAAGTGATATTAACCTGGGGGCAATTGAATAGATACTTTAATAACAGAGGAGAGAACAAGACAGCGTCAAGACTTTTTACAAAGGAAAAGAATGGAAGACAAGTGGGGATATGGAGGGAGCTACAGAAAATGGGTTTAGGAAACTCGGAGGAGGAGGCAAAAGTCAGTCTATGGTAATCAAAGTTGCTGGAGCAAGGAAAATCTAACACCTATAATTTGACCTAAGAATGGCCCAACAACGTAAAGAATTGAAAGCAAGGTTATCAGTAGCAGATGATTACCCAATATGTGCAATGTTCTTTAATGTTTTAAAATGTCTTATGCCTGTTATTTCATTTTATCATCACATAATCCCCAAGCAGAAGAGGGCAGGTATTTTTAGCCCATTCTACAGATGAAGAAATAAAGGTACAGAGAAGCTGCCTTACAGGACACAGGCATGATAGGTCAAGGCAGTGCTACCTCAGCCAGAAGAGAGAAGCTGATCATCTCTGTACCATTCAGAAGACAATTTCCCTCTTCTTCCTCACCTTTCTGCTAGAGGCTAAAACTCCATGGTAAGTTTTCTGGCCCTGAAGACAAATACTTTTCTTACTGTTCCTCAGTGTATGTTCCTACACTGATTTTCTCTTAGATTCATCCTCTATATTAATTTCTTCTCTGTCATCACTTAAAGCTATGGGAAAAAGTACATGCTACACACAGAATTTAATCAGAAATGGGTATTAATCTCTCCAGGGCTGTTTGAGGTCAAAGATGAATGAGCTAAGTTTCAGCAACAGATGCAGATTTCATAAACACAGCGTTTTCTTTGCACTTCAAAAAACAGACCCCAGTCTCTACAGCTGCACTGAATTGTCACTAAGAGTAGACTGCAAACTGAAGCTGGCCTTCCAAACAGCTTTATAGACTACAAGAATTCAGAGAAATGTTCATTTATTGCTCCAACTACTCCTCCCTTCATTGTCAAAGGCTGTCTTTCTTCTCCTTTATCTACAACCAGCTTGTCATGAGAACATAAGCACATGCAGTGCAAATGCTACAGGCAGAGTTCACTCTGTGGCAGAGAAGACCGATGTGCACAGTAAAAAATAACTGAAAATAGGATTGCTTAGTGAGTGTTAATAGACAGCTACAGCCAAGTAAAAGCTGGATTAAATGGGGATTAGCTAAATGCAAGAAATGATGACATAAATCTGTTGAATGCTAGAGGACCACTGAACCATGGAGCAGGGCAGGGCTATCATGAGACGGGGGCAGAAGGGCCACAGCAGGAGGGTGGAGACAAGGCTGTGGAAAGGCAGAGGAGAATAGGATCCTCAGTCAGAAGTTGGAAATATTCAGAGGAGGAAGGCTGACCTACAGTGAGGCATGAATTGCTTGGATTGGCTCTCCAATCCAAGCACAGCACTAGGAACTATTATGTCCCTTAATCTGGACAGTTTCTCCTTGTCTGCCTGCCTGAAGCAGTCCATGAAACTGCCTGTTTCTCTCACACAGACTGTTGGCATGTTAGAAATAACCCTGTTTGGCATTTATGCAGTTAACATGTTCTCTCTAAATGCAGATTTCATTCAGCCTTACTAAATTCTGTCTCTTGGATTTAGATTCATAGTTCCACCCCATTCAGATAATTTACCATCTTGGCTCATACAGTTGCCATCTCTCAAAGTTTTGGGTAAGAAAATGCTAGTGCCCTGAAAGAACCTGTAATTTATTTGGGTGGATACTGATTGGAAGTTAGCTAAAGGTATGTTAGCATATGTTCAGGGGAGAAAACATATGGTATAAACAGCACAACACCAGGAGTTAGAGGACCAGTCTCCTGACATGTGCTAGTTCTGTGACTTCAGGTTAAGTACTTACAGACCTTCAGTTCCTTAAGTCTAAAATAGAGAGGAAATAGGTGAGCTCTTATTTCTGCAATGAGAGTTTACCTATCTAAGGGATCAACAAGCAAGTTCTAAGGTGGGGGAGGGGTGAAGAAGGTGGGAATAAAAAAAGAATTCCTTTTCATTCCCCTTAAACTCAATCTAATTTACAAATGAACTATTGGGACTTCATCAGGATAAAAAGCTTTTGCACAGCAAAGGAAAGTTCGACAAAACCAAAAGAAACAGACAGGGGGGAAGATATTTGCAAATGACATATCAGACAAAGGGCTTGTATCCAAAATCTATAAAGAGCTTACCAAACTCAACACCCAAAGAACAAATAATCCAATCAAGAAATGGGAAGAAGACATGAACAGACAGTTCTCCAAAGAAGACATCCAAATGGCCAACAGACACATGAAAAAATATTCAGCATCACTCAGCATCAGGGAAATACAAATCAAAACCACAATGAGATACCACCTCATGCCAGTCAGAACGGCTCAAATTAACAAGTAAGGAAACAACAGATGTTTGTAAGGATGTGGAGAAAGGGGAACCCTCCCACACTCTTGGTGGGAATGCAAGCTGGTGCAGCCGCTCTGGAAAACAATATGGAGGTTCTTCAAAAAGTTGAAAATAGAGCTACCCTACAACCCAACAATTGTACTACTGGGTATTTACCCCAAAGATACCAATGTAGTGATCTAAAGGGGCACCTGCACCCCAATGATTACAGCAGCAATGTCCACAATAGCCAAACTATGGAAAGAGCCCAGATGTCCACCGACAGATAAATGGATAAGAAGACGTGATACATACACATACACACACACACACACACACACACACACACACACACACGGAATACAACTCAGCCATCAAAAAATTGAAATCTTGCCATTTGCAATGACATGGATGGAACTAGAGGGTATTATGCTAAGTGAAATACATCAATCAGAGAAAGACAACTATCACATGATCTCATTTATGTGGAATTTAAGAAACAAAACAGAGGATCATAGGGGAAGAGAGGAAAAAAATAAAGCAAGATGAAATCAGAGAGGGAGACAAACCATAAGAGACTCTTAATCATAGGAAACAAACTGAGGGTTGCTGGAGGAGAGGGGGTGGGGGGATGGACATTAAGGAGGGAACATGATGTAATGAGCACTGGGTATTATATAAGAGTGATGTATCACTGATCTCTACCTCAAAAATCAATAATATATGTTCATTAATGGAATTTAAATTTAAAAAAATGAAAAAAAGAAAATAGTGAATAATTTTCATTTTCATAGTGAATAAGAAGTAAAGAATCTACCTGCTTTATTTTTTCTAATCATGGTATTTTGCTTAACACAATGTGCTAAATAATTTGATTAAAGAGAAGAATGGGAAACAAAAAAACCCTAAAACCCCCAGCGGCAACAAATGTTCTGAATGCAGGTAGAGAAGAGGGCAGGGCATGATTGGAGTGAGGATTCAGGGGCTTCTTCAAAGACACAATGGAAGGTATGTCTGAAAGGATGGGTGAAGTGGGGGTTGGCAGGAGTGGAAGCCCATTTTGGAAGGGAGAACTGGGAGAGCCCAAATGCAGAGGTGATCCTGTGGGAGGGCAAATAGTTCAGGCTTATGCAGGGAACAGCAGTTTGGGTTTTATCCTCAAGTCAATAGTGTCCAAATTTTAAAATATTATTCCTGAGGGACGCCTGGGTGGCTCTGTTGGTTAAGTGTCTGCCTTTGGCTCAGGTCAGGATCTCAGGGTCCTGTGATCAAGGCTGGTGTTGGGCTCCTTGCTCAGTGGGGAGCCTGCTTCTCCCTCTGCCTGCTCTGCCTACTGCTCCCCTGCCCCTGCTTGTGCTCTCTCTCTCTGAGAAACAAATAAAATCTTTAAAAAAATAAAATATTATTCCTGAAAGCAGGGGAACTGTGAAAGTGCGCACGGGGTCTCAGGAGCTTCCACTTGGTCTCCTACCTGCCCACATGCAACCCTTAATCTGCTAAACCCCTCTGCCACTTGAAGTACAGCCTAAACCACTGCTAAATACTGAGATATGATCTGACTCTTCAATTTACACACATGATAAAAATAAAACCCAAACAAAACAAAGCAAATTGCTGCTCTAGATGGTGAGCTGGGGAATGGCATGATCCAATATGATCTGGTGCTCATGCTCAGTATTTATGGTTCTCGGAGGAGACTGGAGATACAGCATCCAGTTACTGAAGATGTTCAGTATGGCATGAAAGGCTAAGATCCTAAATTAGAAGCAGTTGGGTATATTGGAAAGTATCAAAGACTTGGTTCCTAGAGGCAAATCCATTTATTTCTGAGTAGAATTAGTGTTGAGCTGGCCTAATGGTTCCTTGTCTGGCTTCAGGGCAGAGTTATGATCAATGGGTGAGAACAAAAAAAGACATTCATATTCAATACAAGGGAAATTTTTCTAACAAGTGAGGCTATTTAATAATGGAACAGGTTGGTTGGCAAGATGGTGAGCTTCCTGTCACTGAAAGCATTCAAGCAGAGAATGAATTTATGTGTTGATGGTGTCATGGATGAAATTCCTATGTTAAATGGGAGGATGGACTGGAAGAACACTAAGGGTTTATTCAAACTAATGAGTTCCATGAAATGGGACCACAGATGATGTATCAGAATCAAATAAATTTTTCAACAAGGGAAAAAACCTAGCCATGCTTAAAAACAGAAAGCAAAGAGGCAGTGATGAGAGAGAGAGATTGGGATTGTTAGAGAAAGAGAGATTATACATCATTTAATAGTTATATTACCTTTGCAATTTTTCCCATTTCATAGATGTCTGCTTTCTGATCTTCAATATCCATGAAAGCAGTTTCAATTTTGCTTAAAGTCTGTTCATGGTTACTGCAGGCATCAGGGAGTCCTTCAGGAAAGTAGAACTGTGGAATGTTTACGGACAATGGTGCATTCACAACATTATTCACATGAGGAACAGGGGAGAGAGATCGGGGACTACTTGGAAAGGTGGCTGTAGGTGGAAGTGGTGTTCCAGGTTTCTTTTCTGGTTTATTTTGAATCTGGAAGGAAAATGTGATTATGAGACACAAAAATTCTGAACAGCATATATTTCTTCAAAGTCCTCACCAGTAATAAGAAGAGAGACAGAGATCAAGAGCTCACTCTGCTCTTCCGGGTTATAAGTTTGCTTCTAGGGAATGCCTATCCATAAAAAATAAGTACATGAATTATCTGTCAATACCCGAATTTACACAAATCTATGCTTTAAAGATCTTACAGTACATCTTTCCATCAATGATGAGCCAGATATTTAAGAGCAATGTTAGCTGACATATTAAGGATCTTCAAGTGTATTCTTAGTCTGTTGGAACTGGATTAGTAAATTTTTTTTGAAGACTATTCTTCATCTTTCTGCACACTTCTACCTCTACTTCAACAGGCACATAGAATAAGTTCTTTTAAAATGCATAAATCTAAAATATATTGGGGGGGGTGTCCTTTCACCTTCTTCTCTCTAGTTTGACTTTGTCTAGGTAAAATCACTGTCAGTCCCTGATGCAGAGAAAGTCTTTGTTAAGAAAATTAAAGCATTTTAGTTTTGGAATGTCTTCTACCAGGTTGATGCCCTAGAGGCATGCCATTTTTTTCTATGATACACATTTCTCTCATTTTTGGTACACTCCAGTAATAGGCAAGGATTGTGGTTACTAATTTCATCACAGCCAAACTGCCTTCAGAGTTTAACTCATTTATAGTTTATATCATTCCTTTTTCCAAAAAGGATTTGATGTGGTATGCCATAAAGAGACATAAGAAAGGACAGCATATGGCGGGGGGCAATGAGGAGATTAAGATTATCCATGATTTAGGGAAAGGAGAGGGGAGGTACACTAACATTCAGGTAGAAGTCTACTTTACCAATGAAAACTATATTTAGTCCTGAGATTCCTAGCAGAAAAAGCAAAAAGGATTCTATGAAGATTTTCAAATTAACTATCAAGGCTCATGAGCATGGCACTGTGTTAGATACTACATAAAGTATGAAAGAGGGACATGACTGTTGATCACCATGAACAGAAAATATTACTCAAATGTTCATTTTCCTTAAATTATCCTAATGCCATTCCTAAAGTTTGAACATTGATTTATCTCTATTCAGGTCTACTGAATATCATATTTCCTTTTGACATATGGGACTGAATATCATATTTCCTTTTGACATATGGGCTCATAACAGATCTTTAAACTCAGGACAAAAATCTTGGCTACCCTTGAAAAGCATGAGTATTACAGGAAGATAAGCTTCATTCACATAACTATGTGATGAATATGATTTAATCTTCTTTGTCACACATGACCCATTTCTCAGGTTAATACCTGACACTAATACATAGAGTCTGCTCATATATTAATACTACTGGGGATATAAAGGTCAGTTGGTCATACCAAGATTTTGCTGCACTATCAGGATGTCACCCCTAAAAAGTAACAGTCAAGGAAAACATGGCACAGAGAGAAGTGAGGCTAATGAAATATGAAAAACTTAAAACAGTGATGGCTTACTAGCTCTGTGACCTCAGGAAAGTTACTTAACCTTTTAGAATTCAGTAATAAAACAGATTATAACTCCTACTTCTTAGAAGGTTGTTGTGAAGATTGAAGGAAATTACAGGATGTAACTAACATAGGTAAAAGGTTCGGAACAGTACTAGGCACAGATATGTCCTTATTTAAGAAAATGAGCCACAAGGCCAAAGGGTGAGGTTCTCAAAAGGTCAAACATGGCATGGTCCTTCAGATTCAACAAGAAATAAAATGATCATTCACACTTGTAAAACAATTTAAAGTTTACAAACCACTTTTGATTTAACAAATTGATAATCTGTACGTAAACATTTCTCTCTGTTTTAATGCTAAGCTGTAAATATTATTACAGAGGCCCATGAGTCAATAACAGTAGAAATTGTTCCTAAACTTCTACAAGAAGGCCTATAATTCTTCAGGGGCTTTAACATTTATATATAAATAGGTCATTTATATTAGAGTCATCCCCTTTCTATTATTCTATGCTGAAACAGGTCTGTGAGACTACCAAGTAAGCAATCATGAAAATCCTTTTTTTGTTTCCCCAAAATGTTTTCCATGGTGTGACATCCAGGCAGTTATAACCATAGGATTAAGACCACTGATGCCAGTGGGGATGAAACCCAATAGTCCAGTGAACACACACTAGTGGAAAAGGTTTAGAGCAAGGCCTTCTCTGTTAACTCTACACTTTTGCTTTGACAGAAATAAGTAACAACTGAGAACAAACCCTGGCTATCTGTCAAAGTTTTTATTTAAATGGGTATTCAATTATATAATCTACTTCACTTTCCTTAGTGTACTTCTTAACATTAAGCAATTCACTGATAGGCAAGTATTTATCAATTCATTGGTTAATCCCATGTTTAACAAAACTGGTGTTAATATTTAAAAGGGAAAGGAAAAAGAATGCATTTATTTTGCACTTTTACGTGTTATCAATTTACTTTCCACTGAATTCAACAGAAGACACATAATTTAAAGTAGTTTAATAAAACTGGCCCTTTATAAATACTATAGAATAACACAGTTATATAAAATTTGGCAGATTTACCAGCAAGTTCAGCATCTGCTCATTCTGAATAAAACTGTTTCATTCGAATTTAGAAACAGCATTAAAATAGAACTAGTTGGGAAAAGTGTCTCAATTCTCCATTCAGTTTTAGTCTATAAACACAGTATCATTTAGTATCCTTATACTATTATGTCACTGTAGCATTTCCAGTATTTGAGCATTTTTGACCAGTTTTTTAAAAAAAGTAATTTCATATGGTTCACTTAATCTGAAATTACTCTGGGTCAAAATAACTATGAAACTACGGTTTCTTGCTGGATTCTGGGTGGCCATCATTTGTATGACCCTTGATTTGTATTGTATTCAAGGTGAGGCAAATTGTTTGGTAAAACACTGGCCCTACAGTATAAGCAAGTTAGCATGGATTCTGCAAAGTTGTCATCACAGGCAGAAATGACTCCATATCACAACTTGCTGAGGGAGGACATTCTTTCACAACCCAGAAATTAATTGCCATTCTTTGTTACCTACATACATTATATCATGCCTACACAACTGTCTACATATATAATTAGTTCTTCTTTCAAAAAAAGATTACCAGGACTGATACTTTAAAAACAATTCATTACAGATGTGTGTATGTTAATACAAACATAGTCTACTGATTTAAAGTGCAAACAAGGCTTTTAACACAGAAATTCTAGTTTCTCAAAGATACTTCTATTAAAATTTATAAATTGTATGTTTGTTGAGGTGTATTTATTGTCTCTAAAACTGGATTCCCTCTCTACAAGAGAAAAATCTGAGTACTGTACTTCAGGTCCAGAAGGTCTATTTTTAAACCTGTTGGAATCTCTCTACAAATAGCTTTCTGCAAATAGCTGAACAGAGGACACAGATTAATTCCTTGATCTAATATCAAGTGAGCTGTAAAAGTATTTGTAAGTTAGTTCACTGGGTGGTTTTATTAGTAATAAAAATATTTTAAAAGAAACACCCAAGTTCCAAACCTGTGTCTGCTGAAATGACTTCAGCCGCTTCTTAAACCGTGACGGGAGAACAAAATCACAGCCCCTTGCCAGGAAAGCTAACTCTCCCCTTAAATCCGGGTCCCTTCGTAGAGATGTTTCCTTGATCATCATCTTTGAAAAGTGGATATTTACTTAGCCACTGTCCAGCACACTTCTGAAGATGGTCAGATTTAAAAAGTTGTCAATCTTGTCAGGTAGAAAAGTATTTTCTTCTTATCTCCAAAAGCAATTAAGTTCAAGCATTGTGCTCTCCCAGTCTCCAGGGACCACAATCCATGCTTGTACTGACATGCAACTGGTTCCCAAATATAGCCAATGGCTCCCAATACCTGCTCATAATTTTCAAGTTAGAAACACGCCTGCAATGGGCCTGTTGCTCCTTCTAGATAGCTTTATGTCCAATTGACCTGCACATGTTGAGAATACAGAGCCTTCTGGGAAAGGAAGCACCCACTACTCTAGCACCAAAGTTAGAAACATTACAGCTGGACCTAAAAATAGCAACTTCTCAGATAATGCTAACTTCTTAAACTCAGAGTATGTGAGGTGCCAATCCACATAAATCAGTTTCGCCTCAAACTATTAGAAAAAGAACATGTAGAGCATTTTTGGTTTTGCTATTTACTATTTTATGAAAAAAGAACAAGCTACACTTCAAATTTGAATCTATCATTTTAAGAATAGTTTTTTAATTTCTTATTTGAAGGAAAGCAAATATTCAAACCCCTCTAGATATATCCAGTTAAAATATGGAGAAAAACTTTGATCCTCAAATGGTAATACAGAAAGAGATCTGTTGATCTTCTATTTTAAAATCAAATCCCTTTTTTTGGCCTGTGTGCAGAAGACTATCTTAATTATTCAACATACTTTGTTGAAGTGATTCTGGATCTGGGGACATTTGAAAATTTATTGTCAAAGTGTGGATTAAGAAAGTGAACAGTTGGGGGCATCTGGATGGTTCAGTTGGTTGGGCATCTGACTCTTGATTTCAGCTCAGGTCATGATCTCAGGGTCATGGGGTCAAGGGTTCCTTACCCAGTACAAGTCTGCTTAAGATTCTCTCTCCCTCTCTTTCTGCCCCCCCCCTCACACGCTCTCTTTCTCTCTCAAAACAAATAAATAAAATCTTTTTTTTTGAAGATTTTATTTATTTGACAGAGACAGCCAGAGAGAGAGGGAACACAAGCAGGGGGAGTGGGAGAGGAAGAAGCAGGCTCCTAGTGGAGAAACCTGATGTGGGGCTCGATCCCACAATGCTGGGATCACGCCCTGAGCCAAAGGCAGGCGCTTAACGACTGCGCCACCCAGGTGCCCATCAAATAAATACAATCTTTAAAAAAAAAAAAAAAGTGGAACAATTGAATGCCATAAGAAAGCAGCTTTTAGATACATGTGAATGAAATCTGGCTACAGTAAAGGTACAAAAGATGAGCAAATAGCAATGACATGATATGTCTTGAATTTGTGAGACTTTCTTCTTTAAGGAGCTTTAAAGAAATCATCTCAGATTTAAAAAATATTCTATTATTTTATTATATACTAAACATCTGCCTCATGTAGTCATTTACAAATAAAACTTCAAACATCCTCTTCAATCTTTATTTTCGATCACATTATTCAATCAATATTAATTTTCCATTTCTAGAAAATATAAACCAAACATCATTGCCAAATAAACCCCCAAACCAAAAATAGCTCACAACTCTCTTTTACTGAACTTTTGTCAAATTTAGTGGGAATTCAATTCTTCGGGTTTCCATTGTTTCCTACAACTTATCATTTTTTTTTTTTAAAGATTTTAATGTCAGAGAGAGAGAGAAGAGAGCGCGCGAGCCAGCATGCACAAGAAGTGAGAGTGGGAGGCAGAGGGAGAACCACGCTTCCTGCTGAGCAAGGAGCCGATGCAGGACTCAATTCCAGGACACTGGGATCATGACCTGAGCTGAAGACAGATACTTAACCGACTGAGCTACCCAGGCACCCCAACTTATCTTTTTTTTATTGATTTCAAGACATTCTGACAACACTTCATAATGTGTACATTGGGCTTATATGTCTAAACCTATGGTTTTTAAATTTTTTTTTAAGCTGTGGAATTCTCCACTCACAAAATCTTACATGAAAGCTTTCAATATACAGTATGGTTGACAGAAGATTACAACTGAAACCACTGGTCTAATACTTTAACTTGGGCTCTTCTGTTTCCCCCCCAATTTCTTCTCACTGGGCTTATATGTTAACTCTGAGCTCTAGCTTTCCCTGATTTTTTCTCCTACACTCTTGCCTAGAAAAATCTTTTCCTTGCCTAGAATAACATTTACCTCCAAATTAAAACATCAAAAAATCTGTTATGAATGGCATTAGTGCTTAGGCTTATGACTTAATGCTTTTTCAATTAAACTACAACTTAAATTGTATTCCCCCTGTTCTTCAACAGCAATGTGTGGCCTTAGGGGGGTGACTTTTCATCCCTTTCCTGAGAATGCTCCTTCTCCTCAAATCATAGACATTCTAACCATCCTTCAAAATCCAATTCAAATTTTACGTATTTCATGAAGGTTTCCCTATGTAAGCCCCCCTTACTAATATTCTCTTAATGAAATACCATTACTCTTAAATGACCTCCACTTAACCTATTCTCTGGTTTAGCCAATGATCTCCATTTCTCCTGTAAAAGAGAGAACCTGATGCCCGGAACACACTGATCCATTACTAATGATTTAGTTTCTGTTATGCTCTCATATTTCTTATCACAGTAGTTGCTTCCTAAGAGTTGATTATGCCACTTGTTTATGTTGGTTGTACTTTTTACAGTAATTACTCGATTCAATTACATATTATATAAACAAATGAAATATGAATGTGGAAAAAAGTTGTTTCCAAAATTCCTAAAATTGAAAATAAAACGCCTAAGTTGAATTATTTTATAAAGATTCAGTAAAAGGGGGCACCTGGGTGGCTTAGTCAGTTGGGTAGCTGACTCTTGGTTTTGACTCAGGTCACGATCTCCTGGTCCTAGGATCTCTCCCGGTCCCTAGGATTGAGCTATGAGTGGCGCTGGTGCTCAGTGGAATCTGCTTGAGATTCTCTCTACCTCTCCCTCCTCCTCTGGCCCCCCACCGGTGTGCACGTGTGCACAAATGCGTGCGTGTTCTCCCTCTCTCAAATAAATAAATAAATAAAATCTTTTTAAAAAAATTCAGTAAAGGCAAGTTGTTAGTAAAATTTCTTTGCTGTAAAATTAGGTATGAGTGAGATAAAGGCCAAAATAATTAAAATCTAGGAGGAGTCTACATTTGAATTGCTTCACTACTGACTTAAGTTCCTTCTTCACTTTAAAGAAACTGAAACTGGAAATCAGTCAACAAATGTACTGAATGTGATTTATTAAAGAGAGATGTTATGGAACTCCAATTTCCAATGACACTCAAAGAAAAGGCTTTGGCTTTCTATCAAAAGATCTGAATAAATTAATGTTTTTAATATATAAATAGAGTTTATGATTCCCTGAGTAACTATCAATCCCAATTGTGTTCAAGTAAAAGGGCTGCAGTATTTTATAATCTGATAATTATTTTCCAAAGAGTCTAAACTCTTGAGGGTAAGGTCAATTTTATAGTCACAATTTTATAGTCAAGTATTTTTCTGGCCACTTATACACTGGGTGTTGAGGGTATGGAGATAATAAGTGGTCTCTTCTTTTCCTTACCATCCCTAGCACAATGCTGATTTGGAGCAAAGGACAACAAATACTTTCATTTCATTCACTTCCCATAAGTCTCTAAAGTTTCAAAGTCAGAACAGTAGTTAAAAAAGAGCCTGCTCTGCTACACTCTTAAGAAAACATTTCTCCATTTCTTTTGATGTTGAAGAGAGCTCTAAGTTTTTGTTTATCTAACTGCTTTCCAAAGAAGTCAAAGGGAGAAAAGACCAGACCTCCTAAAGGGGCTTAGGAAAGAACTGGTCTGTGGCAATAAGTTATTGATGGAAAAAGACTATCATGAGGTTGGTTTATTTGCTTTTTACTTATTTACTTGTGCTTGTATGGAAGTAAATGTGCTTGGTTCTAGAAAGGATCTCAGAATGAGTTGGTTTCAAGAAGTATATAACTGAAACATAGTTGCAAAGAACATGGTTTTCACTACTGATGCAAACGTGACCTATGATCTACTCTCTTCTCTATTTTGATCACAGAGAAAGTATAATTCATGGGGCTGGGTGTTTCTGGGTGAGGGTTTTTCCCTGGAGGGGCTAACCAGCATGAAGAATATAAAACTATTAACACATAGTTTATAAATTCAGTTTGAGACCATGGAAAGGCTGGAACTGTGGGTAGTTATAATGAAGAGAGTCAACTGTAAGGGTCTTCCCAATGTCCTTCTGGAATAAACCAGGAGATCTTTTCTCCTGCCTTCTGCAGCATATATGAAGTCCATCCAGATAAGATAACTAGCCAACAGTAGGTGTTTCCTGCACAGCTACCTGCATCTCTTCTTGGCTTACAGATGATTCACGAGCATACCCTGTCTGAAGACACATGTTTGTCCTGTCTGGACAATGTGCTCAACCTGGGTCTTCAAGGCAACTATGTTAAGACAGCTTGACCAGAGGGTGAAAAAGCCTCGTACTCTCTTCTGGGGATGACTGGGATCCATCACTTGTTATCTCAAGATCCAGCTGCTTAGACTAGGGTTCCTTACATGTTCCATATATGTTCCCCTACAGCAAACATGCTTGAACAAGGATGATATTTTTCAAAGAGAATCAGCTGTGGTGGTTCCTGGGTACAGAGTTTTACAAGTTCCTTGGCAGGATTAAGTGGAAGACAGGCTAGTCCTCTGTCGTGACCTGAAAAAGTGAAGGATTTTTTAAGAATAGTTTTCTAAGAAAAGCAAGAAAAGGTGCTCCCTTACTGTGTCCTGAAAGGAAAGGGAGTGAGTCTAAACAACTGAGAAAGAGCCTGTACCCTCAAGGAAGGTGAGACTGGGAGGGACAGAGAAGAATAAAGCTGTGTGTAACACCCAACACATTCCATTTTTGTAGAATTCAGTCTTTGAGGCTTAGTTTGAAACTCAGGATTGATTCTCTAGAGCTTTCTGAATCCTCTTATAATTCCCTGCCATTGATCCTTTTAGTGAAGACAGTGGTGATATACAATATTAATTCTTTCTCTCTGGAAAGAATCAGCTCTATGGGATGTTTTAAGAAAAAAAATGGGTTGATTTCACAGGATAGAGAAAAATTTGAACAATTGCCTGAAGAAGTAAATCACTTATTTTGACTTGTAGAAAACTGCTAAACAGTTAATATTGTATATGCAGTGTGTTGGGCCAAAATAAGTCTAGCCTTTATTTTATAAACAAACTTATAAAGTCATTCACCAGCCTCAGCTGAACATGGCTATGAAAACTGAGATGATACCAAGGCCTTAGAGTGAAGAAGGCTTGTGGGGTAAACCAGGTAGCAAAGCTGTGAAAATCTGAGTGACAGAAATACATAGACAGCAAGCCTGGGAAATGAGCTCAGTTGTGTTTAATGGTAGAATAAGGTCCAGAGAGACAGCAGAGTCACGATGAAGTGACACCAAAGATTCTGCTCAAAAGATGCTAAAGGGAAAAAAAAAAGTTACATATTTAAGAGGAAGCTCTGCTACATCAGGAGGGTACTTCTGATTCAAAAAAGGAAGCTGGCTGTTTTGAAATACTTAAAAATACTAAATCAAAAGCCTTTCTCTGTCCACACAAAAACTTGTACACGAATGTTCATAGCAGAGTTATTCATAACATCCAAAAAAGTGGAAACAATCCAAATGTCCATCAGCTGATGAATGGATAAACAAAATGTGGTCTACTCACACAATAGAATATTATTTAACCATTCAAAGGAATGAAGCACTGGTATATGCTACATGATGAACCTTGAAAACATTCCACTTAAGTGAAAGATACAAAATACCACATATTATATGATTCCATTTACATGAAACGTACAGAATAGACAAAGCCACACAGACAGAAAGTAGATTAGTGGTTGCCACGGACTGAGGGGAGGAGGGAATGGGAAGTGACTGCTAATGAATACAGGTTTAAGGGGGTGAAGAAAATGTTCTGGAATTAGACAGTGCTGATGGCTGCACAACCCTGCTGAATATAATAAATTATGCACTTCAAAAGGGTGGATTTTATACTATGTGAATTATATCTTAAAAAAAAAAAAGCCTTTCTCAACTTGGCTCTAATTGGCAGAGTAGTTAAAAGAGGTAATAACTTGGAATCATAGACTTTGCTTAAAATACCATTGCAAATGAGCTTTAAGAAATTGATTATAAGCTAATTAGTTACTCTTAATCCTAAATTTTGATGTCCTCATTTAGGCTCTAATTTGGTGTTTTTACATTGTTTAATAGCTTGTTTTGTGTAATTAATGTTATTTTACTCTTAAAGAATGAACAGTGAGGTGGGAGAAGAAGGTTGGGTGGTAGTGATTATCTATGGCTTCTCTGCTCCTGGCCTGATCCTTGAGCCTTAAGTTTATTGGCTGCAGCAAAATAGGAGATCTAATAAGTGTTTTGTCTTGCTTTAGTTGCCTCCAAATGACAGGAACACATTCCATGACAAAAAACAGAAGAACCTACAAATCGAATATTTTTGCCCCTCAGTATTCCTAATACTTAGAGGTAGATATTCTTTAAGGATCTGGGGCAAGAAGAGATAATTAAGAGTCTAAAATTATTGGGGCACCTGGGTGGCACAGCGGTTAAGCGTCTGCCTTTGGCTCAGGGTGTGATCCCGGCATTATGGGATCGAGCCCCACGTCAGGCTCCTCCACTATGAGCCTGCTTCTTCCTCTCCCATTCCCCCTGCTTGTGTTCCCTCTCTCGCTGGCTGTCTCTATCTCTGTCAAATAAATAAATAAAATCTTTAAAAAAAAAAAAGAGTCTAAAATTATTAGGCATAATAATTCTTGGATCTCTAGAATTTCCAGTTCCTAAAGTTCTCTGTCCTCCTTAGTCTGCTTTTCTTCTTCCCTCTCTCTTTCAGGAATTACTTCAATTACAGATTGCTCATTATAAAGCACAAGAATTGTTTTAGCCTATAAATATGTCAGACAATTGAAGTTAGAAGGGATAGAGGGTTTCCAATCGACTGACATTACCACATTACATGTCAATGAACACACAGTAGCAGTTCTATTAAATACCTTGCCCCAGTGTCTTCATTGGTTGTGTGTGCGTATATGACTTCTCAGTAATTTTGGGTGAGGGCTCAATTCACAGATGTCAAATGAAAAGGCTGGAATTGATGGTCAAAACTCTAGTGAGCATTATATTACATTATATTATAGTAAGCATTATATTACAAATATAACAGCTGATGGAACTGTGCTTCTTGGATGTCAAGTGCGTTTTGGATGCTTTGTTTTAAGGATGGGAGATGTAGCTATTAATCTGCTAATGGAAAGACCTAGTAAAGGGGAAAAATTGATGAATGCGGAAGAAAAAAGGCCAATCAGGGAGGAAAGTCCCTGAGTTAATGGGAGAAGATGGGACCTAAGCACCAGTACAGGGGTTGGCCTTACATAGGTGCCCAGATCATTCACATATAGTAATAGAAAGAAAGGGAGAGTATATGGGTACTGCTATGTCTAGGTGGCTAGCTAAAGATCCCTGTTCTGATTGGCTCACTTTTCTTAGTAAAATAGGAAACAAGGTCATTAGCCAAGGGTGAGAATGGAAGAGGATATGTCAGAAAACAGAGAAGAAGGTATGAGTCATTTGTGGAGTTGGAAAGTGAGGAATACGGAGCTGTAATAGGACTGCCAGATAGCTCTGAAGGCCCACTGGAGGTTGGTGGTCAGGAATTTAGTGCAAAGACCACTCAGCATTATTGTGTGATTTTCTCCAGCCAAGGTTAGCTGCACAAATAAAAGCTCAAAGCAGACAGAGAACACAATTTAATGGAAGTTGCAGTTTTTCCAGGTGAGTACTGTGAAGTGAGGGTAAGGTAAAGAAGCTGAAAGCATATTCAGGAGAGTGATTTTAATGATGAACTATGGCAGTGGTTCTCAAACAAGATCATGCACCAGAATTACCTGAAGGACTTGTTACCCACTGATTGTTGGGTCCCCCATCCTTAGAGTTTCGATTTAGCAGGTGAGGGCTGGGGCCTGAAAATATGGTGTTTTTTTTTTATGTTCAGTTAGCCAGTGTATAGTACACATCATAAGTTTTTGTTGGTTACAGAAGGGAGGGGGGTGGGGGACAGGGGTAACCAGGTGATGGGTATTAAGGAGGGCACGTGTTGGGATGAGCACTGGGTGTTACATGCAACTAATGAATTATTGAACACTACAACGAAAATATGTATTTCTATCAAGCTTGCAGGTGATGCTGATGCTGTTGGATGGGAACCATACTTTTAAAACTACTGACATAAACACAGAACCAGAGAATGAGTAGCTGAAGAAGGACAGAGGACAAATTCATTGGAGAGATCAAGGAACTGAGAAGCTTGTGTACTGGATGCTTCATCTACTAAAAACTCACAAGAATTGTAGCAAAAATAGTATTGGGAAGTGTCACAGAGCCAAGAGAGAAAATCTTTAAGAAATAAGGGAGGGGCGCTTGGGTGGCTCAGTTGGTTAAACATCTGCCTTTGGCTCAGGTCATGATCTCTGGGTCCTGGGATTGAGTCCCGCATCAGGCTCCCTGTGAAGTGGGGAGCCTGCTTCTCCCTCTGCCTGCCTACTCCCCCTGCTTGTGTGCTCGCGCGCTCTCTTTCTCTCTCTCTCTCTGAAAAATAAATAAATAAATACAATCTTAAAAAAAAAGAAAGAAAGAAAGGAGATGATCTGGGGGGTAGTAGATAACTGCAACTAGGAGGGGTACTGGGTGGTGAGTCTGATGACATTAGTTCAAAGTTGGAGGGGTAGTTTCAGGGAGGTAGGAAAAAGAATAGTTTGGAAGTAGCAATAAAAAACAAGACACTCACTGCCCCCTCCAGACCCAGGGGGCGAGGGGGTGAACTGGGAAAGAAAAAAAGCCAACATTTCACATGGCTATCCTGAGGGAGAGATGGATTTCAGTCAGAACAAGGAGGTAAAGGGAATGTTTAGAAAGAGTCTGGTGACATAGGAGATTCTGCCAATGAATGACGAGTTCAAGAGGGCATGGGGAAAAGATTTTGGGAGATGGGAGGGTTGGATGTGGACTGAGAAGAGAGGATGTACAATAATAGAGTAAGGAGAAGAGTCATGATCTGGATTCCTGGACTTTGGTGATCGGTGCAAACAGGGATGAAGAACTTATTAGATTAGTCCTGATGGTCTTAAGGCAGAGAGGGGTGAAGCTGTGAATACTGGGCAGGCCTGTGAGGGAGGCCTGAGGGCACTAACAGGAGCAAGTTGAGTTCTTGGAGCTCCTTTTCACTCCTGCCAAGGGTGGTGTGGAGGCTATGGAGGGACTACACTTATCAGGAGCTTCTGGATATCTGGGACTCACATTTTACTAGAATTCTAGGGGAACATGCACAATTTGGAGCATGTTTACCCCCCAATTTTTTGTGTGCACACAAACATTTTAAGAAAAAGGGATCACACTGGTACATCTGTTTTGCGATTTACATTTTTAATTACCTATTTTATCTTGACCATTTTTTCTACATCAGTATATCCATAAGTTTTTTTGAATACAAGTGGGGACATATCTGAGATAGTTGATGCTGATTCATTAGAAAAAATGGAGATGCAAGAGGCTCCTGACCTCAGAAGCCACTAAAGGTAGAGGGCGAAATACAGGTTGAACTCATTCTGCAAATTCCAATTTGCTACTAGCCAGATCCCATTACTTTTATTAATCTACACTGTGGTTAAACGAAATAGGAGGAAGGATGGTTTCCAACTGTCTTGCTGAGTGTTTTCATTTCTATCCAAACATTCTACCCAAAGAAGCCATCATCACCTATAAAGCTAGGGCAGAATAAACATTTTCCCTCAATGATATGACTGGTTAATCTCAATGAAGGCATGGATAGCAACCCAGAAAGTAAAGACAGAGAAGCATTTATTTTAAATGCTCCAGAATAAACATAATAAGGTTCCTAAAGTGTGCTTTGCTACAATTTTAAATTTATTTTCATAATTATGCATTTAAATATATATACAAAATTATATAATATAATATCTAAACTTTGAGAAAACCATAATGTTAGATCATTAACCTAGGAAGACACTTTATTCCCCCCTGGAATGATATCTCAGACACAAATTCCTCATCAGGGTCAGAAGAAAGCAGAGTTCTAGTAAGCATAAATCCTGCCTAACCTGAAAGATTTCTCTGACCCTCTTGGGCATCCCAAAACAACAACAACAACAAATAACAAACAAACAAAAAAACCTAGTTGTACTTAAAAACTAAATGGCCAGAAAAATTCTTTTCCAGCCTAAATTCATGGGGATGAAGATGGAACTTTAAGAATGGGAAAAGGACAATGAAACAATGAGATGTATAGGTATTCCTTAAAGAGAAAGGACAAGTTTTCAGAATTTAAACAGTATGTGGAGGTTCTACAATAGGGCCTGGGGGTGCAATGGTGAACAAGAGAGCATTCTCTCCTCAAAACGTCTATAGTCTATAATCAAGAGATTTCCATCCTGCAATAAAGGGAAATGATCTATACTCTTAATGGGGTTTTCTCTTCTTGCCAGGAAAGGTGACAGGACCTTCCCAAGAACACCACAGACATTTAGGTGTTAAAAGCTAGAGAAATTAAGAGGCCAGAGGCTGAATGAGATACTGAGCCTTGCTGAGGCACCGCCCTCATGTCCTAGAAGGGCACCCTGACCCCAGGTCCTCTTGCATCCATCCTTGAGAATCAAAGGACAGAGAAAGAGCTAGCTAGTGCTCAGGCAAGAGGGCAGCTTCCATTTGAGAAGGAGGCAAAGCAGGCAAGCAATAATCCCATCATTTGATTATTCATTCACTTATTTGTTTATTCATTCAACAAATAGTTATTTAGTGCTACTATTTGCTAAATAAAGGCCAAAAGAAGCTAGTGGCTCAAACACAGGAACCTGAGAGGGATTCACAAATCTCCCCCCAAATCCTTATTTTAATATTTAAGTATTATTAGGTGTACATTTGGGAGCTAGAGATCAAATTTTTGGTGCCTGAAGTGGGGGGAAAAAAAAGGCAAGGTATGAATTAAGTTGTCAGATAGATTATCTGCTTAAATTCTGACTTTAAGACTCCCGAAAGCTGATGGGAAACAGGTTAGAGTGGACTCTACTAACTTAGAATTCACAATAATATAACCAGAGCAACTTGATGTTTCCCTTCATACTCTCTAGGAAGGAAGGGTCTGATAAACCAATTTTGGTCATCCTTGATCGTCAAGATTAGGCTACCACAGAGCTTAGGTGTGAGAGAAATAACAGCTTCATGATACAACCATCTAGTCTCCCTTACTGGATTGCCATGAGACCAAATGCTTACCTATGTTAAGACAGATGGATAGGATTAAGGTACATTTTGATGTCTTGGAATGGAATGGAATAGAATGGAACAGAATGGAATGGAACAGAATTGGTCCAAGCCAATGCGAGAAATAAACCTCTAATCTTAGTATCACTGATACTGTGATAACACCAAGAGCTAGCACCTTAATTAGTTAAATAAGAGTATCCATATCCAAATGCTATCTCTTCTAGAGAAAATTCCTTGAATTCCACAAGCTGGGATGTTATCTCTCCCTCCTCTGAGTTCCTGTAGGACTTCTGTCTCTCTCTTAGGGAATCTATTCTTTCTACTTTGCATTACAGTGAATAGCTCACCTCTCCTATTAGACTGTAGGCTCCACAAAGGCTTGCCATTTGTCAAGTCTAACTCATTTTTATCTCCTCTTGTGTGCTGTACATGTTTATACTATTTTGAAACTATCTATTTTATGCATTTAAAGCATTTTTTTAAAAGATTTTATTTATTTATTTGACAGAGATAGAGACAGCCAGCGAGAGAGGGAACACAAGCAGGGGGAGTGGCAGAGGAAGAAGCAGGCTCACAGCGGAGGAGCCTGACGTGGGGCTCGATCCCACATCGCCGGGATCACGCCCTGAGCTGAAGGCAGACGCCCAACCGCTGTGCCACCCAGGCGCCCCGCATTTAAAGCATTTTGACAACCTCTATTTCGCATACCAATTATGTATTAACCATGCTGAAATAAATTTCTGGCCCAAGAAAGAGCCACTCCTGCCTGAGTGCCATGTCAAGGAAACTGAAACTTAGATATAATGTCCCTACAAAAGTTCTGCTTGACCAGAAACGCAGTACATTCATGCAGCCAATTCTTCAATGCCAAGCCAACTCTGGGCCTTCTCACCCCAGACAAGGTTGACTATGCGGCCCCAACCACTCATATGTTTTCTATTTGCCTCTTTCTTGTTCTTTACTTTTTATTCTATAAAAGAAGCTTTTTGCCTTATGCTCCATTTTGCAGTTCTCCAAAAGGAGACTGTCCACTTCATAAAGGGTTAAAGTTTGTTTGTATCACTTGTCTTCTTTAATCATTTTTAACAGTTTTTGGTGACAAGGGATGAGATCCAAGGCTGACTGCTAACTGCCTATGGGACAAGTCGTACAGGCAAGGCATCCACTGAACCCTTTGAGTTCACTGTTCCTCTCAGTGCTACTGACAGCTGGAATAAGTCACTCTCATATTTGAGCTCCATTCCCCTGTGGGCAGCTCTCTGGTCCAAACAAACTTTATTTTAAAAGTATATATGTATATATTGTTCCTGGAAAGGTTCGGGGATTGAAATTTCCAGGAGGGTTCTGGGTAGTTATATTAGGAGTCCACAATGGGTGGCAGCTGTTAGGGGACTCACAAGGTCTTGAGGCAAGTTCACAGTATAAACTGATGGGGGACTTGGGAAAATAAATTAAGAGAAAAAATTTGAACTGTTTTGACTATCAAAATAAAAATCTAAGTAGGCACAAGACAGACTATTAAAAGTCATCAGTGTCCCCCACTATAAAGTAATCTTCTGGTGAAGGGAATACTAAATCTACTGCTAATGGGAATCTTAGAAACCAAAGCCACAAATTTGGTGGGCACGGGTCAAGCACTTAAAATCTGTTAGAGCACTCATCACCTAACTCTAAGACTCTTGTGGTAGGATAAGTCGGTGATGGAACGGGTTAGATTGATACTAAGTCACCTGCCAACCTCAAGAAAACTGTGCAACAAGGTACACTGTAAAATACCACAAAGTACCCAACTGAGCAGCACATCCCTGTTAGGTATTAATTTGGCGCCAAGAGGTCCAGGATTAGCTAAAAAATGGGATTCTTGTTTCAAAGAATTAAGCATGGAACCTTTCAACACACCTGTCTATTTTATGTCTAAAAACTGTGGTCCCAGAAGCTGTAGGTATCTACAAAAATGGCAACATCTTATAAAGACAATCTAGAATTACAATGGCCATATGGAAAACATTCCAATTAGACAAGATCATTCATTTAAGGAGTTCACTTAAAGGCAAGGGTTCTCAAATCAAACAGAACAGGATGCCTATTTTAATTGGCATGTAGGAGCCTCCAAAAAGACTTCAAAATTCCAAAATAGCTCCATTGAAAGATTCATTGCAAAAGACTAATGAAAAATTAAAGACACAAGAAGTACCCAAAACAAACGACTATAAGACTGAAGCAACTCCTACTGCTCCCCTCTATCCTTCTTTATTTGAATACTCTCTCTAGTAATCCTCTGTCTGGACTTTTTTCCACTCTGAAGAGAATATAAGAGGGTAAACAAAAGTCCAAGTTAGTGGCCTTAAAACTGCAACAGCTCCAAGGCCAGAGACTAAAATAGCTGGGCCTCCCCCATTATATATCATAGGGATCCATCATAAAAACACCAGCCTAGAAACTGGTGTCTCATCTGCAATCAATGGGGATGGGACAAAAGATTGTCCTCAGAGATCTTGTCAAATTTCCCACACCAAGTCAAATGCTTCCATATCTGCTGCTGAAGGAGAATCCCCACATGGGCCCCTCCCAGAGTTAATGGGATTCTGAGGGATCCTCTAGTAGACCGCTACCAGTTATTTCCTTAAGCGTTCCAAGGGGAAACTAAAATTAAAGAAAAACCTTGCCCAATTCTGGTAGATACTAGGACTATAATCTACTTTAAACCCCATTTTCTCCTGAGCCTGCAGATAAGAAAGATCTCAGGAAAACTGGCAGAAGCCAGGGTGAGAACACTTACCACAGTCAGTTCTGGATCTCTGTAGTGTTCAGTTGAGAAAGGAAGGTAAAATTTTACTCTGTCCCCTCCCTCCTTCCCTACTTTCTCTGTTTCTTCCTTCCTCCTTCTCCCTTCCTCCTTCCTCCCTCCCTCCCTTCCCTCCTTTTTTAGATTTATTTGTCAGAGAGAGAGGGACAGAGAGACAGAGAACTCGCAAGCAGGGGGAGTGGCAGGCAGAGGGAGAAACAGGCTCTCCGCTGAGCAAGGAGCTCAATGCGGACTCGATCCCAGGAGCCTGGGATCATGACCCAAGCTGAAGGCAGACACTTGTCCTCTCCTTTCTAAATGCATACTCTTGTGAATTTGGTTTTGGGGTACCCATTGGTTGTTGATCCTTTCTCTCCTTATTTGTCTTCAGAACTTGGCTTAGCTTTCTGCCTGTCTTGCACACACGGTTGTCTGTTGTTGCGCATGCAGGCAGGTCAACTATCAGACCAGAAGCCCAATAAATAGCTGGAAAAAATATGGGTTGCACTTCATTTGTGGTTAGAGTTCTACCAGCTGCTGCCAAGCTCCTGGGGGGGGGGGGGGGAACTGTCTGTCTTTCTTTTGGCTATCTTTGGGAGCGGCTCTGGATCTTGGGAGGGTAGTAACTTTTGTACCCTCTTGGGGATACCTCTTGCATCTGAGGGGTTGTTCAGTACTGCCAGGAATATTTACGGTTTGTCCCAGCTGAAACCTGGCAAGATCTATGGTCAGAAGTTGGTCAAATTGGAAGCTGATATTCAGAGCCTGATAGAACTTTTTTTTTAGACCTTCTCCCCAGGCTAAATGAAAACTACATACCTAAAGGGAAAGGAAAACATTCCAAAGACAAAGAGCTCTAAATCTAGACACAGAAATCTTTTGATTTCTAGCTTAATTGAAGATCTCTCCCTGACACAAAATAGCAAACCGAAGATAATGTAGTTGGATGGGTATGCCAATACCTTAGTATCATTCAGGTTACAACTCAATTCTTTGAGGAATTAAAAGCAACTGTCCTACAAATGGAACCTTTACAAGAACAGAAAAAGCCCACTATGCTTTTCACCAAACCTCAAAGCTCCCCTATTCATCTCAAAAGGCTTGTACATATTGTAAAAATTCTGGCCTTAGGAAACACAAGTCCTTCTTGGAGAAACTTGCATTCTTTTTCTGTACCTTTGAGATGTAGTTGTTCTATCTGGTCTTCTCTAGGAACCAAGATAATTCCTATCAGAAGGAGGGGGAAAAAAAGGAAAGGCTATTTGGAAATTCAGTGAATGAAAAATCTTCAAAGTCTTCTCCACAAATATTAGGCATCTGTGCAGGTAACCTTAAAATTTATCCCTTGTGACAGAAACACAATTAGACCCAACTGTTCTTTTAAAAGACTAATGAGTTTTGCATTATCATACCTGTCTCATGGCTAAATTTTTAGAACAAAACCTGTAAGATCCCTATTTGTGTCTATCTGTATGTTTATGTGTGTCTATGGTTGTACGTTAGATGGCTGATATTTTTCTACCTCCAGATAGTATTGCCAAAATTAATTTGTAAAGAAGCTCTATTGGTTTAAAAAAAAAAACTTAAGTGTTTATATGAATCAAGAAAATACTCAGAAATACAGAAACTAACCCAAATGTTTTTCAAGTTCACATGATCTAGGATGATCTCTGGGGGGAAAACCAGTTTAAGTTTGTTGGTTTAACTAAAACAGGCATGTCTTTACAACTGCCAATATTAAATATAATGCAGACATACAACTTTTATTCTTCCTAGGTTTAATACTAAAAGTCAAAAGAGCTCATGCTATCTCTGTTGCAAAATCTGTCAACAACAAAGATAATTTAAGATGATGGCTGTTTAATGCCTCATGAAAGTTTTATAATTGTTAAGAACAAGTAAATTAAATAGATGTAAGTGAAAGTTTATAAATGGACTTTTCAATAATAATTATGCTTTACAGTATGTCTACTTACTTTCCAAAATCTTTTTGGTAACTTGAAACCTTAAAATTATACTGAATTAAGTTAAATTACAGATATTTACTGAATATCTAGATCATTGCCAAGTAAGATAAATTACTGAAACATTATTTACTAAACACAGGTTTATCTACTTTTGGATTCCTTTTACAGAGAACTAAAATAATTGGGTCTATTAGTAAACACATGTTGTGTCACACTGAAAAATTTACTATGAGGAAGAATATACTTCTAGAAATTATGAAGTGTGTTTATAAATTTGCTAGTCCACAGTCCACTACTGCTTATTTCTTAGTTTTCATTAGGAATTAAAGGTTCTAAGAGTTAAGATTTTAATTAATATACATAATTAAAATTACTGAAATAATAGAGGTAAAGGAAAACTGTATATTAAAAATTGGTAAGGAGAGTAGAATGTGTTAGGGTATGAAGGACATGAGGTTTTGTTGTTGTTTTTGCTTTTTTGGCAAAGGAAAAAAGAAAGAAATTTTTTTTTTTTATTAATAATGATTTTTTATTATATTATGTTAGTCACCATACAGTACATCCCCGGTTTTCGATGTAAGGCTCGATGATTCATTAGTTGTGTATAACACCCAGTGCACCATGCAATATGTGCCCTCCTTACTACCCATCACCGGTCTATCCCATTCCCCCACCCCCCTCCCCTCTGTAGCCCTCAGTTTGTTTCTCATAGTCCATAGTCTCTCATGTAAAAGAAAGAAATTTTGTTCAAAAGAAAATTGTTTCAGAATAAGAAAAAAAAAATTAGGACAAAATCTGAATGGATATAAAAGAGTTGTAGAAAGTGTATAGAAAAGGAATCCTGAGAAAGGAACTTTATGTATGGTCAAGCTAGCTAAGATTGGAATGGATTTATTTAAGTTAAAAAAAATGAGTTTAAAAAAGTTCTAATATCTTTGATGCACTGATGCAAAACTAGAATTTGGTTTTCTCTCTGTTAAAAGGACAAAGTGTTTTCTTAGATTATTGGTCTGCTCTTACTTAAAAAAAATGTAAATAAAGGTTTTTCTTCCCCTTTTAGGTAATCTGCCTGGTCAGCACAGACTTTTTTTTCTTACCAAAATAATTTACTATGTTTCACATTGTCTTTATCAGGTCTTTGATTACTTAAGAAAACCCAGTCTTCTCAATATTAAAAGGGCTAAGTTTTGTTCACAACCATGTAACCTTATGTATTTACCTTTAAAATCTTCTATTGTCAGTTTGGTTAAATAGACAAGTATTATTTCATAATGACCTGTGATCCTATTTATTCTAACGTTCAGACCATCTAACAGTTTGATAACTTCCCCAAATCAAATTCTAAATGTAGTCTTTTTTACCTCAAAGTGACTTTAAGACTTGCCAGATTCCCTGGAAAATCTCAAAGAATTTGTCTCTCGTCTTGTAAAAAAGAGATGTTAAACTAATTGGGTTTATTTGGTATGTAAAATCACATAGGAAACATTGTCAAATATGTAATTCACCTTCTTAGGTTGTATCTGTATGGATGCAGGCTATTAATATAAGTGTTCTAGAAATTTTATGAAATTATCTTAAAATGTTATATATCACAGAAATAACCGAATTTCCTCGTCAATTCTAACATAGTGAATTCTCGTCAGACCTTAAACCATGGGCATTTTTAAGTCTTTCGTCATTTATGGATAGTTATTGTTTTGCTTTTGTAAAGCATTAGAGCATTCATGGAAAGCATTCATGGAAAGGACACTACCAAGTACTCTTAACCACCAACAATGCTGCCAAATTACAAGGTATCAAACCTTGGGTGCCTGTTTCACAACTGAAGAAGGCTCCACCCAACATCTGGTCCTGTGCAAATGCCAGAGACCTCAAAATCCAATTGACTAGGAAAAAGTAGCTGACACGGAGGCAGACTGCTTCCTCCCAAAACATCAGATTAAGAATATTTCTTCCTTCCCTCTCCTACCACCTTTTTCCTAAATCTTATACCATGAAGGTATTTATGATTCTTTTGTCCAACTTTTTCCTTTTCCGAACCTGAAAAGATGATGTCATTGTTCACATATTTCAGGCCACTACTAAGGCAGGTAATCCAACCTCTAACTGCCTATTGAATTTTCGAAGATGCTGATAATCCTGTAGTTCTTTCTGCCCACTACAAATTTTTCCCTGATTTCCAATGCCTCAGTTTTTCTGAAACAAGCTCACTGGATAAACATTTCTGGGGAAGTGGAGAAACAGTTACACAAAATACATAAACATGCCAACTGGCTTAAAGAAATATCTACCCTTTGGGGATCATTTCTTGACTTACTTGATTCTAGCTGGTTTGGGTCATGGGTATAGCCTGGCTCATCTGCACTGTCCAAACCACGGGATTGTTTTGTTGCCAATTATTGTTATTATATTATATTCATGTTATTTATATGAATATTATATATATATTTAAAGATTTTTAAAAGATTTTATTTATTATTTGAGAGAGAGAGAATACAAGTGGGGAGAAGGGCAGAGGGAGAGGGGCACAGAGAAGCAGACTCCCCACAGGGCAGAGTCCAACATGGGTGGGGCTCTATCCCAGGACCCTGGCATCATGACCTGAGCTGAAGGCAGATGCTTAACTGACTGAGCCACCCAGGTGCCCCAAATATTATAATAATTTTCTCCCTAATATACTACATTCTCTCAAAAGTTTAAATGCATGTGGAGAGCCACTGACCGGCTGACAGATGGTCTCTCTCAGACTGGAACGACAAAAGAGAACAGAAGAACACCAGCTCCTAGAAATAGGAGCCCGGCATCATCTCTTGTGAAAACTACACTGAGACCTGAAAAGGTAATGGTAACTGAAAGACTGATATTTTTTTTTTTTTAAAGATTTTATTTATTTATGTGACAGAGAGACAGCCAGCGAGAGAGGGAACACAAGCAGGGGGAGTGGGAGAGGAAGAAGCAGGCTCACAGCGGAAGAGCCTGATGTGGGACTCGATCCCGGATCGCCAGGATCACACCCTGAGCCGAAGGCAGACGGAAAGACTGATATTTTTGATCAAACCTCTAGAATGGTCAAGAGAATGATCAAACAAGGGGACTGTGAAAATAAATGTGTAGGCCCAAGATAGAGCTGTTCCTGTCAGGGGTGCCACCCAGCAAAGCAAAACTTTATATGTTAACTGTGTCCCTGTAAATGCTTTGCTTGACCAGAAACACAGTATATTCACATAGTCAATTCTCCAATGCCAATCCAACTCTGGGCCTTTTCATGCCAAACAAAGCTGACTATGTGGCCTCAGCCAATCAGATGTTTTCTACTGGGCTCTTCTTTATTTTTTAGTCTTAAGCTTATAAAAGCTTTTTGCCTTATGCCCCATTTTGCAGTTCTCTGAAAGGAGACTGTCCACTTCATGAAGTGTTAAATAAAGTTTGTATCACCTAAATTGTCTTCTTTAATAATTTTTTAACGACTACAAATGATCTCTACTTCTTTAATAGTCTAGCTAAAGTTCACACTTGCTCTTTACTCTTGAAATTATTTTAAAGAATAGTTTTACTCTTTACTCTTGAAATTATTAAAGCTATTTCTTAAAAACACTGAAATTTTAATTTGTACTTTTGGTAATCCACACAGGTTTTCCCCACAATTAGCTGAAATTTTTAAGGTTTCACTAGACTTAAATATTATAGGAGAGCTTTAAAAAAAAAAACCTTCCCCTTTATTTACCTTAAATTCTTCTTTCATTAAAGAATCCTGCCCCATTTCCTCCATTCTTTCAATTGAGGCAAACTAATAGAAAATTTTTCCTGGGGTTTTTGTTTTTTTTTACCAAAATGAAGGAGAGATAATTTTCAAGGGAGGCTAGGTTTTATTATTTTAACTTGTGAATAACAGCTAACAGGCTATTGCTCCATTTGGCTAAAAACAGACCAAAAATGACTGTAATAACATCTGCTGGTGGTAATAAAACATAGAATTAAGATATTATTCATAATGTGAATTACCAAAGCAGTATAGTTCCTAAGTGTTTTTTAAAAATTGTATTATCTCCTATGTCAAATGTTTTCATTCATTCACTCACTCATTCATTCATCCAAAATAATGAAACCCCCTGAGAACTCTGACACATCCCCCCCCCCCTTTCCCTCCTTCACAGGCTGTTGTCTTCTTATTCAATTCATTTTCAGGCCCATCTTCACACCTCAACTATTCTAGAACCTACAGGGTTGTTTGCTGTCACCTAGAGGCTTTGTAAAGAAAGCATGTACTAAACGTTCATTCGCTAGTCAATGATATCAATAACTTGAGAGTGAGAAAGGGATGAAAGGAAACTGTTTCAGGTGGGAAAGTCAGAGATGGGTCATGAACTGGGTGGGGGTGGGGGGTAGGGAAGAAAAGCTATGTAGATCAAAACCCATGATCAGAACTCATGAGGAAGAATATCCAAACACTGTGCTTATTTATTTTGCTATTTCTATTCGTATATTATTTGACTGTTGACAATCACTGGTAGTTTTGCTATTGATTAATGATGTTTCCAAGATTTCTAGTGCCTTTAACAAAATATCACACTGAATCTCATCAAAAATCTTTTGCTGATCTACCATTAAATACTATCTAGCCGAGGAGTCAGCAAACTTCTTCTATAAATGGCCAGATAGTAGATATTTCAGGCTTTAAGTTCTCTAACTTCTCAACTTAGTAGGTGGAGGACAAAAGCAGTCAGATCATACGTAAACAAATGGGTGTGGCTGTGTTCTATTAAAACTATTTACAAACATAGGTCACAGGTCAGATTTAATCCTTGGGCAACAGGTTGTTGACTCCTGATCTAGACCAGTATCTAGATATCAATTTCTCAATATCATACTAGTATTTTCTATTTGATTATCTCTCCCAATACAGGCTTGAATTTTATTTCTGGATAACAAAAATGTCTGGACAACAAATACTGCTCTATTCTATTCTATGATAATGGGAATTATTTAAAAGAGTGATAGGATTGTTTTTTTTTTTGTGTGTGTTTAAAATCAATTTAGTTAACATATACTGTATTATTAGTTTCAGGAGTAGAATTTAGTGGTTCATCAGTTGCATATAATACCCAGTGCTCATTCCATCAAGTCCCCTCCTTAATGCCCATGACCCAGTTACCCTACCCTACCTGCCTCCCCTCCAGCAACCCTTGGTTTGTTTCCTAGAGTTAAGAGTCTCTTATGGTTTGCCTCCCTGTTTTCATCTTATTTTATTCTTCCTTTCCTTCCCCTATGTTCATCTGTTTTATTTCTTAAATTCCATGAGTGAACTCATATGGTATTTGTCTTTCTCTGACTTAATTCACTTAGCATAATTCCCTCTAGTTCCATCCACATCATTGCAAATGGCAAGATTTCATTCATTTTGATGGCTAAATAGTATTCCATTACATGTATATACTGCTTCTTCTTTATCCATTCATCTGTCAATGGACATCTGGGCTCTTTCCATATTTTGGCTATAGTGGACATTGCTGCTGTAAACATTAGGGTGAATGTGCCTCTTTGAATCACTATCTTTGTATCCTTTGGATAAATACCTGGTAGTGCAATTGCTGGGTAGCTCTATTTTTAACTTTTTGAGGAATCTCCATACTGTTTTCCAGAGTGGCTATACCAGTTTGCATTCCCACCAACGGTGTAAGAGGGTTCTCCTTTCTATGGGCAAGTCTTTTAATAAGATTTTGATCTCAGTCCATACTTGTCAAAAAATTGGAAAGCAATAGAGCCCAGTGTGGGATTTTTAGTTGGGCATACTTAGATTGGGAAGGTTAGAGGGGGGACATGCTCATGAGCTGTCAGCCAGGGACATAGGAGAGGTGTTACATAGGACTTATTCTTGGCCTCAGGTTCACATTTTCTACTTTCTGCAGCTCATCTTCAGAAGAATCTTTCCCCCTCTTTTCAGAGAAGATTATGGGGGAGGAGGGTTAAATAAAATTCAAACTGTATTACAGTAAGTTTCTGGTTAAAATGGTTGTTAGATGTTGGAGTAGGTTGCAGAAAAGGTGAACATTTTTTTTTAATGAACAGACAAGTTATTGAGGGAAAATAGCGAGATAATAACATCTAAATGTCTGAGCACACCTTAGCTCACAAGAACAATTAGTTCTTATTACTATTCTGAGATTGCTGTATAGGTATTTTCTTTATAAAATATTAAGCACATCAATGTTGCCAGTGTACATGAAGGCATTTTTTTTTCTTATTTTTGTAACTAATTTCCAGTTTCTTGCCCCCAGCATTGACCAAGTTAACTACAGATATTACCAACTGTGAATCAATGAATGAGGAGACTCACAGAAATTTCACAGAAATGCTCAGAGAATGTTTGGAAATATATAGACCGAAATCATCATTTTATAACCTTATGTATAGTTTTAAACTTAAGTACTTGTCACTGCTAACTAAAAATGTGCACAGTACAGCCACAAAATAAATACAATGTAAAAATTATTCATCTGATCACAATATACCTTTTTCCTACTTAAATGAAGATATTAATGAGAATGTTAAAATTAACATTAACTTACTTTTTGACCTGGCCACATTTATGCCATCTCTAACATCCAATTTTTTAAAAATTTACTATATTAAACATATACAAAAAGGCATAAAATACCAAAAAATACTTATGATCCACCACCAGATTATGAAATTACTAACACTATTGAGGTCCCTTGTACATCCCTCCTCAGTTCCACCTCTCTCCTTTCCCTGAGGATTAGTCATTGTTCTGGACATTTTATTTGGCGTATCCACGTATTTCTTCATACTTTTTGTACAATGTATGTATCTCTAAATAATTCATATCATTTTACAACTTGTTTTGTTAATTGGCTTTATGTTTGAATTCACACATGTTGACATGTATGGTACATCATTCATGTGGTAGAGACAGTGCTCACCAAGTATATTCTATGTGCTTCCCTATGTTTCTTAGCTTTTGGGCTGGAATCACTGGACTGCGAGTGGAAAGGAAGTGTGTCATAGGTAGGAATAAGGCAATGAAAAGCAACATCTCCTTCTTTCCCTTCCTCAGTGAATTCATAAGCCATAATTCAGGTGGAGCAATGGGGCAGTTGTAGGAACACGGAGCATCTATCAGTAGGAACACGGAGCATCTATCACTCTGAGCCCCTAAGTGAGGTGGAACACAGCCTATTGCCAACCCATGTTAGACATATAAAATGAATAAGAAATAACTGCTGTGCTAAGACATACACACAAGTGGGAAGACAACTGCCTTTCTGGGATTATTAAAGCAAAACTATCAGGAGCAGGGAGACTCAAAGCCTTTTGAAAATACTACTATCTTATGGCCCTAGACTGGTATTTATTCCCACTTGCATGAAGAAGCAAATCTCATACATTCTTGTTGTTACCGTCTTTGAAGACCCTATTGCACTAACAATACATTCCGGGAAGGGCCTACATGTTCATAAACTGCTTCTGGTATGTTAGTTTTGTCTCCCCAGCTAGATTTTAAGGTCTTTAAGAAATCATGTCCTATATTGAGTAGGAGCAGCTGATTTAAGGAGAAACCAAAGAGGTAGGCCCACTGATAGAAGCCAGAAGTTACACCAACAGAATGACAGCAAGGAAGGATACAAGAAATATTCTGAAAATCAGAATTCCAAAGGCACTGCCACCCAGAGCCATGTAATGAAGGGACCTCAATAACACTTAGGCTAGTTTTTAAATCAGTACAATAACGGTGATGTTTAACACTCACTCTAACCTATTAAGAGAAGGGTAACTTGTGTTGAGAATCACTGTTTAGGAAGTCAGAGAAATATGTTTTATGTTTAAAAAAAGATTTTCATTTAAATGATTAAAATAAATATGCTTAAAAAAAAGAAATCACGTCCTGTCTTTTCTGTACCCCACACTGCACCATGCATGTATTAATGACTGGTCTACTGGTTGACTGGGGAGGATGAGGCTAATATTAAATTTAAGGTACCTTGCTTGCCTTTCACTAAGTTATCTTGATCCTTATTATTTCCATTATATAGTTGGGGACATTAAGGCTAAGTAACTTTCCTCTGGTCACAGAGCTAGAAGATGATGAAACATGGGAGGAGGGCAGTTGAAACCTGTCTGCCTGACTCTAAGGCCCTTGCTTTGTAGTTTTTTTCACTGAACTGAGTGAGGCCATGCCTAGTCTAAGGCAGGGACTTCAGTAGAACATAAAATGGCTAACAGAAAAAGTCTTTCTTCATAATTTTTGCACACATTAAAACATTTCTTTAGCTACTTCTCAGGACTCAAGATTGTTGGGTCTTACCTTGATCACCTCTGGAGTCTGCTGAATCAAAACCACTGAAGTAGTATCTTTGGCTTTATCACCAATAGGACTTCTACAGACTGATAAATTGGCCTGGGAGGAAGTTGTCAAGGTTTCCTGTAGAATCTGCATCATTTCCTTTTCTTGTGATAGGCTCCCTCTGCCTGATTTGCATTCAACTAGTTCTTGAGCGAAGTCTTCAATGCTTTCTAGAATTCGCAGTAAGAGGACTCGATCCTCTTCCTCTATTTTGTGTCCATTAGTTTCAATAATCCTTGTTAGACAAGAAGGGGAGACTTTTTCGGTGGGTGAAGAGACTTTAGACTTGGGCTCAAGATCTAGAGGAAGCTGACCAGTCAACGGACTATGATTATTTACAGAATTAGAGCTTTTACCTTTGGCAAGTGGTTCTCTTAGAGAGGTCTCCATTTTCTGTGAAAATGATTCCAAATCCATTAATAATTTATCTATCTCTTCCTGACTGTTAGGATTCATAAAATCTCTGTGGTCTCCCTCTTCAACTTCAGGAACTTTTGACTTAAGATCTTCCTCAGGTAGGTTAACAACTAGTTTCTCAAATATCTTACTACTTTCATTTTGCACTGAGGCAGGACATTTTTTAAGAGGACGACCACAGTCTGAAAATTCTGCTTTATCTTCATTTACCTTTAAGAACTCCCGACCGGGTCCATTCTCTATCCTTTGTCCTTTATCTAACGCTTTCTTTCCATCTGATTCTTCTTCAATATAAAGGGTTTCCATTAGGTCACCAGAAGAAACATTTTCTAAAGAGTTCATGGTTAATGACTGTGATTGAAGCTGGGCATCTTTCAGAGTTCTGGGATCATTTATCTCAGGGTTATATAAGGGATTTGTAGAGTTGTTTGGAATGGATTTTACTGGGTCTGTTTTCCTAGAACTGTGTTTGTCATCTTGCAGTGCTATAGTTTGAAACTGTCCAGAGTCAGGGGCTGAGAGCTGGACAACATCTTCATATTTAGGGGGCTGTTCAGTGCCAAATACTGGGGAAAAGGGAGTCAGTTGTAAACTGGGCATATTACTGACCAGTTCTGTTAAATCTATAGCTTCATTATTCCCAGGCTGCAGGAATTCAAATGGTAGCTTTTTCAGATAGGATGCTAACCTGGTCATTACATTCACATAGACAGTATCAGAGCTAGAAATTGCATCGTTGCCATTTCCTTCATTGATGCTACTCCCTGACTTTTTCTTTATGCATTGTTTTATGATATCTGTGCACTTTTTCAAATCCTCAGAACATTTCAGCAAGATGTCCAAGCACATCTTTATGTCTGTTCCAGAAGAAAAATTATCTATTTTATGTTTTTCCAAAATCTGAGTAACCAGGTCTTCTTCAGAGAAGTTGTGAAGAAGCATTGAAGTTAGGTTTGTATCAAGTGAGTTTCTATGGGACAACGATTTTTCCTCAACTGAGGCACTCCGGAGTAAACCAAAGGACGGGGAGTTTCCATCATTGTTATAATGGCCACAGAGCAAGTCAAAATCAACTGACCTCCTATTAAATGAGTCAGACTTAACTTTTCTTCCCTTTTTATAAGATGCATGGTTAGAGTTTTTGAGCTTTTCAAAGGAAAATTCTTTTATTTTCCCGCTGGCAAAACTGATTGCTTCTCCTGCAATGTCCTTTAAGTTACAGGTATTCTGAAAGGTAGATCCTTTCTTGACCCTGGGTATGCCTGTTAGGGCCTGCTGGTGATAGTCACCCTCAGCTGAGGAAAACCCATTTTCATGGGGTAGAAACATAGAGTCCAGATCTGCATCTTTGAACTGAGACACAGGGATGTGCAAGAGGTCTGCACAAACACTATGATGTACCACAATGCAGTCAACTCCATGTGTAAAAGTGTGGCAGGTTCCAGTGCAATAATGTATAGCTTGCTCAAAACGCCTGTCTATCACCACACTGCTGTAGTGGTTCACAGTACTGACCACAAGTCTGTAAGTTGCTGCCATAATATCGAATCCACTCAGTGATGTGAATTGGAATTTTCTAGAACTTATTTCAAGTAAATTCTCCTAACTTACTCTCTGCTGAAAATATACTTGATGACAAAGTTCAGTGGTTTCTTGCAAATATAATGACCTTTCCCACAAAGAAAAACCATCTAAATTTGAGGTTTTGTAACTGTCAGGATACAGTAGCTACTGCACATTTGTGCTTGTATTAGGAAGTCTAATAATTTAATAATTGTGATCTTTAGTTTTATTTAGTAATATCATGATACTGTAGAATTTTTATAATATAAAATCCTCCTTTAGTTCTTCAGCAGTTCTTTGATGCAGAAATTTATTGTCATTAATTTACTAGCATAAATCTTAGTTGGTGGTACAGAAGTACTGTGATAACTGAGTCCTCCAAAGACTTAAATGATCCATTTTTTTTGTGAATGAGAAACCTGTAATGAAAAAAGAAAACAATTTTAAAAATATGATTTCTTAATTCTGACAGAACATTTCATTTCCTCTTTTGCATCCCATATGCAGTTAGTCACCAAGCCTTATTCTTTGCTACACTACTGCTTATCTTTGATTCATGTCTTTATTTCATCACACCCTACACTCCTTACTATCTGGAGTATTATTGCCTCAACTCTGCTTTGTTACAACTGCCTCCCAGTTGGTATTTCTTACTCTGCCCTCCTTGCCACCTTACACGACACCAACGAGCTTAGACTCAGTTTTTTTTTTTTTATCCTTCACAGTTCAAGAATTCACACTACTGATCTCCATAAGGCACCATGCATCCTACCTCCTTTGACTTATTTTCAAGACTTTCAACATCTGTTCCCATCCACCTACAACCTTATTTTGTGCTACTGCCCTGCACCAAACTTTTGGTTCCATCAACCTAATCTTCTCAAAGATTGCTAACACATAGTGCTTGTTCTTGAATCTACAACTTCCTCTATACTTGAAAATTATCTTCTCTTTTCTTATTATCTAAGAGAGAAAAGACTGTCATTACTGCTTTTGACCCTATCCTCTCAGACACTACCACATGCAGAGCTCTCTCTTGTTACCAAGTAGATAGAATTTACTTAATCATCCTCTTACTAAAAAAAAAAAAGGCTTTTAAACCATTCTATAGTTGCTTTCCAAAACGGTTCAATCGAGGTACTCACTCAAGAAATATTGAGTGCCTACTATGTGCCATGCACTTGTTAAGTGCTAAGGATACAGTAGTGAATAAAATAAAGTCCCTGTTCTAATGGAGCTGATAGCCTAGTTGGATAAAGAAAAACAACACGCACGTAAACATATAACTTAGATGGTGACATGTGCTAGAGAAAAATCAAGCAGGGCAGGGTTCAGAAAGAATGAAAGGGACTGTGTTATAAAGGGGAATCAGGAAAGATCTCACTGACATTTGAACAGAGACCTGAAAGAATAAAGGGAACAGGCTGAGGAGGTATTTTGGTCTAAATCATCTCAGGCACAATAACCATAGGTGCAAAGGCCCTGAGGTGGGAGTATGCTTGATATACTATAAGAAAGACAAGGAGGCTAAAGTGACTGGAACAGAGAAAGCAAGGGGGTAGTGCGGGAGGTGAGGTCAGAAAGGAAAGGTGGGAAAGGAAAGGAGTTTAAATCAAGGAGGATCTGTAGACTTATGATGAATTTGGCTTTATCCTGAGTGAGCTGGGACTGATGGCTACTGAGCAGAAGAATGACATGATCAGACTTACATTTTAAATTGGTAATTCTGGCTGCTGTGTTCAGAAGAGACTGTGAAGGAGCAAGATAAAAAGCAGAGAAGCAAATTAGGGGCTACTGCAATAAATCAGGCAAGAAGGCTTTGGGGCTTGGACCAGGATGGTAATAGTGAAGAAGTTTAGATACTGTAATATATATCAAAGGTAGAGCCAGTAGGATTTGCTGAAGGATAGATGTACGATACTACTAAATCAAGAATGATGAAGTAAAGCAATGAAAGGAAGGAGATGATGACTGAAAAGGAGAGCATCAGTTTCACTACACCATCAATAGCAGTGGCATTTTAACAATAAAAATCTTTACCCCTTAATGAGAAATATAACTTTATTGCTTTCATTTTTATTTCTTCAATCCCAGAAAACTGTTTTTTTCTTATTTGTAGATTTCTTCTCTGGTAAATTGTCTCTTCTTATCCTTTGCTCACTTAGGTATTAGAGACTTAATGATTACAGATACAATTAATTTATGAAGAACCCTTTCTTTTGTTGAATTCTTATGCTAGAATACATTTCCTGGCCCTCTAGATCCAATGATTACTCTGTTTTTATGCCAGTCCTACACTATTGTAATTACTGTTGTCTTCTACCTGGTTTTGCTTCCCATATCCCTAATCATGACTTCTTTTTTTTTTTTACACTCCAAATGTTGATGGTCTTCCAGATGAATTTTTAAATAGTCAAGTTAAAAAAAAAATGCTATTGGAATTTGATTCCAGTTACAATAAACTTATAAATTATTTTGAAAAAACACTGATATCATTATAATATCAGATCTTCTACCTACAAAGATATAAATCTTAATTCCAATATTCCTTTATTTCTCTCTTTGGGTTTTCCTCAGTGGGTCACCCCCCCCCCCATTCTTCTTGTCCTTCAGTGTCTTAACTTTGTTGCTAGATGAATGGATCTGGAGCTACTATGTCATGCTCCACTTCCTCACCTTCAAATCTCAGATGGTGGCTCATATAAAACTATAAAACTAGATCTCACCAAGGATGAAGCTGAAGCAGAAATAAGTTCACACTAAAGGAATTGCCCAGTAATTCTTAACAGAAAATGCAAAGAAGCCAAAGAGGAACTAGGCATTATGGGACAAAACACTAGAACATGGCAACAGAAGAAATTGCCTTTCCAAAAGATGCACAAAAGACAGGGAAGAAATAGCACCAAACTTGAAAACCTATACACCTTTTCAGAAATCCAAGATTTTGAAAGAGCTTTTTGGTAAGGATAAAAGGAAACAAAAACAAAGGATATTACTAAGAAAGTGTATCAGGAAAACTATGGGAGAGATATCAGGACTATATTCTAATACAGTTGATAATATAGGTGATAAAACTGGTACAAAGGCAAAATACATGAGTGTTAGAAAATTCAAATATCCAGACACCTGTGAAAACACATGATAAATTCCTAAATTAACATAAAGACTATTTTATTTCTCTGAAATTTGAGAAATTAAAGAAGTATTTCTCTAAGCTTGGATATAACCAAAACAGCCAGCTTATAAGGTAACATGACAGAAAATACAAATATTCGTGTGATACTAGAATCTGAAATAGTCAAGGAAGAAGACAGAACACTGGCCAAAGACAGACATGTGCTTTTAGACCAGGGCTACCCTATAAAATGTGCTCTATTGATGGAAATATTCTATATCTGTTCTTGTATGGCTGCCATTAGCCACATGGGGCTACTGAGCCCTTTCAATGTGGCTAGTATAAGTGAAGAGCTGAATTTTAGTTTTATCAAAAAAACTTAATTTTGAAATTATTTTAGACTCACACAGAAGTTGCAATAGTAGTACAGAGAGCTCCTGTGTACTCTTTCCCCAGTTCCTCCAAAGATAACATCCTATATCACCATAGTACAATGAGCAAAACCAGGAAATTGACATTGGTACTATTAACTGAACTACAGACCTTATTCAGATTTCACCAGTTTTACTTGTACTCACTCCTTCCCTCCTCCCTTCCTTCAACAATAACTGCCACCACAATCAGGATACAGAACTGTCCATCACCCCCCAAGCCCCTCCCATTACCCTATGACTTTATATATACTGTGACAAAGTCACAGTCATCCCAATCCTAACCCTGACAATCACGGATCTATTTTCCATCATTATAGTTTTGTTATTTCAAAAATGTTTTATGTATGGAATTATAAAGTATATAAACTTTTGATATTTTCTTCTCTCACTTAACAGAATGATTTTGAGTCATTCACTTCACCACATGTATCAACAGTTCATTCCTTTTTATTGCTGAGTTGTATTTCATTGTGTGGATATACCACAGTTAGTTCACCCATTCACTCATTCAGGGATATTTATGTTGTCTCCATTTTTTGGCTATTACAAATAAAGCTGCTGTGAATGCTAATGCACAGGTTTTTGTGTGAACATAGTTTTCATTTCTCCAGCATAAATGTAAGTCTGACTTTTGAGTTGTATGTTAAATATATTTTATATATATGTATATATATATATATATATATATATATAAACACACACATATATATATAAGATTTTATTGATTTATTTTAGAGACAGCATGAGTGGGAGAAGGGCCAGAGGTAGAGAGAAAGAGGGACAAGCAGACTCCCCACTGAGTGGGGAGTCCCAGGCAGGGCTTAATCCCAGGACCCCGAGACCATGACCTGAGCCAAAATCACTTAACCAACTGAGACACCCAGGCACCTCTTAAGTATATCTTTATAAGAAACTGCCAGACTGTTTACTTGA
Organism: Ursus arctos; assembly: GCF_023065955.2. Lineage (NCBI taxonomy): Eukaryota > Metazoa > Chordata > Mammalia > Carnivora > Ursidae > Ursus > Ursus arctos. Next base: position 26,368,431 of record NW_026622875.1, read on the forward strand.
GTGACTATTTTACATTCCCACCAGTACAAGAGTTATGGTTGGTTCCACATCCTCTTCAGCATTTGGCATTGCCAATATTTTCTATTTCAGCCATTCTAATAGGTGTGTGATGTTATCTCATTGTGGTTTTAACTTACATTTTCTTAATGGCTAATGACGTCGAACATCTTTTCCTGTGCTTACAGACCAGCCTCATATCTTCTTTGGAGAAGTGCTGTTTAAATTTTTTGCCCATCCTAATTAATTAATTATAACTTAAAAAGCCACATGTGGCTAGTAGCCACCATATTAAACAGAGTAGTTCCAGATAATAGGAATGTAGCTTTCAGAAATGCTAACACTTTAAAAGAAAACATGAAGAAAAAAAAGAAGATACAGCAAAAATGAAGACTGATAGGTTTTAAAAATGCAATTTGGTGGGGGCGCCTGGGTGGCGCAGTGGTTAAGCGTCTGCCTTCAGCTCAGGGCGTGATCCCAGTGTTCTGGGATCGAGCCCCACATCAGGCTCCTCCACTAAGAGCCTGCTTCTTCCTCTCCCACTCCCCCTGCTTGTGTTCCCTCTCTCGCTGGCTGTCTCTCTCTGTCAAATAATTAAATAAAATCTTTAAAAAAATGCAATTTGATGAATTTGCCATAAGTAACCTTACTGAGAAAAAAAGTGGGAAGAAGAGTTAAAGAACTAATTGCAAATTTAGGTCTCTGAGTTAAAGTTTTGAAGGGACACAACTGGGAGAGGGAGGAAGCATATAACAAAGCCAAACCCCAAGGGGTGGCACCAATTTCAATGAGAAGCTTACAGTCTAAAATGATTTGAGTTTTTTATAAAAACGCCAAAGAGACAAAGATTAACTTCCCTGGTATTTGGATCAGATCTGTGAGTGTCAAATTCTGCCTTTTTTACTCAGATCATGATTAACTGATGCCCAACTGTCTAGCTGGAATCCTAGACATGGAATCTAATCCAACTAGTCTCAATCAGAGGTAGATCACAATGTATCTAATTCAGAACCACTACGCTATCTTGTGTCTCTAAGTGAAAGCCAGGCTCCATGGGTTGAATCCCCACCCTGCCACTTACAGCTGTGTGGACTTACATAAACTGCTTAACTTCTGTCAGCCTGTTTCACCTGCAGAACAGAGATAATAACACTACCCATCTCACAAGAATTAAGTAAAACGTCAAATGCTTAGAACAATGCTTAAGACACAAGAAATGTTCAATCACTGTTAGCTGTTATTGGTATAATTCACTCATCAAACATTTCCTATTCTGAGCCAGGCCCAAAATAATTCATAATGATGGCCCTGAGTGTACCTACTATGTGAGGGCAATGAGAGAAGTAAGCATAGTGGGAATCAGGAGCCCTAGGACAGGACTTCTGTTTTCCCCCATTTGCTCTCACAATTAATACACATTCTTTTCAGAAAAGTTAGAAAATGTTTGTAAGTAAAAAACACTTTAATTACCCATTCCAAAATAAACAGTTAATATTTTTATGAATATGTATCCTGACATTTTCTTATGAAAACTTATAAATGTATGTTTTTTACAAAAGTTTGATCGTAACTATTTTAAAAATTACTTCAAACTAGCAATATCTCATGAATATACTTCCATGTCAGAAAGATCTAGATAATTTCTTTTATTTGTTTGAAAGAGAAAGCAAGCATGCACAAGTGGGAAGGGTAGAAGGAGAGGGAGACAGAATCTGAAGCAGACTCTGTGCTGAGCACAGAGCCTGAGTGGAGCCTGATCTCACCAGCATGAGTTCACGACCTAAGCCAAAACCAAGAGTTGGATGCTTAACTGACTGTGCCACCCAGGAGCCCCAGATCTAAATCATTTTGATGGACTTATAATACTTTACCATATGGATAAAATAATTCAGCCATCTACCACTGTTACACAGATTATTTACCATTTTTTTTGTTTTAAGATAAACAATGATAAACATTCTTACACATACACTTTTCAGAGTTGTCTAGTTATTTTCTTAGGATATATTCCAAGTAGTAGAATACTGAGTCAAAAGGAGTGTGTGTATGTATGCATACACATTTTAAATATTCTTAGATACATAAGGTCAGTCTTTCCTCCAGAAAAATGACAAATTTCTACTTCCGATATCAGGATAGGATCAGACCTATTTCCTTATGTTCTCCTTGAGTAATACCACTCTTTAAATCTTTGCTAATTTGATAGATGAAAAAAAGGAAGTGCATTATTTAATTAATTTATTTAAAAGATTTTATTTCTTTGACAGAGAGAGAGAGCCAGCAAGAGAGGGAACACAAGCAGGGGGAGTGGGAGAGGAAGAAGCAGGCTTCCAGAGGAGCAGGGAGCCTGATGCGGGGCTCAATCCCAGGACCCTGGGATCATGCCCTGAGCCGAAGGCAGATGCTTAACAACTGAGCCACCCAGGAGCCCCGGAAGTGCATTATTTTAAATTGTGCCTAAACATCGTTTTATTTACCTCAAAGACATTTTGTGTTCATTTGTGAAGCCTTTCTTCATGCTGTTGGCCCATTTTGAACGAGAGCATCCAAATTAGACTGAAGAAAAACTTCCCAAACTAAGGAATGTATGTACCTAGTTTTGAAGGACCAATGAAAATTAGACAAAAAGGAAGGGAAGGGGGCATTTGGGTGGCTCAGTCTGTTAAGCATATGCCTTCAGCTCAGGTCATGATCCCAGAGTCTTGGGACAGAGCCCCGGCTCAGTGGGGAGCCTGCTTCTCTCTCTCCCTCTGCCGCTCCCCCTGCTTGTGCTCTCTCTCTGTTTCAAATAAACAAATAAAATCTTAAAAAAAAAAAAAAAAAGGAAGAGAAGAATACTCTAGGCAGAGGGGAACATACAGGTGAAGGCTCAGAGGCCTAACATGGCACAGCTGAGTTCAGAACTACAAGCAGTTCCAGCTGATTTCACTGGGGGGCGTAGAAAGCAAGAGGAGAGGAAACCAGGAGAGCAGCAGGAACTAGACGACAGACTGGCCTGCGTGCTAAATTAAGAGCTTGGAGTTAATTCTGAAAACTATAGGTAAAACAAAGACCTTTTAGGCTGGGGAATAATAGGATGAAATTTATATTTTAGAAAGATCATTCTAGTAGCTGAGTGGAGGCATGGAAGTCAATTAGGAGACTACTGTAATAACCCATGCAAGAAGTGGTGAGAACCAAAACCCAAGTAGGTGGCAGTAGTTAAAAAAGAAGAGGGCACTGATTAGATAGTCAAAGAGGAAGAATTCACAGAACAAGAGGAGGAGAAAGTAAGAAGGAAGAACCTTGGGTTTCAGGCTTGGGTTTTGGGGGACTAGTGTTGCTACCCCAACACAGACTTTTGTTTTTGTTTTAAGGACACAAAACAGAAAGTATTATTCTGAATGTGTTGTTTGAAGAGGTACCTGTGGAATATCCAAGTGGTAATGACTGGATGAAATGTGAATACAAATACCTGGAGGTCAGCAGAAAGAACTGGGTGGGTGATGCAGCCCTGAGAGGTTACTCAGGGTGAGTGCACAAAGTGAGGAGAGCTCTGGGCTGAGGGCAGAGCTGAGCTCACTGGCATTTCTGGGTTAAACAGAGGGACAGAATTCTTAGAGGGAAACGAAGAAGGACGAGCCAGAAAGGTAACATGGAAACCAGGAGAAAGCAGTTTCACAGAGGCTGAAGGAGAGACTCAAAATGGAGGTCACTAGGGTTGGATACTGCTGAGAGGTGAGGGCAAAACAAAAATTACCCATTCGGTTGGCTAATACGAAGGTCACTGGTAACCTTAGCAAGTGGAATTTCAAAGGAATCCCAGGCTATGGAATAGTCCCAAAGACAGTGTATGCACAAGAGTGATACAGATTTAAAAATACTTGTCAACATTAAGTCTAAAAGAACTCCTTCAATAAGTAAAGAGAGTTCTAAGTGATAAAAAAGCATTGTATCATAGTTTGAATTTTTTGTCTTAATGGCACATGAAACGAATGTTTCACCATTTTTTAAAAAATTCATTTGAGAGAGAGAGAATGAACACAAGCAGGGGAGAGGGTCAGAGGGAGAAGGAGAAGCAGACTCCCTGCTGAGCAGAGTGCACGATGTGGGACTCAGTCCCAGGACCGCAGGATCATGACCTGAGCAGAAGGCAGATGCTTAACTAACTGAGACACCCAGGCGCCCCTCACCATCTTTGACTTGATGAAATATGCAGTACAATTGTTCAGTGTAAACATGTGTTGTATCAGAGGTGGAGAGCAGAATATAATTTGTCAGAAAATTACAGTTAATTATTCTGCATATTTATATTTATTCCACCTCAGGTCTTGTTGTACACTGCTTGCCCGCCTCCTAGGCTTTTTGTCTCTCCTGGTTCTTGCATCCCTACAAATTGCCTAAGTGGTTCATATACAATTTCAGAGTTCATTCAGCACTTATTATTTCTTCCACTTTAAGCAGTTTACAATTAGTCTAACAAGTATTTTCCAGTGGTTCCAGGTAGTCCTCCACAGAAAACTGCCAAATGGCCATTTCTGATGAAGTGGATTTGTTGTGAAACAAAGGTACAGAAGCAGCAGACAAGAAAAGTTAGGAAGGAGAGAACTGGATTTTGAAAGGTAAGAGCCTTACCAAGGGATTAAACTACACCTTACAAGCAAAAAGGAATTCTACAAAGGCACAGAGATATGAAAAAGGCTTGCGTGTTTGGAGAATTATAAGGAGTTTGATATTACTGAAGTTAAAAATGTACAGGATGGATTTTACAGTTTTAAGGTATCCTCCAAACAGTAAGAATAAAAATAGGAATTTGAACTCCATATTCAAAGAACCTAAGAGACACCTGTAGCCCCAAATCACTATATATGAAGACAGGAAGCAGAAGCAGGAATGATAAATAAATAACTTTATTAGAGTAGAGGAGGAAGGCATACTAATGGTAAGCAAACCAATTTATTTTGTATAACCCAATAAAGGCCTAGTTTTGGAAATGGGCTAGGATAGAGGACTGAACATGGGATTGTTTGAAAGTCTGCAAAGGAATAGCCCTTCCTATGCACACTCCACAAACTCAGAACTAGAAAAGCACCAACCTCAGGGGCAGATAGAGTGGGTGGCAAAGACTAGAATTTTAGTAAACATCTACACTCTGAATAAAGCCACTTTCCCCAGCCCAGGTCCAGGTCTCTATAAACCTCTAGCTCCCATCTCCCAATGTGGATTAAAGAATCCTTTACTGGAGATTAGAAATCCCATCTAACCACATGATTCCCTTAAACCCACTAACTGACAAATGCTACCCACAAACGGAGAGCTTCTTCTCAGCTTTTTAGAGCCTCGCTTTTATTTTAAAGATTTTATTTATTTATGAAAGAGAGCACGCATCAGCATGGGGGAGGCAGGGGATGTGGCGGTGCAGAGGGACAGGGAGAAGCAAACTCCCTGCTGAGCACGGAGCCCAGCACAAGGGGCTCAATCCCAGAATCCCAGGATCATGACCCCAAGGGAAGGCAGACACTTAACTGACGGAGCAACCCAGACGCCCCCTCACTTTTATTTTAAATCAGCTTTATTTGGGCACTCGGGTGGCTCAGTCGGTTAAGTGACTGACTCTTGATTTCAGCTCAGGTCCTGGGACGGAGCCCCGAGTCAGGCTCACCGCTCAGCAGGGAGTCTGCTTCTCCCTCCCCCACAATCCGCTCCGCCCCACCCCACCTGTGCAAGCACATGCACACGCTCTTTCTCTGTCAAATACATAAATCTCAAGAAAAAAGTTAAGCCAGCTTTACCGATGTGTAATTTACATATAATAAAAATGTACATATTAAGTGTATAGTTCAATGAGATTTAAGAACCATGTAACCACTGCCCTAAAAAAGACCATTTAGGACATCCTAAAGCTATCCCTGTGCCCTTTCCCAATCAATTCCCCTAATCTTCAGTGTCTGACAACCACTGATCTGATTCTTATGATTAGTTTTGCCAGTTCTAGATCTTCAATATGAATGTAATCATAGAATATACATACTTTTGAGTTTGGTTTCTCTCAGCACAATGGTTTTGAGATTCATCTATGTTATTGCATGGATTAGTTGTATATTCCTTTTTACTGCTTAGTAGGTATTTTACTATATGAATGTATCAAAATTTATCTTCTCTGATCACCACTTGATGAAATTTGAGTCATTTCCGGTTTGGGTTATCATGAATTAAAGCTGCTATGAACATTCAAGTAAAAGTCTTTGTGTGTATATATTAATTTTTTCTGGGTAATTAACAGTGGAATTGCTGAGTCGTGGCAAGTGTATGTTTAATTTTATAAAAACATGTAGAACTGTTTCCCAAAGTGGTTCTATCATTTCACATTCTCATCAACAACACCTGAGAGCTGCAGTGGCTCTATATCCTTTTGGATACTTGTCAGTTACTTTACTTTTACCCATTTTAGTGGGTATGAAGTGGTATTTCACTGTGAATTTAATTTGCATTTCCCTGATGACTAATGATATTGAGAATTTTTTCTTATGCTTTTAAACAACTGATACATATCTTTTTTTGTGAAGTATTTATTCAACTCTTTTAGGCTGTCTTTGATTATTGAATTCTAAAAGTTCATTTGTATATTTTAGCTATAAATATTATCTCCTGGTCTTTGGCTTTCATTTTCCTGGCAGTAGCTTTTGAAAAGTAGGAGGTCTTAATCATATTTAAAAATTTTTAACAATCCTAAATTTTAATCATCCAATGTATCAATTTTTTTCTGTAGTTAATATGCTGAATTTGAAGATCACCCAGCACCATTTGTTCAAAAGATTATCCTGTCCCCATGTTGGAGTCTTTGTTGAAAAATAACCATACGCAGAGGTTTATTTCTGGATTCCCTACTCTTTTATCTTTATATGCACCGATACCATTCTGTCTTAATTACTATATTTTACAGTAAGTCTTAAAATACCTTTGACCCTTGAACAACATGGGTTTGATCTATGCGGGTCCACTTAATATGCAGATATTTTTTCTTTAGAGATTTTATTTTTATTTATTCAGAGAGAGAAAGAAAGAACACGTGAGGGGGGCAGGGAGAGAGAGAATCTCTAGCACACTCCCCACTGAGCACAGAGCCTAACGCAGGGCTCAATGCCACAACCCTGAGATCCTGACCTGAGCCAAAATTAAGAGTCGGATGCTTAACCGACTGAGCCACCCAGGTGCCCCTGCAGATATTTTTCAAAAATATAATGGAAAAAATGTTGGTGATTTGTAACAGTTTGAAAACCCTCACCGATGAGCCACATATCCTAGAAATATTGAAAAAACTAAGAAAAATTAGTTTTGCCATGAATGCATAAAATAATATGTAGGTACCAGTCTACTTTGTCATTTACTACCATGAAACATATACAAATCAATTATAAAACATTAAAATTTATCAAAACTTACATATACAAACACAAACCATACATGGTGCTATTCCCAGTCAAGAGAAATATAAACATAAATACGCAGTATTAAATCATAACTGCATAAAATTAACTATAATACATACTGTACTACTGTAATAATTTTGTAGTCACCTCCTGTTGCTATTGCAGTGAGCTCAAGTGTTACAAGCATCCACTTGAAACGCCATGTGACACTAATAATCTCCATGGGAGTAGTTCCTCTCTCCATTAAATTGCATACTGCAGTAAAAAGTGATCTCTATTAGCTCTTGCTATTAGTAAAGTTTTTGGAGAATCGAAAGTTATACTCAGATTTTCAGCTGCATGGGGGGGTTGATGCCCCTAACCCCCATGTTGTTCTAGGGCCAACTGTAGTAATGTAAATCCTCCATTTTTTTTTTCTTTTTCAGAATTGTTTTGGCTAGTCTAAGTCCTTTGCACCTCCATGTCAATTTGGAATCAACTAACCAATCTTCACAAAGAAAACCTACTGGGATTCTGACTAATATTTCATTGAATCTAAATCTCTATTTGTTAACTCAACACCCAAAGAACAAATAATTCAATCAAGAAATGGGCAGAAGATATGAACAGACATTTCTCCAAAGAAGACATCCAAATGGCCAACAGACACATGAAAAAGATGCTCAACATCACTCAGCATCAGGAAAATACAAATCAAAACCACAAGGAGATACCACCTCACACTGGTCAGAATGGCTAAAATTAACAAGTCAGGAAATGACAGATGTTGGCGAGGATATGGAGATAGGGAACCCCCTTACACTGCTAGTGGGAATGCAAGCTGGTGCAGCCACTCTGGAAAATAGTATGGAGGTTCCTCAAAAAGTTGAAAACAGAGCTACCCTATGACCCAGCAACTGCATTACTAGGGATTTACCCCAAAGATACAAATATAGTGATCTGAGGGGCACCTACCCCCCAATGCTTCTAACAGTTATGTCCACAATAGCCAAACTATGGAAAGAGTCCGGATGTCCACTAACAGACGAACAGATAAAGAAGATGTGGTATGTATGTATATGTGTGTGTACACACACACACACACACACACACACACACACACAATGGAATACTTACTCAGCCATCAAAAAAAATAAAATCCTGCCATTTGCAATGATGTGGACAGAACTAGAGGGTATTATGCTAAGTGAAATAAGTCAGAGGAAGACAATTATAGGATCTCACTTATGGGAGGATCATTGGGGAAGAAAAGAAAAAATAAAACAAGATGAAATCAAAAAGGGAGACAAACCATAAGAGACTCTTAAGCATAGGAAACAAACTGAGGGTTGCTGGAGAGGAGGGGGGAAGGTACAGAGTAACTGGGTGATGGACATTAAGGAGGACATGTGATGTATTGAGCACTGGGTATTATATAAGACTGATGAATCACTGAAACTAATAATACATTATATATTAGTTGAGTTTAAATAAAAAATTTAAAAAATTAAATAAATATCCATTTGTTGACAACAATATCAAGTCTCTAATCCATGTAACCCATGAACATAACACAGCTCTCCATTTATTCAGATGCTCTTTACTTTCCTTCAGCAAGGTTTATGGGCCTTTAATTAATTTTATTCTCAAGCAATTCATGTTTTTTGATGCTAATGCAAATGATACTATTGTTTTAATTTTATTTTCCATTTATTTGTTGCTGGTAGGTAGAAACATGGTTGACTTATGTATATTGATCTTATCACTTGCCACTTCATTAAATCCACTTATTATAGTATTTATAATATTCCTTGGGATTTTCTACATAAACAATCATGCTGTCTGAGAATAGAGATTGTTTTATTTTTTCCTTTCCAATATTTACTGCCTTACTGCCCACTACACTAGCTAGGATCTCCAGAACAATACCGAATAGAAGTGGTTGGTTCAGAAATCCTTGCCTTATACCCAATCTTAGGGAAAAGTATTCTACCTTTCACCATTAAGTATGATTAAGCTTCAGGTTTTTTGATACTCTACCAGATTGGAAAGTTCTCTTCCATTATTTGTTTGTTGAGAGTTTTAAAATATCTCACATGGTTGTTTAATTTGGTCACATACTTATTCGGCATTTATTGAGATGATCACATAATTTTTTCCCTTTTGTTAACGTGGTGAAAAGGGGGTGAGAGAACTGAAATTTGTATTAGGAAGGCAAGGCATAATGGTTAAAATAAATGAATGAATGATGAATTTGCAATATATGCATTTATAAATATTGAGGCAAATAATGAAAGAAATAGTGAAAAAATTCACATCTCTGAGAAGCAGGCCAACTTGGGAGTGGAAACTGATATTTTTTAGAAGTCTCAAGCACTGACACTTAAATATGAGAATTAATAGATAATATTTGATAACAAATTTTTAAAATTAAAAACAGGTTCTAGAGAGATGTGAAGATGAGGCTAGGGTGATTACTGTGTGCTAAGGCTGGGGAGAAGAGGGTACAGGGGAGATAAATGCAGCTTCAGGCATGGGTTGTTTTGGTGGGGTATCCAGAAGGTACTTCCCATGCAGATGGATACACTTGGCAGGGAAAAGATAGGAGTTGTAATAAAGATTTGGGAATAAGCACCAGATTTTGTGGTTTTAAAGCCACAGGAGTGCTCAAGACTGATCATGCACAGGGTAAAGAAAAGGGTCAAAACTCTGAGGAAGGCTGCCATGAATGGGGTAGGGAGAAGGATGCAAGAAAGGAGACAGAGAATGAATTTTCAAAGGGCAGGAAGAAGACCAGCCCAGAAAACACGGAAGTCAAGGGAGAAAAATATTTCATTCTTTCAACAGGCTGAATTTCAAAGACTTTGTGTACCAACAAACAGAGCTATACTTTTCTTTTATGGGTGTTTCTCCCTCATTTCATGGAGAAATTTGGTAAGTTAAAACCTTAAACAACATACATGTAACGATGGAAAACAGAGAATGGTGTTACACATATTTTTTATGTTGCTATTTATGTGTTCTATTTCAGGAAACATCTGCAGCAGAGAGTATGAAGTACAGAACTTCCAGTGCTTATCTCAACTGCTGAAAGGGTTCAAGAAGAAAATGATCAACAAAAATCACAAACACAAAAGAAAATTGGCTAAATATCCATGTCACTTAGATGGGACACGTGAAGACATAGAAGACGAAAAATGATAGAAAAATGCCTAAAAACTTATTTAACAGAGTACACAAGATGTGATGATTCAGAAGTAATGAGTCATTTAGAAATAATAAAACTATCAGTTTGCCTGGAAAACACAGGCACTCTTTGGTGGATGACTCAGTATGGAAATTGATCCCAAGAGAACAATTTAGAGGCATACAAAAACATATACCATTGAACTACTTTACTTGTAGGATAAAAAAGGAGACCTGGAATATTTTATTTGTTGTGTTCACTTCAAAAACAGGTGAGAAAATAAATTAAGAAATTTCTTAGAAGGGAAGATATTTCTGATGCTCAAAGAAATTGTATGCATGAATATGAAAGAACAAATTAAAGTTTTAGGTTTAGGGCTAATGTCTTAATAATTAGACTAAAAGTAAGATAAGAACATCTCAGCAGCAGGCTTAATTTGAGCATATGGGAATTAGAAAGTGCTTAAAAATTTACCTTTATTTTTACTCCAGTGGAGGAAAGGAAACGTGGCTGAGGGGAAAAGCACCAGGTGGGCGGTCAGGAGCTCCTGGTCCCAGCTTTGCTTTGTACTGACCAGCTCAGTAAGTTGGTCAAGTTGCTTCCTTCACTGGGATTTGACCTTCTCTTCTAGAAAAAAAGGACAAAAGCTGGCTCTGGGATCTAGGAAATATGAGGAAAAACAAATGTTTTTTTCCTGTTTTGAATTAGGAAATAGCTATATTTTACTAAAAAGCTATTTTGTATTATTTGATGTAGGGAGAAGAACTGGCTACATAATTTTTTTTTTAAAGACTTTATTTATTTATTTGACGGAGAGAGAGACAGCCAGCGAGACAGGGAACACAAGCGGGGGAGTGGGAGAGGAAGAAGCAGGCTCCCAGCGGAAGAGCCTGATGTGGGGCTTGATCCCAGAACCCTGGGATCACGACCTGAGCCGAAGGCAGACGCTTAAGGACTGAGCCACCCAGGCGCCCCCTGGCTACTAATTTTTAATGCAGGTAATTTGCAAAGCTACTGATTTCTCTGAGTAGTGGCTCTGAAAGGAAAATGTACAGGCTAAAGTTATACCTCTTTATAATTTTTGAAATTCTGTTATGTATTCTAAAACATCAACAATAGTTTTGTCTGTTGGTAGTATTTTAAGTTCCTTTAATTCAAATATTTTCCTTTTCTAAGGCTTTTTCTCATTTTGGAGGGGATCATATAAAAATCAAATCACATCCTACAAATAAAGATCATCTGACATTTTAGAAGAACATAAATTCAGTACAATTTGAGAGCCAGGTATTCTTCAAAATGAGGGAACTAAGAATTCAGTGATTTTGCCTCAAACAGCTTATAACATTAGTAGGCAGAGAAAGAAGATACCTAGCCTTTATATCAAGAAAGGCATCTCAGAGAGGAAGACTGCCAAGCACAGTCCTAGAGCAGAGCAGTAGTTGGCTACAGGAAGAAAGGGAAAAATGCCTTGTGGACAAAGGGAGCAAGGCGGGAAGTGGCATGACATGTCTGAGGAGCTACCAGGAGTTTGGTATTATTTCAGGGTCAAGTTTGAAGACAAGCTTCAAGGGTGAAGCTGAAGGGGTGGGGTAAAGGCAACAGAGCAACAGAGAGCCCTTGACAGGTTGAGGGAATGAAGGGACAAGGTCAAATTTACACTGTAGGCCTATCAGTTGGTGAAGCACTGGGGAGGACAGACTTGGAGAAGCAAGACCAAAGCTAGGTAGATCAGGAAGAAGACCTCTGCAGAGTCCTAAAGAGAAATCAGTGAGGCTATAAATGGGAGGCAGCTCAGAAGCTTAAATGACTAACCCATGATCACAAATCTCTAAGCAGGATCTGAAAATAAGTTTATCTTTAAATCCCATGCTTTTCTACATCCCTGTCCACGCACAAATTCTAGTCAAAGTTGACAAAAGATCTTAAATTCATTTTTATTAAGTAAATTATGGATCTTAAGAGATTTAATCATCAATGCATATTAAGTACCCCAAATGTTCAGTGCATTACAGAAAACAAAGCTCTTGTCTTGTAGGAACTTACGGGATAAAAGAAATAAGACAAAAAGAATAGATCGATTTATTCAGTGGGTATTTATTGAGGCACTCCTGGGCCCGGATGAAGATCACATTCTAGTGATAGTTCCTTTTAGAACATAGTTTTTACATCTCCCTTTCCTTCCCTGACAAGTTACTTCTGGTATAAGTGAACAGAGAGGCTCTTTACAGCCAAGTGGGCAATTCTAGAAGATGACCAGGAATATGGAGTAAAATAAATAGAAGCAAGGGTTGGGGGCAACTTTGCTTGAATGGGGTGATAAGAGAACAGGAAAAATTCCAAAGGATGGAGTGGCTGGAAAAAAGCTGGGGAGGGGCCTGGTATTGCCTTCAATGCAATTTGGATTTGACAGATCAAAGTTGTTGCTTACTTTTTTAGCAACAGTTCTAATCTTTATAAAAGTAATGACTATAAAAATAAAACATACCTGCTGCAAAAAGAGAGAGAGAGGGTGCACACGATTAACACAAAGAGGGGGAAAAAAGGACACACCTAGAGGGAGTATCAATGTGAACATTTTTGTAAATGTCCTTTTTTGGCTTTAGACAGACATGAAGATTTTTATGAATTTTTTTGTTTTTTTAGAAATGAAAGTGAGACTTAATTATAGTCTATTACCTGTTTTTTCCACTTAATATACGGAAACATCTTTTTATAAAAACAAAAAGCTACATCATACATCTTTTTTACATTGTGTGGATATATCAAATTTACTTATTCAATTTTCTATTAAGGCACATTAGGCTGTATGATAAGTAAGGTACAGAAAGGAAGCAAGCAAATGATAAAATGGACTTTAGCTGTAGCAGCATTTTGAATATTCCAAAGGTGGAAAGAGATAAGACATATGGGAGCTCATGAGATTTTAGTGTTCCAGACATAAGATGAATAATGTCTGACTCTGGAATTCTTTGTGGATGAAAAATTTCCAAAAGGGGAACAACAACAAAAAAAGAGACTGAAATCCAACACACACTAAAAATGAAGTAATTTCAAATCTTCACATCTGCAGAACAGATAGAATGTCAAAGAAAGCACTCAGACAACTTAAAACAGTGGGTGGACTGCCAGGGAAAAACCTATTGCCATTCTAGTGGTCATCCACAACCACAGCTTTCCAAGGAGGTGACAGAGCCCTCCAAATTATACCCTAATGTACAGTGCACTGAGCCTTTCTTGTGAGATGCTAGGAGCCTTAAGATGTCATGTATTCTCTCTGGGCCTCCATTTCCTTGTGTTCAGGCAGGCTCTGTAAGTTGCAAACTATGCCTGTCAGAGTTCCCTCGGAAGCTGCCAATACTCGGCATTTCCTACTGCAACCAGAATAGCTCTGCTTTCATCTGTTTTATATATTGGATCTCCAAAAGATATTTTATTTGAAAGAAAAAAAAAAGGAGTTCCACAGCTAAAAAATACACTTAGAATCACAGGATTAAAGAAACATAACATTCAGGGCACCTGGTTGGCACAGTCGGTTAGGTGTCCAACTCTTGGTCTCAGCTCAGGTCATGAGATGGAGCTCTGTGTTGCGCTCCCCGCTCAGTGTGGAGTCTGCTTGGGTTTCTCTCTCCTTCTCCCTCCCCCTTGCTCGCTCTCTCTCTCTAAAATAAATAAATCTTTATAAAAAAAAAACTTTCGAAGCTTTTAACAAACTTCCCGAAGATTTAAATCATGAACAAAGTCTTGTTGACAAATTAGACTTGTTTGTTTGGTATGTTACGTTCTTGCATGAGGTCATAAACAGTCGATATTCTGGCTATTCAAGAGTTATGTGTCACAGAAATAACTGACTTCCCTTGTCGATTGAATCATAATGAATTCTCATATCGTATCATTAAAAAAAAAAAGAAACATAACATTCACCCTTCAGATTATGTATTAATCACAAATGTAAAAATGTAAATTGATAATGGGGGGATGTGAAAGTTATCACCTTAACACCCTAGTTAACACAGCATCACTAACTGTGGGACAAAGAGATAGTATGTACCTCTCTCAATACGATGCAATGTGAAGATCAAAGTATCACTTAACGGAGTTTTCTTGCCAAAAATATTTAGCTTTAACTAACCTTTTAGATCTAATGTCAGGGAAATATAGGCAGTAGAGAAATATGTTACTACCATGAGGAAATGAGAAATTCAAGATATGGATCATTTTAAAGACAGTTGGCCTGGTCTCTTCAATAAATCAGTATGATGAGAGAAAAAGTACAGGTGTGGAGATGAGTTGGGAGAAAAGGAGGTGGAAGAAACACCAACTACAAAGGGTCTGAGGTGGGAGCATATATTGACTGTTTTAATAAGAGTGAGAATGCCACTGTGACTAGGCTCTGACTTTTGCTAGGTGAGATGGGGGAGCTACTGAAGAACTCTGAGCAGAAAACTGACATGATCTGACTTACTTTTTAACAAGATCATTCTAGTTGGTTACTCTGATAGGAACTGACTACCGGGGACAGGAGAGAAAGCAGGGACACCAAAAAGGGGGCAAATATGCCCGGGATAATCCAGGCAAAACACGATGCTCGTTTGGACCGGGTGGTAGCAGGGGAAGAGTGAGAAACAGATTCTGGATATAATATGAAACAAGAGTCAATGGAACAGATGTGTGGGCTTTGTGGAAAAGAGGGAGGTCAAGATGAGTTTATAAGTTGATTTTAAAAACTGTTGCTTTGTTTTTGCTTGAACAACTAGAAGAAGAATGACATCAATCGAGACTGCGAAGACTACAGAAAGAACAGATTTGTTGGTAGGAGAAGGAGTGGTGGTGGCAAGGTTAGTAGCTCAGTTTGGGATATTACTTTTGACATGCCTGTTAGACACTCAGGTAAAGATATGCAGAATGCTGTTGGGGAATCAAGTGTAGACTTTAGGGAAGTGATTTGGGCTGATGCAAATTTGAGTCACATTTAAAGCCTTGAGACTAGAGGAGATGATTAAGGGATGGAATACAGAAAGAAAAGAGAAAAAATATACAGAAATATTTATTTTATAATAAATCATATTCTGTAAGATTCTATAGAATTCTGTATTTTATATAGAAATATAGAAAGAAACATCCAAAGGCTGAGCCCTAGGGCACTCAAACATGCAGAGCAGTACTATACAATGGAACTTTCTGTGATGATGAAATATTTATATACCTGTGCCATTCAATAGGTAGTCACTATCCACATGTGGCTACTGAGCACTTGAAATATGTCTAATGCAACCGAATAATTGAAAATTTAATTTAAATAGCTACATGTAGCTAGTGGCTACAGTACTGGGTAGTGCAGACCTAGAGTTTAGGGAAGTGATGAGGAATCAGCAGAGAAGACTAAAAAGAAGTGGCCAGAGAGGGAGGGTTCATGGGGCTCTCATGTTTTTGCATATGTTACAAATGAGGCACTGACTATCTTGACAGTCAGTGATACGATATTAGAAGCCAAGTGAAGATGGATTTTCAAGGAGGAGAGAGTGATCAATTCTGCTCCTGAATGTTAAGTCAGACAATTGAGAAATGACAGATATGGACATCATTAGTAACTGGTAAGAGCAGTTTTAATGGAACTGTGGGGGCAGAAATCTACCTGGCTTGGGTAAAAAGAAGAAATGCAAAGAGAAAAACTAGCAACAAAGTATAGACAATTCTTTTAAGTTTTGCCCTGAAGTTTAAATGAAATAAGACACAGGAGAAAGTGGTGTCCATGAAGATTATTTTGTGTGTTTTTTAAAAGATTTATTTATTTATTTGAGAGAGAGAGAGAGTACAAGCAGGGTGAGGGGCAGGGGGAGAAGCAGACTCCCTACTGAGCATGGAGCCAGATGTAGGGCTTGATCCCAGGACCCTGGGTCATGACCTGAGCCGAAGGCAGATGCTTAACCAACTGAGCCACCCAGGTGCCCGACAAGGATTATTTTGAAAAGGAGAGAAATAAAAGCATATTTTCTCATGTATAAGACAGTGATTAAGAAGAGGGGAAAACTGACATGAGAGAAAGAATTATGAGGCACTTAGAAAGGCAGATTCTTTCACAGCAATGGGAGAGAGAGAAGACGAATACCACTGCAGGTAGTGGGCTGCTGGAGTGCTAAAAGCCTGTGAAAGCTTTTTTTTTTCCCTGCTTCTTTTCTGAAACAGGAAGCAAGGTCATCAGTTGAAAGTGACAAATGGGGAGGAGATGGTGAAGACATGAAGAGACTGAAGACATGCAACAGTCACTTAGGAGGAGATGAAACAGAAAATGACCGGAAATTCAGTATGATTGCCAGGCAACATTATGGGTCCACTTGAAGCTATGATCATTAATTGAATGCAAGCTCAGCAGCATGATTTTACACACATGGACTAGGCAAAGAATTGGATTTAATCAGCGCTGTAGTTTAGCCAGGCAAGCTTGCTGAAGTGAGAGAAAGGCAAAGGAATTAAGGATGTATGCAAGGGACAGATGATAATAACTGATGATGGAATCTAAGCCTCTACCCTATCTCCTGGAATCTTAACCCTTCCACTGAGCCCTGTGGGACTCGTGGGTAGATAGCAACAAAAACCTCCTATCCTAGACCTCTTCTTGAAAGGCTTCCTTTTTCCTTCTTATTTAAACTGAAACTGGACTCTGGGCTTTCCCCTGAGGATGCTGCTTTCCTTGTAGCCCTCTCAGATGAGGACTCTTTTTTTCTTCCATGCCCTTCAAACATGGGGCCTGCTAAGTGCCCTTCTGCTTCCTCATTGTAACTTCCAGTGCATTCTCCCTCCACCCTCTCCCCAAATCTCCTGCTTTGAGTCATGTATCATTAGGCTCTACCACCAACTATCCTTCCTTATTGTGGTATTTAAGTCTCCCTTTCATTCCTTGATGAGTTTAGCTTTTGGCTCCCTGTCACTCCAATACTATTTCTGTTATATTCTAATTGATTTCTACACCAAATAGATAATCCATTTGATATCCTGGCCTCTTAGTTTCTTGACCTTTCCTCCACAATTATAATTTTGTTGATACTGTTTTCTACCCTGTTTCAGCCACTTTTTCCCATGGTCATAACTTAAGCCTTTAGAACATCTAAAAGTATTTTAATAACCATACACCTGAAGGAGTATCTTTTACCAAAAATTTACTCTGAGTTCAGGGTAAGACCAACACTCTGCAGGCCCCCACTGACAGAGTTGAGGGCATGGTCATACATCAGGCACAAGACCACCTCTGCAGCAATTCATGCTACCATTAACAACACGTAAGGAGGAGTGCAAGAAAGGAAGAACTAGGTATGCTTCCTCTTTTTGGCCTCTTATCTTGGATTTGTATTCCTTAGATGAGAGAGAGAGGGATGTGTGAAGGGTTGGGGTAGAGGCAGATGCATGCTGCTATGCTGATTGACCCTTCTTATACTGGGTTCTCAAAGGGAAGATTAATATTATTACATTATCATTTTTAAAGTACTTTCTACACCAGGCATTTTTTTTTTTTAAAGATTTTATTTATTTATTTGACAGAGATAGAGACAGCCAGTGAGAGAGGGAACACAAGCAGGGGGAGTGGGAGAGAAAGAAGCAGGCTCATAGCGGAGGAGCCTGATGTGGGGCTCGATC
Organism: Ursus arctos; assembly: GCF_023065955.2. Lineage (NCBI taxonomy): Eukaryota > Metazoa > Chordata > Mammalia > Carnivora > Ursidae > Ursus > Ursus arctos. Next base: position 26,386,632 of record NW_026622875.1, read on the forward strand.
CCGTAATGCCGGGATCACGCCCTGAGCCGAAGGCAGACGCCCAACCGCTGTGCCACCCAGGCGCCCCTTCCAGGCATTATTTCTTATGCCAACACTGACGTTAATGTCATCTCCATTCCACAGATGAAGAAACCAAGGCTAAGAGAAGTTAAAATGGAAAAACTGATCTAGGCCCAGGTTTCTTAAACATTAAAGCCTCTCTGTCCTATACCACATCTATATCAAGACTAAAGGAGCTGGGCTGGTCAATACCCGAGTCCCTGCCATAATCCCAGATTTTCCAGTTTCTAGGAAAAGTATTATCTCGAAATCTTAGTAGGCATTAAGAAGAAGGAAGGAAGGAAAAGAAGGGAGGGAAGGAAGGAAAAAACATACAGAATACTGAAGTTACTGTGGTAACCTGAATAGAAAAAACAAGGGTTTTTTTAGACCTAATTTTGTTTTTTAGAAAGCTTGAAAACCAAATAAATTTATTAGCGAGTGATGAAATTGTGACACATAAAATAGGCATATAAAGGAAAATCATAACAGATAGTTAGTGGAGTAAAATTTAGAGTCAGACTCATAAAACCAATGAATAACATTAATGCTACCTATCTGAACTTCAGACTATAAGTATATTACCAGACTATAAGTATATTACTATAAGTATATTACCAAACTTTATAAGCATAATTAAGACAACGAGCTTGTTCAACAATAAAACTAAGACATAATTAAAAGCATATTCACTAAAAGCATCATATCCAGAAACAGAATTATATACAAGACATGCCATAATGCCACAAATAAGGCATATTTTTTTTTTTTTCAGAACAAGTGACCTGTGAGATTAAATCAACAGGAGGGAAATGGAAAATGCAGAAGATTCTAAATGTGGAAGAGCTGCAAATATCAGGGCAAGAAAAAAAAATTTAACTTAACAGAGGAATAAAATAGATTTGATTTGGAGAAAACACATGAATACAAAGACACAGTGCACAGATTCTCTGAACAGAAGAATTGTGGAAATAATTTCCATTTATTCATAAAGTATTTATTAGGCATTTATAGCACTGCTATAGTTTCTCGGGAAAGAGATGATAGGATTTGGGTGGCAGTGTGATAAATCAGGAATGAAGCAGAGATGAGTCAGAAAGCCACTGCAATTTACTCATCCTCATCTCCGCCACATGTAGTCAGTGCACAGCACAAAAGAGGATGCAACAATATTTTCTTAACGTATGAACTGTCAGATGCTGTGGAGTGCCCCAAAATTCAACTGGGGCAGGGGAACAGGGAAAAACCCCAATGGAAATTCTCCAGGTAAAAAGGATACACAGATTCTTTTGAGCTGACAACTTTCAGTTTTTACATACATTCCTTCGGGTCGCACAAGTGTCCCTCAACAGAACCCACTGTTCCCCCATTTCTTAGTTTTTGTCCTGGATACACTTTGGGAACTTATTTCTTGGCTCCAATGATACCGTCTAAATAATCAACCTTGACATATCTTAGTGATACGTCTTATCACAAATAAAATCATTAACTCATTCTTGCACTGATTCAATGAATCTCTGAGCTTGCCCACTTGGAAGAGCTCATAAAGCGCTGCCTGCCTACAAGTCAGTTTCAAGCAAAAAGCTGTAGTCCTGTGGGCTCATGAGTAGTACCTAAATAAACAAACACCCTTGAGGCACAAGTCTGAATCACCATCTCTAGTGGGGTTCTAAGGCTATAATTTCAGCAGAAAGTTTTTCATTCAGTATCATGATAGGAGTGTTGGGGCAGGGATGGGGGAGCTGGGAAAGAGGATACTGAGATCAGATGGTAAAGCAAAGCTGAGAGCAAGGTTCAACTGCAGGAAGCCAAAGAGAGACATAATAGGAGTCCAAACCAAAAGTCCAAAAGCAGGTATGGAGGTTGAACAGAGAGTCAGAAATTTGAGAGCAGGAGGGCTGAAGATAAACAGAGAGCCATCTGCTATAATAGAGCAAGTGAGGTTATTCATGACTTGCTTTTTATTTGCTGGTCATACATATGGTATGTCCGACTGAGCTGACAAGTCCAAGTCTAGGGTGAAGAAAGCTACCAATCCTGCCTCATCAACTTGTCATTTGGCCTCAAGTATCCTGAGGAGTATGATAAGACCCCTGAGACATTCCCAAAGTTCTTTATTCAGCTGACATTCTGCATGTAGGACTGAGGGATCCCTGTATCCTGCAGATGAGGCCAAGCAAGGGTTTGCTCTTAATTACTTATTGCACAGACAACCCGACTGCCCAGTACATACACAATCAAAATACACTATTGGGGCATTTTACAGGTATCTTGGTAGGTGTTTAGAAGTCCATAAGAGTGGAACGGCTATCTGCCATAAATGAAGGCCATATCTGGAACATAAACTCATTCAGTAAGGCCTGTCAACCCAATCTCCAAAATCTCTCTCAATTTTCACTTTCTCACTGCTGGAACCTGGTCTAAATGATCATCTCTCACCTTTACTGTGATGGCCTTTGCCTGGTCTCTGCTTCCACTCTTGCCTTTCCAGACTCCAATCATTCTCTAAACAGCACAAGAGTCATAAAAATCAGGGTGAATTGCTCTCCTGTTTAAAATGCTTCACTTTGAACAAAACTCCTTCACCACAGCCTGATATAGCTCCAGAATCTGCCTACCATTTCCCCAACTTCATCTTGAACTGCCTAGCCTTTTCTCAGTTCCTCCAATAGCCTGTTCCTCACCTTTGACCAAGTTCATCTCATTACTCTCTACTCCATTATCCAGTTTACTGTCTGTATAACACCTATCATTACCTGAAACCGTTTTACTGTTTACACATACCATATTCTCCTTGCAATAGACCGAACACTCCACAAAAGCAAGGACCTTGTTGCCTTGTTCACCACTGTCTCTCAACACCATAACAGTGTCCGGCATAGAGAAAGCACTTAATGAGGAAGACAAGGAAGAAGGGGGGAGGTAATTTGTTAATATGCTACCATTTCTGTTTCCTTGGCCAAGAGCTGGACTAGGAAAAAAGTCACCTTTTATAACCAGTTTAAGGAGGGACTGATTCAATTCATGCTATCTAGGATGAAGTAGCCCTCTTGGACATTTCTGATAACTGCTCAGCTTAATCTTGCATTTACCTGATGAAAAGGTTTAGCATATACTTTGAACCTAGGACTAACACTCCTGGCCTCCATCACACATGCCCTAGTACTGAGAGGCAACGTACAAAAGACAGTCCACTAGAACTGCATGACCCAGCACTCCCTCCCAACATACACACTCAGAAAGACAGCCAACAAGAGGCTCAATTATGCTCATACTAGAGCTAGGCAAGTTCTTTTAAAAAGTCTACACATCAAATAGATCTCTAGCTCACCAATAAGGAGGGCCCTGGATCACCATGATCTCCAAACTTAGCTAACCTACATCCAAATCCTTGGAGAATGCATTCCTGCATAGGTATTTGCTTACCCAAGCATTTCAGAACATTTTGTCAACCAGGCCTTGGAAAAGCTACACATTCATACTGATAACTGAAGACCATTACAAATTTCTGCTGGTAGCGCTGTCACTCAGTATAACTACCTCTAGTGGTGCTTCTCCTATGAATGCCCTTGCTACTACGCTCCTATGCTAAGCATGAAGGGGTCAAGACAAACCAATCCCCACTATATGGGACTAGGACATTACAGTGGTTAACAAGTTAGGTGATATGAACGGAAATTAAAAGGGATCCCCAGTTTTGTTTGTCATTCGCCAAAATAGACTTCTATCATGACTGTAGCCAGGTCATGGGCTTTGGCCCAAGGTATATCTTGACAGTCATTATAGTACCGGTATTATGGAAATGTTTGATTATATTCCTCAAGTTAGTCATTTACTGCATCTCATCTCCTAAAATTCCCATTCTTATTGGGTAGGAATCATCTGCAAAGATTACTGGCGTAACAAAGCTGCCTAGGGCTACAGAATGGGCAGTTGTTCATGTTGTAGAGTGGCCTAATCTACCTTTCGTATTACACTGCTGCCATTCTTTTCTTGGAGGGACAGATATTTTACACTCCCCCCCGCCTTTTTTTTCCCCAGAGCTCAGGGAACCAATTAATTCCTTTGTAAACAAGTCTTCTCTCTTACATAACTAAACAAGAGATGTCCCTATTTCTTAGAGATCTGCCTTGTCTACAGGCTCAATGGGGGCAACTCTATGCATCATACACTTTCCATTCCTGGTTAAATTTAGTTGGGACACTGATTAAGGCAGACCAATTACATTTTCTCTCCTGGGGACTTGCATCTGAAGCACTGAAACACCGTCATTGGCTAAGAGCTGCAGGTCTTAAAGGTCCTACAGGTTTGATGACTAAGGCCACTGTTTTGGGGCATCCATGATAAGCAAAATGGCAGGAGAAGCTGGTGTTAAGTAGAGCAGACATAATACAGAGAGAAGAGAGACAAGCATGTTTCGTTTCCATCATGGCTCGCTGTACTCAATAAAATTGGAGTGAACTGATATACTCCCTGTGTATTTTTACTACAAACAATCTTTTACTTGTATATCTTTAACTGGATATTTATTCCTTAAAACCAATTTCTCTGACATGCAAAAATACATCTTCATCCTTCATTTTTCTTTCGGCTCTTGCTTTCATAATACTTTACTTCCTTCCATAACTTGGTCGCTCTCTTCATTAAATCTGTAGCCAAAAAAACCTCCATCATATGTAAATGAACACTTAACATGGTTTTTAGCTGCTCAGAATCTTTTGAACATTCTAATCTTTGATTATAATGAAGGAAGGCAGCTGAGCAATACACATACCCATCTGCCCACTCTTAAGACCAAAGCCACAACATGGATTGAAAGGGGGAAATTATTACCCTCTTGAAAGTGAGCAGCAATCCTGTGCTCTTCATTTAAAGGGCCTCATAATATACACCCTGTCCCTCTACACCCTTTTCCAGGCTGGCCATTCTGAATCCAGGCCCAATCTGACATCAATCAGCACAATTTCAGTGATCAGGTCTACCGTGGAGATCAGTGCTTCCCAACAGTTTTTTATTAATGAACTTTAAAAAGTAATACGGCAAACCTTAGTAATTTTTAAAAATCACTTAAAAAATCTGTATGACACGTGGTAAAGCAAATTTAAGTAAAAACATTCTATCTTAGATCAACATATTACTAAAGATTTGTTATAAAGTTCACACAGCAAAGTCTTTAATTGTATTGATAATATCTAAGGATAAATTTTGACTTCTACTCACTGATGAACTGTTTTATCATGTTAAGAAAATCATATGTTGTCCAATGAAATTATCAAGAAGTTAAAAGACGGACTTCCAACCAACCAAATATATTAAATTAAAAGATGGGGACTTAGCACCAAACGTATGCTGAAATGTAGGCTGAAATTTAATTTATATTATAGCATCCAAAATAAACAAACTGATTTTTTAAACCTGATACCTGGGATTCTTCCATAAGTTGAAGGTTTAGTTTTTGAATGTCAAAGTAGAAGAAATGGTTTCATGCCACTCTTTGAGAGAAATTCTCAGCAAACAGTACATTGTAGATCTTTATTACCAATAAATGAAAAGCCAAATTGGATAGAATATTTTTTCTTTGTCATATTTTCAAGTGTTTAAATTTTTCCTTTTTAGAATTTTAATTACCTAAACAGGATGATCAATCATAATAAAATAAACATCCAGCTGTCTACAATACCATCGTACAGTAAGTTGAAAATTTTTAAAGCAAGCCTCTTCCTTATTTAATACAAAATGGAGTCTTTCAATTGACAATCCATCTTAATTTGATTAGGCCCCTTCTATATTTCATGAGATTCAATAGCATATCCTTACCTTGCTATTTATATTTATCAAACCAATCTGAAATTATTTTCTCTAGAGTGACCTTAAGAACAGAAAATAGCAAATGCCAATTATATGCATGTATGAAAACATGTATAACTTTAAACATAAGCCATGCCTGGCTAACATTTCTAAATTTATAATAATTAAAAAATTTTTTTATTTATTTGAGAGAGCAAGAGAGAACAGGAGCAGAGATGGAGTTGGGGGGAAGGTGAAGGGGGAGGGGTAGAGGGAGAAAGAGAGGGGCTATAAAATTTTTTTCAAAAAACCCTTTAATTTTGAAATAGTTATAATTTCCAGAAGAACTGCAAAGATAAAATAGAGAATTTCCTTATACCCTTTACCCAGCTTCCTTTAATCATGTAGTTTGTTTAGTATTAGAGACATCTTGATGTTTTATAAAAATTTTGATCAGATGAATACAGCTTATGTATTCCATAAGGGACATCTTGAAATGGTTCTTCAGAATTATTATTTTTCATGCTCCTCACTAATTTATGATGTTTCGACATGTGTTTCACACGTGTTCCACTTTTAAGCAATAGCCAATTATGAGTACAAATTAAACTTGTGACTAAGAACAACAATTAAAAACAGCGTAATAGTCCTCTTCAAAATCTTCCAAAAAAATAAATAAATAAAAGAGGAGAAAATGCTTCCAAATTCATTTACAGGACTAGCATTATCTGGATACCAAAACTAGCCAAGGAAATCACAAGAAAAGAAAATTATAGGCCGATATTCCTGATAAACACAGATGCAAAACTCCTCAACAAAGTATTAGCAAACCAAATTCAAAAATACAACAAAAGGATCATATACCATGATCAAGTGGGATCTTTTCCAAGGATGCAAGGATGGTTCAACATCCATAAATCAATGTAATATACTATATTAACAAAATAAAGGATAAAAATCTTATAACCACCTCATTAGATGCATGAAAAGCATTTGACAAAATACAACATCCATTCATGATAAAAACTCTCAACAAAGTGGGTGTAGAGAGAATGTACCTTAACAAAAGAAAGCCCATGTATGACAAGCCCACAGCTAACATCATACTCAACAAGAATAGGAAGAAGACAAGGATGTGCACTCTCACCACTTTTATTCAGCATAGTATTAAAAAGTCTTAGGGCAATTAGGCAAGAAAAAGAAAAATTTTTAAAGATTTTATTTATTTATTTGAAAGAGAGAGAGAGAGCAAGAAAGAGCATGACTGGGATGGAGGGGCACAGGGAGAGGGAGAAGCAGACTCCCCTGTAAGCAAGGAGCCCAATGTGGGGCTTGATCCTAGGTCCCCAGGATCATGACCTGGGTCAAAGGCTGATGCTTAATAACTGAGCCACCCAGGTACCCCAGAAAAAGAAATTTTATGAAAAGCATCCAAATCAGAAAGGAAGAAGTAAAATTGCCTCTATTTGCAGATGCTATACCACATATATAGAAAACTCTAAAAACTCCACTGAAAAACTGTTAGAATAAATGAACTCAATAAAGTTGCAGGATACAAAAATCAATATACAAAACTCAGTTGTGTTTCTATACACTTATAATAAGCTATCAGAAAAAAGAAATTAAGAAAACAATCCCATTTACAACTGCATCAAAAAAGAATAAAATACCTAGGAATTAATTTAACTAAGGAGGTGAAAGACCTGTACACTGTAAACTGTAAGACACCAATGAAAGAAACTGAAGACACAAATAAATGTAAAGATATTCTATGTTCATATACTAGAAGACCTAATATTGTCAAAATGTTTATAATTACTGAAAGCCATCTACAGATGCAATACAATCCCTATCAAAATTTCAATGCCATTTTTCATAGAAATAGAAAAACAATTCCAAAATTTGTATGGAACCACAAGAGACTAAGAATAGCCAAAGCAATCTTGAGCAAAAAGAACAAATCAGGAGGCATACTCCCTGATTTCAAACTATATTACAAAGCTACAGTAACCAAAACAGTGTAGTATTAGAATAAAAACAGACACATAAATTAATGGAACAGAATAGAGCCCAGAAATAAACCCATATATGGTCAATTAATTAAGACAAAGGAGTCAAGAATAAACAGTGGGGGGGGGGCGCCTGGGTGGCACAGCAGTTAAGCGTCTGCCTTCAGCTCAGGGCAGCGTCTGCCTTCAGCTCAGGGCATGATCCCGGCGTTATGGGATCGAGCCCCACATCAGGCTCTTCTGCTATGAGCCTGCTTTTTCCTCTCCCACTCCCCCTGCTTGTGTTCCCTCTCTCGCTGGCTGTCTCTATCTCTGTCAAATAAATAAATAAAATCTTTAAAAAAAAAAAAAAAGAATAAACAGTGGGGGAAAGGACAGTCTTCAATAAACGGTGCTGGGAAAACTGAATAACCACATGCACAAGAATAAAACTGGATCAATATCTTACACCATACACAAAAATCAACTCAAAATGGATTGCAGATTGAATGTAAAACCTGAAACCATAAAACTCCTAGAAGAAAACACAGGCAACAAGCTCTATGACATTGGTTTTGGTGAGATTTTTTAGACTTGACACCAAAAGCAAAGGCAATAAAAGCAAAAATAAACAAGTGGGACTACATCAAACTAAAAACTTTTACTCTACGGCAAAGGAAACCATCAATAAAATGAAAGGGAAACCTAGTGAATAGGAGAAAATATTTGCAAATTATATATCTGATAATGGGCTAACATCCAAAATATATAAAGAACTCATACAACTCAATAGCAAAAAAACCCAAACAATCCAATTAAGAAATGGGAAGAAGATCTGAATAGACATTTTTCCAAAGACAACATAGAGATGGCCAACAAGTACATGAAAAGGTGCTAAACATCACTAATCATCAGGAGAATGTAAGTCAAATTCACAATGAGTTATCACTTCACACCTGTTAGAGCAGTTATTATAAAAAGACAAGATATAACAAGTGTTGGCGAGGATGTGGAGAGAAGGGAACCCTTGTGCACTGCTGGTGGGAAAGTAAATTGGCGCAGCCACTGTGAAAAAAAAGTATGGAGGTTCTTCAAAAATTTACAAATATAACTACCATATAACCTAGCAATTCCATTTCTGGATATTTATCTGAAGGAAACAAAAAGACTAACTCAAAAAGATATCTACATCCCCATGTTCACTGCAGCATTATTTACAATAGCCAAGACATGGAAACAACCTATGTATGTGTATCCATCAGTGGATAAATGAATAGAGAAAATGTAGTATGTACACACATATACACACACACAAACACAATGAAATATTATTCAACCATAAAAAGAAGGAAATCCTGCCATTTGCAACAATATGGATGGCCCATGAGGGAATTATGCTGAATGAAATAAGTTAGAGGCCGAACACCCAAACTCATAGATATGGAGAACAGACTGGTGGTTGACAGAGGTGGAGGGCAGGGGGTGGGAAAAATGGGTGAAAGTAGTCAAAAGGTACATATGTCTAGTCATAAAATAAATAAGTCCTGGGGATGTAATGTACAGCATGGTGACTACAGTTAATAATATTGTATTGTATATTTGAAAGTTGATGAGACTAAATCTTAGAAGTTCTATCTCAAGAAAAAAACTATATGTGGTAATGGATGTTAACTAGACATTGTGGTGATCATTTCACAATATATACGTATATCAAGTCATTATGTTGTACACCTGAAACTAATATGGTGTTATATGTCAATTAAATCTCAATAAAAAATAAAAATAGTATAATGGTCACAAGCCACCAACACAGATGCTAAACTGACAACTACTGGAGATCATAATCACATTCAACTAGTATGTCCTAACCACTGTTCACATCACATCAAATTATTGTTTATAAATGGGAAAAGCATTTAAATAATTTATTATTTCCAAAGAGCAGTTCTTAATACTGCTTTTATTAATATTATTTATTAATATTATTGTTAATATTAATTATTACCATCTTCAATGATACAAATTAATTCTAAGGTCAATTTATAAGCTAACTCTAAAATTTCACACAGAAGAGAAATGTGCAAGAGTCAAGACAACTTTGGGGAAATAAAAACAAAAGAAATAACAATATGTTTGCCTTAAACTGAGCAGTGGGTAACAAATGTTCATTGTATTGTTACACTCTTCACCTTACGTTTTCCAAATATTGTGATATGGCCATTTAACATTTAGTTTCTAAAAAAAGAAAGTTTCTAAGAAAGAAGACCTTGCCTCACCAAAAATCACATTATAAAGCTATAGTAACTAAAAGTATATTATTGGCAAAGAAACAAAGATCAGTGAAACTAAACAGTTCTAAAACCAATCTATGCATATATGAGAATTTAAGTGATAATTTGACATGTCACTTGTTATAAAGATTATTCCAAATGAATAGCCAACTAGATTCTTCCCTTACACGGTACATAAAAATAAACTCCAGATGAATTAGAGACCTAAATTTTGTATAAAAGTATAAGGAAATGTAAGATTCTATGTTTAGATTTTCAGGACAGGAAAAATGTCCATTTAAAAGTTAGTTAAAAAAAAAAGAGCGGGGCGCCTGGGTGGCTCCGTTGTTAAGCGTCTGCCTTCGGCTCAGGGCGTGATCCCAGGGTCCTGGGATCGAGCCCCGCATCAGGTCTCCGCTGTGCTGTGAGCCTGCTTCTTCCTCTCCCACTCCCCCTACTTGTGTTCCCTCTCTCACTGGCTGTCTCTGTCAAATAAATAAATAAAATCCTTAAAAAAAAAAAAAAGTCAGTAAAATCAAAAGCTATAATAAAGGCAAAGAAAGGTAAACTTGAGATCGAAATTAAAAGCTATTACAAACAAAGGGAGAGGACTTAAACAGACTGCAGGAAGATGTACCATTTTTATAATAGAGTATATGAGTATAAAGAGTATCTAGGGCACAAAGAACTCCTATAAATAAGACAAGTATTTGTTATGCCACATATAACAGAAAAACCAAAAATAAAGATGCTTAAACAAGACAGAAGTTAAATTTCTCACTCATGCAAAAGAAATTGAGAGTTCGTGCAGCGGCTCCACCAAGAGACCCAGGTTTTCTGGCTCACTGAGCTATAATGACAGTCCTCATTTTCTAGGATGGCTATTAGAGCTCCCGTCATTGTATCTGTGTTCCAATATAAGATGGGTAAGGAATGAAGAAGAGAGTGCCTTCTCCCTTTAAGGAGATTTCAGAAAGTTATACCAAACACTTCTGCTTATGCATCATCAGCAAAAACTCACATGGTTATACTTGGCTCTAAGGAGGCCAGGGAATGTTGTCTTCCAGATGGGCTTGGCTAAAAGTTGGGGTTCCCATTACTAAAGATGAAGAAAGAATGGATCATAGGAGGTAACCAGCATTCTTTGTTGTGCAATCCAAAGAAACAGAAAAAGAAATGCAAATGGTCAAAAACTCAAGAAAAGATATTCAATCACAGGGAAATAAAAGCAAAAATAAGGACACATGATGTATTTGTTTTAAAGGAGACATGAGTTTTAAAAACTTTTAAAAGAGGAAAAAATTTGTAAATTGGTAGAAGGCGTGAGGATTTTTGGCCTTATGTTAATTTTTTTTTACAAAGACAATGTATTCAATATTACTAGTTTAAGTAAAAAATAACGAAAATATTTTATTTATTGAAAAAGTGAAACACATTACTACTTTTAATTATATTATATATAATATTAGTAAAGACACTTTGTGGACCAGTTGGTAGTATCTATTAAAATTTTGGTTATATGATATGATCCAGTAATTCCATCTTTCAGAATATATGCAATACAAAAATCACACATTTGTGTAAGTACAAGGATGTTCATCACAGTAATGTTTAAAAGAGGGAAAAAACGGAAACAACCCAAATGTTCATTATTATGGGACATTAGTTTTCTTCAGGGTACCATTACCACTATCTGAAATTATGTTATTTATGTACTTGTTTGTCATCTCGGAAATCAGCTCATCTAGGAAAAGGGCCAAGGCAAAGAGAATATATTTATATAATACTTGTTGGTTAAAAATTCATTAGAAATAATTCACTGTCTTCTAAAACAGCAAATCAAAACAAGCGCCATTCCAGCCTTTAATAACAACAACCGGTAAGAAGGCCCGCAGGTTTGTAGGTAGGCTGAGAAACAATGAGCCAGATGAAACCTCCAAACTTGTTATCTAGGGTAACTATCACTGGATGTGATCTGTTTGCCCTTTTCTTTCGAGTCTGGAGCATCTCACAGTAAAATCAACACTCTCTCTATTGTACATAACTCTTAACTGCCTTTAATACATAGATCTCAATACTGCTACCAGCACCAAATGAGCCTCCTCTGCTCACTGAGCAGGGCCTACCATAGGGAAGGGGTCCCAACCCAACTGCCAGAATACCAAGACATCATGTTGAAGGAAGACAAAGGCTGACACCTGAGCCTCAGTGCTTGTAGGAAGGCTTGACACTAATAGGAGCATTGTGTTCATCAGTACTCAGAGCAGCAGTATTATAGGGCTCCACCCCCAAGACTGTAAAATAGGGACTATGCCTATGATCCACAAAATGGAAAGGATAAGTGTGCCCTTGCTATGATTTCTAAGTCCTTAATGACATCTTCATTCACAAATGCTAATCTCTGTTTTTTATTTCTAACCTCGTAGATAAGCACTTTCAAACTGCTTTCTTTTAACTGAAGGGATTCTGTTCAAATATAAGCTTAAAGATAAATAAACAGCAGGGAGAGGGATAGCTTTAGCACTCAGTCTCAGGCGGTGGGGTAGCAGGAGCACCCAGACTACTAAGAGCCCTGGGAAGCAGGGTTTGAAAGGAAATGAGATTAGGGAGTGCTTGAGAAAGTGAACTTTAGAGAAGACCTGAGGGAAGTGAGGGATCAGGCTTTGTAGATATTGGGGGAAGCAAAGGCCCTAGGGCAGGAACATAGCTAGTTTATTGTAGAAGTTGAGGTCAGAGAGGTAAGTGGGGGTTTAGATTATGTAGGTAAGCATAAAGCCTCTGAGCTAAGAACTGACTTTTTTTTTTTTTTTTTTTTGAGAACTGACTTTTAGTAGGGTCCCTCTAGCTGCTGCACTGAGAACAGGCTATAGAAGAGCAAGGACAAAAGCAGGGAAAAAACAATTAGGCTATGGCAATTACTCAGGAGAGATATGATGGCAGTTTGGAGAAGGTGGAAACTGGAGAGAGAGTGGCATTATGACCAATTCTAGATACATTGTGGACGTAGTGCCAACAGGGTTTGCTGACAGACTGAATGTGGGAAGAAAGATGACAGTCAAGGATGACTCCAAGGTTTTTGGCCTGGGCTACTAGAAGAAGGGAGCTGCTATTTACTGAGATGGGGCAGGCTACAAGAAGGGTGAGTTTTGAAAGGGAAAATGAATTCAGTTTTGAGATGTCTATTAGATATCCAAATGGAGATGTCAAGCAGGCACTCTGATATCAGAGTATGAGATTCAGAGGAGAGGTCTAACTTGAAGATAAAATCTGGTAGTCAGTGGTATGTGGTTGTTGGTCAATAGATGGTATTTAAAGTCATGAAACTGGGTGAAATGCAAGGAAATAGTGTTGATAAGGAAGAACAGAGATTTGAGGTGTAAGCAGCATCCCAACATTTAGTGATCAGGAAGATGATGAGGAACTAGCAAGTAGACTGAGACAGAATCCTCTAGTAAGGTGGGGGGAATCCAGAGAAAGCAGTGTTCTGGAAGCTAAGTAAAAAAGCATTTCAGAGAAAGAGGAACAATCAACTGTGTAAAATGCTGCTGAAAGGTCAAGTAAAAGAAAGACTGAGAACTGAATCACTTGATGGATTAGCAATGTGGAGGTCTTGACTGGGGAGGGGAGGTAAAGGCCTGATTAGCATGGACTCAGAGAGGGACTGGCAGAAAGGAACTGGGCTCAGTGAGTTAGACAACTGTAAAAAGGAACAGATTTAGAAGGGGATGCAGGGTCAAGAGTTTGGTCTTGTATGTTAAGGCATTACCAGTATTTAGTACAGTGGCTGGCACATAGGGGTAACTCAAGAAATATCTGTCGATTGAACTAAGAAAGGTCACTAACCATGAATCAGGAAAAGTCTTAGTTCTAGACATTTGAAAGCTGATACAGTGAAATGTAATGATTCTTAGTCCAATTAAAGAACTGCCTTTATTTTCCTATGATGCCTGAAAACTCTTTAAAGACTAAAAAAATTAAATTAAATTAAAACTATACCTTACACACCTAGAACACCTAAATTTGAGAGGAACAGCAACAGAATTTGACAAACACATGCTCTATAAGAAAATATACTTTCAATTTTGGATAAGTACAATCTCTCCACCTACTTCCTGCAACAGGGCCGTATGACTTTGTACTCAGGGGTACAACATGGTCCCCATCCTCTACATCATGACTCATTATGCACTAGATGGAAGATTTCTGGTGGTTGCTGAAGGACACTAACTTAGAGGGGCCTTATACAAATGAAATATATACATATGTATATGTGTGTGTATATATATATATATTGCAAAACAATAATCATTTGTTCAGTCATTTTTACAGTTCAGCATACATCTTCTCTTTTTAATCTTACAACTTTGTGAGGCAAGTATTCTTATCACTTTCATTTCACAAATGAGAAAACACGGGGTCTGAGACTTGCATAAGAACACACATCTCAGGGCGCCGGGGTGGCTCAGTCATTAAGCAACTGCCTTCGGCTTAGGTCATGATCCCAGGGTTCTGGACTGAGCTCCGCATCAGGCTCCCAGCTCGGCGGGGAGCCTGCTTCTCCGTTTCCCACTCCCCCTGCTTGTGTTCCCTCTCTGTCTCTCTCTGTCAAATAAATAAATAAAATCTAAAAAAAACACAAACAAACAAAAACACACACACACACATCTCTTTCAACAAATGGTGCTGGAACAACTGGATATCCACATGCAAAAGAATGGAGTTGGACCCTACGTTACATACAAAAATTAACTCAAAATTGATCAAAGAACTAAAAGTAAGAACTAAAACTATAGACTCTTAGAAGAGAACACAGGGGTAAACTGACACGACCTTGGATTTGGCAATGGATTCTTAGATAGGACATCAAAAGTATAAGCAACAAAAGAATAGAAATTCGACTTCATCAGAATTAAGAGCCTATGTGCAACAGACACTATCAAGAAAGTGAAAAAGCAGGCTATAGTATGGGAGAAAATATTTGCAAATAATATACCTGGCAAGGGTCTAGTATCCAGAATATATAAAGAACCCTTAACAACTACTTAACAAAAAGACAAGCAATCCAGTTAAAAAATGGACAAAGGACTTGTCCAAAGAAGATACACAGATGATCAAAAAGGAAATGAAAAGATGCTCAACATCATTCATTAGTCATTAAGAAAATACAAATCAAAATCATGAGATATTACTTCACACCCACTAGGATAGCTATAACCAAAAAATCCCCCAGAAGGTGGCGGGGGAGGGAGGGTTGGGTTAAATAGGTGATGGGGATTAACGAGTGTACTTGTGATGAGCACTGAGTAATGAATAGAACTGCTGAATCACTATATTGTACATCTGAAACTAATATAACACTGTATGTTTACTAACTGGAATTAAAATATAAACTTAAAAAAAAAAAAAAACAACCAGTGGGGCACCTGGGTAAAGTGTCGGTGAACTGTCTGACTCGATTTCTGCTTGGGTCGTGATCTCAGGGTTGTGAGATCGAGCCCCACATCAGGCTCAGCACTGGACACAGAGCCTATTAAGATTTTCCCTCTCCCTCTCCCTGTCCTCCCCTCTCTTGCTCTCATTCTCTCACTCTTTAAAAAACAACAAACAGAAAATAACAAGTATTGATAAGGATGTTGAGAAACTAGAACTTGTCAACATTGCTAGTGGAAATGTACAATAGTGCAGATGCAATGGAAAACAGTTTGGTGGTTTCTCAAAAAGTTAAACATATAATTACCTATGACCCAGCAATTCTACTCCTATGTATGTACACAAAAGAACTGAAACAGGTATTCATGCAAAAAATTATACATGAATGCTCTTAGCAGTACTATTTACAATAGCCAAAAGGAATAAACAACTCAAATATTTATCATCTGATAAATGGATAAACAAAACATAGTATACCCATATAATTGAATTATTCAATCAAAGAAAGGAGTGATTATTTTTCAAAGAAAGAAACACATACTACAACATGAATGAACCTTGTACAAAATTATAAAAAAGCCGGTCACAATAAGTCACATTTGTGTGATTCCACTTATATGAAATGTCCAGAATAGGCAACTCCATAGAGACAGAAGCCACTGGTGGTTTTCTGGGAATAGGGGGAGAGAGGAATGGGGAGTGACTGTTTAATGGGTACAGGGTTTCCTTCTGGGGTGACAAAAATATTCTGCAGTTAATGGTGATGGTTGCACAACACCGTGAATGTTTCAAGAGTCCTGAATTGTATACTTTAAAATGGTTAAACTGATTAATTTAATGTTATGTGAGCTTTAACTCAATAAAAATAATCATACATAAAAATCACACAGCTGACATTTGACAGATCAAGACTTGGCACCCAAGAACTGACTGCAAGTCTTCTGCCCACTCAAGCATCTTATTTCCTCTGCAAACCAAAGCAGCTCTGGCCCAACTTGGCAATGAACTTTTCCCTCTATCTACCACCATCCAGGTACAGTACCTAACTTTATTTATGATGGTGGAATTCCTACAATTGCCCAAGCACATAAAAGTTTCTAAACAGAATATTTTCTTATCATAGACTCCCAGTAAAAACCTTTGCAGACCAAGTGCTGCTACTTATGTCATAAAGGCATCCTTTATATAGAAGTTAACCATCATCCACCTAACAGAGGAACTAATAGCAGCTATAAAGGCTAATCCCTCACAGGATGACACTCTCTTTGCAAAAAGAGTATAGCAATGGGGCTTATGTCTTCAACTAACAAACTCCATTCCTCAGTAATAAATCCTTGGCATTTTCCAACCCCTACAGTTCCTGTTCTGCTGTAGATCACGACTCTTTAAACCTCCTATGCCAGGTTAAGGTTGCTAATGAGGCAGAGATGGATAAAAGACAGATCGGTAGAGGCCATGTGCATGACATCCCACTCTGGACAGCAACTGTAATCCAAGGTCTTCAAGGTAACTGCATTCCATCATTCACACAACATTTTGGAAACCAGGTTGTTCAGTGTTCTCTTTTCTTTGAGTTCAATGAGGGTCTCCTCCAACTTCTATCCATACCCTTTATTCAGCACCAATGATAAAGATTTCAAAGCATGAGAAATTTTAACACATATCCAACTGGAAAACCAGCTATAATATCAAGTTAAATGGAAAAAATATAGCTGCAAAAACTGCTCCTGGGAATCTGAAAGCTAGATACATATTCCCTGACATAGACAAGTATTCCATTTTCAACATGACAACAATCTGATCTTTGTTCATCATCAATTCAATGGGAGAATGATGTCAGGGTCACTGGAGCCCTGCTGGCCTTAGGAGCCCTATGGCTTTTCAGATAAGAAAGAGACTAAGGGCCTAATCACTAACATCTGAGCCTCAAAGGTCCTGGCAAAATATTTCCTCAGTGGAAAGCACAAAGTCTCCAAAACAAAAACAAGCAAGACCCCTCTGAAATGGGGGAGAAAGGTAATCAGGCACCACTGAGTTACCTCCCTCAAGATTAGAAACATTTGGGTAACCAACACAGGCTGCATCTACCATACATATAAGACACCTGACCTTTCCTCATCACTCCCCTTCTACAGTAAAATTAAAAGATTTCCCCAACATTTACCCTTTCCATTTCCTTACTTTCTACCCACTTCAATCTGGTTTCTGCCTCTTTCAATCTAAAATGGTTCTGCTGAGGTCAAAGACTCCATCTTGCTAAATTCAACTTATCATTTTTGATCTACATCTTTACTTGATAACTCTTCTCTTTTTAAAATAAGCCTTTTATGACACAACTTAAACTGGAATTAGATTCTAAAGTAAACACCTAAGACAAAAATCAAGCATAGTTTAAATTACTTTTTTTTTTTTAAGATTTTATTTATTTATTTGACAGAGATAGAGACAGCCAGCGAGAGAGGGAACACAAGCAGGTGGAGTGAGAGAGGAAGAAGCAGGCTCATAGCGGAGGAGCCTGATGTGGGGCCCGATCCCACAACGCTGGGATCACGCCCTGAGCCGAAGGCAGACACTTAACCACTGTGCCACCCAGGCGCCCTGTAGTTTAAATTACTCTTGAATCCTTTAAATGGCCCATTAAATAAAGCATAGCTGTTTTTTGTATACAGAACTCTCAGCAATAATGAACAGCATATTCATATACAGGTATATGCAAAACAAACAGTAAGTATCCATGCAAAATAAACTCTGTTCTCTCTCATCTAATTAAAAACATCTTCAAGTGTATTGGGTTAAGTTTGCATGCCTTAGCTGCAAGAAAAATCCCACTCCACTGTACTTCTCTGGCCACTTCTCATCCCTTATCCTAGAGCTACCCTCCTTTACTCAACTTTGAAACACTGGGCCTGAGCTCTCTCTTCTCTTCTTAATCTGTCAATGGTCTCAACTTCCACTGCTCAGTGGAATCACCTGAGGAGTTTTTAAAAAGTCCCAGACTGCAATTTAGACCAAGCAAACACAAATAGAAATTTCTGATGTGGGTATTAGCAACAGTATTTTTAAATTATCCAATATTTTCAATGTGTAGCCAAGATGAGAATCACTGTTCTATACTCTCTTCCTAAAGCAAGGATTACACACTTAAATGCCTGCAGGGTCAGAGACATAAATAAACAAAGCAGGCCAGGCATAAGTTTTAGGGAGTGGTGGACTCTCTGGTGAACTAGAAAGCAGCTGGGATCAGTGGTGACTTAGCTCCAATCAATTGTTGCCATACAGGAAAGCCAGCTCAGTAGTGCTACATCTTCTCACTTCTAAAGAAAAACCCCAAATCTAGATTTTCATGAGAAATCTTCAGATTTTAAATCATTGCCAACTCAAAACTAAACAACAAAAAACACTCCATGGGAAAAACAAAACACATCTATAAGCCACATTCAGCTGTGGGCTACAGATTTCCAACCTGGGTAATTCCATCCACACCCTTCAACTCACACCTAAATATGTGTCCCCAGTTCAGCCCACTCCTCTGGGCTATGGATTTGAATTATCAAAAGCTTATGTGCAATTTCCACTCAGAGGTCTCACCAGTCCCAAAGTGAACTATGATTTAAACCCACTTCTAAACTATTTATCCTTCTAGTGTTCTCTAACTCAGATAACAGCCCCACCATTCACCTGGTTGGGCAAGCCTGGGAGTCATTATTTTTCCCTCAATCATTAACTCCCATCAATTATGCCTCTTAAATATAAATCTCCTGTATCTGTCTCCATCTCCTCTGCTACCACTGTGATCCCAGCTACCACCTTTTCTCTTCTACCTCTCCACTGTGTATTAGTTAGCTCAGGCTGCCATAATAAAAAACCATAGCCTGGATTGGTTAAACAACAGAAATGTATTTTCTCACAGTTTTGGAGGGCAGAAGTCCCAGATCAAGGTATGGCAAGGTCAGTTTCTCTTCCTGGCTTGCAGATAGCCACCTTTTCACTGTGTGCTCAGATGGCCTTTCCAACCTCCTCTACTTATAAGGCCACAAATTCTACTGAGTTGGGGCTCCAACCTTTTGACCCTGTTTAACCCTAATTACCAACAAAGATTCTACCTCCAAATTTAGTCACATGGGGTAAGGGCTTTAAAATTCAATTGTGGGGGTACAAAATGCATTCTACAGCACATAGTAACCTTAATTAGCATCAGTTGTTTCCCACAAGCACTCATTTCTTTCCAAACCATTCTAATATAACCATACCGATCTTTTTATACACCAATATTTATGTGTATATGTACATATTTGACCCAATAATTCCATTTCTAGGAATTTATCCTACAGATATATTCATACACATGAACTGGCATATGCCTGTACTATTCCTTATAGTAAATTATTAGAAATAATTTAAAGGTCCACCAATAAAGGAATGGTTAAATAATCTGTGGTATATCCATATAATGGAATACTATACAGTCATTCAAAAGAATAAGGAAACTATATATTGAAATGGAAAGATTTCCAAGACATAGTTGCAAACAAGAACAGTGTGTACAGGGGCACCTGAGTGGCTCAGTCAATTAAGCGTCTGCCTTTGGCTCAGGTCATGATCCCAGGGTCCTGGGATCAAGCCCCACATTGGGCTCCCTGCTCAGCAGGGAGCCTGTTTCTCCCTCTCCCCCCTGCTCATGTGTGCTCTCTCTCAAATAAATAAATAAAATCTTAAAAAAAAAAAAGAATAGTGTGTACAGTATGCTACCATTTGTGTAAACCACAGGAGGAACTAAGAATATGCACTTGCTTGAATGCCGACAAAAAACGTCTAGAACGATATATAAAACTAGTACTAGTGGTTATCCCTTTGGAAAGTGTGGGGAAAAAGACAACTGGAGAAGGAAGTAGGATCCACTGCAGACATTGTGATTTAATGGGCCAGGGTACTGTTTTAAGTTCCTCTTGTGATTCTGATAAATAGGCTGGACCGAGAACTGCTGCTCAAAGAAAGCCTATACCAACTTCTCCAGACTCATTTTTTATCATCCTGCCCCTATCACTCTCCATGTTCCAGCCACATTGGCCTCTGAGTTCCCAGAAAAGGTCCTATGCCTTCTGCCTGAAATATTTTCCTCCTATGCTTCACTTCATAATTTCTATTTATCCTTCAATGTCTACCTCACCTTAAAGGTTATTTTCCAAGGAAACTTTTCCTAGTTCCCAAACTAGGTCAGGACCCTTGTTTTATGTACTCAGAGTACCCTGTACTTCTCCCAGAATTTATCAGAATTGTAATTAGGTATCTGTATCGTTATACATGTGTGCATCTGTCACTCTCTTTAGACTATAATGTCCAGGAGTGCAAAGACCACACCAGCGGCTTTTACCACTATATTCCTAAACTAGCATCGGGCTGGCAAAGTATGCCCTTCCTCAGATATTTGGCAAATAAATGAATGACTGCTCTGCCCTCAAGCTTAGGATCGCAGAGAAAATCAACACATAAGCAAATTAAGACGGTGCAGGGTCACTGGTGTTAAGGCAACAGTCTATTTAGGACAGTGGTTCCCAACTGGGGGTGATTTTGGCTCTCTCGGAGGACATCTGGCAATATCTGGAGGCATTTTTGACTGTCACAACCGTGTAGGTTGTGTGACTATTTGTTATAATTGTGTGTGGGGGGAGGTACTACTGGTATCTATTCAGTAGAGGTCAGGAATGCTGCTAAACATCCTACAATGACCAGGATAGCCCTCTACACCAAAGAATTACCTGGCCCAAAATGTCAACAGTACCATGGATGAAAACCCCCTAACTTAAAGAATGGTTAATACCCAAAGGGGTGATCACCTCTACTCCAGGTCGTGGGGTTTTTGGGCGGAGAAGATGTTAAGAAAAGCTTTAGCTGTGTATTGAAAGGTGACAGGGGCTAAATCAGTGGAGACTATGTTTGCCAAAGGTAATGAGCCTATGAAGAGTTTGAAGGAAAAGTTACAGTTTGAACAAGTGCCCCCCTCAAGTACTCCATACTCCAAGATTACTCATCTCCTTTATTCCCTTCTTGCTAAAACAGAATTTTCATTCTCTTAGGGCAGAGGGTTTCAGCTAAACATTAAGGTAAAATTAATTCAGATTAAGTCAGATAACTCCTTCACTGTCCAAAATGTTAACCACATTTTAAAATATGCAAATACTTAAGAATACAAATAAATCTTTAATTAATTTTCAGGTTGTTAGTGGATACAACTATTTTTTACTCAACAGCCAAGTTGGTCCTGATAAAGACTTCTTCAAAGCTTTCTATTTTAAAAAAAAACCTTTACTTTGTTTCCCCTGTCCTCAATTTCTGAGCTCCCAGATTTATAAGAGATCCAAGTTTTCACCACAGCATCTCAAGTTTTTCTGTCAGAGAGGATAGGAGAGCCATTTGGATGCAATAAATGTGAACAGATTTATGTATAAATTAGGAGGGGTCTATAGATTTTTAAAAGGCTTTCACTAAAAGTCATGGATATTTCTGAAAGGAATGAAACTGAGATAATTTTAATGGTATCACCAAGAAAGAAAACGGTTATTTTACTACAACACAAGCCTGCTGCCTCCTGAGCAGGATGCACATGCCCTGACCTAGTATGGCAATTCCTAGGGTCTCAGCACTGGGTGCTCTGTTTACAAGAAACTGAGGCCGGAGACTAATAAAGAACAAAGAAAAATGCCTGGCACCAAAGGTTTGGGGGGATGCTTTGTACCTAAATGATCTGAGAAGGAACACCTCTTCAGATTTTGGAAGGCACTACAAATCACTCTGTTTTGCTTACGTGTTAAGAATTTTTATTTCGTGTTTTCAGACCATTTCCGAATAAGAAAATACATTATAATTTACAAACGGCAATTTATCCTCCCTTACATTTGCTGAACCCTAAAACTGGGTAAAATTTCCTTAAGCTTTACCAGAGTTGGAGGATTGGTAATAATGTAAGCACAACAGAGTTCAGATGCAACATCAACTCCAAGCCCGGCCAGCTGGTTTCCATCGAGAGGTTCCCCCGGGAGAAAGCCCCTCCGAGGCGGCGGCCAGGGTCGGCGCGGGAGAGACCCACCGAGGCGGCTCGAGGGCGGCCGCACGGCAGGGCCGGGGTGTGCCCGGTCTCCGTTTACCTTTGTTTCAGGTACTCCAGCTTTCAGCCAGGCCGGGGATCCCGCCCGAGGCCCCGAGCTGGTGACACATCCTTCTTTGGCCAAGTCGGGCTGAGGCTGGGCAGGGGGCGGGGAAGGAAAATAAAGCCTCAGCGCCTAACGACGTGACTCTCAGTTCTTCCAAAACGTTGGCATTTGTTTTTCTGCCAAGCTTTCCTGTTAACAAGTTCCCGAGGGCTGTGAGGGCGAACTGGCCTGAGAGCCCCAAAAGTGGGAGGGACAAGGCCGTCCCCCGCCTTCCTTGCTCCGTGGGTGCCCCCGGGGCAAGCGGTTTCCACACCTCCCGGGCTGCCAGGGCCCGGGAGCGAGCTGGGCGTGCACAGGAGCCCGCGCCGCCCCAAACCCCAACTCCCACGGCTCTGCCCGCCGGCCCAGCGCCGCGCGGCCCCTCTAGCCCCGCCGGCCAGGCCGGTCCCCGCCCCCAGGCCCCGGCCCCGCCCGCTCGGGCCTCCGCGCGCCGCCCCCCGGCCTCGCCACCACCCTCGGGCAGGGCCTGAGGCACCAGGGTTCCAGGCCGCGCGGCGGGCGTCCCCGCGCCTACCTCAGCGCCCGCGGCTCCACCTCCGGCTGCTGCCTCGGCTCGCGGACGCCGCTCGCCACCAGCACTCCCAGCGGCGCGGGATCTGGGAGACGAGTGCGGCGTGTAAGGAGCTGAGGCCCGAGCGCGCCCCGCCCAGCCGCCCGCCCGTCACCTCCTCCCCCTCATGCCCACCCTCCGCCGCGAGCTCGGCGCCCCGCCCCGCCCCGCCCGCCAGGCTCCGCCCACCCCGCCGGCCGGAGCCTGGAAGGGGGCCGCCAGGGGCGCCGCGAGAGCCGCGGTGTCCGCCGCCCGTGGGGTCTTCGGTATGGCGGCCCCGTGGTGACGCGATTTGTGGTGCTTACAATCGTCTGTCGGGTGCGAATCTCTCCCTCGGATTTGTTATTACCGTGGTTTTATTGCCATTGTCATTTTGTAATCGTTGTTATTGTTACTTTCATTAGTTCTTTTACCCTCCAGGAGCCGACCGGCTGATTCCGTTGAGGGGGGAGATGGCGGACACGCAGCCCTTGCTACTGACGGACACTCCTGGTCACCCCGATACTCCCAGTGGCCGGCACCTGTGCCACGTTTCCTTGTGAGCATGTTGTGTGAGTTTTGAAGGAAAAGAGATTTATTTTTAACTGTTATTGTGAAATTTAAGACTACAGAAAGCCATACAAACCCAAAGCACAGCTTAATGAATTATTCTGACACACACCCTTATAACCACTCCCCAGATTTAACTCTACGTAAAGTGGGTAAAAACACAAGTTCATCCATAGCAGGGAAGACACAGCCTGGGAACGGCGTCCCAAAATTGCCCTCTTGGTGACTACCACAGAAGTCAAAGGCCACCTGCTCATTATCATGCCCTCTCCAAGAACAAATGGATATTTCCCCAGAATTAGGAACCTCCATTCAGGATGTATTTGTAAAATTCTTAATTAAAAATATCAATAAATACATAAGCATATAAATAATTTAATAAATAAGTCAATCAGGAGATTGAGCAGTATGAGTAAGGAGCACCTAGGAGCCAAGGATTGGGTTTTCTATGAGGAGAGGTCCTGGGCAAGTGGGCTGTCCTCACTCTGTGTCACCAGCATCTAGCACAACATGGAATAGGTGCTGTGTGTATATTTATATTGCAAGGAAACAGACTTTGCTTACTGAAAATTTCATCTAAGGTCAATTTTTCCAATAGCTAAACTGATGTGCTCTGTGAGTTGCCTCGGTGCCTTGGGAAGAAGCCATAACTCTCTAAACTTTATATTGCTTTCCAGTTAAAAAAAATAAACCCTTTTAAATGCATTACAGTATCATATTTAAGACTGAGAGCAGTACTGTGAGAAAGGCAGGGCAGGACAGAAGGACTTTACAAAGGTCACAGTGCGATGCATACCTGTAAGAAGAGGAAGTTCTTAGTGAACTATAAAACGGTTTCAGTACTACTGACCCTGCCAATCCCTGCTGGATTCCTGGTTTGTCTTGACAGTTTTATTGCCTTAGTTTTTACATAAGGACTCCTTTAGTTCCTTTGCCATACATTTATATGCAGTATGACTTGAATTTATAAAGGACAGAGCACTTAACTGGAAATTTGATTTAATAGGATAGAGTCAGCCTCTCTGTCATGGGCACCTTGGTAAACTGGGGCGAGAGAGCTGCCAATTTGCTACCATTTATTGAGCACCCTGGCTCTGTGGTTGGTGGTGGGAATACAAAGAATAGAAAATTAATAAGACAATTTTTGCTCTCAAGGGTTTATAACAATTAGGGAGAAAGATTTGGAGATAAATGAGTGTTTAATTTATTTGGACAGTAGGGGAACAGTCCTGAGCACACTTAGTTCTATTAGGAGTAGGGAGAGGGTAGAGCAAGTCTTCTCAAACACAGAACATCTGATTTTTTTAAATTATGGAAAAATATCAAATATTACAAAAGTAAAGAGAATAATATAATGAACTACTATGTATGCATTACTCAGTTTTGATAGTTATCATCCCTTGGCCAATTTGTTCTATCTGAACCTCACCTTTTCTTTCCCTCCTTGGACTATTTTCAGGCAAATCATAAACAGTATATTATTTTACCCCAAATACTTTGCTATGTGTCTCTGAACAATACAGTCTATTTTTTATAACCACAAAATCATTATAATATCTTTAAAAATTAACAATTTCTTAACATCTAATCAGTGTTAAAAATTTCCCAATTTTCTTATAAATGTTTTATATAGTTCATTTCTTCAGGTCAGGATCCAAACAAGGTCCTCACATTGCATTTGGTCAAAATCTCTTAAATTCTTTTCTTTCCTTGCACTTTATATGTTGAAGATATTGATTGCTTGTCCTGTGGAGTTCCCCCACATTCTGCACTTTACTGATTGTACCCCTGTGGTGTTAACATGTTTCTCTACCCGTTTTCTTCTCATGAACTGATAATAGAGCTAGAGATTTGATCATATTTAATAAAATACAGCCCATAATAAAAAGTTAATTGTTCAAAATCAGACCCAGAACTTTCATAGATGTTAGAATTGGCAGACAAGAACATGAAAACAGTTACTGTAACTGTATCCCAAATGTTCAAAAAGTTAAAGAGACACAAGAGATATAAAAAAAAAAAATTGTAATTCTAGAGATGAAGACTATAATGTCTGAATAAAAATGCACTGGATAAGATTAATGGCGAATTAGACATTGCCAAAGAAAAGATTAGTGAACTTAAGTCATACCAATAGAAATTATCCAAAATGAAACATATGTAGGGGAATAAAGATTTAAAAGAATGAAACGATCATCACTGAGCTTTGGGACAATATCAAGTGGTCTAATATATATGTAAATGGGATCTCCAAAGGAGAGGGATAGGGACCAAAAATGTTTGGATAAATCATGGTCAAAAATTTCTGAAAAATTTTTTAAGTTTGTGTTTTAATCACCCAGTGCACATCACGACAAGTGAACTCCTAAGTCCCCATCATATATTTCACCCACCCCCAACCAAAAATTTCCAAAATTTATGAAAATTGTATACTCTAGATCTAAGAGTTTCAACATACCCTAAACACAAGAAACATAACGAAAGCCACATGAAGGTATATCATATTCGAATTGCTCAACATCAGTAACAAAGAGAAAAAAAGACTTGTTATATACAAGAGGAACAAAGAAAGGATGACAGTAGATCTCTTGTTAGAAACAATGTAAGCAAGAAGATAGTGGAGCAACATCTTTAAAGTAACCAGAAAAACAAAAACACCTATCAATTTAGAATTCTACTCTCATCTAGAGTATCTTTTAAAAGCAAAGGCAAAATAAAGACTTTTTCAGATGTACGAAAGCTAAAAGAACTCATCATAGCAGACCTGCACTACAATAAATGCTAAAGAAAGTCCTCCATGCATAAAGAAAATGACATCAGATGGAATTATGGGTATACAAAAAAGAAGGAAGAATAAAAAGAGTAAATAGTAACTGCATGTATAAACATACTTAAAAATTTAAATTATGTATTATTTTAAAGAGTAAAAATCCCTTTAAAAGATAATGACTAAACAAAATAAAAACAATGTATTATGGTTATGATTGCCAGATAAAATACAGGATGCCCAGTTAAATTTGAATTTTAGATAAATGTTACTTTTTTAGTATAAGTGTCTCTAAATATTGCATGAAACATACGTATTTTATGAAGTTATTCATTATTTATCTGAAACATACATTTGACTGGGTGTCCCATAGTTTTCTTTGCTAGATCTGGCAGCCCTAACTTTGAGGTTTATAACATAAATAAATAAAATACATGACCAATAAAGTTCAAAAAAGCCAGAAATAGGAGCGCCTGGGTGGTTCAGTGGTTAAACATCTGCCTTCGGCTCAGGTCATGATCCCAGGGTCTTGGGATCAAGTCCTGCATTGGGCTCCCTGTTGAACAGGGAGCCTCCTTCTCCCTCTGCCTGACACTCCCCCTGCTTGTGCATGCGCTCTGTCTCTCTGACAAATAAATAAATAAAATCTTTTTTAAAAAAGCCAGAAATAAAAGTACAGTGTTATAAATTTCTTATACTATACTTATACTTGAAGTGGTATAATTTCACTCGAAGGTAGATTTTGAAAAGTTAAAGATTTATACTATCAACCTTAAAGCAACCACTAAAATAGTAAGACAATAATAAAACAACAAAGGAGTTAAAACGTAAACAAAAAATTCAACTAACCCAAAAGAAGATGGAAAAAAAAGAAAAAGCCACAGAGAAGAGATTGGAAATATAGAAAATAATTAAGATGATAGGCTTAAACCAGACCATACCAATAATCTCAGCAAATGTAAATGGACCAAACACCCCCAATTAAAAGGCAGAAACTGGGTTAAAAAGATGACACAAGATACTGCTTAAGAGGAGTACACTTTAAATGCACAGACACAAATAGGTTAAAAACAAAAGAATAGAAAGAGATTTACTATGCAAATAAAAGAAAACTAGTCAAAAGAAAATATTTCAGATAAAGAATTTACAAGGAGTAAACAAAGTCATTTCATACTATAAAGGGGTCAATTCATCAAGACGACATAACAATTTTAAGTGTTTATGCATTTAATAATTCATGAAGGAAAAATAGGAGCAAGGAGAAATAGACAAATCTACCATCAATAGTTGTAAATTTCAATACCTTCCTCCCAATAATTGATAGGACAAATTGACCAAAAATCAGCAAAGATAGAGAAGACTTGAACACCACTATCAAGCAACTTCACCTAATTGACATTTGTAGGACACTCCTTCCAATAACAGAAGTCACATAGTTTCCAGTACACAAAATATTTATCGAGATAGACCAGATTTTGTGCCCTAAAACAAATCTCAGTAAGTTTAAAAGAATTCAAGTCATA
This sequence comes from Ursus arctos, assembly GCF_023065955.2. NCBI lineage: Eukaryota > Metazoa > Chordata > Mammalia > Carnivora > Ursidae > Ursus > Ursus arctos. Next base: position 26,414,743 of record NW_026622875.1, read on the forward strand.
CAAAGTATGGTTCCTGACCAGAGTGGAATTATATTAGAAACCAATAATATGTCTAGAATTCAGTGTATTCCCTTCTTCTTCCCCTAACTCCTCGCTTGTTCCTTTCTTGTCTTAGGTCAAGATCCCAATATCCACTCAGTTATTTAGGCCAGAAATTCTTAACACCTCTTGCTCCCTCATCTCTCTTATGGAGCAAATCTCCAAGTTTTGATTTTTCTTTCAAATTGTTTCTCAAATCTGGTTGCTCCTCTCTACTACTGCTTCCTCAGTTATGGGTAGCTCAGATGATCACCATGTCTCTTTGTGGGCATGTACTAGCCACCTAACTGGTCTCTTCCTCCCATCTTGTCCCTTTTAACTTACTCTCAACATGTGGCTGAACGTAGTGAACAATCTGTCACATTCTTATAGTTTCCCAGCACCTATTACATATAGCTTTCCTGTATTTGGGGAATCTCTACTGTGTTAGGAGTCCTGACTCTCAAATGGAAGCCAGAACTCACTTTCCCTGCATCTTTTGTAGCTAGGGGAGCATATGTGACCTAGGCTCACTCAGATGCACCACAAGATTTTAATTAGAGTGCAATGTGAAGAAGCAGGATATCAACAACAGAATAAGGTTGTTGGATATCTGTGCAAGAGACTCCAGAGATACTGTCTCCCCATAGGGGTAATGTGGTTATTCTGGGAAATCTGAAAAGTCTGAAGTTTGTGTTTGATTTTCTTTCTTTTCTTTTTGTTTACTCCTTCCCTCTTTCCTTCTCTCTTTCCTTCCTTCCATCCTTCCTTCTTTCCCACCTTTCTTCCTGTAACAGCTTTTTCAAGGCCTAATTCACATACCATATAATTCACCTACTTAAAATGTACAATTCGATGGTTTTTGGTATATTCACAGAGATGTATAAACATCATCAAAATCAATTTTAGAACATTTTCATCAACCCCAAAAGAAACCCCATACTGTTAAGCCACTCTCATTTCCACCCATCCTCACTCTTGGCCATAGGCAACCAAACTGATCTACTTTCTGTATTGATAAGTATTCTGGACATTTCATATAAATAGAATCGTATAACATGTGCCTTTTGTATCTGGTTTCTCTCATATATGTGGCATAACATTTTCAGGGTTCATCCATGTTGTACTGATGTGTGTATCAGTACTTTATTCCTTTTTATTGCTGAATAATATTCCATTGTATGGCCATCCTATAGTTCATTTATTCATTTACCTCCTAATGGCCATCTGGGTTGCTTCCCATTTTTGCTGTCACAAATAAGGCTACTATGAACACCCACATATAAGTCTTTGTACGGATATATGCCTTTGTATCTCTTGGTTATATATCTAGCAGTGGAATTGCTGAGTCATATGGTAACTCTGTGTATAAAGTGTTTGATTTTCTTTGTTTGAATGTTAATGAGCTAGTTTTTGTGAGAACCAGAATGTGGGAGAAGTTGACTCTTTATTTCATCATTTGAGTTTTTTAATGTACAAGGCAAACTTTTATATCCTGAAAGAAAAAAACCCAAACACACGTAGAGCTAATTTTGTTTAATAAATGTCAAATTTATCAAAGGTACTCCGTTTAAAAATCTAGTTTTTCTTAGACCTTTAACTTTAAACTTTATGGTTTTATTTATAAATGTATCCAATTATAACTTAAAATTAGCTTATAAATATGGTAGTTTAAGTTCCCTAAACATTTATTATTAACTCGATTAAATTCTTAGATTTTTCAAACTATAGCTACAAACGTAATATATTTGATTCTTTAAAGCACTTCAAACATTCAAAAAGCAAGCTTGTCATTCTAATAAACCAATATTCCTAAGCACTTAAACTCTATTTACAAACCTAATAACTCAGAAGTGATAGACTTAGTACCTCAGATTCTCTGAAAAATTCAAACACAGTTTACAAACATCATCAATTCAACTTTTACATGTCTCAAATTAAAATCCCCAATCTACTGTCAATTAAATCCCTTTAAACATTTAAAATTAAAATCACAAGTCTAAATTCAACATTTCAAGTATCCCACCTGTCAAATAAAATACATCCAAATTGCCAAGGGGATTAAAAAATAACTTATTCTAGAACTCAACACAAAAGGTGTTAAATCTTAGGTTTGAGTCACTTCTTCACTCTTATTTAGAGACTGTAAGATTGGCTGGTAAATTCAACAAAAGTGAGGAATCATAAGTAATAGTTCATGTACAGTTCAATATTTTCAGTTAAATGTTTAGAAGACACAAATGTTTAGTTTAGAATGTGGAAATATACTTCATTTTCCATACCCTTTCTTTGAGTATGAGCCTGTTTAATTAGAGTTTCAAAACATCTTTGTTGCGTAAACCACTCTCATTTAGCATCCTTCATGATTTTTAGTTTGGATTATGTTAAAATGGAGCAAAAACTTAAGCCACTTGCAAAGCAATGTAAATGTGGATTGATTTTTAGATTTTTAGATTTTCTTGCAATCTTTCATTAACTTAAACTTTCAGTTTAAGAATCCTTTTAGGGTTACCTGAGTGGATCAGTGGGTTAAGTGTCTGCCTTCAGCTCAGGTCATGACCCCAGGGTCCTGTGATCCAGTCAGCATCAGGCTCCCTCCTCTGTGGGGAGCCTGCTTCTCCCTCTCCTTCTACCTCTCCCCCCTGCTCATGCTCTCTCTCTCTCCTGCTCTCTCTCAAATAAATCAATAAAATCTTTTTTTTAAAAAAGAATTTTTTTAGGAGTGCCTGGGTGGCTCAGTCATTTAAAGATCCAACTTGGGATTTTTGGCTCAAGTCATGAGTCCTGAAATGAAGCCTCATGTCTGGCTCTGTGCTCAGTGGGGAATCTGCTTGAGATTCTCTCTCTCCCCCACTCTCTCTAAAATTAATAAATAAATAAATACGAAAAAAAGAAAAGAATTTTTTTAGTAAGTTGCCATTCACTAGTCTTTCTAAAGCATAACCAAATTTTCATAGGAACAGTAACCCTTCCTTTCCATACTTAGATTGCATGGTCTTTTGTCATATTTAATTGTATTAGGTAATTATAATAGCAAACACAACTAACATCTGTAGATTTGGAAACAGATGCAACTGATTTTTGGTATGTGTTGTGCTCAACTAGTGGGAGCAAAAAATACCAGTATACTAGAGAGGGACTAGCTGTAAGCGCTCAGCTGTAAGTGTCCTGGGTATCAAATGGTATATTTTACAGAGGGAATGGGGAATGTTGGTTAATCTAGTAATCAAATTAAGTGGAAGTTGGTTTTAAAAGCTTCTTCCTCTTTCATGTTTTTTAAAATTAAGTTATAATTTACATACAATAAAATATATCCTTTTGAGTGTAGAGTGTACAGTCCAATGAGTTTTGACAAACACTTGCAAACATACAACCACCACTACCATGATCAAGGTAGAGAATATTTCTATAATCCCTCAAAATTCCCTTGTACTACTCCTTTGTACTCAATCCCTCCACACCTTTCCCCCAACCCCAGCTCCTGGAAGCCACTGATCTCTGTACAATTCTCTGGATATTCATCCAAGTTGTTGTGTGTATCATTAGTTTGTTCCTTTGTATTGCTGAGTACTATCCCATGTTATGGGTGTACCACAGTTTATTTGACTATTCACCTGTTGAAGGATATCTAGATTATTTCCAGTTCAGGGCCATTATGAAAAAAAGCCACTAGAAACATTTGTATACAGGTTTTTGTGTGAACATATTTTTCATTTATCTGAAAGTGATATGTCATTGTTGTTTAAATTTTCATTTCTCTAATGGTTAATAACATTGAACATTTTTCATGTACTTATTTATCACCTATATATTCTTTTTGGTGAAATGTCTGTTCATGTCTTTGGCCCATTTTCTAATTAGATTCTTTGTTTTCTCAGGCAGAGTTTGAGATTTCTGTATTTATTCTAGATACTAGTCTTTTGTCAAATACGTGGTTTGCAAGTATTTTCTCCCATTCTCTAGTTTGTGTTTTCATTCTCTTAATACAGTTTTTGCAAAGCAAAAGTTTCTAATTTTGATAAGGTCCAGTTTATAAATTTTTCCTTTTATGGATCATGTTTTGGTGTTAAGTCAAAGAACTATTTGCCTACTCCTAGATCCTGAAGATTTTCTACTATTTTTTATAAAAGTTTTACATTTTTACATTTTACGTTACAGCCATGATTCATTTGAGTTAATTTTTTTACAAAAATACATTAGGTTTACGTTGATTTCCTTCCTTCCTTCCTTCCTTCCTTTCCTTCCTTTTCTTCCTTTCCTTCCTTTTCTTTGCCTTTGGATGTCCCAATTGCTATAGAACCATTTGTTGAAATGGTTATCCTTCCTCTATTGGCTAGCTTTTGAATGGTTGTCAAAAATCAGTTCGGCATCCAATAGCAAGCAGTACTCTTGATCCCCAGATTGGGGTTTCTAATACCACTCGCTGGTAAAAGGAATAGGGCTCCTTAGAGAAATGGTTTATCCTAGAACTAGGGAAGAAAATATATAAGATGATCCAGGAGCATTTTGTAGTATCAGAAATAAGGAAGTGATTAAAGAAAAAGCAAAAACACACGAATGGGGCTATGTCAAATGTGCACAGAACCCCACTAGAAGAGCTCCTAATGACCAAGATTAGAACAACTTGAACAAAAAATAAATGGAGTAGAATTAGATTATAGTCCAGGTAAATAAATATCCATGAACCTATACTGAGTTACGTGATTGAACAATTAATAAATAGGAGAGAATAGATAAATCTCCCCCTCAGAATTCCAAATGATTGATGCAGATACTTTATTCTCAAGGAGAGGAACATAAATCCCTACTCCTTAGGTGCAGGCTGTGCATAGTGTCTTTCTTCCAAAGACTGTAGTCTGAAAATAGGGGGAAAGCACCTTTAGAATAGCGAAATCTGACAAACATTACCTCAGCCCAGCTCAACATCAAATCATAAATCATGTTGATAAATATTGACTCTTAAAATGATGTGATAAAAATGGCACGTTACTTCTGTAATCTTCCTTCCAATAACCCATCACTCCAGTTTTACCATGAGAAAAACATCAGACACATTCCGAAAGCAGGGCATCCTACAAAGTATATGACTAGTACTCCTCAAAGCTGTCAAGGTCACGAAAAAAGGAAAGTCTGAGAAGTTATCATAGATAAGAGGAGCCTAAGGAGACATGAAAACGAAAAACAAAGGGAATCTGAATACACTATGACTCTTAATTTTAACGTATCAATATTTATTGCTTAATTATAATAGATGTACTATACTAATATAAGATGTTAGTAATGAGGGATACTGGATGCAATAAATGGGAACTTTTTGTGCTATCTGTTTAATATTTTTTATAAATCAAAAACTGTGCTTAAAAATAAGTCTATTTTAAAAAATCATTTGGGCATATTTGTATGGCTCCGTTTCTGGGTTCCCTACTTGGTTCCATTGATTCATTTATCTCTTCCTTTGCCAATAACACACTGTTTTGATTACTATGTGGGATTGTCAGAGAGATAGCTATCTAGTGGACTTTAATAACTGGATGGATTTAGGGGCGCCTGGGTGGCTCGGTTGGTGAAGTGTCCAACTCTTGATCTTGGCTCAGGCCTTGATCTCAGGGTAGTGAGTTCAAGCCCTGTGTTGGGCTCCAAGCTGGGCATGGAGCCCACATTTAAAATAAATAAAATAATTGGGTGGGTTTTGCCCTATTTTTAATTGAGTTGTTTATTTTCTTATTATTGTGTTTAGAGAATGTGCCAGTGTACTAGAGAGAAGCCTACTGTCTGCAAGTATTCAGCGTGCCTTAGCACCAGTTGGAAGGTTTTATAGAAGGAATGGAGAAGGTTAGTTAATTTAATAATTTAAGTGAAAATTGATTACGAAAGCCTCTATTATTTTTATTTCTAGATTTCTTCCCAGAATGAAAAGGATGCTTACCCAACTGAGTTACCATTAGTTACTTGGAGAAGATGTGAGACTATTATATATTTATAGGTTTTTTAGCAGTTAGGGCACTGGGCCCTAGATCTAGGTTCACCATCCAGAATTATTCCTCCCGAACTACACTCTGACAGATTGGATCCCTTCTTATATAGTTGGGTTTTTTACCAAAAGAATCCTTAAATATATGCCTTTCAGCTGGAATTTATCTTGTTTCATTACTTAGTGAATTGCATAGTCCCTAGATATACCTAAGGTTATATCTTGACCCCTCACCCCTCTTTTCCCCCCAAACCTTTTTCAAACATTTTTGGATTTGGGTTGATAGGATTTTGCACCCACCTCCCTCCCCATCCCAACTAGTCTGCAACCGCCTAATGAAAGAGTTCTTGATGTTTTGGGATCCATAGACCCCTTTGGCAGTCTGATGAAGCCTATGGATCTCTTCCTAGAATAATGTTCTAAAATCTATTTCACAAAGGAAACCAATTATTGAAATATAGTTATCAAAATATTAAAACAAATGTGTAGTACATTTATATATGCTTCTTTGTTAACAGATTAAATATCCAGATCTCATGACAAATTTAATTACTATCATAATTTCACAGTAATGGTGAACAAAAATGATATTTCAAGATATTTGCAACAACCATAAAGATTATTATTTTGAAAATACCTATACATTCTACTAGTGACAAAGTCATCAGTACTACTAAGACTGCTGTGGTTTATTGCCTCCATTTATAATCGAAGGAAATGCTACATTTTCAGTTACAGGTTAGTGAAAATAAAGATGCGATTTTTTCCCTCCGTCTGAGCTTATGCCGTAATGGAATTCCATTTCTGTACTGTGAGATTCTTCACGTTTTTCACATTTTTTAAAACTTGTCTCATCTATTACCATTTTCTGTTCATTTTTATTAATCCCTCTGGGACGAATATTAGAAGGAGATTGAAGGAAGTGAGGGAAATCGGTGACTACAGACTTGACTCCTGGAACAGATGCCTGTCACTCGGCCCATCCCCCTTCTGTTACTCCCACACTCAATGCTCTGCCTCCCAGGCCCAGCCAGCTGTTGCAAGCAGCTCCCCAACTGTGAAAACCAGCCAAAGTCACAAAGGGTGTGGAATCTGCATTGGTTTTTTGGATTTATCTGCAATATCTGCCCACAGCTAGCTGTTTTCTCTTCCTTGTGATCCTGACACTTGTCATGTTGGAAAAGTGTTTTGCTTCAGACATCCTGAATGAGGGCAGGTCCTTTGGAATGTGTGGGGATTCACATTGTGTCCCTGTTCCAACCTCTATAGATTCTTGAAGGCAAAGTAGAACCACACATTTAAAAATTATCAATAAAGCAGAATATTAAAGATTTGGTACAGAAAATGAGTGCTCCAGGATATAAACAATATATTCCCAGCATTGTGAAGCTAAACAATGAAGGCAATTATTTTACTAAAGTGGGGACAACTGGTTAGCCTCTGCAACATTCTTCTCTCTTCAGTTCCAGTGCCTGGAGACAGGCAGTATAGTGGGACTCTCAGTGTTGAGTACAAGAAGTGTTTTCTGCCTTTGGTGGCACTGCTGTTTTTACAGTGCCTTTCTTGCCCTGGGACTCTTGTTGATTTCTGCCGTAGAGGTCGAGGGCAGAGATGTTCTCGTTCTCTTGACAAGTTCCCAGGGGACTGGGAGTGGACTGGATTCTGGCCAGGGCCATTTATTCTTGAAGAAATTAGAAACCAGTGGGAGATTGCTCTGTTTATTCAGAAGGAGTGAGAAATAAACTAGCATGTGACAGGGCAAGAAAGTTTATCTTCATCTAGACAAACTTTTATTTTTATAAGTCTATAGAGGTGATAAAAATGAAGGCCTGGAGAGCAGGAATGGTTGGTAGTAAAATGAGAGAGAGAGAGAGAGAGAGAGAGAGAGAGTGTGTGTGTGTGAGAGAGAGAGAGAAAGGGAGAGAGAGAGGTTTCTATCCAGCAGAGGATATTTTCATGTAGAGTTAGGAATCTCCCCCCTTATTTTCTCCCACAGTTCTTTAAAAAAAAAAAATTAAGAAAATTTAGAATTTTCCATGTAGCTGCCATCCAAATGGGACAAACATTCCAGATACCTGGAGGTAGAAGGAAGCACTAATGAGCCAACGGAGATGCCCCAAGGAGGAAGGTCCCCGTTAACCGTCTTTCTGGCCCAGAGAATGTGAAGCCACCCAGTCAGGTAAGAACTAATGTATCTCCTTCCTCTCTTCGCTGACAAGTCCTTACCAGGTGTGGGGAGAATAAAACGGCAGGTATTAAGTGGGCAAGGGAGACAGGTAGAGAGAGCAGACAGCAGAAGGCCCTTCTTTGAAGCTTTGCCTGCTGCCAGCTGCCAGGCCTGGGCTGATGGAGGGGGAGATTTACCACTAAGTGAAGTTGTGAGTTTTGATTATCTCAGGGGATTATGCACTGTAATTGCTAAACTGAGACTGTGTGTGTGACTTAAAATGACTGTGGGACTTGTCCATTATTTAAGAGTGAGCAGAAAAGCCACAAGACTCACAGAGCTTTCGTTCAGGAGCAGGGAAGGTGACTTCCACTGAATTCGTGTTTGGAAACGGCGGGAGACAAAGCCAAGCTGAGTTTGACTGCCAGGAGTCATGCTTGCTCCATATACCACATGGAAAACATTTAACCAAACTTAAGATGCCCTTCATACTAAGGCAAACTATAATTTTAAATATTACCAGGAAAGAAAAAATTGCTATCTATGATACATCAAAATTAAGGCAAAAATCCATGATGAACAAAAAAGCCAATCTTAAATAAAGATGGGATCAGTACTACTGATTTCTTCCTCTTGCCTCAGGCTTCAATATGTCTTGGCATGGCACTGCCACTGATTTTATTTAAAATTTTGGTATTTTGCTCATCATGGCTTTTTGTCATTAATTTTGTCTTCAAAAATATTCATTAAGATATATTTATCTTGGTGTGCCTGGGTGGCTTAGTCGGATGAGCATCCCACTCTTGGTTTCGGCTCAAGTCATGATCTCAGGGTCCTGGGATCGAGCCCTGCTTCAGGCTCTGCACTCTGTGTGGAGTCTGCTTCGAGTTGTCTCTCTCTCTCTCCCTCTGTCTCTCTCATTCCCTCTACCCCTTGCCCTGCTCACACACATGTGCTCTCTTTCTCTCTCAAATGAATAAATAAATCTTTTTTTAAAAGTGTATATAGGGGCTCCTGGGTGGCTCAGTTGGTTACGCGGTTAAGTGTCTGCCTTTGCCTCAGGTCATGATTTTGGGGTCCTGGGATCAAGCCGAGGTCGGGAACCCTACTCAGCAGGGGAGTCTGCTTTTCTCTCCCTCTGCCCCTCCCCTCAGCCTCCCCCACTCCCTGCTCATGCTCCATGCTCTCTCTCTTTCTCTCTCAAAGAAATAAATAAAATCTTTAAAAACATAAAAAATAAAAAATGTATATATATATTTATCTTGATTTTTGAGGTTGTTTTAGCAGCCAATGAAAATATTCATCCCAGGCAAGTGCTTCACTCACCTCACCCACATCACACAGTTCCTTTGGGAGACAGAAATGGGAGTAGAGAGGGGGAATGTGATAGGCTGGTGACGGGTAGTAAGGAGGGCACGTATTGCGTGGTGCACTGGTGTTATACGCAAGTAATGAATCATGGAACTTTACATCAAAAACTAGGTGACTAACAATATAATAAAAAATATTATTATAAATAAAAAAGAAATGGGAGTAGAGAAAAAAAGAATTAAGAAAGAGGAGGAGGAGAAGAAGAAGAAGCAAAGAAAACAAAGAAAGAAAGATCCTTTTGTTTATTTTCTTGTCCCTGTAATTGCAAATGGGAGAAATAGTTTGATAAATTTCCATAACAGGGATCTCTTTAAAGTTCTTGCTGGAAGAATATCAGAGATGGTCTGATGGATCACCAGCCTCAGATAACACTGACGAGGGGAGCTCTAATCTTGAGAAGACTCCAATTTACTGCCTGGATGACAAAAGTCCACAATAACTGGCTAAATTGGTGCTTTCAACACTGGCGATATTAAAGTATGAAGCAAAATTCTTGTTGTGTTTATTTCCTCATTTCTGCCATTTAAGGAAATTCCCTGTAGTACCAATGAAAACATAAAAGGAGATTTATGATACTGTGTGTAACGGTAATACCTGGTACACAGCTCTCTGCCATTTTCATCACCTCACTTAATTTTCATATTTCTCATTCAGTGCTCAAAACGACCACAGGGAGGGGGCAGGGAAGGTATCGCCCCATTTTATGGACAAGGCATCAGCCTCATTTTCCAGATGAGGCTGGCCCAAGTCACATGACAAACTGCTACAGAATGGAAACCAGAACGTTGATCTTTCTACTTCAAGGACAGTGTCTTCCCTGCACAGTGTTGTGTGCCACCGAAGACATGTGGAGACACTTTAAGTGGCCACGTTTGAGGGATTGCAGCTATAATCTGAGCTGGTTAGCAGCTGATCTCCCTGAGGCTATATCCAGTCTCCTAATGCTGTTTCATATTAAACAGGTTTGAGAGTGAGTCACTTGGCTGGCACAAACCAGCGGAGTGATTGCTTCAGCCCTGCTTGGAAACTCTAAGTCCTTCCTTTGCCTGGGGGTAGCGAACTCAATGCAAACCTCAGCTATAATATTGCAGCAGCTCTGGGGCTGACTTTGTGTTTCACTTATATAATTTCAGGCTTCATTTAGCATTCATCCGTTTTCCCCTTCCATGCTTTCAAGATTTGGTACTGAGTTCTCTTATGCTAACGCCTCAGTCTACACATGTTTTCCTTTGTTAGGTGATACTGGAGTAGAAAAGAAGATATGTCCTGCCCAGGGAGCTCTCAGTCAAAAAAGGAAAAAGGAAGCCCTCAGTGAGTCCAAGCCGGCCACTGCCTGACAGACACTCCGGTGAGCATGGGAGGTGATAGAATTCTGATCAGTTCGCGGAGGGAATTTGGATTTTTTGCTTCTTCTCGTCCAGCACTGAGGCATAGGTTGCTCTTGGTCATTGATTTGGGAACTAAAAAAAAAATCCCCTCCTAAGCTCCAGCGGAGAGAACATCTGGCTATCCTTGAGCTAGGTGGCCTCTCTCTCATTTGCCATCCCATGCCTATGTAACTGTAGGACACAGCACTTGCAAGGTTTTATTGTGTTATTTTATGTTAAATGTCTGTTCTCCTGTTTGACTCTGAGCCCCTGGAGGGCAGGGACCATGTCTTATTTTGTAATCTCCAAAAAGTCGGGTCACCTTGTAAGCAGTTTTATCATTGTGTGGCATCCAAGAGTAAAACACAATTCCAATCACAAAGAAGTTCATAAAGTCTCCAAGAGACCATGGGCAGAAATTACAATCTCTCTCTCTCTCCCCATGCTATTCTGGCCTTTAATGATCCATCTCCCCAAGTCCACAAGTCCATTTATTGACCCACCTGCTCCCAATTTTCTCACCACCTCAACTCCGCCCTCTCTCACATGTTTTCTCTGTCTCTCCATTCTTCTCTCCTCCAGATCTCTGCTCTCTACTCCTCCAGTCATCTATGGCTCAATTCTTTATCATATGGTCTCCCTTGACGTCTTCCAGTTTTCTCTTCTACCCATTCTCCTGATGACCACAACGAGGTTCCACAAGTTTAATATGTGAGCTCCTTGCAGGGGCTAGGAGTGTTGGTAGAAGGACAGGAGGTAACTGTGAATACCTCTACATGAATATATTTGTCCTTGTCTCCTCAGCACTTAGCTCTGCATTTAGCACGTGTTAGGTTTTCAGTAAATGATCCATGAATAAATGAAGAACTAATAGCCTTTATCCAAATGTATCATCAGAGTGCCACACCTTTCAAAAGGAGACTGGCAGATCAATAGTTTTTGTCTTACAACATTTTGGTTCTTTTAAACCTGCAGGCAGAGGTGCGAGGCTCCATGTGGCCATCTTCCATCAGGGAGAGGGTAATTCCTCCCAAGCTCTCTTATGCCTGGGTACCCAGGTCACAGATGTCAGGTAGAAAGCCTTGTCCTTGTGTGTCTGCCAGGTGGATGGGCCTGCTTCATACCTTGATCCTGCCAGCCTGTTTCCTGAGGCTGGGCTTGTTCTCCTATCCTTCTTGTGCCTCAGTGAACAGAAGGCCTCAGTGAGTCTCATTTACCCAGAGCCCCTTGCTCTGTCGATCCAGTTCTTTTGAATGGCTCTTTCCCATGACCCCTCAACCCCCGGCCTGTAACTGGGCTGAGTCTGTTACATTGGACTCAGATCTTTGTCTTTTGTTGTTGATCCCCTCTGGGTCCCCCTTTTCCCTCATCTCTAGCTTTTTTGCCCTCCATTCCTATTCTTTCTTACAATCTCCTAGCAACCATTTGCCTAACTCTTTATTGGATACAAACTCTGACAGTCGTGTTTTCGTAACATTCTTGGTATCAGCTTTAGAGAGCCATGGCTTAAAGCGGAGAAGGAAGAGGCAAAGTTGCCTGCCATCCCAACGGCAAGGCCTACCTGTTATGGCCAAGGCTTCCTGCAGAGATGTGATTTGAAGGTTAACATTAATACATTTTGGCAAGAATGTTGGATATAAATGGCTTTTTATAGTTTGATGTTAAGATATATTTCTAGGTTATGGTAAAAGAAGAAAAGTGATACAAGGTGGATGGAGAGTTAGGTTGAAATGGAGATAATTCCCTTGAGGACATTATGACAATTCTTTGAGAAGGCATTAGGATAGGGCTGACAGAAAACACACTCATTGGATAATAAAATTTTAAATTGTTCCCAGATAGGATCTTCTAAGTTCTACTGCTCCAATATTGCTTAAAATCTGACTGGGAGGTGATGTTAGCATCTGGGGGCTCTATCAGAATCCAAGTAGAGTTTCCCTATAGGCCTCTGACATGCTTTTGTTCAGACCTGTTAGTCATTAAATATTAGCCAGCACCTTAGGATAATCTTAGGATTATCTGGCTAATGTGAACACTAGAAGTGTTATTTTATTAATATTTATTTTATACAGAGCGTTGATCATTATTTTTATAGTGTTCATTTACAGATAAGCTTGCCTGTTCTCAGGTGTTGCCTTCTCTGGCTGGATCAGTGGAAGACAGTGGTGAAATGCTGGTTTAATAAGCAGCACCTAAGGAGGTGAGATAGAGCAGATGGGAAATAGATTAGAACAGAATCGAGGAACCCATGGCTTAGCACTCTACATGAGGGCAAAAAGCAGTTGTTTTCCTTAAAAGAGAGAACTAGAAAATGGTCTGGTAATGGTTTTTCATGGGATATTAGAGTTTAAGTTGGCAGAGTTGAAACAGTTGTGGGTAATGATTGCATTCAGGGCAAAGCCACAGGAGTGGCTGGTAAAGGGGAAGGAGATGGAGGTCACCTGCAGCTTTGGCAGGACTGGGGAGAAGAGTTTCACTGAGCTCCAGTGAATGTGGAACGAGTGATCAAGAGAAGGACAGATGAAAACCATGGGCACAACAAAGGGTGGAGAGTTTTGATAACTGAATGAAGGATAAGGGTTTGGGTGCGGTAATGTGGAGCCAGAAGAGTAACTAAGCCCCTCTTCCCATAGCCCTGGGGCATATGTGGAATGGAAGAATAAGCATCCTCAGCCCAGGGGGCTGCAGGAAAGGCAGGGTCCTTCAACAAGGGTCATGTTTCAGTTAAGGTAGGAGGAGAAAGGAGTCCAGTGTGTTCTTAGGTCATAGGGAAGGGTGTTTATCAATGGATGAGGGCTCCAGAAGGCCAGCAGCAAGGGTTGGGTTTTGGAAGGGAAAAGTAAGAGGCTGAGCCAAGGGGAAGATGGAGGTGATAGTACCAGGGAAAGACAGGCCATAAGAGAGGCTGGCATTCAGGGTGGACATGAACCATGCTAGTGGTGGAGAGGTCATAAGGCACCATTAACTAGTCTAGAGAGCCTGTCTGGGTCTCCAGCATAAGGGATTTCTAAGCCCCTGCGGAGTGGGTGCCAGGTGGTGTCTGAGGCTAGGTGCTGTCCACCCTATGGTCTAGTCAGCAACCAGAGGCCTCTGCCTGGAGCTGAAAAGTGAGACAACATGGCTGTAAGGTTGTTTTGTGCTTCAGCATGAGCCAGCCTCAAGTAAGGAAAGCAGATTGGTATACCTGGGGTAAGTACCAAGTAGACAGCTTTGAGCACTCCTGGTGACCTCTTTACCCAGGCCTTGGTTCTTACATGTTCTCAACATTGTGGCCCCTTGAGCGAGTTCTTATGGGTTCTTCCCAGACCTGGGTGCTTACTCTTGGAAAATGAAGCAGCTTGTCCTTCATTTGCTCTCTTTCAGGTAACAGACTGGTGCTCCCCCAGCTCTCTCTCTCTCTTTCTCTCTCTCTCCCTGAATTCCTCGCTCAAAGATATCTTTCTCCCTTCTCTCCAGGAGGAGGACAAACACAAAGCAGCTCTTTGTTTTGGACTTGAAAACTCAGTGTTTCTTTTCACCTAATTAGAAGGAAGTATTTTTCCATTCACTTCATTTCTTACTGGAATTTGCTAACTTGAGCTGAGTAGCTTAGTTTGCATGTAAGGTTTGTTCATTAATTAACAGCCTCCACTTCTTATCAGGACTTAATATCTAACTGAGCACTGGCTAAACCAGAAAGAGGGCTTGAAATTGCTGGTAGGTTCTGCTGTGATGGGAAAGGACCTTCAAGGTGGTGTAACAGCTCTGTTTCCTCTGCTGGAGGCGATTCTAAAGAGTTAGACCCTCCAAGGCTTGCAAACTGAAGTGTCTGGGGATCCTTGACAGAGATCAGGGATAGCCACCACTCAGCCCATTTCTCATAATGATTAAGTGAGACAAATGACTCAGGATTCTAAGAGAGAGAAACTATTCAAAAGATGTTGTTTAAAAAAATTTTTTTTCTAACAAGTCCTTTTTATTTTCTACTCTAGAAAACACATAATAATTGCTAGCTATTATCTCACTGGTTTCTCAGCTATCTGGTTGTGATAGGTAGAATTTTGGTTCCAAGGTTTTTGCTCCCTGATAATACTCTTGTGCTTATGCTATATTAATTGGCAAAAGAGGCTTTGCAGATGTAATTAAGGTTACTTATCAATTGACCATAAAATAGGGAGATTATGTGAGTGGATCCAGTGTAGTTACGTGAACCCTTCAAAGCTGAGGGCAGATGAAGAAGGCAGAGAGATTCTGAGTATGAGAATGATTTGATGCACCGTTGCTGGATCTGAGTTAGGGGGGACATGTGCAAGGACCAGAGAGAGGCCTTTTGGAGCTAACGGCGGCTCCTAGCTGACAATCAGCAAGCAAGCAGAGACCTCAGTCCTACAACAGCAAAAAAACTGAATTTTGCCCAGGACTTGAATGAACTTGGAAGCAGATGCTTCTTCGGAGCCTCCAGAAAGGAAAGCAGCCCCACCCGCTCTTAGACTTGAGCCTGGTGAGACCCTAAACAGAGAACCCTGTTGACCTACGTTGTACCTGGACTTCTGACCCACAGAAACTGTGAGACAGTAAATATGGGTTCTAACCTTCAAAGTTTACAGTAATTTGTGGTAGTAATAGAATATGGTTACATGGGCTTTCTGTTTTTTGTCCAGCAGGTGTGAGCAGTAGAGACCCTCCTCTCAATGGATGAAGCAAGGGTCTTCATGGCAAGGTTCTGTGGGCAAACTTGGTCACTGTGTTCAAAGGGGTGAGGTGGCTTGGCCTCTTGTTTTATAATCTAGATCTGTGCAGTTCAGTATGGTAGCCACTAGCCACAGATGGCTTAAATTGAAATTTAAATAAATTAAAATTAAATAAAATAAAAAATTCTGTTCCTCAGTTTATTAGCTACATTTTAAGTGTTCAACATCCGTATGTGACTAATGGCTACCAAATTGGAAAGCACAGACAGAATATTTCCTTTATTGCAGAAACTCCTATTGGATGGTTCTGGTTTAGATGAGTAACAGCAATGATATTTGATTGCAATTTTCTCATTTGGAGCACCGAGAGGTAGGATTCCCCTACTCTCTAGTAGAACTATTACAAAGCAGAATGTATGCAAATTTCTCCCATCTGAAGCAAGAAATGAATTTTGTGAAAACTTTCATGTCTCTACTTTCTTCCCTTATCACTTGTATAAATTTCTTCCTGGGGATAGAAAACCCTGGACTTGCAGTAGGACACTCTGGGAATACCAGAGACAGGGTATCAGGCCTCACATTTTTCTAGATGAAGGACAGGTTACAATGTGGTAAATGGCATGGGGAACCTGGATGGCTCAGTGGGTTAAGCATCTGCCTTCAGCTCAGGTCATGATCCCAAGGTCCTGAGATAGAGTCCCACACCGGGCTTCTTGCTCGGCAGGGATCTGCTTCCCCCTCTTCCTCTGTGCGCTCTCTCTCAAGTAAATAAATTTTTAAAAATCTAAAAAAAAAAAAAAAAAAAAAAGGTAAATGGCCAAGAAGTCCCCTGGCCCATGCTACAGGATTCTCCAAGTGTATCCTGCTACAGTAAGGCAAAGGTAGCTGCTGGGACAGTCCACTAAGGTTACCCCTGAACTAAACAAACCCAAATAGGCTATTAGACTTGACTGTTAGACTTGACTCTTCATGTTGGTTTTCAATGCCCCAAAGGGACACTAAACTACAAGAGTGAAAAGAGGCTTATTCTCTCATGAGACTGAAGCATTTAGCCTCTGGATCAGACTTCTGCCTCAGCCTCATAAAACAAAAATTGAACCATAAGGCTTCCTGGTCTAAGTCTCTTGTAGCTTGTAGACTAAAGCTTGCAGGTGAAGCACTTGCAGAGGTATGGCACAGACACAGGAAAGAGTTTGGCTTTGGGGTTAGAAGAGCCAAGTCTGACTCCTGCATCCGTATTGTTGTGTTACCCTGAGCTAGTTAATGAAACCTCACAAGCCTTACTTTCTTCATTTGTGAAAACAATTGGAGGATAACAATCTCTGATTGTTCGGGTTGTTGCAGGGTTGTCGTGTGGATTAAAGGAGAGAGACGTACAGATTGTCTGGCACACTCAAGTTGCTCAGGGAACTAGCTAATGTTGTCACTTAGACATCTGTCAGCCCCCGGTTGTATTGGGAAAGACCAGTCACATATGTAGTCTTGTTGCCATTCTCACCTCAATCAGCACTCCTATGGCCATACCCTCAACCTGGTCATTTCAACAATTGCACTCCCCACAAAACAAAAACAAAAACAAAAACAAAAACAAACAAAAAACCCCCCAAAACCAAAAAACCAAAACAAAAACCAATTTCAAATGTCCCACTCCCTCACCTCTACCAAATATATTTCTTTGAACATCAGACACCCTTTTGATTCCTGCATGCCAACAATAGCTCTGATCGATTATTTCACTAAGATAGAAGCAGCCAGACAAGAACTTCCAGAGCTTCTACCATCACACCTATATACCTTCTGGCATAGACTCTGCCTTTCTTCCTGCTTATAGGTGAACTCTTTGTGCTTCTATGTAAGTCAGTCTCACTGCCTCTGCACTGGATCCAGCCCCTCTTCCCTACTCTAGAATTTCATTCCTGCAATTGTTCATCTCTCCAGCATCATTAATTTTTTCCTTTTCACTGGATCATTTCCATTGCATCAGAAATGCTATAATATTTCTCATATGTAAGAAATCCTTCCTAGACCTCTGTCCTTCTTCAACTGGTAACTTTTTTTCTTTGCTCCCCTTTATTGTGTCCTCCACTGCTATTTTCCCATCTCCCTGAATTCTAATGCTGGAGCATCTCAGGGTTTAGTCTTCAGAACTCCACTCTTACATGTCTGTGCTTACCCCCGAGAGGACTGACAGACTTCCACGACTTTAAATACCTTCTGAATGCTGCAAAATTTCTATACTCTGCCTGGATCTCTCTCCTGAACTACAGACTGTTATATCTCCCTGCCTAGTGAACATCTCCACTGGATATCCAAAAGGCATCTTAAACTTTATATGTTCAAAAATGGACTGCTGGTTTTCAGTTCCCAGCCTCCAAATCTGCTCCTCCCTGACTCAGAAATGAAATTCCATTCTTCCATTTGCTCTTGCTAAAAATCTTGGTTTTACCTTAATCCCTCTTTTCTTATCACATACCTTACCTTGTTTGTCATAAAGCAAAGGGAGAGGCACCTGGGTGGTTCAGTCAGTTAGGCATCTGACACTTGATCTCAGTTCAGGTCTTGATTTCAGGGTCATAACTTTAAGCCCCGCGTTGGGCTCCATGCTGGGCATGGAGCAAGCAAAGGGAGATTGGAGGAGGGGAAGGTGGCAGCAGAATAGGAGGACGCTAGACTCACCTCCTCCCACCAGTACAACTAGATAACTATCAAATCATCCTAAATATCCCCCAAATTAAAAAAACAACAACTGAAGACTGGCAGAACAAACTCCACAACTAAAGGTAGAGAAGAGGCCTCAATGAAGAAGGTGGACAATAATCTAAAGCAATATCCCAGTTGTGTAAACTAAGGTATAAGATTGGTATGGTTTACATATAGGCCAGACATGTCAGCTATGTTTTCTGATACGCCTATAGACCCTGCTGAATGGCTGCCCTTCACTCACCCATCACAACTCAACTTATGTAGAAGTGAGCAACTAAAAATAAAAAAACCAGATAATCATAAATATGCTAGTGACCCATTGCATATTCTGATACATTAAAAAAAAAAAAAAGAACTGGAAAAAAGCAAAGGGAGATCAAGAGTCCCAAAAAGCTATTTCTTTGAGGCCAGAGAAAAGTCCCAAGCTACCAAACAATATGCCTCTCTAGCGAACAGAATTATTTCATAACCTATGTGTATTCACCCTTAATTCAGCAAACATATTTGAAACATTTATCATGTTCCAGGCAACATTCTAGGAACCAGGGATATAGCAATAAACAAAAACAGGTAAAATTTGTGGTTTATTTTCTACTGGGGAAAGACAGAAAACTTGTCAGATGGTTAAGGAAAAATTCTTCAGGGTAGGGGAACAGAAAGTGATGGAAGGATGCTGTTTTAGATAGGGTGGTCACGGAAGCTTCCACAATAAGGTGACAGTTAAGCATAAACATTTAAGCATTGAGCACAGTGAGCCGTGCAGATATCTGGGAATAAATTATTCAGGTAGGAGAGGTATGTGCAGAGGTCCTGAGGCAAAGGTGATCTTGGATTGTTCCAGGAGCTGGAGAGAAGCCTCTGTAGTAACAGTGGAGTGAGTGATGTGGGCGGTGGTGGGAATTTAGATCAGAGAGCTGGGGTGAGATCATATAGGCCTAGCAACCCGAGAAAGGGATTTGGCGTTTTATTCCAACATGTAGGAAGTCAATGGAGGGTTTTGAGCTGAGGTACATCATGATCTGACTCACATTTTAAAAGGAGCAGTCTGACAGGTGGGTGAAGAATGGACTGTATCGGGGAGGGGGTGGACGCTGGGAGACTAGTTGGGGAGACTCTTCCATCAATGGTTACTGTGAAGATGGCAGGAAGTACAGGATTTGGAATTCATTTTGAACGTAGAGATGACAGGGTTTGCTAGGAACATGGTAGACGCACAATTTATATTTGTTGAATGAAGAGATACACAGAGTATTCTGGCTTGAGGCAGGACTTTTCCCTGGCCTAGATGAAATATTTCTCTCATTGACAGCCCCCACCCTCCTTTGTTCTTTTTCCATGCTCATTTTCAGCTGTCTGATGATTAACACTTTGTTCCACATCCCCTGACTCTAGGGAGGGGTGTCCTGAACATTGGACACTAGGGTCACTGGAAAATATCTACAACTCTAACTTAGTGAATTTGAATTCTGGATTATTTGTAATTCTCTTGTTGATTTTCCTCAATCTGACCATCTCTCTTTGTGTTGATAAAGTTGAACTCCAAATCTGAAAACGTGAGGCCCAAACTCTGGAACATAGTGGTCCTACGTGGTCCTTTCACTCTGTTGGGCCCGTTCTGAGCCATTAATTGGACTCTCTTTTTGAGAAGCTTTTCTCATCTTAGTAATTACAGGCTTCTTATTACTCTTCAAATTCATGTTGTTCAATTTCTAATATGTGGAATTAACATAATTGGGTAGGAACTCAGTCACCATTGTCAGAAGACTCACAGAGTTGTTCTTTACTCCCAGTTGTTCTTTACTGTCTTTTTCTTCAATTCCAAGGGCAACAATAATGCCCTACCCGGGCCAGGACTGTGATGAGGCAAGTGCAGTGCCTGGAGCACAACAGTTTAGGAAGCATTCACCTCAGGCCATATAAGTGCAGGGTGGCACCTGAGAATGGGGACCCTCCTGAAGTGCTGTGCTCTGGGCACCTCCACTGCCTCACCCTAGTCCTGGCCCTGATGTCTACAGAGAAACATTTTGGTTTATTAACCGGGCAGCTGTAACATCAAGAGCAGGACCTGTTCCCCGCTATTTGGCCATGACTGAGCAACAAAAAGCGGCCCTCTGAGAAATCAAATGGAATGGAAAGAAGCCATGTTCTCTGGGGAGCTCTGCCAATTTAGAAATTAAAACCAGTAGGAAAATGGTAGCAAACATTATGGAGGTCCGCTTCACCATCAACTCAACAAGCTACTGGCCTTCCATTTGTTGAGGGCTACCTGATCGCGTAATCATATATGTAGCATTTCTGTCATGTGTGCAATTCCTCAGATACAGCATTTAAAAAACATCTATTCTTCACTATCTTCTGTGCCTTGTTTTTACATATTACAAAAATTAACAAATTTTTACATATTACAAAAAAAGAACAAATAATGGCTGCAGTGTGAATGCTTTGGACAATCAGGTAAGGGCTTATTTTTAAGGCTGGGTTAACAAATTCCATTTCCAAAAAGAGCCCAAATTGACTGAGTGATTCTAAATTAGCTCTTTAGTTTTTGCCCTTAACCACTGATAATGCCACTATTAATTGCAATTACTTAGAGGCAACATTAATACGTGTGAAACAAGAACGGCGATAAAGACAGAAAGGAATAAATTACTTGTTGCAAGGCAGAATGACATTTTGACTGGCACAGAGATTTTTTTCTTTCACACACTTTGTGCTTTGACATTTCACTTGGCACAAACATTTCACAAATTCTTGACCTAATCTGATGTACTGTTGTTTAGCAATTGCTGACATGACACGTTTTAACCTCAAGCTCACTGGATTCCAAATGTTACCTTTTCCTGTCAATCAGGGTTGTATGACCTCCAAAAAACAGTCCAGGAAAAAGTCTATGTACCTAGGAGGTTAAGGATATTTTCCCAGAATGGAGAAAGAGAAAGTTGAAGTAGTAGTTGGGGAAGGGCCAGGAGAGGAGGTATCATCCAGGGCCATTGTGCAGTGGCAAGAGGACAGAAGACAGAGCCCTAGGGAACCCCAACATCTTGAGAGAGACAACATCCTCAAACACAAAATATCTAGGAATAAGCCTAACAAGACATAGGTGGGACACATATGACAAAAATGTAAAACTCAGGGATAGAAGAGATTTAAATAATTGAGAAATACATTATCTTTCTAAAATGGAAGGCTGTATTGTATAAAAATGTCATTTCTTCTCAAATCCCTTTTTAGGTATAACTTGACTCACTGCCTGTGGGTATTGGGAAGAGGTCGCATTCATATTAATCCCCAGATTCTGCTGGCTCATTTGCTTCTCTTGACATCTTCTGCCTCCCAGGTCTTTACTCAAGAACAAGCCAACTCACAATGCTCTGCTCTGTTCTCCTTTTTTAGGGTTGTAACAGAAATCCTGTCAGTTTCAAGTAATACAACAACTCCACCAACAGTGATTTAAATAATAAAGACATTTGTTTCTCATCATCATTCCAGTGGTAGGCAGTTCCAGGAGTGATGCACACTGGCTTTCTCAAAATCATCAAGGATTTTGAGAAAATCCTTGAGAAAATCATCAAGCCTAGGCTCTATGTTTCCATTTTTGCCATCCTGGGAAAATTTCTTGTTCTTAGACTGTTGCCTTGTGGATGCAAGTCAGAAGAACCATAGCTTCAAGCATAGTGTCCGCACATAACCATGTTCAAGGCAGGAGGAAGGAGCAGGGATGAAAGGGATGGTGTACTTCTTTTTTTTATTCTGGCAAGATACATTTTTCTAGAACCACTCCCAGCCAACTTCCCCTTACATCTCATCATCCAAAGCTGGGTCGTATTGCCCACTTCTAGACCAATCACTGTCCAAGGGGGATTGCAACTGCATGATGGATTTTGATCAAACATGATTCATCCGTGGATAGGAGGAATTCATTCATTCTTCTGGCTGAAAACATGGCTGACAGAACAAAACTGTGGTTCTGTTAGCAATGGAGAAAGGGACATGGCTGTTGGTTAGGCAGCCAGCAGAATTTGCCCAAAGATGCAATACCCACAGGCATTTGAGAGAGGGCTCTCACAAGACCACTGCCCTGCTGGCTGCTCCAGACTTTCTTGATCTGTAAGGCACACTTACTCTCCCTAGCGGCTGCTCCTGGTCCTCAGAGTATTGAAGCTGCTCAGCGGCCTGCAACAAATAGGGGCAGAGTGGCTTTCTCAGCAATGTGCATCATGTTGCCTGCATCCCACAGCAGTAATCTTTGTGTCTGGTCTTGCCCAGGTGCTCACAGAAAGAGCTCCTGCAGCTCCTGCCTCTGTCTCCTCTTCCATGTGACTTTCTGGCAGTTCCTGCAGGGGAGCTCACTCAACATCCATTCTCATCTCCCTTCTCTCACCTCCATTCAGCAAGCTGGAGGCTAAATATCTTTTATAGCCTCCTTTGCTAAGAAAGGTAGTCATTTCTGTGACAGTTTTGGGTTCTGCTCTGTGAGCAGAAAATTGCTAGGGGTTCCTGGAAAAACCTTTGCTTTGCTGATAAAGGTCTTGGCTTCAGCTTTGATCACAGTGCTACAAGTTTAACATGATCCTAGTGAAAGTATTGATGGGATTATTCAGGGGGATGATAACAAAATAATTCTAGAGTTTACCTGGAAGAATACAGAAATAAGAATAGCTAGAATATTAGCTTTACTAGGGTAGGGATCCTATAAAAGCAATTTACTTTTTGTTTCTTCCAATTCTTTTATGCTTTGAAAAGACTTCCTGATTCTGAAATGCATTAAATATTTATCTTTTTTCTGTTTTTTCTGGTGCCTAGGTGGTGCAGTCGGTTAAGCATCAGACTCGTGGTTTCAGCTCAGGTCGTGATCTCAGGGTGATGAGACTGAGCCCCGAGTGGGGCTCCGCACTCAGTCCAGAATTGGCTTGGCTTTCTCTCTCCCTCTCCCTCTGCCCCTCCCCCACTCCCTGTATGTGCACTCTCTCTCTGAAATAAATAAATACATCTTTAAAAAAACCCCAGGAAACTATGTATCAGAAATCACCATATGCAAACTTATGAGGCAAGCAATAAACTGGAAAGTCTCCCTGTTTCATCTGGTGACAGAGGAACATGGTATCAAAGAGTAGGGGTGAGAGCCAGTGTACTGGAGTGTGGGGTCTCCTTTATACCACAGGCTGTATTATCCCATTTATCATCATCATCATCATCTCCATTTTGCCAATGACTACATTAGGAAGTTATGGTTGCCCAAAATCAAGTGGGATGCACTGAACTCCCAATCCAGATGTCTCTGATGATAAAAAGTGAGTTTGTACTCTTTCTACCACACCCCACTGCTGATGAAATGTTAAATGAGAAAGACTAACTTTCCAGCTGAATTAGACATAATCAGAGGAGTGGGGCAGAAGAGGGCGATTTGAAAAATATGGAGAGCAGGAGGGATATATAATAAAGGGGAAAGATGGAAATGCTACTTAACCAAACACAATGTCCAAATAGGGTCTAGGATCACAGGGGGTGAACAAGGAGGAAGGATAGACCCAAAATCCATGTTGCCTGTGACCTGGACCAAATTCCTGGTCACACATAGCCAAGGCAGCATATGGTGGAAAGTGCACAGAACTTTAGAATTAGACAGATCTTTGTTTATCTCCTTTCATCACTTACTAATCACATGTCAAAATAAGGATAAAACCAAATCTTTAAGTAAGCCAACCACAGCCTCCATCAGATTGCCATTTTCTCTTCTCCAAGGATACTGAGGTTAGGGCTCTTGCGCCCAGTATTTGGCATACTGCTAGATTGTATTCTCAGACACCAATGGTATAGTCCTAGAACTATATTTAAAGATGTATGTGTAGCAGTGAAATTCGTTTGTTGCCAATGAGACCCCAGTAAGCATAATTTTTTTTTTAAAGATTTTATTTATTTATTTGACAGAGAGACAGCCAGCAAGAGAGGGAACACAAGCAGGGGGAGTGGGAGAGGAAGAAGCAGGCTGAAGAAGCAGGCTCCCAGCGGAAGAGCCCGATGCGGGGCTTGATCCCAGAATGCCAGAATCACGCCCTGAGCCGAAGGCAGACGCTTAACGACTGCGCCCCCCAGGCGCCCCCCAGTAAGCATAATTTAATTCAGGTTGCAAGTATCCACCCAAACTCGATGCACGAAATACTCCACACTGTTTTTTCCTAGCTTGTCATTGCATAAAGATTGCACAATTGCACCACAGCAATCCAGAGAACAATACTTTTTATAGGTATATTATATTTAAACAAAGTGTGTATCGACAAAGGTAAAACTCAATTAAATAAAAATGATTATGCTCACCATGGATAATTTCTATCAGTACTATTCATATGGCTGAATAATAAAACCCACAATGGAACAGTTCCATTTAAAACTAATGTTGCTCAATTTATGGCCAGCTTTTCAAAATCTTAACTTCAATCACTTTCTTACTTAACACAATTATAGCCATAAATAATTCGAATTGATTAAATTTGAAAATGAAAAATTCAATTTATGAAAGGTTATAAAGCACAGTAAAATGCAGCAAATTTCTATTTATAAGTATATATCCAATAGCACATGAAAATTAGCTTACATTGTTTGCAAAGAAATTCTTTTTTTCCAGTTTTATTGAAAAATAATTGACATACATCACTGTAGAAGTTTAAGGCATACAGCATGATGGCTTGATTTACATATCTTGTGAAATGATTACCACAATAAATAGAGTTAACATCCATCTTCTCATATAGATACAATAAGAAGAAAAGAAAGAAGAAAAAAAATTCTCTTTGGGGTGAGAACTCTTAGGATTTACTCTTTTAACTTTTCTAAACATTATACAGCAGTGTTAGCGATAGTCATCATGTAAGTTACACCCCTAGTAATTACTTGTTTTACAATTGGAAGTTTGTATCTTTTGATAATCTTCTTCCATCCCTCCTCCCCCCATCCTCTGCCTCTGGTAACCAGAAGTCTGGTCTCTTTTTCTATGAATTTGTTTTGCTTTGTTTTTAGATTCCACATGTAAGTGAAAACATACAGTATTTGTCTTCCTCTATTTGACTTATTTCACTTAGGACAATGCCCTCAAGTTTCATCCTTGTTGTTACAAACGGTAGGATTTCCTTGTTTTTCTTTATGGATGAATAATATGCCACTGTGTGTATATATACCACCACTTCTTTATCCATTCATCCATGGATGGACACTTATATTGTTTTCATGTCTTGGCTATTGTAAATAATGCTGCTGTGAACATGGGAGTGCATATGCCTTTTTGAATTAGTGTTCTTGTTTGCTTTGGATATTTCCCAGAAATGAAATTGCTGGCATAAAATCATATGGCAGTTTGGTTTTTAGTTTTTCGAGGATCCTCCATACTGTTTTCATAGTGGCTGCACCAGTTTACAATCCCACGAACAGTGTGCAAGGGTTTCCTTTTCTCCACATCCTTGCCAACACTTGTTATTTCTTATCTTTTTGTTGATAGCCATTCTAAGAGTTATGAAGTGATATCTCACTGTGGTTTTAATATGCATTTCCCTAATGACTAGTGATATTGAGCATCTTTTCTTTTTTTAAAGATTTTGTTTATTTGTTTGAGGGGGGGAGGAGCAGAAGGGGAGAATCTCAAGCAGACTCTATGCAGAGCTTGGAACCCGACATGGGGCTCCATCTCGTGACCCTGAGATCATGACCCAAGCCAAAATCAAGAGTCAGATGCTTAACCAGGTGCCCCAATATTGAGCATCTTTTCATGTACTTGTTGACCTTTTGTAGATCTTCTTCAGAGGAATATTTCTTCAGGTCCACAAAGAAATTCTTAGTGCAAGTAATAAGATAATAAAACACCAAGTTATCAAACAGATCAATAGACAGAACTGAAGACTATCACAACAATTCTTTTCATAAGTAAAAATAACTGATATGGGAACGCCTGGGTGGCTTAGCTGGTGAAGCATCTGAATCTTGATTTCGGCTCAGGTCATGATCTCAGGGTCTTGAGATTGGGCCCTGTGTTGGGCTCCGTGCTGGACATGGAACCTGCTTAAGATTCTCCCTCTCCCTCTACCCCTTCCCCCTCACTCTCTTGCTCTCTCTCTCTCAAAAAAATGACTGATATGAGAATTTATTTTACTTATCCTCTTCTGATATTTAATAATGAGCATGAACACTCAATTAAAAATGGCCATATTCTTTCCCTAGTTTAGTATATTTGCTTATTATTTTACAATAGCTCTGAGCTATTGCTATGATGTCTGTAAAAGCTATAATTTTGCTACAAACCTTGAAATTAATTTAGAAAAATTTAATGTCCAATTTTTCAGTGCACAATTAAAGAAACAAGCAGGTTAAACTAATCGAAATGCCTTGGCGTAAATTTATTTAGAGTGTGGGAAAAGTATATTTTCATTTCAGATGGTTCTTAAACATTTATAATACCACATTTATATAAGAGACACACATATCAAGGCTGTTCCTAGGACATAGTAGGTGCTTAGAAAATATTTGTTGAATAAGTGATTGACACACTTTACCAAACAAATAAGCACATATTACCATGTCATAGACACACTTTCTCAAAATTATGGTTTTTTAAGCATTAAAAAGCATTCAAATGATGTGTGGTGTATTTACTGGAGGGGGTCAGGTACAAAGTCCTCAGACAAATGTTCCTTCACATCTGTTTTGTTTGTTGCACAGCGTGTCGATTTTTAACTATCTTTTCCAGACCCCCTTCCATTTCTGCACCTGTGAACTTACACTCAAATATTATTAGAAAGGTTCCATCCTTCCTCTAGGGAAGCACCCTTTTCACTTCTTATTTTGGAAAGAATCTCTGTTGGATTAGATGAGCTTGTACAATTTTCTCTGGCTTTTCAAAACTTCTTATAAAACTTCTTTCTTCTGGGCCCTCAGACCTGAAAGAACACTAGATACTGAATTTTACTTTCATTTCCAGTTTACTCTACTGCTTTTTAGTGGGTTGTAACATTTTGGTTTCCTACATTCATTTTAAGTCCCTCCCAAATCTATGTAATTTTGTCTCATGCCTCATTCCACATGTTTAGTGACTATCTAATCAATCCAATTGCATGTTTACATTATTACAGTTAAAAAGAGTTTCCTTTACTAGCCACACTGGTGTAACAGGTGTTCCTGTTTGAGGACATAGAAGGCATCAGGCTGGCAGGGAGTATCGTTGGGGAACACCAGGTCATCCTTGAGCAAAACAGGCTCCATGGTGGGGGGGCCTAGGGACGGGGTAGTATGAGCAGGGCTAGAGTGCCTGAGGATTCAGCCATGCAGAGCTCACACCAATTGCTTGAATAGAATTTACTCAAGACTTTTATTTTTGCCAGGGGCAGGGGGAGGGAGGGTGGCTGGGCATGGGAGGTATCACAGAATGGAATACTTGGCTTCTGACTCTCAGCTTCTTGCCTCTTGAGGTTTTGGGAATACCCAAGTAAGTACCAGACAGTGCAATTCCACCCTACCTGGTCCACATGTTGTGGATGCTAGATTGTCTATCCATTTTCCCTGTCCTGATCCCAACAGGCCCATTGTTGGGTAGGAACCCATCTCTCCTCCCCTATTCTCCCACAACCTACTGCTCAAGGGAAGCCTGATCCCTGCTCGGTTCCAAGTCTGCGACTGACTGGTCTAATAGGACTCTCATCCCCTTTGTCAAAGATTGGGTAGCCAATGGGCATGAGACCCAATTCGAGCCAATGAAGTGTGAGGAGAGGTTTGCCAGGACTTCGAGGAGGGACTTCCTCAATTTCTAGGAGAGCTTCTGGCACAGCTGACTCTCTTCTAACAGCAGTTGTGACAGACGAGGTCAGACTGGGGGCAGCAATCTGACCTCTAGCCAAGGGGGAAACCAAAGCAGAGAGGAGGGCACCGCTAGAAGTCAGAGGAGGGGAATGCAACCCTACTTTTTAATCCATGATTCAGGAAGGCAGTGTTTGTCTTTTTTCCTACTTCCCTTCTCTCCGTGGAGGGACTTCTAGAAATAATTGTAAAATATGTACAACATAAAAATTTGCCATTTTAACTATTGTAAGTGTTCAGTTCAGCAGCATGAAGTGCATCTGCGCTGTTGTGTGATCATTACTACTGTTCATCTCCAGGACTTTTCATCATCCCAAACTGAAGCTCTATACCTGTTAAACATGAAGAGGAACTTCTTTTTTTTTTTTATAATAATTTTTTATTATATTGTTAGTCACCATACAGTACATCCCTAGTTTTTGATGTAAAGTTCCATGATTCATTACTTGCATATAACACCCAGTGCACCATGCAATACGTGCCCTCCTTAATACCCATCACCGGCCTATCCCTGGCGATTCCAGGGTATGGGCTCTTGCTTCTCAGAGGAGGTCACAGTGTGTTTGAATGTCATACGCATAGCGGCGGCTTTCTCTCTGGCTTTTCCTTCCAGTTACATAGCAGGAGGGATGAGCTGTGTCAAGTCCTCCCTACATGGGGGAAGCCTGGAAGTCTTGGTCCCTCTACTTCTTTTTTCTGAGAAAGTACTGAGAGAGGACTGGTGGCTGGTTAGACAACCCTCCCCGCCGCCATCATTTGTTGTTAATCTGAACTTCAAATTTAAACTGTCTCCTATATTTTTATTTGCTAAATCTTGTATGCCTAGGTAAGGAGAATGCAGCCCATTGACTCTGGAGGCTTTGAAGGACCCCTGACAGCAGCTGTGGACACCAGTGCCTGGCAATAAGGATCAAGCAAGAAGCTGGCTAGAGTAGCATGGAGAGAGGATTGCGACACTCCATTTCCTCAAAATTCCAGTTGCTAGGATGGAACCTAAACTGTACCCCACATCCCACCTGACCTTAGATTGTGTGTGGCTGTTGAGGATGAGAATAGAGAGAGAGAATCCTGAACTGGTTGAGTATTAGCCCAAGAAGAGCTGAGAGAAAAAACCTGAAGGTGATTGAATGACCCTGGATCGGCAAGATGAAGCAGAAATGAGCACTCACGCACTAAGTTCAGTTACAGTGTAATAAGATCACATCTTCCACATCTGAGTGGGTGAGTGAAAATTTGTACCTGCAACAGGTAAAAGGTGGGATTGGTGAGATTGTCTCGGAGGTCTCTTGTGTAGCAACAGCTTCGTAGCTGTAGAGATGAGGCTTGAGGCTCTTGAAGGATAAGTAAGACATGGATTAGGTGAGGATGGGAGCATTTCAGAAACCCCGCTTGAGTGCCTGGTTCTGGGAGACCCAGCAAATGGGCGTGGGTGGGAAGAGGTGCGAGGAATATCATGACCGTTGTGTGTGTAAGCTGTCCCTGTGTTCTAAGTTTGCTGCTTCTTAAACATTGGTGGTTGAGAACTTGCTACAGTTAATAATTATCAACAGTGAGAGGCAGTTGATTTGTTCTGATTAACCTGATTTAAGAGCTGTTTTCTTTTGTTTTTTAATTGTTGCAGTATATCGACATACAATAAGAACCGTTTTCTTTTTTTTTTTTTAGATTTTATTTACTTATTTGTCACAGAGAGAGAGAGTGAGAGAGAGAGAGCACAAAGTAGGGGGAGCAGCAGGCGAGGGAGAAGCAGTTTCCCTGGTATCATGACCTGAGCCAAAGGCAGACGTCCAATCGACTGAGCCACCCAGGTGTCCCAATAAGAGCTGTTTTCTTAAGGGAACTATGAAAGGATTTTCTAGGAAATGAACTGGTGAACAAGCGCATTTTAACAGGGAGAGTCACAAAGGACGCAGAAAGTCTGAAAGCCAAGAGAATTGTTGCAGGGTGCGCCATGTTTAGCTTTCTGCCTAATCAAGCAATTCACACCGCAGGCACAGTGGGTTCTCTCTGCTTGCAGAGAGGGTGAAAGGCTTGGTTGGGTCTCCCCCAACTCTGCAGAGGAGATCTGGGGCCAAGGGCGCAGCTTTGTGCTCTGCCTGGCAGCTCCAGGCTCATCAACAGCAAGAGAGCACAGCAGTGGCGGGCGCTGGCAGAAGCAGGAGCCCGCAGGGCTGTTCCCGCCCAGTGAGGAAGAGGTGAGTCATGGAGTTGGTGACCAACTCCCTTCAGGGGAACCCCGTGGGCTGACACAGGGAGCAGGGGCGAATTGTCAGTCCGGAGCACACAGGCAAGCAGGATGTAGCCGACACCCACCAGTATATATCAGTACTATTGATCAATAGTCACACCTATAGATTTATATATGAAGGAGTGAGTGCTGGCGGTAGAAGAACGCTGCCACATATATATCTTTACTGGCTTTGAAGGACCTTATAAAATACATGGAAGGCTAAGAGTAGAGGTGGGCAGAAGCTATAAACATGTCACCCTCCATTTTAAAGGTGACCACTTGTGAAGAATAATGAGGAATGAAAATGGAAATATTGGTTACTCCCACTGTTAACTAGCAGGCTTTGGTTTTTAGATTGTGGCTTTTGATACCAGCCCTTCTGGCAGAGATTACTGAGTGTGCTGCATAAATCTGGGAAGACTTGTTTGACAGGAAACACCTACCTAAGTGAGAGATTCCACCCCAAATTGGAAGGAGTGGGGAGAAATAAAACCATGAAACCAGGTATCATTGAGGATAACCATAGTACTAAAGGAATATGAAAACAGAGACATTTTCAGGTGGAAGCATCAAGTGAATGGGTTAGAAGCAGTGTCCACAGGCTTCGAGATCTGTACACTATAGACCAGGTACAGGATCTGAGAAACAAAATATAGTCAACATTTTTAGACTGTGAGGTGAACATAATCCCATGGAGATGGGGTGCAATGGGAACTAATGTCTGGCCCAGGCCTGTCATACCCGTGAGAAAAGTGTCAGGAAGGCTAAAGCTCAGAACAAGCCAAAGCTTGTGGTTGGAAAAAAAAAAGGCCAAAGACAAGCAAAAGTTTTTTTAAAAAGCTGTGTTTGGGGCAAGAAGAGGATGGAAGGTGCAGGCCTGCTGTTTGGGAAATTTAGTGCAATGTCTGTAGATGATAAAGACCACGGGAGAATGACACTGAGTGTAGCTTCTGTCTCCTCCAGCAAAAGAATGCTTTTCAAAATCCACAGAGCTCAACTAATACACAGAGGAGAAGGAAAGATAGGGGAAGCATTCCAGCCTCCAAATACTTACCTGCCAGGGATGTGCTTGCTGAAGAATTGTTGTTAGCTAATTGGGTACAAAAATGAAGAACGGTGAGGAGAAGAGATCTTTACACAAAGGGATTAGAGTACTTATTTTAGAAGATCCCCTTTATGTGAGCTATTCCCCTCCCAGCATTCCAGGGGTATCTGCTAGGCTTAATGGGCGGCCTTGCCCTGCCACCTGCAAACCCTCT
Organism: Ursus arctos; assembly: GCF_023065955.2. Lineage (NCBI taxonomy): Eukaryota > Metazoa > Chordata > Mammalia > Carnivora > Ursidae > Ursus > Ursus arctos. The sequence goes on from NW_026622875.1 coordinate 26,446,333, forward strand.
TAATGCCAGGTTACAGAGAAAAGGCATAAGAAAGTTAAGCCTGCAGATTACAGATCAAGGTCAAAAGTCTTGCCGACTTCTCATTCTCAAAGGTAGGTGCATGGGGCAGAAAAGGTGGAAGGGCAATAGGAGGTCCTCTGGCGCTGGGGATAGGGGAGGAAGCGACCATGTCATTCTCTGCTAAGCTGACACCTGTTCTCAGCAGGTGAGTTAATCACTAATCTCTTAAAATAGCAGCTTGTTCCCTAAGCATTCTGGATTCCTAGTAAAAACGGCTCTTCAATGATTTCTTTTAAAGAGTCATAACTAGTCATAGCATGAAATATTGGGAAAATATTTTGGATAGCATGAAGAATTTAAAAGTCAACTTTAACCTCTTTTTCTAGAGATAGCCTCTGTTAGCATTTTCTTTTATAACATGTTACTTTTCTCTGATAATAGCAGGGCGTACATAGGATAAAAATTTGGAATATAAAGAAAAGCTTAAAGAATAAAATGAAAACCGCTTGTAATGTCACCACTGCTGATATTTTGATATCTTTCCTTCCAGTCTTTTTTCTTTGCATACACACATGTACATACATATGTAGGTACATTTTTAATAAAATGAATCATGCTGTACATGCAGTTTTGTATCCTATTTTTTACACTTGAAAATTACAACCTGAGCATTTTCCTTATCATTAAGTGCTGTTTAAGAGTATGATTATAATTGCCATCTGCTATTTCACTGTGCTGCAGTGCATCTAACCATTACTTGGCTTGTTTCCAGTTCCTCAGCATTTGAAAATAATGCCATTATAAACATCCTTGTATGAAAATCTTCACCTAGAATCCATTTCTCAAGGTGGAATTACTAGGTCAGAAACCAGGGATGTTTTTGAGGCTCTCAATACATAATGCTACCTTGTCATCCATGAAGGTGCTGTCACTTCGCTTTCCCCATCCCCCACCCCAAGGGGCACGTGACCACCCATATCTTGTTGACTTCTCTTAGATTTGCAATTTCTGTCAGATGCTTCAAGGTCTCCCTGCTTTGTGCAATCCCATCGCACCACTGCCATCTTGTGTTCTCCCTCTGTGGCTTTTCTAGGGAGAGAAGACATTCTGGTCCTTGGAATATTTGAAATGCTCTCCCTATGTTTCTCTAAAGACTTTTCCTGCTCCATAGCTATTTTTGTTTGTTTTGAGATGGTATGTATTTCCCTCAGTTTGGCCAGCTGGGTAACTCCTACCTGTCCTTCTGGACCCAGCTCAGACCTTGCCTCCTCTGCAAAGCTTCCTTTGACATTCCCAGTGGGGTTTAGGAGCCTCTCATCTATACTCCCCTCAGTCCTTCCCATGTCAAAGCACTTGTCACAGTGTGCCATGTGCTCAGCTGTCTCCCCTCAGATGTGAGCTCCCTGCAGGTAGGCACATGACTTTTTTTTCTTATTTTAATTCAATTAGCCAACATATAGATCATCATTAGTTTCAGATGCAGAGTTCAGTAATTCATCAGTTGCATATAACACCCAGTGCTCATCACAATGTGTGCCCTCCTTAATACCCATTACCCGGTTACCCCAACCCCCCATCACCCCTTCAGTAACCCTCAGTTTCTTTCCCATAGTTAAGAGTCTCTCGGGGCGCCTGGGTGGCAGCGTTGTTAAGCCTCTGCCTACGGCTCAGGGCGTGATCCCGGTGTTATGGGATCGAGCCCCACATCAGGCTCCTCCGCTATGAGCCTGCTTCTTCCTCTCCCACTCCCCCTGCTTGTGTTCCCTCTCTTGCTGTCTCTATCTCTGTCAGATAAATAAATAAATAAATCTTTAAAAAAAAAAAAAAAGAGTCTCTCATGGTTTATCTCCCTCTCTGATTTCTTCCCGTTCTGTTTTTCCCTCTCTTCCTCTATGATCCTCTGCGCTCTTATTATCCCTCATATAACTGAATCCATATGATAATTGTCTTTCTTTGATTGACTTATTTCACTCAGCATAATACCCTCCAGTTCCATCCACGTTGATGTAAATGGTAAGAGTTCATCCTTTCTGATGGTTGAGTAATACTCCATTGTATAAATACACCACATCTTCTCTATCCATTCATCCATTGATGGGACATCTTGGTTCTTTCCACAGTTTGGCTATTGTAGACACTGCTGATATAAACACTGGGGTGCAGGTGCCCCTTTGGATCACTACATTTGTATCTTTGGGGTAAATACCTAGTAGGGCACATGTCTTTTTTCACTGTATTTTCAGTGCCTGACACTGCATCTGGCAGGTATGGATATTTTATAGACACTGAATAAATGCTTACCTTATTTAAAAAAACCTTGAAGACTAATCTTTATTTCCATACCCTGTATTCTATCCCACTCTGCTTAAATATTTACTAAGAGTTTTTCTGATTACATAAAGATCTAGTGGTTGAGATATAAGTGACACATAATATTGTGTAAGTTTAAGGTGTATGACATGATGACTTGATATACATATATATTGTGAAATAATTACCACAACAAGGTTAGTTAACACATCTGTCACTTCACATAGCTGTCTTTTATGTGTGTGTGTTTGTGGGGAGAACTTTTAAGATCTACTCTCTCACCAACTTTCAAGTAGATAGTACAGTCTGTTAATTATAGTTACCAAGCTGTACATGAGATCCTCAGGACTTATTCATCTTATAATGGGAAGTTTTTACCCTTTGACCAACATCTCCCCATTTCCTCTAACCTCCCCCTCCCCAGCCCTGACAACCACCATTCTATTCTCTATTTCTATGAGTCCAGCTTTTCTGGATTTCACACATAAGTGAGATCATACTGTATTTGTCTTTCTCATTCTGATTTCACTTAGCTCAAAGTCCTCAAGTTTCATCCATGTTGTTGCAAATGACAGGGATTTCTTTTTTACGGCTGAATAATATTCCATTGTATATACCTACTACATTTTCTTTATTCATCCATCAGTGGACTCTTAGGTTATTACCATATCTTAGTTATTGTAAATAATGCTGCAATGAACACTAGAGAACGGATATCTCTTTGAGATAATGATTTTATTTCCTTCAGATATATACTCAGAAGTGGGATTGCTGGATCATATGGTAGTTCTATTTACAGTGTTTTAAAGAAACTCCATACTGTTTTCTACAGTGGTTATACTAGTTTATGTTCCATCAATAATGCACAAGGGTTTCCTTTTCTCCACATTTTTGCCAACACTTGTTATTTCTTGTCTTTTTGATGATAGCCATTCTAATAGGTATGAGGTGATACCTCACTGTGATTTTAATTTGCATTCCCCTGATGATGACTGATGTTGGGCACCTTTTCATGTAGCCATTGGCCATCTGTATGTCTTCTTTGGAAAAATGTCTATTCTGGTCCTTTGCCCATTTTAAAATTGGATTATTATTATTATTTTTGCTATTGAGTTGTAGGTGCTCCTTGTATATTTTGGATATTAACCCCCTTATCAGATACATGATTCACAATTATCTTCTCCCATTCTGTAGATTGCCTTTTCATTATGTTGATCAACCATTTCTTTTGCTGTGCAGAAGTGTTTCAGTTTGATGTAGTCCCACTTGCCTATTTTTGCTTTTATTGTTTGTGTTTTATGTGTCATATACAAAAAAACATCGCTGAAACCAATGTCAGGGAATTTTTTCTTTACGTTTTCTCCTAGGAGTTTCATAGTCTCAGGTCTTACGTTTAAGTTTTTAATTCATTTCAAGTTAACTTTTGTCAGTGGAGTAATATAGGGGTCTAGTTTCATTCTTTTGAACGTGATTATCCAGTTTTCCTAGTGCCATTTATTGAAGAGACCATCTTTTTCACATTGAGTATTCTTGGCTCCCTTGTCAAATATTAGTTGATTGTACATGCATGGGTTTATTTCTGGGCTCTCAATTCTGTTCCATCAGTCTACATGTCTGATTTTATGCTAAAACCATATGGTTTTGATGACTGAGTATAACACTGAGGTATAGTTTGAAATCAGGAAGTGTGATACCTCCAGATTTATTCTTCTTTCTCAAGATTGCTTTAGATATTAGGGTCTTTTGTGATTCCATACAAATTTTGGAATCATTTTTTCAATTTCTTTAAAAAACGCAATTAGAATTTTGATAGGGATTGCACTGAATCTATGGATGGGTTTGGATACTGTATTGGTTACTGTATTGGTTTGGGTACCTTGTATTGAATCTATAGATGGTAATCCTTGCTTGAGAACCTAGAGTTGATTTGAGACACCCCCCCCCCAAAGAAAAGGAAGAGGAGAAGGAAAATGAATGAGGAAATGAGAGGGAGGAGAAATAGATCAGAATACAAATTATAATTTACATTTCCATATGATTTTTAGTTCACAGTGTTCTGTCATACACTTGTGGCAACTCTAAGCTCCTGCCTGAAAAAGATGAACCTTCATGCCAGATGCTGTGATGGCACTCTGTATCATCTTCCAGAGTACCTCTCACAATTACTGGCATATATTTATTAGTGATCACTAATCTATCCCCAATACCTAGCACACTGCTCAGTGCATTGCAGCTATTTAGTAATTGTTTATGAACTCTGAGAAGCCTTATCATCTACATCTTATAGATATATCATTAGAGAGTTGACATTTCAATCTAGGGAACTGGATTCCAAGTTTGTTGCTCTTTCCAGTAAACATCAGCTAATATAGTGCACTTTTTTTCTTTCATGGGAAAAATATGAAAGTGGGAAAAAAATGGAAGGGGAGAATAACTGAGAGAAAGAAGAAAGGGAAGAGGGGAAGAAGAAATCATAGAGATGGAGAGAAGTGGTTTGAAATTGATACCTTGATGAGGAAGTGAGGATAAATACAGACTCACCAAAGATGGACTTTGCTGAGCAGGACTGCCCGACCCCCAGGAGTGGAAGTGTGGTAAGGTGGACCACAACTACAATTTCCATGCTGGATTCATACACATGCACAAATGACCAAGTGTGTCCTGCCTGTGTTCTTACTAGACTACGTACCGCAGCAAGCGGTCTGCTAAGGGACAGGAAAACCAAAGGCCAAGGTTTAGTCAGGAAAACAATATTGGACATCATCACTACCTTGAAAGCTCGTTCCAATTCTCCTGTTGATAAGCAGTATCTCTGTTAGGACGAAGGGAGACCAGACTAGTAGGTAACATGGAACAGGATTAAGTAACCAAGTACAGATCTGAGCTCCTAGGGCTGGATTTGGAAGCAGCAAGTGATATGGGTAAGGCTCATCCCTCTAATATATTTCTTGTATGGCAGAATGGGCCACCAGCAGGACTGTGGCAATGACTTAGGCTTCCACTCGCTGTGTTTCAGGGCCCCAGAATGGGTGAGACAGAACCCAACAATTGGGTATTAGGAGATGGTCTCACATTTGCTTCTTTTAAGGCAGACAGGGAGATCTTGTGACTGCTTATCCCCAGGTACACTGTCCTCCCCGTAGCAGGGTACCTCTGGTGGAGATCACCTTGCATTTACTCATGTGCCTCCAAAGCTTCTCATTTTCCACATTAGCCATGATGTACAAGAGGTCGTGAAACACTGCCCTAGCCAAGACTCTCATAGGGAGGGAGGATTAAGTGTGAATATGGACATGTCTCTGTCTGGGAAACTTCTCATTACCTAGTCCTGAGATTTATTAAAAGGGGCAGATAGATCTAGTCAAGTTCACTGGGCAGCCCCTCTGCAGGTACAAGAGATTAATGGCTTTCAAATCTGTTAGGCCAGTGATTCTTCAAATTTAATGATAAGAGTCTCCTGGCAGGCACATTAAAACAGTTTCCTGGGCCCTTCCCCTGAGATTGGAATTCGGTAGTTTGGACTAGGGCTCACGCATGCATTTTTGATGAGCTCCTAGGTGATGCAATGCTGCTGGTCCGAGGCCCCTACTTTGAAGTTACTCCAGAAAAAGACGGGAAAAAAGCAGGGGGAGGAGAGGTGGAGATAATAGACTACCAGACTCTCTAGGGTGTTCACTCGTGTATGGGATAATCCTGTGTGTGTGTGTGTGTGTGTGTGTGTGTGTGTCTGTGTCTGTGTGTGTGTGTGCGGGGAAGGGTTGTTTGGTCTTTGCATGCTCTGGTTCTTGCTCTCCCCTCCACAATGAGGAAACTAGTTCCTTGGAGTTTAGGGAGGCAGAAAATGGAGGCCAGTGGATGGATAGAGAACTGGAGAGCTGAGAGGGGAGAGAGAAGGAGGAAGCACAGGAAACTCAGGACCTAGTGATGGAAAAGTTTTCCAGGCAGTTTGGGGTGGGGGGGCCCATGTGAGAGCAGCTGTGGGGCATGAGTGAAATAGATGGGAGAGGAAAGAGAATTTCTTTGAGTGCCATGGCCCTCAAGGTGCCAGGGTATAAATGGAGACCGTGCAAATGTATCTGTGAAATGCAAGAAAGAACTCAAGTTATTGTGAAATTAATTTTTGACTGCTGGTGGCATGTGTCTTAGGATATGAAGCTGCTGTGTCTTCGGCTTCACTATGGTTATGGTAGCATGATAGTTCTGATATATCATATGCGGGAGACTGGGGGGCCCAGGGCCCAGTGGGTCCCTCATCCTGATTAAGTCCCTTCCTTGTTTCTCACTGGGCCAACTGTTGCAATGGTTCTCTGCTGATATTCTGCCTTGAAGCCTGGTCCCTGTAATCCCTCCACACACAGCCATTAGGCTAATAAGCCTAAACTAGAACTCTGAGAGCAACAGCTGACCTGCAGTGACTTCTGCCCCAGAGCCCTAGTTTTAGAACAGCCTTCCATTTCCCCTCCTAGCCTCTGAAGAGATTATTACAGGTTCCACTGACTGTTGATTTTAACCAAAATACCTTTCAAGGCAGTCAAGACCTCAGACTCCTCATTTCTATGGATGCTTCCAATATCCTTTCCAGCCACATGTACTTCACATTCCACACCTTTGTTCCCTGGACATTTACTTATAGTTTTCCACCTCCATGCTTTTGCACATGCTATTCCTGCCAGCTGGAATGTGTTCCTTACCCTCTGCTTGGTAAGGTAGGGATTTTTAGTATATTCTTAGCTACATTCTTCAAGGTGTAGCTCAAATGCCTTGTCTTTCAGGAATCTTCTCTGATCATCTCCAATCATCTGTCCCACTACGAATCTTTCTTTGTACTTTCCTGTACTATAAACTCCACTTATATTGTGGATGCCTATGTAGTCTCGTCTGTCCCCCTCAACCTGTGTCATCCAAAATGGTGGCCACTAGCCACGTGTGGTATTTAAATTAATTAAAATGAAATGAAATACAAAGTTCAGTTTCTCAGCGTCACTAGCCACATTCAAGTGCTCAGTAGCCCACGTAGCTAGTGGTTAGTGTATTGGACAGCACAGACAAAGAACCTTCCACCATCACAGAAAGCTCTATTGGACAATGATGGGACCATATGTCATTCACTCCATCTCATGTTTATTGAAAAAAAATTAGTTGCATTGAATCAATTAAAATTTTATTGGTTGTTTTGTATTGATTTGCCAACCAGCACTGGAGCTTCATGTTTTCAGCTTTTAAAAAGGCTTGCTTTCTCTTTTGAGGATGGGCTATGTTCTGTTGAAATGAAGCCCTGTCTCCCCTTTCTGTGGGTTGCCTTCATTTCAGAGCCTTTCTGAGAGTTGTTTGGTGCATGTCTTCCTCTGAGATGTGGCCTGGGTCACTTCCCATGCTTAACCCTTGAACAGCATTCGTTAGTAATGAGGCGTCTGCCTTGGAGGGAAGAGCAGAGTGCTGTAACCCTTAGGGTTATGCTACCACACAGGAGAGGCTGCCTCTCCTAGACAGACCCTCACGCCTGCAGGGGGCAAGAGACATGGACACAAGGACACCTGTGACAATCAGCAATGGTATTTTGAGCGATCCTTTCTCGTTAACTTCTTTCAAGACTGTTTGTGGAAGAGGCTTCCCGGAAGGCACCACAAGGCCAGAGTGACCACAAGAGGGCACCAACGCACCTTAAACAGCCTTTACCTCCCCAAACCTCTGGAACATTTCCTTGCAATGCAAGGGCAGGACACAACGAACACACATCAGATGAGAAAGGAATAAGAAAAAAAAAAGAAAAAAAATTCATCACGTTGTTCTGTCTAACTGGAAGGCCTGCTTACCATATATTTATGCATCAGGACCTCCTTAAATATAGGAATCACAAGAACGTTAGACAATAATAGGCAGACAAGAGATTAGATTGAAAATACTTCAAATAAGAATGTGAATAGGTCAGTAGACTTTAAAACAGAATAAACCGCACTTCGAAGCAGGGTAGCTATGGAAACATTACTGAAATCATTCTGTTACTTCATGGCTGCGGTGGTTTCTGCAACCAGAAAATGCTGTCAAGGGAGGACAGAATATTATTTTCTTTTTTCTCTCCAGTTTTATTGAGAAATAATTGACATATAAGTTTAAGGCATACAGCATGATGGTTTCATTTACATATATTGTGAAATGGTTCTTATAATTTTCTTATAAATAATACAACAGAGGATCTTATATGGAAAGTTGCAAGAAATTAGATTTCAGAGGTAGAGATGTTTCGATAAAAACACCAACAGCTTTAATTTGGTTTCTGATAACTTAGCTCTGGGTTTGCAGTTGTTAAATTTTTCTCTATTTCTGTTTTCTGTTGCAGAAAGAGAGCTGGTGAGAGATTTGTTTCCATGTCTCTGGTTATATTATATACACGCAAATGTACGCACATTAAGCATGGCTGATAGAAGTCACCTTCACCCCTGGTATGACTTATGTGAGGGCAAGTGACCTATATGTAGCACTTGGACAAGGGGTTTACTTTTTTATAGTGGGTAGGCCTGAAGCTATGCTTCCTAAAGCCACTGGGTTCTGCCACTGACTCTCCAAGACCCTAGAGCATCTGTACATGCCCTCTAGCTTCCAGGCAAACCGCAGTCAGCACATAAAGGTTCCATGGCTCTTCGCTGACCGCGCCCATCATATAGGTGGAGGGGAAACAAAGTTGATATAAGAGGGTTAAGTATTTGGTAAGGAGGGTAAATGTGGTAAGATACGGTTAGTAAGGAGCCCAGCATGCCTCTATCCTGGCCTGATGAGCACCTCTTCTCTCCAGAGTTTCAAGGGAGCTGTATATAAAAGGAACACTAATAAATTGGGAATCAAATACCCAATATGGCAATGTAGTAAGCTCTAGTAGGAGACCGCATTTTCCATGTGACTGAGGTCTCAAGACAAAGAGGTGGGATTTCCTAGCTTCACTTGAACCTAAAAATTAGAATATTACTTCTACCAGCCTGGCCACAAAGAGAAAGGAAGTCAGAGGGGTAGGAGCGTGTAGCAATATACAGAGCGGGCCATGACTTAACGGCATGTGTGAGAAAGAATAAAGGAAAAGAGCAGAGGAGCCTCGCATAATTATTTAAAAAGACAGTGGTCAATATCCTGGGGGGGGGGTGTAGGGATTTTGTACAGTCCGACTTGTCTTAGGGAAAGAGATCTCAGGTTCCTCCTTAGAAGTGGATTGAATAACTTCAGTGAGCATCAGAATTACCTAGAGACCTTATTGAAACACAAGTTGCTGGGTACCACCCCAGAGTTTCTGATTCAGTAGGTTTGGAGTAGGGCTGAAGAATCTATTAACAAATTAATGGGGATCCTGATGTCTCTAGTTCAGGGACCATGCTTTGAAAGCCACGGCTCTAGAGCATTGTAAGTGGTTTAGGTAAAGTACCAATAATGTGGGTATAATATGGATTTAATTCTGTCCCTGAAACAGAAACCTAACAAATGGCTTATTACTTAAAAATATTTATAATTCACACATCATACAATTTCTCCATTTCGAGTACATAATTCAATGGTTTTTAGTATGTTCACAGTATGCGTACCTCTGTTAGATAACTTTCATCACCCCGAAAAGGAACCTGTACTTATTAGCAATCACTCCCCATTCTTCCACACTCCTCCAGCCATAGGCAACCACTGAACACTTTGTCTTTTTTTTTTTAAGATTGATTTATTTATTTTAGAGAGAGAGCACAAGAGTGGAGAGGGCCAGAGGGAGAGGGAGAGAGAGAGAGAGAGAGAGACAGACAGACACCCTACTGCATGAAGTCCAACTCAGGGCTTGATCCCATGACCCTGAGACCATGACCCAAGCCCGAAATCAAGAATCAGACATCCAGGGATGCCTGGGTGCCTCAGTCAGTTAAACATCTGCCTTCCGCTCAGGTCATAACCCTGGGGTTCTAGGATCGAGTCCTGCATCTGGCTCCCTGGAGCCTGCTTCTCCCTCTGTCTGCAGCTCTCCCTGCTTGTGCCCCCTCTCTCTCTCTGACAAATAAATAAATAAAATTAAAAAAAAAAAAAAGAATCAGATGTCCAATCGACTGAGCCACCCAGTCACTCCACTTTCTGTCTTTATAGATTTGCCTATTTTGTACATTTCATGTAAATGGAATCACATAATATGTGGTCTTTTATGGCAGGCTTCTTTCACTTAGTATAATGTTTTGAAATTTCATCCACGTTGTAGCATACACCAGTACTTTATTCCTTTATATTGCCTAGTAATATTTCACTGTATGTTTACAATCCATATTTTATTTACCCATTCATTAGTTAATTGATGTTTGGGTTGTTTCTACTTTTTGGCTATTATAAATAATGCTGCTATGAACATTCATGTACAAGTTTTTGTGTGGATATACTATTTCATCTTTCCTAGGTCTCTACCTAGGAATGGATTTGCTGGGTTATAGGATAACTCTATATTTAGCATTTTGAGGAATTTCCAAAGTGTTTTCCAAAATGGCTAAAATTTTACACTTTACATGCCCATCAGCAGTGAGGGTCCAATTTCTCCATATCCTCACCGACCCTTGTCTTTTGATTATAGCTATTCTACTGGGCCTTAAGTGGTATCTCACATTGTTTTGATTTGTATTTTCTTGATGACTAGTAATGTTGAGAATCTTTTTTGTGCTTGTTAGCTATTTGTATATCTTCTTGGAGAAATGTCTCTTCTTATCTTTAGATCATTTTAAAATTGGATTGTTAGCCTTTTTATTATTGAGTTGTAGGAGTTCTTTATATTCTAGATGTAAGTTCTTTATCACAGTTATGACTTAACATTTCTCTCATTATGTGTGGGTTTTCTTTTCACTTTCTTGATGGTGTCTTTTTTTTTTTTAAGATTTTATTCATTTATTTGAGAGCGAGAGAGTGAGAGAGAGAGCACAAGAGAGAGACAAGGCAAGGGGCAGAGGGAGAGGGAGACTTGATCCCAGGACCTCAGGATCATGACCTGAGCCGAAGGCAGATGCTTAATCCACTGAGCCACCCAGATGCTCTGATGGTATCTTTTGAAGAACAAAGGTTTTTAAATTTCGATGAAGTCTGATTTGACCATTTTTAATTTTAGCAATTTGCTTTTGGTGTCACATCTAAAAAACCAATGCTTAATCCAATGTCACAAAGATTTACTTCCATGTTTTCTTCTAACAGTTTTATAGTTTTAGCTCTTATGTTTATGCCTATGATTAATTTTAAGTTAATTTTTGTGTATGGTGTAAGGAAAGGGTCCAGCTTCGTTCTTTTGCATATGGATGTCCAGTCATCATCCATTATTTTTAAAAAAACAACAAATAAAAAATTAGGGCAAAGAAAAAGGTTCCTGTTTGGTGTGAACTTTTAAAATATTAATGTGGTTTGTACAGTATTTATTTTTATGGCTTTGCTCATACGTGATCAGATGTACTTATTCATCTAGTAAATACTTACAGAGCATCTGCTTTGTCCCAAACATGCCTAAGTTGCTGGTGATATAGCAATAAATAAAGCAAAGTCTTTACCTATAAGCAGCCTATGTGCTCGTGAGGAAGATGGGTATAAACAAATAAATGATCGGTGGTAGTGGTAAGTATTATGAAGAAAATGCAGAGTAAGAGGGTAGAAGTTGGGGTGCCAGAGTGGCTCAGGCAATTAAGTGGCCAACTCTTGATTTCAGCTTGGGTCATGATCTCAGGGTCGTGGGATCGAGCCCCACATCGGGCTCCATGATGGGTGGGGAGTCTGCTTGGGGTTCTCTCTCTCCCTTTCCCATAGCCCTTCCCCCAGCTCACACTTGCTCACTCTCTCTCTCTCTCTCTCTCTCAAATAAATAAATAAATAAATAAGATCTTTTTAAGAAAAGAGGGAAGAAGTTATGTGGGAGTTAGGGAGAGAATGCTATTTTATATTGAGTAGGAAATTTGGGGAATGCCTCTCTAAAGTGGCCGCATTTATTCAGTGATCCTAAAGTAAGGGAGCAAGCCATGTAAATATCTGGAGGAAGTGTTCCAGGCAGAGGGAAGAGAAAATGCAAATGTCATGGAGCAAGAATATTCTTGGAATTTTCTTAGAAGAGTAAACAAGGCAGTGAGGCTAGAGTGTGATAAATGAGAGGGAAATGGGTAGAAAATAATGTTGGAGAGGTAGTCAGGGACTAGGCCCCTGAGAAAACCAGACTGCCCAAGAATTGTCTGATCTTTTGCCTGACAAAGCATTTTGAGTTACCAGATTTGCATTGGCCTTGAACAAAAGTCAATACCATTCTTTCTCCCTCTTTGAATCTAGTACCTGCCTCAAAACTTTTAGTAAACAGGTTAATAATAAAGAATACAAATATATGAACATAATTCTAAGGCACAGATTTACTTGAAAATAAACAAAAATCAAAGTAATTCAAAGGAAAAAGTAATTCAAAAAAGAAACTTTCAGAGTCCCTATTTTGTTTTCCTATGTGATTTCCATTACCCAAACCTTCCCCCTTTCTTAGTTTAAGGTCTGTGACCAGGTCTGCTGGTTGCCCACCAAAAATCTCCTCTTTTCTCCAATTTAGTAATAGGAAGACCTGCTCAGCCACAGACTCCCTTTTCTCAAATTCCCTTACAGTAGCTGGGCTCATGTGACCAGTTTTCACCAATGGAATATGAGTGGAAGCAATGTGTATCACTTCTGAGCTGTGGCCTTTAAGAGGCAGGTAGACCTTTTGTAGCTCTTTCCTTTTCACCAGCTGAATGCAGAGACTGCAGGGGATGATGGGGCCCTAGAGGATAGTGTAGCCACAAATTGAAGGAGACTGGGTCCCTGAATCAGTATATGATGAAGAGCTTCCCACTGATTCAGAAAAGCTTGCCTTGAATAATTATGTGGGCAAATTAATATTTCTTTTTGTGTTTGAGCTATTACATCTGTGAATATGTTTGTGACAGCAATTTAGCCTACTGTAACTAATATAAACTCAACTTGGACAAAAACAAAAAATAAACTACTTGGAAAGCTAGATCAAAGGGAACTAGGATTGAGAACAAGTTCAGATTGGGATCTGAGAAAGAGGCATCTGGACAGAGGAGGTTCATGATCAAATGGCTTCCTCTCTCTGGCTGTATGCACTAAGATTGTGTGGCAAAAGAGCTTTTCATCTTTGCTGTGCCCTTGGCAGTGGAGGTGAAGGGGTGGTGTGGGTGGTGGTGAAAGTGTGGCAGCAGTAATGGGGCAGGGAATAACTCTTGAATGTGTCTTCAGGACCACCAGAACAAGTTGGCAGAAATGATGCCTGACCTGGGGAGGGTCACTGGGCCCTGAGTATGTCTATCATCTCTGTTCAGCAGATGAGCTGCAGACCTCCACAGACCATAAGCAGGAACTTATTGATTCAATAGAACTCTGACTTTTTTCTTTTAAAGATTTACTTATTTTAAAGAGAGAGAGAGAGAGAGTGAGAGTGCATGAGTCAAGGGAGGGGGAGAGAGAGGATGAGAGAACATCAAGCAGACTCCCTGCTGAGCCTGGAGCCTAACTTGGGGCTCTATCCCATGACTCTGAGATCATGACCTAAGCCGATATCAAGACTTGGCCACTTAACTGACTGAGGCACCTCGGTGTCCCTGACTACTACTAATTCTTCTTCTAATTCTCCTTCTTCTTCTTCTTCTTCTTCTTCTTCTTCTTCCTCTTCCTCTTCCTCTTCCTCTTCTTCTTCTTCTTCTTCATTCTTCTTCTTCTCCTTCTTCTTCTTTAAGATTTTTATTTATTTATTTGTCAGAGAGAGAGAGAGTGTGAGCACAAGCGGGGGGAGTGGCAGGAAGAGGTAGAAGCGGCAGGCTCCCTGCTGAGCAAGGAGCCCGATGTGGGACTTGATCCCAGGACCCTGGGATCATGACCTGAGGCAAAGGCAGATGCTTAGCTGACTGAGCCACCTAGGTGTCCCCTGACTTCTTTTTTTTTTTTTAACTGAAAGAATAAAGATCTTTATTAGGCACTGTAAGTATCATTCAATAATCTTCAAATTCATCGCATGAAAATCTAGCCACAATCAATCAAGCTTAATAGTTCATTCTGGCACGATTCATGGGTTAGGGTGAAACTCCCATCAACTTACATTACATTAAGACATTGAGATACCTACTGAGCTCTCGAGGTCAGGGAATAAAGAGCTACACCTCATTTCCAATTACTAGTGAGCACTCCAACTATTTATGGAAGAAGAGGTCATTTGTATGAGGCAAGGAGAATTCTGGGCTGATGGCACTGGCCATAAGGTCACATGGACACTAGTGAATCTCTTTGCTGAGGAAAGTAGATTAAGGCACATTAACTTTGGGTAAGTCGAGTAAGTAGGAGGTATGGTGAATTTAGGTGAGTGCAGTAAATGGTGCTGGCCAAATTTTGTCAAGTGATTTGGTGATTTAAGGATGAGAAATCTGCCTGTAGCCACACCTGGATTTTCTATTCCTTTTGTTTCTTTTTCCTTAAAATTTTTAAAGGCAAAAATTGAAAAACTTTTCACTTTTATCTCAGCTGGGCCAAGAGAAAAATTACTTATTAAAGTTTAAGCCAAGACAGGTGGGAAGAGCAAACTGCCACAGGAAGCAATTGTGATGCTCTAAGAGGTCATCTCTCTTAGAGGAGTGAGGGGCTGGGATAAATGAAGACAGGTGTCTTTCCTGGGAGGGCATTAGGATAGAGATGGTTGGTCCTCCTTTCCTCCTGGAATTTTTCTTCACAAATTTCCATGTGTGTGTGTATGTGTGTGGTTGTTAACTTTTTATTTGCAAATAATTTTAAACCTATACTATAGTTACAAGAACAAGAATAGAACATAGAACGTCCATGTACTCTTTCCCCATATTCACCTACCGTTAACATCTTGTTGAATTTGCTTTATCATTTGTGTGTGCTTGTGCACTAACACATACACACACACGCATAATTTTTTCTGAACAATTTAAATGATATTGTATACATCATTGCCTTTACCTCTAAGTACCTCGGTGTATATTTCCCAAGACTAAAAATAGCCTATTTTTAAAAAAATTTTTTTATTATGTTATGTTAGTCACCATAAAAATAGCCTATTGACCACAATACAATTGATTTACATTACAATGCAATTCACAACACAATTTAACATTATGCAGTTGTTGGAGCAAATCTAGCTTCGATATTCTAATATTTTTAATTGACCCAATAATGTTCTTTATAGCATTTTCCCCCCTTTCAGTGATGGGTCCAGTCTAGGATCAGGCATGACATTTAGTTATTATTTCGCCTTTTTAGTCACTTTTAACTTGGAACATATCTATAGCCTTTCTTTTTCTTTGAAGACATTGGTATTTTTTTTTCAAAATTTTGTTTCAATTCAAGTTAGTTTGTAGAGAGTGTAGTATTAGTTTCAGAGGTAGAATTTAGGTGAGTGATTCATCAGTTGCATGTAACACCTAGTGCTCATTACATCATGTGCCCTCCTTAATGCTCATCACCTAGTCACCCCATCCCCCCACCCCACTCCCCTCCAGGGGCCCTCAGTTTGCTTCCTGTACTTAAGAGTCTCTTATGGCTTGACTCCCTCTCTGTTGAAGACATTGATATTTTTGAAGAATTCAGTACTTAAAAAAAAATGTTTTTCATTTTGGATTTGTCTGATGTTTCCTGATAGTTAGGTTCAGTTATGCATTCCAGGTATAACCCACAGCTAGTACTACATCTGGAGGCCTCTTTTTGGTGATGCTAATTTTGTTCACCCCCCTTTAAGGAGACCCTTTAAGACCATGAAGATATTATGCTCCCCATCAGTATTCCCTTCCAGATTTAGCAACCATTGATGATTCTTGCTTGAACCAATCTTTGCCCTGATGGTTACAAAATGATGACTTCCCAACTCCAGTAATCCCCAAATTTACCAGTTGGCATTTGGCTTTCTCTGTGATTTTGATTCTGTTATAAGAGCAACTTTCCTCATAGAACTCAGGAAGAACTGATTCCCATAATGTACAAATTTGAATTCTATTTTTGTACATAGGAATAGGATGTTTTACTCTTATATCTGACAACCTGCTAAAATAAGATATCATAGAAAAACTTCTCAATCTTGGCTTAAAAACATTATATTCTGTTGAAATATTGTGTAGGTAGAAGGAAGATTGTGAATGAGTTGGGAGGTCTTTAGCACCTAGTAAAGAAACAACCGGGGGCACCTGGGTGGCTCAGGCGGTTAAGTGTCTGCCTTTGGCTCACGTTGCGACCTTGGGGTTCCGGGATGGAGTCCTACTTTGGGATCCCAGCTCAGTGGGGAGCCTGCTTCTCCCACTCCCTCTGCCTGCCACTCCCCCTGCTTGTGCTCTCTCTCTCTCAAATGAATAAATAAAATCTTAAAAAAGAAAAAAAAAAAAAGAAACAACCAAGTAAGAAAATAAACAGTTGACTACCATGGACAGAAAGGCTGGTTGAAGAAGGCTTTCCCCTTTGTGTTACATTACCTCCTTCTTACGAGAAAAGGAGAAAAGCTACCGTGTGTATGTGTGTGTGTGTGTGTGTGTGTGCCGCACCGTGTATACTACGTGGGTTGAATCTAATTCCTCTTCTTGGCTGTTGGCAAATGGTGCAGAGTGGAAGGTCAGCCTCTCATGAGAAGAACAGAGCGATTAGACAGCGAGACTGTTAATTAGAATGCGAAGACTGCAGTGGGGCACTTTCTTACTGATAAGCTGTGTGAAGGTAGCTAAAATTGGGAAAAGCTGGAGAGACACCATGTGGAATATTTTTGGTGCCAAAATCTCTAATACCCTGAAGAAAAAAAAAGCCAAGTGTCAACCCAAAGAGGATTTAAAGTCTAAGGAAAGACAGGGTGAATTTGAGTTTAAGCTGTGAGTGAGTGCCAAGACTGGATTAAGTGGTGAATGATGACCACTAACGGTAGTAACGAGGTATACGCATTTCTTTTAATCTTGCTCTAAATGCTGTAATCAATTTTTATCTATAATAATTTGAGATGAATTGTTATGCTTTGTTAACTTAATGAAGTATTCTATTTCTATAGGAAAAGCATGGAGGCGTGGAAAAGCATGTTAACTTCTCTTTCTTTTGTGGGAAACCTCTTGTTCCAACCTACAGTCACATCAAGGCCACGTCTGCCCCAGGAGCAGCCAGCAAAAATGGTAGTCATAGTTATGAGGGGGAAGAGTCCATATGTGCAAGGTCCAAAACCCAAACCTACAAAAAGGTAGCAAGCAAGTTTTTCAGAGGAATGAGAGACAGTGAGAGGAGCCATAAAGGTGCCCAGAGCCCGTGGAGACAGAAATTCTGCCCTGCATCCCTGATAGATGGATGGAGCTTGAGTCAGGGAGATGACTTTTGGCCTAAACATCAACCGAAAGTTGATGAGACCTTGAATACACCAGCCTCTTTGTCTAGATGCTTCTTATCCGCACCATAGGGCCAAACGCTACCATTTCCAAACTTCTTCTATCCCATTACTGCTCTTGCTGATGTTACATGGTCTAAACTATTAAGGACCGGGATGGACGGGGGCCCTGTTAAGAGAGTTTTCCCCTTAGTGTCAGGAAATGGTAAAATGATTTCCAGAAGAGATGCCTTGGAAACTTTATATACATTGCAAAGGGAAAAGGCAAACCCCTTCCTAATTAAAAAGAAAGATGTTTGGAGGACAGGCAGGGACATGCAAGTGTAGGGCGAAAGTACTAGAAACAATAGCATTGGGGGTGAATCACAGCCCCTCGTTTCCTAGCTCCTTGCTCGGGGTATTAGTTACCTAAACCCCCTGACCATCAGTTTTGTCATTCTCATCACAGGCGTTAAAAGTACTTACCGCTTGGTGTTGCAAGGAATAATTTAATAATTTATATTTAATAATTTATGTAAATCTCTTGGTACGAAGCTTGAAACACAGTGAGCATTAAGTAAGTGGTAGCCAGTGTCGGTGGCTATTATCATCAGGCCTAACTTACGGTGCCGGATACAGAAACACTTGTGCAATCTGCCTCCTGCCCGCCTACTTATCTTGTCTCCTGCCATTCACTCATTCCTTCATCCCTATAGTATATATTCACCATGAACATGCACCAGACTCCAGCCAGGCCTGTGCCCGTTTCTTCTCCGCTTTCTCACCTTTGTTCTTACCATGCTTCCGAACAGATGCCCCTTCCCATGGTTTCGTCTCATCCTGAGGCTCAGGGTAAGTCCAGTTTGCTCCCTGAAGCATTTGAGCTATTTCTGCTCACTTCAGACTCTACCCTTCTTTGAATCATTATTGGAATTATTGTTTGTGTCATAGAGTTTAGTGCTGGATTATATAGAAAAGAACTTTCTGTGATGATTGAAATACCCTATACGTGTGTTGTTCAATAATAGTAGCCACTAAGTGTATGTGGCTATTGAGCATTTTAAATGTGGTTTGTGTGGTTGAAGAAGTTAATTTTTAATTTTATTTAATTTTAATTAATTAAACTTTACATTTGAATGGCCACCTTGGCCCAATGAGTCAACCACCTACTCTGACAAAACCTTTTGTGAGAGGTAAGACTTGTGTGTTCTACTGGCGTCCTTGGGTCTTCCCGAGGTGTCCCCTTTTGTCCATAGAGAAATCAAAGGATGGATTTAGGGGAAGACAAAAGACAAGGGATGGAGGGGCCGTGCTCTGTCAGAGGGCGTTGGCGTGAGCTAGACCGAAGTTGGGGTGAATGGGACCCAGTCTGATGCCTCCTATCTTTTATGAGTAATCCTGCAGAACTGGCTGCACTGCTCAGCAGGACGTACAGGAGTCCCACCCTGGTGATACGGCAGGCCTTGCAGCTTTACATGTGAGTGAAGTTTCTTGTGGGGTCCCTGGAGTCAATGCTGGGGCATCCCACTTGGCCTGGATCAGGCCTCTGTTTGACCCATTCTTCCTGACCTCACCCTTCCCTGAGAATCCTCACCCTGCCACTCAGCTCTGCTCCTGATTTCAGACTCCTCAGAGCTGCTTCAGAGTCCTGTCTATCTTGAGTCTCTTCTTCTGTTTCCCCAACAGTCCATGAACTTTTAGAGATCATGGGCCATGTAGAGGAGCTGATGAATGTTATGGACACTCTTAGAAAAATGCACACCACATTCACATGCAGTTTTGCAGTGTTTCAGCAGGGTCACAGATCCCTCAAACCCCAGGCCTAGATCTGAGACCCTTGATTAAGAACACTTTCTTTCATCTGACCTTAGAAGTTCCATATGTTGTTCCTTCCTCTCTCAGCACTAGCTCAGCTCTAACTAATTCTGTACTCACTGGGTAATGTTTTGATGACTGGTTCAAGGCTCTAGTTACCTTAATAACAGGAACAGTCACTCTAAATAGCTATGAGGAGTATTTCAGTCACTATAAATATCTATCCCCATTGGTAGGTTAATAGATTGGCATTATAGTTTATAAATCCTCCCCCACCCCCTTGCCAAAGAGTATTGAGAGCCTGATTATATCTAGGTGAGATAGTAAAATTCATAAAACACTAGTGCTGAGCTTCAGACTCTGGACAGAATACCTCCCTACCCCTCCCCTCTCCATTTCCAGTTAATTAGAGGTTTCCAGCTCTGAACCTGTCATGTAGTATCATTTATATCCTCAGTTGAACTTTGAATTTGCACTTCTCTAACTCATCTGGGCTTGCTTCTGATCTGATCTGATCCCCTATCTCCTAGATAACAAAATTGTTGAGTTAGAGGACACCTGGAGACCCAGGGAGGGAAGTGGTTGGTCCAAGTTTCCACAGCTGGTGGGTGACAAGGCAGGGCTAGAACTCAGCTGACTTCTATTCCAGTTCAATCTCTCAATTTTTCCATGCCCTGTGGGTGATTTGTCCTTGAGGGTTGGATAAAGTGACTTAGGAAGTAGAGCCTGTATTGTATGCTTCGGGAGACCTCATTGTGTGCCTTGGATATATTCTTGCAAATTTGATAATAAAGTGAATTTCACTAAATCATGTATTTTATCATGTCTTTCGAAGATTAGAGATGTATTCTTTCTGTAAAACCTTTCAGGTTTGAGTATACACTTAGCTATAACAGAAAAAAACCACGTGCTTAGAGGGAAAAGAATTTTCTGATGAAATATTAAAATACTGTTCAGAATAAACCAACAAATATAAAGTGTGAGACAACAATCTCTTTGTTTAGAGGAAGATATTGCTTGTCTATTTCTTTAAATTTAATATGTATTTCTATCCACAGGTAAATATTCCTTTTGAAAAGCTCCAACTTTTATTTCTTCTTTTCAAGGGGCTTATCTTGCATGATCACTATTAATTGTTTATTTAAGCCTAGATTAACTCGCTGCAATGTTTGCTTAGTATCTTGTGTAAATTCTTTATCATTAAGAGTCGATTTTCCTGATGGCATTATTAAGATTTATTATTTCTGAAAGTATAAGTTTCTCTGTAGTGAGGTTTCTATAAATGGAATAGATAAAGAGAGAAGCACTTTGGTTTTTACTAGGCATAGGATAGTGGGTTTTTTTTTTTTTTCTAATTTAATTAAAAAACTCAGAGAGGTTGTATAAGATAACATAAAGTTTTGGATTTGTTAGAAAGGAAGTCTGCTGTCCGTTTTCTTTCCTCAGCCACTTGCCGGGAGCATACCAACACCCCCCACCCGGCCGATGGGTCCCAGTCCTGCGGCCCGCAGGTCGTGTACTATTGGTAATTCGGGAGGAAGGGGGAGCTGAAACAGAGGAGCTTCAGAGACGTTCCTCAAACTTTATCTCAATTACTCATTCCAGCCTGATCCTCCACTAAATTTTTTTTTAATTTTTTTTTATAATGATTTTTTATTATATTATGTTAGTCACCATACAGTACATCCCCGGTTTTCGATGTAAGGCTCGATGATTCATTAGTTGTGTATAACACCCAGTGCACCATGCAATATGTGCCCTCCTTACTACCCATCACCGGCCTATCCCATTCCCCCACCCCCCTCCCCTCTGTAGCCTTCAGTTTGTTTCTCATAGTCCATAGTCTCTCATGTTTCATTCCCCCTTCTGATTACCCCCCCCCATTTCTTTATCCCTTTCTTCCCCTACTGATCATTCTAGTTCTTATGTTCCATAGATGAGAGAAATCATATGATAGTTGTCTTTCTCTGCTTGACTTATTTCACTTAGCATTATCTCCTCCAGTGCCGTCCATGTTGTAGCAAATGTTGAGAACTCGTTCTTTCTGATTGCTGAGTAATATTCCATTGTATATATGGACCACAACTTCTTAATCCAGTCATCTGTTGCAGGGCATCTCGGCTCCTTCCACGATTTAGCTATTGTGGACATTGCTGCTATGAACATTGGGGTGCATATGGCCCTTCTCTTCACTACGTCTGTATCTTTGGGGTAAACACCCAGTAGTGCAATGGCTGGATCATAGGGTAGCTCAATTTTTAACTTTTTAAGGGACCTCCACACTGTTTTCCAGAGTGGCTGTACCAACTTGCATTCCCACCAACAATGTAGGAGGGATCCCCTTTCTCCACATCCTCTCCAACAATTGTTGTTTCTTGCCTTGTCTATTTTTGCCATTCTAACTGGCGTAAGGTGGTATCTCAGTGTGGTTTTGATTTGAATTTCCTTGATGGCTAATGATTTTGAACATTTTTTCATGTGTCTGTTAGCCATTTGTATGTCATCACTGGAAAAGTGTCTGTTCATATCTTCTGCCCATTTTTTGATTTGTTTATTTGTTTCTCGTGTATTGAGTTTGAGAAGTTCTTTGTATATCTTGGATACCAGTCCTTTATCTGTAGTGTCATTTGCAAATATCTTCTCCCATTCCGTGGGCTGCCTCTTAGTTTTTCTGACTGTTTCCTTGGCTGTGCAGAAACTTTTAATCTTGATGAAGTCCCATAAATTCATTTTATCTTTTGTTTCTCTTGCCTTTGGGGATGTATCATGAAAAAGGTTGCTTTGGCCGATGTCGTAGAGGTTGTTGCCTATGTTCTCCTCTAGAATTTTGATGGATTCCTGTCTCACATCGAGGTCTTTCATCCATTTGGAGTTTATTTTTGTGTATGGTGTGAGATAGTGGTCAAGTTTCATTCTTTTGCATGTAGCTGTCCAATTTTCCCAGCACCAAGAGACTGTCTTTTTCCCACCGGATGTTTTTTCCTGCTTTATCAAATATTAGTTGCCCAAAGAGCCGAGGGTCCATTTCTGGGCTCTCTATACTGTTCCATTGGTCTATGTGTCTGTTTTTGTGCCAGTACCATGCTGTCTTTGTGATCACAGCTTTGTAGTACAGCTCGAAATCCGGCATTGTGATACCCCCAGCTTTGTTTTTCCTTTTCAACAGTTCCTTGGAGATTCGGGGTCTTTTCTGTTTCCATACAAATTTAAGGACTATTTGTTCCAGTTCTTTGAAAAACGTTCTTGGTATTTTGATCGGGATAGCACTGAAAGTGTAGATTGCTCTGGGTAGCATGGACATTTTAACTATGTTAATTCTTCCGATCCATGAGCATGGAATATCTTTCCATCTTTTTATGTCTTCCTCAATGTCTTTTAAGAGTGATTTATAGTTTCTAGAATAAAGGTCCTTTACGTCTCTGGTTAAGTTAATTCCAAGGTAACGTATGGTTTTTGGTGCTATTGTAAATGGGATGGATTCCCTAATTTCTCTTTCTTTGTTCTCGTTATTCGTGTACAGAAATGCAACTGATTTCTGAGCATTGATTTTGTATCCCACCACGTTACTGAATTGCTCTATAACTTCTAATAGTTTGGGAGTGGCTTCTTTTGGGTTTTCCATATAGAGTATCATGTCATCTGCGAAGAGAGACATTTTGACTTCTTCTTTGCCGATTTGAATACCTTTGATCCCTTTTTGTTGTCTGATTGCTGTTGCAAGGACTTCTAGTACTATGTTAAATAATAGTGGCGAGAGTGGGCATCCTTGTCGTGTTCCTGATCTTAAGGGAAAGGCTTCCAGCTTTTCCCCGTTGAGAATAATATTTGCAGTAGGCTTTTCATAGATGGCTTTTATGAGATTGAGAAATGTACCTTCTATTCCTACACTCTGAAGGGTTTTAATCAGGAAAGGATGCTGTATTTTGTCAAATGCTTTTTCGGCATCGATTGAGAGGATCATATGGTTCCTGAGTCTTTTCTTGTTGATATGATGTATCACGCTGATTGATTTGCGAATATTGAACCACGCTTGCATCCCAGGTATGAATCCCACTTGATCGTGGTGGATAATCCTTTTAATGAACTGTTGGATTCTATTAGCAAGTGGGAGCAGCAAGATACACAAGCCAACTCTTAACCAGAATAAAGAGACATATAAATAAAAATACATTAATAGTAGGGGACCTCAACACTCCACTCTCAGAAATAGACAGAACACCCTGGCAAAAACTAAGCAAAGAATCAAAGGCTTTGAATGCCATACTCGACGAGTTGGACCTCTTAGATATATATAGAACACTACACCCCAGAACCAAAGAATACTCATTCTATTCTAATGCCCATGGAACATTTTCAAGAATAGACCATGTTCTGGGACACAAAACAGGTCTCAGCCGATACCAAAAGATTGAAATTATCCCCTGCATATTCTCAGACCACAACGCTCTGAAATTGGAACTCAACCACAAGGAAAAATTTGGAAGAAACTCAAACACTTGGAGACTAAGAACCATCCTGCTCAGGAATGACTCGATAAACCAGGAAATCAAAAATCAAATTAAACAATTTATGGAGACCAATGAGAATGAAAATACAACAGTCCAAAACCTATGGGATACTGCAAAGGCGGTCCTAAGGGGGAAATACATAGCCATCCAAGCCTCACTCAAAAGAATAGAAAAATCTGAAATGAAGTTTTTATATTCTCACCTCAAGAAGCTGAAACAGCAACAGAGGGACAGGCCTAATCCACGCACGATGAAGCAGTTGACCAAAATTAGAGCTGAAATCAATCAAGCAGAAACCAGAAGTACAGTAGAGCAGATCAACAGGACTAGAAGCTGGTTCTTGGAGAGAATCAATAAAATTGACGGACCACTGGCAAGACTTATCCAAAAGAAAAGAGAAAGGACCCAGATTATTAAAATTATGAATGAAAAAGGAGAGGTCACGACGAACACCATTGACATTGTAAGGATTATTAGAAATTTTTATCAACAGCTATATGCCAATAAACTAAGCAATCTGGAAGAGATAGAATCCTTCCTGGAAACCTATAAACTACCAAGATTGAAACAGGAAGAAATTGATTTCTTAAACAGGCCAATTAATTATGAAGAAATTGAGTCAGTGATAAACAACCTTCCAAATAACAAAACTCCAGGCCCGGACGGTTTTCCTGGGGAATTCTACCAAACATTCAAAGAAGAAATAATACCTCCACTAAACTTTTAACTAGAGCAGCTAAGAGTAGGCAAACGGATGGGTTTGAATTTCATCTCCTCTCATTTTCTCTGCTCACTTTCCGGAAAAGGGGCTAATGAGCAGTGAAATGGCTGGGCAGGCGACGCCAGAGCAGAGGAGGGCCTGCCTGTGGAGCCGGCCTGCTGTGTAATCCGCTCCTGAATTATCGCAAGGTGCCCCACAGGTTTATGAAGGTGTCTGAAATAGCCAGAATCCGATGTTGACAGGAGTAAGGCGAAAAGATGGTGTTCCCATTGGCATGGTGTCCACTTTGTCCGTTGGATTGGAGGCGTACCCCCAAAAGAGTCTCCTTAGAGAAAAAAATAATAGAAGGCAAATATTGGTTTGCAAAATGGAACAAACCTGTTCGTGTTTACAATACAGATGCTGACACTGTTTAATCTAATAGCAAGCTGTTGCCTAAGCATCTTTCAGAGGGTAATTAAAAGGCTCCTAGATGCACCGAAACCAGTTACATTAAAATTTTATTTGTAGGGAGTCCTCAAGACTTAAGGTAAAAAAATCAGAATTCATAACCAAGCTGAAAAAGTCTTCCTGCCATTGGCAACAGGGACGCTGCTGAGGAGATCCCAATTAGAGACCAGGGCTCGGTTACAAAGGTGAGGACCTCAAATCAGCTTTCCTCTGAACCAACCCAGCATTACTTTTTTTTTTTTTTTTTTTAGAGATTTTATTTATTTATTCAACAGAGATAGAGACAGCCAGCGAGAGAGGGAACACAAGCAGCGGGAGTGGGAGAGGAAGAAGCAGGCTCTTCGCAGAGGAGCCTGATGTGGGGCTTGATCCCATAACGATGGGATCACGCCCTGAGCCGAAGGCAGACGCTTAACCGCTGTGCCACCCAGGCGCCCCACCAGCATTACTTTTTAATAAGGAAGTACGGAAGGAAAAAGTTCACTATTGCAACATTACTGAGGAGAAATTAGAAGAAAGGACTGGTTATTCCTTTGGGAAAAAAGGCCACAGAAATGGCATGGGCCTACCTGAAGAAATTTCAGTACCAGCAAGGATAGGAAAGCCAAAGTCCTGAGGGCTCAGAGAAGATGTGTTTTTCTGGAGGGCTGCATTCTTCAGGCACCATGAATGAATCAGGTCGTGTTTGCTCTTTGTCCCCAGACCCACCAGGTCAGTCCGGTTGTCCCAGCCTACTTGCAGAGCAAATGCATCAGGATATCCAGCTTCTCATTCTGAGACTGCCACCGACTCGCTGTGTGCGGTCACTTTCCTGCTCTGAGCATCAGTTTCCTAGGAATTGTAAAGAGAAAGGAACACTTCTAGGTCTAAAAAGGTTAAATCGTGGGCTCCTGGGTGGCTCAGTCAGTTAAGGGTCTGCCTTTGGCTCAGGTGATGATCCCAGGGTCCTGGGATCAAGCCCTGTGGTGAGCTCCCTGCTCAGCAGGCAGCCTGCCTCTCGCTTCCCCTTTGCCCCTCCCCCTGCTCGTGCTCTCTCTCTCAAATAAATAAAATCTTTTTTTTTTTTTTTAAAGATTTTATTTATTTATTTGACAGAGACAGAGACAGCCAGCGAGAGAGGGAACAAGCAGGGGGAGTGGGAGAGGAAGAAGCAGGCTCATAGCCGAGGAGCCTGATGTGGGGCTCGATCCCATAATGCCGGGATCATGCCCTGAGCTGAAGGCAGACGCTTAACCGCTGTGCCACCCAGGCGCCCCTCAAATAAATAAAATCTTAAAAAAAAATAAAAAGGGTAAAGCCTGCTGTAATAATACCTGGGATTCAGAAAATGCTTACTCCTCTAACCCCCAGGTAATATGGAGAATGCTGTCAGTCCTTGAAACCCCTCTGTCGTTCACAGGTACTAGTTTCTTCTTATTGTGGTTAGAGTTATGGAGGGTCAGTTATGGAGTTATGGAGGCAGGCACAGGTGATCTTCTCACCTTTCAGAGGAGGATGGAGAACTGTGCTCCTGATTTCAGCCCTGAGCTTAAGCCATTCAGGCCAGAATTGTATGGAAAATGAGAGTCTAGTGGAGTTTGATGTTTGGTGTTTTCCTTAATTAACTACATCAGACCAACTCAGTCATATGGGTCTTTTGCTTATTCATACAACTCACCAGGTCTCTTGGCCTTTTGTTCTTTGACCAGAGTTCATCAACAGTAGCTGTAGCCAAAGTAGCCATGACGGGAGTGATGATGCCATCCTTTGCTACATCTGTGGGGGGGCAGGGTATGTGAGGTGAGGGTCTGAGTATGTGGGGAGAACTCTCATGTCACAAACTTCCTTTCTGGGAGGACTTCTTGACACCCATTCTCCACAGTCCCAGCTGAGGCCATCTCTAATATCTGTGTGAAAAGATGCACTGAACTGAAGAACTGGGGCTCTTTGCCTAGGCTGTCTTTACCTGGTAGCCCTCCTCCGCGTTTCTTGGCCCCACCTGTGGTGACGGCCACAAGTCAAAGTTCTCACTCTGGCTCTCCGCCACAGCCCTCACAAATAGCTCTGGGGGTTCCTGGGGGAACCTCAGTTATGATCAGCACATGGCATGAGTGTTTCACTACAGTCTCTCTCCACCTCTGACTCATAGGATGCTGAATCTTGTCACTGCTGCTCTAGGTCTTGCTATAGGTCCCTAAGCCTGGAATTGAGGACCATTGAGTGTGTCACCTCTGACTGCAATCTATTACTCTCAAAGCCAAACCTCTGCAACTCCTTTCTCTCTTTTCTCAGCATGGGACTTACTCTAGAAGGTCCTTAGTTCTCCCCATGAATGGACCCCTCATGTTTGAGTCTTTAGGCTCAAGCTGAAGTCCTTACCCCCATGGATTCTAGATATGGAATCAAAGCTAGACTACAAGCTCTTCTAGGGGGATCCATGATACCCAGTGACAGAAGGGAGAAACTTCAGTTACCTCCCTGCTCCCCACACTGTAAGATCTCCTATTATGGGAGAATAGGGAAGGAGGTCCCCAATTCCGTGGCCTTGCTGCTCTCCCATAATACAACCTAGGCTCCCTTTGACCAAAGTGAAAGGTGGAGAACGTGCCTTTTGTTATGAGGCTGTCATTTTCCCCTGCTTCTGCAATCCTTTAGTGCCTGTTACTGGAGGGGTGGTATGTCCCTAAGCTCTACCCATCTGCCAGGACTCTCACTGGTGCTGCCTGACCTGGCATGACTGCCATAGACAGGACCCTGTGCTGTGAGCCTCTCCTCTTCTTTTCTTTTCTGTCAAATTTTACCCATCCAGGGTGCCATTCCATCAAGAGCTGACCTTTTCTGGAAAATGAGAAACCACTTTAAGCTGAGATGTTTGATAATGATAACAGCTTTGTCGCATCTCTTCAGTTGGCTGGTCCTGATGGAATGTGGTCAGAGCTGACAGGTGATACCCACCTTTTGGGTTTCGGGATGGAAGACCAAGAGCCTTGCCATGAACATGAAAATGACAGCTCACCTGGGAATGGGTGGTGCCCCTCTCTGTTGAGACAATCGACAGGCAATCCTTCACTTAGCTCTTCACCATCCTCCAGGGATTCTTATAAACAAAACTTATGGTTGGATGACTGTTTAGACCCAGAATATGCTGCCTCCCTGAAAAGACACTTTTTCCTGATGATATTTAAGATAATACATCATTGTCTGTCTGTTAGAGTAAAGAAGGCTGGCAGAAGAAATCAAGTCTGTGGATTCATTCAGTAGACAACAGAGGAGTTGAAGGTGGATATAAGAGCATTAAGATGGTGACCCATGGAACCATGGGGGAAGGAGAAGTAGGTGAGGATGCAAGCAGACAGAGGAGAGCATTGGAAATGGGTAATAATAATTTTAGGGATATCTAGGTTATGGGCATAGAGAAATTTAAGAAGTAAGGCAAGTGGGTGGAAGGAAAGGTACTGAGTGGGTTGGAATGAATGTTCTCCTTGAAGGAGCCAAGGTTAGGATCATCGTTGGGAATAAGAACTAGGGCAATGGTATTCCTGTGGAAGCTCGGGATGCTCACACCCACAGTAGTCCGTGTTGAGCAGATGGAAGGAGGGATGACTGAAAGAATGAATGAATACTGCCAGTATACTCTCTGAGCTTACAAAGACTCATTGGGTGAGTCAGAGTTATTAATATAAATAGTTACAGTGGCAACAATATGTCCCAGTGACAGTACTATTTTAAAAATTAACTTTAAAATCTATTTTAAAATGTTGTTCTAAATTCTATGTATGTTCTCTTTTGCATTCCTTTGAGGACTTGAGTCTGTTATTTACAGTGTTTATTACTTTTAAGCATATGGGAGTACATATGATGTCTGTCCACTTTTTTCTAGAGCTAGTAAACATACTGGGAACAGGACCAGTATGATCATATTCACTCTGCCATTGACCTTGTGCAGGCTTTCCAAGGTCAGTAAGGTGGTTGGATTTTTGTCAGAATTGACTTGTTTTCAGCAGGAGCTGGGTCTCCTGCCTACTAACATTTGTAATCTTTCCTTACTATCTAGCCTGCTATAAAATTACTAGTACAGTTTCCCCAGGCAATGACTCTGTGATTTTCTACTTTTTTATTGATCAATAAACAGTTTTAAACCAAAAAACCCCATAGTGAGAATAGAAACTTATTTGGTACTTGTAACTACCTGCCTTGGAGAAGAAAGAGGGATTGGAAGATAAGAGCCTCAGGCTCCTGCTGCCTTTTTGATGCCAACACCACTAGAAAAATGCAGCCACAGGTTAACAAAAGAACGGTTGGGTTGTCTACACTATGCTAAATAACTGATTGTTTCCCCTGAAATTGACCCATTGTTTCCATGACCCCTGGATATACGCATCACCCTCTGTAAACTTCGAGAAGGCAGGTTTTGACTGTGGTGTTCACTGCTGTTTTCCTCTTGCCAAGCACAGTACCTGGCATAGAGTTAGTGTCCAGGAAACATTTGTAGGATAAACGAATAAATACTATAACAATCAGGCTTGGGAATAAGAGGGTAAATTTATCCCTCTGTTGTATTGAGATAGTTTTCCCGTAATTTCCTTGCGTAAGTCTGATCTCTCAAGCTTGACTTAAGGAGAGACCCTAAGCGCTATGTGTTTTCTATTCTTTGTGGCAACAAATGTAGTTTTATGATCCTAGAACTACCTCTAGGTAGTCATGACTATGTCTCCAATGATTATTGCTTTTTGTTGTTCTGTTTGTCTCCTTTTGGTTTTGTTTTTGGGTAAGTAGAATTTTGAAATAAATTTAAAAAATAAAGCACTATTTTTTAGTAAAACCAAATCAATAACCACTTAAGGATAACAGAAAATTTGTGATTTGAATTTGAAAACTGCCACATTTTGAAGCCTGGGAGAGGTTTCCTCTCACATTTGCTGATAGCATTTGTTTTATCCAGGGAGTGTTTGGAGGTAGGAAGAAGTGAAAGTGTGCTTTCTGGGGAAGCAATGTTGTGTCATTTTGCTTCCCTGATGAGAAATGTTGAGAAACAGTTGACCTCTTGTTTTCTTGTTTTCCATGGTAACATCACCTGACCAACGCCTGTTGTCTATGTAATGCTCATAACCCAGAGGTGACAAATTCAGTGACGACATGGGAAAGGTATCAGGAAGAAAAGGAGGACATAAGAGCTAGTTTATAGTTCATCAAATGTTCCTTAAATAAAAAATGTGCTTTTATTCACCAAACATGGAATCATGGACAATGGGACCTAGAAGGACCTTGGGAGTCTCTATTTCAGTCTGCTCATTTTCCACACAAGGACACATCCAGAGCAGCTCAGGACTGTTTGAAGTCACACGGTGAGTGAGTGGCAGAGCCCTCCCACACTGGACCCTAGCCATGATTGCGAATAAGGATTTCAACCCCTGATTGTCTTCCACAGTGACACCCACAGGAAACGAATATGTGTTCCAGTTACGGAGGGGAGTTTGGGTGGCCGTATCCTTCTGTGTCTTTGCTGGTCGTTTGTCTCCCAGGTGGCCTCTGCAGGTTGCCTGGTTCCTTGGACTCCAGGGGGGCCCTTTCCAGGGCATTGACAGGAAGCCTGGGGTTGCAGCTGGGAGTGAGGTTCACTGCCATGAGGCACCCCAGGAAGGTTGTCCAGTGCGCACGGGCTCTGTGCGTCATGGCTCCAGCCCAGCAGACCCGGCAGCAGTGAGGCATAAGGCCTTTCACTCAGCCAACTGATGAAAACTCTGTCCTTTTCAAAATGTCCCAGAAAGCCAAAATAACTCATATTTCCCACACGACGTTAGAGCAGATTTATGCCCCTTTAAGAACACATGTGGTGTAAAAAGATGAAGGGAGAGAGGGCCTAAAGTTTTACATATGCCACCAAGGTAATCCTAGCCGAGTTGGCTTCTCTAAGGAGAGTGCCTGCAGGGTATAATTAGAACAGAGATAGCCATCCCAACAGATCTATACTTGAGCAAATCGTGGCTAAGACAAAATTGGAACCAAGGCTAAATTTATCAATAACAGGGTTTAAAAAAAGGAAAAGAAGACAAATGAAGTTGAAATTTCTTCTTGTTTATTTTAATGTGCAGAACATTTTCTAGCTGATTTATGCCACAGCTTCAGTGTATTTTTCATTTTTTATTTATTTTTCAGTTAATTGGATTTCCAGGCATTGCAGCCAGCCATGGCAATTGATCCCTGAAAAGATGGATTTATTGCTTAGACAGGCAGAATTCTGACAATCTTCAGAGGATGGAAAATAAAAGAAAACAGCCCATACACAGAGCACGGCAGGTCATCATTGGGTCAGACCAGCAAGATACGTTACAGCCGGCAGGTTTATGCTAGAACTTCAGGACGAGTAATCTTCTCACTAAATGGGCAGCACCAGGACCCAACAGAATATTTTGTAGGATATTGTCAGTGATCCATGCTTAGGAAAAAACACAGTCTAGAATGGAGACCCCAAGGTAGATGTTAGTCCCAGACCACTTGGACCTATGGTTGGAGAATTGAGTAAATTTGAAACAGCTCACACCTTTGGTGGTTTTATCTGGAATGGATCCTTATTTTGCCTGGTGGGTGACTCTGTCGGAATGCCGTAATGGCTCATGGTGCAGAACTAATATGGAACTCATGCGTTCAGCTGCTGCAGGAGCGTACTACAGGTGGACCTACCCTGGCAGGGGCTGGGGAGGGCTTCTAAGAGAAAATGCTGTGAGCCGAGATATCGCAATGGACAATGGTCAGACCAAATGTAAAATAGAACTCTGACCCTCCATCTGCAGCAACTAGCCAACCCATCATCTACAGCAGCTAAGCGAGGCAGCCAGCCTGCTATCTGTAAGTCAAGCTATAGAAAAACTACCATCTCTAGCAGCCAGTCCAGGAAAGCCAAACAATAACCCCAGTAACAATTGGCTAGGACTTGATTAATAACTGACAGTTTCCCTAATTTCTATCCCTACTTCCAACTTAGGATCAACCAGAGAAAGCCAAATATGTACCCTTAACCAATCACATAGGATGCTCCACTTCTAGTTATCCCACCTAAGTTTTCTCATACCAATAGCATACCAATAGTCAGGGTATACCTGAAGCCTTCTCTTTTTCCATTATAAAGCTTTCCTGCTCCTCTGCCTGCCTTTGAGTCTGCCGAAACTCAAGTGATAGTGGCTGACTCCCTTGATATAGCAAGCTCGGAATAAATAGCCTTTGCTTATTCTCATTTGGTTGGTCTTTGTTTATTCCACAAACCTGAATGAAGAATAAGCAAGTGTGGGCCGGGCAGTAATGGGGAAAAGAGTATTCCAGGAGATGGAATAGCATATGAAAAGACCCTCAGACAAGTATTAAGGTATACTCTTCAAACTGGAGAGTCGAACATGACCAAAATGTGGGGGGTGAGGGAGAGACTGGCATGAGCCGTAGCTGGAGATTAGGTTTGGGGTGAGGGGTTGAGATCATGCAGGGCCTTGTGAGCTGTGTTGATGATTTTGGCCTTTATCCTAACCAGAGCCTCCATTTATAGCTGATGCCTGGGGTTTTTTCTCTTAACTAGTAAGTTTCCATTGTGACTGATCTGTGGCTCCCATCTGCTGGTCTTTTTGTGAGCTCCTACTTACCTGAGGGCTTACCTGCTTCGAGACCTCCTTGTTTTCTTTCAGTCCTGTTTTTGTGAGGCAGATGCACAGGCAAAGAGGTATTGCTGTGTGAGTCCTGCTCATTGTCAGGACCAGCTCTTCTGACCTTCTGGGCAGGGGTGAAGTAAGCCCTGGCTTGTCCGAGCCCCTTTCTGGGACTGTGCCCAGCAGAGCCCAGGGAGAAAGGTCAATGTAGCGGAAACTAAGAATTATCCCCATATCTGTTCTCTACAGTGATAGAACATATGGCCAACGAGATTAGGGATATTTCCCAGTCTTCTGTGCAGCTCAGTAATAGGCTTTTTGTCCAAGGTTGGGCCAGTGGGATGTGAGGAGAAGTGAAATATGCATTCCGGGACATGCACTCAAAAGGAACAGGGCATGCCCTTCGCTCCTTGCTGGCTGGATTGTAGAGGTGGTACTGGGGAGCCATTTGGGACCATGTGTACCAGGGATGGCAGAGCAACCAGAAAGAGTGCCATGATTGATGGGCACTGCTTGTATCTGGAAGTTTAGGCAAGATAGAAGTGTATGCTTATCTTTTCTCAGTCGCTGTCACTTCATTCTCTGCAACAAGTGACCTGTATCTTAATTCAGCAGCTCCCAAAGGGTAGTCCCAGAGCCCATGGATGGGGGGGGGGTGAGATCTCTGAGACTCTTTCATGAGGCTCACAAGGTCAGAAATACTTCATAACAGTATTGAAACTTTATTTGCCTTTTCACTCTCATTCTTTCGCAAGCATATAGCTGAGTTTTCCAGAGGCTACATGATGAGCAATATCATAACAGATTGAACGCAGAAGCTGATACACTAATATAAGCCAGATATTAAAGAGGTTTGCAAGAATGAAAAAAATCAGTGCTACTCTTCTCAATAAAAGTTTTTTTGAAAATAGACTGTTTTTAAAAACAGTATCTGTTTACAATTTTTTAAATTTTTAAACAAGTTAATGAAGAAACATTAAAAAACTTCTCCATTTTACTTTCTATGGTAAATATGGAAAGATGTAATCCACTTATATAAAAGCACTTTGGGGTTGTCAATAACTTATAAGAGTGTAAAGAAGTCCAAAATTTCGGAGAACCACTGCCCTAACTAATACAGGTAGCTTGACATTTCCCGTTGATGAGCAGTTACCAGCTCTATGTCCCATGCACCTCTTATTTTGGGGTCATCTCAGGTAGTCATCTTCTTTCCTCTTTCTGCACCACTTCTGATCCCTTCTTTCGTGGTGTCCTTTGACTATCTGGGAATTGACTTCAGTTTATATAGAATTGACTGCATATTTCATACATCCACTCGGTAATGAAGCCCCTAATATGGGCTACTGATTGCGCTTGGTGTGGGGGTCAAGGATGACCAGAAGAACATGGCTGCTTCTTTGGTTTGGCTCATAGTCTAGCAGTGGAGAGAGGCTGTGACTAAATGGTGGCTGCCCAGGCACTCATCGGCATGGCAGTGGTTTGTAGAGGGCAGGGAGGTAATGCAGGGAAGGGGAGGATCAGCTCTTCCCGGGGGGGAAGTGAGGGCAGTGGATCAGGAAGGTTTTAGGGCAGAGTGACTCTGAGGGAACATGAAAAAAGAAATATGAAGTAGTGAATTTGCATGCAGGGAGTGCAAGGAGGGGGAAGAACACCCAGGCAGAAGAAAGAGTAGGGGCAAAGGCACTGTGACTCCATAGGG
Source organism: Ursus arctos (assembly GCF_023065955.2). Lineage (NCBI taxonomy): Eukaryota > Metazoa > Chordata > Mammalia > Carnivora > Ursidae > Ursus > Ursus arctos. Next base: position 26,480,786 of record NW_026622875.1, read on the forward strand.
CAGGGTGTTTTTAGAAAAATCCAAGTGGTTTGTTATGGGATAAGAAGCTGGAAAGGGACCAGGACCCATTAAGTAATGATAAACAGCTTGGCTTTTATTCTTAAGACAGTAGGAAATCATGAAATAATTTTAGGCATATTTACTCTTAGAGCTGTAGCAAAGGTTCTTCAACTTGTTTAGGGACTCTGTTCACTTGCTTCCAAGAGATGCTGTTATGCTTGGCATGACTGGTAGGTGGGGTCTCTCTAGAGAGAACCCTTTTTCAGACTCATAGCAGTCCATTAACAACCCCTCCATTTTTAAGAGGGGTGGGACAAATGATCCTGAGCATGGATGGCAAGGTATGTGTCCTTTTCATTCCTCCGTCTGCATGGAGCCCCAGGCATCAATGTCTATACTCTAGAGAGGGAGGGGCTATACAATAATTAGAGGTACTTTTACCTATAATTATGAGAACTTAGAAGGTATAACTAATTATAACTTTATATTTATAACTAATTATAATATTTTTGAGCACTTAACATAGGCACTTTTTATGCACGCAGCATGTATTCATGCATGTAGTCCTCCAGCAACCCCTTCAGGTAGGTCCTATATTATTCCCCTTCTTAGACAGGGTATTGAGGCGCAGAGAGTTTATGGGATTAACACTGCAGCCCAGATGCTGAGGCTGCACTCTGGACTATGACCCCGCACCGCCTTCTGGTCAGGAGCAGGGGACTTCATGTAACAGGCTGGGGGTTCTGTAAGAGCCTGGAGATGCTGCAGGGTAAGTTCGTTACTGTAAGAACTTTTCCCTTCTCCCCAGGGCCAGAGTGGCTGGAGAAAGCATGGGTTAGAAGCCCGACCAGCAATTTCAGCACTACCTGGGAACTTGCTTGAAAGGCAAATTCTTGGGCCTTGCCTGAGACCTACTAAATCAGAAACTCTAAAGTTGGGGCCCAGCAGACTATTTTTAGCAATCCCTATGGGTGGTTCTGACGCATAGTGAAGTTTGATAACTGCTGGATTAGAGACAAATCCCTGGGTAGGGCTTCTGAGGGTGTGGAGGGAGAGGTGGAGAATAATTGAAAGGAAAGACTTGGAACCAAAAGCTCTTTTCTGAAGTTGTTGCCATCACCAGAGTAAGAAATCAGAGCCTAAGATCAAATCCTCAACCTGGGCTGCACTTTAGAATCATCTGGGGAACTATTAAAACGTATCAGTGCACTGGCTTCACCCCAAGCCCATTAGATCAGAATCTCTGGGGGGGGATAGAACCCTGCCATCAGTTTTTGAAGAACAATTTCCCCAGGTGATACTAATGTGCAGCCAGGGTTAAGAATCAGTGGTTCTCAAACTTGCAGGCGCATCAAAATCTCCTGGAGGGCTTGTTAAACAGGAGCTATTGAACTCCACTCCCAGAGTTTTTGATTCAGTAGGTCTGGACTGGAGCCTGAAGAGCTGTAGCTCTCACAGGTTCCCAGATGATGCTGATGCTGCTGGTACAGGCACCATAGTTTGGGAATCACTGCCTTACATTTTCACCAATAGCCCTAGCAAGGTTAAGCAGAACAGAGGTTCTGGGAACCAAACCTAGAACAGGAGCTGGAGGGTTCCATCCTTCTGCAGTTAGTCGGGCCAAGCCGATGTGTCTGTGATGTGATTTATCTTGCTGAAGAAGTGAAAAATTTTAGTTAATTTCCTAGATATTTCTACCTGTTAGACATGATTACTTAAACTTTTAGACCTAAAATTTGTTCTTCCCCAATTTCAGTGGCTGCTTGAGATCTGATAAAGAAAGCCTAATTTTCAGACTTTCTCAGTTTTGCCCCTTAAAGGATTTCCCCTACGTGTGAACTTATAGAATGCAAGTACTCTGAGGGGAATGCTAAGGTTTGGGTTGTCATGTGAGATCTGTAGTCAGAAATCAGGCTTTTAGAACGTTCATAGTTATGGGGCATTCAATATAATACTCATTGCTCAAACAACTTCTGAAAATAGTCCAAGGCAATTTAACTTTTATTTCCTCTATAGAGCTTGTCACCATTTATTAATCTTAATTTCCCTCAGCATCGCATATCAGATGAGAGACCGATTTTTCTCCTCTGTTTCCATAACATTAATATTTAAATGGCAGAGTGTGACACTCATAAACAGCTACAGAAAAGTGGGGTGATATTTCTAGGAAGGGAAACCCAGACTAAGTGCCCCATGAAGGCTTTTTCCTTAAAAATGCCCAAAACGAAGCCAAGAAAACATGCAGGTGCACCTTGAAGTACAGAATAGAAAGATGAAGAGGCATTGCCTGTGAAATGACTAATATTATGTAAAATGAATAACATTCTTTCAGAGACTTTCATTATAAAACCAAAGAAGCACTGGGGAGGTAGAGGCGGAAGGCTGTGCAGGTGGAGATGCTGGCAGAAATCTTTGTACTTTGAACACTAATGCAGCTCACAGAAGAACCCAAAGCACGTTCTCTGCTTGGTTTGTGGCTCCAGGAGGGAATTCAATTTTATTACTTTAGATATCTATTTGGCATCAGTTATGTGCTAGGCTCTGGGCTACAGGTGGCAGGGACACCAAGATGGATGAGGCACAGCCTCAGCCTGTAAGCAGCTGGTGGAAAGGATCAGGCATAAGCCCAAGTCCCATGAGACATGAGCTAACGAAAGATGTAAACAAAGTGGTGGGGCGCATTGCAGGGGGTGGAAGGGGGATTAGGAAGACATTGAACGGGAACTTTGAAAGACAGGGTTCTGAACAGGGAGCAGTACTGATTCACTGTACATTTCCAAAGTGTTCACTGAGCCCCTACCTTATGTCAGGCACTACATTGGGTTCTGGGGATGTAAACATGACAAAGATTTGTTCTTGCTCTCAAGAAGTGGAGAAAACAGGCAAGGTCAGTTATAGTAGGGCAAAGGCTTCTTGGAGGAAGTGATGTCTAGACTGAGTCCTAAAGGGTGTGCAGGGTTAACCAGAAAATGATGGAAGGAAGTAGAGAAGGGAAAGTGCCCTATTCAGAGAGGGAACAACAGGTACTAAACCTTGAAGGGAGAGTGTACCAGGCATCTGTGGAACTGCAAGGCCCCGGGATGGCCAGAGCATAGAGTGTTACAGCACGGAGAACAGGAGATAAGGCTGATGCGGCATGGGGGCCAGATCAAAAAGGGCCTAACTTTTAGACATTTGCCCATGCAAAGGGTTTAGGCTTTTTCTATAAATCATAGGGAACCATTAGAGGATTTTATTATGGGCACTGTCTGACCAGATTTAAAGTTTAGAAAGGCTGGCATGGAAGAGGGTTTGGTAGAAGGCAAGGCCAGATGCAGGTGATGGTTTAGGAACTTATGGCAGTAGGACAGGTATGACATGATGGGCGTTGGCAGAGTGGGTGGAAAGAAGGGTTAGATTAATGAACTAGAGCCAACAGGACTTGTTGACTGAGAGGGTGTGTGGTAGGAGAGAATAAAAAATGCCTCCGTGTTTTTCGTATGGGTTGACATGGCTGGTAGCATCATTAGAAAGTTAGAAAATAAAGGAAGAGTGCGCCTCAATTGAGAGATGAGACTAGATGAAGAGTTAAGAGCACATTGAGTTTGAGGTGCTTTTGGAACATTCAGATCAAGAGGTCCAAAATTCACAGTTGAATACATGAATCAAGATAGAGATCTAGATAGTGATTGAGGCTGTGGGAGTAGAAAAGATCACCCAAGATGAGAACGTGGAATGAGAAAAACAAGAAAAGATGTCCTCTATTCTCTTTTTAACACTATATTGATGATTCTAGACAGTTCAGTAAGGTAAGAAAAGGATATTAGAAGTAAAGGGATTAGAAAGAAGGAAATAAAAGTCATTATTTATAGATCATATGATAACTTACATAGAAAATCCAAATTACATTACAGACACATTCTTAGAAAAAATAAGAGAGTTTAATAAGGTGGCTGGGTATAAGATTAATATGAAAATCCGTTGCATTCCTCCATTCCAGTAAATGCTATAAAACAAAATTAAAGAGAAAACAACATCTACAAAATTATCATAAAATACCAAGTATCTGGGAGGAATCTAACGTTAGATGTGAAGATCTCTACAGGGAAAATTACAAAACCTTATTAAGAAATGCTAAAGAAGACCCAGGGGTGCCTGGGTGGCTCAGTTGGTTAAGCATCCCAGTGTCTGACTCTTGGTTTTGGCTCAGGTCATGATCTCAAGGTCGTGAGTTGAGCCCCAGGGCAGGCTCTGCACTCAGCTCAGAGTCAGCTTGCAATTCTCTCTCTCCCAACCTTGCTCCTCTCCTCACTCACTCTAGCTTGTGCACTCTCTCCCTCGTGCTCACAAATAAGTAAATAAAATCTTAAAAAAGGAAGACCCAGATAAGAGAGAAAGATACCTTGTTCATGGAAAAGGCTTAATATCATAAATATTTCAATTATTATCTGTAGATTCAATATATTTCCAATAAAAACTCCAGGGTTTTTCATGGTATTTGATAAAATGACTCCAAAATTCACATGAAGGGGTAGAGGGCCTAGAGTAGTCAGGTTATCTCTGAAAAGCAAGAGCAGGGAGGGAGGACAATGTGGATTGGTATAGGGATAGACAAATAGACCAGAGGAGTAGATTAGAGAACCATAGATGAAACCTTGGGTGTGTGACAGATGTGACATATCAGAACAGGAGGAAAAAAGGAGTGATCAATAAATGGAGCTGGGAAAAAAGTTATCCATTATTCATATGGAAAAAGATGACATTGGATTCTTGCCTCATACTATATCAACTCCAAATAGATTAAAAATTTAGATACCTTAAAGAAAATTGAAAGACAAGTTATAAACTTAGGTAAAATACTAATAATATACAGAACTGCAAAGGAGTAACATTTAAAAATGTAAAGAACGCCTACAAATCAATAAGAAAAGTGTACATGCGCGCGTGTGAGCGCGCACACACACACACACGCCAGCAGAAAAATGAGAAAAACACATGAACAGAAAAAAATCACCACATGACCAATAAACTTGTAAAGTCATGTTTCACGTTTTTAGTGAACAGAGTAATGCAAATCAGAACCATGATAAGATATCATTTTATAGCTATTTAATTGGGTAAAAATTAAAATGTCTGACAATGCCAAGTAGGCTTGCGATAACTTTGGAAGAGTTTGACATTATCTTCTGAAGTTGAACATGCAATCAATTCAGAAAAGAGTTTGACATTGTCTTCTAAAGTTGAATAGTCACATTTCCTATAATCCAGCAATTTCCTAGATATACATCCAAGAGAAACTCTTGTATACGTACAAAAAGATACGAGTACAAGAATGATCGTAGCAGCATTGTTTACAATAGCAAAAGCCTGGAAATGACCTAAATGGCCAACATTAGGAGAGGGCAAATGGTAACATATTCACATGATATAATATTATCTGCTTTATCCAAAAACAAATGAACCACAGTAACTTGCAAAAATATGGATGACTGTAAATATCATAGTAGAGAAAAAAGTTTTCCAAAGGTTACAGCACGATACCCCTTTTAAAAAATACAGTGAAAAACAGTAATGTATATGTATATATACATTTTATACATGTATAAAATTTGCACATTTTATACATGTACATATACATATACATGTATACATACACATTGTATATATAATTTACATTACATATGTACATATATAATACATATAAATGCAATGAAACTATATACAAAGGAAAGGAAGGGAATGAAATTGGGATTCAAGAGGATGCTTATCTCAGGCGGGGAAAGGAAACAAGAAGATGGAATGAGGAGCGGGGAGAAGCATATGGTTAGATGTAGATCCCCATCAAGGCTCCAGTTTTATTTTTTGGATGGTGCATTCATGAATGCTTCACACATTATTTAAAATAACTAAAGGGAAGTGGCTTAGGCATGGACCAATGATGGGAGGATCATCAATCAAGGATTCTGATGAATCCAATTCTGTGCATCTGGGTCCAATTAGAGAAAAATAATTTTCTTGAATGAATGAATGAATGAATGAATGAATAGAAAATCATCAGTGACAGTGATCAGAGAGAAACCTGGTATAGGCAGATCTTTACTACACTAGTGAATTCTATAATGGAAAGTACCTACTTGATAGGGTATCTCTTTAGGGAATTATAAGTGAACTCAAGGAAATTTTGGAAAAACAAATTATTAGGGTAGGTTTTGCCTTGCTGAAAAATGTTCCTGGGTTATACAGTTTGCCATCCTTTCATAACGTTAGGGATGCAGTTCTTTTATGCTTTCCTCTTAACGTTATTTCTGTGCTATTAAAGTGAGCAGCTATTGGATGATTTGCAATTGAATTATATGCTCTAAGTCACATGGACCAAAGGAGACATATTTAAAGCACAAGATTTCTATTTTAAATTGCTTTAAATAACTAGAGCATCCAGAAAATTAAAAAAAAAAACCCCACATTACTAACATGATACTTTCAAAGTACTTTAAATTGTATACAAATTCTTTTCCTCCTATTATTCTCAATGAAAATTTCATCCAACGTGAATTTTACACCCAGAGTTTTATTAGAATCTTTCTCTCTCATCCTGAATCTTGTGATGTTGCAGTTAGACTGTTTAGTTTGAACCACCCACTGTGGCCTGCGCACTTCATATGACCAGCAGAGACCCCAATAATGGGATTTTCCAGTTACCTGGAAGTGCAGGTAACTGTGGTTGACTGTTGACCCAACTTTATGAGAACAGTTCAGAAATGGTTTTCTTGTTACTCAGCAACACCTACCCTTTACCTGCCCTAAGGAGTTGTTCAAAACAATGAGGGGTAGAAATGAAAACTCTTCTCCCAGGGAAGCATCCTTAAACATCCATCATGTTGTTTTGTCCCCACAGCTTCCTTTTGGGTAGGAACTTTTCTTCTCACAAGCTCTAATGAGTTCATTCACACACTTTTGCCTCTTTCTTGAAGCAGAAATGTGCTGGGGAGTGGGAACACCTTCTTGGGGGAAGTGGTGGGGATCAGAACACCTTCCTGGGTCTGGACATTCTCATAGCTACATACTCCTTGGTTCTGAGCTCTTCTCTTCTTCCATTAAAAAAAAAAAAAAGTCAATCACCAGCGGGTATTTTCCATTTTTCCAGAATGGTGCCTGGATGTTTTGGGCTTGAGGTAGAATTATATCCTTTATTTAATTTCCTTCCTTTTACCAGATAGTAAAGTTTCTGAGGCAGAGCCATAAAACATAAGGATCTTAACAGAGCATAACACAGGTACTCTGACCTCACTTTCACAAATTCCCAAATTTCTGCTATGAAATCTTTTAAACCATACTTAAATTTCATCTCAAATGTTCTCTTGTAAAGGATAAAATTTCTTTCAGATAATGACAGTGGAAACTTCATTTCTAAAGTAGATAAAATTCTCCACTAGATCATAAGCCCCTGGAGGAGAGGGTTGTGCCTCATATGACTGTATCCTTGGAGTCCAGCACCTGGCATGGTATGTAGTAAATTTTAGAGATTGGAGGTAAGATTTTGGGCTAATGTGATGAGTTGATAGCCTGGATATTCAAATCATGCCCTGTCAATTTTCCCTGTCTTCCCAAAGTCTTACTGGGAAGCTAATTAAATGTGCTCCTCAGACAAGCAACCTAACTCCCAATTTAGTACTCTGATAAAACTGGGAAGAAGACATGACTTTGGTCTGAGGAGAAAGTGTGGCCTCTCACCTCTCTCTCAGCCCCTAACCTGAATGTTTGGGCCATGATGCTCAGGCATGCCTATGGGGAGAAACAAAGAGCAGAGAAAGGTGGCTTATCCCAAGAGGATCTCTGAGGACATTTTCCAGCGAGCCCTCAGAGTAGAAGAGGAAGACTAAAAATGGTGGCTGACCCACCTCTAGCACCAGGACCTACCTGGATCTGAGGCAGAGAGGCAAGCACTATACCTGGGTGCTGATAAAAAGTGGCCCCACTGACTGTCCTGATTAGTCAAGGTTAGCAATTCCTCCTCTTTAAGGGGCAAGCTGATTGGAGGAGCAGTTGAGTAGGAACAAAGATGGTGGAGTCCCCTTCCCCATGGTGAGCACTCAATACATGTTTGTTAAAAGAATGAATGAAGTGAGGGAGTGTTGCTAAGGAGTTGTTACTACGAGAAAAACCATTTGCATGCAAATTTTACATTATTAGCAACTAGGAGCCTCTAGCAAGGAGGCTGGTGGGAAGGGCCAATATGTTGCTTTTCTGAATAGGATGTGGATGGAAAGGGACACCCCTGGTATTCTGCAGAAGCCTGAAGGAGAAGCTTGGCTTTAGTTATGTTATGTTTAAGACTATGAAGTCAGGTAGGTAAGTTCTGTAGAACTATAGAAACAGAAATTAATTTTCATGTGAAAGTTCACAATATTGGATTTCCTCTTCTCTTTCCCAGTCCCCTTTCCCCCACAAATGGAAGAAAGAAAATCCAGGCTCTAGTTTCTAGGAGATGCCAAATTGAGCCAGAGCTAGTTGTAATGTTTGGCTTCCACATTTCAAAACCTAATAGAAACTGGAGACAAATTGGGAAATAATATGCACATTTGCATAAAAAAGTTGGAAAGTACTTGGAATGAAAAGTTATACCATCCAAAGGAGAAGGTAGGGTTAGCTTGATCTATTTGAGAGAGTCTTTATCTCAGCAAAAACACAGTAGAGGAAAAGGTCTGAAGTTGCATCAAGTTAAATTTAAGGTTGGGAGAGCTTTCTGATTTAAGGATTATAAAAAACCAGAAAATCCACTTGTCTATCCCTGCCCCAAAACATGGTGCCTATGAGATGATAGAAAAATGTTTTCTCACTGACTGACCAGGTCACGGAATTGTCGTTCTTCAAGACTTTTATGACCTACACAGGATGCTTTGCATTTTTGGTGGAATAATGAAAACTGACCGGATGATTTCTCACACCCCTTCTATCTCCTTAATTCTACAAATGGCCCAACTTGGTTGATTGTTTACTCCAGGAGACCCTAAAGGGTATCTAGAAGCCACAGGTAATCTCATCTTTACAGCATGAATCCACACTCCCACCCTGGTTTTCCACCAGAAACATTTAGACTTTCATTTCTATTGGAAAATTGCTGTCATTGTTTCCTTTCTATAGTGCTGTTATTTATTCTAATCACTGAGGCTGTGTTACTCAGGTCCCTCTGATACACATCAGTGCGAGTTATACATGCGCAGCTAGGAGGGGAGAATGAACCTCTAAGCTGTAGTCAAATTGGTTTCCTAAATGATGCTGCACATTTTAACTGGAATTTGTATAGTATTCTAGTGGAAAAAAAAAAGGTGGGGGTAGAGGGAAGGGTTCCTTTGGTTTTCAGGCTGTTAACTGTAATTAGCCTGGTTTCTGAGATGTAATTATCTTGCAATCTCAAAGCAAACACCCTAGAGGAAATTGCACTGTTAAAGACAGCATGGCATTAAAAATAAATTATTACCCCGGCGCCTGCTATTGCTGCTTACGCTTTGTGATTTGTCAGGGTTTCCGTTAGCAAGAGCTTGTTTAGGGCTGGAGGTGTGCAGCCATGTTGCCACTGTTTGTACCAGAGGGGTGGGAGGTGTGGTTTGTTTAATTATAATACGGTGATTGTCCCACTCACGGAAATGGCTCAGAGGTCAAGGAAGGAGGGCTCTGGGAATCCTGCTTAGCAGTGGACATTGATGAGTGAGTAGAGTGGAGCACCATAATCCAAAGATCAGGCAATTCGAGCTATCCACAAAGAGGTATTAACTCGTTAGGAGATAACTGAGGGGAAACAAGCAAAATCCCGGCTATTTTAGGGACAAATATGAATCATTATCACTGACCATTCCCAGAGGCTGGAAAGGCCATACCATGGGGTTTGCAATCAGACTTGTGGATTTGAACAGAGGATTATGCAGGTGGTGTGCTTCATAAAAGGTCCCCACTGAGGGGAGGCTGACATCCCACCAGTGTCCCCTGACCAAGCTTCATGTCTAATGGGCTGCACCCACCTGGAGGAAGCACACATTTTCCCCAATTATCTACTCCATGCGAAAGCTTTACAAAATGTATCTGGCCAGAAGAGTCTACAAGGGTGCTATACAGGCCACTATGCTCTGTGTGACCTTGACTGAATTACTTATTTTCTCTGAAACACAGCTTTCTCATGTGTAAGAGGGATGGTAACAATAAACAACAACAACAATAATAGTACTTGGGATTGTTTTGTGACTTAAAAGTGAAACTGAAAAGCATGTGTTCAATAGATGGCAGGAGTTTTCATGACGATGATGATGACCAAGGTGATCATTAAGTGTTCACCCAGACTGCAGCTTGTACCAGGTCCTGAGCCAGCCACGAGTACCTGTGAGAGGCACAAGAACTCGGCTCCCTCTCTCACAGAGCTGAGGGTTTGGTTGGAGGGATAGGCCACAGACCGCAATAGGTAATTCATTTTACCATACTTTTGTTTGAGTTCTGTAGGGTAAAACTTCACAGCCCTTGTAGCAATTTATCTTTGTTGTTAATTTAGTGCGGGGGATGGCATATCTATATCTATATCATCTATATCTATATCTATATCTATATCTATATCTATATCTATATCTATATCTATCTATATATCAGAAGGAAAAAGGGGCATGGAATCCTACAGAATTTGGAGTTGAAGATATGATAGTATAAAAAGGGAAGATATGGCCATAGTGAGGTATAGTAGCATGAAAGGGTGGTATGAGGACTATCAATAATTCAAAGAAGGCTTGGACTAACTGGAAAATTTTTATTTTCTTCCAGTGGACCACGCTGATTTGTGTTAGAAATAATCTGGATAACTGAAATCTGTAGATTTTTATTGAAAAAAACTTCATTATAGCCCACATCACAACTTTTCCCTTTTATTTATTTTTTATTTTTTTAGAAAGAGAGAGAGAGCGAGTGTAGGGGGAGCAGCAGGCAGAGGCAAGATCCCTGCTGAGCAAGAAGCCCAGCGTGGGTCTTGATCTCATGACCCTGGGATCATGACCTGAGCTGAAGGCAGATGCTTAACCAACTAAGCGATGCAGACATCCCAACTTTTCCCTTTTAAATTTCATTCATACCTCTGATGTTTCACTAAATGAATTATGAAATGGAAGGCAAATTAAGTTTACCCAGGTTTATATTTCACCATTAGGAATATAAAGTTAAATTTGCTCAGAGCTATTAATTGTGGTTTATTAACAAAATATACAAAAAATACCCACCCTTGTTTTTACAGGCTTTAAGTAGAATGGAATGTATGCCCAAAGATCATTTCCTAAGTTGCTATAACCCTGAGAGTGACTTCACCACATTGGTCCAATAGATAACTTATTTGATTCTAAAAACTAAGGGCAGGAGGAAAGTTCACAATGTCCCTTTCAAAAAATTCTGTGTCAGTATTTAATAGTTTGAAAAGAATTTCTTGGTTTCAAGCCTAAAACTTTTTTCTTCTTTTTTTGGTAGGTTCTTTAAAAAGGGGAACTCTTTGTAAACCAAAAAGTGAACTTACTTTTTAAACTAATATCAATTAATAAGTAGTGCTGCTTATCCAATAATGTGAACAACAGTGTAAGTTATAATCTATTCTTTTCAGAAGTTAGAGGGGATATATGTGGGGACTTCCATTTATGGCAAGTTGGTCAACTGATTACCCTGAAAAGCTTCTTCTGACAATAACAACAACAACAAACAGGAATATTGAATAAAATGGAAAGAAAACACTTTTAAATGCATAGCAGAACTTACAGGAGGTTAGGAAAGGAAAGACTCAGGAACCAAAACAGGAAAAGGAAATTGAAAATTAGAGTGGCAAGCAGCCATTCAGTTCAGCTGCCCTGGAATGTGTTGCCAGTCTCAAAAGCAGTGGCTTCAGTTTAAAGACCACAAGAAATTAAGGCCTTAGGCATTCTTGCAGCAGGATGTTTGAACTGAAACTCCCCTCCCCCAAATAAAGCCCTCAAAGGGCTGCACTCTCAGTAAAATGGTGGCTGAAAACTTACTGGCAAAAAATAAAGCAAAACAAAACTAAGAACCTTGTAAGGATACCCAGCTGGCTTTATTTAGCAGGGAAAAATGTCTCATGAGAATTCATAAGGACCATCCTATTGTCCTTACTTGTATGATTCAAGAAATCCAAGCAAAGAAATTAACATGAAATTGGTTCCAGACTAGTAGCACCTATGGGGCAACACTCTGGAAGGACATCACTTAAATTCAGATTGCACAAGATTTCTGCAGCTAAAGCCCCGTCAAACTCAAGATCGTGATTCAAAATTATAGCATATGCAAGGAACCAATTTATCACAAGTGGACAACCTACCACAAGGGACAAAAGAATTAAGTCCCTAAGGCTTCAGATAATGGAATTACTGAATGTATTCTCTAAATTAGATTGTTTAAATTGATTAAAGATGCAAAAGAAAGAATAAAAAATACAATAAAGAAGTAGAGCATATATAATTATCAGCAAATTTCATAATAGAACTGCTGGAAGTTAAAATATAAAACTGAAACTAAAAACTCAAGACGGTAAGCAGCAGATTAGTCAGAGATAAAGAGTGAACAAATGAATTAGAAGATCTTTGAAGAGAGATTAAAAAGGAAGGACAATAGGAAAACAAGATTAAGAGACATGGAGAAGAGAATGAAAAAGGCTGAGACACATAAAATAAGATTTTTTTTTTTGAGGACAAAGTAGAAAGATGAGAGGTAATATTAGAAGAACTAATGACTTGAGAATTTTTTAAATGTTGAAAGACATGAATTTCCAAATTCAGAAATTATAAAAAATTTCAAACACTTTTATTTTCTAGTAAAACGAATTCCCTGTTCAGATACATGTTAATGAAACTTGAAAACCTCAAAGAGAAAATTGTAAAAGCAAATAAAGACTCCTTACTAAGAAAGGAAATTAGATTGATAGCAGACGTCATCACAGAGATTATAGAAACCAAAAGACAGTGGAATAACATCTTTTACACGCTAAAAGAAAATAATTGTCAATTTAGAATTTAAAATTCAGCTTCATTATAATTCCATATGAAAGCGAATGTCTTTATAAACATTGCCAGACAAAACCAGAGACAATTTACTGCTAAGAGAACCTTGCTGAAGGATTTTCTAAAATGAAGGTGTTCAATCTGGCTACACCTTAGAATTACCAGAAGGTGGGGAGGGGGGGGCCTGGGTAGCTCAGTTGGTTAAATGTCAGACTCAGTCGCAGCTCAAGTCTTGATCTCAGGGTGGTGAGTTCAAGCCCTACACTGGGCTCCATGCTGGGTGTGGAGCCTGATTAAAAAAAAAAAAAAGAATTACCAGAAGGCACCTACAAAATACTGATGCCTGTGTTATACCCCTAGAGTTTAGATTTAATCCTTCTGAGGTACATACTGAGAACTGGGACTTAAAAAATATCTCTAGATTTTAGTGTGATGTCAAGTTTGAGAATCACTTGTATGAAAAGGATGTACTTCATGAAGAATGAAATTGAGCCCGAAAAATAATGATGAACAAATAGTTTGGGGGATTGACAAAATAGATAAAGGGGATTAAAAGGTACAAACTTATAGCTATAAAATAAATAAGTCATGGAGAGGAAAAGTGCAGCATAGGGAATATAGTCAATAATATTGTAATAACATTGCATGGTGATACATGGTGACTACATTTATTGTGCTGAGCATTGAGTAAGGTGTAGAATTGTTGAATCAGTATGTTGTATACCTGAAACTAATATAACATTGTATGTCAATTATACTTTAATTAAAAAAAACCCAAAAAACCAAACCAAAACAAACCCAAATAGCTGTTAAACATACAGATAAATCTAAATATTCACTGGGCAAAGAAATAAACATATTGACTAAGAGAATATGAAAGCAGTGTAGATTGGATTACTGGACAGAAATAACATATAAGAAGAAAGGGAGGGGATTGGAAGTTCAAGGCATTCAAGGTCTTTTTATTACCCAGAAGGAGGGTAGACAAATTAACTTTAAGTAACCATGTTAAAAATTTAAGGGTGGTACTAAAAATGTAGGGATGTAATATATAATTTCTTAACTAGAAGAGGCATTAATTTGTCAGGAGTGTGAGAAGAGGGTGTAGAATGTAGGGAGGTCAGTAACAAATTTAACGACATATATAAGGCATATGGTGGTAAGGGCTTTGGAAAGCAAGGCCATGGAAATAGGAAGGTGTGGGACAATTACAGGAGATGCTACAAATTAAGAACTGATGTGACCTGGTGACTAATTTGCTAAAAGTGTGTTGGAAGAGCAGAGGGAGGACACCTCCACTCTCAGCACAGCACACCCAGGTGTTTAGTCAGGGTGAGAGACTAACTCTGGTTTATATAAAGGGGATTATTTGGACTGAAGCCATATTTGAAGCAAATCTTTAAGATGGCGAAGACCTGGAACTTCCTTCCAAAGACTTAGTTTACATCCCTGCTTGCCTTTTTAGTGTTTGAGTATAAGTGCCTAACATGTCATCACTTACACTATTATACTACTCTAAATTTATTTTTTAAGTAAAAAAGGAGTTTAGAATTGTTTTTGTTTTGTTTTGTTTTGTTTTTGGATTTTAGTTATTTGACAGAGAGATAGCGCAAGGAGGGGTAGTGGCAGGTAGAGGGAGAAGCAGGCTTCCTGCTGAGCAAGGAGCCTGATGCAGAGGAAGCCTGATGTGGGGGCTTGATCCCAGGACCCTGGGATCATGACCTGAGCCAAAGGCAGATGCTCAACTGACTGAGCCACCCAGGTGCCCCTAGAACTATTATAAAAAGAAGAAAAAGTCTTCCAGGTGAGAATAACTTTATTGTTTTTATCTACTTTATATTTTAAAAGATTTTATTTATTTATTTGACAGAGAGAGAGAGAGAGAGAGCAAGAGAGCACAAGCAGGGGGAGCAGCAGGCAGAGACAGAAGGAAAAGCAGGCTTCCCGCTGAGCAGGGAGCCCAATGTGGGACTCCATCCCAGGACCCTGGGATCATGACCTGAGCCGAAGGCAGACGCTTAACCAATGGAGCCACCCAGGTGCCCCACTTTCATCTACTTTAAATATTGTATGACTTCATCCAGATTCATGGTGGACCTGCAGTGGGTTACAAATGGCTGCAAATTCTTTGGTACTCCTTTCATCAAGAGGTGAGGTCCATTTCCTTGCCTTGAATCTGGGCTGGCTTGTGACTACTGGAATATGGGCAAAAGGGATACTCTGCAGTTCTAGAGCTACAGTCTAAGGGGACTGGTAGCTTCTGCCTTGGTCTCTCGGAGCCCTGAGTCACCATGCAAGAAGCTTAACCATCCGGAGGTCACTAGGTTGTGGAGAAGCTGGAGGAGAAAACTCCATGTGGAGAGAGGTGCCACACATGTGAGTGAAGAAACTATCCTGTTAGCGGATCATCGTGTTGGGGGCCCCAGCTGAACCAGCTGACAGTCGGTGGATCGGAGGGGAGCCACCCAGCTGGGCTCGTCCTGCCCTTCTTGTGTACTGTACCAAATCACAGCAGAACAGGAAGGTTGTTTCAGGCCACTCAGTTCTGGGGTAGTGAGTTACCCAGCAATAGGGAATCAGAACAAGGCCGCTTCGTTCAAAGACGAACGATACAGCCACCCCTCCAGACCCCACTGTTAGGACCGCCCATCACCACTTGCCTTCTTTCGTCTTTTCTACTATTTTTTTAATTCTCTCTCTCTTTGTTCTTCAAACTTTTACCTTCATTAAAAACCCAGTTCAAAACATTTTCCCCATGGTTTTGTTTTTGCCTCAGTCTACCGGAGTGTCTTCCATTCTTCTCATCGGAAGATTTGCCTTTCTCACCACCTGTACTTCAAGTCTTCTTTACTACAATCTTATTATATCACCCCAGTGGAATGATCAGAATTTGTGGAAAAAATTATAGATTTTTGTTTTGCGTATAATATAGACATTTTTAAAGGAATGTGGTTTTTGCTTGCAGAGAACACAGCAATTCACACTACCTGCTAAATGCTTTTAAGCTGACATTCGTCTAAGCCGGCTTTAATGAACAGATAACTCATTTATAATTAGCAGTGCCAATTAATTGGCACGCAAACAATTAAAGTGATTAAAGTGCTAAAGTTCTTAAGAACAGTTTTTCCTAAGTAGGTTATAGACAAACCTTCCCTGACCCCGCATCTGGTTTCCATGATTAAATTGCTGAGGAAGCCTTTCTGTACAGATAGCACATGAGGAAATTGTAACTCAGCCTTGGTCAGATAGCCTTGATCTGGAAGAAGAGAGCCCATCTATGAAGAATCTATTGTGCTCTGATTTTCAAATCAACGCTGTTTCAAAAAGTGTAAATTATGTATGTTTGTTGGTCTCCTGCCGTATATTACCACCCCCTACCCCCCACCACGACCCAGGGCCTCAGTAAACTTGAAGCACTCAAAATCCCATCCAGGTCACTTTTCTGTTCTAGGTCTTATACCTATCTTATACTTTAGAAGATAGATAGAAGGCTGTGAGGTCTTACCTTAAATGGCTGTGACTCGATTCCCATAGAATGGACCAAAAATGACATTGTGCGATTTCTGCGGCTAGACCAAAAAAGACATTGCTGTTCCTGCCTTGTCTGCATGGAACCTGCTTTTGAGGCTCTGAGCTGCCATGTTAAACTGTCGGACCCCCTCGAGGCTGCCACTCCATACGGAAACCTGGGTCCCATGGCAGGGGCTTGTAGAGGTGCTTGGGTTGACAGCTCCAGCTGGGATCCCGGGTAGCAGCCTGCATCGACACCGATGTGACTGAAAATGCCTGAGTGTGGTTCCAGACCCCAGCCACCGAGTCACCTCCAGCCTTCAACTCTTCCCAGACGAAGCCCCCGACATGCTAGAGCAGAGACAAACCATCTCTGTTTTGCTCTTTCCACATTTCTGACCCACAAAACCTGTGAGCATACAAAATGGTCGCTGTTTTATTCCACTACATTTGATTTGGTTTATCATGTAGCGGTAGTCATTGGATGAAAGGCTTTTTCTTTCTCCATTTAAGGCTCTATACAATGTCCTCCTCCTATTTTTTCCCATTCACATGCTTTTTTGGTTTCCATTTTACCCTTAAATGCCTTACTCTACACTTTTTAATGAAACATCCCTCAACCTCTGTTAGAAGTAGTTGGAATTCAAATCTTCTTTGGCAAGTTTTTAACCCCCTGAGTCTCAGTTGCCTTGATGATGAGAGAAGCACACTCATGTTATGGGTTTATTGTGAAAATTAGAGAGACTGGAGAGAGAGCACCTGGTATACAGGAGGCATTGACTAGATAAATGGTACTTCGTATTAGAAGTTTTCAGAGACAAGTTATATAATCCCAAACCTCAGTTTCCCGTTTGTCCAACTCACATTGTTCTAATTGAGAGCACACGGTGTTCTCTGAGGGAATTTTTGTGTATATGTGGGCCCACACATGTTGTCTGTTCTCTGTTGGACATGCATGACTGCACGCCGTCATGGTCCATCCATCACTGCAGGAGTCTGGAACACAGCAGCAACAACCAAACCAAAGCAAACCAACTCTCATCATGGCTCTATATGTCTAAGGAAATATGCAAATCGTAGAGATAAGATATTAAACAGAACTCACTGGGTGGGTTGGTCTGTGGCATAGCCTCACTTCTGTCCATCTTTCCCTGGCTGGAAGTATCTTTGCTTTCAGGACGGGTATGTTCTCTGTAGCAGAGATTCTGGGCATTTTGGTGGTCCAAGGACAATTTTAAAGGCTGTGTCCACATTCTGTCCAGAAAAACGAACACACCTATACCCCCACACCACCTTGCATGCCATTTTAGAGTGTCCCTAGTTGCTATAAATAATAGATACTGGAGCCTTCTGAAGAAGTCTGTGGGAACTGGAGTACTTGGCTTTGTGATCCTGGGATAGACTATAATCCTGACTAAATCAGGGAGGACTGCCTGAGGTGCTGCCTTGTAAGGAAGAAAGCCAATGTCTGTTGAACATTTACTGCGGATCAGGGCTTTACATAACTTACCTAATTCTCAGGAGAAAGGGCCTGTTAGGTATTTTATCTCTATCGTATGATAAGGCTGAGAGAAGTGAAGTGACTTTTCCAAGGTCTCAAAGCTAATAAGTTAGTGAGGCCCAGATTTGAGAGATGCCAACATCCAGTGGTTTTCTGTTACGTTCTGTCTGTGTCTTGGGGTGTGGAAATCTGCTTCTCCAGGTACATCGTGACTGGGGAACTTGATAGACCTAGGCTTGCTCTCTTAATTTCTATCCCCTACTCCCCACCCCACCCCCAATCCCTGCCTATCTGTGGCCCTTTTGGCTACCAGAATATGGCATGGGGTGTCAGGGGACGGCATGCTTTGTTGCTGGCTGGGCTTAAAGCAGTAAAAGAGAGTTTGAGCTGGAATCCACTGAACCCCACTGAACCCCCACCCCCACCCAAAAGCTATAATCCCAGCATTTACTTAGCACCTTTGTTTTACAAAGAGCTTTTTCATTTGATAATAAGGTAGGCATGCAAGGCCTTTCGATCTCCATTTACAGCACAGGACCCTTTTAAAAGGAAATTGTCTTAGGTCTTCTGATTCTGGTTCCTGGTCTTTTTCCATTATCTTCTATCTCCCTCCTTCGGAAAACAAAGTTTAAAAATACCGTTCTGGGAAATTGAAGCTACAAGAATGAAAACACAATGGCTTGAGGCAGTAAGTCATAAGTTACTGTGATTGGGAGGTGGCCTTCCCTGCTCATGTTCTGGGAAGCAGCCATCACAAACGTAGCTAATGGAGAACAAGCAGTAATCTGGGAAATTGTAACATGAGATCACATAATGGCAGTGGCTTTTGAAAGATAAGGTAACTGATAAGGAATATTGAGAAAGGAACACAGGAGACTAAGACTTTGAAAGATTTCCTCTAATGTTGCCTGAAGAGAGCGTGATCTGACTTCAGATGACCTGTACTGGTTCCTCAGACTGAAATATCCCTCCAGTGGAGAAGGGCAATTCATCAAGCAACCAGAGCTGGAAAGTAATTCTCTGAAAGAACATCCAGCTGCCCTGGCTCATCTTCTCAGCTCACCCAGCAGAGAACTTGCAATTTGGCCTCCTGAGTGCTGATGACCAGCATGGTTCTCTCAGTGAGGACCCTCCTGCTGGGAGCTAATATAGGATATTGGTCTATCAATCACTCTCTGGTGAGTTCAGCTCCTACAATTTAGTCTCTCGTCTGATCACCTCTGCTGAAACTGATAAAGACACTGATCCTGCTCAAATGTTGAGCGGATTATGGGCTTGCTTCCCTCCTTTGGTGCAGTCATACATGGGAGACCCTGAAAAAGACAGAGTCTTTCTCATTATGTAGCCTTGATGGTTTATGGAGACCATAATCTTGTTTTGTCCAGGAACCCAGCATGTCCATCTAGTCCTAAAACTTCAAAGAACAGATGTTTCCAAGGATGTGTTTGAGCAAGAATCTTACAGAAGCATTTTTAAAACACAGCCTCATGGTGAGGATCTCAAATTTACTCAGGTTAGTGCCCCAAAATAGAGATGGAACAAGCCTTCCTACTACCAGACTAGATGAATGGGAGGCCATTTTGGGCCTAGAGTGTCTTGAAGCTTTGAGGGAAGGGACTCACATGGGTCGCCTGACGGGACACAGCAATACCTTAGGAGGCAGCCTGGTAGTGTATCTTTTGGGCAACAACTGGTCAGGCCCTGGGGCAGATGAAGAGGAAGACAGCACAGTGGGAGGAAAAGGGGGAGTTCTCACTGGGAAGTTGGTTGGTGAGGATGCCAGTCAGATTTGGCTTCTGTGTGCTCCTTGCAGAGATCCTTCCCGTGGTCCTACTCACCTAGTTTTGGAAGTGCCCCTTCTCCACAGTGGGCAATTCCCTGAGCTAGTTGGGCTGGAGGAGTAGATCTATTCGGTGGATGTGGTGCTCTGAGATTCCATCATAAAGAGGTCACTAGGTGACGCGGTCTTGCTGGGACTCAGCAACTCAGACAGGTGAGAGAGTGGCAGAAGCTGAGTGGCCTGGCTCCTGAGGCAACACATTACATATTGTCCTATTGGCATAGCAGGGTTTGATGAACCCTGATGTAGTGGGGGTAGGGAGTATCTTACTGGTGGCTGAAGTTGGATAAAAGAAGGAAATACCTAAGTCAGATGGTATTTGTGTCAAGGCTCCACTCCTTTTATCAGGATTAAACAAGATAACATACAATACAGTTTCCATACTAGGTCGGATAAGTGCTTAACAGTGGCAACTACCATCATCACCATCATCTTGAAAAGTACTTTACACTTAATTTCATGTAGTGTTCACTAAATCTGGTAGTTGGCTATAGAATTATAGTAAATTGTATTACAATTGTACTCTGTCCCATGTTGGTCCACAGTAGAGGCTGGACCCTTAGTGGCGTCTCAGAGTTGGAAGACCCCACGAAGAACCAAGGTTCATATACTGAAGGTCAGTGCCAGGCAGGTATCATGCATATGTTAATCAGGGACGGTATAGAATAATAAGGAAGCTGGGGACTGTGGCAACCTGGAGAGCATATACTACCCCTAAGGGCAGTGGCTTCTCAACTCTAGCTGATTGTTGCCATGAGATGTGGGCTCAGAAATTCTAGCTCTTCTGTTTATTTATGAAAGACAAGAATCCAGATCTAAGATGAAATTTTACAGTTTTTAAAATAGGGTAAGCCAAACAAAATATGTCTGTAGGCTATATGGGATCTGTCAGCTGTCAGTCTGGGATACTCTTCTCTGAAGCAGGAATCTCATCTATGGCCCTCCTGCCCCATGGTCATCCAGTGAAACCCCCACAGGATGGTCTGATTGTCCTTTCTAAGTCCTACCTCTCTGGCAGTATGACAAGTCCCCAAAGTTGCAAATCTAGAACAGGGCTGAGTCAATAGGGCTATAACTGCAGCCGCCTGCTATTGCTTACCTGCTGTTTCAACAACAATTGGATTGGACACAGACTCTTGCCCTCCACCCAACATCACCCACCCTACGTCTGAACTCATCTTGGGAAATTGGGGGAG
Source organism: Ursus arctos (assembly GCF_023065955.2). Classification (NCBI taxonomy): domain Eukaryota; kingdom Metazoa; phylum Chordata; class Mammalia; order Carnivora; family Ursidae; genus Ursus; species Ursus arctos. The sequence goes on from NW_026622875.1 coordinate 26,501,837, forward strand.
TTAGTGTTCCTCTTGTTTGCACCTTGCTGCAGATGCAAGCTGAGGCTTAACCTTGTAAAACCTACAGGAAAGAGGAGTCAACTTGAAGCAGCAAACCCTGGGCAATACTAAAACATAAATGCAGGACTGGCTACAGGGAACTGCAGCCGCTGCCATCGCACAAGCCCAGTACGCAGAAGGGCCTCACCCTTGATTTAATTCTCTGCTTTTGCTGTCTTGAAATCCTTAGTAATTTTCCAACAAGGGGGTCTGTGTTTTCATTTTGCACTAAGCCCCACAAATTATGTAGCTGTCTTGCATAAATGTGATCATAATTGGAAGCATACCACATAAGTGGATTTTTTTTGGGGGGGGAAGCTCCTACAACTTGATTAGTTTGCACTTTTATGTGAGTTGAGCTAATGTCCATGGAAACCAGAGAGCAGGAAAATGCTTTCCTGACCATTATAAAAGATGAGGAGGATCTCTCCTGCCTGTGGTAAGTGGAGAGGGTGGGGAAAGAGTCAATTTCCTGTAATGTGACCACCTCCCATGGCTTTTCTTTCTTATCTCAGGTGTTGGATCTGCATTAGCTGTTAGGCAAAGGACATGCAGATGGGCAAGTAATTAATTGTGGGAATAACTGTTGTGTTAGCATTAGAGGAATCTGGAGAATAGACAACATCCAATGGGTAGGAGAGCCAGGAGATGCAATTGTTTTTCCTGATCATTTGCAGGTCAGCAAAACTCTGGGGTTGCTGAGGAATGAGTGTGTGCTGGGCATTAGAACAGCTTTACTGATGTATTTGAGCTAACGCCATGAAATCATAACACAGGGCACTGAAAAGCTACTAAAAGGTCCTCACTGAACCTCTTGTAGAGATTCATTGGTGTTGGAACCATAATTAATTCCATTTCTATTGCTCCCTTATTCATTGTATGTATGGTCTGCTGCAGAGATCTCAACTGCAGGACTTTGGGTATAGTGGAAGAGTCCAAAAGAGCAAACCTTAGACATGAGGGCTTTGTCTTCAGACTTTGGCCTTAGCCTTTTGGCAAAGGATACATAGGCTGCAGCTATGGAACTTGCTCTCAGCAAGGGTGGAAGCAGAACTCGAGGGGATCTATTGTATTAATGCCCTCCCTAAGTCACAGAGGGCTGCAGATCCAGAAATTTCTCTGTCCACTTGACAAACTAGATAGCATGGCCAACTAATGATGACTAGAACAACCCATCAATCTAGGGCTCAACCAATAAAAGCAAATGTTTCCCCTGGATAATCACCCCTCCCTTCTGCAAACTCTAACACCCAAATCTCTGGGACTAGAATTACATTAGCTGGATAGACGAATTTAGGGGAGAATTGACATCTTGATTACAGCAAATTCTCCTACCCAGGAACATAGGACGTTTCTCAACTGATTCTAATTTTTATGTCCTTTTGTGAAAATTTTTGGTCGTTTTTATTTAGTCCTGCATATTTCTTGTTAACTTTGTCTCTGGATATTTCATATTTTTCAATGCTATTTTGCATGTCATCTTTTATTATATTTTCTAACTAGTTCACTAGTTCTTACTGGTATATTGGAAAGCTATTTTTGCATATTTATTTTATAATTACCCCTGAACTCTGTTATTAATTCTTATGGCTTCATGTCTTTTTGGGTAACTAATCATGTAATATGCACTATGTAGCATTAATGTTGCCAGTGGATTCTTCAGTGTCAGTTACAGAAATCACAAATTGACATCCCATCGAGGCTGGGTGCAATAAATCCTTCTCAATCTGCACCCTGTTGGGAGACAATTCTCTATGGGCTTGTATGGCAATCAGCTTTGGAAGATAGAGATAGTGTCTCTTGCCAAGGAAAGGAGGTAGAGATAGTATCTACCTCATGAGCAAAGGGAAGGTATATTGTCCAGGATCAAAGATTCAGATTATTTAAGTTTAGACTTCTTCTGTAACATATCTCATTGCACGTGCTGGTGTCCTCTGGCCCTCTTCACATCACCTGGTGGGAGTTGGGAATCAGGGAATGGTGCAAAATGCTGATACTCTGGTTACTATTACTGTGAGTAATATGTAGTCCTTCATCTCTGACCCAAGAGTCTTGTGTTTTCTACTAGCATCTTACCTAAGAGTACCAAAGAATGTAAAAAGGGCAGTGGGCATGTTATAGGTCAGAAAAGTCCTAGGTGAGCAGGTCAACAACATGGGGGAGGACAGAAGAACATGGCTATGCCAATAGGGTCTATGAAAGATCGCTCTATCCCTAGGGGTACCACAGAAAGCTTTTTTTTCTTAATATGAAACTGGATGCAGCCCTGACTACTTCCTGCCTTTTTTAATTGAGTAGTTTTGTTGACTTGTCCTCAGTCTTGCTAGGGGTCCCATGAGTACAGACCCAGCTGCCATGAGGGGATTTAGGAAAACTTGTTATCTCCTTCTATCTCTTGTTTTTGTGTCCTTTTCTCCTTCTCATGGGCCCCTTCCCCTAATGAAAACCTGTTTGCATGGAAGAACCCATAAATGGTCAGTTACACCCTAGTGCTGATTTTCATTGTTGGAGTATTATCTCTCTTAGAGAACGTTCTTTGAACCACACCTGCATCTTGGGAAGGAATGACTCCTCCATATGGCAGACATGCACAGCACTTTAGAGCAGCAGAGATATTTTGAAGGATTTTTCTGGTGCCCTTGGCATTGTACCACGTCAGCAGCAACTCTACTGCATCTCTCCGCCTGGGAGGGGTGCTGATGGCTGGCTCCTTGGAGGCCCTCCCCGCTATGAACAATCCTCACTATGCTAAAATAAAGTTGCACTCACCTAAAACTGCAAAGACAATACATCTAGGTATATGTTGCCTTTTAGAGTCTTTTGCAAATCTCCACCTGCTGGGAAACTTCAGATCTTAATTTTCATGCTAAGGGGTTCTTTTCAGAAACTTGTAGAACATCTGAAGGAAGAGAGAATTTTTAAGAGAACCTCATGCCAATTAACTTGGCCCATTTGTAAGAAATGGGAATGATTATCTCAGAGATTAATTAGGATTGCTAAAGGTGATGGTGGACTAGAACCTAAATGCGCCCATAAATTCTTCTCCCTTGGTTTAGAATGAACATATCATGGGCAAAAGGGCAGAGGTTATTAAAGTGAATGAGGTCCTTGCCTTTTGCAGAGCGATGGCGCCCTTTCATTCTGCAGCAGCAGGTAAGAGAGAGGAGGAGAAATTGTCATTGCGTTCACATTTGGATCGTATAGTGCATTCCCTAATGTAATATGAAATATCATCCTAATGAATTAGTCTTCAACACAATGCTTATCGGAGTAATGAAGAGAGTGCCTGCAAGTCCAGTACCGCTCCTGGCAATGACATCAGAAACTGTCCAGGGAGAGTAGTTGTCATCCAATGCCTCATCTCAAAGGATTTAATGGTCTGAAAGAAGTGGGGAAGAATGAGTTCATCCCTTAGTAAGAAATGCCTCTGAAACTAATGAATTTTTATTTTTGAAATTGGAGAAAAAATATTGTTCACTGGTCCTTAAAAGCTCTCAGACTTTTTGGCTTGAAGTGAGGGATTCTGGAACAACCCAGGGACTGGGTCTTTCTAGCTGAATGAGCCCCTCAGATTGTATAGTACCTGGGATAGCATCCGAAGGATAGGCTTGTGAGGATTCAGGTCCCACTCTTGTCTCCTGCCCTAGGTAAACATTTCAGAAAGTTGTTTCTTTACAGTGACTGTACAGAAGGAACCATCCTCCAAGGGGGGGAGGTGCCATCCTTCCCTAGCTTTCTTGACATGTTGGATTGCTTGTGGCATGCATCCCTTGTGTACTAATAGAACTGATTTTTGTTTGGGTTTCCAGCTCTCAGGCGCTGGGCCTCTCCTCAGCCCAAGGTGGTCAATCTCCATCAGTACATATGAAGAGTAGTCTGCTCTCCAGTTACCGTTTTAGGAATAAGCATGTGAGAGAATTTTAGCCACTGAGATAGATGTGAAATGTGTGTGTGTGTGTGTGTGTGTGTGTGCTTCTGGGAATGTTCCCTTACTCTTTAAAAGAGGCACAGGAAAAGGATGTCCTCCCGAGGCCTTTGGACACTGTTGTGTGAGGACACGATGCTTGGAGCTGCTGCAGTCATCTTGCCACCATGAGAATTCAAGCTGGGAGACAAAGGGCAACGTGCTGAGGATGGCAGAGCCAAAAGACAGAAAGAAACTGGGCTGCTGAGAACGTGATTGGGCCACTGAATGAATCTAAATACGTTCCTGCTCCAAACTTCATGTTATGTGAGATAAGCGCTCTTACGTGATTTACTCTCATTTATTCAAAAGTGTCTTCCAATTCACGGAGCTGAAAGGATTCCAAGCTGGCACACAGTCACCATCTTTGTCACTCCTTTCCCCGTTTCCTCACCTCACCTTCTTTTATTAAGACTTAACTTCTTAATAAATAGTTGACCCTTGCGAGCTCAGGCTTCCACATAGATCTCGCAACGGCTGCCCCTCCGAGGACATGTCTGTGACTGGGGTTCTCCAAACCTCCTCCATAGCTCACAAAGGAACCCCTTTACAGGGGTACCCTGATACATGCCGGAGCCACTCTGCCTTTCGAGGGGAACAAGACATTCGTGAAACTGCAGAGTGCTCTTTGGCAGGGGCACCTTGAGGTGGCCCCTTTTCTCTTGTCTTCCCATCTGGTCCTCTGACTGGCGGCATCTTGTCTCACACTGTAGGATTCTGCTTGCCCGGGAGAGGGGCGTCAGATGCTGCAAGGATGGGAAGCCCTCAAGAATTTTTATCTCCTAGAGCTCTTTGCCTTTTCTTCCCCAAACTGGAAAAACAGGGAAATAAATCCCCCACATATTTATGAATGTCTTTTCTTCCCTAGTCTTCACATCTCTAAATATATCAAACATGATAATTTTATGAGCAACCAAGTTATACATAATACATTTTATGTTCTTAAATGTATCAAGTGATTTTAGATCTGCACAGGATGCTAAAAAAGCAAGAACAGAGAGTGCTCGATTTGTAAATTAATTTGGGAGTACAACTTTTTTTTTTAAGTGGGTTGCTTGAATTCAGAATGCTTTTTCTCATAGACATAGTGATGGTTAAGTTCCAGATCTGGACACAAAAGCCCATGTACTCCACAAAGTGCCGCAGCCTTGCGTTTACGAGCCACACTGACATAGTTAACGCTTACTGAGCCTCTCTCACGCACCTGACTCTTTCCTCCTTCTTTATATGTTATCTTGGTGATTTAATTCTCACAACTCCGTGTCAAAGGAAACCAAAGCTCAGACAGCTTAAGTAACTTGCCCAAGGGCACACAGCACATACATGATAAAACCAGGACCCTGTGGTCTCTCTGGCCCCAGCCAGATACTCTCCCTGCCCTCCTGATGGGTCTCAATCACAATCTGCATCAATGTTTCTATGGAAAAATGTGTTCCAAATTTCAATGACAGTGCCAAGAGCACATCGTTCAGCTCTGGCAGCTAAAAATCCCCCTTTGCCCTTCCAATTTCCCTGTTTTTCTCCTCAATAGCTGAGGGAGAGAGAGAGCCAGAGAGCCAGAGAGACAAACAGAGAGAATGAATCAGTGTGAGAGGTTGGCCCGGAATGCAGGCCTCTTACTGTCATTTGCCAGACAGCCCGTCTCCGTCTCTGACCGTCCCTCCACCGTCTCCCCCGCCCCCATCAGGTAGCTGAGCCAGAGATAATGCAAACACTCATCTTTACACTTCTGCCGCTTTTATCACCTGTTTATAGTCCAACTACTGACACGGGTTTGATAAAAGGGTGTGGTGACTATTTAAATCCCAGCTTGGACCAGGACTTAACTTTGTAAGCATCCAGTAAAATGTGCCTTTCGAACAGTGAGATTTCTGTGCACCCCTCTCCCGCAGCTGGCACCTCACTTGGGGAGGACCATCATAGCCTTCCTTACACCTCATCTCCCATCTCTAGACCTGCTATTCCTCCTCCCACCGGGTTAATCTCTGCTTTCCTGAATGCTTCTGAAAGTGTTGGGAATCTTGTAAAATCAGCCAAGCTGTCTCAATGCCTCCTGTTGGCATGCATTTCCCCCAATACACTATCACCTTATTTATTTCTTATTAAAAAAAAATCTTCTAGTCAAGTTTCATAGTTCCCTTTGATAGCAAGTTTCAGCCCACCCCTTTTCTTTAAAGCAAGTCCTAATTTATTCTGCTATCCTGTGATTATCTTCTCATGCATCCTTCATTGCTACCAGCAAGACCTTAAACTACCCTTCTTGCCTGTGGTTACTATTAATATTACATTGAGGATTCATAATGTAGTTTGTGGAATATTTTGGACCTCTGCTCCTTTGCCTTTCATTTCCTGGATTTCCCCTAATTTCACTGTTCTTCACTGCTCCTACCCAAGGGGAAAAGGGAAGTCAGGGAAAAAGACTTACACAATGCCTCGACCAAGGGGATCGTGTTGCCACTGACTGGCTAAGAGGAGGGGTTTCCATCCTTCATGGACTCTCATTCTCCCATCTTCGCAAATAAAGGGGAGTTGGCTTTGTAAAGTGGAAATGACATGAGAAACCAAATAGGAAAACATTATCAAAATAACCGACACTGAAAATATATACAATCCAATGAGTTCCTGGCTAAGAAATTACCTGGGATTTTAAGGAAATAAAGAATGATTTAAAATTATTGCCAATATGAGTGAAAAGTGTTCCCTTTGGGAGCTAAGCGTCCATGGTCTCTGAAGACCTTCACTGCCATTAGTTGATTAATTAATTCATTAACACCTCGCAGAGCACAGGGTATTGACTCCGTATGGCACTGAGCAGGCAGTTTGATTTCCTTAGAAAAAATTTCTCTTATACGAAAGCACAGAAATAGTAAATAATTAAGCTCTAAGCTGCCTCGTTGTGATCTTTTATTGATCAAGGCAGAGATTTGAGAGGAGGCAAGCTTCAGGCACTCGCTCCAACCAGATTTTATTTGCCCCATGATGACATGTTAGCGTGAGACGCTTGTTCCTATTATAAAGCCTTTAAGGAAGAAAACAAGCCCACGACATGTTTATGGCTCGCGTTCCTTCTGTCCGAGGTTAATCACCCCAGTCTTGAAGACTGAAGCATTTTCTGGTGGACTCCCAAGAGGCCAAAGGAAGTGATATGACGAGTGTGCTGCCTGCTGCCTTCTGAGTCCTGGCTTCATTAAGCTGGGTTTTAATACCTTTTTTTCCTTCTAATAAAGCTATTAGGACAATGACTTATGATTGTGCAGTTCAGTGAGGCCTCCAGGGCGTGAAGGTGGGGGCTGAGCTTGGATCAATGGCAGAGAAAGTGATCTGAGCTATTCTACTGGTGGGATTTGACTGCTTCCCTCCCAAAGGCACTGTGCTGTCCCCTGTCCCTGCTCACCAGCCACGAGCCAGCCAAGTGCCCCCTCGGCCGAGGTGTGCAGGTGCGTCCAGGTGGGAGGGAGAGCCATTGAGATGGGATCGGCAGCTGCCTCAGTTTCCCAAACCTTTCCCCCTCTTTCCGTTCCCTGCTTCCCATGTGTTCCTTCATGTTCTGCCTTCCTTCTCTCCTCAGCAGAGCTCCCTGAAGTAATTAACACCCCCACTGTCCGGACCTCCCTCAGCGCCCTGCTGCTCCAGGCACCGCCCTTTCAGGGCTTTTCTGACTCGCTTGTAGCTGCTCCTTGGTGACGAAGCTCATCTCACCACTCAAGATAAATCCAAACATCTCAAAATGGTTTGGGTAAGAGGATTTCAAAGAGCAGACCTTGAACATCAGCATCAGCATCACCTGGGAACTTACTCAAAATGCAAATTCTCAGACCCCAGCTCAGACCTACTGAATCAGAAATTCGGGGGGTGGGGACCAGCTATCTATTTAAAAGGCTCTTCAGGTGATGCACGGTACAGTGTGAGTATCAGTGGCTTAGAAATCATCCACATTTCTAGTTTCCTCGTTTGTCCGCATATCCCTTCCCCCTCTGCTTTGATCACACTGAGCAACTTGTCTGCTTAATATGGGGCTCCCTCTGCTAACTCCTGATTCATCGTCAAGAATCAGTGCATGTGTCACTTCCTCTAGGGAGTCTTCCGTGACACTTCTCTAGCTGAGTTAGGCACCCCTCCTCAGGACACTCACAGTCCCCTATGCTTTACTCTAGCACAGCCCTTATCTTACTGTGTTATAATTGCCTTTTTACCAGGCTGCATCTCCCACTAGACTGTGAGCTTGTTCAGAAGAGAGATTGTCTTTCATCTCTGACTCTCCAAGGCCTGGCTCACTGCCAGGCCCAGAGAAGGGGCACAGTAATGATGTCCTGATGGAGGAATATCAAGCTCCAGCCTTTGCTGGGGTTGCTGGGCCGAAGTGCCACTATCAGCTGCCTGCAGCAGGTGTATTCTGCATCCTCATGTGCCTGTGGACATCTGCCCTCCAATAGTGGGACTAGATTTTGATCTCATCCTACTTGTTTCATTTTAGCCCTGGGGAGCTGGATGCTGGTGTGTGCTAATTGGATGATGGCGCTGGGTCTGACTGGCCTTGTAAATGTGTGCATAGGCAGTGAGCAGAGCATAGTTCAAACAGAATCATCCTGGAAATGCTTTGATTTTCCCAGCTAAGCAGTCTGACCCTGCACGCCTGGGAGCTTGGCATAACTCTGCCATGCTGCTGGGGAGGGCCTGCCTCGGGGTCAGCTCTGCAGTGGAGGCCACTGCTGCTGCTGCTCCATCTTCCAGACTGTTCAACCCGGCAAGGACTTAATTTCTCCATCTTTGCAGTGGGCATCATCCAAATTAGTCACCTGGTCCCAGGCACAAGCCTTTCTGAAGGAGTCACTTCACTGATGGTTCCAATTTGAAAGCACAGAGCATTAGGCATGCAGCTTGCAATGCATCCGTCGAGTAGGAGGCCGAGGGGAGCGCTGGTCTCCTTAGGCAAACTGGGAGCCCAAAGGAACAACTGTCCAGGTTGCAGATGCAGACAAGAAACAGAGCAGAGAAAGGTTACTTCCAGGGCTGAGAAGAGTGATGCTCTCCCCTCTTCTCCCTCCCCTCAGTAGGAAGAGGAGGTCCAGGGGACACCTGGGAAGGGTTTGAGCTTGATGGAGCAGCTTTGAGGATGTTGAACGCTGGTGAGCTGGGTCCTCACACTGCATCTGTCAATGGGACAGCTTTCTCCCATCAGTCACCCCTCAGACCAAATGCATCACTTTAAGGCAGTTGTCCTTAATCTATTTTGGGGGATCAGGGACCCTTTTGAGAATCCAAGAAAATGATGGTTATTTTTCCGAGAAAAAGGAAGAGTTCCCCATAGATCCATATTTGTTAGTCTCATTTCAGCTGGTTTGTGAAATCCCTGAAGTTTATTCATGAGCCTGTAGGAGCCTATGAACCACCAGTAAGGAACCCCTGCTGTTCCTTGCTTCTGAGCTTTTTGTACCCAAACCCCATCCTCTGTAGGCCTTTCTCCTGAAGCCCCAGGCGGAATTGCTCCCTTTCAATGCTCACATGGCCCATAGCCCTTGCTGCACAGCCAAGCACAATAGGTTATATGACCAAAGTCTCCAGAGTCTGTCTGACCCAGTTGCTACCCTGGGTTCTTGTCCTGGCTTTCCCATTTACTTGCTTTGTGACCTGGTGGACTGATGAAGGAGACACGCCAGCCCTCAGCTTCCTTGCTGGTGAAGTGATCACAGGATCTGGCCCACAGGGTTGCTGTGAGAATTCGGTAAGAGCCTGCATGTCAGGGCCATATGCAGAGATGGGCACTGAGGGAGAATGCAGGGACTGAGCCTTTTGTTCTCTGTGTCGCTAGTGCCTGGCACAGGAGTCCGCGCGTAGTAGATACTCCATTAACATTGGTTAGAGAGGAGAAGGAACGGCTAGGCTAAGATAGAGACACATCGCCCCTGTGAGGGTTAGCTAACTGTGACCAGGCAGGTGGCAGTGAAGGCGGAGCGGCTTTGCTGTTCCCACCCTGCGTAGGCTCCTGGATTCCCCCCAAAGTTGGAGAGCTGGGCACTCCTCCTCGGCCCTGGCAGGTGTGGGTTACCTGAGATATGTGGGAGGTGAGGTACAGTCAGATGCCGACCGCGGGGTCAGAACAGGGTTCAAAACTAGCCTCTGACACTCATCAAGCTCCCAGCAAACAATCTTTTGGGGCCTCAGTTTTTCCAAGCGAACTGTGGGACTATTGACACCTATCTCCTAAGATTCTTGTGCAGATCAGATTAAGTCAGGATATAAAAGGGTTAGCACACAGAAGATGCTGAAGAAGCAGAAGCCGTAGTCATTGTGAACCGGAAGACGGAACACATGTGAGTTCTGAAAACTGGTGTGTCCTTGTTCATTTTGGACTTAGGACCAGCCTGGTCCTAGACACAAAGGGAGGAGGAAGTGTCTGATATCAAGCTCTAAGTTGAAACTATTTGAATTCAAATTCTAGCTTTACCACTTACTAGCTACTTAACCTCTCTGAGCCCCAGTTTCTTCATCTGTGAAGTGGAAATAATACCACCTACCACACAGAGCTGCTTTTATTGTGAAGGTCAGGTAAGAGAATGTCTAAATTGCATTTAGTGTGGTGTGTGGCCCATAATGAGGGCTCAGTAAATGGTACCTTTATTACCATTCTTGTCTGAGGGAGGGCAAAAGGGGCGTCCACACCCTGACCCCTACCTTAGCCTGGCAGAGCCCACCAAGCGGCAGAGGTCAGTCTTAGCTTCTTGAGGAATTATTTTGCTTTTGTTCTATGCTATGTTTAGACAATGTAATGGCAGCCTGCAGGTGGCCCATCCTGGGCAGGGCCAGGAGAAAGGCCAAGGCCCCATATACTCCAGGGGCTATGGAGACCCCAGATAATTCCCAGAAGCATGCTGCTTAGAGCTTCCTCTGTGGGAGATGCTTTCCGCACATTTTCTGGACAACTGGTTTCTCCCCCTCTCCACCCCTGGAGTCCCCGCCAGCTGAGGTTTCCAAGAGTGCGTGCACACTGTCTTAGGTGGGAGAAGGCCATCTCGGGCTATGTGAGGCGGAGGCCCTGCGGATCCAGCACTCCATGCAGCCCAGCTCCTCCAGGGGAGACCCCCGGGCCTGGGGAGGCTGCCGCGCTTGGTTCATATTCATCATACTGGAGCTGCACCTTTTCTCCAGGCTGTGTGGGGATGTGCATCACCATGGAAACGCTAGAGGTGAAATCACTCAAGTGTTGGCAAGCGGAGTTTCTCTCTGGAGCTTGGAAAAATGGAGAGCAGGCTCACAGTGTCACAGAAAGGAAAGATGCCCTTAAAACAACCCAAACAGTCTCAATTCCATTTGGGGACTTTCCCTTTAAATAAAGACTGAACAATAAATGAAAGAGAAATGTTTCCAGTTTCTAGATTGGCTACCCCAGAGAGTCCGCTTGCCATGGACACGCCGATCCTTTCTGGCTTCCCTAATCTGCTATCTCTTGTAGAGTGGATAACACATTCTGTCTGGAAAGGAATGGGGTGACATCTCAGAGTTGATATTTTAAACCGATGAAGCTGGAGCCTAGAAGTGTGGATCCCTGTGCCTGTTGGCCATTTCTGGCCCTTTGCCTGAGTTTTGGGCCCAGGACACATTTTTTAAATGAGGATCTGATAGGCTCCTGGAGGCTAAGTTCATCGAAGATGTTTGTTTATCTCAGGTGGGGGTTGGGGGAAGTTTCCAAGATAGCTGTGCCCGTCCCTGCTCCCAAACCATCCTGCCCTCAGACTTTGGAAGGCTCTGCAACAGGAGCTGCTGTGGACAGTGAGAGAGCACACAGCTCTGATTGCCCAGACTGATGGAAGGGAAGAGAAGCAGGGTATGGGCAAGTGCAGGTGGTGCTGGGGGGTGGTTGGGTGCTAGGATAGCTCCAGGAGGCTTTGGCTAATTGAGGGGTCTAAGCATGTCCTTGGCTTACAGGAGGCCATCAGTGTGAGCTGCTTGAATTCTAGCTCAGCCTCAGAGTTACATGATTCTTTCTTGTCTATATTCCTCCTTTGGGTAAAAAGAGTACTGATAATACTTCCTCTCCCTCCTGCAAGGGCAGTTTTGAACACATTGTGTAAAAGCTTGGCTTCCTTCATTCATTAGATGAGTATTCGCTGAATGCCTGTCATGTGTCAGGCACTATGCTGGGGCCTGAGTATATAGCCTCTTGGTAATAGTTATGGACCAGTTATGGATGGCAGAATGAATATATGGTCACGGATAAAGATTTTTTTTTTTAGCTAAAGACCAGTGCTTTCAGTAAATGACTCTATTGTAACAGTTCTAACTTTCTGTTTTTATCAGAGACTTTGATTTCTATGTCAAAGGAGGTTAAGACAGAGAGAGTCAGATAGACAGACAGACAGACAGAGACACACACACACAAACACACACACACACCCTAACTGGCCTTGAGACTAAGGTCAGTGTTTCACTTTGCCAGGTGAGAAGAGACAGGCCAATAGAAATGTAATCTAATCTCTTCCATTCTGTGCTATTAAGGTTACCCTTAACTTCTCTGTGCGTTAGTTACTCCGTATTAAAAGTCAGTCAGAACAGTTAGAGTATCCTGTGTGTCAGAGGTCCCAGCATAGGAAGAGCTAAAGCTTAGAGCTGTTGGCCTGTGGGGTCGGGACACCTGTCCTGGTGTCTGATTCAGGGCTTCCTGCAGCACAGCTCCAGGGGTATCACTTACCTCCATTACATCGTGGATGCTGCTTCTGGGCTGTGTAACTAGACAGCCCTGGGGCAGGTGGCTCTGTAGGGTGGTGTTTAGAGGTAAGTGGGGACTAAACTCTAGGAGGCAGGCAGGAGTAGGTGTGCTCCAAAGGGGCTTAGGAGGTCCCAAATGAGTTGGTGCAGGCAGAGTGAGTGGTGTGGTTGCCATGGCAGAATGGCATTGCCAGACATTAAAGTGACAAGCAGAGTGATGATGGACAGGAGCCAACAGGGAGAATGAGCAAAACTCATGGAGATAGGACCTCTCCCTTCGGGAAGCTTCTAGAAAAGCCTCAAAATAGAGAGGTCTAAGGTGCTACCATTTTGTGGGTGGGGGCTATTGGTCTACAGTCTTGGGGACAAACTTGTAAAATGGCCATGTGTATGATTCACTATTAGTGGGGCCCTGGGTCATATGGGCTTCCCATGTGGTATATAGTCCTCAGGAGGATTATTGTTTTAGAAAAGGACACTTGTTTCCTTATTGAGGCCCTCAGGGAGAGAATTGCAAAAATATGAGAGGACCAGAAATAACATGTGAACTCTGCCTCCGCTGAGCCGCCTGGCTTCTCTCTGCTTCTAGCAGAGGCTGACAAAGACTCAGCTGCACTATTTCCTTTCTTCCTGGGCACACACCTCGATTACATTTCCCAGCCTCCCTTGCAGTTAAGTGTAACTATGGGACTGAGTTCCTGCAAATGGAATGAGAGCCGAAGCGATGTGTACTGGCAAGAAACATCCCGAGTACAGTCTCCACGATCGTTCCCTTTCTGCTGGTAGATATAGAGGAGCGTGGTGACCTTAGAAGCCACGTGTTGGAGGCAGAGGAGGCACAAGATGGAAACAGCTAGGGTCCCTAAATCACCACTCAAAGGAGAACTGCTTGTCAGTTGGGATCATCCACTTGGGACTTGACACAAGTAAGACGTAGGGCTATCAGGTTGGAACCATCGTCCATGTCTGGGCTTGTTTGTTGCAGCGGCAAGCAGCGCTGGGTTTTTCCCGCAGTTGGCTTTGACTGTTCAGAATCAGGAGTCTACTTCTAGTCCAATCAGGTGTGGGAAAAGGATCACATAGAACAAACCATGGTTATCTCTGTGTAAGAAATGGCCTAAGGTTTCTCTCAGCAGAGGCTTCCGTTGGGAAATTTTTCTTGGAAGGGGACTGTGAGCATGGCAGCTACCTTGGCTTGCTGCCTGATGCTGCTAGGGAAAGAACTGACAGAATACTGGGTAACCAAAATCTACCTTCTAGTAACTTCCCCTCTTATTCTCAGCAATAGCTTACTCCATCCTCTGTTGTCATGTTTCCATAGGTTCTCTCCTGACTTTGCTCCTTTAATAGCATGGCTCCTAAAGGATGGGCTTTGGAATTACACGGACATCAGCTCAAATCCAACAATCCCCACATACTGGCCTTGATCATGAACACATTCTCCTTGAATCCCAACCTCGTCATCAGTAAAATGGATACAGACACTTCTAGGGTTGTTGTGAGTACTGAATGAGATCCTGTGTCTAAAGCACCTGCCATTGTGCCTGGCAGGGTAGACTCCCACTCAGCTGTGATTCTGTTGTGTTCGATATTGTGATTTCAGACCTTTCATTATCCTGCTCAGTGGCTCTGCACATGTTGAGGTTGGTTCAATCCCATGGAACTTGAATCTGAATACAGTTCTGCAGTTGGTATCAGACTGATAGCAGTGTAGGGGACCAGTGCTGCCTGAGATGTGGGTACCGTATTCACACTCCTTCTCCCTGGTTAGCAGGTCCATCAAGTCGATGGCCATGGAGCTTGCTCTCAGCTCACCTTCAGACCATCAGGACAGTGGCATTGTATTAACATGCTGAGATCCACTTAAGAGATCACTCTCCGATGTGAGGGTTATCTGGCTGTGACATCTGTCACCCCATTGATCACCAGGGTTGATTGGACTGATGTGGCAGGCTAGGCAAGTGGCCCCTTCCTCTCTCACCACCCCATGTGCCTCCCTCCTGAAGCTGTGTGCTCACTCAAAGAGGAAGGCCTTCCTTCCCTGATAGAGGAGGACTGTTCTTTGGTCAAGGGTATATGAGTAGCTGTGCTCCCTGGCTAGAACCTTCGAACAAACTTTCAAGGTCCATTTGTAGGAGAACATTGGATTTTATTTCATTATTTAAAAAAGGAGACATCACTCTTTGTCTTGGGCTTTGAGGTCTCAGGGCAGCTTCTATGGCACTGCCAGCTGGGAGGTGTTTTGGGGAGCCTGCCTGGCATATTCTAAAGGATCTTTGAAAGGATTTTATATAATAATATTCTTCACCTTTCTTGGATCATGGGTCTTCTGGAGAATTTGATGAAAGTCCTGGATCTTCTCTCTAGACATATGTCCACATGCACATAGACACAGTTCTGCACGCTACTTGGGAAGCCTCCAAGGAGAGTCAGCTCTTGGCTGGCAAGCTTGGGTTGGGAACATGCCTGCCATTTTGGGGGAGCTGTGAACTCTTCCTGGAGAGGGAGATTGAGGCAGCCTCTCCTCCAGTGACCTCAGCAAAGTGGGAACGATCCAGGCACTTTTCTCATCAAGCTCAAATCAGCTGTGTGAAACCTCGGAGGGACCCTCTCCAAGTCCTCCTAGGCATCTCAGTCTGAACAATCCTACTGGTTCTGAACGTTAATCAGTGTCATCGGGAGTCTGCTGCTGTTATGTGGCACTTAATTGGTTCTTTGGAGGAAAGTGAGTCACCATCTAGGAGAGTAGGCTGCGGGGCAGGAACGCACAGAGGGAAAGGAAAATGAAACTGCACACGGAAAAGATCAAGTGCGCCCTTCCCGCTTCTCCAAGACTGCAAGCTGAGAGGAGCCCTGCTTTTGCTGATGGGCTTTAGAGAGGTTTTCAGAAGCATGGAGACAAAGGAGGCTGCCTCGTCCTCCTTGTCTTTGTTTCTCTCCCTCCCTTTCTGCATGTGGAACCACATCTAGTGGAGGGGGGAGGGGACAGGTTATCCACTTGACTGTCAGAGCTGATCACTGCTGACCTTATCAAAACAGAATCAATGCGCTCTCCTCCCAGCAGCCCAGAAAAACCACAAGGAGTTTGAACTGAAGCAATTTGAAGAGCAGAATCGTCGGAAGCAGAAGACAGCCTGTAAACTGTCAGGTCTCGGAATCCTCCCCTGCCCTTCCTCAGAGTCAGGCGAGAGCCGTAGCCTCACTAGAATTCCAGCGAGGAATGGGCACCTGATGAAGGGGAGACATCCAGGGCAGCCTCAGGGCTGGCTGGCTCTCTGTGCCTGAGAGGAGGTAGAGAGCACCTCTGGAGAGCTGGGCATGGGACGGGAGGCCTGCGGGGCTGCAGGGTAGAACCCAGGACAGTGAACTCAGCCCTCCCCAGGACCTTTCAGCAGGCTCTTGGGAAGGCCCTCTCCTGGCCGGGCCCCAGAGTGGAAGTTCCAAGGTCCAGCTGTACCCTTGGAAAAGTCCTGCCATGGCACTGATTTAGTGCCAAGTGGCCTTCATGATGCCACCACCTCTCTCCTCCTGTTTCTTTGTTCTTCTTTATTTTTTCTGCAGATATGCTTTCTATTCCTTTTCTCTTTCTACTCCCTCTCCCTCCCTTTTTTCAGGATGGAGAAGACCAGAAAGCAGGAATGAAGGAGAAAACCATTGTGGATGGAAAAGGAAAGGGGAATTAGATGAGGTCACCTGGTGCTCAGCAGAAGTGTCTGCCTTCTCACAGAAGACATGGTCTCCTTCTGTGCCTGGTTTTGGATTGCGGTTGGGGGGGGGGGCAGATCCTTCACAACATCAGAGATGTTGTCCCACCCTGGTGTCCATGGGACCTGAACTAGACATCTTCCATCTGTTTGCTGGCCTTCTCGGCCCTTCTGAAAACAAACCAGTGTCTTAAGTATATTCCTTCAAGATGTCAACTCCTTAAATGTGTCTCCATCTCCTATCTTGGCCATTCCGTCCACCTCAAAGCTCATAGCAGTTGGTGCCAGCGTGTTTCAGGTGCCCAGAATTGGAGAGCCATCAGGATCACCATCACACTTTACTATAATTTCCCAACTAATCTTTCTCCCTCAACAGAGAGAAACTTGAGTGCAGTGACTGGTCTGATTCATCCTTGTGTCCGCAGAGCCTGTCCCGGAAGACGGACAAAGTGGAGCTCAGGGACTGGCACTTTTGTGTTCATCACAAGGCAGGCCTGCCTCAACCAGAGTTTACACTGACCCCCATGTAGAGACATCACGGTCAATCCTTGTGTGGCTTCACAGCCTTGTTGTTGAGCAAGAACATGGTCCAAAGAGCCTCCCTATACTGATGCACTGTCATGCCTTTGCATGTCTGGTGCCCTCTGCCTGGGATGCATCCTTCCCCAGGCAGAATTAATTGACCTCTTTTTGAATTCCCAAAGGACTTTGTACTCAGGTTTTTAAATTTTTAAAAATATTTATTTATCTGTTTGTGTATTTATTTTTATTTTTATAGCACTGATCACATTGTGCTTTATTGGTTATTTGCATGGCTGTCTCCTCCTATGAAGGCATTCATCTACCCCAAGATTACTTGTCAAGCGTCTTTTTCAGGTATGGGGACATGAAGGACAATGCAGGCAGGACTCTGGCCCTCATGGAGCCAGATGGGAGGATGGATGACCTCGACAATGCCAGGCACAGAATAGGTTCACATCAAATGTGCATGGAATGGAATTGGAGATGTGGTACCCAGAGAGGCTGGGCAGGGAAGGGGGCCAGAAACAGGAGATGCAAACACATTAAGGAAGTTGATTTTTTATTGTTATCATTCAGACAGTCTAGAACTGGGAGGTGAGGAAAGTGAGCAGAAACAAAGAAATCCTGTGGGCCGAGGGGGCTGGGGCAGAGGGTGCAGCCGATTAGGTGTTGCAAGGACAGCAGTGATGAGCAGACTGCCATCGGCGGGGCTCAGCCCGAAGTGTGCCTGCAAGTGTTCCACCCGCTGTTTATAGCGGCCATCACTACGGATGGACGCCGGTCAGGAGATGCTGGGGCGGGGGCGAGTGTGCAAGGAAGCAGCAGTGGCACGTGGGTCCCGGTGCTGACAGTATTAGTTGAGAGAAGTGGAATGCACCTGATGTTTTAAAAATCCCATGGGTAATTGGAAGGAAAGAACAAGGATCAGCATCACCGGTTTGCATTCTCCATCTAGGCAAGGAGAAAACAAAGTGGGGGGCAAAAGGGAGTGGTCCCCTGGGCCCCGGCGGTCACCACTGTGCAGAGTCCATGCCTCTGGCTGGCGCCAGAGTGAGGCTTCGGATTCCCTGTGCAGCCTCACCCGCCCCAGCGGCAGGCGAGGCCAGCTGTCAGGGTTTCCCCCACAGAGCAGCAGGGCGGCAGCCCCTGCGGAGCAGAGGAGCGCCGGGGCCTGATCTTTCTTCCCGGTGAATCCCTTCCCGCCGACGTGGGCTTCCCAGGCCTGGGCATCGTGGGAAATTCCCCACGCCCCAGCATCTCTTCAAGCCGCGGGCAGGGAGCAGAAACTAGCACGGCGGCGCCAGCCACAGATGGCCACTGCTTCTAAATAAGCATTTCATTAGTTTGGAACCCAGGGAAAACTCGGTTCAAGTTATAGGGAAAAATAAACGAGTAAGGAGAGCGTGATTTTAAATCCTGCTAGTTATGTTCAGCACGTCCATAAAAATAAGCAGAGCTCTCTTTTTAAAGGGGCCACTGTTAATTAGCTGCGGCGCCCATTCGCGCGTTTTGTCTAGTGATAACGTGGTTATGCCGTGCTGGGGAAGAGGCTTACGGTTCCACATATCCTTTTTATGCCTCTTCCTGTCATGCCGAAATTGGCTCCCTCACTCTGTAACTGTGCTTTATGTAGGAGCTGAACGGGAACAGCGTTACTTGTGTTTATACTCGCTGCCGGCCCCTGGAAGGCCAATTATTCCTCATTCCTCCTTCCTCCTTCTCGAGGTTGGTGCTCCATTCTGATTGGAGTAGACACTCGATTCCATTTGCACAAGCTGTGTGTTCTATTTCCCTTTTTCTTTCCCTGCTAAGTAATGCTTGGGAGTGCTTTTTGTGTCCTCTGTCTAACCCCTCTCCCCCCCAGTTCTTCACCTTTCCATGGGATTAGAAGTCCTGCTGCCCACTGCCCTGAGACCAGGCATCCAGTGTCCCCTTATCTCCCCTGATGGGCTTGTCCTGCTCAGGGAGGGGTTTAGACTGTGATTCAGCAGACCTCCTGAATGCCACTTCGGAAAGAGATTTTAGCAGGTAACAGGGGATGTGTGGGGCACTTGAGACCTAGGTTTGAGTCCCAGCTGCACCACCGATAACCTTGCTGAACCCCATCTGCAGGATGGGGACAAAAGGCTTTGTTGTGGGGAGAAATGATGGCCACAGAGCTTCCAGGCATCTTCTGTCCTGCTTCCTTTGGTGCTCATCGTTGGGCTTACATCAGGTGTGAGACCAGGTGACCTTAAAAAACGTTTTAAAAAGCTGAAGGGCCTCTTATTTCTAGCCTGATTCTGAGTGCAAAGATTCCTGATTTCTGAGTAGGTCTGGTTGGTTTGGATATTCTGAGATGTTCCTGGAAAGACCCCGGGATCCTCATTAGTATAATAGCTACTGCTGTTTGAGCACCTACTGAGTGTAAGCTCTGATCCAGCGGTTTGCGGTCTTGGCACCATTGAATCTTTGTCACGGCACTATACGGTAGATATTGTTCCCATCTGCTGGATAAGGAAACCGAGGCTCAGAGAGATTAATAATGAGTCTGAGATTTCACATTTGGTCAATGTGAGAGCTGGGTTTCAGGTGGCCTGTTCACTTCCAATTCTATCTTTCCACCACGCGTCACTATCCCCATAGAAATCTAAGAGTCCAAGCTAAGCAATTCCCTAGAGTAGCACCATCTGCTAGAAAGCTTTCCGTGATGACCGAAAAGTCCTACTCTCTGTCCAATATAATAACCATTAGCCACTTGAAATGTGGCTACTGTGACAGAACTGAGTTTTGAATTTTATTTATTTAAATTTATCTAAATTTAAATAGCTCACATGGGTAGCAGTTACCATATTGGACAGTGCAGTGCAAAAGCTTTTGCATTTTGCTGGTGAAAGTGCTCAAGTTACCCCAGGAGCTCATAACGGATGGCCCCGCTCAAGCTCCTCCTAGCTTCCCCCACATATGGACACACACTTAGTGGCTGCCTTCCCATATAGTTCTGTGTGTTGGGTGTGGGATGTCACCCTCTGCTCGTTGTGATATGGCCAGGGCCCTGGGGGCTTTGGTGGGACAAAGGACTGGATGGTTCTCCAGCGTGTAGTTTCTTTTCCCAGCTTCCCTTTAACTTTTGGTTTCTGAGCTTCAGTCTCAGGCTCTCCAGTTTCCTATTTGGTTCTGTCTGTAGCTGGAATTGGCTGTCCTGTTAGCCCTCTACAAGTAGCTGGTGCTTGGGGGCATAGGCTCTTTTCACATTCTTGGCAGCTTAGGCATCATGATTTTACTATCTCTTTAAAGTATCTTTTTTCCCGCTGATTCTAAGAGTAGAATATACTCTTATATGTTGAATATAGAAAATGTGGAAAATACAGGTGCCTGGGGCACTCAATCAGTTAAATGTCTGACTTCAGTGGTCCTGAGATCGAGCCCTACATTGGGCTCCCCACTCAGGGAATCTGCTTCTCCCTCTCCCCCTGCTTGTTGTCTCTCTCTCTCAAATAAATAATTAAAATCTTAAAAAAAAAAGAAAATGTAGAAAATATAGAAAAAATCCCCAGAAAGCTGGACTAGTATTTAGACATTACCACTTTTACAATTTGAGATATTTTTGGGACGCCGGGGTGGCTCAGCTCAGTTAAGCGTCTGCCTTTGGCTCAGGTCATGATCCCAGGGTCCTGAGATCAAGTTCTGCATCAGGCTCCTTGCTCCGCAGGGAGCCTGCCTCTTCTTCTGCCTGATGTTCCCCCCTGCTTGTGCTCTCTCTCTCTTTCTCTCTCTGACAAATAAATAAATGAATAAATAAACAAAATCTTGAAAAAAATGTATATAACTTGAGATTTTTTTCCTTCCAGATATGTGTAGTTTTTATATAAGGAAAATACCATTTGTAATCTCAATTTTTATTTATTGTTAGATGGTGAAAATTTTGTTATGAAATATCCATCAAAAACTTGGTTTTAAATCATTATAAAGTATTTTCTTGTGCAAATATATTATAGTTTATTTAACCATTCCCTTAGGAGAACATTTAGGTTATTCCCAATGTTTTGCTATTATAGAAAACACTAATGAGCATCCTTATGGCTGATTCAGATAATTCTTTGTATATATCTATAATCAATTCACTGGAGCAGACTCCTAGAATTGCAATTGAGAGGTCAAAGGACGGGTGTTTTAAAGGTCTGGGTGTTGCCAAAATTGCTTCCGGGAAAGTTTACCAACTTTTATTCCCACCTATAAGGTATGAGAGTGCCTAACTGTGATAGATCAAGTGATCTGAGCAAATGCCTACCTTTCATATTCACCACTGTATGTTTTAAACGTTGGAATTACGTGGGTATTAAGAGGGCACTGGGTGTTATATGCAAGTAATGAATCATGGAACTTTACATAAAAAACTAGGGATGTACTGTATGGTGACTGACATAATATAATAAAAAATATTATTAAAAAAAAAAGGTGTTTCACTTACTTTTGCTGTGTAACAACTTACCCTAAACTTAAACGACTTCATTCACAATTTTGTGGGGCAGGAATCTAGGAAGGGTTTGGCTGGGTGGTTCTTCCATGATGTCTCTGACGTGGTTACTGTCAGAAGTTTGCTGGGGCTGCAATCATCTGAAGGCTTGACAAGTCTGGAGGTCCAAGATGACTCACTCACATGGTTGCATTTGGTGGTTACTGCTGCCGAGGAGCTGGCCTGGGGCTGCCAGCTGGAGTGCCCACATGTGTTTTCTCTAGCATGATCATCTCAGGGTAGTTAAACTTCTTACATGGCATCTGGCTTCTCCCAGAGTGAGTGTTCCAAGAGATCCAAGTGGAAGCCGCACGGCCTAGCGTGGAAGTCACATAGCATCACTTCTACCATCCTTTGCTAGTTGAAGCAGTCATAAGTTTGTGCAGATTCAAGTGGAGGGGATATAGACTCCTCCTTTTAATGGGAGAAATGCTGAAGACTTGAAGCCATTTTTAAAATACTGCCATACAAGATATCTTGCATGTAAGCATGTTGTACAGTATCACTGACATATTTACCTTTAATGGTACTCAAGTTTTCAAAGGACCTGTGTCCAAGAAAGGTACCTAAAGGCCATGCTGGGTATGAATGATAGCTGTTAAGGGCCTTGTGTTGGACTAATGTATATGTGAATATGGGCAAACATGAGTAGGTTAGGGGTTTAGTCAATGTGAACAACGGTCAAGTGTCCAGAGTTTGGGATTAAACTCTATTAGTGAGCTGAAATTGGCCGACTGCTAAATCCCAGGCATTTCTGACATCAGGAAGTGGGTTCAGAGAACCCAGTCAGGTAGGAAGATTCAGTTTTTGATGTTTCTGCTGGGGAGCAACCTGGGAACCCAGCAGTGAGCCTTACATCTGTGACCAGCTGAGAAGCGGTTAATCCATTGCATTCACATGTCTGATTGGTAGAATCTCATCCGCAGGACTAGGATGGAAGAACAAAACGTGGTGCATCTGGCTTCCTGTTCTGACCTCTGAATTTTAGTGAACAGACTTCTGTTTTAGGAGTCTGAATGTCAAGGCCTGATTTGATCAACTTTTGGCAAGGTAGTAAGACAAGGAGAAATCTCAGAGAGCCCTGAGAGTTACATGTTTTTGTTGGTAACTAAGGGTAGCTTGGGGCCTCCCTGCCGTCATCTCACAAGAGGTACCACCCTTGTCTTTATGTGCCCTAATCCAGCTTTGTTGGAATCCAGCCTCCTCCTTGGGCTCATGGGGCAAGGATCCTTTCCCCAAGACGGGTGACTGTTTGAGATTCTTTGAGTCCATAATTCCCTGAATATTTTCCTCCAGAGTCACCCAGACATTGGTTAGGAATGAACTTCACATCCTATCAATCACCTCTCATATCCGCACAGCATATAATGGGTCAGTGTGGAGCAGAATCTTCTAGGGGTCTTTTCAGAATACATATGGCCAGGTGCTACCCTGGATTTGGGGAATTCGATTTCTAGAGAGTGGGGAAGGGAGTTTGACATGTTTATTTTGAAACAATTCTCTGGCAATTAAGATGCCACCCTCCCCTAAGAGCCTTGGTTTACAAGGTGTTTTATTTTGCATCTGTTGTCTCTGTTGATTGTTGCAAAAGTCAAGACAGGTGTTAGCACCCCTGTTTCACAGAAAAGGAAACTGAAGCACAGAGAGGTTAAGTGATCATCTCAGAGACATTTGACCCAAAAATTTCTGACTCTTCTAGAAGTAGTTCAGCATATGAAGACCTCATGGCCACTTCCTTAGCTGTGGCTTTCCTGTGGTTACCGGTGGGGTGATTGGCAGATGTTTGATTGGTAGCTTTACGGGCCATAAGGTCTGAAACAAGAAGGCTCTGGAGCTTCAACTGAGCCACTTGCTGTGCACACAGGGACATTTCCTATCTGATAAGCTTGCAAGTTTAGGCTGAATTTGGGTTGTGAAGGTGACACCTTTTCTAGTGGGAATGCTGAGGCCATTACGGATGCACGGCACATCTCCAAAAGCAACAGAGAGGCTCCACTCTGCTGAATGTAGGTTGGTGGAGAAAATACAACAAAACAAACCTTTACTTTACATTTCAAAGTGCAGCTAGTGGAGGGAGCCTGGCCTGCTGTTTGGAAGTGAATCTGGGGAGGAGCCAGCTCTTAAGGACCCAGGTACATTGTTTTGATAGAAAGTACAAGGGGCTATCTGGAATAAAAGGCTTCGTCCTTTGCCAGAAGAAATGGTGGGTGCTAAGTAAGTATCCCCCAATCCTGCGCTTGGGAGGAGACAAGTGAAGGTGAGAACCACATTGTGTAAGAGTTAAGAGACATCGGAGACCCCAGGTCAGCTTCCATGGTTTACAGCATGGAAGTCAGGCTCTGAGAGAAGAGCCTGTCTACAGTCACCCAGTGCATAAGTGCAACAATAGAACTGGATCTTAGGGCTCCTCCTGCCCAATTTGGGCTTGTCCTATCATGTACCTTGCAGTTGTCTAGAGCTCCAAGTGCCTGAGACTGGGAGAGGGGGGTTACTCTTAATTCAATCATATCCTTTCCAGTACATGGAACCCAGAACTCAAAGCAGGATCTGGCATTTTCTCACTTCTAATGTGGTAAGTTTTCAGTTTTGAGCCTCTTTTTAGTGCCATCCCATCTCTCTTCCTTTGGTGGGAGGCTGAGCTGTAAGTTCAAATAGGATGTTTTACAATTTGCCTGGTGAGCTTTGAGTGCATGGAGAGGTACCCAAACCACTTTTCCTGCCACTTAGTTAAAATTATTTCTGTAAGGTCCCAATGTTTTTAGTTAGAATGTAAAGCAATAAGCTATTATTGGTCACCCGTATTTCCAGTTTTGTTTTCTTGATGAGTTTGAATGACCAAACAGATCTTCTGATAGGGATAGCGGACAGGTAAGTTTGATGGCTGCAGGTATATTGTGAAAGATATGAGCAATGAACATTGTCTGGAAAAGGTTCACTTATGTGGAAGTTTCATGAGCCATCAGGGATAATATAAAGGCACCAAGAGCCTAAAGTGAAGGGAGGGAGGGAAAGAGAACCACTAATGAATGGGAATGGCAGGAAGTAGCTGCACCAAAGACTTCCATTGCCTGGTCATAATTTGTTGGGATTCATTCCTGCTGCCACGGGGCTTCCCACCAGGCAGCATGGCCATTTAGGCTTTCAGGTCAGTGGTCAGAGAAACTTGTTCTCCTTTGGTTGAAGTGTACATCTACTATGTCTGTGTCCTATGAACCTAATATCAAGCCAAGTGACTCTCTGGAAGGATCCTCTGAGAATGTTTAACGAAGTCTCTTTATTTGACAGATGAGGTCCTGAGGGACTGTGTGATTGGCTCTAGGCAGCTATGGGGACATTGAGCCCAAGACCCCTTTGCCTTAACTTCTGTCTCTCTTTCATAACAGACCCTAAAAGGTGCCCTAGACTGATGTCTGTAGTTAGTGATTGAGACTTGGGGCCTTGGTTAGTACTTGGATGGCTTCTAATATCCTTGAATTGGCAGATGTTGGGGCAAGGTAGAGACTTCTCACATCTTGCTTGGCTCAAACAATCAGATGTACTCAAAGGTGTCTTCACTCTGAATGCATATTTCCTGGACAGGTGCATTACCTGGTGAACAATATGAGTGAGAAGAGGAAAAGAAAGAAGGGAAAAATGGCTGTATCTTACAAATTAGATGAGGATAGAATTTTTTTTACAGCTCCCTTTCCCAGAGGGAGTTCTTGATGTGTGGGATATCCTGCTCAGAGGGAAAGTCCAACCTGCCCACTCATCCTCATGCCCGATTATCTGATACCTTTGATAGAGGCCAACAATAATAATTTACATTTACTTAGCACACATTTTCAAGAAACTCAGAAACATATTATAAATGTCATGTGCTGTGACAGGCACTATTATCCTGAGAGAGATATTGCAACAAATCATTCAATAATTAATTTCCAAATACCAGAAAACTGGAGGGTACTGGATGAAAAGCAACGTGACTGTGCAGGGAACCAATCACATCAGACCAATTTAATTTCCTCCAATGTCAGAATGACAGGTCTGGAAGATAAGGCAAAAGCAATAGACGTAAAATATCCTGACTTCAGAAAGCCCTTTAGCTCTGTTCCATATGATGTCCTCATAAACATGCTATGAAAATATGGTGTAGCCTCTGCTATTGTTATTTAGTCTTTGATTTATCATGGTTCCCTTTCCCTAAAGAGTTTGAGTGGAGTGCTCTGCGGAAAAAGAACTGTTGCCGGGGAGAGCACTGGGCGGGGGGCCTCACTCAGGACCCAGGTCTGGAATGAATCTTGTTCAGTAATATGATTGCAGAGATAATTCATGGAGACATATATATATGTACTTCAACATTTACAAAATGCTTAGAATTGGATCTCAAACCCAAGTCTTTTGATTCCAAACTCAGGTTATTTCCTGCTCTCTCATAAGAGCCTTGAAAGGAACTATTCACTCAACTGTCCCAGAGAAACTGTTTTCTTTCCAGGACAGGGATGAAGAGGCAGGACAGTAATATTTACAATGGAGATTGGGGGCAGCTAGTTTCCTGAGGATAGATAGCCCCCAGCCCTGTGGCCTCCAGACCCTTTCCATAATGATTCTCTTCACGGACTAACAGATTGGTGGATGGGTTTGCTGGTGAGCCCAAAGGACATGTGATGCTGGGAGTTTGGTTCAGGCGAGGGCAGAATGACCAGTGTAGAGAAGGCTCTGCTTTCTCAGGGACTGGGTGAGGGAGGTTTGGGTGGAGATGGAATTCCACAACCCCCTGAGAGGCTCAGCTATTAAGAGAGCCCAAAGGCTCCCCAGAGAGCTGCTGACCAAATCCCAGATACATGTGGCTCCTGGAAGTGTTGCCTGACCTTGCTGACCAGTGGTGCAGGGTAGGAGAAGACTGCCCCTCTGTCCTGTAAGAGGGGACAGTTGGAGCAGAGCTGCTTCCTTCCCCCACTGAAGGGACGGGGGTGGTAATCATTTGACAGCTCATTTACCGCCAATCTACTAGAAGGCTAAAATCCACCATCTTTTTGATGCCTTCTTGTTTGAGACACCCTCCAGAGCCCAAACTGTCTGAGTGCCCAGGGAACATACAATCATGAGTGGAAAAAGAAAACTCATCACCCGCTTAAGGGAATTTGGTAAACAACTAGAACAGGTGGCTTTTACTTAGGTAGCACAAAATGATGAGGCAGAAGAGAGCTTTAGTAGAATAGAAGGAAGACTCTCAAGGAAAACTAGAGAAAACATTGATTTTCTAAAACAACAAAAAGCAATTTCTTTATTTAAAAAATTGCTAGGCAAAATGTATGGGGGGGGCTGGTCACTGTCGGGAACGAAATTAGCATTCTGGATGATCACATGGTATAAACAGCTCACAAAGTGAAAACAAAGATATGGAGGTCATGGGCAAAAAGCTAAGAAATAGAACCAAGAAATATAATCTGGATAAACCCAAGCAAACCAACAGTTCTAGAAGGGTGGATGGAGAAATAATAATTAAAGAAATCACAGAAGAAACATTTCCTGACTAAAGAAAGACATGGTCTTGAGTATGGATGGGCTCACTGAGGATTCCAGGATAGTTGCAAACAGACACCAATCAGATGGCATCACTGAGCTCCAAAGGAAAAGAGAAAATGTTGCAGGCTGTTGATGAAAAAAGTGGGTTGTTTCCAAAGGAAAGAACTTTAGACTCATTTGCAATATGGGAAGCCAGAAGTCTGCGGAACAATATTTATCAACATCGAAAGAAAAGGATTATGATCTAAGAATTCTATTACCAGTCAGGGTAATGATCATCTTTTAGGGCATTCTGGACATAGAAGGTACCAGCGAGCATTCCACCACATTCTACATGCAAGGTCAAAATTGGAAGAGACCTTAATATTATTGTAGCCAGCTCCCATCAATCATATTTATTTTTCCTTCTTGAGTGTGTGTGTGTTCCTGATGTGATAAAGGCAGGGACTCATAAGGGCAGGGAGTGGGGAGAATGTCAGGAAGGCTGTTAAAACCATTATGTGGGTTTTAATGCTTATTTGCATTTAGATGTGTTTACTGAAGAATTGAGTTGGCCATAATAAACATAATCTGAGGTCTCTGTGAGAGGGCTCCGGGGAAACCAATTTGGTTGCAATGGAATTTCCCAATGGGAGAAACGAGACAGTGCTGTACGGCTGGAGGTCCCTCAGAAGTTCCCACCTATGGTTGCTAGAGTCGGCAACTAAAGACATAGGATGCCTTGTTAAATCTGAGTTTCATGTTAACAGAGTGATTTTTTTAGTGTGAGTATGTCCCGAATATTCCAAGAGCATCTTGTATTTTACCTGGCAACTTGATTCCCACCTGAACTCTCAACCTGGAGCCACAGAGGGGTACATTTTTCAGGGACTTTGGGGTGTCAGCTATAGATGGATGCTTAAAACTGGAGTTTCAGTGGGAGGAAACAAGGAGACCTTGAAGCAAAAGATGGGATTAGTGTCAATGTGGGCTCCGGAGGAGTGGTTTCTGAATGGCAGCTTGTCTCTTTCTAGGTTTGAAACATATTTGAATGGGTCCTTGCCTTTGTGACACTTAAAAATCTCATGAAGATTGTGTGTGTGTGCACGTGCGAGATCGTGTGATAATAAAGGCTCATTTTCACTGAGCATTTACCATGCCAGGCACTATGCCAAGCACTTTAGCTCCTTTATTTTTTTAAAGCAGTGATCCCCATTTTATAGATGTAGAAAAAAATGCTGAGTTTAAATAGCTTGCTTAAGGTCATACAGATAGGTCATGGAGCCAGGCCTTGAACCCAGGTTTGCCTCTACCTGGGAGCCGAGCTCGTGCCCTCGGTGCCATACTACCTCACAGCCAAGTGCAGCAAGCAAAAACAAAACAAACAAAGCCTAAAAAGACATAGTCCTGACACTGTCTGACGCTTTGAGGCATAGGACGGAGTCAGGATGGGAGAGGTCAGAAGGGGCTAGATCAGCCGGGGAAGGCTCTCTGGAAAAAGAATTCAGAAACTGGGTTCTCACAGATGGTTTTGGATTTGGGATGGTGAAATGAATGGCGAAAACATCAACCTGGGCCAGTGGAAGGAGGGTGCCTGGTGCCTGGGTGGGGGGTGGCAAGGGTAGGGTTGGGGCAGGTTGTAAGGGGGCATCCCAACAAGTCAGAGGAGACAGCAGGAGTTGAGTTGGTCTGCAAGGGAGAATGTTTGTGTCTGGTTTGGCATAGAGAGTGACCACGGGAGAGGTTCCCCATAAGGACGAAGAGGAGGGTGGGGCTGTGTCATGGGTGAGGAGCGGGGCGAATTGCCGTGGTGGAATTGAGCTGGGGTGGGTGACATATAGGCTGGTGTAAGCTTCAGGTCAATGGGAAGCCGGTAAAGGGTTTTAAGGTGAGGAGTGGTGGTGGTGGGGGTGGATGGGTAGCTTCCAGCAATGTTTAGGAGGCAACTAGAGAGGAGCTGGTGGTGGAAATAGGTGCAGGGAGAGGGCGAAGGGAGCATGCCCAGCAGGGCACCTGGCAGTGCTCATGAGTGGAGGGAACCAGTAAGTGGACCAGAATGGCGATGGAGGGAGGGATCCTTGTTGGCTTTCAGTATTGGGGAAGCTGTTGGTCCCCCAGTGAGGGGCGGTGACTGGTATTGCCTCCCCTTCTGCAGGGCACGGGCAGGGGTCCAGCTTAGAAATAGAGCTCCACACAAACCTGGAAAGAATGCTCACAGTAGTGGCAGGCCGTGCTGGCATGGGTCTGTGTGCTTTGGGATCTTCTCGTCAGCTCCAGGAGCCTGTGAGCAGATAACCCCGAGAAGCTTCTGAACCCCCTGGATGGTGCAGAGCCCGTGCAGAGACATGGGAAATGTAGGTTAAGCGCTGGCTTCCTTTGAGGGCAGCTCATTTGACATTATGCCTCTCAGGAAGTATTTGCCCCACACCCTGGTTTTACGTAAAACCCACATAGCCTTCCAGATCACCGAGCACCCCGCAGGCCAGGTGCTGTCTTCAACCCTGACTGTGGGTAAGCCAAGTCATTGCCACACAAGGCGGCTGAAATAAAATGTGCAATTGTGCTCCAAGACACCTTAATTGTTTATTAATTACTCCATAAATCATAGTGACACCTGTGTTTATGCTCCTGTTAATTCACTCTCATGAGGTGAGGGTTGGAAGCACACGGCCAAAGAATAACTGTCCCCATAACTGTGAGACACAGAGGTACCTGAAATGGCGTAGGGACATCAGGGCTCTCAGTGCTTCTCCCTCACTGTCAGCCTCAACTGCATTCCCAGCCATGTTTGGCCCAGACTGTAGCCCTGAAAGGGCTGCTCCTGAGGAGGACTAATAATACCCATTAAAGGAGCCTCAGGCAGGGGAGGGGCCTAAGCATTCCATTTGCTCCAACCAGAAGCCAGTCAAGAGACAGGTTATTGTGTTCATTGTACAGGGAGCAACTGAAACTTGGAGGGTCTAAGGGAGCCTCAGGGTCACACAGCCAGTTAAGTGACCATTCCTGACTGAGTTTGAACTTGGCTTTGCCTGACTCCCAAGTGAGGTGGCCCTTGTGGGAGGGTCAGAGAACAGCCTTGGGAGGAGAAGGGAGCTTTCTGGTTAATTATCTGGGATACCTCATTCGTATCTTTCACATTTATCCAAGGCAAGGCCAGCTGTTTTCTAAATGATAATACCCTAACAGTTTTCTTGAGGATCTTATCTAACATGGAAACAATTCATTCAGATGTTTCCGCTGTAGTGTCCGGTGCCCTGCCACTCAGACTGGCCATAGCTTGTGTCCCCCTCTAACTGACCTCCATCCCAGACAGTCACCAGCTCCTGTCCCTCGGAGCCCTTCTCTGTGCACATCTGTCTGCAGCCATCAGCAACCAAGCGCCTGGCCCTGGAGAGTGCACCATTGTTCCAGATGGCTAATAGAACTTTATTGCCACAATCATTCTTAATGCAGCCATTCCAAAGCCCCTGTCTGGAAGGAGGCTCTGCTCCTGCCACGGTGCAGCATTCCCTGGCTGCTGGGGGCTGGGCTGCTGCCGGCTAGCCCCCTCTCCTGGGCCTGATAGCGCCCTTCCACAGATGCCATGAGCTGGGTCTTTGGAAGACAAGTATTGCCATAAAACCCAGCTTGGGGGTGCCCTTTCCCCCTGTCTGAGACCAGGACTTTGAAGCCAGGAGGGAGTGCTCCACGCAGCGGCTGGGGGAGGCTCTCTGCCCTGGGTCCTGAACATGGTGGAAGGTGAGGGAAGAAGGTCGGTAGGGAGTGAGAGGTCACCCCATCCTGTCCCAGTCAGAGCTGACCATCCCTCAGAGCTCAGCTTTAAGAGACCTTCCCTGACCAGCCCATACTGTGTTCTTTCTGTTTTATAGCCTGTTATTTTCCTTCCAAGCACTTTTCTCCATTTGTGATGAAAAACTTATTCACGGGCCTATTTGTTTAATGTCTCTCTCAGACACTGGTCTCTGCAGGGGTGATGTCTCTTTTGCTCAGCTGTATACCAGGTGGCAGCACAGTGCCTGACACACAACAAAGGCCCGATAAGTATTCACTGAATGAATAAACAAATGAATATTATTACTGAACCATGGTCGCTCTGTCCTCAAGAACGATTCTCTCAGGTTCTACTGATAGGGTGTCTCATGATGCGCTTACTAGCAGGTGTTTTAAGACTGGAAGGGAGCAGGAAGAACACCAAGATGCTTTCAGAGGCCAATAGAGTAGTTACATCCTGGGCTGTGAAGTCTGAGACTCCGATGCCCAACGCTGTGCCTTGCACACAAAAGGCACGGAACACATTACACAATGAGTGAACGAATGAGAAAGATTAGGATATCCCTTTGTGGATAGCAAGTAAGTGAGTCTATGGGAGAGAGAACTGCCAGTGCCTGCCAAAAAGGGAGCAGGAACGTGTGAATGCTACCTCACGTTCATGAGGTAATTTCGCCTCAGCAGGAAGTAGATCATTAAACTTCTCAACCCTCCTTCTCCTTCCTAGCTCTGGACAGGAAGCCCCTGCTAATGGCTTAGTGTCTTTCAGCAGGGAGGCAGTTAGGGTGCCAGACCGTCTCTCTGGGCTCTAGGTGTGGTGGGACTGGAGGACATTACAGTCGGCCCCAAGGTACAAAGGAAGCCCTTAGTCTTACAGTAGCCATCGGCCGAGCCACCCTCCCTCAAGAAAAGGAACTTATAGGGAGTTTTGGAGGCAAAAAATGCCTTCATCGCCTAGACCATGGGTCCACTAGGGCCAGCTGGACCCATGGGCTGCCTGGCCTCGGTGAGCAGGGCCTCAGACTGACAGGAGACTACTGGGAGTCCAGGGAACACAGTCAGGATAGCAGAGAAACTACTCAGTAAGGTGAAAGGCCTACAGGGAAAGGCTGGGTCAGGTCGGCTGGACTAGATCTATGGTACTCAATCACTATGGCTTTATGGGGGCAGGAGAGGCCTCCCAAGGAGGGAGGGGGCTTGACCTGGGCCCCGAGATTAGCCTGGATGATCAGAGGGGCAGGGGAGGAGGAGTGTAGACATGGGGAGGAGGAGTGTAGACGTGGACAGGATGGAGGAGGGGGGCACAGGGCCTCAGGGAAGTGGAGGCGCACAGAAGATCCATCAAGAGGAGGCCTGTGTGCACCCCAGGAAGGGCTGTGGAGATGGATCGTGCAGGAGCGTGGACTTCTGCTCTTCTCCCTGCAGGCCGCAAACGCACAACCCCAAGATGAAGGCATGGAGGTGGTGTTGAGGACTGAGAGGGGTAAGGAGGCGGTGAGAGCCTCTGGCCACAGCAAACCATGCACCCTGCTGAGAACTGGGAGATGCAAAACAAGGCCACAGGCTGGGAAGCTAGAAAAATTCCTACGCTAGAGTATTGGACACCTGGTTAGGTGTGGAAAGATGTGATCATTGAACTTAACCATGGATTCACTGAGTTTTGTCAAATTAACCTCATATTTTGGTCAGAGCTAGTAATGCAATCTCTGGATAGACAGGTCAGTGGAAGTGGCATCCCTGTGTGACCCTGTCTTGAGCAAGTCAGAGACTTTGCAGTCTCATGTTACGTCTGTGATTAAGATGGTAAAAAGTGCGCTGCATGTCTTTTTTTTTTTTTTAAGATTTGTTTATTTATTTTAGAGAGAGAGAATGCATGCACAAGTGGGGGGAGGGGCAGAGAGAGAGGGAGAGAGAGAGTCCCAAGCAGATCTCTGCTGAGCATGGAGCCTGAAGCAGGGCTTGATCTCATGACCCTGAGATGACCTGAGCCCGTATCAAGAGTCCAACACTCAACTGACTGAGCCACGTGCCCCTGCTGCATGTAATTCTATCACTGAGGGAGCCTTGATGGTGGAAGTGCGCACGGGCAAAGTTACATGTGAGCATACAATTTATCATCTAAATGGGTTCACTTTTTGAGAGGGAAATGGGACTTGTGTCAGCTGGGTCCTCTAGCAAACATGCACTGAGAAGGAGTTAGGAGGGCAAATATTTCACTGGGGAGTAAGACCTATGAAAAGAAGGGGAGGAGGAAGGGGGATTGATGGGGGAGCTATGAAATTACAATGCAGACCTGTCCAAATCTCTGTCATTCCAATGGGGAGCTCTGGGGAAAATATTGACCATTAAAACAGCCCTGTGTTGAGTGGAAAGAGCTGGGCCCTCGTTCCACCACCTTGCTCAGTCATTGGCCAGACTGCCTTTGGTTTGGAAGCTGAAGTGGTCCTGAAGGATGTAACCACTCTAGACTGCCAGGTAACTGCTCCTCGCAGGGGACCAGCAAGTCCTTCCTTGAGTGGGCATCTGGGAGGCGCCTGGTACAGGGCACTGTTAACCATTATGCTGGGACAACAGGAGTAAACCAGGATCATGCCTGGAAAATCAGGACACCTGGCCACTGTATTTCCAGAGAACATTTGTAGTATTCACTCTTCGATTCTATCTTATTCTAGCATGGTCCTGTCCTGTTAATTTTTTTCTAATTGCTTGTCTGGAATAAAATAGCTAACATTCACTGGGTACTTATTTATATGCCAGGCATGAGCTGAGTGCCTTACATGAGTTCACTGATTTAATTCTCCTAACAACCTCATGAGGTAGATACTATTATTACTATGTACTTTATACATACATACTTATTATAACCATAGTCCTATATATAATATGTAATATGTATAATATGTATATACATACTATATATGTATATAATATAATTATATAATTATAAATACTGATATTGTAATGTCATTCATTTTACAGGTGAGGAAACTGATGCACAGGGAGGTTATGTGACTAGTTCAAGGTCATCCTGTAAGTCACAGAGGTAGGCTTTAAACAGATGTTTGCTTGCTTCCAGAGCTGGAAGTTTTAAATACTTCACTAGTTATAGAATTTTGAGCTAGCAGAGACTATAGGGGTCATCTTATTGAGATCCAGAGAAGTTATAGAACTTTCTTACAGTTATGTAGAAGGTTAAGACTGGTGTCTAGCTCTCTGACTCCAGAATCCAGGGTTTTTTCCCTGCTGCATACCTCAGGCATGCTTATTGAATTTGCAGATAATAGAAAGTTGGAAAGGAAAATTCTGCAACTGAAAATACAATAGCGATTCAAAGTGATTTCGATAGTCTAGAATGCGGGTTGAAACCAATAAGATGAAAGTTAATAGAGATATATGTAAGCTTTTATATTTAGGTTCAAAAGCACCAATTGCACAGATGCCAGGTGGGGAGGACTTTGTCTGCACGCAGTTTATCAGTAATGAGATCAATCAGAGGTGACAGGAGGTGAGAATGAAGGGACAAAATTTTAGGTTGCATTAATAACATGGCATTCAGATCACAGGAAATGAAGGTGTGTACCCCTTTACTCATATCTGGGAAGTAGAGTATTGACCTTTCTTCTGGCCACCATGTTTTAACAGGGATGGGTACTTAGTGGCTTGAATTGTGTCCCCTGAAAAAGATATGCCCAAGTCCTAACCTCTGGTACCTATGACCTCACTTGGAAATAGAGTCTTTGCAGATGTAACTAAGCTAAGAATCTTGGGATAAGATCATCCTGGCTTTAGGGTGAGCTCTAAATCCAATGACTGATGTCCTTCTAAGAGAAAGGTAAGGAAGATTTGAGAGCTGGAGAGACAAGGGAAGAAGGTCATGTGAACACAGAGGCAGAAATTGGAGTTATGCTACCACATCCGAGGAATACCGGGAGCCACCAGAAGCTGGAAGAAGCAAGGAAAGATTCTCTCCTAGAGGCTTTGGAGGAAGTGTGGCCTTGATTTTGGACTTCTGGCTTCCACAACACTAAGAGAAGAAATTTCTGTTGTTTCAAGCCATCCAATCTGTAGTACTTTGTTAAAGCAGCCCTAGGAAACTAATATAGATGCTAAGTCACGAATCCCTAGAAAAGGAGGCCCTGAGGATAGGGCCTTGCCACTGCGGTGCATGAAAAGTGATTGGAGGCCGAGTGGAATTAGGACCAAGTGGCCCTATAACTGACTTGGTTGCACTCTCACGGTTGCTATGGGGTGAATGGGTGGGGCCACCTGCAGGCCACCCTCAGAAATCCTACAGAGCCTGGGAGTCTGAGCTCAAGGCTGTCTGGCTGTACTACACTAGAAAGTATAACTAAGTTAAAGAAAGTTGTCATTGTCACCTTACCCCAAAGTACCCTGGGACCTTCCACTCTCCCTTCCAAAGACCTTTTGTTTTGTCATCATCCTGAGTAGTGACAGAGCCCCTAAGGACCTGGTAGAGCACACTCAAGGGTTCTTTGGGAACCCCACAAATACGATAGGGTCCTTTGCAGGAGGCTGGCATTCCCAGGAAAGAGGGTGGGGCAAGAGTCTGGGGCTTTGGGGTTGCCCTTTTTGGGTAATACCTTCTTAAAACTTTGTCTTTGGCTTCAGGACACCACCTCGCCTGTTTTGGGTGATGGGATTGACTCAGTGAGATGGTGAACGTGCAGTGCAGGTAGAGCATTGGGGGGTGGACAGGGCGAAGTCAGGAAGGGAAGTGCTGAGTTTGAGGCTTGGGGGGTTCTTCAACTGGAAACCTTCCTTACAGGTTAGGAGCTCAAGTCTGAGGGGGACTGGATGTAGTGAGTGTTACTAATATACAGGTGGTAGCTGAAGCTGATGGTCCAAGGAGACTGGGAAGGGCCTTATGAACCTCACAGTGAGGTCTGTAGACCAGCAGCACTGACATTTTCTTATTAGAAAAGCAGAATCTTTGCGCATCTGGGTGACTCAGTCGTTAAGTGTCTGCCTTCGGCTCAGTTCATGATCCCAGCGTTCTGGGATTGAGCCCCGCATTGGGCTCCCTCCTCAGCGGGAAGCCTGCTTCTCCCTCTCCCACTCCCCCTGCTTGTGTTCCCTCTCTCGCTGCCTCTTTCTCTGTCAAATAAATAAATAAAATCTTAAAAAAAAAAAAAAGGCAAAGCAAAGCAGAATCTTGGGTCCCACCCCAAGCCTGTTGAATCAGTCTGCATTTTAACAAGGGCCCCAGGGGATTCATTTGCACATTAAAGTCCAAGAAGAACCGCTCTGGGCTAGTGGTTCTTTCCCTCAGCTCCAAAAGCTTATTAGAATCCCCGTCCCTGGGCTCTGACTCAGTTTGTTGGTGGGGTGACCCAGGCTTTTAAACATCTTTTTTAACAGCTTCACAGGTGATTATAATGTGCAGCCACAGTTGGGGTAAATCTGTTGTCCTAAAACCGGAGAGCACGTAGAATCACCTGCAGAGCTAGTGAAAACACAGCTTGCTGGGCTCCCCTTTCAGAGTTTCTGATTCTGTAGGTCTGGGGTGGGGCCTGACGGTCCGCATTTCTAGCAAATCTCCAGCTGGTGCTGCTGCTGCTGCTGGTCCCCGGCTCACACTTTGAGACCCACTCACAGAGTGGGTTAAGGCAAAAGAGGAATCCCAAGGTTGGAATCCCAAGGCACACCAACATTGAGAGGCCAGTAGAGGAAGAAAGCAAGGAGAAGGAGAGGTTTCAGAGGCAGGAAGCAGGCCAGGAAAATGGGTTCTCCCTCACGTCTTTCCCACCAGACTCTTTATGCCTTGAGGATTTTCCTTACCTTGTTTCTGCCTTCCTATCTGGTGAAGTCTAACAGCACTCCTGATTCCCAACAAGCACTACTTGGAAATTTTATATGTGCTCATGTCATGTCCTCCTTTCAGGGGCTGTCCTCTGCTTTTAGGAGAAAGCCCAAACTCCTTAGCTCAGCACATAAGGCTGATCTCCTTCCCTCCTCCCTCCCAGGGCCCCTTGCTCCAGGCATCACAACCGACTTGCCAATCCTCAGTTAATTTTGCTCCTCCGTACTTCCCCACATCTGCCCCGCCTCCTCTTCCTCATCTCCCAGCTCCTACTTCGCAAGACTGGATTAGAATCCCATCTGGGAAGGAGTCTCTGTTTATTTGGTATCTCTTTCCACTCCACCCTTTGCCACCTCCAACTTCTGACTCAGTTCAAACATCAGCTCCCTCCCCCAAGCCTGCCCTGAATCCCGGAGGCGAGGGTAAGCCCCTCCCGTGTTCTACTTTCTGTCATAATACTCATCACCTCACTTCACAGTAGTCGATTTAATTATCTGCCTCCCTCACTCTGTGGGCTTCCTCTGAACAGAGAACGAGTTTCATGTGATTTTTGCACCTCCAGCTCTGAGTACGACGTCTGGCACAGAGCAGGCGCCCGATTCTTGGTTGTTGAATGAAAAAATTCAGGAACCAGGGAGTGAATGGATATAAATGCAAACACTTTTGAGAACCAAACCCTCCTTCCTTCAGCCCACAGTATGTATCAGCTGTGTCCCTCCTTCCTTAGGTTGTCTGCTCCTTCCTCTGGAGGAATCGAAAAATCCTACGTCCCAAGGGAGAGCCCCAGCTGGTCACCTCCACGGTACCGGCAATGGGTTGCTGGCATCTTCATTTCCTCGGCCAGCCACGTGTCCACCTCTCTCTAGACCAAAGTCCCACAAACACGTTCTCTCTTTAGTTTGGCAATTCCCATTTCAGCAATGGAGAGCCAGCAAGGTGAAGGGCAGAGGGTAGAAGTGTCTCTTTCAGCGCCAGTGTGTATTCCTGGCTCCAAGAGTCCAACCCAGACAGATTTGACCAGGAAACCTCAGCCTTTCAACGCCACGGTGGCTGACAGTAACTCCCTGGACCCACAAGGCTCCTAGCAGGTGGTGGCTTGAGCCAGCTACTAACTGGGGCGCCTGCTGATGGGCTCTTCCATACATCCGACAGAGGAGATCACCGGGAGAAGGACAGGGCAAAGGGGTCAGGAGCGAGCCATCAGGGGCTACAGGGCTGCCACACTGCCAAAAACACGGACACCTCTTTTCTGTTTAACGACACCTTTCACGCCTTCTCTTTCTCTTTCCTGTAAGAAGCTCGAAGGGAAGTAGCACGGGTAGTGGTCAGATCCCCAATCCAGGGATGAGGGACCCGAGAGTCAAAGCATGGGTAGGACTTGCCCAAAGTCCCACAGTGTGTGAAGGTGCAGTCGGATGTGAACCCAGCCTGGTCTGGCTCCAGCCTCTTCACCCCCCTCAGTATGCTGCCTCTAAAATAATGTTAAAATATGTATAAACCATACAGGGTGAAGTGCAAATTATTCCTTCTGTGGAAGTGCAAAATAGCCAAGTGGTGACGGGAACTTGGCAAGGATGGAGTGGGATGAGTCAGGGACAGCTTTTTGAGGTAGGAGAGCTGTTCTGTGGGGCTGAGAGAGGGGGAGGCATGGCAAGCAGGGAGCAAGGGCGAGAGAATTCTAGTGGGAGAATTGTGGGCCAGAGAGGGATGGCACGCCACGTGGCCCTCCTACAGTGGTGGGCTGTGGATGGAAGCAATGAGACAGGGAGCAGAACAGAGCTGGAAAGGCCTTGTCCTGATTAATGATCTCCAAGGACAGAGCTGTGTGTGCACACGCTATGTGGGGCACTGTTAAGTGTGAGGATGTGGTGTGTGCCTGTGTACGTCCATGTGGGATGTGGGTATGTGTGATGTTCGTGTGTAGGGGACTATGGAATGTGTTCACGTGGGGTACTAGGTACTTCAGAAAATTGCCAGTTGTAAGGTTTCTAGTATTCTGTCTTTTCTAACCTGTGGTTAAGCACTAACTCCCCTTCCCCCCCCAACACACACATGCACACTGCTCAGTATTAACCCTCTATTCCCTTTAGTCTTAGCTATGTAGGATTATGGAATTTATTTAACTGAGTTAAGTAGAAACGGACATCTTAGCACACACTGAACTCAGAGGCCCGGCTGCGTTTAAGTGCTCAGTGCTTTTGGGATGTGCCTCTTTGGTATCTCAGGTCCACCACCCTTGCTGTTGGATCTCATGTAGGTTCTGACCACGTGGCGGTGTGTGGTGGGACCTGGGACGGTATGCCCAGGTTTATACTCGACCAGCTTCAAGCCCAGGTGAAAGAGAACTATTTACCTTTGGTTTCAATATAAAACCCCAAACGAATCTCATTGGCTGGATTTCGGTCATGTGTCCATCTCTGGACCAATCACTGTATCCTTGGGATAGAAAACTTTAATTGGCTGCCTAGGTCACATGCTCATCTCTGAGCCGGGGTGAGGTGAAGCACCGCTGAGAACCGACCAGTTCCCAAAAGACCATTGGGTTGCTGGTGCCAGGGGGGCCAGTGGATGTTGAATAGATATAGAACCTGCCTCCTCCTGTTGACTGAGCGCTTCCAATTTGTGTGAAGTGGGCCTTGCCTCAGAGAGCGAACTGAGCTGTGCGTGATTACTTTCTCTTCGTGTCAGTGCCTGGGCGAGGGTCTGACACTATGTCTTAAATCTTCACAATCTCCTTGTGAATGGGGTACCAGTGCGCATATCATTTACAGATGAAGAGGGAGTATTCAGGGGAGTGGAGGGACCTGGTTGGGTCATGCATCTGGAAAGTGCCAAGGCTGGGGCAGAACTGCACAGCCCTTGGGACGCTGCTTTCCGTGAGGCAATCGGGCCCCAGCTGAGGACAAACCTTGGTGTGAGAAGGAATCTCAGTCTTGTGGCAATATTTCGAGCATCAGATTCAGACTTCATTTCCAGCACCAGTTCTTTTACTCACTGGTCGAGTCCCAGGTTCCTAATCTGCAAAATGAGAATGATGAAATCTGTCCTGCTGACATCTCTGAGTTGTCCCATCAATCAAATGAGATTGAGGGCTTTGGAAATGGTCAAGAGCTGAATACATGTAAAGTTTGCTGGTAACCAGGGCTGGTTGTTAAAACAGTGATGTATTTCTGTGTTGGGTAGAAATTAGCTTTGGCCTCTGCCCACCTTACCATCACTCTGGATCCTCCCAAGGCCCTTGGGCTTGGAACTCTTGGGATCTCCCCATGATCCAGCAACCAAAGGAGTAATGTCTGACTTCTGTCACAGAAGAGGACGTCACCTAGAGAAATAATTGCAACTTCAGCTCCTCCCATCTC
This sequence comes from Ursus arctos, assembly GCF_023065955.2. Classification (NCBI taxonomy): domain Eukaryota; kingdom Metazoa; phylum Chordata; class Mammalia; order Carnivora; family Ursidae; genus Ursus; species Ursus arctos. The sequence goes on from NW_026622875.1 coordinate 26,541,699, forward strand.
CCGTTCCGTCTTATGGGCCCAAAATGGCTATGGTTGCCGTCTTCTCCTTCTAGTGACTTGCCTTCTCCTTCTCTAACTCCCAATGTTCACCATGAAGCGGGAGTGAAAGTAACGTCTCCCACTGCTTTTATGGGTGCCTTGTGGGGTTCCTTACATCTTCAGCTTCCCCCAGGCTCTGTCGACTGGTTTTGGGTCACAGCCGAAGTGGCAAGGATGGGGAAAGGCTCTGAGAAGTCTCCTGGGATGGAAAGCAGTTCAGTTTTGTTTAACCTGGTGTTTCTGGACTGTGACAAGTGGTATAAGCTGATGGTTAGGAGCACAGGGTTGGGAGCCAGACTGTCTGGAATAAACTTGTACTTCTCCACAGTGATCTTAGACAAGTTAGTAATGTTACCTGTGCTTCAGTTTTCTCATCTGTGAAATGGGAATGTTAATGGCACCTACTCTAGGGGTTGAGACTGTTGAGAGGATTAAATAAAAGGATGTTTGTGGATCACCTTAAAATAATTTCTGGCTTATAGTTAGCTACTATTAATTTTTTAAATTGGATATATAAATCTCTCAATATGTAATATATGTGCATACATACATAAATATATACGTACACACATATATATGTAATACCTATTTTCATTCTTTGGAATGAATATTATGAGTACTATGGTACTTTTGAAATGCTGGTGTGGAGGAATCCTGAACAGAACAGGAAGTATGGGATGTGTTCACTGTATACTTCCCTGGTTTTAAATATTCCTTCTTGTGATTAGATTATGCAATTTGGGTTTAAGCTTGGACACTCTAATTGTCATCCGTTTAGGACAGGAATAGCTCTTAATCTTCTTGCAGGTGGTTTTTTAAAAAATATTTTTATTTATTAGAGCGAGAGAGAGACAGACAGACAGCACAATCGGGTGAGCAGCAGGCAGAGGGAGAGGGAGAAGCAGGCTTCCCGCTGAGCAGGGAGCCCGATGCGGGGCTCGATCCCAGGACCCTGGGATCATGACCTGAGCAGAAGGCAAATGCTTAACTGACTGAGCCACCCAGGCGCCCCTTGCAGGTGATTCTTATCAAGCTATTCCCTCTCTTAAGAACCTGCCATGGCTCTCCGTTCCCTTTCCTAAGGAGCCTGAAGCTCCCCAGCCCTGCATTGAGTTGCCCCCTCTGCCTCCTCCCAGGCCTGTGTTATCAGGACATTTTGCATCCTCCGCTGGCACAGACTCTCAGGTACAGCCTAGAATTAGGCCTATGTCTTGTTCTTATCTCTTTCACTCACTTTATCACCTGTGATGTCCTTCCACCTATTCTCATCAAAGCCAGGTTTGCACCTGCAAACCCAACGTGAAGCTCCTCTGTAGGGCAGCACAGGTGTTCTAGGAAGGACAGATGGGGCTTTGGCCTCAGTCTTGTGCATGCCACCTGGAATGGGTTCACGTGCCACCATGTGATTTTTTTTTTTTTTTTTTAGATTTTCATTTATTTATTTGACAGAGAGAAAGACAGCCAGCGAGAGAGGGAACACAAGCAGGGGGAGCGGGAGAGGAAGAAGCAGGCTCCCAGCAGAGGAGCCCAATGCCATGTGATTTTTGCACTATTTTCTGTGGATGTTCTTTTCTCAATTAGACAGTAAGTCCCTGGCTACTCCTCCTCCCCACCAGAGCAGGGTCCAGGCTTCTATTTCTTTTGCAGCTAGCTAGCTCTTTGCACCCAGTAGGTGCTGTTCAAGAGAGGTCTGAGGGGCAGCTGCAGAGTTGAGGACTCAGGCCCAGGATCAGATGGACTTTCTAAGGCCAGAACCCATCAGGCCTGTCGTCATAAAACCTAAAAGGCAACCAGAAGAATTTTTTTCACAGGATTAGCCGTGACAATGTTTAGAAAGCATCTCTTCTATTTCCTTGCTCTGCGGGGACAGAAATTAGAGCCCAGAGAAACGGGCCTTGGCATCACACAGTGGGGACTCCAGGACTGGACTGACCCTCCATCTGGTGTCCCCTCCCTGACAGCATGCCTGGCCACAACCCACCCACTGCCTGGACTCTCAGCAGGGACATCTGCCTTCAGGTGCCCCCAGCACACCCCGTCATTCTTCAGTCTCTTTAGGGGCTGCCACCAGCAGATTTGGGTGACAGAGGGCAGTGGTTTCTGGTGAAGGCTGCCTTCAAATCCCAGCTCCATCACCCAGCTGTGCGCTCTTCCTTGGGCAAGCACGCACCCCTTTAAGTCTCAGTGCTGCCCGTGGCAAAGAGAGATGATGGTAACGGTACCCACCTCCAAAGGGCGTCCCACGGATTCAGTTGGATCACCTGTGGGAAGGGCCCGGTACCATGCCTGGTAGTAAGTCTTACCAACGTGGGCTATTATTTCATCGATGACTTGACTCAAGGCCCTGGTTCTGGAAAGGTCTCATCTTAGAACTCCCTCCTCTCTGAGGCCTCCCAAACCTCTCGATGAGCAGAAGTTTCAGATTCCCCTCGGGGCTTGCAGAACACACTATACTCACGAATTTGGATGTTTAGCAGCATGTTCTGTGGCCGCCTGTCCACGGGCCCACGTCAGGGATAAACGCTTGCAGAAATAATATATTGAAAACGGCCTCTCCTGCCCTACTCCTCTATTTTTAAATTTTAATTTAACGCATTCATTCTTAAAATGGGCAATTCCTTCCCATGGTTCAAAATCCACAGTAAATATACAGTAAAATCCTCCCTTCTCTGCCTTTCTCTTCCCCAGTGGCAAACATTATAATTTTTAAATTGCGTATCCTTCCAGAGCTACTATTTGTGTGTCTGCAAAGATATGTAAATAGTCTGTCCTTGTTCTTTTTGCTTCTCCATCTCCGATAACAATTCTGTGTTTCTGATGTGGCTGTAGAGCCCAGGTTCTGGAGCCAGAAGGCCCGGGGCAAGCCCTGGCTCTACCACCGCCTGCCTGTGTGATCCCGGGCAGGCTACTTAACCTCTCTGTGCTTTGTTTCTTCATCTGTAAAATAGATTACGTGGTAGAGCTGTCCCATAGGAGTGTTATAAGAAGCTGAGAGTAAAGCATCGAGAATGGTGCTTGCACAGAGTAGGGTTCAGTGATGTCAGCTGTGATTGTGGGCTGCCTTTCATTCGGCTCTGACCACAAGCCAGGACCCTGCTACCTCCTTTACGCTCATTCTGTCCTCAAGCACCTAACAACCCTGTGAGACGAGGACCGCTATCTCCGTCTGGCAGACTCAGACTCGGATAGAGCTGGGATCTGGTATCTGGCCCTGCTGGGCTCCTTGGGCCGTGCATGTCAGAGAGGAGATCTGAGGCTGCGCGACCAGATCCTGTGCTGTCTTTTGAAGATCCTTGTTTATATCCTCTTCCTAGGGCCATATTCTGTACACAGTAAGTGCTCAGTAAAAGCTTGGGTCTCTCCTTCCCAAGGCTTTTGGTTTCCATTTTGAGGCCCTCGTTTCTTCGCAGGATCTTTGAAGCTCTAGATATGTCCTCGTCTGACCCTTAGTTCAGCCCAGGGCCTTATGTTTAGAATCTGCTGTTTCTGCCTGGCACATCTCTAAGGGAATCTGCCTCCCAATTATCTTTTCCTTTTTTTTCTCATATTTATATCAGCAGAAATGAAGGAGAGAAAAACCAGCCTTTAACTAGGATTTTATTACCCATTGACCTCAGCCATCTCCATCTATCTCTCCCGAGCTCTGCCCATTAGTTGTCAGGGCAACGTGGTATAACTCGGGGCTGCTGCAGTTGGCTGGGTTTCATTCTCCCCTGCCGCCCCCCTTGGCTGGCCGCGGCCGCCCTGAGCACTTGCTCCGGAAGCATTGGCAGGCACGGCCCTGGAAAAGTAAATCAGGAGAATGAGACGTGTTTGGAAGAAGAGAAGGATAACGGCCCAGCCCTTTATTCACAGAGAGTAAGTACAGCTTTAATTATGGTTCATGGGTCATTGCTAGAAATCATGAGGTTGAACACGGTGCAGAAGTGCACGTGTGGGGATGGCTGAATTTGAAGTTGCTCAGCCTTATCTGGCCTGAAGCTTTGCTCTGGCCTGTCTTGAATCCCTATGGCTCTTCCAGACCTGATGTTTTGATCCCAGCCCTGCCTCTGTCTCCCACTCCCTGTCTCTGACCTCCCTGGAAGAAGGGGAAACAATTTTCAGCATTTATCCCCTCCTCACTTTGGCACATTTCTTGGCCTTGCCCAGGGTGTCATCATTCCTTTCCAAATTGCCCATCCTGCCTCCTCCTACTCACCTCTCCTGACCTCTGAAGCACCTCCTTCCGTTTCCAGAATTTTAAAATAGTTCCCAATGTTTTCCCCTCCATTAGCAGCAGCTCTGCCTTCGCAGAGGCACAGGCCTCCTCCTCCCTCACTTGACTCCGCTGTCGCTAGGGCTACCTTCCTGAGCCTGCAAGTGTTTACTGACACCTTGTGTAAGACCAGCCCTGAGGAGACGCAGTTCTCCTCACGGACAAGCTCACAACTGAGCACTGGGACAAAATGTAACCAGGCACAGTGTGCGGACTGGGCTAGCAACAGGCACAGACCTGCACAAGCACCGGCGAGGCTGGTGGAAAGACCGATCGGTGGAGAAAACAGGACGAGGACAAAGTGGGCTTGGTTGGGCTGTTTCAGGAAATGACATCCTGAGACTTTTGCACTTAGTGTGTACTTTTAAGGTCAGGCAACTTCTTTTTTTTTTTTTTCTTTAGAGATTTATTTATTTATTTGAGAGAGAGGGAGATGGGTGGGGCAGAAGGAGAGAGAAAACCTCAAGCAGACTCCCTGCCGAGTGCGGAGCCTGATGTGGGTCTTGATCTCATCGCCCTGGGGTCACAATGGACTGAGCCACCCAGGCGCCCTAAGGTCAGGCCATTTCTTATAGCTGCCACCATGTATCTAATTCTGCCATCAGAATTGGGAGGTGTGATGGAATTAACTCTGATTCTGTTTATCTTTTCTCAACTCTATGTTCCGTGATTTCACGTTTGTGGCTTGAAATTGGCTCTAGTGGGAGCATTCACATCATGGAAATAAGCAAACATTACGAAATGGAGCTTGCTTGCTTTCTTCCATTTTCTTTCTTTCTTTCTTTCTTTCTTTCTTTCTTTCTTTCTTTCTTTCTTTCTTTCTTCCTTCCTTCCTTCCTTCCTTCCTTTCTTTCTTTCTTTCTTTCTTTCTTTCTTTCTTTCTTTTGAGCTGGTTTGTCAGCACACCTCTGGGGCCTCACAGAAAAAGTTAACATTTTCCTAGGGACTCGAAAGACAGGCAGCAGATTTCTAAGTGAAGGAAGTTGGGGAGAGGAAAGGGTGGAGGACATTTGTTTGCTGGGGCTTTTTCAGTTGCAAGTGATAGAAACTTAATTCAAAACAACTCAAGGGGAGAAAAGGACGGTAGTAGCTCGTGCTTTAAGGCAGAAGGGGTGATTTCAGGCATGGCTGCAACAAGGGGTTAAATAATGTTAGGAGAATCTCTGTCTTTCCCTTAAAGTACCTCTGGCTCCATCTCCATCTCTCTCACCTCTCTTTGTCTCTTCATCTTCATTTCCTGTTTGTCTCACTTCTACTTCGTCTCATAAGCAGAGAGACCCTGTGCCCTCTTCCAGCTTTTGAATCTGCCTGCCAGTGGACTCTTGTGTAGTCATGTGCCAACTCCTGAACACCTGCTCTGCCCAGGAGTATGATGCATGCTAATAACAAAAGAGGTTCTGTTCTCAGAGTGGGAAAGGTTTACTAAGCAGGGAAAGACATGGTTTCCTCACAAGGTTCCAGGCAGTGGGAAGAGAGTGCAAAGTGAAAGTGCCTGATGGGTGTAAAGAATGTTGAGATGCTTGGTGTGTTTGGCCAGCAGCGTTCTTCCAGGTATTGCCAAACTCCCCACCTCTGCATTCTAGAGTTCTCCCCCCTCTATTGAGACTGATCTTCTGAAAGTACATTAATGAACTCTGGTCCCAAATCAACAACTTTCTCTGCCCTCATATCCTTGATCTGTGTTATTTGATACTGACCCACCCATTGATCAAACTTTCCTTCTTGAAGCTCTTCCCTTTCTCCTTGGCTTTCATAATAACACCATCTGTACATGTGGCCTACCTCCTCGTAGCTGCTTCTTTGACCAGAACTGTGGTTGGACACCTTCACCCCGGCCCACTTCTCTTCTCCCCTTACTGTTTTTCCTCTGGAGCATCCCTTCTTCCTATAGCTTAAACCACACTGATAACTTTCAAATTTAGAATTCTGGCCCTTACTTCTGAGTTTCTCATTGCATACTTCTAGCTGACGGTTGCACTTCCTTTAGGAAGTTTCATGCTCACTAAGACTCAATCTGACCCAAGCAGAAGTTGTCTTTTTTCTCAAACTCCTCTCACAATTTTCATGACGCTCAGGATGGTGCCGTACTTCTAGTTTTCCAGTCACCAGTCCCTCTACCAGGATCTCTGGGGAGTACTTCCTTTCCGCACTCCCACCCAGCACTTCACCTCCACTAACACTAAACTATTTTTCTGGGCAGTCACCTAGGAAATATTTGCCTCATCTAATGATACGAAGATTTCTATTTTAATTCTATTATGTTCAGACAATATATGTTGTATGATTTTAATAGTTTCAAATGTTTTGAGGCTTATCTGTGGCCTATAATATGATCTGTCTTGGTAACTTTTTTGTATGTACTCAGAAAGTATGTACTCGGCTGTTGGTTGGAGAGTTCTATAAATGTTAGTTAGGTCAAGTTTGTTGATAATATTGTTCAAGTCTCTATGTCCTTACTGATGTTTTGTCTACTTCTCTCTCTTGTTGAGAGAAAGCTATGAAAATCTCTGATACTCATTGTGGATTTGTCTATTTCTTTTTGCATTTCCAATATTTTTTGCTTTGTCTATCTTTTAAAAGATTTTATTTATTTATTTGAGAGAGAGAGAGAGAGAGAACACAAGCAGGGGGAGCAGCAGGCAGAGGGAGAGGGTCCCCGCTGAGCAGCGAGCCCGATATGGGGCTCGATCTCAGGACCCTTGGGATCATGACCTGAGCTGAAGGCAGACGCTTAAGTGACTAAGCCACCCAGGCGTCTTGCTTTGTCTATTTTGAAGCTATGTTATCAGGTGCATAAATGTTTCAGCTTGTTATTCTTCTTGATGAATTGACTCCTTTATCATTATAAAATGATTGTGCTCATCTCTGGTTATATTATTTTCTCTAAAATATACTCTATGCATATCATACCCCAGCTTACTTTTTATTACAGTTAGTATGGTATATCCTTTTCCCTTTAAAAAATTTTTTTAACTTGTCTTTATTTTTTAAAGATTTATTTATTTATTTTAGAGAGAGAGCAAATGCAAGTGAGGGAAGGGGTAGAGGGAGACAGAAAGGGAGAGAGAATCTCCAGCAGACTGCTCGCTGAGCGTACAGCCAGATGCAGGGTTCGATCCCAGGACTCCGAGATCATGACCTGAGCGGAAACCAAGAGTCAGATGCTTAATCAACTGAACCACCCAGGTGCCCCTAATTGTCTTTATTTTTAGAGTAGGTTTTTTGTAGGCTGTTATAGTTGGGTCTTGATATTTTTATCTAATCTGACTATCTTTGCCTTTGTTTGGGGTTTTCAGCCCATCCATATTTAATATGATTAGTGATATAGTTTTCTCTCTGGGTTTCACTTTGGATAATTTCTATTTCTATATGTTCAAGTTCATTAATATTTACTTCTGCCACATCAGATCTGCTATTAATCCCATCCAGCATAAAAAAACTCAGACATTGATGTTTCCATCTCCAGAAGTTTTATTTGGATCTTTTAAAATATCTTCCCCCTTTAACCTTTTCCTTAGCTTTTTGAATATGAAATACAATTATAACAACTCTGAAATATAGTTATATGAAATACAGTTATAACAACTCTTTTAATGTCCATCTAAGTTAATTCTGCTTTAGTTCTGGGTCATTTCAATTGATTGTTTTTCTCATTATTATAAGTTATATTTTCTTGCTTCTTTGCAAGCTTGGTTATTTTTTATTGGATTTTAGATATTGTAAATTTTACCTTGTTAGATGTTGATATTTTTACACTTATGTAAATATTCTTAGCTTTATCTGAGATGTAGTTAAATTACTTGGAAACAGTTTGATTGTTCTTGCTTTTAAGATTTGTCAAACAAAGCCAGAGCAACATTTAACCCACAGCTAATTTTTTCCCACTGCTAAGGCAAGGTTTCTGAGTACTCTACCAAACATTTCATAAATGTGAGTTTTTCCGGTCTGGCTGGTCTGTTCAGGCACTCTTCCTGGCCCTGTGTGACCACCAAATACTGCTCTCTCTATTTGAAAGGTTCTTTCCCTGGTGTCAGGTAGTTTTCTCACATGCATTTGCTGATTAGTCCTCTGATGAACACTCATGGCAAACCTTCTGCCTATCTCCAGGATTCTCTTTTTTTGCTGCTCTCTTCTCTCTGGTACTGTAAACTCTGACTGCCTTAGTCTCCACGACTTTCAGCTCTGGGTCCTCAACTCAAGGAGTATGGTGAACATCCCTTGTGCTCTCTATGTTGTAGCCTGGAAATTCTCAAAGCATAAGTTTGGGTACTCATGGGTATTCTCTTTTTTTTCTTTATGGTCTCACAGGGACCACTGACTTTCACTGCCTGATGTCCCATGTCTTGAAAACTGTGATTTTATATATTTTGTCTAGTTTTTAGTTGTTTCAAGTTGGGGGGGTAGTGTAAATCTGGTTCATACTACTACTCCATTTTGGCTGGAAGCATAACTTCTTCATTATGTTTTTATTTAGATAGCTTTCCTTTTATAACCACTAGTTCTTGTTTCATTTGTATCTGCACTTATTTCATAACATCCTGGCTCTTTTTCTAAATGTTATCTTAAAAATCATTTTAAGGACTTTAAATATAGGAGACACTTTATTATATTTATTTTCTCAGGCTGAAGAGCTTAAATTCCTTGATTTTCCTCCTTATATTTCATACTGTTGGTATTCCTCATATATGTGGTAAATTTAGGTTGTGAGTTAGTCTCTGTGGGTGATTTCTCTTTCATATATTTGGGGTTGTAGCCATCTCTGGGTGGGAAGTTTGTGTTATTTTCTTAATCCTGACAGTTTTGGGAAGATTGATCGTGTTCAGAGGATGCAAGGGTCACTGTGGTGGATACTTGCCTGTGTGGATAATTCTGTTCTATTCCTTGTTCACAGGGTGACTTTGTGAGGCATGGTTCCACCCCTTTGTCATATAAGTCTCAGTGACTCTAGTTTCTGACTCTATACAGGAGTCATGCCTATAATGGTCCATCTCCAAACTAATATTGTCATGGTGAGGTGGCTTTGGCCCCCATATATGCTTTGGCTGCTATTTTATTTTTTGGTTTAGGGATCCTCTTAATAGTTGTTCCTAGGTATCTCTCATGGCATCGTGTTTATCAACTATATATCTTTATCTAGATCTATCAGTTCTATCATTTCTGCACATTCAGATAATAAAGAGAGGTTTTCAGGGCTCGCTCAATCTGCCACCATAAATATAAGCCCTCTTTAGTGTTTGCGTCAGAAAGGATGATCATTCCTTTCATGGAGTCAACTGTAGTGTTTGAAATTTGAATATTTGTAGTTGGCTTTTTAACTGCCAGATCATTTTTTCTCTTCCATAAATTTCATTACCCTGAAAGCCCCCAATGTCTCCCTGCTTCTTTGACTCATCTGTGTGGCTTACAGTGCCCACCATTTTCTGTCCCTGTTCTATCTACCTCACTTGAGTGACCAATAGGCAATTTGCAGTAAACATCTCCATATGGTTATCTATCCCTAGGCAGTGAAAATCTTAATGTCCTCTTTGAGCCCTGGCTACCGCATTTCAGATACGCTTATTCTAACTAGAACTACCCTTTGCTTATATATGTGGAAAAAAAAAAAAAAAAACCAACAAAGGAAGAGAAAGGAAAAGTGAAAAACAATAAACAACAGTTATATCAGGCATAATTGTCATGAAATACCATGTAGGAGTTAGATGGCATCAATTTCCGCACTTTCATCGTGTCATTTACTGAACACTCTGGCTCTCTATTTGGACTTTAACCTTGTTTGCCAACCTGAGTTAAATTTTCTCCTTCTGTCTGCCCCCAACCATAACACACCCATTCAAAAGTCAGGAGTCTTCAAGAACTTTCCTCAAGCTTTTTTTGTCTTCTCTTTTGGCTCTTCAATTAGTGAGAAATGAAACATACTGGTTCAATGTTCTTTAACACCACTCCCTACTCTGCCTAGCGGACCTCACGGGGGTGCTCCTGTCCTACACAGAGGGAGACAGAGCAAAACCTTTTCCTTCAGACTTTTCCTATGCTTGGCAACCCACCTAAAAACAACAACAACAACAACAACAAAAACAAAACAAAACAAGTCGTATCTGCCGTCTCCGAAGTCCTGCTCTTCTATGACAGCTCTCCTTCCCCACCCACTCGGTGAAAGTGCGAACGAAGGCAAGTGAGTCTGACTGACTTTAGGGCTATCTCCCGATGCGGGGCTACTCAGATAATGACAGCCTAATCCTTCTGTTACTGGAGTCGGGTTCTACGAGGCCGGACTCAAAGGTCAGCGTTATAGGCAAAGCTTTCCTGGGGCTCCAGCTGAAGGGAAACACGGAACCAGCAGAGAATAGTTAGATTGGCCCATGGGAACAGAGCGGAAGCCCTCCTTTTGTAAAGTTCCCGCCCACGTTCCCACTCCGGACCAACAGGATAATAAAAAAAAAAAAAAAAAAAAAAAAAAAAAGAGGGAAAAGTGTTTCAATTTGATTGGTTAGAAGGGCCTCATCCTGATTGGTCAGAAGGGCCTCCTCCTGATTGGTCGATATTGGCAGGCCACTCAGACAGCTGATTGGTCCTTTTTGGAGCCGTGGTCCTCTGTTTTAAGTCCGCTTATATGTGGGTCGGCGTTCTGGCCGCGGTGTGGTTCTGCTCCGTGAGGTAGGCGGTTTGACAGTAACAGCCAACAGAAAGCGCCCCAGGTGCGCAATGTTTATCACTTGGGGCTTTTTCTCCAGGTCCTTTGTTTCACTTCCTCCTTTCTGAAATCCGTGGCCAGAGGAGACAGCAGTTCTCACAGCTTCACTTTCTATACCAGGTGGGTTCTACAAGAATGTCTCCGTAGAATGGTTGCTAATCCTTCCAGATCATGTATTTGAAAACATATAGAAGAGATAACACAGTATTAAAACAAATTCATAGTGGGTTCCAGTCAGCGACTCCTTCCAGCTAGCTGAGCGTTATAGAATAGACCTCTGGTTTAGTTTGAAACTTGTCATTTATTTTCTCGCCCAAGGATTGTCTGCTCAGCTCCCAAATAATGCTGAAATCTCTCTTTGGTGTTTAAAATCATTCCTTTAGTGTTCCTTTTATTCATTGGAAAATGGATTCTTTTCCCTCCAGATTTTGAAGGTAAATGCTCGGGTGGGACAGTGATGTGGGGCCATCAGTTGAGAGGCTATAAGAATTCCAGAGAGGAGCATGAGTTGGATTCAATCATATATTGATTTTTAGCCCAGTAAATTGTGGCTGCTTCGTTGCAAGGTAACAAGTACGCTGTGCTTTTCAGAAAGAGATGTGATCCGCTTTTAAACAATAAAGAGGAACACTGCTGGGCAGAGTGATTCGATTTAAATCCGCATGAAAGCCAGTGGTGAGTTTAAAATAAACAAAGCAACATTAAAAGCCATCGCCACACCCAGAGCCCAATGTCAACTATAAAACAGAGATGGGAATTTAAGCCATCCAAGGTGAATTTTAAAGAAATCGAATCCCTTTGAGGATAACAGACTAGATTTAGCCGAAATACCTCAATGGCTATGCCTTTAGTCATCCTTTCTCCAGGCATGCAGGAAGAATTCAGTATCAAAAAGGCCCTCTGATGGGCAGCCACTGAACACCGTGAACAGGAGGTATCATTTTCCTTTAGAAGGAGACCTAGTCTTTGCAACCAAGAGGGCACAGATTTTCTGGCTGGGGTTCCTTCTCTGACTCTGCCTTGTCTCATGTGTCCTAGTGGCTTCTTGTCAGACCCCTTTGGGGTTCCAAGCTGTGTGTCAGCTAAAACCTCACCCTTTCTGAGCAGAAGAACAGAGTTCATACTCCTGACATTTCTGTGTGGTGATTTCTGCTGCTGGTGATGCTCCTTGGAGAATCTGACTTTGTGCTCCTTGCTTTAAGCTTATGGGGTTGCGTTGTTTTGTTCTGTGTTCTATTTCTTGATGATGGAGAGCCCTGAGCCTCCCAGTATTTGTGAGTTTAAGATTCCCTGGAATCAGCATGCTGAAGTGTGCTTCTGGCCATGGGTAGAAGGCATAGGGGCAGGCTTTCCTAAAGCCAAGCCTGTCTTGTGGGGCAGTGCTTCTCTTTTCCCAGCCCAGGAAAGTGCTATTTGTATGTGTCTGGATAGGATTTTGAGACTCTAATCCACGCCTTTGTTTTTCTTCTTACATTTCCCCCCATTCCTTCTCCCTATTCATACTTGCTCTGTGTTCATTGCCTCAAGGAAAGCACGGGGCAGAGTAAAAGGCAAAGCAATTTCTTTTAGGACTCTTTCTAGAAGCCTAATTCTTAAAGGGAGAGTATAGATTGAAAGGTTTTTTTGAAAAACGTTCAGGGAGAAGTTCCCACCCCAACGGCAGTCTAGACAATGTAGTTCCCTAGGCTGGAGAATGGGAGGGAAAGAGGTTCATGGAGCCCAGACAACAAATGATGCGACAGCGCTAGGTCCTTGTCTCATGAAGTCGAAGAATGAATCTCGTGGACAACGGAGAGTGAGTAAAGTGATAGACGTTTATTAAGCGAGGATACAGAAAAAAAGCTCTCAGGAGTGAGAGGGGTCTTGACAGCATTGCCACTGAGGGCTTTTAGGGATGGTCTTTTATAGAAAGCTAACCAGGGAACTTAAATCTTTTTAACATTTCTATTGATATCACCATTGAGCAAGGACTAGTGATAATACCTTCAATGGCTTACTTCCTTTTTTAGGGCCTGGTAATTTTCTTGTCACAAGTAGCTGTTACAACATGACCCCACCTCTGACACCTAGGACAGGATGGTCTGGTTTGTTCCCTTATCTCTGGTTTCCTTTCATCTCCCACATTTTGAATTTTGTGCGCCTGATCCCATGGCCCCCTACCTATCTCTCTCTACCTAGGCCCCCTTACTCACAAAGAGCTGGACTCAGCTTCCTCTCCATGCTTTGGGGAGACTGTGAGGCTCAGCAAAAGCAGCTCTGTGGTAGAGATTGGGCCCCTGGCCACGTTTCAGAAAAAGGCTCATATACCATGCATGAAACAGAAATAGAGAGGTGCAGGTGTTGAAGGGGCCACATGGACAGGGACAGAAGCCATGTCACTAGTAACAGATTACATACAAATGACCAAGGGTCAGATAGGACTCTTCCTCTTCAGTATCTTGACTGTGGGATAAGAACTTAGAAATAAGTATGTCACAACTTAGTGGAGTGAGAAATAGTTTCAGGGACCAAGGTTTACTTAGTGTTTGGGAAGCCAAATCCTACCTTTTTCCTCCTGAGCACACAGGAAGACCACATCTCCAAGCCTCTTGTGTTTAAGGTTGGACAAGTGACTAGTTCTGACCAATGAGCTGTAAGTAGAAGTGACATAATCACTTCTGTACTGAAGTGGAGGAAAGCCCGTCTGGTCTGTGACTCTCCAGCTTCTTCTTCTGCCTCATGTTGAGATGACAGGTGTCCCATGACATACCTTCTATAGCCTGGGACCCTGAGTGTGGAGAGCACACACTCTCAGCTGACCTGTGCTAGGCATGTAGCATAAATGAGAGGTAAGCCAATGTGGTGTTAAGTCACCGAGATTTCAGGGTTAATTTGTTCCTCCCAGCAAAATCCAAACTAATCTGACTAACTTGGTGGAAAAGCTAGAAATTAAGTTAAATTGGAGAAAATAGAGTACGATTTTCTATACCTGTGAATTCGTGGATTGAGATTCGTGCCTGCCAGAAGGGCATTTGTTGTCCATGCATCTAATCTGATCATGTTGCAGGTTTTGACCTTCTCTAGGTCTGGGACTGTAATGAAGTCATTGGTCACCAGTCCCAGGCCCCAGGACAGAGCAAGAGATGTGTGAAAGCATCTAGTAAGTACAGTGTCTCACCTGTACTGAAGCTGCATCACCAAAATACCAGGTCTCCTTCCTTTGGTGTAATGAATGGGGAAGCAAATGGGAAGCAGAACAAGCATAAGAAAGAGCTGTCCTTTACTTGCTGAGCACCATTCAGGGCCAGGCCCTGTGCTGGCCCCCGGACACAGAGAAACTAGGGGCTGCCCTTAAAGTCGAATCTAAGGGCACGAGGAGACAGGTGCTGTCACAGTGGTAGTACAGCACACAAGAAAAGAGGACCAAGAGTGCTGGAAAGAGCAGAGGAGGGAATTGGAGAAAGTGTGTCATGAAATCAAGGTGGAAAGGAAATAATAAGATCATTTATAATGTATGCTTGAAATGCTTTGCATACAGTATCTCATTTAATCTTCATAATGATTCTGTGAGGCAAGTGCCAGTGACCGCCTGATGAGGTGGGAGCCATTCCCAAGGCAGATGGTGCTGTTGAAGTTTGTCCCCTGGCTGGATGGCTAAGGGAGCCCATGGGGCTGAGCACAGGGCCCTGGGAAGAGGCTCCTTTGTCCAGAATTAAGACAGAGGGTGGAGTCGCTGGGCTGAGGCCTGGAAGCTGGGGAAGGGACTCTGAATGAGACAAACGAGGAAGAAGGTTGCATGTAGTGAGAGTCATGGCATCTGGGAGGCAGGCAGAAATGGGCAGGAAGCTGAGAGCCGGACAGTAGGAGAGTGACAATCTGAGAACAGGGATCATGACCCCCACTGGCTTTTCTGTGCTGACTGCAGTGCTACCTGTGGGTCTCTGATCTTATTACAGGAGAAAGGCTAGTGGGTGGGGCAGACAAGGATGAATCACGCAGGTGTGGCCTCCATGGTTGGGTCTGTAGGGCCCATCCAGTTGGGGGCAGAGTCTTAGGCATCTCTGAACCAGTAAATCCCCCTTCTTCCATGTTCCCTGCATCCCCCCACCAGTCTGAAATAGCTACATTTGACTGTCATGTTTGACCCGCTGTGGTGGCCATGGCATGAAAGGATCTAATGTAGGGATGGTGGTGGGTGGTCCCTGTAATGCAGGCATTGACTTCTTTTAGAACTTACTAAGAATCTATCTGGGCTGTTGCTTGGAGGGTGATACACATTCTCAGTTGCCTCTCCTTTCATTTCATTTTAATGGGAGCTATGAAGGATACAGTCCTGCCTGATTTGGAGACAGCCTCTTTTGAGGTTGACCTAGGGCATAGGTCAGGAAGCGCCCCTCTGGCTGCCTAGCCCAGCAAGAGGGTCTAGGAGAGGAAGTGGGAGGATATTGAGACAGGGCCAAGGTTCCTTGCTTTCATAGGTCCCTTAGAAATTATGTAAGAGAAGAACTAGGCTTGGGTTCTGGCTGGGCCATTGCCTAGTTGAGTGATGTTTTGGGACACTAATGAGCCCCTGAGTGCTAGACTATCATTCATTCCTTCTTTCAGTTCTTAGAATGAAGTTCAGACTCCTTGCCATGTCCCGTACGGTCTCATGATTTGACCTCTGCCCACTTCTCGGTGATGTCTGTCACTGGGGCATCTCCTTTGTTATTTTGGTCCTGGGGCCTTCGTTCTTGCTGTTTTCTTTCTCGGAACATACCATCTCCTGATGTGTACATGGCCTGTTTTCTCTTCTCATGTAGGCATTGCTAGATGCCACCTCCTCAGAGAGGCTTCTCTGACCTCCTTCCTGAAGAAGCTGCCCTTTCCTCTGCCTGATCATTTTTCACCTCATTCTCCTAGTTTATTTTCTGCATCACACTTAGCTATCATCTGAAACCTTCGTCATTCTTCTCTTTTTGCATACTTATTTTCTGTTTGCCTTACCTTCCTCCACATGGAATGATTTTGGGGACCTTGTTTGTTTTGTTTATTGCCTGTCCCCAGTAGTGGTACATGGTAGGTGCCCAGTAAATACTTGTTGACTAAATAAATGGAGATGGTTATTAACAACTAACCTGCTTGCTACACAGAGTGGCTGAGAGAATCCGCTAAAGTGGTACATGACTGAATGTTCTGTGGTGCTGGCCCAAGTGTGTGGAGTTGTATCTCTTGGCCTTGTGTTCTCTGAACATGCATCATGACTCAGGAGACACCAGGACAAGGAGAGGCAAGATGACAGAGGGTACAGCCCAGGGTGGAGAAGGTGGTGTGGAGGTCCATGGTGCTTGCCTTGTGGGTGCTAATGTTAGTGTATGAAAAAATGACCAAAGCTGCTGATATTCTAGGTCCATCTAGCAATTGTCTAAAAATCTCAGGTTTGAGCTCTCTGCTTCAGTTCCTGGGAAAGTTCCCTCCTTCCTGCAGTAGAAGTTCCCAGTGTTTCCAAGTTTCTAGAGAGGTAGGAGGGTTAGAGGAAAGGCCATCGCCTGGGTCTCAGAGGACCCTGGCTCTGTCGCCTTGAGCAAAAATTTCAGTGGTCTGGCCTCAGTTTCTCTTCTCCAAAACCTGGTGTGAAAAACTGATAAAGCAAAACACTAGAGTGGAGTCCAGAAGCCAGAAGGGGGAGTGGGTACCCCCTCCTAATGTCAGTTACAGGAAGAATTGTCAATTACAGGCCCCAACAGAAGAATCAACAGGAAAGAATGATCAATGATCATGGCCCAGACAGGAAAAGATACATATTAAATCTTCTCTAAGAAATCAGCTACCCTTGCCCCTCAGCCAAGGAGAAACCTTCATCACCCTGAACTCTTGCTTTATTCCAGTGGGCTTTCATTTAAAACAATTCCTCCCAACTTCCTCCTCCTTCTCTGTAAAATAATCTTCCACTCCTTTGTATGGTGGTCTTGCCTCTGGTTTTGTCACAGCTTGCACGTCCTAAATTGCAACTCTCTGCTATTCCCAAATCCATTTTTTGCTGGCAATGTAACTTTTATTTTGAAGGTTAACAGGGGATTGAGAGATGTATTAAGCTACTACTGTTCTTGCTAAAACAGTGTGGTGACCTCAGGCAGCCTCTCTTTGTGCACACGTGTTCAACAAACTTTTATTTAATTCTAAGTCCTTATGTACAAAATAAAGAAGGGAGACAAACAGGTTCTAAGCCTCTGTCCACTTGAACTTCCTCGGATTGGGAGTTGAACTGAAGCTTGAGACATTCTGTTACAGTTTCCATCCACAAAGGGCCGCTAGGCCACTAGGGCAGCTTGGCAGATCTCTGGCTGAAGTCACAAATCTGGGTGGCTGGACCTGCTGGGGAAGTAAACATAGTGTCGACACTCACATTTGCATACAATCTTCTATTTGCATAAAGCTATTATATTCATTTTCTTGGAGTATGAGGAGGCTTGTTTGAGAAGAGGCATCCTGAGAACTTGCCTCCCCCACCTGCTTTTTTGCAGGGATGTGTATCCACTCTCACTGTGTTTGTGCCCTCCTTGAGCTCCCTCTGGCCTCTGTGTTCATGCTGTCCATCAAGTCAGGAGAAAAAGTGAGGAGGGCATGACCTGTAGGACTGGCGGGGGCGGTGGTGGGGTGCAGAGGGCCCAGAGGGCAGGCTGCTCAAGGGGAAGCGCATCAGAACTGCGCTAGTGAACCTCAGTAGGAAAGTGGCAACTCCAAGGGAGAGGGAGGCACTGCCTGCCAGGTGGGATGAAGTTCCTTGTCTGATACTAAATATTTCCTTCCCTTGGTTATTTGTCATGGAGAGAGCTCAGCAGGTGATTATCATGTTACTACTTAGCCATCAATTAACAAAAGTCTACCCCTTTGGGTCATTTCTCATAAATCAATTTTCCCATTCCCTTCATTAGTTGCTTGTTTTCTTTTAACAGCCTCTCTTGCATTGTAATTTATGGAGCCCCATCATCCAAGGGTGAGCACCACTCTTGCTCTGAATCCAGGAAAAGCCTTTTGTGGAAATTTAAAGGACGGGTGAAGGAAAATTACACAAGTGAGGAACACTTAGATTAAACATTTCTGAGTCAGGGTTATATTCTTTTCCTCCCCAGCCCTATCCCACAAATGCGAGGGGCAAAGGGCTCTGGGGTGGGAGTGGGCGATTCATTGCATGGGGCATGGTTCATGTTTTCCCGCTTGAATTTCATTGTGTTGTTTCCTCTTCATATTTATTACCACTTAAGGTTCATTTACATTCTCTCTCTGTCCACAATGATCAGAGCAACACCTCCCAAATTAGCATCATTTGCAAGTTTCATTAACATGCTGTTTACTCTCCCTCTTTCAGATCATTAATAAAGATGACCCCTGTGCACCCTACTTCCCCCCCCCAACTCCATACATTTCCATTTGTCATCACCCTTTGTTTGCAGACTTTGAGCTGGTTTTAAATTTATGTGGCAGTGCTCCTTACTAAGCCAATTTGAATTAATTTTGAGTGTAACACTTTATACCACTATATCAAATGCTTTTCTTATAGCTGCATGCATTCTATCAATAGTATTCCCGCCACCTTTCTATTTGGTATTCAGGTTGAAGGCTCCCAATTCTGCTTGGCATTTTAGTTCTTTAAAAGTCACTGTATCCTCTGTACTGACTAGGGACTTTCTCCTAATTTTTCGGTTATTTTGAAATGATTGATGTTACGAAAGAAAGGATTTTGAGAGCTATTTATGGCAATCGATAGCTTTCATCTTTCTTTCCCACATCTGCTATTGTGGTTGAGTAAGTAATTTTGGTGAAATCCCTTCACATTCTGGGATGCCTGAGATCTGGACCTCCTATTTTGAAGGCTACAGATTTCCCAAATATTCTTTCCCTTTGTTTGAAACCATTGAGTATCTTTTTTTTTTTTTTTAAGCTGTACACACATTTTGAAGCTATTTTAGATGCCTGGCATATATATCATCAATTCTCTAGGAATGTTTTTTGAGTTAATGAAATGAATATAATAACTAAATCTGTCAGTCATTCATGCTTCTCCCTAATCTGTACTGTTACTGCATTCTGTGAAATAGTGAACAGTTAGAAAAAGATCAGAGCTGCTAGTGGAAGATAGCACTATTGTCATTAGTAGTATGGTCCTTCATTTATTTAGTTCACCTATATTTATTGAGGCTTTACCTTGACTAGACACTGTTCTATGCTCTGAGGATATTGCGATGAACAGAAAGAATCTTTCCTTCTTATACAGTTTGATAGATAGATAGTGAGCAAACATACAGATATGTAATATATCATCAGATTGTGATAAGTGTTATGAAGAAAAATAAGGAGGGACAAAGAAAGACACGAGAGAGATTTTGTAACGTTCAGAGGCTAAATTTTATATTTGGAAAGACGTACAATTCCAGAAGCTCCAGGGGTAGAAATAATGACTAACACAGAACTTACAGTCTCATTGTAACAGGTAGGTAGCCAGGTCCTACTAGAGTCCTGTCCAGACAGATGTGTCCATGCTGGACCAGGACCTTGACTCTCATACCTCCTGGGACCCTCTCAGTTCAAGTGTCTTTGACAAGACCTGAGGAGTGTTATCCTTCTGAACGCTGTGAAGATGAGCTAAGACCTGGTGGAGAACGCTGAGTTTGCCCTGTGGACTGCATAAGGCAGATTACCAGATGGCCAGCTTAGCAAGAAGGTACACGCAGGGGGCCACAGAGAGCATCCAGATCCAGCAAAGAAAGTCCAGGCAGGAGTCTGCAAGTCTGCAGTGAGTCTGCAGTGGCCACAAGTTGGGCTAAGGATAGAAGTGTTGGGAGGACCTGGGCTTCTTCATGAGTTCTAGTTTGCAGCCCCCTACTGGCTGTGCTCTGAGCCATTATTAACAAGGATCATTGTCCTTAAGTGAGGTCACTTATGTAGTCGATTTCATAATGATCTTCATTGTTTTTTAAAGTTCATGCATTTACCCCGTTTCTTCATTTTTTTCTTCATGACATCTTTTCATGGAAAAATGATTGTTCCAAAATGCCCAAATGATGAAGTCACTTTCATAGGGGAAACTTTAAAATGGTACTCCTCCTCCCACGGGATAGAGTTCACATGCTTAGCCCAGATCTCCAGCCTCCCAGCCTGGTACCTTCCCAGCTATCAAGCCTCATCACCTGCCCCTCCCTACAGTTCTGCCTTTGGGGTCTGAAAGGACCAAAATACCTATGCTCTTCGCTTGCTCTAGATTATGTCCCACCTCTCTGTCCTGCTCCTGATGTTTCTTCTGAGTGGAATGTTCTCCTCTCTTCCTCACCTGCCAACTCCTGTTTAGCCCTTATGCTGGATGCCTTACTTCAGCACCCTGGACATCTCCCTACCCTCATTCTTAAAAATCACCGGTGGGTTTCTAGCATGATAAGAGACAGTGTCTTACTCATTTTTCATCTACATGACCTACAGGCACAGACCTGGGATTCACGAAATGTTTGTTAAACTGAACTGATCTGAAGATGGGGGAGAAATGAGTGGTTATCAATTCCATTTTGCAGTTGAAGAGACTGGGGGAGGGTAAAAGAAGAGCCTACCTGGGAGGGTGAGTGGCATGACCAAGGTCATCCAGGGCAAGCTGGATGGGACCAATAGCAAGCACAAGGCAGTGAATACCTAATCCACCTAATCTGGACCGATTTCGCAGGTGATTTCAAAGCACTGTGAACTTTCAGTGCTCAGCCAGTCTCTGTGCATCTCTTTTGTTCAAAATATTTCTGATTTACAACTAACGATTTTTGGTGGTTATCACAGTAATCAGATGGCCTATTTTTGTTGCTAGAGTTTATTCTTTTTGTGAAAGTTCTTATTCATTTTCAAGTTAAATAAGATCTGACTTTTATCCCCAAAGGAACTTATATTTCAAACCCCTGATTTGAGCAGGATTTTGGTTTGAATTTGGGTTTGACTCATCTCTTTGATTAAAGGCTTATCTTCTAAATAACTTGTCTTAATAGTTACTCTTTCCCTTTCCAGACCTTCTAAATTTAGATAAATGAGACCAATTATTGCTTCCAGAATGTTCAGTTTCTACTCCAGTCCTAGAATTTGTTCTCTAAGAGATGTTGATTTCCTTCCTGTGGGATCATTTAAATTCTGCGGTTTCTCAGTCAGTGTCCTCACCCGAGGGGAGGAGGGCTGTAGGTGGGGCCTGCTCGCTGCTGGTCCAGCAGAAGCCACAAGGGTGCGCATGTGGCCTCCTGGGAGTGTGGACATGGCCCACAGGGACCTTGCGAGCTGTGAGCAGAGGGCTGTCCTGTGGCAAGGCAGCTGGTGCGTGAACAAGTTCATTTGTGCATCGTGTCTGTGGATACCCAGGTAAGGGAGAGGGACCCCTGAAAATGTGCTGTAGAGACATGAAAACTGCAGGGGGAGGAGATTTTTTTCAATTCTTGTTCTTTTTTATCACTTCCAGAGATGATCTTGAGATGGGGAGATATGGAACATCATTCATGTATCCCTTCAGTATGTATTTAATAGCTACCTGCTGTGGGCCAGGCACCAAGCCGCACTGCGCATATGGGGTGAACAGGAAGAGGTGCCCCTGCCCTGATCCTGCAGTCAAGGTGAGGAAGAGTTTGCTGCTCGCAGTCGGGGCTGGTGGTGGGATGGTGACACTCACAATTCTCTTCTGCTGCAGAGAGAATTGTTTCCAGCAAGGTTTTAGAGCTTGGGAGGTCAGCCCTGGAACTGCTTATGCTATGGCAAGACCTAGAGGTGGGAGAAGGAACTAGAGGGCTTCCTTCCTCAGCTGTCTGCCTGCCTCTCTCACCGAGTTCCAGCCCCGTCAACCTGACCGCTCACTTGCCCTCACACCCAGACCCTCCCCACAAAATGTGAGCCTGGGACTCTGGATCCCTAAGGCCCCAGCAGACAGAATTCATTTTGGGTCGACATGGTCAGCATAAGATGTGACTCCAAGTCTTTAGAATCTGAGATTGTTCCAGTGTGGTGGGACTGAAGGTTTACTCTGCGTGATCCGAGGACACGAGGTTCACTAGCAGTAGGGTAAATAGATTTAGGTGAAGAGTGACCGTTTACTTGCTTGAAAGTAGAATCATCAGAGTGGCCCAGAAGTCTGCATTTCTCTCCAAACAATGTGGGGTGACTACAGCATAAGCACAGACCAGCTCTGCTCAGAGAACGAGCTCTTAGCTGGGATCCTGGGGCTGATCCCAGCTTTAGAGGGTTTCTGAGTGCCATCCAATCGTATATGATTTTTTTTGTGTGAGCGCGAGCATATGTGCATTTTTTTCTGAGAAGAGGGTCTGTGGTTTTCATCAGATTTCTGACAGGGTGTGGAGTCTGGAGTGGAGGGGACTTGATTCCATTCCTTGGTTCCTTCCTCTTTTACCAGCTGGGCTGGGGGAGTCATTTGGACTCTATCTTCATCTACAATAGGGTAAAATAACAGCACTTCTCTCAGAGGCTGTTCTAAAATGAAAAATGAGAAAACGTGGGTAAACTATGAGGTTTGCAAACCATTGACTACTATACAAATGCCTGGGATGACCATGTGGTTCCCCCCCATTTTCTCCCCCCATCTTTCCTTCCCCACAACCTGGCTAACTTCTAACTGTTCTTCAAGAACCAGTTCCAGGAGCACTTCCAAAAAGCCTTTCCTAGGTGCCCAGCTTGCTCTGTCTGGGTAAGATGCTGCTTCTTTGTGCTTCCATCACCCTACCCCCTTAGCTGACCTCTGATAACACATTTTACTCTATTGCCATCATTTACTGACCTGGATACTGACCTTCTACCCAGACTGCACGCTCCTTGAAGACAGGGATGGTAACTTAGTTGTTTTCTCTGCATGGCACAGTTTTAATGTCATTTTGTTCAATCGATAAAATGTTAGTTATTTTTAAATTGTGCTTTAATGAGCTAACTACTAATCATTTTTATCTATTCATCAAAGGCAGACTTAGTTCTTTTTACTATGTGTAAATGAAAGTGATAAAATGGAATCCTTTAAGAGCATCTTACTACTGTCTATTAGGTTGGCCTTCTAGCAAATTAGTCTGAATTAATGAGGGTTCATCTTCCTCTGTTGAGGGAAGCAGGGAACAAGGCAGTTGCATGCTGCGGTGTCAGGCTAGCGTTGTGCCTGGCCGCAGTGACGGTCCTCCTTGTTCGCAGAGCAGCCCTCGCCTCTCCAGCCTGTTACCTGTGGCGGCGCTGCCCATAGATAGAGATGAATAGGTCTGGGCTGGGAGCTACACAACACTGAGAAAGCAGCCTTGCTGGCTTCGCCTAGGCAGCATGTTGCAGGGGCAATGGGCTGTCCCCCGCCTGCCTTTGGCCCTTTCTCAGGTACTGCCACCCCTAATCACCCACCACCCCTTTCCTTTGCTATTTGCAGACAGGTCACTCCCAGTAGCCATGACGATCTGTCTTCCCAGGCTCTTCTCGGCCTCTCCAGGGCTCTCCTCTATTTCGTCTCCTGTTCCCGTCTTAGGAAGTACCCATGTTTTCCATTCTGCCTGCTTTTATTTCTGTTACTGGAGGGGAAAAGGAATTATGTGCTTCCCACTGGCTTCAGCTCAGCTGGTACTAGACGTTGTGTAGACTGATGTAACGTTACCAAGGAGGAAATTATTAAAGGGAGGAGGCTAATTTTCTAATTCACACCTGGAAAGCAAATCTGATGGTACTTGCACAGATCTTTAATGAAATAACATTGTTTAAGAAGTTTCCAGAGAAATTCATCACTAATTGATTTTTGAACTGTAGAAAAAGATAACACAGAGAGATGAGATATTAGTCTCCGTCTGGCCTGACTCCCCCGCAAGCTCTCTCTTTGCCTAGTTCTCTTTCCCATGGAAAATTGATAGCAGCTTCCTGAATTGGCCTTGTGGATGGTAGGGTCCACAGAAGGGCCCATGTTTGATGTGATGTGTTTTCTTTCTGCTTTGGTTTTTCTTTGTTTGGGTCCTGCTGTGGGGTCTTGGTGAAAGCTGTGAGTTTCCACAGTGGAGCTGAGAGATTCATTTTGTGACTCGAGTAAAAGGCAGTGAGTCGGAGAACAGCAGGTTGGGTGTCCTTGAAAGTGGCAGCTCTGTAGTGGGGACACAGGGGCTCAGCCCTTCCATCATCCCCAGGGGCTTACCAGACCTCCCTCATCCCCAAGACGCATTACTTATATATACATATATATTCTTTGAGAGGGACCACTGACATTATCTCATTCTTATATTAAATAACACAAAAGCAATTTTTAAATTTTGTTTTAAAAACTGACCTGGATATTTATAGCAGTATTATCAACAATAGCCAAATTATGGAAGGAGCCCAAATGTCCATTGACCGATAAATGAATAAAGAAGATGTGGGGGGTATATGCACAATGGAATATTACTCAGCCATCAAAAAGAATGAAATCTTGCCATTTGCAGCAACGTGGATGGAGCTAGAGTGTATAATGCTAAGTGAAATAAGTCAGTCAGAGAAAGACAAATACCGTATGCTCTCATTCATATGTGGAATTTAAGAAACAAAACAGATGAACACAGGGAAAGAGAAAAGAAAAAAGAGAGGGAGGCAAACCATAAGAGACTCTTAACAATAGGAAACAAATTGAGGGTGATGGAGGGTTGTGGGCAGGGCTGGGCTAGATGGGTGATGGATATTAAGGAGGGCACATGTTGTGTTGAGCACTGGGTGTTGAGCACTGGATGAATTGGTAAATTCTGTTCCTGAAACCAGTATTACACTATGTGTTAACTAGAATTTAAATAAAAACTTGAAATTAAAAAGAAATTAAAAATTGACCCGAAACATGTAATCCCATTAAAAACTGAGTGCCAGCTCTGCAGAGCCAGCTTCATGATAAATGGCTTAGCTCCTCACCCAGCTTGCCATATTTTTCTGTCCTTCCTCTGTAGAGTTTCAGAAGGTATTGCTCCTGAGTTCTGACTCCTGGGCTAGCCAGAAAGGAGGCCTTCTCCTATCTCCCAGTTGATGCACACATGAAGTGTCTCTGAATTTAAAGGAATTATGAACATCGGTAGGGCCCTAGATCTCAGAAGAAGTAGACTTGACTTGAGGGGCCTTCCTCCAAGTGTGGCTTGCAAATGCGTTAAGGCAGGTTGACTCAACTTGAAGCACCATTCATAAATCCAGGCAGGCCCTCTGTTGCATGTTAAGGATGCAGCAGGACCTAATTTTACCCTCACAGAGCTCACAGCTAGTGAGATGGAAGAGTCATGATGGGAAGGCTCAGAATGCTACGAAATCCTTGAAGGCAGATGCTTTGCTCAATCCTGGAAGGCCCAGGAAGACTTCCTGGTGGGGGGCTCTCTGGGCTGAGCCTGGAAGGACGGTCAGTTATGGGATGACACTCTTTAACCCTTTCCCCCAGGGAACATAATACATCCCCCACTGGCCCCCACCTTAACCTTTAAAAAGGGGAAATCCTATTTATTATATCAGAAGTATTCTTTGTATGATTTTTCTATCTTTCTTGTCAACCTATATTTAACTCTACTCTGTACCCACTCCCCACAAACTCCCGTCTTTGTTCTTACTCAGGTATCTGATGGACTAGTTCTCAGCAAAATAACAGTTCCAGAGTTCACTCTTGAACTGCTGTTTCCATTTTAACATTTCCTGAAGAGGTTAATACAAGGGCAGGGGATTTCAGACCCAAAGGCTGGTGAATGAGTGAGGCATTGTTGATGTGGACATTTCCTTGCCTCTTCAAGTTACGTTTAAGGGAACCA
The DNA here is from genome assembly GCF_023065955.2 of Ursus arctos. Taxonomy (NCBI): domain Eukaryota; kingdom Metazoa; phylum Chordata; class Mammalia; order Carnivora; family Ursidae; genus Ursus; species Ursus arctos. The sequence continues at coordinate 26,567,422 of NW_026622875.1, forward strand.
ACTCTGGTTACTGGAAGGTTAGCTCTAGTCTGGGTGATTGGATGTTGGGTGCCTCTTGGAAACCTGGCTGGATGTGTGAGCGGAGATGGGGAGCACTGTCTGACCCACAAAGGTCAATGAGGAAGCCTTGTTCAGCCAAGGTGATATTGACTGAGCCAAGAATACTAGATTCAAGAACCATCTCTGCCACTGACCATTTTGGACAAGGTCTTGTCCCCTCAGTTCCTGCCTCTATAAATCTCAGGGGTAATTCCACCATTCGGGAAATGTCCATAATGAATATATACTCCCTGTATTAGAGTTCTCCAGAGAAACAGAACTAGTGGGATATCTATGTCTGTATCTCTATATCTGTCTCACAGAAATTGGCTAATATGGTTATGGAGGTTGAGAAGTCAACATTCTGCTCTCTGCAGGATGGATAACCAGGGAAGCCCATGATATAATTCAGTCTATGTCCAAAAGGCCAAGAACTAGAAACTCGAATGTCTGAGGGCAGGAAAAGATAGACATCCTAGCTCAAGAAGAGAGAAAATTCATGGTTCTTTCGCCATTTTGTTCAGTTCAGCAGATTGAATGATGCCCACCCACGTTGGTGAGGACTGCCCACATTCTTTACAGTCTACTGAATCAAATGCTAATCTTTTCCAGAAGTACCTCACAGACACACCCAGAAGTAATGTTTTACCAGGTATCTGGGCATCCCTTAAGCATTAACCATCACACTCATTCTTTTTCTCGGGGCAATTTATGGAAACCCACTAGTGTCCTCTGAGGAAGTACATTTTATCAAGGTTGTATCCACAACCTTATATCACAACCTTTTTAGTTTATGAAATAATATTAGTAACTATGATGTTAGTAACAACCTGAAATCGTATGGGATTTTTCCAGTTTACAGGTTTTTTACACCCATGATCACTCTGGGTCTCCAAGTCATCCCTATAAGGTGGCATATATTGAGCACTTACTGTATGTACATTAGGTGTATCACCTTTTTCAACCCTTCAACAGTTCTGTGAGGCAAATATTATTGTTATCTAAACATTTCAAATGAGGAATCTGAAGCTCAGAGAGGCAAGGTGTTTTGCCTGAGGTCACACAGCTGGTAGAAGTCTTTGGGGGAGAGTTGCATTCCAGAACAGCAAACTCTTCTTTGAGCCACTGTAATTCTAGTGACCTCTGAGCTGAGTGTGCACTATAGCTATGCAGTGACAAGGGGGTGGAAGCGCTGCTGTGCATTTTGAACACCCCATAATAACAGGTCACTGCAAAATTCCTATGTAGTTTGGCCACATGGCAGCATGACCTAGAAGAGTTGAATGAGCCTAGGGGAGGGATGCTAGTCAGTGGAACAGGGAGCTAAAGGTCTAACTGGAGAGAAAGCATGAGAGAAAATGAAAGCAGCTATGTTATCTGGTGGAGAGCAGTACAAGGAATGGAGCTTTTAGAGCAATTGAAAACAGGTCTGAATAGCTGAGAGAATGGCTTCAGAGGTGATGAAAGCTCCAAGGAATCCTAAGGAGGAGAGAAGGAGAACATAATTGTTACTTCTTAAACAGCATAAAATGAAATCAAGAGGGGACTAAAGGCCAGTGTCAAATATTTGGAAGGCAGTGGTGAGCTCTTGTAGAATTCCAGTGGAGGCAGCATACAGAGGACTCTGGTTACATTAGTGCTTTGTAGCAGGTGGGAGTTTGGTTAGACTCTAGGAAGGATTTCTTGGATGCTAGGTGTTTTTAACACTGTGACAGATGTAGTCAAGCTACTGGTAGTCAAGAGGATATCTGTCAAGCCACTTGGGCACCCAGAACTCTTGGATACTTTTTCTACTTCTGGAGAATTTCTTGCCTTCTGAGTCTGTGCCTTCCTAAGAGAGAAGCCAGAAATAGGCTTTACCGGTTTCCCTTGAATTAAGGTCCTCCCAACGAGATGTATCTGTGCCAGGCTTCGGTTAGGAGGCCACCGATGTTAGAAAGCAGGTGTCAGGAGTCCCTTCTGACCAGGGACTGGGCAGAGACATTGAGCATCCAGGGGCAGCTATGGCAGGCTTTCTGGTGGAAACACAGGGCACAGTGTTGTTGCTGGAACCTGTGGTTTCTGTGCCAATGGGGGTGCTGGCAAGGACCCTGTGGGAGCAATTGGGAGGGTGGCAAGATTTGTCTGTTGTTCCTGGCTTCAGGGACTCTCAGAGATGCTGAATATCCTTTAATAAATGTCTTTTCCACTTAAATCAGCTACAGAGGATTCTTTTATTTGCAGTTAAAAACCTTGACTGGTATAACAGGTAACTGAGAGAGCTTGTAGGGTCTCTGAGACTTCTAGGAATAGGAAAAGTGCTCAGCTATCACTTCAGCATCATCAGAATTTGTATCAATCAGGGTTCTTGGTTGCAAACAACAAAACCAGCTCTAGGTTTTTTTAAGCAGAAAAGGAATCTCTCAGAGGTTCAGAGATTCAATGGGTAGCCAGAGAACCAGCTTGAAATATGGGCAGAAATGGAGAGCTTGAGTCAGAACCCTGTTATAATAGGGCAACTGGGCCAGGGTAGAGCCTTTGCTGCACCAGGATACCATTTGACCTTCCATTAGACACCAGGAATTAGACACCCCTAAAGCTGCTAGGAATAAACGTGACTGTCTCAGCATCATCATACCACTCACCCTAGCTTCTGGGTTTAGAGTCTAACTGTCTGCACTTCCAGGGAGTTGAGACAGGCAGAATCTCCCCTCTTTGGGCTTCTGAGGTGGGAGGCTGGTCACTATATTCCACGAGTATTGTACACAAAGCAGCATTACCTCAAAGAGAAGGGGCATTAGATAGAACAATAGTAGATGTCGTACTAGGGTACATAACCTTAGCTCCTAGTGCTATGAGGTATTGAACTGCAAGACATAAATGGAGGACAAAGTCTTAACAGATGAAGACATCTTCATGCTGGAAAAATCAACAAAGTGGCAAAACCCCATTTTTTCCATCCCAATTTTATTGTTTATTACATATTTGATTTTTTTTTTAAAACATGCTTTTCCTTTGTCTTCATCCCAAAGCAACTGCTGGAACAATGGAATCCAGTGCTCTAAGATCCATCCATCCATCCATCCACCCACCCACCCACTAAGCTCCTGTCATGTCCAAGACTGGTGCTGGTGATGCAGACACTAATGAACAAGGCAGAGTAGCTCAGTCAGTGGAGGAGCTGCTACAAGGCAGACGATTACAAGATAAGGTATATTAGATTTTTTTGTTGTTGTTGCAATGTAACAAAGTATCCCAAATTTAGTGGTTTAAAGTTAGCTCACAGTTCTGTAGGTCAGAGGTCCAGCACAAAATATCTGCTCAGGTTGAAATCCAGGTGTTGGCTGGACTAAATTCCTGTCTGGAGAAACTGTGGAAAAATCCACTTCCAAACTTACCTTTGTTGTTGGCAGAATACAGTTCCTTGAGGTTGTAGGACTAGAGTTCCCCTTCCCACGTTGGCTGTCTGCTGGAGACTATTCTCAGTTCCTAGAGACTGCTTCTAGGTCTTTGCCTTAGGCCCCCCTCCCCCATCTCAGAAATGGAGACCTCTTTGGGTTGAATCCCTCTTGTGCTTTGAATCTCTGGCTTCCTCTTTTTTGAGGAAACTGTTTTTAAAGGGCTCTTGTGTTCAGGTCAGGACTAGCTGGTTAATCCCTCTATTTTAAAATCAACCATATAGCATTTACAGTATAGCATTATGGGTGTGAAATCCATCATATTCACAGTCCCAGAGGTTATCCAGGGTGTGTGCACAGGGTTGGGGGTGGGGGTAGGAGTAGGATGGGAAATCTTACAGGCCATCCTGCCTGCTACGCAAGGTGGCATACGTAAAGTGGAGGTATACACAAGGAATGCTGGGAATACTGGGAGGGGTGTTGATCCTAGTTTTGGGGGTGGGGTAAGTCTTTTTTTGTTTGTTTGTTTGTTTTGTTTTTTTTAAGATTTTATTTACTTATTCGACAGAGATAGAGACAACCAGTGAAAGAGGGAACACAAGCAGGGGGAGTGGGAGAGGAAGAATCAGGCTCATAGCGGAGGAGCCTGATGTGGGGCTCGATCCCATAACGCCAGGATCACGCCCTGAGCTGAAGGCAGACGCTTAACCGCTGTGCCACCCAGGCGCCCCTGGAAAGTCTTTTTGGAGGGGTATCATCTGCACTGAATTAAAGTTTGATAAGGACTTAGCCCTGCAAAGTGAAGATTGGCCATAAGGACCATCCCAGCTAGAAGGAGTGACTTCTGTGGGACTAGGGGTGTGACATAGCACAGTGTATTTGACAATAACATGTTTGTGTTGCTAGATAGTAAATATTTTCCAAGGAAGGTAGTAGTCAGACAAGGACCTGGAAAGGCCTAGAGGGGTCAGGTCAGAGAGGGCTTTACTCTTCTGATCTGGGGGGAGTCAGATCTTTGGTCCCCAGCCTAGAATTTCTGATTTGGGATAGGGCCTGAGAATTTGCATTTCTAACAAGTTCCCAGGTGCTGCTGATGGTGCTGGTCCAGGACTGCACCCTGAGAATTGCTGCTCTGGAGAATGAATGGGAGGAGAGCAAGACTGTGGGCCCAGTAAGGGGTCATGGTGCCAGTCCAGCAGGAGAAGTGAAGGCTCTGGCCAGGCTCAGAGCTAGGGAGGTGAGGATGGTGATAGTGTGGAGGGAATGGGATTTGTGAAAAGCCTTAGGGAGGCCATGGGGTATGGGCGTAAGAGGCAGGGTCACATTAGGGCTGACCCCTACGACAGAGCTAGAAGGGATCTGAGCAGTTAATTGGGTCTAGTCATCCCATTCCTATGATGGCAGTGTGATTCCTGGAGAGAGCAAACAACCTCTTCAAGAGCACATGGAGTTGGTGTTGGCACCAGGACATGGGACCCAGATTCCCTGGTTTCCATGACACAGCCTTTGTGAGTTACTTTGGAAAGAAGAAAACAAAATATAAGGAAGGCAGCTCCCAGGCCTCCTGGCATCTCCTTGTCGGCCTCATTCCTGCGGCTCTTGGCTTCCCTTGCCTGCTCCTTGCCAAGCATGCTTCCTGTAAAGGTCACTGCAGCCCGTGTACAAGAGGAACAGCATCCCTCCCCTGGACACCAACGTGTAAGGGTTCCTGAAAGAGAGGTCAAACTTATCAAAGGTGTTTTAAGTCCCCTAACTGATTTCCTTTCAGCCCTGGGCTCTTGGTTGCAGGATAATTTTCATGGCTGAGAGAACCTACTAGTGACAAATTTGCTGAAGCGTGGAGACAAGATTGGGAAATTACAGCACGCTCCTTGGATTTCCAAAGGGACAGATACCAAACGCGGACGTTCCTTTTCACACACAAAATGTTGGTGTGCACACGCATGCAGTGGAGATCAATCCTAACCCCCAAAGGCCCCTTTGTCTCACTGAAGCGCTTATTAAATGAATCTGTGTTTCTACTGGCAGCTCAGAGTCATCTAGAAAGGGAACACAATGCCATGTCAGTCAGTATTTGTTACTGTCAGAGCCTTCCTCGCAGTCGGCCCCACGTTTATTGTCTTTTTGGGGCCGTTTTATCCATTTTTCTGCAGGCAAAGTCATTAATCTTCCTCCTGGCTCGGGTGCTATGCATCCCTGACAGCCGGGGTCCTGGCTTCCGGGGCTGCTGGGTAGGGGCCCCTCCCAGCCTCGGCCTCATGGTGCTGGCGCTTTGACTAGAGTGAGGAGTGAGCCCAGCAGTAAGGAGGACTGAGAGGAGGAGGGGTGCAGATGACTGTGGCTCTTGAAGGCACTGGGGATCTGCAGCAAAGGTCATTCTGTTTTTGAATCATCTACAGTGCACCCTGACACCAAAATACACTTAGTCCTCTGCAGAATCACTTGATAAAGAGGCTAATGAAGTGGAAAGATGTCAGCAGAGCTAAGCGGGCCAGGCTCTCGGGGATGCGCCATGATTCAACCTTCTGTTTCCATGGAAACCAGAGAGGCTTGGCTTCTTTCTTCCTCTCCTTCATTTTGGAAGGTCTCTCCTTGGTAACCTTGACCCTTTCACATTGGCAGGCAGAGATAAGGAATTCCATTTTCCCTTATCTGGTCATGGTTGGCTGGTAGACACTGATGGGTCTGTGATGGGGGAGGGGTGCTGGCCAGGGGCTCTGGAGTGCCTTAATTCAAATGCATGAAGTGGAGGGTGGGAGGCGATAGAAAAAGAACACAGTTAATTAAGGTTGATATTGCAGAGAAGGTTGTTTTCTGAATAATAAATTCTATGGGCTTCAAAAACAAGTCCAATTAAAGGAGTGCAAAAAGGAGAGACCGTTGAAGGGCAGAGCAGGATGGGTTTGGTCAGGGGGTGTTTTTTGGAGGGTGGGGTCGGGGATATTGGCTGCACCTAAGGGGACCCTTCTATGCTGGGATCTTGCTACTCGGAACAAATACTGTTTGATGATAGCTTGTGACATTAACGCCCATACAAATGCCCTTTGCTTTGAATAGTGGGGCCATTTGTGGCCTCAGCTAATGGAGAAGGGCTTTGAAGTTGATCCAGATGGGAGAGTTGGCTTTAGGTTGCTATCAAGGAGAGGGATTTTTCTTCAATTTAGGCTCATAAATGTTGCTCCTGGGCAGGTGCCTTCTCCAGCCATGTTGTACATCACTTTTCAGTTCAAGGGCCCCTATATTCTTATGCGCTGTGTCTTCTGGAATAAATTATTGACTGAGAAAAATCTATTTATCTCTGGCTAGTCAAAGCTTTGTGCTCCTTGGTGTTGGTCATCCATTCTTGGATCAGACAGAGGAGGGTATGGCCAAGGGCATGTGGTGCTAATATAGTAGCCCCCTGACCCATCCTCTCCCCTCAATAGCCACTATGGCATAAGTTCTTAGACGAGGAGGTGGTATCAGGTTCCCCAAAACATCTTTGCTTTAAGATTCCTAACCTAACCTTCAGCTTACAACCTCAGAGAACGAGTGTGTATTTTAAAAATTGTTATTGTAAAGGTAAGAATCTTAGCATTCTTCTTCCTGTATAATAAGAACCTTATTTTACAACTGGGAGTCAGGAAACATATCCACAGGTGTATACAGGAGCTGAGCGAGATCAAATTTGGCTTGGCTCTCCAGGAGGAAGCTCTCCTCTTAGAGGTGGGTTCTCAGCATTCTCCTAATCCACCCATTCTTATCACATTCTAATTGGTGGTCTCACTTGGAGCGAGGGTAAACTGACTGGGAAAAGGGCTGGAGGGAGTGACATTCCCTCATCTCCACCTACTTGAAAAATGACTTAGAGGAACATTGAAAGCAGAAGGGCTTTTTCCTAGCTTCACCTAGACTGTGGGCAGAGACTTCCTGTGTATGATTCATCAGTAGTGGACTGGTCAAATAAATCATGCTACATCTCTAATGGAATACAACACAGCTACACAAAGCCATGAGGAAACTGGAAGGATATGGAAAGCTTTCCAGGGTCGATTATGAAGTGAAAAAAAGCCAGAGGAGAGCAGTGTGTGTATTAGGTTTTGACTCCTATTAGAAAAAGGAGAAAAACAAAAATATATCTTTATATATGCTTGCATTTACATAAAGAAACTCAGGCAGTACACACAATAAATAAATGCAAAATAAAAATGAAATAAATGACTCATGGAAGAATGGGGTTGAGAAGTGGATGAATGGGTTAAAGGATTGAGAGACTATATACATTAATTTTCAATTTAATTTTTGAACCATGTAACATTTATCAACTAGCTATTTGAAAATTAAATTATAAAAAAATATACAGTTAAAATCACAAAATGGAAAATGAAAATATAAAAAAGGGTGGGAAAAACCAGCGAAATTTCCTTTAAAATATTTTTGCTTATATCCTTACTTTGGGAATTCTTTCTCTTTTTGCTTTCTTTCTCCCTCTTGTTTGTTTCCTTCTTTTTTGCCTTGTTAGAGAAGGGATTTGAGATGACTTAGTGAAGAAAAAGAACATATAATGCGAAACTGATTTTTAAAACTTTTCCTGATTCACCTCTAGCATCCCTGAGTGAGAGAGTCCACAAGCTTCCACACTCCCCACCAAGGAACTATAAAACTGGATAACACTATCAAAAAACAACCATTTAGCTTACTGGTAATAGAGCAAAGCATTTATTCATGAAAACTACTGAATTTTGGTTAAGAATGGTAGAAGTCTCTGGTATTCTTGCTTTGGGCTGCTCCCATCTCCCCCACAACCTCTACAAGTAGTTAAATATTAAGTGTAGGTGGGGAAGGCCATAAAAACCAGTTGTTTGCTGCCACTTTCAGAAGAGCTTTACTTGATTTGGACCATTGTCAATTAAAGTGGCGATCTTGGCAGCAAGAAAACAGGGAAGGCTAGTGGCTCTGATAGTCTAAGTTTGTGGGTCTCTTTGGGGCATGCAGTGAACTAACAGACTGGTTAGAAATTTAACAGGAATTTCTGGGAGTGAGACAACCATAATAGGCTGGATATGTTCTCTGCATACCCTGGGTTGACTGAGACTGTGCATATGAACAGAAGAAACGGGAGTAAGCCTAAGCCATCTGCACAACCCTGGCCAATAGAGCCTGGGCTCATGTACTGAGGAGTATGTGAGACAACCTGAGGGGGCCTGGCAGAAAGTAAACTCCAGGAGAGACTTGAAAACGGCCTGAATTTTGAATGAGGTCCCTAGCTCACACACCGGTCCATGAGCAGAGAATGGAAGCCTTCCTGGCTCAAGGTATTTGAGAACAACCTGTAATCAGTCTGTGGTTGAACAGACATTAGGCTGAACTTTAGGAAGCTAGGCTTAAAAGTGAAAATAAAAAAATCAGAACAAAACTGAGCAGAGACATCAGAAACCAGACACTATGGAGAAGACAGACCTCCCAGACTTAGTCTAAGCAGTTACTCAACAGAGTAGCAGACAAATCAACGATAGCAACAGTAATCTTTAGGGGTGGGTAGGTGGGCAGGAATCAGAATCCAGAGTTGCTAGAATATACAATCTAAAATGTCCAAGATTCAATAAAAAATTATGATACATGCCAATAATCAAGAAAATCTGACTTATAGTATGGAAAAAAAAGCAGTCAATACAAACTGTCTGAGTTCCTCCAGATGTTGGATTTGATGGATGAAGACTTCAAATTAGGTATTTTAAATACTTTAAAATAACTGAAAGAAATCACACTCAAAGAATTAAACAAAAGTAGAATAGCAAAGATTTAGTGAAAAGTGAATCTCAAGAAAAATATGGCAATTAAAAAAATTCTTATTTGAAAAGTATAATAACTTAAATGAAAATGCACTAGAGTGGCTAAATAGTAGAAGAATGAATCTGCAAATTGGAGGTAAATCGACAGAAATTACCCAAACTGATTAACAGAGAGAAAAAAGGTCAAACGTGAATGAATGCAACCTCTGTGACCTGTGAGCCAGCATCAAGTGTACCAACATACATGTAATGATTATCTCAGAAAGGGAGGAAATAATGGTCAAAAACTTCCCAAATTTGATGAAAAACATTAATTTATAGTTTCAAGAAGCTTCGTAAAACCCAAGCATAACAAAAACAAAGAAATACACAAATAGACATGTCATTGTGATACTGTTGAAAGCCAAAGAAAAGAGAAAATCTTGAAAACAAAAACAGAAAAGCAATTTCTCATGTGCAGAGAAGCAATAGGATCACTAACTTTTCATCGGAAACAATGGAGTCTGAAGATAGTGGAATGACATACTCAAAATATTGAAAGAAAGAGAAAGTTTCTAAATCTAACAAAAGTATTCTTCAAAGATGAAGGTGAAATAAAAACATTCCCAGATAAACAAATATTGAGAGAATTTGTTGCTAGCAAACCTGCCTTACAAGAAATACTAAAAGGAATCCTTTGGGCTGAAAGGAAGTGACAGCAGAGAGCAACCTGAATTCACAGAAAGAAAAGAAGAGCTCTGGGGGTGCCTGGGTGGCACAGCGGTTAAGCATCTGCCTTCGGCTCCAGGCGTGATCCTGGCGTTATGGGATCGAGCCCCACATCAGGCTCCTCTGCTGGGAGCCTGCTTCTTTCTCTCCCACTCCCCCTGCTTGTGTTCCCTCTCTCGCTGGCTGTCTCTATCTCTGTCGAATGAATAAATAAAAAAAAAAAAAGGAGAGCTCTGGAAAATGGCAAATGTTTGCAAATTAAATGACATACTCCTAAATAACCCATTGGTCAAAAAAACAATCTGAAAAGGTCATTAGAAAGCATCTTGAGCTGAATGAAAATAGAAAATGTATCAAGGTTTATAGGATGAAAATAAAGCAGCCCTTACAGAGAAATATATAGCTCTAAATGCCTGTATGAAAGGAGAAGAAAGGTCTTAAGTCAATAACCTAAGCTTCTCCATTAAGAAATTAGAAAAAAAGGTAGAGTAAAACTAAACCCAAAGCGAACAGAAGGGAGTAAATAATAAAGAGAAAAGTGGAAACCAGTGGAATAGAAAATAGAAAGTAACTGGTAGGGGAAGAAAGGGATAAAGAAAGGGGGGGTAATCAGAAGGGGGAATGAAGCATGAGAGACTATGGACTCTGGGAAACAAACTGAGGGCTTCAGAGGGGCAGGGGGTGGGGGAATGGGATAGGCTGGTGATGGGTATTAAGTAGGGCACGTATTGCATGGTGCACTGGGTGTTATACGCAACTAATGAATCATCAAGCCTTACATCGGAAACCGGGGATGTACTGTATGGTGACTGACATAATATAATAAAAAAACATAAAAAAAAAAAAGAAATGGGACGCCTGGGTGGCTCAATCGGTTAAGCGTCTGCCTTTGGCTCAGAGCATGATCCCAGGGTCCTAGGATGGAGTCCCGTGTTTGGCTCCCTGCTCTGCAGGGAGTCTGCTTCTCCCTTGGCCCCTCCTCCCACTCATTCTCTCAATCTCTCCTTCTCAAATAAATAAAATCTTAAAAAAAGAAGATAAAAAGTAAATGAAACAAAAAGTTGGTTCTTTGAAAAGATTAAAGAAGTTGAGAAAATCTGTATTGGTTTTCTATCACTGCTGTAACAAGTTTCCACAAGTCTAGTGACTTAAAAAACATAATTTCATTTATCTCATAGTTCTGGAGATCAGAAGTTTGACACAGATCTCAAGTTGTTGGCAGGGTGAATTCCTTTCTGGAGATGCCATTGGAGAATCCATTTTCTTTTCTATTTTCAGCTCAAGAGCCATAAACTGTCCTTGGCTCATGGCCCCCTTCCTGCATCTTTAAAGCCAACATCAGGCCAGCTTCTTCTCACACTGCCATCTCTCCGGTTCTTCTTTTCATGCCTGCTTCTACTTTTAAAGGACTCTTGTGATTACATTTGGTTTACTAGGATAATCCAGAATAATCTTCCTATCTTAAAGTCAGCCGACTAAAGACATCTGTAATTCCATTTGCAACCTTAATTCCTCTTTGCCATGAAACATATTAATGAGTTCCAGGGATTAAGATGTGGACATCCTTGGAGGACCATTATTCTGCCTACCATAAGCCCTTAGGTTGACTGATCAAGAAAATAAGAGAGGAAACACAAAATCATGAATAAAAGAAGTGAAATCGCTACTGACCATATAGAAATTAAAAGGACTGTAAGGGGAATAGTATGAATGACTTAATGCCAGAAAATTTGACAACTTAGATGAAATTAAGAAATCCTATGGAAGACACAAATTACGAAAACTGACTTAGGGGCGCCTGGGTAGTGCAGTCATTAGGCAGCTGCCTTGGGCTCAGGGCGTGATCCTGGCGTTCCGGGATCGAGTCCCACATCGGGCTCCTTCCCTGGGAGCCTGCTTCTTCCTCTCCCACTCCCCCTGCTTGTGTTCCCTCTCTCGCTGGCTGTCTCTCTGTCACATAAATATATAAAATCTTAAAAAAAAAAAAAAAAGAAAACTGACTTAAATAGAAAATCTGAGTAGGCTGGTAATAAGTAAAGAAATAGAATTAGTAATTTAAAATCTTTCACAAAGAAAACCCTAAGTCCAGATGGTTTCATTGGTGAACTCAGTCTAATATTTAAAGAATTCAACCTTTAAAAAAATAGAGAAGGTAGGTACAATTCCTAAATCACTGTATGAGGCAAAGATTACCATAATACCAAAGCCAGAGACAGACATAAAAAGAAAAGACTTCTATCCTTCATGAACATAAATAAAAACTTTTAAATAAAATATTAGCAAGCTGAATTCAGCAGTTTATAAAAAGTAATATACACCATGACCAAATAGCATTTATCTAAAGTATGCAAAGTTTATTTAACAGATAAAAATCCATTAATGTAATACATGATAGTAATAGAATATAAGACAAAAACTAGGTGATTATCTCAATAGAGGTGGAAATATCATTTGACAAAAATTCAGCACCCTTTCATGATCAAAATACTAAACAAAATAAGGGAACTTTCTCCACCTTATAATGGGAATTTATAAAAACTTACAGTTAACTCCATATTAAATGCTGAAAGACTGAATTCCTTCCCCATAAAATTGGGAATAAGGAAAGGATGTCCACTCTTGCTACGTATGTTCAGTGTTTTACTGGAGGTTTTAACTAGTACAATAAGGCAAAAATGAATGAACAAATGAATGAGTGAATGAGTGAATGAAGGCATCTAGATTGGAAAGGTAGAAGTAAAACTGTCTTTAGTCACAGATGGTATGATCTCATATATAGAAAATCCTAAGGAATCCACACAGAAACTACTAAAACTGATAAACAGGTTTAGCCAGGTTGCAGGATGTAAGATCAATATATAAAACTTAATTGTGTTTCTATATATCTTAGTAACAAACAATCCAAAAAATGAAAATCTTCTTAACATCATTTACGAAAGAACCAAAAAGGATAAAAGGAGTGTAATATTTGTTCAATGAAAACTCTAAACATTTCTTAGAGAAATTAAAGCATATCTAAATAAATGGAGAAAAATTCCATGTTTAGGAATTGGAAGACTTAGGATTGCTAACATCTTAATTCTTCCCAAATTGACCTATGGATTTAATGCAGTCTCAATAACCCAGCAGAATTACAGGGAAATTGACTAGCTAAAGTTTATATGGAAATACAATTTTGAAAAAAAAAAAAAAGAACTAGATTGGAGGACTTACATGATTTGTAAACTTAATATATAGTTACAATAATCAGAATACTGTGGTATTGATATAAGGATAGGTATATAGATCAATGGGACAGAATTGAGTCTCTTTACATTTCTAGTCAATCGATTTTTTTAAAAGGTGTCAAGGTAATTTAATGAGAAGAAGAATAGTCTTTTTACCAAATGGTGCTGGGACAACTAAATATCCATCTGGAAAAATAAAAATGAGCTTAGACATTTACCTTACATCATACACAAAAATTAACTGAAATGATCAAAGACCTGAATGTAAGAGATAAGCTGGAAAACTCTGAAAGAAACATAGAACGTTTTTGTGATGTTAAGTTAGGCAAAGAGTCCTTGTGAATGATATCAAAAGCTTAGAGCAAAAAAGAACAAAAATGAAAAATTGGATTTCATTAAAATTAAAACCTTTTCCATTTCAAAAGATACCATTAAGAAAATTCAAGGACAAGCTACAGACTTGGAGAAAGTATTTGCATATTATATATTTGATAAAGGACTTCCATCCAGAATATGTAAAGAACTCCTAAAACTCAGTAATGAGCGGACAAGCCACTTGAAAAATGGACAGAACACTTTAATAGACACTTCACTAAATAGTACATACATGTGGCTCTGAAATACAAAAAAAGGTTATCAACATTATTAATTAGGGAAATGCGAATTAGAAATACAATGTGATACCTATACACCATCACTAGAACAGCTAAAATTAAGAAAGCAGATGATATGAAGTGTTGGCCAGGATGTGGAGAAACTAGAACCCTCATACTTTGTTGGTGGAAATTTTAAGTGGTATAGCTACTTTGGAAAATGCTTTGACATTTTAAAAGGTTAAAAAAAACCCAAAACCTTTCCCTGTGACTCATCATTTCTATTTCCAGGACTGTACCCAAGAGAAATGAAAACATGCATCTACACAAAGACTCATATGAGAATGTTCATAGCAATATTATTCATAATAGTCTCAAACTGGAAACAGTCTAAATGTCTATCAACTGGTTAGCAAGGAATGGTTAAACAGAGGTGGTATATTCATACAATGGTATACTATTCAGCAATGAAAAGAAATGATGTACAATGTGGATGTTATGTTGTATGCCGCAACATAGATAAACCTCAGAATGTTAAGTGAAAGAAGCCAGTTGCCAAGGACTTCATGTTGTGTGATTTCATTCATATGAAATGTCCAGTTAAGCAAATTTATATAGGCAGAAGTCTGATCAGTGGTTCTCTGGAGGTGAGGGTAGAATGAGGATTGACTGCAGAAGAGTTTGAAGGAATTTCTTTGCGTAATGAAAATGTTCTAAAGCCAGATGGTGGTGATGGTTACATAATTCTGTGAAGTTACTAAATATTATTGAATTGTATGCTTATAATGGGTCAATTGTATGGTATGCAAATTATACCTGTAAAGCTGTTTTCTTTAAAGAATTCCTGTCAAGAAAAAATGAGGGTAGGAGAAATGCGATAGTGCTATACAAATGTGTTTTGTGCAAGCCTCTATCTCAGTTAACCAAATGTGTTATAGTTTCTGCTAGTCAGAGCATGATCAAAGATCTGTAAAATCAAAGCCATCGAGAAACAACTGTACTTGCTATTGAATCCCGAGATAAAATTCTTTTGCTGAATTAATTTATTCATTTATTCATAAATATTCATTGTGCTTCTGTTATGTGCCAAGCACTATGTTAGGTTCTGGTTATATAGGAATGAACAAAACAGTCATGGTTCTTACCTTCCTGGAGTTTTGAGTCTAGTGGTTCCTCCTAGGTATGGTTCTTAAGCATTTTGAAAACCTAAGTTGGATTTTACTGTATTTTTAACTTCGTATTTTTTTTACTTAATATTATATCAGAAGCATTTAATCTTATCTTTAAAAGCTCTTCATAAACCTTATTTTTATTTGCTGCAGCCTTTACCGCAGCATGCCTTGATGTTGAACATTTCAGTTGTTTCCAGTGTATTGTTATTATACATAATGCTCCAGAGAATTTCTTTGCAAATGAATCTTTGTTTTCCTTCTTTTTTTTCCCCCCAACTAAAATCTCAAGCTAGGTACTGGATCAATGTTATAAATAAAGATCTTGATATATAAGGTCTTTATACTTATTGCCAAATTGTTTTCTGGAAAGGGGGTATCAGTTTGCAATTCCACTAGCAAGGTAGAGGGCTTGTTATCTTCTAAGGCATCGGGCTAGGTTGGAAGATGAGCCATAGTCCACAGGAGTGAGCCATGCCCTCAGCTGTGGGGAGTGGGCCTTGGTCATAGGCATTTAGTGCTCTCAGAAGAAACCTCAGAACATAGATTCCTTACCAAAGGCTGAGTTAATTCCTGGCTGAGCTCTGTCCTCTCCCAGGCTACAGAAAAGTGGCTAGACCAACAAGACCCAGGCCTCAAAATGGGATTCAGAGTGGGGGAAGGCAAATTGACCCCAATAAGGAGGGAGGAGTGTTATGGACAGAGCTGCTCACGTTAAGCACAAGAAGATGAAGAGAAATGACAGAGCAACAATACACATATACCACAGGAAAATCAGTTAGTCAGAAAGTCAGGTGTGGATATGGAGAAGGCAGGTGGAATCTGGAAGAAACATAAATCAAGAGGTAGAAATAGCTTCCACATGAATGTTTTCCTTTAGAGAATAAATTAGTAGGAATATAAATGTGATAAAACAAGAGCTGAAAGATGAGATGATAAAACTACAGAATGAGTTATAAAAGGAGACTGCAGACCTAGGAAATGAATTGAAATAAAGTAACATAAAATAGCAAGGAATAGAATAGACATAGCTAAAAACTGAATTAATGGCGTGAAGGGAAAGCTGGAGATGATCATACTGAATACAGAGGGAAGAGAAAAAAGAGATTAAATAATTAGAAGAGGAAGTGAGGCAAAGATGATTCAAAATAAGGTAATGGGTGTCCCTGCCATAGACAATACAACAAAGGGGAAGAATTCAGAGAAGATGCAAATCTGCAGATCTGCATGTGGCTGGGTGTATGACATGCCAAGAAAAACAGGTTGAGAATGATCGCCATCAAGAATTTTTCTAGGTTAAATTATTGAACTTATAAAATAAAGAAGGAATTCCTCAGGGATCTGAGGCACAGAGTAGTCCCTGACAGTGGGAAAGATTTGGCTGTTCTCTGATACACCATAGTAACTTTCAAAGATAATGGGGCAATGTTTATAAAGTTCTAAGGTTTAGAAAGTGAGACCTAAGGAAAGTCTGTGCGGCCAAGGAGATGCCCATACATGAAGCAGTCTTAAATATGAAATCGCAGCCAAACTTGAGCACTCACTGTATCTGCTTGCCTGAAACCAGAGCTCTTTGGTGATGGAATCAGGTTTGGTCAGGTGAGCAATGGAATAGAATGGAATAGAATGCTACTATTACAGACTTTGGCAAAGTAAAGCCAGCCTAAACAGCAGATGTTGCAAGGTGGGGGAGGGCGGGGAAAGCTGGAGGAAGTGTGAGAATATTTTCATCCCTATGCTGTTTGGAGAAGTGAGTTAGTCAATATTATTTAAAATTCTACTTAAAAAATATGACTGTAATCTCTTAATGGTTTTCACAATATTTAAAAATTTTCTTTAACCTTAGAGTAATTTTTTTACAAGATTTATTTATTTTAGAGAGAGAGCTAGAGTGAGAGTACATGTAAGCAGGGGGAGGGACAGGGAGATAAGGGGAGATAGAATCCCAAGCAGACTCACCACTGAGCATGGAGCCAGACATGGGGCTCCATCCCATGACCCTGAGATCATGGTCTGAGCTGAAAGCAAGAGCCAGACGCTCAACTGACTGAGCTACCCAGGTGCCCCTAACCATAATTTTTTTTTTGGGGGGGAAATATTTATTGTTTTATTTTATTTTATTTTATTTATTTTTATAATAATTTTTTATTATGTTATGTTAGTCACCATACAGTATATCCTTAGTTTTTGATGTAGTGTTCCATGATTCATTATTTGTGTATAACACCCAGTGCACCATACAATATGTGCCCTCCTTAATACCCATCACCAGCCTATCCCATTCCCCCACCCCCCTCCCCTCTGAAGCCCTCAGTTTGTTTCCCAGAATCCATAGTCTCTCATGGTTCATTCCCCCTTCTGTTTACCCCCCCTTCATTCTTCCCTTCCTTCTCCTACTGATCTTCCTACTTATTATGTTCCATAAATGAGTGAAATCATATGATAATTGTCTTTCTCTGCTTGACTTATTTCGCTTAGCATAATCTCCTCCAGTCCTGTCCATGTTGCTGCAAATGTTGTGTAATCGTTCTTTCTGATGGCTGAGTACCATTCCATTGTATATATGGGCCACATCTTCTTAATCCACTCATCTGTTGAAGGGCATCTCGACTCCTTCCACAATTTAGCTATCGTGGACAATGCTGCTATGAACATTGGGGTGCATATGGCCCTTCTCTTCACTACGTCTGTATCTTTGGGGGTAAATACCCAGTAGTGCAATTGCTAGATCATAGGGTAGCTCTGTTTTTAACTTTTTAAGGGACCTCCACACTGTTTTCCAAAGTGGCTGTACCAACTTGCATTCCTACCAACAGTGTAAGAAGGATCCCCTTTCTCCACATCCTCTCCAACATTTGTTTTTTCTTGCCTTGTCAATTTTTGCCATTCTAACTGGCGTAAGGTGGTATCTCAGTGTGGTTTTGATTTGAATTTCCCTGATGGCTAATGATTTTGAACATTTTTTCATGTGTCTGTTAGCCATTTGTATGTCTTCATTGGAAAAGTGTCCATGGAGTAATTTATAAGTAGTTAATATCTCTCAGGGGTGAAGAGACATTTGATGTACTATAGATCTTTCAAATTTTCTCCAGTTTCTTTCTCTTTTGTTAAGTTCAAGAAAATAATTAAATTTACAAATTAAATCACAAATTTTAATTTACATACAATTATCACATTTTTAGAAATCTCTGGCTGTCTCTCTCCCTGTCTTTCCTTTTCTCTCTTTCCTAACATCTGTATAAATATAAATACAAATGCAAGGATGATCACAATATATTAACACTGATTATTTCTGATTGGTGAGATTCCCACTGATTTGTTGATTTATTTTTTGTACTTTTCTGTATGTCTTGGATTTTAAAATAATGAGTATGAATCATTATATAACATTTATTATTGTTCCAAAATGTTATACATGTTCTTTGCAGAAAATTTGAAACATACAGATAAGAAAAGGAAAAAATCTGCCATCCAGATATATCTAGATGTGGTGTCCTGTTCTGTTGGTGGTTGCCAATGAGCATTGCTTCTGGGTATCACGCCTTTGTGTAGACCCTTCCCACATTGACTTTGGGCTTGGTCACGTGTGATCATTAATTTTATTTGTCAGTGTGGCTAGGCTGTGGTGCCTAGTTGTTTGGTCAAACACAAGTCTCGGTGATGCTGTGAAGGTATCCTTTTAAAGGTATGATTAATATTTAAATCAGATCAGACTTTGAGTAAAGCAGATTAACTCTTTATATTGTGGGTGGGCCTCGTCTAATCAGTTGCAGGCCTTAAGAACAAAAACTAAGGTTTTCCAAAGAAGGAATTCTTCTCAAGATCAACATGAAACTGCCTGAGTTTCCATCCTGCTTCTTTGCGGAATTCAGACTCAAGACTGTAGCAGCCACTCTTACCTTAGTTTCCAGTCTGTTATCCTACCCGAAGATTTCAGATGTGTGTGTGTGTATGTACGTGTGTATGTACGTGTGTGTGCACGTGAGCACGCATGCACACATACACACCCTATTGGTTCCGTTTTTCTGGATAGCTCTAATACACCACGTGACTATCTTTGGCTAATGGGGTATTAGCAAATGTAACACTAGCATAGATTTAGCAAATGCTTGGATATTTGGGATTATTCTTTTGGAACACTTCTCCTGGAGTGCTGAACTACCACGTGAAGAGATCTGGCTGCTCTGTTGGAGGGAGAGAGAGAGAGACAGAGAGAGACGGGGAGTCAGGCAATCCCTGACTGTTCCAGCCATCCCACCTGGGGCACCAGACAGGTGACTGAAGCCCTCTTAGATGTCCAGTCTTAGTCGTGCCACCAGGTGATTGCAGCTGCATCAGAAGAAACCTCAGGAGAGCCCAGCAGAAAAACTCTCCAGACCAGAATCATGAACAAATGGTTATTGTTTTAAGTCACTAATTTTTGGGGTAGTTTGTTACTTAGTAATGGATAACTTAATATAACTACAATTACCATTTTGGCACATGGAGTTCTGGTCTTTTAATATAATTTGAACATTTTAATACAATTGGAATCATACTCTATAATTTTACATCATGCTTTTTTGGTGACATTAAGAGCAGTTTCCCATGTTACTAAAAGTTTTTTTTTTAACCTGTTTTAGCAGATGCATTTTTTTTTTACTGTTTCTTGTTATTGCACATTCTGATCATTTTTATTAATATAATATTTAAAATTTAATATAACTATTTTGCTATTGTAAACAACACAATGATAAATGTTCTTGTATATATTACCAGAACCACCCATCTAAGTGGCTTCTATGTTCCAGACTTGTGAAAACTGTGTGAGATAATAATAAATGTTTATTATCTTTAAGCCACTAAGTAATGATATAATTTCTTATGCAGCAACTTGTAGTAACTAATATAGGCCCCACTGGAACTTTTGGGCTTTTCATCTTTAAAGTAGGAAAACCTGCCACATGTTTGCTGCTTGTAACCCAGCTGTTAACACTGACCGACTCTACCAGTATTTATGGAGGGAGAATTTGGACAGATACCCCATATACATACTTCTTGGGCCTTTTCCTTCTCAACAGGGTCTTCACTGACTGCCCGTATTCTGACAACTCATTGCTGTATATTGGAGCTCCAGCCCTGGTTTTTAACCTGCACAGATATCAGGCTCTTATCTCCAATTGTTCACCTCCTATCATCTCCTCTTGGATGTTCCTCATCTCCTGCTGTAATCTCTTCCTCTCTTATTCGTCTGGACTGAGAGGTGGCGCTAGGTTGGATGCGGAGCAGGGATATGACACCGTAGTAGTTATCTATGGCTATGTAACTGATGTAGTTTTGGAATGTTGGTGAGGTCCAGAGCCAAAGGCCAACAAACAATTCTTGAGACGTCTTTGGTGCAAAAAGGTGATTTTATTGAAGCATGGGGACAAGACCCATGGTCAGAAAGAGCTGCTGCACTAGGGTTGTGAAGAATGGCTGATTATATATTTGGGAGTTGGGGGAGGTAAGAAAAAAGGGGGTGTCCAAGAGGACTTTCTTATGCTAAAGAAGACTCTCAGGATACTGGAGGCCTAGCTATTGTCAAGCTTAAGTTATTTTTCCTTCTAGCAAAGCATTAACATTAAGACAGTTGGGAGCTTCCTGGAGGAATGTTACATTCTTCCTATCACAAGTCCTTGTCAATGGGCTGCAGATCACAAAGAAATTTAATTTTGTTTACATTCCTTTCTGCCTCTGTTTCCCACATCCCTCAGGGAGGGGAGGGTGATGTTAGGGCTCCAGGAAATTGAATCTGTGGGTCTCTGAAAGTTAGGCTGTTGATAAGAATGCTTTTTTCTTGTAAATCACTAAGACATCTGTAAATGGATGGAGTTTCCTGTCCTGCAGGAATTGATCTCTACCAGTTAACCATTTGTTTTTCTCTTTCCTTAAGTTTTCGGGCAGCCAGGAGCACCTGAGGAATGTCACACATGTCCCACCAGGGAGTGGGGTGTGGGGTTGCTGGGTGTCAGCTTGTGTTTGCCCTCAGCTCGCCTTCTGCTCCTTCATCATAACAATTTACCCCAAAACTTAGTGGCTTAAAACAGTAAGTATCATCCTGCCCAGGTTCTGAGACTCAGGAGTCTGGGAGTGGATTATCTGTGAGTTTCTAGCTCAGAGTCTCTCATGCTGTTATAGTTAAGATGTTGTCTGGGACTGTAGCATTCCAAAGACTTGCTTGGGGCTGAAGGGCCTGCTTCCAAGATATCTCACTTCCATGGTTGTTGGCTGGAGGCTTCAGGTTTTTGCTACCTGTAGGAAGGAGGCCTCTATTCCTCACTGCATGGACTTCACCAAAGAGCTGCTTAAGAGTCTTCCCAATGTGGTAGTTAGCTTCTGCTGGAGGAAGTAATCCAGGAGCAAGGCAGAAACCACAATGTCTTTGATGATCTAACCTTGAAAGTCACACACTGTCACTTCACCCATATTTTCTTGGTCATACAGACCAACCCTGAAACAAAGTGGAAGGGGATTACGTAAAGCTGTGACTATTGGGGTAGTATTAATAGGGGTCATTCGGAGTCATCTTGGAGATTGGTGATCACAGACACTATTGTTGTGCCAGTGGTTTTGAGATTGAAACAACCGGGGCTTCTACAGGGCTTGCAGGTCAGTTGTGCCAGAATAAAGTGTTTGAGGCCAGATCACTTAATTGAGATAGGATAAAATGAGAAGGGGGAGCCAAGATGAGAGCCGTAGTGGCATAAGAGGCTAAGTGAGTAACTTTGTATATTTAACCTAAATGTGTGTGTGTAACAGTTCCTTGTGGAAACGCCCAAAATGAAAAAGACCTTAAGAGGGGTCTGTGTAATCTTGGCCATCACCACTGTAGGGACTCACTCCTCTCTCACACACTTCTTGCTTCAGCCCTACCCAGCTAACTATTTGCAGTTCATAACTATATCCTGCCTCTGTCTGGACTTTTCCCATGCTGTTCCCTGCATGGGGAGCACTGTCTTAGTTTGAGATGGCCCAGATGCACACTTGAGATGAGGATTTTTAGTGCAAATAGATGATTTAGATGATGACCCTGTGAAATACTGGTAGGTGAGGGAGGTGCGTTGGTAAGACACAGGGAAGTAAAGGCAGTGAAGCAAGTTACCTCTATGGGCGACTGGTTTAATCCCTCTGGAGAACTCAGGGAAATAGTGTAGAGCAGTGAAGAACTGGCCTCTGCGTTATCTTACCTGAGAGATGAGATTCCACCAACTCCTATGTGTCATTGGTTGAGGGCTGCTCTCAGGAGGAGTTAATTCTCTGGCACTCTGGCCTGCCACTTGAGCAGGGAGAGCTTCTAGGGCAGTGGGAGGAAGCCCTTGGCCTCAGAGTTGCAGGTGCTGGAAGTTGGCAGTTGGAAGCCGGACCTGCAGGGACGTGTTAAGTGCCATGGAGATATGGGAGGGGAACCACTAGCATTTTCTGTGAGTACCTTTAGAATTCAAGTTACGTATCGCCTCCTTTGAGAAGCACTCCATGGCCCCTCCTTTTCTCTCCCGCAGTGGGTTGGGTGCCTCTCTGCTTTGCTCCCATGCTGCCCATCCCTCACTGCATTGTAACTGTCTGCATCTCTCCTGATAAACTCTGAGCTCCCTAGAGATATGGACCAGGTCTCACATCTCAGTGTCTCTGTGGTGCCTAGAAGAAGACATGGCCCAGAATCTGGCACATGATGGATGCTCAATAAGTCTTGAGCGAATGAATGAATGAATGAATGAGGAATTCTCTTCATCATTTGGAATAGCATTGATTATGCTCTATGTATTCTTGCGTTTAAAAGTTTTAGCATAAATCATTACCATTTCTACTCTAGCGGGCTTATTTTTAATGGGAATAATTTCCTATGGAGGGGTCTTCCAGGTGCAGGAAAAGCACTAACATGTTTATGGTGTACCAGCTGGCACACCGGGCCCTCGCTGATTCACTGCTGAGCGTCCCCCTAGATTCCTGAAGAAAAGCTGGGGAAGGGGCATGAGTGGCTGCCACGCAGCAGTTTTCCACCTAGAAAACCCTCATGTGGGATGAGATTGAGGGAGGAGGAATGGCAAGGTTTCTGCACAGACCAAGAGTGCCCCAGAGATCCCATCTAGTCTCATTTTAGGTAGTCATGATTTACTCATTGTCGTAGTCACTTAGCACTCTGGAAGGATGCATTGTCTCTGAGTAGAGCACAGTAGTGATGATTTGGCTGCTATTATGGATAATAATTGTGTTTGCTGTCTGTGCTGCCTGGGCTTATTTGGGAGCATTGTTACCACTGCTAGAATTTTAAATATTTTAATTAATGATACTTTGCTGTGCTCCTGCCTTGAGGCTCCTTAAGCAAAATGAGCAATTAAAAAAAACCACAAAAAGCAAATGAATGAAAATAAAAGAAAGGGCATTTAAAAAACCATTCTGTTCTTATGATGTTTCAGGCTTGAAAAATGTATTCAGCTGTCTGCTGCAGGCAAGAGAAAATTCTCACTACTTCCGCCTGTTATCTTTTGCTCCCATAGTCATCTGTCTCCTATAGCTACTGAGTGACATGGAATATACATAAAGTATCACCAAGAAGAACAGGAGAGGAGGAAAAGGGAAAAACTGTGCCCGGCAAACCTGGAGCCTTGTGCTTTTAAAAGTATGTCGTTATCGTTGATCATCACCATCAGTCATTGTTATCAATTACTTTTATACTTCGCCAATATTGTAGATATCACTGGGAAGATACCAAAGAGCTGGTGTCTCTATCTGAACTCTTTTATTCCAATTTTAGTGTATGTGCTGCTGAAGTGAGCACTCTGAATCTTTCAGTGTAGTAGCTGGAAATGGTTCTGGCTGAGCAGTCACAAGCCTCGGAATGCTCTGTGAGGCTGATGGGTGAATGCATGAGAGAGGCTAGTAGGGTCGGGTGATCTGAAATGTTCATGTGTTACCTGCACGATGTAGGAGATCTGAAGGACTAAGAGGTGAAATTTCCCTCTGCATCTCACCACCCTATGAGCTCTCTGGCCAGGTCAGGATTCCAAACTCAGGACGCTTGCTTGGGCTGCACAGCTTTGACTTCCAGAGTGTTTTTAGAAGGTTCGAATTAGTAGCCAATATTTAGCCATGGAGGCACTAAACATGAAAATCTAGTTTCCAGTCTTTTACAAAGTTCAGAAGATCTGCCAGCCGCAACCCACGTGGCAGTCCTGGGCGGGTGCCCTTTCTTTGGTGTGCTGGCACCGGCTCCTGCCAGCCTGTGAGAGAGAGCATGTGCACAGCTTCTCAGCTCTGCGTTCCGTGACTTCACAGTGGTAGCTTGATATCATTGAGATCAGCCGTACTGGGGATATTTATACCATGAACACTAGCAAATGCTACAAGTCAGTTTTGTTTTGTTTTTTTCCTCTTTCTCTCAGAGAGCCCATTGTTAACTGCTTACCAGCACGGCACTGTGGCTACCTCTTTAGATGGGAGTGGATTGCATTCTGCAAACCTATGCTCCCCCTTGTCAACTGATAATGAGGCCGGATTGCCTGCCTCATCCCCTGGGTTGGGATCCCAAGTCTAGGATCTTCTCGCACCGCTTCTTCATGTGCCAGGGTCCTGTGGGACCTATCCTGGGCCTTTGTTCACAAGAACAGGCGCATCAGAACAAGTGTCTGAAGGGGAGATGGTGACGGTTGGCTTGGAGCTGGGGGAGGCGGTGGCCTGATCTATGAGGGCGAAAGACTTCTGTGAGCCTGGAAAGGGGAGGGTTCATTCTGCGAGGGGGAAGATATAACTTGTTTGTGTGACAGACACCCAGCCCCTATTTACACGGTATCCTATTTAGGGCAGCCTGGGAGCGGTGGGAAAGTCACAGGCTACCAAACAAACCACTCGTACTCTGGGGCTGGGAGCATGGGAGAGACATCCACTGGCCGGACTGACTTCATGGGCGTGTGGCCTGTGCAGTTGTATTTGCTTTAATGCTCTGCTGACACTGTCTTGAAATTCTTAATCATTGTTGAACCACAGCTCTGCCCTTTTATTTTGTACTGCCTGGGCTCTACAATTAGGTAGCTGGTTCTGTCTCCTGTGAACAGACAACAGGGGACACAATTGCTCTGGGCTGCATAACCTCTCACAGGGCTTCCTGGGCAACCTCAAGAAGCTGAAGAGAGGTCCTTCCCAAGTTCCCGCCAACCCCTGTGGGTGGGGCTCAATCGGATTTACGTGGTTAGAAACACTAAGAAGCATGGTTTTTGGATGGGTGCAGAGCTGTCTTCTAGCACTATGTTGGTTTTTTGTTTTTTCCCTTGTGTGAACTGGAGACACAGTGCCAAATTCTGGTGACTATGACAAGGTCTCTTCCCAAAAGAAGAGTCAAGTGGGAGACATGCAGAGGTGACCTCTTACCTCATGTAGCACATTAGGACTGAAATCCATAAAATGTACCATGGGGGTGCAGAAACAGGAGCAGTTGGTTCTGCCTACTTAGGATCAGGGGAATTTGTAGCAAGGCCCTGAAGGTGAGTAAGAACTCTCTGGGCGGAGAGGTGGGAAGATGGAAGCCAGATGCTTGACTAGAACCCTCTTGCTTAGGGGTCTGCTGTGTTTTGATGGTGCTGCAACTTAGCAATAGTGACGTCCATCTAATGGCTTCCTAACAGCCTCTCTTCCACCTCCCCTGTCTTGTGCTGTGGCTATCATGAGGTCACAAAACCATTCTGGAGGCTGGTTCTAACGACTGCTTAGTAAGCAGATCTTTCTTGATTATGTGGTGGGAGAATGTTTGGAAATACTAGAAGATGTGTTTTCCCTGGTAGGTTCCTTGCCTAGTGACCTTTCCTCTGTCCAGGTAGCATCTTTGCCTCAGAGGAGGGAGGTGACAGCAGAAGCCTTGGCTGGGCTTTGGCTAAAAAACCTGAGACTATGAAGGGCCCAGGGAATAGTGAAGTTAGAGGGAGTCACAGACAGATTTTCTGAACCCTTGGATTAGATGGGGTTTTCCTAGGGGAAGAGGTGTCAGAAGAGGAGGAGAAGGGATGGGATGGTAGGGGTCCCAAGAACACAGGGCTTGGGGGCCACCCTTCCTCAAATTACCCTGGGAAGAGGAAGGAAAGACAGTTGAAGACAGTGATCCTCAGTTCTATTAAAACTTAACGACTCCTTTATGTCGTAAATATCTTGTGAAGTCCTCTTTACTATCTTGAAGTAAAATGAAATTCACGGGTAATGTAACTCCCATCATTGTGACAACGAATTAATACATCCACGTATTTCCAAAATACCCCATGGGGAATGGGACTCGTTCTGGTTGAGAGCCACTGGTCTAGGGATTTTCTTTCCTGGACAGGAACCAGGGAAAAGCAAAACCCTAGACCAGGAATAGCTGTGGGGTGGGTTGGGAAGGGCCTAGGGCAGCCGGCAGAGAGCATCTTTCCATGAAGTTCCTCAGAGCTGCAAAACACAGAGGGGGTGGGACAGGGCCACACAGAGTGTCCTGGGCATCACTGTGAAGTGGATGCGGCAGGGGTGCTGGCAGATCAAAGGAGTCTTGTGTTGGGAGTGAGGGAATGGCCCAGCGATGGCCTGCATGGCCTGAGCATCCAAACCCGAAGGAGCCCAGCTGCCTCCGCAGATGCCAGCATAGGGATACAGATGCACCCCAGCCCCGTTCTGTTTAAAGCTCATTGATGGAAACAGAATCATAATTTTCCCCACATGGAGTTTGTGGATGGACATTCTTAATTTGCTACAATGCTGTTCTGAAGAATCCCTCACTTGATTGGGTTCAGCCTCCCCCCATCTCCCCTACTGTGGAGGGGTAACCATAGCTTATGCTCCGTTGCCTTAGCACAAATCTCTGCTGCTTAAAATCCAACTATGCCTGTCTCTTGGAAGATAAAGAATCTGGTGCAGAATAAAGATAGTCTGTGGGTTTTATGAAACATGAAAAAGAAAAGAGATCTTAAGTGTAGATACTTGGAAGGTAAAAACTGCCCCTCTGGGGAACAATAATCACATAATCTTACTTTCTGCCTTTGCTAGGAAATGAGGGTAGTGGTGGTGGTGAATATATTTGCTCTATTGACTACAGAATGGGATTTAGAGGGGGAGAACCCTTCATTTGAATCTTGGTGTAGTTTTTCAGGCCAGTCACTTAACTTTGGAACTCAGTTTCTTTATCTGTAGAATGGGTGTGAGAATCTGATGTGGTAACATAGAGAGAGCTCTTTGTCATCTGTAAGGTCATGGTTGTTAATTATTGTCATGAAAGTCACATGAGGCGCAGCTAAGTTTTGCCATCCAGTGACCAGATGGGGGTAAGTAAGTAGATTGCCTTGGGTCTCAGTGGTTTCTGCCTCAGATAATTACTACTTAAGAGTTCTTTGATTGGCACTTGAAGCTGGAAAAATATCTTTGAAATCAATTAAATCACTCTGTGAGTAAACTGAGAGATATATTTCATTATACAGTTGAGTGAAATGTAAACTACCATTTGTAGGAGTTTAATTTCGATCATTAATTCCCTCACATTGACTCTTGGGTAGTTTTCATGTTGGCTATGTATTTGTTAAAGGCTTGTTTGAAACCCATTCATCCTTCTAGCCATCCAGCCATCCAGTCAGTAAAAGCACACTTGTTGAAGTATTTAATTTGTCCAACTACCTGGGAGAGGTCCTGTGGGGATGTAGCCAGGAATCAGGTATAACTCTGTGGTGGAGGCTGAGTATCAGCCTCCTGGATTCTTATTTTTTTTTTTTTTTAAGATTTTATTTATTCATTTGATAGAGAGAGACAGCCAGCAAGAGAGGGAACACAAGCAGGGGGAGTGGGAGAGGAAGAAGCAGGCTCCCAGAGAAGGAGCCTGATGCGGAACTCGATCCCAGAACGCTGGGATCACGTGATGCCCTGAGCCGAAGGCAGATGCTTAACGACTGCGCCACCCAGGCGCCCCAGCCTCCTGGATTCTTGACTATTTGCTTTCTCTATTTTTGATGCTACCTCTTGCATCTTCATTAAAGATTGTGTGGCTTATTTAGTTCAGTTGTTTTATTTGTAATTCCTGGGCTGAAAAGGACCAGATTATGGTAGAGTGATATCAGGAAGACTGTGTCTTTAAAAATAAAGTAACTGATACCTGGCAAGGCATATCTTATTTATTTTATAGACTTAATCAAAGTAAAATTAAGAATTAAAAAAGAAAAACCAAAGTGTTAGAAAAATATATACTCTTGGGGTATAGAAGATCTAAAATAAGCTGGGAAACCCATAATCCAAAGAAGAAAACACTGACATATTTGATGAAATAAATATTTAAAACTTGTATACATCAGATGGTACCATAAACACAATCCAAAGATAACAAAACACTGGGGGGAAAATACCCACAACCCATATAATAGACAAAAGGTTAGTGTCTCAAGGGCTGTACAGAATGTTAAGAAAAAGGCCTACAGCCATTAGAAGGAAGGGCAAAGGTAAGTCATACCTGAGGGAACAAACATGGTGAGTAAACATACAAGAAGATGTATAGCCCCACTGGAAGTCAGGAGAGTGCAAATTAAAAGAGTGGGATACCATCTTCACTCAGTTGATCAGCAAAACATAAATGATTGAGAATTGTCAAAGCTTGGGGTGGTGAGGGGAAATGGGCTCTTTCATCTGCTGTTTGTAGGAATGGGAGTAGTTAGAACATTTTTGGGAAGCAATTTCAACATAATTTAAAAATATAAAAGTACATATCCTTCGATGCAATAATCCTACTATTTCAGAGAAATAAAAGTAATCGTACATAGGGAGAAATACGCAGAGGTACCTATTACAGCAGTGATTGTATAAAATAGGGACAGGGAGTTGGGAAATGTTCATCAGTTCAGGGATGATTGAATAACTCACAATACGGAATATTATAAAGCCACTAAAAAGCATGACTTGGATTTATATTTATTGCTTGACGAGGATCCACAGAAGGCCTAGCAGGAGTTATGGAAACAAATATCAAACTACTGACATTGATTACTTCAGCGGGTGAATTTGAGGGCAAAAGGAAGCTAGGAATTGACATTTTTGTATGTTTCTCTTTTGTTTGATTTGTTACACAATGTTTCCATTAAGGTAGAAATGAAGTTAAAAAAAATAAAAAGGGAGAGTAGGAGGGTGGGAGGGAAAGAGGCGGGGTGGGGGGGAGAGAAAGAACAGGTTAGAGCATTAACATTTTAGGCTTTAGTCTCATGGGGGAGAAAGCAGTGATTTCCCCGACCACAAGCAAAAGTGGTCATAAGTCAAAGGCAGTAAGAGCAAACAGAAATGCCACTGTAGAGTTTGGCTCTTTAACCTGATGTCGTTATTCTTATAAATTAGAGATATGGGCTGTTTTTGGGTTAATGCTCAGTATTATAGCAGTGAGACTCTTTCAGCCTCTTTTACAATGAAGAATTTGTGCCCTGATTTTTTGTTGTTGTTAACATCTTAGCAGCTTTATTTGTTGAAGGCTTTTTTGAGATCCTGGTTGTTTAAAAAGAAAAGAAAAGAAGAAAAGATAAATAAGCCCGAGAATAGGGGGAAAATATTATTTGTGTACCTCAGTAGTTTGAAGGTTGCTGTAGTTCATCTTCAGATACCGAGAGTCATGAAAGATTGATTTAACCACATTTCTCTTAAGGTCGAAGGAGTTGAGATGATCACTCTCTCATCCAGACTTCCTTTCTTCACCCAGGTCCTCTTAGTTATTTCTCTCTTTTCCTGAGCCAAAATTTGAGCTGCTGTGAGAGGTTCTTAGTCAGTTCCCAATATTTGAAACCACTTTCAACAATGCCATCCATCTCCTCCCCCTGCAAGTGGCATTATCTCCATATCCTTGGAGATGAGCCGCCTCCTTCCTCTTTTATCACTCTGAGCGGTACACGTTTGGTTACAAATGCCCCGATAATGTTCTCGTTGGTCTCTCACAAGTGAAATAACAGATAACCATTCTCCCTGTGATGGCGATGCTGTCATCCTGCACCCAGATAACTGGGAAAGGAGGTATCCACTCCCATTGCGTGCTGTGATTAAGATCTCACTGGTGAAGATACAAGTGAGATTGCCTTTATAAAATAATATCTGCACTCAGATCATTTTACTCAGCTCAGATAGCAGCTAACATCATTTCTTGGGGCCCTCCCCCTGTAATAATCTGCATTGGCTTTCAAACATGTATGCTACCACCTGCCCTACTGGTGAGATAAGAATAAAAGTATTAGATGGCATATTAAATTGTGCCGCGTTTTTCCTATTACTCATACAAATGAGATAACAGCTGCAGGATAGTCTGTTTCATTCTTGGCAGAACTCCCAATCATTGTGCTGCAGAAACAAGGATAGCAGTGTGGGCTCTGGTCTGGGTGGGTACTGCCCTCTCATAAGGCCACCCTCCTAGGTTGCTTGATGTGAATTAACAGGGGACAGATCCTTTTGTCATAAACCAGATTTAGGCTAAATGTACAGTTACCTAAAGGAGGTAATCCACAGAGTGTTTCCCAAATTTTAGTTATCAAATCCCACTTTTTAATGATATTTGTTGTACTGGAGTATCACCAATAATATTACTTAATACTTTCCTTTAAATTATTTTAACTTTAACTGCTAATCTTAGCCTTATCTTAACCAGTAAGCGTGATGAAATCACAAGTTTGCTGTGCTGCTTTTACTTTACTATATCTAACTGATACTAAAACATGTAAATGATTAATGTTGTTTTCTGTACACCAACTAAAATAATTTTGAGTGGTACCCATGGATGTTCAAGAAACTTCCTATTTGAAAAACACCATTAGAATAGTTCTCACTAAAGTATACACTAGACAGATCAATTGTTGGTGGCTGCTTTTGGGGAGCAATCTCATGCTTGGAAAAGGTAGAGAGGAAAAGCTATAGACATATGAAGGATTCAGAAGGGAGACGTTGGAAGGAAGTGAAGTCCTGTTAAGACACCGTCTCATCCTGGTCAGATTTGGATAAGTAGGATGGAGCCAGGGCCACCTTGAGTATCACCTTTCTGGGTTATTGGTATCTCCCTGAGTCGTAACACATTTTCAGGCCCCGTGACTCAGGGTCGAGGCTGCTTCTGCTTCTTGCCCTTTCTGTACCGGCTCACATCATGGACTCCCTCACAGAGAACCGACCCTCACGGATTTCCCAGTCAGCACCATGCACAGGTTTATGCTCAGCCCATTAGTGTCCAGACTGTGGGCAGGAGCACCGATCAACCAGCATCATGAAGAGGAGGCAAGGATGGTACAGGCTGGCAAGTGCCAAGTGCTGGAGGGTTAAGTGTTCTGTTAAGATTATCTTATTTATCTAAGAAAAATGGCTCCATTATAAAGTCACTTTATATGTGTTTATATATGTTACTTTAAAAACAAAAACAAAAGAACAATATAAGAAGTTAGGGCTGGAAAGCATTAACTTAGAGGTAGCAGAGGCCCCTGATAGCTGTCAGAGAAACTTCTGTTCCAAGCTTTTCTAGGTACCTCTAATCCCTGGCTCTGAAAGCTCTGTCGTAGTAACCCCTTCTGTGACAGTCTTAAGCTCTATACTTCCCAGTTATTACCCTGAACAAGACTACCAGACTTCATGGTGATGATCTAACCTGCTCTGGCCAGTTTGTTTATGGCCAGATGATGACCTCTGGGTGACTGTCCCAAACATGGCGCTAAATGCCATCATAGGGCTACCTTAGACATACAGTCTCTTCTCTTGCAGAGATTTCAGGAAGGCTGCATGGAAATGGAGCTGAATAGGGCATACAGGTGTTTGATAGGCAGATGAGTAGGAAAGAGTTAATCTCTAAACCAACGGGTTTAGTTATGGGCCTGCCAAGCATCCAGCCTGAGCTTGTGGGAGCACCACAAGGGAGCGGTTAATCAGACATCAGTTTCCAGGTGTGTGCATGACCCGACTGGTGACCAAAGATTGAACTAAATTTCTGGGAACAGTTCATGTGTACAAGTCTGAGGCTCACAGGAGACAACAATCAATCCCTCCTTCATCCTTTAATCCATATTCATTGCCAACAACAATCAAGCAAAATTCAGTGGGGCTTTTTTGGTACTCTGGTTAAATAAAGCAGGAAGGCATCTGTAGTGTTTTGTAAATAGCATTTTGCCCAGTTGTTCAGCACTGATTAGCCCATGTTTGCCCTTCACTTTCCCAAATTAACTTTTGCCATCATCTTGCATGCCCATGAAACTTGGTTCCCCCTGGGGTGCTGCTGATTGCTGCTTTTCCCTAAACTCACTGATTATACCTGTGCCCACTGGCCACCTCCCTGAACAGTTTTGCCTCTTGTTGCCTCAGTGTCTGTTTCTCTGTAGCTTCCCTCTCTACCTTTGCTAATAAAAAAAGGAAAAAGAATTACTTGAAGAATCTACATGTTTGTAAAATAGAACATTCTTCTTTCTAATTTCTTAAACTCAAGTGGTTCCTCTTTGCCCCATTAAAGAAAGAGAAAAGGAAAGAAGGAGGAAGAAAGGAAGGAAATAAATAAAGAAGTGAGTGAGGACAGAGGAAAACTTAACTAGGATTGAATCTTTTCCCAATTAAAAAAATTTTGAACATTTATGTGTAATGTAGATTATTACAAAGGTAATAGAACCACATTACAAACATGTTGGAATGAAGGAAAAGAAAAAACTCCATGATACTAGTAATGTAACGGAACTGCTGTTAGCAAGTTGGTATATTTCCTACTAGTCTCTCTGCTAAGCACTCACTTTTAAAATCTAGTTGTAAGCCTACTGAATATGCAAGATTTTCTTCTTTTTTTTTCACTTAACATTCAGCCATGACCTTTTTTCATTGTGCTGTGTGACCTTTATAACCATAGTTTTTAATGACTGCATGGTTTCCTTCAGTGAAAAAAATTATAGCCATTCCTTGATTGTTTTGATATTTAGATTGTTTGCAATTGAAAACTTTTTACTATTTCATTGAAATGATACTGTTCAATCGTATGTTCTCACCCACTCTTACTTTTGCATTATTTTATTAGGTTTTACTTCCAGAAGTCAGGTAATGAGACAAAAGCCATGGACGTTTTAGGGAGCCTGATTCATCATTTGAAGTTGGGTTCTTTTTTTTTTTTTTTAAATATTTATTTATTTGAGAGAGAGAGAGATTGTGTGTTCAAGTGGAGGGAGGGACAGAGGGAGAGAATCTTTAGGCAGACTCCCTGTTGAGTGTGAATCATGACCTGAGCTGAAACCAAGAGTTGAACATCTAACCGACTGAGCCACCCAGACACCCCTGAAATTGGGTTCTAAAAGCACATGTGCCCACTGAGTCTTCACCAGTCATCTTAGAGGGCCCATCATACACCCTCACTGGATTCTCCCACTTGTTTTTGCTCCTCTCACAAAGGTGGGCTTCTTATATCTCTTATAATGGGGAAGAGCCTCCCATTACAGATTTCTTACCATTTGCCTCCAGTTTGAAGCCAAAGAAGCTTCATTTATCTTGTGAATGGTCCCTATGATGTAGCAGATGCCTTTAAAAGAGCTGGTCATCAGCCCTTCACCCTTGCTGAAGTTTGGCAGCTGTTTAAGACAGCTTGATAATGATGAGAAGAAGGATTGTGGGCCAACCACGGTCCTAGGAGGGGGATTGAGAAAGTGGATCCCCACAAGTGATGTCATCTGAATGACTATAATATATCCCAAGAATAATTTATTGAGTACCTAGTCCCCAACTTATGATGATTTGACCTAAGGTTTTTTGACTTTACCATGGTGTGAAAGTGATTCATTCATTCAGTAGAAATTGAAATTCATTCAGATTTTGAATTTTGATCTTTTCCGGACTAGTGATATGTGGTAGGACACTTTTGTGATGTTGGGCAAGACTAGTGAGCTGCTGCTCCCACGCAGTCATGCAGGTGAACAACCAATACACTTACAACCATTTGCACCCATGTAACCATTCTGTTTCTTACTTTCAGTACAGTACTCAATAGACTACATGAGATATTCAATGCTTTATTAGTAAAATAGACTTTGTGTTAGATGATTTTGCCCAACTGTGGGCTAATGAAAGTGTTCTGAGCACATTTCAGGTAGGATAGGCTAAGCTATGGTGTTTGGTAGGTGAGGTGTACTAAATGCACTTTTGACTTAAATTGTTTTCAGTGATGGGTTTACCAAGACATAACCCATGGTAAGTCAAGGAAGATCTGTGTTTTTATGTGTATTAGCCACTGCGACAGGTATTGGGTATATAGATATAAATGCTACCATGAAAGGGCTTACAGCTTGTTGGGGAAATGACAGGCCTGTGAATAACTGTTACAGAGACAGAAGGAGGGACAAGAAGGAATCAGGATGAGTTAGCAGTCAAAATCCTCACCGAAGAATCTTTGCACATTAGGCCCCGTGTTTCCAACCTTTGTTTTGGTATGATCAGGGAGGCAGGGGCGGACAGAATGGGAAGTCGCTTGTGGCAGCTTCACTGAACTAAGATGAATACTGTTTGCAGGAGAAGATAAAACCCTGTGTGGAAGAATTTAAATAAAGCATTTCTCTACTCACTGACCATTCCTGACAGGCTGTGCATATGTGTTCAGGTGGGGTAGATACCTTGAACACAAGTTGATATCTTCGACTCTGGCGTTCCAGAGATTGAACAATCATGTTGTCCTACCCTGGGAAAATTTCTGACCTAAGAATGGGCTTATAATGAATGGCTGACTCTCAGAGTCAGATTAAGTGACAGATGACAAGAGTGGAATATTAAGGAAAACTAGGCATTACTTATACCCGGGTATATATGGTTGTTTAGATATTCCTACATAATATGTCTCTTCTTTTTCTTGTCTCTTATAGATTTTAATTAAAACTATAGAATTTTAAAATAGAAAGTGACCTTAATCACCTCAGAGGACTCTCAGTAATATGACAGGCTAAGGTAATAGAAGTGATCATTCCCCTTTAACTTCAGATACATAGAAATGCTGGATAAAAGGAAAATGTAATGGACTTTTGGTGAAATAGCATTACCAAACTTGAAAAAAAGAAAAGATCATCTCAGATGTATGGGAAAGAGAGGGAAATGAATGCTCTCGTAGAGGGCGGGTGAGGGAGAGCTGATGGACATGTGGGTGTTTAGCGTGCATGTGAGACTTGAGTTGGGCCAGTAGTGTCCCCGTGAGGAACAGTTATGTGGCCTCCAAATCACAGGACATGGAGGCAGGAGGAATCCTGTATACAGCCTGGAAGGTCAAAGAGCTGCCTGCTCATAAAATGCGGACCAGAAAATTATACCCATTGGCCAGGGGAAGCAAATGGAAGCTTGTCATTTGCCCAGAGATTTAGGCAGAAAGAAAAAAAAAACATCATTTAAGAAACCTAGTCCCTAGGCCTGAACTAGTAGAGGTATGTGATCCAAATTTATACTACCTGTCTGGTGCGGGACACCCAAGCTGAGGATTTATCATAAACTTGGTCAAGGACCATTGAAACCCTATAGGCTCCGGTAGGAGCAAATATAAAACTTCTCAGCGGGAATCCTTTCACAACCCAAGGCACACAGAATTCCATAGATCTAATACCCCTGATGAAGAGAGGCTCACAATAAGAAACAGACAAACCTCATGAATCAAACCATCACACATCAGGGTCAGGAGATACCGCAAACAGGAATCCTTATTCACTCCTGGCAAGAGTGTCAAATGGTAAAACTACACCAGGGAGCAGTGTAGCAAGATCTGCTACATCTGAAGATGAGCGAACACTATACCCAGAAAGCTCATGGATAGGTCTATGCTCTAGAAAATTGTCGCATGTATGTAAGATGTGCCCAGAGATCTTCACTGCCTCATTGCTTATAAAAGCAAATTATAACGATGACTAAAAAAAACCCAAATAGTGAATCAGAATGGGAATGGGGAAGTAAAGGATGATTTATTCATATATTAGAATACTATCAATTCATTAAAATGAATGAACATATCCAAATGCATAAATCTTAAGAACATAATGTTGAGTGAGAAAGCCAAGTTTCTCAAGGATAAGTATAGCATACCATTTATGTAAATTTTAAAAATATAAATAAATATTATATATTATTTATGAACATGTGCAAAGGTAGTAGAAGTATAAAAGCAGAAAAAACATGTCAATCTAAGAAAAGTGATTTCCTTTTGTGTGGGAGGGAAGGCAAAGGAGGACTTAAATCTAGGTCTGACTCTTAAACCAGTAAAATACTAAAAGAATTCCATATGGACTCCCTGTAAACCAAGACGTTTAATTTTTTACTACGAGAAAAGAAATCCCCCCTCAATTTTTTTCCTACAGATTTTTTTTAAAGAAATAATGCATTACTGATCTCTTGTAGCCCAACTTACGCATCAGTCCTATCCCATCTCCTCCCTTTGTTGTGTCTATGTGATGTGCTGCCTTTTCAGATGCAAACCAAGACCAAATCATACATTTAATCACTCCCAACATACCAGGAAGGAAATAGTGGAGGCAAAAGAATATAGCCACAATAAGATACTTCCTTTTTGAAAAGAAAAATAGGGAATAGGGGAAATAACGCTGTTGGCACTAGTAAATGTCATGTCCCATACCCTCCTGGGTGAGCCTTCACAAGACACCCTGATGTGGTAGTGGAGGGAGTTCCCTGTTGTGCAGAAATGGCTCTATCCTTGTTTTGTTTTGAAAGCATGCCCCATATCTACTGTTCTCTACTACCACATATTAGATGGGCAGTGGGATTTTTTTTTTCTACTAGGAGCTGTGTTTATTGTCAAAGCTCACTTCCTGTTGTAGGGAGTCCAGGGAACTGGGGCTGACCTTAGGGATTAAGCAATCACAGGCCTTTTTTCAGGACTTGGAAGTTGGACCAATTAGCCAGTCAGTTAGCTTTCCAGAACCTTCAAGGGATATTAACCAAAGCCAGAGATCTTATGGAGTCATGGTCCATGAATTGTGACCCTGTTTTTATAGTATCTGTCTCTTAGCAACAGGCTTAAGAGCTCTGTGCAAGCTCCTAGCCCTGGGTTAACTGCTTCCATCTTGTCCTCTCAAACAATGGGTTGAGGCAAGGCTAATGTGCCATCACTCTGGAGCTCTTTACAATGGGGGTAATTTGTATTTTTTGAGCAGCAAGTGAACTATAGGAGGTGTTGGAAGGGACCTGGGCCTTTAGGCTCACTCCACTTTCCTGGTTTCTTCTGAGTTCAGTCTTAATTGTTTCTGTGTTTCCCATCTAACTACCTTTTCTTACACTAACTTTAGCTTTGGGAAGATAATATCTCACTCTTAGCCCTCTTCGATTGCTGGCCACTGTCTCTTAGCAAGGCTCTATTGCTTTCCCTTTCTGCTCTACTGAAATAACAACTCACTCTAACATCACGATATTTTTTCTTCTAAGCTGAATCCAAAAATATAACATGTGACAGTTTAACCAGCTCTTTTGCAATCCCGTAAAAAGGATTACCAACTTGAATGTGGGGAGGGGGAATCCTCATTGCATCTCAGTCCACCTAAATCCAGCCACTTCCATGTAGGTCTGTCACTCGTTACATCCCATTCCTACTACTGACTTACATGTTGGTTAGGACCGTTTTGGTTGTAAATGAGAGAAAAACAATTCAAGGACATCTGGGTGGCTCAGTCAGTTAAGCGTCTGCCTTCAGCTCAGGTCAGATGGAGCCCTGCTTCGGGCTCCCTGCTCACCGGGGAGCCTGCTTCTCCCTCTGCCTGCCACTCCCACTGCTCGTGCTCACACTCTCTGTCTCTCAAAATAAATAAAATAAAAAGAAAAACAATTCAAAAGAGCTTTTAGAAAAAAGCCCAGGGAAGGTACTGGCCCATGCTTAGTAAGTACAAGGGGGTATAGGTGGCCTTTGGTGAGCCTGGATCCAGAGATTCAAATAGCATCATCAGGACTCTGTTTTTCTCTACCTCTTGGCTCATTTTGTCCTTAGAGTTGGCCTCATTCTTAAGCAGACTCTCCATGTAGTGGAAAGATGGTTGCCTATTGTTTTTGGCTTATATTGTTTTCATAGCTGGTATTACAGCAACAGAATGCCTCTTTTCTTTTCCCTTTCCTTTCTTTTTCTTTCTTTTTCTTTTCTTTCTTCTTCCAAAGATTTGAGAGAGAGCGAGGGAGAGAGACTGAAAGAAAGAGAAAGCATAAGCAGGGAGGGCAGAGGGAGAGGGAGAAGCAGACTCCCCACTGGGCAGGGAGCCTGATGTGGGGCTCCATCCCAGGACTCTGGGATCATGACCTGAGCCGAAGGCAGACGCTTAACCAACTGAGTCACACAGACACCCCAGAATGCCACTTTCTAACAATTCCATCCAAAGTCCTGGCTTGTGTCAGGTTGGCCCTGTACCCATGACTGTGGCCAGGGTCTGGGATTCCCTGTTTGACCTAGTGGGGGCTATGGGCGGGTGGTGTCAGTGCCACTTGAAACACAAGGAACAAAATGAGGACAGGGATGGTTCCTCCAAGAGATCCTAGGCAGACAAAA
The DNA here is from genome assembly GCF_023065955.2 of Ursus arctos. Classification (NCBI taxonomy): domain Eukaryota; kingdom Metazoa; phylum Chordata; class Mammalia; order Carnivora; family Ursidae; genus Ursus; species Ursus arctos. The sequence continues at coordinate 26,605,791 of NW_026622875.1, forward strand.
CAGGGGTCTTCTAACAGGAGTGTTCTGAATCATTTTCATGGTCTCTTTGTCAGAGACCTTTGGAAGATTTCTTTGTATTTACAATGGGTAATTTTTTAGTGCATTTTTAGTGGAAAGACATTGGTACTTATGTTTAAAATCAAATTGTGACCAAGTGATCCCCTTAAGTGGGAGTGTTTAACTTTTAATGTAGTGGCTCTCAACCTAGATTTGTAGAGTATCCATTGACTTTGGGAATACACACACTCTTTTAAAAAATTTTTTAGTGGGGATTAAGTACATATTGTTCACACTTGGGAAAGGCTTTATACCCTCTCAGTGTTGTATGGTATAGTGCCACATGGAAATATATGGTTCCCAGTGTTTCCAAATAAGATCTCTTTCTGACAGCCCTACATTTTGTGGGTCTCCCACAGCATAGTAATTGTACTTATATTACCTTAAGAAAAATACATGTGACAACAATTACTATGTAGTCAGCATTTTATTAAGCCCAGTAGCACTGCTAACACTTAAAGAGTAACTGTATATATAGGAGCTGGCCTGATAATTTAATCAGCCTGCAGAAAATGCTTGGGCATGTGTGAAGATTTTTTGGATTCCTCCTGGGATGGTACTTATGAGAACTGGGTCTGTAGGTTAGGGACTGCTAGAGTAATGAGTGCTTAAGAATATTGTTCAGTCCCAGCTTTACCACCTGTGAGCTATTTGACTTTGGGTGAGTTATTTAATCCTGTTAAGATTTCAGTTTCCCGGGGCACCTGGGTGGCACAGCGGTTAGGCGTTTGCCTTTGGCTCAGGGCGTGATCCCGGCATTGTGAGATCGAGCCCCACATCAGGCTCCTCTGCTATGAGCCTGCTTCTTCCTCTCCCACTCCCCCTGCTTGTGTTCCCTCTCTCGCTGGCTGTCTCTATCTCTGTCGAATAAATAAATAAAATCTTTAAAAAAAAAAAAAAAGATTTCAGTTTCCCCAAATGGGAACTGGCAGTAACCCCACCTATTCTCCTAAGATTGCTGTGAGGATCACAGATAATACAGGTAAAGCACCTGGCAGAGTCCTCGACACATAGTTAGCACTCAATATGTGGTAGCAATTATTGTTACCACTTTATATTACATTTATCTGTTTACTTAAGTCTCCTTGAAGGTAGGCTTTGTGTTTTTTGCACCTTTATATTCCCAGCATCTAGCAGGATCTTGACTGAGGCAGGATATGTTTATTGAGTGAATAAATAAATTATTGGAAAATTAAATACAATAATATATTTTTAAGAGTTTATTTATTAGAGAGAACACCTGTGAGCAGGTGCATGCATGAATTGGGGGAGGGGCAGAGGGAGAGGGAGAGAATCTCAAGCAGACTCTGTGCTGAGCATGGAGCCTGATGCAGGGTTTGATCTCACGACCTTGAGATCATGACCTGAGCTGAAATCAAGAATCGAAAACTTAACTGACTGAGCTACCCAGGTGCCACTTAAATACAATAATATATCTAAAGAGTCTAGCCTAGTGGCCACAACATTGTTAGTACTCCTTAAATGTGCCTTCTCTCCATTGTCCAGGCTTAGACATATAATTTTCAAACTTCAGTGTATTCAAGAATCTCCTGCAGGGCTTGGCTTGTTAAAACAGTTTGGTAGTTCCATACCAGGTTTCTGATTTAGTAGGTCTGGGTGGCACCTGGGCAGTAGTATTGAGTATTATTTTAAAGACCCTCTTCAACAAGTCTCTCTAATTTGAGGTGCAAATCATGGGCCCTACCATTGGGTTTACATGCCTGACTCAGGGCACTGTTGTTGTTTGTGTGTCGTCAGCTGGTAGCGCTGTAGGAATCGTCTTCAATAGTAAATAACCAACATCAGTAAGTCTGGTCTTGTATTTCTTTCTTTCTTTTTTTTTAATAATATTTTTTTATTATATTATGTTAGTCACCATACAGTACATCCCTAGGTTTTGATGTAAAGTTCCATGATTCATTACTTGCGTATAACATCCAGTGCACCATACAATATGTGCCCTCCTTAATACCCATCACCAGCCTATCCCATTCCCCCACCCCCCTCCCCTCTGAAGCCCTTAGTTTGTTTCCCAGAGTCCATAGTCTCTCATGGCTCATTCCCCCTTCTGTTTACTCCCCTTTCTTCTTTCCTTTCTTCTCCTACTGATCTTCCTACTTCTTATGTTCCATAAATGAGTGAAACCATATGATAATTGTCTTTCTCTGCTTGACTTATTTCGCTTAGCACTATCTCCTCCAGTCCCGTCCATGTTGCAGCAAATGTTGGGTAATCGTTCTTTCTGATGGCTGAGTAATATTCCATTGTATATATGGACCACATCTTCTTAATCCAGTCATCTGTTGAAGGGCATCTCGGCTCCTTCCATGATTTGGCTATTGTGGACAATGCTGCTATGAACATTGGGGTGCATATGGCCCTTCTCTTCACTACATCTGTATCTTTGGGGTAAATACCCAGTAGTGCAATTGCTGGATCATAGGGTAGCTCAATATTTAACTTTTTAAGGGATCTCCACACTGTTTTCCAGAGTGGCTGTACCAACTTGCATTCCCATCAACAGTGTAAGAGGGATCCCCTTTCTCTACAACCTCTTCAAGGTTTGTTGCTTCCTGCCTTGTCAATTTTTGCCATTCTAACTGGCATAAGGTTGTATCTCAAGGTGGTTTTGATTTGAATTTCCCTGATGGTTAATGATTTTGAACATTTTTTCATGTGTCTGTTAGCCATTTGTATGTCTTCATTGGAAAAGTGTCTGTTCATATCTTCTGCCCATTTTTCGACTTGTTTATTTGTTTCTTGTGTATTGAGTTTGAGAAGTTCTTTGTAGATCTTGGATACCAGTCTTTTATCTGTAGTATCATTTGCAAATATCTTCTCCCATTCCGTGGGCTTCCTCTTAGTTTTTTTTTGACTGTTTCCTTGGCTGTGAAGAAGCTTTTTATCTTGATGAAGTCCCACAAGTTCATTTTATCTTTTGTTTCTCTTGCCTTTGGAGATGTGTCATGAAAAAAGTTGCTGTGGCCGATGTCAAAGAGGTTGCTGCCTATGTTCTCCTCTAGGATTTTGATGGATTCCTGTCTCACATCGAGGTCTTTCATCCTAAATTGATCATGTAGATGTCACACACCATTCAAATCAGTTAGTCAATTGAGGCTTTTCACAGGTACAGTATTATTTCTTTCAGGCCAGTAAGTGCTTGCAAGTCTCTTGGGTAGTCCTTTTGTTTTATTCACTGTGTGTGTGTGTGTGTGTGTGCGTGCATGTGCATGTGCATGCGCACATATGCACACGTGCCCCAAATGTAGTCAACTTGTCTTGAGTTTTTTCTTATAATCCATTATATAATCAGGGGTTTAATTTACTGGAGTCATAAAGGTAGGGGAGGGGAGGAGAGAGTTTCTGGTTTTCATTTTTAGAAATCAGTCACCTTGGGGTGCCCCATACTTCTGCTCGCTCTCTTCCTCTCTCAAATAAATAAATCTTAAAAAAAGAAAAAAGAAATCAACCACCTCTTCTCAGTTATAAAATCCTTCCTAGACCCTAAATCTGTAGTCACAGGCTCATTAAAAGCAAGTTGCAATTACAAACATGTTTTTGTGTTTCCTTCCCTCTTGGTGCCTATGTCTGATGCTCGTTTTTTCCTTGTGAACTTTAATACATGTTTAATATGAATCTTAATGATTTGATTACAATGGCATAATTACATAATTGGAATGTATTGTGCATGCTGGTGGGAAGGAGTCTGGAAGGTGCTCAGTGAGTGGCGTTACATAAACAGAATAATAATGATGGTGAGATTGAGAGTGAGACTAATGAGAAAATGATTAGAAAAACTGGAAGGAATGGACACTTGTGGAATTGAGAGGGTAGCATTTCTTTTGCTTTAGTGATTAGTGTTTATTTCACCTTTGAGACTGAGGCTTCTGAGAATCAGCATTATTAGAATGAGGTGGGTTCTGATGGTGGGCTTTTTGGAGGCCGCTTTGGAGATTTGTTATGGGTCCAAGCCCTCCCTGTCTGGGCATAAAGCAAGCCAGACTGGTCAGCAAGCTCTACTACGTGAAAATTCAGGCAGAAGCAAGCTCAAGTCTCTCTCTTACCACTGTCCTCGCTTTGGAATGCTTTATGTGGCACATTTGTGTATCATCAGAACATTGAAAGTGCCATTAATGTGGAATGGAACCATCTTCCCCTCCCTAGTGCAATTCCACCATCTCTCGCTGGTAACATATTGCTGCTGAAGAGGACTGGCACTTAGCCAATCGTTTTGTGCTCCCAGTTAATGACCACCATTACTGTGTCATTTGGACTAGAGAAGCATGTCTACTGCCTAGAGCTCTTCCCATAGTAATTGGTCTGTGCAGTGTCATCCTTATTTGATGTTTACTGTGTGTTGCTATAATCACAATGATTATTTCCCCAACTTATTTTTACTGTTAACACAAAACGTATCTGCTCATTGATTCAACGAACACCTGTACTTATTAAATACCTATATAAGTGCTAGTTGTGTGTGATACAGAAAAATAGAAGATGTAACATTTATGGTTTAGGAGCTGAAGCCTAGACAAGGTGCTTGTGGAAAGTTAAATATTGCAAGGCTCTACATGGTGGATAAGAGAAATGATTTGGAATATTTTCACTGAAGAATACTGACATGAACTTGACCTGCCCTTCTAGGGAATTTTGGAAGACAATCTGGCAATATCTAGTAAAGAAAAAAAATGGACACATTCTGATCCAGCTTTTTCATTTCTTGATTTATACCCCAGATGGACATTCATGTACACAGAAAGGGCATATACAGTTATAGTAATTGTAGTATTGTTTGTAATATCATAATACTGTAGACAACCTAAATGTACAATAGGGGAGTATATACATAAAGTGAGGTTAAAGCTGAATAATGGAAATTATACAGAGGTTAAGAAGAATGAGGTAGTTCTATCTATAGATCTTTAGGGTACAGTTTCAAGCGTCTGCTGCTTTTCATTTGTTCATGAATTAGCGTTGAATTTTTTCAAGTGCTTTTCTGTATCTACACAGATGACCATACTGATTTTTTTTTTTTAAAGATTTTATTCATTTATTTGTCAGATAGAGGGAGCACAAGCAAAGGGAATGCAGGCAGAGGGAGAGGGAGAAGCAGGCTCCCTGCTGAGCAAGGAGCCTGATGCAGGACTCGATCCCAGGATCCTGGGATCATGACCTGAGCCGAAGGCAGATCCCAACTGACTGAGCCACCCAGGTGTCCCAATATTGATTTTTTTTTACTCTGTTAGTGTGCTGAAAATAAATATTTATTTCACTTTTTTTCTGTATTTTCTATTTATATTTCTTTCTGTGCTTCTGTCTGAATATTTTCAATGGATCCATCTTTTATATTACTAATTCTTTTTTTTTTTTTTTTTTTTTGCCAATGTGGAAGACTGAAACCAAGCCCCCACACAGCTTAATCCCTGACTGGATTGAATCCTTGGACTTAGCCCTTCATGCGTCTCAACTGAGTGGAGCTTCCTCTGTGCAGAGATCCTGGTACTTGATTTTCCTTCTTCTCTCTACCTGATGAGCTTGCCCAAAGTTCTGCTTATCTTCTTAGCCTCTTCAGTGCCCCTTTCTGCTCAGTGTCCTTCTTCAGGAAGCAGTGAAGACATGAGTGAAAAAGTTGTGCCTGATGTTGGCTTCACTCTGCATTTCTTTCCTCTCTGGGTTTCTGGAATTGGATGTCCTGGCTGTCTTGGTATTCCTGAGCTCCAGTTTTATCCCCATGTCCATGACACAGCATGAAGGTCTGTTCAGGTTCTCTGGTCCTTTGCAGCTGCTTTCTGCTTGACCTGCACATCACTTAAGAGGTGGCAAGGGCCTTGAGAGGAAGAGCAGGGTAGAATATTAGGACTCACCTTGGGGATTTTCCCTTCATTCTAGGATCTTGGGCCTTTGAGTCCTAGGGTATGATGGGTCTCTGGTGCCTTAAAACAGATTTTTCTCCCCCCTCCTTTTTTTTTTTTTTCAGTTGTTCTTGGCAGGAAGCAGATGGAAGCAGATGTCTCTTTAAGTATCAGTCTAATATGGGTTTAAGGTAAAGCCTGGAATTCTGGGCGAGGCCCAGCTCAGGGACACACTCCTCATAATATAGGACCTAGCTATATTCTGTGTTAGCCACAGCTGTGTTGTGGGCCAGTCATGTTCCCTTCAAAGTAAGTGTTTCTAGGCTCTTGCCCCTGAGGGAGCTGCTTCTCTGAGAAGAGAGTGTGGTTCACATGAGTTTATACCTGAGCTTTGTGCTAGAGTCCTAGAGTCTGAGTCCTCTTTTTGCTTAGCCTTCGGGACAAAGTTTGGGTATATCTTATCAAAATGTCTACACATTACACTGGGGGAATTCTCCTGTGTTTCAAGGTGTATCTCTCTAGGAGTAATAATCTAGAATTTATTTATCAAGATTTTAAATTCATCAAGATTTTATTCTCTTCTGTTCTTAATGTCAGATTTTAGCTGACATCATTTCCTGATTTGTAGTCATTTAATTCAGTCCTTGGACTCTAAGACCTTTTCTTTTAATTCAGACGCATTGTGTTGGACACTCAGAGAATCACAACTATGTAGAGGGGTGGGTGAATGTGAGCTTGGCCAGAGGGGGGCCAGTATAGGTCATGGACCTGCAAACCAGTTGGCTGAGAAGGTGATGCTTGGTCTGCCCAGTAACAGAAGAGTGAAGTCCCTCCTGGCATGTGGTGGTAGGACTAAGTGTGGGAGATGGAGGGGTAGATCTACACATTCTGTACAAGATGGAGAAATTCAGAGATATACCATTGGGTCACTTTGCAGCTTAGGACCTCAGTTTTGAGAACGGTTTCCTTTAGAGTTGGAAGAGCAACCCTGGGCCTGGATGTGTCTGGGATCAGAGCTGCTGCAGGCTTACACCAACGTCCATCCTTAGCTCCTGCACTTTATTATCACCTTAAAAACCAACCTTGGGTAAACTGTGGCCTATCCTCTGAGAAGGGTTACTTTTCTTCTAGTTGACATGCAGGACAAATGTGAGTCTGGATGTGAGGGATGATTGGAGAGCTGTAGTAGTGAGCATCACAAGGTGTTGAAGATGCACAAACAAGGAGGGTCTTGTTTGACCCTCCTTGACCCCAGAAAAACACTTTTCCCTGGAGGGGAAGTGGCAGTGGCAGTGATGAGCCCTGAGTTTCCCTGGTTGTGCTTGAAGGGGTCTCAGTTGAGAGAGCACTGATAAGCGTCTTCCCCAGGAAAGGGTTTTTCTGTTTCCTATGTGAGCCTTATTTGTAATACCTATTTTGGAGCTCAACTACATACAACCAGTGCCCTGTCTTCTCTGTCAGCCAGATGAACACCATGATATTAATAATATCTCCTATGATTCTAGAGGCCAGACATGCTTTTCCTTTATAGAATTTATTCCAGGACTCCAAGGACTATGACTACTGAAAAGGGAGTGTTGGCATTAATAATAACTCAGGAAGACAAGGCACTGACTTTCACTGAATGCTGCCTATGTGCCAGGTGTGTATTAGGCACTTTGTGTGAGTTGCCTTGTTAAACAAGCCTAGGTCTTTGACTTGTATGCTTTGTGTCTGTACCATCTTGCTTCACGCTTGTCTTAAATATTGCCTTAAAAGAGCTCTGTGTTCTGCTCTTTTCAAAACTGTGTGTTTCAGATACATGTGTCTGCAAAATTATAAGCTGGCTTCAGCTGTCTTTCTGTCCCCCACTGAGTCTGGCATGGACTGGGTACTCTGTAAGCCTTAAATGAGTACTCCATGAATGAATAGATCTCCATGGAAATGGAGCTGACAGTGACAGAGAACTCCATCCCTCTGCCTCCCAGCTCCCTGGCCCTTCTGATCCCAATTAGGTTGTGTCTGCAAAGATAAGCGTACCAGGGAGGATCTCAGCCAAGTTTTTCCCAGGCACATTCTACCTGTGTTAATGTTTGGAGCCACCACAGAAAAGTTATCCTATTCATGTGAAAATCACAAACACTTAAACCGGGAAAGTAAATGGCAAAATTTGGACCTTGTCATTTAACAGTAAAGTGACTTCCATTGCCTAAAGAAGGGACTCTCAAACTTGGTCATCAGATTGGAGGACAAAATGCGGCTTTTTAATAAAATAAGCTTCTGGTTTAATTTTATTAATTGAGTCTGGGAGGGGGCCAAAAAATCTGTGTTTTCAAAAATGGTGCCTAGCAGATTCTAGACGATTCTCATGATCAACCTGATTTGGGCCATGGAGTAAGTAAAACGCCTCAGCTTGGCAGGCAAAGACCTCTGTAAGCTGGTTCTACTTGCCCACCTCTGTAGATTCATTTCTGTATCCCTCTTCTCTTCTACCCAGCACACACACACACACGTACTCACACAGACACACACCCCAACACATACAAGCAGTTCTGTTGCTTCCCTATGTCTTTGCACACACTATCCCTTTGCTTAGGATATACTTCCCTTCCTCCAACGCAGCTTCCCTTCCTCAAACTTCATGTTTAGTTTCGTGTGTCAGTTTGGCTCGGTGATAGGACATAGTTATTCGATTAAACTAATTTAGGTTTTGCTGTGAAGGTATTTTGTACATATGGTTAACATCTACAATCAGTTGATTTTAAGTAAAGGAGCTCATTCTTGATGATCTGGTTGGGCCTCTTCCAATCAGTTATAAGATCTTAAGAGCAAAACGGGTTTCCTTGAGGAAGAAGAAATTCTGCTTGTGGACTTGAGTTTGTGTAATTAGGTTGCTATCAAATTTTAAAAATTAAGTTGCCAATTTTACTAAAGAATTTTGGAGTGTTAAAAATTAAATATATGTATAAATATTTAATTTATTCTATTATATTCAATTGCCAATAATAATACCTAATAACTAATAGCTAGCATATATTATTTAACATATATCAAGCTTTCTTCCAGTGAACATTAACTCATTTACTCTTTCCACAATCCCATAAGTAGATATCCTTGTTTCCATTTTATAGATGAGAAAAATTGAGGTATAGACACATGAACTAAGATTTATACCCAAGCAGCCTGACTCCAGAGCCCATGGTCTTAGCCACTCTAATTTTAAATAACATATTTATACCTTCATTTCTTATTGCATCTTCTTTCCTCAGTATCTTTGAGAATGATTTCAACTATACTCTTTCTAGCATAATTTCAGGTAGGGTAAGTTACTTACTAGAAAATCCATTTGCTTTACTTCTTCAAAATTCTAAACTAAACGTTAGCTAAAATGACAGTGATGTATGGTCCTAATGCTTTTCTGTTTTTGAAAATTGCTCTAAAACTTTTGCCTAGTCTTATACTTAGAAACTTATACTTATTTTGCTCTATTTCTATCTTCATAATTTATTGTAAAAACCTTCTTACATTTACTTTTTGCTCTATATGTTTTGTAGTAGCATTTGGCTGAAAGCAATACAATTCTGGTCTGACTATATTAATTTATATTTGGTGGCCCTGAGTGGGAGAGGCTCCAGTGGAACTCTTCAGTCTTTTGACCAACATGGCATCCAGCCCAGTCATTAGTTAATCCCCAGAGACCATGTGTGAGATCCACAGGCCAAGTGTCTTGGCATCTCAAGACCCAGAAGAAGAAACAACGAATACCATAGATGGCTGTGCACCACTTTTGCCTGTAGGTCTGGAAGCCAGTCACACATGAGCTCAGTGCCTGGGAAGTGGGACTCACACACAGGCAGCCCCTGCTCTCCCCTTCCCATTCATGGTGGGACAATGGCCTGAGGTGCTCCCTGCATCAGTCCGCCAGCCTGGCTTTGTTCTAGCTGCCGTGACCTATGCACTGGCCTTGTAAGGTTGCCACCCCAACTTGGGGTGTTGGGGCATCATCCTAACTTTGACCCAGATTTATGAGGTGGATGTTAAAGAGGATGGCACACACGCCAGGTTTGACTCCTAGCAGTGTTGGGCGGGTTCCGCAATCTTGCTGAGTCTTAGTTTCCACATTTGTATAAACAGAGCTTATGTTCCGTTGTCTGGATGTTAGGTCTAAAGTAGATTAATGCTGTGGTATATCATGGGTCACCACTGAGCAGCAGAGAGAAGCACAGAGAGTGGGTGTCTCACTCAGCCTGCGGAAGGGTATCAGAGAGGTCTTCCTGGAGGAAATTAAACCTAAACAGAGTCTTAAGAATAGCAAATACAATTGGCCTGGCCCCAAATGGGTGTGTGGGGGGAGGGTAGGCGTGTGGTCAGAAAGGGGATGGGGCAGCCTGAGACAGGGAAGGACCTGGATGTAAAAACTATAATGATGCTTACACAAGAAAGCTATGCCTGAGTTTGCAGGCTGGAGGGCAAAAGTGTGAGGCAAAGAATAATGAGGATGGGATCGGAGAAACGCTCAGAGCTCTGAAAGACAGGGGTAAGTAGAGGGGCTGGAAACACTCATAAATTCATTTTTTAGTTATGGTAGAGGTGAATTTACTGTTTATTTAGAATCTTCGAATGTCAGCATTAGAGGGACCTGAGCAATGCCTTTATCTGACAAATAGAAAAACTGAAGCCCCCAGAGGTCCACTTGTGAAGATGATGCTGTTATTAGTGGCAGGTCACGAATCACAGCTGCTTGCCCCCTCAGAGACTAGTCTTGCCTTGTCCGTATTCCCTGCTCCCTTCCCCACTCAGACATGGCCTCTACCACTTTGTGTGTTCCCAGTCTCTGTTGTTGGGGTATTGGGGCACTGACAATTTCGACAGTTCATGTTTGGTATTCTTTTCTTTTCGTTTCTCTTCTTTTGTTTCATCAAAGTAATACTTGGTCTTGGTTTTAAGAGTCAAAGAGTGTCTTGATGCTTGTAATGAAACACAGCAGTGGCAGTCCCTTACGGGGAGTCTTTCTGAGGCATAAATTGGCTGTTAGCCTAGTGATATACCTTCCTCTCAGAAGGGGGTTGCTGGGAGGAGCTGGTGAATTACACCTCAGATCTGAGTGGAAGATGGTTTTAGGGGCCAGTCTCTGGGACCAGACTTTCTGGGTTCAAATCCTGACCTGCCACTTCGTAGTTATGTGACCTTGGGCAAGTTGCTGTTGACCTGTGCTCCTGGTATTTGGTGCTGTCTGCACTGTGCAGGTGCTACAGGGGACACAGTGAGGGCCCTCAAGGAGCTCCTGGGCCACAAGCAGGAAGGAACTAGGAGGCAAACACAGAGAAGGTCCTTGAGAAATGGAGAGAATACTTGTACTGCTACCGGGAGTTTCATGAACCAGGGTCCCAGTGCCAGCACTACCGCGTCCTAGCTGTGACCCTGTATAGAAGTCAGCCTGTTCAAGCTCAGTTTTACTTCTGAAAAATAAGGTAATAATAACTCCCTCTGTCATTGAATCATTGTGAAGCTTAATAAAATACGTGGATAAGAGGAGGAGGAGGTAAAGGAATTCACCACAACCCTGTGAAACAAGAAAGGGCTCTATCCCTAGACAGATTCTGAAAAATTCCTGGGAGATAGAAAGCAGATGGGATCAGACTACAGAAACATAAGGGCAGGAAAAAACCCCAGTCCCCAACATGGACAATAGAAAACTACTGCGGAAGTAATACAAATTCCAGAAATATTTAAAGCTCAGACTCAACAAATAGCGATCAGGAGGGGCTTTGCGGCAACTGTCAGCTTAATTAATAAAACTTAGTATTTGGAACAGCTGAGCCTACCAGGTCCCTTTCCTTCCTCACACCTACTGAGCAGAGAGCATGGGTGATGTTTAGATGCAGGATAAAACCTCCAAAAGAGGAGAGACAACCCAGAGAGGCAGAACAGAGCTGGAAGTTACCCCAGACATCTAAGGAGAAACGAAAGAAAAAAAGAAGGTGCCTGATTCATGCATTTGCTGCCAGAATAAACTCTGAGCTGGACAGTCGAGCTAGAGCAGGGGAGAAATGACTCCAGATGACTTACATTCCTGGGGGGGAGGGGCGGAGAACCCACCTTCTCAAAAGGTGAGTGAACTACTAGCTTGCAATTCCTGCCCTCTCCCTCCCTCTCCCCCACTCCCCTCCAGTCTCACCAAATCACCCAAGGCAGCTGGAATACTCAGGCAAACAGGAGTTTTAAATTCAAGTGCAAACAGTAGTTAAGAATGTCCAAACATTTAAGAAAACAAGCATCATTAAAAAAGAAGAACCAAAGTCAACAAATGGAAGGACTAATGTCTATGGGAAGGGAGAAATAACTTTAAGAAAAGTGTAGTTAATCAGATACGAGGGGCTGGTATTCCATCAATTAAGAACAAGTGATATGAAAAAGAATTAATTAGGATTCCATGATCCACCACCTATTTTTGAAAATTTAATAGATGTGCTGAAGAGCAGAAGGGACACTGATAAAGAATGAATTCATGAATTAAAGAGTAAAAAAAAAAAAAGGAATAAGAAAAAGGAGAGATCACAGAGTGTGGAAAAGAAGAAATAAAAAGACAACATGAGAACTGAAAAAACTCACAAGTATTCATATCAAAAGGGCTCACAGAGAGACATGCAAAATGAATGACCAAAAACTCACAACTTGATTCTGGCAAAATTGTAGGATCTCAAGAATAGAAGAAAATGCTGGAAGCTTCTGGAGAGAAAAAGAATAGTTTACCTATAAAGGAACAAGATTCAGGTGGGCATTACATTTTTTTGCTAATCTTAAAAGCTCAAAGTCAATGGTATCATCTTCTAGTTTCTAAGGGGAAATCATTTTGAAATTACAACTCTATGCTATGCAGATGGCTGTGGTCACATTGTCTCCCAACCCACCTCTAATTTCCCCTTGAGGCCACAGTGGACATTTCTCTGCAAGCTCACTGACCTCCTGCTAATAGCCTCCCTCCTCAAGCTCAAGTTGTGAGTTTTTCTTCTTTTTGCCTCAGGATCTTCTCTGATAGCCACCCTGATGCTCTGCCTCAAGAGCGGGGTGAGTTAATGCCCTTGGGGGCAAGCCTCTACCTCTCCGTCAGTTGGTGATGGGAGCTGGTGGAAAACCACCCAGCTTAGTGTTCTTCGGGGAGACAGTTCTAGAAGGTAATTCTACACAGTTCTCAAATGGTCCTGGCAGAATGGAGCCTCTGACTTTGGGACTTTCCTGAATAACACACCCTTATATTGACTTTCCTCCCTTTCCTGAGATCATTCCACCCCCCTTCCTCCTCCTGGGGATCACCTGGCAAGTAAACAACCTACACCCAAATCCCAGAGCAACACACACATGCAACTTAGCTACATTCATGTGTAAGGGCAACACGAAAACATGTTCAGATGTGAAGGCCTGTGAGTTCACACATATTCACATAGATCGTCTCCTCTCCCTACACCTGTAGGTTGAGTCAGCCCTGCCCTCTCCATATTGGCACCATTTTAGAGATGGTAAGGGAAAGAAATATTAATATGGAACATGTACTCCCCAAACACAGTCAACCACAAGCAGAACAGACAGTGGAAAAACCTGTAAATTGGTTGATATTGAGCTTCTCATCTCCCCCACAGCAACCCCACTGCCCCACTGTGAGGAGAACTTTGTGGGAGATCAGAGGGTCCTTCTCTGAGGGAGTGTAGTCAGCCTTTTGGGCAAAGCGGCTCTTCCTTGTGCAGGACTGCCCCAGGTATTGCAGGACAGTTAGCAACCCAACCCTACCCGAAATGCTGGTCGTGCCTCCAGTCATTGTGACAACCAGAACATTCCCCACCCCCATTTTCAAATTGCCTCTTGGGAGATAGGACTTATCTCCCAGGGATGATAAATAATAATTTAAATAATTATTCAGATTGTTAAGATAATACTAATTTGAATAATAACTCAAAAGCAATAGCTAGAGTAACTGAGGACTGCACCCTCTTCTGAGAGAGGACTGGGAGTCAGAGGCTCAGGATGTGTGTGTTTGCACTGTGCACACAATCACAGAAGAGGCTTAGGCGGTGAGTGTACTGCAGCTCTGCTTTACGACGGAGATGTGTGACAGGGCAGGGGTGTGTCGGGATGATGCCAGATAGGACAGTCTTTCCTTCCCTCAAGGGACCAGGGGAAGGAGCAGAGGGGTTTCTTGTCATGTGTCTCCAGCTAGCTCATTTCTTGTCTTCCAGATTATAATAAACATTTATCCATGCTTTCATTGAACAGATATTTTTGTTCTTACCTTGTGCAATAATAGGTATTGTAAATTATTGTGACACACCGTATTCCTGGCAGTGTTGGCAATTGAGGTGTTCTGAATCAGAAATTACTCTAGCTAACTGAAAGTTTAGCCTTGTGATAGGTCACCAATTGTTTGACCCTTTTCCCCTTGAAAGATGGGAAATCTTTGCATGTTCCCTTCCTCTTTAGTGGAATTGCTTCAACCTATGGAGTACAGTGGTAGACATGCTGTGACTTCTGAGGCTAGCTCAGAAAGGGCCATGTAGTTTCTTCCCTGTTCACTGAAGTCCTGAGCCACCACATAAGTCGTACTACTCTGGAGCATCCTGTGGGGTTGGCCATGTGTAGACCCTCAGGTTGGTAGTCCTGGCGGAGCCCAACTTTCCATCCATCCACACCAAGGTGCCAGAGGATGTGAGTAAACCATCTTGGACCTTCCAGGACCTTCTCCAGCTGACACCACTCAGTGACCTGTCAATGCCTTATGTAACAGAAGGATCCACTCAGCAAACCCTGCCCAGATCCCTAACCTTAAAATCATTAAATATAACAAAATATTGCTTGTTTCAAGCCACTAAGTTTTGGGGTGATTTGTTATGCAGCAAGACATAGTTGGAAAAACTGTGGAAATAGATTTTAGGTGTGTGCCTAGAGACTACTCTAAATCCCTATTGGCCTTTCTTTGTAGGTGGTGGTCATGGAGGTGCACCACTTGGATCTCCTTCAAGGGAACCTGCTGTGGGGAGTATGGATGAGTGATAAACTCTGCCCCTGTGAATAGATGAACTCTGTCCCTGTGAATGCAGAGTTAGTGGACTAGAGGGGGTGCCCTCCTTCAGGATGCAATGTTGGGGGCTATGGTTCATCCCGTTAACCTGCCTCTTCTAGTTTTGTCTTATAGAGAACCAGGAGGACCATGGAATAGTGTAAGTCATGAACCGTGGTGGCCACGGGACATGCCATTCAGATGTCCTTCATGTGAACTTACTTCAGGGAGAATAGTTGATAGACAGCTTCCAGCTGCTGCCCCGTAAATACTGAGTCCCTGCCTCTCCTGCATTGGTCCTGGCCAATGGCAGGCTCATTCCTATCGAATGTGGAATTGTGGGATAGGAATTATGGAATTGTGCCAGTCCACTCTTGTCCAACATGGTATTCCTCTGATGGGCAGCTTTGCATCATTTAAACTTTTCTTGATGACTTAATGACATTGTCGTGAACATCAGAGTCGCAAACTTCTTCAGTTCATCAGAGGCTTCCCATATTTCTCATGTCTTCAATCTTCCTCCATTCCAACCAATAAGATTTTCTTTTTTAAAAGATTGGGAATTTCTTGGTGGTTGTTTCTGGACTTGAAAGGTCATAGTATAAAAAGGTCTGGAGAGGCATTTGAGGATATGTCATGATGGGTAGAAAGAACCGCTTTGAATTCAGAAAAAAATAAAATGGAGCAGTAGGCAGTGAAGTGGATGAGGAGAGAGGTGCGTAGAAATCTCAGAGACTGACGGTTATACGGAGAGATCAGCTTCCTTTTGTTAGCAAGATATTTGCTCATTTCTGTCCTTCAAAAAACTTTCAGACTTCATGTCCTTATGTATTGTGTGGCACTTGAAAAAGCACAGAGCTCATTAAAAAAATACACTTTGGTAATTTTTGCCCTTTAACTGATAAATGTAATCTGATTACATCTGTAGTCATTACTGACATATTAGGATTTATTTTTACCTTTATCCCATTTTTGGGGCATCATTGTTTTTCTTTTTTTTTCCTTATTTAGTATTGAATTTTTTCATTCTTTCTTCCAGCAAATTCAAATTGTCTATTTCTGTACTTTTAGTGGTTACTCTTAAATTTTAACAGACATTCTTGCCTTAGCAAAGCCTTATAGTTAATCGGAATTGCTACCTTTTTCCTTAATACAAGGCTCATAGAATGCTTGGCCTGATAGTCCCCCTAATTTTACATATTGTTCAGTATTGTGGTTCAGCCTTATTTATTTTTTAACCCCTCCCATCACTTGGTATTGCTTCATGCTGTTAATGTGAGTTTTGATTTATAGTCATGCTTACCAATTCCTTTGCTCACTATTTTCTTAAATCCCATTCCTTCTGGGTTCAATTTCCTACTTCCCGCAGTTATACCCTTTAGAATTACTTTCAGTGAGGGACTGTGAGTGTCAGACTCTCTAATTCATCCTTATTTATTTCACCCTCATTTGTGAATGGAAGATGAGAAGAAAAAAAAGCAGCTCCTGACATCTGGGACTGATCTAACTTCACAGTTAGGTCTCCATATTATTACAAACTGATCTGATGCTTACAGCTAAGCCTTGTTTTCTCTTGTTGGGCATAAACTGTCTCACAGAACCTCCATTCAGACAAGGTCACTGTATAACCCACTACACACCAAACATCCCACTCTCTTGCTGAGGTAATTACTGAGATACACAGTCATAGAATTGCTCCCACTTTCTGATGACACCCTGTTCAGAATGAGTCCTCTGGTTCCTTAGACCTTCAAAATTACCCAACCAAAGCCTAAATCCTGTAATAGATTATTTCTTGTGCCCTCTTATTAAAACACACTATGCTTCCCCTCACTGCAATAAGTAATAAACCCAGTGTGTTCAACTGCATATGTGTTCCCTGAGGTCTTTGGCTAAAGGGCATTGACAAAGTTTAACATGGTCCAAAGTGTTAGATTGATAGTTATTATTCCTCTAGAACTTTGAAGATACTCTTCTATTATCTCTGACTTATATTGTTGCTGTTGGGAAATGTCAGAGTAT
The DNA here is from genome assembly GCF_023065955.2 of Ursus arctos. Lineage (NCBI taxonomy): Eukaryota > Metazoa > Chordata > Mammalia > Carnivora > Ursidae > Ursus > Ursus arctos. Next base: position 26,622,750 of record NW_026622875.1, read on the forward strand.
TTTTGCTTGCTTTTGTAAGATGACCTGTCTTCTCTTTCTGGTGTCTTAAGATCTTTATTTCTTTTGTTCTACACATTTTCTCTTTGATGTGTCTGCCTGTAGATTCATTTTTAAAAATTTTGCTTGAGATAAATTATGCTTCCTGAATCTGAGGTTTAATGTGTTTTATCAGTTCTAGAACTTTTTAAGCCATGATCTCCTTGAGTAATGCCTTTCCCCATTCTCTCTCTTTTCAGGTATGCTGTTCTGCCTGGAGCTATATTAGGTCTTCTCGTTTTATCTCCATTTCTCTTAACTTCTGATATTTCCACTTGTCTTCCAGTTAACTAATTCTCTCTGTGTCTCATTTCTTGTTTAGCCCATTTAAAAAATTGTTAGATTAAGTGATATTTTTCATTTCCAAAAAGTTCCTTTTAATTCTTTTAAAAATTTAGTATCTTGTTTTTATCTCTTCTTGAAAGTTCCATCTTTTATTGCTTTATTTTAGACATGCTTATTCTCTAAGTCTATAGCCACAGTTCTCTTATCTATATTACTAGCTTGTCTAATTCTACAGTTTTTATTTCTTTTGCTTCTTGCAAAAGGTGGCTTATTTCCTTGTGTGCGCTCATGTTTGGCAGGACTTGATATGTGGGACTCCAGCATTGCTACCTGGGTTAACAGTGAGTTCTTTCAGAGAGGTTTATACGTTGCTTCTTGCTTCAGTTTACGGTCATTTTCCCCCTCTTCTGACTCTTATAGAAGAAATTCCTTTACTATTTCTTTTTAATCCAGGTTTCACAGCTGTAATTCATCTCACTTTTGGCTTCATAGAACACTATTTCATGTTAATTTTTGAAGGATATTTTCTCAAGGTTTTGAATTCTAGGTTGGCCTTTGTTCATTTGCTTTTCTTCTGGCATAATTGAAAATCAGCCAATTGTTCTTTTAGCTGTTATCATTTCTGTTACAAAATCAGATGTCTCTCTCTTTGTTTCTACTTTAAGGATAATGTGTTTTTCTTTTCAGGCCATTCTTAAGATACTCTTTTTCTTTCTCTCTGTTTTCAACAGTCTTACTAAGATGGACCTCAGTGTATTTTTCTTTGGCTTTTTTTCCTTTTAAAGTTAATGGAGTGTTTAGAATCTGTGTAATCTGTCTTTCATCACTTTGGAAAATTTTGGTCATTATTTCTTCTCATATTGCTCTGTCCCATTCTCATCATTTCTCACATTTCTCTGATGGTCTTTTCTATATTTTCCTATTTTTTCCTTTAGGTACTTACAGATTTTCTATTGACCTGTATTTCAGCTTCCTAAGCCTGTGTTCTCTTTTTCTCATCAAGCTTTAGTCTTATTTTCTATTGCTTTATTTTCTAGGTCAGTAATGCTCTCTTCTGCTGTGTTTAATCTTTGGTGAATCCATCTAATATGATCTTCATTTCAAGATATTTTCCATTTTCTGATTTTAGAATTCATTTATATTTAATTCTTTGTAATAGATTGCAATATTCTGATGAATGTATGTTGATGTTCTCTTACTCCAGAGAGGACTTACCTTCCCTTCTGACAGGAAATAAAGTGGTGGCTGATCATGTTAAGAAAATCAAGGACTGTCCTTTGTTGTGACTGAATTGCAAGTATTTTTTTAAATTAAAAGTGCACTGGGTAATAAATAAAATCTTTTTTAAAAAGTGCACTGGGTGTTATATGCAACTGATGAATTATTGAATGCTATATCTGAAACTAAGGATGTGTACTATATGTTGGCTAATTGAATTAAAAATAAATAAATAAATAAATAAATAAATAAATAAATGTAATAAATGAGTAAATTAACCACAAATTACTTACTTAAATTATTGATTATTAGAGAGAGTGCCATTGTAAGTAATATTAAGGAAATATGATAAATATTTAGATATGTATTAATGTCTTTTTAGCTAATCTTAAACACATTCACTGTACAGATAATTTGAAGTTTTCTACAATGCTGAATAGTAATGATTTATATTCACTCAGAGTATTCATTTATTCATTAATTCATTCAAGCATATATTGACCTTTAGTTCCATACAATCCTCAAGACACTCGAAGTTTAGAGAAGGAAATGACATATACACAATTACATTTCATGGTAAAATTCAGTTAGTGCCAAAAAGACAGGTTTTTCAACTTCTCTCCTTTCCTTTTTCCCACCATTGGCATATTACCTGGACATGTATAAGGTAGATTGTAGCATATGGGTAATTCCATGGTATGGCTATCAGTCCACTGTTGCTTTTGCACTTAGGAGAATATACTGGACCACAAATGGTGCAGAGACCATTTGGGGATGCTGCTTATCTCATGATCATTATCTCCCTTCTGGGAATGGCCTGATAAAATAAAGGGGGGCCTCCAGAGGCCACATCTGTGCAATATGGCTCTAGGTGTCCCCTCCTCTGCTCTCTGGGTGAAGCCAGTCTGCAGAAAGAGAGAAGAAAGCCAAAGAATTCAGCATACAAAAGGAAGCAGAGAGTCCCGCTAGTGTTTACTTCCCATAGTTAAATAGCGCAGTGTAGTATTTTAAAAATGTGTCTGCAAATTATTTTGACACTCTTTCCACTGAGAAGTAGGGTATATTTCCCCTTTCCTTGAATATAAGTGGGCTTGTGACTTGCTTAATAACCAACAGAGTACAGCAGATGAGGCATTGTGTCTTGCAGCAGTAGGTCATGAAGGGTGATACAACTTCAACCTCATTAGCTGGAACAATTGCACTAGAGCCTTGAGCCACCATGTCAGAAGTTCCATTACCATGAGATGGCTATGTTGTGAGGAAACTCAGGCCATATGCAAAGGCCATGTGTAGATGCTCTGGTTGACAGACTCACCTGAGGTCCCAAATGACAACTAACCTTAGCCACTCAGGCATGTGCGTGAATAAATCTCTAGTTAATTCTAGTCCCCAACCCTCCAGTCATCCCCAACCATTGAGTCCCCCCAGCTGATGCCTCAGACATCATGGAATAGAGCCATTCCCAAATGCCCTGTCCAAATTCTTGATTCACCTAATTCATGAGCATGATGATATGGTTGTTTGAAGTCACTAAATTTGTGGATAATATGTTACATGATAATAGCATATTCAATATTCAGTAATTTTGCAATAAATCTCCCTTTTGGCCTACGCTGGTTTGAGTTAGATTATTGTCTTTTCCAATCAACGAGACCTGACTAATATAGCAAAGAAGTAGAATGAAGTTACTGTGGAAATAACCACAATATTTTAAGAAAACACATACATTTGGTACTTTAATATTGGTAGCAAAATACTTTCTACTCTCCAATAACTGACAGTACCTAATGAAACATATGATAACCCAAATTGAGAACCACTGCCTCAAAGAAGAGACAAAACAAAGTTTTGTGGGGCAGTGGAGTATGGAGACAGTGATTAAACCCTGTGGGCCTGGTGGGAAGGGCTGTGTGTTTGTTGTCCAAGCAGTTAAAGCACCAAGTCCTTGCCACATGCCAGCTTGGCTTTGTGTTCATGCTTGTGCTTTTCCCTTACCCTGCTGATTCCAGCTCTACACGGGGCCCAGTCTCCAGGAGTTTGGCCCAGCACACAGAACACTTTGGCCTCCTGCTGCTGCTCTCTAGATTACCTGCCCCCCCGCCCCCGCCCTGCATGTAGCTTCCATTCCTTAAATGGCTTCCAAGTTGTTCTTTCACCTCTGATCCTTCCTTGTGCTGAAAAGAAGTCATGATGGAGAAAAAGATCATGCTGTATCTCTTTTCCATACTGTGCAAACTTGTCTCCAGTCTGCTGATGCTCTCCTTTAATAAGGATAGTTGTCTTATGGGAACACGAGACACCTTCAAGTCCACCAGTAACTGTTTGCACGGACCACTCAGGATGGCTAATGAAATTAGCCATGGAACAGCTTAGGTTTCCCCAAAGCCAGAGACATTTGCAGCGTTTTTGTTCTGATCTCGGTAAAAACATTTTCAGTGCCCCTAGTCAGCCTTTAAACCCGACAGTATGGCAGCTGGTGTCCAGGCTTCAGTGTGGCCCTGAGCTGCCCTGCAGGCTATGAGGGTATGCCGGCTTGGCTTCCCTTACTGAAACCCCCAACCCACTGTGCTCCTCTGGTTGGGGTTTCTTTCTCCATCTTTTTTTGTAGCAGGTTTCTCTAATTCTCATTTCCACTGTTACTGTGATCCATGTCATATCTACCTATTTCTCCTCCATTTTGTCCATTCGCTTTTTAATTTTTCATTTCTAAAACTTTTTCTGGGTCCTTGTGTCTTTAGTTTAGAAAATGACCTCAGTGGCCTTAAATAGATTTCACTGGTCAAGGGGGTAAAGGCCTATGGACAAGGTGCAGAGAAATGAATCTCCTCTTACCTGGAGGTTTCTCCAGGCTTGAAGACTCTCTCAGGCTCTGAACAGTGGAAACAAATCACATCTTGGCACAGGCTCCCAGTTCCACACAGACATGAGTGGTTACAGTGGCTTTGGGAACACACCAGCTTGCTGTGCCCCAAATTCTAAGAGCTCAAGGCTCCAATATATGGGCACTGGGTGGAGACTGAGCTCACAGTACTGGGGACTCAAGAGTTAGGGCTGGAGATTTGGTTAGTTCTTTCTGAAGACCTCTGAGAACAACAGGACTGGCAGGAAAAGGCAGCAGGACTCTGGCAGTGAGGAGCACTCACTAGGGAGGAAGCTTACTGGAGGCTGTCAGGCACAGGAGTGGACCAAGGATGAGGAGGCAGAGAGAAGGGACCAGACCATGGCGGGGAGAGAGGAGTCTGGGTCTAGAGCAGGAATTTGCTGAGGGCTGCTTAGTGGCTTTTCACTGGGAGTCAAAAAGATAGCTCTCTGGAATTCTCTCTCTTTTTTTTTTTCCCCACTTTTATTTTATTTTATTTTATTTTATTTTTTTATTGATTTTTTATTTTTTAATATTTTTAAATTATATTATGTTAGTCACCATACAGTACATCCCTGGCCCTGGTTTTTGTTGTAAAGTTCGATGATTCATTAGTTGCGTATAACACCCAGTGTACCATACAATACGTGCCCTACTTAATACCCATCACCAGGCTGTCCCATTCCCCACCTCCCTCCCCTCCGAAGCCCTCCGTTTGTTTCTCAGAGTCCATAGTCTCTCATGCTTCATTCCCCCTTCTGTTTACCCCCCTTTTCTTTATCCCTTTCTTCTCCTGCCGATCTTCCTACTTCTTATGTTCCATAAATGAGTGAAACCATATGATAATTGTCTTTCTCTGCTTGACTTATTTCACTTAGCATTATCTCCTCCAGTGCCGTCCATGTTGCAGCAAATGTTGAGAAATCATCTTTTTGATTGCTGAATAATATTCCATTGTATAAATGGACCACAACTTCTTAATCCAGTCATCTGTTGAAGGGCATCTCAGCGCCTTCCACGATTTAGCTATTGTGGACAGAGCTGCTATGAACATTGGGATGCATATGGCCCTTCTCTTCACTACGTCTGTATCTTTGGGGTAAATACCCAGTATGCAATGGCTGGGTCATAGGGTAGCTCAATTTTTAACTTTTTAAGGGACGGCCACACTGTTTTCCAAAGTGGCTGTACCAACTTGCATTCCCAGCAACAATGTAGGAGGGACCCCCTTTTCTCCACATCCTCTCCAACAATTGTTGTTTCTTGCCTTGTCAATTTTTGCCATTCTAACTGGCGTAAGGTGGTATCTTAGTGTGGTTTTGATTTGAATTTCCCTGATGGCTAATGATTTTGAACATTTTTTCATGTGTCTGTTAGCCATTTGTATGTCTTCATTGGAAAAGTGTCTATTCATATCTTCTGCCCATTTATTTATTTGATTATTTGTTTCTCGTGTATTGAGTTTGAGAAGTGCCTTGTAGACCTTGGATACCAGTCTTTTATCTGTAGCATCATTTGCAAATATCTTCTCCCATTCCATGGGCTGCCTCTTAGTTTTTTTGACTGTTTCCTTGGCTGTGAAGAAGCTTTTTATCTTGATGAAGTCCCACAAGTTCATTTTATCTTTTGTTTCTCTTGCCTTTGGAGATGTGTCATGAAAAAGGTTGCTGTAGCTGATGTCGTAGAGGTTGCTGCCTATGTTCTCCTCTAGGATTTTGATGGATTCCTGTCTCACATCGAGGTCTTTCATCCATTTGGAGTTTATCTTTGTGTATGGTGTGAGAGAGTGGTCAAGTTTCATTCTTTTGCATGTAGCTGTCCAATTTTCCTAGCACCATTTACTGAAGAGACTGTCTGTTTTCCACTGGATGTTTTTTCCTGCTTTGTCAAAGATTAGTTGCCCAAAGAGCCGAGGGTCCATTTCTGGTTCTCTATTCTCTTCCATTGGTCTATGTGTCTGTTTTGGTGCCAGTACTATGCTGTCTTTGTGATCACAGCTTTGTAGTACAGCTCGAAATCCAGCATTGTGATGCCCCCAGCTTTGTTTTTCCTTTTCAACAATTCCTTGGCGATTCAAGGCCTTTTCTGGTTCCATACAAATTTAAGGACTATTTGTTCCAGTTCTTTGAAAAATGTCATTGGTATTTTGATCGGGATGGCATTGAAAGTGTAGATTGCTCTGGGTAGCATAGACATTTTAACTATGTTAATTCTTCTGATCCATGAGCATGGAATATTTTTCCATCTTTTTGTGTCTTCTGTAATGTCTTTCAAGAGTGATTTGTAGTTTCTACGATATAGATCCTTTACGTCTCTGGTTAAGTTAATTCCAAGGTAACGTATGATTTTTGGTGCTATTGTAAATGGGATGGATTCCCTAATTTCTCTTTCTTCAGTCTCATTGTTTGTGTATAGAAATGCAACTGATTTCTGAGCATTGATTTTGTATCCCGCCACATTACTGAATTGCTCTATAACTTCTAATAGTTTTGGAGTGGATTCTTTTGGGTTTTCCATATAGAATATCATGTCGTCTGTGAAGAGAGACAGTTTGACTTCTTCCTTGCCGATTTGGATATCTTTTATCCCTTTGTGTTGTCTGATTGCTGTTGCAAGGACTTCTAGTACTATGTTGAATAATACTGGCGAGAGTGGGCATCCTTGTCGTGTTCCTGATCTTAAGGGAAAGGCTTCCAGCTTTTCCCCATTGAGAATGATATTTGCTGTAGGCTTTTCATAGATGGTTTTTATGAGATTGAGAAATGTACTCTCTATCCCTACACTCTGAAGGGTTTTAATCAGGAAAGGATGCTGTATTTTGTCAAATGCTTTTTCTGCATCTATTGAGAGGGTCATATGGTTCTTGACTCTTTTCTTGTTGATATGATGTATCACGCTGACCGATTTGCAAATGTTGAACCACCCTTGCATCCCAGGGGTGAATCCCACTTGGTCACGATGGATAATCCTTTTAATGTACGGTTGGATTCTATTAGCCAGGATCTTGTTGAGAATTTTGGCGTCCATATTCATTAGGGAAATCAATCTGTAATTCTCCTTTTTGATGGGATCTTTGCCTGGTTTGGGGATCAAGGTAATATTGGCTTCATAGAATGAGTTTGGTAGCTTTCCTTCTGTTTCTATTTTTTAAAATAGCTTTAGGAGAATAGGTATTATTTCTTCTTTGAATGTTTGGTAGAATTCCCCAGGAAAACCATCCGGTCCTGGAGTTTTATTTTTTGGAAGGGTTTTTATCACTGTTTCAATCTCTTCATAATTAATTGGCCTGTTTAAAAAATCAATTTCTTCCTGTTTCAGTCTTGGTAGTTTATAGGTTTCCAGGAAGTCCTCCATCTCTTCGAGATTGCTTAATTTATTGGCATAAAGCTGTTGATAAAAGTTTAAATAATCCTTCCAATTTCATTGGTGTTGGTTGTGACCTCTCCTTTTTCATTCGTAATTGTATTAATTTGGGTCCTTTCTCTATTCTTTTGGATAAGTCTTACCAGTGGTCTGTCAATTTTATTTATTCTTTCAAAACCAGCTTCTAGTTCTGTTGATCTGCTCTACTGTACTCCTGGTTTCTAATTCATTGATTTCTGCTCTAATCTTGATCAACTGCTTTCTTGTGTGTGGATTAGGCCTGTCCCTCTGTTGCTGTTCCAGCTTCTCGAGGGGAGAATATAAAAACTGCATTTTAGATTTTTCTATTCTTTTGAGTGAGGCTTGGATGGCTATGTATTTTTCCCTTAGTACTGCCTTTGCAGTATCCCATAGGTTTTGGACTGTTGTGTTTTCATTCTCGTTGGTCTCCATAAATTGTTTAAATTGATTTTTGATTTCCTGGTTTATCGAATCATTCTTGAGCGGGATGGTTCTTAGTCTCCAAGTGTTTGAGTTTCTTCAAAATTTTTCCTTGTGGTTAAGTTCCAATTTCAAAGCATTGTGGTCTGAGAATATGTAGGGAATAATTTCAGTCCTTTGGTATCAGTTGAGACCTGTTTTGTGACCCAGAACATGGTCTATTCTTGAGAATGTTCCATGGGCATTAGAATAGAATGAGTATTCTTTGGTTCTGGGGTGTAGTGTTCTATATATATCTATGAGGTCCAACTCATCGAGTATGGCATTCAAAGCTCTCGTTTGTCTGTCGATTTTCTGCTTAGGTGTTCTGTCTATTTCTGATAGTGGAGTGTTGAGGTCCCCTACTATTAACGTATTTTTATTTATATGTCTCTTTATTGTGGTTAAGAGTTGGCTTGTGTATCTTGCTGCTCCCCTGTTGGGGGGCATATATATTTATAATTGTCATATCCACTTGTTGGATACATACTTTAAGAATAATATAGTGCTCTTCTGTATCTCTAACTATAGTGTTTAGTTTAAAATCCAATCTGTCTGATATGAGAATTGCTACCCCAGCTTTCTTTTGAGGTCTGTTGGCATGAAAGATGGTATTCCATCCCTTTACTTTCAGTCTGAATGTATCTTTAGGTTCAAAATGAGTCTCTTGTAGACAGCAAATGGATGGGTCGTGTCTTTTTATCCAATCTGCAACCCTGTGTCATTATGGGAGCATTTAGGCCATTTACATTGAGACTGATTATTGAGAGATATGATTTTAATGATGCCATGTTGCCTGTGAAGTCTTTGTTTCTATAGATTGTGACTTTCTGTTCTGTATCACACTTGGGGGCTTTTTACTTTTATAGAACCCCCCCCTCAATATCTCCTGTAGGGCTGGTTTCATGGTCACGAAATTGGTCAATGACTGGTGATTCTGGAAGTTCTTTATCTCTCCATGAATTCTGAATGACAGCCTTGCTGGATAAAGGATCCTTGGCTGCATGTTTTTCTCTGAAAGAGCTTTAAAAGTGCCCCCCCAACCCTTTCTCTCATTCCAGGTCTGTGTAGACACGTCTGACGTAATTCTGATACCTTTGCCTTGGTACATGAGAAATTTCTTTGCCCTGGCGCTTTCAATACTGTATCCTTGGATCTAATATTTGCAAAATGCACTATGACGTGACATGGCGTAGGTTTGTCATGGTTGAGCTTGGGAGGGGTCCTCTCTGCCTCTTGGACATGAAAGCTTGTTTTCTTTTCTAGATTAGGGAAGTTTTCAGCTACAATTTGTTCAAATATCTCTTCTAGACCTCTGTTTTTCTCCACCCCCTCGGGGATGCTGATGATTCTGACATTGGAATGTTTCATTGACTCAGTAATCTCCCGTAACCTACATTCTTGAGATTGTATTTTTTTGAGCCAAGTTTCTATTTTACCTTTCTCTTCTACTAACCCATCCTCCAATTCGCTGATACGTTCTTCTCCCTCATTCACCCTGGCTGTCAGAGCATCTAGTTTTGACTGCATTTGATTCATAGAATTTTTAATTTCTGCCAGATTCACTCTCATTTCTGCCCTTAGAGTTTCTATATAGTCTCATTAGCATTTTCGTTAATACTTTTTTCAAGTCTACACATCATCTTGACCATTGTTACTCTGAACTTCATTTCTGAAAATTTGGTTATATCCATATCCATTAGTTCTGTGGCAGAGGCCACAGACTCATTGTCTTTTCTTTGCTGGGGGGCGGATTTCTCCTTCTTGTCATTCTGATTAGGAGAGGTTGCGGGATTGTCCAGCGCCCAAATTATTGACCAGGACCCAGGCAGTGCGCACTTGTTTTATAGGGACCTTAGGGATGTGGGCTTCTTGATTTTTAAGCCTGCCTTCTGGGGGAGGGATCTGCCGCGCCGATACTCAGGCAACCCTGTTTGGGTAGAGTGTCCGTGTCCCCTGCGAGGGGGGGTGGGGATGGGCACACTGTGAGCCAGTATTGCCGGGCTTTTGTTCTCTGGCTGCTTTCCCTGGGGGTTTGCTGTGCCTCTTCTGAGAGTCAGAGCAGCAGTGGCCGAATCCCAGCCTGTCTCAGAACAGAGGGATCGCGGACCATTCTCCACTGATGTTCTGGCCACTTTAACTCTGTTTCTGTTGGTGCTGCTCAACCCTGCAGCGTCCAGGGATGTGCGCCCCACACCCGGCGTCCCAGCCCTCACTTTCAGGGCCAGCGTGTCTCTGTCCCTTGTGTTTCTAACACTGCCAGCCGCCAGCCGCCCCCGCATGCTCCGGAGCTCCCGGTCTCAGTCTGGTCGTGCGCGTTCCCCGGCTCACGGTCTCAGTCTGCTCTCTCGCGGGTGCCGGTCCGAGTCCACCCGCTCCCCCGTGCAGGTGGCTACCGCTTCCCGGTGCCCAACCACAGCGGCTCCCTCCCCCTTCCGTTTATCTTCCGATATCTGTTTGTGTTTTCACGGCTCCCCGCTTCGTACCTCTATACTCATTGCTGGAGATGTTCATTCGTAGAGATCCAAATGTATCTTCCTGCATCTCAGGCTGATTCCGTGGATGTTCAGGATGGTCTGGTACCTATCTAGCTCGACTCAGGGGACCAGCTGAAAAAGGGGTCTCCTACTCCTCCGCCATCTTAACTCCCTCCAGCTCTCTGGAATTCTTACTGCTTACTGTTTCCTTTATTTCTCACGGAGGGCCTGCATATTGCACCGGACATTCTCCCTACTCCTAACATAAGACAGGGAGATAACCAGGGTGGAGGAGAGAGCCATGGCTCTAGTTCATATGTCAAGGCATCTTGGGTCATCACAAGCCTCTAGAAAGGAGGGAGGGTGCAGGCAATTATCCAGCTCACAGGAGAGGAAGCAGAGGGTCAGGCAAGTGAGCAGGTGTGCCCTGTTTACACTACTGTGGAAATAAGTTAGTGTATGTCCCTCAAATCCTTGGTCCAGCCTTGATTAAAATTAAGTTTCTGCCAGTGGACAGAGCTATTTAATAGGAACTTTGAGAGGCTGAGAAGGTCTTGATATAAGTGTTTTTGAAAATGCAAATCAGTGGATAAACTACAATTCTTCATTCAGAAAGAAAGATAAGATCATTAGTGAATATTTTATATGTCACTTACCAAAAGTTTTAAGCTAATTTGTACTTACTCTGAATCTTGTCATAAAGTTGAGTTTCTAATAAGTATTTACTGAAAAAGGCAAAGACTAGCTTTCCTAACATATTAAAAGCTTTGTTCAATACTCTTAAGGACTGCTGACTTGTAACTGGTAACCTTAAAAAGAAAATATTCATTTAGAATGTCAGAGCATTTACTGTAAAACACTGAATTTATTTCTTTAGAGTTGTAATTTATGATTGCTATAGGAAGTGGATTTTATTCACCACCCTTGTGATAATTAACTTGTGACCATGACCTTATTGATTGAATTATAATGAACTCAACCAGTATAAAAGGTTTTCTTAGAATCAGGAATGAGCCTAAGGGCTTTTCTCTTTGAAAACATCTTACAAGTTAAAAAATAGGAATGTCTGTTAGGTTAATTTTCAAACACACTCAGAATGTTGATTTTCTGTAAGGCCTTCAAAGTCCCCACCTCTGGGCCTGGGTCTTTGGTTTCCTACCCTTCCTCTGGTTCATTGTTACAGGCCTTCAGCTCACCCAGGGTTCCATTCCTCCAGGAAGTCATCCCTGACCTCCACTCAGGAGGCCTACTGCATTCCCACAGCACTCTGCGCTCACCTCAGTTTAGCTTATGAGATCAGATTGAGATGGGCAGCTTACTTGAATATGTTTCCCACCTCACTGTGAGACCCCAGCACACTGTGACAGTGTCCTGATCTCTCCTCTTTGTATCCTGTGCACAACATCCTGTGGCCAAAATATTTATTGAACTGCAGTGGGAGCAGCATTGGGACTCCCTGGGACAGTGCTTTTCCCATCCCTGCCCCGTGCTGTCTATTGAGTTTACAGTCCCTGGGGCAGAAGTGTGTGTGGTAGGGGAGTTGGGCGGGGGAGAACAGAGATGTGTGTGTGACCCTGCTCTGAATGCTCAGATTAGGCAATTGAGCTGAACTGGGCCTTAAGTGGCCCTCATTACTTGCTAACTGTAGGCAGGTCTCAACACCACCACTGCTCACCATTCACTGAATACCTAGTGTGTTCTGGGTCGCACACTAAGCGGTTTACATGTATGTGTGTTAACTTCAAAGCTCTAGTCCCTGCTAATTAGATGGACTGGGGTAGCAGGTAGAGCTTAATAAATGAAATCCACCAGCTAACTCAGACTTCATTCAAGGCATTCATTTCCACCTCCTCTCCCATCCAGCCTACTCCGAGTGACTAATATGCCCTTCTTCTCCCTGCCCCAATTTGTCTCACTGTGGAGCTACTAATGAGCAGGGAGAGGCCCTAGGAGGCTCTCAAGGAGTCCTGGAAGAGGAAGAGGAGAAAATGGAGGAGGGGGAGGGGGAGGGACAGGCAGCCATGGGCATGGGTACTCTACAAACCAAGTCATTTATCTTGCATGTCCCTGAGTGGGTGTCCCAATTACTTAAGGTATTTTAAGTTCAAAGATCTGTCAAGACACCTTTTTCTAAAGGACCCACCATATGCCCTATATCTGTCTTGTTTCTCAGCAGGAGATAATGATATATGGTGCATAAATCTTTGCAGAGTGCCAATTAATGCCTGGTCTGCTTCTTTGAAGTGATGTGAGGACTGATTCCTCAGGCTGGGCTCTGCTTGAAAGCTGGGGAGGGCCTACTCCCTTGGTTAGGCGAGCTCCAGTCAGCTGAGAGAGATGGGGCTGAAAAAATGCTGCGTTTTCAGGGTGACTGGTCTGCGGAGTGAACAGGCACTGTCAGTAGCAGGGGAAGCCGTGCTGGGTTTTAGTTATAGGCATGGGGAAGGGGCCTATTAATCAAGAGCCTAATCAGCTGGCTCTGTGATATGATGGTCAGGGTGGCCACATAATTTATTGTCCAATCTAGGGCATTTTTGAGACCAAAATGAGAATGCTATTAATAATTATGTCGAGAGAACAGGTGTAAATCGAGTCTGTCCCAGGCAAACCGGGACATATGGTTACCCTAAGGTAATATATTAACTTTATCAATTACTTCTTAGGAGCCTGTGGAATAGGCTCACTGCACATACCATGTTCTTCAGAGGAAAGCAGGTCTCATTTTAGTGTTGCTCTCTTACATGTTTCTGCTCTGCGTGTGGAACACATACACAGCATTTTGTGGGCTGGAGCTTTGAAAGAACAAAGATGTGGAAGCAGAATAGGCCTGCATTTGTGTTCCACCTCTGCCACTTACTGTCTGACCTCACAGGGTAACCAGCCGTCCCCATTTGCCTAGGACTGTCCCAGTTTGAGCACTGGAAATCTCATGACCTGGGAATCCTTTTAGGCTTAGGCAAACCAGGGCAGTTGGTCACCCTATTTGGCAACCTCACTGGGCACAGGGTGTGGGCATGGAGAGCTCGAAGCTGTCATAGCTGGGTTCCAGCCGCTGTGAACCACCTGAATAGAACAGTGATATTAGGCTGGTGTTGGAGGTGTTAGGATAGTGGGGGGACACAGGGATGGGTGGAGAGGGGCCTCTGAGAGGCTGCAGTGAAAAGGAGAGATGGCCCGGGTTTTTACTGGTCAAGTGAAGCATTGACAGTGCAGTGGGCAAATGCAGGCAGAAATCAAAAAAAGGAGAGAGTGACCCCAACAATAGCCAAGAAGGAGAGTTGGAGAAGCAGATGGAGCAGAAGGCAGGGAGATGCATAGACATCAGTGTAAATTATATATGAGAATCCCCCATACCCATTTCGAGGTCACCCTCAAAAGATGCAAGAGAGGAGAACTGAGTTTCTGTCATTGGCAATAAGCAAGTGGATCAAGAACCAACTACCATAGTGACCACCAAGCCGTGGTGTTTGGGACATACTTCAGGGTTCAGGAGTTTCCTTATAGGAAGGAAAAGCTGCTCAGACCCTGATTAGGATATACCCTCTCGTTGCATCCCTTTTTGACACCGAAGGTAGGAATAGAAAGGGAAAGGAAAGACAGCTGGGGAACTTTGGTGAATCACAAGTCCTGAGTCTGTAAAATGAGGAGGCCTTATTAAATTGCTCATTCTTATCTCTTTTATTTTCTTTGCTATAAACTCCTCTGAAAATACATTGAAAACTATGGAGAGTTGCTCCAGAACAGTATACAACTGTGTGTGTGTGTGTGTGTGTGCATGCGTGTGTGTGTGTGTCTAAGAAGTTTTTTCCATATAACTTTAGGAAACCCATGAACTCTTGGAAGTCTATCCATGGATCTTATGTTTAAAACCCCAGAATTAGGTGATTTGGAAATTCCTTTCAAATTTCAGCTTCTCTGCTTCTTCTGTAGAGAAGGGGCAGGAACGACAGAGGAAGGGAGGGCTGGAAGCTGCTGACTGGTTGGGGTAGATCTACTTGCTGATGGAAGCCAGGTTTTGTAGCCAGAACCCCAAGTGCTTGGTCCTGGCAGCCACACCACCTTGCAATGAGCTACTGGAATGTAAGAATGCAGATTGATGAGAGTGGTAAACCATTTTCAGATTCTCTGGGCATGGGGACGGCAGGTGTGAGAGCAGGCAGTGTTCTCTGCCAGTTTTGAAGGAGGAACACCTTGGAGACTGGGCATGCACGAGTGTTGGCTGCAGCTAAGCCAGTGGTGGGTGGGGAGACTGCCTACCTCCATTCAAAAATATCTGCTGCCAGCATCTGGGGGCCCATGAGCTTCCTGCATGGTATGCTCCACCATGGGACTCCATGTGACCTTGCTTAGGCAGAACTACTGGGGTGGGAGGAGGAAGATACCCAGGATACACAGAGGACCATCATTGTCAGGGTCATGTTCATATAGGGCACAGAGGGCTTGGTGGCTGAGCATGGGTGGCAGCAGTAAGGTTAACCCCTGGGAAGCAGAGTATGTCCCAGAGGTGCTTCCTTAGTGGCAAATTTGTCATGTCCCTGGGATATCCATCTTGCCCAAAAAGTCAAAGAAGAATGGGTCAAGTTAGAATGGAATCATATTATCAGCTGGTCTGGGAAAACCTCACAAGGCTGTGGCCCCAGATGGGATTCCTAGGGTGATATTCCAGCCCCTTTTTTCCTTCTTCTAGAAATACAGACATAGAGCATGTGCCAGTGCCTTCCCATGCAGTGACAGCCTCTCTCAGGGCAGTGGTGTGGTGCTCCGCTGACCCAGACCCGGATGAGTGCAATGACACCCATCTCTCTGAGGACCCAGACCAGGAGTGACAAGATTGTGGGGTAGAAGAGAAGTGCAGGGTAAAGCTGATGCTGAGCCACAGACCGGGGTGTATGTGAGGGAGGAAGGGTCAATGTCAGGCCATCAAGGGCTGACATGACATGGGTACGCAAAGACAGGGACTTGAGCCAGACTCCATCGGAAAACCCTGACACAGTTGCCGTGGAAGGATAAGGCCTTCGGCAAGCTACTTAATTTCTCTGAACTTCAGTTTCCTCATATGCAAGATGGGACTAATAACTTCTACCTGGCCAAAGTAGTTGTCAGAATGGAAAATGAACGTAAATCGCTCAACAATCCATGGCACAAAGCAGCAGCTCTATGACAGTAGCTCATTATCACTATGGGCCGGCTACCAAGCAAGGTCCTTGGATAGGTTGGGATGGGGTGGTTATGCAAATCAGTAAGATAGACTCTCGGTCTTCAGTTTGCTCACAACTTCACAATTATATACAAGTCAGACTGTGATGAGCTCTATCATAAATGAAACCACTGTTGCTGAATTTCTCCTGTGACCCCATAATTGCTCACTTGTGAGAAACCTCTCAAGTGACCGAAACCCTCCCAGACAAAGATATTACAGAATCATGCTTCCAATTAATGTCTCCTAACTTGGATTACAAATGTGGGCTAGAATATCTCAGGGTCACAGCCGACTGCTTCTCAGGTACCTGGGACTGAAGACTATACACAATAATGTTCTTTAAGGATTGTTTTAAAGCTATAGGGATATGTGTATAGGAGGAAGCTTTCAATGGCGGGCTGTTGAACCACAATGGGAAACACCGAGGACCAGAGAGCTAAAGAGCAATTAGATTTTCTTTCTTTCTTTTTTTCCCAGAGAAATACAAAGCTCCTACTCATTCACTTTCATAATTAGAGCAGGTCCCTCAGTAAGTTCAACAAATGAGAAAACAACACGCCTTTGTTTATACATAATCAGTTATTAATGGAAACAGATAAGGCAGGAAAGGATAGAAGGAAGCAACCCAGGGAGGGCCAGAGATGGAAAAGTAAGGACTGACAGAGACACACAGGGACTGGAGATACACAGAGAGACCCAGACTAAAAGCAAAGCTAAGTCAGGGCGCAAAAATGGGAGGACAGGTGTGTGTGTGTGTGTGTGTAGATGGGTGGAATAAGGGCAAGGGGGATATTCTAAGCCATGTAATCTAAGCCAGGGGCCAATAAACTGTTTCTGCAAAGGGCCAGATGGTAGATATTTTAGGCTTTGTGGACTGTATGGTTTCTGTAGCACCTATTCAGCACTGCTTTCATAGGGCAAAAGCAGCCACAGACAGTATGTAAAAGCGGATGATATGTAATATATACACTGTTCCAATAAAACTTTATTAAAAAAACAAATGGCAGGCCAGATTTGGCCCAGTGACCATAGTTTGTGACCCCTGCTCTAAGTAGTCAATAAACAGTGATGTCTCTTCTGAGTCTTCAAGGTGTGTTTGTCTTAGGTACCTCTCAATAGCTCTGTTAGTCCTACAAGGATCATGGGTAAATGGCTGCTATGAAGTCTATACTCTTAGGTCCTTTCCTCCAGATAGCAAAAGCAAAATTCTTCTGCCAGACAGAAAGAGGAGCCAGGAGGGACTGTTTGATCTTGGGTAGGTGGTGGGGTCAGGTGGGTGGTGAATGCAGGCAGGCCAGCCAGACCCAGGCAGCCAGCAAAGTGCAGGGCTGCAGCCCATGCTCAGAACTCACCTGGACTTCCTAGTGCAAGGCTTCCCCTCCAGTCCCTGGCACTGTCTTTTGTCGCAGCACATAATGGTTGTGACCTCTGCCGTTTCCATAGTCTGCTATTTAAAAATGTGGTACTCTAATCCATCTATTGTTGAAATCCTGGAAAGAGAAATAAATAATTTGAGGCACATGGTGTATTCATCAAGTAAAGCCCTGAGAGAGAAGAGGCAGAAAGCAGAAGTGGAAAAGGGAAGAATGTTCTCAAGGAGTTATTTATCTCTTTGCTCTTTTTCCTGAGAGGGCTGGGGTGGAGGTGGGAGCCGTGGGTAGCCTGCTCCTGAGGCTCTGAGACAGACCAGATGTGGGCTGACCTCATGGCTGTTTCTAGCTCCAGCTGTCTAGGATGTTTAACATTCCCGACATTTAGATTTATATAATGCTGTTCCCCTGCTGAGTTCAAGGCATTCGGTGTGATACATTGGAAAACACTGTGTTAATTGTTGGGGGATCTGGGACATCATTCTGGTTCTGCTGGGCATCGTGAATGGTCTCTGAGAATCCTGTAAGGGGGTGTACTGTGTCCGGTGAGCTGGGGAAAAGCAGTGCTGAACCAAATGAAACAAGTTTCTTTACTGCAGAACTTTCCACAGTCTTTAAGATGCAAATGTACTTGTGAACGACCAACAAGACATAACCATGGCAGTGCGCCTGTGATGCCATCTCCCATCCTATCCTCGTGTACCTGTCTTCTTCCCAGTTCCAGTGTCACCACAGTGTCCCGTTTCCTCTCCTCTCAGACCATAGTTTACATCTTCTCCTTCCCTCGCCCTCTATCTCTGGGAGTGACTAAGGCCCTCTGCTCTTTCCTGTATGTACTCTGTGCGTTCATTGTTCTTGAGGCTTAAACCATGACGTCCACACAGTTTAGTTTACATCTCTAGCCGTGCTGGGTCCTAGATTTCCAGGGGACGTTTCCCTGTGTACATCCTTTTATCTTCAACAATGAAATGCCCAAACCCATCAACGATGAGATGCCTAAACCTGACTTACTTTCCGCTCCTCTTCCTCTGCATCCTTTCTTAGGACTCAGTCCTGTGCCCTGGCCGCTTCATACCACACGTCGGCCCCTCTCAAGGTGAGCCCCTTAGTTTTAGACTTAGTAGCATATGGCTGCTACACTTCTCCTTATTGAAATAGCCTTTCTAACATTCCTTTAAAATATGCCATGTCTTCCTTTTGCCCATGGAACCAAGGGTAAATTTCATGCTTGGCTTCTCCTGGTCTAGGATTCACATCATCTGAATCTTCATGTGGCCTCCAGATTGAGATAAGATCCCTCATTTTAGGACTTCAGAGCCCATTGTAAATCCTTCTCCTTGAGGGGTTCATATGGGTATTGCCCCTTCTCTGACAGACATTACAACAGCACTCTGGGCACAAGAAAGAGCTGGGCAAAGTTACTGCCCTGTCCCCTTAGGAAGGGCACTGTATTAGTCAGGATACACACACACACACACACACACACACACACACACACGAGAGAGAGAGAGAGAGAGATTCATTTTAAGGAATTGGCTTATGTGATTGTGGGGGCTGGCAAGTCAGAAATCCATAGGACAGGTCTGCAGGCTAGAAATTCAGCCAAGAGTTGATGTTGCACTCTTGAGTTCAAATTCTGCAGGGCAGCAGGCTGTAATTTCAGGCAGAATTCCTATGTTGCAGTTAGAGGAAAGTTTCTTTCCTAGGAAAGCTCAGGCTTTGCTCTTAAGGCCTTCAGCTGATTAGACGAGGCCCACCCACATTATGGTGGGTCACCTGCCTTATCCACAGTCTACTGATGTAAGTGTTAATCACATTTAAAAAATATCTTCACAGCAACACTAAGCTGGTATTTGACCAAACAGAACAATAGCCTTGCAAAGATGATGCATACAGTTAACTATTACAGGTACTCCTGGGAGTCCATGTGCTACTTGAAGCCAAGTTGCATGGCTGCCTTTTGACTCAGACATAACTTTTGAACACTTGATGAGAGAGCAGTCGAGTTTAGGCCTGCTGCTTGTCACCCTTAGGAGTAAGGCACTGGCCTGGACTGCTGAATGGTGTGCCCCAATTTCTTTGCCCATAAAGAATGATAACTGAGTGTCCTTTGTCTCTAACATTCCACCCTGAGCACCAAGTAGTCCCTATGTCTGTAAAATGGGAGTCATAATACTAGCACATAGCAGAAGTTGACTGTGTACCAGGCACCGTTGAACCTGCTTTATATGAAATAACTAATGTAATCATCCCAACAGTCCAATTAGATAGCAAGAGAAACCGTTTCTCTTCCATTTTACAAATGAGGAAACTGAAGCATAGATTAATTTTGCCCAAGGTCATACAGCTAGTCAGTGGCAGTCCGTCCGTCCTTCCTTCCTTCCTTCCTTCCTTCCTTCCTTCCTTCCTTCCTTTCTTTCTCTTTCTCTCTCTCTCTCTCTCTCTCTCTCTCTCTCTCTCGTGAGGGAAGGGCAGGGAGGGGCAAAGGGAGAGGAAAAGAGAGAATCTTAAGCGGGCTCCACACCCAGTGTGGAGCCTGACACGGTACTTGATCTAACAACCCTGAGATCATGACCTGAGCTAAAATCAAGAGTTGGATGCTTAACCGGCTGAGCCACCTAGATAGAGGCCCCTCTTCCGGCATGCTTCACTACCCCCTCAGTGGCAGACATTGCTAGTCATCTGCTTAACATCCATCCTTTTCTTTTTCCTACTGACAGATCCCCAATTAGTGCAGGGCAGCAGTGTGTCTAATTAGACCTATCCCTTGTAGTTCGAGGTGGCCATGGGACCCAGTTCTAGTTAATGGGATGTAAGCAGAGCCTACTGGCTGGGACTTTTAGGAAGCCTATTTTATTCCTGATCAGTGGGGAAAACAATTCACATTTTCCCTTTGCCCTTCCCCTTTTTTTCTGCCTGGAACACAGAGGTTGAGCTATTTCTCGTGACCATGAGGATGAAAATCACAAGCTGGAACTAGAGGAGTAGGGAGCTGGAAGGAGCCTGAGTCCTTGAAAGCATCCTCAAGCTGTCACAGTAGCATTGGATTGCCTACTTTTGGACTCCTTGTTGTGTGAGGGGAGGGTTTCCATTGCATGCAGCCAAATGTAATCCAGACTGATACACTTTCTTAAGAAAGAGAGTTTAAGAAAATCTCTCATCTTTCTTATTCATAATGATGAATTCCTGCCTGTCTGTCCTTGGCTAGCTCCTTTCCTCCTGCTGCACTGTCTTCCCACTAGCACTGAGTGGGCCAAGTTAAAGCATCCCTGATGCCCCAGCAGGCAGGCTGTCCCTTATTACCATAGTCACTCTTCCAGGCTGATATGTCTTGCCCTAATCTAGGGAGTGATTTGTGGTGGCTCAAGTATGTAGGAGATGACTGCATTCTGTGAAGAGAAATAGCGTCTCAGTCACACAGATACCAGGAACCTCTGCACAGTCTGGCTACCTTGCTTTCTCCGGTAATGGAAAAGCAGTCTTTTTTTTAATTACCTAAACTTTGAATTTTGAAGACACCTGTTCCATGTCACTCTCCAGTGGTTTGCATACTGGATTTGGTTATAAATCTCTGGCTGTCCTAGGACAAAAATGGCAAATTCCTGATTCTTTTGACACCGTTCTTCCTTCTACCCCCTTGGTGGAAATTGTGACTCGATTACATTATTCTTTTGTTTGTTGATTTATTTTGAGCCCAAAGCATTTCAGAATGTTGCTAGAAACCTTGCTTAAGAAAGCCATTCCTGTATCTCTTAGTCCGCATGCAAAAAAGACACTTGAATGCAGATTCCTGTGCTTCCTCGAAAGGGTCTTAGGGCTTCTTTAGGTCTGAAATGCAAGGATGCTAAGCCTTTGGGATACTTCTTTTGGGATAAGACCCAAAAGTTGTTAGGAAGACCAAAGGAAATGAGGGGATAATGATATTCTCTTTTCCAGCTGTCCTTTTTAATCTTTATATCTAATCCTCCTAACTCCCCAAATTAAAGCATCTGTGTCCACCGTCCTGAGCTGAGGTAGGGAAATGAGCAGGACCAGAGCAGAGGGGGAGCTCTTCAGAGACAGCACATTCTGAAGATTGGCAAAAAGGAAGTGTGACAGCCAACTTCTTGGAAGGGGACTGCAGAACTGTAATTAAATTTTCTGATCTTGTTAGCCAATTTCTTCACTCACTGCCCCTGAACCAGAGAACGGGGAGGGAGGAAGGACACTGTTGCATCAGTGGCGGCGGGGAGGGAAATGAGCTTTTCACGGATTATTGGGTTAGTTCCACTTCTCCCACTTTTTAATTTATTTGTCTGCATGTTCTCTAGAGCTGAAAAGGCTCCAAGTCCTTTTCCATTTTCTTTTAATTAGATCTGATTTTAGAGTCTGAAAACTTGGGAGGGGCTCAGGTCACAATAGTAGGATGACAACAGTTGGAAGGCCCTCTTCTTCCCGTTAGATCTTTCTGAACTCTCTTTTCGGAATTTAAGACTCCTAGTGATGAGTTTCTTTTTTCTTTGCATTTCTTTCTTTCTTTTCTTCTTTAACAGGTATGGTACTGTTTGCATTGTTTAGAACCTTATCCCATTTTGCTATCTAATGGTTAAAAATCATGAACATTCCTAACAAATTTCAAAAAAAAAAAGAGTATGCATGTATTTTCACAGGCCATTCCTTCATATCCCTTTGCTGTGTGATGGAACACAGGCGAGGGAAGTCGGTTGTGGCCCCTCAGGGTTTCCAGGAGGAGTAAAGCCAACTCTACATTCTCTCCTCTTTGAAGCACAAAGAAAAAAAAAGGGGGGGGGGAAGCCTGGCCAGAAAAAAGAGCCAAATGAGGCCATGGAGGATGACTTGGTTTATCCCTTAAAATCACTCATGACTACATCCAGGGGATTATGAACATCTAAGGCCCTGGATAGGAAAACTGAACGTAGACTGTTTGGTGGCCTGTGAAGTAACAAGAACCCATTTCTTTGCTGCAGCCTAGATGTGCTCTATGGCAGCAGATTTTCTTTCAGGTGGATTGATGTCAAGATAATACGTATATGATCCACCGAGGCCTTCCATGGGCCCTCTGCACCCAGGAGAACTGATTCACAACTCACCCAGGGCAAGAAGCATGCTCTAAAGTGCCACTTGGTGGCTTGGAATTTACGATGCTACAGGGCATGTTTGGAATGGTTTGAACTAACATCTAGGCTACAGAATATATGCAAAGAGCTCTTTGTGAAGCCAGATTTGGGTACTTCAGATCAATGGGTAGCCATCCTCCAGGGAAGTTGAAATTGAGGTTCCAAAAAGGCCCCTGTCACTGCCGACTAGGAGAGACAACACATATGTATTCAGCAATTGTGGACCAAGAGGAACGATTCAAATATGGGGCCAAATTGAAAGGCACAAGGGCCAAAACGGAATTACAAGTTTTGTTTTGAAGTCAAGCTGCTTTTTAGATGGACAACACAAAGGACCCTGCTCTAAGATTAGTGGAGCAGAGATTTAAAAATTTTTTTCTTTTGCAGATATTTCATGGGCTCCTGAGGACCCAGCTAGTATTCTTTGTAGCCTGTCATGCAGATGCCTACATGTCACATGTGAGGACAGCATGCAGTTTAGCTCTGAATCCACCAACCCAGCTTTGGGCCTGACACGTATTGAAGGAAGAGCTTTTCCCAGGGAGTCGGGAGGAATCACAGGTGGTCTATGGAAGACAAAGGATTGACTTGGACCTTGAGGGATGAACAAAGTTGAAACTTGAGAACGTGGGGAAGGAGGAAGGGTGTTTTCAGTAGAAGGAACTCTGTAAGTAATAGCATGAGAATGAAAATATGATAGATACATGAGGGATAGGAAGAAAGAAAGTTAGCTTGAGAAACATAAGGGTACATGATGGGATGTAGTTGGGGAAAGGGCTGGATAGGTGGGTCAGGGCTGGATCACAGAGAACCCCAAATGTGTGACTTGAATTTGTACTTTATTGCATTTGTAGAAAATGTGGATGTGGAAGGCTGATGAACAGGGAAGGATGGGAAGAGTACTTAAGGAAGAATAAACTCTCTGAACCTCGGTTTCATAAAATGAGGGTGCTGGTCAAATTTTTCTCTCAGATTCTTTTCAGTAAGCTTCACCTCAGCTGCTACAGAAAGAACAAATTCTGGCTACCTCTGTTTTAGACAACTCTCTGTCTTTCTCACTTTCCTCAGAATGATGAGGTATTGGAGAGAGGGGAGCCAGATAGAGAAAGAAAGGGAGAGAGCAAGTGCAAAACAAAAGGGTTCTAGAACTCTTAGCTTCATGGATTCATAGATAAAGGACAAAAAGGACATTAACCTTAAAAAATTCTGTGGAAAACAAATCCTTAATTATTATTGTTGGTAGTTCACTTTTGTTCATAAAACGGATGCTGTTTCAGTGCTCTTGCTGAAAGAAAGCAGAAGGAACTCTGGTATGTCGAAATAAACTTTTGGAGAGCTGTCAGAGTTAGAAAACAGATCTTTGGAAGCCCTGTTCCAGAAGAACGTCTGCTGCGGTTTGGTTCAGATGCACACAGAGTAACTGGGTAAAGCACACGCTGAGTGTGGAGCTCCTCCCTGTTCTTGCCTCACTATGGCGGCCACTGCAGGCTTTCCCGGCTGCCTGGGCCCCAGCCTCCCCTCTCTTCCCCGACAGGGAGAAATGACAGAAAAACCTCTTCATCTCTGCTTGAATCACTGAAGCACAGCATTTTAAGACTAAGAGGAAACTTACAGAAAGCCTTCAGCTATTTTACAGATAACAAAATATTCCGATGAATTCCAACTATGTTAGGAAAACTGGGACAGTGAGACCCATATACATGGGTTATGTAACAAGTGTGTGAGGCAGGAGTGATGCCTGCATATTAATAAGGATGGATAAACTTTCCCCAAATGTTTTTCCTTGGGGTGCTGACCCTAACCCCCCCACAACCTCTGCGGGTACAAGTGGGCTTTGGGACTTGGAATCTGAGTGGATCTGAGACTCCGGCTTGAAAATACCTAAGGGAGAGGTCATGTGGTCTCTCAACTCTATCCAGTTCCTCCCTTAGGACTGGACTACTGTCAGGGCAGTGAGCTTGAAAGAGGGCGTCCCTCCTCCTTTCCCAGAGCCTTCTCTCAGAGTGCTGTGCTCCTCCAGGCAGGTGGCCTCATTGGCCTTGACCCACTTTGCTCTGCCTGCCCTCAGACCTTGGCTGGACTAATAGACAAAGATCAGGAAGGAAAGAGGATCTCCTGCCAGATCAGATGTGGCAATGGGGAGATGGCTGAACAAAGACCCTTGGCCTCCTGCCTATGGCTACAACCCTTCCCGACACCAGCTGAAGAGCAGTAGAGAAAAACCTCACTGAAACAAATGTGTGGTATTGCCTGTTGTGGATATCAGTCATTTATAATGGACATTAAGCTGAATGAAAGCACAAGTAAAGACAACAATGATTTTTGAACAAATATTAAATACGTAGTTTCTGATTTCAGATTGATATATTACAAGAGCTGGGCTCAGACACTCCAGAGTTAATAAAGACATATCAGGCTTTCATTAGGCCAGATATGAGACTAGAAGTACTGCTCCACCACATTTTTATACTATGAAATATAGTATGAGCAGTTCTTTCATTAGGGATGGGGAAATCAAATTTTAAAACCAGTGTCTACTTAGAAGTTTCTCTACTGATCATCAATTCAGCACTCATTTCCAATATTAATAACTCAGTTAAGCACCTGGCAGGAGGCTTTTCTCTGCTGAGTTAATAAATTTTTCTCTGAGTCTTCATTTGATTGATTACATCATAGTAAGTGTGACCACATAAGAAATTGCCCTGGAAATATGATTCTCTGAAGCAACAGTTAGAGAACAAGGAATTACTGAGGATGAACAAATTTTATTTTAGAATTGTTTATGACAGTTATAAGAAAAACAAAATCAAAGTAGACATAGGAAAAGTGGGGTTGTTGGCAATGTTTAACAAAAAATTGAAAGTTTTTGGGTACAAATTACACATGTATTTTGGGGGAAATATTTTGACCTTTAAAACTCCAATAGAATATTCTTTTTCTTTTTCTTTTTTTTTTAAAGATCTTATTTACCCATCTGACAGAGAGATAGCGAGAGAGAGAGCACAAGCAGAGGGAGCAGCAGGCATCTTGAGGGGCAGGCAGAAGGAGAGGGAGAAGCAGGCTACACATGGAGCAGGGAGCCTGACACAGGGCTCGGTCATAGGACTCTGGGATCATGACCTGAGCCGAAGGCAGACGCTTAACTGACTGAGCCACCCAGGTGCCCTGAGAATATTCTTATCTAGAAGGGAAACTAATTGTAATAAGTATTAGCAGCAAAGTTGAAAGTAAGGTAGATAGACTTCTTAGTTCTCCATTTGAACCTATGGGTTTAGGAGTCAGACGCTGAAAATGACTCCAGGGTTCAATACCTGAGAGAGGAGGTGGTGCCTAGCTGAGATGTCCCCTGGAGGATGCCTGTATTTGTTCTTAGGAAACCATGCCCTCAGTTCCTTTTATCTCAAGAACGCTTTCCTGAGCTTTGGAATGCCCTTGTTGGGAGGAACCTTAGCATTTATTACTCCTTGTTCTCCACTTCCACATATTATAAT
This sequence comes from Ursus arctos, assembly GCF_023065955.2. Classification (NCBI taxonomy): domain Eukaryota; kingdom Metazoa; phylum Chordata; class Mammalia; order Carnivora; family Ursidae; genus Ursus; species Ursus arctos. The sequence goes on from NW_026622875.1 coordinate 26,648,647, forward strand.
ATAAACAGACCAGCTATATAATCTATAAGACCCCCAGAATGAAAGTGCAGGGCAGGACTCCTTATTCAAAAATTATTATGAATTTCAAGAAGGCAACATAGAGCATGAAACCAAGTGTGGGGCTCTCTGAGCACAGGGCTCTGCCAACTGCACTGGCCGCAAGCCCAAGAAGCCAGCCCTGATTATTAATGGAGACACAGGGACCACAGCGGCTCGAAGCTGTCCTCCTATAGACCTCTTTACTCTTCTTACTGGCTATTCTCAGCTCTTAGGCACAGGGGAAAGGAGGAGAAAGCACATGTAGAAATCACATCATGCCTGTGGTCAGTCATGGCCTTCATCCTTCTTGGTTATCCCCTAACTACACATGAAGAAATCTCCCGTGACCCCAGGCTCCTTTATAATGCACATAATCTCAAACATTGGATGCATACGGTGCCAGACGCTGTGCCAGGGACTGAAGACACAGAAATGAACAAGATAAGGTGTGTGTCCTTGGGAAGCTCCATTTGTTGGTGAGAGAACTTGAGACATGGCAGAGCTGCAATTCACGTGAGCAAGTTGGGGAATGTGAGTTGTCATTTCCAGATAGAAGAAAGTACCAGCTTGGTTGGCATCAGTTTATCATTTTTCAGGGAGCAAGATCACATGGAAAGACACACATTCTTTAGCAAATGAGCTGTCTTTATCAGCGGTTTTGGGTGGAAAGGGAAGAGTGAGTCGATTTTAATGAGTCAAGACTAGGACCTTTAGAGGGAGGTGGAATCTGCTGGGGAATGGGCTCGGCGTGACTTCCAGAACTTACTGGGGTAAGTACCTTGACTCCTAGAGTTTTCGCATGATGCTACTTGTGATACAATGCAAAGCGGACTCCTTGGTGTGACCTCTGCCTTAGGGCAGTTGTTCTGGCAAGGTGGGAAGGGGTGTGAGGAAGGTGGTTTTATGTACACAGGTCTGTACAGAGAAATGGCCCAGTAAACTTGATCTCGCCATCTATGTCTTATTAGACACGTCTCAGAAGAGGACTTTAGTCCATTTAATGCCTTTAATCATGCCCTCAGTTCCTTTTAGCTCAAGAAAGCTTTCCTGAGGAGGGGGTGTTTCTCCAAGTCCATGAGGAATGAACTCATGCTTGCTGGCTTCGCCACAGTGTGTTTTTTGCTTTGTATCTAATTGTGACAGACTTTTTCTTTCCCCTTCTGTGAATCTTAACTAGAGCACAACAGATTTCTTTTGGGTACAGTTGAAAACATTCTGATTTTCATCTTTTCTGTAAATATTTTGAAGGTGAGTAAAGGCAATCTTTAAATGCTTCTCTTAGAAATACTGTTTCTCAAACTGTTTACAACATATTAAACAAAATAAACATTCTAAAGGCAAAGGTGTTGGTTTTTCTATTTGAATAATGTCAAATAAACAGTGGAGTTGTAAGTTGGAAAATAGCATATTAGGGTGGTTTGCTGCAAGATCTGGACTCAGTGGGGGTTCTAGAAGCAAACTCATCCTTCCACCTACAGGGCATCTGAACATGACATGCAGATGTGTTCTCCCCTGGTCTTAGGTGGAATTTCAGGTAAATTCGTAATCTTTTTTAGGTCACTCTTAGGTAACAAAATGTCTTCTGACCAGTTCCAGTTTCAAGAAAGTTCTCATTTCAGTAAAATGCCCTGTCCAATGTCGTAAACGTAGGACTCCACTCCCTTACCAAGTTTAAAGCGTTTCTTCTCTGTGAGCATTCCCAGGCTGCTTTGGGCTGGGAAGCCTGGTGTGGCAGAGGGAATGTCAACTGCTGCTTCTCTCTTTGAATTATTGCATTGTTACTGTGATTGCTTGGATTGGTTATTGATCACAATTCTTTACTCCCCCCCCCCGTGTCATGTGCTTTTCTGTGCATTAGAATTGGTAGGGGGTACTTGCTACCCCATTGATTTTGGACTTGGCCAATGGAAAGATAGTACTTATGACACAAACAGAGCTTGATGAGTGCCTGAGTGGTTTGGCTTGGTCTCCTGTACTCCTGTGATCACAAGGAGGTGATGCCTCAGGTAGCCTCTGTCCCTTCCGCCAGAATGCTGGCAGACCCCACTTAATGATACCTTAGTATCCTGCAAAAGCACTTGATGCCATCCTTTGAAATGTGGGAATAGCTGGCATTAAATGTTTTTCTTTTTCGTCTTTGGGACCTTAGGAGGAGTTGAGAGAAAAAGTTCCATTTTTATATCCTGATACATAATATATATTTTCTACTGTGAAATTGAAAAAAAGCATAGAGCCACACTGTGTTATGATTTACGTGAAGCACTTTACATGCAAGCACTTTGCCTGGCATATGGTAAGCACTCAATGAATAGAAACTTATTGGTTATTAGTATTATTATTCAACATTTTTTTTCTGCAGGAACTGAAGTACCCAAGGACTCTGAAATTACTGTTTGTGAGTAAAGAGGATGCCTAGGAGTTTCCTAGCTTTAGAAATTATTCTGGGCAACCCAAATTCTGCTGATTGCATTTCTCACTGGATATTAATCTAGGGCTTAAGATTGGAGAGATAGAAAGTGTACAACCTACCCGTGATCAATGCTACTACGCTAAGGGTTTATCTTCATTTATTCCCAGAACATTCATTAAGTCCCTGAGCTGGATATCTCCCATTTGCCCCTTTAAATGCACTCTCCATCCTTTTTACCTTTGCTCTGGGCCCAGGGAGGCTGACTGGCATGGGCTGCATCAACTAGGCTCCCTTGTCATTTGGCTGTCGTTTGGGTTCTGCAAGGTGGATCACCAGTTAGGGATCGAAGGCAGGAGGAGAGAGGGATCTGAGCATTTATTATTACCCCTGCTTTCTCCCTACTGAACTTGAGTTTACATCATCCTCTACAAGAGACCACTGCCCCTGCCAGGCAGTTCTCTTTATAGAGCTACTGTCACTACTATGTTCCTATAATCACCTGCTGTTGCTAGTCACAGACTACTGCATTATGTCTTATGATTTCTCCAAACCAGTGCTTCTCAATTTGGGTTGCACATTAGAATCATCTGGAGAGTTGTTAAAAAATTCCAGTCTGATGCCAGGCTGTGCTCTGGACCAGTGCTGTCAATCAGAAATGTAATTTGAGCCACATATGTAATCTTAAATTTTCTAGTAGCCACATTATATTAAAAGTTAAAAAAAACAATCAGACAAAATTAATTTCTATAATATAGTTTATCTACCCCAGTATTATAATGTTACCATTTCAACAAGAAATCATTCTGAAATATGATGAATGAGATATTTTGCATTCTTGTTTTTGGTACTAAGCCTTCAAAATGTGCTGCGTGTCTTGTACTTAAAACATTTCGATTTGGACCAGCCACATTGCAAATGCTCAGTAGCCACATGTGGTTACCTTACTGGACAGTGCAACTCTAGACTAATTGCATCATATTCTCTGGGGATGAGACCCAGGCAGCTGTGATTTCTAAGACCCTCCAGAACATTTAATGTGTAGCAAGGCAGAGAGTCATCATCCTAAACCTTGCCCACATCTTTGTAAATAGCCCTTTATTAAACTCTCTTCAGATTGCCTACTTCAAGAACGCCAGATATTTGGCACTTGTGCTCAGCCCTGGCTGGGAGTATGGAGATGCTTTAGGCAGAATACCTGCCTTGGGGAGCTTCCAGTGCTGCACAGGAGACAAAGAGGTCAGCAGGGCATTGCAGCGGGAGGAGCAGGCCTGGATGACCCAATAGGCAGGTCAGGTACACCGTTCGAATAGCAGCAGATGGGGCCATCAACAAAGTGAGAAAGGGAAGATGTGAATTGTTTTGGAATTCTTTACATTTTGTTTTTTGGAATTATATTTGTGTGTTTATGTGTGCATAGGGGGGTAGAGGGGTGGATATCATAATCATTTTAGTGCCTAAATCCTCTGACAGCTGTCAGAGCTCTGAAGGAGAGAAACTTACGGGAACTTGAAGGAGGGAAGGCACTTTATTTCCATTTTCTCATTCACACTAGTCATCAGCCAATTTTGGTTTATGGACTTCTTTCAGTCCCACTTGAACTCTGTGCCTCAGTTGTATCAAACACAGAACCTCTGCACCTCCCCTCCATCTTGCTCTGTACCCTCTGGGCCTATTCATTTCTTTTTTTTTTTTTAAGATTTTATTTATTTATCTGACAGAGAGAGAGGCAACGAGAGAGGGAACACAAGCAGGGGGAGCAGGAGAGGGAGAAGCAGGCTCCCTGCTCAGCAGGGAGCCCGATGCGGGGCTCGATCCCAGAACGTTGGGATCATGACCTGAGCTGAAGGCAGACGCTTAATGACTGAGCCATCCAGGTGCCCAGGGCCTATTCATTTCTTAAAGATCAGTCTGAGTCCTCCTCATCTTTTAGGTCTATTATTTCCAACCTGGCTTTCTAGATCACTTCAGGGTGTAGTTCTTGGTTACTGAGTACCAGGTACGTCTAAGCTACAGTGGCTTGTGAGGGTGATCATCTCATCCTGGTTTGCCTGGGACTTTCCCAATTTTAGCTCTGAAAGTTCTATGTCCAGGGCATCTCATCAGTCCCAGGTGAACCGAGACAGTTGGTCATCCTATGTAGAACTCACTTTCTGGCTGCACAGTCCAGCTTCATCTGCTGCAGCCAGAGGGGCCTGAGGTCTTGGGGTGCTGTGGGGCCTGAGCAGGGAACAGAGGGCCTCTTCTGCAGTAAGTCAGACTTGGATAGGAGACGTCCCAGGCTAAGAGCCATTGGGCTGCTGTAGACTCTGCTTAACGTTGACCCTGACCTCCCTGGCTGGGTCAGATGCTCCTCCGCCAGTTCTCCCTCACCTCATGCTTAGCCATGGTGGGCAGTGCTGTAATATCCTGTTTTCCTCTGTGGCCCATACTGAGAAGCGAGTCCTGGGAGAAGACTGTGCAGTATCTCTTTCTCCTAGTTTAGAAGGACCCAGGACCAGGGAAGCTCCCAGGAATGTTCTCGGCCCTGGCTGCACATTTGTATTACCTGAGTTTTTTTTTAAAAAGCTGTCAAAACAAGGGGGTGAAAGTTTGATAGACAGGATATTAACATAATCTTTTAAGTATCTCTCCATAAGATACTAAGGTGATAAATGGAAAAAATAGAAACGTTACAGTGGAGAAGCCTGACACACAGCACCTTAATGAGATGATCCGAGTTAACCTCTTGGAATGGGACAAATTGACATCATGGGCCTCTTGATATGACACGCTGAGCAGAACACACCATCACTTCTGTGGTATCTCTGCCTGTATGTGTAACTTGGACCTGATATTGAGGAATATCAGACCAACCTTAATTAGAGGGACATTCTGCAAAATAATTGGCCCATGAGCCTCAAAAATGTCAATGTCATGACAGACAAAAATGAGAAAAATTAAGGATTAAAGTGTCTCTGGCTTCATTTGTATGAAGAGGAGGTGAAACCAGATGATTGATCCACAGTCCTTTGTGCGGGGCTGGGAGGGTGTCTCTGAATGTACGGGAGCAAAGAGCCAATGAGACCATCCCACTCCTGCCTCAGAGACTTCATGCTGGCTCTTGCTTCTGTCCGCAGTGCCCTTCTGTAGGCATCTGCACACCTTGCCCAGGCCCATGTTTGATCTACATTTCTCAACGATGTCTTCTTTGGCCTGTTTGTTTAAAATTGAGCCACTACTCTGACATTTCCTATTCTCCTTCTCTGCTCTATTTTTTCCTGTGACACTAATCACCATCTGACATACTACAGTTATTTATCTTATTTATTTGTCAGTCCATCCTCATCAGGATAGGGAATATCACATTCTCCTCCCACAGTGATTGGCTTAGAGATGGCCATGTGACCCACTCAGAGTGAGTAAGAAGAAACAAGATTTTGCTGGAATATTGAGAGACAAAACCCATTCTCTTTTTCAATTGGTCTTCAGCCTGTGAGGATGTCAGTCTGGCTTTGCTGAGTATTTGAATGCAGCCTGAGAATGGAGCCTATGCAGCAGAAAGATGGAGAGGACTAGCCTAAAGGCATTGTTTAAGCTCCTGGATCAAGACGGGCCTACAGCCAGACTTACACAAATGTGTGAACTTGCTCTTTTTGCTTCAGACACTTGAGCTGATTTTTCTATCAGTGGCAACTGAAAACATCCTACCTGATACATAGAGCAAACTTCTGGTTCTGATTTGTCTTTCCGTGTCTCTGCTTCTAGGAAAAGAATGCTGACCCAAATGTCTGGGCAGCTGGTTCTATGTAAATGAATCGTTTGGCTCTTGGTTAGTAAGAACCGAGGCTTTTGTGAGTTGGGTGGGGTTAGCCAGGCCCAAGATTACCTTTGCAGTGCTGACAAGATTGAGGTTTTGGTCCCAGTAACAAGGTGGAGACTTTGGGATGTGAGAATTAATTAAGCCCCATGGATGAATGACACAATGGGAGGCCTTGAATGGCCTTCTCTGTAGGCATCTTGAGAGGACACCATTTATCCCTAGAACACACAGATGGTCTGTAGATTGATGCCAGGCTGCCTGCATTAGGCTCACCAGGGGACATATGCCGCAGATTGATTGTAAAAATGTTCTCAATTTTCATTCCTCCCAACCCCCATGCTTCTTGCTGTAGGACTTTCCAGCTTCTCACATGAAGAAGTAGGTCGCTCCCTTTCCCTTACAAGTCTGGACTGGCCTTATGACTTGCTTTGGCCAGTGGAACGAGGTGAAAGTGACAATGTGCCTGTTCAGGCTTAGGCCTCAAGAAGTCTTGCTTGTTTTAGCTCTCTCTCAGAACCCCTGTGAACAAGCCCAGGCCAGCCTCCTGTAAGAGGAGAGACCATGTGGATGGGGGCCCAGCAATCCCAGCCAACCTCCTCATAGACTAGCCTTCAGCTAGCTGATTCCCCCAAAAGCGAAGGTGCCCAGCCTGGATCAGTAGAGCTACTTACCCAAACTGCAGGTGTCCATAGATGCATGAATGACAGCTGAGATCAGGAGAATTGCTCAGATGACCTGTAGATTCACGAGAAATAATAAATGCTTACTGCTTTAAGCCATGGGTTTTGGGGTGGCTTGTTATGTAGTATTAGCTAACTTATAGTACTTGTTTAAAAACTCACATTCCTGGGCCCTATCATCTGAGATTCTAATTCCATTAGCCTGGGGTGGGACTTCTGAATCTGTGTTTTTAAAAAGTTTTAATTTAGTTGCCCACCCAGGCTCTAGAAGCAATTATAACACAGCCCCTGCCCGGAAGTCTGCAGATGTATTATCTACGCGGGCCCCCAGATTTTCAGCCAGCCCTTCTAGAACTCATCTCTTGGGCACTGCTTTAGAACGATTGGGAAGCTGCAGTAACGGCAGACTTCTCAGGTGAGGAGGTCCTGAGATGGGGGCGGGATGGGGGCCCAGGGAATCCCTTCAGCTGCTGCAGAAGGCATTGAAGAAATAAAAAAGCATCCAGGTTTCTGGACACTCAATTTGAACTCTATTAAATGAAACACAGGCCCTTTGAGAGAGGTGTTTGTTCTGGATTCAGCTGTGCTCTGCTCAGAGAATGGCCTGTGGGGACAGATCTGTCACAGGCACGCAGGTGTCTGGTTTGAGACGGAGGACTCCCTCCAGCCTGTTCGGGAGCCAGCCAATTCTGTAATTGAAGATGAGCCTGACCTGAGCCCTCCTGGGCTCTGTGGAGGAGGCCGCTCAGCCTGGCCTCTGTGTGAGCTCATCAGTGCCCGTCTGTCCAGCCTCCTGCATTCAGGCAGCGCTCCTTCCATTTGGCCCCATGGAGGGCCATGGGTGATGTCAGGGTCCCCACACCATGCGCAGTGACAAACAAGGAACAAAGTGAAGCACAAGTTCACAGAGGCTCACTGCTTGTCTCTCCAAGTGGCCTGTTGCATCCTGAGACAGTTCCAACCAGGCAAAAGTTCTTTATACATTTAGGGGTGAAACACTGCGGAAGGCGATCCACGAAAGGCGTGAGAAAAAAAGATAATCCCTGTTATTTTAGCATTGATCTAGAGGCAACAGCCAATGCAATGATAAGAAAAAAGAAAAAAATTCAATATTAGAGAAGAGAAAACAAAATTATCATTATATACAGTTGATAGTTTCATATACAAACCAAGAGAATTGATGGGAAAATATTAAAAACAATAAAAGAATAAGGTGGGTAGTTATAAAATCAATATATAAAAATCAATAGCTTTTTTATCTTTACTTTTTATTGTGAAATGTATCATATATGCAAAAGTATATTTGTGTGTGAACATAGAATTAAAATATGTATACACAATTTAAAGTTGAGGGGGTAACCAATACTCTCTGATCACATCCCCTTCTTCCCTCCAGAAATAATAATAATGTCCTTGCTTTATTTACTTCATAATGTTGCCACAATTGCATGTATTCCTAATTAATATATTGCTAATTTTGCTATTTTTGTTTCCTTCACTTAGCATCATGTTCCTGAATCATCCATGCTGCTGATGTAGCTATAGTTTATAGTTTATTCATTTTCTTTGCTCTGCAGTGTTTCATTATGTGAAGGTGTGTCATCTTTTCTTTGAAATTCTGAAAGTAAAAAAACTTGAACTGATGTTCACAGTATTTATTGATCCAATTTATTGTAAAAACTCATGTTTTTACTTCAGAAAATGTTACATGTTTGAATTTGGGGTGTTGCATCATATATATGTATATGTATATAAATGTATACATACTTACATATGTGTGTGTTTATTCTTTGTCTTTCTAAAACTAAAAAAAAAAAAACCCCACTGTGAGCATTTTGGATAGAAGATTATTGATGTGTACTGTAATTCATTCAGCCGTTCGTTTGCATGGCATACCAGCTGCTAAGAATGTTCTTGCACATGTCTTTCGGTGCACGTGGGCAAGACTTTCTCCAGGGTATAGATCTAGGAGTGGAAACGCTGGGTCATGAGGTATGCATGTGTTCAGCTTTACAAAGAAAAAACCCCAGTTGTCAAAGATGGCTAAACAATTTTTACGTCTACTGACAATATATGAGAGTTCCCTTTGTGTCATACTCTCACCAGACTTTAAAATGTTGTCAGTATGTTGAATGGATATTTGTATATCCTTCTGGTTTAAAATTTTGTTTCTTGGGGCACCTGGGTGGCTCAGTTGGTGAAGTATCTGCCTTCGGCTCAGGTCATGATCCCAGAGTCGTGGGATCGAGCCCTGCTGAGCAGGGAGCCTGCTTCTCCCTCTCCCTCTGTCCCTTCTCCTGCTCATGCTCTCTCTCTTTCTCAAATAAATAAATACAATCTTTTTTAAAATTATGTCACGTTAGTCACCATACATCTTTAAAAAATAAAATAAAATTTTGTTTCTTTTGTCACTAGTGAGGTTGGGCATCTTTCCACATGTTCATGGACTGTTGAGATTTCATCCTTTGTGAAGTGACTGGTGCATCTTTTGCTCATTTTTCCATTAAGGTTTTTACTTTTTCTTATTTTTTTGTAAGTGTATTTTATACACTGAATGTACAAATCCTTTATTGGTATATATACTGCAAATATCTTTTTCCGTTTGTGGCTTATTGTTTTCTCTTTCTCAATACTATATTTTGATGAACAGAATTTATTTATTTTAATTCAGTTGCATTTGTTTCACTTTAAGTTTTTTTGCTTTTTTTTCTTTTGATAAATCCATTCCTACCCTGGGGTCATAAGGAAATTTTTCTACTAAAGTTTTGTGGTTTTCACTTTTACAGTCAGTATTTTAATTTACCTGGAAGTCAGATTTGTATATGGTATGAACTAGGTGTTTAATTTCTTTTTTTTTTCCTTTAAGGATAACCATTGATCCAGCTAGGTTTATTGAAAAATCTTTCCTTTCCCTATTGACTACAGCATCGCCTCTGTCATAAAGTATTCACAGATGAATGGGTCTATTTCTAGGTTTTTGTACTGTTTCATTAGTCTGTCTTTTCCTGTATCAGTGCCATATTGTTACATCCTCATAATTCCATAATAAGTCTTGGCATTTGATTCATCTTCAACTGTGTCTTAGATATTCTTGGTAATTTGTACTTTTGTATACACTTCAGAGTCATTTGTTGATTTGCCTACTACACACACACATCGTGTGGAGAACTGAGAGTCTTCCAAACTATGAGCAAAGTATCTCTCTTCATTTATTTAAATCTTATTTACTATCTTTCAACAAAGTTTAATAATTTTTAACACAGCTCTTACCACATTTTGGTAGCTATCTGATTTTTTTAAATGCTATCGTAAGTGGTTGGTATCGTTTAAAAATTTTAGATTCTGTTTATTGCTGACATATACCAACGCAGTTGAGTTTGTAAATTATTTTTAAAACAACACAGTTAACAAGTTTGATTTAATACAGTTGTATGTAGAAACCTTCACCAATTAATCACAGAATGCATATTTTTCTCAAGCACACAGAGAGCATTTACAAATATTAACCATGCAACACAACCTTGAATACCAAAGAATCTGCGTCATTCACTCTACAAGAATAGTTCAGGGGGTAAAAACAAGATGATAACAATAGTGCCCCCTTATTCACGGTTTCCTTTTCCATGCTTTCATTTACATGTGGTCAACCACAGTCTGGAAGCAAATGCTCCTCCTATGAGCTATCTTCAGAGAGGTCACACTGTCGGCGACATTACCCTCCCGCCATCTCATCACACGGGCATTTTATCATCTCACAGCACCACAAGAAGAAGGATAAGTACAATAAGATATTTAGAGAGAGAGACCACATTCACATAACCTTTATTAGAGTATATTGTTATAAGTGTTCTATTTTATTATTATTATTGTTAATCTCTTATTGTGCCCAATTTATAAATTAAGCTTTATCTTAGGTATGTGTGTATAAGATAAAACATAGACTATATAGGGTTCAGAACTATCCATGGTTTTAGGACTCCACTGGGGGTCTTGAAATGTATCCCCCACAGATAAGGTCTCAAAAGATGCTGAAAAATCCTTTGATAGAATTCACAATCCATTTATTATAAAAACTAGGTTAATTAGGAACAGAGGGATGATGCAACTTGCATCTTTAATTTATAAAAATCTAATATTAATTGGCACCCTTCCTTGTCCAAAATAGTGCAAGGACCCTAGCTCACTTCAATTTTCATTTACCCTCTCTGACTTACATGCATGGTTAAATTTAAATATACTTTAAGCCACTTGGGACTTTAGGGTCTGGTTTTATACTCAACATTCATACAGATTTATTCCCATTTTTGTTGATCTTCATTCTCCTCTACATTTTTAACCTTCCACTAGAGGTCATTCTTCTTCTGCCTCTGGAGTACTCTTAGTATTTTTGGTAGTGAGAGTCTGCTGGTGATGAATCCTCTCAGATTTTTTTCTGTAAGTCTTTCATTATTTTTTTTTTAACTTTTACTTTTGAAGGGCATTTTTACTGAAATTCTAGGATGACAGTTTTTTTCCTGACAGCACTTTTAAGAGAGCATTCAGCTGAATTTTTTTGGCTTCCATTGTTTCTGATGAGAAGTTAACTTTCAGTTTTATTATTGCTCCTTAGAAGCTTATCTAACATATTTCTCCAGCTGCTTTTAAGAGTTCTTACTGTTTTTGCTTTGAGGTAGTTTTATGACCATGTGTCTAGTGTTTTCTTTTTGCTTCCTTTTGTTTGTGGTTCATAGGGCTTCTGGAACTTACTGATGGATGCCTTTCATATGCTTCACAAAGTTCTCAGCCATTTTGCTTTCAATATTATTATCTTTCGTAGTGTGTCTTGCCTCTTTCTGAGAATCTATATTAACATAAATTAGGCTTCATGCCATCCTCAATATCTTTTATCTTCTCTTCTGTTTTTTTTTTCATCCTTTTGTTTTTCCATTCTTTATTCTGGATATTTTCTTCTAACTTAACTTCCAACTCACAAATTCACTCTTCAGCTGTTTGCAGTCTGCACTTAAATCCATCCAATGAACAGTTCATTATTTTTTGTTGTATTATACTTTTCGGCATTAGGATTTCCATCTGGTTCCCTTTTATAGTTTCTAGTCCTTTTCTGAAATTCTCAAATATGTCTTTTATTTCCTTGAGCATAAGTACAGTTTCAGAGTCACTGTGTGATAATCCTATATTTGGATTCCTTATTATTCTGTTGGGGAAAAATTAGTGCTTAGGACTGGGCTAGCCTCCCTGGTCCTCTGTTCTCCCCCTGATTCTAACTTGATCATTCTTTACTATTTTGCTTGTTTTCTAGTTCTTTAAAGCAGGTTTTATTATAAAAAAAAATGTGGTCCAGTTCTCACAGTATCTTAGGGGATGATTGATTTGAGTTACCTAGTTTACCATTTCAGAAAGTAAAAGTATTTGACTCTTCATTTTGTTTGTTTGTTTTAGCATGTGTTTTTACTACTTTTGTAATTTTATAAAAAGTTCACATTTGTAAAATGAGGTAGACCTATATGCTCTGATATAGAAAGCTTTCTAAGACAAGAAGTGCAAACTAGGCCACAGAGCAATGTTCATACAATAATATTAATACCGATATCTAACATTTCTTGAATTTTTAGTATGTACCAGGAACGGTTCTAAGGGCTTTACATGTGCTGGTTAATTACTTCTCAGTAGATCCCTAAGGGGTATTATCCCTATTTTACAGATGAGGAAATTGAGAAGTTAATGAACTTGCTTAAGGTCACACATCTAATATGTTACAGATTCAGGATTTGAATTCAGGCTATCTGACTTCAGAGGCCGTTCTGTAAACTACTGATGCATTTACATGACATATAGCACTGCCCACCCCTCTACCCCCAAACTATACAAAGAATATACCAAACCATTAACAATGGTTTCTTATGGGCTTTGAAGATGAATGTGATTATACTTTTTAATTCTGTATCTGCAGTATTCAGTATGGTAGCCACTAGCCACATGTGAATGTTTAGACTCAAGTTAATTAAAATGAAATAAAAATGAAAATCAGTTCCTTAGTCTCAGTAGCTGCATTTCTGGTGTGCTCAGTAGCCACAGGTGGCTAATGGCTACTTTATTGAACAGTGCAGATATAGAACATTTCCATCATCACAGAAAGTTCTATTGGACAGTGTGCTCTGTAGAGTTCAATAGTGTTTGAATTTTTTATGATACGTATGTATTCATGATTTACTTTTTTAATTAAATAAGAAGGATCAATGATAGAAAAAGAGAACTGTTTATTCAAAGTGGAAATCACCCCTCCACACCCCCCACCCCCCATTATTTGACCATACTGCTTTTTCTTCTACCCTCTGAAGTTGCTCAGTTTACTTCTCCTGATGATTGTCTCTTTGGTTATTTAAAAGCAACACAATGCATAAATCAGTGAAAAGCTCGTTAGAATAGAACCATGATGGGTTTCCTGGAAATGTAGTGGCATCTACATAGGACTACATTCCTCCCTGAATATTTGGAAGCATTTAAAATGTGCATTGTTTTCAAAACATGTTACCTAAATCATGTGCATTTTAAAAAGGCTTTCTTGGAAGCATGTTGGCAAAATTTGATAATTTATTTTACTAAGGGTCAAGCTCATTGATTGTGTGTTTCTGTGAATTTTAAAGTTGTAAAATGGGAAATTTTTGTTTAAAAATGCCATTTCCATTTGTGGAATATACAAAGAGTCATGGTACTTTTGGACTAGAAAGATTATCTTCCTTTGTTGTAAGGAGTCAAAATTGCTTCAGTCTCCTTTTCTAAGACTTCCTACAAAGTAAGAACTGGCAATGTTTAGCCTGGACATGACTAAACTTTTAATAACTCAAGTTCAGTTCTGTGGAATCCAGAGTGGATTGATCTGGGTGGCTACAGGTGGCAGGGGTAGAACCAGTGGGGGAGAACCAACTGAAAACTATTTTAACAATTTGAAACCCAGCAATGAAATGAACTGACACACAATCTCATGAGCTCTCTACCCTGGCACCAAAGGAGTTCAGGCAAAATTCAAAGGCCCAGGGTGCTAGGGAGAGGATTTCTCTGTTGGAGAGGAGGCTAATAGGATGATGTTCTAACTGATGTATTCTCAAATCCCATGGCTTTCTTTCATTGCATACCCATGGGACCATCACCGTCACCGCTGTACCTGTCTGTCATTCACCTTAGGCTAAGTTACTGCCCAATGATAAACAACCGTCTACTGGTGGTGGTTTATAATAACACAGGTTTATTTTTCCATTCACATGGAGGTCAGTTCCATTGCAGGCTAGCTATAGCTCTGCTCCGTGTGGTCTTCTTTTCAGGAGACAGGAAGAAGAATCAGCTCCTATCTGGGACATCACTGATCCTGTGACAAAAAATAAATGAAAATCTTGCTGAACCACACAACAGCTTTGAGGCTTCAGCTTTAAAGTGTCATCTGTCCTTTCTGCTCACATTTAAATGGACAAGGCAAGTCACCTGGCCAAATCTGATGTCAAGGGCATGGGAGCTATAAACCTCCTGTAAAGATGGGCAGCATACAATTGAGAGCAATTATAAAATTTACCACACAAGTTAATGGAAAGAAGAAGTCAAATGTTAGCAGAAGTGAGTTGTGATGAAGGCACAGAACAGATGAAACTGAATGCCAGGATTAATTCCTCCCATTCTTCCTACCTTCCTCCTTCTCTTTCTCTTTCTTTCTTCCCTTCTTGCATGCTTCCTCTCTCATTCTTTACTCCCAGAAAGAGTATCCAATTCTAGACACTAAGGTTGGTCTTGAGGATGCAGAGATAAATAATATGAGTACTTGTCCTGGATGAATTCATAGTCTAGTGCAGAAAAAATAAGTAAACATGTATTTGTAACAAATTGTATCAAGTGCTATAAAAGGCTAAATTCATACTTCTCTGAGTATACAAAGGAAAGGCATTTAATCCAGAATTTTGGAGATGGATGAGTGGTTGATTAAAGGCCTCCCAGAAAAGACCTTCATTTCAAACTGAGAGCAAAAAAGCTCACATTGCAGATGGAGGGAAGAGCACATGTACAAGTGCAGCTGTGGGAGATGGCAGGGCTTTCCCAGGAGACATAGCACCAGACACGTGTGGCTAGTGGCTACCTTAGTGGGCTCCCATGGGTACCAGTTCAGTGTGGATGGAGCCTGACCTGAGTAAAGGAAGATTGAAGAGAGGTGAGGACAGATGACGCTTTAAATGTTGACAGTGTGAGGAGACAGCAGCCATTCCACAAATGTTCCCTAAGCGTTCACTTGGGGCCAGCCTGCTCCTTACTGAGTAGCTGCTATGAGCATTGTGGACAGTAGGGTCTGGTAGGAAACACCAGGGATGTAGACAAAAGGGGGTATTCCTGAATTTTATACTGAGAGACTTCTTTGAAAGATGGCACATTTAACGTAAGCATTTAGTTTTTATCTATACTGAAACATCAGTTGGACCCTAAGGGGGAGGCCCCTGGGTGGTGCAGTCGGTTAAGCATCTGGTTTTTGGTTTCGGCTCAGGGCATGATCTCAAGCTCCGAGTCGGGCTCCATGCTCAGCGGGGAGTCTGCTTAAGACTTTCTCTCTCCCTCTGCCCTGCCCCCCTCGAATAAATAAATAAAATCTTAAGAAAAAGACACTAAAGGGATCCCCAAAAGGTGAAAACATCCTTACAAGAGAAAAGAGAACAGGAGAACTGCCTACAACAATATGGCAGTTGGGAAGACTATATTAGTGATAATTGACTTAGCAGCTAAGCCACAATAAAGCTGAATCCTAGATCAGCTGTATGGAAAGTCAAGAAATAACTTGTCCCAGAACCCTCAAAGTCTCTATAATTGGTGGCACCGTGTACCCTTGGAAATGGGGCTGAAGGTAAAGTTAAAATAGAACTGGTTAAAAGTCTAGTTTCATAGGAGATTAGAAGCTGCACCCCTTGCCCTCCTCAGTCCCCTTCACCGTTGTACACAGCCAGACAGTAGATGGGAGGTTATGGATTTTCTCTTGGGAGAGACTAAAAACACAAAGTCTCTGGGCAGGGATAACACCTGGCACAGCTGAATGTGGAGGACCCACTGTGAATGCAGGGTGATTAGGTGAATAATTAGATATTGAATATTGAGATCCCAGCCTTCCCTCCCACTGGCAGCCAGATTCACCCCTGTCATCTCTGTCAATTCTGCTCATTCCTAGAGGAAGGACCAAAAGATAGCAATATCAGAGGTACCCCCAAGGAGTGTCATGGCTGTCTGGGCCCACCCAGAACTTCCATTTGGTTTCCGAATATTCCACTTCTGTTGAAATTTTGGTTTTGCTATCATTGTGCTGCTATTGTGTTCTCCAAATGTCACTTTTTCACAGCTTCCTATTCTTTTTGGTATCCCTATGAGAATATGAATAATAATTTTCCCCAAGTTTTCATTTTCTCGAATATTCTGTTCCCTCCTAGTTGTTTTAGGTTTATGTGCTTTGGTCCCAGTCTGTCACGTTCACTGCTTCCTCAGTTGACTGCTGTCTCTTAGCTCTCCATTCATATTCATTTCTCAGGACATAGAGTAGAAACACAACAAGATGGAAAATACGAAAGAAAAACATAAGGTTAGAAGATAGTTCATAAGATATACCACCCAGACAACTGGAGTTTCAGAAAGGAAGAAAAGAGAATTTGCAGGAAGGAAATCATCAAAGAAATAATTTGAAAATTTCCCAGAATGGATGGAGGTGAGTTTCCAGACTGAAAGGGCCTGCTTAGTGCCCTGCCTACAGGATAGAAATTGATCCAATCAAGGCACATTGTGAAATTTGAAAACACTAGGGAAAATGGAGATCATTTATCCTGCTGGGAGAAAAACATACAACCCCTCCCCCCCCACAATGATCAGGAATCAAAGTGACATCAGACTTTTCAACAGTAAGACTGATGGAAGACAGTGGAAACTGATCTCAGACTTACAAAGTAAAATAATTTCTGTTTTCTGACATATAGGGTCTCAAAAATGTACCACTTCTGTATTTTCTTCTTGGGATGGTAGTGGAGTACATGCTCCTTTAAAATTGTAGTAAATCAGGAAAGTGAATGACCTAGATCCTGGATTAGGGGATCGAGTATAGGATAGAGGCAAAGGCCCCTCTTGCAGCAGCATGAGGGCTGTATAGCAGGCCTAGAGAGTAACCAGTTCAGACTGGAGCAGGTCTGTAACCAGTTCAGACTGGAGCCTGATGCAGGACTCTATCCCAGGCCCCTGGGATCATGACCTGAGTGGAAGGCAGACACTTAACAGACTGAGCCACCCAGGCGTCCCTGGCCAGTAGGCTCTTAAAACAGTATCTTAAGTGGATAAAATTAATACCTTAATATGTTCAAATAGATTTACATTCCTGGTGAATTGTTTGTTGAGTTTTAATACTAAGTACAAAGAAATTGAAACAAACAAACATAAAAGGCAATTACAAATGCAAGTGAAGACCGAATGTACCGTAAAGAAAAAGTCCTCATGGTATATACTACGTGGCTCAGTTGAGCATGGCATGTAGACCGTGATAATAATGGATCCTCTGGGTATTGATCTATAACGAGATTCAGTGGAACTGCATGGGTGGGATGTGAAGATAGACACAGGCTGGCAAGCTTTTTTGAAAAGAGCCAGATAATGAATATTCTAGTCTTTGTGGGTATATGGTCTCTGTCACAACGACTCGCCTGTGCTGTTACGGCACTGAAGCAGCCATGGTCAATGCATAAGCAAGTGGCCGTGAGTGTATTCCTAGAACACTTTATTTATGAAAGCGGGCGGTGGCCAAGGCCTTGTTTGCTGCATTTGTCCGAGAAGTATGTGTGGGTAGAGAAGGAGGTGAGGTGAGGGAGAACTAAGCCTTCATATTTGATACAGGGAAGCCAAGAGTTAAGCCTGAACTTGAAAATAAAAAACAAACCTCAAAGTCATAATCTAAGCATATTTTTTCAAGACAGGGAGATAAATACTAAATGAAAATGAGGATGGTGGGGGGGATGGCTGTTTATTGTATGAATACAGGCTTTATAGAACTGTTTGTCTCTTTAACCCATGTGTTCTTGTAATGGGTAAAAATAGCCAAATTAAAAAATAAAAATAATTAAAATTCATGTGGGCAGCAACTGTATCCACGTTTGCTGAGGTGATGACGATGAGGTTCCTGAGTATACTGGGAGGAGGGGACTTAGGACAACGAAGCTCAGGTGGAGTTTTTATTGTCTGCAGCTGCCCCGAGCACCCCAATGGGCACCCTGAGGCACATGGACAGGGTGCATGTCTGCTCAGCAAAGGTGCGGCCTGTCGGCTAGAAAACGTTCACGCCTCTTAAGTTCCTAGAGTTAGGCTTGTGTCAGCAGCTTGCTTCCAGGTCTGTGACCTGTCCCACTATTGTGGTACCTTGCACAAACCTCGGGATGGCTGTCATTTGTGGGTGGGGTGGGCATCTGTGTTCCCTCAGGACCCTCACGAATGTCTGGCCTGGGTTCCTCTTCTGGTGCCATACATGGGTAGGCCAGTTGCACAGCAGGCTGGGGAGGTTCCTGCAGAGTAGAGCCTGTCGACCCAGAGGCAGCATGTGGGGTGACTGCAAGGCATGGCTAGGTGGGAAGGCCGTGATGCAGGGTGACCTGGAGCTGCATGTTGGCCAGACTCAGGCAGGAGCCACAGAAATGCTGCGGAGATTTGTGGGTCTGAGGTACTCTTGAGGCTCTAAATCAAAGGAGAGGGCTCACAGCAAATTAATGAAGCTAATTTCTGACTGAAATCATCGTTTGTGAATCATCATGTCTGTGCTCATTAAATAAATTATCAGTGTCTTCCCAGGCATTATGGATGCATTGTAAATGAGGGCTCTTCATAAATAATTGGTTTCTGCTTATGTTTAAAGGGATCTGGAATAGAGAGGAAAAGGCGGTGACCAAAGAGGAGAGGAGCCTGGAGGCCGGGGCTGAGGTGGGAGGGAGCAGGAGTGAGGGGTCAGACCTGAGGAGAAGTGGTCAGGTCCCCAGGTAAGCAGCTCCCATTCCCCATATCCCAGTGCCCCTGCTACTGAATTCAGTACGTGGGGTACATTAGGTCTTCTAGATCTGCCACCTGCCACCAATCGGGCAAAGACCCCCCCCTCAAGCCTGGGCGTAAGACCCCACATCCACCTCTTCCTGATCCTTCTCTCCCTGGCCTTTGCTTCAAGCCCACTGACATCTAGAACCTATGACGTAAGGATACCCCAGCTGACCTGACAATCCTACGGGCCTTAGAGGGCTGAGGGAGGATGAGGAGGAGGGAGTGAAAAGTGAGTCAAAGCAAGGAGGGACAGAGGATGAAGTTGCAAAGCCTCCCAGATTGGTTTTGGTCATGTGAAGAAAAACCCCTTCACATGGGGCCAGGACTACCTGATCGGCAGTGACAGTGGCCCTCAAGGCAGGGACACTCCCAAGCTGGGCACGGGGGGGGGGGGGGGGGGGGGGGGCAGGTGCAGGTGCAGGATGACATTCCTCACTTTGTTTTGCAAGCTCATCTCCTGCAGACTCCTCCTCCTCTTGTTACTCCAGACATTCCAACCGAGGGAGGGTAATCAGGAAAAGAGGAGGAAGAGGCAGGGCAGGTCAGACACTCCCTGAGCTATTATGCTTCGTAACACAAGAGCCTGAAATGGAGGAAGGTCTGTAGGAAGGAAAAGTGATTTGTTCACACTCTCTATGACAAAGACAAAATATGAAAATAGAGGACATGAAGAATACTTAATGGGAAGGAAGGAGGAAGAAAACCCCACAGCACTTCCTCCTTTGAGATGTGTTATTAACAACAATGGTGAGAATATAGCAGCCCCTCAGTTTGTCCTGTCGATGGATTTTTGTGAACCCAGAGGACTTGTTCCCATAAAAATAATGTGCTAAGTAGAGGATGGGTTCCCACGGCAAGAGACCAGTAGTCCCACCATGGCCCAGGTAGCTGGTCTTCGGGAGCCACAGAAAGATGTCCCTGGGGACCTAGAAATGGGGCCACTGAGGCTATCCTTGGAGAGATGTCTCAGGTCCATAGGGGAGACCTGTGTAGGTAACAGACTTAGCAAAGAAACTCCTGGCCTTGATTGAACATACTGAACCTGTGTGTAGAAAATGTCCTAGTAGTTAGGTTGGCTCCTGGTCAACAGTGCAATCCTAAATGACAGAGGCCTACCCAGCAGGGCCCATCCCAGCACTAAGCAGTGCAGTGGGGGCTGGCACTCTGTCTCCCTGACAGCCATCCCATCTGCCTCGTGTGTGGGGGTGCATGTGTGTGGAAGGCAGGCATCGCATCCACATAGCCTTCTTATTTGACTTCCCACTTAGCAAGCAAATTTTAGTAATGTGGCTTCCCACAGAAGGTTCTGCCCTGGTCAGGGGTTCATGGGTATCTAATGGTTTAACAAATTGGCATCTGGCAACTTTATGAGTCTCTGGAGGTGTGGTTGGTGTCCTTGAGTCAGACCCACTCTAGAACCTGCCACTGATGGGGTTTCTAAGCCCTCAGACCAGGTTGACTTCGTGGGCCCTCTGTAAACTTCTTCACACTTGAACACCCATAGTACCAATGGCAAGGCTGTGTCCTGGAAGGGAGCAGGGGATAGGGCACAGAGCATGGGGAGCAGGGCAAGGGAGGTGAACCAGTTCCTTTTCCTTTTCAGGGTACAGGGCTGGTCTCCGTCATGGCGGTGGATAGTGGAGTATCTTGTCACACGGTCACCTTCATTGATACCTGCATCTGCCCCATGGTGTTTATTGAGTGCTTACTGTGTGCTGGTACCACTCTAGGCGCTGACATCATCCTTGTTCTTGGGGAGTTTACATGTAGTGTGTGTCTGGGGATGAGAGTGTGAGTGTGTGGGTGTGGGATCTTGGGGCATACAGAAAATAAATAAGCAAATGAGGAAGTCTGACAAGTTCAAATAGTGATGCCTGCCATGAAGGAAAGAAAGGCGATGTGCTAGAGTGACAGCTAGGGTTTGGTCAGCGGTGGCCTCTCTGAAAGGAAGCGTTTAAGCATAGACTGAGTGAGCAGGTCAGGGAAGATGGAGGGGCAGCGATTTCCAGGCAGCGGGAACAGCAAGTACATCAGGAGGACGAAGCCCCAAGGTCCCAGAGAAAGGAGGCAGCTCGGCAGAGCTGGGGATCTGGAGAACAGCAGTGGGATTTGGCAAGGCTGGGGGGGATTTTTTCTTAGGCCTTCTGCTCCAGATCAGGAATCCAGATTTTACTCTAAATGCAGTGGGAAGGGAAATCCACCACTTGATCTGCATTTTTAAAAGCTCCTCTTGCATCATCAAAAACTGGGGATGTACTGTATGGTGACTAATATAACAAAATAAAAATAAAATGATAAAAAATAAAAGCTCCTCTAAGGGCTAAGTGGAGATGAGACTGCAGGGGGTGAGGGAGGAAGGGGAAACAGAGTTAGAAGGTTATTGCCGGGATCCTGGGGAGTCACTGAACCGTTTCCCCTTTCGCTCTCTCCTGCCTTTTCCAAATAAAACCTCCATTCTGTAGGCCCTGTGCATCTCAGGTAAAGGTTCGAAGGGAGGAAAGCAATCTCCTTGAACAAATTCTCCTCAGGGCTGGACCATTAACCCACTCAGAGGTATTTACCTTTTTAAAGCCTTGTTAACCACAATGGATTTCTGATTGGTAGAATTTCAGGCGGGGAAGGGAAAGCATTCTGGCTAACTGGGGAATATTTTGGCAATGCTTCTCAAACTTGACTGTGTTAAAATGCACATGCCTCGTCAGTGGGCCTGTGAAGGGCCTAAGATTTTGCTTTTCTGACACATTCCCAGGTGATGGCAATGCTGCTGGTCTGCGGACCACACTGAGTCATAAGGGTTAAGAGGATTTTGTTTCATGTGTTAAAGAAAGCTCTGAGTATCAAGGATAGCTTTCTGGATAGTCATTCGTTTATTTGTTCATTCTAAAGGACATCAGAATGTTATCCCAAAATATGCCCCTTTGGCATAGGGATGATTTTGAGTTGGAGGCAGCTGAAAAGGTATGAGAAGATTTCTCTGCCCTCCCCTTTCTGCCTAAAAGCCGGGCATAAATTTCCTTTTGTGAAGGGGGCCTGAGTTCTGCCTCCCACTTGCTCTACCCTGACCGCTGGAGACAGAGGGTAGCCCTGAGAGGAGTGTGCTTAGACAAACCCTCATCTACTTCCGGTTTCCCCTGTGTGTGTTCTCCCGCAGCTCACCTCCCTAGAGAGCCCAAGCCCCTCTCCTTTGTCTCCTCATTCCTTTGGGGTTAGTATCTGTGTTCAAGTGGTGCATAAACTTCAGAGGCTAACTCTTTCTTTGGGTCTTTCTTTCTTTCTTTCTTTCTTTCTTTCTTTCTTTCTTTCTTTCTTTCTACTGTGAAGCCCCTGTGCATGTAAAAATATTAACATCAAATAGAATGTGTACGCTCTTCTTCTGTTAATTTGTCCTTTGTCAACTTCATTTGCATTCGAGAAAAAGTGTTTCCACCCCTACAGTTCATTCAAATGCTTGCTGCTTACTAGGGACCATCATACACAAGGAAATGAGTTTTCTGAGGAGGTTGCCAAAACATATGTTTTTATTGAGGCTTTGGAAAGCCAGATTTCTGGATTCTGGTTTTCCTGATCTCCAGCCAGTGTTATGCTAGTGAAAGTTTAAATACCGTCTCTCTGAGTAAAAAAGGTCTTGATTTATAGCATTTATTGATTTCCGTGATGTAAATCTTTCACCAAGGCTGACTTTCAGCTACCAACATGACATCACTACGCATAAATAATAGCAGACACAATGGACAACCTCAAGAACATAGATTATAGTCAAACATGGTCAAATAATTAGGAGGTTGAGCTTTCACTATTTTGTACTTTTGTTTTTAATATGATTTATTTCATTGTAAGTTTTATAATTTCATTTTTAATAATTAAAAATCAATTATTATGTGTTTGATAACTGGCTCCAAAATTCCTGAAAATTTAACAGTTTCTCCCTCAGCCCATTCTTGTCCTCACGTTTCAAACAAGACCCTGTGCTGTAAACACTGCATCTCAGGTAGGGGTTTCCAAGGGGAAGGGAGCAATCTTCTTGAACAGACTCTCCATCCCTGCCTCAGGCCCCACCACACCAGCCCTTCCTCGCATTCTCCCTCCCTGGTGAGTCTTTGATCTCAGAACCCTGACCCCTTTCACATTCTTTGGCGGGTGCTGGTGAGTGAGAGCAGAGATGACAGAGGGTAGAGGGAATGAGGATGATGATGACAAAGGGTGGGGAAAAGGAACTACCTGAACTGCTTCAAGCGTTGTGCTCCGGCCATCTTAAGTCTGTTGTCTTCTGGAATAGATGAGCAATCGAGAGAGGAGATGGTATTTGGTTAAGGTCACGCAGCTAGAAAGTTTTAGGACTCATACAAATCTGGGTATCTCTGACACCAAACTCACGAAAATTTTAGAGATATGGATCAATATCTATGTACATATACAAATATATACGTAGACCGAGATATGTATCTATCCATACCTATAGTTTAAGAAGAAAATGACTCCTCAAGGCATATAATGACAAAGAGCAGGGCAGTGCACCATCCCTTCCCACCCCATTGCCAAGCATGGGAAAGGGGACTTGGGCTCTGATTCGGCACACCCACTGTCACTTGATTCCCTCTGGTTTTACTGCGGCACCGCAGCCTTCAGCTCTTCTAGTCCCCCAGTCCAGAAGCTCTCAGGTGACCCTCCACAGAGAAGAAATGGCTCATTTTCTGCTGTGGTGGAGGTAAGGGTGTGGGAATGCCAACAGGCTTCTTATAAACCTGTTTAGCACGTCTTCCTTTTTTCTCTTCCCCCTGCACCCCCATTTTCAGAGGGAGCACCTGGTGCCTCCAATTCCTGAGGTTTTCTGTGGTTCTGCAGTGAAATCAGCTGCTCCTTCACTTTATTTGCCATCGGATACATTCCAGCCTTCTCCATCACCACTTACCTGCCTCTTCACCTTTCCAGCTCCGAAAGAGCGAGTCCGGAGCAAGTACCTCTCTCCAGTTCCGGTGCTCCTGAAGATCAGCCTCCTCGCTGGGCTCCTGAGGCTTGGTGATTCTGGAAGTTCCCCAGAATCATCCATAAATTCACCTTTTTTTTTGGGGGGGGGGTTAGTTCTTAAGCTGGTTTAGAGTTAGGTTTCTATCACTACTTGAAAAGCCCTAACACAGAACTAGTGGGACTGACCACTTGATTAAACAGTCTAATAGCATATTGATGTTTCCTTTAGAATGAATATCGCAAGACTGCATTAGAAGCTGTCCCCAGAACTGTGCATGGAGAGCTTTGGGCCGACCTCTGGCTTAGAGGGTGTCAGTGCTTCCCTGACCCCCCTGGGCTCAGTTCTCAGTCAGTCCTTCCTCTTCCCACTTCCTTGGCATTTAGCGGGCTCTGCAGTGCCGTGCCATTGCCACAGTGTTAACCTCTTAATATGAGAGCATCTCTTCTCCCCTGCTATTCCTCCTGAGTCCAGCGTAATGCTACAATTGTACATAGCTGGTTCAGGAGAAAAGAATGAAGGAAGCCATTTGTTTTGTTTGTGGTTTTTTTTTACCCTGGATGTGGAAGAGTTACTCTAAATTCTTGCTCTTACTAAATATTTCTGGCATCTAAACTGCTTCTATAGTTAAAAAATAATGATACTACTTAATGAGGTAGTGTATCAGATCCTTGATCTTTTACCTAACCTCTCCAGCGACACTCTGCGGTAAGCAGTATCATCATCCCCATTTTTTAGTTGAGGATAGGGAAGCTCAGAGACGTTCTCACATACCAAGGTCATACCTGCAATGAGTGTCAGAGTCAGGACTTGAGCCCAGGCTGGTCAGACTCTAAAGCCTGAGCTTTGCACCCCTTCTTTATCCTGTCTCAGGTTTTCAGTTTACCTTCTGCCCGCTGCAGTTTAACCCTTTGATTTCTGATTGCTTTCACTACAAAGCAAAGCTTTATGAGACTGTATATATTTCATATATATTTCCATTAAGCATTTAGCAAATTTCAAACCTATCGATTAGCCCCTCTCCAAAATAAGAAAGGATTACAAACTACATGAAGACAAGGCTGCTACAGCCAAGTGCCTCACAGAGAGAACACGGCAAGAGCTATTGGAGTCATTTTGGATGGTACAAGGAGCAGCTTATGAAATGGAGAAATTAGGATGGATCTTGGGTACACTTCCAAAGAATGAGATCCATTAGAATGGTTTCTCCTGGGGAGTTCTGTGATAGAAAGCTCATTGCTGGAGTTATTTAAAAATGAACCATCAGAACTCTTCAGGGACCAATCCTGTGCTGACAGGGGGTGGACAAGATACCTTAATAGGTCGTTTTAGTCTCTGATTTTTGTAAAAACTACTCTTCTTATGGTACATTGAGATTTTCGATGAATTTCAGTTTCTGCCTAAGTACCTAAGAAGTTTCCCAGGCTGAGCTGAAAGTACCAGGCTCTGGAACAACAGGGCGAAGCTTCTCCTTGTGGATGTGTTCCTGTGTGCTCTTCCTCAGCGTTCTATCAGTCGTTGGCCTCAAGGAGCCTGAGTCCTAAGCGTGCTACCTTCTGGGTGTACAGTGCCAGGAAAGCAGCCTCAGCCCCACCTGACTCTGAATGCCATCACTTGATCACAGAAGCCTGTGGTCCCCAGCCAAGGCCCCAAGGCAGCTGGGAACATTGACATATGCTAAATTGTCTGGTTCCCAAAGAGCTGGAGCAGGCCTGCTGAGAGGCCCATAAAATCCCCGCCTGCAATTCCCTGTCTCCATATGCTCCAAGAGGTGTTTGTTCGGCTTAGGGCTGTGGGTGCAGAGGGAGCTCTGCTAATGGTATTGTTTGCTGAGTTAATTGTTCGTTTGATCTGAGGCTCTTCTCGGATGCAGAGGGAAAGGAGGTGTTTGGTCAGGGTTTTCCTCAAGCAAAGTTTACCTCACAAGTTGGACAGGGGAAGAAAGGGAAAGGAGCTGGTAAAAGGGAAGAAAGGATGTCAGTGAAAGCTTTGTGAGGCTCTGTGCAGGGCTGAGGGCTCACGGATCATGGACAAATTAGCTGAGGCAGTAGGGAGGGTGTGGAACCAAGTTAAAGCGCAGGTCCTCTCTGGCTGGAGAATATAGGAAAAATAAAGCAACCCGTACCTCCATATATTTATAATGTTTACATTATTTATTTCCCAAGAAGACTTTTATAGGTTATAACAAAGAGTACATATGAAATAAGACTACTGAAACAAAAGATCAGACGCTACACTGAGGATGGGGAAAAAGAATCATCAAAACCCGAACCTAATTTGGCTACAAAAAAATAAGTGCTAAATTAGTCCTGGAGATTTGGAAACTAAGCTAAGGCATAAATGGAAATACCTAGGAGACCTGATTTTCACTGTCTAATAAAGGATGCATATCAGATCAGGAGGAGAGAGAAATGATTTCCCAGTCCTAAATTCTGAGGGGACATATTGAGGGGATAATTTTCCTATTATCCCCACCTCATGGTGTTGTTGCAAAATAAATAAAACTTCTCAGGAAAACAGATTTTCTAAAATATAGCACAATGGCTACATGTATGGTGATCTTGTTACTGTTGGTGGTAGTTCCTTCAACAGCAATTTGCTTTGGGACTGGCGTCCCCAGTAAGTGAGGCAGGTGAGCAATGCTTGGAGTGTCCATACCACCCACTGGATTCCATCAGGAATCTGTTGTGTTTTTGTTTTTGTTTTTTTTTTGGCGGGGGGAGCTGAAGCTTGTTGTATAGACACTAAGATCAAAGAACATGTCTCTGGAAGAACATACAGAGGGAATTCCATGAAGGGAGGAGGAAGTGGAGATTGAGACAGGCAGTCCCTAACTCGAACGACGAATGACTGTTCCAACCAAATGCTGTGCCTTCATTCGTAACTATCAAACTGTCACCACTTTTCTTTGCTTCTCATCCTTTGTCTGGAATAAATGCGAGCCAATGAATCATTTATGAAGTTTGCAAACATGATGTGTGCCTTGGTGCTCCTGTCAGTTTTGCCTGTGTGCATGTAGTCCCACCAGTGGTTCTGATGTACAGATAGGTCGAGGACCACTACGCTGGGCTCCACTCTGTGCGCACAGTTTTAGAGCTGAGGGACAGGGATGCTAAGCAGTAGGTTAGAGACTGGAGTTAAGTAGAGATATAGTTACAGTCGGCGTCTCGTGTGCCACTACATCCGTATTCTTTTTCGGGACCATAGGAGAACCCAAAGCCAGTGTAACTTGCTACTTGACTTCTCTAAATTGTGAGCTGCTAACTATTGCCAAGGCCGCTTGTTTGCATGAATTGTGTTCATAAAGTCAAGCATGTTGAAGAAGATAGGAGGGAAAGATTCTTGTCCTGGACATCATTGTTTGTGCCACCTAGTACCTTAACTTCCTCCTGAGGATCCAATGTCAACTCCACCCTCCATCCATATGCGGTGGGGGGAGGTGAGTCCTTTCTGTGTTCTCAGAGTGAAGTTTGACTCATCTCGGGCACGCAGAGCATCATATTCCTTGGCTCAGGGATGAGCAAGTGATTCAATCAGAGCCAATAACGTACAATAGTTGGGGCTGCTGAGGTAGAGGTATGTTTCTCGTTAGTTACTTCACGCAGAAAGGATAACGTGAGCCTGTAGCTGTAGGGGCCATTCCATGAACCCCTAGGATGAAGGTTCTGAAGCCACCGTGGAAGGAAGAAGTGAGTAGTGGAAAGAAACCAGGTCCTCACAATGTTGAGTCCCTGGATTAAGCCATTTCTGAAGCTACACCTTCCTCTGGAGTTTTCTGTTTTGGGAATGCGAACCTTTCTGATACCTGATTCCTTTGTGTGTAACACGGCAATGCTCATGGTTCCTTCATCGGGTTACTGAGAGGGTTGAAGGAGAAAATCTAGCACACAGTACATGGTACACAGTGGATGCTCAATAACTGGGAGTCATCCCTCGATCTCTCCTACCTTGCTGACAGATGAGAGCTTTAAACACTTCATGATTTCATAGGTAGGGACAGACCAATGACATTCAAGTCAATTTAATCAAGCAGGTGTTCTCTGCGCTGAGCCATGAGGTGCTTCCTCTCCTCCTTCCTACTCCTCTGGCACCCTGATCGTATCTCTATTGGTGCTCCTATCACATGATGTACCATTTCTTTGCAGCTGATTGTCTGTCTCCTCTGTGGGACTGTGCCCCAGGGCAAGGGTGGTGTCTTCTTCAGCTCTACTCCTGGGCTCAGTTCAGCATCTGGTCCAGGATTTCTCAAGTACCTACCATGTGCCAGAGACCGTGCTGGGCATACATACAGGTCATTGCATTTTACTTTCACAGTGATGCAGAGTACCTTAGTTTGAGTTGAGGATGCTTGAGCTTTAAGCCCAAGATTATGCTCTTTTTTGGTGTAAAGATCAGAATGCTTTTTGTACAAGTGTCAGAAATGCTATCAACCTGTCTTAACCGAAGGGAGAATTTACTGGCTCATGTAAATAAAAGTTTAGCGGTAGAGTAGGTGTTAAGCATGGCCCAGTGCTGGTTCTCCCCCAAATCAGAAATGTGTGTCTCTACCTCTTTTGACTTTGCTTTCCTCTTGATTGGACTCCTGGCACATGGAGCACGAGCCACCAGCCAGCCACTCCAGGCTCTCTCATCCCACTCCATAATCCCTGCAGAAAGAGAACCTCCCCCTAATTCCTCTGTTAGGAGTTAGGGTTTGGTGCTTATTGATCTAGGATGGGCCATGTGCTCATCTCTGTGCTGGTCTCTGTAGCCATGGGTGTGAAACCCCTGACCTGGTTAATCCCGGGTCAGGGGCCAGCTTGTGACTGAAGGGCAGCACTACCCAAACCAATGAGAGAGGGGCTGTAACTTGAGAGGGGGAAGAGCACCCAAGTGCGTGCAGGACAGACATGCTCTTCTCTGGCCTGGCCTCCCCTCCCCTCTGCCAGCATGAAGCCTTCCCCTTACTCACTGCAGGCTGGTGGGCTCTTCAGATGTCCACCTACTACCTCAGTACCTACAGCAGCTCCGGGGCCCACCATTTAGCTTTCCATGGCAGTGCTTTATCTTCTCAACCTTGCAGGGGCTCTTGGTGGAAGGATTTGCACAATGACACCTTACAGGACACATAGGGCAGCATAAAACTTCTGATAGTTCATAGAAACATCAAGGCTGGTGTTTCAGCTACTTACCCTTCTGGGCTCACTTTCCTCTTTGTACATGAAGCAGTCGGAGTGGCAAATAGAGCTTCTGGGCTACTCCTCTTTCCTGCGTTCCTGCTCAGATGGGACAGCTCAGAATCCTTCTTCCCTAGGGGATGCAGGCAGCTGTGTTACCAGCATAAGACTTGGTACTTAAGAATGACTCTTGCCATCATCCCTGAACCTTTTTGTAAGAACATTCTCTGTCTTAACATGATTTCTTTAGTAAAGAATCTGCTGTCCGGACACCTCATATGAGATGTTCTAGAAATCTCCAGTTGGCATGAAAACCAATTATTCCTTTATTCATAATGTTAAGTATCAGTTATCCATGTGAAGTATCAAGAATCCAGTTGGAAAACTCCACAGAGACAAGTTACAGAGCTTTGAGTATCCAGCAAATGAATCTGAGTGCAAAGCTTGTTAGAACCCACCTCTCCCTCAGCCCCAGGGAAGGAGCCAGGGATCCCTACCAGCTCAGCAATTCAAAGTAATGTAATCTGATGCGTCAATTCCAGCTCTTCCCCCAGGGATGCAAGCTGAAAGGCTTGGCAATGCAACTGCATCATGCTCCGGAAGCTTAGGCAAGTTTACCTGCACCTGTTATCTGAAAGCTTTGACACAGACCAAATCTGCAAAGGGGAGAGGATTGTCTTTGCTCTCTGCAATCTTATCTATGTTTCTTTCTTTCCTAATAAGCGAAACATATGGGTTATTATGGAGGACTGTGAGGCCAACCTGATGAGAACAAAGCTTCTGATGGAGCAATATCCCACCCACTGAGTGTAAGCAGGGGCCCGCCATTATTCAGTGAGAGGCGAAGTCTCCCCTTGTGTTCAGGGTGAAAGGGGTGGAGAATTCTATGGCTCTCTCGGTTGCCCTTGCAGTTTCAGTTAATCTTAGTGGTCTATGTAATGGAAAGTAGTCAGAAGAAAGGCTGGCAGGGGCAAGGGGCTCCGTCCTTAGAGGAAAGTACCCTTAAAAGGAAAAAGACCCCATCCTGTTATTCAGGCTTAGTCAGTGCCCCAGGTTTAAGTCTTCCTACTGGGAGGACTTACAACTTGCATGTGACAGAAAGGAAGGGAATGGCCTTGGGTGACTTAACCCAGGCCCGGGGGCCAGGTCAACAGCCAGTGGGATATTTAAACAAAGAGCTTGATCAGGTAGCCTGTGGCTGCCCAGCATGCCTTAGGGCAGTGACAGCCTCTGCCCTTTTGATCCCGGAGGCTTCCAAACACCACCCTGGAAAGAGCCCTCCACCCTTTCCCACATAAACAAGCACGTGGTAGATGAGCATGTGGACAAAAACCTAATTGGGTGACAGGCACGTGGAGGGTTAATCAGATTAAAACAGCCCCCCCATCATTCTCATAAAAACCCCTAGACTTACAAACTCCAAGGGCAACCCTGTTGGGTCCCCTCCCTCTTCGGGAGCTTTGTACTATCGCTCAGTAAACTTTGCTTTGCTGCCCACCATTCTTCATCTGGTTTACCTCTTCATTCTTCACAGCCGCGTGACCGAGAACCACAGGCACTAAAGGAAAAGAAATCCTGAAACATACGGTTGTTTAGAAAGCCTCTGATGTTATTTCTGTGGTGCCCTGGCCCCCATCAATGCCCACCTCCCCTTGCTGTTCTGCTGGTCTTCCGCTCCTGCCCGAGCCAGTTCCGGGGCCTGAGTGAGCTGCGGATGTGGAAGAAAACACAGCCCCTCAAGCATTCTTTTGGTATGTGCCCTCATCTATCTCCAATCACAGGGGCCCACATGAGACCTGTGATCACAGGCAAGTGTCCCGCCACACGCCATCTGCTTCCCACTGTTCTGTCCCTTGGCCAGGCCTTTGTAGAAAACGTGCTCCTTAGGGCACATGCGTTTGGTGAGATGAGCAGCTGCCGGTGTCTGAGCTGAGTGATGACAGGAAACATTAATGCCAGGCCCAGGGGTCCGTCCCTCTGTCAACACACTCGGTGTCCCTTGGGGATGGAGGGCAGGCTGCTCGGGAGTGAGAACAAGGCCCGAACTGGCTGTGCTGTTTGTTCAGGAGCTGACTAGGAAGTCAGGGGCCCCACCCTCACACTCCCTGCAGGGTTGTAGGCTGTCCCCTCTGTAAACAAGCGGCTCTGTCACCCGAGTGGGTTCTTGCTCCCCGTCAGTTTCCTTTCACTAGGTTGGGTTTTTGTTGTTGTTTTTAAATGTTTTTCCAGTTATCACTGCAATGGCCTGTAGCATTTCATGCTCCTGACCACCTTGTTCCCCTTAACAGTCTTTTCCTATGGCTTTTGGCTTTTATTCTGTTCCCTTTCTCTAGGTGTCTGGGCTGGGTGATCCAGAATCTGTCCTTAGACTGAATCTCTTCCTCCTCACCACGGCCTTAGTGATCCCTTCCTTGAGGCAGTGTCTTTAATCCTCAGGCTAAACTCTTGATTCCAATAGCCTATGGATCATCTCTGTCCCCAGATGCAGATGTGCAAAGCCAGACTGTCACCTCTCACTCGGGATCTGCCCCTGACCCCCAGTGCTCATGTCTCAGGCTCGAGACCTGGGAGTCATGCAGCCCTTCTCTCTCCTCTCCCTTCCCAGCTCACGGCTGCTCTGTTTTCCGGAGTTGAGCTCAGCCATGTTGCTGGCAGTCAGCTGCGGGCCCTACTTGAGGCTGGACTTCCCCATCTAGGCTACCTGCTGTTACAAACCCTCAGACTGGTTTCTCTGTCTTCAGTCTCCTCCCTCTTAATCCCTCCTTCATCTTGCCACCAAGTTTATTTTTCTAATACACAGCTTTGTTCATGTTTCACTCCAATATCCCAATGCCAACAGAATAAATTTGAAAATTCTGTGGCGTGGGCTTGAAGATTCCCTTGTAGACTGAATGACCTCGTCTCAGGCTGGTTTTCATGTGTCCTATGCACTTGTCTGGGGTTCTAAGTGTGGTCCCCAGCCGCCAACATCCGCATCACCTGGGAACTGGCTGGAAATACAAATTCTTTTACCCCACCCGGACCTCCTGAGTCAGGAATTCCAGGGATGGGGCCCAATGATGGGTGGTGGTTTAACAAGCCTCTCCAGGTGATTCTGATGCAGCTAAATTTAGCTAACCTGGAGGTCTTTAAACCTAGCTGCACATTAATTTCACCTGGGGACTGTTAAAAATCATTAATGCCCAGGTTTCACCCAAGACCGCTGATTCAGAATCTGTCAGAGCAGGACGGGGATAGCTGTATTTTGATAAGCTCCCCTGGCATTACAGATGGAGAACTCTGCTGCCACCCAACCCCACAGTGAGGTTCCTAGCATGTGTCCTGTAGGCAGGACCCCTCACATGGGTCTCTGCCTTTCACCCATCAGTCCAAATCTTACTCCTTTTTCAAGGCACAGGGTAAGTGTCACCTTCTCTATCAATTTCCCTGGGTAGGAAGTGATCACTTGCTTTGGGGTCCCTTAGTACTTTTAGAAAATAAGCATGTGAATGCTCTGTAAGCCCTCAAATATTAGTTACTGTACTCATATATAGCATAACAGAAGAAATACCGAAGAATATAATTATTATGACTGAACGTTTATGTTCTCCCCAAGCCCATATGTTGAAATCCTAACCCCCAATGTGATAATATTTGGAGATGGGGCCACCAGGAAGTGATCAGCTCATGAGGGTGGAGCCCTCAGTTGTGGGACCACTAGTCTTATAAAAGAGACCCCAGAGAGCTCTCTGCTCTCTGCCATGTGAGGATACAATGAGAAAATGGCCATCTGCAATGAGGGAGCCAGCTCTCACCAGCACCCAGCCATGCTGGCACCCTGACCTTAGACTTACAGCATCCAGAACGGGGAGAGATAAATTTCCATTTATAAGCCACACAGTCTGATACTCAGAGCAGCCCAAACTAAGACAATAACATACTGATATTTTGAATCTTATAGTAGTCATAGCTGGCATTTCTGGAATGCTCTCTCTGTGCCTGGCACTTAATGTTTTAAGTGGATTAACTTATTTACTTTTCCCGAAACACTATGGATGAAGAAACTAAACTAAGGCACAGAGAAGTTCTTTAATTTGGCCAATGTTGCACAGCTAATAAGTGGCAAAGCTAGGATTTGAACCCTAGTCCACTTGGCTCTAGGACTCAATTCTTTACCTTTGAGCTCTAATATCTCAACATATAATATTACAGGTAATAATAATAGCTGTGTGAGTATCTCAAGTATGCACACAATGGCACTTTCTAGTTTACAAAGTGCTTTTTCCTTGTGGGCAGTATCTCATTTTTCCTTTCAACAACTCTAGAGCTATTATTGCTGTCTCTGTGTTCCGGATGACGAGGCCCAGGCTTAGAGAGGTCTATAACTCACTCAGAGCACTCAGCAGTAGGGATTGGAACTGGGGTTTGAGCTCAAGAAGTAGTCCAAGTAGGCTTGGCTGGGCACCTCTCCGAGGACTCCATGCATCCTCACTCTGGGCCTTTCTTACTCAGGCTAGGCTTTTCCCCAGCTGCACTGAGTAGCAAAGAAGGTTGGTGGGGAGAACAGGGTCTCAGTCTGTAGCTGAACAAGGCTGCAGACAGCTTGGATTGGGCAGGGCGCATGGTGGGTGGATCTCTGTTCAGAGCTAGTCCTAGCTGGGCCATCTGGGCAGTTAGTGAGATGCCAGGAGTGGGTTGCCGAGTGGTTCAGGTGGCAGAGGGGCCCCCAGGAGTGGGCAAGCACACAGATGGGGAGGAACAGAGAGTCCGGGCACTGGCCCGAGGGGTGCCATGGGGCTGTGTCCATGGCAGGCTGAGTCAGCCTGTGAGTGGCCCTTGGGGCCCTCACAGTCCTGAGGGCATGTCATAGTATTGTTTAGTCAGAGAATATTGTGCACAGTTCTGTTTCTTGGACCCATGTGTCACAGAACAGTGGAGTGTCCTTATACCTTGAAAATATTCTGCTTGAAAAATATTCTCTGTTCTTAAGGAAATGGGGAAGGAAAGCAGAAGAGAGGATGGAATAGGAGGAGAGAAGAAAGGAAGAAGGAAGGAAAAAAGGAGTCTGCCTGGGGATGAGCTAGGCAGTCAAAGAAGTTGACATTTGAGCAGGGTTTTGCAGCATGAAAAGGAGTTTGCTGCTGGACGAGGGGAGGAATGTACTAGTGCTCCACGTACGTTACACGTAAATGCTCTGTAAACTCTCCAGTATTCCTTACTGTGATCATTAGGGTAGAGCATGGAAGCCACAATAAAGTTTTACTTTATTGTGATGATTTGCCTACATGCCGCATTCTCTGCATTAGAACGTAAGCCCATCAAATGACATCCTGTCTTTTTTATCCCTGCCGGTTTGTCTAGTACCTTGCATATAGTAAATACTCCATAAATATTTGTTGAAGTAAGAAATTACTTTCTTTGAAAGGTAACATCCTTGGCTGTGGGATGTGCTGCACCTAAAATAGGTTGTGTAAATTACTTCTCATCATAAATACTGAGTGGGGGCACAGGTCTCTCCTGGAAAGACTGCCCCATTCATAGTGATGCTGCTTCTTTACTGTTTTCTGTAACCCATTATAGGCCTCTCGCTATTTCAAGTCATAAATGTGACTACCAACGAAGTCTGTACCAAGCTACACCAAGTACTACCACGGAAGTGCCGGCTGTCCACTCCAGGACATGGACCTTGAGTGATTTTTTTTCCCTGCTAATGATGATGTCTTGTAGCATTGAGGTCAGAGGAGATGGGTTTGCATGCAGGCTCTCCGTATGCGTTACCTAGCCTCTCTGGTCCCCCATGTCTCAATCTATAAATTGAGGGAGTTGTCTTTCTCGGGTTCCTGAGAGCTGTGACTCCATAGTCCTGTCTTCTGCTTGCTGGCGTCTGTGTGTGGGGGTCAGTTCCTTTTACCACATGTTACTGCCCCCTTTTAAGTTTAGCTCTTGATAATGAGGCAGCTAACTATAGAGATTTGGCGTTCCAACCCTGGGATCAGACAGACTATCTGGATGTGAATCTTGGTCCTGCCACTGAGTGGCTGTATGACCTCAGGCAAGTTACTTGACCTCTCTGTGCTTTAGTCTCTTCATCTGTAAAATGGGGATAATGGTAGATTTGTCTCATGGGGTTACTATGGGGCTTAAATGAGTCATAACAGTGCTTAGAACAGTGCCTGACATGTGTAAGTACTATATAATCTTTAGCTATTTCTCTTTTATCGATCACCTGAAGATGGGGCCCCTGCTGGGGGGATAGAAGCTCCTGGAAGAACACCACACAACCCATGTGGAGGTGGGAGAGAGCTCCATCTGTATATCAGCTTGCTTGAGAATCTGGGGAGATCATCGGGGCCATATTGCTCCACGGCCAGGACATGGTTGGCCTGAGGCAGTTGCTGAAATAGAGAAAGAGTTCCTTCCTTCGTGGAGGGGAAGGAGGTGAGAAGTTAATTTCTGTAGTGGGTATGCAAAGATGCATTAAGAGGAGACATGTGGTGAGATGACATTTCAAAACTTAACCGGGGGTGTTCCCTGGCTCTCCCATGTGTCCCTTGTCCCCACGACCTCTTCCCAGTCAAGCTAGGCTATGCCGAGTTTATTTTCTAAGGAGAAACGTTTCATAATGTATAAAGAGAAAATAAGATCCACTTCAGGTTTTTAGGCTTTGAAAGTATAGTCCTCAGTGGGGCCCAGAAAGAACTCTAGGAGGCCAGAGGTGTTGTAGCAAGCTTCTCAGACCCCGGGTGGAACTGAGATCCCCCGTCCTGGGTGAGTTGGGGCTGAGGGAGAGCGTGCAGGTGTGGGGTTCCCCTGTGGAGCCACAGAGGTGCGCCATTGGGCTCTCCTTTCTGCCAAGAGCCTGCCGTTCAGCTGGGAGGAGCGCAGTCAGCTGGGAGCCCAGCTGCAGTGCCGTTAGGACTCCCCGCAGCATTCAAGCTGAGCCCGCACTCTCCCTGGGCGGCTTCAGTGAACCATGACTAAGTTGGGGAACCAAGGCTTGGTCATTCATGCCCATTATGAGACCCCTGTGATGGGCAGTCTTTGCCCTGGAGCTCCGGTGGGTGGGGACCGTAGATCTTCATGGCAGTGGAAGCTTTCCTGCCCCATCATGCTTCCTCCCCTATATCTTTCATAGGTGTTCATACCCCACCCCCAACAAGCCTGTCAAACTCCTAACTTCACCTCAGGGTCTGCTTCCAGGGGACCAACTGACATAGCCCCTGAGAAAGGTGTGGCCCAAAGAGGGAACAATAATCTCCCACAGAGTTTTGAGGAATTCAAAGCAGAACCCACACCTTGTCAGAACCCTCCTGTGGCAGACAGACACCGGAGTAGAAATGGCTTCCTGGTGTTCCTGGCACCTGGGGACTTAGCTTCATGGAGCATCTCTCAGCCTTGTATAGTCTGGGGTAGAAGGGACATGACAGTAGTTGAGATAGAGCTGGACCTGAGGAGGTCTCAGGGTCAGGAATGAGGGGTAACCTGAAGCAACCTGCATGAAAAAATGACCCAAGACAGGATAGCATGAGGACAGCTAAGCCGATGCCAGCAAGGATACTGAAAGATTTCTCCCACCCTTACCTTGGCATTGTGTAAGGAAACCCCACGACCCTGCTCAGGAGGGTGTCCATTATAGCAAAGACGGTTTCTGTCCGCCAGGGGGCTGGGTGCTTGAAATAATAGTGAATTCTGTTTTAGAAAGATAAAGGAGATGAAGAGATTATATACATATCTTGCCCACTTGAGCATGTGGCCTGAGACACACGTCCAAGTAACATCATCTGAGGGACAGGAGACAAAACCTGAAGAACCCGGAGGATTTTCAAGGCCAAGGATTTTCTCATCTCCCCTCCCTTTCCCATTTAAGACACATGGCCCCCCACGGGTCCTTCCCAAGCAGCAACCCCCCCCCTCCCGCCCGGCAGCGCTGGCCCTGGAGAGGTCCTCCCCTCTGCAGAACTGTGGGGCCCACCACGGCAGTGGCTGCTGCTGGAAGGCTCGTTTCTGCCGTGGCAGATTGTGAGCAGGCGAGCTAAAAGCCAGGTCGGTGGGAGGCTCAAGGACGCAGCCGCAGGACTGGAGTGGTGTGACTTCATCCAGGAATCAGAGGGAGCGGCAGGCGGCCAAGAGCAGAGACAGGAGGGCAGAGTGTGGGCTGGGTGGGAAGCAGCTTCAGCAGGTCTTGTCTGTTGGCCAGACGACGCAGAGATGAACCAGCCACAGGCGGGAAGGGTGTGAGGCCCTGGCCGGCTCCAGGCTTTTGTTGGCTCTGCCCTTCCTCCCACCCTCGGGGGAAAACATCTGGACAGAGAAGGAATAGATATGTCCCTTTCCTAACCCCTGCACTGCAACAGCTTTGGAGCCCTCAACTTCTCTGTGGAAGGAGGCAGGGTAAAATATGACAGGTGTACACATGAGCAATCTCCCTTACAGCTTATCCTTCTGGTTACCTCATGGGTAGTCTCCCTAAATCTCTCCTTCCATTGTGTCACACCCGTCTTTGAACAATTCCAATGCTGCCTTTTACTTCAAAGATAAGAGTCCAGGCTTCATCAGCCTGGCACTCAGGGACCTCCAGAATCTGGTCCCTTTCTCCTTTCCCCCCACCACTGTTTCAACTCCTGTCAAAACCATCTGTGAGTCAGTCCTCAGAGGGACCTGGCCCATTGCCAATCCTGTGTTCTTGGTCAAGGCATTTTCCAGCTGCTGCCCTTCTCCATCTCCACCAGACCAGTTGTCTCCAGGGTTCATGATCGGCCGGGGTTTCCTCTCCTCCACACAGCTTAGGGCCTCCAGCTGCCTTCCCATTCCCCTCCTCACACCACCTTCTCCCCTACCTCCAAACATAAGTGAGCAAACCTCTCCTCTTCACTGACCATGGTGAGATATGAAATTAATCATCCTCCATACCTCACTGCACCTCCTTGGTTTTTGCCCCCAATTAATAACAATGTAATAACCACTAAATAGTAATCTTTGATCATCACTGAAAAAATGTCCAATTTTGAATTTTAAGATTTTTTAAAAATAGAAGTTCTAATCATAGGGTTAAAGAAAAGTCACCTTCATCAGGAATTAGCGTGCATTTGGTCATTGTTCCTGGTCTCATTTGCAAATACTCCCATGTGGGGAGAGGAGATGGTCTTTGCATTTATGCTGTACCGGCCGGCCATTTGTAACATTTGCAAAGACATCTGGATAATTTCATTTTCATAAGCATTGAGATGTTTGTGGCTCTTTAGACACATTCAAGATGAGGGAGGAAAGTGTATCACCAGGAGTTCATATAAAAATAGTTTGTATGAGTAGCAGGGGGGTTGGTTTCGACGATGTTCTTTGGGATCCCTGGGCCAGGGCTGGGCAGGGATGACCAGGCTGAATGGTGGACCGGGTTCAGAGTCCGGGGCCTGGGCGTGTTCTGACCCGTGGTGCTGGATGTAAGAAGCCTTGGTCCCCGTGTTGTAGTGTGGTAGTGAGTTGGAAGGGCAGAGGTCTGCAGGAGACCTCTGCTCCTGACAGGAAGGTGACAGCACACTGGGGCTTTTTGACAGATCTGAGTTCAAAATAGATTCTGCTCTGCCAGTGGTAAGGTTTGGGGTACGTCACTGCATCTTTTGGAGTATCAGTGTGGTGTCCTTGACTCTAAAATGAGAGTCATGATGTTTCCCACTAGGCCTCACACATACCTGACCCTTAGTGGAAACTCAGTGAAAGACCCACCTTGGGCAGCAGGACTGAATCACAGCATGGGTTTCTTCTGGGACCCCCTGCCCACACCCAGCTCAGCTCATGGCACATAGACTGTTGGTGAAGGAAAGGCTGACTTGAGAGGAGCTAGGAAGCCATGAGAGTCCATCTAGGCAGGGGGATGTTGGGCCTCTGGCTCTGACAAAACTTTGTTATTTGGAAACCAGAACCTTTCTGCCATTTTGCCAAGAGACGTGCTGGGTTCCTAGATAGAGTTGTCTAGTTCCTTGCCTATTAGTGTGTTGTTTTGTCAGCATGGGGCCGAGGTAGCAGAATCCAGCGACAGCTTTTACCTCCTGAGTGCCAGGAAAGCAGCCACTTCACCTGCATGTGCTCTGTAGCCAGATCTGAGGCAACCTGCTCGCATTCACCACAAGAGACATTGGAATCTTTACCAAGAATCCACAGGCCAAGACATTTCCCGGTGTTGGTCAGTAAGAGCTAGTTATATTTCATCCAGGGGAGAAGCAAACATTACTGTGCGACATATTTATAGACTAGTAGTCGAAGTCTCTAAGCGGGCACGTTTTTATGGTATAACTTTGATCCAGAGAAGTGAAATTTGAAAAATCCGTATTTTAAATTTAAAATGTTGATTCCTTTTTTAATTATAAAACTGGAATAATTCCTATGGGGGAAATGACCCCAGGGCATAATAAAAATACATTAAAAATGTAGTAAACCTAGCACAATTAATCTAATTAAAATCAAAGGTTTCAGTCTCCAACAAAATATCAGTGAAATTATTCAGTGTTGCTGGAATTAGTATTGCTAAATATGGATTCTGATGTATCCATCCGATAGCTTAGCACGTGGTGAGAATGTCGGCCTTCTCTGGCCCTGAGCACAGCACAACTCACTCACCTCACTCTCAACTAGACCTGGAAACAGACTGTGGACTCACTCTGGTATTGCAGCCACTCCTTTTCCCCCCTCACCTCCCCTCACCTCCCTAGGACCCTCCTCCCCAGCAACCCACACATTCTAAATTAAGATTAAATCTCTTGTCAGTTATGAACTTTGGGCTCCACGACTGATCCCTGCCCTAATTTTCTAGGGCCTTCGTTCCCTCATGTTCCCAGTGAGATGTGGCTCATTGCTGGGCTCCCTGCTCACTTGGGCACGCACCAGAGAAGCTCTCGGCATCTGTACTGCCCTCTAGAACTCAGCCTTCACCCTGATGACACACTTAAATGTGTGCATTAAGACAAAACCACATTGAACAAATCAGGGCTTCTTGGTCACTATGTCTGGTGTCGGTGGATGGCAGGGGTCAAGGGTTAGGAAAAGGCGAGCAGATGCTGAGGGCCTAGGGAGGGACAGTAACTGGCAGGGATGGATGGCTTCAGTATAAGAAGCCAGTACCATTATTGGGCAGACAAGCAGACAGTAGGATGCCAGCAGGCCTGCAAATCTGGGAGAGCTGTGGCCTCAGTCTAAGGTGAGTGGCCAGGGCTGGGCAGCCAGTATACCTGGAAGTGATGGGGAACAGCAGGGCCTAAGGAGATGAGAGCGGACCCCTGAGGTAGCCTTGAGTTCCTGCTCTTGGCCCTCCTTGGATTTCTCTACGCAGAGAATAGTTCTGGAAGGCTAGTTTGGGAACAGCGTGTATGGTATGGGAAGGGGAACCTGAGCCACAGGTTAAGAGTTGCTTTTGGTGACACCTAAGGCTCCCTAGGAATGTAACAAAAGCAAATAGACAAGCTTTGAATGTTAATTAAGTATGCGTTACCATGTGGGCAGAAGATGGGAAAATATGATTTTTCTAACACTTTCAGGTCTAAAATACAATCCTAAAAGCCCATACTATGCCAAGCCCCTCAGCATCCCATGTGAAAATATGCTTTTATTTTAAAAACAGACTTTATGAGTTTATGTTGATATAATACACAGGAAATTACTTATAGTCTGAAATAAATGACTAAAGAAGAGGGAAAAGAACATGGGACTGGGTGTTAAGAAATGATCTCATTGTCTCAGGGCCGCACCTCATTCAGTTCTGAATCCTAAAATTCTCACATTTATTATTCCTTGAAATGCTCTGCAGGTAAATACAAGTCAGAGAAGCAAACGCACGTGGCAGGGTTTAGAGCAATATTTTTGTAGGTAAGCATGGGCTTGACTTTCAGACGCTGGTAGAATTTCTTGAAAATCATTTT
The DNA here is from genome assembly GCF_023065955.2 of Ursus arctos. Taxonomy (NCBI): domain Eukaryota; kingdom Metazoa; phylum Chordata; class Mammalia; order Carnivora; family Ursidae; genus Ursus; species Ursus arctos. The sequence continues at coordinate 26,689,651 of NW_026622875.1, forward strand.
ATTTCTATGAAAAGAAATAAAATGATCCTCAAATACTCTCCAGGTAACCTATAAAAAATCACCCTTGCCATTCTGGTTTGGGGTCAGAACCACAGGGGGGGAAACATTTTAAATCTATCCCTGCTCTGGAGCCTCCATCATTATGTCATAAAAATGCCCTGCACCGTTCCCTAATTCCTTCTGTTCTTACGTGGAGCCAGCGCAGGGAGGGGAGAGGCCGTGTAGCAGCACAAACCTTCCCCACAAACGGAAGGTTATCAAGGGAGTGGGAAGGTCGCTGTGCTTGCTGGTGCCTTGACATTGTTAGGAAGGAAGTGAGAAGCCATTAACTTCAAATGTGTCCAATTCCATTTTATTGCGTATCGAGTGTTTGGCCAGAAAAAGGCCCATTCAGTTTAAGATTTAGCAGCAACTAACAAATTCTAGTATTTAAAGTAACAGAAAGTAGAGAACGAAGCAAAATAGCATTGATGCGCATTAGCTATTTTGCCAACGTGGTTTCCAAAGGGAGAAGATTAAGCCTGAGAAGTGGCTCTGATGGGCCCGAATACACTGACTGGGAAGAAACCACCCTGCGGGATTCCTGTGCCGGGGGCACACGAAGTGTGCTTTATTTCCTCCTGCCAGCAGAAATGGAGTCAATGGATCATGCAAGAGAGTAAATGGAAAACCCTTCCCATGAAGAAGGCAGCTCTAGTGTGAGGCTGGGGCTCTAACTGACCTTGTCTTTGGCTCAGTCGAGCCCCAGAGTTAGCTTTGGTTTGCTGAGCTGTTCGCCTGCTTCTGAACACGGTAGATTGTGCTCTTGGGGCAAAATGCACAGGGCTGGATAGGCTTTTAAATCACCAGAGGAAGGTGAGGGAGCTGCCTACGCATCTGAAGCCGTCAGCCCTGCAAACCACCCCTGCTGGCCAAGACTATGTGGCCTCTGGCTTCTACAGGTGGGCTGGATTGCTTGCATTTGGAATAGTTTGCTTTCTCCTCCCATCGTACTTCCTGTTTTTATCTCTAGCTTAAACCAGGGATGTCACCGTACTTAGCAGGAGGGCCTCACCCCTAGTTACCTGCGTGAGCCCAGGCTAATGATTTGATGATTACATTTCCACTTATTTCTTTAAGTTCATAATTTAAGGCCACTGAGATAGTTTTGAACCTTAATTCTATAATCCCATGATCATAAAGCCCTCTGAGCTTTGTGTCATCCACAAATGTGATACGTGTGCCTACTCCTGCTTCATAGGAATCCTCTGGTACCGAATTGATACCGAACACACCGGAGAGCCTTATGGCGGCATCCAGGGAGGGAAGCCTTCCTGCAGATGAGAGGGACCTGTCTTGGGGAGGATTTCGCCTGGCTGCTATTATCCAAGCTTCATTTCTCCATATTTTATGCGTCTTTTTCAGAGTTCTTGAAGGAAACGATGTACATTGAGTATTCTGTTTGTTGAACTTTGCCCAATTTTGGTGTGCCTGGGGAGCCACTAGTGACCTCTGTTTGGATCACTCTCACTCAGGATGCCCAGGTTCTGTTTCTTCTTCCTTAGAGAATGGGGACCTTGCAGTTCCGTAGGCTCTGGGTATTGCTTTCTGGTGGTTGTTTCTTGAGCACCAGCTACATTGTAGGTGGTTTCCATGCTTTATCTTTAATCCCTCCATCAGCTCTGAAAGAAAAATACTCCATCCCCCTCTTCCCCTACCCCTACCTCTACATCTAACGTCTTATTCTAGGAAGTGAGACTTAATATGCTGAAAGGACTTTCCTCACACCACACAGTTGACCAGTGGCTGTACCATGATTTGAACCTAGGACTGTCAGTTTCCAAATCTAACCACAGTACCTTCCATTTTCCAAGTCCATGGAAGCTGGAGGACAGCTTCATGATCTCATTTGCATGCTCCTTCGGGGCCTTTGGGTATGCGTCTACTCCTGATCATCTGAACTCACATGATGGAGCTGCCATCTGGGGAATTCTCTTTCTCTTTGTGACTTTCAGCCGCTCTTGCCCATTACGCACATGCTCTGGTGCTCAGGTCAGACCAGGACTGCATACTGCTTTGGGGCAGGTCGTGCCCATGAGGCCAGTGTCCGCAGATCCTGGGACTAGGACTGCAGCAGAGGCAGCAGGAGGGCTGTGGCCACCCAGGAACCTATCCTACTCTACCCGGGCTAAGCAAGGTGGGCTCCAGGGGCTTCCCATCCTTCCTGCCCCCGGCACACTCTTCTTTCTTCTTCCATGGGGAAGGCTCACGTCAAGAGCCTCTGCAGCTTCGTTGTGGCCTCATGAAGACTTTTCTTCTGAGTCAATGGCTGAAATGATCACAGTTCTCCTCTAAGTGGGTGAAACCCAGTGTCAAATTTCTTAGCTGTTTCCAAAACCCTAGCATATTTTACTGCTGGGAGGACAGATGCCTGCTCAAGTGTCTGATGAAAACACTTAAGTTTTATTGTTATTTGACATTCATTAGAGAACCATCTTCCGTAGGCAAAATACAAGACATTTCTTTAGACAGGAGCCATAAAAGGACTAATGGTGGGTCATAGGCCAGATGGTATGGAAGCAAGATGAACTGAGCCCTTGAGCCACACCAGCTCGGTCCCGCACTGCCTTTGAGAACTGAGAGGGATGTGGAGAAGTAAGAAACAGATGATTCCAGGGCACTAGCGAAGATGGTGAACACAGAGCCCCACTCATTTCAGGGACAGCAGCCATATTACCCAATGTCCTTTCTCAGCCAAGATTCTGAAGAAGTGCTTATTGAATTAATGATGTTTACTGGAGACTAACTGCATGTTGGGCTCTCCCAGTAAACCTGAAGATGAAGGCTGCTGGTTTCAGCTTACGGGACAGGAAGGTGAGGCTGAGAGGCTGAGAGGAATGAACTTTACCAAGGATACCCGCTCGTCAATGGTGTTGTCGCGATTTGAACCCAAGTCTATCAGAGTCTCATGTCCGCATTCACTTCCCTTCACTTATAGAATCCTGAGTCCAAATACTCATTTTATCTCCAAATAAGGAGCAGAATGTGGAGAGAACAGAGAGAGAAAGGGAATCAAGCACCCATGACTACAGGGTAGGGAAAGAGGATGTAAGGTGTCCTCTCTACTATAGAAATCCCAAGACTCCTCACTTCTTGTTCCAGAACTGACCCTTGAGGTGTTGGCAGGGGATAATTGAGAATGTGAGAAGACAGGGAGAGGGATAGAAGGTGCCTGCAAGCATCGGCTCAGCATCCAGGGGAGCAGTCACTCCTCCACAGCTGCCACAAGATGAAGGCAAGAGGAAATGAGATTGACTCGCCACAGGGTGTTTTTACGTTAGATATATGGACAGAGGACTTTACAGTGAGGATTCCTTCCCGGTCCCTTTAATCACATCTCCTTGGAAAGCTTCTCTTGCTTCCCCAATTGTGGCCACAGAATTTTGCAACAGGGCAATACCTATTAATCAGCCCGATATAACTTTAGGGCACTTTGGCTTAAAGGTGGGACTTTCTTGGAAAGATTTCTCCAGACATGCCCCTGCAGAGATGCCAACATTTTTTTGCACTGACCCAGGTATTTTCTAACCATTTCTGCTTAGTTGATACTGCCTACTTGTTCTTTATACCTGAACCTTCTTTTCCTCTTCTAGTACCAGTCCCCCCACCCCTTCCTCCTTCTTACTGTACTTCTGCCCTTTTGGAAAAGGAATCTCTTTCATGTTCAGAAATTCATTTCCAGTTGCTGGGGCCATGCTACTTCCTTCATTGGGAAGAAGTGAAGGAAAACGCCCTCTCTGGTACCCTTCCAGAGAGGAGGCTGCTGTATTCTAAGACTCATTAAACTCCATCTGGTAGGTATGTCTTGATGAATTTTTCCTACAGGAGAGTTTTACCTTGATGCCTATTGACGGTTTCCCATGTTTTGGGGGCATAAGCCTCACGTTATAAAATGTGGGGATCACCTGCTGCTCTCTGTCCATAAAACCATGCTGTCAAATTAAGGAAATAAGCCAAGCAGATGTGAGTGAACCCACAACCTCAGCGTGGTTTCATTTTAATGCTAACTGTCCTATTTGGAGCAAGAGTAATTAGAAAATCAGCAGCAAGTTAGGGGAAAAAAATTGCTGAGCTTTATAATTACTTGGGGTGGAGAGAGAATCTGGGATCCATTACTGAAGGTCTCATTAACTTCCCCATTCTGAGAGTCAAGCTGCAGCAGCCAGAGCCGCGAAAGAAGGGAAGGAGGCAGCTGTGAAGGAAAGAAGCCAGGCATGGGGCCCATGGTCACCTTCACTTTGCCATAGGAAGCCCGAGGCTCTTTGTGCTTTTTTTGTGTCCCGCTAACATGGTCACTTCTGTGCTGTGCTTGGCCAGAGACTGAGGGGGAGTTTACAAGTAGGTGTTCTCATCTGGTCTCTCCACATCTGTCCCTTGCCCTTCTTTCCTCATTGGTTCTCTCTCCACAGTCCCCACTGACACACTCTTCCTCATTGCCCCCTCCCCCATTCCTCCAGGCTCTGGTGAGGTTCATGTATATGTTTCCTGGATTTGGACATCTGTGTCTCTCCTTTAGTCCTCAGGGACACAGTGCCCTTCCCACATGCACCCTTGCATGTTGACTTATGTCCTCCAGAAATGTATGAAGTCCTAACCTCAGTACCTCAGATTGTGACCCTTTGGGACATAGACTTGTTGCAGATATAATGTTAAGATGACATATCCTCCACGAAGGTGACTGGTGTCCTTAGAAGCAGAGACACAGAGACACCAACACGTGAGGGGAAAAGGCCATATGATGACAGAGGCAGAGAGTGAAGTGCTGCAGCAGCAAGCCAAAGAAAACTGAGGATTGCTGGCCACCACTGGAAGGCAGAGGCAAGGAAGGAGCTATCCAGCTCACTAGGGGCAAGTTGAGCAGAATGTACCAGAAGATGAGCTCAGGATCTGGGCCTCTGTATCTCTACTTCCCCATCACCTGGCCCACTCCCAGAAAGGAAGACCCTCATCATAATCGGGAATTCTCTCTGCACCCCGGTTTTCTCCTAAGTCTTGATTTTTACACTGGGCGTGAACGTAGGGCAGGAGTGACAGCGCTCTGCTATTGCTCTCTACCCAGGCACTACGCCCTCTCTGCAGAGAGGCCTGGGTTCTTGCCTTCTGATGAGTCTCTCCTACCCTTCTAGCCCTCTCTTTTATCTACTTTCTGGCTGACAACTAAGCTGTGGTCTTGACTGTCCCACAGCTTCCTGTCACTTTGAAATTCCTTGTTGAGTAATCTAATCTCTCATTGCTCTGTAGCTGCCTTGTCTAGCTCTTTTGTCCAGAGGGCTATCCCATTCATCCTTAGCCCTGGGTCCTGTGTTTCCCTTCAAAGACCAGTCTAACGACTATTTATTGATTCCTTCATTCAATTTGAGTACCTACTATGATATACTTACTATAATATACTTACTATGACAAGTATGATATACCTAATGACAAATATACCATGTATATGTACCATTATATATTGGTAAACACAGCAGTGGTCCTGGTCCAGTGTGGATACAGAAGAGTCAATTGCCACTTTCCTAGTTAAGAATTGTGGCAAATGTTGAGAAGGGAAAGAACAGGCAACTGTGAAAGGGGATGATAAGGAAGGTCAACTTAGATTGGAGCCTTGGAGCAGAAAGTGAAGCATGGGAAGGGGCTCATCTTGCTAAGAGATGGAAGAAGGATATTACAAAAAGAGAGAGTGACAGCATGTGCAAAGTCCTTAATAAGGGAAAGATTTTGTTAAGTTCAAGGAATTGAAGCCTAGTGTGTTGGATGGAGAGTTATGTGACGAAGGTGGATGTAGGTAATGCAGACCTTTGGGCCATAAAAAAAATTAAGAATATGCTCTTAGAACAATGGGAAGCCATTTAAAAGTTTTACATAACTGTATGGAGAATTGCCTGATGGGATCAGAGGGGAAGCTAGGAACCAGTCAGGAAGGTAGGTCAGTAACCCAGGCCAAGGGCAGGGAAGTGGCTGTAGAGATGGAGATAAGGGGATAGGATGGAGGTGGGTTTTGGAGTTGGAGTCAGTAGGACTTGTGTATGAATTAGTGGGGCAGAGTGCTGATGGTGAAGGAGGAGCACAAGATTATAGCTTGAACAACAATTTAGAGACTTCTATGGGAGGAATGGGTTTGGGGATAGAAGTTAGGATTCAGTGTTGGGCATGGGGATTTTGAAATTTTTGAGAGATTTCTGAGTACAGATGTCAAGCATGCAGTAGAATTTATGAGTCTGGAGCTCTAAGGAGAGATCTGGGTTGATTTCAGATGGTGTGTAAAGTCAGGGGATGGACAAGATCCTCTGAGAGAGTAGCATAGGGCAAAGAGAAAGTGGGAAGTAGAGCCAGGCTCTGAGGACAGAAGAGGAGGAGTTGGCAAAGGAGATTGCCAGAGAGGTAGAAGGTTAACCAGAAGTGTGTTGTGCTGTGGAGTTAGAGGGAAGAGTTTGTTTCAAGAAGGAGGGAGCATCAAGAATGTGAAATATTGCTGAAAAACCAAATGTCCATGGGGTCTGGCAATATGGCAACCTGGGTTGACTTTCACAAGAGCAGCCTCCTGTGCCACATGACCTCCCAAGTTCACAGCAGAACAGACGCAAGAATCAGGCTCCCTGTTCCTGACCTCTTTAAGATAATAGACTGTCAAACCCCCAACTCTATCTGCATTTTACCACAGACACCTTCGGGCCCCGCCCATGTCATTTCTCCAACATGTGCAACCCCTTTGCATGTGGGAACATCACACACATGGACAGACCTTTAATTTTGTCTGGTTTGGATCTGAATTTCCTGCTCCACTTTAGCTGACTGAGCCCTCAGATACCCCATCCCACTGTTTTGGGTCTCATCTGTAAGTTGTAATCACTCTTCCCAGCTGGCCTGCCTCCCACCTCCCTCATTTTCTGACTTAGACTGTTCCTCATTATAGCTCATGTTTGCTTAAGATCATCCTTAAATTCTTTTTATCTCTGCTGTGAACTCTTTAAAAAAATCTTCCTGGATCTTTGATTGGTTGTTGTTTGATGCTTTTTTTCAAAGGCAGCTTTACTAAGTCTTTTCTAAGCTTTTTTGGTCCCATTCAATTAGAGCTAAGGATTCAGCCAGCCATCTCATTTCTGATTTGAGGTCACTCAATGTGTACATTTAGACTCTTAACTCATATATTTCTTTACTCTTGGCTTATTAAGTCTACTTGCCTCAGAAATATAGCATTCACTTTTTTTCAGCTGAAAAATACATCTTTAATATCACTGTGGGTGAGCATTTGAGACTCACAATGACAAATTCTAGACAGCCCAGGTGCCTATGACATCTTGACTGGCTCCAAGGTCACTTGGGCCTCCTGGGTAGGTGGGGGTGAGGTCAGGGTCCTATGTGTGGGTAGCCTCGGTGACCTCAATCTTTGTTCCTCTCTCCTTGATTTCTTCTAATCTTTCTCCTCCTCTTCTTTTGGGTTCTCACTCCCTTCCTGTTTGCCCCAAGGTTCAGCCACCCTCCTCTAGCCACCTCCTCCCCACACCGATCCTTTCTACAGTTACCTGAATGAGGTGACACAGTGGGAATGGAGTGGGCTCAGTGTTAATGTGGCTGTTTCCCTGGTAGGGAGATTGGGGGCAGTGGTGGTGGTAAGGACTGGAACTTGGGGCAAGAACTAGTACATTCTTGTACCTTCCACTTCTATAACTAAGACAAAATGGATGCTGCCAGTATGAGGATTCATTTCTTTCTGAAACCTCTCCCTGACCTTCTTGGGTCTATAAAAGAAATTCATATTCTTCATATTAGCCCAAATTTGATTCTCCTTCTTGCCAGCTAATACCATGGCCTTCTTATGCTAATAATGTCTGCCCTTCCTTACCTGGATTATGTCACAAAGAATTCTGCGTTAACTTGACAAGAAACAGCTTAGGGTTCAAATTTGTTTCTCCCTCATTCTTCAATGGGGGTATAGGGAGTGTGTAATAAAGTTTTATTTTATCATGCCATATAATCAAATGAAGTTGGCATAAACACAATGAAATCAATTTAAGTAACGCATTGTGTGAATGCCAGGCCTGTGCTAGATAGTGAGGACCTGGAGGGAAAAGAGATTCAGTCCTTGTGTCAAGAAGCTCAGAGTTTACTGAAAAACAAAGCAAAACAAAAAACCAAAAATTGGAGTCCCAACAGGATCAGTGCTGAGGTTCAGGTATGCCAGCCTTCGGGGTCAGGGGAGTGACCCAGAAGCGCAGAACTTATCTTGTCCACATTATGGTTCAGACACCTGCACACATTTGTTTGGGCCCCAGTGGATGCCAGGGATGGACAGCAAGCCCCCTGAGCTAGGGGAGTGACCAGCACAGGTATTGGGCCCAGCAGCAGAGCCTGAGTATGGCAGGGGGCAAATTGTTTAGGTACATGTCAGGCTGTATCTGAACCCATCCCTATCTACCTCCTAGCTGGGAAGGGAGGAATGGGTATCAAAACTGAAAAATGTGTTGTGTTCTCGTCACAGAATTAAATAATGTCGTAAGTGATGTGACTCATGCATAAACTAAAGACTAGGCGACACACACACACACAGATGTATGTATTAATATAAGGGGCTTGGGGATTAGTAATTTTAGCAAGGCAAGGGAGGTGAAATAGATCAGTGCAAAAAAAAAATAAGGCAATCCAGTGCCTAATTTGAGTGTCAGGTGTATATTGTTTCCAAAGAAACCTATGGGGGTTTCCAGTTAGCGTATGAAGCTAATGTAAAAAAGTTCAACAAAAAAACCAAATAGTCTGATTGGCATTTAACTGGAGTATGTATATTTGTGCCTCCTAAATTCAACACCATGGTTGACCAACTTGGCTTCATAGGGAAAAAGTTGGCATCAGAGAATTGTGGTCCGCTTTTATTCAGCATGAAAGGGAGAGAGAAGAAAATATTTGTCCAACACCACAGAACTATTGAAGGGATATGCATATTTAAAAATGGTCAGATGACTGCATACTTTGTAGGTTGCTTCTTATCTATTGTGCAAACATATTAAATTAATAAGAAAAATCTCTTTACAGAGGGAAAAAAAGAAAAAAGGGGCCCAAAGCAGATTTTCCCCCTTGCCATGGTACCCTCTGCCTTCAAAAGTAGTGCTTGGGACTCCAGAAGAGCATGCATTTTCTCTAGTGGAAAGTTGTGAGGCCAGGAAATCATGAGACTAGTAATGGGGTTTCAGAAGTAGAGCTGCTTGTGCCCAGAGATCAAGGAGGGGTGTCCAAGTGGGTAGTGGGTAGACTGTGGCAGGCAACTTGGCCAGGGCATCAGGGAGCTAAAAAGGGGTGGACCACAGAGGAGGAAGCAGCAGCCTAAACTGTGCATAAGACACCTCCTTTCCATCCACCAGGGCCTTCCCCAGAGATACAGGAAAGAGGGAGGACTGAGGAAGCCTTACATTTGATGAGGGGTGGCCATCGATTTGGCAGATCAGGACCACAGTGTTAAAGTGACCTTGGCTAGGATCTGTAAGTGGTGGGCCCAGGGGACACTCAGGTTATATAAATATGTGAGAAAAATAGTAGCATCATCAGAATAGGTTAACATTAATTACTTAAGACATAAAGAGGTCTATGCCAGCTCATGAGTAAATGTCCAACGAGTAGACCATAAAGTAAGGGTTGAGAGGAGGGAGAAGTCCTGTGGGCTGGCCTGATAAGGTTTGACAGAGAGGATGGATGGGGCAGGGCTTGCAGGTTGGAAGATTGGTGAGGTGAGCAGATGAGGAAAGGCATTCTCTTGATGACAAGAGAGGGAATTTCCAGTTTCAGCCCTGACATTTAAGGAGCTTGGAAGTCATCAGTCCCATCCTCATGGAATAAGAAACAGCTAGACAAACAGAAAATCAAATTTTCTTGGACTCACCAAGAACTGTGGTTGCAAGGCAAACCAGAACTCTAAAATCTAGAGAGACAGGAACATCCACGGAGAGAGCAAGCAACCATGATTTGCTTACCAGAGAAGAAGTCACTGGAGTCACACACTGGTAGGAACATTTAAATGGTAATTTCGGTCGTTTGCTGGAGGCTGTGTGTGTGCTGGTGTGACAGTGAGAGACCCCTATGGGCCACCATCTTAGGTGGTCCTCCACATTTTTATAGACGTTCACACCAAAACCCCAACATATTTTCACAGTGAGAATGGTAGAAAGATCTCCCATGGCTCTGGCAGGGGGGAGGAGCAATCATTGTGAAACCTGGCCTAAACCTTCTCCATAGCACAAGCTACTCTGTGTGAGAAAGGACTTGGCTGGAGCACAGTCCTGGAAGCTTATCCCAGCGGAGGGAAAGGAGTGTCCCTCCAGCCTTCCTGTCTCACCCGAGGGAGAGAAAGCCACAAAGTCAACAGAAGACAGAGCCTTAAGGAAATAGATTTGCAGTGCTTACCAGGGAAGGGTGTAGGGGAAAAGATGCTGACCTTAGTAACTTTGGAAATGACCTCAGTCGCTATTTAAGACTAAAGTCAAAGGATTCAAGGCTAAAAACAAAAGGAACCGTGCACAAACACAGTACTGTAGCTGGCAAAGTTGTTGCCCATGGGGGTAAGGTTAGCAATTCTGAAGCCGCTGTACACTCACTGATGGAGGGGCGTTCTGCAAAATATCTCAAGTTTTAAGATCACCAAAAACAATGAAATTCTGAGAAACTGTCACCGTCTAGAGGATCCTCAGGAGACACGGCAACAAAATGTAAGGTTGTATCCTGGATGAGATCCTGGAACAGAAAATTGGCATTAGAGGGGCATCTGGGTGGCTCAGTCGTTAAGCGTCTGCCTTCAGCTCAGGGCGTGATCCTGGAGTCCTGGGATCAAGTCCCATATCGGGCTCCTCTGCTGGGAGCCTGCCTCTTCCTCTCCCACTCCCCCTGCTTGTGTTCCCTCTCTCGCTGGCTGTCTCTCTGTCAAATAAATAAACAAAATCTAAAAAAAAAAAAAAAAGAAAATTGGCATTAGATAAAAACTCAAGGCGTCTGAATCAAGTATGGTCTTTAGTTAAAAATCACACATTACTATTGGTTTATTAGTTGTGACAAGTGTCCCTTGTTGACATAAGAAGTAAATAATGGAAACTGAGTTCAAGAACTCTGTCCTATCTGCACAACTTTTCTGTAAATCTAAAAATACCCTCAAATAAAAAGTTAATGAAAAAGGGAAAAAATTTTTTTGAAGGACAAGGGAGGGAAAAGAAAGGTTGAAGATTAAGGGAGGGTACTCAGCTGTAGAGGAGAAGCTGTCCAGAGATTGAAGCACAGAGAGGCAGAGACCTGGCTGGCAGGAGCAGGCCACTAGCAAGGAATCTCTGTAACACAGGGTCCGTGTCTGCAGGCAAGGTCCTGGGAAGCAGCTCAGTGGGGTTCAGCAGCACTTTTATGCTCCGTTCATTGAATGTCTACTTAGTACCGGCCACTTTACAAACACCTCATTTCCTCCCCCAACAACACCCTGAAGTAATTACTCTTCTCTTCTTTGTGCATTTGGGGACATTGAGTCTTAAGAGGCTGTGTGTCTTGATGGCTTGAGCAGACAGTGTGGCTAGAGTTTGATGCCAGCTCTGTGTGAGTATGCGCTCTTCGTACTACCTAACTGCTTCCATTTACTAAACACACAAACCACCAACCAGGCCCCATGACGAGGCTTTAAATGCATCATCACCTAAAATCCTCAGTTTGGGGAGTAGGTTCCATCCTTATCCCAGTTTTACAGATGAGGGAATAATCTTAGAGGGTTTAACAGGAGAATTTCTGAAGTCCCACAGAGAAGAAATGGTGGTACAGATATTCAAACACAGGTCCTCGGGTTTCTAGAGGCCAGATATTAAGCCACTAGCTCCTGTCACTTTCCAGGGTAAGGACTGGAGTAGTTTTCACTGCCTGGCATAAGACGTAGCAGGCCTCTCCCTGGTCTAGTTCCCCTAAGTGTGGGACTGGTTGGAACCACCAAATGACTGCGGAGGCCCTGTTCCCCATCCTCATCTCTCATTGCCCAGAGATCTACATTTCACACCGGAAGGCCGGCCTGCTGAGGGTGTTGCTACATGTGACACCAACGCAGTTTCCTGCCTCAGCTCAGCAGAAGAGTGGCAGTTTCTTCTACCGCCGGCTGCAGACCTCTGTAACGGATCCCATGATAAAGCTTTCTCGCAGTACCTCAACTCTCTCAAACCGCTCGCTTCATGGTGGCTTCGGGTGCTCAGGCAGTGGCCTGCCGTGCGAGTAAGGTCCGTGACACACAGGGTTAAAGCTACATGACCTCTGCTCAGTAGGTGAGCTACCAGCTGCATGCCGGCCATTTGTATATGTTAATGTACTTGGGCTGCAGAGTCCTCACAGCTTGCATTGCTTGGCGGGTGCCTGATGCGGGAGCAGGTTTACCTGCAGAAGGCACATATCAAGAGAGCCAAAGTCTCAAAGCCCATGAGAATGATGTCCGAGATCTCCTGTGTCCACGTATGTTAGTAGGCTTCAGAAGACAGGTAAGGCTTGCACTCCACATAGAGGGTCCCTGGAAGATGTCTCTGGAAACACCATCATCCTCAACAAGGCCAGAGCGTCAGGGAACGGTTAACTCTGGCAATGGCCTGCCAGGATGCTTTCCACTGACTTTGTTCAAAGAGTCAGTAGGCCACCTCCAGAATTGTGATGAGCAGAGTTTGTCCTGTGTCGTGACTGTGCAGTGTGATAATGACAATGTAATTCTAGGTTGCGACAGACGCATTATTCCCTGGAGACATTATCACTCTTCCTTGAGAAATACTACTGCATAAGAGTTTTGCGAATTAAGTTATGAGCTGTGGCAGTAACCAAATCTAAGATGGGGATTTTCTTGTATTTTCACCATTTTGTGAGGCAGAACTGGTGAAGTAGTATTCCTACGTATCTCCTGTTAATCCCCTAGATTTTGTTTTTCCAAGTTTTTACTTAAATTCCAGTTAACATACAGTGTAATATTAGCTTCAGGTGTAGAATTTAGTGATTCAGCACTTCCATACAAACCCAGTGCTCATCACGAGTGTCCATTAAGAAGGTGAAGAAAGAAGTGTATCATCACTTGCAGGGGAAGGTGCACCAGATCATGGCTACCGAAGAAGGAACCCAGAGATAGTTCTGTCTGAGCCTGACCCCTCTGGCTTGGGTGAGCCAAAAGGAAAGCAAGTGGTCAAAGAAAGGTTTTTGCATGTATTTTAGAATTTTACCAGTGGCAACAGGGGATAGGAAATTGATTTCTTTACAATTTGGATTTTTCTGCACCAACAAGGGATGGACTTGGAAGAAAGAGAAGGAAAACAATGTTAAATTTTATGGGCCAGTTTGGGGCATTTTATTTTGCAAGCATTGTGTTCTTTGGACTATGTAGTTATCATCTGCTGCATATTGTTTAACACTGTCTGGCAGGCTTGGTTGGATGACATAGCTGGACATTATTTAAGATGGGAAATAGGATAGCAGTGACTCCTTGGACTACTGCCTGATGGTGTAGTTGAGGTTCCTTGGCATGACTGGCAAATTGGAGGGGTTTTTCTGCCAGATAGCTGTGTGTAATGGAGACTGATGAGCCTCCTGTGTGAATTCACCCTGATGGGAGAAGGAGCCAGGCATAGTTCATGTATCCAGAACAAAAGCCTTAGTTGTTGGCAGGGTACTCATATTTGCTCCTAGCCCAGTTGCCATTGGACTCATCCATTCCTCCAAAACACTTTTATTGAGGCATTAATATGTACACGTCACTGTGTTATGTGTGCAATTGCAGCAGTGAACAGTGCAGAGACAATGAGTGCTCATATCCTGTGGACATTAGGGTGGCTGAGAGTAAATTTTGAAGGAACTGATGCTCTAAACCATCTGGCAGACATAGGAGCATAAGCAGTTCACTTTCTCTGTAACCAGGTGTCAAATGGAGAATGGTCTCCCCGTAATTTGGACCTGACCACTATGGCACTTTGACACCATGAGGTCTCAGGGGTATTGGTGGTACTTTCCAGAGAGGCAAGAGGGAGAGATTATATCCAACAAAGCAGAAATCTCTGGGCCCAGAAGAGCAGGAATGAGACCACAGTGCCTGCTGGGGCAGTGACAGAGACCATGACGCTCAGCAGAGATGCGGGTGAAAACGTTGGCCCAGCAGAGCAGCGATGGCGAAGAGGCAGGGTCTGTGATGCCTTGAGGAGTAGTGATGAAGGACCAAGATGAATAGAGGAGGAAGGACAGCGTTACTGGGAGAACTTTGTGACTACATTGCTGAAATTCCCTGGTGTCACCCAGAGATACTGGAGAGTTCTGGTAGGACAGAAATCTGTTTTTCTTTTTGTTTTTTTGTTTTTGTTTTTTTGCTACTAATATGACCTCATATGTACTCACCTGCTGTTGAGTTCTGAAGAAACTTTATTATAATAGTCATAATGAGGACACCACCACCACCACCACTCTCTACCACCATCACCACCACCATAATTATGGCTGCTATTGAATGCTTACAAGAGGCCAGGAACTGGGCTATGAACCTCAAATATATTACTGCTAATTTTTAGAAGGATTACAAAGAACTTCCACTTTGGGCCAAAACGGAGTAACAGTGATAAGGATTATCCTACTGTCTGAAATAACAACAACAACAAAATAGCCAAAATATATGAAAGAATGGTTTTCAAGACATGGATATCAGGCAACAGATGATAATGATACCTGAAAGATAAGTAAACAAAGTCAGTCTATGATTACCCCAGCTTACCGACCACGGTGTAGGGAAGGGGTACACAGGCTGAGCCCAGCAGACTCCCTGAGTTAAGAAGCCTGAGATTCCAGAAAGACCAAGGCAACTAGAGTTTGTAGGACATGGTACCAACAAGGAGAGAGCTGCATAGAGAAAGAAGTCCCGAGATCTGCAGAGGGTCTCTCTCAACTACCGATCAGTGCCTGAATGTAAGGAAAATAACCAAGGCTAGGAAGAGAGTCAGTCAAAAGAATTAGAGTTAGTAGTGCCCAGTGCTCTTACGGAGTGGGGAATATGCCTGTTCCTAATGGTCAGAATGGAAAATATCATGATGCATAGGGTATTAGATAGAGATTTCAGAAAGATCTTTCCTCAGTAGTAAGAATAATTAGTCCTAGATAGCTATGTCCCACTTAACAAATCTTTAAGATGTGGAAGAATCAAACAATTTATAAGCAACTTAATTGATCCTAAAACAAATCTCAACATATTTGTAAGAATACAAAATATCCAGCACCCAACAAGGTAATTGCAATGTCTGGCATCAAATAAAAAAATTACCAGATATACAAAGAAGCTGGAAAATATGAACCATAATGAGAAGAAAAATTTATCAACTGAAACCAATTCAGAATGAACACAGTCAAGGACAAAAAGTTTAGCGGAGACATAGAAAATATTAAAAAGATTGAATTGAACTAAAGATAAAAACTATAATGTGTGAGATGAAAAATTCGATGATGGAATTAAGGACAGATTGGACATTGCAGAAGAAAAGATCAGTGAACTTGAACACTAGAAATGATCTAAAATGAAACACAGAGACTACTGAAGCCTGGCACTCTTGATACATACTACAACATGATAGATCTCAAAATAATTACACTGAGCAAAAGAGATCACACACACACACCAGTACATACTGTGTGATTCCATTTATATAAAATTCTGAAAATGCATAATAATCTATAGAAAGCTGATTACCAGCTGCCTGGGGATGGGGAGGGCAGGAAAGGGTAGGAGGAAAAGGCAGAGAAGAAACCTCTGGGAGGAAGGTGTTTGTTTATTACCTTGATCTTGGTGATAGCTTTATGGGTATATGCATATGTCAAAACTCATCAAATTGTATACCTTAAATATTTGAAGTCTGTTGTATGATAATTATATCCCAATAAAGGTGTCAAAAAAATAGAAGGTATTACTACACCTATTTTAAAGATGAGAGAACTGATATCCAGGGAAGTTAGGTGACTTGCCTAAGACATAAGAGAGTGATCCAGGTTTCTTAATTGTGTGCCTTATAGTGGCAACAGATGGTAACATCAAAGCTACTATTTCTTTAACATGCTTTCTGAAGGGCGATCCCTGGGTGGCTCAGTTGGTTAAGCATCTGACTCTTGATTTCGGCTCAGGTTATGATCTCAGGGTCATGGGACTGAGCCCTGCATCCGGCTCCACACAGAGTCTGCTTGTCCGCCCCTCACTGACCTCCAATAAATTAAATAAATAAATAAATAAATAAATAAATACATACATACATACATACATACATACTTAAAAAACATGCCTTTTGAAGGGATTCTATTTTTTTAAGTCCTATAATAAGAAGCATTTGTTGATGGACCCTCTCTAATATATACAGTACTTACTGCCACCTTACACATTATAAATCTATTAATTTAGTTGTGAAATGTCAATTCTTCCCACATCTTCCTGGCCAGTATAAAGGAAGCTCTTGAGAGCAGGGATTTTGTTTTGTCACTATTTGTATTAAATATTTCTTATATGGCTTCTTTGTCTCCTGTCCTAGCTGTCACTTTGGTAAGCAAGCATGTGTGAGCTTTACAGAGACGTTGTAACTGGTCAGTGTCCTGTCTCCTGCCTGCTTCTGGTGCTTCATGCCCCAGCGTTTTACTTTTGGTGCTGCTGCAAGATCCCGATTCAAGAAGCAGATGCTCCTTGGAAGTGCAGGTTTCCCCATGAGATGAAGCTTTTCTAATAGGAGGTGGAGTCCAGTTGGTCAGTTCTGCCGCCTCTGCCTCCCAGTGTGGGGCCCCTGCACTGCTTCTCAGGGATGGTCCCGCAGGATCAAGCAGCCAGACTCACGAGTGCTGGCGAGTCTGATGTTCCTGGATGCCCTCCTCCGCCTTCCCAGTTTTTCTTCCTTTGACCCTCCCGCCCACCTCCCCAGATCAAATGCCGTAATTAAGTAAAATGCAAAAGCCCTTTGCCTCGAGCTCTGTTTCCTGCTTTAAGATTTGCTACCAGCAATGGTCCCAGAAAGCAGACCCCTGACTGGCATTTTGGAGCCGTGCTGTTCATCAGTTAGTGGGAATAAGAAACCTCACGCCAGCAATAAGTGAGGTAGAAATAACGTCGCAAAGACCGTGGCATTGTAATGATGAATGTTTTCTCCTAGGTTTACTTGGGATGAAGCACAGGCAGAAAGCGAGGTGTTGTGGTATGTGGCAACCATGGCTATGGAATAGTATAGGGATGCTGAGGATTATAGGGGTTGTAGAGTGGGCTGGCTTTTTAAAACTTCATCAAAGCCTTACAAAATATTTGTGCTTGAAGTTGGTCCTAATGGTTTTCTGGGATGGCTATTTGAAGTTTGTGCATGACAGTGGATTACAATTCATTGTTTTTTTTCAAAGTGTGTTTTCCTCAAAATAACAGATTCAGCCTCACCTGGAGAAATGCAAATTCTTTACTGAATCAGAAAGTCTGGGGTAGACCCCAGTAATGTGTGTTTTAATACGTTTGCCCAGTGATTCTGATGCCAACTAAAGTTTGAGAACCACTGGCCTGCAGTAATGGGGTGTAATGAGGTGGAGAAGCCAGACTTTCTTTGGCACAGAATTTAGGCAAGGGGTCAGGAGGCTCAGAGAGATGGGCATGTTAGAATGGATTTATTATGTAAGACATGAATACCACTTTGAGTATGGTCTTTTTAGGGCCCTCAGGGTACCCCTTCACTAAGGCAGTAAAGAAGGCACAGAGGATGGGAACACTGTCATCTTTAAGAAACTTGGCGGTGGCTACCCCCCGGAGGTTGGGGCTAACTATGGGAGATGCTGCTATGAACTGAGCTCCGTAATATCAGTGGGATAATGGGATTCTAGAATGATAGAGGCCAGGTGGTTGCACTTAGGGTCAGAAGTGAGTGGTGTCATTACTGTAATATGCAGTAAGGCTGAGGTGGCAATGGGGTACATTGACTTACAGGAATGGCTAAAGAGATCAGGGCAGTGCTGGGGGTAGGGGTGGTGATGGATTTGTGACAGATTAGGATGTTGCTTGGCTTGTAAAATAATACAGGAGGCTCATCTCAGCTGCTACAATAGAGAGCCGGAGTTCCTCATCCAGCTGCAGCTCAGTCTGAGTCCACCCTTTGAATAGAATGCCACACTCCCTCGGGAAGGACCTTCTGGTGTAATTGCTCATACGTGTAGTAAGTATTCCACAGACCTCTCCCCACAGTGACCTGGGCCATTTGCCAGGTTAACTGTGTTCTGGGGGAATAGGAATACCTAGTTAGCTCTGGGGGCTGATACGCCATCATGGTCTTTGAACCTAGAAAATGTTTGTCACACCAGCCCGCACCCCTAATATGTTTGGACTTCCTTATACTTAGATCTCCCCCATTTCCTGGCTCATATTCCCAAGACCATTACAGAAAAAGGAATGTACAATGTCTACGAGATTTTTCTCCCTTCTGCCTAGTCAAAAGAGGGTCTAAAATGATGATCGAGTCACCCGCTTTATCTTACCCGGAGAGACAGAATTGAGTAATGTTAGAAATCACAGTGTCCGTTTGACAAGGTTGGGCTGACCACCAGCACGAAGTTATCTTAATCTTAATACTTAGCTTCAGTGTGACCTCAGATTCTCTTTTCCCAAATGTAGGAAATCATAACTGCCTGCTCCCTGTTCTTTCTCTCTGGGCTGCTTGCAGAGATTAGGGCAAGGAGAGTCATCCAAGCAATAGGCTTCCTGGCTGGTCTGGTCCTATTCCCCCAGCCCCAGGCATCGGGAGAAGGAGTTCTCACTTTTTGCCAGTCCATGGTTTCTCGCATGCAGCGATGTGGACTGGTTGGCAGAAAGTCAAGGTGGTATGGCTATGCCCACGATTAATACCTACCCTGAGCTCTCCAGGATCAGCAGGTGAAGTGGCAGATCTGGTGAACCCCACTAGCATCCAGTCGTGCGACACGAAACCCAAACCTTCCCCTCCAGGTCTCCCTCCTGGCCCTGCTCAGCTTCTCTGTCATCACTTGGGAGTGGGTGCTTGCTGCCCTCAGTCTCCTGACCTGCACATTCCTTCTGTGGTGATGAGCTGGGCTGCCTTTCTCGAAGTTGTGTGTAGACCATGATGGGCTTCTGTGAGTAGAAAGTCCTTCCTCATCCAGCGGATGTTAAACCAACCCGAGTTGTTTTCCACTTTCTTTATACTTTTCATTTTGAGAAACAGTCTGTTTTTCTTGGTTTATCTCTGAGTATAGCCACAGTTCTTTTAGACATACTTTTATATTTCCTTTTATTCTCCATCAATAAAAGTATTTGAAGGAAAAGCCCTAGACATAGACAGACCCTGCTGTACATTTCTTCATCTTCCAAGTTTGGATGACCACCGGTAGAATTGTAAGAGAGCTCCTATTTGCAGATAAAATGGAGGATTTATAAGCCACAAAAGGAACAGTATAGACAATTGACTGCCAGACTTCTTTGACCAATTTTCCTGGTTAAGTGCAGCAGTTACAAGCATTGATGGATCATCTCTTGGGTATTGTGGGCAGTGAGGCAAAGGGTATGACGCTAGCCCTCAAGGATCCCACAGTCCAGTTATGGAGGGATTCAGCGATAGAGAAAAGTAGAAAAACAATAGCACCTGATGGGAGACAAATGAAGACCTTTCTGAAGACCTCACTGGGGCAGTGATGCTGAGGCCAAGTTTTGAAGACAGATAAAGTAGGAAAGCAAATTGCTAACACAATGAACGGGATATGACAGCCACAGGAAACCTCATTCTATCTGCTGGAAAAAACAAGTAGATGGTTCTGCTGGAGTTTAAACTGTCGGTAAGGGGAGTGAAAGGAACCGAAATTGGAGAAACAGGCGGGGCTGGGCACACTGTCTTGTATTCCTAGAAGTGCAGACTCCATTCTCTAGGCCAGTGCTTTTCTGAGGATGGGCCTTGGACCAGCCGCACCTGCACCACTGGAGAAGTGGTTAGAAATGTAGATTCTCAAGCCACACCCCAGCCACTGAATGAGGAACTTGGGGGTGTGGCCGACAATCTTAATTTTGACAAGCTTTCCAGGTGATTCTGATGCACACACCAGTTAGAATCTCTGCTTTCAGGGATGAGGAACCAAAGCAGGTTTCTGGGCATTGAAAAGTTGGGACTTTGAAAAGACCCTCTTATAGCACTGTGGAAGGAGCACTGGAAAGGACAAGTCTCATGGCAGTCACCAGATGAGAGCCTGTTCCAACTGTCCAGATGAGGAATGAAGGTGACAGCAAGGACCTAAGGGCTACAAAAATGGAGGAACTTTGGAGAAGAGACCCAGGAAAGACGTGAAAAAGGCAGGCTTAGAGGCCAGCTGGACGTGAGAGGTGAAGGAAAGTATCTGTCTGGGCCCGGGGACTTCTGCTGTTGTGACTAGGATTGATGAGGATGGCCTAGGATGGGCCTGCCAGCTAAGCGAGGGGGACACATCCTCTAGGACACCCCAACATCCACAGAGACACTTATTAGCTGCTGCTTTCTGGACCTTCTTGGTGAAGAAGCAAGAGCTCTTTCTGAGCCCTCAGAGCTATTGGCACGAAGATGGCCAATTATCGTATATAGAAAAAACCTCGAAAAGTCAGGCTTGCTAATGAAAAGAATGTGAAAGTGTGTACACACACACACACACACATTTTAGGAAATTCTATGGTGCAATATTTCTCTTTTGACTTCTGATGATTTTATATCCCCCGGGTTCCTGCATAGGAGATGTGATGAGGTGAGTTTCAAAGATATTACTACTTCATTACATCTATGTCGATATTGTCTCGGCTTCTGTGTATTTGGACTCGTGCAAACAGTACACATAGGAATGTCTAAGAATTTTCTGGAAGGGAGTGGGGGATCACTTCCAGACTTATGTATCTCTTATAAGAATGTTCTAAAATGCAGGCTATAAGCCACAGAGTGTAATTGTGCTGCTTTATTGTCCCAGAACAGGGCACCCAAGAGTCACATTAACAGATTATTTTATTTCCGCCAAATGCCCTATTATAGGTTGAATTGTGTCCCCCTAAAAGATATGTTCAAGTCCAAGCCCCAGTACCTGTGAGTGTGACCCTACTTGGAAACAGGGTCTTTGCAGATGTAATCAAGTTAAGATGAGGTCATACTTATTTAGGGTCAGCCCTAATCCAACAGCTGTTGTCTTTATAAGAAGAGGGAAATTTGAACACAGACACAGACACAGGGAGAATGTCATACGACTATGGAGGCAGAAATTGGAGTGGTGCACCTATATAAGCCAAGGAATGCCAAGGATTCCCACCAGAAGGTAGGAAGAGGTAAGGAAGGATTCCCCCCCTTTAGAGACTTCAGAGAGAGCATCTTGATTTCCAGTGTCTGAACTCCAGAACGGGAGACAATAAATTTCGGTTGTTCTAAGCCATCTAAGGAGGATCGCTTGAGCCCAGGAGTTCTGGGCTGTAGTGTGCTCTGCCGATCATGTGTCTGCACTAAGGTCGGCGTCAATATGGTGAACTCCTGGGAGCAGGGAACCACCAGGATGCTAAGGAGGGGTGACCTGGCCCAGGTTGGAAACAGAGCAGGTCAAGCCGTCTAAGTTTGTGATAATATCTTATGACAACCCAAGAAACTAATACATACTCCAAACCTTTAGCAGATATAAGATCCAAATTCCAATGCAAAAATGGAAAATTAAAATTAAAACAATGACAACAAAACAAGCCAAACCAACAAAAAACAATCACCAGAGAAAATTTGAAACTTATGCAAGATAGATTCTGTAATCAGGGGAGTTAGGGAGATGCAAGAGGGACCTTCTGTGTGAAGAAAATGGATAGTGCACTTTTTATCCACCTGCCTGAAGGGGCAATAGAGTGCCTTCTAAGAAGAAAAAATTCTCCATAACTTTCAGGGAAAATAAGGACAGCCAGATAACCTCCCTGCTCTGTGACAGCCTATCACCAAATGAGAGATGGAGAATAATAGGAAATACAGAGATGACATAAAACGGGCTCCAACATGGAGCATTGCTAGATTTACTCCAGCAGCATTTGTGTACATTGTCGTGTCAATAAAATTACTGAAATTGAAACTTGAAATTGAACAGAGTGTGAAAGAAAGAAGATATTACTCAAGGGACACAGGCAGTAAATATTCACATTAAGAGGAGGTTGTATGATGGAAAGTTTCTATGGTTTGTGATGCCACCAAAGTCTAAACAAAGAGGGTATAATTGCCTTGTTTCCTTCTGTGGCATTTCTGCAGATTTGAGCACTTGCTTATAATGCAATTTGGCTCCTTAGAAGTGAAATCAAAGTTCAGAGATGCATCAGAAGGTTGGAGTGCATATTCATTTATTGGCATGCCTTGTGGAGCTGCTTTCTCTCAATTAGGAGCTGTGAGCTTGCTTTATTCACTGGCAAGAATTTGATTGGAGGAATAAGCTGTAGGTTTCCCATTCTTGGACAATGGAGAAAGCTGAGACTGAATATGACTGAGGTCAGTGGGGCAGTGTAGCTGGAAATTCACCTGTCCTCGCTTAAATGTGGAATAAGTCCTTTTACCCTCTTCACAATCCATGGATCCCTCCCTGCGTGCTCCCTACACACTTCTGTCATCTTAGGCAAAGTTCAGGGTGTGCTGTTCTCTTGGCTGAATCTGAGAACTGCCACAGGTCAGTTTGCTTCCCTTCTTTAGCCAAGAAAGCCGTTCTGCCGGCCGTTCTTATCTCCAGCAATCTGAGTGCCCAACTCGAGGTCTGACATCCCCACACCCCATGTGGCAGGGCCTTGGGAGTTCTGCTGATGATCTGTGCACAGAGTAAGCTCTTGACTCAAAATATGCAGACAGGTTTTTCCTGACACCCAAACAATGGCCAATACTTCCCCTTGGAGATGATTTTCTGCTGAAAGTGTTTTTAGCCCGCTCTAAGTTCTCATGCTCTTATACAAACAAATCAAAATGAAGGAAGACACAGCACCTAATTCATCATTGGATATACCTTAAACAAGTCCGAAGTTGTCAGACTGGTGAGGAAGACCTGTTTTATCTTTCCTGGAGACGTTGTTAATATGCTGAGCTCGAGATAATTAACTTAATTTTTACAAAGCAGTAGAAGGTAGATACTATTTTCCTTATTTTAGAAATGAAAACAGCTTTAGAAGTGTTAGAACCCTTGGCCACGTTTGCAGAGTTAGGATTGGGACCCAGGTGTCCATCTTTCCCTAACCATGCTCTTGACCGTTGTGCCACTCTGCCACTCGGGGGCCGTAGCTTTCAAGGAAGCAGGGAAGAATTTCAGAGCTGGGTGACCTTTGCAGTCATCTAAACAACCCTCCAGCCTATACAGAAATCCCTCTGATAGCACTGTGGAAAAATGGGTGTCTAGGTGCTACTTGCACACCTTTGGTGTTGGAGAACTCGCTACCTCTCCAGATGGCCTCTACTATATTTTGGATCAGACTTAAACATTAAAAAACATTTTTAAGTTGCTGTTGTGATTTGAGGCTTTTCTGTAGGTAACCTCTACCCATTCATTCTAGCCCTTTCCTCTGGGACCACTCAAAATAATCCCAGTGCTTTGCCAACCTATGGAACATATAAGGACAGGCTTTGCCTCTCTCTAAATCTTTGCTTTTAATTCAGTCTTCTAAGAAGACCTCATCCATGATGGATTTCAGAACTTTTGCTCTCCTTAGAACATGCTATCATTTGTTAAAGTCCCTTTGTAATTGTGGAGAATAAAATTTGGACACAATATTCCAGGTGTGGTTTGACCAGAAAATAGCAAGGTGAGAACTTTTTCATCTATTCTTTTGCCATTTTTGGGTCCTGGGAAGCAGCCTAGTATTGGCTAAGCTTCACACAAGATTAACTTGGACTCTGCTGTGAGTTACAATTTGAGATGACCCAGGTGTATCTTTATACTATCAATGAAGAGAACAATTTTAGAAACACAGGCCATAGTGGAAATGCTCAGCCACTTGTGTATTACACGGACCAACTTTGGTAAAGATATAAACATAGTTCTTCGTCCAAATTGAACTCATTAAATCCCATGTCTCAAATGACGTTATAAATGTTGCCATCTAAATACCTCTTCCATGGCTATTCGCCAAAGACCTTCATATAAATCTATAGATGAGACAATCTTATTAGTTCCAATACATTGGTTAGGGCAAACATTCTAGGTATAGTATATACATTTTGGATGCAGCCTGCCATTTTCTATAAATCATCCAGTTTAGGAGCAAGAACAATCAAGAAACCCAAAACCTTGCAAGAAATGTGTTACGTCTCTGTCTTAGTCTACTTGGGCCACTATAACAAAATACCACTTCCTAGAGAAAGCTGAGAAACTAAGGCTCAGTGAGATGGCATGACTTGGCCAAGGCAAGGAACTGGCAGTCAGTCTTCGAACTTTTTTAAGCTCATTCTAGGTCTAGCTCATCTGCTACCCCCCCCCCAATTGCTTTACTGTTCCAAATTGTAGTTCTCCCAGGCAATTTGAAAGCATGTCAATCACTCTCTCCTTAGAGGCAGGGTTTCCTCACAGAATGATCCTATTGTGATGCCCATGAACTAATTCCAGATTCCTCTTAAAGTTAATCAAAGAGGATGAACACAAAGTTACTCACCCTACTGCAATTATTTTATCTAAACGAGGAAGGCTACTTTGAATTGACTTTTCTCACCAGATCAGATCAATGATTTTTAAGAATCCAAATGTATTTTTGCTCAGAAAACAAGAGAATATAAAGCAAAAGGTTTTATTGAGTTACAGGAAGAGATTTTCGTCAGTCAATTCATATTACTACAAATCTTTTGGATTTAAGACGTAAAGGTAGAGACAGAGTGGGTGAAAGGGTGGGTACTGAATTTGATCAAACTGCAACTAGCAGCATCCAAAGGCTTTTTGGTGGAGGATGTTTTCAAATGCTGCAGAGTAAGGAAAATCTCTAAATCTTTGAGCCAGAATTCCCTTAGTATTGAGGATATGGGTCACGGTTACCAGGTTCCCAGGGCCAGGCATGAAATGTCAGTGTATAGGTTTATAGGGGCTCATGGTGTACACTTTGACCAAAGGCATTGGAAAAAAAACTTAAACACTCCAGTACCCAAACAAAAACGGCTTCAGGCCAGGGTTGGTTCCTGGGGTTCTGATTAATGATGCCTAGGCCATTAATGACCCACTCTTTTTGCTACTTTACGTGGTGCAGAATCCAACTCTTCTTGTTGGTACAGATTCTTTGGTCGGCTCTGGAGGGCTGAATGGACTGCTCTGTGCATGGAAATATACTAGAGGAGGGAATACATGTATTTAGGAAAGGAGAAGAGATCTGGTCACAATACAACCCATGGGGGTAGATGATAAAAATGAAGAGAGACCCTTATTTTAGTTGCCTAGAACCCTCAAGTCCTACAGCTTTTTTGGGGCAACCTCCCTGATGACTTTTTTTTAATGATTCAAGTATTTCTCTTATGGCCAATGGAACTAGCATCTTCTTTTCTTTCCTCTTTCTTTTCTTAAAAGTTTTTATTAGGGGAAAATTTCAAAAATACAAAAAGAGAAAGAGAACAGTTTAATGAACCCCTAGGTATCCATCGCCCAGCTTCAACAATTGTAAGTTCACAGTCAATTTTGTTTCCTCTGTATTCCCATTTGCTGACCTTGTCCTCTCCAATCCTCCCTCCCCAGTTTTTTTGAAGCATATTCCAACCATCATGTCATTTTATCTATGAATATTTCAGTATGTATCTCTAAAACTTAGGTATTTTTTTTTTAGAATCCCTAACCATAACCACAATACCATTTCTTATTATAGAAAAAAATACCTTAATATCACCAAATATTCAGTGTTCACATTTCCTTGATTGTCTCATTATTTTTACTTTTATATTATACAGTTTGGTTCAATCCAGATTCAAATAAGGTCCACACATTGCAGTTGTTGATATCTATTATGTCTCTTTTAACCTAAATATTCTTCTT
Source organism: Ursus arctos (assembly GCF_023065955.2). Classification (NCBI taxonomy): domain Eukaryota; kingdom Metazoa; phylum Chordata; class Mammalia; order Carnivora; family Ursidae; genus Ursus; species Ursus arctos. Next base: position 26,715,643 of record NW_026622875.1, read on the forward strand.
CCATCTCAATTTCACTCTCTTTTTCTTTGTAGTTTAGTTGTTGAAGAAACTGAATTGTCTGTCCTAAAGGGTTTTCCACTGTCTGGATTTTACTAATTGGATCCCATGGTGTCATGTAATGAGTTCCTCTGTTCGTCTAAATTGCTAGTTAGATCTAGGGGCTTGATTAGATTCAGTTCATTTTATTTTATTTATTTTTTTTGGCGAGACCACTTAGTTGGTAGAGGTCTGTACTTTCCTGAGGAGATCCACAACGTCCAGGTGTCTCTCCTTGTGATACAAGCAGCACTGATGATCATTATCTGGGTCCATCAATTCCTTTGTAGTTACCAAATATTTATTTCCTAATTCCATCATTTATTCTTCATTTGGTATGTGGAACACCTCCTAAAAAGAAAAACTTTCATCTTCAGTTAGGTTACTCTGAGGTACAGATCTTTATAGGAAAGGGAAGATAATTGCTTGATACTTTCCTTGTATCAGTTTTCAGAATAATGGTTTCCTAATTTTCCATCAGTTACTACTGAGGTTCCTTTTTGCTGTTGTTATTTTTTTAGAACCATTTGGGCTTATGGTCTCAAACATACTTGATATTAACAAACTTTGCAATTTATTCTTATCAGTGGACAGACTGTCCCAAGTTTGGAGTGTGAGATTTTTCAATTTGGGTCCTGAGTCCTTTTGACAAAACCCTAGTTGCCCTTAATTACCTTCTTGCTTTTAATATAATAAGATATTTCAGGCTCGTCTTGTTTCTTAACCCAGAACTGGAACCAGCCATTTCTTCAAGGAGAGTCCTTTTGGAGGAAATATTTAGAAACCATAGTCTGGATACTAGGAGTGCGCATTGCTGTTGGATTGGTTATTGTTTCTAGACTTTTCAGGAGATAGAGCTGGGAAATACTTACATTTTCAACAGATAAAATTCATCATCACGTTATTCTGATACCTCCAATTCAAATTCAGGATTATGGGGCTTTTATTTGACCTCATTGTTCTTATGCCTGTAACACTTTCTCCTATTCTGAAAATACCAGTTCTCAAAATTGTCAACATAAGCATTCATTAATTTTATCCCATAATAGACATAAAATAGTCTAAGAATAATAAACTCAACAATGCAAATAATAATATGATAACTGGATACACACAATGTGCAATATTTTTGCAGTTATTTTGTTTTAGGGTTTATCCTATTTAGAATGTAAACTCAATTGATGTGTTTTAAAATATCTTGGAATAGTTTTTCTGTGTGTTGTTATGCCACCAACTTAGGTTCTTTTGCTTCAGTTTGCTTCAAAATTTTAGAGAATCCTTTTTTAAAATTTAATTTTGGTTTATACCATATCTCCTCTTTCTATTGTAGTTTCTGGAAGCTGGTGTTTCCCCTACTTAAATCTTGATTTAATATTTTGCTTTCCTGAATTATGGGGCTGTGCTCTGTGTCTTGCTTCCTTTAGCAACCATTAATTTTCTGTACATCTTTGCCTTAATCTTAAGACCTTCCCAGTTCCTTAAATTTACCCCAAATGATCACTAACACAATTTATGTACACAGGAGACTTTTAATTAAGGATTATTTGTGAGTAATGGGTAGGGCTTATCGGCAGCCACTTAAAATTGAGTATAAGCATCATACGCTAAAATTAGTCACAGTCCCCCATAAGCCCTGGCCTGCTGCCATCTTTTATCATCCTGAGTCCTCTCTTTCATTTTATGCCTCAAACCATAAACTTACAGTTATTTGCATATCTCCCCCCTCAGAGAAATAGTTTTTGGGGATTAGCATATAGAGAAAGAAAGTACTGGTAGCTCATATATCATAACTGGTTGAAGAATGCAGATAAGGCAAACATAACATTGTTAGCAGACCCTGTAGTAAGTACAGTTAATACAGGCCTGCTGGGAAAATATGTTCCCTACCCATAAAACACTCTACTAAGCCACCATTTTTTTAAATGGAATAATGTTGTTAACATGATTTTATCACATCAACTACCAGCATTACAAACAAAGAAAATATCACATTTTATTAATTTTAAATTTGTCTTCTACATATAGCTCAAAGGTCCACCATTTTGAAAAATTGCTGCTCTTCTGAACATGGCAGCTACAAGGTCAACTGAGAAGTAAAAGGGTGATCTTACTGGCCAAGTAGTCTTTCTCCATTTTTCCTCATCACTCAGGGCTAGGGAATAGGGAATCCCAGTCTGGGGCAGTAGCATTACCTTTCCCAGTACAATAGCACAATAAAGCATTAGAGGCATGATGGTGAGCCACAGGCTGGTGACACTTGTGGGCAGGAAAGCACAGCCCCGTAACTTGTGCAAAAAGAAGAGGAATACTTGCTGAATTGGGCACCTTGGGTATCTATGAACTTTCTCCATTGCCATCTTCATCTTTTCTTCCAGTCCTGGCCCTGTATTCTAGGGAACTAGGAATTCACAGAATTCCTGCCAGGGCAGCTGGTGGGTATGGAGGGGAATAGGGAGTAGTGGGTGTCCAGGGCAGGAAATTAGTAGCCTGGATACTCTGGCTATAGCCCAGAGCAAGGGGGATACTTGGAGGAAAACAGGATTGCCGTGGAGAGTATGTGTATAGTGAGGAGACAAATCGAAAGGATTGTGGCCTTCAGGGAATGCAGAGTTGGGAGAATCTGGAGGACCCCTCAAGGGTGTGGCCCCAGCTCTCCTGCACTGGGATTCTAGTGCCTGAGTCCTCCTTGCTAAGTCTGTGCCTGGACTCAGTCCATCCTTATTCTTCTGCCAACAAGGCAGTTCAGCTCCCATCTCCAACCCAAACTAAGCTCTTGACCCAGCTTCCTATATCCAAATACCCATGGTAGTGTTCTATAAGCACAGGGCCATCTTTCAGGGTCTCCGTACTTTCACAGTTGAAAACACTGACAGAAGCTTAGAGATCACATATTTCCTGGTTACCTGACCATAGTCTAGTCTGTCTCTTCCCGCCCCTCCTTCCAGAGCTAGATGCCAATGCTTGTGGGATTTTTTTTTTCCTTCTCTTTTCTTCAAGTTAGAGAAGTATCAGAAAAAGTAGAAACTGATGTGTAGCCCAGGAAGTGTGACTATATCCCATATGACAGAAGTTGGACTCAATAATTTTTTCTTTCATTTTCTCTCTCCGTTCCTTTTCTGAAGAAGATGAGCTTTCTATGTCTGCCTGAAATAGTGGGTCATATAATAGCTCCCTCGGTCCTGCTGCAGTGTTTTCTTCTGCTTTCAAGGTCTTGCTGCTTCCTGTAAACCAGCAAGAACAAAGAGATCTCAGACCCTTTAAAGATTGGTGGTTTTTCTCTCAGTTTATAATCAGAAAGACACCACCACCATCAATAAAAACACCCTCAAATTAAATACAATGAAAGTGTGTAACTATAGTGTGGAGAAACTACTTTAAATAGATAATTAAAAAATTTATATCTGTTCTCCCTGATGAAGTGTCCATAGCTTCTTAAATACCATGTGGCTAACCCCCATGGAGGAAAGCCTTCTCTGGTCCAGGACATGGATGTTCTCTGGCCTGCTCACTTCCTGCCCAGTGTACCATTTGAGTCTTCCTTGATGGAATCATTGCCTGACTGTAGGGGGGAGTACTTTTGTCCACTTTACTTCACACCTAACTCCCTAGAGAACAGAAATCTTTGAGATACAGATCCCATCATGTCAGCATGTTTTCTCGAACCACCCTTCCAGTTCCAGAGGGATAAGCTGGCTTTAAGAGGGCAGTGGCGGCCCTGTTGGATGGTGGGAGTATGAGTCCACGGGGAAGCCAGCACCTGTAGTCCATCCTCTTTAGCTACCTCACAGTCTGGCCGGTGATGCTCAGTCTCCTATCTCACCCCTGTTGCTTCATAATGCTTTTTCCCCATCTCAGCCTTCATAACTTAATATCTGGAAAACTGTTGAGAAATGCTGCTTTCGGTGACTGCGCTCTGAGATTGATTGTGACCCTTGTTTCTCCCAGCTGACTGGGGGCCACCCAGAAACATCAGTTCCTGTGGCCTCTGGACTGATAATTATGGGTGCCAACTTGATCTTGAGTTTTTCTGTGTCTTTTTCTTCTTCTGCCAGAGGAGCCACTGTCTTGAGGACCTCCAGGCCTGGGTTCACCATGGTCTGGATCTCAGTCCAGACAGAAGTCCGGGCTCTGAGCTCTTGGGATTCCTGGCAAGACCTACTGTTTAACCTCTGTAGGTTTTGTGCAATTCTAGTGACTGTATTTGGAAACCCAAATCAGAGCAAATATCTGGCATGTTTAAATAGGCTTATGGGATCTATATAATAGAATGTGTCCAGTGAGTGCTGACCAGGAGAATCTGTGTCCCTATGACCACCGTGGTGGGTGACTGGCACCTAAATGATAGTCACAAACTCAGCAATGGGGTCCTCTGTCACCATGGCGGTTCCTGTACATTCCTCAGAAACTTGCCATTTCTGGACTCTGCACAGTTATTCATAGGCCATATATCCCCAGGCAGGCCTTATTCTTATTGTGACCACATTTCTCACCTATAAAACAAAAGAGTTTTAGTAGAAAATCTCTAAGATTTTTTTCTAACTTTAACAGCTGTATGGTGTTACGATCTCTACTTTTGATTTATCTTTCCTTTCTCCCATATATCCTTGAGAAATCCCAAGAATGAGGAAACTGGACCCTGGGTGACCACTGCAACTTACCAGAATATAAAGTATTCTCTCTTTTCTCCAAAGCCAAATGTAAGAGATTTGCAAAAGCCCCATTGGGACACACTGTGTCTCTGAATCGCTCACTCTAGTTATTTATTTGCACTAAAAATTAGTATTGCACTGCATTTAGAGAGACAGTGTTTACAGGTTTAGCATGGATCCTGACCATTAATGGAAAAATAAATTAAAATCCCTCCCCAACCTAAAGAATCTTGGCACACTTATGGATAAGACTCATGTTATTAAACGAGGCTTAGAGGAGATGCAGGAGACTGTGTCCTTGACTTAAGGGAGTATCTGTTATCTGATAATGTATGTTGTCAGGTGGTTCCCAGGGAATTGACTTGCAAATCAGCCACAGCAGAGGACAATAGAGCTGTCTGGTGAGCAGGGCTGGGGGATAAGAGGAACTAGCATGAAAGAGTTCTTTGGACTGTTAGTCTAGCCACTTCTCAGATGAGATGTTCTTACATGACTTCCCTCGAGGGTATTCCTAAGAGAGTATACCCTAAACTGCCCACACTTCCTGCCCTTGCACCAGATTTTCTGCTCTGGGAACACATGGGAGTGGGGGTGGAGGGTAGTGGAGAGCAAGGACCAGAAAGCAATCACCATGCCCGCCAGTATAAAAGCTCTCAAGATTTGGCCCCAATTAAATGTGGCACGTGGCGCACCTCCCAGGCTGCTTCCTCTAACAAAGACAGGTACAGTCCCCCCATTGTTTCAGCCACACTCATTGAGCACCTACTCACTGCTGCCTGTTGCGGTGACAACCTAGCAGGGCTGCAGGCCCCTCGGCAAGGAATGATAATGGAGTGTGGTCAGGGTGCCGTGGGACCACAACCCAGACTGGGGGCCCTGACCTTGCCTGGCCATTAGGGAAAATCGGGGCAGCATCTCTGAGGGCTCAGTCTCTACAGTGTCTGCTTGAGAGAGAAAGAGCAAGAGGGAGTGAGCGAAAGAGGTCATTTACAATTCTGCCATTCATAAATTTGTCCAAAGCTTTTTGGAAGGCATTTATAGTTCCTGCCAGCACTACCTCTTGGGGGTGATGAATTCCAATAAGTTCCAATCCGTTTATTACTCACTGTGAGAGAAATTGCTTCCTTTTATGTCTGGAACTAAACCTGGGTCACGTTTCATAGGATATCTCCTAGTCACAGCGTTTTGGAATTCGGTGAGTAAGTCTGTGCCCCATGCATCCTCAAGATTCTTCCCTTCCCTTCTGGCCTTCAGACTGAAGACCCTAACCTTTCAGCCTGTCTGATATTCCCATTTTATTTCTCCTTCTCTGAATCTCCTTCTCCTTGCCATATCTTTTTAGATTGTGGTGGTCAGCACATCCTCAATCATCCTGTTTCACAAGAAGACACAAAAGCTGCTTTGCATAAAGGAAGACTTGTTGCTTTCTGTCTTGGAGAGCACAGCATGGGAGCACAAGATAACTGACAGAGAAGCACTCCGGGGCAGGGCCGCCTGCTTCTGAAGCATCTTTATACTGCTATGGCCTCACTTACCGTCTGTGACATGATCGATGCTCGCAGGATGGATGCCTGTTACCAAGTGAATGAAGATCCTGAGTGCTGGTGGGTCCCTGTCTTCCATCATTACTGAGAACCCAGAGCCTTATACATTACACTTAAAGAGTTCCGCTTTTTTAAATTTCTTTCTAACCTTCATAACCTCTCACTAGAATTTTAAATGTTCAGTGTCACCACTTTTTAGTGACTGGTGGGTTATCTTTTTATAATGCTTTCTTTACAAAAATATTGTGTTTTTATGATTATAAAGTGACAAATGTTGATTTTAGAACATTTGGAAAAGGCTGAAAAAATAAAGCAGAAATGTAAAATCATCCAAAATTTAATTACACCTCAACACATTTCTTCTCAGTCTTTTCCATGATACATAGGTAATTTTTCAAAATTAATTTAGAAATTATGTAGTTTCAAATTTGAAATGTGTAATTTACAAAATTGGAATCTTCTCAAGTCTTGTGCATTGGTTTTTCTCATGTAATACCACATCATGAACATTTTTACATGTCAGAGAATGTTCCTTGAAAATTTATCTTATTCTTTTATTTATTTATTTTAGTTTGTGTTATTTATTTTTTAATTGAAGTATAGTTTACATACAAATGTATATTAGTTTCAGGTGTACAACATAGTGATTCAACGACTCTATATGTTGTGCTATACTCACCAGGGTGAAGCTACCACCTGTCACCATACAATGCTATTAGAGTACCACTGACTATATTCCCTATGCTGTACCTTCCATCCCCATGACTTACTCGTTCCATAACTGGAAGTCTGTACCTCCCACTCCCCTTCACCCATTTTGCCTTTCCGTTTTGGTGACCAACAATTTGTGCTTTGTATTTATGGGTCGGTTTCTGTTTTTTGTTTGTTTGTTTGGTTGGTTGGCTGGTTTTTTAGATTCCACGTGTAAATGAAATCATATAGTGTTTGTCTTTCTCTGTCTAACTTATTTCACTTAGCAAAGACCCTCTAGGTCCATCAATGTGTCACAAATGTCAAGATCTCATTCTTTTTCATGACTGAATAATATTCTTGTGTGTGTGTGTGTGTGTGTGTGTGTGTGTGTGTGTGTGTACCACATCTTCTTTATCCATTCAAGTATTGATGAACATATGGGGTGCTTCCATATCTTGGCTATTGTGCATAATGCCACAATAAACATGGGGTGTATATATCTATTTACTATTTTTGTTTTCTTTGGGTAAAGACCCAGTAGTGGAATTACTGGATCATATTATATTTCCATTTTTCATTTTTGGGGCATCTCCATACTATTGAAGATATCATTTTAAATGATTGTTTAATAGTTTGTCAAGTGGATTTAAGTTTGACCAGTTATTCTTTCTTAGATAGGTCAGTTGTTTACAATGTTTTATTATCATAGCTATTTCTATTTTCCTTAATATTGTCATAATCTACCAGGTCTGATTATTCCCTGTCCACCAGACATAACTAGAGTGCTTTATCTAACTCAGTGGTCTCCAAAGTGAGGTGTGGTCACTTAGGATGCAGGGTGATTGGGAATGTGGAAAGAAAATACTATAACTCTGATTTTTGTTTTTATTTTATACTTTTACACTTTCTACTTCCAACTGCCTGTTTGAAAATCCATATAGTATGCCAGTATAGGAGTACATGCATGTAATCTAATGGTAAATGGCCACGTTCAGAAGACCCTTTCAGGTATTTTTTTTTTCCCTCTAGAGGGGAGTGCAATGAAAATCATTTGGAGACTTAAGTCATCCAGAAGATTTGTAAAGCTTTCTTTCTCTTGGAGATTTCCTGAAGCTCTGGGATTTTAGGGCAAGCTGGATTATGAAGGCCTCCAGAATCTACTAGGCTCCGAATAGCTTTTCTCTGTCACTGTCAATGATGGGGTCTCCTGAAGTTGTGGGAACAAGAGGCAGGGTTTCCATGGTGGATCTTCTTCCTTTACTGGACAGCCATCAGATACCACCCACTGCTTCGGCCTTCTTACGCCGTCTCTTGCCTCCAGATGGACTTGAGGAAGTTAGCTTTCACTACCTGAGGCTCGTCTATCCCATTTCCTCCAATCCCTGCTTTTCTTCCACCCAGTTTTGAAGCGTTTACTTGGTTTGTTTTTTTAACCACTCTTTGAAAATTCTTTTATGACCTCTTCACTCTTTTAAACAATATCTTTTAACAATATACTTTGAAGAATAAAAGTATTAATTTTGATGAAATAAAATTTGTTTTATTTTATATATTAGGCTTTTGATGTCATATTTAAAAATCATTGATTAATCCAGAGTCACAAAGACTTTCTTCTATGTTTTATTCTAAAAATTTTATAGTTTTAGGTTTTAAATTTAGGTCCATGATCTATTTTGAGTTCATTTTTGCATATTCTCTCTCCACTGAATTGCTCTAGCACCTTTGTTGAAAATCAGTTGTTCATATATGTGTGGGTCTGTTTTTGGACTCTTTATTGTGCTCCATTGTTATATTTGCCTATCTTGAAGCCAATAAATACATTGTCCTGATTACTGTAGCTTTATAATAAGTCTTGAAATGAGATAGTTAGGTTCTTGCATTGCTCTTTTTCAAAGTTGTTTTGGCCATTATTGGTTCTGTGCATTTCCATATGATTTCCCCCAGCTTTATTGAAGTATAAGTAGACAAATAAAAATTATGTATAATTAGGGTACAGTGTGATGATTTAATGTACATATACATTGTAAAATGATTACCACAATCAAATTAATTACTGCATCCATCACTTCACATAATTACCTTTTTTTTTTGTGGTGAAAACATTTAAGATCTATTCTTTTAGCAAAATCCAAGTATATAATACAGTATTATTAGCTATAATCTCCATGTTCTACATTAGATCCCGAGAAGTTATTGATCTTATTAGTGAAAGTTATATCCTTTGACCAACATCTCCATCCCTCCCATGGCCCCCAGTCCCTGACAACCACTGTTCTACTCTCCGGTTCTATGAATTTGACTTTTAGTTTCCACATATATATGAGATCACACAGTATTTGTCTTTCTGTATCAGGCTTATTTCACGTAGCATAATATCCACTAGGTTCATCCATATTGTTTAAATGGCAGGATTTCCTTCTCTCTTTTTTTAAGATTTTATTTATTTGTTTGAGAGAGAGAAAGGGAGAGAGAGAGAGAAAGTACACAAGTGGGGGGATGGGCAGAGGGAGAGGGAGAAGCAGACTCCCCGCTGAGCAGGGAGCCCAACTCGGGGCTTGATCCCAGGACCCCGAGATCATGCTGAGCCAAAGGCAGACGCTGAACTGACTGAGCTACCCAGGTGCCCCAGATGTCCTTCTTTTTCATAGCTGAATGATATTCCATGTATATAATGATATATATATATCATTATATATATATATTTTATATATATAAAATATATATATATATATATATATATATATATATATATATATATATATATATATATATATTTTACATTTTCTTTATCCATTCATTTTCTGGCAGACGCCTAGGTTGTTTCCATGTCTTGGCTATTGTGAATAATGCTGCAATGAACATGGGAGTGCGAGTATGATATGTCTTTGAAATATTGATTTCATTTCCTTTGGATATATATCCAGAAGTAGAATTGCTGTAGCGTATGGTAATTCTGTAGTCTATGATAAACCATTTACATTCCCACCAACAGTGTACAAGGGTTAACTTTTTTTCACACCCTTGCGAACACTTGTTATCACTTGTCTTTTTGATGATAGCCATCCCAACAGATGTGAAGTGATATCTCATTGCGGTTTTGATTTGAGTTTCTCTGATGATGGATATGTTGAGCATATTTTCATATACCTGTTGGCTATTTGTATATCTTCTTTTTTAAAATTATTTATTTGAGAGAGAGTGAGTGAGAGAGAGAAAACAAGTAGGGGGAGGAGCAGAGGAAGAAGCAGACTCCCTGCTGAGCAGGATGCTGGATGCTGGGCTGGATCCTGGGACTCCAGAATCATGACCTGAGCTGAAAGCAGTTGCTTAACCAACTGAGCCACTTAGGCACCCCATTTGTATATCTTCTTTCAAAACATGTCTATTCTGATCCTTTGTGCATTTTTTAATCTTTTTTTTCTTTGCTATCTTTCATAGAAATAGAAAAAAACAGCCCTAAGATTCATGTGGAACCACAAAAACTCCAAAGAGCCAAAGCAATCTTGAGAAAGAAGAACAAAGCTGGAGGCTTCATACTTCCTGATTTCAAACTCTATTATAAAGCTATAGTAATCAAAGCAGTATAGTGTTGGCATAAAAACAGACACGGATTACAAGAACAGAATCAAGAGCTCAGAAATAAATCCACGCATATACATCAACTAATCTTTGACAAGGGCACCAAGAACACACAAGGGGGAGAGGGTGGAGGAGAACAATCTCTTCAATAAATGGGGCTGGGAAAAGTGGCTATCCATGTGTAAAAGAATACAATTAGGTTCTGATCTTACACCATACAAAAAAATTGACTTGAAATGGATTAAAGACTTAATGTAAGATCTGAAACCATTAAACCTCTAACGGGGAAAAAGTAGGGAAAAAGCTCCTTAACATTGGTCTTGGCAGTGATTTTTTCGATATGACACCAAAAGCACAGGCCACAAAAGCAAAAATAAATAAGTAGGACTACATCAGACTAAAAAGCTTCTGTAAATCAAAGGAAATAATCAATGAAATGGGATGGGAGAAAATATTTGCAAACCATATATCTGATAAGGGATTAATATCCATATGAATTTTTATAATCAGTTTGTCAATTTTTACCAAAACAGCCTGCTGTGATGTGATTGGGATTACACTGAATCCATAGATTAATTTGGGAGACTTAACATCTTAACAATATTTAACATTTTAAGACTATTTAACATCTTAAGAATCTTATGATTCATGAACATAGACTCACTCTCTTTAGGTCATCTTTCATTTCTATCAGCAATGTTTTTTAGTTTTAATAGTATAGGTCTTTCACATCTTTTATGAGATTTATCCATAAGTAGTTAATTTTTTTATGCTATTCTAAATGCCATTGATTTTTTAATTTCAACTTCCAATTGTTTGTTGCTAGTTTATAGAAATACATTTGATTTTTGTATATTGATCTTATATCCTGAAACCTTTCTAAACTCACTCATTAGTTCTAATAGCATTTTCGTAGATTTCATTGAATTTTTCTACATAGATGACTATGTTATCTATGAATAAATATACTCTTAATTTTTCTTTTCCCATGTGAACAACTAATTTCTTCTTGCCTTATTGAACTGGCTAGGACCTATAGCAAAATGTTAAATAGAAATGGTGAGACTGGATATCTTTGTCTTATTCTCAATACTGGGCAAAAACTACTCAGTCTTTCACATTTAAGTATGCTATTAGCTGTAGGTCTTCCAGACCTGACTTTAATCACATTGAGAAGGTTCTTTTTTTATTCCTGGGTTGCTGAAAGTTTTTATCAGGAATGGTTGTGTTGCTTTAGTCAAATGCTTTCTCTGCACCCATTGAAATTGATACTATAGTTTTTCTTTTTGGTTTGTTAATATGGTGAATTACATTGATTTTTTTTGAATGTTAAACTAGCCTTGTCCTCCTGGGATCGACTCTACTTAGTAATGATGTATTATTCTTTTTGTGTGTTGTTGCATTTGATCTGCTAATATTTTGTTAAGTTGTTTGCATCTATATTGATGAGATCTATTAGTCTGGAGTTTTCTTGTAATATCTTTGTTTGCTTTTCGTATCAGGGAAGTGTTGGCCTCATGGAAAGAGTGGGGAAGTTTTTGTCCCTTTTCAGTTTCTTCAAGGATTTGCGTAGAATTGATGACTACTGTTTGGTAGATTTTGGTAGAATTTGGTAGAATACATCAGGACTTGGAGGTTTTTCCTGGGAAAGTTTTTTTTTTTTTTTAAGATTTTTATTTATTTATTTATTTGAGAGATAGAGCAAGAGGGAGAGAGCAGTGAGAGTGCACAAGCAGGGGGAGTGGCAGGCAGAGGGAGAGGGAGAAGCAGGCTCCCTGCTGAGTAGGGAGCCCGATGTGATATGGGCTCCATCCCAGGACCCTGGGATCATGACCTGAGCTGAAGGGAGATGCTTAACTGACTGAGCCACCCAGGCGCCCCTCTGGGAAAACTTTTAACTACAAATTAAATTCTTTAATAATATATGGGACTATTCGGGTTATTTCTTCCTGAGTGAATTTTGGCAGTTTTTGTCGTGCGAGGAATTTGTCCACTTTATTTCAGTTGTCAGATTTATTGTTATAAAGCTGTTCATAATATTCCTATGATATTTTTAATATCTGTAGAATGCATAGTGATTTTTACCTCTCTCATTCCTGTTATTGCTAATTTGTATCTTTTCTCTCTCTCTTTATTGATTTGTCTGGCTAGAGGTTTATAGGTCTTCTCAAAAAACCAGCTTTCATTTTCATTGATTTTTTTCTATGTCGTGTTTAGTTTCTTTTCTCCATTGGTATTTACTCTGCTCATTATCATTTCTTTTCTTCTGCTTACATTGGGTTTTATGTCTTTATATTTTTGCAGCTTCTTAGGGTGGAGGCTGAGGTCGCTGAGTTGAGACATTTCTTTCCAACAGGCGGTCGGTACTATAAATTGCCCCCTACGTACAAACTTAGCAGCATCCCACACATTTTGTTGTGTTGTGTTTTCACATATTTGCAGTTCTAGATACTTCCTAACTACACTTCTGATTTCTTCTTTGATCCATGGGTTATTTGGAAGTATGTTTTTTTATTTTTTAAATATTGGATAAATTTTTAGAGTTCTGCTGTTGATTCATAATTTAATTCCATTTTGTCCAGAAAATATACACTGTATGAATGCAGTTCATTTAAATTTGAGACTATTTAATGCACCAGACATAATTTGAGACTTGTTTTATGTATATGTTTCATGTACACTTGAAAAGAACATGTATTTCGCTGTCCTTGAATGGAGACTATTCTGTAAATGTTATTGAGGTCCCCATGCTCTCAGCTCTGGAAGCTCTAAACTCAGGAAGTTCATTGGGCTCTTCCTGGTTTCCCCCTTCTTTCTCCATGGTCTGGAAACCTTCTTGAGTCAATAAGCTGGGACAACCATAACATTTGCTTCCCATTCCTCAGGCATCACTGTCTGACATCCAATGACTTGAAAACTATTCTTTCATTTTTTTTTTTGTCTTAAAGAACATTGTTTATTTCATACAGGAGGTTAAACTCAGCCCCTGTTATTCTATCTTGGCCAGAAGTAAAAGAACTATAAATAGTTTTTTTATTCAGCTTAATTTTACCAGTCTGTTTCCAGATAAAATCAGTTTTCTATACAAATTTAAATATTATAGTAAGATGATTCTCAACAGGTTTTATTTTGAAATCAACTTTGTTGAGGAATAAGTCACATACTATAAAATGCACACATTTTAAGTGATCATTTAAATGAGTTTTGACAGGTATACAAAGCTGTTTGACCCTATTCAAGATATAGAACATTTCTACCACCCCATAAACTTCCTTTCAACAAGGTTTTAATGTGCAATTATGAGAAGTCAGTTGAAGTCTATGTGTTGACTTTGGAGCTGGGGAAAGAGCCCATCAAGTGGATTGCCTCCCCTTCTTGCTTGGTCTAGATCCCACTCCACTGTGTTACCTCCTTTGCCTGGGTAGACAGACCCGTATGTGACTCTCCAGAAAATGAATTATAGGACTTTAGGAACTGGGTGATTTTTGGGAGCAGGCAGGGTTCAACAATCAACAAGATGAGGAATTGTTTTGGGAGCTCAGTGCTCCCCCTTGACAGTCATGGGATGCCTTAGGCTATCATACACTTCCTACCTTGGACCCCTGGGGACCTTCATTTCTGAGATTTTTGAGGTCATTTGTTACACAACGTTATTGCCACAATGACTAATTGATACATGGTATTTGATAAATATTGCTGGACTGCTTTCCAAAAATGTGGTACTTATATTTATACTGTACCAAGCTTGCACACCGGATATTATTTTTTATTTTTTCCAGTTTTATTGAGATAGAATTGACATACATCACTGTATAAGTTTAAGGTGTACAGCATAATGTATTTTTATTTTTAGCTTCTGAAAGTTTAATAGGCTAAATCATATTTTCGTTATTGTTTCGTTTTTCAGAAACATTTCTGAACTTCCCAGGCACCTGTGAGCCATGCTGGCATGAAGCATTAATGGGTCCCATTTCCCTTCTGGTGGGTGCACCTGAGGGAACCCTGCATGGCAGCTGGTTGTAGAAGAAGCCAAAAACGGAAGCTGACAGCAAATCATAAAGCCCCTGGGATTGTGTCCTATTTAAATAGATCACCTTGTTTCCAAACATTCATTTATTTCCCTTTTGATTCTTTCTTCTCCGTTTGCAAGCCTGCATATCCAGTTTCACAGTTCTCTAGCGTTTACCGTGTGTTGGGCACCGTGCTAGCCACCTTTGGCACTGCATCCTCTAATAAGCAAAGCTGCCTATAAGCCATTCTACGCCTCTTTTTGATGTTGTATGGCCTCCATCCGCCCCATTGGCTGCCAGCTCAGAATTCACCTCCTGGCCTTGCTCACTGCGTTGCCCCCTGCACCTTTCCTAGCCTCCTAGGGACCTGAGGGCTCTTACTCAAACCCACCTCACCTGGCACATTGAAACACAGCAGCAGCAGCAAGCCCTGCGGTGAGCGAGGGAGGCTGGGCCAGGGGGGTGACTGACCTTTTCTCATCTCTGCACTCGGGTCCCATACTTCCCAACTGTCTTAATCGGCAAGGTTAGGTATGTTTCTATATTTTTATTAACTAGTTAAGCCTCCCCTTATATGCATTTTCTGTACATGTTCTTTGTCTACTTATCTATTGAGGTCTTGAATTTAAAAAAATCAATTTATATGAATTCTTTATGTAGCAGAGATATTAAAACATTTCTGCCATGTTTGCTGCAAAATTCTTTCTCTGTCCAATATTTGTTTCCTTGGCTTTTGCTATAAAGAAGATATGCCTTCCGAGTGTAAAGTTTGCACCCATAAATAAGAAGGGCCATATTTAAATGTGTGTACCTTTCTCTTATCTTTACATAGCCTATAATATGTTTTCTCAGGCAGTTTAAGTCTCACTCTGGAATGCTCAGATTAGCAGCCAAGGATGTGTTCAGGAGGAGGGAGAAATTGGATCCCTCTGTGACAGGAATGGCTAATGACATTTTCTCCCTGATGAGGCTCTATGGTCCACTCTTCATTTATACATTCTAAAATATTTATTGAGCATCTACTGTATGCCAGGCACCACTGCCTGGGACGTTTCGGGCCCTGGTTTAATGGTCACTGAGATTTATTGAGTTTGGATGAGATGGGTGAACCGTACACTGTATCAATAAGGTTGAGTATTACCTTAATCGCATTCTTAGAGTTATTAACTTGAGGGCCTATCGAGACAATTTTGAGGGAGCAAGACAGATATAATCTCTGCCCTCCAGAGGTTCATAGAAGCTTGGAGAAGGCATTCAAGTAAAAGACAATTACAGGGAGCTGGGGCAGGGGCTGTGATGGAGAATGCGGGCTGGGGGCTGGGAGCCTTATCAACATGCAGCAAATTTGAGGGATCAGGGAAAGCTTCTCGGAATGATGTCCAAATTGATGTTCAAACTGAGATCTGAAGAATGAATGAGAATGGCTAAGAGAAGAGGATTGGAGGTCATAGTATTTTTGTGAAGGCAACAGCTCAAAAAAGTCCTGGGGTAAGAAAAAGCTTGTGCCTTTGAGAAGCCAAAGTGCTAAGAGTGTCTCCTAGAGGTAGTGTTTGAGAAATCGGTCAAATATTATCATCATTATTCCTTGAATTATTTGACCTCCTTTTTAAAACTCCCCTCCCCCTCTGTAAAATATGCCACCATTATCATTTACCACAGAAAAGGGTGTTGGCTTAAGAATCAAGACACTTGGTTTCTACTTCTAGCCCTGCTAGGAAAGAGCTGTGTGACTCTGCTGAGTTTAAGGTCCTACTCTGGGCCTCTGAGTCGTGTTCCGGGAAATCAGGGACCAGGCAGGGTCATGTCCCAGAATGACGTACTGGGGCTGCATCCGCTGTCTTTAGGGTTTGGCTACTGAGTGGCATTCTGTCCTCTCTTCTTTCCATTCATCAGGTCTGTCTCTAACGCACAAGGGGGGTTCCCGACCCTGAGAACACTCTCAAGCAGCCAGAGTCCAAAAAGAGGTTTTCCCCAAACCCAGGGAGTCAGATCCTCCAGCCAGAATCTGAACTAGAGTCCATCTAGTCTTGCCCCATGGGCTATTGATTCCCACAGACAGGAGGCAAGCCGATGAGTTAGAGCTCCTGGAGGGGCCGGGGACCACTCGGGATTCTCCAGGCAGTGCCTAGTACATTATGGGTCCTCGGTTAATATTCACTGAAGTTTCATTGAGGTTTGATGAGATGGATGAACCATACAATATGTCAATAAAGTTAAGTATTACCCTAACCACATTCTTAAAGTTATTAAAAATGTCAAGAGCAGGGTGATTTATTTGCTCATTCTATGGAAATATTGCAAAGACAGTGTGTTTAAAAACGTGCGGGGCTTAAATGATAATGATTTATTTTTCTGGCTCCGTCTCAAGCTTAGTGTCAGTGACTGTTTCTGATGTTGCCCGCCTCTTTGAGGTCTTTACCCTTTTGACACCATTTTTAGCCCCGAAGAGCAATGGGAGATTGCAGTGCAGGCTGGAGGTTCAGGCGCGGATGCAAATTCATTCTCCGGCTGGCTCTAGTCTCTGGACGATGCCAAGCGGCCACCTGAGTGTGACCTTTCATATTTGACATCATTGCCCTAGAGTAATAGATAGCTTCAGCAGGGGGATGCCAAAGCTCTGGCCCTGAGCTGAGACCTGAAAAATATGGTTCCTGCTCTGACGTAACAGGTCTCCCAGGAGAGTTCTAAGCACTAGCAAGTGGAAGCTCTGGAAAGAGCGGCAGTTAGTGTTTTTTGCTCTGGTAACATGTGTTCACATTGACTCCCTTGCATCTGACCTGCAGCCTAGCCTGATGTGGAGTAAGGGCTCACGGCAGGGCCAGCCTTGAGCTTCTGTACCCTGGCCCCAACCACAGCTTCTCCAGGGCACAGAGAGACTCTGAGCCTCAGGGTACGTGCTTGTGTGTCTAAGACTGCACAGTCGCAGGGCACGTCTGCATACACAGCTCCACACAGCCACAGCCAAGCACCCTGTACAGAGAAGCGCGTGGTAAAAAATGATCTTGATGCTTTGTAATAACTATGTGATTAAAAACCACGTGAAAAATGACAACAGTTAACACTCACAAAAAACAAAAACAGCCTCGTAAGCTCATGCGCACCATCAGCAAAGCCTCTGCTTTCGGCCCCCTCCGCAGCTGCTCATGGGGGCCTACACTTTCTGGATATGCCCTCTAGACACATTGCAGCCAGGGGCTTTGTGTGGGAGAACCCTCCCTGAGCCTTCCTCCTGCCCTGCCTTCCCTAGACCAGCCCAGCGCTCTGTACCACTCTCAGCCTCTAGGGGGCACCAGAGCTTGCGCATAGCAAGGTGGAGGCTTCTTGAGACAAAAGAGGAGGATTTTGGCTGCCAATTTGTCTTAACATTGTGTAAGGTCTGTCTTGAGGCAGAGGAGGCCATATACAGACCCGAATCAGGGTGTGCATTGTTCTGGCTGTTCTGATGTTATTGGCTGGGGACTGATGGTCATCCGCGCCCCAAGGTAATGGGGGCCAGCTTCTGGTGCCTTTTGTATCTGGGAGTCAAGCCCATGGGGCCAGTGGTTGGGAGAAGAGGTCCTTGGAGTAAGCCCTTTTGGGACAGGAGGCTTCCTTTGCCCCTGCCCCACACTGCCTGCTTGTCCGGGAGCCTCATGCATCGGAGAGACAAGGTGTCAGAGAAAACAAGGCCAGTGAGGATGACAGGAAAGGCAAAAGGGAGGGGACAGGAAGAAAGAAACAGAATGCAGGCTAGGGGCAAAATCAAGAATGAGACGGAGAAAAGCTAATATATGGTGATTGTTCTTACCAGTGTTACGGGTTTTGGAGCAAAACAATTTGTAGGAAGCAAACTTCCCCAAATGTGAGTACTTAATAAAGAAGAAAACAGAAGGATTGATAATGGGAATTAGGCTAATGAATAAACAAGCTGCTTAAAAAATGGGCTCCTTTCGCAGTCCGTTATTTTTAACTTAGTGGCAATTTGCATACTAGTTAATTTGCATATATTAAATACTGCTCCCCTTTTTCTCCTTCCCACCTCCTCCACTTCAGAATAACATTTCATTACGGTGCTGCTGGGCCCGAGGACTCGGAGGCTCTGGAGAGTTTATTAATTTATCCAACACATGCTGTGTACATTTTTATCGCTTGCCGCACAGTGGACCCGGTATCTTTGAAGTCATTAACAACACGAGGGGTGTTCTGCTCGAGGTATTCAAAAGACAGCGAGCAAAGCCAGCCTGCAAAAATGTTCCCCCAAACAGGGAAAGATCATATTTGGTTTTTGTTCTTTCTAGGAAGACAAAAATGAGCAATGGATGGTTCTCCTCTGCATCAGAGAACCTCTGTTTTAACTTTTATTATTATTTTTTTGAATTTCAAATCGAAATGGAACTGATTCCCAATGGGGCACAGATTTCCAAAAGGAACCAGGCACACATGACGTTCTTCCTGCTGCTGCCCACAGCGGAAGGCAGAGGAGAGCCTAGCTCTTTGGGGGCCTCCACTACTGCTGATGGGAATAATGGACCAGGAAGGGAGGAGCATGCCCCCCCCCCACTGGGCGCTCCCTAGACTGCACTTCCTCCCTATTGCCCTCTCCGGGAGTCCTCCCACCACTGCCCCTTTCCTTTCCCTTTCAGCTTCTGACTTAAGTGGGAACTTCTAGCTCAAGCTTCTGGTTGCTTACTTAATTGCTCTGTAGGGCATCATGGCGCCTCCCATGGGACTAGAAGAAGGCCACCATGCCAACACGGGGGCTTTTAAAAAGTGGTTAGGTCTGGCCCACTTGCATTAATCCTATTGTTGTTTTCCCATGCCATCTTGTCAGTTTGCCTCTTAGCCCTTCTTTCTATTGTCCCAGATGCTTAAGCTCAAGAGAAACCTGTGTATTTGCCGAAAGCTTAATAGTTTTCCTCAGGTGCAAATGCAAACTAAAATGTAATTAACTAACTAATTTATTCAGTCATTCATTCATCAAATATTTATTGAATGCCTACTATGTGCCCCCTATTCTAAGCAAAGGGGATATAAAGTTTACATTCTAGTGGGCAGAGAGAGGCAAACATATAAATGATAAATGATACTAACCAAGAGTTATAAATGCTAAAGATTGATGGGGTAGCAGGTGGCATGGGGGGGGGGCACCACCTTAGCTGGGGTCAACCCGGACAACCTCTCCAATGAGGTGACAAAGGAGAATCAGAGGGAGACAGGATTTGCTCAGGATATTAGGGCCATCTCTGTGCTTGGCTTGGTCCTCCGTGGGCTTGTGGCCTACTGATGTTACACGTGGCTGGGATAACCTGCCAATCTCAATGCGTTTGCCATCACTCGACCCCGAGGAAGGGCCTGGCGTGGTGAAGCAGCAACAGCCCTCTCGGGACCTCCCACAGTTCAGGTGACCTTCCCTGTAGGTTCAGATCCTCTCTCCAGGAACGAACTCCTTGGGAAGAGGCAGTGGCCAAACACATCAGGCAGCCTGGGTTTAAAGATGACCAGGTTTGCAACATTGGGTAAATTACGTAATCTCCTTGTGCTTTAGGTTCCAGTCTGCAAAGTGGGCACATGATATGTAAAAGTCTGGCATGTAACAGAGGCTCAATAAATGTGCCCAGGTTTGACTGCCCAGGGGATAAGGAGCTAAGCCATGCATGGGGAGTGTGGAGACATTTTACACGGGATGATAAACATGCACAGAATAGAAAATCTCCCTAGAGTAGTCTGTCAGTGCCTTATGCCTTGAGTTTCAGAATCAGACAGCCTTGGGGTTGAAACCCAGCTCCACTAACTTGCTAACAATATTATCCTTGAGCAAGTTGCTTAATCCGATTATGACTCATTTTGCTCATTTATAATGTGGGGATAATAATGATGTCTACCTAAGGGGCTCTTATAAGGGTTCATGAGACAGTATTTGTAAAGCATGTAACACATAAATGTTAGCTGGTGTATTTAATATTATTTCACTGTCCTGGTCTGTGGCAATAAACAGTTTGATTGTCTTGATGAACAAAAGAATGTTAAATTCTTCACATATTGTATTGACTAGCCCCCCCGCCCCCACCAATTATTCTCAAACTAACTGCTACACTGCCATTTCTGTGAAATTTTCTCTACACCAATGCCTGTGCCCCAGTCTGAGCCACCATCTTTGATCCCAAGACAACTGTAGTGGCCCTCACTGGTCTTTCTGCTTCTACTCCTGCCCTGCCCTAGGCCCTTCCTCACACAGCAGAGAGACAATCTATAGAAGATACACTAGCTATCAAATGGTTTCCATTCACTCCTAAAATAAAATTCAAACTCCTTACCTGGGCCTATAAGATTTTAATTGGCCTGTCCCTTGCTTAAGTCTCCAACCTTAGCTGCCCTCCCTTCCCTCCATGTCTGCTGTAGTCCAGCCATACTGGTCTTCTAATTTTTTAGGTCTTACCTTATCCATTTTCTCCTCAGAGAGGTTTTCTCTGAACACCTTGTCTAAGTATCACCCCTCTCCCCCATTATTCTCTGTCATAAGCCCCTCCTGTTTCCCTCCTGACACTCTTTATGATATAATTGTTTACTTGTTTGTCATGTGTCTCACTAGAGGCACCATAAGGACAGGGAGCATGTCTCTTGCCTTGCCACTGAATCTCTAGAACCCAGCTGAGCACTGGGCATGAAAGTTCTCTCAGGAAATTATTCATCAAATAAATGAATCAACCAGTTAATGAATGGTTGTAGGATACCTCTTGTTTTTTGGAAAAGTTCTCTGTTCCTTTCTTAGGCTACCCCAATTAAGGGTGCCCCTAAATGGAACTGCTGAATAGAAGCGAACACAATCAGCTAATGTCAATAGTGACTTTGTCAAATTAAGAAATGACAACGTCCAGAAAATGAATTGCTGGGTTCTTTTTCTCACACTTTATCACCAGCACTCAGCTCTCATCGGTTGAGAATTTCAGTAGTTGTGGGTGACTCAGGTGTGGCAAATTGTAGAGATGTTCTGAATAACGGAGGGGACGTAGAGTTTAAGCTCAGAGCCATCCTTTGAGAGTGTTGGCTGTTATTCCCAACATTTGGGTTGGGAGCATGCTGCCCAATGACCGTGTTTTCCCTTCTCCTTAAAAAACCAAACCAAACCACAATATATCACTTCCCTGTATTACATGTATGAACTAATCAAATTCTCAAGACAATCCAAAGAAGGAAGCTGAGCCCCAGTTAGTGGTTAGGGAGTAGTGATGGAGCCTGGGTTGGTGGCCAGGGCTCCAGAGCCCTTACTCTCAGCCAACATTATGCTGTAGTGCTTACTATTATAATTTAATGCAGCATTTCTTTAGGGAAAATTGATAATACCAAATGGAAGCCTGTATTGTGGTATATCTATGACTCTTTTATAAATGTCAGAATTTGGGCAAAAGTGGAGAAAATGACTCTTTGGTGTATCACTGCAGAGACAAGTGCGTCAGCTGGGGGGAAGCGGCTCAGACACACTGGAAAATGGGGGATGGGGATGGTTCTGTAGGAACCTGTATCAGCCAGCCTCCATGCCCTTCCAGCCCTGGATCTATAAGAGTAGTGTTAGCATCCCGAATTTAATTTCAGAGCCAGTGCCCTGAATTGCTCCTTTCTGTCTTTTCCAAAGGCATTTCAATATTGCTAATCGGTGCCCCGTGGAGTGACATTTTTTCCCTGAGTGTTGCTGCAAAGCAAACCTCTTGGAAGAATGAAATTCTACAACTAATTTCAAAATGGGTGTCGGATGAAACCTGCTGGATTCAGATTTCTCAAATCAGAAAAGACCTGTAGCGGGGAGGGAACGGGCTGTAGCTGTGCAGACCTGAATTTAAATCCTGACTCTGCAACTTGCCAGCCCTGTCGCCTTGAGCTGGGTGCTTAACCTTGTGAGCCTCAGTTTCCTTCCGCTTACAAGGGACGAATTCACCTAACAAGGGAGTATTGTGAGGATTGCATGTGATAATGTGTATCAAAAGCCCCAGGACAATGACATTCACAGAGTGGGGATTCCCCTCCTCTCTCAGATGTCATCTGGTTCACTTAGTTGCCCCTCTGATAAATCCTTACAAAGGAGACTCTTGTTTGGAGATAGATTTGGGGAGATTTGATGAGCCCTCTTGGTCACCCATCCCACTGTCATCAGCATGCCTAATTTTCTAGCCATCAGTAAAGTACTGTGCTCAGTGGGGAGCCTACCAGCTGAAAGGGACATGTAGGACTGGGGAGGGACTCGAGAGGGCCAGAGAGAAACCAAAAGGTTGGTTAAGAAAAAAGTGATAAAAAAGCAATATGGGGAGAAGGAGGAGGAGGAGGAGGATGGAAGGAGGAGAAGGTGGTGAAGGTGTGGGGAGAGGAAGAGAAAGAAGAAAACCCCTGAGAAAAATTGGAGATACTGAAACCATTCAGCCTGAAACTTTAGGCCTGGCTTGAGGGATATATTAACACGAGTGTGCCAGTGAGGGGCCAGAAGGTACAAGAAGGGGTGGACCAACTGTAAAGAGCCCCTGATGCAAGAGACAGCTGGTCAACCTGCTGTCACCTTGCTGATGGCCCACTCCCAGGCTAACTGCCTGTGTTCTCATTGTGTCAGCTCAGAGCACTCACATCCTGCCAGCTCACACACATTGCAGCTTCTCTTGACTGTGGGCCTGTCTCAGACTTGGTTCTGTGCGTCCTCCTGACATGTAGCCTTATCTGGAAAATTGCAATTCTTAGGGTCTTCTAAAGTTGAAAAAAATCTGCTTCCTTTTAGCTTTTACCCACTAGCTCCAGTGCTGTGTCCAGGATTCGAGCAATGAGAATACTCACTATCCCAAGTGAGAGTCTTTCAGATGTTTAAAGACAAAGATCATCAGGCTAAACAGTTCCAGCACCTTCATTTCTGGTTTAATTAACATCGTGTCCAGCATCGTTCCCCTGTTCTTCACCTGGCTGTGGCGCTTTTCCAATTGGTCAGGGACCGTCTTAAGCACAGATCTTCAGGACCACTGGGAGAACCAGACGGGAGCCAGTTCCCACTGACACACCGCACTCTATAATCCTAGCAGCTTCCTTGGGCAGAGCCCCTGCACTACGGCGTGAATCTGAGCCTACATGCAAACTCAGACCCGAGGCCTTGTTCTTAGGAGTTGTTCCAAGATATGTCTCCTCATTCTCTACTTGTGCACTTGAGCCCTTGAATAGAACCCCAAGGTTTTAAAAATATCCATTGAAATATCATCTTGCCTGGTTTTTGTTTGTTTTTTGAGAGAGAGAGCTTGCATGCATGCCCCTGCAAATAGGGTGAGGGAGGGGGGAAGGTGGGGAGGGGGGAAGGGCAGAGACAGAGGATCTTAAGCAGGCTCCATGCCCATTGCAGATCCTGATTTTGCAACCTTGAGATCATGATCTGAAACAGAAATCAAGAATCAGAAGCTTAACTGACTGAGCCACCCAGGCACCCCTTATCTTGTCAGGTTTGAACTGATATATCCATCTCTCCAGACTGCTTTTGGCTTGCAGATTCTGTGATTCCCTTCCTCAGCTTCTCTTCTCAGCATTAAGTCAGGTAGATGGGATAGATTGGCTCTAGAGGCCAAAAATTTGATAATACCTGATAGAAGTTTTGGACTGGCTAAGACAGAGGTCAAAATTCTTCATTACATCATTCAGAGAATACTGTAGGATCTCATCACACATTAATCATCATCTCCGAATTTCTTCAACCAGTTACAAATCCACTAAATGGTATCATCATGAGGTCCGTATCTCTGTCATTTGTTCACAGTGCTATTATAGGAAACTCCATCAAAGACATTGTTAAAATCGACAGGCACTGTATCTACAGCACCCCCTTGATTCTTCCTTGTGGTCATCCCACCAACAAGCCTATCTCATGTGGCCTTGCTCTTAGTGAGTCTAAGTTGGCCCCAGGAAATGAACATGCTCCCCATCTTAGAGTTCCCATTCCCTCCATCACACAATCTGCCCAAGGGTTTGATGGGGACCATCTTACTCCTTTGAAAATCAGGACTTGCCCTTCTTCCAAAAGCTATTAAAGAGATGAGAATGGGACAGAGGAGACTGAGATGACGCTTTGTAGAAATAATTTCGATTAGGCGTTAAGAATAATTCCATGGCCGACATTCTGAACAATGACTATGATGTCACATGCACAAGTCATTAATAAACTGGCTTCTTGATATTTGGTAATTTCCCTTTATAGACCCAGAGGCAAAGGTGCAGGTGAGGAGGTCACACGATAGCAAGGGGGTTGTTGCTGTGAGGAAGTCAAAGGCTAGGTCTTCCTTGCGGTCCTGTCGCTCCACAGCAGCTTTACCGCCATGTTACCCCCGGACAGCCTTTCGTCTCTGACGCTCTCTTGTCTGGGCCTCAGAGGGGGATGGGAATACTTTCCGTCCCTATCTCACCGAGTCCTTGTGGGACCTCAGAGGAAAGGCAGCATCGCGCCTGAATAAGAGGTTACTATTCCGGCTTCTGGAGGAGTTCGTGTCTCCAGGCGGGATCCACAGCTGTCAGGCCCAGGACGGCGGCTGTAAATACTGTGGGCTGTTGGAAGCACACACTGTTTGGGGTGGGTCGTGTTCTCTAATTGGGTGTCACCTTTCATGAGCCAAGCAGCCGCCAAAACTGATTGCCTCTGATTTAGTTTTTGGAAACTGATCTGCATATTGTTTTGTTAACAGGTATCCGAGGTTCCAGAAATCTTCTGAGTGGTGCTACCTGAAATGGAACAGCTCGGGGGCTGTTTTGTGGGACACTCAAGTGGGACTTATGTGCTACAGGGATCCCCCCACTTTTCAAAACTCTGAGTTAGGCCGCTTCGCTTTTAAGAAAGACCCCTGGAAGGACCTGTTTTCACTAGCTGAAAGAAATCCAAGGACGATTTTCACCTTTACGAAAGAAGGTGAGAAGTGAAAACGGGGTTTGATGTTTGTTTTGTAGCCCGCCATTGCAGAGACAGCGTGCACGCCGGCCGTGGGACAGAGGCCCCGCCAGGCTCCTTCCTGGGGCCTGTACTCGGCGCCTCAGCATCACGCTGCCGCGGCTCTGAACTGTGTCTGGGAGCATCTGCGCTTTAGCTCCGTTTATTGCGTGCAACTGTTAACAAGACGTGTCCTAAAGTATCACAAAAACTTAAGAAAGGTTATTTTTGGGGTCTGCGAATGCTCAACAATTTTTCCATATGAGTCAACGGTAATTACTTCTTCACTCTACGTATGCCATTGTGGCTTCTTCGAGGTGTCGTAGGAGGCCCTACTTAGGGTGATAGCACGGGAAACCTGTATTCCCTTCTTATGAACAAATATGGTAGTAAGTTTAAAAAGGGGAATCAGTGATTCCTTAATGCCTTCAGTACTGAGCAGGTAATTTTCATACTTTGATACAGGAAATACATCTTTGGTTCTTTTTGGACCAGTCTGCCTCTTGTTCACAAACTATTAAATAGGATGCAGAGAGCCCAAGAAGAGAGTGAAGACAAGACTCAGCATCAGCTCAACAGCAAGACGTCTATCTAGTGCCTGTCATTCCCCCACCTGTACTGTTCGCCCATCCATCTGTCCATCCATCCATCCATCCATCCATCCAACATTCAGTAAGTATTTCCTATGCACAAGGCACCAATGAGAACCAAATCTTGCCCTCGAGGAGTATATGGCTTAGTATATGACATAAATTGTATATAATTGATGATAAAAATGATAAGATCAGAAAGAAATTGCTTCCAGTTAGATGGAACTGGGGAAGCATTTGAACTAAACTAAAAAAGTTGGGTAAGATTTAGATATATGGACATCGGAGATAAGGTTTTTCCAGGCAGAGGGAATCACCAAGAGCAAAGACATGAAGGAGGTGAACTGTGGAGACTGTGTGGGGCTTTACAGGAGAATAATGGGACAGAAACCGGACAGGAAGTGGACAGTTGGTGGAGGGCCTAGAATTCCAGGTTAAGGATTCTGTACTTCGTTCAAAAGGCAATGGGGAGCCATTGAGGATTTTGAGTATTGTAGTAAATGTAAACTGAGCTGTGCTTCAGAAGGACCGCCCTGTTTACCAGTGCTACAAGTTGGAAGCAGGATGATGGAGCTTTCCTCCAAGTCCTGCCTCTGCCTCTCCTGCAGTTGTCGCTGCTACCCCCGGCGGGAAGGAAGGTGGCACCATTTAACCCTCAAGAAGAGAGGTAGGTGCAGTGGTCTGCGAATTCCAGTCAGATCCCTCGTTCAGGACTGCCGTGCATCCGCTCACGCGGGGGGGGGGGGGGGGGGGGGGGGGGGGCTGCTGGTGGTTCACAGCTACAGCCTTCTCTGGGAATTGCCTTCGGCTGGAGAGAGCTGCCCCCCACCCCAAGGTTATTCTCTCTCCTTCTGTGACTGTCTGCTACAGAAAGGAACAAAAGGCCCGGCCCCCTCGCCTCATCATGGGGGGCAGCTCTGAAGGAGGCTGCCGCTCCTGAGCCCCCTGCGGGGTCGCCCGAGGCCTCTCTGTCACCGAGGGCACACCCTCGCCGACCTCCCGCACACACATCTCCATCTCAGTCTTTTTCCAGGATCCAGACTGCAGGCGGTGGGTCCTGCTCTCCCCCAGCTCCACATGCTGTTGACCTACCTGGTGGATGGCTTCGTCCAGCCACGTGTCATCTCTCTGGTTGGGGGCTGGAAGTGGGCAGAACTGCTCCTGTTCTGCAGATTCCTTCTGTGAATACAGGGTTTTCTCTAGGTCTGGAAGGTCTCTAACCCTTCCCGGGCTGTGTTCCCCAAAATGTCTTCCATAGCATGTTTACGGAGGTGCTTCTTATAAAAAGTGGTGGTCAGATAAGGGCTCTGGATCCAGAGGTTAGACTTGTAGACAATGCCCGGACGTACTTGAGTAGAAGGGCCTCTTTCTTGGAAACCTTATCAGGGATTAAGGAATTGTTGCTCTGTGCCTTTGAGGGGTTGTATGGGGCTGAAATATTCATAGTGAAGGGCAAGACCCATGTCTACTTGGAATGATGGTTTTGACGAAAGCTCATGTGACTCAGCATCCATGCAACATAAACGATGAGACAAGCAGGTGCGGATGGTGCTGACCTGGGAATCAGGCACACACCCGTCTAAAGGGGGCTACTGCTGCGTGATTGCAGACAGGCGTTCCACATGGGAGCTCTGGCCCCTGTGGCCAGGTTTCAGTTTTTGCAAGAGAAGCCAGATATATATATTTTTTAAAAATTTAAACTTCTTGAGTTTAATTTGATTTTTAGAAAACACTGTGTTTGTGGAGCAAAACGGATCTGCAAGCTGGATGTGGCCTGCGGGCTGTGGTTGTCTGCCTCTGTTTTAAACCACTGTACATGCTGGAAAGAGTGCCAGAGGCAAAAAAAAAAAAAAAAAAAAAAAAAGTAAGTACATTTGTGTGTTCATTTCTAGAGGGGCCTCTGCCCGGTAGCGGTCCGCGGTGGGGTTCAGGGGGAGCTAAGGAAAAGGGGGCCAGGCTGTTGAGCCTATGCACAAGCAGACAGCTGAAAACACGCTTCCAATGTGTATTGGCCTCTTGCCTTCATGGGGATTGGGAAAATCTTCAGGTTTTAAAAAAAATCTTATTTGCAAATTTACTTATTCCTTAAATTCCTTCTTAAAACATTGCTTTATGTTATTTAATCTTTAAGAAATCCTTCAAGGATTCCCAGTTGTGCACGAGATAACAGTTGGCAGTTAAGTCCCTTCATATTAAGACTACACATGCGATTCATTCATTCATTTAGGTGTGAATTCTTTTATTTGACACGTACACAAATAATTATACAAATAATTATCAAATGCTGCATCGTGCAAGCCACTGTATGAGATGATTCCGGGAGCAGAAAAATGAATAAGATGTTAGCGCTGCCTTGCAAGAGCTCCGTGGCCAGCAGGGCAGCATGGGCTGACGGCGACAGTTCACACTTACTGACCACCTACTAAGTGCCTGGTACTATACTTAGTAGCTTTCTTGAACTATCTACTTAATCTTCATGCCAACCTACCGAAGAGGCAATTTTCTGACTTCAGTTTAGGGAAAGAAATGGAGGCCCATTTTGTTTTGGCCCTTGGCCCAAGGTCAGAGAGTTCCAGGAGCTGGCGCTGGATGGGAGTCTAGTGTATACTTTCCTAACCATTAAATCTGCCCTGTGGAGGGGCTTTGAGCACCTTGGAGCTGTGGTGCACAGGGTGGGGGAGGCAGCTCGGTGTTGGGTGCTGAGGATATGCACGTGGGGGAAGTTCAGGCAAAGGCAGTAAGCAATGGCTCGGTAGTGGGGAGGCCAGAGGGGGTCCCGGGACCCCAGGGAGCAAAGGTAAGCGGTGCCGGACAGCTGGATAGCGCCCGGGGACACAGCGCCAGCTTCCATGGGGGTCTGCCAGAGAAGAGGATCCTTAGACCTCAACAGGCCCTACAGAGGAAGAAACAGAAAGATGCAAAAAAGGTTCATCCTCCTTATAGATGCAAAACTGTTCATCGTCTTTAGAGAGGAAAGGCAAAGGCAAATCATAATGAAATGCCACATTTTCCACATTAGATTAACAAAGATTCAGAAGCGTAATGCTACTTAGTGTTGGCCAGGGTTCTCCTTTTGCACAATATTGATGGGACAGACAATGGGAATGTCTTCCTAAGTGCAGTTTGGCTATATGTGTGTAATTATATTTTTAAGTGCACATACCTTTTGATCCAGAAAAGTCCCCTGAAGATACGCACACACATACATACCTGCAAGTATATATGCTGTATAAATACCAGCACAAACGCGTGTACACAGGCATGGAAGGGTGTGGCATTTTCAGAAACTGCAAATTACTATTGATCTTTGTCAGTGAAGAGTTAGGTAAAGAAATTATGCAAACTAGGGAAACTACTGCTATCACTTGGAACTAAAACCCAAGTCCTCCCCGGGCCTGTAAGGGCTGCCATGATCTCGTCTCGGCTTCTCACATCAGCCTCACCGCCGCTCTTCCCCTCCGCTGCTCCAGCCACAGGGAGCTCCTCAATTCTCCTCATTCAAATCAAGGCCATGCCATCCTCAGGGACTTTGCTTTTGCTCTTGTTCCCTTTGGAAGGTTCTTTCCCAGATATTCACATGACTCCCCCCCTCACTTCATTCGTGTCTCTGTCCAAGTATCTCCCCATAGTAGGCAACATCCAATATGGCTCCAATGATCCCTCTTTCTGGTGTTTGTACCCTGTGTGATCCCTTCCCTCAGAGTGTGCCCTGGACCTGGTGACTTGCTACTAAGGAATAGAACATAACAAAAATGAGGGATGCCCCTTCTGAGATTGATTATAAAACACTATGATTTCCATCTTGCTGACTCTGTCTCTCCCTCTCTGGCTCTTCTCTCTTGCTCACTGTAATGAAGCCAGCTGCCATGTTGTGAGCCGCCCTGTGGAGAGGCCCATGTGACAAGGGACTCAGAGAAAGTTCCAACAAACAGCCAGTGAGGAGCTGGGGCCCTCAGAGGACAGCCTACGGGACACTAATTCTTGCCAACAACATTTGAGTTTGGAAGCAGATCCTTCCCTGTTTGAGCCCTCAAGTGACTGAAGCCCTGGCTGACACCTTGACTACAGCCTTGAGAGACCCCGAGGCAGAGGATGCCACTCAGCTGCTCCTGGACGCCCGTCCTGTTGAAACTCTGAGTTAATAAATATTGTGGCTAAAACCGCGAAGTTTTAGGATAATGTGTTACACAGCCACAGATGACTGATACAGAACACCTCAGAAAAGTCTATCATGACTATGCAGGCTAAACCAGCAGCATCCTTTGTTGGACGATGTTCCCTTAACCTGAGCTGTTTTTCCTCATGGCATGTGTGTTTTGGACATCTTCTATTTTATTGGTTTGTTTGTACATTTTTTTTCTCTCTGCTGATATAAAGAAGTCTCATGAGGACAAAACCTTTGTTCCGTCTCCTGCTGTGTTCACGAGTGCCTAGAGCAGTGCCTGGCCTTAGGTGGGTGCTTGCACTCCGTGGGTGTTTGTGAAGCCAGGAATAATGCAACTCATGAGAGAATGAGCTGGTCCTGCACACCCCGACGTGCGAGAGTCTTCCAGGGTACAGCCTAATGGGGCGGGGGCAAACCGCCACTCGATCTACATAGAGCACGATTCCCTTTTCGTATCTAAAAGTTTGTACATCCATCAAAGAAATTCAAAAAGATCCAAATCCAAATGTTAGTGTTTTTCTCTAAAAGATGAGATGATGGGGCTACACTGTCTTCTTAAACATTTCTATAATTCTTAAATAATTTACAATGATTATTCTGGGATCGTTAAAAAATGAAGACAATTTGTAGACTTTGCAAGGCCAACCGTTTGCTTCTCCACGTCCTTGTGCAGTCTGTGGCGGAAGCTCCGGGGAGGCAGCCGGCCGGCCGCCCCGTCCAGCGCCCGGAAACGCCTCTCCCCGCGCCTTCCGCCGTCAGACTGCAGCCTCTGGGCCGCGCACAGGAAGAGCTCGTCTCTCTCCCACATGACAGACTGTCAGAAATCTAGCATGTTTTCTGTGAACATTTCTTGGCAATAATTACAGAATAGGAAATACGAGGTTGAAAAGAAATAAAAAGACAGTACAGCAAAAATAACTCTTTTTGCAGTCTAGCCTTGGGGGGATACAGCCTCTGAGGGGCTGCCGGGTGGAGCAGAGCTTGGGGGAGAAGTTCTCACGGGGATGCTAAGGTTGGGTTTTGGTGAAGGCTCCGGTGAGAACTCCGGGCACACAGACCCGTTTGTCCTTGTCTGTGCTGAATGTGTGTGTGCAGAAGGTGCCCGGAGCGGTTCCATCGAAAGCTTCAGGGCGTCGTGTGGGTTCAGAGCCGGCGAGGGGAGAGAGGTGGACGGCAGCCTTGACAGCGTTCCCTACACAGCTTGGTTCGGGCGCAGGTTTTCATCAACCACCGTGCAGTCAACGCTCCGGCCTCCGCCCCCCGCGCCCCGTATCCTCCGTGCTCTTACGGTTGCTGCGTGCATTGACCCGCGCCGACGCTAAGCCTCCGGCAGCAGGGCCTCTGGTCTGCCGTCCTCTGTGAGGTCCTCCGGGACAGCTGGTAGGTGCTCCCGTGGTGTGGCCGACTGAACGTGCCCTAAAATGACAGAGGCCGCTCTCAGGCAGCCAACTTGAACAGTGGACACCTGAGTACGGTAGAAGGGCCCACAGTGACCCCCCACCCCAGGCTGAATGCACACAGGCCCATTAGGTGACTCACCTCAAAATAGCCATAAGCTGACCAAGGGATTGCTTACACACGAACACAGGTACCAAAAAGGAAAATGCCACATGTTCCCCTACTTCCTCACCTTCCCCCTTACCTACAGCCTCCTACCACCACCTCCTGGCAGACAGTCTCTGCTGTCCTGGCCACTGCTCCCTAGCGGTGTATTCTATAAACTTCTATCTCCTTTGTTCTGCCTTGGGTGAATTTTTCCCCGCCTGGCCACTGGCCTCGACCCAATCAGGTCGCCCCACATTCGGTGGCCCCTTCCCACAAAAATTACATTTTTTAGGCAGTAAATCAATTATAGAACTTAATCCACTTGTTCTCCCAAATTTTCTCCTTTGTTTAAAGGAACTGTCCGATATCATTCTTTAAATATTGCTTCAATTATGGAGTATTTCAAAGATACAGTATTTTGAACACCTCAAACATAAACGCTCATGGACCTGTATCTCTTGACTACAACAAATATCTGTTTTATCACAGTTATTTCACTTTTTTTGAGAAATAAAATATACAAAAAAATTCAAAGCCTCCTTTATTTTTCATTCTTTGCTCCTCATCTCTTTACCCCAAGAGATAAATAATATTCTGAAATTGGTGCGTATCTTTCCCATCCATGTTTTATGTTTTATTACATATGTATATTCTATAAAAATAAAGTGCCCATATATAATGTATCAAATCTTATTGTCTGATGGTTCCAGAACTCAGAAGGAGGTGTTTAATACCGATTCATAGAAACCGAGTCTAGGGGCGCCTGGGTAGCGCAGTCGTTAAGCGTCTGCCTTCGGCTCAGGGCATGATCCTGGTGTACTGGGATCGAGTCCCACATCGGGCTCCTCGGCTGGGAGCCTGCTTCTTCCTCTCCCTCTCCCCCTGCTTGTGTTCCCTCTCTCGCTGGCTGTCTCTCTGTCACATAAATAAATAAAATCTTTAAAAAAAAAAAAAAAAAAGAAAGAAAGAAACCGAGTCTATTCATTTTGGTCACTGTGTTCTCTGAGGGTCCTGATATGCCCACCCCCCAGCAGCTGTGTAGAGCACTGTTCATTTCTCCTCTTTCATACCATCCCTGCGTTTTATCAGACTTTTAAAAATCATCAACCTGATAAATATGAAACGATAATCTCATTTTAATTTGCATTTTCCTCACGACTAGTGAGGTTGGACAGCTCACGCATTTATTTGGCATTCACATTTTCTCTTTTATCAATTGCCTCTTCTTACATTGTGGTAGACTGTAAAAAGTCACCACGATAATTTCCCTCTCCAAATCCACATCCTTGGGTAGTTCCCATCATACTGACTCTGGGCTGAGACATGTGACTTGCTCTGGCCAATGACGTGAGAAAACATGAGGTTTGGAAAGACCCGAGAGCGGTGCTTGCTTTTTCTTGCTGCTCTCGGGAACCCTGCAACTCCCGCCACGTGAAGGAGCCCAGACTAGCCGGCCAGACGACAACAGACTTGTAGCCCAGGAACGTCCGTTGGTCCTGCCAACTGCCAATCAGGAGTGAGACCACAGATCATCAGCTGACTACAACACGAGTGAGCCCAGCTAACCCCTTGATGAAGAAGACAGGCATTTTCTCTGCGCCCTGCCTGGACTGCCAACTGTGGCTAAGTAGAGCGCTGCTGTTTGAAATCAGTAAATGTTGGGTGACTTGTTATGCAGATAAAACTCCTTTACACATACATTTTGCCCATTTTCCCCTTTGATTGCTTGACCTTTTTCTTACTGCAAAGCTCTTTCTTCACAGGACACTTCTCATGTAACTCTGTGAGTAAGTTTATGGAGTAGACATCATTATTACCATTTCATAGACGAGGAAACTAGAATTAAAGAGGTTAGTGACTTGTCAAGGATCATGCAATAAGCAAGCAGGGCAGGTGGGATTCGAATCCACGGCCATCTGACTGCAGAGCCCAAGCTCTTAAGGAATTTACTTCGCTGCCTGGCTTCTCCCACACATTGAATTCAGTCAGTCAGCGGAAATGATTTAGGGTAAGGAACTACGCCACATCTCTTCTCAAACGTTTTTTGTTGTTGTTGTTGTTTAAACTGTGGCTTAGAAATGTTTGTTTTCAGTGGTGTGCTGGAACCAGCTCATACTGGTCACGAGAGCCAGTGTGAGTATCTCTTCAGAGTTCTGAGTTCAGCCACATCGGTGGCTTGGCATTGGCTGTGGTAGAAATATTCCTACCATGGAAATCAGCAAAAGCTGCAAACCAAGGCTTTTTTTGGTTCCTTCTTCCACAGAGCTCGTTTATCCGCACGCTGCAAACCGCCTGAGTTTCCACCTGTTCCGTATACCTTGTTATATCTGTCCATTTCTGATGCTTATTAGCATCATTTTGAAATATGAGTCCATCATCCAAACTATTTGCTATCCCTCTGCACTTTATACTACCCACAGCTGAGATCAGTATAACTTCGATGTCTTTACTGGGCCCTCAGCTGAGCTGGAAGGCTTGGGGGTAGAGACCTCTCTCCAGGCTCACTTCCTTCGTTAATCAACACTTTTATTGCTCTTCTAATGGCAGCATTCACTGAGTGTTTACTATACACTAAGCCGTATTTTAAGACTTTTCATCATATTTTGCTATGTAATCTCTTCATACCCTACGTTGAATTGGAGGCACAAGAAAACTTAATTCTGTTCTTTTAGGGGTCTACATTAGCCAGCCGATGGCTGAGCTGGGATTCAAACCCAGTTTGCTACCTTCCTTTATCCAACTATGTTTCCGTCCAACCCTTGAGACTCTTGCTCATCTACGAGGATGCGGAGGCCCCGAGAGGAGCTGGATTCAGCGAGCAGCGGTAGGACGCCCTGGGCAATAGAGAGCCATTGAAAGTTTGTGAGTGAGAGAGTGATCTTTTTCACACAGTACTTAGGATATTTTGTCAGACTAGAGTATGACAGATTTCCCCAATTAGGAGAAAGACCAGGGGCAGGAAAAACATTTGGGGGCATTATAGCCATCACTTAGGGCCTGATGGTGTCTGTGGAAATGAAACCACTCATCTGCATGTGGCTTTCACTCCAACTGGGTCAGGCTCCTGGCTGCCTCAGTCCAGTCGCCTGGAGCTGTTTCCTCTGTCCAGGGCATGGCTTCTATCTGCTTTATTTCTTTACATATAAAAATAATTAAAACATAACCACAGATCTATTCGTATTGGTGAGTTCCCCCACAACATCATTCCCCTTAAGTACCTGTCACCTGATTCAGATAGTTTTGACGTCCTAATTTCCCACATATTTGTTATTTCTCACCAGTGGTCCTTAGGTTCCTCAAGGGCAGGGACTGCACCTTGCACCTCGGCATATGCTCCGCCATGCTGAGGTCATCCGCGTTACCCCATAAGTGCTCGTGGAATATAAGAATGCATAAATAACTTTCCTTTTTTTTTCCCCTCAATGGCAAGCTCATTGACAATAGGTGCCTGGAGTAATATAATTAGGAAGCTCCAAAATAAAATTGTGTTAAGGAACTACTTAAATGCTGTAAAGGAAAGTAGAGAAGACAGCCAATTAGTACCTGCGAGCACCCGTGATTTCTACATAATAGAAGAAGTCGCTTATTGGATTTAGTTGACTTAGGTTCTCGGCTGCAGGCTATCCCCCTGATCCTTAATTGCTTCATCCAAAAGGAGGAAGGGAAGGGCCCCATTCAGACCAGGTGATAAAGTATCCCGACTGAGAAACCCTAAACCCTA
The DNA here is from genome assembly GCF_023065955.2 of Ursus arctos. NCBI lineage: Eukaryota > Metazoa > Chordata > Mammalia > Carnivora > Ursidae > Ursus > Ursus arctos. Next base: position 26,751,081 of record NW_026622875.1, read on the forward strand.
GCAGATTTGAGAATGCAGCTCAAGAACCAAGGAGCCCAGGTGAGGGAGGCAGAACCAACAACTACTGAGCATCTGGTGTGTGTAGACGCTATACGAATGGATTCCTCTTCTTCTGGTCTCCATCACAACCTGCTACGTATGTTGAGTTCACCCTTTGAAAGATGAGAGAATGGAGCTCTAAAAGGATGTATAACTCATCTGAGAGCACACAGCTGGTAAGAAACAGACAAGAGACTCAAATCCACTTCTATCTGGCTCTAAAAACAATGCTTTATTGTTTACACACAGGACTAGGCTGGTAATGTTAAGTGTGTGAATTAGGCCGAGTATAAGAAAGTTGGAGAAGGATGCAAGCCCCGTTTCAAGACATTCAGAAACAAACTTTTAGAAACTGCTAGCCAAACAAACAACAGCCCCCCCCCCCAATGTTTGCAGGCTGGACTTGACCATTTACAACTTTTATTTTAATAAGGTAAGGAACTGCACCCAGTCAGGGATGGGAGACAGGATTCCTCTGGCATTTTCTTTCTCCTCCTCCTCCTCCTCCCCCTCCTCCTCCTCCTCCTCCTCCTCCTTCTTCTTCTTTTTAAAAAGATTTTATTTATTTATTTGAGAGAGAGAGAGAAAGAGAGAGAGAGAGAACCAGTGGTGGGGAGGGACAGAAGGAGAGGGAAAGGCAGACTCCCTGCTGAGCAGGGAGCCCTGTGTGGGCTCCATCCCAGGACCCCGAGATCATGACCTGACCCAAAGGCAGCTGCCCAACAGACTGAGCCACCCAGGCGCCCCTGGCATTTTCTATGACAGGCTGATGTTAGCTAGCAAAACTAGTCTGGAACTTGATCTAACTCACTATTCCACATAGAGGTTGTGAAAGCGAAGAGGTTGTTCAGGGATCCAGCTCAGTGGTACTCCTAAAGACAACCAGAGCTGGACGGTCAGCTGACAGTCCTCAGCAGATAGAGTAGGTCCAGTAACAGACAGGCTGATGTGCAGCAAGAAATCTCGGGGCCCTGGCAGATGGAGTGTCAGGAGAGTCTGGGAACACACAGGTCAGCTAATGCGAGAGGAAAGTAGAGGTGGCCTCAGAGAGATGAGCAGGTGAGGGGAAGGTAGGTGGGGAGGTGGTCAGCAGCACAGAGGTCAGGGGTAGGGATCCAAACAGTAGTTCCAAGGCAGAGTATTCAAGGCTGGCCTTCTTTATCTGAGGTGGGGGGAAAAGAGGCAGCCTCCACCTTGGGAGGCTAGATGGGATTTAGATTTTGAGAGTTGTATTCTAGAACTTACCTTGGGTAAGAGAGGAACCTGTCCTGTGCATTTTAGAGGGCTGTATGTATCATAAGCACATACACACAGTAAAACCTAAGAGCACACAAGGGCCTCTGTCACGTGAGATACAGCTGTTAATGCTGGCACTTCATGCCCTGCAACCGTGGACATTCACTCCCATAGACAACACCATATAGGCCCCAAGAATGTTTCTCCCTGTCTCTTGCTCTGGGTCACTGAAACACAAGTCAGCTCATTCAGGTATGTGGGTGTGTGGCTGTTGTCATTAGGAAAAGACCGGGGAGGACTGGAGCAGTGGAAGTACTCAGGTAAGAGAAAAGACAAATTAGCATGTCAAATCCTTTCTTTGCGGTAGCATGAAGGCAGTAGGCTTTGCATAATGAAGTAATAAAGTATATGTTTTTTAGTAGTTCCACACATCCTCTTTTTTTTTTTTTTTTTTTGGCTTCTTAAGTTCCGGTTTGTGGTTCTGGAGGTACTCAGAATTGTTACAGTATTCACAAAAGTTTTGTATAGCAGATAAGTAATATTTTGCAACATAAAAAATTTGTACTATTCTTAAATTTGTATATACATAGGTCTAGATGTAACATCTATGGAGTATGACACTGATTACTGACACAGTCACTGTATGGTCATTCAATACTCAGATGATAAATAATCGTATTTTTATAAAACATTTAGTGAACTTTACATTTTCAAAAAGTTGAGTTAAAAATTAAGGTTGATTTAAATGATTGTTTAAAAATGTGATATTCATTAATTATAGTTTACGTTTTACCTTTTAAATTGAAAATCTATTTAATTGAATATTTTAGAAGGAAATATTTATAAGTATTTGAGAAATAAATTTAATTTTTATTTTTTAAGGATTTATGTATTTATTTTAGAGGAGGGGGCAGAGGGAGAGGGAGAGAGAATCCCAAGCAGACTCTGCACTGAGCAGAGAGTCCAACACGGGGCTCAATCTCATGACCCTGAGATTACGATCTGAGCTGAAGACAAGAATTGGACACTTAACCAACTGTGTCACCCAGGTGCCCCTAATTTTATAAATTTTATACTCAATTTACATTTTAAATGAAAACTTATTCAAATTTTACACAATTTGAATACAATTTCCATTTTACTTTTTGCAGCAGGGCAGGTTTAAGAATCCAAACGGAAAGGAATCCAGCTCGCCACAGCTTGAAGCGGTAAGGTTTTGGATGCCTGCCTACCTTGACCAGTTTAGAACCATCTTCACAGAAATCTGAAGCTTCGTGCAAAGACGGAGTCAGGGGAACGAGTCTTACCCCAGCTTTGCTCTACTCCCCTGTGATTGTGGGCAAGTCCTTTCCTCCCCTTAGTCCTAGATTTCCTAGGCAGGGATAGACAATCTAGTCTTTAATATCTCATTTCATTTTAATATTCTTTTGTTACATCTTATTCACCCCCGTGGCAATATCCTAGCAGAATATCCCTTAACAAGAACGTGTATTAAGGGGCACCCGAGTGGCCTAGTCACATCTGCTTTCAGCTCAGGCCCTGATCTCGGGGTCCTGGAATGGAGCCCTGTGTCGGGCTCCCTGCTCAGTGGAGAGTCTGCTTCTCCCTCTCTCTCTGCCTCTCCCCTAACTTCTGAGCTTACTCTATCTCTCTCAAATAAATACATAAATAAAATCTTAAAAAAAAAAAAAGAATGTGTATTGAGTACTTTTTGCATAATATCTACTGTGCTAAGTACTTTACAAGCATTATCATTTCAGGGAATCCTCACAAACATATGGGTAATGGGGCTTTGAAGAGATTAAATAAACTGTCTAGGGTTACCTAGCCAAAGGGATAGAACAGAAACTTGAAATCAGTGCTTTCTGGCTTCCAAATTCATGTTTTTTTTATCACCATACTGTGAAGTCTTTCAATAAATAACCAGAATGTATGCATGAGTGTTAGTTCTTAGGCTAGCTCAGATTTTTGGTGAGCTAGATTGAGAAGAGAAATAGCCTTGATTGATTTCTTCGGGTTATTGAGGGACTGGTCAACACAACATCACTGAGAGGCAGGAAGCACACATGTATACCAACTGCATTACAATGTGAAAGGCTCTTAAACTTCCCAACAGCATTGGTTACTAAAAATGTCCCTGCTGGCCCTGCTGAGAAACACCATTCCTTCGAGTCACTCTTAAGTCATGCAGCATTGACAGTTCTCTGCTCTCTAAATTTGGGAGCTTGGCATTGCATCAAGAGTTTGGATTTCTCTCGTAATAGACTTGGGCCAAACCTGAGTGTGGTGGGCATTTGTAACATTTTCGTCTTTGCATCACTCTCCCTTCCTGGAGCAATGGGACCTTGATTGGATGGAGGGGAGTCCTTTATCTTTTCAGCTCCTGACCAAGAAGGTGACCTCAGAGTAGAACACATGACCAGGCTCAACCAATCAAGTGGGGGCATTTTGTTTCCCACCCCGTCATCTATAGTTTATGGTGATGAACACTCAACCCAGATGGGATCAGTGGGTCCTAACCCAGGACTTTGCTTTGTCCTCTAAGGGACTCGGACTGTCCTATATTGCTGTGAGTAAAGATTGAAACTACTGGGGGCCCCATACATAGCCTGGACTGAAGCCAACCCAGAGCAGCAGAGTTGTGAGATATACCTGGGACATTGTTTTTTGTTTGTTTTGTTTTTTAAGATTTTATTTATTGAGAGAGAGAGAAAACACGAGTAGGGGGAGATGAGAAGCAGACTCCCCACAGAGCAGAGAGCCTGACTCAGGGCTCAAACCCAGGACCCTGGGATCATGACCTGAGCTGAAGGCATATGCTTAACCAACTGAGCCACCCAGGCATCCAGCCCTGAATTGTGCCCTATCTAAAGGCATTTCATTGACTTAAGCAAATAACTTATCTTTTGCTTAAGCCAATTAGAATGAAGTTGTATGTGACCTTCAGTTGAAGGAAAGCTGATTCACTGACCTTTAGTTGCTAGTCTAGTTCTCTTTCCCATGTGTCAAATTCCTCTAATGGGTGGGTTGCGAGAACATAAAAACTGAGCTACTAATATGTGGTTGGGGGTGAACTGTGATGGGCACTAAGGTTAAGGGGAAAGTCCTATCCTGCCAGTTTTGCCCGGACTCCTCTCCCCTTGAGTTCCCTTGATAATATCTCTTAATAAAGGTTAACACTGCCTTCTGACATCCTACATTGCAGTATCTCTAGAGGTGCCATTTAGTGACGCCCTGCCGGGAATTTTATATTAAGATGTTTAATACTTTTTTTAAAATTGGGATATAGGTAGGTAGTTATGATTGGAGTTATTCACCTTCCCCAAGTTCGTTTTGTAGGCTGTCAGCATGTAGCCTGATGCCCCTGCTGGCCATGTGGGAAGAGGGCTAGGCGCTGGGAGCCATGTCCCATTCTGAGCAGTAGCTCGGCTGGGAGTGTGACAATCCAGGTGGCTCTTTTGAAACCTATACATCTGGAACCCCTGGGATCAAAGGCTCACCCTTTGTGTCGTCAGTGGTGAGATGTAAATAGTTATGTTGATGAGGGAGGGGTTGGTGGTGGTGTTGAAGTTGGAGGGACTTGTGAAAAGTGCTGCAGTGTGAAGAATTTGGGTACAAAGCCTGTTATGAATGTTTACTCCCAAGTGCTGGGCTTTAGTCCGTGCCTGGTTTGGCCCCACTGTCAGATGCTTGCCCTGGGCTCAGTAAATCTTACAGTTCCAGAAATCATACCTGTCTCTGGGATCAAATGTTATCCAGGAACCAAGAGAAGCCATGATTGCTGGGTGATTGGGTGGGGTGATCTACATTCTTGCTATTCAAAGTGAGGTCCACAGACCAACCCCATCAACAGCATCATCTGGGAGCTTATTAGAAATGCAGGATCTCAGATGTCACGCCAGACCTACTATATTGGAATTCCCAGGTGATTTGTGTGCACAGTACAGTTTGAGAAGTGCTGGTCTGTATCTTCTTCACTCAGTTCAACGTTTAATGGGCACCCACTGTGTTCCAGGCATTGTGCTGAGTATAACGGATATAAAGATGAATAATGCATAGTCTTTTCTAAAGGACCGCTCACAGCTTATTTACTTCTTAATTCTTCCTCTAGTCTCTCTCCAGCCCTCTGCATTCTGGCTTTTGCCCTATCTCTTCACAGAAATGCTTCCTTTGAAGACCACTAATGACCTGCTTGTTGTCAAATTCAATTTTCTCTTCCTTGTAGCATTTAACGCTTCTGACCAACACCTACCACTGAAATACTGTCCTCTCCTGGTTTTGCTGATGTTGTGCCATCTTTGTTTTCCCTTTCTCTCCCTCCCTCCCTCCCTGTCTCATTAACAGACTTGTCTCCTTTCCCAGGGCTCCCTATCACCTCACTGCTAACCCTCTCACCAGGTTATCTCGTCTACTTCCGTGATATCAATCACTTTTATTTTAGAGTCCTTGGCTCTCCAGGGACCCCAGGACTGTTGATATTAAAAGAAGGCCCCGGGCCTCTCCTTCGTATAGATTCCTCTTTGAAAAGCTGTCAATTGCTTCCAGGAGGGAATTAAATTTGGAGAATGTCCCTGAAATGAAGATAGTAGATTTTCATGGGTATTGCTGTAACAAATTATCACAACCTTGGTGGCTTAACACAAATTTATTATCATGTAGTTCTAAAGGTCAGAAATCTGACGTGGGTCTCACTGGACTAAAATCAAGGCATTAGGAAGGCTACGTTCACTTCTAGAAGCCCTAGAAGAGTATCTGTCCCCTTGCCTTTTCCAGCTTCTAGAAGCTATCTGCATCTTTTGCCCCCCCACCATCTTCCAAGCCAGCAATGGCAGGTTAATTCTTTCTCTTACTGCCATCACTCTGGTTCTCCACAGCCTGGAAAGGGTCTCTGCATTTAAGGGCTCATGTGATTGGGTTGGACTCACCTGGATGATCCAGAATAATCTCCCTTCCTCAATGTTCTTAACTGTAATCACACTGCAAAGTCCCTTTTGTTATGTAAGGTTACACAGTCACAGGTGCCAGGGATTTGGACATCTTTGGGGGGTCTATTATCTTGCCCACCACAGTGAGATTGAAGAGAGTAGAGGTCAGAGGCAGGGTGTGTTCCCTGCATGCTGACAATGGATCCAAGATGAGTTAACAAGGCATCTTGGCACCTAAATTGGAAAAGCAGGCTGAGAGTGAGAAGAAAGGGTGGGAGGGGGCAGAGAATACAGACAGGTAAAGTGCTCAGGCCAGCCACCCATGCACCAATGGCTCCTGAATCTATCCGCAGTCATATGGCAGAGCAGGACCTTACGCCCATCAAGTTCAACACTGCACTCACAATGCCCCTCATGGGAGTCTTCCCCTTTGTTTTCTTTGTGTCTGTGAATGAGACCTCTATTTAACTTGCTATTCAAGGCATAAACTTCCAGTTACACTGACTTCCTTTTCCCTTGTCCATACACCAACATGCCACGGACTTCTGTCAAGTCTTCTTTGCCTATGTTTCTTAAATACAGTTTACTGTCACAGACCCAGTATGGGCCCCCCATTCCACTTCAGACCACCTTCCCCACCTCCATGACTCTCTGACTTCAGTTCACCATCCACTCTGCTGTTGGGTGATACTCTACCAATCTTCTTTGTCCCAGTTTAAATACTTCAAAGACTACCCCCCCAACTGTCTTCAGGATCAAGTCCAAACTTGGCATGATTTTCGAAACCAATGTGGCAACAACCTCCATATCTTGCCTTATTTTTGCCAAATTTTATCCTGTATTCTATACTCCAACCTACCGGAACCCTTACTTTTCTTCAATTATGACACTTTGCTCTTACATACTTGAGCAAATGTTGCTCCCTCCATCTGATTCTAGACCCTGATCACATAGGACTCAGTTCAGGTATTGCCTCCCTTCACCCCTTAGAGGTAGACTTGGCCATGCTCCCTCCCCTGACTTCCACAGTTTTTTGCACACATTACTATCGTAGCATCTAGCATAGTGCCTTGTACTCGTTTGTGTGTATGTTAGTCTTCCCTTCTAGACTCATCAGATGGTGTTGGTAGGGTCCTTCTCAGTCAGCATGAAATTTTATTCAGGTATTTTAATTACTAACAAAGATTGTTGAGGCATATGTTTATTTTTTCACTCAGCCACATCATTCTTCTTTGGAGGACGGCACACCATTCTTCAGAATGATGACCTATCTATTCACCCACATAGTGTCGTTACTTTGCACAGTGCCTAGCCTATTTTCGGTGCTCATGTTGAATAGATGACTGTGATTTCTTTATCCAAATCTGAGAGCTAAGAAATAAAGCCCCTATCTACCCAGTCAGGGGAGAAAGAGACCTGCTCTACATTTCCCACCCTGAAGTTATGTCTTCCTTGGTGATGGCTCTTTCTGCCTTGCCTCTGGCTATGCCAAGGAAAATGTGGATTCTAGTCTTAAGGAAGGCTGGAGGGTAAGCCTAGAAGTAGTAATCCTTGGGGTCTCTTTCAACTTGGAGTCTCTATAGAATTATGCTTCTAGGAAAAGCTGATACCGGTTTCTGGGTACTCCTGCTCAAAAAGAATCTAGGATGACTCCACCATGTCCTCTGCAGCTTTCTATGTGAATGCATCCAACTTTTATTGCCTATTGTTCATTTAGTCGATCAATGTTGTCTCCTATGTGCCAAGCCCCATGAAAGGCCACGTGGAGAAGAGAGGGGGATCAGAGGGGCTTCTGTCCTCACAGAGCCAAAGAGGGGAAGACTGTGCACAAATAGTAGCTATGATGAAAGGTCATCAAGGTTAACAGTGTGCTAGAGAATAAACATTGTTACGGGGTTCAGGAGAGCTTGGACAGCATTGTGAAGGCAACAAAGAGACACTGGAGGATTTTAAACAGCATAGTGACATAATTAGGTCAGATAAAGATTGAGGAAAGCTTTGGGATGAGGTGGCATTTCACTTGGGTGATAAGGAGGGAATAGAATTTTTATAGCTAGTGAGCAAGTAGGGGGAGGGCAGTCCAGCAGGAAAAGATGCTGGAAGTAGAGACCCAGGTGTGGGGAAGTGAGAGAGTAGGTATTAAGAGAACAGCCAATTTCTAATGAGAGATTTGGTAAAACTCCAGCACAACTAGCCTGAAAGCCATCCGGATGTGTTCATAGAACAATAGCATAGGTTTTGCAGGTTCCGTGTTGAAGGGCTCTTCCCAGATGAATTCAATGAAAGAGACCTTCACTGAGAGAAGTGAGAACTCACGGTCCTATGGCATGTGCTTTACATGCTGCTCTGTCACCGCGGAACCCTGCTTCTCTGGGCCAGCCTTCCGGGGAGGTGGCCCCATAACGATGATGCACCAGACTCATGCTTAAGTCTCAGGCTCCAGCACCTGTTCAGCTGAGGGGTCCATTTTCGGGATCTTCCAGCTTCCCTATTTGGGAATCAATTTTAAAAGCAAAACCTCTCATGAAGATGCCACGTAGCAGGTACACATCTTTCGTTTTGCACCTGCTTGGGTAATAGTAAAGTCCATTCTTGGCCTCCAGCTTCTTTTTTTGGAAATCTCATGATGTTTTCATTAACCACATAAACAGCACCACTCTCTGCTTTGCTCCAGAAGCTATGGTGCTGGCTCAGCGGTATATCCTAGGCAGAACTCAGGCCTGCCGGTTATCCCCTGGCAAAGAGAGATTTTTTTACCAGTAGCATGGCTGGTGAAGAACTACAGCCAATGAACTCAGAGAAAGCAGGGAATCACAAATGTCTCAGCACCGTGTGACAGGCAATGGCCACCATCTATTATCAAGTTAGAACGTCCTTACCCTTGACAACCCCCACCTTCCACTACAGGCTTATAGATTGAGATTTCAGAGAATCATAGCATCTAGAAGTTAGTCAAGACCTGAGAAAAGCTCTGGCCCCAAATTTCATCTTATGTTTGAATCTCAACCTTGAAATTTTATTTTTTTATTTTTAAGTTTTTAAAAATTTTTTAATTTTTGAAGATTTTATTTATTTCTTTGAGAGAGAAAGCCAGAGAGATCACAGAAAAGACCATGATTTTCCACATAGAGATCACAGTTATTTCTTTGTCATAAATCAAGTGACTAAGTAGGAATGAGTCTGTTTCTAGCTTCTCTATTTTATGTTATCTCTCTAGAGTCTAGCTATCTGAATTTCACAGGCTAGTAACTTTTGGTTCCGTTCCTTTGCTTTTGATAGGTATAATGCTTAGGGTGTTAGTTCTTTCTTTCTATCTAAAGCTGTTTTGAGGTGTAACTTACAAAAGTAGAGCAGGGAAAAAGCACATGTATACAGCTGATTAATTTTTAAAAGTGAATACATTCACGTATCCACCACCATGATAAATATATTCATTACCAGCATTCTAGAAGCTTCTCTTGTGCTCTCTCCCAATCATTTATTGAATGTATGTATCCATTTCTGTTGAATTCGTTGAAAGGAAATTGCTGGGTTATAGGGCATGCCTATATGCAGCTTCAGTAGTATTGACAAACATTTCCGCAAAGTGGTTGTATCAATCTATACTCTCAACAGTAGTTTGTGAAAGTTCCGGTTGCTCTACCTCCTTGCCAACACTTTGTCATTCCTTGTCATTTTAGCAGTTCTAGTGGGTATGTAGTAGCAGCTTATTGTGAGTCAACTTGTATTTTACTATCCACGATTATACATTTTTTAATTGAAAAGCTTTCCATGTTTGTTAGCCACTTGGATACTGACCATTCTGTTCAAGTTTGTTGCTTACTTTTTGCTTGGTGGTTTTTCTTTAAAAAAATTAATTTGTAAATATATATGTTTACAGATGTAAGATATGTGATATAACTACACATAGATAGCACATATGTGATACATTTACACATATCAGATAAGCATATTGGAAATATCTTCTCTCACTCTGGCTCACACTATGAAGAGTGCATTCAGATGAGAAGTATTTAATTTTAATGAAGTCAAGTTTATCAGTCTTTTCCTTGGTGTTTAGTGCTTTTTGTGTACTGTTTAGGAAGTATTTACCTGCCTCAAGGTCATGAATATGTTCTCCTATGTTATCTTTTCTAGAAGTGTTATTGTTTTACTTTTATTTTTTTATTTTTTTAAAAAAGATTTATTTATTTGAGAGACAGAGAGAGAGAAAATGAGTGGGGGGGTGCAGAGGGAGAGAATCACCAAGCAGCCTCCCTGCTGAGCACAGAGACCATTGCAGGTCTGGATCCCAAAACCAAGAGTTGGACGCTGAACCAACTGAGCCACCCAGGCACCCCTTGTTTTCCTTTTAGATTTAGATCCATGATTCACCTGGAACTGATTTTTTTTGGGGGGGGAATGGTGTGAATTGGGATCAAGGTTCTTTTTTCCTCCTAAATGGATATTCAATTGACCTGACAATATTAAAATAAAAGACCACAATTTCCCCAATAAACCACAGGCACACCTTTGTTTAAATCAGGTGACCAAATATAAACAAATCTGTTTATAGAGTATTTTGTACTATTGATCCATTTATGGATATAGGTAGCATGCCATGCAGTCTTAAATGTATTTAAGACTTAAATGTATAAAAATCTTGCTATTTAGTAGTGGAAGTACTCTAACTTTGTTTTGGCTATTTCTGACACTTCGCATTTCCATATAAATGTTAGATTCAGCTTGTCAGTTTCCACAAAAATGCATTTTAATTCTACTTTTACACTAAGCCTGCCCAAGACTTATTATTTTTCAAGTCAGTATTCATTTTATTCTACCTACATATTCATTATTTTGGCTCTTCTTTGGTCATCCCCACTTTATCTGTTTCTATATGAGGTCATTTTCCTTTTGCTGTAGAACTTCTTTTAGTATTTATTTCTCTTAACGTGAGACTCTAATGACAAATTCATTCATTTTTGACAGTCTTAAATGTCTTTATTTTGTTTTATTTTCGAAGGTTATTATTTGTTGGGTATATAATTCTGGGTTGAAGCTTTTCTTTTGTCAGGTTAAAGATGACATTTCATAGTCTTCCATCATCTCCATTAAGAGTAATCTGCCAGTTTGGGGCACCTGGGTGGCTCACTCCGTTGAGCGGCCAACTCTTGATTTCGGCTCAGGTCATGATCTCAGAGTCATGAGATTGAGCCCCATGTGAGGCTCTGCACTCAGCGGGGAGTCTGCCTGAGATTCTTTCTCTCCCTCTCCCTTTATCCCTCTCCCTACTTGTGCTCTCTCTCTCTAAATGAACAAATAAAATCTGAAAAAAAAAAAAGAGAGTAATCTGCCAGTTTTATTGTGTTGTTTTTCTCCGACTGTTTTTCCAGATGTTCTTTTGACTTGCATTTATGACAGTTTTCCTGTTTTGTGTGTAGGCGTGCTTTCATGTGTATTTAACCTGTCTGGGGTTTATAGAGGTCCTTAAATCAATGGACTGATGTCTTTTAATCAGTTTTGGCCATTTTCTCTTCCAATATTGCTTTGGCCTCATTCTCTTCTTTCTCTTTTCGGATCTCAGTGAGACACATGTTAGGCCTTTTTAACTTGTCCCATATACCCTATGGACTCTCTTCTGCATTTACCATTCTTCTTTCTCTCTGTTTCAGTTTGCATATTTTTATTGTCCTGCAATTTCCAGTTTATTAACCCTTTCTCCTTCTGTGTCTGGACTGCAATTGGAGACATACATTTAACTATTCATTTTAGTCATTGTATTTGTCAGTTTCAAAATCTCCATTTAATTCCTTTCTATAGATTCTGATAAAATTCTCCATTCTCTATTTTCTCAAAAATCGTTAACACTAATTGTTTTAAAACCTGAATCTGATAATTTCAAAATGTTCATCTGTTGGTTTGTTTCTCTTTTTTTCCCTCTTGGTTTTGGTCATTTTGTTCTGACTCTTGTCGTGCTTGGTTATATTTGATGGCATATTGGACAACGTATGAAAAGCTTTGTTTTCCTTACAAATGAGAAATTGTAGGGATTCTGTTTGATGTTATTTTCTTCCATAGAAAATTCAATTTTCTCCTGTCCAGTAGTTAAGGGCAGGTAGCTTCAATCTTACAATGCATAGAAATGTTTCAAAATTTGTTTTCATGCTTTGGAGGGCTTATCTGTTCTCATTTGCCTTAATACCGGGGCAGAGCACTTTGGAGGTCTCAACTGAAAACGTGCATTGTTTATCAGGACTTCTTTTGGGGGGCCCAAAACTTTGACATAAACTAGCACCAGGAAACAAAATAGCATTTGGTCACCATCCCTGAGCCTCCGTCCTGGCTGCTCTGAGGGTAGACAACCAATTCCCATCCCTAGGAACCTCGCTGCTAATGAAACTATGTCCACCCGCAGGAATTACATCCCTCCTTCACTGCCTAGTCCATTCTGTCCCATCTTCAGTCCCACCTCAGTGGAACTGTCCTATCCCCCACTTCCAGGAGGAGGATGTTCTCATTCTATCCCATCTCTCTTCGATACCTACCTCTGTCCTACACTCTATGATTAATGGAGGAATCTCACTTCATTTAGTCTCTCCGTGGGAGCTTCAGGGAGCCACACAGATTTCTGTGTCCCAGATACACAGTGAGCTGGACCAGGCCTTGTGGACTTGCCATTCTATATGCCCCTTGGGAGGCACTGGGTTGGGACCACAGCAAAAACTGCTGTTATCTGTCCTTCCTTAAGAACTAGCAGTACCATTCCTGTAAGTTCCACCATTCCACACATCCCCGGTTACAGCAGTCACTGGCAAAACTCAAACCATCCAGGGCATCCATAATCTCCTATATTCTCGTCGCTGAACTGTTTTGTGTGTCTCCTAATCAGACTCCACATCTCTGCCTCTCCCTCGGTCCCTCCCTCTGTGCTTTCTTGACACTCCGTGCGATTATGCTCTCCCGTATCCTCAGTTTTCCTCAGGACATTCCTTGCATTTAGGGAACCAGCTTGCCCATTTAGACATTGGGGAGCAGAGGCAAGTCATTCCTGCCCTGCCCTGCCTGAATTCCTGTCTCACGGGATTCAGCGTGTAAAATAATTTTGTTTTACATTACTAAGTTGTGAGTGGTTTATTATCTAGCAATAGATAATCAGAATAGAGCTCAGCCAGTCCCTGGAATAGAAATAACAGTTTTATGCTAAGGAGTCTCCCATTTACACATTAAGCCTAAACTTCTTTTCTGAGCCACAGATTCAAATATCCAACTGCCCACTTGACATCTGCACTCGAATGTCTAATAAATATCTCAAGTTAATATTGAATAATCATGAATTTCTGACTAAACCTGCCCCTTCCCCAGTCCCAGACTCCTCTTTTCAGTGAATGGCAAAAATACCCACTTTGTCTTTTACCCCCACATTCAGCCCATTTGCAGGGTCTGTAGATCCTGCCCACCTGTCTTCATCTCCATGGTCACTTCCTGCGTCCAGGAACCGTTCCTTTTGTACCCGTGTTTCTGCAAGAATCTCTAACTGGTCACTGTGCCACAGAACTCAGTCTTTCTTGCCTTGCCACCTTGCTGTTCACTGAGTGATCATTCTAAAATGTAAGTCTCGAAGGCTCACTGCTCAGGTTAAAACACTTCGGTGGTTTTTGAGTGCTTAATAGGCTAAAACTCAAAGTCCTTGTATTCACATGTGGGAAACGTCATAATCTGGACTCTTCAAGGTGTGGCCCCAGCTTCCCGCTCTCCATCCTTCTTTGCTCTACTTTATAGAGAATAACCAGGTTCCCTGAACATGATGCTGTCTTTCATAGACACCACTGTGCCTTTGTTCACATTATTCCTTTGGCCTGGCATTTCCCCTTTCTCTTCTCCTGCTATGTACCTGGAAAACTACATCCTCCCTGACCCTGCTCGGATGCCTCCTTTTTGTCATGCAGTCTCTAACCTCGACTACCTGAAATAGCTGGGAGCTACTCCCTCATTCCCCTGTGAGTTGCATACTCATGTCATAGTACAGTTAGGAAGCAGAGAGGGAAAAAACAAATCAGCTGATATATCCCCCTAATATGATATTTTCAATTTGTTTTGTTTCCTTCTATTTCATCTCTACGTCTGTTTAATGTATATGTATATAGGTAAATACATACATAGGTATTTATTTGTAATTATAACCTTCATGCAGTTTTGTACCCCACTTTTTTCACTTAACACAGTATCAACTAAGCATTATTAAAAGAGTGAAAACCTGAAAACAGTACAAAGACTCAAGAGTAGGGAATGGTTAAGTAGGCTATATTATTATCTTGTTATGAAGCCATTACAAGTTATGATAATAATCATATTCATGGGCAAAGCATGCAATAGTAAGATGTCAATTATCTCCAAATTGACCTACAGATTCAACACAATCCTAATCAAAATGCCAACAGAGAGACAGAGAGACAGCCAGCGAGAGAGGGAACACAAGCAGGGGGAGTGGGAGAGGAAGAAGCAGGCTCATAGCCAAGGAGCCCGATGTGGGACTCGATCCCGGAATGCCGGGATCACGCCCTGAGCCGAAGGCAGACGCTTCCCTGAGCCGAAGGCAGACGCTTAATGACTGCGCTACCCAGGCGCCCCATGGCAATCTTCCTAAAATTTATATGGAATGGCAAAGGACCTAGAATAATCAAAACATTTTGGAAGAGAACACAATTGGAGGACTTACATTACTTGGATTTCAAAACTTGCTGTAAAGCCACAGTGATCAAGACAATGGGGTACTGATATAAAGATAGACGTATAGATCAATGAAACAGAAGAGTCAAGAAAGAATTCCTCACATATTTAGTCAAATGGTTATCAACAAAGATGTCAAGGTAATTCAATGGAGAAAGGATAGTCTTTTTAACAAATAGTCCTGGATATCCATACGCAAGACAATGAATTTTGAATCTCGTACATATATAAACATTAATTTGAGATATACCAGAGATCTAACTGTACGAGCTAAACCTACAAAACCTTTAGAAGAAAACTATCTGTAACCCATGGTTACATTAATGTGACAAAAAGCATGAATCGTAAAGTTAAATTGAACTTAGTCAACATCAAAAACTTTTTTTCTTAGAAACTCAACGTTAAGAAAACGAATAGGCAAGCCACGGACTAGGAGAAAATATTCATGAAACGGATATTTGATATCGGATAAAAAATGCTTTTATCAAGAATATATAAAGAACTCTTACCACTCAACAGTAAGAAGACAAATAACCAGACTTCAGAATGGACAGAATATTCGAACAGATGTTTTCCTGAAGAAACGCATGACAAATGTGCTGAACATAATCAGTAACCCATCTGACCCCAGCCTCCCTCTCTCCGTTCTTAAGTTGGAGCCACATGAGGTCTCACTGCGCACCTGTCAGAATGGCTGAAATGCAGAAGAAGGAGCTACCAAGAGCTGGTGAGCATACAGAGCAACCAGAGCTCTTCTTCATTGCTGGGGGGGGGGGGGGGCGGCGGTTGCAAAACAGTGCAGCCACTTTGGAAAACAGTTTGGCCATTTCTTATAAAGTTAAACAAATACTCAAAATATGACCCAGCAGTCCCCCTGCCAGGTATTTATCCAAAAGAAATGAAATCGTATATCCATACAAAGACTTTTAAAGTGCATGTTTCTATGTAAGAGCCCCAAATTGGAAACAACCCGGTGAATGGATACCACAGTGCATCCATATAGTGGAATTCTACTCAGCAATAAAAAGAAACAAACTACTGATACACACAGCAGCATGGATGAATGTTAAACACTGTGCCGTGTGAAAGAGGCCAGATACGAAAAGTCTAAAATGGGTCATCCAACCTTCAGAAAATTGTAGAAAAAGCAAAACTGTAGTGACAAGAAACAGATTAGAGGTTGCCAGGATCTGGGGACTAGGGAAGGAGACTATGAAGGGGTACAGGGGTGTTCTGTGTTGTGGTTGGGATATGTTTATGTGACTGTGTACATTTGTTAGAATTGGTTATGTCGTGCACTTAAAATCGGTGAATTTTATGAATAATAAAATATACCTTAATAAAGTGGATAAAAACTTTGAAGTACATTAAATCTGTGGTTATGAATGTGAATTAGTAATAAGGAAATCAGAAATTTTGGTGTTAGTCCCATGACCTCTTCGGCGATCCATCCATGCACATTAGTTTTGCCTTTTTATGTGTAACTGCTGTTGGTTTGCATGCTTACTTCTGCTGATGGTGGCTTCTTTAAGGCTGGAGCTTTGTTTATTCATTTTTGTATCCCCCCAGGACCCAGCCATGGCTGAGCACAGAGTATGTGCTCTGTAAATGTTCCATCCATTTAATCAAAAAATATTTATTGCAACAAATGTTTAATGATCATCAGTTCAATAATTACTAAACCTAACTTACATAGCTGCTCACCTCTTTGAGTCTGGTGGGACCTGTTCCTTGCAGATGCTGTTCTTGGTGGAAAGCAGTAAGAATATAGGAATTTTATTTTACTTTGCCAAAACTTACATAGTGCTTATTCCAAAGGCTTTAAAAACATTAAACTTTCACCAAAACCCTAGGGTATAGGGAATATTATCATCATTCCCATTTTACAGAAGAGGCAGCTGAGGCACAGAGATGTTAAGAACTTGTCCCAGTTTGCATGTTGAGCAAATGACGAAGCCTGGATCTGAGTCCAGCTAGAAGGTCCAGGCTCTAACCCACTGCACTTGGGCAGGACGCGAAACCCGTGTTGGTGATGTTTGTCCTGGAGAAGCCCCTCTACGGACATACATCTTGTGCCTCTTCCTGGTCATGCCTGCTATGGTCAACCCCTTACCTGGTCCTGCTGCCTTCTCTTTCCCTGGGGTTTAAAGCCCTCACCCTCCCTGCTTTCTGGCCTCTAGTCCTCTCTTCTGTGGTCCCATGCTCTGAGAGCTCACTCCTTCCATGAGACGGTTAGAGAGGGAGAACCCTGTCTGGGCACCTGTTTCAGTGGGTACCCCCAAGGGCACAGCCAACCTTCCATAGACTGGTCATCTCCTTAACCTATTCCAGAAGTCTGGAGTCCAACAGTTATTGCCGTCCACAGAGGGTCCAGGGACCTTACAACCTACGGGTAGTTAGACCTGCTCTGCAGGGGTTGGATGGATGCCAGGGCTGTCGTGACCGTGACCAGAGCAACATCCCCTTCTCCCCACCACCCAGAACTTAGGGATGGCCGGGGCTGCCCACTTAGCATCTTGTGGATTTGGGGAAGCAGTTAAGAGTTTGTCAGGAAGAAGCTGAGGGAGGATAATGCAGTGTTCATGCTTTCCTCTTCGCCAAAGCTTTCACATTCATTAAAAAATGAAACCCAACCCCCTTTGTCTCATTGCAAGCATTTGCCGCCTTCCCCCTGTCCGCTTCAGAGTGTGTGTGTGTTTGGGAGTGAGCGGTGTTGGGAGGAGGCTGGGAGTGTGGAGTCAACAATCTCGCAGAGGAATAAGGGAGCAGGCAGATGCAGCGACGCCCAGTTCAAATTAGTCACTAGGAAATGGCTGATCGGCCGCGTCCCAGCACGAGGGGATTCCTCCCGTTTAGCGCAGGAAGGTGTCACAAACAACAGCTAAGAGAGCCACGCTTCAAGTTGGGGGAGTGCTGATTTTTACGTTTTTTTCCCCAGAAAAGAATTATAAAAACGTAAAACAGAAATATTCGACTTGAAAAATACTTTGCAATTATATGTCATAAAATAATTAGGTCATGGCAAATTAGCACAAATGTTTACAGCAAAATTGCCATGTAAAACATTATCGGTAATATGATGCTAATTGCTGCAGAAGCAAAAGCTGATTATGTTTCGGCGGGATTAAAATTTGCCATGTTTGCATTTCTCTCCAGCTTCCCCAGTTTTCCATGAGGGTACCAAGCCTATGATTACCACAGGTGCCGAACTGCCCATCTTTGAGGTGCTGCATCTGGAAAGAGAACTTTCTGAAGACCAGGCTACGATCATCAGTGAAAGAGAATTCTTGAAAGTGCCCTTATAGTCCAGCCGAAATCCTCCAATGCTCCATACGCAGAATGTTCCCTTTCAGGGGTGGAGCACGGGGGTGCCCAGTGTGCTCAGAGAGGCAGAGAAGACATGGGATTGACTGCAAAGCATCTCAGATGGCCCCCGGGACTACTGGGACTTCTCACACTTGAACGTGCACACCGTCTGTTAAAACGGACGTTCTGTTTCAGCACGTGGGGCCTGGGATTCTGCATTTCCGGCAAGCTCCCAGGGAATGCTGGCGCTCGGGGTCCACGGACTGCATTTTGAATAGCAAGGCCCTGTAGGAAATCTTGTCCAGGGTTGCAAAATCAAACGTATTCAGGGCCGGGTGGGCAGTGAGTGATGGTGATGGGAGCAAGACAGTTTGGGATGGCAGAGCCTGGGATGATTGCGGAGGGCAAGCTGGTCCCGCTTGGAGAGCGTAGGCTGGTGTTCAAGAGCCACGGAGGGAAGAGAGGGGAGAGGAGGAGCGAGGTGGAGGAAACAGGGAGGGAGGCAGCACCAGGCGAGCTAGGTCCATGAGTCCGAGATCCTGATTCGAACCCAAGGCGACCTGAATAAACTTAGGTTTGGGGACCAGAAGCGCCTTGTCCACGGCCCACTGCCGGCTCGCAATTGCGAGGGCGGTCTGCGCTGGAGCCCATTGACTGGAAGACAAAAACGGCTGTTTCTTGGGGGAGCACACCTATCTGCGCAGTGCTCTATGTCCTCCAAGAGGGCCAGGCCTTCCGACTGCTGCAAGAATGCGCCCGTACTTCCTCCAGGAGGCTCCTGCCACCTGCTGCTGTGACAAGTGCGTTCACATCCATCCAGGCCACGGGGAGACGACTGTCTTATCTTGCTGCCTTGGCCTCCCTGAAAGGCCTTGGGCCAGTCACTGTCCTCTGGGCCTCGGGTTTTCACCTGTAAAACAGACTGCCAGAGAACTGTCTTTCTGACTCCCTGGGCTGGGGGAGGGGTGCTGGTCAGAGGAACCCCCTCTGTCCCGGTGGAGGCTCACTTTCTGGGGTGCTCAGTGCTGCAGAGAAGCCTCGTGCCTCCAAGGGCAGGGCTCTGGGTTCAACCTCAAGCTGGGACTCCGTGGGCTTGTGTTAGCCACAATGTCTGGGGTCCCACGTAACCCCTGTGCCCCCTCACTCTACCCCTGCTCCAGTCTCTGGCTCTCCCCCTCGGGCTCCCGTGGACTGCATGTTTGAGTTCGTGAGGCCTATTAACTCTCGTCCTGGGGTTCCCATCCCACGAGTGCCCCCTCGGTGCTAGGCCCCGGGCTCAGGTCTTTATGGACATGATCTCTTTTCACCCTCGAAACAACAGGAGACCCTCTTACTATCCCCATCTCCCAGATGAGGAAATTGAAGCCTAGAGAGGTCGAGCAACTTGTCCAAAGCCACACAGACACAGCCAGGGCTGTGGTGTAAGGTCAGAATTCTAGATCATGCCGTGTCACCGCTACGGGCTGCGGCTCTTCCTCCTTACCCCGAGGTCCGCCAGGCGCCAGGGAGCAGGGCTGTCTGTCTGACCCTTGCAGTCCCAGTGTAAGGGGCACCAAATGCCCGGCACCCAGTATTTGTGACTGTGGCGTGAACCTTCTTCGGTGTCAGCTTTCTTCCTTCTCCAAGCACAATTCCTGAATCTCCCATGATTCCTGCAGGTCTTTGTAAGAAAAGAGATTTATTTCCCCAAATTCAGTCCCCTCCACACATACTGCTGCTTAGAGTTTCCAGAATGTCTGAGGGCTTGTAGATCTCGGCTCCTGCCCACCATCTCCCCATGCTTGTGCATTTTGAACATAAGATTCACAAAATACAGTCCAACTGCTTCACATTATTTCCTTCTGCTTAGAATCATAACCCTCTTGATTATGTTTTTCCTTTCTATTATTTATTGTGTGCCCTGGGGAATTTTCATTTTAACCAAGACACTGGTTCAATTGCAAAATGGCAAAGAGTGATTTGTAAGGAGATCAGTGTTGGGAGCTTATTAAAACATGTATTTAGGGGATGGCTTGGAAATAGGAAAGATAAATCTCTTGGGAAAGGAGATATTTTTCAGGAATTGAGAGGGAATCATGGAACATGAGGGAGGGAAAAGAAGGGAAGGTAAGACAGGTGGGGAAGGATATTCAAGACATAAAATTGCTAGGAAAATGAGATGTAAATAGAGGAAATAAGCGTGAGAAAGTCACAGGTAGGAAAACAAAGAAAGGTCCTCAGACATGAAACATGATAAATTTAACTTCGTGTGGAACAGCATGAAGACTGCCCCCTCCACCCTGCAGGCTCCCGGATGGGTTTGGGCTGCCAGCTGGGTTATTTGGATGTTTCCTACGAAGCATTTTTGAAATTCACACAGCCCAGGGAGGGGTCTTCGTCCTCTTTCTAGAAATGCCAGGTCAACCAGGTGCCTCATGGACCCAAAGGAGCCTGCAGCATTCCTTTCAGAGTGAGGGTCTGGGGACCCCATCTGCCCTGAAGCCCGGCTGGGCGGCTCTGGAGGAGCCATGTTGGGTGGGCTTCACAGGGAGACCACTCCCATTCCCCTCCTCCATGCCAGTGGTGCCTCTTGGACGCCTCCCCTTTCCAGGGTCACTCCTGAGCCAAGAGGGGGGCTCCCTTCTCTCCCAGAAGCTCCCCACACCCCTCCGACACTGCAGCCCTCTTCCCAGGCTCCCAGTGGCCTCCACGGAGCCTCCCCATTGTGCCCTCTGATCTCCTGGCCATGTGCAGCCAGGCCCAGAGCACCTCTCCAGGGGCTTTCTCCCAGGTGTCCTGAAGAAGGGGCGTCAAGGAGAGTCGTTTCCACACTGGGAGCAGAAGAGCCAGTTTCGAAAGGCTCTGAGAGGTTCTGGGTCTCATCAGCAAATCCATATTCAGAGGCCCTGGTCAGGCTGCTGGACAGACTGCTGTCCTGGTCTCCCCAGGCAGTTACAGAGCAGTCGAGCAGCAGACAGCAGAGGCATTCTGGTTTCTTCAAACCTCCAAAACGAGGGCGGGAGAATTCTTGAATTCTTGGGCTTCCGTGGAGAAATGATTCGTCAATGAAGAAGAGTCTTGGGAATTTGAGATGCACGTTTTATCAGGTCGTTTTAAGAGAGGATGCCACCAAGCTCCTTTCCCTTGTTCTCTCTGGGGCTTGCCATTTTCGGGACTTCCTGCTTTCAGAGTCTCAGAGAACCCCTTCTCTGACACACATCCACACACGTGCTCACGGCACAACACCCTCCACGGTTGTCTGATTTACTTGATCCCTGGCAGGAGTGGCTGGAGCTCCTCTCGGGCAAGATGGCCTTCCGGCAGACTTCCAAGTGGGCAAGTGTGTGCCCAGCCACCAAAGTCCACGCCAGCCCAGGGCTAGAAGTGGATGCGTGTGTTATTAACCTGCGGTAGACAACATAATGGCCCCTGAAGATGTCCATGTCCTAACCCTCAGAATCTGTGCGTATGTCACCTTGCATGGCTAAAATGACTTTGCAGCTGTGATTAAATTAAGGTTCTAGAGATGAGGAGGTTATTCTGGATTTTCGGGGTGGGTCCCATGTAATCCCCAGGGTCACTATAAAAGGGAGGCAGGAGGGCCAGAGTGAGAGACTATGTGGCGGTGGAGGAGGCAGAGTCTGAGCCAGATGGGCCCACAAGCAAGGATGGTAGGTGGCCTCTCAAGGCTGGAAGAGGCAGAGAATGGATTCTCCCATCTCCGGCCTCCAGGAGGTGTGCAGTGCTTGACTTTAGCCCCGGTAGACCCACTTCAGGGTTCTGACATCCAGAACAGTAAGAGAATAGATTTATATTGTTTTAAGCCATTAAGTGTGTGGGAATTGGTTACAGCAGCAATGATAACTAGTACAAACTAGTAGCCTTGGGGCACGGCCTGCAGGACACGTCCAGGGAGACACTCGTCTTCTGTTGTGGAGGCAGCTCCTGAGGCATCTGGGTCTGGCACTGTGTCTGGGAAGCAGGGGGCACGTAGGGATAGTTGGCGCTCAGTCCTGCATCGTGAGGCTCTAAGAGTTCGGGGAAGACTGGTCGTCAGGGCGTAGAACCGTGGCAGAGAGCTAGAGAGGTTTCAAATGTAAACCCTGCTGGATTCAGGATTCCGCACAGGGGCTCATGACCGGTTCCTGACTCGGATTTCCACTCTGCCCTCTAGGCATCTGCTCCTACCTCAGCCCAGAGTGCCTCATTTGGGGGCATTTTGACCTGTTCCATGGTGATCAGCAGGTCACGGACCTGTAGGCGCCACCCAGGGCCTTCCATTCTCTAGCCCAGTCCTGTCCAGCCTGGGCTTCGCTCCCACGTCAGTCAGCTGACTGGGCAAGGTCACAGCGCGATGGCAGTGAGTTCAAGGGGTCCGGACACCTCTTGCTTCTACAAATACACCACATATCCGACCGTGCAGGCTCAGAACCTCAGCCCTTTAATTCTTTCTCTTCCTTCCCTGCCTCTGCCAACGGGACCCAGCTGAACCATTCTACCCCCAACGGACACGGACAACTTGGATTCTTACACCACCCTCAGCCTTTACTCTCCTGCTAGAGACTCTCGGATTTCCTACTGCTATCTATGTGGGATGTATGGACGAATATATCTGTAACCTTCTAGAATCCATCCATCCATCCATCATTTATCTACCTATTTATTGTAGGTCTTGAACTTGGAGCTCAGGGAAGCACGGCATGCAGGTCAAGATGGCAGCCTGGGTTGGAATCCAGTTCTTCAGTAGCTCTTAACAGTTTGACCTCAAGTACATCTCACGGACAGCAGTGATACCGAGCACACAGTGTTCTTGCCGGGATAAAATGAACTAATTTAGGTAAACGTCTTAGAACAGCTGGCAAGTCGTAAGGGCTCAATAAATGTGAAGTGTTATTATTACTTGGGCTAGCCTCAAAGAGATATTTATATGAGAAAAGGAAATTTTTTAAATTCCCCATTTGATTGACACTCTGTTGTAAAACTCTCCTCTTGCCAGCGTGCCTCAGGGGAGTGAAGGAGCGATTTCAGACCTAGCCCACCTTTCCGGCCCTGCGTCCTTTTTACAGTTGAGCAAAGGAGCAGAAACAAGTTCCACAGGCAGAGAGCGGAGGACGGAAGAGGCCTAGGTTGTTCCAGCTGAGACGACGGAGGGGCAGCAGGGGCCACTGAGGGTGGCCCGTGCAAATCTAATGCCCACACCATCTGCTTGCTGATGTTCCCCTCTGTCCCCCTCTTTCAGGAGCAAGACATTCTGAGCAGGCGGGAGTGAGGGCCCTGCAGACAGGTGGCCTCAGCCCTTCATGCCAGAGTTTTCAATTATGATGCCGGTCAATCGCAGAGAGAGGAGGGCTAAAATGAAAATGGACTATTTGGTTAGCGCTCTGACAAGCCATGAATCAAAACCAAGTGAAATTGCTCTGGGGTCTCCGGGCCTGTCAGCCTCCACCATCCATTCTGCTTGCCCCTCGGCAGTGTAATTCCGCGTGTAGCCAGCACTGTTCGGAGGAGAGCCGGCCTCGCGTACTGCGTGTCCGGCCCTTCCCCTGCCACCATGCTGGGGGTGCGCAGGTGTGGCCAGTGGTCTCTAGGCGGAGCTGAGGAGGCAGGGCAGGGCGGCAGGGGGTGCTGTCCGCAGTGTGCACATGAAAGTGCACGACCCCGTCCCAGGCCTGCAACGCCTGCTGCCCTCCCGAGGCCCTTCTCTGGGCTCATCGATCCCTGCCAAGTGGCCGTGCCTTCTTACTTGAGGAGCTCTGGCAGAGGCGTGGCCCTGTCTGTGCCTGCCGGGGTCAAGGCCCAAGGGTGGCTCGGGGTCAGTAGGAGAGAGGGAAAAGCTGCAAAGGGGAGAGGGTCTTCTCCGTCAGGAATGAGGGGCCCCGCTCTTCCTCAGTAGCTGTCCTGACTGATGAAGGCCCATTAGGATAGAAGCAGGGAGCGCTGGACAGGGAGTCCATAAATCACGGGTTTTGATGGAAGAGGTGAGCGTATGAGAGGCAGGGCTGAAATCAGTAAAGCAATACCCTTCGCCTATTCAAGGTTCTGCCATCCAGGGTGCAGAGAGCTGCTTTCTTCCTCCTTGTCACTCCTCTTTTCAGGAGGAGTTCAGGGAGTAATAGGACAGGTTCCAGCTCTCAGGACCTCAGGTCTGGGGCAGCACAGACAGTGATTGGACTACAGAAGCCAGCGGGGACGTCCGCTCTGGGTCTGGCAGGTCCTGCGGAGACAGCCTGTGGCCAGGGGCCCCTGTGTGGTTGGTGCCCGTCAGGGACGTGCCAGGCAGGGCTGCTGCTCACGGCTGAGCAGGTTGCTCATTGCCCAAAGACAAAGCACCTGGGGGATGGAGGCCCCGCTCACCTTCCACTCACGAAGCCACGTGTCCTGGCGTGGTTGTGTTTGTCCAGAAGAACAGGAGCCTGTGGATTCACACAAAGGCATCCGGGGCCAGAGGAAGCCCTGTAGGCAGACGGCAGAGAAGTCTGTCTGTCCCGGAACTCTGGGGTGGAGAATGGTCAGGAGGTGTGAAGCAAGGCAGGATCAGGTCCAGTGATACCAGAACAGAGCCAACAGCACTGATGTCAAGTTGGAAATCAGAGTAGAAGCAGATTCCAAAGGGCCAGTCAAGCTCCAAAGCACTGTCAGTGAATAAAAGGTGGGGAGAAGCCAAAGATCTGTTTTGGGTCCTGCTCTGTGATCAGTCTTTCTAAAAGGCCCACGGTCATGGTCATAAAGCCTGATGACCTTCACAAGTGTGTGCTCAGCTGCTGCTATTTATTTCCGTCCTGGCAGCACCTGCATCAGAGGTGGGGAATGCTAGTGCAAGGGGGTTCAGATCATGCTGGGGGCAGAAACAAGACCAGGGTGTGGAAGTTTCTGGGCAGTAGATTTTGACTCAAAATAAGCTGGTCGGCTCTGAAAGAGGTTGGTTTGTGTGGTAATGAGCTCTCTGTGGCTGGAGGTGTTCAAGCTCCCATCAGGGAGCCTGCTGAGGGGATGCCTTCCGTGGGGTAGAAGGTTGGGCTGAAAGTCTCTAAGGTCCCTTTCAGCCCCACATCATCTAGGAGTCTGTGCGATTTCAGACAACCGGCTTTCCTCCCTGTCGGAGAGGATTGATTGCAGAGGAAGTTGAAATTAATGACTAACACAGGTTTTTAGGTTTTTGTGTATTTACTTTTCCCCTCTTTCTGGCCCCCTCCTATGTCCCTACTGCCAAACTCATTCCAGAGACCCTTGCGAATAAATTGCCCAGCCAGGGGTCATTATATGGACAGCTGCTGCCCACGTGCATTTCTAGTGTTTCCTCAGTGCGGGAAGGATGGCCATCCTGGCAGCGAGAGACGTGACATGTCACAGTGGACGTGGTAGGAGAAGGGAGGGGTACAGGGCAGGGCCTCTTCTACCACCTCCGTCAGGCCACAGTGCGCGCCGAGCCCAGGGCCCGCCCTACCAGCTGTGTCAGCAAACGGTATTGTAGTGGGTTGTTTCTGCCAGTCCAGCGGCCATTGCCTCCCCTGAAGCTGGGTCTTGCTTTTCCTCTGGGGAGCCATTTCTCCCCGCTACCGCCAGGCCATGTAATTTGGGGAGAGAGAGGCTCCTTCCCCAGCACTTGTCAAAGACCTAGACAAGCCGATGTTCCATTCCTCTGGACACAGGGCTCGGTTCAGGGTTGGGTGTGTGATGCCTGCCAAGGCAATGAGGAGCAGAGTCCGGATTTAAAGGACACTCAGAGCAGTAGAAGCTCTGGGTTTATTAGTGGGGGTTGTTAAGATGGCAGATGCGTAAGCCTGGCGCTTCCAGGTGGCAGTGCTAAGAAAGAGCATGGAGAGGAATGCAGCCGACATGGGGAGGGCAGTGGCGAGGATGGAAAGGGAGCCAGGCCCCGGGTTCCGCTTCTCTTGAAGTTAGGACTAGCCCTGGACTTTGCAGTTACACAAGCCAGTACATGCTTACCCTACTTTTTGTCTTGAACCAGTTTGAGTAGAGGTTGTGGCCTTGTCGTCTGAGAGCATCCTAGCATCAGAAATGTTCCTGGGAAAGCCTTATGTCTGAGGTGGTGCGGGAGCAGAGCTGGCATCCCAGCTCTCGGGTAGCCAAGGCCTCCCCGGGGCACACGGCTTTCTCTGGTGACTCATGACTTGGCCTGAAGGGCAGCCCCACCCGAGGCGGCCATCTAGCTCATCACTGTCAAGCCCATGAAACGTGTGAGCTCTGAGACTGGGGCGTGGGGAGTGGGGACCTAAAACGTGTTCTGCAGAATGGTGGTTCTGAGAGATGGTCCAGAATAAAGGCGGCCGTATACTCAGGAGTTTGGGAACTGGTGTGTCCAAGGCCATGCCTTTTCCTGGGTGGCTCAACTCAATGACAGGTTGATGCGGGAGTATGAAGGTCTGTATACAGGGAAACTCGACTGGGTTGAACTTCAGGTCCCATGGTGTCGGCTGAGGCTGTCGCTGGGCCTGTGTCATTCCGTCATGACTTGGCTTCTCCCTCTGCTCAACCCACTTCTGCCCTGTCCCTTTCATAGATGTCAGTCCCAGGACACTCCTTAGTAAGTCCTGCCCGCGGACTCATCTCGGTGTGCTTCCTGAGTTGGCGGCCTGGGCGGTGTTCCAGCAGGGTCCCGTGGCCTTCACAGCCCCCGCGCTGTGTCTCTCTCTACGCGGTCAGCAGGTTGACTCAGGCGCTCTGCTTTGTCCATTTTTCAAGCGCCCAGTGCCTCGCACAGCGCCTAACGTGCTAGGTGCTCACTAGGGGGTGGCTGGGGGTACAAATGAATGTGCCAGGCTGAGGGTTGTCACCATTCGCTGGGAGGCGTCCAAGAGTCTTCAAAGGCCTCCTGGCTTCTTTCTCAGCTTTCTCTTCCTCTTTGAGGCCATGATTCTGAGCAAAAGGGTCAGGGTGCTGGCAGGCAGCCACGATCTGAGAAGGGTCCGGGAAGGAGCCTGGGTCTGAGAAGCTAGAACTCCTTTTAAAGGGAGTGGCCTTGGTTTTCCTCAGGGTCCCAGCCAGCTCGCCACGGCCTGAGGGCAGAGGCGCCCTGATGCAGGGGCCCCATGGGGGTGGGGTCGGTGCCCGTAGTTGTGCCACATCCCAGACAGCTCAAGCCCCTGCTGGGTGGTGGAAGGAGTGGGCCTGGCTCTTGTAGGGGAGCCCCCATGCCGAGTTTCCTGACGCTGGATCACAGAGTGCCAGCTGTGGGGAGGCTCCCAGGGGCGCCCCGTGGTTCAGCCACCCTAACTCCATTCAGGGAGTCCTCTCAGTACCATCTCTTCTTCAGGAAGCTGGGGAAACCCTCTCAAGTGCCCTTCCCAGAAGGCAGGGCTGGCACATTCTGACTTCTCAAACTTCTTCCTGTGTCAGGATATGGATGCTATGGATGTGTCGGTTTTATTTATTATTTATTTATTTATTTATTTATCAGAGAGAAAGAGAGAGAGAGCGCGCACAAGCAGGGGGAGCAGCAGGCAGAGGGAGAAGCAGGCTTCCCGCTGAGCAAGGAGCCCGAGGCAGGACTCGATCCCAGGACGCCGTACCATGACCTGAGCCGAAGGCAGATGCTTAACCAACTGAGCCAGCCAGGCGTCCTATGGATATGTTTTTAAGTTAGGAGCATTTGGAAGTTTTTGTTTTACTGCTTTCAAACAGTCCACAGATAAGCAGTGAGGAACGCTGACGGAGATCAAACGCATGTCGGTGACACATGGTTTGCATGGTTGGGCCCTTTCTTTCCGCTTGGAACACTCGGGCTGGATGTATCCTTCAGCAGCAGCATATCAGTCAAATACAAAATGACAAAACTTGGCAATACTGCAATCCATTATATAATCCTTTATATTTTTCTGTTTATTTACAATTCATTATTATTTTCTTGGACTCTTCTGAACACATTTGTCAAACAGACATAAAGCAAGGTGCCTTATGTATATGAATTGAACCTAAGAGCTAAAACATAATGCTAATAAAAATAGAAATAATAAACGTAATATTATCACCCCAGCTCTAAACGCTTTGCCCACATCACCTCCTTAATTCCTACAACAGCTCTGTGAGGTAGTTAACATTATTATTTTGCCAGATGAAGGAAGTGTTGCTTGAGAAGCTGAGTCACGTCCTCACAATTGGTAGTGGCAGAGATGGAGTGAACCCAGCTCTCTGGCTTCGCACCTGCGCCCTTCATCCCGTTCTCACCGCTGTAGGTGAGCGCCAGGGCAGAGGGCTGCACACGAGTCCCGTGTACGGGGTGGACCTCGGTGATGTGCCACGGGGGATTTCAGCAGGCGAGGGGCCAGATGCCGCCCTGCAGCAGCCTACAGTACCTGGTGGTGACAGTTCGGGAGAATGGACACGCTGCAGGGTCGGGCCTACGTTTTCACATCTGAATTTCTTTGAGCAGAATTCTCTATTTCTCCCAAATGGTAAAAGAAGCCTGACTTATAAAACAGATAAAGTTTGTTTGACTAGAATCAATTGATTTTATAAGTTCAAATGTATAATATTTACTCATTATGAACCAGATAGTCAGAAAAGTGAGACTTTTTAGATGAACACAGCTTTTGAAATCAGCTCTTTTTGGATGATATTTGCAGTCTTAGATCAGTCTCAGTGTTCCATGCATGTCTACATTTTATTAGGTCACATAATATTAAAAAAAAAACCAAATCCTCGTTCACACAGGTATTAGTTGCACATACTAATTTCTGAAAGTCTGTCTTATGATCTCAGCATACTCTCATATGCCACTCTGGCAGGCCCAGAGATTTGAAAGGGAAGTGGCAAGATATTTTTGTTCCAAAGTTGGATTACTCTCTGTGGCTACGAGCGGCCTGCGTTCCTTAATCAGTAAATGTGCAAGACGGAGGGACTTGATGGATGGGTTCTTTAGCTAGTTTAAAATCACAACTGTATGGTAGAAAACACTTTTCAAATTTATGTTCTAACATTATGGGATGTTTAGCAATATCATTTAAAAACTCTCATATATCTTAGTACCTGTCTCTGCCGTAGAGTCAGTCAAAATTTCAAAGCCGTCGGGTTAACTTTTATTTATTCATTCATGCATTTGTTCATCTTATCCACGCGTTCGAAGACTTTGCTGAGCACCTCCGATCACACCAGGTGGGAGTCTAAGCGCTCTGGATGTGGCCCTAAACAGAAGAAAGTCCTTTCCTTCCTGGAGCTTACGTGTGGAGGGTGGGCGGGAGAGGAGAGTTGTGGAAATAGACAGTAAGCTCACAGGCAGTGAGTACATCCATCAGGGGTGATCTGTGATTGAGGTCAAAACGCAGTCCTGTTGAGGCTATGATGGAAAGATGTTGCAGGAAGCAGAGTAAAACGTAGGTGATGAAAACGTGAAACGCAGAGAAGGGAAGGAGTGGTTCCGTACTGTAGATGCAATTTCCCCCAACCCATGGAGCTGAGGTCTCATTCCACTAACCTCACTGGTAAAAAAAATACCAAAACTTTGGCACTGGCCATGATGTAATGACTTTGCTCTCCTTCTGTTTATGTGCCCAGTTTTCTACACAAAAAGTGGAAATACATTCATGAAATGATGAGGGAACTTTGCCGAGAAATCTAGTTTGAGGTCTACAAACACGAAACCTGGTGGCATTAAGTCACCCTTATTTGGTATAAAACACACTGACTTTGCATATTGCTTTAACTCTTATAGTTTTACGAAAATGATCAAGACACTTTAAAACACAAAATTTGCATAAAATATTTGTAGTGTCTTTAAGTTACCTTCTCTGGACTCTAAGATCCTGGTGAATAGTTTGAAAACTTTGAGTATGATGAGGTAGGCATGGGGGCATTGTTAGAGAGACCATCTTTGGCCTCACCAAATCTGGCTTGAAGTTGGCTCTGCCTTTATCAGTGTGTGGCCTTGGGATTATGTTTCGGCCTCATCAACTTCACCTGTAAGACAGAAAGAATCTACTTCCCACAGTGGTTGCATGTCTGAAACATGAGGGACACTCAAGACGAGTTGGAGTCCTTTTCCTTCCCCAGACTGGCCAGCCTGGATCAGCCTTGGGGATACCGGTCAGCAAGGAGCAGGGCTCTGGCCATAGGGATCAGTTTGTGCTGGGGCTCCACTCTCCGGACAGAGGCTAGGGGCCAAGAGCCACTTGGCCAAGAGAAACTTGCGTGCACAAAGCAAACCAGGGACGTGGTAACCAGAAAGGGGCCCACCGTGGTCAACCAGCATTTAGCAATGAGTTAGAAGCCAAGAGGCTCTAGGTGTGAGAAAACAACTTTGGAGATAGGAAATTGAACAAGGTTGCATGGGCAAAGGGAGAAGGGTATCTTTGGGACTTCAATGACCAGTTTCCTCTCAAAAATAGCATCCAGGTGGAACCCCATGTCCAGTTGATCTTGGTTGCTTGGGCTTGGAAGTAGGTCATGGCGGCCACAGATGCTGGCAGTGCGTGTTGGACCTGCCTCCAGCTGGGTTAAGAGGGCAGACAGCGCACATCACTTCCCAGTTCCACATTCAGTGATGGAACAGGGGTATCTTAAAATCAGATATGGCAGGAATGTTTACACCAGGGAGGTTGGCAAAGGCTACTGATCAGGATTTGTTTTCTCCAGAGAACAGGTTGTTAAAGATCAGATGCTGGTTTTGGAACTACCCTCTGTGGATGCACCCTTAGGGTAAAGATTACAAGTGAAGTTTTCAATTTACAAACTACCCAAACACACAGATGAGTTTACCCCCAGACTTGCCTCTGACCCCATCACCGTTCCCTGGTTGTGGCCACCTCTAGGAGCTGGAGATAACCCATAGGCTCAGAAGGGGAGAAGTCACCCAGAAAAGCCAGAAGATACTCAAAGGAGAACAATTCTGCTTGTTGGCTGGCCCTCCTGGTCATTTTTGCTTCACTTGTCAAGCAGCCTGAAATCCCAGTAACCTAAATCCATTTATCAACCATTTATATATCAGTGAGAATTTGTTCCCTGGGGGACTGGGAAAAGAAATTAGATAAGTAATTTTAAAGCCAGTAGCATGGGGGTGGAAGGTGTTGGAGTGGAGGGCACACCTGGATGTGATTCCACCATCATGGGGTGACCCTAGGTCCCAGGAACCCGGAAGAAGCTACCAGAGAACTGAAGACAAAGCTACGCCTTCTTAAATTTCTTCTAGGGCTGGCCCTGCTCTTAGGGAAGAGAGAGAATTCGATATTCATCTTTCTTTCTCATCTTTAGCTCCTGACTCGGGCCCACGGTTTAGATTAGTGTTATTAGGACTCATGCCTAGAAATTTTGGAGAAGGGTATGCTAAGTTACAAATCAGCATTCAGAGAGCATAGAGTTGACAACTGTCTTCAGTTTTCTTAATTTAATCAGTGAAGATATTTTTGAAGTTTCGTGTAGAACAAGATAGATTTACACACCAACTCACATGACAATTTCAGAAATGTCTTATTTTAATTTCTGCTTCCTCCTCTTGTTGCCAAATGAACTGGGGAGTCCCCAGGGCCCTGTGGCCTTGGCCCAACCAGACCCCAAGGAGTCGTGAAGGTTCTTGGTCTTGTTACTAGAATGAATTCAAGGGCAGACGTGCAGCACTGTGGGTGAGTAACACAAGTGGGAACGTTTATTAAAGGGAGAAGTACGCTCTTGAGATATGAAACCAGACAAGTGAGAGAGAGAGAGAAAGAGAGCGCGCGTGCGAGAGAGAGTGAGCTGCAAGACCTGGGGGTTGGGTTTCTATCTTTTACTGACAGTTGTTAAATAGGGGGTGGAATATTTTTTACTTGGGGCGGGAAGCTGGATTTCACCCTTTTATTCCTAATTTGGTCAGGGGTTTCCCATCATGGCGTCTGTCATGTCGGGTCTGTCTGGCTTCTTGTGGGGTGATGCTAGGACAGGCCTCTGACTTGCCCGATAGCTGGCCATAACTCCTTCATCGCTTACAGCCAGGTATCCTGTTAGAACCTAACTAACTGCCTCCTCCGACACTCTGTGGGCAGAAGTTTTAATCTGTTAGCATTCTTTGTACTCCAAGTGTCCCTGTCAAACGGTTAATGATGTGAAAGCAAGTGCCTAAATGTACTAGGGTCACTTGGCATTTAAAGAAACACTTTTTAGAGAGAGCGAATCATCCCTGCATGGCTGGGGCCCAGACCATGTGGCGTCCCATAGAGATTCTGTGGACAAGAACATGGCGGCGGCTTGTAGATGGATCCACAGAGGTTTTCCCGATGCTGTAGGTAGCATTTACTTGCATGTTCTGGTTATCTACTCTGCATAAAAAAACTACTGTAGAGTTAGTGGCTTAAAACAATGACAATTTTTATTCTGTTCCCTTTGGCGGGTTTGACATTCAGGCAGGGTTTGGCTGAGTTATTCTTTGGCTCCCTGTGGCATGGACTCCGGTCACTCAGTGCTTCTGAGGAGGTGGACTGTTATTCTGGAAAGTTTAAGCCAGAATATACCTCTGATATTTTGGTGGGATAGGTATGATACTGGAATTTAAAATAAGAACCATGTTTGCTCTCTGTCCCTGTGGCTGGCAGGAATCTCCTAAAGCCATTGGAATTTCCTAAGTGAGGAGACCGATAAAAGTGTCTTTTTAATGTTAATAAGGTGACTTTGGAAAACTTCTAGGTGACCTAAGGCTAGGGGCTGGTTGCCAGGGGAACCAATTCAGTCTTTAGAGGGTTGGAACTTCCAGTCCCCTGTCTCCCCCAATCCTGGAGAGGAGAGAGGGCCTGAAGGTTAAGTCAGTCACCAAGGGCGATGTAATCCATCATGCCTAGGTAATAAAACCTCCATTACAAACCCAAAAGGATGGGGTTCAGAGAGCCTCCAGGTCACTGAGCACATACAGAGAGCACGGAAGTTCTGCACCCCGTGTAACTCGGCTATTCCTGAGCCACATCCTTTCATAATAACAAACCGGTAATCTGGTAAGTAGAATGTTTCTCTAAGTTTTGTGAGCCGCTCTAGCAAATTAATTGAATCCATGGTGGAGATCACTGGAATTTCTCTTCTATAGCCTGTGGGTTAGAAACCGCGTGACAGCCTGGATTTGTGATTGGCATCTGAAGGGGGCACAGTGTTGTAGGACCCAGCCTTAGCCTGTGGGACTGATGCTATCTCCAGGTAGACAGTGTCAGGATTGAGTTAAACTGTAGGGCGTCTAGCTGGTTGGTGCTGGAGAATTACTTAGTAGCTTGGGAAAAAAATGCCGTATGTTGGAATTCGGTGCAGTATCGGAATGGATGCAAGTTGAGCTCCGGCGAGACCATCTAAAGGAGTGCCTGCTTCTCTGTGGCCTTTCCCACGTGGTGGTCTCGGGATAATTGGACTTCTTATAGGGCAAATGGGCAGATGGCTTCTCCTAGAGTGAACGTCACGTGAGAACCAGGCAGAAGCTTCAGGACCTTTTCTGGCTTTGTCACAGAACTCAGCAGTATCATTCAATTCGTTCAGTTGGTAACAAGTGGGTCATGGAGACAGGACAGATTCAGGGGAGGGCAAGTAGACTCCACCTCTTGACGGAAGAGCTTCCACCACCGTGGGAAGAGCACGCGGCACAGGCGATACTGTTGTGGCCATCCTCGAGAAAACAGTCTGCTACACTGCATATCCTGAAACTGGGCATCTTTGCCTGTTGGCTGCCATATTATGCCATACAGTAGCCAAAAGTCTTGACTGACAGCACTTTCTGTTGAACTAATTAAATGATAGAGAGCTTTGCTCAGGGTCTGGATTAATTTCAACCTGATCTTCGTCTTCACCAGTACTCTGCATCGTGAAATCCAAATCCTGGTTTTGCTGTACCCCCAGCATGCTGTCAATCATCTCAAGAGTTGTCATAAATATCCTAAAATATTAACATTAATTAAGTGATAAATATTTACCATTTATGCCTTTAAGGATTTCAACATTGTTACAGCTGCAATCAGACAAGCTATGACAGGGTATCAGTCTCAACTCCTAAAGAAAAAAATCTGAGAATCACAGATGTGTACCCTAAATACCACGAATGGATAGAATTCAGAGGAATCTTTTTTCAGGGGTTGAGGTGAGCACATAGGTAAATTTCTCTAAATACAACTAGTTATATTTCTTTATTTTTTTCCTAAGAATTGACCTTTTTTTTTTTCTTTTTTGCTAAATGATTTCTGTGCAGGCTGTTGCCATTCTGTTGTTTCCCACAAGCAGAGATGAGGTTGTTCACATGTGTGTTGATGAGAGCGAATGCCACCGTCACGGGCTGACCCCATGCTGCAGCATGCCCTGCTCCCGGGGCGGTTAATAAATCGTCTTTGATGATTTGATGGCATAACCTTTAGATCTGAAATTGCACTTGTACTGGACTGTCAGAAAAAGCTCTCTTTGCCATACATTGCCTGGATTTTTTCAGAAAGCATATATTGCTCTTTGGATTTTGAAGTCTTCCTGATGTATTTAAATAACTCCTTGAGCAAATGTTTTAGGAATCCATTGAATTGTTTCTATTGTCTTGACTAAGCGTTCTCTCTTTCAAAATTGACATAAAGGTGTTTGATAGCTCAAAGAATAGATTGAACATTTAAATATCTGGTGCGTATATCTTTTTTTAAATATAAATATAAATCCTTTACAAATTTCCTTCTAAAGTCTGCCAAATATAGTACTTCTCTAAAAATACAGATTTTTGCAATTAAATGACTGTGGCCAAGAGTATAAATTTGGTAGTATTGTGACGTATCTTTGTTCTTACTTCCCTTATGTCTACCCACCTTTTTAAAACTCCACTTGTTCAGAACCAGGGTGGGTTTATATAGGAACCGTCCTTAGGATGCTGCCTGCATGTCAATTTCCTGATCAGTTTGTCAGTTTGGGAAGATGAGCTAGTGGAATATTCTGCAGGCCCGTGCAGTTATGAAACTTTAATTAGTGCTTATCCCCCAAGAGAACACGGTGAACAGAGTCCCAGGGAGTAAGACATTCAGGTCAAACGGGAAGGGGTGGAGGGGATTGATGTTCAAGGATATGCAGTGCTCAGTGACCCAGAACCCAGTGCATCCAGGAGAAGACCTTTCAGTTTGCTCCATCAGATGAAACTGAGGTTTTCTTAAACAGCAACACCACACGGCCATGAAGTTCGTTTGTTTCCTAACTCATGGATCCTGTGAATCTTCAGAGAGGACCTCCTCCCTTTTTTGGTGAAGTATGAAAGGGGGTGTGGGGGGAGAGCTGGAGAGCTCAGTTACATCATTTCTGGCCCCTCTTAACACAGTGTGTACGACCTGTTGCATGTGTTGGATTTTATATATAAAATATCCGTTATCTGAAATTTTCCTTTGATCTGATTTCATTTACGTTTTTCCTGGTGCGTATGTGTGTGTATATGTGTGTATGTAGTATTCTCAAAATCACTTTGGAATTTGTCAAGTTACACAGAGAAAGAAAGAAATCATGCACTGTGTGAATGTTTATGACTTTAATGCTGTTATGTAGAGGAGAAAAATGGGAGGCATGAATTAAGAGGCATGGGGCGAGCAGGGTGAGATACAGCCCAGAGAGATTAATTCCCAGATGGGTGCAGAGAATAATGAAATTTCAGGGCAAATGAGGGCTCCTTAATGTTTGCTGATGTTGTTGATTGTTTCAAAGAAACCAGCTTTTGGTTTCACTGTTCTGTATTTTCTATTTTTTGTTTAATTTCTGCTTTAATCTTCATTATTTCTTTCTTCTGTTTGCTTTGAGTTTACTTGACTCTTCTTTTTCTAGTTTCTTCAGGTAGAAATCTGATTATTGACTTGATGTCTTTCTTCCTTTTTAATATAGGCATTTGCAGCTGCAAATTTCCTTCTGTGCAAGCATTAACTCTACCTCCTGAATGTTGGTATGTTGTGTTTGTTTTCACCTACAGCAAGGTATTTCCTAATTTCTCCTTTCATTCCTCCTTTGACCCATTGGTTAATTCGAAGTGTGTTGTTTGATATCCACATATTTGTGCATTTCATACATTTCCTTCTGTAGTTATTTTCTAATTTCATTCAGTTATGGTTGGCGGGCATACGTCGTGTTATTCCAATCATTTCCAATCTATTGAAGCTTGTTTTATGGTGTCCTATGGTTGAATGTGAAGAATGTTCCATGTGCACTTGAGAAGAATGTCTGTCCTACTGTTACTGGGTAGAATGATTCTATAGATGTCGGTTAGGTCCAACTGATTGATAGTGTTGTTCAAATCTGTTTCCGTTTTGATCTTCCGCCTACTTTTTCTATCCATTATTGACAGTGTGACAATCAAATCTCCAACTATTGTTACTGAAGAGTTGTTCCTTCCGTTCTATCAGTTTTCATTTCCTATATTTGGGGTCTGTTGATAGGTACTATCTGGTTCCTTTTGGATAGTGTTTTATTGTTCCTGATTATTTTTCATTATTTATTATGCTTTTGATCATATTAATCATACTCAGTATGTCATTCATGTCCTATATTTGCATCATCTGATGTTCTCGAACATCTAAACCCACTATTCATCGTGTCTGCTGATCTCATGAAACTAAATAGTCTTCTCATTTATTTTGTAATTTTTCTTTGTGAGCTCATGCTTAGAGGGCTTAATTTGGAGGAAGGTTATGCAGCCTAGATTGAAGGTATGTCTCTCCAAAGTGATTTTTCTTTTGCATCTGTCAGATGGTCTAAGGATATTACTAGCCATCTGAAACCATAAAACAAGCCATTATTTTATGTATATTTGTGATGTGAAGGGGTCCTGGAGAAAGCTTACAGTCCATCTCTAAAACTGTGTAAGCATAAGCCCATGAGACACTTTCTTCCCACTGAGAGGCCAAACTGGAACAAAAAAACTTTCTTTCCCTTATCCTTGTGCTATTGGGTTGATATTTTCTAGTTGATTCTTTTACAGAATGTGGAGCTTTTCTAGGAACTTGGCTTTTATACAGAAGCTTTAGTTCTGTTGCTCACCATAAGCAGAATCAAGATCTCATTTCATTCCCCTCTGAGGTCATTAAAACCAAAATCCCTGAGTTACTGAGACCAAAAAAAACACCCTTAGGGCTGCACAGGATCAGATCAGGTCCTTATCTCTTCGGGTTTTAGTTTTCTCTTTGTTTTTGACATCTGGGAATTTCCTTTCCTAGGATCATGGCTACGCATATAATAGGATGTTTGTAATATTTGTAAAGAGTTTTCAGGTTATCCAACTCAGACTATTGCCAGAAATAAAAGTCAAGTCACTTTATTTTTATTTTTTGAGAATAAAATTGCTTTAACAAAGAGATTCAAGTCAGAATGAGAAATAGAAAACCACCCAATCACTACACTAATAATCGCTGTGGGCAAGATCCATTGATGAATATCTTCTGAAAAATATCTACCTAGAGCCAGAGGGAGCCACCGATAACACATTCTTCACTGACAAGTAGACATTGCTCACTCTGTTCACTCATTTGCCCCTCTAAGAAACCCTCACGGCAAAACTCAGGCCTCCTGTGAGGTGGCCCACCCACACCTCTTCCTTCCTTTATAGAAAAGCAGAGTATTTGCCCTCTCTCAAGACCAGAAAGAATTGAGTGTGATTATGGACACAGCTCAGGTTATTAACTTGTTCTTATCAGAGCATCATTCACGTCTAGCTTCTGTTAAGAGCCAAAATTCTTCTCCCACCTGTGAGCACTAGGTCACTGATGACATTGGCAGAACATGCTCCCTTTGTGGGCATGGTGGTGGGCCTCATGGTTCAGGTGGTCCAGTCCATGGAACAGAGACCAGGGCTATTTCCCAGGAATCTGAATATGACCACTGCTGACAGCCATACAACTGGTTTATGTCTGAAGAGACACAGAGGAAGAGGGCTCCAACAGCCATGGACAGCATCCCCCAAGTTTTGATGTGTAATAGTTGTGGTATTGATTCAATAGTTGCTGAGAGATTTACTTTTAAATGTCCCCAGATTCTGGTGTTTTATTAATTTCTTTTATAATCCTCTCTCTCTCTCTCTCTTTTTTTTTTGTGCTCTATATATCTATTATTATGTACTAATAGAGTTTTCTCTCTTTTATGAAGTAAAACTAATGGCTTCCCAGATGTCTTTCGCCACTGAACTGTACAAAACACTTAGAGAATTGCTACCAACTCTTCACAAACTTTTCCAAAAAATGGAAGAGGAGGATACCCTTTCCCTCCTCACTTTATGAGACCAATATTATCCTAATACTCGACGCAGACAAAGATATCACAAGAAAACTAGAGATCAATATCTCTTATAAATATGGTTGCAAAAGTCTTCAATAAAACACTAGCGAACTGAATCCAGCAATATAAAAAAGAATCATACACCATGACCAAGTGGGATTTATCCTACAGATACAAGGCTTGCTCAAATCTGAAAATCAATTAATAAAATACATCATATCAATAAAATTTTTTAAATGACATTATCTTTTCCTTAGGGGCAAAAAAAAAAAAAAAAAAAAAAAAAAAGCATTTGACAAAGTCCAGCACCCTTTCATGATAAAAACACTCAACAACCTAGGCATAAAAGAGAATTTCCTCAATCTGATAAAGGGCATCTCTGAAAAATCCACAGCTAATATCGTATTTAATGGTGAAAGACTGGATGCTTTCTCCCTAAGACCAGAAATAAGACAAGGATGCACCACCTCACCACTTCTATTCAACATTGAATTGGACATTCTAACCAGGGTAATTTGGCAAGAAAAGTAGATAAAAAGAATTCATATTAGAAAGGAAGAAGTGAAACTGTCTCTATTCACAACTATAGGAAATTGTACAGAATCCAGTAAAAAGCTATTAAATTAATAAACAAGTTCAGTATGGTTGGAGGATACAAGATTAATGTACAAAAATCAATTGCATATGTATACACTTACAAGAACAATCCGAAAGTGAAACTGAGAGAACAATTGCATTCACAATAGCGTCAAAAAGAATAAGTTACCTAGAAATAAATTTAACAAAAATAGTGCAGACTTATTCCCTGAAAACTTAAAAGCAAGCAAATAACCAAAAAAACAAAACATTGTTGAAGGTAATTAAAGAAGATCTAAATAAATGGGGAAATATCTCGTGTTCATGGATCAGAAGACTTAACATTTTTAAAATGCTAGTATTCCCAGCCCTCACTGTAGATCCCACACAATCCCTACTGGAATCCCCGGTGACTTCTTTGTGAAAATTGACAAGCTGATTCTAATACTCGTATGAAATTGAAGGGGCGTCAGAATAACCAAAACAATTCTGGAAAGGAACAAAGGAGGAGGACTCTCATTTTCTCATTTTAAAACTTACTGCAAAGCAATGGTAATCAAGCAGTGCAGTACTATTATGAATATAGACACACAGATCACAGGTGTAGAAGTCAGAGGCCAGAAATAAGCCCACGCATCTGTGCAGAATTGATTTTGACAAAGTTGTCAAGACCATTCAATAGGGGAAGAATTGTCTTTTCAACAAATGGACCTGGAATAACTGGATATCCACATGCAAATGAACAAAGTTGTGCCCTTACCTCATACCACCTACAAAGATGAACTCAAAATGGATCAAAGACCTGAATGTAAGAACTCAAACTGTAAAACTCTTAGAAGAAAATATAGAGGTAAATCTTCATGACCTAGGGTTTGACAAAAGAGTCTTAAGATATAACACCAAAATCATGAGCAACAGAAGAAAAAGTAATGGCACATCATCAAAAGTATAAACTTTTGTGCTTCACAGAGCACCATTGAGAAAGTAAAAAGAGAACCCATAGAATGGGAGAAAATGCTTGAGAATCATATATCTGATATGGGACTTGTATCCAGAATATATAAAAGAATTCCTAGAATTCCTACAGTTCAACAACTAAAAAAAAAATCGCAATTCAACAATGGGCAAAGGAGCTGAAGAGATAATTCTCCAAAGAAGATATACAAATGGCCAATAAGCTCATGAAAAAATGCTTGATGTCATTAGTCATCAGGGAAAAGTAAATCAAAACCACAGTGAGGGACCACTTCATACCCACTAGGACGGCTGGAATAAAAAAGTGAGATAGATCACATGTAGTGATGCGAGTGGAGAAATTGAAACCCTCATACACGGCAGGTGAGAACAGAAAATGGTGCAGCCACTTTGAGAAACAGTTTGACAGTTTCTCAAATGATTAAACCTAAACGAACCACATGATTCAGCAATGACACTTGCAGCTATACACCCCAGAAGTGAAAGCATATGTTCACACAAAAAACTTGTGCTCTGATGTTTATAGCAGCATTATTTATAGCCAAAAGATGGAAGCAACCCAAATGCCCATCAATGAGTGAATGGATAAATGAAATGTATATTCACACAATGGAATATTATTTGTCCACAAAAAGGAGCAAAATACCAACATATGCTGCAACTTGAATGAATCTTGAAAACACGGTAAGCAAAAGAAGCTAATCACAGAAGTCCACATATTATATGATACCATTCATATAAAAGTCCAGAATAGCAAAATATAGACAGAAAGTAGACTTTGGTTGCTTAAACGGGAGGGAGACTTAGGGGGCTGGGAGGTGACAGCTAAAGGGAATGGGGCTTCCTTCTGAGATGATGAAAATGGTCTAAAATTGTGGTGATGGTTGCACTTAACCTGTGAATATACTAAAAACCATTGGATTGTGTACTTTAAATGACTGAATTGTATGATAGGTGAATTAGATTTCAATAAAGCTATTAAAAAATAAACTGTAAAAATGCTATGGGCCTCATTATATCTTGAAATGCTTTTTTAAAACTTAATTCTGGAGGTACCTGGGTGGTTCAGTTAAATGTCCGACTGGGTTTTGCCTCAAGATCTCAGGGTGGTGAGATCGAGCCCCACCTCAGGCTTTTCACCAGGCATGGAGCCATTTTTCTAAGAAAAAAAAAAAGTTATTTTGTCTGATAGTATTATATGTATGATAGTGCCCTTACAATAGCCTACATTATTCTTATTTTCAAAACAATATGTTATTATAGCTAGCTCCACGTTTCCCATCTTTTTGTTCACCTATTTTCGGCATCTCGGACTTTTTCAGTGATCATTTTCTTCCTCCTTGAAGTGTGTCCTTCTCTCTAGTGTCAGTTACAAGAAATGGGTTTTGGTGTTACCGTTTGTCTCAAATGACTTTATTACCTTGTGTGTGAAAGATAATACTACTGAGTGTAACAATGCTCAGTTGGCACTAATTTTCTCCCAGAACTTTGAAAATATCACTTTACAGTGTCTTGGCTCCCTCCCCCCCCTCAAGAAATCAGCAGTTACTCTCTTGCAGATAATCTATCTTTTCTGTCTGGCTGATTTTAACATCTTCTCTTTGTCTTCGTTCTGCAATTGTACCAAATTTTTCTAGGTGTCTTTCTGTTCATCCTGTTGGGAAATGTGGGACTTCCTGAATCTGAGACTGGTGCCTTTCTTCAACCTAGGGAAAAATCTCAGCCATTCTTTGAATAATAATTTTCCTTTATTACCTTTATAAGCTCTAACATAAATTACAATTAGATGTATGTTGAAATTCTTCACTTTATATCCCATCTCCCTTGCCCTCTATGTCATATTTTTATTATCTTTGTACAATATTTGGGAAACCTCCTGTGTATTACCTAGTTCACAATGATCTCTTCAGCTGACACTCAACTTAACATCTATGTAGTTCTAGTTTCACTTAGTTTTTTTTTATTTCTGGAGTTTTACTTGGTATTATTTCCAACCAGGTATTTTGATGGTCTTTTGTTCATTCATCATGCTTTCAATATCATATTTTTTTCCTTAAAATATTAAAAAATATATATGTTCTTTTCAGTCTCTGATAATTTTAACAATGCTGTCTTTGCAGGTATTATTATGTAGTTTGTTTTTTTCCTGTGGAGTTTTGCTCAAGGAAGCATTCTTGTTGTTGTGCTTTATGTATTTTTATTGTAAATACATGTTCCTCGTCATACGTTTAAAAGTTTTTTCTGAAACAATATAGTATTCCACATTTCTTATATTTTGGATCAGGAGGGTGTCTCTAGATATCTAGTCTTAAATATTGCCAGAAAGAGAAGACCAATCATCCTTTTATCTTAAATTGCTTATATTATTTTGTTTCAAATATGTCCTTTATTAAATAGCAATTATTTGCATTTTGTTTACTAAACCGATTTGAGATACCTTAGTATAGATGCTTAGCCTTGATACATTCAATATATATCTGACAATTTTGTTCTACTTCTGCTATTTTAACTTCTGTTACTTTTATGTTTTCTTATTTTTCTTTGGCTGCTTTTTTGCAATATTGCTATGGCCAGCCTTGGTCTTTTCGGGAGTGTGTTTTGTTTCACACTTATTTTAATTCTACTGGTGCTTAATGATAAAACCCATGTTTTATCCTATTGGTGTTTAATGAAAAACCCATATTTACTCTCTTCCTATATAAGGTAAGAGATGTGCTATATTTACTCTGACTACCATCGTGCATTACATCGTCATGGAATAATTTGGCCATTTAGATGTATCATTTTTAATTTTATTTTTATATGTTATGTAGTATATCTTTTAAGAATTATCTTTTAAATGTACATTATATATAACTACATTGTATTTGTTTAGACATCTCTAAATTTTACTGGATTTATCTACTCACTCCTGGGTGTTGTGCCCAAGAGCACTTTCCAAAGAACCACC
The DNA here is from genome assembly GCF_023065955.2 of Ursus arctos. Taxonomy (NCBI): domain Eukaryota; kingdom Metazoa; phylum Chordata; class Mammalia; order Carnivora; family Ursidae; genus Ursus; species Ursus arctos. The sequence continues at coordinate 26,793,933 of NW_026622875.1, forward strand.
TGCCTGCAAATCTCCATCTCAGACCTACAACATGAGGGCTATCCTTCGATGGTACAGAGTCCTGGGCAAATGGTGTCTACATAACAATTTAATCAAAATTTATGTTACAAATCTATGTGCCCGTGTGAGGGATAGTGAATTGTCCGTGAAGATTTAGAACGATGGATAGAGAGGAGGGACTTAAGTCTTGTGGCTTATTACCCAGTCAGTGCATGTGACTACCCTCTGTAGCGGCCAGCACCGCAGCTTCCCGAACGTTCTTCCTGAACTCCTCTTGTTCTGTTCTTTATTAATGCTCTATTGACTCTCAAATATAGAGTGCCTGACTTATTTCCTGTGTCTCACCAGGAGGAAAAAGCCAGTGATTATGTTATACACAACGCCATGCCTGGTCCGAACCTGTTGGTAGTGAAACAATGTAATCTTCTTGACTCTGAAGTTCCCTCACGCCTTCCGCTCGTGCTGGTTATATTGTTATTCATGACGCTGCCTTATCCAGAGCTGCCTGTCAATGCTGGTTTCCAAGGACTCTCAAAGGCCGTTGCCATGCTCTGTTTTCGTTGCCCACAAACACTGAGTCTTCCTCAGAGTGTGAAGGAAATTGGGAATAATTTGTTTTCTGGTCAGGTTAAATTTACACCTTGAAATTTTGTAGCATAAATGGAGAATGACACCTCTCCCAACCACATCTTCCCTTGAACTCTTCAGCTGTGTTCATTACATTCCCAGAATGGGATCTCTTTCGATGTTGACAGCACCCCTGCTGCGAACAGACAGGCTAGTTGAGGGGCCTGCAAGCAAAGCGAGAAGAGGGGTCCCATTCCCACAAAGAATGTCTGGTTCTCATCCAGCACCGCTTAACACTGATCCAGAAGAGCGTGATGCCACCAGTTCTATTAGGCAAGAGAGGACATTGGAAGGGCTTTTTGGCATTTTTGAACAATGATCTCAAAAGCCTTTGAAGAGCGTGGCCTGGCCACCCCCAGAGGATGGGCTGACACACAGTGCTGAGCCTGGTGGAGGGGGGCATGACCACCCTCGTGGTGGCCACACAAGGTGAAGGATGCCTGCCTCACCCCAGAGCCCTGGGGTAGTGGGGGTGGCATGTGGTTAGAACCTGGATGGATGAACACCAATGTGTGGTCCCCTGTATCTAGCCAAAGCCCAAGGGTTGGTGGTAGCCCAGACACCTGAACTTAGTGTGTATCCAGCATGAGGGAAGGTCACCCCAAATCAGTGTGCCAGCACTATTCTGGTGGGTCAGTTTCACACCCTGCCACGGAAGAAACAATGCATTGGCCAGTGGAAGTAATCGCTCATCAGGCCACACTTTGAGAACCAGGGCCTGGTCTGGAGGTCCCAGAACGACTCCACAGGCATAAGTGCCAGGGGGACATCGCGTAGACATTCCAGGAAGATTGTCTCTGGGCAAGGTCTGAATCCATCCTCAGGGATTCAAGAGAGTAGGGTTTCCTCCACCAACTGTTCATTGGCTCCCCCCCCCCCCCCCCCCAGTTTTAGACTATTTCTATGAGCTTGGAGGTTTGGGGATGGGGCGTTCTGCTGGGAAATCTCACTAGCCTGGCTTTCCAGGGAGGTTTCTCCTTCATTCGTGGTGGAACGGAAATTGGTGCAGGATTCCTCCACCTGGATAATTAAAATGACCAGACATCCTCAAGGTCTTCCCTATTTTCTCGTAAGGGCTTTTGTTGTTTTTATCTTTCCTCTGTCTTTTGACTATTGCAGTGGGAATTTGGGGAAAAAAGAATTAAATTCCTGGTCTAAATGGTAATTAATTATTGCTATTTCTTATTTTATTGGCGAGTCTATCCTATCCATATCTCTGTCTCCCATCTTTGAGGGGTTCTGTAGTGTTTGCCATTTGGCACTGGTCACTTGACTGGTCTTCAAACTTTAGCAGGAAATCTGCAGAGATGGATACCGTATCTAGCCAAATACGGGCGCCTTCTCAAAGTAGAGATCCCCAGCCTAGCACTTGATCTGTGGATCTAAGAGTTTTAGGGTAACCTATGATGGTCACTACAATGGAACCCTCTTATTATCCAGAACTCCAAGATGGTCTGGATTCGCATGCCCTAAATTGCTTGGGGGGGGGGGTGTCTTTGAATATACTTTGTTTAAATGTACTTCTTTTCCTCAGACAATTCAGGAACATCTTTGACAGGCCTCAAACCTCTGATACCCTCTGAGGCCAGATAATCCCCACTAGGTAAAATCTTCCATTGAATAAGAAGGACTGACCATAGGAAAAATGCTTGGGGTTCAGCCTCTGATCCATAGAAGAGCCCCATGTAATCTGCTCCCAGGCTTCCCTCTGCCTTGGGGGACTGAATCTCATCTGGGGAAGGATCTGCCTTTGCTTTCTGAGCCTGCATTAGGAGGCAACGTCAATCCAATCAGACTCCTCTCTTCTCCCAGCCCTGCTTGGACTCCCGGGCCACCAGCCACCTGCAGAGCATCACGGCAAAGGGCCCAGTTATGCCTTGGAGCCATTGTCACTGCCCCTGCCTCACGGCTGCACCTGATTCTCACATTCTGGCATCCTTCCCACTTGCTCTTTCAAGTTTTCTGACATTTAAAAAAAATTGCCCTCCCTTCTTATCATTAATATGCTTTATTAGCATCTTGATTAAAAATTGAATGAAACCTGCATGGGTTTATCCGCTGCGCCTACCACTGGGACCAGGCAGGATAAAGGGCGGCTCTAAGGCTGTCCTGGCTGTGAGGCAAGGGTGGACCAGCTGGGGATGCGGCGTGACATGGGCACCAGCAGCCACGTCGGGTCACATGACTCCAGACCGCAGCTCGTCAAGGCGAGTCCTTCCGTAATGTGCACGTATTGACCCCCAAGGAGCCACTCCGATACCTCCCTTCTCTGTGGGCAAGTTTATTTAGTAGGGCAGCTCCAGGCTGTCACATCTATTTGTTCTCTGCTGAACGGTCCTTTGGGGTTAAAGAAAGAGTTCAGGAAAGGCCTAGTTCATTCAAGCTCAGCCCTTTTGCTAGCGATACCCACACATAAACCATTTGGGTGTTTCTGCTCTCTGCCTTGGGGTTTCTTCCTTGGAGGTAAGGGAGGGAAACTCCAAAGACACCCATAACTCTTGGCACCTGCCTTCTTCTCGCTAGTTTCTTCTTGTGTTTGTATGTGAGGCCATCTTGAACAGTTCCCCAGCATCCTGGGAATTTCTAGAAAATGGTATCATTCTCTCCTTAAGTGTTAAAAACAGGGTCCTTAATTTTTCTATCTTTCAATATAGCAAATGTTTGTTGTAGAGAACTAGAAAATATTTACAAACTAAGAAAATCACCTTAATCTCACTATTCAAAGCTAATTATTGTGAATGTTTTAATATTGTTTCCTTCTAGTTGCTTTTCCATGTTTACATTTGTTTTTTACCTGTGTAATATTACTCTACAAACCTTTTTGTATCCTGTGGTTTCTACTTAACAATATGCCCTGGGTATTTTATCATGTTATTACATATTCCTCTATAACTCCATTTTCTTTAAGATTTTATTTTTAAGTAATCTCTACACCAACTTGGGGCTCAAACTCACAACCCAAAGATGAAGAATCGCATACTCTACTGACTGAGCCATTCAGGCACCCCCATAACTCTATTTTTAATGGCTGCATCACATTCCACTTACAGAGGTGCCCTAGGATGATTTTCTAATTTCTGGTTGTTAAATATTTCGGTCTTCTTCCCGCTTCTCTTCTTTGATTTTATTATTATAGACAGCATTGCGATAGCATAAGCCCCATTTTGTATAAATCCTTAGTAGTGCAGAAATTCTATGCTTTTTTAAAATACCAAATTGTCCTTCAGAAAGTCTATACTAACTTCATATCTCTGCGTGAAGTGTTTAGCTCACTGGACTAAAGTTACACTATTAACTGTTATATATAAAAGCTTATATATATATATATACAATAAATTTTCTATAAAGACATTCAGGAACTCTATCATTTTAATTTGTATAACAAAACATTGAACATTTTTGTTCAGTGATTTATTTCTCATCTTTTGTGCCATGCCTATTCATGTCCTCTGTTTTATTATGCCTATTTTCATATTTTACGTAATGATTGATTTGGAAGAGCTTCTATATATTCATGATATTGCTTCTTTGCCTATTTCTATGATTTTTTTACAGTTGTTTTTGACATGCCCCAAACTAATTTTAAAAGCATTAAGTTCATTCCTAAATTCATAGAACAGAGAAATTTTAGATTCTATTGTATGCCAGGCACTGTTCCAGGCAACAGGAATATAGCAGTGACCCATGAGACGATGCCCTCCCTCCTGGGTTTCATTTCTCCTGGAGGGGGAGTCGTCACACAATAGACAAATAAAATGTGTGGAATGTCAGATAACAATAAACACCAAGAAGCAAAGTGAAGGAATGCAAGGCGTAAAGGCGTAGTGAATGACCGAGTGTGACTCTAGCGGGGGTGGCCAGGGCTGATGGAAGCTTCTTTTTTTTTTTTTTTTAAAGATTTTATTTATTTGACAGAGAGACAGCCAGTGAGACAGGGAACATAAGCAGGGGGAGTGGGAGAGGAAGAAGCAGGCTTCCAGCAGAGGAGCCTGATGTGGGGCTCGATCCCAGTTCGCCAGGATCACGCCCTGAGCCGAAGGCAGAGGCTTAGCGACTGCGCTACCCAGGCACCCCCTGATGGAAGCTTCTGAGCAGAGTGGAGGTAAGGGGAGTCAGCCGCAGGGCCAGCTGGAGAAGTGTTTGAAGCAGAGGGAACAGCAAATGTGGACGTCCAGAGGTGGCAGAGTGCTGGGTGTGTGGAAAGGGGCAAGGAGCCCAGTGCGGCAGGATCAGGGCAAAGATGACAGAGGGGAAACCAGGTGGTGGTGTGCTCAGCAGAGCCGGCTGTCACATTTTCAGGAGCCGGTTGTTAAACACAGCCATTATTAAAAATAAAATTATGTGGGGGCACCTGGGTGGCTCAGTCGTTAAGCATCTGCCTTCGGCCCTGGGCGTGATCCCAGGGTCCTGGGATGGAGCCCCACATCGGGCTCCCTGCTGAGGGCCTCCTTCTTCCTCTCCCACTCCCCCTGCTTGTGTTCCCTCTCTCGCTGTCTCTCTCTCTGTCAAGTAAATAAATAAAATCTTAAAATAAAATAAAATTATGTGAACTTATAACTTACAAGTACATTGTATTAAAAAGGAAGGAACATGTACTCAAATTCCGTCACTTGGTGATTGTTTTTCTATCTCTGACCATTTTCCCTGCGTCCGAGGCCCGCTGTGTCTGTTGCACCGTGAGGTGTGTTACCGCACTTCTCTTCACAACCCCGTGCTCGGTGACGTCATGTTGGTAGCTTGAAGTCCGCGTGGTGCGAATATGTACGCCGTGGAAATCAGCAGATTCTACAAAGCAGGGCTTCCCTTATTGTTTTGTGGGTGCGTCGACTCACAGTGATGGGGAAAATGTTAAGGATGCAGAAGAAACTCAGAAGCGTGTCCTGTGTGCAGCTGCCTCATAGTGAGGAACACAAAACATTGAGGAAATATTCCTCCAGTGTTTAAAAATCATTATCAGCAAAAATTGTTTGCATCACCGATGAACAAGGGAAGTTTCACCTCACATTTTCACTCTTTCCCTTTTTCCTTACTCTTTAATGTAAAGATATTTATTAACCAACATTAATTTCAGAACTATACTCATTCATTGAATGCAGGCATAGGTTTGCTCGGGATGCAGGAGTTTGGCAAAAAAAAAAAAACCCCAAAAACCAATGGAAGCATGCTGTGAGAATCAATTTGGTATGTGGAATTGGCAATGGTGAAGACTGTAGAGTTTATTACTATTTGCAACTTGTGGGCTATACATCCTTTTTTATCAGTAGAATTTATAATAAATTTATGAATGTATGCACATACAGTTTTTTTCTTTTTGTGAGAACTAGTTGTCGATTGTTTACCAATACACCACTAGAGCCAGGAGCAGAACATATGGGCCTTTGTGGACCAAGGTAAGGATATTTATTCTAAGTGTGACTGGAAGCTCTTTAGAGGGTTCTGAGCAGAGGAATGGTGTGGCTAGTCACTGGGTTGCCAAGAATCATTCTGGCCGCCATATTGAAAATTGGCTGAAGGAGGTAAGAGGGGACACAAGGAGACAAGTGTGGAGGCTCTTGTGGTGACCCATAGGAGAGATGACGGGGCTTAGATTGGGGTGGTGACAAAGGTGATGAGAAGTGTTTGTTTTCAAGATACATGTTGCAGGTATTTCCACAAGATTTCCTAACAGGTTAGGAATAGAGTTTGAGAGAAAGAGAGGGATTAAAAAGCTCCCTCTCTAGGGCTTTTGATGTGAGGAGCAGAAGGGATGGAGGTGCCTGTTTCTCATTTTGGGGAGCTAGGGAGGAAGGCGTTTGTGATGTTTACGTGGCATCCCAGGAAGATGTTGAGCAGACACGTACATGGGCTTGGGAATCTGGAGTTTTAGGAGAAATAGGTGCTAGAAATAAAAATTTATGGTTCAAACACTCAGAGAAGGTCTTTGAAGTCCTGAAAAGAAATGAGACCACCCAGGGCTGAGTGTAACAGAGAGGAGAGCGTTTCAGGATGGAGCCCCGGAGCACCCCGGCTCTCAGAGATCGCAGACGTGAAGGGGATGCAAAAGAGCCGAGAAAGCGTGATGCTTTCCATTCTTGCAGGTAAATGATCTTTGGTGTCTGACTCTTCCAGCTCTTTCTGCGTCAATAATAAATCATTTTAATTCCTGTAGCTTTATGATAGTTTTTAATATCAGGTGGAGTAAGCCCCTGTCATTGGTTTTCATAATTTTCTTAGCTAGTCTTTTGTGTCCATTTTTCTTTATGGTAATTTTTATGGCTAGTCTCGTATGTTTATTTTTCTAGACAATGGTGTTCCCGTTTTAAACATTTGGTGGCTGAATTCTAAATCATTTATGGGTTAATTGGTACTTTATGATATTAAGTCTTTCTTCCTAAGAAATGTTATTTCTCTCTGCTTATTCAAATATAATTTTATGTGCCTTTGTAAAGTTTTAAATTCTTTTTTTATAAAGACCCTAAACAATTTTTGATAAGTTTATTTCTATACATCTATTTTTTGTATCATAAATTGAATCCTTTCTCCCATTGTTTTCCTAGCCAGTTATTGCTAGTATATAAGGAAGTTATTTATATTTGTATATTCAATTTTTATTCAACCAACTTACTGAATACTTTTACTTGTAATGAAGGACTTTTAGTTAATTGAAATTTACCAGTGATAATCATTCAGATAATAATAATATGAACTCTTATTTTCAAATATTTATATCTGTTACTTCTTATTTTGTGTTTTTTATTTCAATAACCAAACTTTTTCAGAGTTGAGAAAATTAAATTGGGCTGAAAGCAGACACCATTATATTTTTCCTGACTTTCATGTGGAAGGCTTCTATTATTTCAGTGTTCGATATGCCATTAGCTAGTTTGGTTTAGATTAGCAGCTCTCTAACTTTGGTGTGCATAAGAATTATTTGGATTTTCATTAAAAATGCAAAATCTGGGAATTCATTGCTAGGGTCTAGGTTTAGGATGAAGCTCAGGATTCTCCATTTTTGGCAAACAACCTCTTCTGTTCCAGGTTGGACCACTCTGCCTAAGAGATACACTCACTTTTATTTAACTCTCTCCAATGCTTACTTAAATTTTATCAAAATGTTTTCTTTCTTTTTTTAATGTTTTTTTTTATTATATTATGTTAGTCACCATACAGTACATCCCTGGTTTCTGATGTAAAGTTTGATGATTCATTGGTTGCGTATAACACCCAGTGCACCATGCAATACGTGCCTTCCTTACTACCCATCACCAGTCTATCCCATTCCCCCACCCCCTCCCCTCTGAAGCCCTCAGTTTGTTTCTCAGAGTCCATAGTCTCTCATGCTTCATTCCCCCTTCTGATCAAAATGTTTTCTTATATCTTCATCAAATATAAATTTTATTTTTTAATGAAATAGGTATATTGCAAGATGTATATATTCAAGATATATTATAATCTTGAAATAAATGTGTTATTAAAATAATCCTTTTACTTGTACTTAAATTGTTTTGCATCTATTTTCAAAAGGGGAATTAATCGGTTTATAGTTTGTACTGGAGGTTAACTTTGCCAGGATGTTTTTCAAAATCAGGCTTATTCTAGATTCCTAAAATGAATCAGAAATCATAAAATGTTACATTTTATGTAACATTGGAAGTTTTCTGTCTCTTCAAAGTTTGAAATACCTTAGCTTGTAAAGCTCTCGGGGCCTGATGTTGTTGAGGACGGTCAATTTTTTTGAGAACACAGCCAGCTTTATTTCCGGGTGATGTATCTACTTAGGTTTTCCTCATTTTCAAGTCAGTTTTGATTTGTTTGGAATTTCTCTTTTTAATTCTTTAGTTAAAAGGGGGGATATTTTCATTCATTTGTGTTTAATGATGAAAGCATTTGAGCTTTATTATTTTTTTCTTTAAGATTAGTTTTGGACTTATCCAGTATACAGTAACTATTATTGTTCTTTTCAAGATTGTGTGCATATGAAAATTTTTATTTCTGCTTTGACCTAAGAATTATTTAGGAGAGTGGATTTTACGATCATTTCAAAGTGGTTGAAGCCTTTCAGTATAAAGTGTGGAATTAAATTTGAGCATATTCACTGTGATTTGTACAATTTTTTTTTTCATGGACTTATACATGAGATATGGTCAGTATTTGTTAAGTATGGCAGGGGCCACAGAAAAGAATTCTGTAATCTGTGCTTTTGGGGTACAGAGTTCAGTTTTGTAGATATAACACATATGCATAAATACTCAGAAACAAATATATGAAATTAAAGTGTCCTTGTAATATATTGTTCACATAACCAAATCCTTGCACTGTTGCTTATTTGGTATGTCCAGTATTCACAAAGTTATGGTGATGGTTAATTTTATATGTCAACTTGGCTAGGCCATAGTACCCAGATATTTGGCCAAACATTATTTTGGAAGTCTATGTGGAGGTATTTTTTAGATGAGATTAACATTGAAATTAGTAGACTTTGAGTAAAGCAGGTTGCTCTCTATGGTCTGGGTGGGCCTTGCCCAATCAGTTGAAGGCCTTCATAGGAAAAGACTGACATCCCTACAGGAGAAGAGAATTCTGCCAGCACACTGCCTTTTGATTCAAACTGCACCTCTTCCCTGGGTCTACAGCCTGCTGGCCTACCCTGAAGATTTTGGACTTGTCAGCCTCTATAGTTGCATGAGCCAATTCCCAAAAATAAATCTCTCTAGCTATATATCTCCATACAGTTGGTTCTGTTTCTCTGGAAAAGCCTGACTGATACAGATGTGTTCAAATTTCCCAACTCCGCTGCACTCTTGTAAATTTATTCTTCTACAAAGTATATTTCTAACAGCTTGTGCTTTACATATTGATGCAAGATTGATGACTACTATCTTTTCCCTGTAAAGTATCTGTTTATAAATATTAAATTCATATTTTTCTTCATATCACTCAATATTAAAATCTTATCATTAATGTTAAATTTGTATCCTTTAATGCTTTTATTTGGCTTATTTTGACCAATACTGATTTCTATTTTGTCAACTATTAATATCACAACCTTTTTTTAAGATTTGCATTGGTTTTAATATTTTTGTCCATTTTTCTGCTTTTCAACTTCCTGTCTCACTGGCTTTAAGGGTGACACTCAAAAGCATAGTATTTTGTGGGGCACCTGGTTGGCTCAGTCATTAAGCGTCTACCTTTCGCTCAGGTCATGATCCCAGGGTCCTGGCATTGGGGTCCTGGGATGGAGACCTGCGTTGGGCTCCCTGGTCAGCGGGGAGCCTGCTTCTCCCTCTCCCACTCCCCCTGGTGTGTCAAACAAATAAATAAAATCTTTAAAAAAAAAACCCATAATATTTTGCTTGTTTCTTTTTTAACAGAGTCCCAATATCCTTTTCAAATAGTAGGAAATATAATCTGTTTACATTTATTCTTATAATGGGGGAGGAGTTAAGATGGTAGAGATGTAGGGGGACCTGAGGCTTTCCTAGTCCCTTGAACACAGCTGTATTCTTACAATGGATGCATTTATTCTTATTTATGTCATCCTTCTAAATGGTCTTGGTTAGCTGTGCACCTTAGCTTTGTTGCTTTTTTTTCTTTGTTTTATTTTATTTTATTTTATTTTATTTTATTTTACTTTATTTTACTTTATTTTATTTTAAGGACAATGGTGTCTTTTATTTTGTCTTGAGGTTGGGAGGTATATACTCCATTTTTTTCAGTTAGTAATTACCGTTAAATTTTTAAAAACATTATTTAATCTGTTTTTTAGGATAAAATGGTGTCTTTTGAATTTCTACTTTAAAATAATGAATTAAGTGTCTTTTTTTGCATCCCCCAACCAACCAAACACTCTTTGTGGTCAATATAATCTAGGGTTTTACATATAATAAAATTTAAGTATTATTCAATATGTTAGAAGTATTTTTTCAAGAATGACTTGTGACATTGTTATTCAATTCTGTATACACTCACCATTATTAATTAGTCTTTTATCTATTATAACTCATTTCAGTACTAACCACCAGTCCACACCTACCTTCATTTTATAATTTCTGAACTCTTAATCTGCTTCTTCCCTTAGTTGGTAAAAGTATAGCTGGGAGTAAATCTTTTAAGACTGGCACTTACACAGCTAAGGGTATTTCTTTGCTTTCACAGCTGAAAAACAAATGGGCTATGTATCATGGGTTAAAGGTTTCTTTTCATCAAAACTCTAGATATTACTAACTAACTGACTTTTGGACTTTTGTGTTGCAAAGGAGAAACCTGAGACCAGAACGATCTTATGTTTTGTAAGTAACCTGTGCATTTGTCTCTAGAAGTTATTTAACGTGGATGTTAGAAGGACAGAATTTGGAGGAAGATAACTGTGTTCAAACCCAGGATTTGAAGTTGTGTAACTTCAGTGTTTCTGATTTCTTAACCTGCAACATGGGGATAATAAGACTATTTTCTTTAATGGGTTCGATGTGTGCATGCGCACATGGGTTTGTGCATGTGTGTGCATGAGTATGTTTGTGCGTGTGCACCTGTGTATTCATGTATGTGTCATGCAATACATGTGCTCACGCATGTGCATTTCCGCATAGTCACGTGTGCTGATGCAATGAACATGCATCCATGTCTGCGTACACACATCTTTGTACTTCTAACATATCAGATGCGTGAGTGCATGGAGCTCTGTGTGTTGTGTTATTTGCCCAAACGTTACCCACTATGGGCTAGGAGGCCACACGAGGCCTTGCAGACACTCCTAAGGGGAACAGCTTTAGGATGCTGAAGTCTGACCCGGGCTGGTTAGCTGGTCCCTCCCCCACGGCTTATTCCTCTCTTTAATAGTTTCCTTTTGGCTGCTTATTTTTCTCTTTGTAATTTAAAGGAAATTTATCTCCACCATCTCTACTATCACTTCCTTCTTCCTCTCTTGCCTCAGTTAACGCAGAGGCTTATTGACTCGTTTCCCTTCGTCCACGTGTGATCGCCTCCAACCTTCCACAGTGTCAAGGGTGATTTTTTTAAAGTGCACAGCTCTCCACAGAACATGTGGAGTGCGAACTACCCGGCGACTTCCTCTCACCTCCACATGGTGTTCCCACTCCTCTTCCCTATCCGCCTGTTCACCCTTCCCCACCTCTCAGCTTCTCTTGCTACCCACCCACGTTTCACGGACACTATCTTGCTTCTCTCCCACATTCTGGTTCATTTTTTAAAAACTAAGTCTGGCATTGCTTTTCCGGTGAGCCTCCCCAGCCCTCCTGGCTGAATGAACGAGGTAGCCCCTCTCTGTCTGCTCATCAAACGCCACCCTCGTCTCCCACGCACCCCTGTCCGAGAGTGCGCACGACTGGCTACATTCCACAGGAATAACAAGTGGCAGAAGGAAGCCTGAACTCTGGCCTGTAACCGGGAGTTCCGCGCCTGTTAATTGAAAACTTGGTGCTGCCGTGGAGCAGGTTGCGATGTTTAAAGCTGGGCGTTGAGGTCCGGGTGCTCAGGTGCAGAGCGCCTCGGCCGCTGCCCTGCTCCCTCACCTGGTTCACTGAACGCTCTGCCAGGTCCTGCAGGAGACAGCGACTTGGGTGCACTCCTGGGAGGAGGCGGGTGGAGGTGACGGGGGTCTCCACTTGTAACGAGCAGTGGGCTGGGTGGAGCACCGGGGAGGGTTAAAGGTGATGTCCCAGACGGTTCCACTGAAAATTCCAATTCGCCCACTTAATTCAGGTAGCTCGGCAGGCCGAGTCAGACCAGAGCAATTACAGCGGCTGACGTCCCTCAGGAGAGCGCTAGCCCTGCAACTCCGCGGAGTTGACTCCGGGAGCTCTTCATTAGGCCACTTCCGAGCCTTGGGGAGCGATGGTCTTTGTGTCTTGGGCTCGAGACATAGTTTGCTCCCTCTATTTCTGAGCCAGAAATAGTTTTTGGCCATGGTTTAATAATAACAATGATGGTAATCATAATAATAATGAATTAGAACAGATTAACTTTATCAGAAGCTGTAATTGGCTTCAATCCTGTGTTGAATTCAGCTTCAATTTAACAGCTACTTCTAAGCCACTAAAGATGTTGAGATGATTAGCTTTTGGGGGTTGGAGGGAGGGCTGGTGAATGAATGACTTAATACATGATGAGGACTAGCATTTGCGACGCGTTTCTCTGCGATACGTGGTCACTTGTTTCCATCCTCACTGCAGCCTGGCGGAGGCAGCCTGGCAGGGTTTGCTGGGGGCGAGGACACGGCGGCCTCGGGGTGCAGCGGGAGCACCATAGGTTTCTGGACATCAGCTCACGTTTGAGTCTTAGCTCTGCCCCTTGATAGCTGTGATTTTGCGCAAGTTACTTCCCTAGGGAGGGCCACTATCTCCTCTTTAATGGGGATGACAATGATTTATGATCAGGCTGGTATGAGACAGCGCCCAGCATGTGACAAGCACGCAGTGAATGATATTGTTATTACTAGGGGCTTGTCCCAGGTCACATAACAGTAAGCGGCAGGACTGGGATTGGAATCTGAGTCTTTGTATTCCAAATTTATTAGCTAACATACCTCATCAGAATTCTTTAATCTCGATTTTCCCCCTCACCTCTTATTTTTCTTAATCTTCATTTGTTCATCAAACATTTACGGACTGCTGCTACACTGGCCAAGTCCTGTGGGATAAAGAAGTGATGTAAACACAGGCCTGTTCTCAGAAAGGTTGGTGTCTAGCGAGAGACAGGGAAATAAACACCCCAATGCATGGTAATCTCGCAGGATCTGTGATGGAGGCCTGTCTGGGGTAGTGTGGATACAGGGGGCGTATGGAGACTGAGGTCATGACTTGCAGCTGTTGGTGCAGGCACAGAGTGGGTGAAGCTGGAACTGGGTTTTGAGGGCTGAGTTGGAAGGAACGAGGAGTCATGCTGGTAGACTGGGTGGGGGGCTTCCCTGGCAGCAGTGTTGACGTGGGGTAGGTGTGTGGCTGGTGTAGAGTACAGGTGCATGCAGAGAGCAAGGGGCATGAACGGTGTGAGGGACGGGGGAGACCAGTCCATGAAGGGTCTCCTAAGTCCTGCTGGAAGGCCTTGGCCTGCTGCATTTGTGCTTGGCTCTGTAAGGAATGGGGAACCGTTGAGTGGATTTTAATAGAGCAGTGCCAGGGTCAGATGAAAGTTTTAGGTTTTATTTATTTATTTAAAGATTTTATTTATTTATTTGAAAGAAAGAGAGAGAGCGAGCACAAGCAGGGGGAGGGGCAGAGGGAGAGGGAGAAGCAGAGTCCCTGCTGAGCAGGGACCCCAATGCAGGACTCAGTCCTGCGACCCTGGGATCATGACCTGAGCCGAAGGCAGACACCTAACTGGCTGAGCCAACCCAGGCGCCCCGAAAGTTTCAGGTTTTAAAAAGGAGCAAGGTGATAGATGAATCAGGGTGGGGAGACAAGGCCAGGGAAATGAGCAAGGGGCCAGATTCCAAAGGGCCAGGATATATTGGACCTTGCAGCTGGGGCTCTCAATCTCTGCCCTGTGGACCCTCCTCGGGAGAGTCAAGGCAATGAGAATGAGACAGGGACTTTGAATCCAGGGCTAGGAGAGAAGGAGGTCATACATGGGAGAGTTCTCAGGAATTATAAAATCCGGAGGTGGGGGGCTAAAATAGGCTGCAGGAGTGGAGCATGAAAGGTGGTATAACCGAGGAGAAGAAGGGACTTTGAGGCTGATGCCAAATGGTTCGTTAACAGAGACTGAACTCACCGGGATGATGGCGGGCTTGACACGGAAGTGCAAGATGGAAGTCAGGTGTCACTAGTCTAATGAGCTCGCGGTCAGTAGGCAGCAATGACAGGAGAGGCGGAGCAGGGGTTTCGCAAGATGGAAAAGACGAACGGTGGCAGAGGTGTCCGCTGCCCACCACCTTCCATGGCAGAGAGTTGTTGTAAGTCAGAAGAGGAAAGAAATCCCCAAGCCTGGCTCTGGACCCTGAGAGGATCAGTTAGGATGTGGGCGAATGAGCGGCCTCCCCTTGAGAACTTCCCTGTAAGAAGCTGGAGGTGAAGGCACACGCCCAGGGTTTAGTTGTGGCAGGAAGTGGATGGTGGGATGGGGAAGACGTGGAGGCCATGGGGAAATCTGCCTATAAAAAACTGGGGATTCCACAGGGCCTCCCCAAGAAAAGCTGAAGGGAAGCCAGTAGTCAGAGCAGGAAAAGGAAGGTGTGCCTCTGGTTTTTTTGCCATGGTTCTTGGCATACTTGACAGACGTCACCTTCCTTTGTGAAACTTTCCTTTTGTGGTCTTCCCACTGCCCCTCTCTCCTGGCTCGTCTATCTGTCTCTCAGGCCAAGTCTCATTTATTCACACTCACTAAACATTTATTGGAAAATTTCCTTATACTTACTGACCCTTCTTTACTCCTCTCATTAAAAACAGGGGACCTTTAACTCTTTCCACTTCTCACCCCACCGACTATCTCGTGGGTACTGCAAATGTGCTCACGGCTCAGTCCCCACCTGTACATGTGACTCCTGCATCCCGCCCACATCCCTCTCCGGGCTCCAGATTGCCCCTCACGCTTCCTCACCGGCCTCTCCACCTGAACGTCAGGTGCCCCAGCACCCTCCAGAGTGGCAGGCTCCCACCCTGCACATTGAGGCTGCTTCTCCTCAGGTGCCCCCTCTCTTCACGTGTAGCACCCCGCTCATCACCCTAAAGCATGGGGAAGATACGAGTTCCCGAGAGGTCAGGGGTTTTATCTCCTGTTCACTGCTACATTCACAGTACCTAGAACAACAGCGCTTGGCCCATGATGTGCTCGATGAATACTTGTTGAATGAATAAGTGATCAGATTCTTGGTGTCCCTCCCCATCACTGCTCACATCCGAAGAGATACAAGTTCTCTCGGCTCTGCCCTGAACCCACACGCCCTTCTCCAGCAGACCGCAGACTGCGGGGTCTTCCTCCTGCAGCGCCCCCCTTCCCGGACCCCCTGCCGGCAGCTCTGCTGTAGCTTACGCTCCGCCCGCAGACGGAGTTGGAAAGATAACGGTTGGTTCTCAAAGTGGCAGAGCACGTGGAAGTGAGTACTTCACTCTCCGCAGAACACCGCGAGTACCGCTCTCCTTTAGAACATCAGGCAACATTGGATCCCTTTTGTTAGACTTTATTGGCACTTCCCACAGAGGGCTCCACAGAAGAGAAGCTCTTGGAGGTGCTCTGGAAGAGAAGTTTCCACGATTCAGTGTTGCCTAGAAAAAGGAAATACCTGATCCTTGTCTTGAGGAATCACACTGCACACGACAGTATTAAAGGATTTAAGAATTCCTCGAGTAAAATGAAAAATGAAAAAGTTTAACTCAGTATTTCCCCCTCCAGAATTTTTTAAAAAGCAAAAACTCTTTTTTCTAGGTAATTCCAATGAACACTCAGTGGAATTAACCTGTGAAAAATTATTTAGAAAATGAGGAACCGCACTACTATATATTAAAGCAGTCTTGCCTTTACCAAAAATACATGAGACATTTTTAGACATCACATTGGGGTAGGATAACAGGAACAGATATAAGTCCAATTATCAGGTTTAATGTGGAACTGAGGCTGGCAGGATGCATAATGTTACTGACTTTGGATGACAACTGGCTACGTTAGCTTCCTCTAGTGACTGCGGGCTGAGAGGTACATCGTGCCCAAAGTTTAAGGAAATGCTCTGGGAGAAGAATTCAAATTTAAAAAAAAATTGGAACCCATTAACTTAATCTTCTGGAAACAGGAAATAGAGCAGCATTATTTGATGTGATGGACTTCTCCATCTGACTGATAAATAGTACACATCACCAGGTGCACAGTGAGCGAGTGACCTGAATTACAGACTGACCAGGAACACATACCGTGACCCTGACCTTTGGTTGCTCCCCAGTTCTGGAGGACTCAGACAGGCTCTAATCTGTCACGGCCGATCTGTGACCAGATCTTGGTGGATGCTGCCCCCCATCTTTCCTGGTTCGGCCACCTTGTCTCATTCCCTGGGACACCGCTCTTAGCCCCGTGCTGGCAGTCAGTGTGGCAAATGGAATTCTCCCGTTATCTAACATTAATGGGTTAATAGTCTCAGGGTCTGAAGTGAGATCTTGTCATATCCACATTCCACAGGTCCGCAGTTTAACCCTATGCTCGATTTACGCTAAAATTGGTGCTTTTTTTTGCCAGGTTGTGATGAAGATATTTTGGAAGGGCCATTCTGAACTTCTCAAATTGCATAACTTATGCCAGCGATTCTAAATCTGGTGGCTCTAGGCCCTTGGGTCCAAAGGACGGAAGTTTGAGGGTCTAAGAATTATTTCAAATTTCAAATGATAAGTCTTATGTTCGTGGATTAAGAAGCTACAGCTGGGTCTTCCATCAAGACCAGCACTCAGTTCACACTGGTGGTATCCTCAGTGCTGCAAAGGGATAGCAGCGATAGATAAGCTAGAACAAGAAACACAGGATACCGACGGGCTCGAACACTGAATAGGCGTCTCTGTGGACCTCAGGAAGCAGAAAGGCAGTGAGGTGAGCAAAAGCTGAAGGCACGTGCCTACTCGTCCCTGAGTCTGTCAGAAAGTACAGACATCACCAGTTGCAGCCGGGAACAAGTTAGTTCATTATCCATTGGATAGTAGAATTGAGGGGCCCCATGTAAGATGAAAGGCCAGCAAGAAGCTGCTGCCGGAGGCCAGGCTCTGGGGAAGGACATCTTAGATCAAGAAAAATCTTGAAGAAAAAAGCCTAGAATGCACTGCCTGGAGTGGTGGGCCCGCACCCTTGAGCCTGAGGGGCAACGGTTCAAACACAGACTCAGCCTTGTGGCCAGAAATGGACTGAGCCACCCACCACCCTTGTGACTGGATCTTTTCTACCCCCAACCTCCTTCTGGAGCAGGGACTCTGCCCACCAATGTTAGACAAGAACTTCTGTATTGAGGTTGGCCCAGCGGGAGCACTGATGAGAAGCCGCCATTAAACTACCGAATAGCGTGAGCTCACAGAGGAGAGAGAGAAAGGGAGAGAAATATGCATACCAGTCCAAAGCTCTTACAGTGAACCTAAAATCCAAAATTCAAACCAACTGAAGAAACCTCAAGCCAATGAAGATTACTTACCATACCTGTCAGAATAGAAAATTTATTCCTGATGAAATGCCTTTAAGAATTTGAAAAAAAGGATTTGAAAAATAGGTTTAAAAAATCTGAATAATGAAGGAGATAATGTTCATTAAAATTAAAAAAAATGAATCAAAGCCAGTAAAATGAAACAAGAACAGATGCTCACAATACAAATTAAGGAAAAATATTAGAAATAAAAAGTATACTCACTGACGTAAAACTCAATGGGTGTGATAATGTCTAACCTGGATACATCTGAAGAGAAATGCGATGAATCAGAAACAGCATGAGGATCGTATTCAGGATCTAGGACAGAGGGGAGAAAAGACATAAACATTTAAAAAAATATATGTGTGATTAAAAGACATAGAGGATAGTTTACGATGATTCCGCAAACATTTCCTAGGGATCCTAAGAGAAAATAAAAATTATAGTAGAGAAACAATCACCAAAGAGAAAATAGCTAAGACTTGCTCAGCATCAAAGAAAGACAGCAGCCTCAGGAGCTAACTTAGCTTCGGAGGACTTAAAAATAATTCCATTTGAGTCCACACCGAGACACGTCCCACGAGACTGTGGAACATAAAGGATAAGAAGACCATCGTGGATGTTACTAGAGAGAAAAGATAGAGTGCGAGATAAACAACAATCGATTGACAGCAGATTCCTCCTCAGAAACAAATAGAATAGAGAAGACAATAATGTATTTAAAGTCCTGAAATGCCACATTTTTATTGTACACCTAGGCAAATTTTCTCTCAAGAGAAAAGGCAAAACAAGGGCATTTCTAGATATCAAAAAATGAAGACAGTTTGCCAAGCACATATCTCTACTAGCACAAAGCAGATGAACAAGCAAACAAAAATCTTAAGAGGGACTCTTGGAGTAAAGTAGGAGAGGAGGCCAAGAAGGAAGCCATGGAATGGGCGAGACAACAGGGAACATGGAAACTAGTGAGCCGTAGAGGGAAGCATGATACACTAATCACTATAGACAACAATATGGCAGAGACAAAGTAAATTCGAGCACGTGATTTTTTTTTAAGAAACGCGCACTATTGAGTCATTTTATATTTTATTATAATACTTATAAATTATGGATGTTAAATAGTTTGTTGGTTCTATTTTATCTTTGTTGGCTTTGTAGTTTTCTTTTTCCTTTCTGTTCTTTTTTTTTTCTTAACATAGCTACTCTAAGGTATCTGGTATAAATCTTTAACGTATCAAAGTCTGTCTTCAAATAATATTATATCACCCAGGTATAGTATAAAAATAACTTCTCTAAGAATAATTCTCCACTCCCCCTCTCCTGTTCTTTGAGCTATTGTTACTCCTGCATATGTTATAAAGCCTCTAGCTCATTGCTAACACTTTGGTTTTAAACAGTCAATTATCTGTTAAAGAGAATTTTTAAAGTAAGAAAAAAAAGAATCTCTTGTATTTGCCCTCTGTATTAGTTTCCTGTGGCAGCCATAACAAATTCTCACGAACTTGGTGGCTTAAAAGAAAAGAAATGTATTCTTTCACCGTTCTGGAGGTCGGAAGCCTGAAATCAAGGTCTTGGCAGGGCCAGGATCCCTCCGGGGTTCTGGGGGAGAATCCACTCACGGGTTCACGGGCTGGCTCTCTTTAGCTTCTGGCGCCTTCCAGCAATCCTTGGCGTTCCTTGGCTTGTGGCCCGATCTGTTCAACGTCTGCTTCTTTCCATCACGTCACTTTCTTTGTATGTGTCTCCTCATTTCCTTTTGCCTCAGTTCTACAAGGGACTTAGGCTCACCCAGATTATTTAAGATGCTCTCATCCTGAAATCCTTGACGTAATTACAACCTTTTTCCAAATAAGGAAGCATTCACAGGTTCTGGGAATTAGGATGTGGACATATCTTTCTGGAGACCACCATTCAACCCACCAATGTTAGGAAGATGCGAAATGGGAACTATCACAAATTGCTGGTGAGAACAATTTGGCAATATTTAGTGTGTGTGTGTGTGTGTGTGTGTATATATATATAAATATATATATATATATATATATATATATATATATATATATATATATATATATAGTGATTCCTTTCTTGAATCAGAAAGCAAATATATAGAAGACAGACGTGCTTTCCAAAGCTAGGAGACTCCATCCAAATAATGGGCCAGATGCGTTTTCCAGGTGTCTTCCTGCTGACCGGGGAGCCCTGGAAAGTCTGGCCCTGATGCTGGCGTCTCTCTCTACTCTTCTGTCCGGTGTCAGCCATGCTTCCATTTCCACTGGTTTTGAAAGGCTGTGACCTTTAATAATTTGGTGTTTATATTTTTCTACCCTTTGCTCCTTCTGCCCATGTTAAAGCACTCTCCAAATGGACTCCCTGGTGGTGACCTGTGGCTCCTGGGGTTTATAGGGATCCCCTGGGCAGGGGCCGGTGAGACAGTCCTGTCTTCCTTTAGCTAATTTGTTCAAGGGATTTCTGTAAATGGAGATTCCTTAAAGCAGGGTCCACCCCGCCATTATTACCCAGAGCAGAGCTGTCAGAGGCGTCAATGTTTAGGAAGAACACTGAACTGGATGAATGAGGCGGTGTAATTGGGCACTGATCCAGCCTTGAATCCCACAGCAGGAAAGGGGGGCCTTTCATCCTCCTGCAGCCCTGCCTCCCTCCTCTCACTTGCTGGGAGACACCAGAGTGCTGTCAAGGGAGCCCAGCCCAGAGAAGAGAGCTCACAAATGAGATCTGAGGCCCTTTAAAGATCTCGCATCTAACAGAGGAGGATTTCCTCTAACAGGCAGGGGACAGATGCACTGCAGGCCTGGAGAGAGACATCAGAGAAGGGGGCTCTCCCCTGTGATGAGGGCATTCAGGCATGAAGCCAGCGGGGAGCAGGGCCGGAAGCACTGCGGCTTGCTGTGTGTCTCCCAGGCCAGGCTGACAGCCTGGTCCTAGAATCTCAGGGTCCCGGAGGCAGAGCCAGGAGGGGCCCTCGCTCTGCACTTGGCTCCAGAGGGAAAGGGATTGGCGTGGTTCCCACGGTAGGTTAGCGGTCAGGCTGGGCAGGGCCTTCTAAACCATGAAGACACAGGCCGAGTTTCTCCGTCGGACACTTCTTTCTATTCCTCTCTCAGATCTTCGTCTCCAGCCACACAGGGTTGAGTGTGTCCAGCCCCGCAGCCCTGCTAACCCAGCGACAGACACCCTCTCTCCCCCTGTGAAATCCCCGGCTCCTCTCACCTCTCTCCCTCTTGCGAACATTCTCATTCGGGACTTTTTATCAGGCAGGCTCTGATCCCAGGATCGAGTTGCTCATTCTGCTCCGCGACTCCTGATGCCTCCACGTGTCGCAGCGGGCACATGGGGTGGACGGTGGCAGTGCTGCTGGGCTTTGTCCTGGGCTTTGCCGCCTGAATGAAGGCGCTTCAAGTCAGCTCTACACCATGGGCTTCTCCTGCCCATTGCTCTAAAGCCCCCTGTTCTCTGACGGTGATTATGACTCACAGGCTCGGGACAGGCCCTGCCCTCCTGCCCCGCCCACAGCACCGTTACAGACCTCTCCCCCCCAGGCCCTTGTGACTGAGCTGACACCGCCCGCACGCACCCTCACGGCCTCCACACCTGCACCCACTTCTGCTTTCCCTCGGAATAAAGCCCGGGCTCCTCAGTGAGGCTCGCCAGGCCCTTGGCACTCGGGGCTACTGACCTCTCCAGCTGCGGCCTGCACACAGTGTCCCCACCCCTTGGATCCAGTCAAAGTCAACCCGGAGCCCTGGGTGCAAGCGTCTCCGCACCGCATGCGTGCTGGCCCCTGCCAGGACTTCTCTTCCCGCACCTCGCTCTTCCCACGGCTCGCTTGCACCCCTGCCGGCCTCCTCCCCCCGCACTGGGGGACCGTCCTGGTCAACGTGCTCACTCAGAAGGAGAACACCTCGGTGTGGAGGGCTGTGCCAGGACCCCAGACCCGGATCGCCTGACCTGGGAACCTGAACGTCGCCCTTGGCGCCAAGCCACCGCCCCTCGTGCGCAGGAAAACGGCTGTCCCCCCCGCTTCAACAACTGTTCCAGACCCAGACCGGTCATATCACCGTGAAGGGGCTTTTCAGGCTTTCTGAGCCACCCTGGCTGCTGTTCCCTCGCTGCCCGGGGCACTTGGTGGGAAAGGTGGTCCACGCACTTCAGGTTTTTTTCCTTTTTAAAAAACTTTTCTTCTATCAATATTTGATGAGGGTAATTTCAAAGACTTGTTTAGTATGATCTGCACATAAGGAGCCCTTCCGAGTATTTATCACGCTCGGGGTATAATTACATTCAAATCCTGAGACACTGTTGCTAGGTTACTGTTGCTCGAGGTTCCTCTGACTTCCATGCTCGAGGTGCTCCGCCTCCCCCTGGTGATATTAGGGGCAGGGGACTGGCAGGGTAGGGCTCACCATTCCCCTAATGAAGGCGAGACTCTGGGGTCTCTCTCATATATATATATACATATATACATATACTTATATATGACAGAGAGAGAGAGAGAGGATGTGCATGGTATGTGTGGCAGGCAGGGGCACTTTGCATACCTCCCCAGGTGGGGCTGGATGTGCAGATCACGTGGTTCCTGCAAGCAAGATTAAAGAGCCAGGGAGGGGATAAAGAGGGCAGTTGCTGCCTTGAGAGACTCCCCGGGAAGGAATCCTCTCTGAGCCTTCCCTTCCGCCCTGCGTTCTCCCTGAGAACCTAGCACGCATCCTGCAGCCTTCGAGGGCCCCAGGAGGAGTTCCGTTCTGACGGCAGGAGGCTGCCCTTGTCCAAGGACACAGGCTGCTTCTGAGGGGAGAAGCACCTGCCTTTGGGCTGAACAGCGATCCCAGGCGAAAAATCAGGATGAAGAGCCCAAGGCCAGCCCTCCCCCTCGTGAGACTCCGCCCAGCACAGCCTCACAGTGGCTTCTATAAACTGGGGGAGGGGTGGCTGGAACCTGGAACCTCAGCGGCCGCCCCCGTGCCTGGGGTGTGGAGGCCGGGCAGAGGACCTTCTTTCACATTCCCCGAAAGTCTCAAATGTAGGCTTTGATGTTATTTCCAAGTGAGGCTAAATCACAACCACTGCTCTTCTTTTCCTTTTTCTTTTCTTTTCTTCCTTCCTTCCTTTCTTTCTTTCTTTCGTTCTTTCGTTCTTTCTTTCTTGTTTGCCACAGTTAAAGGAGTCAACTTGCTAAATGTAAGTCTTTAAAATATACCACACATTTATAACTCTGTTTTGGCATTTATGTCTCTTTTCAATCAACCGGGGCCTCTCAGCGTGCAAAGTGGCCCGCGCCCCGTCTACCTCCGGAAAGCCTGGTGTCATTTCTCCCCGCGCGCCTGGCACCTTGCAGTACATTGCTAATCCACGGATGCTGCCTTTGTGGCCGCACATTGATTAATGGCTGGTCGGGGCTGAACCCACACATTTGTGTTTAATGCACTAATGAGTCAGCACTACTGGCCTTGGGGAAGAAAAAAGGCAAATAAAATCCGGGCAGATGGGTTCAGGACCAAGTTTAGCATTGGATTTGCATTTCCTGACTCTGCTGCCCAATCTATTTCCCATTGGCCTTTAGAAATGCACTAGATTGAATTGTGTTTCCTATTGCAAATTTTAAATAAGGTGGATGATACAGTAGGCATTGCTCTCCACAATCCCCTGGGTATAGCTGCAAATATGCTTTTAAACCTCAGAGCAATTTCCCCAGTCATCACAGAGCAATAATTGCTATTTAAAAAGAACACACACACACACACACACACACACACACACACACAGTGTTTGTAGCTCATCGGTGGGGAATATCGATTGTTGTCAATTTTTAATGCAAAAAATAATTAAAGACTTAGCATCTGTTCAAAATATTTACAAACAGATTAACTATTAGTGTTTATCTTCAAAACCACAAGCAAGATCTGGAGATGATTCTTTGAGACATCAGCCGGGTAAAACATTTTGTTTCAACGTGAAAAGTTCCTTAGGCTTTGTGTCGGGGGACGCCTGCCAAGGGTAGATTTTCCCAGTTGGTGAGAAGGTTAGCTAAGCTGGTGAAGGCTGATTCTGTACAAGACGGCAAAGGATTCCTGGATTCTTTTAAATGATACTGGAGAGTGAGAAGGGGATGTCACACTGGTTAATTGTGAGATTCTTTGTTTTAAAGAATCACACATCTGAACTTTGTATTTGCCAGTTGGCTTGTTACCAACAAGAATAGTCATTTCTTGTTTTGCTGACCACAGGGCCTTGACTCAGTCTCTGCTCTGGAGGTCTTCCCAGTCTTGTGAGAGAGGGTAAGGCAACACAAAAATAACCATCTGTATCATCCAGGAAAACAGAACCCATCCTAGATAGTTCAGTTGAGGGAGTTTGCTATGGAAGAATAGTTACAGCAGGGTTGGAAGAACTGAAAACAGGGGATGGTGGGGCGACCCAGGGATTAACAAGAGGTCAACAAGAGAAACCACCATCACCCAGGCTCGTGAGGCAAAGGATGAAGATGGAGGGACTGAGAGAGCCCCGGAGCCGGGGCTGCCTGGTGGGAGCTGAAGTCAGGTGAGCATACAGCTCTTGCCTGTGATTTCCCTCCCCAAGGTGGAGAGAGGGAGAAATTCCCTAGGTTCTCCCCCTCTCCTGTCTTCCATACTCTTGTGCTTGCCTCCTCCTGGCAGAGCCTAACCACAAGGCAGTGAGCATGTGTGCTTGGGAAAAGTAGTTGGCTGTGGCAGGCCTCTGAGGCTCAATGCAGGGAGGGAGACAAGGACGAATCTGAGGGTCATTGGCAATTAACAGGCACACCACCTCAGGCCCAGTGCCAGACGAGGAAAGGGAGCTAAGACAGTGAGGGAACCCAGAGGAGGGAATGGATGTCTTTTATGGGGAAATCAAGGAAGGCTTTCTAGAAGAGGCACCACCTGCAACGGGCCTCAAAATATAAAGAGGATCTCATCAATAAGGCTAGGGGTGGGTGATGGAAAGACAGATAACACTCATATGGGACTGCAGATAACATCCACTATGAGGGAGAAATTGTTTTGAGATGATAGGAGATGGAACCAGACTTTGATGGGACCAGGTTCCTTGAGGTATATAGTCGAAGAGGCTAGGCTTGATTGAAGACGAGCCAGAGACAAGGGCTGTCAGGTGGTTCAGGAAGCTGACTTAGACAGAGATTGATGTGCACGGAGTTCATGAGGGGGTGCTGTTGGGGTCAGCACAGATAAGGAAAAGGAAACAGGTCAAGATTGGGCAGAAGGGGGAGCTGGACTGTGAGGCGGCCACTACAGGCCTCAGCCAACCCCCCGGGGAGCTCTAGAGCTGGGAGCACCCTTCAGAATTGTCCTGAGTTGGGACGAGGGAGATGGGCCTTTCTCCCTTCGCATGGGCCAGTCACTGGGTGCAGGCTGCCCCACAGAGCGGTGTGACTCCGGGGGAGGCAACCCGCCTCAGTCAAGGAGAATTCCTGGCTAGGGTGGGCAGCCCCAGTAGCACTCCCATCTGCAGGAGGGACGAGGTCCTTCGGTTCCCATGTAGGCAACACACCACACTGTCCCTAGGCCCAGCTAAGGGAAGGAAAATTAGGGTACCTACTCTGCAGTCACTCATGTTACTTCTCTTCCAGGCCACTCCCGGTGACGGCAGTGTCTCCAACCTCCCTTCACAGGCAAGGAGGCTGCGGCCCAGAGAAAGCAACTTGCTCAGTATCCCTAGTCAGTAAGCGAAGGACCTGAACCCAGGTCAGCCTGACCTTACGCCCATGGGACCAGGCGGAACTCTCACGGTGGGGAGCCTCTTCTCTCTGTAGAAGGAAGTCAGGACATGACCGAGAGGGAGGGGTCAGTGGTGAGATGGAGGATGGTTTCTAGAAAGCTGAAAAAAAATCAGAAACAACAGAGCTGAATGTGATAACAGAATAAAAGGACTGATTACAAAGCAATAGAGAGAGCCAGGTGAGGTGAGATCGCACGGATGTTTTCTGGCACTTAATGGCGTTTTTCACTCTTTTTGGCCCCTCTGTAAACTTCTTACTTATGTTGAAGAATTCTCCATCTTATGAGCCCAGGCAGGAGAAGCTGACAATGGCAGGTTGTCACTTTGCCAGGCTCCCCTGCAGCCTGGTGGCGCCCAGGTCACGGGCTTCCCTACTCACCCACCCACCCCTCCAGCTTCGGCACACACAGGTGGTGGTGGTGGGGGGGCTCGAGGAAGCTGCTCTGGTGGCCACAGGGCAGAGGTGGGAGTGTGGCCTCACAAGGGTTTGGGGATGGCACTGGGACCTTGGCGGACTATTTGGCAGCAGAATTTTGAGCACATTTTGAACATTGCTCCTAGCTGGCCTCTCCTACGTCTGGCTCCTTCACCGTCCTGCCAATTCTGCGAGTGACCCAATATCCTTTAAAAAACATTATCTTGAAATAATTTCACACTTGTAAAATATTGCAAAAATAATAAACTCATAAACACTTCACCCAGATTCCCAAAACGCTAATGTTACTATGCTTGTGTTTTCGCGCTCTCTCACATTTCTTTATCTATCAATCCTACTATAGTAATAATTGTTTCAGCTAAGATTCACCAATGGATGCCAAATTAATGGCTGAAAGAATGATAAGAAATAAGATTTTTACATAGTCTCAAAATATATTCCCTTAATTATAGAGAGAAAAGAGTAGCTTTACAGTAAAGAAACCTGATAGATGTCCCCTTAACCCAGAGATCAAATTTAACATCATGAGCAAGGGGACAAATCAATGCTGTGTGCATCTTGGTAGGACTTGACAGATGGACGCACCGTCCCTTTGGTGGCTTTCCTGCGAAGACGCACAACCTGAACTTACTACCGAGGAAACATTAGAAGAAGCCAAGCCAAGGTTCATTCTACAAAATAACTGACCTCTTTCCCTTAATATGATTTTCGTATTTAAGGCAACACTCTATCCAAGTGTTCTGTAACTTGCATAGCACCAAACCAATGTAAGATCATTCTCATATAGTTTTTTCCATGATGAAGTCTATGCTGGCGAGGAAGTGCCTGAATGGGGCACCATTCCAAGGGTTGGCTGCCATATTGCCAGGGACCCCCGTGGGCAGCAAGTGGACAGAGAGGGAGCAGAGGCAGGTGAGGAATGCTGGGGGACAGGGTGTTGGATACAATGCCCAACATCCAGCCGATGATTTTGTGTCTCAGTTTTCCACCGCCCCTTATGCTCCATGGCTGTACAATTGTGACATATTTACTCCGTTTCCTGTCAAGCGGTGAGAGTGACAAAGTGGCAAAGGCATAGGCTAGGGGCTCACACTTTCTGAGCACTAACCTAGCACTGTACCTGTACGGTAGGTTGCGTTCTCCCTAGTGCGAGCCACTGTGTGGCGGTGGTTAATTGCCAAGGCTCTTGAATGAGTTTCTTCATCTGTAAAATGGGGGAAATGATAATGCCTAGTTCACAGGCATGAGGTGAGGATTAAATAGGGTACGGAGTGTAAGGTTTCTAGCACTGCGAGCCGCCCCCGTGAACACACAAATGTTGGCTGTAAGTATGAGCAGAAGGGTGTTGGATTAGATGCTGTGCTTGAGGTCACTCGGCCCTGAGAAACCAAACAGGTATGGAGCCCAGACTTGCATTTTCCGTACCAACATTCTCCTCTGTGTGAAGCACAGAGATGAGGACTGATAGAGGGGGCTGGGACTGGAGATCAAACATCCATTTCACAGACAAGGAAACCAAGGGCAAATGGAGAGCTCCGGTCTCCCCAGGATCAGTGTTCCTCCTCTTTGCCAGCTTCCTCTCTCACCTCCATTTGCACTAACCTTGGCGCCCGGGGAGGTGGGCAGAGAGCTCATAACTCTGTAATTGCCCTGTGGATTTTATGGGCCCATATAACGGCGTGCTGTGCAAACTTCTATGAGTATTTATTACAATGTCCACTGAAATCATTAACACTTTCATTACCCGGATTCAAGGGCCATGAGAGGCTTGGCTTCCCCACTATGACCCCTTTTGTCTGTAGATTTTAAATAAAAGCTTATGAAAACATTGCGTGCTCATCCCAAGTCGAGGAGGTGTTCTCAGTGTCTCGCAGATCCGGACGGAATTAGAAATCCAGGATCAACTATTTATCCTTTTCAGTTCTGTGCTGGCTGGAAGGGGCCAAGTGGAGATTACTAGGCCAGTCAGTCCACAATATTTATTACTTCTCCTTGAAACTTGGATTTCGCCGGCAAAGCTGATTTCTGAGTGACCTCATGTCTTCTGAGATTGCATTTTCATTTTGGATTCCATGATTTCTGGCAAGTTAGGAGCTTGAGCATTGGGCACCGAAAAAAGACAAAAATACAATTCTTACTTCCTTTGAAATATGTGACTATACATTATAGGTGACTATATCTGATAAAATTAGGATACTGCCTCTAAAGTACTTAAAATCTACGGTAAAGACTCAGAGCTGTTTATCAGAATTTTCTTAAGTGAAGCCTTAAGCTCATGGTGCTAAGAGAATTACTAAGAGAATTACTAATCATGATCATTAGCAAGAAGTGATCAGGCAGAAAAGCCAGTACCTGGAAATCTCTCTCTGGTCAGGTAAGATCAGGACAGGGGTGGTTTATTTTCTCAGCGCGGAGGCCTGTCAGGGAGCTTACCTGATTAAACTAAATGCGCCTTTTGCACATTACAAAATTCAACTCCCCCATCTATATGCAGGGAAATGTCCTAAGAACTATAAAGAAAATGCAAAATTGAATTGAATCCTACTTGTCTGGGATACAAGTTGTTTTGTTGTGTTTTTGCTACTTGTAGTTGTCGCTTACAGTGGATGGAGTTTATCCTCCTCCATTCATGGCCCACTTACCATTACTGGTGCTTCCCCAGCCTTCTCTTCCTTTACACTCTGGGGCACCTGGGTGGCTCAGTTGGTTAAGCATCTGCCTTCCGCTCAGGTCATGATCCGGGGTCCTGGGATCCAGAGGGGCTCCCGGCTTAGTAGGGAGTCTGCTTTTCTCTCTCCCTCTGCCCCCCAACCCGCTCATGGCTCTTGCTCTCTCTTATAAATAAATTAAAAAATATATTTATATTTACCTTCCCCCTTTTGCCCCCCACACCATGTGCCCAATTCCTTCCTCCCCAGAGACAACTGCATTTGTGGATTTGGTGTCTCTCTTTTTTGGTTCTATATGTTTTCATAAAATGTTTACTGTTTGCTGCATGTATTTTTAATGTATGTAAGTAGTATTGTGTTACCTAATCTCCTTCTGTTTCTTACTCTTCTCACTAAATACTATGTTTTCAAGATTCACTCATGCTGCTGTGTTTAAATCTAATCTGTGTCTCCTAATTGCTGCCTCGTGCTCCGTTCAGACTTCAGTGTGTGCAGGAGTGCAGTGTGCTGCGGATGGGGTCTGGCTGACCTTCCGGAAGAACAACTGTGCAGACTCTGGGGAGAGCAGGCTGGAGTCAGTGGGGGCGGGGCAGCCTGGAAGAACTCAAATCATCCCAATGAGAGGTCGCCTGGGCCAAGTACTGGGAGTGGGAAAGAGGGGGAGCGTGTTAGACTTCTGTCGAGGTAGACAGTGTATTTTGACTTCATACTGGACAGAAGGAGTGAGGAAGAAGGGAAGGAGTCAGAGATAACATTAGAATTTGAGCCTGAGGGGCAGGGTGGATTGAAGTACCAGCAATTGAGGGAGGAGACAGCAGAAGGCAAGGATATAGTGGGGAGAGAGAGAGAAGAATAGGATGGCCCGAGGCGAGACACACATTTATTCATTCGGTCAACATTTATTGAGTACTTATTATGTGCCTTCTAGAAAAACAGGCGGGGATGGGG
Source organism: Ursus arctos (assembly GCF_023065955.2). Classification (NCBI taxonomy): domain Eukaryota; kingdom Metazoa; phylum Chordata; class Mammalia; order Carnivora; family Ursidae; genus Ursus; species Ursus arctos. The sequence continues at coordinate 26,823,466 of NW_026622875.1, forward strand.
TATACAGCAATCTCTACCCTCATGCGGAGGAAGACACACATTCACAAAACATCATTGCAAGTTATCACAAGGGGATGCTGGAATATGAAGAGCCCTGATTTAGGTAGGAAATCAGGACAGTGTTCTTAGGGGACATCACCCCTCAGCTGAATCCTGGATGGCTAGGAGCTACCCAAGGTGGCAAGTGAAGGGAAAGGCATTCCACAGGGAGGAACAGCACAAGCAAAGGTCCGGAAGTGGGAAGGAATTGGGCACACGTGAGGTGCGGGAAGCAGACCAGGGTGGCTGAGGCACAGGGAACAGGGGAGGCCTGGCATGGGCTGGATCCTGCAGCATATCCTAGGTCTTCTTTGACTTTTTGAACCTCGTCTGAAGAGGAATGGGAAATATCAAATGTTAATTACGGCCTGCCATGCTCCAGTGAGCAGTTCAAACCTGGGCCATGTGGAGAAGGTTCTAGAGAGGCAGTGTGGAAGGATGGGAAGATTTTTGGGGTGGGGGCAGTGTTCAGGCAGAGGGGTGGCATATAGCTCCCCCCTGGACAGGGGACCGAGCTTGGCTTGTTGGAGGAGTGAAAGAAGCAGGTGTGGCTCACGTTTAGAGAATGCAGGGCAAACTTAGAACCCTCAGAGCTTGGAAGCCATTCTATGGAGTTTCTAAAAGGAAGCCATCCGCAGGGCCTGAGGCAGGAGGGAGCCCTGTCTGATGTGGGGGGGTTAAAATCTCATTTAGGCTGCTGTGTGGGGAGCAGATTGGATAGTGAGAAGGAAACACTCAGGAGCGGGTGCAGTTCTGCAGGTGAAGGGTGGGAGTGGTTGGACTGGGGGTGGCAGAGGAGATGGGAAGAAGGAGCTGATTTGAGAGGTCTGAGGTCGAGTTGGCTGGGTTTGATGATGGATTAGGATGGGGGGGCAAGGGGCTCTGTCAGTGTGGCGGTGGCAGGTTGAGCTGGAGCTGCCTGTCGGATATGCAAATGCAGATGTCCCCGGATCACTTGGATATGACACTCTGACATGTAGGGGATGGTTTAGAGGCCGTGAGATCAATCTCAGAATCATTTGTGCTGTGGAGAAAAGGGAGACCATGAGAATAGATGAGATCTTCAAGGAAGATTGTGTAGAGACATAATTTGGGAAATGCCTATTTGGAAAATAAATTTTTATTGAAGATTTTAAATTTTGTTATTCACTTTGAGACATTAAAAATGCAATTGCAAGTAAAGAAAATATAACATAATCTCGTATTTCCATCATCATGAATATATTTGATCTTATCTGCTCCACTGAGAAAAAAAAAAAGAAATAGAATATTACAATCTCAACCCCCAAACTCCTGACAAGCACACCCATGAGTTTGGTGGCAGGAGGCTTTTTTGAGATACTGATTCATCTTTTCTCCATGTGTTTTTCCTTCCCTGACCCAGACGGGTCACAGGCTGTGCTTACAAGGCAGGGCTCTGGATGTTTCTGAGGTCAAGGGTGTCTGAAGAAGATGGGCAGGGTAGAAATAAGGAGGATTTCGCCGTGATTGAACGGAGTTCCCTGAGCAAGTACTGTGGTCTTGGAGTGGAGCAGCTGTGTCTTTTCCCTGCCTCGGCCGGGACTCCAGGCAGAGTGGCCTGCCAGCCTTGCCAAGCCTCCCCCGGGCAAGCATGGTGGGGAAGGAGCAGGGCCACACACAGCCTACGGAGCTCAGCCAGTGGGGTTCACAGTGGTAATCCAGAAAAAACCAATAGCCTATTACCAGACTGTCCTCCTCTATGTACTAGCCCTGTGTTCTGCCTAAGGACCATGGCACAACCCCTTAGGGGGAGGCGAGGAAGCCCCTAGAATAACTGAGGCTGAATTTCCCACCAACCCAACAGGATGAGAGCTCAGTGTTGAAATCTAGTTAATTAACAGGAAATAAAGAAATAAAGTATTTCTTGAACGCTTGCATCTCTAGACAGAAATTATACCCAATATAAGTCTACTTAAATGAGAGGAGAACATGAAGGAGATGGAGTAGGAGGAGGACAAGAACCACCAGTTTTGGGGGAAAAGGCAGCTCTAAAGAGAGTGACCAGGGGTGTGATGCAGGGCAGGAAGGCTGGGGACAGGATGGTGATCCACCTGCCATGATGGGAAGCTTTTGAGAGCACAGAGTGCCTAAGGGGAGGGGTTGAGAAGAGAATGGGAAGGGAAACTTGAGTAGACTCCAGTCAAGAAGCTTATTAGTGCCCAGAAGAGAAGAAGATTTAAATTTGTTTTGTTTTGTTTCAGGGTAGGAGTCACTTGAGGCCATTTCAGTCCTGAGATAGAGCGAGAAGTAGGAGAGTCTGAGTAAGAAAGATAGAGTGGAACTCTGGTGGAGGGAGGCACCTGAGCTTATGGCAGCCAGGATACCCTGCAAAAGGGGGGCTGCCCCTGTAAGGAGATGGGGTTCACCCCCTGGGCCTGCAGGAAGGAGGACTGCATGGCTCCATATGGAGTGACCTTTGAAGTAAGGAGAGGTTACTGAGGAAGCACATGGTGGATGGCCTTGATCTTCATAACAAACATAGAGAGAGATCAATGTCTGCCCATCAAAGACTTGGGAATAATAGAAACATTTAGGATCTGTACAGAGAGAACACAATAAAGAATCATTAAGGCTGGATATAAGTACAATCATAAAATGTTACCGTTATGATTGCATCCTCTATGGTAGGCACTGTTCTGTGCCTACTACGTGATAATTCAATTCATTAGTATAATTCTTATACATTCTTAGTTTCTTTATCCCCACTTTTTGATGAGGAAACTGAGGCTTAGAGAGGTTAAATAATGTAAGCTCATTAAATAATATAACCTTGTGGCCACTGACTAAGGAAATAACAGAGCTAGGGTTTTTTTTTTTTTTAATGATTTTTTATTATATTATGTTAGTCACCATACAGTACATCCCCGGTTTCCGATGTAAGGCTCGATGATTCATTAGTTGTGTATAACACCCAGTGCGCCATGCAATACGTGCCCTCCTTACTACCCATCACCGGTCTATCCCATTCCCCCACCCCCCTCCCCTCTGAGGCCCTCAGTTTGTTTCTCATAGTCCATAGTCTCTCATGTTTCATTCCCCCTTCTGATTACCCCCCCTTTCTTTATCCCTTTCTTCCCCTACTGATCATCCTAGTTCTTATGTTCCATAGATGAAAGAAATCATATGATAGTTGTCTTTCTCTGCTTGACTTATTTCACTTAGCATTATCTCCTCCAGTGCCGTCCATGGTGCAGCAAATGTTGAGAACTCGTTCTTTCTGATAGCTGAGTAATATTCCATTGTATATATGGACCACAAGTTCTTAATCCAGTCATCTGTTGAAGGGCATCTCGGCTCCTTCCACGATTTAGCTATTGTGGACATTGCTGCTATGAACATTGGGGTGCATATGGCCCTTCTCTTTACTACGTCTGTATCTTTGGGGTGAACACCCAGTAGTGCAATGGCTGGATCATAGGGTACAGAGCTAGGGTTTTAACCAGTGTACCGGACACCAAAGTCAGCCTTAATCCTTTGAAACACAGCAGTGCAAAGCCCTGAGTTGCAGTGAATGAGCCATGTCATAGGATGCTCTCCAGCAACTTGGAGTCAGGAGGCTTGCTGGATGCTATGGGGGAACTGGTTTAAGAATCCCCTTAACCCAGCTGGATGAAGACATGAGTGTGGTTGTTGGGAAGTCCCTGCCCAGGCTCTTCAAAGAGGGACCTGATAGTCTGGCCGAATAGAGAATATGAAGGAGTGAAAGCACTGGAGAGTAGGGCCGAAGGGAGAGTCCAGAGTTCATGTGTGTGCAGGTGGCATCTGAAGCCGTGAGGCAGGTAAGCTCTCCCAGGGGCAGAGTGCAGAGTGTGGGGAAGAAGGGACCCGGGAGCAGGTCTGGAGGAATCCCAGTATGAAGTCAACAAAAGAGGGGAGACTTGCAAAGGAGACAGGACAAATGTTGGCAGGAAATCAGGGAGTGGGGCAGTGGTGTGTCACCAGAGCAAAGGGAAGGAGTGGGTATCAAGAAGTAGGGAGTGTCCAACTGGGCCAGTGAGAACCTGGCAGGTGAGTGAGATGAGGACCCAAATGTGCCCATTGGATTTGGGGCATGGAGGTCTCTGGTGGCCCAAGCAAGAGCTGTTCCAGTGGAATGATGGGGTCTAAAGCCACCTGGGAGTAGGTTAACGAAGAATGAGAAGTGTAAGTAGGAAGCGTGAAACCACCTTTCCAGGAGGTTTGGTATCAAGGGTACAGAAGGATGAGGCAACAGCTGGAGGGGTACACAAGGCTGAGAGAAGGCAGTGTTTGAGTGGAAAAGACCATGAGTATTTAAAGTGGGTGTTTCTCTTTGGGAGAAATCCATTTGAGAGGGAACTGGAGAAAGGAGGGATTGTGGATAAGCCTCTCCTGACAAGGCAGGAGAAGATGGATCTTAAGCCATGTGGACAAACCAGCCTTTGTTGGTGGGAGGGAGAAAAGGCCAGGGAACAGGAGGGAGGGGGTGGGCTTGCGTGCTTGGTGGTGGGTGGGCGAGACAGTTCTGGGGAACAGACTCAGTGTTCCCCGTGAAATAGGAGGCAGGGTTGGAAGTCAAGAGTGAGGCAAGAAGTGAGGGTGTCAGAGGTTTGAGGAGGGTATCTCCCTGCCTCGGAGCTGATGAGTGGAGAGTGGCAAGCTCACTGAGTGGCGTCGGGAGTCTGTCTGAGAGTGGTCACTGTGATTGCACGGTGAAATGGATCTGTCCAGCGGTCCTTTCTCAATAAAACTCAGCAGCTTACACTCTGCCTCAGGACACCAGGAAAGCTGGGTCCTTTCAGAGCTGGCTTTCTGCCAGATGGGTGTGACATAAAGCCAGGGAGGCCGAGGAGTAGTGAGTTCTGACGAAAGTGTTATGGAGTGATGGGCCACCAGATCGAAGTTTGATAAAGAGGAGAATGAAGAGAGAAGCTAGCTGAGAGATGGGTGCACAGTAAAGGGGGTTAATTGTCTGGAGATTCTAGTGAGATTCTAAAAGCACTGGGGAGAGGCTGACCAAGCTTACTGGAGAGGAAGTGGAGACCTGCGCAGTAAAGGAATCATGATGACAAGATTTAGGTGGTTTGGGGAGTAAGTGACCAATGTGGAATAGGGAAGAAGGTCATTGGGAAGGAGGAGGTCAAGAGACTGAGAGGTCAGAGCACTGGATGGTCATCCACGAGGACCCTGAAGTCACATGACGGGCCAGAGTTGTCTATGACTGAGGACAGCAGAAAGATGGCAGCACTGAGAGGGGAAGAAGTGGTACAGCCAATAGCCTTGGAAAGGGTGCATTTACGCCTGAAATGCCGCAATCTGAGATTCCTTTTTTTTTTTTTTAAGAGAGAGAGGAGAGCAAGCGAGTGTGGGGGGAGTGACAAGGGAGAGGAGGGGAGGGCAGAGGGAGAGGGAGAGAGAGAATCTTGAGCAGGCTCTACCCCATGCAGGGCTCCATCTCACAACCCCAGGATCATGACCTGAGCGGAAATCAAGAGTCCAACACTGAACAGATGGAGCCGCCCAGGCGCCCCTGAGATTCCTTTTCTGACTTAAGATGTCATCCCCTTGAAGTTGCAAAGATTCTGAGGAGGAGTAATACACCGAGCTTCGTGAATCATTTATTCTTTGGTATAAATGAGTTTCTCAGTAGTTCACAGAGAACACTTTTTGGCCAGGAGAACTAAAAAGGCATATGGAGTGAGAGGAAATGGCTAAGCCTAGAAAATGTCATCACAGTCAATCCCAGGAAGCAACACAGGGCAATTGGCTCAGTGTAGCAGGGAAGTTGTAGTCAGGCAGGTGGAGCTCCCCTGGCTCACAACAGCCCTGTGAGCAAGCAGGGGGCACCATGACACTTAATTCAGGCTTCCAGCTCCTCAGAGTTGTGTGAAATCTGAGCAGGGATCACAGTCCTGGACAACCAAGACAGACCACAATTTGCCCCAATAAAGATCATTTCTAGGCTGCAGGCTGCTGACCTGGCTGCCACCGCTACGGAGCGGTGAATTTTCTAATTGGAGAGGTAGGGCTGTACAGACTTAGCCAGTAAATTATAGGCCCCCTCTCATTACAGGAAGCAGATCACATCCGTATATTTTGAGAAACAGATCATATTGTACTTGTGTGTCCATACCTCATCCATCAACCCATCCACCCAAAACCAAGCATTTATTGCTCAATTTCTACACACAGGCCTTTTGGTGAGGAGTATGCAGAGATATGAATAAGACATGATTCCATTCTTCAAAAGAGATCATCACTTGGGGAAGGGACAGAAAGACAGGTTAGATAAATAAAGGAATAAAATGCTGTTTGGTAAATTCCGCAACAGTGAATTGTGCAAAATAGCCAGGGAACATAGTAGAAGAAGTAACTACCTTTGCATACATTTTTTTTTTTTTCTAAATCAGAAGACAGACTAACTAAACTAAAACATTGGTCAGAAATGTCCTAGAAAAGTCAGTGCCTGTTTGGGTAGGGAATAAGACACATGCGCCTTCTCAAAATTGCTAAAATTAAAGGTTTCAGAAGGTCCTAGCACCTGGACAACTGTCCTGGTGTTGGTATGAATGGGAAGCGTTTTGCTGTGGTTTTGAGATGAAGAATATTCTAAATGAATAGCAGAAGCATTTTGTTGAGCGAGCATACCTATACAACGAAGAAAATCCACGTGAAATCATGTAACCGTGGTTTTCCTCCTGCTTGGGAAGGTGTCAGAGCATCCTTGAGGCTGGCAGGGAAGGGATCCCAGAGATATCCCTGTACTTTATCTTTGGGACGTAGAACCCAAGATCTCAACAGCGCCTGGAGACCCGGAAGCTTTCCCCCTTGCATTACTTTCTCTTTCATGTGTCTTAAACCATGGTTTTCAGCTTGAGGTCACAGCACAGGGATATGCGGCCACATCTGTAATAACTAAAACGGATCCACATACCCACCTCTCAACACTAGTTTTAGTGTTATTTCTATAATGATACGACTCTCACTCATATTTGAATCTCTTTCCAGTGGCATAGAAGGGGATGCGTTTACGGCTCCGAAGGCAATTCTGCACGATGTGCCACCTATCTTACTTCTAACACACCTTTCCTACCTTGAGGACCATTACCATCAACACGTGTCAAGCGTGACACAGGCAAGGTTCCTCTGGGGGACTGAGGGGGTACTGTGGTGTCTCTTCTGCAGGTGTAAGTAGTTGATACCACAGTGAAGTGCCTATGATCCAGTAATTCATGATTCTTCTATAAAAAGACAAGTTTAAAAAAATGATATGCACTAATTAACTTTCCTCTGTAGGAGGTGAATAAGTTCAAGGTTTTAGTGGGGTCTAGAAAGAAATAGAACGGTGAGGCACGGATTGGTGCTTCTGAGTGGGAGCTATCATTAACTGCTCCTTGACCTGAGGTTTCCTCTTATCCTCCAGAAATCCTATTAACACTCTTTCCAGCTCCTGCCTGTCCATGAACTTCTGGCCTCCTGATCCTTCTGGCTTAGCTTTTGCTTGGGGTCCCTGCTTCCTTATCGCTCTCCGAGTCCCTTTAAGAGACAATTGACTTTTTGTTTCCTCTCCTTTTGTGGTCAGAGCACAAAGAAAATGAAAAGCCCCTGTGGTTCACAGTCTGGTTCCCTTCCAATCAGGTTGCGGGTTACCTGATGACTGAGTCACTGACACAGGAAGTCTCTGCTCTCTGCCCCCTGCCCGGCTCCCTCCACTCCCCTGCCCTGCCATTTCTGACGAATAGCCCCTCAGACACACCGAAGACACTCCGTGCCCTGGAACCTGCAGTGAGCAGGCTCATACTGCCTTCCCTCTTCTGACAGCCCTTTTCTTAAGGAAGCCAAACTCTTTTGGCCTTTCCAAATTTAAAAAATAGCTTAAATATGCCAGAGCATGTGTTCAGCGAAGCTTCATAGTACTTTTCATATATCCAACTTACTAATTTTCGGGGACCTGCCAACATTTCCATTTTAAGCTTGTAAGATTAGAAAGAATAATTTGAAAATATGTCAAAACTTTACATTTTCCGTCTAGGCCCTGGGTGTGGATCATCTCGGGGTGGGCTTTGTGGTTCCTTAGCTACTTCTCTTTTCTCCCCCATGGGTTGCCACCCTTTGTCCATTCGCTGGAGTGTCTGGGGTGGTGTCTAGCACAAGCTCAGAGCAGTCTGCAGTATTTTAGTGAAGTACTAGAGGCAGAGAGAATGGAAGATGGGAAGACTATGAAACCACGGACTAAAATCCGATGTTACTTCCAGTTACATTGCATGCGAGAAGCTTCGATAGCTGATACTGGGTATTGCAAGGCGAGTCAGGCAGCACCTGTGTAGGGTGGTCCACGGAAGAAGACCTGAGCTCCGGGAAAGACCGATGCCTCTCCACCCTGTGCTTAGTTTCCCCTTGGGCTCCCCCATTCATCATGCTTTCCCCAGAACACACGTACTCACACCCCCTTACACACTCAAGACACACCCTCATCTCTATCTACCTCCTGACACGCACATACACACACACCCTGTCACAACCACAGCACACTCTCACATCTACTCACACACACAGCCACACACATGGGTGCACACTCACTCATACACACAAACACACTCACACACCACACAGACACACACAGTAATACACAGACACATACACACCTTCTGTTGATCTTGAGCAGAATGCAGTGGAGAGGACCCTACCCTGGGAATGAGAAGATTTGGTTGGCTGTGTGACCTTGGGCAGACCCTTCCCCCCACCAGGGCCTCAGTGTCCCCACCTGGAGAATCAGGGACTTGAACTATGGAAGGCTGAAGCTGGCTCCTAGTCCCTGTGCCAGCAGGAAGAGCGTCTCTTTTCCGCACGATGCGCTCCCGCCACTCCTGCAATGAGGGCTTCTCAGAAACCAAAGAAGAAGCTGAAATGATTAATGAGGGAACAGAGATGAATCCATTTAAGACTTTCCAGTTAATGATTTTGTAACCTGCTGAGCTGGTCTGGCACCTTCAGACCTGTTATTTCTGGTAGTTTTTTGTTGGTCTTTTCCAGGCTTCCAAATAACTCCCCTTGACATGGCGGCCGTCCGTACTTTCCCTCCCTGGCCAGCTGGGGGTGGCCCTGGAGGCCATTTGGAGCTGGCAAGGCTGCCATTCTGGCTGCAAGCACTAGCAAAGCGAGTCACTTTGGGGCATTGACCTTAAGGGAGAGACATAGGTGATTGCTTCTCAGCAGCGTCTCTAACAGCCCAAGATGTACACAGCCGCTCCCCATTTTACATCACTTTGCCACAGGCAGTGAACGTTCACACCTATTAATTACTTCATTTGGTTCTTACAAGAGCTCTAAAAAGAAGAGAGTTCACACACTCTTATTGCAATTTTTGATAAAAGGTTAAGTGACTTGCCTTATGGTCACAGCTAACGAGGTGCGGAGGTGTGGCTGCACATGGCTTTTCCTGATTGACAGACCCAGGCCTCTCCGGGGGCTTTTTATCATCTCTTAAGAATATGGATGTCTGAGACTCACCCCAGCAGTGAAGGGGCTTATGGTGTCAGGATGAGGGATAAGAATCTAGCTGGTTAGCTGGATCCCCGGTGGACTCTGCCACACCCCAGATTCGGATGTATGTCATCCAGAGGGGTGGGCCAGGCTTGGTGTGGTAAGGAAGCAGGGAGGTATGGCAGGGACCGTGCATTTATAATGCTGAGGCCTGGCTTGGAATTCTGTGTGACTCTGGACTCCCTCTAGGTGCTCTCAGTCTCGGTTCCTTCACTTGATCATGAGGAAAATGAAGCCTGGGCTAGCCCCTCACACACCCAACCCTCCCCCCCCAACCTGGTACCCAAGTATTAGCTCAGGAAGATAGTATTTGGGAAAGCCATTGTTGTGCACGTGAGAAATTGTATTAGTTAGCATTTGTTGTGGTAACAAAGAGCCCCAATTTGTCAGGGGCCTGGAACCATCAACCACTTCTTTCTTCCTGACTTTACATGAGGGCTGCAGGTTGTTGTTGTTTGGCTGTCCTCTGCTGGGCTGGACTGAGCTGCGCTCCACATTCAGACTAAAGAGGTAGCTACTGTCAAGCCATTCTCATGGTGGAGGGTAGGAACAAGCCAGGCAGAGCCAAATCCCCCAAGAATATTTAACTTCTGCTCAGACAGAACTTGTATCACATACACACTCTCATTTCATCAGCCAAGCGGGTCTCTTGGCCAAACCTAAAATCAGTGGGGTAGGGAATTACATACTCTGCCTACAGGGAACCATGGGCTGGGTGGAGAGAAAGTAATCGTCAACACATAATACAGCTTGGCATAGGGTGTTCTACTGCTTACGCTTACAGAATCATGAGCTTCAACTCCAATGGTTGAATTAAGCTCTCCATTGTCTGGTTGGGTGATTATCTTCCGGTGATTATCTTCCAGTCTTTAATGCATGAAGCAGAACTTATGTCCCAGCAGAGGCCCATCGGAGAGGCAAGAGCCTTGTCCAGCGTGGCGCACACAAAAAGTTCACTTCTCCGGCTGCCTTGCCTCCTTTTCCATATTGATAACAACAAGCAGCATATCAGGAGCACTTAAGTCTCTTTATTTCATTTTCTCCACAGAAGAGCCCCAGTGCTAACATACTGGGTAGTGGAGCACCACGAGAGAGAAGCGGTCCTGGAATTCGATTCCTGGCTCTGCTACTATTAGCAATGTGACCCCACATGAGTTATTTAACTTTGCTGAGACTTCTTTCATCGATGGTAAACGTGGGACATAATATCTTCTTTGGGGAACTCTTGTGAGGATTAGAGCCAAAATGTTCACACTGCCTACAACAGTCTCCGGACAGTCTTTGAATAGCGTCTACTTTCCAAATTACCTACATTCTAAATTTGATCACTTTTCATCAACCTCACTGTAGCTGCCTTTGTGAGTTAGATGAATACTAACTGCTGCAACAAATAAACCTCTTGATTTCAGTGGTTTCACACAATAAAAGCTATTTCCTCCACATATTAGAGTTTAACACATTTGTTTATGATTGGCAAGAGGCTTTCCTCCCTGGAGGCTTCAGGAACCCAGGCCACTTCCCTGTCACCACCCCACCATTCCCTAAGTATTCAGGTACCACTCTTGGAACAGATGGGCAAAGAGAAGGAGGAGACAACATACTGCTTCCTAACCACCTAGACCCGAAGTGAAGCACATCACTTCTATGTATATTTCTTTGGCAAGAAAAAAGAAAAAGAAGAAAATGGCCACTCTCCACAGCAAAAAAAGACTGAGAAATGTAGCCTCCGTGTGAACCAAAGAAGGAAAAGTTCCAGGCGGCCTGTGGCACACCCCATCTCTCCTTCAGATCACTGCAAATGGTCCCCTGAGCCCACTCTCACCCAGGAGAGGCTCTCTCCACACTAGAGTCAAGAGGGGTCTTGTAAAGTGTGAATTACTTAGTCAACGTTGCATTCCTGTTCAAAACCCTTCACATCTTCCTATGCTCCTAGGGTGAAATCTAGACTCCAGTCATGGCCAGCAAGGTCTTGCAGGAACTGGCCCCTGCCTGTCTCTCTGGTCTCATCTGTTACTCCACCTTTCATTCACTCCACTGCTGCCCTAGAGATCATCTTTCTATTTTGGAACATGCTGCACTTATTAATGATTTTAATCCTTTGTACTTGCTGTCCCCTTGGCCTGTGACAGTCTTCCTACCTTTTGTTTCATTCAGTTCTCTGCTAAAATACTGCCTCCCTGGAGAGACTTTGTTTGACCACTCAATGATGATCAAGGGTCAAAAATGTTTGACCTTCAACTTTTAAAAAATTTTATGGGAAATATTAAAAATAGGAAAAGCAATAGAAATAATAAGATGAACATCTGAACCACCATCCAGCTTTATCAAGGCTTAACATATATGAGTTTATTAAAATGAGGATCTTTTTAACTGTTTTGACTGGGATCCAATAACAACGTGATAAGTGCCAAGTAGCCCCGTATTCCAAAGCAAGGTGATAGCATTAGCTCATCACCCACCTGCAGCTCTATTTTTTTTTTTTAATTTTTAAAAAAATTTTACCCACCTGCACCTTTAAAACAGGGTAAGTTTGGAGAGGTCGGAAGAAGGAATTCCTTTGGCAAGAGTGGCTGGAGTAGTGTGGCATGTCACCTTGCCCTTCTGTGGGAGAAAGAGGAGAGTGTTTCCCTCTCCCCTTCACCCAAGAAATGGAGGCATTAGAAGAACCACTAAGAGCTCCTGTCCTGTGTCTCCTGGGGAGGGGGGGGGCACTCTGGGGTGGAGAAGTCTGAAGAGAAAGCCTGGCTCAGAGCTGAGGACTGTATGGCGCGGAGAGGTCTTCTCTAGAGTAAGCTGCTGGATGGTAGGTAAGAGTGAGATTCTATCTATCGGGGGATCAGCTAAGGAAGGAAGCAGGTGTATGCCCTGCTCAAGGTCCTCTCTCTCTTCCCATGTACACATGGGCACATAGGAAGAAGGCAACTGTCTTACAAGACAGGAAGCAAGTTCTCATCAGGAACCAAATCTGCTGACACCTTGGACTTCTCAGCCTCCAGACTGTGAGAAATAAATGTCTGTTTTTTAAGCCCTCCCGCCCCCCACCCCAGTCTGTAGTATTTTGTTATAACAGCCCAGCTGTTATAAAACTGATTAAAACAATAAGTGGTAGTGAGAATTGAGGGGCTGCTGTAACAAATACCTAGAAATGCAGCTTGGGAATTGGGTGATGGGCAGAAGATGGGTGAGTTTTAAGGTGCACACTGGTGAGAGGAGAGCTGTGGAGAAAGCTTCTATCTTCTTAAAAAATACCTAAAGGATCATGTACAGAATGTTGGTAGAAATATGAGCAATGAAAGCCGTCCTGATGAGAGCTCAGATGGAGATGAGTAATATGTTATTGGACAATAGAGCGAAGGCCATCCTTGTAGAGTGGCAAAGAACTCAGGTAGAGTCTGTTTGTGTTCTTATGTTTTGTGGCAGGTAGAACTTATGAGCAATAAAATTGGATATTTAGCTGAGGAGGGTTTTTTTTTTTTAATTTTAATTTTTTTTTTTTTAAGGTACGCTCCATTCCCAACATGGAGCCCAATGCAGGGCTTGAACTCACTACCCCAAGATCAAGACCTGAGCTGAAATCAAGAGTCAGATACTTAACGGACTAAGCCATCCAGGTGCCCTTAGCTGAGGAGATTTCTTAACGAAGTGTTGAAGAAGAGGCTTTGGTCCCTCCTGACTGCTTATAGTAAAGTACAAGAAGACAGAAATAAATTGAAGAAGGAATGTTTTGTGAATTAAAACCACAAGGAGGCTTGATAACTAAATCTTGATTAAAGAATTTAAGAAACAAGATTTAAAATTAAAGGAACCAGAACTTAAATATTTGGAAAATTCTCAGTTTATCCATATTGGGGGGAAAAAAAAGGTGAGAAAGTGTGGTTGGAAGAGAACACCAAGCATGTGGCTAACCAATAAGGAGATTAGTGTGAGTGTGAACCAAGGACCTAATCAGTCATCTCAACAGATGCTAGGAGCAGAGATGGGATTTTACCTGCAGAAATACTGCAAGCTGGAATTAAAAGAAATGGAAAATAAAATGAAATGAAGGCAGGCTGCAAACATGTGCTGTTTCTCAAGGAAAGGGGAGAATGACACCAAAGATAACTGAGAGATCATCAGTGTGGCCATTCCCACCACAGGACCAGGGGCAGGGCTTGTTCCTACTGGGTTTCAAAGGCTGGGGCCACCCCTCTGGTTTGGAGGACTGGTACACCTCAGGGGCAGAGCCATCACAGAGGGCTGTGTGAACAGCAGCCCATGGAGCTGAAGGGATGGGGCTACCTTGCTAAGCTGTAGGGGGCTGCTGTCACCCCAGGGCCTGGAGGGCAGAACATCAAACCTAAGAGAATTATTCTCAAGCCTTAAGATCTCATAAAATTTGCCTTGCTAACTTTAGGACTTGAATGGGACCTGTCACCCCTTTTCTCCTTCCTATTTCTCCCTTTTGGAAAGAGCATGCCTATCCTATCATTGCATTTTGGAAACACGTAACTTGTTCAGTTTTGTAGGTTCACAGATGGAGAAGAATTTGCCTCAGGGTGGATTTTACCTCAAGTGTCACCCATATCTGACTCAGATGATGTTTAGTAAGACCTTAGATTTTAGAATTGATGCTGGAATGAGTTTTGACTTTGGGGCTGTTGGGATGGAATGTATGTATTTTGCGTGGAAGAAGGACATGAATTTGGGGGACCGGGAGCAGAATGTTATTTTCTGAATATTTGTGTACTCCCCAAATTCGTATGTTGAAGCCCTGACCCAAATGTGATTGTTTTAGGAGATGAGGCCTTTGGGAGATAATTAGGTTAACATGAGGTCACGAGGGTGGGATTCTCATGATGGCATTAGTCCTCTTACAAAAAGAAACCAGAGAGTTCTCTCTGTCTCTCTCTCTCTACCATATGAGGACACAACAATAGGACCACTGTCTGGCATCCAGACTGTGGGGATTCCCAGCCTCCAGAACTGTGTCGTTTAAGCTGGCCAGCCTATGGTATTTTGTTATAGCAGACTGAAATACTAAGATAGAACCAATTGGCCAGAATGAGGAAGCACGTGCTATAGATTTTCTATAAATGCCCTTTATCAGGTGGAAGAATGTCTCATCATTTTGAAGTTTGTTGTGAGTCTTTGTTATAAATAGGAAAATGAATAAACAAACTATGGCATATTCATATAGAACACTACTCAGCAACAAAAAAGAATAAGCTATTTACAGTACAAAACCATGGATGAATCACAAAAACATTGAGGAAAACAGGACAGACTCGAAAGACTACCTACCACACAATCTCATTTTTATGTAGCTTAAGAATAGGCAAAGCTAAGCTATGGTAATGGAAATTGAAGAGTGGTTACCTCTGGATGAGGGAGAAGAGGGAGTTGACCAGAAGGAGCATGAAGAAACTTTCAGAAGTAATAGAAATGTTCTCTATTTTGTTTCTTCTTCTGAAACCACAGTTATACACATGTTAGGGTAGAGAAAGCCAAAGGGGGACTCCTTCATGCTAAACTGTTTTGGTGCCTCTTCACCCAGTTCCACCTGTGCCTTTGAGGAGCCCACATATCTTCAGGTCTCCACTCCAGGGATGAAGGGTCTCATTTCTAGATCAACAAAGAGTTACCTCTCAGAATTTGTTACAGGGTAAAGACTCAAAATGTGACCATCCATTAGCCTCTCTGCCCTATGGAGAAACTGCATCATAATAAAAAGTCCTTATGCCACAAAGGTATCCTGACACTGAGAAGGTCAGATGCATTGGAAAACTTTTCAGATGCCCTAACCCAGCAAAGGGAGCCAGTAGGCAGGGGATGTTACAGGTTCTGTCCCCTTGGGCAACCACCTTTCTTTCTTCTTTCAAAATCTAGTCTTATCTAGGTCAATAAAAATGTGTTTGTACATAATTTTATAACTTAAAAAGTAGCTTCCCATATGGTTTAAATAAGCTAATGTTGACAATATAAGCATAAATACCCTTAATTTTACAGATGAGGAAGGTGAGGCTCAGAGTGGGTCTTGTGTGCTGGGCACCTTAGAAACTTGATCTCATTGATTTATCACAAGGTCTGTGGGACGTGAAGCTTCCCCAGCCTGCTCAATGATGGGCTGGTTCCCTCTTGAGTCTAACACAAGAATCCATCACTTTTCATCACACTACAGCTCCTTGGAGTCATAGGGCTGGTAAATGATTCTAACCAAAGCTAAGAGTAAGATCTTTCTAACTCAAATATTCTTTTCCTTCTTTTTTCTTCCTACTTTCCCCAGTCTTACATTTATTAAGCAAATAACAGTGTAAGAATAAATAAAGGAAGAAAGAAAGAGAGGAAGAAAGAAAAATGAAGTAAATTTATATATCATTCAATCACCCTAACTATTTTAATTTTCCTAAGTCTCCTTTGAGTCTTTATCCAAACACCTTCATATTTTATGTTTCTTGATCATACTCCAGTTATCACCCTGGATTCAGCATTCTTCTCCTGATGTCATATCATGGGCATTTCCCCACGTTGTTGTGGGGCCCTTGATGTAACCACGTTCAGAAGATGTAGATTGTTGTAGGACCCCCAAGCTTTCCTGCCCCCTCTCCACTCTGCTTCCCCACAGCCTCCCCCAGCTGAACTTTAAGATGAGGGCTCTGTGTCCCTCTGTGTGTTTAGAAAGGAGTGCTATGCTGAGAAGTCTCTTTTCTTAAAAACTCAAACTTGAGCATCTAATAAGAACTATTATGCATGCTGTTCCAGCAGTGATTTTTAAGGACTTCTCATCAACAGGTGCATCTACATGAATCCCTACTTAAAACTGCTATATTGAAGTCCAGGAGGAAATGGAAGGCAACAACTCTCTAATGCCTTCATTTGCCCAGACATTCAGCAGGAATGGCAATTTCATTTAAGGGAAATTTTCAGCAGGAATTAATTTTTCCAAATCAAATTCAGGGGTCACTGATTGTTAAGGCAACCATGGGTACACTAATGATGCTATTTATAGTTTGGTTAATACGTATGCATAATAAGAGAAAATTATTTACAGAGATGATGAATTTAATGCTGGGAGTGAAGCAGATTTACAGCCTGGAAAATGTAATTGCTTTTTGATATCAATTAAAGGACTGTTTCCAAAATCAATAAGAATTTTAAAGAATAGCGTGAGCCTGAATGCATGATAAGTAACTTGGAAGCAATTTTAAAATCTTAACAGTGAACAATTCTCTTGAGCCCCATGAAGGGCTTTATGGGCCTTTGAGGAATAAGGTAAGATTTTTTTAAAGTTCCATTGATTCAAAATGAAAGCAAAACTTGCACACACCACTGAACTGCCACTTGTATCACTACATAAAGCCATGTTAGACATGGAGCTCCAGGAGTGATGAATCAGAGGGAATGAGAGAGCTTGGGAGTGGGTGCCTCATAAGCTGGAGGCAGACAAAGAAACACCTGCCAAGCCTGGGGTGGGTAGCCCCTCAGCTCCAGATCTGAGCAGTGGAGGAGGGAGAGCCTAAGAGATGCCAAAGGATGAAAGGCATACAAAATTTCACTCCACTGACATCTATCATGCATCTACTGGGTGGAGGCATCTTGACAGTCTCTGAAGAGATACAGATGAGTAAGAAAGGGTCATGTCCTTGAGGGGTTTGTGGACTAGAGGAAAAAGAAGATGTGCAAGTAGCAACAAAGTAATATAACATTTGTCCCCATTTGTGGAGAGCTTATTATGGGACAAGCAATGCGCCAAGCACTTGGCATACACTGTCTTATTTGGTTCTCACCTGGAAACCCCATTCTGTAGATTTTTAAAAATGAGGTCAAAAAGTTATACAACCTGTGCAATGTCATCTGTCTGGCTAGTGCAAGAGCTGGAAATCAAATCCAAGTATTGCACATTTGTTAAAGTTGCTAACACTGTTTCCAGTTTGAGTCATGGTGTTTGAGCCACGGACCTTTGCCGTGTGGTGCCAATGTAATGGCCACAACACCAAGAAGAACCCCATAAAGGTAAATGCCAAGTGCTGTGCAGCTGGCCAAGAGGAAGACTCACTTTATCTGGGGAAGGTAGGAAGTCTCAGCCAGCTAGATTTCCCAGAGGTGATGACCAACTATTCAAGGGCACATGGGCTTGACAAGAAATGTAGGAAAAGATGATTTATGAGAACAGAATTGTAGCATACGCAAGGAGGCAAACATGGGCTACAACATGGTCTTACTATTTGCAGAAAAACTTCCTTAGGTCATCTCAAACTCTAGGTGTCATCACGGTTTGTGATGATTCCTATGGTGTTGCCTTTGACAAAATTTGTTGGCAAGTGATCAGACCGCGTGTCTGAAGAGTGCTTGCTCCTCGACTGAACTCTAGCTCAGGAATCTGATAATTCCGGAGTAGGAGTTCTATCACTTCCGCACTGTGTAAC
Organism: Ursus arctos; assembly: GCF_023065955.2. Taxonomy (NCBI): domain Eukaryota; kingdom Metazoa; phylum Chordata; class Mammalia; order Carnivora; family Ursidae; genus Ursus; species Ursus arctos. The sequence goes on from NW_026622875.1 coordinate 26,841,429, forward strand.
AGTGGGAAGGTGGCTCAACCTTGCTGAATCTCAGTGTCCCTATTTGTAAAATAAGAATGTAATACCAATTTCTAATGTTTGTTGTGAGGTATTATATGCAATCCTGAATCCAAAGTGAATGCTATAAGGCCTGGCACAGAATAAGGCTAAATAATTCTAAGTATCTCTATCTGTATTAATATCTGTGTCCATATGTATATTTATCTTTTAATACTTGTCCCCAAAGAACATGAATCCTAGTTGCCATGACAAAATCAAGTACCATATTATCTACTGAGGTAGAGAATCACAGGATTGTCCAGACTTGGAACGAAGGGACCCCTAAGAGAAATTTTCTTGGAAGATTGGTTCAGGCTTCTGGATGTTGTCTGATTCTCAGCTGAGCAGGCTTTCTAGCATACCACATTTTAGTGATTAGCATCACACCCAGTTACAGTGAAAAATTTTAAACAGTAAGCAGAAGATAGACACATGACCCAATTAGGTTCTAGCACATGGAATCGGCATGTCAAGGCATGAATCTTGGGTCCACTACCAACTACCTGTAGAAACTCTTAGAACTTAGTAAACTTTGCTGTGCCTTAGTTACTTCAATTTTGAAATGGAAATAATAATTACACCTACCTCTTCAGATTTTTGGAAGGGATAAAAAAGATGTATGCATATCTTCTAAGGCAATGTTTAATCCATAGTGTGTCCAAAAAATGTCCATTAATATTAATATCAAAGCACAACTAAGTTGCAACAGGTGGCTTACTTCTTCCAATGGGTCATCAAAACAATTAGTATGGCCTGACCAGCACAGTCAAAAAGTACCTGGGCAATGGTTTGGAATTTTCAGCAAAAGGGTTTGATCTATATTCTCTTTTCCTCATGGATTTGCAGAGCAGGACTTCCATTGATCCAGAACAAATTTAGATAAGTTCTATTGGTTCGGAAATTGATCTTATGGAATGCTGGCTTCTCTCCCATTGCAATGTTGCCAGGAAGAAATCAGCATCATCTTGGGATGGGGGAGGTACAGAAGGATCTATCTTAAAATAACGGAAAAGAAAACCCAAGAAGCTAGCTCTTCTGGAGAGAGCTTCACTCATCTGAGAGTTGACAAAGCAAAGGGTTAAGTGATTGGATTCTGGAAACACTGTGGGCAAGTCATCTTGCTTTGTTCTGCCTCAGATATTTCATTTGTGAAATGGGGATAATTATATTACATGATTCACAAGTTTGTTGTAGATTAAATACATGCACATGTAAGCTTTTAGAAGCTAATAAATGCCGAATACTCATCAGATACTGGTAATACACAGATCAAGTGCAGTAAGCTTAAAAGTAGCTCCGCGGGGGTGGGGATGGGAGAGGAGAGGATGGGAATTCTCACTTCTTCCTTTCTGATTTCTCTCACTTTTCCAATAACATCATTTTTTGTTCAGTTCCTTGCAGAAAGCATTGACTGAGGGCCAGCTGTGGGCCCAGCAGGGTGCACAATTCTGTAGGGGACCCACAAGGAGGAACAAGAATTAGAGGCATCATTTTCACCTCCATCTGCAAGAAAGACACTTCCATGCAGTGTGCACTTGTCCAGTGTAGACGCTTGGTATTGCACCAGCTCAAACAAAGAGAAAGCAGGAGTTAGGTAGACACTCTGCTCTAAACAACAATCCAGGATGGAGGGAGGGCGTTCTAGGTAAGAGGACATAGGAAGCAAAGTCAGAGAGGCTTGGCTTACTGTGATAAATTGGGGGGTGTAGTAAAAAGACCAAGCTGGCTGGAACAATGGTCAAACTTAGGGGCTGCTATAGATAATATTGTTAGCTGGGCAGATTCAAACAATGCCTATGGTAAGGCCATACTGGTTGTTAAAGTACTGAAATCTGCCCACGTACTGTCATCAACCTTGAACAACCAGCCCCACCCCCACAGAAGTCCCCGAAACCCAGAACTAAAGATTAACATCCAGTTCTACAGGGGGCTTCCAGGGCCACCCGGCTCTAGCACTGTGGCCAGTGATCAATTTTGATTGGTCTGTTGAAAATCACCCAGATTATCGATGCACAGAGGACCTCAAGGTCTAGACTGGGGAGATGGTGCTTTATTCCGGAGACCACAGAGACTCACTGGTAGTCTGCTGTCCTAAAAAATTCCCTTTTTCGTGCGAGGGCACCATGGAGCAAGACTCCTGCTACGGGGGTGTTTGTCTCAGCCACACTGAATGGCAGGCATTTGCTCTTTTCCACGGGTTTTTCCACAGGTTATCTGATGTCCACACTGAGGCCCCCACACCAACACAGGACAACAGAGCTGCTCGCCTGTCCTGGCCCTGATTCCGATTTTGCCACTGTGATGGTTGAGCAGTCACCTCTCCCAAACTTTAGGAAGGATATTGGTCATCACTTTGGGTCTGCCTCTGTCTTTTGCTTTCCCTGTGCAGATAGTTGGTTTGTCCTGCTAATTCTTTCTCAACAATTTCTCATCTCCTCAACCTCAGGGCCACCCATTTCCCTGACTGGTCCTCTACAAACCTCTTGATGGCTGAATCTTCTCTTAGCATCTGTCACTTCGATCTCGTCTTCCAAGGCAGAGAAAGAGTGTCTGGCGGGGGGGGTGTGCTTAGGGAGGGAACACCGATGCTGGTTAGTCCTAAGCTGACACATCTGTTGATGAGGAGGACGGTTCCGAGGAAGCGCTGATGCTCTAGAGGTTGCCATGGGCCAAGTGGGAAAGTTCCTTGAGGACAAATTGGAAATTGATTCCTGATACTTTCAAATTGAAAGAAGGAAATTCTTGTTTTCTTTAAATAAGTCTGGGTAATTTTATCAAGGAGGTTGATTATATTGGAATTTTTGATGGATTCAGAAACAAAATTATTTCAATTCAGAAATATAAAAAATTACATTGGGTAAAACGATCATTTTCCTATCTTGTGTTTAAACAGATTACAGGATTCTTTGTCCTCTCCTCTGTAGATGGTTATTGAGCAAAATCTGGATCTCCCAGCTGCTTGATTTGTTGCTTTTTCAGACTCAGGACACACAAATGGTGCTTTTACTTTTCTCTCCAGCACTTCAGGGCCAAAGAGTTTGAAGAAGTCCAAGGTAGAATTTTCTGGCCAATCTTCTGAAGAACCACAGCAATGATAACCAGAAACCATCTTCCAGATAAACAGAGGACCCAGGACAAAGATGAGAATGAGTCACAGGTTTGTCTTTTTATTTATCATACCTAAAGTTTTCTGACTGTATCATTGTCTCCTTGTGGGCTCAGTCGCCTCCCAACCCAGTCCCCATAACCTAAATTCTGTCTCAGCCTCTACCAGCATTTTCAGCTACTCTTCCCATATTGGCTCTCATTTTTTCCTATATGTTACCCCAACACATTGATGAACTCCTTGAGGTCTTGGAAGCTCTATCCCACCAAGGGACCCAAAGAAGTGGTCCACAGGCCCTCCATGACAATTATTCATTGACGTTGACGGGAAATGGTCCTTGTTAAAGGGAATTCAATCCAAGGAGATTGATTCTATATGTTGAACCACCACAGAAAGCACCAGATAAGATTGTCTTTGCTGCTGCAATTGTATTGTTACCATCTTTGTATAAACGGATGACTGAGGGTACAGCTCCACACATCCATTGCCTTGGAAAGCCACCCTCGGTAATCTGGACAGGTGCCAAGGAGACAGGACGATGCTCCTGGGGACAGTCTGCCCTGGCAGAGGAAGGGAGGCAGGGTAGCGTCACACGGGAGCACTGGAGCCCTGAGGTCAGCCTGCTTGCATTTGAATCCTGATTCTGTCATTGGTTCTCTGAGTAAAACTGGCAATGTTTTTAGATGTTCTTTCACTTCATCATAAGCATTTATTGCTGAATAGAATTCCAGGGAAGGCTAACTAACCAACTGTTGTTACACTTTTCATGTACGGAGGATCAGTGGTGATAAGCCCTTTTCATTACTAAATTGGTGATATGTGTTCCGCCTGGTTTTGGCTTGATCTCTGTAGTTAGAGTTTGTCAATTCTGTTGAACTTTTCAAAGAAGCACCTTTTCACTCTGTTAATTTTTTTTACTCTCTCTACTTTGGGTCTACTTCGCTCTTTTTCTAATTTTTTAAGTGAGACTCTGGGTAATTGATTTTGAGTTTTCCTTTCCAAGTACAGCTTTACCTACGTGGAACAAATCTTGATGTGTTGTATTTCTGCTGTGGCTGCTGTGGATCTCCTGTCTCCTTAAGACCACTTCTTAAAAACTGAACTCTGAAACAGGGGTATTGCTGCAACCCAAAGTGATTTTGGAATGGGACCATTCCCTGAACTTAAAAAAAATTCCCCATTCAGAGGACTTAATTCAGTGACTATTATTTCCTTGACCCTTGAATCCTCTTTTTCCTCGAGAAGATAACTGTATCTTTTTTGAGAGAAAGAACCCTGTAATTGTTTAAAGCGTGCTCCAGTTATTGGCCCTTTAGCCCAAGTTGGGTAAAAATCCCATCTTGAATAGTCTGTTACCTCCCTTCTGACTAGAAAGAATGCTAAGAATCAGCTTCACTAGGGTTTCCTGAATGCGTGTTTCCAGCTCACCCGGCACTGGCTTTGTTTTTCATGGTGCCTATTTGACTGCATCCTGGGCTACTTTGCTGTGCTGAATGGGGTGTACATGGACTCCAAGAGTCAGTATGTGCTAGCAGAGAGTGATGCAAAGTGGAGTCCTTAGGGGGCACACCTGAGTAGATAAGATAGAAAGTAGGGGAAAGCACGTGCAGCCAGGCATCAGCATCTAGGTTTTATCACTCTGCCCAGTACAGAGGTGTGACAGCAAGCCCTTTCTTCCCTCTAAGTCTGTCCCACCAAGAACACGGGTTGTGTGGCCCTCAGAGCAGAGTGTGGCTGTGGAAGCCCCTTATAGGCTATAATGTACTACAGTGACTATTGTCTGGCATGGTTCTGCTTTCACCTCCCTACATCTTGGTCCCTACTTGTCCAGCAGATCTTGCTTTTTCCAGTTGCACACAGGCCCGCTATTCAGAATAGCCTGCACTTAGTTTAAGGCTCTGTTGTTGCTGTCTTGAAATTCCTAATAACTTTCAGTAAGGGACCCTATGTTCTCATTTTGTGCAGGGTCCCACAAATTCTGCAGCTGATCCTGTTTACCTGGAAGGCCCCTTGAAGACAAGGTAGTGGCTTGATGAGTAAAAGGGACACAGTGAGGCTCCAGGGGACAATTTCATAAGCGGTCACAGACAAGCCGGGTCCAATTTGGGATGACATGTCACGTTTCTGTGCCTCCCTAAAACTTCCAGCAGCACCCCCCCGCCCCCATACCTCCTTGTAAGGAGAATTTTTGGAAGGCTAAATCATATTTTGCCGGATATTCTTCACCATACACCTGCCCCAACAACTCCCCCAGTGCTCATTCACATCCAGCAACCCAAGAATCAACAGCATCCATATGGTGCATCCTCTATAAATGAAAGCTCTTTTAATTAGTGATGGGACACCTCAAATAATTTCAGCAGATGCTTCCATTTCATGCAAACAGGCACATGTCTTTGCAATTGGGCAATATTGTTCTAATTATATCATAGCCTGCAGCCCAACTGGGTATGTCTCTTAGACAGTCTTTCTGAGGGAGAGCACGTGGGTTGGAGGACATCTATTTTATTCACTCTCCCGCCCCTCACCACACACACACACACACACACACACACACTATATCTCCTTTCAAGATTTAACGTTTGTAACTGGTTTTTGTTTAGTTTAGTATTTTTGTGTTTTTTTTTTTTTTTTTTTTTTTTTTACTATTTTGATTTGCAAGTGCTTTCAACAGTCCGGAAAGGAGGAATGGGAAGGACATAATTATTTGGCACAAGAATGGGTGAGGAGAGAAGGCTCTAGGATTTTCCTTCTTTTTATAATTTCCTTAAAAAGAACAGGTCTGTTTCTTCAAGGAGGCTGCAGAGCAGACTGTGTGACGCAGAGATTCCTTTCACTCTCCCCAATATCCTGGGAGTCTACGGCAGAGATGACAGGGCTGTTTGCTATAATTAAAGCTCCCCTAGGAGGGGTGGGAGAGAGCGTGGTCTCTGAACAGACTGGGTTTGTATCTGGAGGTGTCAGCATGGTTCTACGTAGTTCTTGGCAAACAGTGTGAGAGGGACCTGTGGTCTTGTCATGCTTGGAAAAGTGTGTTGTCTGGGTCCACAAAAGGCTGGTTATGGTTGTTCACCAAGTAGTTCTAGCTCATTCTCCATCCTCTGAGCACATAGTAGGATCAGGCTTCTGTCCTTCTTTGAGGGTTTCTAGATGGGGCTTCCATATGGGGCTCCATGTACTTCTAGATATCTCTCCATACGGGGCTGTGTGATTTACTTTGGCTAATGAACTATGAGTGAGCGTGAGCTGTGCCCCTTCCAGGTAGAAGACTTCGAGAGCCAGACTTCCTTCCCACTGCTGTGGTGGTCATGGAAGCACATGTCAAGATGAAGCTTCTATCAGCCTGGGTCACAGAGTGTCTAATCCGAGTAGAACCTTCCTGTGGGCCTAAGACCGTTTTGCTGTGTGATGCCACAGAAATTCTGAAGTTCATGGTGCAGCAAAACCGGGCCTAGCCTCACTCGTATGACAGTGGCTAGAGCTGGCCCAGCTTCCCTCTCTGGGGAGTTCTCCCAGGTCACTCCGAGCTGAGGAAAAGAGGTTCCTGGAGCAGCAATGGGAGGATTGGCAACACTGACACAAACAAGAGAGGCCCTGTTGGTAAACACCCATTTTAGGAACACTTCTCTCCCAGTCTGGTACATAGGAATAGCCGACCATGAGGTTTTCGGGCTATTTTAGGCAAGAAAGAACAGCTAGACTCTGGAGCAGGGAGACACAAATAGAATGACTCATGCCGAGCAGAGGAACAGGCTGAATGGAGCTGCAGTTGAGGCTACTTCGGGAGCACCCAAAGTCTCCTGGCACACCTGCCGGCCTTGTCCTCCCTGATGACCAAGAGCAGGTCCTGTCCTTTGCACTGGGGCCTGGCACTCAGGCCAGCCTGGGTTGAGGCGCTGCACAGGACAGCCGGTGGATATACCCAGATGTCCCATCTGGTAGGGGTGTCCTGAGGATGGCCTTGCTCTTTCCCCACCCCCTTGGCTGGGTAGGTCCATGATTTCTTGGTGAACAGTCTTACCAATCTGCTAGACTCATTTACTTTCCTGGTCATCTCTGATGACCCCAAGGTCTACAGCAGGCTCGGGGTTAAACGTTCCCACTCCTGCCACACCTTACCTGACGTTGCCCTGGGAACCACCATTAATGAAGCATCTACTTGTAGGAAACATGATCTGGGCTTCAAATGACCAATGAAAGTGTTTGAGCATTTCTCCGTCTGTAAGTCGGGGAGCTGGTGAAGATCTATAATATTCCCTGAGTGCCTCAAGTTTTTTTTTTCACCAAAGCAGAATATAAACAAAAAGGAAAGAAAATAAGAAGGAAAGCAAGCTTTTTATTTCAAACCTCTTCCACGAAACACTTCAATCTGCTTTATTACAGAGATAGTAAAAGTAATGGGGTTAAATTTAGATAAAAGCAAGGAGACACGGTAACTTTTATTTTAAGTTGCACAAAGCATATTTAAAAAGGTCTCTCTGGGTAAATGCTCTAGGCTGAGTCGCACCAAGCCGGAAGGGTTTCTCGTTCTGCCCACTGACAAGGGAAGGCTCAGAGAATGTGTCTCGTCTGTAGGCAGCACCCCCAGCATCTGATCCGTACCTTCTCCAAGCTGACTGAGGTGCATAGACCACCTGTTATAGGAAGGGGCCCGGAAGCCTCCTTCAGTCTTGCCTAGAGGCAGGAGCTGGGTGGGATCATGCCGGGATCAAGGGATCTTCCAGCCGGGAAGGATAATGCATAATTAGGATGAACAAAAAATAGGAAACTATAGGAATTAAAGTTCCCTGCATTTCCTACCTAAGATGGTACTTAGGGAGAGAAGTTGGGGCAATACCCAAGCGATTAAAAATATCTGGCATATGGACCGTCTGAATGCACGTAAATGCTAGTGGTTTCAGGACATCAGCAGCAGTGAGGTTACTTCGCACTTGGCCTCTCACTGTCTGGTGGGGGTGGCAGACAAATGTATTTCGGATCCGAGATGAAGGCTGTGTTAGAGATAGGCACAGCTTCGGGGGGGGGCTGCTGAGGAGGGGGCTCTGATTCTTCGGAGGAGGGGACCTCAGTCTGGATCTTGAAACAAGTGGAAATTAAGCGGCAGACCTGTGAGGGCAGCCTCCCTGGTGGGCTGAAGCCCTGGCGGGGAAGTGGCAGGAGGGGAAGCTGGAGAGGGCAAGGTGTCAGCCGCAGAGGACAGAATATGCCAGTGAGGGAGTGTAGATCTCCTCCCGAAGCTGAGGGAAGCTGGGGAAAGATTTTAAACATGGTCAGATGGAGGTGTCTCTCTCCAACCTTGGATGGAGAGTGACTAGAGGGCAGTGACATTGGGCAAGGCAATGAGCAGGTGAGAGATGGCCAGACCGGAGGGGGCAGGGAAGCAGGAAGCGACTCTGGGGCATCCAGGATGAAGGATGAGCTCGTCCCTCGGCTTTTGCCCTTTCTCGGGGAAGAGGCATGCCCGAGAAGCGAGCTTGCCACTGTCTAGCCCGGGCGTGCTTCCCCATAACAAATGCATCTGAGGGTTTGTCTGGGATTCGGTTCAGCAACAACTGCACTGCTGGGACTGGGCTGCCCTTGGCCCGCTCACTCTGAGCAGTCAGTAGCTTACCCTCAGCTGAGAGGCGGCTCTCCCCAGGGTCCCCAACAGGGCCTCCCAGCTCTGGGCTCTGGACTTCGGCTCTGTCACAGCAGCCACTCTGCAGTCTGGAGGGTCTCCCCACTCAACTCCAGCGTGCCCGGTCAGGGGCCCCGAGGAAGCAGCGAAGGGCAGTACTGAAGGGGGGCCAACAAACTGGGCTCCCACCCTGGTAGGCCACAGCTCTCTCCGGGCCTGGCTTTCCATTTCCAGGAAATGAAGAGCTCAGTCTAGTGATCTCTCGAGTTTCTCTTAGCACAGCAGTTCTCAGACTGTAGCACGCATGACGATCCCCTTGGGCTTGTTACAACACAGATGGCTGCGCTCCACCCCAGAGACTCTGATCCAGTAGGTGTGGGGTGGGGCCTGAGAATTTGCATTTCTACCAGCTCCCCGGGGCTGTTGCTGCTGCTGCTGGTGGGGAGCCGACTTTGAGAACCATGTTTTCCATCTCACATTCTCTGAGAGCAGTGTGTAGTCACGCCATCTGGGTCGTTCAGCCCCTTAAAACAGAGAACCGCCCTATTTCAGTTGGTGAATGCGGGGTCCAGGTTGATTCTCACACACCGGTGCTAAGCAGCGTTCTCTGGGCTTCTGGCCCTGGGAATGTTCTGAAGGAAATGGGCGCTGCTGGTGGCAGCTGGGAAATCGGGGTGACGCGGGAGCAGATGCGAGGCCTGAGATCTCCTGGTGCCACCTGCCGAGCGGAGCGGTCACTTTGCCTTTGCCTGCTTCTCCGTCCCCTATTCAGCCTCCTCTCTCCTGATCTGTGGGAAATCAATGCCTGCAAGGTATTAGAAAAGCCATCGAATTGCCCTTACCTGCCACCAGGTGACACCTGATACTGATTTAGCTTATGAAAGTGATTCGCAGGTTTGCCGAAGCCTGGAAAAGATCAAATGTTATGAACCTCGTGATCCCATCTTCCTTCTCTGCTCTCAGCTAACACTAGAGGAGGTAATTGGGAAATAATAGACCAAGGAAGCGTTTTTGGTGTGCTCAGAAGAACAAAATGCAGGAGAATCATTTCATTGGGAGAGAAGGGATTTTAGTATCACTCGTTTTTATTTAAGGCAATTTTCTCTTTAAGCCCAACATCCTCCAGACTTGACCATTATAGAACAACAATTTTAACACAACCAGTAAATCAAAGAAAAAATTACCGTGGAGGGAAGGTTTTTACAGATGTTCCAATGGTTATGTATCTGGCAGGTGGCTTAGAGCTGGGAAGGGAGGGAGTCTTCCAGGGAGTCTGTGCTGAGGCTCCCCCGCCCCTCGGAGGATACGCTCTCTCTTTTAGTAGGGGAAGTATTGGTAATAAGACAAATATTTACTAGCTTGTGACTGCAGGCAATTTCAATGTCCCTGAGTCTTGATTTATAATAATAAATTATAAACTTCTTTGGTAGGGTTGTTGTGCAAAATGAAATAATGACAAGTGGCCAGTCCCGGATAGGAAGTGTTAGGCGTTGCTCTCATTATTGTGCAGACATCAGAAGTAATAGCAGTGGCATGGCAGCCTTCGCAGGAGGGCAGGGTCTTCGCTCACTAATGCTGTGGCACCACGGCGACTCGACCCTCCACACTGTTTTGTCCACACAGGAGAACCACATGCCCCAGCCTCCTCTGCAGTTATGTTAGGAACACGTGACAGAATTCTGCCCAGTGGGATGCAGGTGCAGTGACGTGATGAGCTGGTTCCAGGCTCTCGCTTACATTTTACAAAATCCTCCGAACCTTTCTTTCCCAGCCGCATTGACCTTGAGATCTTATAGCCCGTGTGTTTTAGCTACAAGATGGAGGAGGGCTATCGGACCTGCATTATAATTTATTGGAGTAATAAATAAACATTTTCATGTCAAGACCCTGAGACTTGGGAGTTTATTTGTTACTGCAGCATTGCTTATACTATTCTGAGAAACACAAATGTCTACTGCCTGTTAAATAGTAAATTAGACACTTGAATAAATAATATGACCTCGTTTGAGCTTCACAAAAACACTGCAAGTCTGTTGGTCTCCTTCACCGGCTGGCTTACTGCCCCATCTGCCCTCTGCAAACATGGTTTGTGTTGGTATATACTATACTGCAGAGAGCTTCTATAGTTGAGAAAGAAGGATTTCTAAAGCTGGCTACTGTTGTGCTTAGAATTTCTTTTTCTTATTAGTAGAGGACAGATCTGCCTTTGTTTGACAATGAAGGAATTTCATGTTCTTAATCATGCAAGTTCCATAATGGGATCTCTGTTGGCAATTCGTAATTGTTGTATCTTATTTGTAGACTGTTCTTTTGATCATTTTGTGAATCATAATTTACTCTTATTAATTATTTTGCCATGTATGATATCTTGAGTTAAATGAACTTCATAACATTAGCTGTCTTTTGTTTACAATTTGATTCAATGCCGGCCTTCACTACCTCTATACTATTAGGTAGTACGTCCGGTAACTATGGTTCCCATACTTTGCTTTTACATTTTATATGTGTGTTTGTTCACCGTTCATTATCGCTCATTTATTGTCCGCATCGTCTCACCGCTAGAATGTGTGTATCCCAATACCTACAATTGAGATTTTCATAGATTCATATGCAATTGTTAACAATACAGAGAGATCTCTTGTACGCTTTTCCCTGTTTTCTCCAACACTTTGCAGAACTATAGTATGATATCATACCCAAGACACTGACATTTTATACAATTTACCAATTTTATTCTGATGTCCCTGGTTTTCCTTGTACTCATGTGCGTGTGTGGGCGTGTGTGTGAATTAGGTTCAATACAATTTTATCATTCGTGTAGGCTTGTGTTTCCACCACCACAACTGAGATGCGAAGCAGTTATAATACCACAAAGATGCCTTCTGTAGCTCTAGGGTACCTGAGAGAAAACAAGTAGTTAATGCTTTTAAATGTTGTCTCAGTAACTCTAAGAATCCTAGTGAAAAGTACCATTTTAAAATTGTTTTCTTTTCCTTGATTGATTTGTTGTTGTTGTTGTTTTGGTTCATCTCAGTTTCTTCTTCCACGCTGTTGAATTTTCTCAAAGGCGTTGTGACCCTTGGCTGACTCTTCCCATTCCCGAGTGGAAGACAAGGTTGTTTGGTGTAGAGGGCACACAAGGGCCCATTTGCACTGCGCAAGCCCTTGAGGCCAGTGCTGATGTTGAACTTGGGCAGACAAGCAGGTTCACCACTTGTGGTGATTCCCACCACTGCCGAAATACATTGGCCTTGACCCTTGTCACAGCACTTCTCCTGTGTTTTACTCTTCGGTGGCCCAGTCTCCATCTCCGTTTGCTGGTCTGCTGAGGAGTTTGGGAGACACGCAGTCTTTCCTGCCCATCGTCTCTGACACCACGCTGTGGGCCTCAGGGCCAGCCAGGTACAGAAGCTGCAGCCCACCCCTCTGTGACTCCAGGAGGCACAGGACCACGCAGCCCAGAGGCTAACACCCCAGTGGACGCTAAGGGTGCTCTCCCGGAGGGCTATGCACGATCAATCCGTTAGGTGAGCAAAGAAAAGCTTAGCACTTTTACTGACATGAATTTATCTAAAATATGAGAGGCAGTCAGGCTTACTTCCTTTAGCGTATGGTTGTCATTCCTGAAGTGAGACTAGGAACTCCTTAATCCACTTGTTTGCTTGTTTGATTGTCTTGGGCGGAATCGCAGTTTGTATCTTCTTGGCTAAGGAGATTAATAGATAATACATTCCATTAAAAAATGTAATCCTTGCAAAATGGTTAAGTGATTAAAAATTCTGGCATAAAAAATGTGAGTCAAAGAGAATTTAAAAATGCCAACACTGGTAAACAACTGGAGGATCGCGAAGCCCATGCTTCTAACTTTCATCCACTGCATTATGTGATGAAAATAATGACGACTGCATGAGATTTGATGAGGATCTGGTCCCTACAGTTCAGAACCATCACGAAGACTATTTGGAAGATAATGTCTCACTCATGATCATTAAGGATTAATCTCACTTAAGGATAAATTATGTTGAAGTATTTGCTAATGAGTGTAGAATACATATATACTTTATAAATAAATTTATATAAATTGTGGGTGTGTGCTTATCATTATTATTTTTTAATGACAAGAGTGTGTGACTCAAAACAATTTGGAAACCATGGCTGTAGATTGTCCGCCACCTAATGATTCTGATTATCACTCCACAGCCAAACTCGAGCTGGGAGACCCTCTGGCGCTCCCCTGGGAAGCAGTGCACTTTCAGTTGCTAGAACCTTCTCCCTCATGGTTTCGAGTGCAATGATTCAGTCACATCTGTATTCTATTGTCCATAAATTTTTTATCATTTCTGTTCCATTGATGACACTTTTCCTTATATTTAAGGGGCTGCCATGGATTTATTCTTTTTGCCAAATGTCACGACACTTTTGTGTGATCCTGCAGGGGAGACGACAATGCATATGCAGAGGCCGCCATCCCAGATCGAAAGCCAAAAGGTTGCTATTGAACTTGGAGAACAAGAAATTCCCCACTGAATGTCTCCTCTGCAAACCATACTTTCTTTTTATTTTCTGTTGGTCTTTATTAAAACAAAAGTCGAAACAAACAAAAACAGCCTGACTCAGGAATCAGAGGACGGAGCATGCAAGCTGAGATTTTGTAATGTGGTGGAGGACTTACTGGGCCTGATGGGGTTTGGCAGGTTGTCCAAGGGGAAGGTAGGACTGGGGGGGGGGGGGGCAAGTTGTTCTTGTCACCGGGTGGTGTTATTTAAAGGGAAATTAGGAAGGACTATTTATTTCCACCTAGAAAAATCTCCCCACCAGTGTGGAGCTACCATCAGAATTAGAATCAAGCATCTCCCACCCAAACCTGTCGCAACCACAATGAGGCCCCTCCTGGAGCCCTTCCCTGCTTAGGTCCTTGGAGAGTCCTGGGTTTGCTTTTAACGAGGGAGGCTGTTTCTTTACAACAAGGCCCTCCCACTGCCTCACTTTACGATGCACACACTCCCTCCTAAATATGTCAAGTAGCACATTCAACACAAAAATGAATTTAAATTAATTGGGTTTGAGATTCCTTTTTCGAAGAATTTCATGAGGCCCTTTGAAATAACAAAAATGTCACAAACACGGGTTGGGAAGCAGACATCAGGTACAAAGAGTATGCTGGAGGAAGATACAGTTGTCAAAAAGGTATTTTTTTCCCCTGCAGTGACAGGTAGCTGTGACAGCTCTGGTTTGTCAGCAGGCAGACACATGAGGATGAGGGGATCAGAAATGAAAGATGCCAGTGAAAATAATTCCTTCCATGGCTGTGAAGTGATCATGACATTGCTGTATCATAACACAGCACTGAAGACAGGATCAAAATGAAATCTCTCAACCTGCAGATGAAGTTTTTACCTGGTAATGCCCTCTCTCCAGCCCTTTCTATATTTTTATATTCCCCTGAGGGTGAACGGGAAGGGACAGGACTGAGGAGATGGCCTGTCCATGTCCGTGGATTTCTGGAGGCTGCTTCAGACTATGTGGTTTTCAGGTTTGTGTTCCTGAGAGAATGGTCCCAGGGAGCCTGGGTGCAGAAAGTCCCTGGGACTGTGAGGTGGCTTGTAGTGCTCCGGGTCCAGCACCAGGGGGAGACCTACCTTCTGAACCAGGAGGCACAGATACCTCTGTGTGATAGTCCCTTTGTACTAGCGCCCTTTTCCATCTTCTGAGCATTGCAGGTCATGGGAAGGGTGTTTACTTTCTTATTAAAGGAAGTCTTAGAGAAATACTCTCTCCTCAAAGATTTTGGAAATAGGTGATGACTATTATAGTTACTTTCCCGAATGAACAGAGGCTGAGGGCTATAGCTAAGAACATAGCTGGCCACAGAGTCCTGTTTACCTGGACACTGGGATGCTCCGTCTATCAACCAGCCATAACAATGGAAATGTCACTTTCTTCTGGGTGGGTCTGAGTTGAAGTGGCCGTGGCCAAGGGCCAGAAAAGGGCTCTCAGGGTATTAAGCTCAGAATGTGGGTGAGTGCAGGAGCCAAGGGCTGTAGTGGAGTAAGAGGGTCACCTGGATGGGTCTGAAATACCTGCCCCCTTATGTGATCTACTATGGCTCCACTTTCCTGGGTTTTCCTGAACATTTGAAAAAACAACTGTATGTAAATAAATAGCCTGCACTAATTCTTGTGACAATGAGTTTCCTGAGCTCACCATCTATACTGGGTAGAAGTTCTTCTTTTTACACCTTCAAATTTAAGGCCAACCCTCTTAGCCTACTGCTTTGGAGATTGGGGAAAAGGTTTATATTCATCCTAGCACTGCGTTATTTTGGAAAACCTGGCAAGTCCGCATGTCTGCTGCCCATTGGTAACTGTGAGCTACCAGGTCTACCCTTAGGTATCAAGCCATCATTTTATCTGTCCATTGAAAACATATAGGGGTCTTCTCCAAAACCCTACTAAAATTATATTAAAAAAATAACAGGCATAAACCTTCAAGGACACAGAGACTATGAGAAAAGCAGCAGCAACGGTATTTTTGAAAGCTGGATTGCAGATGTACAAGTCATATGTGACAGCATAAAGCGAACTGAATCCAAAGATCACAATCAGGACAGATGAAAAGCGAACTGGTTTCCAACCACAAGCTCTCAAAAGGCTCATGACTCGCTTCTTCCAGGACCCTTAGAGTGGGAATGACCAGACCTAAAATCAGGATAAGTGTGGTTCTCTAGATCCCTCCCACTCCAAGCCTTCTGTCCTAGAGAGAGAAGAAGAGGAGGTCTCTGTCTGAAGGCCCCAGGCCCATGTGAGGCAAGGTCACCAGAAGAGAAAGAGAGGGATTATATGCAAGCTTATGTACTGGATGTTGAGGCTGCCCGTCCCCTTTTCACTATTAGCTCCCGGGGCTCTGCTAGCCAGACTTGACCTCCTCGGAAGGAGATCAGAAGAATCTCTTCTGAGGAATCTGACCAGCCTAGGATAACAGACCTGAAGTTAATGAAATTGAAGTTTTCCAAAGAAAAGTTCAACCAGCACTTCACAATGTGACATTCACAATAGGGACATTCTAGTCACTTGCACAGAGCTCCCAATCAGACCTTCAGTTTCCTAATCTTCAAGGTAAGCGGACAATCGAACATAACCAAAAAACAGAAGAAGTCCTCTAATTTAAAACATAGAGATAGAAATAAATGGGAGAAAAAGCAACTTGGGGGAAATGCAAGAATAAAACAGTAACAACAGCAGCAACAACAAAACCCTATCAATAATGTTTTCTGATGACTAGTAGAAGAGATCTCCATACAACAAAAGAAGAGGAGGCTATCAATATTAACATTTAGGAAGCAAAGATACAATCTGGAAAATTAAAAATATGATTATAAAATATGATGATTGATAAAAAGCACAATGGAAGGATTGGAAGATAAAATTAAAGATACATCCTAGAAAGTAGAAATAAGAAGAAAACGAAAAGAAAAAGAAAAGAGATGTAGTCTAGGAGAAACCACAGAACATTTTAAGAAAGTCCCAGAGATCCAGAATCTAAATAATAGGAATCCCAAAAGCAAGAACAGAGAAAATGGAAGAGAGGCTTTTCTTTCGTCCAGGAAGAAATTAAGGAAACTTCTCTGAATTGAAGGGCATGTCTTTCCAGGTTAGAAAGACCAACTGAGTTCCCAGTAAAAAACAGAGCTTCCTTCCCCTCTTCCTCCCCTTCCTCCTCCACCTCCTCCTCCTCCTCGTCCATGAAAGTGAACACATACCTGTGATTATTTACAGCATTGGACTATAGGCAGAACAGAACTGTAATCCCCGGAAGAAGGGAAACTCAACATGAGCTGACCCCAAGTTCACCTGGCTTTCTGTCTGGGGACACTCCTTCTATCCTAGTGCAGAGAGGTGGAGCATCATCTCATTGAACTGAGAAGGTGGGTACTGGGGTTTGAAGCTGCTGCCATGGAGTAGCGGGATGGCTTGAACACACAGAGGAAGGACCTGTAATGCCCTCAGGGAGCAGATTCTGCAGGACAAAAGCTGGACAGAGGTCCCTGATGGCTCAGTGTTGGGAGACATTAGAATTTGGACCTAGTCAGTGAGAAGAGTCCTTGTGAACTTCTGAAATAGTCTAGGGATCCCCAGAGCACCACATCTTAGCTATAAAGATCATATGCTTTATAAGAAACAAAAAAAATGGACATCAATATAGGCAGAAACATCCTTAACAAAATATTGGTAAATTGGATCTGGCACTATATAAAAACAGCCACTTCAGCTAAGTGAAATTTATCCTGGGAATGCAAGTTGGCTTAATATCTCAAAAATAATGTAATTTACTGCATTAACAGGATAAATGGAAATTGTGATTATTTTAATAGATACAGAAAAATGTTTGACAAAATTCAACAACTATTCATGATAAAAATTCTCAGAAACTAGGAATAGAACAAAATTGCTTCAAACTGAAGAAGAGCATCTATCAAAAAATCCTCTAGCTAAATATTGTACTTAATGATGAAGTAGTCAACACTTTTCAGCTAAGCTTAGTATCAAGGCAAAGATAGTTACTCTCATCACTTCTGTTCAACTTTGCATTGGAGGTTCTAGCCATTGTAATAAGGCAAGATATAGAAAAAGTTACAAAGATGTGAACAAAGAAGTAAAATTGCCTTTATTCACAGACAACATTATTGTGTATGTAGAAACCTTAAGGAATCTACCACACACCAAAAAACCCTACAGAATGTAACTCATGAAATTGGCAAAGCACAGAATATAGAGTCAATACAGAATACAAATGAATATCTGTAAAATAGCAGCAAACAATAGGAAAATGAAATTATAGCACAGTACGTACACTTTAATCCAAACTTTAAGATATGATAGATGATGGGTAGATAGATGATAGAGAGAGAGATATATAGATAGAATAGGGATATAAGATGGAGAAAAAATAGATCACAAGAATGTATATGAACATTTCCTCCACGAACAGAACAATATCTATTCCACTGTAGTTTTCATCGTCATAATAAATGGCACTTCTGTCTACCCAGTTGCTCAAGCCAGAAGCCTGGAAATCATTCCTGACCATACCTCTCTCTCAAGCACCACAGCCAAACAATCACCAAATTCTGGTAATTCTTCCTTCAAAGACAGCTTTAATCTGCCCACTTCTCCCCGTCTGAGTTACAATCACCCTAGTCCAAACTATTATCATTTCTCACTGGGACAGCCTCCTAAATCCTTTTCCCAAATCTAACACATTTTCTCCAAAACAATTATCGTGATCTTTTAAAAAGTAAACTGATGGTGTTCCTACTCTGTTTAACATGCTTCAGAGGCTTCCAATTGCCCCTAAATCTACCCAGACTATAAGAGATGCTATGTGAGCAGAGAGAAAGGTGGAAAAGCCCCCAGCACTTCCCTTCCTCCTGCTCTCTAACATGCTGTCAATGCATTCCATTGGCTAAGCGTGACCAGATGCAGTGGATAAGGGGCTATGGGAAACGCTACCTGCGGGGGTCTGTCTCCCTCTGCCCTCACCTCCAAGACACAAAATATCAGAGGAAAGATAAGGAATGGACCTGAAGGTACATAAGTGCAGGATCTGCTTTATCTGGAGAGGTCAAGGAGTCCTCTCAGGAGGTGACTTCAAACTGGGCCTTGAAGGATGGAAAGAGCAGCTATTTGAAGAATGCAGGAACATGGGCTCCAGGCACGGGTGAATGCTCACAGGTAGAATAAAGGAATTGTGCTGTGTTTGAGGAACTGAGAGAAAGGCAGCATGTCTGGGGTATGGTGAGTGAGGGGCAGAGAGACTTGAGGTGACTGGAGGGAAGGACATGGGGCTGAACATGCAGGGCCCTGAGGACTGTGATGCAGCATCTGGACTTCATTTTAGGTGGCATAGTCTGGGGAACATCCATTCTGAGAAGATTCTTTCTGGCTGCTGTCTGGAGAATGGATCGGCCCAGGTCACGTGAGGAGGCAGGGAGCCCAGAGGAGGCTGCTGTGGCGATGCAGACCAAGAATTGGGAGTGGGGGTGAAGAGCACTGGGCAGAGTTTCCTTTACCCCCTGGCTTAGTGAGAGCAGGAGGGGGCCCAACACTCCCAGGGCTTCCTCTCAGTCTAAAGACAACTTCTCTCGGGGCCCTTGATTACTGAGGCTCTTTCCTCCTCATCCTGAGAGCTGCTTGGCTGGAGCTGGGGTAGCTTATGACCCGAAAACCTTACTGATTCAGTCCTTCTTCCTTGGAGCTTCCTGACTGTCTGGGTATCTTCCTCCAGACACTGGGGCACAGTTCTCCTGGGCCACAGGCCACTCACACTGACTGTGTATGAAGTCAGTGGATTTAGGGGAAGGAAAGAGAATGTGTCTGAGAGGGCTAGGACTTTCCTACCTTGGGCCTTGATTCACTCACTTCCTTAAATTCCTTTCTAAACTGCCTGTTTTCCAGCCTATTTCATCTTCTCTCTAAAGAACCGGTTAAAGGTAATGGCCCCCTTCCAGCCCAACCCCATGTGCGTGTAACTCACATACCAAGGGAAGTGTCCGTGATGACAGTCCTTTTACCTCCTGTGTCTGTGGCTGGAGCACCCACCTCCAAGCAGGAAGCTTGTCATCCACTCAGCATTCATAGCCACCAAATGACTAAAAACAATCTACTTACAAGGCCACTAACCAATTTCTTGGGCTCAGTCCTATATCTGCTCTGTTCTAGCCCTAGGCTCCTTCTCTGGGTTTGAAGAGCTTTCACTGGGTTTTAAGGGAAGTGACTTCCATAGTCAGGAGGACGCTCCAAGCACATCAAGCAGCACTTGGGACAGAGCTAGGCTACAGCTGAGGCATTAGGCCGAGTTGGAGCTCGCAGCTGGCTTTGACCAATCACCTTTTCAACTCATTTGCATACTTTGGACATTTATTGGGCATTATCTTTGTGCCCATCCCTGTTCTAAGTGCTATAGTGAATAAAAATTAATCTCAAGGTAGGTTCTCACCTGTACACATTACTTGGTGGAATAAACCCCTTATTCATTCAGCCAACAGTAGTCTTTCCTGCCTAGAAATGCATCGTGCCCCTTTTCCAACCCGGGGAAATCTCACCTTTTGGTGGCCATACTATGGCAGTAAGGATTCAAAGGAGCTCCAGGGGGCTGCCAGGGTAAGGCTGTCTTGGAGTGGTGAGTGAAGAGGCAAATCTTTGTCAGCCCCAAATTTGAATCCTGCCCTAATCAGACAGAATTCCCCCATAGGACTCTCCTTACAACATTCCCAAGAGATGGTTGGCCATGTACCCTCTGCTCTCCCACCTGCAGCATCGGGTTTGCTGTAGGCCAGCGTTACTCACTCTGAGCCTGGAGTTCTGAAGCTCTGTCATATACTGAGCGTCAACCTACCTCCTTGTACTGTGATTGCTCTATCTTTCCAATGACTCAGAACAAGGCATCCTCGCTTTTACATGAAGTCCTGAAGTGAAGTCTTCTGAATGTTTTCTGGGCTCAACCACCCATTTTTCCCATCCCCCCTCCTAAGGCTTAGTTTTTCTTTCCCTCATCACCCTGGGGGCTTCCTATAAGACATACTCCCTATGATGAGGTCTGAGCCCAGAACCAAACCTAGCACTCCGGGTTGGAGAAAGGTTCTTACTTGAGTTCACTGGGGTTATCAACCCATCCATCCATAGGGCACTTGGCTTCTCTCATTTCACCTCTCTGTATTTTGCTTTCCTGATCCATCAAAGGAGGATAACCATAGTACTTGCCTCATAGGGTTGTCTCGGGGTTAAAGCAGATAATGTGTGTAAAGCACTTAACAAATGACTAAACATGGTTAATCAACTTAGCGTGGGTCACCTCTGGAGCCTGAGACAAAGATTTGTGGACAAGAAATTTATTTTGGCAAGAGAGGTCAGGGAATGGAAATGGGGGACGGGGAGGTCCATATACCAGTTCTAGGAAGAGGGAAACAGAAAGGAGAGAAGACCAATACATAGTACGTTCTTGAGTTGGTCACCGCTGGTGTCAGCTGGGGCCCAGTCCTGCTGGGATCCACTGTAAACCAGTGTCTCACAGAAATGTCCACCTGAGGATGCAAGAGGAACTCATTTATTGTTGCCCATTAGCCAAAGATGGCCTTATATTGTGTTAACCTCCTCACACTTTCTGGTTGTATATTGAATTTCCAGCAGGTTCCCAAAATGTCTCGTTACTGAGGAATCTGAGTCTCAAAAGTAAAAGTGACAAGGCGCAGCTGAAGCAAGGCACCATCGAGCTACACTTGGATAAAAGTGGCTGTCCCAGCAAAAGCTGGAGTGAAATGCGGGTTAAAAGATGTGAAAAATGGCACAAGGTGTGCCCAATACATAGTGCTTCACCAGTTTTTGTTATTTCTCTTCTTATCATCAAAATTAAGGCAAGCCCAAGGTCACATTCACCCTTTGTCAGCCACATGCTGGTCCTGGTCGGTTAGCATAGAACCAGTTTCCCCCGTAACCTCAGAGCCACATAGTGACCTCTACTGTCTAACAGCACCAACTTCAAACAAACTGCACACTCAGCAAAGCATTCTGGTCCCCCTCTGCTGCGGTCTCTCTTTGTAATCCTAAGGTATCCTAGGCTTACTGAATCAGAATTTCCTAATCTACAAAATGGGTGGCCAGGGGTAGGAGGAGGGCGGCACCACAGAGCCTGTCTTCAAGTTGGAGGGAAGGGCTTTTCAAAGGCACCTACAAGCAGGAACTGTGGAGTAGTCTGCTCAAAAAGAAGATGGGGTACCCTCCATTTGCCAGGGGTCCCCAGAGGATGCAGAAGTGGCCCTGGATAGTCTCTGTGGAGCACAGAGAAAATGAATAAGTGGCATTGAGCTCTGTAGCTGTCCAGGTGGGCACCAAGGGAGAGGGTAACAGTCTCAGGAAGGGTGTTGGGTACACTAACCACTGGCTGACACACCCCACGGGCAAGTCACACTGCCCTCAATGTGGGAGAAGTATGGGGGTAACAAGACAGACCAGACCCTGTCCTCCCTACTTCAAGTTCCCTTGGCCAAAATCTGGCCTATGACGAGAGAAAGTTGCCATCTAGACTGGAAGAGTCTGGAAATGCCTGGAATTTTCCAAGCTACACTTGAAAGATGGGAAGAGATTTGACAAAGCACAACTGAAGGCAGAGATTGGAGGAAAACCTCTTCATGTGTGTGCCCTGCAGAGTTCAGACAGTTCAATTAACCGGTTACATTTGTGGAGCTGAATGCCCGAGTGGACCACTGCGGGGCCGGTTCACAGCGTGCCTCCATCTCTGACTTACTTCCCTGCAAAGCAGTCCACGGAGTAGAAAGGTTCAGGGCAGCCTTCCCGCCCAAATCAGGACGCCATGCTTGATTGTCTTCACTCCTTCCCTGGAAATGATGCTGAATACGAATCAGATGGAGCTGCTGTCTCCTACTTTTCTGTAATTTCACCCGGGAAGGCGACTGGCCAGGGCGGGGTAATTACCCCTGGCCTTCCCATCTGTGCTGGAGATGAAGCCTGGCGCTCAGCCACGGTGCTCTGATCTGTGCTCCAGGCACAGGAGCTCCTGACAAGCAAGCTGACACTTCCATTGCTCTCATGCCAGAGCGAGGCACAACTTTAATTAAATGGAGTTGCTTAAAACTGCGGCAGAAGAGCTGGGGCTCAGACAGCCTCTTCTCCTATGACATCACCCTGCTTGCGGGTGTTCTTTCTCCTTTCCTCTGGACTAATCTTCCCTTGGCAGCTGCCGTCCTCTGACTTCAGACCACTGAGATTTCTTTAACTTCTGCCTTCAAAGCTCTTTGCAAAAATAAACTCGGAGGCAGATCTGGTGGGGAGTGGGGGCAGAAAGAGCTTCCTCTCTATGGGTTGCCCCTTTGGAAAGAGTGAATTTTTTCTGTACTTTCTCCTGCTCGCCCTCTAGCCCTGTCTAGTTGTGTATGTTTAATAAAAGTAGAAAATGTGACCACCCAATTGAGCATTGCATGTTTTCTCAGAAGTATCTAATCTGATTATATTCTAAGGACATGGGTACACGCTGCAGGGAAAATAAGCCATGTCTCCCAGTAACCACGTTGCCATGATGGCCGGGAGAGTCCCTCCAGGGCAGAATTGAGGAAAATGCTTGAATCTTCTGGACCTTGAGCACCTCCGTCCCAGGCTGCTTCCTCAGCACAACTCTGGGAGTGGAGGGGGACGGGGGACTGGGAGGAGGGCACGGTCATATTTCCACATGGGTCTGGCCGAGCTCCAGTTGGCTGACCTCCCAGCCACCATGGCCAGGCACTCCTTTTGCTGGCGAGGACCAAGACCAAGACCAAGACCGGGGCTTTGTTTATTTTTGTGTGTAGTTGTTTGAAAAGGGGTTCTCTCTTTGCTTGGAGGTGGGGATATCTTTTCCCTTTAAGTAGGATATTGTCATTCTGCTCTGGCTTCTCGAAGTTGATCTTTCATAGGCTGCCATATTTAAAGGAAGGAGAAAGAAAAACTGAATAAATAATCTCACTGTGCTTGATAGCTAGGTGTCAGAGATGGATAGAGGAAGATGGGGCCTATTCCTGGTGACTTATTCTTGGTATGAAATTTATCAGGACGGGGAGGAAAGCCTCGGAGAGAATGCTTAAGCAGAGGAAGCGGTGGACGATGGACAGACTCATTACCTCCACCTTCTGCGGTGTGATCTGAAGGAACGGGGTGTGATCCGAAGGAACGGGGAAAATAGTGCCTTTGTCTGCCCCCTCTTAACGATTTTTAATTTTTAAATGCATTAAAATTCTTTTTGAATAAGTGAAAAGTTCTGAAGGTTTTTTAATAACTCTGACTTGACTAAAAGTTGGATTGAGAACGTCATTTTTTTTTTTCTGGAAAATTTCCCCAGCCTTTGAAGTACTCCCAACTATATTCTCCCTTCAGAGAGAAAATGGTTGTTTTGAAAGTTGCCTTTTAAGCAGCAACGCTGTTTTTTCTCTGCTGAGAGCTGCTCTTGTGCACTTCAAAAGCAGAGCGTGTCAGCCTTCTCCACCCTGTTTCTCCCCTTTGAAGTAAGTGTGGGGGCAGCGCTGTCTCTTAATCACCCTCTCTGGCATTTCCACGGCACTTTACAGTTTTCAAAGCTCTCCCACAGCCATTATCTTATTTGATCCTCACGACAACCTCTGAGGGAGGCAGGGCAGGTATCTTTATCCCCATTTTCCAGATGAGAAATCTGGGTCTCAAAGTGATGGAGCTTTGTCCCAAGGGGACAGGCCCCCAAAGCCAAAGGAGATTGGAGCAGTATCGAGCCTTTGATGGCTGTCTCAGCGCTCTTCCTACCAAAGTGCATTGCCTTGCCCAATTGGCATTTGGGGGACCAGGACTGAGAAGCTGGTGCAACTGAGATACTTAGCATTGGCTCTGACCGGTGTCTGTGACATGTGTGTTCTCCGAGGCTTTCTGTGTGCTCTTCTGGGAACTTCCACGGATAGACACACATTAACAACCCCCCTGCTACAACAAGCAAAATAAACTCAGAAATAAAGCTCAGCATCGATAGGTGTTATCCCCTGCTCCCATGCTCCCCACGTTCCAGCAGCTGAGGTTTCTTCCCCCACCTCTGCACTCTCCCAGGCCGGGCCCCCAAAGCAAGAATTTCCGATGCTCTGTCGCATAGGTCCTTGGCTCAGAGCTGCCGGTTCAGCTAGCCCGTGGTGATATTGTCTTCCAGTGCCTCAACTTCAGCTCATCTGGAACCTACCCCAGTACCTCATTAATTTCCGTCCATAGCTTCATCCCTATGCCTAGGGCAGAATGTAACTCAGAATTCAAGCGTCCACAACCAGCGTCATCTCTTTTACCTGGACGTCCAAATGCTTCATGCTTGAGACACTTCATTTATTCACCTCATCGACTGCAAGCACCTTACACATCCAGCAAGGACCTTACACACAGTGACCGCCTCAGGGTTCGGCAGAGAGACGAGGGAGTCCAATGCACAATCAGGCAACAAAGTGTTGGTGTCGGAGTGCCAGGACGGCGCTGAGCGCAGGTGCCAGGACGGGGCTGAGCGCAGGTGCTGCGGCCATCTCAGGCCAGAAGTGAGACTGAGTGAAAGAAGTCAAGCAGAGAAAGACAATTATCCTATGGTTTCACTCATTTATGGAACATAAGAACTAGGAAGATCAGTAGGAGAAGAAAGGTAAGAAGAAAGGGGAGTAAACAGAAGGGGGAATGAGCCATGAGAGACTATGGACTCTGGGAAACAAACTGAGGGCTTCAGAGGGGAGGGGGTGGGGGAATGGGATAGGCTGGTGATGGGTATTAAGGAGGGCACGTATTGCATGGAGCACTGGGTGTTATACACAAACAATGAATCATGGAACTTTACATCAAAAACCAAGGATATACTGTATGGTGACTAACATAACATAATAAAAAATTATTATTAAAATAAAAAAAAAAAGAAGTGGGAGTCAGAGGAGGCGTCCTGGGGAAGGCAAGGCCCAATCTGGCTCCTGAAATGTGAGTGGCTGCAAGCCAGGCAAAGATGGCTTGAGAAGGGCCCAGGGAGGGAGCAGCAAGAGAGAGGGCATTCTTGGAGGAAGGAGCAAGCACAGAGAAATGCCAGGAGGTGAGGGGAGGGTGCAACGGGGCCTAAAAGTAGCTCAGTGTGACTAGAGCACAGAGTTTGGGGAAGAGAGGGGTGATACATGAGTCCGGAGTGTGAGGGCTTAGTCATAAAGGAACACATTAAGAGTCTTGGACTTTGTCCAGGCCATGTGCAGCTTTAATAAGGGTTTTTTAAGCAGGATAATGTCATGCTCAGATTTGCATTTTAGAAAGATCATTCTAGTTGCAGCCTAGAGAACCCGGCAGATATATGCAGAAACCCAGCCCTTCCCTAGGCCTGCTCAAGACATAGGCCATTTGAAAGACAGTCAGAACAGCAGGCTGGTTCCCCATAGCTCCAGATCCTCCAAGCTCTGTACTCTTATTTAGTAAAGTCACCAGAAACCAAAAGCCGGGCCTGGGCTGTTTTAGGTCCCCCACAGACAGGCCATTGCAGAACTAGAATTTAATGATATTTCATTTATATAAGAATGATCCCTCTGGAAGGATGCTGTGTGTTTTTGTCAAGCTGAAGTGAGATGTCCATCAAATAATCAATATCCCTGATTTGAGGAGTCTCCCTTTTAGGACTTCCTTTTTTCAGCATCAAGAAACACATTTCACAAGGCTTTCCCCCATGTTATGTGGGGGTCATGTGATGATGTTTCTGGGCTGTTGGGAAGGTCAACTGTGAACACATAGGTGAGGGTTCTTGCAGTCTTTTGGGTACTACACGAATATCTGCTAACTTCTCATGGATCACACACGACTTTAATTCTAGAAAGTGATGGATGGATCCGAGCATGACTCCACCATGTGCTGTGGCTGACACCGTGGGCTAGGTATTTAATTTCTATGAATCTCTGCTTTCTTATTCCCATGTTTTGGAGACCAACACACACTCCACCGACTTAGAGGAGTGAATGAAATACATGGACAATGCTTGCCACATAGTAGGCGCTGAATGAGTATCAATGGCTTCTTCCTTCTGCAAACAAACCTGTGGGCTTCATCTCATCGGAGTGTTAGGGCTATAGAAATCAGCTTGGTTCGTTTCCTCCTTGCTATCAGGAAACTCAGAGCTAACTCAGGGCTCAGCTACAGGTCCTCCAGCATCTATTCTGTGCTCGTTTTTCAAAGTTCTGTTTGTTTTCATTTTGCCTCATTCTACATTGCATGTGTTTATGCTTTATAACCACCTCAAATACGCTTTTGAAGCTGGCAGGTTTTAGTCTGTAATAGATTTATTATAAATTTACTTGGTTAGTAAGGTCTAACTCTTAGATTTGCTCCTTCTGTGGAGAACTGACTGTCCATGTAATGGTAGGAGAAATGGTGGGTGGTCTCTTCGAGAAAAGGCCATTCATCTTGGAACAGATGCTACTGTTCAGTACTAGTTCTCTGGAGCAACGTGTTGAGTAGATACCAAAAGCAACAGTGCACACTGGCCCAGCAAAAAGGGAGCATACTATGTACATGGAAATGTTCTGGGATAATGATGCTGTTTTTAAACAAAGATTGATTGGAACTCATACAATGTCACTGGGACCTGGATTGTTTCTCTCTCTCTGCTCTGCTCCCTTTCATATATTGACTTTATGCTTAGATTCAAGTTCCAGCAAGATAGTGGTAGTAGGTCCAGTCTACAGATTTTCAGGATCAACCTTAAGCTTCTTCTGTGTTTATCCCAGAATTCTTAGGAAAGTCTTCACGCATCTCATTCACTCTGATTGGTATGTGTTATATTATTGCCTCTTCCTTCTTTCTGACCAGTGTGATGTGATGCTCTGGTTGATTTAAACCCATCTAAGACTTACCTCTGGAGCTGCGGGTGTGACATTTTACCTAATTTTCATGGATTGAGAATGACAAAATGGTGGTTTCCAAAAAAATTCAATGGTATTGCTTTTTCCCAGAGAAGGTGAATGGACGCTGTGTGACAAAATAACTAAATAAATGAAATAATGCTAGGGCCATACCAGGATCAGTTATTCACCCACTGCATCTCACCTTCTGGACTGTTCTTTCATACTTTGCTCTGTGATGCTGGGGCTGAGACTCTGCAAATGTGACTTCCCAGTCTCCCTTGTCAGCTGCCTTCCTGTTAAGCTGTGCCAATGACTAAAGGAAGACTAGAGAAACGAAGAGGGGAAAGGAGCAATTTCTTTTGGTTTTCTAGTTTCCTTCATTTTACCTCCAATAAGAGCAGAAGGTTGGCTCCAGCCCTAGCTTCTTTTGGTCCTTCCAGCATCATCCTTGCCTGAGCCCTCACCTCTAGTTCTTCACCCTTACTGTTTCTGCACATATATCTAGCATTAGTTTACATGTTCCAGAAGACAGGTGCAAAGTCTATCCCAGAGGGAAATAACTGATATGTAAAAAAAAAACAAAAACCTTGCAAGATTTTCTAATTTACATAAGCAGAGATCTGGAAAATAGTCTGGGGATGATTTATAAGGTAATAGAGCAAGAAGGGTCGTCCATAGCAGTGGACCGGGCTGAATTTATCTATATGATTCTTGGTTAGTTGAAAGAATCCTGAGCCCAGTAATGCTGAGATGCTCAAACTTCCCTCACATAATACAGCGGAAAGAATCAAAATGCTTAAGAACATAAGAATGTTGGGATAGATTTATCTTGTGCAGCCTTCACACTTACTAAACAGCCCCACTGAATCCACGGGAAGGGTCCAGGTTGCATTTCCCTGATTAAGATATTGAGAAGAGCATTCGTGAGGGAACACCAAAAAAACCTAGAATAGCTCGGTTGTGGCCATCTGTAAGCCGAAAGGTGATGCTGCCGAGATGGTTCCTGATTTTGCTAAGGTTGATAGAATTCTGAAGTAGCAGAAACTAAGTGATAACACCAAAATGCCAGAGCCGAGGTGGACAAAATGACTGTAATGAGCAGCAAGGATGAGATCATAATCATCACCTGCACCGCTTTAACTTGTAGACATTTTTGGCAGTGCCTAGCTGATCACAATGTCCCTAGGAATGAAATACATGGTTGGCCTACTAAAATGTTAATTTATATAACAGGGAAAACTACAAAGTGTTGGTCAGAAACCTAGAGAGAGATGCCACAATGGAGAATCCTGGTCTCCCACCCAGTTTCAAAGCCTTAGTCCCACAGCTCCTGGGTTGCAGGGAAGACTGAGCTCTCTGGAGATAGGCACCGACAGTACTACCTCCATGTGTGCGTCCACAAATTCTCCAAAGGGATAGGAAGCCATTTACTTGGATGATTGTACACAGACTAATGGGTAATATCGAGATCTTTCAGGAATTACCTAGACACTGGCTTGGATTTAATGTTAATCCTTGAGGATCCAAAATGCCACAGTTGGCCTCTGGCAGAGTGGAGCTTATGGAGGCCTTATGATAAATCAGGTCCAATTCTGCCTCATAGTAAGTAATTTGATGGTTCATAGATCTTCCTTGTGTTTATTTTCATGTTTTTAAACGTATAATTAGAATAGGCCACTATTCTACTTGGCCACTAGTAGCACATCCACATTGGCTCTCTGATCCAAGAAATCAGGACGCTGATGGTTAGAAAGGCCAAGCAGAAGCCTCTGGAACTTGCCGTCCCGTGACTAGGAGAGTAAGCCAAAAGTGGAACCACATCTCAGGGTGAACTTATGATTAAGCCCTTGAAAGATGCAGGGGTGGTAATTCTGCTCGGATCCCACTGAATTTGGGGATGTACATGAATTTGGGGATGTACATCTACCACTGCTGGTTTGTGCAGAAGGTACATGGATCTTGGAGAATGATTGGAATAGTGTAAATTCAATCACGTGCTGACAGCTGTTATAGGTGTTGTTCCGGATGTGGAATCTCTCCTGGAACGGGTCGAAACAACTCTTGGAACCCATTACATAGCTATTTATACAGCAAATGCTTTTAGCACTGTGTCAATTTACAAGGAGTACAAGAAGGTTCTCTTTCACCTGGCAAGGAGCACAGTACCCCTTCGTTGTTTCCCGCAGGCTATGCCAACTCTCCTATTCTTTATTATAATCTAACCTAGAGATATTAATCATTTTGATGATCTACAGAATACCACATTGGTCACTGCTGGTCTTGAAAATTGGAAAGTATCAAGTACCTTAGAAGTAGTAAGATACATTAGTGCCAGCGGATTGGAGATAAATCCCATAAGATTTCAAGGGCCTGCAACCTCAGTGACATGTCTAGAATTCCTATGATCTAGATCGTATGGGATGTGCCCTTCAATGTGAAAGATAAGTGCCTTTACCTTGTATCATCTACCACTAAAGATAATGGAACAACATTATTTTGGGGGGGGCTTCTTTAGATTTTGGAGGCAACATATATCACGCGGGAGTATGGTGTTCAGATCCATTTATCAAGCAAACTGAAATTTGCGAGTGGGTCTTAGGGAAAGAGAAAGGTCTGCAGAAGGTCCAGGCTTCAGGGCAAGCCCTTCTGCTGCTTGGTCTCTATGACCTAGCAGATCTCACACTGCACAAAGGTTTTGAAGTTTTGTGTGTCTTCTGGCAAATATCACTGTGGAGAGCCTTAGGATTGTAGAGAAAACTCATCTTTCTTCTATAGACAATTATTCCTTCGACAAATAACTTCTTGCTTACTATGTGGCCCTGGTACCTCCTGAATGTCAGACCAAGGTCCTCCACATTCTCTAAGCTGCTCATCATGAATTGAGTGTCATTGGACCCTTCAGGTCAAGTCATAATGTTAAAGAGGCATAGACATAATTCATTATCAAGTGAAAATATACATGATACAAATGAAATGATTAAGCTCAAGCAGGTCCTACAGGAGGGCCCAGGTAAGTTGAATTTGCAGGTGACTCAGACTCCTACAGCACAGAGCTCAACTGCATTGCCCTCTCTCCCTCCAGACACGTTTATAATATCATGGGAAATTCCCTATGAACAATTGACCCCCTCACTCCATCAAAACTGAGGGTCTGGTTTACAGATAGTGCTGCATGATATGCTGGCACCCACAGGAGATGGACTACTACAATTTTACTGTCTAGAGAGTTTATATTCCTGTTCTACTAAATATGCTGCCTCATATCTCCACAATGTTCCTCATGTGAGGAGGCTGGCAGCCTGTGCCCTTTCTGTTTTCCCTCCTCCCCATCCTTAGCAGGTTGGCTTATGGCATTCAGAGGTGTTCTTCTAGACATCATTCATAGTCAACGAAGGAAGAAACAATAAAGGAGATGCCAGCTAGTTTTCCCACTAATCAACAAAACAACCTTCTAGAAAACTTCTGCTAATGTCCCCTTGACCACAGCTGTGTAGGATGACCACCTCTAGGTGTGGCAGAGGATGGGAAAGTATTTAACTCTTCATGTTCTCATAGTGAAAAGTGGCAGGGGAGAAGGGGGTTGGGAATGGCTGCTGGGTCGGCCACAGGCATAACTAGTCATTAGCTGTTCTCAGTGACAGAAACTGCTTCATGAGGCCCCTCCTGGGAATGCTACATCGTCTTTAGACAACAGATGCTGACCATCTTTTTCTGCTTCAGCAGACAAAAATAAATCCAAATCATCTAAAAACTATCAGAATGGGAGTGGGGCACAGGTATTTTTCATGTCATTGGTAATTTTGTGAGAAATAAGGGCATGTTTTGCAGTCTGAGTTTTACACTAAAGTCTTAGAAAAAGAGTTAAATAGGCTTGGGTCAATAATGAGACTGTACGACTTGGGCCAGGTTTGATTTCTGTCGGGGGTATAAACCGTTGATGACAAGATCAATACATGCTTCCAGGCCTTAGGTTATCTTTACTTGCATTTCCAATTAGGGGAAACAAACCTCACAGAGTGTTTCAGACTGAGGGGCCCAGACCTATAGTTTATCTAAAACCAAGCTGGCATCAACTCTCAATGGGCTGATGTATCTAAAATTTGGGGGACCCAAGGATTATTCTCTTTACATTCATTAAGTAGACTTGAAACCAAACCTGCCCAATCATGTGGAGTAAAGTGTTTTGCCAGAATCAGAGCCCACAACCCAGAGCAGATGCAAGAGAATCTGGATCATGAATCAGATGTCATCCCAAAGTCTTCTGCTTTGGCTCCAAGCAGTTAATTAGATATTGTGTCATCACTGGGAAAATGCTGTATTCATTTGGCATGTTGTGGGTATCGTATTGTCACAGATCTAGGAACCCTGTTTCACCTAGGCAACCTACATAACCTCCCTTTCAAAGGCCTAGTCATAAGCCATCTTTGTGTGTGTGTGTGTGTGTGTGTGTGTGTGTGTGTGTGTGGCAATAGTCTAGCAATTTTTTAAAATTTGGGGTATAACTTACATATAGGTAAAAAATCACAAAAATCATGTCTGGCCTGGTGAGGTTTCATCATCTGGACATATGCATTTACTTGTACCCAGACCAAGAAGCAGAACATTATATTGGCACCCCAGGAGATATCCTCTTACTGTCAATATTTCCCCCTTCCAAGAATGACTACTCTCTTGACCTTTTTTTCCAGTTTTACTGAGATATGATTTGTATATATAATATTATCTAAGTTTAAGGTATAAACATAATGATTTGATATATGTATATATTGTGAAACGATCACTACAATAAGTCCAGGTAACACCCATCACCTCACAGTTATAAGTTTCTTTTCCTTATGATGAGAACTTTCAAGATCTACTCTCAGCCACTTTCAAACATGCCATACAGTATTGTTAACTACAGTCCCCATGCTGTACTTTACATCCCAGAACTTACTTGTCTTATAACTGGAGTTTGTACCCTTTGACTGCCCTCACCAAATGCTCCACTGACCCCTGTCTCTGGCACTAGAAATCTAATCCGTTAATATGAATTCGGTTTTTGTTTTTGTTTTTGTTTTTTTTAGATTTCACTTGTGAGTCCACATTGTATTTGCCTTTCTCTGTCCGACTTATTTCACTTAACATATTCCCCTCTAGGTCCATCCATGTTGTCACAAATGGCAGAACTTCCTTCTTTTTAATGGCCGAATCGTATTCCTGTGTGTGTGTGTGTATGTGTGCGTATGTACCACTTTTTCTTGATCCATTATACTCTCATGACATTTAACAGTATCTATGTGATTCACCTGCTTTTGAAATTTATGTTAATAGAAGCATAGAGCATGTAGTCGCTTGTGCCTGGCTTCTTTCACTCAATATTACGATAGTGGGATTCATCCACTTTGACACCTGTGGTTGTAATTCATTCATTCTCACTGATGTGCAGTTTTCCATTGAATGAATACACCACTGTTACTTTTCCATCCTTCTGTTAATGGTCATTTGGGTACTTTCAAGTGTTAGGCCCTCATGCACAGTGCTACTATGAATAATCTTGTACATGATTTTTGATAAATTTATGGACGTGTTGGATGAAATTGCTGTCTCATGAAGTATGTGTGTATGTTCAGCTTTATTTGACACAAGATGCCTCTTTCCCAGAATCAACAGTCACTGTTGCCCTTGGGGCTCCGGGCTGGGACTTCCTGGGAAAGCAGTAGGGTCTCTGGCTTTTGTGGGGGAGAAAGAGCTTCTGATAGCAAAGTGTAATGAGCTCATGGCATCCTCTCACAAGTTCCTCTTACGAGTCCAAGTTGCTGACTTTCCTAGGCATTATGAGTGTTCTCATTTCGCCAGCCTCTTGACTGCTTATATTCGGGACAGTCACCTGCCTATTATGTGCCGGGCCCTACAAGGTACTTAACCTATTCTACTCCATTCAACTTCCTAGCAAGCCTTTGAAGAAGGTTTGTTTCTTGTGCAGTTGGAAAAACCCGAGATCAGAAAGGGGAGTAGCAGAGCCAGCACGGAGACCCAGGCCAGTCTGCTCGTCTCTCTGTCATCCCAGACTGCTTCCCAGCTTACTCTGCTACCTGGCTTTGCCGAACTTGGAATTTACTAAAAACGGAAAGATGCATTTCATAACTCTGCTTCCAACCCGCTGTTCTCTATCACCAGAGACAGTGTGAGGAGAACGCTGGTAGAAAGCTAAAGCTTCTAAATGATTTGAAAATCCACAAAGTGGCAGCAAGGTAAGGGAGAAGAGGAAGCTATGTAAAGCTGGGGGTGTGGGTCGTTACTTCTAGAAGGTAATGGTAGCGCTTGCATGGGGCTGGGTTGGTGTGAGGACCAGGCCCTGGCCTGTGTGGAGATGGGCATTTGGTTGTGATGGGACAGAGCCACTGGTCACACAAACAAGTCTCCGGAAACACACAGGACTGTTGGCCATGGACCGTTGCCAATACTCTGTCAGGCTGGGATATGGAGCCTTATGGGTGTTTCTCTTCCAAAGTGGAGTGCTTCCTGGAGCCCAGTCCTCCCTGCGCTCTCTGAGGAGATGCGTTTATTGTTGGTGAAGTGAGCTTTCACACTTCCAGAGAGGAAATTTGATGCTGTCGGTGAACTCAAATGGGTTCAGTCCTCCCAAGAGAGGCTGTTGCTGGTTAAGTGTTGAGTTTCCTGAGTGAAACCCACCCTCTTGCCAAGTGTGTTAAGGGGGTTCATTCACCTGTTAATTCCGCCCAGTGGAAATAGAGAATGTTACCTTTTCTAACTGTGATCTCCTAGCAGGGCTGGAAATGTGAGAGCCCAAATCTCAGCCCCGCATCTAGGGGAAGAATCCCCTCTGTTCTGTCACCCTTCTCCAGGCTCCTGCAATGCCTGAGAAACCTGTTCTATTAGTGAAGGGACGAGAATCTGGGGGCCAGTGGAGAGACGCTCAGAGGAATTCCTTGTGGGCAGGGCCAGGACGAGTGACCCAGGGGTCCCCTTGTCTGGGTGTCAGAGATACAAACCTCTCCTCTAGACAAAGGGCCAGCTTACTGCCAGGCATTCTGGCCCTCCACCCCCATGTCACCGGCTGGGTGGGAAGAAGAATGCTCAGGAGAGAGCGGCTTTGTGGCCGGGGGCCAGGTGAAGTGGTCGAGGCTTTCCTACATGGTCACCCATTTCTTCCCCTTCTACTGGCAACAGATTCCTACTCTTTGCAGGACCAGACACGTCCAGGCTGGACCAATCTCATATCCCATCCTGGAAATTGTAACTGTAGGGCAAAGGAAGAAGAAGGGTTGTTGCATGTCTGAGAAGGCCTCCTGGTTCCCACTGCTGCCGAGATGCATAGAGCAGTGTCCCTGAGACCTGAGATCCAAGACCGGCTTTTCATTCCTCAATTCTGTGAGCTGCCTCAGGATCCTTCCAATTAATCACACACACACATACTCCCCTCTTTCCTTATGGTTGTTTTCTTACCCCTGCTTTAGTCAGTCAGAATTGGTTTCTGTTGTTGCAGCAGAATCTTGGCTGACAGAGAAATTGGTTCCAGAAATTAGTTGTAGGGAGCAAGCCCTCGGGATGTGTGGAATTGGTCGTAGGCCCAAATGGAATGTGTAAGTATAGAGAGAAGGAGCAGCTCCTCAGTTACCTGTTGTGCTCACCTGAGATGACCACAAGCCCAGTGACGGTGCAGCCCTGGGGACCAGCAGCCCCTGCCACAGAGCAAGGAAGGGAGCAAGACATGGGGACAGAGGGTTCTCAGGAGAGCATCTGATAGCCTAGGCGAGAGTCCTAACCTGAGCTCAAACATCAAAAATCTCTGCTTAAAGTAAATAATCTCTCCTTCCTTGTGGCTGATGGGCTGATACTCCTTTAAAAATTTCAAGGAGTGAGTCTTCTGGCTTCTGAATGACAACACTAGTTAATTCACAGCCTCGCAAACCAGGGTGTTGGTGGGTGGGACTCATGATCCTGGGATGGGGACATCTGTGAGTGGGAGGACTTGGGGACCCCTCTGTCATACTCCCCCTGCACCTCTCTTGCCTACAGAAGTGGCTGACACCCTCCCCCTACCTCACTCTTGCTCTCTGAATAAGCAAGAGTTGGACTCAACATGGCCTGGAAGGGGAAACGAACGAGCAGGATACAAAAGAAGTTGTGCCTAGAAGTAATTGCAGGTCCATCATCTGGGGTAACTGGGGTAGCACATTTTGAAAGTGCTGAACTAATGAGAGTGAAACTTCATTTTAAATGAAGCAGAATCCATTGTCATAGGTGAGCCCATCAGACACCCTACCTGCTGTGTGCCTGCTTGGACAGTCAGCTGGATTCCAACAATTGGATGCTTTTATTAATAAAAACTTCTACTGAAGACTGGTCCATGCTGGGTGAAACCAAAAGGTCAGAAAGCTCTGCAGTAATGTGGAGAGGGGAATTCAAAGACCCATCCTCTTGCTATATCCCTTGACAGGGCCCAAAAGACTCTTCTCTCTCCCTTGCCTTGAGGAATAAATGGTAAGAGAAATGCCAGAATCTTTTTTACATGGTCTACTGATGCTACCCTCTGGGCTGAGAATATTGTAGATGGGGTTCACTCAAAACAGGCCCTGGCATCCTTGAGGGACAGAAGAATCTTAGAGTGACATGGCCCAGGGCACCACTAGAAGCAAAGCAGTTTTGGTTTTCAGCACAGGTGGCTTTGTAAGCGTGGTGGTTGGGACTCAGTGAGTGGTCTTACAGGCAGCGTTTGTAACTAGCCATGATCAATTACTCGCGTGACCTCAGAGACTGTGACTGCCTCAGCGGCTGCATCTGTCAGGTCATGCTAGGTTGTGCTGCAGGAACAAACAACTCCTGTGATTTCAGTGGCTTAAAATCCCAAAGATTTAAAGATTTAGTCAGGGAGCATTCAAGATTTAGTCACAGGAGGCTCTGTGATTGTCATAGTTATGTAGAGGCCCAAGCTGGTGAAGTAGTCACCATGTCAAATGATACCGGTCATACCCAGAAGGAAAGGGGGGCCTGGAGGGTCTCAAACGAGCAATTAAATCCTCAGCCTCCAAGGAGGGACGCATAATTTCTCACTGGGTAGAAAGAGTCACAGAGTCCTACCCAACCAACAGGAGGCTAGAAACACAGTCTATTGTGTATTTAAAAGTGGAGAACTGAAAATACTTGGGAAACAAAACTAATTCCTGGCTAGCACATTATCCTGTTGAATATCCCATAGTGCCTCTGACCCCATGGGGAAGTCCTCTGAGGCCTTTTAAATAACAGTGGGGAAGCTGAGAGTTTGGCTTTCAGATGGTTCCAGCAGCATCTGTGAGTACCACCAACAAGCAAATCCTGGGGAGTTACACATCTCCACTCAGAGGTGGCCTGAAACACCACTGGGCAGGGGAAGTCCTCCTGGTAGACCAATTCTGCCTGGAAGGAGAGAGGAGCTGAGTTGTGCATCCACACATTCCCAAGCACCCCAATCCCAAACTGAGGTGAGTGTCCAGACATTCCCAATCCCAATGGATTGGATGGGTGGTTAAAATCTTGGAAGGAGCAGGACCAGAAAGTTGTGGACACAGGGAGGGATAAACTCTTCAGATAGGTCCAGAGCCTGAAAATACTCATGCCCTTAATATCACATACCAGAAGGCCCTGGATTATGTCCTCCAGCCATAAACGCAAAGCAGGAAAGAGAGCAGGAAGACTCCATTCCAGGCACCAGCTGGGACGTGACACCCTGCAGGAAGTGGGCACTATCCTCCAATATGTGGTCCATATGCTATTTCTCATAGATTTCAGATACACAGGCCCAGGAAGCAAAAGGATGGCACTGCTTACAATCCCCCTAGTTTTGCTCCTCACTCTTATGATTCAAAGCTGTTATATTTTTATTTTTTTCCATACCATAAACTTCACTCTTCGAAATTTAACATTCTATGGGTTTTGACAAATTCTTAAAGTCATTTATCCACTACCATAGTCATTGTACAGAATAGTCTCATCCCCTCCTCAAATTTCCCTCCTGTTCCCCTTTGTTCTGCTGAATGTTTTATTGTCCAAAGCAAGGGCACTTCCATTAGAGCTGGGAGCTGGGCGTGGGGTGGGGATTCTCCCAGTGGCTCATCCACAATTCTCCTCTCTCGGGGGCTGGTGTGAAGGGCCTTGACAATGGAAAGTGACGTAGGAGTGGGCTCCATGTATCTGGGGTGGGAATGGAGGAAAGACAAAGGAACTGACCACGTCTCCCGAGATGGCCAAGGGCAGGACAAGCCTGGAACTCATAACTGAACTTGACCTTCCTTTGAGAGGCTGGCAGAGCTTTGGGCCAGGATGCAAGTCTGGAGGCTGCCGAGCTCAGACTCGTTCTGCTCACATATAGTCAGGATGGGGCTGTGGGGAAGGGCTTGGCCTCCTTTCCAGACTGCTGAGTGCTGGCTCACCCTAGCTGGCCTAGGGGATCTGTGACCACCAGTGTCTCAGTGGTGCTGCCTTCCCTGAGCTATACACAGAGCTAGAGCTGCCAGGGCCCACAGACTCTCCCCCCCAACTCTGCCCAAAGGAGGCACCATCACTTCAGCACCCCCCACAGCCTGTTGTGTCATTGTGTGGTGTGCGGGGTTGGGGAACAGCACAGAGCAAAATGAATGGGTTTCAGGATGAACAGTTAACCTTGTCTGCCAACCACAAGCCACCACGGAGGCTGGCCCAAATGATACTGAAGAGCCTCATTCTAGTGGCATCTGAAGACACAAAAGTGACAGAGGAGAGAAGAGGGAGGCCTAATGCTGGGGTGGGTGGAATTAAGGATGCTGGAGGCCTTGCCTTCCAGAATCTCACAGTCTCCTTGGGTTATCATGGCAGGGCCCAGGTCCTGGGGAAGGGACTGATGGAAATAAGGCCCCATGTCCAGGCCAGGGTTCCCAACCCTTGGTAGGGAAAGGGCCTTCTCTGTCTCTCAGATGCTGATGTTAGGGTTAGCCCGGAGCCAAGCAGGGTAGAAGAGAGAAGCCTCAGGACCAGTGCTGGGGATTCAGCCTCTGGTTTCCTGACCAGGGGATGGGGAGGAATTAGAGACCCTTGAGGGAGGAGCAGAAATTTCTAGATTGGTGGTTTGACCCCTAATGGCCAAGTGCTGGGTTGTTTGCTCTTGGAAGTGAAGTAACTGTCCTCTGAGCCTGCTGAGGATACTGGTGTGACATGGCATGGCTTCCGACCTAAAGGTTTCCTTGGTGAGGCTCAGACTGCTGTCAGACCACACACATAACTGAAACCACTCTGGCCCCAGGGAGAAGAGCCTGGCACAGTAAATGCAGAGCCCCAGGCATCTGCAGAAAGGTCATGACATTGCGATGTGTCCTGTCAGCCAGCTCCTGAGTGGCACCCGCTTAGGATGAGAGGCAGAAACGGCTGGTCCGGGTCAATTGGAGATTGATTTACTTGACATGTCCATGTTATATGTCTATTGGATTTCCACAGCTGGCTGATCGTCGGTTGATAACGCACTGGACAGAAGAAGAGTGACAAGATGGGCTTCCTGCTCAGATCCTGGCTCCTGCAGCCCTCCCCTGTAGCTGGACTATTTAGCCCTTACAGGTAAGCTCAGCCCTCCCAAGATCAGGGATCATGTTCTACTCTAGGCAGGTGCTCTACAAGGAGTCCCAGATCTGTGTGACTTGTTGGCTTGGGATTCCATCAATGTTGTGGTCCCATCTCAAGTGTCCTGGATTATGAACCAAGGCATTCATCCCTTGTCTTAAATCAGTGTCTCCCGTTACTTTCATTTGACCTGATAGATGCCTGCCTCATCTTCTATGGTGAAATCCATCTCTGGGTTTCAGCTCCTCCTGACCTGTGGCAGGCCCTGCTTGACCTCAAGTCTTCCAGAGATTTGTTTTAACCCTGAGTCCGTGTCTGGGATCCTGACATCTCTGAGATTTTGTCTTGTTCTCAGCCTTTGTTCTCTTCTGTCCCCGACCTGTGGGTTCTATCTCATCACTGAGCCTATCCGTTTTTACATCTGACTGTTGTGCACACCTAACAGGGTCCCTTACTGTTTCCGACTTGAACACCTGTCCCTATACTCATGTTAAATGTCTTCCCAGACTACATCTTGAAATGCTGTGCTCACTGGTCACGTGCCTATCTCCCTGCCCTCATGGTCTAAGCTCCCAGCTCCTAGCTGGTAGGTTTGGTGCTACCTCCTGGCTTCTTCCCACTGTCCCGTGTGCCGGAAGATATTGGCAAGACTTCCTCCCACCCACTGCTGCCTGCACTGACCCCATGATCTACTGGGCTTATGTCACACCCGCTGTCTGTGGTTTGGTCCCTAAGGGTGAGGCCATTCCATTGATGGCAGCTTTATATTGGCCAGCTGGGGCTGTAACACCACTTGCTTCTCTGGAGGTATCAGAGGGACCATATTTTATGCTAAGAGAGCTACACATATGCTCCTGGATTGTAAGGGGTGCTTTGATGGTTTCCAGCAGAAGGTGCACACTAGTCAGTAGGAAAGGCTAGAACAATGAAGTCTCAAAATTGTGTTGTAACTGATTACCTAATGCCATGTTATAAACATTTATATAGCACCTACCACATTAAAAACATGTAAGACCACCTTGACTGCAGGGTGGGTGTGGTGGAAACCTGAACAGCAGGTAAAGTCTTTTTCCAACCTTATTGTTTGGTTTTAGCTATAGGAGGTAGGGTTCAGGGTTTCCACTTGGGCTGAAATGTGAAAGGAAGTCGGATACCTGAATCCACCAGGCAGAGGTGGTTCTTGCCATTAGTGAGCGCCCAAGGGGAAGCAGAGCCTTGTGGGTGGAGGCTGGGAGGACTGGTTCTACCACCCCCTGGCTTCGAGGCCAATGGTGGTGGAGTGGCTACAGGCATGGGCTTTGAATGCAGATGGACCCAGGTCACAGACCCGCCTCCATCACGTACCAGGTTTATGATTTTGGACAGTTTACCTAATCTCTCTATTCCTTGGTTTTTTCACTTATAAAGTAAAAACACTAATACTTATATCACAGAATTATTTTAGCACTTAATTGAGATAATGTATACAAAACAGCACAGTGCCTGGAACATAGCCAATTCTAAATAAGTGATATCCATTAAATTTAATATATTTCTAAACTTGGGGACTTTTATTCAGGAAGGAGGCAATCTCCTTTTACTCTTCTGTTTGGTCAATCTTCTGTTACTTGATACTTGCACTTGGGCCTTTCCTAGGCTCTGAGGACTGATCCAATCTCTGGGTGCTGCCAACGCACTGTTTGGCCCTCCCCTGACCCCGCTGGGTCCCAGCTCTGGAAGATGTCACAAACCAAACCATACACAGAGGTCTGCGAACTTCCCATTCAGGACAACAAAAATATTATGTGACTGTGTGGGGGGACCATAAAGCAAAGTTCCCGGCAAACAGCGGGAAGGTCAGACTGCCACCCACCACCCTCCCCGTTTCAACAAAGAGCGTGATTCTCCAGCTGTAGCTTTATGCATCTGAGCTGGGCCCTCTGCAATCTGTCCCACTCGCTACTAATCAGATGTGCGTGTGAACTATCACTTTCACACCCTCTCTTCTTTTACCCAAATTAAGCATTTAATTGTCTAATAAGTGTGTTTGTAAGAGACTCAAGGGGAGGGAGATCCCTGTGAGGCCAGGGAGGGCTGGAGGAGGTATGGAATCTAACAATACGTGGGGACATGCAGTGGGGTGCTGGCGAGCCCCTCCACCCTGTCAGTGTGTGTCCACCACCAGAGTTCCGCCTGGCCAGATGCCCAGCACACAAGCTCGGCTCTGAACTCCTTCAGGAGGAATTAGGTATTAGCTGGGGATCACTCTTTTCTTCTCTCTTTTCTCCTCACATCTTTCTTTTTCCCCTGTTGGAAATCAACTGAATAGAAAGCTTTATGTTAAGTCCTATTACTATTCGTGCTTCACATTCATTCATTAAACGAAGCTTCATCAGAAGCCTATGCCACCCCAACGCTACAGGTCATGTCAAGGTGAGTCATTCTGAGCTGAGGGCTGTGTATGCTTTGACCATGTTGAGTGCAGGAAGAATACAATATGTGCTCAGGAAGCTCCTTCAGCTGATTTACTTAGTGTTCCTACATTTTGGTCTGGAGAGAAATGGTGACCATTTCTCAGACGTAATGGAAAAGAAGGCCCACCTTGTGATTTGGTCTACTATTACTAGGGCTGGGCACTTACCATGTGCCAGACCTTATGCTGGAGTGTTCCACACTACTATTCTCCAATCTCCTTCTTGGCCCTTCTTTGCCCTCCTCTTTGATTCAGAGATACAGTCACTCAACAAGGCTTTATTGAGAACCAGCTCTGTGTGGGGCTCAGAACCATGCACTGGGGATACAAGACAAACAGGGCATAACGTCTGCTCTCAGAGACTCACCGCCAGAAGATACACATACGAAAGACCGGCCACCTGACCCAACCGTGGGACAAGACAGAATGGTGTGTATGTGCTTCCTGCGCTCCCGATGTCTCTGCCACTCACAGTAGGGTCTGTGAACCACCAATAGGGTGGCCTTCTGCTTTCCTGACACCGCCTTCTCGTTTTAGTGCCTTAGCACAAAGAAGGACAGGAGTCTTGAGTTTTAATTCTGCAAATGTCTCTCTCACCTTGTACCCAGTTTGTCTCATTGCAAAAATGACCAGCAGGAGAAGAAATGTTCTGCTTGGTAGGCTTTGTGCTGGGTTGAGAAGGAGAGAGATTGTTCTGGAACTGGAGAGAGAGCTGTCTCTCAGGACAAAAGTGGTCCTGCTGTAGGGTATTACTGAGAGGGTCTCTCCTGTGAAAACCCCCTCCTCCCAGGCCAGACTCTATGAGGCTAGAACAGCTCCTCCCCCACTGGCTTCGTGGGCACTGCTCCGTTTGCACAGTAGGCTGCCCTAGAAGGCCCCCAAGTCACTCCCTGCACACTTCCCCTCTTGCCCCGGTTCTTCAGAAGCTGCCTAAGGACCCTAATGGTAGCTCAGCTTCCAAGCAGACTTGGGACAGGAAGCTGTGCTCTTCCTTCCCACAGACGCACAGCTGCTCCTGCCTGGTGCGTGGAGAGCCAGACCTGCCACTTCAGGACAGAAGTTAGGTGCCACTGACTTCTGCCAGCAGGAGGACGAGATGTCTACATCCCATTGAAGGACATGCCCAGATCCTTCCTGGCCACGTGGTGAGCAAAAATCTGTCACTGAAGTCTGCTGCCTTGGCAGTCTGCAGGCTGCAAGTTCATTGGGACCAGGAGCCAGGAAATGAATTAGAAAGCAGCGGGGCTGCAGGCAGACTGGGGGAGTTTGGCCCGGGAAGAACTCAGGGGCAGAATGATCCAGCCGCAAGACAAGGTCTCACCGTACTCGCTTGGGGCAATAGAAGGCTCAGCGAGACCGCAGAAGGGCGTGAAGGATACTGTGGGGACTCCAGGGCTCCTCCTTGACGACACCCAGAAGGCTTATTTCCTCTTGATGTGCTCCCTTGGAAGGTGCCCTTCAGGCTGCCACTGCTGCGGGGACATACATCTCTGCATCCCCCTTGCTTTGCTGAAGGGTGTCAGCTTTGTTGCTGTGGTAACTGGCCAAGCCAATGATGTTAGCGCACAGACCCCTAAGCTCTGGGGGTAAACAGGACCTGTGAGAAAGTCCTTCCTTGTATTGACAGAAATCTTTCCTCCCTGCACTTCCTCCCTGTTAGTCGGAATCTGCAGCTCCAAAAATCGGGTTTCTCTTTGTGTGACAGTCTTCCAAGTCTTTGAAGTCATTCAAGAGTCATGGTATCCATATTATCTGGGCAAATCACCCTTTGTTTTTCCAATGACTGTTTCTAAACTGTTTATTCTCCTATTCTCACTAGATGTTTATAGCAGTCAGGCACAGAGGCTCTGGAATTAAACTGCTTGGGCTCCAGCTGTGTGATCACGGGCAAGTTACTCACCCTCTCTGGGCCTTTTTAACCACTTTTAAAATGGGAATAACAGTGTTATCTACCTTTAAGGTTGTTGTGATGGTTCAAGGAGGTAATCACTAATGCTTTGAATAGACTCTGAGGTGTTGTCAGCACCCTCTTTCAATGTTGGGTGTTAGCTTTAGCAAGCCCTCCCTCAAGTTTCTTTGCTGCTCAAAGTGCAGCCTACAGACCAACAACATTAGCAACCACTGAGAGCTTGCTAGAAATGCAGAATCTCAGGTCCCATCCTAGAGTTAGAAACTGCATTTTCACAGGCTCCCTACGCGCTTTATACACACATTAAGGTTTGAGAATTACTGGTCTATGGCATCTTCATAGCAACATACGCCCTGTTTAAATGTAACTTGTATACCAAACAATGAGATGATTTATTAATTATGACATACTAGGGTATGAGATATTATGCATTATGCATAGAAACTACTAGAAACCCAAGGAAGCGCTAATGCTAATAACTAACACTGAGAGTACTGACTATACCCCAGGCTCTATTTAAAGCATATTAGTGATTACCTCCTTGAATCATCACAGTAGCCCCACAGGGTAAATAACATGGTTATTCCCTTTGTTAGTGGTAAAAAAGGCCCAGAGAGGGTGAGTAACTTGCCCGTGATCACACAGCTGGAGCCCAGGCAGTTTAATTCCAGAGCCTCTGTACCTGGCTCCTGCTAAAGTCAAATGATAAAGCCACAGTTACAGAATTGTGTAGAAGCCATGACTGCAGGTATGAGGAGATGTAGTGAGGATTCTCTAATGCTGCCACGTTGTGTTATTGTAATAAAAAATAATAGGAAATAGCTTGTCTCAAACTGAGCACAGCTTTGGCCAGCCCCAATAGGATTTCTATTGCCTTTCTTAGATTTTCTTTCAATTTAAATGATGTTTACAATGCAAAAATAATATAGTCATGGTAAAAAAAAAATCATCCACACAAACGGCTGTAAAATCAGAAGTGAAGGACTCCCTCCCCAATAGCCCTCCTCCACCTTGAGATAACCACTGTTCGCAGTCTGTCGTATGTCTTTCAAAAAGCGTGTTCTGCATTTAAAATCATGAACACGGGCACACACAGAGGTACAGATATAATGCACACACGGTCCATCCTTAGCTTGGATACATCTTTCAAGGCAGCTTTGTGATTGGCTCCTGTTGTATTTATGACAAATTGGAGCACCCAGATCTTTCGCACAGGAAGTGTTATTAAGTTTTCATCTCTCCATCTTGTACAGTTTCTTTTTTTTTTTTTTCTCACCTAAAAGTAGGATATTTTATGTTCTTACTGAGTTTCATGTAGCTGGTTCTGGCGTTCCAGGGAGTTAAATCTTCTTCACTCCCGACTCTAAAGCACGGAAGCTCTCTCCTCCATGAGTCTAGTAAGCGCACCCGGTTTCCAGGCCTAAGCGAACAACTGCAGGGCTGGGGTGGGGAGTGGGCAGGAGCACAGGGGGTTTATGAGGGTCACTAGTAACAAGCAGCGAAACAAAAATGTGCCAAAATGTGAGCAGTGGTGATT
Organism: Ursus arctos; assembly: GCF_023065955.2. Classification (NCBI taxonomy): domain Eukaryota; kingdom Metazoa; phylum Chordata; class Mammalia; order Carnivora; family Ursidae; genus Ursus; species Ursus arctos. The sequence continues at coordinate 26,886,054 of NW_026622875.1, forward strand.
TTATTTTTGCTTTTTACTTCTCCGTATTTTCAAAATGTTGACCCATGGGCATGGGTTCATTATGTCATTAATAAAAAAGAAATAAAAGCCGGAGTGTTACAGATTGGATATTGTTTTAACCTCTTCATTGTCTTCCGGAAAGAGAGAATACACCCACTCCTTTTGCTGGGAGACTTTGCAGTGGCCCCCAGTAGAGCAAGCACTGCATACAGGCCTGACCCATTGACGCTGGATTGGACCATGTGACTTGCTGTGACAGCTTGATGTTAACTAATGGATGTGAGCAGGGGCTTGAACTCAAGTGTGTGGTTTGCTTTGGTCACTTGGGTTTCTGCAGCCCACCCCCCACCATGAGGGGAGCATGCTCCAGGTTAACGGTTGGCCCCAGAACTGAGAGCCCTTGGAGCAGATGTGAACCAGATCCGTAGCCTGAGGCAGTGATCCCCATCCCCCATCAACCCCCAGAATCCTGAGTGAGAAAAATCAATGTGATTTAGGAAGTTTTGTCTTATTTTCTTGTGACAGCGCGATTACAGTAATGACCGCCTGGAAGGGAGAGTCAGCCCTGCCCGCGCTGACTCCTGTGTTCCGACAGGGCCGCAGTTGGTCTGCTCCAAGTCCTGCTTGCCTTGGTTTCCGTGACCTGCCGTCAATCGCTGTCAGAAACCAGACGACACTCCTTCTGATGTACCGTCCGGAGGTCAGTGGTAACCTAACGCTGTGCCACAGTGCCTGCGACATTCCTCTCACTCCATCTCATCACGGAGACATTTTATCATCTCGCATCAGCCCAAGGAGGGCAAGTGCTGCACAATAAGATATTTTGGGAGGGAGAAACTACACTCACAGCATTTTTACTACAATATAGTGCTGTAATTGTTCTATTTTATTATCAGTTATTGTTGCTAATCTCTTCTGGTGCCTAATTTATAAATTCAACTTTATCATAGGTATGTATGTATTGGAATAAAACCATAGTATGTGTAGAATTCAGTACTATCACTGAGTCTTGGAACGCATCCCCATGGATAAGGGGGAGATGTATATATTCTCCTCCAGCTATTGCAGTGCCCTCTCCTGGCTTTGTGCTTCACCCACCAGCCACTGCAGCTCTGCTCCGCCATTCCTGCCCTGCGTCACCTGCCTCTTACCATCGCCTACGTCACAGGTAGTGAAGTGGGAGCCATGCTTCCCGGCTGGTCCTAACACTCTTTTTTTGAAAAGTTCTTGTGTTTTAGAATAGGAAGTGCTCTGGCCTACACCTTAATTGTGAGTTGTTATGAGCTGAATTATGTCTTTTCAAAAATCATATGTTGAAGTCCTCACGGCCAGGACCTCAGAATGTGCCCTTATTCAGAACGAGGGTCATGGCAAATACAAGTAGTTAAGACGAGGTCATAGGAGAGTAGGGTGGGCCCCGACCCGATGACTGGTGTCCTTCTAGGAGGGGGAAGTTTAGGCACAGGCAGACCTGCACACAGGGAGAACGCCGCAAGGACATGAAGCCAGAGGTTGGGGTGACGTTTCTAAAAGCTAGGGAATGCCAAGCCGGTCAGCAAAACGCCAGAAGCCGGGAAAGAAGCTTCCTCAGAAGGAAGCAACCCTGCTGACCTGAGTCTCGCTCTCAGACTTCCAGCCTCCGGAAGTGGGAGACAATACATTTCTACTGTTTGAGCACCCGGTTTGAAGTACTTTCTTATGGAAGTTCCAGCACACTAATAGCTGAGCCCACCTCAGGTTCTGCAGCCAATGACCATGGGTGGGTGTGACCCCCCACACCAATCCACTCCCCAGCACCGGGGGGCATCCTACAATGCAATTCAACTCCGACACCATCTCCCTGGAGATCGTGCCAGATTCCATGGGTAAGGGCTCAGTTCCAGAGACCGTTCCCACCCCACCTCCCCAAATTTCAGACTTTAATCGTAAACCCAGGTTATCACCAGTGCTTCTGAACAGCAGAGGTTCCAATGCCCCCTGCTTGGGTTCGATTAATTTGCTAGAGCAGCTCAGAGAACTCAGAGAAACATCTTACTTACCACATTGCTAGTTTATGACAAAAGGACGTGTCTTAGGAACAGCCAGATGGAAGGGCGAGGCGTGGGGAAACAGGGGGGAGCTTCCATGCCTCCCCCAGATCCCCATGGGCTCCGCAACCTAGAAGCTCTCCAAACCCCACCGGTTTAGGTTTCTACAGAGGCTTTACTACTTAGGCGTGATTGATAAAAACATTGGCCGTTGGTGACTGAGTCAACCTTCAGGCCCTCTCTGCTCTCCACAGGCAAGGGGGATGGGACTGAAAGTTCTAACTCTCTGGTCAGCATCGGGCTGACCCATCCTAGGGGTTTTCAAAAGTCGCCTCATTAGCATAATAAAAGACACCTTTATCACCCTCATCACAGGAGGTTCCAAGAGTTTTAGGAGCTCTGTGTCAGGAATGGGGATGAAGACCAAATACATATTTCTTACTATAAATCACAATATCATGGCATGGCCAAGTCTTTGTTCCTCTTAGTCTTTGGAGATGACAGCTCGGTCACTACTGCCCCCTGCCCCCAGCGGGGTCCAGTTGACCTTGAGGGTGAGTGAGCAGGTGAGATTTTCTCTCTCCTTTCCTTTTCCTCCTTCAGAATCAGTCCTTTCCCTATCCGGGTGCTGTGCCAAAGTCACCCTCACCCCCGCCCCACTCCTCCCCTTCAGGAACTCAATTCTGGATTCTGGGGTCTATTCCCCGAAAACTCCTTCATCATGGTTCTGGTGATTGTCTTTCTGAAAATGAATCCTAAGTACCACTTAGGTACTTTGCAGGTCCCATGTGGCTGCAATTGATAACCCTGTCTCGATAAAGATGGAGCTCAGTACTATGTCTCCCTTCCATGTTGCCAGAAGCCCGTGATCCTACCCAATGGAAGTGCCTGCCTCCGGCCAGTGTTCCACCTTACCACGTGGGGGATCGTGAAAGAGCAGCCGAATACAAATGCCCGGTTAGCACAAAAATACAAGCATCTGTGGGAGGCCCTCAACCTGCCAAGCTAGTGATTTTATCAAATGTGAAACAAACAAAGTTCAAATTAGAATGTTAGGAAGTTAGAGCTGAAAAGAACCTAGAGATTGTCAAGCTCAAGCCCCATTGTATTGCCCAGAGAGGAAATGACTTGGCCCAAGTGAGCTCTTGGCAAAGTCAGGACTAGGATACAGGCTTTCCACCTCAATTTTCCTCAGACTGCATCAGGAGACACTTGTTTTTTTAATTGTGATGGCTGTAACTGATCACTGCTTTATTTTCATTCCCTTATCATTGGTTTAATAATCTATGTGCCCTTATTTTGTTTTATTATAAAAGCAAACATGCACACTGTTGAATAATTTCAAACTGTACAGTAGCGCCTCCTATAGAAAGCGGTAGCCCCGCCGGTGCCTCAGTCAGTTAAGCATCTAACTCTTGATTTCAGTTCAGATCATGATCTCAGGGAACTGGAATGGAGCCCTGCATTGGGCTCCAGGCTCAGTGGGGAGTCTTGCTTGAGGGTTCTCTCTCCCTCTCCCTTCCCCTCTGCCCCTACCCCCACCCATGCACGCATACTCTCTCTCTCTCCCAAATAAATAAGTAAATCTTTAAAAACAGAAAGTGATAACCGTAGTTGTCCGCCCTTCACCCCAAACACACAATCCCCCTCCCTGGGTTAGACACATACACCCTCTCTTGCCTTTAGGATTTCTGATGGTTATCATTGTATCACTAAATAACATGCTTACCCCCTTTAAATTGTTCAACCTTAACATACCATGAATCAGCTTCTAAAACTGCTACCTTTATTAATAACATAATAAAACCTCTGTTTTAAAATTCTCAACTTTATATGTTATCTACTGCCCACAACGTATGGAGAAGAAACTAACGTTCATCTCTCCCCTGTGCCTTTGACGTGGTCAAAGCTTGTAACGGTTGCTTTCATTCTTAAATGCTATTTAGCTCTCTTGTCACTTACCCACAAGCTTATTCCAAAAGTAAATAAATATCATTTAAAATATCATGAATACGGAAATAGTGTTCATTGCCAACCAGTACTGTGCTTTCCCCCTCAAAAATATATCAAAAAAATATCCCTCATCATTAAGGAAGACAGTTCAAAAAGTAAAAACCAAATGCTTTATCTTTGCTTATGTCCCTTTCAGCTCATAACCATGCCTCATTCTAACTCGCTTTTAAAGACAGGGCTGTGTTTTTCTTGGGCAGTCTTTCATTTTTCCTAGTATCCTAACAGATTCTTTCATATTTGATGATCTTTTAAGTGTCCTCCTAGTCATGCTGTTGATTGAACAAAATCCCCCTTTTTTTTTCCTCTGCAACGTTCTTCAACATTCTTCATGGAAGCCCTCATGCTCCTGTTTTTGGGTGGCCGGTTAGGTTCTGGGACGGCTAGACAGCAGTGACTTCACTTGGGGAATACATGTGTCCCTCTTTCCTGGGTTGCCTTTTGGGTATCTGGAATACATCTCTGAGCATTTTTTTTTTTAAGATTTTATTTATTTGTTTATTTATTTATTTGACAGCGAGTGCGAGAGAGCACAAGCAGGGGGAACAGCAGAAGGACAGGGAGAAGCAGACTCCCCGCTGAGCAGGGAGCCCCATGTGGGGCTGGATCCTAGGACCCTGGGATCATGACCCGAGCCAAAGGCAGACACTTAACTGACTGAGCCACCCAGGTGCCCCCAGCCCTGAGCACTTTTGTTTCAGAAAATACATGTGAATGGAATTTAAACTTTATGAATTCTCAAATGCCTGAAATGTCTTTATTTCACTCTCACACTTGGCTGACCATTTAGATTGGCAGGGAATTCTGGCTTCAAACTCTTTCCCTCCGAATTTTGAAGGCATTTCTCCTTTGTCTTCTAGAATCCGTTGTTGCATATGAGAAGTCTGCATCAGATTAATTTTTCCTCTTTTGAGGTAATCTCTTTTTTGCTTTCAAGGAAGTTTTAGGATTTTCTGTTACTATTTGGAATTCAGAAATGTCACTAAGATTTCTTTCAATGCGAGCTTTTTGCATTAACCCCTATTGGAATTTGGTTGGGATCTTTCAAAATTAGAAGCATTCCTTCTTTCTTTAGCTCCAGAGCATTTTCTTCTAATATTTCCTTGATAATTTGCTATTATCTCCCCCAACCCTGCCCATTTTCCCCTTTAAACCTCTTCTGTATCGATATCAGAGCTGCTACACCTGTCTTACAGTGCCTTAACGTTCAATTCAATTTTTCATTTTACTCTAGGTTTTGAGACATTACCATAAGTTTATTTGCCAGAGGACCAACTTTGTCTTTAGCTGTGTGCTTATTATTCAGAATGCAGTTTAATTTTCTATTTTTGCAATCATATTTGATTACTGAGAACACGTTTTGTTTTCTGATTTTACTTTTAAAATGATCTAGTTTTTCTTCTAGGGGTGTAATTTCTCTTAAACTGTTGTTACGTATACTAACAAGACTTATTTGTAGGCATACAATATTCCGAATTTGTTCTTCTTCACCTGACATTTTATCTTGGCGTTTGCTGGATGTCAGTACCCATACGGTTAATTAAATTCTTTTTAATAGCTACATTGTATTTTGTTTTTTTTTTTTACTATGTGTAACTGTTTAACAAGTTTCTTAATGGTGATCTGGCTTTTTAAAAAATAATTTGACAATTATTCTCCTTGTATGAACATCTTTGTGCATAGGTTATTGCTTCAGTAGAATAAATTTCTGATTGTAAAAAGTGCTGACGTTTAGCATGTCCACATGGTGACTACAGTTAATAATAGTCTGTTACATACTTGAAAGTGGCTAGGAGAGAAGATCTCGAAAGCTCCTATCACAAGAAAAAGTTTGTGACGATATATGGTGATGGATGTTAACTGGACTTCTTGTGGTGACCATTTTGGAATATATACAAATAGCAAATCGTTACATTATACACCTGAAACTAACATAATGCTACGTCAGTTATATCTCGTTTGAAAAAAACAGCACCTTGACAATTAAAGACAAAAAACAATGAGTACCTACATGGTATACTAAGCTATTGCCAAATCTCCACCCATTGAGTTTCTATTAACAATTCCCACAAACAGTGAAGAGAGTTTCTGTGAACTCCCGCCTCCCCAACAAAGTACACTATCAGGCTTGACCTACCTCATCAGCGAAAAATGGTATCTCAGTGTCATTTAATTTATATTTCCCTAATATGTTCAAAAGTCTTTTGTGATTCCATTTCTGTTAACTGTTTTGCCAAACAGGGACCACATTTCTATCAAATTACTGATATTTTAAGAGTTTTTTAGGAGTTCTTTATGTGTTAAAGAGATTTGTCTTTTGCTAGGACACCCGGGTGGCTCAGTCGGTTAAGCGTCTGCCTTCGGCTCAGGTCATGATCCCAGGGTCCTGGAATTGAGTCCCGCATTGGGCTCCTTGTTCAACGGGGGGCCTGCTTCTCCCTCTGCCTGCTGCTCCCCCTGCTTGTGAGCACTCTCTCTCTCTGACAAATAAAGAAATAAAATCTTAAAAAGAAAAAGAAAAAGAAATTAGTCCTTTGCTATCATGTGAGTTAAAAGCATTTCTTCAGATACTATTAAGGGAGTTTCTGTTGTCTTAAATTTCCAATGAGCTTTTCAAATTCGGGATAGTTTTGGATTTTTTAAAAAAATTGTGAGCACAGTAGAGTTTCTAGCCACCCTACCCTAGCCACCCCTATTATTAACATCTTAGATGAATATGGCTCCATTGTAATAATTAATGAATCAATATTAACATGTCATGATTAACTGAAGTCCATACTCTATTACTCAGATTTCCTTAGCTTTTGTCTAATGTCCTTTTTCTATTCCCGGATCTTAACACATTATATTCAGCCACGATGTGTCTTCAGACTCCTCTGGGCTGTGATGTTTAGACTTTCCTAGTTTCTGAAGACTTTGACAGTTTTGAGGAATACCCGTCAGGTTATTTGTCGAATGTCCCTCGGTTAAGATTTGTGTGATATTTTTCTCAAGGTTTGACTGGGAGGAAGACCACGGAGGTTAAGTACCGTTCTCATCACTTCCTGTAAAGTGAACAGACTATCACCATGACTTAACTGCCATTAATGTTAATCTTGATCACCTGGTCGAGGTGGTCAGCTTTCCCCACAGTAAAGTGACACTTCCCCCTTTCCATACGTGGCGCTGGCAGGAAGTCACTATGTGTAGCTCACGCCTAAGGAGTGGGGACTTAGACTCTACCTTCTTGAAACAGAGTATCTTCATAAATTATTGGGAATCCTACATGGCAGGTTTGTCCATTCTCCCCTCATTTATGATTTATGTAGCTATGTACATATTTGTTTGTTTATTTATTTATTCAATGATTTATTTATGTCAGTATGGACTCATGAATATTTATTATAGACTTTGGTTTATAATCCGATACTACTTTATTTATTTTGTGGCTCACATTGCTCTGCTTTGACCATTGGGGGAGTTCTTTCAGCCCGCTCCTGTGTCCCTTTGACATATCCCTGTCATTGTGTGCTGTGTTACGTTAGCCCCTCCCAGGCTCATCTTGTACATTTCCTGTCCCCGTGCTAGAATCAATCATTTCACGAAGGAGTCCTATCCCTTCCACTGAAGAATGGTATCAAAACTAAGGTTCTAGGTGTGCTCATTTTTATTGGAGGGTCCTTGCTTGTAGGCCCTGTCAGCTGACGGAGCAAGGAAATGTATGTGTGTATGCTAACCCGTATATATGCACATATCTGTAAATATTTCTATATGTAACGTCTGAATCTGTAGTAAGCCAAGCGTGAGTTCATATTGGTGCCTTCAAACTATAATCCAGTACCACATGGCTCTTTCTAGCTTCCTCCCTTGCCTACCTGTAAATTCCTACTCTAACAGTAAGAAACCTGGCTCCTCCCCTCTGTCATCCATGTATGTAATTGTCTAATTATATGTGTATCTGTGTACAGTGTTTTCAGCATCGTTAACCTGTGCCCCTGTGGGAAAAACTTTATCAGCTGGAGTACAGTGTTTAAGTCCAGGTCCTTTTCCTTTTAGTCTTATGGATTCGACTCATTTCCAAAGTTGCTTAGATTGTCACCTTTCCCCTCACTCTCCTCGGGGAGATGGTTCCATGCATTTATAATACGGTTAGATTCTTTTGTCACATTTGCTTTCCAACTTAGCACCCCCAATATCTTAAATAAGTTTTTAAAATTTGCATATATTAAGGTTTACTCTTTGCGCTTCAAAGTCTATGGGTTCAGGTTTACTCTTTGTGCTATAAAGTTCTATGGGTTTTGACAAATGTCATCCAGCCACCATTACAAGAGCATAGGGAACAATCTCAGCACGCTTCCCCTATTCAGCCCTCTCTCCCTGACCTGGACCATTAAGAGCCACGGATCAATCTAGCATCTCTATAGTTTTGCTCTTTCCAGAATGTCATGGAAATGGCAAATGCAGTATGTAGTCTTCCCACAGTGGCTTCTTTCGCTTAGTGTTACGCACTTAAGATTCATCCATGTCTTTGTGTGGCATGGTAGCTCGTTCCTTGTCATCACTGAATAGTATGCCATTATATGAACGTACCACAGCTGGTTTATCCATTCACCTGTCAAAGGACATCTTGGTCCCTTCTAGCATTGGATAATCATGAATAAAATTGCTGTAAGTATTCAAGCGCTGGTTGTGTGTGTGTGTGTGTGTGTGTGTGTGTGTGTGTGTGTGTGGATATAAGTTTTCAGATCCTGTGGATCACCTAGGAATGTGATGCCTGGATCATATAATAAGCATATGTAGCTTTGTGAGGAACAGCTGAATGGTCTTCCATTGTAAATTTCCACCAGCAATCAATGAGAATTCCTGTTCCTCTACATCCTTGTCAGAAATTAGTATTGTCATTTTTTTTGGATTTCGGTCGTTCAGATAGGTATGCAGCATATCTTATTCACGCTGCCCTAATGACCAGTGATGGTGAGTATCTTTTCACCGGTGTAATTGTCATCCGAATGTCTTCTTTGGTGAGGTGGCTCTCTAGGTATTTGGCCCATTTTAAATTGGGTTAGATGTTTTCTTATTGTTGGGTTTTAAGAGTTCTTTGAATATTTTGAATGGTTTTATGAAATATGTATTTGGAAATATTTTCTCCCAGTCTATGACTTATTTTTTTTATTCTCTTAACAGTGCCTTTAATGGAGCAGACATTTTTAATTTTAATAAAGTCCATCGTGCCAATTTTTCTTTCACAGAACATGGTTTTGACGTTGTATCCAAAAACTCATCACAAAGCCCAAGGGCATATAGATTCTATCCTATATTTTCTTTTTATTTTATTTTATTAAGATTTTGTTTATTTATTTGAGAGACAGAGAGAGAGCACAGGCAGGGGGAGAATCAGAGGGAGAGGGAGAAGCAGGCTCTCTGCTGAGCAGCAAGCCAGACTAGGGGCTCCATCCCAGGACCCTGGGATCATGACCTGAGCAGAAGGCAGATGCTTAAACTACTGAGCCACCAGGGCGCCCCAATTTTATCCTATATTTTCTTTTAGAACTTTTATAATTTTATATTTTACATTAGGTCTAGGATCCACTTCGAGTTATTTTTTGTGAAAGACATAAGGTTCGTGTCTATTTTTTTCTTTTTCTTTGCTTTTTTTGCATATGGAAGTCTATTTCCTCCAGCCCTGTTTGTTGCAGAGAATATCCTCCCTCCATTGACTTGCTTGTGTGCTTTGTCAAAGATCAATTGGCTATATTTTTGTCCTAAATTGTTTATGGTTTTAGAATTATCAATTTTTTTTCAACCTTCTGGTTTTATGTTGTGCGTATAAAGGCCTTAACTTTCCAAGATTATTTTAAAAATTCTCTCATATCTTTACTCAGGACTCTTATGTCTTTGGTTAGTATTTTGTGTTTTAAATTTTTGATTCAAATGTAATTTACATAAATGTAAAGTGTGAAGAGATTCACATTTATTTGCTTCTGATGCTTCTGAGTTGTCTGAACACCATGTATTGAAGAATCCATCTTTTCCACATGATACACTCTTCTCATATACAAAAATTTTGCATGAATATTCAGTGAATATCTATTTATCCACTCCCTCTTCTGCTCCTTTCAGAGATTTTTCCAGTCATTTCAATAGCACACTATTTAATTACTACACATTTATAAAATATTTTGATACTTGTAAGACCAATTTTTCCTCGTTATTTTTATTTTTCAGAATTTTCTTAGAGATTCTTACATGTTTATTTTTCCTTATCAATATATGATTCAACTTATCCACTTCAAAAATAATCTGTTGCTTTCATAGGGATCAAATTAAATTTAGATATTAAGTTAGGAATAACTAAAGTCTTATAATACTGATTTTTTGGTATCCAATAACACAGTAGCCTTTTAATTATTAAAAACTTATTTTGTGTCTCTCAATAGTACTAAAAGCTACGTTCATAACAATGTTATTCAATAAGCACTTTATATACAAAGTCTAATCACCGTAATTATTGAACAGAATTATCAGTTGGATAAAAAATAAAACCCAACTATTGCTGCCTATAAAAAATGCACTTTAAGTATAAAGTCATATTTACAAATGAAAGGATGGAAAACAATACAGCATGCTAATGTTAATCAAAGTAAAACATATTACCAGAGATAAAGGTCATTTCATGACAATAAAGGCGTCAATGTATCAAGACTATATAACAACCCTAAATGTTTATGTGCCGTATAACAGACCTTCAAAGCACACAGCAAAAACTGACAAACTGAAAAAAGAAATAAATTAATCAAACAATTATTGTTGGAAATTCCAGCACTCCTCGCTTAATAGTTGACAGAATCAGTAGAAAGAACATTAGTGAAGAGATGGGACACTTGCACAACACTATCAGCCAACTTGGCCAATTCGACATTTTTAGAACATTTCCCCATCAGCAGTATAATGCATTTTTTTTCAAGTGTGCATAGAATATTTGCCAAGATATTGGCATATTATGGACCATAAAATAAGTATCAATACATTTAAATAGATTGAAATGACCAAACATTTGTTCTTTGACCTAAATGGAATTATACTAGAAATCAATAAAAGAACAATATCTTAAAAATTCTCAAATATTTGTAAGTAAATAGCACAATTTCAAAAAACTCTTGGGTCAGAGAAAAAAAATCAGAAGGGAAATTGGAAAACATTTGGAACTAAAAATATGTAAAACACCACATATCAAAATTTGAGATTATAGGTAAAGCAGTAGTTAGGGGGAAATTTATAGCACTAAACACTTAGAAAAGAAAAAAAAGAAGGAAAGATCCCAAATCAATGCTCTCAGCTTCAAGGAAAGAAGAGGAAATTAAATTCAGGTAAGTAGAAGAAAGAAAACAATAAAGACCAAGGAGGAAATCAATGAAAAGAAAACAGAAAAACAGATAAAATCAATGGAAACAAAAGCTGTTTTTTTAGAAAAGATCAAAAAAATGGATGGACCTTTAACCAGATTATGAAAAAGAGAGAGAAGACACTAATTATCAATATCAGGTAGGAGATATGCAGCAAGACAGGTGCTATAGCTATCAAAACGTTTTTAAGAAAACATTATAGACAATTTCATTTCAATAAATTTTATTTATTTATTTATTTATTTATTTATTTATATTTTTTTATTATATTATGTTAGTCACCATACAGTACATCCCTAGTTTTCGATGTAATGTTCCATGATTCATTATTTGCGTATAACACCCAGTGCACCATGCAATACGTGCCCTCCTTACTACCCATCACCAGCCTATCCCATTCCCCCACTCCTCTCCTCTCTGAAGCCCCCAGTTTGTTTCTCAGAGTCCATAGTCTCTCATGGTTCATTCCCCCTTCTGATTACCCCCCTTTCTTTATAAATTTTTAAAGGCTTAGATGAAATGTGAAATGTGAATTTTCTTGAAATACACAAACTAGCAAAGCTTTTATAAGAAGTAGATAACCCGAGTAGCCCTATACTATTTAAGAAATTGAGTCTGTAGTTAAAACAAAGAACCCCGGCCTGGTTCACATCAGTGGGGTATTCCACCAAACATTTAAGGAAGAAAAATACCAAATCTGCACTTGTTTTGAAAATTTAAGAAGTAGTAACACTTTCTAATGTTGGCCACAATTCTATGTGGCCAAGATAGCACTAATACCAAAACTGGGGGAAGAGAATACAAAAAAAGCAAACAGCAGATTGATATCCCTCATGAACACAGACACAAAAATTCTTAACAAAACTTTAGCCACTTGAATATATTATAAAGGATAATACATCACAACCAAACTGGATTTATGTCAGGAATGTGAGATTGGTCTAACATTAAAATATCAATTGATACAATTTGCTATATTACAACCTAAAAAAGAGAAAAATGTGATCATCTCAACAGATGCAGAAAAAACATTTGACAAAATTCAATATCCATTCATGATTAAAAAAAAAAAACAACCTCTCATCAAAAGTAGGAAAAGAAGTGAACTGCCTCAGTCTATTAAAAAGCACTGAAAAACACTGCAGCTAACACCATACCTAGTGTGAAAGACTGAGTGCTTCTCCCCTAAGATCAGGAACAAGGCAAGGATGTCTATTCTCATCTCATCACATTTTCTGGAGGGTCTGGGTCTAGCCAGGGCAATAAGGAAAAAGAAAGAAAGAAAAAGAAAAGAAAGGAAGAGAGGAATGAAGAAAGGAAGGAAGGAAGGAAGGAAGGAAGGAAGGAAGGAAGGAAGGAAGGGAAGAAGGGAGGAAAAAAAGAAAGGCATCCAGACTGAAAAGGAAGGCATAAAACTCTTTATTTGCAGGTAATGTGAGTCTTTATGTAGAAGTCCTAGGGGGCTTTTTTTTTGGTTTTTGGTTTTTGTTTTTGTTTTTTTACAAAAAATCTCCTAAAATTAATAAGTGAATTTAGTAATGTCAATATTAAAAAATTAATTGTATTTCTGTGTACTAGAGATGATCACTAGGAAATATAAATCTAAAAGAGCCACTTACAATAACATCATAAATGAAAAATATTAACAAAATATGTCCCAATATTTGTATTCTGAAACTATAAAACATTAATGAAAGCTATCAAAGATCAACTAAGTAAATAGACAGTTATACCTATAAATCTCTAAGCTCAATGCAACCCCATTAAAACACCAACAGGCTTGGGGCGCCTGGGTGGCACAGCGGTTAAGCCTCTGCCTTCGGCTCAGGGCGTGATCCCGGTGTTCTGGGATCGAGCCCCACATCAGGCTCTTCTGCTATGAGCCTGCTTCTTCCTCTCCCACTCCCCCTGCTTGTGTTCCCTCTCTCGCTGGCTGTCTCTCTCTCTGTCGAATAAATAAATAAAATCTTAAAAAAAATAAAAATAAAAATAAAACACCAACAGGCCATTTTGTAGAAATCAGAAAGCTGACTCTAAAATCTATATGGCAAAGTAAACGAAATGTAATAGCCAAAACAGTTTTGAGAAGGACAGAAGGACACCTAACTACCTCTTTTCAACCCTTACTATAAAGCTACAATAATTTAGACAGTGTAATAGTCATGAGAGGCAAGATATAGAGGTAAATAGAACAGAATAGAGAAAGCAGAGATAGATTCAAGCATATATGTTCAATTGATTTTAAATGAAGGTCCCAATGTAATTTAATAGATCAAAGATCTATTCTTTTCAGCAAATATTGATGGAATGGTTGAATATCCACATGCAAAAACCCAAAAAATCAAACAGCAACCAAAAAATCGCCCCCAAAACAATCATAACCTGTACCTTGTATCACATGCAGAAACAAGTCAAAAAGGATTTTAAGCCTAAATACAGAATGTAAAACTGTAAAACATAACAAAGAAAACATAAAAGAGAATTTTAAAAAAGATTTTATTTATTTATTTATTTATTTATTTATTTATTTATTTATTTATTTATTTATTTTTAGAGAGAGAGAGAGAGCAGGGGGAAGGGCAGAGGGAGAGAAACTCAAGCAGACTCCCCGTTGAGCAGGGAGCCCAATTTGAGGCTCGATTTCATGACCCTGAGATCATGACCTGAGCCGAAATCAAGAGTTGGGTGCTCAACTGACTGAGCCCCCCAGGTGCCCCAAAAGAAAATATTTTTTACTTCTGGTTAGGCAAAAATTTATTAGATAGGACACGAAAGCACAAACCATAAAATTTTTAAAAAAGATGAATTTAATTAAAATTTAGAACTTAGGCTCTTTGAATGCTAAGAAAATTGAACAACAAGCCATAAACTGGAAGAAAATGGGGGAAAAAAAAGAAAGTCTGATGGAAGAAATCTACCTAGAATATGTAAAGAATTCTCAAAATTCAATAAGAGAAAGACAACCCATTAAAAAGCAGTGACTTGCACAGACGCTTCCTCAAATGAGACATTTGAGATGGTAAGTAAGCACATGAAAAGATGCTTGACATTATTAACCATCAGAGAAATGCAAGGAAATCATGAGGAGCACTTATTAGAAGGACCAGAATTAAAAACAAAAACAAAAACAACTCCACATCATATCAGGTGTGAGGATAGGAAGTGACCTTTTTTCATCCACTGCTACTAGGAATGAAAAATGGTGCAATTACTTAGGAAAACAATAGTTAGTTTTTATGTAAAGGTAAACATGAACTTACACTGTGGCCCAAGAATCTGCTCCAAACTACTCAGAAGACATAAAAAACATATGTTCCCACAAAGACCTATATGTGGATGTTTATGGCATGTTTATTTATGAGAGTAAAAAGCCATAAACCATCCAAATGTCCATCGACTGATGAAAGGATAAAGAAATGATGTCTACATACGACGGAATACTATTCAGCGATAAACTAAGTGAACTGATACATGTAACGCCGCGGATTCATCTCAAAAGCGTCGTGCTGAGTGAAAGAAGCCAGACACACATGGGTGTATTTCCGATTATTTCATTTAGATGACACTTTGGAAAAGGCAAAACTATGGAGATCAATGTCTGATCAGTGGCTTAAGGATCCCATGGAACTTTTGGGGCTGATTAACAAACGTCTGTATTTCTTGTGGTAATGATTACATGACTGATTTTCAAAACTCATAGGAATGTACCGCTCAAGGGTGAACCTTATGCAAGTTAGACTTGTTGAGAGACATTTCTCCATGGAGGTCTTGCATGTCTTATGAGGAGACAACGATTGTCCTTTGTTCTGGACTATCTTTTCAGGGATGTTTGCCTAGTGAACACCTTGGTCGACAGAGATGGTGTCAGTCTCTGGAGTAAACTGCAGGCATCCATACTGTCCAGTATAGTCAAGATAAGGCCTTCCTCTGGAGCAAAAGGCAAACTCGCTGCTGAGTAAGTTCGGGGTTCCTCTTCTCCAACGCAACACCCCGTATGTGCCTATGTCGTGTCATCCTGTGGGAACTGGGGCTCAGGAACAGGTCCAAAAGTTATGGTACTCTGGTTACCCCTTCTGGTGGAACAACAGCCATGAAACAGCACTGGGGTGACTTGTTAGTTTGCAAGTAGAATAAAATATTTGACCCTCCACAGTTCTGACACTTTTAGCAAACATGACCAAATGCATGTTCAACCAGGCAATAAATTGTCCTCTGCTTTGTTGCCTGTTAATGAGAAGGAACTGGGGAGTCATGGTAGGGCAAGTACTAGGGAACAGATTTAAAAACAGCTGCATCCCAGGACTGGGCCTGGGATGATGCAACTGCCCTCTAGTGGGGGGACTCCATTGCCCATCCGGTGGTCAGCTTCGAGTTCACTCTATTGTAATGACTAATGCTAAGATTTTCCCTGGGGGCAGGGGCTGAAGGAGGGAGGTTTGGGATCGCTCTGTACAGAACGGGGAGTCTTTAGATCTTTGGCTGGTTCACTTGAGAGATGAATGGGGTGGGCTATATAATGCTTTGTTTCTGTTTTTTTTTTTTTTTTAGAAGGTTTTATTTATTTATATATTTATTTGAGAGAGAGAGAGAGAGAGAGAAAGCGCACTCATGCAGGCATGGGGGAAGGGGTGGGAGAGGGACAAGCAGACTGCAGGCTGAGTGTGGAGCCCCACCTGCGGCTCTGTCCCACAATCCTGAGATCACAACCTTGAGGTCACAACCTGAGGAGAAACCAAGAGTCAGGCACTTAACGCACTGAGCCACCCAGGCACCCTACGTAAGGTTTTGTTAAGCAAGAATGGGAATAGCTGGGTCATCTTATGGCTCGGCCCCTCCTGCAGTCTATTAGGTCAGCTGTGGAACCGGTTGGATATGACAGTAAAAGGTTCAGAGATTTCTTTTTTTTTCTTTTTTTTTTTGCAGTGGGTTCGGTCTGCTTTAAGAGAGTTTTTCCTAAAATGGACAGACTCCCCTGGGAAACCATAAATGAGTCATTAACTAGTATTCAGGGTCTCACTGCCTGAATTGGGTTTATAATAATGATAGAAGTGACCCACTGCAGAGTGAGAAACTGACCCAAAGAAATTTAGATAAATGCCCGCTGTCAGTCCTGCCACCCTGGAAAATTTCCCTAGCCCTTGCCTGGAAATCAAATGAGAACTTAGGAGATGTTATTTTAGTACTGCCAAATGATGCCTCAGATTAATGTGGACTCCTCAAACAAGTTGCCACCACTGTGTGAGCTAAGCCCAAGCCGGCCAGGGGGCACAAACCCCATGGCCCCAGCTGGAAGCCACTGAGGCTGTGGCTGTTGAGTCAAGAGTTCCCAAGGATGAAACACAGGGCATCAGCCATGAGGACCTCACCATTCCATATAGAATGGGGTACGTTGAAAACAATGGGAGTTCCATTGCTTGAGCTAAGAGTAGCCGCTGCACTGCTCAGAATGGAAAGTGGATGTGCATTGCTTACTGGTGTGGAACCCCTCTCTGTCCAGTCCCCTCAATTCATCTTTGGAAACTATTTGAAGGCACCTGTTAAAGCAATACATACAGATATCCTTTGGCCCAGCAATTTCACTTTTATGTATATATTAACAGAAATGCATAAATGTGTATAGTGAAGGACATGTACACCAAAAGACATGTGAGAATAGTCATAATACAATTATAATAATAAAAAACTGGAAATGGCTCAAAGGTATAACAATAAATAAAATTGTGATTATATTTATACAAAGGAATATTATATAGCTATTAAAATGAATGAATTAAAATTATAAGAACATGGATGAATTTCACAAATACGATTTGAGCAAAACAAATCAGGTAACAAAGAATAACATTCTATATTATTCCATTTACATAAAGTTCATAAGAATGCAAAACAATTTATGGTTGAGAACTCAGGAGAGTAGTTACCTGTTTACTTTTACAAACTGGGGCATAGCGATTGAGAAGGAACTTGATGCTGGTAGTTTTCTTATTTCCTGACCTGGGTGGTGGTTATATGGGTGAATTTGCTTTATGAAAATTTATCAAGCTGTTGACTAATAATTTGGATAATTTTTCTTCTATATTGTACTTTAAAAAATGTGATTATTAAATAATCAGGGCCACTGATAATAAAATGTTGAAAAGGCTAGCATAAATACACAAACAAGAAAACTACACACTAATCACATTTATTAATACGCAAGCAAGATCCCCAAGTAAAGTTGTAATATGTCAGATCCACGAGTAAATTAGAAGCAAAACATGCCATGATAGAGTAAAATTTATTTCAAGAATTCATGTCTGGTTCAATATATCATCTCCTCTATAGATGCTAAAATGCATTTGAAAAAGTAAAATATTCATTTAAATAATAATTCTTAGTACAACAAAGATAGAAACTCCCTTATTTGAACATCTATACAGAGGAGGAACCAATATCACACTTGATTATGAAACAACAGTAATGACCTTTCCATTAAAGAAGCAAAAAGATAAATATGTGTGCCACTACTATTATTGAATATTTTTCTAGAAGTCCCAGACAATGCAATAAGGCAGGAAAACAAATTAAATTAAAAATATTGCCGACTTGGAATTAATACTATTTTTTATCATAGATTATTTTATTATGTGCCTGAATAAAAACAAATGAAATAATAAATTCCATTGAATAAATATTTAATAATATTAATGCTCAATGTGTTGGATAATTATAAAATACACATTAAAAATTAGGAAGTATAATGAAAAAGAAGATTCTCTTGACTACAGCAAAATATAAATTATAGGAATTTTTAGGAAGCAATATATAGCATCTGTAAGAAAAGTACAAAACTATTCTGAGGATTATAAAAGATTAATTGCTAAAATACAGAGAAATGCCATATTTATAAATAGAAGATGTATCTAGTAAAGATTGCTACTTTCCCATACTAATTTAATACTTAGAGTAATACTAATAAAAATACCACTATTTTGGAAATTTATAAAATCATCTCAAAATTCAATTAGAAAATACGCAGGTGAAAATAGTTATGAGAATTATGAAAGCGAATAAGGATGGATGACTCATGTTACACAACATTAAAATGTGCAATGAGGCTGCAATAATTAAGATAGTGCTGTCCTGGAATAAGAGTTGGCAGGCTAATGAAGCACCTCAGATGCCCAGAAACAGGTATATATAGACATGTAAGAATCTAGTTAAAAAGCCTCAAGTGAAATAAATGGGAAATGGGTAGATTATCCCCACTATTTTCAACCGTAGGCAACCATTCTATTGTGTTCGATGCAGATACTCTGATGATACATGTTCTTGTAAAATAGATATTGTCATATTATACATCCTTCCTAGTTCTTGCTTTGCCTACTCAGCCCTCTGATCTTAAAATCTATGCAGGCTGCTATGTGAAAATCTAGTCGTCTCTTATCTGAAACACAAGCACTCCACAGTATGTGTCTACCACACTCCGGCTATCAGTTTTCTCAGCAATGGCACCCAGTTGGCCTCAACTCCTTTCCATCAGACAACTTCTAGTACAGTCCTGCAATACCAGTCATCTGGGCTGGAAGATTGGAAATCACTTAGAATGTTCAGCCTTCTCCTTGACAATTTTGCTACTGTCTAAGACTTGCATTTTCTCTTGGCCATGAGTTTTACCCTTTCTAGTGTGAGACCATTCCCCTTGGCAGGGAAGCACCCACTCTTTCTGAAAGTTGGGTCATAGTTGTTGGAGATGACCTTGCCGTGAAGAGTGTGCCTCCTGGCTGGGGTGTCTCCCTTTACCTGCATGGTTGGGCTCTGTGTCCCATCTGTTACCAGCACCCCCACATCCACCTTGACACAGTTGGAGGTAAAGTAGGTTTTAGAAAATAATGTGTGTTTTAGGATCAGTCCAATAAGACTGGAATCTCAGCTCTGTAACCCACTATCTGAACAGCCTTAAGCAAACCATGAAGCCTTCCTAAGTCTCAGTTTTTACATCAGTGAACTGCTACTATTAATACCTGATGCATTAGGGCACAGCGAGGCTTAAACTAGATACCATATTGAGAATCTACTTGCTGCTATTTGAATATACCAGACTGTTTTTAGGACATACCTGGCCATAGTTACAGTGGTGTTTGCTTGCAAAAGACTCCTATCCTTGCTCACTTCCTTACCTCTTTCAAATATTTGCTCAAATCCCACCTTCTCAATGAGTTCTGTCCTGATTGCCCTAACTAAAATTGCAAACTACTCTTCTCCTGCTCTCCAATTTTCTTTTGGCCATAGCACTTTCACCTTTGAAGATGTTAGATAATTTATTTATGTTTATTGTTAGGTGTCTTTCTCCCCTTGCTTGCTCCTGTTGAAGACCCAGATATGTGCTTTGTTTACTGATGTATTCTAAACACATCGAAATAATGCCTGTTTCCACTAATAGTGGCTTAGAGTGCCTACTAAATAAACATTTCTTTTTTTTTTTTAAAGATTTTATTTATTTATTTGACAGAGAGAGAGGCAGCGAGAGAGGGAACACAAGCAGGGGGAGTGGGAGAGGAAGAAGCAGGCTACCCAGTGGAGCAGGGAGCCTGATGTGGGGCTCGATCCCAGGACCCTGGGATCACGCCCTGAGCTGAAGGCAGACGCTTAACGACTGAGCTACCCAGGTGCCCCTAAATAAACATTTCTTAAATGAATAGTTATATTTATCATTGCTAAAATCAGAATAGTCCTGGGAGCCTAAGTTGTTTCGATGGTGCCAGAATGTCTCTTGAGGAAGTCGTCTTTGGAGAAGCCAAACACCAGGCTGAGGTCTGGGTGGGGTTGGGGTCTCCCAGAAGGAGTCCTTATTTTCAGTCACTGCCTAGGAGATCAGAGGCCCCCGGGGGGATGGGTGGTGGGGGGATCAGCCAGCCTGGATCACCTCTGCATGGCGTAGACACTTAATAAAAGTCTCTTGGCTGGATTGGAGACAAATTGGTATGCGTTCATTAACTTTAAATGTAGGGACAACTACGCCTTAGGCACCAAAAACTCCATGATCAAATGGGAAATACCCTTGCTTTTTGCCCATCAGCCTGACAATTTGGAAAAGAGCTCAACTTTTATCTAAGATTCAGCCTGGAGGCTGATCCTTCTGGTAGCTGAAGGAAAAATGGAGTGCCCGTTGGAAAGGGCTGCTCAGGAACCCGTATGAACAAAGGAGGCACACCATCCTCATTTTCCAGGCCAGCAAAATGACATTGCATCTTCTCCTGAAGATGGTAGGTAAGAAGGAGCCTGATACAGCTGTGGGTCACTGGTGACTTGGGGGCGAGGTCCAGGCAGAAAGTCGCTGGTAAAGTCTGGGTGCTGGTATCTGTGGGGCCGGTGGAGCGGGGGCCTGTTAGCTGACGATTTGAGAACAACGTGGAGCATGGGGGTGGAGCGGTGGAGGGCCAGGGTCCTGCAGACTCACTCCCACATCTCTTGTCTCTCGTGTGCCTCCTCCTCCTCCTTTGCCACTGTCTCTTCCTCCTTCTCACTGCCTTCACCACACTCCCCTTTTTCTTCCTCTGCTCTAGGTCAGTGCCCCTCATGCCTTGGTGAGCACCAGAATCCCCTGGAGGGCTTACAAAAACACAGACCGTGGGGCCCACCCCTTAGACTCTCCGATCCTGCACTTCTAGGCTGAGGCTTGAGAAGTTACATTTCGAGCAAGTTCCCAGGTGGTGCTGCTGCTGCTGGTCTGGGGGCCACACTTCGAGAAGCACCACTCTATTGCTTGCTTGCAACTTACTCCTCGACTTCTCCCTGTGTTTCTCTATCCACCTCTGCCTGTCTATGTCCTCTCATTATCTCGCGTCTCCTCTATGTTCTTGCTAATCTCCCCATCTCTCCTTCTGCTGCCCCAACATCTCTGATTGCTCTTTTTTGTGACTTAGAATCAGGAGCAGGGTAAGCAAGGAACCCCCCAAGTCCCATTACCCAGCATCCGGCATCTTGGAGGGGATTCTTTTCTCTCCGATGCTCTTGGATGCTCTTTGCAAACCTTTGTGCTAAAGCCTCCCTGCCAGTGACAGTGACACCCTGGGAGCCAAGGTGGGGACTCAAGCCCAGGTCCTTCCATATGGCAGGCCTGGTGCCTCTGCTCCGCTCTCCCACAGAGAAGGCCCGGGAAACTTCAAAGACCACAGGAGTGGGGGGAGAGATGAGAGAAAGTGAATCCATTAAAAGGCGTAAAAGCTGACAGTTTCAAAAATAATGATCTGGGTTTTCTCTTATTTAAAACTACCCAGCTGCCCTGCTGCTTTCATTGCTGCTGCAACTGCCACTCGGCTACGTTCGGAATTAAAAATACATAAGCGCTTTCTGAAAGAGCTGCTAATTTGAAGGTCATTAGCAGCCAAAAACATATTTCTTTTATTTATAAAAAAGGCATGTAATAAAGCTATTAATATTTACTCTCCTCCCTGAGCTCTGGCATGCTTCCTGGCTGCAACGTACACTGCTGTCTTGCCTTGGCCCCACCAACGTGCCCTGCTGGTGGCCTTCACTTCCTTCCACCTCCCCTATTCCTGACACCTGTCCAGGGCCTCCAGCACCCGAGGAACCTGGGACTTGCAGCAGACTGGGGTGGATGGAAATTGCCATTAGAGTCGGTGAAATGGCCCCGTCTCCCAGAGACAGGGCATTTCCGGCAGTTAAGCGCGGCCGGGTTCAGAGGCACTTGCCTCGGCAATGAGGATATTTGGGATGATTTCCCCTGTGGGCTGCAGCTTGTGTCCTCGCTCCCTCTGGTCTAGGCCACAGCAGCCGGGCACACCTCTCTCGGGCCGCGGGGATGGCCAGCGGTGGCGCTAGCACTTGGCCCACCATCCCCGCACGTCTGGAGGGAGCCTTCCACACCTCGCTCGGGGCCCCAGGCTGAGGCCCACTTGACGTCACACTGCTGTCAACGCTGTGCCCCAGGACTCTGTATGCACACCGCTCTCCCTTTCTCTGTCCGCTTGTGGAGTCCCTGAGCTGGCCCCACTACTCAGCCCCGCCTCGCTACTCCCTCTCCTCAGCTGTTTGTTTTATGAGGGAAATTACTAGAAGACCAGTCTGTCAGCAGCTTCCCTGCAAATCCTACTTGCAAAAGGAAGGGGTGGGGGGGGGAGAGAAAAGGCAATGAGGCTGGGGGTTGCGGTTGCCATAGAAATACAGAAATGGAGCTGACAACTGGGAAGCGCTCCAGGAGCACAGGGGACAGAGTGGGAGGCGCGTGAGGGGTGATAAACGCCGTGAGAGGGCTGCTGGTCAGGGGACACTTACATCAAATGCGTCTGGAGATGGATGCGGAGATGTGGCCCTGGCCTAGGAGCGCACTTCCTGCCAGGGCGCAGGGCTGAGATGATGCAATCTCGGGGCTAGAACCCCCAGGCAAGTAGCAGAGACTCTCTAGAAACGCAGCAAAGCGCGTGGAGACCCTCCAGGTCCCCGCCCACCCTCACCCCGAGCAGGGGACTCCCCAGTTTTCTGGCCTGGGGCAGGCAGAGCCTTTTGTTGGCCGGGTGACCTCATGATTCCCCCTGAAAGCCTGATGTGTGGCAGAGAGAACATCGTGGTGCACTCTGGCTTACCATAGCTTCTTTTCCCTCAGATTTATTCCTTCATTATAAAAAAAAAATCATTTTGGGTTTACTTAACCCATTTTCTCTCACTGCTCTTATTTCTTCTAATTACATGTGTGAGGCAGCCCGTTCAGCTTGCTGCTCGTCTCGGGCTGGAAAACGGACGTCTTCCTCGTGGTAGGTGAAGTGTGATCAATCTTACCGAGCTCTCAGGACAGCTCCGGGGGCTCAGAGGCCACAGAGGTGGGCTGATGGCTCCGAGGGCCAGGGCGAGCGGCGCAGGCAGTGTCTGGGTTCACGGGCTCATTTCATTAAGCCGGTAGCAGAGGTCCCCTGGGAGGGAGGGTGCCGGCAGCCTCGGGCCACGCTCCCCAAGCCAGCCTCTCCCTATGCGGGTTGTGCAGTGAGGGGCTGTCTGGAAACGGCCACCTGATTCCTGCCAGATCCCTCACCCAGGATGACAACCGTTCACACTCCAGCCTCCTCGGCCCCCGCTCGGGACTCCTGCCTCCACGGCAGCACTTCTCACCTCATTTTGTCTCTCCTCCCCTGTGAGACTGTTGGTGCCATTAGAGCGAAGGACTGTGCCTGATTTACAGGATTCTGTAGAGATCTGTGAATGACTAGTGCATGGGCAAATAAATAGGTATTTGTGACCTCTTAGAGACTCTCTTTGAGTCTTTCACTGCCACCAACTTCTCCTGAGTCACCTGCTTGCTTGTATCTCCTTTCCCGTGATCCCATCGGATCCCTAGAGAAGGTCATCATTTGCCCTAATCAGCCACAGAGACAGAGTCCATGGTGGCTGACTGTTCCCTTTCTGGGTGCTTTTGTCGAGGACCACGATCATTTTAACACTGCCCGCGATCCATCACTTACTTTTCACTTCCCAGTTATTGCTGAGGAACAGTTGAGTTATGGTACAATCTGATTCTCATGGAGCCGCTTTCAAAAATGAAGAAACCACTGGTAAAGACTGCCTGACAAGGCTGATCGGACAGTCCCAGGATCGGCATTTAGTTGGTAAGGCTTCTGCAAATATTTTGGGTTCCTGAACTTTGCCACAGCCTCCCTGACTCCAGCCACTGTCTCTCAAGTCTCCCTTAGGCAAGTTGTGTTCCGGTTGACCCGACTCAAGAGCAGGAGCTTTTAACCACTAGTTGGACCAGGCTTGGCACACTAAGGCCCATGTGCCATCTGCAGCCCGCCACCTGTCTTTGTAAATAAAGTTTTATTGGAACACAGCCACATCCATTCATCTAAATATCATCTACGACTGCTTTCACACTACAATGGTGGAGTTGAATAGTTACGACAGACACCATATGGCCTGCAAGTCTGAAATATTTACTCTCTGGCCCTTTGCGGAAGTTTTACCATCCCCTGGATTAGATCTGCTGCATAAGGGTCTAGAAGAGATGCTGTGGATTTTTTTGCTCTCTGGCTAGCCACATGACTCAGAACCACAAACAGTTAACTGAATCCCATCACCATGTGACAGTTTGCAAAAAGACCAAAGGAATGATGTTCACTCCGATGAAATCAGCTGTACAGTTATGCCCCCTGGGCCAGACAAGTTAATGCTTGGCAAACCGCCCTCTCTGTGAAACACCCCAGCAGGAGATGAACCCCATGGTGGGACAAAACAATAAAAAAACCTGTTAATTGTTAAACTGGATGTCAGAGAGAATATCTTTCAAAGTTGCAGTAGGCCCTTTGCATTTGGAAAATATCAGATTGTGAATAAGACAAGAGGTCACCACGAAGCAAAGGAGCCCTTCCCCCACTGGGCGAATGGACGCAAGGCTTGGTGCCATCTGCTCTGTTCCGCAGGGAGACCCGTCACCAGGTGCCTGGCTCAGCTGCTGCATTTTCCTTGAGCAAAAGCACAAATAAAACCATGTGAGCAGGTGGTGTAAACAGGATTCCACAGAGTTGTAGGAGAAGTGGCCCAACCTTGAGCCTGGGGTGAGGGAAATTCAAGAAGAATCATTGTAATCAATACGTATTTTTGGTCCTTTGCTTTCCTGGTTGGAGAAGACTGATGGCAAAGCAGCATGGATTCAGTTATTAGTTCATTCATTTAACAGATTGACTGTGTGATGGCTGAGAACCAGGCCTGCAGATTCAGCCGTGAGTAAGGCATGCTCCCCGGCTTGGAGAAGCTCCCAGTCTGGGATGGTGGATGGCAGACACAGGAGCAGAGCGTCATCATACAGACAGCTGACACCATGACGGTGAGAAGCGCAGGGCACTCACGGCCTTGAGGACAAGCCGCAGAGCCACGTGGGAGGACCTCGGGATGCCCTTGAATGGAGCTGAAGCTTGAAGGGTGGCCAGGAGGCCACCAGGTGAGAGAGGAGGCAGGTCAGGTGTTGTTACTTAGCTAAAACTCTAGGACAATCTACAGGGCTGTGGCTGTTCTGGGAGATGGGGGGTGGTGGTGGTAGGAAATGCAAAGAAAAGTGAGAAGCATTCATAGGTTTTCTAGCCTGGGCTTTTCAATCCCCTCCGCCATGATTTTTTTTTTTTTTTGTCGTATCCATATATTAATTGTACTATCATTTAATTGTTATTTTTTCTTAAAATCAAGACACTGTTTTACTTGAATAAATTTATTTTAAAAGGAAACTTCATAATACCTACGAAAAATGCACGTATTTTATGTGATAGATATATTTTTCCCTGGTGCACAATAAAACGAATGTATAACTATTGTGATTTTGAAGAATTTGGACATGTATGTCCTAAAAACCACTTGCCTACCAATGGTACACTCAGCACTCTCTCGGAAACCCAGCAGGTTGACCTCCAAAAATGTCTTTCTGGTCACCAAAAAAATCTTTGATAGTTATTAGTGGAAGAAAACTCCTCCTATTGACTGATAGGCCCAGATATTGGGCTTTAGTCCAAAGAAGATATTTGGTTTAGTATCAGGAGGACAGGCCCCTGGCCTGTGAGAATAAGCAAGTAAGTGCCTATGCAACATATTGAAGAAGCTTCCAGAACCCAACCATTGGTCCAATATGACAGGCAGCCTGGAAATCCACCCAAGAGCAAGGCAAAGCTCCATTCCAATCTCTGTAAACATGCCAGGTGAAGGGCAGAAATGATTAAGATGACAGATACACGCAACTTTGAAGTTCAAGAAAAAAAAAAGAAAAACCCAATCCACAGAGGTTAAGGACTGACCTTTATCAGAAAGCAAGAAGACTTTTTACAACAAACCTCAGGCACTAATTTGCTTTCTATTTTTAGGTCATGTTCCCAAATCCCTAGAAGTAGAATAAACGAAGTAACAGCTACTATTTATTGAGTACTCCCTAAGAACCGGGAGCTAGAGCAAGTGATGTGAACATGGCCCCTCATTTCACCCTTGCTGAAACCTTGTGGAGTAGATAATATCACCCCCACTTTACAGACACAAAGCCTCAGAGTATAAACAAGTCACCTATGCTATGTGCCAGGACTGGGGTGGCCAGTAGAAATTCCTCGATGTCTCAGGTGGCAGAATGATTAACGATTCAGAGAACAGACTCTGGGTAAATCACCTGGGTTCCAATCCTGGCTTTTCAGTGTGGTCTAGAGCAAGCCGCTGGAACTTCTCTGAGCCCTATTAGTTAACTAATTTTCAAATAGACATAATAATCCCAGTTGTATAAATACTGAGTGTTCCTGTCTCGTAGCACTCAAAAAAAAGTAGCAATTTCCAATACCAATTACATAATTGAATTTGTGATTATTATTTTTGAGAACTTCTCAAGTAGCCATAATTCCGGCCCCCACCCCAGGAGCACCTCCTTTAATTAGCTGATAAAAGATTCACTTTAAATTCTAAATGTAGAACGCTCCCAGCTCTCACTCCTCGACTGAAATCTGGTATGGGAGCCCTAATCAGCTCTTCTGCTTCTGAAAATCTCCTCGCTGTGCTCAGAGATCCCCAAGATGTCTGTGACCAAACAGTGGAAGCCCAGTTGACACGCCAAAGCCCACGGGCCTGGATTGCCAGGCACCTGTATGCTCCGCGTCCCGGGTCTGGACCTTTCCTAGCGCATGCTGGGGGAGCGGGGCTGGGCTCTCATCAAGCCTATTGCTTCAACATGGGGCCGGGCCGGGGTGGGGTGGGGGGACTCAGAGAGTTAACACGGAACCACAGCAATCCAGCAAAGGTGGGCTGACCGCTCAGATTCGGAAGCAGTGGGATTTGTTTGTACTGCTTAGATGCGGGACACTTTCTGAAGTCTTTATCTCCTGCCCATGCTCCTGACGGGTAGCTGCCCACCTGCTCATTCAACACGTGCCACAGCATCTGAACAGATAAAGATTGCTGTGTACACTCAGGACCGTGTCCTGCAGCGGCGGAGATCCTCCAAGAACAAGCCCCATCTTCATCTAGCTCAGCTCGGTCTGTCCCGTGTGAGTGCTGGGGAAGCAGCGGCTGAAGAGACTGGAGACCTGCCCGGGCATACACCACAACTGAGTGGAAAAGCTGAGGGTGCTCCCTGAACTATCTGACCTGTCTTCCTGGTCCGGTAGTAGTCTCACCCATGTTGGGTGAATGGATGTGTGGAGTTTTGCTTTGCTATTACCAGTCTCTGCTGCCCATCCCGCTACTGTATTTGCTGGGAGTCTGGGATCCTGATCCTGGGCTCAGCCCTATGGCTAAGACTTAACCCTGAAGCACAGATATCCCAATCCCACTGTTTGCTTGGTTGGTCCTCTTGTCGGGCCCTTCCATGTAGTAGGATGTCCATGAACTTGCCTTTGTTCCCATCTCACGGTGACCAACTGTGGCCTCTCGCTACCGTCCTAGCTCAGCCTCTCCCCCTGTGTACACCTTCCATTCTCTATGGCTGAGGCTTTCTTAACCTATTTCTGGAGCTCATCTATTTCTTGACCCCAACTCTTCCGGAATGCTCCTTCCTTCTGGGTTTTGTCTCCCTGGGCCTGGCCATGCTTTCCCTCCCACAAACATTTATTACGTGTGGGCCCTGTGTTGGGTGCTGGAAATACACGGATGGATATAGTCCAAGGAGCTCATGGACTAGAAGGTTGAATGTGATGGAAGTAAGGGCAGTTGTTGAGGAGATAGAGATGGAGCGGCCTGAGTCTGCAGACTCAGCCACCCTCACCAGACCCATGACATCTGAGCTGGGGCCTGATGGGCTTGAAGCCTTGGTTGGGGGGAGGGGAAGTCCCCAGCACAGGAACAGCCATGAGTAAAAACCAGGTGGAAAGGGTCTGGACAGGCAGCAGGTGTTGGCTGGTGGGCAGTCTCGCTGGAGAGGCGGGCACGGGCCTCCCTTTCGTGATCAGGACTTTGAACTTTGTCCCATCGGTGGGGGGCAGCCCCAGAGGAATTCTGAGTGAGAAAGGGGCCTGGGATGCTTCCCATTCATTTCTCAGACCAACCTGACACTGTCTGTCCATCCCCTTCATCAGAAATGGGCACGCCTGTCGTCATGCTAGGTTGTGATGGCAAGGCCCATGGGTCCAACCGTGGCTCTTCCGCCGTCTGCACAAGAGGCTGTGGGAACTAAGTGGCCGGCAGACTGTGGGGAGGCTGGACAGGGAGCCAGAGTTCTGCTAGGAGCTCATGCCGTCCTCCTTTCGTTCATCCTCCAAATCCAACTGGACTGCTGCTTGTTCTAAGCCGCTTCTCACTCCGGGTGTTTCCTGCCGTCCAGGGCCCACTCTCTCTCTCTCCATGGATTCTGGCTCAGTAGCTGTCAAACATACCCAAGTCTTTCCCACTAAAAAAACAACAAAACAGCAACCAACAAGAGGGGAAGAAGTCCAGCTACCTCCTGAGTTTCTTCTCCCCTTTGAAGTCAAGCATCTTGAGAGGTTGGGATGTCCCCTCTTTCCTCAATCCAGCTAGTATCTTCTGTTGCATCTGCCCCCGCCAAGGGCACCCATGACCTCCTGCAGCTAAGCACATGGGCAATTTTCAACCCCCACCTCATATTAGCCCTCCTTGGCAGCACTGGGCCCTAGGGCCACTGTCTCCCCCTGAAAGGTTTTCCTTTGGCTCCACGGACCCTGCACACTCCTGGCTTTCCCTTATTCTCTGCAGTGGCTCTATCCTGATGCTTCCATGAGCCTCCCTTTGCCTGGACATCTTTTAAATCCGGCTGTTTCTCAGGGTTCCATGGGGGCCCACTTCTCTCCTCGCTCTTACATTCTCATGCAGTAAAAACTTCCACTCCCACAGCTTTAATGGCCATCTGGATAAAGGATGACTCCCAAATCTGTGTCGTCAGCCCAGATCGCTCTGCTGAATTATAGACCCCTGTATCCAACGGCCCATGGGCAATTCAGATTCATATTGTTCTCCCCCACCCTCAATTTCTTCCTCCTTTGTATCCCTTATTTCAGCGAATGGCGTACAAAGCCACTCAGTGGCCCAAACCAGAACCTTGGGATGTCATCCTTGACTCTGCCCTCCCTCTCCACTGACAGCCGATCCACCTGCATCTTCTATTGATCTTACCTTCCTCAGGTTTCTTGAATCAGCCCATCCCCACTGCTACTTCATGCCTTCACCCAGGCTACCATCATCCTTTGCCTACATTGTCGCATTAGCCTCCTAACTAGTCTCCCAGAACTGAGTCTAGTGCCCCCCACTCCAATTTCCATTTTGTGGCCGAGTGATTTATATAAAATATACTTCCCTTGCTTCAACCCACTTTCCACCATTGCATTCAGAAAGATATCCAGATTCCTCATGCCTTCACGATCTACCCCTGTCGACCCCTCCAGACACCTGCATCCAGCACCCTGTTCTCCAGCCTTGTTGAATAGCCTGTCATCCCACATACATGCCACCTCCTCTGTGGCTTTGGAACTTTGGTCCATGCTGTTCCCTCCACCTAGAAGACCAGTTCCACCACTCACATCTCCTTTCCCCAGCTGATAAGTGCTTTCACCTGAGCTCCTCAGGTTCCAGTTTAGCAGACCCCCCTCAGGGATGCCTTCTTTCATTGCCCCTAGGACAATGGCAGTGTGTACTTTGTGTTCCCATAGCCCTATTTCCCTGTTGAAGTTATGTACAAAGTTGCGTTCTGCTATACAGATCGTAGCTGGAACTTGTCATCTATTCTGTGTCAGAAAGCCATTTCCAGAGCTACCATCATTCCTAATGTGCATGCAAATATGAATTTAAACTGCAGAAAAGAATACCGTAGAGAAGAGAATCTCTATATTGTAAGAGAACAAACTAGCAAGGGCTCAGTATCTCACTATCTTGGAAGTGGTTTATCTGTCCATAATTTTGTTTTCTTAATTCAACTTTTTTCCTCTCTTTGGGAAAGAGTGGCTACAGGAATCTTGGAAGAAGGGTGGATTTAGAAAGGCAAAACCGCTCTTGGAAGAAAGTCCCAGTGTTCAGGGAGTGGTAAAAGACACAAACAAAGTTTTCCATTGCAAGGGTAGTCCCGCCATCCTTTCTGCCCAGCTGGATAGCAACCTGGCAAGACAGGAGCCCTGGTTCGACTTTCAGAAGGATGGGCTGCTCACTGCCTTTTATTGACCTTCTTATTTTCTTCCATTGTACCAAGGACAGGGCTGCGTACATCGCTGTGTCCCCGGTGGGGACCGTGCACAGTGACTGACACTCGGTGGGTTGCTGCTTTCCCCGGCCGGTCCTCTGGGGAAGACTGTGACACCGTGTGAAAGGTGCAGACAGCGTTGAAGAAGAGTGTGTTAAACTTCACAAAACTAAAATTAGAATAGCCTACAATTGATAGCAGTTAAGAATAAGTGAGAAAGATTGCAACTAAATACCTAGGGATTAATTTCTTTAAAAGCATGCTGTTTAAGGTCATGACTTCTGTAGGTAAATTAATGATATGTAAAACTTTCTCAACTCAAATTTATTTAAACCACCAAATATGTATTGGGCACCTGCCATGTGTTAGGCAGTGTGTTGGGTGCTTGGTATAGAGGTGACTAGGACATGACCTGAGTCTACTCTCACTCTGGGGATTGCCAGAAGTTTCTGGCAGAGAACGACTGCTGTGTGTCAAGTCATGACTCCTAGCAACACGGTAACCCATCAAGGGCCTGCAATAACAAGGTCAGCCCAGGAGGGATGCAGGGGTTGGGTAAAGGAGCAGAGAGCTCTCCTTTTCTCTCAGGTGTGTCATGGAGGTCCATCCACCACTGCCCAAAGTTATCCATCCCACCCACCCTTCAATGGGACCTGCAGAACACATCAAGCCCCACCTGCCCACCACCAGGGCTGGCACTCTCTCAGAGGGACTGAGAGTTGGTTCTCAGACCCCTGTGCACGTGTTCTCATTTGGAAATCGATAGTCTCAAGAGATTCCCTGGTGGTGAACATAGTTGCCATTTGACCTCAATCAACTTGAATGACCTTCCGGTGTGATCCAGCCACCCCTCCCCCTTTGGATGACCTTTCTGTGGCTTCAGTGATTCCCCTCTCCCACCACCGACCCCCAGCCCTATTGATATCTTAGACAATACAAAACCGTTGGCTACGTTCGAAAATGACCCTGAAACTTCTATACGAACTGCAAGGCATCTCAATGAACGCGAAGCTCCCTGTCATATGGATCTTAAGCGTGCTTCGAGCCTTCCTGGTGGCCGAGAACCCTGGATGTTACCTGTTTGCTGCTAATCACGCCCTTCCTCAGCTGGGGCCAAAGCCGTTATTATCTCTGAAATGATAACGAGGTTCCCAGGCTAGCTCACAAAGGCCTTCTTAGAGCAAAACCCAGCTGTTAGAATCCTGCACTTTTTACTGGCACATGGTAGATTCTCACCCTCCCGCCCCCAGTATTCCTGGCGTTCCGTTCCTCAATCCTCACTGGTTTCCGTTCTTTTCCCGAAGGCGTGGCCAAGGGTAACTTCTGCCCTTACTTGACTTCCATGATACTTGGGGACCTCAGCAATTTCCATGACCCTAGGGGACCTCACTGACCCAGCTCTACGCATAAGTTGGTGGGCGGCGGGGGCATGGGGAGGTGGTGGGTGAGAGCAGGCGTCTGAGTTTGGTGGTATAGGAGCCTGTTTGGCATCTCTGAGCTCCAGTGATTTCCAGATGATACAACAAACATCTACTTTCCTCATCCCGTCTTCCTTTATAGGGGAGGGCAGGGAGAGAGCACAGAGAACTGTGTCATAGTCTCTAAGGCTTTCCCACAAATCGCCTCCATTCCCATAACCCCTGAGCCAGGAGCACTGACGAAACATCGCCCACCTGTTCCCTGTGCAGTCCTCACGCACATGACCCTTGGTGGCTGCGGGCGTGCCTGGCAGAGAGCC
Source organism: Ursus arctos (assembly GCF_023065955.2). Lineage (NCBI taxonomy): Eukaryota > Metazoa > Chordata > Mammalia > Carnivora > Ursidae > Ursus > Ursus arctos. The sequence continues at coordinate 26,918,337 of NW_026622875.1, forward strand.
CCTCTCTGTAAGCCATATCCCGGGCTGCACAGCACGGCCGTAGATTCCCTGTCCTTAGCCCGGCTCAGAGGGCCACAGGCCACCACCACGAAGCAAAGTGTGCTTTTAAGACCCAATCTAAAGTGGAATTGATCCTCTGACAGATGCTGACGTAGCATGTCTAACTGAAATTCAGAGGCCTGGGCTATCACTGCCAGTGAGCATTCTCCTCGGGGGGCTCTTTTGAGGGTGTGGGTAAAGCCTCCTGGTGCCAGACTGTCAACGGGCACAGACACCCACACAGAGACCAGCCTCTGCATCACTTCGTGCCCAAGAGGGCGAGGGTTCGTCCCTCTCTTTCTGGGTAGCTCGAGAACTTTAATAACTAACACCCCCAGAGTCTAGAACTTTACATGGATTACTAATTCCAGGAAGGCTGGTTAGTGCAGTGTCTCGGTTCCCAAAGTGTGGTCCCTGGACCAGTGTCAGTACCACCTGGCAATCTGCGAGAAGGGCACATCCTTGGACTCCACTCCGGATCTACTGAGTCAGGAAACTCACTGGCTGGGCCCAGGGACGTGTGTGTCAACACAGCCTCCAGGTGACGCTAATGCACGCTCAAGTGCGGGACCCACTGGGATAGTGGGCAAGAACACGGAGCCAGGTTGCCGGAGTCGAAATCCTGACTCCACCATCGTGTGATGCAGGAAAGGTCTTGTCTCTGTTTCTACATCTGAAAACCGGGGGCAGTAAAGTAGCTGCTGCTACTTTATACGATGCTTGTGAGGAAGAGAGTTCACAGATGTGTGGGACTGACACTGTGCTTGACAGAGAGAGCCTGCCCAGGAGGGTCAGACAGGCCTCATCGAAGGTGGTAACTACTCTCGGATTGGACACAAGAGGCCACGGAGGCTCAGAGAGGTTGAGGACTGACCCCGTGCCGCAGAGGGAAGGCACGGTGCCCCACTCTCTAGAGACACACTGCATTCTGGGCTGTGGGGTGGGGCCACCTGGCAGGTGAAGCTGTGCGGGGTATCTGCAGAGAGGGGGGTACGTCCAGAGCTCGGTCACGCCCCTCCCACCGAGAACTATGCCTTGCGGTGGCCTGGCCTTGGCTCTGCTGACCGCTCATGCGTTCCCTGTGTGCACTCTGGATTCTCTCTCTCACACTGTCTCCTTTGTGGGATCTTACGGTGAAACCCAACCCAAGGGCGTGACATGACCTTCACCTTGACCTGGCTTTGTTGTCAGCCCGAAGCGGGGCTGGCCCTGGTGGAGGCACAGTGAGGATTTCGGGTTAAGGATGCTGCCTGAGAAATTTGGTGACAAGTTAAAATTCATTCCTGTGGAAAATTAAGAGTAGATTAGCCTAACTGCCTAGACTTGTAAGACACTTCATGGATTGAGTTCTTTGGGGTAATTAGCAAATTGTGCATGGAATTGGCAAACTATTAATAAGGGGAAGCTTTCTCTTCTACCTGCTACACGGCTGGGTTGGGGCCCTTTGCAACCATATGCAAATCTGCTGAGATAGTTCTGTCCATCTCGTCTTGTCCCCCAGGGGTTAAGCACAAGGGTGATGCGTTCAGATGGGGCCCGCCTGCGTCAGAGCTGTCCTCCTAGGCCCAGGAGCCTCTCTGAAGGGGCTTCAGGAGGTAAGACCTCCCCCCGTACAGTGTTACCTAGGACTAGGGGAAAAGGCTCATCTCACCTTCAATTTGTATTCAATAAGCTACATGGGAGCTGTGGCTCCTTCTACTGCCGCCCGCCCTCCCCTCCAACTGCATGTTCACAGACATACCACAAGCAAGCAGTCTAAAATAGGCTTTAGTGGCTTTTACAAAATTGGCCCGGATATGAACTTCTCCAATGCAGTATGCAAACTGAAATCAGGGCTGATAGTCTATTATTGGTGACTGTTTATATTTATCGACTTCGTAAGCTGCATTCTTGAGGCTTCAGAGCCTCATATTTATTCCGTTCTTCCTTTGGGCCACATCAGCGAGAGCAATTCTAATATATTCTGCTTCGTGGGAGTCACAAGGTTGGGACGTATTCCTTCCCTCCCATACGAGGGGAAGAAGGACAACAGTTAGGGATTCTCCTGAACTCGGGAATGGACCCGCTGGGGTCTGAGAACACACACTCTGACACCATCTATGTAAACCCAGACATGCTTCTGCTCATTTTAATTAGACAGGTAAAATTAGCAAGGAGAGTAAGAGAAAAGGAGAAATTAAAAATATTTAAATGTTAGGTGGAATTTACAAAAGCGAACTGAACAATGGGGTACAAGAAGGAATGCAGAGAAACACAGACACATTTGAAACATTCCTTGGATGCCACACGGCTTAAGCCAGTCCACAGATCAGGTAAGAATTCTCCCTTGCCATCTCTTGAATTGCAGATTCCAGGGATGTGGAAGAACATTCTCCAGAAACACTTTCATTCTCCTTCTCTTCAGATGTTACCAAGAATAATCAGTCAGTATCATTCTAGAATGGCCCAACACTGCCTCCAATTCAAACCGCTCACCTGTTTCCTGTCTGAATTTGCAAGCTCCTGAGAGTTTTTCCCCCTTTCGTTTTATTTTTCTCCCTGCTTTCTCTCCCCATTGAGCCCATAGGCCAACGGGGCCAACCAGAACACCAACCCAACAACACGTTCCAGCCCCTTTGGATTTTCCGGGGGCAAAGACTTCCCAGTTCTTCTTTCTTGTTTGCATCTGTTACGAACAAGCACAGTCATTTTAGAACACAGACACACATGTGTGTGCTCTTGCACACGGAAACAGGGTTTGTTTTTGTTTTTTTTTTCCAATTTGTGGTTTCTTTTTCCTTTTTGCAGAAAATGCAAACAAAAGAAAAACAAGGTTTTCAATTGAAGGTACATCTCTTCTTCAATATGAAGACATTAATTGAATTGGTTGGATCCCCCATGCAGTGGTCAGCAAAGTCCTTTGGCAACTGACAGAACGACATCTGGAGACTCAGGAGCTGGGGTTTGTTTGAAGGAACTTCCCTACACGAGTCATGAGCAAAGGGAAATGGATGTGGGAGAAGGGAGAGGGCTCGTGGGGAGGAGTACAAAAGGAGAAAAGAAAAGAATGTCATTGGTGAGGAAGAAAATGGAAAACTGCCTGTTTCTTCCCTCTACCTCCTTCCCTTTCTTCCTGTGGATGGGTGACTCCAGCACCCCGAGGGTGGGAGCCGAGTTTACTCTTGGTTCCCCCGATGCATACTGTTTTGTCTTCACTTCCGTTGAACATCACCTGTTTGTATTTTTATTATCACAGATTTGGTTTCCCACGGCATCTGAAACATGCTCTGTCACTGAGAAATGAAGGCTGCCTATTAAGAACAGGTCCAGTTTCTTCTTCACTGATGTAATGCATTTCTCAGCCGAGAAGCCAGTCTTTCCAGAACATTCCACAGTGGTCGACCTCTGGTTCCCTCTTGAGCCTGGTCCTTTTCCTTCCTCTCCTCCCCCCAGAAAATGAGAGTTCTCATGCCATTGCTGTTGGTGACTGACTCATCTGGACCCTCATAGAATGAATGCTGTTCAGGATCTTCTTCTGATGACCTGCCAAAGTGACCCCTATTCTCAGGAGGTCTCTAGGAGGGAGAAAGCCACACACAAAAAGTGCTTTAGTGTTAGGGCAGCTTTTCACGGGTCAAAACTCATCACAGAAGGCAAGCTCTTGATATAGCTGGGTAGGCAAATAAAAGTGTTTAAAATCCAACACTCAAGTTTACCCAAGTCTTTGGCAAGCGCCTACCTAGATATTTTCTTGCTCAATCTCACTTGCTTCATGCAGTGGCCCTCGTCCCCAACGGCCCCTCCAACTTAGACTATCCTGGAAGTCGTGTACCCTGTTCTTCACCTATGGGTTCTGAAGCAGTCCCTTCCTTGTGTCCCTGACCCTAGGTGGACTAGAACTTTTCTCTGTGTTGTTTTAACACTCCATGCACACACTATACGGGGCTTTAGTTATGCTGTGGAGCTTTCTGCCTAAATTAGTGATCACCCACTGAGATCGAAAAGATGTGGGGTTTGCTGGGTTTTCTGATGTTTTTCCCCTGAGTTTCCATTTTCTGCCTCTGTTTGAATTTTAATGTCATGAATTTTTAAGAAGGGTGATCTCAAAATAACTTTCAAATATCTGCCCAAGCAGGAATTCAAGTAATATGTTTAGGATAGGGGTTTGAATTGGATTCATCTTTAAGCTGTGAGTCTTACTATGATCAAGTTCATGGCTTATATTTAATTTTGGAGAGACCCATGCATCTTTCCCTAGTTAGTAATAATTATGATAACAATAATATATAGCATTGCTCGAGTACTTCTCATGTGCTGTATACTATCTCATTTATACCTAATGAAGCATTTCACGAATATTGACAAACCACTCAGAGTCAACAATAATAATTTAGCAGTAATTGTTTCTCACGTGCCTCCTGTAGGCAGGCAACAGGCTAAGTGCTTTGTTGCACTATTCCATTAAGCTCTCACCACAAACCAATGAGATGCGTGCAATGATTATTTGCTCATTATGGACAAGGCAAGCAGGGCTCAGAGAAGTCAGGTAACATGCTCAAGATCCCACAAGAGATCACTGGTAGTGGAGCTGGGTTCGAATTCAAGACTACCAGGTTCTTAGCCACCCTTGCAGAGCTGTGCTCAGAACTCTTCTAAGGTCCTGACTGTATTCCCCCCCAAATGCCCCTCCCTAGCATAGCAGATGACTCCCCACGAGGAGGCTCCTGGGCTCCCCTCAACTCCCCCTTTCAGCTGGTGGACAATCCCCTCGGGGCTGCAGCTGGCTCAGACTGTCGAATTGTCCATGTCTTTTCAGCAAACACTTCGGAGAGGCATGCTTGAATTTCGAATTCACAAATTATCCTGCAATCTATTTTATTTAGTTGTTCATGTTCTTTCCCCATCTTTTATCTCTCAAGAAATGAACTAAATTGCTCCAATAGTGTGTGGACATTTTTTACTTTGAACTAAATCCTTTAATTTTTCCTTTTCCAGACTGAGGAAATTACTCCATTTGATTCCTTCAGTCATGGGGGATTAGGGGGTGATGGCCCCATACTCAGCCATATCACAGTGGGGAAGCAGGGGTAGCCCCACCAGCGTGAGCACCCACTTCTGTCCCTGAATCCAGGCTCTCCAATCATCTGGGACAGCCATGCTAGCTCTGCAAGATGGGGAAGCTGGTTTCCCACTGCTAAGTGCTGCTGCTTCTTTTTTTTTTGTTGTTTTTGGTGGAGCCTGACAATAATTCATAGTGGCAGGGAGTGCCCTTTTTAGGCATCAACAGAAAAATGAACCCACATTTAAAAACCGAATTCTGATGTTTCATGGATCCTAGGCAAGATGCACATTCAAGCCGTCTCCCTGGAGAAAGTGGAGGTTCCATCATTTCTGGCAAGAATCAACCTCAGAGAGGTAGAGTGGGGGACTCCAGGAAGACGGACTGCAAAGCAGTAGTCCAGGACAGAAGCTGTTCCTTCGGGGTTCAGCCTCTGGGGCTGGATGGGACCACCCCTCTCCCTGGGGACCTAGCAGCTGGCCCACCGCAGGAGGAGATCCCAGCGCCTAGCCCAGTGCCCGAGACATAACCCGTGACCCGTAAGTGTTTGCCAATTGCCTGGAGGACTGACCGATCCTCTAACTTGGGAAGTGTGTGTCACAGGCCACCAACCCCCCATGCTGTCCATGCACGTTGTGGGCCGGGCGGTCGATGAGGTCCCCTCTAGCAGGTTGTGTGTACTCAAAATTCGACCCTTGCCAACCTCAGTCTGGTGGGTCCCAGGCTAGGCTGCACGAGAATCACCCGGGGAGTTTAAACACCCTGACGCCCAGGTCTCAGCTCGTTCCAATCCAACCAGCAGACCTAGGAGTGGAAGTCAGGCATCGGCATTTTTTTAAAGATTCCCAGATCACTCCGGGGTGCCACAAAGTACGGGCACCCCTAGGGCGGACTGGTAGGAGGAGATGCAAGTGGCCTTCAGGAAAGTAGGCTTTCACCCCTGCTTTGCCACTCGCGAGCACTGAGGCTTCAGGCACTAACTCACCTGCCTTCCCAATCTGTGGAACGGAAGGGGCGGGACTAGATCATTATTTCCCAAACCACCGTGCCACGAAACTCTGGCCCTCAAAAATACGGTTCCACAGTATTTAATAATTTTAAATGGGTTTCTTTCTTTCGGGATTTCTCATGGTCTTTACAATGCTAATATGTGTAGCAAATCTCCAAGAGGGCGATAAAGTGTGCAATATTTCCCAAATTTATTTGACCGGGGGACCTTTTTTCCAAGGAGAACCTATTAACATTTCCCAGAACGGGTGCTGCTCAGAACATTCTTGGGGAAACGATGGACTAATGGATGTTTAAGACCCTTTCTGGCTCTCATCTTATTTGAATAATTTTAGTTTTTGTGTTCCTCCATCCTCCTGTGGGAGCTGCAGACTGGTAAATAATTGGTGGGGGATGGAAACGTCTGCTTGTTCACAAGCGCTATCTAAGGAGGGTTCCGAGCTCCCCACACGTCTGGGATGGCTGCTGAATCAGAGCAGTGCCTCTTCCCGCTATGCTGCTTGAAGTGCGGGCTGGCTGTGCTCTCTCCACCGGGATGCTCTTTTTGATGGGTTAAGTTTAAAAACTTAAACGGAGGAGAGACTCTTGATGATTAGGCAAATGACATATGGCTGTGACTTGGAAGAACTCTCATTTGGGGCCACGATGGCTCTCAGCCTCGCCGCCCAAGCCGGGCATCTTTCCAGGGCACTTCCCCACCAGGCCCGGGTCTACACAGAAATGGAGCTCTGGGGGTGGGGCCAGAGATCAAGACGGGTACCATGAGCCACAGCAGGGACGGAGCTTGGTCCCCACCCACAGGCGGCACGGAGGCGATGCCCATCACTTACTCTGATGTCATCTGGGTGACCAGCTGGAGGGAGGTGAAGCCGGCGGTGAGGAAGCTGTCCCTGTACTGGACCATTTTGATGGCACTGAGCCAGTCATCCACGGTGGTAAAGGCCGTGAAGTCTGGAATGGAGCGGTCTAGCAGGGGCTGGGAAGGCCTGTGTGGGAGAGAGAGAGACAGGAGCAGGTGACCCCACAGCGGCAGAGGTGCGTGCACAGAGCCACACTCCGGGCAGACAGCCGACTTCATGCAGGATGAGGATTCCTGCCTGACAGGATGCGGATGACAGGAGAGCCCGGCGCGGACCCTTCTTTCCTTACAGAATTCTGAGTTGGCATGACTTCTGAGGCGAGGTGGCAAGTACCCTTGCCTACGGGCCCGGCCACACATCAGCCGGCCCGGACAGACAGACTGACGCAGCACGCAGTCTGGAGGGAAGGGAAGGCCGTAACTCCTTTGTAAACTGGAATCGAAGAGCTTCACTGTCCAAAGACACGGTTCTTTTAAAAATATATAAAGTTCACTATAACCTTTTCAAATCTATTGGTAACATTTTTTTTTCCTAGTTCCATCCTCAGCTAATTGAAATAAATGCAACAGAGCAGCCCTCTGTTGACCTCTGGCACGTTCTCAAAGCAGACACCCTGCTACCTAACGCACAAAGCAGGGTGCCACCTTGACATATCCCTCAACCCCCAACACCCCTGTGCAGTCCTTCACCAAGAATTAAAGATTTGACCTCCAAAATCTCTTAACCTCTTTCTGCACCATTACTCCGACTTAAGACCCTATCTCCTCTGTCATCACTGCTGCAACATTCTCCTGCCTGTCTTCTTCCTGCATGTTCCTTCCCCTCGACATAAGGTCCACACTGGAGCCTGGTGTTCTTTGAAAATGCAAGTGCATCACGTGCATAACCCTGACCCTGACTCCGATTCATGCCAAACCCTTCCATGGGTGCTCGCTGCTCTGAAAATCAAGCCCAGAAGTCGTAGCAGGGCCTACAGGCTCTGCGCGTCTGGCCCTTGCCCACCTCGCCAGCATCAGCCCTGACCCAGTCCCCTCACAGACTGGACTCTGAACACACTGGCCCTGTCCTTCCCACCCTTGAGGCTCTGCATATGCTGTTCCTTGGCCTGGGACACCTATCCCTCTCCTCCCATCTTCCTTTCATTCAGTTCATGTGTTCTCTCCCTTCAGTGCTCAGCTGGAAAGAACACTCCTCAGGGCTGCCTCCCCGATACCAGGTAAGGTGTGTACCCATGCTCTCCAACACCACACGCCTCCCCGCCAAGCTGGCTACCAAGGTCTCAAGTTTGCATTTCTTTGGGTGACCATCTGGGTTTGTCCCTCCTAAAAGATTCTAAGCTCCGTGAGGGCAGGAACCATGTCTGTCTTGTTCATTCTATACTGCTAGCAATGGGCATGGTGCTTAGCATCTAATTGCCCAGTAAACTTTGGTTGAAAAGATCAATTAGTCAGTCAGCTAACACGGCAATGTAGAGAGTAACGTACAGCTGACAGTTGCTAACAGGAATCCAAAGTTGTTCTGTGCATTTGCTCACAACAAATCCAGTGGCTTTGGTGGGCCAAAGTTCCAAGTCTGCAGCTCTACCTGGTATGGTGAACAGAAAGGGTGCCTTCTGGAAACCGGATCTCCCAGAAGTGGGGCCTCATTACCACTCCTATCCCATACACTCAGTTGTTACAGAGCCCAGCACCCAGTCTATCTGAAGCCAGCAGAAGGTGGAAACCCAGACGGGTATCTTGCTATCTGTCCATAGCCCATGCTGGAAGTGGGGAATGCTTTAGGGAAGTGGAAAAGAAAAAGGAAAGGAGAAGTCTTAGAGTTTCTTCCATTAGTGGATAAGCTTAGCCACCTCGCTCTTGCTGTCAATAGATGAAAAGGGTAGCAGCCTTGCTATTGGGCCTGCCCCTGGCTGTGTGACCACCCACCCCTAGGAACAACCCTGTTCCACGAGACTCACACGGCGGTGATGGTTGCCACAGTCTTGAGACTTGCCGGGTTTCGGATCATCTTGTCCAGGGTGTTGACAATCTCTGCAAAGCGGGGCCGGCTGTTACGGTCCTTCTGCCAACAGTCCAGCATGAGCTGGTGTAGGGCAGCTGGACAGTCCATGGGTGGGGGCAGCCGGTAGTCCTGCTCAATGGCATTGATGACCTGCGGGGACGTACACAGAAACAGGCATGATGGCGCGAAGAGACACCAGCCAGTCATTCACAAATTAGCCCCTAAGGATGGAGCCTCCCGGATTCAGGTGCTCTCAGTGTGTGCTCATGTATCTCGCACCACAGTGGACTGTATGTGCACTTGGCCTTTCCCCCTAGACTGTGGGCTCCTTGAGAGTAGGGACCATGTCTTACTGTTCCCTCGTGTCCCCACACCTGCAGCAAGACCTGACACACCCCGGATCTCTGGCAATGCTTACTGAGGAATGATCTGCTGAACGGCTTGAGCTTCTTCTCTCTTTAAGAGGACATCAGGCTCCATTCTGCCTTGGTGGCGGCTGGTGGCACTGGGGGTGATGAAGCACTGGCATGTGGGAAACCTAGTGAGTTTGCCAGGTCTAAAGGATACCCTCCAAAGCCTGAGGTGGCCTAGTCCTTACGCTGCTAAGGGAAGGAAGCAATCAGCATTTGACAGACAGCCTACTCCATGGCAGGGCCCTTCTAGGTGCTTCCCATGCACTGTTTGCCTTCAACTTCATGATGCAGCAGCACGAGCTGGGCTGAAGATAATTTGGCTACACAAACTGGTTAAGTACAATGACAATGGTCAAAATAACAACGTGAGCTAAAATGAATATAATCCAATCAGGTTTTGGTAATTTGCACAGACTCCAGGGGACAATTTTGTTAAGATTTCCAGATCTTTAAGTACTTTTGCCTGCTTTTTATATGTTGTAAGAGTTGTTTTTTTTTTTTTTTTTACACTTTCCTTCTTAATTTCCAATTCATTTAAATCAATTATGCCTCCTCTGTGCTTTTCGTCATCGCGAAAATAATTGTAAACCGCCCAGTGCTATACGTGTGAATACATTATGGTACCCTCCTACCACACTGGGAGGCCTGGAATGCAATGAGTGCCTTGAAGTGATGTTGCAAAAATGTACCTATTGAAATGGAAATGTACTCACATTGTAATATTAGGTAAAAGAGCAGGCTGCATAACTACAGGTATAGGATAGTCTTGCTTTTGTTAAAAACAAAAATCAAAACAAAACAAAAAACAGTAATTATACCCATGCATACAAAAGACCTTGGAAAGATACATACCACGGTGTTAATGATAGCTGCCTCTGGGCAGGTAGACACGTGAGTGCTCTTTATGTTTCTCTTTTTGCTTGTTTGTGTTTTTATTTTCTATCATAATTATACATTGATTTTATAGTAAAATAAACAGCTCAAGCATCTTGAACAACAAAAGAAATAATTTGGAGTTCAGGGATTTTCAGGTGTTTTCGCCTCTACTTTAAAAAATGTCAGATTCATTTCAATTGATTATTCTTTTTTTTTTTTTTACCTTGTAGATCAGTCAGAAATTGAATATTTTCAATCAGTATATTTTTACAAATTCTATGCCCAGTATATGGGACATGAAGTGTGGGATGTGATAATATGACCTGAAGTCATTACAGATAATCAAGGTGTATTATTCCTTCTATTCTAGGTGGTGGAAGAGCAAACAAGCACACGAACCGTACCAGTATCCGCATTGCACACCAACTGGGGACTGGCAACATCCGCTTTTGAATAATATGTTGCACCACCGACACATTTTTACCTTCGACAAACTCTCGTCAATCAAATGACCTGCTCTCCTCTCAGGAGGGCATTACAGCCCATCTTCCCCAGGAGGAAGCAGAGGCAAACAGTGAAGTAACCTGCTTGAGGACCCACAGCTAGGAAATGGTAGGACTGAGAAGACATCGCAGGGCTGTCTGATTCAAGTCTGGAATACCCTGAAGCCCACTTTCCCTAAGCCTCCGTGGGGCTGCCATTGTAATCTCAGCCTGGAGAGCAGTCCTGGGAGCTGTTCCATGTCTTTGTGGCAGCAAACAGGGGTATGGAGCTAAACCAAGTAATCCGTGAGGAAGTGTGGCCGGGCATCCTTCCCATCAGCCTGGCTCATCAATTGGCACCTTTTCCCAGCTCCTTCTAGGCAGCCAGACTGAGGGGCCCTGTCACAGAGCTCCTACTCACTGTGGAGACAAGTGGGATTACCCATTGAATGGCTTCTTTTGGGTTCCTTAAGGACAAGCTGGGTAGGGCCGGCAGGAGAGGCTAGTGTCGGTACTCAGTTTCTCATGGGGCTAGGGGTGGTCCCCAAAGTCTTCCAGTGCAGGGCAGCTTATGTTCCCCTAAACTGCTGGCATCTTCGCTCAAATTATTTGATTCCAGAGCCCAAAATAGTACGTATTTCCTCTGGCAAGTTTTCTTCCCATCTGCCTGTGGCAGGAAGGAGCGCTGGAGTCAGGGCCTTTCCGCAGGAGGCACAGCTCCATGGTGTGCCCCGCTGACCCACGCACTCCTGGCAGAGTCCCACGAGCCTGGGGGACCTGTGCATGCACTGGCTCTTCGGTCTGTGAGCTCTGGGTCAAATGCAACTTAGCTACACCTCGCTCGTCTCCTCCGCATGCCACTTCAGTGGACATGTTGAAGACTGTCCTGACATTTGTTTTTGTATTTCCTCTGTTTGTTGGGAGACTTTCTTTTTAAGAGGACATCTGAACCACTGATCCCTCCTCCCTGTAGGTCAGCCAGGAGGCAAGGCCCACACACGGTGCTGGTGACAGTACGGCATCGTAGCCAAGGGCAAAGACACCAGAGGCCTGGGTTCAAATCCTAGCTTCACTTCTTATTAGCTCCAGAAACTTGGGAGAGTCACTTGACTTCTGGAAGTTGCACAGATGGGTTATTAAAAAGATTACGTGACATAATGAGATGGCGTCGAGCAGCACACACATGAACAGTAGAAGGCATCTCTGCATCAGATGGAGGCTGTCATTCCTGCCACATCCACTACAGTAGATGTCTCCGCAAAGGGGGTTACTGTCCTACTGCTGGTCACTTGGAAGCCTAGGAAGATAGTGTTTGAGAAGCTCCAAGCACATAGTTGGGGGTTAATTAATGCCGGATCCCTATTTCTCACCTTCCAGGATAGAGGATAGCCACACTCATGTTTACAAAATGGGACTTTATGCCATTTGCTATTTCTTCTAGATAATTTTGTTGTTATTACTTGGGTTGATATTCTGGAAGCATTGATGCCTCTTGTACATAGAAAAAAAAAAGCCTTTACCCTCCACCCCAAAGAAAAAATTACCTAGGTCATTAATTGCTCTATCTGCTCAAGTCTTTCACGGAAGTGCTGTGCCTTTGGAGAAGGATCTGGATGTTTTCCAAGTTTCCTGAGTATATAACTTATAATCAAATTAAAACATCATTATTTCGGATAGGCCAGTGATGGGTATTAAGGAGGGCACGTATTGCATGGTGCACTGGGTGTTATACGCAAGTAATGAATCATGGAACTTTACATCAAAAACCGGGGATGTACTGTATGGTGACTAACATAACATAATAAAAAATTATTATTAAAAAAATCATTATTTCAAAAAAAGAACTGCGGTCCTCTAACGGGGTTGGGGATCATTCTCTGTCATGCCTGCGTTGCTAGCAGATGTGGAAAACAGGGAGGAGACACGGAGAAGCACCTTCCATCTGGCCAGCTGATGGCTGTAAACACCAGTGACCACGTTTGAATTGTATGGAAAGATATGGCTCGAGGTTGGGGGCATAAGGTGCTCTTCTGAGCAGACTTGAAAATGGGAGTGAGTCCTGGGTCCCTTTCCTCGGTAACAGGATGGGATAAACGGTTGTTGAAAACCCTGGAGATCAGAATGAGATCAGATGGCATCTCCAGAGAGAAGCGAGAGCGAGGGTGTGGTGGTAAGAGAACCAGTTGAGGCCACTGTCACCCGAGCAGAGCAGACTGCTGGCTCACTTGGAATGGTCTGCAACAACTCTTTGGGCCTCTGAAGGCCAGCACAAGCCAGTGCCCTGGGCCCTAGGGGGCTGGGCAGAGAGTGGGGAGGGGCTGCCTTTGCTCCCCTGGACCTGGAAAAGCAGGTGGGGACAGGGGCAGGTGGTCTGACCCCAGTGCCTTAGAGGAAGTGACTGGAGCTGAGCTGAGCTGAGATGAGTGGGGCCCCTCCCCGGGCCCTCCCGTCCTCAGTGGGCTACCGGCTGCCCCCAGACATGTCTTTCCCATTAGTGAGTCCGGCGGCACCTGCTCCCCCTTCCACAGGGGAGAGTGAAGTAGAGAAGCTCAGAGCCCTGGCGGAACCAGGGCAGAGGGGGTTAAGTTGAGCTCTGATGTTCCAGTAAAACCGCAGCTCCTCTCCACAGACACTGCCACTCTCATTATCTCTGTCAATCAGATCCAAGCAGCAGAACTTCCAAGTTCTCTCCCTGGCTGACAAACTCTCTGTACATGTTCAAAGACCTTCCTGGGCTCCGGAAGCCCAATTACCAGCACTCCGACTTGCCTCTGCAATTCCCTTTCTTAAAGCCTTTCAATTGTCATCTGTAGAATCCTTTACTGCCCCCACCCCCGTGGTTTCTGACAAGTAGCCACAGCCCCTCCTGGCTCTCTCTCAGGCCCGGCCTTTTCCAAGGGGGCGAAAGGCACCCCCACCTTCCACTGAAAGCAGAACTGCACTTGGGGCAATGTTTAGGGGCTTCGTGTGGGAGAAATACAACGAAACTGGAATGAACAGCTACTTTGCACATGTTCCTGTTCCCTTTGAGACCCAGCTCAATGTCGAATATCTGGAAAGTCTTCCTTACCTCGCCCTCCCAAACGGTCCCACAGCCCATTGTATGCGCCGCCGGACTGTGAACACCCAGAAACAGAAGCGGCAAGCACAATGCTTAGCAGCGCTGAGTGTTCGCTGAATGAAGGATTTGGGAATTCTGGAAGTCTAGTATCAGAAATTCCATTTGTTTTCAGCCTAGGTGAATTCATTTGCTGCGAATATCTTGAATGTCAAATCTCGCTTGTCAGACAATTTCATAATCCATTCTATGTGTGCTGAATTGTCCTTAATAGGATTAAAGTCTCAGGGAAGGGCCTGCGTGTTTCTGGAACCCATTTATTACTCCTCTCGCTGACGGTCTGGATGCAGCCGGGGTGCAGGTGATTTCCAGAATGCAGCCTCGGCATCAATTCTGACACTTTCTGCTTTGACACGCTACAGGGGCGGGGGCGAGGCGTGGATAATCTTAGGTGAGAGGGGACGCAGACGCCTCACACGGCCCTGGGACCTGGTTAGCCATGCAGCCCTGTCGCCCGCCCCGGGCTGACGCCGCCGCCCCCCACCCCCAGGGTGCGCTGCCACAGCAGGAGCCCGGCTGCTCCCCACCCTGCCATCGGGAAAGCTTTCCCGAGCTCCCAGACTGCCACCTTTCCTAATCTGAGCACCTGCCATGGCTCCAGACCTCGGGCTGGCCACAGGGCTCGCTGAGGCCAGAGGTCTCAAGTTCGCAGTACCTCAGAGCCGCCCGAGCAGGGAGCTGCGCGTGGTGCAGCCGTTGCCCAGTGAAGCAGATCCGGACGCGGATGGCCCTGCCTCTTCTTGCCGCTAGGTTGGGAAATTAATATCCGCCCCCAAGGAGATGGGCACGGGAAGCGGAACAGAGGAATGCAGGCTTTGCAATCCTCTCGGCTCCAGGGGGAGGGCATGTATTGAAAAAACAAAAGCCAAAAGGTCCAGGGGAACAGCCCAGGATCAAAGGCAGTGTGGAAATCTAGATACGACTTTCACTCGGGGCCTTAAACAAGGCAAATCGTCCTCAAAAGTCTCCCTCACCTTTTAATAGTTATGAAGCAAAGGGTCCCATCTGGAACACCTCTGCTTAAAGCATCTCAGACGACCCTTCTCTGTCCTCCCTGCCTCTGCCTTGGAGGGCAGCCTGGAGGGGTGCTGGTCACCTGCACTCGGACAGGGCCCCACTCCCGCCGGCTATCGGGACCTGGCCAGCTTCGGGAAGCCTGCTCAGCTCCTCCTTCGCCGATAGGTGACAGAGGCCCCCCCAAAGAGTAGACTCTCAGGAAAGAAGGACCCTTTACAATTCCTCCCTGTAAAGCAGAGGGGTGCGAGCTACGCAGAAGCTGCAGCTGGCGCAAGGCCCCACATCCGTCAGAGCAGACAGCACCGCCCCCTGTCACCCTCAGCGGGACAACACACAGGCTGGGGGCTCTGAGGCAGGGCCCAATCTCCTGCTTTATTTGGGCCTGCTCTAGTTCATGGTCCACAGCCTCTCAGAACCAGCCCCGGGGCTCCTGGGCCGGCCCAGGCACCTTTACGGGCTCCTGTGGGGGTCCTGGGATTGTCACATCTCCATGCTGGACTCTCTGATTAGCTGAAACACTGGTGCCGAGGGGCTCCTTGTACTCCTTGCTTGGACGCCTCAAGTTCGGGTTGTAAGGCCCTGAGCTGACACCAGATAGGAGGGGCTGGCATGCCACTGTCTGTGGGAACCCTCGGGTGGGGTTTTGTGGCGACCAGGTACCACCGACACTCACATCTTGGTTGGACATATCCCAATAGGGTCTCTCTCCAAATGACATGACTTCCCACATGACAATCCCGTAGCTCCAGACATCGCTGGCAGACGTGAACTTGCGGTAGGCGATGGCCTCTGGAGCTGTCCATCTCACGGGGATCTTCCCTCCCTGGAAGACAGAGAAGCTCATCAGCCCAGCTGTCAGGTTTCTAGGTGAAGGGGGAGCAAATGAACTGGGCATGCACATCCTTTCCACTCGCCCGCCCTCACGTCCTGTGAATGAGGGCAGCCAGGATAGCCTGCCCCGCACGGCAAGCCTCCATTATGCACCCGCGTGCAGGGGCTCAAGGAGGATCTGTGTGGCCCGTGCTGGTCTCACACCACTGCTGAGGTGACAGCTGTACCGAAGCTTCGTTGGTCCCCAATTCCCTACACACCGATCCTAATGTTACCGTTAGGGGTGGGGTGGGAGAGGGAGTGGAAATGTCATACACGCACCCCAACATGCAATTCTGTAGTACCCAAGATCGGCCACGTGGGCCTCGAGACGTGAGTTACAGCTGGCTTTGCTTCACAGTTGTCATACTCACAACACTGAGCCAAGGGGAAGCAAAACAAATACAAGGAAGAAAGTGATAAGCGGTTCTTCCTGCGGGCCTCCTACAAGATCACTCTGTGCTGCCGCCTGCCCCACTCTCCTCGTGTTCCACCTGCCAGGGGGGAAAGATATTCCTCACCCTGCAGCTTGTGGCCAGCCCTGGGCTGCACTGGGTTGAAAGGCCCAGTGCTCAGGTCTCCGTAGGCGCTGGCTTCTTTCCCTGACTGTCAGTGGGGGCTGATATTCAGAGGCTGGAGTTAACACTTTTTGCTCCTATGTCTGCTTTTCCTTCTTGCCCTCCAACCTTTCACTGGATGCTTCCAACCCAGCTCTCTGCTTGGCCCTCAGCTTGTCTGCCAGACCTTGGCCTGTTTCGAGTAGCTAAGGGATTGATATCCATCCATTCATCCATTCGCTCCGTCAACACTAGGCAGTGAGCACTGCTTTGTGCCGGGCCGTTTTTGACGAGCTGGTGTCCCAGAGATGAGCCAGCCATGGTCTCTGCCCTCAGGCTGCACAGGGAGTGGGGAGGCAGACAAGACAACAGACACTTAAAACGTGTTGTTAACAAGATGGAAAGTGAGGAGTGTGCAGCCGCGGTGTTCTGAGAGCCAGAGTAGACTCCCTAACACAGATAGCGGGTGGGGGAGGTGGCCAACAGCAGAGGGCCAGCGTCCTGCAGGGGTAAGAGCACCTGGAGCCTTTGGTTGGGTCTGGATGCCAGGACTGCCCCTATCAACCTATGTGACCTCGGGTAAGTTACCTAACCTCTCTGTGCCACTCTTTCTCATCAGCAAAATGGGGGAACAATCACACCTATGTAGTCTGATCGTTGTGAGGATTCTGTGGGGTCCTATCCACACAGTGCTCGGGACAGGGCCTGGCGTGCTGCACACGTGTGAACTGTCACTCCCCTCTATGCTCAGTCCCAGGGGACAAGCAGAAGTTAACCTGGCAAAGAGGGGGGAGGAGGGAAGCCCAGGCAGGGAGGAGCGTGCGCAGGGGCTGGGTGAGAGCAAGGGGGAGCCCGGCATGGCAGCAGTTGGCAGTCCCCAGGGGGCGTGAGGGGTGGAGGCAGAGAGCAGGGCGCGCTCTGCGGGCACCGATGCCACTCCGCTCCTCAGGGTGAAGTGGGGGCCCTCGCCAACGCTGCCCTCCACAGTTCATCAGTCTCTAGAACAAATGTGGTCCCCATCTTCATGTCTTCCTGCCAAGTAGCAGGCTCTCCCTCCCCAGCCTTTCTCGCTGACTGGGCTCTGCCTGCAGGATACAGGAGGCTCCCTCCCTCCCCTCCGCATCTGCCTCATGCCTCCGCCCGAAGGAGGCTATTTTTACTGACCACTCTCACGATCTGTTCCAATCACCAGAGATGCATGTTGGACTTTGGCAAAAATACCTTTAAAATGTGTAAGTGGTTAATCTGAGTGCGAGTGACAGAAAAAGGAGCAAGCGGCAAAGTGTATTTCTGTCTGGTTTCCTGGCCAGGGCCTGGGAGGGGTAACGGTGCCCTGCCCAGCCAGGACCTCCCCAGGGGCACATCCAGCTTCCTGCACAGAAGCCAGTCCTGATTTCCCCCAGGACGACAGCAGGCTTTTGTGGTGGGAGACGTCCTCCTTCAAATGCCAGCAGCATGACAAATGACAAATGCCTGGAGGGCAGGCCTGGGCCTCTGCGGCACCCGGGGGCTTTGTTCTCCCCATCCCCCAGAACAGCAGTAAGTTCACTGGCTTTATCTACAAGGTGCCCATGGCTGGGAAGGGAGTTGGAAAATTCAGCCAGTGAACCAGGAGTCATCAAACACCTGGAAGCCAGTGCCCACCATTCGGGTGGACCTGGCACCCGGAGGGGGCCTGGGCCCAGGGGAGGGGTTTCTGCTCTCTCAGAATACCTGGGTTAAGTGAGGCAAGAGAGAGCAGGAGTTTAATTGATGTGACTGTGTGTGTGTGAGAGAGAGAGGGAATGTGACTGTGTGTGTGTGTGTGTGTGTGTGTGAGAGAGAGGGAATGTGACTGTGTGTGTGTGAGAGAGAGAGAGAGGGAATGTGACTGTGTGCGTGAGAGAGAGAGGGGATATGGCTGTGTGTGTGAGAAAGAGAGAGGGGGAACGGGGCTGTACGAGTGAGTACTTATCAGTATGTGTGAGAGCAGAGTGGGAGACAGAGAGAAAGCTTGGCTGTGTAGGTCTGTGGGTAAGAGAGTTCGGGCTTATCTTCTGTGCGTATGTTTGTATCAGAGAGGGGGAGGGGACGTGAAGTGGCTCCCCTGAATTTCAAAGAGGTGGTTTGGGAGTCTGAAGGTGTCCTCTCTGCCAAGTCTGGAGCGGACCCCAGGGGCTGCCGGTGACAGCTGTTGAGTTGCTCCCTCTTGCATGTAAAGTGGAGGAGCTGGGCCTGCTGGCAAAGCGCCTGGGCCCTCCTGCCACCTTGCGCTGCCGGGCCTCACTGAACACTGAGTGTGGCCTGTCATGGCCACCTCCCCCCAGCCCCCCAGTCCCAGCAGGGAGCAGAGCCTTCCAGAAGAGCTGCCCTGGACAGACAGCTGACGGCTTGTCACGCGAGCTCTCCCACTTAGCCAAGAGAGCAGGCTATGCTGACCTCCAAGGCAAATAAGAGGAAGGGAAAGCAAGGGGGGCACAGGGATGGGTGCTTTCCTTCCTGGGAATTTTAAACCGTTCCTCTCAGCTTTTCAAGCATCATGTCATCGGTGTTGCCTTCTGATGCTCAGAGGTAATTATGGTGATGATTATTTAACTTGTCTTTGGTTATGTGAAAGGACAACTATTAATTTAGAGTGTAGTGCCCAAGCCCCACGGAGGGAGATCGGAAGAAAAGTTAGTGGAATGGGGATACAGCAGGCAGGGGTCTGCTAGTGAGGACAGTTCTCCCGCTGGAAGAGAAGTCTGGACCAGAAGGCCCAAGGCCAAGGCATTCATTTGATTGCAAAGTGCTCTAGGAGTCCCCGGCTCTCACCAAAGCAGGCATGAGGGAGGAGCACAGAGAAAGAGCGATTGGGAAAGAACATGAGGGAAGAATTCTCAGGGGTTGAGGAATGGATGAGGCTCACTGGGAAGGAATCTGCATCCACGTGGGCAAAGAGAAGCCGATTTGGAAATTGGGTATTTCAAAATGTGACCAAGTAAGATGAGATCATACTGGATTGGGGCGTCAGGAGAGCACTGACCCCAGCACAGGGTTTCTCCGAGACACCAGACGACTGCCACCCCCAGGGACACAGAGGCAGTCTGCATTCTGCAGGGATCCAGTTTCCCCAGAGCTGCCACGGGGTCACTCCTGGGATGTAGGGGAGGGAGAAGGGAAGAGGAGGGAGGAGCAGCTCACCACCATCAGGGCCCTCCGTCCCCACAGGACCTCATACACGGACCTTCCACGGAAAGCTTTGCACTGGATGGTTGTGCTGCTCAGAAATTCTTCAGAAGTTTGAAATCCACTGCTTCGGAATAATCATGCCTTAACTCTGGTAAAAGATAAGCTATAAAGTGTGTGTGTGTAATTTGATGAACTAAGAGAAGATATTCGGCAGTGGATTAACCCACCCCCACCCCCACACCTGCCTGCTGTGGCCACAGGTAGAAGGTCTCAGTGTAGAGGTACTTGGGTCCCTCAGCCGCAGCCCGCCTGCAGCGAACGTGGAGGCGGCACCCATGCTGCCCTGCACCCCGGCGCAGAGGGCAGTCGGCGATGAGACTCGGCTCCACTCTCAAGGATCAATGGCCAGCCCCAGTGCCCCCAGCCAGCGCACTCTCTCGTCACAGTGAGATTAAACGGCGCAGCTCGTAGCGTTCGTTCTAAAACCCAGTCAATTGTGGGGTTTTACAGGCCAAAGTCTGAGCAGAGCACAAATTCCCCTTGCGGAAGACTTATCCTAGTGATGTCCATAAAAGTAACACTTCTGTGGGCGAGAGGCATTGGCACAGTACTTTTCCCTGCCATCCTGTGTGAGATGAAGTCTCAGTGGGGAGACAGCAGGAACCCAGACACTCATGAATGCTGAGCATGGTGATAAAAGACTTGTTCATCAAATATCGGGATCATGCTGCATGAGGAATCCCCCTGAAGTCTGGAAGCGATAGGTTTATGACCGAAAGCATCGTGCAGTATCTCTGAATTTCACAATAAACAACTCTCCAAAAGGTTTACAACATAAAAAACGTATTGGGGTTGTTGTGAAGCTCCCACATGATGTATGTGTAAACCACTCAGGGTATTATTGTTACCATTAACCAAGATTTATTGGGTTGTATGTGTTGGATCGTATCCCCCCCAAAAGAAATAGGTTCAAGTTCTAACCTCCTGTACCAGTGAATGTGACCTTATTTGGAAACTGGGTATTTCAGAATGTAACCAAGTAAGATGAGATCATACTGGATTGGGGGGTGGACCCAACATCCGATCACTGATATCCAAAGAAGGCCACATGAAGACACAGAGACAGATAGGAGGGACTAACGTATGAAGACGGAGGCAGAGACTGGAATGACGTACCTGCGAGCCAAGGAATGCAAGGATGGACCGCAACAGCCGGAAACTAAGAGAAAGGCTTGGAACAGACTGCTCCCTAGAGCCTTGGGAGGGAGCACGATGCAGCCAGCACCTTGGTTTTACACTTCTAGCTTCCAGGATAGCAAGAGAATAAATTCCTGTTGTTAGGAGCCACCCAGTTTGTGATACTTTGTAACAGCAGTCACAGGAAACTAACACATCGAGTATACGAACATCTACCAAGCCCGAGCTTAAAAACACGGCCCTGGGCTCCCAGGAGGCAGAGCTACCACCTAGGAGCTACCACTGCTAGGAGGCAGTGGGACTTGGGACTGAGAGATGCCTCTACCATTTAGACTGAAGCCAGGCAGATAAACCCCGGGCCCTCTGTGACATTGCCTGGTGCTGCTGATACCCAGGCCTGTGTACGCGTTGAAGGACTGCCCTTCGCTCAGCCACGTGAGCGCTGCGTGGTGAGGACTTCAGGAGGCAGCTCCGTGGCACTTCCCATGCTGTGGTACTGAGGACAACCGTCAGAAGGCAGCCCCGATCATGATGCTTGTTCTACTGGCTGGAGAGGCACGGCCCGCCTGCAGGACAGTCCCCCCTCACTTTACCGGAGAGTCCGCAGACCCGGCTTGGCTACTCCAGGCCTGGGAGCCACGTCTGGGTTGTACGGCAAGAGCTCAAGGCAGCGTCAATACCCATATTCTTGGCAGACCCAGAAAACCTAGCCTGGTGGTTCTCCAACCTGGCTGCCCACTGGAATCACCCTGGAGAGGATTGTTTTGTTTTGTTTTGTTTTTTCCTTTCTTTCTTTTTTTAAATGCCAGGGGGTATTCTAATTTATTTAGGGTCCCTGGTTGTGGTGGAGCCTAAGCACTGGTGGGTTTTAACATTTCAACACGATTCAGGTGATTCTAATGTGCAGTCATTAGTCACAGCCACTGGCCTGGAGCAGTGGTTCTTAAATTTGAGTGTACATAGGAATCTGGAAGTCTTATTAAAACACACGTCACAGAACCCTAATCCAGACTTTTGAATTTACCAGTTCTGGGGTAGGGTTTGGGAATTTACATTTCTAACAAATTCTCAGTGTGGTTCCCACAATTCGAGAACCATGGCATAGACCAGCCAGCATAAATCATGGATTGAGTGAGGTCTCATCTTGATTACCAACTCTGGGCATTGTAAATGGCTGGGTTGAGAAGGATTCTGAGACTTCATCTGGGCTCAGCAAGGAAGAGGGCCATGACTGATGAGCGATGTCTGCCACGGGTGAGGGAATGAATGGCCATATATATGGCAAGTATTTGCCAACACTGCACTAAGATCTCAAAATGCTGGGGGGGAGAAAGACAGCAAGCTGGTTTCACCAAAGTTTCCATCAGGTATAGCTGTGGCCTAAGGGAAATGCAGGGCGAATTGCCGTGAAGTTTCCATTGCACGGAAAGTGTCCCTCCGGAGTGGCCTTTGGACACTCCCTGTGGAGCAGTGACCATCCTGACCCATGCAGCTGGCCAGCCTGGGTGAAGCACCCGCCCATGAGAGGGGGTCTGTGCAGCCCTCTGTCGAACAGTTCAGACACAGATGGCCCTGTCCTCAGGGTGCTTCCATGCGACGTGCCCTTCTCCTGTTCCCAGTCACTGTCCACCGCCCTGGACCACGAGGTCTAACGTGGCTTTAACCATTAAATTAAGAAGGTATCTTAGAACGAACATCTCTATTTAAAGGCGCTCTGAAAGTACATTGACCCATTTCCCCCAACCTAATCAGCAAAGCGATTTTTCCGGATAAGACCGGTATCAGCCAGGAAGGAAAAGCAGGTTCTGCCTCAAAGGTTATCTTTCTTGAGTGTTACCAGTTTGTAACAGCCAGTGGAAATGGCTTCTGGCTGCAGAATTGCAATTGAGTCTATATAATAAAGAGGCTGTTCCTAGTTCCCCAGGATGCCAGGAATTTGCATGAAAACAGTCTCTCCATCTTCTGAGAGAGTTCATCTGGCCCTGCTGCTTATTTCTTTCCAGAAGCCACAATCTTGATGGTGACACTGTAATTTATTACCATGCTAAGGATTATGATGCAACATACAGAGAGTCCGAACTTCAGGTGGGAAACAGGCTGCAGGAACAGGTGAGCTTGTGGAGAGGATGGTCTTATTTGTCATGCAAATGACACAAATAACAGAGAAAAGGGCTGGGAGAAAAGACAACCCAAAAAGACACACTGCGTTGGCTGCAGACAAAATTGTTTCTAAATAGAATGTTTTTCAAAGCTTTTCTTGAAGCATTAGTTGCTCCTCCGAAATGAATGACACAATGTATTTCATACTAGTAATAAAATATGTGATTTGAATAACTACAAATGGAGAGATTTACGGGCAGTGGGGTCCTTGCTACCTCTCCCCCGAGCTTTGTGAGCGCAGAAACCCTTCTGCGAGATGCTGCGAAAGGTAATTGCAGCCCAAACACCATTTTCCAGCAGCCAGAGAAAGGCCTATTTGGACATAAATTAACTAAAAATATGCGATGATAGTGTGTGTTTCATGTGTGGAGAACAGAAAGGCCACTCGGTGACGTTTCCCAGCTGGAAAAAAAAAAATCCTGTTCAACCAAACAGACGCCGTCTCTCTACTACGGCAGCAGGGCAAACAGCTGTCTGTTACTACTCACCCTCGAAATAGCCACTGATGGCTGGGATGTGGGCAGGCATTCTTCTTCTTATTTTTGTCACACAGCACTTCTTGAGTTTATAATTAAAAAGAAAGGGTGGAGAGACACGGCTAAATAATTCACTGGCTGCCTTAATGCTCTTGACAAGAAGCCATGGGTACCCTCTCTGGGCCAAGGTAGGGAACAATACCACTTCTGCCCTGAAGAGGGCACTGTCCAGGGACTCCTGAAGCGGTAATCTGCTCCGGGATGGTGCAGGCTTGGTCTCTCCTGGTGCAATCCCAGAAGCTTGGGCCTTGCTATCAACGCTCCTGAAAAGCCTGCCTCTGGAGTGACCAGTTGGATTAAGTGGCCCAGTGGGCTGTAGATTCTCCGCACTTGGCCTTCCCAGAGGGTGGGCTGCTGGTACCCTAGGGAGGGAGCCAGTCCTCATCAAGGACGTGGTGAGCAAGAATCAATCTGCCATTTCTCTAAAAGGAAAACAGCCCAGCTCTCAAGGTGGGGTGGGGACGGTGGGCCTCTGGGCCCTTTGACTGACAGGGTTGTCAGGGAGGATCAGGAAATGGGGTGGGGGGGGGCAGGGTTGAGGAGGGGGCTAGGCAGCCACCCTGAAATCTACCTTTCACTTTCCTGCACCATGTCCAGTACATATCCATGGCTTCTCTGAAAAAGGCAAGAATTGTGTTTGTTTTTGGAGCCCCACTCCCACCCCCACTGCTTTACTGCTGCCCACTCCTAGCCCCAGGCCCACCCTCAGAGGCCACAGTTCTCTCCTTTCCCAGGCACTGACCCCTGGGCTTTCCCACTTGTCCCCATGTCCCTGTGGCTCTGTCTCTGTCAATAACCCGTGAGGGCCATCCCACCTTTGCTCCTGTGTCTCCCCCATGAGCTCAGGCACCACACCCTTCTTGCATTGCATTCCTGCCCTATGCACGAGGACACTCAGGCTTCCTGGGCCAGGCCTGCACCTCCCATGGCAACGTGGCTTCTGCACGGACATCGCAGAGACCTCTGTCCAGCCATGTGGGAAGCCTGTGGGGTTTATTCCATTGTCCTCACTGAGTTGACTACCGCCTTTAATTTTTTCCCTCCTCTTCACATGATGTAAGCATCGAACAGACTGTCCATGGCAACCCATTTTAATAGATATGCTGGGTATACTCCTTATTCACAGCGTAATCTTTGGTACCTTACCAATGTCCACTAGCTACACTTCTAGTCTCTCTTCCTGTCCCCACCCTCCAACAGCTATTTTAAAATAATCAGTCACATTAAATAGCTTAAGCTCTTCTGGCCTTCTGAACCACACTCCCTTCTTGGCACGGCTTCTCTCTCAAACAATCCCAGCAGTTATAACCAAGTCACTTAACCACTCTGTCTTACTGTCTCCACCTGCCAATAGGGATAATAATGCTTAATTATCTCAGAGGGGTGTATGAGGAGCTGTTAGCTGATGCTGGCAGGGTGTGAGATGTGCAGCGAGGCTGCTCTGCCTGCCTCCAGGCATCAGCCCTGTTCCCTGGGCCACACAGCCTCCTCTGGTGGGCGTGACGGGTGGCCAGGGAGGGCGGAGCCAGCTCCCAAGACCCTTCCCGGAGGCCAGCTCCTTCCCATGTACCTTGCACAGGAGTGACGTGAAGCAGGTATTCTGAAGTTCATTTACAAGCACTGGCAGCTGGCGAGGAGAGGAGGGCAGCCTGGGTCCACGCCTGATCCGAGGTGGGAAGGGCACCTGAATCTGGGTCCTCCCACTCTAAATCTTGTGCTCAGAGCGATAAAGGTATAAATGGAGGCGTGGAGGACAGGTGGCATCTTTTCTCTCTCAAATGCGGAGAAAAAGGATAGACTTCTGTTTACTTTCGTACGGCATGGAGCCCTGGACTCTCAGCCAGGGGTCCGATCCCATCTGCACTGTTCCTACCCCAGACTGCCCAAGTCCAGTAAGCTTCGGGATACAAAAGACCATGTGAGTGCACCGCACTTTTGGGTCTGGGCAACTTTGCTGAGAGATAAGACTATTAAAGTGTATTTCAGAGTGAAATGGGAAAAAGACATTTATTGCTTTCTTTTTAAAATAAAGCATTCACAAGAGAGGGAGTGTATAGGCCAGGAATAAGTTAGGAAGACTGATGGGACTCAGTGTGAGGGAGGGAATAGGGAAATGGGAGAACTCTCACCAACTGTGGCCAGAGGTAAACTGGCAAAATGTTTTGGGGAAATAAACTTTTTCTACCAAAATTTAAAATCGGCAATTCTTAACATCACCATGAGAGGCAGATAAACAACAAGGACACAGGAGCAGTTATGTAACGTATGATGCGTAACCTGGGTCTAATCAGACAAACCTAGAATGAGGGAGGTTTTATTATTTTTTAAAAAAGGATGGTATTATTTAAAAAAGTCAATATCATACAAAACAAAGGAAGACTGTGAAAATACCCCAGGTTAAAAAACTCTAAATGAACATGACACCAAAATGCACTGAGACTGAGACTGGAGGCTGTACCAGGAGGAAAAGGTGCTACAAAGGATATTTTGGGGTCAGCTAACAAAATTAGAATACAGACAGTAAAGTATTTTATCCATATCAAATGACGGAAGCTGACAGCTGTGCTGTAGTTATGTAAGAGGACGTCCCTCTTCTCAGGAAATGCAGAAGGTTGAACAAAAGTATACGGGGGTACAGAACCATGAGGAAGCCAACATTTCCTCCAAGAATTTAGAAAAAAAAAACTTTTATTTTTTTGGGGGGGGAGCAGACAAATGATAAAGAAATGGAGGTGAAGTGATAATAATAGGCAAAGAATCTGAAAAAAAGGTATGAGTGTATTATTCTTATTCTTAGAATTTTTATTTAAGCTTGAAAGTATTTAAACTATGTAAAATGTACAAATTCGTTAGCCCAGGGATTTCTGTTCTTGGAATTTATTGTACAGAGATATCCATACGGGTGTGCAGAGACATCCGTGTAAGAATATTCACTGAAACTCTGTTTGAAATGATAGAACATCAGAAGCTACCAGGATGGCCATCCAAAGAGAGCTAGTTAGTTTCCACGGTTCCTTCATACAAAGGATGTCCGAGACACTGACAAGGGCGGCAGTGAAAAGTCTCCAAAGGCATGAACTAAGGTACTAAGAGAGGAAAAGGTCACGTTCATGACATGTTCTTAAGTAAGACAGCAAGTCGATGAAGAGGTGGTCTGTATAGGATGAGACCATTTTGAGGACCATGAAAGATACACACCCTCACACCGAACTATTACTAATAGTGACTTCCAGGAATCGGGAAGGGAAAGTCTGTTTCACTTTGTCCTTTAAGCACACTTTTATTTTTCGATGTTTATAAGCATTGCTTTTATACATAAAACCATAATAAAATTTAAAAAATAAGGCATTCTAGAAACTTCTCTTTTCAGATGGGCTGACCTTCCAAGTTGGGAGTATAAGCTCCCTTCTCTTTGGCTGCTCTGGGATCAGTCCTCCTCCAGATGTGGGTGGAAGGAGCGGAGTTATGGTAGCCAAAAGTCTGGTGAGTGGGGCTGGTGATAACAGCCACTAAGAGCCAGAGAGAAGGGCTCAAGTCCAGGGTTGGAGGGGCAGAGACCAAGGGGTCTCTTCCCACGGTGAAGAACCCAGCTGCCGTGGACCACCATGTTGCTCTCTGGGTACACCATTTCCCTACTTGGTATCTCAGATCACCAGAGATGTATTGTCACTCACTAATTAATTTCTTAAGTCACTTCACAAACAGTTACTGAGCAGCACATGCGAGCACGGGGATGCTGTGAAAGAAGAGGGGGGCAGGCCAGTGGCGGGGAGAGAGGAATGCAGGGCTGGCTAGAACATGAAGAGTGCGCGGAGGCAGTCGTGGTGGGGACTGACCTGCAACCAGGTGCAGGTTGGGAGAGCGGTGTTGAGGGCACAGCAGAGGCTGGACCTTGGGCCCAGGTGCCCATGGCTGTTCCCAGTCTCACACCCTTTGGCCTCGGATGCTGTTAGCACGCATAGGTCTGCTTGGCAGAACCCTTGCCTGGGGTATGCTGGGCTCTCCAGCTGATTGAGACTTTGGCCAATGCTGCCGGCATCTTCTCTGTCCTCGGACTGGTGACTGATCGATTTTCTGATACGCTTGAGGATTTACACTACATTTCCCCATTCCTTAGATAACCAACTCCTGGAGTTGTTCCCACATTCCCAGACCTAATTTCCCCCAACCTGCTGGTCTAGACCCCTGGTCTTTGCCTCCCTGCCCAGGAATAACTTTACCATATGGCTGTCCCAAAGGCAGCTGGGTTCTTCACAGTGGGAAAAGAGACCCCTCAGTTTCTGCTCCTCCAACCTTGCCCTTGAGCCTTTCCCTGTGGCTTTTAGTGGCTGTTACCACCAGCCCCACTCACTGGACTTGGGGCCTTCCTAATCTTGCCACAGCTTTGAAGCTCTGCCTAGAACTGTGGGGTCTCTGTTCCAGAATTCTCTGTAATTGTGAGAGTCATGGCAGGACCTCCTGCTGAAGTCCAAAACACCTCCTTTCTAGAGGGTTCAGAATCCATTCTATCTGGGAGCCACTACCATCCCCGCAAAAAGTCCCCAGTTACTACTTCCCCAGATTCATGGTTTCCCAAGGCCTAGAACCCATACTCACCATTTTGTGGGAGCCCAAAAGGTTCAGGAGATAACCCTCAACCACAAGTCAAGAGATGTCCTGGAAGGTTCCCAAAATCTATGGCCTGGGCATGTGATAAAAAGAAGCCTTCTTATCTGGTCTTGTTGGAGAACCTCCTGGAGGTTCTATACCCTGTAGGAACATTTCAATATTTCCCAAGGCCTTTAAGACTTTCACATTTCTCGGCCTTTCAGGGCTGTGTTTTCCTGCCTGTGGCAAAGGATGGTGTGATTAGGACACGTGAAGGGCAAGACATCCTAGCTCTGGAGCAGAGCAGGCACGAAGGCAGAGAAGTAGGAACTAATGAGCCAGCGTTAATTGTGGACAGAGAGGAGCTTATCTGTTTCCCCCTTCTTCGGTCCCCCCGTCAAATAAATCAGACTGTTTACATCGAAAGTGTGGGCAGAGTGGATAGTGATGGAATAAGACCAGGTCTGCAAGGCAACAGTCTAAAACAGGAATTGGGAACAGATGAGAATCTT
Organism: Ursus arctos; assembly: GCF_023065955.2. Classification (NCBI taxonomy): domain Eukaryota; kingdom Metazoa; phylum Chordata; class Mammalia; order Carnivora; family Ursidae; genus Ursus; species Ursus arctos. The sequence goes on from NW_026622875.1 coordinate 26,946,758, forward strand.
AACGTTTTTAGCCAAAGGTCCTTCCAAACTTTCCCAGGCAAAAATCAAAGAGAATGGGATCTTCGGAATGTCATGGGGCTGACTTTCCAAGTAGAATGAAGGAACATTTAATCAGTGACAAGTGTGACATGGTGGCTGGAGCTGGAAAACATCATTCTGCAGCTATAATAATAAAGATTAGTTCAGATAAGAATCATCAATGGATGCTAAAACTAGGGGGGAAATTTCCACAAAGAGTAGGATGTTTGCACAGCCTGTCTTCCCACAGATTGCTTATCAGTTACCAGAGGAAAAAAATGTAATATCTACTGTGTGCAAATACACAGTGGAGAAGTGGGACGAAACCCTGACCAGGTGATCAAAATCCATACCGCCAATGAAGGCCGCATGGACCTCAGATGCCTAGAGGTGTGACAACCTAGGAAGCACACAACATCACTTACGTAGGATGGTAGCCAAGAACGTAGAACCCGAAGCTAATTATGAGGAACACCAGAAAAGCCCCAAAGGAAGATTGTTCTAGTAACGAAAAAAATAAGTGACTGTGTTCCTAAAAAAAAAAAAAAAAAGTCAGTGTCATGAAACAAAGAAAGACAGTGGAATTGTTCCAGACTGAAGGAGATTGAACAGATACAACAACTAATTGTGAGACCTGACTCTAGGCTGTAGGACCTGGAGGGCATTCACTTCTAGGAGAGATTGGTTTTGACAAATTAAAATCGTATCCATTTTTTTGAGATCTTATTCAAATAAAAAAGTTTGAAAAAACCTTCTTCTTAGATGATTGGGTATCTAAAGGAGTTCTCTGACCAAACTGGCATTTCCTTTGAAGTTGTTCTTACAGAGAAGCCAGAGAAGAGAGCCTCAATGGTTCTATCATGGTTTCAATGCAGACAGTTAAAAAAAAAAAAAAAAAGTAATATGGACAGCATCCTAGCTTGAAAAGTCCTAAAATGTAATACAGTTTCCCTGGGATCTTCTTTAAAGACCAATATTTGGCATGGTCTGCAGACTCTCTTGCAGGCCTGGAACAAGTATGATCAGGGACAGAAATATCGACCACATAAAATAACCTATTATCATCACAACTGATTGCCTATAGTTTCCAAATACGATATTCGTTGTGGCAGAACCCTTGTTTGAAAGGAAAGCTTGGAAAAAGCTCCATATCTAAAATGGAGAAAACAGAAGCTACTGTGGTTGGAGCAGGGCCGTGGTCTGCAGCCCCGCTCTGCCTCCCCATCACCCAGCGGTGCCCTGACCACCCTTCCAAGTCACCTACTGTGAAGTCCTATGCACTGAACTATCTGTCAATGGACCTTTCAGACTGAGTAATGCTACATGATTTGAAATGTCATGAAAATATTGAAAAACTCCTATTAGTGTCGGACTTGGAGAGAAGAGCACTGGCCACATGGGCAGAGAGGCATTCTGGAGACTCATATGCAAGAGGTGACACCACATTTTTCCTTTCCTTTAATTCACAGATACGTACCCACATAATTGTTTTCATTTTGATCTTATTAAAGACCCTAAACATTTCCCCTGTCTCACAAATGGCTGGGCCTGCTGATGGTTCAAGCACTGATTATGCCTAAAAGGAGTGCATGCTTCCTGAAAGTGACTGAATGGGCTCTAATTTCCTAATCCAGGCTTTTCTGCTACAATGTCATATATACATTTCCTCATATTCTGCCAAAGGGCACAATAAAATAACAGAGCCTATGACAAAAAAATGACATTTGGAGAAGACCATTCAAAATGTAACAAAAACACGACACTCCTAATAAAAATGGCAGCGTGGGTAAATTACAACCTGCATTTGCACCAGCCTGTTCGTCCTTGCTTCTGCAGCCTAAGCCCTGGATTTTGTGTTTCCTTGTAGGAGATACAGGTCCTGGGGGATGGGGAGGGGCACTCACGGCCCATAGAGATGTTTCATCAATGTTACCAATCTGATCCGGAGGGTAGACGTGTTTGCCCCCAAATTAAAATTTAACACAAAGGAAAAAGTTTCCACAGTTTCCACACCTTCAGATTCACCAGGTCACAGAGTGGAAAAGACAGCGGTTCTGGAAACCACTAACCTAACTACTATTTGCATAAAAGAAAGGTCTTTCAGTCAATGTTCAACTTTTTTCTTAAGGTCTTATTATGCTAAGGCTTTCTCTTCCATTGTAAGAAACCTTGTCCCTGATTGCTTCAAGACCTAAATACCCTGGGGCGTCTGGGTGGCTCAGGTCAGGATCTCCCGTCCTGAGATCAAGCTCCACGTGGGGCTCTGCGCATAGCATGGAGTCTGCTTAAGATTCTCTTCCTCTCCCTGCCTGCTCCCTTGTTGCACTCTCTCTCTCGCTCTCAAATAAATAAGGAAATAAATAAAATCTTAAAAAAAAAAAAAGAAGTAAATATCCTTGGGAAAGATCATATGAAACCACAGGACTTCCACATGATGACATCGTCACCCCATTTACCAATGACTGAGTGAGTTTGTATTGAGGGAACAGGCCCTATAACAGAAAAGGCTATGTCTCCACTCCCATTTTTTAAAAAGATTTTGTTTATTTACTTGAGAGAGAGAAAGAGAGAGAGAGAGAGAGCACAAGCAGGGGAAGGGGCAGAGGGAGAAGCAGGCTCCCCATGAGCAGGGAGCCCAATGTGGGGCTCATTCCCAAGACCCTGGGATCATGACCCGAGCCGAAGGCAGATGCTTAACTGACTGAGCCACTCAGGCGTCCCTGTCCACTCCCATTTTCATGAGGCACCTCGAGTTGGTGAGGGCAGACGGACATTTGTCCAGTATCCGCCAGGCACCAGCTGCTCTGTTGGGCACTACTGAATTTCATCCAACTTTCACAATCATACTGAGAGGTAGGTTTTTATCCCCATTTTACAGGTTGGAAAGCTGAGGCTCCTGAAGTAAATACCTCACACAGGTTATACAGTGTGTTAGTAGCAAAGCCAGAGGGTTTTGATCCCATTGCTATCCAAGTTTCTGTTCTTTGTATTACACTGGTTAGATTTTAGATTAAAATCCTGCCACTTGCGTTATTAACTGAATGGTACTAGTTCATACACTGCTAATTATATTTGGCATGTCATGTATTGTTGGAACAGATTCCTGCCCCTCCCCTTCCCTGGCCCCAAATCAGGGAAAAAATGTGTTTTACTGAAATCAAGAATAATTTATTCTATTTCATCAGCTTTTATGATAACTTTTGTTACATTTTTATAGGACTTTAGAAATTTATTAAATCACCTTCAACACAATATTTTTCCTTTGATCTTTACAATAATGTGATATAGACCAAGTATAATATACTATTCCCATTCGTCAGATAATGGAACGGGGCCTCAGAGAGGCTTACCCCAAGTTAATAATTGCCAGAGCCAGGACCCAAGCCATGTTTTCTGGCTCAAAATTCATCCTTGTCCTTATAACTGCTGTGGGGACGACCCTTCAGAATTACGTGCTGTGAAGTCCTGTGCATTGAAATTGTCATTAGAGCTACTGGGCCGAATTATGCTATGTGATTTGAAATTTGATGAAAACATTGAAAAATAAAACAAGGAAAGGATGACTTTAGTGTGTTTGTACTGAAGATAATGATTACTGGTAGGATAATGGGTATGAAAAGCCAATACAAATAAACAACCAAAAAAACTCTGAATAATGGATTTTTGAATGATAGTGTCTTATTTATTTTCTAAAATAACTTCCTAATACTGAGAATTACTGTAGAATACTAGTTATCATTTTAAGATAATAGAACCATATTGTTTAATAGGAAAAAGTAATTTAGGAGGCACACCGGCCCATCTCCCTGTAGGGTTCCCCCCTCCCCCCGTTTTCACCCAGCCCCTCCCTCTTCTACCCCAGCACTTCCTGGCCAAACCTTTGCTCTTTTAATTGCTCCAGGTACAATATCTAACCATAAAACCATTTAATACCATTTTATTAGTGATGTTGGTTTAAAAGCCCATGAGCTCACATCGTTTGGCAATTTGGGGTGGAGTCGCCCTGGATTTCCTGCCATCTTCTAGGATCCCTGGGGTAGGCCAAATTTCTTTCCAAAGGAGAAATTTCAAAAAATTCTGAAGCCTAAAGTCGGGGCCCCAAGGTCGCTCTGGGCTAAGTCATGGGTCAGAGCCCTGGGGCGCGCGCCCAAAATATGCACCTGGGATAGACATGAAGTAAGAAAATGTGCATGGACAAAAGCAGGCCCCCTTGACCCATCTGGTGAGAAGCAGCAAGATGTGAAGTTGCAGGCCCACCCCAGGCACAGCTGGGCTGAGGCTTTGCATTTTCGTGGAGAATTCTCACATGATAAATGAAGAGAAGGTCAGCCTTGCTCTGGTCAGCTGGGTCCCCTCGCTCCCCTCTCCCCACTGCTCAGCTCCTTGGCCACAAGAGAATAAAGGAATGAAGCCCTGACAGGTCACTCTGAAAAGGTAGCCAATGCCGACCAAGAAAAGAGCTATTTGCCTCCAACAAAGCAAAGAGCCGGCCACGGAGGAGAGGCGAGCAGCTTGCAACTCACTAGCCGAATCCATGACTTTGGACTCTTCTTTTTCTTTTCATCAAACACCCAGATGGCATGTATTCTCTAGGTGGCAATACTAGTCGAGGTCTATGTGCATCTTTTCATGGAGAATCTCCTTTTCCTTTTTCTTACTCTCTCACTTTCTCCCAGGGAAAGGGTTTACTTGAATGCTTTTGGGGGAGGATTAAAATAAAATCTTCACCTCCACAATCCCCCCCCCGCTCCCTGCAGCTAGACTATTTGTGGAGCGAGTTAGTGAGTGGCCTTCCATCAGGCGGCCTCCCAGTCTTCCCTCCTCACTCTGCTCGCTCTTCTTTCTCTCTCCCTTATGCCCCCACTCTCACTTCCTTTCACCTCTGCACCTGTAAACTGTACTGGATGAGAGTGTCTTGGCTGCCTTCAGATTTCGAATTCCGCTTTCCCAGAGGAACTGTAATACGCTCGCCCTTGACAGTGCTGGTTTTGAGCTACGGGGTCTTTAGAAAATCACTCTCGCTTCTGTGTGCTCTCGAAGGCCTGGTTTCCCTTTCCAGGATAAACACCTCACGTTAGGGAGATTTGCTAGACCCACAGGCCTCTTTGGTGAGGCGGCTCTGTCCTGCGAAGGGCTCACAGGCCAAGCCCTATTAGAAGGCCCTATTAGGCTGGGGCACCTCCCCCCTCCGAATCAACTTGTCTAACAATGGTAGGACTCCTGAAGAACTAGAGGGAGGTTTGCAAAGACTCCCAGAATCTCAGGGCTGGTCAGGGCTTCTGAAACTTGAGCAGTCCCTGGTACTTAACCCTTAGAACCACAGGTCTTTGAAGGCAGTGTTCCTGCAAAGACGCACCACGTCCCAGTGAACTCAACAACCAAGGATTATAATGTCTTTTTTTTTTTTTTTTTTACCTTTTTCTTAATTGTCATGCAATAAGATTCTCCTGAATCTGGGTAAATTCCAGATGTACATTCAAGACCCTTCATGTCGTGTCCTACATTCCATCCTTTCTAGTCTGACTGCCCACCTGTCCAGAGATAGGGGTAGAGTTGTTCTCTTAGGACTCACAGGCGCTTGCTAGGGCTGCTGTTAACACAGCACCATAAACTGGGTGGCTTAAAACAATAGAAATTTATTGTCTCACAGTTCTGTAGGCTAGAAGTCTGAAATCAAGGCATTGGCGGGGCCTGTCTCCCTCTGAAATCGGTAGGGGAGATTCCTTCCTTGCCTTTTCCAGCTTGCGGTGTCTGCTGGAGATCCTTGCCCTTCCTGGGGTTGGAGATTCATCCCTCCAATCTCCGCCTGTCATTACATGGCCATCTCCTCCCTGTGTGCCTCTGTCTAAATTTCCCCCATCTTATAAGGACACTGATGATTGGTTTTAGGGTCCACCTTCATCCAGTATGACCTCATCTTAACTGAATTACATCTGCAAAGACCCTATTTCCAAGTAAGGTCCCATTCACCAGTATGGGGGCGGGGGAAGTTAGGGCTCCCATATCTTTTTGGGGGGAATACAATTCATCTGATAACAGGGCCCTTCTAGGACTAACATAGCAAGATTTTACTGGCGAGCACACCCCCTTCCCAACACCAGCCAGATCAGCCTGTTCAGTGAGCACACCAGCTACTTTTTTACCTTTTCAGTTCTGATCAGGCTATTACTTCTTTCTGGAAAACGCTCAGCCCTTGAGCCCTCATAATAACCTTATCCATTTACCCATCCATCCACTGAGTCACTGAGTACCTTTTATGTGCCCAGTTTTACTGCTTAGCTCCTATCTAACTCATCTGGGCGTCTACTCCATCCCCCTTTCACCTCGGCTGAAAGCCAGCTCTTTCCTCTAAGCTTAGGGCTCCACACTTTTACTTATTAAGCACCGAATCAGGAAAATAAGCCTACCTCTTACTGAATGATTTACAGATACTACTGCCAATCAACATATTAAAAATAAGTAAAGTTTATTTCCTTCTCTAGCACAGGTCCTTGCCTCTTGCCAGAGATCAATGACCCTTGATTGATTGGCTCATTGACTCTTGACTGACTCTCATTGGAACCTCTGTTGAGAAGGTGAAGGCTGGCTCACTACCTCTGCTGGGAGTGCTTCACACCAGGCACCCTCACAGTTCAATACTGCATTTCTGCACAGGGCTCCCCAGCCCAATCCCTGAAGACAGTGGTGACTGGGGTCTTATTTCTGGTTCTTCCTCTCTTCCTAGAATCCCAGAGTTCACAGGTTGGGTCAAAGCTACTGTGGGCCCACCTGGGTGGTTCACACAGTCCCTACTCCTCGGTGCTGTCTCACCCCTGCTTGCCATTTCCCCAACACCCTGCAGCTATTCCTACAGGAGCATTGTTCCTCCTTGGCCAACAGCCTCCTCTCTTCCACACTCTGTCCTTGCTGTGTCCAGCTTGGGGACAGTCCCCATGAGACAGTCCCCAAGAGGCCCTGGTCATACAGTCTGCCAAATTCTCTCCTCTCTATCCTTGGGTTTCAGCCCAAGGGTTACTTCCTTGGGGTCCAAGGATACATACTTGATACGTACTTCCCCACAGTATGTAATTATAATTACATGGCTAATTGCTTGATTAGCTGTTTCATGTCCTTTTTTTTTTTTTTTTGCCAGGAAGGAAATGCAAGGAGCTTGGGAACTGTGTGTGTGGTTAACTGCTGTGCTTTGCACATACTAAGTGCTTCACTAAAATGTGGTGGCTGGGAGAATAGCTATTGGAGGCACTGCATGGGCCCCTCCTCTGTGATGACAGGCATGGTGACAGGCCCAGAGGGCAGAAGGCTTGGCCTGCCTGGCCCGGCACACCAGGCTCAAAGCAGAGAGATGCGCTCCCAAGAAACCTGACTCGTGCCTCACTCCAGCCCTCGGGGGCTCTGAAATCCCATCCCGATCTCACTCGTGCTAATAATATACTGGCCTTACTAATAATAATTATGCTGAGTCTTTTTCAAAAGGGCATCTCAGTCAGGGCCTGATATCCCTAACTGAGCATCTGGTGACAAAGTGACCCGGGAGAGATATCAGAGCAAGGAGGAGGCAGGACTCCCGGAAGAAGAATTATCTGAGCTGCAGACCTTGCGGTAGAATGGCATTTGAATGATTCCTCCTTTGGCTTAATTAATGCTATGGAAGAATTTCCAGGGGACCAGGACTCGGTTTTATTCTGGCTGCAATTAAAGGGTCTCCCCTCCTCCCCTTGCTTGTCTTCATTCCTCTCTACTTTCCATCCACCCAAGAGATAGCCTGTTACCCAAGCTTGATGATTGAAAGAAGAGCGAGGAATCATAATTTGAAAACGGCCTCGTGAGGGAGGACGTGGATCAGACAGGGAGGAGAGAAGCAGGATTTAAATGTAAAAACCGCCTGGAACTGTGGGGGGAAGCAGAGCTGCACCTGGGGCCGCGGGACTGAGAGCCGACAAACCTGCCTCTTTCAGAAGGTCAAAGGTGCCCGCCTGCGCTGACACTTGTCAGACAGACGGATACCCACCTAGCAGCAGAGTCGTCAAGCTGGCTCTGCCAAGTGCAGCCAGAGGGGCTTTCTCCTGCAGCCCCGCAGGAAGGATTATCTTCAAGATAATTTCCTGCTTTCTTTGCACTTTTTAAGTATTAGGTATATTGTAAGAAAAAAAACAATCTAGAACAGTACGATAGGACTGAACCCACTCCTCAGCGGTAACAAAGGAAAGCGCCCAGCCATCTATCACCCTGCACCGGCTTAGGTTTGTGTCTGCGTGCGTCTGCCCCTGGGGAGTCCAGGGTGTGTACGGCATTTCTCTGTGTGTCTCCGACTGCGCCTTTGTGCATCTGTGTGTGTATACCGCGCTACCTGCGTGTGCGTGATGCGTGTGTGTGCGCATGCGCGTGCACGTGTGCCTTCCCTGTGCGTGCTGCTGATGGGAGCCGCTCAGCACGGGCTGTAGGAAAATGCAGTCTTCCTTGTCCTCACCACAGAGACGCCTAGCCCGTTTGTCCCCCGGGAGGGCTGTGAGTGGCACTGCTGGCCCCTGGTGGCGCAGCCAGTCTCGGCAGCCCGGGCAGGGAGACCCCTGTGCTCCCAGCTCTGCCCTCGGCCCCCTGCTGTTCCAGGGCACAGTGAGGCAGGCCCACCACTCCTCTGGCCTCTGTTAACGAGAAGGAGGCTCAGACTGTTCACAGCACCACTTCTGAGCACGTCGGGCTCAGAGCCTGGCATGAGGCTGAGGCTTTGATCCCCTCCATCTTTTCTCTGTGGATTCCCCCTTTGAAAGACTCCGGCCAGTTCCCTAGAGAGATAGGAACTCTCCATCCCAGACTTGGGTGATCCCCTCGGGCGCCCTGAACTATCTCCCTTCCTTAAGTGCTTATTTACTTATAAAAGATGGGGGCTAAACAAACACAATGCAAGAAAACCCCCTCTGGGTTCAACCCCGCTTCATGCGCAGCCATGTCACTGATGACCGTGACGGTGAATATGACTGAGCTGTTAATTTACATGATTTCTATTTTATGGAATGGAACAATGTCCAGACCTAGGGTAATCATAGATCTGACTCCAACTCTTTAATACCAACTGCAGGATCTCTAGGGCTGATTTAATACCTTTTGTTTTGTTTTGTGTTTCTTCCAAAGCAGCTGATGAATGGGAGAGGGGTCCAGGCTTCAGGAACTGGGAACTGCTAAGTGGCAGGGTCAGAGTGAGGGTCTTGAGCCCTGGAAGCAGGTGCTGGCGGGGGGCTCTGTGGTGGGGAGCTCTGCCGGAACCGTGCCTTCCCCGCCTCCTCAGACAAAGGTGACACTGGGCCAGAGGGATAGGGGCTCCAGACTATGCAGAGACACAGTGTCTACATGTGGCCCTGGGGTCTTCACACTCCCCTGGCGTTGGGGTGGGAGGGAGAGCTCCAAGATGAAGGAAATACATTTCGTTTTCCAGTCTAACAAGATGAGGACTCTGTCAGACTGGCTTGGCTTTTTGAAAAATAACTGACATTTCTTGCAATGCAAGTATGTGAAGTAAACGTACGCGCCCTCAAGTAGCCTCGCGCCTTGGCTGTCCAAGCGCGGTCGCAGAGTGGTGGCAGCAGCATTATCGGGTGCCTGCGTGCGTGCGCTTCCTGGGCCCTGCCTCAGACCTCAGATCCGAAACCCTGGAGGTGGGGCCCGGAAATCTGTGCTTTCACAAGCTCTCCGGAGCTTCTGGTGCACAGTGAGTGTGGACACAGCCGTGGTAAGGGACACAGTAACTCGGCAGCCTTTCCTCCTGCTCTCTCCTGAGAAGTTTTCTTCAAAATCCTTCCACGGTGATCCCATCCCAAGGGCCCTTAATTGTCTTTTTTGAGTGTCACCTTTTCCTGGGATTCTGGAGACTCTCTGCTTTATTGTTTTCTGTTTTGGAGTGACTAAGAATAGGGAAAGTTAGAGGATTTTTTTTACCAGTCATCCTTGAGGATGTCCGTCTGTGTGTGTCTTCCATGGGGTCTGGGTCCTGAGAGCATGGAAAGCACTCATGGCAGCAAGCACAAGGGTCACATAAGCTGTGACCAGGGCAGGACCTGGACTGGGGATTGTTTCCGGTTTACCACATGGTGTCTTTTTTTTTTTTTTTAAGATTTTATTTATTTATTTGACAGAGAGAGAGAGAGAGACAGCCAGTGAGAGAGGGAATACAAGCAGGGGGAATGGGAGAGGAAGAAGCAGGCTCCCAGCAGAGCAGGAAGCCCGATGCGGGGCTCGATCCCAGGACCCCGGGATCACACCTGAGCCAAAGGCAGACGCTTAACTACTGAACCACCCAGGCGCCCCCACACATGGGGGTCTTACGAATGTCACAAATTCTCACAAACCCCATTTGGTGGATGAGGAGACCTAAGGCCACATTTACAGAGCACAGTTTGAATGCAAGTCCCGCATTCTTCCTATCATGCCAAAGAACTATTCTGCCATGCCAGAGAGCAAGAAAGTTCTAGAGAGGGTCTTTTTGCCCTTTCCCAGCTGACATTGCTGAAGGTAGGACTCAAATGGGCAGCATAATGTCATAGAATAAAGGTAAAATTCTCTGTGAAAGCAAAGGCCCTACAGATTTCAGCACGGAACCAATTGTGGCTGGAACAGATGCTGTTCCCCAGAAACACAGGGAGGATGGAGGCTGCAGCCTAGACAGTAATTCATGGGAATAATGGGGGCAGAGGAGACAAGGTCCTGCCTCCACCATGACCTGGGGTGACTGAAATTCATCACAGGGGAACAAGGGCCTCTGCAGAGCACATGAGGGGCAGGACTGATTTTCTCCAGCAGGTTGAGGATGAGCCATGGGGCCAGGTGCTCACAGGGATTGCCCTCCAGGAGAGGCCGTCCCTTGTCCCGTGGCGAGGATGGACCCTCCAAGCCGAGGGCCCAAAGCAGTGCCGGAAAGGAGTCTGACACAGATGGGGCAGATTCTAGAGGAAGTGCAACAGCCGAGCTGTCCTGAGCTAGTCCAGGCAGTCAGTGTGGGGAAGGAGGGGCACAGCAGGCCCCGCAGCAGGTACAAAAGCTCTGGCAAGGGGACAACCATCGTGGAAGGACAAAGGTGATCCCCTCGGGCGCCCTGAGAAGTCGTCTTGAGAAGATGGCTTCTGTCTCCAGCCAGGAGGGGCAGATGCCCAAGGAACAGCTCTGTTTGAGGTTTACAGAGGAGGCAGAGGGGGTAGAGAATGCCAGCAGACATTAGAAGAGAGAAAACAAGGAGAAGGAGGGACTGGCGGGCTTGGAAGGCAGAAAGAATCAGAAGCTGCAGAAACACAGGATGTGGGAGGAGCCCGGGCCTGAGACAAGAGGAAGGAGCAGCAGGAGGAATAAAGGGGAAGGGGCTGAGGGAGATCAGAGGCGCCTTGAAGACAGAGCGCAGTTCATGATGAAACAGGGAGGACTGCGGGGAGCAGGGCCAAGGGAAGGCACAGCGCAAGGCTGGAGACTTCTCAGAGAGACAGCCTGGGGCTCTGAAGGATGGGAGAGTTGACACTACTTTGGCAGAAGGAACCTGGCTGAATACTAAGAAGGGAAGATTTTGCTCACAAAGGGACTGGATGGGGCCTCTTCCTCCTGATGAGAAGGGAAAACGAGACCTGCTAGAGTATAGCTTTGGACTTAACCAACAAAAAGTCACCACGCCGAGAAGATCTGTGCTATCCTGTTGGGGCTCTGTCCACCACTGTGAGCTGAGAAAGGGTGAAGATCGGGTTTGTGAGTGTGCACGGGAGCCCCCAATACAAAGAGTTAATCCAAGATGTGGCACCTTTCCTGGTACATGCGTGCCTTTTTTTCCTCTTGGTAACAGAAGACAGGACCAGTAATAACCAGAATGTGACCTCTGAAGTCAAATCTTGAGAACTGGTCTGTAACGCAAGCATAGTTGGGAGGCTGGTGTCCTCCCAAAATGTATGTGCTGAAACCCTACCCCTGATGTGATGGTGTTTGGAGGTAGGGCCTTGGGGAGGTTGTTAGGTTTAGATGAGGTCACGAGGGCAGGATCCCTGTGATGGAATCAGTGTCCTTAGAAGAAGAAGAAGGGAGACCAGAGTTCTTGCTCTTTCTGCAAAATGAGGATACAGGGAGAAGGTGACCATCTGCAAGCCAGTGAGAGGACTCTCACCAGGAACCAAATCTGCCAGAACCTTGATCTTAGACTGTCCAGGCTCCAGAAGAACTGTGACAAATAAGGGTCTGCTGTTCAAGCCCCCTAGACCATGGTATTTGGTTATGGCTGGCCGGGCAAAACAAGACATATGGGAATGTGAATGTGAACACCCATTCCAGGATTCAGAAATGTTCTGTAAGTCATACCGATATTAAAGCCCAGCTTAGCTCACGTATCTGCTTCTCTTAAAAGGCGGGAAGTTACCAGCAGTAACTCAGAAATCCTCCTTAGTTTAGTGGGTTTATTCCAACCGTAAGAAAGCACAAAGGAACAAATTCTATCTGTTCATTATTCCAGGAGCCTGATGGGAAGGAAATGATCCTGGGGCTAGAAATAGCAATTTAGAGAAGGAAGACCTGGGGAAAAGTATGGTGGAGAATTAAGACAGAATGAGAGATGAAAGCTGAGGGCCAAGTAGGGAAAACTAGAAAACTTTAATAACTATTAATGAGGCTTCACTTATAAAGTAAAACAAGATGTATTAGGAGATGATGACGTTAAAAACGTCTTGAAAGGACTGCATGAAATAGGGGAATTAAGATGGAATACAGAGGTCTTAAGGACTGTTTTACAGGACTGCTGATTCAGGGTAACGAGCAGAAGGTTCCCCTGTTGGTGTGGGGGGGTTATGCTTCCAACAACCAGACTCTCCAGTGAGTAACAACAAAATAGAAGAGATGAGAAAAGGAGATAAGAGGGAAAACATAAAGGAAACTATCTGAGCATTCCAGCAAGTGAAAAGCACAAGGCGAGTTTCACCTTTTACAACTTTGCTCTGAGGATGGTCTGCCCCGTGGCTAAAACTCCAGTTGAAAATCCCACCCCCTTTTTGGCTGGAAGAACCAAGGGAAGGAGCCCAGGATAATCAAGGAGGCTGGAGAGTTGGGGGTTGGGTGGATGGGGACTCCCTGGAAACAAGAAAGCCAGGAAGAGGGAATCCCAAATTCTGGGTATGAACTTTTCCTGATTCTCTGGCTGACCCTGAATCATGCCTGTATGAGGCCGACTGAAAACCACAGGAACTGAAATCTGAGCTGTTGCCTGCTGCAGACATGACGGTTTGCAGGTCGAGTCTCGTCCAGTTAACTTCCGGTTAAATCAGAAGCATCAACACCGTTTGGATCATTGTAACGGCTCCCAGAGGCTCTACAACAGAACATTCATAATGTATATAATCCAAAACTACTAGACATACAAAGAACCAGGGAAATGTGACCCATTTGCATGGGAAACAAAGATGCTAACCTCAGGATGACCTCAGCTTTAAAGCAGCCATTATAGCTATGCTCAATGAGGTAAAGAAAACTATGCTTATGATGCATAAAAAGATATAACACCCCACTTGAGAATTGGAAATTATAAAAGAAAGATTAAGAAGCAATCGTAAAGCTAAAAAAGATAAAATCAGAAAAAAATCACTAGAGGAACTTTCTTTTAGTAAAATGGAGATGGCAAATGAAAGAATCAATGAACTTAAAGATAGTTGTAAGGAACAGAGAGGCAAAATTGGGGAAAATAATGAACAGAGCCTCAGGAAGATGTGGAGCAATTTCACGAGTTCTACATACAGGTGATTGTATTGTATGTGGTGTCATTGCTTTGAGGCACTCTCAGCCTGCATTTTTTCCTCTACCTCTTTATATATTAAAAACCCCAAGTTCACACCAATGCTTTCAATTCCGATTCAACAACACATAATTCATTCTAATTTTGATGTTTTCCATATTTGTACCTCCTTTTCCAACAGCTCCCATTATCTCTAATATATTTCTCAATCTCCCTGTAAATAGCTAATTTCCCAACCTTGCTGGGCTGCTAGCTCCCTCACAGATGGGTCTAGGAACCTGCTAGGGATGTCTCCCTTGTTCAAGACATCTACCTTCATTGGGCCTGCCAAGGGGCTTTTTGGGGAAAGATTAAAGGAAGGAAGCCAATCAAGAATTTTGTTCCGTTTTGCTTTGTTTTGAAAGAAGGGAGAAAAAGAGATTAGAAGGGAAAGGCAAGAGACAAGCCAGGTTATTTTTTTTAATGCAAATTCATCACCCTTGGGTCATGCGTATCTATGTATGCGCACACACACACACACACACACACACACAGCCCTGAATGACTTCCCATTGCTCTCAGGCCCTAAATTCCATCACAAGGGTCCAAGAGGCTGCTGCTGACCTCCTTGGCCACTTTCTTCCTCTTTTTCCAAATTCTAGGCATAGGGGCTCTCTTTGAGCTCCTCTAATGTTCCACTTTCTCTCTTGCCACAGGGCCTTTGTATGTGCTATTTATATCTCTCAGTGTTCTAACCCACTCCTTTCATTTGGGTGACTTATTCTTCAAATCTCTGCTGGAGCACCACCTCCTCTTCTGGAAGCCCTCCTTAATTCTGCTAGATAAGGTCAGATTATATTGTTATTTATTGTTTTATTCATGTTCTCACAGAACATAATAGCTCTTATCATAACTGATAAATTTGCACTTATTTGTGTATGTGTCTCTTTTCCTCATTAACCTGTGAGTGATGTGAGAGTAGTAACAATGTTTCCTTTTGGTCATGATTGTGTCTCTAGCCTGTGAGCAGTACTGGCACATAGTAGATGCTGAATAAACACCTTTCGCATGAACACATTCTTTGTATTTCTAGAAAAACAAACTGTTTGATCAGCAAACATGTTATTTGTTTCTGTTTTGGATAAAAAGCAAAGCCTGGAGAAATAATATGATAAATAGAGTGAGGCAGGTGAACATAATGACTGTGAAGAATCCTGAGAGCTCTTAGGTCTTGGAGTTGGTAAGCTTCATCATTTAGAAGAAAAGCAAAACCCACGAGAAATGACCTAACTAATGTATACAAGAAAATCATGCGGGGAATCCTCTACCTCAAACACTTGAAATACAAGGCATGTAAATGTTTGGTTCACATGATTTAGGTGATTCCCAGCCATTAAAATGTCAGTCCTTTCAAAAGTAGTATAAAGTTCCATTCAAACTCCAACTGTGAGTGCACGTGGATGTGCACAGGTTTTAGAATGGGAAAAAGTGATTTTAAATTACACGTGAAAGAAAAGATATTTGAGAACAGCCAACAAAGTTCTTTTTAAGGAATAATGAAGGATAACTTACTTTATCCAAACAGTAAAACTGTTGCTAAAGTTATTATAATCAAAACAATACATATAGTAAAACTTGCACTAAAGTTATCACAATCAGAACAATATGGTTGGGCATAGGATAAAGAAATAGATCAATGGAGTGGAATTGAGAATCAAAACATAGTTCACCCAGTGCTCGTGCAACTGATGAATAACTGAACTCTACATCTGAAACTAACGGTGTACTATATGTTGGCTAATTGAATTTAAATTTAAAAAAACATAGTTCCTATAAGCAACTTAACATATGATAAGGATGACAAGTGATTCAATAAAATATGGATGATATATTTAATACATGGTATTGACATAATTATCTATTCACCTGCATGAAAACAGGGTAAAAATATACATATACATCCTAATACATACTCAAAAACAAGTTTGAGAATAGCCCTTGTGTCTATCAACAAAAGAATAGATACATAAACAATGAACTACTATAATAAATTGGAACAAATTGCTGCACACAACAATACGAATGAATCTCACAGCCTGCAGCCAGACACAAAGAGCATGTGCTGTCTGATTCCACTATGTGAAGTTCTAGAACAGGCAACACAAACCTATGTTTGTAAAAAGAATCAGAACAGTGGTTTCCTCTGAATGTCGGGTAGGGATGAGAACGGAATGGGGATGGTTACGAGGGAACTTCCCAGTGTGATGGCAATGTTCTGTATCTTGACAGGAGTTTTGGTTACACAGTTGTATGCATTCTTTAAAACTCTAAGATGTACAATTAAGACTTATTCATTTCTTACCAAAATCTCTGGGATACAGCAAAAGTGGTTCTAAGAGGGAAGTTCATAGCAATAAAGGCCTAACTTAAGAAACAAGAGAAATCTCAAATAACAACTTAACATCACACCTAAAGGAAATAGAAAAAGAAGAACCAATGAAACCCATAACTAGTAGAAGGAAGGAAATAATAAAGATCAGAGCATAAAGAAATGAAATAGAGATTGGGAACACAATAGAAAATATCAATGAAACTAAGAGCTGATTCTTTGAAAAGATAAGCAAAATCGACAAATGTTTCACTAGACTCACCAAGAAAAAAAGAGAGGGGTCTCAAATAAAATAAACCAGAAATGAAAGAGAAGTTATAACTCATACCTCAGAAAACAAAAAGTCATAAGTGCTATGAATAATTATACACCAACAAATTGGACAACCTAGAAGAAATAAAGACTTTACCATCTTCTAAGACTGAATCATGAAGAAACAGAAAATCTGAATAGACTGATTACTAGTGAGGAGATTGTATCAGCAATCAAAAACTTCCCAACTAATATAAGTGCTGGACTAGATGGTTTCACTGGTGAATTCTACCAACCATTCGAAGAAGACATAATACCTATCTTTCTCAACCTCTTTCAAAAAATTGCAGGGAACACTTCTAAGCTCATTTTACAAGGTTGGCATTACCCTTGTACAAAAACCAAAGACACCATAAAAAAAATTACAAGCCAATATTCCTGATGAATTTTTTCGATTAAAGATTTCATTTATTTATTTGACAGAGAGAGGGAGAGAACAAGTAGGCAGAGTGACAGGCAGAGGGAGAGGTCCCGTTGAGCAGAGAGCCCGATGCAGGGCTGGATCCCAGGACCCTGGGATCATGACCTGAGCCGAAGGCAGATGCTTAGCCAATTGAGCTACCCAGGCACCCCTTCCTGATGAATTTTGATGCAAAAATCCTCAACAAGATATTAGCAAACTAAACTCAATAATACATTGAAAGAATCAAACACTATGATCAAGGGGGATTTATTCCAGAGATGCAAGGATGGCTCAACATCTACAGGTCAATGGACATCATACATGACATTAACAAAATGAAGGATAAAATCATATGATCATCTCAGTAGATGCAGAGAAAGCATTTGACAAACGTTAACATCGATTTATGATGAAAACTCTCAACAAAGTATAGAGGGAACGTACCTCACCATAATACAGGCCATATATGACAAGCCCATGACTCATATCATACCCAGTGATGAAAAGCTAAAAACTTTTCTTCTATGATCAGGAATAAGACAAGAATGCCCACTTTCATCTTTATTCAACATAGTATTGCAAGTCCTAGCTAGGGGAATTAGGCAAGAAAAAGAAATAAGAGGCATCCAAATTAGAAAGGAAGAAGTAAAACTGTATTTGCAGATGACATAATACTTTATATAGAAAACCCTAAATGTTTCACCAAAAAGCTGTTAGAACTAATAACTGAATTCAGTAAAGTTGTAAGATACAAAATTAATATACAAAAATATGTTGCATTTTTATACACTAATAAAAAATTATCAGAAAAAGAAATCATGAAAACAATCCCATTTACAATGACGTCAAAAAGAGTAAAATACTTAGGAATAAATTTAACCAAGGAGGTGAAAGAGCTGTACACTGAAAACTGTAAGAGGCTGACGCAGAAAGTGACGAAGACACACATAAACGGGAAGTTACCCAGGCTCATAGATCAGAAGAATTACTATTGTTACGGCGTCCGTACTACCCAAAGCAATCTACAGATTCAGGGCAATCCTTATCAAAATTCCAATGGCATTTTTTACAGAACTAGAACAAATTATTCTAAAATTTGCATAGAACCACAAAGAAAACTCAAATAGCTAAAATGATCTTGAGGGGAAAGAAACAAAGCCAGTGATATCATAGTCTTTGATTTCCAACAACCCTGCAAAGCTAGAGTAATCAAAATAGTATGGTACTGGCATAAAAAACATAAAAACAGGAACAGAATAGAGAGCCCAGAAATAAACCCATGCCTATCTGGTAAGTAACTTACAACAAAGGAGCAAAGAATATACAATGAGGAAATGACAGTCTCTTCAATAAAGGGTGTTAGGAAAACAGGACAGCTATAGACAAAAGAATGAAATTGAACCATTTCTTATACCTTATACAAAAATCCACTCAAAATGGATTAAAGACTTGAATGTAAGACCTAGAACTAAAGAACTCCTAGAAGAAAATCGATGGTAAGCTCCTTAACATTCATCTTAGCAAAGTTTTGTATTGCACCTGGCACCAAAGGCAAGGGACACAAAAACAGGAATAACAAGTGGGACCACATCAAACTAAAAAGCCTCTGCATAGCGAAAGACACCATCACCAAAATGAAAAGGCAGGCTACTGAATGGGAGAAGATATTTGCAAATCATATATCCAATAATGGGTTAATATCTAAACTATATAGAACTCAAGTAACCCACTAACAACAAACAACCTGATTTAAAAACGGGCAAAGTATCTGAATAGATATTTTTCCAAAGAAGACATATATAAAGATGGCCAACAGCGACATGAAATCTGGAAATGCATCAACAAAACAAGATGGAGTGAAGAATGGACAGAGGGACAGATCAGATGGGTAGTTATATAATAAATCAGACGTAGCACGATATTAATTCTAAAACCTAGGTGGTGGGTCAATGGCTATCCTCTGTAAATTCTATCAAGTTCTCTGTATGCTTGAAAATTTTCAAAATTAAATCTTGGGAAGAATAAATAAATTTCAGGTGTACTTAATATTTAAATATAGAGCGAAACCTCCAGTGAGAGAGTACAGAAAACTTTAAAAAGCACTTTATAACCTTGGAATGAAGAGAAATTTTTAAATAAACCAGAAAACCCAAGAAGACATAGAGAGAAGAGATGCATATTACTGACTCTATGAATATTAACCACTTTGGGAATCCAAAGGATATCACCAACAATAGCAAAACAACAACAGATGGGCGAAGAGGAACTAATTGTATCATAAGCTGAGACAAAGGGTTAACATCCCTAATATAAAAAGACTTCCTATAAATTTCTAAGAAACTGACAAACAACCCAATAGAAAAATAGGTAAAGACACATACAGATAATTAACAGAAGAGGAAACATGCATCCCAGGAACCATGTGAAAAGACAGTATAGTCGTATATCTAGCAGTTGAAAGCGCCAACTTAAACAAAATGAAGTATCACTTTTCATCTTTGGATTGGCAGATTTTTAAAGATTGATTACCTTCACTGCTGGTAAGGATGTCAGAAGACGGACACCATTCATTCCCGGCGGAGTGTAAATGTTCACAAACTTTGAGAAATGCGGCTGGGCAGGAAGAATGCCCATCAGGCACGCAGGACAGAATAATGAGCTTAGGATGATCCCATTTTTACAAAATAAAAATGTTCACATTTTGAACAATGAGAAAAGTGAGGTAAGAGACATACCTAATTAGTAAAATTGACGCTTCAGGACATGGGTTGGTAAACTATGGTCTGGTCACCTGGATTTTTATAGCCCATGAGCTAAGAATGGTATTTATACCTTTTTAAAGGGTTACACTTTAAATGGTTATATATTTATCTGCGTAATATCCTCTGTGTTGCCTCTTGGCCAACGAAGCCTAAAATACTTACTATATGGCCTTTAAGGGAAAGTTTACCGACCCCTGCTTCAGGGCAGTTGTGGTGTCTTGGCTACCTTTTTTCCCTTTCCTTCTCTGGATTGTTTTTATTTTTATAATGATATATTGGGAGTGGATGTAAGGAGACAAGAGGAAAGCAGGGAGACCAGTTAGGAAGCTACTAGAAGGGACCAGGTGAAAGACAATAGGGTAACGGCTGTGGAGAAGGAAAGAAAGGGGCAGATTTTATTTGAACCTATGGGAGTTGCGGAGGGATTGGACGCGGATGGTGAGGCAGAGAGCAATCCAGGCTGATTCCCAGATTTCAGTTATGAGTTGAGTTGTTGCAACCACTGAGATGCAGAGACTGGGGAGGGAAATGGAGCAAACCAGGAGCTCTTCTTTGGACCTGTTACCATTCTGACTGGAACTGTGTGAACTGGGCACTGGCCATAGGTGATTGGAGCTGCTTGGACTGTGGAGGGGGAAGCTGGGCAGGAACTGCAAATGTAAGAGTACTTATTATGTAGATGTCTGTCTTCTAACTGACAGGAAGCACTAGAGAGGGAGAAGAGAAGGGCACCAAGGGTCTGCCTGGTGACACAGAACCCAACCCCATCAGCACCTACTTCTGCTGACGGACGTCTCTGATGCCACCATCCAACTGCCTGGATTGCCCCAGATCACCTGTTCCAAAATGTCCTTTTCCCATTGGTCAAGGAACACCAGGGCTTCAGGGTGAATAGCCCGACCGTTCCTATGCCCAAATGCTTGCCTGGACAACCAGCTGCTACTGTTCCTCCATCTGGCACCCGCCTCCCCCGGTGGAGAGATAAGTTCAGGTCCCAGCCCCTCCCACCGTGCCCTGCCACGGGTCCCTAGCCCAGCCATGAGCAGCCACTCTCTATTCATGCCACGCTTTTACCTAAGAATACCAGGAAGGACTCACCAAGGAGCTGGTGTAGGTAGGGTCTGAGGTGTCATCCTGGAGGTAGCGGGAAAGGCCAAAGTCAGACACCTTGCACACCAGGTTACTGTTGACCAGGATGTTCCTAGCAGCCAGGTCCCGATGCACATAGTTCATCTCGGCCAGGTACTTCATGCCCGCGGCAATACCCCTGAGCATCCCCACCAGCTGGATCACCGTGAACTGTCCGTCATTTTGCTGTAACAAGACACAAAGGGCGTTGGGATCAAGATGGGCTTCAGTGGTTCGGCAGAAGCTGAGGGACCACGGCCCTGCTGCTTGTCAGCCTCCGTCAGTGACGGGCCATGCTGCTCACTGTGCCCTTCTCCCTGCCTCCCTCCCTCCCACTCCCACCCTCATCCCTCTCCTTGAACGCTCTGCTCTCTCCTCCTTGCCAAGCCCTGTCGATTCCATCTCCAAATTACATCTCAGAGCCATCCACGCCTCTCCATCTCCACTGCCTCCATTCTAACCAAGTCACCGTCATCCATCACCTGTAACAGCCTCCCCGCACTTGCCCCCCCAATCCATTCTCTACACAGCAGCTAGAGCCATCTTTGCAAGACATAAATCAGGCCATGCCACTCCCTGGCTTCAAGCTCTATAACGGCTTCCCATTGCATTAAGGAAAAGCTCCAAACTCCTTTGCATGGCCCTCGGGACCCTGGGGGATCAGCCACTGTCTCACCCGCCAGCCACAGTGCCTGGTAACCTCTCAGTCCTTTCCCAAGCCAAGCTCTTCCTGCCTTAGGGCCCCTACACCTGCCATCCCTGCTGCTCTTCCCCACAATGAACACCTCCCTGCCTTCAGGTCTCCCCTCAAGTGTCCCTTCTTCAGAGACGATGTCTCCATAACTACTCCCCTGCTCCAAATACAACTAGCACTTTCTTTCTATTTTACTGTCTTTAGTGCATGCTCTTATTTTTTTCTTTAAGATTTATCGATTTGAGGGGGGAGGGGCAGAGGGATAAGGGAGAGAGAGAAAATCTCAAGCAGACTCCCTGCTGAACGCAGAGCCTGACACAGGGCTTGATCTCACGACCCCGACATCATGACCTTAGCCAAAATCAAGAGTTGGGCGTTTAACTGTCTGAGCCACCCAGGCACCCCACTGCATGCTCTTATCTTTCTTCTTAGCATACCTCACAAATTTGAGGGGTGCGTGCATGTGTGCGTGCGTGTGTGCGTGTGTGTGTGTGTGTATACCTGTCCGTCTGTCTCTGCTGCTTGACTCTAAGCTCTTTGAAGATAAGACCCCCTCTCTTGTGGGCACCACAGTACTCCCAGGGCTAAGAACTTGAACGTAAATAGAAAAAGCTCAATAAATATATGCTCAATTTATGACTGCTACATCTCTCCCTGTTTCCAGAATTAAATGCTTAAAGTGTCTTCCTTGGGTCCTACCAGGGATGTCAACCTTGACATTGGGATAACCACACCCACCTCAAAGGGGTCAGTGGCAGGAGAAGCACAGACACAGTGTCTGGCATGTGGACCCTCTTAGAGAATGGGAGCTGTGGCTTCTCTTCCTCAGGCCAACCTGCAGTGTTGCCTCTCTCCGCTCAGATCATTGGTAGGCTCACCGTCTCCTGGGGGGATGCTGTCCTTCATGGTTTGATGACACACCTCAGTGAATGAATCAGCCTTCCTCCCACCTCCCCAAACCCCCTGGGTCTTGGTTTCTGCACACACTGGTTAAATCAGTGGACCCTGTGCTGTGCGGCCAACAATGCGTTTTTCTCTTCTAGTCCAGCCCCAGCTGCTCCCTCAAAGGGCTACAAGTTGTATTCTGTAAGTAGAGCATGGCCCCGGCCCTGAGATGCTTTGACTGGGGGAGAGGTGGGACGAGGCAGAACACCCTGGGTCAAGTCTAGTTACTGCTGGACACAGGGCAAGGCAGCCGCGCCCCAGTGCCCCCAGGCGAAACACAGAGAGCGTAACAGTGGGCACAGCTCGCATTTATTGAGCACCTGCTGGCTGCGAGGTGATACAGAGCGCACTCACACGCACGACCTCACTGATGTATGTGTGGGACACATCATTGACGCGTGTGCTTCTACAAAAGCATTTTCTATGCAACAGTAAATACGGAAAAATAGAACAGCTATTGCAAAGATACCCTGTTTATCAGAGAAAACCCCACCAACCAAAAAGTCTAATCACGATAGTACGAATGTTGAACTTCCTCATGCAAGACTGCAACCCTGGGTCTGTGTCCCAGGGTTCCGCCCCGTGGTGAATTAGAGTGAGCCAACCGACCTCCCTCCACTCCTTCCTGAGACGCCTGCCAGAGGAGAAGCCCCAAACACCCTGGCAGCGACACACCCCAGGTTCCAGGCTGTTTCTAACTCACACCTTCACCCCCTCCCAGCCTGCCTGGAATGCTTTCTCTGCAATATTTTCTTCTAACCAACTCCAAAAGGAAGTGCAGATCCGCTTTTTTGGAAGCTCCGACTGGTGTTCAGCACCTGGTGCCCATCTGCGAGAGCTGGATGTGCCTGAGTGATGCGGGTCCTCCTTCTCACTAATGAACTTCAATCACCACCTCCTCGAGAAGTTGGCCAGGCTTTCGCGAGCACCATTCATTTTCTCTAAGTAGGTCTCTGGGGACCTGCCTCCCCAGAAAGTTGTCATGCAACTTCTGTATATGAGAAAATGTATCTCAGCTGCAAGTCACAAGGGTCATATTTTTCCAATTCAGTTTGTTACTCTCTCTCTGTAAGGGTAGACAACAACACGGTTAAAAATGAATGTCTCCCAAAAGAAGCCGGCTTGTAGACAGATTTTGGGAGGGGACTGGTGGTGATTGTAAACAACTCCGGGAAAAGAAATGTTGAAAGAATGTGCAGCAATATATCTGTTTCTACTTTAAATCATTTAAGCCTACATGGAACAGCTTTACTATCTGATTTAATATTTTGATCAGTCACCCTTCTAGTTTCTGGGGTCAACAAAGGCCAAGAAGTGGTGAAAAGTCCAGGCTTTGGAGACAGACAGACCCAGACTGGGGTCCAGGCTCTGCCGCTCTTTGGCCGTGTGACCTTGGGCAAGTCATTTAACTTCCAGAGCGTCATTCCCACATCTGTAAAACAATGACAAGGTGTCCATTCTTCATAGGATTTTGGTGAGGTTAAATGAGACAAGACATGTGAAAGGGCTTGGCTAAGTGCCCGTGAATACTAAGACAGCAGCAAGGACTGCTGGTATTATCAGCCAGGCCTTAATGTCTCACAAACCAGCTCACCCACGTACTCAGATGCCCAGTGAGAGGAACGGAGGACACCTGGGGCCAGGACTGTAGGTTCCCACAGCCTCCTATTGTGTTCGGGAGACATCTTAGGATCACTGCCCTAGGAGAACCTAGTCCGCAGTGCATTCTGAGCTCAACAGGTTGGCATCTGTAGTAGACCCCCCAACAGTCCACACCCCAATTGTAGTAGTGGGTGACTGGGGCCTCATGATGCAGGCTGGGCATTTGGGTCAGTTAATGAACAAACAGGATTTCCTCCATTTCTTGACTTTTGAATGGCAAGTCACACTTACAGAATACGTTTTGATCCTCCTTTGTGCACGGCAGGAGGTAGTTTATTGCTATTCAGAGGAGATAAAGGAAGTCCAGAAAGTTTAAGTGATCAGCCTTAAATGACTCTGTGTGGCTCTGACTTATAACAAGAATCTAAGTCCAGAATAGCAAATTACTTCCCCACTGACATTCCATCTCTGATGGTAACCTTCCTCAAATGTGTGGAGAAGAAGGCTGCATATAAGCTTTGCAGGAAAAAAGTGACATGACTGATTAATGATGTCTGCCATGGTTCTAGAAAAAGAAAGTAGAGGCATGTGTACCTCAACTATGCTACTCTGATTTGAATCTTTTAAGTATTGTCCGGGGCCTTTTCCATGTAATATGCTGACTTTGCAATGGCAACACATTTTCTTTAGAACCTATTCTTTACATAGAATCACATCTCGCGATAAGACAGGATCTTGCCTGTTGAGTTCATAATCTTGGTGAAATGTAAAGACGTAAACATATGAAGATCCCCTGCCATGTTCAACAGTTTTACGTTCAGTTCATTGGTGTAAATCCCCCAGAAGAACTTCCAAAGATAGGAATGCCAGCATCCAAAGATAAACAAGACAGAAAAAGCCCAGTTTTCCAAGTGACTTTGGAAAAGGGTCAGGCTCCACGCTGATCACATGGTTAAAACCCTGTATAGAGAAAAAATACAGGCCTGGGTGAAGTGATTTAAACTTTCTTTCCTTCATGAAGAGCTTTCTGCAGAAATTGCTTTTCAGCAAATTCACTGAAGCCACTTGCTGGTCCTTTTATTAGGCAGGAAGGATTTAGGTATTTCAACTTTCATTGACAAATCCACTTCAGGAAATGAAACCCTTATTTGATTTGTTTGAAGAGAATGAATCATAGATTTTTTTTTTAAACTGTAAGAGACCTATCTTTCAAGATCATCCAGCTCAAAGCCTTTAGTTTATAGATTGGGAAATTGAGTTAACAGATTTGCTCAAGGCCACTGGGTGACTCACAGTGGAGCCCTAAGCAGAACCTAGGTCTTGGTTTGTCCAGTCTGGCATTCTCCTCCTGACCTCTGGGTTATGGTCATCTAGCTCCAGCCCATAAAGGAGCCTCCCTGATACAAAATGTCCACATTTGACATTGCTTAGAAACTTCTAAGAGTCTTCCCGTTCTGACCATCGGTGGATGAACCAGCAGTGACCACAAGGCCAAGCCAGGCAGGACGGCCTTCCAGATCATGTTGAACCTTCTTGGCTGTGGCACGGGAGGGACGCTGATGAGGGCCACAGGGGGTGTTTCTAAGGCTATACAAGAGCCACCAGATTAAATCCCCTAAGTTTGAGTGCCAACAAGGAAATGTTTAATTACAGATTTGCATGCCATATAATCCATGGTGCAGATATTTTCAAAAACAGACAATAATGAACCTATTGAACATGCAGTGAAAAAATAAGGGTGCTCCTAATCCTTCCAGAAGGTGAAGGATTCTACATCCTGCCATGGGGAAAGGAGCAGTAGGTGGGCTATGAGAAGCATGTCCAATGTGCTCACCACATTCCCCGAAGCCCACAGCCTCTTAGATGCTGCCCCGGAGCTGGAGCTGCAGCCACTCTCTAAAGCTGCCACGTCCAGGGTAAATCACCATAACCATTGTGTGGAGTGGTGGCAGTTGCACAAATTGAGGACTCACTCTTTTCCTTTCTTCTCTGAATGGGGATCCTAAAATTATACTGCCTCCCAGAAGAAGGACCCTGCAAAACTGAACTGATGACCTACTTTTCAATTTTACCAAGCGGCAGATACATCAATTAATGTTGCTATGCTCCAGGGTTGGGTAGTAAGGCTGAAATTAGATTTATAGATTACCTGCCTCCATGCCGTGCGAGGAGTCAGAAACGCTTCATTTCCCCTCTCCTCCTGGAGCTGCCTGCTCTGGCCGCTCCTTCCTTGCCATCCTTTATCCTGTTTCCCTGTGTTCCTTGCTCGCCCCTGGCTCTTCTCCCACCACCTGGGCCTCATCATCATGAAAAATACCGGCGTCCGACATGCCCCATGTCCCGCGCCCCACGCGGGAAGAGCCCCGTGCGGAGTGTCCGTGCAGGGTTTGATTTTCTGCAGGCTCCTGAGAGTGAATCTCCTCGTTCCCCTGTACGTTCCGGGGAGAAAGTCTGATCACAGTCCTCAAATCATGTTGTGACTCTGTGAAGTACAGTCAGGTGACTTGTAGGAAATAAATGGCTCCTAAAACGGTCTGGAGGCTGGTTCCAGAAAATACTTTGTCTCCTAACATTGTCTTCTATTCACTTTTATTTGGCTGTCTTCATGAGATCTCTGATCATGAATGAATGCCCCCAGGAAAGCACAGTCTGTACCCCACTCTGACGTGAGGGGTCTGGCTATAAGAACAAGAGACCATGCACACTCAGGATGACTCCATTTCTCCCGCTATCCCAAACACTTTGGTGCCAGAAATGGCTTTTCATGTTTTTCATTCAACCAGCACTTACCGGGTGCTCCCTGTGTTAGGGACCGGGGTTTCAAAATAAAGGGCATAAGCCATACCCTCAAGAAGGCTGTACCAGGCAACGTACGTCAGCTTCATCCGTTGTCATCCCATGCCCCCCACCAAAAATAAGCCACTACCGTCTAAAAACCCAGAGGAGGAAAAAGTGTGCTTGGCTGCCAAAGTAGCTTCAGTCTGTACAAATGTAGTGTCTAGAAAAGCCCCGCAGCTACCCTTCCACGCTGCAGCCCCTCGGCCCTGCTTCGGAGCTTTGGAGCCACCACAGAGCTGCAGAAAGATTAGCAGATAGGCCATGCTGGCTCTGGCCTCTGAACACATGGCTCAGTTGTTCCACGGTACCTGCCTGCTCCCCTGCGTGCCTGGCGAGTGCCTCATTCTCCAGTACCAGATAATTCTCCCTCCTCTGTAAAGCCTTCCCTGGCTCCCCCAGGAAGATTTCTGTTCTTCTTGGCTCACGATACCTCTTCACACCACACATGGAAACAGAAAGAATCTGGTCAGATGACTGCTGGACGCTCTGGGCACTAAGGTCCTCAGAGAAGGGACCACTGGGGCAGGTTGTAGTCTCTAAGATGGCCACAACAGGACCTCCCATCACCCATGTGTAAGACAACATCATGTTATTGCCCGTCAAAATGTGGGGCCGTTTCCCACCCTTGAATCTAGGCAGCCTGTCACAGTGGTCGAAGGGTACTATGGGACTTGAAGCTAAGTTACAAATGTGGTCCAGCTTCTGCCTTCTTCTCGTGGGACCTTTGTTCCTGGGAGCCAGCTTGCTGTGAGGAAGCCCAGGCAGGCCACCTGGAGAGATGCCAGGCAACACCCAGCATCAGTGAGTGAGTCTTTGGATGATTCCAGGCCCCAGATCTTGAACTGCCCCAGCTGACACCACATTGAACAGAGATGTCCCCAATGAGCCCAGATTGCAGACTCATGAACAAAATGAACTGTGGTGAGCCACTGAAATCTTGGGTGATTTGTTACTTAGCATTAGAGCAATGTCTCTTTCATGTCTATAGGCCCAGAACCCAGCAGAGGGCGTGACCGCAGCCGTCACCCCATGAATATTTCAAGACCAAGTATCTGAATGATCCTTTGATCTGCAGCCACAGCTACTGTTAAGTCGCTTTGGTGACACGCATAGCCTGCCAGTTGGTATTACCCTGAAGTCCTTGCTCAGCAGACCCTGCCCCATCATGATGCAGCCCATGCACCCTCTGCTGTCAGGCTCCCTCCAGTCCCCAGCTCAGGCTTTGGTCCAAGCCAGGACATGCTGATGACCTGTGCTCCACCAGCTGCCACTCCCCAGACATCGGCATCGTGGCTGTGCTCGCCCACCCCTGCTCTGAGTCACGCTGTGATGTCCCACAGAAGGCAAGCGGTTCCGGCGTGGGAGCATGTTCGACAATGGCCATTCACAGATCTCCCAGCCATAGGCCTCGAGGCACCCCCCCCCCACCTCTGCTGCCGGCTGGTCTGGGGTCACAGAAGAGACCTGTGAATGCTTGTGACCCTGTCTTTTTCTTTCCTGCCAAGGAGCATCTCCTTCGAGAGCGGGTGGCCCGGGCATCAGGAAGGGCAGCCTGTTTGATCTCTGAGCTGCAAACGAAGGGAGCGGGCTGGGCGGGCTGTGCTGGGGAAATGGCAGAGATGGCCAGTGGCGTCTGCGGGAATCACACAGCGCAGTGTAGCCGCTGGGAGTCTCCTCGGTCTCCGTGATTCATGCAGACGCCGATGGCCATTCCTCACCCGCCTCTATTCATTCGTATTCATCCAACAAGCATTTATCACTGGCCCCCTCCACGCTATCCTCCTACCGGGGGGTCCACAGGCTCCTCTTCGTTCTATCCTTGTAGAAACAAATCTGTCAGCCTCGCTACCATTTCCACCGCCCACCCACATTTCATCGGGCGGGCGATTCCTAAGTGGCGGGTTACCCTCATGCAGACACTCCTCCCCAGCATCCGACACTGCTGACGTCATGCACGCCCCCGAGCTGCTCTTACCCTGAGGAAAGAATCCAAAGCCCCGTTCTCCATGAACTCTGTGATGATCATGACGGGCCGACTCTTGGTGACCACGCCTTCCAGGCGGATGATGTTGGGATGGTCAAACTGGCCCATGATGCTGGCCTCGCTCAGAAAGTCCCGACGCTGCTTCTCCGAGTACCCGGCCTTCAGCGTCTTGATGGCCACATAGATTTCCCTCTTGCCCGGAAGTTTCAGGCGCCCCTTGTACACCTCTCCGAACTCCCCTGCAACAAGAGCGCAATCATTACCCGTTTCCGTCTCAGTCTGCGGAACCACAAGGGCACAACAGTGGCGGGCACGGCGGTACTCAGAGTGGAATTGCGGTCAAAGTGACGGAGATGGAAACGGTGTTCTCTTGTTGTGACTACGGTGTCCTGGCCCCAATCAGTTCATGGCAAACACAGAGGTTACACTAAAATACTAAAATACGTTCCTTGCCTCAGTTCTTCGAAATAGTTCGGGTAACTAAAGTGGAATTTCAGAGTCTATATGAGTTTGTTTTTCCTCACGTTTGGGTTTTCATTTGTGTCCCAGCTGAATAATTGAAATGAAACGGTCACTTTCACTTTGGCAGACCATAACTCATTTCTAGCAGAGCCTGGCGCAAGAACGTCCAGGCGCTTCGGGTGTGTTCAGGTTCCTTAGTGCTCTGAATGAGGTGGGTAACGTTTATGTTCCTACACTGCACTGAAAGCTGTTGCATTGACTGGGACCCCCAGAAAGCAGACACTGAGAAGTCAGGAAGGAAGTTAGCAGACACCGTGCAGGATAGAAGGGGAGGAAGCAGGATTGGCCAGAGTCCCAGATCATGCTGCAGACCTGACCTTATGAAAAGAAAGGAGGAAGCAGGCATGGATAAGGAGAGCTCCAGATCGCCATGCAGACCTGGCTGAAGCAGGCCTGCCCGTTTCCTCCACCCCTGGGCTGCTCCAGAGTACAGAGCACCCATGCCAGGGAGGCCCGGCCTCCGGCCTCCCGCCACACTCTGTCACTGGCCTCCGCGGGAAAGCTGAGGCAGGTCCTGAAGGCAGGGCAGCTGGAGGCTGGCGGCTCCCTGCACCCCCAGCAGCTGAACAGGAGGTGGTTTCTCCGAGCGAACATGAGCGGCACACCTCCACGGGTGCCGCGGCATTTCAGCATTTGTACGGGAACATCACCCAGAGTAAAAACAAATCTGGTGGCACTATTTCATAGCTGCTTTACAAAATCTGTTGAATCCTGTTAAATGTGCTTTCAAGAGTTATTCTATGATTTTGCTTGGCTTCGTAACTTCTAGTTCTTTCATGGGAAGCGGTTTAGTGTCTACTTGTAAGTGCATCACTGACACGTGTGTCAAAGGCCTGACGGGAGACAGGGCCTGACGGCTTTCTGCTGGGGGGACCTTCTCTTTCACCTT
This sequence comes from Ursus arctos, assembly GCF_023065955.2. NCBI lineage: Eukaryota > Metazoa > Chordata > Mammalia > Carnivora > Ursidae > Ursus > Ursus arctos. The sequence goes on from NW_026622875.1 coordinate 26,976,961, forward strand.
TAGCTCCTGGAAGAAACTGATGGAGGAGACTGTGAGCAGATCAATGACTGGCCGAATCAGAAAAGCAAGTTAACATCTCCTCTGTGATTTGTTTGGGAGTTCCCTTTGTTTTCTACTGCAGAAGTCACTGGAAGGAAGCTGCAGGAAAGGGCTTTTCATGCAAAACTGCTCCAGAGTCGGTAAGATTTGTCGGAAGCTAGGGCCGGGGTAGAGGTTGGCTCAGGCACCATTAGCTTGACTTCACCGTGGACCTTAGGACATAGATTATGGGTGACACTGGTTTCGACATGAATCAAACGCTGCTTTGCTGAACTGCTCGAAGGCAGATGGAGTCTCATTCACGTTCCTAGCTTGTAGTGCGCACTATGGTTCCCGGTTCAGGGTAGGCACGCCCATCAAAGGTGGGGAAGTGTATTTATTGTTACCTGCCTGGCTTCTGCTTTGTCTGCTCTTGGGTTATAACCTGCTGGAGACTCTATCCCTGCTCTATCCAAAAAAAGTAGGAGGTATTTACATTTTTATAAAAGACTGCTTACGACAGAATCTTCTTCTATTGCAAAACACAGTACGCCCAAAACCACGGGAACGGCTGGAAAATGACACATCCATCCTGTGGAATGCCATGAGCTCCTGAAACTAGCAGATGAGTCACATACCTGGACTTCGAAAGATGGCCGCACTGTATTGTTCAGTGAAGAAGAAAAGGAAAGGAAGCCACAGGATGTGAGTGCAGTATGTACCCAAATGGAGTGTGTGTGTGTGTGTGTGTGTGTGTGTGTGTGTGTGTGGATGCAAAAGAAAAACAATGGAAAAAATCCACATAAAATGTATTTCAACTTCAAATTCTTTTTAAAAATGGTTGCCTACAGGGTGGGAATAGGAGTGGGGAAGTAAAGTGAGTCAACTTAATCCAGTTCCTTTTATGTTGTTTGAATTGTTACAATAAGCATTACTTTTGTTGTTCAACTGAGTAAGATTTTTTTTAATGTACTGCACAACAGGGACCTGTCGTATATGTGTGTGTATGTGTGTATATGTGTGTGTGTAGTATGTGTGTATATGTGCATGTGCATATATTTGTATGCATGCAGACATGCGACTAGATGTATGCATATATATGTCTATGTGTATGATCTATAATATGTGTGTGTATATAAAACTCATCCTTCTGACACCTTGACCTAAAAAGTATTCAGTAACCATAAGCTGAATGAATAGAGATTGCACATTTGATAAGTATACTAATTGAAGAATATTGGTTGGTATTTCTTCCTTGTTGCTATAATAATGAGTTACATTTTCTTTTAGTAAAAAGACAGGAGCTGAAGGGAAAGATACGGTAATATTTCTTCTTGGAAGAGATAGGACACCAATATCTACTGACCACCTACCAGGTGTCAGGCAATGTGCTAGGCTCTTTGCATATCTTATTTAATGCTCACAGCACCCTCGTGAGTTGGGTGTGTTTATGCTCATTTTACTAGTAAAGAAACAGGGGCACAAAGAAAACATGTCCCAAATTCCCCAGCTGCGAGTCAGAGCCAGGGTTGCTGTCGGTGCCCAGCCCCTTTCTCCACCATACTGCCTCTGGGTGGGTGTGCTCAGCAGTGTGGCTATGAAGTCACAATCCAGGGACCACTGTGCCCCAACTGTGCAGGTCCTAATAGTTCACGTGCCATCACTGTCACAGCAACTCATATGTAGGGAACTGCAAATACAGTGGGCCTAGCTCACAGACAGATCTCACGGTCACTGAAACTTCCTGCCTGGGAGTCGGGTGGGGTCAGAATATTTAGGAATTGGAATTTTCGGCAATTTCTACATCAGTGTGTGGAGTTGGGGTAAGTGTTCCAGGTGAATCTGATGTCCCCTACGACACACACACGAACACCCCAGTTAAAGACTTCTCTTCTACACCAGTGGTTCCCAAAGCTGGCGGCCCACGGCAGCACCCTGGGGAGCAGGTGTGCTTTGTACAAAGTACAGAGGCCTGGGTCCACCACCAGGAATTCTGATTTGCTCGTCTGGGTGCACCCTGAGCCTGGACAGACGTAAAAGCTGCCCGTGGGATCAGCTACGTAATTTGTGGGTCAGACCGAGGTGCAAAACGCAACCGCAGGACTTCTTGTTCAAAAATTATGAAGGCTTTATAGACGTGAGTGGAAAGAAAGAACAAAAGAGGGAAGAGACCAATGAAGGTGTGGCCTTGGCAAGTTCTATCCACTAGAACCTGCGGCTCCCACTACCTTCAGAACTGACAACTGTCATCTTGCTGTTTAACCTTTGTGGCCGACTGCCTTCCAAGTGCAGTGCTTCTACTCCTTGAACTTGAACTTGTATCCTCTGCGGGGGTTGCATCATACAGGTTTTTTAAATGGTAAACACGGGCTCCCCTGAGAGGATTTCCAGGGCAGTGAAACCACTCTGTCTGCAACGGTCACGGTGCTACGTGTCATTATACATTTGTTAAGTCCATACGGTATATGACCCCAAGAGTGAGCCCGCCTGTAAAGCATGGACTGGGGGTGCTTATGATGCATCAGCGTCGGTTTACCCACCAAGGTACCACTCTGGTGGGGGCTGCTGAGCGTGGGGGGTGCCGTGCATGGGAAATCTCTGTACCTTCCCCTCAATTTTACTGCCAACCTAAAACTGCCCTAAAACAATAGACTTTCAAAACACGTGCTGTCCCTGGGTAGGGAGACCGGGCCATGTGGTCAGTCACTATGGCGGGAGCAGTGTTACTGCTCTCAGGAATCCGTTCTGCAGGCATGGGAAGCAAGCGCTTCATACTGATTCTGTAAAAACAGCTCCTTTCCTGTCTGGCAAAGAAATGACTTCATAGTCTCCAAGCCCAGAGGTTTTCAAAGTTCCCACTGCAAAGGAAGCCACTCAGGCCACCGTCCTCACTCGGGGGCTGTGCTCCACCCTGTCATTACGTGGCCCCAGTGCTGGGAGAGGAACTCGGGCAGGGAGTGGAGGAAGCAGCTCATGTCCACGCCAGCACAGCCACCTGACTTGGGGCATGTTGCTTCCCCAGGCTCAGCTTTCTCAGCTTTACACAATAAAAAGAAAAGATCGACCACCGGGGTTTCCTAACGGGGTGTGGAGTCTCTGAGAAGGTGCTTTGTAAACTACACACTGGGGGCGACACATGTGGGTGCCGATTTAAGACAAGCCAGGGGTCGGGGCATGAGCGGGGTGCCACGGCGGGGGGTTGGGCTCTGGGAGAGAACGAAAAGATGAAGAGCAGGTTTCTGCAGACTAGTGGGACCCAAGACAAAGCAGGGCCTTATGCTGAGGGGTGGGGGGAAGTCCGGCTGCCAGGTATCTGGGTGTGGAGGGCATCCCCAGGTCAGCCTGGGGTGCCAAAGTGCGGGGGCTCTGGGCTTCTAGCACTGCCGAGGCTCACAGGGAGTGGGAGTCGGCGGGCATATGGCCATTATCAGTAACAGACCACCAAGGCCTTATGTGGCTTACGATGTGAGAGGCTCTGTCCCCTTGATCTTCGACTTCGGGTTCACATACTATTCTCAAGAAACTATTTTTGCCCGTCCTCAGGGCCAGAGCTTGGCTATCTGTGAGGCTTTGATTTACCTCGAGCTGAGCTCTAAAGCACTTCCTTTCACATGAGCTCCAAACCACGGCCATACATTTTGCAGTTTTTGATAAAAATTCATAATACCTAAAAATATTCTGCACAAATCAAGCATTAGCAGTATATTTACAGTAGATGCTTATAGGAAATGCCTGGGTCGTGGTTACGGTTCATTCCTTCTACGCGGACCCCTCACTGACAGTGACTGCAGCCGGCCTAATTTCGGTCTGGCTGGACTTTGACTGGCCTGCATCTTTGCAGCTGACCTTGGAGCCTCTCCTACCACAAACCTCCCTTTGGCTAGGACCTCGCTCCTGCTTCAGGCCAGTCTGGGGGCCAGGGGCTCTCAGCAGCGCTTCTCAAGGTGTGGTTGCCGCCCTCCCACATCAGCACCGCCGGGGGCCTTGTTAGGAAAGGCAGATTCTCTGGCGCCAGCTGGACCTTCTGGTTCAGAAGCTCAATAGGTGGGGCCCTGTGACATGAGTTTTAATATGCCACCGAGAGGATTCCGATGCCTGGCTCACATTTGAGGACCACGGCCCTCCAGGCTGTCGGCTGAGGGTCATTTAGCCAGTTCCCGCGACTGGCCTCCAGACAGCTCCTGAAATTATCCGCTACCAGTGTTCAGCTCCTTGCCAGTGCCCCTTTCCTCCTTTCCTTGACAAAATGAGGAAGAGAGAAGAAGTGGTTCGGCAGCATTAACTGCCTCAACTATTATATATAAAATCAGAAGCAAAGAATTTTCAATTTTTGAAAATGAAACATCCAACCCGCCAGCAGGTATTTCGAGTGCGGGCTGTTGGCTGTGTGCAGTGCGAATCGGCACACAAGTGCACTCTTTTTTTTTTTTTTTTTTTTTAGCAGCATTCTGAAGCCACAAACTGCCTTGGGGAAAAAAAGGAAAGCAGAGCTTCTAGTTACTAATTCAAGCTTCCACCAGAAAAGGAACTTTTAAAGAATAAATTTAAACTGGGTTTTAAAGTATGATTTCCAACCAGTTTTACCACTCGAGCCTGGGCAAGGTAAGTAGGTTATGGCTAAACCAGGCATAGTAAAGCCATGGCAGGCAGTCTGCTACCTCCTGACCCCGCACCCAGGACACACATTCCTGATGGATCACAGCCCGATTCCTCCTTTTCGGCAGAGCTCCCCAGGTCCCCATTACCGGGCCACTGGAGTTAGCAGATGAGATGGAACCTGCTGGACAGCCACAATACTTAACACCTACACGGGGAGAGCAAACGGATTTCCTCTTTTCTTACGGCTGTTTGTGGTCATTCGACAAATACCCACCTATAGATGACATTATTTTCATAATGTGAGCAAGCCCATACTGAAAATGCTACATATCTTGGTCCTCATCGTTATCCTTCTTAAGGTAGATAGCTGATCATATTAGAAGAGGAGGGCTGGAGGACGGAAGAACTTGCTCTCCCCAGGAAATGTGGGGTGTCTACCCCCCACGGGCACACTGGACTCTAGGACAGTATCATCACTGCCAGCAAGAAGGCTTGCAAATTCCAAACTGCCAGACAAAGTTTACCACCAGAAGTAATGTCCCTGTATACTTAAGTGCTCTTTTCCAGAACAGTACTCAAAGTGGGGGGTTACGTTTGCCAGACCTAGATGAGCCGTGTCTGGGTCTCAGTTCTCGCTCTATTATTCACTCAGCTGGCAGCACCATCTTTGGCAAGCTGTCCTCTGAACGCTGATATCCTCACCAGTTTAAACACACACACACCCTACCTCACATTAAGGGAGTGACGTGAGACAGAGCTTGTAAAATGTGTCCACGGTGAATGTTCAGTACATGCCAATTATTTTACTTATGATCACTCAAGACATCTATGAGATTTCCTCTTCTGGAAACCCTTCCTGTGAGTGACTCTTGTCCAGTACGGAGGCCACGCTCATGCTCCCACCCTCACTTCGAATAAGCCCAAGAGGGTCAGGCTGGCAGGTGGCCTTTCTACCAAAACACCCCCCCAAGAAACCCGTCTTCTTCTTCAAAGAGAGAACTGGGGGCCTTGCTGGCCCCATTCCTAATCTGTCCACATCACAGATCCCCCTCCCCAGCTCTCTTCACCCAGCCCTCTCCCCATAAGCCTGCCTCTCTCTCACAAAAAGTCATCTGTAGAAATGCTGAACTGGCAGCTGCTGGAGTCAGAGGAGGAGATTCCTTAATAAAATACAGTGGCCCTATCTTCCTCTGGAAGCCGCCTCCTGGTGTCACCTCCACCTACATCTTCATGCACTTGCCAGTCATGACCAGGGCTGCTGCATGTAGCTTCACGGGGTACACACAGCACAAGCCGGACAGCCATCTGTGTTTGTTGGGCCCAATTACAGAGGCCTCCTGCTTTCTGCTCTGGGGGAACCGACGGATCGAACTGATCACAATTAACCAATCCACTGGAGTTGACCTGAGAGATGGCTCCTGCAAGTCGGACTCATGGTCCCAAAGAGCTGATATTCTCCAAAGGCTCCAGAAGGCCTGTGGCCCTCTTTGAAGAGACCAGTGATATACATTATCTGTAGTAGGGGAGAAGGCCGGCCTTCATCTCCCTGGGCCACTTCCGGAGTGCCTGGTGAATCAGGACACTTCACCTCCCTCTAGGTTCTCCCCATTCTCCTAAGCTCTGCCCAGTTCCCCAAATTTTCCTTCCCACTCTACTCTCCCTGCCAAGGACCTACTTTCAACCATATGCAACAAACATTCAATGGAACACTGAATGCCACACCAGGCCAGGCTGGGACTAACAAAAACCCTGACGACACGTCGCTTCCATGGAACTTTGAGCATGTTGTTGAGAGACAGGTGGCTTGAGAAGACCCGCGCAGTTGCTGCAACTCGTCAGCCTCGGTACCTAGACTTGATTCTACTGCCTTCACTCACATGCATGCCCCCCCCACCCCCAGGGCCTGGCAGCCTCCCCTCCCTTCAAGGGGTTTAACCCTACGCCCTACATTTCTGGCCACACCCTCCATGATGCACGCCACCCCCCAGCAGCTCCATTCACCACGTTTGGATCATTCCGGTTTAGATCTGTTCAGGTATTTGAGTGCAGCCTTCCCTACCACCTCCATCCCAGCAGCAGCCATCTCAAACCCTCTCCACGCTTCCAAGCAAAGCCCCGTAACTGGTCTCCATGCCTCCAAGGCCTCACTCACCCTTCCCCATTACCTCCTTCCAGTCCAACCCAGACACAGCATCTAGCCGATTTGTGTCCCCAGAGCCTCATTCCTATCACCCAGCCTGCTCAGACACCTACCTGAAACTCACCACCCTCCACAGCATAAAATCCGTACCCAAGCCTCCAGAATGCCGGGTCTCAGCCTGATTCCCCAGACTCAATGCTTGATACTTACTGTCAGGAAACCCCTCCCTGTCAGCCTTCTCCCCTCCTCATTCTCACGATATGCCATATGTCATGTCAGTCCATCAAAAGCCTCCACATCCACAGGGGCCCCTACGGCCTCTCTTCCCTGGATTCTCTCCTGCCCTCTAACCTCTCCCCTCACGTCCAGGCCTACATGTTCCCTGGGCCCTCGTCTTAGCCGTCAGTGGCCCACCGTCCTCTTGTGGACTGGAGAGGTACGTGTGTTAGACCATCTCCCCTACAGAGCAGGGCTTGTTAGCGTCATGCATTTCCCAGCATCCAGCACAGTCCAGGCACAAGATCAGTGTTCAATGAATGAGGATCTTCTTGAACTCTAAACTGAATCCCTCCTGCAACAATCACGACCCACTCCTCGGGCTGCACACTCAGCAGGCACAGGCGGGCTCCTCTGCATCTTCTTGAAATAACCTTGCACAGTCTGGAAGGCTGGGGTGTGCTGGTAAGTGTTCAACTACTAGCTCTCCAGAAAGCAAAGAAACAAAGAAACAAATACCTCCCAATTGTAGCATTTGCCAATTCCCACCGTGTAAATACTCCTGCTGGGGCTGATGGGGCCCTACCAACACGCGTCACTGAACAGGGGCTGGAAGGAGATGTGCACGATCGGCTCTTGTGAGCTGGTGCCAGCTGGCTCCAGCATCCCGCTGTTAGAAGGTCATGCTTGTTTCTCTTGTTAAATCATGCAATTTTCCTCTTCTGTCATTGTGTCATTCTCTAATGAGTTTCACAAAAAAAAACTTGCTCCTTCTACTAGTTTTCATCCTTGAAAGCTCAGGCCAAAGGTTATCTTCTTTGTGAAGCCTTCCTGATGCCCCTGCCCATTCCCAGAACATGGAACTGAGCACTTCTCTGTTGGTCCAACACTTTGCACACACCTGTGTCGCGGATGGTGTGAAACAGCGAATACGTGACTAGCCTATTTCCCACTAAGATTGTCAGACCTGTGGGGAGGGGAGAGGGTTGCTCTTTGTCCATCTCTGGAACCCCACACCCAGCATGCAAGAAGTATTCAATAAGAGCTTGTTGGGGGAAGGAAGAAATACACAAGCAGAGAAAGGACGAACGGCTTCTGAGTCTTCTTTTCATGTGTCATTACCATCTGCAGCCCAGTTTTTGCTCCCTGCTCCCAATCAGCCAGGAGGCTAAGAGCAGGATTGCCAATAATACTGTATAAACATTACCTTACAAAATTCTTTTCTTTTTAACTTGACCTTCACACCAGCTCTTTTAGCACGAAGTGAAGTGAGTCTCAGTGAGGCGGGTGTGGGAGAAGCAAGAGTGGAGAGAGAGGAGAAAAAGAACTGGAGAGCGGGGACTGGTGCCAGCTAGGAGTGTCTTCCATTAGAAGTGCTTCGAGTTACACACAGTGAATTCATATCCATAGGGATTAGCCCTGGAATTTCTGAATCGTGAGGAGAGGAGCGTCTGGTAGAGGGCGGTCAGCAGCGACCAGGCGCAGGTCTTTAGCGGATGCTGCTGGGCGTCTCGTGAAGTGCTGAACGGATCAATCCCTCCCCACCGCCGCGTGAGCTGCGGAGAGGACTGACCTCCTCTGAGCAAGATGCACCAACAAGCGGAGGCCCAGGCTACACAGAAAGGGGAAGTGAAGGATGGAGCAGGGCCATCGATTGTCCCTTTATAGGCATCCGGCAGTTGGTGAGCTCACCCCCAATCGTCACTCACCGGCAGGGTCATAAAGTGAGAAGGCTCTTTACTCTTCCCCTGACAAAGGCGGGAGGGGTCTGATGTGTGCTCTCTGGGGTGAAATGCAGTCCAGAACACATCGCTCGAAGCACATGACATAAATAACAACATTAAAATCACGAGCACCATTACCACATGACATAACAACAATTAATAATGTGGGGAAACAGGGTGCAGGACTGAAAGCACGCCTCCCCGACACTCTTTCAAGTTCACTGGAGAAATCTGAGCCCCTAGGAGTAATCCAATTTATCTGGTATCCAGCCTTCCAAGGCATGATCCTCAAATATGTCAGCATCTAAGGAGGAAGGGAAAATTATCTGCACGGAAGTGAAAGTCGTGGTTCAGCAACATATTTAATGAAAGTCAATGGGAAATATGTATAGACTTATGTGGCTCAGATACACAGCCAGCCGGCTGGGACTCCCGAGGGGCTGGTGAGAGGGGAGAGGTGTGTCCCGATAGGGACGGTCCCAGCGGCCCCCACAGGGATGCCATGAGGGTGGAGCTCTTTAAGAGAGAAACCAGAGCATGAAAATGGTGGCCTAATGGGGCAAGCTTTCAAATGTGACTTCCAATTTCACAGATGGCTTTGTGACCCCTCAGTGCATTAAGAGACGCAGTGAATGGAAGGATAGTGACTTTCTCCCTAAAGATAATATACGAAATGGCTGTCTGTAGGACTTTGACTAAGCATATCTTATCGAGTTAAAATGTTACAGGAAGAGGCAACTCCATGGCTCTCCAAATATTGACATGAATAAAGGACTTCTAAACGTAGGAACTAAAAAGAAGACAACAGCATATGAGTAAAGAGAGCTTGAGCAATGGCCAACAAGAATTGGAGAAGAAGAAAAGACAAAGAATGTTGTAGAAGAAAATAAAACTAGGAAAGAGCACACAAAGCAAACACAGGTTTCAGAAGATTCAAAACAGGCAGCAGAGGAGGCATAAAGAGATGACTTATAAAGGGAGGGTATTTCAGGATATTTTACTCCTTCACATTCAAAAGGCTGGGTCCGTTGCCAAATTGACTCAACTACTGATCCATTAAGGAAAGATGAAAATTCTAGGTCAGTCTTTAAGTAGGATCTCCTGAGAGCATCTCAGGTAGCTAGTCCTCTGCTGGGCTGAGTTTCTATTCCAGTGCAGTAAGATGGATGAGACCACGCGTGTTTCTCGGAAGTGAAATCTGTCTTGGGTTACCGTCCATATCATAGATCTTTTGCAGGAAATACAGTTAGGGGTGGGTTTTCTTCTGGAAATAGTGGTCCCTCTTCAATTCATCATGATCTGTCTCCAAATGTGTGTGTAGGGAAAGGGGAACTGAGAGTTTGGGAAGAAATCTTTTTTTTTTTTTTTTTTTTAAAGATTTTATTTATTTATGTGACAGAGAGACAGCCAGCGAGAGAGGGAACACAGCAGGGGAGTGAGAGAGGAAGAAGCAGGCTCCCAGCGGAGGAGCCCGATGTGGGACTCGATCCCGGAACACCGGGATCACGCCCTGAGCCGAAGGCAGACGCTTTAACGACTGCGCTACCCAGGCGCCCCCTGGGAAGAAATCTTGATCCAGAGCCATGGAGATATTATCAGTGAGTGAGACACTATGTCCAGCTTCTAAAAATTTCTGCTTCTTTAGGTCCTTTCAGCTGTGTAGCCTAGATCTCTCTCTATCAGCATTTGGTAGTCCACTTCCAAAGCTATGTCTGAATCTTCAAAACCACAGCTGACTTCTCTGCAACACCAGTCAAGCGTGGCCACCATGATCAAGGTCCCCAGAAGACCCCTACACACACACTGTAGATGATTCAGACACATCTTCTGGGGAGAAAGATGTTAGAAGCTCCTTTTCCAATGGGATGACTTTTTATGCTGAAAGAGAACACCTAGGACGGTGGGAAGAAGATGTTTGGACACCAAGAGAACAGAAACGAGGGGAGGGGAGAGCCATACCTGCTCCGATGACCTCTTCGATTTTCACAAAAGATACATCAATCTCCTTGGCAAACTCCCGGACAGCTTCGTTGGGGTCCTCATAAGTGAAGGGGTCAATGTAGATCTTCATCCCTGGGGAGCCTTATTAGAGGAGATAAGCAGGGTTAACATCCCAAAGAGGACACGGTGGTCACTAAGTCCTGGCTGCTGTCCCCAGCAGTAAGGCTATGGCCGTGCGGGGCCCCCCTACACACCAGACTGCCTCTCTGTGCCTGGCTGGGCCTTCCCATCTCCCTTCCCTCCGGGCCACACTGGCTTGGTTCTCTGTCCTCTACTTCTCCTCCATATTTTCTTCTCTTTTTGAGCTCTTGATGAAATGTGGAGCAGATTACTTATAAGTGACAGATCGGGACCAGTTCCCACACTGAGCGCTCACAGAAGGCGAAGAAACTGATTGATGCCAACCAAATGCATTAGCAGAGAAGCGGTGGTAAAATGGTAGGGTAGATATCAATATTTATCAACTTGACAACTCTTCTGAGTGGAGGCCACTGTTAAGGTTATAACTGAAGGCTGTGGCCAAGGCTGCAAGAGGGATGAGGATGGATTAAAGAGAGAGAGAGAGAGAAGGAGAAATTGCGATTAGAAAAACCTCAAGTTAGAAGTGTCAAGACAGAATACCAGAAGAGACAACGTGAAGAGAAAAGCTTAGAAAATACTGATAGAGAAAAGCGCAAAGTCTCCAGAGAAAAAAATGAGGTGGAATGAAAGAAAAATGGTAATGAACGCCTATGCCCTCAGACACACTGAACTATGAAAAACGAATAAAATGGTGAATGAGAAATACAAAAAGGAATATAGACTTTGTCACTGATGTTCACAGTGGCAAGATAAATAGGTGTGTATGGGGACAAAATAGAGAATTGTCACTGCAGAAAAAATACATTCAAAACGTGGAGGAGAGGGGACAAAAAAGGAAATGGAACCCAAGAAACAAATGGATTCCCTCACAATGTAATTTTCAACATGTCTGATGTGTCATTAGGCAAAGCATAGACACTGTTTTCTTGGTGGTGGTGTGGTGGGCAGGAGAGGACTTTGAAAGCGAAACCACATGGTCTAGCATGGCATCCTTGTGAAGGGGAGACATTGTGCCTGCCCGCTGTTGCTGTCTGGTCAGTGGGAGAGTCAGATCAGCAGGGCAGGCAGGTCTGGAAAGGCACAGGTGCTAAGCGCCCATGGTCGGGACCCAAGTCTGAGGCAGTGCCTCAGGTTCTCTGAGCACCGCCCCCCCCACCCCGTGCCTCATCTCGCTGACTCCCGGCCGCATATGCAGGGGTTAGTTCTGACGTTTTTCATCCAAAAAACTCTGAGGACTCTACAGCTTCAAGTCATCATTTGGGCAAGGATTCAAAGTGCTAGAGCACAGTCCAGGGGAGAAGGAACATACAGCAAGGAAGTGAAGAGGGATTTTTTTTTTTTTTTAAGTCAGAGAGAGCCAGGTGCCATGCCCAGAAGAACAACTCTTTCTGAAAGATGGTTGATTCCCAGTCATTAAATAAAATCACTCCTAGCATGCTAGACTGCTTGCTTTAGGATGGTCAACACCATGCTAGAATGCTCCTTGGAAACCTGGGAATGACAACATTGACTTTGGCATCTGCCGACTGAGATTTGGACAAAGCAAAAAGAGAGATCCTCACCTCTATGTAGAATGTTCTAATCCCTGGGGAATGTAGGGGCAGGGGGGAGAAAGAGAGAGAGAGAGAGAAAGAGAGAGGCAGGTGTTTTAGTTTGCTAACAGTGGACTAAAAGGAAAGTAGGCATGGGGTTCATCTCTTTCTCCTTTGGTGTGAAGAACGAGAGCAGGAACCATTGAAACCAGACTGAAAGTGTCTAACGAAGCCAGACCGGCATCTCTAGGCAGCCGTACTTTGGGTTCCACCAGAAGCAACCCTTGGGACAAGGTTCTGAGAGCCAAGTGGCTTATCTGAAAGACGATCCCACGGCAGTAGGGGCAGGTGAGTGGGGAAGTAAGATCGGGCAAGGCAGTCAGCCTAGAAGGTGTGTTCTCAAGCCACTTCCCACCGTGGGTAGCCGAAGCAGGCTTAAGCCCCCCAGGGAAGCTCTGGGAGTTGGTGTGGGTGACCACATGCTTCACAGTTGGCGCACTCTGGATGGAGGGAACTGTGCTATGACCACCCATGCTCCTATTAGCCTTCAGTGGGGGCTGATCAGCCCACCGTGTAGGTGAACAGGGAGCCTCCATGGCCAGAGAGAGCTTTTTGGGGAAGAAACACAGATGAGGCAGGTGGAAGTTGGCCAGTGTGAGTTGAAGGGGGGAGGGCAGGAGGTGAGGCAACCACAGACCCATTCAAAATGCCAAGTGGACAGCAGGTCGGTGTCACAACCTGTGACTTTTCCTGAATTCTGTGCTGTGTGGAGATGAGAGGAGGCTGAGACCCAAATGCTGGGGCCAATAGGTGAGGACAGAATCCCAAAGCCTCTTACTAGCCCGGCATAATGCCGCAAAACCACATCCATCTCTTAGGACAGGACTCTCCCCACCACTGGCGAAGCTAGCACCTCCCTCCCACGGTGACTATGATATTACAGAACATATTGTAAGTGACATGCCCAGCACAGCACCTGATGGACAGGGGGAGGGCTCGCACACTGAAGTACTCATGGTGATTATCAGCAAATGGTTCTAGGAAGTGTTTGGGGAGGTAGGAAGAGGAAGCAAGGTGGGGTGGCCAGTGGGGGATGTCAGCCACTTAGAGTTATATTAGTTACTTTAAAAATAACTACCTTGTTATTTTAGATCAAGGGCTTTTAAACGATGTATGCTAAGCTGTCCTACAGGAACTCTTCCACAAAGACTAATTAGAGAATCTAGAATGTGCAGTAATGAATGGTTTGCAAGTACAGACACATATAAGGATGAAGGAGAAAGGATTCTGAGTTAATGAGCTTTACAGATATTAGCTCCCATCCATTCTGGGAAGGACCTACTCCCAGAGGGCCACAGCTCATCTGATGGGGCTGGCATCTTCCAGGCCAGCAATAGGCGACCAAGTGCCCCAAGGTGGGAGCAAGTTCACAGTTCGATGATGGGTGCCGTTTACTCACACGGAGATGTTTGCTACCTTGCTGGCTTGTAGGCATGGCGGTGGGGGGGGGCAGGTGAGCGATGTCACAGCTGATCTGGGGCCAGGGGTTCTGACTGTCAGTAAAGTCCTTCACAAGCAGCCGAGGGGGCTGCACGGAGGAGCTAGGAGGAGAGACGCAATGTGCCCGTGAAGTTCTGCATCTGTGTGATAGTAGCAATCAGGACTTGTTTGCCCTGAAATTGAAGATGCCATTGTCACATTGAGGAAGGGAAACTGGTCAAAAGTCTACCAAATGGTTCAGACTCGGTGCTTTTCCTCTGAGGAGGGTGTGAGAGGGCTGCCCTAGCAGAGGGTCCTGGCCTAGCTCCTCCGGCTGGGGGCAGAGACCCAGCGATCAAAATCGGGAGTGATTTGACCGAGCCCGTGCCCATCACGGTGCCCCTGCATCTGTCTCTTCCTGGAATAATACAGCTCTCCAGACCTCTCTCCTGCACTACCGCTAGGCTTTCTCAAGTCCCAGAAGATGATGAGAAAAAAAAAATGCCTTTAGCTAGGCGGAACAGGTCATTTGTCTTTTGGCTCATTTTGTGTTTCTGCATAAATCCTGCATCAGCCTGTTCCTGCTCCCACTTGCCAGTGAGCAGTTTTTAATTATCAGGAAAATGGTATTTAGTGCAATGAATCACCAGACAGTGAACAAGGAATTCAAGTCAGCTGCAGAGTCAGGCGCAGCCAAACATTTGGAGACGGGGCTCCGAAGTTGTTCTCAGATTACGAGTGTTGGGGAAATATTATCAGTGGTAGTAATAATAATATCAGATGCAATATAGCTCATAATATCAGGCATTTTATAATGCTCTGTACAGTGTTTCACATTATTGTTGTTGTTAATATTATATATTTATACCATCTTCTAGTTACCGATGTTTTCCTTATTTTTAACATATGTTACATACCTCTGGCACAAAACTAGTACCTATGGATCTAAAATTCTGATTGCTAGTGCCTTGAGACAGAGAAAAAAATCTTCAATTTTATGATCTTCTAATTCACTAATTTCTATTAAAGAACTAATCTGCAGGTATGTTTGTTCTTTGACCTCAAAACCCATTTATGCTATGGCTAGGGGGTGCAGCCTGGACTGCCTCAAGCTTTAAAAGACCATAGTCCCAGGAAATTAGCCAAATCTTATCCATCAACCCATGCTTTAGGCATAGAAGTCTGGGGAGAAATGACTTAACCACCACTATCCGGAACCTTCTAGTGTGGCTCAGAGTGCTCCTGGAAGAAGAAACTCCTGGCTGTTGTTAGAGACCCTACTTGACTGCATCAGGGGGCTCTCAAAAGTGAAGTGGTTGGGACAAATTTTGGGGATGCTGGCAGATGTGTGGAGTGTATCTAAAAAGTCAGTCAGACCTATTGCAAGTGCCAGGGTCTCAGCAGGTTGGGAAAGGGCCAGTTCTAAATGGTGGGTGACACAGGAGAACTGAGAGCTGAAGGAGAAGACGGAGTGCTCCTCTTCTGTCCTGTCATGCACTCGGAAAGCACAAAATCAGTGCCACAGACATCTCGGGGGTCCATGCAGAGCACAACAGCCTGGGAGGCTTCGGGGGTGCCAGGAAGAGCCTGCGGGCCTCCTGCTGGCTGAGGAGTCCTAGAAGCCCACAGTACAGCTCCGGAGGCGCAATGACGTCACTTGTTCTCAGTCACCGATATCTTGTGTCCCAGCAGGTTTGACGGAGCCATGGGAAGAGGGCGGTGCGCTTCCTCGGGCCCCATTCCGGACCCAAGGCAGACTTTGTCATCTTTGTGACTCACCTAAATTTGCTTCAGATATCTAAGCACAAGAGGGAAGCGGTTTAGGGATCAGCACATAAAATCCAGCCCCGGGAGGGACTTCATCCAATGCTCTGCCTCAGTACGGTGCTCACCCCTCATTTGTCACAACGTTGATAGGACACTGTTCTAGGGACTATGGGAGCTACAGCAAAAGCAAAGCTCATGAGGTTCTTCTGACGATGAAGACCTGAAATACCTGGGGAAGAGTGCTGGAGAGTCTAGAATCAGGAGTCCACACCTGATAATGAGCTATAAATGCTGCAGAAACCAGAGAAGGCAGACGGCTATGGATGCCAGCGTTCCAGGTCACAATCCTGGAAGGATAGGTCCCATGATCATGCACTGGGGAGGGAGAAGCCTGGGGTATCTAAGGCAAAGCTCAGAGAGAAGCCCACCATTGCATGAATGAGGAGAGTGTGACCAGCTTCAATGTGGCGGGAAGGGGCGACCGAGGTGGCAGAGCACTCGTGTACTAGCCCGGGAGGGCCTTGAGCACTAAGCCAGAGGCGTTAAGATCAATGCCATCGGCCACACAGAGCTGACAACTGTTCCATCCGCAAGGAAGGGACGCACTGAGAGCAAGGCATTGGGGAATTCCTTTTGCTGGCAGGCTGCCGCCTTCACATGGGTGTCGTGGGGAGGGGGCTGGAGGCGACAAAACAGCTATGAGGTTGTTGCAGTAATTAAAGCACAAGATACCGAGGTTCCGACCAGAGTGCTACGATAAGAGCAACAGAAGAGGCGAGAGCGATTTCAAAGGGAGGATTGATAGCACTTGGTGAGCAGTTAACGATGAGGAATTAAAGAGGGACGAGAAGAATCCAAAGTTATGCCCAGATGTGTGGAATAGGCGGTACTGTTAACCAGGTAATGGACTTGGGGCGAGAAACCCCGTTGTCAGGGAAGTCTGCACACGTGCTTTCACACTTTGAACGCACACATGCACTATGCGAGTGCCTAGAAGTCAATCCTAAGACTCAGAATGCAAACTGAGCCAGATGTCTCAATCCGGAGTTGTGGACTGAGGGGGCATATGGGTGGCGGTTGAAGCTGTTGACGTGATGGGCAGTTTCTCGGAGCAAACGTACCAGGAAAGATGGTGGAAACCACAGTCCGCTCCGCCTGCTTCCGAGGGCCAAGAAGAGGGCAATAAGTAGTTGTTTTTTCCAGGAAGGAGCAGAGGTCTTGGGTGTGAGGAAGAACCCAAGAGGGGAGCCCCAAGGGAGGCAGCGAGCCTCGTGGAAATGCAGGGGCTCTGAGGGGGATCTTCCTCCCTCCTTGTATTTGGAGGTTTCACCACATTCTAAAGTTGGTTCTTAAAACCAAGTAATTGCCTCATACGTGTGTCCAGGAGAAGGAAAGTAGGCCACAGGCTACTTGCTATTGAGGAAGGTACTTCAGGAAAAAGGGTGGAACATCTCCCTGTTTCTTGGCGTCAATGACCAGCACAGGCAGGTCTGTCCAGACAAGGCCCGCTCGTTCTGGGCCCTCGAAGTCCTGCTGGGAAGCCAAAGGCAACAGCCACGGAGGTGCTCATTAAATTTCCTTGACATTTAATAAGCACCCACTGACAACTCTGCCAGCTTTTGCCCCTGGGGGCCTTGCCTCCCCTCCTCGTCGGCCTTCATCTACTCACGACCAGTTACTAATGCTCCTATTACCCCCAGAAGGAGGCAGCCAAAGTATCCAGTCTGTCTCCTCCTCCAACGGGTCCACCTGCCCTTCACCCCCGTGCCCAAGGTGATTCCCAGTGGGCTCGCTGCTGTTCCTCCACAGCTCTGGAAGACATCTACCACCCAGAGTCGGGAAGGCTGGGTGTGCGCTCTGGGAGTGAGAGGGCTTTCTGGATCTAATCTAGTCCAATCTGCCACCTAGAGCAGCAGTGGGCCCCACAACAGCCTTTCCCGATAGCTCTCCAGCCAGCGCTTGAATGCTTCCAGGAGCAGAGAGCTGACTGCCTCACAAAGCAGCCCGGCTCTGGGTTGGAAGCTCCAGCTGTGGTGGGTGTTCTCTACTGAACCAAGTGTCTGCCTACTCTGATCCTTCCCTCGGTGGGTCCCTTCAACCTCACGAAGCACGGCAACATCCCCTTTCCTTTGCCCTACAGGTGTCCTGCTTGATCCCTGCCCGTGTTTCTCCAACCGAACGGGGGTTTCCAAGTCTCTAAGGTAAGAGGTCAGGACTTGCCACTTTCCACTGGCAGGCTGCTTTGCCAAAAATGTTCTTCTTGAAATGGGGTCCCCAGAACCAAGAACCTCACTGTAGATGTGTTCTTACTAGCACAGAGGACAGCGTGTCTGGGCATCACCTCCTCTGATCTGGGGGACCACAGAGACAGACCTGAGTTTAAAACCTTGTTTTGCAAATCACTAATTCCAAGATTCTGGATAGGTCACCTGTTCTCTCTGAGGCTGTTTTTTTTGTTTTGTTTTGTTTTGTTTTTTTTCCGCATGTAAAATCTACCTCATGGGACAGTTACGAGGCTTAATTGAGTTAACAGAACTAAAGTGTTTACCACAGCAAGTACTCAAAACTGGACATTATTTTTACTATTGTTTTGCATCGGTAACAGTGCTCGGCTTTTCATTCTGCCGTATACCACTCATACGAAGCATGTGGTAAACTGAATACCTACACATTTTCACACAAATGAATAGCAAGTCAGGTTTCCTCCTTTCTGTGTGGCTTTAGTTTTGCTTTAACCTACACACTAGATTCTAGATTTATCCCTCTAACATTTCATCTTGCAGATTTCAAATTAGCATTCAAAGCTGTTGGATAGTTCTGAATTTTGATTGTTTTAGACGGTGTTGGTTGTGCTATCCAACTGTTACCTACAAACTTGATAAGCAACCCTAGGCTTGCTTGCACCTGACTCATGAATTTAAAAAACAATCAAACGAACAAGAGATTGAATTGGACAAGGACTAGAATAAAGCTAGTGACTTCCTTCCTGGCTGACAGAGTCACTAACTCACTTTCTCTGGGTATGAAGACAAGTTCTGTACTCACTTCACACTGCTTCGCCCTAGGAAATCATCAAATATTTTTGCCAAAATAAAAACTCACTACATCTGCAATTCCTCTTGAAATTACTAAATGTATAACTCTAGTAAATAAGATGAGGTCCTCATTCTTTTTTCTTAATAATCCTCTGTGTTTCCCAATGATCACTGAATTCAGTTGTAAGTGCCCAGGCCCCGCACGCTTTGGTCTCTACAAGCATTTGGCGGGGATCAAGCTCACACTCCTGTTCTGTCATCTCAGTGCTCTGTCCTCTTGCCCTAGCTGGAAATTAGAGCTTTACTCAGTCCCTGGGCACATACTCTATTTGGTTTTGCTTTTTTCAAGGCTTAAGAATAGCTCTGTGATTGTATCTGCAGTTGCCGGCAACATGGAGATGGTTATGTTAGGGTTGCTTCCTAAAAGCCCTTGACCCCTTACCAAACTCGTTTCTTCCTCTCTCCCCACCCTCCCCACTCCATGCAACTCAGAAATAAGTGAAGCATCAGCTGCTATCAGGTGTGTCGTTACATAAGCCCCATAAATACCCAGTAGCATTTCCCAAATGCAGAATCGACCGGAACTTTTCTAAGATAGATTCTCAAGCCTCCCCTGGCCTACCTGGATCATTCTGTCCAGGCAATTTTTAGTCAGCCAGCAAGCACCTCCTGTGATCTTGCTCACAGAAATCATGAGAACACACCATCTGGCTGCCTTTCCTTGGACACGGGAAAACCACGGTCCCACCCACCCATCCTTGAACATGAACCACAGGCTTCCAGGCTCTTCATCCAAGCATCCGGCACCACATCCAGCAGATTCTCTTCCCAACTTGCCTTCCCTCTAATCTCTCTCACCCAAATCCAACCTCCCCTTGACATGCTTATTCACGTGCTGCAGGCTCAGAAGGGGGGCATAAACCAGTGCCCCAGAGAGCACACTGCTCTCAAAGCAAACAGCTCCGCCGTGTCCGGATGGGCTAGAGAAGGTATTCCATCTGCAACAATTCCTGTTATTTCTCCTTCAGCCTTTGCAGCAGCTTGCGAGGAGGGCCTGGGAGGGCAAGGGCTGCCGGCCTCTCTAGGGGACCCTGTGCCCTGCCCATGGGGAAGAGAGGTGGGGCTCTGCTGAATGCAGCTGGGGAGCTGCTGTCGGCTCCCTGTCGCTCCCTGGGCAGGAAGTCAGAGCCGCAGCTGCTGGACACATCACACTGTGAGGGGCGTGCATGTGGACGGTTCAGGTAGAGTTATATGCACGATGCGGATTAGACACGATTGACCTTTCTGCCTCTACAGTGGGACTGGGGGTGGGGGCACCAACAAACCACCAACCAGAACCCCTCCGATTAGCCTTCACCCCGTTCGCACCTGCTCCTGACCACCGGGCACCTTGAGCCTCTGCAATATGGTAAGAGCACGGGCTCCGTAGCCAGACCTAGAGAGCATGCTGTCCCCTTCTGCCACCTAGGAGCCGTGTGACCGGTGTAAGTCACTTAACCTTCCTGCATGAATGCCTGCCTCCCAAGGGGTCGTCAGGGGTGGATGAGTCGAAGTGAGCTGCCAGAATAAAGTTCCCAATTCATGGCACAGAGTGCGCTTTCCATGACTAAATATTCCCACTCCTTCCCTGTCTTGGGCCAGACACGTCCTCCATCAGAGCCGGGAATTTTCTCTTCTGTTACAAGTGTGCTGAGCCTTGCCCCCGCTCTACAGTCTTTCAGCTGTGATTCTCTGACAGTAATAGCTTTGGTCAGAGTGATGGATGTGCATGGCAGGGAAAGCACGAAGGCAGTTCAGTGCACGAGACTATGAGTTTAGGGAACCAGGTTGCAAAGAGGAGCCAGGTTTCGGGGACTAGATAAAAAGAACGGTTATGAACAGGGGCAAGGACACTTATAAAAGGTGGGCTGAATGAAAAAGAAGACAGCCTTCTAAAGCAGCCAAGGAAGTGAACTCTGGTTCTGCTAGGGATGGCGACCGCGCAGCTCGTCACATGTGGCGCCCTGTGCTCGGCTGCTCTCACTGGCTGCCGCAGGGCACCATTCCTGCGGACTGGGGACTGGTTTCTCTGTGCACCCTAACGACGAGGGAGGCCTCCTTCTGTTGGCCGCAGAGGTGACAGAGTCCCCCTGAAGGGGTTCCGGGTATGTGGAAGCATACCTCCTCCGTGCACGTGGGTGCCACGTGGTGGGCCAGCAGAGTCCGCCCCTCCAGAGCGGGAGGATGGCCAGATCTCAGGTTGAAGTGGCCCAACGGGCACCAAGCTGCACCTGGACTCGATGCCTGGGGACCCTCTGTACCCTGCCCAAGGAGTGACAAGGCTTAGCTTGCCTGCCTTTTAAAAAGGGGAGCTCCTTCTTAGGGCACCCCAATTTCACCCTAGGGCATCTCTAGTCTCCAAAATGGCATTCCTCCTCTTGAATCCGATTTTGCATCCTTTGCAACCAGGCTGACAGGGCCATCTCTAAATGTTGCATCAGAAGAGCTCACAGCATGCTAAATCTGAAATGGACTTCACAGTGGCTCTTAAAAGGGCCGGAGGCAGCCCAGAGTAGGGGTGGGTGGGGGCAATGTCAGAATCCTGAGGCAGAGGCAGGGAAGCGGAGGGTGGGGGGGTGGGGGGGTGGACAAAGCCCTTCAGGTAATTCTGATGTTCGGTGAGTGGGGGAGGGGGGACCTTCACTTGAGAATCAGGGATAAATCCAAGTCTTTGTTTTTCAGCTGGGGAAGCTAAGGCCTTGCCTGGAAGGGCAAATGCATAGGTTAAAATACGTAAACGCATAGATTTTGTAGTGAGGCACAGAGTCAGGACATAGGAAAAGAGAGAGAACACAGTAAGGTTTCCCCTGTGAGACCAGTTACAACTGGTTAAAATGGAGGACCAGCATGGTCTGGACAAGGAAAGGAAGGCAGGTAAATGTGACTGAGTGTTGCAGGAACTTAGCCCATAGCCTTAGAAGGGGGCCACTTTCCCAATCCCCCATGCTCTTTGTGCTGCTGATTCGACCCCTGTGGGACAGTCTCAGGGCCTGGGAGCCCACACTGAGGCCCGGGCTCCATCCTCTATAAACCCTTGGCCATTTCTTGGTCTTGGGTTGAAAGCACCTCCCCCCCCTCGGCCCCCCCAGCTCCCGCCCCAGGAGCAGAGAAATTTCTATAGAGTGGCCTTCCTTCGTACAGCCCCAGCCAGCAGTGGCTCCTCTGAGGCGGAGCTGCTGGGTGAAGTTCCTGGCCTCACTATCCTGTCTCTGGGAACCTTGGAGAAGGAGGAGTTTGGTCCACGACAAATTTTGCTTTGAGCCCATGTTCGCTCCAGGAACTGCCCGGCGAAGCCATGCTGAGGGGGTGTGTGTCCACGAGGACTGTCTTCCATGCTCACTGCTGACTGAACAGGAAGAAAGGGGCTGGCATTGCACCGGCGGGGGCGGGGGCGGTTAGGTGAGATGAGGCTTCCAGAAGGAGCCTGTGACAGAGCACTGCGCAAAGTGCTGGCATGGATTTCTGAGGGCATGTGTGGAATTCGAAAGGAGTTATTTAGAAAGAGAACATGGCTGAGGATCTAAGCTTTCTGGAAGTGGGGAGGTGGCCCAACTGACCTAGGGGTTACTTTTTCAGATCCTGCAATGTTGTAATGACACAGATAAAAGAATCATTTTGACATAGGACTTTACACAGTATGTTGGTGAGGAGAAATTTTAGTTAGAAAAATATTATATATAGGTTTTAAAAAAAGAGATGGGGAGGATAATGAGTGAGAAAACTTTTAAAGGTACTGCTTAAAAGAAAACACTTGGGAGATATCCCAACACGCCGGCCTCTTGGGCTCTGCTATCTTTTTAATTCCTACATTCACGTTCTCCGGCTTATCTGTGAATTTGGTTAACACATTCCCCAGCCGCTCAGCTGGATAAGATAAGACAGAAGATGTTAAGAGAGAACCCTCCATCTTTTCCCGCTGAGTCCGATTTCAGGATTCATTGACTTGCTAAACCCAATCTTTTCCCTGCATTCTGTGTCCTATATGACCTTATCAATGTGGCAGATAATCTACCTGCCGGGCGCCCAATGAGTGCCCACCATGGGCAGACAGCAGAGGGGGCAGGCAGCCTGCGGCCCGTGGGCACCTGCCGAGAGAGGCCGCTGCAGGGGCACTGGGACTGGAAGGGGTCCTGTGGTTGGGACCAGCCAGTCTGGCTCTAGGGAGCACTGCAAGCACTCACCTTGTCTACCAGGCAGTGGGTGTGTGCTTTCTACTCACCTCGGCCGGTGCTGTAATGCTGGAGCTTATCGCTGTACACAGCCTCTTTGCTGTAAGCCCGTTTCCTGCAAGGCAAGCAAGAGGAGCTCTTTCAGCCGGGGTGCACGCTCTCTGCTCCGCTCCAGCGATGTCTGCCCACCTCCCCTGTCCCGATGGGGGCTCACTCAGGCATCTCCCGCGTCTGGGAACTGGGCAGCTCTCACTTTCGCATTTAGCTCCTGTCCTGCTTCCTGGCCTGACCACCACCGTGGGCAGCAGGATCTGCTTTCAAGTCAAGGTCTTTCAGAGGCCAGGCAGGGCCGTGGGTCCCCCATCAGAGTCGGGGGCAGAGATGCTGGGACACCCATCAGCATGCTGGCTGTACCGCGGAACAGCTCTGCAGAAGCCGACTACGCTGCTTTACCTGGCAGAATCTGGGCTAAGCCCCAAAGGCAGTAGCAACCCTATTAAAAATTCACAAGGCCTCAGAGCCCGCCCTTCTGCGGACTTCCTGTTTTCCTCGGTGGCTCCCCTCCTGCCCGCCTGCCTTGTGCCCTCTGCCGCGGGCCTTGGCTCTCTAACCAGGGGATGGGCTGCGGTACGGCGTGTGATGCTGTGCTGCGTCAAATGTGATTTGGGAACTGTCACTCCGACGGTGAGGAGGTTGGAAAACGGATGCTGTTTACTCACAGCCTTACCCAGCTCTTATGGAGGATTTTATCCCAGGCACAGAGCAAACACATAATCTGGCAAATTCTAGGCTGTCCGTGGATTGAGATGGAGGGATGACCATGAGCTTGCCAGCGTGGCTGTGAGTGGTTAGGCCCCATCCAGTCTGCATGTCCTGGGAGGGGCCTGCACACAGAGAGGGTCCTCCGGGGCCTGAGGTGAGCTGGCGGGAGCAGAAGCAGAAGGCCTACCTGCTGCACACGATGGAGATGGCCACCAACGACACCACGAACACCACCCCAGCGGCCGCCGAGCCAGCAATCAGGGGCAGCTGCTCCCTCAGCTCGGACTTGTAGTCATCTAGGTGAAGAAAGAGGCATTAGAGTCCTTCCTGTGTACCCTCTGCATTCCGCTGGGACCCAGTGCATGACCAAAGACGTTACAAATATACACGCACATGTACGTGTAGAGTACGGCTTCTCTGCGTCAGAGCCGGAAGCCAGCTGAAGCCAAGAGTGATCTGCAAGTGACAAATAGACAAAAACAGCTCAAACCACATGACAGCAGTGACGGAGAGACGCTCAGAACTAAATGCTGATGACAGCCCTCCCACAGCAAAGGTGACTCCAGTCTACATCCCCTCATTTGGAAGGTCTCTCTCGAAGGCCAGTCAGTCATGTTCGGGGTAAGTCTAATGGGAAAACCGAAAACCCCTGCGGGAGGGTCTCCTGAAACACAAAGGTGTTGAAACGCAGCAGAGCGCACAGATTCACGGAGCAGATATTTCCAGAATATCTGCGGCCAGGCAGCCCTGCACCAGGTGCTGTGGGGGATAAAGAAACGGCCAGAAATGGCCCAGCACTCCACAGTTCCCACTCAAGAAGAATGGGATCAAGGCCTCTGCCAAGGTTAGAACCGTGCTGTATGACGCAGGGAGAGGGGAGGTCCCTGAGTCACAGAGGCCAGCGGAGCTTGCCCAAAGCCTGGCTTGCCCGTGTGCAAGCCCTGTGCTCTTGGACGAAGACTTTAGTCCCTCTGTGCAGCAGACTCCTTTCTGCAATAAATAAATAATCAAATTATGTGAGGCATATTTCACAATGTCTGCACGATCACAGGTGCCCAAATACTAATACTCTTTGCCCTAATCCGTAGAAACCACTTAGCCCGGCTGGCACAGTAATAATTGTGGTTCTTCTTTCGCCTGGCACTCAGGATGGGGGCATGTGGAGACCGAGCTTTATATGTTCTGTTACAATGAGGCTTGCCAGGTACGGTAAAAGAAATATGGGCCCACCAGTTAAATTTGATTTCAGGTACACAATGAATAGTGTTTTAGTCTAAGTGTGCTCCAAACATTGCATGGGAGATACCTGGACTTAAATATTGTTGGTTCTTTGTCTGAAATTCGAATTTTTTTGGCCGTCCTGTATTTTACCGGGCAGCCCTAATGGCAATAGTTTCTGAGGCGAAGCTCCCCATGCCCTGCATCAGAATCCCCTGAGCCCGATGATTCACCATGACTGTTTCCAGGCCCCTCCTCAGACCTACCAAATCGGAACGTCGGGGTGGAGAGCAGGACGTCTGCGTATTTACCAAATACGCTGGGTGGTTCTCACGCTCCTCAGAGTTTAAGAACCACTCTTCAACTCTGTGGGTGGAGAAAGAGACTTCCAAAGACAAGGATGTTGTTCTCCAAGCCACTCCACAGACACCAAGTTTAAAGACTGAGGGTAGAGTTTCAGTTTCCCTCAGCTGAGAGCTTTCTGTAACATGCGTTTAAAAAATAATAATAATTTGGCAAAACAAACAAAAAAAGGAAATTCAAGGAACCACAGTGAAGAGTCCACAAAAACATCCCTATAACTTAAAAACTTCATCAAGCAATGTGACCTTTAGTCTTTAAAACTGATTTCTAAAGAGTGAGAAGCTTCAAGAACCAACCTCTTTATCTGTACAAGTGTCTTCTTCCGCTCACAGAGTTGAAGGATGACTCTCAAAAGTTGGGGAGCCTAAGAATCACCTGGACTAAACATGCAGATACCATACTTTATGAATGGGTTTAAAAAAAAAAAAAAGCAGCTAAATCAAAACTAGGCACACTGTAGCTAATAGCGGCCCGGGGCCACGGTGGCTCTGCTGCCATGTGGTGGTCCCCTGCCCAAAGCGTGGTCTTTGACTCTGGGCAGAATCCCACAGGTCCTCCCTGCTCCAATGACCCTATCACTGATCATCCTTCAGACTCACCTCTGTGCTGAAGACAGGGCCCGAAGCCTCAGTGAACTTAATTACTACCGATGTGCGAACCTCAGTCATTAAGATAAATACTCCTGAATTTGGCCACTTACCAAAACTCTGTTACATTTAGCCCCTCTTGGGTTTATAAAACGTAACTGCCAAATGTAAAAGGAATAGTCTTCTTGGGAGAAATTTGTTACTTCTTGATTTGTCTAGCAGAATTGCCAAGAGACCAGGGCTCAGAGCATTCTGAGTTTTGGGTTTTTAATCCTGTGTACTTCCTGATGCCAAAGTGCCCATAAATCGAGCGGGTAAGTGAGGTGCAAAGAGGGGACAGAGTCCTTCAGGAACAGGAGACAGCCTGCATTCCTCTCATACCGGCAGCATTATTAATCTGAATAAACTGGCTTGCCTTTCCACCCCAACCCACCATCCTCAAAATAGTGAAGATTCACCTAAAAAAATAAAAAACCTCAAAACGGGCTGTAAACGCCAATCCTATAGAAACCAGACAGCTCATGTGAAAGCATCCCGGTACAAATCACTGGGAAGGCGCAGACCCTCCATGGGGGCAGCCCCCTCCCAGCTCGGGGGCAGAGCCCTCACGCCACAATGCCCACCAGCATTGGCTTCTTCGAAACTTTTCCCAAGAAAAAGCACATTATGGTTTTCACATGAAATCATCTGATTTTTAAAATGCTTCTGGTGAATTTTTAAATTGTTAAAAATTGTGAGTCAATATAAAACCTTAAGTCCTACCACGTGCCTAGTCAGAGAGTGCTGGCCTAAGATAAAATGTTCTGGAAGGGAAGACTATTTTCTATGTAGTGTAAATAATAAGTGAAAAATTAAAAGGCTTGCAGTTGGAGAGGGTGAGAATAGACTGATATTTGGAAAACTATCAGGCAACAGCTCATAAATGCATAATTAAGGTAGATAGTAAGTAGATAAACAGAAGCATGCGCATGGTAAATGGCTGGCTAGGGAGGGAGTGAGCACAGGCAGGTACCCCACGCTCGATGCTCAGGCTCCAGGGAAACCAGATTTTCATAACCATTCAAAAGGACGGTCTCAGAGGACTGGGAGAGATCGTTATAATAGGGAACTAACAAAGCCCAAAGGTGGAAGTATTTTGGGTGACAGACTTTCCGGCCTTGGGGACGGTTTGGAAGACAGTGTCTGTTATCTCTAGTGACACATGAACAGAACCTACTGGAGTCCCATATGAAGCTGCTTCAAATGAGCTGAGATGCTGGGTAGGAGGGACTGCTACACCCCCAATGTTGCCCCTGTTTCCTTCCTGGAGACCTTGGCTCCTGCAGTTAGGCTCAGCTCCCAGTCCCCCAGAAGAAGGGGTGAAGTGGGAGTGAGGGTAAAAGAGCAGAGGCACCGGGCCCTGATCCAGAGGCAGGACGGCACATGGCCCCCGAGATACGTGTGGGTCTCACTGCCGTGACCTCTGTGCATGTGGTGCAGAGACCCTTCGAAGGCAAGCCCATGAGATGCTAGGAGAGAAGTAGGCCAGACTTCAGACAGATGCCCTGCCTTGTGAATTACGTTGTGTGCAGGGCCCCTCCGGAGGCAAGGGAATGGCACCGGAATGCAGTGAGAGGTTGGCATTGGGCTGCGAGGACAGCCTCTCGCGGCTTCTTCCCCTCCCCCAAGTGCTGGCCCTGTTCCAGTCTCCCGGCCCGCCTCTTACCATCCGTCAGCGTCTGGAAGCACATCTTGCCGCTGAACTTGCCGTAGCCGGCCACCGTGCGGGCACGCACCTGTACCACGTACACCATGCCGGGCCGCAGGCCATCGATCCGTGCCGTGTTGGTCTGGCTCCTGGCCATGGAGGAGTTGAACTCATTGTGCTCCTGAAAAAGAGCAAGAAGAGTCTGCAGCCTGCTCCTGAGAGCCGCATCCCCACCTGCTGCTCCCTGGAGCACCCAGGCCCCATCCGTTAGAAGCCGTCACCAGCCCCAGGCCTTCTCTCTGAAGGGGGGACAGTCTGGCCTGGACCAAGAGAACGAAGAATCAGCTCCGTGTCGTGAGGTGGTGGTGCTCTAAAAAGAAGGCTCTGAGCGAACGGCTGGGCTCTCAGGGCCTGGCTGGGAGGCTGTCATTCTCTGCCCCTTCCCCTCCAGGGTTCATCAGAGAATAACAAGGCACGTGCAGCTTTGCAAAATGCTGTGGCGTCTCTGAGGTCAGTACAAGCGAACTGGACAACACTTGCCCTTTGCCTTGCTCCTCCCGAGGCCTCATCTTTTCTCTCCTCACTCAAGATCTCCCAGTCACTCCTCACCCATGGCTGTTCTAGATCACCCCTTAAACTCCCTTAAGTCCTAGTCCTTAGCTGAGTGACTTAGTGTCCACTCTGCTACAGAGCCTGAGGCCATTCTGGACTACCTCCCTCATCTGCTCTGCCTTCACTGGGGCCTGTGTCTGTCTGTCTGGGTTGGGAGGGCATGCACCTTCTCCCTGGAGAGCAGACCCTGTCCCTTCACACCTATTCAGGGGGTCAGGCCCCTGCCCCCTTCACTCTCTCCGGCACCTTCTGCCCTGTCTTCTGCAGTCCCTGGTATCCACACATGACTGTCCTCTGGTGTGTACAAATGTTGCTCCTGTTTCTCATCCTTCTGACTCCTCTGCCCGTGGTGGGTGCCCTTCAAGGCTGCTGATGTTATGTAACCTCTGGTCTGTGCCAAGACTTTTGTAGCCTCTCATTTTTTCTGCTACTCCCACCCCACCAAATCCCAACTTTTTTTCTAAAAAAGATCTCTGACCTTCCCTAAAGCTATTACCAGATAAAAACAAAACTCCTAAATCTAGGTTGACAGGCCCATCATAATGAAGCAATTCTAATCTCACATCCCCCAAATCGCCATCTCGCTGTCCCTCTAGGAACCACACCCACTGCCCCAGGGCCTTCGCTTAGGCTGTTTTCCCAGTCTGAAATGCCTCTCTCCAGTGCTCCTCTGCACCCTGCAGGTTACCTATGCCCAGCCCTCTAAGGCCGCCTCTTCCAAGAAGGCTTCCCCTGGACTCTTTTCATTGTTCTTCTTTATCACTACACCCTACCTTCAGCTCCCTCGTATATACCAGTCCGGCCTCTGGTCATTTCCATGGGCACATCTTAGAGATTATGGGTTATCTCCAAGTGTGCAGGAACAAAAGTTTGCGTCTGGGTCTGCCCCTGTCTGTACCATCAATCTTAGAGAAAAATGGGGACATCAGTGAAAATGAAGAGCCTGGGTCACTGAGAGGGAAGCCCCCAAGTCCAATGTGCCCATCTGGGGTTCTGTGATCAGTTCTAGGCACAATGTTTTAAAAGGCATGGTGACAAATGAGGGGAAAGCTGACGGCAAGAGGTGTGTAAGCCACATCCTCACACAAGCCACAGAAGTTTGGGGAATTGAGCCAGGACAGAAGAATACAGTGCAATGATTTTTTTTTTTTTTTAAATAAAGGCCATTGTTTTAAAACATGTAAAAGTCTACTTTCCAAAGACGAGGGTGACCTGATGTGTACTCACTCAATCATTTGGCCAGGCAGGTGCATTTATGACACACTACCATGTGCTGGGAGCTATACACGGGCTGCAGGGACCAAGGCATGGGCCCTCTCCTTGGGGACACGACATCTTGTGGGACAGACCAGCAAATGAACAGACGCCGACAGCAGTGCTGACTGAGTGACTAGGCAGAAGATGGCTTGGGGGGGCTGTAGGGGGATAGCAGAGGGTCACCCAGCTCAGGTTGATAAGGAGATTGACTCAACATTGGTTGAGTCATGACAGGTGAAAGAAATTGGCCACGTGGAGAAATGTGGAGAGTGAGAACTGAATAGAATGCGTGAAAGCACAGCCTAAAGAGATTCAGGAGCCTGGAAGCAATTGGGCCTATTTGGAGTGTGGTGATACATGGGGTGATGACAAATGCTTCAGAAGCAGGCTAAGGGACCACAGCTAGAGGCCAGCTTGAAGAGACAGTAGAAGGTTACATGCTTGTCCTCACAGAGTGGCGAGCCATCAGCCTCTGGGAAGGACTGCTGGGAAGGGACAGCCCCTCCATCATTTGATCTATTTAAAAAGGAGGAGGAACCCCCCACCCCCACCACCAATCAGGGATCCGGCAGAAAGAAGGCCGTCCGCTATAGAAGGAATATCATCCAGAACTTTGGTCATTGCTATCTTGACACACTGGAGATCTGAGACCTGAAGCTATAAAAATCACCTCATCACCTTGCAAATTGGGACAAAATCCCATCGCTACAAAATCCAGGTAGCGGGCAGCTGTCTGGAGTCTCTGGTTTCACTGGAATCTGTGGCATTAGGCGCTGCTTGAAAGAAGAAAACACTGACTGGGCAGCTCTTTGACTGAAAACTGTCTGTTGGTGTATTGATATCTGGGTTGTGAGAACAAAAACATTACCCCATAATCACTTTACAGCCCACACATTCTTCAAGAAGTTCAGTGATTAAAATGAGTATTCGTCCTTGTTCCCCTTCAAAACCATTAATCAACTTTAGACAAATGAGTGAGAGCGAAGAGCATGGTTGCTTGCTTTTCTTTCTTCTTTTTTTGGTCCCATGATTGATGTTATAAGCATGTGAGAGGTAGCGACCAGAGCTGTTGAGGGCAGACACCATGGTTCCCATTCCCGACAGGCAGCCCAGGGCTGGCACCAAACTGGCTGGGCGCTCAACCATTCAGAGCTAAATGAATGAATAAACACCACACTTCAGACCAGTTATTTGAACCAATCGATCGAGCACAAGATATTGCCAAGGTCTGAAAGAGTTTCTAGGAGAAAATGATCCTAAAATGTGAAGGGTAGAAATTCCCAAGGCCTGAACCAGCCCATTCTGGCCTGGACAGTTATTATGAAGAGCGAGTAAACATCGAAACGCTTAATCATGAAGACAGCTGAGAGCAGATGCAGATGCCCCTCCCATGGTTTGCCTACAAGCGCTGACACCAGGAGTGAAAAGTGCTACAAGACAGTAAACAAGAGAGAATGATGAATGGAAGCGTATTAAAATGGGAAGGAGATGAACATGGAGAGGCTCTGGGAGTGTCATCAGCGCGATGGCATCTGAGCTCTCTATTAATGAGCTATTGGAGGAGGCGAAAGCCTCACTGATTCTATTCACAGAGCTGAAATGGAAAGGTGTTCCAAGTGCAAATCGAGAGGGTCATGTGAGGTGGGAGACCCAGGGAGGGTTTTCAGGGGTTGGAAAACTACTGGCCAGCTCCTGGTTTTTGTAAATAAAGTTTTATTGGAACCCAGCCACGCCCACCTTCTGATATATTGTGCATGGCTGTTTCTTCTACAACGGCAAGTTGAGTAGTCGGGACAGAGACTATATGGCCACAGACTTAAATATTTCCTATCTGGCCCTTTATGCAAAAAATCTGCTGACTCCTGGCTTAGAACAAGTGGTACAGAATGGTTTTGTTTCTTTGGATCGAATCCAGGATATCTACCAGGGCCGGGTTCTCCTGTGTTTGCATCTTCGAAAGACAGGATTCACTGGCCTTGTTGGAGCAGGGAGGCAGATCATTCTGCTTAGAAGCATTTGGATTTAAATGAAGGTGCACTCTCTTATTTCGGAGGCCCTCAGCGTCAGCGTGATTGTTATCCAGCTCCACACTGAGCTCAGGAGTTTGCGCCATGGAAATACAATAACAACGTCCGTACTTCTGGTTCTTCGTGGTCACAGGTAAGTCAGTGGACCTTCCTGGGACTTAGTGCCATCATCTATAAATTGGTTACACCTGGCTTGCAAACATCTTTCTTTTATTTCGTTTAAGGATCAGAGCTAATGTATCGGTGACTATCTGGCACATAATAGGTACTCAATATACGATGAATTATGATCTCTGTGGTTATTTCGAAATACCCTCACAGGGTAATGTCTTTTTCTTTATTTGCATTAGAAATGGCCCGGGCAATGTAACATCTTACAGTCAAGCACCTTATAAGTGAAGTCTAGAATTCCATAGTAACGTACTGAACTAACCAATGCTTTGGCAAAGAATCTTCCGTGTTCCCAAGGAAAGCATTCTCTCCTCTGGAGTGAGGACAATAATATGCTTCACTGAGGTGTGGAAGCTGCCTCAGGCATTGAGCTGCCATGCATGTGTGTCTGTTAATAATTAGTATAAATTACTGAGAAGTAGGGACGTGGTCTGAAATGGGAGAATAAGCTTCCTTCATAGTGTCAGAAGTTGAAGTTAATTACCGTGTTTCAAAGGAGGAGGTCTGCTTGCAAAGGGAAAAGTAGCCGAGGAGCTGGGGAGTGAGGGTCCTGCTTCCCAAGGCAGTCATGCTCTGCTCTTCGACACCGCCTCCATGCCTGAGGGCTGAGGGTCTCCACCCCTGATCGTCTTTCTATTTCCAATGCCCTGCTGAGTGATTCCGCTGGCCTCAAGGATTTCATTCCATTTATATACCGACAACTTCCAGATGGGCCTGTCCAAGCTGGTCCTCTCTCCTGAACTGCAGACATGGACATCTAGCTGCCTGCTCTCCTTGGCGATCTCAGAGGTGTTTTAGGCATTGAGCTGAACTTCTGTCCCTTCCCTTACCCCAAGCATGCTCTACCACAGCAAGCCCCCTTCTAAGTCAATGATGGTTAGGGACATCTTCCAGCGGGCCAGGCACAAACCTTCCCACATCTGAAGTCCAACCTGCTAGAAATCCCGCCACCCTGTCTTTGGTTTCTGTACCTGGAATTGACTCTGTTTTCCTGGCCCTCTCCTTCCATCCCAATCAAGCCACCGTCGTCCTTGTTCTAGCTGATGGTAATCTAGCAAGTTGGTTTTTAATGGGTCGGCTGAATGATCCTCTTCAAACAGAACTCAGATTTTGTCTCTCCTCTGCGGCTAACCCTGCTATGGATCCTCATCTCACTGGGTGGGAAAGCTGAAATTCTAACGTCCGGCACGATCACCTCCCCTGATCACTCTCTCACCTATCTGCTACTTTCCCATTGCTTGTACCGCTCTGGTCATGCTGGTCTTCTTCCTGCTCCTAGAGTCACTGGTCATGACCTTGCCTCGGGGCCGTTGCACAGGCCAGTTGCCCGGTTGCCTCTCTCTCCCCTGCTTCTCCACCTCTTTCAAGTCTTTACTTGGAACCTACCTGCTCCAAGAGGCCTACCTTTACCATCCTACTTAATTCTGCAACCTGCTCCTCCCCCAAACCTGACCTTCCTGCTTTTTCTATCTCCCTCTACACGATTCATTTGCTAACATACTATATGATCTCCTTATTTGTGGTGCTCATTTTCTGTCTCCTTCTGTTAGAAAGTAAGCCCCGTGAGGGCAGAAATCTTTCTTTAGATCATTATTATATTCTAGAATAATACTTGCCAAATAGCAGGCACTCAGTAAATACTTGCAGAACAAGTAAATGAATCTGGTGTTTTTACAAACAATGTGTTGGGTCAGTATTTTCCTGGGATTTTGCAAATGCTACAGTTTAACATGGTGCTTCCCCCACAGAGACCCAGGGGACCAGCTCCATAAGGCCCCATTTCCCTTCTCTTGGCAGCGTGTGGCCTGCTGCAGGCCCCCAGAACAGCTGCTAAAGAACAGTCAGTAGATAATACACAAATTTCTATTTCTAATACTTTCTATCTCATCCTTTTAAATTTCCATTTACATATTTTTAATCTCTATAAATATACTAGCATGGCAGTGCAAGCATACGATTTATAAATAAACAGACTTATATTGGAAGAACATGATCAAACATTTTGGAAAACACTGGTCTACAAAACCACAAAGTCTTGGGAAGTTTAGGGGACACCCGGCATTTTCTTGGCATCTGCGTTAATACAGCAAACACGCAACTGGGAAAATGGCATTGGTCCTGCCCATACCAGCCCACTGAGCTGTTCAGACAGCAGGTGGTAGTTTGGAAGATTCTCTCCCGAGTTGGTCCAGAAGGTGTCCAGACTTTGGAGAGCTTTGCCAAGGAAGACCTAACAAACTCTCCCAAGGAGCCTCTGGCCTCCATCGGCCGATTCTTCCCCACCTCAGGACTTCCTCCAGCCTGCCCACTTGTGCCCTCAGCGGGCCACCGTCCACTGAATAATAGCTGGGCCCGTGTCATGCAAGCCTGTGGGCAGAGCTGGCTCACCTTCTCATAGTACCGGATCTCATAGTCCAGGATGATGCCATTGGGCTGCTCCGGCTGTGGCCATGACAAGGTGATGCTCCTCATGGTGGCGCTGACCTGGTGCATGATGGGAACAGTGGAAGGGGCTGTGGAGAGAGGAAAAGGCAGGGCAGGTGAACAGACCCCCGATTAGATGGCAGGTGTCGTCTTTCAGACATAAATGAGGAGAGGTGTCTCTGGGTTTGAAGCTGCCCTTTCTTTCTCACCAGCGGAGCTGATGTGCAGAACTTCCTGTAGGTTTTGCGTAATGAATGGAGTACAGATAACAAAGGAGAGAAAAGGTGATAATTTAGGACAGGGGGACATATACGAGGGCAGGGCTGCAATGTGCACGGTGCTTTTGCGCAGGGAGGAGAAAGGCTTGACCAAAATGAGATGGCTGGAGGAATCCCATGAAAACAGTGTGGCCTGGGGAAGCTGGAGCCATTTAGGGAGGGCGTGACAACTAGGGCAAGTCTAGGCTTCCGACAGACAATGGGACAAGAGGGACAAGGGAAAGTTTTTGAACAGAAGGTGGTGAAGGAATCTCAGTCTTGTGTTAATAGGCAGAGCTGCCATAGAGAAGAGAACCTGGAGAGAGGGATGTTAGTGAGAGACTAGAACTGGTCAGTGCAGAATTACTGCAATAGAAAGGAATGTTCTAGCAAACATCTTTCTGACACTGCATGCAAGATTTTGCTGCACTTCAGAAGAAAGAGAGGAGGCGTCTCTCAAAAAGACATGAACACAGACCAACAACCGAGTTCATTGAGACTTCTGTCAGAGTTTTCCAAATGAGGACATTTGCAATAAAGAACTCACAAATATAAATGAAGAAATGATACCCAAACCAAACATTTGGAAACAGGATAATAATTCCACAATCTGTGAAGTGATTCCAAAATCTCTGTTCAGAAATAATATTATTTATTTCCCAATTCAACGCTTTTCAAGTAAAATGAAAACAGTCTGGAAATAACAAATGAGGGTTGTCTTTCTAGGGGAAGAGGCGGGTAATGGATGAGGCTTCTGTCTGCGCTCTGCTCAGGGGCTGTTCCGTTTAGTCCTGGCACTTCTGCAGCCATGAAGGTCGTTTCCTCATGCGAACTGCACTTCACATGGGTTTCTCTGGGGACTGGGGCACAGTGACACTTACTATCTTCGCTTTAAGTTAACGGATCCCCCTCCAGGGCGCGGCTAAGTGTCTGGGTGCGGGGGTCACTGTGCTCTCCGCTCGCTGGGCTCTCAGGGAGCACCAAAGACAGGCTGGCCCCTAGGCTGGGGTGGGGGTGCAGAGCACTTGTCGTGGACATGCCCACAGTCCCGGG
This sequence comes from Ursus arctos, assembly GCF_023065955.2. Classification (NCBI taxonomy): domain Eukaryota; kingdom Metazoa; phylum Chordata; class Mammalia; order Carnivora; family Ursidae; genus Ursus; species Ursus arctos. The sequence goes on from NW_026622875.1 coordinate 27,012,179, forward strand.
AGCCACAGGAGAGCACAGTGTGAGACGTGGTGTTAGGATGGTTTGGAATCAGACATTCCACTCAGGACCTTGCACAGTTCCCATTCGGGGACCTTGGGGTGGCCCTGAAAACGCACCTCTCAGAGCTCCCACCCCTGGGGGCACAGCTGACTCATGGCCCCGGCTGCTGTACTCGGAAACCACCACCGCATCCACGCAGAGCCCCGTCTCCCACAGGCTGCTTCCAGCCACTGACTGAGAGAAGTGAGCATGCTTCGAAAGACCCGTTCCTGACTCTTCTGCTGGGCGGCTTTTGCCCAAAGACTCCCCATCGGACTCACCAATGTTTCTTCGTACAGCATGGCAGTCTAAGAGTCTTCCCATCTAATCCTCCTTCCTGCCCTCTCTCCTTCATGGTGATGGCTCTCCTGGCTTCCTCTGGCCTCCCCTCCCATTTCCCCAATCTCTGGCACCTCTAATCCCATCTTGGCATCTGCTTTGTGGAGGACCTGATTTTATGCAGGCCTGAATCCCCCTATCAAGGATTCTCTGCTGGGCCCTGCTGCATCCCCAGGGATGGGCTGCTCGCTGAGTCTAGGAGCTGTGGCTTCATACTTGGGTAGCTCTCACCAATTTGCATGTCTTCCTATCCTTATCCAAAATTTGTCTTCTTCTCAACGGTCTCAGTTCCACTGACTAAAGTAATAGAGAATGTTCCTTCTTCCACAGAATGGCTTGTCAAATAGCTAAAGAAACTAGTTAGGTCTCCCCTGAGTTTTGCCTGCTGAAAGGAACGGCCAGATACTATGAACATTTCTCCCATGACATGCTGCTACCTGAAGTGGCTCTTTTCCAAATGGGGCTCATGTTGTCTTTTTAGGCATGTGGCCCAGAGCTGAATCCAATTCTCCCACTGCTGTTTAAGCAGCAAGTATTAGGGTAAAACTAATATCTCCCATGATCTGTGTACTATGCCTCTGTTAACATGACCATCAGCCTTTTTTGCATCAAGAACACATCCCTGCCATTTGATTCTGAAATCACTGTTGGATATAACCTTTAGGTTTTCTCATGATGTGCTCCTTCTCTTTTGTTTGTAGAGTTGGCTTTTGGCTTTGACTACAGGGATTTACATGTATGTTTTTACCTTTATGGTGTAACATTTGCTTTGGCCTATGAATCTGGTAAACTGAAATAATTTTTTATCCTGATTCAACCACCAAATGCACCTTCTCTTCCTCCTAACTTAGCATCATGGCCCAGGTCCATTAATGAACTAATTAAACAAATGTTCACTGAGCATCTGCCATGTACCAGTCACCGTTCTGGGTTCTAGAGATTCCATAGTGAATGAAAGAAAATTTCTTGTCCTCATGGAGTTTATTTTCTAGTGGAGGGATTCAGAGGCCAGATGTAATCAACCAATCACAAGGGATGTTAAAATATTAAGTAACAAAGGAACAAATGGAGCAGAGGAGAAGGGACAGAGAATGCCAAAGTGTAGGAGGCCGGCTGGAGAAGGCTGTAGTTCTAAATCACCGATCAGCAAGGCCTTGCCTGAGAAGTAGACGCAGAAGCACAGGGTAGAAGGAGGGGAGGGGGCCATGTGGACACCTGGGAGAAGAGCATGTGAGAGGGAAAAGCCAGGGCAACGGTTCTCACCTGGGAGCAGCTGGTGTTCCAGACGAGCAGCGAAGAGCCAGTGGGACTGAAGCAGAGACGAGGCCGCAGATGATGGCTCCTACCCTGAGTGAGAGGGGGCGCCACGGGTGGGTGGCAAACAGAGGGGTGGCACAATCTGACTTACACCTTAACGGCATCACCCTCTGCTGCGCTGCAAATAGCATGCAGGGGCCATGCCAAAGCGGAAAGTTCTCGCTTCACACTATTGCAAGGATCCAGCTGCAAGACTGTGGCTACTCAGACCAGGTTCAGAGCGGTGGAGGTGGTGAGAATGGGGGTGGTCAGATTCTGAATACATTTAGCACATCTCACTGGATGTGGGATGGGGAAGAAGCAGAAGAGCCCAGATGACTCCAAGGCTTTTGGCCTGAGCAACTGGAAGAGTGGGGCTGCCATGAAGGGAGACGCGGCAAGACAGCAGAAGCTGTCTGAGTAGACAAATGCACGGGTAGGGGGTCCAGACTGGAGACACCAGTGCAGAGCCGTCCGTATTTCAGAGATACCGAAAGCTGCAGAACAGCCAGAGATCCTCGCGGAAATGAGAAGAGAATACATGAGCTAAGATTCAGGAGAGGAGGAGAAACAGCCAAGGGGCTGGAGAAGGCAAGGCCAACGAGATGGCAGGAAGCAGGGCAGTGTCATTACCTAGAAGTCAAGTGGCAATGAATGTCCCCAGGAGGACAGAACGTGTGAAAGGCTGCCGCTAAGTTATGTAAGAAGAAACCAGGAACCGAGCTCGGAGTTAGCAGCAGGCTGGATGCTTAAGTGGGGATGGCTCATGGCCGGCATTCCCGACCTCGAATGCACCGTGCAGAGCCAGGGAGAGGAGGAAGGTGGGGCAGTTTCTGGAGTCCGGCCAGATCGCGGGGGGATCCTTGTTGGCCCACCAACACAGGCGGTCCGGGGAAGCCTGCTTCTCCCCACCCCTGCCACGCTCACTGCCCAGCTCCCCGCTTCCCTCCAGCCTGCGTGGAAACATGATTTATATGTTGCCAGCCACATCAGTGCCATACGGGTTTTCGGGCTCGTCCTCTGTCTCTAGAGCGAAAGAACTATGGATGAAAAACTGGAAAGACGAACTCTAACGGCCTGAGGATGTTAATGGACTCGGTTCTTTTCTTTGCCTCTAATTCCTGGAAAACCATCATTCAAGACTCAATGTATTTGCCAACCATTGTGTCAGGCTCTTGTTCTAATCACTGGGGACAGAAGGATGAGTAAAAAAAAAAAAAAATGTCACAGCTCTGCCCTGAAGATCCCTGGCATCCAGCTGCTGTTAGTGTTAAAGAGGTAATCATAGTGCAGGGTGATCCAGAAGCAATCCAGAGCCAGATCTGAGGGGAACGCCCCTGTTACACAGATGGTAAAGACCTCCGAGCAGCCAATCAGCACACGGACCCAGGAGAAGCTGCCAGAGGGTAAGGGTCACCACTGCCCACACTGCTCAGATTTATGGTGAAGACAGACGTTCACAGGTCCCCTTGCAGGCTGTGTATCCTCACGCAAGTCACTCTCAATGTCTTACGTTTTAATTGAGATGGGATTTAGCACATGGGGAAGTAAAAGAGTAAAAGAGTGTTACTCTTCCTTCCTGAAAATCAGGGCAGCTTACATTTGGTGCTCTGACATCGGTGATCACCTATGGCGACAAATTTTTTTTTTTTCTTCTCCAAGTGCAAATGCCACCTCTAAATCTGGTGTTTTGCATGTTATGAAACCTTCCGACAAAATAGAAAATAAAAAATGAGCTCAGATATCCACGCAAACACCACCTTCTTCTAGCAAAGCTAAGGCAGATTAAAAGAGGGATGGGAAGATTAATTCAAAGCAGCAGCCCCCAGGAACCCCGATTATGCTGGTTTCAACAGCAGGTCCTGGCCCGTTGTCTTTTCTCCATACACTTGCATGCTCAGATGAAGGAATAGTTATACTGAATGCTTGACAGAGTCTCTCCGTCACAAAAACGCTTTTGACTAAATTAAACATTCTATGGAGAGAAGAAAATGAAAATAAAGAATTCACAAAATTATTAAAATTTAACAAAGAAATAAATACGGACCATCCTTTAGAAAAAGGAAGAATAAAGCATTAGCTTAGGGGTTATTTGGGGAAAAAAAAGGGGGGTCCTGAAGGCTCAAGAAGGATGTGTTTGGGGGCGCCTGGGTGGCGCAGTCGTTAAGCGTCTGCCTTCGGCTCAGGGCGTGATCCCGGTGTTATGGGATCGAGTCCCACATCAGGCTCCTCCGCTAGGAGCCTGCTTCTTCCTCTCCCACTCCCCCTGCTTGTGTTCCCTCTGTCGCTGGCTGTGTCTATCTCTGTCAAATAAATAAATAAAATCTTTAAAAAAAAAAAAGAAGAAGGATGTGTTTGTCCTAAAGAGGAGATGCTCCAAAGACCCAAATATGACCGAAATTGCCCTGTACCCCTTCTTAGCACAGTAAAGGGGCTGGACCTGATAAGAAGTCGGGATGCAAAGGAAAGACTGGGGAGGCGCGAAGTGTCCCTGTCAGGCACTGAGGAAAACCAGCTGGGTTTGGAAAGAACCAGGGCCAGGAGCGTCTGATAAGAGAGGCTATTGCCAGTAATAAGAGGCCCTTTAAATGTGTCAGAAGCAGCGAGAGACTTAACCTCCACTGGTCAAGGGGCTCAGGGATGGAGAAAATGCAAAGACGGCCTGAGTCAGTGCGTCACTGTCTCTTTTTCGCCAAGGAAGACTTTGGGGAGATCATACTCCCAAATTGCTTTTGAAGCAGGCAGATCCAAGATAGTATGTCACACACAGCAGAGAAAGCGTACAGAATGTTCTCGCCTGAGCTGACAAACGAGATGTGGATAAATTGCTGGGACACGATGGCCCCGGCTGCAAGTTATGAAAGAACTCACAGCTGGCACGGGGCAAATGTGGGCCCAAACTGGTCACGGGCCACCACCGCCCATGACCTCGGGGCTGGCCCTGACCAGACACCACCCAGCCCTCCATTCGTAAGGAGGGCTCCAGAGGAGATCAGAGGGTTGCTTGTGGTCTGGGAGGGTGGCGTGAATCTATCTCAGGAGTTAACCCCAAATCCGGAACCTTGAGTCTTCATGTGTGGAAGACGTGCCATCCTATCTCCGGTTCACCTGGACGATATATTTTAGGTTTATGACATTCCTTGACCCTTTAACTTAGTTACCGACTCAGTCATATTCAAAGTTTTCCTCTTACTCATTTTGTTTACCTTATTTAATAAGGGTATTTTCACACCCCCCCCAACAATTAAGCATCTCACATCCCAAAATATGAGAATGAGTTGATGCTTTTTTTCTGGGACAATTACTGAGTTCTAATGCGTTATCTTTGCTTATTAAAAATTGCCTCCTAATGTCTTAGTTGATTTTCGTGTCAAAATAATTCTTTCAACAGCTTTAACCATAATCCATTTGGGGATATAATAAATGATATAACAGTTTACTGTATTAAAATACTTCATTTAAGACATCAAAAGTACTCAGTTTTAAAGAAAAATAGTAGCAACACACACACATTCAAAATTAAGTTGATCTATTGGAGTAAAAAGCCTGAAGAGTTTATAAAAAATATGAAACTTGGATTTCACGTTTTGGCAGGTTTCATCTAAAGGGAAAACGGTGCAGGTAGAAATTACACCAGGGACAGCCTGACTCTGAGGTCACCTCTCACCCACCTCAGGAGCTTGGCTGCAGGTCACAGCTGAGTTCCCTTCACCTTGGCTCAGGTGACAGCCCTCATAAGTCTCCTGGAAGAGAAATGACCTCCCCACTTAGGGATACTTTTATGTGTGAACTGTCCAAGGAGGCCCATAGAAGGAGCCCATCCGCATTCCACATGATAACTCCTGCTGGGCGGGGGGGGGAGTATTCCCTGGCCCTTCCGTGTGGTTTGTAGCAGAGGGAAGGTCCCCACAGTGACCCCTCAGAGAGGTGCTGTTGCCCCACACCGAGCAGTGTGCCTCTGAGCTTAGTAATCTCGTCTACCTTCGTGGGCATTGCTTTTTCTAGGACAAATATCCATCACTCGATGGGCATTTGGGTTGTTCACACATGTTGGCTACTGTGAATAACGCTGCTAAGAACATTCATGTACAAGTTTCTGTGCAGACCTATGTTTGCATTTTTCTTGGGTGTATGTCTAATTGTAAAATTGCTGGATCGCATGGTAATGCTAACCTCTTCTAGTCTCTCTAGAATAGCATTTTCCAGCCAAATTATTCTTGGACTAACCACCCGCAGTCTGTATACTACAGACCCCAGCTATGAGGAAAACAAGGCAGGGTGAGGAACAGTCAGGATCCCAGGGCCCAGCCCAGGGCAGTAGCAATTGGAAAAAGAAGAACTATGGGCCCTACTGTAGATGAGATGCTGTAGAGAGATGTGGATTCCTATTCTGCCATCTGCTTACTGTGCGATCTTGGACCGAGGTCACTTAACTTCTCTGGGCCTCAAATTCGTCAAGTGTAAAACAGGAGTGTTAATCCTTATGCTATGGATTTTTCAGATGTTCTGTCGATGTGCCCTGTGTAGTCTATTGCTCCTTCCACCTAGATCTAGTCTGCCAGGCCAGGGGGCTCAGCAACCGCCTCAGAGTCTCCTTCTGGGTCCACCCTCTTTACGTACGCAAAGCGATGCCTGGGCATAGTTCCGGACGTAAATGTGAAAAGCGCAACCCAGTGACAGTCGTGGGTACTTGAGTGATAAATATCTCTGAGGGGATAAATGAACATGTCTACCCAGTCAAGATGGAAGTGATGGAGAAGAATGAGCTTGGAGAAGAGGCAGGTTAACAGCAGGTTTCCCTAGAGGTTGGTGTGATAAGACGCTGCAGAAGACAGATGGTTTCCTGCGACATCTCACGATGACCTGAAGTTTTTCTGGGCAGTCATCTAGGATGTAAACAATAGGTGCCGTGTCCTTGAGGACAAGAAGACCTTGTGACTCTGAGGAGGGGATGAGCCATGGCCCGTCCATCTGACAGTGTGACTTAGGCCCAGGTGTCATGGATGCTTTCTTCGCTCTGTCCCTGCCTTTCTCCTGGTCTTGTCACCTGTATCTCCTTACACCTAATATCCTGTCCCACCTCCCTCATACATTTCTGGGCCTCTTCACTTCAAATTACACTGCAGCCAGATGACTCTTTCCAAAGCTTGATTCACACATGTTCCTCTGGTGCTCAAAAATCTTTAATGCAGGGCGCCTGGGTGACTCAGTCAGTTAAGCATCTGACCCATGATTCTGGCTCAGGTCATGATCTCAGGGTCCTGAGATGGAGCCCCGAGTTGGGCTCCATGCTCATCAAGGAGTCTGCTTAAGATTCTCTCTGTCCTCTGCCCACCCTCCCCCCTTCCCCACTCACGTTCGCTCTCCCTTTAAAATAAATAAATAAATCCTTAAAAAAAAATCTTCAATGGCTTCCCATTGGAAAAAGTCCCAATGTCCCTTCTAACATTTAACAACATGGCAGCCACTGGCCAGTCCAGGCTGCCCCCCATTGTCCCCTAGAGGAGCCCACTGCTTTCTTTAAAAGAAAGCCCATAGCTCCACACGCAGTGTCCCAGCAGAACCTAGCTTTGGAGATCTCTGACACATCTCTTCATAACCCAGTAGCCTTCAGAGGCACAGATCGGGCCACACGCTGCCCTGCCTTAGCCCCTCTTGACCATGTCCACCAGAGCACCCCTTCTCCCCTCCTCCCAACTCACAGCCCTTATTTTAGTAACTCTCATCGGCTGTAATTCCCACCTTGGGACAGTGCCCTGTGATCTAACTTTCCAGGTGCTCATCTCTGCTCTCCATCGCTGGAATAAACTCTTTAGGGCATAAGTCATGTCTTTAGCCTCTTCGCACCGAGTTAGCACATAATAGACGTTCCATGAAAGTTTGCCCTTACTGTAGTGATTGCAGGCTTTTCTCTAAAGATACTGGAAGTAAAAGGGTCAGAGAATCATGTACTGGTACCCAACACGGATAGTGGCCCTTCAGGGAGAAAGGTGCAGGGGGGAGGGGCGGCAAGGGTGTGAACTGCCTTCTGTGGGGCAGGTGGAGTGCAGCATTGAGGAGCCTGTACCCGGGGAGGAATACAGAGGGGGTCTGAAAATAGCAGTCCTGGGGGCCCCGGGACAGGAGTGCTTCTACGTGGCATAGAGGCAGAAGCGGGAGGCTAGGGCCATCCCCACCTCACTGAGAGGTTTTAGCTGAAATGCTACCCTAATGTTAGTAGCTTTCCAATCAACTTTCCTTCTTTTTTATGGGCTGTAGAATCCTTTCTCCCAACAAAATTTCCTTGAAGCATTAAAGAAGAAACAGAACAATTCAGAGCTGCTCTGGGTGAATCAGAAGCAGGAGTCCCAGAGCCCTGAAGCCAGTCCATTTCCTAGCTCTCCAGCCCAGACTCTGAAGGGCTCACAGAGAGATCCAAAAATTCTGGGCAGCCTCCAGAAGTCCCCGTGAGGCCTCAGATTAAATTATGGGCGCTCCTAAAAGGCATGGGTGATGAGATTGGGAGTGAGGAGTTGGGGGCGGTGGGTTATCTTGTTCCTTACATGAAACACATTTTTAAGAAAAAACTAAAATCTAGATTTAAATGTCAGCGAAAGACTTCAGGCCCACCAACACTGAAGACAAAGAACGGTTTGCACACAGATGAATTGTGCAAACGATGAATTGTGTTTCCTCTGACATTTCTATTCTGGGAGATAACTTTGTCGAGAAGGTATTGCTCAGATAACAGGTTCTCCCTCTGATGATGAAAACTCATTTCATTGCACAAATATGCTTGAATTTTACATTAGGAAGCCTGACTCATTAAATATTTTTGGTGCAGTAACACTTCTGGCCAAAGTAGATTAAACAAATAAGCAATTAGTTTGGAGACTGGGTATGAATACAGAAGCAGAATTAATTATTTTTCTAATTGTTTTCCCCTATTGTGGACATTGACTTCTTGGCTTTTGCTCTGGGCTTGCCTTGAGATGACACTGACACCCCCTTCCAATCTCCCTCTTTACCTTGGAGTCAACTAAGGACGGAGGACTGCTCTGTGGGGGGTGCCATCATTTGATTCTGTTGTGGAATAGTGGCTGAGTCTCACCATGGGCTCAGTGATGCAGAACGTGGGGGCTTTAGGCCCGGGTGGCTGAGTCAGCCCTATACCCTGGACAGGTGCTTCCTTCTGGGGTCCATCCACGAGGGTCCTGGTTCCAAACCAAGGGGCGGGTATGGCAGCTGGGGGTTGCGGGTTGGGGGCTGCTCTGGGGATGTAGGTTTAAAGCAGAGGCTCTCATTTATGGTATCATCTCTGATGGGGGGGGGTCTTTATTGGGGTCATCCAGCTGACCCTGCTAGTTCTCAGAATGTGATCCCAGATCAGCAGCACCTGGAAACTGGTAAGAAATGCAGAATCTTGAGCCCCGCTCCAGACTTACTGGATCAGAAACTCTGGGGGTAGGGCTCAGCAATCTGTGTTTTAACAAGCCCTTCAGGGGATTCTGATGCACACTTAAATTTGAGAACTATTTGTCTAGAAATCTAGAAATCAGAATATAAAATGTTGAAAGGACATCTGAGGTCATTCAGTTTTCTGCCAATTCTTCCAATTTATGGATTTGAGCACTGAAGACCAGAGAGGAAGTGACTTCCCTAAGTCCTCAGCAGGTGAGAGCAGAGCCAGAAATGACGGGGCTGGCCATCTTTCCCCTCACCCTACACCCAGACCTGGGGATGCCCAGCACGAGGGAGGGCAGGTCCTCAGGCAGAGAGGGGGCTCCAGACAGGTGGAAGTGTGTGGAGCCCTGTGCCAGAGGAAGGGAGCATCTGGTTCATGGAGTCCTGGGCACCCTCCTAGGTCACCGTGCCTGGCTCCTCCTCCCTGCCGGGGTAACCAGAAGGCGCACCGGGAAATGGCCCTGTGCTGTGGAAAGGATGGCAAACCTGAGCGCCGTGGCCCCGAGGCAGGTGGGAAACTCTGAAGGGATATGTGAGTGTACAAGGGGCACTTGTTGGACGGTGCCTGGTCCCAGGGCAGGGAGGCCGAGAACAGACCCATCAGCTCCGCCTTTCACAGGCCTGTCAGCCTGTCCAGGTGTGGGACAAGCACGGCGGCCGCTCCGGTTTGTTGAATGTTTGATCACAGAAGGCAGTTCACAGAAACCCTGGCCCTGGCGAGGCCATGGGAGAGAGCAAAGGATACCCTGCAGCAGACTGTGTGTCCCTTCCTCCCTGGCTATCACCCACACATTTCAGCAGGGCACCCCCACATCGGGGGAACCTACCACCACCACCCTAAGGCTGACATTGCCACCACCGATACCAGGCAGGGTTGCTGTGTCTGCAGTCTCTGGGACTCTCCTCCCTGATCCTGGAGATGGAAGTCTCCAGGCTGTAGGACCCAGAGCCCCAGAGACCCAGAGCCCCTTGTGCTGTCCTGCAGGCAGGTTTCCACCCTGCAGTGCCCAGCAGCGAGCCCGTCTCTGCACGCCACCCTCCTCACGACAGCATGGGTCTCCCTCCCCTTGACTCCTACTCCCTGGGACACCTCTGCCTCGCACCCTCTGAAATGTGGCGGTGTGCAGTTTCATGCCCAGCACACCTCAGGGTCGGGAAGTGGGCTGTGTGTCTTCCTTGTCCCCAGTCACCACCTCCACACCGCTGCTCATCATCTCCCGCACCCTCTGTTAAAATGTCACTAAGCTGGGCTGCCGCTCTCGAAGCTTGGGAGCGCTGTGTACTCCCTCCTACCACCAGCCCCGACTCATTGAAGACTTGGGCTTCGGTCTGCTCCATCCCAGGACTTGCCCTTCGGTCCATTGGAAGAGTGCACTTTCTGTCCCCTGACCCCACGACTCCCCTACGTCCGCCCATTCTCAAGGTACACTTGGATTCAGCCTCACCTGAAGTGGCTCCATCTTCAAAGCCACAAACTCAAGTCTTCTCCTTCCTCTCGGCAACCTCTGACGAGCCACTGCAACTTTGGCTGGCTCACCCGGCCCTCCCGGCCTTGACTTGCACCCCACGCATCAGCCCCCTTCCTTATGCGCACCCCTCGTTATCCAGCCCAGTTCCATCTTTGCAATAGCATAACTGGCAATACTCCCTCAACCCTCAGGCGTGAGTTGCCTTTATCTTTTCTGAGGACACAAAGCAGAACTCATCCCGAGAGAGATCCACTATTAACTTCCTGTGGGGTCAGCCATGCATTGCTGAGACAGTCACATAACAGGGCAGATGGACAGCTTCATAAGCACGCGATCACCGGCTTCCAAGGAGCCCCCAACGCTTTCTGGAAATGAGAGCTTTCTCTGCTCCATCCCATCTCCCATTCTCTGCAATGGCACTGCCAAACTTGCCATTCTCCTCAAACCTTCGACCCCAATACTTCTCCATTCACCCTCAGTAACCAAGCTTATCTCCCACATTGTGGAGAAGATATCCAGCTGCGTAACTAATACCTGGCCTTGGGAACTCAAAATCTCCACAAATTACACAGCAGAACTGAACCCCCCTCCCCTTGCCTCTGTTCCTGAGCACTTCCAGGAGCCCCTGGAATGTGTCCTTTGTATTTGCAAACCATCCGCTCAGTCTCTTGCTTTGTTTTCTCTGTTCTCCATGTCAGCTGTCCTAGGAAAGCTGCTGACTGAGCCACATTTCCAGTCCCCTCCCTAAGGATGTGTGGCCACATCCAGCCCGACCCCCACAACCCGACAGCCTTCCCTCCCTGCCGAACTGCGGCACCTCATCACTGAGCCTCAAGGCTGCCTATTGTGCTCAAACTTCACCCTGTTCCTCCCGCAAAGCTGCCTTCCTTGCCCTTCCAGTCCTTGTCCTGGGCCCTCACTCTCTTCCGGGGCATCAGATAAGCCAACAGACGCCAGGAGGTCCTGTGCCCGCCCAGCCCTCTGCTCTCCTCACTTCCCTCCCCACGTGCAAACGCGTGCCTGCACACAAAAGCCAGCCGGCTGGTTTATGAGGCACCACAGACCATGAATGTTATGTAAGGCCGCAACAGAGGACACTGTGCTGACGCACAGGGGTTAGTGGAGGAGTGAGACCTGGTCTTTTCCCTCGGGAGCCATAAAGTCTACCAGGAGAAATACGGCCTATGTGCCTGAAAAACCAGTGCACGTTCAAGAACTCATTGTGCCATCCTTATGACTAGTACAGTTTAGAGAAGGGCAATACACACATCAGGATTTTCTATGGGGCAGATATGCTCACAGGGGGCCCTTGTGCCCTTGAGCTCTTCCGGACAGATAAAGCATTTGCTCTGTTCGGAAAGGAAAGGAAAGGAAAGGAAAGGAAAGGAAAGGGAAAAGAAAAGGGAAGGGAAGGGAAGGGAAGAGGGGAGGAGAGGAGAGGGGAGGGAAGGGGAGGTGAGGGGAGGGGAGAGAGGAAAGCAGAGGAAAAGAGAAGAGGGAAAGGAAGGGAAGGGAAGGGAAGGGAAGGGAAGGGAAGGGAAGGGAAGGGAAGGGAAGGGAAGGAAGGGAAGGGAAGGGAAGGGAAGGGAAGGGAAGGGAAGGGAAGGGAAGGGAAGGGAAGGGAAGGGAAGGGAAAGGAAGGGAACAAAGGCACACACATTTTAAAATCCTAGGGCTCCATTCTTTCGCTGATGTCCTGCAGCTCGGGTCTCAGAAGGAAACTGATCCCAAGGCCTGAGGGTTGGCAAAGAGTCTCCCTTGAACCGGAAAATATTTGTGGTCTGGTGTTGCCTTTATTTACCCAGAACATTTAATGTGCCTTTTTTCTCCATCTTTCACATCCGCTCAGAGAAGATGTTAATTTTCTGAAATTAAACACTTAGCTTGATTACTGTTTTGTTAATTGCGGTATTCAAAAACCCCTGGTGCTCCTGCCTGTTTAACATGGCTGGTGCTGTGAAAATGATAGGCACGGAGTTGGCACGCCGGTGGACAGACAGCGCATCCGAACGCCATTGCAACCACCCCCAGCTATGCTTGCTCCAGCTGCAGGGGCCTTGCCGGAGGCCGAGGGGCAGCCCGGGTCACAGCCCACTGTCCCTCACAGGGCCATGTTTGGGGAGGACAGCGCCCCCAGGAAGTTCCAAAGCTCAGCAACATCTGGAAGGATGTAGGGGCTTAACCACAATCCCAGCACCCGCCCAAAGATGCTTGAGGAAGGAAAGACCACAGAGAGAGCTCAAGCTGCACCGTCTGCTGATGCCTGGGCTGAGTCTAAGAAAGACTGAGGCACTCATTCATACATCTGCTTGATAATTTATTAATCCATTCAATAAACTTTTATTGACTTCTACTATTTCAGGCATCTAGTTAGCCACTGGGGAACAACAGCTAATAAGATGGATACAGGCACACTGTCCCGAAGAGTATAGTTGTGGCTCACGGAGCCGACATTGGCTGGAGGAGCGCAGGGCAGACACATCACCAGGACAACTCCTCTCTCTCACCTCGTTTGCCAAGGCCACAGGGCGAACAGCACCTAGCTCATAATCCAACCAGAAGTTCCCTCTGTGAGGTTCCCTCTATGAGGAGGGTTATTGCAATCTCATTTGTACTTGGAACAGGGTAAGGAACATACTACAATCTCACTGCCAGCAGTCTGTCCCATTTGCGTTTAACAAACCACGGACTTGAAGTGCCTGGCCCAAGCTGGGGTACAACACGCAGATGAGCCCCAGGCCCCACGGGGCCCTCTGGTCCTCCCGCAGGGATGCAGGGCAGGGCATTCTCAGCTGCTCCCCAGCTGTTAGCAGCATCAGCAGGCACTGCCCAGGACCGGAAACACAGAGAATACCCACGCGCAAGCACTGAGAGGTCCAGCAGGTGATATCTGCCCATGAGAAGTCCAAACTGGTCAGTTAGTGAGCAGTGAAACAGCCCACCCCACACTGTCCTGTTCAGCACAGCCACTGCAAAACCGAGATGCTCTCTCTCTCTTACATGTGGCTGCCTCCTAACTTTTGGAAAGTGGACGTTGGCACCACAGCAGGCTGTGGGACCAAGAGCCCAGCTGAAGGGCCGCCAGTGTTGCTTCCCAGCTAGTCGTCTGCTCCCTTGGGACTTGTCTGGGCCTGTTACTCCAGTCCCAGGGAGTGCTGTGGACTAGAATGTGAGTTCCGCAAGGCACAGATTTTCATCTGTGTTGTTGGCTGCTGTGTTCCTGGTGCTTAGAGCAGTGCACGACGCACAGAAAGCCTCAATAAATATTTGTTGAGAAAGCGAACGAACGGGAGCCCCTAGAAGCAGGAACCCATGAGTCAGCCTGTGGAAAGCAGTCACAAGACCGTGTTGAATGAATGAATACATTCCCAAAGTTAAAGTTCTTAAATAAATAAATAAACCCCTTGGAGTAAGGCTGAATCTCACTGTGCTCCTCCAAGTGGATCAGGGCTGCTGGCATCATCCTAAGATTGCTCCTTTCAGTTTTCCTTTCAGGAGCCACCGAGGAGGGAGATACCTGGACAGCCGGCGATCACCACACCCCTGCCAAACATTTATGCACTAACTCCTATGTAGGGACTAAGGGATCCTGGCAAGTATTTATCAAGGTTCCCTGTGCCCAGCACGGTGTGGTCCCTCCCTCAAGAAGCTGAGGTAGGTGAGAAAGTCTGATTTCCCATGGAGCTCACCATCTCATAGGGAGCCCCAAGGCTGGGGGGGGGGGGGTCAAGCCATGGTTTTGATCAGTGACAACACAGCCCTGTTTGCAAATATGGCCCGGACCTTTCTGAGACCACTTAAAATTACCTTCGCAATGTCAGGGCTTAAGAAACAATAAAAACAACCTTTTTAGAATTAACAATGGGAAGAAAGCAATGAAATGAACTATGAAATTGAATGAAGAACAGTGAAAATTTCATTTACTTAAGGTTTTTAAACTTTTCTTTATTAATTTGAATGAAAGTTTTCTTTAAAGTCATTCCAGTCTTTTTAAAGTTCTGACTCAATCTTTTCTCTACTTCGGAGCAAATTTCGCCTACTAATTTCCAATGAGACCAACCCCTAAAAATGAACTGGTTTCAGCATATGGATCTTAACACTCTAAATTTTTACAGGCAGCACTGTAATATTGTTTTAATATTTAATTTTGAGATTTACATAATATCTTTCCTCCAAAGAGCTCGATATATTGCAATATCATAAAATTCCTTTTCATATTCAAAGATTATTCTTTATGCATGCAAATACTATATTTAACCAAGGAATAATGCAAATTAGGTGATGTGTTCAGAGGAATTGGTGGCCTAGGTAATTCTTTTGTGGGAAAAGTAGCATCTCTGAGTGACTTTAATTGTCTAGGAGCTTCAAAAACACCTTAAAAATGGACAAACTATAGGGACTTATGACCATTAATGGAAGTAATGCAGTATCTTTTAAACAAAATTAAGTAATGGGTTGTGTCTGTGGGCACAGTGAATATGCTAATATCCCACATGCAGGAGGCACAGTGGGCCACACGTGGACCGTGGGTAATATAAATGTCAGATATAAATACTGCTGATGGCGTCATAAAAGTAAGAGGGCAAGCGCTGCTTCTCTGAACGCACGAGGAGGAAAGACGGACAGGGTCCTGTGAGTGGCAGCATCAGCCTGGCTCAAGTACACGGTTCTGGCTCCACGGCCTCATCAACTCCCTGGGACTTGGCCGCTCGCCTTTCTGGTGCCCACTCCTCCCTCGAAGAATGGCCAAATGGAGACCTGTCATTTCTCTGATGGGGATGACATCAGTCCCAAACAAAGAGATGGAGGGGCCTCGGAAGAGAGTCCAGCAAACTGCCATCTGGCTTAGAAATGAGGCTCATCTCCCAGTCCGTAGCCTGGTTCACAAAGTGACTTTCTGTCCCATCTCTTTGCTTGTCACAACAGCTCTAGGAAGCAGGGGTCATTACTCCCATTTGACAGTTGAGAAAGGGGGGGGTCATGGCACAAGTCATGTGAAGAGCAGAGAGAGGGCCCAACTGCAGGATCCCCCGCTGTCCCTCTGCCACACTGAGCCCAAGAGGTGAGAAAGGTGGGGGCACCTGGGTGGCTCAGTGAGTTAAGTGTCTGCCTTCAGCTCAGGTCATGATCCCAGGGTTCTGGGATCGAGTCCTGTTTCCAGGTCCCCACTTAGCATGAAGTCTGCTTCTCCCTCTGACCCCCCACCCCTACCCCAGCTCCTGCTCTCTCTTGTTATCTCTCTCTGTCTCTCTCTCTCTAAAATAAATAAATAAATAAGCTTTATAAAAAAAAAAAAGAGGTGAGAAAGGTGACTGTTCCAGGATGGAATAAGGCTAGACCAACACAGCACCCTTGCCATTCAGGCTTGGGGTAAATCAGATTAGCCCTCTGAACCAGAGGTTACAGACCGCAACCAACAGGTCAAATCTAGTATTGGATGTGTTTGGCTCTCAAGTGCTTTAAAATTTTCTAATTAGTTGTCAACATTTTATTATTTATTTATTTTTAAAGATTTCATTTATTTATTTGTCAGAGAGAGAGCACGAGCAGGGGGAGCAGCAGGCAGAGGGAGAAGCAGGTTCCCTGCTGAGCAGGGAGCCTGATGCAGGACTCGATCTCAGGACCCTGGGATCCTGACCTGAGCCGAAGGCAGACGCTTCACCAACTGAGCCCCCCAGGTGCCCCTAGTTGTCAACATTCTAAACCTAGGTTTTCAGCTTCCAAGCTCTGGCAGCGCGGGTTATGGCAGCACTTGCTGGAGCTGAGCAGAGGCTGGCCCTATTCTCCACGGTTCTCTGCGGCCCTCACCACTCCCTACTGCCTGACACTTGGCCCTGCTTTGCTCCTCTCCATTGCCGGCCAGGCCTCCTGGGCCTTGGAGTTTGTTCTCTCTCGCTTACCTGGTCCCAAATTCACCGACTCTATTTTATTTTGTGGCAAGTTGATTTTTTAGATGTGCCGGTCTGATTTGTCTTATTTATTTTTTCCAAGATTTCCTCTGAGGTCCCCTTCCCTAACTCTGACATTCTGAATCTAGTTGGCAGAAAAAAGAAGTCAAGTTTGTCATTCACTTTAATTCTCTCTGACAGCCAGATGATCCGGCCATCAGATGAATCTGGGGCAAGGCGCCACAGAATGGCTGCAGGAGTTAGTGGTGATAACAACCTCTCTGCAGATCGCTTGGCCACTGGAACAGAGAGAGTTCCACCTGATCTGGTCTATTTTAAACTCAAGGCAGCTGTATTCAGTGCAAGGCTGCATCCCTGAAGACCTCACGTAAATCTGAGCTTGCATAATTCATGACCAACCCTGACCAAAGATGATGGACATTTTTTTTGACAGCTGAAGTGGCCCAGCTATGTGGCAATAGCTTAGAGAGAGCTTACAACTTACCCGGCTCACCAAAATGCAATTTATGATCAGTCGGAGAATAAAATGGCTGCAAATCTGAGCATGAAACCTAGAAACATCATTGCTGCCTGTGAGATGCTGAGGAGATTCTGAAAGCACTCTGACCCCGGGTTTCTTCATCTGATCCACGTCAGCTCAGCATGGGCTTGGCACATGGGAGGAGCTCAAAATGGTGGTTCTCTGCCACTGCCTGTTGCCTAGGTGAGGATCTGATCCTGCTTGATCCTGCTGCTCTCCAAGTGATACAAGACCCTTGAGTTGCCGTGACTATAGACATGACTGGGGCAGTCACAGAAGGAGATGGAAGACCTCTGCATCTCAGGACCCAAGAGATTCTTCAGTGTCCCCCCAGTGATGCTTGTCTCTGTGTGCCCTATGGACCAAAGATGATCACAAAACCTCCTAGGGTCTCTTCTTAGATCGCAGCCCTTAGGGCCAAGAAAAGCCTCTCGGTAACTCTGGTGGACTGATGCCAACCATAACCCTTTTTAGTGGATACCTCCATCAGCCACGATGAGCTGCCTGCTTCCACTGGGCAGGGCTCATGAGAGCAGCAGGACGCAGCGTCAGCAGGGCATGTCTGGGCAGCCCGGAGGAAGAAAACCTGCCCATCCGTGTCTGCAGAGCAGTACGAGCTACACGCCCAGCCACGGACGCGGTCTGTGGCTTCTGAGCAAAGGAAGAACCAGCCCAGAGCAGCAAGCAGCCTCCCAGGATGGAGTCTGGTAGTCAGGAGCATGAGACTTCCAATCAAGTCCAAGACCACTTAGCAGCCAACTTATTGAAGCCCTTCTCTCATGCGATCCTTACTGACTCCCACGGCCGAGCTCCAATTCACCTTGGGGCACCTCGGATCCCTCAACAAACACACGTTCATCTCCATCCCGATCCAGAGGCAGGGAAAAGTCTTTTAGGGTTCTGTGTCACAGAGACGTGGCACGACTTCGGGACCATGCGGCCGTCTACCTGGGCCCTTAATGGATCTGACTGATCTGGCTTTTATGACACCTGCTATTTAGTCTCTCTTTCATCTATTCTAAAGTGTGTCACTTAGGGACGCGTGGGTGGCTCAGTTGGTTAAGTGTCTGACTCTTGATTTCGGCTCAGATCATGATCTCAGGGTCGTGGGATCGAGCCTGACGTCGGGCTCTGTGCTGGGCATGGAGCCTACTTAAGATTCTCCCTCTCTCCCTTTTACCCTCTCCCTCCCCTGCTCCCCAAAAGTGTCACTTCCATTTGTGTTTCTAAACTGTTCTTGGAGAGGTACAAGCCCAAGTGTTTATTTTGTGAAGGATCTCATCTTTTAAAAGAATGATCTGTTGGTAAAAAAGAGTTTGCATTCACACGTGGCTCTGCCAAAGCAACGAGACAGCGCCATGTTCCTCAGAGCCGCACAGCCCACAGATTAGGACCCATGGGTCACTTGTCACTTGTTTCTTAATAACCACATGCCACCAAGAAGCATCCTTCTCTCATTGATTGTAAACTTTCTAACACCCAAATTCCAGACTCCCAAAAAGAAATCCCAGATTGGAAGATGTTGATGGGGCTGGGACTCCAAAATCGGGGAAGGATAAGAAAAAAGGGGCTGTCGGAGGGGGAACCAAGGGCACGAGAAATCCACTCCTGGAGGAGCAAGTGAGTGAGGATAACAACAAGTATTTGGAACGCTGGCGATGCCGGGCCCCTTGCAGGAGCCCCGGTCCCTCGGCGCCTCTGCAGCCTGGGAAGGTGCAGATGGCGAGACAAGCAGGTGGGCAGGTTCGGGACTCGCGGGGTAAGGAAAGGGAGGGCCGGAGTCAAAGCAAACCGCTCTAAGTGGCAGGTTTGTTCGCACATTCTTAGAGAGAGAGAGCAGACAGCCAAGCCCAGCATGACATGACAGCCTGGCAGGATTATTAGTCCCAGAAGCTGGGACACTAAAATATTTCAGCCAGTTTTCTGCCTTAAACTCTCCAAGGGAAACACTGCTCACAAAGGCTGCCCATGTTCCGTGCTCAACGTGATCCAGAAATTACCATCCCCTTTTCTTTGGGTAAGACAGACTGTCACAACCTTTGTCTCCATGGCGCTGGGGCTGTGGTCACCAGCTGGAGGCTCCCACACTTCCACGCCTGTTTTCTCACTGCACACGCATGCATGCAAACACGTGACCATACACATACATACAAACACGCACACACGAACACACACAGGCTCACGGCAACAACGCAGCCATCTGGACAGCCATGTTCTCCCACAACACCTTTTTTTCTCCTGAGTTCTGACAGCTTAAACCCAAGAATCATCTGTCATCAAAAATGCCTGGTATTGAAAGAGGCAGAAGGAGCCCGAGGATGGGGAGGTAAGGAGCAGATGAGGACAGAGTAGGGAAGAGGAGGTTAAGAAGGGGGAGCTACACGGAGGGAGAGAGAGAAAAGGGACGTGCTTGGCTCCAGCTATTCCACTAACAAGCTGTCCTTCTAGAATCTGTTGATTGAGAAAAATCCATAATTCCAAATAAGATCACAGTCCATTGCCCACGACCCCCACTGCCTATAGACGTTCCCTCTGCAGTCTTGCGCCGTCACCCCAGGGAAGAGATTGCTCATTTCTCTCTAAGGCCCCGGGTATTTACCGCATATGCACCATGCACACGCCTCGCATGCACCATGCTGCAGATTTGGACTGTGTGTCTATATCCTGCAAATTCTGGGAGGAACAGTGGTGTCCAATTCTCACCGTATCCCTCACAGTGTCTGGCCCACAGCGTGTCACACATCGGATGCTAACTAAGCCTCTCTTAATAACGAGTGAGGAAATAAATAAGTGAGTGAGTGCATGAAGGGGCTGGTTAAATGCATATAAAAAGAAATGGATTGTTGCAAGAGGTGTAAAAAGTAATAAAGAGAAAAGGTCAGAAGAGGAAGAGATACAGAAATAAAGAAGAGAGAAGCAAATGTGTTCTGAGCTGTGCATGCCACAGGGATGTACGGGCTATCAGGAGTGATCTATTGCCGACACTCTGAGGTCTCCATCACAGTGCAGCATTCATTTAAGCAAGCCGTACAGGAGAATGTGCTCTTGAATTACATGGTTTAATTGAAAAATAATCTATGAAGGCAATACTCCCTCGGTCACATGATTCCTGGGAAGTTTCCTTCTTTGGGTTTTCTGATAAAGCAGCACTAGTGTTCTTAACATCGTACAGGGCTTCCGCCCACCCGCCTACCCCTCTGTCTGTCCATCTACCACCCATCTGTCTGTCTGTCCATCTATCTTTCCAAAGGCATTTGTTGAGCCCCAGATGGATGAAGGGTACTGGCTTCTACGCTGACTTGGATAGACCTCTTTGCTTTCCTGCTGAGCTCGAGAATATCCCTCGGAATCCAGCTCACTCTCAGAGGTGAAACACTACACCTGTTCCCTCCATGGCCACAAATGCCCATCACCTGATGCCTTCACTCCTGGGAGGAGGCCTGAAAGCAGAACGGGTGTGGCTACAGCTTTGTTCCTTCAGAGATGGACAGGGAGCCCCCACGCAGACAGACAGAAGGAGCACAGATGCCTTCAGACTTACCAGCTTGGTTCGTGGTGATGTTGACGGAGACATGCTGTGGGGGGAAGGGGCTCTTGCTGGAGACTCCGTTGACGGCCTGGATGTCAAAGGTGTAAGGGGTGTGGGCCCACAGGCTGCTGATGGAGACTCGGCACTCGGTCAGGCCCAGCTGCCTGGGCACAAACTCCACGTTGTCGTCACAGCGGGAGCAGCTCCGACGATCTGCGCGGCACTTTCTACAGATGATGTTGTAGGTCACATCGTCCCGCCCGCCCGTCTCCCTGGGCGGATGCCACTCCAGAATGATGGACGTCTCGTTGACAATGGAGATGACATTTCGGGGGCCTGATGGAACACCTGCAAGGAGACAAAGGGCCCAGTGAGGTTGGGCAGAGGCTTCCTCCTCCAGCCTCTCTCCATCTGTCTTTGGTGTGCTCCCACCCTTGTCACAGGCACACATCCTCTTCTGTCCCTCATCCCCAATCTCCACACTCCAATCCATTCCGAGAAAATGCGGTGGACAGCGATGACAACTCGCCGCAAACTGCCCTCTCAGTAGTCCCCACTGGGACTTTCAGTCACATGTGCCAAAGGAGAAGAGGGTTCAAGGACCTGGCTTCAAGCCTTTTTGTTCTCAGAACTACGCCATTTCCCCCAGCCAACCTGACCGTGTAGTATGTATGTATATTAGACACTTAATTGGATTCCTGTCTTTTCTTAATTAGTGTAGGGGGGGTTGAGGGACACGAGTGGCCCATCAAAGGCCCCAACAGATCCTGGCATCCTGCACAAAACCTCACACAGTTTAGGGTTTGTGTGGTGTGTGCACGCTGGGGTGTTTGTCTGCAGGACAGGCTTCCAGATCGCCTGCACAGATGAATATTCACGGTGCCCAAGCTTTGGTGCTTGAGGACAAGAAGCAGAGTTGGGTGGCAGGTTCAGACAGCCACCATTTTTGACCTCATGACATAAGAAGAGAGTAGAGGTTTGTTCCAGACACTGCTAGCTGCTTTACACGCATTTACTTGGGAAGATACAATGATTAATTCAATTTTATAGAAAGGGAAACTAAAGCGGGGCATGGAGCCTGGCTGTAGATCATGTGGTCTATAAGAACTGAAACCAGTATGGAGACCCATGTTTGCCTGATTCCAAAGTTCGTGCTCTTAATGATAGCCCTGTGCCACCTGCTAGTAAAACCGGCTCTCTTTCCCCACTAAGGAAAAGCTGTCTTCCACTCTGGCCTTACACTGGGATGGTACTCCAAAGGCTGATGGTCAGATCTGCTCACGGATTTGAACGGCCTCTCTCTCCTACAAACCAGCCAGGCTCACTGGGAGCCAAGGAGGGCAGCCCTTTCCCTCTGGACAGCTCTGTCTACAGCTGCTCTTCATCCTGTGGCAAAGGTGGAAATGCCTTGCTAAATACTAAATTCTAGAAAGCCTGGTCCTTTGCAGAAAGGCAACCTGTTTCTGAATTACCAGCCGTGGTGCTGGACATTTGATGAAGTCGGAGAACCCGCTGCCCAAGAACAGAACGGATCACAGCCTCAGGTTCCCCAGCTGAGCATTGAGGGTCCTCGATGTCGAACAGTGAAAAGGAATCCGACCCAGAAGCCCCCCTTCTGAACGGTGGGGCTGCTGGAGCAGCCGCTCTGGATAGTAATGCATTCAGAAATCACGCACGTGACTGTCGCCAGTGGAACGAAGACATGTGTAAAGTGGTTCACGCTGAAGACAGGAATCAAATGCCAACAAACAAAATGAGGGAATAACAACAAGGTCGGGGGGCGCCAGGGAAGGATTCTGTGCTGAATCAGTCAACAGAAGCAGCTAGAGCAGAAAGCAAATATTAAATCGGATTCTATTAAAATGTGAAAGAAAATCAGTACTGTACTATATAAAGCCCATTAGGCCTGAGCTAAAGCACAACATTCATGCGTGCTCGTGACAGGGCAGGATGCATGAAGCATCTTTACTGAAGTCTTGCAAACAGCGTTCGAGAATTCCCCACCCATCTGCCCAGGGATAAACATCCATCTCTTCTCGAATCAGCACGCAGCCAGGGCTGGGAGGGGAGTGGGCACGGCCGTCGGCGGGCTCTTACTGGGCCAGGCCAGCTTCACCTCACGCTGCACTATTCATTAACGTGCATATTGGCCAGTGCCTGGCTTGGACACGTCTGTTTGCTCAGACGGATGAGATTCAGACCACAAGCTCCCCGTGGTCAGTGTCACCGCTCCCTTTCTCCGCAGACAGCCCATCCTCTGCCACAGGCCACCGTTTCTTGTACTCATAATAAATACGTTCATCGAGCA
Source organism: Ursus arctos (assembly GCF_023065955.2). Lineage (NCBI taxonomy): Eukaryota > Metazoa > Chordata > Mammalia > Carnivora > Ursidae > Ursus > Ursus arctos. The sequence continues at coordinate 27,035,031 of NW_026622875.1, forward strand.
CTCGCTCCTCTGCGAGGCGTGGGGTGAATCTTCTAACAATGTTATCTTACTGCATCCTTGGGACATCCTGAGGCTGTCACTGGAGAGCAGCCTTGGGCGACGGGGCAGGGACAGGTACTGCCTGGGAGACTGACCACCCATCCTTCCCACCCTGTTGAGGCCTCTCCATTTCAAGCATCTCCTTTCTCTCCTGACCTTCAACGTCACCCTCTCCCTGACTCCACCTTCTCCACTTAAACGCCCATAAATTTTTGCCATTTTAAAACCAAAGCACAATCACTGGCATCTTTCTACGTTGAACATCCTCTCCTTCACCCTCCAGCCAAGCCCTTCAAAGTGGAGGCTCTCCTCCCTCCCCGCTCGGCCCAGGGCAGCCCAGTTACTTCCACACTCCCCACCACATCTGCTTTTCTCGTGGCCTCCTACCTGACAAATGCAGGGAAGGCCCTTCAGTCCTTCCCTTCCTCGACACCCCGAGTCCTCACCAGCCAGACCCTGACAGTCACGTCTTCTGTGTCCTCCACAGACGGACTGACACCACAGTGAGGGCCCATCTTTTCTTCCTCAGAATGTTCTCTTCCTCAGTATCTCCATAACCTCTGAACTCTGGGCCCTGTGGCCTTTTCTGCCCTACAGCAACAGCCTGCTCGTGAACCCGCCAACATTGCTTTGCATCCCTCCTATCCATTCTTGCCCGCCGGAGTGCGGGTTCCAAAACGTACATGGCATCATGGTGTTCCCCTGCTCAAACCCCAGCTGCCCAAAAGGTTACCCTCCATCCACATCCTTCACAACCCCGTGCAGTTGTGTTGCTCACGGTCTCATCCTTTGCCACTTGACCCTCACCCTTACATTGTGGCTAACAGGAACAATAGTGTGATTTCCTGTGCACACTCAACTCCCTTCATGCCCCCCAGCTTCTGCACCGTGCTCTCTGTTGTCTGGAATTCTTTTTGTCCTTATCTGCTTGATGAACTCCTGGACACCCTCCAAGATCTAGCAGTCATCCCACCAGGAGGCTTCTCTGAGGACTGCAGTCATGCAGCCCCCACCCCTCGGTTTCCGTAAGTCCATTTCTAGACGCTAACACCATCATTGCATGGTGATGATCTCTTCCTCTGTGCTGTCCTCACCGTGCTGTGGCCTTCTGGTGGGCAGGAGCGTGTGGCTGGCTTGTGTCCGTGGTTCCCGTGCCCCCGCTCTCTGCCCAGGGGAGGCAAAGCCCTTGCACCTGGATTGACCTCTGCTTAAGGTGCATGGCTTAAGATCACACGTGTGCACCCCACTCCAGTATGAGAGGCCCTGCTGTGGGGCAGAGGGAGGATACAGATGTGGTAACAGTGAGGACCCACTGCCTGTGGCCCTGAGTGGCAGAAGCTGTAGTGAGATAAAGGTAGCAAGTGAGGAGCTGGTTTGGAGAGGCCTTCCCAGTCTCTTAATGCAATGATGTCCGTGGCAGCTGGGAAGACCCCAGCTGATGCTGCCCCATGTCTGCTCCCCACTCAGGGAGAAAAGTGGTGCGTTTCCAGGAAGATTTTTTCATGTTTATTTAGAAATAGCCTTCATGTAAAGCAACTAATGTGCCCTTCTCATTCATGGCTGCATTCCAGAGAAATGCATCAGTGGGGGCATGAATGGGGGCCTAGAGGGCCCATAGTTACTGAGTCCAGAACTGCATGTAGCTGAATATTTTCCTTTCAAAGAGAGCTGGGAGAACCAAATTTGTCTTGTTGTGTGTCCTCAGCCGTAGGGGTGTGTCTTGTTATCTCAGAGCCCAGCACAGTGCCTGGGCTCACAGTGTCCATCTGTGCAGGTGGCCCGAGACTGGGCCACCAACAATAACAGGGATCCTGTTTCTTACTCATTCATTCACTCATTCATTCCTTTAACAAACACACCTGTGCTGTTCTAGGCACTCAACGGTTAGGAAAAAGCCAGACAGATAAGACTCTGCTTGCGTGAACCTTACATTCTGGTGAGAGAAAACAGACAGGAAAGAAGGACACCTCGAGATAAATGAGATGACTCAGATAAGAATAAGTGCTCTGAGATAAAACAGCCCCCAGGTTAAGATTGCCTCCCAACAATGTTTAGCTCCTGCTCCCTTTCCCAGAAGGTCTTCTCCCCACAGGGCAAGCCAGGGCCCAGTGTCTGCGTGGCTAAAACACCAGTGGTCCCTGGTCTCTGCTCCACTGGCCTAATGATAAGAGCCATGTCCCCACCAGCAGGCTGCCCCACCTCTCCCGTGGTTGGAGAATCTGGCCAGAGCAGGTTTGACCCCTGAATAAACCTCCCTAGAGGAAGGTGCTGGGCTACCCCTACCCATACAAGCTGCACTCCCTGGGCTTGAGGCCTTCCCCCTGCAGGGAGCATCTGTCCAGAACCAGAGCTCCCAGCAACAGCCCCAGGAACGAGGCCAATTGAGACAACCACACAAAAATGTTAAAAGGGGGAGTGGAGAGGGAAGTCAGAGGGAGAAGAAAATCTGTCATCTCCGTCAGCAAAAGCCCTCAGTGCGTGCAGTGGCAGGGCTCAGAGCCACAGTCTCCTTGTCTAAGCTCCCTGCTCTTGCGTCCATGTCCTCGTTTTTCTTAATTACATACAGACAGGCTTTTTGAAGCTTCTCTGATCTGTTGCCACGGTTACTACTGATGAAAGCTTCCTGTGAAAAGGGCTAAAGAAACTCAGTCCTTTTAAAAGATGGGAAAACCACTGAGCTGGTTTAAGTGTGAGGGGCATGGTAGGTCCTGGGTTATGAGGATGGGGCTCCGTGTCTTGCAGAACGTGCCCGAGAGGTTGGCTCAGCCTGCATAAATACAGTTGGTATTGAGACCTCCAAGAGTTAAACAGAAAATATCCTTCTAGAGACACAGGATTGGCCCAAGTGTTGCCATATTGAGATAGAATCTCCTGCTTCTTAATGTGATTTAGGCCAGATGATTTTTTTTTTTTTCAGAAGAATGGAAAGACAGGGTGGGTGGGAGATAGTGGGTGAGTACATTTGCAGGCATTAAGCTGGAAATAAGAGCATTCCTGAGTAATCAAAGGGAAAATCTGCTGAAGATAGGTAAGCCCTGAAAGCCAATTCCTTTAACAGGAATCTTAATAAGGCCAACTTCCTGGTCTCAGAACTTAGATGTGAACTTCAGCCTCGTCCAAGGTGCCAACCCGGCAGGGTCTCACTAACTGTATATTGCCGTGGCCAGGGTCTACAGCCTTGCATCCCTCCCCACAGAGGGCTGGTAGGTGACAGCGGTGATGAGGTAAAGCTTTCCAGGGAGACCCCGTGTGCAGGCTGCGATCGTGCTGCTTTGTGCCAGGCCAGAGATGGGCTTCTCCACCTTGTGTGCACAACCCCTTGAAGAATCTGATGAAAGCAGCGACGATTTTCCCCAGATAAATGGGCAAATGTTTGAACACACACATGATTTTTCAGAGACTCCCAGGGATTCATAGTTCCTTGTAACTAATCTGTGAACCCCCTAGATGTTCACAGCAACAAAGTCAAAAAATATTCTCTTATTGGTGAAGCAGGAGAGGATGAACTTCTAAGCTCATCTGCGAAAAGTGGTAGTTTTGAGGATATAATGAGATAATATACCCAAAGAGTTTAGCTGTGTGTCTGGCACACAGAGGAACTCCATAAATATCAGCTGCTATTATTAGTATTGTCATTATTAGATGATCTGGAACCCTGAACTGCTCATCCAATTAAGACTGATCTTGTGCAGCCCCTCATTTCTTGAACAGAGATCCCATGCCCAGGACTGGGCTGGGCACTGTGAAAGCCATGAAGATATGGAGGTTACAGATACTGGGGAACCCAGATGCTTTGTAGTGAGGTGAGCCCCCCTACTTATGGAGTACTGGGAACTGTGGACACATACAGGTAAGGATCAAAGTAAGTAATACAGACACAAAGAGTTACAGATGTCTGGGAAAAGGTAAGATCAATGCAGAACAAAATATTCAGGGATGGTGTCTGGAGCCTTGTCTGCAGGCTGGGGCTATACAGGAGGAGATCACCTTGAAGGCTATGTGCTCCAGTCTATAGACTTGAGGTCCCCTAACCCCTGCAAGCACATCCAGGAAGGGGAGAACCCCAATCTTGGGCATGGGGATATATCTCCAGAATGGGTCCTGCTCTTTTTAACCTCTTTGTGCACGTGTATATCTGCTCCCTGGCATCCCAAGAGGTGGTCTGGCTTTGACATGGTATCTTGGGCTTCCTTGTTCTCCCTCACCCTCTGGTCAGGGAAGGCCCTCCTTTACTCCCACAGCAAACTATGTCCTCTAGTCAACCTTCCTTTAGGTGGAAGGGTTGAGATAGGGTCTGGGAATGAGCCAAGAAAGACAGTTGATTCTCAAGACTCTTAAATATTGTAACTCAAAAGAATAAAGAGATAATGTTCTTGTGACTGAGAAGAGTCAAGATGGTAGTGCATACCTTAATGTGGGCTAAGGGTTAAGAGAGGATAGAGAGGGAGATCAGAAAATGACATCAGGGGAAAGGATGGTGCAAAAAGCATGATGTGGGGGCCCAGGAAGACATGGGTGGGGTGGTCCAGAGTTATCAAAAATGACAATACTATTGGGACAACTCTTTACTTATTGCTCACTATGACAACTACTTAAGGAACCATGTCTGAATAATTGGAAGGCTTCCTGGAGAAAGGGGGGAAAGTCCTTTGAGATTTTATGGAGGGATAGATAGGAGTCAAGCAACAGAGGCAGACCTGGAAATGGGACTGTAGATGTACAATGAGGTCTTCTACGGAGGCAAAATATGCAGAAAACCAGGTCAGGCTGGTTGTTATACCTTTGCCCTCAATACAGCATCAGGGCTGAAAGCAGGATAAATTGAAAGGTAACATAAGCCAAAAGAAGGGAAATTTTGCAATTATCAGAAAGGTGATAGAATTATAAAATAAACATGAAGTCAGTTTCATGTTCAGTTGTGGTTCTTTCTTTGATAACTGGTTATTTGAAAACAATGCCAAACAAAAAAACCCTCTTGTCTTTTTAGGTGCCACGTGTACCCATGACACGTCCCAGCCTAAGTTCAGCTCTCTCTCTCCCTCTTTCTTTCCCTCCGGAGACATCAATTCCTCTCCCATCATTCCTGCACTAGGTGTAGAATTTCTGGGAGAGACTGGACAGGAATGACCGCTGTCCTAGAGGAAAGGGCTGTGATGTGGCACGCCATGCTGGTTCAGAACCTTGGAGAGGGGCATGTGCCTGCACACTCCCTGTGCCCTTCACGGAGGCACCATGGATGGCTGTGGGGCAGTTCCTGAGATTCTATGTCAGGCACCACAGTTAACAGGAGTCAGTGGCAGCAGGAGTTGTCAGGTCTTCTCATTGGGGGTTGTGGGGTGGCTGTTCGAGGCCATTTCAGAAAACCACAAATAATTTATCAGAGACCTGGAGCAAAGTGGGGGCATTGAAAGGGACTAGTGAGGCATCCTCCACTCAGTAGAAGCTAAGAGAGGCTTGGGATCCTTACAAGAAGACAGACCAAGGACTGTCTACAGTTTGTGAGTGATGAGCACCAGACATTTAGAACCATTTGCTTAATGTGAAGATGGTAGTGTGTAAAGTTCTGAGGTGTCCCTTCCAAAGAAGCAGTTGTACTGGAGGCCTAGGCAGCAGGGCTAGAGAGCTGAGAGGTGCCTGTCCCATTGCAAACAAGGCATCCTGGTTGCTCCCCTCAAGATGCAGGCTGTCCTTCTGGGGCAAGGAGGAGAGGTTGTTGAAACCTGGGGAAATCATTGCTTTCTTTTCCTAATAGCTCTGGATCCCAATATTCCCAGAGACAATTTTATGTCACCTTTGGAACCGGTTTAAAATGAACCCAGGGACGTAGGCTTCCTGTGGACAGACACCTGTGCCACCTGCACAGATGTCGGAATGACAAGACATTGATTTGGTGGAACTCGCTCGCTTCATTCCACTAAGTGAGTGATTAATGCTGGCTGGTCTCCTAGAGTAGATTTCTACAAGGACCATCTGAAAGAGAAGAGCTTTCGTTTCCATTTAGTGGTGCCCTGTATGGAATTCCAAGTTTTGTTTTGATAACAAACCCTATATGCAAAGGATGATCTTAGGTATTTTGGTCTGTTCTTTAATGAAATCCCATCTTCCCAACATTCGTTGAGGTAGAAACAATTACCCCTATTTGACACCTGAGGAAACTCCTGCTCAGAGACATTAAGGAGCTTGCCCAAGTCACGTGGCTGGTGAGTGGTGGAATCAAGCCTTGAAGACAGGCCTGGCCAGTCCCAAAGCTCACCCTTAGCAACTCGTTCACTCAGGGTGGAGGCACCTAAGGGCATAAGGTGCAGGAGTGATGGATGCACATGCAGCTGGGTGCTGGGGGCAGGGGGTGGGTCTCTCAGGGTGCCAGGAAGCTCTCGTTCCCGAACTGTTCCAGTGGCTTCCTTGGAGAGGCAGAGCAACAGTGGTTCCAGCACAGTGCTGAGCAAGTCTGCACGTGTTGCTCATTAGGGTCTTGGGAACACTGGGCCTGTACTCAGGCAATTCTCCTAATCATAACAGTTAGTAATAAGGAGAAATGATTAGTCAAAACAAGGAGGGACCCTGCTGAGAGGGATTTCAGGAGCATCGGAGAACCTAGTGTTATACATTTCACCAAACACCAATGTTGGTAGAAAGTACTCCTTGTTTCTCCTGCTTCGACAGAGCTAATTGTCTGGGAGAGAGAGGGTGGATTTCACTTTCTGGGAAACAAGACATCCCCTCTACCTGGTCTGAGCTGGAGCCCGAGTGTCTAGTTGCTACAAGGCTGCAGAAGCCCTGGGAGGATGGCTGAGCCTCCCAGACCTGGGGAGGCAGCTTGTTTCAGTAGGAATGTCTCCCATCACTGCCCATGTGGGGGAGGTATATGAGGCTGAACTTCTATTCGTGGTCAGAGGTGAGGCCGGAGAGAGGAAAGCATTGACATGACTCCCTCCTGCAGAGTCCTTGGGAACACTTCAAGTCAAGGAAAGCTAGAGGTCATGTCATCCTAAAGACATGGCCTTCGAGACCTCTTTCCTAGCCCTGAAATGAGGCTCAGAGGCCTTGTGGAGGCATAAAAGATGTGCTGGACTCACAAAGAGAAGATCAGCGCTGAGGGCCAGCTTTGCCACAGTGCGACCTTAGGCAGGTCACTTATACTCTCTGAGCCTGCTCTTTCATTGATTTGTAACTGATCGATCGAGACTCGTTTACGAAGACTCCAGCATGTGCTATGCCCTGTGTATAAGATTGTGCTATTCATAAATTCACTGACATCTGCCCTGAGGAGCTCAAAATCTGCAGGCAGGCGGGCACCTGTACAAACAGTCACACTAACTGACAAGGCCGCTGGAGATGCACCCCCCAGATTCATGGATTATTCATTTAATTTTCCTTGGGAATACACAGAAGACTCTTCCAGCCATTGTCCCTTTCAGTTCTAAAAGAACCTTGCGCTGCCTCTCTCCAGGTATACAGGACAGATCCACGTTCCAAAGACAACAATTCAAGGTCAAGGGACAAAAAAGGAAACTGAGTAGGTAGATATTCCTCCCAGAAAGCTATAGGTCATCCAAAATCAAGTCCTCATTCTGACACTTTAGTTTTAGAACAGGAAGAAACCTTGCAGATCATAGTGTGTCCCTGGTGGTGAATGCCCTCTACAGTCCCTATGTGGTTGGCCAGCCTCTGTTTGATTCTTCCGTGTTGGGAAGCTCACTACTCCCACCACTAGGGAGTCATCTCTTAATGATAACCATAACCTATTTAAAATATAATGAAGGAAAGTACCTACTCACAATAGCCACAAAACCCATAAAATACCTAGGATTAAATCTCACAAGGCCTGTATAGTAATACCCACATGAAGACAACTCTAAAACTTTACTCTAAGGGCACAAAAGTAGACCTGAACACCATGCTCCTGGATGGAGAGGCATATCATAAAAATGAGAGACCTTCCCAAAGCAATCCATATATTCAGTGTAATCCCAATCTCAATTTAATAGGATTGCTTGATGAAATGCGCCAAGCTGATTTCAAAGTTCATCTTGAAGAAAAAAATGTTTGAGAATGGGCAAGACATTTTTGACAAATGAATAATATGTAGGGGTCTGATTTACAAGTTATTGAAACCTTTATAAAGCTACCATCTTTAGAATAGTTTAGAAATGATGTCAGAACAGAACATTCATTCAATGGGAAAAAATAAAGATAAGTATATACAGGCATTTAGTGGATAACAAGAGAGGCGTCTCACGAACATGTGGACAACTCAGGTGGAACGAATGGGACGTTATTTTTAATAAGATATAAGAACACCAGTATCTCATCCTACACAAAAATAATCTCCAGGTGGAGGAAGGAGCTAAACATAAACACTATATAAAGAATTGAAAGAAAATATAAGAGATTGTTTTTATACCTTAGAGTGGGAGGACATACACAAAACCCAGGCAAAATGTCAATACACAGGGGCGCCTGGGTGGCACAGCGGTTGAGCATCTGCCTTCGGCTCAGGGCGTGATCCTGGCATTACGGGATCGAGCCCCACATCAGGCTCCTCTGCTATGAGCCTGCTTCTTCCTCTCCCACTCCCCCTGCTTGTGTTCCCTCTCTCGCTGGCTGTCTCTATCTCTGTCAAATAAATAAATAAAATCTTTAAAAAAAAATGTCAATACACAAATCCCCAAAACCAGAAAGAAAAAGATGGTCAGCTTTGAGTTTAAAGATTAAAAACATCACTATGATCAAAACGTAAACCAAAACCAAACACTATACCCATAAATAGAGTAAAAATCAGTGGGGGGCTAGGGGGGCAGATGTCACATATAATTAATGGGCATCTAGAAATCAATTTTTTTAAATAGAAAAAGGACAAGGGTTATAAACAGTTAATTCCCAGAAGACAAAATAAATTGGTCAAGAAGTGTATGAAAAATACACACTAATTTATAATTAGGGAAATACTAGTCAAAATTACTAGGAGATCAGTCAAATTGGCAAGAAGTAAAAGCTGGCCCGAGTGTGGAGAAGCCAGACGAATACCCTTGCTAGCGGTGTAAACGGGTCGAGTCCTTTGGGAGAGCACTTGGGTAATACTGAATGGCTTTCTGAGTGCATGTGCCCACCTACCCAGCAATTTTATTTCTAGGTGAATTTCCTCCACAAATACCAGCGTATGTGCCCCTCGAGGTATGTCTGAGCATTTCTGCGGAAGGATTGTTTCTATTAGGGAACCGGTGGCGTCAGCCTGAACGCCCACCCGAGGGGTGCTTATAACACAGCAGAGGGCACTGGTGCCTCCCCCGCCCAATTCTCTCCGCCCCCGCCTCGCAGAAGACAGGCTTCACGGGCACCAGCATGCAGACCACAGGACGGGACGAGTCTGAGCTAACAAAATGCGATCCCTCTCTGTCTCGAGTGGGGTGTCGTTAGCTTGGTGCCATGCCACCTCAGAGGCAGAGGTCCTCCTTCCTGAGGGAAGCAGCCTCGCCCTGAGGGAAAAGAGCCCTGAAGCCAGCCAGGCAGGCCTGGGTGGAAATCCGGCCCGGCCACTCACTCCCGTGCAAGGCCTCTGGGCCTCGGCTCTCTCACCTGTAAATGGGGAAGAACAGTAGTACCTAGCTTATATTCTGTGAGATTGATTGAGGGGCTCAGCTCCGTGCCTCACGTGTGGAGGGACCTCAGTCAGAGCCCGCTCTGACCTCCGTCTGCTGAGGCACCCACGTTCCCGATCTAATCAGTCACAGTGCAGTGCCAGGGCACACGGCTCGTGAGGTCCACTCAGAAGAGGCCTCGGCCCAAGGCCGGAGCAGTGGCCGCAGGCAGGGGCCTGGCCACCCTCATCAGAGCTCAGCGCAGACCGCTTCACCGAGCGCAGCCACGGACACTGCCCTTCACTCGCAAGGGGAGCGAATTCTCGCCTCACACACAGCTCCCCCTTCGCTGGCCAGCAGACAGCGTGTTCTTTGCGGGAACCGAGCGGCCCTCCATCTGTGCTCACTGAGCACTGTCAGGGCTTGGCGGTGACCAGAGTGTCCCACTGCCCACGGCCACTTGCCCCCGCCGAACCACCCACCCTCTGCCCACGTGTGGCCCAGCACAGCCAGCCTGTACTGAGCTTCATCTCGCCACGCAGATGCCACGAAGGTCTCACTCCAGACGGCACAATCGAACATCCTCTGTCCCCATTTCCAAGGTGAACAGAGCTCAGCAGTGACCCAGAGGAGCTGCTCGTAAGGCCGCCTTGGGCATCTCTTGCAAGTCTGAGCCCACGGCCATGCAGAGGGCAGCACACCGCTACCACACGGCCCTGACCTTCTCTCTACGGAATGGGGCGGGAGGATGGAGGGACCTTTGTGTCCAGGCAGCCTCTGGCCCTCCTCCCCGTAGCCTCTAAGACAAGCCAACCTTCCTGATGTGACTTCAGAGTCAGAGCGCTCTTGATTGAGGGGCATGGAGGTGGCCTCTGGCACAGGCTGCAGGGAATCCTGGCCTCTCCACGGGCTGACGTCAGACTGTAGTCTGCTCTTTCTCTGCAGTCATCCGTGAGCTAAGCCCACAGCCAACCCCATATCATACTAGTTCTCAGGTGTCTGGCTCGGACGGGGCACTTTCCAGCCAATTGTGTGGTAAGTTTCTCGGAAGACGAGACACACAGTTTCAACATAAATCACTACAAAATGCTGGCATCCCAGTCCTATGCCACGCATAATGCAGAAAGTATGGGCATACCCAAACTTACTAGGAGACCCATTTTTGCTCACTTCCCCCACCTTCCCACACAATCCAGAAGCCTCTTGGCAGGCATCACAAGCACCTCTTTTGTACACTTGCAATTAAGGGGAGATCTCTAATTAGGTGGCTTTTGTTCCCAGGACAATGTTTGTACACCTTCACACTAAGTCGAAAGTGGCTTCCTTCTACATCTTTGATGACAGGCAAAGACACCTGGTGTCCTGGTCTTTGTCACACACCGTGATGCCGCGGTCATGTATGTGGGTCTCTGTTCAGCTTCCTTGCCACATTCACGGGTATTACCGAACCAGGAAATCTGGAAGGTCACGGTTCTGGTCCGGGTAAGGACTGGCTGATACCAGGTTTGTAATAGGGCAACTGGAGGTTCACGGAATGAAAGGGGGGTAGAGTGAGGGACAGCATTCCCGCTTGCCCATTATGGGGTTGAGGGTAGTTTCAGAACCTGACTCTCAGATAGGGTCAGTGGTCAGTAGCGAGGGGGTGTGGTGGGGCGATATGGGTTCCAGGCCTGACTGACAGTGGTGACCTTGAAAGGTGACCATGGAGACAACAGTGGCCAGAAGTCTAGGAGTGAGATACATCTGAGACCCCACTATGAGACTGGGGCTTGGCCTATGACTTGGTGTCAGAGTGGATCAGAGTCTGATACTGAATTACATGGATGGAAGAGGGGTGACTAGGAAATCCGGAGGCCATCTGGAGAGCACTTGTGAGGATCTGGGGACCAAGGTGGTCTGCACAAATGATACACACATTTGTGACCACATCATGATGGGGTGGAGACAGGGGGTGACGGTGTCACAATTCAGCCTAGGATGGCTCTCCAGGAGTATTTGCTCTAAAATGCCCATTTCCCCCCACTTTTGTTCTGTTCTTATTTTGGACTGTGCAGTTTAGACATGACCCAGACTCCTCTCTTGTCCTGATTCATAGCAACCAAAACAAGGACAATCGTTTACTGAGCATTTACCACATGTCTGACACTGAGTTAGATATTTCACATCCATTTTCACAGTGGGGACAATAACAAACAGTATCTTCATTCGATGGAAAAGAAATGGAGGTCCAGAGAGTTTCGGTAATCTACTCAAGGCCACACTGCAGGGAAGGGCGGAGCCAAGAGTCAACACCGCTCTATCTGCTTCCAACAGGGGGGCTCTTACCACTTGACTGTGTGGTGCATCTACCGCGTCAGAGAGGGGGAAAAAAAACTGGATCAGCATGTCAAAGAGCTTCCCGTCCAGTAGACAGAGAGAGCCCTATACCCGAATAGCTCTGACCAGTGTAGAATATTCAAGAGTGTGCAGAGCAAGACATCTTCCTTCCTTCCTGGGGATGAGGTGAGATGGTGGCAGAGGACCAAGGATGCAGAGCCACTGATTTCTGAGCGTCTTCTCCCCCGAGATGGAGGACTGGAGCTGGGAAGATTTAAGAACCAGGAGCTGCAGCTCCCATCAAGTTCTAGCATGCATCCCAGACTAGCCCCGCCTGGGACCAGAGCTTGCAAATTTGGCATCACAGCCATTGCTCGAAGAGCGCCAAGGAGCAGCCATGACACCGCAGGGTCCTAGAGCCACAGCACGGGCAGTATCATTCCGCATTTTCAAAACAGAGAAGAGAGTGGGTTAGATGCATACATTTTAGCGCAAGCCCTTCTCCTTCGGAAACTTCACAGTTAAAGCAGTGCTTTGTGAGCCCCATGCAAAGAGTGACAAGAACCAGCATGTGTCTCTAAGTATAAGTCAGGCCAAATGACATTGTTTCTTTTTCCAAATGTTCATGAGCCTGCAGAGAATGAGGGTATAGACAGCATGCCTAGGTTTCAACAATAGTAACTGAAAAAAGTACACAAATCCTTGTGTACCGAAGGAGGCCATGGTAGCCAAATGAGAACATCACTGCTTGGGTTTTAGCTGCTTTGAAAATAGCGTCAGAGTAGGGTAAGCGACTCCACTAATAGTCATAAAATAAAATAGCTTCTTTTCATTGGGTGCTTCCTATATGCCAAACCGCATTCTAAATAGTATTAGACATGGAATACGCCCTTGACAACACGGTGAGGCAGACACCGATACTCTACCTTTTATGGATGAGAAAATGAAGACACAGAGATGCCACGTCACTTGCCCTACATCACACAGCTGGCAAATAGCACAGTAGGACTGGAACCCCAGGCACAGACTCCAGAGCCCACACTCCTAACAATGATGCTAAGACTTCTCATTTGATAGATGACAAAAATCAGTATTCAAAATAATCTAGACTTGAAAAAGCCCTATGCATAGGTCCACAAAACAAAATTTCTGAAGTCACGTTCAACAGTGCAGAAAACAGGGGCGCCTGGGTGGCTCAGTCATTAAGCGCCTGCCTTCGGCTCAGGGCGTGATCCTGGCATTCCGGGATCGAGCCCCGCATCAGGCTTCTCCGCTGGGAGCCTGCTTCTTCCTCTCCCACTCCCCCTGCTTGTGTTCCCTCTCTCGCTGGCTATCTCTCTCTCTGTCAAATAAATAAATAAAATCTTAACAACAACAACAACAACAAAAAACAGTGCAGAAAACAGAAGGTCCAAATGGGCAGCATTTCCTGAAGGGACAAACAAAACCACTGGATGTTGGTGGCTGAACGTCTGGTAGGAGCTAGGGCCTGAGGACTGCACCCTGGTAAACAGTCAACAGTATCCCAGGTCAGAAGCAGATCCATCACATTGCCACCGAACTGAGCTCTCAGGTGAGGGTCCTGTGGTTCATTCTGGCAACCACACCACATGTTGAGGGCTATCTTGATAAATGCGAGAGGTTCAGAAGGGCCAGCTAGATGGTGCAGTAAGAGACATCCTGTGCTTTGGGGAACACAGAACATGACGGGTGTTTAGCCTAAAGTGGGTGATTCAGGAAGGATGAGGAAGTCATCCTTAAACACTGCAGCTGCTGGCCTGCGGGACACTGGTCCTCAGTGGCAGACCCGCGGTGACAAGGGGAGGAAGGCAGTCCCCAACCCAGGGGCCAGAAAGCTCCTCAGTGATGGATGACGGCTGCCTGGCAATGGAGCAGAGCCGTCTTGCAAAATCTATCAGCTGTCTGTCATCACAATATTCAGGTTGTTGGAGAGAGAGGTTGACACTGAGGACGGATTTGGGTGGCAGGACCTCGAAGGCGGCCCCGAATGTTAACAATCTATGACTCCAAACACCCTCATGATGAAAAGCCCACAACAGAAACATAGCGCGTCCCCGGCTGTCAGCTTAAAACTTTGAGATATCCTATGCCTCCTGAGGGTTAGACCCACTCGGGTCAACAACTGTGAAAGGAAATTGTAGATGATAGAAGTGTGAAAGTGTGTTTACACAGGCAGCGCTGACCCTTCCAGAAACGGCAGCGACAGTTATGAATAGCTTTCAGCTGGCTGTCACAGTCCCTCAAATCTGCACCCCGGTGGATGAACCAGGCAAATCCAGGCACCTGGCAGGGCCGGTTGCCCTACGACTCTCGTTCATCTATGAGCCTTGTCGGAATTTTACCTCGAGGAAAGCACAGTCTGCCTCCCCCACAAAAACACAAAGGATGTATCTTCATGGGCAACATGGACCATGTATCAGAGTAACATCAAGCAGCCCTTTACCTCCAGAATGGGATACACGGTGTATCTCTTCCTAAAGCCCTGGTCAGCAATGGGTAAAGCAGCCCTCCTTCAATACTCTGCAACTCCTAGATTAATAGAGGTAGACACTTTCAAAGATCATCCCCGAAGCGGCATGCAGACGAGCAAGCAGTCCCCAGTTGATAAGACTGGATCCTTGTCTCAGGACATGTGACTGTGATCCTGGGGGGGCCTCCCTGCCCTGTCGGTCTGCAGTGGCACCCCCAAAGGTTTCCTCGTGGCCTAGCTCCTGCTGGATGGGGTGGGAGACCAGCTGAGTAATGAGCCATCATCCATTTATATCCTCTCCCTGTGCAACCCTCTGTGCTCACGTGAATGAGCCCCACCATTCACTTTCCTTTTGCCTCAGTTTCTCTCTCAGCCCTCTCTGAGCCCATTCTAATCAGGCCAAGCTTCCTCTTCCATTTCCCATTAGCCCCAGCTAATGCTGTGCCCTGGAGGTCTCTACACTGCTCTAACCACCCCAAAGTGAGAATGATGCAGACACTGAGCCAGGAAGGGTGGGGGTGTTCTGAGAACTAGTGAGACCCTCCCTTGAAACACATAACCACTGACACACACTCACACACTCACACTCCTATCCCACCCACCCCAGCTCTTCTGCAAGCAGGTATTTGCAGTCTCTGTCTCTCTTTCTCCAGCCTGATACACAGGGCACTAATGGGGAGGGGCAGGCACTAATGGGGAGGGGCAGGCACTGTGGTTCCAGTCTGCAGAAATTCACCCGATGGCCTTTCTCCCCCAGGATCCATAAAGCAGAGGACAGAGAAACTCAACCTAATTCTAAAGCAATGTTCTCAAAATTTAGCATGCTTCAGAATCACCTAGAGGGCTTGTTAAAACTAAGATCACCACCTCCCCCCACCCCTACTCCCTGAGTTTCTCATTCAGTAGGCCTAGGGAAGGGCTGAGAATCTGTATCTCCAAGCAGCTGTTGAGGCTGCTTGCCCAAGAACTGCATTTAAACAGCACTGCAGTAAAGAAAAAACCATCACAGGTGATCTTGGGGAGCGTGGCCTAGCAGGACTCAAGCCTGGTGGGAGAAGGTTTACAAGCCTCTGTCCTCACAGACATTTCACAATGCCCCGAAGGCCATCAGGCCTGGCTGCAGAGGACTTCCTTCTTTTTCTGCCATTCCAAGGCTCTTCCCACAGTCCGGGGCCTGGCGCCCTCCTCCAATCCACCCAGCCTGCCGGGGAAGACAAGGGTCCGGGCAATGCCACACTCCTGGGCAGTCCATCCAAGAAGCATAACCCCTGAGACAGAGGGATCACCCTGCTGCCCTGGGATGGTTGGGAAGAAAGAGGGGAATACCTTAAAAGATAAAGCAGGAGCATAAGAGAGAGAAAGTGGAGTGTGCAGAGACTGGGGAGGGAAGAATGGATTCCTACCCTTCTCTGGCGGTGGTCGATTCAAGAGTGAAAGCAGATTACCACCATTGCCGTGGCCATCAGCAGCAACCACCTAAGAACTACCAAATTTTAGCTCTCACGGCATGTGAGTTTTTGGCATTGGAGGCAGACAGACCTCCAGTGTACATCCATCATGTAATTCTCACAAGCTCCTGTTGTGGGTTCCACCCTGCCGGGTTCTGGCCACGAGAAGCTCCTGCTCGCACCGGCTGTGCTGGGCACCGGGGCAAACGGTCAGGATCCTCAGCCAGAGCCCCTGCTTCCCCACTCAGCTTCCCGGCCAATCTGTGCGAGTCACGAGCGGGGTCAGGGTGGTCCCCAGAGGACCCCAGCGGGCTCACGTGAGGGGACGGCAGAAGGGCCCAGAGGACAAGACAATGATCTCTGAAGCCCCTTCTTCATTACATTTCTATGATCGCTGCATTTGAAGAAGAAATGAAGAAACAAGACAAGCACTAGCTTGTCTCTGTGATCCATCAAAGTTTCTTCCATGTGCGTGACAGAAAAAGGGTTTTGTGGTCAGAAATGTAACAAGGAAATCATTGTTACACCAGTCCTTCTGCATAGTTGTTCACAGACAGCAATTTTATAAGGCATAATTATCTATTTTCACCTGCCTCATAAATTCCTCCTTTCCATTTCGTCCCCCAGTAAACTAGAAATTATTTAAAACCGAAGATGTGCATTTTGGTGTTCGGCTTCACACTGCTGTGCACGTCCTCCCGTGCCCCCGGCGGCTCCCTCTCCCCGCTGACCCTGTCACACCTGCCGAGCCGTCACACCCTCCCATGAACAGAAGCGTGTCTGATGCTGAGGAGGGGAACGAGCCCCTGAAAGCCAGTCTTGCTGGCCACCGCTCCTGCCCAGCTCCCTGGCCCCCGGGGAGCAGCTGGGGTCTGGGATGCTCGGGCTGTGCCTCCCGCCTGCGTCCACAGTGCATCCGGTCCCACGGGCCAAGGTGACTGTGCAGTCTGGGGCCCCGCCGTGGATTCTGCTGCGATGTCCGGGGGAGGTGTCCACCTGGACTCTCCCTGAGAATGTCACTTGTATTTTTAGAGCTCCAACATCCTCGCATGCTGGAAGCTTCCACGTCTGCTATAATCTTCACACTTTCCAGGGATGTAACCAAAGCAAGTTCTAACATCGATTGAGAGTTTACTATGAACCAGGCATTGGGCCAAAGACTCTATAAAACTATTTTGCTTAATCCTGGCAGAGGTGTGAGGATGATGGAGAAGGAAGAAGGGAGGTGTGCGTCCCTAGAACTGTATCAGGAACATCACAGGAACTCTGAGGCACAGGGCCCATTGGGCCCCCTCCTCTGACTTCGCTCAGAGCTCATACCAGTCCCTGTGACACTGCCTTGGGGTACACCCAAATCCCTGCCGAGTCCATGAAGCTCATCAAGGACAATGCTGGACACATAGGGCTGCCACCAGGGACTCTCAGAGGTCAAGGGGATCCTAGGCTTTCCCGGGAGAATAAGAAGAACATGAAGAAATGTCCACACAAGCCTACACAAGTCATCAGGCACTCTAAATGTTTACATTAATTGAGAATAAATTAACACTATAAAACTACTATGAATATATATGTGCTGGTCCCAGGAGACTAATAGGATTCATTAAAAAATACTAATTTTACTGCACTATAGATATTTCAGCTTCGTAAAAGAACACATTTTAAATCATGAGATTCCTTATAAAATCTTCAATGTTGTCCGGGAATGAGTATGACTGATGATATAATCTCCTTTAAAGATGATGGCAATGGGCCAAAACTGGGGCCTTCCAGGCTTCAAGGCCTGGGCTCTTGGACACTCCCAACAGTGTCTCCTTTCCCTGACACCCACCTAGACATTGCAGAAGCCACTGAAGGACAGAGCTCTCCCTTACCTCGGTCTTCCCTGTGCCTTGCTGGGCCACAGTGGCTTCCTGGTTGGATGGATGGAGAACCACACTTGCAAAGTGAACAACCACCTGTGCCCCCGCCCCCACCCCCGCCACCTCTCGCAGGCTGGCCCGGGCCCATGCCTGGCTGCCTTGCTCCGCCTGAGGAACAGGTCAGGGCCCCCAAGGGTATAATGCAAGGCCATGCCTGGCCTCAAAAGCTCCAGATATGCTTCTTGTATCTGAAAAATTATTTACTGTGGTGATGTGCGATGCCTTTTTAAGAGAACAGATGGCACCTCCAATTAGAATGCTTTAAAAGGAAACCCTAATGAGATTATAAAAGCCAACAAATTGACTTTTTCATACAGTACTTCCCTGGCACACAATAAATCAAATATATAATGAGGCTCAATAAAATAATAGGTTTATTTACACTTGTTTGGCCTACTATTGTGTTTCAGCCCAGCTCGGCCTCCAGGTGCCTCTTTAAGTACCTGCCCCTGCAGGCCAGGACCAGGGGCTGGAAAATGCGTCCATGAGCTGCTCTGGGACCTGGCCTCCACAGACAAGTGTGGCTTTGATCTGGCAATTTCTGGTCTGACCCTAGGGTTCTGTATCTAGGGGCAGAAGAGCACAGAACTATGGAAAGGGTGTGGGGAAACATACAGGCAAGTCTAGCACTCATCCCCACTCTGGACGGTGGCAGGTGGGGGGTGTGGGGGGGGGAGATTTTAGTGGAGCCACAGGGGGCGAGGAAGGTGTGCCTACCGTCACAGGTAGCTGGACCAGAGATGGGAGAGAAAAGCCTGTGAGGTGTGATTTTCATGAGGTGAACTCCGGATATGGGTAGGCAGAGCAGAATGATGGTCTGCAATGTGCAGACTGAAGGCTTTGGGACAATACTATTCATACCAGGAATTAGTCCTGTTGGTTCAAGTGCATCAGGTTAGATGGCTGGAAGATCAGGCTTCAGAGGTGGACGGGAGAGGGGCTGTATAGCCAGGAAGACAGCTCCCGTCGGCATCCTGAGCATTTGGTCATTGGCCTACCATCCGTGTAGGTGACCTTCGGCAGGGGCTGGATGGATTTACAGGGTGTGTCTGCCGAAGTGGGAAGCTGGGGGCCCAGACTTTTATTTGCAAGAGTTAATGTACAGAGACAGACCAGCCAGCAAAACGGAGTGCGTGGCAGAGGCGAACGGGAATGGTTTTAGGAGGGGAGCTGTGAGGCCCTGGGCATTTGCTTTGGCACTCATGGAGACTAGTCTTTGGTATCAATGTCCAGGCAGCAGTGATTCAGCTTCGAAAGAGGAATATTAAACTATGTTTCACATGCTCACAGACACCCACAGGGGAACCTCAGAAATCAGTGGGGATGACAGTACCACTGGAAGATAGGGACTCCAGTGAACAGAAATGGAATAATTTCTGTTCATATCAAGCACCAGAGAGGGAGGTCTGGGGAAAATCCTCTTACAAGAGGATGAACTTTTCCTTGGTTCAAATCTATAAGCATTGATCGATCTAAGAACCTTGATCTAGAATACGCTTTCATTCCTCTTCTTTCCCCAGCAAAGGTTACATACACTGCAAGGCGAGAATGAAGAAATTCTTCTTTTCAGAGCTGAGTCATTTTTTTTCTGTCCATCAAATTGCAAGTATGTATGAAACATTCCCTCTGTGCCCTTCTATCCTGGGGGTGGGAGGAAGGGATTTGATTCAAAGAGGTGAAGGGAAGTCTAGGGAATCAGGCAACAGCATCTAATGAAGAAGAAAGTTGTAGCAAAACTAGAGGCTGACCTGGAACACTGACTTCCAAATACAATAAGAATAGTTGAAAAAAAAAAATCATCCCTGTTTCAGGGCTACAACACTTAGGGGAGTGGGACCAAGTTCTCTAAAGCACTGTGCAGGGAGAATTAGTGCTTTTTATCTCCCCATGATTGTGGGGGAGAAGAGTGAGACAAAATTCTCCCCTCCCCAACTTCCACCCAGGGAGTGGAGTTGCCCCCTATCCACTTTTGGCAAGATGACTGTCCTTCCCTCCACAACAGAGAATGGGAGAGCAGTGAAGCTGATGCATTAGCCCCAGACCCAGAATTTCTGTCTCAGAGATGCATGCTGTGGCCAGAACTCTGGTCTTATCATTTGGCAGGGGCACAGGTTCTGCACACTACTGGGCACTGGAAGGGACAAAGGGAGATGAACACATGATCCTGGCACACGAAGACTTTCATTTGATAACTGAGAAAGCAAATTCCAAAATAATTGGGCAATTAATAAAATTATTAGACTTTGAGAAGAGCCTGGACACTGAGACACAGGAAGTGCAGTGAAGGTAGAGAATATTGTCAGCTGTCAGGACCAAGGGGGCTTCTTGGACGAGGTGACTAGGAATTGTTGCAATAGCCTAGTGGATCTTGATTTTGCACTCAACAACTCTCGAGGCTGTCATTTTTAACACCTGGTGGGCAGAAATTGTCTTGCTCCGGTGGGAGGTGCACTTTCCCATTTTTTAAAAAAGATTTTATTTATTTGACAGAGAGAGAGAGAGCACAAGCAGGGGGAGCAGCAGAGGGAGAGGGGGAAGCAGGTTGCCACTGAGCAGGGAGCCCAACGGGGGGGCTCGATCCTAGGACCCTGGGATCACGACCCGAGCCGAAGGTAGACGCTCAACTGACTACGCCACTCAGGCACCCCAACACTCTCCCATTTGAGAGGAGGAGGTAGGAAAGAACATAATAATCTTGATCCTGGGCTATTAAGCAGAGGGGCTCTGCATGCCCAGCCCAGGAGCTGTCCGCTTCAGCACCACAATCAGCATTTCTGCTCTGTACTGCAATCTGGTGTTTTAGTCTCCCCTGCCCACCACTTGCACTGTCAGGGAACCAAACTCCACAGCCCAGAGTCCTTACTAGACACTTACTAGTGCATGCCACTTCTGGGGGGTCAAAATCCGCTCTGTAATAGCCGGTCCGACAGGTACAGATGGGAGATGCCTCTGAAGGGGATCTGCTGTTGGAGGGGCAGTGGGAGCACCCCTCAGCTTCCTGGCTGGCCTTGAACATCCCGGCGGGGCAGGCTGGAACACAAAGAGACCATCTGAGAATTAATGGAAGAGTGGCAGTCAGAAGCCCTTTCTTGGATATGGAAAATGAAAGGTCCTGCCCCCTTGAAAAGGACATTGAGATACCTCCTTGCACAAAGTGAGCATTTCGGATTGCGGAAACCCCTATTTAACACTTCCTATTCTTTAAACATCCTTAGTGAAATATACTTTCCATGGTACCAATGGCCTCTCTCACTTGAACAATATGAATAATGATTCTTCCCTTTCAGGTGTGTTGAAAGATTTAATTGAGAAAATGAATCTAATGTATAGCTCAGTGTCTGGGACATAAGTGCTTTATAAATGGTTATTCCCTCCCTCTTCCACCTGGTTAACAGCCAGGGCCTCACCCTGAACCACTCATTGAAAAAAAAATCTCTCCAAATATCCTCGGATGGAGAGGGTTCCTGGTTTATAAATGGATGGGACACATGGTTCTTAAATGTCATGTTGCAACACACATGAGGGTCACTGTAAGCTGTGTTAACAAGCACTTGTTATGAATGATGGTAAAGAACTGAAATTCATGAGTGATTCTTTAAAAAGAAATTAAAGTGATTTCAAGGTTACTGGCTTAACAACATCATTCTCCCTTAATTGCATTATGAAATGCTTCTGGGGGTGTGGCAAAAAAAGAAAAGAAAAAAAAAGAAAGGATGGTTTTGCAGGCAGTGCACCAGGGAATGTGTCACGCACTTGGTGTCATCTATCATGTATATGGCAGTGGAGAAGGTTGGGAATGCCTTGGACAGCCCAATGCCCACTAGAGGTATCCTCAGACATGAGGCATGTTTTCTTAGTTCTCTGTGTGGTCAGGCCATGAGGAGCCATGCCCCAAAAAGCCTAGGTCCAGGCCATCCCTCAGGCTTTCACCATGTTTCATCTATAGAGACCTTCTACTCCAGACATCTGGTCTCCTCCTTGCAGATTCCTCAAAAGACTGCTTCTGCCTGTCCTACTTCCCTGAGGCCCTTCCTCACCATTACAGCTCTGGACTCCTCTTGTCCCTGGGAAACCTGCTCTGACTCAGCCTCCTTGGAGGCAGAGTAAAACTTACTGCATGGTTAACTTATTTGACTTTCTCATTAATTCATTCGAGAAACATTTATTGTGACTCTTCTGAGAATCTGACCCAGGGAATTTAGAGAACAGAGCCTGCCCTCAAGGAGCTCTTGGTCTAGTGTAGTCATACAATTATAATACAGTGTGGTTGTTGCTGTAACAGAAGTACCATTATAATGGCTTCTACTTACATAAAGCTCATCTTATCAAATACATTGTTCCCTCTGGAAAGTACAGAATATTTTTTAATAATAGCAGTAGCCATCATCTGTTAAACATTCTTGTTAAGTGCCTTGCATGCATTACTCTATGGGGTAGCTATTATTATATCTATTTTGCTAATGAGGAAATTGGGACACTGAGAGGTTAAAAAAGTTGCCCAGAATCACACAGTGGGAGAAATGATAGTGATGATATACATATAAACTATTTGAAAAATACCCACAGCTCTTTTACTGAGACAAGGAAGGACTATTTCCTATGTTGGGAAATTTTTCTCAGCTCTTTGCTCACTTGAAGTGAAGTACAGGGTTTCAGTTACTCTGGAAATGCCCTGGGGCAGGAGCTCATCTCTGATGCAAGGTAATTTCCAAAACGGAATGCTCTGGGACAGCATAACCCAAGGGGTTCCATGAAGTCCATGTTCTTTGGGTTGTTAACACCTGTCACTTATAAAAGGGTTCTGTGGCCAGATATTTTGGAAACGTGTATTGAAAAAGTTAATCTCACTTTTTATTACAGAATTTCTCAGAACTTCCAAAAAAATGGATTACAGAATGCTGTTTTCTCACCAAGACGCCCTATTTTGTAAGAGCATCCCCTGAGATTCAAGTTCCACGGAACACACTAGCATAAATGTTGTCTAGATGATCCAATAAGGTTCTTAAAGATTTCTGGTTGCAACCCACAAAAAAAAGGGCCACTTGCTGACCCACCTCAGCACGTTCAAAAGCAACTTCTCAGCGGAAAGAAAAAAATTACATTTTTACTAAAGACTCAACAAATAAAATATCAGCAGTGTCCCTGAGTGGCAAACCCAAAGTAGTCTAGAATTTGGCTTACTGATCTGTCTTTCCAAGCCCACTCAGTAAAGCCTCTCTCTCTTTCTCTCTCCTCTTCCCTTCCTTCTTTCTGCATCTCTTCCTTGTCTCCTGTGAGAAGCATTTGACCCTTTCCATTAAAAATCACCCAGCGTTGCTGGGCCATTCAGTTCTGGAGCTAAAGAACACAGAGAAATCCCAGGCCTGTGCTGCCCAAACACAGCAGAAGCCTTTTCCCTGGAAAGCGGGGGAGGAGAGAGTGGTGAATCGCATGCATTCATTGGGTCTTCTGTTACACTGTAATTTCCTTAACGTATCAGTCCAAGAGGAACAAGGTGTTTTCACTTTCTTTCCAACATTTAAAAGCCGACTTGCTTTACATTTAATAAGTTAACAGCATAAACAATCATCCTGAGATCCACAAGTAGCAGAGGATTTAGGAAGCGCCTTCCTTTGAGATTTCTGATGGGGGAAGCACAGAACTGGGTGCCCTGAAGTCTCTAGATGCTACAGAGGCTGCAAGGAGAGGAAATGAAGGAAAACAGGTCCAAGCTGAACTTTAGGGAAAGAAGGTCAGAGAAAGGTTAGGGAGAGAGGTCCCAGGAGGGGCTGTGACTCCGTCCTTTCCAGGACAATGAACACCGGGCAGTGATCAAACAGCCTGGTCCCATTCCTGGCTCTGCTGGTTCCTAGCTGGGTGACCACTGGAAAGCTATGTAATGCCTCAGAACCTCAGCCTGCTCATCTGTAAAACGGATCTATAACAAAGAAACATACACTTCTCACACTTCCCACCAGTCATTAGAATTTAATAAACTCAAATATGAGAATGTACCTAGCAATAATAAATGCTAAGTAATACTAATTTCTCCCTACTGCTTACCCATTCCCTGTTGAAAAACAAGTTTTCTTTGCAGGAACTTTCAGAATTCAGGGTTGGAATATAAGTTTTGAGGGGTGCCTGGGTGGCGCAGTCGTTAAGCGTCTGCCTTTGGCTCAGGGCGTGATCCTGGCATTATGGGATCGAGCACCACATCAGGCTCCTCTGCTATGAGCCTGCTTCTTCCTCTCCCACTCCCCCTGCTGTGTTCCCTCTCTCGCTGGCTGTCTCTGTCAAATAAATAAATAAATAAATAAATAAATAAATAAATAAATCTTTAAAAAAAATAAAATAAGAATATAAGTTTTGAGTCCCAAAGCAGGCAAATCAATCTTGGAACCAAGTGAAGAATGTGTTTCTGCACAGATTATTTCTGTTTTGTATAACGGTGAATGACTATATCTGTAAAATATATTTTATAAGTAATTATAAAATGAATGAATCTCCTTAATAATCAGATGCCATAAGTTAACATTTTAATAAAACCTGTGTCTAGGCATCCCCTAATTTATAAAGAAGCAACATTTCTAGGTTCAGTTATTAAACTTTTAGAGTGTAACTTGTAAGCACACTTGAGCTATATTTTCTCATAGAATTAATGCTTTAAATAATGGTTAAAGTGCCAGGCTGGCCCACAAAACCTTTTTAACTCATCTTGTATCAGACAACACTAATAAGAAAAAGAAGTTAACAACATTGTTATTTTACTAGAAATTTAACATAGAAAAATAAATAAGAAAATTATGCTGCCCCTTGAGAAGATGCAGCTTTAATTAGAGGTGATACATGGGGCTTCTGGGGAGATTCTAACAAAGAGTATTTAGGCCAACGGAAGCAAAAGCAAATGGTCTCAGCTCAGAGAAGTCCCCGGAGTAGGTAAAGCCGCTGGGAGTAACAGTGAAGAGCGGCGGGCACTCTGGCAGCCTGCAGCCGGCACACCTGCCTAAAGGCTCTACAGTTTCACAAACATAATACCGGGATCGACTACCCAAGCACATCGCCACACTTCCAAGTCATTTCGAGGTAGATAACACAGTTCTTAGCTTTAATATCATTAAAGCAAAACTCAGGGTTTTTATATCTCTTGATAGGAAAGTATGGTCAGCACTATCACTGCAGCTACGAATGAGCCCCTCATTCAACAAATGTTTACAAAAGATCCGCCCGGAGCTGGGCACCTGGCCAGGAGGCCAGAGCAGAGGGCAGGAGGTGGGGGGCAGGCGTTGGGAAGCACTCTTCCAGGTCGGGGAGGCAGGCAATGGGAACGAAAGCTGATTCCCGCATGGCACAGTCTGTGTGCTACTTGTGTGTACACGGGCTGAGGGGGCTGGTCAGGCGGGATGTGCACCACGACGAGGATCCGTCGTTAGGAGATGAGGACCATAAGCAGCATTTTCTTGTGGCAACTAGGAGGCAAGTCTCAGGAGAGACAAAGACAAAGCGAGAAGGGAAGAGGTGGAAGAACAGGAGAGGCAGGGAGGGAAATGAGGTCAGAGAGTGCCCAGCCCCGCCCTGGATGTCAGCCTCTCAGCCGGAAGGGTCTCATTACTATTCCAGGAGGCGGGTGGGAAGGGAAGAGCCGTGTGCGCCTGGCTGTGTATTGGCAGGAGACCTTTGTCAGCGAGACACCTGTGAGCGGGAGGGCTGTAGGGTTCTGCTGCCGGTGCATCCCAGATTGCTTTGTTTCCTTCAGAAAAGGGGGTTTGCTTCCCTCCATTGCAAGTAATCACGGCTTAGACAGGTGACAAATGGAGTTTTTGGGTGGCACCTTCCCATACAGGCCTCCTTCCCCACCCCGAACTCTGGCAGAGAAGAAGAGACAGGACCTGAGTTCCAGGTCCCTAAGCGTGTGCATATTTGCCATTCCCCAGGCAAAACACACAGCCTTTCTCTCCCCTTTCAAGTGACAAGGGACCAGTACATGTGACCTCTAACTGATATCCAAAGGTCACCTTGAAACGCCCGCCCAACTTCTCAGAGCCTCAACCATGTCACAAATGACCTGGAGCTTACAATGCTCTGGAGAAACCCCTCCCCTCCCGTCTCTGTGCGCAGGCTTCCAGTGACACTAAATCCTTCACCTACAGTACTATTACTTTATACAGAAACAGATTAAGTGTCTCATAAACAGTGCAGTGATTGAGATAATGGAAAGCGCCTCTCGTCCGCATCTGCAGCATCAGGTTATGAAGCATTTCCAAGCAGCCAGGAAAAGGAAATTAATAGACGCAAGAGGGAATAACCACTTTTATGCAATTTCCTCAGGAGATAGTGGACCATCTAATCTTTATTGGGGCCCTTTAACCTGTCACTCACCACTCACCAGAGCCTCTTTAGCTCTCGTGATTTTTCCCCGATATCCAAGGAAGATAAAATGAAAACCTCCAAACATTATTTTATAATTTTCGTACGTGGAGGGCGCGCGTTGCCTCTGCCCCTCCCCCACCCAGTGAAGCCTCAAAATACAATGTTTTTATGCAGCAGAAATGTGGGAGAGCTTAACTATTCCCGGTGCATGGTCCAGGGGGTCACAGCTACTCTGCAGGAAGGAAATCTCTCCTTGCATTTTAAATGTGATTCTTCCTTCCACCGCCGCCTTCTGTCCTTGCTTTCTTTTTAATAATCTGATTACTTCTCCTGATCTAATTTTTTTCCCCAAATGAGTTTGCAAAGGTTCATGCCAATGAATATTCATCCCCTGCTTAAGAAGCGGGTGCCTTTTTTCTCGAAGGCAGGTGCAGCTCAGCAGCTGGCTCAGGAGGTCTGCCTGCCTCGAGGGGCGACAGTGAGCTGGGCCAGGCACTCGCTCCTGGCCAGGAAGAGAGGCTCACAGCCCTTAGCTCAGCTCTCTGCTCCCTAAACCTCCCCTTCCTCTCCACACCCTGCTCCCGCACTGTAAGAAAGGCGGAAGAGCCCCTTGGGAAGCTGCTGAGCACTATGAGATGGACCTGGTGGTGGCAGGTGGGGGAGGGACACAAGACAGTAGTACGTGCGCACAGCTCTGCACAGCTCTTCCCAGAGGTCTTGTGGCCCCATGTGGAGCCTGGTATTTGGAGTCATTCCTGTGGCCGACTGTCTCCAACACCTTCACATTATTGGTGGCTGACACCATGGGTAACTGACTTTGGAACTCCAGGCATAAAGCTCCAGGGAAGGGAGGTGGCCCTGGACCCCTGAGATTCCCCTGTCCACTCTTAACCAGCAGTCTTTGCTTTTCCTAGAAATGGATCTGCCTGAAAAACCCCAAGACAACCCAGTGGGAGCTCAGCTGAGCAGGGCAGGTCAGATCGGGCTGTGTACCGAGAAAACCCCTACACCAGCCATGGAGGTACCCCAGGCCGGAGGTCTTGAGCAGAGTGAAGGGGAGCTGTGAAGGCTGCCTGGAGAAGCT
Source organism: Ursus arctos (assembly GCF_023065955.2). NCBI lineage: Eukaryota > Metazoa > Chordata > Mammalia > Carnivora > Ursidae > Ursus > Ursus arctos. Next base: position 27,062,252 of record NW_026622875.1, read on the forward strand.
AGCTGAGCATAGGCCTTGAAGGACAGGTAAGAGCTGAGGCAGAAACGGGAGGGTGGGGCAAAGGGAAAAGAATGTGCCAAGACAGACAGCAGGGCTCTGGCTTGCCCAGGGAAACTTTGGGTGGTCCTGGACGTTGCTAGGATTGCAAAGCATTTAAAGGGGCCATGCAGGAGGCGGGCAGGGGGAACTTTCACTTAAATGCCGACCTGCACAAACGAAGCCAAATGGGTCTGCAGTTTCTGCCTCCCTGGGCCAGGTGCCAGCTGTAATGGCCTGTGCAGAGGGGATACTTAGCTGTGTCACACACTTGTATCACTCTTGGTGACACTTCCTGAAATTGATGAATGCTGCAGGCACCACGACACAGACAAGACTGTAACTTCCCGTGCTATTAAGCTGCTCAGACGGCGGCAGCAGCAGCAAGCCCAGAATGCATCAATCAGCATGGAAGTTGTTAAAAAGGTGGGGTGGGGACAGAGGCCTTTGCTTTGGCGGAATGGGAATGGGGAGATCACCGGTCAGGACTGAAGGATGACAAACAGAAAAGCAGTGTCCCAAGGGGAGGGCTAGGCACTTAGGTCCTTGTCAGTGACGGCAGCCAGGCACAGCACAGCCAAGGCCAGGTCCAGATAGCGGAGGCTCTTTGGGCCCCAGAGCCTCTCAGAAGGGAGTTCAGAGCTGCGTCCTACAATCTCAGCCCAAGGTCAGTGTGGTTAGAGTGGGGTAGCCACAAGGCAAACCGAGGTGTTTCCTAATGGTAACTGTGGTCTCTAGACCAATGGCAGCAGCATCCCCTGGGAACTTGCAGAAATACAGTCTCAGACCCCAGTCCGAACCTACTGAACCAGAAACCCTAGGGTGGGGCCTGGGGATCTGAGCGTTAGCAAGCCCTCCAGGAGACCCTGAAGTGTTCCACGTTGAGACCCACTGCTCTAGACCCCTTGGTATAGTGGAAACATCATGGCCTTGGGCTCTGAGAAAACTGTCACTTAACTGGTTGGGTGATCTCAAGTAATTTACTTAACGCTTGGAATCTCAGCCCCCTCCTCTGTAAAACAGGGTGCTAGGGTAACTTCGTGCTTATGGTTTGTGAAGATCCGTGTAATGTACATAAACTTCCTGGAATGTAGCCTCTCCTCCATGAATAGCCACTGGATGTTTTCTGTGAGAAGACAGGCTGAATTCAAAGTATTTAAGTTGACCACTTACCCTGGAGCTGTGCTGGGCACCAGGCTACACCAAGGGCTGAAACACACCAAGGTCCCTCCCTGATGGAGTTGACATCCTGGGGGAGGAAGGCAGACTCTAAACGAGAGATTCCAACGGCGGGAATCAGTGTTGGAAGGCCAGAGCAGGAATCTAACCCTATCCGGGAGGGTCTTGGGCAGGTAGCATTCAAGACATGATGAGGAAATAAGAGCCGTACAGATTGGCAGAGGTCAGACTGGTTAGTGAGGGGAGACAGAGAACGCTCCACATGGAGAGAGCAGCATGTACAAAGTCTCAGGAGCAAGGATGTGGCTCAATCCAGAAACTGAGAGCAGTGTTTCTGTGGTCAGGCAGAGGGCACATGTGAGGTGGGCAGGCGGGGGTCAGGTGGCAAGGAGGAGGCTGTCTGCAGAGGGAACCTGAGACCATGTCATCAAGCCTCTGGGCCTTACTATCATTAGGTCCATGGAAGCCACTGATGGACCTAAAATTGGGGAGAAAGGCGATCAGGTTTTTGTTTCTGAAAGATCACACTGGCTGCTGGGAAGAGAAAGAATGGGAAGGGTGGGGACAGTTAGGGGGAGACATGGGGGCCCAGAAAGAGTGATGATTATCAGAGTAGTGGGAACAGAGAGAAGCAGAGGGATTCGAGAGTCATTTAGAAGAGGAGGACCTGGTGACCCATTGGGATCACTCATTTGTTCAGCAGATACGCACTGAATTCCTACTGGTACCGGAAAACCCACCCTCCACATTTCATTCAATTGAGTTGGACATTTTCCTCTTTCTAGAGCTCTCTTTTAAACATCCAATGCCCTGGCCATGTGTCCCCCGTCTCTATGATTTTGAGGTGGTTAGGAATGCCATTTGGAAACAACCCAGAGCAGGGAAGGTGGGGTGAGGACTCGCTCAAAAACCAGGACTGGTTTGGCTCCTCTGGGAGCTGGCTGTGATTGCTCCCAAGTCTGTGGCTGCTCCCTACGTCTGTATCAGTCTTCAGACTCAGGAATCCTCAGCGTGCCCAGAAAAGCCTCCCAGACTTGGTAATGGGACAGGGAGGAGCTGCTAGCCGGAGATCCAGCCCTGCATCTACTTCATTTCACTGGACCCTGAAGGTGCAGCACTACCTGAGCCCCTCCCCCACAGGCCACCTGGACAGCCAGGAACCACTGAAAGCCCCCCGTTGCTTCTTAAAGCTTTAGCCCAACAGAGGCTTTCCTTTTGATATGTGAGTCTCGTTCACTGCACACAATGCATTTGGGGGCAACTTTCTATGTGCCCTGAGTTAGAGATGAGAATCACTTTCCTTACAGCAGGGAGAGAACAGGGCTATTGCTGAAGAGTAGGGACAGATGTGCAGGGGATCAGAGGAGAGACGGAGCCTGGAGGAGCCCCCAATCCCGAGGTAGCAAATGTCCAGATGGGGATGGAATTCTCAAAGTGTTGGGCTCAGGGGAGTCAATGTCATAGCCAGGTAGTGAGCCTGTGCTGGGGGCCGAGGCTGGGGCGGGGAGTGGGGGGTCTATCCTTTAGAAGAGAGCAGCAGCAGCCTGCCAGCAACCAGGATAGATTTCTTTAAGGGAGTATGGCCTCCCCATTTCCCTCTCCCTCACCAAGGAGATGCTTCACAGGGCCCCTGGAACCCACAAACAGGACGGTGAGGGTCAGATCACTCTGGGCACTCCGAGAGCCCCCAAGGTCATCTCTCCTGATTGGGCCCATTGGGTCACCAGCGCTGCCAGGCCTAGGTTTCCTTTTCTACACCAGGGGGGTGGGCAGGGAATCCCCAGATGTCCCCTCCACAGGCCCCGTCTCCATCCGCGTCAGAGCTCGGCTGCCAAAGTTCTAAAAACACCATCAATCTGGTAGCTCTGGGCAGCAGGCTAGGGGGACATATGCTGGCAGTCAGGCGGCTTCCCACGTTTTCAGACTGAAGTGTTTACCCTTTGAGAAAAACCTATTTTTAAGTACTTCCCCTGACACAGACCTTGATGGATTCCCTTAAAAAATAATTTATAACCAAGTTCTTAAGATAAACGAAGGTGACTTCTCACTGTGTTTCTCAAGGCTGGACAATGATGAGAAGCCACCCAGGGCTCCTCACTCTTTCCTGTGGGCCAGGGACATGGGCTGGCCACCTGCACACACGCAGATGGCTGGGTCTGGTGAGTCATCACACCCAGAAAAACAGCACTGCTTTCCTGCTCCCTCTGCTTCTCACAGAGTGGATATGAAAAAAAAAGAAAAGAAAAGAAAAAAAAAATAGAAAAAAGAAAGAAAAAAAAAGAAAAAAGAAACAAAAACCCAACCCTGTTTGGATGCATCACGCAAATATCATTCCCCCTCCAAAACCTGACAAAGCAAACAGTACTCCTCTCGTAGGAAGGCTTGTTAACTGTTTCCCCTTTCCAAGCTTCCTCACCCCAGGGCTTCGGCGAGTCCACAAATCACCGGTAGCCAAAGCGGGAAAAGACCTTAGAAATACCCTAGAACAAGGTTAGCCGGCACAGCTACAATCACAACCTCACGGCCGCCCGTGGCAGACATCGCTAATCAATCACGGCGCTCACCCCCACTCCGCCCAGACCAGAGCTCCGGATCTTTAACACAACGCCCCAGGCAGCTGCTCCCCGTGGATCAAAGACGGCACATCCCATACATAGGATGGGGAAACTAAGGCCCAGAGAAGGCAAAGAATGACTTGGCCAAGGGTGCACAGTCAGCAGGGGACGCACACCAAGCCACAGGGTCTGCTCCGCCTGGCCACGTGGCCCACTCACGAGAATGAGCCTGCCGCAGCTCTGCGGGGCTCACCCCCAGCCCCGCCCCCGCCGCCCTCGACTCCTTCTCCTTCTCATCTGGGAGGTCAGCCCCGCAGCACAGCCTCCTCTCCGGCTGGGATGCTGGGGCACCTAATTATTCTCTCTGTGTGCATCCGGGGAAGAGCTGCATTATGTTTAAGTAAGTGTAGCTAAGAGGTGGCGCATCTCGAGAGAAGGTCAAGTGCTGCATATGTATAATATAAGATTAAGATTTTCCCCTTCTGTGGTGTACTTGATAAAATAATTTTGCTGTGACCTTTACAGAAACCCCGGAGTAGAAATGGGCACAGTGGAATTTCCAGCTTCTCCCCAGGTCACAAAGTCATAAACACATAAATCTGTAACGATATTATACACCATTCAATGGGGACAAGTGAGCCAAAGAAATGATTTTTATTTTACGGTAATGATGGAGCAAAAGCTTTGAGGCTGAGCTGCTCAAGCTGTATTACCAGAGCTGTTTGACAGATAAAAGACAGGAGTCCTTCCTCCACACCGCCTTGGGCTTGCCTGTCCACCAAAGAGTGTGGGCTGGGCCTCCCAGCAGAAGGTGAGAAAGGGGGCCTGTCTGAGGTCACAGAGCAATCACAGTTCTGTCTGACTGGCTCTGCCACTCCCTTGCCGGGAAGGCTTGCTCTGCCCCACCTCAGCTCCGCTACTGCAGGGACAGTGCAAGGAGCCCTTTGCAAGTCCCAGGGCCGACTCTGGAAAAGTGAAACAACCATATGTAGTATAATCAATACTGAAATAATAAGGTTATACTCATCCCTGAAGATTCTCCAAGTAGGAGTGAAGGTGACAAGGCAGAACAGTTGTATGACACTTATCCAAAGGGCCGAAGGCAGACAAATTTGGCAGAATCCATCTTGTCTGTCCCATAGCTTTTGCTCCAGAACCTCACCAAATCTGCAGTAGCCTCTGAACGGAGAAACGGGGTTCACGGGCTCTAGAACAGGGAGGATGCCCTCCTCCTGAGCAGCTGAGCAGGGCCCAAACTAGGAGGTCATGAGCAGCCCCGTGGCTGCTGCAATTGGAATGGCTGGCTGGGAGGGGGCTCCTGTTGCAGGGGGGAGGCAAGAGAGCGCGGGTTAGTTGTGTTCTCCAGAGTGACCATTTATTCCCAGGTGCTGAGAGGTAATTTCCAGAATGCTCTGTGTCCTCCCTATTTGCAGTTCCTGGATGAACATTAGCATTACGAACTGCCTTCAGGTCTGTCAGTTAAACATGATTAAGGGAGAAGCTTGCCGCAAAGATCAGAGGTGTTAAGGGTGCACTTAGCACTTAGATCTCAATGTGCACTTATGGGAAGAGCCATTCAACTGAAGGCCCCACATCAGGGAGGGCCTAGGGAAGGAGCAGCAGGTGCGGACCCAAGGGAGGGTTGGGGGGAGGAGTGGGGGCAAGTGGGGGCAGGTCTTGCTGAGCAACTTGCTAAAGGCCCTCCCCAAAGGGAGCAAGCCCAAACAGACACATGAAAAAATGTTCAAAATCATTAGCCATCAGGGAAATTCAAAGATACCACCTTACGCCAGTTAGAATGGCAAAAATAGACAAGGCAAGAAACAACAATTGCTGGAGAGGATGTGGAGAAAGGGGATCCCTCCTACATTGTTGGTGGGAATGCAAGTTGGTACAGCCACTCTGGAAAACAGTGTGGAGTTCCCTTAAAAAAGTTAGAAATTGAGCTACCCTATGATCCAGCCATTGCACTACTGGGTGTTTACCCCAAAGATACAGACGTAGTGAAGAGAAGGGCCATATGCACCCCAATGTTCATAGCAGCATTGTCCACAATAGCTAAATCGTGGAAGGAGCCGAGATGCCCTTCAACAGATGAATGGATTAAGAAGTTGTGGTCCATATATACAATGGAATATTACTCAGCTATCAGAAAGAACGAGTTCTCAACATTTGCTGCAACATGGACGGGACTGGAGGAGATAATGCTAAGTGAAATAAGTCAAGCAGAGAAAGACAATTATCATATGATTTCTCTCATCTATGGAACATAGGAACTAGGATGATCAGTAGGGGAAGAAAGGGATAAAGAAAGGGGGGTAATCAGAAGGGGGAATGAAGCATGAGAGACTATGGACTATGAGAAACAAACTGAGGGCCTCAGAGGGGAGGGGGGTGGGGGAGTGGGATAGATTGGTGATGGGTAGTAAGGAGGGCACGTATTGCATGGTGCACTGGGTGTTATACGCAACTAATGAATCATCGAGCTTTACATCAGAAACCAGGGATGTACTGTATGGTGACTAACATAATAAAAAATCATTAAAAAAAAAAAAAGGGAGCAAGCCCAGGGCCGAAGGGATGACAAGAGCCTAGCTGGACAGGGGCCCACTACACTGGTTGCCTCCACTGCAATGGATGGGGCCTGCTCTTCCTTGCGCACCCTCCACCCCCTGGGCCTCTGGTCAGGCCAGTAAAGCTCTTCTATTAAGTGAAAGACTAGCGTGGCCTGCAGAGCACAGGATAGGACCGAATGTTAGGCCAGTCTGCTCCCACGCTTTGCACCTTTCTAAGATGAAGTCTGTGGGCTGGCAAGCTGACTACCACCCTGCTGAAATTGGTTATAAAATTGTGTTGATTTTAATAACAATAATGTTGTTAATAGTAAATAACCACTATTAATTAACTAATTAATTAATTTAGAGAAAGGGTGCATGCATACACATGAGCAGGGGGAGGGGCAGAGGGAGAGGGAGAGAGAGAATCTCAAGCAGATACCACAGCGAGTGTGGAGCCCGACACAGGGCTGGATCCCATGACCCTGAGATCACGACCTGAGCCAAAATCAAGAGTCAGACGCTCCACTGACTGAGCCACCCACACGCCCCAAGGACCAGTATTTAAATAAGCCTTTTTGGTGGGCCAGGTGTTCAGCACGACCTCATTTTACACTCACAACAGCCATAAGAGACATGTGCTACAATTATTCCCATTTTGCATATTTGGAAACTGAGGCTTAAAATAAGGTCCGCAGTTTGTCCGAGGTCCCCCAGTCAGTGGTGAAGCCAGGAACTGAATGAACCCAGGCTGCCTGACTGACTCCAGAGACTTGAGAGCTCATTGGCTGGAGTGTTTTACAATCAAGTCAATTTCCTTGGAAGCAACAAAAGCTAGTGTGTGTTGCCTTTCATATAAACTATGGCAACATCACTCATGGAGACGAGAGTACCGGCCTCGGAGTTCTAGGCGGCACTACTTATAGCCACAGGAACTGAGTTCTGTCAGCTTTTTGAGTTCCGGTTTCCTCATCCCTAAAATGCAGTAACAACAGTCCTGGTCTCCTGTTTCAGCAGCAATGACATTGTGGCTCAGAGAGGTAAAACAGCCAGTGATTTTCACAGCTAGTCCGTGGCAGAGGCGGAATCCAGAACCAGGTCTGCCCGGCTCCAAAGCGCTTGGCAGTTAGTTACTCAGGTGGGTTATTCATGGGGGTGGGGGCACTCTGTATTCATGGGTGCGTCCGCTAAGGTCCAAGAACACATACACGTGTGCACGAGTCCAGATGAGAAGCTTAGGAAAGGGACAAGGATATTTCGTGTCTGCTTGCTGAAGGCATCCTGCCCTCCTTTCCCTACTTCCAAAGGGAGGGGGAAGAAAAATGCAAAAAACTACGGTCTGTGTCATAGGCTGGCTCTGAGACCTCTGAGTCCCTGCCTGCCTGCATTCCTGACCAGATGTAAAAAGGTGACGTATGGATGTGGCCACTGGGTATTCCGCAGAGGCCAGCTCTGAAAGGCACATTCATCTTCCCAGTGGCTTCCGGTGAGCAGAGGGAAATGAAAAGGGTGGAAATGGTGGCTTGGCTGCATTTTCTAGAGGATGCTTGGGCAGCTCAGCACCAGCATGTGGGTACGTGGTCTCTGACACTAACTGCTCCTACCTCGAGTGCGCGCCAGTTTCTGAGTATATAAGGTATTGATGTGCCATATGGGCACCTATAATTATTACTGCTTACTGACACCCAGTGCAAATATGCTAAAGGAGCCTATCATCTTTATGCCCACTTCCCAGATAACTTCAGGGTGGGGTACGGGGACAGAGGTAGCCCGCCTGCTGTCCATCAGCATTAGGGGCCATGGAACAGTGAGTGCCAAAGAAACCCCATGCAAAACAGTCTGGATTTCATCATCATCGGGCTAATAATCATTATAATCCTATGAAACTTCATTACTGAATTCCCCCTTTACCATTTCCGCACGTAAAGCTCATTTGTTAATAACCAAGATAAAGGTCCATAAAACAATATTGCTCCCATGTAACACGTCTTTCTCCTTGCTTTCAATAAGAATCCAGAATTTCATCAGAGGAACGCAAGCGCTTCACCAAGATGTGTCAATTATTTCGAGATGACAGGTATTCGATTCCCAAATTCATCAGTGGGGGCTGGAAATGTATTGGTTCATCAAGCAAAGCACATTTCTGGAAGCGCTCTCACCATTTGGGAATCAAATAATCATTGCAATACCAACACCTTGACTTTCTAATGGAATTTTTCAAGGAGCTAAAGCATTTTGACACATTCCCCCACCAACCCACTCTCAGATTCATCTTCTCTGTAGGCTTCTGAAATAGTCAAAGTACTGGCTTTATTTCTCCCATTTTGCAGAGGAAGAAACTCAGAATCTCAACTCTGAGACTGAGTGACTACCATAAACAAAGCAAAGAAAAGATAGGCAGCAGCTCTTTCATCCCAGGGCCCCAGCTGCTTCACTACACAGCTTCGTAACATCGCTCCCTGGATCAGGCCCTGGGCTGGCCACTACAGATACAGAGCAGAGTACCCTCGAGTCCCCATTCTCAAGGAACACAAAGCCCGATGGAAGAACGAAGTGCTGACTGTAATTATAAAATAGCAGAGTCAAGTGAAAAGAGACGCATGTATAGGAGTGGAGAGAAAAAAGGCAGCCCCCTCTCGATGTTAGTTGGGAGAGACAGAAGGCGCTTGGAGGAGAGGATGGCTGATCTGGGTTTTGAAGCATGAATAGGAGTTTAGTAGGTAGATAAAATGAAGGGAGACCTTCCAGTTAAAGGAAATGGCATGTGCAAAGGCATGGTGGTAGGAAAGAGTCAAGGATGTTAAGAAGTTTGGTAGCATCCTTACTGCATGTCCATTACCAACCTAGTGAAGCAGAAGACTTTGTTTTCATGGGGAGAGATAGCAGATGTTCCAAATAGGTTGGAATTAGTCTTAGAGGGGCCCAAATGTTAAACTGAGTCTCGAAATAAGTAGGAATCATAGGCATGTTTCAGGAACACACACTCACCCCCCACTAGTGCGTCTCTCTTGATGAGTACCCACCAGTTCCTCACTCTCCCTCTCTTCCTTCCAGCCTCTCAGAGGTAAGCAGAGAACCTCTTGGGCCTGGCTGATTCTGGATGGTGGGCTATGGATAGCTCAGCCTTGGATGGGGCTTCCCAGACCTCCTAACCCTGAGATGGATGGGTACCCTCCTAATGCCCAGAGCATACCTGCCTGCATTCTCTGGGACCTCTTTTGTCGAGAGCAAGACAACAGAAATGCAAAGGGACCCTTCTGTGAAAGGGGAGTTGTTGATAGGTGTGACGGACGGAATGTTTGTGTTCCCCTCCCCAAATTCATGTTGAAGCCCTAATCCTCAATGTGATGGTATTTGGGGGTGGCACCTTTGCCGGTCATAAGGGCAGAGATGCAATGATGGGATTAATGCCCTTATTAAAAGAGAAAGAGACAGGTGATCTCCCTCTCTCTCTCTCTCTCTCTGAGTGCAAGTACCAAAGAAAGGGCACGAGAGGATTTCAGAAGACATCTATCTGCAAACCAGGACTCGGACTCTCCCCAGACCCCGGATCAGACACCGGCACCTTGCCCTTGGACCTCCCAGGCTTGAGAACTGTGAGAAATCCATGTCTGTTGTTTAAGCCCCCCAGTCTGTGGTGCTCTGTTATAGCAGCCTGAGCTCTGACAACAGGGCACTTCTTCCTTCTCTCCAAGGCCCTGGCCTTTCCTCCAGGTTCGTGCTGATTTCCTTCCCCCATGGAGGCCTTCTCTCCGCTCCGAATCAGGGCTGCACTTCAGTCCTTCCTGGGCAGGGCCCGGTGTGGATTTATGATTTAATTTGTGTGTATGGCACTAAGAAATGATTTCTGGGCTGGTCACTTAAGAAATGATTAAAGACCATCATTTCAAACCCACAGCACTCCCTGGGGGAAGGGAAGCAGTTCGAGACAGAAGGAGGTGTCGGTAATATGCTGAGATGGACATGTGGTGGGGGACGCCAGTCATGGCGGGGGGAGGGGGCGGCGGAGACAGGCAGGGAGGGCGCAGCCTGGATGCCTTGCTGCTGCAGCTGTGAGGGATGAGCATGTGCTCAGGGTACCGGATGACACCCCCGGGACAAGGTGAGCCACCCCCATCAGACACATGTGATGCTATCTCTGTCCAGACAAGCAGATGCCATCCAAGGCAGCCACAGGAAAAGCCAGGCCCAGTGTCCCTTCCTCAGCATCTTTACAATCGCAGAGCAGTAAACCTGGGCCCGAAAGAGGCTGGGTATGAGGAGAGAAAACAACTCCTAAAGGCCTCCATCCTCCACAAGCTTCCCATGTGCGGACACGGAGCGGAAACTCTCACGCAGGAGCTCTAAATCACCCCTGGCGTCTCTTCCGAACAAACAGCCAAATGTCACACGGTACCAATTTATGAGGTATGGCTATAAAGTTCTGAGACCAAGTAACGAGCTTGGGAAGACACACTCAGCTCCCCTCCAGGAATTCCTCAAAGTCAGAGACGTTCTCAGGACCTTGTGTCTTAAGCCACTGACTCAGGCATGTGAAGACAGAGCTCTAAGCCCAGACCCTCCTGCTCATGGCTGCATATGCCACCCGTGGACCCGGAATGTCACAGGAGGTGGCGACCCGGCAGCAAAATTTACCCTGAGTGTTGGCTCCACACACCCAGGTTCCGGAACCAGCTCCAAAACCCATGCTACCTGTGAAGTCCCGGGCGAGTCCCACGGTAGCTTTTCTGTCTGGGAAAGGGGGACGTGGGGAGCTCCCCGCCTTCGCTGTTAATTGGCGAACACATACGAGGCTTGATTTTACTGTGAATTACAGCTTCCAAGGCTGCTAACCTGGGCCTCTCGAACATCCATCACGATAAATGATAGTTGGATTTTTATAAGCTCCTTTTATTCTGAATAGCAAGAATAACCGTGAGAGCACATTCTCATTGATGTTTACATCGCTCAGCAGAAGGGACAGGGACAGTGGGGCCCCCGGGAAGGAAGAGCTGAACCTCAGGCCGACACCGCAGCTGATGCGAGTGAGTCCCCTCTCTGGACCACACTGACCCTTCGGAGAAAGGAATGGTTCAACCGGATTCATCGATCCGCCTATCCCTTTCACACACGCTCGCTCTCACGCCATCCATCCATCATTCAGCCGCACCGCACACACCTTTATTAAGCAAGGGCCTGTACGGTCCAAAGGCGAGCAAGGAGCAGTCCGTGCCACAGGCAGCTCACACCCTGGTCTGGAAGACCTCTCCCAGCTCTGAGATGGGGATCCAGCCCTGAAGACCTTCCTTTCTGGGCTGTACCCATGGGTCAGCGGGGCCACCTGGAAATGAAAGGCCATGCTTACCCAGCATGTTGAAGGCAAGGTGGAGACTCAGCTCATCTGGATTCAGGCCTCCTAGAGAGATTTTCCCATTAGTCTGCAGGGCTTCTCCATCAATAATGATACCAACCGTAATGAAGATAAATATTTTGCAATGAACTGTCGCTTTTTCACATGGGGAAAAGCTATTCAAATTAAAGGCACTTTGTTGCTCTCTCTTGCTCTCTCTTGCGTGCGCTCTCTCTCTCTCCCTCTCTTTCCCCTTTACTTTTATTTCATTTTCTTGACATATCTCTGAGCTAAGAAAAAAATCTGTTCCTGAAAAGGGAGAGGGAGGAACCATATCCAGCAAAGATTTTACTCTCTGCTAGATTAAGTATTTCACAGTTCTGCCACCACAAACACGACCCTGTGTGAGTGCCACTGTCACCTGCTCCTGGGGAGTGAGGGGGCCCTAGGATGGGACTGGAGACCCACAGAGACCAGGGCCTCAAGGATTGCCTCAGGCTTCCTGGAAAGCTAGGGGCTGGGGCAAGAGGCACCAATAATGTGAGGGACTCATTTGGCCTTTAGTATCATTATTTTTAACGTGTAGGCTTTTATTAACTTGACCCATGTAGTACTCACTCCCTCCTACCACACACAATTAAAATCGCCAGTTAGAGAAACAGGAGGCTCACCACCTCCCATCTGCCACTCCCCCAAACCTGCCATGAACCCAGGAGAAGCTTCTCCTTTGACAGAGAGGAACCCCTCCCCAACTCCCTCTCACTCCCAGCCACACTTCATGCCTCTTCTGCTGGGATCCGAGCCTTGCCCTAAGTGTTTCATCCCCTCTTCCGTGTTTTCAGTCTCTGTGCATAGGATGTGTCCTGTGGATGGCCCACAAGCAAACGTCTCAGAACCTGTTGCTTCCCTAACCCTCTTGCCCCTCCCCGGCAGCCAACAGTCACCACATCCGGTTGTCTCTACATTGCGAGCTATCGGTTATCAAATCTCCTCCTGTCTCTCCCCACCTCAGTGCAGGCCCTTGTCTTGTCACCGCCTGCCTCCTTTCCTCGACTTCTGCTGGCCTCCTCTGCATATCTGCCAGAGAAATCTTCCAGAAACAGGGGTCTCTGATGGTGCCGCCTTCCCATCTCATGCCTCCGCCGAGGCCTCCCCTGCTTTGGCCAAGAAGCCCTGTACCTGAACGTGGCTTCTCCACAGCCCCTCAGGATCTACAGCCCTGCTCCCTTGCAGCCTCTCGCTGCCCCCACCCGCCCATGCCTGGCAGCTGCCTGAGAACCTCCCACCCACGTGTCAGAACTGCCCTCCTCTGCACCAACCTTAGACTCCCAGACGCCTTCACTGCAGAACGGCCCACCCAGGCTACCGCTGTCTGTCTGTCTACCTGGCTGCCTCCCCCACCAAGCTGCTCCCAGTTCCCTGTGTACCTTTGCCTGCCAGCGCATAAACAGCGCTCACATACTCGTGTTAAGTGAGCAAAACTGTGGGTATAGGCAAGACGAACTTTTAAGAGCTCTTTTTTTTTTTTTTTTTTTTTTTTTTTTACTTTTCCCTACTATATGACTACTACTATATGACTGTTAATGACCTTCCAAGATGTTGCTAATATGGATCCCACCCTCTGGATGCCTTTCTCACCCATCTCTGCCCATGAACTGTGCCTATCCCCTACGTCTGACCTCACATTCCACCCTAGCCAGGACGGTGTCCCTCACTTCCCAGTTGGCATGACCGTCTCCTCCCAGAATGCCCCTGAGCACCGTCCATGCATTTGCATCTTGTCTTCCCCACCCCCACTCTCTTGTATTATAGCAACAGCAGATAGAGTCAGGGAGTCCACAAACAGATCCTGGCTCTGCCTCCTACCAGCTGTGACCACAGGTGAGTCACCAACTTCCCCAAGCCTCAGGCTCCCTATCTGTCTATTAGGAATAATCATAGCTCCTCTTACAATAATAATAGCATATAATGCTAGTACATAATAATAAGAGTACCGACCTGTACTTTTTGAGATTAAGCGTGATAATCCATGTGAAATTATTTGTATACTAAGCAGTAAAAGGCTTGGCTCATCACTACCCTCCTTCTCACCTCCTCCTCACCACCAGCGCCACTACCACCATCATCTGTTCTCACCAAACCATATGTTTCTAAGAGCATAGGCTGTCTCCAGGCCATGTTTGTACCCTTCTGTGTCCGAGGTCCTGCCCAACCCAGGTGGTGGCTTTGGGTACTTGTTGAATCCAATTCATTGTAAGATTGCCTTTATATCCTCATTGGCTCTGTGGCTCTCCTATCTGTCCATGGTGAGCCTGTAGTCCTCCCACTGAGCCCCTGGCTTCCCCAGGCTCTTCTCTTGGCCCTGGTCCCGTTTTAGGGGTCTCTGGGGCAGCACAGGATTTCCCATAACTCTGAGCCAATCACCCATGCTGGGGAGGGCCTGCAGTTAATGCCCCCAGCCTGGATCTCCTGCTGAGGTCTTCCCATTCCTGCGGCTGCTCCATCTGCCTCACAGAGAGGTGCCCAGGCCGCTGCTTCTCCATCCCCTTCCTCCCCCATGAGCTGGGCAGCTCTGAGCTCTCTGCCCACAAGAACATGGTGGTGTCGTCCTGATGTGATTACTGCCTCTGCACTCGCAACCAAGGTCTTTCGGATCTTAAAAGGTTAAGATCCCCACCTCCATGGATTATCTGTGGGAAAATCAACCCCCGCCACCTTTTATGCTTCCTTCGGGCTCATAGGCGCTGGCAGCAGGGGAACGACGTTTCCCAGAACACTGGCCTGTGGGTCTCGATGAGAGCGCGCCGATGAGAGGGAAAAGGGACAGCAGCTTGGATGTGGCTCTCGGGCCGGGGTGGGGTGGGTTGGCACATGTGACATTTTGCAGAGACCTCCAGCTCTTTCCTCCGCTCCTGCCTCAGTGCTAGAGGCAGCTGTGCCATGGTCAACAGGACCTTCTGGTACAGACTCCCTGAAGTTGGTGGCCAACCTGAGAGGACTTGGTGGCCTAGTCTGACCTCTGCCTCCCCCTCTCTTTCAAGAGTTTTTCATTCTTCCATCAAATCTGATTCTACTTGAAATCACTTGCCATATTTCTATGTCAATTCCCTTCCTCCTCCCAGCACACAGCTTTTTACTAAAATAGGTTAAAATTAATTCTTCCCGAAGACCTCCTTTTATGCCACACATTCTAAGAACGTGTGAGGAGCATACTTGAAGGTACCAGGAATTTGAAATTCCTCAAAGACTTTGTGGGCTTCGCTGATGGCAGAGAGAGGGTGAGGTGGAACCCTTGGCTGGGCTGCTCCTTCTCCCCACCCCTCACCCCCCTAACCGTGATTGTCCTCACTTCTCAAGTGGGAGATGGGATGGAGATTTGGAATGGAAGATGTCTGTCTGAACTGGAAAAGGTTGGGTGTGAAAGCAATCGACGCTGAGTACACAGTGGTTACACCCCAGGGGTTGCTCTAGGGCTAAACAAATTATATAACTACATCACTGAATTCTTAAAACAACCCAACAACCACGCGCAGTGATAACAGCAAAGGGCCACTGTGGACAAGGACTTGCTCTGGGTGAATACCTTGCTAAGGGCTTAGCTACGTTGTCACATTCGAGTCCCCCACCAGCCTACGAAGTCAGTGCTGTCACCACACCTTTAAATAAATGTGGAAACCGAGGTACAGCAGGGTTAAGTGGCTCATCCCAGGCCCTACAGCTAGCTGTGAGTGAAAGAACCAACATTCAACCCAGGCGGGCATTGCTCCAGAGCCTGATGGAAGCTTAGAGCAGGTGGGGGTTGAAGCCTCTGATCGTGACCCCCAGGCATCTCGCTGGCACTCAGATCCTAAAGATGCCAAGTGTCCCCCTGCCAGCACGTGCTTCTGTGTCCTTCTCACATGTGCTGCCCCCCTCTTCCCCAGGACCACATTCTCCTCATGCTGTCTAAACATGGCCAGAAGGTTCTGCCTTTGCCCCACCCCAAGTGTCCCCAGGGGTAATTCCATGAAAGCAATTTACCCCTTCTTGAGAAGAAAGCTTTGCTTTCTCCCCAAACCATTTCCTTTAGAAGGAATCTGACTAATCTGGGTTTGGGGCAGGTCGTTCCTGTCCATGTCCTCTCCTGCCCTGTCTGCCTTCTGCCCCTTCTGAACGTCATCTGGCTCAGAGTCACTCCACCCACTCTGGGAGCCTCCCCCTGAAGCCAAGACGTCCCCCCACTCAGAGCATCACGCCTGAACCAGGGTTCTCAGTAATAACACCCCTCCCCCAGCCACCTCTCCCCCTAACCCTCCCTTTCCCAACCTTGCAAGTAAGCCCCCCACCCAGGAGGACGGTGCAAGCCGGGGAGATGGAGTTGCCACAGTGCCAAGGGGGCAGTGTGCCTCTTTATCTCCACCAGCCCCCAAAACCACCCCAAATAAACAGACTTTCTGCTGAAACAGTGTGTCTGCTTCACAGATAGAGATCCGCATATCCTCTTCCGACCAAGGAACATCTCGGAGGCCGGGGCCCCTCTGGACATGTGTAGGTGGGCTTGGGGAGGTCATTTCTGGTCAGATACTCCATGCCATCCCCATGCCCTGGGGAAAGCAGATGGCTTTGGTGACAGGTGACAGAGGACAGGAGGGGAGGGGGCAAGGCTGCGGCAGAGAGTGAGCCATGCCCGGATCCTCCTGCAGCCCCTCTGAGAGAGGGTACACGGATGACAATTAGCGTGCACACAGCCACACATGCACAAATTGCAGAACCATTATTTTGTAATTTCCATAACGAGGCCTTTGGAATAATAATCAAGCTGAAGGGAAAGGGAAGGAGAACAGCCCTGAGGGAGCTCAGGACTGCTCTTCAAGGGCCTCCCTGCCCAGCTCTCTGCCAGCACAATCTTAAATAAAAGGCTGGTCTCCGGGAGGCGGGAAGCAGATTGAGTTCTCCTCTCATATGGGGTTTGGAGGCACAGCCTTTCAGAGCACTTGCATTAATGGGGTCAGGGAATTTGTGGTGACAGCAGCAGGCAGAAGTGTCTTCACAAGGCACAACTAGATGGAGACATCGGTGCCCCTCTGAATAGAGGCACGGGCCTTTAGATGGAAGTATGGGTCCGAACTGGATGGAGGAATGGGACCCATTTGAATGGAGACATGGCCCATAAGCAGGTTACCATCTTTCTGCAGGCGCAGAGCTCTATGATCGACTATTTCTAGCCCTCTGGGTCATCACTGCCAAGCCCAAGAGAGGCACAATTCTCTAACTACACGTTATGGTGGGTAACCCTTTAATGGGTGGTTGGATTTTTAAACTCACGTCCACAACTCCCCAGGGCACTGTTTTTGGGCTCAGCATTGTGCTGTTAGACACTGGGTGCTGGAGGTAACTGTTCACAGATACTCTTATCCCAAGGCCCTTCTCTGGATGATACTATGGTTGTAGAAAACAAAGAAAAGAAAACAGGATCAGAGAAAAGAGGGAGCCTGCCTAGATCCCTGAGAAGGCTTCTTTCTGTCCAAGAAACCAAGCATACAGCGGGTGCTCAGAAAATACAAGCGGAATCTGAAGCCACACTCGGACAAGGTAAAACTTCCCACGAATTTCAAGACTCTTCTGTCACCAGATTCTTGTAGGCCCAGCCCCCTGCTACTGTGAGCCCCAATCCTCCCCAAAAATATGCATGATCAGATTTTTCTGGGCAGAGTGCAACGCAGCTCCCAAACTCCCTCTGCTTCAGTCCACCTCCATCTTACACAGGTGGTGCCTTCTCCTTGGTCCTTGGTCATCAGCACACTGACCTTACAGACTGCTCTTTCGGAAGATACCCCCATCCCGCAAGCTGGCTGTGGCCAAAGAAGGTACTGGTTTTGCAGTGCCCATGGCAGAGTGTGGAAAAGGATGGACAGAGCTGCTGGCCCAGGCTTCCTCTATGTGCTCACTACAGATGGAGCAGCTGGGGCCAGGGAGCTAGGCTCGGTCGCCTTGCCCATCCAGCTCCCCTCCCTCCAGCAGACGGGCTCCCAGGACACGTCTCTGGAAGGACCCATGCCTCTCCTCTGTCCAGAGCACGTCAGCTTCCCCTACTCCTTTCCTTCCTCTTCCCCATGCTGGTCCCCGTGGATGAGCTTGTCTTGAAGACCTCCAGCCTTCTCATAGTGGGTCTTTCAGAGCCACTTTCTTACCCCATGAAACCCACACTAGGCAGAGTATTCAGGAACCAGACTGACTGCTTGGGCTCCAATCCAGGCTCTGCCGCTGATGGCTTCCAAACCTTGGATAACGTGCTTTACCCTCCGGACTTTAGTTCCATCGTTTGCAAAATGGAGTGATAATACAGCAACTACTTCAAAGGATTTTGTAAGGATTAAGTGAATTGATGCCTATGACATGTTTTCTATAGGGTTTACCACATAATACAGGCTCCAAAATTGGCCTCAGAGCTCTGAGGGGTTGGTTAATACTCAGAAGTAAAGGACAATAATCCAAGAGCAAGGGTCAACCTTCCAGGGGGGCTCAATTCTCGAACTTCAGCAAAGTCAACCCAAAAGGCCTGAGCTGCTCCCGAGTGTCCTGCTTCCAGTTGTTGGGTTATGGCCCCAAGATGGGCCTCCATGGGCTGTTCTAGTGCTTCCTGCATGTGCAGAGATGTGCTGTGTGTCGCACATCCCACATGCTGCTCCTTCAGCTCCCCTGACCCCACACCCTCTCCACCCAGTCAGCTCCTTCTACCACGTCTTCTTCTTCCCCACATTTGAGACCCTTTCTCAACTAGGCCAAGCCCCGCCGTCCCATAGCCCAGTGATGTACACCAGAAAGCAGGGTGAGCCCATCAGAGGCCAGAGCACCAGGTTCTAGGACAAAGGTGGGAGGGATGACGGACACCAGATCTGGGGACAGGAGCTGTGATGGCAGGTCAGAGAGGCATAGTGGCCAAGGGGGTGCAGCGAATAGGAGGACACCCACGCTATGTGGGACAGGGAGAGAGAAGGAGCTGCCATGGGAGGAGGCAGCAAGGAGCTGAACTGCAAGCTGCCTGGGGCTGCCACTCCTTCAGGGGGAAGCGGAAGGTGCCCAGGACGCAGCTCAGTGGGCCGGACCAGGCACGGTCTGTGTCCTCCCTGGAGGCTGAGCCATGCATGTTGCATGTTCCAAGGGCTCCTGAGCCCAGTCTCCCCTTCTCCCCTCTCCTCCATGGTACCTTAGGCAAAGCACATGCTGGAATCTACTTCTATCCCTTCTCTTTTTTTCTTCTTAAATAACTTTATGGAGGTACAATGAATATACTATAAAATTAGTTGTAAGCATACGGTTCGAAGATTTTTCCTAAATTTATAGAGTTATACAGCCATCATCACAATTCAATTTTAAAATACTTCCATCACCCCCAAAAGTTCCCTCATGCCCATTTGTTGCCAGTAACTTCTCCTACCCCCAACCCCAGGCAACCACCCATTCATTTTCTGTTTTTACCAATTAACTTTTTGTGGATATTTCATGGATTTGAGCTCTATTTCCTTTGCATCTCGCTTCTTTCATTTAACTTAGTATTTTTGAGGTTCGTCCATATTGTAGCATTTATCAGTATTTCATTCCTTTTCATTGATGAATAATGTTCCATCGAACGGCCGTACCACATTTTATTTATCCGTTTGCCACTTAATAGACATTTGTATTATTTCCACTTTTTGGCTAGTAGGAATAATGCTGCTGTGAACATCTGCATGCAAGTTGTTGTGTGGACACGTGTTTTTATTCTCTCGGGTGGAAACCCAGGAGTGGAATTGCTGGGTCGTAGGGTAAATTTCGGTTTAACTTACGAAACCACCACACTGGTTTCCAAAGTGGCTGTGCAATTGTATGTTCCCACTGGTGTATACAAGGGTTCCATTGGTTTCCAAAGTGGCTGTGCAATTGTATGTTCCCACTGGTGTATACAAGGGTTCCATTCTCTTTAAAATTTGAATTTATAGCCCTCCTAGGGAGTGTGCAGTGGTACCTGACTGTGTTTGGTTTGCATTTACTTGCCGATGGGTGATGCAGAACATCTCTTCACGTGCACATCCACCACTGGTGTGTCTTCATTGCCAAAATGCCTATTCAAAACTTTCGCTCATTTTAAAAAATTGCATTGTTTGAGGTTTTTTTAAGATTTATTTATTTATCTGAGAGAGACGAAGAGTGAGTAGGAGCAGGAGGGGCAGAGGGAGAGGAAGAGAGAAACGGAAGCGGACTCCACACTCAGCTTGGAGCCCGATGGGGGGCTTGATCTCATGACCCTCAGATCACGACCTGAGAACCAAGAGTCAGACGCTCAACTGACCGCACCACCCTGGTGCTCCTGTTTAACTTCTTATTAATTGAGTTTAAAGGAGTCTATATATTCTGAATATGAGTCCCTTATCAGATTTATGAGGTACAAGTATTTTTTTCGCTCATGTCCTTGCCACGTCTCCTAATTTTCTTAATGGTATCTTCTGAAGAGCAAGAGTTTTAATTTAGATGAAGTCCAATCTCAGTTTTCTCTCTTATTGATTGTGCTTTTGGAGTCATGTCTAAGAAATCTTTGCCCCAGGTCACAATTTCTTTTCTGACAAGTTTTATAGCTCTAGTTTTCGCATTTAGATCTAGGATCCATTTTGTTTTAATATTTGCGTGTGGTGTGAGGAAAGGGTCTGGGTTTGTTTGTCTTCCATATGGATCTCCAATTGTCTCACCACTCTCTCTTCTTTCTAAATGGATACCGGGAACCACCTCAGGGGATGGTTTCCCACCACCAATGGGACTCTGACCGTCTGTTCATCCCAGGTGCCTCAAATGGGAGAACAGTCTGACAGTACTCACAAGGTACTGAGGAAAAAGGTATGGGGCTCCTCACTCTGCCAGCCCCTTGCAGGTCCAGAGCACACCTCTTCCCTCCTAGAGTCTGCTGCCCACCCTTGCACACCCGGGAAGAGAACAGTGATGGAGCACTGTGAGGGTGGTGGTAAGGAAGCAGGATAGCAGCCTCCCTTCCTCCCACAGAGGGGGTGAGAGGCGCTGAAGATGATGCCACGTAAGCCACCACACCCCCTTATTAGCCAAGGCCCCATCCTTGCCTAATAGAAAGCCCATCATCCTCCAGCTATCGGCAGCTAGTGTTCGGAGGCAGGGAAAAGAGACATTCCATCACCTCCGGATACCTCATCAGGTCCATGTGAGCATCAGATAAGCTGATTTCCTCTGGGGCACTAGGGTCGCAGGCTGACAGGGATGGGAAAGTGGAAGCCCTGCGATTGGAGGGCGGGATGCAGACAACAACTCAGCAGCAGGCCTGCTCATCAGAAAGCTTGGGGAATGCAGGCTATCGATTCTCATGCAATCTAACCCTGCGCAGACAAAAGGAAAATGCCAGCGGACTCTCTGGCACTCGGAATGTCTGAATTCCCAGACGGGCAGTGCTGCCAGGGGCTGGCAAGTCTGCCTCTGCCTCCAGGGAGGGCCGCAGGGACAGGTGGGGGTGCAGCCCTGTCAGGAAGTGCGGGGTCAGGCGTGAGATGGCTCGGGCGTTAGAACACCAGGCTCCTGCACCCAGCACCTAGTGTCTCTTCCTTCAGACACCACCAAATACTCCCAGAAATCTTTCCTAATCTGGTGAGCACCCCACTACTCCCAACAACTCTAGAAAGCTTTCGAAGAAAACAGCACACAGAACGACCAATGTACTCCAGCCATGGCTCATTCTGAGCAGCCGGCTGAATTATGTTATGGTGGGCTCTCCCTCCAGCCTCTCCATCCTAACTCCCCCCCACTGCACTGCTGTCTTGCTTGCCCCTTCTGACATGTTCACATGGCCTTTACTTAGAGGTCACATGTAGCAGGGAGAAGGGAGAGTTTCCCATAATATGAGAATCCTTTATTTTTTTTAAAGATTTTATTTATTATTTATTTATTAGAGAGCACGCAAGTAGGGAGGAGCAGGGGGAAGGAGAGTGAGGGGGAAAGAATCTCAAGCAGACTCTGCACTGAACATGGAGCCCATGCAAGGCTCGATCTCATGACCTTGAGATCATGACCTGAGCCAAAACTAAGAGTCAGGAGCTCAACAGACTGAGCCATCCAGGCACCCCGCAACATAAGAATTAGAAAGAGTCCTGATAATGATCTGGTGTCATCCCTGCATGTGCAAGTGGGGAAACTGAGGCATAGAGGGGAGGTAATTGGCCCAATCCCACAGCATAGGAGCCTGAACCAGACCCAGGTCAGTGCTGCTGCCTCTGGGCTAGTGACCAGCACCTTCTCAGGTGGGAAACGCATCAGTGGGTTTCAATAATGAAGTGATTCAAGATCTAATTAAAACTGTTTTGTTCAGTAGCAGATGGATAGGAATATTCCTAAAAGCAGGCTTTGCTTTTTACTTATTCAATTAAACCCCAGAGTACTAAGTAAAAATTCAAGGAATAGAATTAACTCAAGAAAAAAAAATCATGCAATGGTTTTGCATATGTAATCTGGGACTATAAAGTCTGGAAAGAAAAAGCTGAAAGCCTATAGAAAGTTCTCAATTTGCATTTGTTCAATTATTCACTCATTAATTCAACATAGTTATATGATTGAAATGCATCAAGTATATTTAAAACTATGAGCTCATGATAATACTTAAAACAAAAATCCTCATTGGTCAACTTTGGAGGATGTAGGAACCAAATTGCTATCTTGAAATCTGATAAAAGAAAGAATCAAGCCTTCTCTGCCTTTCCTATACAAACTACATCTCAGGGTAACCAAATAACTAATGACGGTAAGCTTCTTCTAGAAGTATTCCAGCTAATATATGCAGAAGGAATGACAGAATTAGAATGTTAACATTTTGTAAACTCGAATGAAATACTGGATCTGGACAATAAGACTCAATAGCTCTAATGTCAAAGGGATGACCAGATACACCGTGCCTCCTGATGGAGGAATGTGAGCCTGCAGTAGTAGTATTTCCAAAGGAACAACCCTGAATCTAATCAAGCCTCTTACTTTCAATTTGCAGGAAATGCAGGGGACAGAGGAACATGTCAAGCAACACCACTGGAATGCAATTAGCAAACCTAGACTAGGGGGTACCCTGCTGGACCTAGTTTCTTCATCAAATAGATTTCAAGAAAAAAACAAGAGGGTTGCAGAGAGAGCTATAGATTAACAGAGACCGAAAAGGCACCATAAATCAATTGTAATTTAAAGACCTTCTTTAGGGCCTAGTTCAAACAAACTTTTAAAAAAAGCAAGACGTTCAGGGACTTCTGAAAATTCTCTGGATATTCGATATTAAGGGATTCCTGTGAATTATGTGATAATGATATTGTAATTATTTTTCTCTAAAGAATGCTATCTTTAAGAGATATACACTGAAATATTTACAGATGAAGTGGTATGATAACTTCAACACAGGGGGATAGATGAAAACAGACTGGCCTCAGGTTGATAAATTGTTGAAGCTGAGTGATAAGTAGAAGTGGGTTCATTATACTATTCTCTCTATTTCTGTATGTGTTTGAAATTTTGCATTATAAATATGTTAGAAAAAAATATTTTTGAGCTCCTACGAGGAGGCAGGTGCAGAGGATGGAACAATGAGCTAGACAAAGAAGAAAATTACTCTCACAGGGCTCATGGGGCTTCCATTCTAGTGAGGAGAGAAGGGGAGGAGGAGATGGACAATAAATTAATGCACAAAAATTTTCATATATTGATAAATGCTTTGAAGACAATAGGGAAAATGAGGAGACAGGAATGAGGAGTAGAGGTTGCTTTAGACTTTAAGGTTACAGCCAGCCACACAAATGATCAGGGGAAATAATTTTCTAGACCGAGTGGGTAGTAAGTGCAAAGGCTTCAGTCAGGAATGACTCAGGATAGTAGGGAATAGAAGGAAAGTTAGTGTGGCTGCACCTCTGTGGGCGTGGATAGGGTGGAAGGAGACATACCAGAGAGCAGAGTGGGGTCCGTTCAAGGAGGGCTGGTAAGGAACTGATTTTATCAAGAAGAGGAGAGACCATGGCTGACTGGGCTGGCCCCTACAGTGGAGATGGAACAAAGCAGAGACAGGAACATATTCTCAAGGTAGGGCTGACAGACTTTGGTAGAGTGGAAGCAGGGCTGGGGAGGATATTAGGGAAAAGAATCAAGGATGACCTAACTTTCAAAAAAAAAAAAAATGACCTAACTTTCTTGATTCAACACCTGGATCTGTGATGATGCCATTTATTGAGATGCTAAAGAGTGGGGAACAATCGATGTGAAGGAGAAAATCAAGAGTTCCAAGTGGGATGCATTGAGGTTGAAAAGCTTATTAGCCATCCTGGGGGAGATGTCAAGCCAGCAGGTGAATATATGATTCTTGAGCTCAGGTCTTGGCTGGAGATGTAAATTCTGCAGTCATTAGCATATAGATGGTATTTAGAGCTATAAGCTTTTTCACTCATTACCAAAATAAAGCACTAAGAGGAGCACCCCCCTTTCTGAAGCCATCCCTGAACCTCAAATGAAATGGTGCTGGAACAGAAAGAGGTGTCAAACTGCTCTAAATTGTCAACCCCCAGAGCCCAGTATATAAGACTGTGCACATTCTGGTCCCGCACATTATCTTGTCATATAACTGCAGCTCCCCTTCATGGATTTTTTGGAAGAAGCCACATGAGTCCTTCCCCCATCTCAGTGTATTCAAGCCCTACTATCCTTAAAGCGTCTTTTAAAAAGTCATTGTATTCTCATGAAGGTTTCCTGTTCTTCAGACTAGCTGGAAACAATCTTCCACTCCTCTCTCCATCTGCCTTCATTTGAGATCTTACTGCTCTCAGCCTTGTGCTGTGGTTATGTGGGCACAGTCTCCCTCGGTGAGACTTTGATGTCCCCAGGAGCAGAGCCCGTGTTAGCCTCACCTTTGTCCCAGCACAGACGGGATGGATATTTGGAACCTGGAGCTCCTTAGCAGTTCTACCAGCGAAACATACCCAATTGGTGAAGAAGGTTTACAAGTCTTGTGCCAAAGCGGAGCCAGATAAGGTCAGCAAAGGAAGGTGGGCAGAGGTCAGGTCTCCCCAGACTTTGAGGAAGATCCTATGCAAGGAAGTGAGCTTGCTGAACCAAAAACCTCCAGGTAGGCGGGGAGAGAGAACACACAAACCAGATAGGCCGACTGGCCCAACTGGCCACACTTAAATGCTGTAATATAATGAACACTTGCCCATGTGCACCATTCTGACATTTGACTGCAGAATAAAGCCTACAGTCTAATGTTCCTGTTCACCTACGTGTCTCAGGTGCAGAACTCCATTTTCCATGCTCCATGCCCACCTCCAACCCTGCCCACCTCCAACCACCACGCAACTCTCAACCTGTACTTTAGGAATGTAAAATAATGTAAACATTTGTCTAAAACTGCAAAATCAGGAAATTAAATTGAATATAAAAATATATTATAAAATTATTATTGAATAAATTGTTAAATTGTTTTTCTGTAAAAGTTCTTCCTTCATCGCTATCTCTACCCATCCCATCCCAAATTCCTCACAATAATAAGCAAATGACCTGGTCTGACAAAATGAGAAAGGTCACCTTGCAGTGGCCTTGCCAGTCCCTTCCTTACCTCCCTGTGCCTGGGACTCTTTCCAAAACCCTAGGGCTCAGTCTCCCAGTGGCCTGGCCCGTTCTACTGCCAGTAATGCTGGTGGGTGAGCCCAGAGACACCTGGCCTTCTATCACTGACATGATCAAAGATCAAAGCCCCACTGATCTGGGACAGATCAGGCGGACTGGTATTCGTGGCATAGTGGCCCTTCAGTGCTGCCCGAGAGAGGAATGTGGGCAGCCCTGAATGTCAGATCAGCCAGGAGAGAAAATCAGAAAACCCCACAGGCTGACCCCCTTTCATAATGCAGGCCAGACTGATGGGCCTCTACAGGCACACCAATGTGTGAGGTTTCCTCTGGGAGGCATATGTCCCCGTACCAGGTTGGACACTGTGGCCCCTGACCCACACAGCGTCACACACACAAACCCCGTTCCATGACTGTGGTTTCATTCACATTGTTTGAAACTGGCAGCAATACTTCTGTCATAGTTAAACTAATTTAGGAAATGGTGCATAGCACAACCCCCTCCAACAGATTCAGGCTACATGCTCTCAGAAAGGCTCTGGAAAATCCCATAACAAAGAAACCTGTCTGTGTTTAATTTACTATTTCTCAGCCATTGGGCCACACAACCACCTTGTCTCACGTTTGCATGATAATACACTTGGGGAAACACTAGTCAACACTTCCATGATCAAACCAGCTGAAATTTTGGAAGCACTTCATGTCAGTGGGACTCAAACAATTATCAAAACCTTTAATACAAGGTCACCCATGTCCTGTTTCAGAGCAAGAGCTGGAGGCTCAGAGTGATTCAGTGAGTGACCCAGGATCACATAGCTGGTTACAGTAGAAATAACAACAGGACCCAGATCTCCCGAAACCAGGCCACTACGCAGGCTCTGGGAGGACATATGTGAGCAAGCACGGCAGGCCTGAGCCCACAGAACCTACCATCAGCTTCAGTCTCAACCGGTAGGGCCTTACCCAGTTCTGAGGTCTGCCCACAAGCATATCCACGGCCATGTGGCTCTCCTCATCAGGAGATCCAGCACACTTCCCTGCCCCAGCACGGCCCCCGTTGGCCTGTCCTGCTGCTGGAGGTCCTTCTCCAAACTCTCTTCCGCTGGGTTCTAGGTGATTCTCCAGTAACTCACAAAAAGCAGGCAGAATGGCAGAGAAGAAGCAGAGAGCCTTTAGAGAACCCCTGATCAAAACTTCAACTGGCGACAGTTGGCTTGGCCCAACTCAGAGGCTTTGTTTTGTTTTTGATTGAGGTAAATGTCTTAACAGAGTGCACTATATAAATTAACTCAAATGGATGAAATCTCTAAATGTAAGAGCTAAAACTATTAAACACTTCCAATCTTTATGGTCTTGGATTTAAGTAATGGTTTCTTAGATACGACACCAAAAGCACAAGCAACAAAAAGAAATAATACATAAATTGAATTTCATCAAAATTAAAAGCTTTTGAGCTTTAAATGATGCTGGCAACAAAGTGAAAAGACAACCCACAGAGTCAGATAAAATAGTTGCAAACCATATACCTGATAAGGGACTAGTATCTCTATATATGATTTACATATATATAAAGAGCTCTTGGGGGCACTTGCATGGCTCCGTGGGTTAAGTGTCCAGCTCGTGATTTCAGCTCAGGTCATGATCTCAGGGTTGTGAGATGGAGCCCTGCATCAGGCTCCATGCTCAGCAGGGAGTCTGTTTGAGATGCTCTCTCTCCTTCTCCCTCTACCCCTCCCCCTGCCAGCTTACGCACTCTCTCTTTTAATAAATAAGTAAATAAATAAATAAAATCTTTAAAAAAAATAAAATCTTTTAAAAAAAGAGAGCTCTTACAACTCAACAACAAAAGACAAATAACCTAATTTTAAAAATAGGCAAAAAATTAAATAGACACTTCCCTGAAAATGTATCAATAGCCCCAATAAGCACATGAAAAGATGCTCAATCACATTAATCGTTAGGGAAATGCAATTTAAAACTACAATGAGATACCACTTCACAGCCACTAGGACAGCTATAATCAAAAAGATGGACGGTAACAAGTGTTAGAGAGGATGTGGAGACACTGAAACCCTCATACATTGCTGGTGGGAATAGACAATGGATCCCCACCTTGGAAAACAGTTGCAGTTCTTTAAAAAGTTAAGCACAGGGGCGCCTGGGTGGTACAGCGGTTAAGCGTCTGCCTTCGGCTCAGGGCGTGATCCCGGCGTTGTGGGATCGAGCCCCACATCAGGCTCCTCCGCTATGAGCCTGCTTCTTCCTCTCCCACTCCCCCTGCTTGTGTTCCCTCTCTCTCTGGCTGTCTCTATCTCTGTCAAATAAATAATAAAATAAAATCTTTAAAAAAAAAATAAAAATAAAAAGTTAAGCACAGAGCTCGCATATGACCCAGAAATTCCAATTCCAAACCTAAGAGACGTGGAAACGTATGTCCACAAGAAAACATATACATAAATGCTTATCGTTATTCATAAGGACTAAAAAGTAGAAACAGCCCAACTTCCACTTTATGAACAGAGAAACAAAATGTGGCATATCCACTCACTGGAATTCTATTCCGTTATAAAAATAATATAGTACTGATACATGCTATAGTGTGGATGGGCCTTGAAAGCAGTATGCAAAGTGAAAGAAGGCAGTTTCAAAAGGCCACATACTATATGATTCCATTTATATGAAATGTCCATAGTGTGTAAATCCATAGAGACAGAAAGCAGATGAGTGGTGCCAGGGGTTGGGGGGAGGAAGAAATGGTGAGAGCCTACCAATGGGTATGAATTTCTTCTTGGGATGATGAAAGTATTCTGGAATAAGACAGTGCTGATGATTGCACAAATCTGTGAATATACTAAAAGCACTTCCATCCATCCCCATTGCCTTGCTCCTAGCTCAGCCCTCATGAGCACCGGATCTGAGAACTGCAGCCGGGACTGATTTTCAGCTTATGCATGAGCACAGTAGAGCCCAAACTGGCCAAGGGACTTGACCAAGGTCACACCTGAGCAGTGGCATGGCTGGAACCAGAGCTCCTATCCCCACACCTCAGGGCCTTTAAGAGCCTGTGCAACGTCCCTAGGATTTAAAGCCTTGGACTGCTTTCTGGAATAAAGCACACATTGGCCTCCTTGTCTACATTATCACCACCCTCATCTACTCCTATTAGGAAGCAAAACGCCACCATACCTAAAACAGGAAAAACCCCGGGTCCACACAACAGACACTGATACCTGGCAACTCTTTCTCCCCAAAGTCCCCATGGGGTGCAAGGCATTGCCTGTGCCTCACTTTCTCCTCCTTGGTTACCCTCCTCCTTTCCTCCCCGCTCTGTCCCCCTCCTCTCTTTTCTCCTCTCCCCCTTTTGAGTTGTTTCAAGCAGGTGGGAGTTCACTCCTCAAGTAATGGCAAATCAGGAGACCTCCCTGTAATGGGGTGAGCTGCCAGGGATCAGCCCTACAGGAGGAAAGTGACCCATGTCATAATATCACAGATAACGTGCACTTCAGGCAATCCTGGTGACACCTGAATTCTAAATGCCAGCTTAGTAGCTGTGAAGCGGTAGATGATAGTGCTCCTTGGAACGGACTCTTTCTGTAATAAAATTGTTCCTGCCTCAGAAGCAAACCTTGCAGAGAAGCTAAACATAAGTTGCCTGATTTTATCACAGAACAGAATTTGGACAGAAGAATCTGCTACAACCCAGGGACCAAGCTGAGACACGGCACGTAAACGGTTCATGAAGACTATTCGCGAATGTGATTTGTTGGGTAAGATCCACAAGGATCACTCTCAGGAGTATGAGTGAGGCGTCCGGTTTACAAACGAGCAGCTTCTCCCGCACCGCTTCTCCAAACCGTATTCTGTGAGGTGTCATTAGGTGTTCTGAGGAGAAAAGCTTCCTGTGGCCAGAGAGTTTAGGAAAAGGTTAACACGAAATACCCCGAAGGGAGCCTCGAGGAGCACAGTGGAAGACAAGAAGGTTTGTGGAGTCCTGAAGAAGAGCCCCCCACCATGCACTCTATTGTTCCGACCATAGACCCCTTTCCACAGAACCCCGGTGTCAGCTGAAGGAACAAGAGCTCTACGGCGTGCAGGCGGGAGATGCCACCGCTGAGCCGAGGGGCCCGGTGGGGGGCGGGGGGCAGCCAGTGCGCTGCGGAGGCTGGGGATGGTTGAACAGCAGCAGCAAGTAAGGTGTTTAGTAGACTCTGGGCTGACACACGAAGGTGGGATGAGTAGGGTGGTGGGAGGACCCTCAGGGCTGCCGCCCCCCCCCCTATGCCGGCCCAGGGGTTTATGTGGGAAGAGGGCTGGAGATGCTGCTCAGACTGTTTTTAAAGCCGCGGGAGAGCCACGCCTAGGAGATCCTCAGTGGTGGGAAAAGCAAGCTAACAAGGAAGCCCCTATCATGGGCAGGCCCTCCCTCTCCCCAGGGCCTGCAGTGGCCCACGGGCAGCAGAGGAAGGAGAAGGGAGGCGAGGAGGGCAGAGCTCAGTGCCCTGCCAGGCAGGCGACCATTCCCATTCACAGCATGCCCCCGCCAGCAGAGGGGCTGGACAGCCCTGCTGAGACGGGGGCACTTCAGCCACCTACACCACGTTCACCAAGAGAGAGAAAGAGCAGAGGACTGAGGGAGACAGTGAGGCAGACAGTGCACCAGGCTAAACCTGGAAGCCCGGGGCTCCAGCACTCAGCTGAGGACAGCTCTCTCCCACCCAGGATGCGGCTGCTTGGTCCCGCCCTTGCCCCAGTCGTGCCTGTCCATCAGCTGCCTGACCCACCACTCCTGACTGTTCCCGGGGCTTGCGTGTGCCCCTCCGTGAGTCCCATCGCGCCCCACAGAACCGCTACCAGCTTTGGAGGGGCTGCCTCCGGGCGAAATCCCAATGCTTTGGTATCTGATTGCTCTCTACAGCTGATCAAATGTGATTTTCCAGCTGAGAGAGAAAAATAAACTCACTAAAAGAAGGAGCTCAAATGAAGCTAACATCGAAGACAAAGCCGGAGCACAAGGCCCGAGTGGGTGGGGGCTCAGCCCTGCAGCCTAGGTTGTCCCGAGCTTTCAAGAAAGGCAACAAAGGACAGGGTTTGTTTATCCCTACAGACATATGCATATTATACATACAGTGTATGTGTATGTACAGACATATGCATACATATGACATATGTGCACATACATCAGGGAATCGGATATTGAGGTTGGAAAATGTGGTCACAAAACCTGCAAAGAAGAAACAGTGACTAAAGCCATGGGAGTTGGGGGGACAGAACCCCTCTGAAGAGCGGGACAGGGGAGCCAGTCCTGTGGAGAGAAGGTGGGACAGGAGGGCACTTGCAAGCATCACACAGGGAAGGCACGGCAGAGACGGGTCCCTCCATAGGCCCAGAAGGGTGGTTTAAAAACTGCATGGGGCTGGGGGTTTGAGGCTGTAGGGTCTGGGGGATGTGATAACCCCACTGGTAGGGCACGCCAGAAACTCCTCAGAGGAGAAAGGATTAACAGAGAGGGAAGAAAGAAAGGAGAAAGGAAAGGGCAGAGACAGAGCGGGGCGCAGAATAAGCCCACTGGCCTTAGCGCTGGATGCCGAGGGCTCCTGAGCTGCTCCCGCGGAGCCTGCTCTCCATCCCTTTCACCTGCCGCCAGGCCCCTCTGGCCTGCGATCTCTTGCTCTTTGGCCCCCTCTCCTGTACACCTTCCTCCTGCAGGACTTCTTATGAAAAGGACTCTCTCCAAAGATACCCTGGGCAGCATGAGGCACCTGGGGCCCATCTGGGTAACCAGGACGCCTCCAAGCCTGCATTGACTCCTTCCCGGGTACCCGCCTCACTGCTCCCGGGATCCGAGGCAGCAGGAGGGATGTGGCCATGCCGAGTGTGTGGTCTAATGGTTTCCCCAAGATACCCAGTAACCACTTTGTCAGGAGTCACTGAGCAGGCCCTGAGGGGATTCTCTATCTCTCCTCTCTACCTAAGTGGATGTCCTTCTCCCGGCCTACCTGTGTGGGTATTGAGCAGAGCTGAGGAGGGACAGGTTGTCTGGATCTGCACTTGGGCGGGAATCTTCTCTCAGCCAGGCAGCCCTTGGGGTTCCTGTCCTCTCTCCCCTCCCATGCTCCTCAGGCTCCCTGCTTGCAAGTAGCCTTGCTGCCAGAGCTGAGCCCCCGACCACACAGCCACAGCCCCCTCCACACCATCTGTCTTTGAGGGCTCCAACATCCCCCAAGCAGCTCTGTGTGGCAAATGCATTTGGAAGCATGAAATCTGTTGGAAATCTAATGAGACCCGAGTAGACTAGAAAGACAGAATTTAACTTCTTTCTCCCAGCCCTGGATTTAATGTTGCCATCTCATGGCTGCCTTGTTGTCATCCTGCCTCTGCTCGGGAGTGCCCCAGGGCACAGTCAGCATACCATGCCAGCTCTGACCCTTATGGGGAAAGCTGCTACCTCCAGGGTAAAACACAGAGCATCGCCTCAGCTCTGCCTATGACAGGCCCTTCCAGAGGCTCTAGAGAGTTCACGTGCCTGCCGAGGAGGATGCACTCTGGGAAGAGCCTAGCAGGCTGCTCTGTCTAAAGGAATGAGGGGTGTGTTAAGAGTCTGCAGAGCTCCTTCAGCCTGGGAGGCAGAGGTGGCCCAGGGGGTGAGCAGGCCTACAAGGCCGCTAGTGCTGTGGGAGGGAGCCTCACCCCTCCTGCATGCCGTGGTGGGCACCCACCCTGTGGGGGCTTCGGAGGCCGAAGGATCCAGCCCCATGCTCTTTAGTGATGTACAGGCTTTCTGGTACTAGTTACTTGGTATTGGTGGCCTGGGCAAAGAAGTGGACACCGCTCCTTCTCTGGGGAGTTAGCATCTGATCGGTGCATTCTTGGTGCTAAGATGGGGGAGATGGAAGAAATGGGCCAGGTCATAGGGGGTGTGAGGGAGAACCCCAAGTGGGTGAGCACCTAGGGAAGCACTGTGTGTTTGCTCCTTCCTGATCCTCTGGGCCACAAGACAGGGGCACAAATGGGGATAGAGACACCCTATAGGCAGGGGGAAATGAGGCCCATTTTCAGACCTGGGCTGTGGAGGCCTCACCAGAGAAATGACAGCAGCCATCCCTGATGGCGCCTCCCACCTGTCGGACTGGTGCCAGGCCTTGCCTTCATGGACCCGCCCATCCACAGAGTTGGGTTCTGCCACTTGCTAACTGAATGGTCATTGTGGCCAAGTCCCAGCCATCTAATCTCCTCATACGCTGGAGTTCTCATCTTTACAAAATGGGAGGCATGGTATCAATTCCATATGGCTGCTTCGGAAAAAACCAGGCAGCTCTTAGCACAGGGGCTGGCCCACAGGCCTGCTCGCTAGACATGAGCCAGCATTATGATCGAGTCTTTCCGAAATATGTACCCCGAAAGGCAGACGAGATGTAGGTGCAATATGTTCTTTGAAGTGTTATGCATAGTCATTTTATGAAAAGCAGATTCAAACCAAATGTCCAACATTATGGAAATTGTTTTGTATAGGATATTATGCCCAAAGGTAGACAGCCAAATGGACAGCCATTAAAAATAAGGTTCATGATTTTTTATATCAAAATGCTTAGACTAGATTGTTAGCCACAAAAGGATAATAAACGAGAAAGAGAGGCTACAAGTTAAAGTAAACACACCAAAATATTAACAGAACTATGGATACTATTTTGCCTACTCCTCTATTATGTTTAACTTCTTAAATTTTTGACAGTGGGCATCTGTTAATTACATACTAAAAACTCTTAATTTACTTGAGTAAAAATGAAAACTGAGAGCAGAGACATATTATGTAGGTAACGTAAGGCAATGGGGAGCATAAGGACAAACGGACGCCTTTGGAAGGAAGCATCTCTACAATCAGGAAAACACCCAGAAAGGAAAAGAGAAACCCATGCAGAGAAAAAGCAAATTGAATCTACAATAAATTTGAGTTTCTAAGGAATAAATATGCAGTGTTTGTGGAAATTGTGTTGCATCTGGAAAAAAGAACGATAAATATGTATACGATGTAAATCTTTTATGATAAATCTGTGAAGACCCGACGAGCTAACACCCACGCTGGCTGGTGCCGCGCGAAGTGCAAGACCCCTGCCGACGATCAGCGTGCTCGCTGCAATGACGGCGAGCCGAGCGGGCCCTGCACTGAGGGCTCGCCCTCCTTCACCTGTGTGCGCGGCCGGGATGCCCTCCGGGGCAGAGGGAAGCAGGTGCTCACAGCACTCCCACCCTGAGCCCTCCTAGCACCTGCCCAGAGCTCTCTGAATGTTCCTCTCCAGCCCAGGCTTTCCAAGTCTTCCAGAAAGACCACCACCCTGCTCCAGTTCCAAGTCAAGCCCCAGCCCCCCCGCTCCTTTGGAACAGACCCAGGATTTAAGAGCTGAAGATGGAAAAGAAATGATCATTTACTGGAAACAAATTTTGTGCTAGGTGCCGTGCAGAGAACTGGAGGCCCAGCAGGGAATGGGGCAGGTGTGCTCTCCCTGAGGTTAAATTGATACCAAGCCACCTGGTGCGGGGTCAGACCTAGGGCAGGTGCCCCAGGCCTTGAATGAACGAGTGGGATAACCTAACAATGATTTTATCCACTGTATTAGTCAGGGCTCTCCAGAGAAACAGAACCAAGGTTCTGTAGGGTGTGTGTGTGTGTGTGTGTGTGTGTGTATGAGTGTAGTGATAGAGAGAAAGAGAGAGATTTTAAGGAATTAACTCATGCAATTACAGAGTCTGGCAAATTCAAAATCTGGAAGATAGGTCAGCAGACTGAAGGCACAGGAAAGAGTTGCAGCAACAGTCTACTGGCATAATTCCCTCTTCCTTGGGGGGATGGCAGTCTTTTTTTTTTTTTTTTTTTAAATTAAGCTCTTCAACTGATTGGATGAGGTCCACCCACACTATGGAGGGTAATCTGCATTACTCAAAGTCTACTGATTTAAATGACAATTTCATCTAAAAACATACTTTCACAGAAACATTTAGAATAATGTTGACCAAAGACCCAGATACTGTGGCCTAACCAAGTTGATGTAATAAATTAACCATCACACTAACCTGATTCTTTCACCAATGAGCCAAAAAAGAAAGAAAGAAAGAAAGAAAGAAAGAAAGAAAGAAAGAAAGGAAGGAAGGAAGGAAGGAAGAAAGAAAAGAAACAGGTCCTTGGAGACAACAGGACTTGCCTATACAGAGCTGACAGAGCCTAAACTCGAATTCAACCATATGTCTAAGCAATTTCTCTCTTCCACTCTTCTTAAATAAAAGCAATTTTTCTGTCTTTCTCTTTCTCTAACCAGCCTTTCTCTCCAACCTAGAAGCCTGATTTCCAGAGTTTATTCAAACTCAGAGACCATCTATCATTCTGATACATTTTCCAGAATCTCCAAAAATATTCAATCAACACACAGCAGAGATGCGTGCACGGTCTCATTAGCCCCATCCCGTGAGTCCAGTTCAGCCTCTGACCCACAGTCTTTTTACATCACCCTAGTCTGATGTCTGCTGTGACCAGGGCTGAATATTGACCAGCTCTCTCTGCAAGGATCTGGATTTTTTTTTCTTCCTAAAGGCTCCAACAGGACCAATTCCTGCCTGCCTCGGACAGAGGAACTCTGCTCTGGCAAGGGGCTGTGCTAAACTATTAGGTTGATCTGTATGAAACTGCTGATATTTGACCTACAGAAATAGCATTTTCATATAGTTCAAGAAAAAAATGAGCTCATCTTTTCCTGGTCAGACCTCACCTTCCTCAGTGTCCTGTTTTCTGTGGAAAGAGAATCTCCACTCCCTCGGTGGACAAGAATGAAAGATGCTGTTATTAAAAACAATCTAAAGTGATCTGAGAAGTGACAGCATCTCTTAGAGCAATGAGGTAATGCGTCCAGCCTGCCTTCTCTGCCGTTTAACTTCCTGACAGGAGGCGCAGAACGTGAACAAATTGATTGTCCTGTACAAAGTCAAGTAAATAAATAGCAATGCTTAATGCAATCATTTTCCATATTGCCTCATCAAAACCCACGCAGCCAAAGCCATTTATGAATTACGCAGGCCCCTACCGTTGTCATCTTTCAGCATGTTGCTCTCAAAGGTGCCTGCGGGTGGGGAAAATAGGAGAGCAGGTGCTAATCAGTCTTGAGGCTACGATCAGAAATGATTTAGAAAGATGACAGCTTGCTTGAGCCATTCCTACATTTCCAAGGGGAAACCTCCAAGGGACTAAGTCATTAATACGAGATAGGAAGGAGGCTGGGGGGGGCGGTTATTATTAGAGAATAACTACCTTGGTGCCTCTGTCCTGCTTTAGGTTTGCAAAGGAAAATAAACTCCGCGAAGAAGTGAAGATGATTAAGGACCCAGGCCAAGAGTAAGGGTGGGCGGGAATGAAATGGTTCTTGCAATCTAGCATCTAGCTTGTTGCATTTCTTACTTCCCTTCCTTCTGGCCATTCTCAAAGTTCGGAGAATAGGGCCCAGAAAATCAGGCATAGAAGGACTCTTACATACGGTGGTGGACATCTGACTTATTCCATCAGCAGCTAGGATGGATCAGAGGCTCCGAGGAGATCCTCTGAAAGGAGGTGAGGCCCACAGCGGGGAGGAGCGGAAACCATGCCCTAGGAATTACAGGCCACTTACCTTCCCACTGGAAAGGATGTGCCCCCGGAAGATCGTTATTAGGCTGCGGTATGACGACACAAATATGAAAATGCCAGTATGTTTTAATAAAGATAAGTTCGTTTTCATCGAAAGGACTGTCCTTTATTATTCTGTCCTTGCCACTTTGGGGGGGGGTGGGGATTAAGGTGTGTTCTCTTTTACAGAATCACCAGTGGCTGGAGATGGTCCTTATATTTCAGTGGCTTCATCAGGGAGTCATATCTAACTCCAAGTTTAGGCTATAAAGTCAAACCTGAGGCAAAAGCCCCCTGCAGCAGCCAGCACAACAGCCATGCACACGTGACGGCTTATCTGCATTCCTGATCATTCCCCGTACTTGCTCTCATGTCGGTGTGAAAGCGGAACACCCACTGCTCTTGGGCTTACACTCACACTGCTCTGGGAATATTACGAGGTGAGGGGGAGGCAGGCTCCTCTCCCAGGGTGAGGCCCCTCAGGCTGCTTGTCCTAGCTACCATCAGAAGCTCACAGCAGAGCCACAGTGGACTCGGGGCCCATTCCGCTTTTGTCCCATTTCAGGTTTCCCACCAGGAGGAAGACTCAGAACACAGAGTTCAAAGGTCTGGAAGTTAGTCCACGGGCCCAGAATTCCTCACAGGCAGGAGGCATGGCATAGTCACCTCTGTCCCCACACTGAACCTTGCGCAAAGCTGGTGTTCAGGACGATTTGATCAATGAACGAATGAATGAACAGCCACATGTTTACTCATCTCTGATCACATCTTGTGGGCTTAGTAACCAAGCCCACAGGGAAAGGAAGTAGGAGTGAACTGACTGTGCCAACTCACGAAGCTGGAAGAAGCAGAAGCCACAGGAGTCCCATAATCAAGGGCCCCTCGGCCTTGCTGTGGACACTGTGAGTCCCGGAAAATGGGACTAGCTCCCAGCACGAAGGCACCCATGGTGGAGTTGTGGGCTTGAAGACTTGGCGACCATGCCCCCTTATTCTCCACAGCACCTGCTTCGAACCTAAGGTCATGGGCCCTTTGTGAGAGGAGAGACTTTCTAAGACTTGGCAAAGGACAGACTAAAGAAGGCATCTCTCCCTTCTTCCCCTGAGACTTCAGTCAGCAGTCACATCTGCCCTCCAGAGCACCCTTGCCCTTGCCCTCCACCGACCCCTAGAGAGAACAATCTTAAGTTACCCCATGCCCCCTCTTAGAGTCATCACCCCTTTGCTGATACAGTCTGGTATCTGCCATCTCCACACATTAACTCCCTCTGTAACCTTCAAATACCCATCTCCCATCTTGAGCAGCATTCTCGACTATGGCACTACTCAAGTTTAGAGCCAAATAATTCTTTGTGGTCAGGGGCTGTCCTGTGCATTGCAGAATGTTCGACAACATCATCTCTACCACTATCTGCCTGTATACCCTCCAGTTTTGACAACTGAAAGCCAAATGGGCCCCTGGGGGAAAAGGGGAAAAAATTGCCCCCGTTTGAGAACCATTAAGAAGAGGCTGCCACGGGGTGTGAATAAATGTTTGTTAAGGGAAGGAACAAATGAACAGAGAAATAAATAAAAGAATGAATGAATCAATCAATCAAAGCATGGGAGAGGAAGCATACTGCCCCCAGGGAGCTCTGGGTACATAAACTGAGAGCTAAGGCAGAGAAGCAGTTAGGTCAGTCAGTCCTACTGAGACCCTGAATCCTCAATGGGCTTTTGCTGACTGTGCAGTTTGATGCATTTCCAATTATTAAGAAGACTTGCAGATGCCAATGGACCTTCAATAGGGTCACGGGAATGGGGCCTCTGATAAGCCGGGCTGCAGTGTGTGACACAGGGAAGCTCAGGCACCTGTCTGCCAAGGCGCTGATTCATTTTCTTTGTCAACTTTGCAATTTGGAATGACAGTTTCTCACCTTCTGTTTCCCCAGCTGCCATTTGTAAAGGTTACTTGCTCTAATTTGCTCGGCATTTCTCCTCCTTTGACCTCTCTCCAAGCTCTCACTTTTCTTCCACTCTCTCCCTCCATCAGGACCTTTTTTGGAGTTGACCAGACTGTTGGGAGCTGTCCCTCACTGAGGTAGGACCAGTGAACCTGTGCCATTAAAGGTCAGTGGACTCTCGTCAGGAAGGGAGAAGGAAACAGAAGGCCCAGGGCCTGGCCACACACTGTCCCTCCTCGGCTTTCTGGGCATCTCTGTTCTCTCTCCAACTCAACCACACTCCTTATCCTAGGCTGGGGGCCACAGAGTGTGAGCAAGGGCTGGGGCTGTTGGTAAGATGGAAAACAGTCTAGGCTTTCTTGTCCTTTAAGCTAAGAATAGGTCCTGCTTAGTGAGTGTCTAGAAATTGCCAAGCATTTTATGATTATGATCTCATGTAATCTGTCAGCAACCTTGTGGAGTAAGAGTTCTATCCTTCATTTTACTGGAGAACAAAAGGGATTTAAAAGTTCTCAAATTTAAGGGTACATCAGAATTACCTGGAGGGCTTGTTAAAACACAGATCTCCGGGTCCCACCTCCAGAGTTTCTGATCCAGTAGGTCTGGGCTGTCTAAGAATTTGTATTTCTCCATTGGACGATTCATGCCTCACACTAGAAATCTAGTAACTTACTCAAATCACACATTGGCCAAGGGGCAGATATGTATGGGAACCAGGTATCTTGGACGGTAGAGTCTGAGGTCATAACCTGGCATGACCTGTGAGCCAGGTAACCCTGTGAGCCAACAGACCCCGATTTTGTAGATGGAGAGATAATCTAACAGTCACATTATCCCATTCATTAAATATTTACCAAACAGCTATCACATGCCCTGCCACGTGTGAGCTGCTGGGGATGCACACAAAAATAGGAAGCTGTCCCCCATGAGCTTATGTGCCCAGAGAGGGAGAGGGGCACACACACCCATAATTATAAAAAAGTGTAGGTAGAGATATTGTTCAGAAAGAACGAAGCAGAGAGGAGTTAAGATGGTGGAGGAATAGGGGACCCCTTTTTCAGCCGGTCCCCTGAGTCGAGTTGAATAGGTACCAGACCAGCCTGAACATCCACGGAACCAGCCTGGGATGCAGGAAGATACATCTGGATCTCTACAAATGAACATCTCCAGCGATGAGTATTGAGGTACGAAGCGGGGAGCCGTGAAACCGCACACAGATATCAGAAGATAAACGGAAGGGGGAGGGAGCCGCCGCGTTCGAGTGCCAGGAAGCGGTAGCCACCTGCACGGCGGAGCGGGCAGACTCACGGCCCGGCACCCGCGAGAGAGCAGACTGAGACCGTGAGCCAGGGAACGCGTGCAGCCAGACTGAAACGGAGCTCCGGTGCGCTCACTGGAACCAGACTGAGACTAGGAGCTCTGGAGTGCATGGGGGCGGCTGGCGGTGTTAGAAACACAAAGGACAGACGCGCCGGCCCTGGAAGTGAGAGCTGGGACGCCGGGTGTGGGGCGCACATCCCGGGACGCTGCAGGGTTGAGCAACACCAACAGTAACAGAGTTAAAGGGGCCAGAACATCAGTGGAGAATGGTCCGCAATCCCTCTGTTCTGAGACAGAGGCTGAGATTCGGCCACTGCTGCTCTGACTCTCAGAAGAGGCACAGCAAACCGCCAGGGAAAGCCGCCAGAGAACAAAAGCCTGGAAAGACCGGCTCACAGTGTGCCCATCCCCACCCCCCTCGCAGGGGACACGGAGACTCTACCCAAACAGGGTTGCCTGAGTATAGGTGCGGCAGGCCCCTCCCCCAGAAGGCAGACTGAAAAATCAAGAAGCCCGCATCCCTAAGATCCCTATAAAACAAGTACACACTGCCTATGTCCCGGTCAATAATTTGGGCTCTGGACAACCCCGCAACCTCTCCTCATCAGAATGACGAGAAGGAGAAATCCCCCCCAGCAAAGAAAAGACAATGAGTCTGTGGCCTCTGCCACAGAACTAATGGATATGGATATAACTAAATTATCAGAAATGGAATTCAGAGTAACAATGGTCAAGATGATGTGTAGACTTGAAAAAAGTATTAACAAAAATGTTAATGAGAATATAGAATCTCTAAGGGTGGAAATGAGAGCGAATCTGGCAGAAATTAAAAAGTCTATGAGCCAAATGCAGTCAAAACTAGAGGCTCTGACGGCCAGGGAAAATGAGGCAGAGGAACGTATCAGCAAATTGGAGGATGGGTTAGTAGAAGAGAAAGCTAAAATAGAATCTGGACTTAAAAAAATCCACGCTCATGAATGTAGGTTACAGGAGATTACTGACTCAATGAAACGTTCCAATGTCAGAATCATCGGCATCCCCGAGGGGGTGGAGAAAAACAGAGGTCTAGAAGAGATATTTGAACAAATTGTAGCTGAAAACTTCCCTAATCTAGCAAGGGAAACAAACATCCATGTCCAAGAGGCAGAGAGGACCCCTCCCAAGCTCAACCACGACAAACCTACGCCACGTCGCGTCATAGTGCATTTTGCAAATATTAGATCCAAGGATACAGTATTGAAAGCAGCCAGGGCAAAGAAATTTCTCATGCACCAAGGCAAAGGTATCTGAATTACGTCAGACCTGTCTACACAGACCTGGAATGAGAGAAAGGGTTGGGGGGGGGGCATTTTTAAAGCTCTTTCAGAGAAAAACATGCAGCCAAGGATCCTTTATCCAGCAAGGCTGTCATTCAGAATTGATGGAGAAATAAAGACCTTCCAGAATCACCAGTCATTGACCAATTCCATAACCACGAAACCAGCACTACAGGAGATATTAAGGGGGGTTCTATAAAGGTAAAAAGGCCCCAAGAGTGATACAGAACAGAAAGTCACAATCGATAGAAACAAAAACTGTACTGGCAACATGGCATCATTAAAATCATATCTCTCAATATTCAGTTTCAATGTAAATGGCCTAAATGCTCCCATAATGCCACAGGGTTGCAGATTGGATAAAAAGACATGACCCATCCATTTGCTGTCTACAAGAGACTCATTTTGAACCTAAAGATACATTCAGACTGAAAGTAAAGGGATGGAATACCATCTTTCATGCCAATGGACCCAAAAGGAAGCTGGGGTAGTAATTCTCATATCAGACAGATTGGATTTTAAACTAAAGACTATAGTTAGAGACACAGAAGGGCACTATATTATTCTTAAAGGATGTATCCAACAAGTGGATATGACAATTATAAATATATATGCCCCCAACAGGGGAGCAGCAAGATACACAAGCCAACTCTTAACCATAATAAAGAGACATGTAGATAAAAATACATTAATAGTAGGGGACCTCAACACTCTACTATCAGAAATAGAACACCCATGCAAAAAATCAACAAAGAAACAAGGGCTTTGAATGCCATACTCGACGAGTTGGACCTCATAGATATATATAGAACACTACACCCCAGAACCAAAGAATACTCCTATTCTAATGCCCATGGAACATTCTCAAGAATAGACCATGTTCTGGGACACAACACAGGTCTCAACCAATACCAAAAGACTGAAATTATTCCCTACATATTCTCAGACCACAACGCTTTGAAATTGGAACTCAATCACAAGGAAAAATTTGGAAGAAACTCAAACACTTGTAGACTAAGAACCATCCGGCTCAGGAATGATTCGATAAACCAGGAAATCAAAAATCAATTTAAAGAATTTATGGAGACCAACAAGAATGAAAACACAACGGTCCCAAACCTATGGGATACTGCAAAGGCAGTCCTAACAGGGAAATACATAGCCATCCAAGCCTCACTCAAAAGAATAGAAAAATCTAAAATGCAGTTTTTATATTCTCACCTCAAGAAGCTGGAATAGCAACAGAGGGACAGACCTAATCCATGCACAAGGAAGCAGTTGACCAAGATTAGAGCAGAAATCAATGAATTAGAAACCAGGAGTACAGTAGAGCAGATCAACAGGACTAGAAGCTGGTTCTTTGAGAGAATCAATAAAATTGACAGACCACTGGCGAGACTTATCCAAAAGAATAGAGAAAGGACCCAAATTAATAAAATTATGAATGAGAAAGGAGAGGTCACAACCAACACCAACGAAATAGGAAGGATTATTAGAAACTTTTATCAACAGCTT
The DNA here is from genome assembly GCF_023065955.2 of Ursus arctos. Lineage (NCBI taxonomy): Eukaryota > Metazoa > Chordata > Mammalia > Carnivora > Ursidae > Ursus > Ursus arctos. Next base: position 27,104,251 of record NW_026622875.1, read on the forward strand.
TATGCCAATAAATTAAGCAATCTGGAAGAGATGGAGGCCTTCCTGGAAACGTATAAACTACCAAGACTGAAACAGGAAGAAATTGATTTTTTAAACAGGCCAATTAATTATGAAGAGATTGAGTCAGTGATAAACAACCTCCCAAAAAACAAAACTCCAGGCCTGGACGGTTTTCCTGGGGAATTCTACCAAACATTCAAAGAAGAAATAATACCTATTCTCCTAAAGCTATTTCAAAAAATAGAAACAGAAAGAAAACTATCAAACTCATTCTATGAGGCCAATATTACCTTGATCCCCAAACCAGGCAAAGACCCCATCAAAAAGGAGAATTACAGACCGATTTCCCTAATGAACATGGACGCCAAAATCCTCAACAAGATCCTGGCTAATAGAATCCAACAGTACATTAAAAGGATTATCCAACATGACCAAGTGGAATTCATCCCTGGGATGCAAGGGTGGTTCAACATTCGCAAATCTATCAGTGTCACAGATTTTATCCAGAAAGAAAAATTCAAAAATCATATGATTCTCTCAATAGATGCAGAAAAAGCATTTGACAAAATACAGCATCCTTTCCTGATTAAAACCCTTCAGAGTGTAGGGATAGAGGGTACATTCCTCAGTCTCATAAAAACCATCTATGAATAGCCTACAGCAAATATCATTCTTAATGGGGAAAAGCTGGAAGCCTTTCCCTTAAGATCAGGAGCATGACAAGGATGCCCACTCTCGCCACTATTATTCAACATAGTACTAGAAGTCCTTGCAACAGCAATCAGACAACAAAAAGGGATAAAAGGTATCCAAATCGGCAAAGAAGAAGTCAAACTGTCTCTCTTTGCAGATGACATGATACTCTATATGGAAAACCCAAAAGAATCCACTCCCAAACTATTAGAAGTTATAGAGCAATTCAGTAATGCGGCGGGATACAAAATCAATGCTCAGAAATCAGTTGTATTTCTATACATGAATATTGAGACTGAAGAAAGAGAAATTAGGGAATCTATCCCATTTACAATAGCACCAAAAACCATACATTACCTTGGAATTAACTTAACCCAGATGTAAAGGATCTATATTCTAGAAACTATAAATCACTCTTGAAAGACATTGAGGAAGACGCAAAAAGATGGATAAATATTCCATGCTCATGGATCAGAAGAATTAACATAGTTAAAATGTCCATGCTACCCAGAGCAATCTACACTTTCAGTGCTATCCCGATCAAAATACCGAGGACATTTTTCAAAGAACTGGAACAAATAGTCCTTAAATTTGTATGGAACCAGAAAAGGCCCCGAATTGCCAAGGAACTGTTGAAAAGGAAAAACAAAACTGGGGGCATCACAATGCCAGATTTCGAGCTGTACTATAAAGCTGTGATCACAAAGACAACATGGTACTGGCACAAAAACAGACACATAGACCAATGGAACAGAACAGAGAACCCAGAAATGGACCCTCGGTTCTTTGGGCAACTATTTTTTGACAAAGCAGGAAAAAACATCCAGTGGAAAAAAGACAGTCTCTTCAATAAATGGTGCTGGGAAAATTGGACAGCTACATGCAAAAGAATGAAACTTGACCACTCTCTCACACCATACACAAAGATAAACTCCAAATGGATGAAAGACCTCGATGTGAGACAGGAATCCATCAAAATCCTAGGGAGAACATAGGCAGCAACCTCTACGACATCGGCCAAAGCAACCTTTTTCATGACACATCTCCAAAGGCAAGAGAAACAAAAGATAAAATGAACTTGTGGGACTACGTCAAGATAAAAAGCTTCTGCACAGCCAAGGAAACAGTCAAAAAAACTAAGAGGCAGCCCATGGAATGGGAGAATATATTTGCAAATGACGCTACAGATAAAAGACTGGTATCCAAGATCTACAAAGAACTTCTCAAACTCAATACGCGAGAAACAAATAAACAAATCATAAAATGGGCAGAAGATATGAACAGACACTTTTCCAATGATGACATACAAATGGCTAACAGACACATGAAAAAAATGTTCAAAATCATTAGCCATCAGGGAAATTCAAATCAAAACCACACTAAGATACCACCTTACGCCAGTTAGAATGGCAAAAATAGACGAGGCAAGAAACAACAATTGCTGGAGAGGATGTGGAGAAAGGGGATCCCTCCTACATTGTTGGTGGGAATGCAAGTTGGTACAGCCACTCTGGAAAACAGTGTGGAGGTCCCTTAAAAAGTTAAAAATTGAGCTACCCTATGACCCAGCCATTGCACTACTGGGTATTTACCCCAAAGATACAGACGTAGTGAAGAGAAGGGCCATATGCACCCCAATGTTCATAGCAGCATTGTCCACAATAGCTAAATCGTGGAAGGAGCCGAGATGCCCTTCAACAGATGACTGGATTAAGAAGATGTGGTCCATAGATACAATGGAATATTACTCAGCTATCAGAAAGAATGAGTTCTCAACATTTGCTGCAACATGGATGGCACTGGAGGAGATAATGCTAAGTGAAATAAGTCAAGCAGAGAAAGACAATTATCATATGATTTCTCTCATCTATGGAACATAAGAACTAGGAAGATCGGTAGGGGAAGAAAGGGATAAAGAAAGAGGGGGTAATCAGAAGGGGGAATGAAACATGAGAGACTATAGACTCTGAGAAACAAACTGAGGGCCTCAGAGGGGAGGGGGGTGGGGGAATGGGATAGACTGGTGATGGGTAGTAAGGAGAGCACATATTGCATGGTGCACTGGGTGTTATATGCAACTAATGAATCATCGAACTTTACATCAGAAACCAGGGATGTACTGTATGGTGACTAACATAATATAATAAAAAAAAAACATTAAAAAAAAAAGAAAGAACAAAGCATTTTTTGAGTAGCCATTCTCAATTCTTTTTTTTTTTTTTTTTTGGTCCCAGGGCCCCTTTCATTCTTAAAAATTATTGAGGGCCCCAATAATAAATTCATTGCATGTTCACACAAAGAAGTGATTTTTATTAAAAAAAATAACTATATTTTCAAAAAAGGTAAAAAGGCTGACAGTGCTTTATGGTTTTTACAAATCTCTTTATATTTGGCTCAGTAGAAAATAGCTGTATCCTCACTTCTGCTCCTGCATTCATAATGATGTAATATGTCATTTTGATTGACATATAAGAAGAAAACTGATAAAAGAGAAAAAAAAAGGAAAAAGGTAAGGAGAAAAAGTCATTGTTGTAACCTTTTCAGATAGTTGGGGATATTCTTCTGTAATACTACACTAAAACTCAGTAAGTTTAGCTATAATGTGTAATCTCAAACCTGACCAATGAAAATTTTGCATTCATCTTGCATTAAAAGACATTCATCTATTTTGAATTTTCAAAAGGAAATTATGCTTGATTTAGTCACATCACGTGTTGGTCATCTAGCAAATTTCAGTATAATGAGTTATGAAGATCTTCCAAATATTGACACCTTACATCATACAGTATCAAAACTATATTCATTAATATCCCTCTTTAAAAATGGGAAGCTCTCAAATTTTATCATTAGCAACTGATACCTTCGGTTCTCATTGGAATGGTAAGCTTACTCCTCTTAATTTTCAATGCAGTATCTGCCAAACGGTCAACTCTGAATAGCTATAATTTGTGCGTCTGATGTTCTTGCAACTGAAAATGATGTTCCTTGAAAAAAGTGGCTAGTTTGGGGGTGCCTGGGTGGCTCAGTTGGTTAAGCATCTGACTCTTGGTTTCAGCTCAGGTGGTGGTCTCAGGGTCATGGGATCAAGCCCTGCATGGTGCCCTGCATGGAGCCCTGCATCAGGCTCTGCCCTCACCAGGGAGTTTGCTTGAAGATTCCCTCCCCCCACTCACTAGCTCTTGTGCATACTCTCTCTCGTAAATAAATCATAAAAAAAGAAAAAAGAAAAACGTGGCTAGTTCAGCTTGCAACTTAAATAACCAGATGAGTGCTTTTCCTTGAGACAACCATAATACTTCAGGATGCAGCAGAAGTATCTTATTTGAACTTACCATTTCGTCACACGGAATGGTAAAAGGACATGTACTCAAGGATCAAGACGTAAATAAATTACTCACTTGTACTGCTTCATCAAGGACGTTCTTAAGTGAGACTGGCATTGTTTTTTTCTAGGAGGGGGCTTGTTTTGGCTTGTTTTTCTGAGTGATTGCCAGTAAAGGACAGAATGACTACTGGTAGTCATTCTTGCTTGGGCAAGAATTAAGAATACCAGCTTCAGTCAGGTATATCCAGTTTTTACTCACCATCCATGCAAATACCAACACAGTGAAATAGGCAAGTGGCATGTAAATTTCATTACGAAGACAGCTCTGGCCTTGAAGACCTCCTAAAAGGACCCCATTAAGGGGGGGTCCGTGGAGCACACTTTGAGAACCTCTGTACCACAGCAGCATTCCAATTCTTCAGCATTTCTCAAACATCTCCTAAACACCTACCTATTTTGTTCATACTCAGCCTTGCCTCTGAGATGCCTCAAGAGATTAAGCACATCAAGGAAAGGAAACACGAAGGTGAAAATGTGGCGGAAAACATTTCAGGAAAGATACAGTCTATATTGCAATGGAGGCAGTAAGCATATAGTTGAATTAAGCAGGCAGCTTAATTTAGCTCAAAAGGCATCACTTTAAAAACAACTAAATGTGTTAAGACATTACAGACCCAATTAATATGTTTTCTAATAATAATCAGTACCATTTGTTAAACATTTACTAAGGGAAGACACTGTGTTAAGACCTTTGCCTATGTTATCCTATCTGATCTTTCCAACAACCCTATGAAACAAATATAATTACCTCCATTTACAGCCCAGGAAACTGAGACTCGGGGAGAGGGTGAAGTGACGCGCCCGGCACTGAACAGCAGTAAATAAGAAAGCTGAACTGCGGTTCTGAACTCGGTTCTGTCTGACCAGGAAGCCGGTGTTCTTAGCCCCTCGGCTCTGCAGTCCCTTGGGCACAGCAGACAACACGGCTGAGCTGAAGTCACTCTGATGTCTGGCGGGGGCGAGATGCCGGCCTGCATCCGTGGGGACTGTCCCTCAGGGCAGATGCTGGCACAGCTGCTCTCCTCCAGGACAGCGCAGCTCTGCCACCAACATGACTCCCATTCCCTCTACATGGTACAGCTGTAATGACAGCAGCCAGCCTGCCACCAACCACAGGGCTCCCCACCATACTTGTATGCAATGTATGCAACAGAGAAACATCTCCCCTTTGACATCCTGGGGAGCTGCAGCAAATCAGGCAACAAATAGAAACAGACCTCTTTTTTTAAATGAGGGGTTTGAAAGTGAGACAAATTCAGTTTTAATTTCCTGATAAATTCACTTCTCAGGACATGTATTTCACAAAATCTACCTTGCCAATCTGTGACTGTCCTACTCACTCTCGGGTGAGTCTTCACCCTCCACCCCCAGCCAAAGACAGACTGGGAAGAGTGGAGCGCTGGGGAGACCCCATGGGCAGACTGGCATGGGCTCACAGGCAAGCAAACATGCCCTGCTCTCAATGCTCCCCGCTTCACTGTCCTCCTCCTACCCTGGGCTTTGGGCAACATGCAGGTCAGCCTCTCTCCTGCTTCCTCCACAGACTTTAACTCAGGAAAGGACCTGTGGAGCATGGTCTGAGGTACAGGGACCAACCAGCCTCAAGGCGTCTTGCACATTGGAGGGAGTATTCCCATGGATTCCACCAAAGGAATGCATCTTGGGAATTTCCGGTGTGGAAAAGGGAGCAGGAATGGATGGAGCATGGTAGAGGACAGGGAGTACTCAGGGCGTCCCAAACCAGGCAGATGGCCTGAAGACAGATGCCTCCCCAGACAGGGAGGTCAAGGGAGAAGAGGTGGAGGGGCAGAGGGAGGAAACGAGGAGAGCTGACGCCAGGAGTGTCTCCATTCCAGGCCCTGGCCCTGAGGAGGCCCAGGTGCATAAGCGTGCCTCCAGGGTTTCACATTCTGAGAGAGATATTTGTGCCCCACACAGAGCCCTGTTCTAGCCTTGATTAAGCTTGAGCCTGGTTTACTACCAGTTAACACATTAGAGAGAAAAGTATTTAGAGGCTCAGATATTCCATATTCCTCTTGAATTGAAAGTAGGATATAAACAAGAAAATAAAATCTGAGAAGTCAACTTCTTTATCTCCAACTCAACAGCCTAGCATTTGCTGTTTGGCATGGAGAGCTATTAATATGCTTACAAACTGGGCATTAGGGGATGAGTCATGAGGCTTCCCCAGCTCAGCTGAAGAATGCACTTGCTATTCGGACAGACCGGATGATACGGTGCAGTTTGCCTACTTGGGGCCACTAACCTCGGTGCAAGTGAATTTCTTGAGAGGAAACAGTCAGTCCAGGGAAGGCTGCCTTGCAGACTCAGCAAATCCCAGGTCAGTGTGCAAGACCAGACCACCACTGCAGGAGAGACAGTCCCAGGAAGGGTTCTGGGTTTACCAATAGAATATAGGATGCCTACCCAGTTGAAACGGAATTTCAGTAATTTTTATTTTTAATGTAAGTACATCCCAAATATTGCATAGGACATGTACTGAAAAATCATTCTTTGTGAGAAATCCATTGGGGACATACTTATATTAAAAAGCTATTCATTGCTTATCTGAAATTTGAATTTAAGTGGGTATTGTGTATTTTGTCTGGCCACCCCATCCTCATGGTCTCAAGCCTTAGGCTTCAAATTTTTACCTTCTTGCTCATGATACCTGGCGGTCTGGAGCTTCCTTTCTGTTTTCAGAGGGGTGGCCTTGTTCAGGGCTGTGAGGGGAGGCTAGGACCATGGGGTTCTTCATGCAAGACTTCATGCATTTGAAAAACTCCATTTGGGGAAGTGACTCTACACGTAGGCAAAGAACCCAGCATCACAGCTCACATTTCCATGGGCCACAGAAGGCTCCCCAGGCCGTTCATGCTTCTCAATATCCCAGCAGTTTCGGGCCACACAAGTAAACTCCAGGGGTACCCGGGGGACGGATGGGAATGAGAGGGCCAGGAGCTATTCTTTTCAGGGCAGAGACAAGAAGGGAGGAAACTGTAATTGCGGCTCCAGAGTTTTAAGTAATTCAACCAACACACCCACCACAAGATGTTGAAGAGTGGCTGCACCCTTCCCCTCCTGGTTGATAGAAACCCAGGGCAGGGGCCCTGGGCAGTAGAATACATCCCTTACCAGCAGGGAACAGTTTGCCACAAAAGAAAATCCCCTCCGAGGGGATTCATTAAATAAAGTCCGGGCTGAGCCTTTCCTAAGGGGCTCCGGGCCTTCTGCAGCTGGATGCTCACTGATCCCCATAAAATTCCAATACGGTGAGAAGGGGAAGGAGTTATAGATGTAAAATTGTTATCAGGAGGATTCAGGCGGATTTCTCCTCGTCCGCTTCCTCTATCTCCTCCTCCTCCTTGTCAGGCTGTTAAGAATAATGCCTGGTGCACACAGAGTGCTTTACAGTTTAGAAAGCGCTTTCTGGGCATTACCTTTGAGGCTGGACAGAGCAGTGACCTGCTTGGACTCTTCACAGCTCCTTCTTCAGTGCTCCTTACAGCCACGTTCGCTGGCCGGCACACCCCCACCCTCCGTCCCCTCCCACGTGTGTGCGCGCGCGTGGGCGCAGATGTGTCTCATGGTTCCTGTGCTCCTCACTGGTTGGCACATGGGCCTCCAGCTCATCAAATATCCCCAGCCCCAGGACTCAGTGTTTTGGGGTGGCCCTTCCCCACTAGCACTGCAGGTCCCCAAAAGGGCAAGCCAGGTGGCTCTCAGGACATCACAGTGCATGTGGGGGAGCCATTCCTCAGGCACCCCTCCCCGAGGGAATTCTGGTTTACTGAAAAAAGTTGAAAGGACAGCTTGAATCTATTGCACACCTACTACGCGCCAGGCCCTTTATATCTTACTATGGATGGCGAACGCTTCACAAGTCTTCAAGCAAAGGAGTGTTGCCCCAGTGTTATAGGTGTTGGAACTAACATTCAGAGAGGATCAGCATTTGCCTGAGGTCACACAGCCAGAAAGTGGCCCTGCTGGGATTTGAACCCAGAAGGTCGGACTCCAAGCTCATACTTTTATTATGGGTAAAGTTTTGTGGGTCAGGAATTCAGACAGAGAGCGGTGGGCTGGATCTTGAGCTCCCCATGGCACTGAGCAGTGTCCCTCAGAGGTATTCAGCTGGTGGCTGGACCGAGCTGGAGGCTCCAAGACCCACCTGCTGGCAGCTTGGTAGGGCCGGCTGACGGGCTGCGCTCAGCTGGGCCCATCTCCCTTGGCCTGTGGTGTTAGGGCTCTCAGGTACTCTCACTAGCAGGGGAGGTAGACTGTTATACGGCAGCTCAGGGCACCAGGAGACCAAGAAGAAAGCAGCACATGCTCTTAGAGGCAAGGTCTGGAAGTGGCCAAGTGTTGCTCTTGCCACACTCTATGGTCAAAGTATCGAAGGGGCAGCCCAGATTCAAGGGGAAGGTAAATGGGCCCCATCTCTGCATGGGACAAGTGTCTGAAGATTTGCTGCCGTCTCTATTCCAACGCAGGTGACAAGTAAACCCACAGATGTTACCTAAGCCAGGGCCTGGCTAGGCTATCTCACTGGAGCTACCAATGGCCAACACGCCCCTCACATCTACCCTGGTAAGGGTGATGGGAGGAGCGTGCTTGCACAAAGGGCTCACACCAGAACTCTGGGATAGGGGGCGCCTGGGTGGCACAGCGGTTAAGCGTCTGCCTTCGGCTCAGGGCGTGATCCTGGCGTTATGGGATCGAGCCCCACATCAGGCTCTTCCGCTATGAGCCTGCTTCTTCCTCTCCCACTCCCCCCGCTTGTGTTCCCTCTCTCGCTGGCTGTCTCTCTCTGTCTAATAAATAAATAAATCTTTAAAAAAAAAAAAAAAAGAACTCTGGGATAGGACCAGATGTTCCTGGGGCTCTTTGGCTGGGGGATCTGGTGAGTGTAGACAGTGATGATGACAATAAAGGGGTGGGGCCTGATAAAGGGGACACAAGAGAAAACTGCAGAATTCCTATCACTTTTCTGCAGAAATCATCCCACCAGTCAAAGGCTAAGGAAGCAGAGCAAATGTGACCCAATGAAATCCACCGTTCATGCCACACAGAGTAACCGGTACCCACTCCATGCAGACGCGGAAATCCACATTTCAATCTTGTATCTCTTGGGTCGCTCAGTAATGAGACTGTTGTCCAAAGTGAAGATGAGACACAATGCAAAACTGCAGCTGGTTCATTCCCTCCTCTTCAAGCAAGAAGTGCAAAATACCCACTCGACATAAGTCAGCCCCGGTGAGGCCTGAGGAATGGAGGAGACGCAGACGCTCTCCCTGGCCCTATGCAAGGCTCCTCACGCTCTGAACCTCAGTCTCCCCTTACATAAAATGGACTTGGTCTACATGGTTTCTAAATCCTCTCCAACATTTTGACGTTGGGAACTAGTGCCAATGACCTTTAAAAGCCACATTCATGCAAAACCCGTCATTTTCTCCCTTACATACTAACGAGTGCTTCTCTGCATATTCATCTTCAAAGGACATCACCTTGAGGGGCTGAACCCTCTCCAGATTTCAAGGCCAAGACTATGAAGAATTCTACCAAATCCTCCCAGAGGCCAGAGTCTCATCTCACTATTCATCCCGTCTCATGGAGATTTGAAACAAAAAGCGAACTTTCCATCTTCAGTGTGCATCTGGGGTAAGGAGATTGAGTTTCAGAATGATTCACTGTGCTGAAAATCCTCTCTTTTGTTTCCGGGCCCAAGCAGTTACTCCAGCTCCTTGGTAATGTGCTAATTCTCCCATTCAGGGGTCTGGTGTGAGGTTGGTGGCATCCCAGGTCAGGATGCAGCCCCATGCCTTGAGAATGTCTGATTACAGAATAACCATCCATCCGTCCTCTGGAAGTCCAGTTACCAACCCAGAGCTCCAGTCCTGCCCATTTGGCCTGGCATTCCACTGCCTGAATCAATCAAGGGAGCAGAAGGCTATGTTTATGGCTACGTCATGATCGCTCCTCAAGCCTGGTGCCCACTTTTGTAAACCTCTGCAGCCTCAGATCCCGGCCACTTCAGTCCATTGCTATACTGTCCTCCAGATCCCAACCGTGGAGTCCACTTTTGGGTTTCCTGAACTGGCTGCCTGTCATCAGCAAAACCTGTGATTCTAGAAGTTTCCTAACTAGGCACAAGGTCCCCACTGACCAGAGAGATTAAGCACTTATCCCAAGTTCAGGGGAAGGCAAGGGCCAGGACACTTACCAGTGGCACTGTCATGGTGGCTGAGTTAGGAGGACTCCCTCCGTCTAAGGGCGGGGGGCTAATATTAGGTAAAGACAGCTACACCTAAGATGTTCAAGCCTATAGGGGACACATCTCTCCCAATCTCAGGGCACAACAATCTATACACTGCAGGGTACCCACATGGCAGACATGGCACAGAATGGGGAAGTGGTGAGGAGCTCCTGACCTCACAGGCCATCGAGCTTGTCCCCCCAACTCCATCCTAGCCACTTTGGACAGGTGTGTGCCAATTCCACCATTTCCTTGATTAATTCCCTCCCTATCCAATTCAAGCAAGCCCTGGCCACTTGGTCAGACCGGCCCCAGGCTTCCTTGGCACTCCCCACCCTCCACCCCCTTCATGTATAATATGGGCCTGAGGCTCTGATCCTCCAGAGCCAGTGCTCCACCAGCTTCCCCATACTATTCATGCCAATGGCTTGGCCCGCCTTCCCCACCCAACAGTGGGCTCCTGGGAGTCAGAAGTAGCTTCTCACCTGTGGCCTCAGCATTTAGCCCAGAACTTGGTAGCCACTGGAGGGTACTCAGTGGCTATATGTGGAATTAGTGAGAGGATGGAGATGGGTGGCGGGAGGGAGGGTAGACGGAGAGATAAATGGATGTTAGTTCCTAATGGGATTTCCATGCACACATGCCCCTCCTTTCCTCAAATTTGTGGACCCTGCCACACCAGATACTTTGACAAGTCCCATGCACCAACCTCCCTAGGGGCCGATTTTCTCTTCTTTGTGCCACAGCAGAGTGCTGGCATGATACCAACAGGCCTCCATGTGAACCAGGCATCTGACCCTTGCCACAAGCAAACACGTTTTAGAATGGCTTATGACTCATGCATCATGCAAGGATGTCTGTGGACACAGGAGATGCCGAGATAATCCTTCAGGGCCGATGGACACCAGGCCTCCAGCTGATCTAGCTTTTCCCAGCAACAGGAGCCAGGCCCATGGGATACATATGAAAGCAGATGTGGGGTTAGAAGGACAGCCCCAAGTGGAGACCATGCTCAAATGCAGAACCTGATGGATTTCAACCACCTTCTGGAATTACCCAAGGATGTGCTCCCCAGAATCTACTTTAAGAATAAAGACCCCCTAATCGAAGGCAATTTGCTTTCCCAGGCCCATTTACCATTGCATGTAATTATTGTAAATACTGGCTTGGAATAAGAGACTTTACTTTTTTCCCCAAACAGTTCTAGCATTCCCTTCCGTGGAACGAGAAATCCCAACTCCGTGGGTAATCAGCCAGTCCCTCGCAGTAGAAAGGGGCAGTAGACAAAGCTTCAAGCATAAAAGAAGCCACAGGCCCCTAACGAGGGTGACTGCAGGCTTCTCTGCAGCCTCCCTGAGGAGAGAGAGATGTGGGAGGGAAGGGCAGGGGAAAGGGTTGTTTGGCACATTTCATGCCCACTCTGTGAGCAGTAAACCCTAGGGCGCAGGCCATGTGGCTCCAAAGCCCAGTGGGTTAAAAGACTGAGCTCAGGATGTGGGCATAGAGGAAACAAGTCCAGAGCTGGCCTAGAAATGCCGGTGAGCTCCCAGCAGGAAGGGGGTATGCCCATGGGAAGATCCCTCCAGCCTGGAGAGCACGTGAGCACTGGGCCTCCATCCCAGCCTCCATCTCAGCCTCCAATACGCAGACTCTGTCCTCCTTCAGCTGCGCTGGCAACCTCCCGGTCAGTTGTCCTCCTTTTCTTTCTGGCCATAAGTCCTACTCAGGTCCTGCAAGCAGGGTCCATCCCATAGGGTCTCCTCCAGGAGTGGTTTCGAAAGGCGCCCATGTGATAAAACATTTACAATCCAGCTATAGGGGCAAGCCCCCCACCACCTGCTTCCATATTCACAAGCCCCACTCCTGCAACTTTAGAAAGCACTGCTGCCCAAAGCCACAAGAGCCGCCTTGACAGAGTCACCTAAGCACGCATACAGGGCCTCCCTGGGCAAAGCCACCTGCAGGACCTGGCCAGGGTCCCTGTGGCTGGGGCTCAGAGCCGAGCCTTGTCTAGGCCCGAAAGCTATCACTTCACCACAATCCACCAGCCCAGCTTCCCTCTTGGGGTTCCAGCCTCCAGTCCTCCCCCAAGCAGACAGCAGCTGCCTTCCGCAGCCTTGGGAACCTGGTTAGAGATGCCTAGTGAGGACCCCCCGCCTCGCACAGGATTCCCCAACTCCCAGCCTCAGGAGGCTCCCCGTGAGCTCCTTCCCGGCAGACCAGGCTGTACATCTCAGCCTGCCTGCCCCTTGCCCTCCCCAAAAGGGGGGTGCATATTTTATCTCCAGTGGACCATGAAGGTCTGAAGGAGGCAGGCTGATTTATCAGAGACATAACCATACAGTTGAAATTGTGTCAATATATCTTTGCATAGTGGATTCTGAAGGATGCCCCCTATTTCTCTGGTAAATCATATACATTTAAAGTCCCCAAATGCTTAAATAGATATTTATCCAGTAAATCAGCTCAGCTTTGAAGTGGCTCATTTCTTTCCTGCAGAAATACAGGAGACAGTTGCTAACCTTGTTTTTCTTTCCTTCTCCGAGTGAGGGGGAAAAAAAGAAGAGGAGCAGAGAAATGAAATTCTGAATAATGAATGTTTAAATATTGACGAACGTTTGACACTAATGGCGTGAGGGAGAGTGTGCCGCACAATGGCTCTTCTGCTGCAAGATCTACAAAGGGAGGCACTTTGCTAGAACCTTTCAGGCCCCTTCTAGCAACTAAATTCTCTGAATCTATGACACGTTATTGGGTGCTCCAGGGGCAGGGCTGGAGCAGGCAGGAACCTTCCTGATGCAACAGGAAAGGTCTAGTGATTTATCAGTCTTCATTTCCGGATTCTCTCTCTCTCAACCTATTTGCAAATAATTTATTCAGAAACAGCAGTTTCTCCTTTTTAAAGGATATTACTCTGGTTTGAGCTATTTCCCATCTTCCTGGGAAGATATTAAAATCCATTGTGAATGAGGATTTACGTGTATGGGTCCTCAGTGACAGGCCTGGTTCAAGGTTCTCAGTCAACGGTCGGAGGCTCTTCTGGAGCCTCCAAACCCTCGTGTAGGTTGTATTTTTCATAGGCACCTTCCCCAGAAGGCTGAGAACAATCTTCCCACTTCCTAGCCAGAAGGGTTGAGACCTCGCGAATCCCCACAGCAGAGAGAGCAGCTGTCCTGCACGTTCCCTGCAGGGTTGGGGTGACAGTTGATTCTGGGGACTCTAGCAGGTAATAATGGAAGGTCCGGGGCAGCTGACCTTTCCCAGGACACACCGCTGCCTGCTCTTCTGGGTGAGCTTTGGTCTTGAGTTCTCTGAGCCTTTCCTCTGCCTTTCAGCCAAACCCACAGTAAATGATTCCATATTCTACCCTGATTGTCACCTTGCAGGAAAGAAATCTCCTGAAATACCCTATCCCAACACAAAATGAGTCTTTCTTGAAGCCTGAAGCCCAGAGGCTCTTCATCCTTCTTTGGCGATGGCCTCGGATTCCTCTTCCCCGCCCCACGGTGTTAGTCACAGTCTTCAGACACATGTATTTTTGCCGCCAAAGCCATCTATGTTCAAATCTCTGACTCAAACACATGCCTCTCTTGGCCACCTCCTGGAACCCCAGTAAATGACAATAAACAACACACAACGTGTGAGTCCTCACAGACAAGGAGCACAGGAAGGGGGCTCAGCACACAAAGGTCTGTATACATTTTTGGTGGGAGGAGTGAACACTGACTTTGAGAAAAGGGCCACAATGTCCACGCCTCTAAAGGGGCCGTGGGAGGGGCTCAGTCGCTGGGTCACCCAAAGGCACGGTTCTCGGAGGGGGGAGGTGAGGCGTGGAGGCACACGCCTCTGCTCCAACACACAAGCAGATAAATAAAACACCAGGTGTACACATACATGTCAGCGATGCATGAAAGTAGCAAAGACAAGACCTAACCCACTAACTGTGTGCCAGGACCCGAGAGCGAGTGGGATGTAAGCAGAGCACACTTTCGGGACGGAGGTGGGAGACACTCTGAACCTTCTGAGCATCTGGGAAATGATCTTGGTTATAATTGGACAGATTTGGTTGAGTCTGTGGAAAAAAGATAGGTCGTATGGAGGAAATCAGATAAATGAGAAAACAAGGAAACCATGAATCTGAAATTTTATAAAAAAGTGTATGAAAAATAAAGGCACCATATACTACTCTATTCAGCTCAGCACTGAAAAATATTGCATAAATATAATCACGTGAGCTTGATATGGATCTCACCAAAAAATTATAGAGATTGACAACTAGACACACATATATTCCACTGCACACGTATCACATCCCAAAGTCACATACCTAAAGCCAGCACATGACAGACAAGTAACAGAGAGCAACAGAGAGATGCGTGCAAAATAAAGAGAAAAAATGTGGAGAAGGGCAAAATACAGATCCTCGGCAACCAAAACAGAAGGTTTAAACTGGTATCAATAAGTAGTATGATAAGCATATAATTCAAAAAAATGGAAGTAAATATACGAAGCAGAGTGAAGTGTCAGGGAGCAGGATGGGGTGGGGGAGGTGGGCAGGAGACTGATGTTCTTTCATTTTGGTACACTTGAATTTTTAAATCCATTACTTTGGTAAAAATAAAATTACTTCAAAAAATGAAAAGCTGCCACTCCCCCAAGGGGGCCCACCACAACGTGGAAGGAGAAGGTGCTAGTCCCTCCCCCGGGGGGGACAGCAGGAGGCCAAATGCAAAAGGAGACCCCAAACACATGTTCTGCTCTGGCTGGGAACGGACATACGTCCTAAATTCCGGCGACATCCATCCTTGTTTTTAAACCATGCTGTTGAAAGGTTTCAAAGAAGGTAGCTTTAGCAGATAATTTGGAACTTTCCCTCTCCGGGATTAAAATAGAAGAAGTAAAATCACATTTCACAACCAGAGCCACACTAGAGCCCTGTTTTCATTCCACCGCACAGTTTGTGACATGAAAATAAACAATACTGGAAAGGAGGTGTTTCTGTGTTTTTCCCGAGTCTCTTGAGATGAAGTTGGGCAAAGGGTATGCAGCCAAACTGTTTTTCACACCATGCCTCGACTGAGTCTCGCACTTCTTTGCATTTAGAGGGGATTTTCATCACCGCCTGGTTTCAGAATTGACTAGGTGGAGACTGCAAGCTGCGAGCTCAGCTCAGTCGTCATTAGCGCCTGTGGCCTGAGAAAAGTGTCATCAGATCTGCAGCCGCTGACCGCGTATTTAAGATCGCAGAGGGGCCATTTTTCAGTGTGGCCCAGAATGAACTACTTCATCGGGCATCCCAAATTACCGTCTAAACCAGTGATATATTCACACCAGACACCAGCATTTATATTAAAAATAATTCTCCGAAGAAACAAAAAAAATTTTTTTTAAAGAGTCCGAGTATCAAAATGCACAGAGTGAGACAATCCACAGCAAAGGAGAGTGGTGTAAAACAGTGGCTGGCCAGCAAGGCCTGCCACACGTTCTCCCAGGCTCCCACGAAAGACCAGTAAAAACCAGGCAAATAAAAACTCAAATGCTATTACATTAACTACAATTTGATACAGTGCGAACCCTTGAGGGATGTCCACCAATTATAAAGCCGTGGGAGTGGAAGTGAAGAACACAAACGAAAGCTCGTATATACACTTCTGCTTGACCTGGAGCCCAGCTGAAATAAGATAGGGAGGAGGTTCAGTTCCCTCATCTGAGCTCAGAACACAAGTTCATGTCAGCCTCTGTTGGGGAGACTCTCCACGGGGGTCCATTGTGCTCCCTAGGACACAATGTCCGGGGGCATCTGGGGCTATCACGACTTCAAGAGAGAGGATGCTCCTGGCATCTAGTGGGTAGAGAACCGCAGATGCCGCTAACCGTCCTAGAATGCACGGGATGGCTCTCCAAAGAAGTGTCTGGATCAGGATGTCAGCAGTGCCAAGGATGAGAAAACCTGGTTACTGCATGGGAGGTGTATTTGAAAGAAAGGAGAATGCCTGTTTCCCCAGCATACTGCATCTCTCTTTCTCTCTCTCTCTCTCTCCATCTCTCTGTCACACACACACACACACACACACACACACACACACACACACATTTCATACACCTTAATACGTTAGGTTGGAAGGCCCTGATAATGCTATCTAAAAGAACTGTTAAAAATCTACAAGCATTCAGGCAGGAAAAGAAACAAAAACAAAGCAAAACAAAAAGTGAGCTAACCACTGGAGAACTAGCCTCAGACCACCTCTGCAACAACATTAAGCCAACAACAGGAGACATGAGACAACACCACCAGCCGAGTTTTGCAGAAAATGGTCGTGGCTAGAAATGTTCCATTCAACCAATACAGTGCATGGCCTAAATGTGGAGCCACACAGGCATTTCAAGATACGCATGAACTCTTAACATTCTAACAAGTATCTTTTAGAAGAGAAAATATTCCTTGAAAACATACTCCACTGACTCAGTGATGAATCAAAATGAAGCATTCCAGAATGGGAATTTACACGTCAAGTTCTCCATAGCATTATTGTAAATAATGAGAATGAGAGAAAACAAATAACATAAGTAGTAAGAAAGGGGACACAACCACAATGTTTTCTTCTTGTCCAAAACAATCCCTCTGTACAGCACTTGCTAATGAATTGAAAAATCTCAACAAATTGGATAGTTTTTCTGGAAAATGTAAATTATCAGGGCATGACACAGGATAAAACAGAAACCTTAAGAAATCAGTTGCGAGGGCAGAAGAAAACAAAACTACCAAAGTTTATTTCTGAACAAGATTCCAAGACTAAATACTGTTACAGGGGGAGCCATTTGAACTTCTAAAAAACAGGTAGCTCCGTGCTTTATTAACACTATATTTCGTAATATATTATAACGAATATTATATGTTATTTAATATTAGATATTAATATACAATATAGATATTAAAATATATCTAAAACTCTAGTCTGTTTTATGAAGTTAGTAAAACCTTATACCAAAATATGCCGATATAACCAAAAAGCTAAAATAAAATGGGCACGCAAATACAGATGTGAGCATCTCAATTAAAGCACCATGTACCAAATACATCATTCACCATAGCCAAGTAAGGTTTAGCCTCGAAATTGAAAATAGGTTTTATTATTTTTATTGACATTAATCAAAACAACACATCAATTAAGCAACAAGGAAAACAATACGCTTTTCTCAAAACATACTGAATATATTCTTCTCTACCATTCTTTCAGGTAAATATACATTACTTTTCTTTCTAATTTTCTATTTTTTAAACTTATACTGTCCTTAATAATGAAACAACTAAAGTCAGTTCCATTAAAATTAGAAAGAAAATGAGCTTGTTTCCTTTCACTAATGCTTTACTCCTTTCTGGAAGATCAGACTAAGGCTATAAGAAATGAAACAGAAATTAGAGATGTAACTATTAGAAAGGAAGAAATAATCATGGTTTCAGACAGTATGATCAGACACAGAAATTGCAAAGGAAACAACTGGAAAATATCTTATAATTAGAAAGAGGGTTTAGGAATGTAGACCATTACAAAGGAGGGGGGAGCCTTCTTTAATACTAGAAATAGCCACTTCTAAAAATCTGCTCACAACAGCAATAAAAAATAGTAAAAGCAATCAAAGACATAAGAATAGCCCTAAATTGTGGCACCAAAATGAAGAAAATCAAAAACATCACTAAAATATATAAAATAAGATTTGACAAAAATGAGAAGACTGAACGCAATTAATTCCTAAAATAATAATATGACTTCAAAATATAAGCAATGAAATTAGGAGCCGCTGCTTGGTTTGGGGAGGGGGATGGCACTGTTAAAAAGAAGAGAAGGAATTTTGAAGAAAAAAAAGTCCAAGATCTTCTGTTGGGATGAATAAGGCAAAGGAATGAAGTCTGTAGAAAGAAGAATAAAGAGAGGTAACTTGTCTCATAACCAGACCGTCCGCTGTTTTACAACTGTTAGAATTAAAATGCACAGCACTGGCGCAATCATCGATAAACAGAGCACTGCAACCGAAGAGTCTTGAAATAGACCCAAGTACATTTAAGAACTTAATAAATTACAAAGGAAGCAGTACAAGTAAATGGGGTAGAAATGCACTGGGACAATTGGCTATTGGAAAAAAAATTAAATTAGACTCTCACCCTATTACTATTTACTAAAATACATGCCAGGTGGATTGAAGAGTTGGTATAAACACTAAAGCCATTTAAAACAGGACTATATCCATATATTACTTTGAGATTTAATTATTCTAATGTTTTAATGAAGCATTAAAAAAAAAAACCTAGCAGAAAATATAGCTGTAAATTTAACCGAAGGACATTCTAAACATAAATGCCCTGAGGAGAGAGGGGTAGATCCCGAAAGGCAAGCTCAAAACACTTAGTACATAAAAATTGTAAACTTCTACTATTAAAAATCATAAGCAAAATTGAATGGCGAATTGAGGTGCTAGGACCTGCTACAACCTTGAAAACATTCTGCTAAGTGAAAGAAGCCAGTTACAAAGACCACATATTGTATGAGTCCATTTATACGAAATGTCCAGAATAAACAAATCCATAGAGATGGAAAGTACATTAGTGGTTGCCAGGGGCTGGAGGGAGGGGGGATTTGAGGTGAAATGGAGAGTGACTGCTGATGGGTATGAGGTTTCTTTTTAGGATGATGAAAATGTTCTAAAATTGATAGTGGTGATGGCTGCACAACTCTATGAATATTCTAAAAACCACTGAATTGTACACTTTAATGGGGTGAATTATATGGTATCTGAATTATATGTCGATAAAGCTGTTATTTAAAAAATGGTATGGCAAATAACCAACTGGGAGAAATATTTGTAACATATTTGGTAAACTATTAATAATCTTGACATAGCAGAAGAATCAAGAATAGTCTTCAGAATAGTAAGTAAAATGATGACACCTTATTGGAAAATTGGGCAAAATTGAAGAACAGACAATATATGACAAAGAATCGTGTGTATTCTATCACATTAGCCGTGATTTAAGAACACGAATGCTCAATGCAGAAGAAGATGTCAGTACAAGGACATTCTCTCCTACGGGGCAAGGCCTTCATCTGGAGACCATGCTGGAAAGCAACCTGGGAATAAGCATCCAGATCTACTCCCAAACACACATCCCCTTTCTTCCACATCTCGGAATCTGTCCGCAAGAAATAAGCACAAAGTGCCCAAGGATTTATGTACGAGGGTGTTCACAGCATCATTATTTGTGGATATTTATAATATCTACAAATTAGAATGAACATCAGTGCCCAAAAGGGGAGAAATGGTTAAATAAATTATGGATCAGCCACAAGGCTGAATATTATGCAGCCATTAAAAATGATGTTTTCAAATAAATTTAATGACAGGGAAAATGATCACAATGTAATGTTCAATGGATGAAGGATATAAAATTGCTTACAATATGATTCCATACACACACAATGCTAAAATGAAATACACCAAAGGGCTGGCAGAAAAGATCTCTAGGCAGTGGTATTCTGGGTGATTTTCAGTTTTTCTTTATATTTCCTGTATCATCCTTGTTTTCTACAATAGGCACGCTTTATTTCTGTAATTTGAAAACAAAAAAAATGATTTTCTGGAATATTCATCTGCAGATATGTCTGTGGCCAGAAGAGATGAATAATGGCAATGCATGTCTTTTAAAAGCTGGTGTCTGCTTGGTACATACCCCTCCCCCCCTTCCCTTGCCCCAGAGAACTGCAGGGGAGGCAGTGTTAAAGCGCCAGCCACCCTCCTGGAGGCAGTCCCACTCTTGCTGACCAGGCTGACTGTGTTAGTCCATGTGACCTGCTACAACCAAACACCACAGCCTGTGTGGCTTACCAGCAACAGAAATGTATTTCTTGTAGTTCTGGAGGCTGGCAGTCTGAGATCATGGTACTGGCATGGTCAGGGGAGGGCCCCCTTCCTGCCTGCTGACTTCTCCTATGTCCTCATGTAGCTGAAGGGACAAGAGAGCTCTCTGGGGCCTCTTTTATAAGGACACTAATTCCATTTATGAGGGCTCCACATTCATGACTAATCGCCTCCCAAAGGCCCTACCTCCTAATACCATCACCTTAAGGTTAGGGTTTCAACATATGAATGGGGGGGTACATGAATATTCAGACCATAACACTGACTAGGGACCCCCCATTCATATGCTCCAGCTCATCTAGGCTTCTTGCCTCTGCAGGGCTGAGTCCACAAAGAATAAGAAAGCTGATATCATTGATAAGCCTGAAGGTCTTTTAGTCCAAAGTGGTGTTTATTCCAACAGGGATCACATTAAAGGCTCTAAAGAACCTTTAGAATCCAGTGAAAAGAATGTTGCATGATTAGAGAAAATGTAATATATATATCTATCTATATATAATAAAATAATATATATATATTCCATTGTATATACCATGATGTGATATAATGGAATATTATTCAGCCTTAAAGAAGGCTGGAAATCCTGCCACTAGTGATAACGTGGATGAATGAACCTGGAGAACATTATATTCAGTGAAGTAAACCAGACACAGAAATACATACATTGCATAATTTCACTTATCTGTAGAATGAATATATGGACACACACATACACACCAAACTCACAGTGACAGAGTACATTGGTGGTTACCAGAGGCTGGAGGATGGGGGAAATCGGGAGAGAGAAGTAGAACGGTGGTTGGTGGGTGGCAAGGGCTGCGGCGAGGGGGTCATGGGGAGTTAGTGTTTAATGGGGACAGAGTTTCAATTCCGAAAGATGAAAAGATTTCCGGACATGGAGGGTGGGGATGGTGGCACAACCGTGAGAATGTTCTTAGTACCACTGAGCTGTACGCTTAAAAATGGTTAAGAAAGTAAGCTTTATGTTATGTGCATTTTACCACAATAAGATAATAATAACGTCCCATGGTGGAATTTTAGGCCTCTGGAAGAGGTGGGGAGGAATCTCCGCCCAGTCCCCAAGCCTGCTGTTGGGATGTACCCCCACCCCCCACTCCCCAGGCTAGGGCCAAAGACTGGGGCAAGAGAATGCGGTTCGAGCCTCCAGGTACTTCCGCAGCACTGCTCGCAGAGCTCCAGAGCTCGGCTGGGCCGCCTGAGGGCTAAGCCTCGGCAGAAAGGCAAGGTCACTCTGAATACACACGTTCTCAGGCTGACTTACCCAAGGCCGCCTCAGGCTCCCTGGCCCCCTCTGCCTCAGCCTCTCTAAGGCACAGCCTCAGCCCAGAATTTTCTACCGTTCCGTCCCCATCAGCTGCTAAGACTCACTCCTGTCCAGCACTGAGGAGGAAATAAGATCATCACACAAAGTCCGTGTACCATCCCTGTCACACAGCGCCACTCAAAAAGCGTCAGGAAACAGGTCTATAAAGGAAATCAGCCCTGCCTTTATTCAGCAGCTACTAGGCTGGCTGAATGAGCTGCTATCCAGGTCCTGCGCAGCTCATGGACTGGTGCGTCATAGGAAAAGGGGGATCAGGAGCAAGCATGAGACAGGGTGGACAGCGGCCACAGCATACACGGAACTTTCAAGAATCTGCCAAGGGGAGGAAGGGGATACCTGAGCTGGTCATTGAAGAAGGGGAGGGAGGCTACTGCAGAAGGAACTCACAGCATCAGCAGTGTTCCAGAGGCTAGAAGATAGGAAGATGGGCTGTGTAGACTATGGCCCCAGAAAGCTTCCCGAGGAGGTCAGTCCTTGCTCAGCATGCCCTTCACAGCAGCTTTTCAAAGCCTTGCTGGTCTCTCAGAGGACTAATGCCTTCACGGGTCTAAGTTGGGCAGACTGTGGGGAAGACAGGGGTGACTGCGGCTTGCTTGAAGTGCAAGCATCCCTCGTGATAGGGGCCTCACAAAAACCGTCAGTCTGTGAAGGCCCAGTTGAAGCACCACCTCTACCTTCCTGCTTCTCCTCCGCTTCTACTCCTTCCCGGAGCTCCCATCACACCCCATCTAAAAGCGCAGGCACAGGAGACGCACCTGTCAAACGTGACAGTGAAATGACCTTAATGAATGAGGGTCCCTCCTAGGCCCATTCGTTCATTCACTCACTTATTCATTCCACAAGCACGTATGCAGTGACCACAGTAGGCCAGGTCCTGTGGTAGACACTTGGGAATGCCACAATTAAAGATACAGTCTTTGGGGCGCCTGGGGGGCTCAGTCAGTGAAGCGTCTGCCTTCAGCTCAGGTCATGATCCCGGGGTCCTGGAATCGAGCTCTGAGTAGGGCTCCCTACTCAGAGGCGAGTCTGGTTCTCCCTTTGTCCTTCCCCTGCTCATACTCTCCCTCTCTCTCTCTCAAATAAATAAATAAAATCTTAAAAAAAAAAAAAAAAAAAGCTATAGCCCTTGACTCCAACCTATTCTAGAGGATGAGAAACACAAAAGAAAAGTCCAGTGAGGAGGGCCCTGAGCATGGACTTGGGAGCAGAAGGCTGCACATAATGGGAGTGGACGGTGGTTCCCCCACCAAGGCAGGGAGGGGCTCCCTCAGTGATCCCCCACCCAGCCGGACCGGCTGAGGCACTGTGGGGAGCCGCGGGAAGCTGACAGCCGTTTGTGCAGCTGTCCGGACACCTGAGCATTCAGTTGCAGCCACACAAAGCCCACGTTTGGCTTCTCCTGCCAATTCCACCTCACAGGCACCTGAATTTAAGATTCATCAGAGGGCTCTGGCTGCCTGGGAAATAATGATTTATTTTCTCTCTCACTCACACACACACACTATTTGCAATCCTTTGTTCTCAGTTTCCTACACATTTAATTACCTCAGGATAAATCTGATTTCCCCTCTTGGAAAATCTCTCTTTTGTTTTCTTTTAATTTCCCTTTCTTCTACATTACATTTGACAAAGTTGGGAGAGACAACCAAGACAGATGAGCACCGAGGGCGGGAGAAGCTGAGAAGCCAGTGTGGCCTGTGGAGGAGGGCGTCCGGATGACGCAGGCCGCCTCAGCTCCTGGACCGGAGCTATAAATTAGGAGAAGTGCCCTGTGCTTATATTTAATTCAATAACTAACACTTACTCACATAAAAATAACTTATTTTCATTCTGGGAGGGTAATGCCTAAATTTAAACAATCTTTCCCAGCCTGCCTGAGGAAAAAGTCTGCCAATTCTGCCTCTTCCTCCCCCTCGAGCTCGAGGCCTTCATCCGCTGCTGCTTCGCTGCTTGGTGAGAAGGGAAGGGAGTCATTCCCTAGTGAAAGCCCCAGGCCTGAGGGGAGAACTGCCTGGGAATCTCTGAAGGAAGAAAATACTCCTGGCCAGGGTCCTGAGAAATAAGCCTAACGGACATTTTTAAAGGAAAGACATCATCAAAGGATGGGATAGAGGCCATGCATGTCTCATGAAGTTCCTATTCTTTTTTTTTTCTTTTGATTTTTTTATTTGATTCTTAGATTATTTATTTATTATTATTTTTTTAATTATATAATGTTAGTCACCATACAGTACATCCCTGGTTTCTGATGTAAAGTTGATGATTACATTAGTTGCGTATAACACCCAGTGCACCTATTCTGATCTTGAAAGAAGACGGGAGAAAGGCTACTGATTTCCTGGCAAGTGGGAAGAGCCTGAGCCCTTGGAGGGAGGACAGTACCACTCAGGATCTGGGACCTGGGCCGGAGCAGGGACGGCAGTGCCCCCGCCGAGCTTGCCAGGCCAGATTCCATCTGTCACTCGTGTGCTGGGTGGCCAGGGGAGGGCACCGCCCTTCTCAGCCTCAGTCCCCTCGCCTTCCATTCTGACTTCCACTGCAAGCAGCGCTCCCCACACACTGGCCAGAGTGGTGGTGCTGGTGGTTATTAGTATCATTATTCTACTTTGGTCAGATCAGCGTTCCCCTCCTCCAAACTCTCCAGGGGCTTCCCTCACACTCCTGGGGGAAATGCACTTCAGCACAAGCTTGTGTCTCTGGAAAGGCTGTTTTATTGGCAAATCGTGAATGAGAAAAAAGGATAAAACTATTAAGCCCACTGACCCAGCTCCTTGGGTGAAAAACACACGCACCCATCACTTCATGTGCAAGTATTTGTCCATCTGTGCTTCCTTGGAAAACAGGGAATGTTGTCTGGAAGTATTTCAGGATGGGCCAAACCTCCCTTCTTTGGTATAGTTTCAAGCCATGACAGCATCATAGATGTGGCACCCGACCACTTCAGAGTGGTGGCTCTTCAATTTTCAAATCTCCACCTCACCTTTACCTATTTAGGAGGGGGCATGACAATGTTGAAGAGGAGCAGGGTTACTTCTACTTGTCAGAAAGGTAAGTTGAGAACAACTTATCAGCCCCATACCACCTGACCCATACCTACTTCTCTGCTGTCATTTTCAACCTTGCCAAGATCTTCCTACACCAGGGCCTTTGCATTTGCTGAGTATGCCTGGAAAGCTCTTCCCAAGTATCAATTCATGGTGGGGTTCGAATTTTTCTGCCCTTGGCTCAAAGAGTACTTCCTGGACTACCCTTCTAAAGCAGCCCCAGTCCCAAGCACTCTCTCTCCATTTTCCTTTCCAGCCCTTGTCTTAAGCTGAAATCCTTGTTACTCTGTTGCTCAGCCCCTTTCCCTCCCACCAGAGAAGGGGTGGGCTATAGAGAGGATACGATTGAGACTAAAAGGATCTGCTTCCCTCTTTTCTCCAGGGTCATGGTCAAAGAGAAGATCCATTAAACACAAACAAATAAGAAATAATTACGTGCCTCTTGCTAGAGAGATAAATCAAGCTTGTGGCTATATTTGTACAGAGCCTGACAGTCCAGTCTGCACGCCTAGGCTCTCTACTCAGCCCCACTAGCCATGCCCACAACTTTTTCCTCAGGCTGTACCTCTGACCTGACCCTTCCTTTTCCTAACTTCTTCTTGGTTCCTCTTTAAGGGTTATTTCAGAAAAACAGAGCA
This sequence comes from Ursus arctos, assembly GCF_023065955.2. Lineage (NCBI taxonomy): Eukaryota > Metazoa > Chordata > Mammalia > Carnivora > Ursidae > Ursus > Ursus arctos. The sequence continues at coordinate 27,129,521 of NW_026622875.1, forward strand.
AAACAAAACAAAACAAAAAATCTCAGATGGTGCTTCTTAACCCTAGAAGCTCATGGGAACCACCTGAAAAGATTTAAAAAATACCCTGCCCACACCCCACAAGGACCAGTTCGGTCAGAATGACAGGAGAGGGGTGGGGGCTGGCATCCGGAGGTGTTTAAAAGCTCCCCCAGGCTTCTCAAGTTTAGCCGGGACCAGCACCTTGGAGATGTCTGCTACCTTTCTACGGCGGGATGACCCCTGCCTGCTCTCTGGGACCCGCCAAAAGCCACTGGGCCAGTGCTGACCAGCCAGGGGGTCTGAGGCTCCGGCCGATGGGCACTGAGATGCGGTACGTTTAGGGATGGAGAAGCGAGCCAGAACAGCACAGAAACCGGAAGGTGGGAACTACGGCCCAGCGGGCAGGAGACCGCAGTCAGGCTGCAGGCGCAAATGGGGCTGCCTGGCAACGGAGGAGTCAGGATTGGAGCCTGTGTACTGTGTGGGAGCTTGGGGTGCTGCCTGGGGGTTCCTAACATCCTAAACACAAACACACCTGGAAGCCCAGTGTCCCTTCACCCCTAAAGACAGAGAGTTAAATCTATGATTGGCCATGACCAGCAATTCTCTCCCTCTTGAGGTCTACTAAATAAGAAGGGAAAACAAAATGAGAAAGCAAAAACTAGACGAAATAGCTATAATAACCCATAGAAGAGTGGGTGATTTGTGCCTACAGGAAAGCCGGTCTCCGGATGAGTTTCCACTATTTAAATGCCAGAACCTTACTTGACACTCCACAAAGGCCTGCTGGGCACCTGCTTCATGGGCCTATGGCACATGCTCCTCCCGGGCAGGCAGCCTTCCAAATGGTACCCATGTGGAACGGTGATCTGGAAGCTGGACAGGCATGTCCCCTCCACCAGGGCCTAAGCTCCATGAGGGCACACGTCTCCTAGTGTTCAGCACAGTGCCTGCCCCCGGCACACACTCGATAGCCATTTCCTGAATTACGAATGGGCATTTCGGGATACACTTGATATCTATGGCCTTTCTGCTAGAAGCAGCCTTCCCCTAAGAGACTGACTCAAACTCAACACCACTCTGGTATCAGTGAGGATTCCTAGCTATAGTAATAGAAATTGACTGTGCTTAAAGAAGGAAACAGAAAAGGAAAGCCGCCTTTTGGAAGGCCGTGGAACAGTGCTCTGAGTCATCAGAAAGGCTGGGTGGGAGACTAGACAGGCTGGGCCCCAGAGCCCAGACTGCACCTCAGGGTCTGGACAGGGTTACACGTTCCCGATAGCCCCTCTGCCCTGCCCACCCTCCAAATGATGCAGATGCTTCTGCCAAGACGTAATGTTGTGGCAAATGTCCCAGGTCTCCTGAATCTTCCAGCTCATCCCTCAAAACTCAAAGCCTTAGTCAGGAGCATCCAGATAGCTGAGCTACCTGGTCAGGTACCCAGGCTCTAGCCCCCAGAGGTGGAGAGGAAGAACCCCCTGGCCCTGTGGATTTCCTCACACTCTCCAGGAAGACAACCTCCCCACCTCCAAGCAGGAAGGGGTGTTCTGACTCCGGGTGCTACCCCTACCCACCCAGACATATGTCCACTACAGCATGGAATCCCATCTTCAACTTCCACAGTGACTTTATTCCATCAGACTTTTTAAAAGTAGCAGAATTGAAGCAGGAATAATCCCTCTTGCTAGGTGTGTAATTGAGTCAGTTTTACAATCTAGTGTTTACAATGTGCTAAATCCACAGCCAAGAGGAAACGGCTGCAGTTGTAACTTCAGCCTGTGGTTATCAAGGGAGGCTGGGGACACCGTCTAGGGGAGGTGTCTGGATGGAAGGTAAGCGCCTTTAGAGAACGAGCTTGTTTCCAGCCCAGGGCCTGGGTGTGGGGGGAGCAGCGGTTGCAATCTTGGCTGAAGGCAGGGGTCTGGACAAAACAACTTTTCTTTCCTAGTGGAGTTTAGCCCCGGGGGTTCTCAGCCCAGTGGCTGACACCTCCTCCCATTCCCCTCCCTGCTGTCACACTAAGAGTGTCTGTCTCCATCTGCAGCCAGCTCTCCCAGATGTGTCCTCTGACATCTGGGAGCCATGTCAGCACGCTGAGGTGATACATGAGTCAGGCTGCTGCCTCCCAGGGCTTGCAATATGCTCACCTCCCATCCTCCCCGACAGGCAGGCACCGATTCCACAGTCAGCCTGTGAGAAAGGGAAGCAGAGCACGGCTGGGTCGGCACCATGGGGAGACAGCACGCTCTGCACCTTCCTGGATCCCCCGGTAGCTGTTATGAGCATCCTGAGATGATGGGGTTACCGTCATCTGTTTCATGTTTTCTCGTACAAACAAGGTGGGTCAGTGACGTCCACTTCCTCACAAGTGGAGATCACACCCCTCCTGTGTGGCCTGATCCTGCTAAATGGGTTAAAGGTGGGGGTGATTCTGGAGACTGAAAGGCCTTCACTCTGCAGTGGTCGGGTGCCACGTCCATTATGATGTCATGGTGTGAAATTAACTGAAGAAGGGAGTTTTGGTCCACCTGGAAGTACTTCCAGCCAACACCCGCTGTTTTCCAAGAAAGCACAGATATGCAAATGACTGCACGTGAAATGATGGGTGTCTGTGGCTTTCACCCAAGGAGCTGGGTCAGCGGGTTTGGTAGTTTCAGACCTTTTTCTCATTCACCATTTGCCAATAAAACAAGCTTCCCAGAGACACAACCTGAGAAGCTTGGGCTGAAGGTGAGTCCCCCTCTGAAGGAGTTGGCCCGGGGAAGCCTCAGGACTAAGCTGCTACAGCTGCAGGAATGGAGGCCGTGGGGACAGAGTGCCAGGCACTCGTTGGTCATGTGTCCCCCAGCCCCTCCTTAGCCTTGTTGATCTGGGAAAACAGGGGAAAATAGGCCGATTCAATGTGGACCAAACTAAACCACATCCTGGGCTAGGCTAAGACAGAAAGGTAGAGGAAAGCAAAGTTGCTCCTGAGGGCTTCTACCTCCTCCCACATATCTCTAGCTAAACGCACAAAGGAAAAGGGATTTTTCTTCTTGCAAGAGAAGAAACATCAACCCTTATTAAAATAAAGAAACAGCCATCAGTATAAACCACATATAGAAAATGAAGGGGAATTTGGAAGAATACTGGAAGCTGGCAAACCTCTTCAGACTTTGGGCAAGATTTGGATTTCTCTAAGGCAAATGTCACATCTGGAAAGGCCCCCCAGCATATGAGAGTTGAAGGTGCAGAGGAAAGGAGGGAACTTTGGTACTGCCCAGAGAGTGTTCTTCTGTCTCGTGTCAGCCTCCTGCTGTCCCCATCTCCAGTGCTCCTGGGCAGAGAGCCCCTGGCCGAGAGAAACTTCCAGAAGAGAGTGTGGAGGAAGCAGGAACAGCCTCAGTGGGTCACAACTCACAACACCTATGATAAAAACATGCACCCCTGGGCCTCCACCCACATATGCATCATTGTTGCTCTGTGGAAGAGACACCAAAAGTCGGGCAAAAAGCATTCAACAGCCTATGGGAGAAAGATTTCCTGAATTAAAAGCCTGAAGCTGCTATTTGAAAAAACCAGAATACATCCCAAGATCAAATTAAGACACATCCTGATGAGTCACTATACCTCAAGGATAAAGAAGGACACCTCTGGACATCCAGGTGGAAAAGGCAAATCACTTTAATAAATAAATTAATTAATTAATTAATAACAGTCAATCTTGCCCTCAAATGACCACAGCAATGTTCAATTCCAGAAGACACTGAAGCCACGTCCAGCACTCTGAGCAAAACAACTTTAGGTCACCTATGTGTTTTAAACCCAGGCAGGCTGCACTCCACCCCATGCACACCAACAGGTAAGGAGAGGCAGGCATTGTCAAGAATGCCACCGTTCAGGGAACACAGTGCCAGACAGCTCTGAGGGCAAAGTGGGGGGTGGGGAAGGATGGAATCTGGCAGACACTGAAGTCAACAAAAAATTTTAGAACCTGTCTATCAAAGTTTGGTTCTTAGGGCATCAACACTGACATCATAAGGGAGCTTGTTAGAAATAAAGCCCCTTGGGCCCCATCTCAGACCTACTGCACCAGAATCTGCAATTTAACCAAACCCTCAAGCACATTCTGTGCACTTGAAGGCCTGGGACTCACTAGGCTGGAATAAAGAGTCCACAGTGAAAGGCAGGGGATGGCCCTGAAGAGGGTGGGGGCACGGCAAAGCCCCTGGGAGGGGCACAGAGCACAGACGCCGCAAATTTTGTCGTCGTAAAAATAGTGGCATAAGACATCTAGGGCTTGGGGTGCGGGGAGCGGCAGACACTGTGAAATTCTAGAACTGGGGAAAAAAACATCACATCTTTCCCCGAAGTAAATAAATAACTTCACAGAAATTCTTTCAGAAATTAAAAAACTTGCAACGAAGAAAAATATTTCTGAACTTCAGCACTTTCTGAAGTTCTAGTTGAATTTTTTTATCTATTAAACTCAAATCAAACATATTGCTTTTAATTTTAAAATGTGTACAGTAACGTTCTATTTTTGTAAAAGTGTTTCAATTTACCTAATTAGCTATCATTCTATCAGAGAAAGAATGTGGGGATGATGTTCACCAAATGTTAATTTCTTCTTCGTGGTGGAATCTGAAGTAATTTTTTCTTTCTCTCTCTTTTTTTTTTTTTCTTTTTTTGGGCACGTTTGTATACTACCTAATTGAAAAAACAAATAACGGGCTTGTATCGGCTTCACAAAAAAAGTTCTTAAAAAGCATAATCAGAAAGGTCTTTGTTTAGAATCACAGATTTCAATGATGTTCTAATTAGTACTTAAATTGTATCAATCTTCAGGAAAAAATAATTAAAATGAGGCTAAAAGAAGTCAAACTGGGAGATAAGCTGGCTAAAAACTGAACTACTCTAGGTCCAACAAAAGCATTTTCCAGTAGTAGGATGTGAGGACAACCTTGCAATGCTTTGCATTAAGAAGTTTCTCTGGCAGTCTGCAAACCATCTGGCCCTCTCCAGAGCTCTGGCACCCTGGGCAGGTGCATACAGCCTTGGCGGCAGCCCATCCTCAAAGTAGCCCATCCCGGGTGAGCAGACCAAGGCCTGCCTTTGCTTCCCTCTCCATCCTCTGCACCCCCAACACCTAGAAACAGGAGAGTCTGCAGACTCTATTACCTTACCTCACAGGAAAACACTCGGAGCTCTGAAAAATGACTCAGAGACCCTGGGTTTCAAACTCTGACGGTTATCAGAATCACACCCAGAAGCAGCTCCCAGGTGGTCCTGATCCCCTCTCCCCACCAAAGTATGAGGACTGAATCAGACTCTGCAGATGGGCCGGGGCATCAGAGGACTTCCGGTCTTTCCAGAAGGCTCTCATTGCTGCTGGGCTGAGAACCCCTGGCCTCACATCTGCTCCTGCATCTAATGAAGGATGTGGGTTTATGCTGCTCCTGTCTCCCCAGGAAACCCAGGGCCCTGCGACTCTGCAACAGAGTGACGGATACGCAAGTCCATCCTCCCACTGACAATGCCTGTCCAGTAAAGGGTTTGTTGTCACCAAATGTACTTATCTTGCTTACACCCAGATATGTGACTTATGTTCCCCCTCTCAAGACCCACTAAACTATTGCTGAAGACAATAACTACACCGAAGCTGTCTTTTAGATCAGTCTCGTCTTTTCACAGCCGAAGCCACTGAAGACCAAGGTGTCAGGTGGTGGCAAAGCCCTCCCTCCAGCCAGACCTTCTCCTGCTGGCCTTGTGCCTTTCCCACGAGCTAGGGAATGCCACCACGCATTCAGAACAGAGGGGGACACCTTTGGAGAGAGATTATCTAACAACTTTCCCTCTCCCACTTTGCTGAGAGAAAATTGCATAGGCACTGTTGGCCCTGGAGAGATTGCCCTGAGAGTTGCCAGTCCTCCTTCTAGAAGCTGAACATGCCAGTGCAGTCTTTGAAATTCACTCAATAGTACGATGGAGGCTGAGCTTCCCAAGGTCACAGAAGTGAAGCACTTAGGAGTACATGCTCTGGAGCCAGCCTGCTTGGGTTTAAGCCCCAGAGGTATGACTCAGGGTAAATGCTTTAACCATTCTCTGTGCCTCAGTGTCCTCATCTGTAAAGTGGGGAGAATAATTGCTCCTGCCTCACAGGATGTGTGAGAATTAAATGAGCTCATATACGTAAGTGTGCATAGGACCACGTCTGGCATCTGGCATGTGGTAAGCATCACGCATATGTTCGTTATTTCTGCTCTCATACTGTATCTACGTGCCTGAACATGGCTATCCTTCTCTACTCTCTCAGTTCCACATACCAAACCAATGCTTTGTCCTGAGTCCCTCCACTTTCACTGCACAATCTGCTTCTTCCACAGCAGTCAGAACTCAGACACTAATAGTAACTGTCCCCTTTTGTCCCCCCCCCACCTCTTCCCACGGCCCTGGTCATCCTGATTTCAGCAGAGTCTGAACCCCGTGTGATTTCACCATGGACTGATAGCTGGCCGAGATTTCAGCCATCCCATTAGTAATAATTCTGTTAACTAACTGTATCCTGTCAGCCTTGAGAAATGGGATGTCATCACCTGACATTGCCCTTGGTCCTGACCTAATCAACATTTTAATCCATAAAGTGGAGGAAAAATATTTAACAGAATGTATATCAAATCAGGAAGTGACAGAAAGCTGGAAGAAAAGACTAAAGTGCCGGTGAGTGAGCTAAGATTCACTCAGATTGATCGTGGGGGTTTGGGATTCTGGACTGAAGCCAAGAGAAGGTGCTCTCTAGACAGGACAAATGCACATAAATCAAGGAGCCGTGGCTCCATGGCATCCTATGTGAAGGAGACCAAGGCATGCCGGGTGACTATGTGCTTGCTACACTGATCCAGGACAGAGCTGCATCCCAGAAAGGGCCAGCCACCACCTTCTCCATCGAAGAGGTTCCTTCCAAAGAATTCTGTGCTGTTGTGGAAGCCAGAGGATAAGAAGAACCTGAGTGACTGGAGTGTGCAGAGAATTCATTTATTCATGGGTCCATTCACCACCATCATGTTTCAGGCTTTATCTTTGCAAGTCACCTGCCCAAGAGCTGCTAAAAGAAGGATGACACTTGTCCTGGCTCCTCAGAAGGTCTGAGATTATGGGCTGGAAACCAGGAGGTGCATTTAATGGGAGCATAGCCTCCATAGGGATCAGGAAGGAGCCTGCTGTCACTAGCTGTGTACAGAGGCTTTCAAGGCTGGGAAAGGAGCATACAAAGGACTCTTGCTGTGTTAGGTAGCTGGGCGCCTCAGGCTGGCTTCCAAGGTGCCATTCCCTGGGTCCATGAGTCACACGATAAGGTTGAGGCAGCAAGCAGAGGGAGGCTGGGGAAGGAGTAAACTGAGTCAGAAATCCTTCTTTCACACCCCAGCCAGCCAGCCCTCCCTTATGCCTCCAGGCTGCTCCTGACCTGTTTCTGTCTTGACCTGGGACCAGGGTGACTCCTGATCTGTGGAGTCTCTGGACACTCCCCACGCATATGGTATAAGATCCTAAGAGACAGATTAAATCTACAAGGGGCACCATGTTTCCGCTGTCAGGGTAACAAAGATCAAAACGCTCGCTCTCGGACTGTGGTTGCCATCAAACCAACCTCGTATCTCATGGGTCAGAGCATTACCTAGCACAGTCTTTTAGAAGAAAATTTGGCATCATATATCAACACTTTAAATGCACACACTCTCCCACTCCATAACCCCATTTCTGGAAATGGATCCTGCAGGTACACTTGCATCCTACAGAGTACTCTATTGTACGAACTTGTTTCCTACAGCATCCTTTTTTTAAGGCTTCAGCAGCATATTCCTGTCTTTCTAGTGTCATTTCTTTGTATCGTGGTGAAATATATATTACATGATAATTATCAGTTTAACTATTTGCAAGTATATAATTCAGTGCCATTAAATACATTCACAATAGCCAACACCGCTGTCTACACCCCAAGCATTTTCATCATCCCTAACTTAAAACTCTGTGCCCATCAGACCAGACCTCCCCATTCCCTTTTCCCCTGTCACTCATAACCTCTATTCTTTTTTGTCCCTATGAATTTGCCTCTTCTAGGTACCTCATACAAGTAGAATCATAAATATCTGTCCCTCTGTATCCAGCTTCTCACTTAGCATACTGTTTTCAAGGTCCATCTATGTTGCATCTATCAATACTTGATTCTTTTTTATGGCTGAATAATATCCCATTGCACAGACATACCACTTCTTGTTTCTCCATTCATCTCCTGATGGACGCTTGCGATGTTTCTGCCTTTTGGCAACTGTGAATAAAGCTGTGTAAACATTTTTGTACAAATATCTGTTCGAGTCCCTGCTTCCAATTATTTTGTGCAATATTCTTTTTAATGGCAAAAAGATTGGAAACAAAGCAAATAGCGACTAACAGGGGATTCGTTCAGTGAGTTATTGTATATCCGCACAGTAGAATACCATGCAGTCCTTTCGAATGAGGCAGGCTTATGAGTTCTGGTATGGAATCATCTACAAGAGATTACATAAAAAGAGAAGAGGAAAGGGGAGAAGAGGGAGGGAGAAAAGGAGGAAGAGAGCAGGAGAGGGAGCAGTGTGGACAGTGGCGGTAGCAGGAGGAATTGAGCGCATGCCTGATTTATAGACTGCCTCTGGAAGGTTCCACAGGAGCCGGTGAAAGCAGTGCTCAGGAGGCCACCGGGCCCAGGGTCAGCAGTAAGAAAAGACTTACTCTTCACTGTATGCCCTTTGTACTTCTGGAAATATTTTAATGAACTGAATGTGTTGCCTTCAGAAAATTAATCAATATGATTTTTAATGGGCATGTGATCGCTTCGGATCTTGAATTTGGTCCTGGGTCCAGCAGAAGGAGGGCTGTGTGACAGCCCTGGAAAGTGGAGGCAAATGACCATCTGACATTGCTCGCTTCAAGTCCTAGAAACATCACTGCTTCCCCATCTTCAAACACTGAGTTCACTGTCAAAAGCCTGCCCAGTGCCTTGTAGCCTCTCAATCCCAATCCCTGTGTTTCTTCTTTTCTTCAACCTCTCCCTAGAAAAGTCATTTTGAGAGCAGCAAGGTGAAGGGTGTGGGCTCACCCTGCTGGAAAGGGAGGCCGCAGAGTGAGGCTTCAAAGTTGGCAGGGCTACCCTGCCCCTGGGAGGGTCACGCTCCATCAGGAGAGACCCCTGGAGATGTCCAAAAGGTTTCTACGTGGAACCAGGGGAACGGACCTCACAGGATGATAATCAAATCATATTTGAAAATGAGATGAGGAGAGGGGGGTCAGAACAAAAGCCGGTGAAAAGAAAAAGAAGTTGGAAGTCGCAGAAATTGGTGCTCTGTATTCTGAGGACTTCCTGGCTCCTAGCAGGGTTTGAGATTAGTGTTGATAATAGCTTCACCGTAGGACCACAAAAAAATCAATGGAATTGGGACTGAGGCAGGATCCATTTATCTTCTTGGGGTGAAATAGAAGGTGTGATTTTAAAAAGACAAATTATACCGAATGCCTGTAATTGATGTGCATACACAGAAGCATGCGAGGAGGGCCAACTGTACACCATTGCACAATATCAGGCATTATTCTCATCAAGAGTTTCTTGTAACAATGCCAACCCCAGGGCACAGTTCAAGTACTCTGGAGAGTAGTACTAGGAATTGAGTTCTAGAATATGCTGCATGATTTTTGCATGGTTAATTATTTGTTTGAAAGGGCAATGAAGAATACTGAAAGGAAAAGCTAATTTGCAGGTCCTGCTTTATAATGAAACTGCTTGGTTGGGACAGGACTCCAGGGATTACTTAATCCATCCCTCTGCCTCTCATTTAAATGGACTGTCTACACCTCACATGAATTTCCCCCCTAGTTTAAAGGCCTTTATTTAAGTGAGTTTCCCTCACTGTACTAGATATATACTCTCAAGGGCAGGGATGATGGCCTCATCACCTTATGGTATCCGTACCTGACACACAGAAAGTTCTCAAAGATGTTTTATCTATTAATTGATTAACTAGGTAATTAAGTAAGATCTTGTTTCTCAACCCAAGAAGGCTATCCCAGCCAATGTTCAGAGCTGGCTATTTCCTGACCAGCTTTCTTGTCCAGCTGACAGTGCTAAGCCAGTCTCGTCGGGTTCAAGTCAGTCCTCAGACAGGCAGAGGAGCAGAGAGGGGGTGGGCGGGGACACAGAGGGGAGGAAGGAGTCTGGGCTCAGGGGGCCTGGGACAAGGACCACGTCCACAGAGGCTTCGTGTGTGTCCACAGCCAATGTACTTCACATTTCTGGAGACAGAATGTGAAACAACACCCCACAATACCTGAAAGGTGAGGAAAAGAGGGTGTCCCTCTCCTGGCCAAATCAAAGCTACTTCCTAAAAGCCTTCCTGAAAGGCAATCGATGTTAGCACATGCAAGAGGCTTTCAAGGCTCCCTTGCTGCGCCACCCAGCATCCAGGGGAGAGGCTTCTTCTGCCCCTAGGCTGGGCCTGAGGGCTGCCAGGAAGCCTTTTCATTCTTCTCCTTTTTTACTGCCCTAAGCCTGGCTGTGCCCTGCCCCCTCCTTTGCAAGGAGGCAGAAGGGGGCGCACCCTCCCCATATCTCCTGCCACCTTAAGGTGAACCCACACAGCCCACAGTCCTCCTGGCCCCACCGACAGGTGCTGTGCAGGCCCCGCTGGGCACTGGCCCGACCCAGTGACAGGCAGCCCTTGCCCTCAGGAGCTCTCAGCCCAAGCTTTCTCTCCACAAGGCTGACTTCACCCACTGCAGATCAGAGTCTGACTGGCTTTTTCAAATACTCCTTCTCAGTCTACAAATTGTTTTCTAGTCACGACCTCCTTCCCTTAGGATATAAAGCTGATCAAATCTTCCCCGTTCCAACAACAGCAACATCAGTAACCAAAACAAAAACCTTCTGGCATGCTGATTTCCCCTCAAGCCCTCTTTTGTCTCTTCTTTTTCTTTTTAAGTCTGCACTTACTGCTTCCTCTTCCTCAACCCACTCAGCCTTCCGACTCGCGAAAGGACAGTCTCCATGTTCTGAAAGGACAGGTCGCCGGTGATGGCCCAGGCACACCATCACCTCCCTCATCGCCCTTCTCAGCCAGCTGGCCAAGCCCGCTGTCACTGACCCGTCCTCGCTCGGCCTCCTCCCGGCCCCTTGTGCTTCCTCAGACCGGCTCTGCTCTCCCGACTTCTCCGCCTGCGACTTCTGCGCCTCCCTCGCTGCTTAGGCTCCTCCTCCTGCTGCCGCCATGTCCCTCGAAGTCCCTCAGTCCATTCTCCATTTTGTCCTCTCTCTGTGTGTTCCCTTTCTTGGCAATCATATCCCAGTTTAATTTTAAAAATGCCTTTTAAACACCAGGCTCAAGGCCCTGTGTTAGGCACTGTGGGTGTCGTGGTGAGTTGTAACTCTTTCAAAAAGCTGACAGACTAATGTGTGTGTATGTGTGTGGGGATACCAATAAATGAATGATTAGCACACTATATGAAGACGACTTTTGGGCTCAAAATGGGGATAGCAGCCCCCAAGACACTCACAATCTTTTAGTACAAGTATTATGATGTCAGACAAACAGTGAAAGCTCATGACAACTTCTCTTCAAACTAATACTGAAGGACAGTCCAATGTCAGAGTTGGGTAGACGCAGAGCTCTGCCAGGGATGGATTCCAGGCTTAGGGGCCGCTCACCCTAACTCGACTACCTGAAACAGACTGCCTGAGAGAAAAGGCAGTAAGCGCTACCCTCTGTCCCTGTCTCAGAGCCCAGGGCGGCCACCAGTGAGGAGCTGGGCTATGCTGAAAGTCAAGGAAGTTTCCATTTCACCTTTTATGCCCTCTTCCCTTTCCAGAACACAGCTTCACAGAGCACAGGTGCCCAAGGCCTGCAAGGGGCATTGAGCATCTGAGAGCTGCTGGCCAAAGGGGGAAGCAGTAGCGGGAAGTGGGGAGGATAGAAATGTCCAGAAGTGGTGCCTGCAGGGAACTGTCCTTTTCACATAACTGCATCAGACTAGGAGAACCAGAGAACCAAAGAACCAAACACTGCAGGTCAAAGGAATATGCTCCCCCCCCCCCCCCCCCCCGTGCAGAGCAGACACACATCGAGGGAGACATTTTAGATATGAAAAAAATGACGGGGACCTGCACGCATCAATCTCCACAGCTAGCACAGAAATGAGAAGGGAAGGGGGGCAGAAAGAGAGCCTCAGCACAAGCCACCCACCCTGTCTGTGGAACCTCAGCAAGTCCCACCAAAGTCCATCATGCTCGAAGTCAAAAGGAAAACCCCACAGACACCAGAAGGGGACATCATTCTGTAGACTCAGAGAAAGAGCACGCCTCTAAAAAGGAGATACGCCAGAATGCAGAAGAAAAATTTAGGAAGCTGTGCGCTTTCTCAGTAGTGTACAAAAAAGCATGGCTTCTGAGCCAGAGGGGCAAGCCACAGAAGGGCCAGTCTGCAGGATGAGATGGAAAGGAGGTGCTTTGCAAACGGAGAGACAGCAAGGGAACTAAAAACGCAGTCACAGAAGCAAAGCCACTTTGCAGGCAGGGAAGGCTAGCAGTGGATATCAAGTGAGTAACACAGAAAACAAATGGAAAAGAAATTACAACAATATGGCAGAAGGTGAAAGAGCTGGAAAATAGGGAATGAAGAGCCCCATGTAGATAATGAGGATTCCTAAAATAGAATCCACAAATGAAGCAGAAGAGAAATGAAAGATATAATGTAATAAAATGTTGCCGAGCTGAAGATAAAGGCCTGTGTGTACAAACAGATGGGCTCACCAGGCAAAGTCAGCAAAAAGAGACCCTAGACACATCACGGAAAATAATAAAGATAATGTTGGAGAGAGAGGTGGCAGGATGCTCACAGGTAGAGGGAGGTGACTTCAGACACCCCTGACCTGGAACAGACCGGAGGGCAGAGGAGAACATGGGCAGTGATGCAGGGGACCTTCCAGTCCCAGGAAATTGTGACTGACTCAGAGACCAGGTCAGCCACTGGAAAACAAGTTAAATCCCTACTTTATACCAAATTCCCCCAAATGAGTCCTTACTGGATTAAATACTTAAATGAAAAAATGGAGCCGTAAAAGTAAATATGGTAAAACACAGATGAATATTTATATAAGTTTAGGGTGTGAAAGAACTTTCAAAGAAGGAACCAGAGGGAAAGACACATAAGGAGAAAGACTGATTAATGACATAGAAATGTTAAGATTTGCTGCAAAAATACAGTTCTTTTTTTTTTTAATATTTTATTTATTTATTTGACAGAGAGAGAGACAGCCAGAGAGCGAGGGAACACAAGCAGGGGGAGTGGGAGAGGAAGAAGCAGGCTCATAGCAGAAGAGCCTGATGTGGGGCTCGATCCCATAACGCCGGGATCACGCCCTGAGCCGAAGGCAGACGCCCAACCGCTGTGCCACCCAGGCGCCCCCAAAAATACAGTTCTAAATCAAATTACAAAACTAGGAAAAAACGAACTATATGCGATGAAGGTTCGTATCATTCAAAACAGTAGGAAAATGGGTAAACAATAGAAACAGGCAATTAACAATAGATGAAAATACAAATAAGTATTTAGTCCAACTGGTAATCAAATTTAAAAATCTGAATTCAAATAGCTACAATTTAACATTTTTCAGGCATCAGACTAACATAGAATCAAAATTATAATGGCCACTGTTGGAAACAGTCGGGGGTCACTCGTGGGCATCCAGAATATGAAGGATACATCATTAATACAGCATCTCTGAATGACAACTGGAAATTTTTATCAAAAGCTTTAAAAATGGGAAAAACTTTAATTTAAGAATTCTACTTGGAATTTATCTTTAGAATAACGTCCATCGAAGTTATCAAAAATATGTGAACGAGGAACTTCAGGTATTGTTATAACAGCAGGAAAAAAAAGTGAAATGATCTAGATGTCTCAGTTTAGTGAAATAAGTCACTGAATTTAACATTAACAGGATAGCAGAGGCACCCATTGACACAGAGGGGGAAACAATATATCGTAAAAAAAAAAAAAAGAAAGAAAGAAAAGAAAAATCATGGAAGTATATGACACTGTTTTTTATAAAAGAAACACACATACAATATGCCAAAACATTACTAACAGTTAGTCTAGAAAGCAAAGTGGCAGGAGATTTTTTTCCTTTATGTTTACTTATATTTCTATTTTTTTTGCTATGAATATGAATTATGTATGGATTATTTCAAACTTATTTTAAAATACAATTAAAATGCCCTAGAGTGCCATTGGTGGGTCATGTGATAAGCACATGCTTGGTTTTGTAAGAAACCATGGCATCGTTTTCCAGAACGGCACTGGCATTATATGAGGGATAAAGTTTCTCCACATCTTTGTTAGCATTTGGTGTTATCGCTATCTTTAATTTTAGCCGTTCTGATAGGTATGCAGTGGTTTTAACTGGTATGTCCCTAATGGCTAAGGATGTTGAACACCATTTCATGTGCTTCTTGTCCATCTGCATAAAAATGAAAACTTTTGTTCACACAAAAACCTGTACATGAATGTTCACAGCAGCTTTATTCATAATTGCCAAAAACAACGCAAATGTCTCTCAACGGGTGAATGGTGAAATAAACTACAGTAGCTCCGTATCATAGAATACTACTCAGCAATAAAAAGGACCACACTCTGAATACACATAACAACTTGGATGATCTCAGTTGAATTATGCTGAGTGAAAAAAAAAAAAGCCAATCCCTAAAGGTTACAAACTGTATAATTTCATTTATACAGCATTCTTAAAAAGACAAAATTATAAAGATGGAGAGTAGTTTTGCTGCCAGGGATGAAGGGGAAGGAGGAGGGAGGGAGTCAGCTGTGGCTATAAGAGGGTATCAGTCAGGATGCTTGTGATAAACTGCTCCATATCTTGGCTGGGGTGATGGTCCTCTGATTCTACCCATGTGGTAAAATGGAATAGATCTGGGGTGCCTGGGTGGCTCAGTTGGTTAAGCGTCTGCCTTCAGCTCAGGTCATGTCCCCGGAGTCCTGGGATGGAGTCCTGCATCAGACTCCTTGCTTAGTGGGCGGGTCTGCTTCACCCTTTCCCTCTGCTGCTCCTCCTGCTTGTGCCCTCGCTCTCTCGCTCTCTCTCTTAAATAAATAAATAAAATCTTAAAAAAAATAAAATGGAATAGATCTAAATACACACACACACAAGTGAGTGCACAGAAAATTGGTGAAATCTGCATAAGATCAGCGGAAGGTATCAATGTTAATTTCCTCATCATGACATTGCACTACAGTTATACAAGGTGCTATCACTGGGGAGAACTAGATGACGGGCCCATAGGTCTCTCTGTGTTATTTCTTACAACTGCAGAAGAATCTGTAATTATCTCAAAATAAAAAAGTTAAACAAACAATGGGACGTAAGAATATACAAAGAAAATGCAGCAAAGTATGTTTCAGGCTAGAGTTCAGCGAGAGCCCCCATGAATACTGGAAGTGGGAGAGGCATAGCAGGAATCTTGCCCCACATGGATTCAGGAAGGCTTTCCTAGGTCACAATCTTGAGGTATTGCAACCAGCCAGAACATTCCCAGGCACAGAGCAACAGGGGATGGGAATGCAGCCTGTATCTCTGGGAAGGGTGAGAAGCAGGGCAAGACAGGGAGAGGATGCCCCGGGAGGGCCAACGTCTCCCCCGCCCCCCGACTTTGTTGCATTATTTTACTTATTTATCATATCATTCATTTACTTACTCGTTCATTCATTTCTTCAGTGAATATCCTCCATGTGATAGACACTGCGCCATGCCCTAGGGATACAATGGTAAGTAAAAGGTCAACCTTGCCCACCCCACTCCAGCCAAGATCCTGATGCAGAGCTAAGCAAACAGAAATAGCTAATACATGATTGTGTGATCAATGCTATGACAGGGGATGCGCACGGAAGAGGCATCCAAACCTGGAAGGCTTACTGGAAGAGGTGAGTGACAGAAAGCCAAATGAGCAGAAAGTGGGGAAGGATGGCCTTTGGGGTAAAAGGAATCAATAGTTTGGACAGAGGTCCAGAGGTAACAACACGTGTCACAATTGGGGAAACCCAACACATTAAATGCAGCCGGAAAGCTCCTCAAACCCCAGATCCCACAATACCCTGAATCCCACATCTAGGAGTCCGGCCTGACTCTTATGGGAATGGGGGAGTCACTGAAATCTTTCCCACAGGAGAGGTTCATGATCAGAACTGGGTTATAGGAAGAGCATTCTGAGAGCAGTGAGGGGAATAAATGGGGTGGTGCAGGGAATCCCAGCTCCAACCCCCATCTGTGCTCCAGGTCTACACTGCACGGCCCTCCGGAGCGCTCACACAGCTTCCTGGCATCCCGTGCTGCGGTCAGTGCATGGCCCCTCAGGAAGCACGGAGTTCCGATGGTTTATGGAGTTCTGAGCTCCTGGGCCAAGCTCTCTCCCATCCCCGATCAATTGCTCCCTGTCACAAGCTGATCTTGCTCCAGTTCTTTACTTTCTGGATCATAAAGTTGTCCTCTGTGTGACTTAGGAGGCTCTCTGGTGCTGGGCATTTATAACTCAGAGATACCTGTGCAGTCAGCAGCCCCCATTAGTGTGCTGCTTGACAATTTAGCTGTCCCCTCCGAGGCCAGGATTAGATCTATCTGTTTCCCCAGGTCTTGCTCGCCTGGCACAGAGATGAGACTGGACGGCTTCCCAGGCTGTGCGTTGGCAGCAAGGGCAGCCAGCAGCCTGTGCAGCTGTGCTTCGAAAGAGACAGGGCAAGAGCTGTGGACAGGCAACCTGGTGGTGCGGGCACGCGGGGGCGGGGAGGACAGCACCCCTCCTGGGCAGGCAGGCACCGTTCTGGACCTTGAGATGCCTGCCGGGAACACGTGCAATCTGGAGAAGGCCTTTCAGAAGAGGACGTGGGGCCAGGGGCTGCTGGAATGGGGGAGCAGGGAGACCACCAGTCAGCCCCAAACCCTGGCGAGAAGCAAGAGGCAGAAACCCACAGAGAGGCTCCTCTCATTAGTGGCATCCAGGGGCTGCCAGAACAGGGCCAGTGTGGTCTAGGGAAGAAGAGGGCCTGCATGATTCTGTGCCAGTTGCTGTCTCACTTCAGGGGGACAATGAATGAGACAGGTTTTGCCCTCAAGGAGGTCCCAGCATGGAGGGGGGAGGTGTGACAGGACCCCGCCCTGCCGCCATCTGATTCTAGACACTCTTGTTTTCTGCAGGAAGCAAATGCTGGGGCTGTGGGCCCAAGGGATTTGAGGGCATTACCTTGGCAGCCCAAGCACTAGTAAAGATGCCTTTCATTAGGGCAGGATCATTTTTTGCTCTCATCCAAAGGCTTACGGCAGCACCTGGCACAGAGTAGATGCTCGGTCAATACTGGTGGGATGTCTGTCTCAGGAAAGCTGAGACACACTGCTTTCCCCACACTGACCAGAAGCTTGGCAATGTGGTCCTGGGACCAGAGGGAAGTTTGGAGCGTGCATGGTTGGCCACCTGCTTGGGGACGCCTGTCCCAGAGGCATCACCAAGTTCTCATAAGCTTGCAGCCCGAAGTGAGAGATTCCTACAGCGCCCAGTGAGAGCTGACCGCAGGCTTTCACTTTCGTCCCAGGGCAGCCCACTCACTCCCTGGACCGCCCCCTCACGTGCTGGGCTGGTGTCTTGGCACAATAAATCATAGGCTTCTACAGCCATGGTGTTTCATTCTAGGTCCCAACATTGAGCTCATTTAAAATATGACCTTTAAAAAAAATAAAAAGGAAAAAAATGAAAAAGTCAGTTTTTCCTCACAGGGCACCTGGGATTCAAATTTCTACAATGCAGCTGGAAAAAGTGGAGGTGGAGAGAGTCACAGGGAGAAATGGGTAACTGGAGTCAACAGTCATGGAAACGGGCCTGCTTCCAGATGCAGCCATCCAGGGAAAGTCCCAAGAAAGTAAGTGCACACTGCAACTTGGAGAAGAAGAGAAATGTCAGCAGACAGCAGAGCTGTGCGGATAACAGAGACTTGGCCTTATGTGAGGGGTCTGTGAGGGCTCCTTGAGGTGGCGACATTTGAGGTAACTTAGGGAATGAGGGGGAAGACAGGGAGGCATGAGCCAGGCAGAGGGATCAACACAGGAAAAGCCTCAAGTTGGAAGAGAACATGGGGCGGGCAAGGGCCTGGAAGCAGGCCTTCAGGAGGGGCGGCCGGCAAAGGGGGCAGTGGTGCACACTGGAGTTAGGTGCGTGGCCCGCAGTCCACACGCGTCTCTGGCACAACCGCCGAGCTAAGGTCCTGGGAATTCCCTCCGGAATGCCTCATTTGGAGGGTTGGAAAGGAGCAAGCTGAAAGGGTCTTTTTAAAAATCTTTTTTCTTTTTCGGGGCTAACAGCCTTATAGAACGATAAGCTGCAGGGCTCCACTCTGAAGCAGGGAAACAATTCGAACACCAAGGCTTTACCCTTACTCCCACCCCAGACTTGAGGAAGACCAGCCCTGGCTGGAAGCATTTAACAAAGGCCCAGAAGAGAGTAGACATCATGTCTCCTTCCAAGACTGTGCAAAGACCCAGATGAGCTTGCCTCTTCCCCCGGGTATGGAGAGGGGAGGGGAGGGCGGACCAAGCACTCCAACTGCGGCTTGGCCAGAGTGGGCAGAGAGTGAGGGAGGAGCCAGAGAAACAGGAGCTCTGCGTGTGCAGCCCTTGCTAAGAGCGTCCATGATGGAAAGAAAGGAGCTGCGGGCCAAATACGCAAACTCACAACCAACTCTATGAGAAAGAAGAAGGAAACCCGGAAACAGAGCATGAAAAGAAACAGAAAAGGAATTCAGTAGGGAAGAAAATACAGCCCAAGAAAGAGTACCCATAGGATTCATTCTCAGAAGAATTCAATACTACAAAAGCACAAAACCAGACGATAAAACAATAGGATAAAATCAGAAAGGGAGATGGCAGACTTAAAGAAATGAGCTGTGGATCAAGAGAGCAAGATCATAAAACCAATCAAGCAGAAATGGCCACAGAATTGCTAAGAGTTTACGATCACACAGAGTAAATACATAAGAAATAGGTGATAGCAAAGACAAAGCTCCAAGTAATCTATGGAGGACAGCTGGTATTCCTAAGCTAGAAGCCCCAGCCAGATAAAGGGGTGGGGGAAGGTATTCAAAGAGCTAACAGGAAAACCTTTTTCTCAAAATGAAGGAATAATCAGCAGAGTCAAAGGCACAGCCTGGTGGAGTTGCTGAATTCAAAGATAAAGACGTGATGAGCCGGGAGAGGAGCGAGCGAGTCACTCAAAGGGGAAGCGTGGGCGAGCGGCAGACCCGTCTGTAGCGACATTCGCAGGCAGGTGTGCTCACGGATGTAGCACCCAGGTAATGAAGAGTCCTGCCACGGGGAACGATTCCTGGATAATGAAATTCACTCAACCAAGAGATAAAGCCAAATCGTGAATTCGGCATAGAGAAATCGTGAGGCAGCGACTGGGAGCCATTATGGTCTTTTAAATCTCGAAATACAATGCAAACATTCTGACGTTGTTATAAACTTCATCGTGAAAAAGTAATTTTTTAAAAAACTTAACAGAGCCTAGGAGGAGGGGTCAGGGAAAGAAACAGAAGAAAAGTATATGGATTTCCTCGTCGTCTTTCAGAGAAAGGGGTTAACTGGCGGCTACTTAAAATTGAAATATGAGGTTTAGAACAATGATTCGAATCTCAACGTTTTTATCTTTCTTAATTTTAAGAGAATCTTTCAGGAAATAATATATTTTGTGCTGAAGAAAAACACTTACCGAATGGAGCAATTTCCTCCATTTTGTATTCATTGCTTTTCCTTCAGATACATTTAAACAAAATTAGATTAATGTTTTCAAGATTACCATTATCACAGCTTTCTAAAATTAGTCCTGACTCTCCATCCATCTTTCCAGTCACAGCAAAGGTAGATGATAGAGACTATAAGTGGTGTTGACCTCCATTTAACAATGGTCGTTTCTGGATTCTGTAAGTCATTTTTTTTTTACTTTCCTCACTAGACTTTTTTTCTTCTTCTCCTCTCTGAAATGTTAATCAAAATGTGTCATTTTAATAAAAACAAAGTCACTTTTCTAAAAATATAAATGTCACACAAAAAGGAGATCAATAACATGATACATAAGTTAAAAGTAACAATTGTGATTCCCATGTTAGTAATTCTCATTTACTAGCCTCTATTTGCTAAAGCATGTTCAGAATCTACCTCTCCACAGTTTTGAAAAGGCATTTGTCATTCTGGTCTGGTGCGGTAATGCACATACTAATTCCCTTTTTTTTTCTTTTTTTTCTTTTTCCTCATCTTGTCCTCCAATCAAATATTCAGAGCCTTTCTGATTTATGTCACCTACTACTTGGGCCCTGACTCGCTGCTTCCACTGGGATGCCAGAGACACACGGTAATTGGGAAGTTTGAAGCATTTTCAGGAATCTTCACGTAAGCTGCTCAGAGGAGCTCCGTAAATATCTAATTCCTCGGCCTGCTTAGGCTGAGGCTAATTCTTCTCTCCTGCTTCCCATGGCGGGAGAGGCAACCAGAGCTCTGCTGCTGGCCTAGAACTCTGATCCCAGGTCACGCACATCTCCGTCCCCCTCCCAGGGCACACTAAGAGTAGGAAGGCATCCCAGGTCCTCCTCCGAGACT
Organism: Ursus arctos; assembly: GCF_023065955.2. Lineage (NCBI taxonomy): Eukaryota > Metazoa > Chordata > Mammalia > Carnivora > Ursidae > Ursus > Ursus arctos. Next base: position 27,150,224 of record NW_026622875.1, read on the forward strand.
GCGTTGTGAAGCGTCTGGTGCTGCTCTGCCTTCCACTCACTCTCTTTTCTCCTACCACCCACCAGTTCCTCTATTTCTAAATTATCTCCAGCAGCAGTGACTCAAAGCCTGAGGCTCCTGGAACAGAAATTCTCAAAGTATACAGAAATAAATCCAAGGATACCAGAATTTCATAAAAAGAGAATCTGTGTTTGGGGAGGGATTACCGTACACACAAATCCCTGTAAGAAATACAAGTGAAAACCACATGGATATGGCCACCTGAATGCTCGTACCGTGTATCCGTCACAGCCCGTCCAGCGAGCATCCATTAGCAATAGGCAGGAGGGTGAGGGGCAGGCGTCTTCTGGTATCGATGGTCCCATTTTCAGTGTAATGGTGCATTCATTTACTGTGGTTGCTCTTATTAGGGCAGTTAGCACTTCAAGACGCAATTTATAGAACCTGACAGAGATTCGTTCTGCTCATGTTTACCCATTTCATTAGGCTAACTGCTCCTCTTTGAAAAAAATATTGTTAGGCTCTTCTAGGACTATGGCCACACACATTACGCTGAAGACATGGGGATGTCAGCACACCATTCATTTATTTGTTCCTCACATCCCATTAGCATCTCTTGAGCTCTCGCCCACTTTGTGCCCCGCTCGGCGCCCAGCACTTTGTATTCATTCTCTGTCTTCCATCACAGGCCCCCTGGGCTGACAGGCATTTCAAAACACAGAGCCTTGTACGGTGGCGCCGAGAGACAGGGCGACTGGCTTACACAGAAGAGCGAGGACCGCCCCCCTGCTCCAGTCTCAGCGTCAGGCAGCTCCTTCCTGGCTACCAGCTCAGACTCTGGAACAAGGCCAAGCTCCATAATTCCTGGCCACCCTTAGACCCGCTAGCCACAATTCCGGGATTCAAGGTCCTCCTCAGCAAAATGGAGCTGACGGAAGTACCTCTTCCAAAGGCTTGTTGTCTTCGTCTGCTCAGGCTGCCCTGACAAAACACCACAGACTGATAGCCTAAACAACAGACATTTATTTCCTCACAGCTCTCGGGGCTGCAAGTCTCAGATCAAGGTGCCAGCAGGTGAGAGCTCGCTCCCGAGCTTGCAGATGGCACCTTCTCTCGGTGTCCTCACATGGCCTTTTCTCTGGGTGTGTACGGAGACAGAGCTCCGGTTTCTCTTCCTCTTCTTCTAAGGACATTGATCTTATCGGATTAGGGGCCCGTTCTCATAACTGCATTTAACCTTAATCACCTTCTTAGAGGCCCTCTCTCCAAACACAGTCCCAGTGAAGGTTAGGGCTGCGACATGTGAATCTTGCGGGGACACAATTCAGTGACTTTTGTGATGCTTAAATGAGCTAACGTACATAAGGTACTTAGGAAGGACAGCGCCTATACACACCACATGCTTAATAAATGTTAGCAATTATTACTAGTGATGTTGTGGTTTTCAAAACATTGGGTCACGATAAGCTAATGTTTGAAGAACAGTGAGTGCCCAATATTTCGTGGTTCCCTCTAGGTGAGTATTCAGATGAGGTGTATAAGGTAAGAAAGAAAATGTCATTCATCTTAAGATTGGTTAGAACAGCTATTCCCACACTTAGATCTGCCAGAAGTGACAAAGCTGCATGAACACAAGGGATAAATGTAATGTGAGATTTTCACAAAGATTACGTTTTCTCAAAGTTTTTCATAAAGATTAAATTCTTAAGTGTTTAATTTCAGAGACTGTATTTCCCCCCCTTTTTATTTTGGAAACATGTAATTAGAATTTTCTAGAACTCTCATTACACACATTAAGTTGAAGACAAAGGGATCCCCAGCTTTGCCCTTGTTTTAGTGTTAAACTAACCTCCCTTTAAGAAATGATGCACCGACAATGGACAGCAGCTCTCATGTTATCATTTGGACTGTATGTGTGTGTGCGCGCGTGCGTTAATATCCTTAATGGAAATCTCTTATTGTAACCTGGTATTTTTTACCTCATTTTTGGTCCAAAAGTCTGGAGCCCCTGGGCTGGACCCTGGTCCAATATGAAGTGAAAAAGCAGAGGTCTCTGTCCCAGGCATCCATTTTCTAGAGAAGTAAGTTGGGCCACGACCGCGCTTGGGTGTTTCGGCTGAGGCTGAAGCTCGGCCAGTCCCTCAGGCTAACATCCCGAATCAGCTGCATGTGGGCTGGGATGCACGATGCCATCCACACAGACACATATCGACGCAGATGCTTATTTGTGAGGATTGGCAGTTAAGAAAGCCTCTTTTAAAGCTGCATTGCGTTTGACAGGAATGACTTTAAAAGAATCAGCTAAGAGATGAAGCACCCTGAATAGGCTGAACTCCGGCTAAGTTCTCTGAACACTCTGTCACCACTTTCCCCAAATGAAAAAGATGGTTTCATGGAATAATCACGAGGGATTCTCCCAGCACTCACATTCTTTAATTACCTGGAAAACGGTCACTCCCCATGATCGTGGGATGAAGCTGAGGAGTTGGCATTTGAATGACCACACCCTGACCTGTCAGGTTAAGCCTGAATTTATCATCTAAAATGCAGACTTCCTTATTTGTAGCTCATCCCCGAGTTGTTGCACATGAAATCTGTGTCTGCTGGCCACTATCTGGGGCAAACACATTTTCTGCTTGGCTGGAACTGTGTGTGACTCCTGACCAGAGGCTTCCCGGCAGTCCCCCAAGCCATCTGCTATCATGAGTAAGCCAAGGATTGAGTTTCAAACCACACTGGTCTCAGAACTATGGGGTGTTGGCATCTAAAGCCAACAGACAACACTGACCCTAAGCCATCCTGGGGAGGCAGGGGCGGGCACTCTTGGAAGGAAGGAGCCTCGGTACAATGAAACTAAGAATGACAACAACAACACAAGGAACTTGAGTACTAATGTTTTGGGAGGGTTTGCTCCATTCTAGCGAACATCATGAGCACTTTACTCATTTAATCCTCCCTGCAGCCCTATCAAGTAAGCTCTGTTGTTATCCCATTTTATAGATGAGAAATCTGAGGCACAACTAGCAAGCGGTGAAGTCGGTACACAAAAGTCCTCGTTCCTGTTTTCAAGGAGTTTTCGAATCTCTGGAGAAATAAGGCATAAGGGCCAGCTCAAATAAATCCCAACAGAAAGCCATCTTTGGTTGCACTCCAATGAACCCCACTGAGAGGCAGGTCAAGGGTCCCAGGATCTAAGTTTTACAGGGAACTCAACTGAAAGTTGCCCAGAGTAGGCACCCAAGTGTCAGGACCGGGAAGCCAAGTTCAGCCATACAATACAAAGGACTTAACTGCAAATGTGACACCAGACTGCTGGTTCCCCCTGGTCCAGCTCTCCCTTGGAGTAAACTCTGGGAGTCACAAACTCCATGAGGTCTTGACTAGGCTTCGCACCCTTCCGCAGAGCTCCACTGAGGCCACCCGAGCTTCCTAACCCTAAGCACAAGGGGACGTATGACATGCTGTTTCCCCTGCCACCTTACCACTCCCTCCACCTCAGGCTTCACCCTCACTCCCTCCTCACTGGGCCTCTTAGAACACACCCCACCAGGCAGTACACCAACCTGTTGTCTCTGAAGTCTTCTTCCCCATGACTCCCTGCCCCCCTCACCCCAGGAAAGGCATGTGTACAGCTGCAGTGAGACCTGGTCTAATGTGGCAAGAGTGGCTCTGTGCAGGCCCTTGGCTGGGAGCTCCAAACCCTCTGGAGCTCTGGGACAGGGCCTTTCCCTGTCTGGGGCCTGGAAGTAGCTTCTCCAGCCAGACTTTCCACAGAAGCTTCTCGGAGACCTTGATACTCCGTTTGGTTGCCTGCTCACCATCTGATATTGTCCCAGCTACTTCCTGGCCTTCTCTCTTCCTTTGGACCCTGCTGTTTCCCATTCTCCCTTCCCAGAAGCCCCCTCCTCTCCAGGCCTCAAGCTGAGCAGCGTGGTTCTCTGCAGGCTGTTATTGGGGCCACTGTCCACAAGGAGGGTGTGCCTCAGTGGGAAGGGAAGAAAGCCTGGCTACAGGGAGTTCACAGCTGGGGTCCACTGGGAGGATGGGTCCTTGCCCAGAAGAGGGCCTGTTCTCAGGCCTTCCCTCGCAACTAGTAGTGAGAGAGGCACAGAGAGTGAAGCTCAGGGCCGGGAGTTCCGTCCTTGCTCCTACTTCTTCATCCCCTTAACACCCCCGTGGAGACTTTTACCACGAACGCATTACAGGTAAGAAACTCCCCAGGGCCACCCAAGAGTCACCTGCCTCCCCAGAATATATTCTTCACGAGGCAAGTCCAAAACTGAAGTCACAGCCACCTGACCCTCAGGACACCCTGGGGGCCCGCGAGGAACGGAGGCCAGAGCGTCACTCCCACTTTGCAGATCAACTGCTGAGAGCAAGGGCGCAGATGTCACACAGGGTAGTGGCAATACTACCGAGGAATCCAAGCCCCTGAATACTTGTCCCAACTTCCGTCAACCAGCTCTATGACGATTTGCATCACTGCCTGGGCAAAGGGTCCTAGGAGAGGGAAACCCTTCAGAAAACCAACACCCTCCACAGAGGGGCTCCCTTGAGGAGATGCCAGGCCCCTGATGGGGAGGCTTTGCAGCCCAAGGACCCAGCCAGCCCCCTTGCTTTGCATGGGCAGCATGGCGGAGAGGAAACTCACTAACTAAGCTTCTGAGTCTTTGCCAAGTATCCCAACTCCACCCTGCTCCCCTTCACCTCCATGCCCCTTCTTGCTCAGAAACAGCTTTCCCGCCTCCCCCATGGGCCCCTCTCCTGCAGAGATGCTCTGGCCAGAGGATGAGGCTGAACCCAGATGGTGAGGGAGAATTAGCATTGAGCCCCACTGAGCCATGAAGGGAACTGAAGAGGTGAATATTTTACACCTGCAATTAGTCACACATGCAGAACTGTGCTTACAACTAGTTGCACCTGCAAGTGGTTAATTGCTAAATAGCAAATGCAATTAGGCACTTACACATTATCTCCAGGGTGAAAGTTGCCAACACAGTAGTCACTAACATATGCATGGTCACACACACACACACACACACACACACACACACACACACACGGGCACGCATGCATATTATCTAGAGAGGCACACACATATGCAAGGAGACACATACACTTGCAGCACACACACACACACACATCCATGCGCACGAACACATATTCCGGGACACACACGCATATAAGAACACACACACATACAAGGGTGCACACACACACATGCACACACATACTCCCTGATGAAGGAATGAACACAGAAGAAATCGATTTGCTCTCAAGGTTGGAGACTAAAAGACACTATGGAGGGAGGGCCTTTTTATTAAAACGTCAAGAAGCTGCATTAGAAGAATCTAGGTTAACCCAAGCCTAATATCGATATGGGAGACCCAGTCTAAGAAGGCTCCAGCACCAGATAAGAACAGCACGGGATTGCAGATTGCTCTTTTCATAAAGACTGAGCAATCCTGGAAAACAAATCGGGCCTGGCACACAGGGCTGGGCTGCAGAAAAGGCCAGCGCTTTCAGGCCTCACCATTGTTGGTCCCCGGTGGAAACTATTATCTAACTGCATAGGGCGGAGGCCAGCGGTAATTGTTACACTCAAATGTTGTTGTTTAATCTCAAAATACCCCTTTGAAAAGTAATACACAAAATCAGAGAGTGACCTTTAAAAATTCTGTTTAATGCTTCCTTTGTAGCCCTTTCTTCCTTCCTCCAGTTTCTCTGAGCTGTGATACTGAGTTGTCATAGTTTTCAAAAATATTTCCTTTTCGGCAGCCGAGTGAGGAGGAATACATCTGTGTATTTAATTGTAGTCGGTTCAGACGTGGTAGACTGAAGAACCTCTCCAGCGGTAATGAGCCGCGCCGAGGCTGCGAGCCCGTCGTCTCCGAGACTTGGAGACTTCGCTGCCCCTGGGGTTAGAGGAGCAGCACGGCCTCGGAGACTTCACTGATGGTCGGGGTAAAGCGCAGCGCCTTGATTTACAGAACACCTTTCTCTGGCGATCAGAGCGGGAGCCGCCTCCGAGCAAGGCCACACCGCCCCTGCGCCTCGCTGGCCAGACTCTCACTCCCTGTTCAGAACATCAGCTCCTCTCCCTTCCCTTCTCCGTTGCTCTTCTCTTCCTCTTTTCTTCTTCCCTTCCTTTCTTCTCTCCCTCCCTTCCTCTCTCCCTCCTCCATTCGTTCATCAAAAAGGAATCGAATCATCCGAAATCACTGGAAATGGTCTCTGCCTTCTAAGTGCTCATAGTACGACTGCAGGGAATAATCTTTGTTCGTTGTTAACAGGTCTCTGATACAGAGAAAAAACTGCGTGAGCATTAAAGGTAAGTGTAGGGGCGCCTGGGTGGCTCAGCTGGCTAAGTGTCTGGCTTCAGCTCAGGTCATGGTCTCAGGGTCCTGGGATCAAGCCCCCCCCCCAGCTCTTCCCAGAGTCAGGTTCCTTGCTCAACGGGGAGCCTGCTTCCCTCTCTCCTTCTGCCCCTCCCCCCACTTGCACATGCGCTCTCTCTCTAATAAATAAATGAAATCTTTTTTATAAAAAGGTTACTGTAGTGCAGCCATTGAAGAGTAAGAACATGGACTCGGGGCAAATATAAGCCTCAACACTGCCACTTAGTAGCTGTGTGATCTTGGACAAGTAACTGAACCCCCTCAATTGTAAATGGGCATAATATAGTCAACCACTCAAAATTGTAGTGAGGGTTAAACTGAACTCTTAGCAAAGCATGTGGCTTTAATGTAAGGGCTCAATAATCATTCAATAATATGTGTTATGTCTAACTAACCACCAATGACATGACATCGAAGGACACATTAATACTGGCTGTCTCCATGGGGAGTCTGGCTATGGCCTGGAAAAGGTGGATAGATTTGAACAACTCCAGTAAGATTATGAACTTCTCCAGAGAATTTTTTTTCTCCATATGCTTGGCACCCAAAGCCATACCTGGCACCCAGGACAGGTGCTCACTAAGTATTAGGTGGGTGGATGAGTACATGGAGAGTTGCATGCAGACATGCACGCGTGAATGAAAATGTGGAGAAGAGGGAAGGACATTCTAAAAAGAGGGCAAAGGTAGTGATTTAAGGCAAGCATTGTGGTAGTCATGCAGCAGTCAATGCAATTTGTCATTTTTTCCAGTTGTGTTCCAGAGATGTGGTGGGATTGTGCTTCCTGGACCATCTGAGGTGGGAGTGAAGCCACAAGTCTAGTCTGCCAGTGAGTTGCAAATAGAAACGATGTATGTCACTTGCAAGCCAGGACATTTAATCATCAGTGCTGCACCCCCCCGAGTTCCCTTTGCCTCTGACAGATGCCTTTCAATGGCATGGAACAGAAAGCCCCTGCCGGCCCATGATAACAGCACTATGAGGGGGAAATAAGCATGTGTTGTTGGGGGAGTGCTTGTTACTGCAATATAACTTAGCCTATGCTGACTGCTACAAGCACAATAGCTCATGAAAATCTAATGACAGAATCTGGTGTGACTGGAGTGCAGGTGAGAAGAACAGGTGTGGGGAACTAGGTAAGACAGGTCATTTGGGGCCACCATTGACTACCAAGAATGAAGAAATTGGTTAACATGTGTCCCAGGAGACCCTGATGTGTCAGCACTGGCTTGGCACAACAAGGATGACCCTGCAAGGTCGGATCCCTTCCTTGTCCTTGCTCATCTCCCTGATCCAGCCTTGAAGAAGGGAAAGTCTTGGAGCTCACAGATACAGCACTTTGAATTTCCAGGAAGCTATCTCTGCAGCCTCTCTCTTTCAGAGAAGTTCTCAATCCCTTTATTCCCAAGGATTATGCCAGATGAAGTACCCTCCCTCCAAGGTGATGAGGTGTTACGGCTTAGGAGCAATGGGCAGCGAATCCCCAAACCATATACTACTCAAGCCCCCGGCCTAGCACGGAGACCAATAATCCACCCAGCATGCACTGAGTGTTTATTCCCAGCAGAGGGTGGCAAGGGCCACTTTTTCCCTGACCTGGTACTGCCAGGGAACTAAATGGGACAATCTGGAAGGCCTGTCTTCTCACATGGATGGAGAGAGCTACAGTATCACCAGAGTCCACTGCTAGTTAGTCTCTCCAGAGGTTATCCTGTTCACTCGCTTTCTGCCAGACAGCACTGAAGCCAGATCAATCTAGTCAGAAGAGAAATACCCTGTCATGGTTTTAAGAACATGGCTGCAAATTCTTCATACCCGTCCCATGGTGGGGTGGCAGTCTGTGTCCCCTTTTCTTGAATTTGAGTGGGTTTGTGACTTCTTTGACCAGGAGGGTACAGCAGAAATGATGACGTGTGGCTCCCAAGACTATGTCACAAAAGCCATGTAGCTTCTTCCTTCACTCAAACATTCTCTCCTGCAGCCTTGAACCACCATGAAAAAGGTGTAATTGCTCTGAGGCATTATATGAACCTAGTATGCTACGAGCAAGCTCAGGTCACATAGGAGAGGACACCTGTAAGGGCTCCAGTCCTGTTCTAGAACTCTTAGCTGAGTTCTGCCTTCTAGTTATCCCAACCCAGGGGCCACACATGTAAGTGAAGGAGCTTCAGATGATTCTGTCTTCCAGCTGAGGCCCCAGCTGTCCTGGAGCAGAGGCAACCCATCCCTGTTGTGCCCTGTCCAAATTCCCAATCCACACAGTCTGTGAGCATAATAAAAACGGTCGCTATTAAAAGAAGGAATTCACTCAGAGGAGTAAAATGGTGGTAACGAAAGCGATTCTACTAGTTAAGGTCCCAGCAGTGTCCTGTGGGGACAGCCCAAATACCTTTCACATTCAGGTCTCAGAGTAATAGTGAAAAACATATGATTTAGGGCGGGAGGATCTGGACTCAAACACCATCTGTAACCATGCCCTGACGGGGATGGTCTTGGGCTGGTCATTCAGCCACTCTTGTTTCCATTTCTTTTCCTTCCACAAAAATGGAAATAATAACGATCGATGACAGTAATAACTTCCTCACAGGAAGTGTTGAAAAAGTAGATGAGAAAGTGCAGCCTGCCGAGCCCTGTACAAATGTTTGCTGTTGCTGTCAATAGAGTAAAGGCAGCCCTTTGCAAAATGCTTTTTAGGCGAAGAATGTAATCTTAAGGTATTTATGGAGAAGGGAGTGAGTTACACACACCCGTGGCTGCCCCTTTCTGAAGACAATGGATTTCTTCAGAACAAAAGTCTAAAGTTACCGACAGAACTGAAACACATCAATCTGGTTGGGCTTCTTTTTTTTTTTTTTTTTTTTTTTTTCTTTCTTTCTTTCTAACATGCTCCTTTACCAAAGTTTTAAAATTACACAATAGCTTCCAAATATCTAATCACTAGATTTCTTCCTCCTAAGATTCCAGGTTAAAAATAGCTCAAATACACTTCTTCCATCAGTCAAATCATAAGATAGAAGACACTGTACCATTCTAAATATATAAGTTGAGAATATTTCTTTTCCCTGAAGAAAAATCCTCCAACATCTCTTGACTTTGTTTCCCCGGGGGCTTTGACAAGCTGCACCACGGGGCCAGAAATCCCGGGTGTTTGTCTAGCCTCCAGATGCCAGGACCGAGTCCCCTGCCTGGCTCCACCCTCCGTGGGGACAGCATGTTCGGGGAGGAAACCCAGGAAGGCCAGTTCTATTTGACTCCCCTGAAGCCAGATGGCAGCCGGGCCCGCCACCTCCCACATTCTGTGGAGCTCCCATACCCCTCTCGTGTCCATCCACTCATCCAACATGTAATCAGTGCTTGTAATACCTGCACGGGGCCAGGTGAGGAGCCGCAGAAGAGACCCGGAGGCTGCCTGCCCTCAGGGAGCACACAGTACTGCGAGGGACCAGGAGAGAGGACACTCTGCTGTGTAGTGTCCGGACTGCCACTGGAGCTCACGCTCACAAAGCAGTGGGGCCACCGAAGCAAGGGCTGCTTCCTCTGTGGGGAAGAAGACAGGGAGGGCTTCGTAGCGAAGGAGCCCCAGGAGCAGCCCTGGGGCTTACCAGTCAAAGAGAAAGAGAAGGGAGAGCCAGCAAGAGGAGAGAGTGCGTCCACAACACGGATGACCGGACTCAGTTCTGGGAATCCCTGAGCACCGTCTGGCTGGAAGCGTGAAGTGGGGCCTCAGGAGATGGGTCTGGAGAGGTAGCCAGGGGCAGATTACTAAATGTCCTGGTGCTAAGGAGGGGAGGGGGGCGTGTCAGACTTGATCCTGGAAGCAGTGAGCAACCCGAAGAGTCTGGCTCGGGCAGCCAGGGCCAGTCCTACTGTTTGGGAAAACCTCTGGGGCAGCCGTGGGGCAGAGCACTGAGGTCAGGACAGGAGCCAGGAGACCAGAGAGGACCCACCTGCAGTGGGGTAGGGGCAATGGAGAGAAAGGGAAGGCTCCAGAGATCTTCAGCAGTAGATGGACAGAACCTGATAGCTCAGTGGCTTGGGCAGGGGGGTGTCCCGTGCGGGGAGGAGGGAGAAGCTTGGACCTCCAACTTCTGAGGCTCCACCAGCAGCCCCAGCCTCCTCAGAAGGCACTAATTCAGCCACAGGCTGATGTGTGGGGGCGGCAGAGATGCCAGGCTCCTCCAATATGGGTTGCACGATCTGAGGACCCTCCAGATAGGCCTGTGCACTGGAGGACGGAGAACAGAGGACGGAGAGGATGCCGAGCAAGTCTCCTTCATTCCTTCTTCTGCAGGTAGAGTTATCCCACCAGCCTGGCCTGGAGAGGCCCAGAGGCTCTCTTCCTGGCCCTGAGGGTTTCCCACGTTCACTGGGGGATCAGGCCGCTACCCTTATGCCTCCCGTACAACCCAAGGGGCGCCAGAGGCATCTTGGAAAATGGAGAACTCATCCCTTCAGTGGTGGGGGCGGGGGAGAGAAAAGAAGCTGAGAAGGCAGAGGAGACAGCGAGCAGGAAGAGTCACAGAGAATGAACGTGGTGGGGAGCACCTCACCCAGGAGCAAATTAGGGACCCCGGGTAGGGAGACCCTACCACTGGGAAGACAGACTGTGCTTGGGATGATTGGTGAGAAACTGGGTGGGGGACATGGGAGAGGAAGGGACAAGAGGGTGTCTTGGTCACTGAAAAAGAGTCTGCCAGAAACATTCCAAGCCTTGCTATCATTCCTGAGAAGAAATTTGAAAATGAGGGAAGAGGATTTGGGGGGAGTCACCGTGGTGTGGGCCCTAGAGGTGCTATTAAAGAGATGCGGGGGGGGCGCCTGGGTGGCTCAGTTGGTTAAGTCTCTGCCTTCAGCTCAGGTCATGGTCCCGGATTCCCAGGATCAAGCCCCTCACGGGGCTCCCTGCTCAGAGGACAGTCTGCTCCTCCCTCTGCCCCTCACCCCACTCGTGCTCTCTCTCTCTCTCTCTCAAGTAAATACTTTTTTAAAAATCTTTAAAAGAGTTGCAGGATGTCCGTTCTGCCCAGGATGGCTCATTCTGCCCCTCCCCAGAGCACGTCTTTGCTGAAAGAAAACAGGTCAGGAGCTGGGGGGGTTCGGAGGCATTCTCCTCCATGTCTCGGGCCACTCACTGTGACGGCGCCTGTGACAAAGGGATGCTCAAGCTGAAGGTCTACCCGGTGCTTCCTTTAGTGTGAGCTGCGGTGTCCGCGGCTTCAAGCACCTCTAGTCCTCCGCTCTGTCAAGCCATGAAGGTGGGAATGCAGACGAAGAAGCTACAAAGACATTTCTGCCTGTGTTCAAACATCCGCAGAGAAGTTTTGGATATGCAGTTTTGATACAATGGGTCTCAACTAGAAGTGAATGCCCTCTAGGACCGACATTTCAAAGAAAAAGGAGGTGCCCCAGGATTCAAAGCTACAAAGCCTCCACATACTGGGAGGCTGGGTACAAACACTGGAAGAGATGTATCTGGGCTACCGTTTTTATTAGGGTTGCTGTTTTTCTTAGGGCTTTGGCTATAAAGCTCTGCAGGCGTTAAATGACAACCTTTCTTTCCCCAGAAGCACTGTTACCATGGACTGCAATTTTACGGAAGAGATTGTTGAGGGAAGTATGCCTTGGCCATTAAGAGTATCATAGGCACACGGAGGAGGAAAGGGGGTGACTTCTGGAGAAAATGACCCCTAAGCTGAAATCTGAACATGAGGAACAGTTAGCCAGGTGAGAAAGGAAGCAAAATTGTTCTGCAACAAAATCTAGACAATATTAGATTCGGCAAGCAGGTGCCTTCCCATCTCAGGATGGTTTGACCACCTTTCAACCTGCCTATGAACTGGCCCTGCCCAGCGCTGCCTTTACTGATCCAGGTGAGGCAGTTGTTCCGCATTTGCCAGAGGGCTGCCAGGCTTCGGTGCCCAGGGAGGCTGCTGCATCAACCCAGGAATGCCCTCAACCCCTCCGCCTTGCCCCTGCCGAGAAGCCAGGGTCAGATGAGATGTGGCGAGTCTCCTGTTCTCCCGGCTGCTTCCATGGAGCTTTGAACTTATGTGGACAAGGGGTGGTCACAATTCACGGCTGCAGCACCCAAGGAAGTGGCGCAGGTCAAACCTGGTGACAACGAACCAGTCCCTCCAGAAGATCCACCCCGACCATGGGAGTCAGGACCTTTGGTTACAGATCATTTTACTTTCCTGCCTTTCTTTTCTGTTCATCCAATATCTTCATCTATTCCATTTATTCTATTATATACACACACACACACACACACATATATATATATACATATATACATATCCAGCCTCATTCTCAAAAAAGACTTAATGCAGCCTACACGTGTGAACACATGTGCACATACAAACTTCCCTGCAGGCAAGATGCTGCCTTTCTTCCCGCTCATTCTGCTCTCTTAGATCTTTCTATTATTCCACCTTCACAGATAGTATTTTTTAGCTCACTACCCTTCGCTGACCTTTTTTTTTTTTTTAAGATTTTGTTTATTTATTTGAGAAGGAAGAGAGAGAGAGCACGGGGAGTTGGGAGGCAGAGGCAGAGCGAGAAGCAGACTCGCGGCTGAGCAGGGAGCCCAGCTCGGGGCTCAATCCCAGGACCCTGGGAATCATGACCTGAGCCGAAGGCAGACACTTAACTGCCCGAGCCACCCAGGTGCCCCTGCCCTTCACTAACTTTAATTTATTGCTATAAGGTCGTCTTACCCATAAAGCGAGATGTAAATAATAGGACTTGAATGCTGAGGTTATTGGGATTAACTGAGATAATGCAGGCAAAGCCCTGGGCACAGGGCCGGGCACATAGCACAGGTGTCAGATCAGGACGTGCGGTGTGTGGGAATAGAGGAGGCGGAACCAGTCTGTGACACCAGAGCAGCAGAAACGGTGGCCTCACCAGCAAATCCCCCCCGCTGTTCTCCTGCAGCCTGCCCCGTACTCCAGAAGGCCTACGGTATGTCTGCTTGGTCTGTGCTCACTCTCTGGACATGCCTTTAGCCTCATCCTCCAACCCAGACCAGTGTGCTAGGCCTCCCCCTGCCAGGGTCCTCTGCCCCCAAACTCGGACCTGCGGAAGGGAGGGCGGCCCTGACCCACAGCCCATTAGATGGGGCGTCAGAGGTCCCTGAGCTCGCTGAGTCTCCGGAAAAGAGTTGCCAACACCAACTCCTAACTCAATAGAACAAAGCCAACAGCTCTGGAAACAGCTTTCTTACTACATAAAAATAAGATCATGAAAAGTCCCCCAGAAAAATCAATTCTGGCTTTTTAAAACTCCAAATCAATATGATGTGTGAAAGTTCTCATTAAGAGAGAGGTGGGGGAGGTCAGAGAAGCAAGGAGAATCCAAAATGGAGAGTGGGGAAGACAAGAGAAAGGAGGGAGGCTGGGTGGTGGCCGGGAGAAGAGTGCAAAGGGGAAGAAGGACAGGGACGTACAGGTGGGACATGGAAGCAAATCCACCAGTGAGGACCAGGCCACGCAGAGGAATGAGGTTGCTGACCCTCCAGGGTCCCACAGGTGGCCTCGGGCACTTGGTGGGGGGCAGGAGACGGACAGGATGGGGAACAGACAGGCAAAGAGCTGTGAGGCAGGTGAGAACAAAAATAGATGTCCCATTGTCAACTGAAAAGGAAATCCAAAGCTCTTGAGAGAAGAGGCAGGAGTTCAGGTGGGCCTTGAAGGGCTGCTGAGACTTGAAGTTGGAACCATCGAGTTGAAGGGGAGGGGGCTCCACATGGCCCATGACAGGGCTGGGAAACAGCCCTGGTTAGTACATGCCCACGGCTTCCTGAGACTCGGCAGCGGCCTAAGCACTTGGCGAGCGTCCATTCACTCAGTTCTCATCACCACCTTAGGAAGCAGGTTACCGTAATGCCCACTTTACAGCCGAAGAAACTGAGGCACAGAGAGGTAAGATAACCCTCCCAAGGTCATACAGCTAGTAGGTGGTAGCAACAGCGTTCAAACCCTGAGTTCACACTCTTCACCACGCTGGGCTTGGGGCCTGTGGTTTTGTGTGGACGTGTGCACTCCTGACTTCTCGCCTGGGAACGTGCTCATAATTACAGCAATGGGCAGCTGTGAGAATCTGCGAGCGCAGGGGATGACTGGGCCAGTCTGGGGTTTAGGAAGGTGTGTCTGGAGACAGGAGGTGAAGGCAGAGCCCTGGGCAGGGTTTGGGTGGAAACCTTTGCTACTGGCAGAGTCTCCAACAAGCAAGATCAAGGCAGAGACAGGACAGGGCCTCCAGCCCAGATGCAGCTCTCAATCATCCTCTAGCACGCTCTGAAGACCACCCCCTCAGCCAAAGCACCAGCTTTCCACAGCCTTTGGAGCATCCCTTCTGCAGATGCACTTCTCTGTGTTTTTCCGGGTCAGACAATGCTTCCTAGGGTTTCCCTGAAGCGATAAGGCCTTGGAGTCTGGAGCTGCAGGATTTTCCTCTAGGAGTCAGTATGCCCGTATTCCAAATTGGTTTCTTTGGCAACCCCCACACCAACCTATCCCTAGCACTCCTGGGCATTCTAAATCTGCCCAGATGATTCCTTTTAAAGAGCAGAATACAGGCAAGGAGAGCTCTGCTCAGCTTCCCTTGGACTGCCAGACCTGCAGTGGGCTCTCCCATAATAAAGAAGAGGGAGCTGAGCTGGGCCTTGCCTGGTGCTTTGAGCCTCGGTCAACCCTGCCCGTCACCACCTAGTTCCCCCCTGCCCTGCACCCTGGGGAAGGCAAGGGAGCCAGCCAACACAGCCAGAGAAAGCAGTCCCTTTGCTGTGAGCCTGGCCTTAGAACAGGCTGTGGACGTGGGTGTCACAGCACACAAAGGCCCACGAGCATCTGAGACCACAGAGGGTGCCGTGGGGTGGGGCTTCTGTAGCGGGACACATTCCGCATACCCGAGGAAGGACAGTGACTGCACCAGCAGCCCCCAGCCCAGTCCGGCATCAGATTTATTTGTCCTTTGAATCTCCAAATGTCTCAGTTGATGGAGTACCCACCGTTGCTCTAGAGGGGGGAAGAAGAGCAGTCAGACCTGCTCCCCTGCGATGGGAGTGTGTGGCTGACCCCGATAAGCAAATGCACAAGGGACCGACCCTCCCAGACTCAGAGGCCCAGCAGGGCTGTCACAGACGACGTAAGGAGACCATCTGGCCTCACTCCCATTCGGGAAAGACCTCAAATTCACACTCAGTGGAATCTACTCACAAGACCGAAAGGAGAAGTCCATACAACTTAAAACTGTATCCCATTATCCAACCAGCCTATACCTCTAGGGCTCTGGACATGAATACATTTTATGAATCCTGGGAGTACTTTCTCATAGCACTACACAGAGTATTGCAATTTTTGTGTTAAAAGCATTACTTGTTGAAAGCAAACATTTAAATCATGCCACAATTTTTTGTAACCCTGTTTTGACTTTACCTCTTTAAATACATACACACACACACATACACACGTGTATACGTGGGTGTGTGCACACGAGAGAGCCTCAAAGATCTAGACACTCTCTGTCTTGCCAGGAAGCCCTGCATACAGCACTGGCTCATAGCAAGGATGCTCTGAAGGGGGAGGGAGGGGAGGGCAAGGGGGAGAGGCAGCCTCTCCTGGGCCAGGTCTGGGAGGAGCCAGAGGGGGAAGGTGTGGCCAAGGACTGATGCACACAGGGGAAAGGCAACTCCCAAATACTACTAGCTTCCATTTCTGTTCTGTAATTAAGACCTCTGTTTAAGCTGGTAACACTTAAAAAAAAAAAAAAAAAGACAAAGGAAGACATTTCAACCAGCTCTGCTTGGGCTTCTTTTCTGTGAATTATTACAAGTGTTAATGGGCGTCTTCGTTAAAGTATAATTTAAGAAATATTACAAGTTGGGTTCCCCCACCCTCATAGGTCTGATGACTCAAAATCAGCAGCTCCTCCCACTGAACTGAAACAAATTTATCAAAAGGGAAAATTAGCCGACTCGGTCCATCCAGTGGTAGAAATGAGACAGAAACTGGAGACAACGTGGGTTTGCTTTTCTGGGAACAAACATGGTATGTGACCAGATTCCAAACAGACCAGGAGCCTTAGCTGTTTCGAGATCATCAAAGAGCGGGACTAGCTGAACAGAGGGCTGTCTGCCAGGACCCACTAGACCTGCAGGGTACCAGTTTAGGGCAGAAGGTGGGGTGGTATCAAGGGGGCTGGTTCCTCTGCAACAAGGACCAGCTCCTTCTGTAAATGCTTCCTGTCAGCCGGATCTTGACAGACACAGCGGCAGCCCTCCCGACCCCTTTCCTCTAGTGACCTCCCCATCCTCCCCCCCATCAACTCCAAATTAACATTCACTTTAAGAACAGTGTGCTTGCTGTGGAAATGCAGGCTTCCAGCACCCAGCAGCCCCCTCCCCACCCAGCCAACCACACTGTTGCTCCCCCCGATAAATTCCACAGCAGACCCCAGAGAGACGCAAGGGCGTGCACCCACTCCACCTGCTACCAGTGAAGCCTGGGGCACAGTGACGCTGGAACGCAGGGTAGTGACAGAAGTGAAGACAGGGCTCCACAGCCACTCAACTCTGCACCCCAGTTTCTTTCATCTGCTCTCCTTTCTTTGGGTCTCTCCACATCTTTGCACTGTTTGCTTCTCGGATTCCCTGGGCCTCCCACTTGATAAGTTAAGCCTCCTCTGGAGCTGAAGCACTATTAGCCAGTTGAAAGCCTCCATCCTAGCTGACTTTGCTGCCTAAACAGCTCTCCCTGCGTGCCCCCTGCCCTGCCAACCACCTCATCTCGGAGTCGCTCCTAACACCCACGAGTAAGGGCTGATTAGAATTTAAGATAATTTTCCCAGGGCATTAGAGCACTTTCTTTCTTTCAAGGAGTATCAGGGTGAAAAAGGGATAAAGCTTAAGTTTCAAGGGACAAATACTTTAAGACTGAGAGGGAAAATGGTTTAATTGCTTAAGTTCTTATTTGTCTCAAACAATATGGTGGGCGGGTGGGTGAGAGAGGAGCTCAGAGCTGAGTGTTCACTTTGACAAACCTGTTTGGCCTGACGGACATGTGAGACAGGGAGGCCTGCGCCTTCTCCCTCTGTAGTCCTGTGCCTTAGGTGGCCCTCGCCTCCCTGTGCACCCTGCACTCACCAACAACTCAGGACACATCCGTTCACAGGCAACGCCCCCCCCCCCCCCAACACACACGCTCAAATATCCCTCCCTTCATGCAGCCTGCGTTCTGGAGAGGACAGACAGATCGTGCACAAAATCAGTAAGTGCGCTATGGAAATGGTACACTATGGCAGACATGCTAAGTGCTCTGGAGAAAAATAATGCAAGGGAGAGGAGGTGGGAAGGCTGTTGGTAGGGTGGCCCACACCGTGAGCGGGGTGGTCAGGTCAGGGATCACTGACACAGTCATAGTCAAGTAAAGGCTTGGAGGAAGTGAGACAGCCATCCCCACACCGGGGCTGTTGGAACCACTGGACAGCAGAGGCAACATAATAAAGAATGAACCTCAATCCGAGCCTCCTACCTTAAACAAAAGCTAACCCAGAATGGATCACAGACATGCATGTGAAACACAGAAGTGTAAAACTCCTAGAAGATTACCATTAGGAGAAAACCTTTGTGACCTGGGAGTAGGCCAGGAATTACTTTACTAGACATGACACCAAAAGCATGATCCGTAAACCTTGATCGATTGAAAAAATACTTGGTTGGCTACACTGAGAAAAAAGTGAATAAATTCTCCAGACAATGGAGTATTATTCAGCTTTTAAAAGAAATGAGCTGTCAAGCCGTGAAGACACATGAGGGAACCTTAAATGCATATTACTGAGTGGAAGAAGCCAACCCGAAAAGGCTACATACTGTATATACCTGTATAACGTTCGCGAAAAGCCAAAACTATGGAGACGGTAAAAAGACGAGTGGTTGCAGGGGTTAAGGGAGAGGGAGGGACGCGTGGGTGGAGCACAAGGATTCTTAGGGCAGTGAAATACTCTATATGACACCGTGATGGCAGAGACATGTCATTATACACCTGTCCAGACTCACAGAAGGTACCACACCAAGAGTGAACCCTCACGTGAACTGTGGACTCTGAGGGATTATGAAGTAGCAGTGTGGGTTCACGGATGGAGATCAGTGTCCCCCTCTGGTGGGGATGTTGAAATGGGGGAGGCCATGCCTGTGTGTGGGAAATCTTGGTACCTTCCCCTCCATCTTGCTATGAATCTAAAACTGTTCTACAAAAACAAAGCCTTCAATAAAAATAAAATAAAATAATAATGGATAAATTGGATTTCATCAAAATTGAAAATGTTTGCTTTGTGAAAGACACTGTTAAGGGAAAGAAGAGACAAGTTACAGGATGGAAGAAAATCCTTGCAAACTATATATTCGCACATTCAACAAAGATATATCCAAAATATATAAAGAAATCTTGACACTCAATAGTAAGAAAACAAACAACCTAATTAAAACCTGGGCAAACATCTTGACTAGACACTTCACCAAGGAAGATAAACAAATGGCAAATAAGCACATGAAAGATACTCAACATCATTATTCACTAGAGAAACACGAATAAAAACCACCCTGAGGTATCAAGACACACCTAACAGAGTGGCTAAACTAACAAATTCTGATCATACCAAGTGCTGCGAAAGATGTGGAACGCTTGTCGTGGCAACGCAAAATGGAACAGCCCCTCTGAAGACCCACCTGGCAATTAAGCACCCAATTTCTGGATGACCCAGCAATCCCTCTCTTGGGTATCTGACCTAGAGAAATGAAAATGGTTTTGTGTCTGCACAGAAACGTGTCCGTGAATGTTTACAGCAACTCTCCTCATGAGTACCAAAAAACTGGAAACAATCCAAATGGTTTCCGACAGGTGAACAGATAAATAAACGACAGTGCATCCATACGATGGAATACTACTCAGCAATAAGAACCAACAAACTAGTGATACAAACAACCGCTTACGTGACTCTGACGGGCATTACGCCCAGTGAAAGAAGCCAGTCTCAAGGGTTTACTATATGGCTCCACGTACAGAGATGATACAAGGGGATGGAGACTAGATCACTGGTAGCAGGGCTGGGGGTGGGAAGAGGCAGTGACTAGAAAGCACCATCATAAGGCAGCTCTTCTGAATTCTGGGTTTTAGGGCAGTTACACAAATCTGTGCATGCGTTAAAATTCATAAAACTTTCTACCAAAAGAAGTCAAATTTTCTGTATAATAATTTTTTAAAGATTTATTCATTATTATTTATTGAAGAGAGAGGGTGCAGGGGAGGGGAAGAGGGAGAGGGAGAGAGAATCTTTAAGCAGACTGCACTGGGCACAGAGCCCAATGCAGGGCTCGATCTCACAACCCTGAGATCATGACCTGAGCCGAAACCAAGAGTCGGACGCTTAACCGACGGAGCCACTCGGGTGCCCTTCTGTAAGACAATATCTTAATTGAAATTTAAAGTCACAAAAAATTTGAAAAAATAATTTAAATAAAGAATCTAACCTTGCATGACAAACTGAACAAATTCACATCCATTTATGACTAGATGGGTGATTATCTTCAACGACTCTATTTTAAGGACCCGAGACCCCAGATCATGTTATCTAGGCCTTCTGGATCTCTGTCCATTTACCACATTCTTCCCACAGTTATTCTATGTCTCAAGGGAACCAGCACCAAACAAAATTATCCTCTCGCTTATTTAATAACAAAAGTGCTAGTAACATCGACATCCATTTTCGAACCTTACTGAGCTCCACACAGGCTGATTCTCACCAGGTCTTCACAGCAAGCTTGATCCCCGTGCTAAACAACCAGTTAAAGCAGAGCAATACTAAGGCCCAGGGCAGCCACCCTGCTAATAAAGGCAAAGCCAGGATGGAACAACCCAAGCTTTCCTGCCATGGGCTCTGACCAGCAACCCATCTGTGGCTGTCTTCTCAACAGCTTTGCTGCCTGCCTTCGTTGCATGGCGCGTGGACTCGTGCCCTTGTCTCCCCAGGGGGGTCCTCGGGCAGGGTTAAGGCGGGCTGCACTGAGCTTCCTGGGAAGCACCCCTGTGGGCCAAAGACAGGTGCCCTGAGTATAGATCCCTGAAAAGTTCATTTGGGGACCTCATCCCAGAGTCAGAGGATTTTCCCAGCGGTTCCAGAGAGGTCACTCTGTGTTCTCACGGGTAGCCATCACCCTAAGCAGCCCATGGAGGAGAATGAACTAATGATAATCCTTCTTCCCAGGTTCCATGTCCTTTTCCTTTCCTCCTCCCTGGTGAGTCAGTACCATGGTATATCATGATGAGGCTTCCATGTTCTCATTTGCATTTGTTCACCTTCACAAGAAATCCGAAAATCACCTCATTCTTTCAATGCAGGGGTACTGACATCAAAATCTTTCCTTCTCTGCGTCATCCGTCCTTTGAGCTTATGCCTGGAAAAACTGCCTCTCGATAGAGGCCTAGCCACTGGGTCACCTGGCTCTCCAGAGGCGGCCCTCCTGGGACCTCCAGACCTTCAGAGTGAGCCTAGCTGAAAGAAGATGGGAAGGGTCCTCTCTAAGCCATGGCAGAACTGCCAGGCAGATGGCCCTGGCCCTGGCTGTGGTGTCCAGAACCTTCCACGAGCATGGGGTGCATTCGTCGAGCTCAGGACCGGGACAACGTCCTGTTCTAACACTGGCTGCGATTCCCCCAGCCACACACTCCAGCACACACATCAGGGCTGCTCCTGGCCAATCTAACAACATGGGGTTGGGAAAAGAAATCACCTGGTGACCCAAGAATAGGAAAGAGTGGGGGGGATAAAGCCCTGACCGAACGTCTTGATTTGTCAGGGGCTGTTTTCCCAGCTCAGGCTTCCTGATGACTCAGCCGCCCCAGCACGGGGACGCTCCCCTACGCCGGCAATGCCTGGGAAGCGAGGCCAGTGATTTCCCACTAGCTATCAGCCAGAACAAAAATTACCCATAAAAGGACACACTTAAATGTCCCCCCGACAGAGACTACTGTTTACAGGGCTATTGAGGGAGTGAAAATATAAGAGCAAAGGTCGGTGGACACCAGCAGTGGGAGTTTATAAGAAACTCTGTCATTTCTTATTTTCTCCCCCTCTATGATGAGAGGTTAAGACAAAGCCCCTCTGCCATTCCAGAGAAGAAGCTTTGTTGCTTATTTTGTCAAAATATCCCTCCAAAGCCCCCTCAGTGCCCCCCTCGCCCTTCCCCGGCTGGCTCTGACCAGTGGGCTGGTTTGCACGGGGGCTGTCTCTCCACTGCACCCCCTTCCAGGCTCACTCTCATTCTCTTGCTCTAATTAGCAACTGCTTTTTTTATTTTTGTATGCACGTTCAAAGACAGAGAGCGAGGGGAGTGAAAGGGAGAAAGCAAAGGTCTGTGTGAAAGGAGAGAGCAGATGGCTTCTCCCTCACCCCCTCTGTGTCCCTGGGCCCCCGTGTTGGCAAACAGCGCACAATGTCTGTCTACAGAGCTCTTTGTGGCCCAGAGGGAGGGGCCAGCACGCAGCTATGGGGAGGAAAGGAGTCTGTGGGGAAAGGCCTGAAAAGGCCCTGCCCTTGGGGGAAGCCAGGGGAGGAAGGGGATGAAGGCCTCAACCCACTGGATGTCCAGGGGCAGCCATCTCTGCCTCCTCCTCCTGGGGCCTTAGGAAGTGGGTGTATGGCTGTCTAGCTGTCTTGCGTACTGTTGTGTTACCTTCTCTGGGGAGCGAAGCCATTGCCCCCAGGGCTGCAGAAAGTCCTGGAGGGAAGGGGGATCTACTGCTCACTTTGGTGCGGTCAGGCCCGAACACCTGAGTTTCCATTAGAGGAAATGCTTGAGTGAGTGGGTAGAGGTGCCCACAAAGGGGGAGGGGCATCGTCAACCCCAAAGACTGAATCAGTCACCCTGACTGGGAAAGTTAAATTCAACAATCAACGGCTTTGGTTGCTGGTTTTTAACTGGTAGCTGCTTTGAAAGATTTAAAAGACGTTAGGGGAAAAAAAGGGAGCTCGAAAGAATTCTCAAAAGGGGAAAATAATCAAGAATGGTGTTGAAGAAGTTGAAAGAAAGCAGAATATGCTCCAGAAAAGTAAAGAAATGGGCACAGAGAAGCAGGGCATTCTACAAAGACACTCAAAAAAATAAATAAATAAATAAGTTATTGTTCTTTTTAATGAATGATCTCATTATCAACATGTGTGATTATATATTAATGATTTTGATGACAAAAATCACTCTTGTAATGTCTGCAATTGATTTCAATGATAAACATTGATTTCCTGTATTTTATTGAATGAAAGAACTCATTTTTATTGCAATTTGCATCTAAACAGTTTCCTAGGGAAAAAAATAAAAACAGTGAATGGAAATAACTAGCCATTCATTAAACTTCTATAATGAAATGTGTTTCTCTTTTCTTCCTTTTGAATCAAGTCCAGAGAGAAGACAGACTAGAGAATAGGATAAACGGAGGAAAAGAAAACAGGGAGACCAACTTGGCCAAAGATGCAGAGGGGAAGATGAACGGAACCAGTAAGGATAGAAAAGCCCCACGTCACGAGGACCTCCACATTCAGATCAATGCAAGCATGTGTGGGACAGACCCAGAAACCAAACAGAAACCCTCAAATCGCCTAATTCCCAGAACAGGCAAAATTTTGCCAAGTTCGTGATTTGGCAGGGGTGTTGCACATTCCATACAATTTCAACGAGAAGCTCTACCCATCTTGTGCAAAGAGCAGATTGTCGTTTTCCACTTGAAATACACACGTTGCCTGACCTTATGTCCTCTGTCAAACGGAGGCGTTATCACCAACTTTTAGTGAAAGGGTTTCGACGTATGGGCTTGAGGCCATTCTGTTGATTTTGTTCTGGGCGTGTGTGTGCACAGCGTGTCACTATATTGGACAACAGACAGACAAGGCCTCTGCCATCCCTGGTTACTTCCTCCATCTGGCTCTGCCATCATCACCTCTACAAGCGCATGCCTTGTCAGCGACTCCCGCCTGGTTTCTTCGCGGCTTACGCTACTCAGTGCTGCTGGAGGTTTTCTTACACATCCTAATGCAAAGCTTTTCTCCCTCCTCGGCGCTCACCCTGCGTCCACAAATTTTGTTTTCAATGCATTTTGTTTTGTTCTCATTTAACAGATGGCATAGAGCGGGCATTTGGGACGCAGAGACACAGCGGGCACGGCCCTGCCCGTGAGGAGCCTGGGGAGAAGGAGACCGAGATTGAAGGCTGGCCAGAAGACAGAGGCGGAGGGCCTCCCACTTCAAGCACGGTCCCTCCGCGGACCTCCTGGGTCATCCCTGGCCAACGGGAAACATACATCAAACTGAGGACTTTTCCTTGGGTCCCTTAGTGAAGGAGTCTTTCTCAGTCCAAAGGGGATACTGAAGCCCCAAACCCCACCACAAATCACAGGTCTGCCCCTCAGGAATCTCGAGCTTCTCCAGCTTGCGGGGTTGGGGTGTGGAGGAGGAGTAGAGAACAGCAGTTATCAGCCGGCCCCAGAGTCCTTACACGGTATGACCTTGGCAAAGATACTTAGCTTCTTTGTGCCTCGGTATCTTCAACTGAAAAATGAGGTTGATAATCATATGTACCTCGTACGGCTATTGTAAGGATTTCAGAGATAATGCAGGAAAAGAACGAGGCAGAGCATCTGGTGTCTCTGCAGATGACAGCCATGCTGTATTAGTGTTTCAGTGCAAGCTGGAAGCCAAACCGGAAAGGCTCGCTCCGTACCCAAATTCTAGCCCTCACCACGATCTGAAGATGAACCGTGGGACTGCCCTAAAGAGTGTGTAAGCTGCTTCCTTGGCCCAAGTGCCCAGGGCAAGTCAGCATTCTTCTCAAACATCAGTCATTTGCATATCATCTTTATTGGTTTTGGCCATATCTACACGCCATGTTTTTTAATGTATTATTTATTATTTTTTTTTAAAGTGACTTATTTTTTTAACCTGAATATATTTATTTTAACAGAAAAGTAGTGAGGAAGGAAGCAGAGTAGGGAGAAGAAGGGGCGGGGAGAGGAGAGGAGCACAGAGGAGGGGAGGGGAGCACGGAAGAGGGGGAGAGAGGGACTGAAACAAGGAAGGGAGGAAGGAAGTCTGTGGCCTCAGAGAGGAAGAAAACCCACAGAGCCGGAAGACAAAAGCCACAGAGAGAAGGAGCAGTGAGCAGCTACCCAGGGCTAAGATCAGGCTGCAGAAGCAGGACTTCAGGAGGGCTGAGCTGCGGCCTGGAGCACAGTTGCCTGGTCAGGGGCCGGACTGAGGCTTCTGGGAAGCTCTGCTGAGGGTGGGTTGGTGCAGGAGAAATGAAGAGGAGGCCGAGGCAAGTGAGGGCTGAGCACTGGTGATTTAGGAAGGGGAGGCTGGCGGGGAGCCACCAGGGTGTGCTGAAGCCCGAGGCCCCAGAGGTAAGCTGGAAGAATGGAAGGAAAGGATGTGGCGTAGGGGCCCTGGGTCAAAGGGGGTGAGAGCTGAGAGATGTGTGGGGCACAGCAGGGCTGCACAAGGTGAGCAGGGAGCCCAGAACTGGCTCCAGGCAGGAGAGGAAGGATAGGAAAAGTGAGGTGTATTTCCCATCAAACCAGGCTGGCTGGCTTTTCTGGAACTGGACCAGGAGACGGGGCTGGCCCTTGAGCACCAGCACCTGCATCTGTCCTGTCCCATCTGCAGACCGGTCACCTGCCACTGACTGAGAAACACAAACATGGATGAACGGCATGTGTCGAAATGGTCTGATGCTATAGGTGGGCAAAGAGCAGATAAAAGGCAGGATACCCTGCAGGAGGGAATGGGACAGAGGGAAATGAAGGGTGGACCATGTCACGTAGGGAGGGAGCAAACTCCAAATGGTCTGCAACAAGCAAACTCCCCCGATTTAATGATGTGTGAAACGGGCACTTGTCAAGTCCTGAACAGCTCCTGAACAGGGCAACGCGTGGAACTTTGCCGTGGTCAATGCCCCTCAGAGCAAGACAAACGTAAACTGAAACCACAGTAGCGGCCAGTTTCCATCTATCAGATTGGAAAAGATAAAAACGATGGACATTTTATTCTCTTGGCAAAAGTGTGGGAAACAGGAACTCTCTTACACCGTTGGAGGTAGCAAAATTGGTAGAAAACAGCTTTTTTTGGAGGACTGTTTGGGAATATCTATCAAAATTAAAAATGTATATAATCTGATTCAGCAATTTTTCTTCTAAGAATTTCCTGCATCCTTAGTTCTTAGAAAAGTGCTTGGCACATAAAAAGTCCTCAATAAATATTCATTGAATAAATTAATTAGTGAATTTGACTTACAGATAGGCTTGCACACAAAGATAAATGCAAAGGATGTTTGTTGAAACATTGTTTAGAAATAAATAATGAAAAAACCAGGAAGCAACCTAAATGTATATAAGTGAAGGACCAAAAAGGGACACCCACTCAATAATATACTACAGAATCATTTTAAAAAATGAGGCAATTTCTATGTAATACAGCCAAGCTACTGTTAGCCTTCATCGTTAAATAAGAAAGGGGAGGGGGGACTCGGTGGAAAGGCCTGTGTAACATGGCCCTATGCAAGTGGGAAAAAGATAGATCTATATTCTGGGTGTGCAAATGCACACACCTTCTCTGCAAGAGAATACCAGAAACTGGAACGGTGAGGGACCCAGTGAGGACGAGAGTGGGAAGGAAACTTTCTTTCCCTATGTACTACCTGTTCAAAACCTTTTTTTTTTTTTTTTTTCTGAGAGAGAGGGAGAGACAGAGGGAGAAAGCATGAGCAGGGAGGGGCAGAGGGAGAGGGAGAATTTTAAGCCAACTCCCCACTGAGTGGGGGCCCCACATGTGGGGTTCGATCCCAGGACCCTAAGATCATGACCTGAGCTGAAATCAAGAGTCAGACGCTTAACCAACTGAGCCACCCAGGTGCCCCCAAAACATTTTAAAATAATATCAAAGGGTAACTTGGTGGAAGAGAGATTTGTACAAAAGTTTCACCCCACAGACTGGATCAGTGGTCCCCTGATTCTATACTAGGAAGAAGGGTTCCCATGAACCAGGCTGCCTCGGGAAATCCAAGTGTCCCATCCTTGGAGCTGTTGAAAAGCAGGCTGGGGGACCACTGTGGGAAAGCAAAGTGTTATCTGGTGGGCTGGACTCACTGTCCTTAGAGGTCTTCCCTAGCTGGGAGGGGCTATCCCCCACTGGGTCCCACCAGGGCAACAGCCACTTGTGGCTCCCTCGTCCTTTGGATATTGCAAGCACTTTCTGAGAACCAAGAATGCAGCAAATTCTTAGAAGTAAAATTGCTCAATCTGAGTCTAGAAGCATAAAGGGCCTGGCATCAGTAGCTGCCCAATAAGTACCTAAAGAAAAAATGAGCATAGGTATCACTCAAGCCACATGAACTCACGAGTGGAATCTAGCTTGACTGAGCAATGGAAGGCCAGAAGTGCCCAGGCCTGCAAGGATGTGAGCAGAGCAGGTCCCCAAGGGTCATATCCAAAGACCAAGTAAGTCCAGCCCCCACTAGGAATGAGTGCTGATACGGTTGGTGGGCTCTTCCAGACAGAGGCCCAGGACAAGCCAGAGACCAAAGGACCTGTTTCCTTGTTCAGCTCTGATAAAAACCTGTTAGGGCTGGGTTTGGCCCTCCCTGGACCTGAATTTCTGTCCTGTGATTCCAAGAATCCTCCTAAGACTCCCCACAGTGCCCCCTTACCCTCAACAACCTCTACGGGCTTGATGCGGCCGAGTTGATTTCCTCCTGAGTCCCTGGCCATGAGCACATATGCACGCACACACACACACACACACACACACACACACACACACACACACCCTCGCGTGTGTGCGCGTGATGAGTCCAGCATATCTGCAGCTGCACAGACTCATTCTGTAGCAGGCTCGGAGGGCACACAGGAAGGCGGGATGCTCTCTGTCATAGGGGATAGCACCTGGGGACCAGAGCCGACCTAGACACATTCCTCTGTATGAAGCCACATCTCCCCAGGATTTGCCTGCCTTGCCTTCATTAGCTGGCCCTCGAAACAAAAGACTCAGCTGCCCCATCAGGTAACTGATGCCCACGCTCTTAGTTCAGCCAGCAAGGAGAGTGGAGATAGGACCCCTACAGGCAGAGACCCCTCCCCTAGGAAAAGGCCAAGTGTGCCCCTCTCTCACTGTCCCTGGCAAAGCACTCTTGGGAAACCAGGCTTGCTTCTGGTTTACCCGTGTCTGGGATGCCTCCCTTCTCTGTTGGCAACTGCCCTGGGCTGACTCTTTTCAGTCTTCTTCCCCCACTGCCTTCAGGGAGAAATGAGACCCAGGAGCATTAGGGCACTGTCAACCCAGCTTGTCAATGGCCAGAGGCAGTGGAAAAAGAATTTAGACCATCAGAGCTCCCTGGGGCCCAGAAGTGGAGGACCCCACTCCAAGCAGGCTCAAATCCAGTATGATTTTCATCTTCATGCTTCAAACTCAAATGTAGTGATTCCTCATCCAGGCGAGGGAGCTTGTGTGGCTGTTTGTGCTCAGGCAGGGACTGCCCAGCTCCAGAGAGAGATGGGGACATGAAGCGAAGGAGGGACGTCTGACCACCACCCTGCCTAAGCTGGCATTGAGCCCTGGCACCCATGCTGGTCCCTGATGCCCATTAGAGAGCTACCACCGGGCCTCCAGCCCACAGCCCCACCGCCTGCCCTCTGTCCTTTTCTGTGAGCACAAAGCCTTAGACCTCATCCTTCCCTGGGAGCTTGGGGTTGCCCCCACCCTGAGAAGCTGTGTGCCCTCTGGATGGCCTCACAAGCAGATCAACGTGGCAGAGCATCTGGAGACCGTACTGTACCCAGAGAGATTAAAAAGAAGGTAGTGATAGTCAGTGTGGCGCTCTGTGCTATATACCGTATGGAAATGTAGTGCCACGGAACATGGCGCCAGGGAGCCCAACCCAAGAAAAAACAAGGGACAGCACAGACACTGGGAAGGAATCTATGAGAGAACAGCTGAGAAGTCTGATGGTCCCGAAGATACATGTTGTGTGTTGAACAAAATTCAGTCTCAGGTGCAGAGGCAGATGGTGGCCTCCCCAGACCAGGGGTTCTGATCCCTGCTCTGACGTTCACCAGCCAAGGCTCTCTAGACTGGCACCCATAAACGCTCCCTGGCCACCCTCTCTCTACGGATAATGTGGTGGTCAGAAGAGACGGTCTCTCAGCGTCCCACACGCCCCCCCCCCCCAAGCCTGGGTCGTTTCAGACTCCCTAGTTCTTCATGGGCCAATGAGGGTGCCATAAATGGAGCCAACCGGACGGCCAGCCCAGTGACATTTCCAGTACCCGCAGCCTCTGAGTAATGACTGCACGGTGTCTCTGTCAGCATCTTTGATAACACACATTTATTACGTCATGGACTCCCGCCGAGGGCAGCCCTCAGGCACAGAACACTGCCAAATCAATCTCAGTCACTCCCCCACTGACCTGGGAGAATCACAATTGTGTGGTCAACACTAGTGCAATTTGGGTGCCTCTACCCCTGTCTTTCAAAGGCAGAGGGGCAGTGCAGAGCACAACGGCACCTGGAACCCAAATCTCCCCCTCCCTCCCCTCCTTGCCATGCCCTACTGCCACCAGGGTCCAGGACCGAGTGCTCGCGCCCCATACGCTGGAGTTGGGAAGGCAGTGGGGCATCCTTGCAGCTCTGTTTGCTGTTGCTCATGCCGGTGTCACGGCCCATTACATCCAGCCAATTACACTGGATTCCTCTCTGGCGGGCGCTGGGCAGGGCCACTGTAGGGAGCAGAGGAAGCCCGAGAGACTTCTAAATGAAGTAGCCTGTTGGGAAATCCTATTATGAAGCTCATCTTACAAGGCTGCGGTGTTAATGACCCTGGCCTCCCCAAGCCCTATGCAGAGCTGGTCTCCCTGGGGCTTGAGAGGAAGCTGTCTAGTGCAGGCTTCCTCTCACTCCCAGTCAACAGCTGATGGGCTGGAGCGAGCGGACAAGGTTCCCCAGTGCCCTGGATGCAGCTGTCAGCTCAGTGCACGTGTGCACATGCATGCGCGTGCACACACGCACGCACACATGCGCGCGCGCACACACACACACACACACATACCTTCCCCTTGGGACCCCACCTTCTCTTTCAATGCCCAGGATGAGGATGCAGTGATGACCCAAAGCTGGGACCAGCAACCCCAAGGGAGATGGAATTGGCCCCAGCAACTTTTTTCCAAGGGGAGCTAAATTAGACACATTTTTCTCCACCTTCGAATCCTGCAGATTTTTCGTCTCAACTCCCCCAGGCTTATAAATTGGCTCATCTCAGCCACTCAAGTTGACAAAGGCGCCGAAACTGTTGAAAGGTTCAAAATGTCCCTTGGGTTTCCAGGCATGAAGGAATTTACATGTAGGTGGAAAATTACCAAGGAAAAAAGTCCCTATTTGGAGAGATGGGAGAGCAGAAGCAGCAGGGAAGGAGTGGGGCCTCTGGGATGGTGGCAGGGAAGTGGCTGGCCTGAGGAGCGCCTGGGAGGGCTGCACAAGACAGTGCCAGAGAGGTTTCAGGCCCTACCTCAGGGCTCTGACACACACGGGGGTCGAGCAGGGGAAGGGGCGGAGTGGGAGAGACCTGGATGCACCAAGAACTGCTTTGATCATTCCTAGAAGTTGTCAAGGCCCTGCCAACATCCAGAGCTGGAATGGTCTCAGCTGACCTGAGAGTCCCCTGGAAAAGCCATGTGGATTGCTGGTTCTGGAACATGGATCCTCGGCCCCAACCCTGACTGGCAGGCCCTGAGCAGAGCATAGGAGTCCTGCAGGTTTGACCGTGCCCTTGAAGACAGCACTGGCATCCCTGATGTTTGTTCTCAGGACAGTCCTGAGTGACCCAGCTGGTGCTGGCCAGCTGCAGGAAGGCCGTTCCTTTCTGTAACCCCCAGACAGTCCTCCCTCAGCTTTCTGCTCCTTTCTGCTGCAGGCTTCCTAGCAGCTCAGCGTGTCAGGGCCCCACACAGCCTTCCCAGCCCCTACTCCAGGTGCAGTGATCCCTGAGCCTGTCCTCCCTGCTGGCCTGCGTGCCTCGTGCCTCCAGCCCACTGCTGCAGTCCCTCTTCCCCGACGCCCTCTACGTCCCCTCAGGCACCCCCTTTCTGCAAATCCCACAGGCCCAAGATGCCTCCAGGGACCTCCCCCAAGCCCCCTTCTTCCATGTTCCTACAGAGATGGTTCTGGTCTAGAGCTTATATCTGGGGTTCCTGGCCTGGGCTCCACTTGACCTACCCAATACATCTCAGAGGGAGTCACCTGGGGATGTCATTTTATAAAACCTTTCCTGTGCGTCAGATGACCTTCATTCTCTCTCAGGCTCTGGGAGTCTTCTCAGACCTTCAGCTCACAAAGACCACCTGGCTCCCCCAGCTGCCTCAAGGCGAGCTGCATAAGCCACACCATTCAAATGCGTGTTAACTGACCCACTGACTTGTTGGAGGACAGTGGATCACACATATGTGCCGATCCCTGGTCACTGCGGGACAGTCATGGAGCTGGGCCTGCACAGGTGCAGGCAGATGATGACTGAATGTTCAAGTCTCCTGCTGACCCGTGTCTCTGAGTGGGGATTCCACATGCCATCTTCCTTCCAGAATTTTACTCCCCTAGAAGCCAGAGTCAAATGGTGTGTGTTAGGGCTTAAGGGCAATGACATGGCATCATGTGGCTTCCAGAGCATTCTCATATCCATTACCCACTTGATTTTCACACAGCCTGAGAAGCAGGCAGAGAAGACGAGGCTATCATGGGAAAGGACTTACCTAAAAGCCACCAGAAGCTCACAGCAGAGCCAGGCCTAAAACCAGCTCCTGTCTCTAGGTTAGGTCTCTTCCACCTGATGCACCCCCTTCCCCTTTCATCTCCCTGCACCCCCTTCGAGTGACAGCACCAACAACAAAGGCCTGGGCCCCATGCGTCAGTGTGTGCCCTCTACAGTGGTGAGCCCAGGCTGGCCTCTTCCTACAGGAGCAGGAATAAGGGAGGACGACAAGGAAGGTCATGGATAGCACTGGCATCCCCCGAGCCCTGAATGTGGCTGGGAAGGCAGGCTAATGAGGCAGCTCCTTTTGGAAGCTCCAGGGACTATGCCTGGGAGGGAAAGGCAGGCCCTCAAGGAGCACTCGGGGGCAGAAACAGAATCAAGCCCTGTGGGTACCTTGCTCCAGCAAGGATCTGGTTGCCAGAGGCTGTCCTAGCACCTGAGACCCATCCCTGGGCACCTAAATGGGATACTGTAGCCCCGAAGCTTCTAACAGACAGCTAAGAGGCCTGCCCATGCCAGGCTCCCCCTAGCAACTGTCAGTCTCAGCCCGGCCATCATCCCCAACACCGACTGCAGCTGGCACCATATTTCAGGCTCCACAGCACAGAGAGAGCTTGCCGAGCACCAGCTCTCAGCGTCCCTGGCCCCAGGGAGGGACAGACATGGGACCCACATAGAAAATCAACTTATCCATCAACCTGAGTAGGGAAGGTATGGGGCAGGTAAAGACAAAGCCGTGATTGCTCATTAATCCACTAGACTATGAGCGTAAGGCTTGAAGTTGGGGCAGACGGGCCATTTTCCTAGTAATTAACAATTTCACAGATGGGGTCAGAGTCACTGGTGGGGTCAGCAGGTTACTGTGATCCTGCCTGATCAGTACAACCTGTGTGAGCAGAAAGGATGAGTTTGGCAGAGGCCTCGGGTCACGAAGCCCTCTGGAAAGTGCACCTGCCGCTTGCCGCACATCCTAATGTCTAAGCTCCCCCTCCACCACTTTCTCTGCCTGCCCCCCCCCCTTTCACCGCTACCCTCCTCAGAACAGGAGCAGCTCTAGACCTGGACCACTCTTCACTGGCTGGGCTGCCTAACTGGTCTCCAGGTGTTTCTGCACAACCAAGCGACTGGTCCCCATGACTGACAGGAGAGGGTTTAGCAGATGTAGGCAAGAGTCAGAATAAAGTCCATGTTGAAAATCCGTCTTGCCAAAAAATAATATAAAGGATATTCTATAGATTTGACATGGGCAAAGGCCCAGATTCAACTATCCAGAGAAGAAAATTTATCAGGGCAACATAATTGTGTGAAGCCCAGGACCATCCAGGCTTTGCCCAGCCAGGCTGCAGGGCATTCATTCCCAGGACTGTGTTGGGGGAGAAGAGCTTGCCGTCCTCCACTCTTACCAGGACAGCTGACGGAGGCTCACCCCCAATTCTCTGGCATCCCCCATTCTCCACACTGCTGGCCTCATGAAAACTGGCTACACTAGGCAGGACACCCCACAACAGCTGTGAAGGGATATATGGTGCCCCCCTGACAGCACAGCATGAGCCCCCAAAATGGGTACCGTTGCTTGGAGACATACCACAGGGAACCGTCACAAATCTTACCACATGTGCTGCCCATCTCCCTCCGAAGGCTGTAGAGTCCTCCCAAGATGACCGTCGATGGCCAAGGCCTCTTCACCTCCCTGGGGCAGCCCGCTAAGGCCAGGGAAGGGATCTCTGGCTCAGCCATCACGGCCAGATTGCCAGCAGAGCCAACGGCTAAGGTCTGGAGGATGCGTCTTAAAGTTCTTGAGACAGAAAAACAAAGGCACTTCTCTGCCCTTCTAGGGCACTAAGCCCAGCCAGGCTGTTGGCCTGCAAGACCCATGATGCCATCAGACTCTCCACTCTCAGAAATGCCACCAAAACGTGGCTGCCAGTGCCTCTAAAATGGCAAAGTGACTGTGAGTGGCCTCCGCATTTCCTCCAGCCTCCAATGCGTTTGCAATAAGCAATCTGTGAAGTCAAGCCGGGCTCATAATAACTCTAGATGAGGAATGTCCACCAACAGTCAGAAGGGGGTTGGAGCTGAGTGGGGAGAATGGAAAGAAACCACTTGGATTTACATATTTGTCTCCATAGACCCTCCCACAACAACCACAGGAGGTGAATGACAGGCCACACGGACAGCAGAACCCCCCCAAAGAGAAAAGTTCCAATTAGCCCAAAGAAATGAGAGCCTGTTCCCAGAGTCGCAATTAAATCAGAACCAATCAATGCTTGCTCTGGTTCCTGCCATTCTGCTCGGGAAATAATGAGAAAAAGGAGAGGGCCCCAGCCAGCAAGTGCAGCATGGCGGCCATCTGAAGCCTGGAGAAATCACCAGCACTGTTGCAAACATGCCTGGCAGCTGCTGCACCCGCCTCATGCTGCACCCGCCTAAGAACTCAGCCTCATGCCCGGGTCCCCACTCAGACCCTGACACCTCCCGCCCTACCCCCAACCAAGGGGACAAAGAAGAGTGCTGTGGGGCCAGGCTAGGCTGGTTTTAAAACTGTCTGCCTTGATTCATCACTTGATTTGGCACTCTCTCCCCTCTGTGTCCGCACCATCCATCACGGGTACCATACCAAGAAATCCAATAAAGACACAAAGGCCTACCTCTCCGCTCTCAGCAGGCCTCAGAAAGGCTGCATGAGTGCCCCGGCCCGGGCAATTAGCTGAGTCCAAAGGACTGCAGCGCTGATGGGCATTAGCAATCCTGTGTCCGGTGCCTAGCTGCAGGCGTTTGGGGAGCAGAGGAAGTGGGGAAGGAGACGGGCAAGGACAGTCTGGTGCTCAGGTGTGGGGGGTGACAACAGGGAGGACAGTGACAGGAAGCTCATGACAGAACAGAAAGAGCTACTACAGCTCCAACTCCAACTGGTCCCCCAAAGGCCTGGAGCAACCTAAATCATGAGCTAGGGTCAAGATGGTCATTTCTGAGGTCTATGTGAATCTGAAACTTTGACTGCCACGGGCAAAATTTCATAAAAGAAAGCAGTCTTCTCTTTTCCAGTGCTGGACACCCCCCACCTGTTTTCAGCTTCCATGACATTACTGAAGAAATGAGCTGTGGGCTCTCTAGACCCTCCTATTCACTCTCAGAGAAGAATCCCCAGCCAGTTCAGCTCATTTATTACCATGTATTGGATATGTGCTCTTCTGGACCGAGGGGAGCCCATGTGAGCACACAGCTCCCTGACACTCCCCGACGACACCGCTCTCTATCATTCAAGCAAAGGTAAT
Organism: Ursus arctos; assembly: GCF_023065955.2. NCBI lineage: Eukaryota > Metazoa > Chordata > Mammalia > Carnivora > Ursidae > Ursus > Ursus arctos. The sequence continues at coordinate 27,184,729 of NW_026622875.1, forward strand.
ACTATGGCTGGTACCACCTTCCGTTTCCAGTAGCTCATCTCCTGCCAGGACACATGAAAGCGAGGCCCCATCCCTGCCCCAGGACCTGGCACTGAGCCCCCAGGCAAGATAGCTAAGCACAGGACTTTGAGTTCATGAGCTACATGGGTCCAGGACCAAGTTGGGTAGTGGGGGAGCTGAACTGAAATGACATAAATATTTTCCAAATTCAGGCACTTCCCAACTACCCTTGAGTGAACTGTCCATGACACCCAAATCCTCCGTGCCTCAGAGCACAGGGCTTAACGTGACACAGGGGTATGCGTGTCTAGGGGAGGGATGGTGGGAGGAAGGGGGAGACAATGCACAAATGCATGTGAGAAAGAATATGACTGTCCATGGCCCCAAACTAAGTATAACCGAGTGGTTATTGGCTTCTTATCTACTGCTTGGAATTCTCCCTACCTCTTCCCTCACCATGAACACTGACATTCTGGTTGGACACAGCTGAAAAATCATCATGCCTCGCACTGGGGATGTAGGTTCCCCAGAGCTTTATAATAAGCCATTAGGTTCCTCTGCTCCTCTGTGACCCAGAGCTGGAGGTGGGAACAATTTGCTGATCGGGCCCTGCCTCAGGTGGGCAGGAAGCAGAGGCCTTAAGAGGCCCTGGGACTTACCCTTGCAGGCCACACTGTTCTCAGCCTCATAGCCAGGCTTGCAGGTGCAGCGCCCAATGGGCACCATCCACTCTCCATCCCCGTTGCAGTAGAGTTTGATGGGCACATCTACTTCCTCTGCGTTGGGGATGCACGTCCCCCGAGCAATCACCAGAGATGTACTCTCTGCCCCCGTCATGGTCTCTGGAAACACCGCAAAATTCTGCACAATGCTGGGACACTTCTTGAAGAAGACACGCACAGAAAGGAGAGACATGCAGGCCCCATAATCCTGGAAAGCGAGGTAAAAACCGTTCCGAGTCAGAGGCCCAAAGCTCCTGACTTCCGTGTTGACCTTCATCAACCTTCCCCCGAAGTCCACCTGGGAGAAGCTCTCATCTGCAGCAATGGTGTCTACTTTGAGGTAGGGGGCCTCAGACCAGAAGGCCGACTTCTTGGTGGCAATAACTGAGTCAGTCTCATAGTAGTACAAGTTGAAGGTCTCCTTGCAGGAGCCTGGGACGTTGGGGAGGCTGCTGCAGTCTCTCACAGTGAAGCGCATCTCCGTGTAGATGCGATGAGCCCCCCGCCGGTTGATGAAGGTGGTGAGGAGCCAGTTGTTCTGGTTGGGCTCAAAGACATTGCACACCTGGTAGGTGCGGATGGTGTTCAGGTTTTCATCGTAGCCGCTGACTTCCTCCCACTGACCCAGGCAGGCCACGGATGCACACATGCAAAAACACAAAAGAGAGAGTAAGAAGACAAAGGGAGGCAGAGCAGAGAAGCCTGGTGCTGGAGGGGGCCTTACGAGCTCACCAGCCCAGCGGCTTGACCTAAGACGGGAACACCCCTAACCCTAACACGCTTTTAAAGACCTCCTCATAAGCAGACTTCAAAGATCTCTCTGCTGGCCACCCTGAAACATAACAGACTTCCCTCTAGAAAGCCTTCCTGCATCAAATCGACAGCGCTCCTGCCATGATTATGTGTCATTACCTCCACAGGGGCAGCCTGCAGCTTCCCGGCCTGGGCGACAGCAGGGACTTGAGACCTCAGTGCCACAGCCTCTCCTCCCCACAGCCACTCCGTGGATTAGGGGTCTGACTATGGGACACCCCTCACCTTGGAAATCTTCAGTTCTGAACCTCATTCCTTTATTGTGGTGAAGCTCCTTTGGAGTCGTAAAAAGCATATGAATATAAGGCTTTTCAGAATTTCTCAACAAACACAGATTCTCATAAACTTTTGTTTTATAACATCAATCGCTTTGAAAGAGCTAGACCAGAAAACTTGTAGGAGTAGGGGCTGCTAAGTGAGATCCTTAAGGAAGCAAATCAAGCTTCATTGTGTGTAAACTGCAAGCAGGGACCGGATGGAAGGGAATGATGGAGGATGTCACGCAGGGAGGAAGGAGAGCTTCTTAGCAGAGGAGAGACAGCGTGCTTCGCACTGGAAAAGAAAACTCATTTTTAGCAGCCCTGTAGGTGGGAAGGAGAAGAGAAACATTGTGTTTATTAAGTGCTGTCTTTCCGTCTTCCCAATACCATTGAAAACTAGATACTGTCACCCCAATTTACAGGTGAAAAGATATGCAATTCACCCATGGTCACATGGCCATTAAGAGGTGACAGGATAGACAGGAGATAGGAAGAAGTGCTTTGAATGGCCATAGAAATGCACCCACTAACTTATTTCCGTAACAGGTAATAAGGGGCAGGAGGCACGGCTTCCTTAACCAAGCCACTCGGCCGCAGGAGCTGGAGAAGAGTCACTGGGTCATTCTTTCTTTCTTGGGCTGGCAGAGGAAGCAGCTGTCCATATTGGGGAGCTCTCAGGACCCTGACCTCAAGAACTGGGGGTATTCCCAGGAAGTTTCAATGTGTTTGTTAAATTCTGTTCTGCTTGCCAGAAACAAATAAGGGAGGACAGAAGAAATTAAGCATCCTAAAGTGAAAAGAAAAAATAAATTAAGATCTTTGATCTTAATATTTAGCAGTGGCAAAAAAATGAAAAAAAAAAAAAGGTAGAAAATAGTACCCATTTCTTTCTTTAACTACTGTGCTAATTGCTTATTGTTCACAGTGTGGAGCTGAAATACACAAACTGGAATTCTTCATTTAAAAAGTTCAAGTCAATCTTGTGTGCATGGGAAAGAGACACAGCTGCTTCTTGCACAGAATTAAGCCTCCTGTCAGAGCGGGAGGGTCAGGGTGGCCTTCAAACTTACACCAGAGCATCTGAAGACCAGGCATGGCGTGGAGGAGAAATGGGCACCTGGGGAGCTGGCCTTACCCACCCAGGCCTGTAGAGTGACCTCACGGCCATGCCTCCTGCCCGGGCCCCGCCCCTGGAGCACCTGAGTAGCAGTCCATCCAAGGCCCTTCTCCCCCACCCCTGCCAGCACCCCGGGGAATATCCATTCCCTAGCCTGGCATCCTGGGTGAGCTCCTTCCAGATCCTTGCACACGGCCAAACCTCACCTGGACTTTGCTTAATTTCTTATTGATTCTCTAGATGTCAACGAACCACTTTTTAATTCCTTCTTAAAGACTGTGTTATGTTCTATTCAAATGTGTTTGTTAAAGTTACGTTCTGCTTGCCTGGGTTTTTGGAACCAGAAGCAAATATATTAGGGAGAAGTCACTGGCCGTGGTTTCAGTTCAAGTTTTCAGACCTCTCTCCCTTTCATGGCCGTTTTGAAATAACATTTTCCCAGCGGACCCTACGTGACTTCAGAGGAAAGGACGGGTTTCTTCTGCTGTTCTGCAAGGATTTAAACAGCAGATTCCCCGTCCGCTGCTTCAGCCAGGCTGGGTAAAGTCTCAGCACAAACCCGGGGCGCCTTTGTCAAGGCACAGGTGAAGCCCGAGGCCCCATTCAGGAAAGGAATCTGTCCCAGCCAGAGTCCCTCACCCACTCAAGACTACCGCAGCTTCACTGTGTGGGAGCAGGACAGGAAGCCCGCCTTCCGGGGCTCACCTTAGCGCTGAGACTGTCACCCCCAGCAGGTCTTAAGGAGACAGAATGAGGCATGTCTACTCTTGTGGAGCTGGGATATTGAGAACATTTATCTTAGAAAATGACACTGATTGGTATTATAAGACCCAACAGAGGTGATTGTTTCAAACATTAACCTCTCTGGGCCTCAGTTTTCTCATCTGTAAAATGAGGAATCATACTGGGTGACCCTGAGTTATAAAATTCTACACAGATTTAATTGATCCCATGATAGCTCCTAAGAGAGCAATCAAAGCAAATTAGGAGAAATACAGCTGTATATTCAAAGGGAAAGGGTAGAGAGAAATGGAGAGAAAGGAAAATAACTCCCTGATGTTTGGGGAAAGGCCATGACAGAGTCTCACGTTCATTTCTTTCTCTCTTACATTCCCCTGCCAGTGGGTAAGACAGGGATTGGAAAAATAAACATGATCAGAGCAGGGCGAGAGGAGGTATGAACGCCTTCCAGGCAAGTGGCAGTTAGCGTTGGGGGCCTTGAAGAAAGAGAGTATTTTGGCAAACGGAGATGAGGGTGGAATGGCATTCCCAGCAGGGAGGGACAAACACTGCTATTTCGTTTGTGATATTTGGAATCAGCCTCGTTGCTTTAGAGTTATACTTCATTCATTCATCAATGAAAAAAAATATTTACTGAATGCCAACTTTATGCCAAGCATTCTATTAGCCACTGGGGATACCACAATATGAAACTTATAATCTAGTGAGAGAAACAGAAATTAGCTAAATGGTTATTAAAATAACTAAATAATGACAATTGGGCTAACTGCTGTGAGGGAAAATTACAGGGTGCCAAGAGAAGGGCTGTACCCCATACAGAGAGGAGTGTCAAGGAAGACCCTCCAAACTGAGAGGGGATGGACAGATAGGAGTTAGTCAGAAGTGTGTGTCTGCAAGGGGCCAAGAGGGACAGAGACAGAGTGCAGCATTGAGGCCAGGAAGAGCAAGGGCAAAGGCCCTGTGGGGGGAAAATGTGGCCTGGTGCCATTGAGTAATGTGTGACAGAAGAGTCATAAAAAGCTGCAGGTGCAGGAATAAGACTGAGGGGAGGATGAGTCTGGTCTAGAACTCTGAATTTCATCCTGAGGGGAACTGGATGTCACTGAAGGGTTTTAGTGAGGAAAAATACAGGTGATCAGAGCTGAGTTTTTAGAAGATTTCTCTGATGTAGGAACTTGGTTGGAGAGCCACTCAATGCATGGTCAGGACAACTGGATGTGCGTATAGTGGTACCAGCAACACATGACAGTAGGTTGGACTAGACCTGTGGAAACTGAAAAGACATCCTGGGGTAGAATCTCTAGGTTCTCATGAGCTGAATGTGGGGAGGGGCCAAGAAAGACTTGACCAGACCACGGTCATGCTCCCCCTCAACGCTCTTCCACGCATTGGTCCTACCCCCCAACCAGACTTTGAGCTATGCTGTGTCCCCAGGCACACTGCTTCCCAGCTCCCTAAAAAAGAGGAGCCTTAGCAGCGCTGGATATCCTACCCCACAGATGTGTAGCACCCAGATTCGTGCAGCCAAGGCCTGCGCCGGCCCGGGTCCCTGGGACGCACTCTCACTGCCTGTCCCAAAGCTGATTTCCTAAAGGTCTCTGTTCAGAGGCAGCTTCTCAGCCTCTCCTTCCAGGCATCTGACCTATGTCTCCTGTGTTCCTTTCTATAATTGTCTTTTCCCATTAAAAGGACAACAAAGCATCATGATTTGTTTATCAGCTTGGCAAAAAATTAGAAAGAAAAAATATCAATTCTTGGTGAGAATCTGGAGCAGAGGGTATTCAAAAGCGTACTGGTGACAGTGTGGTGAAATATTTGAGAAGTCATATCAATAGTTTCTCTCAACATTTAAACTGTTGGCCACAACTCAGATCCGTAGGAAAAGGTACATCATTTTAAGAAATCATTGTGATAACTGAGTAGCCATCTGGAAAAACCAACTTTGCATCCATACCTCATTCCCTACTTCAGGATAAATTCTTAGCGAATCAAAGCTTTAACATTAGAAATGAAACCATAATAATACTAAAAGAAACCGCAGAGACAATTTATGTACGGTAATTACGACATGAAACTCCGAAGCCACAAATGAACAGATTGATCAATTCAACTCTATACAATTTTTCCTTCTTTTTTTTTAAAGATTTTATTTATTTATTTGACAGAGAGAGAGACAGCCAGCGAGAGAGGGAACACAAGCAGGGGGAGTGGGAGAGGAAGAAGCAGGCTCCCAGTGGAGGAGCCCGATGCAGGACTCGGTCCCAGAACGCCGGGATCACGCCCTGAGCCGAAGGCAGACGCTTTACAACTGAGCCACCCAGGCGCCCCTCTACACAATTTTTCTTAAGTGGCATAACAAAAATGGACAGAAATAAAATTTAAAAAAAAAGGAAACATCTTGGGAAGAAACTATTTGTAATTTATCATGGATAAAGTGTTAATTTCCCCTAATATATAAAGATAGTCTCTATATCAATAGTAAAATACAAAAATAGGCAAGGGATATTAATAAACTGCTCGCTAAAAAAAAAAAAAAGAGCCAGCTATAGCTTAAAAAATATGAAACGACATTAAACTCTATTCAGTATAACCAAAATGGTAATTAAGCACATTGTGATACCTTTTTTTTTTTTTTTTTTTTTTTTTTTTGGTCCAACAGAAGTTTGGTAATACACTGTGTTGGAGAAGGTATGGAAAATAAGCATTCTGATACGTAGCTAGATGAAGAGAAAATTGGTACAGCCTCTATAAAAATTTTGGTTTTTATTTCTCAGAATTATAACTGCACATACTCTTTGACCCAGCCATTCACTTCTAACATCAAGCCTCGGATATTCTTTTATATATGTAAAGATAGGTATGAACAATTATTACGTTCAGCCACCACCACTTCCAGAATCTTATGCATGCTCAGGACACCTGGAAATGGCTGGCCTCAGAATCATTGGCCTAAGGACAATGTAGCAGCCTTCTTCTATTTGCTCTGAGTGGGACCTCTGGGAGCTTTGCACAAGCATGGTGGAAAGAACCATTAATCGAGCCTGAAATTCAGGGGTGCCTGGGTGGCTCAGATAGTTAAGCGTCTGCCTTCAGCTCAGGACATGATCTCCAGGTCCTGGGATCGAGCCCCATGTCAGGCTGCCAGCTCAGTGGGAGATCTGCTTCTCCCTCTCCCTCTGCCTCTTTTCCTGCTTGTGCTCTCTCTTCCCCTCTCTCTCTCAAACGAATAAATAAAATCTTTAAAAAAAAAAATTGAGACTGAAATTCTCATCAACAGGTGGGACAGGGAGTGCTCAGAGTCTGAAATAATTTGACTAAAAGAAAATAAGGTCCAGGATTTTTCTTGTGCATCTTTATTTGTGGACTAAGATTCATAATGCTGCACACCAGTCACTTCAGTCCTCCGTTCCTGGAGCTCTCAACTAGACTCCAGTGCGGCACCTGAGACCCTTGTTAATGTCCATCAACGAGTAAACACCTAAACAAAATGTGATGTGGGCAGACAATGGAATACTATTCAGAAATTAAAAAGAATGAAGTGCTGATACATGCAACCACATGGATAAATCTCTAAAACGTTATGCTATATGAAAGAAACTTGACTCAAGAGACCATATATTCCATGATTCCATATAGATGAACTGTCCAGAAAAGGCAATCTATAGATAGAAAAGTATTAGTACTCCCCTGGCACTGGAGATGGGAATGGGCAGTAACTGCAAATGGACATGAAGAATCTTTTGTGGAGGAGATGGAAATGTTCCAAAATGGGATTGTGGTGATAACTACACAATTCTGTAAACTTACTAAAAATTATTGAACTGTCCAATTCAAATGAATAAATTTTATGACATGTAACTAATACTTCAATCTAGCTTTTTTTAAAAAAAAAAACCTCTTTGGGGTGCCTGGGTGCTTCCGTCGGTTAAGTGTCTGACTCCTGATTTCGGCTCAGGTCCTGATCTCAGGGTCCTGAGATCAAGCCCCGAGTCAGGCTCTGTGCTCAGCGGGAGGTCTGCTAGAGATTCTCTCTCTCTCCCTTTGCCCCTGCCCCTGCTCAGCCTATCTCGCATGCACTCTCTTTCTAAAATGAATAAATAAATCTTAAAAAAAAAAAAAACCAAAAACCTCTTTGTTCTCTGGTCCAGCCTACACCTCGACACCCCAACAATGCTGGCTTGGTCTCTATTATCCACAAAAGGCATGCCCCTTGCAACTTTAGGCCCTTGTTTGACCTATCCACTGAGCCAGGGATGCCCTTCTCACTCCTTCATCCTTATATCCCAAGTGACCAGTATTTGCTTGACGAAGTTTATCTGTGGATGAACAAGTGATGCTGAAGTTGAGGCAAAGATGGCAACTAGAGAGGGGACAGGTGGCCAAGGAATCCCTATCACTGATGCTTGGAGTCCGAGTATAATCACCAGGGTGGTCCAAAGATGGGATCAGAACCTTGGGCCCAGGAGCCCATTCAAGGACCACTTGATTTTCCAGCCTGGAGTCCGGCAGGTATCAGGCCAAAAGCGCCCTCCATGTCTAACACACCCACTTTGTCACCGTAATTTGCCATTTCTTCCAGAACAATGGTCCTCTTATTTGGTTTCTCTCTTGTATTCCCATGACCATGCACCAGGGCTGGCATTACTTAATGCCTGGACTTATGCCCTGGCTTGCTGTTTGTCAGAAAGTAATGACAACAGACCAGGCAAGAGATGACAAGGGTTCAAACCAGGGCCATATGCTCTCACATCTGCACACTCCCATCCCTCTCCCATCCCTGCCTCTTGCAGCTGTTGTTGATGTTCTAACTGGCCTGACACCTTTCTTCTACCTCACCCTCATCCCATCTCAATTCCTGCAACACGCAGAACCAGAGAAGAACAGATCTGGCTGGAAACCACTGTAGGTCATGTTGACCAAGACCTTTTGTTGACAAACGGGCACACCGAGGCCCAGAGACATTCAGTAGTTGGCCTGAAGTCTGGCAGCTGATGGGTGGTAGAGCCAAGCTCTCTGTGTAGCTCCCTCCTGTGAGGGGCTCAGGTATTCTGCCCTCCTGTGAGGGGCTCAGGTATTCTGCCCTCCTGTGAGGGGCTCAGGTATTCTGCGAGGGGCTCAGGTATCCTGCGAGGGGCTCAGGTATTCTGCGAGGGGCTCAGGTATTCTGCCCTCCGTGGTGCCTTGTTAGCTTATATTCAGCCACCAGTTTTCCGAATGCTTAAAGCATGATTGAGCTTATTCCACTCAATTTAGCATTTCATAATACACCGTTTTGAACTATTTGCTAATTGCTCCGTGTATGACTTTGGATTCCGCTACCAGGCTGTGAGCTCCTTGAGGACAGGGAATTATGTTTTGACTTATTTATTAGTTGATTTCGACAAGCAAAAAACTCTATGATTTAGCTTTGCAGCACTGGTATTACGTAACTGCATTTTTATTCAGTACTGTCTGGGACCAGTGAAATCCACTGGTTTCTCAGGACTCTCTTCTCCTTTCCCTTTTTACCCTGGGAGATGCCGTCCACACACAGGGCTGCAGCCACCTCAGGGTACACCACCAACCTCCGCGTCTCCCCAGTGCCCCAGACTCTTTTCCCCAGCGGCCTGCAGGACGCCTCCTGACGAACACCTGGCGCTCCCCCACGCTCTCTGCAGGCCTCCTGAGCACGGATGGCACCTCCACCTGCCAGGCCCTGTGCCAGCTATCCAGGAAGCACTCTGGACTCCGCCCTCTCCATTTCTGTTCCCCCTCACGGGGTTGAGGTGCCAAACCCATGTCTCCCATCTCCTCCATAGCTCATCTGTGCAGTCTGTCCCTTTCCTAACTGAAGTCCCCCCCTCCCAGTCACTCTGCCAGTCCTTCTCTTTAACTCCCCTGCCCCAATGAGTTTTCCAAAACACAAATCCATCCTCCCCACGGGCTTGCCCTTAGCAGGCTGCACTGTGTTGGGGGACCGCTCCGCGATCCCAGTGCCTGGCCCTCAATAAACCCTGGAAGACTGAGGGAATGAGCAAGGCCCTGGTCTGTTCCTTAAGTTCTCCGCCTCCTTAGCCCCTGGTCCTTTGCTAGGGACTTCCTGCACCCGGCTAACGTGTGCCTGGGAGAAGAAACAAAGCAGCTTTGCACAACCAGCAGAATATTAACAGCCTCTGAAAGGGCACTATTATTGATGCAAATGGCCCACCCGTCCTTGAGATAAGCGTAGTAAAGAAAACAATGACATCCATTAGAAAGTACTTGCTCAGGCTTCCAGACCGTGACTTTGATGTATGAGAAAGACAGCTCTAGGTTCCTCCAAGATCTGGGTTTGTTAAACTCAGATCTTGCAGGCCTGTTACTCAGAGTGGCCCATATATTCATTATTTGCAGTCTGGCTCTGTGTGTGTGTGTGTGTGTGTGTGTGTGTGTGTGTGTGTGTGTGTAAAACAGGCCGTTACCCTTCAAAACCACTGCCATGAATTCTGTCTACCTGCCCATCTACACTGACTTCTAGGTCAACCTTCAGAAACTCTAACACATGCTTTATCCTCCAAGAGGGGGTTTGGATTTTAGAAACAAGCAAAAGTCATTTGGAGCCAAATCTGATGAGTCAGAGGGATGAACAGGCTAAGAAATAATATTTCTTGCTCAAAAATGAAGAGCTGCTATAAAATGAAGTTAAGAGAAGCAAGCTGATTCCACTCTATGTCTCTGAAGATAGTTCCAAGCATGGAGTTCTGGAAAGATCTGTGATAGTTACCGGCTCCCTGGAGTAGGGCAACATCCACCTGGCCCCCCACACCCTGTAGGCCCTGCCCCTCTGGAATGCCCAAGGCTACCACAGTGCTGTAAACTAAGAATTGCACTGAACAAGCCAGTTCCCGGGGGCCTGGCCAGGAAGGACACTTCCTCTGGACACTGCTATTAAGGAGGAAGATATTGAAATCGGCGTTGTGGCCTCTATTAGCCTAACAAGATCCCAGCTATTATGATTTGTGTAAAGCCCAGCACCTTTAACTCACTTTTTAAATAAAGAATTGCACATCTACTACACCCCCAAGCAGTGTTCTGGGCGTTGGCGACCCAGGAGTGAGCAAGAGACAAAGTCCCTGCCCTCGTCGGCCTCATAGTCTAACAGAGCGAACCACAGATTTAAAGCAAACAAATGAATACTATCAAGTCGGACTGTTAAATACTCTCAAGGAACAGGTAAGGGGACAGAGTGACAGCTGCCAGTGGGGTCGTCGGGGTAGGTGCCCTTTGAAGCAGAGATCTAAATGACACACCAGAGCCACCAGCCTGGAGGGCACCCAAGAGAGGGACATTCCAGACTCAGAGAACAAGAATGAACTCTCTGGAGCAGGAGTGTGCCAAGAAAAGCCTGGAAGCCAGGGTGGCTGCCAAATCGCACAGGGCAACGGGGAAGGGGAGGAGGTGAGGCAGGAGAGGTTGCCAGAGGCCAGGCGGGCCCCACCTCTGCCAGTTACAGCTCTGTAACGATGGATGACTTTCTGAGCGTTAGCTTTCTCATCTGCAAGAGACTGTTTACCTTGGCGGGTGCCTGGAGGGCTGAGATCCTGTAAGGAACTCGTCTTGCGCGGGGCCTGCACAGAACTTCCGTTCCGTAAGTACCAATGACCAATTCCACTGTCATCAGCAGCACCACCATCGTTATGCTCACCGCAGGATCCACCTCCGGCTGATGCACCGGATGTGGAAATCATCTCCATCTTGCATAAATAATCCCGCCTCTGGTCAGCAGAACGGCAGGAGGAAAGGGCCAAAATCCACCTCCTCACAGACCCAGAGGGACAGTCAGGGGCCCCCTGCCCTGCCCCTCCTGGAATCTCCAGGGCTTCCTCTGGGCAGCGTTCGGCATGGGTTCCCTTCTCTCCACTAGGCCATCCCTGGAGCATTGTCAGCTACCAGCTCAAACCACAAGGAGAGGAAATTGGACACTGCACATGGGCTTTGGTCCCATTCAGCAGTCTGTATTTGGGCACGAACTGCTGTTTGAGGGAACCTGTTACTCTGCAAACTGTCATTGCCAACACGCCCCACGGAACCATAAGGACCGTCCCTGGCACTGCCCAATCAGAGGAACCCCGAAGACCCACTTTCAGATCCCAGTTAGAGACGCCGCCTCTCTGAACAAGAAGCCCACTGAGGCTGGGATAGCACACAACTTCACAGAGCCCACAGGAGGCCCCCGATTCTCGTGGGGAAGCAGATTGCTCGGGCCAAGCTGGGGCCGCCACCCAAGCAGCCTGGACCCCAAGGACGGAGCAGGAGTGTGCCAAGACAGAACACTAGGCCTGGAAGAGCTGGGATATTAGACAAGCTAGGGGGCTAATTAAAATGTAAAATGTGGTCCATGGGGCATAAATTCCTACAAGCCCTGAGGGATCTACCATTTAGTACACCAACCAACCAAGGCAGCGATTTACTCAAAGGGCCCCCTGAGGGCTGCGAGCACTAGCTCACCTCCCAGTAGCCTTAATTTCCCTCCCAGATGTGCTGGGCTGGGAGGACAGAATGGCCCCCCACTCGTTACCACGGCTCCATGCAGTGTACCCAAGAACTGGACCGGCTAACCAGGGACTGCCTGAAAGGGCTCTCCTGCTGCAGTGGTACAAGGCCATGCCTTCCCTCGAGGACTTACTCTCTGCCATGCAGAGGAGCACGGGGACAGCGGAAGGGACACAGTTAGATAGGGAAATGATTAGAATATGGAAAGCACACTCATTGCTTCCCAATGCAGTCTCTAAGTCTCTTTTTAAAAGGATTGGACGGAGAAACGCAGGAACTATGGTCTTCAGGTGGAAGCAGGAGAAATGACTCCCAGCAGAACACATCGGGATGGCTGGGAAGGAGATTCTGTGCTCCCTGACAAAGGGTTGGGATTAAGCAGCACTGCTGTCACCATGCCTAACGCTGAACTCCAGAAGTCATGGTGACCCCTGGCTTCGCCCAGGAGTTCAATTCACAGACTCTGGAGGTAGCCAGATGCAGCTGTGTGACCATGGGCAAGTCCTTAAGCCTCTCTTAGCCTTGGCTGCTCCCCTGTCTCGGGGACACTAACAGGACGTACCTCAGCAGACGGTCGTGAGGATTAAATATGACAGTTTGTGTAAGGTACGCACATCGGAGCGAGGGAGCCCTGCAAGTCAGTGATTATGGGTATCAGTCCTCCTGAGACCCACGCTTAGCCTGTCTCTGAGCACAGGTCTGTGATTCTTCCTTCAAAGTCTTGGCTCTCCCTCCACGGTGTATATGATGTAGGACTCTTGCCTGAATGGTTGTCTGCATCCGTGTTTCATGTTTGGCGTATGCACACGTGCATGTGTGTGTGTGTGTGTGTGTGTGTGTGTGTGTGCCTGCGTGTGGTTGGGGGTGCTGGCTGTGGCCCAGGTGGGACCTGTGTGCCCTCCCTTGGGTATACCCACCCACCAATTGTCTTATGAGCACCGGTCGGCTCTGCCCATTCCCAGCCAGGGTGAGCACCTCTCACTGCTCAGAGATCCCAGGGCTCTGGGAGCCCCACGAAGGGACAGCGAGGCTGGCTGGGCCCAAGGTCCAGATGGCATGCATCTCTTTGCCTCCTGGCACATTTCACGCCCCGGTCTCTGCCAGCACGCCAGGAGAAACACTGCAGGCTTGTGCCTCGGGAGGGGGCTCCTTGTCCACAGCCCCTGGGCCGCTGTAACTTCCACCAGGCAGCAGCATCATCTCGTACCAGGCCCTGCCTAGAGTGGGGTCCTCAGCCATTATGACAGCTGCTGCTGCTGTTGACACTGCAACAGTGACAAATTCATCCTTCTGACAAGATCCCTTTAAATAATTCACAGGGAGCTAGGGATTAAGACACTGTTTCTCTCTGTCTCTGTTGGGATTTAAAACACCTCCAGCTGGGGTATTTAAAGAGAGTATAATGGGCTTCCCCTCTTGGGTCTCCCCTCCCCCTTTCCTCCTCTTTCCCATTTCCCAAACTCAGCCCCCACCCCACCAGCCAGCCCCATAACAAGGAGGCCCAGAAAACAAGAAAGAAAAAAAAAGGAGGGAACCAGTGCTTGGCTGGTCACTATGGCAACCGTGGCAGGGTATTCAGCTGTCATTATCCCAGTGCCTCACACATGTGATTATCTTAAGCTGTCGATTGAATGTGGTCCTCACTGCTGTCCAACAAGGCCTTGTCGAACAAGGCAGGGGCGGGAGCTGCAGGGCCCCAGGCCCCAGCTGCCTAATCCTGCTCTGCTGGGATCTGGGTTCCACTGATGGGGAGCAGAGTCACCCATGGGAGAAGCTGAGGACTTTTCCCTGCAGCTCGGACGCATCTCTGCTTGGTAGCGCAGGCCAGCCTGAAGCCAGGCCACCACACTGGGTCGGAGTCCAGGGACATGGGCTCCTCATTGCATGGGTGCAGAGAGTTTTGACTGCACGAGGGCTGGGCAGAGCCATCCTGGAGGCAAGAGAGGAGGCCATGGGGGGAGGAAGAAGATGGCCTCCCTAAAGTTCTTGGCTTCCTGCCATTCTCAGAGTGGGGGAGAATTCCCATTCTCCAGGTGCAAGAAAATCAAATCTAGCCTGGGAAGAGGACACACCGCCCACCATCCTGTCTACTCCCCTCCTGATGGTGAGGATGTGGCCCCCGTGTGATCCACTTCAGGGCATTTTTTCCTGGGACTGCGGCTGCTAGCGTGTGGTCGGTCTGGGAAGTCTGGGGAGGACTCTAATCTCACTCCTTTGCCTCCTCAACTTTGCTACGGATTGTCTTTGGGCTGAGGTTCTCAGGCCCACAAACATTCTCTGAATAACATGATCACTGGTCACCCCCTACTAGGCATGTTCCAGATTTTCCAATATTTCTTTTAAAACTCAGCTCCCAGGATGAGCCCATCGTGGCAGAGGCACTCAGGCCAGCACAGCACACAGCAGGGCCACCATCAACTGTGACTTGTACTGGATGACTGCAAATGCCACCAGCTCCGTCTGGCCTCTCCTGCTTCTGCATCCTGTGGTCATTCCCCACGAATGACTGACCAGCCACATGCAAGTCCCCGCTCTCTGAGGCCCTGCCCACCTGGTTCACCCCTGGCTTGCTGCTGTCTAATGGGCTGTTGACGCATAAATGTAACTGCAGCCCATTACCACTGATCATTTTCGTTTGAAGGCAGAGCTCTCCCTCCCCGTCAGCAAAGTAAGTTTAGATCTTGACTCCAACATCTTCCATGTTGGCTGTCCTTTGGGACACCAGGAAATGTGTTGGGCATGCCTGCCACCACCAGCGTGGTGAGTGGGACAGTGTCCATGGAGATGAGGGTGTGCCATGGCTAGAACCCCCTCTATTCTACCAGCAGAAGAGCACCTCCAAGGGAGCAGGAGCTGGTCCTACAGAACTGCCAGTGAGGCCACTGGATAGGACAAAGCAACTCATTGGGACCCATCCCCTCACATATCTCCCTTCCTAGAAGTCCTCATGTCCTGAACATTCGCCGAGGCCCAGGGGTGGAAGCTGACCCCCAGGCTCTTCCATCACTGCCTGGAGCCTGCCATCCCCAGGGACTACCTGTGTCCACCTCCGGATACCTGCCAGCCCTTCCCTGGCCCTCCTCCAGGTCTTCCTGGACCTGCTGCTCCCTGCCCCCAAATCCACACATCACCAAGTATCTGGTCCACCTCCCCCCATTTTAAAAAACAATTCATGACGTGCTTAACATGCACCCTTATTCACGAGCACACTGCTTTCAAACCCACCCTTTCCCTTTGTAGAAAACAGGGAAACTTTTGCCTCTCCTCACCCGTCTTCTCCAGATTCTCAATGATATATGACTCTGAGATCCCTTCCTCACCCACCTTCGGGGGCAGAGGTACGAGAGTGAGCTTTGTGTCCGACAGGCCTGCAGTCTCAGCGACGCCCCTAAGCAGTCCTGTGACTCTGGATAATTGCCCTGAGTCTCAGTGTCTGCTCTGTAAAATGGGGAGAAATACCACTTGGCTTGCATGGTCCTGGTGAAAGAGGTCACACAAGCAATTTTCAGTGCCTGATACACAGCTGGTACTTAATCAAGGGTGACGGGCAGTAGCAGTGGTTCTCACTATTAGAAACAGTAACCTGGTTATTAATAGCAAGGTGCACCCTCTGACAGTATTCATGCAAGAGCAATTTCCCAACAGACATGCTAGAATGCTGATCTCGTATCTCAGAGGCCCCCTTGACCGGTTCACACCCTCATCCCATGCCAGTCAAGTCCCTCCAACAAGAGTCACTGCAGCCACTGACACTGGCCAGGGCCAGTGGTCCGGACTGAGTTTACAAAGAAGGCAAACACTACGTAACCGTGCCAGCCACTGTACAAATGACATCTCACATTACCCATCGATAGGGGCACAGAGACGTTAAAGAGCTTAAAGGAAAATGGAAATAAACCCAGGACATTAGATTCCAAATGCTGGACTTGCTCCTTTATACTATCAGAAGTACAGGAGTCCCCCTTATCTGTGGGGGACCTGTTCCAACACCCCCAAGACAAGGCCTGAATAGTCCCGAACCCCATATATGTTTTTCCTGTGCATCCATACCTAGGATAAAATTTAATTTATAAATCAGGCACAGTGAGAGATTAACAAGAACTCATAATAAAACAGAACAATTGTAACAATCTACTGTAATGGAAGTTATGTGAATGTGGTGTCTCTCTCTTAAAATATTTTATTGCATGGCACTCACCCTTCTTGTGATGATGTGAGATGCTAAAATGTCTACAGGATGAGATGGGGTGAGGGCAATGATGCAGGTATTGTGACCCAGTGTGGGGCTACGACTGACCTATGATACATCGGAAGGAGGATTGATCGTTTGCTTCTGGACCAGAGTTGACACTGCGTAACTAAAACCGTGGAAGTAAAACTGTGGGTAAGGGGATTCCTATACACGGGGATTTGGGCCCAATTATTCTAGCACTTTCGGCCGTAAGGGGAGGCAGAGCCAAAGGCATCACTGGAGGGCTGCTCTATTCCCACAGAGGCCAAGCTCCTGCCTCCAGAGCCAGACTCAGGGTCCGCACCTGTCTCTGCCCACTCTGACCCTCCCTTCTTCCATTTTCCTCCTACCCATCTTTGCTAGACCTCTAAACTCTGCCTCACTTTCCTTCTAAAGCTCCGTGTCCCCCCCTTTCTTTCCTTCACCAAGGCAGGCCTTGTGAGGGAGCTGGGAGTTCAGGCTCTCAGGACACTGAGCCCCTGCTGACCCCCTCAGCTCTGTCCTGGGACCTGACTCAGGAGCCCGGTTCCCTTCCATAGCCCTGAGAGCCACGCCTGCCTTCAACTTGAGGTCTGTCCTCTGGCAGTTGGTCCTCAGGCTCAACTATCTGGCGGCTTTGAGCATTGGAACAAGGGATGTGGCGGGGCGACTGCCTTTCTGGGGAAGGTTTTAGAGAAGAGGAAAGACACCTGTCTGTCTGGGCAAACGAAGGTAAAGCCTGCTTCCATAATGGGGAAGGTGAGCTGGGTGACCTCTGGGGTTCCCTCTCAGAGTCTGCAGACAGAAACCTCTCCTGTTCTACTGATGGAAAGGTCTGTGAGCCCTTTCCAAGAGCAAGAAGATAAATCTGCCAGACAGTAAGGTTCTGGTGACCCACCACAACTCCCAAAGCTCTGTAATACAGTAAGCTAGAAGAACCATCTCTCCCTTAATTTCTCTCCCTCCTCCCCTCCTACCTTATCCCCCACACACATACACAGTCATACCCCACGTATTTCTGCAACCAATATCGTAATTAGTCTTCTACTCAAGGACACTGGTCATCGGTAACATTCCCTTCACCTCTCTGCTAGAGGCCCACACATGCCCACAAGGATCTCATATACAAGCCCCCTGAGAGAGCAGTCACTCTTGATGAAGCCAGGCAGAACGGTGCCCTTGCTGTCATCTGGCCGCCTCTCCTCCCCTGGGGGCCCACCCGGCCTCGGCTAAGCCCCGGCGATCACACTTCTCCCAGCGTCGCGCGGGCACCTCAGCACCTCGCGGACTCCCTTCCTCTCCCCAGGGCCCCACCTCCCCGGCTCCCGGGCCTTTGTCTATCACTGTCTCTGTCAGGCAGGTGATTTTAAACTTCCATTCCTGAAAGACGCATATTATATAAAAAAATGTTTTAAGTGCCTCGGGGTGTTTTGTTCCTCATTGCTTCATAAAAGTGACATTAATAGCCAGGGAAGAGCGCTGCTGAGCGCAATTACAGAGGGCGTTTCAGGTATGAAAGCTGTTTGGAGCCTGCTAATGTTTCCTAATTACAGGCCTTTTGGTAGCAAGAGAAAAAGATAAAGAGTGGGTGGGAGGCCCAGGGTGGGGAGCTCTGACTTCTCTCAGTGGTTTACCTGAGGAGGCCAGGGGAGGGGAGGACCGGAGGGAGGCAGCAGGGAGGTCAGAGGCCCACTCCCTGGGAGGCAAGGCCTCTCTCAGTGGAGAAAGCAATATTCATTCCTGATAACAGCTCGGGAAAAGGATACCACCTATCTCTCACACTGTGAGAGAAAACCATTTATATACGGAGCCTGAAGTCGAGGAGCCCAGAGCACCACAACCTGGGAGCTCCTTCTGGAGCCAGCCTCTGAAGCCGCCATGGTGGGCAGCATCTCATTGGGAAAGATGGCTCACCGTGGTTGTCCGCAGGAGAGCAGCCTGCAGGCGGTTAGACGTCAGCTTTGGCCCTTTGTAGCCACACGACTGCAAGGAATTTCACAGCTGATTCTGTGCCTTAGTTTCCTCACCTGTAAAATGGGGCTGTTGGGAGGATTAATGTGTGCATGGCTGCAATGCACTTAGGGCCTGTGATATACCATGAGATTTAATTTTTCCCTACCTAGCAGCTGTTCATCCTTCTGGTACCTAGATCCCAATTCCTTCTGGGGCATTACTCCCTCTCACCCTTCCCTGGGCTTCGGATAGGCTCAGCACAACCCAGAGGAGTGCACGGAATTTAGGAGGACCAATGGGCACTCAGCTTTTGCTGACTGCAGGACGAGTTTAGGACAAGCGTGGGATTCAAGCCAAGCCACTCAGGCCCATTCAGAACTACTTTCAGGGCTTCTCCTGGGGGAACCACCAGGAGGCACGTGTTCTTCCCCGGGAGATATGAATGAACGAGGTTGTAGGGGCTGGGGCTGCTGCAGACTGCTTGTGACCAAGAGGAGGCCCAGCACGGACCCAGCACCACCAGGGCAGAGGGAGGAGAAAGAGGACGGGGAGAGAAAGAGAATGAGCGGGGGCAGAGAGACAGAGAGCCTAAGCCTCTGGAACACCCCACCCAAGAAGCCCCATCAGCCTCTGTACCATTCAGTTACACCGGCCAGGGCACTTCCTTTAAGACTCTTCGGGCTTTTCTGTCACTGGCCACCGGAGAAACCTGACTAATACAAGCGTGTGGCTTCCAGCAATCAGCCAACAGGCCGAAGGGCTCCCAAGTCCCAGGCAGTGGCACCAGTCTGAGAAAGGATGACCAACCCCAACCACCTTTGCCTGCTGTCCCCTGCCGAGGCCTGAAATTCAAACACCAGAAAACTCCATTCACAAAATCGTTTTGCCCCGAGCTGAATTTTTCTTGGATTTGCCTAATTTAGCTCAGGCTTTTCTGTCTTCATTAACATGATTGAGTCATCAAATAAAGAAAAGAGAAAATCCAGCCCTCCACAGGGTTAGTACTATGCTAACACTTCTTGAGTTTACCGGGAGATGTTTTTCGGACTTGTTTCACCCACGGGAAAAGGTGCCGTCCTTGCCCCACTGAGGAGAGGGGGCACCTGGAGCTGAAGAAGTCTAAACGCCCAGCCCAAGTTCACACAGCTGGGAGGTACAGAGCCAGAATGGGGGCCAGTTTGTTCGATGCCAAGGCCTGGAGCCTTCAGGGCTCCTCCAAAACTTCTCATCCATCAGACAGGCACATTTCAATTGATTCTGCGTGGCCTTGGAACGAATGGGGTGTTATTAGAGTGGATTTCTCTCCTGAGCATGCTTTCCTTATTCCCATGATAAGGGCAGCCAGCGGAGGTGCCTGGAGGACTGACAGACAGGGAGCAAGAGGCAGCCAAGGACAGCCAAGGGTCCACGAGGGTCCACAGGTGGCCACCAAGGAGTGGCCATGCTGTAAGGCGCTTGTGTTCCTGCTCTTGCGGACGTGTGTCCAGCGTCAGGACTTCCTGAGTTAGTTTACGAGACACATGCATTCAAACGCGTGTTGTTCTCTTCGTGGTGACCTCCTCTGGAAGTTCTGTCGCTAAGTCCAATAACCTTCCAGTCATTTAAACATTGTCAGAACTCTAGGAACTGCCTACAGGGGCATGAAATGAAATCAGCTCATTTAACTTCACACATACACACACACATATACACACACATATATACGCAGATGACCATATATATACACACATACATGTATATACACACAAATATACACATACACATACACAGATATATACACACACATACACACACACATATATATATACATCTCCACATATACACGCACATATACACAGACACACATACACACAGACACACATACACACAGACATACATATACACAGACACACAGACACACATACACACAGACACACATACACACAGACACACATACACACAGACACACACAGACACAGACACACATACACACAGACACACATACACACAGACACACACATACACAGACACACATACACACAGACACACACATAGACACACAGACACACAGACACACATATACATAGGCACACATACACACAGACACACACACACACAGACACACATATATAGACACACATATACACAACAGACACACATATACACAGACACACATATACACAGACACACATATACACAGGCACACACACACGCAGGCACACACAGCCAGCTAGCTCATCCTGAAGCTCATCGGGTTTGGCTCTGGACTCCTTTTTCCATCTTTCCTCCATCAAATTCTGCTTCCCATGATAAAGAGTTGCCAATACTAAAGTAGTAGACGGAGTATGCCACAGGCCACGAAGGTGGTTCCCGAGGGCAGCGCAGATGGAGTTGGAGTCCGGAAGCCCACAGAATACTCTCTGAAGGTAACTCCATACACTCGGGCCATATGTCCCGCAGACACAGAGCCCACCCACCACCCAGTACACAAGGCCAGTGAGCCCTGGCAAAACTCTTGGAAAGTAAAAGAACTCTGGGGCTGGATTCCCAATAAACGAGTGGAATAAGGCTCCCTATCAGAGGGACCTGGGCTTGCTTTTCTAGACTACCCCCAGCATCTGAGAGCAACTGGCCCCTTTCGGTAGAGGTGCTGGTCTCCTTTATCTTCACCTCAGGAGCGGTGGCACCATTTCCATCACCAGCTAAGCTCTTTAAAAAGATACTGACAGGGGCACCTGGGTGGCTCAGTTGGTTAAGCATCTGCCTTCAGATCAGGTCATGATCCCAGGGTCCTGGGATCAAGTCCCTCATTGGGCTCCTTGCTCATCTCTCTCTCCCTCTGCCTCTCCCCCTGGCTTGTGCTCTCTCTCTCAAAATAATAAATAAAATGTTTTTTTAAAAATCAAAAAATAAAAAAAAATAAAAAGATACTGACAACCAATTGGGTGTTGAGAGGCCTACAACAAACATTTTTTGGGGCTACAATAAACCTAAATTGAACATCTTCTAAGTTCAGAACCCTGGGCTGGAGATGCAAGGAGGATCAAGAATGTTCCTCATTATTGAGCCAACAAACATTTATTGGGGCCTATCCCCTGCTGGGCCGGTGCTGGGCACCAGGGATACAGAGATAAAGCTGCTCCATCCTCTGACCCATGGGGGAGACCACACGTCAAGATCTGGTTAGCTCACAGAGTGATGGACAGTATGTCAGAAGTCAGCACCAAGCACTCTGGGCTTTAGGAAGAGGGCATCTTTCTGGGCCCTGGTGGAGAGGAGTGTCCAGGAGGGCTCCCCGAGGGGGTGAGAACAGAGCTGACACCTGAGAGACAGACAGCGATGCAGGGAGGGAGTAGGGGGGAGAAGAGTAGGGAGGGCCAGGCAGCATCCAGAAATGGCAGCAGACTGTTGGGAGGGGACTGTGAAGCCACAAAGACCACTACTCACTGAGTTTTTACCGTGGGGCCTCCCCGAATGCCCCCACTGCCCAGAGGCCCCAAAATGTGAAGGTCAGGGAACCTTTTGTAGCAGGGCTGGAAGCAAGGGTGTGGGGACATAAATGAAGCCAGTCGGAGGGAGCGGTCGCCAGTGTCACCGGTGGGGGTCCCTGGCATACTCTTTGCTGGGAGCTGAGCTCCTCCCTGGCATTTGTGACTTTATAAATGTTACATTCTCCCTCTGCTCACCAGGTGGCCTCTGATTCAGGTTAAACCTAAAGGCTTTGAATTAAAGGTGCAATTAGATCAGAAAGCAACATTTTGCATTTGGGCACAAATACTTTCTGTTTCTGACATGGAATATTATGATCCACTTTCCAGCAATATAGCTGAAAACAATTTGTGGGCTCTGTGTGGGTGGGCAGTCCAATTCCTTCCCACAACTGGCAGTTCTCAAGCACAGCAGCAAAGACACCCAGCGAGCCCCATAAAAGGAAGGGTCCCATGGCCTCTCTCTGGGGAGCCCACCTCACAGGCCATGCACTATGGATAGGGTTCACTGTAATGCCAGTTGGGCCCCCTGGCAGAATGACGCTTCTTCTGGTCAAGGCGAACTCAGTTCCCTGGGGATGCCAAGGCTACCAGAACAATGCCAGCCCACCCTTCTCCATCTGAAGCACGCAGGCACAGTATCCTGACTGCAGACAGGCTCTGAGGCCTCTGTCCCCCTTCGGGGGCAGGGGATGGGGGTATGTCTCCACCCTAGTGGGTCCCAGGGAGATGTGGCCCCACCCAGCCTCCTGGCTTCTCAAATGTCTGACCCTGGCCCCTCTCCCTGGACCTCTTTACCATCCAGAAGTACTCTGCCTGTCTTCAAGCCAAGCCCTGACTCAAGGCCACAGCCTGGGGCCCTCCTCCAGTCTCATGAGCCCTCCGTCTGGGCTCCTGCACTCTGTCACAGTGGTCAGTCCCCCCTCGCTTCACTCTTCTTCTTGCTGAGTAGATGCCATGATAGAAGATGCCAAACTCCTCTGGCCGATGTCCTCAGCTCCTTACCCCTCCAGGCCCACCGTTCTTGCACCGCCATACCTCAGGATGATTCCACCAGCACACTTCCTCCCGTATGGTCAGACAGCTGAAGGAGGCCCGCAGATGGGGGCGACACAAACGCACGGCCTGCAGCCACGGCCTGGCCACACTCCTTCTAAACATGCCAGCCTGTCTCCCGCTCTCCGACAGCAGTGGTTCCTTCAAACCAGCCCCACCCTCCTAAAACCTGCTGCGCAAGACCCCCACGCTCGCTGTCTGAACCCGGCCTCCAACCCCAGTGAGAAGACAGAATATTGGAAGCATTTTCCGTTTTATGGCTTCTGTCACCAAACCTGAGTGCCCGCACCGCTCTGTAGGCCCCTTATCTCTGTCCTGCCATTTCCACAGAAAAGGAGTCTCTTCCCCTGAGAGGCCAACATGCCCACAGCCCCGTTCCTTCCATCCCCACCTCTGGTCTTCCTTCCCCTTCACAAAGTGCTGTCTCCATCGACTCACCTTCCACGGACCTTCAACTCTTGCTTTCTGGCTTTGACTCCTGTCCCTTGCAAAACCTTCCACACGGGTCACCAACAGGGGCCTTGTAACTGAACCCTTCCAACCCCCAGCAGCACTTGCCACTTCTGGGCCCCCTTCCTCCTTGGCACAGTGCTGGCTCCCGTGAGAGGACCACCTCTTGGTGTTCTCTTGCCTGCTGAGCCAAACCTTCTCCATCCCCTCTCCAGGCTCCTCTTTCTGTGTTCAGCATTTCAACACAGGTTACCCTTCCAGAGCTGTCACCTCTCCTCCTTCCAGACATTCCCTGGGAGACTGCAGCCACACTCCGGGCACCCCTCCCGCTGACGTGAGGCCACCTGCCTTCTGATTCCACTGCCCGTGAGCCAAGCGCTAGCAGAGCCTGACCCGTGGGTGCCCTTCCAACTCCACAGGTCCCATGCTGAACTCAGTCTCTTCCTGCCCCGGCATGCTGCTCCTTCCATGTCCACCATCTCTGAGAACAGCACCATCAGCTACCCACCTGCCCAGGTCAGAAGCTTTCAACAAGTAGTCGGGTCATGAACCAGGTGCCAGTTTCCAGTGGTGAACAAAGAGGCAGAATCCCAGCTACCTTGGGGTTATGGTATAACCAAAGGGTGATAGAAATAGGGGGTAGACAGTAGTCCAACACTAACGGATAAAGACGCAAAATTTGCAACTGTGCACAGTGCTATTGAGGAAAGCTCCCTGGCCCTCGTGGAGCTGGGACGGGGACCCAGCATGCGCAGTGATGCAGCGAAGGTGTCCCTGCAGATGGCCTGGAGATGAAAAAGAAGAATCGCTCCAGTGTTTGAACTTCACAACGTGGTGAAATGGAGCCCACGTGTTTGGTGGGAGATGGAGACAGGGGTGAATTCTGCTCCGGCCAGGCTTCGATTGACATGCCCTTGAGCATTCCATGCAAGATGGGCTAGGGACACACACTTGGGGTGTTCAGAGAATCGGGGGCAACTGTCTAGGATGAGAACACCAAAGAGATGTGGAGGGGATCTGAGATGGAAGCGTGGTCCTTGTTCTTCCCTCTCGACCCCAGCCGAGGGCCAGCCTGACACTCACTAGAAACCAAACAGGCTCTGAAGCTGCTCAGGGCACCAAGAGAAGAACTACCTGACCGTACGTTCTCGAGAGAAAAGCACAGGGAACAGCAGCTGAGCCGTGGCCGCTAACCAGTGGGAGGGCAAGCACAGAGCGGCCCAGCCAGCTGCTGTCTCTAAAGGGCACCACTTGACTTTGAGTGTTTTCCTAAAGGACAATCTTCCTTGGGAAAGGAGAGCAGAAGTTTAAGGAAGACAGGTGGTGTGTACGAAAATCAAGGGGAAAATTAACCATAAATCATGTTGATGCCTTGTGAAAACACGGGCCTTCAAACAATAATGTAATTTGTAAAAGAGTGGCAAGTTCTTAATATCCAGCAGCCAGAAGAGTTGCTGCCTCATTGGCTTCGCATAAAGTCCCCCGTGGAAGTGGGAACAACTCCCTAGTAGCCCACAGTGCTCCCAGCAGGACTGGGACTTGGGCAGCGTGGGCAGGATGGGCCCCTGTCCTGGGCCCTGCTTTGGGAAACGCCAACCCATCCTAATCCTTGCCTTCCTGCCCTAAGACAGGATGCTTGCCTCTGGCGGTAGGGGGATTCCGTAAGTGTTGGGGCTGGTGGGGAGCCAGCGAAAGCCAGGGAGCATGCACAGCCTAATGGGACCCTAGTGACCCACTGAGAACTGTCCCTACAGTACAAGTGGGCGACAGGCCTGGTTGTGCCGTACTGTGATGTGCACCACGGGGTGGAGACAGGCTCTGGGCCAGAGGCCACCAAAGGCAGGCCCCCGATTCTCTGACCTGGCCCCCTCGCCAGGATGAAGAGTCCACTCACTCCCCTGCCCTCTCCCTTGGTGATTAAGCCGTGCAGCGAGCTAGTCACCCATGCCGGGCTTCTGAACCTCATCTCCCTCCTCCGTCTCCGGCTCCGTTCCCCTGCAGTCCATCCGCTGCCAAATGCTGCCAATGCTTCCGCCTTTGCTTTGCTCCAACAGCACTCTAAGTATCCTGTTTTCATCCCACTCTTCTGACCCACCCAAGACAGCTGGAGAGGCTCTTAAATGCTTTCTCTCGACTGTTCCCTGCAATCCCATCAGCAAGTGTGGCCATGGTACTCTCCGCCCCGGGATCTGTCCATCACCTACAGGACAGAACTGCCTGTCGACAGCACTGCCTCAGCGTGGCAGGCACAGCCCTCTACCGCCATGCCCCATTCCCACCCACACCCCAGCCCCGCCTCAGCACTGTCCATACCCTGCCACGTTCCAGAAACACACAATCCCTCCAATCGACTATGGCTCCTACTTGGAATATCGTTGCAGACTCCCCATTCACCACCTGTCAAACCCCCACACATTCTGTAAACCCCAACTAGCGTGCACCTTCTCTGCAAAGGCTCGTGTGTCCCTCCTAAGTTCCTCACTCCCAGCTCCGGGCCATACTTGCCTGTTGATCTCTCCACTGCCACAAAAAAGAGATGTACTTCAGCCTATTCAGGCACATGGTGGTCCCCACCCCCACAGGAGGCCATGAGGTCCTCGGAGCCGGTCCATTCTTATAGCTAACAGGGTCTGGCCGGGGGCGCGAACACTGAGCAATGAATCAAGAACATCTCCCTAAGGCAAGCTCCAGGTGAAAGGGAGCCTCAGCCCTTCTGACCTTCAGCTCCTCCTTATGCTCTTGCTTCTTGGCAGCCCTGTGGGCATTACCGATTTCTGATCTTCGTCACCACCATTGGCCCACGTGCCCAGCTCTTGGCAGCCACTGCCCCTGTCCCCACACAGGTACAGCCCCAGTCACGCAGGGGCCAGCTCCCTGAAGGACTGTGTCAGGAGATGGCCTGCAGCGCCACGCTGGGGAGCAGCTCAGGTCTGAGACCCCTGGGGCTGCCTCTCTGTGGATGGGCAGGGGACACAGCCATTGACACCTATATTCCACCCCCCGAAGGTCCTGTTCTAGGCAAGCTCTGCTCCCCCAGTCATCCCATAGTCCCGGGACTGCGCAGCAGGATTGAAGGACGGATGGTTGACACTCACCCCTGACGCGGGATTGGCTGTCCAGCCCAGCTCTGCAGTAGCTGTCCTGGTGTCCATTAAAGTTTCTGTGGGTCAAAAGAGAAAATCTGGTGAGTCAGAAGATTTGCTAGACGGTGGCCCTTATGCTTATGAAGTTACTTATGACTGCGAATGTCAGTGTTGGGAGCCTTGGGCCCCTTTGCGAAGCCTGAGGCTCAGAGAGGGGAGGAGGTTTGTCAGGATGCCACAGCTCAGACCTCAGGCGTCCTGCTGCTGCAGCCACTGTCCTCTCCCTGAAAGCCCGAAAGCCACCTGTATGGGATGAAGTCATCTGTCCAGACACTTTACCCCTAGACATGGCTTCTTCCCAGCGTATTCTTCGGGAGGCTCTTCCAGGGCCACGTCAACCCAGTAACCAAATTTAATTCGTTCCTCGGCCTTCCTGGGCCATGTCTTTCTGCCCTCTTCCTCCCCACTGGGTTCCCTCTCCAGCCTCATCTGTCTGTCCCCACTTCTCCCCACCCCTGTCCCCTGCCTCCCTTTCAGCCATCCATGTTGACACCATGGGTGGTACCCCATCAACTCCCTTGGCCCCAACCACTCTCCCAAGACTCAGTTTCCCTGCAGGTCCCTTTGCCCCTGGCCCAGATCCATGCCACGCCGTCCCCCAACACTCAGCCGGGGCTCACACAGATGCGTCTCCCAGGCCCCTATGGCCTGCTCCCCGGTTACTGATCCCCCTGGCCAGTAAGGGAAAGAGCAGCCTGACTCAGCTGTGAGCTCCTGGGGGCCGTGCAGCAGCTACAATTCACACACCGAGACCACCAGGCACAGGGTGACCACAGACTTGCTCTTCGTGAGAACAGCTTTCTGGCAGGTAGCAACGAAGCGTCCTGAGGACCAGGCACCTCTTTCTTTTTTTCTTTTTTACTCTTCAGTCTATTATTGACCGCTGTCAGCCCCCACCTCTCCATGAAAAGTGTTCCCCCAAAGCTGCTCATGAGCTTCTGGTCAGCAAAGCCAAAAGCCTCTTCGGGTTTTTATCCGGCAGTTTTACTGAGGTAGAAATGACATACAATAAACTGCACAACAGACAATTTGATTATGTTCTGACATTTATTTATACGTGAAACGGTCACCGCAATCAAGATAATAAATATGGCCATCGTTCCCAGAAGTGTCCTTGTCCCTTTGTAAACCCTCCTTCCCTCCTGCCCCTGCCCCACCCTATCACTGTCTCTAGGCAATGACTGATTTGCTTTCTGTCACTATAGATTGATTAACTGGGATTTTCTAGAATTTTATATAAATTTTATATGAATACAGCATACAGTATATTTTAGCTGGCTTTTTTCACTTAGCATAGTTTTTTTTGGTTTGTTTGTTTTAAGATCAATCATGTTGTGGGCGCTTGGGTGCTGACTCAGGTAAGCGTCCGACTCCTGGCTTCATTTGGCTCAGGTCATGATCTCAGGCTCATGGGATTGAGCCCCCATCAAATCGGGCTCCGTGCTCAGCAGGGAGTCTGCTTCAGATTCTCTCTCTCCCTCTCCCTCTGCCCCTCCCCCACTCTCTCTCTAAAATAAATAAATAAATCTTTGTTTTAAATAAAGATTGGCCCCTCGTGTCCATCAGCAGTCCACCCTGTTTTGTTGCTGAGGAGTACTGTGCTGCATGGACGCACCCTCTTTGTCTCCCCATTCACCGGTGGCTCCCAGGTTGGGGCTACCCAGGGGAGGGCATGACCATTCCAGCTCCTGCACTTCCTCACCAACTCGGTGTGGCCGGTCATTCCTCATTTGGGCCGTCTTCACAGGTATGTGCTAGTGTCACACGGTGGCTTTTCATTTCCTTACTGATGAGCGATGTTAGACATCTTTTCACATGCTTACATGCCGCCTGGTGTCCTACTGGGTGCACAGTGTTCGAGATTTTACAAGTTTCAGACTTCTTCTTAGTGACTTTGGAGAGTTCTTGACGTATTCTGGATGCCAGTCCTTTATCAGATATATGCTTGGCAAATACTTTCTCCCACTCTGCAGCTTGTCTTTTTTTTTTTAACAGTGTGTTTCAAAAAGCAGAAGTTTTAAATTTTCATGAAGTTCACTTTATCAACTTTTTCTTTTATCGTCTGGTGTCATACTGAGAAATCTTTGCCTAACCCAAGGTCATGAAGATTTTTCTCCTACCTAGGTCTGTGATCTATTTTCAGTTCATTTTTGCATAAGGTGAGAGGTACGAATCAAATGTGCAATTGTTTTTGTCGTGTGGGCGTCCAGTTGTTCCAGAGGGACACCTTTGTAAATTCACGCGATGGTGCTGTTCAGCCTGGCGCAGGTGTCTTACCCACCTGGATCTCCCAGGGCGTCTATCAAAGGAACGGCCCAGCTGCATGGGTGCTCAACAAACAGAGGAGGGGGAAATACACATATGTCGCTTTGGCTTTTCCCTCCTCTGTTTCCGTTTTCTCCTGAACACACTATTCAATGTTCACTGCTTCAGGAGGAGATGGGAAACGTGAATGCAGAATGCACAGTTATAAAAATTGGGTGCCCCTTAGGAAACAGAGGGACACCTGGCATAAACCAGAGGTTTGGGAAGAAAGCCACACTGTGGGCAGGGCAGAGGGAATGAAAATCGAAGTGATAAATGAGGAGCTGTGTTGAGAAAATGGGTTCGCTATGCTCTCATCTCCTAGTACCCCACCCAGAGAAGGGATGGAGGGAGCGCGTCGAGGTGACAGGGCCTTGCACACGCAGCATGCCAGCAGGGGAGGCGGCAGTGAGCCACCCCACCAGGCTGACATGGCCTGGACAGAGCAGAGGGAGCCTTAGGTCCCATGGGGGCTAATGAAGGGGACCCAGAACCCCTCAAGAGATGACCTGCATGGACTATAAGCAAGGGTCAGACGGGTATGGGGTGTCTCGATGGGTGCCAGTGCGGACAGGAGCCAAAAGGGCCAATGAGGTGGCTTCCTCCACGAGTTGGCACTACACAGCCTGCCTATAACCTCGGTGACATTTCTGCCACCCCGGGGGAATGGAGGCTCTAAAAAGCAAGTTGTGGGGAGTAAAGGAAATATAGCAAGCTGGGTTTGGGTTGAGAGTCCTACCCTGCACACATCTGAAGGAAGGCAAGCACTGGAACACACTTCTCCAGTTTGTTTTCTCCTCTGATTCTTCTGACAGCTGGGGAGGCCGGGCCCTTCCTGGAGCAGCCCTCCCTTTCCCCCTCATCTCCACTCCACAGCACTAATAATGATCATAATGACACACCGAATTTACATACCACGCTTCTCGGAAGACACTCCATGAGGCTCTGTAGAAATTCATCTCCATGATTACAATGCCTCCTCCAGGTGGCTCAGGAGCAGGAGCCAGCGAACCCATTTGACAGAGTTGGGGACCAGGGCACAGTAAGGTGCCGTGCTTTCTGTGAGGTCACACAGCCTCCCACCCTGACACCATAGCTCCAAACCCCAGTGTGCCGCCCACCAAGCATAGCTGGGCTTCTAGGGTTCTACTGAGGCCCTGGGGTCAGGGTGGGGGCTTTGCTCATAAAGCCAAGAAACCACAAAAGCCCCCAGAATATGCATCACCCCTGCCTTCACCTCGGGACCCAGTTGAAGTAGTGGCGAAGAGACAGGGGAAGCAGGCAGCAAGGGAAACAGAGTCCAGAATCAAAAATAAGAATTAGCCTTCATTTCTAAACCTTCCAAGGACTAGTTTGTCCTGTTAACCCCATTAATATAATCTAAGACTTCATTATATTCACAGTCACCTGCTCCGGGGCTATAATTGAAACTGTTTCTAAATAATGTTTTCCATCCACCCTACTGGCCAGAAGTTGCAGCAAGAGGAATCCATTTCTCTGCATCCTGCCCACCGTGGAGACAGAAGACCACAAAACCATAAAGCATCCACTCGATATGATTAAGGGCAGTTTCTTTTCTGGCACAGAGAGCTCCTGATTATGGCATTACATTCTGGTGGGGGCCGAATAAAAGTGATTTGAGGAGGTTTACATCTCCCTGGAGAGGGAAAGAGCACTCATTTGCATTTATAAAGCATATTGAGAGCTCTGGCAGAAAGTTATGGTGGAAGCACAATTAAATATTTACCATCACTTCTGCTCTCAAACAGTGGCGTGGGGACCAACCAGCTGGAGGTGCGTGTGCTGCTGTCAGATCTGATGCCTACAGGGGGGGCAACTCTGGAACCCCCACCCACCGCCTGGCCTCTGCCCTCTGGGAGGGAGTCCTCACTGCCCACGCGGGAGGGAGGAATGCTGGGAAGGGCAGGCACAGAGGGGGAAAGAGCGCACTGCTGGGGGCAGACTGGGTCCAGGTCCCACTTCCACCACTCTCTTCCTCTCTGTCCCATTCTCTCCCTCCTTTCTCTCTCTCTTTCCCCCTCCCTCTCCCTGCACCACCCCCATCTCTCCCCCTCCTTCTTCCTCATCTGCAGAATGTAACTAGAGCCAGCTAGTACACAGGACTGAGGGGGGGGGAGATAAAGCAGTGCAAATACATTATTATTATTATTATTATTATTATTATTATTATTATCATCATCATCATCATCATCACTTAATCACTCCAAGCTTCAGTTTTCTTAGCTATGCAAAAACCCTAATGGTGCTATCTGTAAGACACCCATAAGATATCCGTAAGACTCAATGGTATTAAATAGCTAATAATATCTCATCTACCTTCTCCCTTGCCTTGTTGTAAAGACCGAGGAGTAACACATGGAGGATACAGCAGCCAATCAGAGGGTGGGTGCCCTGGGAAGACTCGGTCTAGTCCAAGGAGGGACAAGAAGTCACACTTGGCATCCTATTCTGGCCAAGCCCACGAGAAGGAGACAGAAACTCAAGGGCGTGGATGGGGTTCTTCTGCATGTGGGGAATGAGTGGGCCCATCCTGACAGGGAGGATGGGAGATGCAGGCTGCGTGATGGCGAAGGGAGAGGCTGTGGTCTCCCGGACAGTGGGGGACAGTGGGGAGGAGGGAAGGACGGAGAGCTCCGCCTGTCTCTCGGGACAGAGATACCAGCACGACTCCCCCGGGCAACAAGGGCAGTGGCAGAAACAGGCTGATGAGAACGAAGTGGGAGCCACGGCAAACACGGGAGAGGGCGAGGAAGACTAAGCAAGAGGGCAGGGGAGGCCATGAGGGGAGACAGAAGGGGGCCTCTGGCGAGAGCTGGCGAGACTGGCAAAGAACCCGAGGACCCAGGCACAAGAGAAGCCTGTCAGAGAGACCCCATTCTGCCAGGGGACAACTTCCTCGCAGTGGCTTTGATATGGAAACCCTGAGGGTGTCGCCTCCAACTCTGGGGGTCGGTGTCTAGAGGTCCGGGTGGGGGGCCGGGTTGGAGCCCCTCTGTGTGGAGTAGAGGCAGCCGTCGCCTGGCTCTGCAGGCAGTTCCCCTCTCTGTCTGGATTGGCACTTTGGGATGTATTGACATTTGGGATGAATTAGATACCCATCATGGTGAAAGAGAGATAAATAAACCCTCTCCTTACAGCTCTGCCATTCTTTTTGGAGAGACAGTCATCAGACATTCAGCTGAAAATATTTACAACGTCCTTCCGTGGTGGTAACAATATACGACAACATATACAGATGGAACTGGGGCTTCCGGGCCTTCTCGGAGCAGGGCTTCGTGTGTGTTTGATAAGGCGAGACTGCGGCCCTCCGGAGCATAGAAAAGCCCTCACAGCCATGTGGTCACTTCCCCGTGCTGCCCTCTGTGGCCCAAGGAACTCCTGCCGCCCAGAAGTCACACCATGGTGCAGTGGCAAGAAGCCGGCCGTAGCTATGTACAAGCAAGGAGCTGAGGGGTGCCTCACTGCAGCCCCAGCTCCCGCCCAGAGCCTTCGCAAGGCTTAGGACAGTTGGAAGAGGTCTGAAACGTGATGGTACAAAGTGGCTCCAGGACGCATTCAGCAAAGGCTGTCTGAGCAACTCCCGGGGGCAGAGTGAGCTCTGCGCAGGCATCAGAGACGGAACAGAGGCTAGACAGACATCCCACCCCTCGGGGAGCTTGCAGGCAAGCAGGGGAACAGAAATTAATCAAATCACCATGCAGCTAAATCTGCATTTACAGCCTCAGTGAATGGCAGGAAGAGGGAATCCCAGGGACAGTTGTGAGCACTGAATAAAATGACAGGGTGGCAGGGGTATTGGAGGCCGGCACGCAGCTGGCACTCCCTCTTTCCTTCCCCATCCCCTGGCTGAGGAAAGCACAAGGATCACCACCCCCTACACCTACACACACACACACACACACACACACACACACACACCTGCCCTGAGTTCGTACTGGCAGGATAGGCTATGTGTTAAACAGTCTCCCCCACTCCCACATCCAGAGTGTGCTGGGGACCAGAATGTGCTGGGCTTGCCTTACCACGGTAAGGCCCTCTGCCTTTCCGGGGATGCCCGCGCTGCCCTTGAGATCTGGACTCAGCAGAGCAGCCCGAGCCCCACCTAGAGCCCACACACTCCAGCTGCCACCCCAGCTCTCACAGTGCCCTCACCCCGGGCCCTGTTCCAGCCATCACGCAGCCCGCTGAGGACTCAGCCCAGCCTCCGTGCAGAGTCCTCCTGCAGCTTTCTTCCCTGGCCTTCCTCACGGCTGTGTCCTGGCTTCACATACCACACTGAATGATGCCCATGTGGCTCCCCTCTGGATCCTCGGTCCCTGAGACAGGTCCCAGAACCAACAGCTTCTAACCCCGACTTCACACCACACCCACAATTCCTGCTGCCAGTGCAGGCCAGCCTCCCTGGAACCTCATCCCTACCCCTCTGAATCGGCCTCAAGCTGCCTCCTCGGACCAGGGGAGAGAGGGGCTTTGCCAGCTCTGGGTTTGGGATGAACTGGGTGAGTGTGAACTGTTGAGGGCACCAACCAGCCTCAAGGGCCCCTGTTCTGGCAGGACCAGCCTGAGCCCAGCACAGCTACAAAAGGCTAGAGCAAGAAAGTACTCCAGGGAAGCCTTGCACACCCCATCCCGTGTGCCCAGCCCAACTACATCTGCTCTCTACACCGCATCTCCTCTTGGGCACACTGCCCCGCCCAAACTTTCCCGCGGCCCCTCCCTGGAGCCCAGGGGGGAAGGCTCAGAGGCATTTAGCTGTGATGGCCTGTTCCCCCTTCGTCTCCTCACGTCATCTGCCGTGCCCCCGGGACTCTTTCTCCAGAGTGCCTTCTGCAGCTCTGCGTTCCTTTCCGTTCTTGGCCACCTCTCTGATTCTGGGGCTTCTCCCCCACACATGGGGACCACAGTGGCCCCCTCCTCACTGATATCTCCACAGAAGCCCCTGTGGGGCCAGTGTAAATGGTTCAAAAGCAATACGGCCACACTAAGCAAAACACTCAACCAACTCTGGAGTCCTGGGTTCCAGTCCAGCGCCACAACTGACAGGCCTAGCAAGTCACGTCTGAGCATCCAAGCCTGATCTTCAGGGGTGCGTCCGGTTGCATCCGTGAGCCAGCCAGACCCAGCCCGGAGAGACGCCCCACGTACCCGTAACACGCACTGGGCGAACGCTCAGTTATGTCTTTGCCAAGTGTAAGCTGCTAGGTAAGAGAAGTTATTATTAGAGAAGGCTGCACTGATGGATGTGTCGGAGTGGCCAGTGAGGAAGGAAACAAGCGCGAGTCAACAGATGAGCCACTCCGGCCCATCTGCTGACTGACGGACGGACTGAATCAGAGCAGGCATTTAAACGATAAATACAAACTGTGAAATTTGCTCTTTTAAGGAATGCACAGATCAGTGTAGTAGCCCCCCCTTCTCTGTTTCTTTTATTTTCCAAAGTGCAATTTATTACCGTAAGCAGAAGGAAGCCGCAGCGTACATGGGTCACAGCACAGCAATGTGCCTCAAGGAGTTGGGACAGCCCCCCATCTGCACTCGGTGGACACGGGGTACGGCCTGAGAACATGCCCAAAGCCCAGAGCCCTGGTTCAGATTTCCCTCCCTCCGAGGGCTCTGCCAAGGGTCACAGGGCAGCAGACCAGAGCTTGGGGACAGGACATGGCTGTTCAGCTAGGGAGCTGGTGATAAGCCTCTGAAGGGCTGCCGTCTCTGTCAGCCTAGCCTCACACCTGGTATACCGCTCAAGAGGCTCCCTCTCCCCTCCGGCCTCGGAGGCTCGCTTTGGCTCCCAGCTCTTAGAATAGTCTCTGAGAAACATAGCAAGACACCAAAGGGCAACTCTCTCAGGAGATGCATTAGCTTCTCAGGGCTGCCACAGAGCACCCCAGCCTGGGGGGCTTAAAACAACAGACAAGTGTTATCGCAGTTCTGGAAGCTCAAAGTCCAACATCAGGGTGTAAGCAGGGCCATGCTCCCTCTGTGACCTGCAGGGGAGACTCCTGCCCGGCTTCTGGTGGCTTGCCAGCAGTCCTCCATGCTGCTGGGCCTGCAGGTGGATCACTGCAATCTCTGCTTTCGTGGCACATGCCACTGTCCCCGTGTGGCTCTGTCTTGCAAGGACACCCGCCAAGTTAGATTAGGGGCCCATCCCACTTCAGTATGACTACATCTTAACTCTCTATATCCACGGTGACCGTATTTCCAAATAAGGTAACACTGGGAGGTGCTGGGGGTTAGGACTTCAACACACTTTTTTTTTTTTTTTTGGCAGGGGGCACAATTCAATCCATAACAGGAGGGTAAGATGCCAGGATCTAAAGCTGCAAGGTTTTCTCCAACACACACTCAGGCCCTGTGCTGGAAGCTTGGCAAATAGAGACGCAGACAAGGCCGGTGTCTCCTTCAAACACATCTTTCTAGGAGGTAAGGGATGGTATCCATTGGCCCCCCTTCTTCTCCCTGTTCCATCCCAGAGGGCAGACCTTTACAGACCGCATCCACTGGGCCCCTCGCCACAGGAGCCTGGAGAGCTAGGGAGAGAGAGGCCGTGGCACATCCCTGCCTCCTCTCTGCCAACGGGGCCCCTCCCGTCGCCCTTCGGGCGCCCCACCACTGCTGCTCTCTACGTGTCTCCTGCCATCCCCGCTCCGTGCTCCACCGTGCAAACCCTCGTCAGCAGCCGCTTCATTCCCCTCCCCTCAGCCGCTCTCAGGGCTGCCACGTGCTCCCGCCAGGCCCCCCTTGATCCTGCGGGCTTACATCAGTAGTCCGGGTGCGCAGCACGCGTCTGCTGTACCTCTCTGCCACGTGCTGCGGCGTGGCACACGGGAGGTGGCCACCAGCCGAGTCCTGGTCACGCTGGACTCGGATCAGACACGCCCGCGTGTAGGCCCGGCTCCACGGCTATCGCGTTGTCCGACCTCGAGCGAGTCACTCAGAGCCCCACGGCTCACGCTCAGCCGTCCACCGAAGGAGAATAATAGCGCCCACATCTTGTACGAGGCGATCATGGAGAGCCAACGAGACACCACTCACCAAGCGCTTCTTGCGGCCTCTGACAAGCTGTAGTAGGCCCTCGAACAGCAGTTGTTGTGAGGTGCCATGTTTGGTCCTGGTGTGGGGTGTAGTCTCTCACGGGCCCGGGGTCCTCAACTATGCCCAGTCTCCCAACCGAAGCCCCTCTGAAGGATGGGCTTTGGCTCCACCTGGCCCCGGCAGCCTCAGCCGATGGAGAAGCCGCAGGTAAACATCCAGCCACACCCGCTTCTCCTCGGCCACCCCCTGCCCAACCACAGACAGACCACTTGCTGCAGCCTTCTCCCCACATACACCGTGCACGGAGGGCTCTGGGGTGCGGCCCCAGCCTCTGCAAGAACTCACTAAATGCTTGTCCTATCCTGCAGGCTCCTCCTGAGGACCAGCCGGAGCAGTGTGGCCCTGTCGGGTCTGAAGCAATGGGGAAGGCCAGTGAGAAGGAGCCCAAATAGCCAAGTGGCTCCCCCTACAACACCCCCAGACACAAGCTGAGGCCCAGAAAGCAGCGCTGGGCCTTTCTGGGTACAGTGTTCCTCTCAGTGCCCTGGAGCTCAAGCAGAGCACATGAGGCTGGCATTTAAGGGACTTGTCATTGGCTCATGAACCACACCCCCAACCCAGTGCTCCCAGGATTGCCCTTCTCTGCACCTTGCTCCCCTCCCCATGATGGTGCTAGGCAGTGGGTTCCTCTCCCATCTACTATCTCATGTTCCCCCTGGGGAGGCCACCGAGAACTTAGGACAAGAGTCTCTCCTTGCATCCACACCCTTGGGAAGGGGGTCAGCAAGCAGGTGCACTACCCTTGGAGTTTTCTCAAGGGCGTGAGGTCGGGGGTAGTTCCTCAGAACCAAGGCACGATGACAACAGTGTCTGTCCCACAACCCACCCAGACAACATGCTACCAGTCTTCCCGATGTTTGAGGCCTGCTGGGCTCATTCTTTACACTGGAAGGGTTTCAACAGGATTCTTATTTAACTGGAGAGGAAGCTCTGTGCTGGGCCCTGCTCGTGGGAGACTGTTCTCATGAAGGGCCGGGCACCCAAGACTTTCCATGTACCCCACCCCCGGGCCCCTGCACAGCTGCCACTCATTCTGTGTGCTACGCCCCTTGGACA
Organism: Ursus arctos; assembly: GCF_023065955.2. Taxonomy (NCBI): domain Eukaryota; kingdom Metazoa; phylum Chordata; class Mammalia; order Carnivora; family Ursidae; genus Ursus; species Ursus arctos. Next base: position 27,221,648 of record NW_026622875.1, read on the forward strand.
CCCTACCTGGACCACAACTTCTTGTCTCCATGTGGCTCAATGATGGGCGGGGGACTTGAGCATGCAAGGACTGACAGACATTCTCCAACAAGGGAGAAGCCCTGCACAGGTGAGACTAACACAGGAACAAGGAAAGGGAGAGACTGAAAGCCCTCCATTTGGGGTACAAAAATCCCAAACACTCAGTCTTTCTTTTGCCAAATTCCTTCTTCTGCCTTTTTTTCTTTCTATCTCAGTTCTTTTCTCCATTCTGATACCTGTAATCCCTCATCCTTTAAGATGGCCCGACACCCTCTCAGATCCACGTGTGCCCTCCGCTGCCTGAAAATATGCCACAACCAGAGAACCAAGTGGAAAACTGGGGGTCGCCACCCCTGACCAGGATCTCCAGATCTCTCCGGTAGCAAACATCTGTAGGCACCAGCCACACTGACCAGATCATGTGAGCAGGCAAAGGCAAAGCAGGCTTCCGAGGCTGCCTCGGGCTCGGGCCTGACTGCTGATGCCCCATCTGCTCCCGGGCCAACAGCCATCCCAGACCTGCAGCTGAGCTGCTTTTTTCTCACATCCTCCTGACCCTGATTCCTCTCAGACAACCTCTTGACACAGGGCACACCCTTCTGTCCGATCCAGCAGCAAAGACACACACCAGGCATAGGGAGAGAAAAGGGAACAAGACAGGGGTGCAGTGGTCCAAGGATATCACATAAATCCGCACGACCGCTGACGGCGCAGGCCTGGCCAGGAGCCGAGCGCCACTCAGCACATCACCTATTTGCACTCATGTGAGAAGAGTCAAAGAACGATGAAAATTGAGGAGCCTGGTATTTTCCAGCCTTCCGGCACCACGAGTTCTGATGGAGGTAAAATCTGTTGGCCCTAGCCACTCTGACACACCCCGGAGTGCCAGTGGCACACACGAGAGAATGGAGCATAATAAGCCTGCTGCCTCCTGCTTCTCATGGGCACAAGGAAAGAGGGCCTCTCCCTTCTTGGGGGATGTGGGCACCCAGGGACATCGATCACCCGGGAGAAGAGCAGGGAGGAGAGCCCGCACGCCCATGCAAAATGACTCTCTGCAGCCCTAATGAAGGCCAGCGATGGATGGGGACCCGAGCTCGTTCATCAGAAGGAGCGCGCTGCCGTCTGCCTCTCCTTCCAGGCCCTCCTGTGCCCTCGTCCTGGATTGATCTGTGGCACAGATCTCTGAAGTCACTGGCACTGTGGACTGCCCCCGGGGCCCCTGCATACCCTGGTAGCAGTCAGAGAAAACCAGGTGCCCCTAGCTAGGGGGATGGCTGTGACGGGGGCTCAGGGGATATGCCAGGTGAGGGGCCACCAGTCAGACAAGGAAGGGGTGGGGCTGGTCGGCAGGCTCGCACATTCTCTTGGACACATCCTGGATCAGACTGGGACTGCTGAGTCCCCCGGGACAGCAGGAGCACCCTTAGGGGCTGCTCCAAAGCACACCTCCCACAGGTGCTAACCCTCTTTACTGACATCCTCTTCCAAGCGTCCCCTGTCCTCAGCACCGCTGTGCTGGGTCTGTTGCACCCCACACCACGGCTGTCCCTGCAAGTGGCCTCATGGCTCCTCACTGCCCACCCCACCCCCACACACAGACTGCCTCCTCCCTCTCCAGAGAGCCAGCCTGGCCTACTGCAGCCCCCAGACTCACCCCCCAGGTCCCCCGGATTAAATCTGTCCTCACCCTCACTGGCCCCTCAGCCAAACTCCTCCCCACAAAACTCCTGCAGCCATGGCCCTTCTCTCTCTTTCTGGGAAGCCTGCCTGACTGCCCAACCTTTGCTCTCCACCTGCCCCTGAAGATGTAGCCCACCCCCACTGGCCCCTCAGCTTTGTAGGGCCTGTGCTCTGTGTCATCATCTCTGTGGTTTCCTGGCCCAGTGTCCTGTAGCCTGTGACATCACTCTCCTCCACAGGCACCTTGCAGGGAGCCTGGCAGTGGTGATACACAGGCGCTGGAGGGCTGACCAATGGGCCCAGCTGTGTGAATCAAGCCTGGGTTCAAGGCTGAAGGCGGCAAGGTGGAGGCCTGGTGCCTCTTCCTCCAGAAGGCCCCCCTGATGACTCAAGACACCGAGTCTGTCCCACCATCACCTCCATAAGAGCCACCACTCAGTGCAGGCCTTGATCACAGTCTGCTTGCATCATTTCACCCTGTCCTAGAGGACTGATTTGGAATTGCTCACAACGTGCCATCTGTCCAGGTCTAGCCCTGTCCTGTTGCACCACGTGACTGCTGTTAACTGCACAGAGGGTCAAAGGGAGGCAAGGAGTGATGGAAGCAAGGGACCACCAAGAGCAGACCCCAAGAGGAGCCTGCCAGGGAATGGTCCACTCTTAGCTGTGAGGTCACGGTTTTGGCCTCCCTGAGCTGTGTGGCTGTGGGGGGTCAATGGGGTGATGCCCAAGGCCCCTCCAGCACTGCCCCTTGAACTCCATGAATGTCTCCTGCCCCCAAGAATGGACCTCTTGCCACTCCATTTCTCCTTGTCAGGGAAAGCCCATCCAGCCCTGCCTGTCACTCGTGCCCCTAAGGCCTCTCTCTCACCACCAAGGTGTCTGGAGAGGGCCCTGGGAAGATTTCTATTTGTGGTTCCCAATCAATGGCATTGACAGGCTCCTGGCGTCCAGAATTCCCTGAGGTCTCAAATAGCTTCAATGCCACAAATGTCCTCCCTGAGCCTTGTAAAGCTCTTGCAGTGCGTGTCTTTGTGCAGAAATGTCTCCAGAGGGCTTTGGAGCTCCCAGCAAAGCTCCCTTGTTGGCCTGCAAGGGATGCTGCTGGGTGTTTACAAATGGAGGCAAGCAGCTCTGGTGGCCACAGAGCCCAGCTCCTGCTTTGGCTACGAGCACCTGATCTGCCCTCCGCTGTAGGAAGGGAGGGCAGGGGAAGTCTGGGGCCTAAAACCTCCCAGGGCAGGAGCTGTCACACGCCCACAGCCACCAGGGCCTCGCCTTGTAGGAACTGGATAAATCCAACATCATAACCTGGAGGTCCCAGGTGTAGGACAGCACTCTCAACTGCGGAGGAGACCTGGGGTCTGGGCCTGGCTCTGCCATCAGCATGTGGTGTCAGCCCGGATATCTCTCTGCCCAGTGCCCCTGGTGGATGCCGGATGAGGGGGCTGATCACCATAGGCCTTTCTGGACTGAGGCTCTTCCCTGAGTGGATGCTGAAGTGCCACTCCTAATCTAACAATTGGCCAGGGAAGGGCGGGGGGGGGGGGCACCTGGAAGTCACTCCCTCCTCTTCAGTGGAAGCTCAAAGAGAGAGTCCTTCTTCAACTTGGCTCTGCATTTCCCTGCTAGGTTGGGGCGGAGGCTTCCTTGCGAGGCTGGCACCTCTCAACTCTCTATCTTGGTTTTCTGGCCAAAAGAGCAGGCTTCACCAGCAGTTCTCTTCCTTCTGAACTGAGTAAAGATCAAGTCCAGTGGCGTCAGGATCTGGAGCTCTGTTCGTGTCTTCCAGCTTGGACAGGATATCTTGTCCAGATTTCATCTGCCTACTCATATCACTTTCTATCCAAATACATTGGAGATTGGGCCCCAAACCAGGCATCACTCTCAGTTCAGAACCTCTCAAGGTTTAAAAAGCTCCAGAAGTTTGGTACCCTCCTCCACCCTCATCTTGAGCCTCTGATACAGCACCCTCACCAGTTAATCATTCAGTGTCTGCTTACATACCACTGAAGATGAGCCACTCACTACCTTTCCCAGCTGCCTACTTTCTTCTCAGACTGTTTCAACTGCCAGAAGGCTGGCTCCTTGGGATTTCCTTCCTTTGGCCCTTGCTATGACCCTGAAAGGGTCTCCACAGAATCAACAGCTTCTCTTTCTCCATGGCAGCCTTTTGGATTATGAGGGGACAGGACCTTCTGAGTTTTCTCTCTCCCCCACACTCCAGGTTCCCTCAGCCCCTCTTTCAGCCCTGCCACCTCATGTGCACTGTCCTCATGGGACAGGACCCACCATGGAGCTCAAATGCTTTACATGGTCTGAGCAGCACTGAGGAGGGAAGGGGGCTGTCACCTCCCTGGTGGGCACACCCTCCCCTCATCTCCTTATCAGTTCCCTTATGAATCCCACTGAGCATACCAGGGTCTCCTTAGGAGAAACGTGGCTCCTTGGAGCTCTGAATCCTTTCCCAGGCCCCTAAAGACATGACGAGCAGCCCCTCTTCCGTGTGTGGGGGCTCTTCCTCCTTGCATTCCCCCTCCTCCTGGCTCTCTTTGCTCCTTCCGCCTCCCTCAGCACTCCTGCCTTCTCCCTCTGCCTGCTCCCTCCTCCCCCTTTGTGCCATTGTTGCTGCTTAATAGGGTGTTTCTGGGATGAATAGTGTTTTCAGCCCTGGCTGGGAATACATCTGGCCTTTCCCAGCCCCGCCCTGTCCTCATGGACACTGGTAGAGTTCTGTGGAGAGCTGGCCCACACAATGGGCCAGCAGATTCACTTAGAACTCACAAAAGCCCCAGTTCCCTCCACGCAGTGCAGAGTGACAGGCACAGGGAACAAATCCCCTTCCCTGCATGTCGCCCGCGTGGGATACAGTGGGGGCATTGGGGCCCTGTACAAGCAAGGCTAGAGCCCTAGGTCCTGAACCCAGGAAAGCTTTGACAAGGGCCAGCCCCTCTCTAGTCAGAGCTCCCAGAGGCTTGGCAAGGCCCCCACTCCATGAATTTATTGGGAATATTAACATCTCTGTGCCTGACACATGGAAGTCTCTAGATGCAACCACAGAAGGCCCCACATCTTGTGTTTAGAATATAAGGAGTGAGGGCTTGCAAAAAGGAAGATGGGATACACAGTGCAGGGCACTGTGGGCTGTCTGAGGGCAGGGATGTGTCCAGGAGGGGGTAAGAGCACCAGCAGCCCACTCACATTTGGGTGAATGGGCCAGTGACTGAATCAGTGTGGGAACAAGACCCTAGCAAGGCCATCAGCCTACAGTTTCTCAGGGGAGGAAGCTTATCTGCAGTGTATTGGTCCCTAACTCTGTACCAAGAGACCCTGAATTTAAGGGCAGCCATGTGTTAGAAGCCCGGAGGCGGAGGCCCAGTTGTGGCATGTGGGAGGGGAGAGTGCGTATGAAGTAACCAGGGGCCTAGATGGCTCTTCCTCATCTCCCAAGGATACTCAGTTGGTAATATCCAAATGTGGGCATGTTCTAAGACTTCTATTAATTTTTAAATTGAGTAATACAATCAAGTGTACGCTCTCTCTTGTAAGATGCCGATTCCCCTTGAGCTCCTCCTGATTTCCGTCACCAGCACCACTAGCTGGCTTTCTCAGGAAGGAAGGGGTCGCCACTTCCCCACATCATAAAAGCTGCTCTAATGTATGTAACAAATGGAATGATGATAAATGGCAACCAGCAAACTGTGTCCCTCCTGGAAGGCCCCTCGGTACTTCACATCTCAGCTTCACATCTCAGCAAAATGACACGGCACTTGACTCTATAACAGCCAAAATGCAGTGTTAAATCTAGGAATGGCCAGAAACAACTGAGCTGTGTTTTCTTCATGCTTCACCACGTTCCTTAGGCCCACCTGCTCTTCCTTTTAAAAAAATGATGTAAACCGTTACTTATCAGCAGAGGAAAACACACACCTGCCTCCTTTAGAGGACCCCCTACCTAGCCAGCTATGGTGCAGCGAAGAGAGCAATGGAGTTGAAGTCAGAAAACACGGTTCTAATCCAGGTAGACAGATAATAGCAGTGTGACCCTGGGCAACCCACACCACCTCTCTGAGCCCCAGATTTCTCACTGGTAACGTGGGTACAATATACCTGTTTCTCAAGGTAGTTTGAAGCTCTAACGATGCTATTGTGAAGGTTTATTATTATCCCTGGCTCATAATGATCTCTCATTAATATTATCTATTATTATTTTTAAACAGCTGGATAAAAAATTAAGACATATGCTTTCTATGAAGAGTGTAAGGTCTGTGTCTAGACAGCAGCCCCATGCCCGTTCATTTTTTGCTTGTGGATGTCCAGTTGTTCGAGCACCATTTGTTGAAGAGACTGTCTTTGTTCCATTTTATTGCCTTTGCTCCTTTGTGAAAGATCAGTTGACTCTATTTGTGGTGGTCTTTTTTCTGGGCTCTCTGTTCTGTTCCACTGATCTATCTGTGTATTCTATTGCCAATACTGCACTTTCTCGATTATTGCAACTTTATAGTAAGTCTTGAAGTTCTCCAACTTTGCTCTTCGATATTGTTTTGGCTGTTTGCGGTCTTTTGTCTCTCCATATAGACTTTAGGATCATTTTCTCTCTCTCCATAAAGTAACTTGCTGGGATTTTCATTAGGATTGTGTTAAATGTATAGCTTAAGTTGGGAAGAACTGACATCTTGACAATATTGCATCTTCCTATCCATGAACATGGAATATCTCTCTATTAAGTTCTTCTTTAATTTTGTTCATCAGAGTTTTGCCATTTTCTTCATAAAGATCTCATCCATATCTTGTTAGATTTATATGTAAGTATTTCATTTTTGAGGGGATGCTAACATATGCTTTTAATAAATAGCCCTTAGAGTTTATAAAATGTTTTCACAGACATTATCACATTTTCAAAAGACTTAAGAGATAGGCATGTGCTCTATGACTTGAGATCTTATTATATACACTAGCCATAGTACCATCAATTGAACGGGTCTTGGCTTGCATTCCCTAGAACTCTGCAGGTGATACACCATCTTGGCTGGAAAAGAACACAACTCCAGGGGATGTCCTCCAGCCTGCTCAGGAGCACACACCCCCAGGTGGCCTTAGTTTACCACCCAGCAGCTGGGTTGAATGATGTCCACTACAATGGTCTGTGCTGGCAGCTGGCAAACTTCCTGTCAAGGGACAGAGTAAATATTTTAGGCTTTGTGAGCCATAAGGTTTCTGTTGCACCTATGTTAATCTGCATTGCCATTACAGCACGAAAACAGGCTATAGGCTCGATTGTGCCCATGGCCTACTGTTTGCCCTACTCATCGTCTAGACAGATAAGGGCTCTGGCATGGACAAATGTGCTGACAGAATTTGTGCAGTGAGATTTAATTTTTTTCTTATAATTTTTGATTAACTAATTCATTATTTTAGCATATAATAATAAAATAGCCTTCGAGCTATCAGCATACCTACAAACTTCTGCAGAAGTCTGTGTGACCCTTTCAGAACACCAGAAAGACACCAGCTGCAACCCTGGGGATATTTAGTGAACAAAAAATTAAATATGGTTTCTATATACAGGTATTCTAAGTAAAGTATACCCATGGAAGATGACTGCCCTAACTCTGGTCTATGATGCTGTCCTCATGGGCTAACCGGTTTCTACCAGATTCAGGAGGGAGTTAAGTCCTTCCTAGAAGATCTGAGGGAAACAGGAAAAATGCAGGGAGCCCAAGTCTCACCCGCCATGACTAAATTTTCAGAGAAACATGGGTAATTAGTTTGTCTGTCAGCTGGGGGTCTGTAGACTTGGCACATCAATGGAGACATGTTGCCATGGGAACACTCAGGAGGGCCACAGGCCCTGGGCCTTGAGAAGAGTCCTGTTTGATCTGATCGGGCCATCATCAGAGGCACAATGAAAGATATCAGTTGAGAGAAAATGCAACATAGCAAAACCAGGTGGCAGAAGGAGAGAAGTCAGCAGATGGGCAAAGAGGGCTTTGGAAAGGAAGCCAAGAGCAAGATGCTCAATCAAAACAGGCCAAGGCCTGCCCAGGAATCATGGGGAAGTGGCAAGGCTCTGGGCACCTTCCACAGCCTCGAGGGCAGCTGGGAGGTGATGGACACGGCAAGGCCCCTGTCACCACCAAGACTGAATTTATGCAGCTACAACCAAAGAGTACCAAAGAGTGCCAGCAACCACCAAAAGCTAGGAGAGAGTCATGGAACGGATTATCCCTCAGAGCTTCCAGAAGGAACTAACTTGGCCCACACCTTCATTTCAGACTTCTGGCCTCCAAAACGGTGAGAGAATAAACCTCTACTGTTCTAAGGCCCCAGCTTATGCTGATTTTGTGCGGTAGCCCTGGGAAGCTAATACAGCCAGGAATGGCATGTTCCCCCCATGATCCCAGGAGCATGGTCTGTCTTGCCCACACCTATATCCTCAGACCCAGGCACACTGTAAGTACTCACCACCTGCTCAGTGCACAGATGGCCAGGACTGCTACAGGCTCTGAGTAGCTGATGTGTGGTTCCTGGGCCTGAGGGTAGGACCAGGGGTGGAGGGGAGCTGGCTGAGGCACTGGCCTGAAGGCTGTGCAATTCTCTGACTTGGGTGGGAGGTCCTGAGTCCAGGGGCACTGGGGAAGTGGAATAAGGAATTGTGGCAAGGGACAGCAGAGGCTGGAAGGCCAGTTGGAAGTAGTGATTGGGTTCTCAGAAATCCATGACCCGGAAGCTTGTGACTGTCCTGAAAAATGCCCTTTATCACCTCAGTTTCCAAAAGAATCTTTGGAGCTTACTGGTACAGGCTACCAGGGCCCTAGGACAGAGAAACAGGTGAGCCTGGAGTGGTCAGGAGATTTCCTGCAAAAAAATCCAGGCACAGCTTGGATTATGCAAAGGATTTGGATGGGAGAAGAAATAAGAGAATGGAGGGTTTGGAAATGTTTCCCAAAGGGTAATCTGTGGAACTGGGAAATGAGAAGATCTATTTCAGGGAAAAACAGGCTATGTGGTCAAATTAGAAAAGTTAGCTAAACCGGTATCCTTACTGCAGAACTCTTTAGAGTAAGGATAAAGGGGTGGCTTGTGAAGTGCGGCTCCAGGAACAGACCATCCTCAGTAGCTGCCACTGGACAAGTACTCTGGCTGCCAAGGAGAGGGTATGGTAAATGGGCAGCAGAGAGTGGCCGTCGCAGGGCCAGCTTGGTGTGGGCCAGCAGAACTGGGGGGGGGCAGTCCTCACCATTCTCAGCCTTCCATCCACATGGCTCGGGAGGTGGGTGTGAAGCCAGAGGCGAGGAGGGCCCCGGTGTGGTAGAGACACACCTGGTAAGATGCATGAGCCTAAGTGTCACCATGTCTTCTCTGGTGAGGAAGAAAATCTCCTCGTTAACGAAAGATGGCAAGATGACAGGGCATACACTATGTTTATCTTCATTTTATATCCTTTAAGATGAGCTTAATGATAATGCTCCACTTTTTTTTTTTTAAGATTTTATTTACGTATTTGAGCGAGAGAGAGCATGCACACACACAAGTGAGCGGTGGGGAGGGGCAGAGGGAGAGGGACAAGCAGACTCTGCACTGAGCATGGAACCCCTATGTGGGGTTCGATTTCATGACCTGAGATCATGACCTGAGCTGAAACCAAGAGTCAGACACTTAACTGACTGAGCCCCCCAGATGCCTTGACGACGCTCCACTTTGGTACAACTCTGATGTCCCCAAACAGCACACTGATCCTGATTTGGTCCATTTTCAGCTTACTCTTGGTGGGAATCCCTGTCCCAGCTCCCCAAACTGTGCTCATTTTAAGAGGGGGCAGTAGGAAAGAACCCCATGCCTGGAGTGGGGTCCTGTACCACTTCCTGAGCACAGCCCAGCCCAGCTCAGCCCCCTACCTTATCCTCAGAGCCGCATCTGCTCCAAAGATCCCTGCTTCCCAGCATCCCGAGACTCTGGAACTCCCTCCCCATTCCTAGCCAGGCAGTACACGAGGCCGTACAGTGTGGGAAGCCCGACAGGCCATACTGGCTGGCCCTTGTAAATCTACCCACCACAGGCTGCCTCTGCTCCTCTCCCTTTCCTTTGAACCCACCTGAGCATCTTGACCTGGCAGGCGGTCTCTACAGATGTGCTGAACTGATGGATAAAGCACGTGGGTTTCCCAAAGCAGAACTCTGGCCTCCTACCTAGGTTGGCAGTAGCTGGGAATCAAGAATGCCCAGGTCACCAGAGGAATGCCTGACAGCCTCCGGGAGGCTCTCGGGCTCCCTCAAACAGCACTTTTGATAGCTCCGGGGAGGAAAGTTGAGGGGAGCTGATCCCTGGTGGTTTCTCAACCTCCTCCATCTGCAACTTACAGAAGCATGCAAAGGGGCGCCCTCCCCGAGGGATGGGGGCTTCCTGTGGCTATTGGAGGATGAGGCAGACCCTTACACTGGACCCACCTCACCCACTCACCACTCAGCTGCTCTGCCTCCACGTGGCCTGAGGGATGGTCCAGCGACCAGCAACAAAGCTCCTGCTCCACACATGACTTTTGCTTGGCGGATTCGGCTCCTGTATAGATCATTCGTCACTCAGAATGCCGCCCTGCTACTGGGGATTGGATACCTGTCACAGGTGCAAAGCTGTCTTCCCCCAAGGTCCCCTGGTTAAAGCAGAGAGGTGGAAGAGTGAGGTGGCTTGACCAAAACAAGCAACTTTTGTCACAAATAGGTCTCTGGGGGCACCTGGGTGGTTCAGTTGGTTAAACGCCTGCCTTCTGCTCAGGTCATGATCCCAGGGTCCTGGGATCGAGCCCCGTGTCAGGCTCCCTGCTCAGCAGGGAGTCTGCTTCTCTCTCTCCCTCTGCTGCTCCCCCTCCTTGTGCCCTCTCACTCTCTCTGTCAAATAAATAAATAAATTCTTTAAAAAAAATAGATCTCTTTCAGACTATCTAATCTTGAGCATACTGTATCAACACTGTACTCAGATGCTTTAAAGCAATTTTTAAAGTTCGTCTCTAAATTACACCAGTTCTCGTCCGTGACCACCTCACAACTGTGATCAGCTACGGAAATCATTTCCTCGTGCCCACATGTGGGATCCACAGAAGCCAGCTTGGCTTTGCTCCCCAAATCCCTCTGCCCATAGCCTCTGCACTGGGAGGCATTTCTCCCAATCATGAACTTGTCCCCAGCACAAAGTGGCCCCTAGCTGCACAGCGGAAGGCCCCACCACCACGGACCCTCCTCTCAAACAGGCTGGGGGGGGGATGTCCCTCTCCACGGTGCTCACCTGCTCTCCGAGGAACTGTGCCTCTCTCCCACAGCCCCCCGCCCTCACCACCCCCTCCGCCACCCCAACGGGTGCCTTCCTTCCAGAACCACTGCAGAAAGATGAAAAGGACTATGTCCCTTAAACACAAGAGAATGTTTTGAACAGAGAATTAACAGCAAATTAAACTGGTTTCATTGTACTCATTCATGCGCAAAATGAGTGTGGGAGTTAAGCGGAGAAAAACCAAACAGGCAACGCGTTGTGATAATCGGGGGGTAGAACCCAGCCTCAGAAGGGAATGATCACTCAGGGGAGGAAAGCGCCACGCAGCATGGGCTCTTAATTGGTCAGGAGCGCTGCCTCTCCCCAACCCCAACTCCGCTCCGGGCCGGAGCTCCACAGGGGCTGGGCGCGCACTGAGCTCCTTTGGGCAGGGCGGCGGCCGGTCCCATGAGGGCGGACGCACCCTCCCGCCAGCGCCCAGGCACCTGCCCCTGTCCAGAGAGCAGCAGGGGCGCCGGGGCCGGAGCAGCTGCCCCCACGCCTCTGCACTCGCTCAAGCAGCAATGTTACAGCAACAACCAACGAGGGTCCACATTCCTTAAGCCCCTTTCCATCTTGGGCACGCTGGGCTGTGGTGGGGTCACGGTGGAACTGCTCGGCCTGGGAAAGACATGCGATACCAGCAGTGTCCTGTGGCCCCTCAGGATCTGTGGTGAGCAGCGACAACATCACAATCAGCCCTAGAACACCGAACGATTTTAACAAGCTCACAAATCTCTTTTCTGCCGGCCATTGGTCCATCCATTGTCGGATTCCCCTCTCTGGTGGGTACCCGGGCCCCTCCCTTTGCAGAGGCCTCAGTGCCGCTGTCCCTAGAAATGCATGCACAGGCCCTGGCTGGCTGGGATGGAAGTGAGCAAGAGGACCTGGACCTCTGGCCCCCAGGACCCAGGCAGCAGGTGATTCTCAGAAAGGGCAGCAATGATCCTACCAGGCAAATTCATTTTGAATGGCAAGGCATGCTGTTAAATGTGCACGTCTCACTGTACATGCCCACACCGCAGGCCTTGGGGCAAGCTGGGGCCTCTCTCCTGGGCAGACCGCCGAGAGGGGAGACGTGACGCTCCGCTCCTCCCTGCCCCTCCCCTCCTCGCACACCCACCCTGGCTTTTCCAGCATGAATAGGACCGACTGCCACAGCCAGACACAATCCAGGGTACCTGGATTGCAAGTGCCAGACCAGAGCCACGAGCAGGCTGCTCGGGGTCTTGCCTGCCTTAACCAAGGAAGGGTCTGGAACAAGACCCTCAGCTGCCCTTAGCTGTCACAGAGCAACCCAGGGCTCTAAGTGGTGTGCTCGCACTTCCATTTCTATTTCTTCTCAATACATAAAACAAAAGGAAAGGAAGAAGTTGAGCTTAGTCATGCTGAGTGTACAGAGGGCCCTGGTGCCCTCACCTGGGGTATGGTAGGGGTCATGTGTCAGATACAGCTTCTGAGGGGTCCTGAAAGAAGCCGGGGAGGGCAGCTGCAGAAGGGTGCCCAGAGGGCCTGAGCTCTGTGCTCATTTGCGGCGTGACATTACAGTTTATAGATGCCTGGTGAAGAGCACTGACAGGTTATATCATCGGGCCTAGACCAAACTAACCCTACAAAAATGGAATAGGACCTTTAAAAGCTTCCTGCAAAGAACTCACAAGCTGAACCATCCCCATGCCGCAGGTGTAAATAAAGCCTGCGAGCCTGAGGTTGCTGACATTGCCCTACACCTAGAAATTGCCCTTCATCAGCCATACAAGGCGCTGAGAGCCAAGCTCTCTAATCAGATCTGAAAAGAAATTGGCCAAAAACATCAAATACTCAGGAAGATTATTTGAAATATGGATATATACCTGCTATTGCTAATGATGAACCTTTCCCTGAGTGCATATTTGCCTTGCTGTACCAGCTACCAAGATTAAGAAGGCGTGTTAATTCATGGCAAGGTATTTTAAAATATTGTTTATTTCATCTTTATCTGATTTTAAAATAATTTTTATTGCATATATTAAAATGCACAGAATAGATTAGTACGGCAGCGTGCACACGTGTCCACACAATACCTACATGTACACGTACCGGAGGGCGTGTGTGACCCAGGATTTCCACCCTCCTCTTGCCAGAGACTCAGGCCGAAGCCCTCTGCCCTCGCCTGGATTCCCGGCTCTCTCCTCTTACCTGTTTTGTCTATCACGTCTTCTCCGTGTTTACTCTCTGAATACCTGCCGGTCAGTCCCTTCCCCCCCCCCCACTGCCATCACCCAGCCATGCCAGACCCCTTTCTTCTGGACAACAGCAGCAACTTCCATCTCACCTGCTCTCCTGCCCCTCCCAAACCCAGCCTCCATCTTACAGACAGGTCAGGCTCCCTAAAATGCAAATGGCATCAAAACTCTTCGACCCAAAAGCTTTCCACAGCGTCCACGGACCCAGGGGAAAGTCTCAGCTCCCTTCCCCTCCTCCTCCACATCACAGACATCATTACCAATAATATCTACTGATCCCTCTCTGTCACCAGCCACTGTTGCTACCTGGCCTGCATCTGCTGCCTCTCTGAATGTCCACCACCCTTTCCGAGGTGACACAGGTACTCTGTCTGCTCTGCAGACGAGCCTGAAAGAGGTTAAAAGACCTCGCAGCTCCCTGCAGCTCAGTGCTGTCTCTGCACCCTGCCCCGAACCTCTTTCACCCCAGCGCCAGCCTTACCACTCCTCAGGGCTGTTCTCAGTGCTGCCATGTCCTCTATTACCGCCAAGCCTTGATTCGCACACCCCCCTCTCCTTCCCTTTCCCGGGGTGACTCCTCTCGCCACCTGGCTTTAGCTTGGATGCTGCCATCGATGACACATCTCCCCGTCTAGGTCACAGCCACCAATGGCTGCTGAGCCAGCAGGTGCAAAGCCTGTGGGGAAACCAAGTCGAGCCAAACCCGTTCCGGCCTCCGGGTCTAACTTCCAGTTTACAGGGTGTCCAGGAGCCCCAGCAGGACACTGACGCCATGGGCGTGCGACCTGCAAAACCCAGACCCTGCAAAACTCTCCGGGACACACAACTAGGTCATTCAACAACTAAATTATGTGAGAAAATAGGATGTCCAGGGAAACGTATGGATTAGAAGAGACAAGTCAACCAAATGGAACAGGCGGATCTTGTCTGGATCGTGATTTAAATAAACCAACTATAAAAACTTTTATGAGACACAGGGAAATTTCAACGCTGACTGGATATTTGATAACACTAAGAAATTAGTGTGAACTTTTTTAGATATGATAATGGTATCGTGATTATGTTAAAGAAAATATGAACATATTTATTCATGTAAAAATTATTAAATTCTGATTATGATAAATAAGACCAAAAGATAAAAGCTTTTTCGAAAACAAGTTGCCTTCCCCAAGCACCCAAGTATGAAATAGGTATTTGTATGAAATCTCAAAGAATCCCTGAATTTTCCCATCAGACCAATCACCACACTTTCAAGTAATGATTTCATTAAGGCCGTTCTTCCCCAGGCAACGGTAAGCCATATGAGGGCAGAATTGTGTTTTTTGGTCAGTGTGGGGTCCTCTGGAAACATACGCATGCACACACACACACACACACACACACACACACATTCCCCCCCCCCCCCCGACACCAACACACACCCATAAGCACCTCCACCCATTCACACGCCCCTCCCACCTCTGTGACCAAGGCCACCTCCCCACTAGGCCCCACGAGCCCAAGCAGGACGAAGAGTCTCCATGACATTCCAAGGGCCCCTCCAGGTCACTCTGGAGTGTGCTTGATATATCCTCCCCTCTCTTCCTCTCCCTCCCAACATCCTTAGTTATCTCTAACCCAGCCTACACGCACACCATTGCCAGAGCCTTCTTTCTTAACTACCACTCTCACCTGGCCTCCTCCTGGCTCAAAATGCTACTTAGGGTATAATCTCTACTCGACCAGGGACAAAAAATGAGCAGCCAGGAAGCCCGTGCATCATGCTAGGCCCACCAGCAGATCTAAAGTTGTACACAGTAAGATCCCCGCCCCCAAAGGCCTCAGCTTCTCACAATCACAGCCACCCCGTCTGAGTACCTACTGTGTGTTTCACCTGCATCACCCCACCTGCTTCCCACACCAGCCTGAGGGACAGGCTGCATTATCACGCTTCTACAGACAGAGAAACTGGGCTCAGAGATGAGGCCTCAGAACAGGCCTCAGAACATACTGCACCCAGAGCCTGATTTCAAGGAAGAGATCAACTTCAGAATGTGATCACATTATGTTTGGAAATATACTTATTCTGTCAGATGCAAAGGGGTACTTGAGCTGGGGCTGAGCAGCTGAGTAGAAGTATGCTGGTCCAAGAAGCATGGAAAGGGATTCCAGGCAGAGGGAACGGCAAGGGCAGGGGCAGTGAAGCATGCAAGAACTGTGTGTTTGGGGGGACCAGCAAGCTGCTCAGTGTAGGATCTCAGATGCACTGACAAGAGCAAATGAACACTCAGGCCAACATCAGTTAGGAACTATCTCATTCTCTGTCTAGCACATCCAGCAAAAATGGTCCATAACCCCCAGGTCCCCATGACTGAGGATGATGATGAAGATGGTGATGAGGACAATGGTAATGAATTTCATGCATCGGGAGTCCAGTCTCCTGACCCCTGAGAAGCATCCATGGTGTGAAGAGCCCATGGCGTTCCTCTTGCCCTCTGCCCCACCGATCAGCGCACTGGGAAATTAAGAAAATCGGAACTGCTAAATAGGGTGCCTACCTCATCTGCTGGGAGCCTACTAAGAACCCGCACAGGACATCCTCCAGATCATGTTGCCCCACACACCGCCCTCCACCTGCACTCGCTCAGGGGACTTGCCAGCATCAGAATTTGGGGCACACTAGACCCGAGCTCCCAGCCAGCATGCTGCAGACCTGCCATTGCATACATCTCTTTCCGACAGGGAAGGGAGACATCGGGCGCTCCCAGGGCCTGGGGGCAGAGCTCCTGAAGGCTGAATCACCTCCTGAAAAGCCTCGGAGCTTCTCAGCTTGGAAATGAAATGACACACGCGAGAGGGCAGACATTTCCACTCCTGAGCATCCGTTGTTTCCTCAGTGAGCAGACAGACCTGCGCAGACACTGCTCTCCTCCACAGATGGGCGCCTAGAAAACACAACATTGCTTCCAAACTACAGGCGATGCGGAAGGCCCGTCTCACCTGCTAGCATGCTGACTGCCGATACTTGCCGGGGGTCTCCCAGGAGTTTGGAGCATCAGGGCTGGCCTGCCACCAGCGACAGAGAGAAGCCAAATCTGGGCCACTAAGCGAGACTATGGGGTCAGCAGGAAGGAGGAACCAGTACAGACGGGGCTTGAAATCCTACAGACCTGGCTTCTCCTCCCAGTCCCGCCTTCAGCACTCGGCACCACTGTGATCAAGTCGTTTTCCCCATCTGAAAATGGGGCTGCTGATGAAGCCCCTTTACAGGGATGACCCTTGGAGGCGACGACTATAAAAGGGTAACTTATAGGAGGCTGGGCAGGAAGTGGCTACCTGGGATGACAAAACACTTGGCCTTGTACAGCCACATCTCTCCCCTCAGCCATGACAGATACTGCCAGCAGACCCACTAACCCACCGATACACAATCCTTCTCATGGCCCCCCACCCCTGACATGCCAACAGCTGCCACTGGCACAGGAGATCACATCCGTGTGCTCTCTCAGGATTCATCAGGCCCCAAGCCATGAATCCTTGAGGGATGTTTAATGGTGAAACGCAGCGAGCGTCATGGTCCTGGGCCATGGTCCACATGCAGTTTGGGCTCCAAGAGAAGAGAAGGGAGGCTGCCTACAGAAGGGGCTCTAAACTGCCCCCCCAGCTTCATCACAGCCCTGAGGCCCAACTGCCCACCAGAAAGATGTTTCCCCCCGTGGAGGGAGGGCAGACAGACAACCCACTCAGGCTGGTGTCCCAGAGCAGCCCCCATCTTTCACGGTTAGTCCCAGGATTTCCAAGCCAAGATGGAGGAGAGTCTGGGGTAGGTAATAAAGGTCCCAAAGTGAGAAGTGACCAACCATTCATCACCCATTCTATGCGTCAGTCAACAGTGCAAAGGAAGGATGGTGCTGGCTACTTCAGAGCCAGGAGTCGGGGGAGGCAGGGCAGAGGAAATGCCACTCCGAGTTCTAGATGAGTCATGACCCTGAGGAGACTGCCAGGGAAGGCACCAGACAGAGGAACAATGGTACCCGAGGATTGGACACACCTGTGGGGGAGGGCCACCTTGAGGGACTTGCATGTGACCCCACTGCCCTGCTTTGCTGGCTTGCACTCTCATTCTCCTGCAGGGCTGCTGCTGCCTGGGCACCCCCGCCCACCCACCCCCATGCCTTTGGCCTGAGTCTGGGAGTAGGGGGCGTCAGGGAGCGGCTGAATTGTGACATCCCTCCCTTAAAGATGCTGCAGCCCCTCACGGTTCCCCAGGAGGAAGAAAGATGGGATCTTTCAGACTCCTAAGAGGGGCAGACCAAGAAGAAAACTGTTCTTTAGGAATGAATATGGTGAGGCAGCTGGCATGCACCCTAGACCCCCTGACTAAAACCCGGTTGTGAGAAAGAATCCAGTAACAACCCTGCTCTCGCCTTTTCAGGAAAACTCTCCAAGGCAAGT
The DNA here is from genome assembly GCF_023065955.2 of Ursus arctos. Classification (NCBI taxonomy): domain Eukaryota; kingdom Metazoa; phylum Chordata; class Mammalia; order Carnivora; family Ursidae; genus Ursus; species Ursus arctos. Next base: position 27,239,314 of record NW_026622875.1, read on the forward strand.
CATTGCACTAAAACACCCAGAGCCCCCCCACACACACACCCTATGTGGGTCCATGCCCCAGCTCTCACCAGCCCTGCTGGTGACAAGACAAGTACCACATGAGGAGAGGGACATTCGCCAGGAGGGAACTCCCCACTGAGCTTCTCCCACACCCCATCACGAAGCTGAACTTCCAGGGCTGACCCTGCACCACCCTCAGCCCCTTGGAATCAGAGAGCTCCTGTGGGGCCCCAGGCCAGGAGCCTACAGCTGCCAGCTCTGCACCCAGATTGCCACATCTGTCAACAGCAAACCCATGGTGCCTTCAAGAAGTTCTCCCAAGTAGGGCTACCCTCTGAGCCTGACGCTGCGGGGAACTGCTGACGAGCAAAGCCTCCAAGAGACTGCAGGGCAGGGGACGCGGGCTGGAAGGAGCCGACTACAGGAAGGTCTACAGTGGAGACCAGCCCGCTCGGGAGCAGGCCGCGGACAGGAGGAAGCCACCAAGTCACTCAGCAAGAAGAAAGGTGAGCAGCGCGTGCCAATGGGGGCGGAAACAATGACCGTCAGGGTGACAACATCAATATCCGCCACCACAAGGCAACTATTATCCGATGCTCCTGGCGTGCTCTCAGTGCCTCGACGGTCCTCAGTGACCCCATGTGGCAGATTCTGTGCTCGTCCCCCTTTACTGACGGGATAACTTGCCTCCAACGTGCCAGGTTATCCAGCAGGAGGACATGAAGCACAGACTGGGCGTCTCTGAGGTGACTCCCGCAGGCAGGACTCAGAGGACCTTCTGGGACTGTGAGCAACCTGCAGGTCTGGGAGGTCTGGCTGGTATCTCAGAACTTCTTCCCCGGCCTTGAAATGCCATATACCTGACCTGGTGAGCCATTAAAACGCTTCTATTTCTGCATCTATCTCTTGCTACAACTCCCTGCTACTGGCTGCATGGAAGAAATTTGGAGGAACCCAAGGGAAGATTCCAGTGCCTTGCTTCTCCCCAACTCCGACCTCATCCTCAAGCCTTGTTTGTCCGTTCCAGCAAAGATTGGCAAAGGCTGCAAAAATCGGAACTAGAAAAGAAAGGCAGAGGGTGACCTTATGGAAGGACCCATGCACCTTTCTTTCATTTTTGGATTTGAATTGTACCCACTTCCCCTCCCCTTGCCCATCGTTTCAAAATGCAGAAGAAAACCCTGGCATGCTTTTGCCTATTTTCAGCCCACCTTCTCAAGCAGTATAAACCTGAATAGAAACTTAAGCTGCCCTTCTTAACATTCGGGTGGCTCTTCTTCTTAGAGCTTATAAACGGCAAATTCACTTCTGCTTACATGAGTACTAGAAGGATATTTGAGCATGTTTAATGGGAAAAGTACATGTTTTCAGATTCTGTATCTGCACACAAAAGGTCCCTAGCACCATATTTTACTTTTCAGCCTCTTCCAAGCCTAGAAAATTTCCACTTCAAAGCTGTGCCTTCCTTATTTTCTTTGTGGGAAAAATGCATTGTAACAGTTAGAGATGATTCTCTCGGAGCTCACCCGCCCCTGCGTGTGATGACGGAAGGACAGGCAGTCACTCTCCAACACCCCCCTTCCACACTGGCCACCGAGACCATTCCTGTGTCCATCTGGACCCTGTTTCTCTGTCACTGGGCAAAATGTTTAATTCACTGGGCATCCAGCGAGCCAGCAAATGCAGAGTGAGAAGACAAGATAGAGGCAGCTTTGATCTCTGTGGGTGTCAACTCCTGGGGGCCAGGCTTGGCCAGAAAAAGCAAGGCAGCCCACAGGGCCACAGGAGAGCAGGGGCAAGCGGAGGGCATAGGGCTCTCCCGATCCAGACTCCTATTTTGCATTAATTTCTTTTAAATAACACCTTTTAAACTGCAAATCTCCAGAAGAGAAGGGGCCAGTTATTAAAGCAGAAGCTTTGGCTATGCATTAGGCAGCCTGTTTCCGTGCGGAAGCCCAAGGCTGGAGGCTGTCACTCCTTTCAGATGCTGAAGATTTACTGAACTCAAACAAGAAAAGGAGAGGCCCTAGCATAACAGCCGCAGCTCCTCGTTCCCCAAGACAAAGAGAAAATGAGAAACTACAGAGAAAAATACCAGTTAGGGGAATCAAACCATCAGAAGGGGATGTTTTTCAGGAACAAAGCGTTTGGCTCTTCGACATAGCTCTGCGGATCAGCGGTGACCACAGGAGGAGGCAGGGGAAATGTACTTTCTCTGACTGATGTATTCACAAAACGCTGAACTAAGGAGTGAGTCTTGAAAAAGCCCTCGGCAGAGAGTCTGGGGAGAGGGGCTGGTTGGTATGCGACATCGGAGCTGTTGGTCCAAACAAAACTCCCCACCCCTCCTCCAGAACCTCATTTCATTCACCAGAACCCAAAGAAAGAACCAAACCAACAACTCTGGGCTTCACGAACACCACTAGACAGGGAGAAGGACAACAGAGAGGACAGACGTCAGAGAAGAGACAGACGTACCAGGTGCCACCTTTCCTGGAGGCGAGGGGTGGCTGAGATGACCTCTTGGAAGGTTTGTAGGCTGAGAAGATTCAGTCTGCGCATTGTTGCTTCAGAAAGTTCAAATCACATCATTAGAAGGGCCCTCGGATGCGGAAGCTGCCCCAGGAGTGGGGGGTGTCAAGGTAGCACAGTGAGTTGGGTCCGCCCAGAGCCGAGGCCTGGCCACCTCTCTGCACCTGCTTCCACAAGCCACACCATACCAAGCTCTGATGTGGTGACAAGGGGAGACCCCCCGGCTGGCTGAAGTCACCAACCCAGTTCCATGAATGTGAAGTGAGCCCGTGCACACTGGGCTGTGGGATCCCAAGCTCAGGCCCTGTTCTTCAGGCCCCAGCTCTGCTGGGGGAGAAACCAGCATGCGCTCACCTCAGAATGGGCCATGCACAAGAATAAAGGTGGGTAAGTGAGGACGGAAAACAGAGGGAGCTAAGAAAAGAGACATTTCACACTTCGACGCAAACCTTTTCCAACTACGTAGTGAAGAAAGACAAGGCCGCTGCTGCTCTTGGCATTCCTTCCTTCCTTCGCTCCTGCCCACAGGTACTTAGGGACACCTGCTCTGCAGATAAGGCCCAGAATGAAACAGACAGGGACCCAAAGCCCAGGCAGCGTGCGGTCTGGAGGGACACACAGATCACCCTCAAGGCGTGGCCCAAATACTCATGTCATGACCACTGCACTAAGTGACACGGAGAAGGATGACAGTGGGGGGTGAAGATAACAGGACCTAGCTCGCATGGATGACGACATGCTTCCTGGACAAAGCAGCTTTGAGGCTGAGCCTAGAGGGGTGCGCAGAAGGGCCTGATGAAGGAGGGGAGCTGGTACCTGGCAGGACTGTCAGGCAGAGGCAAGGGGGGAGCCAAAGTCCTCACGGGGTCTGGCATGTGTGTGGGGGTGTAGGGCGTGTGGGGGCGGGTAGAGAGTACACACTTGCACTGGACAGAACGGGAGGGGAGACGCAGGCAGGCTGGGCCTCACGGCCAAGATGTTCTTTGTTTGGATTTATGGCTTGTTTGCTTGTTTTTCTACTTTATTCTCAGCGCAAAGGAAAACCATTGAGAGTGTGTGAAGCAGAACGGCCCATGAATGGATTTGCTTATTCCCCATTTCAGTTAACAAAGTTCAGGTTTACAGTCTTTATGTGTATTTTGGATGCAAACAAGAAAGGTTTTAGAAGCCTACCTTTGCTAATCGTACAACTAATTAAGTCTATAATCAGGACAATCTTCAGGCCCGAGAGCATCAGTACCTATGGGACGGCACTATGGGGAGGTAGACTGTCCTGAGGACATCTCTTCCCACGTTATTGTAACTAATTGGTTCTCAGAAGGATGACTTGTGATTTTGCATTATATTTGGCTAAAAACGATGCAGAGGGCTGATATCGTGTGTGTGTGTGTGTGTGTGTGTGTGTGTGTGTGTGTGAGCATGTGCCTCTGTGCAGCCTGGACGCACCCTCTGTTTGCAAGGGGCTTGACCCAGGCTGAGAAGATGGTGTCGAACTAGCTGGGGCTCAGCAAAGCAATCCATTTATTATAATTCTGCTGAGAAGAGCCCAGTAAATCAAAGAGACAACCTGACTGCAAACGAATTACACACCAAGAGATAGGATGGAGGGAGGGTGGGGGGACCAGGGTGGTAGCCAGCTGGGGAAAGCGAGAATAAAGAGGACGAGGATGGGGAAAGCCAGAGAATAGAGACCTACAGAGATGCCTGGAGTCAGAAAGAAATACAAATGGAGCCTAATTTGTCCATCAAGAAGAAAAAGAAAAAGAAAAGCGCCCTACCATGAGAGAACCCATTTGCTGGTAACCCCTAACTTACAAACCCTTGACTTAAAAAACCAACTGCCCTTTGTTCTCCTGAGGGGTCACCTAGGGAGTGATTGATGGGCGGTTGCTTTCTCCTGTGCAAATGCACAGAATTCTCTTTTCTCATGCAAATAGAGAAGGGGACCTCTTCTTAAATACAGAGTTAACCTGTTCCTGGTGCAAGTTGGCAGCCCAGTCTAAAGAATCCCCCAGAAACAACTGCCCTTTGGAAAGCAAAGATGCTCTGGCTGGGCCAAGGTCAGAAAGAATAGGCTTCTGGGGAGGGTTCCAGCATGGAACGCAGCTCAGGTTCTTGCCACAAGACCATGACACTGGGTGACAAGCTGTGGTTGGGACTGCCACACCCACACCCCTTAGTAGGGACAGTAAGCAGTAAATGGGCATCAAGGCCAGGATAAGGAAGTAGTTCAACTACTACAGGAAACATCCTTTCTCTGGAAAAATGCACTCCTAGATCCAATTATCTCCCTTATGAATTTACCTCTGAAAAATGAACCTGCTTAGAAAACTGGGAAGAACTTCTAGTGAAGCAGTCAACAGAGCAGGAAGGGTGTTGGGAGAGGGTCCGCTCAGACGATTAGTTATGCCACGTTTCTCCCAAACTCACTTATATGGAAGAAAGCCTGACTAGAGAGAGAATAACATGAGCTATAACAGGAGGCTGTGGTCCAAGGCCATTCCCAAGGAATCTGAACAGATCCCCTCGTATGTGACATGCCATCCTACTCTGTGACAAGATGGTGGAGAAAATCATCTCCAGAAGGCTGAAGGTCTGTGGAACATTTGAGGACCCAAATAATCATGAGAACTGCTCTCAGTGTAAGTGTGGAAGCTGTTGAGGACTCTAACAGCCAGAGCCCAGCAGAGCACCTCACACATAGCTTCCCAACACCCACACAGGCCTTTGAAATCAAGCTTGCTTATGAATGTCAAAGCAAAAGTCCTAAAAGATTACTGGCAGAGAATCCAACAATACACTGAAGGACCAAATGGGGTTGATTATAAAGCAAGGGTGGCTCAACATTAGAGAATCCATAATACGATTTAACCATATTACTGGATCCAAAGCATTATCTAAACATCTCAGTGGACACGGAAAAGGCAGTAAGTAATACTCAACACGCATGCTCGATTTCTAAAATCTCATAATAAAATGTGAATAGGTGGGTATTTTCTGCCATGATGATACTGATCTCAACACAAAATGCTTAATGGAACAACACCGGAATATTTCCCACAGAAATTAGGAACAAGGCAGAATGTCCACATTTACCACCGCTATTTAGCGGTGTGGTGGGACAGTAGGTAAAAACATTGAGTCTAGGAAATTAGATGTATCAATTTGAAAGGAGATAAACATGGCCAATATCAGTAGATAATATGATTGTACACCTGGCAAACCCAAGATAATCAACTTGAAATCTGCTCTGAAGTGTAAAGGGGCAAGTTACAAAAGTAAGATATAGAAAGCAATGGTTTTTATCATTACAAACAACACCCAATCATAAGACAGAATGGAAGAGAAAAACTTCATTCACAATAGTAACAAAAAAGACAACATGCCTGGAGATATGCTTAATAAGAAAGAAGATAAGTTCCATATTCCTGGATAAGAATTCTAAACATCATAAAAAGTTAATTTTTCCTAAATCAACCTACAAATTTAATCCAATAAAACTCTTACTTATTTATATGTTCATTTGGAAACAGTAAAGCTAATTGTAAAGTTAAAACAGAAAAACAAACAGGTGCACCCACTGTAAAAAGCAGTTTGACTCTATTTAGGAGGGCTGAACGGTGGGTATCCTATGAACAAGCTATTCCATTCCTAGGTATAGACCCAAGAGATCCAAGGGAAATTCTTAGACATGTACAAGCATGTCAGTAGAAGTGCTGTTTCTAATGGCAGAAAATCGCATGCAAGCTGAATGCCCATCAACAGCGAAATGAACAAACCCTGGTATTTTCATACGACAAAATACCACACAGCTGTGACAATAATGGACTAGAGCAAGTAGTCTGAACACGGACGACTCTCTCAAACATAATGTAGGGTTGAGGGAAAAAAGGGCAGAGATTCAGAAGAACACATAAAGGACAGCACCATTTACATAACATTTAGACACATCTAGATTACTGTTTGGTTTAGGCCACACCCACTGGCACTATAAGTGAATAAAATGCACGGAAATCAAAAGCATGGAATTCAGTGGCCACCTGATGGGAGGGGGGCAGGGGCTGAGTTGCGGTGGAGGGGGCTTCCCCTGCCTTTGCAGATGAAACTGGAGACATTCCAGAAGCTGGGTGGCAGATAGATCAGTGTCTCTAACACATTTTCTCTTTGTTTTTTGGTTTTTTTTTAAGGGTTGCATTACTCTATATTCTTTATAGGTCTGAAGCATTCTAGTGTAAGATAAATCAGCAAGAATAGCCAGGAAAGCTTTCATAAAAGAAAAATAACAGGCAACTAGTCCCACCAGATACTAAACACACAATCATGCCATAGCCAATGTAGTACTGGCACGGAAAGATGTCAATTAATGAAAGAAAATAGAACATTTAGAAATTTCCTCACCTTTCTTTTTCCAGAGGGCTGCCTACTCGTTCTAACACAACACTTTCTGTATGGGAGTGCTCCTCACGGTTTTTCACCCAAGTACCCCTCCCGACAGATGGTGATGAACAGCCCAAAGCGGTCCACTGTGAGGACAAAACTTCTTTGAAGACTCAAGCTTACCGCTGTAATGAATGCAGAATGTGCAATCTATTCAAAAATACGTTCTTGTTCGTGATTACCCCAGCCCAGGCCATCATCTCATCAGGCCTGGCCTCCTGCACCTGCTCCTTGCAGGTCCCCTCCCCCATTTTTTCGCTTGCTCCCCTACTCAACTGCTAGAGGGACCTTTTAAAACATGTAGGTCACATCCATTCACCCTCCTGCTTAACACTGTTCAACAGCGTCCCAGGGTACTCAGTGGAAAATCTAAATTCCTCACCAGCACCTATGGCTGGCTCCTAAGGGGTTTACCTCAACCCACCGCTGAGCCCTCAGGCCTTTATATTCAGTCCCTAGCAACTAACCTTCTCTCTGCTACCGGAATCTGCCAAACCCCAACCCTCTCAGAACTTTTGCACTAGCCTCCTTCCCCTTCTAGAACATTCTTCAAAGCTCTAGGAGAGGAGATAGATCGTCTGCCTTGTTCCTTGCTGTGTCTCCATTCCTCCCACAGTGCCAGGTATGTGCCACTCAATATAGCTAATGAATAAGCAAATCACATGTGGCTAAGACTGACGTTCCAGGAAGATATGATTTATTTCCAGAAAATAGGGGGTACCTTTTCCTAGAGGGACTAGGGATATAGGCCACGACAGACCACAGAATGTTTTTACCACAGGTTCTTGGATGCCCCAAAGAATACCCTCCCTGATGACACTGAGCTCACTATGGACTTCCCAGGTCCCTAAGGACACTGAGCTCACAGTGGAGACCTTCCAGGCTGGTGTGGAACCAAGACTGTTCTAGTGTGATATTGTGAACTGTGCATCAGACCAGATCAGGCCAGGCACGGGAAGGCCCCCAGTGCTCCAGCGGGTTGCCGCTGTGTGAAACCACAGATGCTGCCTGTCCAAGGACATTCCTTCCCTGCCCCCAGAGAGGATTCCCTCCACACAGTATTCCTCAGCCGCCCCTGGTGGCCGCCTCATGGGAAGGGAGCGAATGCCCCAGAGATGGAACCTTCCACGCGGCCCCTCACGCAGCACTCCCAGCAAGAGGAGCACAAGTTTTCACTCCACCTTTGCCAAGAGGAGCGGGGGAAGAGAGTCAACACAAATCTAGGCTGCCCCGAAAATCAGAAGCAAATCCTTCAGGGCAGAAAATATGACCTGTCCTCCTTCAAATGGCATTTTGATAGCTATGTGATGATACTTCTAATACTGATATAGTTCTCTCTGCTTACAGGGAGCCCTAAATACTTCATGGATATAGTCTCATTAATCTTCAACTTGTTATTAACTTACAAAATGGATCATCCTGCCGAGTTAACAAAAACTTGATTTTTTTTTTCTATCATCACTCCCCAAAAAACTTCTTTGCATTATTCACATTTATAAGGAGTTGTTTTGGTAGCCTTTGCTCTAACATCAAAAGACATGAATAAACATAAATACTTGCTGTTCTTCCCTACGCAAATGCCATTCTCTTTCTGGCTGCCCTGTGTCCCAAACCCAGTGTGGCAGATGGTTATGGTAATGGCCCCTAGCGAATCTTGCTGCCCTGTGTCTGTGCCTCTTGTATGTGACTTACCACTCCTTCCCTCAATAGATAGTTTCTGTTTCTCCTCCCTCTTGAAGCCAGGCTGTCCCTGTGGCTTGCCTTGGCCAGTTGTATGGGTGGGAGTGATGTGTGAATTCAGGAACTCAGAAGGCCTGACAGCTTCCACTCTTGTCCTTCAATGCTGTGCCCACCGTGCCACGAAGAAGCCCAGTGGACGCCCTGGAGATGAGAGTCCACATGGAGGAGAACAAGGCCCCCAGCCAACAGCCAGCACCAACTGCCAGACACAAGAGCAAGACCACCTTTAAGCCCCCAACCTTAGCTAAACGCAGCCGCTCAAGTGAGCCCAGGCGGAGCCTGAAGAGAAAGTGTTTTAAACCATTACATTTTGGGGTAGTTTGCCAGGCAATGACGGATAACCATTGCCCTATGCCTGTTGCACCATGATTCTGCATCTCTGATTTCTGTTTTCTGATTCCCCAGTTTTCTTCCAGGTAAGCGCACTGTTTGGAAAGGAGAACTGCTCCGATGTATATCAGCCCATAACAGCCTCTGGTCTCGGACAGGAGTCATGACGCCTGCTCGGACCCCACCAACCACTGTGTGACTTCGAGTAGGTAACTTAACCTCACTCTCTGCCTCAACTCCCTCGCCTGTAAAGTAGGGATAACCATAGTACAAACCCAGGGCTGTTGGGGGCAGGAGAGAAAACATGCAATAGGTTTGCACAGCTCCCAGCACATTATGAGTGCTCAAAAAATATTAGCTGCTATTATGACTATAAAATATTTGTTCAGGAAACACCTTAATGGAACATTCTACCACATGGTTAATTGCAGGAAGAAAAGAATCTAACATTTTATGGAGCACTTTCTCTGTACCATGGATCCTTATTGCTTTTGTCTTTATAATGACGTGCGTGTGGGCACAGCAGAAAATAGAGCCTGAGTGTGAGGCTCACCTCTGTCACTCACAAGCTGTGTGACCTGGGATAAGTGACTTAACTTCTCTCTGCCCCAGTTCTTTCTCACCTGTGAAGACTCGAGATTAAAAAGTGCACTTCCCTTCCAGGCTTGTTGTGAGAAATAAATCCATTATTTCCTATCAAGCATGCAGAGAGAGCCAGCCCCAGGAAGTGTTCAATAAGGAGCAGCCCCGCATTGTCATCCCCCTGGTTCAGGTGATGGTGCTGGGGCTCCGAAAGCACGAAGAAGGTGAACAGGGCCACCAGATCATAAGCCGAGAGCTACCTGACTCCATGCCTGCTGATCTTGCCACCGTCCAACTCGTGAAAACGGGCCCCCAAACCCTTCTGCTTCCGCTGAACTCCAGCGGCAGAGCCGGCTTCTTCACACCTCCTATTTTTTCTACAGCTAAATTCACCTGCTGCAGGGCGCCTGGGTGGCTCAGTCAGTGAAGCGTCTGCCTTCAGCTCAGGTCATGATCCCAGGGTCCTGGGAATGAGCCCCACATCGAGCTCCCTGCTCAGCGGGAAGCCTGCTTCTCCCTCTCCCACTTCCCCTGCTTGTGCTTGTTCTCTCTCTCTCTCTCTCTCTCTCTGCCAAATAAATAAAATCTTTAAAATAAATGAACGAATTAATGAATAAATAAATAAATAAATAAATTCACCTGCTGAATCACGTGCTTCTCCCAGGAAAGGTGTGTGTATGTGTGTATTTTTTTTTCTAATCAACCCTTCGACCAACCCTCAGCTCCCTGCGGCACCTCTTTCGCGCGTGGGGTCAGCTTCCAGTCCCGCCCAGTCTGGGTCCTTGCTCAGCTGCCCAGGCTACGAGCCCTCTCACGCTGCCCACCTTCAGGCTCACACACCGCGGCCCCGTCGTATCGGCTCGGTCTCCGGTCGAACCACCCTCTCTGGTGTGTTGGCAGAGCAGCGTCCCCCAAAGAACGCACCGACCGCGGGAGTGACAGGACACACCTTTCCTTGAAGGAGTCCCTAAATCGGAGAAGCCTGGGGAATACCACTCATTCTCTCCTCCACCGGGAGTCAGATGCTCTGCCACGTCAGCACTCGCCTGACTTTGTTGTCTTCAAAGTTTCCCAAACTTTCGAAGCCATGGAATCCTTCTTCCTCACAGTATCAGTTATACTCCATGAAATTCCTGGGAGACCAGGTAAGGAAATTTGGTGAAGGAGTCCCAGAGTCACAGAAGTGGGGAAGACTGTCTGTTGCCTCCGCGTTACCTGGAATCACCTCTCAGATACGTAAATACAAACAGGTGGATGTGGGCATATTTATTTTTTGGAAAAGAAGCCTGAGATACCGTGCCCAGTGATTATCACTGGGAAAGAAACAGGTAGGCAGACTGGGGAAAGAGGCCACCGCTTTTCCTTCCACGCTTCTGTCTGCTGCTTGAATTGTAACACACTATGCACATATTATTTCGTTGTCATTTTTCTAAGGCTCACAGTTCACGGGTGCTCTGGGCATTATCCTTCTGTCTTCTATCCTCCTGTGTTTCGTTTTGGATTGTTCCGATAAGCGTGTCTTCAAATCTTTTCTGCAGCGCCTCACCTTCCTTCAATCCCACCTGGTGTATTTCTCATCTCAGGTGTTCATCTCCAGATGTTCCAGGAGGACCCTTTTCCATCTTCTCTCTCTTTACCGTGTTCATGCGTTCCTCCACCTTCTCGGAGAGCAGAGGAATCTAAGACGTCTTACTTCAATTACTTGGGAAATTCAAGACAAAGCCAGCATGGAAATCACTGTATCCACTCTTTGTGCTTCCTCCAAGGGTTGACGTCAGTTTCCAGCAGGCCTTTCTTCATGTACGTGTTCAATAAATGTTTGCTGATTGACTGACCGCATTTCTAAGAGCAGCTCTAAAGAGGTGTATTGCTCAATTTCTGTGATTGGTCCAGCACCTCCCTTGTGCTCGCTTGTGTCAGATGCGGGTACAGCACAGTTCACCCCACACAATGGAAGAAACCGAGAAGTCTGCTTGCCAACGTTCTAATGCCCCAGTACCTTGGCCTCTTAAAATGCAAAGAGTCAAATTAGCCGAAGGAAATATGGTCCGGGTCATCCAAGTCTTTTGAAAGGAAATGGTATTATTAACTCGTATCCTGTTGCTTGTTTATGCTGATTTTCGATATTTTGTTTAACTAACAGAACTGTGTGTGGTGCTCGCTCAGACTTTGAACCCTAACTAATTAGAACCCACCACATTCTCTAGCAAGAACAGACCACCTTCTGATCAAATGAAATTCTGAATCCCCAGGAAGGGCATCTGAGAAGCTTCGGCTTCAAGCATATATTTTCAAAGAGTTAAAAGAAAGCTCACACTCATTGATTTATAATAAGCATATGCATATAAAAAGGCTTCTTTAAGGCTTCATGAAGTGACAGAATTGTGATTGCTCGCGGACTCAGAATTCTTCCAGCTGTGCGCTACCCAACAAGGAAAATTCAAAAACCCGCTTCACCACTCTGTCACTGCTCTTTGACATGCTGTAGCGGGGACCACAGCCTCTGACACGTGAGACTTGGCCAATGGCACCTCACATTGGAACACTGCTCAGATATTTGGACGTCTTTGGCCCAGCAGTCCAGTCACAGTCACAGGGCCTGATACCTAGAAACCAGAATAGGAGGCAGCACAGGGCAGAGCACCCAGCTCCAGAATGGTGGACATGGGTTCAAATCCCATCCCTCTATCACCTACCATGTGTGTGGCTTTGCCCAGATTATTTAAATTCAAGGTGGCTACATTTCTTCACCTCTTAAACTCAGGAAAATGGTCTGTAACTCACAGAGTTGCCGTGAGATGACGTATGAAAGGCATTTAGTCCAAGTGCCAAGACGGTACCCAAGGGCTACTCTCCCTGACCACTCTCTCCCCTAACCAGAGCAGGGCACCTCCTGCCCTTAGAGCATCTTGGCCCTGCTGCGAGCTGCTACAGAGGCTCCAGGGTTGACCAGAGGTTACTCAGGAAGGTCCAGTCATGGAACAGGTGGCCATTCCCTTGTCTAGACCCTCTCCTCAATTCCTCTTCATGAGTGAAGTGTATCCTTTATTTTCATGGCCAGTTGTTAAAAGCCAGCCATGTTACCCTGTCCTCCTCCAGAAACCTTAAATATATCACTTGACCTTTCTAAGAGGGTTTAAAGTTGGACCGGCTTGCAATCTGAAAATTATGAAACAGAAGAATTAAGCAGGACCCTTTCAAATTCATTCCTGGTATCCCCCTCAACACTTCTGCCAGGAGGCTGTACAACCCCTGTTGGGACAGAGCGCTCACTATCCCCCACGGCAGGACATTTCTCTGTAAGACAGCCAGGACCCCGATCAGTCGGTGCACACCCTGTGCTTGGGAGCCCTCTCCCTTGCAGTGACTCTCACGTCCGCCTCTGAGATTTCTCCTCTCCAGCCTGTCCTCGTTTCCTCCACAGGTCTTCTTGGGACAGGCTGCCAGTGCTGGTCCTCAGAGCAGACGATGGCTGGCTTCTCTTCCTTCAAAGTACAGTGCCAACACATGAGGACGAGCAAATCAGGAAGATGTGAGTTTGGATATCCCTTTCCATTCCTAAGACACTCGCACTGCAGGCAGAAAGAAGTGTTCTCACAGGAAATTCTTCCGCAGGTCTCTGGCTCCATCGGTTTAGAGGAGATGTTCCGCCTCCAGCACACACACACACACACACGCACACACACACACACACGCACACACACACACACACGCACACACACACACACACGCACACACACACACACACGCACACACACACGCACACACATGCACGCATGCGCGTGCAAGTTGATTCTTCGCGGTGAATCTGTGGTATAGCCATCTGGACTCTGATGCTTCGTAATTGGGAATTTTTTTATAGCTTTAATTATTTCCTCTGTTCTCTTTTCTTTTTTATATACAATGAATCATTCTGTTCCTGAGAGAGGAAAAATAAAAAGATTTTTGAAAGTTATGGCTGTAATTTCAATAGAAGGAGATTGGGCTTTGAGGAATATGAGCATTTGTTGTATTTCCTGAGTCCATTTTTCATCCCCACTGGTAAATGAAGATGTTATTTCTCTCTCGCATTTCGGTTGTTAATTTCTGACAAGTGTTTTTGTTGTTGTTGTCGTCGTTGTTGTTTGGTTTTTGGGTTTTTTTAGTTACGGCTGGTTATATGCCCCTCAGTTCAACCTTCTTTTGTATACTTTATGAAATATTCAGTTCTTCTTGATAGGATGGGGTTTGATTCACCCCTGGCTGTGATTAATTGTGTTAGTATTTTGGGACCTAATTTATGTTTATATGATTCCTCTAGTGTTTCCATTTTCTTTCCTAATTATCCATTTTTTCCCATCTTTTTTCCTGAAATTAGTACTGAATTAGCTTGCCTCTGATTACAGTCTTGGATGCATCCCAAAGAATATTGTTGGACAGCTCCCCATTATCATTTTGTTCCATGAATTCTTTGTTTGGTTTTTGCAATAAAGCTTTATTAACCCTCCGTGAACCCTTATTTTCATTTGCTCAGTCATCTTTGATTGGAAGCTGTGCCAACCCACGGTCAGACGTAGCAGGCACTCCCACGTTTTCTTCTACTGCCTGCCAAGTCAAGCTCTTTTTAAAAAGTCAGAATTCCGGGGATTAAAAATAAGATCTATGCCTGTGTTAAGGGGCTGACTTGTCTAAGAGGCTCTTCCTCACTCTCAATTATTCATCTATTTACCATTCTGGCGTGGACGTCTGTTGAGGCAGCTCTGCTGATGGACATAAACCAATTAGCATTGCTTGTCAGGCCTCCTTCCCCTGCCGATATTGCCTGGTTTATGAAAGAGGTCCCTTCAGGAGAGCATCCCTTCTGAACTGGCTCTGCAGATGGCCAGCACTCAGTCTCTGCCAATGATCTCTCCAGTGGCCCCATCAGTCTGAGGCAGGTGGGACCCCAGAGGAAGCAGCTCTGGAATGGGGGTTCATTTCATCCATTACCAACCAAGGCACCTGGTTTCAAGTCAGCCTGCAGTCTGCATTTTGCTTGTTGGTGGGCTTTCCTTTCAGAGAATCCCCTGCTCCTATCTGCCAGCACACACCTACATGTCCTGTCCCACTACACACACGTCTACCTACAACATGCTACTAGGTACATGCCACACACCTGCTACCCATTTACACAGGAAACACACCCACTCGCCTCTTCCCATGGAGCTTTTGGGGCCTCTGCCTCCCTAGGAGTGCCATTTCCTACGTTAAGGATGTTGGGAGGAAGGCTCTAGGCCACTGCTAACGAAGGGTCCTCCCACAACCAGCAAAGGCTCAGCTACCCAGAATCCCCCACGAGGGCACAGTGCTCGAACTGTTTGGACCAGAGCCCATGTGCTACCTTAACCTGCTGAGGCAGGGTGGAACTGGTGCTATTCCAGTGATGAACGGCATTATTCCTCCTGCTTCCCAAGTTCCAGAATGCTTGGCCGTGCAATTCTCACATCACCCCTTCTTCTCACAGATAAAGCAATAACAGCTCTTCCCCCTTGAAAGAAAGACCCAGAAGCCTAATTCCAAGTTTCCTAACCTTCCCGTGAGGACACCCCTGGGATTCTCATCCGTGCTGAGTGCGCCTGGAAGGCCTGCAGACCGCCAGCCTCACAGCGCGGCTCTACAGCGCCTATGCTCGTCTACTGCGGCCTTACTCTGCCAAGCACTGGCTGTGTGCTCCGCTGGTGGCCCTGGAAGAGGAATCTTGGCTGAGCAGTGGCATGGGCCTAGCTGCCTGGCCCTGTGGTTCCTGGTGATGGGCCCTCAATGCCATGCCCTCTGAAGTGGCTAGGGCCATCTCCTGGCAGCGTGGAGGGCTACTGCACACTCCTAGGAGAACACCTGGTTGCATGGACATGGGGCCACTACCAGCAGACCTGCACCAGGAACCTTTTAGGCCATTGACAAGAGGGATGGACAAAGGAGAAGAAACGGAACCAGCCTTTACCTCCAACGGGCTGCACCAGGTGGTACCTGCGGCCGAGTAGACAAACCAGCCTTGTAGGAAGGCATCCTCACCAAAGCACCTTTGTTGGCCTAGGAGGCTGGTATAAACCCAGAGCGTCAGCCACTGCTAACACTGAAGAAACTCACTTCCACAGAAGCCTGGGAGCAAAGCAGCCCAGCTGCCAGCACGGCCCCCTGCCATTTTCCAGTCAGTCCCGCAACAGTTGGAGAACAGCAGCATCCCCATCACCTTTGGGTCTGTGTGTACTGTTTGGCCACATGGGCCAGTTCAGACCACAGCAGAGTGTTTCCCTCCATGGCAAGGCTGCTTCTAGCCCCAGAGCAAGAGGCACAGTTGCAACAGCTGGAAAAAGGAGTGAAGTGTGGTGTTCGGGAAGGCCCACCCAACTCCAGCATTTGGGGTAGATATAAAGGAACAGGAATCCAGGATTCTCAGAGAAGTCCCTCATTATTTGTGCTTCAAATCTAAGATGCCCTCTGGGGCATGCTGATTTTTTCAAGCCTCATTTATATTATTCTCTGACCTTTATCTTAGAAATTGCTTCAAGGATGGACGCTACCAATATCGTTTTTGGATTTGATTTGGCCTGTTATCATGGCATCAGGCCAGGTTTTGGTATCAATCATTCTATAACAACTCTGCAGACCTGTCTTACCTCTTCCAGATCTTTGTCCGAACCAGATTCCCTTCCTCTAAAGTTCAGAAAATGGGGCCAATTTCCCCGCTGAATCTCTACCCTTTGCATTTCTTATTGGACTCTCTGCTTAGTAAATGTTTTTGGCTTGGAACTGGGATCAGATGTTGTTTCCAGGCTGAGCAGTGACCCAATGATTCCGTTCCTCAGACAGTCTTCAGACCCGGGTTTCACTCTGTGCTGCCTCTGGCCAGCTCTGAGCACCCTGGGTATATTTCTCTATGTATGAGCCTCAGGCACACCTTCTGCAAAATAGGAGTGGGGAGTTGGGGGGAGTCCCAGCCTTCCACGGCCATCCTCAGCTGGGCTGTGACAAACGGACTCCCTCAGGTTCACCAGCACCATCACTGGGAGGGCCAGTGATAATCTCCACCCAGAGGCAAACAGGAGGGAGTTGGTCTTCCTTCAGCCACTCTCCCGGGGACTGCATGTAATTTACCCCAACTTCACCTGGCAGCCCTGGGTGCTCAGAGGCAAGTACTCCTGTTGCTAAAGAGAAGGAGGAAGACCTAGGACAGCGAGTCTTGCCTGACTGCCTGCCTCGGCGGGTGACACTGCCAGCTCCCTAGAAACCACAGATAATGTGGTTGCACCACAGGTGTGAGAGGCTGAGGGTGCCACACAGTCCCCAGCGCCCTACAATGGAGCACCCAGGAAAGCACATGTGAGTGAGGGAGAAGTTATAGGGAATAACCCTGAACCCCTATATATTTCACAAACTTAGGTTCCTTATTATTAGAAACAATTTTCTTGCGGTGAATCTCCCAACTGATGGTGATCCTGCTTCTGTAGTTAGTGCCTTTGGGAAGGCTGGTGTCAAGTACGCTCAGCTAACTGCCCAGGGGAACTGGCTGAAGGCGGAGGCCTGAGGGTCAGAGGAGGATAAGGAGAGGTGCTCAGAAAGGAAGAACACAGCTTCAGGGCTGGCCCCGTTCCTTGGGGTTCATGGTGCTGGCCGCTGGGTTGATTTCTCCCCCACAGGAAAAGGACCAGCTCCTGTGACAATGTGCTAGGCATCACTATCCTCGCTGGGCAGCACTGTCATCCTGTCCATGACACAACATTCTCAGCTCACAAAGGAGTGGACCTAAACGGAGGATCTCAGCAGACGACAGGACCCGCAGGATCTGGGCCAATGTGCCCAGCAAGGGTCCACGCCTGTTGCCAGGATCACGACCCCCAGGTCTGCCAGCTCACTCCAGACTCTCCTCAGTGCGGCTCCCTGAGGTTGGGCCTCATTCAGTGGATTCACAGGCACTGAGCCCCATGGGGTGCAGGCCCAGGGTCGGATGATGAGTCAGAGTTAAGTGGGGCACACGGTCCGGTCTCAGGGAGCTAAATCAATACATTCATTTCTCCTTTAAGTTATTTTGAGTTAAATTTCTATCACTTGCAAGCCTACAAAGGCTAAGTCGTGAAGGCTGGGCAGGAATCTGGCAAATGAAGAGGGCCGGAGGAAGAAGAAAGGGCATGCGGGAGATGAGCGGTCAAAGCCCGGGAGCCCCGCACCCGCCTGCGTGTGATCTGAGACCGGCACTGGCCAGTCAGCTCTGGGAGTTTAACCAGGAGGCTGGTGAGAATGGGGCAGAGGAGGACGGGCTGAAGGCGTGGGCAGGGGACGGACCAAGAGAACTTGGGAGCCATGACTCTTGTCCTGAAGGGACTGAGGAGCCCGGCCCATAAGCCGGGGCACAGCTGGGCCCCCTCCATTTCCTCATCCCAGCCCCCTGCCCAGCGCATTGCTTCTGTGCATCTCCCATGTGAAAGCAGAATGACAAGCTAGGGCTTGTGAAGCAGGCAGATGCCGAGAGCAGCTTTCGGAAGCTCCCTCTGGAGGCCCTGCGGACCAAGGCACAGAGGAGGCCAGGCTGGGTGCTAGGAGGCCAGTTAGGGGTACAGGCCACAATCTCAGGGCCGACAGGCCATGACAAAGGCTTAAAAGAGGCCCTGTGGCCACTCCCCTGACCTGTTCCATTTTGGAGGTCTTTAAAATGTCTGCTTTAAAGACCTGGGAAAAAATATGTACTTGAAAACTGGAATAAAAACAGGTAAACCTAATAATCATCTCGCTTAGGTACAGCGATCTATGGTCTCAAGCCTGCTCACAAACATGAGCCCATCAGCACGGTGAGAGGTAGTTATTACGGGCATTTTCTCGGTGTGGAAGGAGAGCTCGGAGGCCCCGAGACTGCAGCCGCAGCAGCGTGGTGGCTCGGGGCAGAACGGGCCAGCAGTGCCATGGTGCCCGGGCCTCCGGGCCGTCTGCTGAAGGCCGCCGCCTCTACTCCCCACAGCTCCGTGTGAGCCCCTGCCTCCCACAGACGTCCTGGCCCTACTGCCCACACGCAGTCTCCACTGCCGGCGGTGCCTCCATCTGCCCAAACTCGGCCTCCCAGCTGGCCTTCTGCTCCCCTCTGCCCGCCAACACAACGTCCTGGGGAGCGAGCAGGCAGGCGAGTCAGCTGTTGCTGGCTGATTCACCTGGAAAGGGATCAGAGACAACACTCGGCTTCTCCCCAGGAGCCAGCAGAGCCTCACGCGGTAGTCTAAGCAGAGCTACCCTGCTTCCCCACCTTGCATAGCCCAAGACTCCATTCGGGTGCCAGCAAGCACCAGGGGAGGCCGATCCCTTGGGAAGATGAGTCCCTAAGACTTCCAGGAGCCAAGCGCTGGGCGGCATCCCAGAAGTGATGCAAAAGCCTGCCCACTGGCCCTCCGAGCCAGACAGCCATGAGGAAGCGGGAGGAAGCAAACTGTGTCCCGCAGACATACTCCAGGACCCCGGGTGTGGGGAAGGGCCCAGCAGTATGGGCTCAATCCGCTACATGGGCACGACGACTGCAGAGCGGGAGCGTGCACTGAATAAATTGGTCATCGGGTGACTACAATAATGATCACAGCCCACACGTCGGGGTTACTCCTCCTGAAAATTCTGCAGCAAGAAAAGAGGGATCTGTCTCCACGTCAGCACTGATTTCTATGCTCTAAGGCAAGGACTGGAGAATCACTGTGGGCCCACAAGGAATTCAACCTCAAAGTCTCCCCCAGTCCTCCAGGCCACCCAGCTGCCTCTAGAGCCCAAAGAGCCAGATTCCAATGCTACCCACAGACTTTCATGGGGGGAAGGGACGGAGCAGCGTATGATGTTTTAGAAACCTATTGCTAATGTTAAAAAAGCAAAGATTTTCCATTAAAAAAATCCTAATTTCCAGATTGTGTTAAAGGACATCTGAAGATCTGGCCCAGCTTGTTCCTGCTGGAGGTGAGTGGCAGGGCCATGGCAGTCACCCTGCGGCCACAGCCCAGCCCAGCCCAGTCCTCTCCCACCCCCATGGGCACCACCATGTGGGTCCTGCTTCCCCAGAAGTGCAGCGGGCAGGGTGGGGGCTCCACTGAATTAAGGGGCAGGACATCCCCGGTTGCATGCCATGTAGCTCCAAGAGGAACCCTGTGACTTGACAAGAGCATGTGATGGGTCCCCATGACCATATGTCTTCCATCAATATAAACACTATTATTGCTGAGATGCAGATTAGATAAAAAGACAAGTACTGGGATCAGCTATTAGAATACAGATAAATTCAGTATATATCCCCAAACCATCTGGGTCACTAAGATGTGGCAAATACACCCCCAGAAAATTTTCCCTTACTTGGGGTAAGGGTGGGGTGAATTAGGTGTTAAGGCCAGTCTAAATTACAAATCCTTCATCAGCAGTAAGACGCTCTGGTCACAAGGAACACAGGAGAACCAGAACAGAGGAGACATCATCACCTCTCCCCTCATATTCCCTCTCTCTCTCTCTCTCTCTATCTTCTCTTTCCCTCTCCTTCCCATCCCCTCCCTACACCCCCACTCCCTCCCTCCTCTTTTCTCTCTTGGGCATGAGTTTGCTCATGTTCTCTCGATCTCTGTTACAGCTGAGCAGTCACGTTGGCATAATTGAACAATTCAGGTCTAAGGGTCTACACTGAGATAGAAACGTGAGCCATGTCGGTCCATGAAGTGTTCCCCGGCCATCCCCAGCCCTGTCCACAGTATGTCAAGTTCATCAATCAGTCATCTATCTACTCAGCAAACTATGCAAACCACTCAGAATCCTGAGAAGGTCTCTCGGGACACCAGGCCTGTGCTAGTCAAGGGATACTAAGAAAAAGTGTGTGGTCCCTGCCTCATGGGACAGCCAGCCTGATGGGGGAGGCATGCGGGAAGACCCCCTCCAGTGCTCTGTGGTAAGTGCCACGATGGAGGGAAGCACTAGGGTATTCACCCGTCACTCCAATTTATGGACAGACACGGAAGGAGCTTAAGCAGGGAGTGACACGATCACTCATGTAATTGAGTAAATTAGATGTCAAGAAAGCACCGTTCTGTCCACGATATTGTTAGTTGGACTGTTAGACAATTGGCAGCCCCCACTCTAGCTCTCCTTTATTTATTGGAAATCTGTGGTGTGTAATGTGATAGGTTGGCCATAAAAACGTCTAATCGCTGCATGTGAAATAGCCATGTCTTTCAGCTTTGCATGAAAACGGCAAATTCTGCTTACTGCTCCCGGACTCTCTCACAATCTGATTAACTGTGCTAGGTCCAAATTATAAAGAATAGCAGAGGCAACGGGAGAGAGAACTAAGACACTATTAGCAAAAGGTCTCTCCCTTGAACAGGAGCCATATTTCAGATGTACATATAAGGGCCCAGGTAAACCATGTCAAGGCTACTTTGTGACGTATCCGGAGCCCCCTGAGAGGTGGGATCATCAGTTCTCTCTTAGGGAGGCAAAGCCTTTACCCTGAAGCCAGCAATCCTTTGTCCATTTGTTGTGAGAGGTCACCTTTATTCTCAGGCTTCAGGTGAGACTCAGAGCAAACAGAATGTACCCAAGGCAAAATGAAGGGGGGGGGGCAACCAGAAAGTCAAGGATTTTAAAGAAGGAGGGGTCCCCTCCACAGGGAGAAAAGAGCAGGTGCAGGTGGATAGAAGGGCAATTTGGAAGCACCTGTGTTACCACTTGAACACACAGCATCCAATGATTGATATCAATTAGCTACCCACTCTAGTGTCTCTGGACTTTCCTCAGACACTGCCGCTGGTTGCATTGGTAGCTTGGTGCAATTAACTGTATTAACTCCCCTAAGTAGGCTGGCTGCAGGCCACCACAGGGCCACACTGATGTGGTCCCTGTGAGGATAACCCAGAGCTTCATAGCAGCCACGAATTATTCCACCTGCCCTCCACACACTCACACGTGCTCCCTCATCTGCACCTACTGGGATGATGAGGATGGTAACTGCAAAGATCCCAAGGTCTGGGAAGAGTAAGCCCTCTGTAGGAGTAACCATGAGGCCAATGAAGTAATATTTTCCCAGGGGACCCTCCCCAAACTCCCTGTTTTGAGAGGAGCACCCAAGTGGGTTTGTCCCGGCAAAGTGGCATGGCCTTAGAGAAGAGTGTTGGAGCAAGATGAAACTGGTTTTGAAGTTCATCTCTGCCACCTACAAGCCTGGATGACCTTAGGCAAGACACGTGACATCTTTGAACTCGAACTCACTATAACATTGAGCAAATAAACCCTACTTTGGTAGGTTATTATTGAAATTAGAAAAACACATGTTCATGAATTCACTCACTAAACATTTACTGAGAGTCTACTATGTCCCAGGCACTGAGCTAGGCCTTATTCAGAACAGAACCCACCCGCAAATGGTTCCTGCTCCAGTGAGGTCTAGACCCCAGTGTGCGTAAACAAATAAGATAATTACAGATCGTTATAAATGCTATATGTATGATACGCAAGAGAATAGGATAAGGAGCAGTGGAGGGTGTTATTTAACTAAGGTCGGCTGGGAAGACCTCTCTGAGAAGCTGGCATTTAGTAGACCCTGACTCATAAGGAGCCAGTCCTGGGGAGCCCTGAAGGAAGCCATCCAGGTAGAGGGCCTCAGATGGGAACAAGCATGGTCTCTAATTGGCCCGCAAGGTCTGTGTAGCCTGGAGGGTCCTGAGGAGTGGGAGGCAAGGTTGCGGAGATGGGCAAGTGTCAGAGCCCATGGGGACCCGAGGGCCGTGGCACAAAGCTGGGGTTTTATGTCAAGTGTCATGGGAAGACACTGGGAGGCTCTGCACTGGAGAGAGAAATTAGCTGACTTAGAATGGGTGAGAAGGAACCCGGCAGCCGCGATGCCTGTCGGTAGGGAGGCCAAAGATTGCTGCGGCTCGCACCGGGTGGTACAGGAGGAGGGAAGGGGACAGATCCAGGAGGCACTCTGGAAGGACTGCCAGCAGGGTCTGTGGGTAGACTGGATAAGGGCCATGAGGGCAAGGGAGGAATTAAAGGTGACCCGTGCTCTGGGGCTATGACAACCAGGTAGACCCTAACATCATCTACTGTTGTATAAAGAGTGGCGGAAGAACAGCTCCACTGTGGAGATGCAACGGCAGAGGAGCCTGTCCGACATCCCCGTGGGGGGATCCAGGGACAAAGGGGAAGTACGGGTTTGCAGTGAGTGGACTGTCCGGGCTGGAAAGAAGTTTGGGAGTCATCCACGTTTCGATAGCACTTAAAAGTCCAGACAGTGGTTGAGATGCTCTAGGGAGCCCTGGAATATAAAGTACAGTGCACTCAATAAAGGCTGTAATAATAATGACCGTACACAATAAATAATGAATACGGCGAGGTGGCAGCCCAACCGCCCTGCACCCTCTTCATTTGTTCCCGGGGACCGAATCCACATCAAACAAAGGACTCTGAGAGCTCCAGAACCCCGTCCCCTCGCCCTGGGGACCTCACCTGCTGAATTCTTCCCTCCTTCAGTGCAGCCAGTCCCCCAGCCCAGAGAATAGGCCCAACTGACTCATTTGTGGCTCCGACTGTGAAAGGAGCCCACCTGCCTAGCCCCGGGGGCGCATGCACCTAACAGGAAGAGGCGGTGCTATAAATAATGATGGCCGCCTCATCAGGCCCCTAGCTGTAGACACTACCCAGCTCCACTCCGTCCCCTGGGCTGCAGCTGGTTTAAAAGGTTGTTATCTGATATTGTTTTAGTAACTAGGTATTTCTATGTCCTCCCCCCGGCCTCCACTTTTCTAATCTCTGCTCCATTATTAAGCAGAGACCTTTCTCCCTGTGCAGTAACCCACCATGAAGGGCCATGGCGGTCCCAGGGGCCAGAGCAGGGGGCTGAGCTATTAGAGAAGCAGCAGCCTGCCCAGTCTATGGACCAAACTAGGGCTGGGAGGAAAAGAAGGAGCTCTGGCATCCTGCTGTACCCCTCCTGTGCCATGTAAACGAGGCAGGCTGCTTAACCTCTGCGAGCCTGTTTCCACACCGAAAACCAGGAAGACATGGAGAAGGGGAAGCTGATAAGTACCCCGTGCGTCCTCTGTACTGGGAACGCGGTGGTTCTCGTTTCATTTAACCCTCAGGCAGGTATCCCCGTCCCCATCCCATCGATGAGGCTTCTGAAAGCTGGCCCGCCTGTGTCTTGGGTTCCTGAGGCTGGGACGCTCTGGCACATTGCGGCTGAGGTCAGGCCGTCCCAGGCGGCATTTGGTGACGCCAGCCTCTGCCTGAGATTCTGAATCCAGTAGGATCCGAAAATGTTGTGCCTGCCTGGGTCCCTGTACAAAGCGGTCAGCGTTATCCTGGCCTTCCGGGGTGGGCAACTCCTTCTGAACACTGCTCAGGTGACCCGAGGGGTGCACTCCGTTTTGTGAGCAAGAGCTACCCCCCTGCTCTGCTCTGCCAAGGGATGGCATCCTCTTCTCTGCCCCGTGCCCTAATGCAGTACACTTAGAGTGGGCAGGCTGGGCTGTGTTTTCCTAATCTCCCCCGCTCCACCCCCATGAATGTCCTGGGCACCTGCCTCGCTCAGACTGGTTATCCACAGACCCTGGACATCAGGTCTGGAGTTGGACTAATGTCATGATGTCTCTCTCCAGACTGCTCGCCCTCCTCAGGGAGGCCAGAGCTCACCCTCTCAACATCCACACAGCTGGCCCACCTGTGCCAGTCACTGGAGAACAAGCTTGGGCAGTGGAAACTCTTTAACGACCTTATCTGATTCTCCCACTTGACCTATTCTTTCTATTCGCTCTGTCAAATGCACGCACCCAATGCCCACAGCCTTGTGACAGCTCAAGGAGACTCTTACACTTGTGTCCCATGAGCGAAGTAGACTAATTACCCGCAGTACGCTGTGTGTGTCCCCACAACTATTTGCCAGTTGTATATGTTATTATAAATACGTAATTTAATTAGCTATGAATAAACCTATTAAGTATAAATGTGGAAAAGAGCTGTTGCTTCTATGACACGGAGTTGAATGCTTTGGAAAGATAAAAGATGCAAGTTGCTAAGAAATTGCTCATGTTTTGGACAGGGTAAGACAAAGCTAAAAGATCAGAAACAACAGCACTAAAAATCTAACAAATTTTGCACTCAAAATGCTTGAGGGTCTTCAAGCTCTTGCTCCACTAAAAGAAGCCAGAAGTGGCCACTGTCGAGGGTGTGCTTTAGGTGATCAGAGCAGAGTGACCCCTGAGCACTTAGCTGACCTCAGAAGTGATTCAAGGTGGGATACGGGCTTAACCCTCCCAGGTTCATCCGTGGACTCTTCTTAGGGGATTCAGGACAACAATTCTTGCTGTTATTCCCTACTGAATCTATCCTGAAGGCCACGGTCCCAGCAGCTGCCTGCAGCCATCTTGGTAAGGTCACGCAGAGGGTCTGGGAGAATGGCATTACCCCAGAGGGAGTGACCAACAAGGCAGAGAGAGAAAGCAGATCCATGGCCCTGTCTGATCTTCCTGGTCCACTGGGAGAGTCACAAATTCCCTCTTGGTTTAAGCCGTGTTGGGTGGGGCTTTCTATCACCTACCTAGCTTTCTCTCTTCTATGAACTCTCTTCCAGTCCAGCTTTCTAGACAACTTCTCCTTATCGTTCTTCTCCAACATCAAAGCTAACACTGTGGAACACATCTCATCCTTCCAACAGCCCTGTGAAGTAAGTACCACCATGAGGAAACTGAGGCACAGAGACACTCAGTGACTCTCTCAAGGCTACACAACTTGTAAGAGGCAGAGGCAAGATCTGGACCCATTTAATCATCCCTCTGGTTAGAGTTCATCGAACCCTGGAGGCCCACGGCCTCAAACGCACCACGTGGCCCATGATAGCTATGGGCATAGCATGACAGCAGGCCTGCTCTGTGGATTCATTATTTTCCCACGAGGAGACCTGACTCTGTGCCTTATACAAATGTCCATTATTGAAAAGGCCACAGGTATGTACCCCACTGTTCAGTAGTCCATTTTCCCCACTATGTGATAAATAACTTGAAGCCAAGAATGTGTCTTATTCCTATTTGTATCCCCAGAACCTGACACATAGTAGTTGCTTAATAAATGTCTAGCAAACTGAACTGTCCAAGCTGGGCCTCCACTTTGTATGTTTCACTTGCTCCGCCCTCCACCAAACTGCTCCCTTCAAAGATCAGCTTCTCCAAGGACTCTCCCTGCTGCGTCTAGATGTGAAGACCACCCCATGCCCCAGCATCAGGACTGTACTTCTCTCCCCCATCCCACCATCTGCGTCTATTTCCCTTCCCTGTGAAGCACAGAACTTTGCATCCCGGTAACCTTCACCGCACATTACCACAGCAGTACCCTCAAGGCAGTTTCTTTGCTCCAAAGTCCCCCGCTCCGAATGAAGGTAAATTACCACCCAGGGAGCAGTGGTGCCTTTGCATGTGGCCTCGGGGTCCAAACAGCTGAGCTTCATGCGGGTGATTAATTGATAAAAAATGATAAGAGTCTCCTCTCAGTTATGCTCTTTAAGTTAAAATATAACTCTTTGTTAAAACAGCCAAGGCAGAGATCCTAAGTAGCATTAATCATGTCCACATTTTAAAATCTGATACATAATTTAAGAACAAGAGGCAAAGAAAGATAAGCACTTAAGTATGATTTGGTATCTTTTTGTTAAACCTCGACTCATCGATCAATGCCTCACCTAACCCTCATCTTCTCCCCTGGTTGCAGCAGAACTCCTCCTTCAAATCTCCCTGAATTTTACCTTTAGAGATGAGGTCTTTGCTAATGGTCCTCAGGGTACACATTCTACTGGTTCCAATTCTCCCCCAGTGCCCCCAGCTCCATTTCCACTACAGGCAGAAGGGACTGTTGGTACCAGAGCCCCTGGAAAGGGGACTCCAGCACGCGATGCCCACAGCATTTCCCTTAGATGCCCCAGGAGACCAGCCTACTGTCCCCTCAGCCTTCTCTCCTCACTGCCAGCACAGGACCCAGTAAGGCGTGACACGGCACGGCACTCCCCAGTCAAGCATTCCCCAAGATTCGGTCTTTGGCCATCTACTTCCTCTGTGCTCCCTCTTAGAGCAGTTCACCCATTCCTTCATCTGAGTGAGTCACCATCTTTTGCTTCTCTGAACTTTTGACCAAAATCTTGAACCCAGTTCCAAGGTCGAGATTAACTACCAGGGTCAGGAAATCGCAGCCCAGGGAGATAGGGGGACTCTCCATTCCCACCACCAAGTCAAATCTGAATGGCCAACTCTGAACGAATTAAGCACCTTTCCATGACACTTCCCAACACCGGGCTTGGGGCCAGAGTCATGTGGTGTCTGTCTTCTTACCCTTGAAACAGAGTCAGCTTCTGAAGCTTGTTGCCTTCCCCTTCTCAAGGCCACTGGCGCCTCTCACTCCCTTTCGCCTACCTGCTTTTTCCAGCCTGGGACCTCGGGGTGCTCCTGGAGCTCCTGCGGCAGCTTCCTACCTGACCCCTGCCCAGCTCCCGCTTGCTCCTCTCCCATTCTCAGTGGAAGGGCTAAGTCCCCAGGTATTCAGTGATATATTGGTGCTGGTGTTCCATAGCCCCAGACTGGCCTGCATGGCTCAGATTCCTGCCTGCCAAAGGGAGGTTTTCTGCCCCTTTGGAGTTGCCCGAGGGACAGGACGTCCTTGCCAGAGAGTTTGGGTGTCTGCCCCCCTTGGAAGTCCTGCTCCCAGGGTAACAATACCCAGGGCTGGGTCCACATATGAGTCTCTGGGAGCCTAAAGTGTGTGACTCTGCCCTGTAGAGATGGGTCTTCCCTCCACATGCCGATGAAAACAAATTTGCAAGTCTGCCGCCCTAAGACCCAGCTCCCCATGGTACTGAAGTGCCTTATAAAGACCTAGAAGAATACCTTGCCAGCTGCCCAAGGATCCTCCTTGGTCCTGGAAACCTGAAAAAAATCAGCATGAGCTTTGGAATGAACAGATCATGCTCCAACTCTATCCACTCTCAGCTCAGCAACGGCCAACTCAAGACACCTGCCCAGATGACCCTAGGACCTTAGGAACCTTCCAGAGCTTGACCATCACACTGGGCAGAAGGCAGCAGGTACTGGGCATAAGAGAAGCGGTCCCTCCCTGTGGGCAGCTTTTCTAAGTCCTTGGCCCTTTCCAGCCCAGCCCTGAGAAGTAAAAAGCCCACTTGGTCCAGCCTCCAGTGACTGACACTCCTTGGGTGATGTTTTTGTTAAAATCAAACACAAATGGAGACCCGCCTTGAAAATCCCCTGAGCAGACAAAACCACCATTTTAGTCACACAAGCAAAGCCTGATTTAGCTTATTTTGCAAGACAAGTGAGGCTAAGTCAACCTGAGCCACTTCCTACTAAAGCCTCTGAAAATCTAAGTGAAACTTAAATTGTTCCCCCAAGTTGATATGATGTAACCAGTAAACAATTCACTTCCATTTAAGAAAATTCTAATATTCTAACCAATCACCGTGAAGAATAGCTCTGCTTTCATACTACTTCATAACAATATTATATCCAAGTCTCATTCCATGTTGGTCTGAGTGCTCCCCGTTCGCAAACTGTCTTTTTCACGTGTGCACAATAAACTTTTACTAATTAGTACTTCAGTGATTCACTAGTTTTTACTTCTTTTTTTTCTGAACTTTGACACTTTCTTTGCCACATGCAATTGCATTCAAAATTTAAAATTCTGCAAAAGTTAAATTTCTAACTTGTTCTCAACATACCATCCACTCAAAATATCTAGAAAGGGGAGGATCGGGGAGAGAGAGAGAGGTATTTCTCAGCAGCTGGTCCACCCTGTCCCAGCCTCTTGCCCACTGTCTGGGGCTGGTGTTGCCTGGGACTCAGTGTGAGGACAGGGGCAGGAGGCCTCTGCTCACCCTCCACTAGGATATGCTGCTGCCCCTGGTTCTGTCCTAGCTCAGACTGATCCCCGTTTCTTTCTCATTAAGCACCTCAAAGATTTCTTATTTTAACAAGCCCCAGTGAGAAGGTCCCACCCTTCTCCAGATAACTCCGTTTCTTAGCTTATCCTTCGTGTATGCATTATTACACGGAGCCATGTGAAATTGCCAATATTCAATCATTCTGAACTTTAAAAATGTGATTTCATATGGTTTAATCCAATACAAGCAGGTGTGAATATAAAGTCTAATTACCCCCTTTTTTATTCAAAAGGTAACATATTAAATACTCTGTTTTGCATCTTGCTAGTTTGACTTAATAAATCTTGGCAATCTTTCCAACTCAGGTCATTGAGAGCATCCTTTTTGGCTTTTTTTTTTTTTTTTAACAGCTGCAGAGTATTATTCCATTGTGTGGATGTTCCATTAGTTATTCAACCAGTCCCCTATGATGGACATTTGGGTTGTTTCCAATCTTTTGCTATTATAAACAATAGAGCAAAGAATTATCTTGAACATCATTTTGCACAAGTATATCTGCAAGATAAATTCCTAGAAATGGAACATCGGGGTCAATGGGTGTATGTATTTGTAAATTTGATAGATTTTGCCAAAAGGCCTTCATTAAGAATGTGCTAATTTACATTCCCACTAGTGATGTTTGAGAGTTCCCAGATCAGTGATTCTTAACATTTTTCCTTTAGATCAGTGTTTTCCAAAGTGCAGGTTGTGACTCATTACTGAGTCACAAAATCAATTCCGTGGGTTGCAATCAGTATTTCTTAATGAAATAAAATAGGATAGCACATAATAGAATTAAGAAGAATAAAACAGAAAATACTACATTGCGGGGACCCAGCGCAAAAGTGGCAGTTTGAGAAACACCCAGACTATATGTGAAAGAGATTCATTTGCTAATCTGGGGGGATTGGCTGGAGGGGAAGTGGATAGCTGGGACTCTCTATGGAGACAGAGGTGCTGGTGGATGCTGCTGTTGTGCTGTCCACCGACCCTGTTAACACAGGTGGGCACACGCGGACGTGGCACCCTCCTGCTGCCTTGCTAAGGCTGGCAGAAGCGAGGACTTGTGGTGGTCCCCCAAGCCCTGGCTGAAGCCAGTGCGTGTGAGCTGTGCGGCATTCTCCTGCTCCCTTGCGAAAACC
Organism: Ursus arctos; assembly: GCF_023065955.2. Taxonomy (NCBI): domain Eukaryota; kingdom Metazoa; phylum Chordata; class Mammalia; order Carnivora; family Ursidae; genus Ursus; species Ursus arctos. The sequence continues at coordinate 27,269,005 of NW_026622875.1, forward strand.
CACAGGCCCGTGCAGACAAGGCACACTTCTCTCCTGCTAAAGCCAGTGGGTGCACAGACACGGCATTTTCCCAACTGCCTTGCCAAAGCTGGCAAGTGTGCGCCACCCCATACGTTCTCCAGCTGCTTCAGTAAAGGCAGTGGGCACATGCAATCCACATGGGGGGTGTCCCTTGATCACTTGGCCCTGGTGGCCAAGGGGGCTTGCATTCCTGGGCTCCACAGGACTGTAACAATTGGAAAGACAGTTCTTGGCAGGCCACCACCCTCAGGACACGGCACAGAGAGCAGATGGAAATGCACCATCAGTCTTCCTGTGGAAAAGGCCCATTTAACCTGTCCTAGAGCTTCAGTCTGAGGGACAGGCGTTGGGTTTGCCACACAGTCTTAGGGAATGCAAGCAAGGAGATACTGTTCCTGCACACTCCTGTGACCTTGCTACAGGTCAAGAGTACCTCCCAGAAAGAAGATTATGCCCTTGTCTGGAGCCCCAATTTTTATAACTGTCACCTGGGGGCCACCTCCAGGTCTCCTGGTCTAGAGGCCCACAGGGATTATGGTTACAGCCCTACAGGACTATATATATTTGCATAATTTAAAAGCTGCTTCCTGAGTGTCTCACTGCCAATCAACCTGAAACTAAGTGCTAAATGAGATCTCTCCCTTTGGAACGCTGACATGCCTTGGCACACCCTCAACAATGGGGTTATATTAAGAATAAATCAAGTTGTTTAAACAATTACAAAGGTTCAGGAGACAACCAAGATCTAGGGGAAAGTTGAACAATAAGGTTCATCACCTACACAAGGCCACTGCTTCAAGACTGGGAGAGTACTGTTTCGCCTAACACATGGAAATAAACACAGTCAAGAAAAATGAAGGAACAGAGGAATATGTGCCAAACAGAAGAACAAGATAAAACCTCACAAATGGACTTTGATGATACAGAGATAAGTAATCTACCCCAAAAGAATTCAAAGCAATGGTTATGAAGATGCTTGCTGAACTCAGGAGAAGAATGAATGAACACAATGAGAACTTCAACGAAGAGATAGAAAATATAAGAAAGCACCAAACAGAAGTCCAGAAGAATACAACAATGGAACTGAAAAATACACTAGAGGGTTCAATAACAGACTGGATGAAGCAGAAGAACTGATCAGCAAGCTGGAAGACAGGGCAAGGGAACTCACCAAAACAGAGCAGAAAAAGAAAAAAAAAATTTTAAAGTGAAGATAGCTTAAGGAACCTATGGACAATGTCAAGCAGAATAACATTCACATTATAGAGGTCCCAGAAGGAGAAGAAAGACAGAAGCAGAAAACTTATTTGAAAAAAATAATGGCAGAAAGTCCAGAACCAGATGGCTTCACTGGTGAGTTTTACCAAACATTAAAAAATTTAGTATCTATCCTTCTCAAACTCTTCCAGAACATCAAAGAGTATGGAATGCTTCCAAACTCATTTTATGAGGCCACATTACCTTAATACCAAGATAAAGACATTACAAAAGAGAAAATTGACAGCCGATATCCCTGATGAACATAGATGCAAAAATCGTCAACAAAATATAAAGCAAACCAAATGCAACAATACATTAAAAGGCTCATACGCCATGATCAAGTGGGATTTACTTGTGGATGCAAGGATGGTTCAGCATCTGCAAATCAGTCAATGTGATACATCATACTAACAAAATGAAGAATAGAAATCATATGATTATCTCAGTCGATTCAGAAAAAGCATTCTATGAAATGCAACATCCATTTACAGTAAAAACTCTTAACAAAGTGAATATAGAGGGAATGTGCCTCAACACATAATAAAGATCATATATGATAAGCCCACAGCTTATAACATCATATTAAATGTTGAAAAGCTGGAAGCTTTTCCTCTAAGTTCAGGAACAAGACAAAGATGCTCACTCTCACCACTTTAATTCAATGGTACATTGTACTGGAAGTCCTTAATGGTGCAATTAGGCAAGGAAAGAGAAAAAAGGCATCCAACTGGAAATGAAGAAGTAAGACTGTCACTATTTGCAGATGATATGATTTTATATACTGAAAACCCTAAAGACTCCCCCCCAAAAAACTATTAGAATAATAAATATCTTTGGGGTAAATAGACACAGACGTAGTGAAAAGAAGGGGCACATGCACCCCAATGTTCATAGTGACAATGTCCACAATAGCCAAACTGTGGAAGGAGCCGAGATGCCCTTCAACAGACAAAGGGATAAAGAAGATGTGGTCCATATATACAATGGAATATTACTCAGCCATCAGAAAGAACGATTATCCACTATTTGCATCTACATGGATGGAACCGGAGGGGATTATGCTAAGTGAAATACATCAAGCAGAGAAAGACAATTATCAGATGGTTTCACTTACATGTGGAACATAAGGAATAGCATGGAGGACAACAGGAGAAGGAAGGGGAAAATGAAGGGGGGGGGAATCAGAGGGGGAGACAAACCATGATAGACTATGGACTCCGGGAAACAAACCGAGGGTTTCAGAAGGGAGGGGGTGGGGGGGATAGGTTAACATGGTGATGGGTATTAAGGAGGGCATGTATTGCAATGAGCACTGGGTGTTACACGCAAACAATGAAACATGCAACACTACATCAAAAACTAATGAAGTACTGTATGGTGACTAACATAACAAAATAAAAAGAGAGAAATGAGAAATAACGGCTATTAAAAAATTTAATTTAATTTAAAAAAAACTAACATAAATTCAGTAAAGTGGCAGGGTACAAAATCAATACACAAAAATTGGCTGTGTTTCTACACACTAACAATGAACTACCAGAAAGAGAAATTAAGAAAATACCCCATTTACAATTGTACCAAAAATAATAAAATACCTACAAATAACTTTAACCAAGGAGGTGAAAGACCTGTATGCTAAAAACTGTAAGTCACTGATAAAAGAAATATGAAGAAGACACAAATAATTGGAAAGATATCCCATGCTCATGGATTAGAACTGATATTGTTAAAATGTCTGTATTACCCAAAACAATCTACAGATTCAATGCAACCCCTATCAAAATTCCAACAATATTTTTACCAGAAAAAGAATACACATCCTCACATGTGTATGGCACCACAAAAGCCAAAGCAATCATGAAACAGAAGAACAAATCGGAGGCATCATGCTTCCTAATTTCAAATTATATCACAAGGTGACAATAGTCAAAACAGTATGGTATTGGCAATAGAACAGACACTGATCAATAGAACAGAATAAAAAATCCAGAAATAAACCCATACATATATGGTCAATGAAATTACCAAAAAAGGGAGGCAAAAATATACAGTGGGGAAAGGACAGTGTTTTCAGTAAATGGTGTTGAGAAAACTGGACAGCTATATGCAACAGAATGAAACTAGACCACAGCAAAGGAAACCATCAACAAATGAAAACACAACCAACTAAAAGGGAGCATATATTTGCAAATCATATATCCAATGAGAAGTTAATATCCAAAATATATAATAACTTCTAAAACAATAGCAGAAAAACAAACAATCCAATTAAAAATGGGCAGAAACAGGAACAGACATTTCTCCAAAGAAGACATCCAGATAGCCAACAGACACGTGAAGAGATGCTCAACATCTCCAATCATCAGGGAAATGCGAACCAAAACCACAATGAGATACCACCTCACACCTGTCAGAATGGCTACAATCAACAATACAAGAAACAACAAGTGTCGGCAAGGATGTGGAGAAAAAGAAACCCTCATGTACTGTTGGTGGGAATCCAAGCTGGTGCAGCCACTACGGAAAATAGTATAAAAGTTCTTCAAAAAGTTAAAAATAGAACTACCATATGATCCAGCCATTTCACTTCTGTGTATTTATCTGCAGAAAATTAAAATAGTAATTTGAAACGGTATCTGTCCCTTTATGTTCATCACAGGATGATTTACAATAGCCAAGATATGGAAACAGTCTGTGTCCGTTGAATGAATAAAGAAGATATGGTGCACGCACGCGCACATGCGCACACACACACACACACACACACAAATACTACTCAGCCATAAAATGAATAAAATCTTGCCATTTGTAACAACATGGAAGGACTTCGATGGAATCAGGCTAAGCAAAATAAATCTGAGAAAGACAAATACCATATGATTTCACTTACATGTGGAATTTAAGAGACAGAACAAATGAACAAACAACACAAAACAAAAATCATAGATACAGAGAACAGAATGGTGGTTGCCAGAGGGGAAGGGGGTGGGGGAGTGGGAGAAAGGGATGCAGGGCTCGGGAGCACAAATTTCCATTTATAACATAAGTAAGTCACGGGGACATAAGGTACAGCATGGCGGCGAGAGTCCGTCCTATTGTAGAGAATACTCGAATGGCGCCAAGAGAGTAAATCCTGGTAACTGTGAATGATGACAGATGGTAACTGCGGTGACCATGGATGACCGGCAGATTTACCGTGGGGACCATTTCACAATTTACACAAATAGCGAATCATTATGTTGCACACCTGAAACCAATGTGATGTTACATGTCAATTACACCTCAATAAAAGAATTTTTTTAAAAAAAGAAAATGCCATATTGCTTTGCATGTTTGGAGAACTTTCATTTCAGAGATGAGATATAGATGTAGATAGAGATATACCCAGAAAACACACACACAAAGTCACACACAGACACACACACACACACACATTCATGCATGCATACATACACACAGACATACATACACAGGGGTGTGAGACAGATCAAGATAGGAATTTTTTTACCATACACCATGGTCAAGAAATTTAAAATCTTAGTTCTTGAACCTCTTTAAGAATCTGAGGAAAACTGCAGAAACTCTTCTGACAAAATGTGTCAAAAGTCTCTGACCTCTGGGAGGCCCGTGCAGGACCCCACATACACTACATTGCCCTGGGCAACAACTGGGAGTCCAGCAAGGACAGGCCGGTGGGGGGTGGGGGGGCAGGGTTTGTCTTCACGTCCACCACAGCCAGCCTAGCTGGCAGTGAATGGGCGTTCCCAAGACATCTGCCGCACCGAAGAAATGAACAACTGTTTCCTCCTGACACATCACCTCCGGGTGCCTTCTACTGCTCCCTCGTTTTCTCCGCCACGGTGAGACGGTCCCCCACCTACTGCTTTGGTTCTTATGAAAAGTAAGGAGAAAGAGCAGATTTGGGGGAGGTAGAATAAGTAATATCTCTCCTTCGAGTCCACTGATTTCTTTTTTCCTCTGAGCTATGGCTCCATCGAGAAATACAGCCATCAGAGAAAGAGCGGGTGGGGCGGCGGAGGGAGGGAGGGGGAGCAAACTAGAATGAGAGGAACCGGCAGTGCGTGTGCAAATGTATCCCAACAAACGGAGGAAAGGCCAGCCAGTGAGCTGAGGGAAGAAAACAGCCAGCCCGTTTTCTGAAGTCAAGAAGCCCTTCCTGACAGCTGAGAACAGGGGCCCAGGTCTTCCGGAGCCTTCTCCTGACACTGGGATTGCCAAGCACAGTTCAGAAGCCACGGAACAGGCGATTAAAGGAAAGCAGGTGGACAGCACCTCACACAAAAGCAACTAACAGAGGGTCTCAGAAGAGGGTAGAGGAGCGAATAAACATACACAGGCCCAATGCTGGGGCAGGGGTTGCCCCTGAGCCACCATCTCTGCTGTTCTTAGCAGAACAGAGGACAGAATGCGCCCCGTTCCTGAAGTGTTTTCCCAATGAGACAGCCTTCATGCTGACAACAGCGGAGGCACTGTGATGTCCCCCGGCCTGCCCCCCGGCCCCACCTGCCTGCCACCCTCCCCCTGAATGAACACTAACTCCAGGCTGTGAAAAGGAACCCAACCGTGTTGCCCACTGTTATTCTCCGTTTTATGCAGGAGGTGGTTGGGACAAGGGACACAGTCTGGGCAGAGGACGAATGACACACAGCGGGTCTGCTTTTCCTGGTCTCCGCATTAAATACGAAGCTGGGTAAGAAGATAACAACGTTAGAGAGAAGGAACAATGCTTGGCAGGGCGTGCCACACCTGTTCTATTTCCAGGCCCTGAGGTGAAAGAGGAAATTCAAAATGCTGAGTTTCTTTCCCCAGCCTTGTTCCAGGAGCTCAGGAATAATAGCCACTATTCCCCGGAACCAAATACAGTAAAAGACTGTTAAGTCTTTAAAAACCCAACACAAATATTGATTCTCCTTTTACCTAATTTCTTCCTTCTTTTGTTCCTGGTGGTGCTAGCTGGCACTTAAGAGCCCTGGGTTTAAAAGACTAGCGCACATGAGGTCATATTGATTTTCACCTAAGAACTCGCCTGCTCTTGAAGTGAGCTTACATCAGGTAAGCGGGGGTCCAGGTTATGGCCCGGTGGTCCCAGCCTCCGCAGGCAGGGAATGCTGGACAGAGACAGAAGGGGCTCTTTCACACACTGACACTTTGTTCCTGTCAAAACAGAACTCTTCCTTAGAAGAGTGAAATATAAAATTCTTCAAGTTTAAAAGTTGAAGAGTAATTATAAAAAGTCATGGATAAAAAGATAAGCAAAGGTCAACCACTACCCTTAAAAAAAAAACCCGGTCAACTACACAAGAAAGATGCAACTTCAGGCTATTTTTAACTGATACCATGACTTCTACAAAGGAATTGAGATGGCTGTGTGTATCAGTAATTGCAACGGGATGGGAAACAGATCCATCGAGGCCAACATACAGACTTAGAGGAGCAGCAAGAAGACATGTCTAAGTGGGCCGTGGGGACTGGGTGGCCAGGGACAGCTTTACAGAAACATCTTATTACTTCCAGCAGTTTACCAGTTAGCTGGGAGACAGGAGTGGCGGAATAGAGGGCCTTTTACACGCAGGCATGGTGAGAGATGAGGGAAGACAGGTAGGAGGGCCCAGGTGACATGAAGCCATGACTGCCAGGTCTTCCAGATCAGGGGAGCCTAGGACCCACTCCAGCGGATGTCCAGGGTACCTTGTAGTGAACACACACACACACACACACACACACACACAGCGGTTCTCACAGCCATACCACCAAGGACAGCCCCAAGTTCCATCCTAAGTGGAAGGAACACAGCACCCACAAATGTCCGTGTGATTTTGAGGCCAAGTGACTCTGTCAGGTGTGGTGCATGCAAAGTCCTGAGTGTGTCCTGCAGACCGTCCTACTCTGGGCCCCAGGAGGACAGCCTCTGCCAGCTTGTACCCTCTGGGAGCCCCTTTGCCTCCAGGAGGAGGAACAAGAGGGTTACCGACTGTGCCACAGAACTGAGCAACTCAGCAAGAGAGATGTCCTGCTCCCAGGGCCCCAAGCCAGCCTTCAGTTTCTTGATCCCCAAACCCCAAGATCTGCAGCAGCCTGTCCAGCTGACCCTCCAGCCACTCCGTGGCCAAGGCTGGTGCTGCCAGGCCACCAGACCAAATTGGCTGCTGTGGTTGGGGGCACTTTAATCAGTGTTCTATTTTAATTGATGATATGTTTTAATTGGTGTTTCGATTTAATTAAAGTTTTATTCTAATTGGGTATCTATTTTTTTTTTAACTTAAAAGATTTAAGCCAAAGGAAGAATAACAGCCTGTCCAGAAATCTACGACCAAACAAGCCAGTATCCCTGGGGGAAAACTGTGGTTAAGACAGGCGAAAGTCTATTTAAGGGCTCCAGAGAGACAGACTGAGGAAATCCATGGGATACATACCTCTGACCTCTTTGGGTCCAACTCAAACTGCTCCATCTCCCCCTCTGCTGACCCCAACTACAAACCTGCTCAGTCGCTCCTTCCCCAGAGAGCCAGGTGCTTCTCCGGGACATCCACTCCTGTGCTAGACACCCAGGTGGTGTTGCCACTGAGCCCACCACCCTTTGCGCTGGACCCCATGCTCCCGGCAGGCAGGGAAGGCCCTGGGCAAGCCCTATGCTGTCTTGCTTCCCAGCGCGTCCCGCCCTCACCCAGGACGGTCAGCGGTATCTGAGACTCAGAATGGACCGCGTGAGGGGCAGCAGTGAGACCGACACGGACGTTCTAAGGACTCCCTGTAGAGCAGAGCCCCTATCCTAGGCCTGGCTGGGAGGCTGCTAAGTATTTCGGAGGGCTCCTCGTCACCCCTCCAAAGTGAATACTTTAGGCAGATATTGAGAGGAAGGCCAGGGACCACCACCACATCACGCACGAGTCATTCTTTTAGCCCAACAGTGCTGAACACATCTTTCCCACCTCCGGGGGGTGTTCTCTTCCTGTCTCTCCCTGTCCCTCACCCCCACGCCCCATCCATTCCCTGACTCTTCCACATACCTTCTTTCCAGGACAGCTTCCTTTTCTGGAACCTGGCATGGCTCCTTCATTCTGCGATCTGTTGCCTCCTGTAAGCTGGCCCTCTAACTTGGACTGCTGAAACTCAGGTCAATGTTCTATACGTAGAGGTGCACTGCCTCCTTGTCCCCGCTGACGTGGCTCCCATCCCACCATGTCAGGAAGCTGCCTTGCCGAAGTCACTCTTTCCACCCCCTTCGCTGCTGATCTCAGCCACATCCCATGCACTTGACGGCTTTCTACTCAAGCGCCCTGGCCCTCACCAACTCTAGAATGACACGATCAACTTTCTACTTCATTGTCTTCTTTTTCCTGGTCCAGAATCACCCCCTGCTACTCCGGACCCCAATGTGGTTCTGCGTGTATATATTCCCCCCAGACCCACTCCCCACTCCATTCACAATTCCTACACCCACAAACCCAGCCCTGCTCTCCTCCTGGCACTCCAGTCCACTGATTTCCTCCCATGTGCCCCATTCTTCACGCTCTGCCCTCCTCACCACGTCTGGTACACCCAGGCAATCACCAGCCGCTTCCTGGGGAAACACAACAAGTAAAACAGGCAGCAAACGCACGCATGCAGATTAAACAGTGAGCCCCGAAGTACTGCTTTCATCCTATTAAATCCGGGGTGAGCCGGGGAGCGTGGTGGGTGTGACGACTGCTGACAGGCTCTAGTGTCACTCACAGCGACAGCACCAAGTAAGCTTTTTGGAATGCATTAAGTGGAGCTGTTTCTTATGCTGGGGTTAGGTTTGGAGGTCCCTATGGTCAAAACTGTCCTTGAGAAACCCCCAGGAAGGCACCATGCTGGAGACCACCATGTCATCTTTCCATGTCTCCAAGCAGCCCAGAAACAGATGGCCCCTTTCTTTGGCTGGGTGCCAGAGGAAGCAGTTGGTATACACTTAGGTGCCAGAGAACACAAAAACCACGCATCTTTAACACCAGAATCTTTAATGAGGGTGTGGGGAGAGATTTCAAGAATGGGAGGCTTATAGGAGAGAGGTGGGCTGAGAGGTCAGCAGAGCCTGTGCCCCTTACCGTGTGTGTGTGTGTGTGTGTGTGTGTGTGTGTGTGTGTGTATTTCTGCCCTTGCTGTTTTGTTAGAGCTGAATTATGGTCACTTACATGTGCGTGTGTTGCAACTCTGGACTTTGAACAGCTTTAAAGATATTCAGAAACAATCCACTCCTCAGACTTTACCAGAAGAAAGAAAAAGCCCTACGAAGGAAAGCTAAATACAGACATTCTTATCCCAATTTCATGAAACAGGGGAGTGGTTAAATATTACAGAGCCACTTGATGGCAATGACAAAGCGATCAAAAAATGAAAATTACAGAGATGATGTGGAGCAAGGAAAATACGAACATTAAATTTGTATGCATCTGGACAGACTGGAGGAGGGATCACCAAAAAATGAACTCGGGAATTTTATGATATAAATCATTATTGTAAAAAAGGAGAAAATTTGCAAATAAATGCCTGTTAATTGAATGAGGGATTGCTCTTGCGTAGGGAAATTCAAAGTCCTAATGGTGCAGCTGGCAGGCTCCACAGGGACAGAAGACAAGGTCTTGAGGCTCAGAAGGAAGATTCCATGAATCCTATTACTGGCTGCTGCAGGCTCCAGCAGAAGAGAGGGGTGAGGGTGGGGATCTCAGCCAGGGGTTTGGAGGCATCGGGCTTCACGGAGCAGCACCCTGGGACAGGCCCTGAAGCCTGGGACCACCAGACCCAGATCAGGGCACAGACCAGCCACACATCGTGATCAGAGCTAGAACAGGCTGGAAGCTCCTGCCACTCCCCAAGTTAACTTCGAGCAGGATGATTGGGGTGGGAGGTGCTGCCCAAATGAGTTTCCTTTACACCTTCTGATAACCACCACCCCAAGGCTGTGTTCGAGAAGAATTTTCTCTACTTGGCAACCATCATTTGATGGCTGCCCAGTGAGGCCTAAGGAGGAGAATTAACTAGAGCGGGAGGAAGGAGAGAAAACACTGTACCACATGTCCCTGGGTCAGCACCTAAAACAGTTAGCTAAGAGACGCTGACCAGAAAGAGGGCACAAGAAGTCAGGAGATGTTCAGGGTATTTTCCTGCCCCAAGGAAGTGGGCGAGAGGAAGAAAAAGCCCTCTAAACCAGAGGTGAAACCTCCCTGAATTCCTCCTCCCCTTCCCCCATGGGTCTCAGCTCATGTGACTGTGCAGGTGGGGAAGACTTGGATTCCCACGCTCCAGTGGGGACGGCGCAGTGCTTCTGAAGGGTCTGCAGGCTGGTCTTTGGGGACCAGCTGGGGGCGAGTCCTGGCTGGAGACGGGCTGGCTGGTCCCGGCTCCAGCCCCGTCGCTGACTCTGGTCACTCGCCCTCTCTGTGCTGTGTCGTTGCCTCAACCGTCAGATGGTTGGACTCGACCAGCTCTCAAGGGGACTTTCTTGTGCCTCTGTCTGTCATTTCCTGCTGTTATTTCTAGCAGCCTTTCCAAAGTAGAGAAGCTTTCCCGTGCCCTTTCCTGGAAGTGGTTTTTGGGTCAGGTTACGTAAGCTCCAGGCTCCTTATGTTGGGGCTGCTCTGTGGGCTGCTGATGGGAACAGATTTTAAATCACCCCTTGCCATGTTGAGTGCAAACACACCATCACTTCCGTGCCTAACAGCACCAGCCATCAATGAAACTTCATAGTTAGCAGATGTTCAGCCTTAATTACCTGGACATCAGATACATTCTCCCTGTTTAATTACTCGACTGTGGGAGCCCCAAATGCCCTCCCATGTGCCACTTTGAGTGCTCACATAAACACACTCGAAGCATTGCCCTTGATTCTGACCAATTAGAGAACCAAATGAGCACTTGGGATGATAGCAGGACAGGCTTCTGGGCCCCAAGCAAGGAGGGCATATCGCCCCAACCTACGGTGATATGCTGGCATTGACAATAATGACAATAATGTTGATGGGACCATAATGCTTGCAAGAGAAAGTTGTCAGCCCCAAGCAGTTCTGGGAGAGTTAGGTGGGGGGATGGAATAAGCCAAGGCCCCCTGGATGGCTTCCAGAAAGCCTGCCAAATTGGTATCGTCTTTCATGAAATCATCCCAGACCAGGTCAGACCCACAACTGCAGTAATTTTTGCTAACAACATTCACAAAGAATGATGTATAACCAAGATGCCAATGCGTGGCTTTCAAATCAAATGAGCACCCATCCAGGTAACTAGAAAACCTATATCGGCTCACCAGCACACTCTCTCTCCCTATAGACAAGCTACATGGAGAGTCACATTACCCAACAGGTACAGGCAGTTGCTGACAGAATTAAATATTTAGGGCACCTGGGTGGCTCAATCGGCTGGGCACTCAACTCTTGTTTTCAGTTCGGGTCATGATCTCCGGGTCCGGGGGTCTACCCTGGCCCCTCCCCTCATACCCCCCCATTCCTCCATGCTTAGCAGGGAGTCTGCTGGAGGATTCTCTCTCTCCCTTTACCCCAACCCTCCCCCTGCCATTGTATACACATGCATGTGTATGCATGCTCTCTCTCTCAAATAAATAAATAAATAAATAAATCTTAAAAAAAAAAAAAAGAATTAAATACTTCACAGTATCAGGCTCCAGGAGGCTCTGCCTTCGCCTCCACCCTAGGGATGTACCAGGCATCACTTCTGAACAGGTGCTTGGGACAAGCACCACCCCTCAGCATGGTGCTGGGATGGACACTGCCAGTTTTGTTTCTGTTTGCACAATTAACCACCCCCCCCTTATCTAGTGCCATCGGGCCCAACTTCCTTGCCCTCTGCTCAGGGGCACACGCCAAGCTGGCATCTAAACAGAAGAAGCCACTGAGTAGATCAAAGGCCAGCACCAAGCCCGGGACCGACACCCTCAGCCAGTGAGTGGCCATGACATAGCCAGCTGGTAAGCTGACCTGCCAACCAGAATGCCTGCATCGGACGACGAAGTAAGACCTGCCAGGCTGAGCAGCTAGGAGGAGCCTCGGCCAAGTGGAAGCCAAGCTGGAAGGAAGGAGGAACTCGGAGGGAGGGAGAACACTCTGACGGAAGAGGGAGAGCGCATGCCTGGGGGGAGCAGACAGAGGGGCCAGGCACGAGAGGAAACTCTGAGCCTCAGGCTGGGCAAGGAGCAGCCCGGGCTCTCCCGGGAGCCTGCCCCAGCGGAGCTCACCGGGCACTGCCCTCCTGGGGCTGGCTCGCCCAGCTTCCCTTGCCTTCCCGGCATCAGGCCCTTACCACAACCCCCTGCCCAGTCACTTGGGAGGGTCTCAATTCCCACACTTCCTTCTTGAGATTCATTTTACACAGCAGAAATTCACATCCTTCAGTGAGATGTGCAAAAAGTAAAACCTTTTTTTTTACCTTCCTTCTTGTCTAAACCAGTGCTGTCCAACAGAAATATAATGCAAGTCATATATATAATTTCAAGTTTTTCAGTAATCATATTATGACCAATAAAAGAGCAAAATTAATGTTAACAATTTATTTATCCCAATACGACCAAAATAGTGCCAGTTAAGCATGTACTCAATATAAAAATTACTAAGATATTTTATTCCTTTTTTTCATACCAAGTGTTCAAAACTATGGTATATTTAACTTACAGCAGCACCTCTCAGTTAGGACTGAGCTGGAGTGGGGTTCAGGGAAGTTGAGCTATCCTCATGGGGTACGGCCATCTGCTCCTGTCCCCACCCACCCTGAGGGCCAGGCCTGCCCTCTGAGGGGAGGCGGAATCCCCCGGCTCACCAGGCTCACGCTCGCCTGCCCAGGGTGCCTCCCGCTCCTGATGCAGCCACACTACAGGCCTGGCCCCACTCCCCCAAACCTGTCTGTGGGTCTCCAAGCCAATGGCAACCCCCCACCTTCCCCCATCCAAAGTGGGGCTCCGGGGCACTGGTACTCAGCTCCCCCTTGCCGCTTTCTCTTTTTGTCTCCCTCCAGGAACCAGAAGGGTTTCCTTATTTGTATTCCTGAGTGGCTCCTAGACCCTCGTCAATTAAGGCTGCTGTCTGTGGTCAGGCCACTTGACTTTGGATCTTAGCTCCATCCATTAGTAGCTACATGATCTAGAATAAGTTACTGGACTCCTCTCTTTCACTCTTGTGTCATCTATAAAATGGGCATAATCCCAATACTACCATCTCATAGAGCCACTTTGTGGACCGAATGGCAAATACCCGTAAAACACTGAGAAGAGTGCATGCTACTGGGTCTGGGCTCAATAACATGAGTTAGGACAACGGAGCAGAAACTTCTCTACCTCCCAGCTTCCTTTCTCCCTACTGTGCAGTATGTTTCCCCCTCGGTGGAAGGACTGCAGGGAAATAAACAAGCCTATAGATACAGAAAAATATATCAGGAATATTTCTTTTATTTTTTAAGATTTATTCATTCATTTATTTATTTATTTTAGAAGGCGAGAGAGCATGAGCGGGACGGGCAGAGGGAGAGGGAAAGAGAATCCCAAGCAGGCTCCACACCTAGCACAGAGCCCGACTAGGGGCTCGATCTCATAACCATGAGATCACGACCTGAGCCAAAACCAAGAATCAGACACTTAACTGACTGCACCACCCAGGCGCCCCTATCAGGAGAGATTTCTAAACTATCATTCCCATGACAGTTCATATACTCAATCAGGTCACAGACCGATCTGTAACCAGGAGTCAGCTTGGTGCTCTAAGGTGACTTCTAATATCTCTGCTCAGATGAGTGGCAGGTTGTCATTCAGAAGCTACACATTCCCCCCTCTTCTAACACTTCCTAGTTGCCCCAATGTTCTGTCTACAGGTTCAACAGGTAAGTTTCTTCCCATCTGACTGTGGCATCCAATGGGCACCTTTGAACTTCTTCCAGTGTGTTCAAAATCCCCTCGAGGACCTGCAGCAAGCCCGTCAGGGCAACTCCACCCCAGGGGTGCATGTCTCTCACCCCAATCCAGAGCCCCTAGTTTCTGGGCAGCCCCCCTGGACCTTGTCTAGGTTTTGGCTGCAGGCCTTGCCTCACTCTGGGTTCCAAAGCATGCTGGAAGTCTCTGCCTGAAATCTTACATTTTATTTTATTTATAACCCACTCTGTTCTAGAAGATGTAAGGTAGGTCTTACAAGAATTATGTAAAATACTGTGAGATATCTAAGCAACCATGTAAAAAAATATATGTTGTTATTTTATAAGCTACCAGACACTATATATAATGTGGTGAAAATGTCTGAATACTGTGCATGTGTGTGCGTGTGTGCCCACACCTATGTGTTGTGTGCTCATGCATGTCTAGGAAAGTCACAGGTAAGTGAAACACAACATTTAACAGATTGCCACAAGGAGGGGTCAGGGTTATAAATGACTTTGTTTTCTCCTTACACTTTTCTATATTTTCTTAACTTTCGATAGAGCATCTATATTTGTTTTATAAGAAGAAAAGCAATAAAAAGCCTTTAAAGAAACACAGGTAAGAAAAAAAAAACCCAAAAATAAAGCATAATTTGGAGCCCAGAGTGAGGCTAAAACAACTCATTTTCTACGGCCAAGCCACACACTCGGAGCTGGATTTTCTAACGGTCACTGGATGAGGAAACCCTGATCAGTTACCCGGGTCACGGGGTCCACAGGACATAAACTGAATGATTGCTCAGAAAAGCCCAGCCGTTCCTGATACGGAAGCCTGAAGCAAATGCCTCCCCTGGGTGCTCACAGAGGACACCGTGAAACGCAGCGAATGCTGCCCACGACACGCTCCCAGTAAAAGCACGGAGAGTCTCCCGGGGCCGCCCGCGGGAAGCCCCTCAGTGGCCAAAGTGCAGCGCAGTAAAAGCAATTCCTGGCGGAGTGGGAACCATGAGGCAGGGGTCACGGCGGACCGGCCTTAATCCAGACGGAGACATTAGAGGATCAAGATGAGGACACGGATCACCTTTCAGGGAGTCTCCTCCTTCGCTCGGCCCTTCCCAGGCTCGGCTCAGCTCAGCTTAGTCGCCTAGGTCAGCAGGCACCCCCACAGAGGCTGCAGACGCCGACTCCTCTAGACTTTGGCTCATTCCACACACACTCGCTGAGCACCTCCTGGATGCTCCTAGCATACGATGACTCCCAATAACCCAGACCCGTCACGCGCCCAGGGCCCCAGCCAGCCACCCCCGCCCCCGGCCCGACATCATCTTGGAGCTTGCAGCAAGACAAGCACCATTTTTTTTTGCACAGAAGCCTTGGGCTAACCTCCAGGGCAGGAGAGGCACACGCGTGGCTGCTTGCACATCCACAGTATGGGCCCGTGGGAAGGACTCTGTGATGGATGGGCTCTGGGCCTGGTCGAGGAGAACGCACTTCACAGAGCTGTGATGTCGCTCCTGCGTGGAACCATGACTCGTATATCCCACCTCCGCTTTAGTTCTGGGTGGTGGGGCCCAGAGCCTACTCTTTTCCCCACGCCTATGAGAACAGGCCAGGAATACTGTTGGGCCACGTGCTTCTGGTGGGGGTCCCCCACCTGTATGCCGCGGCTACCAACTCTCCAACTCCACCCCAACCACAGACCTCTCCTCTGAGCCCCAGAGCTACATATCCGTGTCCGGTACCCCAAACGTGGCAGTCCTCCATCCCTTCCCATTTCGGCAAGTGGCACTACCATCCACTGGCTGTAAAAGCCAGAAACCTGGACACCATCTCTGACAACTCCTCTGCCCTCTCTCCCACAGCCTTCACTAAAATCTGTTGGTTTTATCCCCAAAATGTGTCTGCCCTTTCTCTTCCTTTCCAGATACACTCTGAGAGGCTGCCCACAGGCAACACACGAACTGGGGTGTCCTCCCCACGGGCTGACCCAGCAGGGCGGGGGCCGCACGTCACAGAGGAGACAAGTGCACAGTGGCTGTTCCAGCCTGCCACCTGCCACCCTCCTCTGTCTCCCTCTGACAGCACCAGCTCCCGGGGCAGGCTCACCTGGCTCTCTCTTCGCTTTTCTTTCATGTCTGCCCCCACTTCTGTTTTCACCTTCTATTCTGCTTCTTTCTCTCCCACTCCTTGGCTTTGTCTCCTCTCTCTCTCCCCCCGACTCCACTCTCTTCCTGGTCTTCAGATGTGATGATCACAGAAAGTCAGAGTTGCCAGTGACATCATCTGCCCGTCCGACTTGACTTTATGGATGGGGACATGAGGCTCAAGGTGGGAAAGCAGCTCCCCTTTGTCACCGCAGTTGGCAGGCAGCAAGGGGGACGGTGGGGATATCCTGACCCCAGCCAATGCTGATTTTCCTTGTCCCTGTCCCTCACTCCATGTCTGTGACCCACTGTTGAAACAGAGCCAGTCATTCTTCCTACAACACAAGTCAATCATCAGGGTGCTCGGGTATATCTGTGTGTCTGTCTGTCTCTCTCCCTGACTCCACATTACTGCACACATGGACACCTGCACCCAACGTCTCCAAGGAGAGCAGCTTCACCCTCTCTAAATGTTACTTTCGCGGCTTTTTAGGGCTTCAGCTCTCCTCCTGGTGAGACTGATGCTTTCTGCTGCAGTTGGATACGCCTATAAAAATCCTCTTCAAAATCCCATCACTTCGCCACAAAGGATTTAATAAAATACCATGAAAAGGGTGCCCAAAGGAAATACAGGGGAGGGTGGGGGTGGAGGAGTAAGTGCCTGACCCTCTGCCCTTCTCTCCTTGTAGCCCCATATGGTCTTGGCACAAGAGGGCTGCAGAAATCAAATACCATCTTCGGAACCCATCCAGATTTAACAGAGCCGTCTGTGAGAATGCTGCTTGCCAGGGGGGGAGTGTCAGGGGCTGTTGTGGCTGCAGACTTAGGGCCTGGGCAGACTGCCAGAGGGGCGGGCGGCTGAAAGGAGGGGACCATTGAGGAGGACAGCGGTGAGAGGCGTGGTGGATGGCAGCAGATGGCAGTGCACAGTCCTGTGGTGACCGCTTAGAACAGGTAGGAAAACACCCGCAGGGTGGTTAAGTGCACAGCGCCTGCACAGGATGAGGGCGGGGCACATAATCTGAACTTGGACAGACCCGATAGTCCTGGGGTTCTACTGAAAATCCACCTTGGGCCAGAGTTTCCAAGCAGGCAGCGAGCAAAGAAGGATGCATGAAGATCCTGGGCTCGTCCTCAGGTCCACGGACGCACGTCAGATCTCCAGAGCCTGGCAAAGGACGATAGCTTGGCTCTGAGCATGGACATAACTACAAAATGCTAAATAAGGTTACAGGTTGTTGTTGGGTTTTTTTTTTTTCAAGATTTTGCACCATTATAGGATTTTCAGCCAACATAATTCATAAAATGTAACAAGGGGGTTTAATATTTATACCTTCTTTTGTAAGACAACATGTGAACAAACCTCAGATCTGAAACAAAACTCTCCCTTCTCAGGCCCTGAAGAGTGACCACAGGGCCCATGGGGCAGAGCACGAGGACAATGAGCATGAACCCACAACGAACTGGCAGTAGCCCAAGGAACAAGAGTGCAGAAGCGAAGACACCCACATGAGCCCTGCCATGCACATAGGTATCGAGTTCAAGGTGGACATCCACCAGGAAGGGGGGCCTGCTGTCAGAAGAGGGGGATTCCAGAAGCAAAGTCACAGGAGGAAGAGGTAGGGGGGATGGAAGAGAGTGGAGGGTGAGGGGGCAGAATGAAAGGGAAGAAAAAGGGGTGGCGGGGAGAGGAAGGAGGGGGAGTGCCAGGAAGAGCTGGAATGCACAAGACTAGGGCCCCATGGGGAAAAGGCTGTGAAGATTGGACAGCGGAGGAGACCCCAAGGAGGGCCCCGAAAGGAGTCTCTCCAGAGACCTAACGCCCTGGGAAACCCATCACTGAGAAGGTGGCATTGCATGAAGGGGCCGTGAGGACAACTGCTTGGCAGGGTCCCTGCAGCTAGGGTTCTTCCCACCACACAAGGGCTGTCCACCCCGGGGGCCCAGTCTCCCTTTCTTTCTTGGCCGGACCCAGCCAAACCCTGGAGAGACACAGAACAAGCACCTTCCTTCCCAAATACACTCAGACCTTCAGCCCAGGAGGAAACAGGGCAATGATCCAACAGGGAAGAGAGGAGAAAGGCAGTTCCTGATGGGGTGGAGGTCAAGGCCCATCCTTCTATTGTGATGCAATTTCCCTTCCAGCTGCTTCTGCGGGGCTGTCCGCAAGGGAAAGGGGGCAATCGCCCTCCTGGCCCTGGACACATCAGCCCAGGGTGTCTGATGCAGCTGACCCTGCTCTATGGGGAGACTGTCTGGCCTTCCCTATGCCCCCAGAGCAGCCACAGGTGCTCCCCAGGGAAGGGGGAGTAGGGTGGATTATGACCCCCTAGCCCCATTAGACAGCAAAGCAGGAATCCCTGCAGCTTATGTGGGCACAGAATTCAGCCTGCCCTTCCTTGCTCAGGCACAGTCCCAAAGCCCTCTGGGGCCAGCATGAATGGCTGGCACCAAGACTCCTAATCAGCTCCCAGGCCCCATGACCCCTTCTCACCTCCATGCCCGGGACATGCTCCCCTTCCTGCTCCATGCTCCCCCGTTTCCCAGCCCTGGCTGAGAGCAGTCTGTGAGGGCAAGCCCAGAGGATACTCAAGAAGACTGAGGGGTCCCCATCCCTCTAGGCCCCCAACCTCATCTCTCTCAAGCTCCAGAGCAGGGCCGTCTCCCCAGGGGCCAATGTGGAGGACACCCTTCTTACTCAGAGAAGGTCTCAGCCCGCAGGCTGGCTCACCCCCTGCACTGGGGAGGCCTGTGGCCGGGCCCTCCTCTCTCTCCTCTCCAGGGAGCTCCGAGCCGCTTTGATGTGGAACAGCGATGACATGGCAGTAACTGGTGGGAAGGAGCTTTAATGCTGCCAGTTTTAAATGACAGCCATTGTTCCTGGCAATTTTATGATCAAGGAGAAGAAAGAGGCCTTTTAAGAAGCAATGGAGCACATTTAAGAAGCCCTAGAGGCCTGAGGAAGGTGAAAGAATGAAGCGGCTCCAAAGAGGAAGAAGCGCCATGCAGGCGTCAATGACCTCGTCCCCCGCCCCCAGCGCCCCAGAGCACCGTGAGGGGCAGCCTCTCGCCACAGCTGAGGGACCCCTGCTGCTGGGTGACCCCCACAGCTGGGCCCAGCAGACCTAGCACGAGGCAGGGGCAATCCTCTTCCCAAGGTGGTCCTTCTCCCCACAGCAGGCGGCTTGTGGAGCAGAGCTCTGGGACTCACACCCCCGTCCATCGCCTTCCCCTCCCCTGCCCAGCAAAGACAGCACTGTGGGAAACTCAATCAACCCAAAGAGTAGGCGTGGGGCGATGGCCCTGGAGCACAGGTGTCTGTGGTGTGGGCTGGGCTGTACCTCCAGAGAGAGCTGTCCAGCTGCTCTGAACGGCTTCTAAGCCCTGATCCCCTCACTCTGCCCTCAGGGTCCCTCCGCATTCTCACGGGGGCAGCAACAGCTGCCCCTGTGCACTCACCCCTCTCCAGAGACAAAGACGGAGCTCCCCTGTCCAACTCGCAGGTTCACCTGCTGGTCCTGTCCATGCCAGTCGCAGGGGCTCTGAAGCCAGACATCTCCCCTGGGCCAGCTGCCCTCCAAACCTCCTCCTTCTGACCCTGGCCACTTCACCTTCCAGGGGACTTCTTGTCTTTACGTGGGGAGGCCCACTTCTCCTACACAAGCTAAAAGACCCTTCTCCATCAGGTCTTCCTGGTCATCTTAGCAGTCCTTCCTGTGTCCACATCAGTGGTTCGCAAAGCGCGGTCATCAGTATCACCTGGTTCAAGAAGCAATTTTTTGGATTCCACCCAAAAGCTACTCCAGTCAGAGGCTCAAGGTAAGGGAGCAGCAATAGGTTTGGACAAGCCCCCCCCCCCCCAGATGATTCTTTTGAAGTCAAAGAACCACTGGTCAGGAGCATGGACTTCTACCACTGGTGTGCACAGTGATGCTGGTGGCCTGGGCACCCCACTTTAAGAACCTCCACTTAAATCTCTGGGATGCACCTGTCCAAGTTGTTCATCTGGAACTCGGGCCTCCCGCCTTAGGCGCAGGTGTGGTCTCCATGCGCAGGGCTGTCCGGCCTTTGGGGCGCCTCCCAGTACCTGGCCGGGACTCAGTGAATATCTCTCGCACTGGGCACAATCCACCCAGTCCCCCTTCCCTGCGGAGCACCTGTGGCTGTTCTGTGGGCACAGGGAAGCAGAGGCTATGACTTCTGGGCGGCACACTTTCACAATGAAGAGACCACCTCAGGCCATCAGAGGTCTTCTTTCTCAGGGAAGAACACGGGAGCGCTAGTGGCCTGCATGTCACCGAGGACCTTGCTGGCAGGAGAAGCCCTCGCTGCCGGGCGGCTGGTGGCTGGAGGCTTGGCTTGGAGAGCGGCAGCCGACTACAGCAGGGGAGGGAAGCGACAGCTGGTGATGGCTCCCTCAAAGTCTCCGGCGCCATTATCAAATCAGCGCCATAATGGCAAGAAAAAGTTATTTCTATTTTAAATTGTCAATATTAATCTAATGCTCACGATGAATGGAGTGGTGATGATAAATGGGGTGTTTAATAAAGATGAAAGCTCCAGCAGCCTAGGAGAAAACCCCCTTTGACTTCAAGTTATCGTCTTGATTAAAATTTCCATTTTATTATCCTAATCAGCAATCTTTGTTCAATGTGCTACAATTTCTATTTTCTCCACTTAGAGAGATAATTAACAACACTATAAACATATTAAAAGTAAAATGTTTATTAAAATTGCTGTTATCCATATTTAACGTATTTTTAGTAATGCTGAATCGAGATAACCCTTGCCTCCAGGAAGACCACCCCAAAACTCACCTCTGCTGAGAGCTTCCCCCATTCCTCAGGCCCCCAGGGAACAGCCCTCGTCCCGGTCACACAGTCCTGTATTCAACAGCTCTGTCAGCTTAACTCAGTTTCATTTCATGATATTTAATCTGACATCTCTTCATGCAAAGCATAAGAAACTCATTACTCTCCATTAGATACGTGTGGCTGGGAGGGAGTGGAGACACAGATGGGAAACTGAGGAAATACAACTATTTCCCCAAATAAATCGCCCTGCATCTCTATGGAGTTAAAGGTATGATGAGCAAAGAGGCATTAAGCACCAGTGATGAGCAGGCTCAGTGGGCGGGAGCCACGGCGCCGCACAAGCCAGGGCCTGGCCCCAGGCAGGGCATCGGGGCACACCACGGCTAAAGGCCACAGTGCGAAAATGGCTTAAGCCTGACTTTAACACCACACTCACCGATCCTTATCCAGATGTGGAATCTGACTCCCCACGTAGGGTATCTGCTTCACTCAAACGAAACACTGGAGTCAGCTGCAAATGGCCACCTCGGCTCACCCAGTGACTCTCCCAGGAGGGGCACCCCGGCCGAGGACCCTCTGGTTTCCTCCTCCTGCCTCCTTCTTGAGCTCCTCAGCTAGGGCAGACCAACAGGCTCAATCCACCCACCTTCTCCCACCCACTTTCTCATATCCTTTAAACAAGGCTGATTCGACACCAGATATGTCCTTCCTGCAGCCACCAGGAGTCCGGAAGGGCCGTGAGTGGCCACCATTCCTGGACAGGACCTGGGTTTGAAAGCACTTTGGCACCGATCTCATTTAATCCTCTCCAAGGCCCAGGAAAGTAGATGTCATCTGAGCACTTGCTGACGAGGAGACCGGTTCCGTGAGGTTAGGCACCTTGCTCCAAATGGCCAAATGGCACCACGAATGGGCCAGGGGCAGCGCCATCCGAGCGCAAGCAGTCTCCTGGGGAGTCGGTGCCCTAGCACACTTCTCCAGTCACGAGACGAGCAGTCATCTCTGAAGCAGGAGGGGAACCAAGCCTCGCCCTGCTCGTGTTGGAAACTCTTGGGGGACTCCCACGAATAGCCTGTCTGGGATGTGTTTTTCCATGATGTGTATGTTTTAACCTGGGTCACCTCCGGGTATCCTGGAGCCTTCCACGGGGAAGGCCATGTTCTGTTAATCAGCGTGAACCGGCACATGCCCTCTGACCCCACGGGAAGGCAGGCATACGGGAGTTGACAACACTTAGGGAAATGAAGGAAGGCTGAGGGCAGTCCACACAGGCCCAGGGGTAAGGGCCATTAATCTCCCTTCACTGAAGGAAATGAAATCATTATGTCTGCAGCTACAGAATCCAAAAGAACAAATTTCCTGCCAGGATAATAAATGGATTCTTTTGTGTTCGCCTTGACTCCCGTCACATGACCCTCCTGAACCATTCCTCAGCCAGGTGACTTGGCTGGGTAAATACCCAGAAGTTTCAGTTTCAACTTCTAAAATGGACCAGCGAGTGGCCCTGGCTGCCCTCAGCCTTTCCTTCCCAAACCACCGCCTGCAAAGGTGAGCAAGGCCTCCGTGTCCTTCCATCCTCCACAAAGGCTTTCCTAAAGAGGACTGTCCCCCGTCCCCAGCCAAGAGCAGTACTACATGAAGTAACTCCATGGAGAAGAGGGGGAACGTCATTTTCCCGCTGAACAGGCATCACATAAGATGTACTCTGGCAACAATAATGAACAGTAAATGCGGGCTATAAAGTTTCCAGGGCCAGCAGAGGAGCACCCGGGCGACGCACCTGGTGATGTGCGTGGAGGGAACAATGGAGGGTTGGGAGGTCTCCTGAAGGCGGTGTATGGACAACCTGGGCTGCACTGGGCTGCGCTAACATCCCTCTGAATGGGACCCCAGAGCCCTGCCCTGGCAGGTCGCAACGTGCAAACAGTGAACCACTTCATGACGGGCTTCTACTCACACACAATGCCGAGTCCTCGCCTTCTAAAATGGGTCTGTGCTGGCAGAGAAAAACTATTGCCAGCTTAATAAACCCAGGGAAAACCTATGTGCTGATCTTCGCCTTCCTGTCCCCTGGGGCCCTGAGAAGAGGCAACAGAAGCAGAGAAGGAAACGCAACTTTGAGGTGCAGGTTGGCAGCCCCACTCCCCAGGGGCGTGGCCCACTGCAGCAGACCTTCTGCAGATGTGGAGAGAAATGACCACAGGTCTTCTTCTCTCTGGCCTGGGTAAGGAAACCTCCAAGTCCTAAGTGTGTGTGTGTGTGTGTGTGTGTGTGTGTGTGTGTGTGTGTTGTGGGGGGAATGGTCTCAGTCACCTTACAAAGGTGAGGATGCCTCCTCCATGAAAAAAAAAAAGCAAGCGCTTCCTTGGCTCGCCTGGACTCCATTGAAAAATTATGAAATGTGAGTGCTTTGGGGTAAAACAATGGATAGAATCAGAGTCTGGGCAAGAAAAATACAATGGCAGTGTGAGCACACAGATGACCACCACAATGTGACATCTGCTGGGTCACCTTCCCAGGTGAGACCAGACTAGAGTTTCTATGGGATGATGGAAGTGGCTAGGCTACTTAACCCTGGCTCCCTGCCCCTGACCAGACAGCCTCAAAGCCACAGCAAAGTGTCATGGACACCAGATCCCCCACCTAATGTCACTCCTCTGGCTTCTAGACCTGCAACTCTTCACTGATGCCTGCCGTAGCTCTTGCCGACGGGATTACAAATGGTCTATTTATATAGCTGTCTACTCTACTGGATGTGTTTCTCCAGCGCAGGCATCATGTCTCATTTATCTCCACAGCTGTATAAAGGTGGATGGATGGATGGATGGATGGATGGATGGATGGATGGATGGATAAACCAGATTAGCCTAGGCATATTATCTTCATCAATCCCACATCTTATGGAAAGAAATGATATTAATAGTTACAAAGCACTACTCCAGGCTGGGTATTGTTGTAGGTGACTTCTATACCTTATCTTATTTAATTCACACAAATATCCCAAGAAGTGGTTTTTATTTTTGACTTTTTTTTCAGATGAGAAACCAAGGATCAATAAGAAGAAGCACCTTACTTGAGCCCCAAAGCTAGATCTGCATGAGTCCACATCCAGTGTTTAAATGGACCATGCCATCTGTCAGCCATCTTTCAGATCACAAGTGCAACAAGCATTTGTTGGGCACCTGCTGTGCGCCAGGCGTGATGCCACACATGGAGGATTCAAAGACAAATCCACAGTGGATCTGGATGGAGCTCTTGGGTAAGTAGGGGAGGAAACTCAAGCTCTCCACAGACTCCACAGCCAAGAAAAAGCTGATCACATCAAAAAAATTCACAACCAGGTAGAGATGCATGGCTAGAGCAGAGGGAAAAGATTACTAACTCTCTTTTTAAAAAAGCAACTACAAAGTTGGGCAAAAGTAACAAAACAACCCTTTCAGCACTCTGGAAATTTATCAAAGACCATCTGAGAAATATTTATGTTTCAGAGGCTGAACGTTGGATAAAAACAGTGGGAATCTGTGTCATTCTTGCGTAGGGCTGCTTCCTCCTCCCCACCCATCCCCCAGCTCAGCTGACATGGAGATTCTGCCAGGAAAGGAAATGACAGGAGAACAGCGGAGGTGCGGGGTCAAAGAGGACTCACTTGGTTTGGAGTGGCTGATGATGCCCACGTCCAGGGGCACTTTCAGTAGAAGTGAAGATCTCAGCAGGCATGGCTGTGGTCATGGTTGGGACAAGCATATTTCTGGCTGACTGAGGCCGTGCATATATCCATTGAAACCAGAGGAAGACCCAAGATATCCACATACTACTAGCCAGCCCCAATGCCGTGCTTGCTCACAGGAGAAGCAAAGTCAAAGCCAGAGTATGTTTCAGGATGGCATGAATTTTACCCACACGCAGATCCATGAGCAGAGAATGGAAGATTACTGACGCCAAATACTGGAGCACAAATTCTTCAACCACTAGAAGATGCCTCAGCTACCCAGGTAGGGGGGCCACCCCCAGAAAGTAAGCTTAAACATAAAAACACAAATTAAAAAACAAAAACCAAATCAACACATCAGTGGCCACACACTTCAGGGGAGACAGATTTCACAGATTTAGCCCAGGCAAGTTACTAAACAAATAAATAAAACAGTAATAGTCTTCAAGGGGAAAAACAGAACGCAGAGTTGCTAAATATGTTACCTAAAATGTCCAGGTTCAAATTTTAAAACTATGATACATCTAAAGAAATAGGAAAGTGTGACCAATAATCAAGAAAAAAAGCAGTCAAAAGAAACTGCCTCTGAGTCCCCAGATATTGGATTCAGCAAAGACTTCATAACTATTATAAATATGTTAAAAAACCAAAGGAAACCATGTCTACTGAATTAGGAAAATATGACAACAAGGAATCAACAAAGATTTTCACTAAGGAGACAGAAATTATAAAGAAAGAACCAAATGGACCTGGAGTTAAAGAGTATAAGAACTGCAGTGACAAACTTACTAGAGAAAGTCAGCCAAAAACTCAAGAAGGAAAAAGGAAAAATCAGTGAACTTGAAGACAGATCAATGGAAATCACCATATCTGAAGAACACAGAAAGAAGATTAAAGTGGAAAGCACCAGAACCTCAGGATCCTGTTGGAGAACAGTCAGCACAGCAATATACATGGTACACAAGGTGAAGAAGAGAAAAAGAGACACAAAAATTTCTGAAAAACAATGCCTTAAAACTTCTCAAATGTGATGAAAAACATTGATCTATACACATTCTGGAAGCTCAATGAACTCAAAGCTAAGGAGACTCCCACACAGATGCACCATAGTCAAACTTTAAGAAGACAAAAGAGAATATGTGAATGCTGCAAGGTAAACGTGATTTATCATATACAGAGGAAACCAGTCTGATTAATACTAACTCCTTTCCCGAAATGGAGTCCCAAAGACAGTAGAATGATATTCAAAGTGCTCAAAGAAAAAAACCTGCCAACCAAAAATTCTATATCCAGCAAAACTATCCTACAAAAAAAGAAGGCAAAATAACAAAGACATTCCCAGATTAAAAAAAGACAGCGAGAACTCACTGCTAGCAAAACCGCCTTACAAAAAATAGCAAAGGATGTCACTCAGGATGGAAGGAAATGAACCAAAAGGTAACATGAAAACATAGGAAGATGGGTAATGGAAAGTATGTAAGTTAATATATGTAAGTATGTCAGTCTTAATGTCTTTTAAAAGCATAAGATTATAAAGTAATAATTATGACATTATACTGCTGAGTTTATCGCATCTATAAATGCAACAGATACAACAGGAATGCCATAAAGCAGAGGAGGGCACCACTTCAACCAGGCCATTAAGGATGTGGGGGGTATTAAGAGGTGGTGACAGTAGGAAAGGGCCTCCAGGCAGAGAGAACCAAACAGCCAAAAGTGTGGAGACAGGAAAGTCGTGTTTGAGAAAGAGCAAGTTGTCTGATTTGAGGGCCAGGTTGGATAAGGTTGGAAGAGTCGCCTGCAGGTGACTTAAGGAATCCTGTGGAAAGCCACACTAAGGAAACAAGACTGATTTTTTCCCATTCAAAGGGAAACTGGAGGGCTTTTTGTTTTGTTTTTTGTTTTTCAATTAGAGAAATAAATCTTTCTAATCAGTGCCTCAGGAAGTGTCTTCTGGCTACAGGCACTGCAGTGGCTCAGGTCCCAGATGGAATGAGTGCCGTGATGGTATGGGCTCCAGATGGCACGGGCATGCAAGAGTGAGGCTCGTTATAAGGCAGGTTTTCAGGAGCCCACTGGAATTATATGTTTATGACATCCTCTTACTTTTATTCTCTCCCCAGCTCTCAAAGTCTCTGCCAACAAGCTCATCAAGGCATAAAGCATGAGAGAGACCCGAAGAGTGGACATTCAAATGAGTAGGGGAATAAGAGAATTTTTTTTTAATTTTTTGAGTAGGCTCCATGCCCAGCGTGGAGCCCAACGTGGGGCTTGAACTCATGATCCCGAGATCAAGACCTGAGCTGAGATCAAGAGTTTGACGCCTAACCAACTGAGCCACCCAGGTGCCCCATGAAAGAATTTAAATAAATCTATACACAATGCCAGACACTCTGATAAGCTCCTCAGATTCCCTCATTTAAGCCTGAAAGGGAGACTTTATTAAATGCATTTTACAAAGGACGAGACTGAGGACAGATTGGCCTAAGGTTCACACGAGTACAAAGCAAAAGCATGATTCAGATGCATGTGTGCCTGGTTCACTGCTCACACTCTTCCCACAGTTTCAGCCAGCTCCTCGGGTGAGAAGGTCCCCAATCCCAGAATCCGCTCTTGCAATCAGATCGATGGTGAAATGAGTAAAGAACTGTTTAAGCTAGACTCGCTCCTGCCTCCTTTCAGGAATCTTTCATCTCTGTGTTCCCTAGAAAGCAAAACATTCAGGCTCAGCATTGCTCAGTGGTGAACAGCCACAGTACCTCCCACCTACCCCCCCCCCCAACACACACACACTGACATCTGCCTTTTCAGGAAAGAAAGCGCCACCAAAAGGCCGCCCCGGGCCAAAAGCACGAATAGCAAGAGGAACAAGACTGCTGGGACAGGAAGCCTCGCTCCTCCAAGGCTCCCACACTGGGTCTGAACAAGGGACAGGCAGAGCACCTAATGGGGTTCTGGAGACATCCGAGCCACTGTTTGCTGTTCCCATCAGAGCTCTTCGCAGAAATCATGAAAACACCCCAAAAGGAACAGGGGTTTCCAGTCATACTGCAGTGCCAGTGAGTTCTGCCTCTTCTTGGCACACACATCCTCTCCTGGTGGGGTACAGGGAGATGCATCCAGAAAGGGGGGCACTGAAGGTGTGGGAGTCCAGGGAGGAGCCCATCGCCTAGAAGGAGCCCTGAGATGAGGCAGCACATCACACACAGCTGAAAACCCCCCCTTTCTAATAATACTGGCCAGTGACAGCCCAGAATGAGCCGATCCGGAAGTGAGCTGGAGGCCTGTGAGTGGCCAGAGCCACTAATGTCCACCACGGTGCCAGAAGCTTCTCCAGGGACTCTTGAAGGGAGGAGGCCTACATCTGCTGTCAAAGGAGAGGCCAAGGGGGCAGTGAGGGAGCTGGCGTTTACAACACGCACCGGGTCTGCACACTGTAAAACGGTATCCACATTACAACTTTCTCACCGACTTCATAAAATACATTTTATTGGTATTGTTACGGTTCTGACTCAGACAACGTCATAAAATTTTTCCTTCTTAGGAAGAGGGTGCTGTTACACACTCACTCATTTGAAGACAGAAGTTCAATTGCCAAGGCCCATTTAATTAAACATGCACGATAAGATACTATTTTTTAAAGGACTAAGGCATACACAGACTATTTGTAGTGCTTTAATTTAGAGATTTTTAATGCATCCAAGAGCCAGATTGATTTTATTTGGCCTGCACAGACATGGGAGGGAGGGAGGGAGGGGAAGGAAGGAAGGAAGGAAGGAAGGAAGGAAGGAAGGAAGGAAGGAAGGAAGGAAGGAGGAGAGGGAGAGGGAGAGGGAGAGGGAGAGGGAGAGGGAGAGGGAGAGGGAGAGGGAGAGGGAGAGGGAGAGGGAGAGGGAGAGGGAGAAGGAGAGGGAGAGGGAGAGGGAGTGGGAGAGGGAGTGAAAGAAAGAAAGAAGAAAGAAAAGAAAACATGTTTTTGTCAACATTTAAAAATTGGGTATTAACCCCTTGAAAATCTAGAAGATGAGGCAATGCCCATTTAACTAGACAGGGCATGGGCTCCACTGTCTACATGGCCCCCA
Source organism: Ursus arctos (assembly GCF_023065955.2). Classification (NCBI taxonomy): domain Eukaryota; kingdom Metazoa; phylum Chordata; class Mammalia; order Carnivora; family Ursidae; genus Ursus; species Ursus arctos. Next base: position 27,297,923 of record NW_026622875.1, read on the forward strand.
CCAGGCCGGCTCGCCCGGTCACAAACCCTGCAGCGCCTGGCAGGCATAGGGCCCTGCTCCAGACGAATCACACACACTAGCACACGAGTCTCCTGCAGGCCAAACCCTGTGCCACACACCACGGGGAAATACTCAAGTAAGACCTGGTCACTGTGCCCTAGTGATTCACTCTGCCTGGGGAGACAGACAGACAGACACACAGCAATAACTGACCAAAAGAGGAATGAAAACAAGACAATAATGCAGGAGCCAAGTGGAGGTAAGGAGATTTTGTAGGGAGAGACAGAGGAACAATGTGGTCCCACAAAAAAAATGACTCCCTGCCCCAGCCCCAAGACCTCCTGGGAGGATGTCCCAGGTCCCTAATGAGATGTCAGTCCTAGCCCATCCTAAGCTAATCCTCAACAGGACAGAAGCACATTCTACCTTCCACTTGTTTACCCCAAAAAGGGCCCCAGGGCACACAGTAGAATCACCTGGAAGCTTTTTCATCCCCCACACAAACAGGTCTACCATCTAAGGAGCTGGGCTCCTTCTTCGTGGGGATGAGAGGGGTCTGCTCATGGGGACAGAGAAAACTCTCACTGAGTGGCTCTGAGGTCCATCTCCCATTACTCACCATTGCCCGGCCCTATGCCAGACCCCATCCAGGCCACAACCTCTCCATCAGGGAATTGTCCACTCCACTGCTCACCCTACTCAGGGACACCCTGGCCTGAGGCTATGACCTGGTCAGGAGGCCAGGATTGGGCATCCTTGGTCTTGTGCCTAAGGCGTGGCACAGTGGGGCTTCCAAGGGGTCTAAGGGCAGAGGTATAATAAAGACATGCCAGAACCCTCTCCTTGTAACCTAAAACCCCTGCCTTAGCTCCCGTCACGTTCTCTTTCCCAGGATTCACTCTCCTGCACGCCTGTCTCACGACAGGCAGTGGCTGGTGACACAGCCAGAACAGCCAACAACAAAGGAACAGACTCTAGGAATCCAGGTGAAGCTCAGATCACTCATTCTATCAATGCCCGGAAAGAGCCCCCGGCCAACAGCAAGCATGGTAAGGGCAGGGCTGAGCACGCTGTGCACCGATGCTAAGAGAGCACAGGACCCTGCAGAAGCAGCAGCAGTAGGGCAAGAAAGACAATTACTTGGGCCCGCACAATCGCGTTCACATCCTAACCCTGAGAGTTCCAGATCATGTGTCTTGGCCTGCTAACCTCTGCTTCTGTAGAAGAGGGATCATATTTGGGGGTTGTACGTTAAGAATCAAACGAGATGACTTACGTAGAGCACCTAATACAGTGCCCGGCACATAGGAGGCGCCGTGTAAATATTAGTTCTCTTCCATCTGGACATTATTTGATGAGTTAATGGATGAATATACAGTAGAAAAAAAGAATTTACTTGAACATGTGCCAGACCACTTCTAATTATTCCATTCTTGTTGTTTTGGTTAGCATCTCCCTGGGGGTAGAGTGCTCACCTTCATTTTCTAGCTTCAAAGTTACATACCAAAAAAGCTGCCTTCTTTTATGTACTTCTCTTGTAATTTGGGTACACTGCCACCAGGTGGTGGTGGCTGCTTTGGGCTCATCGTCAAGCAGGACGCTCATGATTTGTCTTAGATCAGCTACAACCATGAATTTTCCAGATATTAAAGAGCAAGAAAGGCTATATATGATTGATTAGAAGATTCTATTAAGTGAAGGATTTTTTTAAAGGAAAGTGCTAAGCAATTATTCTCCCCTGACTTTCAAGCATAGCATGAGAGGATAAAGCTTTAAATTTGGACAAAATAGATGACATAATAGAAAGAACTGATTGACCGACAGGATAATAACATTTTAGCATAAACTGCTAGGAGACTATAGAAAAGACACCCAGGATGTCCCCAGGAGCCAAAAATAAGCCGAGGAAAGCTGTGAGGGGGCAAAAAGGCTAGGACAGAAAATCTGCTTCCAACACACTGTGAGACTTCAGCCACATCAGCAAACACTTCTGGGCCTCGGTTTCCTCAGTATAAAAGGAAATGAGAGCATAAATGATCTCTTACAGCTTCCGTGACCGCGGCTGACGCGAATCTTCTACCTTTCTGTGTTGCATTCCCCTGATCCTCGCCTCTGTCTTGCCTGGTGATGACAAATCTCACCTGCAGGCAGACCCCAGACCAGCTACATGAAACCTGATCACTGGGCCTAAGGGTGCTAAGGGGCAAGAGTGCAGCACCAGCACAGTCCGGGACCAATGAGTCCCTAAAACCCCCCAAATAGTCCCGAAGCTCAATCCCACCCAAAACCCACCCCTGTTCTGTGCTCCCCATACTCTGGCCCCCACTGCTGGCCTGTTCTTGGGGTCCACCGAGGTACCGTGTCCTTGGCTGGGTAATATCCAGTGCCTGTTCTATGGGGCAAGCATCACTGCTTTTCTTATCCAGAGAGCACCCCCAAAGGAGAAACAGCATGAATGAGGCTATTCATGTTCCCCGCTTTCCTTTTAAATTTCCCTTGTATGGGCACAGTAAAAATTCCATCAAATAGCCCCTAACACCTATCTCCTTCCCATTGGCTAATTCTCAATCTTTGGCAGCCAGGGGAGAACTTTCTGTAAGATTCTATTCCTCTGAAAAACCCATGCTTGTATAAATATGAGCAAGCAAGTCTTAAGGAAGCCCCAGACCGGGGTGCCTGGGTGGCACAGCGGTTAAGCGTCTGCCTTCGGCTCAGGGTGTGATCCCGGTGTTATGGGATCGAGCCCCACATCAGGCTCCTCCGCTATGAGCCTGCTTCTTCCTCTCCCACTCCCCCTGCTTGTGCTCCCTCTCTCGCTGGCTATCTCTATCTCTGTCAAATAAATAAATAAAATCTTAAATAAAAAAAAAAAAAAAGGAAGCCCCAGACCAAGAAGGCCTCTCCCTTCCCCACTAAGGTTCAGCCCTGCAGGCATCCTTTCCCACAGCCGCACCACTCCCCTGCTGCGGTTCTGCACAGCCAGATTGCGTGGCCCCTCCCCTGTCCTCGTCCTGGGCAGCTGGGGCTCTCTGCACAGCAGCCCAAACCCTATGGGAACCCTCTGGTGGTCATTCTCGAGTTAATATCCACAACATCTGCACCCACAGGGACCAAGAGAAATGATAATCAGGGATTCTTTAGGAGTAAACCAGGCTTTAAAACACCTATTTAAAAAAAAAATTAACCTCAATTTAAAAAAACATTAATTTGCCTTTTCGTAGCCAAAAAGATACACTACGGCTCAAACACAGAATCATGAAATAGGAAATACGCTCTTTAGGTATGAAGTACTTGAGAGACGAGGTGATTTTAATCTTTTAAAGGCAAGTTTTACAAAGAGTTCCCAGGAAGCTCCCGACACACTGACGGCTGCTAGTCTCCATCAGGAACGGGCGGCAGCCACGTGAACAAGCAGCCATCATCCTTTTTCAATACCAGCTCTGAGAGCCAAACCCCGGGGTGAAGGCATGAGGAGGTAGGTATTTGCAGATGACTAATTTCAACAGGTTCAAGACATTTATCTAAACTCATCACAATATTAAAATGATAAACCAAGTTTTATTAACAATAACCTCCTCTATAAATAGAGAAACAATGTCTTCTTTCTTTAGACAAATTTATTCGCGATTCATCACTTGGGAATTGGAAAGGCAGGAGAGCTCCTATTTCTTTTCCTGTCCATGAATTAGCGGGAGGGAGAAGTCGCCGCGCAATAAAAGACATTAAGTTTCTTATCTTGATTAAACTTAGGCTGATTCATATTTACTGTTATTTTTAAGCCCTCATTTCATATTCATAACTGAAATACTAATAACATGTGTGCATGTTTTTGTTAAAATGTGCTTTTGTTGAATGTAGATATTCATAATGTATAAATACTGTGGCTTTAACCTAACAGAATAATTTGAATGTCTGTTACTTCTGTTATACTTTATTTGCCTAATAAAGCATAGTTTAAAAAAATTCACCAACTATATATCATTTCCCTGCTAGGCTGGAGATGGTTTCCCTCTTAACTTACAAAAATCTGCTTCAGTTTGTATGAATAGAGAAAATTCCTAAAATATTACTGCATTTTCAGGTGCAAAATTAAAAATTGAAAAATGAAGTTAATTCTTTAAATGCACCTTTAAAAAAAACCTGTATCTGATTTATGAAAAACTAAAAGCTTAAATCCATTTTTAAAAATTTATTTTTTAATTGAAAAAGCTGAGTAGAGTAGGTGTTGAAATCATGCCTTGCCTTGACACTTGCTGTCAAGTCAACCTGGGAACAGTTAGGGACTGTTCATGCCTTGGGGGGGGGGGGTTGCTCAACGTGGCCCAAGAGACCAGGATGGCTGTGCCCACAGGGCGGACAGCTCTCCCAGAAGGAGGGCCCATCCCTTCCCCATCTCCAGACACCCTCTACATCAACTGCTGCCTGCACACGAAATGTGCACAGAAGATACAAACTGCTGACTATGACATAACCTTTCTCTAAAACCTTATTTATGAAGAAGCTCGCTGACCTGGTAGAGCACCAGTCTTTTCTGTATTTGGACCAAAACAGCTCCCACACCTGCAGCCTCCAACCTGTGACCGAAGGAGGCCACAGGCAGGGAGACAGGAACCCCCAGGTTCTGACGAAGGGGAAGCTGATATGGGGCTGAGAATGGGGGGCTGGTGTGGGGGAGCCCGGGCTGCCCTGACGCACCTTCCTCGCCCTTCCTCCTTCACACAACCAACACTGAGCTTCAGTGGCCTGTCTTCCCACCTCCACCCGAATCTGTCCCACTTGGCTGGATGTAGCCTGTGCTGGGACAGGAAGAACACAGACTTTGGAGCCAGACTCTTCTCATTGGACCCTTGGCTGCCATTTCCACTTACGTTGGGCACATCACCTCGCCTCTGTGCGCCTCCAGGTCCTTAAGTATAAACCGGGGTGGTCAAGATTCAAGACAATACAGGTAAAGACACCAGCCCAGTGCCCGGCTGCACTGGCAACATCAGTAAACGTCATACTCACACATATGTGAATGTATTCCATTATCCACTCTCCTGTAGGGCTGGCAGGAGCAATCCTATGAGTTGGCATCTGGAATCGACCACCAATAAATGCTGTCCAGCTCGGGAAAGAGGAGGGATCTCAGGTGTTCTGACCCCAGTCTCACTGGGATAGACCTGGTTTCTCCACAGTCCCTGCCACCTCCAATATCACATGCCAGCATCTCTCACCGCAAGCAACGGCGTGGCCAAGGCATCAGGAGTAATACAACTGCTCGCCTGCTCAGATGTTAGCACAGCTTCTCCCTTGGTCACCTGACCTCTGACCGAATCAAGAACCTGAATCCCAGACACCTTGTGGAAGCCAAGAGAGGCTGCCAACCCATTACGCACATGTCCAGCCAAGCGTGAGAGAGCGCCTCTAAATTACCCCTTGTTCACTTGACTGGGGAAGTAGCATTTGTTTTTATTTTCCAGGACAGACAGTCAATCACTTGTATGTGGCAGAAATAAAGATAAATACCACCCATTGAACTTTAAATCAAAATGCTAATCCCAGGCTGACTTCTCTGTCAAGGTCTGACACTGAAGTAATTCAGCAGGCTTTGATTATACCCAAAATTAATGCTCTGGTGGAGATTATGTCTATTAATCACAGATTTGGATGGTGTAGCTGCTTGTGTTCCTGCACGGGGTGACATCCCAAACTGCCCTAATGGCCAGGGGACCTTTGCCTGGGTGTCCCCAACTCACAGATTCTAAGACAACCTCCAACTGGGAATATCTGAAAAGACCACTTGATGTTAACATGGTAAAGAGGCTCAAAGGGTAGGGCCATCCCTAAGAAGCAGCTAGAAGGTGACATGTTCTGAGCATTAAAAAAAAAAAAAGGCAGAGCCCTGTTCTTTACTAAGGACCAAGCAAGAGAGACTGGGACCGGCCGATCTGAATCCAGCAGAAAAGATCCAAGAGTGGACCCCGGGAATGACCGTACCAAAGTACCAGACAACCTGCCCTTACATCCCAAAGATTACCCATAAGTCAGTTTGGTTTGTGGTGGTGGGGGGGGAGAAGAAGAAGAAGAAAAGAAAAAAATCTTTTTTTTAAAGATTTTATTTATTAATTTGACAGAGAGAGACAGCCAGCGAGAGAGGGAACACAAGCAGGAGGAATGGGAGAGGAAGAAGCAGGCTTCCAGCAGAGGAGCCTGATGTGGGGCTCGATCCCAGAACGCCGGGATCACGCCCTGAGCCAAAGGCAGACGCTTAATGACTGCGCCACCCAGGCACCCCAGAAAAGAAAAAAATCTTGACCCTAAAGGTCTAAAGGGGACAGTTAGGAACCCAGATTGGAACATCAAATGCCCATTTCATCTCCACAAAACTGGGGCCCCTAAATCTCTCCTCAGTTTGAACCTGTCACTCAATACATACTGATTTTTCATTTACCATTTATCAGGCTCTATTCTAGGCACTGAGGATATGTCTGAACAAAACAGAGTTAAAATCCCTGTCGTCATCGGGTTGGCATTCTAGAAAGCCTAGCGATTCGTCTGGTCCAGCCTTCCATTCCCTGCCCAAAAAGACGCAGAAACTGGTCTGTTCCCACTGTCTGAGCAGCCTTCCAGCCACCAACCACGCAACTGGCTGGGCAACTTTCCTAAAGGTAAGTGGTTCCCTGAGTAAAATGGCGAGTCCGTGCTTCTTAGCGGGTTCTGCTGGGCCTCCATAATCCCTTCTGCTTAATTCTCCAGGCTCAAGTCACTTGAGAAATACACACAGTGCTGGTCAGCCCCCTGCCCCGCTATCGGCCACGGGCTCTGCGGGCACGCGCCACGTCCCTACTCTTCGTGGGTCAAATGCCTCCTCACCCTTCGAGACTCAGCTTCAGAATAGCTCCTCCAGTTGCCCCCCGGCTCAGCCAGGCCCCTCTGCTGGACCCCACAGCACCCTCAGCTGCTTTCAGTACCAGCACCTACCATGCTGAGTTGCCATGGCCTGCTCATTTGCTCTTTCTCCCTCGAGACTGAACTCCATCTAGCCTGAAACAGTGCTTTAAACGTTCTATAGTCCCAGCACGGTATCTGGAACATAATAGGTGCTCAATGAAAGTTTACTATCCTGAACCAACCACACCATAAAACCTAATCACCCTTTAGTACATTATTTCCATGGGAAAATTGTGCTCCAAGTTCTGCCTGGCCTGTCAGGGACACCGCTTGTTCACAGTCCCAGTGACAAAAAATATTGGTCCATGTGGCATATTCTATCCTGTGCCGGGCCTCCCATCAAACAAGAGGCCCTGGCAGGGTCACAGGGTCAGTGTGGGGCCACCAGCAGAGCAAAGCTGGAGAGTCGAGTTGGGCTTGCCACTGTAGCCTCACTCATGGGGGAATGAGAGCCCCAAGGGACCCCAAGAAGGTTTTTGCCCGCATGTTGGCTCATGACCCTGGGACACTATCCCTGAGATGGAGCACGAAGGATTTGGGTTAAATCACGGTTTCTGCAGAAACTCAGACTCTGGACTGCAAACATTCAAATCTCTTCTCCACGGAGAAAAGAAATTCATTTATAAAGGATTTTTTAAATAATTAATTTACTTAGTTAATAAAGAAAGACTAAACCAGCATTACTGGCCACCACTGAACCGTACCCCATACCAGCACTCCCTAGAAGTGCGGGCCACAGCAACCATGAATGCATTAACTTGCTGGGTTAAGAAACTGGCATCCTCTGCAACTCTTCTCTGGTTCTTCTGATTATGTCAAGAAGAGAGCTTCAGCTGGGGACTGGGGTGTCATTAGCACCTCTCTACCACTTACTCATTTCACTTTTTTAAGGAATCAAGAGCAGGTTTCAGACTCAGAGTCAAAAGTTAGATTTCAATACCATCAATTTCAACGTCCTTATGTTTACAGTCACCCGCAATTTGTGAAAAGTGAGATTGTTTTTCCCTGACAGTGGTCATATCAAGTTTTCTTTTCCAAATGTATTTATTCAAGATTTAAGTAAACTGACTTAAGGATAACTATTGGGTGTATGCTAGCACTGGTGGTAACGGGGATGAGGGGGGATCATGGCAGTGACGCTCAGATGCCAGAAGCTAGCGGACAGAAGAGTGTCCCCAGCTAATAAACGGCACATTTCAGGGAGATACGATGACTCAGACACTGTATTTGAAAATCCAGAAGTTCAGCTGTCTCATGACTTGTCCCAGATTTCTCTTCAGCTCCCTTCTGTCACTCGATATGGAATCGCCACACTGGAAAATAAGGAAAGCTCAGAAGCACATACCTCTTTTGTAATGGGGGGCAGGGGAGCCAATAAATCGTATAAAATGGGGGGGGGGCACGTGGCCAAGCCGCAATGGCCTGAAGGCAGAGAAGGTGGATGGTAATTTTCCATTTGTACAGAGGCAACCTTTAGGAAAGCAAGGGAATAAAGACTCAAACCGACCCCGACCACAGGAAAAAATGTCCACAAGGAAGTGGAGGCAGCTTGTAGGAACTACGTTGAAGATGCTAGAAAAGAAGGGAGAAACATCAGAGGGGAAGGACAGGCCAGAAGCAAACGTGTGAGCTAGTGTGTAAAGCTAGGGAAAGCAAGCTGGAGAAAGTGAAGTCAGGACAGGACGGGAAGACACCTAAATCTGCCCAGCTCTGGGGTCAGGGAGCCGAGCTAGGACTGGGGATCAGGGCTCCAGCTCAACAAGCCATGGCCCCTTGTTAGATTCTGGAACCCTGTGCAGCCAGCCGTCCCAGCAGCTCTCCCAAGCTCCGGAGCAGATTGAAGGCCGTGCCCACGAGTGCTTTCAGAGCCCTGGGAAGCAATTTGCCTAGAGAGAACACTGGATCTCAATTATGCCAATGAGGCACCCTCTGAATGATTCATCTCCTCCCTGGAGACCACTCTGAAATTTCTTTATTCTCGAAGGGTTTAGAAGCAATTCTCTAGTAGGACAAGGGATGCCATGACAGTTTATATAAGAGTAGGCAATCACTGTCCACTTCAGAAATGCAGGGAGAGCTTTGGAGGGGCCCTCTATTCCTAGGGCTGCTTATGAATGACATGCAAGTCAATGCGGAGGACCCAAACCCTGAGACCTGATGCCTCAGGATGGGAAGAGCCTCCTGTGAAGAAGGTGCCTTCTCTACCATGTTCTCCACGCTTTCACAGCCCATCTGCACCGCCACTCGCTGCGCAAAAGGGATCCCTTCACGCTGAGGCATAGGACCAACGGCAGCTACTGAGTCTGCACGTTTAACAGACCACGGCCTTCAGAAAACAGCAGGCTGAACACACAGGATCTTCTCCTCCTCCTTTAGGTAGAGGGGAGCAGAAACCCAGAGCCACAGAAAGAATGAAGTAGAGAAAAGACTTCATTAAATTCCTCGATGGAAGCCCATGGACAAGTGGTTCCTTTTGAAGCAGGATGGAAAAAGTCATCGGCAAGAACACAGAGAGGGAGTTACAGTTAAGAAACAATCTAGAAAAGGACTCTACTTTTCTCTCCTCAATTCTTAAATGTGGACTAGATCTCTGAGGAGCCCCGCAACACAAAAGACAAACAGGAAAAATGGTCAGTTCAAGAAAGTGTTTCTCTCAGCCCTTCTTCACCTCCCCTCCACTCCCGTTTAAAAACTCTCTAATTTGTACCTTTCGATAGAAAAAAGGCATTGGATCCAAGCAGCAAGAATGGGACACTATATGAAAAACAGAGAAAATACAGACAAAAGTGATCTTATAAAGCTTAGAAAATTATTGTCAAAATGTATGTATCTTTCAAACAATGGTTGTAGGATGAAGCCAAGGAACCCTCCCCACACAGAACGGGAAAGCAAAAGCAGAGTCATGGGAGCGCACTCCAGCATCCAGCTACCATTTTCACGCTGCTAATGCCACGTTTACTTTCTACGCACCCTTTCTTAGAGGTTATTTGAGGTTGTATTGCAGTGGAGCAAGGGTATCAATCATGAAAGAGAAAGACAAGGGGCCAGGACACGGAGAGCGGATCAACCCACGCAGGAGATCAGAGCTGAGAAGTCCCGGGGGGGTGGGGGGTGCGCTGTGCAGCAGCCCTACAGAAAACCAGCCCAGACCGGAACATGAGGGTGAGGAACTGCAGGAGGGAAGTCTCTGAAAAATGAGGGGTGCAAGCTCAGTTACATACTGTGAGAGTGTTTGGAAACACTTTGGGGGACACTTACTACGGCGCGAACCTGGGGATATGATATTGGCATCTATTACAAAAAGGAAGGAGGAAAGGGAGGAAGGAGGGAAGGGGTAATCCAAAGCTCCAGGAGGAAAAAAGGACAAGGAAAGCATCATCCACACATGTAACAGACCAAATGAAGGCATTGTTTTGAGCAACTGGCAGCATTTGAAAAAAAAAAAAAATGCTAGAAATACTTCATTGTAAATGGCTCAGGAGTGAGGGCATTAGAAACTTGGACAAGAAAGTCAGGTCACAACACATTGCTGGCCTTGCAGAGAAGGACATTTTCAGATTATGATGTCATAAATGCTATGTGATGGGTCTGGGTTTTGAAAATCAACCCAGCATCAAATTATGAAAAGTTCCACTGTGGTTAAAGCCCTGAACACAAGCATCGACCTTCACGATGTGAAAGTGAAGGCACAGCTGACCAGACCTGGGATGAGCTGCGGGGAAGGGCGGGCAGAGCGGAAGTCCTCACCTTACAAACAAAGCAGAATCAGGCGACACTGTCTGGTGGACTGGACAAGAACTAGAGATTTGGGCATTCAGAGGAGTGCTGTGGGGAGAAGGGGAAGGATGAACGGGTTAAAGCTCCAACCTATTATTTCAGGGAAGTCAACAGACGGTGTATTCAAAAGTCCACTGAATTTGATATACACGTGTTACCCACAGACATAGGCATAATCACCAGAAAAAGAAAAAATAAATACAATAAAAATTTCTGAGAAGTAGGGCTGAGAACAGGAAGAGGTGGAGCCCAGGTACGTCACTTTTCATTTTTCAACCCTTTAGAGCTTTTTCTTTGTTTAAGCGTGCAGTTATGTTGGTAAAAATTATAGATGCTAATTAACAATATTTTTATGGGCACCTGGCTGGCTCTTGATCTCAGGCTCGTGAGTTCAAGCCCCGCAGTGGGTGGGGAGCCTACTTAAATTAATTAATTGGAAAAAAAATACATTTTTAAAAGATAAAATGGATCAAAATAACTATGTTCTTTTCTTTAGCATTAGTAGAAAAATCAGCACACTAGGAGCGTCTGTACCTTTGAGATAGTACAGTCATAGATGGTTTCCGTGCTAACGCCCCGATATTAATCCTTGTAACTGTGGTTACGGAAGAGGATTTCCTTGCTTTTAGGAAACAAACACTGAAGTGTTTAGGAACGAACACGCATTGTACAGGCCACTTGCAAACAGTTCAGAAAACAACATCTCTGTGTGTGCATGTGCCTGTGTGTGTGCAGGGGAGGAAGGGGTAGAACCTTCAGGGCTGAGGAATCTGAGTGAAGGGGTGTATTAGTTTGCTGGGGCTGCTGTAACAAACTAGGGCAACCTGGGGCCTTTCACAACGGAAATGTACCTTTCAACAGTTCTGAAGACTGGGAGTCCAAGGTCAAGGCATCTGCAGGGTTGGTTCCTTCTGGGACTGGGAGGAAGGCTCTGTTCCAGGCCCCTCCTCTAGCTTCTGCTGGTTTCCTGGCAGTCGTTGGCATCCCTCGGCTTGTTGGTACATCACCCCCATCTCTGCTTTGTGCTCTCATGGCGTTCTCCCCGTGTGTGTGAGTTGTCCAAATTCCCCCTTTTTATATGGACACCAGTCATATTGAATGAGCGGGTCTACCCTACTCCAGTATGACCTCATCTTAATTTAACTAATAAATCTGCAACGACGTTATTTCCAAATAACATCACATTCTGAGGTATGGGGGTGGGGTAAAGACCTCAATGTACCTTTTTTGGCGGGGAGGGATACAATTCAACCTGTGACAAGGGTATAATGGAGTTCTCTGTACTACTCTTAAAACTTTTCTGTAGGTCTGAAATTACTTCAAAATTAAAAGTTTCTTTTAAAAAAAGTTAAAAGAAGGGGTGCCTGAGTGGCTCAGTCGGTTAAGCATCTGTCTTCGACTCAGGTCATGATCCTGGGATCAAGCCCCACGTCGGGCTCCCTGCTCAGCGGGGAGCCTGCTTCTCCCTCTGCCTGCTGCTCCCCTCTCCTTGTGCTCTCTCTCTCTCTGTCTGTCAAATAAATACATAAAATTTCTTAAAAAATAAAAAATAAAAGATAAAAGGAAAGGAGCTCTAAGAAGGACTGCAGGGGACGGTGTGCAGGGGAGGACAGCATTATCAGGGGGAGCCCTCTCGGAGCCACGAGGTTCTAAAAGCCCACCAGGGAGGCAGCTGCTGAGAACACCTGGGGGAGCTGACAAAGCCCCTATGTCCCCAGGACAAAGAGAGCCCCTCCCCTGCGGCGGTGGACTCAGGTCCTTGAAGGGGAGGCTCACTCAGGGTTTGGGTCAAGAACACAAACTAATTTTTTCCCCCTTTGAAACGAGCATATAGGCGGATGTACTTGCCCAGCATCTCAATAGACACTAGTGGTGGTTAATTAGAAGAATGTTGCTAAACAAAGACGCTAAATAATTGTGTGTTTCACAGAATTTTATTCCTTAACTAGTATCTCTTAAAAATAGCACACTCCATATGAGAGTTCCGTTTATTCAAATCATGTCTGCGAAACAGCACATTTGTACAGCAATATTTCAATGACGGGGAGGAGGATGGGGAAGGTAGGTACTTCCCAGAGTGTGAGCCAGGTGAGGGAGAGCCCCAACCTGCCAGCGTCAGGCAGCTCCTATCTGAGCCACCCAGACCTCCTCCTCTAATGCCTCCAGAGATGGGACCCAGCGGCCACCGTGCATGGCCCAGCCCAGCCCCTGTTACCCTGACAGTCCCATTCTCCTGCAGTACAGAAAGCAATGGGGTGGCATCTTCCTCATTAGAAACTAACATAATATAATAAAAAAAACATTAAAATAAAAAAATAAAAAAAACTTCCAAACTTGAAAAGCATCATCAAGCCAATCCAGGCGTCCATGCGCTGGTTCAGTGTCCACATGCGCCAACTGTGCTGACCAGTCTCCAAGAAACCACCATCGGAACCTTTCTGTGACCCTCAGCCTCCTGTCTGGGGACAGCCCAGAGTCCCCAAGCCAGCCTGACAGAGTCATTCTGTAGTCTTAAGCATCTTGCTGGCTCCCTTGGATAACCACAGAGATTGGGAAGGGCACCAAATAGGATTTCCACTTCTGGCTGGGCCACTAACCCACTGCCTGATTCCTGGGGAATTAATTCAATCTCAGATTCCTAATCTGTACAATAATTAGGTTGAGTCAAATGCTGGGAATTAACACACGTTTTCATGTATAGTGGCCCAACTGGGGACTAGTCTCTAAGAAGATTCTAACCGACCAGGAACAGAGCAAGAGGACAACTTTCCAGCCTGAAATGCTCTCTTTGTTTTAATCCCACTTAGAGACCTGGGAGGGCCATGCTAGACTTCTCACGATAGCACTATATTCAGTCGTATTCATCACTGGTCTATTAAGACCCCATGATCCTTTTTGTTCCCACTCTACGTGTTGTTTTTGCCTCCATCCCTTGCTGCAGTGATTTTCACCAACTATTCACCAAAAGCCCAAATAGCACTGAGATGTGAATTTTGCACATTTATTCCAACTTGAACATAATCTCTTTTCTTGAAAACGGTCCAAGGTATCAAACAGATGTCTTTCCTCGATGGGGTACCAAACAAGGGAAAATGGAGAAGCAGATCACAGGACCTCAAGAAAGGAAGCCTCTGGGGCCTGGTGGCCAAGAAGCCTTCCTCAGTCCAAGGAGGTGTGAAATAGGCCAAAGGGTATGGGGGATTGAGGTGGGAAGGGCGAAAAGCAGGAGCAGGGAAAAAGCAAAGCGAAAAGATGCTGGTGGGGCAAGGGAATGCCCATCTAAGGAGCAGCCCAGCCAGAAAGTGAGGACTCAGGGTGGGGTGCCAAGGGAGGGCCGTTGTCCTACTTTTCATAACAGCCCCTGTACTCATTGTAATTTCATCCCCACCCCCATCCACTGCCCCCAGCTCCCTAGGGGAAGGAGTAATCTGGGCCCATCTTGAATTCCAGCCCCTTGGCATGGTGACTGGTTCAGAGACGAGCATGGGACCTAGGTTGGGATCAGTCAGAATGACCCTCAGGACAGTACAGGAACCACAAAGTGAATGTCCCTGTTTCTGTTGTAGTGAGAACAACAGACCCGCTACCCATGATGGGAGAGCGTGAGGCCAACCCCGAGGAAGTGGGGCAGAGGCTCAGTGCTGCTAGCATACCGACTCCAGCCATGCCTGAAACCGGCACCACACAGGCCACTAAGGGGTGCGTCTATGTGTGCGTGTGCATTGGTTTTGCTTACTATCACTCAGAACCAAAAGAATTGTCGTGGACGCAGCCCTAAGCTCAGGATAGAAGAGAAAGTGCTAGACTAGGGTGTTAGATAAACCTGGCCTCGGCTCCTGGCACTACCACAGGGCAGCTGTGTGAGTCTGAATAAGCCACTTAGGTTCCACAAGCCCCAGCTTCCTCACCCACACAACGGGCACAATGCGCGGGCTGACGTCTGTGGAAACGGAGGCTCTGTGAATACTGGCAGAAGTTGGGGCTCTTGTACTTGATGCTGTGGGAGCCACGGCGGCAGTCTGCGAGAGAGCTCGCTCTACGGAAAACACGCGTTACGTTCATCAGCCTGGGCACAGCACAGGCTGGAGACAGGGAATGACGGCCGCCCAGCAAGCCCACCGCGTGCCGCTCTCCAGGTGGAGAAGGGACAACACACCCCCTGGGTGCGGTGTCAGATGTTGAGTGGGGAGCCGAGGCCTCTTTCACACCACGGACCGCACCTGCCAGGGGGTGCTGACAAGGAAGTGACTGCACTTCCGCCGCCTCTCCCCCGGTAAAACAGATAAACGACCCCTACCCTCTTTCTCTGGGACTGGGTGGCGAATTAACTCTGCGCTCTGCGAACTACTTTGTACTCCCCGTGGAAAAGCTGTGATGTAGCTATAAGGGCTGATTAATTTTATGCCTCTAAATGTCTCGGTATCATTTGCCAAAATGATGATTTATTATTTAGACAACCTTTATATTTCCAAGGGGCTTTAAAATCATTTATAGTGGAGAATGAAATAAAACTGATTAGGGCCCTGAAAAACAGGACTGGTGAAGAAATGCACAAGGAGCTGGGGGTTATTTATCCAGAACCAGAGGAGGCAGATGAAGGACACAGCAAGCATCGTCAATTACATGCAAAGCAGTACTGCTGAGGAGAGGCCCACGTCTTGCCCCTATGCGACGAGGGGAAAAGAAATGAGAAAAGATGGCAACGCCCCCAGACTGAGTTAGGCTAGCCATCAAAATGATAACAGGAAGAACTTCCTAAACAGATACTGCTTCTAAGCTGGCATCTGACAACGTTTTCCAGCACATTTTATGGCATAATCCTGTCTGGGAGAAAATACAATACAGAAAGACAATCCAGTATGGTCCAAGATTGACCATATTCTTTAGGGAATGGCAGAGGGTAAAAAACATGATAGAAAACTGGGAGGCAAATTGTATTATTTCTTTAAGGAAGAAAAGGCCACCACTGTGCACCGTGAGCCAAGCCACGGTGGAAGGCGGAGACGGGGGTATATATGAACCCACAGAGGAGACATGGAGATGACCTGGAGGCACCAAGCGTTGAGTAAGAACCACCAAATCTACCTCCTTTCCTTCTTGAAAGCCTCCCTCGGCCACTAGACGATGGCGTATGTGGAGCTCAGTGAGGCACTTCGTGAAATGGCGGATCAGCTGGAGAGCTTCGGGCAGAGACAAGTACAAATTGGTGGATTCACAGCTGGCAGAACAGTAGCCAACGAGGGCCCGGTGGAAGCAGCATCTCCTGGGAGATTTCGCAGGCTCTGCTCTCTTTGGCATTTTCATCAACCACTTGGATGAAGCCCCGCAAGGGACACTCATCCAATCTCAATTGCTGGGATGCTCAGCCAAAGCCAGCCAGATGAAATGAACAGTCCTGCACGTTCAGGCTCAAAACGATCCTATCAGAGCTAGAATAGATCTGGCTGGATGGGCACTGATGTTGCCAAACTGCAGACCAACCGCCAAGCCTGTGGAGCTGACTGACAGACGATCCCCGCACTTGCAGGGTGCCCTCCTTGGAGCAGGATTCCCCAACAGCTAGGCCACGGTTCCTTTGGTTTTGAAGGTGTAAAGGCTTGAAGCCTAGGGCCCACTACAGGAACGGTCACATGCCCCTTTGGTCGCTGACCTAGGGCCTGCCTGGGTTCTGTCTCATGACAGCGTCAAGTGACTGGTTGTGTTCCTGTTATCTACTGTGTGTAACAAGTCACCCCGGAGATTCAGTGGCTTGAGACAGTGTGTTATTCTGCCTCACAGCTCTGCAGGCTGACCGGGCTCCACTGGGTAGTCCTCACCCGGGGGTGTTCATGACGCTGCAGTCAATGTTGGTAGAAGCTACAGCCATGAAAGCTCTTCCCAGTTTGATGCCCGAATGGCCCCACTCACATGGCTGGCAGCTGGTGCTGGCTGGCATTTGGGAGCTCATCTGGGGCTGTCAACTGGGGTCCTCCACAGGGCCTCTCCATGTGGCTTGGGCATCTTACAACATGGCAACCGGGTTCCCGGAGTGAGCGTTCTAAGAGCGGGGTTCCCAGAGCCCCAGGTGGAAGTCGTGAGGCTACATATGATCTAGCTTCAGAAGTCCCAGAACATCATTTCTGCCACATTTTATGGGTTGAGTGAGTCACCAAAACCAGTCCAGATTCAAGGGGAGGAGCATGAGACTCTAGGCTGGCACAGGCCCACTGCTGAAGAGCAGGTGGGATGGCACATACTGCAGCCATCTTTGAACAACAGAATGGGCCACAGGTTTGAAAACATGAAGCACCACGACGAAAAGGATTGCAGCTGGCAAGGTACACAGTGCTGCTGTGTGTCACCCCCTGCTAACCCCAGACCCAGACCCTTCAAGTCCAATGGACACCAGCTGGCACTCTGCCCCCATGTGTTCAACATCACCTTCCTGTCTTCTTCCAGAAACCCACTTGCCTCCCGGCACCTGACGCGCAGCCGATCCTGTCTCACTGCCATCTCCACCCTGGCCCGCCATGTCGACAGGGATTAACAGCCTCACCTTGCTGGACACACGGAGAATCAACCACCCCTCCGTCGACTGCAGGAGCCCAGTATTACAACAACGACAACAGAGTATGGTTCTTTTTGCAAATACTCAAAGAAAACATTCAGGGAAATCACATTTGTTTTGGATTATTGTGTGAGTTTGCAAGCTGAAGACTTCAAGGGTTCATAAAGCTCATGTATTTGTTCCAAGTGTCAGTGCGTCTCCCTTTTAAAAAGCAGCAGCAGATGCTGGGGGAAGGGTGGACGGAAGGCCTTCAGCATCTGTGCTAAAAGATCACGTCTGACCTCCCCTCCACCGTGGCTGCCCGCGACCCTGCCAGCCAGCCCTCTGCCGTCGAAGGCACCTGTCTGTGACATCATAGCCTGTTGCCATGGAAACTGATGCAGTCACCCACTGTGACTTCAGGTAACAGAATTTCTGGGTATTTACAATTTCCTGAGAGGACGTCAGTGTGGATCCTCACATGTACGATGTTCAGTGCGACACAGAGTTCGTGAGTGTTCACTAGGCTCCACGTCACTGATCGCCCCACGGAAAGAGTAGGAAGAACCTGCCTTTACTTGGGCCAAGCTGGGTCTTGGCTCCCCTGTCTGTAAAATGGAAATGAGGGGGCTTGGCCTTTCGGGTCAGGTGTTGCAGAGTCTGGGGCAGGGCAGGTGCTCAGCCAGCAGGCCTTCTCTTCTCCGACCCCCCAGAGCTGACGTGAAGAGCGTGCATGGCCCATTTCGGCAGGAGCCCTGGCAGGTCTTGGGGAGCTGGGATGGCGGCTGGAAATCCTGAGCTCCTGAGAGAGCCATGAGGATATCAACTCTGCAGAGCCTTGGTCCCTCCCTCTCTTTCTCTCTTCTCTCTCTGTCGTCACTCTCCAATTCGTTCTGCCAGGTGCTTGTGCCCAGAAAGGGCCACGTGAAGCAAGCAAACGACATCCTCAGCGCCACTCCACCTCCCCATCTTCCTCTCCACTTTCCTCCCTCCTTTTCTTCCCTCCCTCTCTCCTTCCATGCCTCCCTCGCTCCTTCCTTCCTTTCTTCCCACACCCCACAGTCCAGAGCCTGACCCTCCTTTAGTCCAGAAAGATCTCTCTCCCACCGTCTTGGGCACGCACGTTCTTGCCCCAGTGGCCCCATCCAAGAAGACTCCGGCAGCCCTGGATGTTCAAGGCAGGCTCTGAGGATTGCACAGGGGCCGCCCTCCAGCCTCTTGGATGGGCCCCCACCCCAGACTGCTACAGAAATGTGCTGGTTTTCTCTGGAAACACCTTGCTCCTTCCAGTTCTCAAGTCCAGAGTGACACCCTCCACCCCTCCCTTCTGTGCAAGCTCAGCCCACTCCACTCACCACACACATTACTCACAGAAGACATTTCCCTTCTGGGAGACCCAGGCCTGTCCTTGTTTTCTAGACACTTCTCTCTGAATCTGCTTCCTCCATTAAGGAGGCAGATGAGTCATCTACACCAGTTCACACCCTCTCCTGAGAGATTTAATAGCTTTCAAGCAAAAGCAAACATTTGAAAGGCCACAGGCCCAGAGGCAACCTACTCAAGCCTTTGAAAAGTGTCTGGAACCTTGCAGGGTGAAGGGAACTAGGAAACCAGGTGGTCCCAGGGGCGTGAGAGGTGGATCAGTCCACCCACCGAGGGCGCTTCTGCTTCCCTCTTGGCTGGATCTGAGGCAAGGGTGCAAGTCCTGCTGAGAAATCAGCCAAGTATGATTCTTGGGTAGACCATCTGGGTTCATTTATGCCAAGTCAAAGCTACAATTTGCTACCCCAATTCCCACAAATCATCCCAGCACTTCTGAGAAGGACACAAATCTCTTCCAAGGTGATTGGGGGGAAAAAATTTTAACAGCAAAAAGAATGCTATTTAAAAACAGAAGGGTCCCTGATGTAATTTAGATCTGTCGTCTTTGCAAAATGAGGCAAAATAAAGAAGGAACATGCTTTGGTGCTGGATGGCTCATCAGAACAAGGAGGGAGAGGTCTTGCTCACAAATGGTATGGGAATGATATCCTACACCTTAAAGTAAGAATCATGGGCATTCCTGAAGGCGCAGGGCACGGTCCTGGCTTCAGGGAGGAAATCCCTTCACAATGGGAATGAGAAAGAAATCCTACATGTTGGTTAGTGCCCCCACCATCCTGCACGCACCATCAGCCTGTCACAGCTCAGCTCACCTGAAGCCGAGGTCTGAGTGACAGGTGGCCCATGTCAGAGCGGAGAGATGCTAGGGGCCCGGGAGCCAAGGCGACAGAGTGTCTCTGGAGTATGCCCATGCCTGGGGGACAGCCCTGAAGCCTCCAGAGTGGTGGCATGACTGGAGGGGACCAGGAGACCAGGTTCCAGGCAGGAGGGCAGGGGGAGGAAGAGGGGGTGTCTCTGCTAGCCGAAGCACCCCTTTAGACCTGGCATACATTCCCCAATTCCTGAAGTGGAGCAAGGAGACCTCCCAGCTTCCACACTCGTTCCCGGACAGCACAAGGCCTTTGGTGACGCCTCTTCCTCCCACCTGGCCCACTTTAACGTCGTCTCACTTCCTGTGTAACCAATGTTCTCCTGGGTACGCTGTCTGGGAGGGGCTCTTCTGCTCTCAGAGGCCCCAAATTCTGACCCCCCCAACCTCTGTGCCCCATACAACTGCCCCAAGAGCAGGGAGAAAGGGGAAGACCCAGAGGGCTGGACCCCAGGGACACGACAAATAGGGCAAGCTGCCCAGCCTCCCAGTTGCCCCAGGTTCACGGTGCCCACCTGGAGCCTCTTCGTCCTATAGAGGAAAAGGTTTCCGTTTGCATTCAAACTTTTCGCACCCACAAAGTCCTCAGAGAAAGAGACACAGGAGCCTCCAGAACAATCACAGAGCCAGGTGCATTACAATCTAGCCTTACAGTACTTTCCGTTTCTGGAGTTCACGTTTTTTCTTGTCCGTTTGGGTTCACCCTTTCATTCTACCATTGTTTTTATCCCTATCTTTTATCTTTACTTGAGCCATTTTCACTTCTCTCAAATTCTTTTAAGCAATTAAATTCTCTGATTGTTACCGATCATTTTCTTAAGTCTCTAGATTCTTAATTCTAATGCTTTTCCTTAATTTTTAAAATCCATTCTGCCTTTCAAAGCTTATCGATTTTCGTTCCCTTTATCCAGCTGCGGAACGGCAGGTGCAAATGTTGGGAGGCAGGAGGAAGCGCGGGGGGAGTGCCAGGATGCGAGGAGGCAGCCCGGGCAGGGGGCGCACCGCAGGCGGCCCAGGCAAACAGAAGTAAATAAAAAGCAACACCAAGAACTTGCTGTTGAAGAAGAGCTTCAGCCCTCATGATTCTAGTCACTTGTCTCTGTGTAGAATAATGCGGACAATTTTTGGCCTGCGATCAGAGAGCCCAGCCTCCATGATGTGAAAAGTAACTCTCGGGCATCTCCGTCTCCATAAAGGCAGCCAGTTTCCGGTGCAAGGGGCCAACGCCGAAAGGAAGGCGGGAAGGACACGAAGGTAGAGAGAGAAGGAGGAGGGATTTCCTGAGCCGTCTCAGGTGGACAGGCCTCCCCTGGGGCAGGGAGCCATTCGTCCCTGTCCCTGGCCTGCGGAGGGGCTGTGGTGGCGCACCAGGGACACCGCCCCCTGCTCTCCAAACCAGCACCCTCTTCCTCACCCGTGTCTCAGCAGGGATCTGCGTGGGACCACTGGCGAGAGGAAGGGACGCATCACCTCTGGGCGGAGGGAGGTAGGAACAGGGGTGCCGTCTCTTTCGTTGGCATGGGTCCCTGAATGATGGGATGGGACAGAGCTCCCGCTGGCCTCGCTGGCCTGTGATATGAGGAAGAAATAAACTCTTTCTTGTCGGACAACACATTTGGGATCAGTTGTTACAGCAATTAGCCAACACTGCCCAAATCGGAAATTGGCACCAAGGGCGTCCATCTGTCCTCTGAGCTGGGCCCATCCCAGCAAGACGCAGAGCAGGAGAAGGGGTGGCGAGACCGGGGTCGGGAAGGAGGCAACCGTCCTCCTGGCTGCCTGTCACAGGGAGGCACACAGAAGGGCAGAGATGAAAGGCGCTAGTTCTAGGGCAGCCCCCTTGCCCACGACAAGAAGCTGTGGGGGCAGTGTCTGTGTAGCCTCCAGTGGGTGCAAAGTGGAGACCCGGCTTCTCCAAACAGAGCCCCCCCACTCTAGCCTTGAAGGAGAAGGGAAAGAAGAGGCACAGGGAAGAAAGGAAGCACTGATTGAGTGCCTACTACATACCCAGCACTGTAGTGGGCAGCAGGCATATGTTATCTTATACTGAAATCCCCATAAGGAGGTATTACTCATTCCATTTTGTGGAGGTTGAGATGACTGCCCAAGGCCCATACCTCAAGAATTCCCCAGTGAGGATGGGCACCTGCTCTCTGAGACCACCCAAGGAGCACCATTCTACGTCCCTCATGGTGTTGGGGTAGGTCAGTGAGAGGACATGACCACTGGCTGACCCACAAGCTGGACCTGGGCAGTGGATACCCCTCACCCCTCCTCCCCTGTCCTTGGAACGTACGCTCTGCCCGTGTCCATACAATGGGAGCCATATTCAAGGACACGGCCTCCAGAGAGCAACGTGGTGTTGAGGCTGTCTAGGTGGTGTACATGACTGAACCCTGTTAAGGCCGCTACATAAACTTCTAAGATTCTGTGAAGATCTATGTGTCTTGTGACACCCAAGACAAGCCTCACACAGAAGTTCCCGTATTAAACCTGCCACCTACCGATCTGGAGCGGTCTGCCTCTTTCTTCGATCTCTCTTTGCCCTCCAAACGGGGCCCAGTTTGTGAACCAACACTTGGGAAATGGGGAGTCACCAGTGGGGCGTGCATCCTGCCTACCCCTGCCAGCCTGTGCAAGGCACTAATACACAAACAGGAGACTCCAGCCCTCAAGGCACAGAGAGGACAGACACACACCAAATGGAAAACCCTGATTTATTACAGAAATGTAAGACAGGTGTGTGGATGCCTGCCCTACTCCCATTTCTCTGTATTCGGTGAGTTCACCTCTGCTTCTAGCAAAACTCCCATCTGGCAAAGCATTCTCCTGTCTGGTGCCCCACGTACAGATCTATTTCTACCCTGCTCAGATGACCACTTCTACTCATAAACTGACCACCAGGCATCTCATGGTGGTCTGAAGATGAAATCTGCCCCCACTTCTCACCTCCACCCCGTTTCCAGCCAGGATGTCTGCTCCCCTCTGCCCCGCAGCCTCTGATCAGCTCCCTGCTCATCCTAAAACACAGTCCTGTCGGAGGGGAGGCCAGGTGCCTGGAGGGCTCTCAGGGAACCCCAGCACTGGGCTCAGCAGCATGGTCATGCCATGCTCAGGTCACCTATCGCGAGCCAAGCGAACCCCCCACCCCCACCTGGCTGGTTGCCCGTCAGGCTCTTAAACACGGCACCAGAGACTTCCAACCCCATTACCCAGGAGCCAGCCACAGTTTCCCTTCCTGTGGAGTGAGGAGTCAAAGGAAGGTGAAAGCAAAATCTCTAGCCATGGCCTTGTGATCACCCAGGCGTGTGAGATAACCACCCGGAGGCATATCCTGGTACCTGGTTATGTCTTCCCTTTCTATGTTCCTCAACACATGGCTCTTAGAAGAGTCGGAGGAATGGTTAACCCCGCGATTCTTAGGGGAGCCGGGAATGGGGCAGGGACGGGGACACTGGAGAGCCACCTGAGAGTAGGTGGTTGGGAGCACAGGCACAAGATCTTGAGAGAGGTGTCTGTGAGCCTGGCTAGACCGGAGGAGCCCCTCCACCTGTCACTGCACCTGCTCTGGCCGGGTGGGGTGTTGGACTTGATCCCGGTCTGTAGGGATAATCACTCGCCCTCAATTTCTACGGCCACAGAGCAGGCGTGTCGGCAGACTGAGTGAGGCCTTCAAACATTATTTTTAAACTTTACTTATTTGTTTACAAAAGCAGGCAGCCAGGAACAGGCCAGCGTTGAAAGATTTTATTCTGGGGACGCCTGAGTGGCTCAGTCAGTTAAGCATCTGCCTTCAGCTCAGATCATGATCCCAGGGTCCTGGGATCGAGCCCTGAGTCAGGCTCCTTGCTCAGTGGAGAGTCTGCTTCTCCCTCTCCCTCTGTGATCTCTCTCTCTCTCTTGCTCTTGCTCAAATAAATAAAATCTTTCAAGAATATAAAGATTTTTTTAAAAAATATTTAACCTGGTTACTGAGGGTTTTGGTGCTCCCTTAAACTGTGCAGCCAAGGTGAATGCCTCACTCTCCCCACCCTAGCCCTAGCCCTCTGCCTACCCCTCCCCACAAACTGGAGCTCTGGTCCAGCGAGAAGTCCTGGAGACAGGGTGGGAAGGGAACAATGGGCCACAGGCCCTCTCCTTGCTAGTCCAGAGCGGCTGAGACTTCGTCCAGACCTGCTCACCTGGGGGTTCATGACATGAAAGGCCCTGCTGCCCAGGCCTGGGATTCTGGGTCAGTGATGTGTGATGGCAGGCTGGTGAATATCACCCCAGCACTCGGGCCTGTGTACCAGCTTTTCAGAGACTTGGAGCCTTGGCCCTCCCTCTACTGGATTAGATGAGACAGAGCCACACACCAGTAATCCACGGGCCATCAAGGCACTGGCAGGAAGGTAAAGGCAGGGACCCGGAGGGGGTGGCCTGGAGATCTGTTTAGATGAAAAGAAGGACACGGGAGAAATACTGATGATATTGACCCTTGCATCCTTCCAGCGGGCTGTCTCACTGATGCTGCTCGACAACCCTAACGGGTACGTGGTGCTGTCCCCACTGATGAGACGGGTAAACTGAGGCAAGGAGAGTGTGAGGAGTTTGCCCAAGGCTCTGCCTAACTCAAATGCTCTACCAAACTGCTTCAGGAAAAAAATATCAGCTCTGTCCGACCTGGGAACGATTCTGGAAAATCTGGGTGGCAGGAGATGAAGAACCACGTGCAGAGGATATGGGGTCTGACTCCTTCACCTACCTTTGGCAAGGACTTAATTTTGCTGAGTCTCCATTCCCAACCTCCCCCAAAACTCTGTCCTGATAAATAAATATGGTAAAATATTAACGACTGTCGAATCTGGGTGGTGGACGACAGATGCTCATTGCACTATGACTTTTCTGTACTTTTAGAAATATTCATAATAAATTGGGAAAAAAACAAAATGTCCCCAGGTCAAAACTGATATATGACCCCATCAGAAAAAGTCCCTGGCATCAAAACAGCTGACTAAAAATAGCTCCATCAACCAGCTGCACCCACCCTCTCATGGCACTGTGAGAATATAAATTGGTTCAGCCTTTTTGGAGGGTAACCTGCAACATCCATCAAACTTTTAAACAAGCCATATATTTTTAAAAACTTTTTTTCACATGGAAAAGTTGCTTGAATAGAACACAGAACCCCCGTATACCTTTTATCCTGATTCACCAATTTTTAACATTTTTGCCAAATCTTTTTCATGCTCTCTTTCTACACATACTTATAGCATAAAGAATATAACATATTTCATATACGTTATTGTGTTATATGTGACTTTATTATAGCGTATACACACACGTTGATTAGTGTGCTTATTTATTTTCCTCCATGAGCCCTCTGAGAGTAGGGTGCGTACACCAAGACAGCAAGGGTATTCTCTTACTTGGCCACAATATGGTTAGCAAATTTGGAACATTTAACATTGTTATAATACTTCCATCTAATGAGACCCTCTCCCCTAATGTTGGAAGCCCATTGCCAACTGTCCAAACGCTGTCCTTTAGAACAACTTTGTTTCATTAGAGGACCTAGTAAAGGATCGTGTGTTATATTTACTTGTCAGGTCTCCTTAGTTTTTTTTAAAATCTGGCAGGGTTCCTTTAAATAAATGCTCAAAAAAAAGTTTGTTGGGGCAACTGGGTGGCTCAGTCAGTTAGCGTCATCTGCCCTCCGGTCAGGTCCACATCTCTGGGTCCTGGGATCCAGCCCCATTGGCTGGCTCCCTGCTCAGCACGGAGTCTGCTCCTCCCTCTGCCTCTCCTGGGCTCCACCCCCTGCCCCCATGTGCCCTTAGCACACTTTCTCTCTCTCTCTCTCTCTCTCAAATAAATAGATAAAATCTTTTAAAAAAGAAGAAGCTGCTTCCCTGACTCAGAAGTTGAGAGCCTGGGACTCTTCACCAAAGTAGATCTGAATTTGGTCACTATGAGGCAGGGCCTGGAGATACTGCATTTCCAACAAGCTCTCAGGTGAAGCCCACAGACCACACACACAGCATGAGACCGAAGAAAACAGCTAGTGAAAAGCTGGCCCAGAGCATTGCAAGAAGCATCTTGCTTTCCTCTAGGTGAGCCATGTCGGCAGTGTCAACTGGGCTCTAAGACTTAGGACGAAACAGTGATGCTGAGCCCTCTCTCACCGGAACAGTTCCCGGGCTTTCCGGAGCCAAGAGGTCCAACACAGAGGGGCATACGTCACTGAAACAGACCTCTCTGCCAGGTCCTCACACCAGATGATGCCGGCTTTGGGCAGGACAAGTCTGGATGGAAGGAAGACCTGTGCCCTGCCTCCTGTACCACTGCAAACTCTCCTTTCCCTTCAAAAATTACCCCCTCCTTCAGGAAGCCACCCTGGTTTTCCAGCCTACTCCAAACTCTCCATCCTCTGACTTCCCACAGCACTGACCGCCTGGCTGCACCCCTGAGCACTCACTGACCATAACTGCTATTCCGGGCACCTGCCTTTCCCTTCTAGGTACTTGCCTTTCCTCTTCCATTGCCAGGCCTCTGCCTCTGCTGCTTCTCCCATGATGTACTCCCCACCACTCACCACCGCCATATAGTCAAGCCCCAGTTTACCCCTAAGATTCCCCTAGAAACAGGCCTTACAATGGCAGCTCCTTATCCAAACTGTCTTCAGGTCTCTCCACCCAGCACCGGGCACCCCAGTCTTGTCTCCACGACCAGATCTTCAGGCCCTCCTCTGCTGTCTTTGCTCTTGTTTGACCTGAGTCCCTGGCTTTATGCTGTGGGGGTACCAGCAGCAGCTTCTCCCTGAGTGACCTATGCAATGTAACAGACACCCAGTCCGTCCATTCTTTCCTCCATCCCTCCACATTTACCATTGCCTACTCTGCGCCAGGCCCTGGGCTGGATTCTGGGGGACCCTGGGCAGCCCGTGCTGCCCACAGCCAGAAGGGACAGAGCACCGGCTGCAGCTTTGCTCGTGGGCACAACAGGTGCTTGTGAGAAGTGATGCGGGGCCCAGCTGAGCGCACTAATCCTCGATGACACTACAGCAGGCCTCTGCATCCTTGTCACATGTGACCTCCCCCACGATTACTGTGATCACGGATCATCACTGGCCTCCTCTGAAAGCCCTGAAGCCAGCTCAGCTCAGCAAACTCTCCCCAGGACCCCTGAGGCCAGCCCCCAGCTAAGCCCCGGCCATCGAGACGGCTGCAACCAAGATTCCGCACTGTGGTGCACGGGGACTCAAGTAGAAATCCAAGCACCTCCACCCCCTTCGTCCCCGACGTCTTAGCTTTCTGGAGCCTGCGATGGCAGAGCTGCGCACAGCACATTCAGGGTTTCTGTTGTGTTACATAATGAAGACAACTTCCAGAGGAGAAGCAAATCGGCCCTGTGGCTGAGCGCCCCGCTGTTGTCAAGCGCGGCCGAGCCCGAGCCTCCTTGGGAACGGCTTGCTTTGTACGCTTATACGTTATGACAATACTGTAATTGTTCTTTCAGTCCCTTCCCGATATTTAATAACAACGTGGAGTGGGAGTCGCCAAGGTCAGCCCTACCGTAGAATGAGCTCCGTTCTCATTGTCCTTTTCTGAATAGTGCGTTCCATTTGCCAGGCTGTTCCATGCCCGCGAGCCCTGGCGGTGGAGGCCTGGAGCTGTCACAGAACCAGTACCACCTCTCGCGGTGGAACACTCTAATTTCCGAAATGGCCCAGTGTCACTGTCTGTCTATATCGTCTGCATAAATACACGCACAGACACACACGGACACGCGCCCTCTGGGCTCTCCGGCACTCGGCCCGTGCTGCCCTCAGCGACAAGCCCAAGAACACAGAGAATACCAACAGCCAGGACTAGAGAAACGAGGGGACACACACACGTGGCGTATTCAGGAGGGCACTTACTCTCTAGTTAAGCGAGTACTGAAACGTCCTAGGCCGCAGATGAACAGAGTCGCGTAAGCGCTCAAAAGACCTTTCTTTAAATGGATTCTGAAAGCTCACCCATAGGTAGCGAACGGGGGTCACTCTTTGCAGGCCGTGGCCCGTGACGGCGGACATGGAAGCCGCGGTGCCCTGAGCTCTGGCCTGGCCCTGGCACGTTCCCGGGGCCTGCCGCTCCTTGGGTGGTCATTTTACTTCTCTGAGCCTCGGCTGCCAGATCTGTAAAATGGACGTGACTCCTGGCCTGAGGAAGATGCTGCCATCTGGCGTTCTCTCTCTGAAGACAGGTGTCAGAGGAGAGTTTTCAGGAGCCAGGAGGTTACTGGGGGCATTTCAGGGCAAGGGTGGCCTGGAAGCCCGCGTGCTGACACAGGGTGAGGAGGAAGTGCGTTGTCTTTCCGAACCCGCGTGCTGTTGTGAGTAAGCGTGTTTCGTGTCTGGGCAGGGTTCGGTTTGGTAACTCCGACACCGTCAGAGGGGGCAATGGAACCCTGTGGAACCCCGGCGGTCTGAGTCAGAGAGCGGCTCAGTACCTAATCCTGAGGGTATGATAGTTGCTAAGGAACCATTGAGATGCAAATGAATTGGCAAATACTTAGCAGCAAGATATCAGAAAAGGGTGGGGAGGGGACGCTTTGAACAAGTTAGTCAGGTGAGTGAAAGGAAAATTACTTGCTTCTGATTGGAAAAAGAAAACCATGGGTTTTCATGCAGAGCAGCAGCATTGTGCTACTGTGTAAAAAAAAAAAAAAATTAAACTGTTCTTTTTCTGCTTGGCTGGGAGTAGAGGAAAGTTGGAGCCAAGAGCAGGAAACTTGGAAGGGCAAATGGAGTCCTCCTCTGATGTATTCTAAGCAGATTCCTCAAAAGAGGAAGACACGGCTAACGTAGGAAGGAAGGAGTCTACAAAGGACTCTGAAGACCCGCCATCTTTATACGAGTCTCAGAGCCTTGACAAAAAGTACACAGAACACGGTGGATAAATATTCAACTGCTGTACACTGGAAATTCCAGGTGAGACTAAGCCAGGATTGATAGTGCCGAGGAATGAAGGGAAATGAGCTACCCCATTGTTCCTAGGAGTTTGCATTTCTTTCATTCTTGCTCTCCACTGGGTATCCAGTTTAAATGCAGCCATTAGGTTAAGATGTTCTGATATCGATATCGCAACCCAGAGAGCTACAGTGAGAGGTAGGGCCCCTCGCACAGTGTTTTTTCATCTTGCCCCAAATAGGAGCTCTTCTCCTTCAGAGCCTGGTTGAGATACCCTTGCCTTAAAATCACTTTGCCTTTAGCCAAATACCCCTGCTATTTGTCTTCTCAGGAGTTTGAGTTTGATCATGACGTTCCGGAATAGAGGGAACATCCCCGTCAAGATAGAAGCTGTTTGCCCAGCCATCTTGGGTTGTCACTTTTCTCCATGACCTTCAGTTTCCCCAGCTTCTCCCAGATTTTCTACCAGAACCACCACAGACACAGCACCCCCCATCTGCCCCTCCCCCACCCACAGTCCCCATCCTTTTGTCCTTCTCTTTACTGCTCTCCATTATGTTCCATGATTCAGTTATGCAGGAAGGTGGAATGGGTGTGGTATACCAGCAGCCACTCCTGCTTCTTGACTTTTTGTGGGGAGCCGGTCCTCATTTCAGGCCAGGGGCTTCAGGGAGGTCTGGGCTAACCCTCTCCCCCCAGCTCCACAGATGGGTAGTGCCTGCCTCAAGCCTGGCCAATAAGTACATTCCATCATCTGGTGACAGCCTGATTCACTGAGAGGGGCTTAGGACCCAAGGAAGGCCAAGGAGACAAAAGTTGCAGGGCTTTTGCTAGGAGGAGCATTTCTGGGAGTGAACATTTCTCTTTCTGTGGAGGTTTCCAGAGAACATGAGTTTGAGCTGCCAGTGGCCTCATGATGGCCTTGCAGAAGGCCTGTCTGAGGCTGAAGTCAACATGGATGACTCTGTTCATGTCCCTTCAGATACATTCTCTACCTTGCCTTGCCCTCTCCTGAGCCTCAGGGGACTGACCTTTCTGAACCAGGCTCCCATTGTCCCCTGCCTTCTTGCTGAGTTCCTCCCATGTAAGTGCTGGCAGAAAGAGAGAACATGGAGGTGAAGGAGCTCAGGGAATACAATGCCTCTTCTCTGGCCCTGCACGGTCTGGAAAGTGGCTGAATTCATCTATCTATGTCTACCGTTCCTGTCAGGGAGCCCTCTTCCATGCTATAGCTCTTGCCAGGTCCCAACAGCATCACTCCCTTCCCTCGCCCTGCAGGCCATGGGGAGTCATGGCTTCCCACTGTTGCCAGCCCCAGGCTGCGTCCCCATCCTCAAGGAGCCCCTTAACCCTTTTCATAACTCTGTAGAATCTCATCACTAAACACTCCTCAAGGAACCCTTTGAGAGTGCAGTCTGTTTTCTGCCAAGACCCTGGCTGACAGAGACTCGGAGTTAAGGAATAAGAAAAGGGAGACTGAGTCCTGAGACAGAACTGGTGGCCTCAGATATCATCATAACCGAAGTCCACTGTCCAGTAATAACAAGTGCCAGTCATCACTCCCTACCCTTTGCTTTCCTCCAGATTGAGTCGAACATCTGTCTCTACAACCAAAGATATAGCTAATAAAATAGGCAAAGCCCTTGATGGAGTGCTCCGGATGTCCACCTTCAGGAGACAGAGAGTAAGAATAATTCAGTCTTGCTTTCTCACTTCTACCCACTCCCATCTCTATCTGACACATTTCTATCCATCCTCCAAAGAGCTGCACCCTGGATCTCTCTATTGTCTCTCTCTCTCTCACATACACACATGCACACACATGTGCGTACACACACTCCTTCCCCAAATCCTTCCCACTGGAAGTACAACCCTCTCACCTGGTCTCTCCTAGCAGCTGACGTGTAACCGTTACACCGCATCTATCGGACTCCATCACATGTCCCGTTACAGCCTGTGGTCTGCATGGCTCTGTCTCCCCCACCAGTCTGTTAATAGGTGGCTCCTTGAAAGAATGGCTATGTCTTCTTTACCTTCATGTTTTCAGCTTCAAGTACAATGTAGATGTTCAATAAATGGGTTCCCCATGAGTATTCGTGAAACTGATGGCCCTAAGCAGAGCGGTCAGCTCTGTCTCTTTGCTCCCACTCCTTTCCCTCCTGGAGAATCTGGCCTCTCAGGTCCGCGGGTGGCTCAGCCCTCACTTGGAGACCTGGCATGGGGCTGATCACTCCTCAAAGCAGCCTATTCCATCCTGGTCCAGCTTGGTTGGAAAGAATTTCATGACCCAAGCCTGCACACACCACTTTCTATCGCACCAGCTTGTGTACCCCTTCATAGCACTTTCCTAAGGTTATATTCTGCATCATTTGTCATCTTCATGACTGTCCCCCCAAGAGCTGGGACACTTCCTGTTTGGGGCATATAGCCTAGCACATGGTAGGAGGCTAAGAAATATGTGTTAGATGTTGAGCGAATGACATACCATATCCCCTCCTCATCCCCAGCTTCTCCCTAAGTCCTCTCCGGTCTTCTCTAAATCATTCTTCTACTACTTCCGCCAGGATATTTTGGTTACCAATTTTTGCGTAACAGACCAACCCAAAACTTGATAGTTTTAAACAGTAACAACATCTGTTTTGTTCACAAATCTGTGATTTGGATAGGGCTTGGGAAGGGAAGCCTGTCTCTTCCCACTGGGAGTCAGCAGGGATGGCTGGAGGGATGGAGGCTACAACCGTCTGAAACCCCCTCGCTCCCATGACTGGCATTTGATGCTGGCAGTGGGCTGGGATCTGAGCTGGGGCTACGGTACTAGAACATCTATACGTGACCTCTCCATGTCACTTGGAATATGGTGGCTGGGTCACAAAGGCAAGCATGCCAGGAGAGACAGAGAGCCAGGCAGAGGCTGGGATCCTCTATGATCTCATCCCCAACGCTATGTTAGGCAGGCTCACTTCTGCCATATTCCATTCATTAGAGTGAGTAAGAAGGCCAACCCATATTTAAGGGGAGAGGAGCTGGACTTCATATTTGACAAGAAGGGCATCAAAAAAGGTGCAGAGATGTTTTA
The DNA here is from genome assembly GCF_023065955.2 of Ursus arctos. Taxonomy (NCBI): domain Eukaryota; kingdom Metazoa; phylum Chordata; class Mammalia; order Carnivora; family Ursidae; genus Ursus; species Ursus arctos. The sequence goes on from NW_026622875.1 coordinate 27,329,418, forward strand.
AACTACTACACAGGACAGGACCTCACGTTTTCACACAACACACACTTACTGATGCTACTTATGTGCCACATGCTGGGGATATCATGACAATTCAGACCGAGCCCCACCCTTCCCAGCACTGTGGGGTATCCAGTGAAAGCAACACACAGTTACAGACCAGTGGGGAATGTGCTCCCACAGAGGGAGGCAGAGGCAGTTGTGGGAGGGACCAGGAGGCCACCTAATCCAGCCTGGGGCTGGAAGGAAGGCTTCCAGGAGAAGGTGACCACTGTGGTGAATTCTAAAGAGTAAGTTGGGGTTCGCCAAGAAAAGATCAGTGAGAAATGCAACAAAGGCAGAGCGGGCAGGTTCGACCCAGAGGTCCACAGCAGCAGAAGCTCAGTTTGGCCACTGCCCAGATGGAAAAAAAGAAAAAGGGATGGTGCCCAGGTGTGTGTACCTGTGTAGTGTGTGTGCATGTGTGCCGTGCAGACCAGGGGGAAGTGAAGCAGCAGGAGATGCTGCTGGCCGGAAGGACAGGAGGAAAGGAGGACCTGGACCGTGAAGAGTCTTACATGGGTCAGGAATATGCTGGAAGAGAGTCACACACGTCGTGGCCAGGATAAACCAAAATACCAATCTGTGGTCTGATACCCGGAGTTTGGTCTGACCAGTGCCCAACACAGGCCCCCGGACATCTGCCAAAACTCAACGGATTTCTGATGAGACTGAGGCTCTCTTCCTTGCCCTGAAAGTTACAGTCTTTGCTCCTCCATCCAGACCCTTTGGATGCATTGCCAAAGGGGCTGAAAGCATCCCTCGATGCCCCCCCCCACCCTTCCCCAGTGAGGCGCCTCCTCTCCCTCTCCCCTCCTCCAAGCTCACCACCCAGTTCCAGCCTCAGCATCAATGAGAAAGCCAAGGGCAAAGGTCCTACCTTGATGTGTTAGAAAAACAGCAAGAGGAAAACAAGAGAATAATTAACTGCAGGGCCAGGCTGCCTCTCACAGATAAGGCATTTTCTCTGCTGCCACTGTCGACCAAGCTGCCCGCAATTATTCCCAGTCCCGTGCAGCCCCTTCCCCAGTCTCAGCCCCAAGGGGGACCAGCCACTGTCCAGTGAGACTAGGACACTGAGGTGTCGCTCTCCTCCCCATCCTCCCACACATCCTTCCATGCTCAAAGCTGATGCTAAACCCCCGTGTCCTCCTCGGAAGTCATGGGGTCTGCACCTGGCCAGGGGGGTGGGAGCCGTCGGGACTCAAGAAGCAACATAGCCCCATGCAGGACAGGACCCACAGGACAGAAGCCAGAGAGGTCCCCAAAGGTGAGCACCCGCAGCTCTCCCTTCCCCTGGAAGGAGAGCCTGTGAAGGGAGCTCCAGGAGACCCACAGTGACCTTGCTGCCCACACCTCTCCAGCTCCCGCCACTAAAAGCCAGGCACAGATGCCAAACTGCAACCACCCAAGCAAAACAGCTCATCAGAGACAAAAGCCAGATGGACGTAAAGCAAAAAGAAAACCAATAATGACCACAGTGGGGGTCTGATTGCTGGGGAGCACACAGGAAAGGCAAAGTGCATGCAGGAAAAGGCAAACTGGAAGGGAAAACGTTTTCTTCCAGCTGGGGGCACAGGTGGGGCAGTTCCAGAGAGATAAGGAGAGCCTGGCCACGGGAACCTGAATGTGGGACCTTTGACAGCACTTGGCAGGACAGTGAACAGCTTGTGTATAATAGATGCTCCCTGAATTAATTCCCGAATAAGCGATGTTAATGGAAAAGGTGCTGAACTGGGAGGCAGAGGACTGGGGAGTTGTCCCACTTGTCAAAATGTCGGTTGGAATCTCAGCTCTTGAGTCAGTAACATAACCTCTCAGAGCCTTGGCTTCCTCACCTGTAAAATGGGAGAATGAGTGCTTGGATATTAAGGGTGTGGGCATCAAGATATACACAGGGACCAGCATGTGGTGAAGGCTCAATGGGCAGAGGGAGTTTAGTTCAGTCCTGGTTCTAGTGCCACCAGGCTATAGGATTTCCGGAAAGTTTCTTCCCCTCAAGCCTGACCCCTTGTCTCAGCGCCCTAGAGCTTCTGAGAGCCACCAGAGGCTAGTGCTAGGCTACAGCCTGGGACCCCTGCTCCCCTCACTTGCCCCCTCCTCTCCTGGCCACCTGCCTCTGCCCATTTCTCTGCTCATTATCACCTCCACTGGGGGATGGAGAAGCAGAGCAAGGAGGTTAAATTCAAATCAGTCACTTTGTCACTTGCTGTCAGGAAGCAGGAGGGGAGAGAGGAGAGACTCAGGGCCTCAGGTGCAATCTGCAGGCAGAAATGAGTCCTGGTAATTCTCAAGAAATTTCCTGTACGTGTCCACATTGGCCCGGTTCTGCTACAGAGAACTCCAGGGGAACCTTCCATGAGGCAACAGTACAGCCTCCTTAAGCAGCCACTAATGGCGTGTCTGGGCTGCTGGGATTTCACCTGACCTGGAGGAACATTTCTACAGGTAAGGAGGGGAAACAGGCGAAGGGAAAACAGGCGAGGGGAAACAGGTCCTTCTTCCTCTCACCCTTTCTCCCCTTTAGCAAGTGGCTTGTCCTGAAGCCCTAGTCCTCAGCAGGGTCTTACAGTGCGGTGAAGGGCTCCCAGGTCCTCAGCTCTGGGCTCTCTCTCCAGAGCTGAGGAACACTCCATGCTGGCTGGGGAGTGAGTGAGGGAGATGCCTTTTCTCAGCTGTGGAAATGAAGCCTTCTCGTTTACTAAGTTAGAGGCAAACTGACAAGCCAGCGGCTCTGAGACACACCTGGCAGGTGATACTACATGGGACCAGCGGGGACTGTGGCTCCAACGAGGCCTGCACCGCCCATGCAGGCCTGGGCCTGCCACTGGCCCATGGGAGGTCCTAGAACAGGGCCTGCCCCATGGAGGGCACTAGGCCGAGGCCCTTCTTGATGCTAGCCATGCTCGCCCTCACTCATCTCTGATGCCCAAAAATAGGGTCCTGAGCTGCCCCTGCAGAAACCCCACCAGGAGGAGCCACACCCCACCCACAATTAGCCAGGGGGTCACCATGCCCCAGACAGTTCTGTAATTGTCTACCCCCCGACTTCTGGCACTGCTTCTACCCCAGGGTTCTACTCTAAGCCCCCGCTACCCTGTCCCCCATAACGACCCCTCCTCTACTCTGGGTCAACAACAAGAAGACTGAGGTACAAGGAGAGAGAGAGCTAACGGTGCGCCTCGCTGTTCCCTGCGCCTCAGGTCAGGCGGAAAGCAGTTTTCCATTAGCAACCAACCATCCTCCAGGCCTCCCTGGCAAGTGTCCCATTTCTCTAATCCCCAGAGAAGTGATCAACAAAAGCCAGCGAGGCAGCTCAGACATCAGGTGTCAGGGGTCTCTGATGGAGCAGGTGGCCCTGACCGGGCCAGTCAATGCCCCCTCTCCAAGCACAGTCAGACCCACTCTGGCCGAGAGCCCCAACTGTTGCTGAAATTGAAGTGGAAGCCACAGAAGGAGCTGAGGAATTTCTCATGTACTATTTTGCTTTTAAATATGAAATCTCTCCCAGGGTGTTACTTTATTACTATAGTAATTTCCTCAGAAGGGCAGACATCCAATGCTCTGTTTCCCCACCACCTTTGGAGACATGGAAATCTGATAGAAATATTCAGGTTGCTTAAGTGGCTAGTGCAGAAGAGGGAGACATAAAGGGAGCTCTTCCAAGGAATGCAGACTCCGGAAATCCAGGTGGAGGGATGTGCTCGAGACTGTCAGGTAGAGGCAGGTAAGAGTCCCGTGTGCCTCCTCCACTGCCCCCAGGATTCATGAGGTGCTCAGGCCCATCTCCTCTGAGGACACTTGCCTGTAATCATTTCTTCCTTGGGAGAGCTGGCCGGGACAGGGGGAGGAGGAAGATACTCCAGTCCTTCTACTAGATTCCTGATCAGAAGGCATGCTGCGGCACAGGTCTCCAACAGAGAGAGAGAGAGAGAGAGAGTGTGTGTGTGTGTGTGTGTGTGTAGGGTGGGAGTAAGGGTCAGAGGTGGGAAACGGGGCAGGAAGGGAGCTACATGGAGACGGGTGTTCGAGCTGAAGCACTGAGATTATCTGAACACCGCACTCCTCTCTTCTCCCATGACCGTGCAAACACGGAGTGCCCAGTGATCAACGAAGCACCCGATGGCCAGTGGCTGAGGAGCACCGAAATTCTTTGCGCCGTGGATTCAGGCTGATCTGAAGCTTTCTTCACGCAAAACACACAAAAGTGGTGTAGGAAGGTGGGTGGTTAGGAACATGGACTGCAAACCTGACCACCTGGTCCGAATGCACTGCTACTCACCTAGCTACATGACCTCAGCAAAGGACTTACTTACTCTGTACCTCAGTCTTCTCACCTGAAAAATGCGAGTAGGGTTGATAACAACACCCACCTGAAGCAGTTGTTGTGCTGATTAGGTGAATTCACTTACGTAACGCACCTGGAACAACACCTGCGTAGTGTCGGCTATTATCGGCACGTCCCAAATACACGGGTGCCAGGCTGCCTGCATTTGAATCAGTGGAGCCCTTTGTTAAAAATGCAGATGTCCAGGTGCATGTCGTCCAGATGTTCGACGCAGCGAGTGCAAAAGGGAGCAAGACTACGCAGAATTTCTGACTGTAGCCTAGCGGACAGCCTCCCCCTGAGCAGTGTTTCCAAGAAGCACTTACTTCAGGATGGTTAGGGAGACCAGAAGCAGATTCCCAGGGTCCACCCAGACCTGCTGAACTTTTAGGGTGAGCGCCCAGGAGTTTGTAACAAATTGCCTAGATGCCACAAGGCTTCCTGAACCCTGAGAACCAATGCCCAAGATGCTACTCCCCTCCTCTGGCTTTTAAAATTGCTTCGACCCTTTGCTCACATTGGCACCTGCTACGCTCCTGAATCTGAGGTCACTAGGAACTCTTAGAGCCTAGCTGTACATGATACAGTTGGTTGTTTTAATTCAAGAATAAAAAAGCACCTTTGACTTTAACGGCACCTAACTATTCAAACTAGTACAGGTATATCCTCCTAACGTACGTAACTTGTCCAGCTTGTACGGTTGGAACAGGTGAGCCTCACGACCCACGGTAGAGAGAAAGACACTTGGCCAGGGGGACTAAGTGATCTCCCCATAGAGCGGGGAGATGAAAAATCCAGGCGGAGGGCTCTGGCTTCACGATCCAGCCATCTGTCTCCCCCTCGTGTGGACCTCAGCCCCATCCTCATGGCCAGACCCCATTCCCGACCCTGCACCTCCTTCCACTACCCCAAGTTCACGAAATTCAGTCAACCAAGTAGAGAATAGGTAGTTTCTGGTAAATGGGGTGCATGCACATTCTAGATCCAGAGGGAGGTGTCATGGTGCTGTCGGACACTCCCTGGCACCACCCTTCCTCTTTGGTGCAATCCGTTTTTATCAAAGATTACTTCTAGATGGGTAAAACTGTAACGACGCCATACCATGTCTCTGCCTCATGGGCTTTTCCCAAAGCACATCTTGGTAATTAGGATCCGTACTGGTGAGGGGCCAGGGCAGGGGCTCTGAGACCTAGGTCTGGGTCTGCACAGGTCAACGAAAGGCCGCAGGGACTGGGGCAGGATACTCTGCAGCCCAGCAGGCCTTCCTCATGCGCCTGGGCACCGGCTCTGTCAACCCGGAAGGTTCAAGCTGGGGCTGGGTCCAACCTCCGCAGCTATTGACCCTGCCGAGAATGTTCTCCAGCAATTACCCAGAGCTGCGTTGCCCTAACCTCACCAGCATTCCCTTCGCTGGCTTGAGGGGGTCCCTCCACAAACACTGAGTAATAGCCACCTTTCCACGATGCACAGAAAATAAAATCACCTAATAGAACGTCCTCAAATTTACTTTTCTCTCTCAGACATTTTTTTAAATCTTTGGCGCCTGCTACTGCTGGTAGGCTCATGCACACTCACTGGTGCCCAAAACAGATGCACACACAGCAAAGAAACGTTAACATAAAATGCAGAAACAGCCAATCAGTGCCTGGCCTGGCGGCCTGTGGTAGACGCACGGGCTGAGGTTGGGGGTTTTTCACCGTGAACTTGTAATGGAGATTTAAGTGTGTACCGTGGAACTCAGTTCCCTTGCATTCTAAGGTGGGGTATGCTACAAAGGGGCACAGTAACTCAGGCATGTATCCATGCGTCAGCAACCCCTCCTGAGAAGCCACTATTTGTCAAGCTCCGAGAAATCTACCACCAAATCGAACACGTGAACACGTTCGGGGACGGCAAGCCCGGGACTCCACTCCAGGCCACACCTAAGAGCAGGTCATCTGGGCGTGCTCTGGTCAGCCAGTGTCCGGACACTGAGGCCACCTGCAGGTGTATGGTCACTCGTGGATGCCGGGGTGGGGCTGGGAGGATGTTATGAGCTTCCAGTGATGCCAGATGGCTGCCGCGCAGAAAGGCCAACACGCTTAGTCCACTCTGAGGGTGGGGTGTCTGCTGCCAGCCCAACGTGTCCCACCGCTGCAGAAACACCTCAAAAGAAGCCCAGGCCTCCAGACCCTGTTTTAAAGAGCACGGGCCAGAGGGCAGCTCAGAGAATGCAGATGGTGGCCTTCCCTTGTAGACCTCCACAGCCGGTTCTCAACAAGCTCCCAGACCCCGTGTGAAAACACATGGGCTTGAAGAGGCAGGTGTTTGTCTGGAGACTAAGAGGCCTGGTTCTGTGTCCAGAAGGCCAGAGGATATCAGCATCCCTGCCTCCCAGCCTGCCCTGTTCTCCTCTGAAAACAGACTTTAAAAGCCCCAGAGAGCCTTTTCCCTGCAATGGCATCTCTCTCCCCACAAAGCTGAGCCACTGGCTGGAAATGGGGAAGGGGAGGGAAGCAGAGGGAAGGGGTGCTCTCTTTCAGTGTGTGTTTCCCACACCCCATGTCAACCAGCCCCTTCCTTCCTTCGGTCCAGGCAGATGGTCTCATAGGGGCTTGCCTGTCTGGCCAAGCGTCCCCAGGTGGCCCATGGCTTCCACTGTCCCTTTGTTCCTGCCCTGGCCAGGGCTGAAGACCTGCCTGGTCTTGGAGCCGTTGGCGCTAGGCCACAAAGCCCCAGTGCAATTCCACCAGAGCCCCTCCCCCTCAAGGGAAAGAAGACTGGGCATATTAAGGGGCCAAAGGAGAAAAGAGAGGCGTCCCCATCCACCACAGAGTTTGGGAGGGATCTGCTGTCTGTGTAGGCAGCTCATTGATCCACTTTTCTGATAATTATTCCTCACTCATCACAAACCGAATGATGCTGGCCCCAGCCCAGCCAGGCAGGCGGGAAGGCGGCTCCGTGTGTGAAGAGGAGAAAATGAACCTGCCTGTGTTCGGTGGAGGAGAGATGGGAGTGAATGGTGTGTACTATCCCTGCGCACTGAGCAGGGACGATGGGGCTGCTTTAATATTCTGCTGAATGTGGCGTTTCTTTTAACCCTTGCTGGAGAGATTTCTAGCCCAGGGACTCAGGCTCCTCTTGCCAGGCTACTGGCAAAGTTTCTGGGGCTGTACCGAGAGGAGGGACACAACTCCCACAACGTGAGCCACTCCAGACGACCTAGTGACAGGGCCGGTATACAGGGCTGGGTGCCGGCACAAGGGCACCCTCCCTCGGGCAGCTCCAGCCCAGCAGACAGGGAGAGCTTAATCAAGAAGAGGTCTAGGAAGGAAACTGCCAGCATCCAGACGCCTGGTGTGTTCCCACGCACTTGCTCTCCAAACAATTTTGCTCGCAGGCACGTGCCCTCCTTCATCGACGGAGACCCACTGCCAAGACCAGGTTCCCAAAGTGGGCACCCATCTGCTCTCCCGGGCCTGCCCCCTGACCCTCCGGAGCGCGCGAAGAGCGGCGGGTAGGACGCGCCGCCCCAGCGCTACGAAGCCCAGCCTCGCCTAGCCGGTTGCTCATGCTCGCTCACCCAGGCTGTCCTGCCCGGTTTGGAAGTGCACGGCGGGCGCCGTGCTGGTCCTAGCTCAACGGCTCCCGCCCTTGCCCCTCTGCCAGTCAAACCCGACCGACCAGCGCTGCTCCGCGGCGTCTGTTGCCCGCGCTCCACGCAGCTCTCGTCCCCGCACGTCCCAAAATGCAACCCCTCCTCACAAAGGCCAGCAGCCAGGAAGGGCAGCGGGAGGCAGACAAGAAAAAACCCATCTTCAGAAAAGCAAGTGAGAGCTTTCTGGGCATTAATCTTCGCACCCCCCACCCCCCCGCGCCGCCACCAGAACGAACGCGGGACACAGCGGTCTTCCCTACACCGGGAAGGAATCAGCCCCGCCCCGGGACCCCAACTGCCCCAGCTCCACCGGAGAAGGACAGCGCTTTCCGGAGGGGTGTGGGGCGCCGCACCACGGTGTCCGGGGTGGGGGCGTTTCCACCGGGCAACCGGTAACAGCTTGGCGAGGGACGGGGCAGCCCGGCAGAACTAGCCTCCAGTTCCGAACGCGGCTCGGGCGCCAGGGACTGCGTCCCTCAGGCGCGAAGTCCCTCCGCGGAGCTTCAGCCTGCCCGCCACCGGGAAGCGCCGCTGCGAGCCGGGTCGCGGCGGCGCACCACCCCCGACAGTTGCTTCCACCCCGGAAACTCCGCTCGGCTCCCGGGCCGAGCCGCGTTCCCAGGAGGGGCTGCAGCCCGCGCTCGGCAGCAGGGAGCGGGGGCGGGGGAGGGGCGGGGGGCGGGGAGCGGGGCAGGGATTTCCCACAGGGATTCGCGGGCGCCACCGAGCGCGGGTGCTCCCCGCTGCGCCAGGCGCGGTGCCCGCGGGGCGCACTTGCCCGGCCACAGCCCGCGGCTCAGCCAAGGCTAAGTAGCAGGGGGAGTGTCGCTGCCCGTCGCCTCCCGACCGGCGAGTCTCGCTTCCCCGGCAAAGGCGATGCTGGGCGAGTTTCGGCCGGACCGACCCCCCACCCACTGCATTCGGTTCCCAGGCTCAAGAGGCGATAAATGTGTCCGCCTCGCCCCGACTTGACCCAGGAAAGATGAGCTCCACAAGCTCCGGGACCACCGAGGGTACGGCAATGAACTCAGCCCCTCTCCCGCGGCCACTTTCCGGGCACCAGGGCAGAGCTTCTCTGCCAACGCGCTCAGCGCTCGCCCGCCGATCCCAGAGTCCGGAGCCCGCGGAGCCCGAGCTGAGGAAAAGGAGAGGTGACGCACGGCCACCTAAGCGCATCCGTGGCCAGGACAGGAGGGGAGCCGATAGGCGCCCGCACTCCACGGGCCGGAGAGCCCGAGCCGTCCCTTCGTCCCCAACGCCCGGCGCCCCCGGAGCTAAGGAGCCTGCACCGCAATGCAGCGGGCTCCGCGATCCCCGAGACGAGCCGAGGCTGCGGGAGACCCTAGCTGCCCGGGGCCCAGGGGCTCCGCGAACCGTCTGCGGGCTCTGAGAGCTCGCCGGGGGCGCGCCAGGGGTGCCGCCCCAGCCTCGCGCTCGGCCGCGGTCGGGGCTCCCCAACAGCGGTGCCCTCGGGTCGCGGGAGGCGGGCGGCGCGAAGCAGCCCGAGCAGCCCCGGGGATACGGCCGCCAGCCGCCAACTTGCTCCGCGGAGGCTACGTTACCTTCCATAGCGGCCACTGCGGATGCCAGGAGGAGCAGCAGCAGGCAATCCGGGGCCATCGCCGGCCGGCGGCCCCCAGGCCGAGCCCAAGCCGAGGCGGCCGCGCGGGGAGGGCGCCGCGTCCCGGGGCGCCGCTGCACTCCCCGCCGGTGGCTTCTCCGTATCCTTTCGCGCTCTCGCTGGGACCGGACTCCCCGGAGCGCGGCGTGGGCGTGGGCGGGAGTGTGCGCGCGTGGGGCGGTGCGGGCGCGCGTGGGTGTGGGTGTGCATGTGTGTGTGTGTGTTTATGGGAGAGGTGGGTGTGTGCGTGCGCGTGTATGTGAGAGAGAGGGCGAGGGAGTATGAGCTGGGGAGAGCGCGCGAGTGCGTGTGCGTCCTGGTGTCACATTGCGAGCTACAGCGGAGCCTACGAGAGGACAGAGCCGGCCAGACTGACGGGGGAGGGAGCGGGATCCCCCACCATCAGCTCTCTCTCCACCCCTAACACCTCCTGTCCAATCAAGGAATCAAACCTGCAAAATTCCCCCGTCCAATCATGCGCGAGCACCTCCTTACACAGGCATTGTTAGTTTAAGAAAAACTTTTGCTTGCAAGGCTGTGCGGGAGGGCTTGGAAGGCGCTAGGAGGGGGCCGGGCTCCCCCTGGTGGTGCTCTCGGAGAAGCGCACCGGCCCGCCCAGCTCCCCTTGTCCCGGACCTAGGGGGCCTAGCGAAGGAGCCGGTTCAGGCCCTTACCCTTCCTTATAGCACACCAGGACTGCGTGAGCTTTAAATAATCATTTTTTTCTTATTTCATCTTAGTGACACCCTGACTACCCATTATAGTGCAACGCGAAGGCACGCCCTATCCCTCCTTTTCATAGCACTTCACCTTCTAATACGGTGTGGCTTTTACTAATCAATTGTTTATCGTGGGTCTCTCCTTATTAGGACGGAGAGGGTCTCCATTCTTGGGATTCGTGTGTGTTTTGTTCACTACAGAAAGCCGAGTGCCTAGAACAGTGCCAGGCCCATAGAAGGTGATGGCATATATCTGTTGAATGAATGGATGGATGGGTGAGGTTCAGAGAACGTCTGGAGGGCTGCTCCAGTGTGTGCAGGGCACTGGGTATGCTTCCTGTCCAACTCCCCACTGCTCTAACCCTTCACAAGTTTCGGGTTGTGTTCAGTTTTCACTTCTGAATGCACTCTGTGAGCACCCACAGACAGCTTGACCCCAGAAGTCAGGTCAGATGGGAGAGACCTGTGGCCACACAGGGCTGGGAGGCGGGACAGCAGAGGGTTTTGCAAGGTGAGGCACAGAGAAAGGCCCCCTAATTGTGGGTGAGACCTTGAGCATGGATTGGAAGGACTTGAATAAGCAGCAACGAGGGGGCAGGACCTTGCAGGTAGCAGTGATTCTCCCAGGCCCAGCTCCCACAGCTCTGCTTTCTCTTCCCATCTCTGGACATAGCCAGTGTTATAGATCAAGGACCTACATTGAGGCTGTAATGTTGTGCTGGAGAGATGTCCTCACCGCATCACCCCACCCCAGACCTGATGATGGCCTGGTCCTACAGGGTCAGGGAGGACCTGTTAGATGGCCCCCTCTAACACCAGCAAAGGCGGCTGCCTACCCCCTCAAGCCCTCCCCAGAGTTGTCAGTGAGTTAACCATGGGCAGATGAGGTGACCTCTTGTGCACTCTGTCCTCCTCAAGCTTTGTTAAATCCGTTTCCCACCTGTGTGTGTAGTCTCTCCTATGCTGGGGCTGCATCCCCCACTCACAGCCACTCATCTCCCTGTCCTGACACTGTTTTGCTTCCCCCACTCTCATGCTCCCACTCGAGCTGCTTCCCTCTGGCCCCACCCTCCGGCCCACCCTGCCTCTGCATCTGAAAGGGTGGATCCCATTTGTCTCCATTCCCTCATCACCCACCTCAACGCCATGCCAGCTGCCCTCTGCCCTGCCACACACCACCAACATGACCCAACATCTCTGGAGTAGTCATCGTGGGAATGACCTGGCCCCGGTTACCCATCACCCTCCTGGATCCCCAGCACCCTCCCGCATCAGTGACCAGCAGCCCTCACCTCCCTTTCCGGGGTCCCCGTGTTTCTCTTGTTTTACCACTTCTTACTGTTCCCTCTTCAACTCTCAAATGGAGCCCTCTCGCCAGCTCTGTCCCTGGACCCTCTGCTCTCCGGGGCCATGGACAGCTCCCTGACAGCTTCACCTGCTCTTCTACCTCCAGCCCTCTCTCACTCTTGGACGGATGAATGGGTCCCAGACTCTTCTCTCCTTCACTATGTCACAGATTTTGAGAGGCATGTCCGGCAGAGTCCGCCTCTGCCACATCTTCTTCCCAGTGCCCTTGTCCCAAACCTGAGAGCCTGTCCCAGGTCCAGCCATGCTTCTTCCCCTAAACAACTGGAGAGTCCGAACAGCAGCCCAGCTTCTATCCCCTCCCCCTCTAATCTTTCTGCACTCTGCTGCCAAACTAATCTTTCTCAAGCCAAACTTGATCTTATCTCTTCCCAGCACAGAAAACTAGTGGCTCATTACTGTCTGCTAAAGAAAGACCAACCACTCTGGCGTGGCAACCAGACTTCTCTACGGGCTTCCTGAAACCTGCCTTCTGGGCCTGGGTTGCTCGGCCAGCCTGATCCCCTCACCATCCTTACCCCCACCCCCCCTCCCCCAGGCTCCCCTTTCCCTGCACCTGGCTAGCCACACACTCACCCACTTACTCAACAAATACTGTTAAGTACCTGCGATGAGCCAGGCAGGCCCTCGCCGCACTGTGGGGACGCAGCAGACACGGGCCCTGCTCTGAGGGAGCTTACAGTGCAGTGGGGAAGGGTGGCAAAGAGGCTGTAGGATGTCAGGGGGAGACTAAAGCAAGGCAACAGTTAAAGGGTGATGGTACAGTTAGACATGAGGGCAATGGCTTCTGTTTATACACCTTCTGCATACAAGCACATGCAAAACTGAAATGAAGTGAGTTGAGCTTCCTGCCCTCTGCTTCTTCCCAAACCCCAGCTCTCCGTGGAAGTTTTGACGTCCCTCGGCCGGTCACTCCCACCCACATCTCATGCTACATCTCTCTGGACGGTACTGAGTGGCTCTTCCAGACCTGGCTGAAGACAGAACTGACCAATGTCCAACTGCAAAACATTACACCTGGGAGGACCCTGGCAAACCGTAAGTAAGGAATCCCAAGAACTCTGCCAGGGCCTTTCAATCTGTACCAGGCAAATAATACAAGAATCTCTGACTTAATGTCTTCGAATTCCCCAAACTTGACACTGAGGATCTTAAGTCAGAGACGCCCACAAATATGATTTTACGGCCCGCGCCCCAATTGATGCTGCTGCACAATGAGGCTTGAGAGTCACTGTTCTTGTCCAGGTACTTACAACCGTGCTTTCAGTTCCTCTCAGGGGACAGCCAGGTGGGGAAGTACCCGAGTGAGCAGGGCACGGGGCCTCAGACCTCACGTCTGTTCCAGCAGCTCTTTGTTTCAGGGGCATCAAACCCAGGTTTTGTTGGAAGAAAGGGTTCTGTGGCAAGTAGAGGAGGAGGTAGAAGGGAAGGAGGAGGGATTAAAAGAGAGGGTGGGGTTGGAGTGGGGTTGGGGCACATCAGATCAGAAGGGGCGAGGAAAACAGCATTGATGACTTTGAGAGCATGCTGATGGCTCAGATAAGAATAGCATCAGTTTAGGGCTTTTGTTAATTTCTCTAATAACCCAGGGGATTGACTTTTCTTGAGCAAGTTAAATATTAATTTAGCTGTGCAGCAAATTGATCTTTCTCTTGCAATGGGTTGTGATTCGCAAATATCCCTGAAAGCACCATTGGTTGGGCAATCCAAGCCTGGGTGCCTTTTTTCCCCCAAAGCATCTCCTTGGCTACTTTGTTTTTCTCTCTGATGTCAAATGCTCACTTGTTTTCTTGATTAATCACCCAGCTATTTGATATCACTGAATCACTCCTTCAGAGCTACAGAGGCTCGCCTCTGAGCCAGCAGCTAAGGGGTCGCAGGAACTCAAGGGTGATTTGACCCTTCTTCTAGGGCTCAGAAGCCCTTCTGCTTAGAAGGCTTGGGGCAGCCACCCAATTCACCCCCACCTCTAAAGAGTCTGTCTAAAAGGTGGAAAACATTTCTAGTGAATGCAATCGTACAACTTCCCCTGACAATTCTATATGTTATAAAGCTACCCTACAGAAAGGACCTGCTCACCACTAACCTACATCCCCTTTGTTGTAGTTTAAGCCTGTTTTCCTCATTCTCCCTAGTTGTGGAGAGCACAGACAAATAGTAGCCGTCCTGAGGATGATGATATGGCTATCTTGTACATGAGAAGACATTCAGTTGTTCCCTTGTCCTATCTTTTTCTTTTTAAATATTCCTTAACTGCATAAATGAAAGGTTTAGTTATACACTCCATGACCCAAGCTACCTTTAATTTGATTCTTAAGCTGCAAGAAACATTGTCCTCAATTCTTTTTGGAGAAGCAGGTGAACCATTTACGAGTCATTTAAAACATTTAACCATGGGTAATAGACAAGTAACAAAAAGCACCCTCTCTCTTTTGTTCTTTCAGCATGTTGTGTAGCAGTTCTATGTCAGTAGCCTGCAAGGTGCTGGAGACTCAGTGATGTTTGTGACCCAGCCCCTCCCTTTAAGGATCTCACGGTCTTCCTGGGAAGACAGACATTGAAATGCATTGTGGGACTTTCTGTACAAAATGGCCTCTGGCTAGAGGCTTCCAACAAGCCTTGCCTTGTTTCTGAGGAACATATCTCAGCAAACACAAATATGGAGACTCACACTAATGAAGTGAATGAACACTGACAGACAACCTAATTGCCAGGATGTGGAAGGAACTGACAACACTTATAAGGCAGATGAAGCCGGATGGAGAACAACCTATCAAGCACATGTATGACATGTGCCAAGTTCTCCTCTATAAAGAGAACCTGCTTTAAAGAAATAGATGGGAGGATACGTTGTGATTTCCTGTCAATTCCTGACTCAGACACCCAAGATCTCTACTAACCAGGGAATGGAGTCAACATTCTTTATTATGTTGCTTCGGCTTCACACCAAATGAAGAACAGTCTTCCCTGGCCATCTTCCTCCCCACACAACGTCATCTTATACCCAGGAATGAGCACGGCAACTGAGCAGACAGATGGGCTGGTGAAAATGCAACATATCAGGATGTGAAGAATGGTCAAGAGGCTGGTGCAGGCACAGTAATAACTATGGAAGTCATACAGCCTTCTGAGCGTTGTTTTTCCTATGACACGTCAGATCAGAGCAGCAGAGAATCAGGATGGGGGCTGGGGAAGACGCCACCTAGCAGAGCAGATATATGCTTGCTGAAGCCTGTGGGCGACTGGCAATTGAACATTGGCTGGTTGTAGACCAGTGTAGATCTAAACCGATGATTCAACCACCAACCAAGAGAGACATGAAACGCCCAAGACCTTCTGCTCACCCTGCTTAGCAAAGAACAGCAGGAACTAATGAGTCCCAAGGAGGAGTAAAGAGTCAAGACGTCCACGGTCTGTTAGAATACTTCAGAATAAAGAGCAGGAACAGCACCTCCAAGACCCAGAGGGGAGCTTCCCTTTGAAAAGGATGCTCTGTACAGTCAAGAGACATTTTCAGGAAGCTTCTTGGCATGCATGAAGACAACTCCATGTAAAAAGAACAAGCTAACAAGAAAACAGGTTAAGCAGAAAAGACGACTGAATGAGAGAAGGGAAGGGTAGGAGAGAAGCATTTTCAGGAAACAAACACAGTGTCAGGACCTACCTTCACACTGGTGTACCAGTAAAGAGCGAATGTGTTGCTGTTGAGCAGTGACTGAATGGTGTAGGAGACTGGAGAATCTTTCCAAGAATGAATACAAAATGGACAGAAAGAGGAAAAACATTGAGAGAGAATACAGAATACATGGGAGACAGAAAATAGAGAACCAACACGTGTAACATTGTGTCCACACTTGCTAAGCGCTGGGGACTTGAAAGAGTCCCTAGGAGCATTCCTGAAAGAGATACCAGTACAAATGCCATGAAAGTCCTGACAGAGCTATGAGGAATAAAACTCATCTTAGCTGAATAAAAACCTGATAGTCACATCTAGGTAACGTTTTCAAACCATATGGATGTTTTAAAGAAATCCTACATCTGTGTATGGACACACATGGACAAATAGATTACCTATAGTAGAATAAAGATGTTAACTTCATGGCACTAAGTTCCAAAAGAAAATGGAACCAGAGCTATGGGGTTTTACGAGGTAAAACTTGTGACACACACAAAAAATATATTTCCAGCAGACTGGAAGCAATAAATGTTTTCAATTACATTGTCAGGTCCCAGAAAACTTGCAACCCTTCAGAAAAAATTTACTTGAAAATATATTCAAATGACAAAGAGATGAGGTTTGGTGACAAGTAACAAAATCAATTAAAATCGAAGTCTAAATGTTTGCAGACCGCTTATAAATTGAATTGAAATGTCAAAAATAGTCTCAATGAAGAATACGCATGTTGTTAAAATTCTAATTACAGAAACCTAAATCTAATAACTTGAACTATATTTAATTAAGAACAAAGAGAAGAGCCATTTAAGGAGGGGTATCACAGCTATGTGAAATTCCTTGTTCACATGGGTGGGATTTAGAAGGGGGTTTTTTGTTTTGTTTTGTTTTTCTTAAATGCTCGAATCTTGCAAATACTGAAATTGCTTTAAAATAATTAAACTTGGGGGTGCCTGCGTGATTCAGTCAGTTAAGCATCTGCCTTTGGCTCAGGTCATGATACCAGGGTCCCGGGATTGAGCCCCACGTTGGGCTCCCTGCTCGGTGGGGAGTCTTTTTCTTCCTCTGCCTGCCTGCTGGTTCTCTCTCTCTCTCTCTCTCTCCAATAAATGAATAAAATCTTTTTAAAAAGTAATTAAAGTTGTTTTAAAAACAATTTAAATAGTTAAAAGTTTTCACAAATACACTTTAAAAAATGTATATGCTTTTGAAAATATTAGAAAAGATAAAAACAAAATATACCCCTATGTTTTTTAAAAAATGCACTGAAAAAATATTAAATAAACAGAAGGGAAGTTTTTGTTTAGACAATAAGAATTTACAAGAAAGTACATAATCACTTCAAATAACAAATGTGAATGAACTGACTCGTGATTAAAAAGACTCAGGTTGGCAAAAATAATAATAATAATAATACCTAAAACAAAGGGAAAAATAAATAGTAAAAGAATAATTTTCACCCATGATAATATTATAAGTTAACCTGCAAAACTTTTTGCTAAACGCAGCTAGAAAAACTCAATAATATGTAAAATAGCTTCTTCTCAATATATTGCCAAGCTAGAAGAAGTATTCCCAGGGGCCTAGAAACAAAGAAGCACTAAAATCCCGAATGGTAAACGTGGGAGCTTACCCTGCAGTGTGGGTGGGGGTTAGTCCCTGTTCTGGGAAATCTAATAGCTTGAATTTTAATGTACGTCAGTTGGAAACAAGGCTTTGAATGAATGCAAGCCAGAAAGTTGGAACGGCAATCACTACAGAAAGCTGAGGCCTCAAGTTGCAATACCCTCACTGAAAGAATGGACTGAGAGAAATGTTTACCCACTGTCACAGAGGAGAGGAAGGAAGCTTGCCCCTCAGCCGGGGCAGTTCCCCTCAGGATTCCTATCGTAGGCCTTCACTTACCTCGGTTTGAGTTCAAATTCATACTACTTGATCTCAGATCTCCCCAGGCAAGAACCCAATTGAAAAAAATTAGTTGTAAATGGATTGGCAGGAGCAAATGCAAAAAAGGACACACCTTCCACAAGATTTCCACAAATAAAGCCCTGCCAGACATGAACTCACAATCCAAAATCCCAGAACACAAGACTAAATCTGCCATGAGCAAAATTCATCAGGCAAAACAAACAGGATCTGACTTTTATGAGTGTAGAACTATCAGAGAAAGTCTCTTAAATATCAATATTTTAAAAAATAGGACACTATAAAAAAGAGTCTATACATTTGAGAGAGAACCACATAGAAAAGCAAACTAAAACCTAACTGGATAGGCGTAAGAGGCTCTAGATACCTGACAGTTTCACAGGACTTCAAGTTAAATCTGAGAAAATTAACTATAATGCAAGGGAGAAAAGGAAAGAGATGTAAAACATTAAAAAGCGGTTGGAAATATGAGTGAAGCATAGAGAAGGCTATCATTTTTCAAACACTTAGGAGGGAATAATAGAAGGAATGGTGGGGGGGGAGATAAGCAAAATTAAGAGAAAATAGCAGATAAATTTCCAGAACTGATGAAGGAAATGAATTATCCAGGTTGAGGAAACATAGATCTTGGAAGTCCTGAGCAGAATAAACAGAACATATCCATGACGATGCAAACTGTAATGCACTGCAGGACACTAAAGATGGAAAAACATCTTAAAAGCCATCAGAGTGAAGGGACAAGTAACTTGTCCTCCAAGCAGCAAAATGTTTGGTACAGAAAGAAGAACTACCAATTGAAAATGTTATGTCACCTGAAATCCCATATCCAGCTAAATATTTTTCAAGACTGAAAGCAAAACAAAGACGTTTCAAGCAAGACTAAGGGAGTTTAGCAGCCAGGTGCTTTCTTTGAGACCTACTCAAGGAAATAGCTCAGGAATACGGGAAATGAACTCAGAAGGGCAAAGTAAAATGAACGAAGCAATAATGAGTAAAGGTATAGGTCAACGTGGGTCAACCCTCGGGGTTTATAAAAGCAAGATAATATTAAAATACTGAATAAGAACAACACCTATATCAGGCATTTAAGAACTGAAAGTGTTCTAAAACCCCAATGCCATTCTGGAAGCAGGCAGAGATACTGGATAGTTTTAGATGTTGTCAAGTCAGCCACGCTTTAAAATTGTTAAGGGTAGGGGTTACCAGGTGGCTCAGTCAGATAAGCATCCAACTCATGATTTCAGCTCAGGTCATGATCTCAGGGTCGTGAGATCGAGCCCCGCAGCAGGCTCCATGCTGAGCTTGGAGCCTTCTTGAGATTCCCTCTCCCTCTGCCTCTTCCCCACTCACTCGCTCTCTCAAAAAAAAAAAAAAAAAAAAAAAATCTGACACCTGGGTGGCTCAGATGGTTAAGCATCTGCCTTCTGCTCAGGTTGTGATCCCAGGTTCCTGGGATCAGGTCCTGCATTGGCTACCTGCTCAGCGGGGAGCCTGCTTCTCCCTCTCCCTCTGCTGTTCCGCCTATTTGTGCTCTCTTGCTCTCTCTGTCAAATAAATAAATAAAATCTTAAAAAAAAAAGGAAGAAAAAAGAAAAGAGAAAAGAAAAGAAAAGAAAAGAAAAAGTGTTAAGGGTAACCACTTCCAGATAAGCACTGGGGTAGGGGGGATTACTCAAGTAGGAAAGGAAAAAAATAGTTAAAGAAAAGCATAATATACATAAAGCAAAAAATAAAATAATGGAAATAAATTCAAATATACCAGCACTCCCAATAAATGTATCAGCAACACAGTAAATATAACTAAATGAAAGAATGGTTTAATTTTAGAGAATCTATTCACTCATTAACTGATTAAAGGACAAAAGTTATATAATCCTCTCAACAGACACAGACAAAACACTTGATAAAAATTCAGAACTTTTTCACAATTTAAAAAGTATTTAATAGGGGGACTAGAAAGATTCCTTCTTGTCTTGAGACATGGTATCTACCAAAACCCCAGAGCAAACAATTCATTTAATGATGAGACATCAGAAGTATTACCTTTACAGTTGAAGGAAAAGGAAGGATGCCTGCTCTCCTTGTTGCTATTCAACATTTTCCTGCAGGTCCAAGCCACCAACTTCAGACACGAAAAAGAAATGAAAGCCATAAGGAAGAAAGAGAAGCAATGAGAAGATTATTTCACACACAGTAAGATTATCTATCTAGAAAACCCAAGAGACTGTACAGACAGCCCAGTAGACCAAACATGAGAGATAAGCAAGTGTGCTGGTTACATAGTCAATATATAAAAATCTATTGCTTCCCTAAACATCTACAGAAAATAATATGTAATTTTTAATGATATGGCATTGTAATAGCAACAGAAACTCTAAAGTATCTCGGAACACATTTAAAGAAAGCTTTAAAAGGCCTCTATGGAAAAAATTATGAGATTTTATTAGGGGCGCCTGGGAGGCTCAGTCAGTGAGGCATCTGACTCTTGATTTCAGCTCAGGTCAGATCTCAGGGTTGTGAGATGGAGCCCAGTGGCAGGCTCCGCACTCAGTGCAGAGTCCGCTCGAGATTCTCTCCTTCACCCTCTGCCCCTCCCCCTGCTCTCTTCTCTCTCTCTCAAATAAATAAATAAATAAATAAAATTTTTAAAGACCATGTAAGTAACGGGGGAGATACACTATGTTCATGAGTAAGAAAACTGATGGTAATTCTCTACAACTTTAAATATAAACTTCATGCAAATACCAGAAAAGTACCCGCAATATTTTTGAAGAATTTGACAATTTGACCCAAAATTCAAAGGCAAAAGGCAAGAACAACCAAGACTCTTTTGAAAACAAACAGAATGGAGGGCATAATTAAAACAATATGGAACTGATGTAGGGATTTAGGACCAATGTGTATATGGAAAATCCATGTCAAGGAAAGCGTTACAAAGTACTGGGGAAAGAATCAACCATTCAATAAATGTTGCTGAGACCATTTGAAAAAATAAAATTAGGCTCCTCTCACACCAAACACAACAAATTCCAGTGGATCAAAAACAAATATGAAAGGCAAAAGTTTCAAAATATTTTTGAAGGAAATATAGGATAATATTTTAATGATGTGGGGTGGGTGGAGGAGAATTTCATAAACAGGACACAAAAGGCACAAATTACAAAGGAAAATATAGACACGTTTGACTGCATGAAACGAAAAACTGTTGCACTAAAAGACACCATAAACATAGTTAAGCCACACACCGGGAAAATATTTGCCACCCATTTAATTTAAAAAGTATTAGCATCCAGATTGTGTAAAGAACTTCTACAAACCAAAAAGAAATAAACATTTTTAAAAGTGCCCAAGTGCTGGCTTTGGAAACGCACGTACTAACATTGAAATGATCAATTTCAAGGTAAAAAAGGCATTATTCTCTATCTAGAGATTGGAGTGGCACCAGGACGAAGATGACACACAGTTCCTGATTTTTAAACCAGACAAAAAGGACAAATAGTGTATGATTCCACTCATATGAGAAACCTCGAGTAGGCACGTGCATAAAGACAGCAAGTGGATCAGAGGTTCCCGAGAAGGAGGTAAGAAGCGTTATCGCTCAATGGGTAGAGTCTCTGTTTGGGGTGATGAGTGGGTTTTGGAAATAGATAGCAGTGATGGTTGCATACTGTTGTGAACATAACGCCACTGAATTTTGCACCTCAGTGGTTATAATACACATTTTATGTTCTATATATTTAACCATAATTTGAAAAGCACTTAATATCAAAGAGGGGATCAGACAACAGCTAGGGCTGGTAGGAGACAGAGCAGCGGAAGCTTTCATACGTTGCTAGTGGGAGTATCAGTGGGTTCAAACAGTCTGAATAGGAGTATGGCATCACTCAGGGAAGTTTAACATGTGCTTTCTTATGTATCAGAGTTAGTACAGGCTACCATAATGCAGAGAGTAACGGTAAAATGGCTTATAGGCAAAAAATGCATTACTCTCTCCCACATCAGTCCCAGAGTTTACCATTCTGATCCTTGGGATAACTTTGATCCTCATGGTCATTCAGGTAGCTGGTTCTTCCTAAGACATTGTGCTGCTAGCACCTAGGACTCTGTTGTTTTCTGCAAAGTTGAAGTTGGGTTACCACCTCGTTTGGGTTTTGGGCTCTGATCCCAAAGTAGCAGAATGGGAACCGTGAGATTCCATTGGGGACAACTCGATCGCATAGCCACATGCAACTAAAAGGGTGGCTGGGAGAGATGTCTGGCTGGACACGACGTGGGAGGTGGAGAGAACGGACTTGGGCGCACAGCCGGCAATCTCCACTACACCCTAGGACTGAGCGATTTCCCCACGGGTACACCTCAGCGACCCTTACGCACATGCGCACCAGGAGATATACACAAGGAAGTTCATAGACGCGCGATTTATAATAGGAGAAAAACAGGCAACAGCTCAAATGTCCATCATTGTGAAGCAAAAAATAAATAAATTTGGGTATATTCTTATACAGGAGCAAAAATGAATGAATTACTGTCGAACTGTTGGGAAGATGTTCCTAAGGCAACATCAATATTCAACTGAGTGGTAGGTATTAATAATTAAACTGTATGTCTATACCTGCATATATACATATATACGTACTGCTGTTCATTATTGTGTATATCCCTGCCGTAGTAACGTTACCTCCTCAAAATGAACTGCATATAATCTTTCACCCAACAGGCTGGTAAAAACAAATGTTTGTTAATATTAAATGCAGGCAAGGAGGTGGGCAGATGGACAGTAAAAGTATAAATTGCAGTTTTATTCTGTAGGGCATTTTGGCAGTATCTAAGAAAACCTAAATTGGGCGTCTCTATGAATTGCTGTCCCGCAGCTCAGCACTAACCTAGAGAAAAAAAACGTGGGGGCACATAAGGAGGCCGTGCGCAGAGATGTTCAGTGCAGCAGATTTTAAAATAGCACAACATTGAGAATAACCTAGATGCCATTAATTAAGGAAAAGTCTAAACTCCGATCCAGCCATACGACTAAAGATTTTGCAAGCATAAGAGTGATGTGCAACTATCGGGGCTTAATGCGAGGAGGGCTTCAAGACCCTGTGTCCCGTGAAAAGGCAAGTTGCAGAAGAAACGAGAGAAACAGTATTAGATTTCCCATAGGGGTGTGTGTATGTGTGTATGTCTCACTTCGTCTGATTGTGTGTGTGCGTGTTTCGTATGTTTTGAGTTGTTTCCAAAAAGAATTTGCTCTTAGAAAAGCCTATGTGAGGAACGATTCCTTTAAAATATCAACCTTGAAATTGTTTTTGAAACCAGTAAGAGGCTTCACCAGCTAACTAAAACTAAATGAAGAGATGATACAAGTCATCCATTCATTAAAAATTATTTATTGAGTGCATACAATGTGTCAGAATCGGGTACAGCAGTGAATTACAGAGTCCCTTCTTTACAAAATTCAGTGATTTGAAGGATTTAATGTTGCCCAAAGTGGGGGTTAGAAACTGCAATACTAACCGTTTCCATGTATTTTTACGAAGGAAACTCTTTGGGTTTTGCCATGTTTTTAAAAAGTGAGTCAATGGGATGAGTCCAGTCATTGTTCAAAGCCTTGGTTTACCCATCTGAAAAATGAAGTGAGTATGTATTCTGCTCAGAAGTCAGTCGGCGGGCACTTGAGAACGCACGATCCGATCTCTCTCTTTATGAAGTGCTATGTGTGGGTGATCAAGGAGAAGAAATGAAGGCAATTTATCTTGCTCTTCACAGAGAGTCCAAGGCATGAAATGCTAATCATTATAACAAGAAATACAGTCCACATCAAAATACTGTTAGATGGTCGCACAACTAACTGGAGGGAGAGCCAAAGGGGACTTATTAATGGTAAGATCCCCAAGTGCTTTCTGAGGAGGTCAATAGAAAACGTGGGCCTTTTTTCAGTTAGAATGGCAAAAATGGACAAGGCAGGAAACAACAATTGCTGGAGAGGATGTGGAGAAAGGGGATCCCTCCTACATTGTTGGTGGGAATGCAAGTTGGTACAGACACTCTGGAAAACAGTGTGGAGGTCCCTTAAAAAGTTAAAATTTGAGCTACCCTATGATCCAGCCATTGCACTACTGGGTGTTCACCCCAAAGATACAGACGTAGTAAAGAGAAGGGCCATATGCACCCCAATGTTCATAGCAGCATTGTCCACAATAGCTAAATCGTGGAAGGAGCCGAGATGCCCTTCAACAGATGACTGGATTAAGAAGTTGTGGTCCATATATACAATGGAATATTACTCAGCAATCAGAAAGAACGAGTTCTCAACATTTGCTACAACATGGACGGCACTGGAGGAGATAATGGTAAATGAAATAAGTCAAGCAGAGAAAGACAACTATCATATGATTTCTCTCATCTATGGAACATAAGAACTGGGAAGATCGGTAGGGGAAGAAAGGGATAAAGAAGGGGGGGTAATCAGAAGGGGGAATGAAGCATGAGAGACTATGGACTATGAGAAACAAACTGAGGGCTTCAGACGGGAGGGGGTGGGGGAATGGGATAGACCGGTGATGGGTAGTAAGGAGGGCACGTATTGCATGGTGCACTGGGTGTTATACACAACTAATGAATCATCGAACTTTACATCGGAAACCGGGGATGTACTGTATGGTGACTAACATAATATAATAAAAAAACATTAAAAAAAAGTGGGCCTTTTTTAACATCTACGCCACGGACTCGATAATGCAATGGGAAGCATGCTACTTAAATTTGTTTTCGTCACTTTTTGCCTTTTGAAATCTTAGAAAAAAATAGAACTGAAGATGGTGGTGTTTCTAATGATTAATGGACGAGCCGCAGACCAGCAAGTTTGGCTCTGATCTCACCGTGTCTAAACGCAGTCCTGGTTCCCCAAATAGCATCAGGACGGGCACCCGGGCCTGTCTGTCTGCTCCTCTTCCTGCCAGCATCATGGATGGTTTCACAGGCCTTAAAAACACTGGCCAAGCTCCTTCACCAGCCGAGGTACCTGGTCCATATCGCCACCCCGTCTCGGCAGCCGCCAGCACCAGACACTGCCCCACTTCCATGATTTCCACCTCTGCTAATTCCGCTCTTGGCCCAGAACCTCCCAGGCTTGCAGCACCCCCTCCCTCACCCACTCCTCACCACCACCCTCCAGCTTCAACCCCAACCCAGCTGCCCCACACCATCAAGAACATCAGGTGCTCTTGGCTTCGCTTGTCTCCTCATCCAGCCTAGACCCCATGGTTGGGCCATTTCGACAAAGCCAGGTTTACTATCGGAGCCTCTAGAATTGAGCTTCCCAATATGGTTCTCATTAGTCACATGTGGTTACTGAGCATTTGATATGGGGCCAGTCCAAATTGAAATGTACTTTTAGTATAAAATATACTGAAATTTATACCAGCTTTCAAGGATTTAGTATGAAAAAAATTAAGTATCTCACTGCAAGTTTTTCTATTGATTTCATGTTAAGTTTATAATATAACACAATATATTAAACTATTAAAATGAATTTCACCTGTTTTCTTTCCTTTTTAGTGTGTTTACTAGAAAATATATAGCCTGCGTTGTATTTCTTCCCCAACCCGCTGCTGACTAGAATTATGGGAAACAGAATCTGACTCTCTAGGGCCAGGAGTGAGCAAGGATTAGGTGGGTATCAAGGCCGCACAGAGGGGTTGTGGTGCAGGGCATCCCAGAGGGACTAGGCTACTTGTAGGGGGTGAGTCAGAGACCCGTCCTACCACACCAGATAGCTCTGCCCA
This sequence comes from Ursus arctos, assembly GCF_023065955.2. Classification (NCBI taxonomy): domain Eukaryota; kingdom Metazoa; phylum Chordata; class Mammalia; order Carnivora; family Ursidae; genus Ursus; species Ursus arctos. The sequence goes on from NW_026622875.1 coordinate 27,354,503, forward strand.
CAGATGAATGTATGGGGAAGTGTGTGCTGAAGAAGCAGCTGGCCATGTTATGCCAGCATTTATGCCATTTCAGCCATTAGTGCTCCCCATGTAGACCTGATGTGGGAAAGAGGGGTTTGGGCAGGCAGAGAGCCCCACATCCATAGCTGAATGGCAGTAAGAGTGAGAAGAATGAAAAAGAGAGGTTGGGTCACTCCAGAAGGAGACATACCATTTCACACAGAAAGAATGATGGAGAGAGAAGGGCTCACTGTCTGAATAACCCCACCAATTATCCAGAATAACCTCCAGGACCAAATGGACAAACGGGAACTTGAATATGCTATCAAGGGATTTGAGGCGTCCCTTCCGCTGGAGAGCTAGAGAAGTTTCTCTTATTCCATACCCCAGAATCGGATCCTGAGACGAAGATTAGACTAAGAGCCCACATGGAGGTACGCTGGATGCTCCCCTTTACTGTCCAGTGCCCCTAGCCTCCAGCTGTGAATGCTGGCTGCCAGCAGCTTAGCGGAGCCCTGTTCTGGAGCATGGCCTTTGGCCATATGGGCACTGCCTCAGTTGGGAAGACCTGCCTGCTTTCTCGCACCCTTCTGGGCAATCCTCAGGAAACGTCTTACTGAAATGGGGGTTTAAAAGCCAGCTCCCTTGATTCCGGGGGGACCAACTCTGTGGTACGATTTGTGCTCCCGAGGTCCGCAAGGGGTCAGCCTGAAGCCAGTTTCCAGCCGAGACGACAGCGTTGCTCAGCCCCTTCCCCTGCCCTATCCTCCAGGCCTCTCTCCTCTTCCCACGAAGGCACTTGAGTTAAGACCCTCTTTCAGGCTCTGCTCACAGGGACCTCACTAAGCAGGACCGGAAGGAAACATGGATCAGTGAGGGAGGAAGCCAGACAACAAAGGGGAAGCAGCCATCACATGTACTGTCAAGCCAGGCACCACCACGGGTGGCTAGAGAGTAATCCTGTAGGCAAACACTGGAAGCCAGTGTAGAACACACACTTCAGAGTTATCCCGCCCAAAGGAAGCTTCCAGGAAGCTGGGGTGTTTATATACCAATTCTCCCCAGACACCAGCTCAGACGCCCAGGGTGGGGAGCACTTCCAGCTGCATGAGGATGGGTGGCAGTCCCTCCAGGGTCCCAGAGAAAACCCCTGGGCCCTAAAGCTGGCAGTCGGCAGTCAAGCCACTGACGGAATTGCTAGAGCTAAGGAGGCACGGGCAGGGCGTAAGAGCTCTCAATGCTGACACGTCCCCCTGCTTCATGAGTTCAACGCGTGGACGTCCACAATGTCTCTGCGAGGCACCACACGGACCCACACAGACTTGGCCCTCCCTCTGTTCACACACACACACTCCCTCATTCAGCATTCTCACACAGCATTGGCGTGTGAGGGCGACTTCCCCAAGGGTTCAGCAGTGATGAAGGAGGTGATTACTTTGCAGAAATAGAAATGGCCTCAGAGATAACTTTCTCTGCTCTTGTTCCAAGCTACCCATGTGGACAAGAGCCCATCAAGGATTCGGTAGGGCACAAGGGTCTTTCCGTTTACAGGATTCACCCACCTTAGAAGGTGTTTATGGATTAATAAAGCAATTATCCTCTCTATTACATGAGTATCGTGGTATGTCCTTATACTGCCCTGAGTTAAGAATTCAGTTTTAAGTTTGTATACTAAACTGGAGAGTAAATTCTTTGTGTCATTTCTTAGCTTCATGACTTAGCTCAAGGGAAGGAGCAAGAATGCAGAGGCCAGCATCGCCCAGAGAGCCTGTGGAAGAGAACAAGAAGGGGAGGAAGTCGACATCAGCCTGTTGCTGGAGGTCATTAAGGACGTGACCGCTGGTTGAGGCAGACCCGGGCAACAAAGGCCCATCATCCCCTCGCCTGACCTTGGAATACACGCCTGTTCCCACAGCGGGAGCTGTTTTCAAGGATTGCTGAGACCTTTGAGACTGTGTGGACGGTATGTGTGATTGAACCCCATTAAGTCCTTTACCAAAGTTTCCAGATTCTGGCAGGAGGATGCAGAGATGTGGCTTTGGGGCCAAGACAAGCCTCATGTGTAAGTTCTCGTGCTTATGAAACCTGCCACCTACTGATCTGGAGAGGCCTGCCTCTTTTTTCAGCCTCCCCTTGGCTTCCGTGTATGGCGGCCAATTTGTGAACCAAGCCAGCCACATGGGGGAGAGGTGTCAGATAGGAAATAATGTCCCGGGGCATGCTGATGGGAGCTGTCTCCTTGCCTCTGGCCCCAGAGGATAGGGCTTACCACCGCTCCCGCCCCCACCCAGTGTCTGCAGTGGCAAGGCGAGGCGAGGCATTAGTCCATGATTTCAGCGTGTATTTTGTGAGCACCCGTAGCATGTTGGGCACCAAGGCTGAGCACTGGAGAATCAACAAGAAGACAAAGCCTCTGTTCTCATGGATGTTATATTGTAGAAGAGACAGACTGTCCCCTTGAGAAACTAAACAAGTAAGATCATCTCAGAGATGCCAGCTAAGACCCACGTAGAAAGTAAAACACTGCATGATAGAGGGGGCCTGCGGTGGGATGAGGAGCATGACTGCACCCAGTGCCATTGGGGGGTAGCATCTATGAGGACATAACACTATTCAAGTAAACAGAAATGTCAAGAGGCCAGGGGAGGGTGGTGGGGCTGAAGCCGAGCCAGTGAGGAGCAGAGAGCTGGGAGAGTAGGACAGGGGGCTGCAGGGATGGGCAGGGTTCATTTGTGTGGGGACGTCTCGGTTCTGGGTTATGCTCTAAAATGGTATCCATGGAGTTGTTTGGTAGGGGTTACACTTGGGACTGGGGGTAACCTGGCGGGTCCACTTGATTTTTTCCCCACCCCTACCCACAATAACAGCCGTACCCGGAACTTAATGCTCAAAATAGACTTGGCTTCTATGAATACTGTTTTTCCTGGGGTAAGAGAGTGGTCTGAGTGGCCTCCCTCCCAGCCAGGCCATGTAGAGAGGGCTCCGCCTGCTCCAAAAGAGACTGGCCCCTACAGGAAGGGAGCCCACCACATTGCCTGCCTGGAAGTGATGGCTGGGTCTCCTGTCGTTTCTGAGGCCTGGCCCCATTTCTGAGCACTGGTGGCAGCAAATGGGAGCCTGCAGCCTGGGGGTGGGGACGAGCGTGAGGAAGCAGCTGCACGTGCTCTCCACCTGGGACCCCCTGCAGTCCTCGAGGCCTGTGGGCACCGCTGAGAGGCTGGGGCTGGCAAGTACGCTCCAGAGGGGTCTGGGCACCTCCGGGCACAGCCCAAAAGAGGCCACAGCTCCTGCCCATGCTTTGGAATCTAGACAGCCCTTCCCAAGAGAGATTCACTGACCACAGTGCCTTGGTAGCACTAGCCTGTTTAGCTATCTCCACCTACCAGAAGCCAAATTCCCTTCTCCTCATCTCAAAAGTCTACAAGGGGCATAAACGGAGTCACAGTCAAGCTGAGTTCCTGGGAACAACCCTTCAGCTTCTAAGATGATGAAGCTATCTGCTCCCTCTTGGGAAAAACTTCACAAGGAAGTGCTTGCACTCTGCAGACGAGCCCGAGGACCATCTTGGGATGTCATGGAGAAGTGATGAGAGCCCCCCGTTGCAGTGCTGCAGAGACCCAGCCCCCAGGTGTGCGGCTGGCAGGGGCACGAGGAGAAAAACCTAGGAGAGAGAGCACGCTGCATCCAAAGCCAAGAGCAAATCTGAATCCTTTCTTCATGGAACATTTCCAAACCACGAGGGAGATGATGGGGAATGGAAAGGGGGAAGCAAATGGAGGACAGGAGAGAAGTGGGAAAGAGAAGGGGAGGAGAGAAGAAAAAACAGGAAAGTGAGAAGTTAAAGAGAAGCCTCTCCTGGATCTCTGTCAAGTGGTCTCCCCCGAAGCGACTGGCACCCGTACAAGGTGTCCACAAGCCAAGTGTCTCCCTCACAGCCATTACAGTCCCCCATTATGGCTGGCTAACAGAAATCAATCTTCTTAATGCTGCGTCGAACAGGGAGGGAGGCCAGCCAAGTCTGGCAGGAGGAGCCAGCGTGCTTCAGCTGTACCGGGTGTCTGGCAGGAAAGGGTCAGGTTTCTCCCATCCACCTCCTCTCCTGGCACCGAAACAGCACAATGCCCACAGCGCCTGCAGGGGAGAAGGCAACGGATGGCCAAGACTGATGTTTCAGACACGCCTGGCCGGGATGCCTCTGCTCAGCTCAGTGCCCATGTCTGCTTCTGCCCCACCCGCCCTCGATGGCTGCATCCACTCTCCTGCACAAAGATGTCTGCAACTTGATCTCACCAGCATGCTTGCAAATAACCCTCATCCTTGTACCTCCCCCCCGCAAGTCAGGGATTCAGAATGCATATGGATTTAAGAATATCCTTTAAGAATATTCTGGGTATTTCTCAAGGGTCAGTGGACAGCAATTAGAAGATGAAGTCTCCTGGATCCGATGTCTTGTGAGGGTGGAGATGGACATGGATTACTCTTCACTAGCCCCTCAGGCTGTCCACCTCCACTCAGCCTGGAGGAAAGACAGAGAAGGTTCTCTTGGCTGGATTCAGAAATCCAGCAGAGTTAATGGTGTGGACGCAGCAAGCTGGATTTCCCTACCATGAGAACCTTAGCCGGCTGTGAGTCTCAGCGCCCAGGAATGCAGGGAGGGTGTCGACTCCCCTTGTTAGCATCTCTCCAAATATATTCTTAAGTTGCTTTCCGGCCAACACGGATTGATAATTTTGTATCAGATTTGGGGATGGTTACTAAGGGAATGGAGAGAAAAGTGTTTGGTATGTAAATCTTATCATTGTTTTCCAAATTAGCATCAACACAAGCTGTAACTTTGAAAGACTTTGAAGCTAATTAGCCCATGTACTAGTAAGACAAAACAGACACAAGGGGAGAATTCGGGAGTGGGTGACAACACTATTATTTAACTATTTATGGTTTTCCCTTGCCATTTGACAAGAAGAAGGTGGATGCTAAGTGGGAGAATGGCAAGGACCCTGTGGGTAGGAAGATCAAGTCCATCACCTCCCATCCACCATGTTACACCGAAGCAGGGATTGCATCTGGAAGGGGAAAAAGGAGAAGCATCTCGAATGGTGCTTGATGACAAACTAGCGTAACGCCCCAAAATCACAAGGGGAAGAGAATTAAATTCTGAAATCAGTGATGAGGATGAGAAGTACCACCAAGTTCGAGGAATAGAATCAGGTTAGTGGGAAAGAAATGGAAGATGAGTAGAAAGGATTGTAACCCTTCTGAAGTATTTGCAATTCTTTAATTTCCACTCTAAATAATGCAGCTTTGACAATGCATTCTTTTTGCCACAGCCAGTTTACATTTAACAACTTTAAGACCTATTTCCATTTTCTAGAAAAAGAGTGTAACTTTGTGAAAAGAGTGTGTTGGGATGCAGTGATCCCCAAACTCCCATGCACCGAAGACATCAGTGTCTGGGCGTTCTATTAAGAGATCAAGAGCTCCCCTATCAAACATCCTGATTGAATGGGTCTGGAGGGGAACTGGTAGCATGAATTGTCACTTGCCTTTCCAGGAGGTTTCGATGGGCAGCCAGATTTGAGAACCGTGGTTTGGGTCTCTCTGTTATCCACCCACCAGAGAAGCCTGGCTGTTGGGACTACGAAGACAAGGACCCACCACACGTTGCTGACAGCTCACCTTACTGAAGAAAACCTCCCCACGAGAAGAGTAGCCGGCACAGGGAGCTATATTCCCTGCTGGGGGCTCTGGGGAACAGTCTTTCCCAAGTGCAGTCAGGTTGTTACCAGAATCCAGTTCCTTGAACTTAGAGGACTGAGGTCCCCATTTCTTAGCTGGCTGTCTGCCAGGGCTCCTCTGAATTAGTGCCCAACAACCAGTCTGGTCCTTGCACACGCCCCTCTCAGAGCCAGCAATAGCACATCACATCCTTCTCATGCCTGGAATCTTCCTGCGCCCTCCTCTGCTTTTAAGGGCTCATGTGATTACACGGGGCCCACCTGGAGAGCCCAGGGTAATCACCCTGCCTTAAAGCCAGCTGATTGGCAACCCTAATTAATGCATGTTCAAAGTCCCTGCATAGCAGTACCCAAGATTAGTGTTTGACCCAAGATAACTAGAGGGCAGGAGTTTGGACTTTAGACTGGTGCCTTCCCCAGGACTCGAGCTGTTTGTCCTGCTCCCCCATAAGCGAGGACTCGGAGAAGCTACACTTTCTTTGTGTCATACATACAAGCAGTCAGTATCCGGACACACAGAATCCTGGGGCTCCCAGCACCCAGGCTGCCCAGAATTAGGGAGGGATGCCAGTGCCGACTGAGAAGAGAGAAGGGTTCTCAGAGCCTCCTGGCACCATGAAGGGGAAGAGAGGGGAAAATGCCTCTGGTCACTGTTAAAGACTTTCATTGCCTTAATTAGAGCCCTAGCAACTGTGAAGCAAGGCTTGCAAAATTAGGATCTGTGGGCAAAGTCTGCGGCAAGACAAATGCGGTCCTTGTTCCTGGGGAATTTGGGTCTGACTAGCTGAAGATAATCCTCAATAATGGGGTAGCATGTTACAGACGCCTTCTGACTCATGGCCTTTAGCCCATTGGCCACACCCCAGCCACCGAAGGATTATCCAACACGCAGACCTGATCACGTTCCTGCCTGTTTCTCATCCTCCCGTGGCTCCCCATTTGATGCCAAAGATTCCAAGTTCCTTGAGTGTGTCAAAGGCCCCCTGATCTGGCCCCTGGTGGTCCCTGCAGCCTCCTCACTCCTGGCCTCACACTGTGTCCTACCTAAGTGTTCCAAGCTCCTAGGGCACGTTGTGACACTCTCTATCTCCACATCTTTGCTCTGGCTGATTCTGCCTAGAATATCTTTTCCCCTCGCCTTTGAAGGATCCTTAATCACCCAACACTCAACTCAGATGTCTACTCCTTCAAGAAGGATCTTCTGTCTCCATGGCTAGGCCAGATTAGGCACCCCTGAAGGTTGATTTCCCAGTTATGCATCTGTCTCCTCCCCTGGGCCAAGAGCCCGCTGAACTAGCAGGCTGCCTTGCGCGCATGGGCCCTCGAAGATGTTTGCTCACAAGCAACAAGAACAATGGCTGTGGCGGGAACGTAGAGTTCTCAGACCCAGATCCGTGCGCCTGAAGGTGCCCTGGAATCATCAGTGTGGATGTCGGGGAAGAGCAAGAGCAGGGCCCAGTCTGCAGGCCTTGTTTCTTCACCTGCAGGGCCCATTGCAAAATGAAAATGCAGGGCCCCTTGTTAACATGTATCAAAAATTTCAAGGCCGCAGGCCATTAAAGGAAGCCGGGAGTTTGTGAATGTGGAGCCCTATGTGACTGGGTAGGTCAGGCGCCCATGAAGGCCCGCCCGCCAGCCTGCAGTCTTGACATGGGCTGACGGGTGGAGTCTCCCCAAAACCCGCAAGCCTGATTTTAAATGCCTAGCAGGTTAACCTTTTTGGGGAGCCTGGGTGGCTCAGTCGTTACGCGTCAGCCTTCTGCTCAGGTCATGATCCCCTGCTCAGCAGGAAACCTGCTTCTCCCGCCCCCACTCCCCCTGCTTGTGTTCCCTCTCTCGTTGTCTCTCTGTCAAATAAATAAATAAAATCTTTAAAAAAAAAAAAAAAGTTAACTTTTTCATACAGTCTTTTAGTTGAAGGGGGATGTAATTCAGCCTCTTCTTTGGCTAAGAGGAAACTACCCCAGCCACGTGGCATTGCACGGCTCTGCCGATAGCTGGGGACCCGGACACCTGGGGCACAGTGGTTGAGAAGGCCAGGTCACACCAACGCGCCTATGTCCACGGCCAGCCTCTCCCCACAGCTGGGCCCACAGGGCCCCAGGCAGCGAGATGGAGCCGGACAGTAGGGCCAGGATGCCGACCTGATGGGTCCCCAGAGCACAGCCCAGTCTGCGTGGGGGGTACAAGCAACCCCTGGCAGGGGGCTCTGGACAGAAGTAATCAGTCCCAGGCACACAACCAGTGATGGGACTCGCACTGAGGGGCAAAGAGCTACAAAGAACAGAGATCTCTAAGCCAATTTGTTTTAAAACACTATTGGGTGGGGCTGGAGAAGCTCTTGCTGGCTGCCACAGAGTGAAACTGGTGGGTTCCAGATCATGGGAAAACTGGACCTCATGGCAGCCAGACAGCAAGGAAACCATGAACACAAGTTTCTCCCTTGGCGCCTCTGTGCCGTCTTCCCATGTCTTCCCTCTGCCCAGCACCTTCTGCTCCGTGTCATTTCTGTCCCCACACGACTGGGACGGCACAACCCCTGCCATGCCTGTGCTGGACTCGCTGTCCCGGCACTATGGCTCTGCTCCCTCAGCCGCTGTGCTCAGGGCCCGACCCTTTGTGTGTCCGCCATTCGCAAGGGAGGAATCTGAATTGGCCTGACGTGAGCCCAGGCACAGAGGCCCACGTGGCTGGCCAGACAGCGACAGAAGACCATCCTTGGTCCAGCTAGCCATGTTCAGGTGACAGGTTATAGGGTACAACCCCCAGCCAGGCCCATGCAGCTTCCCCTGGGGTATGGGCAGGGCGGGCGGGAAGGACACTTTCTAGTACCAGGTAGAGCAGTCCCTGCAGGGCTGCCCTGGTGGTAAAGGCAGACGGGAAGGCAGTGCCGCAGGGGCACTGGGGCTGCCTTCATGGTGGAGGGGGCAGGCCCCCAAGAATGGGAGGAGGGGCTTCCAATCCGGAAGCAGGCCCCAGAATTGGGTGCAGGGAAAGGCAGAGTAAGACCTGACTCATAGTCACAGAGACTCTGCTGCATCTCTGACCCTCTCCCATCAGAGTTGTCAGCAGAGGAAAACCGTGGGAGAGGTAGATCCTAATACCCAGAGAGAGAGAGAGAGAGCCCAGCACCCTGATCCCAAGTCCCTTTAGAGTATGAGTGTGTTCAACCCAGAACTTTTCATGAACCAGAACACCCTTTCTTTCCACACAAGTTGATCGAGTTGTATTTTAATAAATATATTTGAAAGTCATGGGGAGCCAGGCTCAGCCAATACCTTCACTTTCTGATCTCTGTGACTATGACCCCACAGCCTTACTTCGATGAAATGACAACTAACCCTGAGAAGAAAGATACACGCAGCAATGTTGTTAAAGGCATCCGTCACACTGGCCAACGCAATTTCTTGGAAATGCAAGTGGGTCACATTACCATTTTGTTTAAATTCTTTCACTTGTTTGCTTACTCAATAAATATGTGTTGACCGAAAAATGACTGTGATGTGGGTGCTGTGGGATCAAATCCAGACGCCCTGGTGCAACTTGCATGGCTTCTATCCAGCCCCTGCCGGCTTCTCCAGACACATAATTCTCAAACTTGAGCGGCCTCGGATCACCTGGAAGGCTTGTTAAAACCGAGATGGCTGGACCTCATCCCCAAAGTTTCTGACCCAAAAGGTCTCTGATGCGGCCTAAGAAGTTGGGTTTCCAACAAGTTCCCAAGTGATGCTGATGCTGCTGGTCCAAGGGCTACTCGGGGAGCCGCTGCCCTAGCTTCCCCTTGTTACCATGGCCAACTCCCCCCTCCAGTCTCTCTCCCTACTCCGCATCCTCCCCTCACGCACAGACACCTTCCCCACTACTACTGAACTTCTTCCAGTTTCCACGTCACACCATACCGTAACTCTCCACACAGCTTTATACGTGCTCTCTCCTTTACCTAGAACACATCCCTCCCCAAATTCCTCTGTGTCACTCCTATCTCCATTGGAAGATCCAGCATAGATGTCACTTCCTCCAGGAAGCCTTACGTGACTACTCTCCTCTCCCTTATTTGCTACTCACACATCAGACGGGACTGGGCCTCCTGCTCGGAGCTTCAGGAGCAGCCTGTACTTCCCGTCCCCCAGCCCCAGGTCCACTGGATCATCAGAGCTGGTCTGGCTCATCCCCTGTGAGGGCAGGAGTCAGATCCATCCTAGTCCCCATTTCAGCCCCAAGGCCTGGCTAGTGAGCAACAGGGTCAGCAAATATTTATGGAATGACTGAGCCTGACCTTGATCATTGTCTTATGGAGATATTAGCCTACATTCATATTAGATGGAATTTTAATGCCCTACACCTACCCTACCACAGTGGTTCTCAAGATCTGATTTTCACCAGTAACATCCACATCGCCTGGGAACCTCTTAGAAATGCAAATCCTCAGGCCCCACCCCCAGACCCACCGAGTCAGGAGCTTTGGGGTGGAGCCCAGCAATCGGGTTTTAATAAGGCTCTGGAGGTTCCGGTGCGTGCTCAAGTTTGAGAACCACTGCTCTGCCATATAATGAGTCCTCAAAGGAGGGAAAATACGTAAGTATTCTAAAGGGCGAAGCACTCACAGGTATTGGTGAAGGGCACCGACACTGAGGTCTTGGGGACGGTCTACACTCATGAGAAGCGGCAACCTCGAGGTAGTCCGGCTGGGGGCCATAAATTCCGAATTATTAATATTTGTAAAAAGGGGTACTCCAAGGAGGGAGGAGTCGCTGCAGACGAAGAGAGCTTGGAGGAGAGATGATCGCTCTGTCAGGTGAATAATTTGGAGACCGAATTGAAAAGCCACAGGAAACCCAGGTGAGCTGAAGGTTAGCTTCATGGCAGGAATAAGAAGCACTAGCGTGGGGAGGTACTCGGTTCACTGGCAGGTTTGGGGGAGCAAGGCTTTCTGAATTCTGGAGGCGCCCCCTGGAGAGAAGCAAGCACGGTATGCATGTGGGGTGAGAGCTGCAGAAATGACACGCATGTGGCCGCCGGCTCCTCGGGGCGTACGAGGCGGCTCCAGACCCAGAGCGGGGCCACAGGAGGGCTTAGGAATGACAAAGCATCAGGAGGGGACAAGTGCAGCGGGTCAGGACTATGCGAGAGACAAAGGCTGTCCCATGCATGCTCTCTCCAGAGTCAGGGTAAAAGAAGCCAGGCGCTGAGATCTGGGGGAGATCAGAACACAGGCGGCCTCAGAAGGCTTTGGAAAGAGGAACACCAACATGAACGTGGGGGGGCTTGTCCCCGAAGTCCCACCTGCCAGTAGTCACTTTCTTTTAAAGACTCGGCGTCCGCAAACTCGTGCCACTTGGCACTGAAGCAAAACGGAAAGAAGAGGCTAAGCCTGTATGTTGAACCATGACAAGCGGCAGCCGGCACATCTCGCACGTGCTTCTCAGTCGTCCACCTCTGCGGTTTGCTCTCCAACACTCTTCATATGCCAGGAGAGCATGCTCTACACAGGGAACGCAGCAGCCTTGGGCTGCCTTTCTGACCCGGGCAGTGGAGAGAGGAGGCATGATCTGCAGTCCTCGTCGCCCCACCTGTGTGGTGTTACCCCCAAGAATGGAGCAGTGACAGGTGGAACCCCCTCCCCCCCCACCAAAAGCAGATTTGCCGCATGGAGCCAGAAAAGCATTCACTGGGTCACTGAGAAAGGGACCTTATTTAAAATGATCATTTATCCTAAGTTAGGCCAAAGGTCAGGATGAGGAGTACCAAGATCATCTCAGGTATCTGGTGGAGACACTTGGTTCACGGGAAACCAATTGGTGGGAAAAGCACGTGAGTTTTTGAGCTAGATATTCCTCCAATACACAGCTCACAGAGTGAGTCCAGGCAAGTGACTTAGACCCTCTGATTCTCAGGGTTATCTCAACACTGAAATAAAAATATCTCCTAAGCAGGGTTGTTTTAGAACGAAACAAGGTGTCACAGCATCTCTCACAGACAGCTAATAAATCTTAGAGGGACTGACCTCACACCTCTCGATTATGGAGACCCGCCTGTCTGAATCCTGTTCCGTAGGAGGAAGGCAGTATGGAACGCCACGACATCGCCCTGAACTGCAGGAAAGCCACAGTTTGTAATGAGCCTTGTAAATGACTTTTAATAAAAACAGTTTGTAATGAGCCTTGTAAATTACTTTTAAAAATTAATGATGAAAGCGTTCTTGCCCTTCGACTGGGTTTGACGAACTGCCTCTGACCTCTTCTTCACCGTTAGAAATGTGATAAGCACATGCCCAAAAGTTGCCTGGTGAGCTTTCTGGGATCCGCTCCCCCCCCACCACCCCAGGAGGAACTTCTCATCCTCACTTATTCACTAAGTCCTAACATTTTCGCTAGAGGTATTTTTGGTTTAATGTTGTTCTGTTTTGTTTGGGCGGATGACATTCCCTGTATTACTTTGCCTCTAACAAAGTACCACAAATTGGGTGGCTTATTCAACACAAACATAGCGTCTCACAGCTCTGAAGGCTCCACCTCCGAAATCAAGGTGTTGGCAAGGTCTCACACACCGCTGTGGGCTGGGAGGGAAGGATCTTTCCGTGGCTGGCAGGTGGCTCTCTTCTCCCTGTCTCCGTCCACAGCATCTCCATTCTGCGCAAAGTGCCCCTTCTTACAAGGACACCAAGTCATATGGAATTAGCCACCACCCTTCATTTTAGCTTGGTTACTACTGTAATTACTCCATCTCCAAATCAGGTCACGTTCTGAGGTCCCGGGGGTCATAACTTCAACATGAATTTTGGGGAGACCCAATTCAACCCCTAACATCCAGCAACCTCACTCATGGGCTCTTGTGCCAAATGGGGGGTAAGAGAGCCACGTTAGCTGGTCCAGCTCCTCCGGAGAATGGCACCTTTCCACAGTGAGGGGAGGAATTTGCACTCCTGTTACAAAACTCACCATCCAGAGCGTCCACCCCGGTGCAGCTAACCAGGAAGGCGTGCACTCGGTCTCTCTCAGACGGATGCCCTTTGGGCCCACAGATATGTTTAGAGACGGGACTTGTAGGCTAGGCCTGTGTTCGCGGCTGTATTTACTCTGTAGGCAAGGACCGTCACCGCCGTGGCATTGATGGGTCTGCTCACCCCACACCCCGTAACTATATACCCAAGGGGGTGATATCAAGGCTTCTCACGTCTCATCTGCCCTACTCGCTACAAAACGCGGCAACTCAAATCTCGGGGATAAGAACTACTGGAAGGCTTTGCTCCTGCGGAAACAATAAGGAACAGGCAGAGAGTTAAAGGAAGTGAGTGTCGTAGGTAAAATGTGGAGAGACGATCCCACAGGGTTCTGCTTACTTTGCAGATTTCAGAGACACTGCCAGAAGCACCCGCACCTCAGGGATAAAGGACGGGGACCAGGGAGGCACTCAGGCACATACCGGGATTTACACAGAGAGCAAAAAAAAAAAAAAAAAAAAAAAAAAGGTAGAGACAAAGAGGCACAGCTTGGGAAATGGTGTTCTGCACCTCTCAGACCCATCTGCAGCCTTCGCATCGGGCCAGGTGGACAGTGCCCGGCGGCTGTCAGACCCCGGCCCCGAGCCTCTCACCCCCTCGTTGCCCAGAGCGGAGGAGGCGCCTTCGCGGACACGCTTCTCAGCCAAGCCCCGGCTCCCCTTGCCCTTTCAGACAAAATGAATGTTTCTCGGTTCAGCTTGGAGGTGAATCCAGGAGACACTTCCTCAGAGCCATCCTCTCTGAAGGCTGCACAACGCCAAGGGAGCCTCCTGGAAGGAGTCCAAGGCCTGACCTTGCCCTTCCAGCTGCAGCAGGCCTGTCCACACCGGGTCCTCTCCCAGCCGTGCTCGTGTTCCATATTCATGTCTATGGAAATTAAAAGCCCTGAGATTTAATCAGGGGGACGTACTGGGAGAACGAATGGGCAGAGCTTGGTGGTCCGCCAAGGCGAGCTTGCAGGCTCAAGGGTGGGGCTGTCTGAACATTTAAATGGAAGAGGACAGTGCCGGCGCAGACCCATCACCCCAGTGACAAGGGCGGCTGGTTCCAGTCCTTCCTCAGACACAAACTGAAGTGCTTTTGCCTGAGAAGGTTATCATTTAAGACCAAAAAAGACCCCTCAGCCTTTCTTTAGCAATAGTCTTTTGAGCAATGAGTTTAGTCATTCCGAAGAACAAAAACTCCAAATCCAGGGAGGGGTCCTGGCGTGAGAATCTGGCAGAGGGTGCTGGGAAAGCAGGCCATGGGCTCTGAGGCACGAAGCAAGCGTGAGCCTCTGTCACCTTGCAGCCACCGAGAGAGGCCCCAGGACAGCAGCTCCCCTTCTAGGTCTGCAAGTAAGGACGGGGAAGCTACTTGTACCGAATGCTGAGCTCCTCTCAAGCCAAGAGCCCAAGAGCATTTCTAGCTCCGGCTTGGCCACTGACTGTGTGACCTCAAACAAGTTCCTTAGCCTCTCTGGGCTCCCCCTCAGGGCATTGTTATGAAAATGGAATGAGCCCATGATAACACATGAGCACCATCCCTAGTAGGCACGTAAATGCTAAGTAACCCTTTCAACGATCGTACTTACTCTCCCATAACACTAGGTTGGGGCCATGCTCTGCAGACACACCAGGCAGACGTTGAACAGGGACGGGAGTGGTGACTCTTCCTTGGGCCAGTCTCTCGACCTGTTGCCTCATCGGAAGAACGCAGGTAAGGATTACCGCCTGAGGCTCTGGGCACCAAAATGAGACCAGGAAGAGGGAGGTGCTTTGGGATCTGTGATGATGCGGGTGTGTATTTTTACACTTGATTCAAGAGTGCTTTCCCTAGAGTCAGACTCGTCATGCGTTCTAATTGTCTTTTAAGCAATTGCTTAACTTCTCTGTGTGCCAGTTTTTCATCTGCAAAACAGAACAATAAAAGCAAACGTTGTGTAGGTTACTGCAAAGATGAAAGCATAGATGCTGCAGGTTTGTTTCTTGGGATGAGAACTTTTAAGGTCTACTCTCTTAACAACTTCAAATACACATTGCAGTATTATTAACTGTACTTGCCCTGCTGTGCATTACACGCCCAGGACTTACTTATTCTATCACTAGAAGTTTGTACCTTTTGACCGCCTTCACTTTTTTCAAAGAGAAATCCATAATTATGTGTGGTCATTGACTTACTGTGGTGATCATTTTACAATATGTACAAATATGGAATTATTACATTGTATACCTGAAACTAATACAATGTTATACGTGAATTACATCTCAATAGAAAAAATCATATGTGGACTGCACAAAGGATCAAAAAAAAAAGTATGTGCTTGGGTGTTTACCCCAAAGATACAGACGTAGTGAAGAGAAGGGCCAGATGCACCCCAATGTTCATAGCAGCAATGTCCACAATAGCTAAATCGTGGAAGGAGCCGAGATGCCCTTCAACAGATGACTGGATAAAGAAGATGTGGTCCATATATACAATGGAATATTACTCAGCTATCAGAAAGAACGATTACCCAACATTTGCTGCAACATGGACAGAGAAGATAATGCTAAGTGAAATAAGTCAAGCAGAGAAAGACAACTATCATATGATTTCTCTCATCTATGGAACATAAGAACTAGGAAGATCGGTAGGGGAAGAAAGGGATAAAGAAAGGGGGGGGGTAATCAGAAGGGGGAATGAAACATGAGAGACTATGGACTATGAGAAACAAACTGAGGGCCTCAGAGGGGAGGGGGTGGGGGAATGGGACAGACTGGTGATGGGTATTAAGGAGGGCACGTATTGCATGGTGCACTGGGTGTTATACGCAACTAATGAATCATCGAGCCTTACATCGGAAACCAGGGATGTACTGTATGGTGACTAACATAATATAATAAAAAATCATTAAAAAAAAAAGTATGTGCTAAATGCTTAGAAGAGTGCCTGGCACATTGTAAACCCTTGTTAGTCTTTCGTCCTTATGTTATCAATAGTAGCACACACAATAATTGTGGCTGTATTCCCTCCTTTAGGGTTCATGCTTACCCAGCGCGGCCAGAAGTCCAGCACCCTATATAAAAATCAGAACATTGGGAAAGTGACTTGGTTTCCTTTCTTCCTGTGGTAGCCACCCCTTGAACCAGGGGTTCTCTCCACCACAGTCCTATGAGGCAGGTTTCACCGGTTTCATGTTTTATTTTTTTTTTTTCATTTATAAAGACTTCAGTTTATTTTTTATTATGTTAGTCACCATACAGTACATCCTTAGTTTTTGATGTAAAGTTCCACGATTCATTGTTTGCGTGTAACACCCAGTGCTCCATGCAATACGTGCCCTCCTTACTACCCTTCATGTTTTAAAATCCAGGTGCTACACATCAGCGTTGGGCCTGCCTGTTTCCTGTTCATTTGGATGCATTTCCTGTTATTAGGAGCAGAATGGGCTCATTGCCAGGAAAACCCAGTGGGCGATGATGCCGGAGGCAAAAGTACGTCCTCTGAACTGGGCCAGTTCGTGCAGAAACACTGAGGAGCGGACAAGGTGAGGCTCTGACGACTGAGAAGTCACGGGCCCCGGGCAGAGACGGCTGCTCTCCTAAGCGGAAGGCAGACCCATTTGGTCAGAGACTGCATCTGTTTCCTGACGCTGCTGTAAAAAATGCCCGTGAACTTAGTGGCTTAAAATAACACACATGTCCTGTCCCATGGCCTGGAGATCAGAAGTCTCAAATCAAGGGGTCTACAGGCACGTTCCTTCTGCAAGTCGTTGGGGAGCTGATTTCTTGCCCCTTCCAGCTGCTGGGGGCTCCAGGTGTTCCCTGGCTTGTGGCCGCATCATTCCAATCTCTGACTCCACCTTCACGTGGCCTTCCCCCCTTCTCTCTGTGTCTTTTCCTCTTCCGCCTTTTATAAGGACACTTGTCATTGGATTTAGGGCCCACCTGGTTAATCTAGGATGCTCTCACTTCAAGATCCTTAAGTTACTTGCATCTGCAAAAACTCTTTTTCCAAATAAGGTCACATTCATAGGTCCTGGGGGTTAGGACTTGGATAGACGTTTTGGGGCTTACAATTCAAACCATTACAGAAGGGGTTGTTGGATACGTGAATTAATGAACATGGTCTGTACCTGCTCCTTAATAACTAGAAGCCCGTCCCGTGGGGAGACACACACAGGGATGGTCTGTGGGCTGGAGGACCCCAAGGCATCCCCAGCTTGGCCCTAAAGCTTACGCTGAGTCCCCAGAGAAGTGGGTTTGAGTGTGGGTGAAACATCAGGAGAGTAGGGCTGTCATGGACTAGAGTGGCTAGAGGTTTGGGTGACAAAGAGCAAGAAAGGAAAGAGTGCGCAGGGAGTGGTCCCAGGCTGGCTCAAGGAGCTGTGTTCATGGCCAGCGGGGCCACGTCTAGGGGTCTAGGGTGTGGCTGCGTTGGAACAAGTGGGGCCAGAGCCAGGCTGAGATGGGCCCAGCAAGCGGGGGCTGCAGAGGGGCAGGCAGCTGGGAACCCGCAGCCAGACTCTTCGAGCTGAAATAGCCCGTCAGGGTGAGTGGGACAGCCTCACTTTACAGATGAGGGAACGGAGGCCCAGGGAGAGACAACACCCGCTCCCCCTTCGAGCGGCGATGGTCAGTGGGGCAGCTGCAACTAAAGCCCTGGCTCTTTGCTCCTGGCCCAGGGCCTCTCCTCTGAATAGACAGTGTCACTGTCTCCTGTGTTCTGAGGAGTCACAATCGTGTGACCACGTTACCCAGGGAGTCATCAGGCCCTATGAGTGTAGAGAACATGACAGACATGATCAGAGTCGAGAACTCCCTAAAATAAAGCTAACCAGAAATGTGAATAAGAAGTCGGTAGGGAAAAATTGATTGCACGGTCTTCTGATGGAACCCGGTGTTCCCTTCGGCAAGAACCTCTTGGTATACGTCTGTTGGAGCCGAGGCTTCAGGGTAGGGGCTACCTTCCCTGGGCAACAGTCTAGGAGGCAAGGGAGAGAAAAGAGGAAGAGGGGACAAGCTGGGGAGGAGACAGAGTTGCAGCAGGGCTGGAGTCTGTACAGAGCTCCAAGGAGAGGCTGACTTTCTGTGGTTGTCGAACAACACAAGCGCGACATAAGCAGCGTTGGGGGCAGAGAAAGCCATGAAGAGCCTGTCCCCAGATGCCTGCAGACACGGGGTGGAGCCTGGGGCCTCCCAGACCGTGCAGGGGGGTGTGCTGGGGCCCATTTCGCCCTGTCCTCCGAGAGGCAAGCAGGCCCCAGCTAACACTCCGATCACGTCTTTGCCCCAGTAGCCTCCCATAAATGGTCGATAATCCATAACAGCTGCAATCAAGGGTGACTTTATCAGACAGGTTGTGCCTGTAAACGTTTTTGCTGTCCCATCTTTACACACGGCACTGAGATGGAGACTTTCCCTGGCCCCATCCCAGCTTAGGCTCAGGCGCTCAGTCGCACGTGGGGGCACATGCGCGCTCACCGACAGGCTCGCTCCGGCCCCAGGCACTCACCACCTCCCTGAGCTCCTCGTCCCTCACCTGGGTCCAGGGCTGAAGCCCCCACAACGACCCCCTCCTCTCACCCAGTGCCAGGGCCCCTTCTGCCCCCTTCCTTCCCTCCTCAGTCCATCCGCTCACTTCTGCACCCCCAACTTCCCTTCCTTTGACTCCCCCACCAAAGCCTGCACCTCTGTCCTGGTCCCCTCAGTCTTGCAGGCCAGTCCTTCCCTGATTCTCTACCCCCAGTGACCGTCCACTGTCCCCTTCCCCAACTGCCAGGGGTCTTCTTCACATCCTCAGCACCCGGACTGCCTTCAGCTCCCCTCCAGCAAGACCCTGCATTCTTCCTCTTTTGAGGACTCAAAATTTTGGAACAATTCTTAATTCCTCTTTTCCTACACCTGTCCTTAATATTCTGTCAGTCACCGAATCCTATGCATATTTCATAAATATCGCTGAATTGAAGTGTTGATAAAACCACCTTGTGGCGGGAGCACAGAGTTCTGAGTTCTAGAACGAAGTCTAACTCGGGCTATGGAACTCTTCATGGGTCTCAGCATGCTTGTCTGGGAAGTGGGGGTTTGGACTAGAAGAGCTTTATGGACTCTGGCGAACACTGCTGCTTGCCCGCTCATTATCCAGTCTAGTTGTGCTCCTTGGCAAAATCACGATTCTGTCCTGGGTAGTCATATGCGACCTGGGGTGGCCAGTCCTGGCCTAAGGGTGACACATGCTGCATTCTGCAGGTCCTCCTGGTCCCGGAGTCATCAGCAGTTCTGGCTAAGCGGCCAGGACTCCATGCAAAAGCTGCAAAAGGAAAGGCATGTGCTTGCTTGATGTCTCCATGGGAAGAAAGTGGCCTGCATTTAGAGGCTCAGATCCTGGGAGCTGGACAGACACTGAGGTCCACAGGGTCCCGATTCCTGTTTCACTCAGAGACCCAGATATTGCTATGAGAGTCTCTCTGCTGTTGGGTGTTATCTGGGCCCATATAGAAGTTTCTCCTACCAGTCCCTCTGGAAGTGGAAGGACAGGTGCAGGACAAGTCTTCGGATGTGACAGATGCTCCCCATCCCTGTGTTTCCTTTTTTCCAGGTTTAGCTGGAACTTCAGCTGTCAGGACAGGTTTCCGGACCCTGCATCATACCTGTCCTTGCAACGTACCAAACAGTGCAGCCCTCCTTCCCTGCACATGGTAGGACTTGACTTCCCATGCCAGGCTCCTGATAAAGATACTCTTCTTAACTATTTAGGGGCCTCCTTGACACTTTGCATAGTGTTCAGTGCTAGGAGGAGAATTTCCCAGCTGTCCATGGACAATCTCTTTGGAAATGCTCACTACCCAGAGGCACGGGCCCTCTTCTCCTCTGATCTTAGCCTGAATTCAGGAAGGCTGGATTGCAGAAAGCCATCCAGACCAGGAACACTCAAAATAGTCTTTGGGGTGCCGAGTGGAACTTTCCCCTCTGCTGGGCAAATGTCCCAGCACAAAGGGCTCAGTGACTGACAGGAGCTCCTCTGTCTATCCCTGCCTCTGGCCCTGCTGACTCCAGCTTCCCAGCAGGACCACAAGCTCCTCCTGACGCCCACATGGGACTTGGCCTAATATGGACCACATGTGCAGGCCTTTCTCCAAACCAGGGGCAACTCCCCCTGCACCATCTCTCAGAGGCAAAGTGTGAATACCACTTTGTGCTGTTTCATTAACAACTGTTTATGGGAACTTTGCATTTGGGGGCGTGCGAAGGCCCAGTGCAGTTCTCACAGCTCGTTCTGCCATCAGACACTCAGAGAGAGCCAGGTGAACATTGAACTTCCAACTACCTAGCAGCAGTATCCCAGTTGTGCGGGGAAGTGACCAAAGCTGGGCTTCCTCTCAGGCATCTTCTCCCCAGAGGGAGCCAGGCTGAAAAGGGGAAGGGAAGGAAGCTGAAATTTGGTCACAGCCACAGAGAAACACAGGAGAAATGCCATGACTGGGGGAAGCTCTGCCATGTGGAGAGACCCCAGTCCCAAGCAACTGGCACGGGACACTAAAGACAGAAGGAATGATCTCGCCCCACTTAGAGGCCAATCAGCCTTGGAGTAGCTCCGAGATGGCCCTTAAGCCACATTGCTTTGGACCCCACTCCTTGTGTCCAGCAGAGCCCCCTGGAGATGCCCTCTAGAAGTTGAGAGGTGAGGGCTCAGTCACCATTTGCAGACTCTCCACTAGAGGGCAGCTCTGGGCAGGGCCCCGCCGCTCCTCCTCGGAGCTCTGGGGGCCTCCAGGGCTCAGGGCTCTAGAAGGAGCTCCCGGGTGGTGGGTGGTGAGGCATCCCCTCCACTGTAGTACTTTCTGGGTACTCCACAAATCAGCTCTGGGAGGCCACATGGCCCAGCACCCTCCGTCTGAGGTCAGAACAAGCTGACCTCACTCTGCTGCCCAAGAGGCCCCAGATGTCCTGGCATCATCTGTGGTGAAGAGGGGGCCCAGGGTGCAGCTGAGATCTGAGAGGCATGTCAGTCATGTGGCCCCTGAATGTCGCTTCCAGACCTCTCGAGAGGTTTGCTTCTCTCAGAACCACAGGGCGGGAGGGGGGGAGGGAGAGTCTTGTGGGGCTGACATCTTGCTTTCCCTAGCTAAGAGTCATGGGGTAAGACCTGGAGCCCTTTCTGAGAAGACAAATAAAGATGTGGCACGAGTCTGGGTGCTGGCTTAGCGAAGCTCTTAGAAGAAAGCCCAATTTGTAGAACACACAAAATCAGGGCTGCCCTGGTCAGAGGAGGGTAAGCAGAGGCCTGTCCTCTGAGTAACCCGACACTGCTCACCCTCTCCACCCCAGCTTTGAGCAGTCACTGAAGCGCCTCTTGGAGAGGCTGAGAGTCTCAAGGGTACAGTTTGAAAATCACCAGGCAAGGCATCCTGAGGCCTTGCGCACGGTCATAAGCCCGGGAGGGCCACGGCCAATGCATATGGGCGAGTAAAGGGAAGGGGGTTAGGAAGCAGGAGGAGACCCTCCTCACATTGGGGCAGCCCTTCTGTTGACAAGATGAGCTGTGTCATACAAAAAGCCTTGGAAAAGTCTCTGGCTTTCTGAGTAGTTTCCTGATAGGCAAAAGGGACACCCAGGGTCTCTGAGCATGAGCCCGGCTGCTCCCACGGCTGTCACAGGCTCAGCCAGAGACAGCCTTGGACACAAGGACTCCTTGAGGCCACGATACACCCTCCCTGCCTGGCCCAGCCCCAAGCACCGTGCATGCAGGTGCAGGACGCCAAGGCAGGCAGGAGTGTGCTTCAGCCTGGGAGGCGGGCTCCCTGTGCCTGGCAAGTCCTGTGGCTCAGCAACACTGTTTTGCCACAATTTCAGTGAAGGAGCATTTTATACTGTCCTAAGGGGCTCCCTGAAAAGGAAGCAGATCTTAAAACACTCATAGCAAGAAGTATACAAACATAGGGGCGCCTGGGTGGCACAGAGGTTAGGTGTCTGCCTTCGGCTCAGGGCGTGATCCCGGCATTATGGGATCGAGTCCCACATTGGGCTCCTCCGCTGGGAGCCTGCTTCTTCCTCTCCCACTCTCCTGCTGTGTTCCTTCTCTCGCTGGCTGTCTCTGTCGAATAAATAAATAAGTAAATAAATAAATAAATAAACAAACAAACAATCCCCACATATGTGCACATGTAAACCTCGCAGATACAATACGAACACTCACACCAGAGTGTCGCTTGCATACATTTGTGGCTCATGTTACAGGGCCCCAAGGCAGTATTGCAAAGGTGGGTGAACCCTGGGCCAAGAGCGCTCTGTTGCTGTCTAGCTCTGTGTCCTCAAGTAGGTCGCTCCACCTCTCTGAGCCTTTGCTTTCTCATTTGTAAAAGTGTGTATGTCACAGCCATCTACCTCCAAGACTTATTATGAGAGCTGAATGGGAAGCTGGTCTACAGAGCCCTCGCCTGTGATCCGTGCCTGACCATGTGTGTGGTCACCCAGGATGACAGTGCTGAGTGGAAGGCTCTAGAAAACAGGAATCACTCGATCACTCTCTAAGTGAGGGACCATGGCCCGGGCGGCCATCACTGCTTTTAGGCCAATTTTCCAACCCAGCTGTCCCTGTGGAACGAGGGGCCTCAGCCAGGGGCAGAGCACCTGCAGCACGGGGACTGTCAGAGGCGATGTAGGAAAGAATGTTAGGGCTCAAAGCCAACGGCCAAGAAAGAATTCTTGAGACATCTTTGATGCAAAAAAGTGATTTTATTAAAACACAGGGACAGGACCCATGGGCAGAAAGGGCAGCACCAGCGTCATGACGAGTGGCCCATTGTACACTTTCAAGTTGGGAGGAGGTTAGGGATAGCGTAAGTCTCTAAGGAATTTGGAAGCAAGGTTTTCAGGACTTTGAGGGAGCAAGCTATTGTTGGGAAAAGGTCATTTATTACCGTCTAATAAAACCTGAGTCATGAGACCTTTCAGGTGTATATCGGTGGACCATATGCTTGGGGCATGATTGCCAACATGTATTTTGGGGGGTAGAGATAAAGGACGTTTCCAAAGGAATTTTTATATGTTCAAGTAGACTTGCAGGATGGGGGGCGGGGTGGTTAGGATTGTCTTTTGCCCTTAGCAAAGTGTCAACATCAAGGTACTTGAGTCCCCAGAGGAAGGTCACTCTGCCTGTTTCAAGGACTTGGCAGTGGGCTCTAGGTAGTAAGGAAATTTAATGATTTTTCTTCTGTCTTTGTTCCCCACATCAAGAGGGATGGAACTGGGCACTTTCCACCGGCATGCTGCTTGCCCGGAAGACCCAGGACTGAACCACGAGTCCCCGTGGAGGGAGGCGCTGACTGCAGGGAGACAATGCGGGGAAAGAGCTGGGATAAATATAGAGAAAGAGAAACTGTAAATAGAGCGGTGACAGATGCAAAGGGAATGAGCAGAAATGGCCTGTGTAGAGAGAGCAGCTTAGGAAGGCCATACAGAGACAGACAGCCACTGACAGACAGACAGAGAGAAGGACGGCCGTCCAGGACCATGGGCTTGAGTCAGCACACAGGCACAGGCGCCCACATGAGGACGGGAACAAAGGATGGAAACACAGAGTCCCGGCCGCCCATGACCTCTGGGCCCACTTCTTGCCTGGACACCCCAAGGACCTTTCTCTCCCGGCATGAAGTTTCTGCCAGGCTGCTGGCCACCAGACCCGCTTCGTGCCCGGGCAGCGGCAGAGCCCCACGGGGGCGGGCGGGAGGGGGCAGCACAGGTCACCAGCAAGCGCAGGCAGGAGAAGCAGGAAGACACGGTGCTTCAAAGAGCTCAGTCCCCAAGTGGCCGAGGGCAATCACCGAGGACCTGCACTTGTCAGCCCTGCATGTTAATGGCTTTAATGAGACCTGGAGCAATTTTCTCCCCGGAGAAGGTGTTTTTCTTCTGTGCTTCCTGGCCCTGGGAGACTGCACCTCTTCCCTGTCCTGGCTTCACCTACTCTGTGGGGGAGTGCGGTGGAAATTCTTTGTCTTCTTTTTATGATTGCAATTAATTCCTTCCAAGGGAGATAAACGAACGTGCTGTCCATGTACCTAATCATCGGCCATCCCTCTGGTAATTCACCCAGAAGTGGAGTTGGCTGCTGTCCACTATGGATGGGGGGGGGGGGGGCGGGAGGGAGAGTAGGGGGGAGGGGAGGGTGGCTTCCCGCTCCTTGTTGGGAGAACGGCGGTCATGGTGCACGCTCACATACATGTTGAATGCTTACCTCCGGCCCTGGACTCGTGGCAGGGATGGTCACATTGAGTAAGGGACAGGCGGGGCTAGGTAGGGAGAGAGAGGTAGGGGGCTGCGTGACCATGCTCACAGCAATCCCAGACGTGGAGAAATGCTGAGGCGGACAAAACCAGAGAGAAGGAAACATAACCAGACCACCTTATTTGTCTTAAATGTTACAGACGAGATATTTTCATGATAGTGACAAATGGACCGCTGAAAGTTAGCAAACTTCAAAGGAGAGGTGAACATGGTGGTGACCTCAAGAAGACTTCAGGTCCCTGGTCAGTTTTCTATAGAAGACTGACCATAAAAGCCCCCGGTGACAACCCAGTTGGGACCCCTCTCGCTGTAGAGAGCTTTTTTTCTTTCCCTTCTGTTCTCACCTTCACTTAATAAATTTTCACTTCACTTCACCCTTTTGTGTCTGCGAGATCCGTGCTTCGACTCTGTGAGACAGGAACCCCGCAAGCCTACAGCACATCCAAGATGGCCTCTGCTCTGGGAACTTGTACCCGATGCCCATGAGCAAGGTGTTACGGAACGAGCTGACTTACCTTGAACTACGTCCCTGGTGGTTCTCCTATTCCCTCCTACCTTTCTGAGCATGTTTCTTGGTCTCTTGCACTGATGACTGTTTTCCCACTTGCCCTTAAACATCAGGCTTCCCCAGGTGCCACTCCGGCCCTCTTCTCTTCTCACTCTGGAGCCCAAACTCCAGGAATCCATTCACCGTTAGGACCCACTGACCAAGAACACCAGCCCCTAAGCCAGGCCCAGGGGGGCAGAGAAGAAAGACCAGTCCCTGCCTTCAAGGAGCTCATTCTTCCAGGAGAGCAGTCAGAAACAAAGCAACGATAAAACGGATGAGCTCTGTGCTCATGGGATATAAGAAGAGCGGAGAGAGCCCAGCACTTTTGCCCTTAAGTGGAAAAATGAAGATTTTCATAGAACCTCATAGGGACGTCAGGGTGGTTAAGTAGTGGAGAGCACTCACAACGGTGCCTGGGAAAAAGGCCAGTGCTTAGTAAGAGACGATGCATATGTCGGCCGGAGCCAACACCGAGACACACGTCAGTGTCCAGCTCACACCTTTCTCTATGGCTGCACACCTATCCCTCCCCGCAGGCCAGTCCATGTGGACATCCAAGAGTCACTGCAAATCTAACAGATCCCAGTGGAACGCATCGCCCATCACCTGCTGCACTCCGCGTACTGACGACACCACCGTTTGCCCATCGGCCCAGCTGCCTGGGCTACAACCTGGGCGCCATCTGCCCTAGTCACGGTGTCCCAGAGACTCCAGCCGGGTCAGGCTGGGGCGTGAAAGGTCGCGAACTGATAGTTAAAGATAAAAAGATAAACACTGAATTCTCAGACAGCCCCTTCCCATATGTACCATTCCAACCCATAGGTAAGTACCCAAAATAATTGAAAACGGATACTCGAACAAATCTTTGTACACAAATATTTGTAGCAGCACTATTCACGATAGCCGAAAGGTGGTAACAACTCAAATGGTCCTCGAGGGATGACTGGGTAATGAGATGGGGTGTGTCTATGCTAAACCAGTCAGCCACAACAAGGAACGGAGCACCAGGGCATGCTACAGCGTGGATGGACCTGGAAGTTCTGCTAAGTGAAAGCCAGACACAGAAGGTCACATATTATATGATGCCATTTACATGAAACGTCTGGAGTAGGCAAATCCACAGAGATAGAAAGCACATTCTTTGTCACCAGGGGTTGGAAAGAAGAGGAAATGAGAAATAACTGCTTAACGAGTGCAAGGTTTTCTTTTGGAGTGATGGAAACATTCTGGAACCGGACAGAGGTTGTGGTTGCACAACACTGTGAGTGTACTAAATGCCACTGAATTGTTCACTTTTAAATGGTTAACTTTTTATAATGTGAATTTTCACCTCAATATTTTTAAAGGAGACTGCAACGTTTTCCTTGGAGAATCTGTTGATCTCGGACATAGCCCCGTTTCTGTTATCAGAATAGGAATGCCAGCACTTCCAGGCAAGAAAGGCTAGCAGGGTGGACACTCCGTAGGGAAGATAGAGCCAAGGGATCGAGAAATGGCTTACAGAAAGCCCCTTTCCCCTCTAGAACCCTCCTCAGATGAGCTGGCCTCCCCCCAACTACCCCCGTGGGGAGGCTGTACTCTGTGGGGCTGTTCTCCAAAAGTTGCCTATAGGGCCAGCAGGGAGGGAAGGGCTCTGACCAAAGCAGTGGGCCAGAGACCAGTGGGAGGCCCCTCCCCACCATGCCTTACAGCCTTGGTCAATGGCTGGGCTGGTCTTGGATAAAAATGCTCATGCTGGAAGGAGCCCTGAAGGACTTACACTGGGACTATTGGCCAGGGCACACTCATGGTGATTCAGTCTCTAGGGCACTGCACGCTGCAGGATTCGGGGAAAACAGCAACCCAGGTAAAGCCAATGAGACAGTAAAGTGGTGTTTGGCTGAGTGGGGCACTTGCTTCCAAGAGCCCCTCTGTCCAAAGCCAGACTGCGATCCAGCAGTGGCTGGTAGCAAGAGCTGAACTGACCCATCAATGACTTGGGGAACCCACCCCTCCACCAGCAAGGCCCAGGGCTGGAAGCTCAGGTCTGTCTGTCCGTCCTCTCGACTCTACCCCTGTCTGCCTGGCTTCCTGGCCTCTGGATTCCAGCTGGAGATCCATTTTCTGCTTGTGTCTCATTCTGTTTTATCATCCTACTTTATCTTCCCTGTGCATTTTTCTTTTCTCTGAACAAATCCTGTTACTCTTCTAACTAGGGGGGAAAGAGAGAGAAGGAACAAAGGGAAGGAGGGTCTGTCAGCCTCTCCATACGGTTCCCCAGGTTGGACACACAGACTCCTGTTCTGGAGATTTTGAGATGGTGATAAGGTCCACTTGGATTTTTTATATTATTTTTTCCCCAAATGACTGAAGTCCTGTTGATTCTCCATTTCTTCTCCTCATTCCCCTCTCCCCATCTCCACACAACTGCTTCAGGCCCCTCCAGCCCTCCCCCGAATCACTGCAGCAGCCAACAGCCTTCGGACCTACCTTCTTCTCTGTCCCAGCTCACCCCTCTCCAGTCCATTCCAGCGAACATCTGAGCACTTCCCTTCCCTACTTCATGGTGTGGTTTTGGACCACCGGCCTCAGCGTCCCATGGGAACTGGTAAGAAAGCAAATTTGCAGGACACATCTCAGACTTACCGATTCAGCAACTCCCGGGCAGGGCCCAACAATTTGTGTTTTAACAAGCTAAGTGTTTGTGTTACCTGCTGAAGTTAAAAACCACTGACCCACTTAAAAGCTTCGGTGGTTCCCATTGCCAGGCCCAGATTCCTTGGCACGGCACCCAGAACCTCTGGGACGGACTCCCTGCCTATCTTCTGAATCCTGCCTCCTCCTACCCACTCTTTACTACCGTCCCCGCTCCCAGAATACCTTGCTTCAGCTCCTCTCACCTGGCAATGACTCCCTGGACAGGAGCTGTTGCCAGCATCTGCACCCTGTCCCCTCATGCTGGGGTGCCCTTCTCCCCTCCCCTCAGAGCACACTGGCCACTCAGTCTCTGGGTGTCCCCTCTAGCCTCGCCTACAGCCCTACTACTTAATAGCAGCCTGTCCCTCTCTCTTTCTAGACTATTAGCTCTTCGAGGGCACGGCACAAGTTTGCACTTTGGGGCCCCAGAATCCTGTGTATATATGGCCCTGATTCAAAGCCATGACTCGAGCACTCTTCCCTGGGCTGTCACCACTTCCCTGGACACACCCTGGCACACAGGCATGACTGTTTCCCTTTCCTACTGGGTTTGCTATTACTACACAGATGTTGCTGGGCCCCGGGAGGATATGCAGCAAGCTCCTTGCAGCTCTTCCAGATCTGTGCTCTTATTAACATGGCTCTGGGGGCACCCGGAGTATGCAGAAAGAAGTAGGGAGTTGGAGTCCAGCCACCTGTGTTTGTACCCTGGCTCTACCACTTTCTAGTCCTGGGACCTCAGGAAAAGCTCCATGATTCCATTTTCTCACCTGTAAAATGGAGCTATAGAACTAAGTTTTGAGAAGTATATGTCTATTTTTTTTAAGATTTATTTATTTATTTGAGAGAGAGAGAATGAGAGAGAGAGAGAGCACAAGAGCAGGGAGGGTCAGAGGGAGAAGCAGGCTCCCTGCTGAGCGGGGAGCCTAATGCAGGTCTCCATCCTGGGACTCCATCCTGGGACTCCAGGATCATGACCTGAGCCAAAGGCAGTCACTTAACCAACTGAGCCACCCAGATGCCCCAGGATAAGTATACGTCTTAATTTGAGTTCACCCTGAAAGCAGAGCCTGAGACAAGGACCTGGATGTGGGCAATTTATTTAGGAAATTAGCCTAGAGAATGGAAGAAAGGATTTGGGGAGACCAAGTCAGGAGAGAGGGAACACCAATACAACCATTGCTATAGGTATCAGGCCTCCATCCTGCTGGCACCCCTGAGAAGCATATGAGAAGCATACAGAATGCCCCCTAAGGCTGTCCATCCAAAGGACAGGAAGCAGACCTCCCATCTCCCACTGGTTAATCACTCAAGATGAGGGGTTGGAATTCTTTTTCCATCCAAGTCGGAATAACAGAGACCAAGTTTGTCCGCTCACCCGGAACAACTACAGGCCCACACAAAATGCAGAAAACAATGGTGCTTGAGACATTGGGCATTGGACAGCAGAGAAGGGTTATCCCTGAGAAGAGCTAACAAATGTGTGAGCCCTGTGATTGCCTCAGTTTAATGCTCACGGCAAGTCTCCAGGCAGCAGCAGGAAGCAGGGTGGGGGTACAGAATTGAGGGACACATCACAAAGGGACATGAGGAAACATTTCAGGATGATGGATATGTTCACTACTTTGAGTATGGAGATGATTTCACAGGCATTTCCATATGTCATAACTTATCAAATTGTTTCTTTTTAACTATGCCATTTTATTGTACATAATTATACTTCAGTAAAGCTTTTTTTTAATATTTGAGGGGACTGGTATTTCTGCTCAGGTAATGGAGAATAATCTTCATTGGAAAAACACATGCAGAAACTCATTAAAGAGTGTGTAAGTAATCAATATGTTTCTGGTAAGATCCTTATCTCTCTGCTCTTTGACAAATGATCTTTGTCCAAAATTTGCATCCAGTTTCCAGGGAGGGTTCAGGCTTTTGCCAAGCAGGCCCAGAGAAACAGAAACACATTTATAAGTCCCATGTGAGACTCTCTCCCATCCAGATCCGAGCCAGTTGCCATAAGAGGGGCACATCCAGCTCACTAGGCCACCTGCCAGACTATTTTCTTCTGGAGCTTTAACCTTGTTCCCCACATTCCACTGCCCCCACAGAGAAGCCCTAGGTGGCTCCTTGCCACGCCTTCTGCCCACAGCGGCCCTGCCACACCTGGATCCTTACCACCACCTTTCTGAGATCTCTCTCGTTGGATGCTCTCTGCAGCTGCCCATCACCACGGTCAGGGACCACTCAGACTCCCACTCAAAGGCCGGAGCCTCAGGTTCCTCCACTGGTCACTCAGCCCCTTCCTTCCACTGCTCCGCTCTGGGTGAGGAGAAGGAGGAGGGCCCCTGCAGGGCTGCTTGAGCCTCTGGTCATTGATGCCTCCCAATTTACCACCCATTTCCTTAGAAGAGTAGTTTAAGTTCTTAAAGAAATAACTCTTTCCATTTGATCTTATAACCACCTCTCCCTAAGAATCTAAAGGTTGTCCCTAAGGGGCTATGCTGGGGTGTATTCAAGCTTAGCCTACTGCCCCCTTCTCTGCAGGACCCGAGGCTAAGTGTGGCCACTGTGCCAAATCCCTTCTGTATTAATGTGATCTTTCTCTTTTCCCCTGAGGGCCCTGATGTCCTTCTTGACAATCTGGCTTCAGTCTACACGATACATTCCCTCCTCACCCCCCACCTCCCACCGCCCGAACCTACCCTCAAGCTATAGATAAGTGAATCTCAGTTGTGGACAGGGCTCTGGTTCATTCCCAGCGGGCTTCTGAGCCCAGTGAAAGTTAGCACAAGTGTGTGTTCGGGGCTGGGTAGGGTGAACATCACACTCTAGGAACCACGGGCTTAGATTAATAGTTCAGGGTGGTCCACACAAAGTACTGCAAAGACGACCATGGCTTCCAGGCTCTGCTTCCTACCCCAACACTTTTGGGGGGGGGGGGTAGAGGGGGTGCTATGGGAGACAAGGTTGTATATCATAGAGGATTACGTTAGAAAGTCCTGGGCCCTGGATAGGGAGAATTTGTGCTCCGCCTGGAATGTTGACAGACGTGTCAGGAGGGAGAGTCTGGGAGAGAAACGGGGGAAGCAGCCTTCGCCAGGTTCCTATTGAGGCAGATAGTCTCAGCTTTCAAGCTGGGCGTCAGGACTGAGTGAAGGACGACAGCTGGTCTGATGTCGTGGCTGTTGCAAACTGTCGCATCCTATGACATTCCAGGTGGGGCGAGAAGACTCAGGTCCACTCCAATGGCTCCACGGCATAAGCCCAGTAGTACCAGGTGCTCAGAATGTGGAAGAATCCTAACCCAGACAATTCCAGGATCCCTTCTCTCTGTTCCCACGGCCTGGCCCGAATTCCCACCTCTCACGTGGGTTCCCACAGCAACATCTCTGCCTCCAGCCCTGGGCCCTCCCGGCCAGCCTTGCCCATTGCTGCTACCAGGGAGAGTTTCCTAAAACAACTGTGCCCACGATTCGTGCTGCCCACTGAGGGAACACGTGGTGCTGGCCCCCAGCTGCTCTTAGTCACACATCTCCTGGCGTCTCCCACCCACCCAGTCCTATGTTTCTGCCACTTGGGACTTGTCGCCATCCACCCCACGCGCCAGACCCTCTCATCCTCTGTGTTTTGAAGGGACAGAGCCAGAGGAGGGGGAGATGGTGGAGATAGAGGAGGGGGAGATGGTGGAGATGCAGGAGAGAGGAAGAACGGCAGAGGGAAGGAGGCCCAGGGGTCAAGGGCAGCTGAGGCAGCGAGGACAGAGTGGCAGCTGACTGCCCATGGACGGGAAGCGAGAGGATAAAAGTTGAAGGACATCATGTCCTCAGCCCCCATTATCTAAATCAAGTAGGAAACAGGATCAACTAAAAACTATAACCCAACAGGCCATGTCCCGTAGAACACGCACGCACACGCACACTCACACGTGCATGCACACTCACGCGCACACTCACACGTGCATGCTCCACGTGGCCTGCTCCCAGTCCCCACCCATCCCCCAAGTGCTGCTTGCCTCCCTGTAGTCGTGTGAGCCTCTGGGGGCTGAAACACAGATTTCCTGAGAATCCCCTCCAGGGGCAAGTCTGAGGACCCCCTCGGGGTTTTGGAAGAGCAGCAGAAGGGAGCAAACAATCCCAGAAACACGCAAACATCCGTAAGTATTTAGTTTATGATAAAGTTTTCATTCCAATACCATAGAGGAAATAACGGGCTATTGAATCATTTGCCCTGAGCCGATGAAACTGCACACACCAACACATACCCAGATGGGCTTAATGGAAACACAAACCATGATGTAACCGGGACAAAATAGGTAAATGTCTTTTCTATAAATCATTTGGTGGTGAAGTCTTTCTAAGCATGGAGCAAAAGCAGAAACCATACAGAAAATGATGATCAGATTTGACTAAGTGAAAATTGTTATAATCCTCATTTTGCAGATTAAGAAGCTGCGGCCGAAAAAGGTCAGGGGCAGCCGGTGTGGATGCTGACGGCCAGCACACACCTGAGACACATTCCCCCAAGAGATGAAAGTCTTCCACGGCCATTGGATCAGCATCTCAACTCCAGTGTCCCCTGGGGCCCAGCAGCGGGGAGGGAAGGAGGGGCTGTGGGTCGGTGTGTGAGGGAGAGACCCTGCAGAGAGGGAGAGCCCACGCCCCAGCTAAAGGAGACAGTGCCCTGTGCCCCTGAACAACCGTGAACCTGGGCCAGGAGGTTTGACGGACGCCCTTGCCAGACCTCCAGAGGTTCAACAGTTGGGTATGAAACCTCCTGCTTTATGTTTAGAGGGGAGAAAACCAAGGGAAGGCCAAAAACTCCAGTCTCCACGCAGAGTGTGGAGGCAGGCCGGGCGGGGCAGAGGGGGAGGCCACTGAGACTGAGGGAGACTTGACTACCACATGTCTGTTGAGAGGGGTTTCATGTTACAGAGCGAAACTGGGAGCCACCCTCGGCTTACACCCCCCAGCCTGCCCACCTCCGTTCTTCCTCAGAGACGCGTGAGGACCAGCATCCAAACAGGAACCGGCACAGGACATCCCCCCTGTCCTCCAGAAAACAGGCGAAAGCAACAAAATGGGCTGGAAGATTTTGTCAAATATTAACTTACAGGTGCAGCCCTCCCATCTGCGGTGGACTATTTGAGTCTCGTCCTGAAGGTCAGCAGCGCTCATTGCTCCAGGAGTGTTGGCTTGGAGGTACCAGAGCACAACCGAGTCAGTCTTAGTTTTGAGTTCTTCATCAGCATTCCTCAAATTTCACATGCAAATGAATCACCTAGGGTCTTGTTAAAGGGAAGTTTCTGGTTTCGTAGCTCTGGGCTAGGACTGAACTTCTGCAGTTCTCAAAAGCTCCCGGGCTGCTAGTCGGCAGACCACATTTTGAGTAGTAAGATCTGAGTTCTAGATATTAAGACAGGAAAAAAGGGGGAAAATATGTGATCACCCCAGGGGTGCCTGGGTGGCTCAGCCATTAAGCGTCTGCCTTCAGCTCAGGTCATGATCCCAGGGTCCTGGGATCGAGCCCCGCATCGGACTCTCTGCTCGGCGAGATGCCTGATTCTCCCTCTCATACGCCCCTTGCTTGTGTTCCCTCTCCCACTGTCTCTGTCAAATAAATTTAAAAAATCTTAAAAAAAAAATATGTGATCTATCCTGACCTCCAAGACAATCGGTAAAAGGGAGAGGGGAGAGGGGAGAGCAAGATAAAAATTCCTGGGATAAAACTAAGTTGATCATGGTATATTTTTCCTACTTGCTGTTGGTTTAAGATTTCTAGTATTTTGTTTAAATTTTTAATCTATTTTCTTGAGTGCTATTGTTTCATCAATCACCTTTTGAAGGACATTTTGGTGGTGTCCAGTTTGGGCCTATTATATAGATAAAGGTGCTATAAACATCCATCTGCAGGGTTTTGTGTGAACATAAATTTTCATTTCTCTGGGATCAATGTCCAAGAGGGACATTTCTGGGTCTCATGGTAAGTATATATAGAGATAGCTTCTTTTCCAATTCTCATACCTGTATGTTCACTCTTACCCAATTCCATTGGCTAATACTTCAAGGACAGTGCTAACTCATACTGAAGGTAGTGGCCATCTTTGTCTTAGTGGGAACACCTCCAGTGTTTCCCCATCGAGTAGTACTCTGACTTTAGGATTTGAGGTTTATATTATCTTTCCATGCTAAGGAAGTAGCTGGTTTCCTAGGGCTGCCATAACAAACTGTCACAAACTGGGTGGCTTCAAGCAACAGAATTTGTTCTGGAGGCTAGAAGCCTGAAATCAGGTTTGGCATGGCCCTGCTCCCTCCGAAACCTGTAGGGGGGGATCCTTTCTTGCCTCTTCTTAGGTTCTGGTGCTTTGCCAACAATCCTTCATGTTCCTTGGCTTATTAGACTTCACTCTCTGCCACCAATGTCATGTGATGTTCTTCCCTCCTATGTCTGTGTCTCTGTGTCTCTTCTGATAAGGACAATGGTCCTATAGGATTAAGGGCCTACCTTACTCCAGTACGACCTTGTCTTAATTATACTGGTAAGGACCCTCTACCTTCCTCTGTATGTTTTTCTTGAGAAGACGGACAGAAACTTAATTTTCTTATGCATTTAAGAAATTTCAGTTTTGCCTAGAAGCCCTAAGGACTTTTTTTTGTCTGTACAGTCTAATAGTTATGTCTCAGATTTAAGATTTGATCATTCTGGGACAGTCTTCCAAGTAAATGTGTTGGGAGACAATTTTCGACAAGTCACTCATGTTTCTGTATATATTTTGAGTAAAGCGCTGACTGCCCTCTGTTCCAGAGGCTCTTTTCAAGGAAGTTTGTATAGCAAACAGCCTCAGAAGATAGAGACAGTATTGCCCTTCAAGACAAAGAGAAGACGTGCTTATGGTCAGTATAATGAAGCAAAGGGAAGGGATGTTTCCACCCATTATAAAAAATACGTGTTCCCTGAGCTCAGAATTTCTCTCCTACATTGTATGTACAGCAATCACCTAGCCCTCTGCATGTCAGCCTTGAACACTAGGACTTAAGGAACCAGTACAGAAATGACAATACACTGGGTGCTGCCACTTCTGGGAGCAGTATCTTATCTTTAGTCTCTGGTCTAAGGGGCTCATGTTTTCTACCAGCATCCATAAAACTGGCAACCTAACTTATTAGCTTACAGGTAGGATAAAATATAAGACTCTTGACAGTGCTTGACAACATAATAGGCTATTTAATACGGTTATTTAATTTTCTCTTTGTAAAGTTTCCTTGAATACAGTTTTAAATATTTGCTATGTTCCTGGGCTTGGGTCTTTTCTTTCAGGGACTCCAAATATATGTAGACTAAACCTTCTTTGCCCTTCTTCCATTTCAATCACTTTGCCCCAGAAGCATTTTACTTCTTTCATTATTTCATTTTTGTTGTTTTGGTTGTTTTTCCTGCCTTTCTTCAGTGTTCTTTAAAATTTTTCATTTCAACGTATTCCTTCTCACATGCCTTCTCATTTATTCTTTATTTCTGAAATTGTGTTGCCTTTTTCTTCAATTTCCTTCCTGAGTTTGGTCAATTCTTATTGCATTTCTTTGTATGTTTTGTTCATTTCTGTTTTTAGTTTTTTAATTTGGGTTCTAATTTGTTAAGTCTCCAAGCGCTTTTTTAAGTGTACTTAATTCAGATTGAAACA
The DNA here is from genome assembly GCF_023065955.2 of Ursus arctos. Taxonomy (NCBI): domain Eukaryota; kingdom Metazoa; phylum Chordata; class Mammalia; order Carnivora; family Ursidae; genus Ursus; species Ursus arctos. The sequence goes on from NW_026622875.1 coordinate 27,389,379, forward strand.
CATGTTACCAGTGTCTTCCATTTTGTGGGTGTTTGTTAGGGAAGAATTTTAATCAGCTAGTAGTCTTACATGGACTTAGTTTGATTTATTTTTTATTTTTTTATTCCTGAGCATAGTGTGAACCGAATTCATAGTTTAAGAGTATCTCTTTCGTCGGTTTGACAAAGTGCAATTTCCTTATAGATGATGATGAGGGGCATGAAAAATGTTGCCATTTCTTGTTCCTTTTTCATTTTTTCAAGATCAGTATTTCTCCTCTCTTACTGTTTCACTGCAATATACTGTGATATCCTCGGATAAGATTACTAGTCAATCTATAAAGGGCATAATTCATCCCTATTTATTTGATTATCTCCTAGAAGCTATGCTTCTTGGCAGCTGCCATTTCCAGCCCAGCTCACTTCCATGCCATTTTCCCTTCAGCTGCCACTGTGAACTACCGTGTCCCAAACCTGCGCTCAGTGTTTTGACCTTTACTGTTGCCTTTCTTTTTCTGGGAGTGATTTTGTGTGTGTTTTGTCTATGCCTACCTCTCCTTATTTTCCTTTTCACACATTCTTCTAAGTCTCTTCTCTCCTACTCTTCTCCCCTCAGACCTGAGGCAACAGCAGTAGCTCTCTTGGAACATGGTATTTATTTCTCAGCTTATAGTTAGTTGAAAGTTTGTGGTAGTCTCCATCCCCCCATGATGGAAAGGTGTGGGTCAGCAATGATTTTACTTGTCCTTCCTCTGGACTTAATTGATTCTGCATGTAATGTATAGAGCTAAACAGATCAGGAAGCTGCCATGATTTTTCAGACCTGGAAGCTTTCCCTTATTCTAAGTATTTTAAATGTCCATTTTGAGTACTTTTTTGACACATAGTTATTTAGACATGTGTTTTTAAATTTAAAATGTATGGGGTTTTTAATTTATTTTTACCAATTTTTTTCTCCCTTAATTGCATTGAGATCTGATATGTGGTCTCTATGCTATTGATTCTTTTTTTTAATAATAATTTTTTTATTATGTTATGTTAGTCACCATACAGTACATCCCTAGTTTTTGATGTAAAGTTCCATGATTCATTACTTGCGTATAACACCCAGTGCACCATGCAATATGTGCCCTCCTTAATACCCATCTTTGAAATATACAGATTATTCTTGCTACATAGCTCTCTATATATGTTCACTAGATGAAGTTTGTTAATTATATTGTTCAAATATTATGGAAGTTGTATTGTCTAGCTGATCTATTAATTACTCAGAGAGGTATAACAAAAATTTCCCAGTATGATACATATTTGTCAATTTATCCTTGTTGGTCTGTCAAATTTTGCTTTAAATATTTCCTTGAGACTATGTTATTAAGTATATTTGAGTTTATTGGTTATCTCTTTCTAATGAACTAAAGATTTCATCATTATATGTTGCCCTCTTCATCTTTAAAAAAAAGTCTAATATTCCAACCCATGAGCATGGAATGTCTTTCCTTTTCTTTGCATCATCTTGAATTTTTGTCATCAATGTTTTATGGTTTTCAGAATACAGGTCTCTCACCTCTTTAGTTAAGCTTATTCCTAGAAATTTTATTGGTTTTGGTCCAACTGTAAGTGGGATTGTTTTCTTAATTTCACTTTCTACTGCTTCATTATTGGTGTATAGAAATACAACAGATTTCTGTACATTGATTTTGTATCCTGTGACTTCAATGAATTCATTTATCAGTTCCAGCAGTTTTTGGGGTGGAGGTTTTAGGGTTTTCTAAATATGGTACCATGACATCTGCAAATAGTGAAAGTTTTACTTCTTCCTTACCAGTTTGAATACATTCTATTTCTCCTTGTTGTCTAATTGCTGAGGGTAGGACTTCCAGTACTATGTTAATAAAAGTGGTGAGGTTAGATATCCTTGTCTTGTTCCTGACCTTAAGGAGAAAGCTCTCAGTTTTTCACCATTGCGTATGATGTTCACTGTGGGTTTTTCATATAAGGCTTTTATTATGTTGAGGTATGTTCCCTTTAGACTTACTTTGTTGAGGGTTTTTATCATAAATGGATGTTATACTTTGTCAAATGCCTTTCCTACATCTATTGAAATGATCATGTGGTTTTTATCCTTTCTCTTATTGATGTACATATCACATTGATTGTTTTATGAATATTGAACCTCCCTTGCATCCCTGGAATAACTCCCTCTTCATTGTGGTGTATGATTTTTTTAATGTATTGTTGAATTTGGTTTGTTAGTATTTTTGTTAAGGATTTTTGCACCTCTGTTCATCAGAGATATTACCCTGTAGTTCTGGTTTTTTATTTTGGTATCAGAGTGATACTAGCCTCATAGAATGAATCTGGAAGTTTTCCTTCCTCTTCTAGTTTTTGGAATAGTTTGAGAAGAAAAGGTATTAACTCTTCTTTAAATGTTTGGTATAATTCACCTGTGAAGCCATCTGGTCCTGAACTTTAATTTGTTGGGAGTTTTTTATTACTGACCCAATTTCATCACTGCTAATCAGTTTGTTCAAATTTCCTATTTCTAACTCAGTTTTGGTAGGTTAGATGTTTCTAATAATTTGCCCATTTCTTCTAGGTTAACATTCCATGCTCATGAGTTGGAAGAACAAGTACTTATTAAAATGTCTATACTACCCAAAGCAATCTATAAATTTAATGCAATCACTATCAAAATACCAGCAGCATTTTTCACTGAACTAGAACAAACAACCATAACATTTGTATGGAGTCACAAAAGACCCTGAATAGCCAAAGCAATTTAGAAAAAGAAAAACACAACTGGAGGTATCACAGTCTCAGACTTCAAGTTATATTACAAAGTGGTAGTAATCAAACCAGCATGGTACTGGCACAAAAATAGATACCTAGATCAATAGAACAGGATAGAAAACCCAGGAGGAAAAAGCCCACAATTATATAGTCAATTAATCTTCGACAAAAGAGGAATAGATATACAATGGGAAAAGGGTCTCTTCAACACATGGTGCTGGGAAAACAGGACAGCTACATAGAGAAGGATGAAACTGGGCCACTTTCTTTCACCATACACAAAAATAAATTCTAAATGGATTAAAGACCTCAATGTGAGACCTGAAACATAAAAATCCTAGACGAGGGCACAGGCAGTAATTTTTCTGACATTGGCTGTAGCAACATTTTTCTAGATATGTCCCCTAAGCAAAAGGAAATAAAAGCAAAAATAAACTATTGGGACTATATCAAAATAAAAAGCTCCTGCACAGTGAAGGAAACAATCAACAAAACTAAAAGGCAACTTATGGACTGGGAGAAGATATTTGCAAATGGCATATTTGATAAAGGGTTAGTATCCAAAATACATAAAGAACTTATATAACTCAACAACCCCCAAATAAATAATCCAATCAAAAATGGGCAGAAGACATGAACAGACATTTCTCCACAGAAGATATACAGATGGCCAACAGACACACGAAAAGATGCTCAACATCACTCATCATCAGGGAAATGCAAATCAAAACTATAATGAGATATCACCTCACACCTGTCAAAATGACTAAAATCAAAAACAAGAAACAACAAGTGTTGGCGAGCACCTGGAGAAGAAAGGACTCCTCATGCACTTAGTGGAAATGCAAACTGGCACAACCACTGTGGAAAACAGAATGGAGGTTCCTCAGAAGAGTTAAAAATAAAACTACCCTATGATCCAGTAATCATTTTGTGGGGTATTTGCCCAAAAAAATACAAAAACATTAATTCAAAGAGATACACGCATCCCTATGTTTATTGTAGCTTTATTTACAATAGCCAAATTATGGAAGCAGCCCAAATGTCCACTGATAGATGAATGGATAAAAAAGATGTGCCATATATATAAAATGGAATATTATTCAACCATAGGAAAGAATGAAATCTTGCCATTTGCAACAACATGGGTGGAGCTAAAGAGTATAATGCCAAGCGAAATAAGTCGGAGAAAGACAAATAACATATCATCTCACTCAAATGTGGAATTTAAGAAACAAAACAAGCACAGGATAAAAAGAGAGAGAGAGATAAACCAAGAGACAGACTCTAACTATAGAGAACAAACTAATGGTTACCAGAGGGGAGGTGGGTACGGAGATGGGTAAAGTGGGTGAAAGAGATTAAGAGTTCACTTATCACGATGAGCACTGAGTAATGTATAGAATTGTTGAATCAGTATATTGTACACCTGAAACTAATACAATTGTATGTTAATTATACTGGCATTAAAATTTGAAACTTAACAAAAAATATATTAATATAGGTATACCTTCTTTGTTTGGTTATTTTACCTGGCAAATATGTATTTTCCAACCTTTGATTTTCAGCCTTTTCATGCTCTTTTGCTTTAGTGTGGCTCTTGCAAACAGAATATGTATAGATTTTTTAATTGAATCTGATAACTCTGTATTTTAGCTATAGAGTTTGGTACATTCCTATTGTGATTATAGATATATTTATATAGAATAATTTTTCTGTGTTATTTTGTTTCTTATATTTACTTCAACTTACTACTTATTTTCTTTAAGCAACTGATTTCTCTTGCTGTGGAAAAAAAAATCATTTACCTGGAGTTTAGTAATTCTATTAGTTACACTTTAATATTTTCTTCTGTCAAATCCAAGTACAATTAAATGTACTGTTACATACTTGTGTATATGTAAAGTTATACACGAATCTATTTATATCTATTTTTCCTACAGTGAACACATATGACCTCTGTAATATAAAAAATATTTAGAGATAATTTAATCTATAGATGGATAAATAAATGAATAAATAAGAGTTACATGGAAATGATGTTGTCACAACCAGGTAAACTTACCAACAGCCATAAAATGGAAGTAGTCTGAAGGCAGAAACTCCTCAATCCCTAAATGTTTTCACTTGTGCATAGTAAATGGATGCAGAAAAAGAATGGGTGCTAGCAGAAATGCCTGAGCTGAGCCCCTATAGTAAAGTTTCGGATTTAGCAAATAAAAACAGGACATGGAATATCCTAACACTAAAAAGTTACATGCTGCTTATCTGAGTCTCAGATATAGCTATGTGTCTTATATTTCATGTGGCCTCACCCACACATTACACTGGAGAGTAGAGGGGGACAAGAGGGCTCCTCCCTGTAAACCTCTGGCCTCTCCCGACTGAATGGAGCTGATATGTGTGCTATTTAGACACCCAAGACTCATCATCTCTTATTTGCTAACATCTCTCAGGGCCCCTTTTAGCATTTAATCTAGGGTATAAGGACACTACTGCCATTGCTCTCCAGCCTCAGGAAGTCAGAGTCCTACAGCTCCAATCTGGCCTCCTGCTAACAACTCTTCCACCACCACCCCCATGACCCACACACCTAGACCTACTGCGGTCAGACTTCAGAAGCTGGAACTGACCAGGAAAAGCCCACACTGAGGGATCATGGCCAGGCACTGTCTCCTCCCCAAGCCCAAGAAAAGACTGCTAACCAATTGCCCCAGAAGGACATTGCTTACTCAAAAACGACAAATGAATTAATTCCAGTGGGTATGAGTCCCTCCCAATCACCACAAAGTCCTCTTGGATCTTTTGGTCACCCCTCCCCTCTCCAAATCCTTACTCATGAATTTTCCCACTCACAATTATTCAGAGGTCTCCACTGTTTCCTCTCCTTCCTAAAATAATTATAATAAGCTAACAATTGACCGTTTTATATAAAACTCTAAGTTCCTGGTATATTCTTCCATTATATCTATGATAATTATCTCTCAGAGAAAACATGGGCTCTGACTCCAACAGGCTTAAGTCAGAGGCCTCGATCAATCATTTACTAGCTTGTGATTTGGGCCAACTGGCTGACCTTCTCTGAGACATCTATTCCCTATCTATAAAATGGAACAAGTACAAATGACTCCTTTGGGCCACACCTTACCCTATTTGAAACCATTCAGACTAATGCGGGAAAATTTTGCAAACCCCACATTTGAATGAGATCTTAACCTTTTAGAAGCCGTAATGATTAATAGACAAAAACTGCAAACTTCATTTGCAGCAGAACTAGGAACCGATTAGCTGATTATAAGATATCCACACGATGGAATATTATGTAAGCATTACAAATCAGGAAGTTCTTTAATCTTCACAAAAATAAGAGGTAGGCTTTATTTTAATGAGAAAAGCAAGATGGGAACCAGTATGTATAACATGCAATATTTTGTATAAGAAAGGTAAAATATAAAAATATATTTCATTTTCTTATTTTATACAAACAATACATGAATTTTAATAAATGGTGATTAAATCTGGTGTGAAGAAGGGGGATGGTGGTGGAAAACGTAGTGGTTCAGGGAAAGGGTGGGAATGAGATTTTTACACTATATATCATTTTACACTGTTTTGATTTTGGAACCACTTATGTAACTCCATATATATATATATATATATATATATATATATATATATATATATATAAAACTTATTCAAAAATAAAAATTGAAAGTTGAACAGAGGGGAGGTGGGGGGGATGGGCTAAATGGGTGATGGGTCTTAAGGAGGGCACTTGTGGTGAGCACCAAGCATTGTAAGTAGGTGTTGAATCACTAAATCCTACACTTGAAACTAATATTACACTATATGTTAAGTAGCTGGAATTTAAATACAAACTTGAATAAATAAGTAAATAAATAAATATTTAACATAAAGTCTACCTCTAAAATTTGTGAGTTAAGTAAGACTATATACATGTGTGTTTGTGTATTACGTGTGTGTGTGTGTGTGTGTGTGTGTGTGTGTGTGTGTGGTGTCCAGAAACCTACATGGCACATAATGGTCATTCATTAAGTGTAGCACCCTTCCCTTTCTTATGGTTATTTTTCTAATTATAAAATTATGCAGTTTGATTAGAGAAAAATTCACAAGTAGAGGAAAGTCTAAGGAAAAATTCATCCCACCCCTCAGAAGTAAATCTGTTAACATTTTGCATATTACTTACCGATCTTTAAATTTTATTTAAATATTTTTTTACATAGGGCAAAGATACCCTTTGCAACTTCTGTTTTAATATCTGTAGTATACTCCATTATAGAAATGGCCTTTGTCTTCTGTTCACTTGCCTGTGTTCCCGTGGCCCTATCAATTCCCTGAACATAGCGGCTGTGTCTTCTCCATCTTCGTGTCTCCTATATGTGGCTTGTAGAGGGATCTTGATAAATATCTGTTGGAGAAATGCACAAATTAATTATCCAAAAATCATCTAAGTAGTTGCTTATTGTTGGGTGTTGGGTCATTGCCAGTTGTTTTTACTCTCCTAAATAATGCTAGCACAGTCATCCATATACATACATCACAAATCGTGACACGTGTCTTCACTTGTTTCCTTAGGCAAAATTCCTAGAAGTGGAATCACTGGCTGAATGGATAGGAAAAATTGAAGGTTGTTGAAATCACATTGCTAATTTGCCTTCCAAAATGTTGTCCCGGTATGCACTCTTAGCAGCTGCTTAAGGGAGGCCTGGTACTGACGCTCACTGAAATTAGGAGCTCCTACTCCTTAAATCTTTGTTCATTGCATGGGAAGAGCAAAGACATCCTACCAGTTTCATTTAAATGTCCTTAATTGTTTCAGGGTTAAACAGGCTCTCCAATCTTATGAAATATGATATTTTTAACCAGTAGTCTGCTCACACACTGTGTTCGTCTATCTACTTGGACCTTCATGTTTTTCTTCTCTATCTTCTCTTTTTAAATTTTGAATCTCCCTGTTTCTCTCTCCCCTCACACTTTACCTAATTGTCTCCAGGGAATTTTTTGGAGGTTAGGGAAGATTTATACTGTGGAAGATTTCCAGCAGACACAAAAGTAGAGAAAAATAGTACAGTGTACCCCCATGTTCCCATCACCCAACTTCAACGATGCCAAACACTTTGACAATTTCATCTGTTTATCTGTTTCTTCTCCAACACACACATATAGACATTTTTTAAAAATTTTTTTCTGGAGTATTTTAGGCAAATCCTAGACATCATAGCATTTTACCCATAAATATCTAAGGAATTTTTAAGCTGCCATATGAGTATATCTATTTAAGTGCACGGATTGACTCCACAATTAGGAATTTATTTATAACCTTTCAGGATGCTGCCCTCTATCATTTCTCCACATTTAGTTGATACTTTCTTAACATCAAATGTGGCCTTTGTCCTTCTTCAGCCCCCCTGTGTGTACTCCATGGGGTATTGGTGAAATATCGTAGCCATGCACTTAGGACAAATGCATGGCCAAGGACTTCCCAAAGTCACCCAGATAGACAGGACTGGAGAATCACCAATTCTGCATTTGCTGAGCAGGTAAACAACTGGTCTCCAGGCCTGTGTTTTACTAACTGCTTGCCCACCTTAATCAAACTCATAATTCAACAGCATTAATACTGTTAAATCTTCGTTCGTCTTCATGAAACAGTGCTCACGTTGAGAGGGGCAAATGGGTTTATTCCCTTGCCCTTTCTGTTAGATAGAGCTTTCTCGGCCATGCTGGAAGCAACGAATCCCACTGCCCTCCCCTTTGCAGACCGGGCTTCATGTAGGAAGCAGAACTCCAAGCTGGTGACAGTATCTTTATCTCCTCTGTTGAAACCATTTTTATCTAATTTCAAGTCTCTGTAGAAATTAGAATCCAAGCAAGCGGCCCCAAATGTAAGCACTACAGGTGTGCAGGGTGGAAAAGAACACAGAGAGAGAGAGAGATTGTGAGGAAGACATGTCTGCAAGACGGCGAAAGTCGTTTTTTAAAAATAAGTGCTTGCAAAGACATAACTGCAGCCAGGCTGGAAGAGGAGAAGGCCACACCACCCCTGAGCTCCCGCCGGCCATTCCCTGTGCTAATCCCAGTGAGAGCAACAGGAGCCGCTGGAATCCGAGCCTCCCGCCTGACTTCAGCATCTGGCGCTGCAGGCCAGGGCTGTAGATCCGGGGAAGCTATGCCGCGAGCGAAGAAATACCAGCTTGTCAAGGCCCAGGACCAGCCGTGGCCTGGGTCCCGGGCCTGCTCCAGAAAAGTCAAAATGCCCTTTATTGACCAGTGCTCGCGTTCAGGTCAAGCTTTCACCCTGGGCCAGCCCTCTAGCATCTCCTGGCAGCATGTGCCGCAGGGAGAGCCTGTGGCAGCTCAGTCTGCCCCTAATAACAATAACATTATGGGGGGGGGGGCGGCGCATGTCCTGCTTTGGGACCTGGAAGCCGCAAAGCACCTCATTCAAAATGAAGCCTGCTGTCAAGTGGTAAACAAGGTGGATTCTGGGAATTAAAATGTCAAACCTGACCCAAAGCCAGGCCTTTGCTAACATGCGTGGGGGCCAGGTGGCACCCAGAAAGGTTTTTAAAGACTCTAGGCCGGCACGAGGTGTGTGAAACCAGAGCTTTGCCTTTCCGTGGAAAAAGCTAGGGGAGAACAGGAGAAGATAGGCTCTCTCACCATGAAACATGTTTATAGGAGAATCTTTGGAATTAAAATAGATGCACTCCCGAAATAATCTTGTTTTGTAACATCAGAAATCTTAGGAAGAGGAAAAGGCTATCAATACACTTACCCTTTGAATCTGTTATAGCCCTTGCTATTTATAATGCTATTTTTCCTCCATGTGGCTTAAAATAATCAACGGACATTATCACATTAACTCTTGCAATCCCCCCTGCCCTTCCACAGACGCCTCACCTTCAGGGCTGCAGAGGACACAACCCAGCTCTGTGGATGTGGCCTCCGCTGCCCTCACTCTTCCGAGCCCCCAGGTCCGCCCAGGTCCAAGAGAACGTCCTGGCCTCCACCGTTCACAGTCTTTCCTCACCTGCACTGCTGCCAGATGGCAGCGAGCCTGCTGGAGAGAAACCTTGGAGCATCAGAGCCACAGGACCCTAGAGACTCCCTAGTCCCCAGTGCCTGCTGCAGTGTCCTGACCTACTGGTGTCACCGTGAGGCCCATGCCAAGTCACTGTTGTCAAAAGTAAAGCTCTGGCACTTACAAACTGTGTACCTTTTAAAAAATAAATTAGAGCAGGGTAAAGTTAATCTCAAGCGAGGGTGCAAAATGGCAGCCCACCCAGTACGTGCATGCTAACTTTTAAGACTCGGGATAATTCATATATAAATGTGTATTTTCAGCTTCTCTTGGAAAACCTGGGGCTGGTGCTCCCAAGCCTCACCCCTCAGTGAGAGCTGAGGGGCTCCGCCCTTTCAGCAGGAAGCAGGGCTCTCTCCAAGGGACACTGGGAGTCCCTGAATGGCCACACCACTTCCTGGCCCCTCACAGGCATTTGGGGTATGACCTCTGGCAAGCAGGAGCAGAAGGAGACTTCCTGGGGGCCAAAATCTACACAATTTGGGGGGGTGCATTTTAAGAAAAAAAAACTATACATATGAAGTTAAATGCAAAATGAATATTTATTTAGAGTGAGAAAATAAATGACAACAAATTATAGTTTTTATGACAAATATCAATGGTGACAATTAGAAATCACAAAGTGATGACAATACACAGACAATACGCACAAAATCTAGAAAGATAATATAATTTTGAAAAATAATAATTTACTGCATGGCATGCTTCTTATAATACATTTTCCTATAGTTTTTGGCTGTATACTCTGATTACATCTCCATACAAAATGATTTTATAATATTTTCTCTAGAGAGAATAGATAGGCATTCACTCTTTCCTCTAGATCAGCAGGTTGAAATTTGGTTTAAATTATTGATAGTTTAGAGAAGTTTCTTCTAGCTTTGCCCCTCATTATCGGTAATGTTATGTGCATTTTTATGATTGTTGTCAAATTTAGAAAAACTTCTGTCAAGTTTCTTTCATCGATGAGCTGCTACAGTTGTACTTGAAGTCTGATGTACTTCCACAGGCCTGTGCCTGCGGCATAGGAATTCTAATCAATTCTATTTTACATAATTCTCATCAAAAAAAAAAGGGAAAAAGGATATATAGTACAATTATCATTGTATGCTCTGCCTTACTGAGTATATTCTTCAATAAGTGAACTTCTGTTTTGGCGAGACATTGATGAGAATTGAATCCATTGCTTACAATTTTATGTGCCTAATCATCAGGAGAGGATACTGCCATAGTCTCTGCACGGTTCAAGCCTTGTTCCCCCTGCATTCCCCAAATTCTTCAGGAGCTGCACGTGTGTCATAGTGCTGAGAGAGGTCACAGAATGGGCAGGAAGAGCATTCCTGGAAGCCATTCCTAGACCAGCAGGGCCAACAGTGACTTATCCTTTAGAGTGATGCAAACCCCAGAAATATATCCCACTAAGCCCAAACTAAATGTATCCCAACTTCAACCTCCTTTACAGATGCTAGCAAAGCCCTTGGCCACTCCAATGCCACTTGACACAAAGAAGTCTGGCAGAGCAGAAGAGAGAACGGAGAGGGACATGGTTGTACTGTTATAATTCAAACCCCTTACCTTTGCAAATTTTATAAAAATGCAGAACCATATGCACACATTGTGACGGTCCTTCCCAGGACTCTTAAAAGTGGCCTGGCAAGTGAGGGGCCTAAGGTTGAAGCCTCTCTTACTTCCAGGTGAACTGGCCTCTAGTGGGTAATAACAATCTCACTCCCCTGCTTTCTTAAATGGAAAACAAAGAGGTAAAATAACCTGTCAACACACACTCAAGATCTAAGCCATAACCCTGTGTGAGTGCCTTGTACAGTAACACTAGCAGTTGAGTGTTTGTCAATTACAGAAGTGACTTACTTCCCCAAAATTATCTTTCTGAGTTTTGTCAAAACCCTGATCTTGTGGAAGAAATGCATCCTGACATGGCCATGGTCCACCAGCTATGCCTCCCCTGCAGAAAAATGGCGGAGGACTACTGTGCTAGTGGGAGGCCCTTATGCTACAGGTTGGGAGAAGAGAGAACTGCCCACAGTTGTTGGGGCCAGGATTAAACTCCTCCTAAACCATCCTTAGCCCGGCGCTATTTTCACTAGTTTGGAGCAGAGTCTTGGCTTGAAGGTGACTCTACCATCTCTTCTCAAATACACAGGCACAGGGGCGCCTGGGTGGCACAGCGGTTAAGCGCCTGCCTTCGGCTCAGGGCGTGATCCCGGCGTTATGGGATCGAGCCCCACATCAGGCTCCTCTGCTGGGAGCCTGCTCTTCCTCTCCCACTCCCCCTGCTTGTGTTCCCTCTCTCACTGGCTGTCTCTATCTCTGTCAAATAAATAAATAAATTCTTTAAAAAAAAAAAATACACAGGCACAGCCTTCTAATAGGTCTTTCTTAGTATACTTATCAGGTGTTGCTCCAATGTTGTGTAACCATCCACCCCAAACCCTTTGGCTTGAAACTGCCATCATTTATTCTCAGGAATCTATGGGTTAGCTAGAGAGACTCTGTTTCCTGCTACAGGATCGTGGGTCTAGGTTTGTTCCACACATTTCTTATCCTCCTTAGACCAGAGGGCTAGCGTAGGCGTGTTCTTCTCAGGGTCATGGCAAAGGTACAAGATGATGAGCACAAACATGTGAGGCCTCTTAAGACTTAGGCTTGGAATTGACATGGTATGGCTTTCATCCACGTGCTGTTGGTCAAAGCAAATCATAGGGCCAAAGTAAATGATGAAAAGAGTACTACACTTACAAGTCTATGGCAAGGGTGTGAATGCAGAGAGGCATAAAAAATTGGGGACAATTATTCAACCTACCACACCTAAGACGGAGCACAGATGACAGATGGACAAGGCCAGCAGCCCACTGTAAAGATGAGAGAATTGGGGAGTGCCACAGACAGCACAGCTTTAGCAGGGCATTTGGCAGGGGCAAATGTGGACAGCTGGGTAGATTTATTGCTGAACCACAGTGCCCAAAGAGCATTGACTAACGGATTGATGTCCATCTGGAAGAGGTTTGCAGTGGCATACCATCAGCTTCTACTCTGCTCCATGGTTTTCATCCACATCTTGGACGTAAGTATTCAAATCATGTTTTATCAGATTTGCAGATGATACACAGCTGAGAAGCGTGACTAATGCCCTTTGATGAAATCAAAATTCAAATTGATATCAACAGGCTGGGTCTATGGGCTTAAAATAACAAAGATGAATAAATAAAAAAGGAAACTAACATTTATTGAACACCTACTATGTGCCAGGCACACATTTTATTTAATCCTCACAACACACCTTGAAGCAAATATTATGCTCTTCTTTCAGATTAAAAAGCCATATCCTGGAAAAAGAAGTACAAATTACATCCAAATCAAGCAGAAGGATGGAATAAAGAATTAGCATGGAAATTAATAAAAGAGAGACTAGAGAAACAATAGGAGAAAATCAACAAAACCAAAGGTGGGAGAGAGGGAGAGAGAGAGAGAGAGAGAAAACTCAAATAATTAAAATCAGGAATGAGAAGACATCATTACTGACCTTACAGAAACAAAAAGGATTATCAGAGAATCCTATAAACAACTGAACATCAACAAATTAGATAACTCAGGTGAAATGGACAAATTCCTAGCAAGACACAAATTACTGTGACTGACTCAAGAAGAAATAGCAAATCTGAATAGGCCAATAACAAGTAAAGAGATCAAATCAGTGATTTAAAAATTTTTCTGTAAAGATAAGCGGCCCAGGATCAGAAGCATTCACTGATAAATTCTACCAAACATTCAATAAAGAGTTAATACCAATTCTTCACAAAACTTTAGGAAAATTAGAAGAGGAAATACTTTTTAATCCATTCTATGAGGCCAGTATTGCCCTGATATCAAAACTAAAGATGTTACAAGAAAAAGAAATCCTACAGAACAATATTCTTTATAACATTAGATGCAAAAATCCTCAACAAAATACTAGCAAACTGAAACCCACAACATATAAAAAGAATTATATGCCATTAGCAAATGTTATTTGTCCAGAGAATGCAAAGCTGGTTTAATCTTCAAAAATCAATAAATGTAATACAGCATGTTAATGGACTAAAGGACAGAAATCATAAGATCATTTCAATAAATGCAGAAAAAGTATTTAACAAAAATCAATACCCTTTTATGATAGAAACACTCAACAAACTAGGAACAGAAGGGAACATCTCAATCTGCTAATGGACATCAATGAAAAATCCATAGCTAGCAGTATACCAGGTGGTGAAAAACTAAACACTTTCCCCCTAAAACTAGGAACAATATAAGGATGTCCATTCTCTCCACTTCTATTTAACGTGTACTGGAGGTTCTAGTCAGGGCAGTGGGGTAAGAGAAAGAAATAAAAGACATCACAATTGAAAAGGAAGAAGTAAAACTCTATTTTCAGATGACATGATCTTGTTTATAGAAATGCTAAGGAATCCACTTAAACACTATGAGAACTAATAAATGTATTTTTATACACTAGCAATTCAAATTCAGTTGTTCAAGTTTAACGATTAAATTGAGTGACTAAAACTAGAATTAGGAAAACAATTCCATTTAGTATCCATTTAGCAATTCCAATAGTATCAAAAATAAGTACTCAGGTATAAATTTAACAAAAGAAATGCAAGACTTGTTGAGAGAAATAAAGGAAGATATAAATAAATGGAAAGGCATACCATGTTTAATGTTGGGAAGATTAACACTGTAAAGATAAACATACTCCCCAAATTAATCTCCAGATTCAATACAATCCCTATCAAAATCCCAGCTGCCAGGTTTTTTGCTGTTTTTTTTTTCAGAAATTGTAAAGCTAATCCTAAAATTCATGTAGAAATTGAAGAGATCCAGAAAAGTCCAAACAATCTTGAAAACAAAGAACAAAGGTGGAAGATTCCCATTTCCCAATTTAAAAGCTTGTGACAATTCTCGAGTAATCAATACTGTGTGGTACCAGCATAAGGACAGACATATAGATCAATGGAATCAAATTGAGAGTTCAGAAATAAACTCTTACATTTATAGTCAATTGATTTTTAACAAGGGTGCCAACTCCAATCAATGGGGGAAAGAATAGTCTCCTTAACAAATGGTGTTGGGACAACTGAACATGCAAAAGAGTGAAGTTGGACCCCTACCTCACTCCATAGACAGAAATTAATTCAAAATGGATCACAGACTTAAATGTGTGAGCTAAAACTGTAAAACTCTTAAAATAACGCATAAGAGTAAATCCTCATGACCTAAGATTTAGCAATAGGTTCTCAGGAATGACACCAAAAGCATGAGTAACAAAAGAGAAAATAGATAAATCAGACTTCAGTCGAATTAAAAACTTTTGTGCTTGAAAGGACATTATTGAAAAGTAAAAAGACAACACGCAGGATGGGAGAAAATATTTTCAAGTCCTTTATCTGATATGAAACTTGTATCTACAGTAAATAATTCTTATAAATCAATAGTAAAAAGACAACCCAATTTAAACAAGGGCAAAGGATTTGAAGACATTGCTCCACGGAAGATATAGATGGCTAACAGGTACATGAAGAGATGCTCAAAATCACTAGTTATTAGGGAAATGCAACTCAAAACTACAGTGAAATACCACATCATACCCCACTAGGAAGGTATAATAAAGATAGACAATTCGTGTTCATACGTTGCTGGTGGGAATCTAAATGGTGTGGCCATTTTGGAAAACAGTTTGACACTTCCTCAAAAGGTAAATGTGCAGTTACCATATGACGCAGCAATTCTACCCCTAGGTATATGGCCAAGAGAAATGAAAACATGCATCCACACAAAGACCTGTACACAAATGTTCATAGCAGCATTGGTCATAATAGCTAAAGAGTGGGAACAACCCAAATGTTCGTCAACTGATGAATGGATACCCAAGATATGGTACATTCATATGGTGGAATATTATTTGGCAATAAAAAGGAATAAAGTACTGATATGCTAAAACATAACAAACCTTGAAAACATTATGCTAAGTGAAAGAAGCCAGACACAAAAGATCACATGTTGTGTAATTCCACGTATATGAAATGGCCAGAATGAGCAAATCCATAGACAGAAGGTAGATTAGTAGTTATTTAGGGCTGGGGGATGGGTAGGAGGGGTGTGGAAATTGACAGTCAACAGGTATAGGATTTTCTCCTTAAGGGGGACAAAGATTCTCTAAAATGAGAATGTGGTAATGGTTGCACAACCCTGCAAATAACCTAAAAAACATTGAATTGTATACTTAAGTAGATGAATTATGTGGTATGTGATTTATGTCAATAAAGCTCTTTTTTAAAAAAATTGCACAGGTGCAAAAAAAGCACTCTATCCTAGGAAAACACTTCTCATACTTGAATGTGCATGCAATTCACCGGGGGATTTGTTAAGATGCAAATTCGGATGCGTCGGTCCGGGATGAAGCGGAAGACTTGGCATTTCTGCCAAGCTGCCGGTGCCACATCTAGAAGAGCAGGGCCTTGATGTGGTCTGACAGCTAGCAGATTTAGGAAGCCTGAGTTCCATTTGTGTGACAGCAGAGTTGCTGACTAGTGGTGAAGTGAACAGTGGATGAGGCCTAGCTTCTCCTCAGGTGTGAGAACAGCTCTACATAACCATGACCTCAGTGGATCAGGAGTTTGCCCCAGGCCCTGAGACTCTGGAAGCCGACACTGAATTACTAGAAGTAGAGAGTCCATCCCAGGAAGGAAGGCCTGTGTACTCCAGTCTGATCTGACAGTCTCCAGAGTCCCAGGTTCAGATGGGGGAGCCACATTGAAGAGGAATCCTGGGAAGTGATAGTTGACCTAGAAGAAGGTAACCTGCATAGTGAGAAGGTTGGAAACCTTGTCACAGGGGGAGCTGGTAAAATGCCTGGTAAGGTTTATAATCCAGAAGTAAAGATGCAGGTGAGCGATGCTGGCTTTAAGTGAGGGCTAGCCTAGGAAAGAGGAAGCAAAGTCTTTCTCTGTGACCCAAAGGGCAGAACAAAGAGTTAAGAAGGAAGGTTGTAGGGAAGTCACTCCAATAAATAAAAAGGTAATACAATTTTAATAATTAAACCTTCCTAGATCATTTAGAACTCAGAAACCAAACACAAATTGGCTTAAGCCAAATGGCAAGTTTGTTTTTCATGTAACATGAAAGCCCAGAGATAGGTTTCAGGCATCCCATCTTTGCACACTGTCTTTCTCTATGTTAACTCCAATCTCCAGGCATGTCGTCCTTCGGGGGGTGCCAACATGGTCACTAGCAGCACCAGGCCTAGGTCCTATCAGTTTAACAGCCAAAAGAGTGAACGTCTCTTGCCCGAGGTTTCCATCAAAACTCCCAGGACTGACTTTTGCTGCACAGCCTGAGTCACATGCCCATGCTGGGTGACATAACCAATTACTGTGGGCATAGTGGGAAACATGACAATTTACCAGGCTGGGACCACATGCCTGCCATTAAAGCTGAGAGGTGGGGTCTGTCCTGCCCAAACCACAGGACTGAGACTGGAGGAGAGTTGACTCTTCAAAGAGAAAAAAAAATAGCCTGGCTGTTTTTCACTAAAGGGAGAAGAGAAGTTTGTCAGGAAAACCAACAGATTTCCATAAACTGCAAATTAAAGAGAGTCCTTTGCGAAGGGAGGAGGGAGAGAGAACCCCATTTCCAGAGTCATCCCAGCAGAGGCTGAATAATCACCAGCACCCTACCCAGCAGGGAGTAGTAGATGTGAGTCCAATCCTACATGATCCCTTCTAAGGACAGCGATTCTCCGTGGTCTTCCTTCTTACTCTCAGGCACTTGCTTCTGCCTCGGAATATCTTGCATCATAAAAAAGCTTCCTAATTCATATTGCATGGAATTTTTCAAGCCCTTTTAGAAACAGACACAGTTCCTTTTGTCTTCCCTCTTAAGCCACTTTCTGTGGCCTGGATGTACACTCAGTCTCCATGATGGGCCTTGGCCTTTTGTCTTTGCTGTAAAGATGGTCTCTCCAAGGACACATGGAGTGAGGCTTTAGCAGAGCATTATCATCTCTTGTATATTGTTCTTGGGCAATTCACCCCATATTCAAGGTGAGGTGCTTTGTTTTGCAAGAAAATAAGATAACTCAAGCTAACTGAAGAAAGGAAGGGGTGTGTGTGTGTGTGTGTGTGTGTGTGTGTGCGCGTGCACACGTTTGAAGCAGGGCAGATATTGTAAGGATATGGCAGTGTTTTTGGGGCATCTGGGACAGGAATCACTGCCAGCCAGGAGTCCTCACAGAAGCTAGAAACTTATTGAGTCCCCACAATCAGGATGGCCCTGGGACTCCAGCAGCAAGATTCATGGGCTCACCCAGCACTCTGCCATTATTCACCTGGCTAGCCATTGGCCACATTTTTGGATCTTCATACTCCACCACCAGCTGACTTGCTTTTCACTGTCCTGTTCTCATGTCTGGGAAGAGGAATGTCATCGGACCAGCTCTTGCTCTGCCCCAGCCAATAAGCCAACCCTGATCTAAAGCTCAACCCTTCTCCAGATCTCTGTGGCCAGGAAAAGAGACACAGATTTGACAGCCCGGACTGCTCGTCAGTAAGTCTGTGGGTAACACCTCTGGAACATGGTGCTCAACTAACGCACACCCCAAATTTGCCAAGTGCATCCCTCCTCTTGCTGAGTATTGCAGAGAAGATTTGGGCGCACGGCCTCATGTTCTCCCTGTAAGTAACCAACCAACTGAAAGGGTGCAAACTGATCAGGCCATCAGGTAACACAGAATAAATGTCTTTCCAAATGACAAGGGCAGAGGCTGGTAAGCTGTTGCACATGGCTCTGAAGACAGTGCCAGGAGAGGGGTTCAGCTTAAGGAAAAGGAAGAAGCTCATCAAAGCTCAGGTGTTTCTCCACCTCCAGCCTACGGGAGAGGGAGGCTCACATCTGTGTGTCCAGACTCTAGCCAGAGAAGGGGGCCGCCTGTGTGGATGACTGGACCAATCCTAGGAAATCCCAGCCATGTACAAAAGGAATGGCACGCGAGCCCCCCCCCCCACCCTGTGCCCCTGCTCAGAGACTGACCCCCTCCAAACCTCGCATCTGCCCCCTGCAGAGTATTCAGGGGATTCACCAGGGAAGGGGCCAGACCAAGAGGACTAAGGTATCAGGGAGAATCAGGCCATCTGCAACTCAGCCACCTGCTCCTTGCTGTGACTAAGGCTGAAAATATCTGCTAATGTAAGCATCTGAGGGCCTACCAGCCCCAACTCAAAGATACCATTCCGGTGAAAACAGGCAGCCAGAGAGACTAGAGGGAATTCTAGGGGATTAAAGGGATGCACTGGTTCCAGGCACTGCAAGAGAACTGGACACAGTAATTAATGGAATCTTATAAAACAAATTTAAATTGATCAGTCAGTAAATGAGAGTATTACCACCCAGACTGAAACCGATTTAAAGGAACATAAATTGAGTCAATAATAAATGTGGGAGGAGACAGGAGTTGGGAGAAAGCAACCAGTGTAACATTATCAGAGTTGATGTTATTTATTATAGGGGATTAATAGTAATAAAAAAAAAGCTCCCATGACAAAGCCTTTGAAAGAATCTGAAATGTAAAACTTTGATCTATAAGTAGGATCTGGTTTTAGGAGCTTAATTGAAAATATAAGTGGGGAACAGCAATTTAATTAAATATAATGATGATGATAAATCGCTGGGTTGTATTTAGTCATGGGAAGAGAGATCTGGAACAAGAACTCTGGTGTAGTAAGAATGTAGGGAAACACAGACACTTTTCTAAAGATGACATTCGCAAAGCATCGACTGAGAGCTGCTTGCAGGATACTCTACCAGGACCCCTTGAAGTGGTCGAGGCCCTCTGGGGGCTGTCTGACTCCGACCCTGCCCCAGAAAGAAAAACCCTTTCCCTGGCTGCGCAGCCCTCCTGGCATCAGCCCCATCCCTGGCCCTGCCCCATGCCCATCAAGCACGGAGCAGGCAGTGCCAGGACCCCCCACATTCTATACACCAGCCAGGAGAAGAGGGAACCCCAGGAGCAGGGAGGAGCACACTTCACCACTGGATGGCTCTGAGGAATAAGTGAGGAAACTCATTAAAGATTAGAGAGTTGCCAAACTGCTTAATTTCAGAGCAGCTGACCTCCAACCCTTGCGCCTAAGTGGAGAGTCCAGAACATACCCCTAACCCTCAACAATGCCACCCCGCATGCTTCATCCGCACTGTCGCTCACAAGAGGGGCTGCAGCCAGGCACAGGCTCTGTGTGGAGGGGGAAGGACAGTGGTGTCCTGGCCACTGGACAAGGAGAATGCACACAGATTACAGGAAGGAATCATGAGCTAAGAAGAGGCTGGATGACTCTCACAGCAAGAGATACATGGCCTCTGAATGAGGGTGGTGGGACCTTCTCATCCTTGGCCCTGAAGACTTGGGCCAGCATCAGCAAGTCAGGAAGGCTTCCCTAGATCTCCCGCCTCCCTGCAGCTGGGGTCGGGGCATCCTCCTCTGGGCTCCCAAGATACTTTCTCTAGAAACTTCTACCTAGACACTCAGCCTGCTGTCTTACGGTCCCCGTTCATCAGCAGAGTCACCCAGCTGCACTGCGTCTTGTTCTCTGCAGTCTCCCCGGCACCCAACAGAACCAGGCACATTGTGGTGGACTGAATGATGCAGTGGCAGGGGCTCGGCTTGTTTGGAGGAGAGCTAGTCTTCAGAGCCCGAGACCAGTGGTGACAGCTAGCTGAGCCCATAGCCATCCAGCTGAGCAGCTGGCCAGGGAGAGCCTGGTACTGCCTCAGCTGCCTATCCATGGTGGGGGTGGCTGTTTGAGGGTGACAAAGGACTGCCAAGAGATGCCTGTCCCAACTCTTCAAAAGCAGCCTGCTTGGTCATCTCTCCTCGTTGCTGGACCCCAAAGATGTGGGCCCTGTCTGAGCACTGGGAGCAAGCCAGAGACGGGGCTGGGGCCTGTGCTATTGGCTGTGGGGAGGGAGGGGACGCATTCAGGGGGCATCCAGGGACACAAGATGGGACATGAGTTGGTGTATGTTGAAGCCAACTGATAGGGACATGAGGGCTTATTATACACATCTCTACTTTTGTGTATATTTGCATTTTTCCATAACAATGTCATTTTAATAAAATAATTTAAAAAGACATTAACCGCAAATGATTTTCCCTAATGATTCTCCCCCACCTCCCCTAACACAGTGGTTCTCAAACTCTGCGACCCAGACCAGCAGTAATGGCATCACCTAGGAACTTCTGAGAAATGCAAATTGACAAGCTCACCAGGACCTACTAAATCAGAGACTCTGGGGTGGGACCCAGCAGACTGGGCTTCACAAGTCCCCTAGATGATCCTGCTGCGTGCATACGTTTGACGACTACTGCTCCAATGTATTTTCTTTAAATCTTCAAACTTGTGATTTCCGTGGATTGGTGATATTTCAAATTGTCCCAAGTTCCCTCCCTACTGCCTTGGAGAGAACGTGTTTTCCCCACAGCTGGCATCCACTTGGTCCCAGTCTCAGCTTCAGCCTGGCTCAGGCACTCAGCATCCCTTACGCAGAGGATGTGAAGAGGCCCTGGCTCAGTATCCAGTGGGTCCAGCCTCTGGCAGTCATGAGCACTAACTCTGCGCAGGCAAAGTCCTGAGCTCTCACATGTTATCTCATTGCATAATCACAACACCGGATACTGTGATTACTTTCATTTTACAGATGAGGAAGCCAGGCTTAGATGCATGGTAAAGTAGCTCACCAAGTTCACTAAGTGAGCAAGTGTCAAAGCTGGGATTCCAGAGCATGAAGCCCTGACCACGAGACACCCCCACCTTACATTCGTGTCCCTAGTCTGGCTCTGATTGACCACTCACTCCCCAGGATGCAACCTGCACCTGGCTTGGACCCCTGTGACTAACTTCATGATTTAAGTATGTATCCAGGCCCTGGAGGCTGGGACTATAATTTATTCATGCCAGCAACACTCACCTTGTCAGTTAGGAAGCTTCCAGGTGCAAGGAATAAATTAATGGCCCTAGACAACAGGGAGAAGCTATCACCTCATCTCACAAGGGGCTCCCAGGTAGGGTGGCTATGACGAGTTAATGCAGTGGTTCCACGGTGCTATGAAGGACACAGTTCCTCTCCTTCTTTCCTCCTTGCCATCTTGCTTATACCTCTCTCCTCGAAGATCAGCCCTCCCCCCCACCACTGTGGTCACATGATGGCAGCCAGCATCATGATCAGACAGGAAGAAGAAGGGCTATTTCTTTCAGACATCTCCTAATTCAGAGTGAGGGGCCTTTTCCCAGCAGACCTCCCCTCATGTCACACTGGCAAGAAGTAGGTGACATGCACATCCCTGAATCAGTTGTTGGCTAGGGGAAATGAGAAGGACTTGATGAGATTAGCCTGCTTGGATGGACCCCTGAGCTCCCTGGTAGATGTGTGGACCATCCAACGCAACTGGGACTTGGTCAAAAAGGAAGAGGATCCTTCCCCAGGAGCCCATGCAGTCCTGTGGGGGAGGAAATACTGTCCTAGCATACAGCCCCAGAGAGTGAAAAGCAAATGTTATTGAGTCATGTAATCATGACATTTCAGAAAGTTTCCAGAGAGAGACAAATAAAAGTCACCTACAAATGATCAGGAATGAGAATGGCAATGGCATCGGAACTCCAGCCAGAAACTTCTGAGTGAGTAGAAGACGACACTGCAGGGCCTTCAAAGGGATGAGGGAAAATGATGTCAAATAGTCATGTTACAACTCAGTCAAATAATTATAAATAGTCAATTTATCTGGTGCCAATAAAGACATTTTCAGACATTCAACAAACATTCAAGGTCTCAAAAGTCATTCACCTGTCTCAGGAAGCCACTAGAGAGCACGACTCACCAAACAAGGGAAAATGCTAAGGAAGAAGAGGAAATTGGACCCGGGGCACAGACAGATTCCTAAGCTGGCACAAAGGCAGGCCGTAGGATGACAGCCACAGGCGGGCAGAAGGCCTGGAGAGAAACCGGGAGGGCTGGAAGAGTCTGGGGCAGATGTCCCCCAAGAAGACGTGAAGCTAGCCATTCCCCGCTGCGCTGGGAAGAGAATGGGGAGATTTAGTGTTAGAGACTGGAAGTTAGAGCAAATAAAAAATGAGGCAATTATCCCCCTTCCCCACCCTCCCAGAAAACAATAAGCAAGACATTGTTAAAGAATGGAAATGTAATCATGGAACAATAGGCTGCCTAATTGCCAATTATACTTATAGTCATATTATTGTAAACACTGAATATTTATTTAATCAAATCTTGTAATCTAAGCAGATTGAGAGAAGGGAGGAGTAGAAGTATATGTGTGTGTAAAAGGGCTAAATCCTAATCTTGAAATAACAAGTCCGTAGATAATGTTGAAGCTGGAAAATCAAGAAACTGAAGTACAATTGTGTCTTTTCGAGAGAGGTGAACAGAAGCCAGTGCAAGGGCTTTCTTGAGAATAGCATGTTAAGAGCGGGAGAAGGGAAGGAGGTCCACCATCAGCCAAACGGTGCTATTTGAATTATTCAACTATGTTCCTGCTATTTTATTTAATTTTATTTTGTTTTATTTTATTTTATTTATTTGACAGAGAGAGCAAGAGCACACAAGCAGGGGGAGCAGCAGGCAGAACGAGAGGGAGAAACAGACTCCCGGCTGAACAGAGAGCCCAATGTGGGGCTCGATCCCAGGACCCAGGGATCATGTCTTGAGCCCAAGGCAGATACTGACGGGGGTCCCCATTAGCTGCCTACGGAATCTTCATTTGGAGCAGATGCCACTGAAGCTTTTGAAAACTTCCAGGGAAAAACCAACCAGCCACTTCCAGGTGGGCCTCAAATCTCCAGTGTGACCTTCTTGCACCCCTGAGACCCACAGTGGCAGGCCCATTGTGCAAGGTTCAAGGGGCTGTGAGCCAGTCCCAGGGCTCCAAACAGCCTGGGGTCTCAAGGCTGGTGCTGGGCTACGGCACATCTGCCAGGACAAGGCCCCAGCCAGGCAGAGACCAAGGACAGGTGCCTCCACCCTGGCTAACCCCACACCTCCTCACCCCACGCACCACACTTGTTTCCACCTCTGCTGCTTCCACCAACGAGCCTTCCCACTCAGAATCCCACTGGAGCCAGTGCTGTGGATGGAGTGAAACTGAATCCAGACCGAAAAGACCCTGTGTTCAAATCCATGCCCAACCAGCTGTATCTGTGGTCTCTTTCTCTGCCATCAACCCCAGTCCAGGAATGGGCTAAATACTTTACACTTCTTACTCAAGAAGGTTGAATGACCTGCCCCGTCCACACAGGTAATAACTGCCGGCTCAGCGCTATTGGCTCCAAAGTCTGAATTCTTTCCTTTTTTCCAGACTGTCTCTAGAAGTGGGGAGGGATGCATTTTATTCCCGGGAGGGATACAAAGTTTCCCTGTGAGAATATTCATAAACATTACAACACCACACAATGTTCATTTGTTGATTCAAGAATTGTTTATGCAAGGTCCGATGCTGAGTGAGTCCCTAGACTCAAAGAGGGCATAGTCCAGTGTGGGAGGAAGACACTAGAACAAATCAGCACGGCTCTGTGATAAGCAAATCTGACCCTCCACTGACTTCCAGGAGTCCTCAGCAGCCTCTCCTATGCTGTGGACGTGTCCCATGACAGGCACTTAGCAGCAGGCACTCTGCTCCCCTTCATTCCCTCTTGTTCCCAGCTGTCTGCTGCGGAGGGCTCGGCCATCTCCAGGCACCCCAGTGCCACGGTGCGGCCACCACAGCAAGAAAATTCTGGAGTCCTGAAGCCCCCAGAATGGGGCTGTAGTGTCTGGAGCCTGAGGGCTGAGGCCACATGGCCTTCTGTGCCTGAAGGAAAGCTCTGTCACTGGAGGCCATAGCGAGGCTGTTCCTGCACCCAAAGTCTGTCAAGGTCTCCACTGAAAAGTCTCCTTTCAACTGAACCTAGAGTTTTACATGTGTCTGTAGGACACTGAGCTGGGGACAAATCCAAGTGACAGCCCCTCTAAAGACAGAGGTTTTTCTCCTCAGCCTAACTCCTGCCTGCCTCCCTCTTCCCAAGAAGCTCCTCAGTCCATCATAAAAACAGTCCATTCCCACCTCAATGAATCTTCCAGACATACACTGACATGGCTGAGGGCCAATGGTGGGCTGATGCCCCAGGACACACACATGCACATGCTCACACACATGCATGGCTGTCCCCCTGCCCACCCTGACCCATCCTGCCTGGTCATCCTTCCACAGTTAAGGCTCAACACTCTTAGACTTTATCATTTGGGGTCAGAAGGCTGCAGAAGGGGGGCGCCTGGGTGGCTCAGTCATTAAGCGTCTGCCTTCGGCTCAGGGTATGATCCCGGTGTTATGGGATCCAGCCCCACGTCAGGCTCTTCCGCTGAGAGCCTGCTTCTTCCTCTCCCACTCCCCCTACTTGTGTTCCCTCTCTCACTGGCTGTGTCTCTCTCTGTCAAATAAATAAATAAAATCTTAAAAAAAAAAAAAAAAAAGAAGGCTGCAGAAGGGCACGTGTCCTTCCCACATCTCAGGACAGTGCCCCAAAACTTCAAGAGATACAAATCCCTAGTAATTGATAGTTACGGAATAGAACATAAAACCTGATAGCCTGAGAATAAGATGTATAAAATGGAAGATATCACTAGAACCAGTTTGTGCTGTGATGGGGTAAAAGGCACACACTTTTTAAACAGCCAGACACTGCAGAACAAGGAAAATGTGAGGGCCATGCCAAGGCTGGAGCGGTGTCACTGATGGGGCTCTCAACGACCACTTCAGTCACTCTGAGCCTCTAGGTTTCCAGCCTTCTTGATCATTCCCTCAATGACCCATCAAGATAATGAAAATCCTCCCTATCCCCCCGGGGCCCCGGCCTCTGCTAGGCAAAGCTTTATTGTTATGGGAAATCCCTAACCAATCGGACAAATTAATCTCTGATAAAAGATTAATGTAAGGATGGCAAATGGATTTCATTTCTGCTGCCAACCGTGATTGATTGGGAGGGCTACCTGGAGTGCTCACTTGTGGACTGTGGCCAGAGCTTAGCACAGCAAGCAAGAGTGCCGGGATCGATTCAGGATGCCTGCCCTGAGCCCTCCAGGGACGATGCCATCACAGGTGCTGTTTGTCTGCCGTCCTAGGGTTAGTGGCTGCTCTGGGTTAACCTGTCCCTCCTTCTTGGGGAAAGGAAGCCTTATTCCAGATAGTAAAAGACCTTAAGCTCATAAAGAGGTATGTGGAGTAAAGGGACCCTACCAGCCCTCTTGGGACAGCCCTTTCCATGCTTCAGGAAAACCTGACCTTAACCAGCAGTATCTTAGAGGGTCCTCAGCCCAGGGTGAGAGAAGGGTTGAGCAGCCATCAATTCCAGTTAATCTCAATGAACATTATTGACTTGTACCCTCCAGGGTAGTGACAACCATCCACATGCGGCTAATGCGAATTACCCGTTGGTGGTCCAGCCCAGACACAGGTGAGCAACCACCACCGGCTCTGGGGACTTAGGTCCCAGGAAGCAGGGTTGGAATCTGGTCAGGCACTTACTAACATGAAGAGAAAGTGGATCAATCCTGTGAATTAACCCTGGGTACACTGAGGCCTCACAGTGGGATGAGGGAGCCTTAGCCTCCAGCTGGTTATTTTTCTTTAATTTTGTTGCTTTTCCAGGGCTGCTTATGTACCTGCTAAAGTATTAAACATAAAGGGCTCTGAAAAGTTAGGCAGAGCCTGGGGACATTGTATGGACCCCAGAATTCCTGGAGCGTGGGTATGAGGTCTAAGAAATCAGAGGAGAACCAAGCCCATTCTGTCTGCTTCTGTGGGCCTGGCAGATCCTGGTCTGTCTCCCTCCAAATTTGACAGCTTACAAACTCCTGCCAGGCCCCACCTCTCCAGCAAGCCATAGCACTTCCATTCTGGGATCCACACACTATTTGCAGAAGTTTCCAGCCCATGGACAAGTCCCAGCTTGCCCAGTTAGTCCAAATAAAGCACATAGGGACCATGATGGTAGATTGGCTCATCGGAGAGGTGCGCTGGGAACAGACTCCTGCAAATAGCAAGCATGAGCTAGCCCTGACTCTGGAAGAGAGAGACCTGTGATATAAGCATCTTCCCGTGGCAGGCTTGGGGTTGGAATGACTGTTAATCACAGTGATTTCTGGATTCAATTGGAACACCCTTCCAAGATGGGCTTCCATCATTTTCTCTTTCTGTTTGTCTTTTCTGTTCTTTATCTAATTCTTTAGGTCTTATTTTCTTCCTTCCCTCCTTCCGCTTTCATTCTCTCTTTGTACAAGTGTAGATGTCTACTGGATATGAGGTGCAGCCCTGGGTGCTGGGGACACAGAGATGAACAAAGCCCTATCCTTCTTCTGTGAGCTCTCAGCTGGAAATGGAGATCATAAATCTACATGCACAGAAGTACACGGCAATAAAAAGCACAGGGAAAGGGGCACCCAAGCCTGTTCCAGAGAATTTGGCATTTGAGCTGGAATTTGAAGGATTAATTGATGTTTGTTAAGTGGGAAATCAGGTAAGGACATTTAAGGCAGACACTGTAATGGGTAAAAGCACCCAAGCCCGAGAGAATATGCAGTGTGTGGGAAAGTGCAGGCAACAAGGTGTTGCCAGAGACGGTTAACAGAGTAAGATGGTTAACAAGTAAGTAAGAGCATGGAAAGCCACGTGTGCTGAGATAGGATTTTCTCAATGGGAAAGTTGAATCGAAGCAGGAAGCAGCCCCACTGGATTGACCTGAGAGGGATTTCTGCATTTCAGCGGGATACAGAAGGTTGTGGCAGGCCAACATTCCTGTTGCAATGACTAGGGAAAAAGGGAAAAATTGGAAAAAATTTAAGATCTTTTATTAAATTTTTTTTTTTAAAGATCTAAGAGTACAATGGAGACAATGAAGTCTGGATGAACTAAAGTCCAGGGAAGGAAAGCCTTTCCTAAGTAAGCTGATGAATGTTGGCTCTCTTCTTCCTTGGAGTCTCTTGTCAGTTCAGGGCACAATCTGGTGATGGGACTTGGCCCAACCAGAGGAACCTTACCAAGGAAAGAGAAACAAGGTAAGTCTTCAAGGTCATACAGGCTGGCCGATGGACTGGAAATAAGAGAAGCCCACAGGCAAAGCTGGTTTTGACCTAGGACAGCACTAGAGCTGGGCACCAGGACTGGAAAAAGGAATGAAGTACCCTCCACATACAATCAGAGGGAGGGGGGCTGTGACAAACATGTCAGTCTCTTTGAGGACACTTGCCAGGTTTTGAACAGACACAGAGTGGAAAGATAAAGATCGAAGCTCAAAATATCAGTGGTGTTAACTGTGTTAGCTTAGCTAAATTGGAAGTGCCTTTCCCAGAATCCTTTTCCTTGTTTGGTACCAGATTATGGGTGGTCACAAAATTAGTTTGAGATTTGGAAAGTGGATAGAGGCTAACAGTACTCTGCTGATCTATAGCAAATCCTGGCCCACCACTAGACACAGATGCAGTAGCCTTCCATGGACTTCCCCACCAGCTCCCACAACTGCATAAGGTCTAATCCATATAATCATTATTCCATGTCATTCATATTGCCTCTGCTGCTCTGATCAAACTCTCACTGATATACCAAAGGTCAGCAAACATCTTATGTAAACATTTTATTTAATAATAATTATTATTATTTTTTATGAGAAATAATATATATTTAT
The DNA here is from genome assembly GCF_023065955.2 of Ursus arctos. Classification (NCBI taxonomy): domain Eukaryota; kingdom Metazoa; phylum Chordata; class Mammalia; order Carnivora; family Ursidae; genus Ursus; species Ursus arctos. Next base: position 27,418,019 of record NW_026622875.1, read on the forward strand.
TTTATTTATTTTTTAAAGATTTATTTACTCTAGAGAGGGGGGAAGGGCAGAGGGAGAGGGAGAGAGAGAACCCCAACAGATTCCCCACTGAGCACACAGCCCAATACAGGACTCAATTCCATGACCCTGAGATCATGACCCATGACTCTCAAAATCAAGTCGGATGCCTAACCAACTAAGCCACCCAGACACCCCAATATATATTTATTTTATAGTAAACATTTATATACATGCCTTGCAGACCAAGAAGCAAAAGCGAGGATATTATAAAGGTATTTACGTAATAAAAAACAGATTTCCACAAATTTTTTGACTAAATTCAAATTGCAGTAAAACTGATTGAAGATGACTTTTTTTTTTTTTGTAATACTGGTCTACTTATAAGAAGAACAGAATTCTTTTGGACAAGATAATATTTCACTTAGTAGGGATTCAGAGTTAATGTTCCCCATCACCAAACAGATTGCAAATTTTCATCCGTAAAAACCATTCTTGCTTGTGGGCCATACAAAACCAGGCAGTGGACAATACGTGACCTGTGAGCCATTAGTTTGCTGGTCCTGTGATACACACTTTAAAGGGGGAGGAATTTTCAGGGCTAAGAGAGCATCAGCAGGCTATAAATCAAAACTTCAGAAAGATTTCACCAAAGGAACAAGGACAAACTACAGATAAGCTAAGTCTTACTAAAACTGCAACCCATTTCCAACCCAGCTCAATCTCTGTTTGGATTGTGGTAGTTTTTTACCCTCTCCACCTAACAAAGAAGGAATCCTTGCTGGTTGAAAATAACACCCAAAGCCTCTATGATTCTATTGTACACAATAACCAATACATAATGAAACACTACTAGATATGCAAAGAGACAAGAAGATGTGATTGATGATAAGGAGAAAAAACGAATAATAGAAATAAGTTAGAACACTTTAAAATAGCTATGATTAATATGTTAAAGAAAGTGGACACAGCCAAACAGAGGATTAGCGAACCTGAAGACAAGGCAATAGAAAATACCTAAAGTAAAGCACAGAGATGTATCTGAGAGAAAGATCATTCTGGCTGCAGGGTATAGGATGGATTGCTGGGAACAAAAATTGAAGTCAAAATACATTGAGGGGATTAGAGATTTGCTTTCTCAGGTCATCTAAAAGCAGCCAGGATGAGGACCAAATAGCACCTAAAGCCTTCTTCTCTCTCTCCTTAAGGAAAAAGGACCTTATTCAGCCTCTCTCCCACCCCATAGCCTTACTCAACTGAAAGCAAGTAAAATCAGAGGTCTGTTGGAGAAGCATCCCCATCTTAGGGTCAAACCAGATCTCTTCATTTCCTTCTGATAATGGTATTTCTAGCTTGGCTGAGGCTGAAGGAAGAGAGGAGGAAGAAAACTTTAAGATTCTCCAGATTCCTGGCTCTTCCCTGGGCAGGGAGACATTCCAGGCTGGACCCAGCCTGCTAACTATCTCCTCTCTTACTGGTTCCTAGAATGTTAGCAGAGATTCTGCACCACCAGCAACCTTCCTGGGAAACCAGAAGCTTCTAGGTGATCAGAAGTTGTGAAGTGCAGCCCATCCAGGTCCTGGCAGAAAACCACTCCACGTTAAAAGCAAATAGCGAGCTGGGGGTAGAAGTGAGAGAGTGGGCAGGAAAATTCCCTTCAGAGGAAAAGCTCAATGTGATGCTCATTCATTTAGCAACGTGAAACCTCTACTATTTGCCAGGTATAGGTCTAGGCCTGGGAACACAGCAGGAAATAAGACAGGCAGGGCTACTTACATTCTAATATATCTCAAGCAGGTTAATAAGTTTGTATAGTAAATAAACACAGAAGCAAGAAAATACCAGTTTGTGGAACATGTTATGATGAAATTAAAATGGCATAATATAATATAAAGTAGTAAATTGGGTGGCCAGGGAAGGCTTCTCTGGTTGGATAACATTTAGACTAAGATCTGAATGATAAGAAGGAGCCAACCAGGGGCACCTGGGTGGTTAAGTGGTTAAGTGTCTGCCTTCAGCTCAGGTCATGATCCTGGAGTTCCGGGATCAAGCCCCAAGTCTGGCTACCAACTCAGTGGAAAGCCTGCTTCTCCCTCTGTCCCTCACCCCTCATCCTGCTCATTGCTCTCTCTCTCTTGCTCTCTCTCTCAAATAAATAAATAAAATCTTAAAAAAAAAAAATAAGGAGCCAACCATGGGGAAACCTGGATTAGGAGCATTTCAGGCTCCCCTGCCCCACAAAAAAGGTGCATTCCAAGCAGAGGAGCTAGGGCAAATATCCCAAAGCCTGGTGTAGCTGGAGGGCAGTTAGTGCTGGGGAGAGGGATAAAGTGTATGGTGGGAAAGGTGGGAGGAAGCCAGTTCTGTAAGTTTTCAATCATCTTGATATGGAGCTTGATTTTGTGTGCAACGATAAGTCATCAGGGATCTAAACTACACGGAAGAGACCTCTGTTTTGTTTCCTACTACCCTTAGGCTTGATTTCATGGCTCCAATTCTCTGGCTATTCATGAATCTCCCACACCCCTCAAAGTCCTCTACCCCTCAGCCTTTGCCAAAAGGCTGAGGTCAAAATTCTTGGAGTCATCCCTTGACTCTACTTCCTTGAAACCCTAAGAAAATTCTGTGGGGTTTACCTTTGATGTATGTCCAGTATCCAATGCTTCTCACCATCCCCTCTGCTGCCACCCCACCTAAGCCATTGTCTTCCCACACCTGGGTGATTAAAACTGGCTGTTTCTCCTCTTGTCCCTATAATCTATTTGCCACACAGAGCGAACCTCTTAAATTCCCAAGCAGACCAGTTTACAACACTCCCATGCTCAGAGAGCCTCCTTGGTTCCGTCTTGCTTGAGGTAAAATCCGAAGTTCCTACAAGCATTTATAAGGTCTCTATGGTATCCGCTCTTCATGACTTCTTTCTCCCCTCACCACCTTCCACTGCCCTTCGCTCACTCCATCCCTGGGACCCTGGCCTCCCTGCTACCATAATGCTTCTGCTCTGGGGCCTCTGCGGTTCCCTCTGTCCTGAACACTCTTTCTCCAGATAGCCCACAATGTATCCCCCTTCCTCCAGCACATCTAGGCTCAAAGCCACCCCTCAGCAGAGCCTTGCCTGTCTACACTGTTGCATCATGCAAACTGTCCCCATCCTGGCAGCCCGTATCCTCCTTACCCAGCTTTACCACTCACTTTTTCCATAGGTCTCACCACCTTCTAAAACATTCTATAATTTGCACATTTATTGTGGTAATTGACTATCATCAGGCCTGTCCCCCGATGTGGATGAATTTCTGTGAGGGTGGCCATCATGTCTATTTTGTTCTCTTTATGTCAAACCCCTAAAGAGGTGTTTAGCATATAGTCAATGCTCAATTAGTATTTTTGAATAAACATTGTTCAATGTATTGATAATTTTTAAATTTTTATGCTATGCCCTAGATCAGCATAGGTCATAACAATCCCTATACATGAAATATTTATATCCATAGTATGTCTCTTGATCATTCAAAAAAGGATTTTTTTGAGGGGCATCTGGGTGGCTCAGTCGGTTAAGCGTCAAACTCTTGATTTTGGCTCAGGTCATGATCTCAGGGTCTTGAGATCGAGCCCCAGGCCAAGCTCCACAATGGGTGTGGAGCCTGCCTAAGATTCTTTCTCTCTCTCTCTCTCTCTCTCTCCCTCTGCTCTTCCCCTCGCTCATCCTCTCTCTCTCTCAAATAAATAAATCTCTCTTTAAAAAAAGATTTTTTTGAAAAGAAAAAAGTTAGAGCCTTGTATGCTGAACACAACTGCACTACCTTGACTTCCAAGTTGAACATGATGGATTGACTCATGTGTCCTCGCCAAATCCCAACAAAATGACAAAGACAAGGTAAAAGCAGAATGAACCCATAAAGACAAAAAGAATAAGAGGGAGATGACAATGGACAAGACATATGAGCAAGGTGTAATATGGAAAGCAGATGGATAAGGGTAGCCATGTTGGCAGACCGACCAAGGGAGAACCACACTTGTCTGAAGGGAGGCAAGCCAGGAAGGAAGCTGGTTCCCGCCTCAGCATCTAGAACTGGAAGAAGGGAGACGGTTGTGAAGGCTGTCAGGCAGGGCTGAACACAAGAGAATAGGTTGAAGATCTATGTGAGAGACAGTGGGACCCCCCATACCCCTCCCACCTGGCACGGACAGCAACCGCACATGGACTGCTGACTTTATCTGACTTGTGATGCAGCTAAATTAGAAAGATGCTATCACCACGTGTTTGCGTGATTGGGGGGGGTGGATAAGAGAGATAAATCTTATTCCACGTTTGGAATTCAGTAGAAAATAAGTTAAACCTAAAAGTCAAATGTATCAGGATGTCATTAAATAAAATAAGCAAAACCTAAAAGTCAAGCAGTATCAGGATGGTGGCAGCTGCTGAGAGCCGAAGTGCTCACCTCTGGGAAGTGTGAAATGTGACCGAGGAGGGTTAGGACAGCAACCTGCTGTTCTCCATTAGAAGCCTTATAGAACAAGTTGTCTTTTAACACTGTGTCCATATTTTATTTTGTAAAAATGAAAATTGCATTTCTGGTTGCTGTGTGGAAAACAGATTGGGGGAAGGCAAGAATGGAACCAGGGGAACCCTATAAGTGGTCCAGGGGAGGGGTGATGAGGACAGGGCTGGGGTGGTAGGAATGGAAGTGGAGAGAACTGGATGCATTTGCTAGGTTCACAGCAGAGTCAATATGACCTCCTGAAGGACTGAATATAGGTGTTAAAAAGTAAGAGGAATCAAATGTGATTTCTAGACATTTGGCTGGAGCCACTTGGTGTAGTCAGGGTGGAGAAGAAGCAAGTGCCAAGGGCACAATATTCAAGGAGGCCCTTGCTCTCAGGGCCATGCAGGTACAGGTGGGCACCTGAGGGTGAGGGCCTCCTGAACTGCCATGCTCACCTCACTCTTGTCCCTGCCTTGACTTGGAAGGTTCTAGTGCTATTTACTGAGGCAGGCAAATGAGTGACAAAAGTATAGGAAGTCACAAGGGAGGACAGAGAGTGAAAAAAGTTTTAGTTCGGACAAGTCATGAGTTGTCAAGCAGTACAAGTCTGCAGCTCAGGGGAACAGTCAGGTCGGAGATGGAAATTCCAATGTCTCAGCATAGAGATTATCCTTAAAGTCATAGTCCAAGACTGGATAACCCAGAGAAAGTGGGTACAAAGAGAACAGGAGGGGCCAGATTGGAAACATCACAGGCTATAACAATGAGGAGGAAAGAAGGAAAGGGTAGACAGAGAAGGAGCAGCCAGGGAGGTAGGAAGGAAGCCAGGAGAGGCTGGTGTTCCAAAGCCAAGAAGAAAGCTTTTGCAGAGGAGACCATCCTGAACATCCTGAATGCTTCACTCCCCAACCCTTTACAGAGATTGTCCTGTGAAGAGGGCAAAATGCTTGTGTCCTCTGTCTTGCCCAAGGCCAGCCTCCATGTGTCCACCTGGAACTCTGAACAACTCCAGCTTCTCTCCACCTGTGGTGTTGCCTGTCAGTCCTGGTCCCTCCTAGCTTCCAGGTCACTGCCTTTCTGTGCAGTCTGTGGTCTATCTGTTCCCAGGACTTAACACACCTCCTGTCTTGAACCTTGCTTTCTAAGGACTGGACTTGGGTCATTCATTCAATAACTGTTTATGAAGCTTCTCATGTGCCAACAGTACCAGGCACAGGGAATACAAAGGTGATTAGGACAAAGTAGTTACCCTGAAGGACTCATTGCCTGCCATGACACTCTCTGCCCTATGCCCCTTCAGATAAAATTCCTCACCTGCCCAAGTCTGTATTCTGGCTCCAAGCCCCCTGGTCAAACCTACAGGAAGGCCCAGAGAACTTCCATGGGATGATGAGAAGCCCAAACATTTCCCCTTCCATGATGTGCAGTCTCATTGGAACACAGAAGTATCCACTTAGGAGAAAGCCATGCCCAGGATGAGCCAAAGTATGTGCCCATTCAGCCCAGATCCTAGTACAGTGCCTGGAACGTGGTGGGGCATGGACTGGTGGATGCATGAATGAAGTGCCCACCCTGAGTTAAAATACACATGAACTCTGGCAACAACAAAAACAAATACATAAGGATTCTCTTCATGGGAGACACTGATGAAGGTTGCCTGAGGGAGGGGTGTGCGGGGTCAATCTGCCTAGAGACAAAGTATGGATGAAGGAAGCCCAGGGATCTGGCCCCTGTGGGACTCCCTGACCCAGGCTGAGGCCACGAACATGCTCCCTCTTCCATCTGCAGCCTGATGCTCAGGCTGGGTGGGTCCTGGAGCTAGCCCAGCACCCCATTCTCCAGAGCATGTGGCTTTAGCGGCAATTTGGAGCTTGCAGCAGCCTCTCAACAATCACGGCCTGACAGGCAGCAGCTGCAAACTCCCAGCAAGAGATTGCAAGACTGAATTGATTGGGGCAGGAGGGGTATTCCAGGCCTCTGGATTTCATCCCTATGGAAATTGATCCTGGAGGTGGAGGGTAGGGAGGACAGCCCCAGCCTTTGCAGCACCTCAACCCTCTTCACTTGGAAGCCAGAGAACCTAGCAGATGGAAAGAACCCATTTACTGAACCATAGCTCAGCTAAAGGACTGCTCAGCTCTTCAGCCAGCCTTGTAGAACTTTCCAGAGTCAACTGTCCAGGCATCTATATGGTTATCCCAGCCTAAAGCTGCTTTGGGAATCTCTGCACATGGCCCCATAGATTCACAACCTGCTGGGTTTAAAGCAAATCCTGCTCAGGGCTCCCTCCTGAAGTTAAGTGGGAAAGTGTGCACTCATGCCCTGCCACAGGGGTCCCGGCTGTAGCTCTGCATCATACCCCCGGTTCAGGACAGCCCGTGCACGCAGTCCTCCACATGTGGACAGCCTGCAGAGCCGTGCTGTACACACAGTGTCTCTGTCTGAATGTGGGGACACGTATGCGTCGGGGGACAATCCCCCATCCCACTCTGTGGCCCCGCCTGGCAGCTAGCTGGTGCTTCTCTCCCAGCCCTATCAGCTTCATCTGTGTTGCTTTGCCTAGTTAGCTGAAGAGTTTATGTCAAAGTGCTCATATTGATTAGAATAGGTCTAAAAAGCTTAATGCTGTTGACATGAAGGGGGGAACCTGCAGGCCTTACTGAAAGAACCAACCCTGTAGCCCCAAGTTGAGGCTCCTCAGACAGTCAGCAGTCTGTGTGCATGTAATTATAAGGAAGGACAAATAAAAGAACATAAGGTGCTGGAAGATACACTTTGAAAGACTGTCTTGTAGGAATTGTATTGATATTTAGCTCCCTGGAACTCTCTTATCTCCCCCCACCCCCCTTTATAAAGATTTATTTATTTATTTATTTATTTATTTATTTATTTATTTGAAGGGTGAGGAGGGGGAGAGTCTTAAGCAGACTACACAGAGTGGGGAGCCCGAGGCAGGGCTCGATCTCAAGACCCCGAGATCACAACCTAACCCAAAACCAAGAGTTGGATGCTTAACCAACAGCACCACCAGGTGCTCCCCCCAGCCCCTTTTATAACCTGACATTCTATCATATGACCTCTCTACACCCCACCTCTGTGAACGCTTCCAGGAAGGTGCATGCCCACAGCTGGGTGGCCTCTGCCCCAGCGGGCAGTGTGTGCCTCACCATCCCAAACACCCCATAACGAGTTCCGTCCTGCAGCGGGAGGCAAAGCCTGCAGCCAACACTAAGCTTTTCTTTTCTTGCAGTTCTGCCTATGTTAAGCCAAGATGCTACTCCATGGTGCTAGTTTTCACCTTATGGAGTCACCGTAAGAATTCACTCCCCCTCTCACAGGATGTCCCTTCAAACATTTCAAGGCAGCTGCTCTGTTTGCACCACCTCCCTTTTCAAAGTGAAGGGGTTCTCATCTTCTCAATCATCCGTCAAGGGGGTGGATATCCACATCAGACCAATCACTTGGCCCTGGACAGGTTCTCTTGTGTCAAAGTCCCTGAAAGGTGGGCTGGTGCTTTGCAATGGATATCAAGGCCCTTGACAATATTCCTAGCTTTTATTTCCATAATCTGACTTCCAGAAATCCATCCTAAAGAGATGATCTATGTATGCAGCCAAGTGTTGCTCTTACAGCTTTTCCCTTGAAGCGTTGGCCTTTATTATGGAGGAATATACGATAAGGTGGACAAATCAATTATGTCCACGCAATGATGCAGCATTATACAACCATAAAACCCTGTCTTTGTGAGGAATATGGAAAAAAGCAATATGCATAGTTTTATACTCAGTATTATGCAGATGCACACCCACATTGCACACTCACACATATGTATGCACACAGGTGCATGCACAGACCCACACACAAAACAGGAAGGAACACCCTTAAATGTGAGCAGTGGGAATACAAATCGGTGGCATTCTGGGTGATGACTCTTTTCTATTTTGTCTGTATTTCTCAAATATTCTATAATGAGCTTATACTACTTCTCATTTGCAACTTGAAAAGTTACTGTTTAAAATAGAACTGGACACAGAGCCCTCATATTGTCTGACCAGCACAGGGCGTTGGTCACTCTCCCTGTGCCGTGTCCTGGCCTCCCTTGTTCTGAAGCCTGATAGGCACAGACCCGTTGGCAGCCAACTGCCCTGAGGTGTTTTGGAGGAGCTGCCCTTACCCAGTACCCCTGCTGGTGACACCATGGGGCATGTTTTTGCCCCAGGCAGGTCTTGTCCCAGATGGAGAATGCACACGCAGCAGAAGACAGGAGGTCGTGATTCAAGAGTAAGTTATACTTGTGGAGTAAATAAAATACTGCCCACAGCAACAGGCCTACCTTTCAGATATTCCCCTTGGGGCCAGATTTTGCCGCCATTACCATACACTAAGGGTGGCCATGTGGGCAGATTTCACCTGTGTGGTAAGTCCACATGAATCTGTAAAAGAGCCCATCCAGGAGGTTGTCTCTTCCACATGGACAGGGAGGACAACAATGCCAGGAGGACAAGGGAGGGATCCAGGGAAGTTGTGAAAAGCCCAGAAGCTCTTCCTGGCTGTGTGACCTGAGGCAAGTTACTTAACCTCTCCGAATCTCAGCTTCTCCTAGTAGACAATGGAAACAATACTAGAACTGTATACCCTGGCACTTGTGAGGATTCACTGAGGGCAGTTCTAATCACTTAAAACAGAAACTATCAGCCATCAGTGTTCACGGGTTACATGTGGCAGACCAGGGAGGGGACCTCGGCTGCCTGACCCTGAGTCGACTGCTCAGGTCATCGGGTCTATCACCTCCTTTATTTCTCAGTCCTTTAATAAATTCTCTCCCTGTGGACGAACTGCAGAAGCAGAAGGGTGTGCACACTGAGCTCTGCGCTTTTCTGTGGGAGTGGTACAGAGCCCCTTTCCCTCGGGGGCTCCACCACCCCTAATGCGGTGCCTCTGCTGCGCCGTGCCTCATGCCCAGCTTCCCCACCTGCCAGGACACACATGCATCTGTTCACAAAGACCAGATGGGCCCCAGTCTCCTCCTGTGAGTTGAGTATCTGGTCCAAGGAAGCAAGAAAGGTCACTGCCATGTGTGGGCAGGCCCCCTCTCTCTGTAAACTCATCTCTCAATAAATGATGAGTGTTGTCACATCTCACTCGAGAAGCCAGAACAATATATGCTCAAGACTTGCCAATCAGGATTGTTCCCACAAGCCTTTGGCTTCTGTGGGGGAACATTTGGTTTAAAAGGAAATGGAATTTCCCCTTCAATATTCTTCTTGGATGACAGGTCTGTGATTGGAATCAGGGCATGAAAAATCATGCCCAGGTGGTTATTTCCATTAGTGGCTTTTGACTTTGCAGGGACACCTGGAGCGCAGAGTATCCAGGCTCTCCCACCCCCCACTTCCCACCCCCACAGCTCAGGCAGGTTGTGGCTGGCTGACCTGGGGCTGCTTGGTATTTCAGAGCCCTGTGCTGTCTGGTCAGGAGCTTGGCTAACTCAACTTGGCAAGAACCTACTACCTGGTTCCTCCTCACATCATTGTCCCCAAGCCCATGCTCTGGTCCAGCCTTCTTCCTCTGCAGATGTGGTGGAACTCCTGAAACTCACACATATACCCACAGTGAATGCTTGCTTCTCTGCCTGCGACAATCACAGGGAAGTACTCATTGTCATCCACGACAGAAAAAAATTGTTCACTGTCTAGGTTGCAGGGTAGCAGAACCCAGTGAAGGAAATGGAGACCGAGAAGAGGAGTAAGATGAGACCATACTCAAGAATGAGTCCTTGAAGAAGGTTCAGTGAGAAAGAGCGCTGTGGCAGCATCATGGCCGGCTTGTGTGTCTGGCTCCTATTGAAGCCTGGGAGCCCTGGAGGGCAGCCACATCTCCGACCCTCGCCCCCAGAACAGGTCCAGGCACAGACCAGTGCTCAGGAAATGTGTGTTGGTGATGGAAAGAAGGAAGAAACAAGAGGAGCAGGGAAGCTAACTTCTGCTCAGAGATCTGGGTGTTTTACTTCACTTCAGGAGGGGTTTGGAGAAAAAAAACGTGTGTTTGCTGAGCAGGATGTGAGCCAAGAGGAACAGGGTCCTCTGCGGCCAGATGAGGAGGAGTCTGGTCTGATGACTGGGAGGGGAGGCACCAGATATACGATGCTCACACCCTGCTCCTGGACAGGGAGGGCCAGTGTGCAGATGCCACATAGCGCGTAGGGTAACTGCACTTGCCTGCCATCAGCATGGAGCCCACGCCAACCCCCTGTCCTTCACAGAAAATGATGGCTATGTTCAGGAGCCAGGGGATTTGCTTCCTGGGTTGGGGGCCAGAGGCCAGGGGACTGATGGAGAAGGTTAGCTTCTGGGCCTGGGCAAGGAGCGCTGCCCACATGCCCACAGTATGGCTGCCAACACTCCTCAGGATGCCATTGCCTTCCTCCCAGCACCCAGAGCCCTGAGCCCCCCTCCCGCCATCCCCCATCTCCAGTACCTGTGCAGCCAGTGCCAGTCAGTGGGGGCTGCTTCTGACCCACCGCCAAGGAGGGAAGGACTGTGAACTCATCGCCGGTCCCCGGGAAATCAGGCCATGTCCGTGCAGGCGAGACAAAAGCACCCACAGATTGCTGCCCGAGGACAGCCCTCTCCCTGGATCCCCTTTGCTCCGGTTCTCTCAGATCTTCAGAGAAGAGTCTGGTGACTGTGGGCAGAGAAGAAGAATCATTTCTCTACAGAGGCTCCTGCCTCCTGGCAATGTCTGAGCCCCAAGTGCAGCTGTAAACCATCCAGAAATGAGCCTTTTTTTTCCTGCTCCCTGCCATTTTATATAAAGACTCTTTCTAGCCAATAAAGAAAATAAATAACACCTTGCATTGTTTAGGAACCGTGTTTGGCAACAGAAATCGGAAGAACAGTGACTTACACACAGACGCGCGAGGGCAGGCCATGGCCGTGGCTGGGTGGCTGGCCCATCCTGGCAGCAGCGCCCCAAGGAGGCAGCTCCCCATCGTGCTGCAGCAGCCAGGCAGCCTGGATTCCTGTCTGTTTTGAGGCCTTATAGCCTACTCTCTGGGGAGTCTGTGTCCAACCCCCGTGTTCTTCCAATAAAGTGGCTTTTAAAAAGTCAGGTGAGTTTGGGGGCTTCTGTCTCTTGCAACAGCACCATTTGAATGGCCTACTTCCCACAGCCTCCCATTCCTGACCCCGGCTGCAACCAAAATGCCAAAGGTTTGCCAAGGCCGGCAGGCCTCATGGGGTCAGGATTTACTCCTGATGGAGACAAACACTGGGGGGATCCCCTGCAGCAATGAGGAGGATGGTGCCACCACCCAGCTTTCTGGACACCCGGGGTGACAAGCAGCACATTTGTCCAGGCTAGAACTCCAGTCTCTAGACCTGCTGCAGGCTCAGCTGAGCTAAGTTAGAGTTTCTCCCAAAGGAGCATGTGGAACAGTAAGAAGAGCCAGCAGCCTTTGAGAAATCTGATGAAGATGGAGGTTCCTTGGTGGGTATCAGAAGATGTGTGTCCTCGTGCGCTTTGCGAACTTCTCCATGGTACATTTTTCCCGAGGGACCGAAGTTGCTTCTATGAAAGCAGAAAGAGCTGTGTGACCTGGGGTGAGTCACCTGACCTCTCTGAGCAGTAGTTTGCAAGACTGGTGTGAGGCTTGGTGATGAGAACACCCACACGGTGTCTGGCACATGGATGACACTTCTTTCAGCTTTGTCATCATGCCTAAGTTTACCGAAGGGAAGTAAAATAAAATGACCCTGCTCTAATCCTTTGCTTTGGGGGAGATGCCAAAGCTTTGCAATTAAGAAAATGAACTTCCACGCTAGATGTACCTAGTGCAAATCATACTGTGCCTGCTGTGTGCAGTCGGGCCAGTTACCACATCTCGTTAGCCTGTTTCTCCAAACCCACAATGACGCCCAGGAGAGCGCCCTGCTCAGTAGGTGTGCTGGCAGACTCCCAGGGGTCAGTGAACAGAGAGCCCTGAGCCCAGCTTTTCATACTAAGCAGTACTCCCTAGCATTGGCTGGTAGTGTAATTGCTGTTACTTGCATTTTTTCTGACCTTTCCCTCGGTCGAGAGTTGCCCTCAGCATTGCTGAGGTGGGGTTGCCTCCAGGAGGAGCCTGTGCTATGTCCAGGGTGAACAGTGGGGTACCAGGATGACAGGAGGGAAGATTGGAGGGCCTCTAGCTATGGGAGCCCGCTGCAGCCCCTGCTAGAAGGCCCTTGGCCAGCCAGCACGTCAGCCTGCCAAGAACACTGCTGACCCCAGCCCAGGTCAGATGTGTGCTTGGTCGCTTGAGCTCCCCAACCCCTCCCAGCCCAGGACAACAGGTGTGTGTGCTCGGTAACTTGAGCCTACCTTCTGAGGGCCCGAGCAATTGAGAGAGGACAGACAACTCTTTCTTCAGACAACCACAGGCCAATAAACAAGTTTTCAGGGCGACCATGGCCAGCTCGAGCTTCTGCAGGGCCGGCTGTCAGTTTGGGCCTTATCCAGGACCTTTGCTTTTCATAACAACAACAGTGGCAGCAACCAGCACCATTTGCTGAGCAGCCAGTGGGTGCTTAGCACTGCCCTGGGTTCTTCCCATGCTGTTACCCAGGTCTTCCTCTCTGCAGCCCTGTGCAGGGAGTGACTTAGAAGCAGAGACACCAGGGTCACGCAGAGCAGGCTGGAACTTCAGCTCTGCCAAAGGCTGATGGTTTGACCTTGCACAAGTCAATTAACCTCCTGGAGCCTCAGCTTCCTTGTCTGTAAAATGCAGCTGATGATACCTACCGCATGTGGCTTTTGAGAATGAGATGAAATGATGTCGAAAAGATTGGTAGCCCAGAGCCTGGTACAGAGTAAACCCTCAATATATGGCAGCCAAATAGATCACTGGAGTAGGGTGCCCACTTTAAGTGGAAGGACACTGAAGTCCATTCAGCCAGAACCGGAAGCCGTCTGACAAGCTCATGTCTTACGCACTGTGTCCTCTGCAGCACGTCTGGGTTGTTTCCCCCAGCCTGGTATCTCTGCTGGAGGACAGACAGGAGAGAAGTAGATCACTGGATTCAGGATTCCAGCCAGAAAAAGACAAAAAGCACCAGCTAAGACAGGGGGTGGCATGGATGGCTTCTTATTGCCCAAATCGTCTTCCTTCCCCCAAAACCAAAACGTTCTTCAGAAAGGGCTAAAGATGAGTACACAGAGATGAAATCCCAAGTTATCATGTTCCAAATGCAGACTCTTACCAATAAAAAGCCACAGATCACATGTCCCTGCCCAGACCCTGGGACGAAGGGCAAAGGATAAAAGCAGATGAGAGTCCTCATTCAAGGCATATGGTGACCGTCCCCAGAGAGGAGTCCTCGGTGCGTGTCCATGTATGTGTGCTCACTCAGATGCCATGAGTCAAAGCTGTGCAAAGCTCTGTAAGGGGTCCAAGTGACCACAGTTCCCCAAACAAAGTCTTAATTGTTCTAATCATTGCTTCAACTCAACATAGCTTAAATTGCTATAAATGCATTTAGAAATAAGACATTTTTGTTATGAGACTATGCATTTTCTCCATGCAAACAATTTTATACATGACATTTAGTATATAAGTTTAAATCCATAAAGTTCTGTTTAAACCATACTATGTCAGCAATACCATGTCTTTTAGTGAAAATACCTTTACGTTAGAACTTAGTAAACACGGACAGCCCAGTTAAACATGATATAATGCCTACCCAGCATTCAATCCGTTCCCTCCTCCATTCTAGCCACATGACACTGAGGTCCCTGGACCAGCCCCAGCAACAGGGAAGGTCCTGACTCGGGGAGCCAGCAGGATGAGCACACTTCTTACCAGTGCTGTGTTCAGGAATCCAATCGGCACCTGGCATCCCTCTGGCGACTGTCATGGGTCCAGGGAGGGATGTGAGACCTAAGTTGGTCCCGTGGACTGAAGGAACATTCTTTCACCCTGTGGGTGGAGGAGAGGGCTCCTTGCCGGACAACAGCATACAGCACGTCGTCCCAGTTGCTGTAGGCAGGCATCTTGCCGGCACCAGTGAGGACGCCAAGAACAAACTGCAACAGAAGAGAGCAGAGAAGAGGAACCTGAGCCTGGGCCTCCCTGTGCCCTGCCTCTCTGCCCCACCTCCGGACTCCCTGCTTTGCAGGATGGTAAACTCCTTTGCTGAATTGGAGGGAATTTTCTACTACTTGCCCCAGGAAAGCATCCCTGTGCTGGAGGAGCTATGTCTGGAGATAATGGAGAGGGAGGGACTCTGGAGATAGGGAGACAAAGAAGGAGGTCGTGGAAGGAGGTAAAGGATTCATGAAGGAGCCTGTGCTTAAGTGATAAAGACATATCCCCACATGAATTATTTGACCAGAAAATCATGGTAAAAGATGGAAGGAGGACTAGACTCAAGCCCCAGCCCCCGAGAGAGAAGGAAGGTCAAAGTGGAGAGAGGTTTTGTGTAGCCAGAACCATACAATCAGCCCCAAACAGCTGGCTCCCCATTTTTCAGGGAAGAAGTGTGGAAGCAAAGAGGGACAATGAGCCTGTGAGAGGACACCGAGGGGACATTCAATTGGCTGCCACGGTCACAAACCAGCTTGTGACCTCATGTTCCCAGGATGTGGGCACCTTCCTAGGGTCTGTGAGCAAGTCTGAACCTACAGCCTTCATAGGCAGCTTGCATCCTCTGCCAGAGGCTTCCTTCCAGGCCCTGATACATCTGAGAGAAATCGTTTTCCTCTTCTCCCAGTCCAAGAGAAGATGTTCTTAACTGTTCTCAAGGCCTCAGTCAACACAACGTTTCCTTCCATGGCAAAAGCCAAATGAGAATGAAAACCATCTCACAGCAACTTTCTCTTATGAAACCTTAGAGTGCATATCTGTTGTTGTACCTGCCTCACATCCATTTCTCCCGGGTGTGTTGACAGCACCCCATCTTGCCCTGAGGCAATACGGTTTGCAGTGGGTATGACCCCACCCCAGGTCCAAGGCTGGACAGGTGGCTCAGGTCCAGCCGACAAGAGCACTACATCTCTCGGCTGATGGTAATTGATTCCTGTGTGAGCAGGTGACCCCAGCCCAGCCAATCTAAGCTCACGAGATGGAGCCAGTGGTGGTGGAAAGTGGGGAAGAGCATTCTTCATCTGTAAGCCTATAAAGGTGCTAGCCACCTTAGAGCTGCTCGGAGAGCTCGTGAGAAGAATTGGCCCAAAAATGAAGTGAATGTGAAAAGAGGGAAGCAGAGGAAAAGACAGACTGAGTCCTAATTACATCATTTGGGCACCATGTCTAAAGCCAGTGACCGGGTCTTTTCATTGATACACACAAATGATATATTGTCTATCGGTGCGTTATCACTTCAGTTGGTTTTTCTAGCACTTGTAAGGGATGGAGTTTGGGTTGATAACAAATTTCAACCTTAGAAGAGAGTGATTTTCCTTCTCTCTTATTATTATTATTATCTTATTATTTCTCAGTCCTATATAAAAGCCTTAGGTTATTCCTAATGTCTTTAACTGCTTGCTGCCTGACCTTAAACAGGGTCCTATCCAAGTGCCCCCATCAGTAAAATGAGGGCATTGGGCCCTATCTTGCAAGCTCCTTCCAGCTCTGAAATTGTGGATTTCTATGAATAGTCTCTTAGCAACCTTCACACTCAGAAATAGATACAAAACTATTTTCTTCAAGAGAGTGGATTCAAAACATTAAAATAAAACTGGAAAAAGTTTAAATCAAATGTCAGATGATGAAAACCACGCAAGGCCTCTTTCCTTTCGCAAAGCATAGAACCACGTGGTGTGGATGTGGCACCTGCTAGTTTCTGGTGCCTGAAAACTTCCACCACCCCCACCCCCTCCCACGCCCCTTCTACTGAGGAATTCCCAGGTGTGGCTGCAGCCGGTTTATCCCATTTGGCCTTTCAGAGATGGGGTACACATAACAGTTTAATAAACCTCAGACAGGTTTTAAAACAAAACTGTGGTTGCTTTGTCCATAGAATCTAAGGTCCCTTCCCAAAGTCCTTCAGCGACTCTCTGTCACCCAGCTACCAAGTCAGATGCCTGCCCACAGCCTCCATCCCTTATCCCACTCCTATCTACTTGTGTACCCTCAGCACATCACTTCATCTCATGGGGCCTCAGTTTCCTTATCTGTAAGATAAGATGGAAATAGTACCTTCCTCTGAGTGAGTCCTGAATGAGTAACATCCCCAGAACAGCACTGGCATACAGTAAGCACTGTATGAGTGTTGGCTCTCATCTTCACCATCATTATCCCGGAGGGACTCCTCAGTGCCAATGGATGATTGCTTGGACGGGAGGAGGAACAAACAGGTTAAAAGCATGAAGTACTCAGAAATATTTCATGTTTTGTAGGTCATCAGTAAATACTTGTTAACAATGGTGTTCTAGAGACATAGAAGCAACAATACAGAAGGAACAAAGCACATGGCCTCCTCCCCTTCCTGCCATTTCTGCCCACTCCCAAGCCCCCAACAAATCCCTTCTGCTTAGAGCTGTTGCTACTGGCTCGCAGGGTCTAGGATGCCCAGTTAATGATGATTTGCAGCTCTTGGTGTAAATTTGCTCTTCTTGGTACCTGATATGAACTGCTCCCAAGACAACTGCAGACTCATTTCTCAATTATGTCTATTTAGGCTGAAAGATACCCAGAGTGACCAGCTGACCCCAGACTTCAATTCCCTGGGGCACCCAGAACTAACAGGATTTGGGAACCAATTCTCCTAACCTGCTCTCAAATGAAACAACTGATGACTCAGAAAGACCATTTATCGAGAGTAATAGGAACCAGATTAGACCAGAACCCCAGTCCCTGGTATCACGTAGAGAATTCCCTCCCAGAACACTCACCCTCTGAGCACCCAAAAGGCTGCTCACTGGCTGCAGAATAAAGTGGGCTGACCGATGTGGAAGTGTAAACCCTCCAATTAGCACGCAGAGCAAAATGAGAACAGGCCAAGGGCCCACAACACAGGGTTGTTACACTTGTAAGATTTGTTAGCTGAGTGACTTTAGGCAAATTTCTAACTTCTCTGAGCCCTGGTTTCTCCTCGTGCAAAGTGGGGCCGTGATACTCACTTCACAGAGTAGCTGTGAGAACTGAGATCATACAGGTAAAGTGCCCGCTACACCAATAAATGGTACATCTCCATGGTTTTGAATGTCCTTCATCCTCTTGGGAAATATTTCTGTGCCGACAGCCAGCATCAGCCCCTGGATCCACTCGTTCCGCCCTCCACAGAGATGGGTAGTCTCCAAACGGTTTTCATGCTGACCCCCTTTTCCCGGATTCCACCATCTCCTGCCATAACTTCATGGCAGTGCTCCCTGTGAAAATAACCACACTTTCGCTTGCGATTTCCACACGCTTACAGCCTCCATGAAGCCTCTCTCCATGCCCTCTGGGGCCATGTACTCCCCAAATTAAGATCCTCTGCCCTACTTGACCTTCTCTGGCTTCTGGCCCTCCTGTCTGTGCTTGGCCGCTGCTCTTGTTACTCATGATTTCTCAGTTGGTCCCCAAAAGTAGCAGGGTAACAGTCCCTCACTTCACAGTTCACAAAGTGCCACAGAAGAAAGTGACTTGTTCTCCCTTGAGTGGTCACGAAGGCTAATTCCACACCTCCTCAGCCCCCTCTGTGTGGTGTCTGCCTCAAAAGACCTGCTCTCCCCACTCTCTGCTCGAAATCAAAGGGCCCTCCCAGGAGCTGGGCCTGCAGAGTGCCCACCTCCCCCCTCTGTCCAGCTCTCCCATCCCGAGCCTCGAGCCTCGTCCCACTCCGAGGCCCGCCCCTGCGTGTTCCCAGGCTCCTGTCCTGAGAGCCACCTGTCCCCGGGCTTCACTGACAAGTGCCACTGGCCTGCAAAACTCCTCTGGGCTCTGCCACCAGGGCAGGGGACGAATTAAGAGACGGGAGTTGAAAGATAGCAGGCTTCAGAGCAGCCTCTAAACAGACTTGAATAGCAGAAAGTTTCAAAGGCTCGCGCGGAAGTCCCCATCAAACTCCCGCGGCCTCTTCTGTGAGCTGGCAGTCCCAGGCTCTTCAGATCTCTGAGCCGCCTCCTCAACCGCCACCAGCTCCAGTCCTGCCAAGGAACCAAAGGGCCTTTTGTGTGTAAGCCTTTCAGTGGAAAGAGACTGGTGGGGGGCTTTGGACCCTCCCCATCTGAACCGTGACTGGCTCATAACCCCGCTAAGCTAAGCGAGAAATTCGCTCCCCTCTCCTGCCGGGGAACGATGACAACCTTGGGCTGCAGGGGGACTCAGTCATATGTCTCCACATGCTCCTCCAGCCGGGGAGGAACAGGCTCAGGAGGGAGTGGCCCCGCGGGGACACGCTCGTCGTCGTCCGGAATCCTCGCCTCCTCCTGACGCTGCTCCGCGCACAGCCTCCTCACACGGTGACTCCGCAGGACTCACGGAGCCTGTGCCTCGGTGACCCGCGTTTCTGGAATCTTCACAGTGTTGACAAGGCTAGGACTATCGAAAACCGAACGTGAGGAAACGGTCACACAGAGCTTCAAAACGTGTATATGTCTTCGTCTGCTCGGGCTGCCGTAACAGAAGCCCCGGCCGGGCGGCTTACAAGCGCGCGGTCATGGTCCCGCGGCTCTGGGGGCCGCAAGTGTGAGATCGCGGGTCCGCCGGGCGGGTTTCTCCCGAGCTTCCAGGGCGCCAGCTTCCGGCTGGGTCCCTCCCACGGCCCTTTGTCCGCGCGTGCGCCAGCTGGCGGCTCTTCCTCTTAGTACAAGGCCACCAGTCGTACTGGGTCAGGGCCACCGTAATGGCCTCATTTTACCTAATTACGTCTTGTAAAGGCCCTATCTCCGAACACGTCCCATTCCGAGGCACTCGACGTCAGGACGGCAATACACACGGAACAGTGCTGCCCTCCCGCGAGGGCTCCCCCACGGGGCTCTTATTTCACCAAGGTCGGTCCTTTTTTCTGGTTTAGGAACATACACATTGCTTTGGGCTGAATTGTGCCCCCACCCCCCCCCCACACACACACACAGAGACACACAAATTCATGTATTGCGGTCCTAATCCACAGAGACAGGCCCCTGGCTGTGCTGAGACACCTGAGTGCAGGACTTCCTCGCCACCGGCTAGCTGAGCGATGTTCTACTGCCGGGCAGCGAGCGGCCAGAGGGCGGGTAGACACTTCCTTCAAGCAAGGAACACGTGCAAGCTTAGAGCCCACACACCTGGGTCCTAACCTTGGGTAAGTAACTCAGTGCTGCTGACATTCAGTCGTCTCTTCAATACAGTGGGACTTCACAATGCACACTTCAAGGGAAAGTAGAGGAGAGCAAATAAGATAAACAAATATGGGGCAGTCTACTGTGAACTGTAGTTATACCAAATAAGGGAAAGTTATTAAAACTCATGTTTCTTTTTCCTTTCGAGTAAACTAACATGACACCCACAAAAAGATGTCTTCTCCAAAAGCATGGCTATCATCGATGGTGTTTCTAAAGAACCGGTGTCTAATGGGCCCATATGTCACCAGCTGTACTTGTCCTGGGACCTGAATGAGCTGGCGGGGGGGTGGGGGAGGGGGGTCGTGGGGGAGGTGTTGTGCTTTGTTCCAATGAATGGTATATGTAAAGGATTCATCCCTGCTGTGTCGGGGAACTGCTCATGCAGAGGGAGACGTGGGGCCTGAGCTGAGTCCCCAGCAATGTGGCGGACATGACCGGGAACTGGCATTCCCCATGGAGGGGATGCAGGGCAGAAGTCAGTGATGGGGGTGGGCAAGATGGTGGGTACCAGCCAGCCCCTAGAGCTGAGTTTGAATCCAGTCACACATCTCTGGGCAAAGCTCTTAGCCTCACTGTGCCTCAGTGTCCTCATCTGTAAAATGGAAATTATTATGGCACCCACTGCATAAGGTTGTTGTGGGGTTTAAATGAGTCATATATGAAGAGGTCTTAGAGCGGTATCTGGGACATGGTGAGTGGCCAGGGAGTGTTAGCTGTCATAGTTCACCCTGATCTTTCTTTAAGCATTGGCTGAGCAGCTGGTATGTGCCTGGCACTGTGCTAGGCACATAGCCTTGCCCTCCAGAAGCACACAGTAGGCATAGGTGTGAAACCACTTAATTTATCAACAGTCTCTCAGAGATAAGCCCAACACTTTACAGAAACCAGGAAGAGCATGTGACCTGGCCTGAGTGGAAATGGAGGGAGGACAGACATGGGATGGGGAGTTCAGAAAAGCATCCCCAAGAAGGTATCACCTGGTCCTGTCTTAAGGAGTAGGAATATCTTCGGAGATGGCTGGAGGTAGGAGGGCACCACATGCAGAGAGACATGGAACAGCGTGGTCCCCGTGGCAACCACCCAGCAGTTCCGGGTTAGAGGAGCTTATGCCTAAGTAGAGATGACAAAGGACACATCCGAGCACCTGGGGGCTCAAGTGCCCTGCCAAGGGCTTGGACTTGATCTCATGTGGGTTTGAGCAGGGAGGAGCATACTTAGATTTGTGGTTTAAACCTGAGCACAGCAAGAGGTGGACGTGGAGGGGAGAACACTAGAGGGGAGAACAGAAAGTGAGCCTTGAGCAAAGAGGCCCAGGGGCCATAGTGATGGGGATGCAGAGAGAGCAAGGATACCAGGAATACTTACAAAGGACATGGCATGATGTGACGGGGTGATAATATGAAGAGGGTGCTAGGTCCATGAGGGTGCCTGAGAAAGAGAAGAGGGCTCCGAGGAGGACGAGTAGGGGGCAGTCCACTTCTTAGTCCCGAGCATGGAGCATAGAGGCAGCAGCCCAGGGAGAGGGAGCAGAAGATCAGAGCAGAGGCCTAGCCCAGAGTCAGGGGAGGCGCAAGCGTCCAGCGATGAGGAGACAGTGAAGGGACCTCCAGGAAGCCAGGGAGCAGAGGTCTGAGACCACCCTGGTGGAGGGAGGACAGGAAGTGTCAAGACTTGGCCACAGGAGGGCAGTAGAGTGACCATGGAAGGTGGGCAGTGACTGAGAGCATGAAGGGGGGAGAGGGATGGCCGGGAAGCCGACCCACACACGTGGACCACCCTTTGGAAGATGTGAGTGAAATGGGGAAGAGAAAAAGGTATGAAGTAGAATCAGGGGAAAACTAATTTTTAAATGGGAGAAGTATGAACTAGGACCGACAGGGGCAGAGGTGGAGGACAGGAGGAAAAAGTGCTGCCTGAAAGGCCCAGCCCCCAGGAGGTCAGAGGGCATGAGTGCCAGCCTGGGATCCTTTGGGGGTAAGTGACAGAAAACCTGATCTACCCTGACCTAAGAAATGGAGAATCTGTTGGCTCACGTAACTGAAACATTCCAAGGTAGTCTGACTTCTGGCACAGCCGGATATAGGGGCTCAAGCAGGATCACAGGATCTAGCTTCTCTCCCTCTGTCTCCTGTCTCTAATTCCTCACTGTCGACCCCATTCTCAAACAGATGCACTTTTTTTCATTCTTCTTTTTAAAAACAGATATAGTTCACTTATAAAATTTACCTTTTTAGAATGCACAATTGCACTTTACAATTATTTTAACTATATTGACAAGCTTGTACAACTCTGACCTCTGTCTGATTCCAGAACATTTCCATCACCCCCCACCAAAAACCTGCACCTACTAGCAGTCACTCCCCATTTCTCCCTACTCCCGGCCCCTGGCGAGAGGCTGTATGTGGCTTTGGGAGGAGTGTGTTCATATTGGAGGCAAACAACTTGCAAAACTATTCGTGAAGATAGCTCAGAGAGTCTCAAAAATCATAATCATATCTGGTTTGGTTTATCTAGTTGGTAATATATAAAAACCTTTTCTTGTGCTCAGAAATTATTTTGCAGTCCCCAAATTCCATCTTTTTAACATGCACTGGCACTATTTTTACTTAAGATCTTTGACCCAATGACCCAGGCATTCAGTTCTTCAGAAATGTTGGAACAACGACTAAAGAGCTTTACCAGGATGAAATCACCATCAGCCTCATCAATAAGTAACAACAACTGAGGCACAGTTAGCCTGGGGCAGCACTGGTGTTATGCAAAATACTTAATGATCCACACACCGCACAGGAGCTGATCAGCCAGAGCAGGTAGCAGCTGTCCACAACCTGGTGCATCCATGCCATGCAAACCAGCCGAGAGTGGGGCCCAAGAGCCACTGGTCATCACTGCCCTGCCAGACCCTGGCATTATGTGGGCGACAAGCATCAGGGCTGGAGGAGTGGGTAGAGGGAGAAGCCAGGACATGACCCCAGCACAGTGTCTGACCAGAACCCCCAAGAACAGGCTCATGAAGAGGAGGGAAAGGGCTGTTGTTCTGAATCCATGGTCTGCACTCCTCCAGCTACTGCATAGTCTGCCTCTTTCATTACCTGCAACTTCGAAGATTGAGGGTGTCTGAGTTGTAAGACACATTATTTTGGGTGTGAGGGTGAGAGTGAATGTGGTAGAGCTGATGGAGGTGGTGTTGGTGGTGGAGATGAAGGTAGTATTGGTGATGGTGGTGGACAAGGTGATGGTGGGAAGAGATGGTGGTGGTGGAGGTGGTGATGGTGAGGGAGATGATGACAGTGATGATGGTGCAGGGGGTGTTGCTGATGGTGATGGAGGTGGAGGGAGTGATGGTGATGGTGGTGGAGGTGGTAGTAGAGGTGGTGTTGGTGACAGCGAGGGTGGTGTTGGTGATAGATGGTGATGGTGATAGAGGTAGAGGGGAAGATGGTGATGGTGGTGGAGGTGGTGGCCTGTTGATAGAAATGTAATAATAAGATGTGCTTTATTAAGAAGGAACCAGTCCAAGGGAAAAGTAGAGAGTGCACTCATCTCTGGAAATCTGTAATATGTGAGTACTCAGAAGTCTACCTGAAGAGCAGCTCAGTTTGGTGAAAAAAAGAAACAGTAATGATTTTGTCATGGGAGTTAACTGGATACCACTAAGACAGAAAGCCATTCAGAAGTTGGGAAGGCCCACTTTCCTAAAAACATCTGGAATGTGTTCGTGCCTCGTCTTGAAGGTCAAGGAGGCAGTGGACTCATAATGCCTCCTCTTACTTATCCTCCCAGCTCTGGGTGGACCCAGCTCCTGGGGATCAAGGGCTACCTGGCAACTACCCTCCTTGTTGGCTCACACTGGGTTAGCCTTTCTCAGTCCTCACCTTCCCCTCACACCGAGGTGGACAGCTGCGTAGAAGGGGAGGCCTGTGGTCATGGGCTTCATGGCTTCCTCCATCCATAACCTGGCCAGGGTTACATGAGAAGCAGCATGTCAGAGCACCCCAAGAGTTCGCAAAGTGCAGACTTGGATTTGCACATTTTTATAAGGCCCAAGCTCCTCCTTCCAGAGCAGCCCCACAATGCAGCCCCTGGGCACACACCGGAGCTCCACATTTCCGGTTCTTGGCACTTCCATCAGGAAGGTCTGAGCAGAGGCCTGTGATCGGATGTGTGGCAGCTCCCTGCAAGTCTTTCCTCAGTGGCTGGAGCACAAAGTTTGCCAGCCGCCTCATTTGGAGCCAAGGAACCCCTTCCAGGATGTGTCACTAGGCAGATGTGTCTGTGAAGCAGACCCATGGGTGTCCCCTAGGTTTTTCATACTGCCGAGCTGTGAAATACTAAAATATATAGGTTAATCTCTGCCTCCAATGCCTGCTAATATTTGGTCTTTGAGCCCAGTTCCCAACAGAAAGCCCCTAAAACTCTTATAATTTTCTGGGTGACAGGAGGGTAGGAGGAGATGACTCTTGGTGGACTCCTAGATGGGAGCTAGTCACCAGAATATCCAAGCCATGATTACAAGCTTAAGCCCCAACCACCATCCTCCAGAGAGGGGACTAGAGCAAGGAAATGGGTTAATAATTCATCCTGACTATGTGATAAAGCTTCCATAAAAAGCCCAGGAGCATGGAGCTCAGAGAGCTTCCAGGTCAGTGAGTACATCTATGTGCCGGGAGGGTGGTGCGCCCCAACTCGACAGGCAGAAGCTCCTGCACTTGGGACCCTTCCAGCCCTCACTCTACAGATCTCTTCACCTGGCTGTTCATTCCTAGCCTTCAATATATCCTTTGTAATAAATCAGCAAGAGTAAGTAAACTGTTTCCTGAGTTCTGTGAGCTGCTGAAATTACCGTTTGAAGGGATGACATGCCACTACTTTTTTCGGGAAACAGCCCGTGTACCTGAAGAAAAGGGTTCTGCTTCCTGAGACTGTGGTTAGCTGAGTAGCACAGCTTCCTGAATCTTCTTTCCCCTTCTTGCTGCTGCCTCGAAGCCATTCCCCCTGCCTCCTGCTGCCCTGGGATTGCAGCCCAGCCCACCCTCCCCTCAGAAAGTGTTAGCACAAGAATCTGCCCCAGGCTCTGTTTTCTAGCGTGCCTAAAATATTCCTCCTCACTTCCAGGGGTATAGGTAACAAGTGTGGGGGGGAAATGAGTTGGAAGAGTACTGCCCGGGTCTGCGCTAGAGATACGAAGGCTGACCTGGGGATGAGCTGTTACAGTGGGAAACTGGTGTCTGCCACGACTGCTGTGAGCTGGCACTGGCGGGCCTGGGACACTGATTGGATGAGGACAGGGGAGGAACCAAGATAGCTGTGTTTGGGATCTCAGCCTGAGAGCCAGTAGAGCCATTAATAGAAATAGGGGAGAAGCTGGGAATTGAGCATGGGTGTTAGGGTAACCAGACATGGAGTCTGGTCCACGCTCTGCCATTTACTAGCTGTGTGCCCTCGGAAAGGTCACTTGTCATCTCTGGGCCTCATTTCCTCACTTCTAAGGTAGAGACAGTGATGACCTTTCCCTTGTTTAAGCAATGAATTGAACTAATATTCAGCACAGAGCCCAGGCCATAGCAGGAGCTGGATAAATTAACATGTCTTCTTGTCTTTATGGCCTTGGCCCAGCCGCACAGCAGCACAGTTTCCTCACCTGCACAGCGGTTGGGACTGAATCGTGACCTCCAAGGTGCCTCCCCATCCGCCCATCCAGGGGTAGACAGAGGGCTCCAACCCTTCCTGGGGCACTAGCTGGTGAACCAAGGGATGTTGGAAGCCTCCAGATCTGTGGAGAAAGTTCCCTCAGAGCCCTGGCCCCTGCCCATCCAGGACCCACAGGGTGGGGAGGCGGCGGGGACAGGACAGGGGAATCCATTCCCGGCTCCTCCTGGTGCAGTGTCTCTGACTGTAATTGCTGTGACCCCACACTAGAATTTCCTGGGGAGCTGATGGAAATGCAGATTCCTCGCTGCCTTTTGACCAGCCAATCAGACTCTGGGGATGGGTCTGGCACCTGAACTTGAATGTACCCCCTAGTGATTCTGCTGCCCACTAATACCTAAGAATCACCGTCACGACCCCAGACCCAGGAGCCCAGGGCCAAGTGTGACTTCTTCCCTCTCAATGTGCTGAGGCTGAAAGGGCCTTGGCTTATGAGGGCTCTCCTTCCACCGGGAGCCTGACCAGAAGAAGCACCCTTGTCTATCTCTGCCTCCAACCCCAGCCCCCCAGCATGCCCCCCTTCTTTATCTGCCTCCAGGAACTGGTCTCTCTCTGTCTCTCCCCCTAGTGTGTCTCTCTCCAAGTCCATCTCCCCCTGTCTCTCTGCTTCTGTGTGTCTCTCTCCCAGCCCCTCCCCACCCCCTCTCATCTCTGTCTCTCGATGGCTCTCTTTCCTCCTCTGTTCCTATTGTTCTCTTCTGTCTCTCTTTGTCGGTCTCTGTCTCTCTGTCCTGCCATTTCTCTGTCTGCCTCTTTCTCTCTCTTTCCTCCTCTCTCTGTCTCTGTGTCTCTCTCTGTCTCTGTGTCCCTGTCTCTGTCTCTCCCTGTTCCCTGTTTCTCTTTCTACTTCTTTCTGTGTCTCCCTCCCTGGAGGCCTCCAGGCTGCTGGCTGGGAACAGATGGTTGTCAGGCCTTGGCCAGAGGCACACGTCATCACAGGCTCCTCCTTCCTTCCTTTTCAGCCACCACCTGGGGAGTGCAAACTGTCCTGCCACCAACAGGTCCCTGTCATCACTGTGCTCTAGGGCTTGGCCCAGCCCCGGGCCCAGCCTGCCTCAGGTAACCCTATGAGAGGCAAGCTCCCCGCTTTGCTTGCGCAACAGCCACTCCGGGGACCAGAGGCCTCAAGGGGAGGAGAGGGAAAGGGGGGAAGCCTTGCACCCTAGAAGCTTATCCTAGTCGCAGCACTGGGAACAAGAGGTCCTCCATGGACACAGGCCAGCCCTGACCTCTCTCCCTGGTCCACTTTCATACCAGGACATGGGGGAGAAGAAGCCAGGCTGGTCGATGTGCCCTAACGCCCCCTGCCTGGTTTCTCCCAGACCTGAAGGGTGGAGCCGAATTGGCCTCATGCTGCTGACCTTAGGCCAGCCCTGCCCCACCTCAGTCTGCAGAGAGTGCCAGTGTCTGGCGAGAAGCCAGGGCTCCCCACCCCCGTTGCCCATCCTGTGTTCTGGCCATCCCTCTCCCTTCTTCCCTGGAGCAGACCCCAAGGCCACCTGGGGCAAACCTCTGCACTGAATGAGGGAAAGGGGACGGATGTCACAGGATCCCTCACTTACTATGTGCCATGCAAGAGGCCAGCTGCTGAATCCAGAACAGCTGCGTCAGGCAGGGATCAACACACCCATTGTTAAGATGAGAAACCACGGCCCAGAGAAGTGACGTGACCTTTCCAAGGTCCCCCAGCACCAGTAGGGGACCCCAAGTGGTTTCGTTACATACCTGCACACACCCCTGGAACTGCTTTAAAGGAACCCCTGCTGCGGACGGGAGGTAGACTGCTCGGGGAGAGTGCAGATGGACGGCTGCACTCCCACACACAAACACACGGTATACACACCACACCCAACCACCCCAAGTTCCTGAGACCCCGCAGTGAGGTGCACACATGGGGGCTGTTTCTGTACTTGCTCCTCCCACCCGGTGTCCCAGAGGTGCCCTGACAATGAGGGGAGTGGCTGCCTGTCTGTGGTCGTGTCCCAGGTTCGGGGACAGGACTGGCCCCGTTTCAGAACAGGAACTGCCGAGTGCCAGGCATGTGCTGGGCCACGCCTTGCACCACCTCACTTTGTCTTCTACCCTGGGCAGTGGGCATGACTGCAGCCAGGTTACAGATCAGAAGACTGAGGCTCCGGCTTGCCTGGCAATGCTGGGACTGGAGGTCCCTCGTTCATAAGTGACATTTTTAGGATGAAAATAAAAACAGCCAGAAGGGCCTCCCACCCCAGACCCAGGGAAGTGAAGGGGAAGGCAGGGCCCAGGGGAGGCAGGAGAGGCTCTGCTGGATGGAACTGGCCTAGCAGGTGTCCAGATGCCAGAGGAGCCGAGAGCAGTCCCCGCCATGAAGGCTCAGAGGGAAGACCTCAATTTTGTGGTTTTCATGCATCTAGGAGGCCGCTGAGCCTGGGAGCTTTCTCTGGGACCTGCCCTTCCCTGTCCCCAGCCCCCTCCCTTCATCCCTCCTGGCTGGAGGGAGGACAGGATGGCAGGATGCAGTGGGAGAAGGCTGGCTCATGTTTCCCCCCTCTCTTCCTGGCAGGGATTACATGGTGAGCAAGGAGGACAGCTGAGCTGGCAGGTGGGTGGCCTGGTCATGCTGAGGGAGAAAGCTGGGGAGGAAGGACAGCTGAGGTAACTGGGGCCTCGAGCAACCACTCTCCTCACACGTCCCCTCCTCCCAGCTACTCTGGGACCAAGGGACCCAGCTCCAATACCTGGGCGCCTGCATTCCATTCCCCCAAACTCTGCTCTGCAGGGTAGGCAAAGCCAAATAGTATCTCGACAAACAGACAGACTGACTTCAAAGAATAAAAGACCCACAAGTTTGGAGGAGACAGCAGGGCTCATGTGAATGAGACCTGTGTAATTCTAGAATCTCTCATTTGCATGTCCCTCACCCGGCTGCCATCATATCCCCCACTCCACAAGCTCCGCAGCTGTTTCTAGAAAGCCTCTGGCTGGTAAACTGCAGAGCCACTTCACCCCATCCAAAGCCCTCTCCCTGGGTTGTCCATAAGCCCTTGGTTGCTTGGGCCACCTACCTAACCATCTGGAAGTACTCCAGCCTTGGGATGGTGGTTGTCAACACTTACGGTTCATCAGGCGGTCAGGGAACAATATGGTGGCATCGAACAACGAGAACTGCGTATAGATCTAGAAAGTGCCAGGAGTGATATGTCAGCAGGAAGCTGCACATCCTGGGTGCCAGAGGGGCTTGGGGCTGGGGCTCGTGGACTCCCGGCTGAAGCCCTAACAGATGGAAGGTGAAGCTGAGCTCTCCTGCCTGGGTCTATGCTGGGTCTCCAGAGCCCCCAACCCCACAGAAGGAGAGCTTAGACCAGACAAGCAAAGCAAAGCTGGACATTGGACTGGCGTGTGAATGCCTGTAGATCTGCCTAAGGTGCTTGGTGCATCCTGGCAGAGAGACTCCAGGGCCAGGAATCTTCCATGAGGATGCTGGATCTGGCACAGCCACCAAGGGACGCTCCAGTTCCCCATCAAACAATTACAAACTGGCATCAAACTCCAACAGCAGGTGCACCCCCATCCCCCAACCTCCTTCTCACTGGTCACCATAGGAGTGACTATGTGTTCCTATCCAAACACACTTCAGGCAATGCAGTCTGGAAGTTAGCTGTCAGACAGCACGCTTTTCACTTGTCCTAGACCTGTTTGCTTCAGGCTGTCATTCTGATGCTCTGTGTTAGCCAGCATGTTCAATCTAGCCCTGCTCTTCATGTTTTATTCATGTGGAACACACGCCCCGAGTCCAGCTCCTCATCTCTAAAATGCAGGGAACTACCTCGAAAGGTTATTGAGGTGAGTAGGTAAGACTAGTGAAAGCTCCTGGCTCAGGGTCCAGCACAGTGTAGGGACCCAACACGTATTTTTTCCTTCTTTCCCTCCCTCCCTCTCTTCCCTACTTTCTTCTTTCCTGCCTTCCTCATCCCTACTCTCTCTCTCTCTCTTTCCATTATTATCTTCCCAAAATGCAGGGTCTAAGTAACGGTTGATCCTCCTGCAGCCTGCCCTTCTCCTTTAGGTCCCTAGGACTCTCTTCAATTCCACTGCTCCCTTCAAGATCCGCACTGTTTTCTAGGTCGACTACAAGAGAGACTCGTTCATCTCTGTGTCCCCACAACACCAGACACAAAGCCTGGAGCACAGTGTCTCGTTCCAGATGGGATGAAGGAAATGGTAATGGATGGGGTGGGGCGCAAATGGGTGAACAGACAATGAGTGGATGGGTGGAACAAGTTAGATGGGAGGAATAGGAGAATAGGGTTGGCAGAGAGATTGAGGGGTGATGTTCAGGTAGAGAGGGAGGCATGGGTGAATGGGTGGCTAAGTGAGAGATGGATGGATGAGAGGGGGACTGGATAGGTGGGTAGATGGCCTGGATGGATCGACATGAGAGAGTGTGTGAAAGCATGGATTGTTGGATGGATAAACAGATGGACAGAAGTACGTGTCATGGCTGGCTTTGAGCTAAGGCAGGGAGGTGCAGAGAGCTCACTTCAATGTTTTTCATCCCAAATCAATGTTTTCCCTGTCTCCTTCTGCTCTCACACTGCAAAGATGTGGCAGGGAAGGAAGGGAGTGGCTGACAGCAGCTGGAGTGGGGTACTATCTTCGTTGCAGATTTGCCAAGCCGTGGCTTGGTGAGTCCTGCCCCAGGCTGCCAGCATCCTGGTGCTCAGAGGCACAGGACTAGAGAAAGGCTGAGGGCACCCTGGCCACTTCCACCAGTCCCAGCCTTGGAAGATGCTGCACAGAAGGGAACTGACTGTATGAACAGAGCTTTGAGTGTCCTCGTGCTCGGTACCAAAGGCTGGAAACCTGCCAATTTCAATTTCACCTCCCGGTCTGCCTCTGCCACAGGGCAAGCTTGCACCCTGGCTGTGCCAAGGTTCGGCTGCAAGGGGCCTCTGTGCTGCCCTCACTAAGCCCAGAGCTCTTGAGAACAACTGTATCGTCCTCACTGCCTCATTCCAGGGATGGAGATCCTGACACAGAGTTGGCATAGAAAAAAATGCTTGTGGTTAAATAAAATGAATAATGAGTCTTAGACACTACTGATTATCACTTGGGGGGAAGAGGGATATATTGGAAAACAATGGTAGACCTTGATCTAGGACACTGAGCTTGAATCCTGGCTCCATCACTTCCCAGCTGTGTGGCCTTGCACAAGGGTCTGCACCTCTCTGAACCTCCATTCCCTGACCTGTGAAATCAGGATAATAGTTGATACTGCTCAACTCTCTTCTGGGCTGTGAGGGTCTCACTGGGAATAGGTTCCTCGTCTGGTCCTTTTGAGTCACCCCTACCTGGGGAGCCTTGATAACCAAGCCCCAAAGCTGATCATCCCTTCTGCTCAGCCTTGTCACCCAGAGGGCAGAGCAGGGCCTGTTGGGAGGAGACCTGCAGGCCGCAGGAGGGGAGCACATTCCGCTTTCAGATTTCTCTAACTGGGGCTATGCATAATCAGCCTGACCTCAATCTTTCTCGGTGAATTATCGAAAAAGAGTTCTCTGAAAATGAGGCATGTGCAAAAGTTCCACTGGGCTCCCTGTCCTCCCCCTCATTTCACCCTTCCCAACTTAATAAGACCATGGCTTATTAGCTGTTCCCGTCCAGCTCTCCTTGTCCTGTGCCTGCACACGTGAGACTAAAAATACCCTCAGTTCCTATTAGAGACCGTGCCCCGGGGACAGGCAAGGCTGGAGTCTGCACTGACACTGGAAACTGGCTCCCTGGTGCCCCCTGGGATCCAGGCCACAGCACCCATCCCATTTGGGGCCTATGGGCACCACACCTCATTCTGACAGTTGCCAGGGGTCTTCAGGAACGATCAAAAGGCTGTTCTGACTTCATTTGTGTTTTCATGCAGACTCTTCAGAGCTGTCCTCTGTGACCCTCCTCACCACCTCGTTAGACAACCCACCACCACCCAGCTGTGAGTGCTGTCTCCCACGGGACACACGTCACTCAGAGCACTGCCCCGGGCCCTGCAAAAGTGGCTGACCTAAATCTCAGCCCACTGGTGGAGAAAACCTCTGTGCCCTTTTTCATTAAAGCAAGTGTGTTAGGCTTGGTGGGAGTCCTGGGCCCATCTAGAAGCCAGGGTCGACTCACTCGGAAAATTGCACGATCCCATTTCTTGATCCTGTTTCAGTGTCAATAACATAGGCATAAAGGCATCAGCCCAGCCTCGGGCTACTATGAGGACTCCGTGAGTTTGTGGAAGTCAAAATGCAGAGTACAGGAATCACTGACCACCAAGGAACGAACTCTGAAGCGTGAAGTCCGCGTGAGGACCTCCTGTTTCCCTCAGAGAGGCGGATCGAGGAATATGCGAGGGGCATTTCAATAGCTCAGCAATAAACACTTGGCGAAGCTGAAGACGTAATCTCTCCATGGGCTTTCATGTGCCACTGGATACCTCTCTTGGCACGGCTGGAGATATTTTGGAAGTGGTGGTGAGAGACAAATTGATTCTCATCATCTCCATCCACAGGAAAAGGCCAAGAATGTCATAGTGTATAAGGACTCCAAAATTCAAACTACCTGGAACTTGGGATGTAGTTCTTCCCACATTTGCACGTCGTGATATACAAGAAGATGGGATTGTACTAAGCCATGGACAGGAAAAATAGGGAAAATCAATGAAGGCGTCATGGATAGAAATACTGAAACGGGCTGACAGGCCGATAAGGGAGAGACATGCCAGAAAGGCTGAGAAAGGGAACTGTGTTTAACAAAAAGTCACAGCTTATGGCTCCTGACTGGGGCAGGATTGGAGGCGGCTGCATGGGACTGAGCAGTGCTGTTAGAACCAAGCGCTCTCCCAAATTCATGCTCCAGATGGTTCCGTCAGCAGTGGGAGAAGGTGCCTTTAGAGCTGCTTGTCCTCAGTTAACCTCCTCTTCCATTCCCTGACGGTCTGAGAGAAAGGCACAGAAGAGCAAACGCTATAAATCTCCGGAAGGCTGGTACGCCTCCGGGCTACAGGGAGAAGTCTTGCCTGGCTGGGAGCGTCCATTCTGTCTAATTTGATTCAAACATTTATTGAGCACCTCCTGTGTGCGACACACATAGAAGGCCCAGCGTGTATGGGGAGGAGGTGAATTGGAGGGGACTCGGGGATGAGGAAGACCGTGACCTGGCCCTCCAAGAGCTTAATGTGGCCTGAGGCCAGGCAATGACTTCACCATACACTTCGCTATGAAATAGAGGAGACCTGAGGTAGTTTGAAAGAGTATTTTTTTTTCAAACTAACATTTAAATGTCCATGCCATTCCAGTAGAAAAAAGGAACTGAGGATGGTTAAAAAGAGAGGCACCACAGAGAGCTGGCATCCTCTTGGAGCTCCAGGAACCAGGGTGACCAGGAAGGCTTCAGGGTGGAGGTGAGGGCCAGCATCAGACTTCAAAGGATGGCCAGACTGTACTGGCCAGGAATGTCCAAACACACATTTCAGGAAGAAGTGACAGCAATAACAACTTCAGAAGTGGGAGCGAGCCAAGCCAGGCTGGTCAAGGCACCACAGGAATCGAGTACCAGCTTCCGAAAAGGTTTCTGGGAAAGGTCTCTGGTGCCCCACGGAACACTTTGTCCGTATCAGCAGAAGCGAGGGTGTGAAGAGTCTGGGACGTGGTCTGTGCTCTTTACCGAGTTGCCCCACTTTCTGTGTGCCCCCTCCCCACTGCAGCAATGTAGAACACCATGTCCTGTCTACAAATTGCCTGCTGAAAGCCTTTCAGGTATTGGCTTTGTCTATCACATCTGTCTAGAGAAAAGAAACTTACCTCTTGGGATCTCTGGAGGGCTGAAAGAGTTAGGACTGGTGGTCCCCAAAGAACCACTATTTCTTAGGAAAAACAAAAATGTGAGTCAGGACACACTCCTTCTGGTGAAAACCTCATCTCCCAGAAGCGAGCCTCCCCCTGTCAACCATTCCCCATCTCCAGGACAGCTCAGGGCTCAGAACCGTTGGGACAATGGATGCATCGCATCTGCAAGCAAAAGGGTGGAAGCAGTGTAGATGACAGAAGGGCATGCCTGAGTATTCGCCGTAATGGAGGATAAAGGCAACAATACAACCGTTTTGACTGCCCTTTGTCTCTTGGTGTCCTGAAATGTCCAGCTCATTGTGGTTAAAATAATTAAAGGTCTGCCCAAGAACAGAGATAGCCCCTGGTTTGTCAGATCCTAAGACAACGATGTGGATGAATTTGTTAGGTCAGATTGTGGAAGTTCTTCAATTCCATGGTGTTCAAGGTGGTGGCAGGATGGTAGGGCTAGTCTGTTGAGGAAAGCCTAGAAGCAGGAAGGCCAGGTAGATGTGTTTGGGGAGTAATGGACATGGCTGTGGCTGCAGCATGTGTGAGTTGGCAGGGAAAGAGGAAGAGACGAGTCTACAGAAGGAGGCTGGACCCGGGGTGTAAATCATAGACTGAGGGTCTGTTCTCAATCCCATTGGCTGGGGAGGGGAGGGTGTTGAACAGAAGGCATAGACCCTCTGCATGATATCTCAGAGCCTCAGTCTCTCCTGCTCCCGCTCCCCTTTCCAGATACAACCCAACGCCTTCCTGTGGTGTGGTGTCCCGCTCTCAGCCAAAACAGATAGTGTGGATGAGAGGATGGGTCAACAGAGGCCAGGGTGGGTGCACGAAGAATGAGGAGAGCATCTCGCCTGGCAGGGAGCAGCTGCACAGGCCCAAGAAGCCGGCTATGGACTGAGAGCCATGGGTGGGAACCTCTGAGGAGTGTGTCTAGGTTCTGGACAGCGTCAGGATCCAGGAGAAGCAGCATTTTCCAGAACAGCCAAAGTGCCACAGCCCCTATTTCATGGGTTTGTTTCAAAGCAGTGTTTTCCCTGCATTTTTGTCCCCCAGGAAACATATGTCAACATCTGGACACGTTCCAGCTTGTCACAACTGGGAAGTGGGTGCTCCTGGCATCTAGTAGGTAGATCCCAGGGATGCTGCTAGACATCCTACGATGCACAGGACACCCCTACAACAGGGAATTCTCTGGCCCCAAATGTCTGTAGTGCCACAGAGAAGCCCTGCTCCAAAGGACCTGTTTTCAGGCATCCTGGAGAGGCAGGGGCCCCTAGATTGGCTTCTGTGACCTCTGGTTGATAACCCTCCGGGTCATCATCTCCTCCTTCAGAGGCAGCTCTGGAAAGGGATGCCACGTGAGCAAGCTCCTAACAGTGACACTCTCCAGTGGGGAGCAAGGGAGAAGGATGGGAATGCAAATTCAGGCAAGGGGGCTTCAGCTTCCCTGCCCTTCCCACTCAGCCCCATTCCGTAGTGAGAGGTGCTACACAGAAGCTTCGTTGGAACCTACACCCTTGAAGGAGCTAGTACACGCTGTCCCAGGTCAGATGAGGGATGCTGCCTGGGCGATCTCCAAGACTCCAGGGCCTTTGCATAATCCATAGTCCTTACTTTCCTAGCCATCTAGAGAGCAGCAAGGCTCAGCCAGCCTCCCAGACGTGTGTGCACGCACACGTGTACACATGCAGACATGACAATAAAGGACAGGGCTCACTGCATGAGGAAACCTGCTTTGGGAGTCACCCACCTACACCAGTCCCACTGCTCAGCTCTCTAGGGACTCCAGTTCAACACTGTCAGAAACCAGTGACCTCTGCTTTCATCAGATGCCCAGTGAGCGAGGGGGTGGTGGTGACGCAACAAGGTGGTGGCCTTTCCTGGCAAAGCCTGAGTCACAGTGGAGCAAGACCTTCAGAATCTGAGGGTATATCTTTGTGGTCCCTGCCTCCATCACTGACTTGTCACTTCACCTGTCTTTTTCCTCACCCTTAAAATGAAGTATGAATGACAGCTGCCATTTGGAGACCACTAACTATGCGCCAAGCAGCTCAAGTGCACCTCATTCTCACAACAGCCCTGTGAGAACTTGTATTATGCCCACGAGAGGGGTGGGAAAATGGGGGGAAATGGCCTGTCCACGGTCACACGGACAGCAAGTGGTGGAGCTGGGACTGGAACCTAGTACAATATAGTCCGACTCCAAGGGGGAGGTAGGAGCTCTCAGGGACCGTGCTGCAGCCTAACATCATTACACTCCGATGAGAAGGGTCCCAGAGCACAGGCTTCCATGTGCACGGCATTTATTAATGGTGGAAACTTAAGTTAGGGGACTGGCCCAGGTTGGGTGGGCCCACTGTGCCAAGGGCTACCAGGCAGATGCCGCTGTAAACACTCCTGAGACCCGGAGCCAAAGGCCCTGCTGCTGCTGGCTGGCCTGGCCAGGCCCCACTAAAAATAGATGGGCTCTCAGGTCCAGCTCCCTGAGCACAGCGGGCAGGCTGCTTGCTCCCCGCACCAGCCTCCTCCTCTGCCCCTCCCCCCTCCCCACCAAGCATGAGCCAGGCTTCTAGAAGGAACAGAGATGTTAAAACTTTCTCCACAAGCCAGAAAGAACTGTTAAGTTGATGATGCCCAGTGGTCACGTTCCAAGTCCTGGTGCAGCCATAATTGCAGAGGTCCTGACCCCAACACCCTACCCATCTCCCTCTTACAGAGGAGGCCATCAACCTCCAAAATCCACCTGGGGAAGGAGTGGGGCCACTCCGTGCTATTTTTCCTTTTCCAGAACTGACCCTCACTGTTGACAACACCGTGTGATTTCTGTGTTTGCGACAGCTTCCCGAGGAGGTCTGCAGCGAGCCCTCGCGGGAACCCCCGAAGCCCGCCGGAGACAAGGCAGCGCCGGGCCGGCGGAGAAGAGCGCTGGAGCCCAGGATGAGCGCTCCAAGCGCAGGGGGCCGGAGCTCTTTGGAGCCGGTGGCTGTGCCGCCCGCGGCCTGGGTGCAGGTCAGGGCTCGGCTGGGGATTTCCTTTCAAAGGTGACTTAGAGCGGCTTCATCAGGGTAGCGCCCTCCCGGGCGGGCCCTAATGGCGTGTTTGGCAGAGTCAGCGAAACGCGGCGCCCAGCGGCTCGGCGGCGGGGGAGCGCCCTCTCCCGCGCCCTCGCCGTCTCCCGCGCCGGCCAGCGGCGCGCACGGGGCCATTTGCAGCGCAGGCAGCCTCGAGAGCGGCAGCGGCGCAACCGCGGGGAGCGAGGCGGCACCATGGAGCTGAAGAAGGACAGCAACGCCGTGTCCATCGACATGCTGCTGATCGTGCACTCGGAGAAGCGGCGCGCCGCGCAGGGCACGCACTCGGAACGGCAGGCGGACCCGGGCGCACTGCCGCAGCGCAGAGGAGGTAACGCGCCCCCGGCCCCGGCCCCCCCGGCCCCCCGCACCTCGGCCTACTCGCCCTAGGGGCCCCCGGCCCCGAACGAGGCCAGAGAGACTGACCCTCTCCCCACCGCTGCCTGCGCCTCTGCGCGGTGGCATTGGCGTCCCGTGGCAACGCGCAGCCCCGTGATTGCCCCGGGTTGACTCCCCGTGCCTGCTGGTCGGTGCTTCCGCCACCCCCCGGGGAGCCAGCTTCCTCCCAGCCACTCTCTGAAGGGTGCACAACAGGGTTGGAAGATGCCGTGGTGGAAGGGGGTCAGAGCCTCAGGCTTGACCCCTGAGTGGCCAAGGCCTGCTCCTCATACGGCACATTCCAGAGCGCAGCGGACCCAAGGGGATCCTGTGTGCCAAATCAGACTTTGAGACGCGGAGCTCCTCTGGTGTCCTTGCACAACTCCTGGTCCCAGTTTCCCCTATCTTGAAGCCTCTCCCAGCCTCCTACAATAGAAGACATAAAGGGTAGTGTAAAAGGCACACAGGTTTGGGTAGGGTAAGCTTAAAATCGGCCCTCTCCTCTCACAGATCTATTAATTTTACTCTTCCTACAGACTTTCTGAGGAAGGGTAGACTGGAAAAATAAAGTGACTTTACAGAGCAATTGTGGAAAGCAGCACTCGGGCCTCTGTAATCTCCAGAGAGGACCCCCTGAAGAGAATACAGATGGGGAATGGTAGATGTTAACCAAGCCCATCAGAAGTTGAGGAACAGGTCCTAGGTCTGTGAGGAAGCCCTCCCGAGCCTTCTTCGGGGCTGGCGTGAGGTTTGTGCTAGGCCGACCGTGGGCCAGTGCTTTGAGAGTGATGTTTAACAGCCCATGCGATAAAATGACTTCTGCCTCCTGCCTGCCCTCTGGCTCCAGAGCTCCTTGGAGTCTGTCTCTGGCTCTTCTGTCCATGGAGGCCCGGTGTGCATTGAACACCCACCTTCCACCTGCCACGCAGAAGCACTGGTGCCGTGACTGGCTTTGCCCCCACCAGGCACACAGGCTGGAGCTGCCCCATAGTTCCTGGTGACCTCTTGGGGAGGCAGGCAGGGGGAAAGAAACAGTTTCTGGAAAGGTACTCCAGTCTCTGGAGGGATTTGGGGCCCAGAGTTGTTTGGGTTAGTTGGTTCTTAACGTTCTCAGAGCTGCTCCCAGGAGAGGTGGAAATGGCCCACCCGGGTATTTGTAATAAGAAAATTGGCAGAGGCCACCTGCTCTTTGATTCAAAGGAAGCTGCCTGTCCTCCAGACACTGCAGTCCAGAAGGCCTCCCCCAGGGTGTGTCAAGGCCAGAGGGCCCCCACGAGGCCCAGCTCCGGGTCAGCCCATGAGTCCCCACCTCCCTTCCCCCACTCTGATCGCATCTCTCCTAAAGGCTCCAACACTAGGAAAAGAGGAAGATGAACACAGAGAAGTCCCAGAAATGCCAGGGATCAGGAGTGTTCCCAGTGGCGTCCCACCCCTAGCACAAACCCTACACGACTCCAGACCGATGCATTTCACACTCATGACCATGGCACAAGGAAAGAAAACCCTGTTTGCCAAGCCCTTTCTGCTATTTGTCTCCAAAATTCTTCTGAAGTAGGTTTCTCGCAGACACTCGACCAGTGGAGAGACCCCTGTCACTTATTTACCATCAGACAGTTGTGTATCCAAGCAGAGGGAGAGTGTCCAGCCTCCAGGCCTGCTAGGCAGTGGTGATGGCCAGGAGACCCCTGGCAAAGCCGGCCTGCGGGCCCACACAGTTGAAGGCAGGGAAACACTGAATTAAATTAGCTTGTTCCAAGGCCTCCTGTTGGGGCACAAGATCTAAAATGCCCCCACACCTCTTCCAGGCATCTACTCCTGTCTCCCCTCCAGCAGGTCCTTGGCTCTGCAAAGGAGGGCATGAGCTCCATTACTGTCACAATGCAGAGGACCAAGTGAAGATGTGATCAGGTGGCTTTCTGCAGCAGAAAAGAGTCAGAGGGACAAGGAGGCAAAGATAGTGCATGCCGGGGATCTGGGCTGCCAACCGAAGCTCTCTGCTCTTTCCTCTACGGCCCTTCCATTTTCCTTTGTCCAGTGCCTTTCAAAAGCATGCCTGGAGACCCTCACCTCCTATCATGTATCCCCCCACCAACGAGTAGGTGGCCTAAAGCTGCCTGCACCAAGTCTACGAGAGCTCCAACGTCAGGTGTCATCCCCCAAGTTGGTGTGATGTATGCATTCCATTCCACATGTGTGTCAGGGAGGGTTCCGAGTGGTAAGCCCCGATACTGGCTGCAGAGAGCGCTGCAGAAAAGAAGAGCATTAGGAAGGGACTGGGGGACTTGTAGTGGTTGCAAGGGCCGGAGGAGAGCCAAGCTAGAGGCCGAGCTTCCAGGAACAGGGGCATCAGCCGCCCAGCAGAGCTGTCTGGTGAGGAAACCTCTGTTGCCTCCAAGGGGCCCTAGGTACTCCTTCCTCATCAGGAGCGCGATCTTACTGCAGCTGCTCCCACTGCCAGAACGTACTCCAGTTCTGTGCCAGGAACTCGACCTTGCAGCCACCACTTCCAGCCACAACCAGACAGAGAGAGAGAGAGAGAGCACTTGCATTCCCTTCCCTCTTGCATCACCAGGTCCCAAGACGGAAGCAGACACAGGTACACTGGACTGGCTGTGCCTAGGCCACCTACGTCCATGCTCTAGCTGCAAGGGAGGCTGGGAGACTATCATCCAGGGAGAACTTTCACAGTTTTCCAACTATCACTGTGTTTCCAGTAAGGATAGACCCTCTTTGCCCACCCTCCACCTTACCTCATGACTCTAAAAGTGGGAGATTCCGCACATACGGAAATAGGCAGGCAAACTGAATGGCTAGCGTTTTCCAGTTATGCTTCCATACTGATGCAGCAGAGATGTGGAGAGAAAAATGGGCATCTGTATTGTGAAAATTCTCCCTGGATCGTCCTGATAACTAACCTTGCCACCTTTGAAAACTACTGTTTTAATATTTTTCTTATAATGTTTTAAAGTACGTCTCATTTGCGGGCAACTTTTCTTGGATCCTGACAGAGCCAGGTTCCACCAGCCCCACCTCGACCCGCATACATTAGCAACTGGCCCATCTCACGCTGGCCTGGGTCTTCCCACCATGGAGATCCTCATGCCAGACCCTATTTTTTTCACAGGACTCCAGGGTGTCGGAAGTGGAATCCGGAGATGGCAGAAATTCGAAGGAAATGATGTGCATGGTAATTCTCTCTTTTCATTTTCTTTTCTTTTCAGTCTCTGTACAATTACACCTTGAAAAATGACTGGAAGCATTCGATTTTCACGTGTTCGAAAACTAGCTGTAGACATCTAACCACTCAGAAAGTGGCTGCTGGTGACTCAGCCAAGACTTTGGGGCCACTGTGACCCCATAAAGTGTTCCCTGGCACTGCGTCCCCCAATTTCCTGGAGGCTGTCAGATGGGAGGGGAGCAGGGCCGTAAGGTTGAGCACCCACTTGTCCACTGGCTACATATAGGGAAGGACTTGGCATCATCAGTCGGCATGGCGAGGTTTGAGTGTGTTCCCCCTGGAGGTGGGGCTGCTCACGTCAGGCAGGGCACCCATCCTTCGAAAATTTTTCCAAACAGAGAGGACAGTGGCCTGTTTGGGGACATTATTATTCCAAGCCTAGGGAGATGGGTGCTGTGGTTCCTGGCTGGCTGGGACCCAGAATATAGTAAGATCTGAAAGAAGTCCTTTCTCTGGTGCTGGGTGTCTGTCACCCTGCAGGCCCAGGACAGCTCTGGGAATGCCATGCATGGACGAGTCTACCAGGTCTTATTCTGTACCCTTCAGAGATTCATTAGCCCAGCTTCCAAGAACAAACATTAGTGAAACCGCACTGTGGGCACGTGAGAATTCTAGTAAGAATCTGACCTCCACTCCCAGAGCCCTAGTAGGGGACTCAGTCAGATCCGGGCTCATCAAATGCCAGTGTGAAGAAACCACCTGCGTGACCCCCTGCAGATGGGGAATCAGGACCCCAGCTGAATGAGACCAAACATGTATGCTCTGCCATCCTGACATTAACAAAAGGGAAGGATGAAATTCTAAAAGAAAATTCATTCATTCATTCCCTCAATAAAGGTCTACAGTGTTTCCGTTGTGCCAGGCAGGGTTCTAGGTGTTGGGATGAAGACAGTCAAGAGCCCCTGCCCTCATGGGACCATGTTAACAATTATAATCATAATGCTTTTCACTGCAATAGAATCTCAACACCCTGGAGGTAAAGAGCTTTCCTGTGTCCCCTGCCCTGTGCATGAGGACAACTTATACCTAAGACATGCTCCTGCCCCAGGGACCACCCGTTGGGGCCGTGGCTAGTGGGCATGCATGGTGGCGCGGCTTCCTTAAGCTTGCTTCGGGGCCATAAGATGGTAGATGCCCCTGCTCTAGCTGGACCGAAGGCGATCCAAAGTTAGCGAAACGAGGCTGCAGGCTCATGAGAATTGTAAGAATCAGACCACCAGAAACCTGTCAGCCGCAAAAACGCACAGCAGCAGATGCAGATATCCACGCTTGGCCAGTGTACGAGCGGGTGAGTGGAAAAGTGGGTCGAGGTGGGAGGGAAGAGACACGGCATCTCCATTTGTTATAGCTCTCTTACCTTGAGTTGTCTGAAATTCATCTTATGGTTTCTCAGCCATGTTATTACAT
Source organism: Ursus arctos (assembly GCF_023065955.2). NCBI lineage: Eukaryota > Metazoa > Chordata > Mammalia > Carnivora > Ursidae > Ursus > Ursus arctos. The sequence goes on from NW_026622875.1 coordinate 27,459,435, forward strand.
GAGGAGAAGATTGAAATATAGTGAATTTATCCTACTTTTACCGTCTTTAGGGCCCCTGATCTGAGGGAAGGTTAGTGGAAAAATACAACAACATAAAGAGGATCACAGGGCGCCTGGCAGGCTCAGTCAGGGGGGTGTGCAGCTCTTGATCTCAAGGTTGTGGGTTTGAGCCCCACGTTGGGTGTAGAGATTACTTTAAAAAAATAAAAATCTTTTTTAAAAAAATGATTTAAAAAATAAGGAGGAGTTTGAAAGTAGTTCTTGCAAAACCACCCAGGAAAACCAAGAGTTTCAGGCAAGTGGAGGCCTGGAGAGACGCTCTACAGAGCCTGGAAAAGGTAAGGGTTGCATCGCTCCCCCAACAGAGGTAATTTAAAGTACGATTTTATTAATTTTTTATTAATTTTTTTCAAATTGCACATTCGCATGCGTGCAGAAACTGAAATTACAGCTTCTTTCTGTGTTTTCTGATGGAGAGACTCTGGGTGCACACTTCCTTGCTGGTGTCCAAGGCACCAGCCCTGGAAACTGGATGGCAGAGGAGGCAGCTGATGGCTTGTGCTGTGGCGTGTGCACAAATGTGGCGGAACATGGGGCTGATCCAAAAAGGCACATGTTCCCCTTCTTGCTGCCCTGTGTGCTCCTTGAGCTGGGGCCTTGGCAGGGTGGGGGGAGCCTGGACTGCTCCAAACTTTTCCGAGCAGCAGGTGTTTGGGCCGAGCCAACCCCACTAGCTTGCCCGGCAACGGGCTTCCCCTGCTGTGATTGGCTGCTTTCCTTGGTCCTGGCCGAAGTCTGCCTAGCAGCACAGGACTGACACCCCATAGCCACAGGGAAACCAATTGTGCAGCCCTGACTATAAATACCCCCAGCAGCTATGCCAGCCAATCGTCCTCCTTGAGGATTCCCTTCCCGGATCCTGTTTCCTTCATCCGCCGGCCCAGCAGAGATGTAGCCAGCTGTGCCTGAAGGAGGCGGCCTCCCCGTCCTCGCCTGAGTCTGGCCTAGAGCTCCAGACCAGCATCACCCTGGATTGGCACACACAGTGCTCCTAGCCATTGGCCAACCCACCGCCCTCAGCCCACGGGGTGAGGGTCCTGGCTGGGCCTCCTCATAGGAGAAGGCTGGAGCAGGCAGGTTCTCCAGGGCAAGACCCTGCCAGGGGGATCACAAGTCCAGCCCAGCTCAGTGACCTGCCTATTCACCTTGTCCGGCTTCTGCCTGGGCCCAGGCGTGGGAAGCACTGAGTGGCAGATCTGGTTGGGTGCACAGGGGAAAATATCTGAATGGAACCTGCTGAGGCCAGCGCCCCAAAGGCATGCTTATTTCCAGGCCCAGGCACTGGTCCCAGTGGCCACTTCCAGTGGCAGGCCTGACAGCCTTTCTGCAGACCAGTGGGAGGCCAGGGGAGAAGGTGGCAGGCCAGGGTGGTAACCATGGAAGAACGCCCTGCTGCCACAAGCCTGGCTCTTCCCCAGCCCCTCCCCTGCCCCCCTGAAGCAGTCTGAGCAAGACCAGGCCGCCACAGCAGCGGGTAAGGGAGAGATGTGGGAAAAGGTGTTGCGTCCCAGAGGCGGGGCAGGTAAGCCTGTGGCAGGAACTGGGCACTTCTCACAGCAGCCTGACCCCACTAGGCTCTGAGGACAGCTCTGTGTTCCAAGGACATAAAGATCCCCAGTGCGTGGAGAGAGCTTTCACAGAGTGGGGGCCCTGAAATGTCTGTGAAACCGAACCATACTGCATGTCATCCCAACTCCTAAGCTGGAGTAGAAGGCAGGCTGCCTCCATTCTGCTCAGAGGGAGGCAGGAGGTTGACCTAGGAATCAGGAGACTTGGGGTTCAAGTTCCTGGGGGCAAGGTCTTTAGCCAAAAGTTAAGTGTCCAGGCTGCAGGCCAACCAGCTATAAAACAGGGATAGGAGCCTCCCAGCCTGCCCCACAGAGGGTGTGGTGATCAGCAAGGCACCCCTTTGCACTTTGGCAGCTGAGCCTGGCCACACTGAAGTTGGGACCCATGGGAGGTGTCCCCACCTTCTCGAGAAGAAACCCAGCCTCTGCTGGCACCTGCTGAAGGTGTGAAGGTGTGTGCACTCGGGTTCATAGTCACTTGCCTCTGCATTCAGGTGTATAAAGGTACTGATCCACGCGTGTGTGCGCCGTGCAAACGTGCACACGTTTAGGCCAGGCCTGGGATGAGCTCACCCCCCCACCAGCGTGCCTTCCTTGCAGACACACGCAGCTCCCTGCTCTGCCTGGGGCAAATCCCAGTGGTCACTGCAGGTCTGTCTTTGCTTCAACAGGAAGCCTGGCGGAGAAACAGCACCCTCAGCAGACCCAGGTCATCACTTCCTACGACAACCAAGGTAAGGGATTCACCACTCCCCGTGGCCTCTCCTCCAGCTCCTGTGTGTCTGTCTGGATCTGCTGTCCAGGCCAGAGACAGCAAGTACAGAGCACAAACTGTCTTCTCTGCCCCATGGATGTCGGAGCACCCTCTCCCTCTCCTTCTCCCCACATCCCATGGGAAACCGTGGGAGGCTGCGTGGTGACCTGGGAGAGAGTAATCAAGTCCTTGGGCCACAAAACCCACAGCTGTCCTCATCGCCCCCGCTGTCATCACTAGAGCTAACATTTATGAGTGCTAACCATGTGCCAGGCACCCTGCCGGTCCATTTACATAATTATTCTCCTGTAAATGAAACCTCACAGTATTCCTGTTTGATCTGTACTCTCAACTGCCCTCAATTTACAGATGAGTAAACTGAGGCTTGGAAAGGTTGTCGTAGGTCCAAGAACACAGGGCCAGTAAGCGTCAGAACTGGGGACATCCTGACCCCCCCCCCCAGCCACCCCCAAGGCCTCTGCTGTTAACCCTCACAGAGCAGTGCTTCCACAGAGCCCTGGAAAGCGGCCTTCCACTTGCCTGCTCACTGTCCGAGCCTTCCCTCCTCCTGAGTCACAGCGGTTCCCTGGCCTCTTCTTCTGAGACTGAGCCTTCCAGGGTCTTCCACCCAGGGATTAATTAACTCAGCAAGGGGAATTGAGAGGGCCCTTCCTTGAGAAACCTAACTTTGCAGGGATGGGTTCTAGGGGGGCTCTGGGAGGGCAGGCAAGGGCATCACCATGCTGACTCTGCAGCTGACCAGATCTGAGAACACAGGGTGTGTGTGTTGGGGGAGGGAGGGATGGGGTGAGGCTTCAGGGGTAGAGACAGGAGGACCCTATAGCTACAGCTGGAGGGGGGACCAGGTTAAATAGAAACCCCCCCCCACTAACCTCCACTGCACCCCTACACACACATTAGCCTCCCACCTTGGTTTCCTGCTCTACATTAAAGACTCCAGGGCCTGCTACCCGAGAGCTGTCATAGAATCTGCCCTAAGACTACACCACTATTGTTCTCAGTGCTGATGTCCTGACTTGTAAGGAAAGGATCTGATCACGTCCAGGGGACAATGGCAAAGTGGGAGTTCCGGGAGGACTCAGAGCCTCTCAGGGAATTGTTCTCAGAAACGCAGACTAACCCAGCATCCCCACAGAAAGGCACTGGCAGGCGGAGAAGAAAGGCCTGTGGAGATGGGATAGCACCACGAGGCCAGCCTTCCTTGCAGCCAGGGCCAGTGTATCTTGGCAGAATTCCTGGGCATATGGCTCCAGAATAGACCCCACTCAGCGGGCCCACTGCAGCCTGCCCCTGTTTTGAGCACACCGCAAAGACAAACCTATGCCCCCCTGCTTCCCTGAAATGGACCAGCAGCACACAGCTCACCACAAAGCAAATATAAGCAACACCTCACTAAAATGCAAGTGGATTGGCCACTACACCGCTAATCTTGCTTAGTTCTGGCTACACTCCATGCTGCGGTCATGGTGTTATCCCTGTTTGTGCACAAGAAAGCTGAGACAGGGGATGCTGTGGTCCCCGAGCCAGGCACACCTGCCAGACCTCCACAGTGCACTGCCCCCGCCATGTCCCAGGCAGATGGGAGTAGGATGGGGCCCACTGGGCACCAGAGCCTCACCTGGCACGCCACACCCTCACTCTCATGGGCCACTCACATTCCACCTACCAGCATTTGAGGCTTCCAGAGGGCAGAAAGGAGGGTAGCCTATGTGCAGAACAGAGCCTTGTAGGTTGGGATGAGATGGCCCCAGTGGGGTCCTACGAGAGCCTGAGCCCCAGTGAGGGAAAGGCTGCCCCTCTCTGGGGTGGAACTGAAGTCCACAACAAAACAGACAAGGGCTCCTGCCCCTGTGGGGCCGACCCCCTGGTGAGGGAGACAGACAACGCTCAGAAGTAAAATACAGGGTGTCAAAGAAGGCTGAAGGAGGGAACAGAGCTGGGAGGAGGACGGGGGGTAGGGTGGGTACACAGGGGCATGTGTTAGTCTCCTGTGAGTGCTGTAACAAATTACCACAAACTTGGTGGCTGAACACAAGTGTATTCGCTTCAAGGGTTCTGGAGCCCACACGTCCCAAGTGAGCCTCACTGGGCTAAGTCAAGGTGTTGGCAGGCCAGGTTCCTTTTGGAAGCTCCAGGGGAGAATCTCTTCCTTGACTCCTCCAGCTTCTAGAGGCTGCTGGCACTTCTTGACTCGTGGCTGCATCACTCCATTGTCTGTGACCGTTGTCATATTGCCTTCCCCGCATAAGTAGTTAAATCTCCCAACTCTGTTTTATGAGAATCCGTGTGATTACACTGAGCCCACCAAGTAATCCAGGATATCTTCCTATCTCCAGATCTTTAACTTAATCACATGTGCTAAGTCCCCTTTACGTTATAAGGTAACATTCACGGGTCCCTAGAACGAAGGCTTGGATATCTTTAAGGGCTGTTACACAGCCTACCACGTGAGGAAAATGTAAAACAGAGTCCTTGAGAAAGGCCGCCCAGCCCCAGGAAGGTGACATTTGCTTAAGGGAGGAGGTGGGGAAGCAAGCCTTGTGGCATCTGGGGAAGAGCTTCCAGCAGAGGGAGCACCAGGTATGATAAACTTGATGCAGGGGGCGACGCACAGATCATTGGAATCTTGGATCTTCGAGGGGGCGGGGGGGAGTTGCCTCAGAAGATTCATCTATAATGGGTGGATGGGTGGGTGGAATGACAGGAGAGTGATCCCTGGAGCCCCTGTGATTTCAGGGCCCTCTTTTGAGGCTTCCGTCCTTCCAGGTCCTGCACCCTTGTCCGCACACAGACACTCTGTGCCTTCTTTAACCACACAGGCACTAGGGTCACACTGCCACGTTTCTAAACCTGGGACACTCCTGTGGGGCTCTGCTCTGCAGCAGGAACCATGAAGGGGCCCGGATTTTCGAGAGCCTGGTGAACGCTGGGGCAGGTTAGGGCCGTGAGAGACGCCCTTCATCACCCCCCAGCTGGTGCCCCAGTGGTCTCAGCCCACTCTGTGGTTGGGTGGTCACCTCCTGACGAGAGCTACTGGGCAGGCTTTTCATGCTGTGTGGGGTAGAGCGGGGCGAGGGCTCTACAGAGCTGGCCTGCCCCTGCCACCTCCCGGCGTGCTTCTCCGGGGTCTCAGCCGCACAGCTTCCGGGCTGCCGACCACTGCTCCCCGGGCAAAGACCTAGCACGGCCCTGCCGAACACCTACCCTGGAGCTCTGTACGGGCGTCTTCTCATTACAGATGCTTTCGCTGAGGCTTCCTGACTCTCAGCTCCTGCAGAGAAAATCTTCCAGGCAGAGAACTCGGTTACGAACCCGCGTTCCAGTTACGGAAAGCGTTAGTGAGCACCTTAATTCAAAGGTGGCAAATATCTGACATGAATCCCTCAGCCTCCCACACGCACACACACACACACACACACACACTCACAGTCATATGCACACACATGCCCACAGTCTTCGCTAATTGATCGACACTCCAGGCAGCCACTTCCAGTCAGTCAGAGTTAATGAACAACGGGAAATCTGTTTGCCATCTCCACATTAGATATTCTGAGCAAACGAGGCCTTGAGACAAATCCTCATTCAAACCTGCGGAGGCCTGGGGAGAAGCTGCCGGGGGGGAGAAGTCTCCTGACCAGGTACAAGGCAGACCCCAGGCGGCTGGCCATGGCCGTGCTGGGGCTTGCCGGCTACGTCTCCATATCTGAGGGGAGAAGGAAAAGGAAGCAGAGCTGGTGGGATCTGGGCAAGGACCCCAGGAGCCACTTGTCAGGGGGAGCAGGAATCACCCGCGAACCTGCTGTTCCTGACAGCCAAGGCTGTAGCTGTCGTTCGGGTGACGTCCCAGGACGGGCCTCCTGTGGGTTTGGTATGACTGTTAAGATTGGTGTCATGGTATCTGACTGTACTCAGGGTTTAGATCTTACTTGAAATTTTGCTCCAAATGATGTTCCAGTCTTTATCATTGGAGATTGGTCAGGCTAATTTTTTCCTTAAATTAAGAGTTTTATGTGATACAGGAATGTAGTAGTCCACAAAATCTTACCATTTCACACCTTTAGGAAGCACGGGGCTCTCCAGTGACGGCTGCTCACCTGAGACGGCACACCCAGGCCCAATTTCTGGGGCGGAGAAGTGCCCCCCCCCACCCCAGCAAGGGCCCTCACACACCTGTGTGTAATAAGAGTGGGTATCACACTCCCACAGATCAGGGAGGCCAAGGAGATTTGCTGCTTTCCTCAAAGGGGGCTGATTAACAGCGCCCCTTTGGGGGAGAGTCAGGAAGTGGGGCTCAGGAGAATATTGGAAGTCGGGCCCCTGTCCAAAAGCAGGGAGAGAAGAGGGAGTGCAGGAAAGAGAGAAGGCATTGGAAATGGATGGGTGGAGCTTGTGGGCCAGAACCACATCGGAGTATGAGAATACCTCAACACCCACCCTTTGCCAGGGCTTTAACAGTACCTTGTTCAGCTCACTCCGTTGACAAACACAGCTGAATTGGGGGTGGTTGGAAGTGCCTGGATGTTAGATGTGAGAAGTGTGGGGAAGCCCTAAACCATGTTGTTCAGTTTTCCAGCTTCTTTAAGCTTCTGGGTGGTGTTGTTCCAGTTCACATTTTCTAATTTGCGTTTCACAAAATAGTACTGGGTGAAACTGACTTCTTCACTGCAGGACTTCTCAGAGCATAACACACTGTGGCCTACAAAAGGGGAGAGAATGGGCAGAATCTTTAAATCCGTTTCTTGTAAGGCATTCTTGCAGCCAGGTACAGCTTGGCACTCTGGAAAACACCTGCAAGTGTTTCAGATGGAAAAAGTGAAAAGGCGAAAGGACAACAGGCCCATGCGGCATGAGAAAACACACAGGAAGTCTTTGCTCTTGGCAATGGCACCCGATCCTATGACCAGAACCAAATTATGCTTTGAACTCTGAAATGCTTAAAGTCTTAATTATAAAGTCACACACTGATTTTCTTTGACAGTGAATGTGCTAGAAACGACACTCAAAGTGATGTTAACCTCTTCAAAGTAATGCCTTGGAAGGCCACACTGTATCTTATAAATTTGTTTGAGAATTACCCTCTTTGGCATGCAGAGCAAGTTTATGAGCTGCACAAGAAAGTCAATATTGTTACTCTGTGAAAAGCAATTGCAATACATTTAGCAGGGAAAGGGTGAGTAAAAAGAGCTCTTACAAAATTAATAAGGAAACAATAATACATGAGGAGGAAAATAGGCAATTCACAAAATAAGAATTTTAAATGGCAAATAAATATGTGAAAAATACATTAAAATTAAATACACAAAAATGAAATGTCATTATTCATCAATAACAATTTCAGAGATTGATAAAAATCAAACATCAATGAGTATATCAGTGACCCATTTTTAATATTTAAAACCACCCCAAAACTCAGTGGCTTAAAACAGTAAGCGTTTACCAGCTCACAAGGGCACAGGTTGGCTGGGCATTCTTGCCTGAGACATACCCAGTTCATCGCAGGTCTTGGCTGGGCTTGCTCATGTATTTGTGGTCAGCTGGTAAGTTGGCTAGAGACCAGGTAGGGTAGGGTGGCCTCACCTGAGATGCCTCTACTCTGTTCCACGTGGTCTCTCCTCCTCCAGCAGGCTAGCCTGGGCTCACTCACATGGCATTTGTGGCTAGAATCCCAAGAATGAGGACGGAGGCTGCAAAGTTTCTTGAGACCTAGGCTCAGAGCTTGCCCAGCATCACTTCTGAAATTAACATCTCATGCTAACTCGCCAAACCACGTCGTAAGGACAGCTCACATTCAAGGGACAGAACAAAAGACCTCTCAGAAGTACAAAGTTTTGTGACCAATTTTGCAATCAAACACAGCAAGAATGAGCAAAATGGACATCCTCTTGTGCTGTTGGTGTGGTCACCAACTGATAAAATCATTCATGGGAAGTTTGCTAATATATAACAAAAGCCTTAAAAATCTCTATAACCTCTGATCCATTTTTAAGAATTTATTCAAAGAACCGATTTGAAAAGTATGTAAAGAGATGCATATCAGAATGTTCATACATCACTGGTTATAATAACAAAACATTTGGGAAAAGTTAACTATCCTACCAAAAGGGATTGCTTATATGGATTATAAACCATGTAGAGAATAGAGAACTATGCAGCTGATTTAAAATGATGACATACGACTATGTTCACCTACGTGTGAAGAGTCAAGAAAAGAAAGCAGGTTGCAAAGAACATGTTTACTATATCCTGCTTTGGACTTTCACTTTCATTTTATATCTTTCTGTATCATCCATTTTCTTGTTTTAATTCTGCTCAGGCTTTTTTGTTCAATTGGTACTTATTTTTATTTTTGTTTTATTTTAAATTACTGAAATTGAATTGTCTGGTATATAGTTCTATGGGTTTTAACACATGCATAACTCATGCTCATGTAAGCACCCCTACAATCAGAATACAGGGCAGTTCTGTCACCCCAAAATTCCCTTGTGCAGAATCTCTGTAGTTATATCCTCTTCTTTCCCCCTAAGAGTTTCTTTGTATTGTTGAGAAGTATTCCTTTATATGGATGTACCACAGGGTGTTTACCATTCACCTATTGAAGGGCATTTAGGTTGTTTCCAATTTGGGGTCATTGTGAATGGAGCTTCTTGAAACGTTTCTGTATAGGTGTTTGTGTAAACATAGGTGTTCATTTCTCTGGGATAAATGTTCAAGAGTACAGTTGTTGGGTGATATGTTCAGCGTATTGTTGTTTAAGAAACTGCCAAACTATTTTCCAGAATTGTACTACTTTACTATCCCACCAGCCATGTATGAGAGATTGGATTTCTCCACAACTTTGTCAATATATAGTATTATCACTATTTTTTATTACTGCTCTTCTAATAGGTATGATACCTCATTGTGGTTTTAATTTGCATTTTCCTAATGGCTAATCATGTTGAACATCGTTTCTGGTGCTTATTTGCCACCTGTAATCTCTTCTTTGGTGAATGTCTGTTCTTTTACCCATTTTCTAATTGGAATGTCTTTGCACTTGTATAAAAAAATCAATTTGCCATATGTGTATGGTTCTATTTCTTAATTATGCTCCATTTATCTATGTATCTATCCCTTTGCCAATATCACACTGATGACTATAGCTTTATAACATATCTTAAAATCAGCTGGCTGGAGTCCTCCAACTTTTTTTTTTTTCAAAATCTGTTTGATTACTCTAGTTGCTATATCTTTCCATCTATATTTTAAAAACATCTTGCCTAAATCTAAAATATATAAAAATTTTCCAAGGAGTTTGAATGGAGTTTCATTAAATCTACATAGATCAATTTAGGGAGAATTGCCAATTTAACAATATTGAGTTTTCAATTCATGAATATGGTATGTCTTCCCACCTATTTAAGTCTTCTTTAATTTGTTTAATCATATTTTGTAGTTTTCAACATATGGCTCCTGAACTTTTTTTTAGATTTATACTTAGGTATTTCAACTTTTTGGAGCTATGGTAAATAGTAATTTTTAAATTCAGTTTCCAAACATTTGTTGCAAATATAAATATAATTGACTTTTTGGCACTAACCTTGTATCCTGTGACCATGCTAAACTTTCTTATTAGCTCTAAGAACTTTCTTTGTAGATTACTTGATAGTTCCTATGTAGACAGATGTGTCATCTGTGAAAAAGGAGAGATTTATTTTTTCCTTTCCAATCTATAGGACTTTTATATCCTTTTCTTGTTTTATTTCACTGGGTAGAGCTTCCAGTGCAATGTTTATTAGGAGCAGTGAGAGTGGACATCCATGCCTCATTCCCAATCTTAGGGGGAAAACATTCTATTTTTTTACTATTAAATATGTTGTTAGCTATAGATTTTTGGTAAATACCCTTTTTCAGATTAAGGAAGTTCCCTCCTATTCCTAGTTTATTGAGAGGTTTTATCATGAATAGATATTAAATTTTGTCAAATGCATTTCCTGCATCAGTTGATATGATCATGTGGTTTTTCTCCTTTGGCCTGCTAATATTATTAGGCGAATTACATTCATTGGTTTTCAAGTGTTGAACCAGCCTTGAATTGCCTAAATAAACCACACTTGATTATGGTTTATTAGTCTTTTACTATATTGCTGTATTTAATTTTTTAATATTTTTTGAGAATTTTTGTGTTCATAGGAAATATTGGTCTAAAAAGAAAAAGAAAAGAAATATCAATCAGTCTGTAGTGTTCCTTTCTAATACTGTCTTTGTCTGGTTTGAATATCAGATTAATGATGGCCTCATAAAATGGGTAATGAAATATTTGCTACTCTTCTGTTTTCTGAAAGATTTTATGAAAAATTAGTCTTATTTCTTTTTAAATATTTCTTGGAATTTGTCAATGAAGTCATCTGGACCTGGCATTTGTTTGTTTGTTTCTGGAAGATTTTGTACTACAATTAGTTTTTTTTTTTATATATAATAATATTTTTTTATTATATTATGTTAGTCACCATACAGTACATCCATGGTTTTTGATGTAAAGTTCGATGATTCATTAGTTGCGTGTAACACCCAGTGCACCATGCAATACGTGCCCTCCTTACTACCCATCACCAGCCTATCCCATTCCCCCACACCCCTCCCCTCTGAAGCCCTCAGTTTGTTTCTCATAGTCCATAGTCTCTCATGCTTCATTCCCCCTTCTGATTACCCCCCCTTCTTTATCCCTTTCTTCTCCTACCGATCTTCCTAGTACTTATGTTCCATAGATGAGAGAAACCATATGATAATTGTCTTTCTCTGCTTGACTTATTTCACTTAGCATTATCTCCTCCAATTAGTTTTTAAAATAGATACAGGGTATTGAGGTTAGCTACTCATTGGATGAGTTTTGGTAGTTTGTAACTTCCAAGGAATTGGTCCATTTCATCTAAGTTGTAGAATTTATGTGCATATAGTTGTTTGTAGTATTCCCTTATTATTCTTTTAATATATATGAGATTGGTAGTGGTCTCACCTATTTCATTCCTGATATTGGTGTCTTGATTCCTGATTTGTGTCTTACCTCCCTTTGTTTTTGGTCAATCTGGTTATCAATTTTGCTGATCTTTCCAAAGAACCAGTTTCTGGTTTTATTGATTATTTTCTCATTATTTCTTCAGGTTTTTTTTTTCTGCATCACACTATTTCTCCTCTTCTTCTGGGATTTCAATAACATGAATGTTAGGCCTTTAAGTATTAACCCACAGGCCCCTGATGTTTTGTTCACTTCTTCTTGCTGTGGTTCATATTGGATAATTTCTATTGATCTTTCTTCAAATTCACTTACTCTTTCCTCTGTCATCTCCATTCTACTATTTAGCATATCCAGATAATTTTTCAAACTACTATATTTTTTAGCTCTAAAATTTCTATTTGTTTCATCTTTATAGTTTTTGATGTTTTGCTGATTCTTGGTATCTTTCCCTTTATTTCAAGAGTATTTGCCCTCACTTTTTAGAACATGGTTACTATGGCTATTTAAAAATCTATCTGATAATTCCAAAATATATGTCATCCTGAGGTTAGCATCTGTTGATTATCTTTTCTTTTCAAGTACAGATATTCCTTGTTCCTCCTGTGCTGGGTAATTTTGGATTGTAGCCTTTGCAATGCTATACAGATCTGCCCTGCACCTGTACCTCCCAGTGGCCAGTCGAGGCATTGGTCTACTCCATCAATTTAGTTCTCAAAGACTGTGGTACGATGCTTAGGATGAGAGCCATGTATGCTCAACACACAGGTGACCACAAGAGTTCACCCACACCTGTATGGATTTGCTTTCTTGAGCCCCCTCTCCTTCATAATCCACTTCCCAGTTCTCCAGCACAAAAGCTGGACTTTAGTTTCCCCACTCTGCCAGGCACTTCTCACAACTCTGTTTACACCTAGAGACAATCAATGGGGGACAGAGAGAAAGAAAAAAAACATGAGTATTTGCCCCCACATTCTAGGGAATCATAGCTTCTCTGGTGCCCTCCCTCGAAGACTCGGGTACTTAAGGTTTTGACTGACCAACAAAATCACTGCTACACTGCTACCAACAGACTTTCCTAGGGACTAAGTGGGGAGATGACAGAAAAAAGAGAGGAGTGCAACAGGGGATTTCCCCACACTGTCTGACTCTTAAAGGTTTCCTTTCTTACTCCGCAAGCTGGAAGAAAGGACTTCTCTTGGAGCACTGTTTCTCTGTACCCTTGTGCACTTCTGGTTTGGGGCTGCCTTTGAGTCCATTCTAAGTAATACCATGAGGGGAGGGGAATGGTACGCTCACTGCAAATTTGGTGATGCTTTAAATGCTAATCTTATTCCCCAGCTTGCCTTCTCTGATTTACCTTACAGAATCCTCAAATAGTTGCTCCATGCATTCTTTCCAACATTTATAGTCACATTCAGTGGGAAAGACAAGGTAGAATGTTCTTATTCCATCTTGCCTGGATCCGAAAATTGTCTGCTTATATTTTGTTTTTTCATTTTTTTAAACAAGAATTATTTGTACATCCAGAAGAAAGCTTAAAACCAGTTGTGTTTTGTTGTTCAAACATCTGTCACGGGACATTGCACCCTTTCCTAACAGCATCTGGTTGAGAACATCACCTCCATTCCTTTGCAGGGACACAGCTGACTGTGGAGGTCCACCCTCGAGATGCCATGCCCCAGCTGCTCAAGAAGTTCTCCTTGGCTAAATGTACGTACGTACAGGGCTGCTTGTGTGTGGAGGGCTGGCAGGGAGGAATCAAAGTCACCTAATGGGCCAGAACCCAACCTAGGCCTCTTATGGGGGAAGGAGAGGAGTAACCTAGGCCTACACACTGGAAAGAGGCAGAGGCGTGACAGCTTCATTCTGGGGACTCTTTTCTCCATAACTAACACCCACTGTTCTTGAGTCTGTGCAATTAGGTGTGGGTAACACAAGGCATTTAGCAGATGAATTTCATCACAAGAGTGTTGTTTTTAGGTACCATTTATTGTCTGCCTAAAAAGTGGCCTACACCGTGGTAAACATTTTATACTCATTAACTTTTTAACCCTTGGATATAAACCAGCATCATCCCCACCTTATAAGTCAGCAAAGTGAGGCCCAGAGAGGTAAAATAACTGCCTAAGGAACCAGCTAGAAAGTGAGTCAAAACCAGGTCTGCCTGAGACCTGCACTCTTAGCCACCATGCTTGGCTGTCTTGGTGCAAGGTGCACAGACTCAGGCCCATGATGTCTCTTCCACTCCCTTCTTGGTCCTCTCCAGGCATCTGTCTACCTTACGGCTAAAGGTATCTGGGGAAATGCTGGCCAAGGAATGGAGGCTTTAGAGCAGCAGGGATCAGGTTCTCTCCATGTCCATGCATGGGCAAGGCAGGCCCTCCTGGCTGCCTGGTCCTGCAGCCCTCCGTGGTCAGGGTCTCAGAAGGGCAGTCACCTGTAGAGTGGACAGGCCCTGGAGTTGACTGGCTGGGCTCAGATCTCGGCTCTCACCTTGGGCAAGTAGCTTAACCTCCCTTTTGGAATCAAATTCCTCATCTATGAAAGAAGGAAAATAATTCACCTTCCTTCATAGGACTGTTGTAAACTTAAATGAGATAGTCGCTCTAAAGCACAAGGCAGGCACAGTAAATGCGCAAGAGATGCTAGCTACGATGTGGAGCCCTCATTACTTTGCCAAAAAATGCAGACGGAAATAAAATATAGATGCAAGAAACACAAGGACCGCTGTTTCTCAGTGCCTCTATACATTTGTAACCTTTCATTGGTATATTTACAAACTTCGGTGGGCTTCAAGGGCATAAAACGACCTGTCTTGACACCCTACTCCCCAGCTCTTCCCAGTTCCATCAGGGACCCACATCGTCCTGACCTGGTTTCACATCAGCAGCTCCTCTCCTGCAGGAGTCTAATAACTGTTGGCAACCATTCTACACTAACAGTCTTGGACTGATAGGATTTGTTTGCCCTTGAATCTTCCTGAGGAATAATTTAATAATTGCTTGACCTTTCTGAGTTTCAGCTCCATAGAAACTGCCTTTCTCTTGCCTCACATTCATTTCTTCCCCTGGTCAGTTCTTATCTGGCAACGAATATGCTGGTGCTTTGAGCATCCCCAGATGTGTTCCAAATGGTGGGGAATCCAGAGCAGGGCAGGAGCTCCAGGTGGGCCCACTGAGGAACAAAGAGTGTTGATGTCAGAGTAAATTCCACCTTTGCTCACAGACTGCAGTTCTCTCTCTTGTCATTCCCTCCCTGGCTCCCAGTCCTTCCTATGCCTCAGGAGGAAGTCCAGAGCTATTCCAGCAGGAAGAGATGGTGGGTAGTATGGGAGCAAGAAGGCTGGGGAAAGACAGTGAAGAGGAGGGGACAGAGGCCAGGACTACCAAGTAGACAATAATCATCTGGGCTTGCATTTTGATTTCTTCTGAAGCATCTCTACTTCTGACCTTTGGGATATTGCAGGTTTACAAGGTGATAAAAATGGAAACACAAGACCCCGGCAGCCTGGTGCAAAAGATACCCATGGTAAGTGGCAGGGCCTTCTCCAGGGCCATCCTGTGAGACGGTGAATTGGTTTAGCCTCGTGGGCCAATCTCCAGTCAATTGGAAATGGCTCCCTGGGTATATGTGAGAGTCTGGGGCTACTTCTGGGCTCAGGAGGGGAAGAGTTTCATGATTGATTAGTAATGTCCACCATGGACACGGGCAGTGTAATGAGAAGCTCACATACCGTATGACCCCGAACCTAACGCATAAACCCCAACAACGAGGCAGCCCATTACCAAAAACATATTAAAAACAGAATTCAAAACTGTGTTCACTTTAAATGGAATGACAAGCACCTGTAAGGTAGGAGGCATGTGAATACGCAGAAGGGGACAGAGGGTAAAACCCTGAGTGGGGTGATAGATGGCCTGGCTTTGAATCCTATTTTTGTCCCTCACTCACCTTCCTCGGGCCTCAGTTTTCCTCTCAGTAGACCAGATGGTGTCTAAGGTTTGGTAGAATTTGGCACTTCTTCCCATTGTTTTGCTTTAAAATTAGAATAATTCAGTTAATGCCACTGGTATTTTAAACGTATTTATGCAAAATCATATTTAGATCTTATGTAATCTCTTCAGAAGGTAAATTTAATGAGGCATAAATCATTGTGGGTATTTTTAATGTTCAGATATTGTAAAATGGAACCAAGAAAGGGTAAAATTAGTAATAGGGTTTCAGTACCATTTTAGAAATGTCATCCTTCTTCTCAGTGGGGGCGGGGGAGACCTCATTTGCAGAGTTGTGCTGAGCAGAAATTTGTTAAATATAAGCCCACTTCATATCCACTTAGGTCAGCCAGCTAGCCCTTGTCCGAGAATGGCAGGAGCCGGATTCCGTGGAGGGAGAAGGCACTGAGGGCCTGCTGAGGGTCCCCACCCCCACCTTAGGGGCTGGCTGGACAGAGGCTGTGCTCACACCTGGATAGGCACTCACAGTGATCTAAGTAATGAGAAACAAGAGACCCCAGCTCCAGCAGCAGAGGAGTGAGCCACAATGGTGCTAGGCTTCCAGGGAGCCCCAGGGTCAGATTGTACAGGACAGAAGGTTTGGGGAGGGTCCAGGAAACGTCTTGGTCCCTTGTAGAAGGAGCAGAAAAACAAAGAAAGAAACTGCTATGTTGTTGAGTGACACCCGCAGCCTCAGGGTTGGTTTACACAGCCTGCCCGCCCCGGGCATGCTCTGCCCCCTCTGGGAGAGGAACAGCCCTCAGATCCTGGATGTGTCTGAGCACATGACATGGTGAGGACCCAGTTGGAGGCTTGGGGTCAAAGAAACCAAATGCCTCTAGGGGCTGCTGCAGAGTATCAGCAGCAAGCAAGAACGCAGCACAAAGTGGCCTTGGGGAATGTGCCAGATCTAGGTGGGTCATAAAGAAAGAAGGCCCGGTTCCTAACAGGAAGGGACCTTGTAGCAGTGGGGAAATGTGGACGGACCCACATGGTCTGCTCAGACAGCCGATCAGAGTTTGGGAGCTCCTCCGTGGCCGGAAATTGGCCAGCTCCCTAACCAGCTGCCACTGCCTCTCAGCCAGTGCCGGCCCAGGGAGGGTCGTGCAGGAGCTCCCCCCCACTCTCTCACCCCATTTCTTGGGCCTGAGGCACCAAGGCACCTGGGGTGCCCGTTGCTAGAACACAACTGGCTTTCTTGAGGTGCTCCAGTCTCCAGCTGACTGTGGGCATGGGAGGAAGCCTGTCTGGGTGCCAAACCCACTTTACCCTACAGAAGCCTGCGTGGCCTGGTTCTAGCACACCCTCCTTCAATACCCAGGATGCCCTCCACCTTGGGCACCGTGGCTATGGCACAGACCCTCCTTTCTGGAACCCATCAGGGACGGGCAGCATTACCCGGACACTTCCCACCAAGCATTCATTCCTGGCAAAGTTAGCATGAAATCTGCAGAAAACTAAATGGTGGGGAGAAGGGGGTTCCATCATTAGTCGGCCTGGGCACTGCTGAGTTAATTGAGAGGAATCCAGTTTCTTTACTGCTGACTTCCCGAGGTCTGCAAATAGGCTTATATGGCCTGTGAGTCTCCAAAGAACTAGAGAAGTTGCCATCGTTCACAAGCCGGTTTGACCAAGGAATCCTTCTCGGAGATCCAGCTCTTGGGAGCAGTTTTTCAGGCTCTGGGCAGCAGTGTTGAAGGTCAGGCAACCCCAGCTCCTCAAAAAGACAGGGAGGCCTGGGCCAGGCAGCCCTCGTCAACAGGCCTCAATAGCTGACTGAGCCTCCCTGTGTTTCCAGCCTACCCCTGGGATCGGTCCAGCCTGAAATCCATGTCCCTGGACCTGCGGCAGTTTGAGAAACTGGACACCTATGCCTCACAGGTAAGAGAACGAGCCCCTCTGTGTAAGGCAGCTTGGAGAGTCCCGAGTCAGGGTGATGAGCCTCTCCTCAGGCCCCCCTGAATGCATCTGCAGTCCCTTGGACAGATGGCCCAGAGTGCCTGTTCACACCGTATGGATGGGGAAATGAAGACCAAGGCACCAGACTTCTGCCCAGGACAGAAGGCCATTCCATCCCCCCAACGCTGCCCACGGTCCTGACACGCCCACCCTGGGCGCACACCCTGCAGGCACCCTAATGGCAGGCCCCTCTGACCAGCCCCATCCTGCCCCCCCCCCGCCATTGCCCACTCGGGCATTGCTGCTGCTGAGCCAGGCCACCCGGCCCACGAAGGAAGGGAACAAGAGGATGAGGCAGGGCCATGGATGCCGCTGGCTGGCACCCAATGCGACCACAGCCATGCTCGTCCCTGGAGCACGGGGGCTGCCGAGCTCTCGCCTCCGGGTCTGGGCTCATCTGGGTGGGGTTGGGGGGCGGCAGCTGTATAAGCTAAAGCACTGGACACACGGGGGTCCTGGGAGCCAGGTGGGAGCTTCACCACAGAGAGTCTGATTGGAAGGGCCAAGGAGCTGGACCCATTGCCGAAGTCCGTGTGAGCCGTGGTAGGCTGGGAAGCAGGGAGGTCATCTACAGTCTGCAAAGAACACCGTGCGGTTGGCACACAGTAGGTGCTCAAGAACTTGTTCGTTGAATTGATGAGTGGGTGGAGAGGGGAATGGGTCCAGAGTCAGATTAGAGCCAGGGCCATCAGTAGGGGCCCGTCCGCCATCCCAGCTGGGGCAGGTGTGACGTGGCTTAAGTGGCACAATGAGAGCAGAGAGGAGTGGAAAGGTCAACACTGAGCCGGAGGCAGAGGGAGGACTCCAACCCGGTGTATGGGAGGGAGGTGGAAGGTAGGGGCCACAGGCTGCTGGACTGAGCGACGGGGGGAGGGGGGGACAGCTCCTCACTGCAAGGAGCAAGTCTCAGGGGATGACAAGTGTGTTTAGGGGCAATGGGTTCTAGTACCTGTGGAACAGCCAGTGGACGTGAGCACTGGGCAACCAGGTCTCCAAGCCCGGAGCCATGTCCAGCCTGGAGAGATCTGGGCAGGAAGCACTGATCTGGGAACCATCAGATTTAGCGAAGAGCTGAAGCCATAGGGTCGGTGTCATCTTGGGGAGGACAGGGCAGGAGGTCCAAAAGGGCCCTGAGCCACCTGAGACCAGGGGCAAGACCAGGAAGTTCTCGAAGGTGCAAGGAGAGCTCCCTGAGGTGGGGGATGGTCAGTAGCATGAGCCGTTCCATCTGGTCAGGTGAGGTTAGGATAGACTCATTTTGACTACTTCCACACTGAAGTGCTTCCTACTCCCAGAGGGGCAGTTCAGAGGGGGGTCCTCAGACTCTGGCCGGCTGAGGAGCAAAGCAGGAATGAAGGAGCAGGGAGTAGAGAGAAGACCCCACAGGAACCTGGCAGAGAAGGGGAAACGAGCTGTAGGCAGCCCTGAGAAAAGGATCTGGGGAGTGGGTGCAGACAGGAAGCGATAGGGCAGCCAGGACTGGAAGGGAGGAGGTGAGGACACAGGTGAGCAGGGGCACTGCCTGAGGAAGAGCAAAGCCTGCAAAGACAGGAGGCCTGGACGGAAGGCTAACAGAGAGGCTGGCTGCACAGGAGGGAGGGCTCATTAAGGGGAAGTCCTGCCTGAGCCTTTTGAGTCTGAGGCCAGGCTGTCTCTGAGAGGGAGAGAAGGGGGGTGGTGTCAGGGTCTGAGGAGGGTGGGGTGTGTTGTAATGGCCATCAGAAGGGACAGGACAGGCCACTGGCCAGGCTTGGAGAGCATTACCAGGAGCCCAGCTGAGGCTGGAGACCCAAAGCAAAGCAGTGGGTGTCCAGAGCCAGCCAGGCCCAGGTAGAGCCGGGAGGTGGGGACCAAAGGCCCAGAAGCCATGGGGTTAAGTCAGGAGTCAGCCAGGCTGGAGTGTGGGCCCTGCAATGGGTCAGGCGCTGTCCTTGGCCCTGGGAGTGGAACAAAGACAAGAACTGTGGAGTTGGAGATGGCCAATGAACAAAAGTAGGCAGACAGCAGGGCCCAGAGGGCTCCTTGTGGTCAGACAGCGCATCCGGGGGTTCTGATGTGGAAAGGGAGTACCTTAGGGTAGGGGCTGGCCGAGGCATGGGCAACTTTCAAAGAATTAAATACCCAGTGGCCCCAGCACCTCTAGAAAGATTAAACATGGTCAGGGCTGCCTTTCCTACAACCCCAACCGTTTTTCCTCCCTAGGGCCCCTGCGAGAAAACCTAATTTGTTCTTTTTGTTTTAATTGTGGTAAAATACATATAATATAAAATTTGCTGTATTAATCATTTTTAAGTGTACAACTCGGTGGCACTGATTTGCATTCACGATATTGTACAACCATCATCCCAAACAAAAACTCTATACGCGTGAAGCAGTCACTCCCCATTCTCCCTGGTAACATCTACGGTACTTCCTGTCTGTCTGAACTCGTTCTCTCTCGATACTCCACGTCAGTGGACTCATCCAGTACGCATCCTTTTGTGTCTGGCTTATACGGCATCGTGTTTTCCAGGTTCAGCCATGTTGTAGCGTGTGCCAGAACTTCACTGCTTTTCGTGGATGAGTAATATTTCATCACAGAGATACACTCCTTGTGTTTACCCGTTCGTCTGTGATGGACACTTGCACTGTTTCTGCCTTTGTGTATTGTGAATCACGTTACCATGAACATAGGTGAACAGGTGTGTGTCTGAGTATCTGTCTTCAGTTGTCTTGGGTATCTTCCTAGGAGTGGAATTACCGGATCGTACGATAATCCTGCTCAGCTCTCGGAGGAACCCCGCACTGTTTTCCACGGCAGCTGCGCCCTTGTACATTTCCACTAACAGTGCACGAGGCTTCTAAGTCCTCCACATCCTTGCGTCTTTCCTACTACAGCCATCCTGCCGGGTGTAAAGTGGCATCCGGTGGTTTTGATTTTCACTTCCCTAGTGACTAATGAGGTGGAGCAGGTTTTCGCTGGCCATTTATGTGTCTCCGAAGAAGTGTTTATTCAAGTCCTTCACGCGTTTAAAATTGCGTTGTTTGCCTTTTTGCCGTCGAGTTGTAGGAGTCCTTTACGTATTCTGGACATTCATCCCTTATCAATATGTGATTTGTGAATATTTTCTCCCATTCTGTAAGTTGTCTTTTCACTTTCTTAATAATGTCCTCTGATGCCCAGAAGTTTTTTATTGTTGTGAAGCCCAATTAAGCTATTTTTTCTTTCGTACCTCATGCTTTTGGTATCATATTGAAGAATCTGTTGCCAAATCCAAGGTCATGGTGATTTTCTCCCATGTTTACTTTGAGGAGTTTTATCATTTAAGCTCTTTTATTTAAGCCATTGATCCTTTTTGAGTTAATTTTTTTGAAGATTTATTTATTTATTTATTTTGAGAGAAAGAGAATCTTAAGCAGACTCCCTGCCGTGCGCAGAGCCCAACACTGGATTCGATCCCACAACCCTGAGATCATGAGCCAAAACCAAGAGTCGGATGCTTAAGCAACTGAGCCACCCCGGTGCCCCGAGTTAATTTTTGTATACGGTATGAAGTAGGGGTCCCACTTGATTCTTTTGTATGTGGATATCCAGTTGTCCAACACTATTCTTTCCCCATGGAATAGACTTGTAATCCTTGTCAAAAAAGTCAGCTAGCCATAGGCATATAAATTAATTTCTAGACTCTCAATTCTATTCCACTGGCCTATGTGATTCTTATGTCACTACGACACTATTTTGATTACTATAGTTTTGTAGTAGTTACGTTTTGAAATCCAGAAATGTGAGTCCTCCAACTTCGTTCTTTCGTTTTTCAAAATTGTTTTGGCTATTCTGGGCACCTTGCAATTTCATACGAAGTTGAGGACTGGCTTTTCCATTTCTACAAAAAGCTGTTGAAATTGTATAGGGATTGTGTTAAGTCCATAGATCGCTTTGGGTAGTACTGACCATGAGCAGGGGCTGCTACAGCCGCCCGGATGTCTACCCACCTGGCTGGCCCCAGAGTCGGCCGAGAACAGACGTGTAGCTCTGGGGCCAGTGACTCAGCTGGTCAGCACTACTTGATATGTCCAGCCCCCCACCAAGGGTAGCCCTCAGCCTAGCCCTTGTGCCTCTGGCCCTCTCCTCCTCCTTCTCTGCCTGGAGGAAAAGCAGCACCGGCTGCCGGTGGCAAGGCACTGGGCTCCCACAACCCTCATCCAGGCCCTGACATAGCACACCCCTCCTGCTCCCCAGGTGGCGGTCAAGAGTGGCCTGGACGAGCTGGTGAGCGACCTGCTCCAGGAGGCCCACACTGACCTGGAGAGGGTCCGCGTGATCTGGATCTGGATCTGCCACCACATAGGTAGGCCCACCTGTGGTGCCACTGGCTCTAGGACTCCCTTGATGCCACTCCCTGCAGGACCCTGTTTCTAGGGGAGACTCTCTGGGATTCACTTGACCACCATACGGTGTGTATGGAGTGAGATGGACAGTGGAGGAGAAGGGTTCCCAGATGGCTAGGGAAGACTAACCAAGGAGGGTAAAACTCACCATGTATTAACAGTCTCCATGAAGGGTCTTTGGGTGGGGAATCCCCTGTAGCCATCTGCTCACAACCAGTGACTAGAGCTAAGGCTCTTTACCCAGCAGCAGCATTCCCTCAGTCCTGGCTTCCTGGTAAACCTGCTGCACAGACCTGAGAACCCAGGACAGAAGGTCATCTCCAAGAAGGATGGGGAAGGTTCATAGCTATTGGGAAGTTATTGCAACACCATGGTTTCTTAAAGCACCAGTGCCAGGAAGAGTGGCCTCACCTCTCCCTCTCTCTGTTCCCACACCCGTGATCTCAGCCCTGTCTCCAGGCACTCAGAGCAACCTCAGGGGATCTGGGCCTGTGCACCTGTCCCCAGCTCTGCACAGGACAGCCTTGGGAGTCTGGCTAGGTCAAGCCAGGCCCTACGGAGGTTGCTAGGGGGATGCTGGATACTGCTCCTTGCAGTCAGTGGAAGAGCGAGGTGGTGGGGTGGACTTCTAGCATTTTCCCTGTGACCTAACAACCAGCGGGGGGCTCTCCTGATCTGCTGCCCCTGGGCTTTTCCTTTGTCCTCCCAGAGCAGCAGTGAGGGATGCAGCTTAGAGGATGAACTCACCTGACACAGGTAGGGTATCTGACCACAGGGCCCGAGAGGCCATTTCCTCCCTCCCCAACACCAGCAGCTCTGTTCAGCCTGGGCCTTAAGGGGGCAGATCAGAAAAAGAACATTAGGTAGGACTTCATTTACTGCCTGCCACCCTCACACATGTTCCCTTTGTACCCTCAGTGGCCACAGCAACTCCTGCCTCGGGGCCTTCCCGCAGGCCTGAGGCTCTCTGTTAGCTAAGGACGGACTGTTCAGCGATAGCTCAGAGCACCCCCTGTGGGTCAGGGTGAGGTCTTGGGGGTGGGGGCCACGCAGGGATGGGAGAGCAGCCTCAGAGGAACTGCTGAGCCGTGTGGTGGGGAGGACAAGGGCAGGGCCCCCACCCCCTGGTGCTGTCTCAGCCCCCTTCCCTTCCAGCCTCTCTTCAGAGGCCTAACGATCCAGGCAGCCCGCTCTGCCGATGCTTCGATGCTTCGCTCTTCCTCTTGCCACCAGCACAAGGAGGTGACATTTCCCAGAGCTCGCCCTGGCTGGGCCCTGGTTCCCTTCAGCCTGCGGTTTTTTCCGGGACCTGAGGGAGGCCTGCCCAAACAGTGTTGAAAGCACAGCGGAGGGCGGGGGCGGTGCCGCAGGCCTCGGACCCCCTCTCCTCTGCACCAGCGTTGGTTACCTCCTGGGACCTGCTTGCTCACAGCCTCCTCTGCCCTCCAGAGTACGACGTCGAGGCTGCCCAGGAGAAGGACCGCCAGGCCTTCAAGCCCACCGACATCCTGCGGACCCAGAAGACCAATTGCGATGGCTACGCTGGACTCTTTGAGAAAATGTGCAGGTACGAGAGGCGTCCCAGGGAAGGCAGGCAGTCCCAGGCCGACCACCAAGACCCCTCCCGCCTCCCCTTCCAAAGTGCTGCGTACCTTCGCCCCCATGCCAGACCTGAAACTGGAGTTTGCAAACTCTGCTCTGGAATCCAAGTGAGTCCTGAAAAGGTCAATTTCTCCCTTTTTAACACCAGCATAATTGACTTTGCACCATCTGCCGGGCTTCGCCATGCATTAACATAATGGCAGATGAGTGCACAGAGATAATTTGGTTATAAAAGGCCCCTTTTCCACCTTCTCTGATCTCTGCACAGCTGAAGGTTAGAAGAATGGCAGGTCTGGGAACAGTAGGACAGTGGCTGCTGACGCCAAGGGGACTGTGAAAGCCTGTCCTCAGGGCTGGCACCAGGGCCCTCTCTCAGGGGAAACAGATGATCTCCTACCTGAAAAGATCTGTCAGTTGGAGAAGCTGAATAACTAGGAAGCAGCTTTTCTCTTGGAGGTTTTGGGCTCCATTTTCATTGCTCTGGGAATGAGCTCCTGGCCATGTGCCCCGGTGGGTGACAGCAGGTAAGGAAACCACTTGTGTGCGGAGGCCCCTTTGTGGCTCTAGGTGACCTCGAGACAGACTCCAGGCCGGCGGAGGCCCGCCGACCCCACAGCTTCCCTGTCCACTCTCTGAGGTCAGCTAGGTTCCTGGGGAAACAGTCAGGCAGCCGGGGAAGCCACTGAAGAGCCTTGTCCCCAGGGAGATGGACAGGCTCTGCCCACCGTCTCTGCCGGCCTCTGGGTCTTCACGGCACCCACGTCGGCCCACCAGGACTCAGGCGGCGATTCATCAAACTAAGTGCAGCAACGGGCACTCAGGAGTCGGCACATGGCCGTTGTGATGTGTCGGGGCTGCGCAGGCAGCCCAAGGCATCCTGCTCCTACAGACATGTAGCCCATTCCTGGCCTAACGCCCCGTTGTTCGGCCCTCCCACCCCCCAATAGCACCAGCAAGCGTCGACATGTGCCCGCTCCCAGACTCCTGCTTGCCCCCTGCCCTTCACATCCCCCACCTCCATGCCCCACCCCTGAGACCACCGTCCCAGAGGCAACCAGGACATGTCAGGCTGCAACAATGCTAGTCCCTCTGCAGCCCATCTGCTCCACCAGCACGGGCCGTGCCTCCCACCCCTTACGTTCCTACCCCTGCTCCAGACCCAGGCACCCCAACCTGCCTCGGGGCCTCTCCAGGAACCGAGATCCTCACTGGCCCTCTGCCCAAACTCCCTAGGCCCTGGATTCCTTTACAAGACCACAGGCTCACATTGTCCTGTAAAGTCCTCCAAAATCTGACCTCCAGCACCCTTCCAGCCCTGCACCCTGTGGCACAGGTTCCGTGTCCTCAAGCTCACTCCGCTGCCTTCTCTCTAATGCTCCTTCCGGCCCCATTCCTGGATGGCTCCCCCTCCCCCACGTCCCCTCCCTTGATGTCATCAGCACACTGTATACACGGGCTCCTGGCTTGCCTTATGCTTTTATTTAATAACTTTTCCAAATTAAAAAAAAAATACTTCTTAATTATAGATAACTTATAAAATGCACAGAAACAAAAAGAAGAAAATTAGGTCACTCTGACCACTTAGAGATAACACTTAACATTTTGTCACCTCCTTTCCCAGACTTTGTTCTATCATGTACGTGTTACCTGTGCTGATTTTCCCTTATATATCTTGTGGGTCTAACATGTCTTTTATGTGTCTTCAGCCACTCTCTCTGTTTCTGCTTCTCCTATGAACACCTAACTCGGAATCCTACACACCATAGACCCATGATGACAGGAAATAAGATATTCCCAGCAGATTTGTATGAAATGGGCCTTCCTCTCTTTTTAAATCATGGACAAACCCTCAGTCTGTTTTCAGCTCTATTTGTGCCTGGCATCTTTCAGAGTGTAATTTTCATCTTAGTTGGCCAACTAATTTTTCAGTCATAGGATTTTTCAGTCATAGGATTTTTCAGTCATAGGATACATCCTTCCTTATCCAGTATAAGCCTTCCAAGCATGGTGCAGCAGGGTGCCAGACTGAAAGCCAGAGAGATGTTTGCAGTCCTCTGCTCCCCCATCCTTAATTTCCAGTCCTTGATGTACCACTTGTTAATTCTGTTCCTTTGGAAAGGCACTGAACTTCTCAGAGCCTTGGTTTTCCCATCTGTGCATGGGGACCATAGTGCCTGCTGGCCATGCTAGGACTAAGTGAGAACATGCAGTTTGGAACTGGCTCACCTGACTTTGGGATTGCTGGGTTTGTTTGGTTTTTTTTAACCTTGCCTGTCTTTCTTGAGTATGGGAAAACTATTGCTCTGTGGAACTTTCCTGCAGACGTACATAGACTCAGAAAATTGACACTTGCCTTGAGTGAACCTGTCAGGTTTTTGGCCTGATCCAGAGGCCCTCTTCTGGCCTGCAGCTGCTCATTAAAACACATCCCAACATTTTGCATCATTTAAAGCTGGGTTCTAACCTGGCAGTTAGCATGTGAAAAACTCTGTACGCTGCTCAGTTAACGGTAGCTCACGGTTCCCTGGATCCCTTTAACTTTGGCTTTAAAGATCAGTAACCTCGCCCATGTATCACTTTCCTAATTCCCCTACCTTCCAAATAATTGCCGAAGGTTTGGTAAATTCATTAGCTGAGTCCCTAATAACAGAAGACATGTAATCCACACTTGCTGATTTATCCCGGCTCGGTTGTCAGGGTGGCCTCTTAGCAAGAGTAGTACCCACACGGCCACTGTTACTTCCGCCCGTCCATTCTGCCTCCTTGCAAGGGCCTCATTAAAGACTGATTGAATAAAGTAATTCGGTGGGGAACTCGGATATTTTTGCAACATCCTTCCATTTCCTCATTGTCTTTCCCAAGTAATGGATGTGAGTTGTTTTTTGTTTTTGTTTTTTGGTTTTTTTGTTAGTGCTATTGCTTATAACTGCTGGTCTGGTTTCTTTCGGACTTCCCATCATCCAGTGTTAATGACCCTTCTTTGCCTCAGCCTTCACGAATTCTGCTTAACCTCCTTGCAGGGGCCAAGCTTCATTTCCCAGAATCCTGCCACCAAGTCAGCCTCCAGTACAAGCCCTCCCCTGTTATCCCCACTCTGGCACCACCAGCTAGCAGAGTTTCCAGAGACATTGGGGGAAGCCAGAAGCTTATTACCAGTTTGAGGCTTTGATGCCGAGGAGACTGGTTGTCCCCAATCGGATGTCAGCCTGTTCTCCATCCATCCTCCCGCCGTCACAGACAGCAAGAGCAGGAGCAAGCTTCTGCTCAGCATGATGTCCCAGACGATCCCAACACAGCAATTGGTTCCAAAGGCCCCAAAGGCTGGGGAGTGACCATCCCACCCTCTAGGGAGAGGCTGATACCCTGGATAACCTGAAGTTATCCCCAGATCTGACTTTGTCATATCAAGCCTCTGAAAGGGACATCTGAATTCCCCCGCCCTTGTAGATACGACAAAGGCTAGTGCTTGCAGAGATGAATGATGTCACTAGAACAAACCATCCTTTAATTTCCCCCCACCCATACATTTATAAAAGAAAACAGGTCTTTGCGTACGAAAGGGCTGGGGCCATACAAAGCCTCCTGAACTGTGTGCGCCAGATACAGGGCTTCAGAGTGAAAATAATTACTGCCATTAGAGTTACTGACCTCACCATTAAGGGTGTTGCAAGAAAAAGGAAAGGGGACCATACAGCAGAAACAGAGGCACCGTCAGATTTACAAGAAATCAGCTATGTAATTTGTGAAACATAAGCCATGGTTATGCTTGTCCTACAGCAGTATAGAAATCATAAAATCTGGGGGACACCTGGGTGGCTCAGTTGGTTGAGCGGCCAACTGTTGGTTTTGGCTCAGGTCATGATCTCAGGGCCATGAGATCAAGCCCCGCATCAGGCCCCGCCCTCAGTGAGGAACCAGCTGGAGATTCTCTCTCTCCCTCTCTCTCTGCCCCTCTCCCACCCCAGCTCATGAGCTCTAAATACATAAATAAATAAATAAATAAATAAATAAATAAATAAATAAATCTTTTAAAAAAAAAGAAATAGAGAAAAACCACAATATTTTCATCAAGGTACAAAAAAAAGAGCCTGCTTCTTTGCATCTCGCATTGGCTATGTCCCTCCCTCCCTCTCTTATCTTCTACGTGGCTCACACACCCTGGAGAGGTGATGGGGGTTGGGCGGGCACACTATGATGAGAGCCTGATGCCTGCAGGGCACGTTGCCCACACCAGACAGCGCGGCCACCCTGCTGGGGCCTGGCAGTGGTGTGGCTAACATAGCATTACACAGTTCCCACGGCAGGACCCGGACCATGCGTGTATACAGTAATAGTCACAGCCCGGATCCGCCACCTCCTCCATTGAGACCACTGGTGTTGGCAACTGAAAAACTACCAAAAGTAGAAACCAAGACGCTGCAGCCTGAGGTTGTTAGATAGATGTCCTGGGATGATTCTGGGGGCTCTAGAATGGCTGGTCAGATCTCATTAGGAGGTGGAAACATTTCTCATCTTCTGCCCCTTCTTCAGTGCTCTCCTAGATCTTTCCAGGTAATTCCTCTTCCTTTGGGTCCCCTGAAAGGGCTGTGTGCCTCACTAGCATTTGAGTGACGGTTCATCTGTTTGCCTCCCTTGCAACGATGAGCACACCTAGGGCAGCCAGTGAACTTTCCATTCAGAACACTGTAGTAGGCCAGTGTATTTACCGTATGATAGGATAGGATATGTGATATTATTCCCTGGTGCCCGGGACAGTGCTTTGCCCAAAAGTCAGTGATCTTTCGACGACAGGAAATGGTTGTGGGTCATCCTGACTAGCAACCGGCAGCTGGAATTACTAGTCCCACAATTTTGCATGAGAATTATGGATTATTAACAATAATGCTTCACACTATGACTTCTTTGTCCAATTCATCTTGCGCATTGCTGCCGGGGAGTAAAATACCCTCATATCATGGTCGAGCATGGCCTAAGCTCACAGCTAAGTTTCTTTGTTCATCTTTATTCTGCCCCAGGCATTCCCCATGGCCTTCCCCAGCTTCCCTTCAACCTGCCATAGGAGAATCAACTCCCTGAGATCATTTAATGCCAACCTTTCTTTTTGCCCATGATGGGCCTGGCAAGGTCACCCTGGAGGCGACCATACAGCTGAGACTGAGCCCAGATCCCCTGATTTGGCCCAGAGACCACCCATTGAGCCACCCATTTCTGCCGCCTTCCGCTCTTCCCAGGCTTTGGCTCGGGCTCTCACTGCTGCTCCCCCACTTGGTTCTCAAAGCCTACCTCCACCTCTTGATGGAAGCGTGCAGCGCTCCCCTTCCTTCCTGGACTACAGGGCACTGTGAGCAGAGGGCGGGCCTCAGTGGGCAGCACGTCCAGAGGCCACAGCTCCCCTCCGTCAGCTCACCTTACCGTGAAATTGTTCCCAGGACTGAACCTCCCTCCGCGTGCGCCTGGAAATGGATGCACGCAGACGTTTCTGGCAAGAAAGGAAAATAACTCACCGAAGAATGTAATTTCAAGTAGTGTTTATGGCTTTTTTCCAATTCTAAAAGTAACACATAATCATTACTGAAAATTTAGAACATCTAGAGAAGTTTAAAAAGAAAATTGCAATCGCCCATAATCGCATTACTAGACCAGGTGCAGGCAGCCTGTCTCACTCTGCCCTCCTCCTCTGCCTCTCGCCCTGCACACACACACTCTCTCAGACCTTGTGCCGATGGCAGGGCTTCATAGGCTTTTGTCAGTTCATATTGTGTCAGGAGCGTGTCTTACCTCACACTTGTTCTCACTCACTCTGAGTAGGTGGAGCGCCGCCCCCTAGGGAAGCCCCCCAATCCGCACCTCCATCCCACCCTTCTGGCCTTGCTCTCGCCCCTCCCCCTCTGCCACCTGTTTTCTCTAAGACTGTAAACACATTCAATTCTGACCCCCAGAAGCATCCCCTCACCCCGTCTGCAGCTAATGAGGCAGGGGGCTCTCTAGGCATGCCCACTGCACTTTCTCTCCCCAACTCCCCCACTCCTCAGCCCCCCACCCTCACCCTAACCCTCCCACCTCCCCCCCACCCCTGGGGCTCCTCCTGGGCCTGCTGCGTCCTGTGCCTCCTGTCTCTGGGCTGCCCTTCTGCTCCAGGAATAGGCTTTGGCCTTTATCAGCAGAAAAACCTGACGTCAGAATCCCATCCCTCTTGCTCTCTGCCCCCATTCCCCAAGTGCTCCTGAAATCCTTCCCAGAGGGCCTCACAGGTCTGTTCTGATGGCATGTCTCAGACTGCCCGGGACGCCTGGCCCTCCTTCTGTGAAGCTGCGTGTGGAAGGGCAGGCCTGCACCCCGCGGAGGAGGGAAGCTCGGGCAGACATGGGAACAGGACACTGTTCGGGTGAAGCAGGGTGGAAATATGGGAACGTGCAGGCCCCCCACTTTGCTTCACTGTTTCTCTCAACAAATGATAAGTAATATTTAATCCATATTCTAATGGTTAATTAAACATACTTTTTGGGGGTGCCTGGGTGGCTCAGTCGGTTGAGTGTCTGACCTGATTTCCGCTCAGGTCATGATCTCAGGGTTGTGAGATGGAGCCCTGCCCAGCGTGGAGCCTCCTTGAGATTCTTGCTCTCTCTCGCTCTCTCACTCTCCCCCGTCTCCCCGCTTGCTTGTAGGCATGCATTCTCTCACTCTCCAAAAAAAAAACAAAAAGATTCAGAAACAAAAGTTTTTATAGGGAAAATTTCCTTGTTCCTATAATGAATGTGAAGCCGTTTTCCCCATTAGCCTGAGAGGCTCCATGGCCCTCTTGTTGAGAGCACTGGAGTCTGCAGGCCTGGTCCACAGAAGGCCCCCGGCCACCAGAGGCCACCAGGCCCGGCTCCGAGCCAGAGTACAGAACTGGTGCATCTGAGGCGAGCGCAGAGGCAGCAGGGCAGCTGTGTGATTCTCAGAGAAGCCCCACTGAAGGGGCCGCCATGAACATCCTGGACAGCACTACTCTACCAAGCTGCCGGAAGTGAAAGGAAAGTCTCTTAAAGAAGGAACGCCTTTTTCTAATTCACACAAAGACCCCCAGGAGAGCTAGCGCAGGACGTCCCGTGGGTCAGAATAGCAGTCCAGCCTGGTAACTGCCATGGCGAGGGCAGCGCAGCTGAAGGGGAAGGCCAGCTGGTCATGGAAGGCCTCTCGGGGCTCTTGCTTTGGCCTTGGGGTGGCGCCTCAGGGTTTTGGCTACCAAGGCCCGCATTGTAGCTTGCCCACGATTTCTGTGGTCCCCATAGGTGACCATCATCCATCCCCCACTGTCCAGGCCACAGAGAGTGGTGCCAGCGTGGTCGTAAGCAGTGGGGGAGCACACTGTCGAGAGGGCCAAAGAACTCAGGCTGACTGGTCAACATTTCCACCCCTCAAAGGACACCTATAGGGGACGCTGACTGTGGCCAGGGCAGTCAGTCAGCCCATGACCTGAATGCACTATGGTGGCGCTGGCAGGCAGACCTGCCCAGCTCAGGAATGGACACACTGGCTGGCCCGCCCCAGCTGTCCCTACACAGATGTCTGAGAGCAGGACATCATGGAGAGAGTGGGGCTCGGCTTTCTTCTGCACCCTCACGTCCAGTGCCCCTCCCTGACACCTCGCCCGTGTCACCTAGACCCAGCTCCTCAGGCACGTGG
Source organism: Ursus arctos (assembly GCF_023065955.2). NCBI lineage: Eukaryota > Metazoa > Chordata > Mammalia > Carnivora > Ursidae > Ursus > Ursus arctos. The sequence goes on from NW_026622875.1 coordinate 27,490,419, forward strand.
TTCGGGCTGCTCTGGTTCTTTGAGAACATCATCCTTCCTAGGTTTCCATGTTCTTGGGGTGATCCTCGCCTTGCACCCACCGTCCTCCTGAGTGGCTGCAGGCAGAGCACTCAGAAGAGTTCTGTCTGAGGAAAGACGTTTCGGAAGTGATTTGCTTGGTCTCCAGGGAGGAGCAGGCAGTGGGGACTGAAGCCAGTCTGTGTTAGCAGGGCCAGCCAGCCCCGTGTCCCCCGGCCCCCCGGCCCTGGAAATAACAGTCCTCAAGCTGTCTGTATGGGACTGTGGGAAAGGCAGGGAAGAGGAAAGGCGCGGAGGGACTGACAGACAGCAGACATGCCTGAGGCCTGGGGCTATAGACAGACTTACGGGGGTCAGGGAGCCCCAGCAGGAGCCATCTCCCAGAACCCCTGTCCTGCCCCCAGGATCGCCGGAGTGCAGTGCATGACGGTGCCTGGCTACTCCAAGGGCTTTGGCTACCAGACGGGGCAGAGCTTCTCTGGGGAGTTTGACCACGCCTGGAACGCCGTGTACCTGGAGGGGAGATGGCACCTGGTGGACAGCACCTGGGGCAGTGGCCTGGTGGATTCTACCACTTCCAAATTCACCTTCCTGTAAGTACAAATCTCAGTGCTGTTGGGGGTCTGGCTGGTGGAAATGAGGGAAGCACGAGGTTGAAGGAAGCAGCAGGTAGAGAAGGCCAGGTGGGAGGCCAGGGAGGGCCAGGGTGGCCTCTCTTTGCTGCTGGCCACTCCCACCCTTCCTCCAGCTCTGAAATGAGCTAGCTCCAAGCCAATAGGAAGGGCCCAGACCTTTTGTCACCTCACCCTCCACTGACTAAATCCCTCCTCTGGCGCCCAAGTGCTGAAAGCCCAGCACTTCCCCGCAGGCCATACAAGAGAGGAAGGCAGAGCTGAGAAGCTGCTTGATGTCTGTAGATTCCCTCCAGGCCTTTGACTCACTGGCTATATTCCAACACAGGGACGCCAGAGTTCTCTTCCTGGTGTCTGCTTTCCCCAGACATCAGGGCTCCTCCCCTACCTCTCTGGGCCAAATGCAGCCACATCACATCTCTGAGGAAGGGGTTATGGTTTGTAGGAAGGGGGGCTGTGGGAGCAGAGTCACTGTGAGCCACGGTGGGGCGGGGTGCTGGGGTGCAGGGCGCTGGAGCACGTTCTGTTCTCCAAGGCTCTGGCCAACTATGCTTAACCCAAAGCCATGACATTCATCCTGGATCGTAACATCTCTCGGCAACTCAGATTCCTTTTTATCCAAAAAAATGAGAGCCTTGTCTCTGATTTTTGTAGTTTAAATCTCGACAGGCCTGCACACAGGCCAAATACAAGCTAAGAGCGAAGCATTAGCTCAGAAGAGTCTCCCTGTTCTTTTCTGGATCCCCATCACTAACCTCTAGAGAGCCATGTCTCATTGGCCCCAGGGACCACAGGAGGGCTGCTCACCCAGGACTCTCCCTGCCTGCTGTCCCTCCACACTGCTGGCTGGCACCTGGTCCATGGGTTCTCTACTGGGCTTTGAGAGTAGGGGGAGCCCATTTCCCACCTGGACGCAGCTCCACGTGGAGTATGGCCTTCTCTTAAGAGGAGCTGCAGATCCTGCCATGGCCCCTATTTCTGGAAGCAGCCACTGAGGGGCCACCTGCCGTGCCCATGTTAAGAAAGGAGATAGTGCCTTTCCCCATTGGGTTGTCGGCAGGATCCCTCCTGTGGAGGAGCTAGGCAAAAGAAGGCCCCAAAGAGCCCCCTGTGAGCCCCACCGCCTTCTCTACAGAGCTGAGGCCTACTCACCCCGCATGGCTACTGACCAGCTTCCCCCCATCTCTAGCTACAATGAATTCTACTTCCTCACCCACCCCGCACTGTTCATCGAGGACCACTTCCCAGACAACAAGAACTGGCAACTGCTGAAACCCCCTCAGTCCTTGAGGCAGTTTGAGAGCAACATGTATCACAAGAGTGAATTCTACAACAAGGGGATGCTGAGTGCCCACCCAGAGACTTCTGTGATCAAAACAGGTAAGCCCGGAGCAGGTGGCCGGCATGCTGGCAGCAGGGACAGAGCAGCCCGCTCTGTGCCTCAAGGCGTCGGGCCCCCGGGGGACGGACCTGCCAGGGCCCAGCCAGGCCCGCAGCGTGGGAGCTCTGTGCATTACAGACGCTACAAAGGCAGCCAAGGCCATCGGGCCATCAGGGCAGGAGGCGGCCATAGGTCACACTTGCAGGGACAGACCCCTGCTCGCAGCAGCATAAACCAGGAAGGGGATGCATAGGAAGTCCTTGGGTTTCCCTAGGCCCTGAGGACCCTATTTACAGCCCAGGCTGCCAGGGAGCCAGGGCTGGAGGGTCCCCAGCTGGGTGAGTCTCTCCCAGTTCCTGCAGCAGGTAACGGACCACTACAGGCCTGGTGGTCCCCATCTCCCAGGTCGGGTCCCTGACAGACTTCACTAGCCTGCTGTGTTCTCCCAACCTCCTGGCAAAGAGGACATGTTGGACCAGCCAAGCTGGGCTCTGTGTGTCAGTGGTCTAACCAGCTAGTGGGAGAGCCGTGGGGTCTCCCAGGACAGAGGACTGGGGGAGGCTTTATTAGGGAATGGCTGCTGGCTGGGTCCTAGGAGCTGGAAGAGAGCAGGCATCACCATACACAAGGACAGAGGTGCTCTGGAAGGACACAGCAAGCCCTCCAGCGTCTGAACTCAAGTACCGCCAGACCAGGGCTGGCTCCAGAGGCTTTGCCTGCCTTCCTCCATTCCCCTCCCCCTCCAGGTCAGATGCCTGTTGACTCTGCCGGCTTCCCTCCTGGAGGCAGAGTCCAGCCTTTTCCAGCCAATATCCCTGGGAGTGGGAAGGGCAGGACACGTAGCTGAGCTGTCCCCATGGCTGGCCTGGACTGACCTTTGCTCCCCACATCCCCACAGGGGCCACAGGCACCCAGCCAGGTGTGTTTGTGAAGTCTGAGGTTGATGGGGGGCCAGCTGTGTGGGAGAGGGTACAGTTCTGTGGTCACAAGCCTCGCAGGGCTGACTGTGGGGGACTTTGTCTTTTGTGTGTCCAAGGCCCTGGTGCCTGGTCCAGGGCTAGGCACATAACCTGGACACACTGCAGGGCTCAGCACAGCCTCGTCAGTGCACCTACCCCACACCCACACCCACACACTTCAGCGAAGCCCTGTTGGCACCATCTCTGCTACCAGGGGCCCCTATACTCCCAGGGGGGAAGGCCTGAGCTCACATCGGCTGTTAGCACAGAGAGGTCTGCGTGTGGCCTGCAGGTGAGCCCATCCCACACTGTAGAACGATAGGGGCAGCGGGAACACAGGTGTCCCCAAGTTACTTCCAGCCGACTCGTCCCTTCCACCTCACAATGCTTTCCTTAACCAGTCTGCTGAGCTCTCGAGTACTTTTTCTTTAAACTACAAATCCCTGCAGGCTTCTGCTGCTAAAAGGACAGCGTTAGGCTGTGGTCTTTGAGAACGGGTTTCCTGTGCTATCAGATGGGGAGCCTGAACTGTGTGTGGGCCACAGAACCACAGGGAAGCATGGACCAGGCCACACCAACATCAAATTAATGCCACGGAGTAGAACTTGCCTTTGCAAGAGAAACAGAAATGTTTCTTAATATGTAGTAATCTCGAATTTGATTCCATATTCGTGATGCGTATTTAAAGAATATTTCTTTGTTGGAGCTAGTTTTGTCAAGAGTGGGGATGGGAAGAGAGCAGAAGAGGGAAAGAGGTGGGTGAAAAGTGGGGAAGGAAGAGGACAGGGGATGTGGGGGGTGGGGGGTGGGATACCACTGACAGGGGTGAGGGGAGGTGGAGGGAGAGCGGATGCTGGGGAGATCACAGGCTCCCACAGAGTCCCCAGAGTCGCCAGTCTTTCTTGAAAGTCTTCTAGCCGTTCAGCTCACCTTCGCAGAGAATCTGCTGGGCCAGGCACTCTGGTGAGGCCCGGGACACACAGGAAAAGACACAGGAGGGCAATTCCCCACAGTGCTCACCCCTGCAGGGAAGACAGACATGGCAGAGAACTAATTCAGTACAAGGGTGCTAAGTCTCCTGAAGGAGACGTGGAGCTACAAGAGAGGCTTCCAGGGGCTCTCAACCTCACCTGGGCAGCAGGGTGGAGGGGAGGCTTCTAGCAGTCAGATGTTATGCTAAGGTCTTATCAGGTTTGGGGGAAAGCGGTGGAGGGAAGGACAGGTGTGAGGGCTGTGGGGTATGTGGGAGAATGCCTTGTGGTCCCAAAAAGGAGGGTCCTGACTCAAGCCAGACAGGAGGGGACAGGACTCTCACTGGTCTCCAGTTTGATGGTGACCCACACAAGTGAACCCAGGAGCGACTAGGTAGATAATTTCCCAGGGCCCTCGGGTGGCCCCGTGGAAGTGCTGGGTGGCAGTCCACATCAAAGGAGAATTCCGTGGGATCTCACAGCCAGCCGGGAAGCAAGACGGAACAGGACGGGGCCATGAGCAGCTGAAGGCTGAGACAGCTTCTGCCCACTGAGTTGGCTTAGAAGAGGAAGCCAGGGGAGAGGAGAGATTCAACCAAGAGAGAGTGGTAACAAGTCTGTTGTTCCTGGGCACTTTCCTTTGGCGGTTACCATGGGACAGATGTCCCATAGTGGCTGGGGGCAGTGGAGGAAGAAGGTAGACAAGACCACACCAAAGCACCAAGCATCCCACCAGTAGTAGAGCAGAGAGGGAAGGAATGGCAGCAGAGGCAATGGGGCGGTGGTGGGCGGGCTGGGCGGGGGCGTGTGGGGGCTGCAAGGGGGAGGAGAGTGCATCCAGGAGGCCACGCCAGCAGCCCGGAGGCTCCAAGGAACTCACCCACTGAAGTCTTTGGAGAGTGGGGACAGAGGCCAGATGAGAGTTACAGGAGAGTTACACGGCAATGGGGAGGGATTCCCTGCCAAGGGAAGGCAGGGAGAGGTTTCCAGAAGAAGCAGTCCGTGAAGAAGCAGAGGGGAGCCGGCAGTGAGTTCCCATCCTTTCCAGCTGCCTGTGGGATTCTCACCAGCTGGTTGGGAGCGAGCACTGAATGCAGGAGCAGAGCAGCCTGGAGTCGGGGCCTTGGGGCAGATTAGAGGGGAAGTCTTGGAGGTACTCATTCGAGAGCCCAGGCATGGCCTCCCCAGCAAGAGCGTTGGACCTCAGACTGGGGAAAGGTTACTAGTGAGCATGGCTCTGACGGTAGTCTGTCTTCCTCCTTTGCACTCCTGTGTGAACCCCAGTGGGGCTGGGGAGGTTGCTGGGACGAGGCGCAGGTGTGGGGCTTCCGAGAGGAAGGGGATTGAGGCTCTGCAAGGAGCCACTGCCCCTCCCCGTGGTCCTGCGAGGCAGGGAGGACCAGGTAGGGGAGTGCTCGTGGGCCGTAGAGCCAGAGAAGTGACCCTGAAAAATAGTGACCAGGACAGAGGAGGATAAAACGGGGGGGCACGGGAGGGGCAGATAGTGGATGCAAGAGGCAGAGACGGGCCAAGCCATAGCCCGAGTGAGAGTCGTGGGGCTGGCGCAGGGGGCAGTGAAGAGGCAGCCCGCCCCTCGAGCTCCGCCTGCAGCAATGAAGCCCTTCCAGCCAGGTTTTAAGGGCCTGTGTTCGCCTGACAGCTGCTGACGCTGTAAAGAACAGATGCTGGAGGGAGTGGTATGAGGCAAGACTTAAGACTGGAAAGAGACAAAGGGTGCCTTTCCAACCAGTCATGGGCCCGCCTTGCCCCGGGCCCTCCCCCTGCTCCGGAATCAGGCTGAGCCTCCGTGCAGCCCTCACCTGAAAAGAATCGCTTGGGTGAGGCAAGCACATACAGCTGGGGCAGGTTTTCTCTTGAGACCCTCAGCTTTCGGCTCGTGCTAAGAGAACCACCGCAGCGGGGAGGGGAGCCCCTCCAGCGGTGCGCCGCAAGGGCTCACGTCGTGTTGGCTGACCTCACCTTGAGTGCTTAAAACCCATCGTGCCGGGGGCGTTCACACCGTCGAAATGGGCAGCTGCTAGAGTCAGGGCTTCCTCCCCAGAGAGCCGCTGTGAAACATCTAGCAGCAAGCAGCGCATCCCGGAGCCACCCCCGCTGACCCTGGCTCTCTCTCCACAGTGAACGGGAAGGCCACCGTCACCATCGAGAGCCGCGCCCCGACGCTCTTCATGTTCATGCTCAACGGCAAGCAGGAGCACGGGCTGCTGAGCCTCAGGAAGGACGGGATGAAGCTGGACATATACCCCCCAACGGTGGGCCCCCACAAGCTGCAGATCTTCGCCAAAGGCAACTCGGACGTCTACAGCTCGGTGCTGGAGTACACGGTCAAGTGCAACTACGTGGACGTCGGTGTCCGGCTGCCGGCGGAGCTGCACCAGCCCGTGGGCCCCAGCTGGTTCTCGGAGCAGATGGGCATCGTGGAGCCCTCGCACCCCGACCCCATCATCCACACGAGCGACGGCCGCTGCTCCGTCAGCTTCGGCGTGGAGGAGGGCGTCAGCGTGCTGGCTTCCCTGCATGGGGACGAAGGCCCCGTCACCGAGGAGACGCAGCGGCGCTACATCTTCCAGCTGCACCGGGAGAAGCGGGTGGAGCTGAAGGTCCAGCTGCCCCAGGCGGGCAAGTTTGCCCTCAAGATCTTTGTCAAGAAGAGGCTGGAGCCGGGCAACTACGTCTTCGTCTTCAATTACCTGCTGTGCTGCCCCAACACCAAGGTGAGCTGGCCCATGTTCCCCGAGAGCTTCGGCAACTGGGGGCAGGACAATGAGCTGCTGGAGCCCCTGTCGGGCGTGCTTCCCGCCAACCGGGATGTCCCGTTCAAACTGAAGCTACACGGTGTTGCCAAAGCCCTGGTGAAGGGGCAGGACACGTGGCCCCTGACCCTGAATGGAGAGGGCTACTGGGAGGGCAGCTGCAGCACGGCCGGCTGCCACGAGATCTACGTCATGGTGCTGGAGAACGCCAACCACAACTTCTACTCCTACATCCTGAAGTACAAAGTGAACGCCCAGTGAGGGCTGGCGCCGCGGCCGCCCCCTCCCAGAGGGCCGAGGCCAGAGCTGCCCAGGGAGGGCCCAGCGCAAGTGCAGAGAGCCCTGGACGCCACCCAGTCTGCATGAAATCACTTCGAGGCCTCTGCCACGGAAGCGGGCATGTTTGTGTCCCCATGGCTTCCCCCGGTTGTGGCCGTGGCCGAGGGGACTGAGGCAAAGGCCCTGTAGAAGAAAAAGGTGCTATGTAAATCCAAGGTATCATAAACTGTACACCACTGCCCAGATGCCCCCTTCTCGTGTTAATGCTGTTGTTGTTTGCATAGGGCTGATGTGGGAAAGCAGGGAGGTTGCCCAGGCAGAAAGCTTTTCACGTGATCGTGAGCGAATTCTCCTCTGTGCCCGAGAGGGACCTGATATGCAAGGCTGAGTCGTCCTGAATCGCAGAGCCCTTTCAGCCCTATCAGTGTTTCTCACCAATTCTGAACCCCAGGGAGGGTTGACTACCATTTTTCCCCAGACCTGACCATCTTCTGCACTCCCGCTGCCTCTCACTCTTCAAGAGCCCTAGAGAAAAGAAGGCGTGAGGAGGAAGCTAGCCAGCCCGCGCTTGCTGCAGGTCCACTGTCCCTGGATATGCTGGGAATGTGGCAATAGAAAAGTCAGGAGGGCACTCCCAGGGCCCATTCTTGGGTGCCCTGCGTGGAGGGCCAGAGGGTGAGGGACACCCCAGCAGCCCTGCCACCTGAGTCTAAGGGTGTGAGTTCTCCATCTCTGTGCTCTCAGACGGGCCCGTGGCAGTTCAGTCTAGTGAGTTGGTGGCCCTCCGGGGCCTGCATTTTCACGGGGAGCTTCAAGAGGCTGCTGGGCCCTTGGGGGGGACCTTGTTGATAACCCTAAAGAAAGACCTGGGCAGGGAGGCCAGGCAGGGAGTAGTGCAAATACCATAGTGCCAAGGAGACTAATGAAATCACTCGGCCGGCCCCCAAGGGTCCCTACCAGCAAAGCCCACACCGGGGGACCTCCACCTGCTCTGGGAGCCATTTTGGTGCTTGTCCGCATCCCATCTCCCTTCCTGCCTTTCCCTGCCACGAGAGACCCCTGGGGTCCTGCCTTGCACGCTGGCTCCAGCCCTAGGAACTTCAGCTGCCCAGCTGCCCTCAGCAGCACCTCAGGCCCGTGTTGCCATGGCAACAGCGGCAAGGCTGGCTCCTTTCTGCAAGGGCAGTGGGAGAGGGAAGGAGGGAGAGGCCCTGCGTGGCCACTGCAGCACCCTCCCAGCACGAGAAGCCCCTGCAGGTGCTCCCTGCCTCCTGGCTTCTCAGCTGTGCGGCCCCTCCCGTCTCTGTGCCCTCACCCTGAGAGCTGGCACCACCCTGCGCCCGCTACTGTTCTAAATGTCCTCGGGCTCGACAGCCAGGCCGGCCGGATGCTCACGCCACCTCTGCCTTCATCCTCACGTTCGTGTATTCAGCAAATGTTACCGGGGCACTTAATCAGCATCGGACTCCGTGCTAGACGCTGGAGTTATGGAGGGAACCAAGGGGGTCCTGCCCCTGCCATCTCAGAGCTCAGGGTGCGCAGCAGCGGCCTCCCCCAAATAGGCCTGTCTGAAGTTCCAGGCTCCCAACACTTCATTATCTCCCCAAAGATCCCCGCTGCCACCCAGCTTGAACCTGGCCGAGCCATGTGACAGGGGTGCCCAGCCTCCAGGAGGCTGAGGGCCCTGGAACACGAGGGCAGTACACCATGGGCGTCTGGGCTCTCCCCTGGCCTGTGTCCCGTGCCCTCCGGCAGGCTCTGCCACCCAAGCCTTTGGCACTGTTGTCACTCATGCCTAGAAAATGCACAAAGGCCCCAGAGGCAGAAAACAAGGGGAGTTCTTACACCCTGAAAACAGCCTTTTTTGTTATGAGTTGAAAGAAATGTGCTGGGTTTTATCCAAATAATGAGTGCCTTCTATGACTCATGTCACTCCCTGGACCCAGAGCCGTGGCTAGTCCCGATGAGAACAACGTGTATCTTTTTAAAATAATATAACTGACCAGTACCTTCTGGAGCAGACAGAGGATGCCACCCAGCGCAATAGCAGCTGCCCCAGGAACCAAGACCGGGCCCAGCATCTCCAATGGCTGCAGAGCCACCACGTGCCCCTCCTTCTGCCTTAACCAGCACCCCCCCCACCTTTGTAAAGACAGCTGTAGGCACAGTCAGAAATCACCTGTATTTCTTTCCACTGAAGTAAAAATACATGAAATGAAATCCAGTCTTCATGAATTTTTACACGCATGCTGCTCAGGGTAGAATTCAGAGTTGCATTTTGAAGCCTTTTATTCAAATCCGCATCTTTGTTCCCGGTGCTGGAGTCCCAGCGACTGGTGGAATGGCACGGGCCCCCCCTGGTGCCCAGAACATGGAGCTGCCGGCCAGCCAGTCTGCGAGGCTGAGTCGATTGCCAGGGCTTTTACACAGAACTTGAGAAAGCCTGCTGAGATGTTTGTGTTCGATTCACTGGGTGCTTCCTGGTGTGCACACGGAGCACATCTTTGCCACGTGCAAACTGTGAGGCGAGCTTGGAGCCTGCCTGGCAGGGTAAGAAGAAAAGGCATGTAATACTGGGGAGTGTTTTGCCTGGAAATCACGTCTTGAAACGGAAACACTGGATAGGGGACTGGAAGGGACAGCTCTGACCGCGCTCCTTACTACGCCAGAGAAGGACCGAAACTGATCACACTCAGGGCTTGGGCTGGCAGCCTTCGGGCCACAGGCAGAAGGGTGCAGAAAGTCAGGGAGGGTGCGGGAGTCGGAGGCGAATGGGCTACAACCACAACTGCAATTAACTCCTTTCAGCTCATTATCGGCAGCGCCAGCAGCCCAGCTGGGTCCGCTTCAATCTGATTACGATCATTGTGAGTTCCCCATACGCCGCATTGTCCCACCAGGACAGACTCCTCACAGCCTGCTGAGATTAAAAGGAAATAAATAGATTAACTGAAGCATGAAGGATTTAGGCTAGACATAAAGAACTGTTTCCTGTTTTTAAGCAGGAGGGGCAAGGTGCCAAGAAAGTTTGTGAAATCCTCTTCTCAAAGGACTTGAAAAGTAGAAAAGTTTCCCCAGTGGTCTGGGTTTCAGATGCCATGCTCACTGGAAAGACTAAGTTCTCTCGAAACCAGCTAATCCTTGAAGTACACTAGATCGCCCCCAGCAAACACAAGGTGAGCAGTTTTGCCACATCCTTTGCTGTTAACGATGTGTTCAGAGGTGGTGCGCATCTGTGTCCCACATCAGTTTGGGATCTTTCATTTCTTTTCATTTGGAATAAGGAGCTGGAAATCTTCAGAGGTGATTACTTCTCATAGCGTGTGTGTGTTGAGTTGTGTGGGCCAGTGGCTGTTGAGTATGCTTTCCCCACATTGTTGCTGGTGTTGTTTTTCAATAAAATTTATATTCATTTTTATCCAACAATGTAATTATCGATCTGTTCTTATCACTGCTCTCACAAGGGGGAAAAAATAGGGAAAAAACACTTTCATGTTCAAAGGGAGCCCTAGGGGAAAAAAAAAAAAATCAACGTCCCAGCCATTTGAATGTGATGGGGAGATGCAAATGGAATGTCAGGCAAATAGCTATTTCGCATTAAAGAAAACATAATGAGGTTAGCGCCAGCCCCTCTCTGGCTCACATGCCTTTGAAGAACACGAAGGCAGTGTTTCTTTCATTGAATCTTGTTTAACTTGAAATGTTTCAAGTCAATCCTAATTTCTGTTATTAGTAGAAGAAAAAAATGTACCCAAAATGCCTATCAGCATACTTTTTTTTATTGTTTTGAATATGTATTTCTTGATTTTCATATACATACAGAAACTTTGCAGCAGGTTACCTAAACAGATGATTCATAAATTAGACATTTAGGGAAATAGAGAAAATGAACATCCAGGCACCTCTGAGAAGCTGCCGTAACCATGGAGACCATTCTCGTAGCTGTGGTGTGAAGGACAGAAAGAACTGTGTTCTCAAATCTGGCCTTGTAGCCTCCCTCCCTGCTGGACCCGCAAACGTGAGCCCCCACGTATGTCTCCTGAGGAAAGAAGCTCATGGGTGGACCATGTCTTTAACAGCATATTAAGGAGAAGTCAAAAGAAAGTCTCCCGTATTCATAGGAGGAGGAACTCTTAAATTATTAGAACAGTCTGAGAATGCCAACCCTGAGGCTGGAATGGATGACCTCTAACGTCCCTTCCAGTCCGGAGAGTTTGTGATGCTGTGTCTCTGTGAACAAATGCTGGCAGGTGGTAGACCTGGGATTGTCAGTTTCGGAACATCTGAAGGGCCCTGCTGTGTTAAGAGCCTGCCCTGTAGCCCCCAGCAGACTGCGCTGCTGGCTCCTCTCTTGCCCGAGGGCGAGGGGCTGCAGAAAACCCAGCAGAGGGACCAAAGGGAAAGCAACAGCCCCTGACAGGATGCTGCTTCTCTCTGATTTTGCAAGCAGAATGAAAGAAAACTAAAAGTCAGGCAGTGATCGGGACGCCTTCCCTTAGATATCCCACAGGCATCCCCAAATCAAAAGACATTGAACCGAAGTCCCTTTTCTCCCCCAAATTGCCTCCCACTCCTCCTGGGTCCCCAACACAGTAAATACATCCCCATCCCCCAGGTACCGAAGTCAGTCTCGTGGTGGTCACTGGTGACTCCTTCATTCCCCTCAGTGATGAAATCTGGGCCATTCTGACCCACTCTCCCAGCCCCACATCCACTCCACTCTCACAGCCTTTGTCATAATTCAAGCCCTCATCATCTCTCAGCTCCGCTGCGGTGACTGCTTTCCACGATGACACACGGCCCCACCACCACCACCTCCCCATGTTTCTACTTATAAGAACATCAGGACTATTGTTTGTATTAAGACAAGGTCTCCATGAAAGCCTTCCAGAAGAAGTTCACCATCTCTGGAGAAAGCATAATTTGTGTCAGGTGCTGATGGAAAAGGTGGGTCTTCAAACAAAAACTGGTTTTAACAGAGAGGCAGAAACTCCTCCTTTTTCTGGACTCTGAAGAGGCCAGGTGCTGATGTCTTCACTCCTGGGCGATGCTATGTAGGGCGGCTCATAGCACCACAGCCAAACAGGGACCTGTGACAGGGTGAGTGGTGGAGACTAGCCTGAAGGTTAGTAAGCTACACCTTGTAAATCAGATTATCCACATCCATGGCTCATAGATCTCCCTGTTCTCCTCCTGGAACCAACAATAGTATTGATCATATGTTCAAATGTGCCGGGAGGACTCCCTGGCAAGCAGATGCTGAGACAGAGTTAGGAATGCAGACAGAGTGTTAGAGGGTAATACGTGGGAAAGATAAAGGGGGAGGAAGCAGGATCAGGCAGAGAGAACTTCGGACAGTCGGCTAAGTGTCAGTGCAACAGAAGAGCCCCTTGTTGTGCAGAAATGACCAGGCTCTAGAGACCCTGGTCTGCTCTGTCACTGGCTACGGGCTGACCAGGAAGAGCTTGGCCTCCGTTCAAAAGCTAAGACACACGCCTGGTTTCTGATCCAGGCTGTAAGAAGCGTAGAAGCCATCACTCCCTCCAACAGGTAGAAAGCTGACAAACTGAAAAATCAACAACTCTTCTTATATCTGTAGGAGAAGTGAAGTCACAAGGTAAACCACTGTCCTCCTCCCCAAACTGGAGAGACTGACAGGTGACCCAGAGAATCATACTCACCAGAGCAGAAACCTCCATGGGAAACCATTGCCTGGGTGGGAAAACGGAACTGTAATTGGCAAACTGCTGGGGCTCAATGTGGACAACATTGAGAGTTGAAAACTCTCCAGGGGCACCCAGTCATCAGGACCCCCACATTTTTGTGAGTTTATGTCTTGGATCTCTACCAGGTCTCACAGTGAATATCAGAGAAAAATCTCCTCATGCTTCTGGGGTGAGGGGGATGGATCCATTTACAAGCAGAAAATTAGTAAGGACATAATTGAACTCAACACCACCCCCAAACTACTAGAAATAATTGACATCTATAGACTGCTTCATCCAACAACAGCAGATTACGTATTCTTTCCAAGCGCACATGGAATATTCACCAAGATAGACCACATTCTGGGCCATAAAGCATACCCCCAATGGAATGAAAAGAAGAGAAGTCACACGATGTCTGCTCTCAGACCAGTGGAATTAAACGAGACATCAGTAACAGAAAGATGACTGGAAAATTCCAAAATATTTTCAGATTAAACAACACACTTCCAAATAGCTAATGGGTCAAAGAAGAAATCTCAAGACAAATTTTAAAATATTCTGAAGCACATGGAAATGAACCCACAACTTATCAAAATTTGAGAGATGCACCAAAAACTCTCTTTAGAAGGAAATTTAGAGCATTGAAGGCATATGTTAGAAAAGAAGAAAGCTCTAAAATCAATAATCTAAGCTTCCAAAGTAGGAAACTAGAAAAAGAAGAGCAAAGTAAGCGAAAGAAAAGAAATAATTTAAAAAGAGCTAAAATTAATAAATTGAAAATAAGAAATCAATAAAGAAAATCAGCAAGCTCAAAAGCTTGATTCCTTGAAAAGATCAATAACATCTATAAGCCTCTAGCGAGGCTAGCTAAGAAAAAAAGAAAGGACAAATTACCAATATCGGAAGTGAAAGAGGGGGTATCACTACAGATCCCATGCACATTAAAAAGATAATAAAGGAATACTACGAATAAGTCTATGCTCTCAAATTTGATACTGTAGGTTATCAAATGGTCCAATTTCTTGAAAGACACAATCTGCCAAAATTCATACAGAACAAAATAGGTGATCCAAATAGGCCTGTAATCTTTTAAAGAAATTGAGTCAATAATCAATAACCCTCTATAAAGAAAGCACCAGGCCCAGATAGGTTCTGGTGAATTCTACCAAACACTTAAGGAAGAAATTACACCAATTTTCTACAACCTCTTTCAAAAGATAGAAGCAGAGGGCTTACTTCCTAACTCATCTGCGGCCAACATTATCCTAATACCAAAACCAAACACACTGTAAGAAAATAACAGATTAATATCTCTCATGAACATAGGTATAAAAATCCTCCAAAACCATTAGCGAACTGAATCCAGCAATATATAAAAGCTAAGGCAGACCCTGGAGACAGCACCAGCTGAAAGCTCTCAGCTCTCGGATGTACTCCTTGCAGATAATCAGCAAGTTCCCTCTTGACAGGAAATCTGAGCAGCACACCTCTGTGTCTGCCACAGAGGCTTCAGGAAGGCTTGGGTGCGGGTTCTGGGGGTGGGGCAGCAGATCCTAAAGCCATCTGGGACCCAGCGATCACTGGTGAGAGGTCACCAAATGCTTTGTCAAAGGGACGGGGAGGGCTCCATATGTGGCTGCCTCTGTGCGGGAGGAATGCAACTTTCAAGGGCCGCCTTCAAGGCGCTGGGCACTAATTTGACAGAAGGCAGCTTCTTCCTTCCCTCTCCTCCTTGGCCTCCTGGTTCCTGTCACCCAGGGCAGCGTCAACACTAAAGCCAGAAGGAGCTGCTCATGTTACAGTCTTAACTTGAAACCTGCCAAAAACTCTCCATTGTCCAAGGCGTAAGACTCAGTTCCCCACTGTCTTCGTCTGTTCTGCTGCATAGACGGGGCGGCTGACAAACAGCAGAAATCCACTGCTGACCGTTCTGGAGGCTGGAATCGGAGATCAAGTCACTTGCAGATTCGGTGTTTGATGAGAACCCACTTCCTGATTCATAGTTGGTTGCCTTCTCCTTGCGTCCTCACACGGTGGAAGGGACAAGCTCTCTGGAGTCTTTATAAGGACACAGATCCCATCCGTGAAGACTCCACCCTCGTGACCTAATCACCTTCCAAAGGCCCCGCCTCCAAACACCATCATATTGGGGATTCAGTCTGAACCCATGAATTTTGGGGGGGATACAAACATTCACTCTGTAATCCCCACTCTGGCGTCACACCGCTTTCTCTGCTTTGTCTCTCATGACTCTCCATGAGATTCCTTTTGCAAAAATCAACCATATGACACCAGGCAGGCCACGGACCCTCACACCTTCGTGTTTTTTACACATGCTGTTCCTTCTCATTGGGAAGCCATTCCCTCCATCTCTGTCTGCAGAAGCCCTGCGTGGTCTTCGGGCGTCTAGACCAGCCCCTATCTGCCCACCCTCCATGTTCACTTAGCACTTTGTTAGCTCATCTGTTAAGCAGGTACTTTCTGCATGATTCATGTGATCGAGGGGGTACTTGGAGGTTCGCGCACTTGGTTATGAATTGTTTGAACACAGTTACTTTGATTTTTTTCTCCATGGCACAAAATAGGGGGTTAGTAAATGCTTGGCAAGTGTTTCATTGGGAGAACAGAGAGGAAAGATGAAGGCCGACTAGCAAAGTAACATAACTCAGCAGTCCAATAACCATTCGGTGACATTTGTCTAAATGTTTCCAGGTCACCAAGACTGGCCCCTGTGCCTTTTGCCCAGCTCTGCACACCCCAGCCTGAACTGCGAGGAGAACCCAAGATGCTCTCAGGGAGGGCCACACCCCGAAAAGGGCTGAGAAACTGGGGCAGGGGGAGATACTGGAATGACCACCCTGGGGATAGTTGAGGAGGTAGTTCGTGGGGTCTTCAAGGAAGTGGGTGGCCTTGTTACCAAGACCAGCAGCCCACACTTATTTATGAGGCTCTGAAAGAGAGCACGTGCTCACTCCACAGAACAGGACTCGAACACAGGACATGAGCTTGACAAGAGAAGAATGGCCACCCTGTCTGTGACTGCGGGTGGCAGGGGCTAGTCAGGACTCTTTGGCCATGAAGCGCTTTATGAAGTTGCCTTTCCTTTACCTAATTGTGGTTCCTGACCCAGATTTCCCCTCCAGGACCCTGTTTGGAGGAGATTCTCTAAGCTAAGCTGTTCAGCAGAACACAAATATAACACAAGGCGTCTGCCGGTGCTACCCACACCCGTCCAAACAGAGCAAGCTAGCCCGCTGACAACCAGTCGGCGGCCAAACCATCGGTCCAAGGGTGGTCTGGAGGCCTCCTGACACCTCTGGGCTCCAGGGGGTGCCTGCCAGCCTACCGCTGGGGGCGCGCCAACGCACGCCGCATACGGCTCCAGGAGGAAGGTGCCCAGGTTGATCTGCTCGCTGTTTCAGCTCCATAATTAAATGACACCTGCATTCAGAATAAACGATCAATACATTTTTGAAGTGAGCGTCAATCTGTCATTTCAAAAGTGAATTCCTAGATCACTGGCTTTATTTACATGGCTGCTGACCAAAAAGGCTGTTGAGTTACAGCAGCCTAGTCATTTCCCTCTTCTTCTCAACTAACTACAAAAGCCGGTGCCCGGAGCGAGTTTCTCTGCCCCCGGGGGAAATGTATGTTTACAGGAAGACAGAAACCACCACCAGCTGGGAGGGCTCGCGCTGTTTGCCACAGAAAGCCATCAGGGCCCCGATCGATCAGAGGAGTGCCCTTCTTCTCCAGGACCCCACCGCCCTCGGCCTGTGCCGAGATTGCTTTGTTTCCATCAGGAGGGACGGCTGACTGCCTCTCTGACACAAGGAATCAGCCATCACTTCACCCCGGCTGTGCAGGGACTGAGACGGTGGCGCCCGGCTCCGGGGCGGCAGGGACGACCGTGGAGAAGCCTGTGGCAGGAGGGCACGGGAGCAGCCGCGACTCGAACGGCCAAGAACAATCGGGCCGCGTGATGAGTGAAGTCCAGATGTCGGGACTGAGGGCCCCTGGCAGCTCCCACATGGACAAAGCAGGGGGAAAACGAGGAGACGTTGATTTAAAACGAAATCACTGCAGGATTACAAGTTACTCCCTGAACACTTGGCTGATGTATTTGTATGTATGTGAACACCAAGGGGATTGGAAAATTAACATTTTATTATACTGTAAAAAATTAAATGTGGCCAAGATGCCCGAGGCGTTTGGAGGCTGCCCCCCGCATATCCTTTGTGATGGCGCCGCCCTTGGGAGCTGCGGTGAGCGTGGGCACCGCGAGCCCTTTGGCATCCATTTCTCTAGCATCAGATCTCCTTCCCCACCTCCCAGGAGAAACACGGTGAAGAGAACACGTTAACCTGATTGCGGGAGGAAACCCACTCTGTCAGTAAAAGCTTCACTTGACATTTTTAAAGCTCAGCAAGAGTGTTAAAAGTCCATTTTAGAAAGAAGAGAATGGGCATCTTTCTGGAAAGATGGCCTCTTAGCTGCTGGTCCCCTGTTTGACTGAAAGCTGTCTTGCGCCGTCAGAAGCCATTAATGTACGATTGAAGCCTTGATTTCTTTCTGTAAATATTGGTTTGACTTGGGGAGGCCCTGCAGACCCCTCCTCACTGAGCTCTGGCCGGCCCCGAGACCTCCGACGCCGTCTGCCAACATCAGGCTGGCATAACCGGGCCACAAACCCTCAGCCAGCCCCTGGCTCCTGTCCCCGCTCTGCCACCTCCCGCGGCCTTTGGCAAATTACTGATCCTGCCTGTCCTGGTTTCCTCAGCAGTGAGCTGGGGTTCAGCACCGCACCCACCCTGCAAGTTTCCTGTGGGGATCGAATGAGTTAACATGAATGCAATGAGCAGAATAGCCCCTGGCACGTAATACCTGGTCGGTGAATGTCAGCTGTCATCACCGCCACACCATCGGTGTCCTCAGTGTTACGAGGATGAGATTGAAGTGCCATGTGTGTGCTGTGGGTTGAATCCAAAGGTCACAGGCCCCTCCTGAAATCATAGCTGTCACTGACGCCAGCTTCTAAATGACATCCTGTCTCCAACACTTGGCCACCTGCCTCTTCTAGAATCTTCCAGAGACCAGGAGCTCATTGCTGCC
The DNA here is from genome assembly GCF_023065955.2 of Ursus arctos. Lineage (NCBI taxonomy): Eukaryota > Metazoa > Chordata > Mammalia > Carnivora > Ursidae > Ursus > Ursus arctos. The sequence continues at coordinate 27,508,253 of NW_026622875.1, forward strand.
TGAAACAGGTATCCCATTTCTAGACACCTCTGTTAAGAGACCCTCCCTATATGTAACTGCCTTAAATTCAAGCAGTTGAGCCAATCCACCCACTGGTCCATGAACAAATCTGTAGTATTCCAAGGTGACCACATGGCAGGCATCCTGAGCCACCAGCACAAAACCCAGCTCATTCGAGGGTTCTGGACGCTGGCTGGAACAGCTGTCATCTACCTAGACAAGCAAGGAGAGCCCAAAGAGAGGGAAAGAAAAGGAAAATCTCCCACTCAACAGAGCCTGCAAATCAGCATCTGAAACCACATGAAGAAAAGTAATGGTTAGAAAAGATACACAATCTGCATACCGTACAGTGAGACCACCCCAAGCCCTCATCCCACATAATGCCCCGAACCTGGCCACCTGGCTTATATCCTCCAAGCATTTCTTCTCCAGAAGACCGACCAACCCAAGAAAAAAGACCCACAGGTACAATCTATGGGCAGTACTCCAGTGACGACCAGGACCCTATTCGACCACCTCTAGGAATCCCTCCCCATACACACACACACACACACACACACACACACACACACACACAGTTCGTGAGTGCATCTGTGGTGGTTTTAAAACACAGCCACAGATTCTTTGGTACTCCTCCCTTCCTAAGGTGGAGTCTACTTCTCATCCCCTTAAGTAGGAGCTGTACTCAGTGACTCTCTTCTAACAAATAGAACTTGACAGAAATCACAGGGTGTGATGTCCAAGATTAGGACCTATAAGGCATTACCGCTTCCTCCTGTAAACCAAGAACGGGGTGCCCTGGGACCAGGAAGCTCCTACAGAAAGGAGGAACAAGGGGATACCCAGGAGGACGGTAATGGGACAGATCTGGAGAATAGCCGCACAGCAAGGAGGATGGACCCAGTCTAGAAAGGAGGCATGTCATAGGAAAAAATGAAATGGGACCAATGACTCGGTTACTGGATACAGGTGACTTCACTGGGGTTGTTTCAATGACAGTGAGGAGTTGGCGGGACTATTTGGTGAAAGCTACGTTGAAAACAAAGCAAAGCAAATTCTAATTTCATGAAGAAAGATTGTACCCAAAAATCATATTAATCATAGTATGCTGTGTGTGGATATTTACAGCGTCATAATAATGTAAATGTCAAGTCCGACGATGTGTTAGGTGCTGTGTTTGGACATCTCATGCCTTTCCAGCCCCGGCCCCCTTTCTCGTCTCCCAGTTTTGAGGATGAGGCAGCAAATTCTTCCTTTCTCTCAGTGATGTTTAGTAGATTTTTGTGGAGACCTGCATATCTTTTATTAGATGTATTTCTAGGTATTTACAGGTATATTTTTATGATGTGGTAATGGTATCGATTTTAAAGTGCTTTTTCTAATTGTTACTACATGCAGACATATGAGTATACTACATGAGACCATGCTGTTTGTTCTTCGGGGATGTGTACGAAGCCAAAAATATAGTTGTGAGGTGTTAACACCATCACCAGGATAGCCATTGCTTCTGGAAACAGAAGAAAGGCATGGAATTAGACCAAAACAAAGACATTTTCAGTAATCTTTTATCCTATGTAAGTTTTGAAGGATATATGATGAAATGTTGGCATTTGTTAAATTCAGGGAGAAAGAAATCATCCATGCCACTATTTTTTAAAAAGGGGGGTGTGCCTGGGGGGCACAGTCAGGTGAGTGTCCAACTCTTGGTTTCACCTTGGGTCGTGGTCTCAGAGTCTGCTTGAGATTCTCTCCCTCAGCCCCTCCTGCTCATGTTCTCTGTCTCTCAAATTGATAAATAAATCTTAAAAAAAAAAAAAAAAGAATCTTTGCCTAACCCAGGGTCTCAAAGATTTTCTTCTGTTTTCTTCTAGAAGTTTTTGGGTTTTGCTCTTAACAGACATCATTATTGCAGAATGAGCCCCATTCTCCATGGAGGATGGAACGAACACATGGTGGGTGACCAACCCTTGTGGCCTCAGTTTCCCCTGGAGCCCTGCAGACAAGGAAGATGGCACCTCCTCCTACTGTGCCTTCCCTACCCCCTTTCCAAGGGGCCTTGCCTGTGGTAGGGACCCTGCTCCCGCACCCAGTCATCCTTACCACCCCAACACCGGTGTGGGCAGAGGTTGCAAAAGTTACTGTTCAGCACGCACAGTGTTTAAAAAACAAAAAGTTCATCAGTGCCAACAATGAAAAATCAGGAAAACCACATCAAAATCTGACTGGCCAGCTCTTCTCAAGAAGCCTGTGAACATCACAGGGGACTAAGTTGCAGCACCCCCTTTGGACTAGCGGGCTGTCCAGGTCACCCCACACCTGCCCCTCTGACTGTCTCCCAGACCCTGAGGCCTGGGTCAGCTGCCTGAGCTCACTCCTTCCCACAGCTGCCCTCTTTGATGCTACCTGTAAGGCCCCATCTACAGCTTTTCCATCCTCTTCCCTTTTCAGCAGCTCACCTGGCCTCCTGACAGCCTTGCTGGGCCAGGATCAGAGTCCACACGCTGCAAGGAAGAAACTGCCCAAGGGCATACAGCTGCTAAGAGGCCCGCTGGCTTTGAGGCTCTCCCTCCGCTTTCAGACTCATTTCACTGGTTCCCATCGCCCTGGGCACTGGGACTGTGTTTAAGCGTCGGTGATGCAAGTTGCTAAGGGCGCAGGTGTGTTACTAGGCTGCGGTGCGCACCTGTCAGAGGTTCTGGGCGCATGACGGGGGCTGGGGTCTGTGTCACCTGCGCTGGCATCTGCAGGGAGTAGCAGGAGCTCAGGCTTCTAAGATGAGGGGTTTGGTTGATTAAATGTTTGATGAATGAACTAATAAATGGATGAGCTGTCATCTGAGTAGCCCACATGTTTAACCATTAATCGAAATAGATTTTAACTGCAGAAATATTTCAACTGAAGCATGTAAAGGAAGAGGAGGAAGGGCGAGCCTACAACGTGCCAGAACGCACACCAGGCCCCACCACCGGGTCTCATCTCGTTGCTGAACATTTCAGAGAGGACTTTGCATGCAAAGCATAAACAGTAGTATTTGTACAGCCCTCTGGGGTAAAAAGGAGAGGATTTAAAAGTGTCTATATGGGACCAAATTCATTACATTTTCTCTGCGATATGTAATTACGATGTTAAAAATAAAATGCTAGTATAAGAACTAGGAAGATCGGTAGGGGAAGAAAGGGATAAAGAAAGGGGGGGTAATCAGAAGGGGGAATGAAGCATGAGAGACTATGGACTCTGGGAAACAAACTGAGGGCTTCAGAGGGGAGGGGGTTGGGGAATGGGATAGGCCGGTGATGGGTAGTAAGGAGGGCACGTATTGCATGGGGCACTGGTGTTATATGCAACTTAAATCAACGAACTTTACATCGGAAACCAGGGATGTACTGTATGGTGACTAACATAATATAATAAAAAAACATTAAAATTTAAAAAAAAGAAAAAAAATGCTAGTATTAGACGAGACACTGAATTTATATAAAACTTCCAATATGATTTTTTTTAAAAAATCTAATGAAAACCATGAGCTTTCTTTTGTGACTTTAACTTTTTATTTGACGATTTATGCTTGAAACTGTTACGTACAATTCCTGATCAAGGTGTTTTTAATTAACAATGTCTTTAAATTCTACATAGTTCACCTTGATGAGAAACTTTGCAAAGTAGTGATAATGTCCTTTACAACATTAATTTAAAAATTATAATACAGATCGTATTTAAAGACTCTAATTGCAATTTCTCTTCTTCCATTGACAAACTAAGTATTGGAGTTTCTAGTAATACCGTGGATAGACTTTTAACTCCATCCAACATTTTTAGATCTAGTGCTAATGTGGAACACTAATTTGGACACTTTCTGAATCTTGTTAGAGCAGTCAACCTGCAGCTAGCTTGGGGTAAGGGGTGGCAGGGTGCACCAGCAGACTGCTATGACTATCTGACCTTTGCTGGACAATAATTTTTGCCTCGAAGTATTTAAGTATTCATGTCTTGAGAGTCCAGAAAGATTGAGACTGTTGGATTGTTTTGTGAAGACAGAGATTTGGGTCTCCCATCTAGAGTTACACCCATAAAAACATCACCTGGCCCTCCCCATATTAACTACCCCCAAACTTTCCCTTGCTCCAAAGTCTCCAGGTGGCTGCGCTTGGGCTGCAAATTCTCCTTGGGTGCACAGAGCACCAGCTCCTCCAGTGAGCCATTGGGCCCTTGTCCACAGTGGACAGTGGCACCATCTGCAGCTCTGTCGAAGATGTCCGAGGGGTCCAGCTTCTCCCTGGTCACATGCCCATCCCAGGCTTGACCTGGCTGTCCCAAATGCCCTCGGCTTCCAAGACCGCAGGGACCCCAATAACCCAGCTGGAATGCTCTGGCCTGCCAATGCACAACACTAGTTCTCCAAGATGCCCAAGGGTATGCCATGAATTAAAAAAAGAAAAATGTTCCCTTGTGTAAGTCAGTGACACGAAGCACAAATACTACCCCCTTGGGGCACCTGGGTGGCTCAGTTGGTTAAGCATCTGCCTTCAGCTCAGGTCATGATCCAGGGTCCTGGGATCGAGCCCCGAGTGAGGCTCCCTGCTCAAGGTGGAGCCTGTTTCTCCCTCTTCTCCCCACTTGTGCTCTCTCTCGCTATCTCTGTTGCTATCGCTATCTCTTTCTCAAATAAATAAATAAATAAAATCTTAAAAAAAAACCCAAAACCCCAAAAAACAAAAAAACAAATACTACCCCCTCTATAGCAATGAATGTTCGCAGAGAACCAGACTGACCATCTATGAAATAAACCATAAGAAAGCTCTAAACCTCTAAACGTCTTAACCTGCAGTTCACAGACCCCCTAGCAATGGGCCCAAGGATAGACTTTAGGGCTCCATGAACTTGGATGGGAAAAACTGACATCCTAATTCTCAACAAGCTCTAACTGAAATTTGATTTTTATTCTATTCGGAACATAAGCCATAAGCCACAGCAAGTACCTGTACCTGGGGCTTTAGTCCAATAGAAATCACAGATATTTTCATATCTCATTACACTTGTTGTAGACATCTCAAAATATTATTTTCATGCACCACTGCTTTAAAAGCACAGTCGGTGACAGCCCTGCCACTTGGTCTTATTATTTAATGAGTTAATAAAGAAGCATATATACTACTATATCACAAATCTGTTTTCTCTTAGGTTTTGATGACAGAACATCAAAATAATTGGTTTTCTTTTTAACACTACATATTTTATTTTATGCACTTTGTCATTATTTTGAGGGGCCCATAGGCTTCACCACTCTGCCACAGAAGTCCCTGGCGCACAGAAGGTTAAGAATGCTAAGTGTCTAAGGTCACCGGCTCCCAGTGATTCGGGAAGCAATGGGGAGGCAGGGGAGGATGGGGGGGGGGGGAGGGATCTGGGCAGTGAAAGGATGAGAGGCAGTTCTCCCACTTCTGTCCTGGCCCTGGGGGATACGATACGTAGCATTTCCCACTCTACTTTGGCATATTTCTAAGGAACACGTATTAACACTGAAAAATTTCAGATCTCTGGAAAACAGTTTGGAAAATATGGATTTAGGGAATGACTTAGCCTGAGAAGATTTGAACTGCCTGGTGTTGTTTAAAAATGTTTTCGTATTAAGACTTTTTGGAGCAAAATAAAAAGATCAGGTGATGCCTTCTTAGTCTACAAATGGTAGCTCACGCGGGAGGTAGCAGGCTGAACGTACCAGCCACCTAGAAACTTCCCTATTCTTTGCTCATGGTCCAGGACTTGTTAATATGAATAGGTTAGGATTCCACGCTGGGCTGAGGGTCTGTCGGCCAGGAGGGGGATTACTGGGGAGACCACTGGGCTTCTGCCCAGGCACCGCTCTGCTGGGTTATAGGGGGACCGGCACATATGGAGTATATCCTGCTGGGAGCAGGCTATATACTCCACCATGGTTCAAGAAACGAACTGGGGGGCACTTGGGGGCCTCAGTTGGTTTAAGCATCGGACTCTTGATTTCTGCTCAGGTCATGATCTCAGGGTTGTGGGATAGAGCCCTGTGTCAGGATCCACACTCAGCGGGGAGTATGCTTGGGATTCTCTCTCCCTGTCCCTCTGCCCCTCCCTCTCATCTTCTCCCTCTAAATAAATAAATAAATAAATGAATCTTTTTAAAAAATAAATTCATTAATTGAAAAAAAAAGAAACTAATTGGTAGAAAACACTTCTCGTCTTGCTTGTGGCATTGAATTTGGGGCTGAGGACCCACGCGTTCTAGACTGCACAAAGATTCAGGGACTGGTGAACTGTTTAAGCTCATGTTACCCATCAGGGGCAGGGCAAATCCAAGCGGTGGCCTGCCGAGAGGCCCTCATTGCTTCCCCAAGCCGGTGCCGTGGGAATTAGGACAGCTCAGGAACTGGCAACGACCTCAGCCACACTAGACGCCTCCCAAAGGAGTAGCTGTTCCATGAAAGCACTGGGCAAACTAGTGCCAAACGGTCTTAGCGGATCCGTGTTCCATAGCTGAAGAAACGAGCGGTTTATGTAATGGATCTGGCTTTTCCTTTTCTATTTTTCCCAGTCACGCTTGGAGAGAGAGAGTGGAGGATTTGCCAAGCAGTGTTAGGGCACAAGCCCCACGTTCACACACTTGCCCACCATTGGTCTGTAACGCTCTATAAAACGTTCTGTACGCAGGCCTCACCGCTGAGCTGAGCGCCGAGCTCTCCTGCCGCCCCTCCGTGCGGGAGACTTAGCCAAGAAACTCTGCCTGGCTGATTAGCACGGACTCTGCTGCCAGGACCCTCAGAATCCTGGAAACTGCTCCCCTCGCAGGCAGCACAAGCCCACGCTCTGCTGGAGGAAGAGCGGGGGCCTCGCAGTGTGCCGGCTCCTAGCGGAGCCCTTACCCACATTGTGTGGCAGCGCGGAGCTGCTCGGCTCTCAAGCTACTGCGCAGACGCAGCTTGGCCACCCGTTCTCTAAAGAGGACCGCCACTGTTACTCCTGAGTGTGAGTGCGGAGTGGCAACTAGGAGGCTTTGGCGTGCATGTGCTCTATGTGCTGTGATGTTTTCTGAATATAAACTTGAATTTTGTAGGTGTTGCTACGCATCAGGGAGGCTTTTTTTGGGTAACAGCTTTATGAAGACATAATTCACATACCATACAATTCACCCATTTAAAGTGTATAATTCAATAGATTTGGGTGGTGTCACATTCAGAGTCGGGCCACTATCACACAACCTATTGTGGAACATGTTCAGAAGCTCCCAGAAGAAACCCCTTAGCCCTTAGTCTTGCCCCGCCAAACCTTCCCTCTGCCTGCCCTCAGCAACCACCAGGCTCCTGTCTGCAGATTTGCCCATCATAGCCGCTTCACCTAAATGGAATCATACACAGGTGGTCTTTCGGGACTGGCTTCTGTCAGGTAGCGGGTTCTCAAGGTCGTTCAGTGTTGGGGCAGCAGTACTTCATCCCTTTTTATTCCCCAAACATATTCCACTGTCTGGATACACATTTGGTTTATGGGCTCATGGGCCGATGGACACTTAGGCTGTTTCTGCTTGTGGCTACCAGGAGTAACGCTATGAACACCCACGTGGCCCTCTTCCTGTGGACACGTGTTTTCGCTCGGCTTGGCCGTACACCTAGGGTTGGTACTGCTGGGTCCAACCTAGGGTTGGTACTGCTGGGTGAATTGTAACTCTAACTTTTTGAGGAACTGTCCGATTGTTTTCCAGAGTGGCTGCACCATTTTAGATTGCCATCAGCAACATATAAGGCTTCTAATTTCTCTGAGTGAAGAAAGGGTTCAGGTATAGGCAGGGAAAGATAAGGGGCCCTTGACTAGGCTCTGAAAGAGTGAACAAGAGATAAGGGAATAGACCAGACCACCTGGCCTCGGATGTTAGGGAGTATTTTTCTTTGGCGGTTACACTGTAATCACAGAAAATGATCAAACCTCAAAGAAGTCAGTCATTAAGGGTATTATCACTTGTCCTTGCTCAGACCAATCTGAATCTCAAGGCCACAAGCTCCCTGTCAAGTTTTCAATGAAAGACTGGCCTAAAAGCCCTCAGTGGCAACCCACTCGGGACCCCTCTCACTCTAGAGAGCTTTCGCTTTCCTTTCTGTTCTCACCTTCACTTAATAAACTTTCACTTCACCCTTTTGTGTCCATAAGATTCATTCTTCGACTCAGTGAGACGGGAACCCTCCAAGCCTGTTACAAGCCTGCAACATCCCCACATCCTCATCACCACTTGCTATTGTCCACCTTTTGCATTACAGCGGCTGCAAGTAGCATTTCACATGGTTTTGACTTGCATTTTCCTCAAGACTCGTGATGCAGAGCATCTTTTCATGTGCTTTTTGACCATTTGTGTATCTTCTTTAGAGAAATGTCTATTCAGATCCTTCACCCACTTTAAAATTGGGTTATTTGCCTTTTTGTTATTGAAAAGCTTGATGTTTTAATGACTATTCAACTGCACTTTAAAACTTAGCCCCAAAAGGAATTGGTTGGACTCCTGCAATTTTGCATCTCTCCCCAGGAAACAGAACACAACTCTGGGAAAGTTCCAGTCCCTAAAGTTGTGGTTATTGATATTTTTTTGGCTCATAGATATCCTTGAGAAGCTGGTGGACACTCTCCGACAGAAAAATGGACATATGCAAATTTATCTACGTTGCATTTAATATCAGGGAGTTCCTGGACCTTCCACCATTCAAGCATTGCCTTGATAAGGCTCTTTCTTTTCATAAGAAGAGTATCTACTTACTTCTGATTGTATCATCCAATCATTTGAACCTGGCCTTAATGGGCAACATAAAATGCCCCAATTCTCGGTTCCCACAGAGGGAAAAAGAGTGAACCAGTCATCAGATTATCGAAATCACACTGTGCAGAAATAGCTTTTATAGAAGATTGCTTTCAAGGCCTGCAGTCCATCATTTCTCTCAATTTTCCCCTGTGGTCCGGCCAGACCACAAGAGCTTTACCCATCACATCTGGGACCGCCGTGGAACTGGTCTGACCGCACTTCAGCCTTTGCCGTCAGCCCACACCGAGGCACGCTCACTGTAAGGAAGCCGAGGGTTCTCACTCTTATCAGTTAGGGAAGTGCTGTAGGCCCTGTCCTCGTGCTCAGACGCCCAGCCGCATGCTCATACACACTCAGAGAAGAGGTGCTTCTCTTGAACCCATGGTCCGTTTTGATCTTGTGGGCAGCATCGAGCTTTTAAGTAATGTTTCCTTCTCTGCTTTTGCCCTTAAGAAGCTCGAGGGAAAGCTGCTGCCTGCCCCGAGCGACTGAACCGGGTGTTAGTTTGTGAAGGGACATTTATGGCCTTCGTTTTCCCTTTGCCCTGATTCCACTCCGTATTTCTTTTTAATACATTTTGTATCCTATCTCAAACTGTTTCTAGAACGAGCCAACAAATCTCTTCCTAACCCTGCCTTTCTGCACATGACTGCCATTCACGACAACTGTTAATGACAGAACTTCTTTTACATTTATTTTTCTCATATGTAACTTTGTTTCCAGACTCAGGGCTGTTTTGCAAACAGATTACCATCACCGTAGTTTACTAGGTGGTGTATGTCTGTGGATGAGAGGGAAGGTGGAGTTTTTTTAAGTTGAGTAGACATAATAGCAACTGTATTTTTGGGGCGCTTGGGTGGCACAGTCGGTTAAGCATCTGACTTTGGCTCAGGTCATGATCCTAGGGTCCTGGGATGGAGCCCCCCGTTGGGCTCCCTGCTCAGCGGGAAGCCTGCTTCTCCCCCTCCCTCTGCACCCCCCACTCATGCTCGCTCTCTCTCTCAAATAAACAAAACCTTAAAAAAAAACGTGTGTTTCTTTGTCTGTTCAACAAGATATTTTCATAGTGCTTACTAGACCAGGCAGTATTCTATGTACTTTACAAATACTCACGTTCACAAAAACCTTCTGAAGGAGGTCTGATTTTGATGTCCCGTTTTACAGAACAGAAAGCTGAGGTATGGAGAGGTTAATTAACTTGCCCAAGGTCACACAGCCAGTAAGTGGTAGGTAGAGCTAGTATTAGGTACTGCGTCGCCTGCCTGCAGAATCCACGCTCTCTACCCCTAGGCTCAGCTAAAGAATCGGGGCTTTGGGATCCTGGGCAAGCCATTTAAATGCTCCCGGTTGCTTTGGAACAGTGATACCCCCTGCCTTGCAGGCTTATGAAGATCAAAGGAGGCTCTGTGGAAAGGCAGCCTCCCATTCACAGGGCGAACTCAACTTTGTCCTCTTCGGCTAAAATCTGCATGGAAATCCAGACCAAACTTCACTGGGAATGCTGGCCAAGAGGAATGAGGCAATCACCCAACACGCCATCATCTGTAAACCCCGAAAGAAGATGAGCGCACCCTTACCTTTCCGTCTCATGTGCGTATCCCAATCACAGAGATTCCGTAAAATGTGTGTTAAGAAACTAGCTCAGATGTAGTTGGACACATTTTCATATTTCGCATATCTTTTTGAAAAATGAAGTTGGGAGATTAAATTACAATCATTCTGACAAATTTAGATCGTTTACCTCAACAATGGGGTGGAAGTTGAAGTACATCGTACCTCATGATTCCTTAAGTATCTCCAGCGACTAAAGTCTGTTCTTGCTCCTCCTAGTTGGCATGTGCCGTGGAAATTTGGGGTTGGAGCCTACATATTTTAGGTGGAAGCTTGGGACAGTCTGAAGCTCAAAAATCCCCGCATACCAATCCAGATGGGTACAATATTTTTGGAGTCTGCAAAGCCCTCTCGGAAATGTATTTTCAATAAATCCCCTCAACCCCACGAGAGGTATCATCCCCATTTTACAGTAAGTGCAATGAAGCCCAGAATGGCAGCGATTTTCATCTACTGAGTGGTCACTTAGGATCTACGAAGTGTGAGAGAGCACCCTGGATGCAGGTGGGACCTCGGCCCTGCTTTTAGGAGTTTTTGGGAGAGACAGAAAGTAGACAGCATGGTGTGGTCAGTGCCTCGAGAGGGGCACACACCGGGCGCCGTAAGAAATGAGAAGCTCTCCTAGTCTGGTCAGGGGCTGCGGGAAGGCTTTCCGAGCACGACAATAGGGGCACGTGAAAGTGTGGGAAGAGGAGGCTGACCAATGGACAGCACGTGCATAGGCACGAAGGGACAACGTGGTGCATCTGAGGAAGGACACGTATCCGTTGGTTCAAACCATCCGAGCACTTGCACAGCTGCCAGGCTTGTGCTGGGTCATGAGGACCCCACCACGAACCAGGCGGGCAACGTCCTTGCCCTCAAGGAGCTTATGGGCAGAAACAGACAATAAAAACGTAAATCAAGGGGCCCCTGGGTGGCTCAGTCGGTTAAGCGTCTGACTCTTGATCTCAGCTCAGGTCTCAATCTCAGGGTTGAGTTCACAGCCCGTGTTGGGCTCCACAGTGGGTACGGAGCCTACTTAAAACAAAACAAAACGAAACAAAACAAAACAGATGAACAAAAAACTTAAATCAAGTAACAGAATGATTTCAGAGCGGGGAGTAGTATAGAGGGAATAACTCAAGGCAGTGAGCTGGGGAGACCAGCCGGTCAGAGGTCTCCTCAAGGGGAGACATTAGGGTGCACACCTGACGGCAAGAAACCCCAATCGTGGGTGAGGTGAGAGAGAGGGATTCCAGGCAAACAGCAAGGACAAGGACCCTAACAGGTTGACGCCGGCTGCACTAGAAACAGAAAGGAGGCCAGCGTGGCTGGAGCCCCGTGGAGGAACGAAGATGCAGTGGGCGACGCAGGCAAGCCCCATTACCGATGGCTCTGAAGGCTCTGGTGAGCAACTCCCAGTTCCTCTGGGTGCAGTAAGAAGCCTCTGAAGGGGATCAAGGGAGGGAGCGGTGACACTTCCACTTACTGGGATCACGAGCAGAAGGGGTGCCAGGCAGGAGGCTACCGCCAGCACCTAGGTGAGGGACTGATTAGTCTGGATCAGGGTGGTGGCCCTGGAGGAGAGAAAGGGCTGCCTCTGAGACAGATTCTGGAAGCAGAATTGACAGGACCTCCCGACGGCCTGGCCATGGAGGTGTGGGATCTAGCTCCTCCACCGATCCACTTCCTGGGACCCTCCTACGCTGGCATCCTTCGGCGTCCCCAGCCCTGCATTCTGCTCTGCTCTCCCTACACACTCTCCGCGGGAGAGCTTATCAGGTGGATCTTATCAGCTCTGCATGGTTTCAAACGCCTCTGCACATTGAGATCTTGCCTCCCCTTAAACATCTCAGCAACGCAGGGGCCGAGCATTTCCATCTGACATTTCACAGGCACCTCACGCCTAAAACCAGCCCCCGTCCCCTCCCTCCACTTCTCTCTTATACTTGTGTTCGGAGCAAGAGCAGGCTTCCCGTCAAAGCTCTTTGGCCCCTGTACACTCTAGCAGCCCAACTGGCTGGTCAGCAGCAACGCCAGGACATCGGCCTGGATCTGGATCAGTTTGGCTCTGAAATCCACGCTTCTACATACTTCTGTAGTTACTTTATCTTCAACTTGTATCATAAAATCTTTATTTTAATTAGTCTATAGCTATTCGCATTTAAGTCATTAAGAGAAAATATCACTTTATAATAAATATTAATGTGAGGGAAAAAAAAGGCTAGCAAAGTGGTTTATTCTTACAAGTTATTGCTGGAAAAAGTTCTTCAAACAAGCCAGGGCAGTGAAAATGCCTTAGAGAAGTATCGGGTGTTGTTCAGATTTCTTCACGCAGCGTCAGGATGTCTCATCTTCGCATTTTCCTGTACGTTCGCGTTGTGAAGAGCCACTACCTCCAGGTGACAGTAACTCTTCAGGGTCTATTTTCATTTCCAAGTTTGTCATTTTTTTAAAGAGGCTACTTTAGGGTCGTGAACTGTTTCACTGTCTTTTCACTTTCTCTTTTAAGTTCCTCAATATGGGCATCCAGGCGCTCTAGAATATGGTGAGACCGCAGCTCCTCCTCTTCCAAAAATCTGGTGGCTATTGAGCCCAGAGGAGACACAGGCAAGGGACACTGGAAGAGAAACAAATTTCGGCATACATAAGCCGAAGAGCATACTTTTCACATACATTTTCATGCTATTTTCTAACCAGAATTATTAAAAGGTGACTTCTAAAAAACTTTTCCTCTGAAGAGATATTTGTTTTTATCCTAATGATAAGACTGGTAAAGAAAAAAAAAAAAGAAGCCGTTGCGTAAAAATTAACACAGACCTCTTCCTTTTTGACCCAAATTGTATAAATGTAAAGTGTCACATAAATACATTAGTTATAGGTCTGAAGAATATCTGTTTAGACTTTGTATAAAGTATACATATAGCCTTTAATAGCCTTTAATACCCCCAGAAGAGTGTATACTTAATGTCTGTTACTGCAAATTCACTTTTAAAATCTGAATATGTTACTTCGATTTTAAAGCACAGCAAATCTACTGATAATATATCAGATACCAAGTGAAATCAGTACTTTCCCTCCTCCAAAACCTCAGTCCATAATCCCTCATCTGAAACTCCTGGGGCCATGGTATTTCAGAATCCAGGCCTCAAAAAGGTAATATAAGACATGTGCCACACACAGTCCCTCCTCACACACAGTAGTTATTTCTAGAGTCCTTAAACACGGAGTTAATGCATAAAGCATCGCTGCTCCTTGGAGAAATACACACACACACACACACACACACACACACACACACACACACACAATCATCCTAAAACAACTCATCCCGGTAGAGTCCCTTTTCTTTATTTTACAAAAGAGAAAACGAGGTTCAGAAGTGTGCAGTGACTTGCCCGAGGCCGTTCCCACTAATGCGTGCCAGAGCTGGGATTCCAACCCCGTTCGCCAGGCCCCAGAGCCCATGCTCCTGATGCTACACTGGGCTACGCCCACCTCCTCCCCCGTCTGGTCACCTGTGTGACAGCTGGACAGAAGGGCAGAGTGCCACCTCGGCCAACCTCAGCTGGCAATGTGCAAGTCTGGGGATTCAAGTTTTTCACAGCTCTGCACGTGACCACAAATAACTGTAGGAGTCCCTCAAGTATTGACAGGGGTTACAAATACTTTAGCAAGGAGGCAATTCACAAAGACAGAATCCGCGACCCATGATTCATGAGGTTCAACTGTATTACCTTACTGGAGTCTGAGGTAACGTCCCATAATCAAACATACTGATATTTCTGAAGTAAAATGCTAAGTAGCATTAAATAAAGCCTACACATACTATCACATCAGTTCAGTTCAGGTTAGGTTTTAGTGCCAAATAAGTTTCACTGTCAAATATAGGAAGAAAGTTTTCAGGACGTTTTTGGATTTCAGAATTACACATAAGTGAAGTGGAGACTTGTTTTACGACTGAGAAGAGAACCTTTACATGGACTTGGTGGTACATTCACAAGCCACAATGAACTGTCACAGGTGTGGGACCACTAACTGGTGATGGCAATGAACGGGCAGAGGCGAGTGCTTAAGTCCGCCCAGCAGCTGCAGGAACACGGGGCCAGCACAGCGTCGCCTTGCGTGGTACTGAGTCCTTGTTCAGGATGCGTCAGATGCACTTCCTTCCTCTGCCTCCATCCACCTCCACCCACCCCCTCTCTCCCTTTCCCACAGCTCCTTCCTTCCTTCTTCACTGTCTAGACCTCAGGACTATCTTGGCATCCAGAGATATTTCTTGAACCAACCATTCCAATACAAAATTAACCTTCTCTGAAAAAGGCAGGAAAGGAATTTCCAATGAGGGTTAAAAACAAAGGCATGGCTATTAACTTTCAGAACTAAGATGTGTTTTGAAAAGTAATCATGGCTGAATGTCTTCACAAAAAGATCATAAGACAGAAAAACATGAGAATACAGAGTACTTAAACTAGAGAACTAGTAAGCAAACCAACACACCCCACCACCCTCCGTTATCCTTCGAATAAAAAATAAAACCAAACTAAATAGGCTGAATAAGCTAATAAGATCAGAAAGTTTCCATACCGAAGACATAAACTCTTCTTGGTCATTTATACTCTCAGAGACAGTGTCAGAATAATTGGCTTCGTTTGTATCTAGCACTGAAGGCAGAGAGCTAGTTTTGCACAGAAAGTTAGAAGGCAGAGAGACGGAACTGCAAGGGGTGATCTGAGAACTCAGGGGGCTGAGGACCCTGGACATGGGCTCTGTACTATCCAATGCTTGTCGTCTCGGAGAATGAAGAACTGTTTTGTAGTGCTCAGTCTTTATCCCATCATGTCTGTACGGGCCATGGGTAGGCCTGCATAGCAGATCAGAAAACAAAACAAATATAAATTGTAGTGACTTTTCTCTTTTAACACAAAACTGTTACAGGAAGTTAAAATAAAGGAACTTAAAAATAAAGGAACAGGCTAACCGGTTAAGGCTGTAATTTATAAAGTGGGCAGCCCACTCAGACCTCTTGTTCCTTCCATCCGGTAAGGCCCCATATCCACTTCCCACTGCCAGGGCCTAGCGCTCTCACATGAACGACATAGCAAGGAGGACGAGCTGCCAGAGTATTCTAGTGTGTTCGGTGCTGGGACAGAGGGAAGTACTGTGCACATGAGATCTGGTGTCGAGGTGGCAGTGGAGGCGAGGTGTCAGCAAAGGCTTTGGTAGGCAGGTAGGAAAACACACAAGCCATATAATAAGAGCTGAAGCCAGATGGGTTTGCATGGAATGCTGAGTTCTTCTGGTAACAGCTTATAATTAATTGACCAAAAATACAAAGGAAGCTTTCTTTACATAAAAAAGCCAATTTCTACTTCTTATGGTACCAGTGGGGCGTGGTGGGAGGCAGCATGGAAAGGTTTGGAGGAGGAAGGACATTGTTTGTACACAGGTCCAGAGTATGAAGCTAAAACCTGAATGAAAGTGCTTTATACCCCGCCATTTTGTAACCTCATAGTAGCTTCACTTGTATACACCGTACTTCAGAGTCAAACATAGAGCTGTGTGAGGAAGATGTAATTTCTGTAAGTCTGCAATTATTCTCAGAGAAATGAGAATTATAATGGTACACATTTTAAGTAAACTGTGAAGAAATTTTACTTGAACTCTGGATTCTTGAACTCAGGTGCTCTGCTGTGTATCGGTTTAAAGATCCTGTCATGGTTTTTTTTGCACATCTGAGTAGAAATCTCCAGCTTAGATTTAGTATGCATCAAATCTTTCTGTAGTTGTTGATTTTCAGACACTAATTTATTTAATGTCTCAATATACTTCTCCTGGAGGTCTGCTAGTGAAATCTCTTTTGCCTAATAAAAAAGAATACTAGAGTTACTTAATTTGTTTAAGAATACTTGTGATCTGTGATATCGCTGGTGGGAAATTACATTTTTTTTTTAGTTGTAACTAGTTCATCTATGGCTTTGCCTTGGAAAAAGTAACTATTTGTGGTTGGCCCCCTCCCCTATGAGAAAACAAGTGTTGTTTCTTACAGTGAGTGGGGGTGGAAAATGAGGAGCCACGATGGGCTTCCCTGATGTGCCAAGGAAGATCTGAGGGGCCAGAGGAAGGCTGGAACTCAGAGGACACAAGAGAGAATCAAAAACAGAAAAAGGAAGAAAACAGCAGCCATGGGTTCCTCCAGAGTATCTATGGAAGAAAACTGAGAGACCTAGTTCAAAGAAAGACATTGGAACAGAAGGCTCTGAAAAGGAATTCCAGCTGGCAGGGACAACTTTTAAATAAGTACTTTCTGGTCTTAAGGACTTTTACATAACGGCGGCACCTGTTCTGGTACGTGAAATCAATTTGAAATACACAGTAAAACAGCATTCAGGTATAAGGTAGGAATTCCTACTCTGATCTGGTCTGGGTTCTGTGATCATGAATTTTACTTTTCAATTCTAGGTGTTTCCTGGTAATACTACCTGAAAAAACAGTAGTCTGGACCTTTTTCTTTTCTAATGACAAAATATTTCATTAGCATTCTGAAAAATTATGGTAATTTTCTTTGGAATTTAATATGATGTTTGGTCTTTTCTGTAAAGAATTTTCTGAAAATAAGCTGGTCAAAGTGGTTTTTAACAAACAGAATTAAAACATAAACTTTAATATGTAGCCTTCAACTATCTGTGTACCAGTAGTGACAATGTTACAAAATTTTTCAGTAACTTGTCAACTATATAAAGTATATAAACTACTGTTGATTATTTTTATAATAATTTTTTTTATTATATTATGTTAGTCACCATACAGTACATCCCCGGTTTCTGATGTAAAGCTCGATGATTCATTAGTTGCGTGTAACACCCAGTGCACCATGCAATACGTGCCCTCCTTACTACCCATCACCGGTCTATCCCATTCCTCCACCCCCTCCCCTCTGAAGCCCTCAGTTTGTTTCTCATAGTCCACAGTCTCTCATGCTTCATTCCCCCTCCTGATTACCCCCCCTTTCTTTATCCCTTTCTTCTCCCACCAATCTTCCTAGTTCTTATGTTCCATAGATGAGAGAAACCATATGATAATTGTCTTTCTCTGCTTGACTTATTTCACTACTGTTCATTTTTTAAAGGTGGCAAATAATTTTAACAGAGCTACTGCTTTCATTATTAACATAATTAGATAATTTCATTAAAATAGTTATTTAATCCAAACATTCATTTGTAAAAGTAATTCCACCTTCCTAGGTGGTAAAATGCAAAAAGGAACTTTCTAAAAATTATTAATATATACAACATGTTCATACTGTGTAATTTCAAACCAGAGGAAGCTTAAACTGCTTGATGGGATTTTGACCAGCCAGAGTCTGATGTTTGATGTCATTAAATACATATTTTTTAAAAAGATAGCGCCTGGCACCTTTTAAAGTTTTCTCAAATTTATTATTAACAATTAAAGAAAAATTAATGTGTGAGGTAATATAAAAACTGTGGTGCCAAGCACACACTGGGCTGTGTGAGGAAAGGACAGGACTATCACTGCTAGATGGCGATTTCAGGAGAAATTAAGCTCAACAGAATCTCTGGTCATAGTCTGGTTTAAGTACCCCTTAGAGTTCCCAACTCTTAAATATCAATAGGCAATCACTGTGTATGATAAGAGTCTCTCCATCAGGTATTGCCAGCCAAATCCTGAGCCTTTTGAAGATTCTGTGGCGTAAATCAGGTTGGTTCTTGGCTTTCTCCATACCAGCTCCATATTGGCTTCATAGGTGCAAATAAAGTTATCTTCCTTTCTCCCTTCCTCCCTCCCTTCCTTCTATCCTTCCTCCCTCCCTCCCTCCAACTTCCCCCTTACAAAGGGTTTAGCTGCTCTTTCCTCTCCTCTTTCTTCCCATCCCTTGTGGGTTTGCACTTTAAAAAATCCTTTCATTATAGTTTTAGAGGGGTTTGGGAAGGAGCAAGATTAGACGCATATTTTCACCCGCCACCTTAGATGATGACATGATATTTCATGTAGAGACGGCCACAGACTAACCACCTCTAGAGGTTAACATTTAGTTTACTTCAAAATTTGGTACATTGCAAATAACACCAAAATGACCGTTTCAGCACATGTGCTCCTACAGGATGGGTTCTTTGGGAATGCAAACTGATATGACCTTTCTGAAGAACTACTCTGCAATAATTATTAAAATCTGAAATGCACATGACCCAGAAGTTTATAGGCTATATATATGTACAAGTTTAATGGATATTGCTAAACTGTCCTCTAAAAGGCTATACCAATTCAATACCTGCTCATTAACAGAGCATGAAAGCCTGTTGCCCTATATCCTTGCCAATACTGGCCATATTCATTTTAAAAAATCAGTGTCAAGCCAGTTAGCAAAAAAGTATTTACTTATTTAGTTTTGATTATTAGGGATGCTGAACAGCTTTTCTTGTTTACTTCTTTTCTTGCATTACTTCTATGAATTATCCCTGTTCTTTGTCCATTTTTCTACTGGATTCCAATCTTTTTATTATCTTTCCAGGAAATCCTTACATTAAATATCAACTTTTGTCTATTTATAGATTGTTTCCCCTAGTCTATTAGTCTTTTTTTATGGGGGCTTTTGCCATCCACAAATTTTACATTTTTATGTCGTAAAATTGTTTATGTTGTAAAATTCTTAATGGTTTCATGATGCTAAGAGAATCTTACAGTCCCCAAAAATTATAAAAATAGTCCCTGATATTTTCTTTTACTTAAAATATTCATTTAATGTTTTACACTTTCTCCCACCCCAGCCTCCATAATCCAGGATTGTGAAATTAAAACTCCTTAGTAGTGAATGGGGATGCTGGGTAACCACATGTCTCTGGTGGCACAGAGTCTCTGGAAATGCAGAAAGAAAAAGTTTCTACAGTCTTTGGACGTTTGACCTACATCAAGAAGAAATGGGTCAGAACAGATGGGTCATTTTGCAAATTATAAGAATTTTGTAACAAAATAGCTAAAAGGACATCCATACTATTTATGAACTCACTGCTAACAAAGCATGTTCTCCCCGTTTCACAGGAGCTGGCGCACACCTCTTACCCCCCCACTAGTTTCCTCTCAATCTCTTTAGGGCAAGAATTCTATCTTACTCATCCCTGCATCCATTACATTGCCTATGAAAATACTTTGAACACAAAAGATTCTAGAATATTTGACTAAATGAATTATATCTTAAAGAAATATAATTAAAACCAAATTATGTAAAAGATGATATACTTTATAAGAAAAACATATTATGAACATAATAATTAGAACAATAATAATAATAGCACCTAACATTTACTGTGCACTTACTAAATGCCAGGCACTATGCTAAGCACTTTATATACATGCTTCCTACTAAGAACATAGACTGTACATGTATTTTGTCATATACACAATACAAAAAAATCTTCCAATTGCTGAAGTGGAGAATGATATTTGCTCACTGCCATCACTGTCTTGACTTCTTTTTATTTGAGCAAGTTTCTGCAGAAGGATCATTCCACAGTTTGATCTTAACTCTCTCTTTACAACATCAATATTTACAAAGTGATTTCTTTAAAAGGCTTGGATAATAGAAAAACTTAAGTTTCTATTATGTACCTCATGTAAACCCAATTCCAATTTCATCACCATTTCAGAGAGATGACGATTTTCTAACTTGAGTGATTCCATCTGATCCAAAATCTCCTAAGAAGGGAAAAGCAGAAAAAACAAACAAATAAATCAAATGCATCTACAAAATTTTTCCATATATATTTTCCTTAGGCAAAGATGCATTCTTCATTCATATAAATATATCATATATATTTAATTATATTAATATATTAATAAAGATATATATATATATATATATATATATATATACCTTTCTAAAAAGATTTTTTAGGGGCACCTGGGTGGCTCAGTTGGTTAAGGTCCTGGGATAGAACCCTGAGGCAAGCTCCCTGCTCAGCAGGGAGTCTACTTCTCCCTCTGTCCCTCCCCACCACTCGTGCACACGTGCTAAGAAATAAAATCTTCAAGAAATAGAAAAATAAAAAGATTTTTTAAAAAGGTGTATCAAGATATATCAACACACATGTATTTAAACTATTCTAAGAAAATGAATGAGTTCAGGGCGCCTGGGTGGCTCAGTCGGTTAAGTGACTGACTCTTGATTTGGGCTAAGTTCACAATCTCAGGGTCCTGAGATTGAGCCCCACGTCAGGGCTGTTCTCAGTGGGACGTCTGCTTGAGATTCTCCCTCTCCCTCGGCCCCCTCCCTGCTCATGCTCTCTCTCTGAAATAAATAAATCTTAAAAAAAACAAAGATGAACAAGTCCCCTGGTCAATCCCTCCCACTCCCAGTGTTACCCGCCTCTCATGTGGCTTCCACCTCCAACATCGTATGGACTGCGCTCCTTTCACAAGAGAATACAGACACACCTCAGAGATGTTGCGGGGTCAATCCCAGAGCACCGCAATAAAGCGAGTATCACCAAAAAATGAGTCAAATGAATACTTTGGTTTCCCAGTGCATATAAAAGCTATGTTTACACTATACTGTAGTCTATTAAGCGTGCAACAGCATTACGTCTCAAAAAATGTATGCACTTTAATTTAAAAATACTTTTTTGCTAAAAAATGCTAACCATCACCTGAGCTTTCAGCGAGTTGTAATTACTGATCACAGATTACTATACAAATAAAATAATAATGAAAATGTTTGAAATACTGCGAGAATTACCAAAACGCGATACAGAGACATGAAGTGAGCAAATGCTGTTGGAAAAATGGTGCTGACTTGCTCATCACATTGCCACAAACCTTCCATCTGTGAAAACTGTAACTTCTGCAATGGGCAGTAAAGCAGAGTGCCCGAAGAGCAGGTGTGCCTGTAACTTACTCTTCCTCCTTTTTCTCCTCAGCTTGTCTGCTCGTCCATTCCCACTTGAAAAACACTCCTGCCTTCTTTGGGTTCCTCCTTTCTTTGTGAAAACTATCTAGTTTTCTTCCTCATCGCTACTTTTTTTTTTTAGCTCTATTTCAACACCTTTTTACCCTAAATGAGTAGTTTCCTAAGTGTAGTTTGGTCTGTCTTCATCTCTATGCTTTCTCACATTTTCTAAGTCGCCATGGGAGTTTCAAATGCCAACTCCACACAGAGATGCCCACAGCCAAATGTCTCACCCCGACTTTAATCTTGAACTCCAGGTCTCCTGTGGAATTGACTATTAGATATTGCCATACAAACATCCAGCCTTAATCTCAAACCAGTTGCTCCACCGGCTTCCCTATTTCATGTTACTTTCAAACAAATTCAGTATCTGCCCTCACCTGCTCCTTATCTTTTCTCTATTTCACTAAAGAGCGTCACTTTCTACTCAGTTGCCCACGTTGCAATCCTGAGTGACATCTTCCCCTAACTCTAACTTGCCCTCCCCGTCCAATCAAATGCAAAGCCCAGTCGATTTTACCAGCCACATATCTCAGAATCCCTGCATTTCCCTGTACCTCCCCTGCCCACTGCTCAGGCCACCACTTACTGGCGTAAGAGTCTCCGAGTAGTCTCTCTGCCTCCTTGCTCGCTCCTCATATCACAACCACTGAGACCCTTGATGCCTGCTTACAGCCATTCTCCACTGGCCTCACGAGAACACTAAACCCTTCCCACGCCCTGGGCAGGGTCCCAGGAGCCAGCTCCTGCTTCCCAGTCCCATCCCCTGCTGCACTCACCCCGTGTGTACTCTAGTCTGTCCCAGCGAACACGTCACACTCTTGCCGTGCACGACAGACACAACCTCTCTACTCTGTACCCACTCCCACCTCCCCACCAATCCTCACAGAATGCTTGTTAACCAGCACGCCTCAGCCCACAGCAGGAGTCTAATAAAAATTTGCTGAATTAAATGCTATGGAAATTATATCTGTACTGAAGTCAATCTTCAAAAACACTTCAAATGAAAAGTTTTTGTTCAAGCTTCACCTTATGTTCTACGGCTTTTTCTTCTGCCTTTTGTATCTCTGCTTTGAGTCGCTTTTCCATGTCAGAGGACGAGCTTTTGGTGGAAGCAATAGTGATGTCTCGCTGGTGTAACTCCCGAGTTAGCTGTGAGATTTCCATCTTCATTCCTTCTAGTGCAGAACTATAACTTTGTTCAGCCTGTAAAATCTGTTCTTTCAACTACAAAGAAACAGAAAGGAAAGAGTAAAGAAAAAAAAGAAAGCACGTAAACAGATAAATATGTTAATAGTTAAAATAATAAGGCAATTTCTACCTACCCCAAGACATGAATTTTTTCCTTAATTCAATCTGCAGAAAATTAGCAACTTACCAAGTTGTACGTCTACACTGAAGGTCAGATGGCTATACCCACAATGTTTATTAATCTCAAAACAGGGAGAGTTGGGTTATTCGAATGTTGAGAACCTGTGTCTAAGTCCATGCACACATTATTTAGAGGACAGCACCTGTGACCTTCATTCTTTTTTTTAGTTGCAAAGCTAAAAATTTTGTTTATATGGCTTCCTTGTCCACAGAAGACAACAGAAAGGCAAGAGGAAGAAAGAAGCTAGAAGTAATCTCAAATAAGTAATAAAAATTACGAGTCAACAAACACAGCAGCCAGGGCCCATTAATGCGGAGACAAACAGCACTGCATACCTCCACAGCCAGTGAGGATATTGACTATGCCACGGCACAGAATTCAGACCCATGACCACCTTCAGTCAATAAGAAAATATTAAATGCTAGTTCATATCTTTTTGAAAGCAAAAGAGTATAAATCTTTTAGAAAGTTTTTCATCAAAACATGTTTAAAATAAAGCTTAGAGTTCAAAGAGGATAGGCTTCAATTATCTTGAAAACGTTTATATGGCGTCCCTGAGGATTATGAAGACTTTCCCTAAGCACATTCCAGGTGCATGTCTACTCCTGAATATCAAGTGGCTCCTTGGACCACATTTTTCTCTCATTAAATATACCTCCTATGACCTCCCAACCCACAGCTTAATCCGTAAATACATACAACTTGGCTACCGCAGGCCGGCAGATTTTTACCTTCTTAATCTCTGCCCTGTACTCATTGTTATGTACTTCCATCTTCTTCAATTCTTCATATTTTTCCATTAGTTCTTGGCTCAGTTGTTTACATGTTGCACTCACAGACTCCAAGCTGTATGTATGACAAAAATATGATCACATGCTTAAAACAAAAACCCTGAAGCCCACAGATTCAATTATCTAACTTATCTTTTTGATGTCCAAGAATTATCTTAAACTTCACCTCCCACCCCAAATTAAAACTCATTTCCCATGGGGCGCCTGGGTGGCACAGCGGTTAAGCGTCTGCCTTTGGCTCAGGGCGTGATCCCGGCGTTGTGGGATCGAGCCCCACATCAGGCTCCTCTGCTATGAGCCTGCTTCTTCCTCTCCCCCTCCCCCTGCTTGTGTTCCCTCTCTCGCTGGCTGTCTCTATCTCTGTCGAATAAATAAATAAAAAATCTTTAAAAAAAAATAAATAAAACTCATTTCCCATTTCCTCAGCACCAGAGGCAACTAAATCCAATTCAAGCTTTTGGAGATACTTTTGATTTCTGTGTTTACCTGTACTCTTTCCCTCTGCTTAAAATTTAACTGGTTATAAAATTCTAAAGATTACAGCAACTTCACTACTTTTCTCTCTCAAACTGTACAAGAGTTACCATCATAATTTTCATCTTCACCATACCTAATTACAATCCCACCCTACACAGCTTCCACCTTGTCCCCCTTACTTAACAATCAATCCCTCATCAGGTATGAGAACCTCAGGGGACCATAACTCTCTTATCTCACCATTCATTTCTGCTAATAAAATCCTTTTGCTCCTTTCTCAGGGAATATTTTGTTCAAACTAAACAGCACAAACTATCTAAAATGGGTTCCTTTTTCTATTTGCCTTTTGATTGAAAGAATATTTTTAAAGACATTGTTTATTACTGAACACTGGTGTATATTTCCATTTATTTCAACTTTACCTATTTCTAAATATCCTAGAATGCTCATTTACTTGGGACTTAGTACATTAGTACAGTGTGTCAAACACTGAGGCAGAGAGAGAAGAAGAATTATAGATTATAGATACTCTTATCATAGCTACAGATGGGAGAACTGGGGCTTAAAGGGGCTAGGGGTCTAAGGTCACACTGCAAGTCAGAAAGAAGAGGTAGGTCTCTAGAGCCTGACTGGAGCACAGTAAAACATACCTATGTGTAAGATACTAAAAAGTCAATCAATGGAAAATCTGTAATAGAAACTGTAAATTTTAGTTCCAATGTCAAAAAGAATAATAAGCTCTGGGGAGCTTGGGTGCCTCGGTCAGTTAATCAAGACTCTTGATTTCAGCTCACGTCATGTTCTCAGGGTTGTGAGATCAAGCCCCACATCAGGCTCCACACTGAGTATGGACCCTGCTTAAGATTCTCTCTCACCCTCTCCCTCTGCTCCTCCCTGCTGCCACTCACGCTTTCTTGGTCTCTCTCAAAAGGAAGGAAGGAAGGAAGGAAGGAAGGAAGGAAGGGAGGAAGGAGGGAAGGGCGAGCTTGTATTTTATTCAGTTTAAAATGTACACAACCTGGGGCACCTGGCTAGGTCAGTCGGTTAAGCATCTGACTTCAGCTCAGGTCATGATCCCAGGGTCTGGGATCGAGGCATTGGGCTCCCTGCTCAGTGGTGAGTCTGCTTCTCCCTCTCCCTCTGCCTCTCTCCCCAGCTTGCACTCTCTCTCACTCCTTCTCTCTCCCTTTCTCAAATAAATAAAATCTTTAAAAATAAATTTTAAAATGTACACATCCACCTCAGGAATGATAACCAAGACTATCTTAAGTATTCCAAGGTGCAAAACAAATAAAGCAAAAACCATATGTGTGTGCATGGTATTTAATATGTAAAGAAAAAACCTGGTGGTTCCCAAAAACAGAAATAAAAAGTAAAAAATTTATTACTTAAAGATAAACTTAAAAGGGTAAAATAGCAATATTTTTGTTGTTTGCTTGCCTAAAGGCTAACAACTCACATATTTTCTAATCTTTTACATACAGAAAATGTTAGTGTACAAATGATCACAATTTATGTTTAAAATAAAATATCAAAATCTTCCCAGTCACAAAGTTTAGAGGTATGACAAACAAAAGTTCACAAGTACAACGACAAAGCAAGTGGGGCAGGCACGCTCTAGCATAGGTCGGGATTCAGCGAGCACCAAGAAAATAATCAACAGTGCTTTGGGACAGAAGGAAGGAGCACCACGTGCCCCATGTGCCCTCGCTGAGAGCAGCTCCACGGAAGCAGCTGGTAGAGGGAAGAACCTACCTGAAGACGTTCTACACAGGCAAAATGCAAAAGTGAAACTAGTACAGTCAGGACAGACAACTCTTTTGAAGAATCTGATTTTATAGGAGAGCAGAGAAATGTGGAAACAACTTGACAGGGATATAGGATTCAAGGAGGGTTTTGATTTTTTCCCAATATGGGAACTATTAAAGCCTACTTTACACCACTAGGAATGATTTAGCAGACAGGAAGAACTTGATGTAAAAAGAAAATAAAAAACCGTGCAAACAGGACACAAGTGAAGTCTTAGGGGAACAGACATGTCATCCGTCAACTCACGCACTCTAACAGACGTTAGGCACAGAGGCAGGCAGACCGGTATATTTGGTGGTAGAAAAATTAGGAAGCTCTCCTTTCATTGCTTCTGTTTTCTCAAGGAAATAAGAAGTTAGGCCATCTGTGGATGCTAGAGAAAAAAAAAACTATTTTTTCACTAAAACTAATTTTTTTAAAGATTTTATTTATTTATTTGAGAGACATAGAGCAAGCACAAGCAGGGAGAGGAACAGAGGGAGAGGGAACTCCCACTGAGCATAGAGCCTGACACAGGGCTCGATCTCACAACCCTGAGATCATGACCTGAGCCAAAATCAAGAGTCAGTTGCTTAACCGACTGAGCCATGCAGGTGCCCCTTCACTAAGACTATTAAATTACTTTACTTTATCAATATGACAATCAAAAATCATCTTTAACAACTTGAACATTCTTGAAATGTGTATTTAATTATCTACCTGCCTTCCAAGCGAGTCACCTCTGCCTGCAGAAGTTCTTCACTACTGTGGGTGAAATCCAGCTGGGACAGCATGTTACCTAAGTCCCCCTGCTCTTGCGAGGCGTACCTCTTTTCTGCCTGTGACTCCTCCAGGGACCTAAAGACAGAGGAGGAGGACTGTTAAAGGCCTCTGATCTTTGCAAAAAAAAAAAAAAACCATAATCAGTTCGTATTTCCCAGCTGTTTTTGGTAATGCAACTCTTTGGAATTCTTCAGTTGTCTCCTGCTTCATGAAAGGAACACTTGGGAGAGAAAAAGGCGCAAGATAATGCTTCTCAAAAAAGTCAGCAGCAGCTTACTCCTTTCTCAACTGGGATTTGGCCTATTTCTCAACGGAAAAGACAAAATGACAAAACTTTTGTTTCCACTTGATACCTTGAGCCAAAAAAACTGAAAAGTTACAGGAAAGTTCTCGCAAGAACAGAAATGTGTACCAGACTTAAATCAAGCAAAAGGAGCACAGCTTCTTCTATTACTTTCCACTACAAGACTCACGGAAATAATTCATATATAGAAATATAATGGGTTTTAGGTTTCTTTTAAAAACGAGCTATCTCAATAGCTGCCTTTATTATTGATGTTAATGATAAGCAGCTACTTATCATGACCTATTCTACCAAGAAAGGGAGGCCTTCCAGGAGACATGGACTACAATTCCTTTCACATTTGGAGTTTCACCAAGAGTAGAGATTGACCCAGTAGTTTCTACTTTCTAAACATTACAGCCTTTTGGTTAGGGACCCACACTGGAGGCAGAAAATAACTAACCACACAAAATCTTATAACGCTATAAAAATTTAACTCAGAAATTAAAAGTGAATAAGAAAACCCATAATATGATCAAACACAAAATTATGAATACATCACATTCTAACTGGTGCTCAATGCCAAACCACCAAGTGGGTACAATTAATATTTACGAGTAAATATACCTTACGGCCTCTATCGCGTGTTTAGTGTCAGCTGGCTTTAACTTTGCTTGTAGCTTCTCCGTTTGCATTCTTTCCTCATGCATGAAAGTTTCTTGAGACTGAAGAGTTGCTTTCAATTCTCTCTTTTCTTCCTGAAGAATCTGAAAAATACTCAGAAAAATGTCAGATGTTATTACAATTTTTCTATTTCAGGAGAAAAGGAAGCCAGAGAGTCAGACCATAACAGGTACAATATTAACAAGGCTATCAATGTCTGATCCATTAGCTACAGAGTAGGGAAGAAACCATGCACTCTTGAACCTAGTTCGAGGTTAATTTTTTTAAGTTCTTATTTAAATTCTAGTTAGTTAACAAATGGTGTTGGGAAAACTGGACAGCCACATGCAGAAGCATGAAACTGGACTACTTCCTTACACCATATAAAAAATAAACACAAAATGGATGAAAGACCTAAATGTGAGACAGGAACCCATCAAAATCCTAGAGGAGAACACAGGCAGCAACCTCTTTGACCTTGGCCGCAGCAACTTCTTGCTAGACACGTCTCCAAAGGCAAGAGAATCAAAAGCAAATGTGAACTATCAGGACTTCATCCAGATAAAAAGCTTTTGCACAGCACAGGAAACAGTAAGCAAAACTAAAAGGCAACCTACAGAATGGGAGAAGATATTTGCAAATGTCTTATCAGATAAAGGGCTAATAACCCAAATCCATAAAGAACTTATCAAACTCAACATCCAAAAAACAAAAAATCCAGCTAAGAAATGGGCAGAAGACATGAACAGACATTTCTCCAAAGAAGACATACCAATGGTCAACAGACACATGAAAAAATGTTCAACATCACTCGGCATCAGGGAAATACAAATCAAAACCACAATGAGATACTACCGCACACTGGTAAGAATAACTAAAACTAACAATTCAGGGACCAACAGATGTTGGTGAGGATGTGGAGAATGGGGAACACTCTTACACTGTTGATGGGAATGCAAACTGGTGCAGCCACTTTGGAACACAGTATGGAGGTTCCCCAAAAAGTTAAAACTAGAACTACCCTATGACCCAGTAATTGCATTACTAGATATTTATCCAAAGGATACAAACATAGTGATTCGAAGAGGCACATGCACCCCAATGTTTATAGCCACAATGTCCACAATAGCCAAAATATGGAAAGAGCCCAGATGTCCATCAACAGATGAATGGATAAAGAAGATGTGGTGTATACACACACACACACACACACACACGCACACACATGCACACACACAGACACAGGAATATTACTCAGCCGTCAAAAAGAATGAAAGTTTGCCATTAACAACAATGTGGATGGAACTAGAGGGTATTATGCTAAGCAAAATAAGTCAGTCAGAGAAAGACAAATACCATATGATATCACTCACATGGAATTTAAGAAACAAAACAGATGAACATAGGGGAAAGGAAGGAAAAATAAAATAAGATGAAAATAGGGAGGCAAACCATAAGAGACGCTGAACTCTAGGAAACAAACTGAGGGTTGCTGGAGGGGAGGTGGGTAGGGGAAAGGGATAACTGGGTGATCGGTATTAAGGAGGGCATGTGATGTAATGAGCACTGGGTGTTATATACAACTGATAAAGCACTAACTTCTACCCCTGAAACTAATAAAAAAATAAAGAAATTCTAGTTCGTTAACATATAATGTAATATTGGTTTCAGGAGTAGAATTCAGTGATTCATCACTTACATATAACACCCAATGCTCATCACATGTGCCCTCCTTAATGCCCATCACCCAACTATCCCTTCCCCCTACCCAACTCCCCTCCAGCAACCCTTAGTTTGTTCTCTATCTTTAAGAGTTTCTTACGGTTTGCCTCCCTCTCTATTTTTCCCCTTCCCCTATGCTCATCTGTTTTGTTTCTTAAATTCCACATATGAGTGAAATCATGGTATTTGTCTTTCTCTGACTTATTTCACTTAGCATAATACACTCTAGTTCCATCCTTGTCATTGCAAATGGCAAGATTTCATTCTTTTTGATGACTGAGTAAAATTTCACTGTAATATATATATACACCACATCTTCTTTATCCATTCAGGTGATGGACTTTGGGGCTAATTATTTTCCCTTAAAAACATGCATACACACATTTCCCCAACTGTAGTAATTTTAAAACAAACCTCTAATAGTTTTTCAGATTCCCTCAATTTTTCTTCTTTTTGCCGCTGCTCTTGCATAACAATCATATTGGTTCCAACCAAGTCATTGACCCTCATGGTGAGGCGCTCTATTTCCAACTCATTGGCACAAATAGTGTCATTGGCGCGCTCCAGCTTACTGCTCAGGTGCTGAATTTCCGACTGGCTGGACAGCTCCACAGACTCTAATTTCTGTTTCCGATTGACAAGCTGAGCCTAGAAACACAGATTACCAATAGACAGAAGTGAAATAATAAAAGAACAATTTGATGCATAAGGAAGACTAAAATAAAACTGAGTTTATTTCCATAAAAATGTAAAGCATTAGTTCATTTATAATAACCCACTCATGACCCAAAAAACCTCTCATGATAAAAACTGGGAACAGAAGGGAACTCTCTCAACTTGCTAAAGACGATCTAAAAAAACTGTACAGCTAACATCATACTTAATAATGAGAAACTCAAAGCCTTCTCACTAAGATGAGGTACAAGTCAAAGATATCCCCTGTCACTAGTCCTTTTTAATATCAACTGGGTGTCCTTGCTAATGTAAGGCAAGAAAAGGAAATAAAAGGTATATATATATATTGGGAAGGAAGACATAAAGACGCCTTTGCTCAAGGATAACATGATCGTTTATGTAAAAAATCTGAAAGAATCAATAACAACAAAAAACCCTCCTGAAAGATGCCTCAAAAATTAAAAATAGAACCCTACCATCTAGCAATCCCACTACTGGGTATTTACTCAACAAATACAAAAACACTAATTCAAAGGGACACATGCACCCCTATGTTTATAGCAGCATTATTTACAACAGCCAAGATATGGAAGCATCCCAAGCATCCATCAACTGATGAATGGATAAAGAAGAGGTGGTATATATACACAATGAAATATTACCTATAAAAAGGAATGAAATCATGCCATTTGCAATGAGATGGATGGAGCTAGAGAGTACAATGCTAAGAGAAATAAGTCAGAGAAAGATTAATACTATCTGATTTCACTCATAAGTGGAATTTAAGAAACAAAACATAGGGACAAAGGGAAAAAGAGAGAGAAAGAAACAGACTCTTAACTATAGAGAACAAACTGGTGGTTACCAGAGGGGAGGTGGGTGGGGGGATGGGTTAAATAGGTGATGGGGATTAATGAGGGCACTTGTTGTGATGATCAACATGTGTATGGAATTGTTGATCACTGTATTATACACCTGAAACTAATATAACACTCTATGTTAACTGACTGGAATTAAAATAAAAACTTAAAAAAAAGAAAAAAAACTCTCCTGGAATTAATAAGCAATTATAGCAAAGTTGCAGGATATAAGGTTAATACACAAAACTCAATCACTTTTCTATATACCAATAATGAACATGTGGAATTTAAATTAAAAACATGGTATCATTTACATTAACACCTGAAAAAAATAAATATTTAAGTATGAATATAACTAAATAAGTACAAGATCTATTTAAGGGAAACTATAATACTCTGATGAATTAAATCAAAAAACTAAATAAATGGGGAGACCGTCCATGTTCATGGATAGGAGAACTCAATACTGTCAAAGTGTCAGCTCTTCCCAATGTGATCTATGGATTCAACACAATCCCAATCAAGATCCCAGAAAATTATTTTATGGATATTGACAAACTGATTCTAAAGTTTATATGGAGGGGCGCCTGGGTGGCTCAGTCGTTAAGCATCTGCCTTCGCCTCAGGGCATGATTCCAGAGTCCTGGGATCGAGCCCCACATCAGGCTCCTCCGCTGAGAGCCTGATTCTTCCTCTCCCACTCCTCCCCCCGCCTGTGTTCCCTCTCTCGCTGGCTGTCTCTCTGTCAAATAAATAAAGTCTTTAAAAATAAATAAATAAATAAAGTTTATATGGAAAGGCTCGAATGAGCCAACACAATATTGAAGAAGAAAAAAGTTAGAGGACTGATGCTACCTGACTTCAAGATTTACTATAAAGCAATGATTATCAAAACAGCATAATACTGGTGAAAGAAAAGACAAATAGTTTAAAAGAACAGAATAGAGAGCCCAGAAATGGACCCCCATAAATAGACTCAACTGATCTTTGACAAAGGAGCAAAGGCAACACAATGCAACAAAGACAGTCTCTTCAACAAATGGTCCTGGAACAACTGGACGTCCACAAGCAAAATAAATCTAGACAAAGACCTTCTGCCCTTCATAAAAATTAACTCAAAATGGATCACAGACCTAAATGTAAAATGCAAAACTATAAACTTCCTAGGAGATAGCATAGAAGAAAACTTAGATAACTGTGGGTATAGGAATGCCTTTTTAGGGGCACCTGGGTGGCTCAGTCGTTAAGCATCTGCCTTCGGGTCAGGGCGTGATCCCAGGGTTCTGGGATCGAGCCCCACATCGGGCTCCCTGCTCCGCTGGGAGCCTGCTTCTTCCTCTCCCACTCCCCCTACTTGTGTTCCCTCTCTCACTGGCTGTCTCTCTCTGTCAAATAAATAAATAAAATCTTAAAAAAAAAAAAAGAATTCCTTTTTAGATAAAACACCAAAGACATGAGCCCTGAAAGAAATACCTGATAAGCTGAACTTGATTAAAATTAAAAACTTCCACTCTTTGAAAGATAATATCAAAAGACAAGCCAGGGGCTGGGAGAAAATAGTTGCAAAAGACGGACCTGATAAAGGACCGCTATACAAAATGTAATAAGAATTCTTAAAATCCAGGAATAAGGAAATAACTCCATTAAAAAATGGGCTAAAGACCTGAAAAGCCATCTCACTAAAAAAGATGGCAAATAAACATATGAAAAGATGATCTACATCATATGTCATCAGGGAAATGCAAATTAATACAATAATTACACGTCTATTGGAATGACCAAAATCTGAAACAGTGATGACACCAAATGCTGGTGAGGATACGGAGCAACAGGAACTCTCATACATCGCTGGTATGAATACAAAATGTTACAGACATTCTGGAAGACAATGTGGTGTTCTAAGATTTAATATATTCTTACCATACGATCCAGCAATTACGCTTCTTGCCATTTACCCAAAGGAGTTGAAAACATTATGTTCTCACAAAAACCTGTACATGTATGTTCACAGCAGTTTTATTCATAACTGCCAAAACTTGAAAGCAACCAAGATGTCCTTCACTAAGTGAGTGGATAAATAAACTGGGGTACATCCAAACAATGGAATATCATTCAGTGCTAAAAACATGAGCTATCAAGACATGAAAAGACATGAAGGAACTTTAAATGCACATTAATAAGGGGAAAAAGCCCGACTGAAATGACTATATACTGTATGATTCCAACTATATGACATTCTGGAAAAGGCAAAACTATAGAGATAATAAAAATATCAGTGATTATGAGGATGCAGGGCAGGAGAGAGATGAAAAGGCTGAGCACAGAGGAATTTTATGGCAGTGAAAATACTCGGTATGCTATTACAATGATGCGTATATGTCATTATACATTTGTACAAACCCATACAGACCATACAATACCAAGAGTAAACCCTAAAGTAAACTAATATGTGTCAATGTAGGTTCATCCCTAGCAACAAATGTAGCATTCTGGTGAGTGATGTTGAGAAGGGGGAGGCCATGCACGTATGGGAGCACACAGGAAATCTCTGTACCTCCCTCTCAATGTTGTTGCAAACAGAAAACTGCTCTTAAAAAATGAAATCTTAAAAACGTATACAATAAATAGCTTGAGAAGAAGGGGTAAGACAGAATTGAGAAAGTGAAGGGATTCCTCAGGAGAAGAGACGCTGCCCACCTACCGCAAGAACAGCTGCATTATTCTAGCCACTAGTGCAGAAGTTTAACTGCATCTGAGTCATCACATAGGAAAACTGGATTTCTCTCCTCTCTACAACACAGGAAACATAGGAACTATAATGCGTTATTTTATTTCTTATGGAAGCTCATAAATTAGGGTTTTTTCTTAATCACTAAACTTCTTAAATTTCCAAGTCAAATTTTCCTGTCTCCCCACCCCAGAACATGTTGCATGTAGTTAATTATTCTGTATTTCCAGATACATTCAAAACATGCAAATTCAGATGATTCAGATTGACCAAAAGATGTTTAAATTTGGGATGGAGGGAATTGGAGAATTTTGCTCCTTTCGGGAAAAGGTGCTTGGAGTAGAGGAAAGATTGGTTCTGTCATCAATATTTAGACACCCTCTGAGTTAAAAAACTTAACCAAATATAGTTTGGTTATAAAATATAGTACATCTCATATTAGTTTCTTTCAATGATTTATCTACTGAGGTACATATGAATATAACCGGTTAGTGACTGTCTCACAGACCTACAGTATAAAGTTCCAGCAGACTTAGATAATTCCTAAGCTGTGTATTCCAGCTATCCTGTTTTTCAGTTCCCAACTTTCTAGTGTTCACAAGTTTTAATCCTGTATCCAGAGAGGTACTTCATCTAAATACTGAAGATAGACATGAATCATCTGTGTAAGTAAAACTTGCCTTACTGTAAATATTTTTAAAAGGTAAAGTATCCAATTTTATTTTCAGAGATTTAAATGGAAATGTCTCTGGGAAATCAATCTGCCATGGATGGAGTAAAGATTTTACTGTATACTGTATAGGAGCCAAACCCTATACAACGGTCACATAAAGTAGATGCTCAATAATGCCCATAAGCCAGAGGAATGCTGGAAGGAGAAAGGCAAAGAAACAGACAAATAGTGTTTGTATAAATTACAGATCAAGATTCTGGTGTAAAGAACCAAAAACTTTCTACCAGATTCCAATAATAGTCTGGAAAAAAAGCTACCAAATAGGTTTAGATCCGCAAGAATAACTGCCAAGCACGCAACTACCTCCAAACTTTAAAAATACAATATACACGTTTTTCCCCCAAGGGAAACTCTATTTATACAGAACTTCATACAGAAAAAATAGTTGACGAGACTGGGTGAGGGTGAGGAGGAAAGGGCTGGAGCCCAACTTGCTGAAACTTCCCAACCTCACCTTAAAATGCACAGCACCCCTGGGCCTTGGAGGAACAGAGCTAGAAAGCCTCTGCCCAAAAGGACACTCAGGATTAAAGACAATACATATTTGCAAAACACTAGCATTATGTTTTTTGGTGGCTCAGTCGGTTGAGCATCTGCCTTCAGGTCAGGTCATGATCTCAGGGTTCTGGGATGGAGCCCCACATCCAGCTCCCCGCTCGGCGGGCAGCCTGCTTCTCACTCTCCCTCTGCACCTAACCCCGCTCTTGCTGTCTCTCTCTTTCTCTCTCAAATAAATAAAATCTTTAAAAACCAAAAACACTGCAATAGCTATTTAATACTACTTAGTTCAAATCTGCAATCTTAAAGTAGACTCAATGTTGAGGTTATAGTTTAACTAAGTTCAAATTTAACCAGTGAGTCTAGATTTGACACTTAAAAACTAACCTACTTCTTAGTTGTGAAGAATTAAGAACATAGCCTCTTATTGACCTACTCTTTCAGTCAGATACAAATACAGTGTTTAAGCACAGGCGGAAGTACATAATCGTTCAAGTACAAATTCTGAGTTTTCATTGACTAGAATTAATACACTTAGCCGGTGCAATCCGATAGGGCAGTCACTAGTGACATGTGGCCACTGGGCACCTGAACTGCGGCTGGTCTGCACTGAGATGTACACAAACTCTAAAATACACCCTGGATTTCAAGGGCTCAGTTAAAAAAAAAAAAAAGTA
Organism: Ursus arctos; assembly: GCF_023065955.2. Lineage (NCBI taxonomy): Eukaryota > Metazoa > Chordata > Mammalia > Carnivora > Ursidae > Ursus > Ursus arctos. The sequence continues at coordinate 27,543,665 of NW_026622875.1, forward strand.
ACTGCTGTAATGATATTTTTAGTATACTGAGTTAAATATATGACTTTTACCTCTTTCTTTTTACTTCTTAAATGTGACGACTAGAAAATTTTAAGTTACATATAACTCTTTTATTTCTATTAAACAAAAAAACTACACTAGAATATCTCAAGAATGCCTCTTCCAAGACTAACAGTCAAAAACAATCATTTTCACTACTTATAAAGTAAGGATTATTTCTCTTACATCTCTGGCATTAGAGATATCTTGAGGCTAATATATTTTTGAACCTCCCCCCTTTTTTTTTTTTTGCAATAACCACTGCCATTAATTTTTTGAACTCGAAACCAGAACATCCTCTTATTTTTTCTTAGGTTTTAAAAATTTTATTTTTTAAAAGTTAACGTGTACATAAGAGGAAACTGAAAAACACAAGAAGCAAAGAACAAAGTCATCCATAATCACAAGCACTTTATAGTTTGACTTCTAGGTCCCATGTGTGTATCTATACAAATAAGCATTTTAATGTAATTAAGATCACACACAGTTATGTATCATGCTTTTTTACACACCACGAATATTTACCATTTCAAAGTCCTCAAACTATGAGTATTTTGGTAACCAAGAATACACTACACCAACTCCATCCGAAAGAAAAAAAATGTAATCCTGCCTTTCTTGGCGACAAAATTTCATAAAAGACAAAAATGGCAACAGGCCTCTAGATAAAGATATTGGCAGTTACAATTATAATACTGCATTCCCTTAATGTTCAATTAAAACTGAGACAAAAAGTAACAGAGTACACAACGTATAACGCTTCTAAAAGAATTCATTATCCAATTTATACTATTCAAATATTAGCAAAGAGGTATGTTTCCATTGAAGCACTTAAAGTATTCCAAAGAGACGCACACACATTAACAGTCATCATTAAAATGTAAATATGAACACATCCACATCCACCTCTCCCTCTATACTTCCTTCTGCCCCCTGCAGAACTTCCTCTTATTAATCTAACATGCGACATTCTAACTGTTCTGTTGGAATGGGTGGAATTATCTCAACAACACAACTCACAGCAGAGGTATTAATAGTAAAGAAATAATTAAAAAGGCAATTTATGTCAGGGAGATGGGAATAAAAGCCGAGGGGGGCAGTGGAAGTATGACAGTAGGGAAAGGGCTGGGGACTGGGGTTGTGGTCAAATCCTTCTCTAGCTTTACAGTCTGTAATCCTGGTGCTTCAAGGGAATGGCTTTCCCAGATAGCAAAATTCCTGAGAACAATGTGATATGAAGCAACAAGGGCTTTTTATTTTCCAAGGGCTCCCAGAATGAAGCTATGACCGTGGCAGGATCTGTCTCTATCAACGTCCCCAACAGTGTCAACTCCAAATGTGTCAGTGCGGGCCATAGCCTTGCAGCATTTCCACCAGGTAGCAGCTTGAAGAGCTCATTAACAGACTGGCTCCCAATAACATCCTCTTACAACTGCTTGTCTATGTCACCATAAACTTCAAACAGTAGGTCTGAGTCAATTCAATTAACTCCAATAATTCTACCAAGACAACAGATTAACATTTGAGTTAGGATCATCTTTTCTTCATAGGTTGTAACATGAAAAGGATGCTTTAAAAATATTATATTTATACTTATAAATACATACATAATTGAAAAGTGGATTTAAAACTAACTTGAATGATATCATATAGCTCATCCAGATATTTCAAAAGGAAAACATATATATTTAATGCAACTTCTATTTTTTTCACATAACATTTATCAGCAAAATATTTTATACTCTGTGCTGGCTTAATATTTTAATTTTTTTAATGTTTTAATGTTCTCTAAGAATTCCCTTAATATCTCCTTTCAACTCTTGTATGTGGGCAAGAGGGAAAGTAGCAGGTGATTCCTTACCTTCTAAATAGAAATAACCTTATGTTTTAGTGACTAAACCAATCCTTTTCTATGCGTCTATAACCATCATTCTACCATTGCATCTAATAATGTCACGTTGTTTAACAACTGTACTTCTTAATACAATTCATTTTAATATTTGACAGAACATCACTCTCACTCTTTTAGAAAATGCTGCTTAGTACCATTCATCTATTCTTCCATAAAAATTTTAGAATCGCTCTGTCAAGTTCTCAAAATCTAACAGTCAATAAATTATGTGGATAACCATTTAGGAAAAAAACAAACTTAGCCTATCAAATACCTTATAATAATAATTTCCAGATCATATATATAAAAAAGAAATTATAAAGCATAAGAAATCTTGGCTTAGGTAAAGCTTTATAGTATGACATCAAAGACAGAAACCCTACAGAAAAAAATTAATAGAATTAGGCAATTCTAAATAATTGTTTATAAAACAACTGTATTTCCATTAAAACTAGTAGGCAAAAATTAAGGTAAACTAGGAAACACACAGAATTGCAACAAAACAGCAAAGGGTTAATAATATAGTTAATGTAGGAAGAGCTATTACAAAATAGTAAAATATAAATATCCTAAAAGAAAAATGAGCAAAGGACACAAACAATTTACAAAAAACGGAAATGTCTGCAAGTAGATGAAAAAATGCACAACCTAAATCATAATTAAAGAAATGCACATTAAAACAAATAATCAGACACCATATTTTTCACCTATCAGATTGGCAAAGATAAGCCTAAAAGTAGGGGAAATTAAAAAAAATAATAGTGCCCAATATTGGGAAAGTGTGAGGAAATGGACAATCCCAAATACTGCTGATGAAAGTCTGGATCAACATAACTTTGGAGAGTACTTTGCCAATATATTTAAAAAATTGTTAAGAATGTACAACTACACTGGTACAGCAATTTCACTTCTAGGGCCACTTCCTAAGATTATAAATGGACATATGCTCCTAGATGTTTATACAAAGACATTCACCCATGCACTATTTACGAGGGTAAAAAAGTAAAAAACTAAATGTTATACGATAAAGGAGTCATTCCGTAAATTATGGTACATTTAATAGTAGACTGGATTTCAATGCAATCATTATGACTACACATTTGTTGATTTGTCATATTTAAAAAGGAAAATTTTAAGGATGAAAATCAAATAAAATATTGTATTATAAAGTTCTTAGTGTACCTAAATAATAAGAAAAATATTAAACGGCATAAAGAGAGAAATTGACAGTAATATATTAAATAGTAGGGGAATTTAACACCCTACTTACTTCAATGTAAGAGATCATCCAGACAGAAAATCAATAAGGAAACACTGGCCTTAAATGACACATTAGACCAGATGGAGTTAACAAATATAAACAAAACATGTCACCCCAAAACTGCAAAATATATACTCTTCTCAAGTGCACATGGAACATTCTCCAGGACAGATCACATGTTAGGTCACAAAACAAACCACAATTAGTCCAGTAAGACTGAAATCATATCAAGTATCTTTTCTGACGACAACAATATGAAAAGAGAAACTGATTACAATTTCTGAAGAAAACTGGAGTTACAGTTTTTAGAAGAAAACTGGGGAAAACACAAACACATGGAGACTAAACAACATGCTCTAAACAACTAACAGGTCAACAAAAAAATCAAAAAGAAAAAAAATACCTTGAGACAAATGAAAATGGAAACACAACGCAGGAAAAGTAGTTCTAAGAAGGAAGTTCATAAAGATAGAGCCCTACATCAAGAAACAAGAAAAATCTCAAATGAACAATCTAACTTTACACATAAAGGAAATAGGAAAAGAAGAACAAAGTCTAAAGTTAGTAGAAGGAAGAAATAATAAAGGTCAGAGGAAATAAATGAAATAAGAGACTTAAAAAATAGAAAAGATCAATGAAACTACAAACTGGTCCTTTGAAAAGATAAACAAAAATGATAAATCTCCAGCCAGATTGATAAGAAAAAAAAAGAGAGAAGAAACAAATAAATAAAAGAAGAGAAGTTACAACTGACACTACAGAAATACAAAGGACTATAAAAGGCCACCACAAACAATTACATGCCAATGAATTGGAAAACCTTTAGAATGGATAAATTCCTAGAAACACAAAACCTTCCAAGATTAAATCACACAGAAATAGAAAATCTGAATCAACCAATTACAAGTAAATAAACTGAATCAGTAATTTTAAAACTCCCAAAATTACAAAAGTCCAAAACCAGACAGCTTTACAGGTGAATTCTACAAAACATTTAAAGAAGAGTTAGTACTGGGGCACCTGGGTGGCTCAGTCAGTTAAGCATCTGACTTTGGCTCAGGTCGTGATCCCAGGGTCCTGTGATCAAGCCCCAAGTCAGGCTCTGCACGCAGCAAGGAGTCTGCTTGTCCCTCCCCATCTCCCTCTGCCCCTCCCCCTGCTCCTGCTCTCTCTCAAATAAATAAAATCTTTTAAAAGGGGGGGGGGCATGCCTGGGTAGCTCAGTCAGTTAAGCATCTGCCTTCAGCTCAGGTCATGATTCCAGGTCCTGGGATCGAGCCCTGCGTCAGGCTCCCTGCTCAGTGGAGAGCCTGCTTCTCCCTCTTCCTCTGCCTACCACTCTGCCTACGTGTGCTCTCTCTTTGTCAAATAAATAAATAAAATCTTTAAAAAAAAGAGTTAGTACCTATCCTTCTCCAATTATTCTAAAATACTGAAGAGTAAGGAAAGCTTCCAAACTCACGAGGCCAGCGTTACCCTAATATCAAAACCAAAGACACCACAAAAAAGAAAATTATAAGCTAATATCCCTGATGAACAGAGATATAAAATATCTCCAACAGAATATTAGCAAACTGAATTCAACAATACATTAAAACGATCATGTGCCATGATGAAGTAGGATTTATTCCAGGAATATAAGGATGGTTCAATATCTGCAAATCAATCAATGTAATATACCACAAAATGAAAGATAAAAATCATATGATCACCTCCATACTTGCAGAAAAAGCATCTGATAATTCATCATCCTTTATGATAAAAATTCTTAACAAAGTGTATATAGAGGGAACATACCTCAACATAATAAAGGCTATAAATGACAAATCCACAGCTAACTTCATAATCGACAAGCTGAAAGCTTTTCCTCAAGATCAGGAATAAGACAAGGATAACCACTCTCACCACTTTTATTCAACATAGTATTGGAAATCCTGGCCACAGCAATTAGGAAAGAGAAAGAAATAAAAGGGCATTACTATTGGAAAGGAAAAAGTAAAACCATCAAAGTTTGCAGATGGCATGATACTACATATAGAAAGCCCTAAAGACCACAGAAAAAACTGTTAGAACTAATAAATGAATTCAGTAAAGCTGCAGGATACAAAATTAACATACTAATAACATATTAGTGTATTTCTGTACACTAATAATGAGCTATCAGAAAATTGCAATTACAAAATAATTGCAATTACATTTGCATCAAAAAGAATAAAACACCTAGGAATAAATTTAATGAAGGAGGTGAAAGATCTGTCCACTGAAAACCATAAGACATTGATGAAAGAAATTGAAGACAACACAAATAAATAGAAAGATATTCCATGTTCATGAACTGGAAGAATAGTTAAAATGCCTATACTACCCCAAAGCAATCTACAAATTCAGTGCAATCCCCATCAAAATATCAATTGCATTTTCCATAGAACTATAACAAAGAATCCTAATGTTTGTATGGAACTACAAAAGATCCCAAGTAGCCAAAGCAATACTGAGAAAGAACAAAGCTGGAGGTATCGTTGCCCCCTAATTTCAAACTATATCACAAAGCTATAGTAATTAACACAGCATGGTACTGGTATGAAAAGACACATACATTAATAGACTGGAATACAGACCAGAAATAAGCCCACACTTAATATCATCAATTAATCTATAACAAAGGAGGCAAGAATAAACAATGGGGAAAAACAGTCTCTTCAATAAATGCTGGGAAAACTAGACAGCTACAGGCAAAATAAAATAGCATAATATTACGTCACTATCTTACACTACATACAAAATTCAAAATGGATTAAAGACTTGAACATAAGAACTGAAACCATAAGACTAGAAAAAAACATAGGCAGCAAGCTCTTTGACATCAGTCATAGCAATATTTTTTTGGACCAGTATCCTGTAGCAAGGCAACAAAAGCTAAAATAAACAAATGGAATTACATCAAACTAAAAAGGTTTTGCATGATAAAAGAAATTATAAACAAAATAAAAGGGCAATCTACTGAATGGGAAAAGATACTTGCAAGTCATACAGCTGATAGGGGGTTAAAATCCAAAACATATAAAGAACTTACACAACTTAGTATCAAAAAAAACCAAACCTGATTTAAAAATGGGCAGAAGACATGAACAGACATTTTTCCAAAGACATACAGATGGCCAACAGATACATGAAAAGATGCTCAGCGTCACTCATCATCAAGGAAATGCAAATCAGAACCACAATGACATATCACCTCATACCTGTCAAAATGGACAGTATCAAAAAGACAAAAGAGTGAAAGTGTTGCTAAGGATGTGGAGAAAAGGGAGATCTTACGCAATGTTGGTGGGATTGTAAATTGGTGCAGCCACTATAGGAAACAGTCTGGAGGATCCTCAAAAAATGAAAAATAGAACTACCATGTGATGCAATAATCCCACTTCTGGGTATTTATCTGAAGAAAACAAAAATACCAACTCAAAGAGATATCCACACACCTATTTTCACTGCCTCACTACTTAAAATAGCCAAGATATGGAAACAACCCAAGTGTCCCTTAATAGATAAATGGATAAAGAAGATGTGGGGTATGGGTGCTGGTGTGTATTTATATTCTATTATAATATTATTTATATTCTACTCTGTCATAAAAAAATGAATGAAATCTTGCTACTTGTGACAGCATGGATAGACCTAGAAGGCATTATACTTAGTGAAATAGGTCAGACAGAAAAAGACAAATACTGTATGATTTCACTTATATATGGAATCTAAAAACCGAACATACATATTCCCCCCAACACACAACAGTGTTTTCCCAGTAAATGTACATGACTGCCACATACACTGCATAGAAGCATAGAAAGAGTTGGAAGAAATTTACACCAAAATGTTAATCATGATAAATCTCTAAACTATGGAATTACACGCGATTTTATTTAATTCTTGTCTCACTGACATTTTCTCATTTTTCTAAAATGAACATGTATTCTGTAACTTTAACAGCTGACGAAAAGAACTTCAGCAAACATAGGACTCAAAGATTGAGAAGTTATTGTGAACTCCACTTGCAGATGTTAAAAAATATATAAGAAAAAAGTTTATATCAAGTTTTTAAAAACTGGGGGGAAGTGTGGATGTTGATCTCCATTTATCCAACCTCCCAGATTTTCTCCCTTGACCAAGGGATTCTCCCTTGGAATCCACGTCAACCTTGACTGGATTCCAATTTGAACATCCAACTGTAAAAAGGCATAATTTCAGACAACTGAGGAAGTCCGAACAGACTGAATATCAAATTATGTTAATAAAGTATTTATTCTGTTAACGTAATACTGGTATATTATAATTTTTAAAAGTCCTTATCTGTTGGGAAACATGACAATTTCTGTGATTTGCTTTGTAATAGTCCAGCCAGAGGTAAAAAGTGGGGAAGGATGAAACAAGACTCGCAAAATGAGCTGTTGTTCAATTGGTAGTCTTAGCTTTGCAAGGAGAACAAGTTCTAGAGCTCTGTTCCACAACAACACGCAGAGTTAACACTACTATACTATACGCTTTAAAATTACCAAGATGGTACATTTTAATGTGCTTTCTACCACAATAAAAAAAAAAGACTAGCAAAATGATTGTAACTATTAATGCTGGGTAACAGCTATCCAGAAATTTATTTAAAAGTTTTTTTTTTCAAAAAATGATGATCATACAGCACTGCCACATACCGAATCAGGGGCAGATTTAATTTTGTTTAGTTTGCTAAGGGGGAAAGAGAAATATATTATCAGTAATATTTTTTGAGTTAAACAGGGAGAGTAGTTTTAAACAAACTATCAGGAGAATAATTCAAATACCCTTAGTAGGGAAAACAAATGTTGGCTTTTTAAAGGCTTCTTATTCTGGCTTAGCTGAATTATGGTAAATAAAAATCTCACTTTTACTAACAATGAAGTTTAATTATGCAGAGTAATCACAATAGTAATTTGAAAAAATGATTTGCAATCAATAATAAGCACACTCCACAGATGAGTAATTTGAGAACTAAAAAGTAGGACTTGATTTTCTTTTCTTTCCAATCTGAAGGCTATAATTAGAATATAACAGTATCTTATAGCTATTTATGTTTGCACAGTGCTTTAGCATTCAGGTCAAAAAAACTGTGGTCTAGACATCCAGGATTTTATTGGTCCACTCTGACTGCATAGCTTGCTGCAGCCTAGTAAATAATTTTCTTCCTCAAGGTTGCTCTGGGCCCCTCCTGCCATCCCGAGTGGAGTCACTCACATCACAGCCATTCACGTACTTTATCAGCCAGCTGATATTTCAGGGGAATGATAACAAGCCAAAACATTACTGAGACTTAAAGCAGCAAATAATGCAGATTTTTTTTTAATTTTTTAAAGCTTCCCTTCAGCTCTTTAACTTATCCAGTAATTCCTTCATTCTATAAAACTGAGATCACTACTAACCCTGACAGAGTATCATGATATTAAACAGACAACATAGAACCACATATTCTAGATAACTGCAATCTAGAAGAAGCACTGAGACTGTGTCTAGCAAACAACAGATGGTCACAAATATTTATTCCCTTCTGTGTTCATTGCCTTTTATGTTCTTCGTTTTTAATTGAAAAAGCAGAGTTTGTTCTAAGAAGAAATTAGATAGCTATTTTTTGGTTCTGCTTAAGTCACTAGTTCTTCATTTAAAAAAAGATTTTTACTAGAGTTCTAGAAAGAGTTTCCGTTGCCACAAAGATACTGCTTTCAGTTAGTCGGCACATCAGTGCAGTGTGAATCTCTCGGTGCTGTAGGCAAACAGGCAGCGGGCTGAAGCTCCCTGGCGGAGGCTTCTCGGCCACGGTACCCCAGTTACCAGAAACGGAGCAAGACGTGGAAGCGGATCCAAGGCAAAAGCCAGAAACAGCCAGACTAGGAAGCCAGAGACCCAAAGAAATGGAAAGGGAGACAGAGAAAGAACCGAGGTAGAAAGAGAGAGAAGGGGAGGGACAGAAGGGGAGAAGAAGGGAAAACCAAGACCAGGAGAGGGACATGAGTGTGAGCGTGGAGTGAGCAGGAGAATAAGACAGGGCAAGAGAGAGCACGAGGGAGGAACGAGCAAGAGAAAGAGCGTGCGGCACGAAGACATGCGTGACATGAGTGTGGATGAGAGTGAGCAGACGCGGACTACGTTAAGCTAGTGCCAATGCCATCAAGACTTCTGGCCTCTCATTATTTTTAAATGGCTTAAACCTACCTGAATTATCTCTGATTGTTCAGCCAAAGCCTTCCTCTGTGCCTCCAGAGAAGACACCTGTTGCTGATAAATCAAGCGTTGCTTCTCCCAGTCCAGTGATTTCTGACGAAATTCCTGAAGAGGCAATTAAGGTACTTAACTTGTGCTTCCCCTTGCTGTCCCCGCTTCCCGGGCTCACTTTTACTTTAATTTTTTCTCCTCCTCCCTGGGTACACACGCACCTTTCTTCCCAGCAGGAGCCCCATTACTCACTTACCTGATAGAACTGTAGAGCAATACTAAATTCCTGACATACTGTGCCTCTGGATATCTGTCTTTCTAAATTTAACACCCTAATGGTGAAGAGTATGAAACACACATGCTAAATCCTAGGTTTGTGGTGATTTTCATAGATTTGCTGCCACCTAAAGGTTGTCATCATTTTTAGTGATTTTTCAGAAAACTGATCTTAAGAGAACTAAAATCTCAAAATATGATTATGGGGAAATCCCACTACCCAAATTTTTGATATCCAAACCCAGAAATTGAACAGAACAAATCAGTTTTCAGGTAAGTCCCTGGGTAGTCAATTCTTACTTCTAGTATCTGAAGGTCAGGAACAAAATAGATTCAGATAATGTAACACCCTTTAGTATCCATATTTTTACTATCTCAACAGAAGAACTGCAAGGACTTGAATAACAAGGGGATATCTGTACTAAATTCTAACAGATATTTGCAACCCAAAGCTAAACAGTCAAAATTAATGATGGACTTCCAGTTGATAAGAAAATGGGCCCAATATTTATGAAAATGGGGCAAATCAAAGGGATTTCTACCACTGTCCTCCAGGACCCTCAACTCCAGCAGTCTCAAGCTAGTTTGGGATAATCACCGTTCACCAGCTTTCTGATAGTCACGCACTCATTCGCTCTCCTGTATGTGCCAGGAACTGTTCTAAGTGGTGGGGCTACAACAGTTAACAAAACAAAAAGTGAAGCCCAACTCAACTAGCAAAAGGCAACACATTCACTGTATAATACATTAGACGATCATACCTGTTTTGGAGAAAACGGAGCGCGGAGTGCTCAGAGTTGGGGGTTGCAATTTTAAAAAGGGATGGAATTTAAGTAAACTCCCAGGGCGGTGGGGATAAAGTTATACTATCCTGGGAAGGGAAAGGCAAGTACAAAGGCTCGAAGTGGAAGCCTCCTGGTAAGTTTAAGGGTAAGCAAGGAGGCTGGTGTGGCTCCAATGGAGTAAAGGGAAAAGCAGATAAAGAAAGGTCAGTTAACAAGGAGCGAGACTATGTACGTGATCAGGATAACTTCAGCTTTTAAGAGAAGGTACTGGAAGGTTTTTGTAAAGGAGAAGACATGCTCTGACTTACAACAGAATCATTCTGGCTGCTGTGTGGAGAAAAGAGAAGTCGAGGGTCACTTTAAGGCTTTCAGCTTAAAAAGCTGAGGAATGGAGTTGCCATTAAACAGGAATGGTATTGGGAGACGGGGAAGAGGAAACCAGGAAGTTTATTTTTGACATGTCAAATTTGACATAGCTTTAGACATCAAGGTGGAGCTGTGAAACAGCTGAAACAGGCAGCTGGAAATTGTTCTGTAGCAAAAAGGACAAGTCAAGACTAGTATATAAATGTGGGAATTATCAACATATATACAGTGCTAAAACCTATGAGACTGAATGATATCACTCAGGGAGTGAGCATAGATACGAAAAAGAAGAGGTCCAATGATACTTCCCCCCAGGGTATTCCAATGTTAAGAGGTTGGGGAGCAAAAGAGGTTGAGAAGGAGTAGCTAACAAGGTAGGGGAAAGCCCAGGAAAGCGTGGTTGTTCTCTAAGTCAAATCAAGAAAGTGTTTTAAGGTGGAACTCATTGGTGACCTCCACGTAAATAGCTTCCATAGAGTGACGGGGCAAAAGCCTACTGAGTAGATGCCAAGAAAAATGGACAAAAAAGGAACTGGAGACAGGTACAGATGCCTCAAGTAGTTTAGTCATAAAATGAAGGGAAAAAATGAGGCAGCATCCAGAGGAAGCGAGAGGTCAAGAGAGGATATTTAAGAGGGGAAAAATCTGGATGGTGGTGGAAAACATCCAATAGGGAGGAAGCGAGGAAGCAGAAAAGAGAAGAACGGCTGGAGCCATGTCTTGGGGACAGTCCGGGGAGATTATGGAGTCAGTTCTACCAGCAGGAAGGCGGAGTATATGGACACAGATGCAAATAGGTGGGCAGACAGTGTTGGAAGTTTGTGAAAATTCTTTTCTTATTGCTTCCATTTTCTCAATGAAATGGAAAGCAAGATCATCACCCAACAGTGAGAATGTGGGAAAACATGTTGAAAGTTTGAGAAAGGAGAAAGTATAAAATAGTCATTATGGAAAGTAGCAGAATGAGGGGAAATGTAGTATGATTCTGGGAAGCATTAGGAACTCTTTGAGGTAAGTGCCCATGAATTTAAAATGAGGCCAATCAGCATGACTACGTTTTTCTCCAGCCATATTCTGCCAAACATGGCAAGTAGAGAGTGGGCAGAAATCTAGATATAACTAGAGTTATGGTTTTGCTAAGCAAATATGATGAAGGAAGAGAGGGACACAGGAGCTGAAGGGAAATATAAGGAATGTAACCATGGAATTTAAGCTGTGTAAGGACTGACACGTGAGGACACGAGGTAGCTATCCAGCAGTGAAAAGGTGGCAGAATTCAATCACTTGGGGATGGGGTCAAGAGATTACTGACCGTCAAGGATTATTTGAGACTACAGGGAATGACCTGAAAAGAGAAGGATGGCAGTCAAAGAATGAGATGACTAAAAATGTGATTCCAGGAAGGCTGTAAGTTTGGTAATGATGACATCCAAGGAATGGCAGTGGGAATGGGTGGATGAGACAAGGAGGAGATCAAGATGTCCATGGAGGGGGACGCCTGGGTGACTCAGTCAGTTAGGCATCTGCCTTCGGCTCAGGTCATGATCCCAGGGTCCTGGGACTGAGTCCCGCATTGGGCTCCTTGTCTGCTTTCCACTCCCTTGCTTGTGCTCTCTCTCCCTCTCTGACAAATACACAAATAAAATCTTTAAAAAAGAAAAAAAAGAAAAGAAAAAAGATGTTTATGGAGGAAAGCACACCAAGGAATTCAAAGACCAGAGTATTATAAGCATCATCCCTGTGGATACTGAAACCCTCAAGAGTTATGACAAGTGTAACACTGGAGAGAGTGACAATGCCCTGGGAACTGGAACCTTTGGGCCAGGAAGTAACCCAGGGATCAGAAGATGGCTACTTTGGTCGTATGTATACGTTGGGGGTACAGGCTGATGACATGAAAATCAAAGATGGGGTTTTGAGGTAGATATAAAAGAGAATGGTAATGAGGGACAAGAGGAAGATGAGGGGTTTGCAGAAAACAACCCAGGTATCACTGAAGATGGCTAAGAGGAAGCAGTATCTGCATAGCCCTCTGAGTCTAAGGTCTTCAAATGTATAAAAACATTAAGATGTAAAAGAACATTAAACAAAGAAATTATAATTCTAAGTAGTAATAATGGCATTTTTGTGGGTGAAAGGTCACTCTGACAAATTGTAAGCAATCCTAGAGAGATGTTGAACAATGTTTCTCAAATTACAATCAGCCAGGGGCAGTGGATAAAGTGCAGAATCCTAGGCCCATGTCATACTATTGGAGCAGAATCTCTGACAGCCTAAAAAGGACCTTGGGGATTCTTGGGTGCACTGGAGAACCAAGGGCATGGACAGAGGAGGGGAGTGGCAGATGCAAGGTGCAAGGGAAAAGAGTGACAGGCCTGTGCTGTTGCTTCAGCTACCTTTGGCAGTGCTAACTCGCCACCTCCCTTAAGTCATTTGGGAATCAACATATACAATAACTACAGAGTTACTCAGCCTTAATAAAAAAAAAAAAAAAAAAAAAAGTCAGCGGTGCCTGGGTGCCTCAGTCAGTGAAGCGTCTGCCTTCGGCTCAGGTCATGATCCTGGGGTCGAGCCCCACATCGGGCTCCCTGCTCAGCGGGGAGCCTGCTTCTCCCTCTCCCTCTGCCTGCTGCTCCCCCTGCTTGTTCTCTCTCTTGTGTCAAATAAATAAATAAAACCTTAAAAAAAAAAAAGTCAGCAAAGGGGGGTAAATGGCTTACTACATCTAAATGGGAACTGAGGATAAACAATCTGATATGCACAGGACTCTGCACAAAAAGCCTTGTACTTTCAACATTTACTAAACCCCAACTCTATTAGGTGATAAATAAGACAAGGACACTGCCCATGGAGGACTGCTAGGAACTGGTGGTCAATATTTCTCAATATTGGCATTTTGGGTATAATAATTCTTCCTGTATGGAATGGCCCTGGGCATGTTTAGTGTCCCTAGTTCCTGTCCCCTCAACACCAGTTTCACTCCCAGTCATTTGAACAACCAAAGCAACATCCCCATACATTTCCAAATGCCCTCAAAGGGTGGTACTGCCGTACTGAGAACTACTGATAGCTAGTAACCCCATCAACCCCAGGAGAGCAGGTGATGCCAGGACGCACCTCTGAAATAGCCCCATGGCAGTCCTGGAGATGGCAGAAAATCGGTTTCAGAACTAGCACTATTAGAAACAGCACCTTCCTACAGGAAGGCTGACAACCACTATGAAGAAATTATTACTATGAACATACCTCTATTTTTCCAGTTAACCTCTCAATTTCAGACCGATCTTCCCTGTGATTTTTGGCATTTCCTCTGAAGTCCCTTATATGCTTTTTCTGTAGTTTTTCATAGCTTCTCTTCAGTCTGCCTAACTGTAGACACAGTTATTTCTAGACTTAAAATTTAAGAATTTGTAAACAGTGGTGGTGGAACAAACTGGTATCATGAAAGCAAGAACAGTGCTAAACAGTACTACTGAAAATAGACTGAGCGTGTTAGATTTGCAAATTAAATACAAAACATCAGACCTGCATATAAAAAATAAACACAAGAAGAGAAAGATATTGCATGGAAGAAAAAAACTGAGAGAAAAATATTCTTTAAACAAAACTTTAATTTCTATTACAACAGCCTTGCACTTAAGGACCCCATAAACCACACCCATGATAAAAGCAGCAAATAAAAATTCCTCTCCTCTGTGGTTCTGGAGGCATTCTCGTGTGGAACACTGATATCCAGTAAGCAGGAGAAGAGTATTGTGGAATTAAATAAAAATAAAAGCAGTTTTTTTCCCCAATCTGAAAAATAATATGAAGTTGCTAGAATTTTCTTACTTTTCTTATGTATCCCAAAATGCTTCTGAATACATTGGATTCTCCATTATTTAAAATCTAGTAACTGATTTAACTCAAAAATTAGAATATTTAATATAGGTTCCTGGTATCAATATTTCACAGTATTATACAAAAACAGCTTTATTTCTTTCAGGTACTCAACTGAGAAACACATTTTAGAATCCCTGTTTAGACGGTATCAAACATAATTCGACAAGACTTTGCCTGGATTTAAAGAACAGAGAAATGGATTTCTACACCGTACCTCCCATGGATTGTATGCCTCCCACTTTAACAAGTACCAACGGGCACATTAACAAAATTCTAATGGTTAAAGAGACAGAACTATGCAACACATAATAGAATTAAAATCTCACTTCTTCATGTAGTTTCTTTAACTCCTGCTTATAGTCCATGGCCATTTCTTGTTTGACTTTTTCATGTTCTTCTACCTGTTGACGCAACATTACAACCTAGAAGCAAAAAGGTGATAGTATTTTTCATTATTGGCATTGAAACAATATCCCTGAAACATAAAAATAGGAAATAACCTTTGTGCTTATCCATAAAAACAAGTTCTCATCTGTATATGGTAATACCCCCACTTCTTAGAAAGTCAAACATCTAGTTATTTAATAATCCATAACACTGCCAAAAAGTGGAAAACACTGCCTTTCTAAAATTTCTAGGTTTAGATGAAAACTTGCTCTGTTTGATTTATTCTCCCCAATATTTTTTATTTAAAAAAATCATTAAAAAATTAAGATATACCAAGTTATAACAATCTTGGAAACTAAGAATGTTGAACAAAAATCAGAGAGGCTTCAAGAAAAAAATTATGTAAATCAAAGTACAGAATAGTAACGTCAGATGGAAAGACAGGAGGAGACTTGAAACTGCTTTACGATTTACCTCACTTCAGAGAAATCAGTTTCACCAACCAGAGTAAGGATATTATCCTAACCCATTTTTCAATGGCTTGATACCAGCCACAGTTGGTTCATGACCAGCCCTCACCTCCATCAATATCCATCAGTTTCTCTCTACGTCTCTCCATCACTGGTTAGAATTTCATCTATTGGGGCGCCTGGGTGGCACAGCGGTTAAAGCGTCTGCCTTCGGCTCAGGGCGTGATCCCGGCGTTACGGGATCGAGCCCCACATCGAGCCCCACATCAGGCTCCTCCGCTATGAGCCTGTTTCTTCCTCTCCCACTCCCCCTGCTTGCGTTCCCTCTCTCGCTGGCTGTCTCTATCTCTGTCAAATAAATAAATAAAATCTTTAAAAAAAAAAAAAAGAATTTCATCTATTAATAAGTGAGGATGGAGAGGGAGAATGGGGAACACTAGGTAACGATCACAATATAGAATGGCAATTTCAAAAACAAAACAAATGAGAAACAGATCTTAAAACTTCTCATCACTCACCTATATTTTGGAATCTAAAAAACAAAACAACACAAAACACAGAAACGGATTCATAAATACAGAGAACTAGTAGTTGCCAGAAGTGAGGAAGGCAGGGGGATGGGCAAAATAGATGAAGGGAATTAAGAGATACAAACTTTCAGTTATAAAGTAAATAACTCTCAAGGATAAAAAGTACAACACAGAGAATACAGTCAATAATACTATAATAACTTTGTACGGTGACAGATGGTAACTACACTTATGCTAAGCGTTCTGTAATGTATATAAATATCAAATCACTACGTTGTATACCTGAAACTAATATAAAATTATATGTATTAATTTAAAATAAAATAAAAACATCGATCACCACATACCTTAGCACATATGTTCTAATAAGCAATATCAATAAAGGAGAAAATAAAAGCATCTAAATCTTTGAGGCAATAAAAGTTCTCATCATACACACGAAAATTTTGTAAGTACAAATGGTGACAGATGGTAACTAGACTTACTGCGGCGATCACTTCACAATACATACAAATGCTGAATCATTACATTGTACACCTAAAACTAATATAATGTTTTATCTCAATTAAAAAAAACGGAAACAAAATTCTTGTAAGAACAACTCAATTTTGCTGTATCTTTATAAACACCAAATAATTGAGTTTAGTTATTTTTACCCAGTTGGACAATTTTCATCTTTTAATTAGGCCACTGTATGCAACTGCATTTAATGGACCTACAAGGTTCCCCCCCATTATCTGAAAGTAGAGTGTTCCTATGAAACCTTTTGCAAGTCAAAATGGCTACAGCAAAGAAGCAATGATCATTTCATAAAAGTAAAAATCCTCTTCAGATTTCTTTCAGCTAGCAAAAACAGGTACTGATACAAGTCTTTCATAAAAGCAAAGTGGTGTAAGGGGAACTTTCAGATAGCAGAGGACACCTCCATCTGGATTTAAATCTCTCACCTTATTAAGTGCAATATGTACTTAATAAGCTCTTTAATCCATTCTTCTTGCCTTTCTTGCCTTCTTTGGAAATAACTTATCATTTCATTTTTCTATCTTTATTAGCTTGTAAAATATATAGTCTACTAATATATCAATATATACTTTTAATAGTTCTCTTGAGATTAAAACATGGGTTTGCAGCTTAACAAATCCAATGTTAATTAGTTGTTTTACCAATTCCCAGGCAACCCAAGGACTACAGAAAGACTTTAATTCCATTTATCCCGCAACCAGACTTAAATTAAATGCCATTATAATCCTACATGTATCTTAAACTGAAAAGGCCACTGTTGTTATATACAGTCAATATTCACTTAGTTTTACCCAGAATTTACTGTTGCTTTTCATTTCTTCCTTTATCTCTTGAGCTTCCAACTGAGATCACCTTCCCTGTGCCTGAAGAATATTTAGTATTTCCTTGGTGTGGGCCTGTCAATGACAAATTCTCTCAATTTTTATTGATCTGAAAATGTCTTTGTTTCATCTTTACTCTGGGCGTAGATTTTTGGCTTGGCAGGGAGGAAAAAGTCACTTCCTCGTAAGGATCATTCTATTGTGTTCTGGCTTTCACTGTTTTAGCAGACAAGTCAGCTGTTTGGAGCTGTTTGTAGATAATCTGTCTTTTTTTCTTGTTAAATAATCTTTTTTTTCCCTTGATTGTTTTTCAGACTTCCTCTTTGTTTTTAGTTTTCAACCTAGGTAAATATTTCTTTTTATTTGTCTTGCTTGAGATTCTCAGACTCCTTAAATACATGGCCTTCTTCACTTCTGGCAAAATCTTTGTTCATTTATCTTCAAAAATTGCTTCTGCCCATTTGCACTTTTTTCTCCTTCAGGGATTCCAAAAACACTCATATTAAACCTTCTCACTGCATTTTCTTTCTCTTATCTTTCCTCTATATTTTCCATCATTTGTCCATGCTTTCTTCTAAACAATTTCTTCTGACCTATCTTCAAGTTCACTGATTATCTCTTAATCTTTAAGGCCTTAATTTCAGTTACTTACTTTTCAATATTATAATTTCCATTCATCTCACTTTTTTTATGGTTTTCCACTCTTTCTTGATGTGCTCAATCTTATCTTTTATCTCCTGACCACAGTGATCATAACTACTACAAAGTCGGAGCATGGTTAGTCCAATATCTAGATTTGCCATGGGACTATTTCTATCTTCTGTTGCTTCTGCCTTTTTGCATTTTTGTTGCTCGTCTTTCTGTATCAGGGGTTACTTTCTGAGAGGTAGCAAGCATTGTATTTGCAAAATTATTTGAAGAAATAATTTAAGCCCCAAAACAGTGTTTCTTTTCCCTCTCTGGAGAAAATTTAAGCTTGTTTTTTCTATGTTCCTGGAAGCCTTAGCACTTTGGAGATGCTTGGGGACAGTGGCACTCTAAGATCACCTTAAACCCATTTCAGAAATTTAAATGTCTGTGGCTGAGTGGCAATTTCAAGAGGGCCTGGTTCTATATCCAGCCTATCCTTCTTCCTATGGTGCTGCCTTTCGGGGTCCCAATCCAAAGTGAGGAGGGTTTCAGAGCTACCTTGGACACCAGATCTTTTATTCTCTTAGCACCTTGAAATTATCAAAACCCCCATTTAGTCTCTATCCTCTGAGCTACCTTCTCTAGTTTCAGCTAATAACTGCCCCAAGCCCTGGGCTCATCCCTCAGCCTCTAGCCAGCAGAGATCCTGGCCTGGTAAATTCTTCACTAGCTTGTTTAGCATTCTACTTCAAGCAGATTTTTTTTTTAAGATTTTATTTATTTATTTGACAGAGAGAGAGCACAAGCAGGGGGAGCGGCATGCAGAGGCAGAGGGAGAAGCAGCCTCCCTGCCAAGCAAGGAGCCCAATGCAGGACTTGATCCCAGGACCCTGGGATCATGACCTAAGCCAAAGGCAGCTGCTTAACCAACTAAGCCACCCAGGCGCCCCCCCCTCTTTTTTTTAATTTAGCTTACCTAGTTGGTCTCAGTGGGTGGACTAGTCCAAAATAACTAGTCTGTCCTTACCAGATGTTAAAGTCTGAAAGATTCATATTTAACTAAAAACATCCTGAGTAAAATTTACTTTGAAAGCAGAATTCTACAGCCAATCAAACTTTCAATCAGATGTAAGAAGAGAATAATAGTATTTTATACATATAAGATCTCAAAAGTATGTTCTACTAAAAATGGAGAAATAAAGATGACAAAATACAAAGAGATAAAAGGGAGAAAAGCATAGAAAACTCCAGAATAATGGTGAAGGGAGTTGTCAAAATGACAGCTATCCTGCTAACCTACAGAACAGCTTATTCTTATCTGAGGACAGCAAGCTCCACAAAAGAGAAAAAAATAAAGAAAAAGGAAAAGAAGATGAAATGGATAGATTACCTGATATATCTGAAGATACAGAGAAGACTTATACTTGTGTCGGAGTTTGGGAAGAATCAGTGACAGGTACATTTTTAAAAAGCAAGTGAAAATGAGATAATTATTAATTCCCAGGAAAACAAAAAATTGTATAAGAAATAAGTTTATCGTTACACTATCTGACTCAGATGTGAATAATATTTACCATCCTAATGATGTCAATACTAAATATTGATCTAACCAAAGATTAAGATCTATAATCCTGGCAGGATAAGGGGATGGAAATTGTATGTAAAAGAGCAAAACTCTTCTCTCTCATAGTAACAAGTCATTAGATAAATAGCTAAAACTGAAAACAGTATTGAATGCTACTTAGAAACATGGGGAAAATACCAAAAGAAAGAATTAAAGGCAACGAAATGACTGCTTCAGAGAAGCCAGAATCCCAGCTTCAGAGGGGTGGGCAGGTGATTACTGTTTTTCTTACCAGCCTTATAGAACCATTTTTCTTTTTACTTACTACACATGGCAAGCATAAATATTAAATGTGAAGATAAGATTGCTTAATTTTATTTCTGTACCAAGGTCTGGTTCATAATGACCACTCACCAATATTGAAATTTCTTAAAGAAAAAAGGAGAAAAGAAGAGGTTAAATGCTGAGAGTGAGGAATGGCATTGGGCAGAGAAATGGGAGCCAAGGTTTGAAACTGTCAGTATGGATGACAGAAGAAAGAGCTGAAATAACAGATAGTTTGAGATACTATTGAGTTTTCAAAGAGCTTTCTTAAAGAGTAACTCACTCTTCACAACAACCCTGGGACACAGGCATTATAACCCAATTTTACACATGATGAAACAAGCTCAGAGAGGTTAGACTATTTGTTCAAGGCCAACCACCTGAAAAGAGGCAGAGCCAGGACTCCAAATTCCTTAGTCATTTCATCAGGTCAACCTGCTCTGCATGGCATTAGAAATTAACACCAGCAGAAACGGCCACTAAAACCAACCCAATCCCAACGACGTAATCAGAAAACAGCTAAAGCATTAGCTTACAAAATGAATTGCTTATGCTAGTACTCCTGCAAGCATGACCTGCACACAGCTTGGAGCTGGTCACTACAGCAATCCAGCACAAGATAAGGAGCTTAAGGCAGAATGTGAAGAAATGACATCACCAAACACACTGTTTACTGCAGCTGACATTTTTTATGTAGCAAAACCTTCTATGAAGTGAAGGATTCAATATGGTGATTTACATTCTGGTGAAAGCTTTCCATCTCACCATGGACTGTCATTTGAGTAGCAGTGGTTCATACCATAGACCTGCTTCTAGGCCTGTAACTTTCAAACAATAAGAATGACAAAAACTTAAAGCTCTATTTTCTAACTCATATCAAAGTAGATTATGAACGTGTTAATACCAACACAATTTCACAGAAGAACTCTATGGGATAGATTTCCATTACTAGCATTTGGTAAAAGCACTTTACTCCTAGAAACTTAATCAACTTTCAGCAACCCAATCAATGAAGCAGTAAATTGACCAGACAGCTACAATTCTAAATTTCTTTTATGTCCCCAGGCCAAAATTGTAATCTTCAGATCCTTACCATGGAACCTATCCATTCAATCCCTTTAATTTCTTTTTAAAGTATTAAGTAATGGCAGTAATGTCCTTGACATCAAAACTAAGCTACAGGAGTAAGTTTAAACAGCCTCAGAGTGACTAAATATTCTCATAATCACACACATGGGAATTTCCTTAATGGGTTTCTAACAAAATAAACGACTTAGATATCTATATATACATACGGTGTTTTTCTTAGCTAGGAAACTATAATCACTTTAACTTACTAAACAAAACTACTTTTGTTTTGCCCCTGGAGAAATAAAGAAGTGGTAGCTAAAGTAGCTTACCAGACAAGGAGCACTGACCCTACCTAATTTACAATGTTTAAAAAAATCAAATAGGATTATCATTGCACGTACTTTTTTACCACCTTCTACATCTTTTCATGAGGTATAATTTTAAAATACATTCTTTTTTTTTTTTAAAGATTTTATTTATTTGACAGAGAGAGACACAGCGAGAGAGGGAACACAAGCAGGGGGAGTGGGAGAGGGAGAAGCAGGCTTCCCGCTGAGCAGGGAGCCTGATATGGGGCTTGATCCCAGGACCCTAGGATCACGACCTGAGCCGAAGGCAGATGCTTAACAACTGAGCCACCCAGGCACCCCTAAAATACATTCTTAAAGGTCTACTCAAATTTTCACAGAAAACTGAATTTGACATGGCCAATATTACTCTGTACTGCTTTGACGGAAAGTGCAAATGGCCAGCCACTGAGAGATTCCCTTGACAAGCCTAAAATACTTTTTATCAAGCCTCATTCTTTCCTTGTTACATGAAACATTTCTAAAATGACACTCTTGCTAGGCGTCATTAAAAACATCACAATGTCAGTGTGTACACTCATGGAAATGTTCCCAAGTAAGCTGAGTAACAGCACTAATATGTGGTGATCCTACTGGTAGGAAAGTCCGGCAGAGTGGGGCTTGGGACCAGGGCCTCCCAACAACTTTTCCAATCCTCACATGGACATTCATGCCAGATATTTAGAATTAATTCTTGGGCCTAGAAGTGCTTTCTGCTGGGGTGCCTGGGTGGCTCAGTCATTAAGCGTCTGCCTTTGGCTCAGGGCGTGATCCCAGAGGCCTAGGATCGAGCCCCACATTGGGCTCCCTGCTCTGCTGGGAGCCTGCTTCTTCCTCTCCCATTCCCTGTACTTGTGTTCCCTCTCTCGCTGGCTGTCTCTCTCTCTGTCAAATAAATAAATAAAATCTTAAAAAAAAAAAAAGTGCTTTCTGCTTCCCTTCCAATATTCCATGTTCTTCTTTTTACTGTACCAGCTAAACTGTGAGAAATCAATCAGCATATTAGTAAAATTTTCCCCCAAATCACCAATAACTAGTGGTGGTGGGACAGCAAGTAATTTTTATTTTTCTCTTTTCTTTCTTTTCCCCCAATTTTTAACAAGGGCAAATAAAAAATTTTTAAAGGTCTTTCTGAATTTTATTTTAAATTGAACCCAAAGAGGCAAATTATTGAATTTTAGGCATAACTTTTTTACCCTAGCCATTTAATGAGGCCAAAAACAACATTCACTAAACTCAGTCAATGTTAATACATGCATGTAATAGGATGACAGCTATACAAAGATCATGTGACACCCTTTACATTTTCTTTCTTTTTTTTTTTTCTAAAGATTTTATTTATTTATTTGACAGAGAGAGAGTAAGCACAAGCAGGGGGACCAGCAGGCAGAGGGAGAAGCAGGCTCCCTGCTGAGCAAGGAGCCCAATATGGGGCTCGATCCCAGGACTCCAGGATCATGACCTGAGCCCAAGGCAGATGCTTAACCGACTGAGCCACCCAGGCACCCCACCCTTTACATTTTCTTAAAGAAGTTATGCATTGTATGTGACCAAGGTAATGTGATCCTTGAAATAAATATTAATATTCTTATGTGTTTTCACAATGAATTCTTCTCCTAAAAGAAACCATCATAAGTAAAAGATAATACAGAAACTCACTTGACACACAAATGCTTTCTTCAACAAATATTTAAGAAACATGCTTAGGAATGCAAACTGGTGTAGCCACTCTGGAAAACAGCATGGAGGTTCCTCAAAAAGTTAAAAATAAAGCTACCCTATGACCCAACAATTGCACTACTACGTATTTATCCAAAGGACACAAACGTAGTGATTCAAAAGGGGCACATGCACCCCAACATTTATAGCCACAATGTCCACAAGAGCCAAAATATGGGAAGAGCCCAGATGTCCATTGACAGATGAATGGATAAAGAAGATGTGATATATGTATGTGTATACACACACACACACACACACACACACACACACACAATGGAATATTACTCAGCCATCAAAAAGAATGAAATCTTGCCATTTTGCAACAATGTGGATGGAACTAGAGGGCATTATGCTAAGCAAAATAAGTCAGTTAGAGAAACACAAATACCATATGATTTCACTCATGTGTGTAATTTAAGAAACAAAACAGATAAACATAGGGGAAGGGAAGGAAAAAAAATAAGATGAAAATTGAGAGGGAGGAAAACCATAAGAGACTCTTAATCATAGGAAACAAAGTGAGTGTTGCTGGAGGGGGATAAGGTAATTGGATGATGGGCATTAAAGTGGGTACGTGATGTAATGAGCACTAGGTGTTACATATAACTGATGAATCACTAAATTCTATCCCTGAAACTAGTAATACAGTACATGTTAACTAAACCAAATTTAAATAAAGAATTTTTTAAAAAGAAACATATTTAATATAAAAGCCAAGGCCAAAATGTCAAAAAGAAGAGTCAATCAACAGCTTTACCTCTTTGTGCTTCATATCTAACTGACCCCTAAGGGCCTTAAGTTCTCGTTCACGGATGTCCAGGCAAGTTTCGAGAGCATGTGTCTGCCCTTCCCATTCAGATTTTTTATGAGCCACCATTATGTCAATCTGTTTCATGAGCTCTTGTAGTTCTGCTTCACAGGATGTCAAAAATCCCCTGTAAATAAGAACATATGCCCATGACTTTTTCTCTTTCACATGTAAAAATATAGCAGAGGTAAACCCAGCTGAGGTGGAATGACGTCAGTAAAGAAATTATTAGAGGAGTGCCTGGGTGGCTCAGTCGTTAAGCGTCTGCCTTCGGCTCAGGGCGTGATCCCAGAGTCCTGGGATCAAGCCCCGCATCAGGCTCCCTGCTCCACTGATAGCCTGCTTCTTCCTCTCCCACTCCCCCTGCTCGTGTTCCCTCTCTCACTGGCTGTCTCTCTCTCTGTCAAATAAATAAATAAAATCTAAAAAAAAAAAAATTATTAGAGACAAAGAAAAGAATTTCCGAGCTATTCCTTTTAATGTTCATATTAAGGTGATTACTTAATCCACTGCATATTTTGCCTTCCTCTCATAGCCAACCCTGAAGCCTAAGTCATTTGGTCAAACATGAGACCGATGTTTAAGTCCAGCTTGTGAGGGAGGCTTCCACAACCAACAACTAGCTCTTGTGCAATGTTTTAGGAAAGCTCCCAGGGAGAACCCAGGCAAGCTTGTCACATTCTTAGCTAACCAAAATAAAAAGCCTTGGAAGTGAGTAGGCTACTGGGAAAATGACAATACAGTTTTAAGAGCTGTTTCAGGAAATTCATCCTTGAGCCGGATTTATTTCAACTATTTCTTCCTACCTTATTATTAGAAACTTACTGCAACCAATCTTATTGTAAACTGACTGATGTCCTTGACAGTTACAGGAGATGCCAGATATCACAGGGGCAGAAAAAGAAGTAAACACAGATGTACTGGATTCAAATAGGTTTCCAGAAAGCTGTAGCTAGGAAGGCTTAAATACTTTTTTATAAAAGCATTTGTTCAGTGTACAAAACTTCTGAACTACTACTTTTGCTTTAAAGAAGAGAAACCTGAGAGTGGGATGAAAGCAAGTGGCCAGCTCCACATTGCTGAGATGAGTCAAACACCCTAAAGAGAGATGCTGTCCACAGACAGGACGTGGATCAGCTGAGCTTCCGCTCAGCACTTTCGCTTCTATACCCAAAGCACAAAATGGTCAGAGGCATAACTTGGATATGCTTTTTAAACTCAGTGAGAAGCATAAGGCGAAAAGCGAACTTACCCTTCATGTCCCCGATTTTGTATTCCTTCCAACAAAGCCTCCATCGCCAAATCCCCTTTGTTTCGGCAACTGAGAAAGCAAAAAAAAAAAAAAAAAAAAATCAGTCTGGAGAAAATACATTTTTTAAGTTCTAACATTCCAACTTACAAACCTAAGAATGTGAAAGCGTACAATAACAAATAACAATGAGAAAATGCAGCACTTGATAGGATGGCTGCAGAAGTAGTCAAGGAACATCACTTCAAGAAATATTCAAACCAAATACATCTCAGGCTAAAAGAAAATAACTTATAATGATCCGAATTGCTGCTGATACTCTCCCCACATGATAGAGATCATACCTCATTGTTGTATCCCTGTGAACCAGGGGGGCTAGAAGCAGAGGGACAATGACACAAAGCCTCTCACAAAACAAGGGGAAGTAATTAGGGGTCACACACATCAGAGGAAAAGTATAATTATTTTTTTAAAGAGATATTATAAAAAGGTTAAATGTCCTGAGCTTGAACTCCTTGGTCCATCACGGGAGATCTTACCACACCTGTCAGACGACAGGCCTGTGAAGCTTCCTACAACACTCTCCCTCCCTCCACGGCAGCTATATGGGCCCTCGCTCCTCTGTACCTCCCGGCTGCTAGTCCCTAACAGGCTCTTTCACAGGCGTTACACCACCCTGGGAATGAGGTTTTTGCATACCCTTTTTCCTTATTTTTCAGCCCTCAAGGACAGAAATCTAATTTTATTCACCTCTGCAGCTCAAGAGCTTAGTGTAGCATTTCAGCATAGCACATGTTAGATGTTTTTGGCTGAACTTATCACAATTCCCCTCCCTTTTCCCTATCCCTTTGTGCAAGCTGGTCATAGAGAAGTGTCTAGTAGAGAAGGGAAGGAGACAGAACAGACTGCCATAGAAAGGGAAAGACACACCATAAAGAAAGGAAGGTGAGGAGGAGAGGTGAAAGATTACCTTTCAATTTGGAAATGCCAATGAAAAGTACCCGTTGGTGGTTTCTCACCTCTACAACATGTTAACCAATGTCAAACTACTTCTCACTCCTGAGACACTGCTTTTTTCCTTAAGCCTTCAAAGGCTCAGCCCCGAATTAGTCTTTAGGTAATTCTCAAAAGCTGTGGTGGGGGGGTTCTACCCCTTTGTCCTATTGCCTCGTTTAAAAATTACAATGCTCTGGAAGGGGATTCCTTCATTTAACAGAGAATTCAGTGTTGTACTAACCACCAGATACACAGTGATGAAAGACATGCTCCTTTTCAAGGAATTAATAGTCCAGTATGGGAAAGAAAAAATTAACCAAAAATGTTTCCCCAGTATGATAAATGCAGTGACAGAGGCGAGGACAGGGTGTCCTGGAGACACAGAGGAGAATGGAAGACTGGAAAATACAACCACTGCACACTATCTGCATCCATTTCTGAAGTTACTAACAGGAGTATTCAATTATTTGTGCACAAATATGGCAGAGAGGCTTTTCCTCCAGTTGGCTTATCCTTCACATTACACCAACATTAAATAAAATAAAAACCTAAAGAAAGAGGTTTTCATGTTCTAATCCACTTTCTTTCAAACCATGATATGGTCGATTACAGCACAATCCAGATTCCATGTCTTATTCCACTCTGGGGAGCTGCGAGGCAGTGCACAGCTCACACAGTACCATGTGGATGAAAACCCAGGAGAGAATCCTGCTCTGCAAATAAGTAGCTTTGTGTCCTTGGACTTCAGTTGTTACATCTGTAAAATGAGCAGTATGAACTGTAGTCCGCAAGGCTTCATGGCATTCTAGCAGCCAATTAAGCGTCCACTGTAAAGAGCATGCTTTTGCCTACTGTACATGGATACCTATTAAATCTGTAAGAAAGTGCTATTCCTAAGGACAGGCTACTATAGCCATCAAAACTATCATCAGTAAAATTATACTTCTTTAGGTCACTTCATTCTTAAACATTTATTTAGCGATACAAATTAGTAACACACATTTAGTAATATATATTAATATATTTTCTAGATGACATTATAATTAGCAATGTTTATGACAGAAGGTAACGGTCACTGAGTGCGCAACTGTTCTGCCACTGTCTAATTCGTTCTTCACAACACTCATAAATGATAGACACAATTACTTTGAGGAAACTGAGGCTTAGAGGGTTAAATAAGTTGACTACAGTAAACCACACATTATAGTCATAAAATCACACCTAAGCGGTGACTCCCAAGTCCTAACCAATGTGCAATCTTCCTAAATTTTACAGGATTCCAGATCCTAAAATACCTTCATATTTTCTTTTGGTTTAATAGTGTCTTCTTAGCAATAAATGAAACCAAACCAAAAAGTCTGGGAATAGGAAAAAATGCAAACTCACCATCATGGACACCAGAGGGCAGTAACACAATAGTGAAAATAGTCCAGTCTTGGGAAATTGCCATTTCAGAAGTAAAAATAATGGTCTAAGACTAAAACAAAGAGATCTCTGTTTTTAAAAAAATGGGGGGGGGGGGGTAGCAACATTCTCTCCAGAAAATAATCTTACTAATGTGTAATGTGTTTCTTTACCAATACCTTCACCATTGTTTGAATAGCTGCCAAACACCATCAGTTCTCATTCCTTAGGATCAGGTAAACAGCAAGGGCTCAGATTTTCTGTGGACTTTTCTCATCTGAGTTTCTCATAGCTACATCACCGATTCCTTCCTAACCACACTGAGCCTCATTCAACTCTATGTACTATGTCACTCTGCTCTCTTCTTTTGCCTCTGCCATGTAATAATTATGTAAAGTTACATATTCTTTGTTCATAATAATAAATGTAAATTTACTCACTGTTTGATAATCTACTACTAATGTGGCTACATAAAAACTGTGTATCTCTACAATTGTCATTTCTGTAGTCAAACCGAGACATCAACATATATGTTATTAATTATAACTCTCCTTTTAAGTTATTTATTATAACTCTCCTTTGGAATGAAGACTGTTTTAAATCAGTGAAATCTAGAATAAGAGGGTTAAAGAGAATATAAGGTGGGAAGCAGGGAAAACACACTTTAAATCTTAGTGGAAAAAGAATACAGATAAGATATCTAATAATAGGCAAAGCTTTGAAATTCATTAGCATATTGGAACTTAAGAGCTAGAAAGGATCTGAAGGCCTCCCTTTAACCTCATTTTACAGATCAGGAAAAATATTCTGAGTATACACCCATGATCAAAATGGGACACAGAAAGAAAGTAATAACTCTGGATAGAATTATGAATTAATGTGTACTAATAGAAGGGATATGCCTACACCAAGTCTCATTTAAAGGAGGGTAACGATGCTCTGTCCCTTACCTGTCTTGGCATTACTATGATTACAAAGATCTATGGCTCTGTCAGATTTACTATGGTTGATAAACTGGCTGCTCCAATAAACAATATAATTTACCACTGCCCAGAAAGTTTTCTACTTAAACTTAAGGGGGGAAAATCACACATAAAGTATCAAAGAAATTTTCCAAAATAAAAGTGGAATTTTGAAACACTGATCAAACAATGACTCAAAATCCAGAAAGAATAAGGAGAAAGACTGAGAAATCAAAGTACATAAAAATACACTTTTAATGGGAAAAATACCATAAGCAGAGTCTAAAGACAACAGTATTTGAAAGTTTTATCAGGAAGGGTTAATTATCCAAATATGTAAAAAGTGTCTAAAAATTGAGGTGGAAGGGGTGCCAGGGTGGCACAGTCAGTTAAGCACCCAACTCCTGGTTTCAGCTCAGGTCATGATCTCATGATCTCCCACGTCTGGCTCTGCACTCAGTGTGGAGTCTGCTTGAGTTTCTCTCTCCCTTTCCCTCTGCTCCTCCCCCTAGCTTGCTCTCTCTCTCTCTCTAAAATAAATAAATGAAGCTTAAAAAAATAATAATGAAATAAAGATAAAAACTGAGGGGGGAGAAAAGGAATCTATAGAAAAATGGGCAGAAGATATGAACGAGCAGTTCACAGAAAAAGAAATGCAAATGACCTTTAAACATATGAGAAGATCAGCATTATTTACTATAGCCAAAATACGGAAGCCGCCCAGGTGTCCAACAATTGATGAATGGATAAAGAAGAGGCGAGACAGATAGATATAGATACAAATATGAATTATATTTATAAAATATAGATATAATCTGTATATCTATACTATATATAGATATCTATAACATAATCTCTGTGCATATATGTATATATATATACTCATATATATAACTCCATGGATACATACATATGATGGAATATTACTCAGCCATAAAAAGAGAATGAAATCTTGCCATTTGCAATGACACGGATGGAGCTAGAAAGTATAATGAATATAATGCTAAGTAAAATAAGTTAGTCAGAGAAAGACAAATACCATATGATTTTACTCATATATTTAAGAAACAAAACAAATGAGCAAAGGGAAAAAAATACAGAAAGAGAGACACAAATGAAGAAACAGACTCTTAACTATAGAGAACAAACTGCTGGTTACCAGAGGGAGGTAGGTGGAGGGATGGGTGAAATAGGTGATGGGGATTAAGGGGTGCACTCGTGATGAACACTGGGTGATGTATGGAATTGTTGAATCACTACATTGTACACCTGAAACTAATAAAATACTGTGTGTTAACTAACTGGAATTAAAATAAAAAATTAAAATTAATTAAGTTAAAACACGCACAACAAAACATATGAAAAGATGCTCTATCTTGCTCACAAAAAGAAATTTAAAATACAGCAAGTTACACTTTCTTCTATACTTAGATTAACCAAAACTCAAAAGTTTGACAATATACTCTTATGACAGAGTATATTTATGAGAAAATGGGCACTCACACCCATTGTAGGCAGGAATGGAAAATGGTACAATTTCTATAGAGATTTTGGCAAGACATAGCAACTAAGAAATATGCCTTTTCCCTTTGATCCAACAATGACACTTCTAGGAAGCTATCCCAAACTCACATTGGCAAAAATACAAACTTACATGCACAAGGACACACAGTACAGCACTATATGCAACAGTAGGACACAGCACAAATGCCTATCAACAGGGACTAGTTGAATATTCATCCACCAGTGGAATATTATGAAGCTGTAAAAGCAGACAACATACTTCTAAGGAGGATCTACAAGGCGTATATTACTAGGGGGTAAAAGCAAGTAGATAATGCATTTGTTTTTACGGAAGGATAAACCCAAAGCTAGTAAATATGATACCTGTAAGAAAGGAAACTAGGGGCGCCTGGGTGCCTCAGTCGGTTAAGCATCTGCCTTCAGCTCAGGTCATGATCCCAAAGTCCTGGGATCAAGTCCCGCATTGGGCTCCCTGCTCAGCAGGGAGTCTGCTTCTCCTTCTTCCCCTTCCCACTGCTGGTCCTCTCTCTCTCTCTCTCAAAATAAATAAATAAAATCTTTTTTTAAAAAAGGAAGAAAGGGAAGTAGGGTGAAAAAAAGAGGAATGACCACTAAACTTGTCTGGATATCTGTGTTTTATAGTACTAGTTTTATGCTAATGTTTTACATATAATAGATCCAAATGGAAAAAAAAAAGCAGTATGGAAAAATTGGAAATAAAATGAAACAAATCAACTAGATACCAAGGTGGCAAACTAACCATATAACAAAATGTTTCACATGCCTTTAAAATACAATAATTCTACTGTACATATCCCAAATGGGATATATACTAAAGATAAAAAAGAACTGCAAAGAAATCTTAAACACTATTCAGGAATCATACTGTTAATAATAAAATTGGTACAATTAATTTGAAGTCACTATATATAATATAGAATAAGAAAAAAATTATGTTAATGATATCAGGTTTCAAGATTTTCAGCAACACAAAGAAACACAAATATAAAAACAAATACAAAAAATTAAGTTAAAATGTAAATATCAGTGTGAATTCTGTATATTTGTTTAAATACATTTCCTAACTCTGACCACTGTAAATCCTAGAACCATTGACTAACCTAGCAATACAAGCACCTCTAGCACCCAGACTGTGGTCTCTAAATACCATATCCAACCCAAAGGAACCAGGCTTTTTGGTGGCCATTAATGTATAAATGAGGGAGGAACATGTTTTACCAGAAAATAGGGAAATTGATTATCAAAGAGTACTGGTCATATCAGGATGGACAGGAGCCAACTTAAAGGGGATGCCACTGACCAAAGGCAGGACAACTTCAGTATTTAACAACAACAACAAAGGACTGCAATAAGTTTTAACGGTTTAAATACTCAAGTCCATGATGATTTAAAAAAAAAAAAAAAAGGCAAAAACCCTCATGGTTACCTTTGGAGGTTGCTAGGCCACCACCTCATTACTATAGTCTAAAAATAGAGGGAAAGAAGCATTTTTCTTGTCTTTGCTGTACAAACTATATTTTAAATAGCTGAAGGCCGTCAAATAGCTGGTGGGGTAGAGTTCTTCTTTATAAAAGATTTCCAGCTGATAAATAGTGAAGGAATGATAGGATTAGAAAATCACCATTCTGCAACCCCTAATGCAATAATGGATATAGGCAATCTAAATCCATAAAAAGATTTCACCGTTAAGTGAAAAACTCATGGTGAATTTCAGGATGGATGGACTTGGCTAACAATACCTGAACCTATCGTACTGCTCAATCTTAACACAAGAGAGACAACTCAGACATTTCACACCTCTCTGATAATCAATGCAATAGATTATCTACTGCACCACCTAGGAAATCTTCTTGACCCCCACAAAAAAAAAAAAAAAACTTAAAAAAAATTAAGGTTAAATCTGATCTTCTAGATCAGCGCTAGTCAACAGAACTTTCTGCAATTATTGAAATATTTTATGTCTGGACCATTTAGAGGGTAGCCACCAGGCACCTGTGACTATTGGGTACTTGAAATGTGGCTAATAAAACTAGGGAACTGAATTTTTAGTTTTATTTCATTTTAATTAATTTAAATAGCCAGAGCTGGCTGGTGGCTATTATAGTGGACAGTGCAATTCTAGATCTAAATACTGGTTTAAAGGGAAACTATGTACATGTTAAAAGGATGTCATGCAGATGCAATCAGCTAAATCTAGAATATTGAGGGGGAAAAGGGACACAAGGGAACTGCTCTATTAAAAAGATTTAAACGATGTATCAACCAAATAAAACATGTGGACCTCTCCAGGATTTTGAGCCAAACAAGCTAACTGCAAAAAGTCATTTAAGGGACAGTTGGGGAAATCTGAACCTAGACTGAATACTGACATGGAATTTTTATAAATTTTCATAGGTGTGATGATAGTAATGTAGTTTTGTAAAACCTAAAAAGCAAATTTAGCTTTCAGAGAAAAAAAAAACCCAACATAAAAATAAATTCAATCCCTGCAACCGATGTTCATGTTGGCTTCAGATAAATTTCAAATCAAGTTGACTTTTTTTTTAAGTAGGTAACTGGGGGTACCTGGGGGATTCAGATGGTTAAGAAGGTAACTCTGATGGAGTGGATTACTGATGCTGTCAGAGCTGGCTACCACTACTACATAAATGAGAAAGGGAAGGACAAAGCAAAGGTCTTCTACCTTCTAACGGGAGGAAAATGGCACATTACAATCAACATACACATTTATTAGAAATAATTTTTAAAACCTGAGTCTACACACATTTAAGAGCAGTGTGAATGTCTAAATGTTTATGAACCTCTAACCCATTTTAATTTCATTTTTACTATACTGATCACTGATAGTGATATAGTCAAAGGGCAAGAAGTTGATACAAATCTAAAGGTGGCACCGCACTCCAAATAAGAAAATACACTTTATTATATCATTAAGCTACAGCTAAGTATAAATGTAAATATTTGAAAGTAACATGTAGATGATCCTTATTATGACTTCCTCTTCACATCTATAAAATAAAATGAAACGCAAGCCTGTGGTGATCTCTAGAACAGCAGTGTATCTACCCTACAATACAGCTTTATTAAAGGAATGAAATAACTTAAGGAATCGGATGTAAGGCTCAACGAAAACTACATCGTGCAAAGAAGGGTACTCTATAAATGAAGACTAGTCACTGACAGCAGACTCGTTTTTACTCTGATGTAAGGAACGTTAAGAAAAACACTGAGCCTTGATTTACTGTCCTCGAATATCTTCACGATTAAAGTGCTCCTAAGAATCTGTCCCTTCTAAACACTGTCTATCATTTATTTCCCACCCCTGATTTGCATGGAGCAATCCGTAAACTCGGGGTTTCCCAACGTCTTCAGTCCTTCACGACTTCTGCCACGTTTCCGTACCTCTTGTACTAACATTAACTCATGTTTTAAGAATTGCTAAAATTCCCCCCATAAGTGAACCGGCATCACGTGCCGTCAATGGCCTAAGTCACAACAATGCTGGGAAGCTAACCAGATATGGCAGCCTAGCCGGGAGGGCTGTGCCGGGGGTCCCTCCTCTGCAAAGGAAGAGCGGCCCGCAGCTGGCTCCGCCGCGGAAGACGAGGATTCGGCGGCAGCTGCTCGCCCCCCCCGCCGCCCTCCCGCCGGCCCGGCCTCTGGGGAGGGGCTGACCACCTGGCTGGCCCGGACGGCGCGCCGGGCAAGGCCATATCCGCCTTCGCGGGTCCGCAGGGCGTACGCGGGGAGGCCGACGGGCGGGGCGCCGTAGCGGACCCGGGTCGGAGAGGGCGAGCCTGGTGGCCAGCGGGCTGCTGCGGAGGCCGGCCCCGGGCCATACGGCCGCGCAGCCCGCGGCGCCACCGCAGCCAGGGCTGCCTCCGGACCAGGACACGCCCGCCCCTCGCCTGTCCACCGGGCGCCCATGCGGTTACTGGGCCGCCACGAGCGCGCCCCCGAGCCTTCCCGCCGTTACCTCCGGCCGGGGGCGCGCACGCGCGTCACCGCCGACCCGACGTCCAGCCTCCGTCGTAGCCACGTTCGCCCCGCCCCCTGCCCCCTCATTTTTAATTGAAGTAGCGTCCTCCCAGACCTCCCCTCCGCTCAAGACAATGGGCTCACCCACATCCGGGGACCGGTGAGAAAGGCGCGCGGGTCACGTGACGCCGACAGGGGGCCCTGTGGCAGCGGGTGCGGCGCTGGGTCCGGCGCGGGTAAGGCTTTCCTGCGCCTTTTAGTCTCGCTTTTGGAGGGACGCGGACGTGTTGGTTCCTCAGCGTCGCCCTGTCCCAGCTCCCGTCAGTGGAGGCCGATGTCTTCCTTCATCTTCACAACCCGTTTCTTTTCCAAAGCACGCCGTGGAGGGTGGAAAGGCACTTGCGTGGCGTTTCTGGCCCTCCCCCGCTTCCACATTTGGTATATCCAGCCGGAAACCGGGCTTGGGACGGCCCCACGCCTGTGTACGGATGGTGGTGGCCTGCGAGGGTCATTTCTAGCGAGGGAGAAGGCCGTCAGGTTTAGTGCACGTAACTGCGTGCTTGCAGAACTGGAAAGCACGGGAATAGGATGACAGGTGCCGCTGCTCCGGGGAACACACGCACCGCGGGTCTGGAAAAACCATGTAATGGGCAGTGTGACAAGCTTCCAGTTGGGAGCATTCGCTGTGCCCAGGGAACTAAGGGACCCCAGGAAGGACGGGTACCGTGCTCCCCCTGGGTCTAGGAGCAGACCGCCTGCGGGAGATGACCTGGGAGCCAAGTTTTTTAACTTAACATCGGAACTGTTACATGTGTAAGAAAAATTTACTCAGGAAGGTAGTAGTGTTTCATTCTGTGGAGCCTGGCAAGTCCTTGGGACAGTGGCCGTGTCCTGGACGTTGCTTGTCTTGATGCTTTCCACACTTCCAGCCCCTGAAGAGTGAAGGCACCTTAGTGCCTGACTCTGGAAATGAGATGTTGACCAAATGAGCTGACACCAGTGTTGAGTTTGGAAGGA
This sequence comes from Ursus arctos, assembly GCF_023065955.2. Lineage (NCBI taxonomy): Eukaryota > Metazoa > Chordata > Mammalia > Carnivora > Ursidae > Ursus > Ursus arctos. The sequence continues at coordinate 27,578,746 of NW_026622875.1, forward strand.
AAATAGGCGTTAGTGAGGGGGAAAGAAAGGCTTTTAGGTGCAAAGGCTGGAAAGTATGGCAGGGTTAGTGGTGTTTGGAAGAGAGTGAAAAAAGATTGAGGTCAAATTTGGGAAGATGTGCTACAAAAGCACATCTTTGGGAAAAAGTCTGCAAAATTTACACATAATAATTGTAGACACTGATACCTGAGTAATGTTACAAAGACTACCTGACTTGTTAGGTGGATCATAAAGACAAGAAGGAAACGTTCAAGGGCAGAATGCTTAGCGAAGCTGGAGTGATTTGAAAAAACTTTACAGAAAGGTGAAATCTGTGCGTGACTGGGAAAATTAGCCAGTTCTGATAACTGGGAAAATGAGGGTATCCCAGGGGACAGAGCGTCAGGGACAAAGGAGAGGCAGCAGGAAAAAGGGCTCTTGTGGGAGAGGGATTCCAAAAATATAACTGGAACTGTGTGTGCATTTCCTAAAGACAATATCCTTATACTTGTTTTGAGTTATCCACTGGGTAGTAGTGAATTCTTGAGTGAAACATCAAGGCTTCAGCGGTTTCACTGGTGACCGAAATAGCTGGGCACCTTCTGCTTCAGTTTTTCCTAGCTCTTTACCAAGGGGGAAAAAATCCTTCTCCCACCCCAACCTGTATAGTTATTACCCAGGCATTAGGGCTATCATGCAGTCATACTACTGGAGCCAAACATAGGTCTGTATGAAGAGGTGGAGCCCACCCCTAAAAATTATTCCTTTTATGAATGTTCATAGACTTAGAAACTAGGAGTTACTGGGAGTACCTTTGGTGCCATTGGCTTCCAGGCCATCAGGATGGCTGCTTTGTGGCAGGGAACACAGTATAGTGATAACCCATGATGAAGCAGCAGAGCCCAGACTAGGAAACAGGGAATCCAGAGATACCCTCCATGCTGGCTGCGGCTGTTTAGGAGAAAAAATGGAGAGTCATTCGTGGCAAGGAGCTGAGTAACATCTTGACCACTCGGTCCAGGCATTGAAGGGAGTACAGCATTAAAAATCAGAGGAAGGAACCCCAAAGGGAAGCAGAAATGAGCAGCAAGGGGTCCTGCTACTGTTGTTCACCTGGAGGTGCTCCTTTCAGAACTCGGATTGGGCACTATTTTAAGAAAGCAGGCAGTTTCCTTTACAAATTCAGCTAAGGATTTCTTTCAGCTCTGTAGCTGATCACTTTGCGTAGCCCAGTTCAGTATCTCTGTACGTTCATTTAGCTCCTATGCTTAGGTGCTAATATTAAAGCTGAGGCAGGTAGAGACTTTTGTAAAAAATAGTGCAGGAGAAGGCTAAAGGGGGCAGAGAGGAAACTTGCTTATTAAATAGGGATTCATCAAAGGCATCCTGAACAGGGAAAGGTGGATATGCAAATTAGAAGAGAAAAGCAACATTCTAGGTACACTGTGGCCTTGTACACAAGGCCTCTGTCACACTGTGACACTGGTCTGTCAACTAGGCTGTGTCTGCTGTCCTGTATGTGTTGTAAAGCATCATGGTGGGAAAAGGGATGGGCAGTAGGGAGAGACTGTGGTCTTAGAAGTAGGTTGTCACCTGACCCAGATGAGAAGATGAGTCTTTCCCATTTCCCAGCGTGATGTTATACCAAAAGTTACAGGCTAAAAAGCCTGGGGAATCCTAATGCTAGATTACATCACCTCCTCAGTCTTCATGCTTAAGAAATAACCTCTTTGGCTTACAGATCTGACAAGATCAAAGCTGCAGGAGAATGGACAGTGAGGTACAGAGAGATGGAAGGATCTTGGATTTGATTGACGATGCTTGGCGAGAAGACAAGCTGCCCTATGAGGATGTTGCAATACCACTGGTAGGCTCTAATTTGTGCCAAGGATGGTGGGGTAAAGGTATGATCTGGTGAGCCCTAGTAGAAATAGGATGTCAATGGACAAATAAACCAGTAGGGCAAAGAAATCAAAGCTGTGGAGTCCTCTAACTCTAGAAGACACTGGATAGTATGACTTTTTATTTGAAGATAACTGTGGTTCAGAGAGCTGATAAGATGAGCTCAGTTAGGGGTCATGCCAGGAGTGGACTCACAACTTCTGAGCCATGTTCTGTCTGCTACACCAAAGCTAGTAAACCGGATGATGAGAGTTCAGTGTACAAAAGATGGAGAGGAGCAAGAAGCAATGGCATTTACACTAGATTTCTTACTTGTCTACCTGTCGTTGATCATTTGCTATTTTTAGAGACATATTCTTGAAACACACACCTATCCTAGTTTCCCTGGAAAATGTTTGGAAGACATTTGGCTTTTCTTTTGCATTTAGACCAAAAGGGTCCTGGGACACTCTTTTCTTTCCCGATCTCTAGAGAACTTTCCTGCAGGGAGTTTGTTGAACCTCCTGTAATAAATGATCTAGAAGTTTTGCATTAATAAATGTTTATTTTAAATCCTATATGTCATAGAGGCCTAACAAAAAACAAGGAGAACAGACTCGGGACTGTTTTTCTTCAGAGCATGCCAAGTGCCCTGAGGAGAGTTGTTAATAAAATGCAGCTTCCAAGTAGACTGCTGCTGCTGCTGCTGCTGCTGCTTACTGAGAAATGAAAATTCCACTCACCCACGTTTTCACTTATGACTAAGATATGATATTATGCTCAGTGAATAATACTTTTATCAGATAATAAGTCACAGCTTAGTTCAAGTTTACAAAAATAGTCAAAAGGGAGCGCACAATGAGAATTCTAGCTACCACTTACTCAATACCGGTTTTATGCCATGGACTGAGGTTGAAATTTGACATATGTTATCTCTAACCCTTGAAACACCCTTGCAAAGGTAGTGGTGCTATCTCCATTTTACAGCAAGGGAATAGGATCAGAGAGGGGAGCTTGTGCAAAGCCGGGTAGCTGGTAAGTTGGACTTCACACTTAGGTCTGTGTGAAGGCTCCAGATCCGGTCTCGTAAACTTTTGTTTTCTCACTTGACAGGCATTTCTTTGAAGCCTACATGTGCCATAAGACTATGTGAGCATAAGCTACAGTTCCTGCCCCTGGAGGTCTAGAGAGGCAACACATAGAAATAAGTATTATAATAATAAATGTTATAAGCCAGGTGGTGAATAGCTACCTAAGATAGGAGGTGGCTGATACCTGTTGAGCATCAGGAAAGGCTTAGAGAGAATGTAATATTTAAGCTGGTCATAGGGGAGGGGCCAGAAATTTAGTTGGGGTAGACAAGGGCACTCCAACAGATGGGACAGATGTGCAAAGGCTCAGAGTTTTGAAAGGCTTTGGGAGATGGTGAGACATTCACTGTGGATGGAGATTATATTTGTCATCTAAGGTAGGCAGAAAAGATGGGCTTGGACCAGATTTTGAGAGGAGTATATGATGCCATGCTTAGACTTCATTCTGAGGAATGCATGGTCTTCAGACTAGGAATCTGCCATTCTCAAATTTGTTTCAGAATGTGAATTCAGAAGCATGGTTAGGGAACGTGTGCCATGGAGAAAGGGGCGAGTGACAGGGCGGAGGGACCAGTGTGGAAGCGATCACAGTAGTATAGGCAGGGGGGAGGGTCTGAACAAAGGCACGCTAATGGAGGGGAACTGCTGAATTCTGGACAGGCTAATGGCAGGATTTGGGGACCACTGCTCTGGAAGAGTTGAGGGAGAAGGAAGTTTCCATGCTAACATCCAGGCTGTAGCCTGGCCTTCTTGTAATTCTGTGTCTTTTCCTGTGTCTCGTGACTCTCAGGGAATGTGTACTGGTTAGCTTTTGTTGCTGCCTAACAAATCACCCCCAAACAGAGTGACTTAAAACAACAGCTGTTTATCTCATGATTTTGTATCTCAGCTGAGAGGGTCTTCCAGTCTTTGCCAGCTCTGCTGACCCCTGCTGGACTTGCTGGTGTTCTGCAGTCAGTCGGCTGGCTAGCTGGAGGCTGGGGGATGAGCAGACTTGTCACATGTCTGGTAGGTGCCAGGTCAGCTGGGATGATGAGGTGATGAGGTCAAAGCCTCATTACCCAGCAGACTAGCCTAGACTGCACCTGGCTGTCTCAGGGTTCCAAGAGCAGCAGCAGAAGGGACTGTGAGGCTTCGTGGAGCTTAGCCAAGAACGGGCCCGCGGACACTGTGGCTGCTCTCTGCTAGCCAAAGCAAGTCACTTGGGCCAGTCCCAATCTGAAATTGGGGAAATGGGACCCTGCCTTTTTATGGGAGTAGCTGCCAAGAATTGAGGCCAATTTGCAGTAAACCATAATTGATCGTTGTGTTTATCATACCTTATGATACTTTGTGTTGGTTTCCAAGCACGTACACAATTTTTCATCTTGGCATTCAGTGTAAGAGACAGTAGTGACCAAATGAAAGATACTGTTTTAGAATATACACCACAGAGAGGCACCTGGGTGGCTCAGTTGGTTGAGTGTCCAACTCTTGGTTTTAGCTCAGGTCACAATCTTGGGGTCCTGGGATCGAGTCCGGCATTGGGCTCCGGGCTCAGTGCACTCAGAGTCTGCTTGGGTGCACGCACACACACAAAGTCTCTCTCTCTCTCAAAATAAATAAATAAAATTTTTAAAAAATGAGTATATACCACAAATAAGATGAAATTAAGTTTGTCTGTCAATCAGATAATTCACTGACCAAGGACTTATTTGTGCTTTGTGAGCTATAAATAATTATTGGAACCAAACTTTCTCTTTAAGTTTGAATGTATGATTGCTTTACAGTAAATGATAGTTCTTTGCAATTTGTACAAATACGTTATAAAACGTGTGTGGTTCAGATATATTTGTACATATTGTAAATCATTTTATATATATTGAACATGATTTTGAAGGAGAAAAACATTCATATACTGCAAATTGGAATCAGTGGGACATCGAAAGTCTCAATATTGAGTAACAGTTTGTGGCCCCCCAAAAAAGTATAAATTCAAATAATTGAAAAGAAATATATTGATATCCATAAATTCTGGTAGAAAGCAGAATCTTGGTAGTAATAAATTTGGATTTAAAATATAAGGAAACTACCGCAAGTTCTCACCACACACTTAAACACAGAACTGTATGAGGTGATGGCTGTGTTAACTAGCCTTATTGTGATGATCATTTCATAGTCTGTATACGTCAGATCATCGTGTGTACACCTTAAACTCACTCAGTGTTATATGTAAATTAAATCTCAAGCTGAGAAAAAAACTATTCCATACTAAGTGTGGCCCGTGGCTTACCATTCTAAGACAGTTGCTGGCAGGGGAGGAACCGGTCATTTGCTGGGATTTATGTTGCTGTGCTCTGTCACTAGGGGGACGTCTCACCTATTAGGTTACATTTTCAGTGCTCTCCACTCACCTCTGTAAGAATATAGGCATGCTAGGTAGAGGGTAGTTTTTTAAAAATACATTTCTTGTGCTTAAGGAATATTCCAGCAAATGTGGTATTCAATTGAAGCAGCTTCCCAAAAAAGGACTCCGTGTTGGGTCTTTTTAGTGATCCTAGCCTCTAGTAACAATAGCTATTCCTTGAGCATAAGCTGGCCGCCCACAGTGGTGAGCACTTGATCTGAGTTACCTCATTTAGTTTCATAGTTGTCCTCTGAGGTGATGGCTACTTTTTCCTCTCCTTGCCAAAGAGGAGACAAAAGGTCCAACTTTTTATCCTAGGTCTTTCTGTAAGATACATTTCTGTCAGTTATGCTGCCTATTTCTAAGAACGCACAGGCTTGAATCCTAAGTGCTCTTGAGTTGTAAGGGGTTTGTTAATGCGGAGCGTACCAGTGTTCTGAATGTCCATCGTACCTTTGCAGAATGAGCTTCCTGAACCGGAACAGGACAATGGTGGCACCACAGAATCGGTTAAAGAACAAGAAATGAAGTGGACCGACTTGGCCTTACAGTATCTCCATGAGAATGTTCCCCCTATAGGAAACTAACACCTGGTTCCTTTTTCATGGACAGATTTTTGAAAAATACATAGATACAAAAAGTACTCTTTCGGTCTCCTCATTCAGATCTTGAAGTGATAAATCTACACTCAAAAATGTACACCCACCTAGTTTTTGTGACAGCGAAGTGCAATGTGAAAATACTCACCAGAATGAGAAACCGATTGAGACTTCTCAGGAATGCAGAGTATTTGGCCCTTTGAATCAAAAGTTCTTCATTCACTAGCTTGTGTTTAAATGTGACTGGTTCATTTGCCTTTCATTCTGGTTTTGCTTTATTGTCAGAGTTTAACACGTCCCAGCTACTTACCTGTGCCCTGTGACATAGGTGACTGAAGACATGCAAGGGACAGGCAAGGACAGAGAAGCCGGGTGTAAGGAGAGTGTTAACTTCTCACTTGCCTCCCTCTGAGCAGCACTCTGAGCTGCGGAGTAGAGCACCTGCAGGTGGGATGGATCTCTGGATAGCCCACTCACTGATTGCTGGGATTCCAGAATCCCCTGTGGCATTTTCAAGCTTTGGATAAATGCACAGATTAAAGATTATCTGGCAGGTACCTCTGCTTTCCTCAAGTTAATTAGGTGCCACTGGAAAGGACCTTTGGCTAGCTGGACTAGTTTTATCCAGTAACAAGATTTCATATTTTCACAGTCCTTTCAGATACGACGGAAACACCATGAAGCCTGTGTTCAGTTATACATATGTATAAGAACGCATATTTTGAGGGGCGCCTGGTTGACTCAGTTGTTTCAGGTCCGACTCTTGATTTCAGCTTAGGTTATGATTTCGGGGTCTTGGGATCGAGCCCCAGTTCGGGCTCCATGCTCAGCAGTCTGCTTAAGACTCTCTCTGCCCCTCCCCCCACTCACTCACTCTCCCTCCCTCTCTCAAAAAAAAAAAAAAAAAAACTACTTGTATTTTGAAAAACACATCCATGGACATTTGTCTTCTGGAATTATTTGCCCCTGTTAAGTGGTGTCTCTTGTTTTCTTACCTAGGCTGTGAACTGTGGGAAGAGGCCCTGACTTATATTTCTGTATCCCTCATTCAAAAACTAGAAACACTGAATAACTGAAGTGTCTGTTCTGCTTTTTTTTTTTTTTTTTTTTTATGATTTTATTTGAGAGAGTGCATGCATGTGAACGGGGACGTGGGGACAGAGGGAGAAGGAGAAGTGGGCTCACCGCTGAGCAGGAAGCCCAACCCAGGGCTCCAACCCAGGACCCTGGGATCACGACCTGAGCCAAAGGCAGATGCCCAATGAACTGAACCCAAGCACCCCTCTTCCCCTTTTTTATGGGGTCTTTTTGTTTACGTAGCTTTTAGGAAGAAGTATATCACAAATGAGCTGATTTTAGGGTTTCAGTCAGAAACAGGGTCGTAGCAACTCTCCTGTAATCCAGACACATCCAGGCTAATCTGTCTGTGCATATGTCTTACCTAGAAGTCATTCATCTCAGAATAAAGACCCCAAGTCACCAGTCACTCAATAACAAGAGAGACAACCCAGTAGAAAAGAGAATGATACTGTTCAGAAAAAATGTATGCTAAGAAAAAAAGTTTTTCAAAAAATGAAAGTACCTAGAATGCCATGGTTCCTAAACATTCTAATTAAATGAGGGTTTTACTACGACTCTCCTTGAGGTACGGAATAGCTAAGACGCTGACTTCTAGGAGTCTAGGGGATGTTCATATGAATCCAGCCTTTCCCAGGGATACAGGTAGACCAGTAAAATGTGAAAGCTTTATCTTGATTTCCACTGAAGCGGAGTATGATACCTGTAAAATAGCAGTTGATGTATCTGCTTAGCTTCTACCCTCATTTGAGAACTGTCCCCCCATACCAAGTTTGACCTGTGATACAGTGCCAAAACCACAGCTCACTGTGTGGGAAAGTAGGTGATCAAACCTGGGCCACACCGTCCACTGCGGCTTTGGAACCGATCCAGGACTGGCTTGAGGGTGATGGCCGCAAGAGATGCTAGGCAGCCGTTGGATGGCTCTTCAAGCAAATGCAGCACAGCACCCCAAGAGGGAAGTCTGCAGAGCGAGGTCTGAGCGGCTGTGCGCGTTCAGTGTCCCGTTCAAGCGCGTCGCTCTCCTCTGTAAAAGGCACCTCACTTGGTGTTGGGAATATAGCAGTGAACAGAAGTATGGCTTCTGCCTTTGTTTAGTGGGGGAAACAAGCATCAAGCCAATAGTTCTGCAAATCTATGATTTTAAATTGCAACATGTGCTAGGAAGGGAAAAAATCGGATGTTGCTTAGGTACCTAGAAGCAAAGCCTGAGGCAGAGTCTCTTGTGTAAGGGATTTATTGAGGTGGTGCTGCATGAGGAGCCTGTGAGAGAAACAGGACAGAGCAGAGGAGAAAGCTGAGCAAAGAGTGTCAGGCTGAAGTCTAGCCTCAGCCAGGTTCCACAAGTGCTACAGAACGTGATGTCACCAAGTTTTCCCACCTTGAGGCAAGTGGCTAGGCCTTCGTGTTCAGTGTGCAATGCACAGTCATTGGTTCTGCCCCTCCCTCCGTCCCCCTGGGAAGACATAACGCAAGCATTGCCGGGGACGAGGCTATCCAGAGGACAGTGTGGCCCTGAGCTCTTGGCAGCCAACACAGGGCCAGTAGTCAGAGGATGAGTGTACGGGCAGACCAGACTGGGCTCCCACAGTGCGGCCCTGCGCCACAGGGTCTAGAGAGTGGAACTGGGACAGCTGACTGAGATTGGAGCATCACCGTGAGACCTTGTCACAAGTAGCTTTGATAGCATATAACTTCAAATATTAATTTTGTTTATGGATTTCTCCTACTCCGAGTAAGTGGTTGGGTCTTTTGAACTTCTTGTGCCCAACAGGTAACAGATGAGTTCAAAAACAACCCTACTCCTTGTTTGGGAAGCAGGGGAGGGAGGGAGAGGAGGAGCCTCGAGAGTAGTGGGAAGCTCTGCCCCAGTTGCTGGTGGTACCCAGGGGGATGAGCTTCAGAGGCTTGTGGTTTGGGGGTGTTTTCCAGCCTAGGCAAGGACCCCCAGGCATTGGGGCCACCTCCTTCTGGAACCCCTCAGAACTGGCCATGTGGATAGCAGCAGTGACCCAGATGAGCTGAAGAATAGAGGTCCTTGCCCACTCCTGAGGTCACTCATGAACATCCCAAATGCTTGTGAGACCCTAAAAGGAGGAAACACCCTAGTGACCACAGATTTCATTTCCCTGTAGCACAGCACAGTGAAGCCAAAAAAAAAATTAATTTGCTTTGAAGAAAATAAGAAAATATGCTATTTCTCGTCCCCACCTTGAGTGTACCAGTCAACACCGGAAGGACAGGAAGAAGTAGCCAGGGGAGGAATTTGGGGGATGAGGATGGGTGACAGGGAGAGCAAATTGCATAAAGGCCAGAAGTGAGAGTGGCCTTACAAGCAAGGCAGGCAGGTAAGCTGGGGTTGCCGGAGGAGCGGGCCCAATCAGATCTTATTTTATCAAATAGAAGTTACTCTGGGTTTGAGCAGCTAAGAACAGAGGTGGAACGACAGAAGAACTTTTGCACTGGCTCAAGAGAGAGATGAAGGTGCCTTGAACTAGCAAGACAGAGGTGGAATTGGAGAGACAAGGGGTATCTCTTAGAGGGAGAATTGTTCAGATGGGCCCAGGGAATGGTGTATTTCATGAAGCCTGCACCCTGATCGTGTTTGTGGGGTTCAAAAGAAACCGGAGTGCCCAGTGTAAGCACCGCCCTTGTGATCCAGGGGCCAATTCTCTGAGCCAGATGCAGCCCCAGCCCCCTGGGAAGGTAGGATCTGTGTCCAGGAGCTGCCCATCCTTTGAAGCCCAATTAGACCCACTTCTTAATAATAGAGTAACAGTAACAATGATACCCACAGTTAACTGAGCGCTTCTGAGCGCTTCAGGCACGGGATCTCTAGCCCTCACATCCTTGTTGAAGGTGGATATTATTGTCCTCATGATCACGAGATGCTAACTCAAAATCGAACAACTTGTTCCAAGTTGAAACCACTCCAGTAGTAAATGGATTGCAGCCTAGACTGGCTGATCTCCAAACCCATGTCCTGTCCCTGGACCATGCAGCCTCCCCTGTGAGATCTTCTGCGACCACTCCTCTCTGAAATGGGTAGGAAATCCTACTGGAACACTTGGTACTTCAAAATGTTTACCTTGTTTCCATAAGTGAGATAAAGATTCTTAAAAAAAAAAAATGTTAGGGACTCAGGAGTCATGAAACATTTAAAAATTCAATTATTACAAAACCCATATATAATTCCTATAACTCACAACTCTATCATTATGAGTCATACAGTTGTTTCTGGGTTTTATACGAGGTTAATTGGCTGAAAGTGTATTTTCAGATTTTCGTGCGTTAGTAGTGGACAGCTAACGGGTGATGCTACTTACCCAGTAGGGGGCGCTCAATTCCTTTGAGAAAGTCTGACTTGCAGGCAGCCCTTGGGGTAAACTGAACTGAGGATGCTGAAACAATGTGGTGTTTTGCTTGGAAGTGATTCTGCAGATCTTGGTTGCCCAAAGTGTTGGATGGGGGTTTGTGTGAATCCCTGGGATTCTGGATGGCCCCCCCTTAGTGGGCTCACTTTGTGGGCTCCTCCCTTGTGCTTTGTTGGGGGGCCAAGTGAGGGCACGTGGAAGGTGAGGGCAGTTGAGAACTTTGATTACAGAGAAAGGTAGCCAGAATCAGGAATTGTGCCAGAATGTGACCCCAGCCCATATTCATAGTCAGGCCTGGGGACACTCTCATGAAGCTATTTCCCAGCTCTCTGTGTTAAATTATAGAGAATTTAGGCATCATCCAGCAACCATCCATTTAGGCTCTAGAAAGACCGTTCTTCCTGTCCTGATCTGGCCCGTTTTACCCAGTTATATTTGTTCCCTACTTTCTTGCCAGGCTGCGCCCTGTCAGTGAGCTCCTATAGAAAGTAGTGGATGAGGGGAAGAGGCTGGCCTGGAAAGGCATCTGGATGGTCTCTTGAGTAGACTTCATGTCTTGTGGCCTTCCTGGCCCTGATGGTGGCTTTGGCCTCTGCCCTTGGGTCAACGGGGACCCACTTCATGGACATGGCAACCTGTGCGGCCACACAGGGCTCCCACTCAGAAGAGCCTGCTGAGGCTGTCTTGAAATTCTTAACAATCATTGAACAAGGGGCCCCATAAATTACATAGCTGGGCCTTAAAACTATGGCAGCCATGTGTAGAAGTTCCATGTTGGACAGTGACCACATGGATCCAGCAAATGCCCTCAACTGGGAATGAGAATTCAAGCCACCAAGTGTCTGCCTTTGGGGTATCAGAAAAGCAGGCACATTCAGGAGAAGGGACAGGAAAAAAGCCGGGGCAGACCCGCGGGCGTCCTGAAAGCTATTCCTGTTCCTCATGAAATCCTACAGACCCACTGGTGAAATTGTTTCCTGAGCTTGACTGAGCCCTCTGTCATTGTCACCACCTGAAAGCTAGCCTATCCTACCTGTGGGGTGAGAGGGCAGGTAGAGAAACACTGGAAGTGCAACAAGACGGTGTTGTGGACAGTAGAGAGAACTTGAAGCGAGGTTATCACCCAATCCCAGGGCACGTCTGTGCCTAAATTTCATCCGTCTTTTAGCCGACTGCTATATGAACTTACACTCTCTTGTGCTAGCTACGGCAACGCGGTTGTCTCGGAATAGAGTCTCTGATTGAAATAAGACATGAGCGCTAAGAACCATGGGCAACACATGAGCTCATGAAGGGTTTCTACCTGGGTTTTTATTTCCATTTACCCCATGTGTTAAGCCATATGAGAAAGCTGTTTTTATAGGTCAAAAACAGGCACAATTTCCTGTTTTTAGCTAATTTTCTTCTTACCTAGAGCGAGCTGCACATGTACACGTATTTACACACACAACACGCACTGGATGTAGTGAGGGGAGGCGGGAGCCGGCCAAGGGTGGAGAATTTGAAAACAACCAAGTGACTCCAAAGGAAGTGAGGGAGGTTGATGTATAAACCCATCCCAGTTACTCCATGCCTTCCCTGGTGACTCAGATCCCGTTTATCGTGGGGCCACCACCCAAGGGCAGGGGGGGGTTTCCCCCGCCCACACCATGATCTTGCCTCCACTCTCCTGGCATCTCTGCCCGTGCTTCCGCCCCACGTGTCTCTGCGTCTCAAGCAGTGCCCCTGCGCCCACCGCCATGAGCACAGACCCGTGGACACTCTGGCACATGGTCTAATTGCGGGACTTCTCGAGGAAGAGAAAACACTTACACCAAGGGCAAGAATCTAAGAAGAAAGTGGTCAATGTGCCTGGTGCACCATAAGTGCTCACTAAATACTTACTGGATAGATGGACAAATGGATGGATGGACAGGTGGATGGAAGGATAAATAGACTGGTAGAGAAATAATGCCACGGAAGAAGGGACTCCAAAAAGGAATCATCTGGGTGCCTGGCTGGCTCAGTTGGTAGAGCATGTGACTCTTGATCTCAGGGTCATGAGTTTGAGCCCCACATTGGGAGTAGAGATTACATTGAAAAAAGTAAATAAAAAAGTAAAAGAAGAAGAGGAATAATCTATAGCTGAGGGGATTTAGGAAAGCTTTATGGAAAAGACAGCCTTTGAAAGGCTAGATTTATACATCTGGAGATGAGAAGCAGTGTTAGCAAGGGGGCTTTTCATGATGATATCCTGTCATTTCCCATTCAGTCCTAGTGTTTCCCTCCCTCTCTGCCTTCCTTCCAACTACGAGTAGAGCTGGTATGTCTGGAAACAGGTGGGAAGTTTTTTTGGTGGTCACAATAACTGGGATGATGGAGAAAGGGGTGTCAGAGAACACTGCTGCATTTGGTGGTATGTTGGCCAGGCTGTTAACTATATTGCAAAAAAGAATTGTTCTATCCAAACTACTGATGGTGACCATATTGAGAAATACCAGTAAGTGAGAGAAGTATCATGAAAAGATTATTACAATGTCACAAAGAAAGTGCTGACAAAGATATCTGCACATGTTTTCTGCTTTTGTCACCCAAATCAAATCATGTTATTTCCCGTCTAGGGAAGAAGCAGGGAAGTCATATTGGAAAGGCCCATGGGGGTTGCTGAACAGACAGAGAGCTCAACAGAGGTTAGACCTTGGTATCAAGGAAAAGGGGACACGATTAAGGTTTTTGAATAGAGGAATGATCTTGTCATATCTGTGCTTTAGGAAACGCCAAACCTCTATTTTAAAGACAATCAAAATGTGAAGTGATAACAAGTTAATTTTGTTTAAATCTTTACCCTGGTTCTGCAGCAGAGAAAGCTAAGAGGTCATTCTGTATTTTAAAAACTTCTCCAAATTTAAAGTATGATCAAAAAATAAATTCATTCAATAAACTATGCTGAGACAATTGGCTTTCTTTCTGGGTAAACAAACAAACAAAAGTTAGAGCCCTACCTCAAACCACATATTCAAGATGGTTTAAAAAATTAAAACCTAAGGGGCGCTTGGGTGTCGCAGTCGTTAAGCGTCTGCCTATGGCTCAGGGCGTGATCCCGGCATTCTGGGTTCAAGCCCCACATCAGGCTCCTCTGCTGGGAGCCTGCTTCTTCCTCTCCCACTCCCCCTGCTTGTGTTCCCTCTCTCGCTGGCTCTCTGTCAAATAAATAAATAAAATCTCTAAAAAAAAAAAAAACTAAAAAATTTTAAAAGATTTTAGGAGAAAAATGTAGTTGAATATTTTAGGAACCTTGAGATAGGGGAGGCCTTCCTAAGTAAGCTACAAAACCAAAGAACCATAAAGTACAAAAATAGATAAAATTTTTATAGAACAAAAAAAGTTAAAAGAATAGTAGCTGGGGGCTCTTGGGTGGCCCAGTTGGTAAGGTGGCTTCTTTCGGGGCTCAGGTCGTGATCTCAGGGTCCTGGGATGGAGCCCAGCATTGGGCTCCCTGAGCAGGGAGCCTGCTTCTCCCTCTCCCTTTCCCTGCTGCCCCCCCCCCACCCTGTCCTCTCTTGTGCACGCTCCCTCTCCCTCTCTCTGTCAAATAAGTAAATAAAATTAAAAAAAAAAAAAAAGAATAGAAGCTGGTTGTAACATACACAAAAGACAAAAGATTTTTTTCCAGATAACCTACAAAGCTTCTATAAATTAGTAAGAAAAAGAGCCCCCAATGAAAAACGGGCAATAGGTATAATCAGGCAATTAACAGAAAAAAAGGATATAAAACATGAAAATATGATTATGGCAGATATTTCAGATCGATCTACTCAACTCTATGCCTGCTACCTTGTAGCTTTGTCTTGTGGCATGCTGGAGCCTAAAAAGCTAATGCCTGACAATTCCCAGGCTTCCTTAGAGCTGGGTTTCTGCATGTGACCTGGCTTCCCCTGGAGAGATATACCCTCAAGAGGTCTACTGACTCTGGTAGCACACAGGGTTAAGTGGGGGGGGGGGGGGGTCCTTATTTTTTTGTTTGTATTTCTCCTGCATCAACATAGCAATCTCACCATCTAGACGCAGTCTCCTCCAGCTTCGCAGGTGCTGCGGACAAGGTGTAGGGTGTCTATAATGCAGCTGAGGCAGCGTGGTCCTGGAGGCCAGGTGTGTCTGAGGCTTCCTGGTTTCCTGATTCCCAAGTCAGCCGTTGGGGCACAGCCTCCCAAATCCCCAGTTTCCTGGTTATGGGGGAAGGAAAGTTTCCTTTGGCGAGTTGGCTCTGAGCTGGAGTTCTGGGAGTCGGTCCTGCTTTTTCACCTGACCTAACAAAATTTTAAGCACCCAATTCCCTATTTTAAACCAAGCGGCTCCCCTACTCACTTCCCACCTATCTTTCTACAGAAAGATAAGCAGAGTGGCTCCTGTCATCTGTAACTCTACTCTGACACAATGGTCAGCCTTATTAAAACTTAAAGAAATGCAAATTAAACCAACAAAGAAATGATTTCTTTCATCAGATTATGAACACGAAAAGATGGCTAAAATTCAGTGCTGCTGAAGGTAAGGGGAAATGGGCCCTCTTCCGGAGCTTGTGTATGTCGTCGCAACCACTCTGAAGAGCAGGTTGGCAGAATCTGCCGAATATAAAATGTGCATCGTATCAAACCCAGCATTCTGCCTCCAGGCATCGGTCAAAGAGAAATACTGCTCCATGTCCTCAAAAAAACATTTTCCACAGATATTAACTGTATCATTGTGAGTAATGGAAAAATAACAATACATAGCTGAATTGTCCATCTAGAGGGAATAGTTAAGAAAATTATGGTACAACCATTCTTTGGAATACTCTGCAGTCGTTAAAGAATGAGGCAGAGCTCCCAGCACTAATATGCAAAGATCTCAGACATATTTCCAAGTGAAAAATAAATGGCAAAACAGCATGTATAGGGTAATCTCATTTTTGTATAAAACCACACATAACAAAACATGTTTCTATTGACACATGCATGTCTGGGTAAATTCAGACAGAGGTCCGGAGGGACACAACCCAAGCTACCCTGTGGGGTGGGGGCGGCAGAGGAGGCCTTGGGCAGGGCTTTTGCTTCTACCCTCTCATCTGTACTATCTGAGTCTGAATATTCTTTTTAATTTTTTAATTTTTTTTAACTTTATTCATTTATTTGTCAGAGAGGGGGAGAGAGAAAGAGCACAAGCAGGGGAGGGGCAGAGGGAGAAAGCAGGCTCCCCACTGAGCAGGGAGCCTGATGCAGGGCTTGATCTCAGAACCCCAGAATCATGACCCGAGCCAAAGGCAGATGCCCAACCGACTGAGCCACCCAGGCGCCCCTGAACATTTTACAATAAGAATGTATTATATTAGAATGTGTATGATGTAACTGTATTAATACATAAATACATAAATTCAAAGCTTATAAAACACTGTAGGGTCAAGATTACAATTTTTAAATGCCTAAGCAAAAGATATATAGAGACTAATTGATCTGTCATCTATTTATCTAGAAAGGTAGAAATCAAATATGACAAAATTAACACACATTGAATCTAGTGGAGGGATATGGGTATTCATCGCACTGTGCTTTCAACTTTTCCATATTTTAAAAATTTTTTCATAATAATAAGTTGGAAATAAAAACACATCAAATACACATCCTTGGATACACACACACACTTTCCCTGTACAAGCAGATTGTTTTTAGAGGTGGGGGCAAATCCTGTGGCTTGCAAAGCTGCTAAAAAAGCAAAAAAGCATCGGCAGTCCTCCCCACTGACTTCTTAGAGCAAGAGCGCCTCACTCTGGAAGCCAGGGTTCCTAAGGAACGTTTGGACAGCAGGCCCCTGCCCCGTCCCTCTGCAGGCACAGTCAGGGCCAGGATCTACTGGGGAGCAGGGACCCAGCTGGCCCTCTGCCCCTCTTCCTACAGAGGCGGAGAGCTCATGGCCAAGGGCACCCTGAATATCAAATATGCCCCCCCACAAGTGCGTATCTCTGAAGCCCCATGAAAGGTGAGGTGGCCATGAGTGTGAAGGAGACCTGGGGGCTCCTTCACAGCCACGCCAGGGGCTCTGAAAAGATTCTATCCATTCGAGCTGCTATCCCCAAGGCCCCTCATTCAGTCCTCATCCTGGTGTTTATTTTTGACATAACAGTGTAAGGAGGATGGAGAAAAAAGGAATTGCAAAAAAAAAAAAAAAAAAAAGGAACTGGAATTTTAATGAGAACCATCTGGAGTGTTTGCCAAGGGTGCAATGTTTGGTACAAGAAAGTTATTCCTCAGCTTACATGAGGAAAAGAGAAATGGGGGAAATCGTTATGTAGTGCTTGCCCCTCAAACTGATGGTGAGCGGAACCACCTAGAACATGCACATCACACAGGAATGGGGCTGGGACGGGCCGTGGAGAGATGGAGTGCGCCTTTCTCAGCTCCGGCGCTCACAGTGCGGAGGAATGTTTCTCCTCTGCCAAGGAGACTTTGAGGGATGGGTTGTGGTGGGCCCTGGGCCAGCGCCTGGAATCCGGGTAACCATGGAAACAGGCCCCAGGGTGACAACAAACACGGGATGGAATTTCAGCATTCGCAGCCAGGCCACGGAGGAATGGGAAAGTTTGGGAAAGTTTTTTTGTTTTTAACCCAAGATGGGGAAGGCACAGGAGGGAGCCACAGTGTCCCGAATAAATCCTCCCTGTGCAGGACCCCACTGGAGTCACAAGCAGCCAGCATCTCTCAGAGGCTCTGTTACCACTTTTTTTCTTTTCATGTGTTTATAACCCACCTCCTCCCACCAAGGATTCCGTGGGGTACCAGCCGCTCCCAAGGGGTCTCAGTCCACAGCCAGATCCCTGTCCTCACGCCAGTATGATCACGTGTCTTGAGGACAGCCACCCTCTGCAGTCATTTCAGTGCATGCTCTCAGCACAGCCTCAGAACGGCCCTGCATCCAGGGTGGCCAGATCCCCACCTTCCAGATGGGAAAACGACATTCAGAGAGCCAAAATCACCCAGAAACAGAGGGGCTTTCTGCCCCTGCACAAGCCCATCTTCCTTGCACCATGCCATTGTACCTGTAATCTTTATTCTGGAAACAAATGAGTAATCGTGGTAGTTAGCATTTATGAAGAAGAGAAGGAACGCATCCTAGACCTGTCAGTGTGCAAATAAGGGCCACCCATCCATGTAGCTGCAGAAGCGGGCTTTGACTGAATGGGAAAAGATTTATATGATGGAAGGAAGAAATTTTTACAGAGTTGCTGGGCTGAAAAAGAACCACGGACTCTAGAATTTTCTTCTCTGAGGTCTTTAGAAATAGAGTGGCTGGCATCATGCCTGGACAGATCAGGGCCTGAGAGTAAGGGAATCATAAAAACACCCATTGCAGGCTCTTTGCTTTGCAGATGGGGAAACCAAGGCAGAATCGGGGACTGGGCCCCATGTCCAGTACAAAGTTCTCTTGACAGCACGTCCCGGGAGCCCCCAAACAAACCCATTGTAGACCCTCAGAGTCCACGGAGGGGAAGGGGTAGGTGATACAGTATCAATCCGCAGGATTAAAACAGGAGGTAATAACAATTGGTACGGACCAGAGGATTGTTAAGTCTGGGATGAGACTCGGGGGTGCGGGGCGGGTGGAGAGGAGAAATATGCATAATGGATCGGCATTCTGCAAAACTCAGATCCACACGGTGTAAAATCCATTTCAGTGTTGCTGTTAGGACCATCATTAGTGAAGAAGGAGCCTCTGCTCTGAAAGGAGAAAGAGACTCAACAGTTAAGAATTTAGAAAGAAGATAGTTTTAAATCAGCAAAGTTACATAACTTTATAACGGTTTCAAGAAATCATCTTGAAACTTCATGAGCAAAAAATGCCTCTGAATAAGCCAACAGGAAATAAGCAGTGCAAGGAATTTCTGGAAATAGGAGAGTGTTTTTTTGTTTGTTTGCTTTTAAAGTGAAAAAAAGAAGTTTTAAGGAAAAAGGAAGCCCTGACCCACATAAAGATAGGGTTTCAGTAAAAAGAGGTTGAGAGCAAGAGGGAAAGTGTAAGCCTCAGCAGTGGAGTGAGTGCCCAGGCCCTGGAGGGCTCTCTGTGGGCTGCTGAGAACAACGGCAGTCCCCCAAAAATGGGCTCAAGAAACAGAGCCAGTTTCACACTAAAAAAGAAGTGTCATTCACTGGAAAATAACGAATCGGCAGGAGGCTGGCCACAGCCCTGCTGAAATTTACAGAGTAATTTACAAATGGTTTTGGCACTTAATCCTGGAATATCTGCTGTGTATCCTGAAGTCACTGATTTCTCCCTAAAGCTCTGCTTTGTAGCTTTTTATCCTGAAAAACCTCTATTTCTCTTATTTGGTCATTAAAAATGGGGGCAAATGTCATTTTTTTTCTCAGCAAACGTTTTTGACAACTTGCTCTATGCCAGGTCCCGCACACAGCGCTGGTATTGCGTTTGATTCTTACTGCCTCTCGCTTGGACTTCGTGCCATTTCTGAGTTTTTAATATTCAAATGCAGGCTCTGCTGTGAATCTATGAGCCCCCTAAGGAATGTTGAGAGCTGTCCACCATCAAATACTATAAGCACTATGCAAGGCTTCCAGAGGCCACTGCTCATTCCTAATGAGAATCTTCTGTTTATGATTCATGGATTAAACTCTTATAAATGCCTTTATGTACATGCCCAAAATATGTGGATCCACAGGACGTCTGAGAGTATTCATGTTAAGTATGTATCCGCTCGTGAGAAAGTGTGTGTGGGAGGGAAGGAAGGAGCAGAAATTGTTTTCGTTTTAAAAATGCTAGAGGGACAAGCAACAACTATTCATATACATCATTAAAGAAATGAGTGTAGTTCTCTCCTCCAGCCATCTACCGTGCCGAAAGTGAAGAAGGCGAAGGGGAAGAAGGTGGCCCCAGGTCCTGCGGTCATAAAGAAGCAGGAAGCCAAGAAGGCGATCAATCCCTTGTTTGAGAAAAGGCCAAGAATTTTGGCATCGGACAGGACATCCAGTCCAAAAGGGACCTCATGTGCTTTGTCAAATGGCCCCGTTACATTGGCTGCTGTGGCAAAGGGCTGTACTCTGTAAACATTTACAAGTGCCTCCTGCGATGAACCAGTTCACCCAGGCCTTCGACCGCCGAACAGCTCCTCAGCTGCTCAAGCCGGCCCACAAACACAGACCAGAGACACAGCAAGAGAAGAAGCAGAGATTGTTGTTCCGGGCTGAGAAGGAAGCTGTCGGCAAAGGGGATGTGCACACTAAGAGGCCACCTGTCCTTCGCGCTGGGGTTAATACTGCCACCACCTTGGTGGGAAATAAGAAGCCTCCGCTGGTGGTGACTGCACACGACGTGGATCCCACTGAGCTGGTTGTCCTCCCGACTGCCCTGGGTCGTAAGATGGAGGGACCCTATCTCATTAGCAGGGGGAAGGCCAGGTTGGGGCATCTGTCCCCAGGAAGACCTGCACCACGGTCACCTTCACACAGGTTAACTTGGAAGACAGAGGAGCTCTGACTAAGCAGGTGGAAGCTAATCAGGACCATGACAATGACAGATATGATGAGATCTGTCAACGGGGAGGCGACAACTGGGTCCAAAGTCGGTGGCTCACATTGCTAAGTTGGAAAAGGCAAAGCCTAAAGAACTGGCCACCAAACTGGGCTAAGCGTACACTGTTGAGTTTTCTGTACATAAAGGTAATTAAAAGTTCTCTTTCAAAAAAAAAAAGTGAGTATGTATAGGGCATAATAATGGGAGACGCCAGTGCATTTCCAAATTGTCATTCCTTTAGCTCTTGAAAACATTACTCTTTAATGGGACACCATGGACTGGTGTTTGTTCTCTCGGTAATGACACTATTTTTTTTTGAATTTCAGTGATTTCTAAAAACCATTTTAAACCTTTTTAAAAATCACTTTTATCCTTTTATTTTAAAAAACCCTTTTATCCTTCTATAAAAATCTTTATTTAAAAACCATTAACATTCAGGTGCTCATTACTTCAGGGATTATTACACCGAGAGAAAGGAGCCCTTGCTGTTGGCATGGGGTCTCCACACTATTACATCGCGCAGTGCTAGCCTGAGCTGAAGAGGCCTTCGAGGAGATGACCTCAGCGCAGGTGCCCAGGTGTTTGTCATGAGAAAGTGCTCTCCAGGCAAGGCATCCCTTTCTGACCAACTGCAGACTGTGACCACTGGATGTGCTCTGAGCGAGGAGCACCCTGAGGACCCCTTCCTGCCCCCTCCCTGGCCTGTCCCCACGGCTTGTTTCGTGCCTCCATGGGAAGAAGAAACCAGAAACATTGGAGCTATTACTCGAATACTCTATATTGTGTGCAAATGATAAGGATCACTTCTGCTTTGGCCAAAATGCCTAGGTGAAGCTGGATTTTTCAACAGTAATTCTCATGAAAACTATGAGCCAGAAAATGTTGAAGTCCAGTTTGTATTGTGCTGTCAAATAGCGAAGCCCAACAAGCAAACCTGTATCCAGGTCATATCCTACAACCAACAAGGAAATCTGCCATTTCATCGTATCATTTAGGAAACTTTGGGCTGCAAGTAAAATGAAACTCAACTAGCAGAAGCTTAAGCAACAAGGGAATTGATTGTTTCATATAACCCAGATCCAGGGCTGATTAATTCCACAACTAAATGATATTACCCAGAACCCAGGTTCTTATCCATCTTTAAGGCTCTTGTGTCCTCCTCAGCTGTCAGCTTGTTCCCTTCATGGTCACAAGATGGTGGCCACAACTCTGGGCAACACATCCTCACATCGGAAGCAGAAAGTGATGATCTTTTCCCACTGGTTCCGGGATGGGCAGATGGTAAAATCAGAGCCTCTGAGAGCTTAGTTGTGAACGTGGAGCAGAGGTGAGTATCACAGACAGACAGACAGACAGACAGACACACACACACACACACACACACACGCTCTGGATGGATATAGCCGTGTGGGCTGCTGGAAGCCATCTTGTATCTAACTATGTGGTGAGTGCATATTTGAGAATGACCTGAATATTCAGAGAGAAGAACCAAGCCAAGAGACAGGTGGAACTGGATACAAATGTCATTCCGAAGCCACATATGCCCTTGGCCTTTTTAGTTACATGAACCAATAAATTCCCTGTGTGACAGGACAATTCAGGGTGAGTTTTCTGTCACTCATAATATATAGACCTCATCCATACACCTTACTTGTGTAATTTTTCTAATCCTAATCTTCCAATTTTGCTTTGCTTTTTAAAAATGTTACTACTTGAGACATTCTACAATATATGTGGCCAGTATTGTTTAAAACTGACAAGGTCGTTCATGATCAACACAAACTGAGAAATGGTCACAGATTGGAGGAGTCTAAGGAGACATGAAAACTAAATGCAATGTAGTATCCTGGATTGGATACCTGGAACAGAAAAAGGATATTAGTGGAAAAACTAGGGAAATCCAAAGAAAGCCTGTAGCTTTGTGCATAGTATTACGCCAATGTCCATTTCTTAGCTTGGACAAATGTGCTATGGTTATGTAAGGGGTTAACCTCAGAGCTGGGTAAAAGGTATATGGCAACACCTTATACTATCTTCACAACTTCTCAGTGGATCTAAAATTATTCCAAAATAAAAACTTTAAATAAATATATAAGTGGTTACTAATATTGCAAGGTCTAGTAAACACTGAACTAGTCTGACTTTTTCAAGTCCCAGATGAGAAGGTTAAGTAACAGAGATTGGGACTTGCCTGTGGCACCTGGAGATTAATGTCAGAGCTGAGCCTGGGACTCTGGTTGCATCATCCAGGCACACAACCACCCTGCAGCCTGGGGACCCGGGACTTCACGCAAAGGAATTAGTTTCCATGGAAACAGCTCTTCTGTAAGCACCCTAAATTCCCTTGCAGCTCTCCCTATTAGCTCTAGACTATTACATTTCAAAGTCCATTTTTCACATTAATAAATTACACAATTATAGCAGTCCAGGAATGAGCTCTAACACCATGCAAAAGGAATTTGTACCAGAAATTTAAACTACCATATGGTCAATGGATTAACATTAACCATAAATAGAAACCATCACATCCTGTGGTGCCTGCCAATCGCATTTGTATGAATCGAGTATTTTCTGAAAAGCAATACACGAAAAATGTTAACCCAAGCCACAACATTTCCAAAGACAGATGAAGGGGCTATATCTCAAATACCTTAGGTGAGAGTGAACATGGCATTCTGGAAAAATCCGTATTACATGACTCAAAAAGTGATTCTTGTGATGGCAGACACTGATGACCAAGACGCATATGTAAAGATTGGATAGGATGTGTCTCATAAAATGTAATGGAAAAAGCAGAATAAGCCCCAGCCCTCCAAGAATGATCTCCTCTACCATGGTGAATTCCTCCATGTAGAGTTTAATGACACAACCCCAAGATGAGACACTTTGAGTAAAAGGGAAATACCCCTAATCCACCTGCTTTCCTCCAAAACCATGGCAATCTCATCCTCCGCCCCCCCCCCCCATTAATGTTTCTGTCACCTACACCCCAGTACTCAGAGCTGGGTCCAGAGTTGGTCACTGATGTTAGTTCCCTTCTCTCCTTGTTTTCCCCACCCAATAATTATCCTTCTTCCATCCTGTGAGCACTGGTGCTTGGGCAGAGCCCAGGCATTCACTGGAATGCTGATCCCAGAATGTCAGAACCCAGGGGATCCCTGAGAAACATGGACCAAAGTATGCTAATTAACACCCTTCCCTATAATTGCTGGTGACTATTGGAATTATCTGATAAAAGTTATGACAGTATTTCCCCTTCATGGGCACAGAGATGACTTAGGAGGCACATCATGATAGAGGAAAGCCACAATTTCTGATGTTGGCTACAGTGTCCCCCATTAGCTAATGGTTATATGACAGAAGATAAAAAATGATCTCGACAGGCAGGAATAATGGGCCCCAAATTACAAAATGTAATTTAGAAAGAATGTAGGCAGTGCCCTACAGTTAGGTTCCAAAAAGTGTCTTGCAGAGGCCCAGGAGGCAGTGTGTGACGCCAGCAAGAGCGGAGGCCAGGGTCTGGGAGTGCCCGGTCCCAGCCGAGCCTCTGACCAGCTGGCCACGCTTAGACAAATTGCTAGCTTCAGGGAATGCAGCTTTCTCAGCTGGAAAATAAGAAACTCAAATGAAATGATCTTTCACGTACTTCCCAGATTTGAAACAATTCTTTGCCAACAGTAGGAAGATGACTCAGTGAATTGTGGTACGTCCCCATGATAGAGAATCATGCAGCTGTTACAGGCCCCATGTTTCCCGAGAATATTTAATAACATGAGAAAGTGCTTGTGACACCAGGAAAAAAAAAATAAATATGGGCTGTGGTTCTTATTTTGCAAAAAGAAATAGAGATGCCTCAGAGGGGGGACAAAAAAGCCTAAAAGAGAGTACAAAAAGTATTAAAAGTGTTTGCCACGGGTGGTTTAGTTTTTGTTATTCAGAGCTCTTAAAACTGTGTTTATCGTCACAAAGGTAGTAAATGCTTGATAAAAAAAAATACTCCAATGATAAACAAGTATAGACAGGAAAAATTAAAGTTTCTCCTCTTTTTTCCTCCCACTGCCACTCCCTAGGTGTAACCTATATTAACATTGTGGAATAAATCAGACTTCGCTGTGTTTATTTTTTTTTTTAAGATTTTATTTATTTATTTGACAGAGAGAGAGAAAAGCAGGCTCCCTGCTGACCGGGTAACCCAACACAGGGCTCCATCCCACAATTCTGGGACCATGACCCGAGCTGAAGGCAGATACTTAACTGACTGAGCCACTCAGGTGCCCCCAGACTTCACTGTGTTTAAAGCTAAATTTCTAGATGCATCCTTTGTTTCAAGCAGTCTACAAAGAGAAAGCTAGGAACATTGGTGGTTTTTATTTTCTTCACTGTAAACCTTAGGAAGAGAGCTTTCATGAAAAATTAGAATAAAAGTAGGAATGAGGATAAGAATAGAAATAAATAAATCCAGATACTAGCACTTTTATAAATGGTTTTAATAAAAGTTTAATAATCAGTTTTATAATGACTGCAATATTCAGAGTGCTTTTATTTCTTAAAGTATTTGAAGCATTTAAGAAAGTCTGATATAATGGATTTGTTTTAGAATATGATTTAGAATATGATAAATGTTTAGAAAATTAAGTCATCAATGGGATAATGACTGGGGAAATTTAATTTGTGAGTCAACGAGTTTTGATTTATAATTGTATAAGTGTTGTGTGGATATGTAGGGAAATACAGAACATTCAAAGCTGATGGAATGTTAGTCATCTGAGAAATTTGGAACATTGATAAATGAACCATTAAACGAAGCATAGGAGTACTAATTCTTCTCCATCTTCAAAAGCCCTCAAACATTAAAAATTGTTTATGTACATGCTTGGAACCCAGGCCATACTTTGTTAAAGACCCTGCTGGCTGAGCCGTGGCCCAGGTCATGGGAAGGGAGTGGTGTAGGAAGTCAGCCCCTGTCCCAACCTGAGGAACCCCTGCCTCTGCCAGCAGCACATGAAGAGGAGACTCAGTTCCAGTGGCCCCAGATTTCTACCTGTGACCAGAAGGGTGACACCCTGTGTGTTAAGGGCCACAGCAGCAGAACAGAAGTCTTTAGAGACCTCAGAGGCATCAGCTGTGATGCCTGATTTCTGGCTTCTGGGATGGGTCTGAGTTCCACTCCCACCATGAGGCAGGACAACATATAAGTAAACACAAATTAACAACTGGGACATTCTCTGTTTATCCTGGAAGGGTAGACCCCAGGAGGAGAGAAAAGATGAGTTGAGATTGGAGGCTTGCAGTCTTTAACTAGAATCCTGCAAAAAGAGATATGACCTTAAGTGTACCCCAAGCAGATAAAGGGGGACATATTGGTTACTTTCAATCTGTGGTTCAGCTGGAGTGCTACTGTTCTGCCCCCAGGCATCTATTCATTTTTTTTCCCCTCTAGGTAGTTATACTGCACTTACCTTCAGGGGAACACCTCTCCTCATTCTCAGTACATTTGTTCTAGTGACTCTGACCCATATCCCCTGCGTTACCAGTGGGAATGCTATCAGGACCAGGCAACCAGGGCATCACTTGTGAACTGCTGTGAACCTGGAGTTCCCAGGGCTACCCCTTGGAATGCTAGAATGACCCCAACACAAAGGAAAGCTGAGCCTGTGGTCCAGACAGGGAGAAAACAGACGCTGGACCAAGACAGTCCTGGAGCTTTTCTTGGATTTTTCAGTTACGGGAGCCAACAAATTATCTTCTTGGCTTAAGTCAATTTGATGTGAATTTGCAGTCATTGGTTACCAAAGAATCCTAACTGATACAAGTAGATCTGAGAGTTTAGAACAATCTAGAAACTTCATCAGGGAGAGGTGAGGAATTGGTTATGTAATTCCGAGATGAGAGGACTCTAAGACTACAAGATAACTCTCTTCCAATGTCCCCTACATACATGTTACCAGAAGATAAATTTCCACTCAGTAGGTAGATGAACTTTCCAATAAGTAAAGTTGCCCAACAAAGGGACCAACTGCTTCAGATGGACCTAATGTCCTGAACAACATTAGGTTAGGAACAACATCTAATGTTCCTACCATTAGAGGAACAATCCAGTCAAGGATGGATGACCACCTGACAAGGATGTTGGTGCTGAGATTTCTTCACTGGGTGGGAAGTGTGAATCTCAAATGACTCTTCTGACTCTAAGAGTCAACAGAAATTAAGAGTCGGAACAATCACTAGGGAAAGTCAGTGAGTGGAGGTGCTGTAAAACTCTGCAGAGCGCTGGCTTGATCAGTAAGAAGTTCCAGTGCTAATACTCTGAGTTGGATTTGGTCTGTAGCCCAATGCTGGGTAGCAACAGAATTAATGTGGAAGTCAGAGAAAGCACTGGAAAGCCCTGAGAACGAATACTTACCTCTCATAAAACACGAATTTTTTAAATAGGAATTCTGTAGTTGGTTTGGAATGCTGAGTTTGCAAATACACTTCTGTTGATTTGGCCAAGATAAGAGTAAAACATGGAAGAGGCCATCCAGAAGTTTGGTGAGAATGAGGGATTCTCAATACACCTGGGTGTATGCATGACTGTGGAAGTGACTGAAGTCAGTCAGGTCCCATATCCTATGACCAATCCATGATCCCTGCACCAACACACAGCTAGTGTCAGGTGCCCAGAGATTCAAATGGGCACAGACTGCTGAAGTTTTCATTAGTATGGCGGGTTGGTTATTTTCGCCACATAGCCTATTTCTCTGACCTCTACCTCTTCCTCCAGTATACTACACTTCAGCTACTTGGACTTTCTTTTGACTCCTCAAACACACCTAGCTCATCCCATCTTAGAAACTTGGCTCTTGTTCTTCCATCTACCCAGAAAGCCTCTAGGGTTGACTTCTTGAGGTGGTTCAAGTATTAGCTCAAATGGCAAATCCTTGGTGAGTTCGTTCCTAACCCCTAATCCAAATTAGCAACCCTATCCCCAACACACATCCCTACCCAAAGAGAACCCATCCTCTGTCACATCATCTCTTTCATTGTCTTCCTGGAGCTCATTACTGTTGGAAATTATCTTTCTTATTGATTTGCAGCTTGTTTATAGTCTTTCCTCTCCATTAAAGCATAAGCTCTGTGAGAGCGAGGATCCTGTCTGTTTTGTTCGTCGACACATCCTCAGCTCTTAGAACACTTCCAAGCACATGGTCCATATGTCATGAAAGTTTGTTGAATGAATAAATGGTTGAGTAAACCTACTCTTTGCCACCTTGATCTTAGAGATTTCCTTCTATATAATATGTTTTCTGGAAGACAGAGCAAGTGAATGACTGAGGTAGAAAGAGACTCTTTTGTTGAAAGGACTTGTCCCTGGTTTGGCAACTTCCCTTTAATTGGCTTAGTGTCCTGTGATGACCAAGGAGGAAGGGAACACAGGACTTTATCCAGAGCCCAGCCTCCTCCGTGAGCACATCTAATAAACTCTGTAAGAGTGAGCTGAACTTATTTTTTAAAGGAGCCCCTGCTCAGCAACAAGCAGCCATTGGGATTTACTGCCTTTTGAAGCCATTGTCTCTCCTTTGGTCCTTGATGAAGATAAGCATAGACAGAGTCCTCCCTCCTCCACTCTGTGAAAGCCAGTGAGTCTTGAGTCAAACTCAACTCTTGAGTGTGGCTATTGTTTTTCCCCGTGATGTAGACAAATAATTACTTGCTAGTGTGTCCAGCACCTGAGATAATTGATAGAGAATGGCTCTTAAAGTCTGAGTGCACATCAGCAGAGCCAGGCTTGGATCACCTTCCAAAGAACTTTGCCCCATGGGGAACTTCTTTCAGGAGGAAGAGACTTGTAATTATTTAAATGAAAGAAGATGGGAGGAGTACTCTTTGGAATGTCATCTCACAGGCTTTTCTGAGTTGGGAGCAATTGCAGGGCACCCTAAACATATTGGCCAACACAGATAGAGGCTTTAGCATACTGGGAAACTCTGGGTACAAGGGGTGTGGAAACAGACCTCCTAAAAGGAATTTTTTAAAAAGCATCTAGAATATAGAAATGGCATCTCCAGCACTGGGGCCACTATTTGGGAGAGAGGAATTGTTCAGTGATGGAGTGAGGGAGTGAATAGATACACCCCAGGGACCATATCCAATAGAAATCTGGCTGTGGGAGGTCTAATTTTTGGCTAGAATACTAAATGTTGAGCCACCTTTTATTTCTTGCTTTGCTTTTTTAGCTGCTGGAAGCACCAGAATATGGCCCTCCCTCTATTCATTCACTCATGTGTTCATTAACCAATATGACTGAGTAGCTATTATGTTTCAGACACTATTTTTGGTTCTAGGGAATCAATATTGCAAATGGGATAGACCAGGTCCCTTTGCTCACAGGGCTTACATTCTAGAGAGGAAGATGGGCATTTGAGAGCTATCTGCACAAGTAATTAACAACAGGTATAAATTTATATGTAGGAAAGTTGGCCAAACGAAAAGAGAGTCCCAATGCCAGTTTCTTCCCTGTTTCACCCTACCTGTTGAAAGCCCCTGGAAGCGGTGGGGAGGATGGCAAAGGAAGGAGGTGAGCACCAGACCTAGGTCCCAAACTTCCTATCCTCTGTACAGAAAAGAGGTTAGATCCAGGCAAGCACAGAAACCAAGGGGTCCACACCTTTCCTCATTTCATTTCTACTCAAGCCATGCTCTTTTAGGCAAGTTTCTCTGGGAAGGCCACTGTTGGCCCTACCCCAAACCATTTTTCACCCTCTCTTCCTACAGCTGAAAAGCCACACATCGTTTTTCTAACAAACACTTTCTCACAAGTTTTGTCAGTTCAGATCCTCCAGGAAACAGACGGCAAGATGGAGTTAGAGTGAGAGATTTACTTGGGAAGATGATTATGAAGGAGGACAGGGAGGAATGAGTGGGAGTTGTCAGGGAGAGGCTTCAGACCACAGTGCACTTCCGAGAGGAGATGGGTTGAAGGAGAATTAAGTAGGAAGAGCCTTGGAGCTGTACAGCCCCAAGAAAATCTTGGCCAACCCAACTGGGAGCTCTAGAACAAAGACTGGCTATCAAAGGAGTCCTGCATTGGGCAGAAACTGTCAGGCCCTAATGCCCCTGTTGGACACAGCCATTGGTTGTTGCTGCCTGGGAGAGTGTGGCCATGGCTCAAACTCAGGCACAGATCCTGAGGGCACTGCAGCTGGAAGCTCCTATCGACTGGCTCCCTCCTGAAGGGAAGGTGAGCTGCACACCCCATAGCTGCCAGCCAAGTCCAGCTTGCGGTAGTGCTCTCACTCACAGGGACATTGTCCACTACTGTGATTGCCAGCCAAGGGAGAGTTTCCACAAGCAGAGCTTGGCCTCTAGGAGAGACAGTAGGGATGAGATTGGGAAGGTGGGCACTCAGGGCATAGGCAGGCCCCTGGGGGGGTTGAGGAGACACCAAAAACCTTGTCAAGGCTCGAATGGTGCCAGCCTCAATGGCTGAATGGACAGCTGGGGGCAGGAAATACAGGGATTGGAAGGCCTGCCAGTGCTGGCCAGGGAGGCAAGAAGTGGCTGGCTGCCAGGATCGCCGCAGTGGATAAGCCAGTGATGGCCGTACAGGGTGAGCTGCACCACATGCTCCCCACACGTAGGCAGCCCAGCCCACAAGTCTGGCACCTTCTCCTTAGTTCCCTCTATTCTCCCCAGGGGGACCTAGACACCTACCTCTATAAACGCTTATCTACATCGAACGGTATTAATCTTTCTGATTCTCGATCACCTAATATCTGATATTAAAGAAAAAACCTGAAACTGGTTTTGATTTAAAAAATCCAAGAGTTAAACTGAATATATATTAAACTAATTTTAAGTTGGCTTTCTCTAAATAGATGCAAACCATCATATAGTCTAATTCGATAGTTCTCTGCAAAACTAACCCCGGATTTCACATTCAGTGTTAAGAGGCCCTTGGAAACACCGGAGGTTGTGCTGTATCATGAAATGAGGAGTTTGCTGAGCTTGTACCTAAAGTCCAAAATAAAATAAAGCTGACCCAACGTGGAGACCCCGTGCTGTCAAGCACCCACGCATTACAAACCCAAAACCTAAACATCCACCGTCTGGGTGAGCACCACCGGGAGCCCAATAAAACCAATTCCACCTTTTGCTCTGTGGCCTCAACACAAAGGTGCCTGCTGATGGCTGTGAAGGTGAGGCGCGGGCGGCAGGCAGTGTGCTTCGGTCAAGAGAGACTATGGACTTACCCGCTCCTTCCTCTCAGAGAGCGTGAATACAATAGATGCTTGCGTAACAGAAAGGATCTCCCAGGAGTGCTGAGCAGCCACTTTCTCACTTCTTTGTGTTCAGTGTGTGCGTCCAGGTGCTGTCATTAATTAGTGCTGCATCCGCAGTAGTTGTACAGGTATGGTGGCTAAGGAGCGTTTTGCAATATTAATTCACATGGCTATGACATTTGGTTGTTGGCTGAATTTATAATGTTTAAGTAGGTAGGCCTCCTTTTGCATGCTTGGCCTGGGCCCCACAAACATAAAGTGCAGGCCTGGACAATGGTACCCTAGTTACCAAGCAGAAGTGAACCGAAGGATCCATGTAAATTGGGCCACAGTTCTTGAAAACATTCCCACGATGGATCATTAGCCATGATGATAATCACAGCAGAGGTTCCGTGAATATACCAGGGGCACTAGTCCTGTACATTTTGCTCTCGTAATCAGCTCTTTGCCCTGTTCTGTGAAGTATCCCTGTATGCTGCAGAGCAAGTGCTGTGAGGAGCAGCCCTCGTGACTCGTCTTGGCAGCCCTCTAGTTGCAAAGGAAGGACCACTTCTTGTTCTACCCCAGCCCTTGCCCTCTCAATGCAGGGAATCTGTTCTCTCTGAAGGTCTACTCCCTATAAACATCAGGGTGCCGTCTTTTGTGGGCTCTGGAGCCAAGCCTGAGAGAAGCTTCCAGACAGTCTCCTCACTCATCCTCGGCCACAGCAGTGCTGCCCCTTCTGCCCAATGTTCTTGTGAGGGCATCTCTCTGCTGGTGGCTGAGCTGAGCCCTGCCAGAGCCCTGTTGCAGGCCCCCCCACCTGAAGACCTGGCTCTCCCACTGGCCCTTTATTCCATGAGCAGGATCTCTCCTCCACTCCTGCTCCATGCATCTCCTTGGAGAGTTCCCAGGCTCCGCCCTTCTGCAGAGTGATGCTGGCTTCTCCTGGTTCCAGATATCCTCCAAGGACAGGGTCCTCTTGGGCATCCTCCATCTGGCTGTTCACCCTCACCTGACCCAATGCCTAGGATTCTCCTTGGCACACAACACCCTCAGCCCAGAGAGAAGAGGTCTTTCTCTTCCCACACCACCAGTGGGAGTACCAAGTGGTCTCTTTCAAAATAGACATTTAGTGTGCCCCTAATATAACTCTTTCAAAGTAGCCATTTTTCTCAGTTTTAAAGGAAAAGAAAGAAAAGGCCATGCTAATGTCTAATTCGACCGAATACTTTGTGACACATCTAACAAGCCACCTGACATCTTCTCAGCCCCAAAGTTCTCCATTTCCAACCTGCCCCTCACAGTTGGGCACACTCGGTAGGGGAGGTCAGAGGCAACACCCACCAGACCTCACACATCTCCGAGGGGAAGTCTTAGAGCCTAGCTCTGGAGCCTTCTTAAAGGAACGCAGGGCTGCCTTCACTTGTCCAGACTGTCAGAAATAGAGGACCATGCAGCTTGGTCCCCTAATTTTACAGGTGGGGAAATTGGGTGCATACAAGAGAAGCAACTGACCCAGGTCACTGTGGGAGTTGGTGGCAAGGCAAGAACTCTGACCCATGGCACTTTTCATCACAGAAAGGCTGTGGGTTCTGTTCACAGGAGACAAGCCCATGCTTCCCCCATAGATAGGAAGGGACTTCCAGGGTCTTTTTCATCACCTGGAAGGAGGATTGTGTCCAGGAAGTATAAGCAGAAGACCTTGAACAGTCACCAACTGAGATTCTGAGTAGAACAAGGATAAGGTGAGAAGATGCTCAGGAAAATAAAAGAAGGTGTTGGTAAGTAGGTGAGATACACATCTGATAGTGATACAGTGAGAGCACTTGCTACAGCTCCCCAAGGAGAAAGATCGACAGCCCCCAGGCTGGCTGTGCAGCACACTGGAGCAGTGGTTTTCAACCTTGGCAACACACTGAAATTACCTAAGGAGCTTTAAAAAATACAGATGCCTGGGCCCACTCCAGAGACTGATGGACTTTTTCACTACAGCCTAAGCATCAGGATTTGTAAAAGCTCTCTCGATATTCTAATACCTAACCAAGACTGAGACCCAGTTCTTAGAAGAAAAGGCCCTGGTCCATCTCATATTGGGTTCCCTGCTTCAAAAAGAAGCAAATAATGTTTAAATAGAAAATACTCAAATTCTTTTCCCATCCTATTCTCAGCCCACACAGCAGAAATTATAATTATTCTAGCCTGAACTGTCAGATTTTCTGCGGAGATCTCTTTCCTGCTTTCCTCCATCCTGCTTTCACTTCTACAACCACTGTCAGATCTCCACACCTCAGATTCTACAAAGTCCTTTCCAGTTCCCCACGTCCCTTGGTATGTGGCTCTATGAAAAATATTTAGAGTCACTACTGCTGAGAATGTAATCTTTAAAAAAAGAAAAATCTTTCTCTTCTAGTCACGTTACAGTAACCAGTACCAGACTTGTCTTCCCACTATAAAAAAATGAGAAAATTGGACAAAATATATGAAACAGCTGTTTCCAAGTACTGGACAATAAACAAGGCAGGACTATGATCGAGCCTTACAGTTGCTCTGGCTTTCTGCCAGGAGCCACTTTTCCAGACAGTGGCGTGGAAGAAAAAACACGAGCATAGCATTAAAATTTTGCCAAGTGAAGCCAAGATCAGAGTTCAGAGAGGCAGAAGCAGCTGGAATCTATGGGATAGAGTACTGGATAGGAAAGCACTATGCAGAGAAAGAATTCCAGAAATTCACATAGGGGTCTCCTTGATTCTATTGTTGTCAATTTCAGTGTATGCTCAGGGTAAAACTCCAAGAGGCTATGGAAGAAGCACTGGGAATCTGTGCAGAACAACCTCCAAAGTTTACACATGGCTGTGAGATAGCAGGGATCCAGCCAAAGAGGAGGGGTTTCATTGGACAGCTGGGGCGCTTAGTAAACTCGAAGGGTTACATCTTAGTAGTAGGGCTAAAATCTATAGTAGGGCTGCCTTAACAAGATTTGCCTTAACAAAGTTTAAAAGCAAACCTTCAAAAAACTGAGCTGATCCTAAGTTCCTTAAGTGATCCTAAGTTCCAAAACAAAGTACCATATTCTTTAAAGAGAAAAACAAAAACCATCCACTCAAAAAGGTAACTGTGACAATGCCTAAAACCCAATAAAAAATTACTAGACATACAAAGATGCAGGAAAACATGATCCATAACTAGGAAAAAAATCAGTCAAATAGAAACATACCCAGAAATGACAGAGATTTTGAAACAAACAAATAGGCGTCTTAAAGCAGTATTATAAATATATTAATAGAAATAGAAATTCAGAGAAAAGAAATAGAAGATATAAAAGAAAACAGAAACTCCAGGGATAAAAAATACAGTATCTGAAATGAAAAGTTTAGTGGATGGAATTACCAGCAGAATAAACACAGCAGAAGAAAAGACAAATGAATTTGAAGATATAACAATAGAAATTTTCTAAATGGACATATAGAGAAAAAAAAAGTGAAAAAAATTAATAGAACCTGGAATCATGGAAACCATGAGTGAACCACGGAAACATGTCAAGTAGCTGAGCATATGCATAAGGGCGTGGGGAGCAGAAAAATACTTGGAGAAATAATGTCTGAAATGTTTCCAAATTTGATAAAATTTTCAAACCAGGTATCTAATAAACTCAACTAATCCCAAGAATGGTATACACAAATAAAACTACCTGAGGGCACATTGCTGAAAACCAAGGATAAGGAGAAAAACTTCAAGTTAGCAGACAAAAAAAGAGACACACGTCATTAAGGAAACAAAATGAGAATTACCATAGATTTAGCATCAGGAAAAATGCGAGCAAGAACACAATGCAGTGGCATCTTTAAAATGCTGAAAGGAGGGGCGTCTGGGTGGCTCAGGCAGTTAAGCCTCCAACTCTTTTTTTTTTTTTTAAAGATTTTATTTATTTATTAGACAGAGATAGAGACAGCCAGCGAGAGAGGGAACACAAGCAGGGGGAGTGGGAGAGAAAGAAGCAGGCTCATAGCGGAGGAGCCTGACGTGGGGCTCAATCCCATAATGCCGGGATCACGCCCTAAGCCGAAGGCAGACGCTTAACCACTGTGCCACCCAGGCGCCCCAAGCCTCCAACTCTTGACTTTGGCTCAGGTCATGATCTCAGGGTCATGAGACTGAGCCCCGTGTAGGGGCCCCGGTCTGCTTCTCTCTCTCTCCCCTGGCCACTCACCCCACTCTCTCCCTCTAATAAATAAATAAATCTTTAAAAATAAAATAAAATGCTGAAAGGAAAAACAAATTAATCTAGAATTCTATAAGAAATGAAAATATGCTTCAAAACTGAAAATGGAGTAAAGGTGTTTTTCAGACAACAAAGCTGAAAGAATTCATTATAGATAGACCTGTTCTACAAAATAATATTTCTTACAAATACAAATGGAAAAATTTTATAAATATAAATAGAACTTTTTCAAGCTGGAGAAAAAAGACTCTGATGGAATCTTATACTTACATAAGGGAACAAAAGTGCTTTAAATAGTAAATATTTTAAATATTTAAATATTTTAAATAAAAAGAAGAAAATCAACCAATACAGGGGCGTCTGGGTGGTGCAGCTGGTTGAGCATCCAGCTCTTGGTTTAGGGTCCTGAGATTGAGCCCCTTGTTGGACTCCATGCTCAGCGGGGAGTCTGCTTGAGATTCTTTCCCCCTACCCCCCACCTCCCTCCTCCTCTGCCCCTCCCCCCGCAAAAAATCAACGAGTACAATTCACCATTTTAACAGCATAAAAGAGAAAAACTATATGATCATCTCAGGAAATGAAAAAAATGGAGAAAAAAGCAAAAAATAAAAAACATTTGACGAAATTCTACATGTATTCATGGTAGAAGCACTCAACTAAGAACAGAGAGGAATTCCTCAACTTATAAATGGCACCAATGAAAACCCTACAGCTAACTCCATAGCTAGTGGTAAAAGATGGACTGCTTTCTACCTGAGATCAGGGACAAGGCAAAAATGTCAGCTCTCGCCATTTCTGTCCAGCATTGTACAGGAGGTCCTAGCCAGTGACAGAACAAATAAAAGGCAGACAGATTGGAAAGTAAGAAGTAAAACTACATTGTTTAATGCTAGAGAGTTTCCGTTGAGCAAGATAGAAAAGTTCTGGAGATGGATGGTGGTAATGGTTGCACAGCAATGTGAATGTACTTAACGGCACAGGAATGCACACTTAATGATTAAAATGGTAAATTTTATGTTATATGTATTTTACCATAATACAAAATTCATAAAAAATTTTTAAAAGTAGAACTGTACTTATCCTCCGATGACATGATTGTGTGCATAGAAAATCCCAGTGAGTCTACAAAATGCTCCTAGAAGTAATAAGTTCTAGATCACACAATTCAAAGTCAATATACAAAAATCAAATGTATTTCTATATTGTAGCAATAAATAATTAGAAAGGAAATTTTATAATACTATTTACAATACCATCAAAAAAGCATTATATATTTAGGGATAAATATAGCCCCCAAAATGTGCAAGACTTATGCACTGAGAATCACAAAACGTTAATGACAAAAATTAAAGATAAATAAATGGAGAGGGAGCACATGAATTGGAAGACTCAGTATTGTTAAGAATTCAACTCTCCCCAGATTGATCTACAGAGTCAGTGTGATTCTACAATTTAAACAAGACTGCAAAGGACCTGAAACAGTTAAGACAATCTTATAAACAACAAATGTGGAGTACTTACCCTACTGGATTTCAAGACTTACTAAATACTATAATTTATCAAGACACGGTGGTATTAGCATAAGGATAGAACATATAAATCAGTGGGACAAGACAGAGAATCCAGAAATGGATCCACACATACGTGGCAATTGTTTTTTGATGGAAGTGAAAAGGTAATTCAATGGTGGAAGAAAAGTTTTTGGAAAAATGGTGCTGGAACATCTGGATATGATAGAGGAAGGAAGGAAGGAAGGAAGGAAGGAAGGAAGGGAGGAAGGAAGGAAGATTGGGAGGGAGGGAAGAAGGGAGGGAGGAAGGGAGGGGAAAAAAGAAGAAGAAGGAAGGAGGGGAGGGAGAGAAGGAGGGTGGGCAAAAGAACCTTTGCTCTTATCTCATATGATACATAAAAACTGACTCAAAATGTATCATAGACCTAAGATAAAGAATAACTACAAAACTTCCAAAAGAAAACTTAGGAGCAAATTTTTGTAAACTTGGGGTAAGTGAAATTTCTTAGATAGGATACCAAAAGCAAAAACCATAAAAATTGAAGATATTAAATTGCACTTCATCAAAGTTAAAAATACTTCTATTTTTTAAAGACACTAGAAAATTGACAAGGCAATCCACAGAATGGGAGAAAATATGTCTGATTAATACACACACACGTCTGACAAAGGACCTACATCCGGAATATATCTTAACACTCAATAATAAGGAAACGCACGAATATGGGCAAACATTTGGACAGAAACCACAAAAGAAGACATACAAATGGTTGAAAACCATGAAGTGATGCTCTTCATCATTATACCCAGGAAATGCAGAGTAAAACCATAAGACCTGGAGCCTGCCCTTATAAATGGCTCAAATTAAGCAGACGGACCGTACAAGGCGCTAACAAAAATGTGGAGCGTCTGGGACTCATACCTCGCTGGTAGGAATGTTCAATGGAACAAACACTCAAGAAAACAATTTGAGAGTTTCTGGAAGTTAGCCATACACTTGTTCTACAACCCAGCCATCCCATCCTCAGGTAGTCGCCCAAGAGAAATGAAAACCTATGTCCACACAAAGACTTGTACACACGAGTTTATAACACCTTTGTTCGTAATAGACAAATACTGTAACCAACCTAAATGTGCATCCGCAAGTGGACGGATAAAGTCCCGCGGTGTATCCACACAACAGACTACTCCTCGGTAATAAAAAAGGGACAGACTACTATTAACGCCCCCCGCCCCCGGCGCGGGTCGCAAGAGCACCATCCTAAAAGAAGTCACACTTGAAGGAGTACCTCATACTTTACAAGTCCATTTTATACGGAACTCTAAAAAAGGCTAATTTAACCTACAGCAGCAAAGCAGATCAGTGGTTGCCTGGGGTTGGGATGGTGAAAAGGAGTACTAGTAGCACAGGCTACGTAATTTTCGGGGCCCAGTGCAAAATGAAAACAGGGAGCCCCTTGTTCACAAAGTAAGAATTTCAAGGCAGCGGCAGCCGAGTGGTCAAGCAAGTGTGGGGCCCCACCGAGCACGAGTGCCCCGGGACCGCGCTGCTTGCACACCCGTGAAACCAACCCCGGCTACAAGGGGACTTTTTGTGGTGATGAAAATGTTCTGTATCTTGATTTTCATGGTGGTTACACATTTGTGTACATTTGTCAAAATGCATCGAACTGGGGTTAAAATGGCAGGAATTCCCAAGGCCACTGAGGAGAACAAAACTGCAGACGAACCAGCCAACAATTCCCTGTGATTTTCTGTATCCATTCATCTACCGAAAAGAGCCCTTTAGTGTTCAGATTTCAGCCATGCCCTCTCTAGAAACTTCCAGAACTTCCTCACCTTTGGCCATTGCTTATTCATCAAATCTCTGCTTATGGGCATTATACAAGGAGCTGGAGATACAAAGATTTTTTTAAAATACAGTGACAGCTCTCAAAGAATAGTCTAGTGCTGTGCTGGACAATATAGTGGACTTTGGCTGCATGCGGCTAAATTACACCAGTAAAAATTAACTAAAATAAAGAATTCAGTCTCTCAGTCACACTAGCCACATGGCAAGTGCTTAATAGCCACCTGTGGCTCATTGCTATTAGTCCGGATCGCAGAGAACATTTCCATCACTGCAGAAAGTTCTGTTGGATTGTGCTGGGCATGGAGACAGGCAGGGAGAGATAGACATAAACGAGATAGTTCCGCATTTCTCCTGGTTTTAAATACTTGCTGACACCGCAGTCTTTTGTAGTCTATCACCTACAACCCAGAAGCAGCCCCGCAACCCGGCGAGGTGGTTTCAGGTGCTCTGGGGACCTGCTTGCAAGGAGAACAGCCGCCTTAGAAAGTCTGCTTTTCGCCAACGTGAGCTCAGCTGGTGTTTCTGGGCTGAAATCCTCCTAGAAAGCTCTGGCTCAATATTTCTCTAGTCCATTACAGTTACCCAAGGATTTGTTGTTGCTCCCAGTACCCGAGGTGGGAGGGTCAGTCCAGAGGTCCTCAACCTGTCCTCCCCAAGAGCGGGAGGCACACGCTTGCCCACTGGCTTCCGCTACACTGGGTCTCAGATCTGAGGAGGGACAGAGCAGTGGCTCTGGAAGACAACAGTAATTTTCTGCCTCCTCCACCCTCAGATTTGGAATCTACCCCCCCCTTCCTGATGAGAATACCTTATCTGTTTTGATCCCCCATCTGCTGCGCGAAGCCCCTCTGCTGCGCGAAGCCCCTCTGCAGCATGCCTGTCAAGGAGTGGCCCCAGTAACGAGGAGCACCCCTGCCACAGCCCATTCTATCATTAGTGGCATTCTTTCTTCGGTGGAGTCAGACTGAAGGTGACTGTGGGGACTCCGCCCATTGCTCCCCGTCCTTGAGTCCTTTTTTTCAAAGTTCTTTGTATCTGTGAGGAGGACTCAGGTCCCCCACCCAGGCTTAGCCTTTCCTCCCTAACAGGTGCTGCCCTCAGTGGGAGACCTGGCAGGGCCAGCTCCTGCACTCTTTGTTATAGGAAGTGCTCGGAAATGAACGCTCACGGTGGCTCCACAGAATCCCTGATCTGGAGCCTCACCCAAGGTCTTCTATTGTTGGTGACATCCGCAAAAAATCACTAAAAATCCACCTCTGTATCCGTGGCAAAACCATTATTAAAGATGCAAGTCACTTAGGGTTCTCTGCGTAAATCGCACATGAGACATTCTTTTTAAATGAAGCTGTTTTTTAAAAATTGTCCCAGAAATGTTTGCTCCTTTATTATGAGAAGTCTGTGGGCGCGTGTCCGGGTATTGGCTTATGTAGCCTAGCCCATCAGGCTGCTCTGAGGCTGTGAGCCAACAGGGCCCCCTGGCTTCACCCCTCCTCCGCAGCCACCCCTTCTCTTACCTGGTGCTGCGTCCTGGGCGACACCAGCACGTCCGTGTGCTGCTGCTGCAGCTTGTCTAGGGAAGCTCAGGGAGAGTGGGGACCCAGGAATCTCCTTAGGTCCATCCTCCCGGCTCCATTTCCTCCCACCTCAGCCCTCCTCTTCGTTGCTCCCCTGCAAGGGACTCTGCAGGGGCTACGGGACTGGGACCCGCCTGATAGAGACAAGAAAAGTGAGCCAACTGACAGCAAAGTCACACCCCAGGATTCTGAAATGTGTTTTGAAAAGAGGGGGAGTGGCTTTGCAGGTGGGCCTAATTGAATGGGTCCTTTACAAAGATTGCCATCAAAAATGTTTTCATTATTGGCTCTGTTTCAAAGTATCATTTCATCCAGGAGGATGGCTTTCCTTAGGGCTTTTCTCCTTCTTCATTCATTTCACATCCTAAGTCCAGTGGAACCAGCCTGGACGTGTACTCCCCACTCTCCCTCCCCAGGCATACCCCAGCCCCCCCTCCCCAGGCGTACCCCAGCCCCCCCACCTCCCCAGGCGTACCCCAGCCCCCCCTCCCCAGGCGTACCCCAGTTCCCCCCTCCCCAGGCGTACCCCAGCCCCCCCACCTCCCCAGGCGTACCCCAGCCCCCCCCTCCCCAGGCATACCCCAGCTCCCCCCTCCCCAGGCATACCCAGCCCCCCCTCCCCAGGCGTACCCCAGCTCCCCCCTCCCCAGGCATACCCCAGCCCCCCCCTCCCCAGGCATACCCAGCCCCCCCCTCCCCAGGCATACCCCAGCTCCCCCTCCCCAGGCGTACCCCAGCTCCCCCCTCCCCAGGCGTACCCCAGCCCCCCCCCTCCCCAGGCATACCAGCCCCCCCCTCCCCAGGCGTACCCCAGCCCCCCCTCCCCAGGCATACCAGCCCCCCCCTCCCCAGGCATACCCAGCCCCCCCCTCCCCAGGCGTACCCCAGCCCCCCCTCCCCAGGCATACCCAGCGCCCCCCCCAGGCGTACCCCAGCCCCCCCTCCCCAGGCATACCCAGCCCCCCCCTCCCCAGGCGTACCCAGCCCCCCCCCAGGCGTACCCAGGCCCCCCTCCCCAGGCGTACCCCAGGCCCCCCCTCCCCAGGCGTACCCCAGCCCCCCCTCCCCAGGCGTACCCCAGCTCCCCCCTCCCCAGGCCTACCCCAGCCCCCCCTCCCCAGGCGTACCCACACAAAGAGCTGCAGCTTTCCTTGGAGCATCTGGGGCTCTTACTTGCACCTCTGCAGCACAGGCAGAGACTCACCATCAGGCAGCCTTCCGAACATTCATTTTCAATGGTCCCTGGCGGGGGGGGCAGACCCATGCCAGAACGCCAGGGGCCCAGTGTGTTTCAGAATCCTAAACGTTTCGGACTCTAGGTAGGCAATCGAGTGCACATTAGCCACGTTGTATAAGCCCCAGTGGAGTCGGCAGGCAGTACTCAGTAGTCAAATGCATCCGTGTTTCTGCACCAAAACATTTCCACTACATGGGATAAAGATGACAAAGAACTTCAGGTCAACTCAGGTCAGGTTGTGCGGCCGCATGACTTTTTTAAAACCTTAAAGCTTTCAGGGGTGGCTGGCTGGCTCAATTGGGAGAGCATGCAACCACTGATCTCGGGGTTTTAAGTTCAAGCCCCACACTGGATGTAGAGATACTTACAAATAAGAACTTAACTTAAACGTTTTCAGAGCTCTTTTACCTTTTGCAATTGCAGGTAAGGGTCGATAGGTCTCCTTTCTCTTCTTTTTATTGCTTGAGATGTTTTCCAAGCTAATCTGCCGCAGAAAGATTCCAACTGTGTTTGTGGACAAAGTTTGAAAGGCAGTTAATAAATAGTGATGAAATCCTTCTGCTCAGCTCAAATTTAAATAGAAAAAAAAATCTGTTTCACCTGGGCAAACTCCTTTCACAATGACCCAGCATCTGCCCATCTGTCATCCTGTGGGTTCCCTAATTTGTCTTCAGAGGACCACCATCTGCCACTTTGCAGCCCGGCTACCTTGCACCTGCACTATCCAGATGGCCACCTTTTCTTCAAAAGCAATAGATCTCCTCCTTAAATCCCCTGCCGTCCAGAGTCCTTGTGTGTCAATCACAGAGTTAAGGGGTAGCTTCCTCCTTGGAAGAAAGATTATAGGGACCAATCATCTGAGGGCCACTCAGAGACTCCTCTTAAATATAATCGGTGTGGGGAAATCTCTTGATGAACTGCAGAGAAAGTTCCTGGAGGACTTCCCTCGAGATATACCCCACACTGCCTTCAAGCGGACCACAACACAGCTGTCCCTCTGCCCCACATCCACTTTTCACCGAGCCTTCCCTTACCAGACCCACACAATTCCCGCACCCCTCCCTCCAGCCTCCCTTAGCAGGTGGGGATATTATTTTAAAGAGAGCTGGACATAAGTGCTCATATTTCTGCTGCTTAGCATCTGGAAGTTGCCCACCCAGAGGGTCCTGCACCCCCAGCCATTGCAATGGCTCCAACACCTATCTTATGATGGTATCTTCCAGCGGCCTCGGGTCTCTTCCTTCTCTCCTGATCTACTGGCTCTAATTCCTGCTCCAGCTGAATTCCACCTCTCTCATCTCTTGCCTCTGAGTGTGGCCAGTGGCACCTTAAGTCAGATGTGGGACATAGCCCCCTTTCTTTGATCATCTCCAAACACCTGTCACATCTGGTGCTGCTAGCAAAACACCTTCCACTGAAGAGTCAGAGGTGGGTGGGTCTACACCGCAGGCCCAGCCATCAGAAAGCTTAAAAGACGCTATCTGCCCTGTTTAGAAGAGGCTTTGACCTCTTGGGTCCAGCTTCCTGCCTCTCCGCACACCATCCCTCTCTCCCCGGCCTCCCCCTCCATGCTCCATCTCAAAACCCTGCTCATTTGAATGTACAGAGCAATTTCGTTCCCTTGGCTGCGGTGAGGCTGAAATAACTCAGGTGAGCCCTACCACACAGGCCACCAGTGGGCTTCCCTTGGATGGGCATCTGCACATTCTGTCTGTGGGCAGACGTGGGGTATGTGTGCCCCCGGGATCTGATCCGCTGGATCTGGGCATCTTTGTGTTCCCCTAGCTGTCTGTGCCCCTTGAGGATTTCCAGCTGTACTAGATCACAGCTAGCAGAAACCGAGTGCTCACTCTGGGCCAGGCAGCGTTCCACAGCCCACTGCCGGACAGATCAAGGCAGATGGGG
Source organism: Ursus arctos (assembly GCF_023065955.2). NCBI lineage: Eukaryota > Metazoa > Chordata > Mammalia > Carnivora > Ursidae > Ursus > Ursus arctos. Next base: position 27,621,205 of record NW_026622875.1, read on the forward strand.
TCCAGCCGCCGTGCCGACAGACAAAAGGTAGGGTGTCCTAGCAGTGACAGCTTGACTCCCAAAGCACTGTTATAGCGCACTGATGGCAGATGAGGCTTCTCCTTTTTCAGAATACAAGTGAAATCCACCTCTCTAGGAAGGTTTAAACATTTCCTACCTCGGCCAAATACTGAAGCACGACTTCCGCTGTGCTGAACATCTCACAAACCCCATCAGTGATCCTGGTACAACAGGATGAGGGTAGCTTGTTGCAGTAGTTACAGATGAGCACATGAGGCTCACAGAGGCCAAGTGATTTGTGCAAAGCCACACGGCTAGTGGCAGATCCAGAGTGCACGTCCAAGTCTTTCTGTCTCCAAAGCCTGGACTCCTTCCACTGTATCACAGTATCTGTGAACTTCTTGATTCTTCTTTGGGATTTTCCCATTCCTAGCATAAGGTGCCATGTCACAACGAACAGGCTGCTATGTTACTGTGACCCCAGGGTTTTCTGGCTTGGGGGGGGGGGCAGTGAGCAGCCTCCGTCTAGGCCTGGACTGTCCATTTAAAAAAGCAAAAGTCTCCCTGACAGGCACTACGATTGTTCATCCTTAGAAACAGTGAGGGGAAGAGAAAGCACCTGCCAGAGTCAGCCATGGTGGGTCTGGGCAGGATAACGCCTAGAAGCCAGCCTTCTAGAGCTCCCTGACCTTACGTGGTATGACTGCTGGTGGGGGGATCAGAACACTCCATGAGCAGAATCTCACAAGTCCTGCTGGGCGCCTGGGGACCAATCCTCCACCTATCTCTGCCTAAGAAGGGCTCTGAGGATAGAGCCCCGGATCGTCAACCCAGATCCCCAGCCCGGGCTGACCTGAATCCTGCCTCAGCCCATCACTCCCTACCCCGTCCTGCTCAGATCACACTTACTACCCTGTTTCTCAAAGTCATCGAGCTCTCCACTTCCTCCAACCCCCCCGCTTGGAATGCTCTTCCCTGGTGAACTTCCCAGCTTCCCTGTCTCATCCTAACTGCACTGTCCTCAGTGAAGTCCTCCCTGTCCCTCCAAGTCCTGTCAAGTCCTCTGTTAGGTGCATTCAGAGCCCCTGGACTAGGTTCAAATTGCAGGGAATCATTTGTGATTGTTTGGTATCTTCTGCCACCCTAGACTACAGGACACATGACAGCAGAGACCATCTGTGTCTCATTCACCACTGTGTCCCCAGTCCACGCTGCTTGGCACATAGTAGTTGTCTAGTAAATATTTGTGAGATGAATATAGACGTGCTGGGAGGAAGGCAGAAAGGCAGGAGGGAAGGAAGGAAGGAAGGAAGGAAGGAAGGAAGGAAGGAAGGAAGGAAGGAAGGAAGGAAGGGAAGGGAAGGGAAGGGAAGGAGGAAGGGAGGGAGGGAGGGAGGGAGGAAGGGAGGAAGGGAGGGAGGAAGGGAGGAAGGGAGGAAGGGAGGAAGGGAGGAAGGGAGGGAGGAGAGGGAGACAGAAAGGAAAGGAGGGAAAGAGAGAAGGGCTGTCAGCCTCCGCAGCCCCCAGCCCCCACCCTTTGGAACTCTGAGACACACTAGCTCATTTTGCCATAGAAACGTCAACTGCAAAGCTGTCATTCCTTTGAGGTCACTCGGGGGAGAAAACCTATCAGAACCAGGCAGTAAGAGGAAGCCTTCCCCGGGAATGCAGAGACCTCTGTTCTGTGGTTCCCTGATTCACCTTCCAGACACGTCAGTGACGTTGTCTTTCCTCAAGGTGCTCATCACTCACAGGCATGACTACCCTGGACTCTGCCGTGCTGAGATGACTCAGTCTACACTCCAGCCAGACTTCCTGCCATCTCCTGCTGGCCATGCCAGCTGGGCTCCCAGGCCTGACACTACGCATGGTCAGGCTGAGGTCACCGCCCCTCCCCAACTGACCTTCACCACCACTGTCTCGGTCACAGGGCACTGTCCTTTCTCTCCCTCACCAAGGATGGCTCATTTGTCACCTCTTTCTGGAAGGAGGAAATGGTAGGCTAGAGGGGAACCAGAAGGAGAAGGAAGGGAACCAAAGATGAACGCTGCCTGCTCCGACAGCCCTGCCCCTCTTCCAGTTCTAGAAGCTGGAAGATGTCCTTGCCAGTGACCCTGACACGGGCCCCCACTGGGCGAGGCAGACCCGCCCCTCCATGGTATAGTCTGAGCTTCACAGTGACTCTCACTTGCCCCAGGGGATTCTGGCGAAACGGGGAGAGGGTGTGAGAAAGGCCAGGATGAGGCCCCCTGTGAGGCAGCAGTGGAACGCCCGCTTGCTCATGGCTGCGGCCGCACCGGCAGAGGCTGGAACCCAGACGTGTCTGCCCACTAACCACGGGCCTGCAGAGAAGTCAGCTGGAGCCGCTCCGTGGGGGCGGCATGCGACCACAGGCCACAGGTCCGAGAGGACGCTCAGACCCTCACCTCCCCGGGTGGTGTTCTCGTATCCCAAGCCTCGCTGATGTGAAAGGCCTTTAGAAGCCCACAGCTGGCTCTTCCCAGAAAGCTGCCTGAGGCAACCCAGCAGTGAAGGGCCCTGTGGCCCCGCCAGGGCAGGTGGCCCCGGGCCAGGTGCAATGCAGTGCCGCTCACCTCTCCCCCCCACACACCACCCCCACTCCCCGCAGGCCTTCCCGGATTGGTCCTAGAGGCATCAGCAGCTGGCAAGCTTACTGTGCTTACCATTGTCCCCAGAGCATCTCATGGGACTGCTGTCCATGGACAACGTTTGGGGGAACGCTGATCTGTGCCAGCCCCCGCAGTTTACAAATGGAGAAACTGAGGTCTGGGTCATACTGGTGGGAAAAGGCTGAGCTGGACCTGACAGTAGAGCTTTTGGTTGCAAGTCTCCCTGCGAACTCCCTGTCGCATGACCTCCAGAGGTCCCTCCATGACCTCCAGGGCCAGCTCCCAGCCTTGTTCAGAGGTGGACGGTAGGTGCCTGCCCCAGAGAGGGTGTTTGAGATGGGAGTTCTAGAGGGAAGAAAAAGGCAAAAAGGAGGCTTTGCGGTAGAAGGGAGGTTGGTTTAGACTCCTGTCCTTCTGAAACCTCAAGCAGAACTAATCAAGGACATGCCTGACCTAGAACTCCAAGCAGACGAGGCAAGCAACTCACAGCTGGAGCTGTTCATAATGAAGTGACAGAGTGCAATGAAACAAAGCACATATTTACAAGTAAAAAAAATATATAATTTTCTTACATTTTCTTTCCTTGTTTTTTTTTAAAGATTTTATTTATTTATGTGTCAGAGAGAGAGCACACAAGCAGGGGGAGCGGCAGAGGGAGAAGCAGGCTCCCCAGTGAGCAAGGTGGGGCTCGATCCCAGGACCCCAGGATCATGACCTGAGCCAAACGCAGCTGCTTAACTGACTGAGCCATCCAGGCATCCCTCCTTGTGATTTTTTAATAAAAAACTGTTTTTCTTGTCCTTGCTCTATATTTTGGAACTGCTTTTTTTACTCTTTGGTGGGTAAGAGAAATTAATGATGTTAAGTTTCATTTTTACAAAGAAATTTGGGAATGAGGCTTGATCCTGGATCCTCAGTGTGGTATTTTCAGAGAAATTTTTTTTTCTAAATTGCAAGCTCTGTCCAGGAGGCGCTCCCCCTCCTGCAAAGACAAGGCCCCCGCAAGGAGGCAGCTGCCCCACACCCAGGGGATGCCTCACAGTTGTGTTTTATATGCACCTCTCTCCTTGCCTTCCCTCTGCCGGGCTTCTTACTGCTGTTAATACCCTGCTATTGCTGGCCCGCAAGGCGTGGAACGTGAGGACAACACAGCATGGCCGGACAGACGGCCGAAGGACATGGCGAGCAATCTCAAAGAGGGGTCATGGGCACCCTGAGAGTAACGGGGAGCATGGAATTGTCTGAGGAAGGGGGCAATAAGAAATATAGACGAGAAGAGAAGGCAGTTAGCACTTCTCGAGCAACCTCTAAGTGCCGGGCAGTTTTTTGGTGCTGCATAATTTACCAAGTGCTTTCCTTCAATCAATCTCTCCTCTCTCTCTCTCTCTCATTTTTTATAGCCCTATCATTTCTGAATATTAGCTTATATATGTACCTATTGATTTGCTTATTAACTGTCTCCCCCAGTAGAATACAAGTCCCATGATGACAGATCCTGGATTTCTTATTTGTTCATTGTCATTTTCCTAGCATCTAGAACGGAGCTTGGCATACAGCTCATAATTTCATAAATGTTTGTTCAATGAATCCATGAATAAAATTATCAGGGTAGCAACCGTTTCTGACAGGGATTATTATCCCCATTTTTTACGGATCAGTATGCTGAGGTCATGGAGGCTAATAGCTTTGTCCAAGGTCCGACACCGGCGGTGTGGGTACCCCAGACTGGGCCCCGTGCTAGCGGCCTGGCCAGCCCAGATGGGGCTGGGAGAAGTTCCGCAGTGTTAGGTGAGCACACGATGCTGGAACGTGAAGATCTGGGGGAGGCTGTGAGCCCCAATCTTCTTGTCTGTAAAATGAAGCCTTCAAGGGACGCCTGGGTGGCTCAGTCAGTTAAGCATCCAACTCTTGGTTTCGGCTCAGGTCATGATCTCAGGGTCATGAGATCGAGCCCCACGTTGGGCTCTGTGCTCAGCGAGGAATCTGCTTGAGATTCTTTCCCTCCCTCTACCCCTCCCCCAGCTCACTCTCTAAATAAATAAATAAATAAATAAATAAAATCTTAAAAAAAAAAAAAGAACTCTTCAAGTAGATGATGGCTCAAATCTCTTCTGGTTCTGCGGCGCTAAAACAGTGTCCTTCACAACAGCTGGACCTTATCTGGAGGGCATGGGCACCAAATTCTATCTTCCCCCATTGTCTGCATGAAGTGGCAGGAATATTCTGGTCCAAAGTCCAGCTCATCAGGATCTTTGTCACATGGGGCACTGTGGGCTTGGATAGGCTAAATCAGGGGCTGAGATTCATAAGAGCTAAGCAATGGAAACAACCTAAATATCCTCTGACAGATGAGTGGATAAAGAAAATGCGGCATATACGTACAATGGAATATTATTTGGCCTTAAAAGAAAAAAAAAGAAGGAAATCCTGCCATTTGCAGCAACATGTATGGATGTAATGGTTACTTTTATGTGTCCACTTGACTGGGTTAAGGGATGCCCAGATGGTTGGTAAAACATTATTTCTGGATGTGCCTGTGAGAGGGTTTCCAGAAGAGATTAGCATTTGATTCAGTAGACTGGGTAAAGAGGTCAACCCTCACCCATGTGGGCAGGCATCATTCAATCCATCGAGGGCCCAGTTGGAACAAAAAGGTGAAGGGAAGGCCAATATGCTCTCTCTTCTTGAGCCGAGACATCCACCTTCTCCTGCCCTCAGACATGGGAGCTCCTGGTTCTCCGAGCTTACACCAGTGCTCCCCTGGTTCTCAGCCCTTTAGGCTTGAACTGAATTACACCACCAGCTTTCCCAGTTTCTGCCTTGCAAATGGCAGATGTGGGACTTCTCAGCCTCCCTAACAGTGTGAGTCAGTTCCTGTAATAAGTGTCCTCTTATCTCTCTCTCTCTCTCTCTCTCTCTCTCTATATATATATATATATGTATATCACGTTGGTATATCTATAGATATAGATATACCATGGTGGTTCTGTTTCTCTGAAGAACCCTAACACGATGAACTTTGAGGTTATTATAACTGAAATAAGCCAAACACAAGAAGACAAATACTGCATGATCTCACTTCTATATAGAATCTAAAATAGTCAAACTCATAGAAGCAGAAAATCAAATGATGGTTGCCAAGGATGGGGGGGGGCAGAGGTAATGAGGAAGAGATGGTCAAAGGGTACAAAGTGTCAGGTATGCAAGATAAGTAAATTTTGGAGATGTACTGTATAGCATAGCGCCTCCAGCTAACAATACTGTACTGCTTAAAACTTTTAACAGGCAGATCTAATGTTAAGTGTTCTGACCACACACATAAGAGTAACAACAACAACAACAACAATAGTAGCAATAATAAAGAGGCAAGAGGAAACTTTGGAAGGTGATGGACATGTCTATGGCCTTGGTAAACTTACCCCCAGACTCACTGAGGTGTATATGTTAAATACATTAAATTACATGTCAATCACACCTCACTGAAGTGTTTCAAAGAAAATCAGGGACTGAGGGGTGGGACCACAGTGGGCAAGGGTGAGTGTCAAGGCAAGAGCACCTAGGGGGCATAGCAGGAACGAAGGGGCTGCAAACAGGAGGGAAGAGTCCTGGCCAGAGGGGCTCTGGGTGGCCAAGAGTGGCCTCCTGTCCTCTCTCAGGCTCTCTCCAAGTCCCTGCAGGGAGCTCTCCCGCACGGTGCAATGCCTTCTTACTTATGTACCTTCTGGGAGGTGAGCCAGGGGTGAGCAGGGATACGTGAGGCTGGCGCCCTGCTAACACTGTCAGGACCCGCCCAGCAAGTGTCAAGAGCGGCTTTTTCACACTGTGGGTCGCCATTCCCTAGGTGTTCATCAAATCAACTGGAAGAATTTTCAAGCATTTTTCAAAAGGAAATAAGAGAACAAAATAGTCTAGAATAGAAAACAGCAAAGTGTTTTGCACATAATGAATGTAAGTTATGTCATTAAATTTTTGTATCAGGTGTGTGTGTGTGTGTCTAATTATACTACACTGGGTTGCGATATAAAATGCTTTTTTTTATTATTATTATTATAGATTGCGGTCAACAAGTTTGAAGAAACCAAACCACTGGTCTAGAGATCTTTCTTCGTTTATTATCTTTGCTTTTCAGAAATGTGGGAAAGTCCCAGCTGAACGTAAGCACATTTTATTCTATTAGTCAAGCGAGCATGCACCGAGCAGCTGTTACTGTCGGAGACTCAGAAGGGGCGCCTGCCCCTAAGGAGGTTATCCTGGGGCTGGACCAAGAACCAATGCAGAAGGCAATACGACAGAAGGGCTGCCACGTAGGGGGGCAAGAGTGGGGCGAGATGAGAAGCTGGATGTTTCAATGTGGCCACTGTGATGCCACCTTCTTGACACTTTTTAAAATCATCCATTTGCTAAACAGAATCTTATCACGCCTACTCCATTCCTGATTCTCCCCCCAGCCAAGGAGGCTCGGGAATAGGATAGGAATGTCTGTGTACTTGACTTTTTTTTTTTTTTTCTAAGCCTAAAGTTTAATGGCTGGGTTTTAGACGGAGTCAAAATGTCCCCACACCAAGACAACTGTATGCAACAGCTGGTGTTGTTGCCGTTAAGATGCCGCAGGAAAATTCCACGGACCTTCCCTGTGGGCCCCCCTCGCACAGACTCGCATTTCTCCACTCTGCCAATTTGAGGTCAGTATGCCTTAAAAAGGGTGGCATTTGTGTCAGCCAGTCCTGGCCTCCTGGGCGAGAGCTAAGTAAACAGGAGTCCTGGGGAAGACCATTTCTTCCCGAGGGCCCACGGTGGATTTTTCCAGGGGAATGAAAGGTTGCCTTTGTACAGAGGAGAGGGGAAACAGAATCTGCTATTTCACGGCTGCCCATTCTCCATGACCTCATCGGTGTTGACTTTCTCGCCATTTCATCTCTCTTGGAGCCACAGAGAAGGCAGGGAGGAGCCTGACGAACAGTGCCACCTTCACTATAGAGAGCGGTCGGGGGAGGTGGAGAAGTCACGGACAGCTGCCCCTCCCGCCAGGTGACATGGGCTGCAGGAAGGAGGGGGGCAGCCGGGAGTCCCCGAAACAAAGCTGCCTTGCCTCGGACAAGGTGTGTACAGGTTTCAAATGCTTACCAGCCAGACATCGATTTTTTGGCTTGCATTATTTTCCTCAGGAGGAAGCAACATGGAAAGGACAGCTGCCCTGTAATTTGGGCACTTCCTGGAAAACCGTAATTACCCATCACATTATAATTACCCGCCACTGCTCTCTTCCATTTGGAACCCTTGCTTCCGTGAGTTCTATTCTTAAATTCCTTCCCCGCCCCGAGAGACAAGACAAAGCATTTGAAATGGTTTCTTGGTGAATATTTGTCTCCTCCTAGGACCTTTATATACTCCATGCTACCCCTTGAACATCTATTTTAATTTTCATATAAATGAGCCTATTTTTCTAAGTGACTGAAAGGAAAAGAGCAAGCGGTTATTTTCCACGACCAGCAAAGAATAGAACTGAACGTCATCTCCTGAGTTTGTTTCTTCTTGAAAACGTCTCGAGAGAATCCTGCTTTCTCCCGGCAGAACAGCCTGGAGCGGCAGTAAGGACACACTACCACCCGGCTGCTTGACCTTGCACGGGGCACCCATCTTTCCAGTGGTCGGCTTTCCGGTGGGAGAAACGAGGTTTAGACTAAACCAGCACTTCTCAAGGGCTGGAGTTCCAACACAAGCTTTTTTAGGTGTTTAGGTGACACAAGAGCAGAGAATCAAAGGACATCGAAGCAGGCACTGAAAGAGTGCTTTCCTTTGCAGCGACCTCTTGGTTCTTTAATCCTGTAGAAGAGAAGGTCTCCATTTGGGGCTGGTGGGCCTTTAACGCTTCTCTAATGACTTTGATCTTCCTTTACGACAAAGTGAGCAGGTCTTGGGGCCGAGCCATCTGCTGGCAATGGCAGCGGGGATTTAATCACTTCATTTTGATTTGATTTAGTTTTCCTGCTACCTTCTACTTATTTTAACTATATCTAATTTTCTATTTATGGTGCGTGTATAGCTTCCTTTTAGTTTTTATTATCTTGTTGAAAAAGGGCTTCCCATTTTAACATGGGTGGGGGAAGCAGGGCTTGAGGTAGGGAGGTGCTTTAAGTAAACCTGTCAGGATTAAGCTCTCCAAATATTAGAAAAGACCAATGAAAAATATACAAAGAGGTTTGTTTTTTTTTTAAAGATTTTATTTATTTATGTTAGAGAGAGAGAGAGACAGAGAGTGCGAGTGTGGGGAAGGGCAGAGGGAGAGAATCTCAAGCAGGCTCCCTGGTGAGCGCAGAGCCCATGTGGGGCTCAATCCCACAACCCATGAGGTCCGAACCTGAGATGAAAACAAGAGTCAGACGCTCAACCGACTGAGCCATTCAGGCACCCCAGAAAGAGTTTTTATATACCCCTTGTCTCCCTAAACACACAGCCTCCCCCACTATCAACATCCGGCATGACAGTGCCATATTCGCTACAAGAGATGTACTTAAATTGACACATCATTGTCGTCCTAAGTCCATAGTTCACATTGGGGCTCACATTCTGTGGGCTTGGACAAATATATAATAACATGTATCCACCATTACAGTATCAGACAGAGTGGTTTCACTGCCCCAAAAATTCTCTGTGGTCCCCCTACTCATCCCACCCTCTCAACTCCCAACCCCTAGAAACTACTGATCTTTTACTATTTCCTATAATTTGCCTTTTCTAGAACGTCATACAGTCGGAATCATACAGTGCGTAGCCTTTTCCGATGGACTTCTTTCACTTAGTAATACACTGTAAGGTTCCTCCATATATTCTCACGGCTTGATGATTCATTTCTCTTGGGCACTGAGTAATATTTATTGTCTTCATGCCCTGCAGTTTATTTTATCCATTCATCTACTAAAGGACATTGCGGTTGCTTCCAAGTTTTGGTAGTTACAAATAAAACTGCTACAAACATCCATGTGCAGCTTTTACGTGGACATAAATTTTCGGCTTGTTTGGGTAAATACCGAGGAGTTCAATGAGGATTATCTGGTAATAGTATGTTTAGTTTGCAAGAAACTGCCAAACTGTCTTCCAAAGTGGAGACACATCTTGTATGCCCTGTACACATTGCATTTTGCAGTATTGATTTTAGGGTCACAAAGAAAGTCCAGCAAGTAGGTGCATTTGCAAATATGGAATCCTAGGATAATGGGAATAGACTATTTTCTTCCCTCTTTTGCCTTTTCTTATTTTTGCTGGTTTCCAATTTTCCCTCTGTGAATTTGAAAGTGCTCTCTCCTTTTCCATCCCACTCTTTCCTGGGTCACGTTTGGGGAGCATCTTTTCTAAAATATTTTCAGCAGATGGGATTAGCCTTAAATATATTTCTTTTTCCTTAACGGGTGAATCACTTCCTCAGGCACAGTCCTACGGAGCCTATTTCCTTAGCTTCTAGCTTCTAGTACTAGGTGGGAAGTGTAATGCCAACCTGATTCTTCTCTCTTTTCAGACAAATTGACGTACTTGCCTGGACCTTTAACATTTTCCTCTTTATCCTTATGGCTCAGAAATAGGCAGGTACTTTCTTGTCTGTTCAGCCTGAAATTTGGAAAATCCTTTCAGTCTTGCAGACTCAAGTCTTCCTTCTGCTCGGGGCAATATTTTTCTATGACATTTATTATTTCTTTCATCTATTCCCTTTTCTCCTTCTGGAAGTCCTGTTATTCATTCATATGTTAGGTCATTAGATCTGCCCTCCAAGACCCATTTTTTCCCTGATTTCCATCTCTATAATTTTGTTCTGTACTTGAAGCTATTTGCTGACCTTGATTTTCCAAGCTGCTTATCTGAATCTCAGTGGTGATCATTTTCTCCTTCAACTCATCAATTGAACTGTTAGATGGGAAATCATTTTTGGCTCCACAGTCCCTTTTTACTGTATTTAAATATCTGTAGGGCTTGTTATTTTTTAAATTTGTGTTACCATCTGCCTCTTTCAGCAGTTCTAGTTCATTGGATGTGTGTTCTGTTTGTCCTTCCTCTCTCTGCCAGCTCACTGAGGCTCAGGTCCAAGTGCTGGAGCTCCCTAAGGGGTGGGCATTCTGTCGGTGGGAAAGGGAGAAAGGACACTATCCTCATCAAGGCAGCTTAGATGTGGGCATGCTGCCCATCTGCAGAAGCATCTAGAAAATGCTTCCCTGGTCTGAGTTCCATGGAGTCTCAGGAACAAGGGAACTTAACCCCTACTGGTTTAACAACTTCTTACCTGCTGAGATGAAGTACAGGGGACCAGGTGTTTCTGTCTGGCCCAGTGTGAGCCTTCCCCTGAGGGGCCACGGATCGGGGGCCGAGTTCCTCAGGCTCCACCTCTTCTGTATGAACTGATGGCTTTGAACAACTATCACTCGTTCTTTCCATTACAACTGTTTAGTAAAGGAGAGAGAGAAAGAAAAATTAAATATGAAGTGGATGGAAAGGGGACCACCGTCATGTAACCATGTCTCCAGAATCACCTCTAAGATACCCCTTAAAAATAAAAAGTTTTAAAAGATTTATTTATTTATTTTAGAGGTGAGGCGGGGCAGAGAGAGAGGGAGAGAGAATCCTCAAGCAGACTCCTTGCTGAGCACGGAGGCCTACACCAGCTCCATCTCAAGACCCTGAAATCATGACCTGAGTTGAAACCAAGAGTCCGCAGCCCAACCAACTGCACCACCCAGGCATCCCTCCCTCAAAAATAAATTTAAGGTAAAAAAGCAAGAGGATTTATAGAAACATATTAAGTAAATAATATTATAGGTGGCAAATGATATGACAAAAGTCACAAAGGTGGTGTGTGAATGAAAAAACCTGAGAAATACTGCATGGAAAAAATGTTTAATTTCCTTTCCAACTCTGGTGTATTACTCTGTAGAGCAGAATTACTGAATGTTCTGGGGCGCCTGGGTGGCACAGTGGTCAAGCGTCTGCCTTCGGCTCAGGGCGTGATCCCGGCATTCTGGGATCGAGCCCCACATCGGGCTCCTCCACTATGAGCCTGCTTCTTCCTTTCCCACTCCCCCTGCTTGTGTTCCCTCTCTCGCTGGCTGTCTCTATCTCTGTCAAATAAATAAATAAAATCTTAAAAAAAAAAAAAAGAATTACTGAATGTTCTTCCAACAGGATTACGTACTGCTTCAAAGGAAAGAAAGGGAGCGATCCCAACCAAGACTGAACTAGTGAAATGACTTCTCCATGGTCAGGCGAGCCATATGTACATATGCACACATACCACACACACATATACACATACATGTACAGATATGTTTTTATATGTACACCACGTATGCACGATATCTACGTGTCATGGGTATGGCATATACATAGATCTCAGAATGGAGGCAGATAAGTAAAGAAAGCAAGGGGCAAGGATTGTGATGTTTTATGTATAATCCAGTTGAAGGATAGCAGCAAGGCCACAGAACGTTGGCCCTGTTAGAGAAAGGCAGGCCTGGAGTCGTGGCCACCCTAAGGGACTTCCTCTCACAGGGCACCCTCTCCATTTCCCGCGGGGAAGAATTTCTTTCCAACTCAGAGCCTCGTGTGTTTCCTTTGCTGTATGGTGTTCACTGTTACTCCTCCATGCTGTGTGGGGAAGTGGGGACGAGAAGGTCACTGTGGCACCTCTTAGAAGCCCTGAGGGCACCCCCCCCCAAAGCCACACATGCACACACGTGCCTGAAACAGTCAAACACCCACAGCCCCAGGTCCCACGGCTGCCTTTAGCTCCTCAACAACAAAAGGGGCCTGGCACATGGCCTGCGGGGACCTGCCTCCGTTTGAAGAGACTCGCCCCCTTTGTTCACTTCCCTAAGGACCCAACACTCTACTAAGCTCCCTGAAGTGCCTCCCTGACTTCGGGAAAACTTCAGGCCTGAGGGGATGGACAGAAAGGGCCGCTGTCCTGCCGCCTGCCTTGCCCGGTTCCGGTCAGTTTGCTTAAGGGGCATGAAGCACGGGGAGGGGCAGAGCCCGTAACAGCAGTTGCGGAGGCCTGCGGCCTTGCGGGGCGAACTGGGGGCTCTTGGGAAGATACTCGGCGGCCGGCGCACCCACTTGGCACCAACAAGCGGCAGAGCCAGGGCCAGGCTGCAGCCCTCCCAACTCGGATCCAGGACTCTCTATGTCGCTGCCCTGGCTGAGACGCCCCAGCCCCTTGACTTACGATATGGAGCTTGTCACTCCAAAGCCCCTTCTTTCTGAAGTCGGCCTCTGTGCCAGCAAAGAAAGCCCCTGAGCCCTCGGCGCGGGGCTCACCACACCTGTGACCTTTTCAAGGACTCCCTGGCCCCGAGCCCCGCGTGAGCGGAAGCACGTGAGTGTGCGTGCGTGTGTGCGTGCCCGAGCGCACGCGGGCTCTGGCTCGGCACACTGGCCCAGCCCGGGGGCTCCGGCGCACCGGGATGGGCGAGCCAGGCCCGCGACCGCACAATGGTCCGCTGGCCCGGCTGGCGCGTGGCCCAGCCCCGCGGGGGGCGGGGGGCGGCTGGAGAAATCGGTCATTGTTCGCGGGGCCGGCGGCAGCCGCTTCAGCCGGCGGGTTGCATGCATTCAGCCAACAGACGGCGTCTCGCGCTGCGGCGGCGCGTCTGCCCCGCGCACCTGCCCGCGCCCCTCCCCTCCCGCCCGCCATCTGTCGTCTGAGCGCCATTGTAAGCAGCCGTGCCCGGCGTCCTGGAAGACACCCAAGGGGACCCGGGGCTTAGGCCGGGCGAGAGGCAAACAAGGAGAGTTTATTCCCAGTCCCGTTTGGAGGTGACCTTGGCAAAATAGCCCAGCGGGGGAGGAGGGCGGGGGGACACGACATCCGCCCACTCCCCCACCCTCCAGCTTTTGGCGCAGGGTTTCTTTGGGGGCCGCCCTTGGACCCGAACACCCAGGGGCCATGATCAGAGCGGGAACCTCCCGCTTGAGCTTTCTGGGATGTTCTCTGGACCGGAGGAACCTGTCAGCTGGCAGATCCCGCCCATCGCTTCCCTGAAGAGCCCCTGGGAGCCCGTTTCAAATGCAGATGCTGGTTTTGTCTGCAAGTCTGATCCTCCAAGTCTACCCCAATTGTCCAGGCCTCTTGGGATACTGGATTGAAAGAAGAGTTTCTCTTTTCTGCAACTGCAAATACAGCCTTTTCAAGTCGCACCAGCCATGCTGCTGTCCTGGCAGTCTTTTCTTCACCCACATGTGCTTAATATCTCACATCTATCTTCCTTTAATGTCACTGGAAGTTTCAAATGCTTTGATATATCCCGACCAAAAAGAAAACAAACACACCAAAACAAAACAAAACAAAGCTATGTTCTTTGTGGTCATTGTGAGCTTGCCTTTTCAGAGTAGGACTTTTGTCCCCCAAAGATTCTAATCCTCCCTCCCTCCTTGGTACCTCCCCAGCCCCAGCCTGAGGAGCTCACCCTCCCCTCACTCAACCCCACCCCACCCCACCCCACCGTCCACAACCCCCTCCCCCCATCACTTCTTTTCATAGACGGGAAAGCAAAGGCAGAGAGAACAGGAGAGGCTGTGGATAGATGTGGACTTTAACTCTCCGGATTTACAACAAAAAGCACCCACACTCAATCGGGACTACTATTTCTAGCAGGCGTGTCCATGCAAAAGGGGTGTCAGAACTCAAGAGGGTTAGATGTAGGGCTTCTCGAGGCTGACATGTCAGTAGCTGTCTGTCTCTTGACCCCACTGCCAGGAAAAGGGAGCACTGGCACTCCAGAGGTTTCTGACCCCCAGGAAGCATGCTCACCACCCAAGGCAGGGCAGGATCCCATGCAGAGGCTCTCCTCCTCTAGCACTTTCAGTGCTTCCAACTGGTAATTCCCCATCCAAACGAAGGCCTGTTGGGAGAAATCAGAATTAGGAAGGGAGAAGCCTTGCTGGGAAAATGCACCCCAGGCCTCCTCCCTTGGACAGAACTGGAAACAGAAAAATATACTTCTGTGAATCCCCTTTCCCATCCCCTTCAATTCACAGATGGATTCTGGAAGTGTGTTAATATGACGCATGATTCCTGGGCCGTGTGTGTGTGTGTGTGTGTGTGTGTGTGTGTGTAGGAAATACATGCACCCACAGAATTCAATAGGTTATTCGGTGAAAAACAAGTTTCCCTTCCACCCTGTACCCAGAATGTCAGTGTTTGGTTTTCTGTTTCTGCTTGGCTCCAAGAAGACTAGACTACCCTCTGGGCCTCTGGGCTCCTGACTTTCCTCCAGCCGTGGGATCTAGTATAAGACTGTCCTTCCCCCTGACCCTCCACTGCCTCCCCAGTACAACAAGGGTAAGAACGCTCACCGCGTGAGGTCGTTAGGACCAATGAGCATGTGTAAAATGTGTTCTAGGCCTGCTGAAGTATTGAGTTATCACTATTAGAAACAAAGCATCGTTCTCACACCCCTCCCCTTGTCTCCAAGATCCAAGAGAATAGGATTTGAAGGTCTGGGATAAGAAGAGGAAAGATCTGAGGATGCCTGGGTGACTCAGTCAGTTAAGCGTCTGCTTTCGGCTCAGGTCATTATCCCAGGGTCCTGGGATTGAGCCCCGCATCAGGCTACTTGCTCAGCAGGGAGCCTGCGTCTCCCTCTGCCTGCAGCTGCCCCTGCTTGTGCTCTCTCTCTCTCTCTGTCAAATAAACAAAATATTAAAAAAGAAGAAGAAGAAGAAGAAAGCTTTGGCAGCTGGGAGACTCTAGACTGTTACAATGTGGAGGACAGCAGGAGACAAGAAAAGATGGGAACAAGAGGCTGAAGGGAGGTGTGTCAGATTATGCCACATAACAAGCACAAACTGTATATGACAATAAGCGTTTCACTCTTGCTCAGCATTTGTGGGCCACCTGCAGCTCTGCTTGAGGTCACAGATTTGTGGGGTAACTGGAGTGCTTCCATTCCATGTGTCTTATTTAGGGGCTGGATTGAGGGGTCCAGTTCCCTAGGGGATATTCTTCCAGCAATAACTGAAGCATGAGGCACGAAGCCAAACTACACAGCATAATATCTGCTAACATCGTATTGGCCGAACTAAGTCACATGGCTAATCCAAAGTCCAGGGAGTGAGGTTCCCTCTACCCAGCACGAAACAGTGGCAAAGGTATGTATCGCCATGGAGCCAAGAATTGGGAGCAATCTTTCAATTCCTTCTCTCTGCATTCCCTGCCTAGATAACACCCATCCCCATAGCCTTAATACCACACATTTGCTAAGGATTCCCTCACTTACATTCCAGTCCTACAGCTGTTCCCCAAGTTCTAAACAACCTCCCTGCACCCAGTCTCCACTTGCAGATATCATGCACTCCTCCATGTGAAACTCCTGGTTCCCTGTCCCTACCCCAAAACGGACTCCAGCAGCGGTCCCTCCTTCTACCCCCTGCTCAAACAAGACACAAAGGATCACCTTTGACCTACCTTCTCCCTTACCCCCCAACCAAAGTCAACTCATCAACGCGATGCTGCCTCCATGGCGTGCGTTGCCCTGGTCCGAAGCCCCAGCAGCCCTCACCTGGATGACCGTCATAGCTTCATCATTGCTCTCCCTGCTCTGCGCTTGCCCCTTCGGGCTTCTCTTAACACAGCAACCAGAGTGATACTCAGAAGCTCTAGATCTCCTGCTCCTTACCCCTGATGGTTCCCAGCTCAGAGAAGAACAAAATCCTTATAATGCTCTACAAAGCCCTACATAACCTGCCCCCACTCCTCCGCCTCTGGTGCTCTGGCCCTCACACCTTCTGCTCCGGCCACACCGCCCTCCTTACTGTTCTGCAAACACCAGGCATACACTGGCCTCCGAGCCTTTGCATTTGCTGGTCCCTCTACCGGGAAAGCTCTTCCCCCAAACTTCAACAGTGCTAGTGCCCTTGCTTCACCTCCCCAGGAAAACTTCCCCTAACCACCTTATCCAAAACTTCACCCTTTACCCAAACTGTCAGGTCCCCTTCCTTACCACGGTTAAACCAATTACACAATTTACTTGTTTGTTTTGCTTATTTTCTAACTCTAGTAGGGGATAATCTATGCCCCATGGATAATGACCATCCCAGTTGGGCCATGGCTGTCCCTATTCTAGCACTGAAATTACTGTGTCCCAGGAAATCCTTGGAAAACTGGAATGTAGGGCACCCAGAGGGCAGGGGTTTTCTCTATTTTGTTCACTACTCCTTTTTGTGGTGCCTAGAACATTGCCTGGTACTCAATAAATAGTGGTTGAATGAATGAATAAACAGCCACAGTGATCACCTGAAAACTTTAATCAGACCATATCTCTCCCAGGCTAAAAATTTTTCAATGGCTCCACGTTGCACTTCAAACAAAATCTAAACTGCTTGCCCTGGCTACAAAACCTGCTTATGCTGGCGCTTGCCCGCAGCATCTCGTACCTTCTCTTCCAACTCTCCCTGAGCCTGGGGCAGTCTAACCCCCTTCCCACCTCCTCAGGTACCCCAGCCTTCCATGCCTCTAGATCTTTGCTGATTTTCTTGGCCTGGAATACACTTCCTTGGAGGCTCCTGCGCATTCTTCAGTTCAGATGGGGTCCTCAGAGAAGCCTTCCCAGGCCGCCCTCTCTAAGAGCGCCCTCCCAGCCCTCCAGCTCTGCACCCCGTTTATTTCCTGCACACCACTCATCACTAACTGTAATCACTCCTCTTTGCTTATTTGTCTGTTTATGGCCTGCTGCCCACGAGGGCAGGAGCTGTGTCTGTCTCATCCTCTGCCACAGCACCATTGTCTAGAACACACTGACTGCTCTTAATGTCTGCTGCAGCCATGCTCTGTGGTCAGGAAAGGAGTTGGCAAGACTTCCTGCCCAGAGAAAGAAGTTAATTTCACTGGGGACCAGATGGGCTTTTTGAGCAATGAAGGAATTCTTTGGACCTTGTCAAGGAAGATGCTAACTATAATAAAAATAATATATACCATTTATTCAGCACTTAACACGGGCCAGGCACAGAGGTAAGCACCTTCTATGCATCACCTCATTTAACCCCACAATGATCTCATTATTATTTCCACTCTCAAGTAAGAGAACTAAGTGTAAAAGACACTGTCCATTCCCTGCCTAACACCTGTTCTCCACATCCTCTCTGCTCCTAGAACCTCTGCGTGGGATGAGAATGGGTCCAAGCCTGGGTGACAGATCACAAAAATTCGATTCCCTGCATTCCTGGACTCCCTTGCAGCTAGGGGTGGCCATGCTGACAATGTAAATAAGCAGGAGTCTACTGGGGGAGGAAGTATTCTGAGAAAGATTCTATTTCTCCCACATCCTTCTTTTTGCCTTAAAGTGTTGTTGGCGCCCTGGCAGCCAGCTTGTGGTCATGAGAAAACGAGCCCAAGAGTGAAAGCTGTAAGCATGGCAGATCAAAAAAGGAAGGTCTTTGGTATTCCGGTAAATCATCTGAACAAACACAAGCAACTGCCTACCTCCAGTCTTTGCCTTATGTGAGTGAAATAAACCCTATTTGTTTAAGCCACCATTAGCCAAATTCACTGTGACTTGCAACTGAATGCATTTTAACCAATAGACTGGAGGTCAGATAAATCTGGAGAGAATCAAACTTAGAGAGGAGAAGTCCAGTCGGGAGATTGGCTGTGGAAGCCCAGCAATGTAACGACTGGAACTTGAGCCTGGATTTTCTTGTGGTGATCGCAAGTAAACAGATCCTGAAGACATCGATTTTGAAGTCAATTAAAAGACAGAAGGCCAGGGTGCCTGAGTGGGGCAGTCAGGCATCCAGCTCTTGGTTTCGGCTCAGGTCGTGATCTCAGGGTCATGAGAGGGAGCCCTGCGATGGGCTCCACAATCAGCACTGAGTCTGCTGAGGACTCTCCTCCCTCTGCCCCCCCTCCCCACGCTCGCTCTCAAATAAATAAATAAATCTTAAAAAAACGAAATACAGAAGGCCAAAAAAGGGAGGGAGGGAGTGTCACATATATTGCCGACCAGGACGTCATGGTGAAATTTCCAAAAATGACAGAGGGAAATCTACAGGGAAGACTAGCGATCAAAGATGCAAGGTTTGTTAGGACAAGGTGTAAAGAACTAACAATTTTTAGTTTCTATCATGCTCCAGGTCCTGCGTCAGAAGTTTTACCATACCAGCCCATAGGGACCTCCCAGTTGCCTTACAGTGCAGGAATCATCTCCACGATAAAGAGGAAATTGAGGCTCAGGGATGAAGTCAAGTGTCTAAGAGCTATAAATTCAAAGCAATCCCAATTAAAAGCTTGACAGGCATTTTTAAAATATAAATTGACAAGCTGATTCTAAAATTCATATGGAAATACAAATGACCTAGAATACCCAACACAACTCTGTGGAAAAGGTTAAACACGGAGGCCCAACATCTGATTTCAGAAGTTATTATAAAGTATAGTAATAAAAACAACATAGTATTAAATAAAAAGCTTCTGCACAGTGAAGGGAACAATCAACAAAACTAAAAATCAACATACTGAATGGGAAAAGATATTTGCCAATGACATATCTGATAAACTATATAAACTATATAAAGAATTTATATAGCTCAACACCCAAATTAAAACATGGGCAGAAGACATGAACAGACATTTCTCCAAAGAAGACACCAGATGCCCAACAGGCACATGAAAAGACGCTCAACATCACTCTTCATCACAGAAATGCAAATCAAAGCCACAATGAGATGTCACCTCCCCTGTTGGAATGGCTAAAACCAACAACACAAGAAACAAGTGTTGGTGAGGATGTGGAGAAAAAGGAACCCTTTGCACTGTTGGTGGGAATGCAAAGTGATACAGCCACTGTGGAGAACATTATGGAGGTTCCTCAAAAAGTTAAAAATAGAATTACCCTATGATCCAGTAACTGCACCACTGGATATTTACCCAAGAAATACAAAAACACTAATTCAAAGCGATACATGCACCTCTATGTATATTGCAGCATTATTTACAATAACCAAATTATGGAAGCAGCCCAAGTGTCCACTGACTGGGAATGGATAAATAATATATGAATATATATAAATGTGAGAATATGTAAATATATATATTTTTATATATTCTCACATACAATGGAATATTACTCAGCCATCAAAAAGAATGAAATCTTGCCATTTGCAACAACATGGATGGAGCTAGAGAGTATAATGCCAAGTGAAATAAGTCAGTCAGAGAAGGACAGATATCATATGATTTTCCTCATATGTGGAATTTTTTAAAAAGATTTTATTTATTTATTTTAAAGAGAGAGAGAAAGAGAGGGTTAGAGCAGGGGGAGGGACAGAGAGAGAAGAAGAGGGAATCTCCAGCAGGCTCAGTGCGCCAAGCCCAACACGGGTCTTGATCCCATGACCCCGAGATTATGAGCTGAGCCGAAATCAAGAGTTGGATGCTCAACCAACTGAGCCATTCAGGTGCCCCGCACACGTGGAATTTAAGAAATAAACCAGCAAAGGGAAAAAAGAGAGAGAGACAAATGAAGAAACAGATTCTTAATTATAGAGAACAAACTGATGATTACCAGAGGGGAGGTGAGTGGGGGGATGGGTGAAGTAGGTGATGGGGATTCAGGAGTGCACGTGTCATGATGAGCACCGGGTGTTGTATGGAAGTGTTAAATCACTATATTATACACCTGTAACGAGTATTACACTGTATGTTAACTAGCTGAAATGTAAATAAAAACTTAAAAAAATTTAAAGTCCATATTTGATATAAGGTAGAAAGAAAGAAAGAAAGAAAGAAAGAAAGAAAGAAAGAAAGAAGACAGTATGTGCAAAGATAAATAAATCAACAGAATAGAATAGAGAATCCAGAAATAAAACCATGCATATAAAAACAACCGGTCTCTGATAAAGGCACAAAAGTCATGCCTTGGAGAAAGGACAGCATTTGCAAAAAAGAGTGCTGGAGTAATTGGACGAAAGAACTTGGAGTGACTTCGTGCACCACTAATAAAAATTAACTCAAAATGGATCATGATCCTTAACGGAAGAGCCGATACCATACAGCTCTTAGAAAACACAGGAGTAAATCTTCATGACTTTGTGTCACTCATTATTCATAGCAGCTTTGTTTAGAATAGCCAAAACTGGGCAAAACGGGCAAATGTCCCTCAAAAGATGAGTAGATAAACAAATTATGGGACGAGCATACAACGGAATCCTACCTAGAATCAAAGAAAGCCAGCGACTGAGACAGACGACGGCATGGATGAATCTCAAGGGAACTATGCTGAGTGAGAGAAGCCAGATGAAAGGAGGACCTACTGGATGATTCCATGTCCGTAAAAGGTTAGAAAAGGCAAACTCATATATAGGAACAGAAAGAAGATCAGTGGTTCCCCGGGGAGGGGAGGGGGAAGGAGGGGCGATAAAGGGGCACAGGAAGTTTTGGGGGTGATGAATATCTTCATTACCTTGATTGTGGTGACAGTTTCACGGGTGTATATATTAAGCCCAAACTTAAGACATTGTTCAGTGTAGTTTATTATAGGCCAATGGTACCTCAAAAAGACTTTCTAAAAAACATCCGAAAGCATGTAGGAGCTCAGCAGAGAAGCCCTTGCCAGATGCCTAGGGCTCAAGAGCAGAGCTCACTGCACCACCACAGGCTGCCCCCAGATGGCCAAAGTCTGTTGGCAGGAGCTGTGTGTGTGAAAACTATGGCTGGAATAGCTGGAATTCTTCATATAAATTCCAGGAAATCCAGGGACTTCTGGGCACCATGTGAAAACACAGGAGGGAAAAAAATGGCTCATTTTCTGAGAAAAATGAAGCATATTTTATGGGGTCATGGAGCCTCTGAAATGCCAACAACCCTTCTTAGTGCTTGTTGGGCTGGGAGTGGGTGAGGAGAAGAGAAGACCCCAGTTCGGCCTGCCCTTTCCAGCCAGGCTCTCACGCAGAGGCAGGCCAGCATCGAGGCTGGCCGATGGAATTCCTGCAGGCATCCAGGGAGGTAGAGGCAGGCTGGTACAGAAGCCCCGAACTCAGAGACGTGGGAAGTCGAGCCGTTCAGCTTAGTCAAAGCAGGGGCGCCTGAGTGACCCCAGGGGAGGCTGTGTCACCTGCGGCCTCCCTGTTGTCCAGACTGCGGTGAGGGCTGTTCCCAGCCAGGGCAAGCTCTTCTCTGGAGGTAGAGGTGCGCACAGACACTGCCGCGGCCGCCCTGGCAGGGGGCAAGGCAGCAAATCGCGGACCCCGTCTTCCTAACCAGATCAGACTCTATTAGCACCGTTTATCACCTTGGAGCAAGGCCTCTTCCGTTCAGCAGGTACCGGGCATTTCCTATGCCAGGCACTCATCTGGAAGCCCCAGCCCTCATGGAGCTGACACTGCAGTGGGGAAAACAGACCATATGCAAGACAGCTAAGTAAACACACAAAGTGTCAGGCGGCTGGAAATACAGTGCCAAAAAATAAAACAGAGACAGGAGATGAGGAGCAAAGGAGGGGGTGCGGATGCACCTAGGAGAGGAAAGGGGTGGAGTCACAAGGAGTTCTAGTGGGACCCTGTCTTTTCTCTCTGTGGTGGGTTTTTCCCTCAGAGCAGACCACGAAGAATCCAGGTGAACTGTGTTGTTCCCCTGGCAGCTATTACCAAGACCCACTTGTGTCTTTGAGAAGCTTCTGGCAGGAGGAAGACATCATGGCACCCCCCCCCCACGCACCCACACTGCCCCTGCCCCACCATAGGTATTCCTGGGGGCTCTTCAGCCCTGGGCCCAGCGATAAGCTAACTACCCTCCAAAATTTAGTATTTTCTTCATTTCCCTTCCAAGACTAGTCTCACTAATCCCACCTTCTAACCTCAGGAAGGTTCTGCCCCTCAGAGTCTCATTACTTTGAGTTGTGACCACGTACGTACCTTCCATTTATTCAGGCCTATTTGTCTGCCCACGGTCATGCTGCACAGTTCCCATTTCTGGGCCTTTCTCCTAGGCTGCTTCTTGCCTAGAATGCCCTCCAGTTCAAACACTTTTCATACTCAAAGGTGAAGCTCTAACCCACCTATCTCCAGAACCCGTCCCTGCCATGTCAGCCCTCTGAATCCCCTCTTTTTAATCTCCGGCAGCGCACACGTTGAGGCAGTGTTGTCCCGGTGCCTCCCTGTTATCCCCCCAGTGCTAGCCTGGTCCCTGCAGCCAGCGTGGGCGTCCCTCCTGCGTCTTTATGTCTCCGTACCCCTGAGGTGCAAGCTCATGTTAGAGCACACAAAAGCAACGCCACAGATAGAATTCATTTCTCCCTCAGAAACAAGACTTTGCTTTGTCCAAATTTCCTCCTCTCCATCTGAGAAATAGAAATGGTTTGGAAAATTCCAGCAGGGGAGTGTTCAGCCTTATTTGAGTTGTGCAAGTGGGAAAAAATGTGCTTTTCCCCAAATTAACAAATTCCCCAGCCTTTCCTCTGAAAGCAACTCACAGACCTCCCAGCCCAGTGTGTAAGCTTGCCAGAGTCTTCACCTCTCGGAGGAATGAACTGTCCTCCTGTCCATTTGTCTTGTGCACACATGCATTTGTGGCTGAATGAGGATGGAATCAGAGAAGTTAACTGATCTTGAAAATGAAGCATGTGACACGTGGAAGGAGGCAAGCCCTTTGATGCCCATGTCCCCTGGCTTTCCCATGTACTACAGAAACAATTTCTGAGCAGCAGTATGCCCCTACCTGTCCCTACTCTCCCTCTGTATGTATCCACATTCACTCATCCGTCCATTCGGCACATACTAATTGAAAGTCAAATATGGTTGGCAGTTTCTAAAATGGCTCCCGGTGAATCCGTTTCCTGGTACTTACATTCTTGTGTAATCCCCTCCCCTTGAGTGTGCCCTGGGCCTAATAACTTGCCTCTACTGACTAGGATACAGTCAAAGTGATGGGAAATCAAATTCAACATTAGTTTACAAAAGACAGCAGCTTCCATCTTGCTCAGACTCTCTCTGAGGGTCTTCTTGTTTACTCACCCTGATGAGGTCAGCTGCCACGTTGTGAGACGCTCTAAGGAGAAGCCCGAGTGCCGGGAAATGGAGGGAAGATTCTGGTCAACAGCCTGGCGAGGATCTGAGGTCCTCAGTCAGCAGATTGCAAGACAGCGAATGCTGCCAACAGCCCTGTGAGCTGGAAGCCAGTCCTCCCCAATTGAGTCTTCAGAGAATAGCACAACCACGGCAGCCCTTGTGAGAGAGGCTGAGTGGGGGCACCCAGTCCCCTGCCTCCATGTTCCCGACCTGCAGTCACTATAAGATAATAAATGCTCTTGTCTCAAGCCTCTGCATTATGGAGTACTTTGTTATGAGGTAATACAGAATTCATACAGGAAGTACGTGCCAAGCACTCCTGTTGGCCCTGGGACATAGCAGAGGACAAAACACGGATCTTTGCCCTCATGCAGCTGAGAATCTAGTAAGGGGAGGCAGATGATAAATAACACAGAAAAGAATCAAGCAGTGAAGGGGAATGGGAAATTGCCACGGTTTCGGGTGGCCAGTGAGGTGGTTGGGGGGAGTGGCAGGGACAGTGGTTGTAGCTTTTTAAATGGGGCGCTTGGAGAGGCCTGAGAAGGTGGCATTTGAGCAGAACCCCGCAGGGAGCGCACGAGCCATGGGCATCTGGGGGAAAAGTGTTTCAGACAGAGGAACAATCTAGAAAGAGTTTTCATTTTGCTCAGCAAAATAAAATTTCGCAAAGGAAAGACTTTCAGCTTCTCTTTTTAGCCTGTAGAAAAATAACTAAACATAGGCAGCCCAGCAGAAATGCATTCCAACTTTCTTCCGGCTCCAGAGAAAGCTCAGAGTCCAGACAGAGGTAAGCTGTGTTTCTATTTTGTTTGTTTCCTGTGTCCTTGATAGAGGCAGTTACTCAGCTTGGCAGGTGGGGCTTTGTGATTTCCAGGGAGGAAGGAGTCTGTCTGATGCCTCTCCGCCCTGCCCCCCACCCTGGCAGTCTTTCCCGCTTGAGGTGAACTACACGGTGTGGGGGCTGGGCTGCTGAGACCCTAGCCCAGATAGACACCGCCTATAGAAGACATGAACTGCCCAATTCACTCGGGGATCCTCAGGGCCACCAGGTCACTTTGGGCCTGACCCTCTCAGGGTCTAAGAATTCCAGCGAGAGCCACTCTGGCTGCCGAACGTTGGTTGGAGCCGGGAGCACTGAACACCACTCACTTGAGTCTGCACAGGCCTTAGCCTAATCTGAGGAATTCATGGGGAGAGCAGTTTACAAAATGTTTTTTGAGTTGCCCTATGAAGAAAGCAGGCCCGATAAAGTTCTTCTGTGGTGTGGGAAAGTGGTTCTCCTTCCCACAGCACCTGCTCACAGGCAGGCTGGAGGCTGAGGCCCTGACCAGAGCTGCCCGATGGACAACCCTGATTTGTCACAGGGGCTGCCAAAGGCAGCTCTCCTTCTAAAATCTGACCAGAGCCAGATCTGATCCCCTGGCCCCAGGCCGAATTGAATGACTGCCTCTGACTTCTGTCAGACACTGGCTTTACTCGATGCCTCTCACACCCAAGAAACAGGGTGTGAACTTTCCACCCAGCCCATGTTATCCAGAAGGGCAGCCTGGCTCTGCAGGGGCCTTACTTTGGCAGCCATCCAGACACAGAGGAAGGATGAAATAAAGACATTTCCAACCAATAAAAATGGGGAGCGTTGCCACTGGGCAAACCCTCATTCAAGGAACAGTTACAGAGCAAAAGGAAAATGACCCCACGTGGGAGCGTGGAGATGAAGAAAGGAATGGAGAGCAATGACAAGGGTAAATATGTGGGTAAAACTAAATGAATATTGATGATATGTAAGAAAATCACAATAATGTCTTGTCAGGCTTAAAATACATGGAATGATGGGGCGCCTGGGTGGCTCAGTCGGTAGAGTCCTGACTCTTGGTTTCGGCTGAGGTCATGATCTCAGGGTCGTGGGATCAAGCCTGGTGTTGGGCTTGGCTCTCAGCGCTGAGTCTGCTTGAGATTCTATCTGTCCCCTCCCTCTACCCCTCCCCCTCCCCCTGCCTCAAATAAATAAATGAAATCTTTAAAAAATATATACGTGGAATTAAAATTCATGACACAACGGTAGGAGGGCGGTCATGGAGTTAATGTGTTCCGAAGTCTTTGCCTTGTCCTGGAAATGGTAAACTAGTAACTTATATTAAACTTCAGTAAGTCAAGGGGTCATATTGTATGAGCCCTGAAAGCAATAATAAAAGATTATATAACTAACAAGCCAAATGGAATGGAATAATAAAAAGTATTTACAAAGCAAGAAAGGAGGAAAAGGGAACATAAAACAAGTGAAACAAATAAAAGACAAACAGTGACATGGTGGATTTTTAGTAATTTCATTAAATATAAATAGGCTAAATGCTCCAATTAAAATCAAAGGTGGTTGGGGCGCCTGGGTGGCACAGCGGTTGGGCGTCTGCCTTCGGCTCAGGGCGTGATCCCGGCGTTATGGGATCAAGCCCCACATCAGGCTCCTCTGCTGGGAGCCTGCTTCTTCCTCTCCCACTCCCCCTGCTTGTGTTCCCTCTCTCGCTGGCTGTCTCTGTCAAATAAATAAATAAAATCTTTAAAAAAAAAATAAATAAAAATAAATAAAATCAAAGGTGGTCAACCTGGATTTTTTTTAAAGGAAGGCTGACTGGGGGGCATGCACCCTCTTGCCCGACTCCTCTTAGCCTTAACCCTTTTAATATTTGGGATGCTGACCTGATAGTTGGAGCTGCAGTGGTCATCTTGCAACCACGCAGCTCTCTCTAGAAGCTGTGGGCAAAGGATGAAGAAACAGAAAGATAAAAGGAGCCTGAGACACCAAAGATCCTGAGAGGTACCGTAACACCCTAGGTGACCCACCACCTCCGGATTTCATGTTTTGTGACAGAAAAGTAAATCCCTAACTTCTCCCACTCAGTAGGTTGCCTCTTCATTTTGTAGATGGTTTCCTTTGCTGTGCAAACCTCCTTATTTGGCTGTAGTCCCAATAGTTTATTTTTGCTCTTGTTTCCCTTGACTGAGGAGACAGAGCTAGAAAAATGTAACTAATGCCAATGTCCAGGAGATTACTGCCTATGTTTTATTCTAGGAGTTTTACGGTTTCAGGTCTCATATTTAGGTATTTAATCCATCTTGATTTTATTTTTGTGTGTGGGTGTAAGAAAGTGGTCCAATTTCATTCTTTTGCATGTGGCTGTCCAGTTTGCCCAACACCTTTTGTTGAAGAAACTGTCTTTTCCTCATTGTATATTCTTGCCTCCTTTGTCATAGATTCATTGACCATATATGCATGGGCTTATTTCTGGGGTCTCTATTCTGTTCAGTTGATCTATGTGTTTATTTTTGTGCCAGAAGAAAAAGGAACCCTCATGCACTCTTCGTTGGTGAGAATGTAAATTGGCACAGCCACTTTGGAAAACAGTATGGAGGTTCCTCAAAAATTAGAAGTACCATGTGATCCAGAAATTCCACTACTGGGTATTTACCCAAAGAAAACGAAAACACTAATTTGAAAAGATATATGCACCTTGTGTTTACCGTGGCGTTTTAAAAAAAGATTTATACAATTTATTTATTTGAGAGTAAGAGAGCTTGTGTGCTCCTATGCATGCATAAGCAGTGGGGGGATAGGGGGCAGAGGGAGAAGCAGACCCACTGAGCAAGGAGCCCCATGCAGGGCTTGATCCCAGGACCCTGAGATCATAACCTGAGCCAAAGGCAGACACGTAACCTACTGAGCCACCCAGGTTCCCCCCGGCATTTTCTTTTACAATAGCCAAGTTATGGAAGCAACCCAAGTATCCATCCATAGATGAATGGATAAAGAAGATGTGATATACACACACAACGGAATATTACTCAGCCATAAAAAAGAATGAAATCTTGCCCTTGTGACAACATGGATGGACCTAGAGGGTGTTATGCTAAGTGAAATAAGTAGATAAAGATAAATACCATACGATTTCACTTATATGTGGAATCTAAACAAGCAACCAAAAACCAGAAACAGAAATAGAATCATAAAACAGAGGATAAACTGGTTGTTGACAGAGGGGAAGGGGTTAGGGGGATGGCTGAAATATGTGAAAGAAATTAAGAGGTGCAAACCTCCAGTTATAAAATAAATAACTCGAGAGGATGAAGAGTAGGGCATAGGGAATATAACCAAAGATAGTGTAGTAATGCTGTATGGTGACAGATGGACTGCACTTACCATGGGGAGCATAGGGCACCGTACAGAATCGTCAAGTCACTGTGAATGTCGTACACCTGAACCAATATAACACTGTATTTCAACTGTACTTCAATAAAAATAAAATAAAATAAATCCCTAACTTGTTTAAGCCACTCTTTGTATGGTGTCTAACACTCACACCTAAGTACAATCCCTGATACACAAGGTTTAGGACATTACATCTGCAAAACTCACTCAATGTCAGATACTAACCTTAAACCAATTAAACCCACTGGACTGTGTACCATGTAAAGCCTCTAACGAGCACAGTGTGACCTCACTCTAAGAGCAGAGGCCACTTAGACCAATTAGACCTCAGGGGAGTTAAATGGACTGAAACCAGTCCCACAAATACCCCATAAGTGCTCATCTTACAACCAGAGGGATGTTGCTATCGTGCTTTATAAGCAACTGAAATGAGTTGCAGGAGGTGCGATTTCCTGTAGGCAGCCAACAATTATAAAACAATACGGATCTTGCCATGGCAAGAACAAACGTCCACGAGTTTATTCCATTCATTCAACAGTAGTTACACAGCACCCACCCTGTGCCAAATGTGGCTCTAGCCATCAGGGATACAGCAAGGAACAAAACATGAAACTCCCCAGCCCAGCGCAGTTTGCATGCTAGTGAGGGAGACACACAATAAGCAAATACATAAGAGAGATTAATTGCACGTAGAAAGGCAAAAAGTTAATGCAGGCAAAGTGGAAGGAAGAGAACAGGGAATGAGGTAGGTTGCGATTTAGATGATGATTCTTTAGTACGATCGGGGAAGGTCATACTGGAAGATGATATTTGATAAGAGAACTGAAGGGAGTGAGTGGGGGACAAATAACAAGGTAAAAAATGTTTCAATCAGCTTGGGCCAAAGCAAGAGGAAAGATTCAGGAGGGATATAACTTGTCCTCATGAATGGCTTTGGCCCAGGGTGTTGTGGCTGCAGAACTGCCCTTGAGTCTTAGCGAGGGGGAAGGTGGCAGGTGGGAGGTCCCACTGCTACCTGGTGTGAGGTGAGAATTTAGAGAACTGCTCTGTGGAGAGGGTATTACTCCGTGCACATCCTGGATACCATTACAAAGAATGTTCTATTTCATGCTCCCAACAACCCTCTGTCCAAGTTAGGCTCTGTTGCGATGCTGGTTTTACAGAAGAGGAGAGGCAGGCTTGTCTTTTTGTCCAAGGTGGCAAAGCACGTGAGTGCAGGGGGAGGCTTGCTGAGTTGCTGCCATCAGCACTGCACGGGCGCACCCCTCCACCTCCAGGAAATGTCGTCAGGGTGACATGCAGGAAAAGCAGGGGCTGAAGGCAGCGTGGAAGGAAAGGAAAGGGAAAGGAGACCCAGAAGACTTGCCTCCCCCTCCCACGTTGGAAGGCCTGGGCTGAGCCTGTCCCTCATCTCCTGACTGTGGCATTGATAGGGGTTTGGGGGGCCCTGGGGGCAGTGGCAGCAGAGGTGCAAGGGACAACTGGCCAGGTCTCAGCATTAAGGGCTTCCCAGCTGCAGAGATCAGGGGCTTTGCTCTTAGCTCTGCCATACCCCACCCCTGCACCCCACTCCTCCATCCCTACCACTACGCTGGACCTTCCTCCCTTGGCCAGTTGTTCCTCACTGAGATGAGACGGCTTTCTTGGCAGCACCTTTATAGGACCCTGACCCCAAAGGAGGGGTCTGGAATGTACAGGGGACATTACCTCTCCTGGGGAGAATTTACGGGAGGTCTCTGTCTATCTTCCTGCCTTCTCCTTCCTGCGGCCAATGTACCTATGTTCCCTCTGGCCTCAGAGGAAACTCTCCTTGTGCCTCTCCAGGGTCACTCCTTTATCCCAGTGCTGGTTTTCATGTCTCCTCCACCAGCAGCCACTCTGGATCTGGGCTGCGGTTAGAGAAGGGTTTGCCAAAAGGATATGAAAAAGCAGACCAGGCAGCCAAGACCCACTGGGCTTCCAACAGAGTTTAAGCAAGGGCTAACCTAAATGTGGGCTGCGCTGCCCCTGTTTCCAGCTCTAGAGCTCTCTTATTTTCCACCAGGATGATAGACTCTATACTGTGATTTGCCCACGCCTGATACCTCCTAAGATCAGTCTCATTTCTTTTAGACTGTCTTTGCTTATATGGGTGCCTCAAACAAATACAGGGTTTCTTTCCTGCAGGGCTTTTTAGGCGCTTCATACGGGTTGCTGCCATTGTGAATCTCTAAGAGAAGAACCCTGTTTATGGAATCTCTCTAGCACATCTGACCACAGGTTTCGGGGAGCAGCTCACAGGGCAGCACCCACACAGCACACCATGAGAGCTTCTGCACAAAATAAGCCAGATAGTATGATGCCTTCCCAGTGACTCCAGTGCCCTGCGCAAACAACAGAACTGTTCAATGGGGCTGAAAGGTCATTGCTCTGCCCTCAGGAGGCAGTCAGGTTGGGCGTGGGAGAGGCGATGTTCTCCCGGCCATCCCCTTCTGTGAATGCACGGAGAGGAAAGGGGCAAGGGTGGAAGGGAGCCTTGTCCTTGTCCTGGATACCCAGGTTCGGTGAAGGTAGGGTGGCATCGAAATGGCGTACCACATGCCTCCTGGAGCCCCGGCTCAGCCCCTGGACCTCTAAATCCCCTCTTGTTGAAAGAGCCTCAAGTCTTCTTTGCAAGGTCTTGGTGGCAGCCCTGCGGTACCAGGGTAGCAGAGTACCATGTGTCCTCTAAAGGCCGGCCAGCCGTCACAGAAGCACCCGGACTCCAGGCTCACCCTGCGCCACTGTTTGGGAACCCAGCTCACAGCAGGGAAAGCAAGCCCTGAAGTCGTAGGACCAGTTGAACAACCCTGCGCTTGCCAGCTTCCTGCCCCCAAGTGCCCACACCAGTCCCGACAAGGTCTGGAATGAGCCTCCTCAGTGAGAAAAATCAAGAGGAGGCTGAGTCCAACCAAATGGGGAGGAGAGAGTGCGCCTTCACCCTGGCTCTGCTCCAAACCTGCCTACTGGGCAGGAAAGAGAGGGAAGGAGGAAACCTGACCCCTCAGCAAAAGAAGTCAGGAGAGGAGAAAGCAGGAGAGGGATGTCAACAAAATTCTGGAAAATGGAATGCGGACAGATGAGGGTTTAGCTTTCTCCCCACAGTTGAGTGTTTGGGGAGGGGAAGAAGCAAGCTCAGCAGAGCCTCGGATAATCTTAGCAAATGGAGCCACTGGCCACATCCAAGTCCGGGGCGAGGGTGAGGCTGAAACCAGGTGGGCTGGTTGAAGGCTTTATGAAGAGGAGGTCCCCTCCCTTGCCACATGAGAAGATCAGCATCTTGTTCTGTACCGCTCTCCTCCCTCCACCTCTGCTGCCAAACCCAAGAGACCGAAGGTGGTGTGTTGGGGGGAGGGGTCTGGCGTAGCCCATTCCTCCCAACCCCCTTCTGCTTCCCCTCCCTGTTCTGCTCTCAAAACACTGGCTGCCAGGCAGGAGATTCCGAGGGTCCTTCATGGGAAACTGGCCGAGGGAAATGACCTACATAGTCTGCTATTTGGGGGTCCCCATCATCAAAGCCAGAACCTTATCCCATCCTTTTTTTGTGAGACTCTCCGAGAAACCAGCTCTGCATCCACAGATGCCTCCTTCTTAAATAGGACCAGACAGCCAAGAATCAAAGTCATTTGAGGGAAGCCTTAACTACGAGAAACAGAGACCAAAACAAACAAACAGAAAAAATGAACTCCAAGGAAACAGAGATAATGTGAAGATTGGAATAAGAAAACAATTTTCATTATAATTACTACTCCCAGAGAGATAGGAGAAGATAATTAATTCATGAAACAAGATGATATTATAAAAGGGAACACTGGATTAAAAAGAGCTCTTGAAAATTAAAAATGATAGCAAAAATATAGAAGGGTTGAAATTTCCCAGAAAAATAAAAGATAACGGGGGGGGGGGGATCACTTAAAATTTAGAGAATTGTTTTGGGAGTTCTAACATCCAAATAACTGGAGTTCCAAAAAAGAGAGCAGTTACGCTGGAGAACAGTAACAACAAAGCCATGGGGGAAACTACTCAGCACTTAGGGACATGAGGTGCCAGACTGCAGGGCCCACAAAGGGTGCAGGACAAAGGACAAAAACATATCAAGGCACAACACTGGGAAATTTCAGAACACCAGACATGCAGAAAAAAATCCTCAAAGCTGGGCACCTGGGTGGCTCAGTTGGTTAAGCATATGCCTTAGGCTCAGGTCATAATCTCAGGGTCCTGGGATCAAGCCCTGCATTGAGCCCCGCATCAGGCTCTCTGCTCAGCGGGGAGCCTGCTTCTCCCTCTCCCTCTGCCTGCCAGTCCCCCTGCTGGTGCATGCTCTCTCTCTCTCTCTCTCTGTCAAACAAATAAATAAAATCTTAAAAAGAAAGAAAAAGAAAGAAAGAAAGAAAGAAAGAAAGAAAGAAAGAAAGAAAGAAAGAAAGAAAGAAAGAAAGAAAATCCTCAAAGCTTCCAGAGCAAGAGAAAAACAGTTTAAATCCAGGGATCAGCAATTAGAATCACATCATTGTTCTCAAGGGCAACAAGGGAAGCAAGAAGACAATGAAGCAACCCTTTCCAATACAGACAGAAATGATTTCTAACCCAGAGTTTTATACCCAGCCAAGTAACAATGCCGGATGAGGGTAGAATGAAAAGGTTTTAATACACGAAAGATTTTCCCCCTCCCACAAATCCGTTCTTAGGAAACTACTGGAAGATAAAGACAAGGAATCTGGGAAACAGGGAAGCAAACAGACGAGAAGTGGGAGAAGGGCCTGTGATGGAGATGAAGGGAGGTCTCAAGATGAAAGCTGTTCGGTGAGACCAGACAGCAACCCCTCCCAGCTCACCAGAAGGGAAGCCGGAGACCAAACGGCCCGGACGCAGCAGCCCACCACAGGCATGGAGTGGAATTTTAGGAGTCTGTCTATCCACTTGGGCACAAGTTAATGCTAAATATACAGCACACCAAGCAAATGAAGAAGAAGGCAGATATTTAACTCCAGTAAAAACAAAAGGTGTGTAAGGAGCATGGCACAGCATGTGTTCAGCTATTAATACTATTTAAATAGTCACAATAATAGAAACACTGAATAGTAATTCAACCAAAAAATGGCATGCGGCCACATCAAGAGAATGGAGGAAGAGGGGCACCTGGCTGGCTCAGTCAGTGAAGCATGTGACTCTTGATCTCTGGGTTGTGAGTTCGAGCCCCATGTTGGGCATAGAGGTTACTTAAAAATTAAATCTTTAAAAAAAAATTTTTTTTAAAAAGAGGGAATGGAGGAAGAGAAATGTGCATGTGTATAAGTGTGTGTATGTGTGTGTGTGTATGGAGTGTGGTGTGTAAGAGAGCTATATGCTAATCTTTCCTAGTAGGAAATAGTAGATAATACCTAAAACAGAAACACCATGAAATACAGGGCACTGCTTTTTACATTATACTGCTCTCTGACTTTTTAATTTTTTTCTTTTTTATTGAGGTATAGTTGCAATAATAAACTACACCTATTTAAAGTACACAATTTGATGTTTTGGCATATATACAGCACAAAGGGTCCCCTTGTGATCCCTCCTTCCCAGGATTACTCCTGGAGAAGGACATATGGGTGGCTGGAGCTCAGTGGCTCAACATTTCCTGCTTCTGTTTTAGTGAACGAGGGAGTCTGTGCTTCTAGTGCAAGTTCCCCATATGCCAGCCTGGGGAAGACACTCACAGTCCATCTTGGCCTTCAGCTCAAGAAGCACCTCCTCCAGGAAGCCTGCCATGACACCCTCCCTGTGTGTATAGTACCTTCTTTCAAGGTGGAGCTGTCCGCTCTCTAGTGTACTACCCTCCTTCTCCCCTGCACCCAGTGACCTGTGCATGTGCAAGCAGGGAGACCTCCTTCCATTCACAGGGCCTGGCTCAGAGCAGGTGCTCAGGAAATTGTAGAATGAATATATGAGATGCAAAAAAGAAATGCATGGAAAGATGAATAGGTGAGTAAATGCAAGGTATTTCCCCATCGTCGATGATTTAAGGTTGTTTTGTTAAAGATGGGTGGTATCTCCTTAAGGACCATGCAAAAGCCCAGGAGAGGCTGAAATAGGAGGAAAGCTCAGAAACACAACTGGAGCTATTCACCCATTCTTGGAGGAGCCTGGGAGACACCCGTCCCCTTTATGAAACCCTGTTCCAAACAACCCCCCATCGACCCTTCTCAAGTATCCAGGACTCACCTTGGGAGCCCTGGGAGGAGCTAACTGAAGAAGCTGGAGATGAGGTTCACTAGGGGGCACCCTTTCATCACACTGGCCCTGCCCCAAAGGCCACAGAAACTTGCCCTGGGCTCTTTTCTACAAGGACCCTGCAAGGCCGCGGGGCGGGGGTTTGGAGGAGGCTCTTTACGTGCCCTGCAGCCTCTTGCCAGTAACAGAGAGGGTCTTCCCAAGTAGCAGCAGCGCGTCCACCAAACCGGGACCCACTCAGTACAAGGCAGCTTTGCAGAAAAGGCAGGACTTTGGGGTCACATCAATGTTTCAGAAAGATCTTCCCTTCTTTACTGCCTTGAACGTGCCAGTTCTTAGATCCCCAGCCCCAGCATGACAGCTGCTCAGGTAAGAATAAACTGAAGGGTACACTCTTGTGGTTTATCTGCTTATTCACAGGACTGAGGACTGTGGAGATTCTGGGCTGTTATAGCCCCAGAGCAGGCGGAGGAAATGGGAGCAGTGTTCAGAGCTCCCTCCCCAGTGTGGGACCGCACCACCTGCAGGAATCATTCCAGCCTTGGGCTTGCGGGAACATCAGAAGTCGGGGGGGGGGGGGGCACAAAGGAAGACTAGAAGACTAGGAAGAGCTCAAGTGATATGTGCAAAGCCTGGAAAGTCAGGGCTCCTTCATTTTTTAGGACAGCACTCTCTTACCTCAACCACTGTGGGGCTTAATTTCAACATTGCTCCTAGTCTGGAGGAATTACTTACCCAAACACACAGACTCCGTGAGGCAACCCATGCCTGATGGCGATTCTGGGCTGATACCTGGAGTGGAAGGGAAGGGAGTGGTAGGAGAGGATTGGGGAAAAAACCTGGATGGGGAGGGCACAGAGAAGGGGGAATGCGGAAGAACAAGGAGAAGAAGGCTCTTAGCTTGGCTCTTGGAACTGGAGCATTGGAACTCCCATCCCCATGTCTAGGTTCTTCCTGTGAATTTGCTACCCACTCCTGATTCTGGTGGGCTTCCTGTTTCCCATAACCTGCCCCAGTAAGTGTCCAGGGGAGGCTGGAAGGGAGAATTCACAACCAGCAGACTCTTCCTTTGATGTTGCCACCTGGACCCTGGAGCCCCTACTCCACCAATCAACGATTTGGGAAATGAGGAGACCATTGTCTTTCCAGCTCCACGGTGGTTACAGCCCAGCTCAAAACCCGCCTTCATATCCCTGTCGGGTACAGCAGGACACATTGCCAGACTGAGGCATATCACAGGCACAGACCCAAGCCTGCGCCCGGGTCTAGGCTAAGGAGGATCCCTTGCTGAGCCCCGTATACGCCCATGATGCAACCACACCCCTAGGAGCTGAACTCTCCAGAGCAAAGGCATCAAGACCGGCTTACCTGAGAACTGGGTCACCTCTGCATCTTTC
Source organism: Ursus arctos (assembly GCF_023065955.2). Taxonomy (NCBI): domain Eukaryota; kingdom Metazoa; phylum Chordata; class Mammalia; order Carnivora; family Ursidae; genus Ursus; species Ursus arctos. The sequence goes on from NW_026622875.1 coordinate 27,656,706, forward strand.
CTGGGCAAGATTCCAGAACCAGTCAGCCACACTGTCATCTGGGAAGAATCATTACCAGCAGGGGGAGGGGTGTAAGAGTGAAGGGGACAAGATAGGAGGAGAGGGACAAAGCTGGGGGGAAGAAATCACCGGCTCACTAGCTGAGCCTCTCCTCCCCTCCTCTAAGTGAAGATGTATGTACTAGCTGGCTGGCCAACCCGGTGCCCACCAGCGCACACCTGCCTCTGGCACTCCTGAGCCGTGGTGACCCTTTCACCCAACCACCTTGCACAGCCGGTGTGGCAACCTGCTCAGGCAGACTTCACTGAGGCCCCTGGCTCTGCCCTGCCTGGGAGGCCCTGCCCTCCGTCCTTCTTACAGAGAGAAGGAGAAGAGAAGGAGAAGGAGAAAGAGAAGAGGAAGAAGAGGAAGAAGGAGAAGGTGAATGTGGAGGGGAGGAGGGGGAGGAGAAAGCAATGTGTATACATTTTCCACCCAGGTTTTGGGATTCCTCCCCCTTCCTGCTGCTCTGGGACACAGAGGTGAGTACTCACAGAGGCCCGTCCAGATCTGCAGCAGGGATGTACGTCCTTGACTCTAGCAGCCTTGAGTAGCCCCCCCTTTTTAAAAAGATTTTATTTATTTATTTGACAGAGATAGAGACAGCCAGCAAGAGAGGGAACACAGCAGGGGCACTGGGAGAGGAAGAAGCAGGCTCCTAGCGGAGGAGCCTGATGTGGGGCTTGATCCCAGAACGCCAGGATCACGCCCTGAGCCGAAGGCAGACACTTAAAGACTGCGCCACCCAGGCGCCCCTGAGCAGCCCCTTTCTTCAACCATTTCAAGAATGTTTGTCAAGCATTTTGTCAGGTGCCCCCCTCCAAGTGTCCCTGAGAGATGGGACTGTACCATATGACCTTTCCCCTGATTTTGCAACCCCAGAGTGCACGTGTCCCTGCCTACTCTCAGACCTCCACCAAGTGTCTCCAAGAATGCTGTCCACAGGGTAAGGCCATCTGAGGACCTCTTCTTCTCTCTTCCTTTTCATTTCTAAAATTTCTACCAAGTGTATCTAGTTGGGACAGTGGCATATTGGCCTTAGCTTCTCTTTGTAAGATGGGCCTTGGATGGACAAATATCCCTTAGCTTGGCATAAATGACTTATTTTCTCATTTGTCTCAGAGCCAGTCATTATTTGTAATGCAATATTTGGCTAACGAGTAAATCACACACACATACACACATTTTTGGGGAGGGATTTATTAAAAATTAACAATGTCCCTGGCTAGCAAATAGCTCTTTGAACTTACAAAGTTTTCTTGTCCCTGGTCTCTCCAGCAAATCTGGGACTTGTGAACTCCATGGTGAGGGAAGGAGCAGAGGACCCTACTGAGGGGTAGGACTGAGCCTTGACTCTCCCAGTGGACAGGGGCATGAGTCCCCACATGCAGATTTGGGAGGCCCGGTGTGGTCAGGGCTCTGGAACCGCACCTGGAACTGTGGGCATAGAGAAGAAAGGCGGGGGCGGGGGGGCGGTAAGGGCAGGTGGGCACAGTGTGTCTGAAAAGGTGTGTGCCGGCACAGATGGACCAGCCCAGTGGATAGTGGGGGAGTTAAGGGTCCTAAGGAGAGAGGAAAGCACTTCATCCGATGAAGAAGAGCGCGAGCAACAGAGGTAGACGTCAGGGAAGGCCCCTGACCGGCAGGGGTGTAGGGGGAACAGAGAGACTGGAAGGGAGAGAGGAGGGTTCCCAGGGTCTGCCCCGTCACTCTACAGGGAGCCTGGATCCTGGTGGCAACGGAAGGGTTTTGAGAATGAAAAACTGAGCAGCCAATGGTTACCTGGCGTCATCACTTCTGCTCTGTGTGACCCTGGGGCAAGCTAATTAACCTCCCCGAGCCTTGGTTTCCTCATTTATAACACAGGGATGATAACAGAACTCCCTGGGAGGATGATCTGGGAGGGCTGACAGGAATGACGAGGCGAAAAGCGGGTGGTGGCTCACCGTGCGCTCTGCGGAAATTTAGGGGTGCCCATTAGTACCTTTTTCCGGAAGAGTCGGACAGAGCGCCTGGCGGCGGGTGATTCAGTTGCTTATAGGTGGATCAAATTAACCGGAAGATTTTCAACCCAGATTCACACTTCCTGTGGAGACAGGCCCTAAAAGAGCGGTCGAAGGTGTTTGTAAACAATACCAGGGCAATTCAAAGGTTGCCGTCGGCGGTGAAAGCAGTGGGGGTTAGGGAAGAGACTGGAGCTGGAAGCAGTCTCCTCTGCGCCCGGGGTAGGGTTCAAGCCAGGCTGGTGTGGACATCTTTGCAGTCTTCCTCCCCTTGTGTACACACACACACACACACACACACACACACACACACACACACACCAGCCCCTCTCCCGCAGCAAACCCAGAACCCCTCAGGGACACACGATTGTCCATCTTCGGGTGTAGTCCCGCGGATAGGAATGAAGGAGTGAGTGGATGGAGGGGAAGGGTTTGGGGGACGGTAATGGCCGAGGGGATTCGTCCCCAGCAGCCCCGAAGGCAGAGCGTGGCGCTGGGGTAGGGAGGCGGGAGAGGCGCAGCGCGTCCTGGAGGGCTCCGAGCCGCCCGGGAACCGAGCTCAGGGGCCGGGTACCCGGCCCGCAGCGCCGCCTCCCGGGAGGAAGGCGGGGGCCGGGAGGAGGGAGCGGGAGGAGGCGGAGGGCGGCGGAGGGCGGAGGAGGGCGGCGCGCTGAGAGGTTATTTGTGGTTCGCTTTGATCCCGAGGGGGAACCTGAAACTCTCACATTCCTGGCATAGCAGCCGCCTCCGGCGCGGGCCGACCCTGGGGCTGCGCGCTGGGGCCCGAGCGGCCAGAGCGTCGGCGCCACCGCCGAGTGCACACCTCCGCCGCCTAGCTGAGCCGAGCCGGGCCGGGCCGGGTCGTCGGGTCTGACTACGCCGAGCACCCGCGGGCCGCCGCGGTAAGGAAGGCGGCTTGGGCGCTTCGGGGAGCGCGCGGGCCGGGAGAGACGCGTCCAGCCGGAGCCAGAGCCCCGCGCAGCCCGCCCTTTTCCGGGAGCGGGAGCCCGACGCACCAAGCGTCCTCAGGGTGAAGTGCGCCCTTTCGAGGAAGCCGCAACGGCGGCCCGGGGCAGTTCCTCGCTGCCGGCGCCGCGCGGTGCGCCTGGGTCGGGGGCTCTGGCTGGCGCGCCGGTCCCCTGGGGCGGGGGGAGGGGGCAGCCTCTGGGGAGAGCCGGGTCCTCTGTTTTGCGTCGTGGGCTGGGGAGAGGGGCGCGGAACAGGGCAGGAGGCGCCGCTTCGAGTTCAAGTTGCAGGGCCCTGGGGTTGAACTGGTTAAGTGGGGATTACAGGTGTCTTTGCCCCCAACTAGTCCAAGAATTCCTCTTTGTCTTCCTTGGAAAATCCTCTCTGTAGCCACGGAATGGCTCTCACTTAGAAAGAATGCAGCCGGCCGTCCAGCCCGGTGACGTCAGCGTTGGAGCATTTGGAAAACAAAGAGGGCTCGGGAGGCTGGGAGGGAGGCGGACCCGCGACGCTTAAGACCTCCGTGGGCTACCGGCTACCCTCGCCTGCTCGCTTTAGGCGCACCGGCGGCCTCTGGGTGTTCGTGGTCGGCTTGGAGTCCGGGTAGGGCGGGATCCCGGGCTGGCATGCAATCTGATTTAGAGACCTTTGCTTGGATTCCTTAGGCGAGCGTGAGCCCCAGCGAGAGCCGGAGTTGCGAGCTTACTTAGGAAGGGGTGGCGGTGGTTGCAGGGAGCCGGGTGCGCTGGTGCAGCAAAGGTGCATGGCCGGGGTGGTGGTCCCAGATTTTAGTAACGGCTCAGCCGAAAGAATGTGCATCTGAGGGGTCTGACGAGGACAGAGAGGCCCCGGAGGTGTTCCCCGCTCCCAGGCGCATTGCTGCTGGAGGAGACCAGGAATCTGTCCAGAAAACTCTGCATTCCCCCCCCCCCAACTCCGTCGTTCTCAGCAGGAGTCAGCCCAGACGGATTATTTTAGGAAATTCCCCGCGGATGAAACTCTAGGGCGAACTGATTGCAGTTTGTTTTGCCTCTGGTAACTCTGGAGTCTTGCACCTCCACACCTACTCTGTGTAGGGAGAGAGGTGACAGGATTGGGTGTCAAGAAGGATGGGTACAGAGATGCCTTTCAGACGCATCTCCCTCTCCTCATTTCTGGGCAGCCAGGAGGAAGGAGGAGATTGCCAATGGCTGCTCTGCCAACCTTCTGAACCCGGAATGCAGCAGGGCCCTGGGGCTGGTTTTGTGGCAGAGGAGGGGCCACATTCTCCCCACTCCCCTCCCCCCTGACATGAGGACCTTTGGAGATGTGGGTTCTGTTTGGTTTTCCCTATATCTAGTTTGGAGGTTTGTGTTGGAGGAGGCGGTGGGAAGGAAGCCGGGTGAGGTGGGCAGCTTTCCAGGACATGAGCTGCTGAGAGCCCAAGCTCAGAAGGGAATACCTTCCTCGGGAGATAGGCCTGAACTTTAGGCTTCCAGCCCCCAGCCTCAGCTCCCTCTAGCCAAGAGCCTCTCCCTTGCTCCCTTCCTCCAGTTGGCTCAGATCTGTGTTACTGATGTCAAGATGCTGAGTGCCCAGCCCCTCTTTGGCAGAGGACCTTCGGGGTCTTTTCTAAGTAGCAAGTGTGTGTGTAGGAGGGACAGTCATACAATCAAAGACATGGTGCCATCCTCTGTTTTTCCTGGAGCACCCATGCAGTGGCCGTGAGCACACAGACACATAAACCTTGATGGGTGGCCTCTTTTTGCCTCATTTCACAAAACCATGGTTCTGTTGTAGCCTCTCTCCTCTCATCCCTTCTTCACTAAACCAGATGCATTTTTTCCTTCTTCCTGTTCACCTTGCAGAGTGACTGCCAAGGTCATTCCGTGACAGCGAGGATTCCGCATGGTGAAGGGGGTAGAGAGGGTGGTGAGTTAACTGTGCCAAGGCTAGGGCTCAGGCATGCTGCACTGCATTCGGGGCTGTTTGCCCGGGGTTTCTACTAGGCTGGACTCACTCTTTATCACCTGCCAATAAACTGGGGCCCTGTCTACCCCTGGGCTGGCCCGCTCAGTGGTTAGAGCTGAGCTACCCCTGCCCTGGAGTCCCTCATCAGCCTTTTCTATGGGAAGCTGACTGCAGAAGGCTGTGGTTCCTGGGTGGGTGATGACCTTCGAAGTCACTGGTGTCTTTCTTTAGGCCTAGTAAGGCTCCGTGACTATGACTGTAATGGCAATCCTTTGCCAAGGATTTACAGTGCCCCAGGAGCTCAGCGGCCATTGCCTTATTGAATTTTCAACTCCATGAGGCAAGCATTATTCTTTACATTTTTCCGATGGAGAAACCGTCTCACAGGTTAGGTAACGTGCCTTAATCAGTAGGTGGCAGCATTGGCAATTGAGCCCAGGCTTGTGTGATGCCCCCCCCCCCCCAGCCTGGCTCTTTACCACTGTGCTTGGGACCACACTGTAATGGAAAGTACCCCCGGTCCTCTTTCCCATGTGCCCCCCCTCATTGAGCTTCTTTCTGTCCTCCCAGGTGCCCTGGGGGCAGGTGCCACCAGCCATTGTCCAGGCGGGTGTGTGCCAGCCAAGGAAGCATGAGGACGCTGGAAGACTCCTCTGGGACAGTCCTGCACCGTCTCATCCAGGAGCAGTTGCGCTATGGCAACCTGACTGAGACCCGCACGCTGCTGGCCATCCAACAGCAGGCCCTGCGGGGTGGGGCCGGGGTCGGGGGCACCGGGAGCCCCCAAGCCTCCGTGGAGATCCTGGCACCCGAGGACACTCAGGCGCTGCAGCAAGCCACAAGGCAGGAACCCCAGGGCCAGGAGCACCAGGGCGGTGAGACGCACCTGGCAGAGAACACCCTCTACCGGCTGTGCCCACAGCCCAGCAAGGGTGAGGAGCTGCCCACCTATGAAGAAGCGAAAGCCCACTCGCAGTACTATGCGGCCCAGCAGGTGGGGCCCCGGCCACATGTCGGGGACCGGGATCCCCGAGGGGCCCCAGGAGGCAATCGGAGTCAGGATGAGGCCCTGCGGGAGCTGAGGCATGGGCATGTGCGCTCCCTGAGTGAACGGCTCCTGCAGCTGTCCCTGGAGAGGAACGGTGCCCGGGCCCCCAGCCACATGAGCTCCTCCCACAGCTTCCCGCAGCTGGCCCGCAATCAGCAGGGCCCTGCATCCAGGGGTCCCCCAGCCGAGGGCCCAGAGCCCCGTGGACCTCCGCCTCAGTACCCACACGTTATGCTAGCTCATGAGACTGCCACTGCTGTCACCGATCCACGGTACCGCACCCGCGGGAGCCCACACTTCCAGCATGCCGAAGTCAGGTAACTGCCCACCCTGGTCTTTCAAGCTCTTGACTTTTCTTCCAGTAGGGTTTTCCCCCGGGGTGGAGAGCCTCCAGACAAACCTTGCGCCAGGGCTGGTAAGCCCCAGAGAAAGGCCATTGATACCCCTCTCCTTCCCAAGAAGGAGGAGCTGATGCCTGGAGGAGAGCAGGACTTAGTCCACGTCACAGGAGAACTTACTGGTGTCTTTTGCTTTAATTTGGAGATGAATGCCACTGTGTGATTAGCTGTAGCAGTCAAGTAACTAGGGTTCCCAGGGGCTACCAGTTACAGTAGGGGGTTAAAGGTTAGGTTTTTGAAAGAACTTGCTAAAGACAAGGGTTGGGAATCATTGCCAAACTGTTTCCAAGCTAAGTAGGGAGAAGGTGGGACCTCCTTCTCTGGAGATTTTTAAGTCCAAGTGGACAGTCTGCTTTCTGTGATTAGTGGGAGGCAGTCCTAACTGGAGGCAGGAAGGACCAGATGGCCTCCTTAGAGACCTCTCCCTAACCTATACCAGGGCAGTAGCTGCCCTCTTGCTACTCTGCATTTCCTTTCCTGTTTTCCCATATGCTGCAGGTGGCTGGAGCCCCTAGTGGGAGAGGACTGGGGGTCCAGGCGAGCCCCTTTCTGGGGAGCCTTGGAAAAGGCTGCTGGGGAACATGGAGTTTGATTCTGAGTGTGAAGGAAAGCCTTTAGAGGATATGATTTGGCTGACCTCCTTAAAAAGGTCCCTCAGGCTGCAGGTAGAGAGAATAGATTCTGAGAGCAAGAATGGAAGCAGGAGACCAGGAGGAGACAGAAAGCCGAAAGGGTTTGCAGAAATACTGGTTCCTAGAAATGCGGCTCTGCCCCAGGCTTCTCCCTTGGTCCGACCCCTTCTGAGAAGCGGACACACCGCTCAGTTCACACACCGCATCTCCCCATGTGCTGGTCCAGGAAACCCCATAGAGGGGCCTGAGGATTTGCAGCCTCCTTTCCTCTGGAAGGCTCGAGGTCAGAGTCTGGTTCTCTTCATGCTTGCTGAGTCTTCATTTAGTCACCCGCTTTCCCACCATTGGGCCTTTTCCTGGGATAGATGCCTTTCCTTGCTCTCGAGAAACGAGTGACGCCATGGTGTTGGTATGGAGGAACCAGGGGATGGAGCCTTGTGGGTTTTCTCCAACCTCCACCTCTCGTGCCCCCTCCACCTTAGCTCCTTCCTCAGAGCTTGGTCAGGGAGAGTTTCGGAAGCTGAGTCGTGGGTTTCTTCTTTGGGAGCAGCCTTATTGAACCCTGTCAGGAAAAGATAATATCGTGGAAAGGAAGTAGACCACAGGAGAACAAAAAAGGGAGGGAGGGGAGGGGCAGAACAGGGGAAGGGAGAGCAAGTGTGAAGGGAAAGGAGACTCTATTCTTTCTCAGAGCTAAGTCATCCCCAAAGAATGCCAGTTGTGTCTGCCTGGACCGGTGCAGGGGGGAGAAAGTTCATGAAGCAACCCCGAGAATGCCACATTTAGCAGTGCAGGGAGAGTTCGCACATTCCAGTGGGGACCCTCTGCTCAGCCCTGGCTGGTAGCTCTGCCTTAGACAGTGAGAGCAATAGATCTGTCCAGCCTTTCGTTTCAGCTGATCACATAAGGATTGTTCATTGGGAACTTGGGGGAGGGACTTTTCTTTTAGCCTAGGGTCCTCGGGAGCAGGGGAGAGGAGACTATGGGGGAGGGCATAAGTGCTGAGGTGATGGACCCACGAGTGGAATTCAACTCTCATGGAGCTCCTGGGACTTGGAAAATTCCTGGCGTAACGGAGGCAGTCTGTTCTTTTACACTTGGAGTCACAAGGCCCCAGAAAGGCTCTGTGACCAGCCTCCACCCGCGTACCTCTTGCTCTTTGCTCTGTCCCTTAATGGGGCTCTGAGGGTGAGATTACAGCATCACTAGAGGCCAGTGGAACATTGTCCCTAAACTCGGGCTATTGCGGTGGTCCAGAGGTGGCCCCTGCGCCTAAGAAAACCCAGTGTGTGGGTCACATTTATTCCTTAAACAGACAGTAGGCTGCAGTTACCACTGGGAGAGGTAGAGGATGGGCCGCCGTTGTGGGAGCACGTGCTGTAGGCCCAGCATCCTGCCAGGCTTTGTGTAGGCCTGGCCAGCCCCTTGAGGCTGGAAATGCTGACCCTCCTGGAGCAGAGGCATGTCAGCACCCCGGGGATTTGAAAGCTGATTTTGTCAGGCTTTGGAGCTCAGACTCTTCCCCCGACATCTATGTCACCACTCTGCCCTTAGCCACACTACTCAAAAAATGTTTCTGCAACGGGTGACGGGGCCCGAAATAGGAGGGAGAAAAATGTGGGCGTGCTGCACTGGCAGGTGCTAGTGTAAGAGGCTTAGAACGGACACGGGGTAGCTGCTGGGGCCCAGCCACCAAGTGGCCCAGGGGCCTGGAAGGTTCTGTGCTCAGGCATGATTGATGTGGCCTCCAGACCCAAAAAGAACCTTCTGTGGATTAGAAAGGTCAAGCATGCATTGCTTAAGATGCCTTATTTAAGTACTGGTCGCTCCTAAGGTCCAGGACTACTCAGGCTGATCCCCAAGGCCTTGGCCACAGTGAGGCTGGGGGTGAAACAAGCATCCTGATGTTAACCCCTGCTAGCCCCACGCCCTTGGCCCTTGAGAGTCTTGAGTACACACAGTGTGGAAAAGGCCTTCCCCACTGGTCACTGCCCCATGTTGTGTGGAGACTCCCCAGTATGCCAGGGGGCTGGGCCACTCAGGGCTGCTCAGGGGTGGGAGCCATGGGGATCTGTACAGGCTCTGAACACCGTCTGTTCTGTTCCCCAGGATTCTGCAGGCCCAGGTGCCCCCTGTGTTCCTCCAGCAGCAACAGCAGTACCAGTACTTACAGCAGGCCCAGGAGCACACCCTGCTGCCACACCCAGCTGCTCTCAGCCATGGCCCCCTAGGCTCCCTCAGTCCACCTGAGGGAGAGGGGCCAGCAAGCACCCAGGCCTCCTCTGCCACCTCGGGCAGTGCCCACCTGGCCCAGATGGAGACGGTGCTAAGGGAGAATGCCAGGCTGCAGAGGGACAACGAGAGGCTGCAGAGGGAGCTGGAGAGCTCAGCAGAGAAGGCTGGCCGCATTGAGAAGGTAGGCCCTGCTGGGGCCTCAGAGGGGCGGGGTGGGGGAGAGCTGCTGCCCACCCCCTCATCCTTCCTGTGCCCTCCCTCACTGACTCTAGACAGCTGGGGAGCAGCCTCAAGGCCAGCAGAGCAGGCCTGGAGTGTGAGCAGTTGCTGGCCAGTGGTGATTAGAAAGAGCCCATTCACCAGCTCCCTGCACACCCTTCCCCTGCACACACACACACAGCCCCCCCCCGCAGACACCTCCCACAGAGAGGCCTTTGTGTCCCCCACACAACAGCAAGTCTGTTCTAGGCCAGCCCTGGCCAAAGAGAAAGCCCCTCCTCTTGGAAAAAACGAGCTACTTATTGGAATCATAGGCCAGCTCGGAGCACGTGCGGGACCTGCCAACAGCCAAGTGGGAGGGGCAGCTGGGGCCAGGCTGGCCCTCTGCAGTGGACGGCGATGGCCAGAGGAGGAAATACTCCAGCCAGAGGCAGCTCAGGCTGGGGGCTAGTGCCCCGTTCTTTTGTGAAGGTTTATCAGCTGTGTGTTCACAGCCATGGCAGGTGGCCTCGAGCCTCCTGTGGCGATCCTGTGTGTCCCAGATAGCTCAAACCCCCAGAACATGGCTGGAGTCTTTGTGCCCACTCCTGGCCCACTGGGCTCAGATTCTCAGTAGAAACTGGACAAAAGTAAAATGTTTCTTTCTGGACGTTGGGCGCAGGAAAGCTGTGTTGAGTCCCTCTGAGGCAGCTACTTCCAGAGTCCCTGGCCCTGGGTTCAGTCAGCATCGGGACCTTGGCACAACTGAGGGGACCCTTGCTTGCTGGTTCTAGTATCTGATTCATATTGGAGGCCACAAGCTTCTGACCGTCCCACTGTAGCCACCGGGATTTTTTGCTGTTGCCTTTATCCTCTCCTCTGTCACCCTTTCTGTTGGAGAGTAGCAGAGCAGCCTGGGCCTGTGGAGGGGACCCTGATGCCACACACTCTCTGGGATCTCTCCCCTTCCTTCAGCTCTCCTGTCTGCCTCTTGCAGCTGGAAAGTGAAATCCAGCGGCTCTCTGAGGCCCACGAGAGCCTGACGAGAGCCTCTTCCAAGCGGGAGGCCCTGGAGAAGACAATGCGGAACAAAATGGACAGTGAGATGAGGAGGCTGCAGGACTTCAACAGGGATCTTAGAGGTGAGAGAGGGCATGCAGGATGAGGGTGGTGAGCATCTGTGGAGGCCCTGATTCCTCTGGCCTAGGGAGGGACTCAGAACCTCTGCCCTCTGCAAAAATAAGTGTACATTGGCTCAACGGGGGCCAGTTTGAAACTCCTTGGGAGCCATCTTGACAGGGGGATGCTCATGTCTGTTCTGCACCTTGGAGACTCTCGTGGAACCCTCACCCATGTGGCCCAGAATGTACCCAGGGCTTCCCTCTCAGCCCGGCCCTGGTTTGGAGGGTGCAGCCCCACAGACGGGACCCCAGGGGACACCCGGGCAGGCAGCTTCACCTGAGACTTACACATCTTTCCTTAAAACATTTTTCCTTCATTTGAAACAGAGAGATTGGAATCTGCAAACCGCCGTCTGGCAACCAAGACCCAAGAGGCCCAGGCAGGAAGTCAGGACATGGTGGCCAAGCTGCTGGCTCAGAGTGAGTAGGGCTTCCGCTCAGGTGCCCGGACAGTTGTGCGGGTGGGGAGACCTTGGCAGGGGCTGTGGACACGGAGGATTGGCCCTCCTACCTGTCAAAGCAGTGCTTTGAGCACGGGATTGCTGAATGCCTCCGATGTGCCCGGCACTGGACTGTCCTGGCTGGGAGGGGTGGCTTCTGAGGAATAAGAGCTGGTTCTGTATTTACTGGATAGATGAGTGGATACAAGAGGGACAGCTGGGGTGCAGTGATTTGCTGAGCTGTGCTGCTGAGTCCCTACAGTATCCTTCAGAACTGGAGGTGCAGTGGGCCGTGGGGGAGGCCAGATAGCCCTGGAGGCAAATGGCAGCAGAGAGAAGTAGTTCCCCAGGGAGTTCCAGGCAGCAGAAAGGTGAGGGGGGCCCAGTTGGAATGTGAGAAGCTGGGGAGCATGATGCAACTGGGCCATAGCAAGGTGACCAAGTGGAGGTATCCACAGACAACCGGAAGTGGGTTCCTGGAGCTTAACCAGCAGTGCAGTCTGAAGAAGGGGTTTAGGAAGCTCCTCTCACAGGGGTGGTGGAAAGCTTCTGGAAGACAGTGGATGAATTCACTATTGACTAGTCTATTCAGTCATTTGTTCATTAGCAGAACCATGCTAAGCTGCTGTCAGGAATTGGGCAGAGGGTGGAAGCAGGCCCAGGTACCAGGGTAGGGAGGTCAAGCAAGAGGGGTTGAGCTTGAGAAAGGAGCAGGGTCTTCCAGCCATGGATTCAAGGGAACAGAGGTGTCCCTGGCCTTGGAGGCTAGTGACTGGGAAGTCCCCGCTGGCCTGAGAGAGAGGCTCTGTGGAGAGGGCAGGGGCAGCGAGCTGCCCACAGGGAAAGAGGCAGTGGGATGGCTCAGGTGGAGGTGCGTGGAGTGGCACTAAAGGAAGCCCTGAGCTCGGCAGCAGGAAGAAGCTCTAGCAGTCAGAAGAGACAGGGAGGCAGTTAGTAAGTTCCTACTGTGCTGTAGTGGTGTTTGGGCACTTCCAGAGAAATGGGATGGGGGTGGCTAGTGTCCTGGTGAGGGTGGCTTGGAGGAAGCTCACTGTGTGTGAGGGGCCTGGAGAGTAGGGGCTGTCCAGAAGTCGGGGAGCAGCTTGAGGACTGAGCCCTGGCTGGCAGCACCTCCTCCTTCCCTAAGGAGGGCTCAGAGCGTTGGACAGGGCTGCCCAGGGCAACGACTGGGGGAACGCAACACTGGAGGGATTGGAGGTGGGGGCTGAGCTGGAGGTAGGCTAGGCCCTGCTGAACCAAGCGAGGTGGCAATGACTTTGGGTCCCTGGGAGGGAGGTGGTGGTGGGGGAGGACAGGGAGGGAGCAGCCCTTGGTGTAGCCCTTGGGAGTGTGGGCATGGGTTGCTGGCAGGAGGCAGAATGGGGGCATCCTGTAGGAGAGGGTAGGCTATGGGGGAGCAACGCTGTCTGCTGCAGAAAGGAAGTCACTAGGCAGGTTTCTGGGAGCCGGCAGAGGAGGAGCGAGGGGGGAGGCCGGCCTGGAGGCGTTTCCGCTCCCGGAGAGCGAGCGCTAGGCTGTTCTTGGCTCCTCACTGGAGCCATTAATCTCAAAGCGGCGGGTGACCTGGATGCCTGGCATTCCTGAGCTGCCGGGCTGTTCCGCTCCAGGCCCGCCCCCCCGCCGCTCCCTCCCGCGCGCAGCCCAGAGCGACTGGGACAAAGGAACAGGGGCTGAGCTGGTGGGGCTGAGCCAGTGGCTTTTTTCAAGGCGGAAGACAGGCATATCCCCCTTCTTCCTGCACAGCTTGCCCGACCTTCCTGTCTGCCCTTGGCCCCCTCCCTGTCTCCCGGTTCGTCTCCCACCCCAGCCCAGGAGCTCTCCTCCCCAACAGACAAGACAAGGCTGTGGTTTCATCCTGGTGGCTGGGGATGGCCGAGGCTGAGGCCTTCCAGGCCCTGCCAGGGCCCTAGAGGTTGTGCAAGGCAGCAGGAAGCTGCGAAACAGAAGGCTGGGTCCCCCCACCCCTCCCCAAGGGCTGAGGAAAGCCAAGCAGCTCTTCCTTGTTCCTTAATACCCATGGAGAAAACACAAAATTCCCAGGGAAAATGTCTCTGGTTGACCTCACTTTTTTTCTGGGTTCAGTCAACAGTAGTAGGAACGTGTGATCATTGTCACCAATGCCACCTGCTTTTGGTACAGACCCCCCGCTTTGGCTGCTCTGGTCTGGCCCTGCCCTCCTTGGGGATCTGGCCTTGAATCCTGAGGCCTAGCTCTCTTAGCTCTCTGTCTCCCTTGGGAACCTGAGCCTCAGGTTCTGGGGCTAAAAGATGGGGCAGTCATGGTAAGGCTGGGATGAGAGGCTGCTGCCTGTAAGCTCTGTAAGCTCTGGGTTCTGTGAGCATGTACAGGAAGAGGTCATTGTCTCTAGGCCCAAATCCCTAATCTACTCTCTCTGCCAGCCCTAACGCTTATTAGATGCTAAGTCAGCCCACTGTGGATGCTTCAATTTCAATATTACTGAGCTTCCTCGTTTTTTCCCTCCACACCAAAGAGTAAGGCCAGCCTGACCCCAGCCTTGAAAAAAGCCAGATTGAGCCAGAGCTGACCTGGGTTCCCTGTGTCCTCCTCCTGCCCCCAGGGCCCTGAGTAAATGAATCCTCCCTTGGCCTACCCAGGTCCCAAGCCTTCACTCTTCTATTCCAGAACCTGTACTGTCCTATATGATAGGTACGTAGCTACATGTGGCCCAGAGCTTGATAGCCACGAGAGCCTCGTGGCTACTGCACAGGTTGGCACGGTATAGAACAATTTTATTACAGCAGAAAATTCCACTGTACCGTGACAGTGCTGCTCTAGAGACAGTGCCTTTGAGTTCATCAGACAGGGCCCAGAGCCCACCCCCTTCCACCGTCCAGTAAGGCAGGCAGCCAACACCCTCTGGAGGGCCAGGCTGCACTCTCAAAGGGCAGGTGCATGGGAGGTGGAGTTCCACCTAGAGCAGCCGCTGGAGGATGGCATGGTCTGGCTTGGGCCTTGCTTGGCCCCACAGTGTGAAGTGGGTCCCTGAGCAGAGTTCTCCTGGCAAGCAAAAAAGGTGGTTTAAAAGTCGGGATAGTTAGGACCTTAGACAAAAATCTTTGGACCACAGTCATTTTCATTAGGCCGCAAAGTGCATTTCATTATGAGCCGTGTTACCTACATCTCAGTGCTCCCCCAGACCAGGGGAGGCAATGTAACACTACTCTGGGGGGCCCTGCGTCCACAGAATGAGTCCTGGAGCCCACTTTGAGAGGCCTCTGGGTGTGGGGGCCTCCCACCACAGCCAGAAGCAGCCTGGTCCTTTGGAGGCCAGGCTGACTTGGGTCCCCACTTCAGCAGCACCAGTCACCTGTGTTTCTTCCCCAATATGTTAGGGGTCACATATCCTACCTCGAGGGGCTGTTGAAGGCTTCAGGGGAATAAGACGTGTAAGTGCCTGGCTCGTGGTGCAGCCAATGTGCTTCTTTTCTTCCCGATTCTTCATCTTCTCACTTGAACGGATGGTCCTGCACAGTCCACCTGCGCCTTCTCATCTGTCTGGCCAGTCTCTAGTGTCGTCACGAGGCTCAAGGAATATTGTGAATGTGTTTTGGAAATGGTGACACCCGACACAAGTAGACAGTGTTTGGGGCTGCGCGTGTCCCAGCAGAGAGGAAGTGTAGCCCAGTTACTCCTGCAAGGGCCCTTTGTGATTTACACTGCACCTCCTCCATAAAATGGCAATGGTAATAATAGTGCCTGACTGCTGGGGCTGTGGCAAGGATGACACACAGTCATGCTCCTCCGTGGAGCCCAGCACGTGGTAGGCTCTTGGTGGCCGTCCCTGACCGAGCGCCCCCACCTCCCCACTGCAGGCTACGAGCAGCAGCAGGAGCAGGAGAAGCTGGAGCGGGAGATGGCCCTGCTGCGCGGCGCCATCGAGGACCAGCGGCGGCGCGCAGAGCTGCTGGAGCAGGCTCTGAGCAACGCGCAGGGCCGGGCCGCGCGAGCCGAGGAGGAGCTGCGCAAGAAGCAGGCCTACGTGGAGAAGGTGGAGCGGCTGCAGCAAGCCCTGGGACAGCTTCAGGCTGCCTGTGAGAAGCGGGAGCTGCTGGAGCTCCGTCTGCGGACGCGCCTAGAGCAGGAACTCAAGGCCCTGCGTGCACAGCAGGTGAGCTCAGAGACCCCTCGAGGGGGCAGGGGGTGGGCGGCAGCTGAGGAGGTCAGTTCTGAAGCCCTGGGAGGCCCTGCTGAGATCCAGGTGGAGGCGCTCTTGGAAAAGCAAGGGTAGTCCTGTTCCAGCCTTGCCCCAGCTCCTGCCAGCCACCAGCCTTAGAAGAGGCTTTGCCTCTGGGCTGGGTGCCGGCCTTGGGGACTCAAGACCTGGGCTTTGGTCCTCAGCAGCAGCAGGGGTTGGCATCCTTGGTCCCTAGAGCGAGTGGCCAGGAGCCTTGATGCGGGAGACTAGCCAGCTCTTAGGTGTCTCCCCGACATGGAGAGGGCAGATGGTAACCCAGGTCCTGAGTCTTCATCCTCACTTTGGGCTGTGTTAGTAACTCTGGTGTTTACAAACCAGGTAGAGTTCTGTCTCTGCTCTCCACTTTGCCCTTCCCGCAGAAGTAGAGTGACCACAAGCCCTGGTCTGCCCAGGCGGGTTCTGGTCTACACCAGTTGTCATGGTGTAATTGTTAAGAGCACCCCTTGCCCAATTTGGAGGATACTTTCTCGGGTCCCCTATGCAAAGGCAGGCCTGATCTTTCCTACCTCTTTGGCCATGGGGGTGTGGGGGCAGGTGTGCCAGGAATGGCGGCGGAAGGCCCTGTGCATAAGTGAGAGCCCTCGGGCAGGGGTGAGGACCTGTGGCTGCCACACCCCGACCCTCTGCCCCTGATCACCGTGCACCTTTCTCCACAGCGACAGGCAGGCACCCCCCCTGGTGCCGGTGGCAACAGTGGATCCCCGGAGCTCAGCGCCCTGCGGCTGTCAGAGCAACTGCGGGAGAAGGAGGAGCAAATCCTGGCGCTAGAGGCGGATATGACCAAGTGGGAGCAGAAGTATTTGGAGGAGCGTGCCATGAGGCAGTTTGCCATGGACGCAGCCGCCACGGCCGCCGCCCAGCGCGACACCACTCTCATCCGACACTCCCCCCAGCCCTCGCCCAGCAGCAGCTTCAACGAGGGCCTGCTCACCGGTGGCCACAGGCAGCAAGAGATGGAAAGCAGGTTGGGCATTGGCATTGCAGGCCCGGCCAGGCCACCTGAGGTGGGGGGGGGGGTGGCACTGTCCAATCCCTGTTGTGCCCTTAGTCCCTGATAAACACCCCTCTGCCCATGAGGCTCAGCAGTCCCTCATGCTTCTGGGCCAATCCCCACGTGTCTGGCACACCAGGCATCACGCACATGTTCTTTCCCAGAGTTCCCACCGAGTCCTTAGTCTGCCCAGGAGACCTTGGCTGTGGAGGTGTCGGATGCCATCCAAGGCTCTGGCCTCTACCTGCTCCCCCCACCCCCAGTCAGTCAGAGAATAAGACTTTCTTTTTTTTTTTTTTTTTTTTTTTTTTTTTAAGATTTTATTTATTTATTCGACAGGATAGAGACAGCCAGCGAGAGAGGGAACACAAGCAGGGGGAGTGGGAGAGGAAGAAGCAGGCTCATAGCGGAGGAGCCTGATGTGGGGCTCGATCCCATAACGCCGGGATCATGCCCTGAGCCGAAGGCAGACGCTTAACCGCTGTGCCACCCAGGCGCCCCAGAGAATAAGACTTTCCAACGGAGTCCACACCATGTGCCACCCCAGAAGGAAGGTGGACTAGGTCCCTGGCTTGGGATAGCTAGTATTTTCTCTCCAAAAACCTCAGAGGTCCCATAGATTCTGTTCGACCTATGTCTGACTCAAAAGCACAAGCACATCAACTGAGCCCATTGGATGGTCAGCAGCTCTGGGATATCATCCCATGGGGCAAGGGTCGTGCCACTGCTGTCATCAGATGAATCCACCCCACCCCTTGACCTGCCTTTGGTGGCGTAAGAAGGGCCCTGTGCCTCATGCACTGGTATTTTCAGGGCTTCGGATTTCAGAACTGTGATGACATTTCTGAAGGCCCCCTCCTGGCCCCTGCTGCAAGGGCGAGAGAGTACAGCCTGGCTCCCAGGTGGGGAGGGGTGGAGGCCACTGGGTTTGCGGGTCTGACCATGTGGGCATGGCCTCTTGCCCCTCAGGTTGAAGGTGCTCCATGCCCAGATCCTGGAGAAGGATGCGGTGATCAAGGTCCTTCAGCAGCGCTCCAGGAAAGACCCGGGCAAGGCCATCCAGGGCTCCCTGAGGCCTGCCAAGTCTGTGCCATCTGTCTTCGTGGCTGCCGCGGCAGGGACCCAGGGCTGGCAAGCTCTTTCCTCTAGTGAGCGACAAGTGGATGCGTCTGCCCGGCTGGCTACAGGTGAGAGGAGGCGGCTGGGAGGCACAGATAGAGGGCTAGGTTGCTGTCAGGCCTTTGCTCCTACAACTGCGGCTCAGAGGAGTCACGGCTTCCTGACCCCTTGCCCAAGGGAGCCAGCTTACACGCTGGCTGTGGTGACCGACCAGCCCACAGCTGTCCTGCTGGCATGAGGGGGCATGCTCTAGTGCCCATCTCCATACATTCCGCACCCTGGATCCCAGCCACTTGCCGTTTAAGCAGAAATAGAGCTTCCTGTGCAGATGTCCCTTCCAGGCAAGCTCCTCCGCTCCTCTGAGCAGATGCCATAGAAATCCAAGAGTCCCCACTGGTTCTAAGATTTAATCCACTAAGAAGGGTTCTGCCACTTAAAGAGGTTTGGAAACCAATCCAACCTGATAGTTATTCCTATTTGGAAACAGGAGCACTGACTCTTCATTGAAGTTCTTGCAACTCAAGAGCAACCCGTACCACCTCATGCCCCCACTTAGTGCGGTTAATTTGAAGTGTCCTTCATGGGGCTCCCACTTGTGGATGAGGCAGTAACTGTCAGCCTCCTGCCTTTGCAGCAGACCGGGCCCCTGAGGAGGAGCCAGTGGCTGCAGCTCCCCTCCCTGCTCATGCCAAACACGGGAGCAGAGACGGGAGCACCCAGACCGACGGTCCCCCGGACAGCGCTGCCGTTTGCCTAGGACTGGATCCCGACAGCCTCCTGGGGTACAGCGGGGGCCAGAGGACAGCCTCACTGGGTAAGTCCCCCTTCCCTGGACTTCTGTGGCGTGCAGGGCTGCGGGCGCACTGGGGTGTGAGCTGGAGCACCAGGCCTTTTGTTCTCAGACCCCTCTGGCTCACTGCACTCCATGGGGAGCCGTGCACAGTGCCCGGCGAGCAGCTGTGTGGGCCACCTCTGTGTGGACGTGAGGGCTGGTTGGATGCACGGATGGGAGGAACTAAAAAGCCCGATTACAGACAGATTCCGAGTTCAGAAGGAAAGCGCCCGTGCGGGAGGCTCTTCGTCTCCTCTTTCGTGGCCTTCCTTACATATTTCATTGCCGATCTAAGCATCTAAGATCATGCAGCTTGGCAGGTGACCTGATGGCAATCTCAAGTTAGAAGAGTTTGTTTAAAAAGAGTCCAAGACAAAGATATTTGAGAAGATGCCTTTTAAATCTTTTCTTCCCTTTCACATTAGCCCTCGGGTGTGGGCCTGCGCTTCACGGTCCCAGAAAACCACAGGCGCGGAAAGAATGCTGCAGCCTCCCTCCCTCCCTCGCTCAGCGCTCCCCCTCCCTCCGAGCCTCCAACCAGTTTAAAGTTATAAATACATATGTCTTCCGCATTGGACGTTGACTGTCTGGGTGGAGAGCTGGGGGCGCTGAGCCTTGTGCTTTGTTGGCCAAGGGGAGGTGGGGACCTGGGCACCTGGGCAGCTGAGGGAGGCAACGTTGGTGAAGGGAGATCCTATCTTAAAAATGTGCCAGGATTTAAAAGGACAATCTTGTAACACTTGCTGGCGTTCGCCTGTGCTCTTGTTTCTCTCCAGACTCTGTTGCTACATCCAGAGTCCAGGACTTGTCGGACATGGTGGAGATACTGATCTGAAGGAGGTAGTGCTCGGGGACTCTGAACCATTCCCTGTCTCCTCTGCCCTCTGCCATTCTCGGCCATTCCAGCAGCCCCTCCAACTGCTGTTGCCCCGCTTTCCCCAACCAGGCACTCATTCCCAGTGACCGTCTGGTGCCCGGGGCTTAAGAAGGATGCTGCAGGGGTGAGGGGAGCTGTGAGAACACCCGCATGCTGAAGACCCTGCTTCTCAGCCCCACTGGAAACCCAGAAGGGAGCTGAGCCCTCTCTGGCCCCCCAGCTGGCACTCAGGCAGGGAGGGAGGGGATATATGGGTTTAGGAGAATGATTTGCCAAGATGGCTGCCCATGGACACCAGGTGGGCTGGTTCAGTACAAAGTCGGCCGTGCTGTTCCCCTGTGGCTAAGTGTGGTCCCAGCCCACCTCATCTGCTCCTCAGCAACTCAGCACCTCACTGCCTCCCTGAGATCACTGAGACTTGCATCTCCGGGGGACTGTTGAGGGTGTTAGCCCTGCAGAAGCCACAGCCTTGCCCCCTCACTTGGAGTGGGTAGGGGCCGTTTGAGTGGACTGAGATAAGCTGTGCAGTTTGTATATAACCCCTTTCTTGTGGAACAGAAGATTGAAGCATGCCGCTTCAGATTTGTGCCCTCTCTGTTCCCCTGTCCCTGCCACCACGGTTCCTGTAACGGCTGACTAGCCTCCCAGCTCTCTCCCCCTCTCAAGTTCTTGGCCCATGGATTTTGATGCTGGTTGATCCACATGACGCTGGCTGTCTTTTCCTCCACCTTGAGTCTTGTTTTAAATGCCCGTGGGACCCCTATCACCAGCCTCTTGAAATGGCTCCACAGCTCCTGTCCCTGGGACATTCTGTCGGTTTGGTTATGAACCCTGAGCCAGACGAAATGAGCCTCCACACACAGACATCTGCCATGGAGGGCTTCCCAGCACCAATTCTCTTTTGAGGGAAACTGGAGAAGTTGCCTTGTTCCCATCAGAGTCTTTATTCCTACCTGGAGGGATTGGGAGAGGGAGCTCTGCTGGTGAAAACTGGTCAGTGAGCAACCAGGTGTGACTCAAATCATCCTCTGAATGGAGCGCCCACGACAAAATGGCGCCCGTGAGGCTGGCTGCTCAAGCTGCTGGTGAGCAGTGCCCTGAAGCAGGGCCAGTGCTTTGGAATTAGAGCAAAGCATCCCGTGACAGCCTGCCAGCAGCAGTGACTTTGACTTCGGTCTTAGAGAGTCCCCCAGCTCAGCCCCAGGACCGATTGGTGGGTTTTAGTAGTTTGTCTTGACTGTTTTTAGTTCTCCTTGAATCTTTGTTTTTGCCTTTACTGTTTTTAGGTTCGGTATGTGTTCTTTTATTCCCATGATTCCTCAAGTTTCCTTTTTAAACATTTGCATTTGCTGGACAATTGCATATTTTTGTAAAATCCCTCCACCCTTCTTTAAAGCTGAAAAATACATTTGGTTCATGTGCATTGTTTACAAAGCAAAAAGAAAAAAGAGGAAAAAAAAAGGCAAAAAAATATTGTGAAAGGAAAAAAACAACTTAATATATTTTGGATTAATATTTGGTATTTCTTTTAAAGTATTTTTTGTGCTGTGAACGTTTTCTGCCAAAGACCATGATGTGTGTCTGTATGTTTAAGTTATCGTAAATATTTAAAATGTAAACATGGCTCTTTTGTTATGCCACCCTGTACCAGGACTGCTGCTGCATTCCATTGGGTATAACAGTATTTTAATAAAAAAAAATAATAATTAAAAGCGGTGTCTTTGCCCAAGTGAGAGACTACACTGGGACAGAAGGAGGAAAAGGAAAGGGTTGAGGAGTTGGCGGGTTACCCGTGTTCTAGTCCCTGAGCACTCTTGGCTCTGAACTCTACCCTCACTCCCCCACCCTGTGCTCCTGATACCTTGGTCCTTAAACATTGGCCAGACCATACCCACAAGTGGCAGCTCAGGGGCACTGCTGCTTCTTGAACAATGTTTTTCTCAGTCTGGGAGGGTCTGGCAGATGGGCAGCCTCCCCACGGAGAGCTTTGTCCTAGCTGGTTTTGTTTGGACTCATGCTGTGGTTACTCCACAGTAGGATTGGGTGTCCAAAGGCGGCTTTATCCTTCCCCCAGCTCCGCCCAGCACAGGGAGTCCCAGAGCCATCCAAGAGCCTGGGCATCATGCTTGCCCTCTACCTGGACACAAGCGGAGGGTGTTTGCGTGCGTGGCACATTCTGGGGCCCTACCTTGTTACCTTGTTATGGTATCACCACTGTTGCCCTTTGTCCAAGAAAGCCTGTCACTCTGATCCATAAAAGAGAGACCCATTCTCAGTCTCAGATGTTAGGGTAGAAACAAAGTATCTGTGTCTGTGGGCCAGTCAGGACAATCAGGTTCCCAGTGAGGATGTGGGCTAGCAGTCAGGCTGACCACGAGGCAACAGGCAGCCCTACCGGCTGTGGACACTTGAGGGGAACAGTTAGCCGCCATGGCCGTGGGTAAAGTATTTTCAGGCAGGTATAGGGACTTGGAAGCAATGTCGATGAGTAACCCAGTAGGATCCTAGAGAACATGTCTTTCTGAGCCAGCCTACCTGCACACAAGAAAGGGAATCAAACAAGTGCAAGAATTGGGAATATCCAAGGACTTTTTCCAGCAATTTTGCATCCCCAACTTTGATGGGCCCCAGCAGATGGGCAGGTCTCCATGCAGGATCCCCACCCAACACAAAGCCGATGCAGCAATCCGCACGCTGTGGCCACACCAACACCGCAGCCCACTCCAGCCTGCCTCCCACCACCTGGACAGCGTCAATGCCTGTCTTCCTGTTACCAGCCCCTAGCTTAGAGTTTGCTGTGTGGACAGTTTGCTCTCCGAGGATGCAGGCCATGGAGCTCCTGTTCCCACAACTCTTCGCTCAACCACACCAGCCCACAGCTTCATTTGCTAAGACGTGGTGTCCCAACAAAATGGTGGTGCCCGTGGCAGGGCATTCCAAAGGATGCCCTTGGCAAAGACATTCCTGTTCACCTCCACCTGCCCCCAAAAGAGCTCTGGGAAGGCAGCCCACACCTGGGTACAATAAGCCCTGACAAGACTGCCATGCCATCCCCAGCACCTTTGGCCAGGGACTCAAAGCATCTGTGCCTCGTGTAGGAGCTAGTCTGGTAAGAGTCACTTTAGTATTTCCTTGGC
Organism: Ursus arctos; assembly: GCF_023065955.2. NCBI lineage: Eukaryota > Metazoa > Chordata > Mammalia > Carnivora > Ursidae > Ursus > Ursus arctos. The sequence continues at coordinate 27,678,989 of NW_026622875.1, forward strand.
ACAGACCAGGAGGAACGTAGAAACCATCCCGTGTGCCCAGCACATGTGCATGCATGTGTATTGTTTATGTGTCTGTGCACATGTGTGCCTGAGCGTGTGTTACAGAAAAACATGTGAAGGGCACCAGTATCTTCTGGCTGGTGCCCTTGTAGGACAGTGGGGCCCTCTAGGTCATCAGTGGGTCTGAGGAGCCACTTCTTCTCAGGAAAGGGGTTGAGTAGGCTTCTCAGTCACTTAGAAATTCAGCCTAACAAAGTCGTGGAACTGGTGGAACTGCAGGCTGTGGTGGGGCTGAGCAGGCCCCTGGGGACAGGAGTATTTGCCCATGTGCCCAGGCACCTGTGATGAGGCAGCCTGGGTCCCACGGGTGGCTCTGCTGGGCCCTTTGGAGGCCAATTTCCTCTGCAAGAGACAGCCCTGCCCTGACCTCACCCAGCGTCTTCACTAACAGGGCTGGGGGTGTGGCTCAGAGGGGCCCCACACTGCCTGCCCTAGAAGGCTGGAAAGCCACCTGTCCCAGCCATCTCTCTCTCTCTCTCTCTCTCTCTCTCTCTCTCTCTCTCTCTCTCTCGCTCCCTCTCACCTCCCAGTTAATTATTAACCCTTCCCCTGGCCCAGGCATGTGTCAGGCTCAGAGGCCTTGGCAAAATGTGCCAAGTTAGGGGCAGTAAATTGGGGCCCAGTCATCCAGAAATGGTGGAAGCCACTTCACTGCCCCCAGGGACCCGAGCTGGAAAGGAAACTTGTTTGCAGTGCCACCATCTTGTTTCCTACTCAGTGAGGACGCAGCCAGACACAGTGGTCCCTGAACAGCCCTCGCTGTGACTGACAGCTCAAGAGGCAGCCTAGAAACCCTGGTACCAAGTAGCGCCTTTACTTACCCACCCTGCCTAGATCCAACGGAAGAGAAAAGCACCACGGCAACCAGGCTCTCCGCATCCCTTTTTCTTTTTTTCCTTTTTTTGAGATATAAATCACATATCATAAAACCCACCCTTTTAAAGTTTCCAATTCAGTGGTATTTTATATCACAGCATTCATTTTAAACCAGCGGTCAAACATGGGTGGTCAGCGAAGGCCCCACCAGTGGGCCATATGGACAGAATTAGAAGTGCTATTTGATCTGGTACATTCACACTTGTCGGCTCCTATTTCTCAGGATGACACTTCGACCTTCCCAGAGCTGACAGCCTCCTTCCACCGGCCCAGATAAGTAGCTTCAGCTTACTGCTCTGGGCCGCAGAGAGGACACTCTCTGCTCTGCACCAGAGCCCTCCCCCATCATACCCCCCTCCCCCCGGCTGCCAGAGCAGAGATTTGGGAAGGAGACCTGTGAGTCCTGTGAACCCTGACCCCTCAGGCATTCACCGTCTACTCGACGTTTTCCAGAATCAAGGAGCATTAGCAGGGATGGGTTCAGTTTTGTGAGGCCTGAAGCTTATATAATTTGGGGATTCCTTTTTAAGAAAAAGAATGCAAAATGGGCAAATACAAAATTAGGTCTAGGGTCTTGGAAGGGGCTTTCTCAAGCAAGCATCTTGAGGCATAAGCTCCATTAACTTCACAGTACATCTGCACCCAGGCATGGGCATTGTGTCTCCCCAAAGGAAAGATTCTCTGGGAGGCACCCATGGCTCCGGCTCAACCTTATCTCTCGCTGATGAGGCTAGAGGCTGGGGACCAGTGAAGCTCCAGTTTTTCCCCACCCAGGACAGATGAAGTGGTGCTTCCAGGTACCCGCCTTAACCAAACCCTCTCCCCAAGGGGCAGCGGTGCCCAAACAAGGGGACCTGGAGTCCAGCAGAGAGATATCACGGAGCCTGGACAATAGGGCTGACTAGCTTGCCAAGGACCGGGGCTGTGGCTGGCCCATGTCTACGCCCTGCTCTCACCAGCCAAGCAATCTCCAGCCCCTAGCCAGAGTTTGGCAGAGGGGAGACCTCTGCCAGTTAGCTCTCTAGGTGCCTGGGGAGCCATGCCACTCCATGGCAGCCCTGACATTCTCTACACATTCTTCACTCTGAGGGCCTGTCAGCTTTCGATTCTGACCTGCCACATGTCACAAACTGTCCTCAGATAAATGCCTCTTGCAAATCCAAAGGCTCCTACCTGGGGCCACATTCCAGATGGTTGGGCAACAGTGTGGACACCTCCCTGCACAGGTCTGCCTCTTCTTGCATTAATTTGGCTGCTTCTCCAGCTCCGGGAGGCCCTGCCCACTCTCTGCTTTGCAGCCTTTCCTTGCTCAACACAATGAGCTGTGGAAATCATCACAGCATGTTGCATCAGTGGCAAAAATGCCAAAATCTCAACCAGAGAGTGACTAACAGCACAAGCCACAGCTACGGTTTGCCCTGAAAACGACAGCAACCTTCTTTAATTTCAAAGAAGAAAAACAGCCTTCCTTCCCAGAGGCTTTTCTCTTAAGGTTCGGGTTCTCTGCCTCAGCAAGACTGACTTCTCTTTACTCCATCCTATTTCTCTGTAAGTAGGTGCCATCACTCTCTCACTCACCATTCACTCACTGCCATCACAGATGTCTGCAGAGCGCCCACCTTGTTCCCAGCACTGTGGCAGGCACTGAGGGCGCACGATGACTAAAGCAACTATGTGTCCAAACATCTTATGTTCCTATCATCTGGTTCATCTTTACACCTTTGAGCTGAGGCCCGCACAGTGGTGCCCCTAAGTGTTGGCTAGCAGAGTAGTCTTGACAAGAACCGGCCCCCGTCTACTTTTCTGGCACCGGATGCCATCACCTTCCTGTGCACACCCGGCTGCACGGACGCGGGGAAAATGGCCCTGAGTGTACTGTTGTCTCTCTGACCACAGGCCTTTGCATGTGACGTCCCTTTTCTCTGGAAAGCCTTCCTCATCTCTCATCTCCATCTCTTGGTCTGTTTAATTTAAAACTCATGCATCAAAATGCAGCTGGAGCATCACTTCCTCCCGGCAGCTTCCCCTTTCAAATTCCCTGATGTTCCCCAGGACCACGAGGGGGACGTGAGGGGAGACTTGCAGACAGAGCAGACATTACTCTGTGGCTCTGTTTGCTTGACAGGGAGGAGGCGAGAAGGTATAACTGGCCTTTTTGATTATACAGAGGTGACTCCTTGTCCCCGTGCCGGGGTCGCAAGTGGCCCTGAACACTGTTCAGACAGTAGCCCCTTAGTATGTTTTGGGAGAGGGCCCACTGCCCTCCTTCTCGGCCAAACCCCCAGCATTCACTGGAGGTAGGGGAGGGTGAAAGGGACTCTGTGGGTGGAGTCTCAGGGTCAGAGAAGGAGAAGCAGAGCCCCAGGGCTTAGGCCAAGGTGGAAAGGAGGGGCTGGGCAGGCAGCTGTGGGTGTGTGAGCCCAGAACCGGCCCTGCAGGATGGTTGGCCCGTGAAGCAGGCCCCAGCACTGCCAACCACGTGGGGCCTGGGCAGCCCCAGCCGTGGGAACAGCTGGTGGAACCAAACTCCCTCCACCTCTAAGAGAGCCGCTCCTGCCTGGCTCCGCCAGCTCTGGGCTCCCTCCGGGAACAGGCCAGGGGCAGAAGTAGACGCAGAGTGGAACACCTTTTATCAGGAGGACATTCCCAGCCATGCCCTACGGTACTTGAGTCCCAAGAACAACTCCCAGGGTTCAGACCCAGAACAGCCTGGTAAGGACTGGGGACAGGGAGCATTTGCTGCCATCCCACCCCATGTCAGCTGATGATGCTCACCTTCGCAGACCACCTCTTCCACATTCGCTCATTCAGCAAATACCCACTGAGCATGCACTGTGTGCCAGACACTGTTCTAGGTGCTGAGGAGGCATGAGGCAGACAAAATCCCTGCCCTTTGGAACTTGCACTCGAGCAGGGGTGGGGTGGGGGACGGCAACCAGGAAACCCAGTACCTTTGGCAGACTGTGTTAGAACAATGGTTCTTAAACCCATTGTGGCAAAAAGACAGTTTATTTTTTTTTCTAATCTACATTTGGATTTCCGGGCAACGCAAATCGCTATAAATTCTCTAGTATCTACAGATGCCACAGTACAGAAGATCCTAAATGCTCTCTCTCCATTTCTGCGCTCACATCCTCGTACGGCACTGGCACGTGCTGTGCGAGAAGGCGGTTAAGAGCTTTGGGGGAAAGCAGAGGAGGGCGAGAGAGATGAGGTGGCAGGGCTAGGGCGAGAGCTGTCATGTTAAGGGTGGTTATTGAGAAGGTGACATTTGAGCAAAGATCTGAAGGAGGTGAGGGAGAACGCCACGCACGAGTGTAAAGAAGGTGCATTCAAGGTTTCATTAAAAGTAGAGGTTTTTTTACAACTGTGGATTTGAACGGCTGGAGGCCTTATTGCTAGGTGAGGGGCAGAGGGCAGGAAGTGAAGGAGCACTGTGAGAGGGGATGAAGTGGGGATCCCGGGGCAGGGGAGGCCCCAAGGACAACCCCCCTGAGTCCCACAGAGGCTGAAGCTCCCTGAGGTGGCTCCTGTGCCCCGGGGTGGGCCTGGAGCGGTCCATAAACCCGCAGAGCTCCACGCGGCCTCCCCAGCCCAGGCAGGGCCTCCCTGGAGCCACTGTGATCCCGAAGGGGGCCACAGTTTCCCTGAACCTGGTCTCCTCTGCTTTCTGAACCTTCTTCCTTCACGAGCCAGCTCTCAGTGCCTGACAAGAGGGTCACCCAGAACACCAAAGACAGGCCATTCTCTTGGTAAAAAGACATTTTTTTGCCATGTTCAATGCATCTACCTCCAGCTTTGAATAGAAGAGGTCGTTGAGCCCAGGAGGTAATTTGAGGCCTGTTCCTGTGTCCACATAGGGACAGAACCTTGACTGTAGGGAAAGTTCCATCCATCTGATTGGTTTCTGCATCTCACCCCTGCGAATGCGGCACACTGGACACATGGAGATTCCTTTCTCTTGTTGAACACACTTTCACACCCGCAAATGCATACTGAATCATATACACACATTTCCACACCAAACATACACCCAGACTCAAAATATACTCACGGGCTTGGCCACACCACATCTCCCCACAAACTTTCCTAAACTCCCCATCCTAAACTTTCGGGCACGCTAAAGTGGCCGTGCACACTTACACACACACACATGTACATGCTCTTGTGGACCCACACCCACCAAACACGTACCCCCAGAAACGCACGCATGCTCCCTACACCTGGCGACTCCCCACCTAAGAGAGTTTCTATTTGGAGCAAACACACAGCTTCCGCGGTGAGGGGCAGATGTATGGGACAAAGTTCACTTAAGCGTCCAGTGTCTCCACCAACACAGCCCCAGAGGAGCAAACAGCAGGCTCGGCCCCTTCCACTAGGCCTTCAGGAGGGCAAGGCTCAGGTGGGGTCAGATTGGGGCAGGAGTACAGCGAGCTTCTGGCTGCTGACTCAAGATCCAGAGCAGACAGCCTTGTGCATTCCCGACAAGTAGGTCACAGTGATGAGAAGGCTGGCCTACACGTCGGACCTCAGGTTAGTTGGAAAAGACCCGGGGAAAACCCAAGCCTCATGGGGCAGCAGGTGTTCATCAGGTGCTGCCTTTCATTCCAGCCCTTCCCTACGCAGCCCTGGGAAGCAGGTGTCAGGGGCAAGCAGTCTTGCTGGGTGCAGTGTCTATTGAGGGGAAGAGGGCAATGGCTTCAGAGGGGCTGTAATACGGGATGCATGGGGGAGGCAGGGGGACAGAGCCCTAATATTGTTTGTATTGGCTGCAACTGTGTGTTGAGCACTGTATGGGTGTTCCCATGTAGGACCTTACAGGATACAGTTGTGCCCATTAGAGATTACTGCCTCCGTCTCACAGATGAGGAAGCTAAGCCTCAAGGGCTTACCTAACTGACTCCAGATCCCCAACTAATAAGGGCAGAAGGAGAATTGGAGTCCAGGTCTGTCTGACTCCAGAGCTCAGACTCTTTCTATATCCCCATGTTGAAGCTAAGACTTGCATTTCAAACTGTCACAAGCAAGAGGAGCCTAAGGAGATAAGACAACTAAATGTCCTGTGGTATCTTATATGGGATCCTGCAACAGGAAAAGGATATTAGGGAAAAACTGAGGCTATCTGAATAAGGTATGGACTTTAGTTAATGATAACGTGAGAATATTGGTTCATTCGTTGTAACAAACCGTACCCTACTAATTAAGAAGTTAAAAATAGAGAAAATGGGGTGCATGTACACAGGAATTCTTCATATTATCTTCCTAATAATTCTGCAAATCTGAAACTGTCCTAAAATAAAAAGTTGATTAAAAAAGACAAAAAAATGTTATTTGCCAGAAGCAGGAGGCCACAGGTAACTTACATTCCAAGGTGTAGCCTGTGCCCAAGGCCTAAAAAGGCAGGGCCTCTGCAAAGTGTCTCACCCCCTTGCCTCAAAATAAAAGGCCATTTTGTACCACTGAGTTCCCATCTCCTGCACCATCTGAAATACAGACATTCATTGCAGGGCTGTTATATCCAAGGCCACCTGAATCCCCTTCCTCAGTGGCAGAAGGCCCCTTCCTCTGAAGGCAGGCAGAGCCAGGCAAAAGGGCACAGAGCTCTGGGGCTCTACAAACTGGCATGAATTGCTGGGGCTCAGCAGGGAGGTCTTGCCAGGTCGGCCTGCTCCCCCCTTGCAGTATGGCCTGGCCAAGCTGGTATTCCCATTTTCTCAACCGTTTCCATTGGAACATAGCTTTCGAGGTATAAGTCTTGCACTTCTTCTGTTAAATGTATTTCTAGTCATTTTATCCTTTTTGATATTATTATAAATGTTATTATTTTCTTGATCTTATTTTAGGGCTGTTTATTGTTAGCGTACAGAAATAAAATTGATTTTTGTATCTTGATTTTGTGTCTTGCCACCTTGCTGAACTTGTTTATTAGTCCTAATCATTTTTTAGTGGATTCCTTAGGATTTTTTAAAAGATTTTTTATTTATGTATTTGAAAGAGAGGGAGAGAGAGAGAGAGAGCACAAGCAGGGGAAGGAGGATGCAGAGAAGCAGGCTCCCCGCTGAGCAGGGAGCCCCACATGGGGCTCCGGCTCGATCCCAGCACCCTGACATCATGACCTGAGCCAAAGGCAGATGCTGAACTGACTGAGCCAGTCAGGCGCCCCCTTAGGATTTTCTATATATGAGATTTTGCCATCTACAAATACAGTTTTACTTCTTCCTTTCCATTCTGGATGCCTTATATTTAATTTTCTTGACTAACTGCTCTGACTATAACTCAAGCACATATGTTGAATAGAAGTGGTAAGAGCAGATATCCCCATCTCGTTCCTGATCTTACGGGAAAAGCCTTTGGTTTTTCACCACTAAGTATGATGTTAGCTGTGGGGTTTTTGTAGACGCCCTTTATCAAGTTGAGGAAGTTCCCTTCTATTCTTGGTTTGTTGGTTGTTTTCATCATGAAAGAGTGTTGGATTTTACAAATGCTTTTTCTGTGACTATCAAAATGATCATGTGTTTTTATCATTAAATTTATTAAAATGGAGGATTACCTTGATTTGTAGGTGCTAAACCAACTTTCCATTCCTAGGATAGATCCCACTTGGTCATGGGATATAATCTTTTTTATATGGATTCATTCTGCTAGCATTTCATTGAAGGTTTATCCAGAGGAATATAAGACTAGGAAGGCTGGGGCCACGTCTGTCCTGCTCACTGCAGGGTTCTTAGTCCCTGCAGCAGCGCTGGGTACAGCGGGTACTCAGTGAGCCCCAACAAACGAATGGAAAAATGAATCTGCAAAACGCAGGCTCTCAACAGCTTCCAAAGAGCTCACGTTAAAAATAGTGACCATTCCATTATCACAATGTCTGAGTGCTGATCCTTGTAAACCACAGGGGCAGGGAGATTATGAAACACCTGAGCTCAGAAGGAAGCCCTTCCCCAGGTGAGGGGAATTGCGCAGCTTGTCCCCCAGTCCAGAGTATCTCACCTGGGGCCCAGACTCCAGAGGGAGAGGCTTATGGGGACTTGGAGCCTTCCTTCCACATGCAGTTCCCCCCAAGGTGGGGAAACATGGCAAGGTCTCAGGGTGGTGACATGTGCTCTAGGGATCCTGAGAGCAAACGAAAGACAGATACGTGCAGGTGTTAGAGACAGCAGGGTCTTGACTGCTGTGGTCCAGGACAGGGTGTTGGGGGGGGGCCGTTCTGGACACTGCATCAGCCAGGCCTGTCCCCACTGACAGGCCTGGCCTTAATACAACTTCTAAGCAGGTTTTTAAGCTCACCCTGAAACCAGGGCTATTAATCTGAACCCATGGGAGTTGGCATGAGGCTTAAATGAGATAATGTATGAAGAGCCCTTAGCATGATGCCTGGAATAGAGTAAGTGTGCAGTAAATCACTTTTTATCATTATTTTATACGTATCATTTTTATGTTTATTTTTATTATTTTTATTATTTTAAAAATTGTTCTAGGACTGGCTCAGTTGGTAGAGCATGTGACTCTTGATCTCAGGGTCATGAGCTCGAGCCCTGGATTGGGTGTAGAAATTACTTTAAAAAAATAGTATATAAAATTATTCTGTCCACTGACAGCCAGAGTCTCTTCATTTTATTTGTAACTTTAGAAATCCCCCAGTAGGTGCCGCTTGGACCAGTCCAAGACCCAGAGAACATGAGGTAGCTGACACCCCCATTCCAGGAGCAGCCATTAAGGTTCCACCCTCACCTCCTATCTGGACACACATGAAACCTTCTTCAGGAGAGGCAGAAACATTTCCCCTTGTCTCCCTGAGTAGGAGTTTCAGGGCCAAGGAAAGCTGTCCTTCCTCTTGTCCCCTCCATCCCCCCCACCATGTGTCAGGTTGGCTTTTGACTCCCAGGGTAAGAACGGTCCAGTCACAGCACAAAGGCAGTGGAACAAGAGGGCACCATCAGAAGAAAGCTAGGCATGGCCAGAGAGCTGGGGCAATGCCTCTGCAGGCCCGCTCTAAGAGTAGATCCCAGCTTCTTCCTTCCCCACGTGGCGGGAATTCCTCTCTGGATTCTGGCATCAGGCCCGAGCTCCTTATCTCCTCCACACTAGCCTTATCTCAGCAATCCAGTGAATCCACCAAGAATGTATGTGCTGCCCTTCCAGCAAGCAGAGAGTCTGCAGAGCTGGCCTTGGGCCCTTCCTTTCCAGGAAGCAGATCCAGCCGAGTGAGCTGGGCTAGGGCTCTGGCTGAAATAGCCCCCAAGACCAGGACCAGCTGTGCCCCGTCAACCTACGTGAGAGTAGCTAAGCATCTTCTGCAGAACCACATTCCAGACCATTGCGCAGACGCTACCAGTGGTATGGATTGCGGTGTGGTTTTGGCCACAGTTCACTGAGACCTTGAAGGAAATGGAAAAAAAAAAAAGTAGCAACAACAGAGGGACCAAGGCACCAAGGGACATGAGGCATGGAGGGTGATGGAGAGTGGGACCTGGCAGTGAGGAGGCCGTGAATGACTATTTGCAAATTTTCATGGCTAGAGAAGCTGTCAAAGTTGTTTGTACAAGGATGTTCTTTACAACATTGTTTATAACAGTGAATACTTGAAAATAAGTTCAAGGTCCCGCCACAGGAGAGAGATAACTAAATTATGATTCAGCCATGCACAGGTAAAATCTGACAGCAGAGGTGAAAGGGAAGGGAGGAGAGAAGGGATGTGTTGGCAGAATACATAGGATGTTTAGGGCAGGGAAACTATTTTGTAGGATACTATAGTGGTGGATATGTGTCATTACACATTTATCAAAACAGAATACACACCACCAAGACTGAACCGTGATGTTAGCTACAGACTTAGTGAATTTATGATGTGTTCATAGACGTTCATCAATTATAACAAATGTACCCCTGCGGAGGGGGATGTTGGTAAAGAGGCGGTTATGCATGGGGTAGGGCCAGGAGGCATATGGGAAATCTCTGCATTTTCTTCTCAATTTTGCCGTGAACCTAAAACTGCTCTAAAATAATAAAGTCTTGAGAAACAAAAACAAAAAACCCCTGACAACTCACAGGTTTTGTTTGGCTTTAAAGGAGAATGGGATTATTTGCCAACATTAAAAAGATTGAGAGATTTTGTGGGAAAAAAAATCCACATGTCCAGCTTCTCTTGAACACCAGAAACTCCGGCAATTCTAGGCCCCCACGTCTGCTTGGTAAAACTCTGACCAGAGTAAGAAGCAGCTGCCTGCTCCCTTTAAATCAGGAAGCCCTGCAGGTGGCTAAGGTTTCTACCTGGCCAAAGCCAACTGCGCAGTTTCACACAGTGTCTCTCGGATTTGGGTATAGATCTCCTGGTCATACTATTCTCTTACTTGAAATATTCACCTCGTTACCCCCAACCCTCTGCCAGGCTAATTTGTTTCGATCCTGTAGGAATTCTGTTAAATGTCACTTCTTCAGGGAAGACTTCCCTGACTACCGCAGACTAGGTTGGAGCATTCTGTTTTATGTTCTCGTTGCATCCTTGTAAAACTCTTCACTGCTGTCACGGAAGTATTTGTGACCACTCTCCCTAACAGAATTATTCCCCTTCATAAACTTAGAGGAAATGAGGAAATACAAAATGACCATTAGAATACCAGATCTCTGCAGACAAGACCCACCCACAGATATTAAACTTAGTGGGCAGAATGGCTAAAATTAACAACTCAGGAAGCAACAAGGATGTAGAGAAAAGGGAACCCTCTTGTGCTGCTGGTGGGAATGCAAGCTGGTACAGCCACTCTGGAAGACAGTATGGAGGTTCCTCAAGAAGTTAAAAATAGAGCTACCCCATGATCCAACAATTTGCACTACTAGGTATTTACCCCAAAGATACAGACGTAGTAAAAAGAAGGGGCACATGCACCCCAATGTTCATAGCAGCAATGTCCACAATAGCCAAAATATGGAAAGAGCCCAGATGTCCATTGACAGATGAATGGATAAAGAAGATGTGCTATATCTCTACTATGGAATATTACTCAGCCATCAAAAAGAATGAAATCTTGCCATTTGCAAGATTTGCAATGTGGACGGAACTAGAGGTTATTAAGCTAAGCGAAATAAGTCAGTCAGAGAAAGACAAATATCACATGATTTCACTCATATGTGGAACTTAAGAAACAAAACAGATGAACATGGGGAAGGGAAGGAAGAATAAAATAAGAGGAGAACAGCGAGGGAGGCAAACCATAAGAGACTCTTAACTGTAGGAAACTGAGGATTGCTGTAAGGGAGACGGCTGGGGTGGGGTGGGGTAACTGGGTGATGGACATTAAGGAGGGCAACTGATGTAATGAGCACTGGGTGTTATTGCAACTGATGAATCACTAAACTCTATCTCTGAAACAAATAATACACTATATGTTAATTGATTTTAAATAAAAGAAAAAGAAAAAAAATAAACTTAATGGGCAAAAGTTTAAGAGGAAACATGTCTCGAAGTGTTCTCCCCCAAACAAATTTTTATTAATGACAAGAGGGAAAATAGTAACTTCAGAGTGGAGAAACCTGACAGATTTCGTCTTAAGCTAAGTGACCAAGATAACATCTCCAGCAGTAAGACATACTGACATCATGTACCTCCTGGTATCATGCACCGAGAAGGGCATATCACTTCTGTGGCCTCCTTTCTGATAATGCATAACCTCAATCTAACGGTGAAAAAAACATCAGACAAACCCAAATTGGATCTTCTACAAAGTAACTGACCAGTAGTCTTAAAAAGTCTCAAGGTCACGAAAGACTGAAGAATCGTCACAAATTGGAGGACACTAGGGAAACATGACAACTAAATGTAATATGATACACTGGATTAGATCCTGGAGCAGGAGAAGGATACAAGTGGAAAAGGAAGTCCGTACTGAGTAGTACAGCACCATGTTAATTTCTTGGTTTTCAGAATTGGAATACAGTTGTGGGGGATGTTAATGTCCAGGGAAGTTGGGTGAAGGGTGTATGAGAACTCTGCATCATGTTTGCAACTCCTCAGTAAGTCGAAAATGGTCGCAAAGTAGAAAATCACAAAAGTGTTTCTGTAATTATTTGCTCGATGCCTGTGTCCCCTGATAAGCTCTAAACTTCACAAGGACAGAAACTGTGACTACACTGTCTTTTCATCATTGCATTCTGGGGTTCCATAAAATGTCTGACATGTAGTGAATATTCAGTAAATACGTGCTGAGTAATACACTCATAGCTGTTGACACAGAAAAAGTCTGTGGCATAATTATTGAGCGGGAGACATAGGGCACAGGACGGCACATATAGTATGTCAATATTCATATAAAGTAAGAGACTGATGATTTACAAGCCAACGTTGACTGTAGTTGACTCCGGAAGATAAAGTTACAGGTAATTTTTCTTTCTTCTTTTTACTTTGTTATATTTTCTGAGCATATTTAAAGGTTCACAAACTGATTTAATGGGCAGGAAACAAAGTGTGTGTGCACACATACCTACAACCACATCTGCATTTCAAAGCCACAAGCATCATGCCTGGCAGCTGGGGAGCCAGACCTCCAGAGCTGCAGAGAAGCTGCGCAGATCTGAGCCCGGGGCAGTGGTGACAGCAGCTGGTGCCGGGAGAAGTGCCAGCAAGGTGGGCGCCCTCCCCTGTGCTTCTCAGCTTCTCCATTCTTCCAGCCAGCAAGCTCTGAGCAAAGCTTTTGAACTAGTATATTAATTTCCCAGGGCCGCTGTAACAAGATGCCACAAGCCAGGTGGCTTCCAACCACAGAAATGTATTCTCTCACTCTTCTGGAGGCTAGACGTCTGCAATCAGGGTCTCAGCAGGGCCATGCTCCCTCCAAGGGCAGTAGGAGATGATCCTTTTGCTTCTTCTTAGTTCCTGGTGGCTCCTGGCAATCCTTGCCATTCCTCGGTTTATAGCTGTATCACTCCCCTCCCTCAATCTCCGCTTCTGTTGTCACATGGCCTTCTTCCCTGTGTTCCCTCTGTGTCTCTGTAGCCAGATCTCCTTCTTCCTTCTCTTATTAAGACATCAGCCACTGGATTTAGGGCTCACTCTAACCCAGTATGACCTTATCTTAATTTGATTCTATCAGCAAAGAGCCTATTTCCAAATAAGGTCACATTCACAGGTGCTGGGTATTAAGATTTGAACTTATCTTCTTGGGACACATAATTCCACCCACTATAGGAACTGGCCTGTACCCATTATCTATTACTGTGCAACACACCACCTCAAAACTCAGCTGCTTAAAACAGCAACCATTTTATCAACTCACAATTCTGAGAGTCAGCAATTTGGCTGGGCTCAGCTGGAAGATTCTTCTGCTCGTCTCCCCTGAGTCATTAGTGTGGCTACAGTCTTCAAGTGGCTCTGCTGGGGCAGGCAGGCCCCAGAGGACCTTATTCATGGCTGACTCCTGGTGCTGGCAGCAGTCAGGCTAGTAAACCCCGAGAAGGATGGCATGTATCTCTTCATGTGGTCTCTCGTGCTCCAGCAGGCTAGCCCAAGCGTGTTCATATGCAGCTTGGCGGACTCTAAGAGGACAAGAACAAAGGCCGCAGGGCCTCTTGAGGTCTAGGCTACTGCATCCTAGTGGTCAAAGCAAGCCCAGATTCAGGGGTGGGGAAATAGACTCCAGCCCTTCATGGAAGAAGCAGCAGAGTCACACTGTAAGGGGCATACACATAGGGATGGGAAGAGTTACTGAACCCATTTTGCAAAGAGCCTACCACAAGCCCCAAGTTCTGGGAGGAAAAGATGAATAGATGCAGGCCTTGCCCTTAAGAAACAAGTGTAATCCTGCTGACAATGCACTGGAGAAAGTCCTTGTGTGAGAACAAAGGTCGTGCACCCCCTGGCACATGTGTGGGGAGGGAGGAGGAGGTGATAACTGAGCAGCCCCCTGGCCCACGAAATCCCAGGTCAAGGACCCTCTCACCCTCATCTGCTTCTGAACAATGACCCCCATGCCCTGGGTCCTTAAAGCTCACCTCAAGCTCAGATAATCATTGCCAGGAATCATGGTCTAACCCCACATCAAGGATGGCATGATCTCAAATCCCCAACGAAGCAGCTATGTCCTCGTGGGCAAAGCTGACGGAAGCAAGAGAAGACTGTGCAACAAGAGGGTTGGTACAGAAATGGAGCAGAGCCTTGGCAGAGTCCCCTCTTCCCTCCCTCACAGGCCAACACTTGCCCTTTTCTCCAGACTGCCCACGAGAGGTCTAGCTGCCCACATCTATGTGGGAGGAGAGCCTTCAAGGATACACATATCATATGCCATATGGAGGTGGAATCCTGGTGGCTTTTATTTACTGAGTGACTTTGAGCGTCTTTCCTCATCTGTGAAATGTGGGGTGATAGGGGTTTGGTAAGAGTTAAAGAGAATGATTTGCAAACACTCCAGAAGCTATACCATTGTCTACAAGGACATGTGCTGCTCTTGGCTCATTCATTCATTCATGCAATGTTTAACTTTGTTTTGTCTGCCCAGAGCGGCACCCTCCTCCTAGAATCTGCTCTTGACTTTTCTCCAACCATGTGCTCTGAATGGGAACTGCCATCTTCCTAGATGCCCTCCTCCTAGCGACTGGTTCAAGGATGGGTGACTGGCTCAAGCTGAGCCAATCAGCATTCTTCCCTGGGGGTTTTTTAATGTGAGACTTAGTTCCCCCAAAAGTTTGGAGCTAGAAAGTTCTGGTGATATTGGTGGACATGTCCCTCACCACAGGGAAGAAGTAGAAGAGGGACAGGAAATGCAAGTGAATCCTGGAGCTGTGTCCACTGCTGGTTCCAGTTGTCTCTGAGGCCCACCTACATCTTCCACTTCCTGCAGTTATGAGACTTTTCCCCAAAATATTTCTTTTTGTCTAAACTTGTAACTCAAAGAATCTTAACTAAGACAGTTGATTTGTTCAATGTTTATTGAGCAACTCCCTTTATCCAACCCTGGAGATACAACAGAAAAGACCTGATTCCTCTCCTCTGGGAGACCATAGTCTGATGGGGGGAGTGGGTACAGGAGACAACAGGCAGTGCCATGGGGGCTGCCTCAGAGTAGGCATGCTCCACTTTGCTTGGGGGAGATGCCTACCGCAGGCCTTAGGCCTGTCGGTAAGTCTCCCTGATGATGGAGGAGGGTGAGGAGAAGATGGGGGACATTTTAGACAAAACCTTAACATGGTGTACAAAGACACAGGATGTGGATCAACACAGCCCCACTGGGAAATAGAGGTGTTTCCTGGGGCTGGGGCTCAGGTGGAAAAGGAGGCAAGGTCGGATCCGAAGGGCCTGGTGGACCAGGCTGCAGAGCACAATGGAGAGGGCAGTTGCTAAGGAGCTGAGTGCCTCCAGGGTCATCCTTAGCTGGTGCGAGGTGCACCAAGTGAGGCCAGCGGCTGGCAGGACTGCTCACAGGGTGTTAGAGTGGTTACTCAGTTTCCACTTATAGCCTCCATTTCCCAGCTCATACACCTGGAGGTAGCCAGCAAGTGGGGAATGGAATTCGGCCACGCAGGCAAACTCAGCCTCCTCCTGTACCCTCACGCCTGGGCCCTGCTATCAGGACATGGGGGCCAGTCCTTCTGTACATCCTGCCCCCACACAGTAGCAGGCACCAGCCAGCAGTCACATCAAGGTGGGCTGGGTTTGCTGTAGGTACCGTGCCCTCTGCTCCCACAAAAGCTTGGAGCAGACTGCCCTGGCAACAAACACCTCTGCTCGCAACTTCAACAACAATAAGCGAGCCCTTTGCTTCACATGGAAGGGAGGCAGAGAATGCAGAGGGGAGGAGCTCTCTGAAGGACCCTCAGCGCACAGGACCAGAAAGGTGGTCTTCTGGGGACCCGAGCCTTTCCTTGTGTGTGCAACTCAGCTTGCCAAGCAAAAAGGCCTTCACTCCACGGGCAACCAAGAGCTCAGCCCACGTGGAGCCCATGATGGGGTCATAAGAACAGGTGGTCAGCTCAGTCAACAGGACTGTCTGGACACACACGCCCAAAGTCGCGATCAGGGGTCGGTGAACATCACTGGGAGGAGATGCGAGGAGCAGGAGTAGGGCATAGGTCAAATGACCAGAGACTGTGAGGACTCAAATATACATCCTCTGGACCTTCTGCCACACAGAACCCCACTTGCCCCCCTAGCTCCCACAGCACCCCATTCAGCCTTCGGCAGTAACAGGTATGTCTGATGCTATAAGCTGCTTGTCCACCAGGCTATGAGAGCCCTGAGGACAGGGCCTGCCATTCACACTGCAGCGCTGGCTCTAGCCTAGGCTCGGCATGGGGCAGAGGCTGGGAGTGGGAGTTCTCGGTGAGTAATGGACACTTCA
Organism: Ursus arctos; assembly: GCF_023065955.2. Taxonomy (NCBI): domain Eukaryota; kingdom Metazoa; phylum Chordata; class Mammalia; order Carnivora; family Ursidae; genus Ursus; species Ursus arctos. The sequence continues at coordinate 27,695,251 of NW_026622875.1, forward strand.
GAAGCTCTCACAAGAAACTTAGGAGAACCAGCAGCAGGTGCTGGGCCAGCACAGCCCCAGAGACTAGAGGGCAGAGTCTCAGACAAGAGAGACAGGACACGCAGTGGATTCAGACCCAGAGAGGTTGGTGGAAACTAGCTCTGGGAGGAGAGGGACAAGCAAGGCCAGTCTGCGCCCCAGCAGTGTCCCATCAGAAGACACCCAGAGCAGGGAGGACAGAGATGCAGGGAGGCGATCCTGTGGGAGGGGGCCCTGCAGAGGCAGAAGGGATCCACAGGTGAGGGGGCTGAGGGCAGAAAATAGGGACCCAGGGGCCTGGGCCCCCATAGAAGAGCCCTAATGTGACAACATGAAAGATGTCAGTCCTGGCCAGGACATTTCCCTAACACCCATGATGATCAAGGCTACATTCAGGCTCAGTGAACCCCAGGACCAGGGGTGGCTGGAACCCATACTTAGGAAGGCTGGGGAAGCTGGCTCCTGGTAGAGCCAGGTGTCCCTTGTGCTCAGATGGGTGAGCACACTGCGGGAGCCTGCAGGCTGAGGAGGGAGTTGCTGGGGGGGGGCTGTTACCATGGGTCCTCAGTGACCTGGTTAAGAGTGTGACATGTGAGCCCACTCAGCAGCGCACTGAGCTGGCGGGGGGATGGGAGGGAGGCGGGAGCTGTGGGGCTGCAGGAAGGAACTGGATGGGGTCAGAGCCCCTCTGCTCCCAGAGCAAGTGGAGAATGAGCAGGATTTATGGGCTGCTGGGTGGCCTCTGAGTCCCAAGCACTGGAGCAGAGAGAAATAGAAAGTGAGTCACCAGAGGGGAAGAGTAAGAGGGAGGCCAGAGAAAGGGGATTGGGACCACATCCCAGAGGGCCTCCCAGGCCGAGGCCAGAGACCAGTGCCGTCCTGCTTGCCTGGAGGGCACCAGGGAAGGATTGGAAGCAGGCAGTCGTGCCGGCAGTTTTGCATTTTAGGAGGAGCTGAAGACTCACCTTATCAGCCCCCACCATCCCCATCCCAAGGCCCATAGCACTAGGCACCATGGTATTTCTTAGGGACTCTCACCTCAAGCTCCCAACAGGGACCTAGGGGAGGGCTAGGGGAGGTAGACATGGCCCGGAGAAGGCAAGTTGCCCATGGACAGCTCAACCCCTGGGGGCACCCACCCCAGCAAATTCCCTACTGGGCAGTGACCATGGAAGGGATCAGGCCCAGGCTCACCCAGACCCTGGGCATGGGATGAAGCGTGACTGTCAGGCCCCGGGCCTCACCCAAAATGGAATCCCTTTTAACAGCCCATTGGCTTCTTGAGGCACTGGGCCTGGCCTGTAAGCCTACCCCATCCTGCCTGGCCCTTCCAGCCCTGGCTTCCCGTTGGGCTGGTCTGGCTGAGCTAGAAGGCCCCAGGGCCCCATTTCAGGCCCTGCCCTCACCTGTACCGCATCAGTCAATGCTGCTGCCTGCCTCCCACCTCAGGCTTAAGGAGGGGCCAGTGGGGCCTTGAATACCCACCGGCTACCCAGGGCTCCCTGATCCCATTACCTGTCAGGCAGTGTGAGCTGGGTTGTGCCTCTGAGTACCGTTCTCCCCCATCTCTACCACTGCTCAGCATCTGCCAGGGATGCCAAGCTCCCAGGACCCACCTCAGCTGAGGACCATACCACAGCCCCTTTGCACTGTCCCAGCTGATAGAAACCAAGAAGATGCTCAGCTGACAGAAACCAAGAAGATGCTCAGGGCAGTGTAGGGAGGATCCCCAGCCCCTCCCCATTACACAAGTATCTGCCCCCCACCCCACTTGCTCCCTATGACAAGGCCGAGCCATAGTCTGAGGCATTTCCTCCGTGCTCCTGGGAAGGGGATTTTCACCATGTGGGGCTGACGTGGGGACAGGTGATTCATCACTTTCAACAGCAAAAGGATGACACAGCCTACAGCTCCCTGCAGGAAGAAGGGAGGAAGGGAGAGAGACACCAGGAAAGAGTCCAGTGGGTGTGAGAGGGAACAGGGAATCACATGGCCAAGCTTCATTTTCGGTACCTCCTCTAATACTGAGCCAGGCGCCGGTGGTGCGGCAGCCCTGCCTTGGAGGAACTCAAGCCGGCAGGAGGCGGGTGATAAACACTCCCAGTGTGTGAAACAGGTGTTTCTGCAGTAGGATGAGGAGGTTCTATAGGAACTCAGAGCAGAGATCCCTGACCTGGGAGGAGCCAGAACACCTCATGCAGGAAGAGCATCTCAGTTCAGTCCTAGAGATTGAACTGGCCGGTTAATGATGGGGAGTGAGACTGGAAGGCAGATGGCCAGGGTGAAGGCACGGAGAGCAAGGCATGGGGAAGGACCAGGTGGACGTTCCATGTGCTAGAGAGAGTAGGGCCAAGACAGCATGAACCCCAGGAAACACCTGCGGCCTGGAAGGGGGCTCTTTGGTCAGATGGCCGTTGGGTAGTTTGAGGGGATGATTTCTGCCTGGGCTCCTGGCCATGCTCCCCGGGATCATGCCCTTCAGAGTACTCACTCCTATTTCTGTCCCACGAGCCCTGGACCATAACGCTAAGGCTAGAACCACAGGAGTGTCCTGTTACTTCTTCTGGGGACCCCCAGCCAAACCTGCATTTGCTTTCCTGGACCACATAAGGGACTAATTTTGCAAACAGGCACCCTGAAGTTTAGAACATCCAAGGAACTTGCCTGACGTTATGTAGCATATCAGGCACAGAGATGGTCCAAGCCTGTCCGATGTCAGAGCTCTGGGCAATGTTAATAGGTGTCCTACACTCGTGTCACACACATACACAACAGGTTCCCTGGTCATGTAAACTTGGGAGGCTGGGTTAAACTCAAACAAGGAAATTCGGGGTCTTGAATGTGCTAACCGGTGATATACAGCATGGAGAGATTCCCAAATGCGTTTGGCCATGGAATCCTTCTGCCCTTGCTGGAGCTGTTGTCTCCAAGCAGCTCACCTAGGAGCCTGCTGGTCTGGACAGTAGAGTCAGAGACCGAACTTTGGAAGCTTCCGGGCTTATACTTTGTGCATACTCACCACATGCTGTTCTTGCATTTGGGAGGCTTGGTTTGCTGGGGGATTTTACATGAGCTTGGGTAGAGCAGAATGGAGAGGCCAGGCTCCCCTGACCCCAGCCTTCACAAGAGCTCTCTCCACTCTGTGGCCTTGGATCACCTGTCTGTGGGTCAGGAAGGGAAACCCCAGGCAAAAGAGCCATTCCAGGTCACCAAAGGCATCAGCATGTTTGGGGAATGCTTTCAGGAAGTGGCAACATTTTCTCTGTGAAGGATGAGTGGGAAAAGAGCAAAGGCACAAGGGAAGAAGCCACATTACAGGCAGCACCAAGGCCATTGGGACCAAGGCTGGGCGGGGCCAGGAAAGGGAGCTGGTGCTGGTAGTGGAATCTTTGAAAACTATCCAAAAGAGATTTGGACTTGAATCTAGGGGTATCAGAACCACAGAAGTTGCCTGAATGACTTGATCAATCCATAAATAATTTCAGCCTAGAATCATTCCCAATCATTCCTTCCTCCCCGTGAGGTCTCAGGACCTGCCCCCACCTCCCCACCACATGACCTCAGTCACTACCTATGACCTCCCAACTCACCCCTGCTGGAGGGTGCCAGCTCTGATCCAGCCCACGCCACTTCTAACCTCCTCCTCCTTCCCTGCTATCTCCTTGGCCTGGTGTCTCCCCTTGGTCCCCCACAGATGGCCTCGCATTGCCCTAACAGAGAACCTTGCACAGGCTGCTTCCAGGGTTCTTCCCTTCGGAGCAGACTCCTCAGGGGAGCCATCTGCAGCCACCATCTCCCTGCTCACCAACACAATGAAAGAAGTGTAGTGACTCTGGGGTACCAAGCAATGTCTAGGCATCAAGAAAATGCCGGTGGTGGCCCCCCTGCTCCAGGGAACACAGGATAGCACTCTCTCCTCGGCTCAGTCTGCTCTCCATCTCAGCTTTCCGGGAGCTTGTCCCTGGCTCTCTGGGAAAGGGACACATCAACCAGGCCAAGGACTGGCCCTCGTGGTCAGCCTACCCAGGATTTTGGACCCTTGTTTCGCCTGCAATTGGCAGATGCCAAAAGCCATCTGTGGGGTGAGGGTAGAGACAGAAGAAAGGGGTCTGACTGGGGGCATCAGACTGCATTGACCTGCTGCACCCACCTCACCCTTGGGATGTACGGTCCAGATGGCTGGGTTAAGACTGCTGTCCCCTCTGCCCTCGGGGCAGTACTGGGACAGGGCTGGATGCCTCCAGGGCTCTGACTGATACAACCTTTCTTTCATGGGTTAGTCCTTTGATGTAGTGTCCTCCTATTTCCGAGACATGGCTATTCCAATCTCTACTGGGATCCTGGGGACAGGTTCCTTTTACACAAGCCACGCTCACACACACCCCCAGCACCAGACACCCGGAGCACTCTTTCCTTGGGATTCTCTTTCTTTGGCTTCCACGGCTTCCACGAAAGGTCAGAAGCCTTAGAATCTCTTCAATCTGCTGACTGATTCTCTGCTGGCATGTTAGGTATTTTTACAATTGTTCTAAAATCCCATTATCTCAGCCTTCTGAGCAGGCTCAGTGACTCATCCTGGCTGAATCAATGACCAGCCACCAACAGGTCCCCTGCTGCCCTCACTCACAGGTGTGACAGAGAGCCCGAGGGCTGTGGAAGAGATTTCTGGGTCTTGCACATACTCTCCCCTCCTGAGGCCCAGACCATGAGGAAAACACAATGATAACAAAATTAGAAAGGAACAGTCTTGACCACATAGGATAATTGTAAACACTGAATGGCGTTTCAAAGAAAAGCAAAAGTAAAATTATAGGGTTGACAAGCTGGGAGGAGTCCAGAGATAATCTTGCTCATTCTCTCTAGCCAGCACTTGTCACATTAGTAATTTTACACTTCACTGTGTTATTATTTGCTTAATTCACTCAACAAATATTTACTGAGCACTCGCGACAGGCCAGGCACTATTGTAGCTGTAGCTTGGGCTACATTCGTGACAGAGCAAAGATGCTGCCCTCTGGGTGCGTACATTGCAGGGGAGGAGAGGTAGAGACAGACAACAGTGCGTGATAGTCATATCAAATGAAAGCACAGAAGACGTCAGAAGGTGCAAGTGCTAGGGAAAACATTCAGAAGAGCAGGGTAACATTCAGAAGAGCAGTGCTGGGCGGGGGGGGGGGGCAAGTTGTAGCTTTCAGTAGAGCTAGCAGAGGGGACCTCTGGGGGAGCATGGCAGTAGAAGGGGAAGCTGGAGTGAAGGCCTGCAGGAAGAAGAGGCAGGAGGCCAGCTGGCTAGAGCCCCGGGGAGCAGAGGGGAGAGCGGCGGGGCAGGGAAGGGATCATGCAGGGCCTGGTTCACTGTCACGACTCTGGTTTTTATGAAGATGAAATGCAGAGCACTGCAGAAGAGGGTAATGACATGATGGGACTTCACACTTGTCAGAGCCCCAGCAGGGCAGGGTCAGTCTGCAATCTCCTGCCTGGGGAAGGGCATGGTACCTGCCAAGAGCTCAATAAATATGAAATACCAGTGAAATGAGTGAATGAATGAATAAATCCAAGAGAGAGATTATGCCCATACCTTCCCAGAGAGATAGGACCCTGAATACTTCAGGACAAATATGTTTCCAATCTGGTCATTGTATTTGGATCAGAGATTCATGTCCTATATACCTCAGGAAGGTTTTCAAAGTTCTCATACCCAGACCCCTCCCCCCTAAATCCTGATTCCCAGGTGGGGTGGGGCCCAGCATGAGTATGTGAGTCTCACAAAAACCCAGCCCCAAGCGAGAAACATCAACGTAGACATTCCCAGATACTTCCAAATAGTCAGCACCTGGCATCGTATCCAGCCCCAGGGCACACATTAAATGAATGAATAAATGTTGACTGAATTCATGGGTGTCTTAAGTGCCTGAAGAGAGCTAATTAATTGCCCTTTTCCATTTTCAACTCAGATGTTTGGAATCCTGTAAATAAAGAGCTTTCCAGAGAATGAGAATCCAAAGGCCATTGCTGTCTGCTGTTCCTCCCACCATCCCCCAAAACGTGCCCTGCCCCTACCTCTTCTCTGGGGCTCTTCCCCTTCATTGGCTTCCACTTGATCTGTCCTAAGTGAGGGGGAGCACGGGGCGGGGGGGGGGAGTGCTATTCTGAGAGGGTCACAGGGATTCTGAAAGCTGATTGCCTTTCATAACCCAGTGTGTTTCTGAAGCACTTGGAGTGGGCGGGGCCTCTCCGTGGATGAGAGGGTTGCTGGGGAATGAGACTTTACTAGACAGCCCCAAGCTCCCAAAGGAAGAGGGTGCTGGGTGTGGGGAGTAGAGGTGTAGGGCCTGTGGAGGCTTGGAGCAAGGCAGCCATTCACTTCCCTTTCCTTGCACAAAGGGTCCACCCACATTCCAGGGACAGGCACAGATTCTTCCTGCAGGAAACGCTGGGGCTCTGAGGACAGTCCTGTCCGCCCCTGCCCTTCTTGCTTCTCCCCATCTTGGCCAGCTGCCTCCCTCTGGAGCCTGGGGCCTCCGCTCAGGGCGTCTGGGTCTCATAGATTCCTGGCCTCTTGCTTGCAGGTGTCGGCTGCCAGAGATTTTTGCATATAAACAGTAAAGGGCCCCTTATTATCTTGACATACTTGGAATAAGTACGGCCATTTTTTTTTTCTCTTCCCAGAATTAAAAAAAGGCCAGAAATTCCACAAGGCTCTGACTCAACTCTATTTTCTCCTTCCTCTTGCTTTCCCACCTCTACCCTCATGACCTTGAAAGAGCAGCCCCAGGAGCCTGCACTCTGCCTCTGTCTGAGGTTGCTGCCACATGTGGTGGCCATAAGGCACCCCCTAACCCAACCACCCACTTTGCCCCACTGAGGCAGCAGCTCTGACCCACAGGAGAGTGGGTAGTGATTTGCTAAGGGCCTAGCACTAAAGTCAGGCAGCCTGCATTTGAATCCTGACTCCTCCACTTATCAGCGGTGCAGCAAATGAGTTCTGTCTCTGCACCCTAGCTTCCTCCGGTCTAAGATGGGTGTGTCAATAGTTTCTTTCTCTCAGGCGGACTGTGAGGATTAAGTGAGATAATGCACAAAGAACAAATCACAAACAATAGCTCTAACTCCTGTATTCTCATTAGCATTGAGCACCTGTCATATACCTACTACTGTAGAAGGTTCCAGGCCCTCAGAGGCCGCCTCATGGAAGAAGTAGTTGAGAAAACAGAAGCTTTAGGCTATACAAGATAAAATGGTGTTCGAGACCAAGGAAAGGCAGGGCTAACACTTTGCAAAGAGATGGATTTCACAGAGCAAAGAGACCCTTGCAAAGGTTTTGAAGGTTGAAGAGGAGTCCTTTAGGTAGACAAAGGGGAAAGGACATCACAAGTAAAGGAGACAGCACATCCTAAGACTCAGAGGTCCAGCCAGCAAGCTGGGTTTGGAAGTCCAGAGTGCAGGAATCTAAAGGGGGAAGAGGACGAGGGCGACAGGGAAGCTCTCAAGACCAGCAGAGTCCCATCCTAGAAGGCCTTGGAGACCTTGCCAAGGAGAAGTCTAGACTTTTCCCTAGAGGCACTGCCCCATAGTTCAGGGTTTCCTTTTAGGAAACTCTCTGGCTGTAGTAGGAGGGGTCGGGGGCAGACTCTGGAAAAGACAGAGGCTGGGTCAGAGCTGGAAGATGGACGCAAGAGGGTAGGGCAGTGGCCCCCAAGCTTCAGTCATTCCCAATCCCAACTATTATTTATGTAATATTTCCCTTTATGTTAGCTCATTCTTTAACTCTTTGTTTTACCATTGTAACAACTGCTTCATTTTTTCCCTAACATATATGTAAATCCTACACTCTTAAAATGAAAAATGTATGTCCACTTGCCACTGGAAATCACTTCTTTGCCCAGCAGGGGCAACTGCCTCAGGCTTTGGGAGCCATCAATCCTGCTGGAGATCCTGCTAGAGGTAAGAGGACCTGAGGCTAGGCCATGGCAGAAGGAATGGGAGAAGGATCTGCTCTGTGTGTTGTCAGCCAGGCTGGCTTCCTAAACCCCTGCTTCAACCTTCAGGGCCTTTGTGACATTGCTCGGGGGCTAGAGAGTGCGCACCCCGGTTACTGCTCTGAAAACAAAGACCAGACAAGCCTCCCTGCCCCTGCTAGCCCGTGGACTATGGTCGTTATTCACTCATGTGGGCTCCAGCTCAACCTGGAGCAAAAACAGGCAAACAGGCTTCCCTGAGAGTGAGAGAGATTTAAGCAGACCCAAGGATGACTCAGTTGTGGAAGCCTTTGTGGGCAACTGCTTTGTGCTGTATTAGTGAAAAATATGCAGGGGGAGGGAGAGAGAGGAGGAAGATAGGAAGGCAAGAAGGAATGCATCATCTGATTTATCCTTCCAAGAATCTTGTAAGGCAGGAATCATTGTACCCATTTTACAGATGAGGAACCAATCTCAAAGACATTAAGCTACTCTCCAAGGTCATTTCTAGTAAGAAATACAACTAAGCTACTAGTCCAGATCTGTCTGACTTTAAAGCCACCGCTTTCTTCTAAAAGCGTAAGGTTCAGAATCACACCACGGTAGCATAGCAACTGTTATTTTTCCAAAATCCCCATTCAGTCTTCTCTTGTTCATGTGTAAAAAATGTGCATATCTTCTTTTGTTCACCTGGCATTATATCATAAACATTTGTAATATTGCTAAATAGTCTTTACAAAAATCACTTTTACATAATATTCCGCCCTGTGCACATATCATGATTCACTGAGCCATCACTGAACATTTAGGTGGTTTCAACATCTCAGGATTATAAATCCTCCCCACCCCCACCCTTCCCAAGTCAGGCTCCCCTGGGATGAGTCAGGGCTCCCGCCTGCCCTACGTCTGGAAGGTTACATAGGTCACTGGAGCCTGATCATACCTGCAGTGGTGCAGCCAAGCACTCTAGTGTCTCTCGGAAGGTGAGATCTACTCAGAAAGTTGTGTCCTCTGCCCGCCGCTGACACTCTGCCAAGCAGGACATGGCCTTGCCCCTGCTACTGCCCCCCATCCACTCAGGTGACAAAACCAGAGCTAGTGTGGACTTGGGGCAGGAGCAAAGGCTGGTTGGGGTGAGTTCTTGCTACTGGTGAAGGCAGCCCCAGGCGCAGACATCTTAGGAGCCAAAAGGCACCCCCACGACCCCAGAATTGTCAGCAATGATCCTAGCAATGGGATAGGAGCCAGACCCCTGCTAAGGGTCTGGGGCATTGCTTGGTCCCCGTTCCCTTGAGAGGTCCCTTCCAGAGAGTTCTCAGCTCTCTGCCCCTCAGGGAACACAGCCACATGCCAAAGTTGGCTTCCCAGCCATTCTAAGATAGACTCCAAAAGCAGAAACGCTCCTGCCAGCAGGCATGCACAACCGCCTAAGGTGAATGGCCGAAGATCACATTTTCAGGATGCTTCTCTGTTTTATCTGTTTGCAAAGCAGATATTTGGGGAGGTTGGGCTCAGAATTGCTTCGCGGTTGCCAGTCCCAGGGGAAATGGTTCGAATTCTTCACATAGTTGGAGGGCCGTGAGGCAACAGAGAGGATCCTCAGAGGCCTCTCCCGACCCAGGAAGATGAGCCACCGCCTTGGCATCTTCTCTCCTTGGACTGCTTCTGGTGTGGGACACACTGGATGTTCTTTCCAAGAAGGCAGGGTGGTGGGAAGTCTCTAGGGGGGCTATTTGGAGGAGAGTCATTGCATTACTTATACAAGCCCAGGACAGAGAGTGCTTCCAGAGGTCATGTTCTCCATACCCCTGCCCAGGGCAGCACAGCCAGTGCCTGCAGAATTGGCCTTTGGAGATACTCACAAAGAGTTAGTGACAGTGGCTTTCTTGAGCCATCAGGATTTCTGTTTTTTTCCGAGTATGTTGCTGGTTTTTTTTTTTTTCCTTTTAATGAAAGAACATGTATCCTTTTAAAAACAAAATCAACGAAGTTTTTTTTTAAATAAATGAAAAGGCCTCAGAGTCAGGGCATTTCATCTTTTGCCTTGACTGTGAGCCCTGGGGTGCAGCAATCTTTCTTGTCAGGAAATCATGTCACCCCGATCTACCCCTTCCTGTAGCTGTTCGCATACCCTGCCAAGCTGCCGAAAGGAAGTGGAGGTTGTAGCCTCCTCGGTCATCCTGTGGCTGGGGCACATTCTTCATGGGGCACACTGGCCAGCGGCCAGCAGCCACACCCACAGCATTCTCTGAGATGAGGAACAGCACTTCTGAGACCCCTCAACGGAGACAGCCTCAAAGGCTAGCTGGACTTGATTCAGGCGCCGCTCATGGCCCGGAAACGCAGGGAGAGAAAATCCCCTTCCGGCACCAGGTCCCCGCTCAGCTGGGAGGTGGAGATGCGTCCTCAGGAAGCTCGGCCCTGAGGCCCATTGCAAATGGCGCTGTCCTGGTTTATGGGCCTTTGAACGGCCATGACTTTCACTGCTTCCTTCAGAGCTCCCGGAAAGCACCAGAAGGGCGGCACTGACGGCAGAGGGAAGGCCAAGCAGCGTCGTGTGGCCTGGTTGACCACCCCGTGCTGCTTGACGAGAGACTGCAGGGAAACCCTCCCGGGAGGCTGATGCCAGGTGTGTGGGTGGGATTGAAGAGAGGCCCGGGGCCCCTCCCTGGGGTGGCTACTGTCCAGGAGGAGAGAATGAAAGGCATGCTTCAGAAGTGTCAGAGCCCAACAGGTGTGTGTGCCCGAGGGCTGACGGGCTGAGGGCTCTCACGCTGCCTGTCCTTCCCGTGGAGCAGAGGCTCTCAGCCCTGGCCGCATGTCACACGTCGCCTGGAGACCCTTGGAAACCCCCAGTGCCCAGGCTGTATTCCAGACCAAGTCAATCAAACTCTTTGGAGGTAGGACTCAGGGATCAGTGTTTCTTTAGAGCTTCCAGGGAACTAAAATATTCAGCCAGGATCAAGAACCAATGCTTTAAAGAGAGATCTCAGGCGTCCCAGGCTCATGAAACAAAATAAACAGAGCTCCTCCTGTGTGATTCATGGAGCCGCCTTCTCCCTAGAGGCCCTCCTTGCCTTCTAGTCTCTCAGATTGCTGCCCTTCTTCAAAACCCACCCCAACCCCCCCTTCCTGAGGCAAGTCCTCCCTGGCTGCGGCAGGTGCAGTGAGCATGTCCTCTGAGGTCCTGAGGTCCCCTGTCCCCTAGGACCTCTGTCGCTTAGCGTGCATGGCCATTGGTTGACCAGTATTTGCCTTGTTTACAAATGAGGTAACCTGTGCGTGGGGCAGGTGCTCTGTGGCAGGTTATGCTTCCTTGTGACCCACCAACCTATCACCTACCGCCACTCACTGCCTAGAGGAGCTGCTTAGTAAGTATTTTGGGGCTCATTTACATTCTATTGTAGTTCAACATTTCAGGCAATCTTGGTGAGAGAGTTGAAACAATGTCTGATACAAATTAGTGGTTTTAATGTTGATCAGTGATTGTGGTCACGCAGGTGAGTATTGTGGGCAGCAGCGGGTGGGAATGGCTGCAGGAAGAAAGGCCAAAAAAAATGCCTGTTAGGCTGTCTTCTAGGAATGTACGCATAAGGCTGTAACCAGCCCTCACGTGGCCCCGTATCTGCACCAAGCATCTTCAAAGCCACGGCTTCCATAGGGTGCTGGGCAGGCATGGGGTGCTTTCTAATGAAGAGTCCTTGGAATATTTATTGCAGTTTCTTAAGGAAACTTGAAGAACTGAACCCACCCTTTTAATTTCCTCTCTACCTACCCCCCTCCCTGCCCCGTACATCACATCTGAGGAGCTGATATGCCATCTAGGACTTGAGGAGTAGAGAGAAATGGGAAGGGTGTTCCAGGCAGAGACACTAGCAGAGGGCTCAGTGCTCACTGGGTTCTCAGGATGGCCAGTGATGCTGTGAGTGTGGAAGGAAGAGAGTGAAGGATGGGGGTGGATAAAAAGAGGCTGAAAAGGAAGACCAGAGCCAGTGTAGGCGGGGTCTTGAATCACAGGCTGGGGGTGGACTCCAGGATTCACCATCCAAAGCATAAGACCAAGAGGTGGTATGGTGGGGGTCCCTCTGGTAACACATAAGGGTAGACATGAGTCAGGGCAGGACAGCAGATGTGGGCAAGGGCGGCACAATCAGGACCCCCTGTGGCTGCCAGGTAAGATCTTTCTGAGCCCCATGCCTTCAGGTGTGTTCTCAGGCCTGGGGCCAGCACTGGAGGTGCTCCCACATACCTTACCCAAGAGACCCTTCCAGAGGTCCCAGCCTGCCTGGCCAGTCACCTCCAGACTCAGACCGTCCACTCCACACAGCTCCTCCAGCCTCTGAGCTGAGATCAGAATTCCCCCAGATGTTGGCAGGGCCACCCTCAGCTGCCTTCACTCTCAGGCCAACATTTCTACTTATGTCCAAGACCAAGGACATTTATAGTCACCACCACATAGAAAACAAAGAAGCAAGTCTTTAGTTAGATTCAAACAATATGAAATCTATTTTAGTGACTATTTAAAACAGAGGAATGGCTCCTTAAAGTCAATTTTTACCAAAAGATTTTTGGAGTCTGGGCTGCTTGCATTTTCCAGGAAGCTGGTGCTGAGATGGAGTTAGGAATTCAAGTTACTTATGGGGGGAAGAGGTAAACCCTGCGAAAGAAGAGGGAAAAAACAGGGTTGGAGCCTACAGACTGCAATGAGGCCGGACATCTCTGCCAGTCCACCAGGGACTGCTAGAGGAGTCTGGTCATGGGTGGAAATGTAGAAACTGCTGAGCCCTTTGCTCAGTCACTGGCCAAGGCCACCCCAAGAAGAGCATAAATTTGGTCTGAAAGCTAAGTGGACCCTGCAGGAGCCCACAGCTGTAGGCTGCCAGTTGACCATGGCTTTGCTGCTGGGCAGTCCTTGCTTGGAGAGAAATCTTCCTGTCTGTCATGGAGCCTGTCCTCTCCCCGCCTCCAGTCTGAATGGGCCACACCTGGTGTGTGTGAACCCTTTGCCGCATGTCCCCTTCACTCTCTCCATCACCTTCCTTCCCTCCTGCCTCACTGGAAAAAGGGCACCTCTCTCCAAGGATCCTGTCTGTCTTCTCCCTCCCTGTACTTCCCAACATGGAAGCCCTTCCCTTCATTTATCTCCTCACAGTATTCTGCCCAAAACTCTCCGCTACCTGGGAAAAGATCTGTATAACTTGAATCACCAAGACTCATCCTCCTAAGAGAGAAAAAGCTCAACATAAGTCACAGATGTAACCAAACAGAAAAATGAGCAAAAGATATGAATGGATGGCTTATGGAACAGGAAATACAAGTGGCCCTTAGATGCAGAGACGCTAAACCTGACTCACTGTAAAAGAAATTCAAGTGAAGACTACACAGAGATACCATTTTTCACCTATCAGATTGGCAAATATTAAAAAGTTTGATTCAGCACAGTGTTGGCAGGGAAACAAGCACACTCACAGGTGGGAATGTGAATTTGGTAAAGCTGGACGGAAGGCAACTTAGCGATAGCCCTTTCAGTTACAAATTCCCGTGACCTTCAAAAGGCAGTGAAATGGAATGGCTCAGAGAACAGACTGGAGCGAAAACATGCTGTGGTTCAAACGCCAGCTGTCCAGGTCACCTGACTGCTTCCTGCCTCAGTTTTTCTCATGGAATGATAGTAGTACCAACCTCTGGAAATTCTTTTGAGGATTCAAATACATTAATTATTGTGACGCACTTACCGCAGTTCCCAGCTCTTAGTAAATACCATGCAAATGTTAACTATCATTATTATTAGTTGACCCAGCAATGTCACTGCTAGGAATGTATCCTACAGATACACTTGCACATGTGCTAAGTGAGCGTACCCTGTTATTCATTGCAGCACTGATGCGACTGGGGAAAACTGGAAATAGTCCAACTATCCATAAACAGGCTAAATTAATTATGTTGCATATGTGTAATGCAATACTAGGTGGATGCAAAACAATAGCAAAGAAGTTCTGTAGAACTGATCCAGTGGGTACAGAATACTACCGTAAGTTTTTAAATAAGGAATGGTATAAACACAAGCCCACATTGCCTTACCACAATTAGGAAATTCTCTATTTTCAATTTTCTTTTCAATTATGAAAATCTCTAAAAAAAAAAAAAGAAAAGAAAAACAGAAGTGGTTTTTAAAAAAATAAATTTGGCACAAACACATTTGGTAGCAAAACCTGAACTGAACTGAAGTCACTTAAGGCTGATTATGGCTTTATTTAACCTACTTGGTGTAGAAATATTAGCATGTTTTATTACAGACTCTGTTGGGGTTTGACACACACTACCTTTGTATACTCCTTGACTTCTGAATTCCCAAAAACACCTGCCCCAAAGGGTTCCAGATAAGGAAGTATGGACCTTTATTCACCTTTTCTTTTTCATTAAAATATCTCTTGATGCACAAGAAACTAGTGCCAGTTGCATCTAATAAAAGGAGCTGCCTGGCTGTGCAACAGGAACGTGAGGGGCAATTTTACTGTATTTGAATCCAAGAATTTAAAGGGTCTGTGGACATCTTACTTATTCAACAAATAAATCAATACCACGAAGACCTCCTCAGCCCAGGCCACCAGGTCATCTTAAAGCCTGAACACCCTCTTACTGGCATCTCTGTGGCAGGCTGCCTGGGAAACAGGACTGGAGGGTGGGGGCAGGTGGGACCAGAGCCTCCTTTCTGACTCACCACGCTGCCCCGGGTGCGGTGGCAAGGTCTCCTCCCTACAAAAGTAGAGATAATGAGAGTGACTCAATGGCGGGCACTCCGATGGGCCGATTGGCGGGGAAGCCATGTCCTCTGGCCGGCATCTTCCTGCACGCCTTTCCTTCTGGAAGGGCAGGAGCCACCCTCCAGACTCCTCCTCTGTACCACTCCCAGCAGAGACCCCATGCCAGGGCATCCCCGTGGATGAGGGTCAGGGTGGAACGCAGGGTGCATGAAACATCAATCCCACAGAGGATGCACAAGAAGTTCTCCCAGCAACCCTATTTTCAAGGGTGAAAATTCAGAACAAGCCCCATGTCAGTGTGATAGGGGGATAGTTAAATAAGTCCAGGGAGTGGATAGACCTGAATGTGCTGGTACAGAATAATGCCATAACCTAGTGTTGAGTGAAGAAAGCAAATTGCAGAATAATATATATATATTATATCATAATATATATAATTAATAAATTATAACACATATGTATGATGACACAAAATTACATATATAATCCAACAAGGACACTTAGCCAGCAGAAAGAGGGAGGAGAAACTAACAGATGAATGGTGTTCATGCATAATAAAAGAAGAAAAGTAGTGGCAGATGGGCAAGCTGAATGCCAAGTGCCAGTCTAGTGGGGCTGCCCAAAAGAAGCCTGCCTGTCACACCCAGGAGACTCAGGAATCAGGACACGGGTGCTGTGGAAGGAGTTAGAGTGGAAAGCAGGAGCAATTACACCCTGCCTCCCTCCCCAGCTGGGCAGCAGCCTAGCTCATCTCCGTCATCCAGAGGAGATTGTCAAGAAGTTAAACCCAAGGGATGCTGGATATAGGAGCAACAGGCACAACAGGGTGGGGAGGGGGACGACTCAGCACTGAAAACCAGGGATTGAGTGAGAGTCGACTTGTGAAGGGCAAACCTACCAACCCCTTTCCCCCACACCCCCAACCACTGCCAGCCAGTCACCCAATGACGCCTGTCCTACCCACATGGACCAGGGGGCCATACAGTCCTCAGAAGAAACTAGATGACTTCAGAGAAACAGACACCCCCCCCCCCCAAAACCAAGCACTGGGTCTTCCTACCACCCTGCAGTGAAGCACAACTCTACCTAAGCACACAGAGTTTCCAGTTAGACTTCCTTAGCACCCCTCTTGACTTATGAACAGATATGTCAGAATCACCCATTCTGGAGAAAACCCCCAACACAAAAGACAGAAACCACAACAAGGAAACAGAATAAAAGTCGACAATGGATAATGCACAGAGTAAAAGAAAACGTCAAGAACGACAATAATATCTTCAGAGAGGTGAGAAAATGGCTTCCATGAAACTAGATCAGAATTGTATCTTTTTTAAGGCAGAGGAGAAAAACTCTTAGAAATGAAACATGTGATTCCAAAATAAAAACGGACAAGACTTAATGGAAAGATTCGGTGGTGAGAAAAATCATCCAGAGAAAAGAATAAAAAGAGAAAGGACAGGAGCGAAAAGATGCAAAAACCAGGCGCTTAAACAGAAGGCCCTCTGCATGGAAAGCAAGCACAGAGGGGAGGAGCAGGAGGAAATGATATATAAAAATATCACAGGAAAATGGCCCTGGACCAAAGGACATCAGCTAAGTGCCTGTCAAGTAGCTAGAACAATAAAGGAGGAAAGACCCACGGCAAGACAAGTGGTGGTGAGATTCCAGAACTCCTGGCGTGAAGAAGGGGCTTAAAGGGCTCTGGCAGGAAGACAACAGGGCATGTATAGACCAGTGGGAATCAGGGCGGGGAAATCTGTGGAAGAGTGGGGCTGGGTCAGTGCAGGGCTGGGGGAGACTCGGGAATTCATTCTTCGGCTGTTTACTATTGAGATGCTTCTTCAGAGGTATAAGCAGTTGAATGTAAGAGTCTGGAATTTTAGGGGGGGTTAGTGCAAAGTTTTCTTCTTTTGTGTGTGTGTGTGTGTGTGTGTGTGTGTGTGTGTGTGTGTAGGAAGCCTCCCCAACCCCTTACCCATGTAACAACCTAGTGCATATCCTTCCATATACTTGTCTCCATGCCTATATATATATACACACACACGTATGCAAACAGATATACACATATACACACTTATATCTATATACAGACACACACACATATAAGCACACCCATATGTGTGACTACATAGCAGCACCAGAATGCAATTCTTGGACCTCTGTCTGTAGTGTTTGCACTGAGTCCAGGCTTCCCCAGACAGTGACTGAGCGGGGCAGGGACAGGAAGGCAGGCCTGTACCCAGGCCACAGGACTCCAAGAACCTGGGACTTGTGCTCAAGGACTCCCCATCCAGGGGCGCCTGGGTGGCTCAGTCGTTAAGCATCTTCAGCTCAGGGTGTGATCCCGGCTTTCTGGGATTGAGCCCCACATCAGGCTCCTCTGCTGGGAGCCTGCTTCTTCCTCTCCCACCCCCTGCTTGTGTTCCCTCTCTCACTGGCTGTCTGTCTCTCTGTCAAATAAATAAATAAAATCTTAAAAAAAAAAAGAAAGAAAGAAAAAGGACTCCCCATCCAAGTTGAAGAAACTTTTTTAAAACAGCGCTGTGGTTCTCGGCCTGACTCTCTCACAGCCTCCTCTAGCAAACTCCCCATTGTTTACTCATGGGAATTTTTCCCAATAAACCTCTTGCAAGTCGGATCCCATTCTGGTGACTGATTCTTGGAGGACCCAAACCAACAAAATATATATATATACACAAATAGGTTTTTAAATAGTCATTTTACCTATATATATTTTTCTTCATCTTGCTTTTCTTACTCATCAATAGCTAATGAAAATTTACCACTGATATATCTCTGGTTCTTTCTAATGGCTGTCTAATATTCCTAGAAATGGAAATATGCACTATAACTTATTCAGCGATTTGCTTATGAGTGGACATACACTTGGATTCCGAGTTTGGACACTGTGGACAATGCTGCAATAATTATCATTATCTTGTATAGATATCTGAGGACAGATGATAAAGAAAGGATTGGTGATCAAAATATACTCACACATAATTTATACAAGTTATGATATATAAAATTATTAACCTTATATAATAATTTTCATTGATGTTGCCAGATTGATTTTTTAAGGGCTATAAAAATGCACATTTCTATCACCAATGTTTGTGAATATCTCTTTCTCTGCAGGCCCATTAGCAATAAGTATTACCAATCCTTTCCATTGTTTTCAAGCGGACTTAACCATTTCACTACTAGTGATTCCTTGTGTTTTTTGGCTCTTTCGAATTGCTCTCCCATAAATTGCCAGTATTTCTATTGGGTCATTTATCTTTTTCTTGTCATTCTGTAGAAGTTCTTTGCACCCTCTGTACTGCTTTGTAAATACAGTTTCCACTTCTCTTTATCTGTCGTCTTTGTGTTATATTCTACCACAAAAAGTTTAAAATTTTAATCTAGTTAAATGTGCTCATCTTTTCTTTCATAGCATCTGGGTTTCCGGTTATTTGTCAGAGCTTCTCCCCCCCCCCAAGTCTTCATGATCCAAGAAGGCTGCTAGAGCTCTAGCCATCATCTGTATTACAGGCAGCAGGATGGAGAAGGGGACAAGAAGGGCACTCCACCTCCCTTTGAAAGAAACTTCCCAGAAATTTCCACATGCTGATTCCACTTACATGTCATTGGCCATGACTTAGTTACACAGCCATAGCTAGCTGCAAGGAAAATATTGTCAGGGCTGTCTTTGGGAAATGCAGTCTGCCACACCCACACTTAGAAAGAAGGGCACTCTTGCTTTGTGGCATTCAACAGACAAGCAGAGACCACACGCTGCTAAGGGTGGGCTGGAGCCTGGGAACCCACCTCTTAGCAGAGAAAAGGTCTCTCTCTTGGTCCCCACAGGCATGATGCTTAAGACGGTAGGCCTACTAAGTCACAGAGAGAGCACTGAGGAGGGTCTCAGTTCTGAGGCTTGCGTGAGCATCATCCCAGAGTGGCCACAGCTTCCAGAGGCAGCAACTCCGCCTGGAACACTCTATTCTCAGTGCCTTCCCCAGGGGACGGGCAACAGGTTTGTGGCTGGGTGGGGAATAGCTAAGCCTACTGGCATGCAAGGCCAATGGCTTCTGAACTCTGGGAAATACCACTAGGCACTTCCAGGCAGATGGGGGCTTTAGAGAATTGCTTATGATTCATGCCAGTCTGCCTGGGGCAGGGCGGGGGGAGGTCAGAGAGAAAAACATAATATTGGAAATGCTTTCTCATTCCTTCACTCAGTCACTCACAAGGCCACTTGTCATTTGCTAAGGGCCCAGACAGGGGCCAGTCACATCTACCCAGATATTTCTTGCGCGTTTTCTTCCTATTTTTCTGCTCTGTAGAAAGAGAAAATCACCCACGGAAGAGGTAGGTCAATGGACAGCAGCTGGCCACAAAAAATAGAGAGTGAGAAGTTCAGCCTGGAAGGAGCTGAGAAGCAAGATGCCAGCATGCCATGCTCAGGGTGAGGAGGATTCTAGCACACAGACTGCAGGCAAAAGCTGGTTCCATCTTGCCCCAAATGGGTCCTCTTCTCGGAGTCCCCTCACCTCACTAGGCTTTGCCTTTCTCATCTATAAAGTAGGAGGGGTAGTCCTGGGCCTTCCCCCTCGCCAGCCTTGAGAAGGGGTTGATCCAGGCAGTCCTTCAGTCTCTCACAAGTCAGAAAGCCCGTGATTAGCTATGCTGTTCAGACTAGCATGCTGTGCTATAATTCTCTTGGTTTTTTTTTTAAATGTCTTTAAGAAAAGTATACAGTACTATAGATTCACTGTTAAAATAACCAGGAAACACAGACAAAAAGTAGGCCATAAAAGAGAGAAAAGAGCCATTCACGTCTCAGGTTATGCTCTTACGACTTCCAAAATCTGAACATATTTTTAATAGGACCATAGTTTATATATGGTTCTGTAATCGCCTGTTTTTCACTAAACAATATATGCCATGAGCTTCTTTCTATGCCAATAAGCTAGCCTCCATGACACGTTTTCATGCTTGTCTGACAGTCTGTCGATGCTGTATTCAATTCCGAACACAGGATCCGTATAGCACTGATGTTTGCTTTCCCTCTGACCCAACAGGCCTAGTGCAGAACTGTGACGGATCCTCTCTTTATTTAAAATGTCACTCTTTTGTTCACCATGGACTGATTTTATCTGTTAAAATACCATGTCTCTTGACTCTGGTGGGTTTTGGCACCCGTTATGTTCTGCACCCAAGGCAAGAACCTCACTGGCTTCCCCCTAGTCCCAGTCCTATGTCACATGATGAGCAGTCCATACTTTGTATCCCTAATTGTTGGGATCCTAAGATTGTTCTGATGCTTTCAGTTTATTTGTCTGTATCTGCAGCATCCAGCCCAGTGCCTGACACCTGATAGGCACTCAGTCTGTATTTGTTGATGAGTGAATGCACGAATGAACTGGTGGAGGAAGGAAACACCACAATGATCATTCTTGTGGGGAAGGCCAAGAGAGGAGTGTGAGAGGTACAAGCCCTGATGAAAAGGAAAGCACACGTGTCCACCACACAGAGGCCAGGAGAGGAGGTGGACCAAGTCACGTGGGTGTGGGACAGCCATGTGGTGGGCCAGGGAGTTCTCTCAGTGAATGCACTGCACAGGCCCACCTAGAGCCCCCTTTGGAGGTCCCCACCATTTCCCAATGGAGCCATCACTACTCTGGCCTGGCCCTGGCCCAGACAGCTGGAACCAAAACACTGCCACGTCCCCACTGTGGGACTAGCACATGGTCACGCAGAGGCACCCACACCCAGCCCCAAGAGCCTCCTTCACACGGGCTGACTCAGGAGCTCACTTGGACACTGGGCTGCAAGCCCACTGGCTGGGCCACTTCTCTTGGGGCACCAGGACTGTGCTCCAGTGTAGAGCTGCCTCTCCACAGCAACGGCAATAAGGGATTTTCCCAGCCCTAAACCAATGCACGGAACTCTAAAATAACAAAGCCTGAATCCAAGAGAGGAAATTCTAAGAACATGAAATAAGTCAGAGCAGCAGAGGTGGTTATTTATTTTCCATGGTCTGCCTGGTTCTCTGCCTCCCTGCCCCCACCCCAAAGGCTGGGGAAGAGGTCCGGATTCAGATGTCAGCATCACAAAGCTAAAGGAAACCCATCTTCCTGTGTTTGCCAAGGAACAATGCTGGAGAGGCCATTCCAAGGCCTGCACTTTTCCTCTGTACAGAAGAATTTAGGTCCCAGGGCAATCCTGGGAGGGGGGCCTGATAAGGAATTTCTGCAAGTAAACATTCCTGTTCTATCACTCAGGGATGTTTGGGACATATAGGCTATGATCCCGTGCAGCCTCCCATGTGCACGCAGATCCGCCCTGACCCACCCCAGGTAAAGATCTAGCAGTGGATTTGGAGCCCTGGGCCACCCTGCAGCCGAGGAACTGAGAGTCAGGTCTCATCCGCCTCATCAGTTTCTATCTCCCAATGCTGCTTTCTGTCCTCCCCCTTCAGCTCCTATCAGGCTTTATCACTCCTTCCCTGGACTACTGTCCAAGCCCAGCCTTCCTGATCCTGACCCTTCTTGCTTTGTTCATCCTATCTTCAGCCAAGGGTCACCTTTCCACACTGCACCTCCCGGGGTGGTCCTTCTCCGCTCCAACCCTCCACACCTACAGCACCAGGTTCCCCAGATATATTCTGGGGCCTTCATCATGGCCAGTCACACCTGTCTTCTCTCCTGCATGCTCCCCCTCCTCAATCGGGGAAGGACAAGAAAACAGGAAGTTCCCTGACCAGACCTATATCGTCCACCCATTGGTCAGGCACCTCCACAGAGATGAAGGGCTGGAGGACTGCTGCCCTTTTCGAGGCAGAAATGTTTGCCTTAAAGGGAACAGAAGGAGTCAGTAAATCAACTAAGGTGTTGAAAGACCAGCCAATGTTTATTGAGCACCTACTAGGTACTAGGCTTCGTGCCAGGTGCTTTAGGGGCCTTATCTCTGTCTCCATGATACTCCAAGGCAGCATGCCGCGTCCCAATTCTCTTTACACTCCTCACAGGCAAACTACTGGGCCTCCTGCAGAATGGGGCTCCATAAACCAACAAATATTCTGAAAACTGAGGTGGACACTCTGATCCTTGGTGTGACTCAGCTAGCCATCTGGCAGGCACTTTCAGGGAAGGCAAGCCCAGACTCTGCTGGGGAGCCACTTTGTTCCCTTGGTCTCCGCATACAAGATTCCCTGTGTCTAGAACACCCTTCACCCTCTTTGGGTCTAACTCCTATTGGACTTTCAGGTCCTTTTGCAGCTTCCCCTGGGAAGACCTCCTGGATCTCCACCCCAATCTGGGTTATTCCTGTGTTCCCTTCGGTGTTTCAGCAACTATCTCCAGGATCAGAATGTCAGCTCCTCAAGGTCAGGACATGCCTAATTCACCTCTGTGTCCACAGAATTTAGCTCAGGGACAAGCACAGAGCAGAGGCTCACTAAATATTTGTTGAATGAACGAAATGCTTACTCTTGGGTATTCAGTCATTGCCAGATTGGATCGCCTTTTTCCTTGCTCTCTCCAGGCCTTGCCATCGGCAATATGCCCTAAAGACATCCTAGAGTCTGAATTCTGGGCACCTTAAGGCTGGTGGCAGAGAGGGTCGGTCCCGTCTTCTTCTCGGTGCCTCAGTAAAAGGCTTGTGGTTTTCCTCCTTTCCTAAATCTCACTTGGTCTCAAAGTACCCCTGCCCAGGGCCTGGAGCTGAGTCCGCTCTGGCCTGACAGCCCTCAGGGCCCTGTCCTCCACCCGGACGTGCTGCTGGTTCAGTGCGGTGGCAGAGAGGGGGCCTCTCCCCAGGAGCCGCTGCTTGGCGTTCTCGCCGGGAGGGGACCGAACTTGTGCGTTCAGGGCGCGTAGTGAACACGCTGTTCACATTCCAGCGCCGGCCGGAATGCGGACAGGGGACGAGCCAAAGGCCGCATTCCTCCGGCCGCTATGGGAGCGCCGCCAGGGCTCCCGCCCCACCCCGCCCGCCCCCGGTCCCGCCTCCAGGCCCCGCCTCCGGGCCCCGCCCGTCGGCACGCGTGGCCCCAGCCCGTGCGAGCGCCCACTGGCGGCGGGGCAGCCGGAGGCGAGCAGGCGTCCCGACCCTCCACTCCCCGCCGCCTGTTCCGGCGCTCCGCACTTCTTCCCCCGCTCTCCAGCGGCACGCAGCCGGACTTAATGGGTCTGAGAATGCCCTCCTTTCTCTTCCCTGGGAAGCTTCCACCTTCCGGGCACTATATTACGACTCCAGGGCGCCTTTTGTTGCTTGCATTTCAGCAACCTCCCTACTCCACTATGGTTTTGGGGTTTTACTTGTTGCCAGTCAAATCGGGTGAAAACCAGTGGCTCTCCAGGGCCCTAATAGCAAAATCCCAACTCCAAGGCTACTTCCTCTCCTGGCTTCCCACCCTATACCCAGGTTGCTGGCCTTGACCTTCTCCAGTGTTCTGGCACCTCTGCAGGAACCCTCCACCCTTTCGTGTCATGTCCTACTCACAGACACCTTGGGGCCAGAGACCTAGATAAAGGAGCTGCAGGCCTCATCCTGGGCCAGTCACCCAGGGCCCACACAGTGACTTTCCCTGCAGCTCCTAGGAGGGCTTAGGGGAAGCAAGTGCAGCCCGTCCCTAGTCCCTGTGGCTTTAGGTGGACACTGTGAAAATTGGACCAAGCAGGTCTGTAGGTCTGCACACTGGCCCCCACTGGAGAAAAGCAGCATTGTCCCTTAGCGGGGGTCACTGCTACTGATGGCAGTTGAAGCCCAAGAAAACTGAAAGCCCCCAGAGGTGATGGTTTCCAGCATGGTGTAGAAACCACTCACATCACAGCATTCACACAACTGCACCAACATAAACACCACTGACACGAGTAACTAAAGAAGTGCTTTAACCCAAGACCAGGGCTGGGCTGTACCGTCTAAGTCACTTCCACCCTCCAGGCACTCGAAGGACAGGAGTGTGTACTGTTTACTTACTTCTGCAGAGGGGACAGGCAGCTAGCTCCCCAGATACCTGCTGACTGGGAATGTTGGACAGTGCTGGGAAGGCATGGGTTTTCACCCATTTTCTCAGTTTGTTGACATGTATCTTTCCTAGTGGGAAAGAAGTTGCAATCTGACATTGTTTGCCTACAGAAATTTGCATGTTTATCATCCCTCCACCAGTTAGGGACTCACCCTGATGTTCAATTGACACCTGGGAAGGCAGCAATGAAGCAAGGCATGCCTGGAACTTTCATTGCTCACCATCAGGGAGGGTTGTGAATGTTGCCAGGAAAGGTGGGAAAGCAGAAGCCAAACTCTCATTGGTCTCAGCTGCAGGAAAGGGTGGGGAGTCAGGAGAGCTGGACTGGTGGCCAGGTTTGAGAGCTAGCCAACCTTGCTCGGTTGGTTTCTCAGACTTTAAGAAGAGGAAAAGAGAGCCGTACCTTCCTACCTGGCAGGGTACTCAAGCTAGCTGCAAGAGAAGCCCCCAGTGATGAGCATATTCATTTTAGAGACAGTTACTGAACCCAGGCCCTAGCCTCCCCGAGACACTGCCCACTGGGGGAGGCAGACGCCCAACCTGGCCTATGTAATGCCGTGTGATAAGCAACAAGATAGAGACAGGGCCAGGGTGCTGTGAGAGGACTGGGAGGGGTGCCGGGCCAGGCTGGGGCAGAGTGTGGGCATGATGGGTCTTCTGGAAGGGGCCATTCTCCGGTGAAGTCCTGAAAGAGCGGGGACTGGCCAGAGGATGTGGGGGCAGGGGGAAGGCTCTACTGGAAGAGGGAGCTCTAACTATTGCCTCTACTCCAGAGTCCTCTTTAGTATTCTGAGATCAACATGCCATTGTGCTGACTTTTTGCTAAAAAAAATCTCCATGGATTGTGCTAGATTGCGGTTAGATTGGTTTGCCTTTAAGCCTTGAGTTCTGAGGTCACTTGGTAAAGATGAGTGGGGTTATAATTTCCACTGGGCCCAAGCAGGGAGCTGGTCTCAGGGATGAATTTGCTTCAGAAACGTACCCCCTTTCCATGGAGCTGTTGTAGGCCAAGGCCCTCTTCACTGATGTGTGGACTATCATCTCACCCCCCACAACCTATGTATCCAGCATGTGTGGCAGCTCTGGGCAGGGACGGCCAGCTCCCACCTGCTGTAAATGCTCTGCTACACTTAGGTGAGTGGCTGACCCCTCTCTGAGTCTCACTCCATTTTTGTGCTTAAAATCAACAGAAGGCTACCAGGCCCTACCTATCCCATATTAAGAAAAATGAGTTGAAGTAATAACTCTTTGAAAAACTATGGTTTCCCAAAGTATTGGTATATAGAGTAATAGTTATTAAATGTGAGTGTGCTTCAGAATCACCAGTTGGTGGGGTTTGGGGGGAAGAGTTTGTTTAAAATGGATTTCACTCACAGATTCTGAGTGGGGAGGTCTCAAGTAAGGCCCAGGAGTCTGCATGTTTAAAATCTATCCTAAGGAATCCTAATGCCATTGCTCTTTGGGCTGCCCTTGGACAAGAAATGATACAGGCGAACTAACATCTGTTCTCAGTAAGTCCACTTAGAATGAATTCTCCCTCTGTCAAGGTTTGGACAAATCCCATAAGATTTTCTTTTTTAATCTGCCCCTGAAAGGAAGCATGCAGGGAGTGGAGCTGGGAGGGACACCCCTTTATCACACAAGATGGGGACATGTGCAGTAAACCTTGGGAGTCCCACAAAGTAGACATTGTCCAGTGAGCACAGAGGAAGGCCACATAACAAAGGGCTACCACCTCCCCCTCTCCCCCTCTTCTTCCTCCTCCTGTTACAGGAATTGGACACACATGAAGCAGACCAAAAGCAAACAAAAACCACCCGATTTAAAACGCCTCCACTGGAATCCGAACCAAATTGCAAAGGGTCATAGTTCCAATGTCTGGCACCTGAGCAGTGTCAGCAATAATCTTCACCGAACCCAGCGCTCAGGCCCTTACCTAAGAACTGTCAGGACAGGAATGCTGTCCTGTGGGTGGCCACACACACTGGCGATCGCCAAGCTCTTCCCATCTGCACCTTAGCCTCCAAACCTGTTTTTGCTTGCACCCCTATATATCATACAGTTGCCCTCCTATCACTAGCTACTATTGATACCAGGCAGTTCTTTTTGATATTGTAGCAAGGCTCATCATAAATGATAATAGATATAACTTGAAATCGTTTTGACAGGCTTGAAATTAGGAGACTTGTGTCATGTCAGATCTGTTGAGACTGTCATTGTTTTTATGTCACCATGCAGCTAAGAGCTTAGAGGAGAGGAAGTGACAGCTCAGTCACTGATCTGTCTCTGGCTCACTCATGCAGGTACTGTTAGTATTAACTCCGAACCTTGGTTTCTTCAGACAAATCTGTGAAAACTACTTGTCTGTGCCAAAGGGGTTACTTCAGTTAAATTATGTAATACACTCCATAAGTCCAGTCCACCAGGAACATATAAACCATACCGGGTCCTGGATGGTGCCCTACTCTTTCTTTGGAGCACCACTCATTCTTTGCTAATACAGGGCTACTGCACATATGACCCCATGAGGGAGCCAAGGCAGCACCAGTCTGGATATCAAATATTAGTGAAACTGTTTTCTTATTTTCAGATTAAAAATATAAATACGTAAATAAAAGTTCTAGCATTTTCCTCCTGCACCTCCAACATCATCTTGCGTACTCCAGGTTGGAGACCACTGACCTAACTGGATCCTGCCAGCCCAGGGGCCCACCCTGAGAGCCAGCCTTCCTCTCTCAGGAAGAGGACACAGCTGTTAGCCAAGCCCCTGAAAACCAGGCAGGCAGACCCCTACAACTGGAAGACATTCTGGCAGGCAGAACAATCTCATGTTCCAGTTTAAACCTCTACTTGGCATCTGCAACTGACAACCTCCTCGTGCTGCCTTTTTGGATTGGGGTTTTGGCAGCCTAAAGATTGTGCTGAGGACCATGGTAAGGTGGGGAGGGCCCATAGAATTTGGGGGACTCCCTTAGGCTCTCTGGTCCAAGCTTGGACTGTATTCTGCAGGTCTGTGGGGGACAGCAGCCAGGTTCCTGGCGCGAGCGTGGGGAAACAGCAGCCCCTGGTGGCTAGGACACGCCATGCCCCAGAACCTCAGCATCCCTCCTACTTTAAGATTCACCAGACCCTCACCTTGATAGTCAAGTATCATGGTTATTTGCACAGACCTGGGTAGGAAAGACCTGGGTTTCTAGCTGGGCTCATCTCTGTGACCCCAGGCAAATTAACTTCTGTGAGTCTTAGTGTTCTCAGTGTTAAATGGGATAAACGGACCTACTCCTTAGAGCTGTTGCTAGGGGGTAAGTGAGATGATGAATGAAAACTAGTACACAGTGCCCAGTACATAGTAAGGACTTGTGCTATCATGGTGGTCATGATGATTGATGCTGATGCCTCTAGACATCTAAAAGCACCTGGAAAATGTCTCTAGGCACAGCCCTGAAGGGAGAGTGGGAGATCCTAAGGAGGAACTCATGGGTTTCTGTGCTAATAGATATGGATGAGCAGTGAATGTGTCCAAAACAGGTGTGGGCAGCATGAGTGTGTGCCCGGAGGTATGTGTAGATGCACAGCACGGTCACAATAGAAAGGCAGTGAGCTTCGGGGGATGCTCAGTGCATATCGCAGAAGGGAGCAGTGGTGACAAAGGGGAAGCCAGTGTCACTTAGTCCTGTAATCACACTGCAAAATTAAACTCTGAGAGAGGATAAGAGTTTATTAACTCAAACAACAATTACCTATCGATCATCTACAATGTGCTGGGCAGAGTTAACAAAATTGAACAAATACCCATCACAAGACATTTTCAAATAGAGATAGACCAGTGCTGGTTCTTACCCAGTGGGGATGGTGGGCGCCAGTCTAGACTAGTGGTCTGCAGACTGATCATTATATCCCCTGCAGTCACCAGGACAAAATAATTGGAAGTGCACAAACCCAGGCCCTGGCAGAGTAAGGATTCTTCTACTCAGGTGGCCTGCCAGAGGTGTGGCATAATTCAGCTCTTTGGAATGTGCTTGGGCCTGCATGGTCCAGAACAAGCCAGAAAAAATGTATGAAGGGCACTGTCTCAACCCCTGCTTCATCACTGGGACTCCCTTCAACTGAAATCCAGTTCTATGAAAAGCTAGCAACCTCTGAGAGTTCCCCAGCTTTCTCCTCACCACCTTCAGAAGGGGATGTGGGCCTCGCCTAGGTTTGCTAATGGAGGAGGAGAGAGGAGCTGGTGGCCCAGAGAGGTACACAGGATCTGCCAACCCTGGTAGGGCCCCTATGGGACTCTCAGTCCTTCCACATTCTGGAAGAACTTACACATTTGTCCAGATGAACTGAAAGATCAAAAGGCATGGACCATTTGTTCCTGTGCTCCGCATCCTGCCCCTAAATTACCTCTGATTTACAGATATCCATCTTAACACCCTTGAGAGGCACACTGAGCTTACAGTACTTCCTGCTTAAAGTACTTTTTTTTTTTTTTAAGAGTTTATTTATTTATTTGACAGAGATAGAGACAGCCAGCGAGAGAGGGAACACAAGCAGGGGGAGTGGGAGAGGAAGAAGCAGGACCATAGTGGAGGAGCCTGATGTGGGGCTCAATCCCAGAACACCGGGATCACGCCCTGAGCCGAAGGCAGACGCTTTAACCGCTGTGCCACCCAGGCGCCCCGCTTAAAGTACTTCTTAAACACCTACTATGTGTTGGGCAGGGTTAACAAAATTAGGGTCAGAGAAGGATGGGTGCTGAGGTCGGGGAATCTCCTGCCCAGGCTGAAGCTTCCTCTTCTCTTGACTTGGGCTTTTTTTTCTCTCCCACCCATCTTACCCCATTTGCCCTGCCAGCAGCACTGAGGGCCTGCCTTTGGCCAGCTTTTGCCTTCTTCAAGCAGGAACCATCACATATTCTCTCTGCCCCTAGCATCACCATTCAAGATAAATGCAAAATTATTGGTGCTTCAATGTTTCTGCTTTCTTGCTAGTTTGAAAACTAACACTGCTACAGAATTATACTTCTCCTGCAAAGGTCCAAGATAGCTGTTCAGCTTGGAGATGGGCTCGGGTGGGAGACAGGCTGGGAACCATGTACTATTGAAAATGTTTCTATAGAGATGTTCTGAGGTCAAACAACAAAGTCCTAACGCTCCAAGTCCAGGATTGCTGTGGATCTGTTTTTCTGTTCCCAGGCCCCCAGCCTTTTCTTGCCTCTTTTCTCTCCCTAACATGCTGGTCCTGTCTTTCTTGGCTCTGTTCTCAAACCTCAAGAAGGAGAGAAACAAAGGAAGAAGCCAATCCATGGAAAAGGGCTCTTCCAAATTCAAGTCTTTTATAATTCCTTTTGGAGGGTTTAGAAGGCTTTAGTTGAAGGTACATATAAAACTAAGCCAAATCTTTTTTTAAGGTAATTATTAACTTCAGGAAAAAAAGAGACGAAGAAAACATAACCATAATGAACTCTTTGGCTCAGCCATAAACTATACTCATATTTATCCCCCCAAAAGTAAAATAATGTAACAAAAAATTTGGTCATAGCAATCACAGCAGGATGGAGAGAACGACGGTCTGGGCAAGGAGGTGGTATTAGTGCTAATCATTTACCTTCTATAATACGAAGTCAAAAGATAATGTCTAGAGTTGAGAAATACAGAAGTACGTACCAGAAAAAAATAGCTAAAAGGTTTAGGAAAGGGTATCAGGAGCAAGAAACTGCAAGACAGTGCTATCTGTAAACCGTAAAGCCATATTTTATTTATAAAATAACCTTCAAGCACTGCTTCGATTTTTGAAAATAATGGAAAAATTTTAAACACAAGCTGAATGTGGCAAGATAAAGTTGAAAAACATTTCCTTTAAAACAGAGTAAAAACCAACAGATGGAACATATGAGATAAAAATGACACAAGAACAAATCTAGATGTCTGGATGCAGGATAAAGACAGAGAAGACAGCGGGAGGAGACAGTTGAGGAAGTAACCAAAGGACATTCTCCTGACGCAAAGAAAAACACAAATCATCTGAGCAAGGGTCCACAGAGGCCAGGAACATGAATGGGGAGTTAAGGAAAAGAAATTCAGATGGCCAATAAACACAGGAAACAATACTAAACCAAACATTCAGCTAAAAAAATACATAGGAAAACACTGATGTTTTTGTTTATCCCAACTGGCGATACTTAGAAATCCTGATAATACGTAGTACTAGTAAGTGAATGAGAATTGGATGTTATTTAGAATGCAAACGTTTTTTATCGGGGAAACTGGCAAAATATGATCAAAATTTAAAATCTCCTTACTCAGGGTGCCTGGGTGGCTCAGTAGGTTAGGTGTCTGACTGTTGATTTCAGCTCAGGTCATGATCTCAGGTTCGTTGAATCTGGCTCCACGCTCAGTGGGGAGTTTGCTTGTCCCTCTCCCTTTAGTCTCGCTATTAAATAAATAAATAAATAAATAAATAAATAAATAAATAAAATCTTTTAAAATAAATAAATAAAATGTCCTTGCTCACTATTCCAGCAATGTCACTACTAGGAATTTCTTCCTCGCATATACTCACTAAAGCATGTCAAGATATTGATAATGGTTCTAAGTTGTTTAACTGCAGTATTGTTTACAGCAATGTAAAACTTGAAATGATCTAAATTTCCATCAACAAGGTACTGGTTAGGTCCATGATGATACAGCTACGAGTGGAATGAGGGAAAGCTGACTATGTGAAGTGAAAAAGAACTGTTTTCACTCTTTGCATGATATTGTATTATTTTATGCTTTAAAAAATGTTAACTGGAGTCATCTGGTATTATTGCCATCTTTGTTTTCCTCGTGATACATTTTGGCATTAAATCAAATACATGTATTGTTTTGGTTTTGTGTTGTTTTAAGGGACCCACAGAGGGCCAATGAGTGAGTATACTAAAAAAATATCACATTTAAGTGCACTTGGATAAAACTTCAGAACTGAAAGCATCAAAAGAAAAATCATATAAACTTCCAGAAAGAAAAACCAGCTTACATATGAAGAAACAGCCATCAGATCTCGCAGGGAAATTAATTTGAATCTGGAATTCTACAGCCAGTCAAATTACTACCCAAGTGAAGATACAATAAAGACATTTTCAAAAATCCAGGGAGTCAGAAAATTTACCATTCATGCATAGTCTATGAAGAAATCACTCAGGAAGATGTCCCACTAAAACAAAGTAATTAAAAAAATATGTGAAATTTGTTTAAAAAAGTGGATGCTGAGTATAAGAAGAAACATAAAGATAGAAAGAAAATGAACTCATACTAGCTTGAACTTTGATGCCTGGAACATTCTCCTTTGACCTACAAACATTTAGTAATCTAAGGCTGTTTCATTCTTAAGAGCTCCAGTCACAGGGCTTGATTCTGCAGCAAACAATATTTACACAATTATAACATTGTAATTATATGTTACAATAATGTGATTTATATGGGGTTTAATATCTTAGACTCAATCTGTAGACAAAACATGCAACGAAATGAACAGAACAGAATGTAAATATTATAAACCTTGACAAAGTAGAAGGGAAAATCTGCTGAAAGCCAGGAAACTAAATTCTCTAAATTCCTTTAGCTGCAATTAGTATGGCAAAAGCCAGGCCTGGCTGATTAGAGTTTAGGGTTCCATTAAATGCAAAACTGGGGTAAGAGCCCAGGCCAGATGTAAAGGAAGTGGCTCCAGTGACATACTGAAACTGTCTTTAACTGCTCCCTAGAGCTGATTGTCTTCCTTTCTCTCCAACTCCTCATTGGTGTTGTGTTGTTAGCTTGAAATTAGCCATACTGGGAATATTTACACCACAGATATGGTCACACTCTATACATGAGGGCTTTTTGTCCTCCCAGAGAGCCCATTGTTAAATATTTACCAGCATACCGGTTGGAAAGCCTGAGTCTCTGGCCTGAGGATTGTAAGAGGAAAAAGAGGAGGAAGGTGGTGAAACCCTCAGGGTTAGATGGACCGTGGGGGGAACCAGTGGCATTCTTAGACAGTGAAATCTTCCAAGGCCAAAAGTAACTACTATCTTGGAACTATTCAACTCTGCTAGTACAGCCCCAAAGCAGCCATAGACAATATCTACATGAATAAGTGTGGCTGTGCTCTAATAAAACTTTTATTTTTGAGAGAGAGAGAGAGAGAGCACACTCAAGAGCATGTGCGAGTGGACGGAGGGGAGGGGTGGAGGGAGAGGGAGAGAATCTTAAGCAGTCTCCCCACACGGCCAGAGCCCCATGCAGATCTCCACCTCACAACCCTGAGATCATGACCTGAGCCGAAATCAAGAGTCAGATGCGTAACTAACTGAGCCACCCAGGTACCCCTAAAATTTCTATTTATGAGACAGGTGGCTAGCCCATGGGCCATATAGTTTGACAACCTGTCATCCAAGACAAACCCCACAGGAGGGCACTTCAGACATGGCACAGAAAAATGGCTCAGCAGTCACAGTTGGAGTTAGCTGGATAGCTGGATATTTGAGCCAGAGGTCACGTCTCTGGCTCCTCATGGCTTCCAAGTGGCTTGCAAGGGATCCAGAAGTTCCTGTATCCCAGGTGAAGGGACACAAAGGTGCTCTATCAGATAGGATTAGGTTTGGCTTCATAGTAGTCTAAAAATGCACAATTTAATCATGGCTTAGAACACACACACAGGAGGTGCCTGGGTGGCTCAGTTGGTTAAGCGTCTGCCTTCAGCTCAGGTCATGATCCCGGGGTCCTGGGACTGAGTCCCGTGTCAGGCTCCCTGCTCAGTGGGGATCCTGCTTTTCCCTCTCCCCACTCCCTGCTCATGCTCTCTTTTGCTATCTCTATCTCAAATAAATAAATAAAATCTTTAAAGAAAAAAAAAAAAAGAACACACACACACACACACACACACACACACACACACACACCCAGATTTATTCTGCCATGTAAAAGCCTGCAGGTTGGCTATCCAGGGCTGGTAAAGTGTGAGAAACCCAGGTCCATCCCATCTTTTCTCTCTGCTATTCCTAGATGTGGCCCTCATCCACATGGGCCAAGGTGGCTGCTGAAGCTGAACCATTCTATCCACCACACCCAGCGGGCAGGGAACAGAAGTAGGCAGCCCTCCCCATGCCCATCTTCATGGACATGCGACCTGTGCGATTGCCTAAATCCCCTCATTCAGAAGAGTCCACACTTATTTTATGACTGTCACCACCTTAAAATTCTGAATAATGTTATCTTTGAACTTGTGTTTTGTAAGTGAAATCCAATGGGTCAACGGAGTGTATACATGAGCAGAGAAGATATGTGTGATATGTGTGTCATTGGTCCTTGCAGACCTTGTTCTAAAACAACGCAGGTCATGCCTGCTATACATCTTCCATAAAATGCTTATCGTGTGCTCGGATTCACACAATTTTCTGATAGGGCCTCCATGCAAGCATTGATTTAATTCTTTGCTATTCCTGTTTTCAATTTGTTTTTAAGATTTTATTTATTTATTTGACAGAGATAGAGATAGCCAGCGAGAGAGGGAACACAAGCAGGGGGAGTGGGAGAGGAAGAAGCAGGCTCATAGCGGAGGAGCCTGATGTGGGGCTCGATCCCATAATGCCGGGATCACGCCCTGAGCCGAAGGCAGACGCCCAACCGCTGTGCCACCCAGGTGCCCCCCTGTTTTCAATTTTTAATTGATTTTATGGAGGATGTGCAATATGTGAGCCTCCTGTTCCTTGCCACCCATTTGCATATGTATATAGTGTTTGCAATGTACTGGGAGCACAGATTTCCAGTGGACCCACAATGTGTGGGATTTTGGCAAGATTCCAAGCAAGCACAAGGTAAGCATGTTATGTCCATGTCTTAGTAAGCAGGAGCTGACAGCTCTAAGAAGACATGCTTTCCATTGGAACCAGAACTTGTTTGATATGCAGAAAGAAGGGAGTGGCATTCTAAGAAACACAAATGACCAAGGACCTATTGTATCCTTATTTACTTGTGTTACTTCCTTGTATTAGTCAATTACTCATTTGAAAA
Source organism: Ursus arctos (assembly GCF_023065955.2). Lineage (NCBI taxonomy): Eukaryota > Metazoa > Chordata > Mammalia > Carnivora > Ursidae > Ursus > Ursus arctos. The sequence goes on from NW_026622875.1 coordinate 27,729,029, forward strand.
TGATGACAGATAAAAGATAGGGCAACCCATAGTTTATTGACATTCAGCCCCTCTTTACTAGACAGTAAGGTGAAGGTAGAGAATGTTGGTACAATGTGAACACATCAAGAGGTAAAATTAAAGTGCTGGCTTTATACAATGTTTCCACTCTTGGGTATGAGTAAAATACAAATGCCTGCCCAATCTACAAAATACAAATTGTATAATTCCTGTGATTTTGCATATGAGTTAAATGCTTTTAAATTTTGCATTTAAAACTGGTATTGCACAATATAAAGACGAATGGTAAAGGTCATAGTAATAGTATGAAATTTTAATTTTGCTTTATTTAAAATGTCATTAAATAGCAAATAAAAAACACCATGACAAATAAAGAGAGAGACCTCAAAAGAAAAAGGAAAACTTTAAAATTTTAGTACCTGTACTAGTACTTTTCCCCTGCTTTTTGGACAAGGGGATCATGTGTTTTTATTTTTCCCTGAGTCCTGCAAATTATGTAGCTGGCCCTGGCAGCACATTGCCCCAGGATGCCATATGGGACCAGTCTCATCTCTCATGTTAACTGACAGGAGTGATGCCCCTCTCCTCACAGAAATCAGCAGAGGTCCAGAAGATCTGAGGGTACTGAGGGTCCCCACTTCAGGGGATATGCTAAAGGTCCTTATTAACCCAGATAGCCAGATGACATCTTGAGGAGAGGAAGGGAAAGGGACAGAGTTCAGAGTGTTTTCCAAGAGTCTATGGAAACCAGCCACATGAGGGAGTTCAACTCCAAGGAGATTGAATACTCAGATTGAAAAGAGACTGTTGAATGGGAAGAGACAGTCTATTGTTAAAAGGCAAGCCCAGGCTTCCTCACTACACAACAGGGTGGGTCTGCTAGGGAAGATCCCAATTTTCTTTGCAGAACTGATTGGGTAGTATGCACGTGAAAGCCTGCTACCCTCTGGATCCAAGGCACTTTGTCTGAAATACCCTCCTTCCTGTTTCCCCTTTCCTCCTTCCATCCTCTAGTCCTGGGACCCTCGGATACAGGCTAACTTCTCACCTCTCTGCACTCAGCTCAGGGGTCTCCTCCTTCCGGAAGCCTTGTCTTACATCCGCCCTCACTCTCCTCTCTTCCAGCACTCACTGCAACCTGCATATGCCTAGTTTCAGAGGAGCAGTTTGAGGGACGGCAGGCATGGCACTCACCATAGGGCCCACAGACCCAGAGGAGAGGCTTCCTGCTGCACACTTACCCTCTTTGAGCCTGTTTCTCCATATGGAAAATGAGGGGTATAACACTAGACCCACTGACCTTCCAGGGTTTTTAGAACTTAGTTTTTGAAAAGGTACTACACATACGCCTAGTACACAATTCAAATAAGTGTATACGATGAAAAGTCACTCTCCTTCCCCAGTCTCTCCTCCAGACTCCCAGTTGTCTTCTCCAAAGACAATCCCTGACACTAGTTTCTTTCTTTTTTTTTTTTTTTTTATTTGACAGAGATAGAGACAGCCAGCAAGAGAGGGAACACAAGCAGGGGGAATGGGAGAGGAAGAAGCAGGCTCGTAGCGGAGGAGCCTGATGTGGGGCTCAATCCCAGAACGCCGGGATCACGCCCTGAGCCAAAGGCAGATGCTTAACCGCTGTGCCACCCAGGCGCCCCTGACACTAGTTTCTTTAGCTTCCCTCCACAGATACTCCATGTGCTTTAGCAGAAATATATTGTATGTCATCACCTATACAGGGTTCTGGGGGAGATGCATAACCAGACTATAAGGAAGCATCAGATAAACCCAAAATATTGCTTTTAAAAAGTGGTGGTTACCAAGCACCAATATCACAACACACAAAGAAAGGTTTTTAAATGTGTTCCAGAGTTAAGAAGGCTGGTAGATAAAAGCACTGTATTCATGTTAAAGTTATCAAAGTTGGTATAAGTGTACTGTGGCTATGCAAGAGAATTCCTTATTAGAAAATACACACTGCCATATTTAGGGGTAAAGGGCCATTATGCATATAACTTACTCTCACATGACTCAGGAAAAAAAATGTGTGTGTGTGTGTGTTTGTATATGAGAGGGGACAGAGGGCATAAATCATAAAGCAAATGGGGTAAAATGTTAACAACAGGTGAATCTGGGTAAAGTACCGATGAATATTCTTATATTATTTTCATTTTTGCAATGTATAAGCTTGAGATTATTTTCCCTAAAAAGTTGACGTTCATATTCGCAGGTTCCATATTTGCAAATTCAACTACTTGCTAAATTTTAACCCCGACAGCAATATTCTAGCACGTCCACAGTCATCTGCAGACTTTTACAGAGATGCGAAGACTTGAGTTGCCCAACACACATGATCCCAGCTGAGGTCAAAGGAGATGGCGTTCTGCCTCCTGATTTCGGCTCTCATGCTATAAATAACTGTCCTTTTTGCAGCCTATTCAGTGCCACATTTTTCACATTTTTGTGCTTTTTGTTGATGATTTCACTGTTTAAAGTGGCCTCCAATCTCAGTGCTAAAGTGTCGTCTAGTGTTCCTAGAGCAGGAAGGCTATGATGTGTCTTCTGGAGAAAATACATGTGCTGGATGAACTTCCAGGAGTGAGTCATAGTGCTGCTGCTGGCCGAGAGTTCAATGTTTATAAATCAACAATATATATTAAATAAAATGTCCTTAAACAAAAACACACATAAAATCAGGTTATATATGTATTGATCAGTCGATGCTGGCAGGAACCTAACCCTGTATTTCCCCTGGGAGCAACAGTTTAGTATCTGCTAATTCAGTGTTTGTGGCAACTTTATAGAATGTAACTACCATGAATAACAAGAATCAACTGTTTATATATATGTATTTCCTGCACAAATGATAATATACAATGCACAGGGTTCTTTTTTTTTTTTTTTAAGATTTTATTTATTTACTTGTCAGAGAGAGTGAGAGCATAAGCAGGGGGAGCGGCAGGCAGAGGGAGAAGCAGGCTCCCCGCTAGCAAGGAGCCTGATGTGGGACTCAGTCCCAGGACCCTGTGATCATGACCTGAGTCAAAGACAGACGCTTAACTGACTGAGCCACCCAGGTGTCCCACAATGCAGTGTTGTGTATTTCATATATATTTTTTAAAGATTTTATTTATTTATTCGACAGAGATAGAGACAGCCAGCGAGAGAGGGAACACAAGCAGGGGGAGTGGGAGAGGAAGAAGCAGGCTCATAGCAGAGGAGCCTGATGTGGGGCTCAATCCCATAACGCCGGGATCACGCCCTGAGCCGAAGGCAGATGCTTAACCGCTGTGCCACCCAGGCGCCCCTGTATTTCATATTTTTAAACCATATTTTTAGAGATCATGCTATTATATTCATTCTTTTGAACAGATGCCTGGTATTCCCTACATGGATGTATCCTAACTGATCTAACCCGTTCTCCAGTTACAGACATTTGGGTTTTATCTTTTCAAAATGGAAAGCTGATCATGTCACAGTCCTGTGTAAAGTACTTCCATGGCATCTCCTGGCTCTTGGGATAAAAACTGAAGTCCTTAATCATGACCTGCTGGACACCCTCCCACAGCATCCCTCATCTGCCTGTGTCCACTCCAGCCTTCCTCCACCCCCTGCTATTATCCACCCTCCCTCCTGCCACACAGCATTGGCACTAGCTTTCCTCATGCAACAATTCCCCCATCTCTCACCTCTGACCTGAGGAACTACCCTCTTCCTTCAAACTTCAACTTCACAGATGGGTTTTTGTTTACCAATGAATCCTTGGGCCTCGCATAGAACTGGCATATAGAAGTTGCTCAATATACTTTTGCTGAACAATGGAAGGAATGAAGCAGGAGGCAGGCAGGGAGGGAAGCCAGCTGGTAAGGATTATGTTTATGTGGGTCTCTTATTGACCAAACACTTGGTCTGAAACTCTTCGTGGAATAGAAACTGTACAGCTGCCATATCTTCTCCTCTCAAGCTCTCAGTTCATCAGCACTGAAGTGATTTTTGTTGGCTTCTATAAGTAATGATGATGGGAAATTGGTGAGTCCTGCAAAGTGCCCCTGGGGGGGTTGCTGAACCTTTCTGTGCCAGTTCCTCACCAGGAAAAGAAGGTGATAATGTCTGGCTCTGGCTTGCGGTGAGTAACACACCTAGCACTTAGCACACATTGTAGGGGCCCTCCCCCCGCCAACTCCAACAATCCAGAAGAGGTTGGCCTGTTCTCTAAGAAAGTCCTCAGCATATTGGCTCAGAACAACAGATCTGAGTACAGAACAAAAATACTGAATAAAAAAAGATCCACTTACTGTCACCATTCCCCCACAGGCCATCTTCTACTCTTCTTCCAGCCAAGAGGTGTCTGCTAGAGCCAAGCTAAGGAGAAGAAACCAAAAAGGAAGTGTCATGTCAGTGTGTTTTCTTACCTCCCCAGGGGCTGATCACCATGGCCCTGAGTAGGGAGGGAAGGAGCTCTTTCAAGACTGTCACTGGCCTTTGGCTCCTTTCTACCTTTGAGTGACTAATTCTATTTTCATGGATTCTCTAAAACTATATGAAACTTGTGGTTAAACCCACATCCTTCCCCTATGGCAGAAGGCCCCCAACCACATCCTCCCAAGTTTTGGTTGCAAAATGAATCAAACTAGTTCACAGAAAAGGCCTGAGAAAGAGAGAGAAAGAGAGAGAGAGAGAGAGAGAGAGAGAATACACGGGGGACCCTATATACTAGAATTCAACCAAAACTTCTCACCATCACCACCCCTCACCCCAGTCTGAACCACTCTCATCTTTTGCCTGGTTTATTGCAACACCCAAGCTGATCCAGCTTTCACCTCTTGCCCTAATCTTTCTCCGTGTATAGGATTGCTAGATAAAATACAGGACACTGTTAAATTTGCATTTCAGACAAACAACAAGTCATTTTTTAGTATAAAGATGTCACAGATACTATATGGGATATATTTCTACTTAGAAATTATTCATTTATCTGAAATGCAAATTTAACTGGACATGATTAAATTTTATTTGCTAAATCTGGCAATCCTATCCATGTAGCAACCATAGTCATCTTTTTAAAATATAAATTAGCTCAATTCTAGAAGCGAACACAGACAGTAACTTCTCTGACATCAACCATAGCAACATTTTTCTAGATAGGTCTTCTCAGGCAAGGGATATAAAATAAAAATAAACTATTGGGACCATATCAAAATAAAAAGCTTCTGCACTGAGAAGAAAACAATCAACAAAACTAAAAGGGAACCTACTGAATAGGAGAAGATATTTGCAAATGACATATCCGATAAAGGTCTAGTATCCAAAATATATAAAGAACTGATAAAACCCAAAACCCAAAAAACAAATAAACCAATTAAAAACAGGCAGAAGACATGAACAGACATTCTCCAAAGAAGACATACAGATGCCCAACAGACACATGGAAAGATGCTCAGTATCACTCATTGGGGAAATGCAAGTCAAAACTACAATGAGATGTCATCTCATACCTGTCAGAATGGCAAAAATTAACACAGGAAACAACAGGTTTTGGTGAGGATGCAGAGAAAGGGGAATCCTCTTGCAGTGGTGGGAATGCAAATTGGTGCAGCCACTGTGGAGAACAGTATGGAGGTTCCTCAAAAAGTTAATAATAGAACTATTCTATGACCTATTAATTGCATTACCAGGTATTCACTCAAAAAATACAAAAACACTAATTCAAAGGGATACATGTACCCCTATGTTTATAGAAGCATTATTTACAATAGCCAAATTATGGAAGCAGCCCAAGTGTCCATCAATAAATGAATGGATAAAGAAGTTGTAGTACATGTGTGTGTGTGTGTATATATATATATATATATCCATATCTATAATGGAATATTATTCAGCCATAAAAAATGAAAACTTGCCATTTGCAACAATAAGGATGGAGCTAGAGAGTATAATGCCAAGTGAAATAAGTCAGTCAGAGAAAAACAAATACCAGTGTTTCACTCGTGGAATTTAAGAAACAAAACAAATGAGCAAAGGGGGAAAAAAGAGAGAGAGAGAGACAAAGCAAGAAACAGACTCCTAACTATAGAAAACAATCTGATGGTTACCAGAAGGGAGGTGGGTACAGGGAGAGGTGAAACAGGTGATGGGGATTGAAGAGTGCACTTGTGATGAGCACCGGGTGTTACATGGAAGTGTTGAATCACTATATTGTACACCTGAAATGAATACTACACTGTATGTTAACTAACCGGAATTAAAATGAAACAAAATGAATAAAATAATAAAACGTAAATTAGCTCATAACATCCATCTGCTCAAAATCCAACAATAGCTTCTCATCTCTGAGCAAAGTCCTTACCTTGATCTGCCTTCCCTGGTTCTTCTTGAATCTCATCCCCTACCGCCCTCTTCCTCTGCCACTCAACCCAGCCACACTGGCTTCCTTGTTGTGGCTCACACTTCTCTCAGATAGCCACATTGCTAGCTCCTTCACTTTCTTTAGGTTTTTGTTCAGATGGGATTACCTTCTCAGTGAAGCCTTCTCTGACCACCCTTTAAAAACTGGAGCCGTCCTATCCTCTATCACCTCCCCCTGCTTTTTCTCCATCACGTGTCATCTTTAACATACCACATTTACACATATCTGTTGGGTTGTTCTCCAGCTGCCCAATAAAACGTATGGTCTACGAGGGCAGGCATTGTGTTTTGTTCAAGCTGGATATCCAGTCCCAGAACTCTGCTTGGCACATCAATAAATATTTGTCAAACCAATGATGAAACCAAGGGCAAGAAGCACAGCCAAGAAAGCCCAGAAACAAGGGGGTTTTGTTTTGTTTTTCTTTCTCTGCAGGCTTGCTCTAATCTTTCCCCACTTACTTATCTTGCTCAACGCCCCCTTTGGCTGCCTTCCCACATCTCACCAGGACTTTTCAGGGGCATCATCAAAAGACTGGAATGGTCTGATTGGCTCAGCTCACCCTCCCTTCCTCTCTCTTTCTTTCTATCCCTGCTTCCCTCCTCCCCCCCTTCTCTATCTCTCTGTGCCACTTATGTTTTTAATATTTTCAATGAATGAGTAATAGTTCTAAAAACACACTTTATGTTCTTCATATGCCAAACAGGAGTAATTTGGAGGCTCTCATTGCCAAGAGCAAATGCCATGAAACATCTTCCTTGTGTCCTTTCCCATGCTCAGATTCTCTGCAGAGAATCAATCACCCACGCCCTAGTCTATATCCAGGAGAGGAGAGGCTTTCCTTTGGCAGCAAACAGCCTCAAAATCTTGTCAACATGAAATAGAATTTACCTTTTGCTCATGATACATGTCCAAAATCAATTGGCAGGGTCTATATACTGAGTCTCAGAGAGCCAGACCAATGGAGTCTTCTGAATTGTAGCTGGGCCATCTGGTCACCCTCTTCAGAGCAAGGGAAGAGAGAGATGGAGGACACATGCTAGTTCTTAAGTGCATCAGCCTAGAAGTGGGGGGCATCATTTCCACCCACAACCCTTTGTCTGAAATCAGTCACATGGCTCCACATAATTGCAGGAGGGCTAGGAAATGTGGGAGAGCATATAGTTATTAGATAAGAAGTAGATGTCTCTTCCTAGAGACAATCTTGGGGAAGGAGGGTGAGAAACACAAGTGGATGAAGGGTTTGCTCAAACACAGATACTCATCTCGTCATCCACTTCACGTCTCAGGGAACTTAAACGAGCCCTGGCTATGCAGGAGGAAGAGATCAAATGTGAGCCAGCTCTGAGCACCTGAACCAGACCAGATAGCAGTGAGGGAAATAAGATCGTTTTCTAGTTAATGCAGGCACCAGCTATGTCTCCTCCTTCTCCATGTCCTGATCCCATATCTGCTATGGAAAATAACAACATTACCGTTCATTTCTCTGGCACTAACACTTTTTAAAGAACTTTTCTATGTGGATTTCACAAGAAGTAGGCAGAGATTATGACATTCTTATAAAGGAGAAACCAGAGGCTCAGAAATGTGAAGAGAATTGCCTAAGGTCGTAGAGCTCATAAGAGGCATAACTGGGACTTCAGCAGCTCTGTTTGCCTCTACCTGGTGCAAATCTCATTGTCACATCACACTTCCTTTGACAGGGCCTTGGGGAGAGGAAGAACACAACCGGTTCCACATGGATCTCTGCAGCCACACCACAGACAATAGGAAACCATTACTGCTGCCTCTCTGTTGTTCACAAACAGATTAAGATACAAACATTAGGTAAAAGTTAGCTCTGCTAAGGAAACAGAAAGCAGGCTATCATGTGGGAGGTAGGGAAGAAAGTGCAGTGGATTTTCGAGGCAGAAAGATAAGGGAAGCTTCCAAAAGTTATACTTTTTCCGGGTCTACCAGTCAGCTAAGTTGTAGAGATGGACAGGCTGGTTACAAGGAAGGTTGCCCTGGATTTGAATCCTGGATCTGCCACTAACTTAATACGTAACCTTGAGCAAGCGACAACTTTGCTGAATTTACTTACTGAATTACTTACACAATTTCCACACTGGTAAAATGATCATTGTAGCAGCAACTTTATAAATTTTTTTTTTAAGATTTATTTTTTTTATTTTTAGAGAGAGAGAGAGCGAGCAAAAGTGGGAGGGGGAGAGGGAGAAGGAGAGAGAATCTCAAGCAGACTCCATCTTGAGCACGGAGCCCAACATGGGGCTTGATCTCACGATCCCAAGACCATGATGACCTCAGCTGATATCAAGAGTTGTACACACAACTGACTGTGCCACCCAGGCACCCTACTTTATAGACTTCTGTGTAGACATAATGTATATAAGCTTTGATAGTGTTCACACATAGCTGTTATCACATAAAAGCTGTCTGTGTAGAGCTGCTAGATGGTTCAGAGGAAGCCAATGGCACCCTGGGGCTCAGAGATGAGAGAGAGGGAGCAGGGGCTTCCCAATTTCTTTCCCTTTCTTCCTCTCTTCCTTCTTCCTTCACATTACTTTATTTTTAGTTATAAAGACAGTAGAGCAACAATAAAAAAAAAAGTTTAGGAGTGAAGAAGAAAAATGCAAAGGTAACACTCATAACCTCAGTATGGTAACAGAAACATCTTGCTTTGTCCATACTTAAAAGTCAGTTTGCATTCTCTAAATATTGTGTCTTGAAACATTTTCTGTGTTGCCTCTTAGGTATAGGATAGGTTATGCTTCAGTATCAAACAATACCCAAATCTCAGAAACTTAACATAATAAGGGTTTATTCCTTGTTTGCCCAATTTCCCCTATGGACCTTAGTGACTCTCGTGCAGCTATCCACCATGTGGTGACTTAGAGATGAAGCCACCTTGAACCTTATGGCACTTCCATCTGAACACACACTCTTCTCCTTAATTGGGATGGAGACTCACACATGGGCTCTTAATGCTTGAGCCCAGAAGAATATTTATCACTTCCTAGTCATTACTTCCCATATCTTACAGCAAGGCAGAGTGTGGGGAGGGAGGCCTGGAAAATGTAGCCTTCCATGTGTCCAGGAAGAAGAAAATTGAGAGTACCGTTGAGCCATCTTTAATGCAAATTTATGTTTGCATAACTTTTTGTTAATTGCACATTCCATAATGTATGGTTAGACATTTAGATTGTTTCCAGTACTTCAGTATTATAAATATAAGCAGAACTTCCCAGTTTCACTATGTTCATAGTTGTAGCCACACTGGCACTGATACTGCCATATTGTCAGATCCGGACCTCCACCTACTCATGCACTGCCTCAGCTCTCATCCCCACCCAATCAGATCAGCCTCAGCTCCTTCTCAGCATCCTCAGGGGGGTGATGGATACTCCAATTCTTTTACTCATTCAGGAATATACACTGAGTGCTTGCTGTATGTGAGGCACTATGCCTGACACACATATGGGGACATACTACCTCTGCCGCCCAGAGCCGTGTGGAATACTTGCTAAGAACTGCTTCCTGACAGTCTGTTGGTCTATGGCAGAGGGAAGAGGGTAGGAGAATACTCCCGTCCTTGCTCCACATGGCACTCAGCCGTTTAGGCCCTGAAGCTGCACTGCTTGGACGTGGAGTCTCACATAGTCCTTTGTTAATTCGTTTTCCACTTCTCTCAGTCTTACGGTGGTAGAGATTCAAAACCTCTTATTCCCCATGGTCTTCATCTTTATCCTCCCTAGAAAACACTTACTCATTCTTCAACCAAAATGTCAAAGCTGCCATGTACATCACCTGATGCAAACACATGCTTATAGAGAGAAGCATCTCCTAATGCCACCCACCGGGAGCATTGTATATTCAGGGCCAGGTCCTCCAGAACCCCTCACATGTCAGTGACACTCAGTGGACATCACCAAAAAAAGTTTCTTTCTTCTTTTAGATTATTTCCCTGGGATAAATTCCCAGATGTGAGATAATTGGGTCAAAGTATTAAAATATATTTTATGGCTCTTAGTTCAAGTTGACAAATTGTTTCCCAAGATTTGCATGGTGGAGAAGCACTATGTACAATAATATCAGCTCCTCGCACTGTCACCAGGATTAGGAATAATCATTGTTGTAAATTTTATCACTGTAATGGACAAAAATCATACTTTCCCCTTGTTGTAATTTGCATTTCTGTGATTACCACAGGCTTTAATCTTTTGCCGTATTTGTTTCTAGGAATTTTTTCACTTGTATGATTTATTAGCACAGCTGTTGGTTTATTTATTTATTCAAAACATTTTTTATAAGTTCTTTATATAACAAAGATGTTAGTCTTCTGGCCATGGTAGTTGCAACTTAGAGCCTCCACTCCACCCTACCACCCCTGTTCTGGTCTATTTGCCTTTTTATTTTGGTTATTTTATTTTTATTGTTTTGTTGCGGTACAGAAGTTTAAAATTGTTTTTTATTCAAAGTTGTCCGTCTCTTCCTTTGTGGTTTCCTCTTTCTTTTTTATTTTCATTTCATTTCATTCATTTTGCTTTGTTTTCATTTCAAAGCTTGCAAATGTATTACCTGTCCATCAATAGGGGACTGGGTAAAAAGTAATCAGAAATATCAATATATTCTGCTTTATTGTAAAGCAATCTCTGGGATATATTGTTAAGTCAAAAAAGTGGAAAAGTGTGTATAGTTTGCTACCTTTACTTTAAGAAAAAGGCAGGAGAAATATGGAGATATATATCTATATCTATCTATCTACATTGATAGATAGATTTGATTGTATATTTTCTTTTATTTTAATATATTTTTAAAAAAATTTTATTTATTTATTTGACAGAGAGAGAGACAGCCAGTGGGAGAGAGAACACAGGCAGGGGGAGTGGGAGAGGAAGAAGCAGGCTCCCAGTGGAGGAGCCCGATGCGGGGCTCGATCCCAGAACACTGGGATCACGCCCTGAGCCGAAGGCAGACACTTAACAACTGAGCCACCCAGGCGCCCCTGATTGTATATTTTCTAAAAAGGAAAAAAAAAAATGGAATAATAAACCAAAAACTAAAAGGAATCAGGGCCTTTGGAGAAATGGCTAGGGCAGGAAATTACAAGACAAGCCTGGAATATCTTGTATACCAGAAAACAAGGAAATTATCAGAGACTACTGGGTTTGTGCCAAAAGCACACAATAGCTAACAGGAAGGACTTTCCACTAAATCAAAAATGGAAGAATTTGAATATTAAAAATAAACAAGTTTGAGAAAATAATGATATATGTGTGTACTTGATTAAAACACCATAAACATATAAAAATCATGAGTCCATAATGATATTAAAAAATAATTCATTGGTCAGGTAAGTGGATGTTAGGGCATTAACTCATTATTTTGAAAAGTAGTAAAGAAAAGAAAAGAATAAAGAATTTATTTTGCCTCTTTTATAAAAACTGTATTTCAGAGTAACTGAGTAGTTGATGAAGATGAGTTTTCCATTACAGATTTCCAGCTAATACATGCAAAAGAATGTGGTAGCCAGTCTCCAAGATGGCCCCCAAAGATCCTGACTCTGGGTACTCACACCTTGTGTAGTCCCCTCCTACACTGTACCAGGGCTGACCTGTTTGACCAGCAGCACATAGAAATAATGGTATTTAATAACTAAATATTAAATACCATAAATAATTAAATTTAATTAATAATTTAATTTAATAATCACCTCTGAGATTAGATTATAAAAGACTTTGGCTTCCATCTTGTTCTCTCATTCTCTTCTCTCTCTCCTTTTCTCTCTCTCTCTCATTACTCATTCTGGGGAAGCTGCCATATTGTGAGACATTTAAACAGTGTATAGAGAACCTCACTAGGTGAGGAACTGAGTTATCCAGCTAAAAGCCAGTGAGAACTAAGGCCTGCCAACAACCATGTGAGTGAACTTGGAGACAGATCCTCCAGCCCCAAATGACCGAAGTCCCAGTTAGTAGATCAATTGTAATGTCATGAGACACTGTGAAACAGAACCACCCAGCTAAGCCACTCTCAGATTCCTGACCCACAGAAGCTATGAGATAATGCTCATTGTTTTAAGCTACTTAATTTTGGAGTAATTTGTTATGCAGAAATTGCTAACCAATACGAGGCATGATAGAGTTAGAATATCATAGATTTGTACTGACAAATAATTGGATGTGAACAATGCTCATCAATGACTGCTAAAACCATAAGGCACAAGGCTAAGGGGGAACTTTATAACCAATGGGTCTGCAGGCTGACAATATCGGAATTTAGTAATCAGATTAAAAAAATTTTTTCATACTCACAGTTATGGTTTATTATGATGAAGAGTACAGAGCAAATTCAACAAAGGGTGAAGTCCAGAGGAAACCAAGTACAGACGTCCAAGAGTCTCTTCCAGTGGAGTCACCCAGCACACAATTTCTCCAGCAACAAATCGTGACAATGCCTGCAAAGTGCTGTCAGTCAGGAAAACCTGATTGAATCTAGGAGTCCAGTGTCAGTTACCCAAACTTACAGTGTCTGTGTGACCAAATGTATCACTGGAGCTGCAGACCCCAAGAAAGAAACTGTTTTCATAAACTATCTACACAAACTGGTACAGTGTGAGTAATCAAATTTTAAAAACAACTTTTTTATGTACAATTTCAAACATATAAAAAGTATAGACATTAATAGGCTGGATTCCATATGCCCTTCACTCAAGGATTAACAATTATCAGCTCATGGCCAATCCTATTGCATCCATAACAGCACCCAACTCCTCTCACTCCATCACCACGCTGGATACTTTGAAGTAAATCCCAGACACCACATCATTTCATCCACTGATCCATCTTAACATCACAAAAAGAGAGACAAATAGACATTATGTGTCTTCTGATGTGATGCAATTAGAAGTCTCCAACATCATCTATGAAGTATTATTGCTAAAAAAAGAAAAGAAAAGGAAAGGAAAAGACCTGAACTTGAAATCAAGTCCCAATTCCAAGTTTACAGGAAATACAGAGGATATGTAGGATACCCTACATATAAGTGACTTGATTTCTTCAAAACACAAATGGCTTGAAAAAGTGCACAAATAAAATTAGGAGATATATCAACCCCAGTGATGTGTAGACTATATTCGTCAGGGTTCTTCACAGAAACAGAACCAATAGGATGTATATAAGAGAAGCTTTATTATTGGCATTGGCTCACACGGTTATGGAGACTGACAGGTCCCATGATCTGTGTCTGACATCTGCAGACCCAGGAGAACTGGTGATAAAATTTAGTCTAAGTCTAGAGGCCTAAGAATTGGGGATGCCAATGGCATAAGTCCTAGTCTGAGTATGAATGCTCTAGAGCCACGAGCAAAAATGTCTGGGAGCAGGAGATGATGGATGTCTCTGTCCAAGCAGAGAGAGCAAATTTGCCCTTCCTCTATCTTTTTGTTCAATGCAGGCCCTCAATGGTTAGATGATTCCCACTCTGAACTGTTGAGGGTGACCTTCTTACTCAGCCTACTGATTTAAATGCTAATGTCTTCTGGAGACAACCTCACAGACACACCCAAAAATAACATTTTACCAGCCATCTGAGCATCCCCTAACCCAGCCAAGTTGATACACAACATTAACTGTCACATGAACCCTATTTGGAAATCAATTCAAACAAGCCATCTGTAAAAGACATTGTGAGACAATCAAGGAAAAAGGAGCATGAACTAGATATAAAAGGATATTAAGGAATTATTATTGATTTCATTAGGTGTGATAATGGAATTGTATTGCTTTTTCATTGTTGTTCTTATCTATAAGGATACATATTGAAGAATTTATGGGTAAAATTAAACTGTACGATGCTGGAATTTGCTTTGCTCATCATGATTTTTTTTGCATTTTGACTTTCTAAAATATTATATTAAAATATTACTTATCTTGATTACGGAGTTTTCCTTTAGTTTTGGGCCCAAGGCAAGTGTCTCACTCAACTCACATTAGTCCTGGCCCTGAGGAGACTAAATGTAAACACAGAGGTCAAGAGGTAAGCAATGCAATAGCAGAATGGGATGAACACTATAAAAAGAAGAGTGGTAGAGAATTGGTAGGGAGTGAGGAGAGAGAGATTAGGGGAAAGTGTGTGAGCATGTGGATAGTGGTAGATAGCGGAGGCAGGGTGGGGAATCAGGGAGCTTTCCAAGGAGTTGCTGAAACTAGAGAGAAGTAGAGGGAATTCAGGATAGGTTTTCAGGATGGAAAAGATGTGACTTGCTAATGGCTTAGAAAAAGGAGGGGAGTGAAAGGTAGGAGATTGGATTCGGCTTCAGTAATGGTGAACAGGGGTACCTTTAACTGAGGTGAGCAATATTGGGGAAGAACAGTATTCAAGGGAAACCAAGTTTGACTTTGAACCGTATTAAGTGCGACCGGCTTATAAAAGACACACATAGAGCTGAAAAAGCCACTCACAAAGACAGGTATAAAGAGACGAGCAAGAGACACAAATTTGGATGAGATCACTTATGGAAACAGTGTCAAGAGAAAAATGGACTGGACACAGATCCGACCTCTGGGGCCACCAATACTCAAAGGTCAGGTAAGAAGGGGGAGCCAGGAAATGAGGCTAAGAAGTAGCCATTGGTGAGGCAGGAAGAGAATAAGGAAAACATTTCCTAAAGAAGAACCGTGTGAAATACTGCTGAGAAGTGAAGTAAACTGAAAAAAGAGAAAGAACCATTGGGTGTGGTAACAGGCAACCAAGACTTGGGCAGTTTCCATTGAGTAGGGAGATGGAAGCCAGATTGGAATGAATTGGCAAATGTGTTTGAGAGAGGCAAGGACATGAAGATAGCGAATCTGATAATGCATTTAAGCAGTTCTTCAAGGATGGAGAACAGAGAGGTGCCTTGGAAGAATCAAGTTGGGGCATAATCCACAAACCTCAGCTCTACTATTTACCTGCAGTACTTTGTACTGAGTACAGCTCTGGTTCAGGAAGCTGTGGAGACTGATTTCATGAGTATGGAGTACTTTGTGAGAAGATTATAAAAAGGAAGTAATCTGTTTTACATTTTTTTGTATTATAAAAAATATTTTTTGTATATTAGCTTTTAACCAGCTATGACAATGGCAGAGAAGGACATTAGCTAAAAACATTAGGTCTAAATCAGGGGCTGAGTTTTTAAAAGCAAGAATCATTTCTTGGGGCACCTGGGTGGCTTAGTCGGTTAAGTGTCTGACTCTTGATTTTGGCTCAGGTCATGATCTCAGGGTCATGAGATCAAGCTCCGTGTCAGACTGCACTGGGCGTGGAGCCTGCTTAAAATTCTCTCCCTACCTCTCCCTCTGCTCCCGCCCACCCACACGCTCTCTCTAAAGGAAAAAAAAAAATCATTTCTTAAGGCAGGGATGTAGGGTACAGGTAAGGGAGGGGCAAGGGAAATTGAGCCCCATTCCTGAGCAGAGCATCTGATAGCTGAGATGGGGTCCATTTGGGTCCCAAGGTGTCGGCAAAGCTGTGACCCTTTCTAGAGGCTCTAGAGGAGAATCCAGGTTTCGCCTCTTCCAGCTGCTAGAGGCTGCCACATTCCTTGGTTCTTGGCTCCCTGCCACCTTCAGAGCCAGCAAGCACATCACTCCGACCTCTGCTTTCTTCCCTGTATCTCCTTATCTGACTCCATCTGTTCTGTCGTCTCCCTCTTCCACATTTAAGGACCTTTTTAATACCCTGGCCCTGCCCTTATAATCCTGGATATTCCCCTATCTTCAGCTGGTTAGCAACCTCAATGCCATCTGCAAGCTTATTTCCCCTTTGCCATATAACAGAACACAGAAACAGTTTCTGGGGATTAATGATATGGACCCTTTTGGGAGGTCATTATTTGTCTGCCACAAAGTTCAAAGGCCAGTGTGGCTGGTGGTAGCTTGTGGGGGAATGTTCTCCTCTTCCTGTAGCCAAAGACTATACAGGAGACATGTTGTGCTGGGCCCTAAACTCAACTAAGTGAGTGGCTAAGGGCTTAGCTAAAGTCTCCCTCCAAGTTGAGCATCATGTAACACTTCCTCACTTTTAGCTCTGCTGCAATCCTTGTCCTTTACCCCATGTTAGGGTGGTTGGCAAGGATTGGTAGTAAGTGATTTTCAGAAGAAATACAAATAAGCAAACACTTGATCTCTAAACCAGAGACATTTTCTCTCCGTGACCACGTCCATCCTCTCCTGGAAACCTCTTGGCTCACAAACACTGAACCATCCAGATTTTGGTGGACATCTTGGCATTTGAACATCTACCCCATCCCAGGTTAATGCCAGACTAACATTAAATTCTTCTCATTGACTCCAGGAGGAGGGGAAGCACTGTCTCCCTGAAGCTCTGATTTGTAGATGAGGAAATACAGGATGACCACTAGTTTTGATCTGGGAGTGACCATCACTCCAGATTCCAGGTTTACACAGTATGATAAGATAGTCTCCACGGATGGCTGTCATTAATTCCTTATCTCCCTGAATGTACCTGCTGCTTCTCACATCAAGATGTGGAGTCTAATTCCTCTGCCTGGGCTGGCCCTCGTGTCTTGCTTAACCAAACAGAATGTGATGAGAGTGATATTCTGGGTCTTTTGTGGCTAAGTCACAAGGGTTTTGCTCGATCCTCTTGGAATCCAGCTATAATTATGAGGGCCCATGTCACATGGAGAAGGCAAATGTGGGCTCTCTGGTTAATAGAACCTGCTGACTTCCCAGCTGAGAGCAGCATCAACTGCAAGCCACAGAAGTGAGCTGTCTTGAATACCTAGCCCAGCCAGGACTTCAGCTGACTCCAGCCCCACTTGTTATCTGAATGCAAAAGCATTCAAGGCCTTAAGTGTGAACCATGCAACTGAGACCAGCCAACTCTTAGAACTGTGAACAATAAAAACAGTTATTTTAATCCACTAAGTTTTGAGGTAGGTTTGTTACAAAGCAATAGACATTTGGGGGTATACCTATACTCTTGGGGGATCCCAGAACACATCTAGACAGTGTGATGCTGGGGAGGCTCCTGAAAAGTGCCAGATATTTATAGAAAAGATATAAAATGTGTGATCAATAAATAATAAAGACTAAGTTCCAGAGGATTTTGGAAGAGGAAGATATCACTTCTGGGGAGCTGATCAAGGAAGGGTCCCTGGAGAAAATGAGATTTAATCTGAGTCTTGAATCCTGGGTAGGCTTTAACAGGTAGAGAGTAGGGATAAGAGAGCATATATACTTGAAAGAAGTAATGTGAACAAAAATGGCCAATCAAAAGAATTAAGGGTAGATGAGAAATTCAGGTAGATTTGCTGAAAACACTCATCTTTCAAGATTCAGTGCAAGGGTGCTCTCTCCCAGGCAGCCTCCTCCACCTTCTCTAATTTTCCTACCTTCTGCCTTTCTTGAACGGAGTTTTCTGCTTTTGTCATAGCATCAGGAATACTTTGGGTTATACTTTTTTTTTAACACTCCTATTATGGTTAGGCTAAGGATTAAGTGTCTATAACAAAGAGTTCCCCAAATACAGTGGCTTAAATCCTGTGGATATTTATTTTTCTCTCCCATATAACAGTTTTCAGAGGAGACCTGCCCCTCATGGTCATTCAAGGACACAGGTCCTTCTAAGTCATTGCTCTGCTATTCCCTTAGGCTATGTCACTAACTTGCAGGGTCGAAACTTGGTCACCAAGCACATCCAGGCTCCGGCCAGTCTGAAAGTGGGAAGAGATAGAGAGAGGAAGCAGGCCTGACATTCCCAATCCAGAAGTGTTATATACCACTTCCTTCACATGCTTTTGTCAAGAACTTGGTCACATGGCCTCACCTAAGCCCAAGGGAGGCTGGGGAAGTATGGTCCAGCTGGACAGCCACATGGAACAGTAATTCTATCACTAGGGAAGAAAGGGATTCGGGGTGGGCAGTAGCAGTCTGTGCCACAGGTGCTCATCTTCCTCTGAGTCTAGGAGCTCCTTGAGCACAAGGAACCACATTTTCTTCATCTCTGGTCTCTGCACTGAGCCTCCTGCCTGACCCAGAGGACTATTCAATCCCTACCTGCTGAATGGATAAAGCTATCACAGTGAATGGCCTAGGCTGGATATGATAAAGGTGCAAGGCAGTGTGGGGACCTGGGAAAGAGAGGACAGATGTGGAAGTATTTAATAGGGAAATGCACAGGGCTTGATGAAGCTTGCCAGAACAGAGAGCTTTTAATGTTATGATCTTTTGTGATCTGAGTTGACAGCTCTTTGGCACAGGTTTAAAGAACTTGAACTGAATACCTCACTTAACAGACATTTATTGAACCCATTCCAAATTTAAGAAATTCCTCAACTGCTTCAAAATCACTTTAGGAAGACGCGTGCCTCGAGCTTGAAGACTTTCAGGGTTCTCTCTCAGTACTAGCCTCTGCTACCGTTACCGGGTTCGAGCACCTAACCACACAGCAGGGTTTTTACCTGGCAACCATTCCACACCATCGAGCATACCTTCCTGCTCCGACCCCACCTCTCTGGAGTGCTCACAGACCCCCAGAAAGTGAATGTGTGCACTCACCCACGGATGTCCAGACACTGTCTCCTTTCTAGAAAACCCGGCTATGTGGCTGAGTGCAGTCTAAACATTATGCTTCAACGCCAGCCCAGGTCTTGGAATCAGCACAGACTGAGTCTGAATTCTGGCTCTGCCCTTTACTACCTATGCTGGTAGTAGGTTCCAGTTACTTCATCTGTTTAAATCACAGCTCCTTCACCTGTAAAATGGGGATTGGAACGGGGCTATGTACTGGATGTGTGAGGATTTAATGAGGTTCTGGGTATAAAGCACTTGGCCCTTAGTATTGCACTCAATAAAGAATAACTCTTCCACTATGATGACAACCAGGTCTTCAGGCCTCCATGGCTTCTCACATCAAAGGCTATAAACAGGTGTAACAGAAAAAATAGTCAGTTATGGCTGTGTAAAAAACTCAAGGGTGCCAATTGGAACCTTAGTAATTTCTTGACCTGGCCTTAATTTCTGACTCCGTGGCTCTGTCCTAGCCTCCAGAGGACAATCCGATTCTGGTGCATGCAGTCCCACCCCAAGATTTCTTGGCCACCTTTGGGATGATTATCAAATTGGAGCTCAGAGCTCCATTTTTACTTTTTTTACATTTTACACTCCTCCCTGATACAGCACAATCCAACAACTTTACTCATCAGCACAGTCACCCTGCAGAGGGAGAGCTGCGTCCCTTGTTTGTCTTCTATGCTTCTGGGACTCATGCTTTTTGTCAGCTACTGCTGTCCTGTGGTTGTGGTGTTCTCTCAGAGATGACGACTCTGAGAGAGGTGGCAGCTCTAGTCAGTGGCACAGTCCGTTTCATCCCATGGATCAGGCCTGTCCCTCTTACCTCCTGGGACCAGCTGAGTTCACTCTCCACACCCTGCCAGGCTAGCTTGTCTCTCTCACTCCTAGCTAACTTGTGGCTCACCACAAGCTCACAGAAGCCCTCTAAGCCATACTTGGTCCTGTGAAAAACTGGCTCCCTCTCATGTACCAATGGACAATGCCATTATCCCTCTTGCTTCCTATTATCAGACGTGCAAGACCCACCTGAGCAACTGCAGCTGGGAACCTGAACCCATACATCTTCCTTCCTGTTAGATCCCCTTGCCCTTGAGGACAGTGCTCCGTCTTCCCCTTCTCCTTTTCCTCTCATGAGAACTCATGCTGAGAGGAGGGTCCCACCCCTTATCAACTTGTTCTTCTTTTATAGCTCTGCGCCTCCGTCTCTGTCCTCCCCAGCACAAAGCTCCTTTTATGCAGGTGAAAGGGACTTATACACGTGCGCAAACACACACACACACACACACACATACACACACACACACACAGTAGAGACCAGTTTTCTGTGTTTGTGCATACTTTCCAGACTGTTTCCCATCTGCCAGGGAACAGAATTGCTTTGAAATGATAAGCTAAGGAGTCTGCCATTCCTGTTAGTAGGTTTTTTGTTTTTGTGGTGGCCAAGACGAGTGAACATGCCATTTGATGTCTCAGCTATCAGTCTGCCATAAATTAATACTTCATGTTTTATCCTGCCTCGTGAGTTACACAGGTTTTTACCAGGTTATTGCAGTTGCAAAGGAGGTCTACCAGCCTGCTCAGTTCCCAGAGTGGGCAGAATCCCCTTCATGGTGCTCCCATTGACCCTTCTATTTCCCATTCCAATCTTTTCATTTAACTTTTATCAAATCAAAGTTATACATATAATTTTAAAAGTCAGATAATCCTCTAGAACATTAGAAAGGCAGCAGACTTCCGGGCTCCTCTCCTGTCCTCCATTCCATTCTCTCTTTAGTCCTTAGGCTGGTTCTTTTGATGTTTGCCTCTATATTGCTAAAATAGGATCACATTGCTACTGCTCGATTTATAAGCATTATTTACGGATTTCGAAGTAGGGAGATGAAGATAGCACTTCTTCTAAAGACTTCCACACATACTAATTTGCCATCCCTCTACCAATAGTTAGGGTTTACTTTATTTTGACAACATAAATACTAATCACTGGTGAGCTGGATGGTATAGTTTAATTGCCTTTCCCTTCTCAAACAACGTTTTGTTTTCCCTGGAGCTCATAAATGTCCTTTTCCTCCTCCGCTTAGTTTTCTGTGTACTTACATCTAAATTCCTGTCCTCTCCTTGGGGACTTTGCTCCCAGATCCTTCCACCTAACACTCTGGACCACAGCCTTCTTGGCCTATAGCATAGCTCCCATCTCTTATTTATTCTCTCATCTTCTCTATCTTATTTTCTACCTCTAGATGTTTGTTCTACTTCCTGGGATATTTCTTTGGCTTTTTATTTCAACTTTGCTATTGTCTTATACGTTTTTTAATTGTCATCATTTATTTTCTGAGTGCTTTACTTTCTTTCTTTACTTACTTTCTTTACTGACTTTTTTAAAAAAAGCAACCTATTCCTATTTCACAGATTCTATATTATCTTTAATTTCTTTGGGAATATGATTAATTATCATATTTAAAATATTTTCTTCATTCTTGGCATTGTCTCTATTAATACGGAGTCCTTTCCCCCCCCGGCCCCCCCCCCCCACCGTTTATTTTGCTCTTTGCCTTTCATGCTGAAGAACTGCTGCAAATGTCTAGTGGTCCTCACCTTTCCTTTCCTGTTTGGGAGTGCAGTGCTAAAAATCTGATGTTGACTGGTGATCTTGACCTGGAGTAAAGGGGGAGGAAGCAGCAGGTGTCAGTATCTTTTGATGTTTTTTTCTGGACTGCTCAGATTCCCTGCGGAAAGCTCTCCAATCTCCAGCCAGCATCATGGGAGCTGAGTATAGGAAGAGGGCTGGAGAGGAGAGCAGATGGGGGAGGGGGCCGTCTTTTCTGGTCAGTATACAGACTTTATCTTCCTGTTTTTAGTATGGTATCTCAGCTCTCATCAGTGCCTCATGTCTTCTAGTCCAAGACCTCTGTTTTATCCTTCCCAGATCATAAACTTTTAGTTTGTGCTCAAACCGGGGAGAAGACCCTATATGCTCTTCAATCAGTCCTCCTGTTCTTAGCTCACCCTGCATTTCCCTCTTTCTGAGCTAGCTGATGTCTCAACTCCTGACTTAGGTTTTAGCGAAATCGATTGCCATTGATCACCCTCTTTCAGCTTCCAAAATGTAGTTGACCTACCACCACTTCCTTTGTTATTTGGGTTTATACCCTTAAGAAAAAAACGCTTTCCTGCCATTTTAGTAGCGTTTGGGGAGAGTGAAGAGATAAAAACTGTGTTCAATCTGCCATCTTTAAGCAGAAGTGTCTCATTCTATTTTAGTTCTTTCTGGTTTCACTTGGGAACCATCCAAGCTAGATGCTATGATCTAGCATTTTAAACATCCTCTACAACCCAGCTTTTTCCTTCCACTGCTCTGGATCTGCATCCAAATGGGGATTATTCCACAGGCCATCTCCTTTCCTCTTGCAAACAGACTGCTCAACACACAGATCAGTATGACCTCAGACACCACACTCCTCAGTTTCAGCCTCACTCTCAACAGTGCCCAGAAAAGCTTGAAGATCCTTGGTCAAAACCATCTTCCATCCACCTCCCCAGCAATTGCAGACATTCAGCCCTTATACCAATCCCCCAAATCTACCCTACTCCTCTGTGCTTTAATCCAGAAATGACTTTCCTTCATATTTCAAGAAAAAATGGAAGCAACCAAATATGGATTTCCTTAACTTTCTTCCCCTACTTGTCTACCCCATGAAGGAATCTGTGCCTGAAGCCATCGGGAGCCCCTCTTCACCAGAGCAGGGGGCCAGCACTGTAACAGGCTCTGCTTCTGAAGCTGCCAGAGGCGCTCCTCCCACTGTGTTGACCACACTGTGGCTTTCAGAACCAGCTCCTCCTGCCTTTTTGGGACTTATCTCCTCCCGTTCTTTGCATCTTTGACCTCTCTCCTTGTTTTGGCACATTCCTTTCAGCTTAGAAACGACTAAAATGTTTCCACCTCAGAAGCAGCTCTGTAAATCCCATTTAGATATTGTGCTCTCTTTCTCTCCTTACTCTTCCACTGGGCTTCTTGATAACATTGGTGATCATTATCTCCACTTCCTTGCCTTTCCTTACTGCTTTGACCTTTGCACTCAGCCTTCCGCCCACCAGTCTCCCTCACCGATGCCCCCTTGGTGGAAACATGTGTTGGGCATGCTGCAGCTCTTGGCTTACTTGGCACCATTTAGAACGCTGGACCACTGCCTCCCTGACGCACCACTTTTCCTGAATTGCACTACTGCTCTCCTGGTTCTGCTCACTCTCTGGCCACTCCTCCTCTGCTGTAGTTTCTCTTCCTCTCCTGTTCTTGATGTTCATGTGCCCAGCGTTCCATCCCAGCCCTCTTTCCTCCTCCTTCTCCATAAGCTTCTCCCGTTCATCCCATACTAACTACCTGGTCTCTCTTGCCACCTCTGTGTGGATGGCTGTATCTCTACCCCAGTTTTTCTGCTGAGCTCAGACCTGCATTTCCATCTGCTGGCAGGACATTTCTGCCAGGATATTCCACAGGAACCTTGAATTTAGCGTGCCCCAAGCCGAAATCACCATTTCAGAACCTAAACCTGCACAAAGTGCTTTTTGCAATCTGTGAAATCTTGGGGGAAGTTACTGCATTCTCACCTGGGAAACCGGATGATAATACATTCTGTACAGGATTGAATGGTCTCGTTATGTCTCATGACGTATGTCTAGCATTGATCAGAGTGTCTGACATACTGTCCACGCTCAACAATGGCCCCATCATTAGTAGTAGCAGAAGGAGGAGGAGGGTGAGGAGGGTTAGGCACCACCATTACCTGTTCCCACTCCAAACACCTGGGATTCATCCCAGGCCCCTGCCCCCAACCCACACCTCCACCTCCCTGCCCCCTGCCAACCTTACTCAATCTATCAACAAGCCTACTGATCCTATCCCATAAATATCTCTCTTATCAGGTTCCCTGTTCCCATCCTCACTGTCCTGCCCTCCCTGTTTAGTCACAATCCTCTCTCACCTAGGTGTAGAAAAATCATGCTGTCTGGTTTTTCCAGCCTCTGCTGTTACCATTTTCCCTCCAGTCCATCCTCTAAATCTTCACCAAAATGATACATCTAGCATGACTGTCTGACTGTCACATCTCTCCTAAGCATATTTCAGTATAATTGTAATTATAGCAAAGAGGGAGGGAAGCGAAATATTTAAAATCATAACCGACTCCGGCTGCATCATCCCCTAAGGCATGCATTCCTCCTGAGCACAGGGCTCTGTTTGGTAAAACACCTGAGTGGATGCAGAAGGTGAAAAGTTGAGAATATAACAGAAAGAGATAGCTAAACTCTTCTGCAGAGGAAATAAACTGGAATTAGGGGTTTGGAAGGCATCTAGAAAGGAAAGAAAGTTGAGGAAAGCCTTGGGGATGGGGAGATTCCAGCTCCTTATCTCAGTGGGTGGCTGGAGAGAATTAGGTTGTGGTGGAGTGGGGCTGTCCCATAAAGATTAGAGGTGTCTAATATCTCCTCTCAAGATCTGGACTGTTCTGTGCTGCTCTAGAAACCCTCCCATTCTGCCTTCAACCCCACTGCCCTTTACTCGGCCTGGAGGAAAAGTTTTGGATGGCATGCCTGGGAATGGGGAGTTGGGGTGGAGATTGGTGTGTCTGGGGCTCAGCTTTCAGCAAGCAGGGCCAAGAGTCTGCTTAACAAGGGAAGGACTGAGCAAATAAGCAGATACATTGTGGGTAATGGGAGTCAGGTCTCTTACTGTCAGAGAAGAGAGTGGAGGAATGGTGTGGGATTGGAATCAGGAGTATTCATATGAACTCATAGATTTTACAGATCTATATGTGTATGTAGGCATAAGTACACAGAATGTACACACATAAATGTGTTTATTTCCATACTCTGTCTCCTGAGAAGGCCTAGAATCAATTATATTGTAGTAGCAATTTAAGCACACCTAGCTCCCAAATCTTGGTTTCTAAATACCATTCTCCACTAAAAGGAACTGGCACTCCTATGAAAAACGGCTGATTCCAAGCTGGGGCAGAAATGTATAAGAGAATACAGGAATATTTTGTTGTTTCATAATGTAAGGAAATGTTCAATGAATGCTAGAGACCTAGCAAAAGAACACAGGAATGAGCTGAAGAAATTCCCACTAGCCAAATCTCAAATATCCCCAAATACATTTTGAGGATGAACATATATAATGATAGTAGCAGATTATAATCCATTGAATAAAATAAGAATCCATACTGATATAAATAAATGAAAAAATAAGTTGGAGAAAAGAGAAAAGCCTCCCTATGGTTAAATGCCAAATAAATATGAAAGGAATAGTTAAGTTAGAAAATCATCAGTGGGTGATCAAACAAGTGGATAAAAGTTTGCAGAGGAACCAGAAATTTACATAATCTCAAAGTATCTCCCCCCAAATTTCTTATTAATCACAAAGAGAAAAATAGTAACTTTAGAGCAAGGAAATGTATCAGACAACACATTAACCAAGTGGTCAAAGATAATATCACCAGTAATGGGCCAGAGTGACATCATGTGCCTTCTTCTTCTTCTTCTTCTTTTTTTTTTTTTAAGGTTTTACTTATTTATTTGAGAAAGAGAGAGCGCATGGGGAGGAGGGGCAGAGGGAGAGGGAGACAGAGTTTTAAGCAGACTCCACACTGCGTGTGGAGCCCAATGCAGGGCTCAATCTAATGACCCTGAGATCATGCCCCTGAGATGAGGACCTGAAGTGAAATCAAAGTCAGATGCTTAACCGACTACATTACCTAGACGCCCCAACATCATGTGCCTTCTGATATGATATACTGAGTATACATCATTTCAGTGATATTCCTTTTGAAAATGCATAACCTGAATCTAATCATGAGGAAATACCAGGCAACACCAATTGAGGGACATTTCACAAAATAACTGGTTAAGGTGAAGAACTTCAGGCAAAAGAAAGGTCGAGGAACTTTTAAAAGAGATGGAAAAAAATACCTAAAAAGACATGACAAATAAATGCAATGTGTGATTCTGGATTGGATCCTGGACCAGGAAAAAATAGTTATAAAAGACTTATTGAGACAACTGATAAAATTTGAATATGGGCCATGGATTAGAAAATAGTATTGTATCAATGTGAAATGTCTGTATTTTGAAAATTGCACTGTGGTTATTAAAGAGAAAGTCCTTTTTCTTAGAAAATGCACAGTGAAGCATTTGGGGGAAGGGGGCATTATGTTTCCAACCTATTCTCAAACGGCTCAGAAAAATGCATATCTATCTATCTACCCACCTAACTATTAATGATAAAGGAAATGGAACTGAGGATTTCCTGGAATTTTCAAAAGACATCAGATTCAGGAATCTCCATAAATTTCAAGCAAAGTAAATGGAAAGATAGCCACACTCATATATATCAATAAAATTGCAGAACATCATAAAAAAAAAGAACGAACTTAAACCAGCCATAGAGAATAGACAGATAACGTGTCTAAGTGGCAGTTAGACTTACAACTGACTTTCCAATGGAAATAATGGAAACCAGAAGACAGGTAAGGAACAGTATGTCTGGAATACATGAGATCCCTCAGGGGTCTCTTAGTTTATCATGCCCTGTGAGTAAGGTTAATGGCAAACTATGGCAATTCAATCCAGGAAGGATCAGTAATGGCCAGACCCTTTAGGAAAGAAGATTTGGGTCACCCTCACCAGGTTAAGAACTAGGACCAGCTCCGGAAGTATATAATGGTGTTTAGGAGGGCAATTCAAGAATCTATCAACATTATAAAGTAACGCCCTTTGATTCAGCAATTCCACTTCTGAGAATCTACCCTTCTAAATATATACAATATGCATAAAGATGCATGTGCAAGGATGTGTGGTCTATCATCAGATCCATGAAATCTATCATGGTCCATCCCAACCAAAAGAATACCATGGATAAACCTCTGTATGCTCTGTCATGCAAGCATCCTTAATACCTCAACTTACTTTGATCAGTGAAAATAGCAAATCATGCAGACCGATACCTTTTGTACAATTTCATGTCTATAAAACTGAAAGCATGCATAAACACACAGTTGTGTGTCTGAACACATATACAGACACACGTGTGTGTGTGTGTGTGTGTGTGCGCGTGCAAATATCGAGAGAAAGGGCTATAAGAACATACACCAAACTGGGAGTTGGGGGAGAGAGATGATGGTTTGTATCAAGGAGGATGTTATCTTACTCCATGTACTTCGGTGATGCTTGAGTCTTTCACAACACAATGGGTTAATATATTACTTGTGGATGGAGAACTTTGAAAAGTAAACTGCTCTAAAGTAGACACAGCAGCATTCCCAACTGCTCCTTGCAAAGAAAGGGGACACTTTCAAAACTTAGAGGCACCCCTTTTTACAGCCCTCCCCTAGCTGAGTGAACTTGAGGCCGGGGTGAGGAATTGTTCTCAGGGCTCTGTGGGCAGGCATCTATCCTCTTGGACATGAGCTGGGACTCTGAGTGGAGCATCAGACTGCATGTATGGAACATCCCAGTCATTCCCATTATCTGGGAGGCCTCATCCCAGCACTGCCCCCATGCAGGCTGCCCCAGGGCTCCATTCACCCACCCTGCTGCATCTCTAGCCCAAGGCTAGCCTTTTTTAGGAATAGCAGAAGCAGCCCTGATGATGGTGTTTTCCAGGCCTCTGAAATTTGTCTCCTGAAGTAGAATAAGGTCAACTACAAACAAAACCAAGAACAAGGCAGTGTGTAGAGTATGGTGATGATTGAGGGTTTTCATTTCCTCTAGGCAGAGAAACCTCAGGAGGCTGAGGTCAGGGCTTCCCAGCATTTTTACCGAGACTTATTGGGAAATTTCAAAAGTTTATCCCCACACCTTGTTGGGGGACGGTGGGGGGCAGACGATTCCTTCTCCAGGGATGGGATGGGGATTGCAGGAAGAAGTCTGTGTAAGACCAAGTACCCTGTAGAGACAGGAGAGACTGGGAATTGGTTTGTTCTCTGGGGAGTTAAAGTGTTCGGATGGTCACATTTTTAATCTTATTTAGAAGTTAACATTTGAATATAGATTTGAAGAGGAAAGGAATGAAGCCATGTGAAAGTCAGAAGTAAGAGTGTTGTTCCAGGTACAGAGAGCAGCAGGGCAAAGGCCCCGAAGTAGGATTGTGTCTGGTGTGTTACACAACAGAGCAGTCATTGTGTGAGCGAGAGTAAGAGATAAGATCAGAAAGGAAGCAAGGAAGATGGAGAATGAGAACTGCCTTGATAGCTTGTTAAGGACTTTGCCTTTTATTCTAAATGAATTAGGGAACCCTTAGTAGTCTAAGAGCCAAGTAGCAACATGATTTGGTTGTGTATAATAGAATAGTTCTGGCTGCTATGTTGAGAACAGACTAAATGAATAAAGGAGTAAGGGGAAAGCAGGGAGGCCAGTGAGGCAGCAGCTACAACAGTTCAAAGGGGAGCTAATAGAGTTGAGATTTTCTTGACAGAACGGCCAGCATCACCTGGAGGGCCTGTGATACTGTTTGGGGGACAGGGACTTTAGAACAAATAATGAAATGTATATACCACTTCTCTGTTTCTACCCCCTGAGGTTGAAACCCCTACTTTTATTAGTCTGGGGTGGGGCCAAGGAATTCGCATTTCTACAAGTTGCCAGGTGATAGTATTGCTGGTCTGGGAGCCATACTTTGAGAACCACCAACTTCTTCACAGCACTGATGAAAATGCACAATGAACGTGCGTTTATCACCCGTCCTCAAGGAAGCACCTTGCTTACCCCTGTGTGCTAGTGCCAAGCATGATGCCCTGAGCTCAGCTCTGGGCCAGGCATGGTGCTGTACTGAATGAAGTTCTTGAGCGTCTCTGGTTTGAATAGTTTGGAGGTAACTGGTGATTAAACTTTTCAGGAACCGGTCATTATAGGGAAGGGATTCATTATAATTGTAATAACAATAACAATGGGTCTGACACTCTGCCTGGGCGTTTTACTCCCATCTTCTCCAATTAAATCCTGTGAAAGGCCCATGAGTCTGGCATTAACACCCCTATTTTATGAATGAGGAAACCGAGGCTTGGGGTTTAATTTCCCACCATTAACAAGTACCACAGCCCAGCCAGGCCTGACTGACCGCTCTGCTGTGTTTACATCACCGACTACGTCAAGAAGTCACTGATAGGAGATTGCCTTGAAGGCAGGAGCTTCCTCACTTGGGGACTGGGAGCCATATTGAAAACTGCAGGGAATATGCCATCCTTTAAAAAAAAAGCACCTCCCGTCTGAATTGAGAGCCCTGTTCACACCGCACATTTCCAGCCCCAAGCTCTTCTGCCAGAGCGCTGGTCCCCTAATAGATAGTAGCGGCTGCCCCCAACATAAGGAGTTTTTGCTGACCTTTGTGGTGGAGCACTTTTCCTCAGCTCTCATCTTCTTCTCAGCCTCCTCCCGTAGGATGATGGACACAACTCCGGGGCTGAAGCTTGACACATCGAGGCTAGCCTATCTCTAAATGGAATCCATTGCTCTCACTAGAGAAGGGGAAAATAAAAGTTGAGGACTTCCCGCCTCATCAGTCGCTCTCTTCCCCCACCCTCCCCGGAGGATAAAAATAGCCGCCTCCCGCGGCCTCCCAGCGGGAGCAGCAACTGCGCACGGAAACCCGGCCTGCCCCGCAGCAGCTGCGCAGTGAGGCGCGGGGTCGGCGGGCGGCCAGGGTCAGAGCGCGGACCCTCCCGCAGAGCCGAGGTGAACTGCGGGGAGGGGACGCTTGGAAGTCTCAACCGAGAGAGGGGGCACTTGGAGCAAGTTTGAGCGCGATGGTGGGTGCTCACATAAATGCACCCGAGACCCGGAGGTCCGCGCACGGGCTCGTTCGAGGTGTAGGCACGATTCTTAACCTCTTCAGGGGGCCGGGACTCGCTAGAACAAATGATGAAACGTACACAGCACTTCTCTGTGTGCCCAAGCGCACACTGAGAAACACAGACACACACTTCTGCACACCACAGGTTAACAACCCCAGATGAGGGTTGACAATGGGGACGCAGAACGATAATAAAAAATAAAATTTCGTAACGTGTAAGGATAAGGTTACTAAAGTTTGCTGAGCAGGATTTTTTGGAGAATAAATGCATACAGTATTTATCCATGGGAAGTGACACAGAAATGTTAATGTTGACCTCCGATGGTGGGATAAAAGGTGCTTTCTATTTTCCACCATTTTCTCAGTAAGAAAAAGCAGGTTTCTCTTTTGCTACCAGAGCGGCCGCATCCAGGCATTATCCTGGACCTGGGGAGCCCACTCCGGGGCAGCCGCAGCCCGGGCCTGCCTGCCTGGACTCTGTGTCGCGGCGAGCGGGAGAGTTACAGACAAGAGACAAGCTAACATCAGGATGGTGACAACGTGGGACGGGGACGGGCTCCTTTTAAAGGGTGCCCAGGGAGCCCTCAGCTGACCACAGCACTTGAAAACCAAAGCGCTCCCAGCCCCGCAGCCGCCAGCACGGAGCGGACGGTGCGTGCGTGCGCGATCCCGGGACGGCGGCGGCGCGCACGGGCGCGCCTCCGCGTCCAGCCCCCTGCAGTGGACGATGCCGCCGAGAGGGCGGCGGCGGCGGCGCGCTCCGGCGGTCTGAAGCGGCGTCCGGCTGCCACGGGCCGGCGGCGCGATGAGCTGGGCGGCCGCCCCCGGCTCGGGGCTGTGAGGGGCTCGGGGCCGGGGGTGGGTGGCGGCGGCCCGGCGGGCGGCCAGCGCTCCTCCTCGGCGGCGGCGGCGGCGGCGGCCATGCGCGGGGCGGCGCGGCCAGGGCCGCGGGGCTGGGGCCGCCTCCCCGGGACCCGCGGCCTCAGGGCCCCGCCGCCGCCGCTGCTGCTCCTGCTCGCGCTGCTGCCTCTGCTATCCGCGCCCGACGCCGCCGCCGCCCCAGCCCAGCGGCCTCCCGTACTGTCGCCGGCGGCCGCGGGGCCCAGCGTGAGCCTCTACCTGAGCGAGGACGAGGTGCGCCGGCTCATCGGTGAGTGGGGCCGTCTGCGTCGGGGTGGGCAGGTCGGGCCCGACCCCGGCTGCTTCCGGCCGCCCGCGGCCCAGTCGGAGAGCGGGGGACCGCGGCCAGGTCGAGTCCCAGTGCCCGGGGTCGTCTCGGGGCCCCGGCCTTTGCCTGCCTTGCTGGCCGGGAGGTGTGGTCCCTGCCCGGCCCCCGCCTCGGGTCAGCCTTCCGGCCTACCCCCTAAGTCCTCGCTGTCCCGCCGTGAAAGACCGGGGATCCACCCCATTCCGCCTACCCCACTGCCTCTTCGGTTTTCGCCCTATTCCCTATTCATAGCTTCCAAACTTTTCTTCCCTGATGCACCAAGTTTCTTTGACCCATCCTAGGCGTGTCATTGTAGGGCCCTGGATTTTGGATATCTCGAAGTCCATGTTTTATTTCGACCAGACCTGGCTGTGGTTTTGATGCCCCAGTAGAGGCCACAATACTGTGGTCTTACTTTCTGGTTATCATACTTCTTTTTAAAAATGAGGTGGGGGGGGGAGGGAGAGGTTAGAAGAGCACTGCATGTTCGTGGCAGCCTCCAAATCTTGTGACGTTTAAGCATATTTTTAAACGGGGAGTGAATCTCTGGGTAGCAGACCTGTTAGCTTCTTCAGTATCATTTTGGTTCTTGTCTTGGATGTGTTGGACTGTGGACTGATCTGTATTTCAGGGCCACTCTTTTACTCTGAATACCTTGTAGGAAAAGGAGAACTTAGCTTTGGGTCAGTTCTGTTCCACCTAATTAGCTTTGTCGTTTGGGGAATTAATTTGAAAAATAATGGTGTTTTTGTGCTGAGACTGTGGATTCTGGAAATGAGCCCTTAGAGGAAGGTTTGATAAAAATGGCCCCAAATGGGAAGTCTTTGGTAGTTAAGGATGCCTAGACATTCTTTGTGTGTTAGACTTTTTTGTGTATTGTGGCACAAAATAACATTTCCCCCCTCTTTATTTAATCTCAGGTTTGTGGTATATCTGAGTGATAGGGGGGAATTATTTTTTTAATCATCCATTATCTATCAGTTTTATTTTTATTTTTTTAAATTTGTAAGACTTTCTTGAAGTGGACTCAATGTTGAAACGGTATTGCTTTTAGCAG
Source organism: Ursus arctos (assembly GCF_023065955.2). Taxonomy (NCBI): domain Eukaryota; kingdom Metazoa; phylum Chordata; class Mammalia; order Carnivora; family Ursidae; genus Ursus; species Ursus arctos. The sequence goes on from NW_026622875.1 coordinate 27,761,105, forward strand.
TCTGTTTAGACATTGTTACATATATGGGTTTGTAGTCTTTAATCAAACAAGAATGCTGTGTTTTTGTAATGTCCTGTCCTTCTTAATCCTCTTTTTGGTCTAGTTGAATTAGCTAAATTTAGTTGAGATTAATTAAAACTGCCAATTAGGTTAGTACTTGGAGCATAAGACTAAGGTTTAGGAAAAATAATGAAAGCTTACAAATGGACTCATATCACATAATTATTTTTAAAATATTAATGCATTCTGTATGGTTTTTAAAGGTTTTTTGGTTAAAAGCTTGCGTATAATTTGTGACTTTGTTTACATGTAAGAGTACATGTTAGAAACCAGCCAGGTGGGGGTAGGGGATAAGGAACAACCAGAGGCTGACAGTGATTGAGTGCCTGCCACTTACCGGCCCCTACATGTTTTACACACATCATTTCCTCTAATTTTCTTGTGACCCAGTTAAATAGATACCATTACTCCCATTTTAGAGTTGAAGAAATTGAGGCTTTAACCTTTTCAAGGTCACACAATTTATAATCATTAAAAAAAATTAAACATAGTGTTGACATAGGCGACAAAGTTTTATTAAATTTAATAAAGATATCATTTATATAGAAGTTTCGTTATGGCATGGTGGGAAAAAAGTCATTGCTAATTAATACTTGAAATAATGTATATGTATTTGTCCCCTGACTGATGAGCCTCCAGCTTTATGCCCATTGGGAGGCTGGGAGGGAGGATCCCTCTACTGATCATCAACCTCTGGGGCAAGAGGGACCAACAGTGGTATTTTTTCTAATGCAAATAGAATTGACCTGTTAAATTTTGACTCTCTTTGCCAGATCTAGGTTCATCTCCCTCATCCACTCTACCTTTAAAGTATTCATTCCTTGGCTGCTTCTGGGTGGGGAAGAACGAGTGGGTAAGACTCAGATGTGTACCAGGCATCTTGAGTTCTCAGACTGCAGTTTCTCACAGAAAGTCTTATGGTGTTTAAGACTACTTGAAATAATAGTTCGTGCTATATTTTTGTATCATTATGGGTTAAATGCCTCTGAAAGCTGACTTGGGAAACTAATCATCATTTTATAATATTTGTAAGACAATGAGTTTGGAATTCCAAGTAAGAAACTTAAAAGTGAACTTGATAGTGACAACTTTATAAATTGAACTAATTGCCTTTGTTATGAGAGTAAGTTGTTGTTTCAATCCAATTAATACGTTTAAAAGTCACAGTTTAAAAATCAAATAGTGCTAAAAGGCTTAACATAAAACACAGCAGTGTCCTACCCTTGGCCTTTTTATCCTTCAGGTCCTACTTTCCAGTGGAAGCTACCATCTCATACTTGTTCTATTTATTTATTTTCCTGTTCTTTACTTGCATATTTTGAAATTAATAGAATAAACATTCAGTTTCCTAGTATCATAATTGAGCACTTGCCCTGTTCTCTGCCCCAGTTCTTCGGTACAGCTAAATAACAATTTTTGGTAAAACCAATAATCAGTATTTACATTATTGCATATATATTTATTGCTCACTTCTGAGTTAAATAGTGATGCCAGATTATGGCTTTTTTTCTATATTTTTATGTTTTCCCTAGAGCAAATAATTGCCTTCAACTTTTTGATTTTTTTTTCATATATCTATGACTGCATTCCTCAGATACCCCAAGAAAAATATGTTCAGTGCCTTTTGATATTTTTTTCCAGGTAGCACAAATCATCTCTCAGTTCTACTTGGTTTCCTCTTAGAGACTCCCTGGTTGGGAGCCTTCCATCCTCTTGTTCCAGTCTAACAGTAGGATTGTTTTTCTTGTGATTTCTGTTCCCTTCTCTCCTGCCTTAGAGCCTGTTTCCTGGATCACTTGTTTTCTTTTTCTTGGTTTGCTTCGTTCTGCTAAAGGGTATCCTCAGTAGCTTCCTAAGTAGGGATGCATAGGAGATAAATTATTTGAGGCCTTGTATGTCTTAAGGTGTCTACCCTAGATGCTTTATAGGTGATTTATAGGTCCTTTATAGATGGTTTGGCTACATTTAGAATAGTAGGCTGAAAAAAAATATATTTTTTCCCCATAATTTTGATGGCATTTTCACACTGTTTCTGGATTTAAGGCTTTCTGATGAAAAAATTCAAAGCCATCTGATTTTTGTTTTTATTTTTCTGTTTTTATTGAAGCTCAGGGTCTTTTTCTCTGGCATTCTGAAATTTATTTTTTAAAAGGTTTTATTTATTTATTTAGTTAGTTAGTTATTTGAGAGAGAGAGGGAGATCCCAGAGGGAGAGGGAGAAGCAGACTCCCTGCTCAGCAGAGAGCCCAACAAGGCTCAATCCCGCGATTCTGAGATCATGACCTGAGCTGAAGGCAGACGCTTAACTGACTGAGCCACCCAGGCATCCCCTGGCATTATGAAATTATATAAGCTTTTGTGTGGGTCCTTTGTTCACCTGTTGGCTCTCGTTTTAGTAGGCCCTTTGGATCTAAGACTCATATTCTTCAGTTTTCAAAAATGTCTGTTACTTTGATAATTTCCTACCCTTTGTTTTTATTTTTCTTTCTGAGACATCTATTGGTTTGATTATTGAATCTCCTGGAATTGATCTTCAGATACTCTTAATTTATGTTGCCTCTTGTTTATATCTTTGTTTGTGGAGGTGGAAAGTGTGTGTGGGTGGGAATCTTCTCAATTTTGTCTTCTAAACTTTTATTTTAAAAATTTTAATGATGTTTTTAAGTTTCAGAAGCTCTTTTTGTTCTCTGTTTTCATTTCATTTAATTTCATTTTCTGTTTCCATTTTATTCTTCATAGATATATTATCTTTGATGTATTTGTATATGTATTTTTCATTTTTTCCATATGTTTAATGTTTTTAATATTTCTTCTGCTTCCTCCAGTGTGCTTGTTCATTTCAGGGTACTTTTTATGGTTGTTTAGATCACAAACACCTGGTCATCCTTGGCTGTCCACAATTAAGAGTAAGATGCTGGAAGGTTGATTAGGAGAGAATGTGTGCTGGTGGTCTAGTGACTTCCTTTGGAGTACAGGTAGAGTTTTCATTGCACATCCACTCCACATAGCAGCACCTTCACATCTTCTTTGAGAACAGTCAGTGTCTGCAGAGAAGACCGTCAAATAGCCTGCCTCTGATGTGTTTGGTAATACACTGACTGCCTGGGTTTGGGTTATCTGGTTGAGGTGGGATGGAATGGGGATAAAGGCCACCGTTCAAGCTGTAGACTTTGACTTCTCTTTACAGTTCTCCTGCCCCTGTGGTTCAGTTTCTTCAGAAAAACTTAGGGTCTCCTGCTGGATCTGGGGGCCCACCCCTTTTAGAGTTTCCCCCTTTGTCAAGCCTGAGCCTCAGGCTGGTCTTTGGTGCCTCAGGGGTCCTGAGGAACAGTGACCACTTCTTCATCTGGCTCCCCTCTTGGAAAAGTTTATCGAAATGTATGTCGTGTTGTTGTCTTCTTTCCCTTTCTGTTTCTTTGTGGTTTAATGTCTTTGTGATTTCATTAGTATCATTCAGAGGAGTTCAGGTTGAAATGGGGATAAAGGCCAGTGGTCATTCCAGAATATGTAAATGACAGTTAAGGTTGGGCTTTGACTATTGAAGAGCTGTTGATGTGTAACAGGTTTTTTTGGTTTTTTTTTTGTAATAATATTTAGAAGAGTAGTAGTTGCCACTTTTTAGAATGATGCTGACATGTAGCAGTCTTTTGCCTTTGTCAGGCACAAAGGTAATTCCTGTTTCAAGTATATACTGTTATTTCCATTTTATAGGATAAGAAAACAGACTTGGGCAGTTCCTTGGTTGTGGGGCATATAGTCCTGATGGAAGTCTGCCTGTACAGAAACTCGAAAAGCCTCAGGAGCTTTTACTCTGCATGTGGCATCGCTGCGTCCCCAAGCCCAGTTTCATTGTTCTCATTTACTCTTCTTAACAGGCTGCATTGTAGACACTCATTTCCCCATTTTTACTGATGAGGACTTTGATTTAGGGTCCTTTGGGCAGTGAGTAAAAGGTCCAGTCTTGATTCGGTCTTGCTTGAATCCAGAATCCATCTTGCCTCTTTGTCAGCTCTGGAGGAGCTGTGATTAACCAAAAACACTCAAGAAGTAGAATCTGAAAGCCTGCTACCACATGTTTGTGCTCTTGACTATTATCTGCATCCTCCCGTGTTCTCTTTCTAATTGTATTAGATAATAATACATAATTCTATTATCCTAATCATAATTCTAATAGAATTAAGTTCCCTGGAAATCCAGGACTTGTGAAACTATTATGTGGCTGGGGCAGTGCTAGGAGTTTGCTCCTAGCAAAATGCTGAGGGGTGAGGGCTATTGTATGAACAGGTTATGGCAGCAGTGGTGGTAGTGATAGGGACTCTGTAAGGGTCAGAGGTCTTCTGAGAATAGATTCTGCCTCCCACCAATTAGAAATTCACTTTGGGTAACTTGCTATTCTGTTAAAGTAAATACCCTCTGGAAGAGTTAAGCATTGTTCACATCTTATTTAAAATCAGTTAAATATAAGTTGAGATTAATGCTCCCCAGACCAGTTTAATAAAAATTTTTGAAGCCCAACCAAGTACCATATACTGTGGTAGAAAATGATGACTCAAAATTATTAAATTCCTTTTTTTGAGGAACTGAGAATTTCGGAGGGGAGACTAACCATTATATTGAGGACCGTTACACTGAGATAAGAGTCATACTGTTGATATGACTAAGTTACTGTAGGAGTGATTACTCTTGACTCTAGAAGGGGGAAGGGGAGAGAGCCTTAGAGAGTTTAGGGAAAGTGTTCCAGGAATGGAGACATTTGAGCCCCATCTTGAGGAGGAGTTTGATGGGCAGAAAAGAGGAACAGTTCTTGCCAGGTGAGAAAACAGCATGAAAAAGCTATAGATGTACAGAAGTAGATGGGTGTGAAATCAGGAAGTAGGAAAAATCTAATGTGGATAAAATGAGAAAAATTGGCAAAGCCACGGAGTGGCAGAATATAAAGCTGGGAGGTAGGTTGAGATTGAATTAGGAATTTAATTTCATCTCGTAGGTAATGAGGAGCTGTTGAAGAATTTAGGAAAGGAGAGTGCACGAACAGGACTGGGTTACAGAAAAGATGACTTTTGGCCCCAGTGGAAAGGGGCTTGGAGAAAGACAAGGTGGATTTGGGAAATGGGACAGAGTCAGCTTGTGCTGGTAAGAGGGATCAACTAGGGTAGTTGAAGGAGTGGGATGGATTTGTGAGGACTGTGCAGGGAGTTTGGAAAAGACTTAGTGGAGGAGACTTGACAGTTAAAGAGAGGAGTCAGAGAGGACTCCAGGGTTTCAGATTTGGGGTGCTGAACTGAGGGACTCTCTCCATTTGGGAGGTGGTTGAGGGAAAGGAAAATAAGATGAGCCATGTGTTCCTCTCCTCCCAGCACCTCTCCTTCCTCTTAACTCTCAGGTCAAGCGCTTGGGGGGGAGGGCAGTGAGAGTGTCCTCCCTGCTGATGTGTCTGGCATAATCTGAGAGGTGTGGGGTGCTTGCTGGTGGAGTTGGTTAGCACCCTGAGCAGACTCTTAACCCTGGGCATTTTGGGTGGGGTGGTGGCATTGATGCAGCATTAATTTGAATCCCTGTGTTCTTCATTGGGAGAGCAAGGCTGAGGCATTGTGCAATTGTGGGTTTTGAGTTTTTTTTTCCCTTCCTCATGCTCCACGTGTGGGAGAACTCTGTCCAATTATGGCTAAACCTGTCCACTATGAGTCACATCCTGAGTTGACTAGTCAGTTCTGAAGGTGCTGCCTAAAATACTGTTTGGATTTTAAGGGTCACTTTAGAAACAAATGAAATCTGAGGGTATTTTTTTTTGAGCATCCTGAATTGTGAAGTTTCATAGCATTACTTTTGTGGTTTTAATGCAGTTATGCCAGTGTTGTGAAAAAACTTGCCAGCTATACACAACAAAACAAAAAACAAAATAAAACAAAAACTCGGACATGAAACAAAGCATTTAGGTACTCTGAAATTATATTACACTTAAAAGTGCTTTTTTTGTGTCATCCTTGTTGGTGCAAATCAAGTACAGTATTTTCTGATTAAAATGTTATTAAACAACTTTCATTTATGTGGGACCTCTTAAGATATGATGTGCCAAAACAAGTGTGTGTATATTGCTGAGTTACCTAATAAATACTTAGTGAACGGTTCTTTTTACTGTGCAAGTGTTACTGCTGAGTGGTAGAATATTTCTGAAAAGTAATTTCATAGGTCTCATGCTTGTATATGAGATAAGTATGTTATGTCTTATTTATAAATAAATATGTTTTTATATAAATATGTGTGCTTTAGTATACCTCTTGCTATATGCTAAGTACTTCACATGTGTTCTTTTTTTGTTATATCAACCATATAAAGTAGGTGGCATTGACATTTTTTTTTTAATAGATAAAGCTGAGGCTCTGGGAAATTACAGAATTCACGGGAGGTCACGGAAATGTCTGGGGCTTTGTGACTCCAGAGTGCATACTTTTTTCTCTGTGCAGCCTCTGAAGGTTAACCGTTTACTTAGTCTTTAACCGGAATAATCTGAGGGGCTTTAAACAAAATATGGATTCCTGAACCTATCCTGAGCAATTTATTTAGGAGATCAGAGATGGGGCCCAACTCATGAACTTTTGAATGCCATGTTTCATTGATTATAAGATGTACAGTTTTCCCACCTTTGAACATCTCTGAAATTGAAACCACTTTACAACCAATGGTGAGTCATCAGTTAATTGACAGTTCTTTTTTATCTTTCTTAGTGGCACGAAAAATAATGGTGCAGTTTAGATTAAATGAAATATGGTCTTGTAAAAGGATTGCCACCTTTCCTTTTTTTAGGGGGTGGGGGAGATACCTCTCACAACTCTCTTTCAGAGTTGTAAAATTCACTGGTGATATTTATTATTTGCTTGTGGTAATGCTGTGTAGTAATGTCCTTGCAAGGAAAGCGAATGATGGCAGTGAGATATTACCATTAGGTTTATAAGCCATAGTAACTCATTTATCACCTGGGAAGTTGCTAGTAAAAGAAATATCAGTTGTTCTCAACCTTATTTTGTGAAAGTCTTCTGGCCTTTCCCTAGACAAAGGCATGGCTATCCAACCATATTAAGTTTTGTGTACTGTGCTGACTTAGACTTTGGGGGCTTTGTAGGGACCTCTGATGAAACCTTATAGTTGCATCTTGTGTCCCACAAAAGCTGGTCTGGAAGGGGGCATATTACCTTCTGTATTTCATCCTGGTATTCCCTGACCTCCTACCTGAATTTTTAAAGATTTGCATACATTAAGGATCACTTAATTGTGTTATATGAGTTTTGACAGATGTATAGTGTCATGTATCCACCATCGTATCATACAGAATAAGTTTACCATCCCCCCAAAATTCCGATTTATTTTAAATAAGTTTGCTTTTAAAAATGTATTTATTATGGAAAAGTTCAAACATTCAGAAATAGAATAATATAATGAACCTATGTGTAGCCATCATCCAGCTTCAATAATTATCAACTAATGGCCTTTTTTTGGGGGGGGGGTGTCTATATCTCTCCACTCCCCAATCTACTCTTTTGCCCTCACTGTCCTGATTCCCCACTTGGATTATTTGAGGCAAACTCAGACACATAATTTTGTAAAAACTTTTTCGTATGTATCTCTAAAAGATAGGGACCTAAAAATTTATAATAACTATTATCACACCTAAGAAATTAACAGTTCATAAATATCAAGTATCTATGCTGTTCAAATCTTTCTGATGTACAGATAAATGTTTATATGGAGACTCTTGCCTGCCACCTCTTTCCTCTTTTATCCTTCTTCACCTCCCATGTGTTTAGCTCCTCTGTTGCCAAGCTCTTTCTCATCCTAGGATCTGCATTTGATGGTTGCTTTGTCTCACATACTTTCCCCAGATCTTTACAGGACTGGAGACTTACAGATCTCAACTTAAAATGTCACTGCCTCAGAAAGCCTTGCCTTCCTAGGGTTGACCCCCCAGTGCCACTCTGTTCTTATCACCCTGTTTTATTTTAAGCATGTGATACTTTTGTTGTTTTTGTCTCCCCCTATACGAAAGTTAGTTCTATTTGAGTAAAGACCTTTTATACCGTTCCACTCTATATCCCCAGCACTTAAAAACAATACCTGGCATGTAGTAGATGTTCAGTAAAACTTCAATGAATAAATAAGTCATATTTCTTGTAGGGGAGATTCACTATCTTATGCCATATGGGAGTCATCATTCTCTTTATCATTTCCCATTGCCTGCTGAGTTATTATCCAAGAAGGGAGTTGGGCTGGGCTTACTTATATTTATGAATGGTAGTTTAAATAAATTAGTTTTTAATACCTTATTTTCTTTGAGGTTGCCTAATTTTCCCATCTCTGTTCCTTGTACCCCTCTCTCTGGGTAAGGTGTCCTCCATCTTGGCTTCCATAGCTCTGCACTCTGTACAAACAAATCAATATCACTATACCCATCACATTCTGTCTTTCCCATATACTGCACTAAGGCCACCCCAAGGCTTGACTAGCAACTCCCAGCAGGCTGTTGGTCTGCCGGGCAGTTGAAAGATGGAAAGTATTCAAGAGAGATTCTGGCAAAAGCCTTTTTCCAATTATTAAGACCTGAGAAGTGCAATTTCTCATCTTTTCTTCTGAAATGCTTAAGCTACTGTTAATTCTATCCAGTGCATTTTTTCATCATATGCATTGTAGTTTTCACCTCTAAAAAATTGATTTGTGTCTTTTTGTATCTTCCATGTCTCTGCTTAACTTTTGACCATGGGAAATACAGTTACAGTAGTTGTTTAAATGTTCTTGTCTAGGGGCGCCTGGGTGGCTCAGTCGTTAAAGCGTCTGCCTTCGGCTCAGGGCGTGATCCCGGCGTTCCGGGATCAAGCCCCACATCAGGCTCCTCCGCTGGGAGCCTGCTTCTTCCTCTCTCACTCCCCTGCTGTGTTCCCTCTCTCGCTGACTGTCTCTCTGTCACATAAATATATAAAATCTTTAAAAAAAAAAAATAAATGTTCTTGTCTACTAAGTCTCATGTTCTCGTCTACTAAGTCTAACATCTGTGCCGTTTCTGGATTGGTTTCAATTATTTATCACTTATTTATTTATTTTCCCTTTTTTCGTGGGGGGGGCATGCCTGGTTCATGAGCAAACGACAAGCATTGTGAATTTTACTCTGGTAGGTGCTGAATATTTTTGTATTCCTATAAATATTCTTAGGTTTTGTTCTGGGATTCAGTTAAGTTACTTGGCAGCAGTTTGATCCTTCTGATCTTGCTTTTTGGACTTGTTAGGACAGGAGCAATGCTCAGTGTAGGGCTAATTTTTCCCCACTACTGAGTTAAGACCCCTTTGTGTACTTTCTCTGGCGACCTGTGTGAATCGTGAGGTTTTCCAGTCTCGCTAGTGGGAATAGGCGATATTCCAGATCCTGTATAAGTAGGATTGTACATTTTATCCTTTCTCTGTCCTTGTGCAGCTTCCTTATCCATCCTCTGATCAGTAGTTAGCCAAAGACTGGAGGGCAACCGTCTGCAGATCTTGGAAGTTTTCAGTGCTGCTTTCTCCTCTGTGGTACTTCATCTTGCATACTCTAGCTGTCTTTGTCTTTCTGAACTCTCTTGTATGGTTCTTGGCTATCTCAGACAAGAGAGTCTGGTCCTATTATTCTATCTTGTCTAGAAGTGGAAATAGTCAAGGATTATCTTTATAATTGTTTGCATCTTTTCTAACACATTAGTTGTCAAAGGAGAGAATTTAGTCCAATTTAAAGAAAAAAGTTTTACGGTTTATATATGTGCGCATGCACATGTACACAAATGTGGGAATATAGCAGATAATGTGATGTGGCACAGTACTGAATTCTGCATTTTTGAGTTTTAATTTCACCTTATTCATATGTGTTTAATTAATGTGAGTGTTGGTTTCTTCATATATAAGATGAGATGCTTTTCAACTACAACAGGATGTCTGTTACCACTGTTGGTATAATGTATGTGAAAATGCTACATAATCCTCAAAACAATTTGTTTTAGTTATTGGTGGGAGATTTGCATGGTTTTCGATGAAAACTAAAATCACAGAATGTTTGAAAGAGAGGTCACTTAGATATTAACCTGGTTGATTGATTGTCTTTATTAGCAACACTTAAAACTCACACTCCAAACAATTATTTACTGAATGTTTACTAGGCCTTATTTTAAGGGATTAATATATTTTAATAAATAGATAATATTTTACTAAAAGAGATGAATATCCCTGCCTTCATGGAACTGACTTCTAGCAGAGAGCTAAGTGACTTGCCTGAGAAGAGAATTCATTTGGCTTTGGAACTGGACTTCACGTTAGCACTTCGCAATGCAAGTTGCTGGCAGGGAGAAGTGATGTTTGAGAGTTCTCCATTGTGCTGAGCCCCTGGACGTAAGAGTCAGCTCTAAGTTATTAATGGCCTCCATGGCTGACTGAGTTCAGAGACCATGCTCCTATTAGGAGTTGGCTATGAAGTAAGTTGAATGATGATCACGTCAAATCGTAATTTATTCCCTCTCTGTTACAGAGCTGTACCTGCAATGCGTGTTTGAGCTGGGCAGATTATTTTCTTTTTCGAACAGGACAGGAGCCAATGACAAATTATTTTCCAGAGTATCTTTTGACCAGATACTCGAACATTATAGCAGTATGACAGGGCATGCTTCATGTGTTATGCTCTAGTGCTGGAGATATGGGTTGTTTTTGTCACTTGTTTTCCTTGAATAGGATTTGGGAAGCACTTTTATCATCTCTGCAATTGTGGCACAAAGCACATCATTGGGGACATTCTTTTATGGATTTTTTTAAGGTGACAAATATGTTGATTAGACCCCAAGTCCTGTTCCTTCATCTTCTATTTTAGTGTCTAGCTCTCTTTACAATTTCTTATCCATCTACTATATAGTATTTTCAGATGGGGGAGGTGACAGTCACCATTTGAGTCATCCATTTGAAATCAAAAGTGACCTTACTCTACCTTTGATTCCACACAGGTGATATCATCACAGGTACTAGAGAGATAAACCTAAGACAGTATTTATGATGGATAGCTTTGGGCTTCCATTTTCAGAGATCATGGAATTACATTGAAAGCTACTTTCTGAAATGTAATCTCTGGAGGATAGGGGAGGAGAGATGCTCAGTAAATGGATCTTTGCACCCTGTAGCCTCCTGATCTGTTAAATCAGTGGCAACAAATAGCCACTTCAGTGGATTGTTTTTAAGTAAACTATTGATTTTGACCACATTATCGTGTTTTCTTCCTGAAGTGGCAAAGTAAGGAAAGATGCTTTGTGATTGTAGATGCCTTGCTTTTCCTTGGGAGGACCAGGATTTCCTCCCTTGAAGTTGACTCCTTAGCTATACCTCTCAGGGACCAAGAGGGTGTCCCTGCTTGCCTTTCCTTCGAGGAGGCCAGTTTTAGGCAGGAGACGAGGCCGCCTGGAGGAAGGGAGTGGAGGAAGGGGGCATATTTATTATTGTCTTCTATTGACAGGCATACCGTTTTTCTCTTCAAAGCTCAGTTTTATTCTTTTTATACTGTCTGTGTGTACATGTATATGCTCTCAATTGAGTTCTATGGAGATGCTTAAGGTTGTAGGAGAAAGACTGGAGGAAAATGGCGAATTGGTAGAGGATTACATGAAAAATCTTGTTTAATCTGTAAGATTATGGTTTAAACAGTTACAGAGATTGAAGATTTATGTACTTTTTCTTTTATAATTATGAGGAAAGGATGCCCCTTTCCTATAGTCTTAATATTTGTAAATTCCTTTTCTTATGATGTACTTAAATATTGGGTCTCAGCTAATTTTCTTAGTTATAATTTGACTATAGCTAGATTTATTAGATCCTGATGGACAAATTATTTTATTGTGTCTATTTCAGCTTATTAGTTTCCATAAACCTGGAATATTTGAAATAAGATCGCCTTATTTATTTTCTTTTAGCATTGATTAAAATACAGAGTATTTAGTGGTTTTATACATAGTAAGTGATGTTGGCTTTTTTTCCTCTGGCTCATGTACTACACTGTACTCAGATTATCTTGACTAAATAAATTTTTTACTTAAGTTTTGACTAGCATTTGGAAACTGGATGATATCATAGAATATAATAGAGGTTTGGCTGACATTTGGAAATCATAGATGATATCATAGAATAATAGATATTTGTGGCTGGGGAGGGACATTAACATCATCTGGTTTAACTCTCTTGTTTTATAGTTGAGAAAATTGATGCCTAGAGAAAGTGGTTAAATAATTGATTGCCAAAGTTCATTCAGTTACTTACTTGTAAAATCTCTGCTTTAATTCTGTTTCCGTGACATCACTTTTGTTTTCCTGCCTTAAGTGATTCCTGACGTTTTTCTTTAAAATACCATTTCCCTTAAGATTCATCTTTGATGTAGTTGATTTTTATCAACAGGCTGCCATTCATGCATCTAACATTTGAATAGCTACAAATATTCTAAGACCCCAGCCCTGCTTGTGAGGTATACAGGGTAATAGGAAAGACGGATGCGTGAACAGCTCCCTGGAATGTATTTTGCTAAGTGCTATTAAAGGTAGCTCTTTTTATAAAGGGAGGTGGTTTCCTCATTGGCACTATTCAGCTGTTGTTGTGGCCTTGAGAAACCAGTAGTTAACTTTTAAAATCATTTGGAAAATTTTTTGAACTATTGAATTATTTGAACTTGAGCTAGACAGGCCAGATCACATAGGACACAGACCTTGAATTAAAGTTTGGACTTAAGGGATGCCAGGGTGGCTCAGTCGGTTAAGCGTCTGCCTTTGGCTCAGGTCATGATTCCAGGGTCCTGGGATGGAGTCCGGCATTGGGCTCCTTGCTCAGCGGGGCGCCTGCTTCTCCCTCTGCCTGCCACTCCCCCTGCTTGTGCTCTATCTCTCTTTTTTTTTTTTTTTTTTAAAGATTTTATTTATTTATGTGACAGAGAGACAGCCAGCGAGAGAGGGAACACAGCAGGGGGAGTGGGAGAGGAAGAAGCAGGCTCATAGCGGAAGAGCCTGATGTGGGACTCGATCCCGGATCGCCAGGATCACGCCCTGAGCCGAAGGCAGACGCTTTAACGACTGCGCTACCCAGGCGCCCCGTGCTCTCTCTCTCTTTGACAAATCTTAAAAAAAAAAAAAAAAAAGTTTGGACTTAAGGTTATATAGGGAAAAATAAAATTTTCTTGATGAGAGTTGAGTTTTGGGGAACAACTTTGGTATCTTGGCTTAGAATTTGGGTTGCTTTAAAATTATGAACAAATGTCATAATTTCTTTTTTTTTTTTTAAAGATTTTATTTATTTATTCAACAGCGATAGAGACAGCCAGCGAGAGAGGGAATACAAGCAGGGGGAGTGGGAGAGGAAGAAGCAGGCTCATAGCGGAGGAGCCTGATGTGGGGCTCGATCCCATAACGCTGGGATCACGCCCTGAGCCGAAGGCAGACGCTTAACCGCTGTGCCACCCAGGCGCCCCAAATGTCATAATTTCTAATAAGAGCAACATTCCTACTTTGCTGGAATTGGCAGTGAAAAATTTAAGTCTGGTTATTGTAATCGAACAACTGAAATGTTTTTCGTTCTTTGTTAGAACAGAAAAATTATACTTATTCAAATAACAAAATGCTGTCTCTTCAGTCTATGGCTGTCCACTCTTGCTTCTGTCCACCTGCCAGCAGAGCCCCCTGTATCCCTCCACCCACTCTACTTTGCCTGCTCTGTTCTCTTTTCTGCTGGCCCTTTCACTTTATCTTGCAGGGTTACAGTTTGGTTTTGAGGTCCTCTCTGACTCTTTTCATAATCTCTTTATCTCTTCAGCTTAACTGAGACCTGATTTTCTCTTTTAAGTGATAGTTTCCTCATATTTCTTTCTAGGCACTGAAAGCCAATTTTATTATACTCCCTCCCCATTTATGGGGGCAGAGGCCAGCTCTTTCTCTTTTCTTTTTTAAAAATAATAATTTGTTGAAGTGAAATTCATATAACGTAAAACTAACCATTTAAAAGTGAACAATTCAGTGACATTTAGTACATGTACTACGTTGTGCAACCACCATTTCTTATTCCAAAACATTTCTATTGCTCCAAAGTAAAAACTCCTGACTCATTAAGCACTCTTCTTCTTCACCTCCCCGTAGCCCCTGGGAACCACCAGTTTGCATTCTCTCTCTATGGATTTATTTATTCTGGATATTTCGTATAAATGGAATCATACAATGTGAGATTTTTGTGTCTGGCTTCTTTTATTTAGCATAATGTTTTGGAGGTTCATCCACATTATAGCATGTATCAGTACTTCATTCCTTTCTGTGCCTGAATAATATTCCATTCTATGTAGATATCAAAATTCATTTATCCATTTATCTGTTGATGGACATTTGGGCTGTTTTCACATTTTTACTATTATGAATAATGCTGCTATGAACATGTATAAATGTACTTCACTAAGTGTCTTCAATTTTGGATATATACCTAGAAGTGGTATTGTGGGCTATATGGTAGTTCTATGTTTAACCTTTTTTTTTTTTTTTTTTTTTTTTTGAGTAAGCTCTGTGCCCAGCATGGATCTTGAACTCACAACCCTGAGATCAAGAGTTGCATGCTGTACTCACTGAGCCAGCCTGAGGAACCACCAAACTGTTTCTCACAGTTTGTGAGATGAACCATTTTGCATTTCCACCAGCAATGTATTAAAGTTTCAGTTCTCCACATCTTTGCTAACACTTCCTATTTCTGTTTGCTTTTTTTTTTTTTTTTAAAGATTTTATTTATTTATTTGACAGAGATAGAGACAGCCAGTGAGAGAGGGAACACAAGCAGGGGGAGTGGGAGAGGAAGAAGCAGGCTCATAGCGGAAGAGCCTGATGTGGGGCTCGATCCCAGAACGCCGGGATCACGCCCTGAGCTGAAGGCAGACGCTTAACCGCTGTGCCACCCAGGCGCCCCTGTTTTTTCTTTTTTTAACTAAAGCTTTCCCAGTGGGTGTGAAATGATACCTCATTGTGGTTTCGATCTGCATTTCCCTAATGACTAATGATGTTGAGGATCTTTTTATATGTTTGTTGGCCATTTGTGTATCTTCTTTGAAGAAATGTTTACTCAAGTCCCTTGCCTATTAATTTTGAGTTGTCTTTTTTTTGTTGTTGAGTTGCAAATCCTTTATATATTATGGATACTAGACCTTTATCAGGCACATAATTTGCAGTATTTTCCTCCATTCTGTAGGTTATCTTCACCTTCTTGATAATGTCTTTTGATGCACAGAAGTTCTAAATTTTTATGAAGCCTAGTTTATCTATTTCTGTTGCTCACGCTTTTAGTGACATATTGAAGAATCCATTGACAAATTCAAGATCATAAAGATTTACCTGTATGTTTTCTTCTAAGAGTTTTATAGTTTTAGGTCTTATATTGCTGCTGATGTGTTTTGAATTGTTTTTATGTATGGTATGAGGTAGGAGTCTAATTTCATTCTGTTGTGTGTGGTTATCTAGTTGTCCCAGCATAATCTATTGAAGAGGATGTTCCTTCCTCATTAAATGGTCTTGGCATCCTTGTAAAAAATCAGTTGGCTAGAAATATATAGGTTTATTTCTGGATTCTCAGTTCTATTCCATGGGTCTGCATGTCTGTTGTTATGTTGGTACCATACTGTTTTGGTTTCTGTGGCTTTGTGGTGAGTTTTGAAATCAGAAACTGTGAATTCTTCAGCTATTTTCTTTTTCAAGATTGTTTTGGCTGTTGGGAGCTATGTGCAATTAATTTGAGAATTTGCTTTTCCATTTCTGCAAAAAAAAAAAAAAAAGGTAGTTATAATTTTGGTAGAGTTTGTACTGGTAGATCCCTTTGGGTAGTATTACCACCTTAACAATAGTGAAAATGGGATGACTTTCCATTTATTTAGGTCTAATTTAATTTCTTTCAGCAGTGTTTTATAGTTTTCATTGTTAAGCCTTTATTCGTATTTATAGTAAGGTACTTCATTCTTTTGGATGCTCTTGTAAATGGAATTGTTTTCTTAATTTCCTTTTTTGGATTGTTTTTAAGGGACCAGTTTTTATCATGCATTACATCCTTCCTTTCCTATTTTGATTGTTTTGCCCCAAGACAGTGACTCCTCATCCTCTTCCTTTTCGATGTCAGTGATATTTACTTATATGATCTTTGACCCATTAGGGTTGTTGGAATCACCTGACTTCTATAAGATGATCCTTCATAACTTCATACCCTGACTTTTTATTTCCCTCCCTTTATCCCAAAGGATATTAAAACCTGCCCTGATTTTTTTCTCAGCTATTACTCCTTTGACCATGCTGGTGTTCTAGTTCCCAGGTCTCTTTTCCAAATAAGACACTTAACTGAAATGGCCATTTTAGACTTGGTCCACTTCGTAGCCCTTGGAACTTCCTTTTTTCTCACCAGGGCACACCAGCCTTCTTTGTCAATCACTCCCTTCTGCTGAAACTGGGCTCTGTGTCCTAGTCTCCTAAAGAGTTATATATTTCCTGGGTTTCTGCAGAGTGTCTCAATAAAGCATTACTGAATAGATTGTTTCCCTTGTTGCCTATCTAACCATTCCCCTTTGCCTACTTCACGTCTGTGGAGCCTATCACATCACTTGCAGACAAAAATAACACCTGTCATCTGCTACTCCTACTTTGAGACTGCATTTAATTGGCTATTGTCGTATTTGACAAACTAATAATTGGTAGCAATTAGAAAAGAGAGAATTATCTAGATCCCATCCTCATTTGTTTTTTTTTTTTTTTAAGATTTTATTTATTTATTTGAGAGAGAGAGAGCATGCACAAGAGAGAGCACAAGCGGTGGAGAGGGAGAAGCAGGCTGCCCATCGAGCAGGGAGCCCGATGTGGGTCCCAGGACCTGAGGCGAAGGCAGATGTTTAACCAACTAAGCCACCCAGGCACCCCTGTCTTTTACTTTTTCTTTAAAAAATTTTTTTTGTGAGGGGTGCCTGGGTGGCTCAGTCCTTTATCCCTTTATCCTTTGGGATAAAGGGAGGAAAATAAAAAGTCAGGGTATGAAGTTATGAAGG
Source organism: Ursus arctos (assembly GCF_023065955.2). NCBI lineage: Eukaryota > Metazoa > Chordata > Mammalia > Carnivora > Ursidae > Ursus > Ursus arctos. The sequence continues at coordinate 27,778,239 of NW_026622875.1, forward strand.
ATCATCTTATAGAAGTCAGGTGATTCCAACAACCCTAATGGGTCAGTTAAACATCTCCCTTTGGCTCAGGTCGTGATCTCAGGTTCTGGGATGGAACCCTGCATCAGGCTCTTTGCTCCATGGGGAGTCTCCTTCTCCCTCTTCCTCTATTCTTGCTCTTGCTCTCTCTCAAATAAATTAAAAAAAAAATTTAAAAAAATGTTTGTGAGCATATGGTGGAGAAGGAAAGAGAAAGAGTATATTAAAAAATAAAGCATGGTGTTCTCCACAGATTTTATCTTTTCCAAAGAATCAGCTTGTTGAAAATTCTTTTTACTTTATTAATTGTAGTTTCTGATTATCAGGGTAAAAACGTACTTATTTAGGTTATTTAGAAAGTGTATAAGACCATAAAGAAGAAAAATATACATTATTTAACCATGCCATGGTAATCTTTGGTAAATAACTTTCCAATATTTTTTCCACATTCTCATTTTTTTTAATGTAGTTGAACTCCTTTTTTTTTTTTTTTTTTTTTTTAAAGATTTTACTTATTTATTGACAGAGAGAGAGAGAGGGAACACAAGCAGGGGGAGTGAGAGAGGAGGAAGCAGGCTCCCAGTGGAGCAGGGAGCCCTATGTGGGGCTTGATCCCAGGACCCTGGGATCACGCCCTGAGCCTAAGGCAGACGCTTAACAACTGAGCCAGCCAGGCGCCCCTGTAGTTGAACTCTTATGTAATGGTTAAGAATATAGGTAACTTTTTGAGGTAGAGAATACTTCGAAATTTGTAGTGTTAAGTTTTCCCTCCCTCCCTGCCTCCTTCCCTTTGCCCTGTGGTCAGATTGTGGCCTATGCACTTTCTGTTTTAAAAAACTGATTGCGCTTTTCTTATGGCTGATCACTTTTTGTAAATCTCTTACAGATGCTTTGAAAGAATTGAATTTCCTGTAAAGTGCTATCTTGATGTGTCTATATATCATATTTTAAAAAATTTTTTAAAGATTTTATTTATTTATTTGACAGAGCGAGAGAGCACAAGCAGGGGGAGCAGCAGAGGGAGAGGGAGAAGCCGGCTCCCTGCTAGTCAGGGAGCCCAACGTGGGGCTCGATCCCAGGACCCTGAGATCATGACCTGAGCTGAAGGCAGATGCTTAACCAGCTGAGTCACCCAGGCGCACCTATATCTATCATATTAATTATATATATATATATATATATATATATATATATATATGTATATATAAATTATGTACTCCACATCTAATATCAGTCATAGACTAATAGTCTTGTACCATGATTATACTTATATTGGGTTCTCTCCATATTTCTAATATTTGGGGAATGTTCTCTTTGTATTTCTAATATTTGGGGATTTTGGAACTCTTGACATTTTGATTTGGAGCTGTGAAAATTCAGGATTATAATACTTTTGTCATGAGTTATACCTCTTCTCAGTATACAATGCTTCTTTATCTCCTGTTAAAAATAAAACTGTTATTAATGTCTCAGAATGTTTTAGAGTAACTTTTGGGGGGAAGAATATATAATTGGTCTATTTTCTGAGGCCTTCTCAGAATCTGTTTTCTTTACATATGATGAACATTTGTCTGGGAGTAGAATTCCTGGCCTGCTTGCTATTCCCCTGAAAAATATTGCTTTATTGCATTCCCTGTCATGTTCAGAGTTTCCCCGTATTATTGTCATTCAGATAGTGAGCATGGGTATTCCAAGAATTTTCTTCTCATTTCAGCCCCATTGTTAGTGTTGCATGTGAAAATTCTTTGATTTTCTCTTTCCAGTTCTTAGTGCTTTGCCAGATCTTACCCTTTGGTATACCTGGGTGTTTTAAGGGAAGGTTAGAGGAAGGTGTTTTAGTCACTAGTAATGTGTCATTACTAATGCTAATATTACTATATCAAAGATGTTATCTTTGCCAATGTGTTTTTTGTTGAATTTCATTGCTTGAGGGCTTTCTCTCTAGCTCTTACTAGCCTTCATGGATCACTTTAGGCAGTAACTAGATTTTTGTTCAGTGAATTGGTGCAGATATATGTGCATTTCTTTAAACATTTTTTGAAAACCAGTTTTTTTTTCCAGTTTAACTTTCATAGGAAATTTAAGAAAAGAAAAAGAATGAAAGCATACAATAAAAAAAATCCATAATCCACCATTTATAATCAACCACTATTAATACTTATTGATATTTCCCTTCTTTTCTGAGAAATGGGGTGCCCACATTATTCATATACATATACATTTAACTTTAGTTATCTGAACATTTATTGAACACTTCTTACATGGACGATGTATTCTAGATGCCATTGTTAAAAATGTGCTGTATATGGTTTGTATCTTTCCTGTTTTTATTTTATGTTGCAGTCTAAGCAAAACCCAGTTTATTAAAATGTAACAGTGTTGTTCATGACTTCCTGGTGTTTTTTAGTCACTAAAACCTGTCCTCAAAGGGGAAGCTCAATATATCACATAGATGAACAGGGGGAGATTTGATTGAAGGGGTGTAATGGCTTGGGGTACCACCTCTTTCCTTCTCCAAAGAAATAGAAAGTCTTGAAAATTATTTTCTGTTATTGATGTACAGTATTATAGTTTATTGATTCCTGCTCTATTGCTGGTCATTTATTTTTTTTCTTCAATTTTAAATATTATTTTAATTAATATCTTTATACATAAAAAATTGTATCTATATTTGATTTCCTTAGGGTGGATTCTCAGAAGTGGAATGACTGGGACAAAGAATATAAATATTTGTAAAACTTTGATATGTATTCACAAATTGTTTGCTTGCTGTACATACCTAACATTCAGTATTACAGTTAAAGAATATAAACATTTCTGTTACAACATCAAATGCATTCCTAAGAAAAAAAAACCCTTCAGGATTGCCTGTTCACTAAAAATAATAGGACTTATGGGAAAAATAATGTTAAAGGCAGACCACTCAAGACCTCTGCAGTTTTCAAACCAAGTACTAACAAAAGCGCAATTGGTACCTTATGAGATAACTTGGACAGCCCAGTCAAACCACTTAGCACAGCTGAGGCTGCCTCAGAGGAAAGTTAAAAGATATTAAAATGTAATAGGATGGAAATCGCTGGCCTGCATGGTCTTGAGATAGTGCAGATGTAAGGAGATTTCTAAGCCAGTGGCGCTGCCTTAGAGGTGGGCACCAGAGGAAGTACAGCTTGCTGTGTTCCAGGAACTGTGTAGGCTGGCTGTGCTCCTCTGAGCGGGAAGCCCTGGGTGCAGGTGTTCATTTTTAGTTTTCTTAAAATAGGGCAGAGAGGGCTCCTGCCTGGCAGTAGCTGAGCCCGAGTGAGGGTCTTTTTCTTTTCCACAGAAAGTTATAATTTTTACTTCCTGACTCAGTTCCCTTTGGGAAAATTCAAATGTGAACCATCATAACTTTTGTGTTATAGTGGCATTGTTATTTTATTTACTAACTACTAAAAAGCTAACTGGTGTTATAGGAACCTGTCTTATGACAAAACAGACTCAAAAATTTGAATCTCATTTTAATGGTTTCTTCAAAAAAGTTAAAAATCTTTCAAACTAGGGATAACTACCTTGGTTAATAAAGAATGTCTATTTCAAAACAAATGTTTTCAAAATCTATAGTCGCAGAACATCAACTCTGTTTAAGGATCACATTAGAATTTAAATACCTTAATCTAGAGTAGTAAATTTCAGATTTCCAATTTATTTTTGTGGCCATTTGGTGTTTATAGATATGGATCACAGGACTCCATACTGTCAGTAGCTTATGGATATTAATTTATTTGTTGAGGGGAGAAGACGGGGTTTTGTAGTGACTCTCATTTGTGAGAATGGCTTCATCCAGGGTTATACAGCATTCAGTTACAGCACCAGAGAAGACAGAAGGTAGGGGAGTCAAGTCAGTTCAAGACTGGCTGTTTTCTAGGGTTGGGTATGCATGTCTTACATAGGCTGGTGGGAGAAAGTTGAGGGTACTAGTAAGAAAGTAATTGAAGTAATTGGGGTTGAGGCCAGTAAGAATAAAATGAGGAAGTGATTGGTATAATAAAATGGGAGAAACAAGAGGATTTTGGATGCTGGAGATCTTATGAGCTCAGAAAACAGCTGTTGTAACAATAAGGGGAAGGAACTAAGGAGCTACTAGTTATTGAGATATTACAGTTCAAGATTTTGGAGGTGGAACAATTTACATATTGCTGCTGTCCATAGAAATGGGTTGCTTTGGTATAGGTGAAGGTTGTTGGGAGTTGAGGAAGAAAAGGAACATTGAAGGACAGGTTGAAGAGTGCGTTGGTCTCAAGGACATTGGGAACCAGCCATAATAAGTCAGAGAATAAGGATGCATAGAAATTTTATAAAATGGTTCCAGAGTCCTTAAGTGAATGAGGTAGCTAAAATACTGGGAAGACTAGAAGGTAGCATAGTTTGATGGTATACATCCAAAAGGAAACAGGACTTTTGATAAGGATACTTAAGTAATCATCTGAAGTGGTTATAGAGATTCAGGGCAATGCCCACTGAGGGTGGGAGAATGGGTCCTTCAAGGCTCTACAGGGCCAGCTATGATTCAAGGGGTGGAAGTTGGTGAAAGTTACAGTGGTTTTAGGGGATGACGGTATAGAAAAGAGTCATTGAAGAGAGGGGGGTCATGGATGGAGGGTAATAGGCATGCCAGCACAAGTTGAGGTCCAAATAGGTTTTAGAAGCTTGAGAAAGTTAGCACGACTCCAGTTGTTGTTCATCCTTTTATTAGAGTGTTGTGGAGAAATTGCTCTGGTGTCTTCAAAGAGAATGTTTTCCAGTTAGGAACTTTAGTTTCTGTCTAGAGTTTGAATTGTAGAACTGGAGAGACCTTGAGCAATTTGGGGAGAACAGATGACCCTAGGATGTTGGAAGGGGAATTGGCCATATCCTTCAGTCTCGTCTTATAAGAGGTAAGAACTCAGAGAATTTTTAGTAGGACTAAAATCACAAATTATTAAAGACTGCGTGGATGGCTTGAGGATGTGTTTGCTTTATTGTTTTTTATTTCTTTTCTGCTTTTATAGCTGTTTTTCATCTGGCTTTATAGGGAGTTGAATTTACAGAACCCATAGATGTTTTTGATACTTTGAACTGTGTCTGGAAAACTTAAATATTTATACATTATTATTATTATTATTATTATTAATTATTGTTATTACTACTACTACCAGTAATAGCATTATAACTGTTACTTATTAGTAACAGAGTTCTTTATTTCCCTGTGAAAGATGTTTTAAGTTTAAATTCGGAAGTTGTTGATCACTTAAGATTATTTTTTTCTAAAACTTTTTACCTTAGTGCTAGTGACACTATGGTATGCACGCTTTCTGAGATTAGAAAAAAGAGGTAAGACCTGTTGACTTTTTTCTCCCTCTCTTGAAAATTTTAGGTTAACTTTACATACAATGAAATGTGCATATTTTAAATGTACAATCCATTGAATTTTGAGAAATGCATACACCTATGTAAACACTACCCCAGTTAGATATAGAACATTTTTATTACCTGGAAGTTCCCTGGTGCCCCTTTGCAATCAATTCACCAATCTTTTTCCCACCCCCTTTCCCAGGCAGCCACACTGATCTGATTTCTATCACCATAAATTAGTTCTGTCTGCTTTAGAATTTTATATAAATGAAATTATATAGTATGTAGTCTTTCATGTATAGCTTCTTTTGCTCATGTAGTCAGTGAGATTCATCCCTTTTGTTACAAAGTCTCAACGGTTTATTTTCATTGCTCTATAGTATTCTATTGTATGAATATAACAACCAACCACAGTTGGTTGTTCATTCATCTGGTGATGGACTTTTGTATTATTTCCAGCTTTGGCTCTTCTGAATAAAAGTGCTATCAACATGCACATATAAATTTTTTTGTGGACATATGTTTTCGTTTCCTTTGGGCAATGACCTAGGAATGGAACTACGGGTTCATAGGGTCTGTGTATGTTAACTTTATACAAAACTGCCAGTTTTCCAAAGTAATTTAGCATTTTCATACTCCCAGGAAAATGTGAGAGATACAGTTGCTCCAACATGCTTGCCAACCTTTAGTAATTCTTATAGGTGGAAATGATACCTTGTTGTTTTAACTTGTACTTCTCTGATAACTAATGATGTTTGGCATCTTTTCATATACTTATTTTCCATTTTCATATATTTTCTTATGAGATGTCTGTTCACATCTTTTGCCCAATTTATTGTATTATCTCTTTATTTTTGATTTGTAGAAGATCTTTATATATTCTAGAAACAAGTCTTTTTTTTAAGAAGTCATGCTGTGAATATCTTCTCCTAGTTTTTGACTTGAACTTCGTTTTCTTAACAATGTCTTTTGAGGAGCAGAAGTTTTTAATTTTGATGATGACCAATTCATCTGTTCTTTTCTCTTTTGGCTCATGTTTTGTGTGACCAGTCTAAGAAATCTTTATTTTCCATAGGTTGTGTGGATATTTACTACATTTTCTTTTAGAAACTTTATAGTGTTATTTTTTACATTTAGGTTTATAATCTATCCCAAATCCGTTTTTGTGTGATGTGTAAGATAAGGGTCAAGATTTTTCTCCCTTTACTTTTATCAGTTGCCTTAGCATCACATTAATTAAATTGCCTTAGTACATTTGTTGAAATTCCATTGGACCTATATTTGCAGGGGTTTTTTTGGATTCTGTTCTGTTCCATTCATACGTCTGTCTTTTTATTAGTACCACACCGTCTTGATTACTGTAGTTCTTAATCATGTTGTAAAATCAGGTCATGCGAGTCTTCTAACATTGTTTTTTTCTTTTTCAAGGTCGTTTTGGCATTTCAATTTCATTTTATTTTTTTATTTTTTATTTATTTATTTATTTATTTTTAAGATTTTATTTATTTATTCGACAGAGATAGAGACAGCCAGCGAGAGAGGGAACACAAGCAGGGGGAGTGGAAGAGGAAGAAGCAGGCTCATAGCGGAGGAGCCTGATGTGGGGCTCAATCCCATAACGCCGGGATCACGCCCTGAGCTGAAGGCAGATGTTTAACCGCTGTGCCACCCAGGCGCCCCTCAATTTCATTTTAGAATTAATTTGTTTTTTCAAAAAGTCTGTTGGGATTTTGACTAGATTACTTTAAATCTGTAGATCAATTTGAGAAACTTGACGTCTTAAGACTATTGAGACTTATCTAAAAGAATGCTATCTCTACTTATTTAGGTCATCTTTAATTTTTCTTAGCCATGTTTGTTTTTAGTGTAGAGTAGAGGTCTTATGTATCTTTAGTTAGATCTATTTCTAGGTACTGGTGTTTTTTGTTATGGTATTGATTTTAAATTATATTTTCCAGTTGTGGCTAATATTTAGAAATACAATTCATTTTTTTTTTTATAATGGCCTTGTGTTCTGAGACTTTGCTAAATTCACTGATTGGTTTTAGTAGTATTTTAATAGACTTTATAGTATTTTTTACACATATAATCCTATCTGTCAGTTTTAGTTCATCCACTCCAACTTTTATGCTTTTTATCTTATTCTTACACATTGGTTAGGACCTCCAGTTCAAGGTTGAATAGAAGTGATGGAAGTAGACATCCTTGCCTTGTTTCTGATCTTAGAAATAAGAATTTAATAATTCACCAATGAGTATGATGTTAGCTGTAGGGTTTTTTATGGATGCTCTTTACCAGACTGAGAAAGTTTATGTTTATTCCTAGTTTGTAGACAGTTTTTATCATTAATTTTTACCAAGTGCTTTTTCTGCATCTACTGAGATGATCTAGGTTTTTATCTTTTATTCCTTTAATGTGGTGAATTAGTGATTTTTTTAAAATTAGTGACTTTTTAATGTTAACGTTTCATATACATTTAGTCATGATGTAATTATCCTTTTTGTATATTGCTGGATTCAGTTTGCTAATGTTTTATGGGGAATTTTAGGTCTATGTTAATGAGGGATGTCAATCTGTAATTTTCTTACCATGTTTCTGTCAGGTTTTTATATTATTGTGATGCTGACTTTATAAAATGAGTTAGGAAGTGTTTCTTTCACTATTTTCTGAAAGTTTATGCAAGATTGGTATTTTATCTTCCTTAAATGTTTGATAGAATTCACCTGGACCCAGAGCTTTGGGGGGAGATTTTTATTATTTGGATTTTTAACTTCTTGTCAGTTTTGGTAAATTGTGTTTTACAAGGATTTTACTATTTTATCTGAGTTCTTGAATTTATTGTCATAGAGTTGTTCATACTAAGATTCTATTTTTTTAACATCTTTAGGATTTGTAGCAGTGTTTCCTCTTCATTCTTAATATTGATAGTGTTTTCTCTCTTTTTTCTTAATCAGTTTTCCAAAGGGTTTAACTTAATCTTTTCAAATAATTATCATTTGGCTTTGTCCTTATGTTATGTATAAGTTAATTTATTTATTAGAATATTTGATTGAGAAGGTAGCCTGTATTATGTCTAGTTAGAATCCATTTTTTTAAAAATGTGTGGTCTAACTCATGATTAACACCCCCATGAATCTTCATCGGATGGGGGGGCCACCAACTGTTCCTAATTGAGTGGGGGCTGGTGGCGGGGGGGGGGGGTGTCACTGAAAGAATTCACCCAAGGCAGAACAAAAGAGATAGAAGTTTATTGGTACACTGCAAGGGAACGGTGGGGCAGGACCGCAGAAGAGAAACTATCTGCCTCTAGGCAGTGGTGAGGGGCCACAGTGGTGAGGGCAGAGTAAGGGAGTGTGGGGACAAATGGAATTTTCCCTTTTTGGTAATCTGAGGAACTGTACCCGTTTGTAATTGGTCAGTTAGGGCCTATGGCTATTTTGAGGTGGGTTGCTTAATAGCCTGTGTGCTTTCAGCTGCGTGGTCTCTGTGAGCCCTTTTGCCTTGCCCAACTTTCCATTCCTCAAACCTGTTGCTTAGAAGAGCCTCTACAACCCCCTTGTTTCATGTCCCATAATTATATTGTTCAAAGAGTATCGTAACCAAAGTAACTTGAGTTCGCACCTTGGTGAGGGAGAGACTACACCAGGTGGAGCTGTCACATAAAGGAAACTTGCAGCAAACAAGGATCACTGGGAATAACTTCCAAAGCTGGGTTTCCCCAAGCAAGAGTGAATGGGTTCCTTTTATTTAGGGTTAGGGTGAATAGTAAGAAGGGGGATCTTTGTCATTGTATGTAGAGGTGAGCATAAAGTTGTGCAAGCGCCTTAAGGAAACAGGCCTGTACGTACATTGCATATTATGTTAATGAGGCTTGTGCTCCTCCTGGGGGGAAGATTTTAGCATTATAATGAGGTAAAAGTAACTGTCACTCAGTGGTCTGTCTGTGCAGGTGTGAGTTGGGGTTTGAGCTCAAACAGGTCTGGGTGGTCTGGGCCTGCCAGAGCTTCGTCTGGGCTGTTATTTTTGCTTGAGAGGTATTTTTGGTTTCCATCTTGGGATGCTGTGCCCATGGGGTTCTTTGCTTGAGTTAAAAGATAAGCTGGAAAGAAGAGCTTAAAAATGTGGATAAAGATCGATAGGTACATGCAGGTGGGCAGTAAAGGTCATGTTTTTGGAGTCCAGCTGATTACAGAATATCCACACTAAATTTTTATCTGTTTTGATCTTTTGTTTTTGAAATGATATTAGTCTCCAACTATGTTTGTGACATCTCCATCTTGATCTCTGCATACTGTAAGGTTTCAGGCTCACAGTATAGACTCAGTAAATATGAGATTTACATTTTGTTAGGTCTCCCAGTACCCTTTCCCTCCAATATGTGAAATATATATATCATGCATTACTAGAGGGACACCTAGACACAACTTTAAATAACAGCAGATCAATTGAGAGAAAGTAACCCTGCTTTTTTTTTAAATAATTTTTATTTTGTTTTATTAGTCACCATGCAGTACATCCCCAGTTTTTGATGCAATGTTCCATGATTCATTATATGCGTATAACACCCAGTGCACCATGCAATATGTGCCCTCCTAAATACCCATCACCGGCCTATCCCAATCCCCCACCCCCCTCCCCTCTGAAGCCCTCAGTTTGTTTCCCAGAGGCCACCGTCTCTCATGGTTCATTCCCCCTTCTGTTTACCCCCCTTCATTCTTCCCTTCCTTCTCCAACCGATCTTCCTATTTCTTATGTTCCATAAATGAGTGAAACCATATGATAATTGTCTTTCTCTGCTTGACTTATTTCACTTAGCATAATCTCCTCCAGTCCCATCCATGTTGCTGCAAATGTTGCATAATCGTTCTTTCTGATGGCTGAGTAATATTCCATTGTATATATGGACCACATCTTCTTAATCCAGTCATCTGATGAAGGGCATCTCGGCTCCTTCCACAATTTAGCTATTGTGGACAATGCTGCTATGAACATTGGGGTGCATATGGCCCTTCTCTTCACTACGTCTGTATCTTTGGGGTAAATACCCAGTAGTGCAATGGCTGGATCATAGGGTAGCTCAATTTTTAACTTTTTAAGGGACCTCCACACTGTTTTCCAAAGTGGCTGTACCAACTTGCATTCCCACCAACAGTGTAAGAGGGATCCCCTTTCTCCACATCCTCTCCAACATTTGTTGTTTCCTGCCTTGTCAATTTTTGCCATTCTAACTGGTGTAAGGTGGTATCTCCATGTGGTTTTGATTTGAATTTCCCTGATGGCTAATGATTTTGAACATTTTTTCATGTGTCTGTTAGCCATTTGTATGTCTTCATTGGAAAAGTGTATCATATCTTCTGCCCATTTTTTTATTTGATTATTTGTTTCCCATGTATTGAGTTTGAGAAGTTCTTTGTAGATCTTAGGTACTAGACTTTTATCTGTAGTGTCATTTGCAAATATCTTCTCCCATTCCGTGCGCTGCCTCTTAGGTTTTTTGACTGTTTCCTTGGCTGTGCAGAAGCTTTTGATCTTGATGAAGTCCTACAAGTTCATTTTTTCTTTTGTTTCTCTTGCCTTTGGAGATGTGTCATGAAAAAAGTTGTGGCTGATGTCAAAGAGGTTGCAGCCTATGTTCTCCTCTAGGATTTTGATGGATTCCTGTCTCACATCGAGGTCTTTCAACTATTTGGAGTTTATCTTTGTGTATGGTGTGAGAGAGTGGTCAGGTTTCATTCTTTTGCATGTAGCTGTCCAATTTCCCCACCACCATTTATTGAAGAGACTGTCTTTTTTCCACTGGATGTTTTTTCCTGCTTTGTCAAAGATTAGTTGCCCAAAGAGCCGAGGGTCCATTTCTGGGTTCTCTATTCTGTTCCATTGGTCTATGTGTCTGTTTTTGTGCCAGTACCATGCTGTCTTTGTGATCACAGCTTTGTAGCATAGCTTGAAATCCGGCAACGTGATGCCCTCAGCTTTGTTTTTCCTTTTCAACAATTTCTTGGCGATTCGGGTTCTTTTCTGGTTCCACACAAATTTAAGGGCTGTTTGTTTCAGTTCTTTGAAAAATGTCATTGGTATTTTGATCGGGTTAGTAACCCTGCTTTTATTCATTCAGTTCTTTTGGATTATCATAGAGAAAGCATCTTTTTTTTTTTTTATAGCATGGTGTTTTATGGTTTAGTTTTTTCCTTTTTTCTTTTTTTATTTTTATTATGTTCAATTAGCCAACATATAGTACATCATTAGGTTTTTTTTAAATAATAATTTTTTATTATGTTATATTAGTCACCATACAGTACATCCCTAGTTTTGGATGTAGTGTTCCGTGATTCATTGTTTGCGTATAACACCCAGTGCTCCATGCAGTATGTGCCCTTCTTAATACCCGTCACTGGCCTATTCCAATCTCCCACCCCCTCCCCTCTGAAGCCGTCAGTTTGTTTCCCAGAGTCCATAGTCTCTCGTGGTTCATTCCCCCTCATAGAGAAAGCTTCTATTTGATTCTTTACTTATATCAAATACTTGCTAATACCCCCCTCCCTTTTTTTTCTAAGTAGTGAACTGGGCTCAGTCAAGCTCACTCACTGCCTTGCTAGGCACCAGTATTTAGCTAGAATTTAGCAATACTTTGTTTTCCTTTTAAGTGACTTTTTTTGCTACCGTGTATTTTTTTTCACAATAATTACTAATTTTCCACTCAAGATAGTGATTAAATTTTGTCTTTAAAATTTTTGTTTTAAAAAATTCAATCAATTTTAAAGAAAAATGTTAAGTACAGGTAGGATGAAGGGGAATGACAGAATTGGAGAATGTGGTCTGTGTTGGAGGTTGGGTGTGGCCCTGATGGAAAAGGTGATATGGGAGTAAGTGAAACTTGGGAGTTGCTTCTCCACCATTTCTCAGGTAGTCTCAGTTATTTCTGCTTTATCTGCAGAACTGACTTGTTTAATAGGTGTTTACTGAGCATCTGCTTTGTGCAGAGACGTGTCCTGAGAACATGAGGAGAAATCTGGTGTTCTCCACCTTTGTAGTCTAGGTAGGGGAGAGGACATGTGTTGATGTGGCAGCTAGTGTGAGTGTATGATGGTAAATACTGTCAGAGCGAGTGGCCAGGATGTCTTTGCCAATGAGGAAGGGGAGGTCATCCCTGGCTCGGGTCTTGTGGCCTTGGCTCAAACTAGTGTTTTCACAAAACTGCATGTCTTTCTCCCTTCTGTTTTGAATCTCTCTTCCTAAATCTCCATCAATTTATAGGGGAGAAGGGGCCCTTGTTTGTAGGCATTACTCTGAGAAGGACTGTGTCCAAAGGGAAGTCACGTTGGTCCTCAGAAGACCACTCAGAAGAGTGGCTCCAGAGTTCTGGATCTAGCATACCTGTGTTTAGTTGGATAACTACTTAATTATTTTGAGTCCTGGGTTGTTCTTCTTTACTGATGATAGTGAAGCCCAGTGTCCTACCTGCTTCATTAGACAGCATATGTGAGAGACATTTATGATGTACATTTGTACATCCATATTATTTTCACTCTTACTAGTATTTGAAATACTGATGGTTAATGATTTTGAGTGCATTTTAGGTGTTTAATTCTTTTTTCTCTTTTTTTCTAGGTCTTGATGCAGAACTTTATTATGTGAGAAATGACCTTATTAGTCACTATGCTCTATCCTTTAACCTGTTAGTACCCAGTGAGACAAATTTCCTGCACTTCACTTGGCATGCAAAGTCCAAGGTAAGAGAGTGGTCAACCAGAGATGCCAAGACAGGACCACTCAGGCCCAGAGGCCGATGCAAGGGCTATATCTGAGGGATGGGCTGCCGTCTGTATAAAAGGGTCTGTGCGTGGTGGGCTTGTAGCAGTGCTGGGTCTTTCAGATTTATGTTTTAAATCTTTAGCTTATTCTCTGTCTCTCTCTCTCTCTCTCTTTTTTTAAGATTTTATTTATTTGTTTGACAGAGAACAAGAGAGAACAAGCAGGGGGAGCAGCAGAGGGAGAGGGAGAAGCAGGCTTCCCTCTGAGCAGGGAGCCTGATGTGGGGCTCAATCCCAGGACTCTGGGATCATGACCTGAGCCGAAGGCAGATGTTTAATCAACTGAGCCACCCAGGTGCCCCTCTTTAGCCTATTCTGTTGTTAGACTTTCTCAAGTCCTTTAAAATGAAGGTAGCCATCATTTATGTGACTAGCTAATGACAGAACACGTACATCCTTTCAGGCTTTTCAAGCAGGGATGTAGATCTAGTTTGGAGAGGGGACAGTTGGATCTGCTAATGACTGCTGTTCCTGTGAACTGGTAGGAGTGGAGGATGGGGAAATTGATGAGATAGGAGTTTTGGACATGTTTGATGGAATGGGTACAGTTCTGCCATTTATGGAGAAATGGTAAAAGTGGAATACAACAGATGCAGGCACCCATGTGTGCTGTGGCTAAGCTTCTTTAATTGTAAGGGACTTCTTGCCTGGCTTACTTGTTGCTAAATTCTTCACATTTTCTCTGACTGACTGGACGTCCATGAACATGGTAAGTTTTCTCATAGATCAAAGAGTGGGGGCTGATCTCCTCCAATCAACTTTAATTTCTTTTATTAGCATTATAATAAACTGAATAGGATTTTATTTGGGAAATAAAAATAGTTTTGCTACTGAAATCTCTTCGAGTTTTTTTTTTTTTAAGTATTACAAAGTGGTGTCTGTTCTGATATTTGTTGCAAAGTCATTTAAATTTGATGACTTTAATATAGATCTTTTTATCTACTTAGAAAACAGTAATGAGTATTAGGAAGGTTCAAGTATTAATAGAATTATTTTTAAAACTATTGAGACTTTGTAGATCTACACCCCAAAGTAATCATTGTTTATAGTTTGATATACTTCAAACTCATTTTTTAAAAATCTTTTTAAACAAAAAGGATATTTTATCATACCTCTATTGTACAATATTTTCCCCCTTGATACTGTATTTTGGCATCTTTCCATTTCTCTATTTATAGATTTAACTCATTCTCCTTAATGGCTTTATAGCATGATATTGTATGGATATATGATATATGATTATTTCTTAAGTGCCTCATTTACGCATGGATTTTTGATAGCATTTCAAACAATGCTTCCTTTCACTGTTAGAGATAGTTTCCTTCACTTCATCTGCCAGGCAAAATCTATGGTACAGGGATAGTAAAAACAATTGGCAGTTCATCTTTTCTTGCTGTTTCTACTTTGTTATTGATGACTGTGGAAACAAAAAATATGTGTGTGAATGTGTACTTGGGTGTATGTATGTATGTGTATGTATATATAGGTATATATGTGTATACATATACATACATTGGGAAATTTTTGTGCACTTGTATTATTTTTGGGTAGTAAGTTATCACTGAGTAGTGAAATGCCAGGGTCAGAGTGTGCATGTTTAAAATTTTGGTTGACATTGCCAAATTATTTCTCCCTTCCCTCTCCCAAGATGGTACCAATGAACCAGCATTCCTTACCAAGTGAATAGGGGTGCTTATTTCTTTAATTCACTTATTAACAGTAAATATTTTAAGCATAGTTGTTTGCTAATCAGATGAGTAAAAAGGATTATATAACCATCCATATATTCATATTATTATTGCAGTTGACCCTTGAATGACGTGGGGGTTATGGGGTACTGATGTCCCCCCGTAGTCGAAAATCCATGTATAACTTTTGACTCCCCCCCCAAACTTAATTACTAATGGTCAATTAATGCATATTTTATATGTTATATATATTATATACTGTAATTCTTACGATAAAGTAAGCTAGATAAAAAAAATGTTAAGAAAATCATAAGTGAAAATCCATTTGTGATATTGTACTATAAAACAAAAATCCATGTAATTAGACCTGTGCAGTTCAAACCGGTATTATTCAAGGATCAGCTATATATATATTCAAGCATACGTCACAGAAACATTATACACATTATACACACATATACATACGGGCATTAAAATACAGCTGCAGTAATGCAATTCAAGTTGACTTAGCTTCGATTCTGGGTAAAACATATGTGCCTTGTCGTCTGGAGCACCTCAACTATCCAACATTGTTGCCTTGGGGTTTCCAAATATGGGCCTGCTTTTTTAGTGGTGGATTGATCTGTTTAGGGTAAAAACTGCAAAAACAGAGGTCAAGAGAGAAAATTCACGTGAAACAATTAAGAACATTTAGTAAATGGTAACCTGGCTATACTGAAGTGTCAGAAGGTACAGATAATTCAGAAAAGGTTCACATGAGACATTTTTTTTTTTTTAAGATTTTATTTATTTCTTTGACAGAGAGAGAGACAGCCAGCGAGAGAGGGAACACAAGCAGGGGGAGTGGGAGAGGAAGAAGCAGGCTCCCAGCAGAGGAGCCTGATGTGGGGCTCGATCCCATAACGCTGGGATCACCCCCTGAGCAGAAGGCAGACGCTTAATGACTGCGCCACCCAGGCGCCCCCACATGAGACATTTTAATCTGAGATACGTCAGTTTCTATGAGTAGGCACCTGAACTCTTTTAAGGAAATTGCGCTAACACATTTTCCAGTATTCTTACATAACATTGTGTGACTGTATTATTTAGGGGTGGGGATAACTTTTAATTTTGATATAATTTCCAACATAAAAATTACAAGAATAGTACAAAGAATTCTCCTATATCGTTTATCCAGATTCACTGATTGTTACTGGTTTGCTTCATTTGCTTACTCTGTCATTCATTCTTTCTCCCCACTCTCATGCACACACACTTTTTTTCTTGAACTGTATGAAAGTGAATTGCAAGCATCCTGTCCATTTAGCCTTAAATACATCAATGTATATTTCCTAAGAATAAGGGCATCCTTTATATAACCAGAATACAGTGATCAAATCAGGAAACTTAACATTGATACAATAATATTATCTAATGTACAGTATTCACATTTCATCAGTTATCCTGATGATCTTCTTTATATATAGTTCTTTTTTTATCTGATTCAGGATCATGCATGCAATTGGTTGATGTACCTTTAGTCGTCTATTAATCTGGAACATTTCTTTGGCCTTTCTCTGTGTGTCTTTACTTTGACATTTTTGAAACACACAGACCAGTTATTTTGTAGAATGTCCCTCAATTTGAGTTGCCTGAGGTTTCCTCATTATTAGATTCAGGAATGTTTCTTTGCTAGTAACACCACAAAAATGCTGTCCTTCACAGTGCACATGATGTCAACTTGTCCTATTACTAGTGATCTCTGATCACTCAGTTCAGTAGATTTCTGCACTGTAAAGTTTTTTCCTTTATAATGAATAAGTAATCGTGGGGAGATTTTATGAAATTATATTTAAAACATTCCATTCCTTATGCTTTTAACTGCTAGTTTCTGCATCTGTGTTTAGAATTAGTTTTCACTTTTTAGCCAGTGCTGTCGAAGAGATTAATATGTTTCCTGTCACTGGAAGAGGTCAGATCCACATTTGGTAAATATTTGGTGGGAGTGTTGTAGAGGGAATGGGAATTTAAGCATTTGTGGAGGAGCTGGTCTTGAATTTTATGTTGCCTTGCTACTCTGAGATCCAGTGTTTCTGTGAACATCTTTCAGGCAGAGAAGCTTCTTATATTCTCCAAAAAATTGATACTTAATCCTTTGTTACTTTTCCTACTTTTAATGTTGATGAATATAAAAACAAATAATACATATATTTTGCAGTAGTGAAAAATCTAATGAAATAGAGAATCTACTATTCTACTGACCTTGAATAGGGTGTGATTATTTCTGGGCCCACTTAGGAAAAAATAATGATGTATCATGAGAATGGTTCCTGGGCAAGTATATGGGTAGTGACTTGTGAATAAAAAGTCAGTGTGGCATGTGGCAGTTAGAATTAAACCTTCTCTTAATCATTCCTTTTTAAAAATACACGTACATTGGATGTTTTTATTTGGAGTGAGTTTCAGGGATCTGATATTGCCGATAGTGGATGTCTGAGGAATTTTAGGAGCCTGTCACAAGAGGAAGTTGAAGTGGAGGAGAGTAGACAGGGGAGAGGGTTAAGATAAATATACATAGTTGAAAGGATTTAGATGAATATATATATTTGTACTGGCCTGGGCACAGGTTGGGTCAGGAGGCACCCTGGTGTAGCTATGTGGTCCTTCTAAATTCTTCATGAATAATTTCTAAACTTCTTCTGTGGCGGGTTTTAAATACCATCATTAGTGCACATTTGAGATACTATTGATGGTATGATATTCCTGGGAAGACAGAGAGAAGTTCCCTGACTTGTTGGAGGGCGTCACCCCCTGTTTACACATCTAGCCAGAACCCTAGAAGGGGCCCTATACTACTTCTCCTACACCTACCAAGTCCAGTTGATTGTCTCTCATAATTATACCTTAAATTCATCTCCTACCTCTTTCTGGACCTGATGCCCATCTGTAGTTTGGATCTTCATTGTTTCTTAACAAGAGATGGAAATAGTTCTCTAACTGGTCTCCTTGCCTCTGGACTGACTTCTTGCTGTACTGCTGCTGCACTCGCCTACCCTCTGCCCCCCAAAACTACTCTAGGGCTCTCAGTTGCCACCAGAATAAAGTTCTGATTTCTTAGGAAGCCTTCGTGATCTTGTTTCTGCCTTTCTTTCCTACTTCCTCCTCAGCTAGTTGTTTTTTGAATGCCCTGGACTCTGTTACATTGCTGTTGTTTGCACTGCTAGAAATGCCCTTTCCCCATTCTTTACCTCATGAACTCCTGTTCATCTCATAAAAACTCAGACCTGGTGTCACCTCTCGTTTGGCTGTGTCTGGTGCTCCTTTCTGCACCCACAGCCCTTCTCTTTCCTCCCTCATAGTGCTTGTCATACTCTAAGAATATTGTAATGATTGATCTTCTTTTCTGTCTCCCTCATAGATGTAAAGCACTTCAAAGGGAGGGACTCCTTTTTATCTCTGTGTTCCTCGTGCCTGGTATATAGCACCTGGGGCTTAGTTACAGGTGCTCTTTTACGGACCACAGAAGAGATGCACAGATAGAGGCCACAGGGCACAGCTCAACAAACAGGGATCTTCTGAGTGCTTAGAGCTTTTTAAAGTTGGAATGTATTAGGAATGGTGAACTTCCTGTTTCTAGAAGTGTGGAACATAGGCTGGGTACACTTGACACCAGTTGTCCACCTGAGATTTGTCAGGTATTTCACTGTGAGTAAAGTTATAAATTTGGAGACATGAATGGAATTCATAGATTGAATATATAGCTAAACTAATTTCACAAGTTCATCTGCGACAGGATTTAGAATTTAGGGGAAAGTAATCATCTTCTATCTTAAAATATTTTATAATAAAAATCTAAGGAGTATGTTTGTGTTAATCCAGTTTTAGGCTTTGGCCACCATTGCAACCCCTAATTCCAGCTTTAGGTCATAATCTTTTTGGTAATGTTAGCACAGTTGAGTAATTGAACTTTGTTTATTTTAAAAATTCATCTTTTGAGTAATAATGTATGCATATGATATAAAATTCAAAAGACATAAGGAGTACACAGTGAAAAATAAATCCCCATCCCCAACCAATCTATACCAAGTTGCCCTTCCATTGGCAGCCTCTGTTACCTGATTCCTGTCTCCCATTCTAAAGATAGTCTGTACACAGATAAGCAGGTGTGTGTGTGTGTGTGTGTGTGTGTGTGTGTGTGTGTGTGTATTTTAACAAGTAACATACTGCATACTTTCTGCAGTTTGCAAAGCACTGAGCAACGTATCCTGGTAAATTTTCTCTGTCACTACATATAGAGTGGAATGTTTTTTCTTTCAAATCACCGAAAAATACATTATATGGTTACAGTTTGGTTTATTGATCAGTTACTATGAGAAGAAAAATAAGACCCAGATTTGGGAAGGGTCTTGCTTAAGGTAGTAGAAGCAGAAGACATGGGAGGTAGAGGTGACTTGAAATGGGAAGGTCACACAAGGGGGCAAGAGAGATGTGGCTTCTTCACTTGAGAAGACACAGAGGGTTTTTCATCTGATCATGTTGGCTCTGGGATGCAATCATGAACTTTCTGGAGGAAGGCCACAGATCCTATGGTCTAACACTTAATCAGAAATTCTCAGTTCTTGCTTTTTAAGGTGTGCCAGGAGGTAAAATATTTCTTCCAAGGCTCTCCAGGCTCTCCTTGATACATCTCTTCACACTGTAGATATTTTAACATTAGTTTTCACACATCAAAGCTTTTTGCTAATAGTGTTGTTTTTCAGTGTTTACTTGATTGTTTTGTCTTCCCAAACAGACTATGGTCTTCTCAGAGGCTGAAGCTGTATCTTATTCTTGACATCTGTGTCACATAGCCTTAGTGGGTGGTTGTTAAATACCATTGGTTAATTGCATTTGCAGGTGGGATGAGAACTCTGGTATTTCTTCTCTTTCACAAGACCACGTGGTCAAAAAAAGCAAAGACTACTAGGTGGTTTTAACAAATAATTAGTTTTCTTCTATATTCCAGAACATTCTCTAATATCTGGGAAAAAAGCATGCCACTGCATCTGTTAAATGTCAGTAGATATTTTAGGTAGCTGGAAGGCAAAAATATACCAAAATATAGCAGAACATTCCCCCAACTCACATCCACTCTGTAGCTGTTCTCTGGTTTCAGGAATTCTTCATCCTTGTCAGGAGGGTCTTCAG
The DNA here is from genome assembly GCF_023065955.2 of Ursus arctos. NCBI lineage: Eukaryota > Metazoa > Chordata > Mammalia > Carnivora > Ursidae > Ursus > Ursus arctos. The sequence goes on from NW_026622875.1 coordinate 27,798,292, forward strand.
GGAACTTGTCCAGAGTTCCTACAGCAGCCCCAGGGGCCAGCTGGCAGTATCTCCTACAGAGTGGGATTTCTATGAAAAAGGCAGCACTTCTGGTAAATTCAGAGAAATTAAAAGGCTATATGGCTATAGGCAAATGTATTCACTTTAAATCTGTACTGTGTTCCAGAAGGAAATGGCTTTACTCATCAGCTGCCTATTTGCAATTGCCATTTGTTTCCAAGTAAGGGAAGATTACCAAAAATGTTTATTTTTTAGCTTATTCAAATATTTACATTTTCTCTAGCTTCTTTTCTGAAATATTTTGGCTCACTCTTTTTTTCTAATAAACAACCGCTGTTCAGATTTCCTTTGTTCCAGTAGATTATGAATCTGTTTCTTCAAAGGATCATGGGCAAGTGATATTCCTCATAGATTGATCCATGGCAAAGTAAAGAAAATAGGACAGTGATAATTGGCAGTTTGTTCTGGACTCCAGAAACTGCAATTTAAAAATTAATATCATAAGGGTTTCGGAGAGAGAAGAGAACTGCCTTGTGAATGTCTGCCATGTTTAGATAGTCCCCCAGAAAGGGAGCCAGCAAAGGGCAGGCTTCTGTGCTTTCATACTCCTTATTCCCCTAGGCTGCTTTTCTAGCCAAAGGGTCAGCCTTCTCAAACCTCCTACCGAGCTCCACTCACTAGCTCATTTCCCTCCCCCTTGCCTCTTTGAGATACTCGAGTGCTAATCTTGTCCCCTGCCCTCTGCATTGGCATTAGGCCCTTTGACCCCGTTTGCCATTCTCTGCTTTCCTAGAAGTTCTGGTCCGTGGTTAGCTGTGCCTCTGCTTACAGTAACTGACACCTGGAATAAAAGAGACAGCAAATGTGGGGATACATACATTTGGCTTTGAATCTGTTAAGTTTGAGAGCTATAAGATTATTTTATATATTATATATATATATAAACCTAGTAGGTAATTGGGCATATGGGAGAGATTGAAGGTATAAGAGAGTGAGAGACCAGTGGATGATACGAGATCCCATTGGTGGTGAAATGGACTAGAACCTAGTATACGAGGAGAAGAGAGTTCATTATTTGGAGAGGAGGATATATGTTTCCTTGGGACTCAACAAAGGTTGAGTTCTCTAACAGATCTCCCTGGTGCTGAAAAGATTGACAGGAGGTTCCTGTGGGCTGGCCAAGGGAGATGAGGACATTGTCTGAAGAGTGAAGAAGTGAGGGTAGCAGGTAGCGAAGTGGTGAGGTCCTGTGGCAATTGGAATGAATAGACTAGGGAGGGAGAGGAGTCTGTGAAGAAGGGCTTGCTGACAGGATTAAGGGCCTACCTTGAGCCTGGAGGTCATCTTTGTGTAGAAGCACCCTTCTCTCCTGGGATGTGATTTCCTATAGCATTGCTGGGCAGCAATGGAGTTAGAGATTGTTGGGGTGCTGGTGCAGCCCTCTGAGGTATGAGGATGCCAAAATGACTGTGTGAGTAACACAGTCGTCTTTGGAACACAAGCTCTGGGAAGGTGAAACCAAGTCATTGGCTGGGCTGGAGAGGAGGGCAATAGCTTAATTGGCTATTGCATTCCAGCTCTGCACACAGCCCTTGGCTTACAAATGTGCTTCATAAATGTTGGCTGAATCAGAGTGGTGGAAACAACTGGTTTTGTAGGAATCTGAAATAGTGGTGGGATCTTTGATTGGGTGGGATTTGTGCATTTGTTTTGGTTTGGAGTAATTCTTTATTTTGTAGCAATACTGAATACTTAATATTGAGGCCACCTATGGCAGGAGACTAAGTGAGCCAAGGGCCAAGGCCTCTGCAAAGTTTTTGTCTGTTGTTGATGTTGATGGTATGAGAAATAGCCATCTTGAGTAGAATTTGTGAGCTTCAGGATATAGGGGATTTTGCACAAGGGAGGAATGTCTAGAAAGGACCTGATGATCCTAAAAGAATGATGACCCTACTGTCTAGGCCCTGAGGGTCAGATATTGTTAAGAACAGAACGATAGGGGAATAGATGACTTCTGAGGAAAGCCAGGTTGCAGGAGAAGGTGGGGAAGACAATTGTGAAAAGCCTAAGAGTGTAAGAGGCTGTTTTGGAATAGTGGGGGTCCCAAGATGGAAGACAGAACAGAAGGGCTGCAGCAGTGTTCTTGGCAGAGCACAGGAGGCTTGTGTCAGAATCTCTGGGGTCAATAGTAAGCTGTGCTTATGGGGAAGTGCAGTGGGGCAGTAGGGTAGCTACTCTGGAATGACTGCTGATGCCACTGGGGTCTGCATTTATTGGGAGGACCTGTGCCAGACTGACGGGCGTGATGTATTAATTATCCAATTTGATCCTCATAATGTGTCGTAGTACCCTCATTTTACAAAAACTGAAATTCAGAGAAGTTAATAATTTACGTAAGGGTCACACAGTCTCATGGTTCCAGTGCAATTCTTGCTTAATTTCTTTTGTGTACTTGGCCTTCATGTATTGTCCTGTTCAAAGATAGCATGGATACAGGGATATAGCCAATGCATTCTCTTAGTGAGTATTGCTGGAAAGCCTGCTCCTTGGCCCAAACTCAGCCAGGGTGTAGCTGGCTCTCTAGCGCCCCCTGGTGGCAGTGACAGTATTGTGGCGTGCTAAGGTAAGCGTGAAGACTGACTAGCTCAGGGTACCAGGAAGTCAGTGATAATGCAGCAGCAAGAACATTTTCTTTGTTGTGAACATGGCACTTACCAAATACAGCCTTTAACAATTGTTTGTATATGTATCTTAACTGCAAAGTAATAGCATGATATTTGTATACCCCTACAGTGTTCAGGGACATTCAATTATGAAAGTGTGAAAAGAGACCCATTCATGGGGGGGAGTTAAATTCATTGGCATGAACGCTTCTTATCCATGGATAGGCACCCTTTGCGCTGGCCAATGCCTTTCCGTATAAGCTAGGATGATACTCTTTTCCTGTTTCTTTTCATCTTTATTATGTCCCATTCCATTTGCTTTTTTCATTAGCATATAGACACGTTTTAGTACCTCCCATTAAAGAAAGAAAAGCCTCAAAATCTGTCCTCACCTCCCCCCCCCCCCAACCTGGTTCCATTTTTCCTAGTTAAGTTTCTTAAAGAATGGTATCGTAAACCTCTTTCTTATGACTCTTTCTTTCCCCAACCCATTGCTCCTTGGCTTCTGCCAGTTCTAGCTCTTCACCCAAACTACCCTTGTGACCACTGAATGGGAGAGGGGTACCATTCTTATCAAGACGCCAATGGGCTGTACAAAAAATAATGTGAAATATAAGACCTCATTGAAGGTCTTAAAGTTGGCAGCTGTTCCGAATTTCAGCTGTTGTTTTGCAGTTTGAGCTGTTTTTTCCATGACCATCAGTCTAGCAATAGGGCTGTATTTGTTGTTGCTAGTAGGTTATATTTTTTTCCTAAAGATTTTATTTATTTATTTGACAGAGAGAGAGGGGGAGAGAGAGAGCGCACAAGCAGGAGTAGCTGTAGGCAGAGGGAGAGGCAGAGGGAGAAGCAGGTTCTCCACTGAGCAGGGAGCCCGATGCAGGACTCAGTCCCAGGACTCCAGGATCATGACCTGAGCCGAAGGCAGACGCTTAACCGATTGAGCCACCCAGGCGCCCCAGATGCTGGTTGGTTATGTTAAGCCACCTATGTAGGCCAGGCATTGATAGTTAATATTGGTGTTCCAGTGATATCTTCGTAATCACCTCTTTTCCTTTCTGGATTCTGAATTAATTGAGAAATAGATTCAGAGATTAGATGGGTATCCAAACATAACCTCTATGGTGAAAGCTGAGATAGTCTATGAGAAACTTGTGCTTTGTAATCTGCTTGTGGAGTGAGTGGATCTGCAGAGTAGACTTTCACCACCAGCCACATGGAAGCCCTCAGGGCCTGGCATTTATCAATCAGCGAAGACATTGCTAAATAGTTAGTGATCTGTAAATTACACATCTCAACAGCTTGGCTCGTCATATCTGTCTCTCCAGGACCTCTGTCAGTGGCTGTGTAGTCCTCAGCAAGATTTCTGAATCCTAGAATGCAGCTTTTACAGGAGAGTGGTAGTACTGTTCTGGACATGATATATAGGGTGGCTTACTGGGCTGAGTTTTCATCTAATTGAAAATTCCTAGGACTGTTTGTGACGATTAGGATTTTGTTATAGCTAGATTATTTGTACATATGAAAGACTCATGCATTTGCTAGTTCATGAGCTAATCAGTGAAGTCAGACTGTTAGTGTCCTTTCCATTATCACAGATTCAGTTTATTCATTTCCACATTTTACAGGTTGAATATAAGCTGGGATTCCAAGTAGATAATTTTGTGGCTATGGACATGCCCCAGGTCAACATTTCTGCTCAGGGGGAAGTTCCACGCACTTTATCAGGTGAGTCTGAAAGAGTTAACAGACTGTGTTCAATTGCATCCTTCATATCTCAAAAATAACAGTTTAATAATTGATAGGTAGTGTATCTTACTTGATAGGCTTTTAGACTTAAGATGTATAAGTACTTTGAAAAGTAATATTTGAAAATCCTGATTATTTGCACTGTGTTTTAAACCATTCCCTCTTTTCCATCCGTTCCAGAACTGTCTATGCTCACTTCTTCCTTGTCTCCTTTTCTGCATTGCTGGCTTTGGCCTCCACATGGGTCTCTGTGTCTGGTCTTGTTCCTCTTCGACTAATTCCCACACCATGGCCTGGATCATCACTGAACACTCGTATCCGACCAGATGACATCAGGCCCATCAGGGCCCCTACCCTTGTCAACTGAGCACACTGTAGACTCTCCCACCAGTGTGCTGTGCGTTTATCCTCTGCCCCTGCCCCCCTGTCTGCCCTGTCTCTGCATTTGCCCCAGCATTCCTGCGGCACCATACTACACGCAGTTTTGACATCCTTGCCTTTGCATGTGCCGGTCTGTGTATTTGGAACCACCTTTTCCTCTTCTCTGCTTATTAAACTCTTACTCATACTAAATATTCTTCAAGACTCAAAATCTGCACTGCCCTTTTCCTGCTTCCTTCTCTCCCTCCAGTTCTTATTAACTCTTTCTTCTGTTCTTCCTACCCTGTCGGATCTTGTAATTTGCCTATTTTTGAACTGATCACATTATCTTGTAATTCTTTGTGCTTGTCTCTCCTTGCTGGCCTATGGCTACCGTGAGGGCAGGAGCTGTCTTTTTCAGCTGTCTGCCCTTGGTGCCTAGCGCTGCATCTGCACAGAATAGTCACGTAGTACGTGGCTGACTAAATGATTTAAGTGTCATATATACCCCAGTTTAACTACTGTTGAGCCAACCTTTTGAGAAAGGCTCCTGAAGATTTGAGATTTTAAGAAATGCAAAGCAAACCTCTTTAAACTTGAAAGTGTAAGCCATGTACTTTCCACAGTATAGCCGTATCATGGACCTTATCCGTTGTTATCAGTGACACACATTAAGCTTTAGGAAAGTGTAGGGAGACTTGCTCATATTTATGGATCAGTTTCTGTTTAGATGATTAAAGCCAGTTTCTGTTTAGAAAGGTTTTTAAAAAAAATTCGTAGTTGATTAATTTATCAGGTTTATCAGTTTACAGGTTTATATTTAATCTCTTCATTAAGAGCAATACGCCATTGCACTTTGGTGGTAAATTGTCTTTCTTTTTTATCAAGTAATTGTTTCTGTTGCTGATGTGACTGGTAAGGTAGCAGGGTTTGCCTTATTTTGTAGATTTATTAGAATAAGGACTTATGAAACAAAGTGATCTGTTAAAAATCATGACCAAAGTTGAAAATAGTGATCTCTTCCTTTATGTCTTGGCTTGTTCTTTAATGCTAACTTTTATATCTATAACGAATGAAGAAATAATGTCTGAAGCTGTGTAGTCTGAAGGTTAAGTTCTCTGAAAATTTCTGTTTAGTATTATGTAAATGTGTTATTTTTAGTTTTATGCAACAAAAATAAAGAATTCTAAAATACTAGGTATGATGTTGATTTTTAGAAAAGTGAAATATCTTCTTTTTTGCTTTTTAAACAGTGTTTCGGGTCGAGCTTTCCTGTACTGGCAAAGTAGATTCTGAGGTTATGATACTAATGCAGCTCAACTTGACAGTAAATTCTTCAAAAAACTTTACAGTCTTAAACTTCAAACGAAGGAAAATGTGCTACAAAAGTAAGGAATTTATTTACCAAAGCGTGTGTTTTATATAGATGTGATAAGGTCAAAAATACATTTTGTTGTCTCTTTACAGATTTGTGACCAAATCTTGATGTTAGTTGCAAGTGAAAAAAGAAAGAGCACTGACAGATGAAATTCTGAGATAATCACCAGGTAGCTTATTGCCAGGAATCTCCCTCGGGCCCTGCGTTCTCAAAAATCTTTTATCAGGATTGCTAATTTTCCAGTAGGGATGTGAAATAGTACTCAAGTGGCTGGTCACATAATTGTGATAGGGGCCCCTGAGTTACTGAGTGTTCACTGTGTTTTCCTTATAGAGGTGCTGTTGCGTAGAAGCATTGCCTGGGGTCAGAAGGACTGGGCCTGAGATGGTTAAGTTTTAGTTTTTTCATTTGTAAACTGGGCGTAATAACCTGTTTCATAAGTTATTCTTTTTTATTTCTTTTAGATTAATTGAATCAAACCTAAATCTTAGAATACCATATGTGGGTACTTAACAGATGTTAGTAGCTTCAGTTTTGAATAATCGGTTACTCAAGAAATAACAGTGGCTATGAGAATTCCCAGCACATAGGCTGTAGATGAAAGAATTTTAGAGTTTCTCCTTAAAGGTCATCTAGTCCAGCCCAATTACTTTAAGTTGCACAGAGGTAAGGTGACCTAAATTTGCACGATCACTTAGGTTACTATCTAAGGGAAAGTAAAACCCTCTAAACTTATTGAGTGCCTACTGTGTGACAGGTGCTTTACTTCCATGGAACCTAGTTAATCGTTACAATGACCCTAGGCAGTGGTTCTCTCATTACCTCCATTTTCTCAGGAGGAAGCTGAGGCTCAGAGCATCTGACCAACTTGCCAAGGTCAGACAGCTAAGTGGTGCAGCTGGATGCAGACTCGAGCTCTTAGCTCCATTATTAAACTCTCTCTTAACACATTTCCTAATTGAAGTTAGCGCTGAGTGTTATGAAAGTACCTAAGGCCAGCAAGTGAGTTACAATGGCTGATGTCCAGATACATGCCAATAAAAAAGCTCTCCTGCACTGGAATGGGCATTTTTTAAATGGAAAGTTAGCAGGCACCTTTTAGCTTCAGTGTTTTGAGACATTTTTCAGTTCTAATATATCCAGTTATGTACCTACTTTCATGTAATTTTAAAGCCAAGGTGGACTTTAGAGTCTCTCTAGTTCAGTCTAGTCATTATATAATTGATATGAGGAGACGGGGCCCTAGAGTGACTGCTTGAGCTCATACAGCCAGTCAGTGAGGAGTATAGAAGGCCTGGTTCCTGATCCCTAGGGAGGGGGGGTATGACTGTACCATGGTGCTTCGCCTAATGTCAAAGGCAGGATGATGGCCAAATGTGATGTGATCTGTGGAGCCCACCACTTAGTAGCCACGAGGTGAAGGATCAGCCGACATTCAGAATGCTCCCATACTTTCTCCATTTTCTTTAATGTGGTACATGAAAATTAACATTAAAATACAGTTGGTGTAATTTTCTGCTCTGTTTTAGACTTAAGTTTAATATAGTCACCTCCTTTTCATTTGGTCATCATACTCTGGCCACCCCACTTATCCAGTTTATGACTCCTATTTAATATGTGATCCTAAGGGTTTTCTACCCTACTACATTTAAAAAATTGCAACAGAAAATATATCTGTACTATATTGAATGCTAATGGGTATTACTGGCAAGAAAATGTTCCTTTTTTATGTGAGGGTGGGGACTGCTTGATCAGGTAAGTTTCATTACTTAAGAACTCCTCAGAGCCTTTATACTTTGCTAATGTGAATTATGCACCTCCACAGAGGTTAAAATATGTTTTCCCCCAAACGTCTTAACCGTAGAAACCCTTTCTCATTGAGCATCCATAAGTAGTACCCATAGACTGGGGATTGGTGATTATAGTGATGATCATCAGAATAGTTAATGTAGCATTTATTATCTTGCAATAAATCCCTCGTTGCTTAATTCAGGCAGTGTTCTAATAGAACACAAAACTGTGTTAGAGAAAAACTCAAAAAACGTAATTAAAGTATTTAAGGATTTTCATGGAAAAGGAAGAATTTCTAAAGCGTCTTTTATCTTTTTTTTTAAATTCAGAACTTGAAGAAGTAAAAACTTCAGCCTTGGACAAAAACACTAGCAGAACTATTTGTAAGTGTTACTGTATGACCTTTCTCCATCACGAGGGAAGAGAAATGGCTGACTGCAGATGCGCATGATTGTGTGAAGCTCAGAGGCTTTATAGAGTCCAGTTGGTCAAAAGATACATGAGGCCTTGCTGTTTATTTCACTGATGTTTTGTAGATTGGTATATAGTCAGGTAAAATGATTAGAATACTGACATTTTTGTGAAGCAAAATTCATACGTATTTTATAGCAGATGATCTATAAGCAAGAATTTTTATCACATCATTTCGAATGGTTATAATTAAAGTATGAACATAAAAACATGGGTAAGATCCTCATCTCAATAGCAGAAGGTTAGAACATCTGACTTGCGACCTGGACCGGTTAACCCTCAGCTAATTGCACCCAGGTGAAAATGCAAGCTTAAGGATACTTAAAGATGCTTATTTAAACCTAGAGAGCAAAAACTCAAAGTAGATCTTTATTTTTTGGTAATGGTTGTGTTTAGGTGGTATAACTTTTAGACGTCTTTTTTCCTTTTCTGAAGTGGACACATCATTAAGTCTTACACTTCCTGAGATAGTTTTAATAGCACTATCTTAAAAGGATACTAGATTCTGTTCATAGAAGTAAACTGAAAAAAAGATTTGTGGTGGGGAGGAATTTCAAATATGCAGAAGTTGAGAGAATGCTCTGATGAACCTGCATGTGACCATTACCCTACTTTCAGTAATGATGGATGTTTTGCCAGGGTTGTTCCATTGATTTTCTCCTCCTTTTCTGGATGGGTAAGTGGGTGGGGGAGGAGTAGAATATTTTAAAGCACAATTCAGGCATCATATCATTTCATCCATAAATATTCCAGCATGGATTTCTTTTAAAAAAGGTAATTAAAGGCCGCCTGGGTGGCTCAGCCGGTTAAGCATCTGCCTTCAGCTCAGGTCCTGATCTCAGAGTCCTGGGATGGAATCCCGCATCGGGCTCCCTGCTCAGCAGGGAATCTGCTTCTCCCTCTGCCCCTCCCCCTGCTTGTGTGCTCTCTCTCTCAAATAAATAAATAAAATCTTTTTTTTTAAGGTAATTAAAAAAAATAACCCACAATCCCCAATGCCTATTTACTTGTATTTGATTTATCACATTTAACAAAATTAACAAAATTAATAATAATTCCTTAATAAATTCCAATAGCGGACAATCACCTGATTGTCTCAAAAATATCTTTTTAGTGTGTTGCCTCCACATCAGGATCCAAATGAAGTCCACACACTTATTTTGTTGACACATATTTTATATTAATCAGAAATCACCCACCCCCTCCTTATATTACTTTTCTGTTGATGAAATTGAGTAATTTATCCCATCGAATTTCTTGTGTCTGATCTTTGTGGTGCAGATATTTTTCTTTCTCCTATAAACTGGTAATTAGATTGTACTTGATTAGATTTAGGACCAGTTCTTGGCAAATAGAGTTCATGGATGGTAGTATGTGCTTCCTGTTTTATCTTTTTCTTACCTCAGGAGGCAAAGAGTATCTAGGTATCCCAAAGTAGACTTTTTTTTTTTAAGAGATTTTATTTTATTTATTTTAGAGGGAGAGAGAGTCTTAAGCAGACTCTGCACTGAGCGCAGAGCCTGACACAGGGCTCGAACTCACAACCCTGAGATCATGACCTGAGCCAAAACCAAGAGTCGAACACTTAACTGACTGAGCCACTGGCAGGTGCCCTGCAAAGTAGGCCGTTTTTTGAGGGTAAAATAATACACGTTAACTACTCTTTTAGAATATTTCATTTGGATTTATCTCTAAGAAGAAAGAAAAACTATTTAAAAAAAAAATCACTGCTCCCCAAATTTACTTTGAAAGTTCTGGTGACTTTACCCATTTCTTTTATGCTAGTAGGATGTTATTTCACACAGAGAGACTAGAATATTGCATATTCTTGGTCTCTGGCTGTCTTTGCTTCAGTATCTCTCTCCTTCCCTCCCTTTCTGTCCATTCAGCATCTCTTGAGAGTCAGTGATGTGCCAGGTGGTACAATTAAAGCAGAGGATTAAACTGAGCAAAACAGACCCTGCTCTTAAGGGCTTATACTGTAGTGGATGAGATGGACAAGGCACTAACGCAATCATAATAACATAGTGTGGCAAGCTGTGATAAGGCAAGTGCGAGGTGCTTTGGGAACCCTGCGGAGGGGCATATAATCTCCGAGGGAGTGAGGGACAGCTTCCTGAGGAAAGGTGGCATCTCGTCTGAGACTTGAAGGGTTGACCAGGTGGTGGCAGGTGAAATGTCAAAATGAGGGAATGGGAGCCGTGCATACACAAGCCTGGAATTTGGAGGTAAACAAGCAGCATACATTTGGGGGGGGTGGTGGTATCTGCCCAGCAGTATCCTCTTCTCTGCCCCGTGTGTGCTTGGATAGGTACTGCCCGCACCAGCCTTTGGGACCTCCCTTTTCTGCCTCTCCCAAGATTGAACAATCCGTGGCATCCTTGAGGAAAGTCAGGCCTTCATTTAGGCTGTGTAAAGTGTAGCTGCCCTAGAAGCTGTTTGGTCTCTTTGCTTTAATCTATTCTTATTTATTGTTTGTTGATTCAGTTTAAATTTTAGAAAGCAGTGTTACACGTTTTTGAAAGCTATAGCTTTTATCTTTTGTCCTTACCTATCCCCAGAACTCCACATTTGTATTTCTGTCAACTTTGACCTCTCCGTGTAGATGTGTACTGGGTACTCAACAAAACTCTTGATTATCTCTCTTCCCCCAACCTGCCTTTTCCCCCCAATCTTTGTAAAGGTACCATTATCCACCTAATTCTTTAAGCCAAAGTTTTGATTCCTCTTTTTCTTTTTAACCCCAATATCATTCATTAGCAGGGTCTGTTGACTGTGCTTTCAGTCTATTAATTTATCTTCAGTAACACTCTTGCCCTCACCACTACTGTCTCTTTTTTGGACTACCGTAGTAACTTTCTAACTCGTTCCCTGCCCTTGTTCTTGCTCATTCCGCAAACCATTCTTTACACAGTGTGCAGTTAGCTTGGTTTTTTTCTTTTTCTTTTCTTTTTTTTTTTTTTTTTTAAGATTTTATTTATTTATTTGACAGAGAGAGACAGGCAGCGAGAGAGGGAACACAAGCAGGGGGAGTGGGAGAGGAAGAAACAGGCTCATAGCGGAGGAGCCTGATGCGGGGCTCGATCCCAGAACGCCGGGATCACGCCCTGAGCCGAAGGCAGTTGCTTAATGACTGAGCCACCCAGGTGCCCCAGCTTGGTTTTTTTTTTTTTTCAAGTCTCATTGTGTGTATCATTCCTTCGCTTAATAACGATTTCCTGTCTTATGTAGGGTAAAACCCAGATTCCTTAGGTTTTATTCAATAGAATTATGATGTGAGTACTCATCATCAAAACTTACTTGATGCCTTGGTTACACCAGTTCTGCTTCTAATTCTCTGTCCTCTCCTGTGCTGGATCAGATCACATGTATCTCTGTCTCTCTGCATCTCTTCCTCAGTTTGTGTGTGTGTGTGTGTGTGTGTCTGTCTGTCTTTGAGTTATTTCCCCCATTGCCAAAGTTTGCTTTCTCTTTCCCTCTCTGTTTTGAATAATACAAAGTTGAACACTATTTCATGAGTGGGGTCTTACTATCCTGCCCTTATCTTTGAAAATAAATAAGCAAAATCATCTGTTACTCTTATAAGAGAAAAAGACCAAAATTTTATTGTTTTTTTAAAATGTGTGGGTCACTCTGTTGTATATTCCTTCTGTGAGTCAGTGGTTGGCAAAAAGATGTCTGATCTTTCCACTCTAGATGTCACCGTTGAAGAGATATGAAGGGTATATAGATCTGTGCTGTCCATTATGGTGACTGCTAGTCACATGTGACTTTTTAACTTTAAAGTAACTAAAATGAAATAAAATTAAAACTTCAGTTCCTCAGTAGTACTGGCTACATTTCAAGGGCTTCGTAGCCACCGGTGACCAGTGGCTGTTGTATTGGATAGCATTTCCATCACTGCAGAGAGTTCTGTTGGACAGCGCTGCCAATCATACATGTAAAACTTGGGACTTTTGTACTCATTAATGAAAAGCTTTGTTTAAAACCCTTTTTAAAAACTCCTTCAACAACACTAAAAAAGTTTTAAAAATTGTGAGAACTTATATCAACACACCACCGGTAACTGATCTTACCAAGGAGTGGGCACATGAAATGAAAAATTTTTTTTTTTTTTACAAAGAACAGGATACTCATTGTTTATATTGGGTCATAGAGCAATTGATAATATTTGTTTAAAAAGCTTAATGTGCTTTTCGTTTTTATTTCAGATGATCCTGTACACGCAGCTCCAACTACTTCTACACGTGTGTTTTATATCAGCGTGGGGGTTTGCTGTGCAGTAATATTTCTTGTAGCAATAATATTAGCTGTTTTGCACCTTCATAGTATGAAAAGAATTGAACTGGATGACAGGTATTCTACCTATTTTGGGAAAGGAAAAAATTAAAGCGGGTATTTGCATTTACATAGGAGCCCACACACGCGCATGCATTTGTGGTGCACAGGGGAAGGAGGGCGGATGATCAGGTCTTGCCAGAAGAAATACTGCTGTCTTTGTGATTCCTGTCATTGTGTTTTTCTGAGACTATTTAAAAACTTTTTTTGAAGACAGAAATTATAGTTTATTAGTTGCTGGGTAAGAAGTGAGGATCACATTTTTGTTCCCATCCCTTTAACGTGACTCTATTCCAGACTCCTAGTACTTTTTTAAGATAGCCCTGTTTCTTCCTCCCAGTTCATCCTTCTAACGTTATGCATCCATCCAGTAAATGTTTATGGAGAACCTGCTGTGATTTAAACCGTTGGTTCTCACCCTGGTTGCACTTTATAGTCGTGGGTGAGCTTTTAAAACAAAGGTCCCACCTTCCAGAGATTCTGATGTATTTGGTCTGAGGTGGTGTTGGGGCACCAGTATTTTTCTTAAAGCTTCCTGGATGGTTCTAATGTGTACCCTTGGAGATACGCTGGGTTAAATAATGTTAAGTGCTGGGAATATAAAAAAAATTGATGATGATATACCTTATAGCTTCAAGTATTCCTCTTTGACATTAATCTATAATTATAAGTTTATAAATTTGATGATTATGATTTGTGTAGTACAGTGTGAGAATAGAAAAGGTGCTTGTCCCAGCCTGGGTGGATCAGAGATGACAGAGAAGACTTTATAGCCAGGATAGGGTGAGAGGTAAAGATGGAATGACAGCTTTATTTTCCCAGTGCATAATTCTTATTTTCCTCCTCATGATTCCCATTTGGTGATTGAAAGATTTCCAGCTTCATGACTTGGCTTTCAAAGCCCTCCTTTATGTGGAGAGGTAATTCCCATACTCGTTGAACTTTCCTTTCTTTCTTACTGTACCCCTACTTATGCTGTAGTCATATGATTATGTGTTCCACACTTTGGCCCTATATTTTGCCCTTTAGGACTTTAGTTCGTGTGTTCCTTTTGCCCACAGGGGTCCCTGCATTTTCCACCAGTCCACACCTGTTCCTTCTTCAGCTTTCAACTCCCCATTGCCATTTCTTTCATGAAGTCTTTTCTAAGCCTCCCAACTGCCCTTTCTCCCTCCTCTGTTTCTCTCTCTCCTGCCTCTCCTTCTCCCTGTCTCCCTCTCTGTCTTTCCTTGGTAGCAGTTACTGTACTTTTTTCTCCTGTAATTTTTTGTGTACTTGTCTCTCCCACTAGACTGTAAGCTTTGTCCTATTAGGGAGCATATGTCTGACTCAGTGCTGAATCCCCAGGCCGACACAGTGTCATACACACAGTGGATAGGCATATTGGTGGCATAAACAAAACACAAGGGGACAGGGAACTGGTTGGATTCAATACCTGCCCCTAACTACTCTCTGTCCCCTCTGTTTTACTTGCTTTATCCGAGTAGAGAAGGAAGAGGAAGGAGGTAAGAATGAGAAGAGAAATACATAGGTGACGTGTTGCACAGTAGGTTTTGTGTATATGGTGTGGTGGTGAAGTTAGAATTGGGGTTTACAGAAGAAGAAATGGCATTTGGAAGCTTCTGAGTGGGAAGTAAGGTAGCAGGAACTTTTAGATAGGACTTTGAGTTAGAGTTTAGGGAGCCACTGAGGAGCATGGCATTTAGGAGTCTTGATACACACATTTTCCTTGAATGCTTACATGTGTGCTAGGGCTTTGAACACACAGTGACCAGAGTTATGCAAAAGCTGTCAGATTATGGGGCATATACCTCAGCCTGCTGAAATAATCAGTTACCACTCATGTATTGGGTGTTCCAGTTCTTTCTGTTTTCAGGCAAAGGTTTCCAGACATTGTCTGAATAAAAGCAACTTATTGCTTGTTTTCAGAGTGTAACCTAGTGGTTAAGACCATAGACTCTGGAGCCAAAGTATCTCTGAATTCTGGCTGTTCTACTTAACAAACTTTATGACTAGTAACGTACTCAACGTCTTTGAAGGCTTTTCACAAATTCTGAGGTGGTACAGGAGTGCCACCTACTGTTCAGTTACTGGAAAGAAACAACCAGTAAATAATTTTGAGTCTGGCCATTTATTTAACCGTCAGGGTATGTTGGTTGCAGGTATTGTATAAGTAGTAGTTCCACTTACTCTATACAACTGGAACCTCACAAAAATCCTGGGAGGTAGCTTTGCTTAATCCCATTTTATGGGTAAGTAAATTGAGGTCCTTTATTTTCCCCTCTTTGGGGATGGTAATGTTTCTCTTCCCTCCTCTGGACTTTTAACAACATTGATTTTAGTCTGATCTTGGAGTAGTACTTAGAACTCCAAAAACAGGTGCTCTGTGGTTACCCACCGAAAAGACAGAAGTACAAGCTTGAGAGGTATTAATTTGTAGTAATCTTGAGTACAGGGTTAGCAGTTACTTGAGCCTGCCACCTTCTGGATCTCCCATATTATTTAAAGGATGTGGTGTAATGGAATGCTTCAAGTACTAGAGAATTCCGAAAAGTTCCATAAATTCTAAAAAGGTGGGATTGAGGAAGAAGGAAAATGTATGTGATTCAGTAAATGATATGATACCCCTTCCCAAGCCTTGAGCATGTTGGTATATTTGATTTGCTTTGATATTCCTCATTTGATAGATGCCATTTGATTTTGGACCATTAGTGAAATAGGTCTGTCATTCTACTCCTTTTTTAAAAAGCAATCTAAGTAAATGGCATGGGCTCTTTTTCTAAGAGATGACCCATGTGTCCCTAACATGTCTTTGTGTGAGGTTCAGGACTGCTATCTATGGTGTCTGAGGACTAATACCTGCATTTCTGAATGACTGATAACATGAACCTGCTTGAGATTGTAGAGATAGAAAAGAAAAATACCTCTGCATTATGAGATTAAAATTTCAACATGGGATGCTTGTGATGGACATCCATGCATTATTGTGATTGCCATGAGGATTTCAAGCTGGTTATAATGGCTGCATGCATTTTTGTATATATAGAAAAAGGAAATTCCTCATTGAAGCTCACTTACCAGTTATTTCTCTCTTAAAAATTGTTTGCAGCATCAGTGCCAGCAGTAGTTCCCAAGGGCTGTCTCAGCCATCTACCCAGACGACTCAATATCTGAGAGCCGACACACCCAACAATGCAACTCCTATCACCAGTAAGAGTTAATTTAATTCTAAAGATGATTTACTGAAGTTGTCTGTGGTCTGTCTGCCAGTGGTGCCTGTGTGCTTAGTTATTTGTGGGGCATGTGTACCATCCTATACATAGTATCTAACGTGCACAGAGTTAGGCTTGATTTTCAACCTCTGCTTTCTAGAGCATTGAGTGAAATATTCTAAAATTGGAGTAGTAAAAATAATTTTTAAAAAATTTAAGTTTAATTGCTGGAATTAATTTTGGGGGAGATTGCCATAGATTAATTATTTCAAAAAGAATACTGAATCACTTATATAGAAATTCAGAAGGAATATTTTAGGTAGTTAGATAAAATAAGCCATTGAGCTGTATGAAAACCGTCTTAGATTTTAATGAATTGTTTGATAATCTTAAGGACTGTGGACTTTACTTTTTTTTTTTTAAAGATTTTATTTGTTTGAGAGAGAGAGAGAGAGAGCACTTGGCGGGGAGGGAGGCGCAGAGGGGTCAGGAGAGGGACAAGCAGACTCTGTGCCTCTGCACTGAGTGCAGAGCCAGTCCCAGGACCCTGAGATCATGACCTGAGCTGAAACCAAAAGTCCAATGCTTAACCAACTGAGCCAGCCAGGCACATTGTTTTTTAATCATGATAGGAAGCTAGCTGCCATTAGAATTGCAAACATGGAATCTGATTTCCTTTTTCTTTAAACAGGATTTTGATGAAAGTTTTTATACTGTAACATATTGATGTTGGGGAAAATAATCATTCTTAGAATATAATTTAGATATAATGAGGAATCGGTCTCCACACAAATAAGAAACAACATAATCATCAGGATAAACAGTAGACCACAAATCAGGCTCAATTCAGTAGTACTATTGGTTAATTAGGTTCTTACAGGCCTGTCGTGGTCTTTCAATACTGTTTCCCATTAAAAAGAACTAGGATTCTTTAGGGAAGTGGATGATTTCAGAACTGCATAAGGAATGGACAAGATAAACTGGGACATGTTGAAATGGGACATTTGAGCAACAAAAAGAATGACTACAGTGAATTGAAACATTGAGTATCTGAAAAGCCATGAGTTTGTAAATTTTTTGAAAATGTTGATCACACATGAGAGGTAACTAAGGTACAAATAATGCCTCATTCTGATGACTGGCTGTATGAACTGTGTTTCATATTTCAGCAGTTTCAGAGTAACCATTTAGTGCTGGTTGGTGAGGGAAAATGCTTCTTTACAGAAGAATCCTACCTAATAAATGTGGAAGGAGTGATAGAATTAGAAAATCATATTTGCAACCTCTGTTAAAATATTTGATTCAGGAAAAGGTCATCAATGTTTAAAACTTTGTGAACAAAGGGAAATGGGATCATTTGAGGGATCAGACTGTCACAGCCTGACTCCACTAATGAAACTTTGCATCACTAACAGGACAACTAGATATTTTGTACTCCCCACATGTGATATACCACCCATGGAGTATTTTTGTCTCCCCTCCCCACTCCAAGAGTTAACCTGGACCTGATTACAGGTGTGGAACTGACTGGCAGTTTACAAGAAATATAGGGATAGAGGAACAAGTTAAATGATACTGGAAGAAGCAGATGCCAGATATTCTCCAGGATAACTGAGCTGGTTTCTTTAATAGGAGTGTCAAGAAAAAGAAAAGGGGGAAGAGGGAATGCTCAACATTAAATGAAATTTAAAAGAAATCATGACAGTAGTTATCACTGCCAGTGAAAGAAAGAATTATATGCCCTTCAGAAGATATAATTATGAAAAAAGTTCAAGTTATTCAGAAGAAACACATCATTGCTTTTAATGTTTAGACGTTAAGCTTTGCTCATTAGTCAATTGATTGTGACCATAACGTTGAAGAAGTAGAGATTCGATTATTATATGCTAAAAGCAAAATACTTTTTAAAAGTCAGTCGAAATTATTTATTAAAAATATTTTTGGTTACTATTGATAAGAAATGCACTTGTTTTTATGGACATTATCTTAAGGAGATAGATGGTTCATATATTATGTATGGTAAAAACACTTCTAAAAAATACAGTGGAAATTCATTTGTGTATAAATAAAAAAGACAAATGAGTAAAAAAATATTTGAAGACATAATGGCCAAGAATTTTCCAAAATAACAAAACACAACAGACCACAGATCCAAGAAACTCCTAAGAACTCCAGGTAGGATTAAACATATATAAATACAGACACCTACACACCTGTGTATATCCTGTTCAGACTGCTGATGAGTGGAATCAGGTGTTGTCAGCCTAATCTTTTGGTCACAGAGCTCCCAAGCCTATCATCTAGATCTTGTAGCAGCCGTCGGTGACTGTCATCTAGGTCTGCTAGCTCTTCAGGGAGTCTTCTTCCCATGTGTTTACCGAAGCACATAAATCTTAGAGATACCATTCCAGCTTTTACTTGTTGACACTGAATCCTTCTCTTATTCTAATATTTTTTTCTTGGAATGGAAAGTTTAAGTTATGGCCAGGTAATTTTGTTCTTGCTGCCATCGTAGTAAGAATGGGAAATACGGGAGCTGAAAAACAGATGTATCTCACAGTGATATGACTAGGCTTTATAAAACAAGATTGATGAAATTGATCAGATGTCTTGTTAGAAAAGATAGTTTTACAAACACCCCTTCATTCGAAAAGTTTTTTTGTCAGGAGACTTTATTAGAAAATCTTTGGAAAAAAACAGTCCACGAAAGGGATTAAATTAAATACTGTGAGTCAAAGCTTATTTCATTTGGCTGAAAGGCAATTGATGTGGTGGTAATGGTAATATTCATTTTAGTGTTTCTTTTTAATTACTTATTTTAAGATTTTGGGGTAGGTGTAAAGTGTTTCTTTAAAATTTAGTATGACCTTTATAAGCAATTTTTCCCTGTTCATGTGCATGCCTTTTTCCTTTATGATTCTTAGATTTATTTATTCCTGTGACTTGAGTCCTGAGGTGTTGACTGAATTAGTTGACCCTGATGGCATAGTAAGGGTATTTATATTTCTTGGTCTGGCTTTGTTGGCTCCTCAGGTTATCCTACCTTGCGGATAGAGAAGAATGACCTGAGAAGTGTCACTCTTTTGGAGGCCAAAGCTAAGGTCAAGGATATAGCAATATCCAGGGAGAGGATAACTTTAAAAGATGTACTCCAAGAAGGTATGTATTATCTTAAAATCAGTTTCTCAAGGAAGATTTAATGTTAGCACCATAAAATATTTTTTATTTCAAATTTTAAGAATTTCATCTCTTTGTGTCTAGGGATAGATAGAAGTGCACAATTTATTTCCTTTATAAAACTGATTTTCATTTTCTCTTTTTTTAGCTCTTTAATTTTTCTTAATACAGCTTTGGCATAATTCTTAATTTTCAAGTACATTAAAGCGTATATCATATATTAGCGTTTGTTGCCTTTAAATGTATTTTCGTTCTTGTTTAAAGATGATATCACCACCTAGCAAGCCCGTTTGCTGTGACAGATAATATGGGGACTCTAGCAGGCAGAGCAAGCATGGGCTTTGGAATTACATTGCTTTTAATGTTTAGACTGGGATTGGAATTACAACTTCCAATCCCAGTCTCACGATTTATCACCTGTGTGACCTTGGAGAAATCATTTCATGTCTTCCACATCTAATTTCCTCTTCTGTGAATTGGGACTACACTGTCTGTTCTTGAACTGGTTGTGAAGATCAGATGAAATGATGTACATTAAGTGAACTAACACACAATAGATATTTTATGGATATTATCCTTTCCTTCCCCACTTGTTGGTCCTTGTTTTCTTTCTTGAGTTTTAGGGTATTAATTGGGGAGATGCTGACAGAAGAATATAGAAATTAATAATAAAGTACTTCATTGAGCCCCTCAGGTTCTCAGCAGAGATTCTCAATAGGGAATTACCTTTTTCTTTCCCCCTTTCACAATCCAGTTTGGAATGTCTTGAATACAGATAAGTCATTCTGAATTCATCTCTTGGTTGAGTTGCTTTTAGGTCAATCACAGCTAAGAGAGAGGTTTGAACTACCCCCAGTGACAAATAGTAATTAAAATTAGAAGCAAATTTTGGGGGTCTGTTTTTGTATGAGGGGAATCCATTTTTCTCCTTTGTTATTATTCTGAAGCTAAGCCTAGAAACTCATAAATGCCTCCACGGGTACCCCATTACTGAGTTCCAGTATTCCTGGCTATATCTTTAGTTTATTTAGGATAATTCAGAAAGAATTCTCATATACTTAGTTTAAATATGGCATTTCTAAAAGCACGTTAAAATATTTCTTAGTTACAAAGAATTTTTTTTTCTTTAAAAATTTATTATTTTTTTTAAAGATCTTTATTTATTTGAGAGAGAGAGAGGGAGAGGGAGGGAGAAAGAAAGCCTGAGCAGGAGGGAGGGGCAGAGGGAGAGAGACAAGCAGACTCCCTGCTGAGCAGGGAGCCCAATGCAGGGGATGATTAATGATCTCATTAATTATTATTTTTCCTTTAGGTACTTTTGGGCGTATTTTCCATGGGATTTTAGTAGATGAAAAAGATCCAAATAAAGAAAAACAAGCATTTGTAAAAACAGTTAAAGGTAGGATTTTTTCCCATACTTTTCTAAAATGCTTTCCTGAGGTGGATCATGTCAGTGAAATTCTGTCTCAAATTCTCAGTCTGTGCCAGACCTTTAAATCAGTCCATGTTAATTTAGCTCATATGAGATTAACTTTTGAGGAAATTTGGGCTGTTCTCATAAGGTATAGAAAATAGAGGTCTAATAATTTAAGACGTTAAAACACTAGGTATTACCCAGGTTTGTAGTTAAACTACATCCATTTGACTTCGTTGTTGCTCTGTCTAATCTTGTGTTTTTCTTAGGTAAAAATTTTGTTTTTTCTCTCTTAAAAACATTGTTATTAGTTTTTCTTCCTTTCATCCTTCCCACTCCCAATACTGCAGTCTATAAAGAATAAAATGACCCCCAGACTCAAAGTACTTTATGTGAATAGCCTTGTTCACTATCCTCCCACTCCCCCTGCCTTTCTTCTACTATTTTGTATAATGCTGCAGAAATTATCCACGTGCGTATGTCTACTTCTTGGCTTAGTTTTATACGTATAGCTGTAGTTGGCATCGCTGCCCCAAGAGGTGTTTACATTTAAAATATTGATAGATATTGTCTGATTCTTTGCTAAAGGGTAGCACTATTTTAGGTTACCATGAACAGAATACCGATATTCACATAATCTGCTTTTGGAGAAATTTGATGCTTAATTTTTCACTTTATAATTGGTATTTATAAAACCTTAAACCTTAGTTAAATCTGTTTGGTCATTTTAAGAGAAAGAAAAATGTGGTAGTGTATAGGGTGCCTAATGTCTGACAGTGTCTGATATAGACTGAGATGACAAGATGTTAATTTTGAAAAAAAAAAATTTAGCATTTTAGTGCAGAAATAGAGGGAAAAATTAAATTCAGTTTTATACATAGGAGGTGACAATTTTATGAAGTTTTCAAAGTTAATGTATTAGAACTTATGTTTCTAAATCTTCTTAAATGAATTCATGGAAAGTATGAAGGATTTATGTTTACTGTTTCTAAAAGCTGTACCAACCTAAAAAAAAAATGTGGAATTTGATTTGTTTTAATTTAGCAAAATTGCTTGTTTAATGATCCTGCAAGTACATACACAGACACACAAACACACACACACATTTTATGTTTTCTAAACAAGTGGTTTAACTTACTGTACTATCATTCAGTATGTATTTTATCTACCTATCTCTCCTAGCCCAAAAGCATTTCTAAAGGGTAATATTTAAGTTAGGTCCGTTAGATTTTCTGACTAGTTTTGAAGGATATTTTACATATTACTCTCTGTAAATGTAAAATTTGAACCCTAAGTTTAATAACTGTTGACTTTTGTTACATTTTCTCCATTTTTAAGGAAATATTTCTCTAATTTTAATATTTCTTCTGGAGTTTATACATAACCTGTGGGCAGTTTACAACTGGGCTGTTACTAATTTGTTCTGAATGAATCTTGAATTAGCAAAAGGGCTTTCTATATAGAATTGGATTGATTTGGGGTTGGAAGCGGGGAAGAAAGGAAATAATAGTGATAAGAAAACACAATGCAGATACTGGGACTGTTTCACAAGATAAGATTTCTCCCTCCGGATGCGCTTGAAATTGTAGTCACTTGGTTGTTTCTACGTTTTACCACTGTAATTATAATGTTCCTTCTGAGCTTGCCGGAAACAAGAGAAAGCACAGTGAGTCCTTAGCCAAGATGTGGTCATGGTTTGCATGAAAAACAAAGAGGAAGTGCGTTGACCACAGTCCTTGCCTCAAAATTATTAGATAACTCCACTTGATTGTGTATCTCTGAGATTTACTCTTTTGGAATGTTATTATTTTTTTAATTGAAGCTGTGTAGAGCTGACCAAGTTCTTTCACAAATCCGTATGCTTTGTTACATGCCAAACAATTAGAAGTGCAGCTTAAAATGTAAGAAGTAAGTTTTTAAAAGATTATTGCCCTTTGCCTTTAGTCATAAGCAAGAAATTGCATTTTGGCTTCTTAAAAAATTCATAAATTTGCACAGAGACTTAACGGACATTCTAATATAAATTTACAGAGATTGAAATTAGGAATCTGAATTTCACACAATAAATATTGTGAAATTGAATTCCATAGAATTAATTAATTTGAGGTTATTGGTGTTAGGGTCTTGTTTTGTTTTATAGCTGCTAATATTTTACAATTTAGAAATAAGTTTTATCATTTTGTTTTTTCTTGTAATTTTTTGGAATGTAAGTATTTTAGAGTATTTTTTTTTAAATGTATACATCTTAAAATAGACTTTCCAGTATTTAAAATTAAAAGACTTGGACTAGATTGGGAAAGGAATCCAGGAAAATGAGTTTTTCTTCCCAAATGGATAAAATTATTTTTTCCCCAACTCTCAAAGTGTCCCTTGTTTGATAGAGTATGCTTATTAAAGTTAGGAATTTGAAAATTATTAAGTATAAAATGACATGCCCTGAAAAATTAACTTCTACTTGGGTCGTCATACCCTTGACAGGAAAGTAAACAATTACTAACCAGGTGCAGACCTCCAACTGTTATTCATTTACAATCTGAAAAAGACCGTGCTGATCCCCAAGTTGTCCTGGCCATAATTTAATTAAAATTTATTTAGATTACATAGAAATAAAGGCACATTCTGCCATTCCTAGATGATCCTAAATTTTGAGCAGTTTTTAGACAACTAGAGTTTATTCCAGCAGTCATTGGTGTGAAGCACCTTTTCCAAAGAAGTACCAGGTGTTTCATGTTCTTGGCTATTTTTCCCCCCATTTTACATTCCTACAAAGTTTTTAAACTAAGTGAAACTCTCTGGAAAAGTGGAAACAACTAGCAAGTGTGGAAGAGGGAGTGATTCTGGTTAGTTTTAGAAGAAAATGAAGTTGTGATTTCTTAGCTTTGACAGCTCTACTTTTAAGGAGCGAATGTGACACAGACTCATAGTGCCTGAGTTCTGTGTTCTGGATTTTACTCTTGGTTCGGTATTTTACTAGGTAGAGCAGACATTTGGATCCTGTTTTTGCCAATCTTTCTTTTTCTCTCTCTCGTTGTATTGATCCGAAACTTTATAAATTATTACTACTATTTTTACTGTTAATATATAAATTAGTCTTTTTCTTTATATAGATCAAGCTTCTGAAATTCAGGTGACAATGATGCTCACTGAGAGTTGTAAGCTACGAGGCCTTCATCACAGGTGAGAGAAGAAACCACCCAGCATTGAAGTGTTAAGCGTGGTAACATCGTGTGCTACATTTTTATGTTAAGAATTTTGTGGTATGTTCTGAATTGAAAGCTTTTTGGAATAGCTTTTTTTTTTTTTTAGAATATTAAAGTGAAATGCATGCCTAGTGCACAAAATTTAAAAATGCAATAAAGTATAAAGAAGAAAATAAAGCAGAGTATATAAGTCCACATCTGAATAAACATAGCTAAACTTTCAGGAGAGTTTTTACATATTTGTGTGCATATTTTCCTTTATAAAATAGATTAGTGATATATATATATATACACACACACACACACACACATATATACACACACACATACACATATGCTAAAAAATATCCGCTGTGAAATTTTTTAACAAAGAATACCAAAGACAAGCATAATGAACACCTGTAATCCCATCTCCTAAACTCAGTGATAGTTAACATTTTGCCCTTTTTGTTTGGTGTATGTGTATATGTCTCTTATTTATCCAGATGATATATAGATATTTATGAGTGTAGAAATATTTTAAAGTACACTGGCTATCTCAACACTTTCAATTCATTTCCAGCATGCAATTCCACCCCCCCAATGAGGATGTTTCCTTAAATAATTGTAACACCATTATTATCTTAAATAAGGTTAACAGGCTCTTTGCTATAACAAAACAATGTACCTAACTCTTCATATAAGTAACTATGAATTCATGTCCACGTTTAAAAAAGATATGTAGCAGCTCATTGAATGGATGTACTGTGTTTTATTTAACCAGTGTCTTGTTGTTAGGTCATTGTATGATTTAAAAAAAAATACTTATAGTTCTATATAAGACCTTTTTTTTTTTTTAAAGCTTGATTATCAGTCCTCTTCACAGAGCTATAACGAAAGCTTCTACCTTCTGAGACAAAAAGGGCTTAAATATAGTATGCACTGTGCAGCAGTATCAGTATTGGGGCAAGGTTTTTTATTTTATTTTATTTTTTTAAACAGCATGTAAAGTCAGCTTTGTTTGTATGCCTCTTGCAGATTTGGTTGTGTGTGTTTACAAAAATGGGACAGTGACCATCCCTGTTGGAAGATATTTATGGACTTCTGGGGGAAGAAACACATGAAAGAGATGCATGCAAAAGGCAGCATGCATTTTAATTTCTGGGTACTTTGAGCAGTTATTTGGGTTCTGCCAAAAAATAAGATGACTATATAGAGTTTTATTTTTGAATGTCATTTATACTTTGGGTCATATTTGAAAGAATTTGAGAACCTAAACAGAAGGCAGCAGTATATCAATATCAATATTGATTGAATCAATAAAATGGTAATGAAAATCAAACTGAGTTTTATGGCATTGTGATGGTGGAAGAGAAAACAAATAAGCCAACAATAAAGATACAAATATTTTTGCTGTGATTGAACATAAGAGATGTTTATCTCTTAGCTTCTGGGCAGCCAAGCTTGAGGAACCATTAAAAGTTGATAAATCTCAGTATTAGAAGAGAAAGAAACATAAATGTTCCTTGGGGGAGGAAAACGGTTTTCTAGTTTCAAATTCTGAGGCAGCTGCCCATTAAGCTTATCATACACTTGGGGCATTGATTAATACAACGGACAGATAAACTTTGTAGTTTCACTGAGTATAAAAAATCCCAGGGACCTTTGAAAGAATTGAACATACAGTACTGAGGGACTGAAGATGTCCCATTGAAGGGTTTAAGTCAAGTGGTTGAAGAATGTTATCTTCCATTGGCCTGATTCAGTCCAAGTGTAGAACTTACTTACAGAGGAATGGATGGATAGCTCATTCGTGAGACTGTGTTTTCCAAAAAACACATTTTGTTTCCTCTGAGTAACAAAACAAGAATTGGGTAATGGTCATTTGAAAATGTCCTTCTTGGCAATATTGGAAGTGCTTGATGTTCTCTTCTACTTGTAGTTTGGCTCCCCATTGGCTCAAAGTTGCCTTATGGCCACCTTCTTAACACTGAGCGCCTCCCAGCTCTCAACTCTGCAAGCACACTGGGCAAGACTGAGAACCGTATACAGTTCTTGTCTCATGTCCCCACAAAACCTTCCCTTCCTCTGCCTTGTTCTTATCTACAGCACCAGTTTCGGCTCTCATCCACTCTTCATCTAGGTCCCAAATCTTCTTCTCTATCTTCCTTTCCTTTATAAAATGGGCAGAATGAAGACTAGCCATTTGTACTTTAAAACATGTTCATTCAGCTTGTTACCTCTTCTGGAGGGCTTTTAATGATTTCATCTCAAACAGCACTAAAATAACCTTTAACTCTGCTCAGTGAATTTCAGACATGAGTAGAGGAGCAGAGGAGTAATTTTGGGGAGGGGGGTTTTGAGAGATCAGTACCTCTTCACAGTACTTCTAAAATCATGGTGTGCTCAGTTAAACCTGAATGCAGACCTGTTGTAGTCATTTTAGTGTGCATGCGACTTGGTATGAAAAGAGGCTCAGTCACTTCCCATGTCTTCCTTCTTGCTCTCCTGGGACGGCATATCCAGTGGTTCAGGGGAAAGCACAAGGGTTTCTGGAATCAGATGAAGCTTTGAATTTTTTTTCTCCATGCACTTGCTGTTTGTCCTTGACAGATCACCTAACCTCTGGGTACAGGTTTCCTCACAAAGTGGGACTAATCATCACTGGCACTGTTAGACTGTAATGCAAGCTGAAGCTGTACTAAAAAGATGTAGGTTTACTCATTTCTGAGTCCTCATTTTCCAGCTCTTTGGGGTCAGTGCTTTTCTTTTTAGTAACTCCTGTGCCGCATGAAGGGAGCCCATAGCTTTCACCTGTGTACTGTTGGGCCAGAATTGTGTGACTGTGGTTTTAAAAGAGGCACATGCCCAATTGAGACAATGTAGAAAATCCAGAAAAGGCAAGGTAGCAAACAAGGTAGAAATGATCAAAGACAACAACTTTTAATTCTTGTCATATTTTTGTGCAGAGTTTTATTATTTTTTTTCTATGTTTGGAATTATCCTGCAAACTTATGTAAATGTATCTTGCTTTCCTATAAGGTAAACATTTACTCCTCTTAACATCTCTTTGTGACCATTTAATTGTTATATACTATCCTACTATTTGGGTGTACTCTTTCCTTACATTTGCACATTGAAGTTGTTTGCAACTTTGTGTGATTAATATTGCATTAACTATCCTTGTTCATGTAGCTTTTTGATGTTTAATATTATTTCCTTATTAAGTATCCTTAGAGGCAGAATTTGCTAAGTTAAGGAATAGGAATGTTTTTAAGGCTATGTTACTTGCATTGTCAAATATTTATTAAATGCTTATTTTCTGTGGCACAGAATACAGGGCATTGGGTGTAAAAATAAGAGTTCATATTAGTTTTTGCCTTCTAGAAATTTTCGGCATAGTGGGGAAAATGAGATAATTATGTAAAACATTACATAACCTTGGAGAAAATTAAATTATTTCCAGATACCAGTGGAAAGAGGTATCATTAGGCAATAGGATGAAAGTATTTATATGTGCCAGGGAAAATTAAAGAGAAACAAGACTGTTACTACATGCTTTGGCTTTTAACAGCATTTTATGGTTGGTATGATGCCATGTTAGAGGTATGGAAACTAAGGCTGGGAGAGATGGTTGCATAGACTATCTATAAATGGTAAATTTAGGATTTAGAAACCAGATTCTAAGTCCCATGTGACCAGCTAAGGACATCTTGGCTTTTGTGGCAATTGCAGCCTCTTTGAGGTCTTCTTGATTATCATATTCTGGCCAATAGTCTGCATGGAGTCTTTTTTTTTCTTCAATGTGTTGATGGACTAACGGGGATGTTATAATACACTCATAATGCATCAAGTCGTTTTTTAAATGTCTCTGATTACCCCTTAAGAGCAAAGATTTAGTGTGGCTAGAGTGTCTCTTCAGAGAATCTAGTCCATAGGAGACAGCTTCGAGTTTACAGCTTTTCCCTATCAAAGTGCATATGTGAAAAATACTGAAGTCTAGTTTCAAAGGGCATTTATTAATTTTATGACATTTTTAATAGTAATCTTGTTTTTAAGTATGTTTGAAATTTTCTTGTTTTGTTTTGGGTAACCTTAATACTTTTTATTAAAAATAAGCCCTTGAGGTTTTAGATTTCACTTGTCTTTTTCTTGATTTCTTATTATTTTGTAGAAATCTTCTTCCTATTACGCATGTGTGTATAGAAGAAGGAGAAAAGCCCATGGTGATACTGCCTTACATGAATTGGGGGAATCTTAAGTTGTTTTTACGGCAGTGCAAATTAGTAGAGGCCAATAACCCACAGGTGAGAAAAATTTGCCCAAATATCCAGTTATTTACTAGGAACTTCTGATGGTATCTTTGAAAGTAGATGTTAACTTTCTTATGTATAAACTGTGTAAAGGCCTGCAAAAAGAAACTCAAAATGAGCCGGAAGATATTTATAACCTGTTGATTTAGAGGACGATGGTTTATAATTCCTGTCTTGAAGGTTGCACTTTACTGATGCTGAAGTTTTTCCTTTTTATCCATTGTGTGTTTATTTATAATCACCTCAGACTCTCTCTCCAACACCATTTCAGTCGTTTTCCTGATAACTCTTTGAAGGCACTGGTACTAGATCTCCCTTCTAGGAATGGAAACACACTTGACTGAGTCATTTGGTCCATGTCGTACCAAAAGCTGGTGGCGACTGGAAGTCTGGATTATGGAGATAATTGAATCTATTTTTAATATTCTTGGCTATAAGATGTCAGTCATCTACGAGTGTCCTTCTCTTCACTGCTTGTGCACATAGCTGTGAAGCATTTGGTTACATTCCAGACACATGATGGTATTTGTGCTAAATAGCCTAGCTGGTGTTTTGTTGCCTACTGTAACTTGTAGCCACATTAAGTGTGCTTTAGGACTTATAATAATGTACTTACTACAGGTGCCAAGAGAAAGTGGATTCAAAGGCTGCACTGAGTATTTGACCTAATATGTCAGTATACTTTGTAAATTGACAGGATTAAAGCCAGGGTTCCAACAAGTTGTTGGAGGCTGTAGCCCATCAGCGTCACCTGAGGAAGAACTTCATTCCTCAGCCCACCAGACTGGCATACTGGCTCTAGAGGAGCACATCAGTAGCGAGAGCCGCTGACTTCTATTAGCTTGAAAATGGTCCCCAGGGACCATCTCCTAATAAAAACTATGAGTTTTAAAGAAAAGAACAGGTTATTGAATAATAAGCATTTGAAATTTTACCTTGAGAATCTGGCATTCGTGGACCAGATATTTATTGAGCAGCTACTGTATGCGCTGGATGTTGGGGAACTATACCTGACAGATGAGAGAGGCAGTAAAGTAAATGGTAAGTTACATGACAGAATGGCAAGACTACAGTAGATACAAATATTAGGGAGGTATGGGAACGTATTCTTGGTCAAGAAGTAGCTTTTTAAAACTCCATGTGTAGGTGTAAAGAGGTATATTGGGATAGAGTAGGATTGTGAAATAAAATAAGCAGCTGACTGCCATCATCATTTTTGTGCTAACTGCAAACAACGTCTTTTTTTTTTTTTTTTTTTTTACCACAGGCAATTTCTCAACAAGACCTGGTACACATGGCTATTCAGATTGCCTGTGGAATGAGCTATCTGGCCAGAAGGGAAGTTATCCACAAAGACCTGGCTGCTAGGAACTGTGTGTAGGTGCCATGAGCTCATCACTGACATTTCATGTTTAGTTTTCTCCAGATTTGGGGTTCTCTCCAGGAATCCCAGTGGTCATTGTATGGTATTTAAAAGTAACTGTGATCCATTTGTTTTAAATATGCTGATTGTATTTGATGTTCATGTCTTTATTTTTCAGCATTGATGACACACTCCAAGTTAAGATCACAGACAATGCCCTCTCCAGAGACTTGTTCCCCATGGACTATCACTGTCTGGGGGACAATGAAAACAGGCCAGTTCGGTGGATGGCTCTGGAAAGTCTGGTTAATAATGAGTTCTCCAGTGCAAGTGATGTGGTAAGTGCTGGGACTCCTGGATATCAACAGGCTTTATGTTTTAATTTTTTTCTTTTTTTCTTTTTTTTTTAATCTAGTAATTGTTCCCTGAAATGTTTCACTGAGAAAGCAAGCGTAGTTAGCTCCATTCAGCCAGTTTATGGAAAGAAGCTGTGACCCAAACCATGGTCTATCACTATGTGTAATCCCATTTCATCCTCAGGTAGCCCCGTGAGGGGGCTGTTAACACTATGAAATAGCTGGACACTAATATCCCAGTTTTAAAGGTGGATATTATTAATGCTTAGAGAGGTTTCCATAAGCTGATTATTTTTCTTTTCTTATGTAAGTTTCAGAATGACCAGTTGGTTGCCAGATCATAAAGATTTATTGTTTTCTTCTTTTCAAACAACCTCTTCCAGCATTATGACCTGTGTTATTTATAATTCCCCAGAGGTCACTCTCTTCCCTTTTGTCAGTTTCTGAGTAGTTTTGCCCTCCAGAGCAGATCATAGAGTGGGATCCTTTATACTTAGTGATGAACAGTTTCAGAAGCCATGTTTACTTGTGGGTATTTTGCAGGTATTTTAGGTTGCTTTTAATTTCTCACTTTTTAGTCTGATTTAAAAGATGGATTTGTTTTCCTGTCTCTTGCTTATTGCAGTTTATTATTGTGGCTGAATAGCTAGAGATTAGGTAAAACTTCTGCTTATAAGGTCCCCCTCTATGACCACTCATCGATTGTTAGTGTTGCATATAAAATCGTATAGAATTGTTTGCTACAAAGTTTCAACTGTAAAAATTGGACTTACTAGATCATTGTATCTTGTGTCTCATCAATATATTTTATTTATGGTATAGGGTTACCCTTTCACTTCTAAGTTTGTATGCTTTTAGGATTACTCTTTTAATACACTCATTTCGTCAGTGTATTAGTGTCCTCTGGATGCTGTAACAAAGTATTGTAACCTTAGTGGTAAAACAACAGAGATTTATTCTCACAATTGAGTTCTGGAGGCCAGATGTCTGATATCAAGGTGTAGGCACGGCCGTGCTCCCTCCAGAGGCCCTATGGGGGAACCTTTCTTGCTTCTTCCAGCTTTGGGTGGCTCTTGGCATCCTTCATGGCTGCATCTCTCTGCTTCATGTTCGTATCACCTTCTCCTCTGTGTATGTCTGTCTCATAAAACTCCTTCTGCCTCTCTCTTATAGAGATACATATGATTGCATTTAGGACCCACCTATACAATCGAGGATAAGCTTTTTTGAGATGAGGGAAAGGTTGCATTTTTGCTTTTGCTTTTGCTTTTTAAATAATATGAAAAGAGAAAGTAGGGTTTGATTTTAGGCTAGCACACAGCTGCTGTATTGAATATCATTAAGGACCAATTATACTCTTACTGATATGGTACTAGTTTTGGGGGTTGCCAGATCTTTATTTAGAAGTTCTGAATTATAGCTGGAATTCTTTACTAGCTTCTCCATTAAGCAAAGCTGTTTTCATGGGGGTGCAAATGAGTTTAACTTTGGTTTTAGCACATAGCTTTAAAACATAGTATCAGTTAAACTAGTATCAGTCAAATCTACCCTTTTAGTAGAAAAGCTTACATCTGAATGTTTTTGAATGCAGAAAAGTAAAAGGAACTTTGTTCAATCTTTTCTTTAAAAGTCTTACTCCATTGTTGATTTAAAATATTAAGTCACTCATCTCTTTGGGATCTTAATATTTTTTTCAGTGGTTGGTTTTTGAAATTTATGATTTTGTTACTCATTGAAATATAGCATAATTGCCTTAGCAAAAATGAAGGGGCAGTTGTGGTGAACCCAAAACTAGTCTAATGGGCAGGAAATAGATGTTTCTTAAATGACAAGTATGCCATGTAACTTGAAGAGGTGGGGATTATTTGCTTATTCTCTTAGAAAAAGGAGTATTGATTGATAGCTAATATTTCAAGGGGATATACAAGATGGCCAGTAGTGTTATTTGCTTACACATGGAAGCCCCCAAAATGCATTGCTTAATTTAATGTATTTGTTTATTTCTGTGTAGGCATTCCATTGTATATTTAAGCAGTAATAGGAATTTTTTTTACAACATTTATGATTAAATATTTCACAGGAACACCGAAGTGAAAATTCAGTAGGATAATACAGTTTCAGCCAGTGAGACTGTAGTTAACAATAGATCCCTAAGTAATATGATTTACATCTCTTCGGCCAGGTACACTGTCCTGTGTTAGCTGGTAAAGTCTAAGTTGAGGATGCATGATTTAGTTAAGCAAATATTTCAAAATTAGAATTAGTTACTTTTATGGTTATGGTATTTTAGAAATTTTGCAACAGTTCACATATTTTATGTCAGAATTTGTCTTCTGTCAGAATTTAGTTATACTAGATATCTTGTTGCTGCTTGAGCACTTGACAGCTTTATTTTTAAAAATCTCTGTGAACTTAATGGTGAGCAACTTAACAGGAGACTTACTTTAAAATCATAATTACTTTTAGTGTGTCTTGGCATAAACTTACTTGAAATGTCTGTGTGACCCAAATTCTTCAGGCTGTACTTAGAATGTGATAGTGAGAGTACCCACTGATTTACATTTAACATGGTTAACCCCTAAAATGCTCAGATTTTTTTTCTTCAGAAAAAATTCTTCAGGCTGTACTTAGAATGTGATAGTGAGAGTACCCACTGATTTACATTTAACATGGTTAACCCCTAAAATGCTCAGATTTTTTTTCTTCAGAAAAAATTCTTCAGGCTGTACTTAGAATGTGATAGTGAGAGTACCCACTGATTTACATTTAACATGGTTAACCCCTAAAATGCTCAGATTTTTTTTCTTTAGATTCTTAGTAATTCATTTCTTTTAAAATATGTGTGTGTGTGTGTATATATATATGTATATATATATTTTTCCCCCCACCTAAATATCTTTTGCCTTGGATAATTAAAATTAAAAGGAATAGGAACACTGGTCTGTTTCCTCTGACTCTGATACAAGTACTAGTGTAAAAATCTGTTTTCAGTTTTCTGGGATTGAATAGTTTTTGAATTCTTTTTTTTTTTTTTTAAGATTTTATTTATTTGAGAGAGAGAGAGGGAGAGCACAGAGGGTGAGTGAGAGGGAGAAGCAGACTCCCCACTGAGCAGAGAGCCCTACATGGGGCTCGGGGCTTGATCCCAGGACCCTGAGATCATGACCTGAGCGAAAGGCAGATGCTTAACCAACTGAGCCATCCAGGCACCCCTACTTTTTGAATTCTTATATTAAAACACAAATGTTAAAGATTGCTTTTTAACATTTGTATTGAAAATTTGTACATATAATCATTATTCTCTGTTCCTGCTTTTCCTTTATAGATGGAGTTGGGGGTTCAAAGGCTACATTTAATGTGGTACTTTGTGGCTGAAAAACTTTATACATAGTCATATGCAAAATATGCAAAATAAGTAATGTAACCCCCCAGAGTCTCTACACATGTAAAATACATATTTCAGATGTAAATGTAGCACCTGAGAGATGGTATTACTGCCTTGGAGAGGGCATTTTCTTTGTCCTTTAAAAGGTCCTTAACATTTTTGCATTTTTTTTATAGTTGAAAGCTCTATGTCATTTGTTTGATCCTAAAAAAAATACATTGCATCTCTTGCTTGTGTTTTCACAATTTTTACTGGAAGGATTCAATACTTCAGTATGTCAAGATTCTTATAATCTTAATACCAGCTTTTAACTGTTGAACTTAGGAAATACGCACAACTAGATTTTGACTAGTTATAAATCTCTTTTATTATTCCAAGATATGACATCATCTTAGGCATTCATAAGAATTTCTGGATATTGTTTTTATTCTGTTTTCATCAGATGTAGATACCACCATAGATTTTTTTCTGTAACTTTCTTTTCCTTTATTTGAAAATAGATTTCTTGATTTATATCTTCTTTCAATTGGTAATTATAGTAGCTAACATAATTCTGCTGTTAAGAGACTACATCCTACTAAGAGACTAAATGCAATCAGGAATGCACAATTACATTTCTTTCTTGGTGCTTTTTGGTCTTTACAGTATTACATTGTATTTAAAAAACATTTTCTTGGGAAAAACAAGTCAAGGAAATGATTTCCATGCTAATCTTATCAGCATGGCTTATAGCAATGAGGAGACTCTTTAAGGTATTTGAACAGTTTTTAGGGTGTAAATTAAAATGTGTTCCTGTGCCTTTACAATATTTATTTTGTGAACATTAAAGATGACCTAGAGGAAGAAGGGAAATCTGCAAAGTTATCCAGATAGTATATCTACAGCAGAGTGCTTCTTATTGCTCTTGTTTGCCCAGTGTCATGGAAAGTCATTGCCACACCCTGAGCAGACTTGAGCAGGAGAAACTCACATTCATAATATACCCATGAAGAGTGGTCTTCTGAACTACTGTGGTATCAAAGAGAAAGGTACAGTTTTCAGAGAATGCTTATTGTTTTTAAAAGTATGGAAAATTTTCTGTTTTATATTGTTTCTTTATCACTAATTTTAGAATAATGCTTAGATTCCCAGTATTTATTTGTTTCCATTATGGTTGCAGATTTTACACATCAACCACCTTAGACTTATTTAAACATAAAATTCACATTTTAAGAGGAATAGCATTGTGTGGTGGTGACAGACTGTAGTAACACTTGTGAGCATAGCATAATGTATAAACTTGTTGAATCACCGTGTTGTACACCTGAAACTAATGCAACATGTGTGGCAACTATACTTCAATAAAAAATAACTAAATAAATATAAGTTAGCATTAAGAGGAATTGATATAAAGACATTAAGGAAAAGCTGGAGAGGTGAAAGGATCATTCAGATATTAGGAAATAAAGATTTGAAGTTTAATATTATTAACATTAAGAGAATATTTTTTAGTTGTATTTAATTATATTATTTTAATAGTCCTAGTATTTTCTGGAAAAGAGGAATAAATGGATTTACTTTAGAAATAGTTGTTATACTTTCAGAGGTGACCGGTTGCTGTCTTGTGATCAAGTATTGCCCTTGATGTATTTTCTGTATTAGACTCTCCCTAAGAATAGATATTTTCTTCAAGAGATCTTGTGAACATCCCTTTCCCTTTCCTTGTCCTTATCATTCTATTGAACATTACCTTCAAATAGCCTGTGTTCTGATGGAGGAATGTCTAAGCATCTAGTGCAATAGAGCGAAGTCTCGTAAGTAGCAGATATATGTGATGGCCTGGTAGCTATCCAATATTGGTTATTCTCCTTTTCCTAATCACGGATTCTAGGGCAGATTCATAGCAGAAGTGGTCTCTTTTCAATCATGTATGATACTCTGTGCCTAAAGATTGCTGATTTTTCGAGGTTGACTTAGCAACATGTACTAAATTTGATACCTGATATAGTCAGTGCACTTTATATATAGTCATTGTATATCTGGGTTCATTTGAAGCTGGGATAATTTGCTGCAGTGATAAATCTGGATGAGTGTTAAGATTATTAGGTGATAGTTAACCTTGCAAAATTGCTGAAAGCTCCACTTTAAGAGTTATTTATATAAATCTATTAATGATATCTTTAATTTTAAATAGTAAAGCTTTTTTAAAGTAATGTACTCCTTCCTATAGATGTGTATTTCAGTTATGGTTATTGAAAAGGCCTAGAAACTATGTCTGAAAATTTAAAATTCATAGGCTAATAAAAGCTTCAAAAATTGGATATTTAGGAAGGGATATATTCTAATAAAGCCTGTACCTTGTGCACAGTGGATGTCAGTTTTGAAAACTTGTGAAAATCAATTAATGTTAGCTTACTAACTAAGTTAAGTGAACTCAAGCTTTCGCTGCTAGGAGTATTCATGATATTTTGATCTTCAAATTGAACTCTTTTTTAAAAAAAAAAATTCAATTTAAGGGGTTTCTGGGTAGCTCATTCGGCAAGTGTCTGCCTTCAGCTCAGATCATGAACCCAGGGTCCTGGGATCAAGCCCTGAGTCA
Organism: Ursus arctos; assembly: GCF_023065955.2. Classification (NCBI taxonomy): domain Eukaryota; kingdom Metazoa; phylum Chordata; class Mammalia; order Carnivora; family Ursidae; genus Ursus; species Ursus arctos. The sequence continues at coordinate 27,834,019 of NW_026622875.1, forward strand.
GGCTCCCCGCTTGGCAGGGAGTCTGCTTCTCCCTGTCCTTCTGCCCCTTCCGCAGTTTGTGCACTCTCTCTCTCTCTTTCTTGCTCACTCTCTCTCAAATAAATAAAATCTCTAAAAAATTTCAATTCAGTTAACATGTACTGTATTACTAGGTTTAGAGGTGGAATTTAGTGATTCATCAGTTGCATACAACATCCAGTGCTCATTATTTCACGTGCCCTCCTTAATGCCCATCACCCAGTTACTCCATCCCCTCACCCACCCGCTTTTCCAGCAATCCTGTTTGTTTCCTGTAGTTAAGAGTCTCTAATGATTTGTCTCCCTCTCTGTTTTCATCTTATTTTATTCTTCCTTCCCTTCACCTATTTCATCTGTTTTGTTTCTTAAATTCCACATAATGAGTGAAATCGTATGGTATTTGTCTTTCTCTGACTGACTGACTTCGTTTAGCATAATTCTCTGTATTTCCATCCATGTTGTTGCAAATGGCAAGATTTCATTCCTTTTGATGGCTGAGTAATATCCTATTACACACACACACACACACACACACACACACACACATACATACACATACACCCCATATCTTCTTTATCCATTCATCTGTCAATGGGTATCTGGGTTCTTTCCATATTTTGGCTATTGTGGACATTGCTGCTATAAACATTTGGGTGCATGTGCCCCTTTGAATCACTGTGTTTGTATCCTTTGGATAAATACCTCCTAGTGGAATTGCTGGGTTGTAGGATAGCTCTGTTTTAAACTTTTCGAGGAACCTCCATACTGTTTTCCAGAGTGAGTGGCTGTAGTAGTTTGCATTCCCCCTACAGTGTAAGAGTGTTCCCCTTTCTCCGCATCCTTGCCAACATCTGTTGTTTCCTGAGTTGTTAATTTTCAAAGTGAACTCTTAATTACAGGGAGTTGGTAAAGAAAGATCCATACTTCTTCCCCTGGTTTTCAGAGCTTTCTGTTTCTTGCCTTATTTTCCCTTTTTAGTTTTATATTTTCCATTGTATATTTCCTTGCATTTTGCATTTCATCCAATCTGGAATTCCTGTTGGGTCCAAAGACACAACGTACTTTTATGCCCTTTGATTTGGTCTTCTTTGGACCCCCAGAGAATTTCATACTGACATGGTGGTACCTACCACTGCTGCCTTGTATTTTTATGCATAAGTCATTCTTCCCAGAATGGGCAATGGAAACTCTGCTTTACTTATTTTCTTTTAGCAGGTGTTCCATAGTTACACAATTGAAATTGATGTACATATGTATACCTTTTGGGTCATTTATTTTAAAAACATTCACAGCCAGCTATGTTAATCTTATCTCTGGATAGCTGTGTACTTGAATGTGTAAAAGAATTCTGAGTGGCTCACATAGACTTACCCTCTTTATTTCTATGCTGAATCTCACATTTCTCCTTGTCTCACTCTCAGAGACTTTACTTCAGAGATTCCATCTCTTTTGACTACAGTTGTTATTTATGAGTACATTTATTAATTGACCTTTGTGCACTGAGGCTCCCCTCTTAACTATCAGATATATTGCATAGATGTCTACTCTGCCTTCCTACCTGGGCCCCATGTTTCTGAAAACTTTAGTGCAGTCTTTCATCTGTACTTTTCTTCAGTTCTGCTGTTGGAGTAAATCTTAAGTCAGTGTGAAGATATAACACAGTTGAAGACAGCAGGGGGAATATCTGGTTTTTGGAAAAAGGCTTTATTTTGTTACTTTTCCATTTTGTTTTTAAAATTTTTTTATTTATTTATTTTTTATTGGGTCCGTTTGGTTTGGTTTTTAGGCCAGGGAGAAGGAGATTAGACATGTGGTTGTTGGAGGGGAGGTCCAAGAGATGATAGGTGAATGGGCTCAGGAGGCCAGGTTAAAGATGTAGTCTTGGCATGGGAGGAGGAATACTTTTCTTCTGAGATGGGATTAAAGCAGGAGATAGAAGGAGAGAGAAGATACAGGAAATTGTTGAAGAAGGAGCTCATATTGGGACAGCTTCACATTCCTGAATATATTTGTAATTGGGGTTCATAGAGTGAAAGGGAGGAACAGACAGAGTAAGAAATAAAGACTGAAATATTTCCACGTTTGGTGGAAACTATAAACCCACAGATCTAAGAACTGAACAAACCCCAAATTCAAGAAGCAAGAAGAAACTAAACCATAGTGCATTATAATCAAATTGCTCAAAACTAGTGATAAAGAGAAAATCTTAAAAGCAGCCAGAAAAAAAAAAAACCATGTTAATACACAAAGGAACCAAGAAAAGGATGGCAACAAATTTCTCATTGGAAGCAGTGCAAGGGAAAAGACAGTTAAACATTTTTAAAGTACTGTAAGAAAAAATCCTGTAAATATAGAATTCTATACCCAGTGAAAATATCTTTCAAAAATGAAGCAGAAATAAAGACTTTTTTAGAAATACCAAAGCTGAAATAATTGCCATCAGCAAACCCATATTACAAAAAAGGTTAAAAAAGCCCTTTAGGAACCAATAAATAATACCAGATGGAAATATGGATCTATACAAAGGAACAGAGAGCACTAGAAGTGGTAACTATATGCATAAATATATGTTTTTTTATATTATTTAAATCTCTTTAAAAGATAATTGAACGTATTTTAGTGCCCTCTCTCTCGTTGATAACATAGAAAATCATTAAGGATTTAGATTTGAATGACAGTATCAACCAACTTGATCTAAATGACAACTACAGAACATTCCACCCAACGACAGCAGAATCCATATTCTTTTCAAGTGTACGTGGAATATTTACTAAGATAGACCATATTCTGGGCCATAAAACAAGTCAGTAAATATAAAAAGATTCAATTCATACACAATAGGGTTTTATGAACATAGTGAAATTAAATTAGAAATAAAAAATAGGAATCTAGAAAATTCCCAAATTATTTAGAAACTAAATAATACACTTCCAAATAACCCATGTGTTAAAAGAAGAAATCAAAAGAGAAATTATGAAGTATTTAGAATTAAATGAAAAAAAATACAATATTGCAAAGTTTGGGGGATGCTTCTCAAAGGGGAATATATATACTAGTAAACATCAATATTAGAAAAGTCTCAAATTAGTGACCTTAGTTTTTACCTTAAGAAACTAGAAAAAGAGCAAATTAAACCACAAGTAAGTAGATGAAATAATATAGACAGAAGTCAGTGAAATATGGAACAGAAAAATGAGGGAAAATCAGTGAAACCAGTACTTAATTGTGAGAAAACTATTTATGATAAATCTCTCACCAGACTCATCAGGAAAAAAGAAATATGTTGCAAATTAACAATAATGTAGTGAATGAAAAAGGTGATAGCATTACAGATTCTCACAGGTATTTGGTAGTAAGAAGATTATGAACAACTTTTTCCCAGTAAATTCACACACTTAGGTGAAATGGACAAATTCTTTGGAGAACAACTTTCAGAGCTCATTCAAGAAGTAGATGATCTGAATAGCCCTCTATCTATTAAAGAAATGGAGTGTTAAGTTAAATACCTGCCTGAAAGAGAAAACTCTGGGTCCAGAGTGAATTTTAGGGTCCTGGCATTCCAAACATTTAAGGAAGAAATAATACAAATTCTATACACTCTTTCAGAAAATTGAGGAAAGAATACTTTCTAATTCATTCTGTGAGGTCAGCACTACTTTGAAATAACACCAGACAGAGAGAAGAAGAAAAGAAAACTATAGATCATTATTCCTCATGATCATTGATGCAAAAATTCTAAACAAAAGTTTAGCAAATAGAAACCAAAGTATATTTTTAAAATCATATTATGGCCACATAGTCTTTATCCCAAGAATACAAGTTTGTTTTACCATTTGAAAATCAAGCAGTGCAATTTACTATATTAACATACTAAAAAAGAAAAAGTATATGATCATCTCTGTAGATGCAGAAGAAGTATTAGGAAAGCATCTTAAATTCATTCGTAATAAAAATTCTCAGCAGTGTAGGAATAGAAGAGAACTTTCTGATAAAGGGCATCTACCAAAACCAAAAATACCTATTGCTAACATTATACGTAATGCTGAAAGACTGAATTATTTTACCTAAAAGCAGGAACAAGGCAAGGATGCCCACTCTCTATCACTTCTCTTCAGTGTTGTGCTTGTGGTTCTAGCCAGAGCACTAAGGGCAAGAAAAGGAAAACACACACACACACACACACACACACACACACACACACACACAAATATTGGATAGGAAAAAGGAATTATTTGTGGACAACATGATCATCTATGAAGAAAATCTAGTGTGATAACAAAATAGTAAAACTAATAAGTTTAAAAAGATTATAGGATATCCAAGATCTACAAAGAACTTCTCAAACTCAATACGCGAGAAACAAATAAACAAATCATAAAATGGGCAGAAGCTATGAACAGACACTTTTCCAATGATGACATACAAATGACTAACAGATACATGAAAAAATGTTCAAAATCATTAGCCATCAGGGAAATTCAAATCAAAACCACACTAAGATACCACCTTACGCCAGTTAGAATGGCAAAAATTGACAAGGCAAGAAACAACAATTGCTGGAGAGGATGTGGAGAAAGGGGATCCCTCCTACATTGTTGGTGGGAATGCAAGTAGGTACAGCCACTCTGGAAAACAGTGTGGAGGTCCCTTAAAAAGTTAAAAATTGAGCTACCCTATGACTCAGCCATTGCACTACTGGGTGTTTACCCCAAAGATACAGACGTAGTGAAGAGAAGGGCCATATGCACCCCAAGTTCATAGCAGCATTGTCCACAATAGCCAAATCGTGGAAGGAACCGAGATGCCCTTCAACAGATGACTGGATTAAGAAGTTGTGGTCCATATATACAATGGAATATGACCCAGCTATCAGAAAGAACGATTTCTCAGCATTTGCTGCAACATGGATGGCACTGGAGGAGATAATGCTAAGTGAAATAAGTCAAGCAGAGAAAGACAATTATCATATGATTTCTCTCATCTATGGAACGTAAGAACTAGGAGGATTGGTGGGGGAAGAAAGGGATGAAGAAGGGGGGGTAATCAGAAGGGGAAATGAAGCATGAGAGACTATGGACTCTGAGAAACAAACTGAGGGCTTCAGAGGGGAGGGGGGTGGGGGAATGGGATAGACTGGTGATGGGTAGTAAGGAGGGCACGTATTGCATGGTGTACTGGGTGTTATACGCAACTGATGAATCATCGAACTTTACATCAGAAACCAGGGATGTACTGTATGGTGACTAACATAATATAATAAAAAAAATTTAAAAAAAAGATTATAGGATATGAGATCAATGTATAAAGATTAGTTTATATTTCTATATACAAATAATGAAAAATCAGAAATTAAAAGAGTTTTTGGATCATTCTTAATTTATTGCATATATTTGACATATAACATTGTAAATTTAAGGTTACAACATGTTACTTGGATACATTTATATATTGTAATGATTGCTGTAATGATTGTAATGTTATTATTACATAATATCACATTATGTAATTGCAGTACAATATTATCATCTATATTATACTATGCATTAGATCACTGTGGCTTATTTATTACTCATTGCAAGTTTGTACCCTTAAACAACATCAGTTTTATCCTCTCACCCCTCATCTCTTGGTAACCACCATTTTACTTTCTGTTTTTCATGAGCTTGACTTTTTTAGATTCCACATATAAATGATATCATATATTACTTGTCTTTCTCTGTCTGACTTCTCACGAGCATAATATATTCAAGGTCCATCCATACTGTTGCAAATGGCAGGATATCCTTCCTCATGGCTGAATAATATTCTGTTGTGTATATCTGTGTTATGCATTCATTGGTAGATGGGCATTTAGGTTGTTTCCATATCTTGGCTATTGTGAATAATGCTGCAGTCAACATAGGGGTGCCTTTATCTCTTCAAAATACTGTTTTCATTTCTTTTGGTTACCTAGTAGTGGAATTACAGATCGTATGTAGATCTATGTTTAATTTTTTGAGGAATCTCTATATTGTTTTATTTCCCTAAGTTTTTTAAAAACATCAAAGTGTCCAAAAATATGAAATTCTTAGGAATATATCTGACAAAAATGTGAAATATCTACACAATGAAAACTATAAAACATTGAGAGAAATTAAAAACCTGCAATAAATGGAGAGCTATACCATTATTTCTTGATCAGAAATCTCAATATTAAGATGTTAGTTTTCCCCAAGTTGATCTATAGATTTTAACATAGTCCCAAAGAAAATTTTTGCAGCCTTTTAATTTTTGAAGTAGAAATTGATAGATTGATTCTAAAATTGATATGGAAATTCAGAGGACCTATAATAGCCAAAACAGCTTTGAGAAAAAGAAAAGTTGGAGGTCTGATTTAAAATTGCACTAATCAAGACAGTGTAATGTTGGCATGAAGGTAGACTGATTAAATAGAACAGAATACCTAAAAGTTGACCCACATATGTATGGACAATTAATTTGCAAAAAAATACAAAGGCAATTTGGTGGAGAAAAGATTATCTTTTAAACAGTCCTGGAGCAGTTGGACATCCAGCTACCAAAAAAGTGAACTTTGATCCAAACCTTGCTCCACATATACAAAAATTAACTCAAAATAGAGATATGAATGTAAAATAAAAACTATAGCACTTTTAGAAGAGAACAAAGAAGAAAATCATTTGGAAATTTGTGTTAAGCAAAGATTTCTTAGGACACCAAATCAAGATCCCTGGAAGAACAAATCAGGCTATCAAAATTTAAAAGTTGTGCTCTTTGAAATACAGTATTCAGAGAATGAAAAGATAAGTCACACTCAGAGAAAATATTTGCAAGTCATACACATCTTGATAAAGGAAATACATGCAAAATATATAAAGAATTTTTAAAACTCAGTAACAGAAATTGCAAAATATTTGAAGAGATGCTTCACCAATGAAGATATACAAATGGCAAATAAGCACATGAAAATATCAAATTCATTAGTCATTAGGAGAATGGAAAGTAAAACCACAGTGAGATAGCATTACACACCCATTTGTATGGCTAAAATTAAAGACTGAAGTGTTTGCAAGGATATGGAGGAACTGTAGCTTTCTTATGCTGCTGCTGCTATTACATATGGTATGTTCACCTTGGAAAACAGTTTGGCAATTTCTTAAAAAGTTAAACATGCCTGGAGCACCTGGGTGGCTCATCCATTTAAGCGTCTTGATTCTTGATTTCGGCTAGGGTCGTGATCTCAGGGTTGTGAGGCCCAGCATGGAGCCTACTTAGATTCTCTCTCTCCCTTCCCTTCTGCCCCTCGCCGCTCCCCAAAAGTTAGATGTATCTACCATATCGAGTCATTTTGCTTCTAGATAAATGAAAGCATATATCCTTGCCAGTACTTGTACAGATGTTTGTAACAGCTCTCAGTAACTAAACCTGGAGATGATCAAATATCCATCAACAGGTAAATGGATAAACAAGCTGCTGTATTCATATAATAGACTACTATTCACCAATGAAAGGGATGAATTGTCAGTACATGCTGTGTCATAGATGAATGCCAGAATCATTATTCTAAATGAAAGAAGCTAGGAAAAGAAATGCACTGTTTGAATGATTCCATTTATATAAAATTCTAGAAAATGAGAACTAGTGACAGAAAGCAGATTAATGGTTACTTGGGCATGGTAGGGGTGGCGGTGGTGAGGTGCAGGAGCAAAGGGTTCTAGAGCAGGAAGAATCTTTTGGAGGTGATGGATATGTTCATTATCGTGATTGTGGCAGTGCTTGTACGAGGTATACATATATCAGAACTTACCAAATTGAGCCCTTCATGTGCATTTTATTGAATGTCAGCCATGCTAAAATAAAAATAAAGACTCTTTGTTATCTGACACTACTGCTAACACATCTAAGATTAATTTCTAAATTTGCTAGATCTTAAGACTAAACAAAGACTCTTGTTTAAAATACTGAGTTCCAGGCTTCAGAATTACTGGGATAGGACTGAGGAATCTGTACTTGTAGCAGACACCCTAGATGATTCTTCTCATTTGTCAAGCTTGGAAAGTACTTGACCCAGATTAAATTAATTGCACTTTGGTCATCTGAATCCCATTTCCTATGGGAGAATGGGATGTTAGGTTTCTAGTATTAACAGAAAGGCCAGTCATAAAACACCTGATTGTGCTGCTTTTGTTGTGGTCAGATGAGACCCTTTAGAAATGGACAAAATTCTTTTCTCAGCAGTATATAGTATACTGAGGTCAGCCTTGCCTTATAAATTCCTGAAGTGACAGAATGGAAATCTTTTAATAGCCCCAGCATTAGTTAATATTACATTAAAGAGTAAAAAAGAATCTTATTTTTATACTTTTACAGCTCACATCAGTGTATGTTGTTAGTGAAAAAAAGTTTCATATCCTATATATTTAGAAGCTATAAAATAACACAGATTGGGAGAAGAGGAATAAGATGAATAAAAGAACATTGTTATTCTCTAAATGTTCTTTAAACGGATGTAGCAGCAGCCTTTCATAAAACTCTGGAAAAAACAGCTTGACCTTCTTATTTCCCCCTTTCCAACGACGTCAAACAAAAGGAAATTATAGAATAAGTCTGTCTAAATTTTAAATGGCTTAGTTATCAGAAGACTTTAGAGAGCAGTTTTTCCACAAATCATCCTTGTCCTATTTGGTCTTGGTTTTTTTTAAAGAATTGGTGAGCCAACACGTAATTAATCACTTTTGTTGGCTTTTAAGGAAATGAAACTGCAGTGTACCCTTTGGCTTTATTGTTCTTCATTTTGGTGTTTTTTGGTGTTGCAATATGTAATATGAGAACCTTACATGGATGCTTAGTGTTAATAATGTGGACAAAACAATGTGAAATAAGTAATTTTTTAAAATCAGCTTATACAGATTATACTGTTTTCATACGTGTGTACCTTCCATATCTCGGATACCAGCAGCAATAACTGTGAAGGTCCTTACAGTTGGAAGTTTTAGAGTGTACCACCCTTGTCAGTGGATACAGTTAGTCCCTGTGTTCAAAATGGCAGTGTTCACTTGTTACTAATTCCCATTGTTTCTTCCTCCGAAATCTAGTTTGGATTGATTATTCCTTTTCTACAGCTGCTGCCACAATCAGTGAATAAGAACAGATCCATCTCATTTCATGAAGAAGGGGTGGGAACACCCAACCAGTTTTACTTTTTTGGGCTCTGTTCCATCAGAGTAGTGAACTGCCTTCCATATGGAAATTAGACATGATTTTTAAAATTAAGCATTACTAATCGTTGTCATTATTAAAAGTTTACCTAGAGTACACTTTTAAGATAGATACCTGGATGTATGCTGGCACCTTCCTTTAACTTTTGTTAGTTTGAAGTCGTTTTTCCATTTTTAAACCAGTAGTTGTTTTAGTTTGTTTTTTTAAGATTTATTTATTTATTTATTTGACACAGAGAGAGAGAGAGAGAGCACAAGCAGGGGGAGCGGCAGAGGGAGAGGGAGTAGCAGGCTGTCCGCTGAGCAGGGAGCCCGACGAGGGGCTCAGTCCCAGGATCCTGAGATCATGACCTGTGCCAAAGGCAGACGCTTAACCGACTGAGCCGCTCAGGTGCCCCTTAAACCAGTAGTTTTAAGGAAAATTCCAGTAGGCTCTGTTTCTATAGAGATTTTTTTTTTAAGATTTATTTAATTTTGTCAGAGAAAGAAAGTGCGAGCACAAGCAGGAGGGGCAGAGGGAGAGAGAACCCCAAGCAGACTCCACACTGAGTGAAGAGCCCGACCTGGGGCTTGATCACATGACCCCAAGATCACAACCTGAGCCAAAACCAAGAGTCAGACGCTTAACAGACTTTGCCACCCGGGCGCCCCTCTGTGGGGATTTTAAAACTATACATCCATCCTCATCTATTCTTCCCTTCCTCTCCTCCCCTCACCCCCTTCAAAAACACAGACCTCTGGGATGAGTATTGCTCCACCGTAATGATCTGTTAATGAAAAAGATACTAAGTTCCAAAGACTTAACTTTTTGGTTTGGGTATTTAAGGGAATGCTGGCCTCAAAATGAGTTGGGAAATAGTCCCCTTCCTCTGTTTTTTTTTTAAATTTATACTAATTTTTTATTACGTTATGTTAGTCACCATACAGTACATCCTTAGTTTTCGATGTAGTGTTTTGAAAGAGTTTGTGTAGGATTGTGTTGTAGGTTAAATTGTGCCTTCCTAAAAAATAGGTTGAAGTCCTAACCCCCAGTACCTTAGAATGACATTATTTGGAACTAAGGTCATTACAGATATAATATTAAGATGAGGTCATACTCAATTAGGGTGCACCTTAATTCAGCATGACTAGTATCCTTATAAGAAGAGATACAGACAAGTGAGGTGAGAACGTCCATGAACATGGAGGCAGAGCGTGAATGGCTGCATGTGCAAGCCAGGGAGCACCAAGGACTTCTGGCCACCACCAGAAGCTGGGCGTGAGCAAGGAAGGATCCTTCCCCATGAGTTTCAGAGGGCACGAAGCCCTGGTGACACCTTGATTTTGAACTTCTAGACTCCAGAACTGTGGGATAATAGATACTGTTTTTTAAGCCATCTAGTCTGTGGTACTTCATTATGGCAACCCTAGGAGACTAATACGAATTTGTCCTATTTTTTTTTCTTTCAAGTTTGATGGAATTCACCCAGTGAAACAATATGCAGTTTTCTTCATGAAAAAAAATCTTTTTTAAAAATATTTTTATTTATTTATTTGACAGAGAGAGACAACAAGAGAGGGAACACAAGCAGGGGGAGTGGGAGAGGGAGAAGCAGGCTTCCCATTGAGCAGGGAGCCTGATGCGGGACTTGATCCCAGGACACCGGGATCATGACCTGAGCTGAAGGCAGGCACTTAACGACTGAGCCAACCTTTGTGCAAAGATTTTTAACTATGAGTTCAATTTCTTTTTTCTTCTTCTTCTTTTTTTTTAACAAATTATTTATTTATTTATTTGAGAGCACGAGTGGAGGGGCAGAGGGAGAGGGAGAACAAGAAGCAGGCTCCCCGCTGAGCAGGGCTCCATCCCGCAACCCTGAAATCATGACCTGAGCCAAAGGCAGATGCTCAACCGACTGAGCCACCCAGGCACCCCAAATTCAGTTCGATAGATAAAAGATACATAAGTTTTCTAATTATTCTTACATCTGTCAGTAATTTGTGTCTTTTGAGGAATTTGTTCATTTTTTCTATGTTACTGAACTTGTTGTAAAGTTGAGTTTGTATTTTTTGATGTAATGATGGTCCCTCTTTCATTTCTGATATCAGTAATTTGTGTCCTTTATTTTCTTTGATTAGTCTAGCTGAGTGGTTCTCAAGTGGGGGCAGTTTTGTGCTTCTCAGCTGGGGGCAATTTTGCCCTCCCCACCAGGGGACATTTGGTAATATCTGGAGGTATTTTCAGTTATCACACTTGGGCATCTAGTGAGTAGACACCAGGGGTATTGCTAAACATCCCATAAGGTATGGATGGGATAGCCTCTCACAACAAGGAAGTATGCAGCCCACAATATACATAGTGCTGAAGTTGAGAAACCTGTCCTAGCATTTACAGTGTACACCTTCTACTTTCAAATAATATTATACCATTCGTGTTTAATGTAAGCATTTCTTTCCACTTACCGTCTTCCATCCTTTATGCTACTGTGGGCATGCATTTTACTACTATATCCATTATAAACCGCACAATACATTGTTAATTTTTTTGCTTTAAACAATCTATTAAAGAACTTGAAAATAAGAAAAAAATCTAATTGTTACTCATGTTTTTAATACTGTTTATTTCTTTGTTGGTCCAGAGTTCCATCTCAGCTTTTGTTTGTCTAAAAAAATCTGTATTTTTGCCTTCATTTTTAAAGTATATTTTGGTTTGGTATAGAATTCTCCATTTTTAATATCCTAAAAGATATCTTTCCACTGTTTTTTTGTTTTGTTTTCATAGATTATATTAAGAAATAAAGCTATGGTTCACTAACAAAAGGTTTTTAAAAAACAACCTGTATATTCTAGGGAGTATTTCTGGATTTCGACATTACTGAAAAATAATTATTAAAATTTAATGCACTATGCCCAGATCTTGTAAACAGACTTGTTTTTGACTTGTGTTTTTTCTTTTTCTCTATTTCTTTCTCCTTCACTCATTAAAAAATTTTGTTTTTTGGGCCAGTTACTTCTCTGAGCCTCAGTTTTCTTACCTGTAAAATTGGGCTACCAGTGCTTCTTACAGGTTTGTTTTGAAAATTAGATGGAGATAAAGGATTCAAAATGTCTAGAACAGAAGGGACTCATAAAAATGATACCTTCCTCCTCATCCAGCTTCAGCCGTTCTGACCTCAGAGTTCATGAGTGGCCGCGGATCAGCAGGAGTCCCTGCTCTGAGTCCTTTCTGGCGGCATGGCAGTAACTCTGTGTGGACACATTGCCTGCCCTCTGCACAATACCTATGAGCCAGTGTAACCACAGCTGGGCCAAAATGGGGAGCTCTGGTTGGACCATGAATGAACGCTCTCATCACTGCTTATGATTTCTGTTCCTGCCAATAGTTCACATGTTGATTTTAAATAAATCTGATCTTTTACTCAAGCAAGGTTAGAAGATATTTTTTCAGGATACTTTTATCTGTTAAATTACTTGAATATAGTAAAAATCTATGACATCTTATATTTTACATAGCTTACATATTTAACATACTCAGAATGCTCTTCCCTCCAGTTAGGCTAATGTCATATTCATTTTCCACTTCTCAGTTATACAGACTAGCTATAGTTATTTAATGTAACAGATTTTTCATATTAGGAAAATCCTAGACTAATTACCAGTTTGGGATGGTTGATCTTGGAATCAACAGTAAAAACCTTTCTTTACAAGGAATCTAATTACCTTAGAATTTGTAATAATATTTCTATTAAAGGGTGCACTCATTAAAATGCTCTTTTCTGTCCCAGCAAGAGAAACTAACTAGCTATGGTAGACTTCTTTTTGTAGATAATATTTTGCTTTCCTTAAGAGTTGGGTGCTATCTTTGGTCCATACCTGGGCATGGGCAGCAGCACTCTGACAACTGTTCTAAATATTCCCTCATTGTGTTTCTCCTTTTCTCCTCAGTGGGCCTTTGGAGTGACGCTGTGGGAGCTCATGACTCTGGGCCAGACGCCCTATGTGGACATTGATCCCTTCGAGATGGCTGCATACCTGAAAGATGGTTACCGAATAGCCCAGCCAATCAACTGTCCTGATGAGCTGTGAGTTTCTCTGAGCTTGAAGACGTGGGTTTCATTCCGTTTATGATACTGGGATCAAAGAAGAAGAGCAGGTGTCCGTATTCATACAGAGACTTCCCTTTGGAGAGTAATGACTCTTTGGACTTGAATTAGACTCATAGAGAACCAGAGTCAGCCAGACTCATTCACTCTTTAATACATTTCATATCAGAACATTTTGTAGTTCTTATATTTATAGTGCTTAGTCTAATCTGAGAGACCAATAATGTACATAGTAAGAAAATACTGAATCCTGTGTCCGTTATTCTATATAGTGTGAGTATCCGACTTTTATTTATACAGCCTTAGTTATAGAAAACCTTTCTCATTGTCATCCTGCCATCCATTTGGTGTCAACTGATATTTAAGGGGAGTGTTCCAGGCTGAGATAGTTCCTGCTTCCTGCCTTCACCGTGTAGGAAATCTTCCCATATGTAGGGAGCACGGTGAGCAGGAGGCTGTTCACGGGGGATCGAGCGCACAGATGACTGTGGTCTTGGTTCCTGACTCTCCTGAAGGTTTCTATACCATGGTGAGGTGGCAACTTCTGCACTGATTTTACTGTCGATCCAGGGTTCTTAGAGCTTAGATTAACCTTCCCCTTCCTCCAAGTTCTTTCTCTCAGAAAACACAGGTTATTATTTTGTCTGTGTTTTAGGGATTTGCATGAAATCTCTATATTTGCTGTTGTATTTTGATACGACATCATGAAGAATTGAAATCCGCATAAAACCCAGATAACTCGGTTTAGTTTCTTTTCATTTTAGAACTGCCAACATACAGTAATATCCATTGATTTTTGGTTTGTCATTCTCCCCATGCCCACCTGTAGACAAAAAACAACTGGCATCGAATTGGCCAAAAGATTAGGAGTACTGTTTCGTCATTAGCCGAATTTCCCATTTTTGTCACTCTGCAGATTTGCTGTGATGGCTTGTTGCTGGGCCTTAGACCCGGAGGAGAGGCCCAAGTTCCAGCAGCTGGTACAGTGTCTCACGGAGTTCCACGCAGCCCTGGGGGCCTATGTGTGACTCTTCTCTCACAGTCCCACGGCATCAGGAGCACGGTGCCTGTTGGGGCTCCCTTGGAACCAGTCATGGATGCTTCGTACATCACGCAACACCAGCAGAAGCACATATGTCTTCCGGAACACCGTGCCTTAGGAATGCTTTAGAATCTGAACTTTTAAAGACAGACTTAATAATGTGGAATATTTTCTAGATACCATTTTTATTAGGTTGAACGGAAAAGGTTTTTGTAAATTTTTTGGCCCAAAATTTTTTAAAACATAGTTACTTTGGACTAGGGGTACATTCTTACAAAATAAATAAACAGTTTTAAAAATTGTTTAAGCACAGATACTTGGAATAGCTATCTTAGTGCCAACTGCTTTTTTATTTTTCTACTTCATCAAGGTAAATGTAAGTGATTTCACCTTTAAAGTTTTGTTTTTGTTTTTTTTTTTTTAAATATTTATCACTAGTCTTGTCTTCAAGGTACATTACTTTTTCTTAGGAAAAGGAAAGCAGCATAAAAAGATGTCTGGTTTGCCTTGTATAGGAAAAGGCAATATTGGAGGAAGAAAACTTAGAAGCTAAGGGAAAAAATTAAAAAAAAAACCCAAAACTTAGAAACAGAAACTGTCCTTTTGTGGGAAACTGTTTCTTTTTTATTTTTTTAATGAAAATTATTTCTGCTTTCTTATTTTGGGGGAAGTAAAAGCTGAGTTCATTGAAACACTTAAATTTGACAGGAATTAGCATTTCCATGAGCCAGAAGTAGGCTTGGGGCAGGCCAGTCAGTAGTAAACGATGGCAATTTTATTTATTTTTACTCTCTGGAAAAGGAGATAATACTATTCCAGAAAGTGAAATCTTGTTTCTAAGGTTAAGAATCCCTTTTATTGCACCTAAAATAGTGCTGTGCACAGAGAGGGTGCTTCAGGTGTTCTGGATAGTGTAAAAAAACAAAAAAAAGTAAACTGGTAAATTTTGCGCTTCAAGTCTGGCTTAAGTATAGAGTTGTTTCTTAAAACACTTGAAAAATTAAAGGATTTGTTTTCTATTTTTATAGTATTGAAAATATTGTTCATAATGAATGATTGGTTGTTTGGTAAGTCTTTGAACACGTACCAGCTAGATAGATACCCATGTAATCAGGCTTCTGAGCCCTCACACAGTTATAGCTGACTCTACTCAACCTCCAAGTTTTAATAAATTGGGATCATTATTACTAGGAAGTATTAGAACATTGAAACTTTTCTCCAGAGCCATTAAATAAGGGGTATGTGTGTATTTATGCTTGGTTGTAGTTGGCCTAAGGTATAATTGAATGAACCTCCTAACTAGTTCGGCCTACAGGTACCTGCCTCTACTCCCATCCTCATAGGTATATTAGGGAGAAGTCTTAGCAGTTGGAGGCTTTTGCCACTGTTAAAGAAGTTTCATGAATCACCACATCTGGAAGTATAGCTCACACAACACATGCTCTGCCAAAAGCAAGCAAAGAGCATGATTTTTCTGAGTACCATTTATTAGTAACACTGGTTGTTTGGTTTTATGAAATACTCAGCCCTCTGAATGTCCAGTTTTTTAAAAGCTCTTTGAACTCTTTGTAAGTTACAAATGTTTTTGTTCACAACCTGTAATCTTAGAAGGCATTCAATCAACAAATATTTATTTAGTTCTTATATGTATTATGCACATAGAATGGTTCAACTCTAGCATCCTTTCCAACATTCAGTGCATTCTATTTTGTGTTCAGGTTATTGCATTGTTTAGAAATCACAGTTCTTTGTACAAGATCAGTTCAAAAGAAAAAGTGCTGACATCTTTTATCCCAAATTAGCAGTTGCTCTCAGAGGTGCTCTCAGTTTGCTGGGATGTGTGATGCCTTTAACTTTATCTTTTTGTGTTTGTAAGCTGTTTTATTTTATGTATGTGCATTTGTTTTAGTAGGTGGTTTAAGACTTCAAATAGATTTTTCTTGCTGAGCTGCTTGGAGTCATTGACTTCGATGAAAAGAGCAGTTATAAGATGTCTGTGGCTGGTCTTCTTCCAATTGTTTTGTTGTAGGGTGTGAATATTACTGAAGAGATTTTGCAGAAAATATACTTTTTATAGGAAAGAAGCAAATTAACAAAGCACTGATGTGGTATTATAAGCTGGCTCTAATGACCTAGAGCTCTATTACAGTCTGTCCTTTCTTACAACACCCCCACTGTGAGAAAATTTTATTTGTAGAAGCAAGGAGGATTGGGTTATTCATTCAATACATGTATATTTATTGAGTGCACACTGTATGTCTGGCTCTCAAAATATTCAGGGAATAGGACAGATGAGGTTCCTCCCTTTTTAGGTTTTACATTTTGGTTGGGAGAAGCAGATAATGAACGTAAGTAAGATTTTGGTAAGTGCTATGAAAAACAGAAAGAACAGTATCATAGAGAAGAACTTTAGGTGTAATATTTAGCCAGGCTTCTCTGAGCAGGTGGCATTTGAGCTGAGATCTGAATGACGAAAAGCCAGCTATGAGAAGATCCAGGCTGAAGGGACATAATTGCAGAGGCCTTAAAGCAGGAACAAGCTATCCTCTAGACTTGGTAAAGCAGGAACAAGCTATCCTCTAGACTTGGCCCTACCTGCTCATCTTCCAGCTGCTGCTGCTGGAAGAAGAGGACAGAGGCTGGTGTGGCTAGAATGTAGTTAGGGATGGGAGGGTACCAGATGAGGTCTGGGAGACACAGGAACAGAGAGCAGCAGGGCCTTGTAAGCCATGAGCGCACATATTTTATTCTAAATGGAATTCTTCATTCAAGGATATTTTTAAATAAGCAAGTGACATGATCTGATTTGTCATTTAAAAAATGTTATGCCAGGTCTTTTGTAAAGATTGAATTGTAGGGAGGCAAGGGGGAAAGTAATAAGACTTTTTAAGAAACTGTTGCATAGTTTAGGAAAGAAGAGACAGTGGTTTTGGATCAATTTGGTTAGTATGGGCGGTTGGAAGGGGCAGATTGGAGACACGTTTTGAAGGTAACAGACAGAACCTGGATCCTTTGGATGTTGGAGGGTTGGGTAGAGAATGAAAGAGAGTAATCAGGGATGACTAGTTGGTTTGAGGCTTGGGCCTCTGGTTGTATGGCCAAACTATATGCTGAGATGGAAAAACTTTAGAAGGAACAGGATTTTGCTTTGGCAGATGGAATGAATCAATTATCTGTTGTAGGCCATGTTTGAGGTGCCAGTTGGTTATCTAATAGACAGATGAGAGTCTGCAGCTCCGGGAAGAGTTCTCATTGAACATATTAATGTAGGAGTGTGACATGTAGACTATATTTAGAGTCATGGTACTGGATAAACTTACCTCTGGAGAGAGTTTAGATGGAAGGAGGTTTTGGGACTGAGTCTTACAACTCTCAACATTTAACACTCCAGTGAAGGAAGAAGAGATACCAAAGAAAGGACTGAGAAGAAGCCACTGTAGCTGGAAACAGCAACAACAAAAACAGGAAAATGAGGTGTCATGGAAGCCCAGGAAAGTAAGTATTTCAAAATGGAGAAGGAAGCTCCTATGAGATTTGGTATTATGAAGGTTATTGACAAAAGTAGTAGGGACTGGAGCAAGCTGAAGTATGAATACAATGTGGGAAAGTGGAGACCCTACTGTAGTCAGCACTATTGAAGAGTGTGAAGGGAAATGGAGTTAACTACAAGGAGATCAAAGAAGTATTTGGGGCACGGGTTGGAGGACTGGGAGGAGGGCATGTTTGTTTTCCAGGTGAAGATATAGTCCTGCAAAATGTTCCACAGGCTAATGGGAGTGATCCAATAAAGGGAAGAAATTCCTTCGGGGTATGGGACACTCTTTTTTTCTTGTCATTTGGTCTACAAGTATGAAAGACTCTCCACTCCAGCCCCCAGTCCCTTGGGTTGTGGTAAAGGCTGTGTTTTTATTGGGGAAAAAGTGTGAAGGGGCGGGGAAGTAGTACACAAAACTTTAGATGTTTCCATTATATGAAAATCAGCTTCTGTTGAGTTCACGTCCTTAGGACTTCAGACCCAACATGGTCATTTTGCTTGCCGCCATCATCTTTTGCCCCATCGCCTCTGTAACTTCTGGACTGGCCTTGGCCCTTAACCCCCCACCCAGCCAGTTACTGCTAGAGTAATGCTTCCTAGCATTGAGCTGCTGTCCCTACTTACAACCTTCAGCACTTTCCCAAAGCCTTCGGAATAGAGTTCCCAACTCCCAGGTACACAAAGTCAACCATTCTTCTCTGCAGTTTCACCTCTTGCTTCTTTACCAACTCATTGCATCCTGCCTGCATGCATTGTGTCATTTCATGTGTCCTTTCCTTTGCATATGCTGCTCCTCTTAGCGTGCCACACTCCACTCCAGATCACCCAGGCGCCCAGGAGACTGCTTTGACACCTTACCCTGCTCCTCCAGGCTTAGTAGTTGCTTTTCAGCCTTGTTCCTGGGTTTGCACTCTGACAAAGGTAAGATGCAGGCTTATTTTTACCACTTGGCTGTGCATTCCTTGAGGATAGCAATTTGTATGTCACTCACGTCTGAATCTCATTTGCTTAACTAATGCTTGACACATTGGCAGGGTTGAATATTTAATGAATGGAGTAAAAATATCTACTTGCACGAGAGCAATTTGGTTTAAAAAAAGTCTGCCGATTCTTTAAAAGCATTATCTCTTATTTAAAATACTGTGTTATGTTATCAATGTGATGTTTATATTCAACTTTGAAGAGTTTAAGTTTTATGTAATATAAACCAATACAGCATGAAATAAAGAGACAGATTGGTAGGGAAGACTATATTCCACCCCAGTGGTGGCTTAAAAGCACCTTCTTCCCCAATCCCTTAGCCAGCTTTTCACTTCATTTTCCCTGCTTTTTCTTTGGTCACAGGAATAATTAGCCCAGTGGCATATTGTTTCACACGTCCACAAGGCCAACTTTATTTGGAATTGTAGAATAATTACCCCAAGTGAAGTAATTCATTGCTTTAGTGGGAGAATGTTTTCCTGGTCTGCCCCTTACCCTCACCTCATACAATAAAAAAAGAGGTGATATAATTTATGGGACTAGAAAGGAAAAATACAGACAGTTGCTTATTAAATTAGTAATTTTTGTTTCTACATTCATTTTTGTGCTTAGAATAACATATTAGAATAACATTGAACTTAATTCTTTGGGACACATGATGAACATCCTACATAAGTGTATCGAATACATACATTTTATATATAAGTAAACTGCATCTGCAGGCCTGTTTGCTCTCTGAGTGCTGTTCTTTAAGGGCTTAATGGGAAATGTCTCTTAACCCTTCAAAGAACAGATGTTAAAAACTTATTTAAAAAAAAAGAAATGGGAATTGATATTTGAAATTATTCTTTGAGCAAATAATAGTATGCCATTTGTTCATACTTGGTTTATCCCACATTTCAAAACTAAAGCATTTCTTAGTGATGTATTTTTAGAGAGGGATAAGCATTCCTCTGGGGCTATATCAAGCTTGAGGAAAATGTATAGTTTGAAAATAAAATAACTATTTACCTTTAAAAAAAAGAAATTAAAGCTGACTTCGTGGTGCCTGAATGTTACATTTGGAATCAACTTTTTTGCATCTTTCTAAGTCTACTTTTTTTCCCTTTTGCCTTCTTGGCTTCAAGCATAAGCACAGGCTAGTATTAGATAGGCATGCATCATGAGAGATAGCATTTGGCTAGAAGTGATAGAAATCTAACTGTAATCACTTAACCAAATAACAGGTTTATTTTTCTCCCATTACAAATCCAGTGAGAGGTAAAGCAGGGCTGGTATAGTGATTCCAGGGTATCATCCATTACCTGCTCTCCTCCATTTTTGCTGCTCTGCCATCTTTAGCATGCTTTTGCTTTCAAGGACCCCCCAAGACCTAGACCTAGGAAGAGAGGGGAAAAGGATGAAAGGCAAAAGGCATGAGTTAGCTGAGTCCTTTTTAGGAGACTATTAACTTTCCCGTAGTATATTTCTACCAGCATCTTCCTGGCCAGAACTATAGCACATGGGCAGCTGTTAGGCATTGTGGGAAATCAGATTTTATTGGTTTTTTTTTTTAACAGCTTTATTGAGCGATAATTCACATATCACACATTTAAAATATACAGTTTAATGATTTTCACCATGTTCACAATCAAATTCATTTTTACCATTCCAAAAAGAAACCCCATATCCATTAGCATCTCCCACTCCCAGCCCTAGATAGCTACTAATCTGCTTTCTATCTCTACATTTGGCTATTCTGGACCTCTTATCTAAATGGAATCATAAAATATGTGGCCTTTTGTCTATAATTTCTTTTCCTTAACATAGTGTTTTTGAGGTTCATGTCACAGCATGTATTAGTACTTCATTCCTTTTTATTGCCACATAATATTCCATCCTATGGATATGTTCTATTCGTCATTGTATGGATATATACTATTCATTCATGAGTTTATGCATATTTGAGGAAATTGTTTTTTTAGTTGGGCATATTCTTACCCTGGGCAAAACTGGGTTGCATTAGTAAGGAAGTACCACCTAGCTGTTGATGGGCAGCTAGCAATGTCTGTCTCTGTGAAGAAATGGAGTAATGGACTGGAATCTGGTCTCCTACAGCAATATAGTTAACGCTTCAGAAGTTCTGTCAAGTATGAGAGGAAGTACGGTGATTGTGAAGTTTTAATGAGTGGAGGGAATGCCCAGTCAGCTTCTTTTAAGGTTGGCAAGTCTGCTGTGTTTGCAGAGAAAGCCTAATGGAGTATTACCTAAACTTTTAGTCTCTAAGTCTATGTCCTGAAAACCTGTTCCCTGGTGATTGCTGTTCCTTTGGTCTCTGGCCCTGCTGTTTTCCACCAGTCCATAATTCTGCCACCACTTTATAGATTTGAGTTTGCAAGGGTATTTATTTCTCCTCAGTGTCTGGCCTGCAGTATCTCCTACCAAGTGCCTTTCCTTAGCTTCATGGTCTGATTACCTAGGGCCTTGGGAAGTAAGCCAGATATTGGCTATATGTTTCCATAGAAATTCTTATTAAAAGAGCTTAAATAAACATTTATTTATTTAATGCTATATCACCTGAATCTATTGAACTATATTTTATATGCCTTTCTTTAGCATATTTGCATCCATATAAGGTTTGTTAATTTTTGAGGTTAAACTATTTGGCCACCACATTACTTAATATACATCTAAAGAATGCCTTAGAAGTTGTCTGTATAAGTCAGGGAACAGGATACTCTGGATACTCTGATAGACTTGAGGAATTGGTCATAGGCGCTGGCTCCAGAAAAGCACTAGAATTAGTATTTTGAATAAAGTTCCTTTAACTCTGACTTTGCTCAGAATGGGTTTGACTTGACCATAATCTCTTCCATCAGGAAATGCAATGTCTTGATAGACCTGTGTTTTAAGTTTTGTGTTGGAATCTCTAGGCAGTGCCCCTCTGCCCTTTGCTCTTTTTGTTCCCCCAGAAATACCTACAGATGACTTAGCTGAAGGAAGGGCAGGTTTATTTGACCTGACAAGCATTCTTGGTCAGCTAAGCAGGCTCTTGTCTTGTGATAAGTACTCCCTAGGGTTCTTCTTGTTCTTCTGGGAAGGCAGGAAAAGGAAGAGACAGGAGGCTGCAGCCTGGTGCTGCCAGGCTTTGTGCAAACCTGGGCCTGGCTCCTCCCTGAGGACCTTCCCCTGTCTGTCTCCACTGTCCTTTCTGGCCACTTTTTACCTCTTTCCATTTCCCCTTTGTTAGCCAGCCTCACCGTCCGGCTCTTGTACCATCCGCCCCTCTCAAAAGAGCCCCATTCCCTTTCCGCAGGGTGCAGCATTTCAAGTACATGTAAACAATATAATAAGATTTAAAAATAGGTATAAAGATTGCTTTTTCCCACAGCCATCTTAGGATAGCATGATATTTTAGAGCTAAAAAGAGGGAACCTAACTATATTATTTTACAAGGAAGGAAACTGAATTCATTATCATTTCCTAGATACCAGATGAAAAATAGACTTTCATGTTGGTGATTGTTAGGGAGGTGGATGTTCTTTTTCAGGAAGGGGAATTAATTTATTAGAGTGGTCATTAATACTGCAAAGGTGGGCATGATATATAGATAGATAGATAGATAGATAGATAGATAGATAGATTGATATATATATATATATACATATAATATATATATATATCTGTCAAATGAGTAAACATTGATTTTATTTTATTTTTTAGACCTGTGGGCAGTTTGGTATTGGAACATAGTGTTCAAGACGGAGTAGGGGCACCTGGGTGGCTCAGTTGGTTGAGCGTCCGACTCTTGATTTTGGCTCAGGTCATGATCTCACGGGTCATGAGATCAAGCCCCGTGTTGGGCTCCGTGCTGGGCGTGAAGTCTGCTTGAAATTCTCTTTTCCGCTGCTCCCCCCACACCCCGCTCACGCTCTCTCTAAAAAAAAAAAGAGAGAGAGAGTGGCAAGAGAGAAGACTCAAGGGGTAAATGGCTGATGTTGCATGAAGGGCCTCACATTGAGAGGTTTGGATTTTGTTCTGTAGGTGATGGAGATTGAGTGAAGGGCTTCCATGAGGTAGTAATGTGGTCACCTTTGTTTTAGCAGTATTAGTAGCAGGTGGCCTTCGCTTACTGTATACCAGGCATTGTGTTAGTTCCTTTATGTGCATTATTTCATTTACTCTTCACCATCCTGTCAGGTAGTATGACATCATCTCCATTTTACTGCTGAGGAAAGGGAGACTGAACTAGGTTGCACAGATAGCATATAGTGGAGCTGTGATTTTAATCCAGGGAGTCTAACCAGAGTACAGAGAGAAGGACAACTCTACCATTGGGGTAAGAGTAGAGGATCGCAGGGGGGCTGGGACATGGTGGGAGACCCTGTTCGGTGGTCTTAGCATCTGTAGTGCCATAAGAGACAGTATTGTTGATTGAAAATGAGAGGTTGGACAGAGGCCTGGTAAGTATCGTGAGAGCTTGTAGCCTTCACTGGGTGAATTTGCAAGGTTGCTGACCAATATCAAGTGAAAGTGGAACTCGGCTGAGGTTGGGAGACAGGGGATTTATGGTGATACTGTCCTGATTAGTGATAGCATTTTTCTCCACATATTTGACTATAGCAGAATCTGCTGTAACAAGGAGTGGATTAAATAAATGTTTGTTTCTCTCTCACATTACAGTCCAAAGGGAGGAAAGTGGCCCAGGCTAGTGGAACGACTCATCTTCTAGATCCACTCAGTGTTCTAGATCCCTTCTATCTTGTTCTGCCATTCTATAGTCTGTGCTCATATGGCTGCATGGCCAAAGCTAGGTCTCTGTCACTTCAGTGTTCCAGCTCCTAAAAGGGGCTGACAGCAGAAGTGGAAAGCAATAGTTTCTTTTTAGGTAGGTGAAAGAGAAGCTGTGCACATTACTTCTGCTCTCATTCTATTGGTAAGAATTTAGGCACTGCAAGGAAGTCTGGGAAATGGGTCTAGCTAGGTAGCCATGTTCCCAACTAAAACTCTGTTACTGTGGAAGAAGACAACAGATTTAGGGGGGCAGATAAGAGAAGGCTGGGTGTAAGGTTGATAAGGTTATTGGAGTTTTTCTGGACAGGCGGAAGAAAGACTTTAGGGTCTTTCTTTAGGGTGTTGATGAGATGTAGTTCAGGTGGTCATTTGAGCTCTAGCTGGGCATGGTAGTTAGGCCAGTACATTGAGGCCCTGGAGTCCATGAGTCTAGGAGGTTGCAGAACAGACGTGAGACTACTGGAGGGAGTGGTTGGAATAGGAGTTCATGGTCTAGTTAGAATGGGATCTGGGTTTGGGTCTAAAGGTGGCTTAGTTCTGGGAGATAACAGGACCTGCGGTAGAGCCAGGGGTTTGGGAGGTTGACAGGGTGAGATGGAGATTTCCAGATCTGAGATGGTCTCAGAGTATGTTTGGTGTTCCCTGCACAGTGCTTGGACTTCCCATCTTAGCACACAGTACCCTTCACCATCTGGCCCTTCGTTCTGTCTCCCCCACACACCTTCTTTCTACCCAAGAATCTGTTTTTGGAAAACAAATATTCCATTTCCCAGAGGTAAAAAACAAAAATGCCCATCTTGTGGAAAGCTATATCATTTTATATCAAAGGTGATTCTTCTCACATTCATGAAAAGAGTCTGGCCAGACCCCCAGGCCCAGGCTGCCATGACTGTACCCGGGCTAGGAGGTGAGAGAGGTTGAGGATTCAGATCTGAAGTGGTCCTATCATACTTGACCTCCCACTGCCTTCCCAGAGCTGGCTCAGAGACTTTGGCTCTGGGTCTTTCACGGAAGTCCCTGTAGATGCAGGCCATGAGAAGTGGCCCTCTCATGCTCCCATCCAGAGACCCTGCCCACCCTCCACCCCCTCTCAGGAAAATGGTACACTTCCTCTCAGGAAGTGGTATACTTGGAAGTCTGCTGTTCAGATGAGAACATTCAGTGCCACTCAGTATGAGACCAGCCTTGGTTCCTCTGTTCCTCACCCCCATACTCTACCCACTCCTTCTAAATATGTCCCTGCACCCCCTACTTCACTTTCCTCCATCACCAGCCCTTTGGTCCAGGCTTCCATCACTCCTCCTGGACAACTATGACCCCTTTCTAATGGCGCTGCCTTCTAGCTTCCCCAGTCCATTCTCACAGCTGCCTGAGCCATCCTGTGACGGGAAAATCCTCCCAACCAAGGGCCTGTCTACATCCTCATAGTGGACAAGTATGGCATGGATTGATTCTCCAGAACAGCTGGAAACCCTATAAGCCTGGACAGGAATTCCAGAAGGAATTTTGCTAGAAGCATTGCCTCCCTCCCCTGGAAGCTGTGGGTGAGGGGAGGAAACTTTCAGAAACAAACCAAGGCCAAGGTGGTCCCAGACAGAAGGACTTCCTAGGCTGGGGGTGTGGATAATGTTCCCAGAAGAGAAGCCACTGCTGGTAGGGTGGTTACCTATAGACATTTAGTTCCCTGGGGCTCAGGAAAAAGGAGGACTAACCCCAACATAACCTTGGGCTTATTTTCCCTGCAGCAGACTAGGCCAGGGGCCCTCTAAGAAGCAATGCTGTTTGTTTGTCCCAGTTGACTTCATGCTGTGGCCTGGCCAGTTTGTATCCCACAGACTGTCTTCACTCCTCTCTCTTACTCTGACCCTCCTGTCCCCTTTGTCCTTATCTTTAGCCCTCTCCTGACTCAGCCCTATTCAGCAGCTCCTCTTTCTTTCTCAGATGCATCCTGGGCTCCTGGGACAATCCTCCTGTCTTTCAGAGGAGCTGTCTCATCTTACTGTCCCTCTTGGCAACACTACTATCTCCTCCCACTCTGGATCCCCTAGGCTGTGTTCTATTTATGGCCTTCTTTACCTCTTATTTTCCCATCCTTGGTGGCTTCCTCCTCTGTCTACGTGAACTGGACCATGACTTCCCTCTTCTCTCCGTTCACTCTCTCCCCTGCCTGGTGCCATCATACTGCCTGGAAGAGCTTATGGTTTGACCTCCCCGGTCTATCTCTTGGCTTGCCTAGGGTGTCAGCACCCCCCAGCCTTGGACCAGTATGCTTTCTTTACTTTGTGTGTTTACTTTCCGGGGCTGCTCCCTCTGCAGGTCCTAAGACTCCCAGGGCTGCCAGATTCAGTGGCCTTTTCTGAGCCCTCATTCTCCTGACCCTACCAACCACATCACCCTGCTTGAAAGCCTCTTCTATCAACACGTCTCTCCTGGGACTTTTCTTGCTCTTACCCTCTACACAGGCTTAACACTTTTCCCCATTCCCCTAAATGTGGGGCATTCATAAGGTTCCTATCCCAGTCTTCTTTCTCCATGTTGCCCCTCAGTGATTCCATCTATGCTCAGATAACTGCTCTGTGCCCAGCACCCACACATCTAGATCTCTGGTCCAGGCCTTTTTGAATATCTCTTTCTGGATATCTCCACCAGTTTATCTTACAGCCATTTCAACCCCAACATAACCAGTACAAAACTCATCCCTTCTTAGCCTTCTCCCACGGCCTCCCCAGGAAGCTACCTTCACTCCTGTTGTGATTCTTACTGAGTTCTTTAGGGGAAGAACTTTGGTTGTCTGACAAGGCTTCTCCAGCCCCCCCATCCTCCTGAGAGTGTCTGCAGGATAGGCTGGGCCAGACTCTGCTGCCCCCATTTTCTTCCCAGTAATACCCTGACTGCCAGAGATACCTTCTTCTTTTTTGAAAATCACTCAAGCATTTATTGCAGACATTGAAAAATTGTTGGGAGAAATGCTTTCCTTCAACATGTTTGGATGCATAGAATCATGTGAATATGAAAGATGTGTATTTTTTCTATCTGTTCCATTGTAAGCCTCTTAAGCAAAGAAGGACCATTCCACCCCCTCTTTTGCAATTTCTTATAGCACTTAGGATTTATTAAATGTAATGATTTCTTAGAGCAAAGAGTAATTTTACTGACAAATAAAGGTAATCCTTCCATTTCCCACTGAAAAATAAGCACATATGGAATTCATTATTCTAAGAGTTCCTTTGGGCAGAAAAAACCTAAATGTATTCAAAAGGCTTTGAGAAAGTTATGCCAAAGACAGGGTTACTTTCTAAGACACACGTTCCTGAAAGAAACAGAGAGGTGGACTTAATTGTTAATGTTGGTCTTCAGGGTAAGATGGCCATGTATAGGGAGTTTTTACATGAACCTCACTGATGGGCTGCCTTTCCCACAGCTCTGTCCCCATGGTATTGCTTAGTGTCTAGCTCACATGTTCATGTATACAGTCAACCTACATTTATGCATGTACATGATCCAGCTAAAGTCCCTGGAGTCGCTTTCAGCAGTGGTAACAACTTTGGCCCAATGGACCTCTAGATCCAGACCTGAGACCACAGGGCACCTACTGGAGTTGGGCTGCCGCCTGTGACTGGGAGCCACTGAGGAAATGACCCATGACCTAGACATCACCAACTCCCTGCTCTAATTCACCAGCACAAACATCACCTAGAATCTCATTCGGAAGAGTTGACACCGTTGGCTGACCTACCATGAAAGGGAGGCCCCAGCAACTGCCGTGGTGACTTTATGACAAATGGCCTTCCCTCACTCCTTCCTGCCCCAGGAATTTAGGTCCTTGATCAATTTTTTTTTCATTGTTATGCAGTGGAATTAGAAAGTACACAGTACTTTTGTTACAAATATACTTTCTCATTTATGCACAGGATACTAGCAAGTGGCCTTGAAATTATTTTTGCAGATCTAGGAAAATATATTTTTATAACAAGTATACTTGCTAGATAGATCAGCTTTTTGTTCTCTGGGAGAAAATGCCAAGTGATGGGTTATAGAGCTAGGGTTTGTAGTTGGGTTAAGTAAACCCTAAAATGAGAGGGAGAAAAACGGTCTTTTTTTTTTTTTTTTTTTTTAAGATTTATTTATTTATTTGAGAGAGAGTGCATGGGGCAGGGGAGCACAGAGGGAAAGGGAGAATCTTAAGCAGACTCCATGCTGAGCATGGAACCTGACTCGGAGCTTGATCTCATCACCCTGAGATCATGACCTGAGCCAAAATCAAGAGTCGGTCACTTAACCAACTGCACCACCCAGGCACCCTGAAAAACGGTCTTTTTGAGGGCTGATGTTGCCTCTTCCTTTTCCATCTTCCATGTCTCTTAATCTTTTTACTTTTTTCCCTTAATTTTAACTTTCTGTACTGCATTCTGGGTAATTTTTTAACTTCCCTTCTGATTCGCTAACTCTTCTTTAGTTGTGGTTCTGCTGCGTAATGGATTTGGGTTTTAAGTTCAATGAATGTATTTTTTTAATTCTAAAATCTTTCTTTTTTCTTATAAAAAGAATATATCTCTTTTTACCTAAGCAGTTGCTAATATTTTTTATTGTATCTTTTGTTTCTGTAACCATTGTACACATGCCTTTTTAATAAGCTAGACCATTAGTTCCACTTCTTGAAGTTTTTGGCAGTCTAAAGCTGCTAGTCCTTTACTGACTCTCATTTATCATGTCTTCTATTTTCATATAGTCCGTAAGTTTGGGTTGTGACTTCATGTTCTGCTTGGCTTTCTTTGTCAAAATCCCATGAGACAGTAAGATGTGAACAAGAATTAATATTGGGGGGGCAAAGATTATAATTATTTACAGATGATATCATAATGTACCTAGAAAGTACAGGAGATTTAATGACAATTAGAATTAATAAAACTTGTAGACAAACTTAGAATTAATTAAAAAGCTAAAACAAAGGAAAGAGGCTTAGTACAGAAAAACTTACCAAAATCACTCACCTTCCAATAAGCTAATAATAACCAAAATGTCCAAGGATATGAACAGAAAACTTACAGAAGAGAACATATAAATGGTCAGCAAACACAAGAAAGAAGTCACCCCACCTGAAGTCAGATGCAGTGAAATGTAGCAAAAAGGCTCTTTTATTTTTACCAACATTTATCAAGAATTAAACTTACAATATCAAGTATTGATGAGGGAAATTGGTATCTTCACACACTGTTGGTAGGACTGAAACTTAGTATAGCATTATTTATAATTTAAGTTTAAAATTATTTAAAATAACTAAAAAGCTATGAACAAGAGGCAGGTGAAGTATGGATGCTATGTAGTAGTTAAAGCAGATCTAGAGGAAATAACGGGAGTACTTCCTGTTAAATACAAAACTAAGTTGGAAACCACATGTACAGTAAGGTGAACTTTATGAAAAAAACCACAAACGAGACTATATTTATACAGGTGTAGAGAAAGGTCTGGAAGGATACATGCCAAACAAAACAGTGATGAGGGTAATTAACAGTTAACGGAGTGCTGGCCTTGGGCTGTGAGAGGTTACAGACTTTTTACATCTATTAGCTTGAATCTGCCCAGCAATTCTGAGGGGATAAAACTGAGGCTCCTCCATCTAAAGGTTTTTTTTTCTTAAGTTGAAGGACATTTTTTGAAATTCATAGTTAATTATGTACTCCCCATAAGTCTCTGTCTTCCCTTTCCATAGCTCTTCCTCAGCTGGTTCTCTAGGTTCTTTAATTTTTCTCTCATGTTTCTCACCTCTTTGTATTTTTGTTTTATGTTTTAAGTCAGTGGTTCTCACACTTGAGGTGCATCCCAGTCTCCTAGAAGCCTGGTGAAAATGCAGATTGCTGGGCCCCACCCCCAATATAAAATTTAGTAATTTCAGGCTGGAACCCAGAAATTCTCACTTTAAAGTTCCCAAGGGATGCTAATGTTGTTGGTTGGGGATAACATTTTGAGAACCAGTGTTCTCAGGTATGTCTTTCATTTATTTGCATCTTTTTTGTTTGACAGTTGCATTTCTTAATTTCCAAGAACATTTTCTATTCTCTCTTTTCCAGTGACTTTTTTTTTCCTTTCTGTCTATGGAAGAAAAACCTCCTAGAATCTCACTGAGGACACTAAGTAGATTTTTTAAAAAGTTATTTCCTAATCTCCAAACTATCTTTATTTCTGCTGGGTTTATTGTTCTGTTTATCTTCGTTCCTTTGTGGGCTGTTTTACTCAAACATCTAGGAGTCATTTGCTATCCATTTATATCTGTGAATAAAGGATTTATAGTTTAACATAAGTGATTGGTGCTGGTCTTCAGTACCATCATGTGGCTCTGTTTCTTTAACAGCCCTCTCCTTCAAGTGGGAGCCTTAGGTGTGTTGACTAGGCGGGATGCCATTTAGGAGTCATGGCCAGGATACTATCTATCCCTTGCCCTGATAAAATGAGAAAGCCTTTTCTTGTGATGCCAACACAGGCACTGAGAGCCTCAGCCTTCCCAGAGATCCTCTCTGATTTCTTTTAGAGAGTACCCTCTGGTTCAGGCTGGGGTAGATACCATCTTGGTCTATCGTTCTGCCTACACAAGGCAGGCGAGCATATGGTGGATGTGCTCTTGGACACAGCTCTTCCTAGGTAGACCTAGGACTCTCCCTACCATGTCTTACCCTCTGTGCCTGTACCTTCTGACCACAAAGTCTTCCCAGACCCCCCATGAGCAGTGGCACTCATTTCCTAGGCATCTACCTCCATGGCGACCTGCTCTGCTCTTCTTTGCCCATCAGGATAGTTGCACCTGATTTTATTCCAGCTCTACTGGTGGCCCCCTCTCCCTTGCTTAGTGCTGTGATTTTTATTTCCTTTTGCCATTTTTAAACTAGTGTGGTCAGTGTTAAAATGGGACTCTTTTTGTCTCATTCAGTTTGAGCAAATCCCCAGTGTGAATAGATTCCTAGCAAGACTAGGAATGCAGAGTTTATAAAGAAAATGTGCAGGGCGTGTTCCATTTCAAGAATATGAGGGAAGAAAAAGGAAGAAAGCATTTGAGAGAGTTTCTTTTTAGATAGTCTTATTCAGAATCCTAACCCACTTGCCTATAGGCCAGCCCTAGAAGGACTGGGGCCACAGTGCGCAAGAGGAGGAGTGAGGAGCAGAGAAGGAGAAGCCGACCAGCCTTCCAACCCCACTCCCTCTTTTTTCCTCCTACTGTTGGTAGGAGGCTCGGGAAGCAGCTGACTCCCAGCCACTCTGCTTTGCATTCTCTCATGGGAAGGCTGTGAATCTGGGGAGCTTGCCCTTCACCTTCTGTCCTCCACAAACCTGCTCTGTTTCTGGATCTCAACTCTCTCTCTCCCACCCTGCTTCTTCCATTTCCCACTTGGGTTCCTTGCCTCTCCCCTCTCTTACTTACTGCAGATAATGCCAGCCTCACATTGGTGAATTCTCATGGCCATTTATAAAGGACCGTTATATTCCTTTCTCTTTCTGCTTTTTTCAACAAACAGCATTGCAGAATGTGATGGTGGATCTCAGGGAACAATAAGGACACACAAACACGAACAGTGTGGTCAAGCTCCAAGAGAGAACAGCATAAATGATGGACTCCAAATTCAGCACAGAGGTGTCAGGAGGGCTTCCCAGGAGCTAAGCTGTGAGGAAGAGTAGAGTTGGTCAGGGGAAGGGGATTCGGGAGGAGTTTTCAGGCGAGAGAGAGCATTGTATGCAGAGTTTAGGGACACACTACAGGGCCACACATTCAGGAAGTGACAGCCCCTATCACTTTAACCCCCTTACTTTACATCTCAACCCTGTGAGATGAGCACTGCAGTATAAAATACCTCTATTTTAGGATCAGGAAATCAAGGCTCAGAGAATCCATTCCACAGCACTTTTAGAACACCACAGTTTGCTACACAGCGCAGAAGCTGACAATAAAGAGAAGGATTTGATTATCGCACTAGATTGGTCATATTAATTATAGGATTCTTGAGACTAGAAGTTTTTTGTTCTCTGAGAGTGGTCAAAAAGCCATGGGGCCTGTTGGAGGTTTCGTGGAGGGGCAGGAATAAGGTGTTTCCTGCTTATACACTCTGTAGTCCCACTTGTTAAAAGTAAAGGAGAAATTCATTACAGTGGATAAAAAAATCCGTTGAAAAGTATGCAGTGCTCTGAGGACAAAAAACTGGAATCACCCCACCCATGTCAGTGCCAGAATGTCTGGGGACTACATTCTGGGTGGAGGGAACTGGGGCACTTGTGAAGCTGGGTTCACATGGCAGGTGCTCTTTTCTTTGTTTGATCTCACAGGTCCACAAAATAGCCAAGTTTTCTAAAGGCATTTGGAGTCCTACCATACAAAATACTGAGATAACCTCCATTGTCATATGATTATCTTGTTGGGGTGGATTGGGATTGTTTGTGGACGTGAGGAACTTGAGGGCTTCTACCCTCAGCACTGTCATGGCTCATCTGTGACCTGGAAAGGAGATGCCGGAATAGCGGGTGTGCCAGCTCATGAGCCAGATGTGGGGCCCGACCGTGGGTGGCACTGGGGCCCGCTCTGCTGGAAGGCTGGCTGGGCTGGGAGCCACACACACTCATGATTCCTGATAGCTCTGGGACCTTGGGCAATTCTGTGGCTACCCCAAGTGTGCCCTGAGAGTGGGTATAGTGGTGCTGTTATAGTGGGTCTGGGGTTTTGATAGGCTTCAATGTGATGATGTCTAACAACACTCTTGCACTCTTCCAGGGGTGCACCTGAGTACCCAGTGGAGTGAGGGTCCTTAGAAAGCATGGGAATTCTCAGTCTCCTGCTCTATCGAAATTCAAGGAAGTTTGTTTTTGCTTTATATTACATCTGTGCTTAACATTAAAAAAAATTATTTTACCTAACTTTACCTCCAATCAAATCTTTGAGCAAAAACTGATGTCAGAATGCCCTGGGCACAGAGATGGAGCAGGGGCACAGGGCCTGAGGAGTGGGCAGCTCAGTCTAGGAAGCCGAGTGATGGGAGAGCCTTGCTTGGTAAGCCACGAAACACCAGACGCCTGTTGCCAACTGGTTTATTACTACAACCCAGAAGAGAGAAGGTGTGAGAGTGAGAGACTTATCAGGGTTCGCTGAGAACGTGTAACAGGTGCCCAGATGGGTGGATCAGTTAGGCTTCCTAGAGAGTATGGTCAGACCTTAGGGGATCGTGCAGATCTCCTTTTCTGCCCACCCAGGATTCCCAGCCCTCCTAGGGCTGATATGGCCTCCCTGTGCTGGGCCTGCAGAGCAGCCTGGCAGTTTCACTTCCTGCTGATGAGAATTGTCACATCTGCCAGCCACCAGGCCCTGGGACCAAACTCATGCTGCTCCTTTCAGCTGCAGTGGTGTGTTCATGTGAGAGAGGCAGGCTGGCTCTGTGTGGCCTAGGAGGGCTGAGTTAGGTTCCTGGGAGCCATGCATGGAGGCTGATTTGAGTTACCATAAAGTATATTTGCCCCAAGGGGTAATGGCCTTATGGGGCAGGGCCTAGTCAGACCCTAGAATCTCCACCTGGCTTCCTCCCAGGCCCTGTAGGCTATGAGGTCTGTAACTCGTGGTGGGACACAGAAGAGGCACGAGGTAGTCACGAGTTTCTTCCCCGGGCAAGTACCTATGATCTCAGTGCAAAGAGTTCCTTTCCTTCTCCAGATCTTTTATAAGCCTCCTGGCTAAGAGAGCTGGGTTTCTAGCTGCAGAAAACTGCAGATTGGAAGACAGTGGACCGTGTTAGTGGAGCCTGCCACAGGGAGCCGGGTACCAGTGTGAGCAGTGATGGAGCCTAAAGTGAGACAGAGAGAAGGCATGAGGAGGGAGCATCTGCAGGGTGTGGGGTGGATTGGATGAGGGAGGAAAGAGGGCTGGTGTTGGAAAACCTCTCTTGTTCATTCACTCTTGCCCAGAGGGTTTTCATAGTAATCCTGAGGACATTGCACATTAGTTCTACTTTCATGTTCTTTTAAAACCTGATGAGAATAATTAACTGTAACTAGCAGTGTACAACTTGTGCCTTTACTTGGAACCAAACTTCCCATCCTGTGCTTGACTCCCTGGATGTGGCAGGGTACTGTAGGTCTTTCTGGGCTTCTTTGTCCCAGCTGTCATAGCCTTGATGGCCCAGCTACATTCTTTCCATAGAGGGTCAAGGACTTTTCATCACCGTCAGTGCTACTACTACCACCATCACCAACCACCTGCTCTCCCTGGCCTCCACTCCCCTAACCTGCTCCACTCTCCCACCATTTTTGCCATCAATACTGTCTCCTCTGCTAGCACCATTAACCATCACTATTATCAGTTCTACCACCACCCACCACATCACCCCCATCCTCGGGGCCATGGCACTATCATTATCACTGCTCATTTCATCCTATGCTGTGGGAAGCTCTTTCTAACCCATGCCTTAGTTGGCATTTCTCTGTTCTCTTACCTATTCTAGAATTCTGGGCCTCCTATTGGTCCAAATCCCTGCCAGAACCTCACATTTGTTCTTTGCTTCCAAAAGTAGGAAACTTCTCAGAGTATTTGTTTCCCCCCACTTTTAGGAAGAGATAAGAATGCTCCAAATGCATGACAAGTTGCTTATTTGACCGGATTAAAATGCAAAACAACTGGTTCCACTAGTTCCTTTACAAATTGCTTGGCATAACTAAAGGAACCATAGCCAGCCCTTCTCTCATATTTCAGTTAGCAACAATCATTAATTCATCACACATATTGAACAGGAGTTTTTATTAACTGGTTTTCACACTCATAAAAGGCTACCTTGTCCTATCTGCCTTTCGCTGTGAAAGGCCCATCTCAGTGCCTGGGGCAAAGGAGGAAAACTTCTCTGGTACCTATGTCAGGGGCACTTTTTATACCCTTCATCAAGACTGAATCAATGGGAGGGAATTTCAGGCTCTTCACCTTAGCCTTCAGCTGTTGTTCCCAAGAACTGGACCAGTTCCTTGAAGTGCTGTTTACATTTGAATTTGCATTCACGTGGGATAACTGGCTCTCTGCAGTTGTTAGGCAGACTGGCTGTGAGCCAATGAGTTATTCTGGCATGGCCTTGATATTTCCCATCATAGGTTATCACTGTTTATTTGTTTAATATGTATTTTGTTTTGCAACTTGACCTTTTCATATTCTGCTGTGCACTGGTGATCTTTCTATCTCACTGGTCTTGTGAAACTTTTACATTTCAGCCAGTCAGATGGAAGTATAATGGTATCTCATTGTGGTGATTACTAATGAGGTTGAACACCTTTCTAACTATTGGTCATTTGGGTATCCTTTTCTGAATACCTGTTCAGCCTTTATGCTCATTTTTCGATTATTTGTCTGCCTTTTTCTTTATGAATTTTAAGAATTCTTTATCTAGTGGATATATATCTCTGTCAGTTACATTTTTTATAAATAATTTCTCATACTCTGTGCTTGCCACTTCACTGCCTTGATGGCATCTTTGATGAACAAATTATTTTCCTTAATGTAGTCAAATGTATTAATCTTTGTCTTTGTGGTAGTGGTTTTATGCCTTATTTTTTTTTTTAAGTTTTTATTTATTTATATGAGAGAGAGAGGGAGCATGAGCAGGAAGCCCAGCATGGGGCTGGATTCCAAGACTCTGAGATCATGACCTGAGCCAAAGGCAGACGCTTAACTGACTAAGCCACCCAGATGCCCCTTTATGCCTTATTTTAAAATAAAATCTTTATCTTTCAGTTAAAAGATATTCTATACAATAGGGCGACTATTGTCTTATAAGTGTTAATGAATTCTGTATTCCCACTGTCTGTACTACAATAGCTTTTCAGTGTCTTAATATCTGATAGGGCAAGCTTTTCTACTTAAGACAACTTGGCTGTTAGACCTTTGTATTTCTCTGTATATTTTAGAATCAGCTTATCAAGTTCCACAAAGAAAATTAAAAGAAAAACATATTGTACGTTTTGATTGGGAATACATAAATCTAGAGATCAAATTAGAGAGAATGGACATCCTTTTACTTCAGATATTTCTTCTGTTTTTTTTCCTTCTGGTATTCTCATTACATGCATGTTACACCCTTCATGACTGCCCCATAATTCTTGATATTGTAGGATGCTTTATTGTTTATTTTTTTTACTTTTTGCTTTTTAGTTTAAGAAGTTTCATTAACATATTTTCAAGCTCACTGATTCTTTCCTTGGTCATGTCCAGTCTACTGATGAATCCATCAAAGGCATTCTTCATTTCTGTTAGAATGTTTTTGATTTCTTGCATTTCCCTTTGATTCTATCTTAGAGTTTCCATCTCTCTGCTTACATTACCCATCTTTTCTAACATGTTGTCCTTTTTTTCCATTAGAGCCTTCAGCATAGTAATCATTGTTATTTTAAATTTCCAGCCTGATAATCTCAAAATCTCTACCGTATCTGAGTCTGGTTCTGATGTTTTCTTTGTCTTTTCAGACTGTGTTTTTTGCCTTGTACCATGACTTGGAATTGTTTTTGAAAGCCGGACGTGATGCATTGTGTAAAAGGAACTGATAGAGCATTAGTATGAGGTGTTATGTTTATCTGGCCAAGAGTTAGGCTGTATTTACTGCTTGCTCTACTTGCGGTGTCAGAGGCTAAAATTTCTTCTAGTGTTCTTGTTTTTGTCTCCCCTGTTGTCTTTGGGTTTCCCTAGAGATTCCTTCAAGAGGATCTGAGGCTTGCAGTCTTTTAGCTGTAATCCTGTTACTGTATAGAAGTTCTGTTGATGTGGTGGTAAGGTGTGGGGAAAGGGAGAACACTTCATAGTCCTGTGATTAGCTCTCAGTCTTTCAGTGGGTCTGTGGTCCTGGGCTTCACAAGTGCGTCTTAGCTCCCTTACACCTTAAGTGAGACAGGGAGGGTAGAGGGACTGGCTTTGGGTATTTCCCTTTCCCCACATCAGTTAGGCTTTGGCAAAACTCAAGTCATTAGGCTCTAGCAAAATAGTTTCCCTTAAGGGCAGACCATTTTAAGGAGAACAGAGAACTCTGGGCATATTCCAGAATGGTTACTTTTGCCCTTCCCACTGCCAGAAGCACAAGGGGACCCTTCTCCAATGTTCATAGTGAGAGCCTGTTAAGTTCCTAGGGGTAAAGCTCATGAAAGTGTTGTGTGGGGATCCCAAGACTGCCCGCTCCAGAGTTCTTAACTCTCCAGCTTGTCTATGCTGAGCTTCCAGCAATTTGTCAATTATTGTTGAAGTGTTCCTACCAGTACTGGCTCCAGCTGTGAACTTTTGCTGCTGGGATTCTTCTGATAAGCTATGGTTCTCTGTATCTGTTTCTCCATTTTTCAGGGCAGCCGTTTACGCTATGACCTCAGTTCTCTGTGGATCTAAGAACAGTTGTTGATTTTCAGCTTGTTCAACTTTTTTCTTGTGTGAAGATGGGATGATGATTTCTATACTCTTTGTATGCCAAACCAGAAACTGGAAGTCCATCCTTTCAATAGAAGTTTTTAGCCAGTGATCATGACATTTCTTTTTAGGTCTTTTGATAGTCTCTTAACAAATTTTTGTTATTTTCTATAGAGAGGTCTTGCAAATACTCTGTTAGATTTATTCCTAGGCACTTGATATTTGTTCATGTTATTGTAAATGTATCTTCTCTTAAAATTTAATTTTCTAACTATTCTGGTATAGAGAAATATTGATTTTTTTAAACAACTTTATTGAGATATTGAGATATTTATCTGTTTAAATAATGAACATTATAACAGTTCAAAGATTTTGTGCAGCCATTACCATAATCTAATTTTAGAACATATCCATAGTCCCGGAAAGAAACCTTGTACCCATTAACACTCATTCCCCAGTCTCTCTCCTGTCCACATAGGCAACCACTCATTTACTTTTGCCTCTATAGATTTATCTCCTCTTGACATTTGATATAAATAGGATCATACAACATGTGGTCTTTTGTGACTGGCTTCTGTCACATAACATGTTTTCAAGGTTCATACATGGATCATGTATCAGTATTTCATTCCTTTTTATAGCTGAATAGTATTTCATTGTATGGATATATCATATTTTGTTTTTTCAGTCATCTTTTGGTGGACATATTGTAAATAGTGTTGCCACAAGCATTTGTGTACAAATTTTTCTGTGGCCATTTTATTTCTCTTGGGTATATACACAAGGAGTGGAATTGCTGGGTCATGTGGTAACTCTTTGTTCAGCATCTTGGAGAACTTCCAAACTGTTTTCCGAAGTTACTCCATCATGTCACATTCCCACTAGCAAAATTCCAGTTTCTTCATATCCTTGTTATTATCTTTCTTTTTGCCATTACTTTATTTTTTAAATTTTATTTTATGTTAGTTTCAGGTGTACAATATAGCGATTCATCAATTCTATACGTTACTTAGTGCTCGTCATGAGAAGTGTACTCTTAATCCTTATTACCTATTTCACCCATCCCCTCACCCCCTCCCCTCTGGTAACTATCAGTTTGTTCTCTATAGTTAACAGTCTTTTTTTGCTTTGTCTCTTTTTTTCCTTGTTTATTTGTTTTGTCCCAAATTCCACATATGAGTAAAATCATATGGTCTTTGTCTTTCTCTGATTGACTTATTTCGCTTAGTATTATACTCTGTAGATCCACCCATGTTGTTGCAAATGGCAAGATTTTATTCTTTTTTATGGCTAAATAATATTCCATTGTGAGTGTGTGTGTGTGTGTGTGTGTGTGTGTGTGTGTACCACATCTTCTTTATCTTTTCATCTATCAGTGGACGCTTGGGCTGTTCCCATAATTTGGCTATTGTAAATAATGCTGCAGTAAACACAGGAGTACATACATCTTTTTGAATTAGTGTTTTTTTATTCTTTGGGTAAATACCAGTAGTGGAATTAGTGGATCATGTGATAATTCAATTTTTAATTTTTGAGCAACCTCTATACTGTTATCCACGGTGGCTGCACCAGTTTGCGTTGCCACCAACAGTGCATGAGGACTCCTTTTTCTCCTCATCCTTACCAACACTTATGCTTCTGATTTTATCCATTCTGACAGGTGTGAGGTGGTTTGATTTGCATTTCCCTGATGATGAGTGATGTCAAGCATCTTTTCATGTGTCTTTTGGCCATCTGTTTGTCTTCTTTGGAGAAATGTTCGTTCATGTTTTCTGCCTATTTTTAATTAGATTATTTGTTTCTGGGGTATTGGGCTGTAGGAGTTCTTTATATATTCTGCATCCTCACCGATACTTGTTATTTTCTGGGTTTTTTTTTTTTTTTCTTTTTTTGATAGTCATCATTTTAACGGCTGTGAGGTGATATCTCACTGTGGTTTTGATTTGCATTTCTCTGATGATTAATGATGTTGAACATCTTTTCATATGCTTGTTGGCCTTTGTGCATTATCTCTAGAGAAATGTCTATTCAGGTTCTTTTCCCATTTTTTAATTGGGTTATTTGATTTTTTTCATGTTGAATTATAGGAGTTCTTTATATATTCTGGATACTAGACCCTTATCAAATAATATGATTTGCAAATATTTTCTTCCATTCTGTAGGTTGTCTTTTCATTCTGTTGATTATGTCCTTTGATGCATAGAAGTTTTAAACTTGGAGGTAATCCCATTTGTCTATTTTTCCTTTTGTTGCCTGTTCTTTTGATGTCATATTTAAGAAATCATTGCTGAGTTGAATGTCATGAAGCTTGTCCCTAATGTTTCCTTCTAGAATTTTTATAGTTTTAGGTCTTATATTTAGGTCTTTAATCTATTTTGAGTTAATTTTTTATCTGACATAAGATAAAGGTTCAACTTTATTTTTTTGCATGTGGAGATTCAGTTTTTCCACCACCATTTGTTGAATAAACTGTCCCTTGCCCACTGTCTGGTCTTGGCACCCTTGTCTAAGATCACTTGACCATACATATGAGCACTTATTTCTGGGATCTCTATTCTATTCATTAATTTATGTATCTGACTTTATGCCAGTATCACACTTTTGATTACTGTAGTTTTGTAATATGTTTTGAAATCAGGAAGTGTGAGAGCTCCAACTTTGTTTTTCTTTTTCAAAATTGTTAAGCTATTCATGGTCTCTTGAGATTACATATGAGTTTTAGGATGTATTTTTCTATTTCTCCAAAAATGCTGCTGGAATTTTGGTAAGGATTACATTGGATTAGATTGCTTTGAGTAGTATGAACATCTTAACCAGATTAAGTTTTCTAATTCATGAACATGGGATGTCTTTCCATTTGTTTATGTCATGTTTAATTTTTTCATTAGTGTTTCATTGTACAAGTCTTTCACTTCCTTGGTTAGGTTTATTACTAGATATTTTATTCTTTTTGATGCTACTGTAAAGGGAATTGTTTTTTACATTTCTTTTGGCATTGCTCATTAGTATATAGAAATGCAACTGATTTTTGTGTGTTGGGGTTTGTATTCTGCAACTTTGCTAATAAATATGTTTTTTCTAACTTTTGGGGGGAATGTGTATGGAATATTTACGATTATAAGTATATATAAGAACTACATATAAGAACATACATATCATCTGAGAACAAAGATAATTTTACTTCTTTCTTTCCAATTTCGATGCCTCTTATCTCTTTTTCTGACTAAAGACTTTCAATACAATGTTGAACAGATGTGGTCAGAGTGGGCATGCTTGTTTTGTTCCTGATCTTAGAGGAAAGACTTTAAGCTTTTCACCATTCAGTACGATGTTTGCTGCGGGCCTATTATAAATGGCCTTTGTTATGTTGCAGTAATTTCTTTCTATTCCTGGTTTGTTGTGTATTTTTTTTAATCATGAAAAGGTGTCAAACTTGTCCAGTGTTTTTTCTGTATCAGTTGAGATACCAACTGATACCTTGCTTCGGCCAGCTTTGGGTTTAGTTGTTTTTGTCCTTCATTTTGTTAATGTGGTGTATTACATTGATCGATTTTTGTATGTTGAACCGTCCTTGCATTTAAGGCATAAATCCTGTTTGGTTGTGGTATATAATGCTCTTAATGTGCTGTTGAATTCAGTTTGCTAGTGTTTTGTTGATCAGGGATATTAGTCTGTACTTTTCTTATAGTGTGTTTGTCTGGCTTTGGCATCATGGTAATGCTGGCTTCGTAGAATGAACTTGGAAGTGTTCCCTCCTATTCAGTTGTTTGGAAGAGTTTCAGGAGAACTGGTGTTAAGTTTCCCATAAATATTTGGTAGAATTCTTCAGTGAGCCATCTGGTGCTTTGCTTTGCTTTTTGAAAAGGTTTTTGATTACTGATTTAATCTTTTTGCTTGTTACTGTTCTGCTCAGATATTCTGTTTCTTCATGATTCAGACTTGATATGTTGTATGTTTCTGGGAATTAATCTATTTCTTCTAAGTTATCCAATTTATTGGTATATAATTGTTCATAGTATTTTTTATATAGCCTTTTTATTTCTGTGGCATCATTTGTAATATCCCCCTTTTCATTTCTTTTTTTAGTTATTTGAGTCTTCTCTCTTTTTTTCTTAGTTAATCCAGCTAAGATTTTGTCAATTTTGTTACTCTTTCAAAGAACCAACTCTTAATTTCATTGACTTTTAAGTTACGTTTCTATTCTCTATTTCATTTATCTCTTCTCTAATCTTTATTATTTTCTTGCTTCTGCTCGCTTTGGGTTTAGTTGTGGGGTTTGTTTGTTTACTTTCTTTAGGTGTAAATTTAGGATGTTGAATTGAAATCTTTTATTTCTTTTTAAAGATTTTATTTATATATTTGTTAGAGAGAGCACAAGCGGGGGAAGCAGCAGGCAGAGTAGGGAGAGGGAGAAGCAGGCTCCCCGCTGAGCAAGGAGCCCGATGCGGGACTTGATCCCAGGACCCTGGGATTATGACCTGAGCCAAAGGCAGACACTTAACCAGCTGAGCCACCCAGGCATCCCTGAAATCTTTTATAATGTACGCATTTTAACGTTTAAAACTATATAACTTCCCCCTTTTAGCACTGCTTTCACTGTATCCTGTACATTTTGTTATGTTGTGTTTGCATTTTTATTTATGTCAAGGTATTTTCTAATTTCTCTTGTGGCTTATTCTTCAGTAGTTTAAGATTGTGTTAATTTCCACACATTTTTTAAGTTTGCTGTTTCCCCTGTGCTCTTGATTTTTAGTTTGATTCTATTTGTGATTGGAAAAGTTATTTGTATAATTTCAATCTTGAATTTGTTAAGACTTATTTTGTGGCCTGATATGTGGTCTGTTGTGAGCATGTTTTACATGCACTTGAGAAGAATGTACATTCTCTTGTCATCAGGTGAAATGTTCTGTGTATGTTAAGTCTAATTGGTCTATAGTGTGGTTCAAATTCTTTGTTTTCTTTTTGACCTCTTTATGTCATTGCTTTTTATTTTAAGCCACATGATCTGCCAATTTCTAAGAAATTTGAGACAAACCAATGAATATTTCTGGGACTTTTATATCAACCAGTTTTCTTTTTAATAAGAGGTATTATCCTCATATCATACCTCTTATCAAATATCTTTCTCTGTCCCAGTTTGTGATTTTTACTTTGAACTCTGTTTTGACTGATACCTATACTGTATACCTACTTTCTTCTTATAAGCATTTGCATTATTTTACTTCCTGCAATGTTTTAGTATGCTATATTTTTAAAAAGAGTGTCATTTTTTAAAAGTATAATCTGACAAGCTTTTTAAAATAGGTGAATTTATCCCCGTTACATTTATTGTGATTATTGAGAACTCATCACAGTTATGATTCCTACCAGCCAAAGACCACCAGAAACACTTCTGTGGTCAAACAAAGTTGTGTTTATTGGTACTTGTTGCAATAAGGCCAGTGCCTCAAAGGTTCCCCATGATGTGTAGTCTCCCTTGTCGCAACAGACCAATAATCTTTGTTCAACTAGCAGTATGTTCCTGGTGGTCTTTGACATCAACCTAGTAAAGAGCCGTGTGTCCGTGTATCTTTCTGTCCTGTCTCTATCCCTATTTCT
The DNA here is from genome assembly GCF_023065955.2 of Ursus arctos. Lineage (NCBI taxonomy): Eukaryota > Metazoa > Chordata > Mammalia > Carnivora > Ursidae > Ursus > Ursus arctos. The sequence continues at coordinate 27,876,650 of NW_026622875.1, forward strand.
GTCTGTGTCCCAAATCATGCTGTCTCTCCAAATGTGTCTTGCTACCTGGCTGCCTTGAGTCTGTTTCAATTTCCTTGTCTCTATCCCTATAACTCTCTGTTTGTCTCTGTGTCTCTCTGTCTCTGTTATGCACGCACACATACACACACACACACACACACACACACACACACAACTTGACTCTCCCACATTTACTTCAGCCAGATTTACTGGCCAGAACAATGACTGCCCTCTGAGCTTGGGACTGGGGGGTGAGCAAAGATGTTTCAAGAGTTTTGCTAACGTGAAAGTAAAGAATGGTCACAAGTGCCATCTCCCATCTTGATTGTTTCTGATAGTTGATGACCCTGTAACAAAATGGGTTTCATCACATGCTTATTGCTTGGATTTGATTAATCTGTGTAATTAGAATAAAAACAATACTGTTTGTACTTTCTTTCCCATCTTCTCTTCCTTCTACAGCTCTAGACCTCATGTGTTACAGAGCCAGCACTTTGTCTTGTGATCTTTGAAACACCCTTTGCATGTAGGTAGTCAAGAGTCAGACTGGAAGGTAGAGTGTGGGGATTTGGGGGAAATGAGACGAGGCCTTGGACCAGAAACCAACATGGAGTGGCTTTACTAAGCTCTCCCACCCACATCCAGTCATCATTAAAAATGCCTTCCATCTACACTGTGCACTCACAAATACTGTCTCTCGCTTATTGAAACAACCCTGTGAGGTAGATAGGGAAATGTCCATGTATCCATTTTATTGGTTAGAGAATTGTGATTGGATGTACGCCTTGTGCATTCACTATGCATGTCTACTGTGTGCCTCATTATGTGCCAAGCATTAGTGTTCAGGGGTGAATTGAACATACTGGCTGTCGGGAGGAGGCAGGTGTGGTGAGGGAGGCAGACTGTCAGAGGTCCACAGGGATGATCAGGGCTCGCGCAGATGGCAGGTGATGCTGGGAGTAGGGGGTAGTGGTGGAGGACAGGAGGGTGGGCAGAGATCCAGGAGGATTGTGAGCAGGAACTTAAAGGGTGATATAGCGTCACAGGAGAAAAGGAGGATGGGCAGGAAAGTGTTTAGGCCTCAGGGCACAACAAATGTAGGATGGGACAGGAGGTGGATCCAGGTGCTACTGGAAATGGTGGGAGGCAAGGCAAAGAGAGGCTGAGGTCACCAAACTGGTGAACTATATAGCTAGTGCTGGAGCTCAGGGCTCCAGCATAGTTCCCTGACTTGTGCACTCTGGTAGTCTGTCTTTAGGTGTGTTCAGGAAGATTCCAACTGTATTCTTCACTCAATTTCTATCCCGCTTCCTGTGCTCGCTCCCCCTGTCCTAGTGCTCTCCCCTAGTTCTAGAGTGCCCCTTGACATCTTGGGTTAATATATAATAAAGTTCCTTGGATTATTTAAGCCCCCTGAGTCAGGTTTTTGTTTGTCTTTGTCACTTGCTACCAAAAGAGTCCCAAGAAACCTCTGGACAAGTACCTGATACCCTCTATTGCAAGCTATTTTGAGAGCATCTATATGGAGAAGGAGGCTTAGGCCTCAAGGTCCAAGTGGATCTAAGATGTCTGGGCATGCAGAGCAGGCCCAGGTAAGTCTCCAGCCCCACTGCAGGGGTAGAAGAGGTGAAACAGAAAGCACGGTGTGGCCAGACCCACCTGAGGAGGAAGAGATGCCTACGTTTGCATGAGGGAGTGGAGTGTGGAGAGTGCAGCCAAAATTGACTTTGAAGACCAATGACTATTCTGAATTCTGACCAGTCAGAATGATAAGTCTGTCTCTTTTTGAAGGGCTAATAATTAGGGAGGAGAGGCAGAGGGTTTAAAAAAAAAAAAAAAAAACTCAGAAAAGTTCCCCAATCAGAATTTGTTTTGAGGGAAGGGAAGTTGAGGGGTTGCCTGGCTGGCTCAGTAGGTGAAGGGTGTAACTCTTCACCTTAGGGTCCTGAGTTGAAGCCCCACATTGGGTGTGGAGCCTACTTAAAATATAAAAAATAAAATAAAATAAAATATGTTTGGGGAAAGGAGGTTGGACCAGAGAGGCTGAGGGGTGGGTAGATCTGGGTTCTTTGAGCACCAGGGCCAAGCCTTCCAGAGAATACCTCTTTAAACAGGGACCTCGGGCCCCTTTGCCCTGGCTGTGGCCCTGTTGCTCACCAGTGGCATTTGGCTAAGCTCAAGGAAGGCCCCGTGTAGTCCTGTCTTTGGAGGGAGGCCATGCTATACTCCTAGCGGCCTGCTTTGCTGTCTCTTAGGCTTGTTACTCAGTGTAGTTTGCAGTGTGGCAGCATCAGCATAACCTAAGAGTTCCTGAATTAGAATCTGCATTTTAACAAGAGCCGCAAGTGATTTGTCTGCATGTTAAAATTCAGAATGCATTACCCTGGAAGACTTTTGGGTTTTGCAGCATGTGGCCCTGTTTTTGTCTTTTTGGGTTTTTTGTTTGGTTTGTTTGTTTTAGCTCAGGTTTCCCATGGGTACCTTTTCTCAGAAGGCTAAGATAGAGTCAATCAGTCTCCTCTGTGTGTGCAGGAAGGTGTCTTTTCAGGGGCATCAGGCTTTGAGGTGGGCCTTTGGAGGGGAGCAACAGATGCTTGCACCAGAATGAAACTGAGAGAGGCCAGAGGTGGGTAAGGAAGGATGGTTGTGGGGAAAAGTCCATGTTCCCAGGTGCCAGAGTGATAGGCAGCCTCCCAGCTGCCACCTGCTCCCCCAGGAGTACCCTGGGTCCAGTCAAGGACAGTCCCACCACACCCCAGGGGGACTTGTTCAAACACAACTCCTTACCCTTGTTCAAGGTGTTGGTCAGGCTTGGGTGCCATGTAAGAGACAGAAGACAGAAGCCAGTCCAGCTTCAAGTTTCATGAAGAGATTTGACTGGTGTCCACCACGTAACAGTAGTAAAGCTGTAGTAAAACTCTCCTCTCAGGGGAGACCCCAGAGCTCAAAGATTTATCTATATGACAAAGTCCCTCTGCCACTGAATCGTGTTGAAGACAGTTTTACCTCCATCCTCATCACCACATCCCATGGGTATTACTGGGGAAATCTGTTCGTTCAGGTGCACAAGAGCCACAGCTCCATGTGCCAGAGGAGAGATGGGAACGCCAGCTGTCCCTGTGATGGTGGCCACCCGGTTGGAGAAGTTTGCTCTCAGGTGGTTCTTGTGACCTCTTAGCATCTTGTACACAACCCAAGCAGTGAGAAGTTTCCAGGTTGGTCTACTCATGGCACTGAGGTACTTACAGGTCAGACACTAGAGAATTACCCTGGTGACTTCTTGGCTGTGCCCTTAACATTGGAAAACTTAGAGAAGAATGTGTTTCTTTGGGGCCTCCCAAAGGGATAAGTACACACTTGGAGTCCAGAGTATGATGCCAAGCAGTTTTCATCTTTCTGGAGTTGCCTTTGCCCATCCAAGGCATTTCGAGAACAGCTGGGGAGTAAGTTGGTTATGCTCATCCACGCTCTTCTTAAATGCATTTCTGAGACTCTCTATGTTCTCACTATTCCCATAGTCCCCTCTGTGCTTCCCTCAGGCCCACCTATTCTCATTGCCTTTTTGCTCCAGCCATCAGGCCACCAGATCCTTCAGGTTTTCCCTCTGATGGACTCATGAATGGATGGCCTGGGGAGGGGCTGTAGTCTTGCACAAGGAAGTGGGAGATGAAGGGCCCACCACCTTCCTGGGCCAGACTCATAGAGATGCATCCACAAGACAAGTTTTCATCCTCCCACAGCATCCCCCAGGTATGTTCCTTCTGAACTGGTCCCCACCCTGTCTTCTGAGATGGAGGCCTCATTGGTGCAGCTCTGGCCTTGGGCCACATGATTCAAGAGAGATGATAAGCAGGACTGATGAGTGACAGGTACGTTTTATTGTTCCCTTTATCCTGCCGTACTCAAGAATACCTCCTATTATCTCATTAGCCTAGTTTGCTAATGGACAGGGTGCCAGTAGGTTTGACCCCTGCCCCAGGAAAGCGTTGAAAAGGAAGAAAGCTGGGAAACTCTGCCCTGCCTGTCCACATAAAAATCCTGATTTGTCACTAAAGATAAAGCTGAAGGTGAAGCATTCTTGGACAGACGGTTTTGCAGGTTACTACACTGTAGACAGACGGCTAATTACTTGTTGGCCAATTAGCTGGAAGGTCCATGAGGGTAGGGCCTCTGCAGATTGTGTTGAATCCTCTGTGCCCAACACAGTGCCTGGCATATAGTAGGTGCTCAGTAAATTTGACAATGGTTTAGTAGTCAAGGAACTGCTGGTTAAGAGAGGACTCTATGTCAGAGCTACAAAGGGAAAAAGTATTAATTAGAGTAGTTCTTCCTCTAGACCTCTCTGCTTGGGCAGGGCCCATGAGGCTTTTCTCAGTTGCAGCTGAAGCCCGGGCTCCACACAGTGCCTTGCAGAACTTGGCGTAGGGAGCTGCCTTCCTTTTCCACATTGTCTCCTCCCACTCAGACATGTTCTGCTCTCTCCACACTTTTAAGGGCTGGAGACAGGCAACTTCCACAGATAAGGAATGGAGGCCCTGTCTGTGAGGGTGTCCTCATTCATTGATTGAGTCACATTTTTTTTGATCAACATTCATTTATTGAGCATGCACCCAGTGCCAGACCCTTTACTAGGTAACTGGAGGTAGAGGGACAGTAAGGCCTGTCTCTGCCCCCAGGGTCTCAGAGTCTGGAGAATGAGATGGACACAGAAGCTGTCAGCCACAGGACTGTGCCACAGTGCTGACATTGCCCTGGCAGGATCCAGAAGCACCATGAAACTGACTGTAGCAGCCTCCAATGTTAGCATGTTGTTGACTTGTATTGGATGAAGTGGGGAAGCAGGAGGCCTGGAACAGGCGGTCAGTTCTCAGAATAGTGCGAATGTGACAACTAGAGAAGTCCAAGTGTTCTAGTCAGGGCTGTCCGGGATGCGATGAGCAGAGGCCCACTTGCATGGAGGAGCCTGGCTATGGACTTCTACACAGGGGAGGGGATGCCCAGCTCCGTTTCAGACTAGAGTGGGCACCTGGGAGGCCAAGGTCAGAGGTTCTTCCTTCTGGCCCTGAGGATCTAAACAACTTCCCTCCTCTCTGCTTTGCTCTGTGCTCTGGCTTGGCAACAGAACACATCTAGTACTAAGAGGGGATGAAAGGCCTGGTTCTGCATCAGCTAAACACTTCCCCACTTGTGACTTGGGAGCCACACCTTCTGTTTGAGACTCATTTTCCTTCTGTGACATGGGAAAAAACCGTGTACATAGGAATGAGAAACACAGGGCAGGACTATATGGTACAAGGGGTAGGAGAGAGGGGACCACAAAGAGTCAGAGACTTGGAGAGGAAAGGCTTCCTGGCTCAGGGGCAGCCAAGCTTGTCACAGAGCACTGGGGCACACCTGGCCACCACCATATTCCAGCCTTTGAGGTGGTCAGTACTCTGGATGAGTAGATAGTCGTAGGGAGGTGGGAAAGCAGGGAAGTAGTGAATGTAAAGGTGGACACTTGGACAGTGCTGAGAAGTCAGCAAGCCACTTACTCTTCCTCACAGACACTCAGGAAGACTGCATTTCGCTGCGCCCCTGCTTTTGGATGGGGCCATGTGATTAGTTCTGGCCAATGGAAGGTCGCTTTCCTGGCCCAGCTCCTAGGATCTCTCATGAACTCCTCAGCTTCTCTCCTTACCTGCAAAGCAGATCTGCTTGCCTCATCTGAATGCAGAGAACCCAGCAGAGGCCTGCACAGGGAGGAGGGAGCTACAAAACGGAAGGGCCACCAACCAGGAACATTCGTTTTGTTTCTGTGCATAGGGGGAAAGGCTTTGTTGTATTAAGCCCCTGAGATTAGGTTTGTCAAAGCTATTGGTCCATCCTGACAGATACAGAAATTGGGACAGGAAGAGGGGTGTTGCTGAAATAAAATAGTACAATATGTGGCATTGGCTTAGAGTAGGTGTTAAGCAGTGAGGAAGCTATATTGAGGGCTGGAGAAGGAGAGATCCATGTTGTTAGAGAAAAACCATTTGATAAGACGATGGCTTTTTGAAATGTGAGAGGAAGACCACACACCTAAGAGTCCTCAGTACGAGGGCAAAGGATGGGGAGTGGAGTCTTAGTTTGTGTGGATGTTATTGTCTGTGATGACATGCTATTCCAAGAATCATGTGTGTTCAGGAAAGGCTCAGCTGGTGTAAAAGTAGAAATGAAAAGAAATTTGAGAGATTCCAGAAATTTGGTACCTTAAAAGGGAAAACCCAGTATTTTGAGGCCCCAACTAGGAAGAGAGAAGATTTTTGAAAGTTTTAACCAATAAAGGCTCAGTAGAACTTAGTTGGATAAAGCACTCAGGGAAAACATCTTAATTTTGGCCTTTTTGTTCAAGCTGGTAGCTGGTAGGCTGGTAACTGCCTTTACATCAAGAGAGAAAGGCAAGGGAGGGGGTGAAAAAACACTTTGAGATTTGAGTACTATGACCAGGAAAGAACTTTGGTGATGATTAATACCTGGAACTGAAAGCAAATAGATTAGCAAGGTAGTAAGTGTCTGAAGGAATTAAATTTTGTAAGCTACAGCAAGCTTAGACCAAAACCAGTTTGACTGTTCAAGACTTAAACCTTGGTCAGAGTGGCAGTGGTGCTGTGGCGGGAGGCAAGCCGGACACCGTGTTCCTCCACACACCAGACATCCTGGGAACTTGTCTTCTCTGTCAGCAGCCAAGCCATTTGCAAGTTCCAAGAAAATGGACACAGTGAACTAAACAAGTTGGATGACTAATAGACATTTCAGATTTACAATAGCAAAAGGCAAACATTTGCAACTTCTGATTCTGACCAAAGTTGATTAATGGACCAGATTTACTTCTACGCAAAACAACTAAAAAATTAGACAAATATATAAAGCAATGTCATTAAGTGATTGGATATTAGGCAGTGAAGAAAGGTGATCCCTGATGGATGGGAAGCAAATTAGATGCATCCTGTGATGGCCCCAACCTAATGCTTAGCACTCTCCTCAAGTTAAGGTGATAGAGCTGGGAGGCCCAGTGCTTGACTTTGCCAGGCAGATCATCAGAAAGGAGAAGTTGCACAGAGAACTCTAGAAATCTAGAGAAGGTCCCTGGAGTATTCAGCTGAGTACTGGCCATGCACATGTATGAGGAAATTTCATAAGGCAGGGGAAAGTATCTCCCGAAAAGGGCCAAAGGAAAAAATCCCTGTAGCGCACACGGGGACACACTGAATGTCTGTTTCCACCACCCAGAGAGGAAAATTTCATCATTCACAGGGTATCAGATAGAACATTAAGGAGAGTTTGCTTCAGTAGTGGGGAAAAAGTAGCCCCAGACTATACACTACCTATCTAACAAAGCTCAAAACCAAGACCTAAAAGAATTAAACTGGTCCCAAGTAACCTAATCGTGCCCAACAAGAATCAAACATCTTTATAGGGTACCCTAACAGGATAAAATTCCAAGTGTCAGGCATACACTCAAAGACTGCCAGGTCTGCAAAGCAGCAGAAAGGTATGATCCATAATGAAGAGAATAATCAATCAATAGAAACTAACCTAGAGATTACATAGATAATAGAATCAGAAAGTTGGGATCTTAACACAGTTATTGGAACTATGGTCCATATACACAGGAAGATAGATGAAAGATTGAACATATTAAGTAAACATGGAAGATAAAAAGAATACTCAAATAGAACTTCTAGCCATGAAAACTACAATGCCTGAGATGTAAAAAATATACCCGGTGTTACACAAGGCAGATATTGGGGGAGGTGAGATTAGTGAATTTGAAGACAGAGCAATAGAAACAACCCAAAATAAAACACAAGGAGGAGAAATACTCCAAACAAAGCATCAGTGGGCTGTGGGACAGCATCAGGCATCCTAATATACGTGTAACTGGAGTCCCTGAAGGAGAGGAGAGAGGAGAGAAGAGGTGAAAAACATTTTTTTTCAGCTTATTCAGATATAGTTAACATATAACATTGTATAAGTTTAATGTAGCTGTTTACAATGTGTTGTTTTGATACACATCAGTGTATCACGTAAGTGTATGCACAAAAATGTATATTGCAAATTATTACCACCAGAGTATTAGCTAATACCTCCATCACATCATATGATTACTGTTTCTTTTTTTGTGCTGAGAACATTTAAGATCTGCTGTCTTAGTAACTTTCAAGTATATAATACAGTATTGTCAACTATAACCACCATGCTGTACATTAGATCCCCAGGACTTATCTTGAAACTAGAAGTTTGTACCCTTCAGCCAACATCTCCCCATTCCCCCACCCACCAGCCTCTGGTAACCACCATTCTGGCTTTTTTTAGATTCCATATAGGAAAGGTCATACAGTATTTGTCTTTCTCTGCCTGACTTATTTCACTTAGCATAATGCTTTCAAGGTTGTCACAAACGGAAGGATTTCCTTCTATATCATGGCTGAATAATATTCCACTGTGTGTGTATATATACCCAGAAGTAGGATTGCTGGATCATATGGTAGTTCTGCTTTTTTTTTTCTTTTTTGGCCTTTTATTTTACCAAACTAGATAAAAACAATGAACTCAGATATTCAAGAAACTCAGCAAACCCCATGCAGAAGAAAACTGAAGAAAAGTACAGTGGGGTATTCCTTAAATTGCTTAAAACAAGAGATAAAGAGAAAATCTTTAAAGTGGCAAGAGGGGGAAAAATGGTTGTATATTTTTTGTTGAAATAAAATGCAAACCAGAAATAATCTAACACATCTTTAAAGTACTGAAAAATAAGAATTGTCACCCTAGAATTTTTTACCTAGTGAAAATATCTTGGTGTGGTATGACATCATTCGAAAGTAGACTGTGACAAGTATTATGTATATGCTATAAACTCTAAAGCAACAACTAAAACAGCATAGAGTTATTGCTTATATGCCAACAAAGGAGAAGGAGATAAAAACTTCTAAATTGATCCAAAAGTAGGCAAACAGAGAGAAAGAGAACAAAGGACAGATGAGATTTTGTACTGTTAGAGCAGATACCCTATTCTGAATAATACAGGTGGAAAAGTAGGCAGATAGGTGGGTATGATATAGATGGTGGGGTGGATGGTAGGTACACAGATGGGTAGGTGATAAGTTGAAGGTCGTGGAGTGCATACGCTTATCCCCAGGTCTTAGATTCATTCAGAGCTCAGGCCCTGGTCTTGGGGCCTCGTACCTTGCCTGACTAATGACTGCTTAATTTCAGCTCAGTTTCTTCCTTAGAGAAAACCTGTAAGGAGATGTACCATGAAGAATGGATAAAATTTAGACACATAGAGAAGGGGATGGTTTTTCAGGAAAAGATAAAGCATAAACAGAGATAGTGCAGGAAAAAAAAAATTGGTCAGAGACAGCTAGGATACCAATTAGGGATTGAATGAAGTTATAGGATCAGGAGGCTATGAAAGCAAAAAAAGTTGAATGACTAATCCTAGTACAGTTACTGCAATGACTGCTATTACTGTTTATTGAGCAGTTACTATGTTCCAGGAGCTATGCTAGAGGGTGTACCTATTTTGTGGTACCCTCTAAAGTTGATATCATTACCCTAATGTTATATTGGCAAAGAGAGATTGATTAACATGGCTATGGACACAGAGTGGGTGAATGTCTCAGCTGAAATTCAAACCAGGCCAGGATGACCCCAATCTGGGCCTTCTGTTGCCTCATGGAAACAGCCTTCTCCCTGGGTGGACCATCTAGTAGTTTGAGAGGTCTTACTGTCTTCATAGGCCCTCTGCCTGGGGATGCTCTATTTTCTTCAGGACTTGAGATCCTTTAGAAGGTAAGTCCAAAAAAGTGGGGTTCACCTGGGGTGGTCCCCCATAGTACTGGGCCTCAGAAACTGAGGAAGCAGAGAGTGGGTACCTCAAAGGGGGCACTGCTTTCTCTCGTCAGTCTGTGATCCTCACCCTGAGCAAGAGTCCCCCTTCCTCCTAGGGACTCTGGAGACTGGGGGAGAGCCTTCTGTATTGGCTTTGAATCCCAGGCCTCACCAGATGGATGACCCCAGACTAATCCCTTCATCATTCTGAGCCTCAGTTTCTTTATTTGTAAAAGGGGAGTATAGTTCTTAGCCCTTGGATGAGCAGGTACAGCAAACACTCCACCAAGCTGGGTCATTTCAACCTTAGAACAGTGAGAGGCTGGGGAGGGTGGCTGGCATCACAGAGGGAATGGCCCTGGTTGCACTGAACTCGGCTCCAAGATGCAGTGAGAGGAGGCTGGAGAGGGGCAGCCTTTAACCTCAGACAGCAGAGGGTTCTGTTCCCTGCTCTGCCACCTACTGGCTGTACTTGCACTTTGTACAAGTTCTGAACATTTCTGAGATTTGGTTTCCTCATCTCTGAAGGGGGATCTTTGTGGGACCCACCTCAAATGGGGTATCAGGACTCAGTGAACAAGTATCTATTGGGGCCTAGCCTGGAGCTGGGGACAGAGCTCCTCTACTGTTATTTTTCGCACAATAACACAAGGGTCCTGATGCCAGGTGAGGGGTGGGTTCCTGGCATATAGGGCAAGAAGCTCCTCTCCTTGCTCCTGCCAGCCGAGGGTTTGGCTAAGCAACTCCAGGGTTGGCAACTAGAGATAGAAGCATGAGGGTAAGGCCTTTTTCTTTTGTGGCTAAAACTTGTTTACTAGAGAACAGCCAGGAGTGCCAAGGGTCAGGTTTCCATAGCCCTGGGAAATGCTATGGGGGTTCTTGGAGGGAGCCCTGAAATTAGCAGTGCCTGACAGGGTCTGAGCCCCTCCCGTGACCTTTGACCAGCTCAGCCCTGCTTCTTGTGCCCTCTTTGCCTCCTGTCTCCATGGATCAGGGTTCCTAGGTGCTGCTGTTTTTGCTACTAAGAATCTTACTTATTAAAACTTTTGTGGGACCCCAGAAGGGCTCTGTTTCCTCATCTGTCAGATGGAGTGTTGGTATATCAATGTTCTGTAAATTTCAGTTATTTGCATATTATCTGTGTGTTGGGCTATATTTGTATAGAATCTGTTCCATTATTTACTTAATGCTTCTTTAAAAATACATATTAAAAAACCCTTAAGTGCAGTTGTTTTAAAAGGCAACTTCAGATATGCCTATGATAAATGGAAAACCTGACATGAATAGGAAGTGTCCATAAAAATCAATACATATGTTTAGAACAACAGTGTGTGTCCTATCCTACCTCCAGTGATCCCACATATCACACTTTGAAAATGCAGGGCTAGATCCTATGGCTCCTCCCAGCTCCATGCTTCCCTGACTTCTGCCTCTTCCTCCTTTCCGGGAACAGAGGCGAGGTGGGGGACACACCCCCACAGTCATTATTCTTTGCCCTGCTGTTATCTCTGTGGACCAGCAAATCATCCTTGTGGTTTTGCAGGGTAAGGGACAGAGGTCTGGAGCTTCTGTGTCCAGAGAGGCCTCTGATGTTGGGACAAACAGTATAATCCAAAGAGGAAGCCCCTTTGTTATTTAGTCCCATCTAAAGAATCTCAGAGGTTCTCTGAGAAGAATAGCAGCAGAGATTACATCAGCAGCCTGTCCTCAGGCCCCATGAGACACAGGCATCCCCCGTTCCTGTCCCCCTGGGCAGCCATAAAGAGACAGCACACTAACAGCTGCCCTCACTCTCTGAGGCCTAAGAATGTCAGGAATAGCAGGGCAGGAAGGCAGAAGCCAGGGACTTGTGTGTGCTTACTAAGTCACGCCCAGAGCAGAGAGGGGGCCCGCAGAGCTATGGGGTGTTTCTTTGTTGCAAGTATAACATCTAATATGAAGTGAGGCCTGGGATAAGTCTCAGCCCTTGTCATGAATGATCTCACCGGGCTCTATCTCTTTCACAGAGAAGGAGGAGAGCTGTTGAGGGGCAGAGGGGCTCCAACCCAGGACTGTTGGAACAGCAGCGCTGCTACCTTGCTTTTCTGAGCAGTGTCTCTGGGTGACCTCTCTCTTACCATCATCACTTCCTGCTAATCCTTCCTTCTCCATCCCCTCTTCATTTATTAAAATAATGACTGACTATTGTATGCCAAGCACTGGACTTTGCATGAACAGAGAACTTCTCCCACTCTATGCTGTCTCTAGTGCTCCTAGTCTCTCTTAATTTTTAAAAATCGTTTATATTAGAGTATTTTTAAAATACTGTAGGTTTACATACAATAAAATATACTCCTTTTAAGTGTATACACAAATGGATTTTTAAAAAATGTATATGCCCGGGTAGCCACAACCCAGATCAATATGTAGAACGTGTGCGTCAGCCCCAGAATTTCCTTCAGGTCCCTTTGCAAGCCAGTCCCTCCCGTACCCTGGGAAAGTACCATTTATTTCTGTCCTTATAGATCAGTTCTGCCTTTTCTAGGATTTCATATAAATGAAATCACACAGTATATATTCTTTTATGCCCGGCTTCGTTTGCCTAGCATAATGTTTTAGGAATCTGGCCCATTTTTATTGCAGAGTAATATTCCATGGTGTGCATATACCACAATTTGTTTACCCATCCATCTGTCGAGGGTATCTGGGTGGTTTTCAGTTTGGGGCCTATTATGAATACAGCTGTCATGAATATTTGTGTACAGGTTTTTTTTGTGGACATATGTTTTTATTTCTCTTAAAACCTAGGAGTGGAATTGCTAGGTCATACGGGAAGTATGTGTTTTACATTAAAAGAAACTGTAAAACTGTGTGTTTTTTTTTAATCATTTTACATTCCTGTGATGTATGAGCAATGTCTGAGAGTTTTAGTTGTTCCACATTCTCACCAATATTTTGTGTTGTCAATTTTTAAATTTTAATCATTCTTTTGGGTCATTGCATATATAGTGGTTTCTCATTGTTGTTTTAATCCATTATTCACTGATTACTAATGGCTTGAGCATCCTTTCATGTGCTTATTGGCCATTCATAAGTTTTCTTTTATAAAGTATCCATTTAAAAAAAATTGGGTTGTCTTTTTTTTTTTTTTTTTTTTTTTGAGAGAGAGAGAGCGCGTGTGAGTGAGGGAAGGGGCAGAGGGAGAGAAAGAATCCCAAGCAGCCCCCTGCCCAGTGCAGAACCCAGTGGGGGGCCTGATCCCACAACCCCAAGGTCATGATCCAAGCTGAAATCAAGAGTCAGATGCTCAAGTGACTGAGCCACCCAGGCACCCTTGTTTGTCATCTTACTTTTGAGTTGTGAGAGTTCTTTATATATTCTAGATACAAATTCTTTTTCTAATATATGTATTATGAATATTTTCTCTTGGTTTGTAGCTTGTTTTTTCATTTTCTCAATAGTATCTGTTGAAGAGCAGAAGTTCTTAATTTTTATGAAATCTAAGTGATCACTTTTTCTTTTATGGTTAGTGTTTGTGTATCCTGTTGAAGAAATCTTTGCTGGGGCGCCTGGGTGGCTCAGTCGGTTAAGTGTCTGGCTTCAGCTCAGGTCATGATCCCAGGGTCCTGGGATGGAGGCCCACGTCAGGCTCCCTCACTCATCAGGGAGTCTGCTTCTCCCTCTCCCTCTGCCTCTTCCCCTGCTGTTCTCTCTCTCTCAAAAATAAATAAATAAAATCTTAAAAAAAAGAAATCTTTGCTTGTCCCTAGGTCACAAAGGTTTAATCCTATATTTTATTCTAAAATTTTTATAGTTTTGGCTTTTACATTTAGGTCCATGTTCTGGTTAACATTAATTTTTGTATATGATGTAAGGTTAGAATCGAGGTTTTTTTTTTTTCCCCTTTACCAATATTCAGTTGTTCCAGCATCCTTTGTTGAAAAGATGATATCCCTTGTGGAATATCAGTTGACCATATATGTATGCATGGGATTATTTCTATACTATCTAATCTGCTCCACTGATCTTACACCAATACCACACTTTCTTGATTACTATAGCTTTCTAGTATATCTGAAAATCAAGTATAAGTGCTCCAAATTTGTTCTTCTCTTTCAAGATTATTTTAACTTTTTACATCCTTAGTATTTCCATATAAATTTTAGTATCAGTTTGTCTATTTCTGTCAGAACAACCTGCTGGAATTTTGATTGGAATAGTTTGAGTCTGTAGTTCAAATTGAAGGAGAATTGACATCTTAACAATGTAGGGTCTTCCAACCCATGAACATGGTATATCTCTTTGTTTTTTAAAGGTTTTCTTTAGTTTCTCTTTTTTAAAATTTTTTTTTATTATGTTGTGTTAGTCACCATATAGTACATCATTAGTTTTTGATGTAGTGTTCCATGATTCATTGTTTGTGTATAACACCCAGTGCTCCATGCAATACATGCCCTCCTTTAGTTTCTCTTAATAATATTTTGTGATTTTTAGTGAATAGGATGTGTTCATACTTTGTGAAATTTATCTCTATTTCATATGTTTTGATACTATTATAATTGGATTTTTAATTTCATTTTTCAATTCATTGGAATTGGTATATAGAAATAAGAATTGATTTTAATATATTGACCTTGTGTCCTGCAACCTTTCTAAATTCTCTTATTGCTTTTAACTTCTTTTGGTAAATTCCTTAAGATTTTTAACATATGGGGCGCCTGGGTGGCTCAGTTGGTTAAGCGCCTGCTTTCAGCTTACGTCATGATCCCACGGTCCTGGGATCAAGCCTTGCATTGGGCTCCCTGCTCAGTGGGGAACCTGTTTCTCCTGCTCCTTCTGCCTGCTGCTCCCCTTGCTTATACTCTCTCTTTCTCTCTCTTGGTCAAATAAATAAATAAAATCTTAAAAAAAATTTTTTTAATTTAAAAAAAGATTTTTAACATATATGAGCATATTGTCTACAAAATAAAGACAGTTTTGCTTCTTCCTTTCCAATCCTTATACTTTTATTTCTTTTTCTTGCCTTATTACCTAGGCCAGTACCGCCAGCATTATGTTGAATAGAAGTGGTAAATACATCTTCAGATCATTCTTGGTTTCTTTCTTGATTTCCCACATAATGCCATTATTAGATCTTATGATTCTTCCTTTGGAATACATCCAAAGTCAGATGACCTCCTACATACTCTACATAGTGAACTAGTTAAAATCATGGACTCCAGAGCCAAAATGCCTGTGTTCAAATCTTGACTTTACCAGTTACTTAACTGTGTATGTTTGGGCAGTTACCTAACCTCTTCGTCTCAGTTTTCTGATTGATATAAAGAGCATGATTATAATTATACCCACTTCATAGTTTGTTTTTTGGGGTTTCTTGTGTTTTGCTTTGTTTCTTTGTGTAAGGATTAAGCCTTGGCTCATGGGAAGTGCACACTGAATGTCAGTATCAAGTAGTTCTGTAAGTGATCTCACACTTTCAGCTCTGCTCCTGCTTCAGGCTATTCAGAAGCCAGATGGATCCTGTTAAAAGGTAATTCAGAGCGTATCACTCTCAGGTTCAAAACCATCTAGTGGTTCCCGTTTCATTCAGACTAAAAGTCAAAGACCTAACAATAGCCTGATAGTCCAGGCTGAGGAGGCTTAATGAAACCCCACACCTCACTGTTCAGACACTCCCCTCTTCAGGGAGTGGACTACAGGAAGCATAGTAGTTCAACCGGAAGTTGCGGAAGTTGCGTGAGTTATTGGGGGGTAGGTAAGGGTAGCTGCCCACTCCCATTGTGGGGTTGCCCTGCCCTCCAGGAAGTGTGTTCTTGCCCAGCCCAAACTCCTGTTCCCTCCCTAAGATAACAGGGACTTGCCACTGCACACAGGCCGATCTCAAAGGCCAGACCAGTGAGCTAGAGAGGCTGGGGAGACCTAGCAAGGGCAGCCTACCCAAGTTGGCTGATTTCTTTCTTTTTTTTAAATATCTATATATTTCTGTTGGGGGGGGAGGGGCAGAGAGAGAATCTCAAGCAGACTCCCTGCTGAGTGCAGAGGCTGACCTGGGGCTCAATCTCACAACCCTGAGATCATGACCTGAGCCAGAATCAGAGTCAGACACTTAACTGACTGAGCCACCCAGGCACCCCAAGTTGGCTGATTTCTTAAGGAGCCATGTATCGTGTCTAGATGGTCCTGGAGTCAGAGTAGGCCAACTATAGCCTCTTTGGCTTCTGAGAGGGAAGGGTATCTCTCTGTGCCATCTGGAAGACAGAGTCCAGTCTGGTGTTTGAATTTTCTTGTTTGCGGCCCAGAAGTGGCATTGGAAGGACCCTGTCCTGGGTACCAGTGATTCAGTGATGAACAAGACCCAGCCCTGCCCTCACAGCGCTCATCATCTGGTGGGGAGACAGACATATAAATGGCCAGTGGGGCAAGCATTGGAGCTACAGGAACTGTGAGGAGGTACCCACACAACCCTGGGGGCATGACAGGCAGCCCGAGAAGGCTTCCAGGAAAGACCACAACCTAATTTCTCAGGAATAAAAGTCTTCACTGATTTCTTTAGGGATGAAAACTCAGAGGATTTCCTTTCCAACAGTTCTGATAAGGCAAGCACTGTCACCCACTTCTTACCACACCTGCACCAGTGTCACCCAGCCATCCTGTGTGAGTCAGTATCCTTGGCTGGAAGCCAGGCCCAGAGTTGTGGTTGTCTCATCCCCGGCGGAAGGGGATTTGGAAAGGGGTCCTGATCAGTGTTGAGCATCCATTGTGTGCCCCAAGCTGTGCTGGGCACATTGTATGCATGATCCCTTGTTGTTTTCAGCACTGCTCTGTGTGGTCAGTATCATTACTTCCATTTTAGAGATGAACAAACTGAGGCTCAGAGGGATTCAGTTCTGTCTCAGCCATGCAGCTAAGAGGCTAAACCTGGATTTGCACACAGACCTGTCGGCCTTCAAGCGTGAGTCCTTGCCACAGAACTCAGGATTTACCTTCATGCCCTCTGACACTCCTGAGCCAGGGTAGAGTGACATTTGCAGTGTTTCTCTCACAGCCTTCAAGCATCGGAAGTGTAGAAGCCAGGGCTATGACTCAGTGGGTTCTGTAACCGCCCCCAAACTTCACCTCACTCAGACAGACTTCTTACTCAGCCTCAAAGGGAGTCTTGGGCTGGGCCGTTCCCATGACAAGTAAAACATTCCCCTCACCACCTGCCTAACAAGAACCAGCACTCTGGTTGCCCAGTCACAGGGAGACAGACTGACCAACACCCCCTCCCTAAATATGGCTCCCCTTCTACTTCAGGTAACATGTTAGGCCCATATTGATGTTAATGACACTCCTGGTATCAAACCGTCTCTGGGTGCCAGGCGAAGTTGGGGGCTCTTCTTATATCCCTCACCTCAAATCTCAGAGGCTGTCAGAATTTCCATCTTCATTTTATAGAACAAGTATTTTATAGGCTCAGAGAGGCTAAGTTATTTTTTCAAGGTCAATATCGGATTTGAAACCAAACTGACCCAAAGTCAGTCCCCACTCTGCCCTAGAGAAACCAGACGTAGAAGGTAGGGAGAGGGTCAGAGATACACTAGGAGTTCACGTGGGGTTCTAAGTGTCCCTGAGAGAGAGGTATGGGGTAGCTGGACTTACAGGGGCTCTCTCTTGGGGACCTGGTGCTCCTCAAGATCTTATGCTCCCTGCCTATGCTTCCACTTTGGGGGTATTGCCACTTTGGGGGTGGCTGTGGAAGGGTCAAGTATCAGAGCCTCTCCAGGGCAGAGCTCTGCCAACTTTTCCACTCAGTCCCTCATCTGGGAGGGTTTCCTATTCAATGGTTCCTCCTCTCTGCAGGGGCACAGCTGGCCCAGCTGTTTGCCATAGGCAAGAGTCCTAGGGAAGCCCTTTGTTTCTTCTCACCTGGCCTGATATCACCGTACTTCCAGCCAAACTTTCTGAGACAGGAGCTTGATTGCTGGGAGAGGGGTCTATGGCCTTGTTATCAAGGTTTAGAAACCTTGAAACACTGACAGGTGGCTTCCTGTAAACTATGGAACTCATGGGGCCAGCCCTGAGGAGCCCTGAGCTCTGATGAGGATACCCAAGGCCCTGAGCCCCGATGAAGGTCCCCCAGCCCTGAGCCATGATGAGGGTCCCTCAGGCATCAAGCTCTGTAACATCTTCTAAATAGGGAGGCTTTAGTTGTAGGACTCTATCCCAGGCACTGCGACTCAGCCAGGGTCTCTGATAACATCCACTTCCTGAATAATGAATCAGTAACTGACTGGCTCTCTTCCCCCAAGTTGTCCCTCCTCCTTCTTAGTCCAGGATCCCTACCTCCCTGCCCCGCATCCTTGCCCTAGCACACGAATAGTCTCTGAGTGAGGGTCTGCTGACCATCTTTCTGCTCATTTTCTTCTGGACTCATTATTTACTCTTTGAGTACTAGCAGACTGTGCCCTTCTAAGAGGCCTTTAAGCCCATCCTTCTCCTCTACCACATGCTGTCTTTCACTGACCCTCTTCTCCGTCCCTTCCCATTCCATGTGCAATTCTTCATTCTTTCTTCATCAGGAGCAGAGCCTGAAGAGCTCTGGGAGGGCTCAGGTGGCTCCAGCCTGGCCAGCTTCCTAGGAGGGCTGTTGTGGGCTTGCTGTTGGACCCTTGGGAACACACAGGAGGCTGCCTTTCTGCATAGGGGTGGTGAAGGAAGGCCTCTCTGTAGACTCCAAGGAGGAAAAGTAAGGGTAGGAAGGAGGATCCGTGGGGAGGAAGAGGTAAAAAATCAGAGTCCATCCCTGTAGTCTGGGAGGACTGGGACTGCCTTCTTGTGGGCAGATTTACATTAGGCCCAGGGGGCTTTACCCTTCTTTGTCACATACCAAAGACTGCAGGCTTGGACACAAGAGTTAGAGAGCCACGGGCAAACAGAGACAGAAGGAAGAAGGAGCAACGGGAGCAAGCTGGGCCCAGAAGGGCCCAACGGCAGGTTTATGCCACAGCCTGAGAGACAGAGTAAGCAAACCTAGTGGATTCAGGGATGGAATGGGAGGCTGGGGTGGAGAAAGCTGGAACAACATCTGCGAGGGGATGTTCCTGCCTACTCCCAGTCCAGTGGGTTCCAAGCTTTCCAAATGTGTGGACCCCTTTTTGATATCCAGAAATCTGATGTCTTTAACATGATTGATAGTATTTTTACTTTTTCGTGCTAATAATTTCCAGAAAATAAATTTAAAGCAGACTGTCTACTAAGGTATGGGCTTGGGACAAAATCTTGCTGCATGCTGTTTAGGATTCTGCTCACAACCTTTAGAAAAGCAGCTTCATTTCAATTGGATGAGTTCCTTCTCAGTTTCAATGTACTGTTCTAATTCTGTCAAATACATAATTATTATGTATTTGGATTTCATTAGTTGCATTATTTAAGAAGCCCAAGAATAGTACCATTTTGCTTAAAAATACTTTTTTACTGTGGGAATTTTCAATCACAAAACTAAAGAAAATGGTAAAACAAATCCCCATGTGCCCATGACCTGCTTTAATAATGAACACATGACAAATCTTGTTTCATCTCCAACCCCTCCCTCCCTCCTCCCCCTGCCTCTGGCCACTGTATTATTTTAAAGCAAATTCCAGACTCATAACATTTCATCTGTGAATACTTCAGTCTCTAAGAAGAACTCCTAACACCTAGAAGTTAACAATTATTTCTTAATATCATCAAATATCCCATCTTGTTTGAATTCCCCAGTTGTCTCATGAATGGCTTTTTACAGATGGTTAGTTTAAATCAGGATCCAGAGTTCGCACATTTGCATTTGGTTCACATGTCTCTTAAGTCCTGCAATATCTAGCAGTTCTACCTCTTTTTTTTTTTTCCTGGTCATTTAATTATTGGAAAAACCAACGCATCTGTTCTATAGAGTTTGCAATATTCTGTACTTTGTTGTTTGCACCCTCTTGGTATCATTCACATGTTTCTCTATTCCCTGTCTTTCCTGTAAAAGGTAGTTAGGTCTGAAGGTTAAATCAGACTCATGGGCGATTTTCTACAAGAACATTTCATAAATGGCATAATTTCTTATTTTATCATAGAAGGAGTCACATAATGTCTGTTACCTCTGTTTCTGTGAGACATTCATTATAGATTGGTGCACTGTAGGTTTTCTATCAACATTCTAGCCAATGATTTTAAAAGGCACCTATTAATGAACATTGCCTAAATACATTATTGCTTTAGGGTATGCAAAATGGTGATTTTCAAATTCTGTCCACCTCTTCTGAATTTATTAGCTAAAATTCTCTGATAAAGAACTTTCCTACAGCAACTATTTAGTTACCCTGGAATATGGTTTGTGTAGGAGCTACACTTTCTTTTCACCAATTTTCAAAATAATGAGCTGGTGTCCTAATAGCTGCCAAAGGTGACCAGTGAGATGGATGTCTAAGATCTTATCTCATGAAAACTCACCAAGTTAGCCTGCCACAGTCTTATGGATGTCAGCTTAAGACTGCAACTGCTGGGTCAGAGACAAAGGACTTTATTACTCATGGTATGATAAGCAACATAACTTCAGTTCCCTTGTCCCAAGTCCCATGGGATGACACAGAGTGACCCAAGTGGATGCTGTCCATTCAGGGGGGTTGTATTACAGTAAGGAGTCACCTTTGTCCTAGAGGGAGGACTACTCATCCCCCTAAAGTTACTCACTGCTCACATAACCCTGAATGATCAGGGTCTGGCATTCTTTGCATGTCCAGCAAGAACATGCAGGGATGCGCAGGGCCATGGCTGTGTGGGATAGTGTTTTTGTTTTTGTATTATTATGCATGGGTTCAGTTATTTTTAATATATATGATGTATTTCATTCCATTGCAGTCATTATTTCTTTTGATGCTTCAATTTGTCCCATCTCTGGCCAGTGGTACTTTACTCCGGTGATCTTTTGACATGACCCCAGTACTCTTGGGTAGCATCCTTGCTTTCTAGTTTGACAGAGTGATTCAGGCTCACCTCATAAATTTCCTGCTTCAGACCTTGAGACATTTCTCCAGGAAGTTCTTCATTGGGAGATTATAATTGGAGACCATAATAGGAGTGC
Organism: Ursus arctos; assembly: GCF_023065955.2. Taxonomy (NCBI): domain Eukaryota; kingdom Metazoa; phylum Chordata; class Mammalia; order Carnivora; family Ursidae; genus Ursus; species Ursus arctos. Next base: position 27,897,576 of record NW_026622875.1, read on the forward strand.
TAGAAGTGCTCATTGCTACTGGATGCGTCATTGCTTCTAGGCCTTTGCAAAGGACAGAAACAAACAGGTATTTGTTTTAATTAAACAAATAGGTATTTGTTTTAATAAAAATAAATAACGAGCCAATATTAATATTTCAGATTAAACTTTTAGATTACAGAATTTGACTTAAAGCTAAAACTTTGTATTTGTAGCTCTTTTACACTGAAAATTTTGATTCCTATTAACACTAACATAATTACTAATTTTTTCCTACCATATAATAGTTTCAAAATAATATCACTAATATTATCACCACAACATGATTACTAATTAATTTAAGATTTCTTTGCAGTTTATTTAGCATATGTCTTATTTGCAATATTCAGTCAAATTACTGTATTTTAAAGTCACTCTAATAATTCTGTGAATGGTTAAGCCAGCAACTTGATATTCAGTTAGGTTCATTTGTTTTATTTTGTACTCAGTTTTTATGTATATTTTCTTTTGTTCTAATTTTCTCCAATTCTTTATATTTTCATTTTTGAAAATTCTTTAATTTTATTTAACTATTTAATTAAAATATCTACATCATTCCAAAGTCAAAACTGTCAAGTAAGGTAAATTCAGAGAAATTCAGCTTTCATTGTCCTTTCCTAATTCTTTTACACTCCCCCATGTGGAAACTTTTCATTTCTTCTTCAACGGTGTTGCCTTTGTCTTGAAATGTAGACAAATATGAATTTATTTATTTTCTTATTTATAGTCCCCCAATTCCCGTAAAAGGTAGTGTATTATACACGTGGTTCTACACCTTGCCTTTTTCATATAGCAATATATGCCCTGTGGAGTTTACCAAGAATACAGAAATTCTCCTTATTCCTTTTTATAACTGCATAGAACTCTGTTGTGTTGACATGCTGTGGCTTATTAAACCGTCCCTGATAGCTAGAAATGTGGGATCCAGTCTTTTGCTGTTATAAACAATGCTTTAGTGAGTAGTCTTACAATATGTCATTTTGGTTTTCCTCGTGTGTCTTTGGGATAGATTCCTAGAAGTAGGATTGCTGAGTAAAGTGGAAACAGTTATGTAATTTTGCTAGCTGTTACTTAATTTCCCTCCACAGGGTTTGTGCTATTTTGCATTCCTGTCATTGCATACATTTTAAAGTGTGATGTGACAGTTTTGTTTAATATTTACAGTGTATCAGAAATTATATATATTTAGGGGCTTCTGGATGGCTCAGTCAGTTAAGCATCCAACTTTTGGCTTTACCTCAGGTCGTGATCTCAGGATAAAGAGATCTAGCCCTGTGTGGAGCTCCATGCTGAGTGCGGAGTCTCTCTGAGATTCTCTCTCCCTTTGCCCCTCTCCACCAATCTCTCTCTCTCAAATAAATAAATAAATAAATAAATAAATAAATCTTTAAAAAAAATAGAGTGAGAGAGCAATTTAGACTTATAAAATAGAGTTAAATTTTGAGAGAATACAGTGTTTCAAAACATTTTAGGGTTTCTCAAGGAAAAATTTTAAATGACTAGGGATATAAGAGACTGAAGAATGATTGTTTGGTTTATATTCATGTTCTCAGTGTACCTTTGACGTGAGGTACACCAGTGTCCCCATTCCTGCCTCTCCATCTATTGGCTGGGTGGCCCTGCACAAGTGACTTAATCCGGCTCATGGGGAAAACATTTGTGGAAAGTGTGAGATGAGATAATGTATGAAAAGCCCTTGGCACAGAGTCTGGGGTAGGTGGATGACCATGTGGGAGAAATTGTTATTATTTGACTGTTCTTGCCAGGACCACACTCCCCCTCCCTCGCCTCTGGCTCTGCATTGAGGAGGCAGCTATGAAAAGACTGAATGAGCAGGGAGTAGGTTGAGCAACTTTGTCCCAGTTTGCCCAGACTTTTCTGGTTTTAGCTTTGAAAGTCCCATGCTCTGGGAATTCCCTCACTCCTGGGCAAACTGGAACATTGGTCACCCTCTTTGGGAGAGAGGCCTGGGTTGAGGGCCGAGGGTCCTCTGCCAGAGGTTAGAGACAGCTCTGTTCTCAGTCACACAGAACAAAACAAGCTACTCACAGAAGGAACCAAGAACTGTTTTGAAGTGAAAATAGGGACCTCATCTTGAAAGGCTGAACCACCAGGGGAAATCAGGTGTGCCCAGCTCCTTTCTCTTAGTCTGTGGCTGGGAGTAGTTTTTTGTAAGGCCTTTGACCTTTTGGTATCAACTGTCACTGAAAACCCCCTTGCCTGTCTCAGAATGATTGAAGTTAATATTTTATTGATAACAATTGTGAGGTATATAGTTAGCCTATTAGCTATTCTGAAATATGGATTTTAATGTAATAAAAAGAAAGCCTATGAAGCTGTATTTAATCTTCTCTCTTCATTGGAGTAAGTCATTGTTTAATATTGACGAAGCGAGTAAGAACACTGGTATTTGGCAGCCTGAACTTCAGGACTTGCGGCAGGAATTTTCATGCCAGATTTGTGTCACTCAGCTCCAATTATTTCAACATTTTTATGAAAGAAAAATGGCCTTTCATAGACTTCAGGGTGCCCCAAGATTGCTGAGAAGTAGGCCACTTAGCCAGGGAGTTTGGGAGTGTGCTAGGATCTACCGACCAACCTCCGACATTCTTGGGCTGCAGAACTTCCCAGGGAGCTCTCTGGTCCCTGTGAAGGGCCAAGGAACAGTCTCGGGGTGTGGCATTGCAGGCACTCTGAGGTTTTAGACCCAGTGGGCTTATAACATGAGTCATACAACCAAATCCCTTTAATTGCTTCTGAAAGTGTAACTTCTGTCCAGAAGAGCTTCACAGTTCAAGACCCAGGATTTCTTTCTCTCAGAGGGTACTCTTGTCAGTGGGAGATGCATGCCATCTCTTGTGGCCGGTTACTCACTCTCATGCTTCCTTTGATCTGACCATCCACCATGCCATTTTTTTACCCTATAGTTTCAAGTGCATTGTGTTCCATCATCCCTGTGGAGAACGTTCAGCCATTTGTGGCGACCTGGCACCTAACAGCACCCAGTGAAGTGAATAAAGCCTCCTCACTGTGGGCAGCCCTAGTAGGGGCGATCCCAGGCACGTGTGGGATGCCTGCTCATAGCCCCAGGCCCTTCCCATTGTTACCCTGATGCAGCCTAGGGTGGGCACTAGACCACCAACTGGTCAACGGGACTTCCTCTCCTGGGACCTTGATTCTCTAACGGAGCAATGCGAGGGGTGAGCGGACACCTGGACTTGAACCCACTCAGAGGCAGCTTGGCACTCCAGGCCCCCCAGCCTCCATAGGCTCCCAGGTGTCTTCCTGCCTGCGTGCTCTGTGTACCGGCTGGAGCCTGGGGCCTGCCTGGGACCACAGCACGTAGGTGGCACCTGATGGTGAGGAAGGCCTATGAGTCACCATGTTGGGGACTTGCCTGTGAAACAATCTGCCTCTTCAGAGCCTGGGAATTAAAAATTTTTTAAACTAATTCCTTATTTGATTAAGTGATACATAAACCTGATAATCAAACACAGTAAAAACAGTGTCTGTCTGCCTCTTGCCCCCCACCCCATCCTGCCAATGTCTTTGTTTCTGTCCAGAGCTAACCTGCACATCCTTTATTATGGTGACTTTTAACGTCACAAATAAGAGTCCACCTACTTACATACTGTCCCACACCCTGCTTTTTTTCCAATGATAATGTATCATAGAGTCTCAATATTTCTGATGGGAAGAAGTAATTGGGTGCTTATGTTGGAAGGAACAAGGAGTTCTTCAAAGGATTTGTTTTAAAGTGAGAGGCTGGCCTCCAGGGGACCACTGGATAGGAGCTGGGAGCAGCCTCAGTTGCTCTGTGGATCTTTTAGCAATACTGCCTGTTTTCTGTCGGGAGAAACTTTTGACAAAGACCATTGATCTATCTCATCCCAGTATGTCTTCTCCTTGTGTGTGTGAACTTGTGCATATTTCTAACGCCTACTGCCTTGTGCGGGTGTGATAGGGTGGGGAAGGTTAGCCCTGTCCATCTTCTAGCACCCAGCGCAGGGCCTGGTACGCAGTGGGTACCTGAGAAACAGCTGATCATCTCCTCCTGGTGTCTCAGCCTAAATACTTTAGCCAAGATACGTCATTGTTTTCCAGCTTCCCAGCCCTTGCTTGGGAAAAATTTTGTCATTTCTTGTTGTATTTCAATTCTACCTGGAATAGCTTCCTGAGTTCATTATCATCTGTTGAGGTTGTGAGCATGCATTCTGGCTACCCTTCTCTGGAATGCTCTCCCTGACCAGCTGGGCCAGCCAAAGGCCACTGAAGGCATCCCTCTGTCTCACACAGGACTGCCCCAAACCCTAACACTTACTCATACACAGCAACCCCACCCTTATCGCAATCCCAATACTAAAATTGATACCAGCAACACAGTATTATACATGTGGAACAGTGTTTCAGTGGGACCTGAAGGCTCTCAGTGGCACCTGGAATCAGAGGGTTCCCAATAGCCTAGGGCCTCATCTCTGGATCTGTCATCCTTCCAAGGTGAGCCATTGTCTCTGCAGCTGGGAACCCTCAATGGGTCATTTCTTTTTCGTGCTCTCTCCTTCCTATTCTTTTCTTTAAACTCCTGAGAAAAAGAGGGAGCTAGAGACAAATATGGAAAGGCCACAGAAAGGACTTTAGATTTTGCTACAGTGAGCTGGAAAGTGTTCTTTGGACTCTGGAATGTTTCAGAAGAGTGACAACATTGAACTTACATTTTAAAAGATCATTCCACAGCTGTTTAGAGAACAGATTCTAGAGGAGTGAAGGCAGAAGCAGGGAGACTGCTGAGGAGGCCACAGCAATAACCCAAGTAGGAGAAGGTAGTGCTCAGACAGGGTGGCAGCCTTGGAGGTTGTGGGAGGGGTGGTCTGGTCTGGACAGAAAACTGAAGGAAGAGCCAGCAGAAGTCGTCATTGGAGTGGGGGGCATGAGAGACAGAGAAAGAGAGGTGTCAGTAGAAGCCCGGGGTTTTTGGAGGGGCAGGTGCTGAGCTGCCCTTTACAGGGACAGACCCTGGGATGCCCTATCAGTGTCACCATCTGACCCAGGAAAACAAACCTTCGCCATCACAGGCCTCAATTTCTTCTTGATACTTGGTGGTGGGAGAGATAGGCTTGCAGAAAACCTAGACTTTTTCCCCTTCTGGAGCCCACTGTGAAGTGCAGCTATTGTGTAAGGCCTTCCGGTAGGGTAGGACGCCTCGGGGGCTGCTTTTTTGACTCCAATAGCCTGATGACGCCTGCTCCAGTCTTTGCAAGAACACCATCTGGAGCAAGTAAACTCAGTTGCAGTGTTTAGGCCTACATCCTCCAATTCAATAGTAGAAGATAGTTTTTAGACTCTGTGAGCTGGCTATTTTGGTTAAGTGATGACTTTTGTTGTAAACAAATAGCCCAGCCAGGCCGCCCTCAACCGCAAGATGAGGAATTCTGACCCCATCCCGCCATTGTTGTGGAGAATGTCTACTCTAGGTCTTTTGAAACAATAGAGCCCACTGAAATGTAAACAGTGCCTTTCCCCTTGGACGTCCCTCCTGGGACATCCTTCTCCCTTCCCCCAGTGTCTCTGCAACTTGAATAGCTTCTGTAAGGAGACTCTCCCTCTGAAGTCTGAGGTCTGGGCTGAGTCTAGAGCTCCTGCATTCTTCCCAGGCAGGACTCTGGCTCTCAGTGAGAAGTGGGAGGGCCTTTCTGGGTCTCTACATCTGTAAGTTTGGGGAGTGGGCAGATCCTCAAGGGTCTGAGTTTCTGGACATTGTTGCTTGAAGCTTCGTTCTAGCCACTTAGCAGTGGCTTAATGGTGAACTTCAAGGGGGGTGAGCCATGAGCCCAGTGTCCATTGTGTTCATGGGTCTAGCATGGGGGTTGGCACGTTGTAGGTACTTGCTGAAGCTCCACTTAACAGAGTGTGGATCATTGAAGGAAGAGGGGCTGCTGCACCATTGGCACGGGAGCCCTGGCACCTGGGTCACCCAGGTGAGGCTCCAGAAGGCACAGGTGGATTCTGTTGATGACTCCCTGGGGTCCTATCGTGTGCCCTGGGAAGGGATGGTGTTTGGAAATACTCCTTAGCCTTAGAAGCTGTTGATGAGTGTGCCATGGAGGACCAGCCCCAAGTAGGCCTGAGCGAGGCTTTTTGTGGAGTGCGTGGGAGGCTGGGAGGAGCCTTCAGAGATGGATGGGAAGAGTAGAGGCCCACTCCATGCTGGGTCCAGACTGTCACTTCCTGATCAGAGGATTTGGAGAAGGGAGGCGTGCCTGGGATGTCCAGAACCTCCTTTGAAGGAGCCAATCTCCTATGAATGGGTATCTAGGACTTCGTCATATGGGAAATGACCAGCCAGGCCAAGAGCAGCATGGAAGCACAGGACAGGGGTCCCCAGGACATTGTACCCACCTTTCTGCCCTGCAGAGGGTCAGGGAGAAGCTTCAGTCTCTTGAAGACATTGGGAGTAAGTCTCGCTTTCATTCAGTGAATATTTAATGAGCACCTACTTTGTGCCGGGCACAAAGCAGACCAAAACTCCTTCTTCCATGGAGGCCACACTCCACTGGGATGATAAGCCCTCTTTCCCATACATTGAGAAGTCTCACTCAGAGGGGTCTGTGCCTCTCCCTGAAGCCAAAAGGGTGGTTGAGTGGCATGGACTGGAGCTGGAAAGTCAGGCTGTCAGAAGCATCCTGAGCAGCAACCAGGCCAACTGGTTGCAGACTTTCTTAGCTACGGATTTTTTTTTTTTTAAAGAATCTTACCCGAAACCCCATGTAAACAGTGTTTTACTAAGCATAACTTTATTTGTTGACTTCTATTTGTGGTGTGTCAATTGGTGAGATCAATAAGGCAGTTTTGAATAACATAACCACCTGAAATCCAAGGGTATGGAAATCAGTCAGAATCATGCCAACCTAGGCATCAAGCACCTTCCCACAGATCAGGATTTCTCAGGCTCAGGACTATTGACATTTATGATTAGATATTTCTTCATTGTGGGGGCCTATCCTGTGCATTATAGGATGTTTACCACCATCCCTAGTCTCTACCTACTAGATGCAAGTAGTAACACTCCCCTCAGTAGTGGAAACCAAAAAGTCTCCAGATACTGTCAGGTGTCCCTGTGTGTGTGTGGGGGGGGTGTGTGCAAAATCACCCCATTTGAAAACCACCGCCATCTGTTTTGATTGAATATCCAGAAAATCCTGTTTCATGTGGAGAAGTACTTGTATTTGGTAAGAGTGTGTTTTGGGATTTTTTAAAATCAGCTCTCTGGACTCTCCTAGGACCACATTTAATTAAATAGAAGTTTTATTCTAAGGTCTGTACAAAAAAACAAGTTATAATAATGCAGCAGCCCAAGTTAATGTGTTGGTAGTTTTCAATGTACTAAAATTTGTATGTAACCCATTTGTGTGGGTGTGTTGTTTTTATTACAATTTTGAAGAATAGGAACATCTTCATATTAAAAACACTCAGACCAAATGTTGGCAGATCCTAAGCCCTCTGGGAGGCAGGTTCAGAGATGCTGGTTTCATATTAGGAAGCAGCTGTGGAGAGGCCAGAATTTGATTACAGAGCAGGTTGGGCACGAGCGCAGGGTCATGGTGCCTCTCTGCTACCCCAGAGACCCCAAGACTTCATCGGACAATGCCTGGAGGAGGCAGGGAGGGTGTGCAGAGGACTGGGGGCCTCTCAAAAGAGAATCCAGAATTGAAGAGAAGAAAAATAAAGACTGATTTAGGGGGATGAGTCCTCTCACAGTTCTAAGAAAGAGCCCCATAATCTTAGTGACACAGGGCCAGGAGGTTAAACCCAGAATAATCATAATGAAAACAATCTGTTTGCACCATTTGATGCTTCCAGAAATTTTCAGGAGCAAGTCCAAGGTGGAGAACCCAAGCGGAAGAACCGCTGATTGGAACTGAGCAGGCGGTGGTGAGATGAAAGGCTAGGGGACAGCATCTCTCCCAGCTCCCAAGGAGGAGGGCACCGGCCACCCTGGGGATGACAGGGTGGGGGCCCACAGGCTTCAGGAACAACAGCTGGCTTTAATGTTCCATCAAAAATAGTCCTTCCCTGGAATCGGTTTTTTCTCCCTCCTCCGACATTGGGAGCCAATTTCAGGGCTTGCTCCTGGGAAATCTGTCTCAAATGCGGTGGGACAGCTGACCATAGCCTAGGGCTCACCACCCCTGTGGGAACTGATAATAGAGCAAAATGTGGCAAAGGCCACGGGGCGCCTGGGTGGCACAGCGGTTAAGCGTCTGCCTTCAGCTCAGGGCGTGATCCCGGCGTTATGGGATCGAGCCCCACGTCAGGCTCCTCCGCTATGAGCCTGCTTCTTCCTCTCCCACTCCCCCTGCTTGTGTTCCCTCTTCGCTGGCTGTCTCTATCTCTGTCGAATAAATAAATAAAAAATCTTTAAAAAAAAAAAATGTGGCAAAGGCCTGACCAGGGGACCAACTCTCCCCACTGGCTGTGTCCTCAGCTTCTGCTGCAGTTCTCAGACGCAGACTGACCTGGGCGCCAGGACGAATGCACCGGAGCCTGGAGCCCAGAGGCACCAGTCAGGGCACTTGGAGCACCTTTCTCCCCTTTCCCTTCACCACGGTCACTCTGGGGAATTTTGTTCTTGTGCTATGATTGACCACTTTCAACAGGTTCACATTTTGGTGCTGACAGAGACAACTCCTCATTGCACAGACAGGGAATATGTAGCTCCGCAGGGTGACTTTTCCAGGGCCACCTACCCAGGCATCCTGACCATCAGCTCAGTGCTTTCTGATGGCAGAAAGTGACTTCTCCAGAGCCTCTCAGTTTTATCAACCAACCTGAAGTCTCCTGAGAAACAGTGGGAGCGCGAGAGCGCGGGCATGTGCACATCTCCGAGTGTGTATGCCCTAGCGCCACGAGAGAGCGTGCTTGTCTACATGTGTTTGTGAGATGCTGACTACTGTCTGTCTGGACCCCGTGTTAGGGGTTGTGATCAGGGTAAGGGCTGGGGGTTGGGGTGTGTTGGTGAGCCTCGAGAGTCAGGCAGTCCTGTGGGGACTGAGGGAAGGCCTTGGAGGTTTTTGGCTGGGGTGGTGCTGTGTTGAGCTCAGGCCCGTCAAAGAAGGCATCCCAGAACAGGAGGTCCACGCAGGATGCTCAGAATGTCAGCTAGTGAGGAGAGCCCACAGAAAGAAGAGGGCTGGGGCGGGGGGGGGGGGGGGCTGGAAAACAAGAGGCATGTTTGGGAAAGGCCAAATGGTGCCCCATTCTGTGGGGCAGGTTCATCTGCGGAACGACTAGTCAGCTGCCAGACATTTATTGAGCACTGGCTGTGTACAGGAGATGTGCTGGGTGCTAGAGTAAAGGTAGAGGACACTTGAGAGTTTACCAAGAGCTTATTCTGTTCCTTTCCCAACAACTTACAGAGGCCCTGCTTGGTGGAACGCACTGTGGCTCCGAGGGGGACGAAGAGCATGTGCTTGAGAACTCACCATAGGGAAGACGTCGGGGGGATGTGAACACAAAAAGCAGTATGGAGGGCTGTGGGGCTGCCTGGGAGGGGCTCCTGCCTCATTCTCAGCTCTCTGCCTAATCCTGACTTCTACACACCCACCCCTAGGAGTCCTGCGGCCAGGATTCGTGTGCATCCCCCACCCCAGGATTCTCTGAGCGCCCAGAGTATGCACGTGTGTAAACCCTCACCCCCATGGCAGCTTCCCAGAGACCTCCAGTGAAGAACCACTGGCCCCCATACAAGCCCAAGTCTTGGTGTGACCGGGGAGCACAGAGCTCAATGTATCTGGGGAAAAGAATCCCAGGACACTGTACTTCAAAATCAGGGATGCAAAGAATGTCTTCAGGCTTAGACTCACTCCTCATTCTGTGGGTGCTGCTGTGCCCTTGGAAGCTTGGCAACTTCTATGCTCTCCGTTGAAGTTTGTCACCAGCTTGCCTCAATATCCCTCTCCCAGGGTAACCGGACACCAATGAGTTTCAGCTCACACTCGGGAAGCACCTTACAGCCTCCTGCGACCTCAAACCTCTCTTTTGGCAATTGGCAGAGCAACTGTGGCTTCCATGTACGGACGAGGTCACTGAGGCTTGGAGAGAGTGAGTATGGTGCTCAAGAGTGGGCTGCCTCCCACGTTGGTGCCCTTCACAACCCTAGGCCCTGCCCTGCAGCTTTCCTCGCAGCCCCCACCCCTTCCAGCCACCAGGCAACTTCCCTCAGGACACAGGCCATGTGTGCTCTGCTCCTATGCAACTGGAGTGGTTTCCAAAACCAATTGTGAAGTTTCCTGAAAGGTGCTGCAGGGCCACCAGCTTCAAGGGTTCCAGCACAGCCCTGCCCGGGAAGCACTGAACCGGCACTTCCCTGGCTGTGCACTTGTGCTAACCCTGGCCTCAGGGGCCTTCCTCTCCTCATTAAGGAAGGATGCTGGGGAGGAGGACGGAGGCTCCAGGGAAGCCAAAGCCCTTCTGGGAACCACCCTAAGGGAAGTGGATGCTCCTGTGTGGTCCTGCCCAGCATGGGGCCGCACCCGCCCCTGGCTTCAGCAGAGCTTCGGTGCTGGAAAGAATGGGTCTCAGCTCCTGGGCCTTGCAGGAGGCAGAGGTCAGCACATTCCAGGGCTCCACCTTTCCGCCTCCGAAAGCTGCCTGCAGACAGAAGGCCTGGGCCTCCTCCCAGGCGGTGCTGGAAGCCTGAAGTGCAGAGGGTGTGGGGACCAGGAACCTCTGCTCTTCCAGCAGAGCTTTTGGAGCTGCCGGCCTCTGCTGAGTGAGGACTGACCTGGGAACCTTCCTTCCCAAGGGTGCTTCTGGACCCCAGACCACTGCCCACTCCCCGTACCTGGATCCCAGCCGTTGATCCAGCTAAGGAAAGGGCCTGTTTCTTTGCTGGTGGACAAGACACGCCAATTAGAGTCCTGCCTTTCTCTCCAGACTTCCTAAGTTCCCTACCTGGTCTCCCCTTGAGGCACACAGGCCTTCTCTGTCCCTCGCAGCTCTGGCCCACTCTCTCCTCTGCCAGGAATGCTCTCTCCTCATGTCTTCCCCTTACTGACTCCTGCTCATCCATCAGCCCCATCTTTCCCCTCACATCCCCAGGATGCCTTCATGGACCCCAGGATGGCCGGTCCCTCTATCCCATGCCCTGGCCTTTTCCTCCAGAGTGCTCCTCACAGTTACAGTTAATGACATGAAATTGAGCCTTTGACCTTCCCTCCCCAGCTACAGGAGGACTAACATGGTACCTGTCACTTGTGTGCCAGACCAGACACAGCAGGAGCTGCCCAGCTGTGTTTATTGGGCAAATTGAATGTCCTAGCGGGATTGGGGTTGTCAGAAGCTACTGTCGTGTGAGCCTGTGCACACCTGGAGTGGGAGGAGGCATGCATGGCCCAGAGAAGGTTCTTGAGGACAGGGCAGGGCAGGAAGCATTACGGGACTCACATTGAGAGGACAGTCCAGGACGGGGTGCCAAGGGTGGTTCTGGGCAGAAAGATGAGAGGGGCGGCTTGTCTTATCACAGGTTTGCAGAGGAAGAAGAGACCTCTGGGGGACGGCCAAAGGCAGATTCCCTCAAGCCTGCATGCAGTGTCACCAAGGGTCCCCTTACAATAGAACTTCTTCCTCGTGGGGAGGCAGCAGTAGTTCAGGGGCAATGGGATCAAATCTACTCCCCACCCTCTCTCTCGATCCCCACTCTCCTCATCCGTAAAGTGGGAATGGTAAGACCTAACTGATGGGGTTCTTGGGAAGTCCACTGAGGAAAAGTTGAATCAAATGTCATTTTGCTTTTTCCTTCTTTGCAGAATCACGGGCCAGAGGTGAGGGCCAGAGGAAGGGAGTCCTCCTGGCTTGTGGGAAGCAGTCCCGCTCCTGTGACTCATGGCTCTGGGAAAAAAAGCAGAAGTGGATTCCTGAGACTTTGCAGAGGTGGGGAGAATTTTTCTTGCCCTTTCTAGCCCTATTGTTCAACAAACGTGTACCAAGCTTTTACCAAGGACCAGGCACTGTGTGGGCACCACGCAAACGCAGATGGAATGACACAGATCTGCCTTCAGAGGACTTCCTCTCTAGGGCTCAGGGAGGCCTGACTCTGAATGCGGGGCAGACTTGGGAGCCAGGGTGCATTTTCTAGAGAGCCTAATGACCTGTTAGTGTGGGAGAGCCAGGGCCTGGTTGTCAACTACACTCACTCCTTGGGGATCTGTCCGGTCCCTGGCTTTCAGTCCTTCTCTGTGTGTCTCAGCCCAGATGTTCTAGAATTCCAGACTCAGATGGCCAACTACCATCAATCCTTTCCCACATGGGGACTACTTGACAGCTCAAACACTTGTCCAAACCTGAGCTCTGGAAGCTCTTTCCAACTTTGCTCCACCCTTACCTCAGATGATGGCAACTCCAGCCTTCTAGTCCTCAGGCTAAAATCTTGATCACCCTCTCTTTTCCTGACAGCCCACCCCCAATCTGTCAGCCAGTCCTGTGAGCTCTACCTTAAAGTAGAGCAAAAATTCATCAATAGTGATAGAAAGCAGACTGGGACCCAGGACATTTCTGGAGGTGATGGTTTAATGGGTATGTATGTATGTCAAAACACATGTGCAGTTCAAAGTATGCCAAGTGTACCTTAATAAAGCTGTTTGTTGTTTATTTAAAAAAAAAAACAGATGTTTCCAGTGACCTCTTTGAGTCCTAGACAAGTCCCTTCCCTCTCGTAGCCTCAGTTTCCCCACCTATAAGAGGAGGGTCTCTAAAGGACCTTCCAGCTGCACCGTCTAACCACCTGCCACCATAATCACCCCCCTTATCTCCCTTAGAGGCATCATACATCCTGAGAGGAGAGAGTAAGTCTGTGTGGCTCAGGTTTGTCCCAGGACTCTCTGATCCCAGCTCAGATCACCAGTGCTCCCTGTAGAGTTGGCTCAGACCAAATGGAGAGCTTAGCTGGGGAGAGGTGGATGCCAGGAAATAGGGTCAAGTCATGTAGCAAAATAAGGGAGTGAGTAAATCCATGACTCCACAACTGCCTGGGCTCTCTTTAGGCCCAGAAAACCTCCAGAAAGCTCGACAGAAGCACAGACATTTTGCCAGTATCTGCATTTGATGGATGGGGAAACTGAGGCCCAGGGAAAAGTCATTTTTCAAGTATACTGAGCTGGAAACTGGCAGAGTTGTTGCAGAAATGCAGGTTGCTGCTAACCGGCCTTATTGTGGTGATCATTTTGCAGTATCTACAAATATCAAATCCTTAGGATGCACACGTGAAACTAATATAATGGTATATGTCAACTATATCTCAAACAAAGAAAGGCAGGTTGTTGGACTCCCAATCCAGAGCTCATTCCAGCCCCTCCCCTCGGGGTCAGAAGACATGAAGTTCATCCATGGGTCCCTGAGCCTCTCTAAGCTGGCTCCTCCGTGGCCTCGGGCTCTGCTTCCAGGGCCTCACAAAGGGCTGCTCCCATTGTGAGCACCAACCCCCAACAGGGGAAGGATTGCACAGTGCCGTGTGCCCCGAAGTGTTTCCATTTAGAGAACCATCTGTGCCTGCTTCCTCTGGAGGGCAGGAGGGCAAGGGCTGAGAGCCCTAATCTGAGGCAGGTCCCAGGATGTAGAGTCTGGAGGGCATGGAGAGAGACATCTGGAACTGAGCACCTGTTACTCTCTCAGCACCTCACATCCATCGTCAGAGGTGGTTCTCAAACAGCCCTGTGAGGCTGGTATTGTTAACCCCATTTTGTGCTGTTTTCTAAATGAAAAAACTGATATTCGGTCAGTGAAGCAGCTTTCTTTGGCCTCAGAGCTGCTTCTTGGGAACACCAGGGGTGGACTGCAGGCAGACCCATTCCACAGACTTTCTAGAAAGAAGGAGGAGAAATAGCAGCAATGGCAGTGGAGTCTGGCACTTTCCACACCAGGCCCACCTTGTCCAAGCCACTATCTGGACTATTTCAAAAGCCTCTTAACTGCTTCCTCTTTGTTCCCTTGCAGTCAGTCTCAGCACAGCAGCTAGAGTGATCCTCTTGGAAGGTAAGGCAGACCACACCCTGGTCCCATCTCTAAGAGTAATGCCCACGTCATGGCGCTGGTCTGTGAGCCCAACACCAGCTGGTCACTATTCTCAACTGATTTCATCTCCTGCACTCTCCTCGCCTCCCCAGCCACACGGCCTCCTTGCTGTTCCCGCAGGGCATCAGACACACTCCTGCCCCGGGGCCTTTGCACTTGTTCTCTGCCTGGAATACTCTTCTCCAGACATCCACATTGCTTAATTCCTTCATTCCTTTGAGTCTTTGTTTAAACATCACCCTCTCCCTGAGGCTCTCCCTGACCACCCAATTAATACTGTACCTTGCGCTCTCCCTAGCCCCAGAATTCCCGATCATCCTACCCTACACCTTTCCTTTTTCCACAGTACTTCTCACTTTCTCATGTATAACACGATTTACTTATTTATTGTATTTATTGTTTGTCTCCTTTGGAAGACTATAAGCTCCATAAGGCCAGGGATCAGTGTCTGTGTTGTAAACTAGTGAATCCTAAGCATCAGAACAACACGTTGAACGGTGCCTGGGATAAAGGGGGCCCTTCATAAATACATAAATTTCTTTGGAGGTCACTACCCTGGAACAAGCATGGGCTTCTGAATTACCTTTATCTGAGTTCAGAACACTTCTCCAGCACTGACTAGCTGCTTACTTTATCTCCTTAAGCCTCCATTTTCTCATCTACAAACTATGATTTATTTTGAGAGACAATGCACGTGAGTTACCCAGCGGAGTGCCTGGCCCACAGCAGCCATGTGAGAGCCAACCACAAGGAGAAGTGACTTTATTCAGCAAATAAATGTTGTGAGATGAAGCTCTGAAAAATTAAATAGGACAAGTAGAGCGAGCTCCCATAAACCTGATAGGGGTGTGAGGCTCTTCTCAGAGGAAATATTTTCTTTTCTCCTTGAAGGGAAGTGTTCTGATCCCAAACAGTGAGTTTGAGAGAGCACTGCAGAGGAGTGAGGGGACCAGGTTTCAGCCCCATTCACTCACCTCCTGGCAGGGCTCCTTAGGGCCACTGGCTTCGCCTCTCAGGTACCTCATGTATAAAATAAGACAAGAATGCTTTCTGTGCTGACTTTGGGGGGAATTAAAGGGATTGAAGGAGAAAGCGTGTGTGAACATGCTTTGTGGGCAGTACAGGATTGCTTTTGTGAGTGGCATGCATAGCTGCTCATATGGGATATGATACTGGCTGCTTCTAGAAGGTGCTATGGGCTGGATTGTGCCCTCCCAAATTCCTATGTTGACGTCTGGACCCCCACTATACCACAGAATGTAACCATACTTGGAGATATGATCTTTAAAGAGGTAATTAGACTAAAATGAGGGCATTAGGGTGGGCTCTAATCCTATGTGGCTGGTGCCTTGTAAGAAGAGGCGTTTTGGACATAGACACACACAGAGGGAAGATGACGTGGAGACACAGGGAGAAGACGGTCATCTCCAAGCCATGGAGAGAGGCCTCCAAAGAAGCCAACCCTGCTGACACCTTGATCTTGGACTTGCAGCCTCCCGAGCTGTGAGACAATATGTGTGTGTTGTCTAAGCCTCCCAGTCTGTGGCACTTTGTTACAGCAGCCCCAGGACACCGATAGAGTAAGTCTGGGTGGGATTCAGTGAGTGTTAGCAAGCCCAGAGAACCATGCTGCCCTGCTCCTCTCCCACTCACACACACGGGCCCCAAACAGCAGTCTCTGCAGTGCCCCATGGTCCACCCCCTGCCTCCCTCACTCCCAGAGATGTCCAATTGGGTCTTTCCACCTGAAGAACCTGGGAGCTCAAGAAGAGCCCCAGTAGTACCATGGGGGCCACTTCCGGGCAAAGACCCTCAGGAACATACCCTGTCGAGGTTCTGTGAGGAGGGGGTTTCTGGAAGGGCATTGGTCCCATTGATTGCAATGGAAAATGTGGCTTCTTCTTTCCTTTTTTCTGTTGGCAGGGGAGAGAAATGTCTGTATTCTCTGGAAAGGGCTGGGCACACATCCAGGGCCCTGTGCCCAAACCCTCTCGTCCCTCTACATGCTCTGAAAGTCCTGTCTGGGCACACTGGGCTGTCGGGGCTGGAGATCCGTTTGTGTCAAGTCTAAGATATGGTGTGTCAGATGCTTCCAGTGAGAGCGTAGGGCTCTGGGAAGCTGCTGGCAGATGGCCTTCCCTTCTCTCCTCTCCTGAACTGGGTTTATTAAGTCATGAGATGCTGAGGGGTCCACTTGCCTTCCCCAGAATCACCTAACTCTATCCCACTTTTAGGCCAGGTGTCCCCTTTATATATTTTTGTTATTTTTTTATTTTACTTAAATTCAAGTTAGTTAACATATAGTGTAGTATTGGTTTCAGGAGTAGAATTGAGTGATTCATCACTTAACCTACAACACCCAGTGCTCCGGTGTCTCCTTTAAACTGCGTTGGTCAACAGTACAGACTAAAGGTCAAGGGAATGAGACCCACATATCAGTGTAGTGAATACGGACCCTGTTGGAAGTGTTTCCAAGTCAGGTGCTGGGCTACAAATCCTGTTAAACCTTGGTAGAAAGTCTCATTTCTTCTGCAGAGTAACAGGAAAAAACAAACAACACACAGGTTTTCTCTCAGCAAAACAACACCACCCACATCCAACTGCCCTTAAATTGAGGCCTGCCTGGTGTGACTGTGAGCGTCGGTCTGTCCTCATGTAAATGTCACACTGCAGCACGTGGTGTGAGGCCATTTTCTCATTTGACTGGCTCCTGCCTTAGGAAAATGGGAGCTCCCACGCCCCTCCCTGGCTGACGCACCCTGGAGCCCACCAGGAGGAAGCTCTGAATTCTAACCCCGCAGCCTTGCTCCCAGTTGCCCCTCAACTGAAGACTAAAGTTCAGCCACCCTTGGTCTGCTGGGGGGTCAAGCCCCAAAGGAACAGACTGTCCTGTAGGAGCACCAGCTCCACAGTTGCTGCTGGCGTGTTTCTGATCCACAGGGAATCCTGTTTGACACTGGACAGCGTTCTGAATCCAGACCTCAGCTGTGAGTGTGACTCTTCAGTCCTGACCAAGTATTTTCAATGAAGAGTTTTGGACTTTTGATCCATCCATCATGCTTCTGCATAAACATGGATGTTTTCTAACAGAAGCTGGACAACATGCGGATGTCAAGTTCTATGGCCTCTCATCTGTTTGTGCAAAGGATCAAGCCAAAGTGGGCTTTTCTTGACAGTTCCAAGAGTGGATTAGCAGCCTGTGACCTCTCAGAGTGACCTGAGACCCCCACCTTCTGCCCTTCTGTCACCAGAGAAGCCTCGTGGGAAGGGAGATGACCGAGGAGCTGGCCCAGGTCCCCACATGTCTGAGGAGCCCCGAAGCCCCTCAGCAGCCTGAGCTGGAAGGTCCTGGAAGGAGGAAGCAGCATCCCATGGGGCCTGCCTGAATCTGCAGCTAAGAACATGATGCCTGATTTCACGGGAACCCACTGCCAGGGAATTTCCTTCTCATTGTTGCCTCCACATTGAGGTGAAGGCAAATAACCAATCAGGAATGTATTTTTAAAAGATGTTTAGGGAGTTTCCTGGCTGTCACCACACATTAGCTCTCTATACCTCCTACTTTTGCAGCCTGATCCAGTTGGAATTCAGAATGATGCCTCAGGAATCATAAAATCCTGCATAATTTTTTTTTAAGTTCAATTATGCCTACTAGATGATTCTTACAAGTCAGGAAATGAGAACTGTGTTTAGTAAAGATTTCAAAAAAAACCCACACTGGACAATCTGTGTTTGGTAGAGTGTCTGCTCCACCCTCAGGGGTTCCAATGTTGACTGACCATGATCAGCTGCCCTGACCACAGCTGACTGTCCCCCACCCAAAGGCAGCTGCTCACTGTTGACAAAGAAAGGAGTCTGGCACCTGGGTCCAGTTCGGCGAGTGCTTTGCTTTCAGAGCAGTTCCACACTGGCTAGATTCCGACTGCCTCTGAAGGTCCTCTCTCAGGGAGTTTTGAGTTGGATACAAAGAGCAAGAAGCAGGAGGAGATTTTGAGAAGGAGAGAGAGAGAAAGCAAACCCACAGAGATGTGGGCAGGTCGTCTTGAGACAATGGCAGATCCACCAGGGCAGGAGAGCATCGAGATGAGGGGGTCACCTGGGCTGAGTGGTTCTCCCGTGCTGCACTGCTGGGCTCCCCACAGCTTGGGTTTGCACCCAGCCCTGCATGCACTAGCTGTAGGAATCTGCACAAGTCACAAATCTCTCTACACCCCAACATCCTGCTCCTCTGATGGCAATAACGGGACTCGATTCTACAAGGCTGTTGTGAGCACCACATGATGGTGGGTGCAGAGCATCTAGTGTCATGCCTGGGACCCAGGAGGGACAAGAGCTCAGGAAATGCTCACGGTCATCATCATTGAGGCTGTCTTCGTATTCATCCTAAACCATGAATCCTGACTGCAGGGTACTGTGGGAGTCCTGCCCGAGTAGCTCTCTGTCTGTCCTTTTTCTTCCTTTCCAATACACAACCACCACTCCAACTCACTTGAGTGTGTCTGTGTTTCTTGCAGCTGGAAAAAGCTTCTCTAATGCGGAAATGAAAAGAACTGTATTGATTTGCCAGAGCGCAGGTGGCCAGGATGCCCAGTGCCTACAACACTCCACGTTATACACATGGGAAAAGCAGCTGCTGGGCGGTGGCTTGGCCTTTAAAGGGCGAGGTCTTGAGTGTCCTTTGGATCAGTGCAAGCACCATGAAGTGCAGTTATGGGGCACAGCCTGGCTCACGGAGGGAGAGGTGGTGGAGGCCATTTCAAGCCTGGAGTGGAGGGGAGGAGCGGATGTCCTGGCCTGTCCAGGGGAGGAAGGGCAGGACTCCAGGGACTTGCTGTCCCTCCGCAGCGAGGCCATGCCCCTGGCTGTATGTGTGTGAAGTGACTGTGTGTGTGGACAGGGATGGGTGGATAGGCAAGAGTGCCACATGTCGCATGTCCATAGGCGCATCTGTGTTTGCCAGGGTGGGTGTGTGTGAGGGCAGGCTACAGGGAGGGGTATGCATGTGCAGTCTTGTACCTGGGGAGCGCTGTGGTGGAGTGTCCTGCGTGTGTGTACCTGAGGATGGGTAACGTGCTCAGGTGTGAGTGTGGCCCCAGGTGTGGACGAGTGCAGGGTCACAAGTGCGCTTCTTGTATGCATGATGGCCGTACGTGCCGGTGTGTGTGTGTGTATGTGTGTGTGTGTGTGTGAGAGAGAGAGAGAGAGAGAGAGAGAGAGAGAGATTCTGTGCATGGTGGGTGTGTGAGGAAGTAACCCTCTGCCTTCTGCAGCCCTGCTGGCCCTAGTGCAGGGTGGGGTGGGACAGGCTGCCTGGCCATCTGGCTGACGGGGCTGTGAGGACAGCCTTTATGGGGCCTGCTGAGTCCCAGGAACCAGGGCCATTAGGGAGCTGCTGACAGAAGACAAGGAATGAGGAAGTCCTGAAGGCTTCTCTGGGTTTTCATTTCAAGAAGCACAGAGTGACCTTTGTCCCCACCACTAGGGCTTGTGTCTCCCTCAGAAAAGGAGAAAGGTCAAGTTTCATTTTTTTTCCAGTTGTTTACACTTTCAGACCCCCTTGATTAAACACTGAGAAAGGTGGAGTAGTAATGGTATGATGCGCGCCGGTCTTAGACGCCTTCCTGAGGACCCTGGCCAAGGCAGCTGTTCCGCACAGAGACTCCAGTCGAGGAGCCTCAATCCACCAGCCCAGCTGACCTGAAGAGAGATGCTGTGACTCCCAGAGCACTCCCACTGTAGCTGTCTGGGCCTCCTCGTTTGGACTGCTGAGAACACAGCTTCTGAGAGGAGGTATGGTTGTCCACAGTAACGCAGGGACTAGTGCCAGAGCTGGGACCAGAACCAGCTGTCAGGCCTGGGATTGGTGGAGCACAGCTGGCTGACTGTCCAACAGTAGGTAAAGGCAGGAGCAACTCTCCTGACCCATGTCCTAACAGTCTATGCCAGACAGCGTGGCTCCCAACACCTCTGTTCACCCAAGCCACCAAGCCACAAGGGGTGACTTCCTGGTCCTCACTGTCCCTTCCTGTCCAGTTGGGTGCCAGGCAGGCCCTGACTACTCCCACTCAGGCCACACTCACTCCAGACCCTGGGGTCTCCCCCAAGATTTCTCCTCAGCCTGAGTCTCCTACTTTTGAGGAAGGTCTCTCCCACTGGACTGGCCATGAACAGGCCCAGCTTTCTCTCTGGGTTACCAACCCCCAGCTCCTCATGTCCCCTCCCACTTGGGTGGTGTCTTCCTTGACCACTGCCCTCCTAGGTCCTGGGGCTCTGCTGGATAGTCACCATGAGCTCTCTATTCTCCAGAGTGCCCCCAACAGCAACAACTCACATGCACACACATGGCCAGACACCGTGCATCCTCAGGAACACCTTTCCCCATCAGCACACTGCTTGCCTGCCCCCAGTGGCCCCTCTCCCCTCTCACAACCCCTGTAAACTGGTCCAGTTCTGCCTGAGGCTTACTCTCCTGGCCCCTCACCCATTGACCTCTGAGGGCGCCACCTGTGTTGTTTGTGTCTTGGCAGATCCTTGACATTCCTCAGGAATATGTTTGTTCTGCATTTCAAATAAAATAATAATAGTCTTTTCCCCATTCACAGAACAAGTCAATAGTGAGCTCTCTCTTTTAATTCGTTCTCTCATTAAGATTTTGACATCTGTGACCTTAAAGAAACAATAATGCATTCGACATAAAGCATCTAGATTCAGTTTGTCACCCTCAATCTTCACATTAAATTTGGTTGTTGCTTATTTTTATCTCACTGAAATGCTTCGTGTGTCAGAGATGAAATGCCATTACAAGGACACTTGCTTATAGAATGGATTAAATGGACTTGTTCTCTGGGAGGTCACTCAAGGGTGCCTTTGCTGCCTCTTGACCAGTGGGCACCCCCAACCTGCATTAGCTTATGTAGTTTGGGAAGGCCTGGCCAGGCTGGATGCTTGTCGCCACTTGGACTTATTTCCTAGTGGCCCTCAGCCACCTTGTGTAGGGTTGTTAGATTTATCAAGTAAAAATACAGAATACCCAGTTAAATGTGAGTTTTCAATAAACAACAAATAATTTTTTAATAAAAATTTATTTCATGCAATATTTATTTTTTATCAGAAATTCACATTGAACCGGACATCCAACATTTTATCTGGAGATCCTAACCTGAGACTTATATCCACTGATGTGTGCTGTCCACATCAGAGGCTCTGCGAGGAACTTGCAACTAGTAGTAAAGAACTGAGGTTTGTCGAAGATCTGTACGTGAGGGCCGACTGTCCTCTCCTGGCATAACACCCCTCTCTCAGGTCCTACAAAGGGCATGCAGCCTTTGGCCGATCTTACTGATGCTCAGGTCCCCAGCCCCACAGAGGTCACATCAGTGCATTAGCTTACAGAGCAGTTGCCAGGTGCAAAGTGCTCGGAGCTTGTACTTCCATGGGCTCTAGATTTTCTTTCTCTTTTTTTCCCATTCTAAAGACTGAATGTTTGTGTCCCCCCAGAATTCATATGTTGTAACCTAATCCTTAGTGTGATGGTGTTTCGAGGTGAGCCCTTTGGGAGAAGATTAAGTCCTGAGGGGGCAGCCTTCAAGAATGGGATCAGTGTCCAATGAAAGGGACCCCAGGGTGTTCCTTCATCCCTTCCACTTTGCGAGGACACAGTGAAAAGACGGTTCTCTGTGAACCAGGAAGGGAGTTCTCACCAGACAGAATCTGCCAGTGCCTTGACCTTGGGCGTCCAGCCTTCAGAACTGTGAGAGATAAATTTCGATTTTTCCTAAGCAAGGCTATTCCGTTATAGCAGCCTGAATGAACTGAGATACTCACGAATACTGCTTTTTAATTGAGGTGTAGTTCACCTAGATTATTAGATTAGTTTCAGGTGTAGATACAGTGTTTTGACATCTACAAATACATTATATAAGTCTAGTTAACCCACTGTCACCAAAGTTACTACAATATTATTGACTATATTCCCGGTGCTGTACTTCACATGGGGACGACTTATTTATTTTATAACTTGCGGTTTGTACCTCTTAATCCCCTTCACCTATGGCAACCACCAGTTTGTTCTCTGTTACCTATGAGTCTGTTTTTGTTGTTTTGTTAGTTCGTTTGTTTTGGTTTTTAGATTACACATATGCGTGAAATCATAAGGTATTTGTCTTTCTGTGTCTGACTTGTTTCGCTTACCGTACTGCCCTGTAGGTGCACTCATGAACACACTTTCACAAAGGAAGAAGGCAAGCTGGAGGAAGACATGCACCTCCACATTGCATCGGGCGAGCATGACGCAGCGAACGTCTTCATGAGTGATTCCCATGTGAGAGCAGAGCTGGACTCTGCTATGACATTATCCAGGTTAATGACACCGTTATATGCATTTGTAAAATAAATAATTAGATTTCTTTATTCTTAGACCTTGATAACACTTCTAGGCCCTATTAATAATACTTCTGGGGGCACCTGGGTAGCGCAGTCATTAGGCATCTGCCTTTGGCTCAGGCGTGATCCTGGCGTTCCGGGATCGAGTCCCACATCGGGCTCCTGGGCTGGGAGCCTGCTTCTTCCTCTCCCACTCCTCCTGCTGTGTTCCCTCTCTCGCTGGCTGTCTCTCTGTCACATAAATAAATAAAATCTTTAAAAAAATAATAATAATACTTCTGGATTGGAGATACGCCAAAAAAATATCAGTATTTATTGCAAAATGTTCAATACTTGAAAACAGATTAATCTTGTTCATTTATCCTGTAAAGTGTGACATTTTAGGCTGATTTACCCCCTCATGTGCCTGTGAAATGCTTTGGGATGAACATTGCTCTCTCAAACACAATATCTGTAACACGCTCTGCTTCACTTCCCTGCACAGTGTTTTGGGGATGTGTTGACACCTCCATTGGCCCTAGGGGAGTCACAGATTGGGCTGCTGCCCACTCCCTGGCTTAAGTGGGTCAGCAGCCACATTTCCCGCCACATCAGCCTTGGCTGAAATAACTGGCAGGTTGACGCAAAAACCTGCTTGAACCTCATATTTCTTCTTGTCGTGGTTTCCCTACAGATGCCAGGTCACGAACTGGATCCGATGTTGAAAGAACAAGCAGGAAAGAGGGGAGTTGCGCTGCTTTTGATTTGTGCAGGCAAAGGGCCAAGATGGGAGGGCGGACAGCAGGCAGACCCCAGCCTTGGTAGACTTGAGGAGCAGACTTCCTGCTTACTCTGCTCTCAGGAGCTCTGCTCCAAGAAGTCATTTTGGCATCAGAGCCCAGAGAGGGAAACCTGGGGCTGTGACTTGGGGCCACGTGGCCCAGACAGGCAGCACTGTCCAACCCCAAGCCAGCAGGAGCTGGAGCAACACATGAGGATTCTCCCCTGGCCAGGGGCCTGAGCAACATTGCCCAAAGAAGGGAACGTATTCCATGGGGGTACTGGAAATGATCTTAGGTACATAAATTTTAGCATTTTTGTAAATGGTAATGAATTATTTCAACCTAAACTAGAGAAACGTGACATCAAATTCAATAATCTTGTATTATACTGTGATATGCCATAGACTGACTTCTTTAACTTATGCCACATTATCACATTATTTGGCCATTTTAAGTAAGATGGCTTTGCCCAGCAAGACCGACTTCCTTTAAGAGAGAACCTATGGCTGAATTTGTGTGGGTCTGGCACTGACAGCCCCATAACAAGGTGAGCCAGGCATGAAAAGAAACCTAGCTGTAAGCAGATCTTCTCACCTCTTGGCTCTGGGCAAGACAGGTTTGTTTATATTTGGTGACCAAATCAATTCTTTTAAAAAAAATCTTCCGTGTGCCTTTTCTTGACCCCTGGCCCCATCCCTGGCACTTCTTTGTGCTTTAGTCCTCCTTCAAGACCTCAAATCTGAGGCCTGGGAACTAGGGGCATCACTTGATGAGGAATCTACAAGGGGAGGGATGCCCTCAAAGTAATCAGAGGACACCCTGCCCTTGTGGATTCCTGGATCTTAAATCTCCAGAGAAGGGGAGGCAGCTCTGGGTGCTGCCTCCAGTTGGGGGGCCAACAGAAGGTGGTTGGGGACTCCTTCTGGGGTGAGGTCAATGGAGGGGAGGGCCAGGTTGGCCAAGTGGACGGGGAGCCTGTGGCCAGGGGCTTTTCATTTATGAGATGCTGAGGGACCAATCCATTGTTCCTGGGCAGCCAGTTGCAGGATGAGAGAGGATTTCTTTTATGCCCCATCTGAGAACTTTAAAAAGGGAAGGATTAAAAGAAACAGGAAAAACTCATTTTAGATGAGACCAGCCAGGACCGTGTCAGAGCTTCGGGAATGGACAGAGTATCCTGGGATGAATGCGTTCGTTCATTCAACAAATATTTATTGAGCATCTTTTGAGTGCCAGGCAATGATCCAGGCACTACCCCGCCGGCTTTATTAAAATATGGCTGTTTTAAATCAAATCTGGGTCTTGGTAAGGAAGTGAGTACTGTTTTATTACAGTATTTGCCAAAGAAAATATCAAATACTTTTCGGCTTCATCCAGAGAAACTCAGCCCCCGCTTCAGCAGCTTCATACGTTCATGAGTACGTACACCTCAGCCCTCTGAGCATGGGCGCCCTTCTTCCTGTGCAGATACGATCAAACCTTGCTGGCTGAGGGAAACAGGGCAGACGTTTGGCAGGGGGCTCAAGGTAAGGGCTGTTTATTTAGTCCCTCCTGCAGACAGAGGGCAGAGAGGAAGGAGCCAGGGCGGCTCTGAGGCTTACCCCTGGGGAGCGACGCTGGCCTGTGTTGAGGCTGTGCTCGTGCTCCCACATCAGCAAGTGTGTTCATTCCATTTCCTTTCCAGGGCTGCCATCTGCCCTATGTGGAAGGAAAGTCCTTCTGTGGGTACTGGTCGGGGCGCTCAGGGTGCTAGAGGAAGCAGAGTATTCTGAATGTGATTGATAGTATCTTTCAGCCTTTGCAGAGGCATGTGTCCTTTTAAAACTCACATAGAGGGCACCTGGGTGGCACAGCGGTTAAGCGCCTGCCTTCGGCTCAGGGCGTGATCCCGGTGTTATGGGATCGAGCCCCACATCAGGCTCCTCCGCTATGAGCCTGCTTCTTCCTCTCCCACTCCCCCTGCTTGTGTTCCCTCTCTCGCTGGCTGTTTCTATCTCTGTCAAATAAATAAATAAAATCTTAAAAAAAAAACAAAAAACTCACATAGATGGGGCATAGAGAAAATGCAACGGTCCAAAAGGAATATCTGCATCTAACCTGGAAGCAGGCAGAGCATTCTCTGATGGCCGTCACTACCACCTACCTATGGCTTGCACACCGTTAATGGCCATTCATTGCTACTTTCTACTCTCCAGCCACAGCGAAGTGAACCAAGAGTGAGTCCAGGCACAGAAACAAGCTGATGTCAAGGGACTCACCATTGTCTGCTGAGCCAAAGCGGAAGGCCGAAATCATCCCTGCAGCTTAGATGGGAGTGGCCCACATTCACATGAGCCTGCTGTATGTATTGAAGGCTTCTGGAGGAGACAGTTTCCTCTAAAAGAGTGATTCTCAAAGCATGGTTGCTGGACCCACAGCAGAATTACCTGGGAACTTGCTAGAAATGCCAGTTCTCAGGCCTTACCCCAGACCCACAGCATCAGAAGTTCTGAGAGCAGGGCCCAGTGATCTGTGTTTATATATATATATATGTATATATGTATATATACATATATATATTATGTTAGTCACCATACAGTACATCCCTAGTTTTCGATGTAATGTTCCATGATTCATTACTTGTGTATAACACCCAGTGCACCATGCAATACGTGCCCTCCTTACTACCCATCACCAGCCTATCCCATTGCCCCACCCCCCCTCCCCTCTGAAGCCCTCAGTTTGTTTCCCAGAGTCCACAGTCTCTCATGCTTCATTCCCCCTTCTGTTTACCCCCCCTTTCTTCTTCCCTTTCTTCTCCTACCGATCTTCCTACTTCTTATGTTCCATAAATGAGTGAAACCATATGATAATTGTCTTTCTCTGCTTGACAGTGATCTGTGTTTCTGATACACACTCAAGTATGGGAATCGCTGCTCTACACGGACCACCTCTGTTCATCTTCTCTACATCTGCACAGGCCAGGCGAGTATTACCACACGTAACATACAGGTGAGAACACCAGATGCCCCTGTTCACCGAGACGCCCAAGGGTCTGGATCCCCAGTGCCCTGCTGCTGTCTGCTGGCCTCTCTCTTTCTCTCTTCAACTTCCACTAAAGCCCCTTGGTGGCAGGGGAGACAGCAGCAGAGGTGACGAACCCCAAATATGCTGTCGTAGAGACCAAATGGGCCAGGCTTCCATATGACCTGTGATACTGTCTCTCGGGGACAGGTGGAAGAAGAGGTGTTTTGCAAGGTGACCTGAGGCCAGGAAAGGGACAGATGGTCTGTTTGCTTAGTAAGATCAGTTAGGCTAACTAAGGGTCCGGATCTCACATAACCAGCAGAGGATGGACTTTGGCACAGGAGCTACACTGAATGGCTTAGGTCTTGAGACACACCGAAGAGGGGAGAAGCAAGCTGCAGCTGGAGGAGGGCACTCTGAGTTTCCCACACCCTTCCAACACTGTGAGTCTCATGCCGCCTCCCCTCCCCCACAGGGAAGCTTCTGTACAAAGAGAGAATGGCCGAGACGCACACCCTACAGCAGAGTCTGTGGAAGTGTACAAGGGCATGAAAACATGAAGCCTCGCTAACTTCTGAAGGGAAGTGGGTGCTTTAGAGAGATAGAAGCAGTTTTAACAGACAGAATGGGGAAGGGGAGTGATTGAGGCTGGCGTGAGGTACAGAGCAGTGGGCCTAGGTGGTCACCTGATGCCTATGGTGGGGTCATCTTCACTGTCTGGGCGCCGAGACTCCATACTCTTGACCCTTTAGCCTGGTTCCAGAGAGTGAATTATCAGTCTGGATGAACAATGCCATGACCATCATCCTTACTATTTGCTGCTATTGCAACTGCTTGGCTGTTGGGAGTGAGAAAGACATCTAGCAAGACTCGGAGATTTCTGCCTTGGAGTTGTTGGTGGGAAACAGGTGAGCAGGAGGATGAGGAGGTTTGGGAGAAAAGATGGATGCACTCAGCTGAGTTCCAGGCATCTGTGGGTTGTCCAGATGAGAGGTCAGGACCACTGAGGGCGTGGTTTGGAGGTCAGAGAGGATCTGGGTTAGAGAATGCTGGTGTGATCGACTCCCAGCAGCAGACGGCAGCTGAGGTCACGGGTCAGAGTGGGGAGAGGATCAGAGCGCTAGAGCACTGGCCCTGGAGAGGTGCTCACACCGTGAGGGTGTTGGAGGGAGCTGAGAAACAGGGTGGGGGCAGGAGAGGCAGGAATGGGGAGTGTTGGCTCAGCAGGGAGAGAGCCCCCATGACAGAGTAGGCAAGGCTGCCGAGAACCCACCAAGAGTAGAACCCAGCCCCTGGTGAACTTGTCAAGGGTGATCCCACTGTGATGGTGAAATCTCCAAGCCAGTTCATAGTGGTTGAGCTGTGAATGGTAAGCGAGAAAAATAGAGATCTCAGGAAGCCTGACCATAAAGGAAAACAAAAAAACAGGACAGTGGTAAGAGGAAGCCAAAGGGTTGTTCTATTATTAATGTGGGGAAACGTGAGAACATAAGCAAATTTTCTGCAGAGAGAGAAGAGAGAGAGACCACAGGGGAAGGTGCCAGGGCAAGGAAGAAACTGGAAGGAGCAAATACCCTGCCGAGAAAGCTGAAGGGGATGGACCCCGAGCACGCTCAAGGGGTTAGTCACTCTCAGTCAGGAAGAGGGACAGCCCTTCCATGGACCTCTCTAGGCTGTGGGCTGGA
Source organism: Ursus arctos (assembly GCF_023065955.2). NCBI lineage: Eukaryota > Metazoa > Chordata > Mammalia > Carnivora > Ursidae > Ursus > Ursus arctos. The sequence continues at coordinate 27,925,492 of NW_026622875.1, forward strand.
AGGAAGTGGAAATAGGTGGGAGAGACGGGAGGATTGAAGGCGTTAAAGCACTGCGCGTCTGTGTGGAGTACAAGGCCGGCTACGGTTGGGATTGGCCAGAGTAGAACATGAGTGGCCAGAGGTGGAGCAGCTCCTGGTGGAGGCGACCCCCAGGTGTGGGCACAGGTGACTGATGCGGCTGAGAGGGAGAGGCCACCGAAATGGAGGAGGTCAGGCACTGAGGATGTGGGGACGGGAGGGCGGTCCTGTGGTGTGAGTGGAAGCCAGAGGGGAAGCTCTTGAAGAGTGAAGAGAGGGACCTGCGGGGGGGTGGGGGGAGCAACAGAAATGAGACAGGGGCTGCAGTGGGGCTGGGTTGGATATGTGAGCCTCATGGTAGCCAGGGCCCAAGAAACAGAAGTGACCTCAGGGACCCAGGAGAAAGCCCCCAGCCACCCTTATGGCCCCGGGAGTTGGAGAATGAGAAGCTCCACTAAGAAGACACAAGTAGGCCCTTGTGGGAAGCCAGTTCTGCCAAAAGGCAGGGGAAGGGAGCAGAGGGGGCAGAGGCTGAGGAGGCGGGTTGGGGACCATGGACCCAGGGCTCAAGGAAGGCTGAGTGGAGCTGGGCGGGCAGGGCAGTGGGAGCTGTTAGGTCTGGGAGGACTCACAGAGGGGACATGGCGTGGAGGAGGCAAAGGCTCCAGGTCCAAAGGTCTTGAGTTTGAGCATGTCCCATGCCAGGGTGGGGGCCTGGCTGCTGGCCCGGGTAGACGCAGACGCTTGGAGGGTTAGCTGATGCTCTTCAGGCTCCAAGGCTGAGGGAGAAGGCAGGGGCAGTGATCACATTCCCTGACTTAGGCCGGTGTATTCTCAAATCCAGCTGTGGTCGGTGGTGTTCTCTTGTTGCCTTTGATGCCTTCGTCTCTCTGCCTGGATAGAGCCTACTCACCCTAATGCACCCTCCTCCCTACAGGCCTTTCCTGATCATCCTTAGCCTCTGAGCTCTTACTACACTCATTGTTTTCTTATTTTAATCCTCAAATAACCTTGAATTTTTATTTTATAGTTACCCATCTATAGACTCACAAATATAATTGGTGAGTCTTTGCTGAGTACACACCCATCAAAAATTTATCATGGATAACTCTTTAAGATTTATTTATTAATTTTTTCTTAGAGAGAGAGAGCATGCATGGGGGTGGTATGCAGAGGGAGAGAGACAGTCTCAAGCAGGCTTCCTGCTGAGTGCAGAGCCCAGCAGGGCTTGATCTAACAACCCTGAGATCATGACCTGAGCTGAAATCAAGAGTCAGATGCCCAACCAACTGAGCCATCCAGGCACCCCAATAATTTTTATGTGGATGTTACTATATCAAGACCACTATTATAAAAGCATAAAATAGAAATGAAAAATCATGAGACAGAAATAGCTATAAATAGTAGTGATATATCCTGTCCACTGCCCTTGGGATGGTCCTAGGCCCCCACCAGGGTGCACACACTCCTCTTGAGATCATAGATCTGTATTAGGAGCTGGAGGGATAGGCTGGTATCTTATATTTCCTCCATGTCTCCTTTGTGAATAAGAATCATGTCATGTGCATAGCAGGTGCTTAGTAAATATTTGTGAAAGGGACAAATAAATCATCCAGGCATGTTTCGGAATAGAGACAGCATCACAGCGCGGCCAATGTCTTGGACTTTGGAATGAGATAGATGGCAGGTCACGTTCCAGCTCTGCTCCTCACTAGCCCTATCACCAGAGGCAGGTTCTTGGGCTCCCCGAATCTCAGTTTACTTCCCTGGGCAAGGGGCACAATGACCAGAGCTCCTCTACAGGCTGATGTGAGGATGGAGCATACAGCGCGGGGTCTGGGTTCACGATGAGGGGCCGCCACTGAGCAGCGGCATTCTCTGGCTGTTTGATGTGAGTGTTTGAAGCAGCTGAGCTCTCCTATGAGTGGGTACAGATGTGGATTCTGACAAAGGTCAGTGACTGGAACATTAACACCGGGAGCGCTTTGAAGCCACCCACATATGCTCTCATTGTGCAGACACAGTGAGGAGCAGTGACATCCCCCCCCAAGACCACAGGGTTGAAGCAGGGCTGGACCAGGAGCATCCCGTCTAGGCAAGGGATTGATGGAGATTTGGTTTCAATTCTGGAAATGGTGCTTATGGAAAACTGTTATGTGGCCAAGTGATTCTTCTTTTGTTTTTTTATAAAGCTTATTTACTTCATTCTAAAGTAATATTTTTCATTAAAATCAGAAAGATGTAGAAAAAAAACCAAGATTAAAAAAAAAAACCCTCACATTCCCACTATGGAAAGTTTATTAATGTTTTGTTATAATTTCTTTTAGTCTTGCCTGGTGTTGTCCAATCCTTGGTTTCCTGGATTTATCTAATATGGCAGCAACAGGAAATCCAGCTCCACAAAACTTAAACTATAAAGAGACTGTATTGGCCCACAGGACTGCAAAGTCCAGATGCAGAGGCCTGGTGGCAGAGCACAAAGGACATGGTTACAGGCCTCAGTCACCTCCGTCCCACATTCCCACTCCTTCTCCCTAGAATGTTCCAGGCCCCAACACTAAGGGAGGTTTTCCGCTGCTGGCAGTCTTGGGAGAGAGTGCGTTGTCCTGACTGAGGGACTGTCTAGCAGAGGGCCCAAGTGGCAAGGCCTGCTCCCATGCTCCCACCCTGGTGGGAGTCAGCGCAACAGTCCTCATCATCTGAGCGTGGGGATGGGTGGTACCCCAAAGGAATGTCAGGTGCTTCCTCCAGAAGTGGGACAGATTGTGGAGGGGGCCAACAGCAGAGGTCCGCTCCTTGGCCAACATGCTACTACAATAGCCACAGGGAGATTCTTGGGCCCAGAGCCCTTACAAGGATTAGCCCTGCACACCAGTGGGAAAGAGCTGTGGTCTCCCCATCCTCACATCCGAACCCTCCCTAGACGCCCCCCTCAGCCTCCTCTCCTGCTGGCTTCACAGGGGAGCACTGAACATTCTCTTCCCGAATCCCCAGCAATGTGCTCCCTCCCTGTGACCCATGACCAGGGAGGAGGCCTGACTTCCAGTGACCTCATCAGGTGACTCAGTGCACAGTGAACATGGCCCAGGGTGTGTTAGGGACCCCAGGCCCAGCTGAAGGGGCCCACAGAGCTTTACAGGCCCCGAAGTTTACAGCTGAGAAAGCAGTCGATGCTGCCCAAGGGAGCCAGGCTAGGGGCAGGGCCCAGGGCAAGGACAGAACAGCAGAGGAGGTCCTTATCAGAGCAATCACTGCCTACCGGCACCCTCAGCCCAAGCGCGGTTCAACTGCGAAATAAAGTACATGATAAGCACATAGTCCCCTCCAGTCCCTCCCGACTGAGATGTGGGGAGAGGCATGCTCTTCGGACAGTCGTCCCTGCTCTGTCTCCTGCGGGTGGCATCCTGCTATCTGCCCTTGTGTTTGTACTTGGTCCCTGCCCCGAAGGCTCACAATCCACTGATACAGGGTCAGTCCAAACAGTACAGGGAGGGTGTGTGCCTGGCAAGGCAGGACGCCCATTCCCTTTCCCCGAGTGAGAGAAACAGAGAGACAGAGGGCGTGCTGAGGTGCATAAGAGAAGGAAACAGGGAGCAGAGGCCTTTCCTGTAAGCGGGGAGGCTGCAGACTTGGACAAGTAAAAGAAAAGGAGAAGGAGGGCCGAGAAGCAAGACAGAGGGAAGAGGAGAAGACCCCTTCGGGAAGCAAGGGTGGGTCAGGTGGGAGCAGGAGCCCAGACCTAGACTCAGAACCAGGGAGAGGGCACAGGGTGGGACAGGTGGCCCCGCAGTGATGATCATAGTACTACCAGCCATGTGGGAAATGGAGAACATGGAAAAAGGTGCTCAGCACACTTCCCTCACGAGTGCTTCCATGGGCAGACCCTGCTGTGGGCGAGGTGAGGGAGAGGTGAGGAAGGAAGGGGCACCTCCAACCTGGAAATGCCAAGAAGGCTTTAAGGAGGCCTGTCCATGAGGGCCCGTGTGTGTGTGTGTGTGTGTGTGTGTGTGTGCGCGTGCACATGTGTGTGCGTGTGTTCACGCTACACCCACGACAGGGCCCAGGACTTGGGCTCCTGGGGAAGAGGAGTGGAAGCCAGGACTGGGACTGGGACTCCCAGACTTCCATGTGAATGTAGAGGGGAAGACAGGGAGGGCAGAGGACAGCAGGGCCTGGGAGGAGGCCTAATCCTGTAGTCCCCTCCTGGAGCCAGCATTAGGGGAGGATGGGGCTCTAGACAAGCTTACTTAGAGGGCTGGATTAAGTGTTACCTAGGCTCTACTGAACAGAGGTCTTTGGGAAAATGTCATTATGGAGACTGTAGGGCCTCCTAAGGAGAAAAGCAGGGAACAGCTGAGGAGGGAGCAGGGACCCATGAGGGAAGCACTGCTGAGTTAGGAGAAAACAACAGTAATAATGGTGATTGTTAGTGAGGGTGTGTGAGTCCAGTTCACTCCTCATACAGCTCTAAGTGGCAAGTGCCACCCAGAGAGATTAAGTGACTTGCCATAGGTCACACAGCTAGTAAGTTGACATAGCAGGGAGAGAACAAGAGGATAACCCCTCTTTGGACTGGGAAGTCCATACCTCAATTACACAGGGGAGGGATCCAGCACTCCCCAGGAAACTGTCCATGCATGCCTCTGCCCTACAGTCTTGGGGGCCGAGTTCCTTCTCCAGAACTAGGGGTAGGGAACCGGGTTTTGAATCAGAGTAGCCACATTCCATGGCATCCTTGGATAAGCCCTGAGTTGGCTCTCTGACGTCCAGGGCTTTGTCGGGGCTGTTGGGGATAAGGAAGACCCTGGTGTCCCCAGTGCCTAGATGGACTCTCCAGCTGGAGGACGCATGCCATTCCTCTGGGGTGCTGGTCTTCCTCTACAGGGGCTAAGAGGGATAGCACTGTGGAGGGAGAAGGGACCTAAGTGGTAGAGATGCAGCAGACTGATTTTGAATACCATAGAGAAAAATATCTAATTGTGTTCAAATTACGCTGCTTGCAATCAGTCCAAAGGCAAACCTTTTTTTGCAGAAAGTTATTCAAGTCATTATTTGTAAAAGACAAAATTTGGAGACACCCCAAACATTCAACACCAGTGCAGTGTTTAAATAACTCCTTGTTGCCATTCAGAGAGATGGTGATGAGCCCTTTGCAACACAGAACAATGCTTATGGTCAAAGACTATGAGATGGGGGTGCCTGGGTGGCTCAGTCGGTGAAGTGTCTGCCTTCGGCTCATGTCATGATCTCAGGGTCCTAGGATTGAGTCCCACATCAGGCTCCCTGCTCAGCAGAGAGTCTGCTTCTCCTTCTCCCTCCAACCCTCCTCCCTGCTTGTTATCTCTCTCTCTCCCTTTCTCTCTCTCTCTCAAAAAAAAAATTAAAAAATTAAAAAACAACAACAAAGACTAGGAGACAAATGGTACTGTGAGTTTTCTAAGTAAAAACATACTCGTTGGGAAGAATTAGAAAAAAACAAATTCATCAAAGCTTAAATAGTGGTATTGGAATGATGGGTGAGTGGAACAAATATTTTTTCTCTCCCAGTAGAGTTAAGACACAGTTAAATAATTTTTGAAAGAGTGTAATATAAAGATTAAAAAAGTTTTAAAACAAGCATCATGGCAGAGACAAGGCACTGGTTTTCTGTTTACTCAGTAGATTCAGATGACAGGATCCACTGGGTCCCAGGCTGCACAGGGCCAGGGATGATGTAGGTGGCCACTGACTGAGTGGTGTGTGAGCCCAGCAGGAGCGAGAGGCAAGGTGAAGTCTGAGCTGTCCAGCAGGGGCTGGTTATCACACAGGCGCGGTGACGAGCCAGCACAGGATAACAGGCCGTGATAAGCATCCCTCCGCGTGACCTGAACTGAGGTGTGCGGGGTGCAGAGGCTGGGGCCAGGCTGGGCGCCTCACCCACGTGGAATGGACATGGGAGGGATGCAGGGTGAGGCCTATTTAGGTTTCTCCTTTTCCTGCCCCTGCTGTGCTTCCTGCCAAAGCAGAGAGTAACCTCCACTGAGTGAGACTCAGAGAGAGGAGCACAGCCAGGCTCTGAAAGGAAATCTCACCGCTGCGTGCCCCAGCCTGTGCCAAGTATTGCCGTACCCCAGGGGATATGCTGAGAAGCTGGGGTCCCAGGAGGTGGGACCCTCTGGTATCATAGCACCCTTCCCTCTTGTCACAGCATTTTCTCGGGGAAAGGGAGGGCACAGTCGGCCTCGGATCCTGCGAGGGAAGTGTGGGGCTGTAGGAGTGCAGGGTGGGCCCTACGTCACCGTGGAAGAGAGAATGGCATGCTAGGTGCTGCAGGAGTGGGATGTGTGCAGTAGAGAGGAGTGGGATGGAGCGGGGTCTTGGAGCTGGATCTAGGAGGGCCCCAGCGGCCCCAGGCTGTGCTCGGACCTCATTTAAGGACAGCACTCCAGGCCAGCGGTGCTGGCAGCGGAGGGTCAGAGGGGCAAGGATGGGCAAGGCACCAACGTGGGCTTCGGACCCCCTAAAGGGCCATCCTATGAGGGGCTGGGGGTTCTGACTGGGCATGCCTGCACGCTGTGACTCAGTCTCTGTGAGCAACAACCTCCAGGAGCTGGGACTTTGCACTGGGCTGCCAGTGTCTGGATCCTGGCTCTGCCACTTAGGAGCTATGTGTCCCGAAGCAAGTTATTTCACCTCTCTGTGCCTCAGGTTCTCCAAATAAAAAGTGACACTAATAACAATAACCCCTCTCATTGGGTTGTTTTGAGGATTAAATGAATCAACATTGTATTGGTGCCAGGTACAGACTGTCAACACTGCCATGTGTGTTAAATAAAAACATAAACTAGGGGCCAAGGTGGCCCACAGGGGAGCAGGCAGCCCCATGAGGGGCAGTGACAGAGTGGCAGAGCAGTTGGCTGCAGGTGTGTCCCCCACCTATCATGGGTGAGGTGCAGTCACTGGGGGACCTCCTCTTCCATGCCTGTGTGTGCACAAGGAGCCAGGTGGCCAGAGTTAATTCATGATCACGCTTGAGGCTTCAGATTGTCAGGAGACCCTCATCAGCGGCTGCAGGAGGAGGAGGCATGGCCCGTGGACTGATAAACATACCTAGGGAACCATGCCAGTCACCAGGGAGGACAAGGTGGACAACAAGAAGTCTGGGGGTGAGGGGTGGGCAGAAGGGATGGCCCCGGGCAGTAGGGGTCTGACAGAGAAGGCTTGGAAGCCTCAGGACAATGAGGGAGGTCTTTCCTAGTCACTGGGTCTCTTTGGAATTCAGTTAAGCTCAATTCCATTTAATAAACATTTTTAAGCAACAGGCTGTGCTGGGCCAAATGAGGGACAGAAGCTCCCAAGGAGCTCACAGCCGAATTAGAAAAAGAGACATAGGGCACGCTTATTGCCATCAGCACTGCCAAGCACCACAGCAACGGCACCAAGACTGCACTACACACTTTAGAAGAGCCCCTGGAGATACACATTAATATCGCCATCTTAAAGAGGAGGCACTGGGGAACTGGGAGGTTAAGCAGACCATCTAAGGTAACTCAGCCGAAGAGAAGGGTGGTCGGCATCTATGTCTGACTGTAAGGTCTGCGCCCTTAGCCACCGCATGTATTGTCTCTACTGTCACCTGTGATAGTAAAGGCAGAGACACATTGTATGTGCTAGGGAGGAGCCCTGAGCCTTATTTTATTCACCTGTAAAGTGGAGATAGTGACATCTAATTTCCTGAGAGACAAGGGATCGTGGATGTGACAGGTCTGCACCACTGCAAGGCATGTTGCTACTCCTGCTACAGAGACCAGAACAGGTAGGAACAGGAGCTGCTCTTGAAGGGTAGAAGCCAAGCACTACGTGGCAGGCAGCGCAGGCAGGGGGAGCAGAATGAACAAAAGCCCGGAGGTGTGAACATGCAACTGGTCCAGCATAAGAACTGAGAAAGCAGGAGACTCAGGCATAGGGGAGGGCCCAAAGCTCTTCCCTCTCTTTCTTCCCTCTGTAACCCTGGAAAAGCTGTGATAGCTCCTTTCCAATTCTTCCCTAACACACATAATCTAACCTCTGCACATATTACCCACTGGAAACACTCTTGCCAAGGTCCTCAATGCCAGCCTGTTGCCAGCCCATTGGCCATTCTTGGGTCTTATCTTCCCTCCTCCACAACCTGGATGTGTTCCTGACCTTCTCTTTGAAACACCACTTCTCAGCTGGTGTACTTTCCTGTACCCTGGGCTCTCCCCTCTGTCCCTTTTGCTGGCTCCATCCCCTGTGCCACCCCAGAATGTTGCTGTAGTCAGTGACGGAGCTACTTCTTGTCAACACATTCTCACCGGGAGACTCATCTGTTCCTGAGGCTTACCTACCGCCTCCATGTGGGATGTCCAAGACCCAGTCTCTCACCCAGCACCCACCCTGAGCTCTAGACCCACATACCTCCCTGCTGGTCATCTAGACCTGCATGTACTCCAGGCAGTCTGAACTCAAAATGAGCCCAGAGGGGTTCCCTGCATCCCCCTAATAGCTGCTGCTCTTTCTGGGTTCTCTCTGCCAGGATTTGGCATCACTAATGCAAGTCAGATCCTGGGAGTTGTCCCTAACATTCCCTCACTAACACCTGGGTGCCATCTTCTGTCAATGTCTCTCGCATCTTTCTCTCCCCCACACAACATCCCCACTGCTGCAGACCACACCTTCATTGTAGCTCCTGGGGTTCCAGGAGGACAGCACTCCTACCCAGCTGCCAGAGAGGTCTCTGTGAAATGCAAATCTGTCCAGGGCACCCCCTGTCCAGAAGCCTTCAGTGGCTCCCCATTGTGTTGGGGATAAGGCCCACACTTCATAGCATGCCACTTGATGTTCCAGCCTCTGTATCACACATTCCCACTGTCCCTGGGTCTCCAGACAGACTGAAACCAGGAAGCAGATAGATTTATCTTCCTTCACCCTAATCATCCCAATCCTTCTAATCCCAAGGCCTTGGCTTGAGGCTCCCTTCCTCCAGGAAGTCTTCCTGCTGTCCCAGAATGAGTTAGGGTCCCTCTTCTGTGCCCCCATAGCAGCTGTGCATGACAGAGAGCTATGCTCTTTCTACAACACATTAATGCTTTCTCTTCTTGCTCCCCACCTGAGACCATGGAGTCTTTGAAGTCAGAGACTATCCTTGTGCTTTATTTTTCTATGGCGCTAAGAAAGATTTGCTGAAATAAAAGGATTTGGGAAGGATCTTGGAAACAGACCCTGGGGGTGCTTTTAGGAAATAGGTTACTCTTTGTGCAGACACTGAAAGTTAAATACACAATATCCTTTCTCCCCTTTTCCCTAACAGAACCCCAATTTTGTTCAGGAGGTAGCAATAACGTAAACTACATTTCCTAGTCTCCTTTGCAGAGGGTAGCCGTGTGGCCTAGTCTTGGCCAACAAGACTTAAGGAAAAGTAGCTAAGCATGCATTGGAGAGATTTGCTTCCCTGGTGTGAGCACAACCCCCTCCTGTTTCCTGTCTTCCACTTCCTTCTTGGAATTAAGAGAAGAGGCCGGAGGTGGAGCAGCTATCTTGTGACAATGAGCTAGCCACACTCTAAGGAATCCTTTGGGGCCTAGGTCATGACCCCTGGACTACTTACTAGCAGGCTTCTTACTATGAGACAAATAAATCTCACTGAAGCCACTTTGGTTAGGTCTCCATTACATTTAGCTAACTACACCTCAGAAGAGCAGATAAAAGCAGATAACCATTGGTGAGCATTTCTGAATAGGCTTTCCTTTGGAGATGATGCTGGTCCTGACAGCATTCAGAGAGCAAGGTTAACGGAGTAGGATAAAATGAGGGTTGGAAAAGCTGACTCTCCCTGGGTTTCTATAAGAAGACCATGACAAGGCTGCACTCAGGGTTTGAGGAAGAAGCTCCAGGCATCGCAGCCCCTATGTGCCTGTGACCGGGGCCTTCTCTGCTTTGAATGAAATGAAATGCTCTCTTCTTTCTCTTCTCATTGTGCAGTGAGGCTGCTGGAATAGATCACTTTTTAAAGGGCATAGCGTTCCAAGTCTGGGCTTTGGAGTCAGGCAGAGCTGGGTTTGGGTTCTAGCTCCATCACTTACTAGCTGTGTGTCTTTCAGTCATTTTTTTTTAGTTGACCTCTCTAGGATCCTCATCTATAAACTCCAAATTGTAATAGTACCTATAACTGTTGGACTAATGCTGGAGTTCTGTGGAATCACGCATTAGGCACCCAACAGAATGCCTGGCACAGTACACCATGGGTACTGCAGCGTGCATTGAACGCTCTGGGTGGCAGCTGTCCTTGTGTTTGGAGTTGCCCACCTGTTCTGGGCCTGAGGATGCTTCAGGGCTCTGGAAAACCTCTCTAGATGCCCTTTACTCTGTGGGTGAGTGATGTGGCCAGAGGCTGCCCACTGTCCAATGGCTTTGCTTCCAGCACTGCATGCTCTTGTGTCCAGGGTTCTAGGACCGCAGGTGGATACGGGAAGCCCACAGACAGAGGACAGCCCAGACCAGGCCCAGAAAGGCATTGTCCCGTGGGTCTTTGTCTTATCCAAAGTTTCCTGGGTATTGAAGGTGGACTTGTGCTTTTCCTGGCAGTAGAGTGGGCTTGCACAGGACTGTAGGAATTCGGGAGCTGGAAAAATACCTCCAGAATGGGATTCCTTACTGCAGCTGCTTTTGGCATAACTTTCTTCTCCTTCTCTTGAAAAGCCTCACCTTCTTTCTCTTCTCTGCAGTAGGAATCCTAGTGGAAAAAATCTTGGGGGGAAAAAAATAAAGCCGCTGTTCTATTCCAGCCCTGAGAAGGAGGTCAGTGGGGTGCGTCCCTTATGTCCACGGGGGGCCCACTCTCTTGGCCGCAGTACTTCAGGCCAGACCCAGCTTTGCTGACACTTGACAGCGCCTGCAGTTTACCTTGGCTCAGGTCCAGAGAGTTCGGGCCCTGCCCGGGGCGGCCCCCTCTCCAGCGCAAAGAGCAGTTTAAATATAAATCAGTCCTCGACACAAACAGCCTCAGCGAGTCTCAGAGCCATCACCGGAACTGAGAGCCCAGGTTTTCGGCGAGTGCAAACAAGCAGAGACCCGCTCCGTAAATCTCCCCGAGTGCGTCGGGAGGGGCGCCGCGGCACCCTTCTCCTCTTGAAAATTCGGCTCCCCGTCAGGCCCCCTGGCTCCCGGTGGCCCCTCCAGCACCTCTCGGTTCTCCTCCTGCCTCCGAAGCCCCGCCAACCTCTTCTCCGGTCCCCTCCAGTCGCCCGCCTGTCGGTCCCCGCTGCGCCCCCGCCCCGCCAGTCCTCCAGGCGCCCCCACCCTCCTGCCGGCTCCTGCCAGGCCAGCCGCTACCTCCCCTCCCCGGGGCCCGCCGCCCCCCGCCGCCCAGCAGGCGGGACCTTCCCCCGGGCGGTCAAGCCTCGCGGGTCCCAGCCGCGCTCCGGGAGCAGAGACGACCCCGGGCGGGGAGCGAGGTCACGCGCGGTCGGCCGCCGCGTCACACCTGTCTGAGGGGGCGGCCGCAGCGGGGGCGGGGGCGGGGGCTCGCAGCGCCTTCGACCGCCGAGGAGAAGAGGGAGGAGGGAGAGCGCGTTTCATCATCGGCGACGGCGGCGGCCACTTATAAAACTTCTGGGCGCGCACTCGCTCGCGCAGTCTCCGCGCTGCGAACCTCCTGCGGCGGCCGCGGCCGCTCTCACCAGCCACCAGCGCTGCCGCCCCAGCCCGAGGCACCCGGCCCCCTCCCGCCTCGCCGCCCGCCCGGGCCCTGCCGCCGCCGCGCCGCTGCTGCCGTCCCGCCCCGCCGGGGCCGCCACTATGGGGCTCTGGCCCGAGCCCGACGCACGCCAGGGCAGCGACGCCCCTTCGGGCCGAGCCGGCCGCTGTCCCCGCTCGGTCTTCAGCAACATTAAGGTGAGCGCAGAACCCGCGACCGTCGGGGCCGAGCGGCGCCGGGCGCACCTTCAGCTGGCCCCGGCGTCGGTGCTGCGGAGCCCGAGGGGGGCGCCGAGGCGCCGGGGCTTCCCCTCAGCCGCAGGTGCGGCGCTCAGAGACGCACGCCCGGGGGCCCGGTGGGCGGGCGAGGGGTGCTGGGGACAGGAGATCTCGTGCCGGGCGGGTGTGTACCTGTGTGCGCGCGTCTGTGCGCGCTCTCACGCCGTCGTCAGGGTAAGCAACGGGGCAATGACCGTACCTGCCTATTGGTTCAACGCTTCTCAGATGGTCATTGTCCTGCCCTTTGACTGAAAAGGAACGTCTCGCGGGGACTTTCTCGGTCTCCTTCGGGCAGTTAACTTCAGGAAGGGGTGGGCTTGAAAGTGCCGGGAGAGGACAGGCTGTGGTTCCTCGGAGATGGAGGTCAGAGCCTAAGTCATCCTGGGGTGGGTGGCAGAAGGGATGTTCCCGTTCCCCAAAAGCAGCAGTGCCTGGGCTGTGCTACCGCTCTTCGCTGCAGCCTGCGAAGTTCAGAATTCCCCCCGGGGTTGGCAACCAACACGGCGCGCTTCCTGGTCTGGAAATGGCCCCAGGAAAGCCGCGGGCCCTCACAGTATGCTCAGTAACATCGGAGCAGGTGCCTCTCTCCTGGCAAGTTATTGGGAGTGGGTGAGGATGGGGTGTAGGTGGCCGGATGGTGAGGACACTTTCTTCCCCAGGGGTTTGGGGAATGCTTACCACTTCCTCACACATCCAGGGGGACCTGGTATCGTTGAATCCACACTCAGGCTCTTTTGCTGGCTCTGCCTGGGCAGAAACAGATGAGACATGCACCTCCTGAGAGGGCAGAGCTGCTGTGGTGAGGACTGCAGAGCCCACATGAAGGCTCCTCGAGGGTAGTGGGGGATGGGGGAAATGGTGCAGAGAGGTTGTTTCCAACAATCATACAGTCAGACAGGGCTAGGTAAAGCCTCCAGTGGTGCAATTAAAGGGAGGGTGGGGAAGAGATGTCTCTGTGGACTGATTATGTGAGTGTTCAACAGAAAGGGATCTGGAGGTCACAGTGAATCCCACCTATATACTTACTCATATTGTTAGCAGCGGAGCTGGGATCCCCACTCCTGCTTCGGCTCTGTCCCCACACCACAATAAGGAAAGGCTGAGTTGATTCCATGGTTGGATGTAAATAAGACACAGAAATTTTGAGATAGTTTCAGATAATCCTCAAATTGGCTCACCTTTGGCCAGACCTGGATGAGAATACTGTGTGTGGTTTTGGTCCCACCATTCAAAAGAGTCTTGGAGAAGTTTCAGCAGAGAACTGTAGAAAATTTGGTGTTTCTAAATTAGGGATTGGGAGGAAACTGGGAGCAACAGCTGGGTGGTCCAAAAAGAAAGAGGCCCAGGAGATAGTCAGGGTGGGGGCACCTCTCCCTATTTCACCAACAAGGCAAGAGGGGTAGCTTGTCCGAGAAGAGTTTTCTTTTTTTTCTTTCTTTTTTTTTTATTTTTATTTTTTTAAAAGATTTTATTTATTTATTTGACAGAGATAGGAACAGCCAGCGAGAGAGGGAACACAAGCAGGGGGAGTGGGAGAGGAAGAAGCAGGCTCATAGTGGAGGAGCCTGATGTGGGGCTCGATCCCATAACGCTGGGATCACGCCCTGAGCCGAAGGCAGACGCTAACCGCTGTGCCACCCAGGCACCCCTCTATTTTTTTAATAATATTTTTTTATTATATTATGTTAGTCACCATACAGTACACCCCTAGTTTTTGATGTAAAGTTCCATTATTCATTACTTGCATATAATACCCAGTGCACCATGCAATACGTGCCCTGAGGGTCACCCCCAATGAGATTGAGCCATTTAGACCTGCCCTGAGTCCCTAAAATGAGTTTATAGCAGCAGTTTCTTTGAAGATCTATAAAAATGAGATAATGTATTATATGTTGATGATTTAACCACATGTGCCTTAGGCCTGGACCCAAGCCAGTTGGTCTCCTAAAGGTTCATACCGGTTAAGAGTTTTTCTTAACTCTAAAAATCAGATTTTCTTAATTATTACCTCCATTGATCCATAGTAACCCTGAAACCAGAGTTTAGAGAGATTTCCACTTAGCTTCTCTTAATCAACCTGAAACCAGGTACAATTTGGATATCTCAAGGCAAATCTGGGGCCTGGAATTCCATTAGTTAAACTCACGTAAGCTTTTTCTTCCAGAGGGCAGTAGTGGTTGTCTAGGGAATTGTGATCTGTTGGGAGATTCCGTCCTCCCAATGAGAGGTTGGGTGACTGTCCTGCGCTCTCTCCCACTGGGTAATGGACTGCATGTGTCTTGTGAGCATGTGTGACATGAGGGCTAACAGGGGACACCCAACCTAAGGACCCATCATTTTCTGGGTTCCTCATTGCTGGGACAGACTAACCAATTGGCTTTATAACATACCTGCAAAACCCCACATACCATATGGTTTAGGGGAAGGGGGTGAGGTCAGGAGACATAGATCCAAGTCAGTCTAACCTCTTACTAGCTAGCCCATGGGGCATTTCTCACCTTTCCTGGGCAGCAGAGTCCTTATGTTAAAACAACAACAAACAGAAAACAGGTACTAGGAATGATTCCTACCTCATGGGGGCTCCTTAAGGATTATGTGGGATGAGGCATAGGAAAAGGGTTTTGTAAACCCTGCAGGACTTTCCAGGATTGGCATCAATAAGATGTCAGTTCTTGCCTCCACAAACAGGATGCACGTTTAAACACCATTTAGGATCTGTTGTTCTACCAATTATGGCTCGCATGAGGCATAGTTAATAGATAAGAGAAACCACAGTTAATGTCTGAAGTAGTTGTAATAGGAGCTAACACTAATGGAGCTATCTGGATGTACCAAGAACTTTGAATATATTCCATCCATAATTAATCCTCATTACTACCCTACCTAGTGGATACTATTGCTGTCCCCATTAATGATGAGGAAAACAAGGCGTAGTGAGGTGTGTGGACACATAGCCAGAAAGGGGTGGAGTGTTGCGGAACAGGGGCTGTGAGACCCAAGGGGCAGAGACTAAACGCTGTGCACGCTGCCCTCACCACCACACAGTGCTGCTCAGCTTTGGTTGAGCACGCGGGGTTCCTAGAGGTGTGCTTGTTAATAGGGCTCAGTGCTTTCTTCAGGCCCTGCTGATACACGCATCCCAGCCATGAGCAGGGGTCGAGGTCATGTCTATAGGACGGATGTCCCCAGTCAGTAACAGGCTCATCATACCTTTTCACTCTTCACAACTCTCCCCTAAAGAGCCTGGTGATTCTTACTTATGGGGTGAGGTTTTTGTACTTTCTCCTGGAGGAGTGAATACAATTGTATTTATTCTGGAGACAGGCTGTATTGCCTCTGGCTACAGGATTCTTAAGAAGCTGAAGACCTGCTCACTAGTCATTGTCAGAGAGAACAGTTCATCATCCAGAACTCTAAATTAAAAACAGGTTTATTCAGCGATTATGGGGGTGGGGATGGGGAGGCAGGAGAGAGCCTTTGTGGCTAAGGCATCCTGGCAGCCTCAAAGAGATCTGTTCCTTCTTAAAATGAAATTTGGGGGGCCAAACTGAGGTTATCTTATAAAAGGAGCAGACTATTGGCAATTGCTGCCCAAATTTCAGGAACTCCCACACCTCAGGCCCCAGCATAGGGAAATAGTGTATATCCAGTCGGTGAGGGTAAGTCCAGTGGGGATGGAGGGCAGGGGAGGCACAGTGGGAAGAAAGCTTGGCCTGAGTGGCCCAGTGACCTCTGACCTGGGAGGGAGGCCCAAAAATGAGGGAGAGGTATTTTATCCTGGCCTGTGTCTGTAACTTCCTAAGGCCTCTGACCCTCAAATGGGGGGAGACATCTTGGGCTTAACCTCTTGGGCTTAACCTCTTGGGCTTAACTTCTTTGTTTCCAGAGGAAGGTGCTAGAGCCCACCAACCTGACTGTTCATGCTTGGGGAAAACACTCTCAAGAGAATCCATGGGGCCAAGGCTTTCCTTAACTGACCTCATGGGTTAAGAGGTGCCCACTCCTCCTGCTCCAGGGCTGGTGGGTATTGCTCTGATGTTGAGGGCAGCATTTATCTATCCCCTGAGAGAGCCTGGCTTGCCCTGCTTATATGTGGGGGTGTGGGGAGGGGAGAACAATAGGAACTGGTTGGGTGGGGGTCACAGGTCACTCAGACCCTTTTCTCCTGTGATGATACTCAAAGCCCTTCTCCTGGTGATGAATTGGGACCTATACTGCCACAGAACAAAGGGAAGAGTGATTTATGTCTCACGATATGGATAGCTCATCTTATCTCTTTCTGATCATTCTCTTTTGTCTGTGACAGTGACTTTTCTTCCATTCTAGGAGACCCAAATATGATGTTGGGATGTTGGGTTGGGAGCATGGCTTCCCCTCACCTTCTTTTGTTCTGTTTGTGGAATGCAGAGGAATGTGGGTGGTCCCCAGTGCAGACCTCCTCACTCCTTATTCTCCCTCTGAACACTCCTGCTTGGTTTTATCCCGTCCCATGGGTTTAACCACCTCCAGCCCTTGCTTTACCCCACTTTCTGCCTGTGGAGACACTGGCCTGCAGAGAGCTCCAGTTATGTGCCAAAGCCAAGAGAGCTGGACATGGCAAAGCTAAGAAGCTTGGGACGCTTCTGGGCAGTGGCCCCCATTCTGTATCATAAGTTCATGACCATGTACTTGGGCATTGCACTCTCAGTGTCTGTTGAACAAGGACATAAAGAAATAGCTATGTGAATTTACACTTGTCTGTGCCCCACAGGACCAGCACAGATGGGTTGTCACCATGGTCCTTGGGGACTCCTTTTGAGGGACCATGGGAGAAAGCTGAGTTCTTAGTACCAGACAAATCTTGATTTATTTTAAGTTTCTCAAAAATTTTTTCTTTTGAAACAATCATCTGTTCCTAGGAAAAATAGTACGGAGAGGTGCTATGTACCCTTCACCCAGTTTCTCCCAGTGGTTCTGTCTTAATACTGCACTATAATACCAAAAGCAGGGAATGGACGTTGCTATAATGTGTGTGTGTGGTTCCATGCCATTTTGTCACACGTATAGATTCGTGGAACCATCACCCCACTGCCTCAAGACACAGAACTATTTCTGTCACCGCCAAGATCTCTGTTGTGCTACTGCTCTGTAGTCAAGCCTGCCCCCTTCCGCCTGACTACCATGACAACCCCCAATCTGTTCTCCATCACGATCATTCGTCATTTTGAGAATGTTACATAAATGGAATCATGCAATATGTAACCATTTGAAATCGGCTTTCTCATTCAACTGTCCAGGATGTTGCTTGTATCAATACCTTGTTCCTTTTTACTAAGGAGTTATATTCCATGGTATGGATGTATTGGGATTTGTCTAACCATTCATTCCCCTATTGGGGGACATTTGGGTTGTTTCCAGTTTGGGGCTATTACAAGTAGAGCTGCCATGGACAATCAGGTACAGGTTTTTGGATTGACAAAAACTTTCATTTCTCTGGAATAAATGCCCAGGAGTGCATTTGCTGGGTTGGATGGTAGTTGCATGTTGATTTTTTTTTTAAGAAACTGCCCAACTTTTTTCCAAAGTGGCCGTATAATTTTACATTTGCACCAACAGTGTGGGAGAGATCCAGTTTCTCTGCATCTTCGCCAGCATTTGGTGTTGTCACTACTTTTTATTTTAGCTATTCAAATAGGTCTGTAGTAACATCTCGGAATGGTCTTTGTTTGCATTTCCCTAACAGCTAGTGATGTTGAACATCTTTCTGTGTGCTTATTTGCCATGTGTATGTGCTCTTCATTGAAATGTCTGTTCATATAGTTTGTCCTTTTTCCAATCAGAATTTTTGCTATTGTTTTGAGCGTTCCTTATATATACGAGGTACAAGTCCTTTGTTGGGCATGTGGTTTGCAAATATTTTCTCCCAGTCTGTAGCTTATCTTTTTATCCTCTTAACAGGTCTTTCACAGGAAAAAATGTTTGGATTCTGATGAAATCTAATTTATCGATTTTTCATTGTCTGGATCCTGCTTTTGGTGTATGTCTAAGAAATCTTCACCAAACCTACTTCCTGAAAGTTTTCTCCTATGTCTTCTTCTAAAAGTTTTATAACCTGGCATTTAAATCTATGATCCATTTTGAGTTCATTTTCGTATAGATATGAGGTTCATCTTTTTTTCTTTTGTCTATAGTTATCCAATTGCTCCCACACCATTTGTTGAGAAGACTATCCTTTCTCTATTGAATTGTCTTTGCTTCTTTATTAAAAGCCAGGTGGCCATGTTTGTGTGGATTTATTCTGGGTTTTCTGTTCTGTTTCATCAACGTATATGTATATCTCTCCGCCAATACCACACTGTCTTGATTGCTGTAGCTATTCAGCAAATCTTGATGTCAGGTAGAAACTTGAGTTTTAGTCTGTAGTGGTATGTGTTTATCTTATGGTTACCATATTTTATAACCCATTCAATTTCCCTTCTACTTCGCCTTTTAGGAAGATTTAAAGACAAATTTAAAGCTCAGTTTTTAGTAACTGGATGGGATCTTATGTATTTCTGTGCTCCAGCTTTTCTTCTGGGCTTAGCTGAATAGTTGTCTTTTCTCTTGAACTTGATTTGTTAGTCTATATCCTAAACCTTTTTCATTCTCAACAACAGACTTGCGGGGAGGTTTTAGCATCTCTATTTCACACTTGAGGAAATGGAGGCTCATTCAAGACCACCTGTCCAGTAAATAGCAAGCAGGAATTCCCTCTCAGGGTCAGCTCACTCCCCAGCCCTCTTCTTCCCATGGCCACAGAATGCCTCTCAGTTCTGGATTCTCTAATCCGTGAACATTTGGGCCTGAGCTCAGTGACCTCTGAGGTCCTTGCAAGTTCTCAGATTCTCATCTCATGCTGTTAAGTTGCTGATGGAGATGAGACTGGGAGCAGGGCCAGTTGGGTCTGAGCTTTGCTGGGAGACCTGCTATGAAAACTGGCAGAAGTGGAGGGTGCAGACTGGCTGGTTATCTTTGATCAATGCCCAGCTCTCTCAGTGTACCTTCATTCCCGGGGGTGCGTCCTCCTGTTTGGGATGGATTACATTTGATCAGGGTGGGGAACGAAACCAAGGCAGGGAGTGTCAGGCACTGTGGGTTGAAGGATGGGTAGATACTCCAGTGAGCAGCCTTCTCTCAGAGCCTGTCATCCCAGCCTCTTTGCCCTGTTGAACAAGACGCTCAGGAGACTCAGGGGAAATGCTGGAGGCTCTGGCATGGCTGGGGGGAGGAGCACCAGCCTGGGACACTAACCCCAAATGAACTGGGGGACAGTCAGTCTGGTCAGCATCGATGCTGGCTCCCCACAGGGCTGCCTCCCCTGCCACCCAGAAAGTAGGCACACTAACCCCTTGGTAGAAATTTAGTGTGCACCTGAGTCCCGTAGGAATCTGGGAGTTCTGGTAACAAGTTTCATTTTGTTTCATCAAACATCAGTAATACCTACTTATGTTCTGAAGAATGTTTCATCTAACATCCCTGGGAGATGCTGGCCTAGAGCACAGAAGGCCTCAGTTAAAATGCAGATGTCATTAGGGAGGGCTGTAGTAAGCCAGTGTTTGTCCAGCTGCCCCACGAAGATGCCCTGAATTCTAGGATACAATGAACAGGTTTTCACATAGGGGTAGACAAGAGGATGAGTGGATGAACCATGAGTATTACCCAGTATCCCAAATATCCCAGTATTCTGGGATATTTTATGTTTTCTCTTAAAAGCAAGTGAATTTTATGTTGTCCTCCACAGTGTAGCTATGTGTTTCCAAATATGTTTTATTTCCCCCCAAATCTTGGAATAACAGTGATGCTCTAGGAAGCTATGCTGTGTCTAGCTCATGTCTCCCAAGTGTGACTCCCAAATGTGGTACAGTGTACCAACTTTGGGAAACACAACACAGGTGGACCTCAAGTCAGACTAGTTTATCCGGTTAATTCACTCAGCCAGCTTGTTAAGCACAGAGGGAACGGTACCTAGAAAGTTTAAGTGGGACAGATATGGGGTGTGGATGTCAGACAATTTCTGGGCTGATCCCCGTGGGACACCCAAGAGACGAGCTGGCTAGAGAATGTACTAAGCTCCCTGTGGGCTTGGAGGAAAAGGATAGTGGCAGAAGGAAAGGGCGGGGAGGACAACAGGCTTCCTGAGTCACCCTTGCCCTGCATAATGGGCTGCCAATGAGTTTGCAGGATGGGACTTTTTAAAATATTTTATTTATTTATTTGAGAGAGAGAGAGAGAGAGAGAGAGATAGCATGAGCAGGGGGAGTGGGAGAGGGAGAAAGAGGCTCCCTACTGAGCAGGGAGCCCAATGTGGGACTCGATTCCGGGACCCTGGGATCATGACCTGAGCTGAAGGCAGACGCTTAACCTACTGAGCCACCCAGGTGCCCAGGATAGGATTAAACTGACCACTTTCTCAGTTCCTTTTACATCCTTCCTGCCTTGTGCCTCAGGCCCTTTTGAAAACTTCCTGCTTTGCCTTTGATTCTCAGTGCATTGGAGGGAAGAGGAGGGAGCTGAGCATTGGTGCAGGAGCCTGGGGCTCACTCACTCATAAGCCTTTACTGGGCGTCCACCATGTGAGGCTCTGTACCAGGTATTACTGTTTGTTCTTGGCTCCCTAAGGGACTCCCAAGCTTCCGAGAAGCAAGGGTCTGTAAATTCCCTGCCTCTCAACATGACCACCGGCCTTGTTTTGCCCAGGACTGAGGCAGTTTCTGGGACACAGGACTTTCAGTTTTAAAACTGGAAAAGTTCTGGACAGGTTGGGGCCAGTTGGTCACCCTACTGCCTCCACAGTATGACATTGTACAAGAATGGACTTCCACCTTGACTGTGGGGCAGAGGAGCCGCTGCTGGAGGGTCAGGGATGGTGCCTGGTGATGGAAATAAACCTCAAGGATCTATAGCAGGAAGGGATTGTAGTCTTCCAAAGAGAAGAGGAGCAGGAACCAGGACACTGGTGGTGGGGCTCATGGAGCAACAAGCCCCATTACTCCTTATTTGTACACAGAAGTCCTCCTGCCCAGACCTGCCTTCATTGCTCGTCGTGATTCCTACAGCGTTTGTAACATCTCGGGGTATAGAATCCGTACAAGTGATGATAACACTCATCTGTGGAAAGACAGTGCTTCTTGGCTTATAGAATTGTTCAATTTCAGAATTGAACGTGACAAGAAAGATCATCTGCTCAAAGAGGCAGGAATTCTCTTGATGATGTCCTTATCTCTGTTTGCATAGCCCTAGTAATGGGGAATTCACCACCTCACAAGGCAGGTCCAGGAACTGGTAGCACCACAGGCTTTAAGTCTCTCCTGTGTTGAGGTGAAATCTGCCCCTGCCCTTCCATGCACGTCCCCAGAGGGAAGCTAGCAGAACCGCCTCTTCCTGGTCACTCTCCTTGATATTTCCAGTAGAAAGCAGTCTCCCCTCTCCCATAAGTCCTTTAACTGGGAAGCTGCTCAGCAGGGTTGAAATGGAAAGCCAGGTGGTCTGGGCTACCTTCCTCTGAAAGCCGAACCAGGCTCTGAAGTTGGGCATTGCTAAGGGGTATGTGTGGTCCCCCATTCTTGTTGTCCCCAATCACAAAGATTTTTTTGCTGGTTCTACTCACTGCAAGGAGTTTGGTCACCACTCATGAAGGAGCCTCCAGCTTTTTGGAGGCTGGGGGGCCCTGAGTTTACTGGAACCAGCAGAGACCTTCTCATGATGGGGACCTCCACCCCATCAGACCCTGCAAATTTGTTATGCCCTCATCAGCTGCGAGGCCTGCTCCAACCCATCTCTCACACTCTTCCTCCTTACCCCCATCTTCTTCTGTTCTCACCTCCAGCTCTTACTTCCCCCGGACTCTGCAGGCCTTCATGGAGTGTCCGTGCCAAGCCTGCAAGAGCCCTGGATAAACATTGTCTATCCTCTGGCCTCCAACCAGATGACATCTCTCAGGAGGAAGTAGACAAGAGGCTCACTGGGAACTCTATCCTGACTTTATCACCAGAGGGTCCAGCAGAGACCCTCACAGAGGGATCTGGCCTAATGCTAGCAGGAACATACCTGTGGGATGTACTCCAGGGATACACCGCACACATCCCTCCCATCCCAAAATGGCAGGGCCAAATTATTATAGAACCAGCTTTGTCTCTTGGGCCATCTTCCACCCCTGGACCTTGTCACTGACTTGGAATGTGAGCCTACAGAGCCTTGTCATTGTTCATTTGGTTTCGCATTGCCCCTGCCATCAGGAGGCTATCCTCCTAGGCTCACCGCAGCCTGGGGCTCCTTCTTCTTCATACTCAGCATCCCAGGAACGTACAGTGCACTGAATCAACATGTAAACTTAACATATAAGCATGTAAAACTAACAAGGAGTGAGGACAAGCCTGTTTTGGTTGCCTGAAAATCACAAATATTCAGAATTCCCACCCTCAGCAACACATTTTTATTAGTAACAATTATGATATGGTTTTCTGAGCTATCATCACAGAGATAGATACATTTTATTAGGGCACGTATGTATAGGAAAATATATGGGGGCATATGGATATTTAATTGTGAATGCAAATGCATTTTGGGGAACCTATTATGTGCCAAATTTAGTGAAATAATAAGTGGACCTTTCAGAAATGCTATCTGACTAAATCCTACCTCCTATGCTCCAAGATGCATAGTATCCACATTTTATAGTGGAGGAAACCGACAGACAACTCATGGGAATTGCCACATTACGCAGTGACAAAGCTGGTATTTGGGGACTCTGTCTTCTGACTTTTTCCTCTATGGCCGCTTCCTGCATCCCACCACAAATCCCAACCAGCTGGGGTGCCTGGGTGGCTCAGCTGGTTAAGCGTCTGCCTTCAGCTCATGACCCCAGGGTCCTGAGATTGAGCCCCATGTGGGGCTCCCCGCTCATCTCCCTCTGACCCTCTCCCCACTCATGCGCGCCTGTGTGTGTGTGTGTGTGTGTGCACGTGCGCATGTGTGCTCCCTCACTCTCTCTGAAATAAATACATAAAATCCTTAAAAAAAAAATAATCCCAACCAGCTGAGCCAGAGCTTTGCTACTTCATACCAACAGGGGCTACTTATTTATATCTATTATTTTATTTTCCCAAGCCAAACTTGACAATGGTGGCCCTGAAAGTCCTCGTTCCTCAGCTTTCCTCTTTCTCCTCCCCCGTGCTCGTAAGGCTAGACAGATACTCCAGCTGTACAGCACACAAGTACTTAGACCAGGGACCCAGCCTGAAGGTGGCTTAGAGATACTTCCTAAAGAATAAATGGAAACCCGATCAGCTGAACAGCATTTTATTATGTGACTCATATGCCCAGAAGCTTATAATGAGGAAATGACTTGTATATCTAGCAATGGAAGAGTCAAATACACCAGGGGACCTCCAACCATGGAGTATTTACAAATTATTTTATAAAGTTTTCTTGAGAATAGTTTAAATGTGGGGGAAGGGTTCATCCTATAATCTAAAGCAGAGGCTGCAGGATAGGCAACTATATGTAGAGATGATCCGAATTTTTAAGTCACAAGAAGACTTGAAGAGGGTACACCTAAACAGATAGTTCTCTGTGTGAGAAACCTACAAATGGTTTTGTTTTCCTTCTTTGTGACTTTCTGTGTTTTCCATTTTTCTGTGGTAAACATGTCCTGTACTTATAATTAGAAAAAACTGCCAATTAAGAAGCCATAGAGTCTGTGGTGCCACCCACGCCCCCCTTTGCTGGATGCAGCAAGACATTCGTTGTGGGATATGAAACGCCACATAAGATGGGAGGTGTCTGGTCTCCAGGTACCTAAGGATGGACCAAAGATGAAGCCAGGATGGCGGGCGGGGGCGTGGGCTTCCCTAGAAGGACATTCCTGCAGTTCCCATCACTGTTCCCACTGTGTTATTACATTTGTTATTGCATTTGAGTCTTCCGGCTCCTCAGAGTTGCAGATAAAGTCAGATAACAATACTTCAACTCTTTTTTTTTTTTAAGATTTTATTTATTTGAGAGAGAGAGCACGAGCTGGGAGAGGGGCAGAAGGAGAGGGAGAAGCAGACTCCCCGCTAAGCAAGGGAGCCTGGGCTTGATCCCAGGACCCCGGATCATGACCTGAGCCAAAGGCAGACACTTAACCAACTGAACCACCCAGGCGCCCCAACAATACTTTAATTCTTAAAGAGAGGTAAAACTATGGAACATTTTCTTCTCTGGGAAGATTTGAGAGGCGTTTCTCTGCTTCCCTCTCTGCTCTTCTGGTGCCCACTCCCAGTGGCTGGCTCAGAGCTTGGGAATCTAGCCCTAAGGTTGGCCAAGCATCTTAGGGAAGTGAGTGTATCTGATGGGCTCCATGCCATGAAGGAAGAGTGGGCCTGAGGGAGAGGCAGTGAGGATAGAGGCTGGGACAAGAACTGCTAAGTGCTGCCTGGGGTCTGGTCCTGAACCTGGACTTTTACACATAGGAGTATGTGGGGACATCTTGGGTGGGGTTTCACCCAGTCATTTGGTGAGCCTTGATTAACCACCCCCTGTTTGTAAGATAGCACTCTGCAAGTATTGTATTCAGCAGGGCTTTTGAAACTCTGAGGCTGGGAATGGTGTCAGGATGGCTGCCTAAAATGCATTCATTTTGTTCATTCATTATGCAACATGTTATTACTGATCACCTACCATCAACTATTGAAGATACAACGATGAACAAAAAAGAGTGGACTATGCCCTCTTGAGAAATATAGGTATTAGTAATAGCACAGGTAGCAAAGATGACATGGGGAGTTGGCCCTCAGACTGATGCATAAAGCACAGGCCCCCTGGTGAGAAGGGAACTAATAAAACTCTACCCACCACCCTAGGGACAGTGAAGAGACTTACCTCTAACAGGACCTCTGGGTGAAATAATTCCTCTAAGAAATCATAACCCCAAGTCTGTGCCACATAGAATTAAAAACAGAATTTATACAATCCATGTGGTATGGGGATCTCTAAGCAAATAAAGTAGCAAAGAAATTGTTTTTAGGCTGGCGATAACTCTTTGCCATCTGGTAGACACAAGAGTAAAACCACTCTGGAAGGTTGTTTCTATAATCTAGACCAACCAGAATTCCTAAGAGAAGACAATGCCCTTGGAAGAAAGGCTTACAACAAAAAGTTACACGAGGATATGATCCACCGTAAGCAACAGGCAGCAGATATATCAATGAGGAAAATTAGCACCTCCAGATTTTGAGATAATGGAACATTCTGAAAGAGAATATTAAACCATATTAAAATGTTTAAAGAGGTGTAAGAAGAAATAGAAAATACCAGGAAAGAACAAACACTATGAAAAAGGAATGGGCAGTTTTGAGAAACACGTGGGAATTCTAGAAATGAAAAACATAGATATAAAAAGTAAAAATTCAGTGAATGGTTAAAGAGCAGATTAGATAATTTCCCAATTTCAAACCCTTAACTTAATCACATCTGCACTTAATGATAATTTGTAAGCGGAAGATAGGATTGAAGAAGTCACCCTGAATACGGCACAGAGGAATAAAGAAGTAGAAACTGTGAAAGACAGGTTGAAAGATATAGAAACATGAAGTACAAAGTCCAATAGAAGTCTGAAATGAGTACCAAAGAAGAGAGTAGAATGAAAAGGTCACCGACAATATTGAAGAAATGACAGAGAATTCTCAGAGAAAATATATTGTACCGCAATAAAAAAAAAAGCACAGTAAATTCTGGCAGGAATTTACAATAAAAGCACACCTCTATGTAGTATACTGAAATTGCAGAACAGTAAAGACAGAAAAATTTTAAGAGCTCTAGGTTGAAATTGCAGATTACTTATAAGAATCAGTAATTAGACCAACACCAGTCTTCTCAAAATAAATAGTAGATACTAGAAAATAATGGAATAATTTTCAGAATGCTAAGAGAAAATTACCACCAAATTCTAAAAGAAATTCAAGAAGACAAATTAGAGATTTTCAAACAAAAGCAGAGAATTTACTGATCATGAGTCCTCACTAAAATAAAGAAGGGTGAAATTCATAAAGCAAGAAATAAAACACAGAAGAAAAGGATAGAATGCAAAAAGTGGTAGTAATTATTAATTGTAGGTAGACAAAAATAATAATGATTTATGGAGGGCAGAAAAGATGGAAGTAGGATAGTATACACCATTCATATGAAAAATTAGGGAAAATTGGAGTTAAATCTTAAGTCCTTGGCTTGTTTGGGGGGGAGTAGAGTGGAAAAGTTAATTAACTTTAGTCTTTGCTAAGTCAGTTATGTATGTTAAAATGTATGGGTAATCATGAACAGAAAAGACATTGAATGTAAACCTTCCAAAGCAGAAGAGAGTAAAAAGTTGAAACCTAGTCAAACCAATAGAAGGCTGGAAAAGAGAGAATAAAAGACCAAAAATAAAGATAAATAAAAATAAAAACAAAAAACATCATGGAAATAGGAGCACAATAAAATGAGGTAGATATAAACCTAGTTTTGTCAGAAATCACAACACATGAAAACAGACCACTCTCACCATTTCAGAGCTAGAGAATCTCAGACAGGATTGATACAGAGACAGAGAGAGACAGAGACGGAGAGGTGGGGGGGGGAGAGAGAGAGGGAGGGCGGGAGGGAGAGAGAATCTAGTTGGATGCTCTTTAAAAGAAAAAGTTGAAAATCAAAGGACAAAAGAAAATATATCAGGAGAATGTCAACTAAAGTAAAGATTATCTACTTTGATAAAAAGAAGAGTTCTTTAAGGCAAGAAGAGTGGTAGATTGTGAGATGCTTGCAATGTCTAAAACTGACTTAGAGACCAATATCTAGACCATACAGCATCTCCTAACAAGAGAGAGACAGGACCACAATAGAAAAATGTGTGAAGATTTGGGCAGGTGCAGGCTGAGCCCTGTGTACCTTCTGTACTTTTCTCTGAAAGTCACCACCAGTATCTTACACGATAAACCTGTCCTCTTCATGGCTGAGTCATGCTCGGCAACCAGCATACCTGCTGCCCTTCCTTTAGTTCCACCTTGAAATAATTCCAGGGCAGGACTCTGATTGGCTCTGCTGGATCCTGCTCCCCTCCCTGAGGCAGGACAAGGCCCTCTGACGGGGGCTCCTGCTGAATCCTTGTGGTTGAATAGGGGCCCTTCTCTAGAACGGGGAGGAGGGCAGTGCTGGTCTCAGGAGGAGGGCTGAGCAGACAAGAATACTGAGACTTCCTATGAGGAGGCAGAGAACACAGTTCTAGGAGACACTGAAAAGGAGGCGACATGGTCCTGCTGAGGGAAAAGAGGTAGCCTCTTTTTTCCCATCACTGCTGGGGAAGAGGGGAAGGATCCTGGATGAATCAGCGTTTGTATTAGTTTTTTACTCCTGTTGGAACAAATCACCATAAAACTTAGTGGCTTAAAACAACACAAATTTATTGTCTTGCGGTTCTGGAGGACTGAAAACCTACAGTCCAGGTGTTGGTAGGTCTGAGGTCCTTCTGGAGGCTTCAGTGGAGAATCTGTTCCCTTGCCTTTCCTAGCTTCAAGAGACCACCTACTTCCTTGGCTTGTGGCTCCTTCTTCCTCAGAGTGGGCGGATGAGCATCTTAAAATCTCTCTCCCTCTCCCTTTGTTTCTGACTCTGACCCTCCTTCCTCCCTCTTATAAGGAACCTGTGATTACATTGGGCCCACCCTGATAATCCAGCATAATCTCCTATTCTAAAAAATGTAATCACTTCTGCTAAGTCCTTTTTGCCATGTAAAGCAACTGTATTCACTCGTTCTGAGTATTAGGGGACTCAGACACTGGGGAGGCCATTGTTTTGTCTGTCTCCGGGTTTGATCAAACCAGAGCCTATAGAAGATACACATACATGTATATATGTATATGTATTTCAAGGAATTGATTTATACCGTTGTCCGGCTGGATAAGTGAATCGAAAATTCATAGGGCCCACAGTCAGGAAAAGATCATCACAGGCATTGGGACGAAGCTCCTATTTAGGGGAATCTATATTTTTCATTCTCTCCCTCCCTCTCTTCGTCTCTTTCTCCCTCCCTCTCTCCCTTCTCCCTTCCCTCCTTCCTTCCATCCCTGTCTCCCACCCTCTCTCCCTCCTTCCTTTCCTCCCTCTCTCCCTGCCTCTCTCTGTCTCTCTCTCTCTCCCTCTCACACCTTCTTTTAAGGCTTTCTGATTAATTGAATCAGGTCCACCCCGATTATCTAAGATAATCTTCCTTATTTAAAGTCAACTCGTTATATGTTGTAATGACATCTGCGAATTTCCTCCACAGCAACACCCAAGTTACTTTGGTTAAATACCTAGGGACTGTAGCCTAGCCAGACTGACCCATCAAAAACATTGTCACGGGGTCAAAGGGCAGTGACGTTAGCACCTGCACATGACAGAATGTGGCAGCAGCAGGCACAGGGCTCCAGGAGAGGTGAGCACCACTGGGCAATAGACAACCCCCCCAGAAGGGCTGCAGGGGCCAGAGGGGCTTTGCTGAAGTCACTGAGGGAAGGAAGTTGCGTTTTGGAGTGAGCTGCTGCAGGGAGGCCTAGAATGGGGCATTCCATCTACTTCTTCCCATGACTGGAGTCTCTTTCCGTCCTCAACACAGATCAGATGGCCAGCATATCGCCAGTGCCTAGATGCCCCTTTCTTGTGTTGCTTATCAGTGTTCGTTCTGTGATCTGCCGTGGAGGTCACAGGCCTCTGGGCTGCAGACGTGAATGGATAGCGGTGCTGGAAAGGTGGGTGAGCTCATGTCTGCTGCTCCGAGGGCTGTAGCTGGTAGGCGTCAAGTATTTGCTTAGCTAATCTTTTCTCGTCTAGGGATGCTTATTGATGATTTCATTCATGAGTCTGAAACCTGCAGGTAGAAATCCCAGCCAAAACAAACCAGGTGTGGATGACGAAACCACATTCCCTTGCACTTGCCTTCAACACCTCTAGGTAAGGCAGCGTGGGATAGTCAAAGGAATCGGGAGGTGGACGGAATTACGCAGCCAGGGCTAGTGTGCCGGCCTCCCCCAGCAGTGCAGCTGGACCCTCAGCATGTGAAGAGACCGCGTGTCCAGATGGCCAGGTAGCCAAGGGAAGTGCCGAGAAATCATGAGATTGCCTCAGGTTTACCCCATTTTCTTTTTTTCTTTTTTTTTTTTTGGTAATGAATTTGCACACAGAGGTTGGGCCTTGTCTCCAGGAAAGAGATGTCTGGAAAGAAAGATTCAGGTTAAAGCTCAGGAACCCACTTGAGTCTGAGGCCGTAGTTCCCTAAGTGTGGTCCCTGTACTAGCAGCATCAGCATCACATGGGAGCTTGTTATAAATGCAGGTTCCTGGGCCCTATCCCAGAGCTTCTGAATCTAAAACTGGAGGAGGGGTCCAGCCGGCTGTTTCAGCAAGCCCTCTGTGTAATTCTGATGCACCCTGAAATTCTAGAACCTCTACTCTGAGGCAAGACACATATCAGGACACTGATTCACATGTGGAGGTCACTGGGATGTCTGTGATATCTTTGTCCCCCAGATACTCACTAAAGCGACTGATAGGAAGTAATCAATTAAACTGAAATGGTTGCCAGGGAGTGTCTCTAATGTGGAGCCATAGTTGATGGGAGGAACTTTGGGGAGCTTCCTGCTGCATGTAGCCTGGGGCAAAGCCAAGGGCTATGCACATCAGGCCCTGAGACCTGCCTCTGGGCCGGGAGAAAGGAGGTTGGGGAGGGTGCAGAGGGCAGAGCCTTCTCAGCCTGGAGGAGCATGGCCTGCCTCATGTTGGAATTCAGAGAATCTCCAGAGGCGCTCTGGGCCCATGGACTTGCTGTGCTAGGCTGACCTTCATCTCAATCTTTTTTACCCCAGGTAGTTTGGAGATGGCAAATGTTCTCAGGTCAGGGGTGTTTGAACTCATGTTATTTATAGCTTAAAATTAAATACCGTAGGTAAACAGAGAACTTGAGAAATTGGCTTCTTTCCCACGTGCTCCCACTCCTTCCCTCATTTCCTGTATTTAGACGGGACATGTCACAGAGCACGGAAGACCTTGATGCCCTGGGTGAGGCCTCCCAGCAGTGGAGGAGATCACTGCAGCATAGTCCCCTTGTCACTCCCTGGAGTCCTGGGCAGTGGGTGTGGGAGGGAGTGCCAGAGGGTGTGGGTAGCAGGGAAGGATGTTCTGGTTGCTTTTATCTAAACATGGCTTTCCGATGGGAAAGACGCTAGCATGCCTTCTTGACTTCCTGCCTTGACCTCTCATGTAACAGTTTCCTTTCCTCTCGAATACCAGCCTAAGACCTGAGGAAATTTTCCAAGAGAGGCTTTGGGCATTTTCTGCAGTGCTGACTGACACCCTCTCTTCTCTTTGCCTGAAGACTTGTTCCCACCCAGTTTCTTCTACCTTTCCCTCTGCAGGCCTGCCAGTGTTTTCTCCCTCTTCGCCCTTGAACTGGGAGGAAGGCAGACAGAGGGGAGGGGAGAGGGGGCACCTTAGGAGACACACAGGAAAGTCAAAGAGGTGAGGTCACAGAAGGAGCGGCCCTCTGTCTGCAGAAGTCCAGCAGTGACTTGAAGCAATGGAGAGAGTAGAGCTGGAATTGGTGCCCCGGGCCGTGTGCTGGCGAGAATGACTGCAGAAGACCACCGACATCCTGGTGCACTTTGGTGGTAAAGCTGCCCACCCCTTGAGGCTGAAAACTCAACGTGGACCAAGTCATGTATGTTGTTGGCAACCAACCTGCCTCTGTCAGGCTCCAGATCCTTCATCTTTCACATTAGACTTCCTGTGTCCCAGAGAGCTGTGCGGCCTCGTGATTCGCCTGCAAATTGAGCAAGTGAAGTTCTTTTTCCGGGAGATATTCCCCAAGGCTCCATTTCAGGCAAACACTCCATCTCACAGATGGTAACTTGCGGCTGTATGGAGCCTCACAAGGCATAGAGCTCTTCTGGCCTCAGGGAAAAGGAGCGAAAGGTAAAAGAGATAATGAGACAAGACATCTTCCCCTAGCTGTGGTCTTGCTCAAGGAGTGTAGTGTCAACTTTACATAAAGCCCAAGGGGGGATTTATTTCAAAACCCTGTGTGTAGCTACCAAGTTACCGTATTTTGGACATTGGTCCTTGGATTCCATACAGTCCAAAGGGTCTTATCCTTTCTTCTTGGGTGTGAGGTTGAATAGCTGTCACTACTCACCCAGATCTCTTGTCTTTTGAGTTACCTCCTTCCCTTTCCTTGATCACTCACCAGCCCCCACTTCCACTTAGTCATCCAGTCACTGCCTTCCCTGGAGCTTTTCTCCTGCTGACGTCCACTGGCCCATGGCCAGCCCCTGACGGGAGGCTTCTTCTACCTGTTCCAAGACCTTGCATGGGCCTACGTGCCTCTAGTCTTCCTTCTCTCTCCTCTATTCCTCATCTTGTTACTGGTTAACCTGTCTAAAAATGGTTGACAAGCATTATTGCTGCCCACAGCTATTCAGTAATGGCCAAAGAGAGAGAGAATTCTATGGCTCTCCTTGGGCACCGGTCCTCTTTCCTGACTTGGTTTTCTCCTCTCACCTAACCAGAACTTTCTGAGACTAACCAGATCATTTCCTGACCCCTAATCCTGTCATGCTTTCGTTTTTCCACTCCTCATCTTGTCTCCTGGGCTAGGATGACCCTTTGTTCCTCTCTACATTCTGACATTCTCCTCGTCCTCAAACACCCAGCTCTGACCTCATTTCCTCCAGGAACCACTCCCTCGCCTTCTCATATTCCAAGCACGTCTGGCACCATTACTTGTATGGCTGCTCTAGCAGTTGCCGTATCACCTTGAGAGTAGTTACTACTATACATCTGCCTCATCTTATTAACAAACTGCCCCCAGAGGGGTCTGGCCCTGCTTGGCCCTTGGTCTCCCCTGGAATATGCTTGGCCCATGACGGTATTCAATAAATATCTGCTTATCACATTATTTTTAATGTTCCTTCTGGGCAAAACTAGCAAATAATGCAATGCCCCCGCAAGACACACACACACACACACACACACACACACACACACACACTCACAGCCCCCAATAAAATCTGTCAGAGCTGGCAGGCCAAAGGAATCGTAAACTGGGTCTGCACCTTTGCCAGAGGGAGGCGCTGTTTCAGTCATAGGGACACCCACGTTCAGTGAAGGGTAACTTGACTTGTGTGTGTTTTGAACTACGTGAGGTCTTTAGGAGTTGACCCACCCCTCCCCCGCCTCTCCCATATAACCCTGACTGCCGTGGAATCACAAGTGTGATGGCATTAAAGTGATGTGCAAACAGAGCTTGACAGGGAAATCAGAGTTAGGCCTACGAGGAGTCAAGGGAGGGCAGGGTGCAGGAGAGTGTTCTAGGCAGAAAGCAGCATGCACCGGGGGCAGAACCCCCATGCAGAGAGACACAAGTGCCTCCCGGAGCCAGCCATGCAAAGGAAGGAGGCCTCCTACAGGTGCCTACATGCTGGCAGGCACAGGTTTGCAAGAGTCTGGAAGAGCAAGTCAGTCTGGAGCTGTATCCTGTACAGGCTCTAGAAAAAATGGGGAGTAGACACTATTCTCTGGCCTGTGGCAAAATGCCTGCCGACGGACTCCCTGATCCTGGTGACAATTTGCCGTCAGCCAAGAAGACAGGTCATTCTACGTGACAGCTTTGAAAGGTGGGAGGAGAGAAGGAGCACCTCCTCCCCCCCTCCGCTTTGCATGGACTTCCTGTAACTATTGGCTCACATGGAACGGAGGTCCTTGTATTTGGGGAAAATTCTCATGGACCCTCCAGCTGTGGCTAGAAGGCAGAGGAACCTGAGAATGAGCAAGGAGACACCCAGTGTGGGGGAGAGGACCCTAAAGGCAAGACAGGTCAAGGATGGGAACAGGGGTGAGGCAGGAAATGGGTGCCCAGCACAGGAGGCCTTGGCGGTTACTGTGTTTGTTCACAGTGGACAATAAGTGAGTAATAGAGGAATGAAGGAAATAGCTGGGTGAATTTGGAGGGACTTAACAATTAAAAAATAAAGCAACCTGCTTCCTCAGGCACCTGAAAAACAAGTGAGAGCACCCTCCCTGGAGCTGGGGGGGGAAATATGGTGGCCCAGGGGAGGTCAAACAGGTTTCTGTGAGGGTCAGCTGAGGACAACTGGACCAGAGGGACAGGATTCTGTCACTGAACCTAGGAGATGAAGACCAAGGGGGCTGCAGATTCAGTGATTGGCAGAAGGCCTTGATATTCCTTGGCTTGTAGACACGTCAGTCCATTCTCTGCCTCCATTGTCTTGTGTATCTCGGTATCCAGATTTCTTTTCATAAAGGACACCAGTCGTTGGATGGGGGCTTATCCTATTCCAGTATGACCTCAGCTTAACTCGTTTACATCTGAAAAGAGCCTATTTCAAAATAATGTTACATTCACAGGTACCTGGAGTTAGGACTCTGACCCTAACATAATCCAAGGATATCCCCAGCAAGGAGGCTGGGGGCAACATCAGTGGTAGAGAGTGTCCTTAGTACTTTGCTGTGTGTTTCAGAGGCAGAGGGAGTCGGTCGTAGAGAGACATGCAATCAGTCATGAAGACCATAACAAGAAGTGTTGGGGGACAGCACTGTGGGTGGTATAGTCCTTCGGGTCCGTATCTTTGATATTTTGACTCTCATGGGTCAGTGAGGGGTCCTGAGACTACCAGGGTACATGCCCCTCTTGTGAACTACAGGAGGTCAAATGGCAGAATCTGGGATCATGATCGTAGCTGAACACTTAGAGAAGACCTTTTATTGCCTTGAGGCATCTGAGGGGATAGAGAAATTCGAGTGTGGGACAAAGAGCCCTTCCTTCCTGCCGTCCTTCTACCTGCCACCAGATGAACAGAGGGAGGGAATACTCCAGAGGTGAGGTGATTTTCCTATGTAGCAGCAATCAGTTCACTCTGTTGCAGGCTGGGTTTTCCTTTTTCCTCCCCTGAATGTCTTATCCTAGCTGCCAAGGGCCTACTCCACTTGGGGCCAAGGTTTTAGGGGGCTGCATCTCTTTCGGAGTGATGGGATCTTGCAAGGGTGTGGGCCTCTGTGAGAACAGCCCGAGACTGTGAATGCTGGGTCCCTAAGCATGCAGGGGAATGCCAGGGTGATCAGAACGGGGTGTGACAGTGTTCCCATGCAGGAAAGCATGTCTCTGCCACTGACAGGCCTGTTGCAGGGGAGTCCCCACCTCTGTGCGTGCACGTGACGGGAGTGGCGGGCTGAGCACGCCCAGCTGGTGCGTGTTCGTGCCTGTGTGCCTGTGTGTCTGTGCCCGAGCCTCCAGAGGCACTCTGACACCAGAGCAGCAGGAGGGAGAATGCTGACTGGGAGCAGTGCCCAGCACAGTGGCTGAGTCTGTGCCCTTGGGCAGCCACACACCCATGTCAGTGCCTTGGCCTCTCAGGCTGGGCAGCAGCTCACCCTCCTCTCAGGCACCTGCTGTGTTTGACTCTCTCGCAGGCTCTGGATGCTTTGTTCTCAGCCCTCCACTGGGGCTTTGATGGGCTGAGCACGCTGTGGTTTATCCGGGAACTCGGCAGCCTCTGAGGGAGGCTGTGGGATTATCTCAGCAGGTTGTGGGTGGGCATGGGCTGCCCACGGCAGGGGTTTCCCTGGGCAAGGGCTCCTTCCTTATCCTGCCAGGGTACCCACCCATTTCCACCAAACCTTCTCTGGCTCCTCACCCGGTGGCCCAGGCCACACCCAGACGCTCACTCCCTTGCTCCCCTCCTCACTGTGCAGGGCAAGTCTCCAGTCTCTCGTCTGCTACCACACCTGGCGGGGCCAAGAGTCAAAGACTGGTCCAGGCTTTCATTTCTACAAATGGAGATGCTTGGGAGCTCTAATAGGGCGCTTGGGAGTTCTGATAGGGTGAAACTCTGAGGAGAGTGAAAGAAGTAACAAGGGCTTGCTAAGCAACTTACCAGCCTCCAGAACTTTTTTGGGTACAATAGGAAGGAAAAAACTACCCATCTGTACAAAGAATTTATAATCCCTTTTAATCTCTTCACATCCACTTACTTTTGGCTTATGGGTACCTCGGTATTACTGGTTATCAAGCATTGGCCAAGCCATCGCCTCTTCTCGTCCAGTAGCAGCCGCACTTCTGTGGCCATTTCTCTCCTCCACCCTGCTGGCTGGTGACAGGTATATGCGAGCTGCCAGGATTGCCACAGGGCCCAAATACTCAAGGTGGTTGTAATTGTAGCCTGGGCTCCGTGCCCCGAATAAACAATGGGGAGTGTGTAACAGGAGGGACATTCTCTGCCACCAGAAAAGAAAGATCGGAGAAACTAACCAGGGGAGGGGACAGGAGTAAAGAGCCTCCAGGGAGAGTGAACGGCCCCCACCCTCAAAAACTCTGAGACAACGCCTCATCTCACAGGGGCTATTTTCCACTCAGTTTCCACTTTCTACCACAGGCTGAATGGAGGTAGCTTGGTACCTGAGAAGAGGCCCAGGTGGTGGGTAGCACAGCAAGAGCAGAAGGTGCCCGGGGGCTGGAACAGGGGGGGCACTGGAGGCTGGGGCACTCTGCTCGTTTTTTTTGTTTTTTGTTTTTTTAATAATAATATATTTTTTATTATATTATGTTAGTCACCATGCAGTACATCCCTGGTTTTTGATGTAAAGTTTGATGATTCATTAGTTGCGTATAACACCCAGTGCACCATGCAATATGTGCTCTCCTTACTACCCATCACCAGCCTATCCCATTCCCCCACCCCCTCCCCTCTGAAGCCCTCAGTTTGTTTCCCAGAGTCCATAGTCTCTCATGCTTCATTCCCCCTTCTTTGCTCGTTTTTAATCTGAACTGGTGGGAATCTGTCGGAGGGTTTTTTACAGGGTCAGGACAGGCTCTGATGTCCATTTTCAGAAGATCTTGCTGACATAGCATGTGATTGTATTTCCATGAAGTGCAGCACAGGCAGCCTGACCTGTGCTGCTGGAAGTCAGGAGAGTCGTTCCCCAGGAGGTGGGGAGTGGCTGAGAAGGGCACGAGGGGCTTCTGGGAAGCAGGGCATGTTCTGTTTTTTGATCTGGGTACTAGTCCCTTAAGTGTCCTCAGTTTGTGAAATTCTGTCAAGCTGTTCTCTGTGACCTATGCCTTTTTTGTGTGAATGTTATACTTAAAGTTTCTGAAAAGATGACTACTGGCCCAAGAGCAGATTGGAAGGAGGAAGGAGTGGGCTTAGAAGAAGGGTAGGAACCTTGTCACCGTGGCCAGGCAGGATCTGATCGTGACTGGACTAGAGGGTGGCAGTGGAGCTGGAGAGTATGGCGTGGATTTGAGTCTTGGTTTGGAGATTGACGTCCCAGGGCAAGAACTGAAACTGAGAAGAGAAGATCCAGGGGAAGATAATGGTTTGGGTCATGAATTTCAGATACTGGTGTGGCGTCAAAGCTGAAATGTGTGGAATGCAGTTCACTGTGTGGCCCGGGGTAGAGGAGGGGAGGTCTGCCCTCCAGCAGTGGCAGGAGGCTTCAGTGGGCCTCAGGGGTGGCCCTGCAGGGGGTGAGTGGGGTGCCCAGGGCTAGCCTGTATAGAGAGAAGGGCAGAGTTTCTGAGGACAGAGCCCAGATACCATCCTCATCAGGTGGGGAGCCAGAGAAGGGCTCCCCCAAGGATTTCTGAGAAGGGACAGTCAGAGCAAGAGCACTGGGATGGCAGGTAACATCACAAAGGTGAGGGAAACCAAATGTGTCGAATGCTACAGAACTTAGATAAAGTCACCTTTGGAGGCCACTGAATTGGACAGCAATCTTTTTTTTTTTTTTTTTAAGATTTGTTTACTTGAGAGAGAGAGAGAGAGAGAGCATGCGTGTGGGGGGAGGAGCAGAGGGAGAGAATCCCAAGCAGGCTCCCCCCTGAACTGGGAGCCCGATGCAACACGGGGCTGGATCCCACAACCCTGAGATCATGACCTGAGCTGAAACCAATCGTCAGACGCTTAACCGATTGAGCCACCCAGGCACCCCGATAACCAGCAATCTTGACAAAAACAATTTTAGGGATGCCTCCTTCCCCCAAATTCTCGTAAGATTGGGCAGCTCGGTGGAGCAGGATGTTGGCCTGATTTGGCCTCAGCTGGCTGCTACCACTTACCGGCTGTGTGACATGGGACAACTGTGTAAGCTTCCCTGAACCTCCGTTTCCTCATCCACAAACAAAAGGAATTCTACCTACCGCTCAGGGTAGTATGAGGATTAACTGAATGCAGCAAACATTGATTGGACATTTATGATGTGCAGCATAGCCAGATGCAGAAGATACAGGGTGACCAAGACGGACCCATGGGGAAAGACAAAATAAGTAAACAAACAAGATGATGTGAAGAAAATAGTCCCTTGGTGCTTCCCTGTGGCCAAAGCCAGCTTTCCTCCTGGCCAGCTTCCTGGGGATCCGCTCAGGGTTCTGAACTCTTCGGTACCATAGCCCCAGGCCCCACTTTCTCTCTCTCTGAAAAACCAGCTTCCCCTCCTTGAGAACTTCATCTTCAAACGCTTCAGGGAAGTGAGGGGAAAATATTAACAACCTATCTTATTACTACAAAGAATAGGAAGAATATAAAATATGGTGAAGTCTCCCTATTAATATAGTTTGAATGTGCTTTTCCTGCCATAAGTGGTTTCAAAGCAGTTTCCCTAACGGTGTCTTATTTCAGTCTAACAAATTACTCCTGTGCCAACTTCCGAAAAAGACAAATGACATTGTACTCCACGAAGGGAAGCTTTTCTGACTTAAAAAAGAAGAAATAACTGTGGGAATTTCTGCAGAAGAATTTGGACACGTATTCACATAAATGTCAACGATAGGTTTGTTTCAAAGTTTTTATTTTTCTGAGAACCCTTGA
Source organism: Ursus arctos (assembly GCF_023065955.2). Lineage (NCBI taxonomy): Eukaryota > Metazoa > Chordata > Mammalia > Carnivora > Ursidae > Ursus > Ursus arctos. The sequence continues at coordinate 27,963,365 of NW_026622875.1, forward strand.
GCACCACGCTCTTAGCTATTCTGATAAATTCATTTAGTCTCATGTGCTCATGTTTCATTTCTTCCAGAATTTTCTTTTTAATCTATGATTTCTAAAGCCCAGACTGCAGTTCCCCATCATCCCAGGCCATCTCTTACCCTCTGTTCTTCGTTTTATCTTCCCTCGCAAATGATACCAAATCAATCCAGCCATCTGCCTTTTCCCTCCCTGGGGCCGAGGGTCAGACAGGAGAAAACCTGAACAAAACAACCACAACCAGAAGTATCTGAGGATCCCCGGTGTTAGGAGCTAGAGAGCTCATGTACCTCCCTTTTCTGTGCCCGGTGTCCCCTCAGACAAGGATGCCGCAGTGGCAATCCACGTGTTCTTTTACAGATGGTTCTGATCTTTGTACTCGCCAGGGCCCCCAGGACTCTGGCTTATCAAAGGCCTTTTCTAGCCCATAATTAATATTAAATACAAAAACACAAAATAATCACAAAAACTAAAAGAATTAGGCAGGTTGGGCTTTCCAGTGTCCATCCTAATTTCATCCTACATAGAGGCCGTCAGGTGAGATTTTTATCTAAGCTGAGTAGACTAAACTGAAAAATGACCAAAAGATCTCGCCTAATTCAATTCACTGGGAACCTGGCTCCGAGAGGTGCCTTGGCCAGGCCCCCCCGGGCGGTATGAAAGTGGGAGAGGGTCCTCTTGGGCATGGTGCTCATCTGTGCCTACTGTAGTTTTCTGTAGCCTCCTGGCCTCTGCTGAGCCTCCGTCCTCCCTGAAGCAGCTCTCACGGGCCTCAGAGAGTGGCCTTTTTCAGTCATATTAGGAGAACCCTACCATACAGTAAGGCCACTCTGGACAGTAGAGGCTAGAAGGGGGTGCTGGAGAGACTGGTCAGGGGCCTGGCTTGACTGGTCTCCCCTCTGGTTCCCAGTTGCAACTCACCAGCCTGGCTACTTCGCCCTTAAGGAACAAGGAAGCTCTAGTGGAAATCATGTTTTTCTTTTTAGATTATCCTGATTTTTAGACATCCAAGGGCTCCCAGGACCCTGTCATATCAAAGGCTTTTACTAGTTCATAATAATACTAAAGATACCTTTTATTATCGCCACTATGAATACCACCAACTTTGACCCAAGACTAGCTATTTTGAATCTCTGAGCTTTATCTTGTTCAGACATTCTTCCTGCATGGGAAAATATTTGATTTCCTGAATCACTTCTTGAAAGAGACATTTCCCTTTGGGGCCACGGGGCCATGGTTTGGATCCAAAGTCACACCCTGCAGAAGGTACAGGAGGGGTAAGCAGGCCAACTGGTGAAGGAGACCTTTCACATCTGAGTCCTTGCTTTGCTCCCTTCTTTTTCTTTTGGTAGGACAGGAAAAAGGATCCCTGTCTCCCATACAGCTCTGAGGGGCCTCTCAGGTGGGCCTCAGAGGAGCCCATCCAGAGACCTGCCTCTCCTTTCAGAAGCCTACATGTCTCAGGTCACTGGGAAACAGCAAGGAATTACCCTTTCTGAGTTGTCTTCTTCGTCCCCATTTGCACTATGGCCTTTTTTGCCCAGAGCCTCACCTCCTAGGTCTTACCCAAGTGGTGAACTGCCAGCCAGGACTGAGAATGGGCTTTGAGGGTAGAGACACTGAAAGACACAAATACGAGTGGAGACGGGAAGACACCCAGAGCCAGTACCATTCTCTGGTCATGACCTTCTGTTGGAGACACACCAACCACTTTGGAAGATTCTGGTCAAATAAATGAGGTACCAGAATGCATGAATGTAGTAGGGAGGTATGGGGGAGATTTGTAAAGAAAGACCTGGGTACACATTTTTGTTTGACTACTTAGTCCACTGACAAGTGTATACTACTTCTTATCCCCATTGGAAAAGTGGGCACAGAATTATCAATTTGTTTGCTAGGCTGGCATCAGGAAAGATGTTGGGTTTATGATTCAAGATGGCAGACTGGATACATATTTGTCTCCCCTCATCTCCATCGCCCTCATAATAATGAGAATAATGAATGAAAGAATGGTGAAAGCTAGTAACAGAAAAAAGAGGAAAAGGGGAAAGAAATTATGAGTAGATGAACAGTTGCAAAAATTTCAGCAAGATGGAGACAGTTGGGAATGTCGGTGGACCAAGGAAGGGCCGCTCTCAGGTGAGTGCCTGGGGCCTATGGTATGGGGAGCCCTTGGACTGGGCACAGCCCTAGAGAACAACAGACTTAGAACAAGTAGGTGTGATAGAGACAGAAATGAGAAGTGGGGCTGAACCCCAAGGGGTAATATAGAACATCCCTTTACCTCTGGAAAGCACAGGTAACCTTCTCCATGAGCTGAGGAACCATCAACTAGCATGGGCGTGCACGGAGCAGGGAAGCCCTGCTCCTTCGGGCTCCTGGCTGGCTTGCCACAGAGTAAGTGGTCCAGTATTATTGCACATATACATGGAACGATTACAAGTTGGGAGGAACAGGGAGAGGGGTGGGAGACACAAGAGTGAGGGAGCTAAGTCCTCTCCTCTAATGGCATGAGGTCTACAGTGACAAGTCAGGGAGCTGCAGAACAAGTTATTATTTTGATATGCGTGGATGTAATGCACAGGAAAGCTGACCCAGATGTGGCTGTCCCTGGCCTGCTGCACTGGTGGCGGGCTCGAGCTGAGTGCAGGCCTGGGCCTCGGCGTTCTAAGCCCTTCCATGTTACTTGTTTTTTTAAAAACATATGCATGTAGTACGTTGATTCAGAATGAAGGGGAAAGATGAAAAAGAGAAAAGAGATGGAAGTGGATTTGTGATTATATAGGAGGGATTTCAGTTGACTGTGAAAAGGGGTTTCTGAATGCCAGGTGTCGCTCAGACCCCCTCGGGTTGTCAGCGTGGCCGTGCAGTTCTGGTGCTTCCTGCCAGATGTGTGAGGCTGTCTGGGGTGCCGTCAGCTCCAGCCTAGGGACAGGGGCAACAGAAGGGACGCTGGGGCCACATTTTGACTCCCAGAGGTTGGAGGAATGAAAGCAAGCAGCACTGTGGGGTCTCCTCCCTCCCTCAGAGAGAACTGTAGAGTGGCCCTCAGCATAGCCCTGAGCTCTCCCCAGATTGCTGGGGAAAGTGAGAATAAGGTCCTACCGTGCTCTTCTTTTCTCTTTCTTCTCTCTCTCTCTCTCTCCCTCCCTGCCACCTTCTCTCCCTCCTTCCTTCCCTCCCTCCCTCCTTTTCCTCCTTCCCTCCTTCCTTCCTTCTGAAGAACAGCTCCATTGAGGTTGCTGGCAGCTGCCATTTGGGGGGGTGAAGCAGTTGTTCAAACTGGGCGGTCATAGCCTATGTCTCAGGCCCCACCTCCTGCCCCTGTGGGATTTTCTTCCCATTCCTAGGCTCCCTCAGTATATTAAATTATCTCAGAGACATCACATCCTAGTGGACATCAGGCCTCAAGTGAAGTTTTTGGAATTTTGCCTTCCCCAGGATATGTGTGGGCAAAATCAGAAGTGGTTGACAGCAGAGGCGGTGATCAAACAGGTCGCAACCTCCTGGGGATCACATTTCAGAACTTCTGTCCAGGTTCCCTATAATCACAAGTGGATGCCTCAGATCATCATCCTAATGCTTGGTTTGGAAAAGAGGATGAACGGGTAAAGTCAAGGACACCACGCCCTGGCTGCGCTTTGACCCTTTCTCATGCATCCTGAGCTGCGAGGTTTCCCTCCTTGTCCTTATGGTTCACCCTTATGGCTATATTACTTACATCGGGAAGCCCCACTCTGAACCTCCACTTGCCATCGCAGAAGCTCATCAGCCTATTGTAGCTCTTTGGCATGGGTAGCAAACAGATTTCTCTTCATTAGAAGAAAGATCTTCATGACCACCCCAGTTTCCTCTCCAGGCCTCCTCTTCACGTTTATTAGGGTTGGGAGAAGGAATGGAGCCGTGGGTGTGAGCATTTGGGTCTTAGAGCTTACAGCCCACCACACCTTGTGGTGACACCCCTTGCATTAGCCTTCTGCTCGAGCTTCCTTCTGCAAGATGGTGGCTAAAGACGTGCGGTTTTACACACATGGAACCTAGCTGTTTATACTGGCATACCACACAGACTTCACCATTTACGTGGGTTCTGACCCTCTCAAAGTGGGATCCTTGAATAAATAAATGTATTCCAATGACGCGGCCAATGCTTATAATATTAAAAAACAAAATGGGGCACTTGGGTGGCTCAGTTGGTTAAGCGTCTGACTCTTGATTTCAGCTCAGGTCATGATCTCAGGGTCCTAGAATCAAGCCTCACATTGGAGTCCACACTGGGCTTGGAGCCTGCTTGAGATTCTCTTTCTCTCTCCCTCTGCCTCTCCCTCCATCCCCCCCCCCACTCTAAAAAAACAAAACAAAACTGTGGATTTCCCTTCAAAGCCTCAGAACGTTATTTTGAATACTTTCATGGTTGCAAGTCTATTTAAAAATTAGTTTTTCCTTAAATCAACTCTATTGAAATATAGTTTATATATAACAAAGTGCTCAGATTTTAAATGATTGATGAGTTTTGACAAATGTATACATCGTGTAAATCCTGCCACAATCAAAATATAAAATTTCTACCACCCCAGAAAGCCCCTTCAGACATAAATGCAAACATCAAACTTTTTAGTTTGGGTTTAGAAACACCCAACAATGATTTAGCATTGAGCCAAGTAAATGAGTGGGGCAGCAGAGTGGACTCAACGCTGCTTTGTGCCTTGTGACCTTTGCGGCCTATGGCCTGACCTAAGGCCGCACCGAAGGGGGGCTAATATGACTGAGGACAGACCATTGGAATGAACCTGCAGCTTCCTGAGTGACTACTCTGATGGACTAGTTTCTGGGGCAAAGACTCATGAGTTAGAGTATTTAAAGACACATTAATTCACTTGACAACAACTGAGCCCCAGCTATGGACCAGGCATCATTCCAAGCAATGGGAGAGTGGCACCCTAAAAACCATTCATCATCTTTCCTCCCTGCAGTCTCTGTCTGGTGGGGGGACATGCCAGTAAGTGAGAATGATGTAATTTTAGGAAGCTAAGAAGTCAAAAAAGTAGAGTGAGGGGATAGAAAATCATGGTGTGCTATTTTAGGAAAGATAATACAGCCATGTAACACATCTTTATTTTATTTTCGTTTTGTGAAGAAATCACAAGGCTGATTCTACCATAAGCTGCTTTTTAAAGTGACATGGGATCTTCCTGAAAGTGTATTTTGCAAAGTGCTAGTATCTGTTATATATGTATATATATTAGACTGTGCGTTGGGGGAGGAGGGTTCCATGGTTGGAGAAGTATGGAGAAAGTTGGATAAAACAGTTAAGCAGTTCTTGGCCAAAGACTTTTGCAGAGTCTTTAATATGCTAACACGAATTGTAAATCTTCATGAGGCAGGATGATAGTAAGCAAAACTTTCCATACTTTTTTCTCCTGGGAATGCTTTCAACTTCAAGCATCTCAAGTGAGTGGTGTTCTGCATGGCACCTTGTGGGAAATTCTGCTCTAGAGTTCTCATGCAGCAGGAGGATGGAAAGCAACAGAGAGGCTCAGTTACTTGGGCAAGTGAGGGGAGTGGAAGAAGTCTCCACTCACTGAGCATCCCTCACATGTGCGATACTCACTGTGGTCCAGGCAGGGGGCCAAGGGCTTAGATGTGCCCCTGTGGAGGCCGCACGACAGCACCGTGAGCAGGAATCATCATCGCTCCCGTTTCTTAGCAGGGAAGCTGCTAGCGGAGAGGTAAGATACGGAGCCAAGGGTCACGCCGTTCCTTGCAGAGTCTGCTCGTTTGACTCTGAATCCAAACTCTCCACACCCATAAAACTGTGTTGTCTGAAGGATGGTGGAGGGTGACGGCAGCCCGACTAGCAAACCTTTTCCTTCTCCCACCAGTGCATCCACGTGGACTCTTAAACCCCGTGTTCTATTTCTCCTGCAAGGGTCAGTGTTCGCTGCTCCATCTCATGCTGGCCATGGAGTGAGTTCTTGGTAAGATCAAGCAGCCTGCGTCGTGGTGCCAGGGTCTGGTCCGCATAAGCTCAGGAGGTGGGGTCAGATGGCTGTGACCCTGAGTGGCCCTGGCCAGATAGCTCTCCTGGAACTATCCATCCACTTCTTCCCCTTGCTGGCATTTTCTCCCCTGCGGCTGTGCATCTGCTCATTCCTCTCCATCTGCTGAAGCCACTGGAATGAGGGGCCCACATGGACGCCAGCACTTCTACCAGGACACCCGGGAAGCGCCCAGACCTGACAGGGCTGCAGTGGCCAAAAGTGATGAAGTTGGCTTTGTGAGGGGGCGTAGGACGTGGAAAGGTGCTGGCTGGCTCTAGGCAGTCTCCTACCTATCGAGGGGTAGAAAATAGGAGATTTCTGTATTTCCTGGAAAGAGCAAAGGCATGTCTTTCAGGAAAGACCTGAGACATTTTTTCTCCCACTGTCCTCACCTTCCTCTCATGAGACTGCTGGGGAATTTGGTAGAGGTTAGTCACTCCTATTAATTCATTACTAATTTGGTTAGAGGGAGACTGGTCTTTTCTGAGCTTTATGCTCAGAAACTCGGGTGTTCCAAAACTGAACTTGCTGTCCTCCCTCTCTGTATATCCCACCACCTGGGGCCCCTGTCTCCACACATGGCCTTGCCCCCTTCCTGGCGTCGAGGCTGGAAACTCTGCTCCTTTTCTTCCACCCTGAATCAGTCCACCTGAATTTGGTCCAGACCTCATACTCTCTCCCAGGCTGTTATGACAGCCCTCACTCCTGCTGGATGCCACCTCTACTGCCAACCATGTGCCAAGCCATCAAGAGGCCTCTGCAGCCACAGGGTACTGTGATTTTTAGAAGCAACTTTGAACTAGACACATAACTGAGCCCCATGCTGGGCAAAACAAGCCAAGAAGACGTAGTTATTGAGACCAACAAGGGGGAGATAATTCTGTCCAGATCGTGAGCAAAGACACAGACAATGAATGTGTGCTGTGGGGAACTTGAGTTGTATGACCTTGTTGAAGTTTGAAGGGCAAGGTGTGTGGTAGCAGGTGTTGCAAGCAATCTAGTGCTGCATTACAAAGCAACCCAGAACTTAATGCTTCAAACCATGACAGCGTTCGGTCTGTTCACACATCTGCCATCTATATAAGGCTTGGTGGGATAGCTAATTTTTGCTCCACTTGGCATGAAGGCTGGGGCTGGAATCCTCCAGAGGCTCTTTCAGCAACATGTCTGGCAGTGGATGCTGGTTGCAGACTGAAACTTTAGCTGGAGTTGGCAGGAACAGTGACATGTGACCGCTCCATGAGCAGGGAAGACTGGACTTCCTTACAATGTGATGTCTGGCTTCTAAGGATTCCAAGAGAGAAGGAGCCAGACAGATCCTCTGTCAGGACTTAGCTTCAGAAGCTACATAGCATCACTCTGCTTCATTGTCTTTATTAGAAGCAAGTAACTAAGATCAGCTCTGATTGAAGGGGAGGGAACACAGACCCCACCTCTTGAGGAAGGAATGTCACTGTCACACTGGAAGAGATGCGTGAAGGACAGGAGATACTGGTGTAGCCATCTTCGTAAACTACAGTCAGCCACAGCAGGCATGGCACAGGAGGCAGGCAAGGTCTAGGGTCTACAGCATCTTAAACAGCGAACCAAAGGCATGGGGTTTTTATCTTGTAGGAAGCAGAGGGGCCAGTGAACAGTATTCATTTGGGATAGCCCGCTCACATCTGAGTTTGAGAAAGCTGTCCTGGGGGTGGTGGGATGCAGGATTTTCAGGGGGCAGGCAGGATGCCAGTGAGGGATTGCTGCAGTAATCCGGGGAGATAGGTGGGCCGGAGACAAGGCATGACCCGCACACACAGCACAGGGCAAGTTGGAGAGGTGCCAACGGGAAATCAGGGGGCTTCCACCACTTTTGATTCAGGAGGCCTGGCTTTGGGCCCGAATTCTATATTTCAAAGACACCACCACCTCCCACCTGGTGATTATGGATCAAAACTGAGGTAAGAACCACCAATTTAGCCCAATTGCCGCACAGGGAAATCAAGGGCCCGAGAGGGCGGGAACTGGCTAAAGTTGCTCAGTGGAGTGAGCAGCAGGCCCCAAACTGGTCCAGCCCAGGTTTCTCAAGCGCGTAGTCCCTAAGCCCAGAGCACCAGCTGCATGCAGGGTGCTGGGCAGGCACTTGGCATCCCCCTCTCTGGACTTCAGTTTCCCCATTTGTAAAAGACAGTGGGATTAGTTTTCAAAAATGCCTGTATCACAAAAACTTAAGAATTCCAATATATGAGGTGAAGCAGAGCAGAGGCTCCCCAGGGAGGCAGGGATGGAGTACTACCTCTGCCTCCACATGTACAGGCTTCCTTCTGGAGTGAGGAGCAAGGTGGCCGCAGGCTCAGGAAGGAGGCAGTTGGGAGAGGCATGGGGTTCCATGGGTGTAATGGCCTCCTTGGACTTGGAAACTATGAGCATGGTGCGTGGGCAGGCAGCCAGTGCCGGGCCCTGTTGGAAGCCCCAGGCTGGCCTCACCAAGGCTCTGCCCTGGCAGGTAGGAGAGGGAATGTCAGCTCTAATCCCACAGCCTGGAGAGGGGCCCCTGCACACGGGGTGGGCTCGGCTGTGCAAGGAAACGGAAATGAAGGTGGAGCCCCAGTAGCTGTCCTAAGATGCCAGCCCTTCAATTAAGGGAAGAACTTTGGCAGGCTATGAAACACCAGGGCACCCCACCCTACCCTGAAGGAAAAGTGCAATCTTCAGAAAGGGGCACCTTACGGGGGAGCTCAGGGATGTGGGGCTCCTGGCTCTGAGCCTGCTCTGGCCCAACCCACCAGCCGAGAACCCAGGAAATCCCAGAGCTCAGCCTGGAGCCAACTCCAGATGCTACAAACCACTGTCCAGCCTCCTAGCTGTGTATCTGTCCCATCAACCCAAAACTTAAATTCACGCACAAGACAGGCACGTGGGATGGGATAGGATGCAAAGACAATGGCCTGGGGCTTTCCCGGGGACCCTATCATCTGCCCAGGAGAAGCAAGCGCAATCACAGATACCCCAGATAAGAGGTGATGACAAGCTGGGGGGTAGCCATTCAAACCAGGTGGTTTGCATCATCATGATGCATTAGAGGTGAGCCTCAGAGAATGGGTGTTGAGGGTAGAGACGGGAATGGAAGACAGGTCAAGATGAGTGAAGCAATGTGGCCTAGGGCTTCTTGTGCCCCTGGGAGTGACCTGGACTGGTGGGAGAGTCGCCTCCAGGCCTCCCAGGACACAAGGGGGAGGGCAGAGCAGTGCCCGCTGGGTACGGTGGTGCGGTGAGGGAACTCAGCAATGCCGAGTGCCCTGGATGTGGGCCTGGTGAGTCAGGCCTTTGCCTCAGGGGCGCTTCTCCAGCCCTGAGGTTTTGCAGGGCCATTTCTGCTGACTGGGATGTGGATGGCAGGAGTGGGAATGGCGGACAGCACGGAGCGATGCACGGGGTAAAGCACTGGTGTAACCATGACACTGTTTCACCCTCAGGACCATCCCGTGATGGAAGTGTTCCCAGGGAACAGGTGAGGCAACAGGCCAGACTGCGGGCCGCCATGCCGCAGAGGTCCCACGGTGGAAGGCCGGGGTCCTGGCGGGGCCGGTGGCCCCGGGCCTCACCAGCCGCGTGTCTCCCCACAGGTGTTCGTGCTCTGCCATGGCCTCCTGCAGCTCTGCCAGCTCCTGTACAGCGCCTACTTCAAGAGCAGCCTCACCACCATCGAGAAGCGCTTCGGGCTCTCCAGCTCCTCCTCAGGCCTCATTTCCAGCTTGAACGAGGTAAGCAGGAGCTTCTGGTCCCTCAGACCCCACTCGTGCACCCGCCTGATCCCAGGGTCCTGCTAGGGGCTCTGGGGGGGACAGGGGCACGGGGAGCTGGGAGGTACACGTGGGGAATAGGGACCGCTAGATGCAGTAGGCGTGGTAGCGGCTACAGTTCCTGAAGCTTCCCTGCATCAGGCCCTCAGCAAAGAGCGTCTGGCAGCGCCTGACCTTGGGGCCTAGCCACCGCAGCCCCGTGAGTCCTCCCACATGACAGATGAGAGCACTGGGGCTGAGCGTGTGCAGCGGCTTGCCCCGGGGGTGCAGGGCTGTCTGCCTCCAAACTGTGACTCTCTGATTGAGTTCTGTGACCACTCACAAGTTTACGTGGCCTCTGCTCATCCACAGTCCGGGGCTAGATGAGTCTTAGCCGTGCAGGTGGAGAAGCAGCCCCAGGCCTGGTGGCTCCTGTCTTACGCTGATCGCAGGAGCCAGAGCTGCACAATGGCCTTGACTCCCAAACAAGGTCAGATCTCTATGACCTCCCTACAACGGGGATTTCACACTGTCCCTCGGTGACTGCACATCAAAATTAGACGAAGATGGGGTGGCCCCAGAGATCGGGAGTGGAAGGTCAGAGGGCAGGGTCAGCTAGGGGTCACTGGAAATCAGGGAGGAAGAGGCAGAGAAGGCAGCAGAGCCCCCTCCGTTGCAGCTGCAACACTGGTGGTTCCACGTGAGGAGATGGGGCTCCCTGGCCTGGCTTCTCTCTTCTCCTTCCACAAGGCCCACTGTTCTGGGATGGAGGCATGGCCTCCCCCTCCCAGAGCAGAAGTCGATCTTCCCTTGACTTAGTGGAAATCAGGCTGATGTAGTAATTTAGAGCCTGGCCTCCACCAGAGCAGCTTCTAAGATAGAGCCATAAGAGAAAGTGGGGTGCCTCCTAGCACCACCCTCAGCCACTGCCTCTCAGTTTCCCCATCCCCCATCCTGCTTCCAGCTGGAAACGCTCCTTTGCCCTCACTCCTTCACCCTCAATGGCTGACACAGCAGTGCCCTCAGGAGCCCCTGCCCTGTCCAGGTCCCCCCTGCAGTCCCTAAGAGTGGGGGTGTCTCTGCATAGCCATGGTTTCCAGATGAGGAAGCTTGCATCTAAAACCTAAGTGCCCCATCCAGGCTAGCCACGCCCATGCACACAGTGCAGCCAGCATCTGAGCCCAGGTCTGTCTGATGGCCCCCCATGCTAAGGCCTCCCTCTGAACCCCAACCCACCTCTTCTACCAGTCCTCCCCCCTCCCTTGTCCACAGCCCTGCTTTTCCCAAATCCTCTCCTCCAAACACATGGCCAGAATCTCTCTTGGTGCCCCTCTCTGCACACACGCCCCCAGCATGGGCTGTCTCCTGCACCCGGGACATGCAGGTACTTGCCCAGTCATCTCTGCTGGCCTCAAGGCCTCACCTCTGAACTCCTTCCTGGAGCCACTGCTTCCTGTCTGTGTCCGTGTGTTTTAGCGTGTGCGTATGTGTGTGTGTGCACACGTGTGTCTCTATCTGTGTGTCTGTGTCGTGGCTTCCTGTGATGCCAGTGACCGGTCTACCTCTCCACATAGACTGTGCTGCTGCAGCTCGGCTAGCTCCTGCACAGCGGGGATCACAGTACGGGGACCTGGCACCCTTCCACCGACTGCACCCTCCTCGTGTTGGCCTGTGACTTTAATAGTTCCCCTGGCACATACTGTCCTCACTCATGAAGGGAAGACAGAATCTCTGACATTCGTGTCAGTGCAGTCCTATCCTGAGACCCTGGCAGGCGTCACTAATCAACCACAGTCGTCTTTCCAGCTGAGTCCAGACTGAATCCTTCTCAGCACCGTGTTCTAGGCACGCTACTAATCAGTATCAGATTAGTTATCAGGCAGCGGCCCAGTCTCAGAGCCTTCCAGGCTGATGGGTGAGTGAAGGGGAGGGGAGGGCTAGGTACTAAAGGCCAGCGGCAGGATGAGGAGCTTAGCTGATGGGAGAAGACATGGGCATCTTGCCCTGTGAAGCGGCTGCTTTTCCTGCCCACTGCTAAAGGCCAGGCCTGAGCAGACAAAATCAGAGGGAGCCCTAGAGGCCCCCCTTAATGCCTCCCACCAGTTTGCCCTGCGGCCCCCTGGGTTTGGGACACTGATGGGCAGGGATGTGTTACAATGGGGCTTGGTAAGGACGCTCAGATGGTCTAACAGGAAGTCCACAGAGCTGTTGTAGAGGGGCTGAGGGGCTAAGGCGTGGACTACAGAGGCTCTCCTCTCCTCAGCTAGAACAGCTTCATGTATATATATAAAATGATTATTATATTAATATTATATTATATTATATTATATTATATTATATTATATTATAGAAACACTGTTTTTGCCAAGGGATTCCACTGCTGAAGAAAAGTTTGGGGACCAAGGACTTAAGCCAGCATCAGCCATAACAGCTGTGGAGGTCCCACTTCCTGCTGAGAAATGAGCGCGTGCCCTGGGATTGCTGGAAGGGCCAGTCCAGATGGGCGGGGCCCAGGTACCCCAGGCCTTCCTCCCCCTTTGGGGCACTCTGCTGTCCCTCACCCAGACCGTTTAAAGTCGGCTTCAGTTAGCTTAGCTGATGTAGTCTGACACTTACAATCATTTCTTGGAAAAATGATAGAGAAATAAAAACATGGGGAGATAAAATCTAAGAAGCTTAAGAATAACGCTTTGCTTCCAGGTATGGGTTTCAGAATCTCCTAGAATAATATCTGGCCAGGGCTGGAGCAGGCCAGATCAGGCTGCTGGATCAGGCTGGGCTGCCTCCCCACACACCTTCACACCCCCTTTCTGTGTGTTTTTAAACCATCTTACTCTTGGCCACAAAGGAGGGGTCTTATGGGCAGTTGTGTCCTCTTGCAACAGCCTGTCATTTGTTCATTCATTCACTTATTCAACAAATATTTAACGAGTACCAACTATGTGTCAAACATTGCTCTAGGTGCAGGGAGGCAGGAATGAACAGAGATAAAAATCTCTGCTCGTGTAGCATTCTAGTGATAAATATAACCTTTGTTTATAGAAATAAATAAAACTTGGTAGATCAGATTACAGTAAGTGCTATGAAGAAAAATTAATGGAGGGGAGTGGTGGTTATATTTGAAATAACTATTTAAATTATAAAAATATTTAAATATAATTTAAATTATAAAATATATTTAAGTATAGCTTAAATTATAAGCGATATTTAATTATTATAAATGTAAGTTATACTTAACTCCTTTTTTATTGATATATAATTGACATTTAACCTGATATTAGTTTCAGGTATACAACATAATGATTGGACCTTTGTATATATTGCAAAATGACCACCACAATAAGTCTAGTTAATATCCAGCATCTCACACAGTTACAATTTTTTTTTCTGAGGAGGAGAACTTTTAAGTTCTGCTCTCTTAGCCACTTTCAAATAAATGATACAGTGTTGTTAACTATAATCACCATGTCGGGCATCCCCGTACTTACGTCTTTTATAACTGGAAGTTTGTACCTTTTGAGCACCTTCACCCATTTCGCCCACTGCCACCCCCTTATTTTTCAGAGAAGCCCTTCATGAGAACTTTCCATTTGAGCAGAAGTCTAAAGTAGGTTAGATGGCAGGGAAGCTCTGTGGACAGGTAAGAGAAGGGGCAGCAAGTACAAAGGCCCCGCGGAGGGTATGTGTGCAGATAGGAGGACAGCTGGAGGCAGAGCAGCTGGGGCGGAGGGGAGGACAGGGTTGGAGGGGAGCAGGTCAGAGCCTTCTCGGGGGAGGAGGACAGGCTCCATAGGGCTCTGGAGGCTCTGGGACAGACTTCACCTTGACGGTTTGGAGTTTGAATGAAGGGAATGTGGTCTGATGTGTCAGCAGAACCACTCCGGCTGCTGGGTGGAGAATAGGCTGCAGGGAGGCAAGAGAGGAGGCAGACGCCTGCTGAAAGGAGGAGGCTGCTGTAAGAAGTTCAGGTAGGATACGGCCAGGGCTCAGACCAGGAGGTAGTGACAGAGGTGGGAGAGAAGCAGCTTGCAGGTGGCTACTGAAGGTCCAGATGGCTGACGGCTGCCTGTGGCTGTGAAAGAGCAGTCAGGGATGACGCTCAGGTTTTTGGCTTGAGGCATTGGTAGGATGCAGGTGCCAATTCACTGAGATGAGGAGGACTGGGGTCGGGGGACCAGGTTTTCGGGGAGGGGGAAGATGAGGTGTGAGATTTGGCTGTGCTGAGTCTGTGAGAATTAGAAGCACACACAGAACATGGAAGGCCATGGGACCAGATGAGCTCACCAAGACAGGAACGGAGGTTCAGGGACTGAGCTATGGGAGTTGAGAATTCAGGGAGGCAAGGAGGAATGAGCCAAGGAAATGGAAAAGATGCTGCCAGTGGAAGAAAACTAGGAGAAGGTGGTATCCGGGAAACTCAGTGAAAGAAATGTTTCAGGAAGGAAGAAATGGTCATCTGAATCACATGGTGCTGAGAGGTAAAGTAAGAAAACTGAGAACTGGCCAGTTGGTGATCTTGACAAGTCATATACCAAAACGCTGGCTCCTGTTTCCTGAGACAGGGGTACCTGCTTTTCCAGCCAGAAGGAGACTGTGGTCTGGACAGGGCAGGGTTGTGGGTGCTGACATTCAGGGCTCCTCCAGTCCAGGTGAGCTTACATTCTGGGCCAGAGGATCTTCTCTTTGGATGGAGTTGTAGTCAGAAGATTTGCCAATACCCTGTTCTATCATTTAAGACCTTGCTCCCTAAGCTGGGCCTTCACTTCCCTTCCCTGGCTCAGGGTGGGGCTGGGAGACCACACCTTCCAGGGAGCACCAAGAACAGGGAGTTACTGATGTTTACGGCCCGGAAGGAACTTAAGGATGGCTTAGTGCTCCTCCCTCACTGACAGGAGTGGAAGTAAGCCCAAGGAGGGCCGGGACAGGTTAGTAGCAGAGCTGTGGGGCAGAAACCCACTTCTCTGGGAGGCAGTAGACGGGTCCAGTTAAGACTGGGTGCTTTAAACTCAGGCAGTCCCAGTTCAAGCTACCTCCTAATCTCATAGCCAGGGCAAGTTACCTACTATTCTGAGTCCCACTGTGGTCACAGAAAGAGAGTTGTTGCATGATGAAATGAGACAGTACATGTTGCTTGGTGGTTATTCTGACTACCAAGCCAGCGTCCCTAGGGCATTTAGTTAGAGAGTATGTGCTGTTCCTAGGAGCCAGCCAGAACTGGAGGCTTCCTTGGACTTTGCCCCAAAAGGTTTGGGACTAAGATGGTTGAAATTTCAGCAATGAGATTTTCCTGGTCTCTAGATACTTCCCTTTGTCTGGTCCAGGAGGCTGAGGCTGGGAAGGGATTCTGACAATAGGGGAGAGCTGAAACAGCACCTCCTGGGCCCCCTGTGAGGCTCTGGGCGAGGCTGGCACTGGGGGGCTCTTGCCTGTCTGCTTTTCCTCGTCCAAGTACAGTCAGGTCTTCTCTGTGGGTGAGTAGGGACAGAGTCTCTGGCCTCACTCAGCTTCTCTGCTATCTCTGCAGATCAGCAACGCCATCCTTATCATCTTTGTCAGCTACTTCGGCAGCCGGGTGCACCGTCCACGGCTGATCGGCATTGGGGGTCTCCTCCTAGCTTCAGGTGCCTTCGTCCTCACCCTCCCACACTTCCTCTCAGAGCCCTACCAGTACACCGTGGCCAGCGTTGGTAAGTGGCCTCCAACGCCTGCTTCAAGGGGATAAGGAAGGAGTGGGCATCTCACCAAAGTTGGTGGAGATGCTTCTGGGGCAGTGAACACCACTCTAGGCCATGCTGTCCGCTCCCAGCAGAAAGTATCCTTGGCTTTTATTTTTTGCTTCTCCCCAAAGCACATCTGAAAGTGAAAACATACAGAATTGTGTGGAGCTTCGGAGCAGCCCTGACTTGCTGAGGTCAGGGCATGCGGCTGGTGGCTCACCTCCCCCTGTGACTCCCTGTAATTCCCTGTGCTCCATGCAAGGAAGGATCCAGTGCACACAAGCGGGGATGCTTTTGAGCAGTGCCTGTGATGGGCTTGGCGGAGGCTCAGAGCATTGCCCATGAGGAGATCTGTGGGTTTTCTGCATGTTTAATCATGTGTTTAATACTTCCTGACATTTGTACATTCGTCCATCATTCTTTAGGTTACAATACACTTAAACTGTGTTCTCATTTGATTCTCCTGGACACCTGTGAAAGGGAGAGAAAGGTCTAAGATGAAAACTTGGCACTCAAAGTTGTCCAGTTGTCCAGTAACTTTCCCAAGGGCACCAGTCAGTTAGGGTCTAATTCTTAGACAAAGTAGCCCCTTCTGTAACAGAGTCTCTGGTTCTTAGTGATATGCCCTGTGGTAGGGAGAGATGTATGAGGATTTTACGTAAGTAATAAATAAGGAATTAAATAACATGAAACTGCCTGGTAAGAGTTCCATTTTCTTTAAAAAATTATTTTATTTTTTAATATGAAAAAATCAAAATATAGCAAAGTAAAGAAAATAACACAACACTTATATACTGCTCATTAAGATTCATCTGTTTTCCTTCAGATACCTCTTTTTTTTTTCTTTCCTTTTTTTCTTTTAACAGCTTTATTGAGACATAATTCACATACCATACAGCTCACCCATTTAAGGTATACAGCCTGGTGGTTTTGGTATATTATGGTT
Organism: Ursus arctos; assembly: GCF_023065955.2. Lineage (NCBI taxonomy): Eukaryota > Metazoa > Chordata > Mammalia > Carnivora > Ursidae > Ursus > Ursus arctos. Next base: position 27,979,842 of record NW_026622875.1, read on the forward strand.
TTGGGAGTGTGTGTGTGTGTGTGTGTGTGTGTGTGTTTCCAAGTAAGGTCCATGCTGGGTGTGGAGACCAACACGGGGCTTGAACTCATGACCCTGAGATCAAGACCTAAGCTGAGATTAAGAGTCAGAGGCTTAACCGACTTTGCCACCCAGGAGCCCCTCTTATGTTATTTTTTAATGGTGGTAACAGGGTGATAGGCATTAAGGAGGGCATGTGATGTAATGAGCGCTGGGTGTTACATGCAACTGATGAACCACTAAACTCTACCCCTGAAACTAAACGTACCCTGTATGTTAACTAAATTGAATTTAGGTAAAACATTTTTAAAAAGAAAGAAGACAGTAACTCCCTCTTGGTTCCTCACTTCCTCTCCTTCAGGGGGTGGCCAGTCACCTGTGGTTGGTGTGCTTCAGCTCACCGCCTATCAGTGCACTTTTCTTCCTTCTAATGTCATGTCTTATTTCTTTAGTTTTATTTGTTTTTCTTCTACTGGTGTGGAAGTTACACATTACTAGTTAGCCTTATGTTGAAACATCTAAAAAAATTATTAGAGAGTAAGATTGACTTTTGGGGGGGTGATGCCCAGTTCTATAAATGTGAACACACTGAGAGATTTGTGTGACCACCACAATCAGGGTACAAAACAGTTCCATCACTCCAACACGTCCATCATGCTGTTCCTTTATAGTCACACTCTCCCCAGCCACCGCAACCACTAGCCCATTTCCATCGCTATAGTTTTGTGGCTTTGAGAATAACACAGAAATGGAAACATAGAGCATGTAACATCTTGAGACTGGATTCTTTCCTGGGCCATAGGCCTTTGAAATTCACTGAAGTTGTTGCATATATCGCTAGTTCATTCCTTCTTCTTGCTGAGTGGCATTCCGTTGCACGGATATACCACAGTTTACCTGCTCACCCATTGAAAGAAATTTGAATTGTTTCCGGTTTGTACCAGGTGCAAATAGAGCTGCTATGAATATTTGTGTTTCGGGTTCTTTTTTGTAAATACAAGTTTATGATGTTGAACATCTTTTCATGTGCTTATTTGTCATGCATGTATTCTCTTCAGGAAGGTGTCTGTTCAAGCCTTCTGCCCATTTGGTAATTGGATTATTCGTTTTCTTATTGTTCAATTTGAGAGCTCTTTATAAATTCCGGGTACAGATTCTTTATTGGGCAGAAGATTTGCAAATGTTTTCTCCCAGGCCTTAGCTTATCTTTTATATTCTTTTAACACCATCATTTGCAAAGCAAAAGTTTTTCATTTTGATGAAATACAATTTGTAATTCTTTTATCTTTAATGGATCATGGATTTGGTGCACATTTAAGAACTCTTTGCCTAATTCCAGGTCAGGAAAGTTTTCTCCTATGCATGTGTTTTTTGTTTTCTGGGGTTTTTTTCTTCTTAAGTTTTATAGCTTCCCACTTATATTTAGATCTATGATCCATTTGAGTTAATTTTTTATAAGATTCTTTTTCTTCTTTTTGTATATGGATGTTAAATTATTTTAACATCATTGATCAATAAGACTGTCTTTTGGGGTGCCTGGGTGGCTAAGTCAGTTAAGCATCTGCCTTCAGCTCTGGTCATGATCCCAGGGTCCTGGGATCGAGCTCCACATTGGGTATCCCGCTCCGCTGGGAGCCTGCTTCTCCCTCTCCCTCTGCCTGCCGCTCCCCCTGCTTGTGCTCTCTCTCTCTTTCTCTCTCTCTCTCAAATAAATAAATAAATAAATAAAATCTTAAAAAAAAAAAAAGACTATCTTTTCTCCACTAAATATTTTTTGCACCATTATTAAAAATCAATTGGTCATACTTGTGTGGGTCTTTTTCTAGACTTTCTGTTCTTTTCCATTAGTCTCTGTGTCTGTCCTTTCCCACTATCACACTGTCATGATTCCTGCAACTTTACAGTTAAAACTTAAAATTGGGTACTATGATTCCTCCAGCTTTATACTTCTTTTTCAAAATTGTTTTATCTATTCTTATTCATTTGCCTTCCCACATAAGTTTTATAATCAGCTTGTCTCTATCTAAAAAAAAATGCTTCTGGAATTTTTATTAGAAATGCATTAAATTCATAGATCAATTTGGGGATCCTGGACGTGTTTATCAAGTCTCCCAGTCCATGAACACAGTATGCCTCACCCTTACTCTTACATTTTAACACTGACTTATGACGTAACAAACTCTAAAGCTGATGAATGTCTTTATTCTCTAACAGAACAAAGTATGGATGCTGGGATGTTTTACTGCTCACTGTCCTCTTCCATCTTCCATGTTTTTGTTGTCCCGTACTTTAGTTCTGCCTGTCTTTAACCTCCCCCTAGTAACCATTATTATTATAGTCATTGTTAGTTATAAATAAGCCAGCATTTCTGTGTATTTACCCACAAGTTTACTGGTTTCTTTGCTCACAATTGCTTCTGGCATTTCACCTACACTTGTTGATTTAATTTCCTTTCTCCTGAAATATATTCATTAGCATTACTTGCTGGTGGGCCCATGAATGAGAAAATCTCTAAGTCTGTGTCTGAAAATGTCAGTTTTACCCTTGTCCTTGCATTATGGTTTGGGTGCAAGCAGGATTTTAAATGCATAGTTGTCTCCTCTCAGTGCTTTGAAGGTACCATGCTTCTGTCTCCTGGCTCCTCTTTCGGGTATTGGGACTTCTCCGTCAGTCTCATAGTCTTTCCTTTCTGGGAGTTCTGTTTTTTCTTTCTAGTTGACTTTAAGGTTTTCTCTTGTCTTTGTGGTCTTGCATGTCTACCATATGGTGTCTAAGTAAAAGTTAATTTTTACTTATCTGTTTGGAAGTTCAATGTGCTATTTCTTTTGAAGATTAAGGTTTTTTTTGATTCGGAAAAACTCTCAGCCAGAAATGTCCCCAATATTGCATAGCCCTATTTTCTCCATTCTTTCCTCTAAAAATCCATATAATGTATTACATATAAAAATATATAAAATATATGTAAACTCATATAATATATAATGTATTACATATAATACATTAATGTATACATTACAAAATGTATATAATACATTTTGATGTCTGCCCTCCTCGTCTCTTGTCTTTCATAGTTTCGAATGCTTTATTCATCTAAGTTACCTCCTGGGTGATCCAGGTACGTCTTCCTGCCCACTGAGTCTCCCTCCGGCTCTCTTAATCTGATCCAACTCATACTCTACATTGTACATTTTAATGGCTCTATATATTTTGCTAATTTCTAAAAGTTATTATGTTAGTTTTTCCTATCTCTCTGCCCTATTTTCATGATTTTTGATATTGCCTTATGACTTCTATTTTTACTTTGGTCTCTTCAATTATTTTAAACATATTTATTTTATAGTCTTTTTCAGTTTGCTCCCCTTAGCTAAAGTTTTGGGAATGCTAATCCTCCCATGTTTTGTGTTTGCTTGCTCTTGTTCATGGTGGATTATTTCCTGTATGTTTTATAATGTTTGACTCTGGGATCATTTGTAGTGGGATTTTTTTCCCCTGTAGAAATTTTGTGTGGTCTGGGTTGGGGGAATAGCCTTACAAAGTGGTTTTGCCTTTGCATTCACTCAGCACCCCAGGAACAACACTGCTTTGGGGCTAATTTTATGATAATTTATTGATCTGGGATAAACTTGTACATGTTTTGAAGGACGTAAGACATGACAGTGGTTTTGTGATGAACAGCAATGAGAGGCCCAGTCCACAAATGGTCATCTTTGGCACATCGTATTGGAGTTGAAGATGTCTGAGGATAAATGAGCCACCAAAGGATATGCTAAGGGAATAACTGATTCTGATTCCTGTTTACCTGTTTACTTAAATGTCAGGCTTTTTTTTTTTCTTTTCTTTTTCTTTTTTTTTTTTTTGTCATATCTAGAGGTCAGGTTCAAGAGTTGAATCACTTAGAATGATAAAGGGATACCTTTTTTTTTTTTAAAGACTTTATTTATTTATTTGAGAGAGGGAGAGAGTACACACATGAGCCAGGGGGTGGGGGGCAGAGGGAGAGGGAGAAGCAGACTCCCTACTGAGCAAGGGACCCCATGTGGGGCTCGACACCAGGACCCCAAAATCATGACCTGAGCCAAAGGCAGACGCTCAACCAACTGAGCCACCCAGGTGCCCCGAAGGGACTCCTTTATGGGTTGTGAGACTTCGGGTAGGGAGAGATAGGTGGCTGGAATGGAAAAAGAATGGAGCCCGAGTAGCAGTGTCTAATGATGAAATGGCTGTTGGGTTCTGATCATGAGAATCTTCCCCACCTCTGTGTAAATCACCAGTGAACTTATCTCTTCTCATGACTGCGTTACGGCCTTGTATCTATTTGGACTATGTAGAGACTGAATCCTTCTTCAAGTAGGTCCAGGAGGAAGACAGACCCAAACCTAGGTGTCCTGCCATGCTCTTTCTCCTCCTCAGTCTAGACAAGGGATTTGAGGCCAGCTCTGTAGGAGAGTTGGGTATTGCTGGCCACCCTGCCAGAGAACCCTGTGCCAAGCCCACTCCAGACCCAGGGTCCCTGCACTTCTTCAGCAGCATGAGGACTGGGTTAATGAAGTCAGCAAGGGAGTCTGGGGCACCGGGGCCAGGCTGAGGGGAGGGCACCCTGCCAGGCATCACACACTCTGGGTTGGTGGGTTGGCTGCCCGAAGCCTGGGCCGCATACCAATGGCATTTGCTTCACAGAAAGCAGCCACCACAGAGGGTGGTTAGAGACGGGTGGGCCTCTGAAAGCAATCACTCTGCGCCTTGTTAGGGACAGTCCATTGGCTGGGGTTCAGCCCACCATGGTCCTCCCTGCTCACAGGGAGACACTCTGCCATTCCCTGCTTGACCTCAGTGCTCTTAGCCAAACTCCAGTGAGGGGGAACCGAAGGGGACGGGGACAGGGGCCACAGCTGGCCTCTCAGCCTGCAGGGAGGAACCACAGGCCGGGAGAATAAACTCTTTCATTGTCGTTGCTTGTTTCATCTGTGTAAGTGCTATGTGCAGCCATGAGGCACAGCAGTCTCCCTTGCTCTGGCTGGGGTTGGAGCAGCAGCTGGAAGTGCTCAGAGCTGAGCCACCTTCAGGGCATCTTCCCGGTGTCAGGAGGTGGGAGGAGGACTTTGGCCCAGGAGCCACATCCGTGACATCTCTCTGGGGCTGTGCACTGGATACCAGTGCAGCATGGGTATGCGCTATGCTAATATGTGCAAATGAAAATATCCAGAAGGTCTCACTTCATGGGAACAGTTTGAAACGCAGCTCCTATTTCAAATGTATTCCTATGGGAACTTTAGTTTTGAATTATGCAAGGCGATCAGGAACAAATGAATTTTATTAAATGCACCACCCTGAATGGTGTTCTGGAGTCAGGCAGTCCTTGGGAATGGAGACTCCCTCACAGTGCATCCTCGGGCCACCTCCTCCACAGCTGAGGCTCAGTTTCTCCCTGTATGAAATGGACACTTGCTCACAAGGCTACGAGGGCTGGGAGGATGCTTGCTCAGAATTGAGCCTGTTAAACGTTGGCTTTTATAACTGGCAGTGGTGGGGTAGGGTGCTTGGGTGGCTCAGTCAGTTAAGTGTCTGACTTTGGCTCAAGTATGACCTTGAGGTCCTAGGATGGAGGCCTTCGTTGGGCTCCACGCTCAGTGGGGAGTGTGCTAGTTCCTCTACTCTTCCCCCAGCTCATGCTCAATCACTCTCTCTCTCTCCCTCTCAAATAAATCAATAAAATCTTTGAAAAAAAATTGGCAGTGGTGAGGATAAGATATGTATGATGCTGGGTAAACTAGGGTCCCAAATGAGCAAGCACCCCGCTTCCTGTAGCAAGCTGAGTCTCACAGCTCATGGCTGATGGGCTGGGCATCCTGCGGCATCTGAAGGCAGCTTCGCCCCGGTCCTCACTGTAGGTCTTCTGCTCTGGCCTGGAGCAGGGCTCCTCCCTCAACATAGTCCCTGCTGCATCCTCCATATGTGAGTCCATAGGATTTCTCTCAGCTGAAGCTTGGGCTGCTATTTTGCTGTATTCCCAGACCCTCAGTCGGAGCAGCCTCGTGTGATGGGTGGAGTATGGACTTCAACATTCAAATGCAGCTCAGCCATTTACTTGCCAAGGCTCCTTAAGCAAGCTCCTACTTTACCTTTCTGAACCTCAGTTTCCTTATCTGTAAAATGGGACCCATGATACCTTCACTTTCAGGGTGTTCTGAGGGCAAAATTAACACAAAATAGTATAGGTAAAATGCCCATGTTAGCTGTCCAGCAAATTTTTCTTTGCCTACCCTTGATGTGACATTTGAAATTTGTTACTCATAAGTAATGACCCCCAGACCTGTTATGTCTTGATTGCTGGTTTCCTCCCCTTGGAGCAAAGCTACTCCAGAAATGAACATGGGAAATGAAGAGTAACTATGTATTTTAGGAAAAAAATAAAGAGGGGCTGAACATTGTGGGAATCATGGAGACCTTTAACAGCTAATTGCTAATTTTAAAAAGGCCAGGCAGACATTTATGAATGTTTAGATTTTCTAAATGTCAGAGGGGTCCGGAAATGTGGCCTGGCGCCTTTAGAAAAAAAGACTAGTTACCCAGCCAAGGCTCCAAGACCACTTCTGGAAGGCGCAGAGATGTTTTGGGTAGATGGGAAACAGGCCAACGTGACACCAGTTCCCTCAGGACAGAAGAGAAGGGTCTTCGGAAACCAGTGTCTGGCAGGACTAGGTGTAACCTGTGAAAGCTCCTAAGCCAAGTCCAGAGGGAAGTCGGCCCCAGTGCAGACAATGGATGGACACAAGCAGGGAGCTTCCTGCAAGATAAGAGGTGGGGGTTGGATTGTATTTTTGAAGCAGTCATGAAAAGAAAGGGAAGAGTCACTTTCTAGTCCTTAAGTCATAAAGGTGCCAGCTCAGCCATGCTCATTCGTCCCAAGGGTGTCCCTGGGAAGGAGGGTGGTAAGGAGGCAGAAGGAGGGGAAGCCTCAGGCTCCTGAGTGACTGTGTTTCTTCCTCAGTGGACAACACACAGGGCCTGGAATCAGCTCCCCAAACCCCAGAGCAGAACCCACTCCGCTGAGCTACGGGAGCCCCCGAGGGTCCTGCCACTGAGGGAACTGCTCATGGCCAACAAGCCCAGGGCTGTTCAGTGGTGAACACCCAGCTGTGGTGTGAGATGGGTGTGCTCAGAAGGTGTTCGGCAGCGGGGAGGGGGAAGTGTGAGTGTGTCTCTGGGGTAATTGTGTATACGTGTGTGTGTGAGGGAAGGTATACTGGTGTGGACAGGAAGTGGATATATGTGGAGAAGGGAAGGGTGGGGGTAGGGACCTGTGTAAGGGAAGAAATGTGGGGGAGGCGTGGAGATGGGGATGTATGTGAGAGGGGAAAGTGTGTATGGCAGGGGTTGGTGAGGGTGTGGAGGTGGGGGTGTATCTGGGGGGGAAGGGGAAAGTGTGTGTGTGTTGAGGGGGTTAGTGAGTGGGCAATTGGGGTAGAAGTTGTACAACCTGGCCAGTTGGATCTATTTAATCTGAAAAGGGAAAGAAAACAATAAGGGAGGGGGGGAATCACAAAGCACATGGGGGTGATTAAATCAACTGAGAAAAAAAATAGCCCCAAACAGATGAATATAGCAAAACCTAATGAAATTTGATGTGGAACATTTTTTAATACATAGTGTAGGAAAGAATAGAAACCAATGGGGAGAAATGATAGAAAACGCTAGGCTGTGGTGTTGAACATTTGGGGAAGGCCTGGGAAGGAGCTGGGGCTCCTCAGGTGAACTGGTTGTTTCCATGGCAATAGGACCATGGCCTCTCTAAAGGCCCTGGCAGTCGATATGAGAGTTGTTGACTGTCTGTCAGGCTCTCTTAACATCTGTTTTGTGGGCAAGCTACAATCTCCCCCTTTGGCCAGCCTGGAAATGAGAACCTCTTGTTCTCCGAAGTCTCCAGCTGAGGCCTGAGTAGGGACCTGAGTGTGGCTCCCCCTCCCAGTCAGGCCCCCAAGGCTTGTTTAGTCATTTCCCCTGTTCAGGAATGAGGCTGGCGTGGCAGCTCTGCTTGGGTCTGGTGGGGAGGGGGGCAGTGCTAGGCAAGCAAGCTACATCCTGCAAGTTGTATCCTGCACCCTGCTCCCCTGGGGAGACACTTCTCCAGCATCTCCGGCTGAGTGTATGTCTTGGGCATGGTGAGTGGTTGCAGGGGGTGGTCTCCTCGGGAGAGTCAGCACACAGGGAGGAAAAGAAAGGGTGGTTACTATTCCAGTGGCTCGGGAAAACTGTTAGGGAGTGAGGGATAGCCCCACAGAAACAGTGTGGGCCCCTGTCCCACTGGGGATTATGGTTTAAAGAAACCATTGATCTCTTCTGCAGGAGGCCTGGGGCTCCCTGAGCATCCCTGGAGGACACAGGGAGGAGCTTTCTGCCCTTCTTGCCACACCTGCTAGAGCAGAACCGTTGGCTGTGCCCAGACACCTCCTGTGGCCCAAAGGTTTGAAATGGGAACCACCAGGCACATTTGGGTAGTGTGTCACTCACCAGGAGACAGGAAACCAGCAAGAGACAGGGCAAAGGACTCTTCAGGATTCAGAGCTTGGATTGGCCAACATCAGAAAGGATGTGAGGCTCAGATCTAAAGGGGGAAACAGCACAGAGAAGTCAGGACCACCATGATGGTGTTAGGAGGTGAGGCCTTTGGGAGGTGATTAGGTCACGAGGGTTGTGTCCTCATTAATGGGATCAGAGCCCTTATAAGAGGTCAGAGAGCCGGGGCGCCTGGATGGCTCAGTCATTAAGCGTCTGCCTTCAGCTCAGGGCGTGATCCCAGAGTCCTGGGATCAAGCCCCACATCGGGCTCCCTGCTCAGCGGGAAGCCTGCTTCTCCCTCTCCCACTCCCCCTGCTTGTGTTCCCTCTCTCGTGGGCTGTCTCTCTCTGTCAAATAAATAAATAAAATCTTAAAAAAAAAAAAAAGAGGTCAGAGAGCTCCCTCACTCTCTTTCTGCCTTGTGAGGACATAACAAGAAGTCGGCAATCTGCCACCCAGAAGAGGCTCTCATCAGAACCTATCTGTCCTGGCTCCCTGGTCTCAGACATCCGGCTTCCAGAACTGTGAGAAATAAATTTTTGTTGTTTACAAGCCACCCAGTCTAGGATACTTTGGTATAGCAGTCCAGACCAATTCCATTAGATTCATTTCCTTGGTTGGAGCCCCTCCTTACAGCCTCAGGCCTAATTTTGAGTGTTCAGGTTTTGGACTGTCTTTTTTTTTTTTTCTTTTTATTTTAAATTAACATATAATGTATTATTTGTTTCAGAAGTACAGGTCTATAATTCATCAGTCTTATATAATACCCAGTGCTCATTACACTCATACCCTCCCCAATGTCCATCACCCAGTTATCCCATCCCCCCACCTCCCTCCCCTCCAGCAACACTCAGTTTGTTTCCTGTGATTAAGAGTCTCTTATGGTTTGTCTGTCTTATTAACTATTCCTCTCAGTTTCGTGTCATTCACAAATTTGTCAGCTGTTCCTGCTTTCACCCAAGTCTGTGACAACGGTGTTGAATGGTATACAGTTAGGACCATCTCCTGGGTCGCACTGGCCCATTGATGCCAGCCCTGGGCACGCTTTGAACCAGTTCTCCCCAGAGGACTCCCCAGACACGTGTCCACATCTTGTCTACCAGGATATCATGACAGGCTTTGTCAAAAGGCTTCCTCCAGTCAAGTAACACCATGTTACAACTTCCTGCTGGTCTGTGAGCCCCATTAACAAAGGAAATGAGGTTGGTTTGGCATGACTGGCTCTTGATGAACTCATGTTGGCTCAGCCAATCACTTTTTTTTTTTTTCGAAGAGCTCCTCATCAGCCTGTTGAATAAACCTGTGAAGAATAAGTTCTGCTTCACTCCCAATTGGGGGGTACATATTAAACTCACATCTCTTCCAATATTAATATTAATAAAATGCCAAAATTAAAGTTAAATGGCTTTAAACCACCATCCTTCTCACTCAGGTCTATCTTCCGTCCTTACTATCCACTAAAAAATAGTTTTGATGATGAGCCAAGCGCAGGCAAGGCCTTCTTCCTTGGCCTGGTGGCAGTTCCTTAGGGTGCAGGGGCAAGGGTATGGGTGGGGAAAGCCCCTTGCCAGCAGGGTAACGTCCAGCCTTGTTTCACTGTGCACAGTGGACCTGCCCTCTCACGTCTGGCTCATTGGTCACATGGCCTCCTCAATACAAGTAGGCATTTTCCCCGGGGCCCCCGCTAGTGCCAGGGTGACGCTGTGTGAAGAGGTGATCAGCCTCAGTCTCAGAACTAGTCCTGCAAACTCAGTCTGAGAGCAGAACATAGGAACACTCCTTCTACTCCCTGAGCTCACTCTTTTCTTTCAAAGATATGAACCCTTCCAAGCAGCTCCTTCATTACAGTCCATCCTCTGCTGGTGATCAGCACTGATCTTACTTGTCCCTAGTCTAGACCCAGCCCCCAAGTTCTTAGAAACCTGGGCTTTATCACCTGTCTCCAGGGTTCCACCCTCTCCCTTCTTCATTTAAATTTCTCAAAGTTTCTGGTCTCTTTGGATGAAAATTGATATTATTTGATCACTATGTCCCAGGTTATAATATACCCATTATTTTTAATCCTAATAAGAATATCGCAAGGTAGGTATTATTATATCTTTTTTGGAGATGAAGACATTGAGGTTCGGAGAGGCCCCCAAACCAGTGAGTGGTAGAACCAAGATTTGAACTTGATTTGTCTGGTTTCAAAATATGAATCCCTTTCACTACCCCATGATGTGTCTCAGGCTGTCAAACCTGACTCTTTCAGTTTCTGCTGGTGCAGAAGAATCTGTTCCCCTAGTTTCCCAAAATGAAACTTGGAATGCATATGCCCATAGAAATTATTTTGTAAGTGGAGACTTAGTCTAGTTGGAATAGACCACATATTGTTAGCAGGGCATTATGGAGTAACAAGGCTTTGTGAAGTGCACTGGGAACCCAATCACTTCTGATGTGTGAAAAACCCACTTTGCAAACCGCTTTGAGATCTCAAATCATGTCTGAGTTTGGGACAGTCTGTTCCAGGCCTGCTGGTGGGTGTTGCCAGAGGTTTCGGGAAGAACTGTTGAGTAGCTGAATTTAGGAGGATGAGGAAATAGGTCCTTCAGACTGGAACATTCTGAATGAGGTTCCAGGGGTTTGCTGATAGCCTGAGGGCTTGGCACCTTGGCCATGTTTCCAGAAAACTCTCCAGAAGCACCCCCGAGCCATTTCCTATTATTCTCTTATGGATTGCTTCTGAGGCTTGGGTCTTGCCTCACCTGACCCCACTTACCCACAAACCATGCCCCTTTCTGAGCAGGGAGGTCTATGTGGCTTTCAAGGAACATGACTTGAAGGAAAACTCACTGTCACCCTTCTGTTCCCTGGAAAAACTCTCTTTCTTCTACCAGAATGATGAGCATGACTAGTCAAAGGAAAGCCCCATTGTCGTGGCCTTCCTATGTTGCCTGACCCTTCTAGGGTCCTCTCTCAGACCCAGTTTCAGATCTTTGTGCAGAGACCTCTTCTTATACCCTTGGCAACCCTCCAGCTGGCCTCAGCCTGGCCACACCTGGAATGTGTGCCCTTAAACAATGGAGTGACTAGACCTTGCTCTGTCTCTGTAGGTCCCATTCTGGGGAAGTAGACCTTCCTGTGACAGAGTCCCCTATCTTTCCAAACTGACTGAGGGGTCCAGAAATTAGAACTGAAACTCTCAATTTAAATTGTGGAATGAGTCAGAGGGTTGACTCACGTGCTGCTGGGGTGGTGCTGGGGTAGCTGGAGGAGGAGAGAGGTCCCAGCCTGTTTCTAGTTAGCATTTCACAGCCCTGTGAAAACTGGCACAGCAGACTTCTGGTGTCTTGTGGGAAAAGAATGTGCTCTGATGAACTTGAGCCTTCCAGAAGTCTGCCTCGGGGAAGATGAGAAACAGACTGACATCCCTCTAATGAACAGACTCCCCTCCCTCCCTTCCTTTCTCAGGGCCCTCCAAGGTGGAGGAAAGCGACCTTGGGTGGGCAGGCAGCCTCTGGAGTCTGTGGTGGCTGGAATAGGCAGCCGTTTCTCTGACCTTACCACAGGATTTGACACGGTGGGTAGTTCAGAGCTAGCAACATCAGAAGAGGAGGGTGATATGCTTCCATAGGTCAATGGAGAGTAGCTGGGTACAGGCGTTTGCTGGAATGCTTGAGAAATGGGGAGAGGTGGCTCTGTCTCCTTCACGTGGGCCTGAGCTCCTAAAGGAAGCTGAGAAATCCAGTCCAGGGAGGAGAAGGGTGGAGCGGGACAAAGAAAGCCGAGTCCCCCCACCCACCACCAGTTTTGCCGAGGTCTTCTGACACAAGGTCTTTTCCTCCTCCTTCTTCCACCCCTTGGACTCACCGATGCCTGTCCTCTAGATTTTTAAGAGGAGAGCCTAATGGTCTAAATTCTAGAAGACTCCGCTCTCACCAGAGGAAGCCGGCCATGGCCACCCACTGCCGGAGTCCCAGGCATGAGTTCTTGGGAAGCCCACCCTATGCCTGTCTCTGGCATAAATACCTGTACCCACATCGAGGCAGGGAGCAGCGGGTCCTAGCCACTGCCACACCCTGCTCTTCCTGGCTCGGGGGCTCCCTGCCCCCAGGACAGCCAGCTGCTGCCTCCCCACGGGCAGTGCTCCCTGGCGCAAGAAGCCTGGTCCTCTGCAGGTGGATTTCGCATGAGTCACGGCCTGGGCCCAGGTGGATTTGGCCCCATTCAGGGCTGGCATAAGGAGAAGAGAGTTCATTAAGAGATCTTGAATCGATTTGGCATGCGGAAGAGCCAAAGAGGAACTCCATAGACTTGGAGTTGGGGCCAATTGACTGTATTTTAAAATACACACTTTAAGACAGGGAATGCAACATTCTAAAAGTTAATGATAACACATGACCCCCAGAGGGTTTTGCCTCCTGGACGTTTCATCAGGTGGAATTTTGTGAGGAGTTTTGTGGCACTGGCGTACCCTGCAATGTGCCGTGCGAAGACTGAATAAGCCAGTCAACATTTTTACTATCTTCGATGACCATTACGTGTCTCACAGGAAATAGTGTTGCCAGCCAAGCCAGCAACAGTGTTCTAAGAAATGTGAATGTAGTAAAATAATAAGAATCAGAGAAATCAAGAACTAGAACTCTGAAAAGAAACATTCATTCTCCAGGCCTTCGTTAGTCACGCGCTCTTGCTGCCAGCCTGCCCTTGCGTGTCTCGCACGCATGCCTCTGAGCTGTGCATCCCGGTCCCACACGGCCGCAGAGCCGGCCAGCTCTCCCTGCCCCTCGTGCAATGCACGGCATCACTTATTTTGCCACCAAAATAGCTCTTTATTGGGTCAATTCCACTCCCTACACACGGGCCTTGCAAATTGGTCTTAATGCCTCCCGTGTGTTCGTTGTACTGCTCCCGTCAGGATCTTGACCCTTCTGGGGTTTCCTTAGGACACAATCCATGCCCCTTCCCAGGACCCGCAAGCCCTCCCGGAGTGGCCGTGCCTCACCCTGCTTACACTTGCATGCTGCTTGCACCGCACTGTGTTCGTGCCATGGAGCGCGTCACCCGCATCTCTGAGCCCCTCCACCTTGCTGTTCCTCCATCCTCCTCGACGCTGATCTTTGTCTACCCCTATCGCTTCTTCTTAGCTCAGGGCCACTTTCTCCAGGAATCTTCCCAAACCCTCTCCAAGCTACGTTGGGTTTGGGCTTCTCCCACATGCTCCCTGTCCTCTCCCGACTCAGTATGGATCAGGCTACATTATTATTTACTGTGGGAATATATATATATATATAGAGAGAGAGAGAGAGAGAGAGAGAGAGAGAGAGAGAGAGAGGGGGGTAACATAACATTTACCACTCTATTTTTAAGTGGAGAGTTCAATGGCATTAAGTACAGTCACACTATTGTGAGAGTATCAACACCATCCAGCTCCAGAAGTTTTCATCTTTCCCATCTGAAGCTGTACCCACTAAACACTAACTCCCCATCCCCTCCTGCCCAGCCCCTGATAACCACCATTCTACTTACTGTCTCTATGAATTTGTCTATTCGAGTTTCTTCATGGAAGTGGAATCAGGCACTGTGTGTACTTTTGTGTCTGGCTTATGTCAGTTAGCATAATGCCTTCAGGGTTCCTCCATTTTGTATGTAGCGTGTGTCAGAATTCCCTTTCTTTTTAAGGCTCAGTAATATTCTGTTGTATGTATCTATCACATTTTGTTCATCCGTTCGTTCCTGATGGACATTAGGATTGTTTCCACCTTTTGGCTGTTGCGAATAACCCTGCGATGAAGGCTGGTGTGCAAATATCTGTTAAGTCTTGCTTTAAGTTCTTTTGGGTATATGCCCAGAGGTAGAAATGCTGAATTGCATGGTAGTTGTATTTAAAGTTTTTTGAGAAACTGCATACTATTTTCCGTAGTGGCCACACCATTTTGCATTCCTTCCAGCAATGTACTAGGGCTCTAACTTTTTCCACATCTTACACAAACAGCACTTGACGCTTCCTATGTGTGTTGTTGTTGATAGTAACCATCCTGATGAGTGCGAAGGGATAGCTCATTGTGGTTTGGATTGGAGCAGGCAGGACTGTGGTTGCTTCTTCAGTGAGCTGCGTACCACAGTGGGCTGAAGAGTTTGTAAAGGCAGCGCTTGCGCCTGTCTCTGTCACCTCCTTGTCCCCCACCCCAGCAGAGCGCCTGTCCACAGTCACTCTTGGCCAAAGAACTGACCAACTGAGGATGAATGATATTTGGTCCAGGAGTTTTTTCAGGACTCAGCATCCAAGATTTCCCCCAGTCTGGATGACCCTGACAAGAAGACATCTTGCTGGGGTGCCTAGGTGGCTCAGTCGTTAAGCGTCTGCCTTTGGCTCAGGGCGTGATCCCAGGGTCCTGGGATCGAGCCCCGCATTGGGCTCCCTACTCCGCTGGCAGCCTGCTTCTTCCTCTCCCAGTCCCCCTGCTTGTGTTCCCTCTCTTGCTGGCTGTCTCTCTGTCAAATAAATAAATAAAATCTTTAAAAAAACAAAACAAACATAAAAATTCCTTTGGAAACTTCCTTTAACAAAAAAAAGAAAAAAGAAAAAGAAAAAAAAAAAGAAGACATCTTGTCGTCCCTTGCTGTTCCTGGGACAGGCCTCCTGTTCAATGGGGAGCCCCATAGGCCAGCAGTTTTCAAATGTGTCCTATAAAAACACCAGTGTAGAGGACAGGTTAAGGGTGGGGCCAGGCTGGACAGAGCATATGTGCCTGGGGGAGGGAGAGGGCAATGAGGAGGGCAGACCCTCTCCCACCCCACCATCCAGGGCAGCCTGGGGCAGAGTTGAGCATGAAGGGCAGATCTAGTCCACAGCCTTCATATTTCCTCTCTGTGGGGCTTTGAGGCCCACATAGATCAGGGCTTATATCCTCTCTGGGAGCACCAGAGAATTAAAGGGAATTATGTTAGTGTGAAACGAGCAAACCTGTAGAGCAAGATCAGTGATGTCAGTGGTGTTCATTGACTTGGACAAGGTAGGAGAAGACGGGGTCTTATGGAAGGGAGCCCTCAAGAGCTGTTGAGGCCTTGGAGAGGCCAAGTTAAAAACATCCATGTGGAAGTGACAGTCCAGCCTGGTCTGGTCCCCACAGCCACAGGCCGCATGGTGCTCACGGCATGCTGGGAGTCTCCAGGACGCTCACAGAAGGGTCTCAAGGTACAGCCTGGCTTCTGTGGGTGCAGCCTCAACTCCCCATTTATAATAGGAGGGATTGAGCTAGAAGGTCTCAAGTCCTTTCCAGCTCCCCAAGTTGTAGATTCTTGGTTGCTGCACACATTTGGGAAGGACATTAAATGCCTCTGTGTGACACAGTGGCAGGCTTATCCAGGAATCAGGCTCCAAGGGTCACGACACAGGAGGGACACATCCCAGGTGGGGCTGACACTGTGTTCTGTGAGACAGAATGGCCTTTGTCCTGCTAAAGAAAACCACACCCTAGGGACCCCAAGCTTGAGGCTCAGCACGGGGCACTTCAGGCCAGCAAGCCTGGGTTTTGGTCCTGGATCCCCCTTTTCCATTGGGTGACCCTTTCCTCCAGGAAAGACAGTATTGGCCTCCATGCTCAGCTCCCTGCCTGTACCCATAGAGGACAAAGAATGGATAGCCATGGGTGGAAGATTTCCCTCCCACTGAAGAAGGACTGCTCCCGGAACAGGGAACCCACACTCTGATCTCTGTGTCTGTAGTCACTTCCCAAAGGCCTCAGAGAAAGGGCAGGTTTGGAGGCGAGCTGATGGGACCAGAAGGCTGGGTGGTGACCAGCATGCCCTCTCATTGCAGGGAACAGCAGCCACTTCCAGGCCGAGCTCTGTCAGAAGCACTGGAAGGACCTGCCCCCCAGCAAGTGCCACAGCACCACCCAAGACTCCCGGAAGGAGACCAGTAGCATGTGGGGTCTCATGGTGGTCGCCCAGCTGCTGGCAGGTGTCGGGACGGTGCCCATTCAGCCGTTCGGAATCTCCTATGTGGACGACTTCTCTGAGCCCAACAACTCACCCCTGTATATCTGTGAGTCACAGGCTTGAGGAGGGCTGCAGGGAGGGGGCCCAGTCCTGAAGCAGCACTTGCTCATACTCTGAGGGGCTGAATCGAGGTCGAGCCCTCTTTGCCCCACAACACAGCAGATGAATGCTGAGGTTTGGGGAGCAGACAGATTTGGTTGGAATGCCAGCTCTGTTACCTACCAGCTGTGTGATCCTGGGCAGGTGGCCCAGGGGCTAATAGTGTCCGTGCCCTGGGCAGCTGTGGGATTACGTAAGTAATGTTGGTAACCCCTTAGCCCCACACTGGGCACAGGGGAGCTCCTTTACCAGCTCCTGGAACTGCTGCTGTCCAGTCCTCCGGGCACAGGCCACGGTACCCATGTCTTCCCGAACTGTCCACTTAGGGACAGGATGGCCTCAAGGAAGGATAAGCAAAGCAGATAACAAATGACCATCTGACTGCCCCCATCCTTCCCTTAGAAAAAGCCACACTGAGCATTCTCGAAGCCCACACCCCAAACCAGACAGAGCACCCACCCTGCCTCAGTGGCCCCCCAGCTCCTGCCAGGGGTCCCAGCATGGTACTTGCAGGGAGCTTCACCCACCAGCACACCTGACAGGAATCGTTAAATGCTGGGGAGGCTTTTCGTCCTGGCAAGTGGATCTCTCTGGCAGCTGGCTGGAGGAGAAGCAGCTTGGGTTCTGCACATCTCAGGATCTTGAGTGATTCTGGTCTTGTCTATGGGAAATGCCCACAGTGCGGACTTGTGAGGGCCAGGGGACAAGTGGGGTGACATGTTGGGAATCCCTCAGCCAGGGAGAGAACCTGGGGCTGCCACACCCTCCCCAGTTCCCTCAGCCTCCTCTTCCTCCTCCCCTTCCAGCCATCTTGTTTGCCATCTCTGTGTTTGGACCGGCTTTCGGGTACCTGCTGGGCTCTGTCATGCTGCAGATCTTCGTGGACTATGGCAGAGTGGACACAGGTGAGTGTGTGCAAGGATGCCCATCCCACTACTGCTTCCATGAAGCAGCTTCCCCAAGCTCCAGCCAGGCAGGGCAGAAAACGAAGCTTTAACTCCAGATGCCTGGGTCTGCTCTCTCCCTCATTCATTCACTCCTGCAGAGCATCAGATGGCCAAGAGCAGACCATGCGCCTCTCTGGCACAGGACCCTTTCTGTCCTCGGGAAGTTTGTAGCAAGAAATCTGGAGAGCTGGGGAAGGGCCTCAGCTGTTGCCACCACAGCTGCCCATTTTGGTGGTGGTATTAAAAATAGTTTTATGGTCCTTAGATTCTAAGATGGTCTAATAAGAGCTCTTTTGAGGATAAAAAAGAAGCACTACATAAAATAAACACATGGATTATGATTCGCATCATGTGTAACTCTGTGGGCTCTGGTAGTAAGCAAGCTGCGTCTAATCCTGGTTCCACCTCTCACCGGCTGAGCGATCTTGAGCAAGCATCTCTAGCTTTCTGTGCCTCGGTTTCCTCATCTGTAAAATGGGGCTGATGATAGTAAAATAGAGTCGTTGTAAGGATTAGAACATGTCTGATATACATTAAGAGGTTTACAGGTATGAACTCTTATTCTTCACAAAATGGTATGGACTAAATCCCTGTGTATCTTAGAATGAGGAGGACATATGGTCTATAGACCAGGGCACAAACACGGAGGTAACCACTCATGGAGCCAGCCCCCCCAATGAATCCTGCAAGAGCTCATGGCCTTTGTAAGCTTGTCCTATGCCACCCAGCCTCCCAGAGGGCAGGGAGAGCCAGCACTGTCACAGAGGGGCAGGCAAAGTGCTTTGGAAGCTCTCAGGCAGGAGACAGTGCTCCTGCCTAAAGTGGTCAGGGAGGGCTTTCCAGGCAGCTGACATTTGCATCAAGCCCCATTGGTGGGTGGGATTTCTGCCTTCCAGGTGGAGAAAAATACTTGGACAAAGCCAATAGGTGGAACATATGTGAAGTGTGGGGGTGATACAGAAAGCTCCCACAAGCCAGAAGATGTGGCTAGAAGGCAGGTCTGAGCCAGACTCTCAGGAATAGTACCCCCATCAGTTCCTGGCACACAGATCAGACACTGCCCATTAACCAAAGAATGTGGACAGGCATTAAAGCCACCGTACTGCCAGAGTCCATAGACTCCTGTTCCTGGGGACCATCAGACCACAGTGTCTTCCTTGAAGTGTCACCTGCCTTTACTTCACAGGACAGGGAAAAGGTGGGGGAAGCTTTCTGCCTCAGCGTCAAGCCATCTTTGCCCTTTTACCGGCACTTCCTGAATTGGTTCCTGCCTCTTAGTTACCCAAAGAGACTTTCACCTGAGTCCCAGTACCAGGGACAATGCCCAGCAATACCTGTCATTGCTTGGCTGAGGGCCATTCTGCTACCTTTTCCCTCCTTCCATGGCCACATAGTTTCTTCACAAAGAGAGACACAATGGCAGATTTTCAGATGTGGATGGGAGACATTGCCAGAAGTATCTCCTCTGGAGGCTAAGCAGCCCACACTGATGATGGTTGTTCCCTCAGGCTCCTAAGGATCATGGGGCTTCCTTCCTTAGGGATCATCAGGTTGGGAGGCAGTAGCATTCAGCGGTTAAGAGTGCAGGTTTGGACACCAGAGAGACATGGGCTTAAAATTGACCAATGAAATAATACTTACCAGCCTTGACCTTGGACCAGGGCAAAGCTAATGTCTCTGATCCTCAGTTTTCTGATTGGTTGGAGGTGGGTGGATGCAGCCTCCCTCACTGTTATTCCTATCAGGAGTTGGGAATAAAAGTGAGGCCAAGGCTCTGATTCCTTCTGCCTGGGGATTCTCTGCATCTCAGCCGTATGCTTGGTGGCTGCCATGCTCTGGAGACCCGCTGGCCTGGAGAGGGAATGTTGTCTTGACTCAGATTCTAGCTTATGGCTTACCTTTTCTGCATCACGGGAAGAAAGTCCCCCTGATCAGAGGCTTCTTTCCAGCAACATGAGATCCCACATTTATCCAGAAAACACTGTTCCCTTTGCTTTCTTTGCAGCTGCCGTTAACCTGACCCCCAGAGACCCCCGGTGGATTGGAGCCTGGTGGCTGGGCCTGCTCATCTCCTCAGCCTCCTTGGTTCTTACCTCTTTCCCCTTTTTTTTCTTTCCTCGAACAATGCTCAGGGAAACGGAGGTAAGGTTCTGAGAGCCCATGACTCTGCCTATCAGAGTTCAAGATAGGGAGGTGTGGGGAAAAAATAAACTGAACTGAGAAGGAAATTCTGGGTGAAATCTAAACAAGTTATATGACACAGGACTTCTCAGAGGCTTTGAGAGGTGAGAGTGCTGGTGAATTTCCAAAAGATGGTCTCTCATCAGTGTCCCCTTACCATGTCAGCATCATAGGCATCAGGAGGGAAGCAGTTTGGAAAACACCAAGTTCACAGTTAAGAGCCAGGAAAAAGGAAAAGGTCAAATATATGACCTGGCACGGTTGGCCCATCATGCGTGAACGTGCAGGACTGAGTTGGAAGGAGACCGCTAGAGCTGAAGAGCGGGAGGGTGGGCTGAGAGCGAGCCGGTCGTGAGCAGTTCTGTGTGTCTGCTGGCCCTGTCTGCTGTAAAGAAGTCAGAAGAGGATGGGAATAGAAAACAGAGACAAGAAGTCTGGATGGGGCTTTGATGTTAGGCCTAGGGTCTAAAACTTCTTCCAGTCCCATGAAGTTCTGGGGTGCTGGGTGACTGGGTGACCGTGCAGGTGGCACCATGGCATCTGGGTTGAGGTCAGGGAGACAGGAAGGAGGGACAGCTGGCCATCTGAAAAAGCCTGTGCAGAGATGGGGGATGAGGCTGAGAGCCAGGGCAGTGGTTGCCAGACAGCCAAGGCAAGGGCAGGGAGAGACGTTCTTGGAGAGGGTGCCGAGGACTCAGCAACGGGCAGAGTGGAGGAGAAGGGGGGGGCTGAAGTTAACACCAAGGTTTTGAGCCAGAGCCAGAGCTCAGTGTTTGGCAATGAGGTGTGTGAGATCTAGGCTGAGCTGTGGGAGGAGGGACAGGGGTGGGAGAGCCGCCGCTAGTCTCGGGGAGGAATTTCAGAGGTTGTCAGTGCATCATGGTGGTTTGGGGTCAGGCAAACCTGAGTGTGAGTCCAGATGCTGAGTGATCTTGGGCAAGTTTCCTTATTTCTAAGTTTCCTTTAAAATACTGGAGATAGAGCACTTGTCTCCGAGGAGGCCGTGAGGAGTGTCGATGCGTGTGGAAGGCTGGGCACGGTGCCCGGTGTGGAGTAAGGACTCAGTGCATGGGAGCTTCCGGGCCTGGTGGTGTGTTCTCCTGGGGAGCCCTGGTGGCGTCAGAGCTTGGGAGCCTGGCATGCTTTGTGTAGGGGTTCAAATTTGCAGCTGACAAGTTCACAAGAGGTAGGCAAGCTCACTGAGGTGGTATGAGTAGAAAGTGTGGGCCAGGGGCCAGGATGGAGCCTTGAGCAGGACTCAACTTTGCACCCAGAAGAAAGCAGGGACTCTATAGAGGAGATAGAAAGAAAGAGCTGGAAGCAGAGGTCATTCTAGACCAGTGTACCCCAGAAGCCTGCAGCCCCTGGAATCTGAGGATGGGGAGGAAGTGTTGCCATGACAGACAGACAAGGGGTGAGATCTGATTGGACACATTTTGGCATCCATCAAGGGAAAGTTAGATATGAATAACATGCCCAGAGGAGTCTCAGGAGGCATTGGCCTGGATGTATGCTGGCAGACACAGCACTGGGCTCACTGACAGGCAGGTGGCATTTGGTTCAAGAGAGCATTCTCTGGGCGCCCTCCCACACACACCCGAGGCATCTCAGTGCTGCCCGTCTCTGAGCCACTGAGACGAGGAGGAGCAAGGGGCAAGGGCCCAGGAAAGGGTCACTACAGGGAGCCTGGGCCTTTCACATTCATCCTCTTTGCTGCCTGCAGAGGTCTCCTGCCATAGTGGATGAGGCAAGGAAGATGGACGAGGTCAAGACAAGAAGCTCCCTGGTGGATTTCATTAAACGTAACTAACTGACCCACCAAAGCCCCAGGGTGGGGAGGGGGAGCTGGCTTCAGGTGGGGTTCAGGGGGTACCCCACCCCATGTGGTGTGGTGTGTGGTAAGGGGCAGTAAGAGCAGGTGGTCCCACCTCACAGGAGGGGTTCTGCCAGGGGTCCTGGTGACTGCTTCTATGCAAGTTCCAGGAGACTCAGATTTAAGCAGAGACAGCCCTGCCTCCGTGGTCCGGCCCCCGTGTTCTCTCCCCTCCTTTCACATGGAGGTGGCTGTCATGTGAGGATGTTCCCAGTGTTAGCTCTATTTCTATCCAGCCTTCGCCCTACATCTTCTAGGCATGTCCTCACTTTACTTAGCCCGTGAGCATGTTGAGTGGGAGTCGAGCAGCTGTGTGCCCCTGGCCACTGAACATCTTGGTGCTTCAGATCTGCCCTGAGGGAGAAAGGAGGGCTGCCTGGAGGAGGAGGAAGGGCAGGGACTAGTCCCAAGGTACCCCTGTGATGACTGCCATCAGGGCCCGGCCCCTGACAGCCGTCTGTTTGCAGGCTTTCCCCGCATCTTCCTGAGGCTGCTGATGAACCCACTCTTCATGCTGGTGGTCCTGGCCCAGTGCACCTTCTCCTCTGTCATTGCTGGCCTCTCCACATTCCTCAACAAGTTCCTGGAGAAGCAGTATGGCGCCTCTGCAGCCTATGCCAACTTCCTCATTGGTGAGTCTGGAGGGTGAGGGCGCTGCAGGAGCTGGGGGGCCCTGCCTGAGGGAGCAGCTGGGCCCTCCTCCGCCCATCCAGGGATGGGCGAGGCCAGACCGGACACAGACAAGAGCCAGAGGAGACTGGCCCAGAGGAAAGAATTTTAAGGACATTTTTCCTGGTTACCAATCTAGAATGTTCTTGGCAGATTTCTGGGGCCCCTATCATTCCAGGCAGGGGTGGGTGGAGGCTAGGGTCTGCCTTCCTCCCCGTCAGAGGGGCTGGAAGCCTGACAGCCTCCCAAAGGCTCTGACATCATCAGGGGCAACAGAGGAAAGAAAGAAGGTAGAATTTGGTGTTAGGCAAAATGCCTCATGGTTTTTTTTCCCTTCTTCACCAAGGACTTGAATACATTCACTTGGGTAAGGAATATGTGGCCCAGTGATTCTCCACCCTGGCTGCACTTTTGGATCCCCTGGACGACTTAAAAAAAAAAAAAAATACAGACACCCAGGCTCCATGCTCAGTCAATGAAAGCAGAATCTCTGGGTGGGGCCCAGCATTGGTATTTTGTGCAGCTGAGACTGAGAAGCACTGATGTGGTCCCACCAAGTACCAAAGTGAACTACTGAGCCCAGTCCACAGGTGATTCTGTCCATATGGATGTGGCAAGGTGGTCAGGGCCTTGGTTCTGACCTCATCCTTTTAGCCTTCAGTCACCAGCTAGCACATCAGACAGGGGCACCACTGTGTGACCCATGAGGTCACAGTGAGAATGCAATGAGGGGCCAGGTAATGAAAGGTGCTTAATAAATGCACCTTCAACCCACTCCCTCTGGCTACAAGGACTCCACTTGTTTCTTTATTCTTTGCACAAGCAGGGCAATCTGATAAGTCAGGATAACTCTGTAGATGTGCCTGGCAAACAGTAAGCACTCAATTAATGTCAGCTATTAGCACTGCAATTGAATGTATCAAATGTTCCTTCAAGTAGCCATGCCCCCTTGTCCATGGTTCAGCTCAGCGTCCATGCCCTGCCCCCACTCCCAGTCCTGTGCACCCAGACCAGCTTCTCTTTATCTGTAGGTGCTGTGAACCTTCCTGCCGCAGCCTTGGGGATGCTGTTTGGAGGAATCCTCATGAAACGTTTTGTTTTCTCTCTGCAAACCATTCCCCGCGTGGCTGCCACCATCATCACCATCTCCATGGTCCTCTGCGCCCCTCTCTTCTTCATGGGATGCTCCACCCCCACTGTAGCCGAGGTCTATCCCCCCAGGTAATGGGAACGAGAGGTGAGAAGATCCCCTTTGCTGAGGCCAGAGCCTGGATCTAGCTGCCATACGCCTTCCTCTTTGCTTCCTCAACTCCCTTCTCTCCTTTTTACTTTTTGATCTAATCTCTTACATGGCAGCTTAGAAAATGAGGTCTTGAATCATATGCTCAATGATGAGAAGAAATTGGAGGGTCCTAGTGGGCCACCAGCAATCAGGGTCAGGGCTCTGTTTTTTAAGAAGCACCAAAAACTAATTAGTTTGGTTTCAGGATGAATGTGTAGGGCCGTGAGCCTCAGGAACCAGGAAATAAGCTATGTTTAGCATCAGCTCTGTGCCGGCTACAATTACAAAGTCTCCTTGAGCTGCTGGAGAAAGATGAGAGAAGGGGCTTGAAAAGATCTGGGAAAGAACAATGGAAGTGATGGCAGACTCAAAAAACTAGGGCAGGTGAGGAAGAGGGCAGGTAAAGTACACCTGTCAGTTTGCATAAGGCAACCGGGTCCCGAGTTTTAAGACTGGCTTCATGTTCGGGAAGAGCTTTAGAGGCCCATGAGCGGAGGGTGCTGAACAAGGAGCATTTATTTTTTCCTGGGTGCCCCTTCCAACCACCTCTTCTTTTGCCTAATGAGGTTGTAAAGTTTGGAGAAACTGTGTCTTTCAGCCTTGGTGTTTTCTCTTTTTCTTTGAAATATTGTCTTTTGTCTTTGACAGGTGAAGGAGAGAAGGGGTACGAGGGAGGGGAGGGTTGCTTGGGGCAGAACCCCCCACCCAGTTTGTGTTCTGCTGCAGGCTGGCTGTGGATTGAGAGAAGCCGAGAAGAAAGACATTGAGCCTTTGGGTGGTTCTCACTAGGAGCTTTTTTTTTTTTTTTTTTTTTTTTTTTAAGATGTATTTATTTAGGGTCGCCTGGGTGGCTCAGTCAGTTAAGCATCTGCCTTCGGCTCAGGTCATGATCCCATCGTCTTGGAATTGAGCCCCATGTCTGGCTCCCTGCTCAGCGGGGAGTCTGCTTCTCCCTCTGCCCCTCCCCTTGCTTATGCTTTCTCTCTCTCTCAAATAAATAAATAAAATCTTTTTTAAAAATTTAAAAATAAAAAAAAAAGATTTATTTATTTATTTATTTATTTGAGAGAAAATGAGCAAGGGGAAGGGGAGAGGGAAAGAGAAACTCCAGCAGACTCCCTGCTGAGCACAGAGCCTAACGCAGGGCTGGATCCCAAGACCCTGAGATCACGACCTGAGCTGAAGGCATGAGTCAGACGCCTAACTGACTGAGCCACCCAGGCGCGCCCCCCGCGGAGAGTTTTTAGCACAGGGCTTTGTCATCAGACTGGGGTGAGTTCTGGCACAGTGCTTTTGTAGTTGGCGAAAGTTACTTTTCTAATCTTCAGTTTTTCTCATCACGAAAGGAATGTGATTCATTGTAGAGTTGTCGTGATGGCAGCATGAAAAGCCTTGGGCACTGTGCCTGGCACGTAAGAGATACCCCATTAATGTTAACTATCAGCAGTGTAATTGTAGCAGAGCCCCAGTCTGTGATTTGTCAGCCTATCCCAACCCCCTTTCCCCCCAGAGAACGATCATGAATGTCAGATGAGGAGGATGGTGGGAATGGTGAGATCAGCTGGTAAAACCCCCTGGATTGTAGCGCGGGGGCGGGCACAGTGACCAGGGGCCCGAGCCCGGGTGGAGGAGGAGAGAAGGGAAATACTGCCTGTGACTTTGCTGTGGCATCTGCCGTCTCTTTCATCAGAGTCCTGGTTGGTTGGTGGGTCAGTTGGTGGGTGGGTTATCTTGATGCCCTTCTGCAGTGTGGGGTTTGCTGACCAAGTCTTTCTGGCCAGCAGTTGCTGGTGCCATGGGCACTGAGTCAACTCACCACTGGCTCCAATAGGCATAATTCAGATCCCAGGGTGGCGCTGGCCCAAGACAAACGGAGACACACAGGCACACTAACCAGCCGGGGATCTCATGCTGGGCTGGCGTGGGGAGGTTTCTCTTTGGTCTTGCTTTGTTTGATTCCCCGTTTCCTGTTTTGCTGGCAGGACATCAAGTTCTATACATCTGCAGCCTCTTGCCTGCCGCAGGCACTGCTCATGCCCAGACGCCATCTTCCACCCAGTGTGTGGGGACAATGGGGTAGAGTACCTCTCGCCGTGCCATGCCGGCTGCAGCAACGTCAACTTCAGCTCCATGGCCTCCAAGCAGCTGGTAAGGGCAGGAGAAGCCCCGTGGGGGTCTCTGCGCTCAGCGCCTGCCCTCGCACGCTGCTCCTCGGCTCCAGGATGGGCAGAATGCCACCCATGCCACGCTCGTTCCCAGCCTCCTGGCCTCTGGGCCACACCCACCCTCTCTCCACCTCCCCTTCCCTAAGGTCATGACCAGATGCCTACAGCCCAAAGGCAATTAAAGATTGGCTGATGTTCAAAAAAATTCACATTTCTGAGGCCCAAAAGTGCTCAGAGCAGAAATGAACCAAAGCAATCCTTCAGCTGAGGCCTTAGAATCTCATCCTGACGATCCTAAGGGGCATCTCTGGGTCCTGCATCCTGCCTGTGTGGGAAGCCACAAGGACAGGCCCAGAGAAATTGGGCAGAGGGTCTTCTGTGATCTGAACCCTGACGGTTAGAGCGGGAAGTGTGATCTAGGGCATTTGGTTGAACCCCTCAGCCCTGACATGTAGCTGTACAACCGGCCTGAAGTCATGCAGCTATTTAGGGGCAGATGTGGGACTAGAACCCAAGACTTTGCCTCAGTCTGGGGTACATCTCTTCAAGGTCATGTATCTCCTGGCCACCAGCCTTCTACTTGTGTAGCCCATGTTCACTGGGCCCACGAGGTGAGGTTCTACTAGCCCTCTGAGGGCTATGGCTCCTGGCTTCTAGGGTCAGCCAGCAGCAAACCAAGTCAAGACATCTGTTCAGTTATTCAACAAATACTTAGTGAACAGCCAGCACAGCCACGGGTGTTGAGGACTCAGTGGGAACCCATCAGACAAGGTCCCTGCTCTCGTCGAGTTTGCATTCCATCAAATAAATGTACAAGGTAGTTTTAGAATGTAACCCATGCCACGGAGAGATTTAATGACTAGGTTTCTTGTTCCTGGGGGCCTCCCTGAGGAGGTGACATTAGAACTGAACAACCAGAAGAAGAAAGCCCTAGGAAGTCCTGGAAGTGAAGAATTCCAGGGAAGAGAACAGCAAGTGCAAGTCTCAAGGGCATGACTGAGCCGGGCCCAGGAGGAAGCAGAGAAGGCCAGGGTTAGCGCTGAGAAGCATGTCACACCCAGGCCAAGGCTGGGCAGGTGGGGCTAGGAGTTGGATGTGCCTTCTCCTGAGAGCAATGGGAAGTCCGTGCAGCTCTGCTAAGGGTGCCCTAAGGAGAAGAATGTGCCTCATTCCCTTAAGCCCATGTGGAGGGCATGGACAAGGCTAGCCTCCACTTAGCATCCTCCTCTGAGAGCACAGGGCAAGACCGCTCCTACAGCCACCTCTGTTGGCAGAGGGAGGCCAAAGAGCGCAAATAAGATGGTCTCTCCATTGTCTTCCAGTCGGAGGAGTCTGGTGGCTTCTGTGGTTTTCTTATCTTTATTTACTTACCTCTGATTCATCTACTTCCAGAAATCATCCTGACAGGTTTCCAACAACACCACAAATCCCTTAGCATCATATCAAGAAAAGACACATAATATAAATTATAAGGGGGAAAAAATCTGTGTTAAAAAATGCAGACTAAGGGAAATAACAGCCATATTGTATATAACTTATTTCTGAGCTTCCCGGCAGCCAAAATAAAGAGGGTGCATAGTTCCTGCTGTCTGCCAGAAGGAAGCATATTAGCTCATTTGTTCCAGTCCTAGCCTTGTAACTGCTGTGAGATTTAAATGGTCACAGGTTAGTCCATCAGATGCTATGAGAAGTAGGGTGAAGACCACCTGACATGGACAGTAGCCCCCAAGGCCAGTTGTACAAGAGTGCTGAACCATATGAACTTGCAGACTGGAGCTACGGACCTCTTCCCTGGGTCCTTCACGGACAGGAGGCGTTCCCCTCAGGAAGCTCTGGCAAAGGCCTGACAGGTGAAGAGCTCAGTGGATTCCCCTGGGTTCCCTCTGCTGTCTCCTCCTGTCTTTACTCTTCTTACCTTCCCTGCAAGAAGCACACAGACAGCAAAAACAAGCACACACAAAACCACTGCTGCTGGGCCCAGGGCACCTGGCCCTGAAGAGAACCCTCCCAGCCCTGGTCCCACACCGGGTGGCCTAGCCTGGCACTGGGATCCCGCATGTCCTGCTGTGGGTGGAACTGCGGGAGGGACCCAGCCCATGCTCCATGACCAGTTTTGGTGAAGATGGTTTTGATGGCCCAAACAGTGGTCAGAGGTTGTATCTGTGGGGCACCTTGAAAACCTCACCAGGTCTGCTCTCTAGCCTCCACACGCAGCATCGCCCAGCTCCCCAAACCTGAGGGACTCTGGCTGGATCTGGTACTGGTGTTTGAAGTGTGTGGCAATGCGATGATGATGACAGCAGATCTTCCCCTCCCACCCCTTTCCAGACGTATCTGAACTGCAGCTGTGTGACCGGGGCGTCCTCTTCAGCCAAGACGGGATCGTGCCCCATCCCCTGTGCCCACTTCCTGCTGCCGGCCATCTTCCTCATCTCCTTCGTGGCCCTCATTGCCTGCATCTCTCACAACCCGCTCTACATGATGGTTCTGCGGTGAGTGCGCCTCTCCGTCCCCCACGATGCCCCGCTTCTGCCTCTCCTCCTTTCCTGCCACTGAGAGACCACATCCCCGGGAGGGCAGAGCCATGAATGGCTGAGCCTCCAGGAAGCCAGGCTGCCTAGCTCCACACTGTGGAAATGCTTGAAGATTCACTTAGGTTTAAATCCTTAAAGAACTAAGAGGAAGAGAATTCAGTTAAATGTACAAAATCAAGGGGACAAATGTGGAAAGTTCCAGAGATAGAATGAGGGCTTTGAGAAAGGATGAAAATAAGAAAAGCCCAGTGTGCTAGGAGCCAGGACCAAGTTCTCAGGTCAGAAGGGAGAGGCTGGCCAAGGTGGGAGGGGAGAGCAGAGGTGTCCCATTACAGTGGCGGTGGAATGCCTCTGAGGTTTTGAGAGGGAATTGACCCTTCCTTCACCTCACCCTCTGCCAAAGAGAAAACAACATTTCAACCAAGTTCACCTAACCCACCCCTGCCCGCCTCTTTCCTGTCCTCACCCCCCTTGAGAGCAGAGAGGGAAAAACACAGGATCTGGATGCCCAGTGCTAGGGTCAAAGGCCCAGCTCTGCCATACACTGGCTGGATGTCCTGGGATGTTGCCAACCTCACTGAGTCTCAGTTTCCTCATTTATGAAAGGAAGTTAATGATATTGACCACAAAGGACTGGTGTCAGGATTACCTGATAAATTGCTTTGTAAATATAAGGTGCTCTATATATTGGTTAATTATCACTGTTAACCAAATTCTAAGAATTATTAATAGCTAGCTAGGTGCCAAGGAGCTATTTTCCCCCAAAAGACTAGGAGATGAAGAACAGAAGCAGCCACCTGTCAGGGCCTGGTATTTTGCCCTATTGACAAGTTAGCTTGCAAACTACCAAGCTCCCGTTTTTGTTACTGTTTCAAGTATGCTGGCAGGTCAGGCCTAGAGACTGAACCATAAGACTCCTGGTTCAAAGACAAAGGACTGTTACTCACAGGTGCATGCAAAGAGCAGGAACCTTGCGTCATTTATCCTTGTGCCCCACATCCCACGGAGCGACCTGAAGTACCAAGGTGTATTCTTCACATGTAGTGAGCTTCTGTCACAGTGAGGAACACTGAGAGCCGCCACCGACATAGACCAAGCCTGCTCTTGGTCTAGGGTAAGCTTTTACCCCATGCCTTCACGTTGCTCATTGCAACCACAACACTGAGAAATGGCCCAGGAGAAGAGCAGTCAGCACCTTGTGTTCTTAGCATATTCCACAGGAACGTGTGGGGATGCTCAGAGCCACAGCGTACTGCCCCCGCCAACACCATCAGCACCCTCTTTCTACCACTCCCCACCTGGTGCATTCCAAGCACTGCCGCTTTCCTCGAAGGCCCTTGAGTGGGGTTACCTCTTGCACCAGGGCCAGATGGGCCAGGGTGGACCCTCTAACCCTGAGGAATATCCGTGGGTGGCTGTGATGAGGAGAGGGAACGGGATCAGGAAATTTCACAGCGAAGTTCCTGAGCAGCAGGTAAGGGGAAGTCCCTGTCAGTCCGCCTCCCAGAGGATTCCATCGAGCCCCAGGGCCAGGGAAGCTGCGGCGGAGGAGCATCACTTCAACCACGGGGTGGGCTTCCCTAGAAAACCTCTCCCTTCTAAGTCTGCTCAGGGGCTGGAGCAAAGCTAGAGGTTACAGGATCCCAAAATCATTTAAAGACAAATCAGAATGGATACTAGTGTGAAGGTGAGGCTTAAAGATGACCTTGCAGGCGACCCAAGTATTATTTGTACCCTGGCCCCAACCAGGCATGGAAATACAGGCTGGGAGGGAAGGTTCACCAGAGACGTGGAAGCAGAGAGTGGTCCAAACGTGAGTTAGTTCACAGCCGACGAGGGCAGACACCAGAAGGGGCTCAAGCTGTCCATCAGAAGCCAAACTAGGGTGCCCAAGTCCCGTTCAGTCCAGAATCTAGGGGTGTCTGCCCAGGGACAATGACCAGGACATTTATGAATTTGGGCCATGGGAGGGACCTGTGGGCATAAAGAGAGCATCCATTAGATTGAGATTTGAGGCACTTTCCATTGGGGGGGGGTCCCAAGTGGGTGCCTCAAGCCTGTGAGTATTGCTTTCACTGGGCTATCCTTCAGAAGACCTGGAAGAGGGTCCCTTTCCACTTTGCCAGCAGGACCGCGGGGCTAGAACAAAGTGTGTGCGGAGACCTGGATATTCCCTCAGCGCTCCCTTCCCTGATGGCCCCTCTGCCCCAAATGCCCTTCCCCCACAGCCACCCACCCAGGAGTGTGGGTGTTCAGAACGTGAGAAGCCTGGTGCCTCTGTAAGCCACCTTCTAGCTCCCCACCTGTGGCTGGGGTGTCCTCTCTCTCTGCCCCCTGCCCAGCTGGGATGGCAGGGCCTGGCAATACCACCACCAGATAGCTTCCCCATCTCTCTCTGAATCTCCTTTCTCAGCCAAATGCTTGTCCTCTCTTGAGGGAAGAAGGGTAGGGGCAAGCCCAGCTATAGCATTTGTAGGACCCAGTGCAAAATGAAAATTGGAGGCTCCTCGTTCCAAAATTATTAAGAGTCTCAAGACAGCCACAGCAGAGCATTAAACAAACCCGGGGCGTTTCTGAGGGCAGGGCCCCGGGAGGCTGCACAGGCCACACGCCCACGGAGCTGGCCCCAGGTGAAGGATTCTTTTAGTTGCACACAGGGGCCTTAATTACACTTTCATCAGGGCTGTCTTTATTGCTATTCACACTCTGTGGGAGCTGTTCAGACCTGCCACTGTGAACACACCCTTCCCCATCCTTCTCTCCATTCCCAGCCTCTTCTGCCCTCTGCCTCTTGAAGGGGGCACGGGCAGCCCTGAAAATCACAGAGACCAGAGGTTCTCAAATTTGAGTGTGCAGCAGAATCTCCTGGAGGTCCTCCTAAAGCACGGATGGCTGGACCCCACCCCCAGTGACCTGATTCTTAGGTTTAAGATAGGGCTAGAGAATCCGCATTTCTAACGAGTTCCTGGGGATGGGCATGCATGCTGCCGGCCCAGCGATCATGCTTTGGGAACCGCCGATGCAAACAACAGGAGCACTCCAGCCAGCCAGGTGGTTGTGAGGCCACTCGAGGGTGGGTTCTGGCATGCTCTGAGGCTGGCTGCCCCTGACTGAGTCAAGGCACAGCCCCGAGTCCTCTGGCTGCTGACTCCCTACTTTCCTTTTCAGTGTGGTGAACCAGGAGGAAAAGTCATTTGCCATTGGGGTGCAGTTCCTGCTGATGCGCCTGCTGGGTGAGTGTCTGAGATGCCCCCTTCCTTCCTGAGGGCGGCGCCAGGGCATCGGAGGGCTGTGAGGTGCAGGGTGGGGCTGAGGGAAGCCCTGTCTCATCTCTGCTGTAAGGAGAGGCCGTACATCATCAGCACATCAGCAAAGGCCAAGACCCTATATGGGCGGTTTCCCCGTTACTTGAGGTTAGGAAAGATTCCATCTATGGCATTAATTCCAAACAAAACTATGTAAGAAAAATGAAAAGTGGACACAGCTGAGAATACCTAATAAAGAATTGGAGGCAGGTATTTTTTTCATCTCTCTCCAAGAACTGGCTGTAGGAACAAAACCCTGCATTCCTCTCCCAGCCAGAACAGCAGCTGAGCCCAGCCCTGGCTTCCCTCGCACACTCACTCCTCTTGCCTCTGTTCAGCAAATGTTTCTCCGTGCGGGGACCTCTGCCGGCAAGCCTGGCCTATGCTCGCTCAAGCGGCCCAGAGCCCACGGAGAAACGGAGCCCTGTGCAAATGATCAGTAATGGCCCCCAGGAGGGCCAGCTGCCCTCAGGGAGTGGGGAACACCCAGCCCTCCCTGGGGGCATGGGCTGGGGGATGGGACATGCGTGCCCCTCGCCTGCCCTTTCCCAGAGGCTTATGCTGGACCGTTCCTTCTTGACCCATCTGGGCAGTAATATGCAGGCCCTCGCAGTGCCGGGTAAGGCAAGTAAAGGGACTGCATTCAACTGAGTATTGATTAAGGACCCAGTGGGTGCACGCGGCTGCAGGGAGTATGGCAGCTGCGGTGGCGGGACTTGCTGACCGCCAATGCTGAAATCCCTGCAGAGCCCACTGTGCCTTGTTATCCAGAAGCCAGGCTGCACTTGGCCCTCCAGCGGCTTCCATTATCGTTCTGGGCTGGGTCGGTGATGTCCCTCTGGGGCCTGCTGAGCATGAACCTTTGCAGGGCCCTCTCCCACAAAGGCTGGGTGAGGAGTGCAGATGATGAGGACCAAACCAGCCTTTTCCATGGGATTTCTCAGTGTCCAGCCACCTGCTGCCCTCGTCCCAGGACTGCCCCTGGAGAGCCCGCTGCTCAGGCCTGTGTTACCAGCATGGAGGATGCAGGGCAGCGGGGTCTACCCTGTCCTGGTGGCAGAGGCACTGCTGTCATCACAGCTCCTTCTTATCACGCGTAACTCATGCGTAGCTTGCTCTGAGACCTCTGCTGGGAAGGAAGCCCAGCGCAGGCAGCGGCCAGGACGGACTCTGAAGAGCTTCTCCCAGCCACCTGGAAAACAACCACTGTCCCACCGCTCATGGCACCTGCTGCCTTTGTTTTGTCACTTGAGCTCAGACAACTCGACACGGGATCACAGTTAGAAAATCCGGGCCGGAGGCATTCCATTCATCCCCAAGAACGCAATCGCACTGTGGGGTAGAAAGAAGGACTTCACATGGATAAAACCCAGCAAGTTTAAAATTACCCACTGGGACTTGGCTGAAAATGTTTCTGGACTTCGTTTCTATTTAGGGTAGCATCCTTGGTGGACAATCCCTGTGGCAGTTTCCATCCCCTGCTTATCTGGAGACTTGGAAGCGAGCAGGGTCTGAGTAGAGAGGTTCTCAAAGGTTCCCACTTATGGGTGGAACCACAGGCAGACCTCCTCCTTCTTTCCTCCTGAAGCAGCTGCTCACGGGGCCCTCAACAGAGTCAGCGAGGCTGTTCTGAGCATAGTGGTTCAGGCTGTGGATCCCGGACGAATCCCTCCCCAGTCCCGTGACTGTCTAGAACTGTAGCTAACAATACAGGGGTCATTCCGAATATTTAACAGCAGGAAGGCATAGCCTCTGCTGGATCAGGTCTCACCAGTCAGCTGTGGGGAAGTTCAGGGGCCTGGGGTAGAGGCTTTGAGCAGCCAGGGTGTCGGGGGTCTTCTGGGGGAGTTGTCTAAGCCAGCTGGGCAGCCTGGGAAGAGCATGGGCTTTGAGGAAACGAGGGTTCAAAGGCTAGCTCTGACCCTCTTGGCTATGCAAGCATGAGCTGGCCATGCCCACCTTCCTCCTCCTTAGAATGAGGGCACCCACCCACCTCCAGGCCCTGTGAGGATGTGAGGACTCGATGCCCTGAGGAGACCCCTGCCACATGGTGGAGGTCAGCATATCTCCACTTGAGGCCAATCCAGTGTGAGCATCATGTCGTCTCTCTGAGCTGGCCGCTAGGTGACCTCTGTGACTCACTGCCCTGAAAGGATGGCTCAGGTCTCTTTTCTCTTCCAAGCCTCTGGTGAAAGAGGAGTTCAGGCTTCACAGAAAGTGATTTGGCTTTCTAAAGTCACTGTGGTTCCCAGGGGTGGGGCGGAACCATGCAGGGGCACTAGGGGGAGGGGCTCGCTCCCCACCTTGCCGGGCACCCCTGCCTGCAGCTCCATGTAACCTGGACTCTCTGAACTCTCTTCCCGCTGACGCCAGCCTGGCTGCCATCTCCAGCCCTGTACGGCCTCACCATCGACTACTCCTGCATCAGATGGGGCTCGCAGTGCTCCGGGAGACGTGGGGCCTGTGCCTACTATGACAACGATGCTCTCCGAGACAGGTGAGGGCCCCGCGTGCCACTGTGGTCCAGGATGGGGGGTGTCAGGCGCCAGGCCAGAGCAGAGGGCAGCCATCCTCTGCAGTGCCCCTTGTGGGGGCTGCCGGGCCCCCAAGGGACAGGCCCAGACGGGTGCTGCCATGGACAGGGAGCAGGGGTCACTGGTGACAGAGAGCCATCCATGTGATGGAGTGTGCGCGTGCGCATGTGTGCTTGCATGCTACTGGGAGCTGGGCCCCAGTCCACAGTCCCTCAGGAAAAGCAACAGCAGAAAGAAGTTTGTCAAAGGGGAAGGGGCTGGCTGGAGTCTGAGGCAAGGCCATGGCTGTGGAATGATGCCAGGCCAGCTCCCACTGCTCAGAGAGAGGTGGCCCCATCGTGGCTCATGGTAGCAGTCAAGGGCAGGTGGGCCTAACCTGCCTCTGCGAGTCCAAGTCCCGCTGCAGCTTCACTAGTTCTGCACCCCTTCCAGCCACCTCACCTGCTGCCATCATCACATAGACCAGAAGCCATGGGGAGAGTGGGCTTGAGGGGGCCGACCAGGGTCTGGAAGCCGTGCGGGAGTGGCAGAGAAGGCTGGGAGAGGGCTGCACCAAGATGGCAGAAGCAGGTACCCCTCTCCTCCTGGCTATGCTGGGAGGACTGGACCCTCCCGACTGGCTGGGGCTGCAGCGTTGCCTCTGGCCCTGGGGGAGTCACCCGTGCAGGGATGAGGACCTTTGCATTGGGAGTCTCATGCCGACTGGGACGTGGTCCCCACCTGGGTGGTAATGGATCCTTACCTGAGTAGTGACGCATATTCCCTGGGCCACTGTGAAAGTGATGCCGCTCTTCCTGATGGCCCCGGCCCAGGACACGGGCCACAGAGGCTCCCCGCCCCCTCACTGGTGCCGTCTCCTCCTGCCCCACAGGTACCTGGGCCTGCAAGTGGGCTACAAGGCACTGGGTGCGCTGCTGCTCCTGTTCATCAGCTGGCGGGTGAAGAAGAGCAAGGAGTACAACGTGCAGGAGAAGGCTGCGGGCCTCATCTGACCCTTGACCCTCGGCCCAGCCACTGCCCTGCTCCGGAAAGTGGACCCTGCCCCTCCACACCTGCCTGTATTTACTAATGTTGACACATCATTTCTGTTTTGTTTTTAAATAAGAGAAAACCCCAGTCACCATTTGCCCTCCCCGCATCCCCCCACACCCGCCCCAGGATTCCTTAGGTCCACGGTGTACCTGGGCTAGATGGGCACTGAGCTGGAGGGCCAGGTCTTCCCCGGCTCCTTGGGAGGCACCCCTGTGTGCCTAGGCTCTCCTCAGTGCTGGATCCCCCAGCAAGGATGCCCACTGAGGCAGCCCCTGCCCCCCGCGCCAGCCTTGTGGGTGGGGTTGGTTTCCTAAGTGGAGAGAGCAAAGCGTTATCTTCCCAGGGGGAAAAGGGAGAGGGCTGGATTATGATGAATGGCCAGAGGCAGGCTAGGGGAAGGAGAGCCTGGCTGTAGCTCCCCTTATGTCTTGGTTCAGCATCAGCACAGAACCCAGGAGGGACTGCCTCCTTCCCCTCAGATTTTTGCTTCCTGCCTCAAAAGGCCATTTTGGAAGCTGCCATGTTGGGAAGTATGGCCACCTGGTCCCCTCTCAGTTACCCCACACTCAGGCACCAGAGCAGAGACCAAGACACCCCGAGGGTGGGTCATCCAGATGCTGTTCTTGTTAACTCTAGATCCTTCTGTGCTAAGAAAGCCACACCATGGTGAAGACCTGAGGAGGGTCATGAAGAGGTCAGTAGCCCAACCTCCCACACCCTCTATGTGAGGACAAGACTGCTCAACTCAGAGTGATGGGAAGACCCTCCCCAAGTTTCCTTGGGGCAGATGAGGTGGCCACACATGGGCTTCCCTGTCTGGACCTCACCCTGTGTGCCAAAGAGTAAAGACAGGCAGTCCAAGATGTCAGCAGAGCAAGCAATGAAGCTGGGGGTCAGGGGGCTGGTTCAGGGGCTGCCAAGCTGGATGGTGAGCCCACGAATTAGAGGCCAGGGTGGTCGGCTTCCCTGGCTCCAGACACGCCTGTGCTCATCAACGTGTTCTCAGCCTCTCCTCGCTGCCCC
Organism: Ursus arctos; assembly: GCF_023065955.2. Classification (NCBI taxonomy): domain Eukaryota; kingdom Metazoa; phylum Chordata; class Mammalia; order Carnivora; family Ursidae; genus Ursus; species Ursus arctos. Next base: position 28,016,043 of record NW_026622875.1, read on the forward strand.
TCCGGGGGCCTGGGTTGAGCGACCCCGCTGCTGTGTGGTAAAGGTTCAGAGTTAGACGTCCACAAAGGAGGCCTTTCATCAGCAAGTATTATATTTATTACAGACCAGCTTTGTGCAAGGCAGTGCTAGTACATGGCTCTCCAGCAGGCTTTCCTAGGATCTCCGCTCACATGCCGCCATCTACGCTGGGCCTTCTCCCAGAGTGTGCTCAGTGGGCGGCAGCAGGGGAAGCACACACACCCAGAGACTGTCAGCAGGATCTTGACCATCCATGTCCCACCCGATGGCCCCTGCACCTGGCCCTTGGCCAGATAGAGACCTGGCTCGCCATATCCTCTGGAGCAGCTGGGAACTGGTTATTGCCATACACGGCTCTCTTGAATGCCACTCCTCTTGGAAGAACCCTCCAGAAGCATACCAAAAGCCACCTCTGGAAAGGGCTCATGTGGTGGTAAGCCAAAAAATGTATGCCAGTGGCCAAACTACCACGAGACTGAAGTCTTTGTGAAAGCCACTGCCACATGAGGCCTCTTTTCCAAAGATCTCACTCAGGAAGGGAGGCTCCATGCATCCTCAGGGGCCAGTTCCAGCATTTAAGATGGTTCTGCTTGGAGAATGATTCCCTGCAACTAATCCTGGTCCTTCTCTCTGTGATTTAACCACATTCTGAAGGCACTGCCTTCAGCTGAGCTCACGGACAATGAACACCAACCTGCAGATTCTGGAAGATTGGTTGCCCTCCCAAGCCTTTATTCTATTATGATATTGCTATTAATATATTATAATTTTGCTATTGATGTAACTTGGTCATGAATTTGTACTGTCATCTGTGTCTGTCAGAGAGCCAAGAGAACCTGCCTTTTCTGGCCAGAGGTGGTGCCCGTGCCACAACCACAGGGGCGCATGGCCACAGGGATGGGAGGTACCGCTGCTCTCCACGCATCAGCCTGGTACAGAGCAGGCAGCCAGTGCTTCTTGTTCCTTCAGTGAAGTTCTGCAGATAACCGTCCAAGGCCCACGGGGCTGGGCTTTCAGAAAGTCTGATCCCTGCCTTGAGTTTACATCCGTAAGTGGAGTGGAGTGCCAGTAGCTAAGTCTGTGATACAAATCACATCATAATCGCCATCAGTCACTTGGTCACAGTGATACTACAACGCCCCACAGCAAATCTTCTCCTGATGGCCGGCAGAAAATATAATGGTGTCACTTTCATTTCACTTCCAGAGCAAACACTTCGAAAGCTGAGCAAACTTCCTTGAGTGCTGGACACTCATAGAGGATGTGGTTAAAATACAGGTTCCCAACCCCTCCAGCCAGCCCCTGAGTCTATGGGAGAGGCACCTGTCACTGGCCCCTCCTGTGAGGCCAATGTGGGTGGTCCCTAAACCCTGGTGGTAGGTCATCAGTGCAGCAGAACTTCGGGGACACCCACTTGTGCTTAGGCCACTGAGAACTTTATAGACTCTGTAGGCCTTTGGTAAGTAAAAGACGACCAGGGATGGGGGGCCTGTTAATCTGATTTCCTGGGTGGCTGCAGTGAGAAGCTAGTGGGCATGAAGAACAGAGCTCACTGTACTGTGTTAAATTCATGCCACGTACTGAAAGTGGGACTCTCACTCTCCCAGCTTGAGTGTGCAAAAAATGTCACAATTATTCTCTAAATCAGTTACATTTGATTTCTAACTGTCATCCTGCTGGCTGGCTGGAAAGTTAGCATCGACCGTCCTTGGGTGTGGCCCCCAAAGGCATCCACAGTCCCTTGGGTCCTGCCAGCATGAGTCTTCGGTCCCTTCCCAGGCAGAGGCTCCCTACTTGCCCTGCTGCCCCCTGAGCCTGGAAACCGTGCAGAGGCCAGATGCAGGGTGAGGCCCTCTCCCTGCCCAGCCCTAGGAAGCCCACCCTATGTTCCACTCCCTCTGCCAGCATAATCCAGCCCCTCAAGGGCTGAACAAAAAAAGCCAGGAAAGAAGGATCTGTAGGAAATTTTCACCTCATCCTTCCTGGAACTTCTTAGCTCGGGGGGGGTGGGGTGGGAAATGCAGTGAAAATCAAATACCATATCTCCATGAATGACCCTTTGGCCAAAGCGCTCCGGGGTGATCCTCACCATAGCCCCATGAGGGAGGCCAGGCTGGTCCGAAGGCCCCATTTGAAGATGAGGAATCTGAGATTGAGGAAATCGTTGTGGCCCACTTCACCCAAATGACACCTGGCTGGGTCTGGACTTACACCAGGCTGTCCTGATCTTTCTCCTCCAGACTCAGCTGCAGCCCCAGTCTCCCTACTGAGATATTCTGAAATAGGGGGAGGCCCCTCTATTTGCGCTGAACGTCACTGGCCCACGGAGGGAGGTGGCGGAATCTACTGAGGGCTATGTAATGTGGAATGGAGGTGGGGAGGACCAGGTACGACGTCATTTACCCCTCCTTCTATTCAAGTAGCAAGAACATTACACGTGCTCATTACACAGGGCCGGTTTCGCCCCACAGCACCATGAGTTCAAGGAGAGTTGTTGAGAAAATGGACAAAGGGGAAAAGGCTTTCAGGAGAAAAGGCCCTGAGGTAGCTGCACATAGACAGACCTTCAAGGGGACACCCCCACCTGGTGACGGGTTAGCAGATTCTCGTTTAGGAAACAAAGCCACGTTGTGGTCTCCACTCGCAGAGGTGGAGAGATACGGCTAAGCTGGGGGCTGAATCCGTCTGTCTCAGATTGTTATTAAAATATCATATTACATGTTCCCGAAGTGATGAGATTGGCAGGGGCTCTGTGTGTGTGCGAGAGAGAGAGACAGACAGACAGAGAAACCCTGCAAATCACCCCAGCTTGCTGAAGCCCCTGCCCGCCCCCCCCAGGCACCTGCCCACCTTGCATCTTGTTGTCAATAACAGTGACTAAAATGCATGGGGATCTTGCCGCCAGCCTCGCTGGCTGCTCTGATTGGAATTCAGGCAGGACAGGCAGGGCAGGCTGTGTAACCGCCCCCGACTGTCACGTGACACAACGGCGCTCTCATCTTGTTCACTGGACGTCTACTGTGGGTCTGGGTGGCTCTCCAGGACAGGGGCTCAGCAATGCAGTCTGCTCAGATGCCGAGGTCCCTCCGTTTCATAACATGCTACAGGAACTGACGAGGCAGGGCCAGAAAGCCCTCAGAGGTCTCGCACTGGTAAGTCAAGGTGCCGGCCCCGAGGTGACACGCTCCACCTCTCCTCACAGCCTGTTGGCCAGGACGTGCGTGTCCCTGGCCAACTGCCACAGGGGTGGGGCGAGATAACCCTGTGAGCTAAGAAGAAACAGAGAGCAGGTACAGACAGTGCTAGAATCCTCTATGACCGGGGGCGAGCCTGGGGCACGTGGGTGCTCTTGGACACTTAAGCCAGTTTTGTGAAGCTGTTGGGGAGGGGGAAATGTTTTCCAAAGCATCCATGCTGGCTCTGAAAGCTGGTGAGATGATTTCTAGGCAAGGCCCAGCCCACAGGCAGTTTGCAGAGGGGTGGGGAGGTGGGGAAGGAAACAGAGGAGGCGGAGCTGGGGTAGGGTCCGGGAAGGTTCTCTTGAGATGGGAGAGATTTGCTGGGGAGGCTCAGAAACCAAAGAGAAGTACGGCTGTCTGAGTGACCCTGGAAAGGAAGAGGGGATGAGCCGATTTGCTCTGGAGGAAACTTACCCCGAGCTCCACCAGCCCTGGAAGGCCAGTATGGCTAATGCTATCCTCAGAAGGGAGAAAATGAGGCCCCTTCTAGCTGTCACTTGTGCCTCCATTTATTCATTTAGTACCTGGTGAAGATGAGAAGCAGAGATGACAAACACATGGTCCCTAGCCTTCAGGGCCATATTAGGAGCCAGAATAAGACCTTAACGGAGAGCAGAGTTCAAGTACTATGAGCTCATTTGGTCAGAGAAGGGGGTTGATCCTGGTCTTGGAGGATGGACTGGATCTCAAGAGACTCCAAGGTGCAAAGACATTCCAGGCAAAGGGAAGGAAGCAGGAAAACCTGGGCAAGCTCTGAGAAATCATGGACACAGGACCCAAGAAGGAGATCAGACATAAATCCTGGAGAGGCAGTTGGATCCAGGATCAGAGGCTCCTGGAGGGTCTTCAGGGCTAGCTTACACCAGGCTGTGAGTGGAGAGGCCAGCCTGGTCCCCGCTCCTGGGTCAGGGCCTGGGAGAAGGGCCTCAGAGCCCCAGCCAACCAATGCCAGGAAGGTGCTCCTAGTTCAGGGTCTCCTCTTGGAATCTACACTGGACCGGGGCTCCTAAGTGGGCCATGCTATACCCTCAGGGGGCTGCCTTTCTGTACTCCCAGCACACACTATCCCTGCCCCCACACACTCACAAGCAGCCCCCATCTCGTGTGCTTGAAGGAGACACCCGTTTGCAGCCTCCCTCTTGGCCAATGTTCCAGGCTTGCCCCAGCCGAGTGTGGGGTGGGAGCTGCTCCATCCCCATCCTTTCCCTCCCACCTCCTCTCTCTGACCATCTGGGCCCTGCAGCCCCAGCCTTGGAGCTGCGCAGTAGAGAGGCCCAGTCTCAGGGCCAAATAAAGCAACTAATTTAAGTCCCCCAGTCCCGCCAACCCCTTTCACTTTACTCTGCGGTCCGTCAGTGTGAGATACAAGAGGTATCCCCTTTTACGGACACCAAATCCATAAAAGTGACCTCAGCTGTCCCAGATAGGGACCAACATTTGTTTAAACATTGGTCCTCATTACACCTCACTACCCCTAGTTTACAGAAGAGAAACAGGGATGGCTGGATGAGACAGAAGCTCTCCCTTTGGGCCCACACTGGTTAAGGACCCAGGCCGATTTCATACTGTTTCTGTCTGGCTCCTTGACGCAAGCAGGCTCTCCAGACACAGATTTCAGAAGGGCTCTTGAAGCACAGAGTTTCAACAGCTCAGGTGTGTTGAGCGCTCAGACACGGTCCCAAGTGCTTTAGACAGGTGTGCACCTTGAATCATCACTGCAGCCCTGTAAGATGCAGTCGTCATGCCATTTCACAGACGAGCAGCCGGAGGCACGGCGCACTGTGGTCTCGGCTGCTTTTCTCTCCTTTGCAGTGAGGTGGCGCGCGCCGGGACGGCGGGCGCTGCGGTCTGCGGACAGAGGCGCCCCGCCAGGGCCGCGAGAGCCAACCGAGTGGCGGTCGGCCACCAGAGGGCGCGCGCGTCCCTGGGCCCGGGCCCTACCAGGGGCCGCGAGGAGGCACCACGCCCCGCGGACCCAAGGGGCGGGCGGCCAGGCGGGCTCCGAGCCGCGAAGGGGCACTCTGCCGGGGTTCCGGCCGCGCAGCTGCCCCGCCCCGGCGCCCTTGGTCCTGCCGCCCTCCTCACGCCCACCGCACGCCCGCACCGCCTGCACTGGCCACCCCAGAGTGGCCTGGGGTCTGGGCACCTGCTCAGAGGTCATAGCCTTGAGGAGACGTCACTCTTCCGCTACGCGACAAAGCACCATGTAGTCTGTTTATCTGTATTTTCTGCACGAATGTGTAGTGAACACGTTAAAGAACAAGGAAAGCAAAGGAAAAGATGCCGGGAAGCACCAAAAGGCGCACAGTGCTTCCCGACGGTCTCTGACCTGTTGTGAGCAGAGGGGCCACTCAGCCCACAATATGGGGTCCTCACAGCCTCTCCACAGCGTCGCCCTCTGGGCACCACCATTCCGTGGCTGCAGGGGGTTCAGGTCCCTCTGACCCCTCTTTCCGCCAGTTCCCAGAGCACCTCCTAGGGCCTGGCCCTGAAACAGGAGGGGGCATCAGAGGGAAAGCTGTGTCTGTGTCCTGGGCATCTCCACTTGGGTAGTGTGCAATTGCCCATCCTGTGAAATCAGGCATCCAGCAAGTACTGGGCACCAGACCTGTGGCATGAACAAGACAAACAGAACCCTTCCCTCCTTGGAATTTACAATTTGGGAAGCAAGATAGACATAACTGAGAAGGCACATAAATTGCATATGGCAATTGCTAATAATCTATTACAGGTGCAGCAGTGCCATGAAGAAGTGCAGACAGACAGATGGATACCTGCATCGGAATGCAGGGGGAAGAGCAGGTATGTGGTGCCACCACAAAGCTAGGAGAGGCCAGTTCCCCAGCAGATTGGGGGGGGGGGAGTAGAGGTGGGGAATTCCAGCTGAATCTTCAAGGCTGGGGCAAGTTTGTCCTGCAGGGCCTCAGAATGGGGGTGTTCTGGGCAGAGGGGGCTGCAGGAGGGAAGGCTCAGAGGTGAGAAAGCTTGGGTATGTTTGCCAGCAAAGCTTGGGCAGGTAGTGCATGGTTACAAGTTGCCAGAGTGTAATGGGGGGTCGTTGTACCACACACACCTCCTTTAGCAACTGGATGCTGCCTGTGGGTAATGGGAAGGCACTGATGGCTTTTTAACAGAGGCAAGATTGCACCCAGGTTTCTGGGTTTAATAAAAGGCTGCTGGGGCTGCAGGTGTACTTGGGAAAGGGAGCCTGGCTGGCAAAGGTGGGTTCTACGGAAGGAGGCCTCCTCCTTGTCATTATGGCTGCTGGGGGAACCGGCGCTGGAAAAGATCAGAGCTGGGATGCTCCAGTGGGTCCAGAGCTGAGGGAAGGGCCAGTGAGCAGCAGAGCACCCCAGGCCCCCACGACTCCCAGAGCCAGGCTCTGTGCCGTTGGAGCTGATCCCGGTGCCAGAATGCACCTTGTTAGAAAGCAGACATTGGGAACGGATCGTGTCTGGGTTCTGGCTCTCCCACCGCACTTCATTGCTCTCCAGCCTTCTGCTGATCAGACTGAGTGCTTGCAGACAGTAGGAAATAAGCCGAGAGAGCTTAGGAACTAGGGCGGTACGAGGGAAGGCTTCCGTGGTTGTAGCTATGTTCTGCTTCTGGAATTCATGGTATGGTCCGTGGTTTGGGGAGAATTGACTGAGCTTTATGTACTTCTGTGTCTCCTAGTTTGCAGAATAAAGTGCCAACATGTCACGCATGTATCTCAGTCGGGCACCGTGATAGCCGCACCATCACCCCGGGGCGGGGGGCAGAGAATTGTCCTTAAAGTAAAACTCACACTTTGGATTTGATTTTCCCAAGGTTGGTTTAATTAGTGGTTCTGAATAAATTTTCGTATTTAGTAAATAGTATTTAGTAAGTACGAAAATTTACTCAGTACTTAAAATTTAGTAAATTTTAGATTTACACATGGTTTTATTGTACAGTAACATTTTACAATCTTTTTAAGTAAATGGTTTTTGTATTAAAATGCCCTCAAATGGAAAGTCTTTCCCATTATAAAACTTTTACCAATTTACTTTTACATTTATGATTTTTTTAACGAGGGCCAATATTACCATGTTGCAAGGCACCACCTGCCCTGCGATTTATTTGAAACAGAGATGGCTTTGAGCCAAAAGTCTGATTTTTTTTTAACTTAATAAAATAAAGAAAAGAAGTGACTTTTTTATTCCCACTTTCTCAGTCTGCGCTGTCTGATAAGGCAGAAAACAAATTATGCGAGAAAAAATAGGATTATCAGTTTTAACATTCAGCATAAATTGTAATAACGTTTTAATCTTTATTGTTTGAAATTCATCTGGAACGTCAAATGTTATAATTAATAGCGTTCTACCCCAAAATATCTGCATATATTTGTTCTCTCTTGTCAGAGCACAATATTTACTTGTTAAATGGAAGCTTAATTATTAATAGTTTAATTTTATACCCACAAGCTACCTATTTCAAGAGCAAAGTTTTTGGGTTTTTTTTATAAAGTCTGTTCTCTACCCATGAATTTTTAAAACTCATTTAATATGCTTACACACATCTTAGAGTTTTAAAATCACACTCTTTCACTTGGCTTTCTATACGATTGCAAAGATGGGCCCCCTAGGGCTACAGGGACGCATGGGAGATAGGGGGAAAGAACGAAATGTTCATCAAGCCTTTGGTCGTTAAGACAATGAGTCAGGAATCCACGAATCACTGTACTGTTTACCTGAATACCCCTGGAATATTAGTCCACATCTCTGGGTGGATAACCTCATGTGGCCGTGATTCACGTGTGCTGAGTGAGAATCCCTAGAGACACATCCTCCTGTCGCCTCCCACTTCACTGTGCCCGTGGGGAGCATCTTTCACACTTAAACAATGGAACGGAGGTACTCAACCCGGGGCAGAAGGGCCTCTCAACCCACACGACTTAGTCAAGTATGGAGATTTTCTGGGGTGCAAAGCAGAAGGTGCCATCCAGAGAGGGGGCTACACATCCTGACACATACACAGCAAGCACCTCCTTTTTGTTCTGGCTCCTAAATTGTGGGCCCTATTGTTGAAATGTGAATGATGCTCCATGCAAATGCCCTGGGCACAGTTAGGAAAACGAAAGAGACAACGTGGTGGGAACGGACTCCCGCTGAAACAAATTGGAGCTGGAAGCACAAAAGCGCTCAACTGGCCAACTGCGGATCAGTACACCCCCCCTTCTGCCTCCTGTCCTTCCCAAGGGTCCAAAACAGCAAACACGCAAGCCAGCCAGCACGGGGGTCTTCTCTGACTGAGGCTTCATCCTCTAGCTGCAGAGAGGCCTCACGAAGGGAGGCCTGAGGAAAGCCGGAACCTCTGCCTTGGCCTGGGACAGCGAGGGAAACCTCCCTGGTGGGGGATTCACAATTCAGATCGGAGGACGGTCACGCATTCCCAGCTTTGAGAGGCAAACCTGAATTTCTACAGTGTGAGGACAGAGAAACTTTTCTAGCTTTCTTAATCGTACCGCCTATGGTTGGCTGAATGTTGGCCCCCAAAGATGTGTCCGTGCCCCAGTTCCCTGGAACCTGGGAATGTTACTTGACATGGCGAAGACTTTGCAGATGTCATTTAAGGATCTTAAAATGGGGAGATGATCCTGGATGATCTGGTGGACCCCGGATGCGATCACACGAGTCTGTATAAGAGGGAGGCAGGTCACATACAGAAGAGAAGGCAATGGGGAGAAGCAAGGAACGATTCTCCCCTAGAATCTCCAGAGACAGCACAGCCCTACTGACGTCTTCATGTCAACCCAGTGATCCTACCTTCAGACTTCTGGCCTCTAGAACTGTAAGAATAAATTTCTGTCCTCCTCTGTTGCTCAGCACGAAGTCTTACTGAAGTGATCATTTGTTACGGCCGCCGTAGGAAGCCAGCATACCCCCTCCCAGCCAGAACCCTAAATTCTCCTTGTGACCACATTTCTAAAATTTTGGTCCTCAACCCAATTGGCTGGTGGGCTGGCATTTCCTTTCTATATGTGATTAAGTGATGATACAGCAAAATCAGCCCCTTCTAGCTGTGAGCTGGCAGGGAAGTGTACCCTCCACATCCCATGAGATAAAGCTCCATGCTGGGGAGGCCAGGCATCCTGTCCCTCTGATCGTTGACTCCATAACTGGCATAAAAGAGACTCTATGTGGGATGACTGGGTGGCTCAGTCCGTTAAGCGTCTGCCTTCAGCTCAGGTCATGATCCCCGGGTCCTGGGATCGAGTTTCACATTGGGCTCCTTGCTTAGTGGGGAGCCAGCTTCTCCCTCTGCTGTGCTCTCTCTCTCTGACAAATAAATAAATAAAATCTTTTTAAAAAAAGAGAGAGACTCTCTGTTTTATTTTAGAATAAATATGCTACAAATTCTTGCCTAAATATTTTTAAGGAAGAAATCTTACCTTTAATTTTGTATTCTCCAGAGATTCTCCTTAGTTTATAATCTCTTGGATTAATTATAAACGAGGTCAGAGGGGACATAGTCAAGGATTACTTGTCCAGTGGTTGTGAGCAAATCAATTTCCTACCACAAATATAGTTTGCAACTCTAGGCGAACATTCATAAGTTTTTATAACAAGCATCTTGATAACTACTTTTCTCTACCAAACATACAAAAAAAAAAATAACACTTTTCTCTACCAAACATACAAAATAAAACAAGCATTGCAGTTTCTAAGGCCTTGAGAGGAGAGGTTACAGTCTAAAGAAAATTAACAGTAATTCTAGAGGTAGACTGCAGAAGATTACAGTGCACTCCTGCAAATAAACTACTTAAGGTAATGATGATAGGATTAGAATAAGCAGATAATTTTTAAAAAATTTTCTCTTTTATATGAAAGAAAACCAGCATGAGCTTGGTAAAAAGAATGCATACTTATTATAAATTATTCAAGCAGCACATGGAGGTTAAAAAAGTTCAAATGCCACTGTTCATAAATAATTAGCATTTACATTAGGAGGATCTTTTCCTGTGTGTGTTCCAGAAAGGCTAAATAGATACACTGAAAGGTTTTGATAAATATGTGATTATTTTATGTATGCTATTGGTAATGTTATTACATTTAACTTCATTTATATTTAAATCTGGAAGAAATAGAAAGGAATCTAAAAGATTATATCTAACTCTAATTACTATGGTTAATAATATCTAATATATACAATTATCACATAATTAGATATGACATAATAATCATATGTATTAGATATATTAGATACTAGATTTTTTTACTAGATATATCTTTTAGATATTAGATATATTTTTCTTAGTTATATAAGATATCTTTTAAAGATCTTTTTATAATCACAAAAAGAGATTTGGGGTAAAAACTCTTTGAAACTAGAGTAATTGTTTTTACATTCTATACTTCAATTTAGGCAACATCCTTTGACTCCCTGATATGAAAAATGAGGACATCAGATCCAGAGCCTTCCTTTCCTCTCCCCCACATCTTCACATATTGTGCTATTAATATTTTTACATAAATAACATTTATATTTTAGTTCATAACTGTAATTCATAAAATGTTTCATAGTTAAATGTTTCCAAATCTTACCACAACTTCTCTACTCCTAAAATCTTCATTTTGACTTATAGAAATTTAACTTCAAATAAGATCTTTATCCCCTCTCAGCTAGTGATACTTATTTCTCGAATATTTTTATTTTCAAAAATACTTATTTTCAATAATATTTCCTCTTAAAATTTTTTACTCTAACTTACGCCTTATATTTTCTTGACCATTTAAATTTTTCCCAAGGCTTAAAGAAATTAAAAGCTTTTACCCCATGTCACACAGCTAGTGTGCAAGGTCAGGATGCAAATGCAGGGCTAATTCCAACGCTCACCCTGTTGTCATCTATCCGTTATCCACTGCTCCCATTCAGTTATACACTTGCTCATTATCCCTCACTCCTCACCCATGTAGCCCTGTATCTATCTATCTGTTAACCTCCATTCATCCTTCAGACATCCATTTACCTACTTCTTCATTATTTCACTCACACACATGATGCAAACTTACATACACACATAGCCATTCATCTATCCAGACATTCCACCTAGTCCGTCTGTCTGTCAACCCATCATCCTTCCATTCACCTATCTACCCATTTATCTACATTAATTTACTCCAATATCCATCCATCCACCTATACATGGATACATAGATACATGCACTCATCCCGACGTTCATCTATTCACACTCACCCATAAAGCCACCCTTTCACAAATCAGTGCTTTTCATCTCCCATGGATCCTTTTATCCTTTCTATTAATGCATCTGCTCATCCAACCAGTTTATCTATTTATCCAGTCACCGCTAACTCTGAAAACCAGAACTTTCATAGAATAGGGAGTTGTCTCCTAAGAGTCTCTCCTGTTCTTGTTCCATTTCCCAGCCATCAAGAGAAAACCACAGCATTCCACAAGCACAATAAGGAGGTCTGTGAGCCCCTAACTGTCTCTCACAGAAAATTCTTGCAATAGAGACTGTGGGTCTTATGGTATCCTATTAAACATGGAGTCCTTCAGTAATCTCCCCAATAATTGAACCTTCTAATGTTCATACAGTAATGAATCCTCTCTTTATTGAAGAGTCATCAGCGAAGATTACAACCTCAGACCTTAAGGCAGAAGTTTTGCCCGTATTTGGAATCTTTTAGACCTCCTTTATCATTGACCTGATATTTTTATTACAGTTACCACCTTCCATCAATCCACCCACTGCTGAGCTCCCTGGCCATCCACATGTACTCACTGGATGTGACTTGCCCATCTACACCTAGTTTAACTTCACTTTGCCCACGGCCAGGGTAGGTGAAGCAGCCTGGACGCACCACTCCAGGGGACCCCAGGAAGCACTTACTGGAAGAGAAGTTCAATTTCTCAGTCAGATGAGTGATTTACAGCTAGAACGATTGGATTGAGGCTATTCGTGACAAAGACAAGTCAAAACAAATCAAGAGAAAAGAGTAGAGAAATAGAAATAAAAATAAATTCTAAAGGCTCTCTTGCAGAGTATTTTGAAAAGTAGAGATAAGGAAACTATAATCAAACTTTGAGTAGAAAAAGAAAAGGAGCACAAGGAAGAAGGAGGAAGAAGAGGGCATTGATGATGGTGACAATGAGTTCCCAGAGGAGGAGGGAGAAGAAAGAGAGATGGTAGTGCCCTACGACCTAGAGAACAAGCCTTGGCTTCTGGTGGCCTCCAAAACGATCAGTGATAAAGAAATGACAGAGATGAGACAGAGAAATGAATATGAGAACCGTGACTGGTTGCTGGGGAAAGTAAAGCTGGGGTGAGCTCATGTGAAAAGGTGACAGCAGTCTCAGGTGGGGACGGCAGGTAGAGAGATGGGGAGAAAGCCTGTGGAGGAGGGACTCTCCGTTCTGTTCATTCCTCTCTCCCATATTTCCCAGGAAAGATGACTGGTCGCCTCTGCCACTGGAAGAAAGAAATCAGTGGGAATAATTTGGCTGCTCAGGAATGCTAGAGTAATATCAGAGCCGTGCCCGAGTTGAGATTCTGATAGAAACTCATGCAGGCTGACCAGATACCCAGGCATATACGCTTCTGTCCCAGTCTCCTCAAAACCCTCATGGATGGCAGATGACTATTTCAAGAGTAGCGAATGATCTCCTTGTGAATGGTGGTTGACTGTTCTAAAGGTCTTGTCTTCTCTCAGTGCTGCTTTTTTCAAATAATTTAAAGAGGAATCCCTGACTAGAGAAATTTCTCTGTGAAATGAAAGCAAAAGGGATGTTGAGTAGCAACTCTGGAGTACCTGAGGCTCTCCGTCCTAGGGCTCATCCCCACTCCCTCCTTCATACTCACTGGAGGGACAAAAGCAGACCTCTGTTGTATCCCTCCCCATTAGCCGACTGGGCAGCTGATAACCACAAGAGAAACATGAGCTCGCAAGCCAGAGCCAGTAGAGACCCGAGGCGTAAAACCTCTATAAAAGATATACAACAAACTGAACAGAATGCAGACCACAGACAGATCAACCGCGTGAGATAAGTATAAAAAATATAACAAAGATATTCAAAGATATAAGAGAGAATATTGGTAAAATTAAGAAGGAACAAGAAGGGGAGACTGGGTGGTGCAGTTAGTTAAGTGTCTGACTCTTGGTTTCAGCTCAGCTCGTGATCTCAGGGATCGAGCCCCTCATCGGACTCCATGCTCAGTGGGAAGTCTGCTTCTCCCTCTGCCTCTGCCCCTCCCCACGGCTCATGCTCTCTCTCTCTCTCTCAAATAAATAAGTAAAAAACCTTAAAAAAAAGGAACAGGAAGAACAAGAAATGATAAAAGAAGACAAACCTGTGCCTCTTCTGATAGAAGAATAGGAAATTCATTCGGGACAGCAAGAGAAATGGGCACAGTTTTTTAAAACATACTTAAAGATAATGGAGAGAGAACGAAGTAGTAAAGAAGTGGCAGGGGATCTTGGAGATCTTGGAGAAAATGGGAACCCAGAAAAGCATGCTCGACATGTGGACTATTTCTCCCCTGGGAACGTGTACTGATTGTGGACAAGTCAGTAATATTTGTAATAAGCAAACACTGGAGACGACCAAAACGTCCCTCTACAGTGGACGGATAAATAAACCGATATGTTCACACAATGCAATCGTGCACAGCAGTGAAATGAGTCAACCACCACAACGTGCAACACCATGGGTGCACCTCAAAAACTCAACATTTAATGAAAGCAGCCAGATGCAGAAGAGTACCTATTGTCTGATCCAACTTATATAAAGTTCAAAAATGGGCACAGCCAATCCATGCTGACGTATCTGAATAGTTATTTCCTTTGTGGGAGCAGCGTAATGACTGGGAGAGTGATGGAGATTTCTGGGGTACTGGTAATAAGAAGGTAGGTCAGTGGAGCACAGTTTTCCCTATTCCTCCTGCTAAATACAACTGAATACCCTAGATGTTATGTATAAAACGAACATAAGAAAACTCTGAAAGGTGGAGAGAAGAAGACAAACGAGGTTTGGACCTTGGGACCAAAGGAATGACATGGTGATGAGTTCCCTGTATGTTCTTTTTACTCATATATCCTGGACTTGGAGCAGAAGCAGCTGGTGACTCAAAAAGACCGCTGAGTACAGACAAATATAAAAAACCAACAAAAGCCTGCTCTCTCTAGTCAATGGGCCGGGAAAAGGAGAGCCTAGCAAGACAGAAAACTTTAGTCAATAACTGCTGTACTCCAGTTGGATACGGCAGGAAGGACTGAGGCCTCCCACCTGCACTATCAGTGGAGACCACGCAGTGAGTCTGCACATTCACCCCCTCCCCCACAGTAACAAGGCCCAACTGATTTTTGACAAAGATGCAAAAGTAATTCAACAGAGAAAAGATAGCTTTTCCAAAAAATGGTGCTGACACAGCTGGACATCCATAGGCAAAAGAAAAAAAGACCACCTCCAACACACCTCATACAAGCCTAACTCACACTACATAGTAGACTGACATGTAAAACATAAACCTATTTTTAAACTTTTAGAAAAAACATAGGAGAAAATCTTTGGGACTTCGGGCTTATTGAAGAATTCTTGGACATGACACCAAAACCACTCCTAAAAGAAAAAATCAATAAGTGGGCTTCATCAAAAGTAAAAACTTACTCTCCAAAAAGCCCTGTTAAGAAGTTGAAAAGATAAGCTGCAAAGTGGGAGAAAATACTTGTAAACTAAACCTCTGATAAAGGACTAGTATCTACAATATATAGAGAACTCTCAAAACTCAACAGTAAAAAAACCCCAAACAATCCAATTTTAAAAAAATGGACAAAATACATGAGCAGATAATTCACCAAGGAGGACACACAGATGGCAAGTAAGCCCATGAAAAGATGTTCAACACTGTTAGTGGTTACGGAAATGCAGATTAAAGCTGCAATGAAATATCACTACATACCTCTCAGAATGTCTTAAAAAATAAATAAAAAGTGACAAAATCACAGGCTGGTGAGAATGTGGAGAGACTGAATCCCTCACACATTGCTGGTAGAAATGTAAAATGGTACAGCACTCTGGAAAACAATTTGGCAGTTGCTTTAAAAAAAAAAAACTCAACACGCAACTACCATAGGAGCCAGCAATGCACCCTGGGAATTTATCCCAGAGAAATAGAAACTATGTTCACACAAAAACTTGTACATGATTGTTCATAGCAGCTCTTTTGGTAACGGCCAAAACCTGGAAATCACCCAGATTCCCTTTGATAGGTGCAGACTCAAACAAACCGGGGTAATCCGTGATCCATATCGTGCAACACTACAAGGGGTAAAGAGGGAGCCGATTACCGATAAGCACAATCTGGACGGATCGCCATATAATTACGCTGAGTGAAAACCAATCCCAAAAGGCTTCATACTGTATAATTCCACTTACATAACATTCTTGAAATGAAAAAACTATTGAAGAACGGTTTAGTGGTTGCCAGAGGTTAGAAAGGGGGTGGGGCAGGAGGAGCGTTGGTGTGGGTATAAAAAGACAACATGAGGGACCCTTGTGACGATGGAGAAGTGCTGTATCTTGACTGCATCAGTGACAACACCCTAGCTGTATCATGGTACTACAGTTTTGCAAAATGTTACCACTAGAGGAATCTGGAGAAATGATACCCAGGATCTGTCTTCTTCCTTTTTTTTTTTTTTTTTAAGATTTTATTTATTTATTTGAGAGAGAGACAGAGAAAGAGAGAGAGAGAGAGCAAGGTGAGGGGCAGAGGGAGAAGCAGACTCCCTGCTGAGCAGGGAGCCTGATGTGGGGCTCTATCCTGGGACTCCAGGATCAAGACCCGAGCCGAAGGCAGATGCTGAACTGACTGAGCCACCCAGGAGTCCTGTCTTATTTCTTAAAATGAATCTATAATGATCTCAGAATAAAAAGTTTAATATTAAAAACTATATATAATAGCAAAGGGCTGAGAATAGCCAAGACTTTCTTAAAGAAAATAACAAATATAGGTGAAGATGTAGAAGTCCGTGACCTGAGGACAATCTTTGGAAAACAGTTCGGCTTAAAATCAAACATACTTGGTTCTATACCTCAATACATCTACTCGATACATATCTTGGAAAAAGTTCTCCCAGGTGCATCAGGAAGCACATAAAGAAGGTTCATGGCGGCATTTGTAGTAGCACAAAGAAAACTCTGGGCATTTTCCAATGTTCATTTCCTGGTTTAGTAATGTATGATGGCAATGGAAGACGGTATCATTGTGAATCTAAAATTATTTTAAATTAAAAATTTTTTTATCTGGACACATTTTACTGGAAATGATACAAAAACGGGAGCATATACTCCAATGTTCACGGAATAGCAGTGAAAACGAAAGAACTCTACTATATGCATCAGCAGACACACCTAAGAGCATAATGTTAAGGAAAATGCAAGTCATAAGAGAGACTATACAGTTTGATACCTTCCATAAAGTCAAAAGACACAAACAAAACAAAGTATTGTTGAAGGACACATCCAAATGCAATAAAACCCAAACAAAAACCAGAGTTGTGCGTCTCTGCCTTGAGAAGGGTGGAAGGGAAAAGGCTTCAGGGGAAGGAAATGGTTAGAGGCCTCAAAAGTATTGTAGCGTTTGGTTCTCCAGCTGGGTGGAGGGTCAATGGGCATCCGTAATGATACGTTTTCTTTACAACTTACATATACATCATACGTATGCAATAAAAAGCTTTACCTAATTAAAAAAAATAAAGGAACACAAAGATGCTACGTGGAAGAAACTCATTCTGGTAGGGTTGCCCGACTGAGTGCCATAGTGGGCACATTCCACAAGTTTTCATCACCTGGAGAAAGCCGGTCTCCTCTGGGGCAGGTTAAGGACAAGACCCCAAGTAAGGGTAGATAAGCAACGACAAAAGACGGAGAAGGAGGACCCGGAGCAGAGCAGACTCACACTTCCACAGCACAAGGACCATCATCTGGGAACAGCACCGGTGTCAGCGCCAGCTATGTGAGCCAATCTGTCTCGCTGTGCTTAAAGCAGGCGGAGCTGGGCTTCTGTCATTTGAACTGGAAGAATCCCGACAGAGTCCCATAGGCATCCTGGCCCATAGTCAGCCCAGCTGGGTCTGACTTTGAGGCTTCTAGGTGCGCAGAGGAGCCTGGGTCCCACCTATCCCTTCACTTCTGCTGTACCACCTTGTGTGCGGAGGGCCAGGTGATGAGAGAAGGTATAGGACGTGCCCAGGCTTACCTAAATGATGGCGCTTTTTCTGTCGTATTTCAACGGCTTTGTCTTGACACTGACAATGTCCTCAGCACAGGATGAGAGGGTGCAGGAAGACAGCACCAGGTGGCAACTTGATGGTAACTCCTCTGGAATTTCAGTGGAGAGACCACTCAGAGGGAGGAAGGGCTGCAGCGTGGGAGTCTCCTCTCCTTCTAGAGCTGCCTTCAGCCCCATGCTGGATGCAGTCTCCCGAGAGAGCAAGAACCCCAGAGCAGAAGGAGAGTGGGAGTTTAGAGGGTGCCCCTGAGCCTGATGCCAGGCACAGTGGGGTAGATATCCCAGAGTGCTGGCCTACAATCCCTGGGGCTCCAAACCAAGGGTGACTCTGAGAAATAGAACAGTTGTTTTGATTTGCGTTCTAGACATTCACTCAAACATTCAACAGCTATTTCCTAAGTTCTCAGGTCCTTGAGATCCTGTAGCGGAGCTTCAACAACTGCTGTCATGGAACTCACTTTCTAGTTTTCAAACAAACAATGAGAGAGGGACTGTAGGGAAACAAACCAGGAAGACAGACAGGGAGATACCCCACCAAGCCAGGTAAGTCAGAAAGAGGATAGCCAATGTCCTTTGGTAATTTCTGGGGGTCGAGCTTGCTTCTCACTCTTCTCTCTCTCTCTGTGTATGCACACACACGTACACACACTGCTTATTCCCAAACAAATAAATGTTCTTTGAACCGCTGTAAAGGAAACAACGTGGCAGTAGGACAGTAAGAGGCCACTTTGTGAAACCTCCCTTACCCGGAATGCCTTACCATCGGGCTGTCCTGGGAGTGCTTCTAACACTTGGGCTCCTGGCTCTCACCCACTCACAACTTGTCCCATGTGCCTCAGTGGGCCAGGGGAATACAGAGGGGAATGGGAAGCAACCCCCTTGTCCTCTGGGAGATCATTGTCGAGATACAACTGATTGCCAAGGCAAGCAGTGGCCTTGTCAGCCTGGTGGCCCCAGAGTCAAGAACTCCAGAGCACTGTCCAGAGCGCGCCACGCTAATATTCGGGTGTCATTGCTCCTTCTCTCCCGTGGGACAGCACGGGTTAAATTATCTGGAGGAGCGGTTGGCTTGAGATTGGTGCGCCTCTTCTGGTCCTCCTCTCCTGCTGGCCAGGTCTGAGGGGACATTTATCACCCCACAGAGGAGCCCAGAGGAGGGAACTGGACCTAGAGAAGGGAGGGTGGGCTAGAGACCACACAGGGTCACAGTCAATCCAGTCTACCCCCACATGGTTCACCACACCCTTGTTCTCCCCCAACCTCCCTTCCTCTCCGTCTTTTCAGAGGGCCATGCATCAGGCGTTGCGGGAGGTGGAGGAAGGGTCTGGCATCTAGGTTTTAAAAGACCAGAAGCAAATGTCCCCTGACAATTTCGTGTCATTTTTCTGGATTCAAAGGAGGGGTAGAGTTAGAGTAGGGAAGACAGACCTAGAGGGGCAACGAGAGACGGCCCGACCCGGGGGTCTCTCGGAGGCCCGGCCAGGCGGTTCTCTCCCGCCGAGTGCGGGTTCCGGGTGGGCGGGCGGACGCCCCCAGCCCCGCAGCGGCGCGGGCCCCGCATGACATCAGAGGCTGGGGAGCGCGCAGAGCGCAGGCGCCGGCCGAGGAGGGAGACGGGAGGGGGCAGCGGCGCGCGGCTCGGGAGAGCGCTCCTCCGCCCCGCGCGCCGTCCCTGCGCCCCGCTCCGCCCGCGCCTCGCTGTCCGCGCCGCGCCTCGGGCGTCCAGAGCGCGCCCCTCGCACCGCAGCGAGCGCCGCCCGCAGCAGCCCAGCCCCAGCCTTCTCCTCCTCCTCCTCCGCCACCGCCGGACACGCAGCCGCAGGCCGGGGCCGGGACGCAGCTGGGGAGTCAGGGACGCGCGCAGCCAGCCCTTCCCCCTCCGGCTCCCGCACCGCCGGCCGCCTCCCCTCGCCCTCCTCCTCCCTCCCTGCTCCTTCGCTTCTCCTCCTCCTCCTGCACCGCCCGGCTGCCAGCACCATGTCCGCAGGGGGAGATTTTGGGAACCCACTGAGAAAATTCAAGTTGGTGTTCCTGGGGGAGCAGAGCGGTAAGTACCCCGCTTATTCTCTCGGCTTGGCGCCGAGTCGACCCCCGCCGCCACATCATCCGCCCCGTTGGGGCCCCGGCCCCGGCTCGGAAAAGGCCCTCCAAACCCAGGTGGAGGGGAGGCACGGGGATGGGAGAGCCGGGCCCGGCTCGGGTGGAGCCCGGCCGGGGTGGGGCCCTGAGGAGGGATGGAGGGGGCGCTGGGCCCGAGGTGGGGGTGAGGGTGGGAGGTGGGGTGCGGGGCTAGAGCTGCGGGGCCGGCGCCGCGCGGCGGGGAGGCCGGAGGGCGGCGGCTCGCTCAGCCGCGCCGGCCGGGGCGTGAAGGCGCCGGGCTCGCCGGCTCGCTCGCAATGCGGCACCGGCTGCGGGCGACCGCGCAGGTGGCCAGGCGCCGGCGGGGGCCGGGGAAGAACGGGCGCCCCTCTTCGGAGAACGAGGCGGGGCCGGCGTCTGGCCGGAGGGCTCCCTGCGGACCCTGCCGGGACCCATGTTTAATGACGGGCACGTCCAGGCCCCGGAGGCCAGGGCGGTGGGGGAAGGCCGACACCTGTCTCCTGTGGAAAGAGCGGGCGCAGGCTGTGGGGGAACGGGGCGCCTACCTCCCCTGGCCTACGTCCGACCGGGCCCGGAAGGTTCTCGACGCTGCCCTGTGCCAGCGTGTGTGAGCGTCTCTCGGGCTTAGGGTCTGGGCGAGGACCCCGAGGGTTCCCCGGTGCGGGGCAGATTTGGGGGATGGTACAGGGCATCTCGCACCAAGAGGCGGCGAAGCCTGGCGCTGGGCAGAGAAAGGACCAGGCGACACGCCCTGCCTGGCTTCCCAGCACCCCTCCTGAGAGCGTTGACGGCAGAGGAGTCTTCCCACCCCCACCTCCCAGCTCACCGCCGGTCTTGGGGGAGGGGAGGTCACCGTGGCAGCCGGCCAGGGGCGGGGGGAGGGGGAAACGAACGGCTTCCCTGCCGCCCAGCAGCCTCCCTGGGGAAAGCATCTCTGAAACCCGGGTTGGCCCTAAGGTGGGAGGACCAGATTGAAGAGCTTGGACCCCTCTGACACCTGTGGGAAGGAGTGGTTCTCAGAGCATCCCTCCAGAAGCCTCTCACCTGGGGCTGCAGAGAGACCGGCTGGGCCTTGCCTAGCTCACCTCAGGAGGAAGGTGGGCGCTGGGGACAGAATCCCCAGCTCTAGCTCTGCAGACCAGTCCAGTTCACCTGGTTTGGTGCCTGTCTGTACAAGGGGCCAAGACACAGGCAACCTTAGGAGGACCTCATAGGCTCAGGGCACAATGCTACCCTGGTGTGGGTACCAGTGGGTTGTGAAGGTCACACGGCAGTCTCCTGTGTTGCTGCTCATTACCTGGGATGGACGGTTCAGAGAAGGATGTCAGGCTGGGCATTGCAGAACAAGATCAACTCAGCCAGACAGCCCTGTGTCCTGGACTCTGCGTTTCTGATCGTAATAGAGTCCACATTCAGAGCTTCCTGTTTCCCATGCCTGAAGGGATTTCAGGAGTCTTCACATCCCAGTGCTAATCTTACCTGGCCTGGAGCCTCGGGCAAGAAGTCTGACCAGGTCGCCTGGGAGTTGAATTCCTACCCGTGTCTCCTTGAGCAGATTTCCAGGCCTCTCTGAGCCTCAGTTTCTGTCTCTGTGAAATGGTTGCTTGAGGTTCTCTTATTCCTTCATGTTTCCCCAGTGCCTCTCAAAAGGCCTTGGCCCTGGGAGGTTCTCAAGAAACATTTGTTTATTTCAAGACTGAACATGCTTCAGTAAAGCACCAGGGCTTTGATGAGAATGTCTCTTGTGAGTTTGAGTGAAAACTCTGGACTCCCTCAGAATCTTTAATGGGCTGAGGCCCCTGAGGAGCCACGCCAACCCTCTTTGTTCCTCAATCACAGAAATGAGAGCTTAAGGCCTCAAAGGTAGAGCTCCCATCCTGCATGTGTAGATTAGAAGTCTGAGCCCCAGGGATGGGGAGGACTTGTGGAGAGTTGCTAGCACTTCTGGGGCTGGAACCCACATCTCCTGTTCCCAATCGTTAACATGTCATTGGGAATTAAGATGACCTTGAATCAGGGAAATGAAGAACTAGGGAGCCTTCCTGAGTTGAGGTGAGGATTGCCACTCTCTGGCCAAACTTGTGGCTACATTGGGTGACCTGGTGGGAATGCTGGGCTATTTGGCTTGGGGGCAGGGTTTGTGGGCCCTTGGAACACAAGTCATCGGTGGGATTGGCTATTGGACACTCTGGTCCCTTTTGGCTGGGAGCCCTAGGGCCCTGAGAAGCCTCCTCCCAGTTGAGTGTGTAGTGGGTTATATACCTTGTGTTCTACATGGCTTTTGGGGTCCCCGAGCTGGGTGGGGGACATATGCATCACTGAGCCTGGGGAGATGGGGGAACTGCCTTCGTGGACACTGCTTCTGTCTTGCCTGCACACAAGTTTTGTGTGTGTTGGTCCTTTGTGTCACTGCAGTCTATGCAGTGCAGGGAGCCCCTGAGGTCTGGCCCTCCCTCTATGCTGGTTCTCCCTCCCTACGTGATCTCAGAGGTCCCTCACGTTCTGTGCCTGGGACACTTGGGCCAGCTGAGCTTGACAGAGCCATCTAGAGCGGCATGGGTCTGCCTATATGAGCTGACTCCCCTGGATAGAAGCCAGGGGAAGGGGCTGGAGGGATGTGGCTTCTCTTGTTTCCTGTGCCTGGTATAGTGGTGGCATCTCCCTAGGCCAGTGGGTGAAGACAGCTGATTCCAAAAAGGAGTACCTGACCTGGAGCCCAATGATAGGAACACCCTGAAACAGATAATCCCAGGAGGGCATCAAGCCTTCAAAGATACCAGGACCTGGTTTGTGTGCGAAGCCCTTAAGGAACCACTCTAGAGAGAATACCTCTAGCCTGTGAGAAGTCCCCCCTCCTGGCAGCAGAATGACTGCTGCCCCCGAGACCATGGAATACAGGCTGGCTATGTCAGCCTGGGAGGGGGTGGGATTGTGGAGAGGCCTGTGGACCCAGAATGAGGGGACTCTTTACAGTAGGAAATCTGTGCAGTCCTGCTGGTGTTCAGATGGCTGTCGCTGTGCCTGCTGGCCATGCTCTTGTGCGATGGCAGTGGTGGGTGAGGCACACTGGTCCCAACGGCGACACTTGATGACATCCAGAGAAGACAGGCATGAGCTGGTGTCCGAGGAAGGAGAGGAGGAGGCCTGGGGGACACACGCCTTCCTCCGAAGTTCTGACGGTGTTCTGTGGGGGGTTAGGCTTCCCTCAGTGCATCTGGGTGTGTCCTGGGGACTAGGGATGTGGATAGGCCGGACAGGTGCTCGGGCCCCTTCTGATCTCCCTTCCCTGAGACTCCTCCAGCCAAAGCAGGAAGATTGAGGGACCACCACAAGTTCCGTCTGCTTTCCCAGGCTGAGGCCACGGGACAGCATCTCCCTCTGCCCTGCGTCCTCCCTGTCCTGTCCCCGACAGTTGTGTTGCTGGAGGTGCCATCACAGTGCGCACAATGTGTATGGCGTCCCCAGAGTTGTGCAACACAGTGACTCTGTGCACAGCTGCCTTTGGCCATTTCATCATTTGTTCACTCATCCCTCTCTCCCTCCCCCACGTCCCTCTCTCCCTCCCTCCTTCCAGCATCCATTTATGCTTTTAGTCAGGTCTTTGAGTGTATCCCTGCCTCATAGGACTATGGTCCACTGGGGAGTTCAGACATTTGTGGCTCTAATTACGGTAAAGGTCTGTGCATGCTACGATGAGAAGAAGAGCTGCTGTGAAAGCACATAGCGGGGCGTCCCACCCACCTTTGTGGGCAGGTGTCAGAGATGGCTTCTAAGGCTTCAGAGAAGGAGATGCTTCTGTAGGCAGCTGGCTGGTACTCTGGTGGGCCGAGTGCAGGAGTAGGTCTTGCAAGGGGCCTACCCTCTCCAGGGAGCTTTGTCTGTTCTTCTCCCTGCTCTGGAGAAAAGGGGGGGTGAGGAGCAGGAGGATGAGGGTATCTAGCTTGGTAGTGCTGAGGAGGGGTTTTTCCCCCACTGTCATCTCATTCCTCCAGGTTAAGGAGTGGTCAGTCCCCCCCTCCCCACAGCCCAGAGGGCTCCCCGTGCCCCACCCAAGGCCTGCCCCGGCCTGGCCCAGCCTGACCGCTGCCATTCCACCACACACCACACATAACCCACGACAGGCCTTTGCTGGCCTGACCGTTGTACCTGAGGCCCATCCCAGAAATCTGCACCCTGCCACCTCCCAGACGCGCTCTCTGGGAGCTGGGCTGGGCACTCATCATGACATAGCCTTGGTTTCTTTCTGAGCATTTTTACAAAACTATCACATGCTGCCCCATGACCTCTGTGTTGTCTCAGTCATTCTGGATTTTTAAATAGCTTTTTCAGATACAAAACCTCTAACTGAATTTTAAGCCCCCTAAGAGGACCAGGTCTTAGCTCCTTTCCCCTCTTCCCATCTGCAGGGGTTTGTGCTCATTAAATATCTGCATTTAAAAATGATGAGATTACCCTCGCTGTGTGATAGGTGCTGATAGTCTGTCAGTAGATTAAAAGTGAGGGGAGTCGAAGCAGCTTGGAAACAGGATTCTTCATCCTGACACCTGCTGCTTTCTCAAACCTGGAGATCTTTACCAGCAACACTGAAGAGAGCATTTAGCCTTGGTCGTGCCCCATCCACAGTTCATCTCACAAAAGCTGAACTTCTCAGGGTACCCCCATCCCCACCACCTTCTCTAAAGAAATAAGAGAGAGCAGCAAGGCCACCAGAGGTGGGAAGCAAGCAACACACCCAAACCAGATGTCGCCAGAGCTCACTTGGAGATCTGGGGTAAATCACCAAGTTGTTCTGTGCCTCAGCTTCTTGGTCTTGTTTTCTCTCCTCCCAGTTTTTTCCCTCCCTTCCTCAGTGGCTGGAATGATGGGGGGAACCTTGGGTGTTGGGTATGGGCCCAGAATATTGGCTTTGATTCTTAAGAGAGGTGAGCATGAGGTGAGAGAGAGTCAGATGAGACCCCAAGATGAGAATTAACCTGTACTGGGTGTAAGACAAGCCTGGAACCCTCGATGCTGAGGGTCAGAGACAAGAGAACGAACCAAGAAAGAAAAATGAGACTGTTGGCATATGTTCTGCGTCTGCAGATGTAATAGTCCCACCCTGGGCACCATCTCATTATCCTTATCACTTGCAGCCTCCACATTAAAATGAATCCCATTAAAATACAGCAAAATAACCTCATAATCCTTTTGTTACTTATAACATCCCTAAAGTCAGCCCACAAATACTTACCCTTATAGGTGTTACCCTGACCTTGCAGACTCGCCTGGGGCAGACCTGAGAGTGGTACCATCTGTGTCTGTCCAGGCTACAGCGTCTCTTCGTCCTCCGCCCTCTGTGTTTGCCACTGTTGCTGACTGAATGAACCATTGAATGTGCAGGGCTGTTTGGTCTCAGTGTAAGTCACTTAGAGAAATTGTTGGGCAGAACCATTGATCAAGGTGAGAAAAGATTAGGGTAAACAGCAAAATCCATAGACATCCAGGGTGGACTGCTGGAAAAACTGTGGGGCATTTTCTCAACTGTTTGTCTGTCCTCCTTTTCCATTTATCAGCACAGGGTAGAGAAGATGGGGGAGGTTGCCAGGGAGAAGTACCAGACATACCCTGAGATGGGCAGCTTCGGTTAGAGCCAAATAGACAGGCACCAGGAAATGGGGCCCCAGGCAGAGTCTCTGCTTCATGAGACAGGGAAGGAGAGGATAAAGATTCGGAACGCCTATGGACTCCTAGGAGAAGTTCCTTACTGTATCTCAGGGCTTGAAACTTCCAATTTTCCTTTTTGTTTCCATAACTATTGCCCTAGACTAAGTGAGATCTTTTTAAAAAGTAAATGTTCACTGCTGTGAATACTTTGTTGTTTTAGTGAAGTGATTTATTTTTAGTAAAAAAGCATATTTATCCTCGTCTCTTGGTAACAAGACCAGTGGGGGCCCAGGTGACTCAACCACGTGTCCTGGGCCAGGCATCACCTGTTCCCAGGTGGGGATGTACCCAAGGGATAGGCCAGGGTCCAGGAGAAAACAGATGATACCCTGCTCCTAAGGGCAGAAGAGAGCCTTAAAAGCCAAGGTTACTTTCAGGAAATGTACTGGAAGACTGGCAGCCTGATGCCCCGGCAGGTGCTGTGGGTAATGAGGCAGGGGGAGAGGAAGATTTGAGTTGTGTGCATTCTGTGCTAGAGACCACAGCTTTCTTCCAGGACCTGGACGGACAGTTGGTGAAGGGGCATGATGCCTTGGTGGGATTTCCCCAGAGAAAGGGGCTTCCCCAGAGTATTGGGTTAGCTAGCTCACCCAGTTTCCCCTGTGGCTGGAGATGAGGTGAGGGCAAGGCACAGAGACTGGGGATGAGCTGGGACTTTTTTCTGAGGGAAGTGGGGAGCTGGTGGAGGGTCCTCAGCTGGGGAGTATCTCAGTCACATCTACACCTAGGAAGGATTCTTCATTCTACGGGCTTGGAGAGGATGATGGTTGGGGAGGTGTACAGAACAAGTCTGCCTTTCCTGGGAAATGGAGCTGACCCCCCCAGGTTTCTGTGTTCTTCCTTCAGTTAACCTCAGGTGGCATTTAGGAACACCTGCTATGCCCTAGGCTCCACAGGGCACTTTCTCCCTAGCATCTTGTGATAGATGTGGAATTCTCCCTGTTTTGCAGGTCATGAGACAGAGGCTCAGGGAGAGCTGGTCATGGCCACGGACTCACTAGTGTGAGTGCTAGTGTGGCAGCACTGAATTTGAACCCAGGTCCCCATGAGAAACACATAGTGATCTGTTGGACCTCATGCTTAAAGGCAGGTTCAGACCCTGTTGTGGGGAAGAGAGGACAGAAGAACACGGAGGCCCTACAGACTCGAAGTCGGCTATAAATGTTTGCTGGGGAATTATGTGCCAAGCTCCTTGCTGATGATGAGCCAGTGGATCACAGCATGGGGGGAGGATGGGAAAAGGCCTTTGATTCCCCTAGGCTGGTGAGGGGACAGGGGGATTGCGCTAAGAAGCAAGCAGGGTCTCAGTGTGGGAGTCTACTGGAGCTGGACTGCTTATCAAACACTCCATTATGCTCTGGGGTAACCCTTCTCCTGGTCTCATCCTCCCTTCAGGCCTGGAGATATCAGGGCCCTGGAGACCCTGATTCTGTTCGGGGTCAGCCGCCAGCAGCCTCTGTGGTTGGATAAGCTCCAGCCATTCTCTGGCTTTCTTGATATATCCTCAGAGGCTGCTGAGCTGGGTGAGCACTCAGGCCAATGGAGCTCTAACTCTGGTCCTGTAGTTCAGCACCGGCTCAGGGTATGATGCCAAGCCAACAACACTCCCGGGCTGGAGATGACACTGCTGGCTAGAGGGGTCAGAGGGACTGCAGAGATGAAGGCATGCAATCAGGGCCTCTGCTGTCTCCCCCAGAACTTCCCTGGCCGGGCCCAGTGCAGGGTCCTCTCCAGCCTGCTCCCTCTCCTCCTGGGATGCATTCTTGGCCCTCCTCCCTGGTGTGCCCCCGGGGCGCTGTGGCTCATCTCATCTGATGGTGTGTTTGACTCAGGTTGCCAGGCAGCGGGGATGGGGCTGTGCAGCGGGGATGGGGCTGTTCTGCCCTTCCTGCTGGCATGTGATTTTCTATACAGAGAGGACCTTTGATGGGGACAGCAGAACCGGGGACAGCTCCCAGGTACTTCCGACTCCAGGACACTTCTTTCTGCAGCCAGGTGGGTGGGTGGTAAGCAGGGAGGGCTGGGAAAGAGCTAGCGCCAAGTGGGTATGCAGTATCCCCACCAGACCAGCCCCAGCTCCTGCTCCAGCCCCATCACTTACTCAGTGTTCCTGAGCCCTACACTTCCACCCCAGCCCTGCTCCTTACTCTCTGGGTGGTGCTGGGATATAACAGGGCCACCCCAGCTCATTTTCCTCACCAGACAGCAGGGTAATCCTTACCTTGTTGGGGTTGCATGAAGATCAAATACATCAATACATGATGCATGGTAAATGCTCAAGTGATTGGGTTCATGAAAGAGTGGCCGCAGTCCCCCCTTTTGTAGATGAATGAGGGAGGAAGAAGTAGGGGTGGAGGTTTTAAGACTCACTGATGGATCATTTTTTGTAGCGAGCTGCAGAGCCCACATCCTTGTGATCTGATGAGTGGAGCTGCATACCCATTTTATAGATGAAGAAAGTGTGTCTCTGGGAGGGGAAGGCTTTTGCACAGATTGCAGGACTCAGACCGGTTACTGCTGAGCTGGGGAGAACTCCCAGGCCTCAGACTCCCTAGTTGGCATTTTTCCACTGCCCATGCGGGCAGGAAGTGGGACAGATTCACCAAGCCTTGCTCTGCTGGGCCCCCACAGCTGCTCACAGGAAGAACACCTCATCCTCATAACTTCCCCAAGGACAAGGAGCGCAGCCTGGGTAGACGACAGGGGCAGAGGATTTGCCATGTTGTGTTTACAACAGTAGTTGGTGAGGGAGGCAGGTGATAAATGTCAGCCAGTGGCAACATGACCATTAAGCACACAAACAAGGCTCTGGGCGTGGTCTGCTGGGGGGCGGGGGGTTGTCAGGGAAGGCTTCCCAGAGGAAGTTTTGCACAGTGAACAGGAATTCATAGGCACACAAGGGAGGCATCTTGAGCAGAGGGCCCAACTATGCCAAGGCTAGGGGGCTGGGAGGGGCTTGGAACTTCTAGGGGAATTTGGCATAATTCAGGGTGGCTGGACTCTGGCATAGGTGTGGGGGGCGAGGTGGTGAGCATGGTTAGAAAAAGTATTGAGCCTGGGGAAGTGAGCAGGGTCAGGCCCCAGAGAACCTCGCTTCCACACACAGGGTCTGGGTCTTCCTGCAGGCAATGCAGACACACTGGGGAGGGGGGCTTGACCAAGGAGGGACATGTTCATGGATTAGAAGACAAAGGTGGAGTATGACCTGATTGGAGGCAAGAGATGCGGGCAGCCTGAACCAGGCCAAGAAGGGAATACTCAGAGCATGGAGTGTAGAGGAGGGTGTGTGAACCTGTGCTTCCTTCCAGCTCTGAGATTTAGGCTTCTGGGCACATAGATTTTCCTGGTTCTTTATAGGGTGAGAACTCCAGGATAATGAAGGGTTGTAGGGGAGGGGCTCTTGTCCTTCTCTACAAGGCAACACTGTACTTGGATGTACCAAAACCAGCCAGCTTGATCTCCTCTGTCCTTCCTGCCTCCACAATGCCCTGGGTCCCCTGACTGGCTTCTGTCCTGCCAAAGGGGTGCTCCAGGACTGCTAGCATCCCTTCCAGACTCTTCCCCTCTGCCACCCGCTCAGGACAGGATGCACCACTTGGTGTGAAGTTGGTTATTAGATGTCTGCAGCTCCAACCCCCTGATTATTGGGTGTGTGAGCTCCCTCTGCCCCCCAGTCATTGAGTATGTGAGCTCCCCTGGCTCTTTGGTCATTGGGTATGAAGCTCCCAGGCCCTCCAGTCACTGGGTGTGTGAGCTCCTTCTGCTCCCTGGTCATTGGGTTTGTGAGCTCCCCTGGCCCTTCATGTAGCCTTTTATTACTCCCTCCCTTGCTGGGCTCCTCTTCCAACTGATGCTTGACCCACCATCTTTGCTTTCTCCCATGGATTCCCTTGCTCTCCTTTGCTGAATTCTAGCTCCCCAACAAGCTTAGGGGTCCCTGAGAACTTGAGGGAGGTCAGCATCGTATAAGGGAGAGCCCCACTCCCTGGCTTGGAGACAAAAACCCAATCTCAAGCTGTCTGGCTACACAAAAAGTGAAGGGCAAGAACCAGGGAGCCAGAGTAGAGGCAGGGACTAACCAGAGAGCGTGGCCTGTTCGGGTCAATTGGTGCAGTCCCCTGCCCATGATGCAGCTCATGGTCTATTCTCAAGGACTGAGGCCTCACCCTGCAAAGCCCTGGTGACCTCTGCTCCCTGTCCCTCTTGTCTTCTGCCCAGGGAGTGCCTGTGGAAGTTACTAAGCACCACCTGGGTATGCCTTTGTGAGTGTGGCTGGTGAGTGAAGAATATCCTAATTATCAGTAATCAAGCACGTTTCAGTCACTGCCCGTGGCCTCTGGGAGCCGTGGCAGATTAATTGTCTGTGAGGTCAGGATGGGTAAGGAGGCCTGTTCACTTGCGTGGTGCTCGGCAGAGGTGTCTCCCCTGCCTGGAGTTGCTGCTGTGGAGATAAATGGGCCCAGAAGCTAGCCACAAGCAGCTCAATGCACCTCTGACCATTTGAACCCCCTCTGTTCCCTCCTCATTGCCCCAACCCCTGGGGCAGAGGCAGGACCAAGAGACCTGTCCCTCATTCAGGACTGGAGAGCTATAGCCCTGCCCTTTGCATGAGAGACAGGTCCCTCTGGGGATGGTGTGTTAATTCAGAGAGACATGGAGAAAATGTTCTGTTCTGACCCTGTGGATCAGCAGGGAGTAAACACTCTGCAGACTGAAGAGAGTAGAGCGAAGCATTTCGGACAAGTGTTTCTTGTTTGTTTCCCCATCCAGTGAAGGGAGAGGGCTAGGAGGAAAGAATGGAGAAGGGAGAGCCATGGAAGCATTGAGAAGAGGAGGGGGGCACTCCCCCAGACACAGACCGACCTAGGTGTGCCAGTCACGGCTCCTGGAGCAGCACTGAGGCCTTGGGAGAACCAGGGTGGTTTGCCATTCTAGGTGGTGGCGCCTTCCATCCCAGGTTCTGCCCAAACAGAATGAAAGGCTAGACGTTCCCACGGAGGTATTGATGTGTACTGGGCACAGGAGTGAGGGGACCTGTTCTGTGTTTGGGTCGAGGACGAGGTGAGGAGCGGGGACTGCTGCTGTGGAGTGCTGATGACCTCGAGCGAGGCGGAGCAGGGGTAGAGAGAAGGGCTCTTACCTTGTCCTGGAGGGTGAGAGAGGATGTTCAACAGCAGCCCTACCCCGGTGCTGGGCTTTGAGGAGCACACTCAGCTCTGCCCCTCCCTCTCTGAGGGGGTTGGCTCTGCCCCACTGGGACCCTGCAGTTCCCAGATTGGGCGGCTGTGAGCAGGGTCAAGTCTTGGGACCAGGAGATCTTTGTTTAGTTCTGCTCTTCTCTGCGTAGAGAGCACCTCTGAGAAGGGTTTTTTTTTTTTTTAGGGAGAAAAAAAGCCCCTCCCCTACCAAATTAGCCAGATTTTTAGAATATTAACAGATCCTACCTGTAGCACCAGGATCCAGAAGTTCTCTGATTCCAATTCATTAAGACCCCCTTCCCACTTCCACAACCAGCCAAAGTGCCACCAGCTGCTGTCCAGATCAGAGTCAGAAATGCAGGCCTGAAAAAGAAACTGGCTGACCACCCGCCTTGATTCTCTCCCACCTACATCAGAAGAGGACAGAATCCCACGTTTGGGGTCAGAACCCAGCTCCCTCCTGCCTCCATCGTGCAGCAGAAGGGCTACTCTAAGCCATCATTCTGGTCTGGATGATGTCGGCTCGTCCATCCACCTTGGCTTGGGAGAGCTGGATGTGGTGTGTGAGAACCATGCAGAGCAGTGTGTAAATGCACGGTGCAGTGGCCACAACAGGGGTCCAGCCTCCCCCCCCCCCCGTCTCAAGCCTCTGTCCAGGCTGGCTGCTAGCTTCTGTCTTAAGGCAGAGAGGCCTGTGAGGTTCTGTTGCAGGCGACCAGCCACGTCTCTGCTGTGGGAGAGGAAGCAGAGGCTGAGTGAAGAGTAGAGGTGGTGTCTCTTAGGAACTTGTGAATGTGGGATAGTGTATCACAGGCGACCTCAGGTGACCCCGAGTGAGTCATGCCCTTGCATAGCCCCTCCCCTCAAGTGCGCATGGAAACTGAGGCTTGCTTCTACCCAGTACGGAGTGGCAGAGGTGATGGGTGTCCCTCCCGTGGTTGCTCCTGTAGAAGATTCCTCTTGCTTGCCTTGAAGATGCAAGCTGCCATGCGTGAGAGGGCCTGTGAGGGGTCATGTGGCGTGGAACTGTGGGTGGGTCTCTAGGAGATAAGAGCAGCCTCTGGCTGGCAACCCCAACAAAATGGGGGCCTCAGCCCTCTAGCCACAAGGAACTGAATTTTGTCAACAATCATAGGACCTTGGAAGAGCTTGGACCCCAAGCCCTAGAAAAAAGTGTTGATACTATGCTGATACGATGATTGCAGCCTTGTGAGACCCTGAGCAGAGGACCCACAGAAGCCATGCCCAGACTCCTGTCCACAGAAACTATGAGATAATCAGTGGGTATTGTTTTAAGACACTAAGGTTGTGGTGTTTGTTACACAACAACCAATAACTAATACAGATGGGGTGAAGACTGTCCAGGAAGGAGAGAGTTTAGAGATGCCCTTGTTGTGCAGACAAGGATTTGGAGCATCCAGGGTGGGGCCAGGGCCTGCTCCAGGTTCAGCAGCTGGCTGGGACCACCCACAGCAGGAGTGAGGGAGGCCCCTGGGAGTGGGGCCCTGGTTCTTGCTCTGCCGTTGCTTGCTTCTTGCGGCCTGGAACAAACCGTCCTGCTCCCTGGACCTCCGGTTTCCCCATCGCATGCTGGGTCATGTCACGTGTCAGGGCTGGATCAGACTTTCTCTAGCTGCCTTCTTGCCATGACTTGGTATTTTGCAGCCACTCTGATCTGTAAGCCTTCTGGGAGCCAGGCTTTTGCACCTTAGAGCAGTTTACTCTCTGCTGCTCCTTGGCACTTCCTTTGTTGCGTGTGTCCACTGGGACTTCAGAGGGCAGGATCTCCTTGTCCTGAGCATACTTCCGCAAGCCTTACGGGCTCAGAGAAACCTTGGAAGTGGAGATCTGGCTGTGAACCAGGAGAGATACTGTGTGATTCTGGGCAAGTGGCCCCTCTTCTCTGACCTCACATTCAGTTCAGTGAGGGGCTTGGGCAAGATTAACTCTAGAGTCCTCGATGGCTCATGGCACTTCTTGTACAGCTTTTGAGAGGGCTTCTTTGGGAACCAGAGCTTGTAGGATGGGAACTGGGTGACCCTGGCTACCATCTCCTTTGTCCTGGCACCCAGGCATCCAAGTCCACAGGGCAGACCTCCGTTTTGACTCAGCTTCCTCCCTCCAGCCTGGCCCTCGGGTCACCCCAGTGCCCGGGCAGCAGTTGTCCCTAGTTCACAAGCACTGGGGACACAGTGTTCCTCCCTCCCTACTGGGTGGGGTGGTCCTGTGCCCACGCCCAGGCCCAGGGTTCTGGAGATTAGAGCACCTAATCTCAGAAACAATGATCCCCATCTCTCAACTTCACCAGGAAGGCCATCCCTCCTCCCCGAGTGAACCCTGAGCAGGTGACCTTGAGTCCCCCACCGAAGCTTCTTTCTGTTGACTGAGGGGAGATCTGCATGTCCATTCTTCCCTTCCCAGCTGGCTCTAGAGGTGCAGGGGCTGGGATTGTGCCCGTTGCCTCCTTGTCAAAGCAGCAAGGTGAGCAGCAGTGAGCGGGCTGGGTGAGGGTGTACACAGGAGAGGAGGAGGAGCTGGGCCAGGAGGAGTGCCAAGAACAGTTCCCTGTGCTCGTGGAGACCTCAGAGACAGCACGCATGGATGTCAGCCCAGGGTCCTCTGAGGGGGTTGGGCATCTGGGAAGGTGCCCTGCCTACATTAGCCTACAATCTGGACACCACCTTCCATCTCCTGAGCGAGCTTGCTCTCTTGGCCAGACCGTAGCAGTGCCCCCATGGATGGGGGCTGTGGGTCCTGTGTCTGACTGGACCTCAGCTGACAACCTGGGAAACAGAAGCCATGCCTCTCAGCACCCCCTGCTCGTTCTCACTGCCCCACTCTTCTCTCCCTGTTAGTGAGGCTTTTACCGTCGGCGGCACCAGCAATTTGCTCCGGGAGGAGGGGATAAACATGAGCACGAATACGACTTTGCCAAACTCCGTGCTGTGGATGGGCCACGAGTTCCTATCAGTTCAGTAAACTACCAAATTGCATTAACGCCGGCCTCGTCAGCAGATCAGCTGGTGTGGGGATTTGGCATGTGCTCCCTCCTTCCCTCAAACAAACATACATATCCTTGCTATGAATTAATTTTTCACAGCACCCATGCAGCTGCTCAGGCATGTGGACGTGACTGGCCTGTGTAGGGTCTGAATGGAGTTGAACTGAGCCTCGGGCCATTCTGCCCACCTTGGTCTTGCTACCCAGGGAAGCCATGCCAGAGGGTAGCTGTGTGCACTGTGGGTGGGGGCTCCCGTTCTGAGCAGGGAGTAGAGGGTGGCTAGTACTCAAAGCTAGCAGGTGCTGGTGCTGCTGTTGGGACCTGGAGGGGGGAACCTGCACCCTTTTTGAAGCTGACAGGAGTGTTTGAGGTGACTCCGTGAGGCGGAGAAGGTCTGGGCAGTAGGTGCACTAGTTGTGGTTGGGACGAGCTCTGCAGTCCACACAAGCTGTGTGGTCAGGTCTCAAGTGGTTGTCAAGAAAGTCCTGCAGGTGCTGTCTTGACCCGATTCTTAGTTTCACAGCTAAGACACCAGGAGGATCAGGGAGTTCCCACCCACACTAGGGCTCTGGTGCCTGCTGGATTGAGCATGCGTGTGTGTGTGTGTGTCTCTGTGTGTATTTGCATGCGTCTCCATGCATGTGCACACATGGTGGCTACGCATGGACTCTGCCCACTGAACTGATCTCTCCAGGCTTCTCAGTCAGTCTCCTGGCCCATGATTAGAAGGGCTCATAGCAGCTTCTGGTGCCCAGGTAGGTCCTGGTTTTCTGTAAAAGACTAAGTTGATGCCAAGTACAGTTATATTCTGGTTTCTTAGGAAAACTTCATGTTGACCAGAATGTTTAACAAATCAGAACAAGCCATTTCCTGAATGTGCCAGGAATCTGAGAGACATGGATATGTGCACATATGTGCATAATTTTTAAAAATCACCATATTTCTTTTTTCATTTAACTTTTTATTTTGACATAATTTTAGGTCTTTAGAAAAGTTGCAAGAATAGTACGAAGACTTCCCATGTGCTTTTCACCCAGAATGTTAAGTTTTCACTGCTCTCATAGAATTTATAATATGAGAGGTGAGGGTAGGCATTTCTACCTACATTGTACATATGAGGAAGCTGAGTCTCAGAGAGGTTAGTAACTAACTTAAGATCACACAGCAAATAAATGACAGAGCCAGGATTCAAATCCTGATCTGTCAGACTTCAAGTGCATGTACTATGTGTGATGCAAGCATGAGAGCAGGTGTCCTGCTCCTCTGCCCAAAGAACTTAACTTTCTTGTGTTACAGATCTGCTAGCAGAAATTGTTTTGGCGTTTGATTCCTTTTTCTCACCTTCATTTTAAAAAGATTTTTGCTGGGTATGGAATTCTGTGTTGACAATATTTTTCTTTCAGTACTTCAAAAATGTCACTTCATTTTCTTCTGGTGTGTGGTTTTTGACAAGATAACAAAAATTTTTTTCTTCCGTGTTTTCTTTAGGTCTGTGTTC
Organism: Ursus arctos; assembly: GCF_023065955.2. NCBI lineage: Eukaryota > Metazoa > Chordata > Mammalia > Carnivora > Ursidae > Ursus > Ursus arctos. The sequence continues at coordinate 28,051,076 of NW_026622875.1, forward strand.
TGGCATATTGTTATTTTTGTTTACAAAGTCAATGATCTTTTAAAGATTTTTATTTTTTAAAAGATTTTATTTTTAACTACTCTCTACACCCATCCTGGGGCTCAAACTCACGAATCTGAGATTAAGTGTCACATGCTCCACCAACAGAGCCTGCCAGGTGCCTCAAAGATTTTTAAATAATATGACAGAAATATTACATATTTAACTATATATTAACCGTTCCTTGTGTTCATCATTCTTTTGTGTAGACCCACATTTCCGTCTGGTGTCATTTGACTTCCTCCTGGAGGACTTCCTTTAACGTTTCTCATTGTGAGGGCCTGTAGGTGAGGAAATCTGTCAGTGTTTGAATGTTTGAAAAAAATCTTTATTTCATCTTTGGTTTTGACAGATGTTAGATAATATATATCTGAAAGTTACAGAGTTTTAATTTAATAGGTTTTTCTCTTTCAGTACTTTACATATATTGCTCCATTGTCTTCCTGCTTGCATTGTTTCTGAGGAGAAATTGCTGTCTTCTTATCTTTGTTTCTATGTACATAATGTTGTCTTTTTTCTCTCACTACCTTTATGATTTTCTCTCTTTATCACTGATTCTGTGCAAATGGGTTATGATGTGCCTCTTTTATGTTTCCTTTGCCTGGGATTTATTGAACTTTTTGGATCTGTGTGTTTATAGTTTTCCTCAAATTTCAAATATTTTCAGTATAATTATTTCTTCAAATATTTTTCTCCGTCACTACTCCCCCACAACCATTCCTTCGAGGACCTTAATTACATATATATTAGTCCACTTGACATCATTCCACAGCTCACTGGGATTCTAATCATTTATTTCTGTTCTTTTTTGTCTTTGTTTCATTTTAGGTATCACTGTGTCTTCAAATTCGTTGATCCATTCTTCTGCACTTAATCTGGGATTAATCTCTTGTTAATCCCATCTAGTGTATTTTTAAATATCATACCTCTAGAATTTTGATTTGTGTGTTTTTTAATGTCTTCTACATCTCTGTTTAACTTTTGAACATAGGAAAGTGGAGTTATAAAAATTTTTTAATGTCTTTGCTGATTCTAACATTTGTGTCAGATTGGGCCCGGTTTTGATTACTTGGTTTTTTCTTCCTCATTAGAGATCTATTTTATTGGTTCTTTGGATGCCTAGACATTTTTATTGGGTGTTAGACATTGTGAGTTTTGCCATGGTATGTACTGGATAGTTTTTGTATTCCTATAAGCATTCTCACAGTTTGTTAGCTGGGACTGGAGTGGTGCTCAGTCTGAGACTAATTATCGCCCACTATTGAGGTATTCTTTGTATGCCTGGTAATTTTTTATTGTCGGGTGTTAGACATTGTGTTTTGCCATGGTGTGTATTGGATAGTTTTTGTATTCTTATACATATTCCTAAGATTTGTTAGCTGGGACTGGAGTGGTTCTTACCAGAGTGGGGCTAATTATTTCCCACTTCTGAGGCACAGCCCAGTGTCCTGTAAATGATGAGGCTTTCCACTCTGGCTGGTAGGAACAGACACTATCCCCAGGGCTGCGTGGATGCCAGGCAATTTCCTTTAATCCATTTGGGTGGTTCTTTCCCCAACCTTGAGTAGTTTCCTTACACACATTTGCTGATCCATCCTTGGCTGAAGACTGAGGATGTTCTGGAATTCTCTTTCTCTCTCTGGATCTCCCTTCTTGCCAGCACTCTGTCCTGGGAACTCTAGTTGCCTTGTTTTCTCTGGACTCTCAGTGCTATCTCCTCTACTCAGGGAGTGTACCTGGCTCCATCCTTCCTGTGCTATGGCATGAAATGTCCTCAGAGCAAAAATTTGAGGGCAGTTGTGGGGTTCACGTCATCTGTTTTGTGTCTCTCAGGTTTTACTGTCCTTCATTGCAGGGTCTTGGAAATCATTGTTTCATATATGTCATCTGTCTTTTTGTTGTTTCAAGTGAGAGGATAAATCTGGTCCCTGTTATTCCATCTTGACCAGAAGCTGAAGTCCTGGGCCCTTGGTTTTTCACTTAATCATTTATTTGTAGGAATCACTGGTTTGGACTCATGATTGTGAACAGTGACTTGGGCAGGTGGTGGTGTTGGGGCTGGTAGCGTCCTTGCTTTTCATCAGTGATGTTCATCTAGTCGATTATATTAACATGTAAATTTAACTGGCCACATGATTTCTGCCCTCCATACTCTTTTCAAGAACTTTCTGTTGTCCAGATCTTATAAAAATCTTAGTATTAACAACTAGTTTGGTTTATCTCATGAATACTGTGAATCTTACAATTGGTCATGATTTTTGTTTGTTTTTGTCTTTTTGGTTTTGGAGATTTTCTTTTCTTTTTTTCTTTTCCTTTCCTTTTCTTTTTTCTTCCTTCCTTCCTTCCTTCCTTCCTTCCTTCCTTCCTTCCTTCCTTCCTTTCATTTGGCTTTGACTGCCAGGGAGCTCAGGTAATTTCTTAGTCTGACGTCTGGGGCTGGGTAAGATGTTATAAGATGTATTTCTGTAAACAAACTCTTTGCTCCAGCCTTCTCTTTTTAGCTTACTTATCTTTTGCCTTATAATCCTCTCCAAATTCTCCATTGCAAGCAAGAGACATCTGCTCTTACTATCCAGCTGATTCGAGCAGAGCAGACAACGAATGTGAGAAGTGATTGCGAAGTTCGGAGTCTCTGGGAGGTTCAGAGAACCAGGCTAGAGCAGCAGTCTGAGTCACACCAGGACTGATCCAGGAGGAGGCACGATTCCTGTGCTGGGTACTGACAAGAGCAGATGCTGAAACCCACATCAGGGCTGCCTCTATATGCAGAACCCAGAAGGAGCCCCCCCCCCCCCCAGAGATTCATGTTGGCCATTTCTGGTGGAGTCTCATGTGAGGCTCCAATGGGAGAGCAAAGTCACGTGCCTACAACATGGCTGCAAGAAAGGCTCCTATACTGGCTTTGGACCTCCTCAAACATAAAAGGGGTATTCAGAAAGATCGGGAGGCTATTCGGTATTGTTATTGATATGTAACTACTGTATCCTGATATTATTTTAAGCAGTTATATTTTCAAAAGTAACCAATAACTCTTTTGGAGGAAAAAAGGGGGGGAGGGGTTAAGCCAGGCTATCACGTAAGTGCAAGCACTTCTTGTACACGGCAGTCACACGCCTCTCCCTCCGTGCCAGTGCCCCCTCCCGGCTCCAGTGCCCCGCAGCCCTCTCTCCAGAGCAGACAGAGCCCACTCTCTCAGGGCTCCAGACCAGTTGGGGGCAGCATGGGGATGGGATGAGACATTTGAAGGTTGGCAGAACCCAAGGGTCAGAGGGAAAGGAGCCCATGTTGGTGCTTTCGTCAAGCTGTATTTCAGGCTTGGTAAGCATTTGTCACCAGCCCCAAGGTAGAAGCAGGCCTTTAAGACCATCTAGCCCAACCTCATTGCAACAATGACCTCTTAGCCTAGTGAATGGCAGAGCTGAGAGGTATGTTGGTAGGGGGCCAAGGGAGGGGATGACACCCCATGCCCCTGACTCAGAGTAGGCTTTCCTAGGATCACTGGGCTTGTACAGAGGAGCTAGGGATGGGTGGAGGACAGGGGGGAAGCGAGACAGTCAGGAATAGGTCAGGCTCCCAACTGGAGGAGGAGAAAGGGCATCAGCCAAGCCCGCCCCAACCGCTGTCCTGCCGACCCCTCCCCTCTCACTCCCTCCTCCCTCCTCTGTTCTGTCTTCCCTTGGTCCCTCAGTGAGGCCCAGGTGGTGGAGCAGCCTCTGTCAGAGGGAATTAACACACTTAATTAAAGTGTCCGATGAAGAGCGTTGCATATTTCTTAATTACTGTCGGAGCCTTTGGGGACGGTTTGAGATGGGATTTTTCACATTCCTCATTTAGCCTACAGTGAGCCAGCCGGCCCCTCAGGGCTCTGGCGGGAGCTGACAAAGCCCTGGTCTGGAGCTGCCTTTCCGAACATGGGGTGGTAGGTGGCTGTGGAGTGGGGAGCCTGGCCCCTAGCCCTCCAGGCTTGTCAACCTTGCAGGGAGGTTACGGCAGGCTTTTCTGTTCTGTGAAAACAGCACAAAAGGAAACGAGGGTCAGACAGAAGTAGCTGGTGTCTCACTGGTTCCTCTCATCACTGTAGGACCCAGGGGCTGTGCACCCCATGGTCAGGCCAGAAGGGGGGACTTTGTGGGCATGGGGGTGCAGGGGAACAGTGGAGTCCTCTCCCCAGGCCCCTGCAGAGTAAGGACACTGGCCCAGGATGGCCTGATCTCCTTCTGAGCTGCAGGGCAAGGACTGAGCCCTTTAGCAGGCAGGCCCGCCCCAGCACTCATACAGCTTTTCTCACTTGTGTTCTGGAAACTGAGCCGATGGAATACCTGAGTCACGTGGGCCCAACCTAGGAACGGATTATTGACCTCAGCTGTGGGGAAGCAGATTTGCCTTTTCAGTCTGAGGGCCGCCTTCTGACAGCTACAGACATTCTCTAACCTGGGCCTGGCTGTGGACCAAGGATGCAGAGACCCTTTCCCTGGCATGTGGACTGCTCTCCTAAAAACACAGGTATCAAAGAGGTGGGCAGCCTGCCAGTGTGGCCTAGAAATGGCAGGGGGTTCTTCTAGGTCTTTCCTGCCTCCTACTCTGGGCCTAGCTCTGTGGCCCCAAGGAAGACCAGACTGAACCCCACTGTCCAGCAGCATCCCATAGCTGGTGTGGGTGGTAAATGTGAATGTGTGGCCTAGAAAAGATTATGGGTCAAGATTCTGGCTTAACTCAGCGAGAGGGCTATGCTGTGGGTAGTTCATGCTCTGCTAGGTCTTGCCAGACCTTCCACAAAGTCTCTAGCTAATTTCTTGTGCTCTCCCTCATGTTCTGCCCCATTTCTGGCCCTCAAAGAAATCTCCCCACCACACCCACACCTGCCATGGAGATGACAGGGTGGAGAGGTGTCCTTCATGGAGGGAGACAGTATTAGAGCAAGAGTCTGGGGGTTCAGGGCCCACTCAGCTGTCAGCCTGTGAACTGGGCACAAGCCAAGCCCAGGAGCCCTCGTAGCTACTGACCCCAAGGTCCTGGGAGGGTTTCGCTTCACGTGGCAGCCATGGAGAAGTGTGGGTGACAGCTGTATGCAGAGGATACCTCGTCCTCACATCACCAGCTCCATCCAGTCCCTCCCCTGGGGCACCGTTCCTCCTGATATCCCATCCCTCCTGATATCCCATCCCCACCAATTAAGACCCAGCCCAAATGGCCACCTTCTCAGGAGACCCCTGCAGTTCTCCAACCGAGTGGCCTTGTCTTCTGGTGGGCTCTCACCTGTCCCTCCCCAGTTGCTTGGCACTTTAGGAATCTGCACCTGAATAGCTCCCCCACTGGAGCAGGGCTGTGGGGGAGAGCAGAGGGTACCTGCTTTCTCGCTGGGAATTCTGTGCCCAGCATGGGCCTGGCACAGAGTAAGCTGCCAGTGGGTGTTTGTTGAGTGGGTAGAGAGGCCTCTGCAGCTACCTAGAAGCCACCCAAATGTACAAAAATCTACTTACTGGGACCTGCCCCTGAGATGGGGACTGGGGCCTATGGGAGGCTGGTGGAGCGAGGTCCAGGTGGGTGCTGGTAGCTGACTGTGAAGGGCTGGCATTCAGTCCACATTGCACTGGTGGAATTTCCAGGGTGTATGGGACTGAGCTCATCGGACAGGTTTACAAAACACGTGGGTCAGCAGCACACACTCGGGTAAGAAAATAACTATTTTATGATAATGACAATAATGAAAAATAAGCTTAGATTCTCAGCTCATGAGATTGAAAAATTATTACTAATCATTTTTTTAATGGTTTTCTTTCTGAATTTAGTGCTGGCATTTGTGCTTTGACCTGACAATTTAAAAGCTTTTGTGGGTGACCTGAATTCAGGTGACTTTACTTACTTGGTGCTGGCTCCTCATCGAGTTTACTTAGACATAAGGAATGGCTCCATCGTCTGCTAGTCACAAAGCCAGGTGACAGGGAGGTGTCCTGGGCTCTCTTCCGCATCTGACCAGTCGTGAAGTCCTGCTATCCCTAGCTCTGTTTCTCCCCAGCCCCACTGCCCCTGCTTCCACTGAGATCTGCTGTCTCTCCCTGGACTGCCACCCCCAATCTGGCCCCTGTAAGCCATTCTGCCCAAAGTGCTATAAGTTTTCTTCCTAAAGCACGGATCTGTTGCTCTGGTTATGTCATGCATATCACAAACACCCCAAACCTCAGTGGCATAGGACGATGTGAATATTTACTTTGCTCAGGAATCTGTATGGTTTGGGCAGATCCTGGCAGGGAAGGTGTGTTTCCGTGTCACTGGGCATCAGCTGATGGCTCCAAGGCTGGGGGCTGGAGTCATTGGAAGGCTGCCTCACCCACAGGTCGGCTGCTGGTGGGGGCCTCCATGTCTTGCCAGGTGGGTGTGTCTGTGTGGTCCTCCCTCACGTAGGCTGCCTTGGGCTTCCTCACAGCATGGCGGCTGGGTTGAAGGGGCAGCTTCCAGAGTATAAGGGAGCAGAAGTACTCCAGACAGAGGCTGTGCTGCCTTTCCTAACCCAGCCTTGAGAGTCACAGTGCCATTTCTGCCATAGTCACAGGCCCGCCCACGTTCACCCCCAGACAGAGTATCAGTGGCACTTTGTAAAAAGAGCATGGGGCTGGGGAATATTGGGTGGGCCATCATGTTATGATGAAGTTATGAATGGCCACACCTGTTCCCACCACCTCTCTACGTAAGACCCCTCAGAAGCTGCCCCCACCCTTGGGAGAGAATCCATGCTCCTTGGTGTGTTCTCTGCCCTGCTGGCCTTGCCTCTCCTCTCTACCTTCCTTTCCTTCCTTCCCTCCACAACTGGCCCTGGAGATGGATTTTGGTTTAAATCAACCCACTGGCCCCAAGGAGCTTCCTTGAGCAGTGTTTGTCACTTAACCTCTCTTTACACACTGGTCGGGCTTCATTTTCCCCGAGACAAAACTCAGATGTGGAGACCTCCCATTGTATCCCCCATGGTTCCTGGACACATTTCTGCACCCCCTGACCTATCGCCTCCTGTCCCTTGTCACGAGCTTTGTGTCTCTGCCTCTGTGCCTTTCCTCACACTGTTCCCTCCACCTGGAACACCCATTCTCCCTCACCCTCACCCTCACCCTCACCCTCCCACAGCTTGGCGACTGCCCTGCCTCCTCCTTGTGGCCTTCACAACTGCCCAGCCACCTGGGCCTCTGCCTTTTGTGATCTCTCGCTTTGCTGCTGGTCAAGCCTTTCCATAAACGAGCACGGCGGTGTGCATGGGGCATGGACAATGGCGTCAGATCTGGGTTTATACGCCAGCTCCAGTGCCTACCAGCTCTGTGGCCTTGCCGACAATAACTAACTCATGGGATCGTGATGAGGATTCAATGAGGGAACCTAAGTTAAGCACCACCTTTCTTGTCTGGCGCTGAGTAGAAGCCCGGTAAGAGTCCGTCTTCTTTGTAAAGACTCCTGGCACATGCTCAGTAATGAATTTTCTCACCCTCATTTGGTTGAAAGAGGACAAATGCATCTCCCTGCTTAGTCATGTGGGACTAAACTACCAGAAGATACTGCTGAGCCATGAGCAGAGAGAAGAGCTCAGTAACGATATGCCTGCTTATTGAATATAATCCTGCCAGCGGAGCTGAATCTTTGTCCTCAGAAACAGCTCTGCGTTGCTGCAGTGGTGTCCGAGAGCTGCTGTTCCAAGGCATGTGGGACAGTGTGACCTTGAGCACAGAGCTGCGGGGGGAGGACGGCTCCCAGAGGCGGCAGGAGCTGGTCGAATGCACGATGCCGCTGCCCCTCTTTCTGGCCTCCCCTCGCTTTGGCGCAGTGGTAGTGCCCAGTCAGGTGATGGCTGCAGCTGTCCTGCCACCCTTCACGGTGAGCCTGAGAGAACAGGATGCCGAGGAGGCGGGCGGTGCCAGCTCTCCGTTTGCGGGTTCCCAAACCTCCCACCCAGGGCAGTCGTAGAGGCTCTGAGCCACATTATCCTGGTAGCTGCGGACAGAGTATGGGTGGTCTTGGGGAAGCTCCAAGGCAGGGAAGAGGGTGGGCTTCTGCTCTGAGAAATGAGGCCTGGAGGAGCAGTAAGAAATTATTCCCTTCTGCAGCAAATCAGTAATAAACCCATCATTCAGTCTAGGCTTCAGGTGGGGTGCTGGGCCCCAGGTGTTCAAGCCCACTCACCCTCACATGTTGAGCCCCGCCTTGTGCCTCTCACTTCCCAGTTTCTGACCTTCCAGATTGGGTTAAGCGTGGCCCCAGCGGGGAAAAGCCCCCTACCTCTGTCTGGTCCCAAGGACATGGAGCCTTGTCTTGCTGGGGCCATTTCCAGAATCCTATGACGTCCATAGTGGTGGTAGCAATGACCTGGCAGAATCCTGAGACCCAGGGTGATCCCAAGATGCTGAGGGGGATCAGGGAGAGGAGCTTGTGCGCTGGCGAGGCCATCCCAGCCTGGCCCCACTCAGTCTGGCCCTGGGCAAAGAGCTGTCAACTCATTTCCCGTTGGATAAAATGAGGATGATGTGAGCACCTGCTTCAGAGTTGAGGCCTAAACCGTGTTAAGAACTTAGCGTGGGGTTGCTGCGAGCACAGAATTCCCACCAGCTTCCAGCGGGGAGGGGTCTCATGGCTTCTGCTCACTGCTGTCAGGTAAATCTCTGCCTGGCACCCCTGGCATGTGCCCGGAGCACACTCTGAAAACACAGGAGGCACGCGCTGCCCATCATGGTCATTGTGGGAACGCGCAGGAAATACTGGCAGGACTCCACATCTGGAAGTTCCTCCTGCACAGCCCCAGTGAGCAGCTTGTTGTCTCAGGACCTTCCTCCACCTAGCAGTCACCCTGCGAGCCAGCGCTCGCCCACTGCCAGTGGTTGTTGTCTCGAGATGGGATGACTTGGCCTTCGAAGCCCTTGTGGGGATTTCTAAGTTTTCAGACACTCCATGGACCTCCTGCTCCTCTAGTTACTTTCTGTGATTCCACAATCTCTCCTCCCTGTCTGCTCAGCTGCCCCGGGGAAGAACCCGGTGCAGGAAGAGAACTGGTGTCATCCTTCCTTCTCCCCGTCCTGCTCCTGATGCTCGCTCCCCTCCCCCAAGATCCGAGATGTGGTGTGTCACCACCTGGGGAAATTACTAGTGGGCCCTGCGATCCCCCTCTTCCCGAGGAGGTGGTAACTTTCCACTGTCTCTTAGAAAAAGAGGATGCTGTGTTCTCTTGATTTTTGTCTGCTTCTTGCTCCGGGTTGCACTCTGTGGTCCCCTTAGCACGTTGCAGCCAGGACTCTCTGTGTGGGGAAACCTCCATGCTCACCTTCAGGTGAAAGTTAAGGGGAGATTTAGAGCAATTGAAAAGCATTTGACAGATTAATACCTTTCGGTTTCCCAGTTAGATTAGAAGAGATCATGATATGTTACTGCTCGTCCCAGAGATGTTCGGAATAGAAATGTGGCTCTTGTGACGCCAGCTGGCATATGACCCGGCACTACCACCCAGAGCTGGCATCAGACCCCCCCCTTTAAAGGCGTGGCCCCGATGAGACTGCCCCCCACTTCAGATGCCATCTGCAAGTGGGCTCCCCAAGGACACCACACATCTGACCAACTGGCCGCAAATTCAGGGGTTCTCGTGACCCTCTTCAGGTTCTGTAATTTACCAGAACATCTCACAGAACTCCAGAAAGTGTTCTACTTATGATTATTTGATTATAAAGAATGCAAATCAGAAACAGCCAAATGAAGAGACGTATGATGGGCAAGGTCAAGCCAGTGGTCGTGGTAGTGATTTTTTTTTTATCTGATATTCTGGAAATTGTCTCCGTATCTCAGTTACCTGCTGCCTCCTTCCACTTTTAAGCATTTCCTATGTACCTGGCACTTCTATTTAATTCTTACCACTGCTCTTTGAAGTCTTTGATGTTATTGTACCCATTTTAAAATGAGGAACTGAGGTCCAGAGGAGCGGTGGCCACCTCAAAATGACACAGCTAAACAGGACCTCAGCCAGGATTTGAACCCAGCTAATCACTTTTGGGTGAAAGCTGGGGCCATCTACATTTGCCGCAGTCTGTCAAATGTGCCTTCTGGCTAGAAGACAACTGCATTTCCCTTAGAAATGTTGGCTGTTGGAAGATGGTTGCATGTGTCTTATATGGTGTACTACTAAGGCTTCAAAACTGGCAAAAGACCCTTCCCAAAGGAGCCAAGTTGGGTTGCCCTGCTCAATCCAGGCAGTGACCAGCCACCCCACCAGGCCCAGCCTGTGGGCATCCCATCCAAGAATCAGGGAGACGCAGGATGGAGAACCTTCAGGTGCTGACTCTTGCTTTCCCTGCCAGCATTGTCTGTCTCCAGCAGCCCAGAGCAGGAGGGGCTCTGAGCCAAGCTCAGCTGGGCTAGTCCCCCTCCAAGCCTCCCAGGCCCGTGGCAGAGACTTGATGGGACAGTGTAGAGAAGCAGTCCATGCTGGGCCTGACCCAACAGATGTTTCTTTGTCACCCTTCCTCCCCTCCCAGATAATGAGAAGTGCTGGAGTAGGCATTTCCGCCAATGCCAGGCCCCAGGGGACCTGCACAGGGTTAGTTCAGAAGCCAAGTCTCGCAGTTTGGCAAATTAGCAGCATTTGTGGAATTCCCAAGAGCCTACCTGGTTTCTCTCAGCCATGCCCATGATTCTTGTTTGGGGGTGTTATTGCCTCTTAGAGGGCATTTGCAAATGTGGAAGGGTGTCCTGGGTTGACTCAGGGCTCAGGGATCCTGCCAGCATTTACCTGGCAAGGTCCAAGGATGTTAAACATCCTGTGAGGATCTGGGCCATCAGGCCTACAGTACAAAAAATAGTCCTGCCCTTGAGAGACATTAGGGGATAGCCCATTTACTTCCACTACCCCCAGTTCCTTGGAAAGCCACCCTCCTTTCTAGTCCCCAGGCTGAGTGAATGGGGAAAAAAGAGCATGCCTCCATCCCAGCCTGTGGCCGATGGCAAGGGCGTATTTCCAGGAGATCATGGGCCCAAGCGAGAGGAGCATCTTGTCTTGCACCAACTTGCTCTGATTCTTCATATATGGTCCTTGCCTTACTCGGGCTCTTGGGGGTCAAAGAAGACCTGGGTGTGGGTGGTGAGAATTCTTGGGACAGAGGAGGCCTCCTGCTTGGTGCTGGCAAGAACTCCCCTATAGCCCACCAGTGGAGGCTTGGCACCACACCTCGGGGTCCCTGTCCAGGGGTCTGCCTCCTGCTTCCGTTTCCGCATTTCATCTTTTCCTCTAGGCTTTTCTGGTTCCTAATCTGTTTGCTTCACATGATATATGTTTAGAGGAGTCTAGTGTACCTGCCCCAGCTGAACACCTCTCTTCTTGTTTTGCAGTCGGGAAGACGTCTCTGATCACGCGGTTCATGTACGACAGCTTCGACAACACGTACCAGGTGAGATCCTGGGTCCCCCTGCCTCCCCCACCAGCTGGGATGGCCACCTAGAGACCAGGCTGGCCTCTCCCCAGGGCTCTCTCATGCTGGACGAGAGCGCGATGGTCCTGGGGCCCCTGGGGGTCTGTTTTGCATCGGAAGAGCTTCCCATCTGTGCACTGGCCCCAGCCCAGTAAAGACGTGGGGCCCTTTTGAAAATCCAAACCTTGATAAAAGAAACACTTTCAAGAGGACAATTTGAAAAACAGAGGGAAGACACATTTCAGTCTCAGTTCTCTTGCTCCCCATGGGCAGGTCTGAACCATAGTAGTGTTTGGTTACTCGGAGTGTCATCATGTAGAGGAGAGTGGGTAGGCAAGATGTAAAATGAGGCAGATGAAAACCAGAGCAGTACGAGAACTTGCTCCTCAAGCATGGTTATGTTTGCTGGACCCTAACACCCAGGTGCATGCATGCACGTGAACACACACGGTTACTGAAGCACTTCCTTCCCGGAGAGGCTGGTTGTCATGGGCTTGCAGTGCTGTGTGAGGACAGGAGGCTGGACAGAGTGCCCCCTGTGGCTCCTGGCTCTCAAAAGTGGTCTGGGGCCAACCAGTGGCCCAGAGGTGGCTCCACGAGGCCCAGAGACTAAACTCCTGGGAGTCAGTAACATTGTACTCTCCTGGCATTACTGGTGAGTCAAGAGGATTGTGCAGATGAAATGAATTTCCCTTGCAACTATAGCTTTTTGTGAAAGGCATCAAATTGAATCATTCCAACTATTTTTAAGAAAAAAAAAGATACTTTCTTCCTTAAAGAGACAAATAATCATTTTTCTAATCCAGTGGGTTCTGTAAGATACTGGTTCCAAGAGATGTTAGCTGGTGTTACTCGAGAAGAAAAGGTAGGGATGAAGGTTCAGTGCTTAAACAGATTTGGGGAACACCAGTAAACAAAAGTCAATCGACTTTTCTATTGCAGGACTTCTCAAGGCTTTTACTACATCAATATATAGTTTTGATTTTCTGAAGGAGGGATATAGTGTGCAGGATCTCCCAGATGTGTTTGATCATGGAATCCTTTTGTTTCTGAGTCCTCAGAGGACACGTATTTATAGCACAAACCAGGGGCTGCTGTGCTAAGAGGTCCCTCCACTTCCCTGGACACAGAGGACGCGGAGTACAGCTCAGTGCAGATTACAGTCCTGTGTCTGCTCTTTAGTCTGTCTGTCTCCCTCAGGACATCATCTTTGCCTCAAATACACTCTGTCTGCCTCCTCTAATTCCTGGCTTTTCCTCTGCTGTGTCTGAAATACCAGATAACTAATGGCCTTGGGAAGAGTTGACTGAGGGTAAGAACGTGCGGCTCTGGGAGGGGGTCCCGAGTTCTCTGCACAACCCTCGGCACTGGCTTTAGAATGTCTGTCTTGGCCACAGTTAGTCTTTGTTGTGTTCTCTCGAGGCCAGGGCTTCCCAGAGGCCTCCGCGTAAGGGAGTTCTGCCACATTAGTCTTCCGTTGAGATTACAGTTCTAACAGACTTCAGTTCTGAAGTCTGGGTATGCATTTATTTGTGTGTATGTGTGTTTATATGTGAATGACCTGGTAGATATTATTTTGATTATTGATTTTTAAAAAATACTAAGTTATTTATAATGCCTCTCATTGGTATCCCATTGAAAACAATGGGACTCTTGGCTGGCTACTCTTCTTGGAGGTAGGGAGCAGCAGATATGGCCCCAGGGCCTTTGCAGTGACCAGTGATTCTCATGGACATGGATCAAGGCCTCAGCTCCTCCCCATGTCCTTTGAGTTTCCCAGAATCTCCTCCTACTTCCATCTCCAGTGTCCTCTCCTATTGCCTGCTGCTTGCCCTGCATCCTGTGGTCCTGCAGGCCTCTCCACTCACTGCTCCCCACACGGGCGACAGTCACGCCTCCGCACTTTGGCTCATAGTGTCACCTCTCCTGGAATGACCTTCCCTCTCCACTTCTCTGCTGTGAAAAATTTCTTCTGACTCATCAAGACTCAGAGCACTTGTTTGCTCTGCATGTGGGGCCCTCCCTCTTCTCTACTACGGCCCCCTCTGCCCTAGCACATTGTCCTCAGGTCTTGTTTAGTCTCCCATTTCCCTAGGAACTCCTGTGTGCTCGGCTCCTTGGACGGGCTCTGCGTTTGGCTGAGGCCAGGACCCCTCAGATCTGCCACTATGTTCGTAGGCCCAGCACAGGGCCTAGCCATCACTGGTGTTGAGTGCCTACTGGTACCAGAGTGGCTTGGAGAGGTACTCTCTGCCTTGGTTTTCGGACCCCACCAGGCCGAGAGGCCACAAGGGCCAGATGTCTTAGTGAGGAGAGAAAGCCCAAAGGGAAGCACGACCTTCCCCACTCTGGGCTTTTTTGACTTTGTTATTGCAGCAGATAGAATTTCTTTCCCAATGCTCTTTAAAATGGTAATTAGGCTGGGAGGCCAGGGATCCAAATCTGTGCATACACAGGCCATTTTAATGAACTCTCTGGAGGAAGAGAGGGGGGAAATGGTATTGTTTATTTTGTTTTTCTTAAGACAGTGGCAGAGACATTTGGGAAGTAGACAAGATCCCCAAGGGCTCTGGGGAGTGTTTCTGGTTGTTCTTGGCCACTCCCAACCAACCCCCTCAAAAATCCTCTCCATCAGCCAGCAGAGCCCCTCACTGCCCCTTTAGCTGAGACACTCAGTTCCCAGGACAGAATCATCCCTCCCTCTCTCCCATCCTTTTGTATGCCTCTGGCTCTGTCTCTCATCCCCCATGTTCCTCATTCACTCATTCTGACCGCAGATGTTTGTCAGGTGCCTTCTCTGTGTCTGGAGGGACAGTGGGAGACAGTGACCTGGCTGCAGAATCTGGCGCTGCCCTCAGCCGGGGCATGGAGGGCAAGGGGGTTCAACCTCATCTTGGGTGGCAGCGCGTGAGCCCTTCCTCAGTCTGGGGCTGGAGAAACCCGAGGCCCTGAGGGGCTGGCATGAGGACTTGTGAGGACCAGGGGCCTGCAGAACTGGGTTTCCTTATTTCACCTCTCAGAGGGTTCTTGTCTGCCTGGCAGACCACTGGGGGCTGCCACCTTGTCAGCTGGCGGGCCTCAGGAGACCAGGTCCCCTGCCACCTTCTGACTGGCACGGCCCCTGCTCCACACACGTGCACCTTGTTCTCCTCTTGACACATTTGCTAACCAGCCTCTCACCACCCCTCCCGTCACCCCATCTAAACCACTCACCTGAAGAAGCCAAAAATCAAGACTTACAGCCTGGCGAGATTAACGTCTGCAATAATTCTCTTGTATAAAACCCTAACTAAAAAATTGCTTTCAAAAGTTGCTGTAGAAGACCCCTTCTGGTACCTGCACTGTGATGAGACTTGACCCTCTGTGTGGGCTCAGTGGAACACACCTGCAGGTCTGGGCCTTGGGCCAGCGGTTGGAAACCTGCACTAGCGCCATGATGGGAGGCTCCTCGCCTCTGCGGGAGAGGCCATGATTTGGAAGCAGCACTCTCCTGGGGTTTCTCATGGGTCCCTCAGGGACTCTCTGTCTTGCTGTATATTAGCATCACCTACGGGGGTGATGGCCCGGAGATCCAGAGACTGTATCAGGAAGGAGCATTTTTTAAATCTCTGAGGTGATTGAGATGAACTTCTAGCCTAGGCCAGAGCCAGCGGCCCGTACATCTCCCACCACGGCACAAGTTAGGAGACCACTGACCTAAGGGGCGGCTCCCGGGCTAGGGCCCCGACCTGCTCGAGCTTACTCAGCTGCTCCAGGAGCACAGGACCAGTTCTGAAGGACTGGGAGGCTTTGCCCATGCTGAGTCACTCTGGGGATCCCATGGAGCCTCTGGGAAAGGAACAGAACAGCTGTGTCTGCTGTGCCGCCACAGGCTGAGGGGTGGGCTGAGGAGCTGTCAGCCCCTCAGCAATCTGCACTGCCCCGAGGCTTTCCTCTCACTTCTGGGCTCTGGATTTGTTTCCCAGGGCTGCCATAGCAAATGACCACAAACTGAGTAGTTTTAAACAACAGAATTTAGTTTCTCACTGTTCTGGAGGCCAGAAGTCTAGAACCAAGGTGGGGCAGAGCCACACTCCCTCTGAAGGTTCTGGGAGAAAAATCCTTCCTTGCGCCGCCCCCCAGTGTCGGGCAGCTGCAGGCCTCAGCCCCTTGTTGTGAGGCTGCGAAGCTCCAGTCTCCGCCTCTGTCTTCATGTGGTCTTCTCCTTCTGGGCCTCTGTGTGTCCTCTCCTCCTCTTAAAGGGACACCACTCACTAGATTTAGGGACCTACCCTAAATGCAGGATGATTTTTCATCTTGAGGTTCTTAACTGATTACTGATTCTTAACTGATTCTTGACTGATCTGATCTTAACTGATCTACAAAGACCCTATTTCCAAATAAGGTCACATTCTGAGGTTCTAGGTGGACATGAATTTGGGGTGGGACATTCTTCAACCCACTACGGCAACTCCCAGTCTGATCCCCTTGGGGCCCAGACCTTCTGGCTTGGGCCTCAGCACCATCTGGAGCTTCAGACAAGGCAGGGATCAGTGGCTGTTCTAATGGGCACAGAAGGTTTCTGGGAGGGGAGCATGGGACAATTTCACTGTAGCTGTGCTGGAGGGAGGAATGATTACGTGCTGAAGGAGAAGGCTTTGTGGAAGTCCACAGGGTAATGATCCAGCACTGAGAGTGTGGGGGGGGGGAGGGGAGGGGTCTGCCTATTGCAGTGGAGGGTAAGAGTGGGGTCTTTGGATGGATTATTGGCAGGGTGCATGTTGATGTTCATGGGACTTACACGCTTTTGATTTTATTGGTACTTTGCTCCTTTCTTCATTAAATATATATATATGAAATTATAATTTACAGCGGTTGTTAAAAGAACATATAATCCAGACTAGATTATTTTATATTTATTATTATGTTCATTTGTCTTTTGATTTTAAAAGAAATTAAAAGTTAAAAAATATTTTTATGGTCCCCTGAAAGTACCCTGGGCCCTAGGCTCTAAGCGTGCCCTGCCTCATGAATATGCGGGCCCAGATGGTTGGGACTGTGGAAGGCCCTAGAAGCTCAGAGGGGCTTGGGCTCGTGAGGCAGGAAACAGAGAGCTATTGAGGGTTCCTACTATGGGCACTGATGCAGTCAAAGATTTCAGAGTTTGTAGGAGACAGATGTGGAGCACTGGGCTGGGACAGGGGAGACAGTTGCAGGCGGGGCTCACTCAGACCTGGATGCAGCTATGTGGGGCGGGGCGGGGCAGGGCTGGGTGGAGTGTGACTGAGCAGTTATGCAGGGCCGAGTGGGAGGTGAGTGAGGGGCCTGGGCCAAAGACAGAGACACCACAGGGCAGTAGAAGGGATGAGTGACCAGAGAGGGTCTGTGGGATGCAGAAGAGGGAGGGGCCGGAGTGGGCCCTAGGTTTCTGTCCAGACACCGTGGAAGACCATCTGTGCTATCAACACAAAGAAACACGAAGAGTCGAGTGGGAAGGAATGATGGAACAACCAAGGGAAGGTGTTTGAAAATGACTGGTATGTGGGGCGGGCCCTCGAGTGGTTGCGCAGAAGCTGGACCCCCGAAGCCCTAAGAACTGATGAATCCTGTGGGTTGGAGTGCAGAGAGGAGGGGGCGGACCAGACGGAGAGGCCTCTCTCCACAGAATCTAGGATGCCGCCCGTCCACATGTGGTGTTCAGGTACCCGCCCGGCACCTGGGGGAGACAGGGACAGTCTGCCCTGGTAGAGGTGGTCAGAGTGGGGTCACACACCAAGGACAAGGATGCAGCACGTTCCCTTTTACCTCAGCTCTTTCTTTCGCCTTCGAAATGATGCCGCATGCGGAGGAGGCCTGGGGCCAGATCCCAGGTCTGTCACTTAGCTCAGAGACCCTGGACCAGCGTTCTGCTTTCTTAGTATTGCATTCTCTTTTAACTTAGAAATTATTTCGATAGGATTTAACCCCTATATCACCTAGACCAGTTGCCTCAAACTCTAGCAGTAAGAATGTGGTTAATTTGTATTTCGACCATAGCTCACATGGATCTTAAAGTCTAGATGATGGAAAATCATGGGCCAAAAGTACCGTTGACATAGCTGTGCATTACACAGTACCACATAGGAAAGTAGAACAGAACAAAAAATGGCAGACAGCAGCAGCAACTCTCCCTCCAGCTAGGTTGATAGGGACGAGATGCCTCTAACCCTGTGTCTGCTAGGGGCTCGGGGGCCTCCCCACCATCCCTGCGCTCACACCGGGCACAGGGTGCTGCTGTGCTCCTGGCAGAACGCGGACCTCGAGTCCTCACTGAACTCTAGCAACAGGACGATTTTATTATGTTCGTAGAGTGGAGTTCCAGCTTCACAAACATTAAGTTCTGTGGTCAAAACGTGAGGCGACAGTCTTACACAGTAAAGTCCCCCTGAATGCCAGGCAGCTTGGCGAGATGACCCTGCTCTCAGAGACCCACTGGGGTCCCAGCAGCCACCCACGTACTCCGTCTGGAAATGATGTGGTTCTGGACGGAGGGCTCACCTGCCCTTGCTCTGACATCTTGTCTTTCCCTCCCTCCTCTCCTCTGCCCTTTCTCTCTCTCTTTTGTTGAGCATATTACAGATTAGGAATGGTCACCTCCTAGTACAGAAAGCTGACTCGTGGCGGCAGGTACAAGCAGTCCCGGTGGGACTTGAGGTGGCACAGCTGCGCAATCATGCTGTCAGTCCCTGGGCTCTCGCTCTCACTCTGTTCCTCCTTCTGGTGTGTGGGTTCTCGTCTGCATGCATGCAGGCTGGCTGTTGCTGCTCCAGACATCACCTCTGCATTCAGGGCAGAAAAAGAAAGCAAGAGCTTCCCTGGAATGCTCTCCCTCTCCACCAGACTGCAGCTTATGTCTTATTGGCCAGAATTGGGTCACCCGATCACCCTTAGCCTCTGGAGAGGCTGGGAACGCAGAAGGTCGCTTTGACAGTCTTTAGGCAAGCAAGGGAGTAGGAGGTGGCCGGTGGGTATTGGGTGAGTCCACCAGTAGCACCTGCTACGTTTTGTAAGTTAAAGGGACTCATGATGCAGTTCTCTGCCCCGGATGTCAGTAGTCTGTCCTGTTCACGTTGTAGGTGACCCTTAGATACCCTCCAAAGTCTACCACTTGGAGCATCTTTTCGCCCTGTTAAGGAGAGGGCTTTTGTGCTTGCACCATTTCGTGGCCCTCTAGGAAGCCTCCGAGAGAGTGTCAGGCCACACATCCCTGCGCATCTGTGTGGCTTTTGAAGGGATTGAGAGATTTTGATGAAATTGAACCCCTTATTTAAAGTCAGAAGGTACATACTGTTTGGTTTACCTTTCAGACCACAGGAGATAAAACAGCAATTGATTGAAGTACTTAAATTGGGTGGTGATGGGCACAAGCCACTCTCTAGTGAGAAGAAAGTGGCCCTGGGATTGTGTAGACTTGGAGGCCGAAGTGGCTGAAAGAAGCCAGGTACCTGTGCCGTGGCCTCCCAAGTCAGTGTCCCCTCCCACAGAGCACAGAGCTGAGCTGTTGGCAAGGACAGACCCTGCCCAGCATGTTTTCCAGAGGCCGCCGCCTCCTTCCCCCACAGCGCCCACTTGCCAGTCTGAATCCTGAAGTTTTGCCAGCCTCGTTTGCATGCTGATTTGCATGGCTCTACCCCATACTCTCATCTGCCAGTGCAGAGCACAAACAGCAGCTTCATTGTCGAGGGCTTGTCATGCCCAGCTGCTTTCTGCCACTTTTGGATGCTTCCCCAGCCATGGGCCAGGGTCTGGCCACAGCTAGAAAAAGACACACATACACTCCTTTTCATGATTTCTCTTCCTGAGAAGAGTCTTGGGTCAATTTATGCAAATCACCATGCAAATTTCCACTGCAGACTGTATTACTGTGTCTTGTCAGAATGTGGATGCAAAATTACTTTTCATAATAAATGCACATAGCAAAAAAGATTTCAACAAGTGCCTCAGGAAGCCTCTCTTTTCTTGGGGATCCACTGGGCCGATGGCTCTCTTGTGCAGAGGGAGGCGTGTAATGGACCGTCATTCTGCGCTCTGTGTCTGAGCTCTCGTTGACACTGTATAATACCACCTTCAAAAGAAGGGGAATGTAGACATGGCTAGGAAGTTGGTGTTTGTTAAGATTTCTCATATTTTATATAAAATGAAAAGCCTGCCATTTTTCATAAGCAGTGCCGTTTGTAAGCATGATATTAAAGAAATAAATAGTGGCGTGCAGAGTGCAGCCCAGCCTCCTGGGAGGGGCAGTGGGCAGCACAGCTGAGGAGTGGAGGGGAGGATCATGGGGATCTTGGACTGGCAGGAGAGCCCCTAAAATCAAGCCTGCTGCTCCTGTGTCTTGATATCCTCTTTGCATTCCTGTGGCGTAGTTACCAGCAAGACTAATTTATTTATAAGAAGAAATGAAGTACAGAGAATGAATACTTTGACTCGGATTCCATGACAAACTAGAAGAGGGATGTGGTCTCCTTTAGAACCCAGTCAGCTTTTCCTGAAGCCCTGGGAACACTAGTTTATTAATAAGGGATATTAACAGGGATTATAAGCACAAAATTTCCTAGAGCAAGGAAGCTTGGGAAATGTTGGGTTCCATGTAATTTTTCATGTTTCTTTGGTGCAGGACTTCTCAGAGCCTTTACTGCGCCAATGTGTTTTATGGCTCTCCATTAGGAGCTAGAATATGCAGCCTTTCTCAGAAACACTTGATTACGGTTTACCTTTGTCCTGTAGGCACCGCATGGGGATGTATTTCCCATAGCCAGTCTGAGAAACGTGGGAGGGTCTTTTGTGCAGCGGGTTTCTCCATCTTCTCTCAGATATCCTCTAGTCAGTTGGTCAGTCCTCATTTTTGTTTATGCAGAGTACCTATGTAGTCTAACTCATGTGATCTGCAGTCCTTGAAGGAGGCTGTGATTATCCCCATTTTAGAGAGGAGAAGCTCCCAATCCGGTGTTCTTCCAAGCCCATCACAGAATACTCAGACCCGCCAAAGCATTGGCCGAGGTCACTGAAAACAGCACATGATCCCGCCCAGGTCCGTTTGGTGAAGGTGGGGCACTCTGCTAGCAGCATCCTCTGAAACTGGCCGTGGTCAGCCCAGGGAGGCGGTGAAGGAAGCCTACGGCTGCTGGCAGAGACCTGCCCTTTCCCTCTCTCCAAGAACCTATGAGGTCTCCTGGTCACCTCAGTCTCTGAGTCTCCTGGCAGCGCCAAGGCTGTGGGCATATCATGGATCTGGGCTTTACCTTCACAGCAGAGGTGACTCTGCCCCCACACTCACCCACACAAGCATAACACACCCATTCCTACCCACATACACATACTCATGCATGCAAATGAGTGTGTAGTTGCATGCACACGTGTGTGTGTCCGCTTGCCCATGGGTCTACCCACACGTACTCACACACGTTCCCATCAACACACATACACCCCGCTGTGAGGCGTGCTGGCCTTCAAGACGGAGTGTGGGTTGTGGCAGCTAAGAGGGAATCACTGAGGTTTCTGCCTGGCTGGCTAATTGTTCTTTTTGCTTGGTGTCCCCCTGTCATCCTGTCAGATAATTCTGTTGATCTGTTTTCACATCCGCTGTTCCATCTCCCATGTGCTGTCAAGCTTATCAGTGATTTTAAAATTTCAGATGTTTATTTTTCAGTTCTAAGTTTGTATTTTGTTCTCTTTTATAGTTTCTCTGCTGAGATTTTTTTTTAAATCTGTGCCTTGGTAATGAGCGTATTTCTCTATACATTTGAGCATTATCACACCAGCTACTTTAAACTACTTGCTACCTTCAGTACCTGGGTCCCCTCAACGTTGGTCTCTGCCTATTCTCTTTTTTCTTGAATATGGTGTGCACTTCATATGCTGAGTAAATCAAGAGTTATCCTACACATGGTGATAAGACTGGGGATTCTGTTTGTTCCTTCGGAAGAGTATTGTTTGGATCCAGCTTCTCCCTTCTCTTCCCTGTGGTAGGCAGCAAGTTAAAGTTTTATCAGACTTGTTTGCCTTGTTTTGTTTTCAGTTTTAGGTAGGCTGCTTTGGGTCTGCTTGGGTCAGTCAGAGATTTGAGCAGCTTTCAGATGCAGAATTTGGAGTGCCCTCTCTGGGGCTTTCTCATGTTCAAGATTTCCTACGTTTTCTGGCTGTTGTGGTAGCTTTAGGATCTGACTTGTTTCTCAAATAGCAAGACTGTGGGTTTCTTGCCAAATTTTAGCAACCCCTGAGCTCCAGCTAGGGCTGCCCTTCGGTGAGTGAGCAATCATAAAAACAGGAATTTCACTCAGGGCTGTTCCCTTTTTTTAAGTTGGCTCCCCTCCAGTTTCTACCTGCTTTTGGTCCCTCTGCAGTGCCTTCAGATAGTTGTTTGCTGTATTCTGGTCAGGGTTTATAATAGCAATCTGCAAGAGGGTTGGTCTGATAAGAGCTCTGCTGTGTGGGAAATCAGAACTCTCCCATTCCCTCCATCCGGGCTTTTCTCCCCACATTTCCCGTCCTGCACTACACCCCCATTTTCACCTGCTGGAAAGTTAGTCTTCACTCGAGGACTTGCATAGTTCCCTCATCTTGCCTCAGGAAATCAGAAGCAGAGTCCCCCTTTTCCTAGAGTCCTTCTCACTACACTGGTCCTTTCCATCCATCAAGGACCACAATTCTGTGTGCTAATCTTAGCTCCTCTACAAAGTTGGAAGTTCAAGGTTGAATTTGAAACTCCGAATAGGCATTAACCATGTGGAAGAGCATTCCAGGGGAGGAAACAGCTCCTCATGGGCCGGGACGAGGGCTCGTTCTGCTCTGGGGCTAATACATAGTAGGCATTTGAGGATGAGAAAGTGAGTGAGTATTACTTGCTGTGTTTGTCAGAAAGGAGCTGCCCAGGGCCTGAGAGAGACGGGCTCCAGCTGGCGGTGGTGTGGGGCCAACTGCTTGTGCCTTGTGTCTGGGAAAATAAATGATGCCAAGGAGCTAGAAATTTCCTGGTAACCAGGGCCCAGCCAAGGCCATCTTAAAAGTTCTTGTTTTTGCTCGGTCCTTTGAGAGCTGACTTTTGTTGTCCTTGTTAAAATGCAAATGAAGTTCCTCTTAAGTGGGCTCTGCTGAGCTATTATGGCTAATGACCATAAGAGTCTGACAATAGGAAGCCAGACAGGATGTGACCCCCATGCAAACCCAATGACAGCTTCAGGGCACAGTGACAGCTTCAGAAATGAAGGGATTTCAGGAAGCAGAAGGAGTACAGCCAAGTAGTCAAAAGCAGAGGCTTTGCAGTAAGGGAGACCTATGTTCAAATCCTGCTTCTGCCACACAGGTCACCCGTGTGACATTGTTTTGGAGTGAGCCTTGGTTTCCTCATGAGTAGCACCTTCCACATACATGGGCGTCTCCCTCTGTCTCTCACCCCAGGTAGGGAATCTGCCCCGCCTTCTGGATCCCGCAGCCTCCTCGGGCTGATTACAGCACAAGCGCAGAGTCTAGGCAGTTGTTCACAAAACTTCACTGCACACATGAATTATCTGTAGGCTTATCTGGAATTCTGGTTCTGGACTGACACCCCAGAGATTGTGCCTCTGTGTGTCTGGCTGGGGCCCGGCATCTACGTGCTTAACAAGCTCCTGATGTGTCTCTGAAGCAAGTGGGCCATGAACTACATGTTGAGAATCGCTGAATCACTGGCCAGTAGGAGATACCGAGGTAGGAGATCTTCCCAGTTTCATACAGAAACTGTTAAATGAGGGGCCCTGAAGCCAACCTGAGGGCTCGGAAAATGACTTGCGGAGGAGCTGAATCTGAATGGGTTTTAACCACGTGGAAGAACATTCTAAGGAGGGAACAGCATTAGATAAGGCACAGAAACCCAAAATGACTTGTATGGGGTGGGGGGGTCTTGACCAGAGCATTATTACTACAGTATAAAGTAAAAGCTGGACACGAGAGAAGTGAGACCAGAGAAGTGAAGGGCAGGCCCTGAATGGTTTGTAGACCGAGTGAAGCGTTTAGACTATTTCCTAGGCACAGTGGGGGAGTGAAATGATCAGATTTATGTTTTAGAAATGAGGCTGGATGAAAGGCTAGTTATAACGGGAGAGCCTGAGGGCAGAGAGACCAGTCAGGAAGCTGTTGAGATGATTCAGATAAAAGAAGTTGGAGGTCTGAACAGGGGCAGTGCTGGTGGGGATGCTAAGAATGGAGGGGTGAAATGCTCCGGGGGCAAAGTCGTCAGCTCAGTGATTCTCCTGATGTGAGGGAGTGGATGAGAGAGCAGACAAAGAGCAGGGACTTGGGAGGGCTTCCAGAGGCTTGGGCACCTAGGGTGGTGGAGGTGCCATTCATGGAGGGAGGAAAATAGAGGCAGGTTTGGAGGGAGATGATAGGCTCTGTGTGGGACACACTGTGTCTAGTGAGATGTCTAGTAAACAGTCGGATACCTGGACCTGGGGTTCAGGACAGAGTAAGGCCTGCAATGTAGATTGGAAAGCCATCAGTATATCCTATTTGAAGCTGTGAGACTAATGAGGTCCCCTGACACAGGGCAGGGAACACCAAGCAACATTGTAGGAACAGAGAAAGGAAGACGTTCCTGTAAGAGATCAATGAGGAACAGCAGTTAGAGAGGCAGGTAAGCCGGAAACAAGCAGCGTCATGAAAAGCAAAGGAAGGAACGGTGTCCAGGAAGAGGATTGGTCATGAGGGTCAAGTGTGTCAAGAAGAGCTTGGCCTAAGAGTGTCCTTACAGTTTGGAGATGAAATGCCTCCTGATGACCATAGCAAGAGCAGTTTTGGTGGGCAGAGGACAGAAACCAGACCACCCTAGTCAAGCAGCAGGTGGGAGGGGAGGAAGTGGAGACTGGGTTTAGGGTCCTTTTCCAGTAAGCATACCATTTGAGGAGAGGTGAGAGCTTGCCAGATATCTAGAGAGCCACTTAGTGACAGGGACATGAAAATACTGAGAATGATTCTTGGACAAAAGGAAAGTGTGAGTGGAGCATGGAAGATTGAAAATATAGAAAGGAGATGGCTGACAGAGCATCATCTGGGAGGAGGGGGCCAGGAACAAGGGGACCTGCAGGGAGAGGCTTGCTTCCAGGAGGAACAAACACTCAGAGCCTTGAGGGATGTGGGGATGAGGCTGGACACTTGTAGACAACTTTGCAAATATCCTTTTCAGTCTTGGCTCTGCCACTTCCAGCTGTTGACCATGGGCAAGTCACTTAGCACCTCTTACACTCGGGTTTCTTAGCAGTGGCATACACATATTAAAGAACACAGCTCGTAACAGAGGTTATCGGGAGTGCACGAAGTAAGGCATGTCAAGCGCTCCGCACGATAGCAGGCAAAGGCTGAGTACTCGGATGTTTCATCATCATTATTGTGCTTACCCCTGTTGTTGCATTAAAGGTAAATGCGAGGAATTGAAGTGCTTTATACCTAATGTTGAAAAGTAAGATTTGAGGCCATCTTCTCAGAGGGAGCCACACTAAGGACCGAAGAACAGGGGAGAATGTTATGAACTGTTGCTGATATGGATGGAAGTTAGGAGGTGATCAAGGACAAGTCACATGTTTTTATATTTACCCATAGATTTGCCATTTGTGGTGCTCTTCTATTCCTTCTTTAAAGATGCATATTTCTATCTGTAACATTTCCCTTTAGCCTAAAGCATTTCTTATAATTAGGGCCCACTGGTGACAGATTATCACAGCTTTCCCTTATCTGAAAATGTTTTGCCTTCATTTCTGAACAGAAGTTGCACTGGTTGTGAAATTCTAGGCTGACATGATGGTGGTGGTGATGCTGTTTCTTTTGGAACTTGAAAAATGCTTTTCCGCTGTCTTCTGTCTTCCATTGTTTCTGATGAGAAATCAGCCATCATTCTTGTCATGATTCCCTTGTGTATAATGTGTCTTTCTGTTTTCTGGAGGCTGTCAAGGTTTTCTCTGTATCTTTGGTTTCAGCAATGTGACTATGACATGCCCAGGTGTGGTTTTCTTTGTATTTATCGTGTTTTAGGTTCACTGAGCTTCTTGGTACCATGGGTTGATGCTTCTAAACAATTGGAAAATATTTTAGCTATTGTTTTTTCAAAAATTGTTTTGCTGATTCTGTCTACTCTCTTTACGAGACACCGATTGCATGTCTAGTGATCACTTGATATTGTCCTTGTGGTTCTGGAGACTGTGTTCGTTTTTATTGTATCTTTTTTCCTCTCTGTGTTCCAGTTTGAACAATTTATTTCAGCCTCTCTTCAAGTTCACTAACTTTTCTTCTGCAGTGTTCTAGCTGCTGTTACATAAATCCTGTGCATTTTTATTTCAGGTATTGTATTTCGTAGTGTTGAGATTTTCAGTTTTTGTTTTCATAATTTCCATGTATCTCTTGAAATTCATCATTCATCTTTTCCTTTGTATTTTTAACATACATATAACAATTATTTTGAAGTCTTCCTCTACTAACCCAGCATCTGGTTCATTTGGGGATCTGTTTCCTTGATTATGGCTTGAATTTTCTCCTCCTTCACATGTCTAAACCTTTTTTTTAATTGTGTAATGGACATTGTGAAAACAGGCATACCTTGGAGATACTGCAGGTTTGGTTGTAGACCACGGCAGTAAAGTTGCATATTGTGACAAAATGAAACAAATGAACTTTTTGGTTTCCCGGTGCATATAAACGTCATGTTTATACCACATTGTGGTCTACTAAGCATATAATAACATTATGACTAAAAAAATAATGTACATACCTTAATTTAAAGAACTTTATTGGTATAAAATGCTAACCATCATCTGAGCTTTCAACAAGTTGTAATCATTTTGGTGGTGGAGGGTCTTGCCTCAGTATTGGTGGCTGCTGACTGATCAGGATGGTGATTGCTGAAGGTTGGGGTGGCTCTTAAAATAAGACAACAATGACGTTTGTCACAACAATCGACTCTTTCACAAACAATTTCTCTGTAGCATGTGATGCTGTTTGATAGCATTTTACCCACAGTAGAACTTCTTTGAAAAATTGTAGTCAGTGCTCTCCAACCCTGATGCTGCTTTATCACTAAGTTTATGTGATATTCTCATTGTCACTTCAACAATCTTCACAACATCTTCACCAAGAATAGATGCCATCTTAAGAAACCCCTTTCATTGCTCATCCATAAGAAGCAAATCCTCACCCATTTAAGTTTTATCATGAGAGCAGCAAATCAGTCCCATCTTCAGGCTTCACTTCTAGATCTCTTACTATTTCCACCACATCTGCAGTTAATTTCCTCCACTGAAGTCTAAAACCCTTCAGAGTCATCCATGAATGCTGGAATCAACTTCCAAACTCTTGTTAATGTTTATATTTTGACCTCTTCCTGTGAATCACAAATGTTCTTAATAGCATCTAGAATGGTGAATACTTTCCAGAAGGTTTCAATTTATTTTGCCCAGATCCATCAGAGGACTCACTATGGCAGCTATGCCCTTACAAAATGTATTTCTTAAATAATAAGACTTAAAAGTCAGAGTTACAACTTGATCCATGGGCTGCAGGATGGGTGTTATGTTAGCAAGCACAAAACAACATTAATCTCATTGTGCGTCTCTGTCAGCGGTCTTGGATGACTGAGTGCATTGTTAATCAGCAATAATATTTTGAAAGGAATCCTTTTTGCTGAGCAGTAGGTCTCAACAGTGGGCCTAAAATATTCAGTAAACCATGTTGTGAATGGATGTGCTGTCTTCCAAGTCTTATTGTTCCATTTATAGAGCACAAGCAGAGTAGATTTAGCATAGTTCTTTAGGACCCTAGGATTTTGGAATGGTAAATGAGCACTGGCTTCAACTTAAAGTGACCGTCTGCACTGGCCCTAACAAGAGAGTCAGCCTGTCTTTTGGAGCTTTGAAGCCAGACATTGACTTCTCCTCTCTAGCTATGAAAGTCCTAGGGCACCTAGGTGGCTTAGTGGGTTAAGCGTCTGCCTTCGGCTCAGGTCATGATTTCAGGGTCCTGGGATCAAGCCCCACATTGGGCTCCCTACTCAGTGGGGAGCCTGCTTCTCCCTCTCTGCCCCTCCCCACTGCTCATGCCTGCTCTCTCTCTTTCAAATGAATGAATGAATCTATCGATCAATAGCTAGCTAGCTATGAAAGTCCTAGATGGCACGTTCTTCCAGTAGAAGGCTGTTTTCATCTACAATGAAAATCTGTTTAGGGCGGCCACCTTCATTAGTTATCTTAGCTCCATCTTCTGGCTCACTTGCTGCGGCTTCTGCGCCAGCACTTGCTGCTTCACCTTGCCCTTTGATGTTATGGAGATGGCGTCTTCCCGTAAACCTCATGAACCCACCTCTGCCGGCTTCAAACTCTTCTTCTGCAGCTTCCTCACCTCTCAGCCTTCAGGAAATTGAAGAGAGTCAGGGCCTTGCTCTGGACTAGGCTGTGGCTTAAGGGAATATTGTGGCCGGTTTGATCTCCTATTCAGAACCCACCAATGCTTTCTCCATATCAGCAGTAAGCCTGTTTCATTTTCTTATTGCCCAGGTGTTCAGGGGAGCCGCACATTTAATTTCCTTCAAGAACTTTTCCTTTGCGTTCACAGCTTGGCTAACCATGTGGTGCAAGAGGTCTACCTGTCAGCCTATCTTAGCTTTCGACATCCTTCCTCACTAAGCTTCGTCGTTTCTAGTTTTTGATTAAAGTGAGAGATGTGTAACTCTTCCTTTCACATGAACAGTTAGAGGCCATTTTGGGTTATTAATTGGCCTGATTTCCATATTGCTGTGTCTCAGGGAATAGGGAGGCCTGAGCAGAGGGAGAGATGGGAGAATGGCCAGTTGGCGGAATAGTCAGAATACACACAACATTTATCAGTTCAGTTCACTGTCTGATATGGGTGCAGTTCATGGCACTCCAAAACAAGAATAATAGTAACACCAAAGATCACCATAAAAATATAATAATAATGAAAATTTTGAAATATGAGGATTATCAAAATGTGACACAAAGACACAAAGTGAGCAAATGCTGTTGGAAAAATGGCCCCAATAGACTTGCTCTACACAGAGTTCCCACAGACCTTCAATTTGTGAGAAACAGTTATCTGCAAAGTACAATAAAGTGAAGCATGGACAGCTAAACTTTTTAGGGGAACAAGGGCAGGAATTACTTACCATGTTTAAATTTTGTTAAGATAGTTCACTTCGAGTTTTTCCCTCAGTCCTCCGGTGTAACCCTCAGTCCCGAGATGATACCCTTCCTCTCAAAGCCAGCCCTTCTGGGTTTCCCATGGAAAGCCTGGGGTGTTTACCAAGTCCTTCTAACTTATAGGACTAGGAAGTTACCTTGGTAAAAAATTGGTTAAATGTCAGATCTCACTTCGTTCTCTTTCCTTCCTTCAGAGATTGTAAGCCCTCTATTTTCTGCTGGCTTTTGATCGTTCTTCAGTGCTTCACAATTATTTCTTGTATTTTCCACAGTTAACAGTAGTTATCTGTAGGAGGGTTAGTTTGATTGAAACTACTCAGCCATTATTGGGAACTAAACATAGGAATATATTTTTGGGCAGAGCTGATGGTTCAGCCATTCCCAGGGACGAAGCCTGTGCTTTGGCAAGAATCTGTGCAGCCATGGGGAGGTCTGCTG
The DNA here is from genome assembly GCF_023065955.2 of Ursus arctos. Classification (NCBI taxonomy): domain Eukaryota; kingdom Metazoa; phylum Chordata; class Mammalia; order Carnivora; family Ursidae; genus Ursus; species Ursus arctos. Next base: position 28,080,165 of record NW_026622875.1, read on the forward strand.
TAGTTCAGTGGCCTAGCTTGGCGGGGACAGTATGGTCCAGTTAAGGAACCAGATGTTTCTCTGATCTGGAAGGAAGCATGAGAGTGGGACTAAAGGTGGGAGAGAGCTGGAGAGGGGAGTAGGTTGGCCTCTTCCAGACTGTTTCCTCAGTACCACTTATGTGCTCCGGCTTTTGTGAGGAGCGATGGAGATGAAGTATGTGGGTGTCCGGTAATGGCGTTTGTGATTGTGGAGGCTACTGAGTTGAGCTTTGCCAAGGCTTGATCCAAATGGCACAATTCTTGTCATGTCACCTGGTGACTTCTCAGTCCTCCGTGGAAGCAGAAGTGGGTCGTGCCCACATGAGGTAGATTGGAGTTGTCATTGTTACACTGTCATCAAGAATATCATCATCACCATCCATGCTGCCTACCTTTGAGGGATATGTTTCTCCATGGTTCTTTGCTCTACTGGTTAGACTATGGTTAGTCTGTATTAAACGAAACCCAGAATAACAGTAGCTTAAGCAAAATAGAAGTTCCGTTCTCTCTCACCAAACAGTCCGAGTGTAAGCAGTCTAGGGTGTTGCGGTGGCTCCCCTGGGTCAGGGACTCAGGCTTCCTCCATCTGGTTGTTCTGTCATCACTCCTAAACCACCTTCGTCTGGATGGGCCGGTGTGACTCACCACCACCTGTCTTCATTCTAAGCCGCAGGAAAGGGAAAGAGGGCAGCTGCGAGCATGTCCCCCCACCCCCACCCCCATGAAGAACGCATCCCAGAAGATGCGTACATCACCTTCACATCCCGCTGACCAGAATTTGCCACCTACCTCCAGAGAAAGCTGGGAAATACCACCTTTGTTTGGGGCAGGCATTGATCCATCTACACATCTAGAATCCGATTACAGTAGAAAGGGGGACTACATATGGGGGGACAGCCAGCAGTCCCTGCCACCAACCCTGAGGTCACACACCCAGTTTTCAGCTCCAGGGTCACTTTACCGATGGAGCGTGGCATTCCTTGGGGAGCCCATAGAGCACTGATGGAGTCAGAGACTTCCCCCTGGTGTGCACATTTCCCCTTAAGGGTATCAGAAGGTGAGGACTGTCATGCTTCATCCATTAGTGAATGTTGTGTGACTTAAGGAACAAGGCTGGGTCCACAAACCACTTGTCAATTCCAGACTCACTCCCCAGTGGCTACTCCACGTAGGACAGGTACAGCAAGCTGGGGTAGAAAGAACCCAAGTGATACGAAGCTTTCAGTGTCGACCCTTCCAGCTCTGCCCCTGACTTTGAAAGGCACGCCGAGCATGCGCTTTAGCTTCCTTGGTCTTTCATCTCCAAAGTAAGGGGTTGGGTTGGGTTATATCTAAGGTGTGTGTCTAACACCCACGTTCTAGAATTGTGAGATTCCTCAGCACTCCACAACTTTGCATTAAAGCAGGCTTCCGGGGGCATAGAGCAACTTTAACTCCTTTGTGGAAGGAGTTGGAGGTCCGAAGGTACATAACATGCTTGCAGACAGCCTGGGACCTGCAGACCTGGGGTTTTCTATTTCCTTGGGCTTCCCTGGGTAGTGATTTTTGTAATCAGAAGTCACTGCACAGATTCCCATACAATTAAGCTTATTTTTAATCTTATGTTTTTGTTTCAAATATTCTATTTCTGCTTTTAGAACTATTATAAATTTATTCTAGAAAATAGAGGAAATTATAATGAAGGAAGCAAAAAAAAAATTTGCCCAGAATGTCATTATTCACACTGGTGTTGCTGAGGCTTTAGTGTATACCCTTCATTTTAGTATCTAAGAAGATTGAAAAATACTTCTCTCTACTTTGGTTCATCACATTGGGATCACACTATACACGATGTTTGCAACCTGCTTCTTTTCCCTTGATGACCATTTCCTCAAATCCTTAACTGTTTTTCAAAAACATGATTTTACATGGCTGCCAAGGATTCTAATCACATGGGTGTGCCACGCTGTACTTAACCGTGCCCTGGACATTCAGGCTCTGAGGTTTCATTACTATTAACTGCGTAGCAGTGACTTCTCCATTCCACACCAAGAGCGTCTTAGCTCCTATCACAGATGCTGTGGGACAGGTGAGCCCAGAGAGGTTAGGTGGCCTGTCCAAGGCCACACAGAGAGTGGTGGGTCCTGGCCACCTGGCCACAAGGCTGACGGCACCCTGCCCAGCCGCCTCTCCCCAGTGCCAGGAAAGAGAGTGCACGGGTATGGCATAGGTGTGTTGGGGACAGCTGGCTCCTAATATGTTGGTTTGGGTAGAAAAGAGTCCATGTGGTTTCTCAGGAAGACGCTGCTCTGGCTGGTTTGTGATGGCCCTGAGGAAGGCCAGCTGCTCTCTGCTGCCCACCCAGCAGCAAGCGGCCCTGCTCCCCACTCCGCCCCTGCCTGCTGGGGGCAGAGGTGAACCCAAACCTGGGTACCCGAGTTCCAGGAGCCTCGAGGGGAGGCTGTGAGGGTGGGAGTGTGAGGCAGGTGAGGCAAGGCAGGCTTGGGCAGGGAGACCACTCAGTCCCTTGCTCCTCAAGGCCCTCATCTGAGGAGGGCAGGAGAAACACCTGCCAGTGGCCCTGACCCTGGGGAAGCCTCCCCACCTGGCTTTCTTGTCCCCTTCACAAAGCACTTTCATCATTCCCTGAAAACCTGTCCTCATCCTCAGTTAGCTCCAACCTACTTCCTCTGAGAGACATGACTGGGTTCACTGTTGAGCCTGGGGGGCAGGCAGGGACAGCAGAGCAGGACCTGCCTCAGGCTTGGCATGGGTGTCCGCTCCCTGGCTGGCTATCACTGCCTGGATCACTGAGCTTTTGCACTCTGGCCTGAGACCTTTCAATTTTAACCTCTTTCTGTGTTTTTCTCCAATAGGCGACCATTGGGATTGACTTCTTGTCAAAAACCATGTACTTGGAAGATCGTACGGTGAGTGTCTGACCTTAGAACCAAAAGGACAGGGAGGGCTCCTTTGGACTTCCACCTGGACCCTTTAGCCGGGCACCACTGAGAGCCCATGCCTACCACAGAGCTGGCAGTGCCAGCATCACAGAGCCAGGACCTTTCCCCAGCCCCCACCCCACATGAGGATTACACTGACCCCCCCTGCCCTCCGTGACAGGTGCGGCTGCAGCTGTGGGACACAGCCGGCCAGGAGAGGTTCCGCAGCCTGATTCCCAGCTACATCCGGGACTCCACAGTGGCTGTGGTGGTGTACGACATCACAAGTGAGTGTGGCTCCTGGGTGCTGGAGAGAGGGTGGCTCGTAGAGGCTCCAGGGCCTGTGTGTGTGCGCGCGCATGGGCAGGCACGCACGCACGTACACAAGTGCACACGCGCATGTGTGCACACCTGTATGCTGTGTATGCTTGTCTTCTGATTGCGAGAAGATAGGTCCTTGGTGGTGGGGGGTGAGTTGCCTTCGAACACCAGCATGTTTTCCACCTTCCCCCACCCTTCTGTGATAGGCCTGGTAGTGTATGGGATTGAGTTGGCCCTGCCTAGAGCAGGGGGCTGTGTGTAGAGGTGAGCAGAGGTGAGGCTGGCCCTGCTCCCACCCCTCTGTGCCCTCCTTGGCCCTGACGGCCAGAAGGACCGCTGTGGAGCAACTTCTGTGTGTATATGTGTCAGGATGGGAGAAGACACTGGTCTCTGGGCCAGCCTTGACCCAGCAGCTGGCATCCCAGCTCCTCATAGGGTCTCCTGGAACGGGAGACCAAGCAGGTCTGGGAGAACCGTGGGGGGGGGGGGGGGCTGCACTTCCCTCACAGTGTGGCTCTTCTGGCCAGGGCAGCAGTGGAGAGAACTGCACAGCCCTGAGGAAGACTCATGGCTGGGGAAGGGGTAGGGCCTGGTGCAGAGCCTCAGCGGCCCAGGCAGGGGTAACAGAACACGTGGCTGGCCCTTGGGCTGTGGTCACGCCTGTGGTGGGAGGACAGCCTGGGTGCTGTCCACAGCAGTGAAATCACATGGGGAAGCATGTGTGCCCCACTGCTTTGAGCCCACTGCCCCTGGCTCTGCCCATCCCCTCTTTCCACCCCTCCCTCTGACCGAGGCCCCCCACACACCTTGGGTACCGGTGGCAGCTGGGCCTTCAACCTGGGTCTGTGTAGCCTGACGTGAGCAGGAGGGAGAGCAGGCTGGGGGAAACAGAGGCTTCCTGGGATAGGCTCCCTCTCCTCCCCTGAGGCGTGTGGGCTGCTGAGTGGTGGGCATTGCCCTGCCACCACTCGCCAGGGTCTGTTATAGCTTCTGACTGAGGAGGGGCTGTCCCGAAATGACATTACCTCTCATGGCTGTTGTCTCTCCTGGGGCCACATTCCTCCTCCTCTTCCTTGCAGATCCTGAGGGTTCTCTTTGGAAACTCTGGCCTTTCCCGAGTGCCACCCCCTCAGTGGGAGGCTGCCGTGTAGGGCACTCCTCCCCCCGGAGCTGCTCTGCTTCCCCACCAACACACACGCACACGTTTCCAAGCTCAGCCAAGTCCAGTGCACCCATTTGCACACTCCGCTCTGAGCCCCCAAAGTCAGGTCTGATTCTCAGGTGGGCCCCTAAAATCACCAGTCCATGTAGCAATTCATGACAGTGATCTTCCAGCGGGGTGACCGCCCCCCAACCAGGGGGTGATTCAGCAGCATGAGGGTCTCTCCAGGGCCTGGGCAGCAGCTCCACAGACACACGTGCTCCCTCCCCGCCCCTGCTAGAGGGCCCGGACTCACTGGTCTGGGTGTGAGGATGCACAGCACTGCCTCCTGCTCCTGGGCTCATGCTCCCTCCCACCTTTGCCCTCTGCCTGCTCAGGCTGACTCTCACTCTGTTGTCGCCCCACTTTCCACTTCCAGACCTCAACTCCTTCCAACAGACCTCTAAGTGGATCGACGATGTCAGGACAGAGAGGGGCAGCGATGTTATCATCATGCTGGTGGGCAACAAGACGGACCTGGCTGACAAGAGGTAGGTGTGAGGCTGCGAGCTGCAGGGTGCTGGCCGGCCCGGCCCACGCTCCACTCCTCTGCAGCTCCTCCTGGAGAAGGAGTTCTGGGATGCGTGGGTGGTGTGAGCCTGTGCTTCCGACCTGTCCCCATGCAGCTGAGAAAGGTCCCTGGGGACACTGGAGCATTGAGAGCACTTGGCAGACCCTTGCCCTCAGTGGCTCAGTTCGGAAGCCCCACCTTCCACTGCCTGCAGGGGCACTGCTGTGTGAGAGGTCTGCATGGAGCCCCGTGCGCCCGGCCCCCCGTAGCGGCACGTGGGCTGGGGCCCAGCTGTGGCCACAGCGCGGCTGCAGATGGCAGTCCCTTGGGTCCCCTCTGGCTTCTGCTTCTGCTTCTGCTTTGTGTCTCTGCCCCCACGAAACGCCTGTGCCGGTGTGAGGGTTCTGACCTCGGGTGTGAACGTGCAGAATTGCCTGTCCGTAGCTGTGCCTGCAGTGCGCAGACAGGGCTGACTCATGTGCCACCTGCGTCCGTTCATCTGCTCATCTCATGGGACCTGGCTTGGTCCAATAGAGCAAAGGGTCCCGGACTGCTGGCCTCCTCAAGTGTACTGTGACCTCCTACAGAGTTATCTGACCCAGAGCCCACTTCATTAGAGGCCTGTCCTCGAAGTAAGAGAAATGGGACTCAAAGCCCAGTGCTATTGCTAAGTATCTCTCCGTACAACCTGGAGGCAGTCGCTTTTAACCCAGCTGTCCTCCTGTGGAGAAGGGGACTGAGGACACCACCCAAGAGGTGCTTTGTGGCTCGAAGTGCTTTCTAGACACAGGCGCACGCAACGGTTGACTGTTGGGAAGGTCCCCGCCTGCTGCAGGGCCTGCTCCTGAGCTGGGAGGTGCCATGGAAGGAACACGGGGAGGCTTGTGTCCTGCTGTGGCCCTGTGCCCTTCATCCTGGATGGGGGCCCTGGATCCAAGCCCTGTCCTCAGGGCTGACTCGGGGGCTAGGCCCTCCTCATCTCAGGCCGCTCCCTCTACCTCTAGCAGGGGCTCATTCCCCCTCCCGTCACTCGCAGGCAGATAACCATCGAGGAGGGGGAGCAGCGCGCCAAAGAGCTGAGCGTCATGTTCATTGAGACCAGCGCAAAGACCGGCTACAACGTGAAGCAGGTAGGACACACCTGGTGCTGATTCCGGCCAGCCTGGCCAAGGGGCCACGTGTGGCTTCCAGGCCGGTCAGTCATGGGCCTGGCCCCAACTTGCCCTGAGGGGCTAGTGACCAGGTTGGGGCAAGCAACCAGAGCACCATGAACCCCACCTAATGGGAAACAAGCTAACCTCTAGAGCTGGGAAAGCACCAGCGAGGGTAAGAGCGCTCACTCTCCGGGGGTGTCCGGAGCACGTCATCATTAGCCACCACACAGCGACCGGTCACGTGGCCCCATAACGTGCTGGATGTCCAGCCACCAACTTCCAGGTGAGAGAAGCAGCATCTCCCTGGCATCTTACCTCCCTTGGGATGGGGGTGCGGGAAATTCAACCTGACCAGCATTTGGGGGTTCATGCCTAGGGCTTGGCAAGTGCTCAAGTCTGTGCAGGGCCAGGCGGGCTTGGAGAAAGGAGCCCGCCCTGGTGTGGTTGGAGCTTGCAGGGGGAGAGGCCTGGGGAATCAGGGTGGTTAGAGAAGCTGCAGTGGAGGTTACAGCCGAGCCTCGCAGCTGGGGGCTTCCCTGGGTCCACGGACCCCCCCAAGGATGGGAGTCCGCAGGTCGGCAGACTTGGGTTGGAAAGAGCCACCCCTCCATCTTCACGCACCTCTGATGGCTCTTCAGCACCTCCCTCGGCCGTGAATGTAGGCAGCGGCACCTGCGGCTCGATCGCAGTACAGATCCCAGACGTCTCTTGTCCCCTCACGGTGTTACGGGTCGCTTGGCCTTTATGTGCGTCACCGCTCCAGTTCGTAGGGGTGACCAGACCTGCTGCCAGAAGCACCACTGGTGTCTTTAAAGATTTTAGAAGTGTATTTCAATTCTGAACGGTTTCATCTGTACTCCTGTCACTGACGTCACACACTTACAAGGAGCCCATAGCTCAGCAGACTGCCAGAGAGGTCTCTGGTTCACAAAAGGTTAGGGGCCCCTGCCTTCAAGGAAGAGAGGGCTTGAAGAGATGAGGAGGGAGGGCATTCCAGACAAGGGTAACGCGTGAGCAGAGGTGCAGCAAGAGGGGTGCTGTGGCATAGGGAGGGGCTCTGAGTGCAGAGCATGGTTCGGCGGGGTGCCAGCAGTGCCTGGGAGCAGTACACAAGCTGCCCATCAGCTCTTGGCCGGGATACAGTGACGGTTCACCCGATGGGGGCAGTGCCTGTGGCATTAGAGAAGGTGGCAGAGGAGCGGAGAGAGACAGAATGAGGGGCCCCATAGCCCCCAGGCCTCGGTGCCTTCCTCCCCAATTAGAGCACCGTCAGCGTGGCTCTGCTCACGCGCCTGCCCTCCCAGTGCCGCTGCCCTCTTGGAGCAGGAGCTGTCTGTCCCTGGAGGCACGTAGGAGGCACTGGGTTGCTGCTCGGTGTGGTCCTGATGGAAAGTCCCGGGAGGTGGGGAAGCAGTGGACAGCAGTCCATAAGGCAGGTAGCTTCTGCCCTAGTGGTCCGGGGCAGGGAGACGCTGATGCCTCCCTTTTCAGAATGCTCTGGAACGTAGGTGATGGTCTAAGCAGGAATTAAATGTGGTCAGTTCAAACTGTGATTCAGGGGGACAGTCTTCATGCAGTGCAGACTCCTGGACTCTAAGCCTGACTATATCTGCTCTCAGAGCCCCACAGGCGACCCCACGAGTTTCCTTCTAACTGGCAGTTTGGCCACTGGCAGAGGCTGTGACCATTTTGACAGACAGACAGGCAGAGCAGGGCTGCTTGGGGCAAGGCCACGAAGGAAAACTCAAGAGTAACCGGGCCCTTTGCACCCTGGCTCACTTCTTCCTGCCCCACTTCGGAACCCCCTCTGCAGCCTGCCCACAGGGTCCCATACCCTGCCAGGCCCACCAGTGACTTCCCCACTCAGGCCCTCACCACCTTTGGCCCTGTCACTCAGCCTGGGTGCTCCCACAGAGCTGGGCTCTAGGGCGAGACCATGAACAAGGCGCACCCTCTTTAGAGAGCTCACCGAGTCCCCAAAGTTGGAGTATATGAGGGGAGGGAGGGAGTGTTCAGAATCTTCTGGTGCCTTCTACTTGTGTTTTGTACTTGTCACCTCCTAGGTTCCATGTCTGCCCTGCCTGACGTCCCCGCCTCCCCCGCCTCAGTGTGCATGCACACACATGCACACCCCCCCCAGTTCTCCCTGTGCACTCACACAGACTTACACAGAAACCCCACTTGGGCACATGCCCTACACACACTCCCCCCCACTTACACACATTCACACACACATAGACACTGTACATCCACATGCATTTTCCACACGTACAGCCCTACGCACAACGTACATGTCACACGAACACGCGTACCCAAACAAGCACAGCATCCCGTTCACACTCCTGTATGCTTATTCTCTTGAAGTCTCTCTTTCCGATGTGACTGCGGCCGTGGCTCCCAGTACCCTGCTGCCTCAGTGCCTGTGGACTTGCACGCAGGACCCTCCTGAGGAGAGGGTCATTTGTCTCAAGGGCAAGTCGAAATTTGGTTCCCCGTACCTGGTCCCCACATAGGCAGTGGGACAGAAGCCTGCCTAAGGGCTTGTCTCCCAGGGCCTAGAGGATTTTCTGCACTGTAGGTCCCTTACAGTCAGCATGACCCGTGCACAACTGCTGGTGACCCGCAGTCAGCCTGCCTAGGTGAGAGGCCTGTCAGGGCCCAGATCTGTGACAGGCACGAGGGGCAAGGGAGAGAGAAGTTCGGTGCAGCCCCTTCCCTCCAGGGCACCGTTAGCAGGACAGACAGAAGAACAAGGCCCCAGGTCAGGACGAGAAGAGGCAAGAAGGTGGAGACAGAGTGGGGGGCAGGAAGGACGGGGTCAGGGGATCATGCTGCATCTCCCCCTCTCTCCAGCTCTTCCGACGTGTGGCGTCAGCTCTGCCTGGAATGGAGAATGTCCAGGAGAAAAGCAAAGAAGGGAGTATCCTTTTCTTTTGATAAGTAAGTGAGAGATGTGCTGGAGAATCGATTGACGTATTCACTGAGTACTTACGAACAGCGGGCGAGCCCACGCCTGGTCTCCAGCCCATCCTTCCCTGCTGAGGAGTAAGCTGTGGGCCCTCCTCTGGGCTGGGACAAGGCTGAACTCCAAGGGCTTTAAGACCTCCTCCAGTTCGAACAGTCTAAGCTTCTATTTCCAAAACAATGGCGGGGGGCGGGGGGAACCAGATGGCTGTGGGGCCAGGAGTGAGAATTGGGAACTGTCTGCAGGCAGCATCCCTTTGAATTTCATGGGTACAGGTAGACCGTCCGCTGCATGGAAGGCTTCTGTACACCCAGAACGTGGTTCGGCCTAGTCTACGTGAGATAGTTTCCCCCATGGATGCCTCATCCCATGTCCTGCCCGCTCCCGGCCCGGCCCCGCACGGCCCCGGAGCGCCCACCGCTCTGTGGGACAGGGTCAGCCCCCCACCCGCACGGTCCACTCCCACCTCAGACCACACCCGAAGCCGAAATGGAGGTTCAGAGGGGTAGTCCGATTGACACAGTGGGAAGGAAGGCAGTTGTTTATTTATATTCTGCCACGTTACCAAAAAAATGTGTTCATGTATATATACACAAGATACAAGTGTTGTTATTTGTGTAGCTGTGGGGAAAATAAAAATAGGGAAAGTCAGAGAGAAAGTCATACTCAAAATATGTGCCATGGCCAGAGAGTGGCAAGGAGGGAAGACAGGATCTTTAAGAGAAGCATGGCTCTTTATAGTACTTAAGGCCAAAAGAATCTCTCCGTGGTCCTTTAACAGGGGCCCAAATCATCCCTAGGACGCCCCGCAGCAGGTCCCACGGCAGCGCTTCCTACCCGTCCGCCCTGCCCGCCGGCCCGGTGCCGTCCCACAGCGGGTCCTCGGCGTGCTGCAGGCACAGGGCAGCCTCGCTGTGCATTTAGAACCCATTCCCCGGGGGTTCTGACGGATGGTCCTCCGGCGGAAAGGGCTGGAGGCCTTTCCCAGGGCTGTGGCTTCTCCCAGCAGCATCCGCAGAGTCTAAGTGACATACTCTGACTAGAGCTCGAGGGGCCACTGTGGCTGCGACAGGCTAGGGCAAGGCCCACTGAGCCGTGTGCTGAGACGTGGGCTCCATGCCGGGCCAGCAGGCTGTCCACTTCGAGTGCACTTTAGGATGGGACTGACTGCTAACAAGGCTGAGGCACTGTTACCAGGAAGGCTTCCGAGGAAGGGCCTATCATGCCCATGTTTACGTGGTCATCCCACAGCCCAAGACCGGCTTTGCTTCGGGTGGATGAAGGGGAGGCATTGTGGGAAGAGGGGTGGGAGCTGGTGACCCTGCATCCTTCCTCCCCAGGCCCAGCAGAGACCTGAGTCCCTAGGTATTTGGGGAAGGATGGAGGATCTGCACAGGGCCGCTGAGGGGTGCCCGGGGACAGGAGGGGGGGGGCGCTTCTTGTCAGTCATCTTCCTTAGCCCAGCCCCCTGCAGTGATCGACATCAAGCTGGACAAACCCCAGGAGCCCCCAGCCAGTGAGGGCGGCTGCTCCTGCTAATGCAGCCTGACCTGCCAGCTCCCTTTGACACTACTCGCTTGTTGTGTTGCTTCCTATTGGTTAGCTTCCTAAGGGGGGTGGGAAATGAGCTTATCAAGATGGGAGGATTTTTCTTTTCTCTCTGTCTCTAGGAGTAGGGTGGGGGGGGGGAGGGAGGCTGGGCATCAGGGATCACGTCACTCTTAACAGCTGTTACTTAAACAACTATTTTTTGGTTTGGTTGTAATATATTGTACTTTATTAAGATTGCCAAAAACTGTTAAAATTTAAAAAAAAATTTAAATCATGTGTATACAACTTTTTGCCAGATAAAAATGTAGTCATTTTTATTTAAAAGATGTGCTTTTTGTTTTTGTATATTTGTAAACTTACAGAGAACCTTTTCCACACACCTCCTCCTTCCTGCCCTCTTTGAATGGTTCACCTCTGCCCTCCTTCCACCCCAGCCCGATAAATTACAGTTAACGGGGCAACTTAATTAGGCTCCAATCCCAAGCCCCACCCACCAAACAGGCCCTACCTGGTTGAATCAAATACTGAACAAAATAGCCTCTGAAGAGGCAACTTTTAACTCTGTCCCTGTAACGTGGCCAGAGTGAGACATCAGCCATGGCCCTGAGCTGAAATTACGGCCTGTGGACGGCAGGGAGCCCAGCGGGAGGCCTCACTGGCGTTGCTCCTGCCTCTCCCTTCCCTTCCCTGACAAGCCTTGAAGGGGTGGAAGGCACTTGCCACAGGCAGGTGTGTCCTCTGTGGCCCACTCAGTGATTGGCAGAGCAAGAGGTCGTCGGGAGGAAGGACGGGGTGCTGTTGGCAACTGTGGGCTTGTACACGTCGATCTGTGGTTCATAGCCTTGGGGCACCACGTGTGGTTCTGAAAATGTTCTAACCAACCCATCCCTGGGTTGGATCTAAGGGAAGGGCAAAAAGAAACAGGTGTGCTGCCCTGAAGCCCTCGTCCTTGCACGTCAGGGAAGCCAGAGCCTGTATCACACGGTGTTTGTCTATGACTGGGGAAGGGAGGGTCGACGGCAGCACCGCCACCTTGAAGATGCATGTTCAGATCCTCGGTTGCTAATGCTGTTGAGTGCTGTTCTGGAAAAGCTGACTTGCCCCACTGGCGTCGTGCAGTTGTAATCATTGTACACGTTCCTTTGAGGATATTGTAGCAGCGCTCTGGTTGCCTGAGGGTGCTGCTGACGTGCGGTCTCCAGAAGGCTGCCCAGAGAGAGCCATCCTTGCCATTTCGACTCATTTCTGAGAAGGGCTTAGTCCTGAGGGCCTGTAAAATCTCCGAAGAGAATTCTAAGTGATGTAACCCATTTGGCCAGCATTCCAAATAGACTCAGACCTACTGAACCTGAGCCCGCATACAGCCGGGCAGTAGGCAGCAACTCTGGCTAAAAACAGTAAACCCTGCCCTCCAAGCTGGCATCGTCTCTGCCGCCAGGCTGCTGTTGGGCATGTCCTAGGTGAGCTCCATGACCATCTGGGAGTGGGAGGGGGGAATTCCTCCACGAAGCAGGACTCCAACAAGTTATTGCAATGAATTTTGGAACTTCTCAGAAACTAATCCAAAATGGCAGCCAATAAGTACAGGACTCACTGGTATTTGTCCAGGGGGCCTGTCACACTCTCTCAGCTCAAGGAGACTGTATGTCAGAGCTGATCTTTAGAGAGGAATTTATCTTCAGGTGAAGAAGAGAGGAAGCAGGATTCTCACTGAGCTCCTCTTCCAGAAGGCAAAGACTGATGTACGAACGTAATTCCAGTGTCATGTGTTTAGTTTTTATATGTGTGTACATAATTATATATAGAGATAGACTTGTGTATACACCTTCCACACACACATTCTCACAGAGATACATGTGCTCAATGTATATTCTTGTTCTTCCTGCTCTCGAGTTGGAACTTGCATTGTGATAACAGTTTTGGAAATTCAAAAGTACTGCAACGTGTTGAAATAAGAAATACTTAATATTGTCAAAAAACTTGTGATTGTCTTGCCATCAATAAACTAATGCATAGATGTGTTCAACTACAGGCAAAAATAGCCATGGGAATATGTGCACCATTTCTCTCTATACTTATATGCATAGGTGTGCATGCCCGTGTGGGCCAGTACCCGCCACGATTGCACCCCCCAAGTGGTGCTTGTAGGAAGAGTGCTTACTTACCTCGTGAGAATTTATAGGAGTCCACGTTACAGCGTCCGGCCTGGCCGGCAGTGAGGCCCACTGCTTTTGGCCTCTGGGACGGCCCCATTTGCTGGGATCTGCATTGGGTCCCCGTGAATGAATGTACGGTGGATTTTAATTTCCTTGGTACTAAAGAGTAGCTTTTCTTAAACATTCCTGTACAAAGCAGAAACTCCGTTCCCTTCTCTTGTGCACACATAGTTAAGGTACCACGAACACTTTTTCCATCACAGCCTAGAAGCAGTACAAGATGCAGCAGATGTCACGTGGTTGGATGTGGCCTCGGTGAGCCCTGCCTTGCCAGCAGGTACACAAGGTGCTCTCTCGAGTGCAGGTTCTCCCCAGCCCGGTGGGCTTCTGAGGCGAGGGCAGTTGTCTCCTCTGGCCCTACCATCTTAGTGGTGCCACGCCATTCCACGACACCCTTCGCGCAGGCCTGATTGCCACCCCTCAATCCCTGGTCTGTTGAGGCAGCCAGATCTCTTGCACAGAAGTGGGTTGGTTCCTTGGCTCTCATTTTGAGCAGGTGCCATCACTGTTCTCTTGCTTGTAGGGAGTATCTTGACTTGGAGTTAGGTTCAGTCATAAGACGATTAGGTTCCCTTGAAGAAGAGGGGATGAAATTGCCTCCACATCCCCCGAGAGTGTTACATCCCTGCCGAATCCAGATGGCCAGCCTGAGGCAAAGCCAATTGTTCAGTCCCTCTCCCTAAGGACTAGCCCTCACCTGGGAGATGGCCAGAGTCATCTTCAGGCCCTTTTTTCCCCCTTTGTGTGTGTGTGTTGCGGGGGGTCTCAAAAGCTGTCAGTAAAGCTCCTATTCCACAGGCATCTGAAAAACAGAGCGTAAGATGCAGGAAGCAGATAGCGTATTTATAAACGCACACACGTGCCAGAATGAAGATGTGATGCCAGCAGCTTAAGTGTGAGAACTGCAGCGTAGAGTCCATGGTTAGCAAGCTGGGCGGTTATGAGCAAGTCCCTCTTGGTCAGAGGCCTCTCTGCCATCGCTGTCACCACCCTCTTCCGTCAGCATCCTCAAACATTCTGGAATGCTCTCAGGTCTGAGGAGCAATGGCCAGGTCAGTTCAAGAGTCTCGCAACAGAAACAAGAATGAAAATGGCAGTAGCTAAGTGTACAGACTTATCTTGAGTGCAGCATCTCTGGCCTCCGGATGGCAAGCTGGTGCTGGGAGCCCCCGCCCTCAAGTACCAGGTGTGACAAAATGGCACCGCTGGCTTCGGTGTCCTGCAGGCAGAGCAGCCTCATTCCTTCACATGGCAGAAGGCAGGTGAGGATGTCAGGATGTAAGAACAGGTAGCCAAGGACTGAGTCCCATCGGAGCCACGTGAGGGGCAGCCGAACAGAAGATTTTGTGCGTCAACCAAGCAGGGCTGTATGCTCACTGATTTCCGAACTACCTCTCCCCCGAGCACGTGAGGCGTCACCACCTAGCAATGGCAGCATGACGCGGAGGTCTCACAACCCTTTCTGTCTCACAGACAGGAAGACCGAGGCAGAGAAGGCCCACTTGCTTCTGGTCACCCAGCAAGCCGGAAACGGTCAGAGCCAAGGTGTTTCCATTCTTCATCCATCGCCAACCTGTGTGTGCAGATGTGACCGTGCACTTGCACGTAAAGGGCTGCTGGGCACGGGTACTCCTCAGGCCACCTCTGCTCTGGTTAGGACTCTGGCCAGCGTAGCTGAGTGAGCTGGGAAAGAATGCATGTCCATTTCACACCCCTCCATTGCCAAGAAGGGCCAGTCCCCAACCACTCTGATTGTCATGGGCACCCACAGACCAGGGCACCCTTTGAGTTTCTGTTTGAAATGAACTCTCTAGGTGTTCCAAAACCTTGGGCTCTCGTGTGTAAACTCTCCGGCGCCAGACCCCTGCGTGGCTGACACTCCCCACTGCTTATCCTTGCAGTGGGGTTTGGAAGCTTCCTTCCAGTAGGAAGCCTCCAGATGTGGAAGGCCAGCCTGCATCGCATGGTGTGTCAACTTGTCCCCCTTCCCTCACCCATCCCCTGGAAAGTGATTGGCCGTGAGGAGCACAGAGGGTGGCACTCCCATCTTTTACTGGCTCAGCAGGCATAAATGGCCACACTGACTTTACGTAAAACTGTGTAAAATGTGGAAGACTCAGCATGTTGATCAAACAATAAACTGTCCTGATTCTCAACACAAAACCTCTTGTCCAATGTTTCTAAGTGGTGTAGTCATATATGGGGGGCGGGGGGAGGCGCGCACAAAGACGGATTTCTTCAAATGCCTGCTCCACAAGCCCTCATCTCACGTCTGGGGACCAGGTCTACCACCCAAAGCCGTTTGCTTCTTCCTCCTCTTCACCTGGGCCCTCCACATCCTCAGACACACTGATGAGGTGAAAGGCACACGCATTTCTGTCATCTCCACTCTGCCTAAAGGCTGATGGAAAGGGAAGCCCGAGGCCGAACTGAGACTCAGGGCTGTGTGGTAACTTCTATCATCCCTGGTCTCCACTTGCCACGACTGCGGGTTTTGAAGGGTGGGTGCAGGGACTGAATCTCTCTTCCTTCTGGGGATCTCCAGAAAGCCATTTAAAGAATTTAAGGTGAACCATAATCATCCGCCCGGTGACACTAAGTAGCCACATACCACCTTCTGCTTCTCCCCACACTAGTTAGAGAACATCCCTGAGAGGCCCTTCAGGTGTCAGTCATCTCCAGACAAAAAGATGCCCTGAGGCCTAGACAATTGTGGGACCAATCCAGGGAGGACACAAAGGCCAAGATCAGGACCAGAACTGCTCTGGCCTGAGAATGCTGGGAATCCTGGAGCTATGGAGTAAGCCAAATTCACCAGATCTCATTCTTCTTCAAGTTCAACTTCACTCCCTATCTTTCCCCTTCAAAGGTTCTAAAGTTTCTGGAACACCCTCCCATCTGCCACCTCAGGGAAACCACCTCTAAATTAGGAGGGACAGGAAATAGATGCTCTGCCCACTAAGCCTAACTTTTCTGGCTGCCAGATGTAGGATGAGGTAGAGGAGGTCCAAGGGATGTCAAGGGCCAGAGGCCTGACAGCCAAAATGCACACACTTGTACGAACCAGACTGAAGCCAGAGGCAAGCTGTTCCAAGACCACAACCACTTCCCAAGATTCCCGTGCTCAGGATGACAGGACTTGAGATAGCAAGGGGAGGGAATAATGTAGGACACAGCATTGACACACACAACCGTCCAGCAGCCCCAGCCCTTGCCAGAAGAACGGAGCACCTGGGATTCCCCAGACACAACCGTGAAGATGACAGAGGGCTGCTGAATGACCTACCTGAAGTGCCCCGTGTGGCATTGAGGGATGCTGCTCAAGGTGGCTTTCCTTATCCCTGTGGCTGCATTTGTGTCCAGTGAGCAAGAGTGGAGAAAGGAGCTTTGATAATCCTATACTACCTCAAATGTAGAAGTGCCAGAGTGAGTATACCGATGTACAAACATACCAAAAATACCACAAAGAGAAACACACATTTCAGTTGAAACGCAATAATCTTAAGTCAACGGAACACTAAGTACCTCACACATAACAGGACCACAGGGGGACACTGGGATCCCAGGTGGTGCTGAGACAGAAGCCACGGGAAAAGGTAAGCAGCACTCCCCACTAACACCAGCTGTTGTTGACTCGGACCCCCGCAAACGGGCAAGTGCCTAGCAGTGGAGGGGCTACCAAGGCTCCAGGACCCTTGGAAAAGGTCTTGAAAAAAGAGCTGGAATGAACGGTATGGCCAGCACCCCGACCCCTCAGTCTGCACGCGTGCTCCATACCCTTTGGAACACCCCATTCCGGAAGCAACGGCGTGCCCAGGGCATATTCATCGCAGCCACCCCCCTGCAATGGCACCTCCCCGCATCCTGCAGCTCTCCCTTAGCAAGGAATGGGGTCATTCCTATCAGGTGGCAGCTGGCCGGTGATCGGGTGGCAGGCAGGGCCCATCCACACCCAGGGGCTCAGACGCTGCTATGTTCCTAAGAAGGAGCTGTTTCAGGCCACAACGGTCTCCTCTATGACCCACAGCTGTGCCTAGTCTGCCAGTCCCCATGACTGACCTCTCTCTATTCTGGCCACACGTGCCTCCCACCTCATGAAGAAATGGGACTACTTTGGCTGAATGGCTTCAGGGCCACAAGAGGATACCAACAGACTAGAGAACACATGGGACCTCTCAAAACCCCCTGCCAGCACCAAGGACTGGTCACCATGATCTCATCCTGGCCCAAACACACACGCATGGGATGAGTGCAGCACAGGAGCAGGAAGCAGGAGGAGAGCGTGCAGGAGGGACTCCGCAACCTGCTTGCTTGCTTCACACCCCATGAGAAAAACAACCAGGGCTCGTAGCCCGAAAGACTTAAAAACCAGGCCTACTGAAGGCACATGTGCTACTCCAGAGCAGGTGACTGGACCCTGGACCCTGGACCCTCTGGACTGGACCCTCCAGAGCAGGTGCTCCTACGAGCCCCACATACTTGGCACAGGACACACTGAGCACGCAGACTCCCGAGCCCACACCACATCTGCCAGTGAACTGAATGTCTAGGAGTGGGGTGCCCAGGACGGCTGACGGCCATCACAGACCGCTCTCATGCACACCAGCGTCTGAGAACCACTGTTTGAGAGAGAACTTTAGTTTTTTGGTGTATTGCTTCCTCCAGTAAAGAAAACAATTTATTAACCAGAAAAAAACAAAACAAAGCTGCGAGAACACACGCCTCTTAACGGAAGTGTCAAGCCACTGATTTTTATTCACACGAGCACCTACTGTGATTATGTGAACGTGTCACATTCATCGCATTCTCTGTTGATTTCTGGTTCATTATTCTTACCTATTTCCTTAAATTACCGTTGGCTAATAAGGAAAGGACAAAAACTAAGAATCTAAAGGACGGTAAGAACACGAGCAGCAATGAGGCTTTCGAATAAGCACTCTGCCAGGGTCAAGGCCCAAGGTCTTCTCCATTTCCGCCTGCACTTCCAACCACAGGCAAGCAGCAAGGCCTCTGATCCAGGGGTGGGGGCGGAGGGGAGCTGGAGTGCTCTCACACAGAGCGAGGATGACCCACGGGAAGGGGGGATGGCAGAGGCTTGGGCTGTAGTGCACACTCATGGGGACCACATGCCCAGCGATGTTTTCGGCTCCATGCTTCTATTTGACTCTCCCTGAGTCCCCAGCTGGGTGAGGTGCCCGTGCTGCACGCCGGCAGAGCACCCCGCACCTCTCCCGTCATAGCTCTGACCGCACCGTTCTGGGACTAGCTTCTTCCTCACCCACAGCTACCTTTGTCTCCTCTGAAGCTTTAGTGGGCTTGTCCCTGAGTGTGTGCAAGTAGGGACAGCAGTTTGTTCCCGGGTACGCTGCAGGCCGAGGAATCGTGGAACTCGGCCTGCACCCTAACACATGCTCCGAGCTGTACTCACTCTACCATTCCATTTCATTGCTTTGAGCCAGACAGGTTGTTTTATTTACCAAGAAATGCATTAATAATTTATAAAAGCCATTAAAAAGCCAACGTTCAAGAAGACAACAAAGACCATCACTTTGAAAAAGCTGACTTTTCTTTCAACCATCTGTGAATATGCACTTTAAAAAACTATGGAGAACTTTTTTCATTCACACGTGTTGCACAGCATTCTAGCTCTGAGTACAAAACGGGCTGGTCGAACAGCATAAGAACGCAGCCCAGGGTCCCTCGGCCGTCCAAAAACTGACAACAGCTTCTAAATCTTCATCCACTCCTCAGTTAAGGGAAACCACGAGAACACACTAGACCCTTGGCATGTGGGGCTTTAGCATTTATAGTTCTATCACCTGGGAATGACTCCAAGGGTTCAGGGCATGTTTTTGCAACCTAAGTGCTATGAGGCTGGAGTGTGGACAAGTCACCAAGCTGATGAAGAACAGACCTGCTGTCAACACAGCCTTGCTGTTTTCTACCTGTCTTCACATGTCAGGAGACCACACTGTAACTACACCCACACCTCTGAGAATTCACAAAGGACTAGATGGTGTACTGCCCATGAACATCGAGGGCAAATGGAATCAACTGGCTCCATACACAGGTTTGTTTTCAGGAAAAGGAACTAACACACAGAAGCAGAGGATAAGAAACTTTTCAGATGATAACCATACTCTCGTGATAATATCCTCTCTATGTGGATCCACTTGTTGTGGTCACAAAGACCCTGACCCTAGGTCAAGCATACGCTAAAGGGACATGACATAAACTTTAACCAAGGGAAGACACACAAGCAGTTAAGTGACTAGAAAGCACTGAGGGAGAACTAAACTTCAAAACAAAAATTCCACGTTACTTTCAACAATTTGTTTCCAGAACAAGAAAATGTTTCTAATTACACTTTACACCCCTTCTTTATCAACTCCAAGTTACCACGCCCTTTTCCAAAACTGTCAGCCACACACATATACATTCACATCCTGAGCCTCAGCCCGGCCCCTCAGGCGATTTTAGCCAGCCATTTCTCCAGGTCCTGGATGTCGGCGGAGCCAGCGTCCCCTCTTCCGCCCTTGGCACTGCACTCCAGGAACTCCACTTTGAGGGGCAACTGTGAGAACTCAAATTCTTTGCCCTTCTTTCCCAGCTGAGTAGGAGCGGTGCTGGAACTGTCCAGTGTGCTGGGGGCAGCAGAACGGGTGACTCGTAAAGTGTTGCTGTGAGACAAAAGAAAAACAAGTCAGGAAGAAGAGAGTAGTAACTTTTATATAGCAACTAAAGGCCTTTAAGAAGCCACACTCATTCCTAAACATTTCAGCACTCATTTAAATACCTGACATAAAACTGTCAATCATGCTATTAAGACTGTTGAATAATCCTTTGCATTCATAGACTGCTCTCAGACAGGAGAGATGGGGGTCTAGCCAGACTTGCCTTGATAAGAGCAGGTCAATAACGTGCCCATGTCACACCAACCTTTTCTCAGCCCAGGGCCCCCTTATCCCCTTCCACTAGGATCACCTGTATGATGCCATTTTTGAACATACTTTTTAAATACATGCTATAAGTGTTACAATAACTTAAGTCTCTGAAAGTTAAGTGTGGGAAAATACAGTATTTATATTTATCACGAGTCTATTTGGATACAGAGCTTCGTAAACCCACAAACTCCAGATTCTCATATCCAGTTTGGGCACAATTACTACTCTCCAACCTCTTTACCCTCGAACACCGTCCCAATTTAAGTTGTCTTACTGCCACCTGCTGGCCCCAAAAAAGAGTGTACAGCAACGCTCGCGTGTTCACTTCCCCCACCCTTTCTGCTATCCAGATGCTGAGGAATACATGCTCCCAATGTGCTTCCTTACAAAAGAAAGCACTTCTTAGAGCTGTAAGACTGCATGAAAATTCGTGAAGAATCTGCAGGAAAAACTAATACCTTGTTTAGAAAGAAACACGCACACACGGAAAAAGTATTTTAAAAAACAATACTAAATTCAAGATATTGGGGAGGAGCCCAATATCTTAGGGCCTTCTAAGCAAGGTGGTGGGTCCATGGGTATTCATTCTAATATTCTTTAAATTCAATATATGTGTCATATGTATCCCTTTATATGTAAAATATTTTACAATTAAAAAAAACACTTAAAAAGGAAAAGAGGCCAAATATAACATGTACTCAGCTCTTGCCATAAGGCCAAGTGAATACAGTTAGCTTTGTTATTCATAAGACTATGAAATGCTTCTATGTTGATAGGGCATAATTCTCACAAACAGGATTAATCTAAAATCAGACTCCTGGGGCACCTGGCTAGCTCAGTTGGAAGAGGGTGGGGCTCTTGATCTCGGGACCATGAGTTTGAGCCCCACACTGGGTGCAGAGATTACTAACAAAAACAAATAAACTTCTAAAAATAAAATAAACTCTGACTCCTAATTTAACTGATATTCACCTTCGCAACTTTTAACATTTTACTTCACTACCTATAGTACAGCATTTCCATCTGTATTGCTTTTCTATGGCTCTTTAGAGTGAAAAGCAAATGGACTAAGGAAAATACATGTTTTGAACACAGGAAGACTTGGACTGTACTGCTAAAAAGAAAAAACCAAAATGGATACACAAATACTATGATCACTTTTTCCCCCAATTCCCAACAACTGCAACAGTATTTCTAGAAAACCCAAATCATCTAATTGTTCTAATTTCTTTAGCCTAACAACAAGCAATTTATAGTCTCGAGAGTGACTGGAGTAAGAGAAAAATGATAAACATGCAATTTCAGAAGGGACAAAAACCACTGACATTGA
The DNA here is from genome assembly GCF_023065955.2 of Ursus arctos. Classification (NCBI taxonomy): domain Eukaryota; kingdom Metazoa; phylum Chordata; class Mammalia; order Carnivora; family Ursidae; genus Ursus; species Ursus arctos. The sequence continues at coordinate 28,101,299 of NW_026622875.1, forward strand.
CCTCAGCAAGATGGCAGAATAGGAGTTTCCAGCACAAGTCTTCTCACAGAACCACCAATTTTAATAACCACCTATGCACGAGAAAGAAGGAATCTAGGTCCAAGATTACAGCACCAGGGTGTTATACGGAAATAAGAAAGAATGCATTGAAAGAGGATAGGAAGGACAGTTTCACATTACCCACATTACCTTTCCTGCAAATATGGAGAGATATGCTTCACTTGGGGGAAGGACAGTGAAGTAAGCACTTACTATGCCACAGAATCCAGCACCAGGCTGGCCCCCATAGCCCCAGCCCACTCCTATGGGCCCAAGCTCCAGGATCACCCCAGTAGACCCAGGCACCTGGCCAGGCCACCCAAGTAGACCCTGGTGCCAGGCCCACTTCCATGAATCCAGGCAGTAGGCCCACACACCCATGGACCTAGGAGCCAGGCTAGTCTGCCCAAGCACTTGAGCAGCAAGCCCATCAAAGAAGAAAAATAAGGTACCAATAACTGACCTTAAAGAAATGAAGATCTATAAAATGCCTGACAAAGAATTCAAAATAATCACCTGAAAGTTCGATGAGCTATAAAAGAGAACAGACAACTCAGTGAAATGAGAAAAGTAATCTATGAATAAAAATGAGAAGTTTGGGGCACCTGGCTGGCTCAGTTGGTAGAGCATGAGACTCTTGATCTCAGGTTCCTGAGTTCAAGCCCAATGTTGGGCATGGAGCCTAATTAAAAAAAAAAAAAAAAAAAAAAATGAGAAGCTCAACAAAGAGAAGCCATAAAAAGTTTTTGATACTCTGGAACTAAAGAACACAATGACTGATGTGAAAAATTCAGAGATCTTTAACAACAGACTTGATCAAGCAGAAGAAAGAATCAGAGAGCCTGAAGGCAGGTAATTTGAAGTTACCCAATGAGAAGAACAAAACAAACAAAGAGTAAAGAGAGACTACATAACTTAAAATTCATCATTAAAGGAATCAAGTACATGCATTATGGCAGTCCCAAAAGGAGCAGAGAAAGACAAACAGCAAGCTTATTTATAAAGAAATAATACAGAAAAACCCTAAATCTAGAAAGGGAAATGAACACCTAGATCCATTAAGCCCAAAGAACCCCAAATAGATTAAACATAAAGAGAGCTACACCAAGACACATTATAATCAAATTGACAAAAAGTCAAAGACAAAGAGAATTTTGAAAGCAGCAAGAGAAAAGCCAATGGTCACAAACAAGGGGAACCCCATAACACTACATTTCTTAGTCTTGGCAGAAACTGTATGCCAGTACAGACTGGAATGATATATTCAAAGTGCTGAAAGAAAAAAATATACCCAGCAAAACTGTCCATCAGACATGAAAGAGAAAAAATTTCCCAGACACACAAAATCTGAGGGAGTTCATAACCACTATACCTGCCTTGCAAGATATGCTAAAGGCAGTTCTTCAAGGTGAAACAAAAGGACACGAACAACATGAAAACATACGAAAATATAAAACTCACTATAACAGTAAGAGTATATTCAAATTCAGAATACTCTAATACTGTAATGGTGACACATAAATCACTTAACTCTAGCATAAAAGCTAGAGACAAAAGTATTAAAGACAACTATGGCTACTATAATTTATTAATGGATATACAATATAAAAATGTGAATTGTGGAATCAATAGTATAAAATGAAGGGGAAGAAGTTAATGTGTACAATTTTTGTATGCAGTGGAAGCTGTTATCAGCTTAAAATAAGATTACCAATACTATGTTTTATAAAAGTCTCATTGTAATCACAAAGAAAAAAACTATAGCAAATACACAAAATAAACAGAAAGGAATCAGCATAACACCACAAACAAATCATTAAAGAAAGAAAGGGACAAAGGAATTATAAAACAGAAGACAATCAACAAAACAGAATAAGTCCTTACCTATCAGTAATTACTTTAAACGTAAATGGTTTAAATTCTCTAATCAAAACAAAGTGGACGAATGTATTAAAAAAAAACCAGATTGAACTATATGCTGTCTCCAGGAGACACACTTTAGATTTAAGATTCTAAGTGAAGGGATAGGAAAAGATATTCCATGCAAATGATCACCAAAAGGGCAGGGCGGGCTATACTTATTTCATCAAAACAGACTTTAAGTCAAAAACTGTCACAAAAGACAAAGAAGGTCATTATATAATAATAAAAGGGTCAATTCCTCAAGAGGATATAATAATTGTAACCATACATGCACCTAACATCAGAGAATCTAAATACATAAAGCAAATATTAACAAAACTAAAGGGAGAAATAGATATCAATATCAATAAAATAATAGCAGGGGATTTCACACTTCCAACAATGAATGGATCATCCTGACAAAAAATCAATAAGAAAACAACATATTTGAAGTGTTCAGCAGACCAAATATACACCAAATATTCCTAACAGACAAATACAGAACATTCCAACCAACAGTTGCAGAATGCATTCTTTTCAAGTGTACACAGAACAGTCTCCAGGACAGATAACATGTTAGGCTACAAAACAAGTTAACAAATTTAAGATGACTGAAATCACATCATGTATCTTTTCTGACCACAATGGTATAAAACTAGAAATCAGTAACAGAAGGACTACTGAAAAATTCACAAATATGTGGGGAATAAATAACACACTTCTGAACAACTAATAGGTCAAGGAAGAATCCAAAGGCAAATAAAAAAATATTGAAACAAATGAAAATGGAAACCCAACACACCAAAACTTACAGGATGCAGCAAAAGGCAGTTCTGAGAGGGAAGTTTATAGCAATAAACATCTTTTCTAAGAAAAAAGAAAGATCTCAGATAAACAACCTAACTTGATACCTCCAGGAACTAGAAAAAGAACAAACTAATCCCGAAGCTAGCAGAAGGAAGGAAAAAATAAACATCAGAGCAGAAACAAATGAAATACAGACTAGAAAACAATAGAAAATATCAATGAAACTAAGAGATGTTTTTTTGAAACATAAGCAAAATTGACAAACCTTTAGCAAGGAGAAAGAGAGAAGACTAAAATTAATAAACTCAGGAATGAAAGGGATAACTTATACTGCAGAAATACAAAGGATAAGAGACTATTATTAACAAATTAGACAAACTAGAAGAAATGGATAAATTCTTAGAAACACACAACATACCAAAAACTGAATCATGAAAAAACAGAAAATCTGAACAGGCCAATAATGAGGAAGGAGACTGAATCAGTAATCAAAAACCACCAGCAAAGAAAAGCCCAGGACCAGATGGCTCACTGGTGAATTCATTTAAACAAGAATCAACACCAATTCTTCTCAAACTTCCAAATTAAAGAGGAGGTAACACTTCCAAACTCATTTTACAATGCCAGCATTACCCTGATACCCAAGCCAGACAAGCATACTACAAGAAAAGTATAGGCCAATATACCTAATGAACATTGATACAAAAATCCTCAACAAAATACTGGCAAACCAAATTCAACAGTACATACAGTAAATGGATTGTATACTATAACCAGATGGGATTTACTCAAGATGGAAAGATAGTTCAACATATACAAACCAACAGAGGTGATAAACCACATTTAACAGGATGAAGGATAAAAATCATAAAATCATCTCAATAAAGAAAAATCACTTGACAAAAATCAACATCTTCTCATGACGAAAACTCAACAAAATAGGCACAGAAGAATGTAGCTCAAAATAATAAGGGCCATATATGACAAGCCCACAGAAAATATCATATTCTACAGTGAAAAGCTGAAAGCTTTTCCTCTAAGATCAAAACAAGGATGCCCACTCTCGCCACTTCTATTCAGCATAGCCCTGGAAGACCTAGACAGAACAATTAGGCAAAGAAAGAAAAAGCATGAAAATCCGAAAAGAAGTAAGATTATCTCTGTTCACAGATGACTTAATCTTATGTATATAAATCCCTAAGACACCACCAAAGAAACCAGAACTACTAAATAAATTTGGTAAAGTTGCAGGATACAAAATCAACATAATCAGTTACGTTTCTATACACTACTAATGAACTATCAGAGAAATTAAGAATTGCCAATCCTATTTACAATAGCATCAAAATAAAATACTTAAGCATAAATGTAATGAAGTAGGCAAAAGATCTATACACTGAAAACTATAAGACACCCATGAAAGCAATTGAACACATGAATAAAGGAAAAGATATCCCTTTTCCTGGATTGGAATAATTATTGTTAAAATGTCCATATGATGCAAAGCCCTCTACAGATTCAATGCAATGCCTATCAATATTCCAACAGAATTTTTTGCAGAACTAGAAGAAACAATGATAGAATTCATATGGAACCACAAAAAGACTCCTAATAGCCAAAGTAATCTTGAGTAAAAACAAAAAAGCCAGAGGCATCACACTTCCAGATTTCAAATTATATAACAAAGCTTTAGTAACCAAAACAGTAAGATACTGACATAAGAAGACACATAGACCAATAAAATAAAGTAGAGGGGCCAGAAATAAACCCACACATACAATTAACCTTTGATAAGGATGACAAGAATACACAATGGGTATAGGATAGGTCTCTTCAATAACTGGTGCTAGGAAAACTGGTATCTACATGCAAAAGAATAAAATTAGACCTTTATCTTACACCATACACAATAATCAACTCAAAATGGATTAAAGACTTACACATAAGACCTGAAGCCATAAAAAATCCAAGAAGAAAACACAGGGGAAAAGCTGAGCGACCTTGGTTATGGCAATGAGTTTTTGGATATGACACCAAAGCATAGGAAACCAACGGAAACATAAATGTGATTGCTAAATTAAATAACTTCTGCAGAGCAAAGGTAACAATCGGTAAAACAAAAAGATAACCTGGAACTGGAGAAAATACCTGCAAACCTTCTATCTGATTAGGGATAATATCCAAAATATATAAAGAACTCCTACAAGTCAGTAACAAAAAACAAATAATCCAATTGAAAAAATGGAGAAAGGACAGACATTTCTGAACAGACATTTCTCCAAAGAGGACACACAAATAGCCAATAAGTACATGAAAAGATACTCAACATAACTAATCATCAGGGAATTTCAAATCAAAACCACCATGAGATATCACTTCACACCTGAGATAACGACAAATATTAAAACAAAACAAAACAAACAAGCTAAGTTGTAGAGATGCAGACAAAAGGCAACCCTAGTGCACTGTTGGTGGGAATGTAAATTGGTACAGCCACTATGGAAAACAGCATGAAGATTCCTCAAAAAATACCAAATAAAACTACTACCATATGATCCAGCAATTCTACTTCTGGGTATTTATCCAAAGGAATTAAAATCAGGATCTTGAAGAGGTTCTTGCACTCTCATGTTCATTGTAGCATTATTACAATGGCAATATATGGAAGCAACCTAAATGTCCACCAAAGGATGAATGGATAAAGAAAATGTGGAACATACATGCAATGGAATATTATTCAGCCCTGAAAAAGAAGGAAAGCCTACTATTTACAACATGGATGAACCTAGAGGACATTACGCTAAGTGACAGACACAGTAAGACAAATAATATATGATCACACTTATATGTGGAATCTAAAACAAACACATAGAAGCAGAGTAGAATAGTGGTTACTGGGGTGGGGGGGAAGGAGAAATGGGGAGCCTTTGACCATTAAGTCAAAGGCTATAAAGTTTTAGTTATACATGGGCGTCTGGGTGGCTCAATCGGTTAAGCGTCTGCCTTCAGCTAAGGTCATGATCCCAGCCCATGTCGGGGCTCCTTGCTCATGGAGGGAGGGGAGCCTGCTTCTCCCTCTCCCTCTGTCCCTCCCCTCAACGTGTGCTCACACACTTTCTCTCTCTCAAATAAATAAAATCTTTTTTTTTAAAGTTTCAGTTACGCAAATAAGTATGTACTAGAGATCTACTATACAGCGTAGTGTCTACAGCTAATACGACTGCATTGTATACTTAAAATCTGCTAATACGGCAGATCTTAAGTTTTCTCATGAAACATTTCCTCTCTTTCTCTCTCTCTCTCTCATACAAACACACACAAATAATAAAAGGAGCAGGAGGAAACTCTGGAAAGTTAACGGATATTTTGACGGCCTCGATGGTGGTGATGGCTTCAAAGGTGGATACTAACCCCCAAATGCATGGAGTTGTACACATTAAATAGGCACAGTTTTTTACATATCAATTACCCCTCCATAAAGGCCTTTAAAAATCTCTTTTGATATTCAACTTGAAAGCACGAGGTCTTTGATAAATGTGATTGAACAGCTAACTTTACTCTTCTATTCATATACTAAAAAGTTTAAAGCACATGGAATTAAATAATTCATTCTCGATTAAAAGAAAAAAGAAAAGAAACCACAGAAAATGACAGACCAGCCCTGGTAAAAATTTTTCTGTTAAGAGCCATAAATTAAAAATTTTGGGCTTATGGGTTACGTTTAGTTTCTGTCACACATTTTTCTACTTTTCTTATTTTTTTACCTGCCCTTTAAAAACGTAAAACTATTTCTTGCTTGCACACCCTGAGCAGGAGTCTGTCAACCCTAAGCCCCTGAGTACAGGAAGCACATCACATTCCCTCTACAGCCACATTCTGAATGCAGGGCTTGCCATGAACTGTATGAACTATAGGCACTTATTAAATATATAAAGGAGTAAGTAAATCCCAGTGAGGAAACAATGTGCTTGAAGTTGAATTATTTAAGATTTTATTTCTTTATTTGAGAAAGAGAGCACAAGCAGGGGGCAGGGCAGAGGGAGAAGCAGACTCCCCACTGAGCAGTGAGCCCGATGCGAGACTCCATCCGAGGACCCTGGGATCATGATCCGAGCTGAAGGCAGACACTTAACTGACTGAGCCACCCAGGTGCCCCTCAAAGTTGAATTTATACAATTTTTCCTCATCAGATTCTTTTCTTTAATAATAACAATAAAAGTCTACACAACAGCAACAAGAAAACACAACTTGCTTCATTATAATGTTGATGGTAGCTCCTGGGTAAGCAAGCTTTAGCTAGCTCTTACAAACTGGCAGAGTACAGACAAGCTAGATTTCTTAAAATTCAAAAGGTTATATAGCTCACTTTATAAATTTTTAAACACTAAAATCAAACTAAACAATATTGCAATGTAGCTGGAAAATAATAAAATAAGCTATAAAATAGTATAATAGGTTTTTAAATTCTTCTAAAGCATTCTTTTCTTTTTCTGTCAATGAAAATTTCCATGGCTTTCAAATTTTTTTAGTTTCTAAAATCTTTCATATATCTACTATAAATGAACTAGAAACAGTGGGAAAATAAGTTGAGCTTATGGTCTCAATAAACCTGAGATCTTCTTTCCACAAATTTTTAAAATATCCATAAACATCTCACTGATGCTTTTTAGAATTCTATTATTTTGTCAATTATTTAACAAATATATTTCACACTATTCTTTGGGCTATGATAATCATATACAACCAAAGACCTTAAGCAGTATATTCGTATTTCCTAAGTGTTAAGATATACATTAATCAATATGACTTATTCATACTCACAGTTCTTTCTCAAGCTGCTGCTGAATTAACTTTGCAGATTTTGCCATTGTAATGTCTGTAAAGAAATAAAGACACTGTTATAGTTTAAACCAGAAAGGGTCTCTTCCCAAGACTTCTTGCACATATGGAAAATTCCAATTTAAACCAGTAAGTTTCTTTTCCGTTCCTTTTTTTTTCTTTTTCTGAAGAGCTTTTTACCATTAGTAGCTTAACTACCAAAGTAAGCTTTATAATTTTCATGTATAGGTTTTCCTACAATAATGCTTACAAATATATTAAGCTTGTGTCCCTAAAATTGATTAGCTCTTTCATGTAAATTTTCTACATCTTACAGATCTCTTAAATCAATATATATATAAGTCTAGCCAGTGTAACAGAAAGAAAACCTACCAGATTTTTGATTGTAACAAGAGTCTTCACTCCAACACAAATATCCTACTTGTCATATAAAAGTAAACTACGCACATTTCCAGCTGATACTAAGATGGTAAGTCACTTAGGTAAGTCCTTATACCAAAGAGAATAAAAAGAGAAGCCAGGTAATGATCCTAACACCAATTCCTGATTAAGCACTAGTAGGGTTATTTTAATCTGAAAGAAGACTGTAAAATCAACTAGTTTATCTTTTGTTAGAGGTAATGAAACGGAAGCCTAGTCTTACTGGGTGTAACAGAAAAAGTTTAATGGTTATGAGGTTAAAGAAAACACAACTTGTGCAAACTCCCCTTGACAAAATGTGCTGGAAGGTACATTTGTTTGAAAGGAGAGACTCCTCTCTGGCCCTCCACAATTGTGTGTGATGGGACATACTGTCAATCTGACAAACTTAACTTGGTAAAGAAAGTAAAATGATTTATAATTTTGTGAAATGCAAAACACCATACCAAAGAAAAACTGGTGTAGTCACTCCTTAGAACAGCCTGGTAAAACTAATGAAAATGCAGGTATATAAATAATTTTAAGATTTAAAATCCTTCATAGTTCCTTAACAATCATCTCTCATCCTCAATCATAACAACTGTAGATAACTACATTAGCTCTTAGTAGCAATCCCAGAAAAATCTCCATTATTATTGCTGGAAAACATGATGGCACCTTGCTTATTGCAGGCGATTAAGAAGGACGGTGTGTTTTTCAGACTCATACTGTCAATGAGGACTTGATAGAGAAACTCTGCCACATCTTTCACCTCTCGCTGGAAGGCTGCACTGTCCACAACAAACACAACAGCCCTGGAGGGAAAGAAAGAAAAACCAGCATGTAAGCATGCAGTAGTACAGCATTATATTGAGAAGTTATACCCTTAATTTCATCCGGTTCAATCGTACTGAATAACACACAGCAGACTCACATGCAAGTGTGCACACATGTGCTCACACCATACACATACTCACTTAACAAAGGACTACTGAGGAGATGCCAAGTGAAGTGTGTGCATTTTTGGTAACTGTGTACTTATGGCGACAGTATAGTTTGAAATACTATTCTTTATCAAGTTTTATAAAAATGCAAAAACAACAAAAAAAAACAAAGGACTACTGAGCGTTACTGTTATCAGTGACTGATCCAAAAAGACAAAAGGAAACCATGCCTGCCCTCAAAGACCAGGAAATCATCATATACAAAACGGTGTGATAAAATGCTAAAACAGACCTATGTACCTGCTATAACAGGAGCAAAGAGGAAGACCATTTACATGAGAACAGGTCAAGATGACTTAAAGGAGGATATCAACAACTGGGCTGAATTTTAGCCAGACAAAAAACTGGGACACAGACTGTCTGGAAAGCAGTATGTGCAGAGCACCAAGGAGTGGAAAAGCATGGCCTAGAGAACTCAAGGTAGGCTGGTACACAGGGAGGAAACCAGGTCAGGCAGCAAAGGGAATGACACACTGACCTATACAGAGTTTGTGCTTTTCTGTTACAAAGAATACTGGTGCTTAATGGAAGACAGATAAATCTAAGAGCATAACCAAACCAGAAGCAGAGCGACCTGGTAGGGCCCAACCTAAGGCAGCAATAGTGAGAATCCTCATGTGCCAGAAACAAAGAGGTATCAAAGCTAAAGCCAAGCAGTCCAGGAAAGAGCAGAAAACAGACTGTAGCGACCAGGGTTTGAATGCTCAGGAGTAACTGAAAACGAGCAAAGGCCAACATGCAGTTGGGGAGCTGGAACTGAACCCCCTGCACAAAGCCTACAACTTAAAAGCTGTCTAGTGGGGGGGGGGGGGTAGGAAAATAATCTGAGAGGAACTGAAATACTCGGCCTCCAGTGCCACACAGATGAGGGGGTTATGAATTTACACTCTTTCGTGGTGTAAGATGCAGAAAGATTTATATAAAAACAGGGCCAGATTCAATGAACTCCGAGGGCCCCCAACAGAAGGAAATATGAACCCACTCTGGAGAGAGGCTTTCATATCCTACAGCAGTAAAAAACAGCAACCACAACAAAATATTAAAAACACAATACCATTTATATTATCATCCCCCCAAAAATGAAACTTTGGTATAAATCTAATAAAATATGTACAAGATCCTTATGAGGAAAACTACAAAACTGATCAACAGAATCAAAGCAGAACTAGATAAACAGAGATATTCTACAATCAGGGATAGGAAGACTAAACAGTTTCAAAATGTCAGTTCTTCCCAACTTGATCTATAAATTCCAATGAAATCCAATCAAAACCTCAGTAACTTATTCTGTGGCTATTGACAAACTGATTCTGTAGTTTATACAGAGAGGCAAAGGACCCAGAATAGCCAACACAATACTGAAGAGCAAAGCTGGAGGACTGACACTGCTAAACTTACTATGAAGCTTCAGTAATCAAGACAGCATGGTCCTGATGAAAAGAGATCAGTAGAATGGAATAAAGTTCAGAAAGAGACCCCTATTTATATAGTCAAGTGATAAGTGACCTTTGACAAAGGAGGAAAGGCAATACAGATGGTCCCCGACTTACAATAGTTCAACTTACAACTTTTTTACTTTATAGTGGTGCGAAAGCAATACACATTCGATAGAAACCACACTTCAGATTTTGAATTTTAATCTTTTCCTGGGCTAGCAACATGCAGTACAATCTCTTATGATACTGGGTAGCAGCAGTGAGCCACCACTCCCAGGCAGGCACTGGATGAGGAGGGTAAACAACTAATACACAGAACCACTCTGGTTTTTACTTTTAGTACAGCATTCAACAAATTACACTGAGATATTCAACACTTTATTATAAAATAAACTTTTTGGTTAGATGATTTTGCCCAACCGCAGGCCAACTAGTATTCTGAACACATTAAGGTAGGCTAGGCTAGGCTATGGCATTCAGTAGATGTATTAAATGCATTTTCAACTTGAGATATTTTCAACTTACTTTCGGCTTATCAGAATGTAACCTCATTGTTAAGTTGAGTAAGATCTGTACAACAGAACAAAGATGATCTTTTCAAATGATGCTGGGACAGCTAAACATCCGCATGGAAAAAAATGAATACATACAATGAATAGATACAGGCCATATCCTTTTCACAAAAATTAATTCAAAATGGACCACATACCTAAACGTAAACCACAAAATCATAAAACTCCTGAGAGAGAACACAGGAGAAAATCTAGATATCTCGGGTCTGGCAATGATTTTTTAGATCCAACACTAATGGCATAACCCATGGGGGAAAAAAATCAATAAACTGGACTTTATTAAAGATAAAAATTTCTGCTCTACAAAAGTCACCATCAAAAGAATAAGAAGATGAACCAAAGACTGGGAGGAAATTTTTGCAAAAGATATATCTGATAAAGAACTGTTATCCAAAATATATAAAGAACTCTTAAAACTCAACAACAGACAAACAACCCAATTAAAAAATGGGTCAAAGATCTTTACAGACACCTCACCAAACAAGATCTATAGACAGCAAATAAGTATATGAAGAGATGATCCACATCTTATCAATGTCATCAGGGAAATGCAACTTAGAGCAGTTAGATATCACTGTGTATCTACCAGAACAGCTGAAATCCAGAACACTGACAACACTAAATTCTGGTGAGGACGTGGAGCAACAGCAACTCTCATACATTGCTGGTGGGAATGCAGAATGGTACAGCCACTCTGGAAGACAGTTTGGCAATTTCTCACAAAACTAAACATACTCTTACCATATGATTCCTCAATTGCAGTCCTTGATATTCACCCAAAAACATGTCCACACAAAAACCTGCACACGGATGTTTACAGCAGCTTTATTCAGAATTGCCAAACTTGGAAGCAACCAAGAAGTCCTTAAGTAGGTGAATGGATAAATAAACTGGTACATCCAGACAAGGACATATTATCCAGCACTAAAAAGAAATGAGCTATCGAACAATGAAAAAACATGGGAGTAACTTGAATGCATATTAGTAAGTAAAAGAAGCCAGTCTGAAAGGCTACCTACTGTATGATTCCAACTATATGACATTCTGAAAAAGGTACAATATGCGGACTATAAAAAGAAGAGTAGCTGTCAGGGGTTAGGGGACAGAGGGATGAATTACCAGAACACCGAGGATTTTTAGGGCAGTGAAAATACTCTGTATGAAACTATAAATGGTGACAATGAATACATGTCATTATACATTTGTTCAAATCCGTAGAAATGTACAACATCAAGAGTGAATCCTAATGTAAAACACAGACACAGAATGATTATGATGTGTCAGTGCAGGGGTTCATCAGTTATAATGAGCTAACCACTCTGGTGAAGGATGCTTATAATAGGGAAGGCTATGCCCATGTGTGGAGTGGGGAGTAACACAGGAAATCTTTGGACCTGTTGCTCAATTTTGCTGTGAACCTAAAACTGCTCTAAAAAAGTCTTTTTTTTTTTTAATTCACACAACAGATAAATTGCTCATCACCACCATCTTGTGGGCAAGGAAGCAACAACAAAATAAAAGTCAAGACATCTTCAAAAATAAGGAAAGAAACAACTGCCTCATTCCATCAAACTTAAGTTTCCATCAATTAAAAGAGACATTATTTCAAGTACAACTAAGAAAGCGAAAATACTGCCAATTAAACTACGACACAACTATAGCATTCTAATTTCATAGATATTAAAATATCTTAAAATCAATGAAATGTGGTATAAAAAAATCAATGAAATGTGGTATATTGATTTTCCTCAAGTTCTTTTTTTTTTTTTTTTAAGATTTTATTTATTTATTTGACAGAGAGAGACAGCCAGCGAGAGAGGGAACACAAGCAGGGGGGAGTGGAAGAGGAAGAAGCAGGCTCCCAGTGGAGGAGCCTGATGTGGGGCTTGATCCCAGAATGCCGGGATCACACCCTGAGCCAAAGGCAGACGCTAACGACTGAGCCACCCAGGCGCCCCGATTTTCCTCAAGTTCTTATCAGTGTTAGAGACGAAACAAGAATCAAGCATCTTCAACTGTAGCACAAGAATTTTAAGAAGAGTAACATTAGGACAACAGTAAGAGAAATAAGAAAACATTGTTCTGTACTTTGGAGGCACTAAATTTAGATAATTTAAAAACAGAAATATACAATGTTGGATTTAAATAACTTCTAGGATTTCACCTAGCTTTCAAATTCCTTTTTCAGATTTTAATAGTTCTACATAGTATTAAAATTTGTCCTCAAAGTAAATGAAAAATTTACTAACATAGTGAGGGTTAACACTTTCTGAACACTCCTGAGAAACACTTTCAAACATTATCTCATATAATCCTCATAAAATCCTACTAAAGGTAGGCTTGCAACCCAGAAATGGTTGACCCCAGGGTCCATGCTCTTTCCCCCACAGGGGAAGATACCACCAGACCAAGTATGGGTAGCACTGATATACAGATTCAGGCAAGTTCACTCCAAATCCTACTTACCTGGCTGAAGCCTTAAAACGTTCTAAGAACTGAAGTCTCAAGCTCTCATGGCCAGGGAGATCAATCAAGGTCAGGCTAGTGGCCTAAGGATGGCAGTAATAACATTAAATGAATGTTTTGGTCCTGATTCACATTCACAACATAAACTTTTCATATGAGATTTCAGGTACCAGAAAAGTGTCCATTTTATTAATGAATCAAAAAAAATGTTCACCATAATGAATTAATGAATCAAATATTCACAAAGCATCTTCTATTTATAAATCATTAGTAGAGGCTCCAGGGATTTAACAGTGAGCAAAAACAGACATAATCCCTTTTCCAACAGGGTTTATAATATAATCAGAAAGCTCAACACAATGTAAAATTACAAATATATGTAAAATTATAAATTTGATAAATGTTTTGAGGGTACATGAGAAACTGACCCCGTTGGGGGAGTCAGGGAAGTGTAGTCCACCTGAGGCTGGGGAAATATATTAGTATGAATAAAAACAAAAACGTGAAAATAGTAGTAAATATTCACAAACTAAATAATGTAACAGGAGAACTACACTTTATCATATAGCATGTTACCATTACGGGGATCCCCCATCTTTGTAACCAAAAAACATTCCTTTACATGTCCACTGTAATTTAATTTTTGAATATTTGTCGACTAGACACACCGTTTGTCCCAAATGTCAATATTTTGTGTCAATCACTGAAACCGGGAGGCGTTCTGCCTGTACTAGAGTGGACTCATTAAGCACCCACTTAAGGGCTATTCATTCCAGGCCTTCCTTCTTGAGCTCAGGTTCAGTGTGGATGTGGCTATGCTCAGTAAGACTCTCTGGTATAATCCTGGTACACTTACCAGGCCCATGAACATTTCTCAGATGTTCTACCTTATCCAGAGCCAGTCTTAACCACTGGTCAGCAGGAGGGAGTCAGTATCATGCACGGATCTGACATAATTACAGCCAGATCCATTACGGACTGTCACTTAGTTTGTGCAGTCTTTTATGGGTAAAAATATGATGTATGCTAGCTTTAAAAAACATACTGGTAAGAGTCTAGGGATCTCAGGTTAGGACCCATTATCACATTTCATAATCTATACCACTATAAGCAATTCAGAAAGACACATTACTAGATACATTACTAACCTGAGAGAGAGACTACATCTAAAACAAATGGGGGGGAGGGGCAAAAAAAAAAGAAGGGAGGAATGTTCTACATTTTCTTTTTTCTTTTTCTTTTTTTTTTTTTTTTTTTAGAGAGAGCACGCATGAGGAGGCAGGGGGTGGGGGCAGAGGGAAAGGTAGAGAGAATCGCAAGCAGGCTCCATGCCTAGCACAGAGCCCTATGGAGAGCTTGATCTCATAACCCTGAGATCATGACCTGAGCCAAAATCATGAGTCAGCTACTTAAATGACCGAGCCACCCAGGCACCCCTACATTTTCAATAAAAATATGCAAGTCTCATATATAATGTTAAGTTTTCCAAAAGCCATATTAAAAAAGTAAAAAGATATAGTTAATTTAATAATATATATTATTTAACCCAACATATCTAAAATATCTTTATAAAAAAAAAATCAAGAAATTGTTGATATTTTACTTTTCATTCCAAGTTCAAGATCTGGTGTATACTTCACATTTACAGCACCCCTCAATTTGGACTAGTTACATTTCAGGTGCTCAATAATCACATATAGCCAATGGCTATTTCATCAGAAAGTACGGGTCTAAAGTATACCCCGGAATATCCCATTTAAAAAATCTGGCACAAGTCCCCCAAGAATTAAAGATCTCCCAAACCTGAACTTTCAAAATCAAAAATCTTGGGACTTTAAAAAGGACTGGGCTACAAAGAATGCCATTATTGAAAAAAAAGCAAAAAATATCTATAAGACATTTAGAAGAATGTCTCTTTATCTTTGTTTACAATGTTTAATTCTGGAGGCACCAGAAAAGGGGGCAAGGGGCAAAGAGAAGGAGAAAAGTTCTCTTAATCATTTTCATTCATCCATCTATACATCTATCCCTCCAACCAGCCCCCAGCCTTTCTTCCACTCACCAAATACTTATTATTCATTACAATCAACTGGGCAGTCACTATCCACATTCTGGATCTACATAGGTACACAAAAAGCTCTTCTCATCATCCCTTACTGGTATTTTTGAAATATACTCATGTGTACTCTTTAACATGTCCACTACAACATTGTAAAAGCAAAAGATAACAACAAACTAAATGTTAATAGAGCTCTTAATAAATAATAACTTAATTGAATGGTACAGCCACCTCATGGAATACTATGTAGCTCACAAATCAGCCAGCTGGTACTATGTGTACAAATGAGGGAGAAAAACAAAACAACCCAACTGTATCAGTCATATTGTTAAAAAAAAACAAATAGAACATGGTGCACCTGGGTGGCTCAGTGGACTGAGCACCCAACTCTTGGTTTTAGCTCAGTTCCTGATCTCAGAGTCCTGGGATCCAGCCCCAGGTCACGCTCCATGCTCAGCAAGAAGTCTGCTGGAGATTCTCTCCCCCTTTCACTCTTCCCCTCTCCCGGCCTGTGCATGGGTGCTCTCTCTCTCTCTAAAATAAATAAATAAATCTTTAAACAAACAAACAAACAAATAACAGTGGGCAGAACAAAGTGTTAAAAAGAAAATAATTGGGGTGCCTGGCTGGTTCAGCTGGTGGAGCATGCAACTCTTGATCTCGGGGTTGTGGGATCAAGCCCCATGTTGAGTGAAGAGATTACTTACAAAAAAAAATCTTTAAAAAAAAATTAACAGATACACAGATATGTTTGCATATGCACAGACCATCTGAAGGTTCACAAGAAAATGATAAGTTACTACCTCTAAGGAGAAGACCTAGTAGGGACAGGAAAGGCAAAATTACTTTTCACTGAATATTCTTTTTAATCTTTTGAATTTTTGTCCCATATACATATATTACCTATTCAAAATATAAAGGAAAAGGTTTAATGCTCACCCTCTAGAACTCATGGTAAAGTTGGAAAGAAAACATAGAAACAAAAACTAGTAAAATGTGATATAACATCAGTGTGCATGAAGTACAACAAAACAGGGGACGGCATGATGAAACCACGGCTTGGAGGGCTGAAGGCAGAATTGGTCACATGGATTCTATTTATCCATAAAAATAAGCTATGAATGGTACCTACATCCTCAAGACTAATTCATCCTACAAATGTCCTTTTCTGACACACCAAAGTCAAGTAAAATTGTCAGACTCCCATCATTCTACGAACCCCTTACCCTGGTATTGTTGACTCTGTACACAGCAGAGCTATCGGTGATAGAAGTCTGAGTGTCTCTGTAAAGGCCAGTTAACAACTGTAAAAAAACAATTTGAAAGAGACCATAGTAAATATATAAATAGCAAACCTAAAGAGAGTAATTTTGTTCTAACTCTCCAATGGGCCAGGTCAAATAAATGAATGTTGTTTGCAACAACTGAAAAGGACTATATTGTTTTTTCCTTGTAGAAAAATCTCATTCATTGCATCTTCATTCCCCTCTCCACAGTGAAAACAAAAACAAAAAACCTCATTTCAAACGGTTAGTGGCCAAATTCACCAAACTTCCATAAACATCTTTAATCATCACAAATGATTATAAATTATATTTCTTAGTGGAAAGGAAATAATTTATCCTCTCAAAAGGAAGAATAATAAGAAAATCTCTGCTACTCTCCATAACAAAAAATCGTTTAAAATACTAAACAGACTAAATATTAGTGAAAAGATGGCTAAGTAGCCCAATATGTCAAAGAACCAGCCTCTTAAAAAACTTCTTTGACAAGTTCTCAGAAGAGTTTGTTACACAAGAATTATACACCCTATACAGATCACTGTCTTCTATCTCTTTTGCTGTTCTGGCATCCTTGGCCACCACATGAAAGTAGTTACATAAAACCCTTAAATGGGTAAGGACTAAATGTCAGTATCTGGCACGTTCAAGAAAATAGAAATGGTCAAGGAATTCCAGTTTATGAATTTTTCAAGTTTTTCAATTCTTTCCAATAATGGGATGGCCTAACATTTCCTATCAACTTTAGTAGAGGTATAGATCTAAGCATTTACTCTGACAAAGAGCAATGTTTTCCCAGAGTCACACAGGCCAACAAGAAGAACAGCTCTTTGACTGCTCCTTCTGCTCCGGATGAACTTCCAGAACACTGTAGAATAGAGAAAAACAACCAAAATTATGCCTTGATCATCAATAGTATGCCTCTATGGTTGGGGTAGGGAAATTAACAGAAGTCTATCACAGAACACCTCATTCAGCTGGAACGTAACTTTTATTCTTTTTACCACCATTATAATCATTACTGTTGTTGTTAGTGTTACCGGCGGGAGAGTCTGCGCTGAGTGAATGGAGGTCTGGGTTCTTGGATTCCCCATAAATGTGTGATGTTGTGCCCCCAGGCTTCTAATGTGTAACCTATTTATCAACGTCCTTGCCTCCCGCTCATGTCTAACTGCCTACCTACTCTATCATTAAGGACTCCACTGAGTGCCAACCACTATCAACTGTCAACCTTTCTGTGTCTGCTCACTGCGGACTTCTCAAGTGCAATCTTGTCTTATTAACTGTGTATCCGCAGCGCCCAGGACACAAAGTTGGGAGTAAAGATCGCGTGAGTTTTAGTAGTAAGAGCAAAGAACGGGGGGGGGGGGGGGGGGCGGAGAGAACCGCGCGCTCAGGCGTAACAGGGGCCGATAAAGGAAGAGTAACCCGCGCCCCCAAGCACCAGGACGTCAGTCCAAGGGTTGTAGGGGATCCTCTCTAATGCAGCGCTACTCCCGCTGCTTCAGGCAGCAAGGCAGATTGATACAGGAGGTGAGTCTCCCTCTCTATATGTCTCCCAGGTGCCTTCGCCGCCCCGCGTCCGCGGTCCGCACAAACCGAGTCCAAGCCCGGAACCCCGGCAGCCGTACACCCGCCAAAACCACCCGCTGCCTCTTTACCCAACGTCAGCAGCACCGCGAGAAGCGCCACGACGGCTGACAGCAGTGTCGGGTCCCTCTGCTGCAGCTCCTGCCGCAAGGAGTCTAGGTGTAGCTGGAAGGCTCCCCCGACATTGCCACCATTCGCCATTCGCCGGGAGTCCTCGGAAGCCATGGCTGAGATGCGTGGTCTCCAGCGCCGGGAAAGCGACGTGGCCCCGGACTCTGCGCAGGCGTCCGAAGCAGAGCATCACGGGAGTGGTAGTTCCCAGGTTATATTTCTTTCTTCAAAGGGGCCGGGATCCCGAAGGTCTTGATGGGAGTTGCAGTTCTCTTGTATCTGTTTCCACCGAACGAGCGGCGTTTCGCGGTATTTCACGAGTGACACTCTTATTCTTAAGATATGAGTTAAATATCGCCGCCCTTTTCATGGGTGTTGACGGAATGATGGATGAATAAAATGAACGGCTTAAGAAATCCTCAGTCGCTCCCTTCGCGAGGTGAGTCTTGTGAGGAACTCAAGCATCTCACAAACTTTTCATCTGAGTATAAAATGGCATGGGATGTGACAGAGGGTGTACGGGGCGATATGGGAATACAGAAAGGGACTCCTAGTCCTTCACTGGTTCAGAGAAAAGATCCTGGAGGGAAGTGCCGGGAACTGAACCGTGAGGGATGGCAGCCTCTGCAGGTGTAAAAGGGGAAAGGGTGTTCTGTGTCGAAGAAAACGAGCAATTACAGTACAGTCCCTATACCGTAAATCTAGGGCTGCATCTGAGATTTCGACGTTGTGGGAAGCAGCTAGGAAAATCAGTGCGCGGGGTGAAGCTGTTGAAAACTGCAGCTGTCATTCCTGCCCAGAGTGGACAGCCTCTACTCTGCCAGGCAGGTATGTGGAACCAAAGTGGCCTGTTCTTCCAGTTTTTCCAGAGAAGCTGGAAAGGGAAATGTTCCACTTTTGAAATTCCAGCAAGTAATGAAAAACATTAAAAAAAAAAAAAAAAGCAAAACTTGTCGCCCAAATAAAACACCTTAGGGGGCCGGAAGTGGCCCACCTAGAGGCTGCCAGTTTGCAGTCTGTCACTAAGCTGATGTCATTTCAGCAGAAGTGGCAGGAGGCGAAGCAGGAAAGGTTGGCAGGAACAACCTGAAGGGATTGTGTGCTGTGCTGAGGAACCTAGACTTTATCCAGAATGGGATAAGAAGTTTCAGTTGCGGGTGACATAGATGACTGGCAGAAAAATGGAGAACGGTGATTTGAGAGAGGAAACACTGAGGCAGGGAGATCAGCTGGGAGCTGTTGCAGTGTTTTGGCAAAAGATACACAGAGTCTGAACCAGGAACAGAGGTAGCTGCGGAAAGGAGGCCACAGATTTGAAAGATGTGTAGAGGGAAAATATATAGGATGTGGTGATTAATTGGGTATGCTGAGTTAAGATGGAGAGTTACCAAGACTGCATCGGAAGCAGTTGGTGTGGGGTACTGAAAAGATCAGAGTGCATAAAGTGAATTAGAGAGGGACTTTGGGGCTGAGGGCATTACCAGAATGAAAATTGCCTCTCTTTTCTATATGTTGAGTTTCAGGTGCCTCTGGGAGTTCTAAAATCTTATATTAAGCAGGTGATAGAATAAACAGAAGTAAAGTTTCAGCAATACGTGCTATATTTTCATCTGAGTTTCAGGCATAAATAAGCGGTCATTAAAATCAGGGACAGAATGAAAAGTGAGGAGAAAGGAACCCACAAAGATGCCTAAGAAGGAAGAGTCAGTGACACAGGAGTCAGACATGTCCTGGAAGTGGTCAGCAGCATCTCTTGTAACAGAGGGGCCCTGTGATGGAGGCTTGAATGAAAAGTGGACTCAGAGGGAACAGTGAGGTGAGGGTGGGAATGGGTATGGAAGCAAGACTGGTACATGGAGAAGAGGGTGGGTGATGACGATAATTGCTAATGTTAATGAGTGCTTACTAGTGCCAGGCACTGTTTTAAATCATTTTAATTTATTAATTTGCTTAATCCTCACAGCAACCCATTATTCCAATTTTACAGAGGCAAATGAGGCAGAGGTTAAGTAACTTATCCATTAAGCCCAGGCAGTGGGCTCCTTTATGCTTAACTGTATGCTCAAACATAGTACAATTCATTTCCCAGGCATTTCATTGATAAATGTAGGCAAATGGACTCCAGATTAAGACAGGATGTTTAGGATGTGAGGTTAAAGCAAGTAAACCAACTACTTTATTTTAAATTAGCATTATCAATTAAAACTATCAGAAATGACAGTAATTTTACCATATTTACTTTTCTTTCTTTCTTATGGTCCTGGCCCCTGCTCTGTATCCACCACCCACCATGTGCGTGCACACAGACACACACAGACACACAGACACACACACACACACACACACACACACACAGCTTCTTTATAATAACCATTGATTCCTTGGTTAGGAGCTAAAAGTGCAGGGAAGGAGGAAGGGCCAAACAGGAGAATACTTACCATTACTGTCCCAACTATGCAAGAATTTTTAGTCAGAGCTACATGAATGAGAAAGTTCTGCCTTGGTGGTAAAAGTTTGGGAATGATGAAAGAAAGAAGGTTTTAACCAGACACAGACTTTTTTTTTCAGCACATTTCCTGGGTAAAGGCAGAAGAAATGTGCACACCTTCCACACTCAAGTGGGAAGGTGGTGCCATTCTCAGGAATGAGAGCAGGAGAGGATCAGCTGTCCTCTCACACCTGCACCAACACACGCTCCCAGGAGGTGTGTGGAGATGAACCCAGAAGAAGGACAGGCAGGTACTGACTGCTGCTTGCTGAAAGTGTTGTTCTTCTTCATTCAAATACCAAATGGAGAGTTACAATGAAATAAACGTAGTGACACAATTTTTCCCCTCTCTTCCATGAACTAAAATGTCTCATTCACCAGACACATTTTTCCCTCTTCTATTCCCAGTAGCTCTAAAGCATGGTGGAAATGATCTCAGACTCAGGGATACCAGTCATGTGATTGGCGAGTGGCCGGCCGTATCAAGTGCAGTTAACAGACTCAGGATTGAAAGAATTAAAATTGGTTTTCACAGTTGGCAGATGGGCAGTGACCTTAGCCAAGGTAGCTGCAGGGAAGTGAGTGCAGCAGAAGACTGGTTCCTGTTCGACCATTAATAAGTGAGGTGTGGAAAGAGTGAGGAGACAGGGTAGTGACTACTGTGGGAATCAGGGTCAAGCGATAATTTTCAGATGTTCCAGTGGTTCACTTTTCCGACCTGCAGAATCAGGACCTGATTCGAGTATACCTGATGAAATTCATTTAAAATATTTTTAGAATACATGTCTTCTGTAGTCTTTTTCTGTACTCCCTTGAACACTCCATCTCAGTAACTCACTCAGCATCCTCCTTCCTGCCCCTTCCCAGCAACACACGCACGCACGCACACACACACACACAGCCGCATACACTTGATTCTATTATAATAACCATGCAGACCCCTTTCAGAAAGAATTTACTTGAACTGTACCCAGGAGGTGTGGCTGTGGCACCACAAGCAAAGCTGCGGAAGGGGTCAGATGAACATTGAGCTCTGAAGGAAAAGCTCAGTTGCACATAGTATTTAGTATTGCAGGTAGTATTTAAAAAAAAATCCTTCCAGGCCAAACATTTAGAAAACAATGAAGTTTTTAAAAGATAACACCAATAATAATTTTTATTTTATGTTCTACAGAGGTACCACCGCTGAACTGTGAAACCAAACAAACCACTCAGGCCAGCGAAACCCAGAGGGAAGCTTATGGGTCACGAGAGCTCCCATCTCCATTTGGTGTGGCTCCACCTTTTGAATTTTAAAGTCTGTGGAAAGTGCAGGCCTCCAGGAGTTCTGTGGGGCAGAGAAGAGAGGTAGGACAGTTAAAAATCTACCTATATTTTTCTGTTGAGTGAATGAATAGTTAAGTCTGATATAAAACCTCTCAGACCCATTGGGTTCTGATGGGTGGATTGGACCATTCTCCCAGTGGCCTTCTCCACTTGCCTGCACAGCTCCTGTGTCTTTCTGGGAAGTACCATGCACCAAGGATGGTAACATGGTTTCCCTGCCCTGTGTCATCCCCACCTTGTGTCTCGTAGGCAGGGCTCCCACACCTAAATCCATGTAGTTGGGAGAAGCCTTGTAGGACTGCCCTCTCTGATCTCCTTAGAAAGGTGAGGAACTAATACGACAAGCACCTAGAACATGCCAATTTCCATGCTAGGGGCTGGAGAAGGAGCAGAGAATAGCAGAGCTAGACTTTCTCCCCTTATGGAGGATATAGGGTAGGTGAATATAAGCTAGGTGCTCACAGCAGTAAGCTGTGGGTAAGCACGTTCCTTACACTGGAATTATGAGACCCTGGCACAAACTCGCTGAATCAGTATCCCCAGGGACCGGGGATCAGTATTTTAAGGACCATAGCTCACTTATATGCACACAAAAGTTATAGCACAACCTCCCTCCATCCACATGCTCTTCTCCCACATCTTCGAAATGACTTCAAGTGATTAAATGGTGTCCAACATAGTTATAGTGCAAAGGTGTGTTTTACTGTATTGTATTGTGTCATACTGTATTAGAAAACCAGTGTTCTAGATGAGTAGTATGTATGGCAACTTTATGGTTATAAAAGTTGTCATTGTTCAAGCTTACAAGAGTAGCGCTGTGTAAAAGAACTTTCTGCGATGATGGAAATGTTCTCTTTGCTCACCTATCTGAGCTGCATGTAGCTATTGAAATACTTGAATTGTGGCTGGTGTGGCTGAGGAATTAAATTTTTAATTTTGTTTAATTTTAATTAATTTAAATTTAAATTGCCATAGGTAATTAGAGGCTCTTGTATTTGTTGGATGATGCAGCTCTGTATAAAAAGGAGTTTACTGCAGAGCAATGGGCATGGGCACATACAACCTCTTCCTTATCTTAGTAATAACATGGAATTCTTCATGTCCGGGCAGTTCATTACCTTAGCGCCCTGAGCCTGTGTCCGCCTTACCATCTGCCCAAGTAGCCTTTCACATGTGCTGAGATTACAGTGTTCTCTCATCATCTCATCTTGCCCATTTCCATTGTTCATCCCCAGAGGGCCACGACCCACTCCTCCTTATCTACCCACCATCCAGAATGCTCCCCACACCCCTCTCCCCCCACCCCTGCGTTTGCTTGGCAGCTCCCCCATGCTGTTCCTCCTACTCACTTGAGGTGGAGCATTGTCTCAGGTTAGAAACAGCCCTGACATAATCTGGTCCTAAGTAAGATTCATATGTTGTGCCGTCTGGAAGTTTGGCCAAACATTTTGTGTCATCCCTGAACAGAAGGTCCTTGGTTTCTGAGTGGAATAAGCAAAACTTGCCCGAGCAGTCATTTCCACTTCCTCCAAACGAAAGCTGTCAAATGGATGAAAAATGCATGAGGACCTGTGGCAGCAAGCAGCTGAGAATACAAGGAGGGGGTTGAGGGGGATACAAGCTGGGAACCAGCCCCGGGAAGAAAGGGAGCTGCAGAGGATGCCTCAGGATGTTTCCATATCCTTAACCTGGCATTCACCCACTTTTGGCCCGAGCTTCATGCTTTCTTGAGGCCCCAACATCCTCTATAGGGTCCATCCTGGTCTCACCGCCTCTGGGAAGACCCTCCCACCCACTCAGTCACTCCTTCCCCATTTCATTGGCTATGGCCTTGGAGACTGCTTCCAGGAAATGAGAGGACAGAAAGTATTTTCCAAGTATTCCAAGTATTACTGTCAAAAAAGATGTTAAATGTGAGCCCCCCCAATGAGGGGTGGTACAGGTAGTTGTTAAATTTCATGTTTGACTGCATCTTTGATCCTTTCTTGGGCAAGAGGCTTAACTGTAGGCCTGGTAGGATTATAAGTGAAATGATGATTATGAAAACTTTAACATTCCATCCAGCATCTAAGAAGTGTTCATTAAATGTTAATTATTATTATCATTTACCTTAAGAGAACTCACAAAGGTATGCTATCTTAATTAAAAAAAGAAAGAAAGAAAGAAAGAAAGAAAGAAAGAAAGAAAGAAAGAAAGAAAGAAAGAAAGAAAGAAAACTATTGGCAGGCAGGAAGCTGTTGTTGAGGGGAAAGTGGTGTTTGTGGGTAGAGGACTCTTAAAATTAGAATATTCAGGTAGCCTCCCCGCCCCCCTCCCTCTCCAACAAGGTTGGCCCTGGGTTGATTGTTCCCCCCAGAGGACAAGCTCCCTGAGGATAGGAATCCTGTGTTTTTCTGGCTGTTGGAATGGTTCTCAGTCTCTCTAAATAAGAGAAATATAGTCCACATTTCATGACTTATATCATGGAGAGGGCTGGCACACAGGATCACTCTCTTTCATTTTCAAAAATGATAGAGGTGGAGAAAATGAGGGACCACAGAGCAAGGTCAGGGGTGAGCAAGAAAGCAGACGTGTGGACCCAGAAGCAGGTGGATCACATGGGAAATAATCTCCAGTGACCTGAAGATATGAGTAGAGCTGGGCCTAAGAAATCCAGTTCCATAATCCACGGCCTCCCAATTCTAGTTGCCAGAAAGAGAATGCTGGGGTATGGGCAGCACATAGCACTGAACTCCCCCAGATAATTCATACCCACCCAGGAGGAAAGAATGGGAGGCCCTGGCTGGTCCATACCTGCTGCTCCTGTAACATTTTGCTAACACAAGATGCCTTATCTTTCCGTGAGACCACAGCATGATTTGGGGCCTGGGCTAGGAAGCAGTTCTTAGCCTGGCTCACAGGCTTTCTTTGGCCATCAGGGCACAGTAGCTGAAAGTCCTCTTCCTTCAGATTCTTAGCCCAATCTTCAGTGTTCCTTCCTGGGGACGGAGAAGGTGCGTCAGTCACAGCTTACAGCTTTGGTCAAGGTGCCTTCACTGAGGGGATGTGACCAATCCACTGACTTGTGAAGGACCTAGGGCCACTGGCCAGCAGAAGTACACACATTGGGGTCACAGTGATGTGGAGAGGAAGAGACACTCACGTGTACGTAGGTCAGATTCAACTCACACTCACCAGAAATTCCTAGCAACCACCCCTTCCAAACTGCCCCACCCAACCAGGAAAAAGCAAGCTATATTCTTGGCCAATGTTCAAAAACATCTTCATTTCTACTAAATTCCAAAGCATCTGGACTTATTACTCTAGTATACGAAGAAATGTGACCCTCTAAGCAGGCTGATCATCTCTGTGCAATACCATCTGGCATTAGCAAGCAAAAGAACTTTCCCAGAGGCCCTTTTGCAAGCTGGACTAGTGTTCTAAATCTGATGCTTTCATACCGGTTCTACATGAAAATGTGCACATGCCTCTGTGCATACAGATCCATATCCTGTTCTTAGCCACTAGCTTCATCATTCCTGTATTCTCTCTGAAAAAAAGAAAATCTCACCCATTTTCAGGGTTTCAGCTCCTTCTTCCTGAGGCAATTCTCAAATATGTTTTCCCAATTTCTAGTTCTTATCTAAAAGGCAGGATTGCAAATCTTTTTTTCATTTAATTTTCATTTAATTTTTTTATCTAATTGAACAAATAATATGTGACTTCACTATCATAAAATTGTATATTATATATAAAATAAAAATCCCTCTTTGCCTACTCTCCCCAAATATATACTTATAGTTTTAATAGAAAACTCCAAATTGCCTGTGTCTCTCCCACAAGTAACTATACACATCTTTGCTCACCTCTAATATTTCTGCTTGCCTTTCTTACCAGTGCCTCCAACTCAGCTCCTTCCAAATGAAACCCACCATCATTCTCCCCAAACCAATTCTGTTCCACTTCATAATGTAAGAATTTACTCAACACTGTGTTGCATGCCCTCTGCAAGCCGCGGTCTTATTGGAGGGGGAAAATAGCACACATACCAAAAAAACCAATTCTGGATACAGATAATAATAACATTTTATATTTCGTAGAGTACTCTCTAAATGCTGTGTGAGCTGAACCAGCTTGGTGACAACATATTCATTAGGGAGAGCTGGCTGGAAGAGGCATGGTTTTAGGCGTGTAACGTGTATTACACGTATTGACCACTGTACTGACCACCAAGAGACTAATCTAGGCATATGATAAAGTCCTCAATAGGAACAGAGGCCCTGAGAAGAGGAGTGGATTTTGAGAGGAATATGAGGAGTTTGGACTTACAGGGTTTGAGGTTGCAGTGCCAGTGAGCTTTGTATATAAAAATGACCACATGGCAAATAGAGGCTCTGGGATGTTATTTAGATGGGAGGTTAGGCCTCTGCTCTACATTCCCATCAGGGGGTAAGGCTCTTAGAGTCATTGCAGGTAGAGAGATGAGGCCAAGAGAGAGAAGCCCTATTCAGGGGAGTACCAAAAAAGAAAAAAAAAAAATCAAGGGATAACAAAGAACCAATCTTAAGGTAACACTCAGGTAGTAGGAAAAGGACAGCCTTTAAAGGAAAAAGCAAAAAATAATAGGAGAGAAGAAAGAAAAATTAGCCAACACAGTATTCCTTCAAGTAAGTACTTAGCAGCTTCTGTGTGCCACTTACTAGAGTAAGTGTTAGGATATAAGAGGAGGAAAAAAGAGCTCAAAAGAGTTTCTGTGGCTACGATTTATTACAGAATGAGATGAACTCAATAATACTAGCTACAGGGACAGAAGATCCTATTGTGGGATGGGGACATGCCATCTGAGAAGGCTTCTCAGAAGAGTCAGTGTTAAGCGTGTTCACTCTAGGTGAGTTGCTGGGAAGAGCTGAGGTTGGGTGAAGGGACATGAGAAAGGAAGTGAGGTACTATCTGGCTGGCCTGTAGCAGGTTCTCTAAGCAGTTAGTGATACAGAGGGGGTAGGTAGAGTGCTCATTCTTACCAACTTAAAAAAAATTTTGTTTGGTTTTTCAGTGTCACAGCATCTAATATTCACCCACTAGTTTTAGTACCCATCGATGCTTCTTGCTTGAAACAATTATTACTATATTATTTGCCAAATGGTAGTTTTTTAACTTTATAATTATTTCTACATTTATTCATGTTCTACAATAAGGAAGATCTTTCCCTTCACCTTCATTTGTTTAATCAGGATAGACTCATGTATTCCTATTTTATTCCTACTTTATTCTTACTACCATTATTATTTCTTTTGGTGCTCAAAATGTCCCAGATTTGGCTAGTAGGAGGGCTTTAAAAATGGCTCCTGTATATTTTGACATATCCCAACATCTTCAGCATGATGTTCCAGGTTCACCTTATATTTTGCCTGCCCAGCCCTAGAATCAGCTTTTTTCCAAGGGGCCCTGGCTCATTCTATCAGAGAATGGTTCTAGAAGCCAAGATCTTGGTGTTTATTCCCACTGGGGTACTATTGTCTCTAAGTGTTTTCAGTGGACCTAGAATATATTTGGAATATATATATTGGACCCAGAAATATAGGAAAGAGTTAAAACGACCTTTTGGGAATAATTCACCAAATCTGAATATGGACTGTGAACACAGTGAGTATTAAATCCATGTTAGTATACATTTCCTGATCTTGGTAATCACATTGTAGGTATGTAAGAGAGTGTCTTCATTCTTAGGAAATGTGGTCTGGAGTATTTAGGGGAAAGGCAATGTTTGCACCTATGGGAAGGCTCCTGGGAGAGAATTCAGAACCTTACGGCCCTCACCGTTCGGCCTACCCAGGTAAACACTTCTCTCTTTACTGAACAAACAGGTTGAGAATCAGAGCTCTGGATCCTAACGGAGTCCCTAACACGTCCACAAATGCATCCTGAGCATAAGTGAGCCCAGCAACCTCAATTTGTGGGGACAGAGGAGCATGTGCATATACCTGCAGTGTTCTGCATGACAGTCTGGTCTTTCACAAAGGCCACGTCTCCCTTCTCCACCAGACACCTGCCAAGTGCCACACAGGGAGAAAGAAGAGAGGAAGTCAGAGACACATGTGTCATTCAGGAGGGTCAGCTGTAGACCCAGGGCTAACAATCTGATATCAGCAATTGTGGCTCCCATTCTATCACTCATCTTACATATTACTCATGTAAGTAACACAGACAAGAAAAAACTTCCAATTGGCTTTGTGGTTATGCAATCTCAGTTCCCACACACTGAATGCCGAATTCTGGCACGGTTTCTCCAATGCAGTTACGTCATTTCTCTGGCACCAATAGAGATATTAGAGGGGCAGTGTCCCATTAAGGTGATTCCTTACTCACATTCTACTTTGTAAAAATTGAGAACTTGTGGACTGTGAACTATATTTGCACAAACTCATGAGGTGGGTCTAACTGGAGAATTAGGATAACCTTTGTTTTCTCCTTCACTACTGAGAAGCTCAGTTACAATACCAGCACCATTGTGCAGTTGATGGACTCATGAACTACTAACACAAGACTGAATCAGAAAAGACAGTTAAAAAGTAATAAGGTCGGGGTGCCTGAGTGGCTCAGTCAGTTAAGCGTCTGCCTTTGGCTCAAGTCATGATCCCAGGGTCCTGGGATCGAGCCCCACATCGGGCTCCCTGCTCAGTGGGGACCCTGCTTCTCCCTCTCTCTGCAGCTCCTCTGCTTGTTCTTTCCTTCCCATTCTCTCACTTTCTCCCTGTCAAATAAATAAATAAAATCTTAAAAAAAATAATAAGGTCATAAGGTTGCACAGGTGTCTTTATAAAAGTAATAAACATCCCATAAAATAGAATTGTAGTTGGGAATGTGGAAATCGTATTCTTTACTTTTGTGAATTTCCAGATGAGTATGGCTAGCTCTAGGTTCCCCAGAGGTGCATGGAAGAGCATGAGCCAGAGTCCTGACTCCTGTATTTGACTATGGCAGGGTTTCCTCACCTTGGCAATAGTAACATTTTGAGCCAGGTAATTCTTTATTGTAGGGTGCTGTCCTATGCATATAAGATGTTTAGCAGCCTCTACCAATTAGATACCAGTAGCACCCAAACCCACTTGATAATCAAAAACATCTTGAGACACTGCCAAAATTCCCCCTGAGGGGGAAGTCGCCCCCTGTTGAGAACTTCTACTCTGCACTGTACTGTCAGTCTGGAGAGGGTGTCTTGGACGCTCCTTCACACAGCGTTCTTCAGATGGTTGCTAACAGTGGCGCCCTAACACATGTAAGACTAACAGACCAGGAACATAAGAATCTCACCTTAGTTCCTAAAAAGAAATCTTGTCAGGGCTGGGTTTATTATTATATTTGGGTCAGGGTTAAAAGACTCACCTGAAAGCACCAGTGTAGCCATAGTATCTCTCATGGTTATTGGGAACACACTCCTTTCCTGGAACATTTGCCGAGCCAATACACAGAGCACAGAGACTGGAATTTCGCATAGATCCAGGGGCGCAGCCTTCCTCGAAAAATTTATCTGTACAGAAGGACAAGAGGAAGTCAGCTCCTCCTAACTGAGTCAGTATGAGTAGGCTTCATCTAACACATAACAGGTGCATATGGCCCAGGATAGGTGGAACATATTCAGTGACTGGCCACCAACTCAGGACCTGCAAGGCTGTAGGCTTTAAAAGGAAACTTAATCGAGGCTGGGAATAGAAGTTAGTAGACCATTACAATTCAGGTAGAGAGGATTCCATGGACACCCTATAGTGTCACCATTTATCTAAAGAGAGAAGAGAGGGAAATTACATAAAAATTGACATAAAAGGGATAAAATTGGAGGTCTCACTCCCCACGCTTGTGCTACCTAATTCCAGAATTTCCCTTCCCTTGCTATTTTTTAGAAGAGACTTTAATAGAACTTAAAACTCCAAACTCAGTTAAAGGCTGGGGGATTTTACTCACAGCTTGAGTGATCTCCCATGGCTGTGAAATTGCCAGGAGGCTCAGAAAAGCAGAGGTAGTGCCCTTGCTGGTAGGAAGCCAGAGCTTTCTGGGTATCACCCCAGCCACATTTTGCTTCCTCTCATGTCAGACAAGCCCCAGTGCAGAAACAGGGTCTCATCTCCAAGTCCCCACACACAGGACTTGTCCGGTTCATAACTGTCTTTGGAGACTTCTCTTTTTAAAGAGTTGCACATATTTGGAGGTGGCAAGGAGGAAGCTAATGTAAATAGCCATTAGAAACCATTAGAAAACATTTGTCTGGGGCACCTGGGTGGCTCAGCCTGTTAAGCATCTGCCTTCAGCTTAGGTCATGATCCCGGAGTCCCGGAGTCCCAGCATTGAGCCCCGCATCAGGCTCCCTGCTCAGCGGGGGAGCCTGCTTCTCCCTCTGCCCCTCCCCCGGCTCATACGCTCTCTCTTTCTCTCTCTTGC
This sequence comes from Ursus arctos, assembly GCF_023065955.2. Taxonomy (NCBI): domain Eukaryota; kingdom Metazoa; phylum Chordata; class Mammalia; order Carnivora; family Ursidae; genus Ursus; species Ursus arctos. The sequence goes on from NW_026622875.1 coordinate 28,132,029, forward strand.
TCGCTCACTTTCTCTCTCAAATAAATAAATAAAATCTTTTAGAAAAAAGAAAGAAAGAAAACATTTGTTTGTGGTTAACTTACACATAGACTTTTCATACCTGAAGATATTCAGAGGACACAGAAAATAAACTGATTCCCATCCCTTTGAAGGGGCCTACCTGCTGGGAAGTCCCCTCGGTGAGACTGCCAAGACCTTAAAGAGATCCAAGGATCCCACATACTCACATTACCTAGAAAGCCTGTCAGAGGGATATTCCACCCAACGACCATTTGGAACCCCTTGTTTCTTAGTAACAAAGACTTAGTTGTTTTATTCTTTTAATTTTTTCTCCATTATTTTTTTGTTGAGATATAACTGACATATAACATTATATTAGTTTCAGGTGTTCAGCATGATTTGATGTTGCAATATATTGCAAAATGGCCCCCACCATAAGTCTAGTTAACATCTACCACCATACATCATTACAAAATGTTTTTCTTATGATGAGAACTTTTCAGATCTACTTTCTTAGCAACTTTAAAATATGCAATATGGTATTATTAACTGTAGTCACCATGTTGTACATTACATCCCCAGGACTTATTTAGTTTATAACTGGAAGTTTGTACCTTTTGCCCCTTCACATATTTTGCCCACTCCCCCACCCTCCACCTCTGGCAACTGTTAGTCTGTGCTCTGTATCTTTGAGCTTGGGGTTTTTTAAGATTCCACATGTAAGTGAGATTATACAATATTTGTCTTTCTCTGCCTGATATATTTCACTTAGCATAGTAACCTGAATGGCCATCCCTGTTGTCACAGAAGGCAAGATTTCTTCCCTTTTTTTGGCTGAATAAAAGTCTATTTTGTTATATATATGTATATATATGTATATATACATATATATACACACACACACACATATATATTTTTTAAATTTTATTTATGCATTCATTCATCAACGGACACTCAGGCTGTTTCCATATCTTGGCTATAGTAAATACTGCTGCAATGAACATGGGGATGCATATACCTTTTTCAGTTAGTGCTTTCATTTCCTTTGGATAAATACCCAGAAGTGAAATTGCTGAATCATATGGTAGTTCTAGTTTTAATTTTTGAACAAAGATCTCGTTTTATTTGGGACAGAGACATGCCCAAATAAAAGATGACATTCCTGAACCTCTTTGACAACCAAGTGTGACTATGTGCCTGAGTTCTGAGCAATGAAAAGTTACTTGAAGTAACTGATTTAGATTTCCTGGATATCTTCTTTAATAAAGTGACCGCAGATGACATATACTTCAAGTTGCCCTTATTCCTTGCTCCTTGAGGCTGCCTGGATCATGGATATGATGGCAACCATGGTTGACCTTGAAGACAGAGGCCCCATGCTCAGAAGAGTGGAGCAGATAGAAGGAGCCTGGGCTTCTAATGACCATATCAGCGATGGACTGCTCACCTGGTCCTTTTCATGAGAGATGAAAGTAAACATATATTTACTGAAGCCATATATGCAGCCAAAAAGAACCATTCTGATTCAGCTCCCCAACTCTACCATCTCTTTTTGATATCTCCTTGAGGTTCACTTTAACCAAATTTTACCACTGTAGAACCAGGGCCACAGCATTTTGTACCGTACTACTCTTTCCCGAGAACACCTCTTTGACCCTGGTCCTGATCACAGCATCCTCCCAGGATTCACTTACCAAATTCGCAGTTGTTGATCCTGCTGTAGAGCAGGCCCATGGGGATGTTCCAGCCCGCGGTTCTATCTACTGCGGTATGGCAGGACTTCCTGCCTCGCAGATTGTTCCAGGTGAGGGTATCATCTGCTGATGCCTTAACTACGGCCACAGCACGATACCCTACAAGAAAAACACCAAAAAAGAAAGTATTAACACCCCTGAGCCCTCCAGAGTATGTGTCTGCAATCAAAGCCTGCTATCTCCCTGTGAAGCAAAATTATCCTGAATCATTCCTTCTGTCTTTGAAAGGGTCTTCCCAAAAACTGACTGAGATGAAGTACCAGTCACTCTGTCAGATGGAGATTATTCTGAACATTAAAAACAAAACAGGAAGCAAACATCATCGTCAGAGCAATGGCTGGTATATAGCCCTTCCCTAAATGCATAAAGCTATGAAAGTTATAAACCAGCAACTCACCCTCCACTGTGGAATATCAGAGGAATGGATTCTGAAGAGCACGTGACTCCCCACATTTTATACAGTAAAAATTAGGAAAGAGTAGTAAATGATCAATAAACTACAGGGAATATTCTGGCCGTGTATTTTGGGATACGGAGAATACAGGTTTGCACCAAAATATGTGAAGTAGAAATTCAAAATCAAAATCAGCTGCCAAAGAGCAGAAAATACATGCTGTTCCTTAAAAATGCAAATAGAAGATCAACCCATGATTTCAACTTTTTAAATTAGTTAATTCAGTCAACTATTTATAGCAGAATATAGAGAAGCCTTATCCTTGGAGGAAGAACAAGTCTTTCTATTTTCAGCTAAAGAGCCTGGGTCCTAGAATGAGGGGGAGGGGCTGAGAGTTGTAATAGGGGAAGTCACAAGGTCAGACTTGCACACTAATGGCTGGAAAACAACCAGAGAGGTCTGAGCCCTGAGGCACTGACCCAGTGATCACCTTGGCAAGATTTCCTGTCTTGCTCCTGTCCCATCCTTCCAGATCCACCACTTCCCTCCCAGAGCACTAGTTGAGAGCCAGATTGGCCTGGGTTCCTGGGTCCAGCCGTGCCTGGGAGGCTGGGTAATTTCACGCTCCTAGATATCTGCCTGTGTGAGTCTCTCTGCTCAGCCCTGCCAGGGACATGTAAGCAAGACTCCTTGGCTGGTGTAACTCTCATCTAAAACTGGGCAGGCCTTATGTAATGTGAAGCCTCTGGGAGTGGTGAGGAGGGTGTGAACTTGCGTGTTGGATATAGGAACCCTGACAACTTGTAACCCCTGTGTGCTGTTGGTCCTCTTAGGCATTCTTAAAGGATGCCAGTACCCACTTATAGGATTAAGTGAGAAATCCTGTGTGCAAGTCATGGCAAGTGTAAAAGAGAACCATCATTATCAATTATCATCCTTCTATGGTTCTTTTGAATTCTAAAAATTGTTTTCTTCCATTGCCTTACCTACTTTGGATTTGAATTTAAACCTACCTTACCCTTTCCCAAAAGCAATAAGAATTAAACTGATGAGGTTACCAATCCCAACTCACCTTCCTCTGCTGTGCTGCTACAGTCAGGGCCCTCAGTTTCTGGAGGAGAGAATGAAGAAGTCATTAAACATGTATTCATTGGAAGTCATGCCATTCCTATGTGCAATTTAGAATAAAAAGAAGCAGGAAAACAATCTACATTTCACCAATTCCCAAACAGTCCAGACTGTCTGGATTATACGAATTCACTTTTGCTCACTGGCCTCTGGAATTTAGCCCAAAATTGTGAATTTCAAGTTTCCTGCTCTGTTTGACCAGTGGCCACAGTGGTCCCTGCCAACTATACTTGAATCCCTGTACCAGGACAACAGAAGTGTAAGTTTGGGAAGCAAGAGGATCTGCCAGGAATCCCAGCTGAGAATCCCAGCTGTCATCTGCAGAGAGGTCACTTTTAGCTGGAACCTCCCAGTGCAAAGCCTCCAATCCCCCTGGTGGAAGGTGTGATATAAGATTCTGTCCTTTAAGATGACTGTGGGGATTAGATATGAGGGACCCCAGAGCCTAGGAAGTAAGAGGGGCTCAGTAAGTAAGAGCTTTCTGGCCAATGTGGTGTAAATCAGGTTATGATTTTCCCATCTCTTCTCTCCCTGACCCAGAGGAAATAGAACACAGAAAGGCACCCCCTCCACTTACTGTAGTTCTCTGCCAGGACTGGCACCAGACCGCACTTGCCCGCTATGTAAATGAAGCCTCCATCCAAGCTCATGGCATCAGCCTCTCCTTTCTGCAAAGACACAGCACATTACAGCAGGTGAAAACAGGCCATCTCCTGTCCTACCTGCTCTTCCAGACATTTCTTTGAGGCAGCCTCCCCAGCACAGGACATGAAGGCCCCAGGAGACAGCAGGTGCTGTACCAGACCCCCAAGGATCTATCAGTCAGGAATACACAGCAGAGAAAATAAAATGTGCTCTCATTTTCACCCAAACCGTGATGAACTAAGGATTAATTTGGGGTGCCTTGCTTAGTTTCTTCAGGAGCAAAGACCCACAGTTAGTCCTCTTGTCCTCTCATAGGATACACTGTCCCAGAGACATTTCCACAAGAACTTTTTGACACCAAAAGTTCTTATTTGTAAGACAGATGAGTGGAGTCAGGGACACGAGGCTATGTCTGTGGCATAGAACACCCCCTGATGGAGCTCTAGCCCAGAATCATGCCATGTGGCTGAGTGCTATTTCAGTGCTTGGTGTAGAAAAAGTGTTAACGAATGAGTAAAATATTCTTGAATGACCTATTTCTCAGGTTTATAAGCCCTGAATTATAGAGATGCTTAAATTCCACAAGATTGCCAAGTTTTCCATTGGGCCTAGAAATCTACTTTCTAGGAATACACCCTAAAAAAGTAATCAAATATGTGGGAAACCATTTGGATAAAAAGTACAAGTGTGATTCATACAATGTAAAACATGCAAGTATAATTCATTACAGCAAAAAAGACAGAAACAGACTAAATGATGTTATAGATAACATGGATAAATGGCTAAATAGTTTGCATCACATCCACACCATGAAATAAATTACAACATTAAAAGATCATGTTTTTGGGGTGCTTGGGTGGCTCAGTCGGTTAAGCGTCTGCCTTCAGTTCAGGTCATGATCCCAGGGTCCTGGGATGGAGTCCCACGTCAGGCTACCTGCTCAGTGGGGAGTCTGCTTCTCCCTCTCCATCTCCCTCTGCCCCTCCCCCGACTCATGCCCACTCTCTCACTCTCTCTTTCAAATAAATTAACAAAAAATAAATAAAAGACCATGTTTTCAAAAAATGATTTGTACCATAGGAAAAGATAACAAGATATCAGGTGGAAAAAGTATAGTAAATTGTGTATATGATATAATCCCATTTAACAGGATTTTCTCTGAGTTAGAAGATTACAAGTACTTCTCATTTTCTTTTTTATATCATTCAGGATTTTCAAAATTCTAAAAGCAAACATGGAATGCTCTTGTGATCAACAAAGCTAAACTTCTACCCGCTTGCACAATCAGCGCAGCCCTGTCACACCTGTCATGGCACACCATGGGTCTCAGGCACACCCACACCATGGTCCAGTCTCCCGTAAGCAGACACAGCTCAGAGTGCCCTCTACCGTGTGCTAATACTGGGAGGAAACAGAGCCTTAAGGAGCCCTTCAGATCCATAAATTTAAAGGTACTGAAGTTCCCGTGGGGCTGGGCTCCCACATGAGGGCAAGGTTCCTGGGAACCCAGGTTTTTATATCATTACTAAGAACACTCACTCAGCCTTAGGGACAGGCAGGCAGTGACAGAAATGCTGCCCTACGGAGGCAGGAAGGACATACCGCGATCTTGGCAATACAGTCTTCAGTGGACTCTGCTGATTCACACTCTATTTTCCCTACGCTGTTTACACTCCATTCATCGCACTTGACCCTCTCATGGTGACCTATGGCACACCACTTCACCTTCTTGCATTCATCCCTTGGGGTATCCGGGCCTAGGGCATAAGAAAGAGAGCCAGATTTCAGATGAGGCCCCAGGAGTTCCTGCTGGTCGTGAATGCTACTAACTATCTTTATGAAAATGCTGGGATTTGCCAGCAATATATAAACAGGTCCCATTCCAGGAATTCTTCATCTTAGGAAACAAAGCCAGTAACAATCTCTTTGTTGGCTTCTTATCATTTAGATATGGCTTAAAATAATCTCTTCCACAAAGCCAACTTTCCTCCCAACCTCTATCACTTCAGGCTGTTTTGGGGAGTTTTTTGCTTCTTCTTTTTGAAATAGCACTTAACCACCTGAGTTGTTTTATTTATTTTTTCATTGTTTTTTTGTCTGTTCCCTGCAAGAGAACATAAGCTCAGCCAGGGCAAGCTTATTCTTATGCCGTGTCTTATTCTCCACAGCACCCTCATTGTTCAAAGGCAGTGCCTGGCTTGTGGTCAGTGCAATTAATGTCTGCTGAGTAAAAGGGCATCTATTCAACTGTCAGGCTCAGTTCAAGTCACTTCCTTAAGGAAGCGCCAGGATCTATTTTTCTTTGTTTTCATGGTCTCATCAGACCACGATATTTTTGTTCTGTTGTGTTTGTTTTCCCTTCTTCTGAGCAAATCTCTCATTTTTGATGAATCATTCAATAAAGTGACTATTCATTGAACATTTGTCTTCTCCACTGGTGAGAAAGTTCCATGACAGCAGAATCTAATATACATTTGTCTCACCATTGCACGCCCAGACCTAGCACAGGTTATGGCTAGATGATCAATAAATGTCTGTTGAATGAATGAATAATCAAGCAAACATCCAATGACCCAAGGTATTTCAGGAGCAGGATCAAGCTCTCCAGGGCTCCACTTCACTATGGCACAAGCTGATCATAATACTGGCAGCAGATGTACAAGGCTGTAGCTATTTTATTCTATTTCACTTACTTTGTGCCAGGCTACTTGGCTTCACAAAGTGGGTGCGGTGGCCTGATTTACACAAGGGAAATAATGCTAGTATCAATCCAAGTCATTTTAAGCATGAATTGCCTTTTAGTGATGTACAGGCCCATCTCATTATGAATGATGCCATTTAGCATCAGTCTGACCCTGGGCAGCAAGGCAGGGCAGATAAAGAAATGTCAGGGTGGGCTTTCAGTACCTGGAAAGTCTGTTGCTGGTCGTTGCCCCCACCAGGTTTCTCCAAAAGGTCACATGATCCTTCCCCAGTACTTACGCACATCTTCCCTTAGATTCCGAAGAGCAGTGACATACTCATATCCCAGGTACAGCCAGGTGTCCATTTTAGGGGGAATCTTCAAAAACCCTTGGGCAGAGTCCTTAAACAGCAGGTCCTTCCCCAAAGTTGAGCTGAAGAGCTGGAAGACTTTAGATTTGTCTTTGCCATAATGTTCCTGTGTACAGTAAAACACAATAGTGATTGGCTACAGCAGCAAGGAAGGCCACGAAAGGGGACCGAGGAAAAACAAAAACCCCAGAAAATGAAATTAATACCATGAAATTTTCAAGATTTCAGGAGAGAGGGCAGTCAGACCTGCTCTTTCCCACCCAGCACCATCTTCTCCCAGTCTTCTTGCAGTCATGCAGCAACTTTATTTCGCAGGATATGTTACTGTGCCTGTCTCCCTGATTAGGTTGACAGCTTACTGAGTCTAAGAAATGCAATCTCCTGCAGAAGCTGACACTGTGTGGTTACCACTTAAACCCTTGATAGACAGATGGGAGGGCTGGATGAGAGGAAGTGGGCCCAGTGCTGGCTTTCTGCTGCTCTAGGGAAGTAAAGTTGGCTGTGTGCATGGCTTCCTTGCAGTCAGGCTGAGGGACATTAGGAAAGGGATCATTTCCTTCTGCGGAGGTCATGGAAGGCCTCATGGGGGAGGGAGTATTTACCCTTGGCCTAGAAGTCCTGGTTTAGATCGAAAGAAATAGAATTAAGCAATAAAGAGCATCTTCATGTCACTAGGCCAAAATGTAAGGGTCTGACAGGCAAAAGTGCAGGACTAGGTTCTGTGCAACTCTGAATCCCCGCTGGGCACTGCTAGACAAGTGGATGAATGTAGCACAGTTCTCACTATGTCCTAAAAACAAGGTATTCCGGGGCGCCTGGGTGGCTCAGTCATTAAGTGTCTGCCTTCGGCTCAGGGCGTGATCCTGGCGTTATGGGATCGAGCCCCACATCAGGCTCCTCTGCTGGGAGCCTGCTTCTTCCTCTCCCACTTCCCCTGCTTGTGTTCCCTGTCTCTCTGGCTGTCTCTCTCTCTGTCAAATAAATAAATAAAATCTTAAAAAAAAACAAACAAGATATTCCATAGTGGCAAGAAGGGAATATATGAAAATGCCCCAAATCCAAGCAGGGACCTCTAACCAGGAGGGAGGACAGTGAATTCAGTACCTGGGCCTGGTTGAGAAGCTCCCAGATCAAGTCTTCCTTGCCCCCCACACTTCGGGCCACAACAGCATGGGAAGGGACACTGGCCAGGTGGCAGTCCTTATATTTATCTACTGACATCCTATGCAAGTTGTCTGGGCAGAGCAGCCTATAGTCATCCCAGTCAGCTTCATTTGGCAGGTTCTCTGGGGGAAGAAAGCCTGAATGAGCCAACTGCAGACAGGACAGAGTCATGAGCTGTAGTCCCTCTCCCCATCCCTTGCAATCCCAATGAATCATAGCATGTGTGAGCTGAGATACATAGAGCAAACACTGAGGGCCAGAGCACATAGGGAACTGACTTGCTCAAGATCCCACAACCAGTTACAGGCAAGAAAGCTTCTGATGCCTAGTACAGGGGTGACTGCTCTGTACCCCACAACAGGTCTCATCTCAGCAGACCAACTTCAGGCCAAGTTCAGCCAGAAATGCCCCCAATCCCTTGCTGTGGCAACATTCACCAGGAAGAAGGATCCCCATGTCCAAGAGGTTGAATGATAGAAAGAGGCCCAGGAGTCCAGGTGGGGACCCCACAGGCACAAAACTCTGCACAGACAGAAACCCAAGAAATGATAAAGGAAAAATACAGTATGCTCATATCTGACCACTTTCCATGAAAAGGGGTACAGGGGGGAAAAAAAGCCCACTGCCTGGAGGGAATGTATAGATTCTCCTGTCACTTACCGAACACTGTTGAATGTTTAACAAAGGCCACTTCCCCAGCGTCATCCATCAGACACCTGTGGGAAAGAAATACATTAGGAGGATTCCTGCAGGGCAGGCCCTTCACCTCAGGCTTGAGGGTCTGTTTGATCACACCATCCAGCCCTGGGACAAGGGCAGAGACTGACGGAGGCCTCTGTGCCAACCCACAGCTGAGGAAGCACTATGGGGCACTGATATACCACTAAGATGGGGGGGGTGAGCTCATGGGAACTAGAAATCCCTTATCATGTGCCTCAAAGTAGCAAAAAAATCACTGAAGATATTCTAATACAGAAAAGAGTTTTCAAATTTCTGAAATGGAAGATAAAGACATAGAGTCTCCTGAGAGAGGAAATGTCCCTTGGCTGGCTATCAAACTTTAGGATATAACCAAGGTAAAAGAGGGAGTGAAAAATCAGCCACATGAGCTATCTGCACAGGGGCAATGAGGGAAGGTAGGAGAGAGGCCAGTGCATTGAACAGCAGACACTGCTACAGTAGAAAGCAGGGGGGTCAGTCACTGAAGAATGGTCCAGACACCAAGGTTGTGCCTGTTCCCTTAGGCTCCGCCAAGTCCAGCAAAAGAACACACTGGGCAGGTTCAGGGGCTCTGGGGAGATAGAAAAGATCTCCACGAAAGGGGCTCCCCTGTCAAATGTCACGTGAAAGGCGTATGCACTGGCTTGGCCCGGAGAGTCCCAGCTGGATCACTGAGTCACTGTGAGGGGATTAGGCCTCCTGGACACCTCTCTGTAGGCTGGGCTCTGCTATGGGCCAGGTAGGGTCTCCCAGCCTGAGGACACTGGACACTTTGGCCACCATGGAACAGCAGCTGGTCTCACTCACTTGAAGGCACCCGAGTAGCCGAAGTATGGTTCATGGTTAGAGCAGGCACACTTCTCTGTCCCTTTCCCCACACACAGTTGACACAGTTTGGGGAAGGTTGTCCGATCTGCACAGGGAACACAGCTGCCCGCGAAGAAATTGGACGCTGCTGCTCAACATAAGACATGTAGCACAGGTCATGAGCCACCCTGGCCGCAAGCAATCACAGCTCCCAGTCTAGGCTCTTTAGGGAACAGAGAGTGACTAAAGGAAAACCAGCACACCCAGTCTCAGCACACCCTTATGTATGTTCACTGATCAAGATTAAGGTTTTCCAAGAAGGGACGAATTAACCTTTGTCCTCCCACCCCGCCTCACCAAGAACCAGGCCTGTGCCTGCCATTGACTCAGGCCTGTCTCAGGTTGCTGTCAGACTGGAACAGCTCAAAGAATCATATCTGAGAGTCATATCTGAGAGATGGGAGACCTACATAGAGAGGTACAGGCCAAGTTCATGGCCAGCAGATACCCACCAGAAAAGCTCCAACAGAATGGAAACACATCAGCCATGGACAGGAAAGAACCCCAGGAAAGTGAACAGTAGGACCCAGCAAACTGGCCCTGACTGAAGCCCTCTGTTGGGCTTGATGGCCTTCCCCCCACTCCTAAGGATAGCCTTTGGTAGGGTGTTAGGAGCTCAGAGAAAAAAAAACCTCAGCTGACACCTCCCAAGGGCCGCTGGAATGGCAGAACTGACCAGTTTAAAGCTGGTGTACCTCCTGCCCCCACCCCCCCAGACTCATCACACATGATCACTTGATCATGTCTGAGTAACCCCGGTGTGTCCTGTGCAGGCCTGCCTGATAGCACTCACCCTCTTGCCTACTTACCCTTCTGAAGAGATTCACGTGGCTCAGGCAGCTTCCAATAAAGTAAGCCCATGGGGATGTTCCACCCAGCAGACCTGCCAAGACCCGTGTGGCAGGACCTCTTGCCTTGGAGCTCATTCAGTTTGAAGTCACTGTTCTTCTTCACCACAGCCACAGCATAATAGTGGGTTTGTTTATCTGCAAAGAGACAGTGTGAATGAAAGACCCTCAACCTGGGCCGCAGGGAACCATTGCTCATCACTACAGGGTCCTGAGTAGAAAAAGGGAATGCACAGGGCACATTTATTTTGGGTTGGGTCACAAAGAGAGAGAGATCAGGAACACCTGCCTAGACTTGCAAGGGAAAAAAAGGACCACAGAGAGAACATTTGTAATAACAATCCAAGCAAACACAGGGGCAAGAAGGCCACATGAATATGTGGTCCAAATGCTTTTTTCCTACCATGGCCCTACAGGGTGTCTGCCTCACCTGCCAACCCAAGCCCACCAGGAAATTGGAGTTGTAGCACAGAGACCACATTCATTCTAAGTATTTCCTGTTCCCTGACATAGGCCCAGGGACAGCTGGTTGCTCTCAGAGGAGATGCAAGGCTCTTGGGGCTCCAAGTATGTACTCTAGTGTGGTCTCTCCCATGTGTGTGGCACCTATCGTTCTTGGAGGGCTCCTCTATGTAGCTCCTAACTCTAGTGATTCAGGTCGGGTTGCACAGAGTCTGCTCTGTTTCTCCAGGAAGCACATTTCTTGGTCCAGAAGGTCAGTGTTAGGAGCACCAGTCCTCAACCATCCCAAAGCCCTAAAGGCTTTGAGTTGTGCCTATGGCAGCTGATAGAGCCTCTCATTCCCTTCCCCACTGACACCCAATGGGGAATGCTCATCAGGATTTAATCTCCATTACCTGCCTGGACGAGACAAACTCAGCATCTACCAGGAGAGAACAAGAGCCACAAACTCTCTCCTGGGTCCCCAGGAAGAACTTACCCTTTTCTGACCCATAGAACTCTGCCACTACAGGCTTTAGGTTGTAGGGATTCAGGCCCGCCTCAAACACCAAGCCTGCATCCAGTGTCACGGCATCTGCTTCATTTAACTGAAAGGAAACAGACCAGACTTAAGTGAAGTCCACTTAAACCCGGGCAGGTGAAGGTGACTGGCAGGGCTTCTTGGACCCTCATCTTGGCCCAACCACACACCTCACCAAGGGCTTCAGTTGACTCTACCTTCCTGGTGAGGGGATTTGGCCACCATATTCTTATTCCTCCCACACAGAGAAAGAAATGGATTTTGTTTCTCTTTTCCCTGGTGAGGAGTCTGGTTCTTGGCCCAGAAACCTATGTGTGATCTTTCAAGATCAACATGAATTAGAGAAGCTTTACCTAGCAGACCTCACGGGGGAAAGCTGCCCTCCCAACCCCAGACTGAGTACACTGCCCAAGCACAACAGACACTGAAGGAAGTTGCAACCATGCTCTTACACATATTTATACTGCAAGCCCAGTTGCTTTTGTTTGGTAACCTCTATATCTTGGGCCTTCTGCTGAGCTCTTCCTCAGGTACTTTGTGAAGCCCTCCTTCTGGGGGAGGGGAGCCTTGAAGACACTTGTCTCCACTCTGATTCAGTACTCAGTACTTTTCCTTTCTGGCCGGGGACCCCATAACTACAAGAGTCTTGTTCAAGGATTTGGTACTTTCTTTGGGCTCTACCTCTCACTTATACTATGAATTAAGGGTTACATGCTGATTATTATTTCTATTATGGCTTATTGTTTGTTTAATGGACTACTCAGATATGTTGCAGGTCACCACTGTTCAAATCAGCTCCATTTTACAGATGAAAAAACAAAGGTGTGGAAAGTTTGTCACTTCCCCAGGTTGCATAGCTAGTAAGTCACGGAGTTGGTATTTAAATTCAGATCGTCTGGGTTTATTTCTTCCATTACAGTTACTTGCTGGTTATTTAGTTAGTTAGTTAATCTTGGGGCAACTTTTAAGGGTTGGGATTCTTTTTGTCGTTTTACTGTAATATAAATAAGATAAAATTTACTGTTTAACCTTTTTTAAGTGTACATGTCAGTGCCATTAGATACATTCACATTGGTGAAGGACAGCCCTATTCCACAACTAAACACCAAATATGAAACAATCTTTGTGGCCTCCTTGGTATCAAAAAAGGTAAGTATAACCTCCGGCCTCTCCCCACCCATCCCACACACCACAGAATACAAATGAGTAAGCAGACAAACAACTGTTCCCAGAGCGGTGAGATTAGGGCTTTGTGGCCAAGATACCAGGATGCTGATCAGGAATCACTGGAGCCTCAGTGGCAAAGGAACCAAGGAGCCAAGGCGCCAAGGCTTAACTCATGGGATCCACTAGAGCAACAGGGATTCCAAGGGGAATCTGAACCAGCAAGAAGGAGGATCAAAATCAAGCATGACCTCCCAGGTGCAGATAACCACACTCAGAAGAATTCAAGCCACAATGCATGAGCAGCAACAGGAACAACAGACTTGGGCCCTCAAGAGAAGGTGAAGCCGTCTAATTGCAGTTGAGAAGAGCTGCCTATGAGGTATTTACTTTTCTGTACAAATTGAAGGCTGAAATCAGAGATAAAGCATAGAAAAGGAAATGACTAGAAATAAAAAAGAAAAATTATTTGAACTGGTGCTTCTAGAAACGGAAAATATAACTGTTGAAACCGAAAAGTGATGAATGGGCAATAAGTTGATTAGACATGTTTAAAGTAAGAATTAGTGAACTGGAAGCCATATCTGAAAAATGTATCCTGGATGCTGCCAAAAAGAGGTATAGATGATGGAAATTGTAAAAGAAGGATTAAAAGGTTAAATTAAAGAAAATCCAACATGTGTCATCTTGGAATCCTAGAATTAAAAAAAAAAAAAGGAGAGACTAAAAAAAAGCCAGTATTTAAAGAGATATTGCTGCAAATTTTTCTGATTTGATGAAAAACATAATTCCACAGATCCAATATACCCTAAGCAGGATAAGTACCAAGATTTTCACAAGTGCAAATATCGTAGTGAATCTATAGGACATTACAGGCCAAGGAAATGAAACCTCAAAATTATTCAGAGATGATTGAAGGAATAACAGGATAATACCACATTGCTCCACAACTACAATGGAAGTCAGGAGACAGTGGAATAATATTTTAAAACAGGGTAAAAAGTCAGACTAGAATTATACATTCAGCAAAATTACCATTCCTGAGATTAAAGCATTTGCAGAGAAAACAAGCAAGCAACTGAAAGAGTTTAACACCTAGAGATTGGCTCTAAATGATCACCAAAAGAACATATTTCAAGAAGGAAACATATCCCAGAAGGATAGTCTGAAAAATGAGAAGGAACAGAACACAGACTAAATGGCAAAAATGTAGATAAATCTAAATATTCTCTCTCTCTCTCTTTCTAAATTTTTGGGTGTGCGTACACACACACATAGACATAGACACACAAACACACACACATATATTTATATATAGTGTGTACAAATACATGAAGTAGTTACATTGAGGGTTTTAAAAAGATAGACATAAAATATTAAATGGTAATATTTAAACAGGAAGAGGGAAGTCTGAGCTACTGTTTCCCAGTCCTTGTATTGTTTGGGAAGGAGGGCCAGGATTATTTTACTCTAATACATTTGTAAGCTAAAAGTATGTAGTAAAAATTTAAGGAACTCATTAAGGAATATAAATAAAGTGCTTAAATTCATTACCAGTAGTAACGGAAGTGGAATAAAGGGAAAACAATACAAATGAACACACACATGTGCAAACTCAATTTTTAAAAATCAGAAAAGGAAAAATCAGAAAACAGGGGAAGCCTGGACTAAAAGAAATCAAAAAGTAATATGGCAGAAATAAGCCCAAATTCACCAGTAATAATAATAAAATAAATGAGATTTCACACAAAATAAATAAATCTGATTGTCAGATTTCATTAATAAAATCCAGCAATAAACAGGTTTTAAAAGATGCACCTGAAGCAGAAGCACACAGAAAATGGAAAATAAAGGAATGAAAAAAGGCACAGGAGAAGACTGCTAAGCAAAGAGAGTTGATATAGGATGTTAATACCAGAAAAATAGAGTTTAGTCAAAAAGCACTGCCAGATAATTTCATAATGATACAATACCAAATTCACCAAGAATGATATGGATTGTTCTCTCATATGCTGGTGGTAGGAGTAGAAATTGAAATAATCACATTAATTGTCAACTACATTCCAAAAAAAAAAAAAAAAGAGGAAAGACTCCAGATGTCCATCGACATGAATGGATAAAGAAGACGTGGTGTGTGTATGTGCGCGCGCACACACACACACACACACACACACACACACACACACAGAAATATTACTCAGCCATCAAAAAGAATGAAATCTTGCCATTTGCCATGACGTGGATGGAACTAGAGGGCATTATGCTAAGCATAATAAGTCAATCAGAGAAAGATAAATACCATATGATTTCACTCATATGTGGAATTTAAGAAGCAAAACAGATGAACATAGGGGAAGGGAAGGAAAAATAAAATAAGAGGAAAACAGAGGGGGAGGTAAACCATAAGAGACTCTTAACTATAGGGAACAAACTAAGTGTTGCTAGAGGGGAGGTGGGTGGAGGGATGGGGTAACTGGATGATGGGTATTAAGGAGGCGCTTGATGTAATGAACACTGGGTGTTACATGCAGCTGATGAATCACTAAACTCTACCTCTGAAACTAATAATACACTATACATTAATTCATTAATTTTTTTTAAAAACCAAGTATATTTGGCATTGTCTTAAAAGGCAAATACATATCCCATGGCACAGCAAGTCTGCTCCTACATATACATATTCAAGAGAAACTATTAATACTTGCATCCCAGGAGATTTGTATAAAAGTATTTGTCAAGGTCTGATTAGAATAACAAAACCTGGAAATAGCCCAAATGCCTAATGAGCAGAAAAGAAAAAATAAATGGTATTATACTAACATAATGGACGATTGTAGAGCTCTGAAAATGAATGAACAATAGCTATATTCAACAATGTGGGTGAATCTTAGCATAACATTGAGGAGGGAAAAACAAGGAGAAGACAACATGTAGTAATGCCATGTTGATGAAACTTTTTATGAATCAAAACCGTGCAGTCATTCACACATACCTATATACATCTTAAAACTAAAATAAAAGGCAAGAAAGTTGTAGGATTCAGTTTGCTCAGGACAGAGAAACACATTGGTAGTTGTAAGTAGGGCCAGTGGGTTACACCATGCTACATGGTTGCCATTCCTAGAAAATCCAGGGCTGCCATGCGGCAGCCCTAGAAATAAGCTATTGGCACTGATGAAGTTTTGAGAACCTGTGTTAGGTTCATGGATAGTATTATTTTATATTATCAACATTTAAAAATAGAAAGGGGCATGCATGGACTAAAACTGAACAAATGTCATAATTCCAATGTTATAATTTAAACATGATCATAACTGAGATCCAATTAAAAAACACACACAGGCCAGTTGTTTTTACCAAATCACTGATTCCTTCAGTCAATCATGCTCCATCTGGCTGAGTCTACCTCTCCCATCTGATTACTCCTTCCAGTCTCCTGCTTGCTCTGCTCCTGTCACCCTGACTTCCCTGCAGCAACTTCAGAAAGCCCAACTCTGCTGTCTCAGGCCCTTTGCACAAACTGTTCTTCACTGCCTGGCGTATTCTACCCATGGCACCTGGCAGGCTTACCCATGCTCATCCTTGGGGTCTTAGTTTCATTGGGTCCCTGTCAGGGAGATTGTGCCGGACACCCAGGCCAAAGCAAGTTTCTTCTGAAAGTCACTATCAGAGCATTCTACTCTTTCCCTTCATTGTACATCACACAATTTGAAATGTACAATTTATTTGTTTGCATGTTTTTCTTCTCTCCTGACTAGACTGTAAGCTCCTCAAGAGTAAGGACCATATGTGTTTAAATTCACCACTGCAGCCCCATTGCTCAGCACAGGGTCTGACCCACATTCAGATGTGCAGGGACAACAATGAAGGAGTGAAATGTTTTTGGAAAATCTAGAAAACAAAGAGATCAGCAGCCATCTGCAGTTGGCACTGTATTCCTCTTCCCTGTGAGCATCATTCAGCTGGTTCTCAGGATGTACCAAGAACTTCCAAAACAATGTCATATGGTAATTTTGATAGTAAACATTGTTGTTTTTTCCCTGAATTCAGAGAACTTTGTGCCTCAAAATAGTCCCCTTTTCAGAGCATGTTGGATTTTGTTTTAAGACTCCTTAAAGATAACCACTCCAATTTTCCTTCCTGAAGTGCTTTTCTTAGCACTGGGGGTTGACTGTCCCACACACCAGCCTCCTACCTGTGAGTAAAAAGTTGCTCCAAAATGACAGAAGAGAAAGTATGGATTTTATTCCCACTCTCTTTTAGGCAACAGTGACTTACCCAGATGGCCTTGATGCACTCAAGGTAAGAGGTTTTCTTCACACAGCTGACAAAAGGACCATTTTCAAGGACAGTTTTCATATTTTCCATGAAACTGGAACACTTACTGGCCTCATGATTTGAGACAGTGCACCATCTCACGGTTTTCTCAGGGGAGATAGCCAAACACAGCCCTAGGAGAAAGAAGCCAGAGGTTGTGTTAGTGGGAGAGACAGAGCACCCTCTGAAGGCTCTTGAAGTCTCCATCCCCTCCACCCTGTCTTCCACCCACTCCTCCCATTAACACCACAGAGCACAGATTCTGTTGCCTTCTGAGACTGGGAACAAGAGAAGGGAACCCTAATGGCCTCCTAGTTACCTGCTAACCACCCTGTGCTAGCCAGAGGGAAGCTGGCTTGACCATCAGCTCTCAACTGGAGACCACAATAATCTGCTTTACTCTGTTTTCCCTGCCTCCTTATCTCACCATCATGGCACTGCCATGGGACAGAAGCCTCATCAGTGTGACAGGACATTTTCAGCCACTTGAAGGTGTTGGCTCGATATGACAACTTGGGGAAGCTAGCAAGGTAGGAATTACCATCTTTTAAAGATGCTGGAACTGGGTTCAAGGAATGATGGTTTACCCAAAGTCACTCAGCCTGTTAGTGGCCAAGACTGGCCTAGAAACCAGGTCTCCACACTTTGGTCTCTGCCCAGGGAACAAAAGAAGATGACATTCTGAGTTATTCTCCATCTGATTGGCCAGTAGGTAGGGGTAAATGATTGATGAAATAATGAATTTGCCTGTGATACTCATCTATCATCCTCTGTTTCAAGAATCACTAGAACTCCACATATTCAGTGGTTCATTCTGTTTTCAGTGACCCCTCCCTTAATTTTCATCAGTCTTTTAGGCTGCCATTAGGAGAAACTAAAGCCAGCCATGTCTGTAGCTATTAAAATCATGTGGTTGCCCTGCTCCCAAAGACCTCTCCACTTTCTGTTGATAACAGCACAGGGCTGACTCAGGGAAGCCGATGAATATCCAGAACGCACAGAGCAGGAAAGAGGAAGGGCAACAGCTCTCCAGGATGCATAAGGAAGGGCCACAGGGAAATTACTGCCCCAACCACCCTTTATCCCACCTCTGCCCATGAGAAGTCATGGGAGACATCAGGATTCAGTGGCAGACCCTCCCTAAACTGCCCCTCCTGAGGTCTCATGGGTATGAATTTGTCCTGAGTCCTGCATTTACCTTGCACAGCCCTATGAGGTGCTTTGAGGGTGGGAGGGGACCAGGGGCAAAGGCAAGTAATGCAGGGCCAACTCCCAAGGGTAAACTTTTCCAGGAGACACAAATAACTAAACACAAGGCTCCAAAAGTATAACAAATGCACCAGGAGAGGCAGGCAAAAGTTCAAGGACAAAGGGAGCCAAACAATCTCAGGAGGTGATGGGCATGGCAGAGGCCATCCAGTCACAGTCCCCACGACTCGAATTTGCGCAAAACAAACTCCACTCCACTGGTGCCTGGATCCATGGCCTCATTTACCCTCACCTGACCCTACCAGCCCCAGCCTTCTCACTGGTGAGGACCCAAGAAGTCTGGATTCAAGTATGCTTTGAACCCCCAGCGGCCCTGCTTCTTAGCAGAACATCTTCAGCTCCAGGGGCACCCATGGGACATTAGACTGTTAAGGGTGGGGGCGCGGTCAGATCTGGGAGGCCTTGGATGCCGTGCTCAGCAGTTCAGACTCGACTCAGGAGGCCTCATAGAAGGGATCTGATAAACCATGATAGAGGTGTTCTTATTGTATTCTAATACTACAAGATTTACTGGACAAGGAGGAGGAGAGGAAGTAAAGAAGCATGGAGGGCACCAAAGGCGGCAAGGGCACTAGCGGGACCAGCAGCAGCGCGCAGGCGCGGAGCGGAGCCTAAAGCCATGCTGAACCAGCCGCCGGGTTGCGGCGGGGAAAAGCGAAGGAAGTGTTCCGGTCTCCCAGTCCAAGATTGGAACCCAGGAGCCTGTGTGGCCGAGTGGAGGGTGCAGAAGCTACAGAGCTGGCGACTCCGCGGGCTTTCCCCGCGCCGGCACTCACCCAGGACCGCGCAGGCCAGCAGGGCGCGGACGGCGAGCCTCATCTTCCTGGGTCTGTGGCTAGGAGCCGGGAGCACAGACCTGTGGGCTTCTGCGTCGCCTCGCCGGTCCGGTGCCCCTTTATCTCCCGCCCAGCGGACCAAGCAGAATCTTTGACCTCCTGTGTTTGCGCAGCCCGCTTGCCCAATCACCCCTCATCCCTCCCCCTTCATTCCTTCCCCAGGCTGATCACCCCATTTCCTGAGCTCTTGAAAGACCCACGGATGGAATCCAGCACAAAAATGCTGATTGTAAGGGAATTAAAGAAAAATCAACTCTTTGTTAATGCGCGCTCTCTCTGTGCCAGGAACAGGGCTGCAGCGGGTGGGGGAGGGGGTGGGGACGGGTGGCTCTGCTCCTGAATCTCAGGATGCCAGAGCGGGTCCTGCACCAGTCCTATGTATTCATTCCACGGATAAAAGAGGGAAGGAACGACCCTAGATCCATACTAGAAACGCATAATGACAGGCAAAGACCTTCCTGAGAGAGGGTGTCAGAGAAGAATAAAGCTGGCCTCAAATCAAAGACAAGTTCAACACTCTTCACTTGTTCTCAGGTGTCCCCGGAAACCCTGCTCCTGGGCTCTCAAAGGCCTTCCTAACTGAAGAATTGCTCTCTCCCTATATGCCCCACTGATCTAAAACTTGTGGACTGAAAACCTTCCTTCCCTCCATGCAGCCTGCTGGACACCTTGGTCTAGGGACAGAGTCACAGGGGAGACAAATTCTCTCCCACAAGAAGCTACCCAGGAATGTGACGACGAGTCTGGAGACTCAGAGCAAAGTGACACACCAGCACAAAGCAAGGTGCCCAAGGGAGGATGTAGCCTAGTCTCAATGCCTCAGTCATCCCTGGCTCCCTCCAGCTAAGTGGTTTCCAATTGGCTTTGATTGCACATCCTTATCAGGAAAAATAGTGTGTACATATTTTTTAAACCCGGATATTGTGTACATTTCAACCACGTGAAGAATATAAATTTAGAAAGCTATAAAACAAAGATGAAACATTCTTTTTAAAATGTTCCTTTGTTCATTTTGCCTTGTATACACTGAATAATAATATCTTAAGGCAAAATAATGCACTTAGGGAAAGGGCAAATGTACTGATAGTAGATAAAAATCAATACTCCAGAAAGTCATCAAAATAATTCTAGTTTTCTTAAAAAGTTACTTTTTATCCAGTCTGATCAGATGATTGTGGTTTGGGGCTCTTTCTCCACACTAATCTAACCAGGCCTAGAAGATGTCAGTATTGTCATTTTATTTTTGTTCACTTGTGTTTGCATTATCAGAATCATCTTCTAATTCTAGTTTCTTTGCACAAATATTTTTAAGACACTTGTGTATTTTATGAGGTTTGGTGAGTTAAACCACATCACCTAATCTGTACATCCAATTTCCTGAGCACATGAAAACCACAAAATGTGCAACCACAAAAGCCAAAAGCAAAGGACAGCTCAGAGAGTCACAACCATCCAGCACCCCCTTTCCCACCCCTCCCCTTTTGAGGTGTTCCCCATCTTCCCTCCAGACACTTCAGAGGCTCTACGAGACACCCAGACACTTCAGAGGCTCTACGAGACCTGTGTCGGTCTGGCCTACAGACCAGTGGGAGACAGTGCCAATCCTCGTTCAAAATAGTAGCGAATGTTCATTTGTTAATCTTTTGCATTAAGAATAAATATAACTGGAAGTTAGGTTATCTTCTCCCATACCCCAGTAGATTATCTCATATACAAGGGGTTACACACACCCCACTTTAGAGAGCATTGTTTTAGTGGGGACTTTCTGTTTACAGTAGAGACATAAGACAAGCCTAGCCAGCCTGCCTCACCAATGAGGAAGAGTAGCTGTTGCTGCCCTCCTTCCGTCCCTGCCCCTCATGGGCCTTCCTGCTTAAGCCACGGGAAACCCAGAATCATGGCAGGAAGGGCATATTCCTACTCCCCCTGCAGCAGGCCTATTAGGCGGTGATCTGGCTTCCTGTGGGAGACCTTGAGGTACAGAGATGAAGATGGAGGGAGAAAGTGAGGGGAAGGGCTGGCTGGGACGGAGTCTCCTGTAGAGCCGATGTCTCCTTAGGCCGTGCGGTGAGCTTGCAGGGTCTGCCCAGAAGTAGGAAGGAGAGTTGCCCGATGTTGAATAACCCACAAACTCAGGGAAGCTAAGGGCATGGAAGGCAGATGGACCATGATTCTTGCCCCTGGCCCCCTACTGCACTTACTCGTGTAAGTGAGCCAGAGGGGTCAATGAGCCTTCCCTGAGGCAGCTCCTCCAGGGACAGGCCCACAGCCAAGCTTGAGCCCCTTAAAGGGAGCACCTTCTGGCCAGTGTACTAGAATTCCCATTTAAAGATGAGATAAGGAAACTGAGGCCCTGAAGGTTAATAACTAGTCCAAAATCAACTGGTGAGTCAGATGCAAAATCAAGTAGTCTAGTTCCAGAATGCATGTACACATCCACCAGGGACACTGCCTCGTCCAAGAAGTTGGGACATACAGAGACCGAGGGACACTTCTAGGATCACACTGAGAGGGACAGACAGGGCACTCCGAGCCCTGACATTTCTTCACAAACACACCACCCCATATTTCAGTTTGCAGAGGGGCTTGTCCCTCTGGGAGTGGTCTGAGTGCCCCAACCGCAGAACCTCAGGCATGCACCAATTTATTGTGCTCAGATAGAAGGAAAGTATCGCATTTTCAGTCCTTCCATTGCCAAGCACTATTCTGGGGCAAGATCTGTGTGATCTTGACAAACTCTCTTGAGAGATGAGATCAGTTTCCCTTTTTTCAGATGTGGACATTACACTAAAATGACAGGTCCTCCTTCACAGAGCTCTGGGACCTGAACTCAAATCTCCTAAGTCCCAGCCTTCTCTAGACCTCAGCTGCCTTCTGGATATTCATCTTCTTTTTCTTTATCCAGAAATGGAAGGGAGCAATGAAGGGAAGAAGGGAAGGAAGGAGATAAGGGGGGCTGGAGGGAATGAAGAGAGCTTCCAGTTATAGACCAAGCCAAGTCACGACCCAAATCTTCCACCATAAACTGAATAAAACTCTTAAATTTCAGTGGGATTGGATCTTTTGTAGAAAGAGCTGAACTTGTGTGTACGTGCAAGGGGTGAGGGGTGGGTTGCTGACCTAAAGGGATGGGCAGGAATGCATTGGCTCTCTGAACCAATATTTGTTGTTTCCAAATGTTGCCTCATTTACAAAGAAGCAGAGCAAACAAAGAACTTCTGTCTGGTTGAACCAGAGCCTCTCCCCCTTCCCCCTCATTGCTTTCTGCCCAAAACCAAGGCTTCTCCTCTGAAAGACTGGAGTCTGGGTCTTTGGGAAGGTGGGATCAGGTAGCCTGAGAACTGATGCTCATAGACCCACTATCCCACAGACCTACAGCTCAGGAAGAGTGTGGTGAGAGAGGTGAGAACATAGGGCACTGTCCTTTTAGAAAAATGTCAGGCCATTGAAATGCCACACACCACCAGTTGTCTCTGTCTCAGTCCTAGCCCCTCAGAAGTCCCTGGATGAGGGAAGATTCTCAGGCTTCCATTCTTTTCCCAGAGGAGTCCATAAAAATATCCTTTTCACAAATAGTCCAGGCCCAGACAGCTTCACCAATGAATTCTACCAAACATTTAAGAAGAATTATAACAATCTTACACATACTTTCCCAGGTAATAGAGAAAGACGGAGCACTCCCTGACTAATTTTTGAGGCTGGTAAGTGTAGTTTGAAAGCAAAAACCATCAAGGACTTCATGAGAAAGATAAAAAAAATAAATAACTTTTATGAACATAGATGCAAAAATCCCAAGCAAAATATTAGCAAATTGAACCCAGCAATATCTAAAAAGGATACTAAATCATTAGCAAGTTGGATTTATTCCAGGAATGCAAGTTATCTTTTGAAAAATCAATCAGTGTAATTGATCACATTAACAGAACAAAGGAGAAAAATTATATGACCATATCAGTCAGTACAGGAACAGCATTTGGTAAAATTCAGCAACCATTCTTTTTAAAACCTCTTAGCAAACTTATCCTAGGAAACATGTTTAATCTGATTGCATATGTGTGTAATATATATAAATACATAAAAGAAATGTTTTATATATATAACATATATATGAAATCAAATACATATGAAACATATATATAACATATATATGAAATCAAATATATATATGAAATATATATATATATATATATATGAAATCATCATACTCAGTGGTGGAATGGTGAATGAAAGCTTTCCCTTTGAGATCAAGAAAAAGTTCTACTATTATCATTTCTATTCAACATTTTGCTTGTGGACCTTGCCAATCCAGTCAAGAACAAAAAAGATATAATTTGTGAAAGAATTGAAAAGGAAAAAAAATGAAACTGTCATTTTCTTCTCGGGTTATTGCATTAGAAGGAACACAAAAGTGATTTGTCTCATCATCAATTCTGTTAACTTTGTTTGCTTGGTTAAGGTGGTGTCTGACAGATTTGTACACTGCAAATTTCCCTCTTTATTAATGAGTAGTTCGTGGGAAGATATGTTGAGACTATTTAATATTTTATTCCTCATCAGACATGCACCGCCTCGTTTTAGCATCCATTGATGTTTCTTGCCTAGATCAAATATTACTATAGTAATATAGTAATTGCCAAATAGTGATTTTCTGATTATATCATTCTTTATACATTTATCAATTGGCATTCTAAAGTAAACAAGTGCTTCCTGTTCTCCAATTATTTATTTATTTCCTTTTATTTATCAGCATGGACTCAGGGGTTCCTTCTCTCTCAGTGGGTTGTAATCCTTTACTATCATTTTTTTTTCAGTTTTTTATTGTGGTAAAATACACATTACATGAAATTTATCATATTAACCATTTTTAAGTGTACAGTTCATTCATATTGTGTGACTGTGATGATCCGCTTTATCTGTTGATCAGTCAGTGGACACAGACTGTTTCCATACTTTGGGTATTGTAGATAATGTTGCTGTAAACATCAGGGTGCTGTATCCCTTTGAATTAGTATTTTTGTATTCTTTGGGTCAATACCTAGTAGTGCAATTGCTGGGTTATAGGATAGTTTTATTTTTAACTTTTGGAGGAAATTCCATACTGGTTTCCACAGTGGCTGTAGCAGTTTGCATTCCCACCAACAATGCAAGGGGGTTCCCCTTTCTCCACATCCTCACCAACACCTGTTGTTTCTTGTTTTTTATTTTAGCCATTCTGACAGGTGTGAGAGGATATCTCACTGCAGTTTTTATTTGTATTTCCCTGATGACAGGTGATGTTGAGCATCTTTTCATGTGTCTGCTGGCCATCTGGATGACTTCTTTGGAGAAATGTCTATTCATGTCTTCTGCCCATTTTTAAACTGGATTATTTGGTTTTTTGGGTGTTGAGCTTTATAAGTTCTTTATGTATTTTGGATACTAACCCTTTATCAGATATGTCATTTGCAAATATCTTCTCCCATTCTATAAGTTGCCTTTTAGTTTTGTTGATTGTTTCCTTCTCTGTGCAGAAGCTTTTTATTTTGATGTAACCTTAATAGTTTATTTTTGCTTGTTTCCCTTATCTCAGAAGACATATCTAGAAAGAAGTTGCTATGGCTGATGTCAAAGTAGTTACTGCCTGTGTTCTCTTCTAGGATTTTTATGGTTTCAGGTCTCACATTTAGGTCTTTAATCCATTTGGAATTAATTTTTGTGTATGGTATAAGAAAGTGTTCCATTTTCATTCTTCTGCATATTGCTGTCCAGTTTTCCCAACCCCTTGTTGATATGGTAATTCTATGTTTCATTTTATGAGGAATCTACATACTGTTTTCTACAGTAGCTGTACCATTTTACATTCCCACAAAGAGTGCACAGGGTTCTAATTTCTCCACATCCTCACCAACATTACTACTTTCTGGGTACTTTTTTTTAATAGTAGCCATCCCAGTGGGTATGAGATAGTATCTCATTATAGATTTGATTTGCATTTCCCTAATGATTAGTGATATTGAACATCTTTTCATGTGCCTATTGACCATTTGTATAATTTCTTTTCAGGAAAGTCTATTCAAGTCCTTCGCCCACTTTTGAATTGGTTACTTGTTTTCTGTGTTTGAGTTTTAGGAGTTCTCTATATATTTTGGATATTAATCCCTTATCAGTTACCTGATATGCAAATATGTTTTCGCATCCTGTGTGTTGCCTTTCACTCTGCTCATAGTGTCTTTTGTTGCACAAAAGTTTTAATTCTCATTAAGTACAATTTGTCTATTTTTGCTTTTGTATAATATCATATAATAAGCCTCAGAGTAAGTTAGAAAGTGTTTTTTCTTTTTAAATTTTTTGGAAAAGCTTAAGAATAATTGATGTTGGTTCTTTAAATGTTTGGTAGAATTTACCAGTCAATACATCACATCCAGTGCTTTTTGATGTTGGGAGATTCTTAAATACTGACTCAATCTCCTTAATAAATAAAAGTCTATTCAGATGTTCTATTTCTTCATGATATAGTCTTGATAGTTCTGTGTTTCTTGCAATTTGTCCATCTCATCAAGATTATCCAATTTGTTGACATGCTATTATTCATAGTAATCTCATAATCATTTTTATTTCTGTAAAATCAGTAATGTCCCTGCTTTCATTTCTGATTTCAGTAATTTGAGCCTTCTTTCTGTTTTTCTCAGGCAGCCAAGTTAAAGGTTTACAATTTTGTGGATCTTTTCAAAGAACAAACTTTAGGGGTCATTGATTTTCTCTAGTTTTTCTCTTTTATTCTCTATTTCATTCATTTCTACCACAGTCTTCAGTATTTCCTTTTACCAGCTGAGTTTAGTTTGTTATTCTTTTTTCTAGTTCTGTAAGTTGTGAAACTAGGCTGTCAATTTGAGATCTTTTCATCTTTTTAAATGTGTTTATAGCTATAAATTTCCCCCTTAGAACTGCTTTTGCTGTGTCCCGTAAGTTGTGTTATGTTTTCATTTCATTAATATCTAAGTATTTTCCAATTTCACTTGCGATTTTTTCTTTGATCAATTGGTTGCTTACCAATGTATTGTTTAAATTTGTGAATTTTCCAGTTTTCCTTTTGCTATTGGTTTCTGACTTCATCCTATTATGGTCAGAGCAGAATCCTGGTATCATATCTATCTTTTAAAATCAATTGAGACCTAATGTATGGCTTAATATATGGTCTGTCCTGGAAAATGTCCCATGCACACTTGAGAAAAATTTGTATTTGTTGTTATTGCATAGAGTGTTCTGTGCATGTCCCTTTGGTTTAATGAGTTGTTCAGGTCCTCTATTTTCACACTTATTTTCTGCCTGGTTGTTCCATCCATTATTGAGAGTGTGGATTGATGTCTCCAACTATTATTTTAGATCTGTCTATTTCTGAAGCGCCTGGGGGGCTGACCTGGATTTCAGCTCAGGTCATGATCTTGGGGTCTTGGGATTGAACCCAGGCTGCATGCTCAGTAAGGAGTTTGCTTGAGGATTCTCTCTCCCTCTCTCTCTGCCCCTTCCCTCACTCTCTCTCTTTCAAATAAATAAATTAATCTCTTAAAAAATAAAAATTAATAAAAATTAAATAAAAATTAAGAAAAAGAACTGCCTATTTCTCCCTTCGATTCCTTTAATTTTTACTTCATATATTTCGATGGTCTGTTATTAGGTGTATAAATGTTTATAATTGTTATATATTCTTGCAGTATTGAACTTTTTATTAATATATAATCCTTCTTTGCTTCTTGTAAACGTTTTTGATTTAAAATCTATTTTACCTGATATTATAACCAATGCTGCTCTCTTTTGAAATATCTTGTCCATCCTTTAATTTTCAGTCTGTGTCTTTGGATCAAAGTAAGTCTCTTGTCCAGTGCATAGTTGGATAGTGTGGGCTTTTTTTTAAAGATTTTATTTATTTATTTGACAGAGAGAGACAGCCAGCGAGAGAGGGAACACAAGCAGAGGGAGTGGGAGAGGAAGAAGCAGGCTCCCAGCGGAGGAGCCTGATGTGGGGCTTGATCCCAGGACTCTGGGATCACACCCTGAGCCAAAGGCAGATGCTTAACGACTGAGCCACCCAGGCGCCCCGGATAGTGTGTTTTTACCATTCTGCTAAGTTCTGTTTTTTGAATGAAGAGTTTAATTAATTTGCATTTAAAGTAATTACTGTGATAAGAAGGGACTTACTTCTGTCATCATATTATTTGTTTTCTATATGCCTTATAGCTTTTTTATTCCTCTTTTCCTGCATTACTATCTTCATTTGTGTGTAGATGCTTTTTTTTCTTTGGTAGTGAAACATTTCAATTACCTTCTCATTTCCTTTTGGATATGTTCTATACTATTTTCCTTATAGTTACCGTGGAGATTACATTTAACATCCTAAAGTTATAACACTTGTTTTAATTTATATAATCTTAACTTCAAAAACACAAAAACTGCTTTTTTACAGCTTTATTGCCCACACCTTTCAATTGTTGATGTCATAAAATTACATCTTTATACATCGTGTGTCTAGAAACAAATGGGGGCACCTGGGTGGCTCAGTCCGATAAGCAGCTGGCTCTTGATTTTGGCTCAGGTCAAGATCTCAGGGTCCTGGGATTGAGCCTGCGTTAGCTCAGCCAGAAGTCTGCTTAAAAAGTCTCTGTCCTTTGTCCCTCCCCCGACTCATGTGCATGTACTCTCTCTCTAAAATAAATAAATGGATCTTTAAAATAAATAAAATAAAAATAAATGAATAATTGTTTTGTAATGCATTAATTTCACGTGTGTGTGTATATATATATATAAAACAAAATAAAAAGTTACAAATTGTTGTTACAATATTAACTTTATAATAGCCCATTTATTTTCCTTTACTGTGATCTTTATTTCTGCGTAAGATTTCAGGATATCAGGCACCTGGGTGGCTCAGTCAGTTAAGCAGCTGACTTCAGCTCAGGTCATGATCCCAGTGTCCTGGGATCGAGTCCCACATGGGACTTCCTGCTCAGGGGGAATCTGCTTCTTCCTCTATCCCTCTCTCCTGCTCATGATCTCTCTCTCAAGTAAATAAAATCTTAAAAAAAAAAACAACACAAAGATTTCAGATTATCATCTAGTGTCCTTTGATCTCAACCTGCAGGACTCTTACACGTCTAGTAGTAACAAACTTCCCCAGCTCTTGTTTATCTGGGAACATCTTAATTTCTCCCTCATTTTTGAAAAACAGTTTTGCTTTGGATATAGGATTCTTAGTTGACAGTTTTTTTTCTTTTAGCACTTTAAATATATCATCCCATTACTTTCTGGTTTACAAAGTTTTTGAAGATGAATGTGTTATTAATCTTATCAAAGGTCCCTTATATGTGAAAAGTCAGTTATCTCTTGCTGTGTTCAAGATTCTCTTTTTATCCTTGGCTTTTGGCAGTTTGGTTATTATATGTCTTGGTAGGGATCCCTACTTGTTGTTCATTGAGCTTCATGGATATTTATATTTATGTATTTCATCAAATTTGGGACGTTTTGGCCCATTACTTCTTCGAATACTTTTTCTACTCCTTTCTTCTTCTCTTCTGTGACTCCCACAATGCATATATTGTTCTGCATTTGATGTCCCACAAGTCCCTTAGGCTCTGTTCACTTTTCTTCCATCTTTTTCCTTTCTGTTCCTCAGACTCTATAACTTCAATTGTCCTTTCAGTTCACTGATTCTTTCTTCTGCCTGTTCAAATGTCTTTGAATCCCTCTAGTGAATTTATTTTTATGTTCAAATTATTGTAACTTTGGCCACTGGGTGGCCCTTCAAGCTTGTTCCTTTGTATATTTCACAAGCCCCATTATTTTTTAAGCACTTCACATTCTGGCAGAATAAGACATTTAGGCCTATCTTGTAGTTCCACACCAGCTTGGAATCTCTGTTTATGGAATCTCATCTAAGAAACTTTATCCTTTTAGTATAGAATGGTATTTAGGAACCAAAATCTGGGTGCTAGATGTGGTAACTGCTTTGGAAAGAAACAGATACTAGGATCTTTCAACAGACAACTAGGAATACACACACACACACGTACAAAACATAACGTGCACCTACATCTATTTCCCTCCTTCTCTCTTTCTCCAACCATGAGTTCATATTGATTCCCCCAATTACAATTGAACACCCAGCAAATCTTCTAGTTTTCTTCCTCTGCATATTTGCAACTTCCTTCTCTGACAGAGAGAAACCTGGATCCCAATATTCTCAATATTTTTAGCTTTTTGCTCACTTCCTCTGCACATAATCAATCTCCTGACCTCCAGCTGCCTCTTTGCCTCAGACTCTCAGGCTCCACTGCCCCTGGCCACCTCAAGGACAGGAAAGGGTGGAGAACAAATACATATTTTTTAACTGGAGAGAAGAACAAAAAAGGAAGGGGAGAGAGAAAGGCAGGAAAAAGGAAGAGTAAAAGGGGAGCTTTTTTATGTGTCTCCATAGTCGCATGGTATACTGTGAAAGGCAGAGAGCAGGATGTTGTGCAGACTGAGGAGTAACAGCAAAGGTGGTCAGCATCTTTCAATGTTACAAAGCCCTGAGCTTCTTCTCAATTCAGTCATTCTTCTATAGTAAGGAAAGACTGCAGACTGTCCTCATTTGAAAATCTAGAGATATCCATTCTGCAAGCAAAAGAACTTGCTAAGAAAACCCTTTCCTTGTTAGTATAATGTTCAACCTAACCCAGTTGTACCTGACCTCTTGGCCAGCAGGTGCAGAGACCACTGACCTTGGAGCTGAGTAGACTCTGGAAACTTTCATGTGTAAAGGAACAAAAGTCACTGGTCAAAGGTAGGCATTCGGGAAAAGCTGGCCTTCTCTAGCATGCCATTTGTGGGACACCTGGACAGGCTTGGCAAAGATGGGAACAGGGTTAGAGGTCAGGGCCAGGGGCATAGTTTGGAGCTCCATGGCAGGGCCGGGTTCAGGCAAAATTGTGAAACAGGTAACATGTCACAGAAGCTGTTTTAGTCCCTACTCCAGGGACCCAACTGAAAATTGGCTTCTCCCTGACAACAAAGTGGGATACTAGGTAGGAGAGAGAAAGGGTGGGGAGTTTTGAAAGCATGGTATAAAGTGGGCCAGAATGTCAAGGAGTCTGGATTTTAAAATAAGGGAAGGATCTCAGGTATAAGAATCTGTTCCCAGAAGTGGAGTTTATTTCCAGATTTGTATTTGGAAATCATCTACCCAGTGCAAAGCAGGAATGTAATGATGATAAAAGTAGCATTAGATAGTGATGAAAGTAAGCATGAGAAATGATCACAACTGCAAAGATTAGGACAAGAAAAGAACATGGCCCTTGTTCTCCCTGACTGGGAACACCACCAAAGCTCGTGAGGTTTGGTCATTTATACATTCATTTCTATAGAATAAGACTTTCAGTTATTCAGTGAATTAGGCAAGTTATTTAACTCTCAGTGCCTCAGTTTCCCATCTAGAAAATGGGAATAATAATACCTACTTCATAGGCTTGTTATGAGAACTTAATTAGCAATTACAGTAAATAAATCACCTAGTACAGTACCCAGTACATTATTCTCCTTCTTATTTTTATTTGTGTCATGATCAATATCTTTCCCCTTTAAGTCCTGTGTACACAGCACTGTGAGCCCAGCCCCTCAGGTCACATCACATCAGGGAATCCTACAAGCATGCTGACCCCTAGATCCTAGACAATGTATCATAGAC
Organism: Ursus arctos; assembly: GCF_023065955.2. NCBI lineage: Eukaryota > Metazoa > Chordata > Mammalia > Carnivora > Ursidae > Ursus > Ursus arctos. Next base: position 28,162,866 of record NW_026622875.1, read on the forward strand.
AATACACCAGGCAGAGCCTGGCAGCATTATTTTGTCTATAAAACTCGTATACAGACAAAGTAATGCTGTGTGTTCCTTTTATTCACCTGTCCATTCTTGAGGGCAGGTACTAAGTATTATCATGTGCAGTCTGTGGAATAAAATGGGTATGAAATTGGAGTCAGAGATTCCTGGGTTTAAATCATAGACCACTTAGAACTTACATGATGTTGGACAAGTTACTGATCTTTTCCTAGACTTTGTTTTCTCATTAGTAATAAGAATATGAGGGACACCTGGGTGGCTCCGTCGGTTAAGTGTCTGCCTTTGGTTCATGTCATGATCCCAGGGTTTTGGGATCGAGTCCCGCATTGGGTCCCTTGCTCAATGGGGAGCCTTCTTCTCCCTCTGCCTGCTGCCCACTCCCCGCTTGTGCTCTCTCTTACAAATAAATAAATTAAAATGTTTTTTGGGGGTGACTGGGTGGCTCAGTCCTTAAGCATCTGCCTTCGGCTCAGGTCATGATCCCTGGGTCCTGGGATTGAGCCCCATATCGGGCTCCCTGCTCCACTGGGAGCCTGCTTCTCCCTCTCCCACTCCCCCTGCTTGTGTTCCTTCTCTCGCTGTGTCTCTCTCTGTCAAATAAATACAATCTTTTTAAAAATTAATTAATTAATTTAAAAAAAATTTTTTTAAGAATATGAATACCTATCTTCTAGGGCCATTTTGAAGATTACTCACAGTGCTATTAAAGTGTGTCCCTGCCAGTAGATGGCAATGACTATCATTATTACAAAACAACTAGTATGGATTAAGTACTACCAACAGCTTCAGTGACTTAATGAAGTGACCCCACATAATTTTTTTAATGGTTTTGTCTATTGCTGGTAGGCCTTTTGGCAAAACATACCCTGTGAGACCATTTAGTACAATGGCTTCATTTTACAGAGAGGCTCAGCCAGAGGACATAACTTGTAGGGTGCCCAGCAGGGCAGGCAAAGCTGGAACCTATTTTGCACTCAACATCCTGAGCTATCCTCATCATCCTGTAACCCACTGTCCTGGAGGGTCATTCATATTTTCTTCCAAGGTTATTTAGGTATTTCATTTCTCATTGCTTTTTCACCAGGAGAAGCCCAGTACTGAGATCTTCAGGTGCACCCATGAAAAGTGGCTGGTTAAGCTGAGCATAGTCTAATACTTGTGGGGCAAAACAAACAGATCACTGATCCCTCTGCTGCCCCACTGCAAACGCCACTGTTTGATGTCCCTGCTCTCCATGGGAAGAGAAGAGCAAAGTCCACCTGGTTTCTTACCTGTTCCAAAGTAAACCTCTGGCCTATACAGATCTGTAGACAACTGGAGTCAACTGCTGGATTCTACAATTGAATGATTTTACCCTTTTAATTGTTCTAAATGTTCCCACAGATAGGCCTTGTACATTAATATGTACAACTTGTCTCTATATACAGTTTAGTAAGTCTTATTAGCCCCATCAGGTGGCATCTGCCTGAAAACAGGTTAACTAGCCTCTATCCTCACTCCTTCACCCCAGAGTAAAATGGTATGAGGTCACAGAAAAATCACTGGACTGGAGCTATAAATACACAAAAATTGTAGGTCAAGTAGTGTGTGTGTGTTACTAAGGTTAGAGTCCCAGGATTTTATTACATTTGAAACAGATCCAGTGGTATCCACAATATGATGAAATGTAAAACATTAATTATCTGCTCTGGTCTTATTTCCAAGTTCTTAAAATTCAGATAAAGTAGGTATAGGGTATGTGACAACTCTTCCCCAGTGCCAGTGAAAGGTCTCGGTTAGACCAGGATCTTTGGGTGCCTGCCTTAGGGTTATACCACTGAAGATTACTCAGAGGTTTGGCTCTCCTGGTGGGGAAAATTAGCAGCACAAATTCCAGCCCCTCAGAGGCAACAGTCTCTGAGGCTTTGGGCAAGAGAGCTCGAGGACTTTGTAGCAGGTGAAACTCTAGGAGTCTTCCTGGAAGCACCAACATAAAAGATGAGCATGCAACTGGCTTCCTGGGGGCAGCCTGCAAAGAGATGACCTAGGAGTAGATGTGAAAATCCCAAGAAGGACCAAAGGATCTGGAGCAATCTGGATCTAGAAGTGGAATCAAGATTGCACAGAAAAGCGATAACAAGGATGAAGGAACAAACAAGGTCTAGACCAAAGTAGAGAAGGGAATAAAACCAAGAAACCCTAGAAAGCAAGCTACTGTGTTTTTAAATAATGCACAAAATGACAGAAGAGGGAGCTCTGTGAAGTAAGAAACACTTTCCTAAAAATAGCCTTATTCTAAAAGTCCAGGGAAGCAAATTTCACCTAAAATTGAACAGAAAGTATCATGGTCAAATACCATATAAAGTTAGTACAAGAAAAAATAACATGTCCACAGACAATGAAATTTTGCCAGAAAGATTTGCCTACAAAATACCTAAAATCTGCAATCTACACAAAGGTATGAAGAGAGCTAGAAACAATAAAGATGTGGGTAGATAGTAAAGATTTCTTTTCAGCATTTAAAAATTTCATTAAAAGATAATTGATGCTTGATATAAAAATAATAAAAATTATTTTCAAGTTTCTTATGTATGGAGGGGTAAAATACATGATAGTAAGAACACACAAATAAAAGAGGGAAATTAGTGGGGGAGTGCAGTCAGCTTGTGCTGGCTTGCAAAAGCTGATTGTATATATCTCTTCTAAACTCTGAATTCATTGACATCACTTTGGTAGCTTGAAATCATCCATGGTAAAAGTATTTACTTTATGAAATTGGTTAATGATACAAATCAGGGCCTTTTTTTTTTTTTAACTTTGAAGACCTGGTTGTTAAAAGTTTATCCAGAAAATACTGATGAAAGTGGAACTGTAATATTACAGGATCTTACATTATACACAAAGTGATACAACATTATTTTAAATTTATTTTTTATTGAAGTATAATTAACATACGGTGTTATATTAGTTTTGGGTGTATAATATAATGATTCAACAATTCTGTACGTGACTCTGTGCTCATCAGGGTAGTGTACTCTTAATCCCCTTTATCTATTTCACCTCTTCCCCCACCCACATCCTCCCTGGCAGCCATCAGTTCGTTTTCTATACTTAAGAGTCTATTTTTGTCTTTTTTCTTTGTTTGTTCATTTGTTCATTGTTTGTTTCTAAAATTCCACATATGAAGTCAGATCATATGGTGTTTGCCTTTCTCTGATTGGCTTATTTCACTTAGCATTATACTCTCTAGGTCAACTCATGTTGTTGCAAATGGCAACAACTCATTCCTTTTTAGGGCTAAGCAATATTCCATTATACACATGCACACAACATACTTTTTCATTGGGTTGCTTCCATATCTTGGCTATTGCAAATAATGCTGCAATAAACATAGGGTTGCATGCATCCTTTCAAATTAGCCTTTTCATTTTCTTTGGGTAAATACCCAATAGTAGAATTACTAGATCTATTTTTAGTATTTTAATTTTTTACAGAAACTCAATACCGTTTTCCACAGTGACTGCAACAATTTGCATTCCCACCAACAGTACACGAGCGTTCCCTTTTCTCCACATACTCGCCAACACTTGTTATTTCTTGTCTTTTTAATTTTAGCCATTCTGACAGGTATAAAGTGGTATCTCACTGTGGTTTTGATTTGCATTTCCCTGATGATTAGTGATGTTGGGCATCTTTTCATATGTCTGTTGGCCATTTGTATGCTCTTGGGAAAAATTTCTATTCCTTTCTTCTACCCATTTTTAATTAGATTATTTGGGGTTTTTTGGTGTTGGATTATTTTGTTTTGTTGATGGTTTCCTTTGCTGTGCAAAAGCTTTTTATTTTTGTATAGTCCCAATAGTTTAATTTTGCCTTTGTTTCCTTTGCTGGAGGAGACATATCTAGAAAAATGTTTCGATAGCCAATGTCAAAGAAATTACTGCCTATGTTTTCTTCTAGGAGTTTTATGATTTCAGGTTTCACATTTAAGTCTTTAATCTATTTTGAGCTTATTTTTGTGTATGATGTAAGAAAATGGTCCAGTTGCATTATTTTGCTTGTAGCTGTCCATTTTCCCCAACACCATTCGTTGAAGAAGCTGTCTTTTCCACATTGTATCTTCTTGCCTCTTTCATCATGGGTAGATTGACCATTAAGCATGAGTATTTTTTTTTTCTTCTGAGCTCTCTATTCTATTGGTCTATGTGTCTATTTTGGTGCCAGTGTCAAACTGTTCTGATTATTACAGCTTTGTAATGTAACTTGAAGTCTGGATTTGTGATACTTCCAGCTTTGTTCTTTTTTCTCAAGATTGCTTTGGCTATTCACGGTCTTCTCTGGTTCCACACAAATTTTAGTATTATTTGTTCTAGTTCTGTGTTAAATGTCATTGATATTTTGATAGGGTTTGCATTAATCTGTAGATAGCTTTGGGTAGTATGGACATTTTAACAATATTGGTTCTTCCAATCCAGAAGCATGGACTATCTTTCCATTTGTTTCTGTCGTCTTCAAGTTCTTTCATCAGTGTTTTATAGCTTTCTGAGTACAGGTCTTTCACCTCCTTAGTTAAGTTTCTTCCTAGGTATTTTATTATTTGGGGTGCAATTGTAAGTATGATTGTTTTCTTAATTTCCCTTTCTGCTGCTTCATCTCTGGTGTATAGAAATGCAACAGATTCCTGTATATTAACTTTGTATCCTGGTATAACATTATCTGACACTAGTATTAAGCTAAAGATAAGTATTGTAAACTTTGGAGAAGACATTAAAAAATAAAATAAAAATAACTAAAAAAACCAGGATGCCTGGGTGGCCCAGTTGGTTAAGTGGCTGCCTTCAGCTCAGGTCATGGTCTCGGGGTCCTGGGATGGAGTCCCGCATTGGGCTGCTGCTTGCTTCTCCCTCTCACTCTGCCTGCTGCTCTCCCTGCTTGTGCAATCTCCCTCTCTCTCTCTCTCTCTCTCTCTCTCTCTCTCCCCTGGCAAATAAATAAATAAAATCTTTAAAAAAAAGAGCTAAAAAGCCAATACAGAAGATAATGTAATGCTAAAAAACACTCAAGCCAATAGAAGGCAGAAAAGAGGAAGAAACAAAGAATAGAGGAAACAGATAGAAAACAAATATTAATAATTATACATAAACAAACTAAATACATCCTTTAAAAGGGTAGAGGTTGTCACACTGAATGAAAAAAGAAATACCCAACTGTGTGCTCTTTATAAGAAACCCTCCTTAATATAAACAGATGGATTAAAGTCAAAGAATGGGAAATAATATTACCAAGCACATACCAGTCATAAGAAAGATGGAGTGATCATATTGATTTTCAATGATGTAGACTTAAGAAGTATTACCAGAGACAATAGGGACATTTCATAATAATGAAGCAGTCAATTCATTAAGAAAGCCTAACATCCTGGGGCGCCTGGGGCGCTCAGTCGGTTGGGCATCTGCCTTTGGCTCAGGTCATGATCCCAGGATCCTGGAATGGAGCCCAGCATTAGACTGCCTTCTCTGCAGGTAGCCTGCTTCTCCCTCTCCCTCTGCCTGCTGTTCCCCCTGCTTGTGCTCATTCTCTCTCTGTCAAATAAATAAATAATATCTTTTAAAAAGAAAGAAAGAAAGAAAGAAAGAAAGAAAGAAAGAAAGAAAGAAGGAAAGAAAGAAAGCCTAACATCCTAATGTGTGTACCTAACAGAACAAAATAATATAAAGCAAAATCTGACTGAACTGGAAGGAGAAATGAGCAAATCCATACTTACAGCTGGGGATTTCAATTTTCTTCTCTCGGCAATTAATGCAAAAAGTAGACAAAAAATGAGTCAAGATGGAGGTTTTGAACAATAACATTAACCAGTTTGACCTAATTGCTATTTATAGAGCTACACTACATATTATAGATCTACACGTTATAGAACTTCACCCCCAAGATACAAATTACATATTTTTTCCAAGTGTACATGGTACACTTGGTGGTTACCAAGATAGACCATACGCTGGTCATAAAAAAATAATAAATTTAAGAGGATTGCAGTCATATAGAATATAATCTCTGACCACAAAGGAATTAAATTAGAAATCAGTAACAAAATCATACCCGGAAACTCATCAAGTATTTGGAAATAAAAAATAACTTTTACATAATAAACAGATCCAAGAAGAAATCTTTGGAAAATTAGAAAAAAATGTTACCTGAATGATAAAGAAAATATACCAAAATTTGAGGGATGCAGCCCAAGTAGTACTTAGAAGGAAATTTATAATTTTAAATGTCTATATTAGAAAAGAAGACTGTTCTAAATAACTGATCTAAACTTGTACCTTAAGAATCTAAGGGAAAAAAAGCAAATTAAATGAAAAGTAAGTAGAAGAAAGGAAATAGGGCAAGAACAGAAAATGAGGGCACCTGGGTGGCTTAGTCAGTTAAGCATCTGCCTTTGGTTCAGGTCATGATCCCAGGGTCCTGGGATAGAGTCTCGCATTGGGCTCCCTGCTCAGTGGGGAGTCTGCTTCTCCCTCTGCCTGCCCTTACACCCTGCTCATGCTCTCTCTCTCTCTCTCTCTCTGGCGTGCTCTCTCTCTCTCAAATAAATAAAGTCTTTAAAAAAAAAAGAAGAGAAAATGAGATAGAAAATAGGCAAATAGTGAAAATTTAAAAAACACAAACAAAAGTTTGTTCTTTGAAAAGTTCAATAAAATTGATAAAGCTATAACTAGACTGCTAAAGAAAAATGAAGAGAGGAAACAAAAATTACCAGTATAGAAAATGGGAGAATAGATAGCATTATACAACTTATAAATATTAAAAGATAATAAGGAAATATTTTGGACATGTTTATGGCAAAAATAGACAATTTAGATGAAATTCCAAAAAACAAATTTTACAGCTCTAGATTTTCACTGGGTCTTCTTTAAGCCTCACACTTTTTTCTTTGTTATGTTCATGTTTTCATTTAAATCCTTGGGAATGTTTATAACAACTGTTTTAATGTTCATTGTTTGTATCTGATAAAGGGTTAGTATCCAAAGACATTCTCAAACTCAACACCCCAAAAATGTATAATCCAGTTAAGAAATGGACAGAAGACATGAATAGACATTTTTCCAAAGAAGACATCCAGATAGCTAACAGAAACACGAAAAGATGATAATATCACTCATTATCAGGGAAATACAAATCAAAACCATGATGAGACACCATCTCACACCTGTCAGAATGGCGAAAATACCAACACAAGAAACAACAGGTGTTGGCCAGGTTGCGGAGAAAGAGGAACCCTCTTGCCCTGTTGGTGGGAAGCAACCTGGTACAGCCACTGTGGAAAACAGAATGGAGGTTCCTCAAAAAGTTAAAAATAGAACTACCCTATGATCCAGCAATAACAGTACTAGGTATTTACCCAAAATATACAAAAATACAGATTAGAAATGGTTCATGCACCCCGATGTATATAGCATTATCAACAATAACCAAAATATGGAAAGAGGTTGAATGTTCATCAACTGATGAATGGGTAGACAAGATTTGGTACATATACACAGTGGGATATTCCTCAGCCATCAAAAAAATGAAATCTTGCCATTTGCAACAACGTGAATGGACCTAGAGTGTATTATGCTAAGTGAAATAAATCAGTCGAAGAAATACAAATACCATATGATTTCAGTCATATGTGGAATTTAAGAAAGAAAACAGATGAACATATGGGAAAGGGGGAAAAAAGAGAGAGAGGGAAGCAAACCATAAGATACTCTTAACCATAGAGAACAAACTGAGGGTTGATAGAGGGAGGTGGGGGGGAAGGGATAATTGGATGATGGGTATTAAGGAGGGCACTTGTGCTGAGCACGGGGTGTTATATGTAAGTGATGAATCCCTGAATCCTGAATCCAATATTGCACTGTATGTTAACTAACTAGAATTTAAATAAAATTTTGAAGAAAAAGGGGCGCCTGGGTGGCACAGCGGTTAAGCGTCTGCCTTCAGCTCAGGGCGTGATCCCGGCGTTATGGGATCGAGCCCCACATCAGTCTCCTCCGCTATGAGCCTGCTTCTTCCTCTCCCACTCCCCCTGACTGTGTTCCCTCTCTCTCTGGCTGTCTCTATCTCTGTCGAATAAATAAATAAAAATCTTTAAAAAATAAAAAAAATTTTGAAGAAAAAAAATTTTAAAATCAAGTCTATTGTCTAACTACCATCATGTCTTTAGTTTTTAGGTGTGTGGGGTTTTTTTTAAGTTTTTATTTATATTTTTGAGAGAGAGTGGGGGGAAGGGGCAGAGGGAATCTCAAGTGGAATCTGTGGAATCTTTTTTTTTTTTTTTTTTAAAGATTTTATTTATTTATGTGACAGAGAGACAGCCAGCGAGAGAGGGAACACAGCAGGGGGAGTGGGAGAGGAAGAAGCAGGCTCACAGCAGAGGAGCCCAATGTGGGACTCGATCCCGGTAGGCCGGGATCACGCCCTGAGCCGAAGGCAGACGCTTTAACGACTGCGCCACCCAGGCGCCCCAGGAATCTGTGGAATCTTAAGCAGTCTCTGCTCTGAGCATGAAGCCTGACACAGGGCTCCATCTCATAACTCTGAGATCATGACCTGAGCCAGAATCGTGAGTCTGGCACTTAACCGATTGAGCCACCCAGGTATCCCTTTAGGTGTGTTTTTATTGGTTGATTTTTCTTCTGACTCTGAATCACATTTCATGCTTCTTTGCATATCTGGTAACTTTTGCATTTGATGCTGGATATTATGTATGCAACATTTTCGAATATTTAGAATTTGTTGTCTTCCTGTAATGTATTTTGAGGCTTATTTTAGAAGGCCATTAAGTTACTTACAGATCAGCTGGATCCTACCAAGGCTAGTTTCACTCTCAGGTCAGTTATAGAGCAGCCCTTAGTCTACAGCTACTTTATTTATCCTCACATCCAAGGCCTGACCTTCAGTAAAATCCTTAGGTGTTCGATTAGGTCTCTTCATTCAGATTATAGTAGGAACACAACTGACTCCTAGCTCTGTGTGGGTGTTGGGAATTGTTCAGCTTATAGGTCTCTCACAGTTATTCTTTGTCTAGTCTGACAGATTTCAATTTCATTCTACACTCGTGCATATTAGTGTTTCACCAAACATTCAAGGAGACTCTTCTACAGATGTCTTCTGTATACAAACTCCAGTCATCTTGCTTCCCTAAGCTCTGATCTCTGTTTCCACAACTCAACATGACAGGCTTTCTTGGGTTCCCCCAACCTGTGCCATCATCTGGAAACTTCTTCCAGGCAAAAAGTAGGGTCATCATTCTGCTTACCTCTTTTTTTCCCCTTCTTTCAGGAGCTGGAGTCCTGTGCTGCTATTGTCCAATGTTTGAAAACAGTTGTTTCATATACTTTGTGCAGTTTTTTAGTTGTTTATGGAAGGAGGGCAAGTCCTGTACTGGTTACTCTTTCACAGATAGAAGCAGAAGTCCACACTCATAAAACTAACATTTAACAATATATGACTTAGGGTCCCATTCAATATTTATTGAGGCACTACCATAAACTTCAGTTGTGGTAATACTAGATATGGCAAAATCTCTGATAAAAAACTGATTTAAGTGAGTGTAAATCATACTTTCAGGAAGTTGACTGTAAAGGGTTGACTGTAGGGTTAGATTTTTGCAGTAAATTTAATGTCTTCCAATTAATCTGAGTCAGGATTTTTTTTAATTAAAGATTTCATTTTTATGTATTTGACAGAGAGAGACAGTGAGAGAGGAAACACAAGCAAGGCGAGTGTGAGAGGGAGAAGCAGGCTTCCTGCTGAGCAGGGAGCCTGATGTGGGGCTCCATCCCAGGACCCCGGGATCATGACCTGAGCCAAAGGCAGACGCTTAATGGCTGAGCCAGCCAGGTGCCCCCTGAGTCAGGATTTTTATTCCACTTGAGGTTATGAATTTTAAATGTTCAAATATATTTTTAAAATACACAAACTCATTCCTTATCCTCTGTTTTTATTATGTAAGTCCTTCTACTGCACACACTGATGCTTTTTTTTTACACACTTATAATCACCACTCAGACTCCCTTCAGACAGATTTATTGCTTAAATTCTATATAAGTGATTCAACTCTTGGGTAAAATAAAGAATAGGGAGGGAAGATGAGCTAGTCTTGTACAGTTCTTTTAAAAAGTACAATTTAATAGATATTAAATTTAGAAGCATAACTCTAGTATAAAGACAGTTTTTTCCCCTCAAAAAATCTGAGGACATATAATGAAGTTTTCTGAACAGACACAATTTTTATTCATTTTAATTTTTGTACCAGTTACAGCACATAATTATATCAAACAACTGAGGTTAACAGAGGCCTACACACAGACAAGTGAGGATGTGTCCCCACCATATTTGCAGGCATCGAGTATCTCTGTGGTTGCCCACTTTGATCAGTTTTTAATGTACATGGAATGTACAGGCATCTAGAAGTTCTGTGAAGCAAAACATAAGAGAAAGATTTTCAGGTACTTCCTGTGCTTACTAAACACATTTCTTTTCTTTTTTTTTTTTATTATGTTAGTCACCATACAGTACATCCCTGGTTTTTGATGTAAAGTTCGATGATTCATTAGTTGTGTATAACACCCAGACTAAATACATTTCTGTTTCTGTTTTCTAAAAGTAAATGCTAGGTAATAATAATTTTTTTTTAAATTCCCTCTCTCTCTCTCTCTCTCTCTCTGACTGTATCTCCTAACTGACGTCAGTGCTATCCTTAAATACCTACATTTTCCTTTTCTCCTGTTCTCATCATCTCCAACGCACAGTACAATTCAACAAAAATTCAGGCACACTCCCAGCAATTTGATTATCCCAACTTTAATTTTATTTCTCCTACTTAATCCTTTTTGAGGCAACTATACCATTCTAAACACGCACACACACGCCATTCTAATACATATGTATATCTAAAACTAGAAAGGGCACACTATAGTGCTAACTTCATTTTGTTTCTGTTAATATTACTTACACATTTTACTTAAAATCTTTGAAAATTGATAGTCTATTAGTGATATAGAGGGGTCATTTCCCAACCCTCTCCCTACACTGAAGTGCTCACCCATGTGTACCTTTTCATTTTGTTAGGGGAAAGAATGGAAATGCACAAGTAAACAAGTTCAGTTTCCAAATGATCTCAATTGCACTCTCTGTCTCCTTCAAAGGATTGGGTCTTTTTTCAGGTAGTCTCTTATACTTTCGTCTAATTGAGTTGCCTCACTGGTAGGTCTGCATCCTCCTGCAGGGCCAGGAGCAAGCCTTCTCCATCTTTGTGCTCCTATCAGTACTGGCCCAGAGCTTGGCACACGATGGTCCTTAATACAAACATAATCACCTTGACCCCCATGGTATTGTTCCTCAGTGTTTTATTCTACTCACCAGAGTGTAAGCATTGTCCCATGTTAGCAATCGCCTTAAGATACTCTGGTCCTAAGTATTTTCGATAAGTTGTTTTATCCTGAAGGTTGGCCAAACATGCCGTGTCATCGCTGAAGAGCAGGTCCCTAGTTGAGGATTGAAACATCTGGAACATCCTGTATTCAAACCCATCTCTTCCAAAGAGCTCCTGGGTTAGACAGATAGACAGACAGACACAGAGTGAGCAGCAGTACCAGGCAGCACCGGGTTGTGTATTCTGCCTCAGAAGATCTAAGTCTGCTGCATTGCTCAGCTCCAGCTCCTGGGAGACCTGGGACACAGCAACAGTTTCAGAGGCACCATTAATGGCAAAAAGCATGGCCTCTGGGTTCAAATCCGGCCCTAGCTTTTCCTTGTCATGTGACTTTAGGAAACTTCTTTTCTGAGCTCAGTGAACCTCAGTTTACTCATTTGTAAATGGAGATAATGTATGTAAGTAACTGCAAAATTAAAAATACTTCAAGTTTTGTGGCCACTGCATCACAATTCTGCCAATCACTGCTGGATATTTTCAGCTTCCTGGGTCATACTACCTGTCTTCCACTGCTCAAAGCCCTTGCTGCCTTGCCTCTTCTATTCTCTAGATCTGCCCCAGGCACCTGCCCATTTCCATCTCTTCCTTCCCCTCCTCTCTTTTTCTTTGTTCAGCCCCCTAGAGCCAAGGGGGCAGCTTGCCTTTTGGGAGACACATGCCTTCAGGAATCCCTGACCAAGAGCCTTTGGCTTTGCCAGTTCTCCCTGCGTTGTAGTCCTCTAACTGGGACGTGTGGGTAGCATATGCTAAGACATGGATTACTCATATGGGGCTCTTCCAGCAGTGGGGTGTATGAGTGCGAAAGGCAGATGAGGCTTTGGGTTTTCCTTAAGATCATTCGATTTAAGCATCCAGCTAATTCATAGCCATTGTTGGCTGCCTGTAGAGGTCATGAGTTGTCTGAATGTTGGCTCTTTAACTTTCAGGAAGCCTAAAACAGTGCTCAGCCTGTCCAGGTTCAGTAATGCACTGGGATCCGTAGAGTAGGTCAGGTAGAGTAGCCTCCATTTTGCTTTTACCACATATACCTCCTCACCCTAGTGTGAAGGGCACTGAGCCAACTCCCTTATTTCTGTGACAGAAGAAGAAAGAGACAACTCTCATGGAGGAACTGAACAAGTTCTGAAGGTACCAGGAGTCTGCTCAGAGACGCAAGTGAGTCTCAGGAGACCCTTCAGATATTCATGTGTCCAAGGCTTTTTCAGTCAACTTTGATATCCTAGACAGCCCCGGAGCACAAAGTGAGCATCGCCACGAGCTAGCTTTCTGCTTTCATCAGAGGCAGGGCTATGAGAATCTAGTTCCACTGCCCAGGGAGAAAGGGTGTGAGACTGGGTGTGCCTGTCAGTTCTGCAGGTGACCTGAGCGCTCGGTTGGGGTGACTGTGGAAGGACCTCCTGTGTGCCCACACCTGTTGATTGAAGAGCATTCTGCGAACAAAATCTGCCTTATCCTTCCTTGAGACCACAGCATGATTTGGAACCATGGCCAGGTGGCACCTCTGAGCTTCAGTCACAGGCTTCCTGGTACCATCGAGGCACAGCAGCTCAAAGTCTTCCTGCTTCAGATCTTTAGCCCATGCTTCAGGGTTCTTTCCTGGGAAGAAGGAAGGTCAGTCAGCCACAGCTGACAGCTTTGGTCAAGGTGCCCTCCCCAGGGGGATGTGACCAACCACCAATGTCTGGGAGACACAGAAAAATAAAACTTCAAAAATAAAACAGAAGAAAGAAAAAAATGCATAGTTATAAATTCATAGCCTTTCTGGTTAGTGACTTTTCAGTCTTGTTAAAGGCAAAAATTTCTTAAAGAGGCCTGATAAAGCACTAGCCAGAAAGAAGATTGATAAGTTGAACTACATTAAACATTAAAATGTCTGTTCATCGAACAATATCATTGAGAAAGTGAAAAGGTAAGCCTTTCAGAGAGAAACAAGATATTGTCAGTACATATAGCTGAAAAAAACCTGTATCCAAAATATAGAAGGAATGCCTATAAATGAAGAGAGCCAGCCATGCTTTAATAAACTTTCCCAGTTGCCCGACTGGGGAGTAACTTCCAGGGAGAGACTCAGTTTTTTTCCAAGGGAGAAAATGACAGCACAAGCACATACCGTCAGTGTTCTGGAAGACTGTGCTCTCCTTCACAAAGGCCACATCTCCTTTTTCAACCAGACACCTGCACAGCAAGGGTCAGGTCAGTGAGGAGCTCCAATGGGAGTAGGAGGGAGAGACGCCCAGAGGGAACCACCGGGAGGCTCACACCCCCTCCACCTGAGGCCACTGGGCACACCTAACACTGACCCCATCCACACACACAACTGTAACAGTCAGGCTGTCCCTGAGAATTAGAGGTGAAATGTAATAGAAAAAGAAACCTGCTTATTTTATTTCTATTGTAGATAATCACTGTTTGGTTCCTTATTTTAAATACAGATCGGTTTCTCCAGAGGAGATGCTTGTATCCTCGTATTAACAGGAATATTCAAGGACTCTCAAATCCATACGTCTAGTCAGCCTTAATGATCCCTCGTGAATGTGCATCACTAGATATGTGTTCACACTTAATCCCCAGAAGACTGTTTCTCTGTGTTTAAGGTCTATTCTGTTTGAGAAATGTTGAACACATTAACAATCAGTTCTATGACATCCAATCAGTTGGCAATTGACATTAGTGATTCATTATCAGGAGCACCTCTCCAGTTTTCTCTTTCTCCTAACTTCAGGTGCCTCTATACTTAGCTAGGATCAATTACTCCCATTCAGTTTTCCTAAGCTCCCTTTGCCCTATTTCTTTCCTCTTCCTGCCCTTCATATAATCCCAGTCCTGAATAAAAATGATGGTCTGCCTCAGGTGTGTCTGCACCTCAGCAGGGAGGCAGACCAGAGACCCTCCTGATCATTAACTCCTCCTGGGCATTCCCGCTTTCCTCACTCTACTCTAGATCTGTGGTTCTGGACGTGTGGGCTGGGATCAGCAGCATGGGCACCAGCTGTGAACCTGTCAGAAATGCACATTCTTGGGCCCCACCCCAGACCTACTAGATCAGAAACTTCTGGGGGTGGGGCCCAGCAATCTGTGTTTCAACAAGCCCCCTAGGAGAATCTGTGCTTTAGTGGTGAGAATCACTGTTTGAGACAGCCACCTCCCCATTCCATAGAGCAATGACTAAAATATTTTCCAAATTCCCCCATGCCTCTGTCTCTCCACAGACCCTCTCCCCAACACTCATTTTGACATGTGCTCCTGCTTCCCAGAGAAAACACAGATATCATTACATGGGCTTTCTTCCAGCCTCCCTCTGCCAAATCTGTCACTCAAGTCTCCAGTGCTCTTCTCCTGCCCTCCAGGCACAAGGAAGGAGCAAAGGTCTCCCTCTCCATAAAAATGTCCTCCCCAGGTGCCCTACATCCCATTCCTGCCCACACTCTCAGGCACCTTCTGATAGTTATCTTCTTTCTCTTATGTAATTGGAGACTTTCCCCATTCACTGGGCTCTTTTTATCAGTATTCATACTTCTTTTCTTTTTTAAAAAACAATAATCCCTGTCTTGATCCTACACTCCCCTCAGCAATGGGCTTCCCTCCCCCACTCATCCAAACACCTACAAGAAATCTTTGCACTTGCGATCAGCACCCCTTCACACCACCCTGGCTGACCCTTGCCAGTCAGCTTATGGGATTGACTCACTATTGAATCTGCTCCCACCAGACCCAGGGGCCAGTTCGCCACACTCATTCTATTTGATCTCTCAAGTTCATCCTTTCCCCAGTTTGAAATGTTATCTTTGTTATACACAAATATAATGTGTCCATGTATAAGTCTTCGAAGTCTAGTCTCTTCCACTAATTTGTCACTCTTGCACACAAACCCATCTGTACTGATCATAGTATTACAGTATTATATAATATTATAATGTAATTTTTATATCTAGGAAAACAAAATTCCCCTTGTATAATTTTATTTAAAAATTCTTGACTCTTATTTGGTCTACCAAGCGTTAATACTTTGAGAACTGACTCCTTTCCCCCATCCCCCCAGTCCCTCTGGTCACAGTGGAGGCAGCTAAAAGTTTACAACGCAACTTCGCTGCATGAGTTGTGTGAACACGAAGTTTTCGTTGGAACTGGGCTGACAATCCCATCTCCCAGGAATTGGGATGAATACATTATGGTCTGTGTTAAACTGCTTCTTTATAACTGAGAAGATGTAATAAGGCTAGTCATAGACATTTCCTTCCATGTAGACTGAGAAATAGAGAAAACCCTCCTGCAGGGAAAGTAAATGAGGCATCTCTCTTCTTCGGAGAAGAAGGAGGAGGATGAGGAGAAGGAAGAGGAGAGGAGGAGGTGAAAGAAGGAGTAAAGGAAGAGGAGGAGGAAGAAGAGAAGAGAAGGAGAAAGGAGAAGAAGGAGGAGGAAGAAGAGGAGAGAAGAGGACAAAGTAGAAGGGGGAGAGAAGTGTGTTCTCTTATGCTAAACATTCATTCATTGTTTATCTGGAATTCTAATTCAGCTGGATCTCCTAAATTTTATCTGGCACCTCTCACCTTAAAGTATCTTGGCTGACTCCTGAGGCTCAAGTCTCATGCCTTCTAAAGAGGAAGCTCCTTGGGTTTTTTCACTTTCAACAAAGGAGTCTTTATTCATTTTATTAAAGGAAAAAGACATTAAGCAAGCAGATAAAATATGTAGTATTCTAGAGCATGAAACGTGCTAAAAAAATAATAAAGCAAGAGAGGGGGATATAGAGAAGAAGAGAAATGGGAAGTCGCTGGAGAGGGAAGTGAGATCAAGAGAGATTTTACTTATCTACTGATGTTTAAGGTGAAAAAAACAGCAACATGTGTGGATGGGAAATGACCCAGTAGAGAAGAACCTGCGATGGCGCAGGAGCAAGAGGGGAGAAGTGCCGAGCAATGCCCTTGGACAGACCGGAGGAGAGGCTGGTGCAGGCGTGGGACAGGGCTGAGCTAGGAGACAGTCAAGTGGTCCACACAAGAGGAGGGAGAGTGGCGTCTGTGGGCACAGATGCCACACATGGGTAGATGTGACAGTGGGATGTTGTGGCATTTCTTTGGATTGCTTCAATTTTCTCAGCTGAAATAGGAAACAAAGGCATGACAGACGAAGGGAGATGTGTTGAAGATTGAGGAGAGGACAGAGGATGGACTCATCTTCTAGGAGAGTGGGTAGTGAGGGCACTAGGCACATGTGCATATATGAGGTGGGTTCTCCTTACTATACAAGGAGGCCAGGCACCCCAACAGTACAGACACAGAGTGGTGGAATGTCAGACCTAACCAAGGCCGTGCTTCAGCCAGCAGAGGGGCAGGCATTTGAGGCTACTCGCAGGGGAATGATTATCGTGGTTGGCTGTGGAATGTATGCTGGGTGTGGAGGGGAAAGGAACATGAAGCAGGGAGAGAACAGGGAAGAGCTGGCAGGATCGGTGGGTCACAAGTCAGTAGAAATGTTAGAGCCAGGAAACCCAAGAGAGTGAAAAGGCAGGTAGGAAGTGGTGGGGAGAACGAGCCATCTGAAGCTGAGGGTGCTCTGTGGGTGTTCAACTGCATTAGAGGAAGAGGGCAGATTGTGTTTCAAGACAAACCTCTGACAATTCTAAGTCCTCTGTGATATTATCATATTAGCACCAATAAGACCGTCAACCCTAATGCCAACGTACTTTGCGATATAACAAAACAAAACAACCCTACTTTAGCCTAGGTTTCATGTTCAGCATACATTGTTGTCGTGGGATCTGTGAAAATATGTCATTATATATGGCTTATGAAAGAGATAAAACTTTGGAGATGGCAGGACAAAGTCATCTGGTAGTGTGACAAATAAAGGGGTCCTTCCTAGATGCTCACGCGTTCTCCACACAGCAGCCACACAACCCCAATTCACACGGCATGCCTCCTGCCTCAAAGGGTCCCACGCTGCTCAGCATACTTAGAATTAACTCTACCTCCTTGGTCAGGCCAATAGGGCACTGAGACATACCCAATGTTGCAGCTCCAGCCTCTGCATACCTATGTCCCCCTCACCTCCTGTGCCCCCCCTCAGGGCCCTCTGTTCTGGCCTCAGACACAGCATGATTTGTCCCACCCCATGCCTTTGTCCTGGTTGTTCCTTCTTGCTTGAAAGTCTTCCTCCAGGTTTTCTCAGGCCTGATTCCCTCTCAATATTTAATTCTCCGTTCACACAGTCCCTTCTGTTTGCCAAGGCCTTCCCTGGCCACCATTTCCAAAACTGTCTCCTACCCAAGTCACTACAGCACCACCCCCCTGGTTCCTTTGGAGCACTCAGCACGGTCAGGAAGTGATTGGCCCTTATTTATATGTTTATTGTCCTACTCTCCCCATGAGACGCAGGGGGCAGGGGAGCTACATGTGTCTTGTTGCTCTAATAACCCCTCTACCTAGCCCAGTGCCTGCCACATAGTAGGTGCTCAATAAAGGTTTCTTGAATGGCTGGAGGATCCCAGGAATACTTATTTTTAAAATGTACTTATCAGCCAGGTGTAAGAAGCACATGTCCAGTACCTGTCCTCTGATTTTAAACTGGGGCTCTGAAAGATTCCGTGACTTGCCCACAATCACACAGAAGAAAAGAACAAAAGTAGACCCAGGGTTGTGACCCTGCACCCCTCATTCTTGCCTCTCCTCAGGCGCCCTAAGTCAGCTGGGTCTGCAGAAAAGCATTCCAGAAAGGAGCTGGACTTAACGCCTTGGGGCCAGTGAGAATTTGCAGTTCTCTTTTCTAATTTTGATTCCTCCTAAATGCAGCAGCCAGATCTTGGAATGATGGAAAAGATGAAAAGACAAGAGGTTCACTGGGTTGGTGCCCAAGAGAAAGGCAGTTCACAGACACTACTCGCCTGAATGCCCCGCTGAAGCCATAGTATCTCTCGTGGTTGTTGGGAGCACAGGTGTGGGCTGGGCTGCTGCCACCACTGCACAGAGCGCAGAGACTGGAATCTGGGTCAGACCCTGGGGCACAGCTTTGACTGAAGAATTCATCTGTGCAGGAAAACACAGGAGGTCAGCTCTTCTCATCCATGTTAGCAAGAAAGCCTCCGATTTTGTCCCTAGAATTGCTTGAATGGTATAAAGACACATTTGGGTGTTTGGTACCATATTATTACAAATAAGAAAGTTATGTAATAAAAAGAAAGTTGCAACTAGAGCAAAATAAAGGGGGACTGGCTGAAGTTGGGACAAGTGTCTGTGGAGCAGAAGTGGCACAGGGCAGAGGAGTGGAAGGACAGACGCAGATGTAATCCTAAGGGAGAGAACAAAACTGAAAGCCCCACCCAGTCAAACCTCTCCCACATTCTTCCTGACCTCTGCTGCCCTTGCCCTCCCTTATAAGGTATTCCATCTTGACTCCAAATCCAGGAAGGGACCTGAGAGGCCCTGCTGCCAAGC
This sequence comes from Ursus arctos, assembly GCF_023065955.2. Classification (NCBI taxonomy): domain Eukaryota; kingdom Metazoa; phylum Chordata; class Mammalia; order Carnivora; family Ursidae; genus Ursus; species Ursus arctos. The sequence goes on from NW_026622875.1 coordinate 28,181,784, forward strand.
CCCGTGCTGGGCTCCAGGGCACATTGGTGAGGACATTACATAGGCCCCGTGTTCCTGGAACCCAAGTCCATGAGCAACAATCATAACTCAAGTAGCCACACTAGTGAATTTGTACACCACCCCCGCCCTGGCTTGCAATGGGAAAGAAGAATATGGTTCTACACAGCTGTACATAAAGGAATCTGGTACAGACCTGGGAATCAGGGAGAGGCCTCACGTGGAGAGATGAAGAATGAATAGCAATTACTTAAGTGAAGGGTGAAAGGACAAGAGTTTTCCAGACAGGGAGCAGCATCTGTAAAGGCCCAGGGCCAGAGTGGGGGGTGAGGGCAAACAGCACAGAAAGGTTAGTAAGAGGCCCCTGGGCTAGACCATCCAGTGCAAGAGTGAGTGGAGAGGAGGCAAGGTCCAGAACTGCTTTTACACCTTTGTGTAAATTTTGTTCTTTATCCTTAGAGAAATGAGGAGCTTCTGAAGGGCTATAGCAATGCTAGACCAGGGGTAGTGGGCCGGATATAGCCAGATCTGCACTTTGCAAAGATTGGTCTGCCAGTGGGATGAATGGAATCCAGGGCAGATGTGGGGTGCAAGCAGCAGGTTACTGAAGTAGTCCAGGGGAGATGAGGACCACTTGGACTAGGGTAGCACAAGGGGAGGGAGACAGTGAAGAGGGACATCACTGGTGATGGATGGTACTTGGGAGATGACAGCTTGGTTTCCAGCTGGGGCAAGTGGATGAACTATAGCGTCCTCCACTGAGCTAGGCAGCTCTGGAGCCGACTCAGCAGAGATGACACATTTTGTTTTGAGCTTAATGTGCTTTTGAGATATTCAACTAGATAATGTCAAATAGGCAGTTCAATATACACAGGTGTGGAAGTGAAAGATCAATGCTAGGGATAAAGATGTAATAGTTATCAACATATGGATATAATATTAATAATAGTGATAACAGCAAACATTTATCTAGTGCTGGCTATGTGCCTAGTTTTGTATGTATAGTATTATTTGTTTAGATGGTAAACGAGGCTGTAGGCATGGATGTGAGTGCCTGCGGATTGAGTTTAGAATGGGGGAAGAAAGTTCCTTTAAGCAATTGAAACATTTATTAACCAGATTGGGAAAAGGGACTTTGTAAGGGTAGGAGAAAAACCAAGCCAGTGTTTTCACAAAAGCCAGAAGATAGTGTTTTAAGGTGATCTGTAGAAAGAGAAGTCATAGAAGAATGGACTGGAGCATGACCTTCCAACTGAGCAGGTCACCAGTAGCTTTCAGAGTCCTTCCTATGGAATGATGCAGAGAAGCCAGAGGACAGGGAGTGGAGGAGTGAGTGGGAGACAAGTGGCTCAGACCATGCTGTTAAGAAGTCTGGCAGCAAGGAGGAGGAGAAACAAGTCAGAAGCTGGAGGAGACTGCTGGGAGAGGGAGGACTTTTAAAAATGGAAAACACTGGGGTTGTTTAATGTTGAAAGAAATTGTTGGCTATACTAGAGAGAGAAGGAATAACCAAGGGTATGAGGCTCTAGGGAGGAGAGCACGGGACGGACCCACACCCAAAGTACAGGTGGAGGGAGGCTGAGCAGATACAGCCATGAGGAGGCCCACAGCTTTGGCAGTGGGACGGTGAGGGGGAAACTTTCTGACCATTTCAGTTGTCTGTTGCAGCTGAGATGAGCATGTGCTGAGAAAGGGTGGTAGATGGGTGTGGGCTGGAAATGTGTGGACAGTGAAGACATTAAGATAATTATTGGGAAGCGTGGGGGTGTGGAGCAGCGACACAGTGAGGGTGTGACTTCCAGAGGCCCACTGAGGCCAGCAGCTGAACCATTTCCAGTGGAGTGAACTGCTCTACCCTGTGACTTCTCCGGCCAAGTTTAGCTGCTAAGGTGCAGAGAGTGAGGAGAGGAGGTAATGGGGTTCATGCAGAGGTGAGATTTGTCAGATGGCTGGGAAAAGCAGGGCACCAGGAGCCTTTTAGGTACTAGCAAGAGTACTGCTAAAATGATAAATATGAGAATCTATAGGAGATAAGGATGAAAGTAAAAATGCACCCAAGGACTTACTGGTATATGGTTTTCAATTTTTACAAAGCAGCCAATCTGGTTTATATGGGAAAACAATATGCACACACACACACACACACACACACACACACACACACACACACCACTCTCACTCTGCAACCCCAGGCTTGTTCCCTGAGCCAGTTGTAATACATAAAGAGTAGGGTATTTCCCTGATATCTGCCCATTGGGCCAAGCCATTCCCCTAAGAAGTAAGGAGGTGAGGAGAAAGGGGAGTACCTGCTCAAGGAGAGGTGAAGCTCACCTGTAATGTCTGCCCAGCCCTTGACCCCACTACCCATTTATGCCATCCCTTGACATTCCTTGCCATTGAACTGAATTCCTGTCCTACACAGGCACTGGCCTAAGGAAGCGGCTGCCACACTGCCTCCCAGAACACACTTACCAAATTTACAGGACCCGGTTTTGTTGTATATTAAACCCATGGGGATGATCCAGCCTGCAGAAGTACCAACTGCGGGGTGGCAGGACCTCTTGCCTTGCAGAGAGTCCCAAGAGAAGTAGGGATCTGATTTCTTAACCACTGCCACGACGTAATGACCTTGCAACAGAGATATCAAAATGCAATTTCAGTAGCCCCAGGACCCTCTGAAAATGTATTCTAGAGCTGCTACAGTTAGCCCCTGCCTGCCACTATCCCAGGGGAGGAGGAATAGCTTGAATCCCTCACCTAACTCTAGCAGAAGACCCTCCCAATAACTATCATTATTAGGTATGGGGCCGAACAGTCTGACATTACTCCTCTCCAGACCTGTCTACATACATACATCCAGAAATATTTACACACATACTTCATACTTTTTCAATGGACTCCTGCTATACATTCTTTACTGTGAGATGCTTTATTCTCCCTCAATGACATATTGTGGGCACCTTTTTGATTCAGCAGAAATAGATATAGCTATCTCTTTCTGTTTATTGGTTGAAACTAAGTTATGTTCCACTGTACAGAAGTACCATATTTCATAATACTCCAACTGGTGGGCTTTTACATTGTGACCCATTTTGCCATATTACAAATTATCTATATAAATCTTATACATTTAAGTGTCCACCTGTTGAAATATTTCCATTGAAGTCCAAAAGAAAGAGCTTTAGTAACTTCTTTTTTAAAGTCTTTGATTTTCTAGATTTATGATAACATCATTTTCTAATAGTGACAATTTAATCTTTTTTCCTCCAATATTAAAAATATTTTTCTAATCTTTTAAGTCATATTGCCTTCACTTCCAAAGTAATACCAGAGTCTTTGGTAGGAGTGGGTCTTCTTCTCTTGTTCTTGATTCTAATGGGAACGCCACTGATATTTGATATATTCCTATCCCAATACTCTGTAACTGAACTGTACTTATTGACTGGGGCCTAAACAGCAAAGCTGAATTTATAAGAAGATTAGAATCCTAAATCTTCAAAACTAGAAGATAATGTGATCCTCCACCACCACTCTGAACCCCCCTCCCCACTACACTCCCTTTCTTGCCGTTGCAGTTCAGGTTTCTATATATTCAAGCCTGGAAAAATTGGAAATCAACATGGCAGGTGGAAGACCTGCATTGCCAATTACTTCACAGTAAAATGGTGACAATGATATCCATCCAGGGGGATTTTTGGGGGGGATCAAATGTGCTAATATGGGCACATTGTACATTACGATACAATGGGGAAATTACATGGCTGGGTTTCCAGCCATGCTGCTAGTGGCACAAATAGTACCAGAGCCCCCTCTCAGGGAAGCAGATTCTCCTGAGGCCACAGCAAACCCTCACCAGACTGTGCTCTATTACACCGTTCCAGCAGCCAAATACTGTTACTGTGCCTTTCTGGAGGTGTAACTAATTCTGCACAAATGACATTAATTATTGCCATCTGGGGTGGGTGTGTGTGTGTGTGTGTGTGTGTGTGTGTGTGTGTGTGTCTTTGGAGTTGATCCCTCTCTGTCTCTATTCAAATCTAACCTTCTCCATCACAGCCAGCCACCCTGAACTGTCTTCTTTGTTGACCTGCATTTGCATATCACTACAGTTCCTGGAAATTTCAACCGTTCTTGAAGTGGAGTTCTTTCTGACTTCTCATATTCTGTATTCAGTAGATTGCACGGCTGTCGAAATGCCAGCCCTTAGGGTTGGGGATGAAGACACAACCCACTGAAGACTGTAAGCCATAAAAGCAGAGGGAGAGGGGGAGAGCATATCTTAGGGCTTGGGTCCTATTGCACATGGAGGGGAGCTGCTGCAGGGGAGAAGCTTTGAACTCTAGGGTGTGGGCCTGCAGGGCCTCTGTGACCCTGTGCTCAGCAGGGACCAGAGATGCTGCTAGTGCTGTGGTGGTCCAAATCCACCCACCTCCCCCAGTTCACCTGTCCCATAAGAAATGCCAAACCCACGTGAGCACCTGTTTTCATCCCAGGATCTTCCACCACAGCTGTTTTCAAAACCCAGTGTGCATCAGAATCAGCTGGAGGGCTTATTAAAACACAGAGCAGTGACCCCATCCTTGGAGTTTCTGACTCAGTGGATTTGGGTGGAGCCCAAGAATTTGCATTTCTCACAAGTTCTCAGGTGATGCTGATGCAGCTGGTCCAGGCACTACACTAGATTGAGAAACACTGCCCTGTTTTCCAAGATTAGGTACTTCAGGAACAGATATAGACCCGCCCTGCCTAAGTGGAGACACAGATGGGAGAACTTGTCAGCTGGTCTATTCTAAAGACAAGATCGACTCCTCACCCTCTCCCCAACGATGGCCTTCACCTTTGAGCCCCAGTGTTACTGATTCTGACTCACCTACCACGGGTGTATTTACACACGTAGACCCATCCTTAGGCACTAAAAAGAAAAACAATCGGGATACACGGCATTAAACTCTCATATTACTCAATCCAAAGTCATGAGCTTCTCAGTCTCAAGAGTGAGGAATAAAGTAAGAAGCACCAGCTAAGCCGCTTGTCACTGGTTATCAACAAGCCAAGACTCTGCAGCCCCATTTAACCCCTCTCCCCCTGACCTTTGCCACTTGAATATGAGGTTCCACCCCCAGAATCTCCCCAACACTCAGAGAGTTACAGAGAAAGAAAATGAGATGCCCTTTGAAGAGGGGCAGAGACCGCTGAAGATCTTGACAAAGATCCTTATGCACTGGCTATGTGATTCAAATCATCCTGATCTCTTTCTTCCCTTCAGAGCTCTGGACTGTGGTAGGCAATCATTATATGCTTGCTATGTTGGAGGGGAAAAAAACCAGTCCATGGAGTCAGAAAAACCCGGATATGGTCTTCATTCTACCTTGGACACATCATCTAACTTCTCTAAGCTTTAGTTTTTATATCAGTAAAACGGAACTGCTATTATTTACTTCACAAAGTTGTTTTGTTTTGAGGGATAATATATGGTTTCTTGCTCACTGCCTAGCAGATGAGATGCTTAATAAATTATATTGGTGAAATTCTCTTTTCTCCAGCTTTATTTTTTTTATGTGAAAGGATCCCCCACTGAAGAACATGACCTTGTAGCCTCACCTCTCAACCTTCCAGTGCAGCTGGGGTGAGTTAATTTTGGACTAGTAAATTTAGCAAAAGTATCGAGCGAGGCACATGTGGCTCAGCCCCTCCTTTCTTTATTGAAGAGAGTGGGAAGAGGGTGGCTTAGACCTTTTCGATGAAGCTCTATGACAGTATGCATTCTCCTCTGCCCTCAGCCGTTGGGTATGCCAACAAACCTGTTCTCCTGAACTAGTGGGTAACTCTAACTCCAGGGCCATTTGGTGAGCCCTGAAGCCAGCGCTGTCCCATGCCCTCCAATATCAGCCTTTCAATAATAAACATCTCTTTCCGTCTCTTTCTGCCTAACTCCTATGTCCATATCTTCATTGGTTCTGACTCTGGGGAAGGAGGATACTATCTGCTAGCCTCTTACACTCCACCCATAGTTAATTATTATCTCAATAATGAACTAGATCATTTCTCCTTCTTTCTATGTCCATGGCCCAGAGGAAGTAAAACACAGAGAGGCACCCCCTCCACTTACTGTAGTTCTCTGCCAGGACTGGCACCAGACCGCACTTGCCCGCTATGTAAATGAAGCCTCCATCCAAAGTCATGGCATCAGCCTCTCCTTTCTGAAGTCAAGAAATAAATCAGTAGCACAACAGTAAGGCCGTTTCCTTTTTCACTGACCCTCAGAGGTGTCTATCTCATTGGCTTTATGTCACATGTCCTTTTGATTCATCAGATCATGGATCACCCAAACTTTTGACGTATCACCACAGGATTTAGAAAACTGGACATGTTGACCTGGGAACAAGCGCCCAACCCAGATCCTGTGCCCTGGCATCTCTGACCTCTCATTAGACCCATCTTGAGTACTGGACATGCCCTTACTACATTTTCTTTGTAACCACCGTCACTCAGCAATCTACATGGCCAGACTCAGGGGTTGTATTTACTATGTTTCTTTTTTTTTTTTTTTAAGATTTTATTTATTTACTTACTTTCTTATTTACTTATTTGAGAGAAAGAGAGAGAGAGTACAAACAGGGAGGAGCAGTGGGGGAGGGAAAAAATCTCAAGCAGACTCTCAAGCTGAGCAAGGAGATCAACATGGGGTTTGATCTCACCACACTGAGATCACAACCTGAGCTGAAACCAAGAGCCGGATGCTCAACCAGCTGAGCCACCCAGGCGCCTCTGTATTTACTATGATTCTATGGGACTTGTTTTTTTCTGTATGGTGGAGTTCAATTCTGTTCCCGTAATCACATTAACACTATACTCAGAGCCCTGGCACAACAAAGACTTGCAATAAACAATTTCTCTAATTAAATAATTCATTAATAAACTTATTTTAATCAATGAAATTTTCCAACAGAGCAAAAAATGTATACTTACAGTGATAAGATCATTGAGATAAAAACACACAGATACATACCCACCCTTGGCTTTTGACCTATTAACTGCCCTTCTAGAAATCTATCTTAGAACAGTAGCAACTATACAAACAAAAACTTACCAAGCCTTTACTATGTGCCAGGCCCTTTCTAAACACCTTACAGTGATTATCTCATGTATTCCTCACAAAATCCAATAAGGTAGGTACTATAATTCTTTCCCTTTTATACACCAGTGAAGTAAAGCAGAGAGAAGTTAAATAATTTCTCCAATAGATGGTCACTAAAACTAAAACTTAAATAGTTTAATTCCTTAGCTTCTGCTCCTAACCAGCATACCACACACCCTCCTGAATCTGACTATTCCAAAGGACACATACCTAAAAACTATTCTATACACACTTTTTTCATCCATAAAATGGGCTCATAGGCTCATTGTGAGGATTAAACGAGTTAATGTGGGATGCCTGGGTGGCTCAGTTGGTTAAGTGTCTGCCTTCAGCTCAGGTCATGATCCCAGGGTCCTGGGATCGAGTCCCACATCGGGCTCCTTGCTCAGCAGGGAGCCTGCTTCTCCCTCTTCCTCTCCCTCTGCCCACCATTCCTCCTGCTTGTGCACACTCTCTTTCTCTCTCTCTCTCTCTCCCTCTCTGACAATAAAGAAACAAAATCTTTAAAATAAATAAATGAGTTAATTCAAGTTAAGAGCTCATAAACATGTTTGGTACATAGTAAGTAACTTCCAAAATATTAGCTATTATTATTATTAAAGGTATACCCAGAAATATTGAGGTTATAGAACAAAAATCTTCAATTCCATAGTATCTACAATAGCAAAGGATTTGGAAATAATTCAAACGTAGACATTTAGAAACCAGTTAAATAAATTGAGGCAGAAATACTTAGTGGAATATTGTGCAGCCAGCCATTAAAAACATTTTAAATGAATATTCCATTCCCTAAGAAGGTGCACCTACTGTGCTGACTTCAATTAATAACAATAGATAACATTTATTGCTGCTTACTATATGCTAGGCAATGTCCTGAGCACTCAAATTCATTTAATCCTTAAAACTGACACATTTAGGAGACTGTATAAATTGCAAGATCTTAATGTATGGGTTAGTCCCAGGAAGGTTTATCAAAATAAAGATCTTCTTAAAGAAGAATGTGTGTCTCCTGAGTTTGTCAGTTTTTTAGTCTTTTATTATAAATTTATTTTTTCTAATCACAAAAATATTATCTGCTCGTAGAGAAATGGAAAGCTAATAACACAACTTCATAACTCAGAAATTATGTGGTAATGATCTCTGAGTTATAAAGTTGTGAATGATTTTATTTATTTTTCATTTCTCTTCCAGCATATAATATTTTTATCACCAGAAAAAAAAAATTATACTTCCAACTCAAGGACTGAGGTTGATTTGCTTTCACAATCCACCGGGGCCCTGACCACCCCCCGGGATGTCACCCCACTTCCTGCAGCTCCTGGGAAGGACACTACTCAGAGCTCCCAGAACTCCAGAGCTGAACACCTAAGGAGTCTGAGTCTTGGGCCAGCCTGAGCTACAGAGGCACATTCAGTAGAGTTGGGTGGGGCTTTGGAGAGTGGGGGCAGCACACAACAGGTGCATCTTAGTCTCATGGCCACCAGGAAGACATATGGGAAGAGGGCAGAGAGGCCACATGTCTGGATGTCCAACCCCAACTGTGGAGGTGGGGCCCTCCTTACTGCGATGGCAGCGATGCAGTCCTCAGTGGTCTCCTTGATGGTACACTGTAAGGCACCACCACTTACGACACTCCACTCATCACACTTGACCCTCTCATGGTGGCCCACTGCACACCACAGTGCCCTCCAGGAGTCTTCCACACCTAGGACAGGTGGAGAAAAGCCAGGCATCCAAAAGAAGTCCGAAGATGTGTCTGGGAGCTTACTACTACTGGCTACAGAATGGCTGCCCAATGGGGCCCTCACTGACAGCAGCAGAGTGGGCATGTCTCGCACCCATATCACTGCTCCATTCCTGCCTATCACCCTCCAGGAGAAATGGGGGACTCAGTACACAGAAAAAGTAGTGAAGGCAGAGCAGCTCCCCACCCTCCTGACCTCATCTCCTTGAGTATATCCTCCTGAGGGAAGCCATTTCTGAGCACCAGAAGGTCAGGACCTTCCAGAGCTTGCTCTGACAGGACTGGGTTCTCCCATCCAGTAGCATTCCCCAGTTGGTAGTCACATGTTCTCCTTTGGGTGGACCTGATTGCTCTCCCCTTCACCTAATGTCTGTTCACCACAGTATGCCCACATCTAACACAGTGGCTTTTGTGGATGTTCATTAACTATTGGTTGACTAAATGAAGACAAAAGTAAAGAAAGAAGAAATGAACCATTGGTATGTAAAGGAAGGCAAGAGTTGGATTAACCCTCTGAAATTCTAGTTTCACTCCTTATACTGGCAGAGGCCATGTTCCCACTTCAGTTTGGGATGTGCTAGTTTCCCTGTCATATAGACCCGCCACTGGGTGGGGTGACTCTGGTTAATACACAGGAGCAAGAGCCATCATTACTTAAAGTTCACTGTTACCTGAAGGTCTTCAAAACCCTTTTGTGATCTCATAATTCAGGTTTTTTCCCCAGCTCATCAGAAAATCCCCTCACTAACCCAGTGCAGTTGGTAGCTCCCTTGGGCTCCATGGGCCAGTGAAGGTTGGGTGAGCGAGGCTTGCAGGCACTGGGAAAGCTTCTCTGGCTTTCCTGCTCTGCTGCCCTTCCAAGACTTTACATACCTATCCTTTGATGCTGAATGGCAGCAAAATATTCGTATCCCACGTATAGCTTGGCATCCATCTTAGGAGGGACTCTTAAAAACCCATGGGTAGCATCTGTAAACAGCAAGTCCTTCCCATGAGGAGAGGCAAAGAGCTGGAATTCTGTTGACTTGTCTTTTCCAAAATGTTCCTGTTCAAAGGATAAAAGAAACAGAGAAGGAGGGAAGCTGGCATAGCAAGGGCAAGGGAAAACAAGCCCAAAACCAGACAAGGAAAACTGGAAGGGAGAAAATATGAGCACCTGAGAGCTAAGACAAATCACCCAGCCCACCAAAGCCCCTGTGGTTCCCGGGGTTCTCCCACCTCTCTCCAAGGAAAGGTTTACCCAAATACCAGCTGGTCTGCCATATGCAGCTTCAGGGAAACTGCCAGGGGCTGTTCCCCGAGATCCACACCAAGAGGTATGGTTGCCATGTGCCAGGCAGCTGCCCTTCTCCAATGGTTTGTTCTCACAGGGCAGGCAGTGAAGGCTGCCTCACTCCTGGCCAGCTGACTGTCTGAAGTAGCTCTGGGGGTCTTCATCCCAGAACAGCTGGCGGTCCAACACCTGCCACCAAGCCTGGAGGTTAGAAGTCCTGGGCTCTTCTCTGACCTCAGGCCTACCACTAAAGGACCAGCTGAGAACTTTCTGGCCTTCAAAAAATGGAAGGGCCCTTTGCTTACAACTCCCACTAACTGGCCCAAAGCCATTCCTGACTATAGCACATACCCTCAAGCTCTTTCCAATGTCTGTCTGCTTTTTGCTTTTGTGGTGGCTCTACGTGAAATGTCACCTGCTGCCTTCACTGGTAAATACCCCCCCTTCCTAGGGGTACACAGAGCTTCCTTCCCAGGGCTCAAGAATCTTTCTAGACATACCCTGCAAATCAATTCCTCTGTCCTCTACAAAGTACACAGTCCATATGCCCAAGGTTGTACCATTTCATCTGGTGATAATTTGTATGTGTACCCATCATGTCCCTCACACTTGTCTGGGAGCAACTCAAGAGCATGTCATTGTCTACTTCATCTCTGAATCCCCAGTGCTGAGCAGAGAGCAGCAACAGAGAGGGCACAGGGAATGAATGAGAGCTGGCCAGAAGAGACTGCCACCAATACCAGACAGAGAGAATGCTCATGGCCGGGGAACCTGCCACTGAGGGAAGTGAGGAGGGCAGGATCACGTGCCAGTAACATAATAGGGGAACACTCCATGGAGAAGGGGCATCTACCCCACATCCTGAGGACCCCTTTAGTACTGAAAAGAAAAAAAATGGAGCAACGAGGCACTTCTATGGAGTCTTTGGTCCATGGAGTCGATGACACCAGGTGAGGGGTTCTTGGCCTCTGCTGTCTACAACATATACAGACTGAGCAGTTTTTCAGTGAAGCAGATGATGTGTGACATGGTTCCTGTCCTACACCCAAAAGAACTCTCAGAGTGGCTAGAAGGGAATGTAAGAAAATGCCCCAAATCTAAGCAGGGACACCCCCCCCCCATACACACACAAAGTAGGAGGTAAGGATGGAGGGTGGGAATACCTGGGCCTGGTTGAGAAGCTCCCAGATCAAGTCCTCCTTGCCTCCCACATTTCGAGCCATGACGGCATGAGAAGGGAAAAGGCCCAGGTTGCAGTCCCTGTATTTATCCACAGGCATCCGGCTGTTGTCCAGGCAGAGCAACTCATACTGGTCACGGTCAGTCCTGTTTGCCAGGTTCTCTGCAGGAGGAAAGCCCAGATGAGCCAACTGCGGCAGAGCCATGGGCCATGGGCCCTGCTGCTCTCTGAATCACAAACTGTTTGACCTTTTAGTAATAACTTTCTAGGCCCTGCTCCTGCCTGGGTGCCACATAAGCAAGCCAAAATCCAGATAACTTTTGTGTCCCTGTAAATGTTCCACTTGACCAGAAACAAAGTTTATTCAGTCAGCCAGTCCCCAAACACTAAGCCAACTCTGGGCCCCCTCACCGCAGACAAGATTTCCTGTGTGGCCCCAGCCAATCAGATACTTTCTATTTGTCTCTTCATGTTCCTTATTCTTTATCCTATAAAAGCTCCCTGCCTTCCACCCCATTTCGCAGTTCTCCAAAAGGAGCCTGTCCACTTCATGAAATGTTCAAGTTTGTTTGTATCACCTAATTTGTCTCCTTTAATAATTTTTTAACCACCCAAAGAGGACTGAAAGAGAATCTTTTCCAAATATGTTTTATACCTATGAGGAACCTGAGGCATCGGGAGGCAAAATGACTATTCTCCCTGCAGATAGACACGGGGCTGGGAGGCACGCTTGCCCAGGTCCCCTCCGGGTATCCCCACGTACCTGTAACTCTGCTGATATGAATGATGATAGCAAATGTTTTCTGAGCACTCACAGCCCACCAAAGATTGTGCTCAAGGCTCTCCATGCTCTGCTTGATTTACTCCTCAGAGCAACCAGAGGAGGCCAATAATAGGATGATCTCATTCTAGAGATGTGGAGACTTAGGCTCAGAGACTGAAGGTGACTTGTCAGCTAGTTTGAGGCTGATGCACTGCCACGCTAGGACAGTCAAGGTCCCCCTACTACAGCAGCACTACCACCCTGGAAGCAGAGCCTGCTGGGGAAATGTGGGGGAAGAGTTGAAGGAGGCCCAGGGGCCCAGTCAGTGTACTCTATAGGTACAAAGAAGACCAGATAACCTTGTGAGGAAAACAAGTTCTTTGGTTCCCCTTGTCTAGGTATTCAAAGGTATTCTGGGTTGACTTGTGTCCCCCGCAAATTTCCATGTTGAAATCCTGAATTGCCAGTAGCTCAGAATGTCGCCTTACTTGGAAACAGAGTCATTGTAGATGCCATTAACTAAGATGAAGTCACACTAGAGTAGTGTGGGCCCCTAATCCAGTATGGCTGGTATTCTGATAAAAAATCACACACACACACACACACACACACACACACGGAGAATGCCATTTGAAGGGAAAGAGGTAGAGTGGGGTGATATGACTAGAAGCCAATGAACACCAAAGACGGCCAGCAAACCACCAGAAACTAGGGGAGAAGCAAGGAACCTCCAGAAGGAACCAATCCTACCAACACCTTGATTTCAAACTTCTAGCGTCTCAAACTGTGAGACAATACATTTCTGTTGCTTAAGCCACCCAGTTTGTGGTACTTTGTGTTGGCGGCCCTGGCCAATTCATAGAGGGTTATGGGGTTCATACACTCTCATCCTAAAAGAGAAGGAGTACAATTAGAGTTCTTGTGAATGGTTATAAGTTTACTTAGGTATGTCGTAGAGAAAATACTCTTTAAATCTTTATATTGAAAGAAAAAACTTACATGATTTAGCAACGTCAGAATTAAATTAAAAGAATCAATATGATCTCATAGTTTCAGAAAGAAAGAACTTCTCAACATCACTCAGGGGCCCAGTGGTGGTAGTAGCTTCCCACCAACACTCGTTTGCCCCCCAAAAGCCTGGTGGGTAGTCATAAACTACTTAAAAGGCGGCAAGTGATCTTATATATTAGCAGACAAGTGACTTTCGGCAAAAGTAAACCAGGACGTTCTGGGACAACCTGGTGTTTTCAGAACATGAAGATGTTTTCAAACACTTCAGGGTGAGTGTTAGAAGATTCTGCCCACTGGCAACATAACTGCACTCACTGGAGTGACCAGAAGAAACAGCAAGGACAAGGATCTGAAACAACTTGATTCCGGGAAACGAAACCCCTAGATGACCCCACTAATTAAATGTACTGATAATAAGACAGACCTCAATTGCCAAAGTGCTAACAAACCAGGTCAGTGTGTAATAATGAAGGGACAGTGAATTGTGAATGGCTGAACAAGGGAACAAAGGACATCAAGCTCCTATTTCATGCTAGAGAAAGGCATTAGGTTGTAAGAAACTAAGGCCCACGTAAAAAGTGAGGACTTAAAATTCCCCTTGAGGTAGAATTTATCTTAAAAATGAACTTAGCATTCTGAATATACATTTGGTTTAAATATCTTGAGTGATAACAGGTGTATTCTGTATCTGATAGAAATTTAATTGGTTACAAAACAAAACCCAGATTCTGTAACTTCAACTTGTCTGAAATTTATGTTGCTTTTTCATTTCTTTCTGATGTTGATCAAAACTCTTTAAAGGGTTTTTTTTAACGTAGAAACAAAAAAGAAATATATTTTTGTCCACAGTAATAATGCTTTGCAATACATCTAATTGTAGGCATGCTCGTCAGTTCTGAAATCATTATAATTTGTTTGTTTAAGGTGTTTATAGCACTTAGGAACCATTTACACTGAAGCATTCAGAGAGTGTGATTACATTTGAAATGGATATTGCAGTGGCTGAGAGAATTGAATTATTAAAACTTGTTTCATTTTATTAATTGGTAAATGCTGTTTAAATGTTCAGAAAATTTGTTTAGTAGATTTACAAGCTGAACAAATTGAACACTAAGCAAAGTACGAGTAACAGAAATGTTTTTTATACAGAAACTCTATTTCATTAACGGTCTTGTCATCATCCATCTCTAAATGCAGGGAAACTTTCAGGCAAGAACCAGCTCCCCTGGTCAGCGTATGGCTCATGTGATTCTTCCTCCATCCAACACTTACCAAACACGGTCGTATGCCTCACGAAGGCCACATCCCCTACACCGTCCTGCAGACACCTGAAGAACAAGACAGCAATCATTAGGCCAGTTCCCGTGATTTGGGCTCACCCCTGCCCTGTGCAACCCCTGTGAGGCTCTGCCCTGACCACTGGCTCATAGGGCTTTGCCCACAGTTTCCCAGGCTTCAGTGCATCCTCAGAGGCCATGGCCCTATCTGAGGGGCTGTCATACCTCTACAGCCAAGCTGGGTCTGAAGCAGGCAGGAGCTCTGTAAGCCACAACCCAGGTAACTGTAGGGAGGGATGATGTGAAGGCAGGACCCTCACCTTCCCCTTTAAAAGCAGCCTAAAGCGACTGTTCTTTTGGCGTTTTTTGGTTTTGTTTGGTTTTGAAATAAAGGCTTAAAGCCTAATATGGAGGATAAAAACTCAGGACAGCCTTGGATTTCTGGACAGTTCTGTTCTGGTTTGGAGCAGTAGCTTTGTCTCTTACAGACACGGAGAGGTGCCTGCAGGGGCCTGAGAGGGAGGTGGGGAGAGGCAGGCGCATGCTCATGACACAGGGAGATGCTCAGGGAGAAAGAAGCAAGCCGGGAGGTCCTGGCCTTTGGCCCAGCTGGAAGCCCAAGCCTGTGTCTGTGAATCCCAGAGTCCCAGATACAGTTTTGTCCCTTTAGGTCTCCTTGGTCCGGGAAGGTAACACACGGACCCTAGGCTGTAGGGAGAGAAGAGGGGCTCCCACACAGAAGACTGCTCCTCAGGATGGTTAGGAGTGAGGGCAGGCCATGGGAGGCACTCAGAACCCTGGGTTTCACGCTGACACCCTAGGTGGCCTGGGCAGGCCCTGTCCACTCCCTATACCTTAGTTTCCCTGCCATCAGAGTGAGGAGGAGCGGGGAGGAGGGGTGGTGTCCCCACTCACTTGAAGGCACCTGCGTAGCCGAAGTATGGTTCCTGGAAGGAGCAGGCACACTTGTTTGTCCCTTTCCCCGCACACAGTTGACACAGCTTGGGGAACACCTCCCTGTTTGCACAGGGGACACAGCTGCCGGAGAAGAACTTGGCCATTTCTGCTGTGGCTGCTTAACACAGACATAAGGACCTCAGGGCATGAACCGGCTGGGGTTCTCCAAGTTGCACATATGTGTGAGCGAGTGGCCCTACGTGAGAGCCCATGAGGCTGCACACACTTCCCAGGACCATCCTGAGGAAGCAGATGTGTAAAGGTGGCCAACAGTGCCTGTAACCGAGGACATGGATGGCTTGGGGTCCCCGTGTGTTCAGGCATCACACTAATGCGTCATCCTGGGGCTCCAGCCCCCCAGATGCTTCCTAGCTTGTCCACTCAAGACACAAGGGCGGCTGACCTACACGGAACCAAGCTGCAATCCCAGTGCCACTCACCTTGTTAACTCACCACCATGGAGTCTCTAGGTGTGGCAGGCAGAACCCCAGACACAGCAGGGGACCCTGACCATCTTTCCTTACCTCAGGACATGGTCTCACCCATCCCTCTCCCTTTTGGGTCCAGGGGCTGTGGTAGTTTATGGGGATTCCTCTTCCAGGAATCCATGGGAGGGGCTTGGGATAACTTGCCCGGTGGTGGGTAGGGGGGTATGACAACAGCCACCTCACAAGCTTTCACACAGACATTCCAGCAATGTCTGACACTGAGGCGAGGGAGACCCCAAGAAAAGGCACACAGGGTCAGAGCTATGGCCCAAGCTATAGCACTCCATCTGACCCCAGTAGCCCCCGTCCCTATCACAGGCAAAACATGAATGCTGCAGAGTTGGCAGGCCTCAAAAGTACAGAAAGATTTGGCCATCATCTTCCAAGGGCTCAAGAGGCACCCTAGGCTCCTTTGGCTCATCATAACTGAACAAGAAGTACACATAAAAAAAGCATGGCTCCAGACCACGCCTCTCTTCTTGCCCCCATCCCAAGCCCTTACCCCAAGCACTGAGGCCTAACTGCTGGTGGTTTGGCTATAATCCCTAGTGAGCCTTCCTGGGAAGCCAGAAGAGAGTTCCCCTTTCTCATGAGCCTCAGTGGTGGCCCTTGCCAAGCCAAACCACTGGGACTACTATGGGTATGGGGCTGTCAGGAGCTCACAGACCAAGGTACCTTTGCTGAGAGAAGACTCAGCTGCCCGCTCCCAAAGGTTGCTGCTGCAGCAAACCCAGATAGTCACATTTAAAGAAGGTTGTCCTCATCTCATCTTGCAGTTCGTGAAATTGGTACACCTAATAGTGATTGTATGGTCCCACTACAGTCCCTGTGGGCAACTGGAGTAGGAGTCCTGCCTAATGGCACCCGGCTTTAGCCAGCTTACCTTCTCCAACAGAGTCAGAAGGAAGAAGTGTCCGGATGGGGATGTACCACCCAGCAGACCATCCTAGGCCCGTGTGGCAGGACTTCTTGCCTTGGAGCTGTTTCAGCTGGACGTCACTGCCCTTCTCCACCATGGCCACAGCATAATGGGAGGTTTGTGGATCTGCAAAGGAGCAGAGAGAAAGAAGGGCTAAAGGAAGATACCACATTGTCGCTAACTAATCTTTCAGAGTGTGTGCAACAGGCAACTTTAAGGAATCCTAGGATCTGCACCATCCCCTGATGAACAGGTAGAAAAAGAAAAGAGAAAAGCCTTTGAAACAGGAGGGGGGCGGAGTCCCTTTTCAAGACAATAAACAGTAGTGCCTTTCTGCCAGCCCCTCCAAGCCAGTGGAGACATGGGGGTGGGGCCCACCAGCTATTACAGGGTCTGCAGGGCATTCTCAGGGAGATCTCCAGCTCTCAGTCATTGTGATGTTATGCTTCTCCCCCAAAGGCTTTTCTCCCTTCTCTGCTTCTCTGTCTGCAGCCCAGACACAAAGGCAAAGGTCTGAGAGGAAGGATGCAGGGGGGACCCCGGGATTTTGCCAGGGCTCTGCAAGTTGGAGTCTGATTGAGGTGGGCTGTGCTCACACACACTGATGACACTAGTGGACAAGTATGGGGAAGAAGCAAAGCCTTATTCTTCGACTCCCCCCCCAAAAAACTCTCCTCACGGCATTCACAGACCCATGTTCTCTAGTACCTGCAGGGGACTCAGCACAGGAAAGAGGCTGTCCAGATCTGTGTGTCTCCAGACATGGGCCTCTCAGTGGTGCAGCCCCACTGGGCAGGCGATGCACCCCAGACAGCACTGCCCCCACTTATCCAGCAGGACCAAAGACACTTCCATCAGGATGCACACAGTTCACAGTTTCCCAGGGAGAGTCAACATTCCAGCCCTTGTGGGTCAGTGTAGATGACAGACCTCTTCCATCCAAAGAGCTCCAGCAATTCTGTTCCCTTCAGGTGTAATGTTGACAGGGACCCTTGCCTTCCCCACCCCCCATGACAGCAGGGTCAAACCAGAGACCTGCGGCCCCAGAGAGAACGCACCAATTTTTGACCCCTGGAATTCTGCCACGACAGGCTTCAAGTTGAAGGGGGGCAGGCCCGCCTCAAGCACCAAACCTGCTTCAAGGGTCACAGCATCTGCTTCATTTGCCTGAAAGAGAAGAGACCAGACCATGAAAGGAGCTCCTAACCTAGCCCTTTGCCAGGGATGTTTGACCCATAGACACTTGCATGGGTCAGACCCCCTTCCCTCCCTAGTGTCCGCTCAAATGTCACCTTCTCAGCCAGGTTCTCTCCAACCACATCTTAAAACTACCACCTCATACATAAATGCTTGACTCCCCTTTGTTTTTTCCTTAACCCTTATCAACCACCTGACACAACTTTCATTGTTTACAGCCTGCCCTCCTCTTTGGAATGTAAGCTCTATCAAGGCGTGGACATGTATATGTGTGTGTGTGTGTATGTGTTTTCCTGCTGAAAGTTCCTGCTGAACTTCGAGAAATACCTACCACAGGTAGGTGTTCAATAAATGTTTGGATAAGTGAGTGAATGAATTGTCAAATATTTCTATCCATAAGAAATGGTTTGCACTCACAGATCTGGATTCCCTCTTCAAGTATCTGTCAGCCCAGCCTTCCTTCCTTCTCGTGAGAAACAGCAACCTCACAGCCTCTTCTCAGAAATGAGAGTGGATCATTTCTCAACTCATCATGGAAATCAGGTTTTAATTCATTTATTTTTTTAAAAGATTTTATTTATTTATTTGACAGAGAGATAGCCAGCAAGAGAGAGAACACAGCAGGGGAGTGGGAGAGGAAGAAGCAGGCTCCCAGCAGAGGAGCCCGATGTGGTACTTGATCCAGGATCGCCAGGATCACGCCCTGAGCCGAAGGCAGACGCTTAATGACTGTGCTACCCAGGTGCCCCTAAATTCATTTATTAATCGACATTTGAAGTAACCTGGCTTTTTCCGAATTTAGTGCTACATCTCTATATACTTGCCTCCTTTTTCCCCATTCCCTCTTTTTCTTACATATGTATTCATACTCATGTATTTATATATGTATGTATTATATATAATTAATATTCTATTGGTTGCATGTATCAGAACCCAACTTAAATTAACTTGGGAAAAGGAGGGAGTTAGCACAGAAGTAAAAGGACAGGAAGGCCACTGGACCTAGGGAACACCGTCAAGGTCACAAGCAGTAACAGACCAGGACTTCAGTTCACACCTGGGCTCCAGGTCATGACTGAGGTTCCAGATTGTTCTTGATCTTCCCTCACGTTACATACATCTTCCCTTCCTGGCTGCTTCCTCCTCAAGCTCCAAGAGCAGATGCAAAGACAGTAGTGTCATAGAGACTGTTCAACCTGCTCCCACGATTGCATAAGGTCAAACTCTTGTAACAAATCATTCCCCCCCACTCATAGATGAATTAGAGAAAAATAAATAAAAATGTGTGCATGTTTATGACCCTTACTGAATATTTCCAAATTATTTTCCAGAAATGACACAGAATTTATCATTTATAATGCCAATAGCAATGTATTCTAACGTCACAGAAACCTACCAGCAAGAAATGTTATCATTTAAGAGATGTTATTACATTTTTAGGTATAAACTGTTACTTTAAGAAATGGTTTTATTTGCATTTGATTATTAAAAAGGATGAACCATTTTTCCTTTGTTGTTTGTATGATTTATTAGTTGTAATTTCTTTTCTGTGAGTGGTTTGTTTATAGCTTGTTATTCCTGAGCATTTCTTATAAATTAAAATGACATCTTTATCTAGTTTTTGCATTATGCTGTTGTGTCATAGCTGATGTGAATATATTTTCATATGCTTAAGGCTTTAAAAGTTTTTTTGTTAGAGATTTATAATTTTTACATTTCCAAGTTTATCTACCTCTGCAATTTATCTTGTGATATTTATCTATATTAGTCAAATTGAGTCAAACTGAGAGCTTGTTTTGGTAAATGGATTAAATATTTTACTTGATTTTTTTTCTGTTACCCAGTTGTCCCGCTAAAGAATCTTTTCTCAGCCATCTGTTTAGAAAGTTTGCCTTATCATACATATCTATGTAAATCTACATGTATCTTACCTAAATTTATTAAACCTGGGGTCCTAGTGCCCTGATGTTGGATAGTGACTGTAGTTGACATCTGTATCCTATCACATAGACAAGTAGATGGATGAATGTATGTAAAGAAAGATGCAGGGGCGCCTGGGTAGCACAGTCGTTAAGCGTCTGCCTTCGGCTCAGGGCGTGATCCCCGCGTTATGGGATTGAGCCCCACATCAGGCTCCTCCGCTGGAAGCCTGCTTCTTCCTTTCCTACTCCCCCTGCTTGTGTTCCCTATCTGGCTCGCTGTCTCTCTGCCAAATAAATAAATAAAATCTTTAAAAAAAAAAAGAAAGATGCAAATATGTGTAAATTTTGTTCTCTTCCAGGTCTCTTACATCTACACCAGGACCTGGTCTCTGTAACACTGCTATTTTAATATTTTATAGTTTCAGGTAGGTCTCAGCCACTCCCTTGCTTATTTTCTTTTTCATAAAATTATTTATATTCTCATCCATGTGCTTTTTCTTAGGATTTTGTAATTATTCAATTGATTTTTTTAAAAAGACTGTATTTTGAAATACATTTTGAAATTTTGAAAATTCTATTTAACTTATTCTTTGGGAAAATATACAAGTACATGATATTTAGTCTTCCCATTTAGGAATATGAAATATGTTTTAATTCATTAATAAATATTGTTCATTTGTCCTAGGCTTTTGTATTATAACAATCTTGCAGATCCCTCCTATGTTTTTTTTTCTGAAACATTTTTCTATTATATTATAGTAGAAATATATTGTAATAGAATTACAGCATATTGTTTTAAATGAATGAGTCCCAATTTTGGGCTACTTTTCCCCCAATTAATGGCTGTTGATATAGGACAATGACATCGTGAATATGTTTATCTTTGCCCAACTAATTTATTCATTAATAAATAATTATAGTAATATTTTTCTTGATCCTACTGTACATTCCAGGTTTGTAATCATCTGAAAATATTGATATTTTATTTGTTTCTTTCTATCTCATATCCATTTTGTATCTTATTGCATTACTGGGAAATTCCAAAAACAATGTTAAGTGATAAAGGTGAAACTACAGCTTATTTATTTCTGACTCTTTATGGATTCCCAGTGCAATTCTGGCTTTGCTTTACCGCAGGCGTTTTCATTGAATCCTTCTTAATTAGTTGTTTAATTACTATTATTGTTTTTACTATTAATGTATGTTGAACACCTCTATTTTTTTCTACACACAGTCCCTGTACTTTCAGGACTTCAGCTTATTTCTTTCTCCTCTAAAGCATGGTCTAGCTCCTGTGGGAAGAAAGTTGCTCTGAAGCAATAAACAGTAACAAGCACAGAAAAAGGAAGGATGGATTTTCTTTGACTCTCCTGTAGGCAGCTGCAGCTTACCATGATGGCCTTGATACATTCAAGGTGAGACGTTCTTTTCACACAGGTGACGTGAGGACCATCCGCTGGAAGGACTCTTCTCATATTGTCACTGAAACTGGAGCACTTACTGGCCTCATGATCTGAGATGGTGCACCACCTCACAGTTTTCCCAGGGACAGCCAGACACAGCCCTATGGGACAGAGGCCAAAGGTGTAAGGGACCCACAGCACTCATCTTTCTCTGCTGGTAGAAGAGGAGAAAGGTAAAGGGTTGGCTGAATGGGAGAGACAAAAATTGGGTTGACTGCATGGCTTACACGAATTCTTAGCTCCCATTTCTTTGATTGTGCCTTTCCCCTTGGAGAAAAAAGCCAAAAGCATCCCCCAAAAGTCAAACACAGAATTACCATGACCCAGAAACCCCACACCTCAGTATATATCCCAAAGAATTGGAAACGTGTACTCAAATACACATACACGAATATTCATAGCAGCACTATTCACAATGGTCAAAAAAGTCAGAAACAACCCAAATGTACATCAATGGATAAATGGATAAACAAAATATGGTATATCCAAACCATGAAACATTATACTGCCTTAAAAAGAATGAAGTATTGCGATATGCTACACATTGATGAACCTCAAAAATAATATGCTAAATGAAAGAAACCAGATATAAAAGGCTACACATTATATGATTCCACGTATATGAAATACCTAGAATAGGTAAATCTATAGGGACAGAAAACAAATTGGTGGTTGCTAGGGGCTAGGGGAGAAGGGAACGGGTACTGACTGCTTAATGGGTACAGGATCTTCTTTTGGGGTGATGAAACTTTTGGAACTAGACAGAGATGGTGGTCACACAACATCATGAATATACTAAATGCCATTGAATCATACACTTTTAAATAATTGATTTGATGTTAGTGAATGTCACCTCAGGAAAAAAAAAAGATAAAAGAAACCTATGGGAAGACATCTTGAGCCTACTGATTTAGTCTTTCTTTTGACATTGGATACTCTAACCTTACATGGCACTAATTGCTGGGGCATTAAAATCAGTGCATGTTTATTTCACTGGCATTTTAAGCTATGGTAATAAGTGTAGAGAATATTATAAAGGTAAAATGCTCTTTACAAATCTGTAGTATTTGAGCCAAAAATTATTTTAAATAAAATCTAGAGGATGAAAGTTACAATAGTAGCAGCTCCTTGTTTTTGATGAAGTCCAGTATATTTGAACTACTCCAGTCTGTCTGACTCCAAAATCTATACTGCGTTTTAACTGTAAGTAGGAAATATCAAAAGAAATGGGACAGGAGATGCCAAATTACCTTAGGCAGAATCCCATACGAAAGACAGAATGACAAATGGAACCCCTCAACCCTATCTGAAAAAGCCTTCCATAGTAGCAGCCCAGGGAAGGGAGAGCAAGCTAGGGAATGGAACACTAGAGGCCATGTGCCCTTGTGCAGAATAAAAACGTTTGGAGTATTAGCTTACATTTGTATTTTGAGCCTTTCAAAGCATGTTTACTCTGCTTGCTAATATTGATTGCGAAAACATTTGTGCTTAAAGCCGGGAATGAACACGAGAGACTACGGACTCTGGGAAACAAACTGAAGGTTTCAGAGGGGAGGGAGTGGGGGGGTGGGCTAGCCAGGTGATGGGTATTAAGGAGGGCATGTATTGCATGGAGCACTGGGTGTTATACACAAACAATGAATCATGGAACACTACATCAAAAACTAAGGAGGTACTGTATGGTGACTAACATCATAATAAAAAAAAATTGTGCTTAGAAATAACTGGTAACAGTAGAAACAATACAACTCTATAGATGAAAACAGCTTTGTAAGCAGGTTAAATTATACAAAGAGCTACTGTATCCAACTACAGGTTTTTTTTCAAAGGCATGCACTTTTGGGGAAAGCCTTTTTGAAAGTCTATATTTTCAGTCACCACAGTGCTTATGTTCAAATGATTAAAACTAATTTCTGCACTTCTAATATCTCTTTTTTTTTTTAAAGATTTTATTTATATTTATGTGACAGAGAGACAGCCAACGAGAGAGGGAACACAGCAGGGGGAGTGGGAGAGGAAGAAGCAGGCTCATAGCGGAGGAGCCCGATGTGGGACTCGATCCCGGCACGCCGGGATCACGCCCTGAGCGGAAGGCAGACGCTTTAACGACTGCGCTACCCACGCGCCCCTCTAATATCTCTTTTAAATGAGAGTATAAAACAAGGTGAATGAATTTGTATTGTAAGGGGAAAAGTGGAAGTCTAGTCAGAAACACAGGATTAAAACACAGAACTAAACAAAAGCAAAAAATAAAAATACAAAACAAAACAAAAAACCGTACGCAGAATGGACTTCTCCTTCTGCCTCTGAAAGAGTAACTGATATGGGACTTGCCCTAGTACCTTAAACAACTAAAAAAAAATGTGGAAAAAAACATATGAAAAAAAAAGTTTTAAAATAGTGGACAATGGGCAAAATAAAGCCAGAGTAGCAATACTTATATGGGACAAAACAGACTTTAAAACAAAGCTGTAACAAGAGACAAAAAGGACTATATAATAATAATGGGGACAATCCAAAAGAGGATATAACAATTAGAAATATTTATGTACCCAACACAGAAGCACCCAGATACATAGAACTGTTAATAAAAACATAAAGGAATGAATAGGTAATACAATGATAGTAGGGGACTTTAACACCCCACTACATTGATGGACAGATTATCTAAACAGAACATCAACAAGTAAACAGTGGTTTGAAGGACACACTAAACCAGATGGACTTAACAGATATATTCAGAACATTCCAACCTAAAACAGAAGAATACCCATTCTTTTCAAGTGCATATGGAACATTCTCCAGAAGAGATCACATATTAGCCCATAAAAAACAAAGCAAAACAAAACAAAATTTAACAAATTCAAGCAGATTGAAGTCATACCATGTGCCTTTTCTGACCACAATGCTATGAAACTAGAAATCAACCACAAGAAAAAATCTGAAAAGACCACAAATACATAAGGTTAAACAACATACTACTAAACCATGAATGGGTCAACCAGGAAACAAAAGAAGAAGTCAAAAAATACATGGAAACAAATGGAAATGGAAACACAACAGTCCAAAACCTCTGGGATGCAGCAGAGATGGTTATGAGAGGGAAGTGGATATATTGCTATACAGGCCTACCGCAAGAAAGAAAAAAAATCTCAAAAAAACAACCTAACCTTACACCTAAAGGAGCTAGAAAGAGAACAACAAACAGAACCAAAAACCAGCGGAAGGAAGGAAATAACAAAGATTAGAGCAGAAATAAATCATATAGAAACTAAAAACAAAACAAAACAATAGAACAGATTAATGAAATCAGGAGCTCGTTCTTTGGAAAAATATTTTAAAAATCATAAAGCCAGACTTTTGAAAAAAAGAGAAAGGACTCAAACAAATAAAATCACAGATGAGAGAGAAAAATAACAATGAACGCCACAGAAATATAAACAATCATAAGAGAATATTATGAAAAACTATACATCAACAAATTGGACAGCCTAGAAGAAATGGATAAATTCCTAGAAACATAACTACCAAGCTGAAACAGGAGGAAATAGAAAATTTGAACAGATTGATAACCACCAAAGAAATTGAATCCAGATCAAAAAACTCCCAAAAAGTCCAGGACCAGCTGGCTTCACAGGTGACTTCTACCAAATAATTAAAAAAGAGATACTACCTATTCTTCTGAAACTATTCTGAAAAATAGAAAATAGAAAAATAGAAAAGGAAGGAAAGCTTCCAAAGTCATTCTATGAGGCCAGGATTACCCTGATACCAAAACCAGATAGACACCACAGACAAAAAAAAGAGAACTGCAGCCCAGTATTCCTAATGAACATAGATGCAGAAGTTCTCAATAAAATACTAGCAAAATGAATTCAACAATACATTTTAAAAAATAATTCACCACGATCAAGTGGGATTTATTCCTGGGTTTCAAAGGTGGTTCAATATTTGCAAATCAATCTACATGAGATGATACATCGCATCAACAAGAGAAAGGATAAAAACTATGTGATCATTTCAATAGATGCAGAAAAAGGATTTGACAAGATACAACATCCATTCATGATTAAAAAATCAAAAACAAAAACAAAAAAACCCTCAACAGGACACCTGGGTGGCTCAGTCGGTTAAGTGTCTGCCTTTGGCTCAGGTCATGATCCCAGGGTCCTGGGATCAAGTCCCACATTGGGCTCCTTGCTCAGCGGGGAGCCTGCCTCCCCCTCTGCCGGCTGCTCCCCCCTGCTTGTGTTCTCTCTCTCTCTCTCTCCGAAAAATAAATAAATAAGAATCTTTAAAAAAAATCAATAAAGTAGGTTTAGAGGGAATATGCCTCAATATAATAAAGGCCATTTATGAAAAACCCACAGCTAACATCATCCCTAATAGGGAAAAACAACTTTTCCACTAAGGTCACGAAACAAGACCAGGATGTCCACTCTCAAAACTTTTATTCAACATAGTACTGGAAGTCCTAGCCACAATAATCAGACAACAAAAAGAAATAAAAGGAATCCAAATTGGTAAGGAGGAAGTAAACTTTCACTATTTGCAGATGGCATGATACTACATATAGAAAACCCTAAAGCTTCCACCAAAAAACTGTTAGAACTGATAAACAAATTGAGTAAAGTCACAGTATATAAATCAATGTACAGAAATCTGTTCCATTTCTATACACCAATAATGAAGCAGCAGAAAGAGAAATTAAAAGACAATTCTATTTACAATTGCACCCAAAATAATAAGATACCTAAGGATAGACCTGACTAAAGAGGTGAAAGCCCTGTACTCTGAAAACTATAAAACACTGATGAGAGAAATTGAAGATGACGCAAAGAAACGGAAAGACATTCCATGCTCACAGACTGGAAGAACAAATATTGTTAAAATGTCTGCACTGCCTGAAGTAATCTACACATTTAATGCAATCCCTATCAAATTACCAAAAGCATTTTTCACAGAACTAGAACAAACAATCCTAAAATTTGTACGAAACCACAAGAGCCACTAGCCAAAGCAATCTTGAGAAAGAAAAGCAGAGCTGGAGGTATCACAACTCTGGACTTCAAACTATATTACAAAGTTGCGGTAATCAAAATAGTATAGTATTGGTACAAAAATAGACACATAGATCAATGGAACAGAATAGAAAGCCTAGAAATAAACCCATAATTGTATGGTTAATTAATCTTCGGAAAAGACAAAAAACAGTCTCTTCAACACATGGGTTTGGGAAAACTGAACAGCTACATACAGAAGAATGAACTGGACCACTTTCTTTCACCAAACACAAACATAAATTCAAAATGGATTAAAGACCTAAACGTGAGACCTGAAACCATAAAAATCCTAGAAGAGAACACAAGCAGTAACTACTTTGACATCAACCATAGCAACATCTTTCTAGATATGTCTTCTGAGGCAAGGGAAACAAAAGCAAAAATAACTACTGAGACTACATCAAAATAAAGAGCTTCTGCACAGAAAAGGAAACAATCAACAAGACTAAAAGGTAACCTACAGAATGGGAGAAAATATTTGCAAATGACATATCTGATAAAGTGTTAGTATCCAAAATATATAACGAACTTATACAACTCTACACCCCAAAACCAAATAATTCAATTTAAAAAAGGGCAGAAGACATGAACAGACATTTCTCCAAAGAAGACATCCAGATGGCCAATAAACACATGAAAAGATGCTCAACATCACTCATCAGCAGAGAAATGCAAATCAAAACTACAAAGAGATATCACTTCACACATGTCAGAATGGCTAAAATTAACAACACAAGAAACAACAGTTATTGGCAGGGATGTGAAGTAAAAGGGACACTTGTGCACTGTTGGTGGGAATGCAAACTGCTGCAGTCACTGTGGAAAACAGTATGGAGTTTCCCGAAAAAATTAAAAATAGAACTATCCTACAATCCAGCAATCACACTACTGGGTATCTACCCAAACAATACAAGAACACTAATTCAAAAGGATACATGCACCCCTATATTTATTTTATTTTTTAAATAATTTTTATTTTGGGGGCGCCTGGGTGGCACAGCGGTTAAGTGTCTGCCTTCGGCTCAGGGCGTGATCCCGGCGTTCTGGGATCGAGCCCCACATCAGGCTCCTCCGTTGTGAGCCTGCTTCTTCCTCTCCCACTCCCCCTGCTTGTGTTCCCTCTCTCACTGGCTGTCTCTATCTCTGTTGAATAAATAAAAATAAAATCTTTTAAAAAAATAATTTTTATTTTGTTACATTAGTCACCATACAGTACATCCCCAGTTCTTGATGCAATGTTCCATGATTCATTACTTGCATATAACACCCAGTACACCATGCAACATGTGCCCCCCTTAATACCCATCACCAGCCTGTCCAAATCCCCCACCCCCCTCCCCTCTGAAGCCCTCAGTTTGTTTCCCAAAGTCCACAGTCTCTCATGGTTCATTCCCCCTTCTCTTTACCCCCCCTTCATTCTTCCCTTCCTTCTCCTACTGATCTTCCTATTTTTTATGTTCCATAAATGAGTGAAACCATATGATAAATAATCTCCTCCAGTCCCGTCTATGTTGCTGCAAATATTGGGTAATCATTCTTTCTGATGGCTGAGTAATATTCCATTGTATATATGGACCACATCTTCTTAATCCAGTCATCTATTGAAGGGCATCTTGGCTCCTTCCACAATTTAGCTATTGTGGACAATGCTGCTATGAACATTGAGGTGCATCTGGCCCTTCTCTTCACTACATCTGTATCTTTGGGGTAAATACCCAGTAGTGCAATGGCTGGATCATAGGGTAGCTCAATTTTTAACTTTTTAAGGGACCCCCACACTGTTTTCCAAAGTGGCTGTACCAACTTACATTCCCACCAACTAAGTAAGAGGGATCCCCTTTCTCCACATCCTCTCCAACATTTGTTGTTTCCTGCCATGTCAATTTTTGCCATTCTAACTGGTGTAAGGTGGTATCTCAAGGTGGTTTTGATTTGAATTTCCCTGATGGCTAATGATTTTGAACATTTTTTCATGTGTCTGTTAGCCATTTCTGTGTCTTCATTGGAAAAGTGTCTGTTATATCTTCTGCCCATTTTTTGATTTGATTGTTTGTTTCTTGTGTATTGAGTTTGAGAAGTTCTTTGTAGATCTTGGATACAAGTCTTTTATCTGTAGTGTCATTTGCAAATATCTTCTCCCATTCTGTGGGCTGCCTCTTAATTTTCTTGACTGTTTCCTTGGCTGTGCAGAAGCTTTTGATCTTGATGAAGTCCCACAAGTTCATTTTTTCTTTTGTTTCTCTTGCCTTTGGGGATGTGTCATGAAAAAGTTGCTGTGGCCGATGTCAAAGAGGTTGCAGCCTATGTTCTCCTCTAGGATTTTGATGGATTCCTGTCTCACATCGAGGTCTTTCATCCATTTGGAGTTTATCTTTGTGCAGGCAAAGACCCCATCAAAAAGGAGAATTACAGACCGATTTCCCTGATGAATATGGACGCCAAAATTCTCAACAAGATCCTAGCTAATAGGATTCAACTGTACATTAAAAGGATTATCCATCATGACCAAGTGGGATTCATCCCTAGGATGCAAGGGTGGTTCAACATTTGCAAATCGATCAGTGTGATAGATCATATCAACAAGAAAAGAGTCAAGAACCATATGACCCTCTCAATTGATGCAGAAAAAGCATTTGACAAAATACAGCATCCTTT
Organism: Ursus arctos; assembly: GCF_023065955.2. Taxonomy (NCBI): domain Eukaryota; kingdom Metazoa; phylum Chordata; class Mammalia; order Carnivora; family Ursidae; genus Ursus; species Ursus arctos. Next base: position 28,210,831 of record NW_026622875.1, read on the forward strand.
CCTGATTAAAACCCTTCAGAGTGTAGGGAGAGAGGGTACATTCCTCAGTTTCATAAAAACCATCTATGAAAAGCCTACAGCAAATATCATTCTCAATGGGGAAAAGCTGAAAGCCTTTCCCTTAAGATCAGGAACACGACAAGGATGCCCACTCTCACCATTATTATTCAACACAGTACTAGAAGTCCTTGCAACAGCAATCAGACAACAAAAAGGGATAAAAGGTATCCAAATCGGCAAAGAAGAAGTCAAACTGTCTCTCTTCGCAGATGACAAGCTACTCTACATAGAAAACCCAAAAGACTCCACCTCCAAACTCCTAGAACTTGTAGAACAATTCAGTAATGTGGCGGGATACAAAATCAATGCTCAGAAATCAGTTGCATTTCTATACATGAACAATGAGACTGAAGAAAGAGAAATTAGGGAATCCATTCCATTTACAATAGCACCAAAAATCATACATTATCTCGGAATTAACCAGAGACATAAATTTTCTATATTCTAGAAACTACAAATCACTCTTGAAAGACTTTGAAGAAGACACAAAAAGATGGAAAAATATTCCATGCTCATGGATCAGAAGAATAAACATAGTTAAAATGTCTATGCTACCCAGAGTAATCTACACTTTCAATGCCATCCCGATCAAAATACCAATGACATTTTTCAAAGAACTGGAACAAACAGCCCTTAAATTTGTGTGGAACCAGAAAAGACCCCGAATCTCCAAGGAATTGTTGAAAAGGAAAAACAAAGCTGGGGACATCACATTGCCGGACTTCAAGCTATACTACAAAGCTGTGATCACAAAGACAGCAGGGTACTGGCACAAAAACAGACACATAGACCAATGGAACAGAATAGAGAACCCAGAAATGGACCCTTGGCTCTTTGGGCAACTAATCTTTGACAAAGCAGGAAAAACCATCCAGTGGAAAAAAGACAAGTGTCTTCAATAAATGGTGCTGGGAAAATTGGACAGCTACATGCAAAAGAATGAAACTTGACCACTCTCTCACACCATACACAGAGATAAACTCCAAATGGATGAAAGACCTCGATGTGAGACAGGAATCCATCAAAATCCTAGAGGAGAACATAGGCTGCAACCTCTTTGACATCGGCCACAGCAACTTTTTCATGACACATCTCCAAAGGCAAGAGAAACAAAAGAAAAAATGAACTTGTGGGACTTCATCAAGATCAAAAGCTTCTGCACAGCCAAGGAAACAGTCAAGAAAATTAAGAGGCAGCCCACAGAATGGGAGAAGATATTTGCAAATGACACTACAGATAAAAGACTTGTATCCAAGATCTACAAAGAACTTCTCAAACTCAATACACAAGAAACAAACAATCAAATCAAAAAATGGGCAGAAGATATAACAGACACTTTTCCAATGAAGACACAGAAATGGCTAACAGACACATGAAAAAATGTTCAAAATCATTAGCCATCAGGGAAATTCAAATCAAAACCACCTTGAGATACCACCTTACACCAGTTAGAATGGCAAAAATTGACATGGCAGGAAACAACAAATGTTGGAGAGGATGTGGAGAAAGGGGATCCCTCTTACTTAGTTGGTGGGAATGTAAGTTGGTACAGCCACTTTGGAAAACAGTGTGGGGGTCCCTTAAAAAGTTAAAAATTGAGCTACCCTATGATCCAGCCATTGCACTACTGGGTATTTACCCCAAAGATACAGATGTAGTGAAGAGAAGGGCCAGATGCACCTCAATGTTCATAGCAGCATTGTCCACAATAGCTAAATTGTGGAAGGAGCCAAGATGCCCTTCAATAGATGACTGGATTAAGAAGATGTGGTCCATATATACAATGGAATATTACTCAGCCATCAGAAAGAACGATTACCCAACATTTGCAGCAACATGGATGAGGCTGGAGGAGATTATGCTAAGTGAAATAAGTCAAGCAGAGAAAGACAATTATCATGTGGTTTCACTCATTTATGGAACATAAAAAATAGGAAGATCAGTAGGAGAAGGAAGGGAAGAATGAAGGGGGGGTAAAGAGAAGGGGGAATGAACCATGAGAGACTGTGGACTCTGGGAAACAAACTGAGGGCTTCAGAGGGGAGGGGGTGGGGGATTGGGATAGGCCAGTGATGGGTATTAAGGAGGGCACATATTGCATGGTGTACTGGGTGTTATATGCAAGTAATGAATCATGGAACATTGCATCAAGAACTGGGGATGTACTGTATGGTAACTAATATAACAAAATAAATATATTAAAAAAAAAAAAAGCAGGAAGGCCAGAAGTGGGAGCTCTCACACCCTACCACTCATTGTCAATTGCAAACCCCAACAGAAAGAGATGCACCCTGCATTGCTAACAGGAAGAAGCCTATTCTTTACTTCCTCAGCAGGAGGAAGAGATTTCCTCTTTGCCAGGCAAAGGCCCAGTCAATGAGAGACTGTCACAACTCAGCCAATGAAAACCACTTCACGTAAAATTCCCAGTTCACTCTAATGGACTTTTTGTTTATAATAGCCCCTCCCAACTCCCCCCTTTCTCTCATTCTCTCTTAAAAAAAAAAAAAACATTTACTGTCTCTTGTTCTCTAGTCTTGCCTATGGTTGTGCTATAGCTTACATGCCCTGAAATATGATTTTCTGCTATTCCCAAAAAGATCCATTTTTGCTGGTAAAGTAACTGACAGCGTTTTTTTTAGGTTAACACTTCTCGAAATGATCTATAAATTAAATGCAATCTCAACAATATTTCAAGACTCAGTTTGCTTCCTATAGAATTGATAAGCCAATTTAAAAATGTATATGCATACATAAAGTATCTAAATGGCCAAACCAACCCTGAAGTAGTGCCATAGAGTTGGACGGCTTATTCTACCTGATTTCTAGACTTATTATAAAGCTACCATAATCAAGAGAGTGTGATATTGGCACAGGAAGAAACATACAGCTTAATAGAACAGAAGAGAGAGTCTAGAAAGTAACCCGCATTTATAGAGTCAGTAGATTTTTAACAAAGCTGCTAAGCTAATTCAGTGGAGAAAGAATATCTTTTTCAAAAACAAGTCCTGGAATAACTGGATATTCATGTGAGAAAAATGAATCTCAACCTTTACTTCAACCATACAAAAAAACTATAAATGTATCATAGACCAAAACAGAGCTATAAAACTATAAGCTAAAAACTAAAGCTATAAAACTTCTAAACAAAGGAAAATATTGCGACTTTAGGTTAGCCAATTATATTCTTAGAGAGGACACAGAACATAATAACCAAAACATAAAAATTTGATAAGTGAACTTGGTCAAACTGCAAAACATTTGCTCTTCATAAGATATTAAGAAAATGAAAAGAAGCTAAGCCACAAACTTGGATAAAATAATTAGAATACATCTATGTAATCAAGGACTTGTATCCAGCATATATAAAGATATGTAAAGGGCTTTTTAACTCAATAATAAGTCAAGAAGCCAAATTTAAAAACGGAACAAGATTTGAACATATAATTCATAAAAGAAGATATACCCGCGGCCAGTAAGAACATAGAAAGATGCTCAACATATTGTTCACCAACAAAATGCAAAGTAAAACCGCAGTGACATACCACAACAGAAATGGTTAATGTGAAAAGACTGACAACACCAAGTGCTGGTGGGCTGCAGAGGAACTGAAATTCTCCTACATTGCTGGCAAGAATGTAAAATGGTGCAACTACTCAAAAAAGTTTGGCATTTTCTTAACTAGTTAAATATGACCCAGAAATTTTACTCCTAGAAATTCGCCTGAAAGAAATGAAAACCTGTGTCTCCCCAAAGACTTGTACACTAATGTTCATAAGCAGCCTTATTCATAATATCCCCAAACTGGAGACAAGTTAAAAGTCCATCGACAAGTGAAGAGGTAAACAAACTGTGGTAAAGCCATACAATGAAATATGACTAATCAACAAAAAGAAATGAACTTTGATACAGGCAACAATGTGGATGAATTGCTAAACAATTGTGCTGAGTGAAGCCGGATACAACAGACTATGCACTGGACGATTCCATTTATGTGAAATGGCAAAACTTACCTATAATGGCCGAGAGTGGGAATGACGAGGAAGAGGACGGTTTAAGAGTGATAGAAATGTTCTATACCTTGATTGTGGTGGTAGTTACATGGGTAGGCGTAGTTGCCAAAATTCATTACGTGTATACTTAAACTGAGTGCATTTTATTATATGTAAATTATACTTCAGTAAAAATTATTTTTAAAAAGAAAGAGAAAGAGAGATGGCAAGCCAGCTAGCCTAGGTCAATTCAATAACACTCCATGCCAGTCATGTGACAATTTCAAGAAAGGACAATCAGAGCCCACTGTGGATATTTCGGATTGATCCTGGGAGGGAATAGCTGCTGGTGGCCACATGCTCACTGTGGAGAAATCGCTTAAGCTCCAGAGAGGCTGAGGTAGGAGGTGGAAGCCAAAGTGGACATACAGGCTGTTCTGAACCTTTGATTCTTGGCTCTTGCAAGGTCTTCTAATAACAACCCCCCCTCTTCTGATATTTTTAATTTTAAACTATTTTGGTTGCCTTTCTGCATTTGCCATCAGAAGAGCTTTTGTCAGAAGAGAACACTGAGCTTTGAAGAAAGCACATCCTAGACTCCAGCCTGATCCATATCTAGTGCCCAATGGGAAGGACTGTGGGGGGCGGGTGTAGGCAGCTCTTGCCTCTGGTTTGTAAATATAGAGCCGGTTGGGAAATGAGCTTTCAGTCAGCGCCCGACATTGCCAGGAGAGGAGACAGAGGAAGAAAAAACAACACACGTCCTATCCAGGAGGAATTGGGGAGCAACCAGGGGGCTTCACTCTGGATTTCTTGGTGGCTGTAGGTGGAACATGGCTGTACACTACCTTTCCAGCCTTCCCCAGCCCCAGCAGAGCTCGCTGTGTGGCTCCATGTGGCAGTAGTAGGCCAAGGAGGGCCCGCCATGGCCCTCCTTGCCTTTCCTGCCTTGTCCTCCCTCTGCTATCCCCAGGTTAGCCCTCTCCTCAAGTAAGACACCTTACTGCTCCAGAAGTTACTTAAGACAGCCTGAGGCCAGGCAGAACCAGGGCTAGAAAGAACCAACAGTTGTTGAGCCATTGGGGGAGGGGGGGTCACATGTATGAGCTCATTAATGGTGTACCATTACCTACCTTCCTTATAGTCAAGATAGGCCCAGAGCCCTGGGCTCCCTCTGTCCAACACAGGAAGGGATTTTTACCAGTAATACTCACCTGGGCCTAGAGCTCTGTCCTTGGGTACATTACCTCATTCCACTTTTGCAGTGTTGATTGTGAAAAAGCAATTCCTACTGAACTAATGAGGAAACCAGTTCAGAGAGGTCTAGGGATGGCCCAGAGTCACACAGAACTGAGTGGCAGGTGGATCCTACTGTACAATGATTGCTTTTCCCATACACTTCTCTACCTCCTTGTTGTGTGATAAGGATGGGTGATGTTGTAGAGTTCAAAGCAGGAAAAACCCTTCTGGTTAGATACCTGACAGGTCAAGCATACCTGACATTGAGCCCCTCTCCCACTTAATGATAACACAGAGCCATGAGCCCTGGGGAAAACCCCTTCTCTCCTCTGATCCCGTTTCCTTGGCTGTGAACGGGATCAACAGCTCCCAGGCCAGGTGTCATAAATCTTTTCAGTAATGGGCAAGTGGGTAAGTATTTTAGGCTTTGTGGGCTATAAGGTCTCTGTAGCAATTACTAAATTCTGTCCTTGAAGCTGGAAAGCAACCACAGACTACTTATCTGAACGAGCATGATTGTGTTCCAACAAAATTTTGTTTAGAGACACTGAAATTTTAAATTCCTCTAATTTTTCATGTGTCAAAACTATCGTTGTTTCTTATCTGTTTTCAATCATTTAAAGACGTGAAAACCTTAGCTCATCCAGGTGTACAACATCAGGCCGCAAGCTGGATTTGGCCCCCTGCCCTAGGCTACGAACGTTTGTCAGATGCCTGCATGCACCACGGCAGAAGCACTTTGGGACCACCAGGCTCTGGGCTGCTTCTGGACCCCTTAGACCCAGGCTGTGCAGAGCCCCTCTACGACTGACCCTGGGCTGGCGCCCAGTCTGGGTCTTGGAGAGCAAGACCCCCGCCCGGCTCCCCGTGCGCACTCACCCAGGGTCCCTGCACATAGCAGGGCGCAGATGCCGAGCCTCATCGTCCTCTGCGGGTACGCGACACCGACTCGCGGCTCCCCGCGCCTAGGCAGGCTTTACTTGCCCGGGTGGGTGTTGCGGGGGTGGCGTGGGGGGCGGATCCGCCTCCTCCGAAAGGTTAGCCTTTTGGGCAGATCACCCTTGCCACACCCCCAACCCCTCCCTGGGGCCACAGGGTTGGAGGGCGGCAAGCTGCGAGCCACTGTCCCGCCGACCTGCGGCCAGCGGGTCGGCCCAGCTTCCGGAGCTGCGAGCGGGCTAGCGGTCAGCCCGCCCGAGGTGCGAGCGGAAGCAACCTCGGAGTCCGCTGGACTGACGCCCTTCTCACGGAGAGAAACAGGCTGGAGGCAAGTGATCCGCCCGGCTCCCAGGAGAGTTCCCTAACCCCTGGGCCTTCATCTACCCAAGCAGCTCTTCGGTGTTTGGCAAACACAGACTCCAGAGGAATGGGAGGCAGTCCACAGGATGAAACCTAGGGACTCTTCCCCAGGAAAGCATGTGCACACCTACACACAACGTTTTGAACACAATTTTTAGGGATCCTCAGACTCTTCTCTGAAAGCATCTCCGCTGCGCATTCCAGGTCCCTCCCAGAAGCACCCCCCCCCCCCCCCCCCCCCCCGTCTCGCCCGCGTCCAAAAGACACGGTTCCCTCAACCCTTTGCAGAAGACTAAGGTCAGGTGAAACGCTGAATCCCAGAGGGCTGCTTCTGCTTGGTCCTGCAGCCTGCAGCCCAGTCCTCCTGAAGTCTGTGAGCTCCACGTGGGGAAAAATTAGGTGAAGTTTTAATGACTTTTGTTGAAGTGTATTAAATATACTTAAAACTTCACACATGTACACTTAGGTGTACAGCTTGATGAATTATCACCAGGTGAACACAGCCGTATAACCAGCACCCACATCACGGAACAGAACATTAACAGAGCCGGAATGGCCCCCTGGTGCCTTCTTCCAGTTGCTTCCCATCTCCCCCACAAAGATACCTATTATCTCGACTCCTAACAACATAGACAAATTCTGATTTTTTAACATTATAGAGATGGAATCATACAATATATACAATTTTGTGTGTCTCTTTTTTCACTCAAGGTTGTATTTGTAAGATTCCTCTATGTTGTTGTGTATCCCTGTCTTTCATGTGTTCTCAGTGTTGCATATCATTCCATACTTTATTTATCTTTCCTGTTGGTGACAGTTTCTACTTTGGGCTCTTATAAAGAGCCAATGAGTGCTGCTATGAACATTCTAGCACATGCATTTAGTACATGTAGGTATGCATTTCAGCAAGGTATTTCCTGGGAAGAGTAATCGGTTGGTCATAAAGTAGAAGTATGTCTAATGCGTACTACCAAACGGTTTTCCAAAGTGGTTGACCCAGTTTATACACCCAACTTAAGAGTGTGAGAGTTTGGTTGCTCCATATTTTGACTGTTTTGGTGGGAGTGTTACTGGTTTTGCACCGTAATTTTGAGTTTCTTTGATGACTAATGAGGTTGAGCGTCATTTTATATGCATATTGGCTATTTGGGCGCCGTCTTGTATAAAGTATTGGCTCAAGTCTCTTGCACTAAATACATTTTAAGTACACTTTCGTTGACTTAAGTTTGGGGACTGGCAATACGATTATTCAAACTACACACCAAGGCTCGTCTAATAAAGCATCCACGTAATTGGGGCTTAAGAACGTAAGACTGTGCTATATTATTTTAACCCATCATAACTCTTTATTCTGCATCCTCCGCTTGTGTGCAAAGGATGAATCTTTGCTAAGTAAATATTGTTGTTTGTTTCAGCCCTAATGAAGATTGTGACAAATTCTTCCCTCTGGCAGAGACTAACCCTGCCTTCCACTGAGGCCAGAGACAGTCCTGAAGGAGTTAGAAGAGATTGTAAATCACAGAATTCACAAGGTCAAGGGCATGAGACCATGATATACAAACCCGGGCTCTTGTCTTTCTGTAGAACACATGCACATGGGTGCACGTGCACACGCACACACGCACCTCAAACAGCTTATCCTCTTCCTTCTGTACCTTACAGACATCACCATCCTTTGACAACCTGATGGGAGATTGTCCTCATTCCTCTCCCCTTCACACTGCCTCTAGCCAACCGAGTTTTCAATTTAAGGCACGTACACTGTCCCTCTCTATGTGCTGGATGACTAGGGACAGGGTGGAGTGGGGAAAGGACCTCTCACATCTGGTGACCCTCTGGGCTTCGGAGCAAAGACCAGCTGGAGCCCACTGAGAAAAGCATATGAGCCTCAGTTACACAGGGTCTACGCTTTGCAGAGAGGTAGTCAGTGTCCCTGCTGACCACAGCCCATCTGCTCTTGAGCTGGAAATAGCTACATTTTTCTGGTCAGAGATTAAAGCAATCTCTAGACCAGTGATCCCAGCTGAAGAGCATCCCAAAGAAAACAATGAACAAGTTCTCACTTTGGTGAGACGCTCATCAGGATGTCCCTGGCATGGGATTTGTCCCAGAGATAAGAGGGAAACCCTTACTCTGGACCTGCTGTGATGACGACATACAAAACCTGAAAGCTCCCTGCTTCATCCACCCCATGCTGAAGACACTAGAGGGCAGAGATTCCAAGACAGATTCCAGCTACTTCTACTTGGAGCCAAGGAGTCCTTGGAGCTTCAGAATTTCTGAAAATGAGAATAGGAGTCCCTTCTTTTGTCTAAGCTAGAGGAAAAGGAATTTAAATAGTTTTAATGAAAACCTTTTATTGAGACTAAACCTACACTTTTATTGAGATTAAACCTCACTTATGATTTGTACACTTATGATTTGATTAAACCTACACTTTTATTGAGATTAAACCTACACATAGATAGTGTACAAATCATAAGTGAGCAGCCTATTGATTGGCACAACATGAGTACAGCCCATGTGGCCAGGATTCAGATGGAGAGCGAGCGTATTACCAGTACCCTACAAACCTTTCCCTCCTCTGCCTTATAGTCACCAATGACCAAAGGTAATTGTTATTCTGACTTTGAACACTATTGATGAGCTGCACCTGCTTTGGTGTTTTATAGAAATGGAATCATACAGTAAGCACTGTTTACTGTCTAGCTTCTCTGAACATAAGAGTTGTGAGCATCGACTCTGCTGTTTCACATACATTCTGAGGCAGACATATTGCAGGTTTGGCTCCATACCACTGCAATAAGCATCACGGTGAAGAGATTCAAGTGAATTTTTGGTTTCCCAGAGCATATAAAAGTTATGTTCACAGTATTCTGTAGTCTATGAAGCATGCAATGGCACCATGTCTATCAAAATGTACATACTTTAATTAAAAATACTTAATTGCTAAAAAAATGCTCTCTGTCATCTGCGCTTCAGTGAGTCATAATCGCTGATCCCAGACGACTTTCATAAATATGATAATAATGAACAAGTTTGAAATATTGTGGGAATTACCAAACGAGATACAGAGACACATTGCAAGCAAATGTTGTTGGAAAAAAAATGGCATCTGCTGACTTGTTTGACGTGAGGTTACCACAAACCTTCCGTTTGCAAAATATGACACAAAGTCTCTGTGAAACACTATAAAGCAAAGTGCAATAAAATGAGGCATGGCTTTATTATAATTCTCATTGCTCTGTGGTATTCCAATGGTGAACATATCATTGAGTATTGATGGAAATTTTTTTTTCAATTTAAGGCTATTATGAAGTAATACTGCTGTAAAAAATCTTGTATATGTCTGTTGGTGAACATGTGTATGCATTTCTGTTGATATAAAAGCAGGGTGCAATTGCTGGATTACAGGGTACACCTGTATTCTGCTTTAATAACTGCCAGTTTTTTAACGTGGTTGTACAATTTCCACTCTCTTTCTACGTCCAACAGTGTATGAAAATTCCAGTTGCCCTGTATCCTTGTTAATACTCAGTTTGGGATGAAGTGTAAATTTATAAATTTAAATCTTATTTAAATGTTAGCTATTCTGGAGTCATTATAGTTTTACTATTGATCAAGTTCATTATAGTTTTACTATTAATTGCCCTGAAATAATAAAGCTGAATACTGTTTCATGTTTATTGGCAAATTAGGTAACCTTTTCTGTGATGTGCCCATTTTTCTATTGGATTGTTTGCTTACATTTTTATTGAGTTGTAGGAGTTTTTTAAATATATTATAGCTATGAGAACTTTGTTGGATGTATTTCAAATACTTTCTCCCATTTTGTGGCTTACCTATCATTGTTTTAATGGTGTCTTTTGGTAAACAGAAATTTTAAATATTGCCTGTACCAAGTTCAAGAAAACGTTGTTTCCTTCTGAAAGCTTCATAGATTTTACCCTCACATTTAGATCTAGAATCCACCTGGAAATGATTTTTTAAAAATAAATAGACATTTATTTTCCAGTCAGGTTAAAGAGAAATTAGGTTAAAAGAAGCAGACTACTTCTCTTAGTGTGACTTTTTCCTCCCAAAATATTCACTCATTAGGTCTCCTCAAATTTTGTTTATTTTTTTAAAAGATTTTATTTATTTGTAGGGGAGAGAGAACACAAGCAGAGGGAGCTGCAGGCAAAGGGAGAAGGAGGCTCCCCAATGAGCAAGGCACTGGATGCAGGACTTGATCCCAGGGCCCTGGGATCATGACCTGAGCCAAAGGCAGATGCTTAACCAACTGAGCCACCCAGGCACTGAGGTCTCCTTGAATTTAACAAATGATTTATAAGCCCTTTAATTTGTGCTGTATAACTATAGTTATAAACTGAATAACTTGGTGAGCTAGCATAATGTCATAGAAGACAAAGCTAAGCCACGTGGCCTAGATTTTTTTGGAATTGATGTTTCTGAATGGTGTGAGATAGGAGCCCATATTCATTTTTTCTCCCATGCATATGTCCAATGGACCCAGCACCATTACTGGAAAGATGATTCTTTCTTCACTGTACTTTAGTATAAACTTTGTTAAAAATCAGGCAATTGTATATGTGTTTCAGGACTCTCCATTCTGTTCTGTTCCGTATAGCAATCCTTCCATTTATACCTCACTGTCTCAATTTCTACAGCTTTATTGTAAGTCTCGATATCTCATAACGTAAGTCCTTGGTTTTTTTCTTCTTCAAGATGGACTTGGATTTGTTTGTTGTTACTGTTTTGGCTTTTGCAGTCCCATGTAAATTTTAGAATTGACATGTCGATTTCCAGAAAAAAAATACCTGCAGATACTTGATTGGAACTATACAAAAATATAGATTTTGGAGGGATTTGATAGCTCCACAATATTAACCCTTGGAATTCATGAATATGGCATATCCCTGCAATTATTTAAGCCTTCTTTACTAGCTCTTCTCTTGATAATATTTTGTAGTGTTCAGTTTAGAGTCCTTGAACATCCTGACTAGATTTGTTCCTAGAAAGCAACTGGGTTTTGGTGCTATTAAAAATAGGGTCATGATTTTAGTTCATTTCCCATTTGCTTGTTGCTGGTATACGAAAAAACAATTGGTTTTTGTATATCGACCTTGAATCCAATGACCTTAATAAATTATGTTGTTAACGATAAGTTCTTTTGGATTTTCTGTGTAAATCCTTGTGCCTTTGTAAATAATGTTTTTGTTTCTTCTTTTTCAATTCTTATAATTTTATTTCTTTTTCTTGATTTACTGCACTGACTAGAACTTCCAGTACATCACTACAGAGAAGTAGTGATAGAGGAGGAAAGTTTTCAATAATTCACCATTGGGTAAAATGTTTGCTGGTGCTTTGTTTCATTTTAAATACTATTTATCTGATTAAGGAAGCTTCCTTCCTTCCCGGTTTGCCTATTTTTTTTTCTTTAAATCATGAATGAATGCTGAATTTTTATCAACTTTTTTTTTGTACCTATGGAGTTAATCATATGATTTCTCCTTTTTGTGTTGATGTGGTGAACTACTCTAACTGACTTTTAAATGTTAATCCGTTATTACATTCCCGGAATAATGCCCACTTGGTTGTTATGTATAATGCTTTTCATATACAGCTGTACTTGACTTTCCAACATTTTCTTCAGGATATTTTGCATCTATCTCATCTTTTTTCATGAGAGAAACTATTCTTCAATTTTACCCTTATTTTAATATCCCCATGTGTTTGGTTTTAAGGTTATGTTAGCTTATAAAATATATTGGGAAATGTCACTTTTATTATTCTTTGGAATATGTTATGTAAGAGTATGTTATATTCTTCTTAAATCTTTGGAACAGTCCACCAGTGAAGCCACTCATGTCTAGAGTTTTATTAGTGGAAAGATTCTCAATTCCAGATTAAATGTCTTTAATGGCTAGAAAAATGTTCAGATTTTCTGGTTCTTCAAGTTTTTTCAAGTACTGGTAATTTTGTTTTTCAAAAAATGTGTCCATTTCATCTAAATTTCAAACTTACTGATGTAAAGTTTTTCTCAGTATTATCTTATTATGTTTACCAGTTTATTACAAAAAAATATTATAAAGGGTACAGATAAACAGCCAGATGAAGAGCTCATAGGTGAGGTCTGGAAGGGTTTCAAGCACAGGAACTTCTCTCCTTGAGGAACTGGAGTGCAACACCTTCCCAATACATGGATGCATTCACCAACCTGAAAGCTCTTACACATTTTTAATGTGGGGGGATTTTTACTACAATCCTCTTTTTCATTGCTGGTATTGGTAATACATGTTTTCTCCTTTTGCTTGATTCTTACTGCCAGGGTTTTATCTATTTTATTAATCTTCATAAAGAGCCAACTTTTGGCTATATTGATTTTCTCCATTGTAAATTCATTTATTATTTCATTAACTTCCATTCTTTTGACTTTCTTTTGGTTTTGTTCTTTTTCTAGTTTTTATAAAAGGAAGTTAAAATCATTGATTTTCAGGCTCTATTCCACTCTAATACATGCACTGAAGGCTATAAATTTCCCTATAAGCAGTTTTTTTCTTGATATATCTTTATGATTATCCAAAATATTTTTAAATATATATTCTAATTCAATATATATTCTAATTTTCATTGTGGTTTCTTACTTGACTTATAATTTATTTAGACGTGTATTGCTCGATTTCCAGTGTTTGTCATTTCCAAGCTATCTTTTGCTGTTTATGTCTAGTGTAGTTCCATTATGGTAAGATAACATGCTCTGAATGAGTTGTCTTTTTCCAAAGTGTTGAAGATTGTTTGGTGGCCCAGCATACAGTTACTTTTTGCTGTCTAGTGTGCATTTTAAAATAATGAGTATTCTGGGGCGCCTGGGTGGCTCAGTCGTTAAGCGTCTGCCTTCGGCTCAGGGCGTGATCCCAGCGTTCTGGGATCGAGCCCCGCATCAGGCTCCTCCGCTGGGAGCCTGCTTCTTCCTCTCCCACTCCCCCTGCTTGTGTTCCCTCTCTCACTGGCTGTCTCTCTGTCAAATAAATAAATAAAATCTTTGAAAAAAAAATAATGAGTATTCTATAGTTGTTGGGTAAAGTATTTTATTTATAAATATATTTATAATTTATTTATAAATTATAAATTTATATAAAATGATATATATGAAATATATATAAATATTATATATAAATATAAATAATATACATGTATATTTCTATACATATATAAATTATATTATATACATATATAAATATATTATATACATATATAAATATACAAATATATATATAATTTATATAAAATATAAACTTTATTTATGAATATAAATATATTATAAATATATAAATACAAATTTAAAAATTTATTATAAATATAAAAATAAAAATATATTTATTATATATAACATATAAACATTAATTTACATATAATGTATATTACATATAAATAAAATACATACATATGTGTATGTATCTATATATATGAATATTGTGTTGCTGTTTCCTCTTTGATTTTTTTACCTGATTTTTCTATGAGCACCAGAGAAAGGTGTGTTAAAGTTCCCTAATATGATTATGGATTTGTCAACTGGTTCTTTTAATTCTCTTAACTTTTGCTTTATATATTTTAAAAAACTATATATTTGAGTGCATACCTATTTGGGATTATGATATCTTCCTGGTGGGTAAGTCCCTCTATAACTATGATCCTTATGAAAAGCCTCTTTTTTTATAGCTAGTAATGTTTCTGCCTAAAAGTCTTGTCTAATATTGGTATAGTTACACTAGCTTTCTTTGGGCTATTGTATGCATGGTATATATTTTAATCCTTTTGTGTTCAGTGCTGTGTCCTTATATTTAAAGTGTGTCTTCTATAAACAGCAAATATTTTTTAAAATTCCGTCTGACAATCTTAGTAATTGGCATATATGATTTGTTGGCATTTAATGTAATTACTAATATATTTGGGTGTTATCTACCACCTTACTATTTGTTTTCTATTTGGCTAACCTGCTTTATGTTCCCTTTTCTCTCCTTTCTCTTCTTTTTTTAATCAATTTTTTTAAAGATCTTATTTATTTGAGAGAGACAGAGCAGGAGCTGGAGTGGGGGTGGGGATCTCTGGGGCAGGGGAGAAGGAGAAGCAGACTCCCCACTGAGCAGGGAGCCTGACTTGGGGCTAGATTCCAGGACTCTGAGATCATGACCTGAGCCGAAAGCAGACGCTTAACCTACTGAGCCACCCAGGTGCCCCTAGAATAGTCAATTTTTTAAATTACTCCATCATTTCCTCTCTATTCACTTGTTAGTTACATATTCTTTTCCTATTCTTTTGTGAGTACCCAATATTTTACAACACTTATTATAGTGTAAAGGAACATTATCACTTCCATAACTTCCTTGCTAATGGTAAGAACTTTATAACATTTAAGTTCATTCACTCCCTTTGTCTATTGTATTATTGTTACATACTTTTTAATTACATTTATCATTTCAAATGTCATAAAATCAATGTCAATATTTATAAATATTAAGTCAATATTTATTTATATTTAACCACATATTTACTCTCTTCATTGCTCTTTACTCCATCCTCAATTTTTATCTTTCCATTTGGGATCATTTTTATTGTCTAAATAGTTTCTTTCCCTTAGTACAAATCTTCTGGCAAAGAATTTTCTCAGAGTTTTAAATGTTTTTAACTAACAGTTTTGTAGGACTATTTTTCCCACTGAGTATGTTTCACTCTGTTGTTTTCTTCCACATATTTAATAATGTCACTTTACTGTTTTCTTTTACCCATAATTTCTGTTGAGAAGTCAACTGAAGTCAACTGTTGTTCCTTTGAAGGTAACATGTCTTTCTTCTCTGGCTGCTTTTAAAATAGACTCCTTATCTTCTTTATGCTCTTTGGTTTGACTATGGTATGCCTAATTATGATTTTACCCTAGCTGTGGGCTATTTTTCATCATTTTTGGAAAATTCTCATTGTTTGTTTAAATATTCCTCCCGTCTGTTCTCTGTTGATTCTACTTTTATACTTCTATAATTGTATATGTAGTAATGTCTTAAAACTGTGCACATGTATCATGCTTTTTCTCTGTATTTCCAATCTTTTTTCTCACTGCGCTTTGGTTGGGTATTTTATACTGACCTGCCTTCCAGTTTACTGATCCTCTCTTCTTGTGCATCTATTGTACTGTTAGAACAATTTATTGAGAAATTGCCATCAATTATTGCCTTTTCATGTAAAATCACATAGATTGTTTTTTGGAGTAAAAGAGTCTTTTTGCCATTTACAAGGCTGTTTCCAAGTTGTAAAAATTTTCTTTCTGTATTTTGTGATTTCTGTGTTCTGCCATGCAATCTTGGCTGCTCCAATTAGACAGAAAGCACGAGGACATCTTTTCTTGCATCTATAGTGGATAACTGCCTGCCTCTTTCACTTCTAGAATTTCCACTTGATTTCTTCTTCATAGATTCCAGTTCTCCAATGAAATTCTCAATCTTTTCCAATATTTTCACCATCTTTTCCTCTGTTGTCATCACATTTTTCTCTATTATCTTGGCTTTTTTGATCATAGTTTTTAAAGGTCTGTGTCTGTCTGCTAACTACAATATCTGGGTTATTTGTAGATGTATTTATATGGTTGGTTGCTTTTCTGTTAGTTTCTGGACATCTAGTTCTCTTGGCATGCCATTTAATATTTGTTGGAAGAACTGGACATGTTTATAAGTTTTTTTAGAGGCTCCAGATGATATACCATCATTTCCAAAGCGTGTTCACTCCTTTATACTGCTAAGAAGACAGAATGGGGACTGATGACTTTCAACCAATCGCAGTTGGGCTGAATCAAGACAAGATTGTAGTTTTGGTAGGTTTCCACGCCTTCCACTTGAAAACCTGGTACAGTAGGCATAAAAATGCCCCCACAAAGATATTCATGTACTAACCCCATAAACTGTGAATATGTTATGTTACATGGCAAGGGAAGATTAAATTGTAGATAGAATTAAAATTGCTAATCAGGCAACTTCAGGAGAAAGTGATTATCCTTGATTATCTAGCTGGGTGAGACAAAGTAATCACAGGGTCCTTTAAATGTGGAAGAGGGAAGGGAAGAGTTAGTGTCTGAGTGATGTGATGTAAAAGAGTCTCTACTATCACTGGCTTTGAAGATGGAAGGGGATGGAGCCATGAGCCAAGAAATGTAAGCAGCTTTGCTACTGGAAAAAGCAAGAAAATTGATTCTTCTGTCAAGCCTTCAGAAAGAAGCACAGCCCTGTTGATGCCTTGGGTTTAGTCCAGCAAGACTCACTTTAGACTTCTGACCTACAGAACTGTAAGATAATAAACATATGTTGTTTAAAGCCATTAAATTTGTGGCAATGGGGAACAATCAGCAATAGGAAACAAGCAACCTAGTGTATTCTTTGGGCCCACTCTAAGGTGTGGGATTGTCTTCTTTGCCTCCCATTCCATGGAGCTTCAACTTGTGCCAAATATCTTAAGGGGAAAACTGGTCATTTGTCAGACTTAGCTTTCTGCACCAACCTTCTCATTGGGAGCTTGCCTCTATTTCTGTTTCTTCAGCCCCGAGACTGCCATAAATTCTGCCAGCAGTGGCCCTCTGCTCAGGCAAATCCAGAAACCTCTTGCTTTGTGCTAGAAGTGGCAAACTCCCCTGAGGAAATGTGTTTGTAAATGTCATCTCATCTCTCTGTTATCCCCTCCCTTTTCTAGAAATTTGGCACCTCTAAGTCTCTAATGCTCTTAAATATATGTTTTATGGTGCTTTATGCACATCTTCTGATGTACTCAACAAGAGCACAATTCCTGCATTAGCTACTTCTTCATGAAAGCAGTACAAGAGAGGACTATGTTAGCTACTAATTTTTAATATTTGTTTTAAGATTCTAGTACATTACTACTAGATTTTAATGTGTTTTATGGGTTATTATGCTCATTTATAACTGCTCCAGCTCTTCATTTATTCATAACTTTGAAAGGAAATAGGGTCTATAAGAGCAGATGTCACATTTTTGTCATTCAACATACTAATCCTAAGGTTGGAAAACAGTGCCTGGTGGGGCACCTGTGTGGCTCAGTCAGTTCAGTGTCTGACTTCGGCTCAGATCATGATCTCAGGGTCCTGGGATGGAGCCCCATTTCAGGCTCCTTGTTCAGTGGGGAGTGTGCTTGTCCCTTTGCCCCTCCCCCTGCTCGTATTCTCTCTCTCTCTAATAAAATCTTTAAAAAAAGAAAAGAAAAAAATAGAGCCTGGTATTTTATAGGGCTCAAAACAATTATCAAATAGATGAATAAATGCACATAAATGGTTGTCTCAAGTGGTGGGTTAAGCAATCTTCCCTGCAGGCCTGTGGACAAAAACCAAATAGGGTCAAGAGATGAACATTTCTCCTAAGGTTAATGATCTACCTAAAGCTAACACAGCCTGAATCCAATCGGGCAGAAGCGCCCTCTGACCTCTGAGTGGAGCAAACTCTGAAAATGTCCTGTGTACAGGAAAAAAGTCATATTGCAAAGGAAGAATATCCGAAGTGCTAAAGCCATCTCTACTCCTTTGGCACAATCTCTTACAATAGCAGAGCAGAAAGTTAGGAAATTATATTGTGGGAAACAATTTAAAAACTTCATGATGACCTCTGGAAAATCAGAAATTTGTAAATTTATCATCAACTGTGTACCAGGCACTGAGATAAGTGCTTTTTGAATATTAATTTATAGTAACCCTATGAGTAGATGCTATTATTATCCCTATTTCATAGATGAAGAAAGTGAAGCACAGAGAGATTAAGTAACCTGCCCAAGGTCAGGCAATAGTACCTGTCAGAGCCAGCATTCAACCCAGGCAGCCCACTTCCGTAGTCTATGCTCTTCCCCATGTGGCCTCTGGCATTTGTCTCTGGAGCAATTTTACTCTTTCCTCTTTCCAAGGGCCTTTGTGGTAATAAAGACAATTTTTGAAGCGGACACACATTTGTTTAAACCTTGCCAAGTTTAGATTGATTAGGTTGGTACCAGTTGCCATAAAAGATGAAGCTCCAAATCTCAGTGACTTGCCATAATAGAATAAAGCCCAGTTGGCAGCAGTGGTGGTGATTTGTTAGAGAGGCAGGGGTGGAGAGCTCACCTGCACAGCTCTGGTCAGTCATTCAGAGATCAAGACCAAGGGAGGCTTTGCCATTTTCAGCACGTGGCTTCCAAGATTACCCTGTGTGTTGACATCCAGAGTCAGGAAGTGTGGAAGATAGCACAAGAGGTTTTCTTGGACCACTTCTACCTATATTCTGTTGGCCATAACTCAGTCACATGACTTCGCCTAGATGCAAAGAGGATGGGAACTGCAATCCCTCGCTGGACAACTTCCCAGCAACAACACACACTATGAAAGGGAAACGCGTCTTGCGTCTTTTGTGTCAGTTTGAGTTCCCCTAGAAAACAGACTCTTCAATAAGACTTTTCAAGTGTCTTATTTGATAAGTAAAGAAACACAGGTAAGAGGATGAGAAAGTGGAACAGGGAAAAGAAAGCATCCAAAGCACCTACTAACAAGTGAGTTACCCTTGGGAAGCAGGGTAGGGTATCCTAATCAAGAAGCTTGCAAACAAGAGTCTGTACAACTGTCAGTCATGGGTCATAATCTCACCCTCTAGCCTACTGTGTAGGTGGTAAAGCAGACTCCTGGCATCAGAGAATGCCTTTATGCAAAGAAACAGATGCTGGCAGTTGCAAGTTTTCCAGTGTGCTTTATCATGGAAGGGATATGTCCGGAACACTAAAGGTCTGCTACAGTCTCTGTCGGAATCTACTTTATGGTCCAGTGACATATGGACTAAAAAGACAAGTTGCTTCCCCCTCTGCCCCCTGCCCAATCACATACTTGATATACAGCGGTGGAGCAGGAACAGAATAACTATAATAAAACTCTCAGAAAGGGGAGGAGTAGAGACCCATAGCTGTTGCTAGTCAGTATCAACTTTGAAGTCCTACTAGGCAGGTATTAGGTGGTTCCTCTGCCTGATTAGATTCAGATTCTGCTCTCTGACAGATTTTTTGTTCATTGTCCTCCAAGGTCTTTGGCCTCTCCCTCCGGGAGGGTCTTCCTTCTCCAATATCCTCTCTAGCCACATCTGAATTGGGTATTGAGGAGTTTGTGCTCCTTGGGGGCTGTATGACTTTTCGCCCATTTCCTATTGTGTAAGCTTGAAGACTGTGTCAAAGTTTGATTACTCCAGATTTCTGGCTGCCTTCACAAACAATTATCTCAAAACCTTAGCATCCTTCCTATCTATTTGCTTCCAATCAGTTTCATGTGTTAGTCATCAACCTCATGCATACAGGGCAAGAGGAAGGCTTGACTGATTAGCCTGGTGAGGATACACGAGACACTTTGAGATCATTTATTACTTCCACAGATAGTAAAAAAGAATAAGCCAAAGGTGCTAGCTCCTCATGTCCTTGTCCCACACACCAAAAGAGATGACACTGAAATAAAAGGGCTGAGGACCGCAACCTGAGTTGTGGGGAACCCCATCCACAAGCAGCCAAATCTAGACAGCAGCCAAGTGGTTCTGTTCTGAGGGGGTGGTGCAGAAAGCCCCATACATCATTGGAATCTGGGAGGCCGTGAGAAACTCTCTGATCACAGCCTGCTAAGGGAGGCAGGAAGACAAGTGGGAGGTGGCCTCTGAGCTAGCAGCTCCTTAGAGGCCTCCCATTCTCTCATGTTCTAGCAGGATCACAAGGTGTTTGGATGAGGCACCACCACATATGTTGCAATTCCAAACCCTTCCCTATATGCATACGTGCAACTTGCCAGGAAGTCATGGCAGAACTGTCCCCCCACAGTAGTAGCCACACACACAGTTCTCCCCTAGACTAACTTTCAAGACTGATTGCTATCTTGGCCACATCTCTCTCCCTCTCTCTCTCTCTCTCTCTCTCTCTCTCGGTTGATGGTGCCTATCCAGCTTGGGTGGGACAACCATACTCTCAACTAGATCTTTCCCACATGGATAGGTTGTAATGGACATTTGTGGTGCAAAACTTCTCTCAGGTTTATCTCTTGTTTTTAAGGCCTGCATGTAGGCAGCTTTTCCAAACTTGCAAAACCCTACATTTTTGGATTTTTTAAATTCCCTTTTATTTTTTGCATACAAACAAGCCAATTCTTCTGAGTTTATCTCTTTCTTATACCTAATTAAATGCAGCCAGTTGCAATACATGCCACTAACATTCCATTTTATGTCCTTTTCCCTGCACCTCAGTAGACTCAATATGCTTATGCTTTACTTTCTAGGTTACCGAATACAACTTAAACAAATGTTTTGCCACTGCAAAGATGATTTCTGCAGCAATAAAGATCATTCTCTAATCTCATTTTAAAGTTATAATCCCTACATTTATCCATTTACGGCACTAGAAACTTGAATATAAACCCCTATCACTCAAAAAATACAAACTTCTAGTTTATTTTTTAATTTTCAGAAATCTTATCTATGTAGCAAAATATAACAAGAAATACTCATATTCCCTCCATCCATATTTTACAAGTAACTTAACTATTCTGTCATATTTGTTTCTTGTGTTTTTTCATTCTACAGTTAAATACCAAGTTCCCTTTAATCCTACTCCAAGTAGAGTTTGGAGTGTCTGGCTGTAGATGACAGAAGTGCCGAAGAACAGCTCGGGCGTGATCCCAGCGTTATGGGATCGAGCCCCACATCAGGCTCCTCCACTATAAGCCCGCTTCTTCCTCTCCCACTACCCCTGCTTGTGTTCCCTCTCTCGCTGGCTGTCTCTATCTCTGTCAAATAAATAAATAAAATCTTTAAAAAAAAAAAGTGCCGAAGAAACCTGAAGGTGACCCTGAATGCCAGAAAAGTGAAGGGAAAGTTAATTCTGAACCCCATCTTCTGAGGGAGCTGCCTGTGGGGAAATCACAGCTATTCCCCATTTTCACCAAAACCTTTATGGACCACAACCCATATCACCACTTTCATCCTTTCCTCAGAGATGCTGTTCAGCCAAACTTTTATGTGCGGGAGAATCAGCTAGAGGGCTTATTAAAATAGAACGCCAGGACCCAACGCAGAGTTCCTGACTCAGCGGGTCTGAGATTAGGCCCAGGAATTTTCATTTCCAGCAAATTCCTAGTTGATCCTTATGCAGCCAGTCCAGGCACTACACTAGATTGAGAAACACTGCCTTGTGTTCCAAGATTAGGTACTTCAGGAACAGATATAGACCCGCCCTGCCTAAGTGGAGACACAGATGGGAGAACTTGTCAGCTGGTCTATTCTAAAGACAAGATCGACTCCCCTGTTATTAAAATCAGCTGGCCAAAAGCTAAAAGGTTGAGTTCATTCCCCCCTTCCTCTTCGTCAGAGCATCTGTGATTCTCCTTCTCTCGTGAGGCCTCCACTCGGCCCAGAAGCGCCAGGAATGGGCTCCTGCCTCCTGGGGCAGAGAAGGGCAGGCAAGGAGTAGGGTGGTATGTCAGGAAGGGCAAGGGGTTTCCAGTCACACCGCCTCTTCTCAAGCCCAGGTGCAGCTACTCCCTGGCTGTGTGGCCCTGGGCCTCACTTTCCCCATCTATACAACAGGGGATAATGATGCCCACATCCCAGAGGATTGCTGAGGAGAGTGAACAGGAATCGCGCAAGCAGGAGTCCTTTGTGGCCTGGAAAGAAGCCCACAGACAGTAATTATCGCCACAGCTTCAGGACGGATTGGCTCCCTCACAATAACCTGTAGTGGTGATAGCTCATCCTTCTTCTTGGTTTTGTTTTGTTTTTTTTTTTTTTTTATAACTCTAGTAACTTTGCTTCATTTTTAAGGCTTTCCTCACCCTCTCCCCAACGATGGCCTTCACCTTTGAGCCCCAGTGTTACTGATTCTGACTCACCTACCGCGGGTGTATTTACACACGTAGACCCATCCTTAGGCACTAAAAAGAAAAACAATCGGGATACACGGCATTAAACTCTCCTATTACTCAATCCAAAGTCATGAGCTTCTCAGTCTCAAGAGTGAGGAATAAAGTAAGAAGCACCAGCTAAGCCGCTTGTCACTGGTTATCAACAAGCCAAGATTCTGCAGCCCCATTTAACCTCTCTCCCCCCGACCTTTGCCACTTGAGTATGAGGTTCCACTCCAGAATCTCCCCAACACTCAGGGAGTTACAGAGAAAGAAAATGAGATGCCCTTTGAAGAGGGGCAGAGACTGCTGAAGATCTTGACAAAGATCCTTTTGCATTGGCTATGTGATTCAAATCATCCTGATCTCTTTCTTCCCTTCAGACTATTTGACTATGGTAGGTGCTCACATTCCTGCTACATAGGAGGGGAAAGGACCCTAACTGTGGAGTCTGAAAGACTTGGATGCAGTTCTAATTCTACCACTCACCGTGTGACATCTCATCATTTAACTTATCGAAGCCTCCGTTTTCACATCTGTAAAACGGAGATACTACTATTTGCCTCATAGAGTTGTTTGGGCGATAATATATGGTTTCCCATAGACTGCCTGCCATATGGCAAGTATAAAATACTGATCGCGAAAACCTAATTTTCCCCGGGGCTTATTTTTCGATGTGTTGGGCCTCCTCTAAGGTACCCCTGGCCTGCTGCCCCATCCGCTGAGCCGTGAGCACTTGGCCAACTCCCAGCGCTCAGGCACCCCCTTCAAAGCCCTAAACCCGGCAACCCCTAGCCCGCCTGGGAACAACGCCACTCCCACCGCCACCACCACTACCTTTGACATCTGCGCCCTCCTCCCGCAGCTGCGAATGGCTTCACTTCCGCAGGAAGAGGCGGGCGCGTCCGCGCGCTTGGCGCGAAAGTCGGTTCGCCGCCTCGGCAATTTCCGGGTTCGGCGTTTGCTTCGGGTCGGGGGCGCCGCCGGCTGCGGCGGGTGTGCGCCGGGGTGGCGCCCGACCCCAGCCACGGTCCTGCAGGCCGCGCGCCCCTCCACTCGCCTCCGGAAGATCCCCAGGCTCCACCGAGGTGAGTGAGGCACGGAGAGAGGACCCGGCTCCCTCCCCAACCCACTTGGGGGGTCGCGACATCTCCCCTGGCCTTCGGGGCCCGTGTAACCGGCCCTCGGACCGGCGGGTGAGGCTTTGACGCCGGAGAGGACGTGGCTGCGGTTGGACCGAGAGCCGGGCCTTTCTGTGGCAGCTGACAAGCAAGAGCATTCGGCCTTCTGGGGGCATGACCTTGCTTACCGGCTTCCATTTTTATATTAAAGTCCGTTTACTGAGGGGTGGACAAACGTCAAGGGCCGTGGACAGTTTCGTTCTGTGTATCATTAAGCTAAGTGCAGTTGAGTGCCCCTTGGCTTAGGGCTCTTAGACCCCGTAACAAAGGCCCTGAATGTATTCAGTTTAGGGACATTAAACTCGTTCTCTGATTTGCGAGGATTGGTGTTGTCATCTTTTTCCTTGACTTTGCCCACATTCCAGCGTTTCTTAGGAACTAACGAACGAATTCGTGGGCAAGGCCAGAATGTCTGTCTTTGGGCATTGTCGTCTGCACAGAAAAATAGCTGCTTTTAACATTTAACTTCATACATGATGTGTTTTTGTCCTTGTTAATGGTTCCTTTATTTTGACAGTTCAAAAATGTCCAGAAATGACAAAGAGCCGTTTCTTGTGAAGTTTTTAAAGTCTTCAGAGAATTCCGAATGTTTTTTTAAAGCTCTTGAGGTAAGAATAGTTGAAAATGCCTTGTTTGATGCTGTGAATTCATGTTCTCGTTTTTAGTATTTTTGATTTGTTGGACTTTTTATGTCTTAATTTATTTTTGTACTAGTTTTATTGTAACGTACATTAATATAGATGTGTTGTTACATATTTTTGGATTGATGTAAATATATCATTATGTATTTTGGGGAGCATGAAATATATTACATTTTTTTAAAAAGATTTTATTTATTTGACAGAGTGAGAGAGAGAGGGAAGAGAGAGCACAGGCAGGGAGAGTGGCAGGCAGCTTCTCCCTGCTGAACAGAGAGCCTGACATTGGGCTCTATCCCAGGACCCTGAGATCATGACCTGAGCCAAAGGCAGATGCTTAACTGACTGAGCCACCCAGTTGCCCTATTATGACATTTATATTGAAAGTAGCAGACTTGCTATTCTTGGAAATTACATTGCTTTCTAGGTCTTCTAACCAGAGTAGACCTTTGTATGTTGAAGAAATCTGAGTCTGTTGTGTATTGTTTACACTTCAATTTTTGGTAATTAAAAGTATGTTTCACTGTGTACAGTGTAATATGGGAAGATGTGGGGTTGTAGAGCCTTTCAGCAACATCAGTAGAGTTGAAAATGCAGAACCGTGGGCCCAACTCAGGCCGACCAATTAGAATCTACATTTTAACAAGATCATTAGTGTAATTCCTGTGTATATTAAAGTTTAAGAAACACTGTTGTAGCAGGTTTTTCTTTAAAGTTCATTCAGCAAATAATTATTGAGTGTCATGACCTGTTAAGCACTGTTGTAGTACTTGGGATATATCAGTGATCACAGCAGGCAAAGATCCATACTTTCTCAGAGCTTACATTCTATTTTAGTAGGAAGACCTAGACATAAATTAGGATAAATGAGTAAACTGTATATGTTACAGGGTGCTATGGGAAGAGAAAAGAGCAAAATAGGTTAAGGAGTTCTAGAGGATGTTTGTTGGGAGAGAAGGAAAGGTTACAATCTTAAGTAGAGTGTACTTGGTGAAGGCTTTATGGAGAAGATAATTAAGTACATTTGAAGGAGGTGAGATGGTTAGAGGTGGATGTCTGGGAAGAAGCTTTTAGGCAGAGAGAACAGCCATACACAGGCCCCTGAGAAAGTACTTAAAGTGTCTCTCCAACTTTAGTGTGTCTATAGTATAGTGAGCAAGGGTTGGGGGAAGAACATTAACAGGTGCTCTAGAGCGTAAGAGTAAAGAGGTCATGTAAAGGGCCTTAAGGGCCATTGTAAGGACTTTGACTTTTTCTTTTTCATTTGAGCAAATCTGATTGAAGTGAGGGATCAAGTCAGGTGAAGACTGGGAAAATATTTCAGGTAGTGGGAACAAGAGCAGGGCCTCTAATGAGAATTAGTTCAGAGAACTAATGAGTTCATGATTGGCTTGTTCCTGGCCTAGCAAGAAAGTGGGAGTGGCTAGAGAATAGTAAGGAGAGATGAGACGTGAAAGGCTGGGGGGAGATAGTCAGGGGTCAGACTCATGACCTGATTTGTATCATTAAAGGGATTATTAGTTGCAGTACGGAGAACATTTAGGGCAAGGAAAGGAAGAGGAACCACTTTGTAGACTTCTACAGAGGTCTAGGTGAGAGATGATGGTAGCTTTCAATGGGGAAAAAAGATTGGATTGGAGGTAGATTTTTGAAGATAGAGTTCATAGGACTTAAATACAGGTGAAAAATTTCAGGTGCATTCTTTAATTTTTTTCTTTCAGTCAATAAAAGAGTTCCAATCAGAAGAATATCTTCAGATTATTACAGAAGAAGAGGCATTGAAGATAAAGGAAAATGATAAGTCACTTTACATCTGTGACCCTTTTAGTGGCATTGTCTTTGATCACCTCAAAAAGGTTTGCTAACTTTTCATGTGTTCCTTCTGTAGTCTGATTTTTGTTTTGTTTTTGTTTCACTGGACATAAGTTCTTTACTGACCATGAAGTATTATACAGACTATGAATATAGAGGAATCTTCTGGTTTTAGGAGACCAGCATTATATTTTTAAAGGCTAATCGTGATACGATAATCTTTTGTTATATGTAATTTTTATATTTCAGGAGATTTAACTTCACTTAGCTTAAGTGAATGATATAGTAATGAAACATTTTAGTGACAGAATTCTACCGTACTTAAACTCAGTTTGATTGCAAGATTTTCAATAAAGAGTCAGAAAAGATCTCAACATAATGCTTGGTTATTTACTGTCTTTCCTATGTGCTCTTGCACGCAGAATTTTTGTACCTGTACCTTGTAAAGACGGTCTGAAACATTATATGCCTAAAGGAAGCATTTTGGGAATGAATGTTGCTAATATACCAATGAGCCATCTTATTTTTTTTTTGTTGATTCCAGAGTCTACTGACTCATTACTTTTTTGGTGTCTGGACAAGAGAGAAGCATTGAAATAAAAGTAAACTGGCTGTAATTCCATCCAGGTTACAAAGAAGTGATTCTTGTTTGAAGGAGAAGAAAACATAGAAGAGTAGATAGATGCAGTATCTGCACAATTTCTGGAAGGTCTGTGCCCACCTTTGCCAAAAGCATTGTTGGTCTTAGCCTCCTTTTGGAAATAACACTCCTTGTCAGAAAGAATCAGTAACATTAAAAACTCAAATTTCCCTATGACTGGACAAAAAGATAGCAATGATTATTTACCGTGTAGATCTTTAAATCAGTCATGCCTTAGTGACTTTGGCAACCACATGCTTTTTGGATGTGGCTTGAATGTACTGATGTTGAACAAGACTGTCAGCTTTTCTTAACTCAGTTATCAATGAAAATAAAAGGTCATATTTTGAATAACCTGTAATATCTTTGAGAAATACTTACGTAGAAAGACACCGAGTTGAAGACAAAGTATTTAAACCACAAATGTAGAAACTGCCTAGGATTTGTGTGTGTGTGTGTGTGTGTGTGTGTGTGTGTGTGTGTGACAGAATAGGTATTTTAGAAGGGGTTAATTAGGCTCTTAACTTTTAAACTGCTTGGTTGGCTGGATACTTCAATTAAAAGTATGTATGGGTGTTTCCTAATTATTATAGCATAAGACTGTTATTCCTGTAGCCTAGCATTAAGACTGTGTTTGTTTCAGATATTAAAATTTGGGGGTGCCTGGGTGGCGCAGTCGTTAAGCGTCTGCCTTCGGCTCAGGGCGTGATCCCGGCGTTGTGGGATTGAGCCCCACGTCAGGCTCCTCCGCTGGGAGCCTGCTTCTTCCTCTCCCACTCCCCCTGCTTGTGTTCCCTCTCTCACTGGCTGTCTCTCTCTCTGTCAAATAAATAAATAAAATCTTAAAAAAAAAAAGATTAAAATTTGGTGGCAGATTTGACTGAACGTGGCTCTTAAAGCTTGTTTCTTTGATAGACTGCATTGTTTGATTTGCATGTGTGTTTAATGTGTAGTGTCTCTGAAAAATTATATAATGTTCCTTATTTTTTTCTTATAACAATTTAGTGATTTTTCTGCAGTGGCCATCAACTTCTGTAAAGAATTGCTAAATATTGAGGCGCCTGACTGGCTCAGTCGGTTAAGCGTCTGGCTTTGGCTCAGGTCATGATCCCAGGGTCCTGGGACTGAGCCCTACATCGAGGTCTCTACTTGGTGGGGAGCTTGTTTCTACCTCCCTCTTTACCTGCTGCTCCCCCTGCTTGTGCTCTCTCTCTCTCCCTTTCTTTCTCTGTCAAATAAATAAAATCTTTAAAAAAAAAAAAAAGATTGCTAAATATTACAAAATGTAATTTTATAAGTGGGAGGTCTTTTCCTACATACTAAACTTTCTCCCCTTTTTTTGTAGCTTGGCTGCAGAATTGTTGGACCTCAAGTAGTCATATTTTGTATGCACCACCAGCAGTGCGTCCCAAGAGCTGAACATCCAGTTTATAATATGGTTATGTCTGATGTAACTGTATCTTGTACAAGCCTGGAAAAAGACAAAAGGGTAGGTGCTAAGAGGAATGTCATGATCAATATATTTATCTCCACACTTAATCTTTTTTTTATTATGTTCAATTAGCCAGCATGTAGTACATCATTAGTTTTTGATGTAGTGTTCAGCGATTCATTAGTTGCATATAATACCCAGTGCTCATCACCACACGTGCCCTCCTTAATACCCATCACCCAGTTATCCCATTCCCCCACCCCCTCCCTTCTGTAACCCTCAGTTTGGTTCCTGGAGTCCAGAGTCTCTGGTGTTTTGTCTCCCTGTCTGATTTCTTCCCATTCAGTTTTCCCTCCCTTTCCTTGTGGTCCTCTGTGCTATTCCTTATGTTCCACATATGAGTGAAACCATATGATAATTGTCTTTCTCTGCTTGACTTATTTCACTTAGCATGATCCCCTCCAGTTCCATCCATGTCGATGCAAATGGTGGGTATTCATCCTTTCTGATGGCTGAGTAATGTTCCATTGTATATATGAACTACATCTTCTTTATCCAGTCATCTGTTGAAGGGTATCTCAGCTCCTTCCACAGTTTGGCTATCGTAGACATTGCTGCTATGAACATTAGGGTGCATGTGCCTCTTTTTTCACTACATCTGTATCTTTGGGGTAAATACTTAGTAGTGCAATTGCTGGGTCGTAGGGTAGCTCTATTTTCAACTTTTTGAGGAACCTCCATACTGTTTCCCAGAGCAGCTGCATCAGCTTGCATTCCCACCAACAGTGTAGGAGGGTTCCCCTTTCTCTGCACCCTCGCCAACATCTGTCATTTCCTGACTTGTTAATTTTAGCCATTCTGACTGGTGTGAGGTGGTGTCTCGTTGTGATTTTGATTTGTGTTTCCCTGATGCTGAGAGATGTTGAGCACTTTTTCATGTGTCTGTTGGCCATTTGGATGTAGTCTTTGCAGAAATGTCTGTTCATGTCTTTTGTCCATTTTTGACTGGATTATTTGTTTTTTTGGGTCTTAAGTTTGAGAAGTTCTTTACAGATCTTGGATACCAGCCCTTTATCCATTATGTCATTTGCAAATATCTTCTCCCATTCCTTGGGTTGCCTTTTAGTTTTGTTGTCTGTCTCCTTTGCTGTGCAAAAGCTTTTTATCTGATAAAGTCCCAGAAGTTCATTTTTGCTTTTGTTTCCCTTGCCTTTAGAGACGTGTCTTGAAAGAGATCACTGTGGCCAGTGTCGAAGAGGTTACTGCTTATGTTCTCCTCTAGGATTTTGATGGATTCCTGTCTCACATTTAGGTCTTTCATCCATTTTGAATTTGTGTATGGTGTAAGAGAGTGGTCCAGTTTCATTCTTCTGCATTTGGCTGTCCAGTTTTCCCAGGACCGTTTATTGAAGAGACTGTCTTTACCGTTGGTTATTCTTTCCTGATTTGTCAAATATTAGTTGACCGTAGAGTTCAGGGTCCATTTCTGAGGTCTCTGTTCTGTTCCATTGATCTGTGTATCTGTTTTTGTACCAATACCATGCTGTCTTGATGATCACAGCTTTGTAATATAGCTTGAAGTCAGGCATTTTAATGCCCCCAGCTTTGGTTTTCTTTTTCAGCAGTCCCTTGGTGATTTGCGGTCTTCTGGTTCCATACAAATTTTAGAATTGTTTGTTTCAGCTCTGTGAAAAATGTCGATGGTATTTTGATAGGGATTAAGTTGAAAATGTAGATTGCCCTGGGCAGCATAGACATTTTCTTTTTTATATATATAATAATTTTTTATTATGTTATGTTAGTCACCATACAGTACATCCTAACTTTTTGATGTAAAGTTCCATGACTCATTACTTGCGTGTAACACCCAGTGCACCATGCAATACATGCCCTCCTTAATACCCATCACTGGCCTATCCCAGTCCCTCACCCCCCTCCCCTCTAAAGCCTTCAGTTAGCATAGACATTTTCACAATGTTTATTCTTCCAGTCCATGAGCATGGAATGTTTTTCCATCTCATTGTATCTTCCTCAATTTCTTTCATAAGTGTTCTGTAGTTTCTAGAGTATAGATCCTTTACCTCTTTGGTTAGGTTTATTCCTAGGTATCTTATGGTTTTTTGGTGCTACTGTAAATGGAAATGATTCCTTAATTTCTCTTTCTTCAGTCACATTGTTAGTACATAGAAATGCAACTGATTTCTGTGCATTGATTTTGTATCCTGCCATGCTGCTTAATTGCTGTATGAGTTCTAATAATTTGGGGGTGGAGTCTTTTGGGTTTTCCACATAGAATATCGTGTCATCTGCGAAGAGAGTTTGACTTCTTCTTTGCCAGTTTGAATGCCTTTTATTCCTTTTGTTGTCTGTGCTGAGGCTAGGATATCTAGTACTATGTTGAACAAAAGTGGTGAGCGTGGGCATTCCTGTCGTGTTCCTGACCTTAAAGATAAAGCTTTCAGGTTTTCCCCATTGAGAATGATATTCGCCATGGGCTTTTTATAGATGGCTTTTATGATACCTCGATATCATATATTTTGATACCTCTATACCTATATTTTGAAGCGTTTTAATCAGGAAAGGATGCCGTATTTTGTCAAATGCTTTTTCTGCATCAACTGAGAGGATCATATGGTTCTTGTCTCTTCTTTTATTAATGTGATCCATCACTGTTGATTGATTTGTGAATGTTGAACCACCGTTCCATCCTAGGAATAAACCCCACTTGGTCGTGGTGAATAATCCTTTTAATCCACACTTAATCTTTCACTGCATAGGAGACACTTTGAAAGACCTTGTACTTGGTGTTCATGACTTAAAGTCATTGTATACACCAATGTATGTCTTTTCTATTTTAACGAATATAGTGGAATCTGTTTTATTGAGAACTGACTACTTGAAAGAAAACTCCCTTTTTCCCCTCTGCAGTTGATGAGTTAGAGTTTGAGTCACACTTTTCCACTACAGATGGTTAATCTTTTTTAAAAAAATGTCGATGGGGTGCTTGCATGGCTCAGTTGGTTAAGCCTCTGACTTTGGCTCAGGTCATGATCTCAGTGTCCTTGGGTTGTCAGCCTCTGAGCTAAGCAGGGAGTTTTCTTCTCCCTCTCCTCCCACTTGTGCTCACACTCCTTCTCTTTCTCTCTCTAATAAATAAAATCTTCAAAAATTATTTTAAAAAAATGTTGATAGGTAGAATGGCTGTGGATATAGCATTTGCTTCAAGGCAAGAAATGCTTTAATAATGCTATCTAAGAAAGATAAAACACATATTTTGTATATAATGTATACAATTTATACTTTTATATATGCACAGTATATTATAGAAGCAACATATGTTAAACTCATGGAGTTGAAAGAAACAACTATAGGAAATAATATATAAAGGTAATTATATTTAAATTTGTTTATAATTCATATTTATCTTTACCCAAAAAGTAAATTGATCATTTAACTTTATAGTTGTGAGAAATATTTGTGCCTTCAATCTAACAACAACAAAAGATATTTGAGTTTTTGTATAAAAAAATGGAGGAGATATTATTTGCTTTTGTATTAATGTATTTTCTTTTGTGTTTACAGGAAGAAGTTCATAAATATGTACAAATGATGGGTGGTCGTGTATATAGAGATCTTAATGTATCAGTAACTCACCTTATTGCAGGAGAAGTTGGCAGCAAAAAATATTTAGTTGCTGCAAACCTAAAGAAACCTATTTTGCTTCCTTCTTGGATTAAAACACTTTGGGAAAAGTCACAAGAGAAGTAAGAAAGACATTTACGTATTTTCTAGATTTGAAAAAATGATACGTCAATCATTTTGGCATATTGTGGGTTATTACAGGGGAGGTTTTATGTTGCCCTCTTGGGATTTGTTATTCAGGAACAAAAAATGGGGTTTTTACTCTTCACTGAAAATAAGCACAATCTGCAAGCTCTTATCAAAGTATACGTTGATAGATAGAATAGGCTAGTGATTTAATATTAGCTACAAGGTAGAAAATGCTTTGACAATAAAAATTGTTTGCAGCAGTAAATGCTTGTAAAATACTTGAGAAGATCACTTGTGAGTTGCATTATCCTTCCACTACTGTGCTAAGATAGAGAGTAAATTAGCCGTTTTGACAGTAGTATTCCCTCTCAAAGGTGTCTATGTAAAGTTGAATGTAAATGTACGTAAGCCATTAACTAAGATGTGGTCATTCAGTAAATGTTAATCAAGTTCATTTTATGTACCTGGCCAGAGCTAGGCATTAGACATGCATACTAAGCAAAGCGGAATAGCATCCCTGCCCTTGCGGACCTTAGAAATGGGCGTTTTTCCAGTCTTCCTTTCAACACCATCCAGCACATTCTGAACCTGTCTCCATATTGGTACCTTCATTCCTAGCACATCTGTCTTACGTGGAAAAAGAATGATGATATTTTTGTTAGTATTCTGCCAAAAATCATTGCTTATTATTTATATAGTATAATGGAAGGATACGAAGTCCATTTTTCTAATAAGCAACCTAGATCCTTTGAGTTTTTAAGTAAATTCACACTTAAAATTTTGGAAAATACACCATTTTGACCAGCATGAACTCAGAGAGCTAATGACATAACATTTTCCCTTAAAACAGTTTTATTTAAGAAACTCTATCTGAAATACTACTTTTTAGTAGTGACATTGTTGAACTAGATGAGCAGTTAGTGCAATTTTGAGCGTCAGTGCCCCTTTTCTAAAAAATGAGGAAAGCATTAGTGATTTCTTTTGTTCGTCATTATTCTTCTGGTAAATTTTAAACCATCTGGTATGTTAATGTGTTAATTTTTTCCTTGTTACTTATTTTCCCCAGAAAAATAGCTAGGTATACTGATGTAAACATGGAAGACTTCAAGTGTCCTATTTTTCTTGGTTGCATAATCTGTGTGACTGGCTTGTGTAGCTTAGACAGGAAGGCAGTTCAGCGACTCACAATTAAGCATGGAGGTCAATACATGGGACAACTGAAAATGAATGAATGTACACATCTCATTGTGCAAGAACCAAAAGGTAAAACTACGTTTCCCAAGTGGAAAAATGCAAAATTTTCTCTAGTATTTAACATTTTAAGATCTTTACAAAATAGCTTTTGCTTCTGATGTGTTATAAATCTGGTATTTTTTCCCCCCTAAAACCTTACAAAGATAGTTCTGTTCACAGTCTGTAGAAAAATTACATCCAGGTTTATCCAGATCGTTGAAAAAATATTTTTTCAATTTGCAGTGGTTTTTATTGTTTGATTTTTTTTTTTTTTGAAAAAAAGTTTCCTGCATAGTTACCAAATACTTAGGAAGCAAGAAATTTGGATGAATAACAAAAAAGCTAATCGATGTAGCTAAATTACATTTCTTTCTAATGATAAACTTGAAAGGCATGGCTTAGTTTTTAATTGAATGAATCAGCTTTATTGGATGAACTACAAGTTGTAACTTGAAGATACACCTTGCAAAACATGAGGCAGTTAAAAGAAGAAAAATACATAACCAATAAGAATTCCTTAAAATTGTGTTTAATTTTGGTGTCCTGTAACCTTTGTATCTATTTTGAAAGATTTTTTTTTCTTTACAAATACCCTTAAAATACATACAAATTGATGAGAGAAGAATTTTGTTAATGTTTTTGTTATTTCTTTATACTATGTTTTATTAAGCTACCTAGATAACAAGATTAGGGGAAAAAAACTGTTAAAATTAATTAGTAATTGTCCTTAAATCAGAACTTTGCGTATGGCCAATTATGATACTATAATTGTGAGTAGTGTTGGTAACTGCTATTGAATTTCTGAATCTGAAGACAGTTCATCTCTTAGCTCTTAAGAATGTCCAAAAAAATCCTTTTCATGTTATTGTTTACTACATGTTGACCTCAGTTTCTCTATGACACGGTTTCAAAATACATTGTGTTAAAAGTTGTTTTTTAAGGCAATAAAAAGATATATTTCTTATAATATGCCTGTCTATTTGGACTTCAAGTCAAATCCTATTGACATTAAAGTAGTCTATTCAAAGTTGGTATTTTTTATATTACAGACATTTATAATCTTCACAGTTGTTTTATGCAGTCTTACTAAAGCCACATAATTCTGTGAGTTATTCCCGTGTTACAGATTAAGAAACTGGTTTAAAGAAATTAAGCAGTGGAGGCTGTACTCAAACCAAGTCTAATGTTCAGTTACCCCACATAAATTTTGCAATTTTAAGAGATAAACCCTCTTGCATACACTATATAGCTTACTGTTTGTGTAAGAATAATTACTGGTAACTTGGATTTTGTTTAGGTGAGTTTTTTCCCATAACCTATCGTACTTTAAATATTTCTACAGAGATAGCTTTTAATGATTTACATTTCTCTCTCTTTCTTAACGAATATGATAGGTCAAAAATACGAATGTGCCAAGAGATGGAATGTACACTGTGTGACCACACAGTGGTTTTTTGACAGTGTTGACAAAGGTTTTTGTCAGGATGAATCCATCTACAAGACAGAGCCTAGACCAGAAACAAAGACTGTGCCTGATACTTCAACTCCTACTGGCCAGATCAACACAGTTGATAGTAAGTTTCAGTGGGATTAAAGTAAACAGTTGTTTTTAACACTGTTTTCCATGTGAGAATTGATTTGTAAGTAGGATCAGTGAGCTATAGTAGGGAATTCCATCCTTTCTTGCTATCCTTCCAGGCATAATTGTGTAATAACTAAATTGTATGAAAATTAGTACAGAACTCTAGATATTTCTTTTTATAATGGATGTATATTTTCTTTCATACCTTGATTTAATGCAAAAGATGATTAAGGAAATCAAGAGTACTTATAGTAAGAGTAAATAAAAGAGTTTTTCCAAACTTGACTGGTGGGCAAATGTAATACATTTTTATTAGTTTGCTACAATTATAGACCATCTGTATTCATATAAAATTGAAAACCATTTCTATTTCGTAGGTGCCATGTTGGCACTTTAGCAGATGTTACACTTTTTTCTTTCCTGGACCCTACAGCCAGCAACTTCAGATTCTTAATGGAAGCAAGCCACTATTAAAATGTATTAAGTATGTTTTATTTGAATAAGATATGAACCTTAGTTTCATTTTCCCTTCTCATACTTGGCCACCAAGATTTCAATAAAAACATTTGAAGCTTACTTTGGAAATTATTCACAGTCCTTTGTGTGTAAGAAAAATTAATCTGTAGGAAAATAGGTAATCACAATTTTATCTCCATAAATTTCTACATCTTTATTTGATATGTAGGTCGTACTCTTTCAGATGTCAGCCATATTTCCAACATCAATGCAAGTTGCATAAATGAATCAATGTGTAATTCGGTTCTTAATAGCAAAGTGGAGCCTACACTTGAAAATCTAGAAAATCTGGATGTCAGTGCATTTCAAGCACCTGAAGATTTATTGGATGGTTGTCGGGTATGTCTTTATTATGTAATTATGCAGTGATAATGTATATCAATACTTCCTACCCTGACTTTGAAGACCCCTCAGAGTTGGGCTTGTTTCTTATCCATATAAACCCTTCACTTTAGCTAAGCAGATGCAAACATCAGGCCACATCTGTCTACAACTGTCATTTATTAAGTATTTCTAATATCCTAGACTGTGCTAATCAGTTCATATATACTGTTAATATGTTGTATATAATCTCATTTAATTCCCACAAATAACTCTGAAATGGAATTACCCTGAGGCTGAGGCTTAGCAGATTAAAATTCTTGTTCAGGTTCACACAGACATTAAGTAGACAGCTATCTACTCCAAATCCCATGTTCCTAACCATTAGCCCCACCACTTTGTTTAATGTCTCTTGGGCTACTCAATTTTTTAGTGTATGAATAAACTATTTTATAAAGTGTCTTGAGAGAAACATCATATGCTACCGATCTCCTAGAGCTGAATACTTACTATATTTCTACTTGAGCGTGAATAGGCTATACATTAGTTGATAAAACATCAGTTTATCGGCAGAACAGAAAGTCTTATATAATCTTTTATCCTAGACTCTACTAATTATGGATATGATTTTTAGTTGTTTTTTTTTTAAGGTTTATTTACTTTAGAGAGAGAGACAGCACAAGAGGGAGGGGCAGGGGGAAAGGAGAAAGCGTCTCAAGCAGACTTTGCGCTTAACATGGAGCTTGACCTCAGTACCCTCATGACCTGAGCCAAAACCAAGAAGGAGTTGGTACTCCCAACCAACAGTGCTACCTAGATGCCCGTGACTTTTAGTTATTCTTATAGGAAGTTTATGATCCTGATTTTTGTTACAATATCTTCTAATAATAGAGGTTATTTAGTTTGGGAATAAATGCATTTAGGAATAGATTTGCCATTCTTAAATTTTTTTAAAGTCATGTAAAATACAGATGAAGAATCATTTTATATTTATTAAATTGGTTTAAATACATGCATATGATTGTTAAAAATAAATTACTGCATACATATGATCCTCAAAGCACTGTCCTCAGCTCAACTTAAATTTTCTTGTGTAATCAACTGTGTGAAAGTATCTCAATTTATAAGTAAGAAAATTGGTTTGAAGAGCCTAAGTAACTTATCATAGTCATATAATTAATTATTGGCCTCTGAACCAAAATTTAAACCCAAGTTTTCTGAATTCAGATATATAAACTCCAGTTTATTTCTATAATTTAAATTTACAAGTAGCTAAGATCTTTAGAATTTAAGAAGCTACCTGCATTTCAGACATTGCTATACACTAGTATCCAAAAGAGAACTGAATTCTAGCTTCTATTTTATTTAAAGTCTCAAAGTACTTACCCACAGTCTACTGTGATTAATAATTCTATGGGATTGTGAAGAAGTACTTTAGAAATAAAAATTTCAGAATTGTTGGGGCACCTGGGTGGGTCAGTTGGTTAAGCGTCTGCCTTCGGCTCAGGTCATGATCTCGGGGTCCTGGGATTGAGCCCTGTGTCGGGCTCCCTGCTCAGTATCTGCTTCTCCCTTCCCTCTGACCCTCTCCCCAGCTCATGCTCTCACTTGGTCCCACTCTCTCTCTCTCAAATGAATTTAAAAAATCTTTTTTAAAAAAACTCAATTGTTAAAAAAAAAAATCAAAGTTTCAGAATATACTCCATTCTTAATGTATTTTAAATATACACAGAGGTGTCTTATTTACACTCAGTGCATTTAGATATATATTTTTAATGTGTTTCTGTTGAGAGAAACCATCTTAACTGCATTAATCTAAAATATTCTTTTTCTTTGCAGATCTATCTTTGCGGTTTTAGTGGCAGAAAGCTAGATAAACTGAGAAGGCTTATTAACAGTGGAGGTGGAGTTCGTTTTAATCAGCTCAATGAAGATGTAACTCATGTTATTGTGGGAGATTATGATGATGAATTGAAGCAGTTTTGGGATAAATCGGCCCACAGGTTTTGTCGGTTTTTAATTCAAAGCAATTTCTACTCTGTAATGATTTTTCTTAAAATCGCATGTCCATGCAGTTATGGAATTTGCATGGCAAGTGGGATGATGGTCTTTATAGTTTAAACTAATATATAATTATGTGCTATTTTTGTAGGCCTCATGTAGTGGGAGCAAAATGGTTGCTAGAGTGTTTTAGTAAAGGTTATATGCTTCCTGAAGAGCCATATATTCATGCTAACTACCAGCCAGTGGAAATTCCAGTTTCAGATCAACCTGAGAGTAAAACAGCCCTTTTAAAAAAGAACACCAGCATCTCTAAGAAAGACTTGGCTCCTGATGAAAAGCATGAACAAGCTGATGAAGATCTGCTCTCTCAGTATGTAAATAATAACCCAACAGTAGGTAAGAAATAGTTGATTAGTATTTATAGTCATTAAGAAATGTTTTAGTAGCAGAATACATACGCATGTGATTTCTGCCAGTTTTTCTAGATTTTAAGTTAAACTTTTTTCTTCCCTTAATGTTTTATGTTTGTTAAACTTTTTCTGAATAGGCAAGGCCAGGGGCTGCTGAACCCTCTGAGCCCCTTGTCTCTCTTCAACTCACTGGCTGCTCTTTGATCTGTTTATATGCCAGCATCAGTTTGTTAGTGTGAATTCGTAACAGCATGAACTTTTTTTTTAGGTTTTTTTTTTTAAAGATTTTATTTATTCATTAGAGTAAGCACACGAGGGTGGGGTGGGGGGCAAAGGGAGAAGGAAAAGCAAACTCCCTGCTGAGCATGGAACCCAACATGGGACTCAATCCCAGGACCCTGAGATCATGACCTAAGCTGAAGGCAGATGCTTAATTGACTGAGCCAGGCACCCCATGTAACAGCATGAACTTTTATTTTAACCTTGTAATTACCTCTTACTTGGTTATTGTGATCTTTAATGCATACAGTGCTGCACTGTGTACCACAACCTCTGTATTTAGGCTTCTCAATGTGGGAAGGAAAATTGCCAGTGAAGGAAGAGTTGTGAGCAGAATTTCTTCTTATTTAAGAAAAAGTTTTTGTGAAATATTTAATACATTGAAAAAGATGTCGAGAATAATGTGATGAGTAACCGTATACCACTACATAGGTATAAAATAGAATATTCCACGGTACCAAAAGCCTCCTGTGAGTCTCCATTTTCCTTATAGTTTACATGTATATATATCTATATGCAATATAGATACTCTCATTTTGTGTGTATTTTAGCTTATGTAGATGACATACAGTATGTACTCTTCTGCTGTTCTCCTCCAACCATGAGAGATATTTATTAATCCAAGTAACTGGTTCATTATACCACAGTTTATCTGTTTTCCCACCTATAGACATTTTTATTATGTCCTTTTTTTTGCCAGTGCAAACTGTACTGCGGAGATTATTCTTTTCCATGTCTCTGTGATTGCTTGGAGGTTTCTTTACACGTGCATGATACCAAGTTTGGTCTGCTCTGTGTGAATTAATGAACAGGTGTGTTAAACTCCTCCGTTGTAATGGTGGCTTTGACAGTTTCTCCATGTAGCTCTATCAGATTTAGTTTTTTAATATAGTTTGATGTTTTATTACATGATGATCTTCATTTTCCTAATTTTTTTCCTTAAAATCTGTTTTGTCTGATATTAATAGAACTGTCCCTGCCTCATGTGATATGGTATTTATCTGATATGACTGACTTTTTCTTTAAAACCGCAAATTTGGTCGATTTACATTTGTTACTTGTGATACATTGTTATTATTTTATACCATCTTGTTTTGTGCTGTTTGTCCCAGTTTTCTGTGCTTCCTTGTTTAACATTTTTGCTTCCTTTTGGATAGCTTGGGCTTGCCCCCTCTCACCCCAATCTCCCATCTTCCTATCTTCCCTCTACTGATGTAGAAGTTACATCTATTTATATTTTCAGTGATTACTTAGAACTTGAATGTGCATCATAACTTGAAATTTAAAGTTAATCAGAACTTTTATCTTCATCTTCAATATAATACTATCTTCAACAGCACTGCTGATCATCCCCCCCTGCATATACTAATACACTCAATTTATGTGATTTGGGCTAGTATTTTCATTATCTTTTTTAATCTGACAATTAGACACTTATTGTTTTATATGGTCCATACTTGTTTTGATTTACCAACATGTTTAGAGATTTCTTTGCTTCCCATTCCTTGTTGTATCTGAGAACTCTCTTCTGGAATAAGTTTCTTTCCTCCTGTAAAATATATCCTGTAGAAATTCCTTCAGTTTCTGTTTATCTCTTTATTTTTGCCCTTGTTCTTAAAAAATAGTTATGCTAGGAATACAGTCCTAGACAGTAACTTTGAGGTCCCTGAGATGTTATTTCATTGTCCATCACTGCTGGGTAAGAAGTCATTCAGTCTAATTGTTATTCTTTTGTAGGAAATCTTTTTTTTTCTTGGTTTTTTTTTTTTTTTAAGATTTTATTTATTTATTTGACAGAGATAGAGACAGCCAGCGAGAGAGGGAACACAAGCAGGGGGAGTGGGAGAGGAAGAAGCAGGCTCCTAGCGGAGAAGCCTGATGTGGGGCTCGATCCCAGAACGCCGGGATCACGCCCTGAGCTGAAGGCAGATGCTTAACCGCTGTGCCACCCAGGCGCCCCTTTTTCTTGGTGTTTTTAATATCTCCTTTTTATTGCTGATGTCCTAAAGTATTACCATGTGCTTGTCCTACTTGGAATTCATTGTGCTTTCTGAATCTATGGGCTAGTGAGGTGTTTTGTTTTTTGTTTTTCATTCTAAAAAATTTTCATCTAATATCTCTGAATATTGCTTCTTCCCCACTCTCTATGTTCTCTAACTCCCATTAGCTCTGTGTGTGGATCACTTAACCCACCCTTCTAATTTCATCTTTTTGTGTTTTTGTGATTTATTATGTGTAATTTCTTCAGGATTTCCTTCCATATTACTGTTTCTCTGTTCAGCTGTTGCCTACTGTGGTTACCCTAGCCATTAAATTTTTATTTCAATAATTATTTTTTCAATTCCTAGAAGTTCTAGTTCACTTAATAATCTGTTATTCTGTATTTTGTATTATTTCTTGAAACACATTAAACATACTGTAACATCTGAATGGAAGGGAGGGGTAATTCTCTTTATTGTTCATGGTGCCTAGAGTCTTGTTTTTGTGATATTGTAAACTCATTCCTATTAGGACTGTGGGAAGTCTCTAAGTCTATAAGAAGCTTGAGGTGAAGCTTGAGGGTTTGTTTCTTTAGAAACGGTTCATGTTTAAATCTGCCAGAAGCCTAGTTTGAGTTTTCCAACTCCAGACACTTTTCGGTTTGTTGGCTGGATTGTTTTTGGACCATCAGGTTAGTGTAAATTTGTACCCTAACATACTTTCAGGACCAGCCTATGAGGACAAATTCTCAGGAGAGATGTTTTTCCCCCTTGACCCAAAGCCAAAGTCAGATGTACTTGTTATTCCTTTATAGGGTAGATTTTTGTTGTTGTTTGGTTGATTTGGGACTATATTGTAACTAAAGGCATTTATTTCCCTTTAGGATTTCTGGGTTTGTTTCCTCAGCATATACTCTGCCCCACGTCTGATTTGTGTGAGACCAAAGACTTGACTCTGTTTCCCTCCATGTGATGTCCTTAAATTCTGAGGGTCTAAGTTTCTGCCGAAATAGTTTCAGATTCGGGGTAACCATTAGTTTTAGTGACCACCTAATGCTCTGCATTCATTACTACTACTTCATTTTCAGTCCTTGAGGATCTCCCTTGCTTTCCTGCAACTTCAGCTATGCATTTGTACTGATGCCTTTAGTATGTTACCCTATCAAGTACGTGATAGTGAGAGGGTTTCAAATGTCTAGCAACCATATTTCTAGAAGGGAATTTCCAGTATTTCTTTTTTATGTTTCTACTTTAATTCCAGTTAGTTAACATTCAGTGCTATATTAGTTTCAGGCGTACAATACAATGAACAGTTCCATACATCACTTGGTGCTTATCATGG
Source organism: Ursus arctos (assembly GCF_023065955.2). Lineage (NCBI taxonomy): Eukaryota > Metazoa > Chordata > Mammalia > Carnivora > Ursidae > Ursus > Ursus arctos. Next base: position 28,252,492 of record NW_026622875.1, read on the forward strand.
CAAGTGCGCTCCTTAATCCATATCACCTATTGAACCCATCCCCTCACCCTTGTGCATTAGGTTGTTCTCTATAATTAAGAGTCTGTTTCTTGCTTTGTCTCTCCCTTTTTTCCCCTTTGCCTATTTGTTTTCTTTCCTAAATTCCACATATGAGTGAAATCATTTGGTATTTGTCTCTCTCTGACTGACTTATTTTGCTTAGCATTATGCTCTCTACCTCCATCCATGTCATCGCAGATGGCAAGGTCTCATTCTTTCTTATGGCTGAATAATATTCCTCTGTGTGTGTGTGTGTGTGTGTGTGTGTGTGTGTCTACACATACACTACATCTTCTTTATCCATTCATCAGTCATTAAATACTTGGGCTGCTTCCATAACTTAGCTATTGTAAATAATGCTGCTATAAACATAGGGGTGAATGTATCCCTTTAAATTAGTGTTCTTCTGTTCTTTGGGTAAATACCTAGTAGTGCGATTGCTGAACCACAGGGTAGTTCCATTTTTAACTTTTTGAGGAACCTCCATGCTGTTTTCTACAGTGGCTCCACCAGTTTGTATTCCTGCCAACATGCATAAAGGTTCCTTTTTCTCCACATCCTTGCCAACACCTGTTGTTTCTAGTGTTTTTTATTTTAGTCATTATGACATGTGTGAGGTGATACCACATTGCAATTTTGATCTGCATTTTCCTGAGAATGAGTGATGTTGAGCATCTTTTCATGTGTCTGTTAGCAATCCGTGTCCTCTTTGGAGAAATGACTGTTCCTGTCTTCTGCCCATATTTTAACTGGATATTTGGTTTTTGGATGTTGAATTGTATAAGTTCTTTATATATTTTGGATACTAACCCTTTATCAGATATGTCATTTGGAAATATCTCCTCCCATTCCATAGGTTGCCTTTTATTTTTGTTGATTGTTTCCTTCACTGTGCAGAAGCTTTTAATTTTGAAGTCCCAGTAGTTTATTTTTGCTTTTGTTTCCCTTGCCTCCAAAGACCAATCTAGAAAAAAGTTGCTATGGCCTGTGTTAAAGAGGTTACTGCCTGTGTTCTCTTCTAGAATTTTTATGGTTTCAGGTCTGAAATTTGGGTCTTTTATCCTTTTTGTGTATGGCGTAAGGAAGTGGTCCAGTTTCATCCTTTTGCATGTTGCTGTCCAGCTTTCCCAACACCATTTGTTAAAGAGACTGTCCTTTTCCCATTGCATATTTTTTCCTGCTTTGTGGAAGATTGACTGTATAGTTAATGGTTTATTTCTGGGTTCTCTGTTCTGTTGCATTGATCTGTGTGTCTGTTTTTGTAACAGTACCATACTGTTTTGATTACTACAACTTTGTAAAATAACTTGAAGTCTGGAATTGTGATGCCTTCAGCTCTGCTTTTCTTTCTCAAGATGTTTTGGCTATGGGGGGTCTTTTGTGGTTCCATACAAATTTTAGGATTGTTTGTTCTAGTTCTGTGAAAAATGCTGTTGATATTTTGATAGGGATTGCATTAAATGTATAGATTACTTTGGGCAGTGCAGACATTTTAACAGCATTTGCTCTTCCAGTCCGTGAGCATGGTATGTCTTTCCATTTGTTTGTGTCCTCTTCAGTTTTTCTCATCAGTGTTTTATAGTTTTCAGAGTACAGGTCTTTCATCTCTTTGGTTAGGTTTATTCCTAGGTATCTTATTTTGGGTGCAATTGTAAATGGAATTGTCTTTTAATTTCTCTTTCTGCTTCATTATTGGTGTATAGAAATGGAACAGATTTCTTTACATTGATTTTGCTTTTGTTGTTGGTTTTTGTTTTGTTCTGTACATTGATTTTTGTTTTGTTGTTGTTTTGGGGTTTTTTAATATTTTGTTTTCCTTTTATGTAGGCTCTACACCCAACGTTGGGCTTGAACTCATGACCTTGAGCTTAAGAGTCGTATACTCTACTGACTGCGCCAGCCAGGCCCCTTGTATGTTGATTTTGTATCCTGCGACATCACTGAATTTGTTTATCAGTTCTAGCAGTTTTTTGGTGGAGTCTTTAGGGTTTTCTGTATATAGTATATCATCTGCAAATAGTGAAAGTTTTACTTGTTCCTTAGCCAGTTTGGATGACTTTCCTTTTTGTTGTCTGATTGCTGTGGCTAGGACTCTAGTACTGTGTTGAATAGAAGTGGTGAGAGTGAGCATCCTCGTCTCGTTCCTGATCTTAGGGGAAAAGCTCAAGTTTTCCCTACCGAGTGTGATGTCTGCTGTGGTTTTTTCATATAGGCCTTTATTATGTTGAGGTATGTTCCCTCTAAACCTACTTTGTTGAGGGTTTTTCTTATGAATGGATGTTGTGCTTTGTCAAATGCTTTTTCTGCATCTGTTGAAATGATCATCTGGTTTTTATCCTTTCTCTTACTGATGTGATGCATCACGTTGATTTGCGAATACTGAACCACCCTCGCATCCCAGGGGTAGATCCCACTTGATTGTGGTGAATGATTTTTTAATGTATTGTTGAATTCGATTTTTGCATCTGTGTTCATCAGGGATATTGGTCTGTAGTTCTCTTTTTTAGTGGGTGTCTTTATCAGGTTTTGGGATCAGAGTAATGCTGGCCTCGTAGAATGAATTTGGAAGTTTTCCTTCCTTTTCTATTTTTTTTGAGTGGTTTGAGAAAACTAGGTATTAACTCTTCTTTAAATGTTTGGTAGAATTTACCTGTGAAGCCACCTGGTCCTGGACTTAATGTTCGTTGGGAATTGATTACTGACTTTCTGGTTTCTTTCCAGTTACCCATCCAGTATTTCAGTTTCTTTCTGGTTACCCATCCAGTATTTCCTTTTTTTACCCACACTATTTCTGTTAATGGTATACTGAAAAATGGATTTTTGTGAGATGATTTGCTTATGCTTTAGCAGTACATTATGTCAGGAGATCCTCATAATTTTCCAGGATGTTCTGATATAGAAAAGCCACACATTGACTCAAAGCAGTTTTATGCACTATCCTTTAGCAGGGGTACTTGGTAGAAGCAAATGATTAGTTTCTCAAACCTTCCTGTCTCTAGTAGCTAGTGGTCTTTGAAAGGGTTTAGTGATCATGAATCTCAGGGAATCCCCAGAGAATATAGTCACGTATTCTGCAGGTCTTAAAGCAAAATTATTTTTGAGAGAGCTTGATCAATACTAGACTTATCTTATGTTGGGCTTAGACTTATGTTGGGCTTCTAAATAAGAGCTGTTTGAAAAAGGGGGTTTTATTCAAATAAAATAAAAGAAAGGACTGCTGTAGAACATCTAATTTATTCTGAGTGTCTTAATAACTTCAGGGTTTTATGAGAGTCTTGACTCTGGGAAACACTGAGGATTGCAGAAGGGGAGATGGGAGGAATGGGGTAACTGGGTGATGGGCATTAAGGAGGGCACATGATGTGCTGAGCACTGGGTGTTATATGCAACTAACGAATTATTGAACACTACATCAGAAACTAATGATGTAATATACGTTGGCTAATTGAATTTAAATAAATAAAATTGTCAAAGAAATTAAAAAAATAACCAGGGCTTTACTTGCAGTTTGTAAGAACTTAGTATTGCTAGTTTGTTTTTATAGTACTAGTTTAAAATTCCACATGGTTTCCATCTGCCCTCTCACCAGCTGTATATAGGCATTAAACAAAATTGTTTTCCTTTGCCTTCTGGGTGTGATTACAAAGTAATTACAAAGGGAAAAAAACTGCTTTTGCTTTTTATATTAAGAATAGCTATTTTATTTTTAAAGATTTTATTTATTAGAGAGAAAGTACACGAGCAGTGGGGGGGGGGGTGTTGGGAGAGGGAGAAGCAGACTTCCTGCTGAGCAGGGATCCCAGTGTGGGGCTCGATCCCAGGACCCCAAGATCATGACCTGAGCCAAAGGCAGCTACTTAACCAACTCAGCGAACCAGGTGCCCCAAGAACAGCTATTTTAAAAACTACCTTCCAGGATATTTTATATTATCACCTTTGTTTATCATATCACCTTTGTTTCCATCTAAGCTTATTCATCCTCACATATCTCTAAAATTATAAATACACTGTTGTCCCTAATTCTTTATAGTATGAAACTGAGGTCAAAGAGTCTCCTGACCTACAGATCAGTAAATGCTTTAGATAAAACTGTGCTTCTTCATCAAGCAGAGAAAGACAATTATCATATGATTTCTCTCATCTATGGAACATAAGAACTAGGAAGATCGGTAGGGGAAGAAAGGGATAAAGAAAGGGGGGGGTAATCAGAAGGGGGAATGAAGCATGAGAGACTATGGACTATGAGAAACAAACTGAGGGCCTCAGAGGGGAGGGGGGTGGGGGAATGGGATAGACCGGTGATGGGTAGTAAGGAGGGCACGTATTGCATGGTGCCCTGGGTGTTGTACGCAACTAATGAATCATCGAACTTTACATCGGAAACCGGGGATGTAGTGTATGGTGACTAACATAATATAATTAAAAAAATTAAAAAAAAAAAACTGTGCTTCTTCAGAGTGTCAATAAGAGTAATCTGAATACTTGTATGAAGTAGGAAAGTTTTGTTCATAAGGTTTTATAAGTTTTTTTAATGTGGCAAGAATTATTTTAAAATTTTAAGTGTTAATGTCTGTTGGAGATGAGGACAGAAATAAGGTGGCACTTATATAACATAATATTATGGGCTCTGAAGTCAGACAGCCTTTGGTTTATATCTCATTTCTACCACTTAAACTATTATGGCTTTAGGCAAGTTACTTAACCTCTTTAAGCCTAAGATTCCCTTTGAAGAATGGGATGCCTGGGTGGCTCAGTTGGTTAAGCATCTGACTCTTGATTTCAGCTCAGGTCATGATGTCAGGGGCTTCAGGTCGAGCCCCACGTCAGACTCTGCACTCATCGGGGAGTCTGCTTCTCTTCCTCTTCCCTCTTCCCCTCCCTCCTCTCTTGTGTGCGCGCGTGCGCGCTCTCTCTCTCTCAAATAAGGGTAAATAAATCTTAAAAAAAAAAAAAAAAGATAAACCAGTAGTATCATGAGCACTAATCACATGCATGTAAAGTACCTCAGCACATTGCCTGTGTAGGTGAATAAATGAAGAATCCTTGAATAGCTTCCAGGCTTGCTGAGATCTCATTAAGTATGGCTTGGCAAACTTACTTTGTGAAGGACCAGACAGTAAATACTTTAGTCTTTGTCATACACATTCTGTCTCTGTACATATTCTATTTTGTTTGCGTTCTGCTTTTTACTACCATTTAAAAACATAAAAAACATTCTTTTTTTTTTTAAAGATTTTATTTGTTAGAGAGGAGGGGTTTGCAGAGGAAGAGGGAAAAGTAGACTTCCTGCTGAGCAGGGAGCCCAACTCTAGCTTCAGTCCCTGGACTCCAGGATCATGACTTGAGCCAAAGACAGACGTTTAACTGACTGAGCCAGCCAGATGCCTCATAAAACCTTTTTTTTTTTTTAAGATTTTATTTATTTATTTGTCAGAGAGCACAAGCAGAGGAAACAGCAGGCAGAGGGAGAAGCAGGCTCCCCGCTGAGCAAGGAGCCCAATGCGGGACTTGATCCCAGGACCCTGGGGTCATGACCTGAGCCGAAGGCAGATGCTTAACTGACTGAGACATCCATGCGTCCCCCATAAAAACCATTTTTAACTCAGGGCTGCAGGCCCAGTTTGGCTCCTAGGCTGTAGTTAGCCAATCCCTGTACACAGCACCACTAGAGTTTTCAAGAACTAAGATTTTACCTTTTTTTTAAATTTAAATTTTAGTTAGTGAACATACTGTGCAATATTGGTTTCAGGAGTAGAATTCAGTGATTCATCACTTACAACACCCCATGCTCATCACAAGTGTCCTCTTTAATACCCATCTAGCCCATCCCCCACCCATCTCCCTCCATCAACTCTCAGTTTGTTCTCTATCCCTAAGAGTCTCTCTTGGGTTATTTCCTTTTCTTCTTTTTTACCTTTCCCTGTTCCCATATGTTCATTTGTTTTCTTTCTTAAATTTCACATACGAGTGAGATCATGTGGTATGTGTCTTTCTCTGACTGACTTATTTCACTTAGTGTAATACGCTCTAGCTCCATCTACGTCACTGCAAATGGCAAGATTTCGTTTTTTTGATGGCTGGATAATATTCTATTGTATATATATGCACCACATCTTTATCCATTCATCTGTCGATAGACATCTGGGCTCTTTCCAGAGTTTGGCTATTGTGGACGTTGCTGCTATAAACATTGGGGTGCAGGTGCCCCTTCGAATCACTACATTTGTATCTTTGGGGTAAATACCCAGTAGTGCAATTGCTGGGTCATAGGGTAGATCTATTTTCAACTTTTTGAGGAACCTCCATACTGTTTTCCAGAGTGGCTGCACCAGTTTCCATTCCCAACAATGTAGGAGTGTTCCCCTTTCTGTGCATCCTTGCCAACACCTGTCGTTTCCTGGTTTGTTAATTTTAGCCATTCTGACAGGTGTGAGGTGTCTGATTGCAGTTTTGATTTGTATTTCTCTGATGATGAGTGATGTTGAGCATCTTTTCATGTGTCTGTTAGCCATCTGGATGTCTTCTTTGGAAAAGTGTCTATTCATGTCTTCTGCCCATTTCATTACTGTATTATTTGGTTTTTTGGGTGTTGAGTTTGATAAGTTCTTTATAGATTTTGAATACTAACGCTTTATCTGATATGTCATTTGCATATATTTTCTCCCATTCCATAGGCTACCTTTTAGTTTTGTTGATTGTTTCCTCTGCTGTGCAAAAGCTTTTTTATCTTGATGAAGTCCCAGTAGTTCATTTTTGCTTTTGCTTCCCTTGCCTCCAGCAGTGTGTCTAGTAAGAAGTTGCTAGGCGAAGGTCAAAGAGGATGCTGCCTGTATTCTCCTCTAGGATTTTGGTTGTTTTCTGTCTCAACATTTAAGTCTTTCATCCATTTTGAATTTATTTTTGTGTATGGTGTAAGAAAGTGGTCGTTTCATTTTTCTGCATGTTACTGTCCAGTTTTCTTTTCCAAACACCGTTTGTTGAAGAGACTTTTTTCCATTGCATATTCTTTCCTGCTTTGTCAAACATTAGTTGACCATATAGTTGTGCATCCATTTCTGGGTTCTCTGTTCTGTTCCATTGATCTATATGTCTGTTTTTGTGCCAGTACCATACTGTCTTGATGACTACAGCTTTGTAATACAGCTTAAGATCCAGAATTGTGATGCCTCCAGTTTTGTTTTTCTTTTTCAGAATTGCTTTGGCTGTTTGGGGTCTTTTGTGGTTCCATACAAATATTAGGATTGTTTGTTCTAGCTCTGTGAAAAATCTGGTGGTATTTTGATAGGGATTGCATTAAATACATAGATTGCTTTGGGTAGTGTGGACATTTTCACAATGTTTATTTTTCCAATTTTTTTTTTTTAAAGATTTTATTTATTTATTTGACAGAGATAGAGACAGCCACCGAGAGAGGGAACACAAGCAGGGGGAGTGGGAGAGGAAGAAGCAGGCTCATAGTGGAGGAGCCTGACGTGGGGCTCGATCCTGTAATGCCGGGATCACGCCCTGAGCCGAAGGCAGACGCTTAACCGCTGTGCCACCCAGGCGCCCCTGTTCTTCCAATTTCTGAGCGTGGAATGTTTTCCATTTCTTTGTGTGCTCTTCAACTTCTCTCATAAATGATCTCGTTTTCGGAGTACAGATCTTTTACCTCCTTAGTTAGGTTTATTCCTAGGTATCTTATTGGTTTTGGTGCAATTGCAGATGAGAGAGATTCCTTGATTTCTTTTTCTGCTGCTTCATTGTTGGTGTATAGACATGCAACAGATTTCTGCACATTGGTTTTATATCCTGTAACTTTGCTGAATTCACGTATTAGTTCTAGCAAGTTTTTGGTGGTCTTTCAGGTTTTCTGCATATTATATCATGTCATCTGCAAATAGTGAAAGTTTGACTTTTTCCTTGCCATTTTGGAGCCTTTTATTTCTTTTTGTTGACTCCCAGTGGTATGTTAAATAGTACTAAGTTTTTACCTTTTAAACTTTTACCCTTGATTCGCCAGTGTTTATTGCATATTCGGGATTATATATGTGTTACTGACATTTATGGGTTTTTTTCTGCCTATCAGCCAACTTGAGTCGGAAATGCAATAGTTGAGACTATTTGTTTGGGTCCTTCATCAGTTCTCTTAAATCCATATTTGTAGTAGCTAAGCAGCTGTAATCTCAATATGAAAATTTTAGGAGTTTTTGAAAGATAAGGAACCACAAAAAAGCAATAACCTTAATTCTCTTATTATATTTATGTGGTTATTTCCATGTGAAGGGCTTGACCACTTAGGCTATTACTTCTGTTTTCTTCCTTAATGATATTTTCTCAATTCTGTTGTGAATTACCAAAACCGATTTTGGGACTGAGATAGGTCTAGGGAGTTATTGGAGCTTCTTAATTTTCAATTAATTGGAGTTTCCAGTGTACTAGGAATACCTAGAACAGTGACATGATTGCTGTTGTCATTCCTAATGGAAGGTGGAAATAATGACTGTACTCTTGGTAGCTAAGAAGATGGGATGGGTTCGTATCCTTTCCTCATTGTGTACTTACTGAGCCTTAGTTTTTGTGAGTGTAGTCACAGTTCTCAGGCTTCATGTTACTTTTAAGAGTAAGATAAATTACCTGCTAGAAAACATTTCTTTTTCTCTTTCAGTTGAAGCTGTGAAGTCTGAAGTTGAGCCCTTTAATGACTCCACTCGTATTTCTCTACAAGAAGAAAACCAGTCTTCTGTCACTCGTTGCCTCCCTGATGCTTCTACTATTACTGAAGAAGGTTTATTTAGCCAAAAGAGTTTCCTTGTTTTGGGGTTTAGTAATGAAAATGAATCTAATATTGCAAATATTATAAGAGAAAACGCTGGAAAAATCGTGTCCCTTCAGAGCAGAATTGTTGCTGATTATGCCGTGGTTCCTCTGCTCGGGTGTGAAGTAGAAGCAACAGCGGGAGAAGTTGTCACAAATACGTGGCTGGTAAGAAAACCCTGTAGCAGTTGAAAGGTAGTGTTGAAGGATATCAGATGCTGAGAGTGTTAATGTTTATTTCATTTTAGGTAAATTGGTGTTTGAGCAAGGTTTAGATTTTGCCTTTAGCAAAGGGAATTGTAAGATAGAAAAATGCTCAAGCTTCTTGGCCCTGATCCTGGCCGAGTAGCGCTTATTGTTTCCCTGGGGCCACAGCAGCAGAAGTTACGCCAGGTCATCTCATACTATTTCAGGCCTCCTTGTTTTTTCACAACCAAAGCATGCGTGCACTTTTGTATTGTTCTTTTTTATTGGCTGAACACTGGTAATTTCATCATTTTTTTTTAACTTTCCAAGAGTTAAGAGGAAAATTTATAAATGAATAATTGGGAAGAAATTAAATTTACAGCAATATTTAGTAAGTTAAATGCTAAACCTGCCTGATCTTAATATCCTGTATAATGAATTGATTTTTTTAATATAATATGAAGTGTATTGAGAATGAGCATACACACCAGGTTATATTGAAATAAATTTGCTTTTCCTGTAAACTAAAATTACTGCTCCTGTAACTAAACCAGTGTTAACCACTGGTTGCTTATTTCACGTTGCTGTTCTTGTGTCTCTTGTTTTTAAAAGGTAACTTGTATAGACTATCAGACTTTAATTGATCCAAAGTCAAATCCTCTCTTCATGCCAGTCCCAGTAATGGCAGGAATGACTCCGTTAGAGGATTGTGTTATTTCATTCAGCCAGTGTGCAGGAGCAGAAAAAGATTCGTTGACATTCTTAGCAAATCGCCTTGGAGCAAGGTACGTAGTATTTTTCGTGCACCTGCTATCATGGTGTACTTTTATGTGTTTTGACTTATTGGTGAACATTCAAATTGGAATTGGGCTGGGTGTCTTTATAATATTTATGGGTAGTGTGTAGTGTACCTTAATGATGGCTCAGTACTACTAGATGGATACCTGGCAGAGGTTCAGACCATGGGCATTAGTGCTTACCTACCAGGAGAGGGAGTACGTAAGGCTGATATGAGGGCCATTATTGAACTTTGCACATTCCCTTCCATGGGCCATATGGGTGATTTATTCTTTTTTCAGTAATGAGTACTTGCAAAGGAAAAAAAAATGAACTTGAAAGTTAATTCCAAAATCCAAATTAGCCCAACCCCTAAGTGAACCTTAGGTGGTGACTGTTTTAAAAGGAAGTATGTGACTATTATATCAGTAAATGTAAATGAACTAGACTTTTATATTTTTTAAAAAAAGTTCTTTTAGATTCAATCTTGCAGCAACACTTAAAATGACTTTAAAGAGACAAACCTAAAACAAATTGATTCAGAACATCTGAAAAAAAAATGGGCAAAGGTAAGTCAAAGAAATAGCAAACAAAAGGAAAGGAGGGGTTGCAGTTCTAATGGCAGACAAGTTTGGATTCAAATGAAAAGGCATTAAGTAGGAAAAAGAAGAGTGCTGTAAATAGCTATTCACACTGAAGATATATATATATATACATATATATGTATATATATATATATCACTGAAGATATATATATATATGATATATATATATGTATATATATATATGATATATATATATGTATATATATATATCAAAAAGGACATGACTATCATTCATAAGACAAAAACAATAGGAGATACAAGGTGCAATCAACAAAAATGCGTTACTTGTAGGAGACTTTAATTCCCATCTTTTTCTTCATAAGGGATCACATAGAAAACAGGGAAGGATCTAGATTTCAGTAGTATGATCTACCTTGAAACAGTAAAATACTTTTTTGAGTGCCTGTAGAACACTTATAAACATTGCCTATAAAGAAATTAGCCACAAAGAAAACCTCAGTAAATTCCCTAAAGTAGAAAGAGTGCAGTCCATACTCTCTAATCATGCAAAAAGACTAGAAATGAATAGTGTAAATAGAAAATGAAAAGACCTTATAAACTGGACATTTTATTTATTTATTTTTTTTTAGATTTTATTTATTTGACAGAGAGAGACAGCCAGCGAGAGAGGGAACACAAGCAGGGGGAGTGGGAGAGGAAGAAGCAGACTTCTAGCGGAGGAGCCTGATGTGGGGCTCGATCCCATAGCGCCGGATCACGCCCTGAGCCAAAGGCAGATGCTTAACAACTGTGCCACCCAGGTGCCCCTAAACTGGACATTTTAGAACTATTTCATAACTCTCGGTTCCAAGAGGAATTCAAACCCATTTATAAGCTTAGAAATCATTATCAACACAATGGTAATAAGCAATCCCAGTGCCCAGATTTTGATCCTAAAATACCATTTCCTGCTAAAACAAACTAAAATGTAAAGAAATGATTAATTTTAGGAGCACCTGGGTTGTTCAGCCCGTTAGGCGTCTGCCTTTGGCTCAGGTCATGATCCCAGTGTGCTGGGATCAAGCCCCACATCATGCTCCCTGCTCAGTGGGGAGCCTGCTTCTCCCTCTCCCTCTACCCCCTCCTCCCCACTCGTGCTCATGCTCACTTGCTCACTCTCTCCACTCTCTCTCTCAAAGTCTTTTAAAAAAAAATATTCCAGATCTGGGGCAGAAAATGTGCCAGTGAGCCTGGAACATTTTGTCAGGCCAGATAGCAAGGACTACTAAGGAAGTTGTGTCAAAAGGACCTCCACTGGCCAAAGACAGGAAAATTTAAATATTACTAGGGAGAGTAATGGCAGTATATCCAAACACATCAAATAATGTTTAAATCATGATTTTGTAATGACACCAAACAAAGCTAATTGGTCACATTTGAAAGATGCTGGAAAACCAGCCCATTATTTTGAAAGCTGTCAGATAAGAAAGGATCAAGTATTTATCCTGCCTTTCCTATATAATCTGTATCAGAGTACCATAATAATGGGTAAGACAAAGTTTCCCTTTAAGTGGTATTCCAACAAATAAAAAAAAAGGATAGGGCTATAATTCCTAATGAATGAAAACATCTAGGCCCTGAAAATCAGTGGTCACATAATAAAGAGGAAAACAGACACTATATGTCTCCTGCGGAAGAACATAGTACCGCCTTAAAGTGGCCTTACCTAAATGATAAAACCTCTCAATCTGATGAAGCCTCTAGATTCAAATACTAATTTATAGGAAGTAGGAGAATAACATGTTAAACTATAGCACAGAAATGCAGTTAGCAAAATCCAGACTCTGAGATAACTTTATGTTATAAATAATACAGTGTCTTCAACAAATATGTATGAAGGGGATAGGATGGAGAACAGAGCCTATAAGCTAAAAGACAAAAAAAAAAAACAAACAACTATTAAGAATGCACTGTCTGATAAAACTAAAGAAAGGTAAGGAAGTGATTGCCGTAAATATTCAAATAGTGGCTACTACTAAGAAGGGAGTTGAGGGGTTGTAATTGAGTAAGGGACACATTGGAGAGGTTCTAGAGTGGCTGGCAAGATTCTGTCATCTGATGTAGGTGGTAGATACAAAGGTTTTTCACTTTATAATAATTCACTGAGTTTTGTATTCCCTCTTTTGCTGTGTTCTGTATTTGAATTATGCTAAACAATAAAAAGCTTTTTGGAAAAAACTGAAGTTGCAGAAAATCTAGAAAGTAACAATAGCAAAAGTATGACACCAAGTTCCATGGGGTAAACTAAAGCAATGCCTGGAGAAAAATTCAGTAAAGTGGCTATGTAGCAAATTAATACACAGAAATCATTGACCTTCATACAACCAGTTAGAAAAGCTAATGAAAACTAAGTTTACAGTGAGAGAGAAAGTACCTACCAACAGGTTTAATGTGAAACTTGGAAGAGGTACAGAAGCTTATAAAATACTATTAAGATAACAGTAGAAAAGATACCCGTATTCTTGGAAAAATTATAAAGAAGTTTCTTTTGTCTCCTACATTAACGTATAAATTTAACATCCCAGTTAAAATGCCATCCAAATATTTTCGGGAGGGAAAAAGCAAACTAAATTCTTGAGTTCACAAGAAAAGTTTAGCAACCAGGAAAGTCATGAAAATTCTGAAACAGAATAGTTATTTAAATCTATTTTGTAAAACCTCACTAAATAATAGTGTGGCTTTAATACGTTGCAGAAAATTCCGTGAACGAACAGAAAATCTAGAAATAGACCCAAATGCAAACAGGAATTTAGTGTATGATAAAAGTGATATTCTGGGGTGCCTGGGTGGTGGTTCAGTCAGTTAAGCATCTGCCTTCAACTCAGGTCATGACCTCAGGGTCCTGGGATTGAGCCCACATCAGGCTCCACACTCAGTGGGGAATCTGCTTCTCCCTCTCCCCTTCCCCCCCGCTCGTGCTCTTTCTCTCAAATAAATAAACAAAATCTTTATTTTAAAAAAAAAAGGGGGGGCGCCTGGGTGGCACAGCGGTTAAGCGTCTGCCTTCGGCTCAGGGCGTGATCCTGGCGTTATGGGATCGAGCCCCACATCAGGCTCCTCCGCTATGAGCCTGCTTCTTCCTCTCCCACTCCCCCTGCTTGTGTTCTCTCTCTCGCTGGCTGTCTCTCTCTCTGTCAAATAAATAAATAAAATCTTAAAAAATAAAATAAAATAAAATAAAAAGTGGGGTGCCTGGGTGGCTCCGTCAGTTAAGCTTCTTCCTTCAGCTCAGGTCAAGATCCCAGGGTCTGGGATCGAGCCCGGCATTAGGCTCCCTGCTCAGTGGGGTGCCTGCTTCTCCCTCTGCCTCTCCCCCTGCTTGTGCTCTCTCTCTTGCTCTCTCTCTGTCAAATAAATAAAATCTTTAAAAAAAAAAAAAGTGATATTTCAAGTCATTGAAGAAGAGAGATGGCTTATTCAGTAAATAGGATTCAATCAAGTTAGAGCCACATCTCATACCAAAATAAGTACCAAATGGATCAGTGAGTTAAATGTGAAAAATGAAACCATGAAAGTGCTAGGAAAAATGTGGGAGATTTAAAGAATCTTAAAAGTGGGAACTAGAGCGTAAAACCCAGAAGTTGTTAACAAAAAAAAATCTGTTCATACGTCAAGTGGCAGACTTCTCTTTCTGCCCCCGGTCTGTGTGCTTAATATTCTGTGCTCTTGCGCAAGTCACTTAATTGTATCTTTTCCCAGGTTGTATCTTTACAGTATTTTGTAAAAGAGACACCTGGGTGGCTCAGTCTGTTAAGCGTCTGCCTTTGGCTCAAGTCATGATCCCGTGGTCCTGCATCGGGCTCCCTGCTCAGTGGAGAGCCTGCTTTTCCCTCCACCTGCTGCTCCCCCTGCTTGGTGCACACACGTGCGTGCACTCTCTCTCTGACAAATAAATAAAATCTTTGAGAAAAAACCCAATATTTTGTAAAATACTGGTATTTCACAAATATTAAGGGTATCAAGTGAGATTATGTCTGAAAATGTTTTGGGAAGACAGCGGACTAGAAAGATACGGTATGTTATTCATACTCTTTCTGTGCTCCCTAGCTATTCCACACCTCCTCTTGGGAAGAAGGGCCAAGGTGGTTAGGTGATGACTAATTAAGGAGGTAATTTACCTGGTTACTTCTTGAGAGTCTAGTTTAATTTGCTTATTTTTTTATAAAAAGGTTTACTGTAGTAATACATTTTTATCTTAGAGTAAGCATTCGTAAGAGAATGAGTAAATACATCAACTTTTCATCAGCGAGTATTATACATAGAACTCTAACAGCAGTTGTTTTAGAAACTTCCTTCTTAGCTTGCTCGCTAGTTGTGTATATGACCATTTACTTCTATTTAAATATAATTTTCAGCGTTCAAGAATTCTTTGTTCGCAAATCCAATGCAAAGAAAGGCATGTTTGCCAGTACACATCTTGTATTGAAAGAACCAGGTGGTTCTAAATATGATGCTGCCAAGAAGTGGAATTTACCAGCGGTCACCATATCTTGGCTGTTGGAGACTGCTAGAATGGGAAAGAGAGCAAATGAAAGCCATTTTCTGATTGAAAAGTCAACTAAAGAAGGTTAATACTTTTATTTTGTTCTTTTATATGTATTTTTACAATTTGATGGTTTCTGGAATATGAATTGTGTCAAAGCTTATCTTTAGAAAAGGTCATTGATTTCTACTTTTCA
This sequence comes from Ursus arctos, assembly GCF_023065955.2. NCBI lineage: Eukaryota > Metazoa > Chordata > Mammalia > Carnivora > Ursidae > Ursus > Ursus arctos. The sequence continues at coordinate 28,267,574 of NW_026622875.1, forward strand.
CATTGAGTGTTGTGCACATCTGTTGAGCATTCCTTATTAGGTGGCAATATAAATGTGTTCATAGCACAGATACTTAATTTGTATCTGCTCTCTACTGCAGGCGCTGTCCAAAAGCTGGAAGATAGAAAACAGTCTAGAAGCATACTGGGGTCTCAGTGTTTGAAGTCTTAAAATGTGGGCTAGGATCTGGTTTACTGTTCCTTCTGTGGCTCACACTGACACACCATTTCATTGGTGTGCTCTCTCTTCGTCTCATCTTTGGACTGCTGTGTCTTTTGTCCAGCCCACCTCATACTTGCCTCTTTGTCCTTATCTTTCAGTTCTCAGCTTGGATGTCACTTTCCCTGGGAAGCCTTCCTTGACCTACCAAGTATGGCCTTTGTCTTGCCAAAACTCCCTTCATATTATCCCCTTTAAACCTTTGATCCCAGTGTTCTAGTTCTAGTTTGCTTTCCCTACTCAGTTACAAGCTCTGAAAGGGCAAGGAATATGCATGTCTTGTGCATTATATATTTCCGTTGTCTAGCATTGGACCTGGCATGGCATAGCCATCTAGTAAGTGTTTTTGTTAAATGTTGAAAAAAGGCTGGTGGGAGGACACAGTACCCCCTCTCCTAAGATGATGGCATCCCTAGGCAAACTTCAGGGACGAGTTAGTAGCTTGGGCACAGCTCTCAAAGCCATTATTGCTTACCCAAACAGACTGGAAATTTTATAACTGAGGCAAAGTGACATTTAGGTCATATTAAAATTTCACTAAGAACTTTGTAAAAACTTCACTGTGGTTAACTCAGAGTACATGTAATTCGGTTTTGTTTTGTTTTTTTTTTTAACTCTGCCGTTGACTAAGATGACACATATAATATTTGGCAAATCATGAGGTTAATTATAAATATTTCAAATTAGGGACCCCTGGGTGGCTTAGTCAGTTAAGTTTCTGCCTTTGGCTCAGGTCATGATCCCAGAGTCCTAGAATCAAGCCCCTCATTGGGCTTCCTGCTCAACGGAAAGCCTGCTTCTCCCTCTCCCTCTACTGCTCCTCCTGCTTGTATGCTCTCTCTATCGAATAATGAAATCTTAAAAAAAAAAAAAAAATTTCAGGTTACAATAAAATGAAACAGGAAATCTAATTTCATTAATTGTTACAGTGATGTGCTTTGTCTAACTCAGCGTATATTTTAATACATCATTTGGTTTATTTCTTGGAAAGTAGGTCTATAACTTTGTGATTTAAAGTATATTTGAGAATTCACATGAAAACTAACAAGATATAAAAATATCACTTTGTGTATGCCTCTGGAGATAAAGATGACCTCAGTGGCTCACATTTGTGTCTTTTCATTTTATATTTAGAGCAAAGTTTGGAAACTGAAATAACCAACAGGGTGAATCTAAATCCAGATACTCCGGAGCATCCTGTTGCACACCTGGAAACTCACAGGAAAACAGCCGTTACACCTTTAGATATGAACCACTTCCAGAGTAAAGCTTTCCATGCTGTGATCTCACAACACACCAGACAGGTTTCCGTTTCCCCACCAGTGGGACAGCCACTTCAGAAGGAGCCCTCCTTACATCTGGATACACCATCAAAATTTCTGTCCAAGGACAAACTCTTCAAGCCTTCCTTTGATGTGAAGGTAAGGTTTATAGAAAACGGTCCTGGAGTTAATAATTAACAATTCGTAGTATATTAAAGTTAAAGCTCCAGATTTTGTATCACCTCTATAAAGTTTGTGGTAGTAAGTTTTTCAGAGATACTGGCAGGTAGATTCATATTATCGAGTCCCACCATATATTTAGGGTTGAGATAACAGCTGGAGGTAAAATGGTGTGAAATCAGGAGTGGGTTCAAGTCCTAGATCTGTCACGAACAGTATGACTCTAGACAGATCATTTAACATATCCAGGCATAAGCTTTTTCTTTTGTACAAAGAGGATATCACTTGCTCTGAAAACTTACGGATTTATCTTAAGGATCAAATGAAATGGTGTGATGAAATAATTTTATAAACGATGATATAAACCCATTGCTACTTATGTTTTGATTCTAGCAGTACACTCAGTGCTTGCTTTCCAAGAATGTGTCTGTTATCACCTTATTTTGAAGTCATTTCCCTTGAAAAGAAGAGTTAAGTCTGCATCTTTGTTTGCTCTCCTGAGCACTGGAGGATGGCTCCCTTTCTGAGAAATTCATTCATAAATCAAGAGCTTATTTGACAATAAATGGTTTCCTCTTATCCCCAAAAATGATTTTCTTCACTATTTGTACTTGTCATCTATTGGAGTTTTGCTGATAGGGTATTAAGAAGCAACATTCTGGGGTGCCTGCGTGGCTCAGTTGGTTAAGTGTCTGATTCTTGATCTCAGGGTCAGGAGTTCAAGCCCAGTGTTGGGCTACATGCTGGGCATGGAGCCTACTTAAAAAAAATAAAGCAACATTCTAATAATTTTTACTGGTGTGTTTAGGAGTAGGTTTATAAAATTTACATATTGTTCATTTTCAGAAAATAAATATAAAACGATACTTTGGCTAGTTTTCACCAAGCAAAACCTTTGCTCGAAAAAGTAACATTTTGTACTACAATTAACACTGCTCATTATGCCTTAAGAAATAGAGAAAAACCACTGGTTTGAGAACTGAGATCTAGAATCAGGCTTCTGCTTGGCTTCTTGCTGCTTAAGGCAGGTCAGCCTCTTTGGGCTCCATTATCCCCATCTATAAAATCATGGAGTGTATCTAGATGATCTCTAAGGTCTTGTAGCTCACAGACTCTTTGTTCTTTTTTTAAGATTTTATTTATTTATTCGACAGAGATAGAGACAGCCAGCGAGAGAGGGAACACAAGCAGGGGGAGTGGGAGAGGAAGAAGCAGGCTCCTAGTGGAGGAGCCTGATGTGGGGCTCGATCCCATAAAGCCGGGATCACCCCTGAGCCGAAGGCAGACGCCCAACCGCTGTGCCACCCAGGCGCCCCTCACAGACGCTTTTGAATAATAAATGAAATAATACTAAGAAACAAGAAAATAGCAGAAATATTCCCAGTCATTGACACCATTCTTCTTTAGATACCTTGTAGAAAGCTGACGGTTCTAAAATAGTCTCAGTGAAGGCACAAAACACATTTAAAAGTTTTATCATTTAGAGTCATAGTTTACTTAGCTGTGTTTTTCTTTCTTTTGGGGGGGGTCGGTTTGGGGGACTTTTTCTTTTTTTTTTTTTCTTTTTGGTAATACATAAAATGGTACCTCATCTTACATTCCAGTGGTTCTTCAAATTGATGTAATATGGTATACTGAATTTTTTACTCTGAAGACAGAAGGGCCCATGAAATAATCTCAAAATTGAACACATGTTAGACCTCATATTTAAATAATCTCCTACTTAATTTTTAATTGACATACATCAAAAAAGTACAACAAATGTGCTGCTAAATGAAATGTTAGAATTAACAGGTGGAAAATCACTGTACCTGTTCAGAAGGAGATCATTGCCAGTGCCATAGAGCCTTCTTAATGCCTCTCCTTCATTGTTTCCTCCTTCCTCCCAGAGGTAACACTCCTGACTTCTAACACTAGCTTTGTTATGCTTGTTTTTTTTACTTTTAGACATGAAATTATAATATATATTCTGAGTCTTTTTTTGTTCAGCCTTTGTTTGAAAGCTGTGTCCATGTTCCTGTAACTTTAGCTAATTGGTTTCATTGCTGCAGAATATTCCATTAAATGGGCACGCCACAATTTACATATCCTTGTTGATGAGCATTTAGATGGCTACAAGATTTTTGCTCTTACCAATCACGTAGACATTCTTGTGCATGTCTCTTGGAATATGTGTGCATGCATTTCTTTTTGGTATATGCCCAAAAGTGAAATTGCTGGGTCATATTGTGGTTGTACCAGTTTATACTCCTACTAGTAATGTGTTGAGCACCCAGCGTCCCCCATCCTTGCCAACAAGGAATTTTAAGTTGGTTTTGTTTGTTGTTGTTGTTGTCGTTATTGTTGTTTTACTTTTCACTTGGAAATAATTCTGACTTACAAAAAGTTGCAAAATAAAAATACTAGAAGGAATACTCAAATACCCTTTATTCAGAAATAGAGTTTTCGGGGCGCCTGGGTGGCTCAGTCATTAAGCGTCTGCCTTCGGCTCAGGGCGTGATCCTGGGATTCTGGGATCGAGCCCCGCATCAGGCTCCTCCGCTGGGAGCCTGCTTCTTCCTCTCCCACTCCCCCTGCTTGTGTTCCCTCTCTCGCTGGCTGTCTCTCTCTCTGTCAAATAAATAAATAAAATCTTAAAAAAAATAAGATAGAGTTTTCATCACTTTCCAGATGGACTTTGTTTTGTTTTTAATTTCTTATTTTATTACATTGTGATCAAACTGTCGTTTGTAATATTTCTACTTCATAGTACTTACTGATCTTTATGCCCTGATATATGATCAATTTTTGAGAACATTTCTTGATTTTTGAGAACATTTTATGAGAAGATATATTCTCCAACATGGATAGTCTTTTCTACACACACACACAAACACACATACACACAGACGATCTGACTTACTGATTGTTGTTTAAATCTTTTATATCCTTTCCCATTTTTTGTTCATTTAACTCAACTCATACTAAGAGTTATTTTCAAGTATCCTAATATGGTGTGTTTCTGTTTCTTGCATCTCACGTGGTTTTGTTTTAGATGGGTGATGGCTATTTAATTAGCGCATAGATATTCATAGCTATTAATGTGACTTGGAATGTGTTCTTTTTTTCATTTAATACTTTTTGGCTTGAAGTCTACTTTGGTATCAGGATTTCAATCCGTACTATCTTTTGATTTTCATTTGCCTTATAATCCTGTGCATTCCTTCATTTTAGCCTTTGGGGATTGCTGTATTTTACAGGTAGAATTGAGCATAGAATTGAGTTTTGCTTTCTGAGCCATTTTAAAAATCTTTTTCTTTCAACCAGGTGACTTAAGCCCATTCACATTTAATATGATTTATATTTGGTCTCAGTTCTGTCATATATTGTAATTTATGTTATGTATGTGTGTATGTTACATGTTTCTTCAAGTATCGTGTCCTCTGTTTTTGTTTTTCCTTTTCTTATTTAGGAAAGGGTTTGTTAGTTTTATTCTTACGGTGCCCTTAAACCCCCTTCTTACTTAACCTTTTGTCAGTTGTAAATTATATGTTTTGACCCCTACTTATTGCTTCTGTTGCAGTCAGTGATCTTATTCTGTTTCTCCATTTTCTCTCTTCCACTGTTTTTCATTAAATTTATCTACTTTGTCAGATAATAAATTATTTATATATATTTTTTAACCCATGGACCTCATTCTTGTTCAGTCTTAACTCTACAATCAAATATATGAAATGCTCACTATCAGTCCTTTGTGAAGTTTCCCTGTCGTGTTGGTAGGATGGTCCTCTAGAATACTCAGGAAGGACACGTGCACAATACTTCTTGAGTTCTGCACATTCAAAACCTTTACCAAAGCCTTGATTGTTCAACAGATTGTTTGGATGTACTGTTCTTGGTTTGCATTTTTTTTTTCTTGAGTTTCCTGAAAATGCTACTCCACTGCTGCCTTTCTTTGTATATATTGTTTTTGAAAATTCTGATGCCAATCTATGTTGTTTTTGTAAGTTATTTCATCTTTTTTGCCTGAAGGCCATGTGGAGTTTTCTCTTATCTTTAAAGTGTAATAATTTTATAAGGGTATGTCTAGGTAATGATTGTTCTCCATCAGTTTTCCCTAGTACATGGCAGGTATTTAAATGTTTGGAATTTGAATTCTTCTCCAAATTTTTGGTCTGAGAGATTAGAAGAATGGAGCTGCCAGTCAACTGAGTTGAATGGAACAGGTTGGGATCAGGGCCTCAGATCAAGAATTTGTATTTTTGACACATAAAATTTGAGATGCCTGTTAGATATCCAAGTACTGTTGTCAAATAGGCAGTTACCTACATAGCTTGAAGTTTGGGTAATGATCTGGGCTAGAGAAAGAAATTTGGAGATTTGAGTTCGTAGGTAATATTTAAAGCCATATGAGAATAGATGCCAAGAGAGCAAGAGAAGAAAAATGTCCAAGGAACACTCTGAGGGGTTCACATTTAGAGGAGGAACCAGCATGGGAGACAGAAGGAGCCACCAGTGAGGGAAGAGAAAGAGCCTAGAGATTGTCGTAGAGGCCACATAAGAAAATATTTGAGGAAGAATAATTAACTGTGTCAGATGCTGCTGAAAGTCAAGAAAGGCGAGAACAGAAAATTGACCACTGGATTTAGCATTATGGAGGTCACTGGTGATCTTAACAGAAAGGGTTTTCATGACATGGTGGAAGTGGAAGCCAGTATAGATTCATATGGGAATGAGAGAAGTTTATAGACATTGAAATAAACAGTGCATTTGAGGAATCTTACCTGTAAGGATGAACCAAGAAATGGGGTGGTTGCTGTAGAGCACAGTAGAGTCAGAAGAAGGTTGTTTTGCTTTCAAGATAGAAAAAATAAGTGTAGGGGTCCCTGGGTGGCTCAGTGGGTTAATAAGCATCTGCCATCAGCTCTGGTCATGACCCCAGGGTCCTGGGATCGATCTCCCACATCAGGCTTCCAGCTCAGCAGGGAGTCTGCTTCTTCCTCTCCCCCAGCTCTCTCTCTCTCTCTCTCCCTCCCTCGCTCGCTCAAATAAATACATAAAATCTTTTTTTAAAAATCTGAAAAGAATAATTGAGGGTAGGCACTAGCCCTACGAGTTATTCAAGCGTTGTGTGAAGTTGTAGTAGTTGAAGCAGTGTGTCATCACATGAGTCCTCCTATTAATACACAAGATTACACCCCCATAGATAGGAGAATGTGTTATATGATAAAGGTGGCATTCAAATCAGGCAACTGTGGGCAACCATCTGAGAAAACAGTTGCAATGAAAACTCACGCCTTACATCAGAATACATTTCGGAGGATTAGATATTTAAATACAAGAAAAGAAGGCGTAAAAATTATAGAACAGGTCATGAAAGAGTTAGTTTTTCAATAATCCCAGCATTAGGAAGGCCTTTCTAACTATATATGTTATAGTTATATACCTCAAAGGAAATAAAAGATTCATATGAATCTGATAGCATTAAAAAATTCTCCACATTCAATTGCAGATTTTATAAATACGCAATAAAGGTATTTAAAAATTCTCCATGGCAAAAATTTGACAACAGATTGGGAACAAATGTGTGTATATCTCAATGGGTATGTATACATATAAACTCATACAAATATATTCAGGCAAGTGAGTAAAAAAAAGGCAAAGCGGGGGCGGCGCCTGGATGGCTCAGTCCATTAAGTGTCTGACTCTGGATTTCAGCTCAGTCATGAGCTCAGGGTGGTAGGATCAAGCCCTGTGTCTGGCTCGTGCTCAGTTCAGAGTCAGCTTGAGATTCTCCCTCTCCCCCTGCATGCTCGCTCTCTCTCTAAATAAATAAAATCTTTTTTTAAAAAATAAGGTCCAACCAATGGGGAAAATGGACAGAACTTAGGAAGAGATAGCCGTCACAAAAAAATTGAATAGAAATATTATACATGCATAAAGATGTTTAATCTCATTTACTATAACAGGGTTGAAAATTAAAGCATACAGTTAAATTTTTAACCTATCAGATGGGCAAAAAAGAAAAATCCGATTACCCACTGTGCTGTCAAACATGTTGGGAAACACTCTAATGCTTTGCTCGCGAGAATGTCAACGTTGTTACATAAATTTTGCTTAAATGTTTCCGTTTACTCTTACATGTAAAAATGGTGTGTGTTTGTTGGATCTTACTGGCAAAAGGTTGTTAATCTAAATACTCCTCAGTTGAGCAGTGGTGAATACAGTCAGCTGTGCGCATGGAATACTATACAGATGGAAAAGAGAGTGAGCAGCAGTGGCGTGAATAACAGTGGCCCCTTCTCATGAGGGAACTGTGGGTGGCTTGGGAACAGGAATATATTTTGTCCTTTTGAGGATTTTTCGCAATTCTCAGCTCAGTCGACTTATTGACCTTCCAGTTCAGATCTTGCTTGTATCCATCCTTGCTTGTTTCCTTCTGTGTTTATTGTTTGTTCATTTTGCTTTTTGATGTCCTTAATTTTAACTGCACCTCCTACTCTAAGATTCAGCCCAATACGGTGAGCACAGCTGAGCATGTTATTAGTCTCTTCAAACCCATTGGCTGGACAGTATGAAATTTTTTTTCTTTATTATGTTCAGATGCAGATAATATTTCATTCTTTTGTTTGGAGGAAAACTGGAAGAGACTAAAGCTGTAATCCAGTTAATTTTGAGGTTTATCTCTCTTCTGTCTTCACCTTTCCTTTTTCTCTTTCCCTGTACTGTTTATCTCCCTTTTCCCTTCTGTCCCCTCTTCTTTCCTTCTGTCCTTTTCTCCTCTTCCTCCTACTTTTCTTTCTCCCCCTTTCTCTCCCCTGACACACATATAGGATGCGCTTGCAGCCTTGGAAACTCCAGGAGGTCCTAGCCAGCAGAAAAGAAAACTGAGTACGCCGCTTTCAGAAGTCATTGTCAGAAACTTGAAACTTGCTTTGGCAAATAGCTCTCGAAATGCTGTTGCTCTGTCTGCCAGCCCTCAGCTGAAGGATGCCCAATCGGAGAAGGTAGAATTAGATCTCTTACTAAAAGCAAGTCGTAGATAAAATATTTCAAACAATAATAGTTGATCTGTTTCTTTTCTTTTCCATGGACAGGAAGAAGCCCCAAAGCCACTTGACAAGGTAGTGGTATGTGTGAGTAAGAAACTCAGTAAGAAGCAGGGTGAACTGAATGGAATTGCAGCCTCTCTAGGAGCAGATTACAGGTAGTTGACACATCTTTCTGTTTTGGTACTGATATTGTCTAAATATATAAGAAAAGCTAAAGCTATTGTGAGCATCCACAAAGGAACATGTATTTTGCCTTTTAGCATGTCGTATTGTCTGCAGTATCTCCAGTTGATTTTTCATTTACTACATCCTTGAAAAATACCGTCTTCCATTATCAATTCACGTTGATATGTGTATTTTTTAGGGTATGTGCAACCAATATTTGAAAACCTATTTTGCTAGGAAACTTGGGTTCCATGAATTATGAGTACAGTCTAGAAGAATCCTTGCCTAATACATTTAATAAAAGATTCATAGGACATTCACTCATATGAGATATGAGGTGTGAGGGTAAACGTATTTGTACCTTAGTGAGTTTCAGAGTAGAGCTCTTCTGTGAGCAGTACTGCAGCCCTCCTGGAATCCAATGGTCGTTTGTAGAATGGTTTAATTTCTATTCATTTTCACTATTTTGGAGACATAGATTATCAGATCTGCCCTCCAGCTGACAGCCAAGCTAGAGATAGGCCTCTAGCATAGGTGGCATGTGTGCCAGGGATTGAGAGAGCGTTACCCATGCCAGCCAGTCCTGAGTCCATCGTACTCCACTGTCTGCGGTGCTAGCTTTCTTGATGACTTGTATTCAGCCGTTTGTAGATAGCATAATGATTGGTTCTATAAGTAACAGACAGTTTGAGAAATAGGTGTGGCTTTATCTTCCCCTTTGGGAAGTGTTATTTTGGTTAGCTTTCTATTTGATAAATAAGATCAGGAGAATAAAAATAAAATGTATCTGAGGTAGTTATAAGCATCTTAATGTGTTTAATGTGTTGTAGAAAAGAAAAGCTTTCTTACTTGTTAGAACTAATATTTGTATTACCTGTTCTGTATATTATTATATAATATCTACTATATGATTACATATTATTATATTCATATTACCTTTTACCAGTTGCTGAACTCTTAGTATGACCCATGCTTTATCTCATTTCATTCTCACAAGAGTCCTGTGAGGGTGTATATATTTGTCAAAATTGAATGCTTTATTGTATATTCTCTTTGCATGTGGACTTGGTATAAGACATAAAAGGAACCTATAGAACTTGAATTTTAATAAGACTTAAAACGCCAGTCCTCTCAGTGTGAAAAATAGAATCTGTTGCTGAAATTCCTAAGTAAGATTTAGCTGATTAAAAGTTTGCTTAAATCTGGGGTGCCTGGGTGGCACAGCGGTTAAGCGTCTGCCTTCGGCTCAGGGCGTGATCCCGGCGTTGTGGGATCAAGCCCCACATCGGGCTCCTCTGCTATGAGCCTGCTTCTTCCTCTCCCACTCCCCCTGCTTGTGTTCCCTCTCTCGCTGGCTGTCTCTGTCAAATAAATAAATAAAATCTTAAAAAAAAAGAAAAAAAAAGTTTGCTTAAATCTATTCCTTGGGGGGCACCGGGTGGTACAATCAGTTAAACATCCATCTCTTGGTTTTTGCTGTGATCTCAGTGTCATGAGATTGAGCCCTACATCGGGCTCTGCACTCAGCAGGGAGTCTGCTTAAGACTTTGTCTCCCTCTCCCTCTGTCCCTCCACCTCCACCTTGTGCACATGCTTACTCTCTAAATAAATAAATCTTTTTTTAAAAAAAATCTGTTCCTGAAAGGGATTTCTCAGACTGCTGATAGTTGAGAGAAGAACACTTTAATATGTAGAGGTTACAGTTTTTATATGTTCATAGAGTAACCTGTTCTCAACTGAAACTGTCCCACTCGTTCCCATCCATGAGCTAGAACCTGAACATCCTGAAGAGATCATCTGACACTGCACTTCCTACAGTTAGATGTCTAGGCCAGATCTCCTCAGCAGGTCATAACATTACCTCTTCTAAAAGGATTTCACAAATACAACTCCTTTTTTTTTTTTAAGTGGGTGCCATGCCCAATGTGGAGCCCAATGCAGGGCTTGAACTCATGACCCTGAGATCAAGGCCTGAGCTGAGATCAAGAGTCTGACACTTACCAACTGAGCCACCTAGGCAGCCCATAACTTAACTACTTTTATAATTTTAAAAAATGAAAGTCATCAGAAGGCACATAATCATAGAATATATGTTTAGTACATAAATGCCTGTGCCTGATGACAATGGAAGGAAACAGAGTATTCATATGTTTACATACATATGTAAAATCACTTAAAATGCTGCAGCCACAAGGCTAAAACAGATACAGAGACTTAAGATACCATGAGCAGCATTTCTGTCGGTAAGAGCACTTTACCAAGAGTTGTTCACAATTTGGCAGAGTTATAAATTAAGCAAAGTATAGTCTTCCATCAGTTGCTTAGTAGTTGAATGTTGGATATATTAGTGTATATTTAAACTGAAAAAAAAAAACCCCACTTAGTTTATAAGTAAAACAGGCCTCAGACTCATCTAATTATAAACAAATTTTTTTTAACCTCTGAATTTGTGTCAGGACATTAGAAGATCATGCAAGATAAGGGATAACTATATGTATAACTGTTCCTCAGAATTTCTAGCATTCCTTGACCTTAAACACATTATTGTAACAACCAAAATCACTCCCACAAATTAACAAAATAGCGTGTGAAGTAACAATTTTGCTGAAAGCACTGGTCTAGATCAGAGGGTCAGCCATCTGTTTTTGTAAGTGAGGTTTTACTGGAACACAGCCAGGCCTGTTAGTTTACATATTATCTATGGCTGCTTTCATATGAGGCAAGCATTGAGTAATCGTAACTTTTTTTTTTTTTTAATGATTTTTTTATTATTATTATTATATTATGTTAGTCACCATACAGTACATCCCCGGTTTCCGATGTAAGGCTCGATGATTCATTAGTTGTGTATAACACCCAGTGCACCATGCAATACGTGCCCTCCTTACTACCCATCACCGGTCTATCCCATTCCCCCACCCCCCTCCCCTCTGAAGTCCTCAGTTTGTTTCTCATAGTCCATAGTCTCTCATGTTTCATTCCCCCTTCTGATTGAGTAATCGTAACTTTTTACAGTTACAACTATAACAACTTTTTACCCTGCAAAACCTAAAATATTTATCATCTGGCCTTGTAAGAACAAAATTTGCTAATTCCTGATATAAACCATTTATGACCATTGGCAATCTGTCATTAGCTCTGAAGACTGAAACACAGTTTCCATATCATCACAGTGAGACATGAAGCAAGATGAATCGGGCAGAAATATTCCTCTTATTTTTTAAATTATCTTCATAATTTATTTAAGTTTGTATTGTTTTCCCTAACATCAGAAGTGGAAACAACTATTAGACCTAACAACTAAATTAGGCAAGGTGTTCTTTACTGTTATTTCTAAGGAAACACAGACAATAGAGTAGGAAATAGAGATGTTTATAATATAATTTAGAAGCAAATAATGCCTTCTTAATTTGTTTAACCTGGCTATTAAAAAGTTCAGGTATTTCTTATTTAGGAAATGGAAAGTATGTTAAGTGTCCATAATGAGAAACCTCTGTTTATCTTGGTTATTATATTCAGAAATGTAATTTTTACTTTCTCTTTGGTGTTTACTTGATTTTAAGAAGGATAGTATATATTTTACAATTTTTAGATTATTTTCCTAGGTCAGGAAACTATTACATGGGGAAAATTAGGAGATTGTAGGTAATGTAATAGTTAAGAGTATGGGTTTTGAAGTCAAAACTTGTCTCTACCACTTACTGATTATCCTTAAATATGTTACTTAACCTTCAGTTTCCTTATCTGTAAAGTGGGTATAGTAATATCAGTGTGTTAGGATTGTTGAGAGAAATGGGTGAGATGTGTAAAGTACATAGTTTGTTTTTTTTTTTAATAATATTTTTTTATTATATTACGTTAGTCACCATACAGTACATCCCTGGTTTTTGATGTAAAGTTCCATGATTCATTAGTTGCGTATAACACCCAGTGCACCATGCAATACGTGCCCTCCTTTCTACCCATCACCAGTCTATCCTATTCCCCGACCCCCCTCCCCTCTGAAGCCCTCAGTCTGTTTCCCAGAGTGCATAAAGCAAATACACAATACGAACTGCCGGTAACTGGAGGACAGATTGGATGCTTTGCCTATTTTATTGATTTGAAAATGCCTTTATTGTTACTATAAAGTGATAGTCATTGTATAAAAAGAAAATTTAAACGACTCAAGAAAGTATAAAACAAGTGATATTTTTAAAGATTACCCTCCAGATCTCTTTCTGAACTTATATACTTATAGATAAATATGTAAAGTTTGACGCCCCCCAAATGGAGCCTGTCATTTAATGTCCATGTTTACTCTAGATTGTGAAAGTTTTGTGAAGGTGAATATATTCTGTTCATAGAGTAATGATCATCTTAAACTCTGATATTTCTCGTTTGTTTTTAAAATTTGGTTGTTTCAGATGGAGTTTTGATGAAACAGTGACTCATTTCATTTATCAAGGCCGACCGAATGACACTAACCGGGAGTACAAGTCTGTCAAAGAAAGGGGAGTACACATCGTTTCAGAGCACTGGCTTTTAGAAGTAAGCAATTCTTTTTTTCCTTCCCTTTCTATTAAATGAGAATGTGTATAAACATTGTTTCAAGACACAAACCAGTTTCCATGTACGTAAACAAGTTTAATAACCTTAGTTAACAGTGTACATTTCATTTCTTTGGCTTTAAAAACTTTAGGGATCAGTCCCTAAATACTTAACAAGTCTTTAATGGGTACTCTTTCCAATTTTTCTGATTCTTTTCACTAACTAAAAATGATGTGAAAGATAATGTCATAGTAATTGAGGGATTAATTTAGCATGCCAATGCAGTTTAGAACTGTTTCTTTTCTTTCTGGGTGTTCCAGAAGTATGGATGATAGCTTGGTAAAAGCATAGGAATGAATTAGATCTTACTCTTCAGTGTATATGGCATTAGAACAATTTTGTCATTTGTGTGATGGTATGTTTCAGTGTCCCTACTTTTCAAAACTTTAATTCTGCAAACTTTTGCCATCTTAGGACATAATGTATTGGTCGTTCTTATTCTACTTAACATAATTTATTCACTAAGATGTTTTTCAGTCCTTTTTTAAAGCATGCCATTGTATTGCAGTGTGCTCAGGAGTATAAACATCTTCCTGAATCTCTTTATCCACATACTTACAATCCCAAAATGAGCTTGGATATCAGTACAGTGCAAGACGGCAGACTCTCTAATAGTCGACTCCTGTCAGCGGATTCAACAACAAAGGATGATGAGGTAGATAATATGGATAACACAGTTACCCCTCTTAAGCTGAATGTATAATCATAGGTGCTGTGAAACTATGCAGTGACCTGGTTTAAGAAATTGTAACTTTTTCTCCCTGAATAGCCAGATCATTTGCCCGTAGAAGAAAACGATATAGACAATATGACCACCAATAATAAAGAATCAGCAACATCAAATGGAGATGGAAGGAATGACTCTAAAGGAGGTAAAATATTTTAAATTACAAAAAAAAATTGTTTATAAATATATATCTTTCATACAGAATGCTTCCTTTGCATGGAAAAACAAAGTTGTTTTCTCTGTCACTATAAAGCATGTATTTGAGGATGGAAGTTCCGTGCCAATCATTAAAGTAATAATATGCAAAGCTTTCATGATTTATAAGTGTCATTCTTTTGAAATCTGTGGAACTAGGTATTTTACAGAGGTAGTGTGATAGAGCCCTATTTTGTTAAATGTAGGTGGAATCGGTGGTTTTGTAAAAATTTGTTCTTTGGTTCAGTTCTTTTCAATAACTTTCAAAAAGCTTTAGTATGTGTATATTTTAACATATGCACACGGTTTAAAAGTATGGAAGGATGCATGAAGAGTTTCTCCCACCCTTCCAATGTTTTTAGTTTCTTAGGTGTCCTAGAGTTTTATGCATACATAATCATAAATACATATGTTCTCCCCTTCTGCACTTAAAAAAAAATGTATAAAGGGTGAACATACTATATGTGCTGTTTTATACTTTGTTCTTTATCTTTTTGCTTAATAGTTCAGCTTTTGGAGTGTTTTCATATTGGTACATGAGCTTCTTTGGTCTTTTTCTTTTCTTTTTTTTCCAGCTATATAATATTCATTGTGTTGACCAAGAAGAAGGCAGTAAAGCAACCAAAAGTGATTATTTGGGGTTTTCAGGATTGCAGTCCAGATGATATAGTCCACTGAAATTCCTAATTGCAAGCAGGGAGTACAGGCTTATATAGACATAAACCTCACAAGGTTACATAACTTGCTTTGAAAGAAACATGATTGGTGCTGTCAGAGTTTATTTTAACATTTTATTTATTAGAGAGGGTGCACCAGCCAGGGGAGGGGCAGAGGGAGAGGGAGAAGCAGGCTCCCCACTCCCCAGCAGGGAGCCTGATGTGGGACTTGATCCCAGGACCCTGGGGATCATGACCTAAGCCAAAGGCAGATGCTTAATCAACTGAGCCACCCAGGTGCCCCTGATGCTGTCAGAGTTTAAACTGACTAATACAAGATTATTATTTGGCTAACAGGTAATAACATCTCTCTTTCAATCCAAAATAGAAGGATATGTTCTAGGAAGTGGTGGAGTTTGCAATTAACAAGTCACAGTTGACGGAAGTTAACAGTTCGTGGTGTTCTGGGAATTGAAACAGGAGACTGTGTGCAGGCCCTACTTCCTCAGTGTCCTTTGACTCTGTTTTGAGTGACTTTTTTAGTGGTGCTTCATTTTGAATCTTCTTTCACAATTGTATGAATGGCCATTTAGCCAGTTCCATGTTATTTCTGATTTCTTGCTATTACAGAGAGTGCTGCAATGAATAACTTTGTATCTGTAGATGTCCTACTTTTAATGGATTAATATTTTCTATTTTCCTTACTCATCTTACCCTCCTGGAGCTTTCCTTATGTCTTGCCTATTTAGTTAAACCCACTCAGGTCATTCCAAAAATGTTTATTTCGTACCTATTTCTGCATTTAATCTACCAGGAAACCAAAGATAAATATATTGTGGTCTGTTTTCAAGGACCACAAGGGGAAATCACATATGTTAATTCCTGTAATGCACCTCAGAGTGTGGTACATAACACAGGAGAGGTTCAGAAGCAGGCAGAGAGCTCTACAAAAGGGATAATCAGCAGGTCTTAGCAGTGTCTTTTAATAGAGCGTCTTGATTTTTTTTCACACACAGTTGGTCCTGGGAAGGACTGCAGTATTCTGCAGTATTCCTGGTCTTAGTACATTACTGTAGTCTGTAGTAGGTATTCAGTAAATGTCAAGTTAATAAATTTGTGTTCAACTAGATCTAGACGAAACAGTTAATGTGAATGAGATGCGATGAAGAAGAGAAACTTAAAAAGAGAGAGAGAGACTTAATTGGTGTATTTGTGTTTTCAAGCTCTGACACAAACCTTGGAGATGAGAGAGAACTTTCAAAAGCAGCTGCAGGAGATAATGTCTGCAACGTCAATAGTGAAACCCCAAGGGCAGAGGGCTTCCCTTTCAAGAAGTGGTTGTAACAGTGCTTCTTCAACCCCTGATAGCACTCGCTCTGCCCGCAGTGGGCGAAGTAGAGTCCTGGAGGCACTGAGGTACGTACCTGTCACTGATGGCAGAAAGGAGTGACTCGGTGACTTGAGAGAAGGGTAGGTCATTATTTAGGTTCTTGCTGGCTCAGTTCCATGAGTTAAGCCTAATTTGGCACCTTGGGGGTGGGGGGGGGCGATCAGTAAAGCAGAAGATTAGAATATCAGCACCAGAAAAAGGGTTATACTACTGG
Organism: Ursus arctos; assembly: GCF_023065955.2. Lineage (NCBI taxonomy): Eukaryota > Metazoa > Chordata > Mammalia > Carnivora > Ursidae > Ursus > Ursus arctos. Next base: position 28,284,203 of record NW_026622875.1, read on the forward strand.
GCTTTATTTAGCCCATACTATATATATATATTGTATATTGGTTGTGTGGCCTTTTACTGGCAAGCTTTTCCTTCCTCCCTAGCTTTTTCTCCTTCCCTCCCTTGTTCCCAGCAGTTTTAGAATTCTCACTCTGGGGTGGGAAGCAGACAAAGGTTTGTTCCATACCAAGCAACTGCTTCAAATTGTAGTGTGATTAATATTTTATATTACCTCCCCTGAGAAAGAAATGATTTTAAGATCCAGTTTGCCTCATTTGGAATGGATTCATTGGGCAATTCTCTCTTTTCTGTCCTGTTAGTATTAAATAATATTAATTCTAAATTAAAGTTATCTCTTATTAGAACTACATGTATTTTGCATTCTCTTTACAAATTTATCTTCATGGAAAGGTGATTATAGATCTCAGTGTGATATGACTGAAGTTCAGTACTATAACTTCACCTTTTTCCTGATAGAAGAATCCCCAGTTGTATGATGAGTGTTAGGAGACTTGTATCTTGAATTGATTGATAGAACTGTGCATCTGTCTTAAGCTACGTATATATTTCATGAGGCCAATTCTATATCTGCATACTGACAGTGGCTTTTTGTTTAGTGTACTTCAGATCATGTGTTGTCACTACACAGACCCTAAATCTTGTGCCTAGTCAGAGTAGATAAATAAACTCAGAATAAAAGGCTATCTTCTTTGGGGTTACCATCAGCTTTGGTAAATTATATTTGCTAAGATTCCACTTACATGTATATACATAGAAGGAAAATAGTTGGAATTATATTTACTCTCTAGTGGAATTGTTATAATTATGACATAAAACACACTTCACTCTAGTTCACTATGTGGCTGGTCTATCTTAGACTCTGAGAGGTTTGGTTACTAAGAACCAAAGGGACCTTCTTTTAAGGCAGCTTTTATAGTACCCTTCCTGTGTAATTATAGTTATTATTTCAAGTGATAAAAATACAACTACTCATAAGCAAAGTAACCAGTTTTCTAAACATTACCATGTTTCCCTAAGCCTGTATAATTAAGAGAAATTCCATTTTTAAATATAGCAATCATTTTAGAATTTTAAAACAATTTCTTGACAGTAAACTTTCCCTTTTGAAGTTTTAAATAAATGACAAAGTAGATGTTTTCTAACTACTTTGTGAGTTTCTGGAAGAAATATTTTAAAAAGAAAATATGTCCCGAAGTGCATTTACTCAATATTTTGAAGTAGGTTACTCTTTGCTAGATGGTGGGCATATAAAGGTGAGCCTCAAATTTGTGATCTAACTATGGAATTTATGAGTGGAGATTTTGTTATAGTTACTGTTTATTAAAGTTGTCACTTTTATTCCTTAGGCAGTCACGTCAAACAGTACCTGATGTCAACACAGAGCCCTCCCAGAATGAACAGATCATTTGGGATGACCCGACAGCCAGGGAGGAGAGAGCAAGGCTTGCCAGCAATCTGCAGTGGCCTAGTTGTCCCACACAGTATTCTGAGCTTCAGGGTGACATTAAAAAATTGGAGGATTCTCCTTCCCAGGAGCCTTTACGTGATTCAGAAATTGCTGAACGGGGTAATGAGAAGAAATCTATCCATTTGTTTGCATTAAGTACATGTTGACTTCTTAAAAATAGATAAGCACATTGCGGTTCTCTGAATTACACATGCAAACAAAAAACTTACTAGATATTTCTGATTTTACTTTAAATGTAAGAGAAAAATAATTATAAATTGAGGTAACTTATCAATGAAAGTGAAAAATATATTTTGGTTCTTAATTCAATTTGGAAATTGAGGATTGGGCATTTTTTTCCAGACATAGTTTTCACTATTATTCTTCCTCTCATTCTCATCCTGTGTTTCATTTGTATCATTAATGTTTGTTTTCTTCCCATCTTTTTTTCATCTAAGCCTTCTAAATTCCACCCAGCAGGTACCTACATTTGTTCTTTGAATTTGTATGTGTTCCTTTTTGAATTCTCCTAGTTTTTTCCCCTTGGGCTTTACCTTAAGGACAAAATGATTCCTGTCTTTCATCTTTGGTCATCTTTTCCCCCCATTTTCTCACATCACATGATTATGTCTTTGCACTAGGTAGATTTTCTCCAAGTGCAACATTGCTTTCATTGTACAAATTTGGGTTACATTTTACTGATGAAAGCTTGGTATTTAAAGAAAGATTTGGGAAAAGCCCACAGGTAACACCATCTGCCTTTTTAAAAAGCTATTTAATCACATTTATTTATAAGCTCTAGAAATAGGCTGTTTCTTTTGCATGTGCTTTTTACATTCCAGAATTTGGTTTAATTTCATCTTGGCTAAGACAGATGAGAATATTTGCCTGAATTTGTTCTTGGTTGTATTTGGATAACATCACACTGAAGCATTTTATTGCCCTCAGCTGTCTGTGATCCTGGAAACATGTGTGGGACTGAAGCCCCAAAATACCCGATCTCTGAAGAACTGGAAACACCGGTAAAAGACAGCCACCTGATCCCTACACCTCAAGCCCCCAGTATTGCCTTCCCCCTAGCCAACCCACCAGTGGCTCCACACCCTAGAGAAAAGGTTAGTTTATCCTTAGTATGATGATACACCTTTTCATACTGCTGTTAATGCTGCATTAAAAATTTGCTGATACCACTATCAAGAGTTCACAAATGTTGAAAACTGCATTGCTTTGCATCCTGTTATTTCTGTATTTGATAAGTCAAAAGACTAAAGATGTCACTTAAAAAAACCATGTACCTGATTGATAACCTTTTTAATGTTAATTTTTTCTAAAATAAAACTCTTCCATTTCAGATTATAACAATAGAGGAAACACATGAAGACTTAAAAAAACAGTATATATTTCAGTTGTCATCTCTGAATCCTCAAGAACGTATTGATTATTGTCATCTGATTGAAAAACTAGGTACAAGTATTTTACTTAAGTCAAAAATGTAACCTTCCTTGGAAGTCCGTAAAGTCGATATCATTTGTAAGATGTACAAATTCAGAGAAAAAAGATGGGTGGGGCACCTGGCTGGCTCAGGTGGTAGAGCATGCAGTTCTTGATTTTGGGGTCATGAGTTTGAGCCCCATGTTGGATGTGAAACCTACTTAAATAAAGTAAAAGATGGGTAACTTGTTTTAGGCAGTATGTATTGACTCAGCATTAAAACTTCGATTTTTTGTAGGTGTAAATCTAAAGTCATAGAATTTAAAGATTTAAAGATTTAAATTGAAACCAACCATTAAGATGATTTAAGAATCTCTTGTGCTGCCTTGAGCTTTTGTTCACTGATGAAATCATTGAAATTATAGACTTAAAATAAAAACTTCATTTTCGTGAAGCTGAAGGTATAGTAATACCCAGAGAGGAGCTCTTATGTAACATTCTTACTCCATTATATCAGACTCTCCATCTGACAGCATTCTGGAAGCAGCATACTAGACAGGTAACCTGGTGCTCTAAGCAGTAGAGCACCAATAGAAATTGTCCAATAGAAAGATAGCAAAAGCTACATATGTAATTTTAAACTTAGTAGTTAGCCACTTTTTAAAAACGAAAAAAAAATCAAGTGAAATTAATAAAGCATATATTTTATTTAACTATACACAAAATATTATATTCAACATGTATCAATATAAAGTATCAATGAGATTTTACCCTGTTTTTCCTAAGTTTTTGAAATCTGAGGTATATGTTGCGTTCCAGCACACCTCACTTTGGCCTGGCTGTGCTTCAGGTGTTTGATAGCCATGAGGGGCTAGTGGCTGCTGTATCGGACAAAGCAGTTCTGCAGAGTTAGGGAGAGTATAGGAAGAGAACTCAATCTGACAGCTTCATACAGAGGAAACATTAGATAATGGCTGTTTTTGATGATGGCCCTGAGTCATCAAGAAAAGATTAAATGTTATTTAGTGCTGTCCTTTTAAGAATGTGGAAAACTAAGATTTTTTTTAAAAGATTTCTGTCAAATACAGTCATACAGTTGAGAAGCTATGTTTCTTGGAAATTGGACTCGTGTGGAACACTGTTCCCTGGTCACCCAATAAATTAGAATTGTAAGTCAAAATTGTTCAGCTTTACCTTCCAGAATGGAAGAAGCTGCTTCATGAGTCTGTCTCCTGTATTTTGTCCCATCTCTGTAAACTCTGGATGAGAGTAATATCAACTAGCACAGAATTGTCTAGAAGAGGACAGAGAAGAGAGGCAGATGAGGCCAGATTGTGCTGGAATTGAGTCTGAGTAGAAAATTTTTGATACTAACCAATAATCAAGTTAACTTCTAAAGTATAAATCAAAAATCAATCAATCAAAGCCATGCTTTACATAAGTTTATGCCTTCTTTCCTCAAAGTCAGGCATCGTACAGCTGTATCTGAGAGGAGGGTTCAGCTTCCACCTGCTGCTTCATCTGTTTCCCTAGCGTGTGGGTTTTCCTCCCAGGCTTCTGTGTTGTTGGGCTGCTGACCTTATTTCCACTCACAAAAAATTTTCTTCTGCTTTTAGTCTATATAAGCCCCTTTTTGACTTCCATCTCCTTGGCTACCCATATTCAGTGCTTGGAAATTGCAAAAGTAGTTGAGACTTAAAGAAATACACCAACAGGAGTATAAGGCCTCTATTTATATTGTTTCTTTTTATATCTTAATTGTAACAAACCAAGTGCAAACAGCAAAGTTTGAATAAGAATTTAGTATTGAAATAGCAAAGAATATTTGTTAATTATATTAGATCTGATAATGACATTAGGGCTGTATAAAGAAAATTACCATGTGTTTTAGAGATTGCATACTGTGAATGGATGGGGTAGAGTAACGTGATGTCTAGAATTTACTTTAAAATAGGTAAGCCCAAAAGGGGGTAGACTGAAATAAGGATGGCAAAATTTTGATAATTTTAGAATCAGCGTATAGGGTTTTGTTTTACTATTTTTCTATTTTAAATTTTCTTTAAAAAATATTTTATAGGGGCGCCTGGGTGGCTGAATCAGTTAAGAGCCTGCCTTCAGCTCGGGTCATGATCCCAGGGTCTTGGGTCCTTGCTCAGTGGGGAGCCTGCTTCTCCCTCTCCCTCTGCCTGCTGCTCCCACCGCTTGTGCTCACTCACTCTCTCTGTCAAATAAATAATCTTTTAAAAAGTATTATTTTATAAAAATATATGTATGTGAAGTAAAATAATTGTTAGTCAAGGTTTTTCAGCTTTTTGGTTCATTTTATTTATTAATAATTTCTATGCAGAGTTGATATGTCTTTCCTAGGAAAAAGTTAAGAATTCTAATAAAGTATCAATTTTTCTCTACTTTAGGTGGATTAGTAATAGAGAAACAGTGCTTTGATCCCAATTGTACACACATTGTGGTGGGACATCCACTTCGAAATGAGAAGTATTTAGCCTCAGTGGCAGCTGGGAAATGGGTGCTTCATCGCTCCTACCTGGAAGCATGCCGGACTGCTGGACACTTCGTGCCGGTGTGTATTCAAATTAATATGAAAGATAGTTTTTTGTTAAAAGTAATTATCCTAATAATGGATTCCAGTATCTACACTGACTTTTCATATAATTGAAATAACCAAATATGACCAATTAGATTATTCCAATTTTATAAGGTCCACATTAACAAAGCAAAAAAATCTAGAGATCACAGACCCAGATTCTCAGTTTTAATTTTAATATGGGCTTTTTTTTCCCCCCTCTTTGGAATAACAGAAAATTTCAGGATTTCCTCACTGTAAGCTTTTTTCTTTACTGCCAGCCCATTAAATATTAAATTGTCTGGGGACGCCTGGGTGGCTCAGTCAGTTAAGCATCTGTTTTCAGTTCAGGTTCCTGGGATCAAGTCCCTCATCGGCTCCTTGCTCAGCGGGAGCCTGCTTCTCCCTTGGCCCCTCTCCCCTGCTCTTGCTAGTGCTCTCTCTGACAAATAAAATCTTTTTTAAAAATTAAATTGTCTGAAATATTTTGGCCCCTAACTGACCATCACAGTAATATCTATCATGTAATTTTTGAAGTTTTTAATCAAGATCCCTTAGGGACCTGATTTCTATGGACAGGTAATCAAGCTAACAGATACCTCCACCGAGAACATGTCCTTCTGTGAAGTTCATCTTAGAATAGATAAAGCCCAATAATCATGTATTACCAATTACTAAGGTGTAGTTATCTGTATTTCTTAGAAATGTATGCAGTTTTCTGATTTTTAAATAAAAGCCAGATATACTTGACCCTCCTATGAAGCCAGATTAATGTACATTTCCTTCCTCTGTGCTCATAAACTGATGCTTATTTTGTGCTATTTAGAACAATTGGATGTATAGCTTTTAACTCTTACATGATTGTGGACTCCCTGAGGACATGTTGTAGGACCAGCTCCAAAGTTTGTTGTATTAATTGTCTAGGAAGAAGACTATGAATGGGGAAGTAGTTCAATACTCGATGTTTTGACTGGAATCAATGTACAGCAACGAAGACTAGCACTTGCAGCAATGAGATGGAGGAAGAAACTCCAGCAAAGACAAGAATCGGGCATCGTTGAGGTATTAACATATATAGAGATATGAACGGCATTCAGTGTCATGACTATTAGAGATTTTAAGAGAATGTGCTTATTAACAAAGTAAGAATAGTTCTACTTGTCTTTTATGCCTTGGTTGATACACTTAGTTTGGACATTCTAAATTGGGCTTAATGTTAATTCTAATTCTTTTAATTATGATGGAGAGGAAGATGTATAGAATGATGATGGCTCTTTAAAAATATATGTATAAATGGAGTGCCTAGGTGGCTCAGTCGGTTAGGCATCCAGTTTTTGATTTCAGCTCAGGTTGTGATCTCAGGGTGATGAGACTGAGCCCCACCAGCAGACTCCTCGCTCAGCCGGCAGTCTTCTGGAGATTCTCTCTCTCTCTCCCTCTCCCCCTGCACTGTGCATGTGCATGTCTCTCTTAAATACATAAATCTTTTTTTAAAAAAAGAAAAAAATGGTAAAAATAATTTAAATATATGTGTGTGTAAAATGTGACCCATACTGTATTTCTTCCGAAGACTCTTCAGCATCTGCCTTCAGGGGTTCTTCAATGGGGTCCACAGACTCTCCCGAAGGAGCTGTAGATCAGATTCAGGAAGGCTGTTTATACACTTCGGATGGGGCAGGGGAATACATCCTTATTTTTACTAACCTCCAGTTGAAAATATTTCCTTTTATTATGAAAGTCTAGGTAACAAATCACAACACTATTAATAGTACCTATGATTTTACCCCAACAGAAATAAGATTGCTTTGCATTATAATTCCAAGTATCTTGAAATACTGCTTATATTCATCACTTTTTTTTAATTGAAACATAGTTGATGCACTGTGTTACATTAGTTTCAGATGTGTAACAGATCTGATGACTGTACATTATGCTCACCACAGCTGTAGCTACCATCTGCCTTTTTTTTTTTTTTTTTAAGATTTTATTTATTCATTTGACAGAGAGAGAGACAGCCAGCGAGACAGGGAACACAGCAGGGGGAGTGGGAGAGGAAGAAGCAGGCTCCTAGCGGAGGAGCCTGATGTGGGGCTCGATCCCAGGATTCCGGGATCACGCCCTGAGCTGAAGGCAGATGCCCAACGACTGCGCCACCCAGGCGCCCCCCATCTGTCTTTACTACTATAAAATTATAATAGCTATCCAGCCACCACTGGGTCTGTTTTTTAATTCATTACTGCAGAAGCACATCTATTATGTCACAAATTTGTAAATATTTTGATTATTTTTAATTTTTTTTATAATCCTTTACACTTTATTCAAACCAGTATTTTAAAACATTGTTCATATGGCACAGAAATTACATTTCAATAAAGATGTTTCTTTAAAAGAGTTACTTAGAAAACAGGTCCATAGGTTTCATTGGACTGTCAGGTCCATGGCTCACAAAAAGGTTAGAAACCCAAGTTAAATAATCTTGTGTGTTGTATTCGGAGTTCTCTGCTATGTCCAAGCCCTTATTAGCCTTAATTTCCTTCTTTTAGAGTAATTTCACTGGCTTTTGTTATTATTCCCTAGTGAAATATTTTATATTTCTGACTTGCAAACATTTTCAAGAGAAATATAATGGGGGCATCATCTAATGTAAGAAGTTGTGCATTAAGTTCTGTCCTGGATTAATTATAAGAAAAAATACAGGACTAAACAAAAGTCAAGTAGCTTTGTTTTTATGTTAATCATTAAAACATTTTCCTTCATTCTTCAAGTATTCATTGATGGCCTACTGTGTGCCGAACACCATGGCTATGTGTTTCAGAGTATTCTGACCAGAGACAGTTACCGCTGTGGCAGATGTAAAGGTTATGATTATTTGTTGACGTAAAACTAAATTTACAGATAAATAATGTATTGTTTGCATTTATTTCCCAAATAATTTCAACACTGATTATTTTTTTATTTGTAGGGGGCATTTAGTGGGTGGAAGGTTATCTTATATGTTGACCAATCCCGAGAAGCAGGATTTAAACGCCTTCTTCAGTCAGGAGGAGCAAAGGTTTGTATTGAGTCAACTTATAGAATTTTTTACGTGAATTATTTTCCAACCAAGATTGCTGTGATCAGTTCTTGATTTTCAGTACTTTGGGAGGTGGCAATCCTTAAGTACAGATGACACAGTTGAACTACTTTGGGACACTGATAGATCGTGATCCTTCTTGTTTCTCATGTTTTCTTAGGTGCTACCTGGTCATTCTGTGCCTTTATTTAAAGAAGCCACACACCTCTTTTCTGACTTCAATAAACTGAAACCAGATGACTCAGGAGTTAATATAGCAGAAGCTGCCGCCCAAAATGTGTACTGCTTGAAAACAGAGTACATTGCTGACTACCTGATGCAGGTTTGTGAGATTTCGTCCTTGATCTCCTCATCACCAGAGACAGGCTTATATGATAGGGGTGCAGCTGCACAACAAACCCCTTGGCTTGTTTATTAATAGGATGTTCGGCGGCAGTTCTCCTCTCTACAATCCCTTTCGGTTTCATTCTATTTTTTATAATAATGAATATATATGTAAACATTTAACTTGGAGTTAAATGAGGCAGGTATAAAAATCTAGGTACCTCTAAAAGCTTTAAAAGTGCCCTTTATAATGTTGGAATATTGCTGTTCACAAATTGCCTAAGTTTTGATTTGAATGGGCAAAGAAAAATCTTTGGTGCCAGAACACCTAAAATGCCATCAGGAATCAGCAAGGTATGACAGATAATAGATGTCTTACTATAAAGGATTTCAAACATAATGGAATAGAAATAAGAGGAAGCCAAAACTCAGCCTGCTGTGCAATTTTTGCCGTGTTTGGGAGTTGCTCAGGATATATAGGAAGAATGGCTAAAACATAAACATAAAACCTTTGTCATAAAGCAGTGGGATAGACTGATTAGGAATTAATAAACCAATACTAACTCCTAGAAACACCTAAATAACTTTTTAAAAAGCTCAAGTTTTTTTGTTCCCTGCTTTTCTCAAAGTTGTATTTTGTGGCAGGCACTAGATATCTGGAGGAGGGCAGTGGGGGTGTGGGCTGCTCTGTATTTCTACGTCTGAGCTCATCATTGCCTACCTAGCTCTCAGAAGTAGGTCAAAACAGAACATTTCTGTGGGGACAAAGCAGTGGACTAGGGAAGGGGGAGTAGTGACTTCACGTTCAAGTTCATGGTCAAGATAAGCCAAGTACAAGTAAGACTCTTGAGATAGGCCCACCCCAGTGTTCTGACCTCAGGTTTTTGTTTTGTTTTAAATATTTTATTTATTTGAGAGAGAGAGTGCACACAAGCAGGGGGAGTGGCAGGCAGAGGGAGAAGCAGACTCCCCACTGAACAGGGAGCCTGATGGAGGACTCGATCCCAGGACCCTGAGATCATGACCTGAGCCAAAGGCAGACGCTTAACCTACTGAGCCACCCAGGCATCCCTGACCTCAGGTTAAATGCAGGGGGTGGGGGGGGGGATTAATTAGAAAGCTGGGTACAGTGGCCACAGGAATCTTGGTGATGACAGCTTTCAACATAGCCTTAGCCACACTGCTCCAGTCTGGATGGTCACCCTCTGCTTCTGCACACTGCATCATCCCAGGATCTCCATTCACCTCCTTTCTTTTCTCTGTTGGATCTCCTGGTTCTGTACCCATGACATGCTGATCTGCTCTCATTTGGTTGAAGGTCATCTTATAGTAACTTCTTGAGGAAGCACATGGGAGATCAACCGAGATTTTCTATGTGTGAAAATTCTTTTTTCTGTACTTGGATTTCTCTTATCTTTTGGTTGGGCATCAAATTCTAGGTTGGAACCTGTTTTCTCCTTAGTCTTGTGATTGCTTATCTCCTTGCTTCAAGTATTGCTGTTGAGTAGTGAAAGCCATTTTGATTCATAATCTGTTATGTTTAACTGTGATCCAGTAGGAAGCTCTTTTTGTCCCTAGTTCTCGGAAATTTCAAAATGATAGGGTATCATGAGGGTCTCTTTTTATTACGCTGCACGTGGTTAGGCCTCTTCTGATTTGGTAACTTGTGTCTTTCAGTTCTGGGAACTCTTGAATTATTTCAGGGATTTTTTTTCCCCTCCAATTTCTGTTTTCTCTAGTACTTCTAGTATTTCTGCTACTTGTATATTGGATTTTCTTATTTAACAACTATTTTTAATCTTCACTTGTTGAGATGTTCCCTCAGTTTTCTTTTATCAGCTCTTCATTTTGCTATCATGTTTTTAATAATCAAAACCTTTTTTAGTGTTTTTGAATTTACATTTTAGTATTTTAATAACATCTTTTTTGCTTCATAGATGTAATACCTCCTACTGGATCTCAGAGGATTTACTGATTTATTTTTATTTTATTTATTTTTATTTCTGTATATTCTCTATCCACGAAGCTGCATTTTCTTCTTTGTATGGGTCTTAATCTGATAACTTCCTCTAATATGGAAGATAAAGAGTAGAGGATAAAAAGCTGATTGCAAGTACTGAGCACACAGTTGGGTCTTGGTAGTTTTGGTCCGGATGCAAGAGTCTTGGTGGTCTAGTTGTTGGGGACTGTCTTCTGGGTTCATACTTGCCTGTACTTCTTGAATTGTTTCCATTTATCCAAAGAGGAGTCCTCCAGTCAGCCTGAAGAAGGAATCCGGCCACCTTTTTTTTTTTAATTGAGATATAATGACATATGACATTAATTTCAGATGTTCAGCATAACAATTGTATGTATTCATGACTATAAATGCAAAATTATCACGTAATGACAGATTTTCTTTCTTGTGATAAGAACTCCCAAGATTGAGTTTCTTAGCAACTTTCAAATATACCATACAATATTAACAACTGTAGTCACCAGGTTGTTTATTACATCCTTGGGGCTTATTTATTTTATAACTGGAATTTTGTACCTCTTGTTCACCCTCACCCATTTCCCCCAGACTCACACCTGCATCTGGCAACCCCCAGTCAGTTCTTTGTATCTGTCCCGTTTGGGGTTTTAGGGCTTTCTGTTTTGTTTTTTGTTTTATTTTTTTGTCGTTATTTTTTTAAGATTTTACTTATTTATTAGAGAGAGAGCACAAGCAGGGGGGAGTGCAAGAGGAAGACGGAGAAGCAGGCTCTTTGCTGAGCTGCGGCACGCGATCCCAGGATCCTGGGATCATGACCTGAGCCGAAGGTAGATGCTTAACTGACTGAGCCCCCCAGGCGCCCCTTTTATTTTAGGTTCCACTTGTAAGTGAAATCATCTAGTATTTGTCTTTTTTTTTCTGACTTATTTCACTTAACATCATGCCATCAAGGTCCATCCGTGTTGCTGCAGTTGACAGGGTTTCCTTGTCTGAAATGTTTTTATGGCTGATTAATCCATTGTATGTGTGTGCATGTGAATTTTCTTTATCCATTCATCTGTCGGTGGACACTCAGGTTTTCATATCTTGGTTAAATATTTAAATAATGCTGCAATGAACATAGGAGAGCAGATATCTTTTTGAATTAGTGTTTTTATTTCTTTTGGTTAAATACATAGAAGTTGGAACTGTTGAATCATAAGGTAGCTTTTTTAAGATAGTACTTTTTAAATAATCTCTACACCCTACTTGGGGCTGGAACTCACAACCCTGAGATTCAGAGTCACATGCTGTACCTACTGAGCCAGCCAGTTGCCCCAAGGTAGTTCTACTTTTAATTTTTAAATTGAAGCATAATTAACATAGTGTTATTAGTTTCAGATGTGCAATATAATGATTCAGCAATTCTGTACATTGCTGAGTACTCATCAAGCAAAGTGTACTCTTAAGGTAGTTACATTTTTAATTTTTTGAGGAAAAAAATAATGGCTGCATCAATTTACATTCCCACTAAAAGTACACAAGAGTTCTCTTTTCTCCACATCCTCATCAACACTTGTCTTTCTGATAACTATTCTAACGTGTTGGGTAATATCTCATTATGATTTTGATTTGCATTTTTGATGATTAGTGAAGTTGAGCTCCTTTTTGTATACATGTTGACCATCTCTGTCTTTGGGAAAATGTCTGTTCAGATCCGCTGCCCATTTTTTTAATCAGATTGTTTGGTATATTAACCCCTATCAGACAGATGATTTGCAAATATTTTCTCCCTTAGGTTGCCTTTCTTTTTGCTGATGGTGTCCTTTCCTGTGCATGAGCTTTTTAGTTTGATGTCTCCCCACCTGTTAATTTTTGCTTGTGTTTCCTTTCCTTTTGGTGTGAAATCCAAAAATTTTTTACCAAGACCAATGTCAAGGAGCTCATGATGTATGTTTCCTTTTAGTTTTATAGTTTCATGTCTTAGGTCTTTCATCCAAATCTTTAATCTATTTTGAGGTTTTTTTTGTGTGTATGGTGTAAGACAGTGGTCCTGTTTCAGTCTTTTTGCATGTAGCTGTCTAGTTTTTCCAACACCATTTATTGAAGAAACTGTCCTTTTCCTACTGTATGTTCTTGGTGCCTTTGTAATTGATCATGTATGCCTGGACTTATTTCTGGGTTTTCTGTTCTGTTGATCTGTGTGTCTGTGTGCTAGTACCATACTGTTTGGTTATCCTAGCTTTGTAATATAGTTTAAAATCAGGGAGCATGATGCCTCAAGCTTTATTCTCCTTTCTCAAGATTGCTTTGGCTATTTGGAGTCTTTGTGATTTTAGGATTTTTTTTCTATTTCTATAAAAAATGCCATTGGAATTTTGATAGGGATTGCATTGAATCTGTAGATTACTTTGGGTAGTGTGGACATTTTAATAGTGCTAATTCTTCCAGTCCGTGAGCATGGAATATCTTTCCATTTATTTGTGTCGTTTTCAGTTTCTTTGATCAGTGTCATCTAGTTTTCAGTGTACAAGTCTTTTATCTCCTTGATTAAATTTGTCCCTAGATATTTTATTCTTGATGCAATTGTAAATGGAATTTTCCTTTATATTTGAAAGGGCTGTCTTTTAAAAAGGTTATTATTGGGTCTTTTTTTATTATTTAGAATGTTTACTCCATCATGTAATTATTGATCTGATTGGATTGAGGGTTTTTTGCAGTTTGTTTTCAATTTGTTCCTGTGTTCTTCCCTTCTTGCCTTTTTGGTTGGAGGCGGGGTGTGTTTTGCTTTGTAGATTACAATAGTCTAACTAGAATGATATTGTGCCACTTCACATAGAATGTAGAAATCTTGCAGTCATATAGATTCCTTTACTTCCCCTATCCTTTAAACCTGGGGCCAATAAACTGTAGCCCACAGGCCAAATCCTGTCCACTGCCTATGTTATAAAGTTTTACTGGAACACAGCTCCATTTACTCATTTACATGTTCTCTCTTCTGCTTTTGTACGACAACAGCTGGGCTCAGTATTTGCAACAGTAGTTGCAACAGGCTCTGTCCCACACAGCCTGAAATAATGTCTGGTCCTTCAACGTAAAAGCAGGGGCCAGCAAACTTTCTGTAGACTTGTCATATATTTTCCATCCGTCTCTTACATTTCCACAGAACAGTGTTCTGCCTTAAAGCAAAACTTGCTTAAATAATACAAAAAATGTATTTAGAGGAAATTAAAAGGAAGAATATAGTCTTAAATTTATCCTAACTGGTATCCGTTTTCCTCTCAGCCCAAAAAACTTTGTAGTACAAGTCTGATGGGACCAATTCTAATTTTGAGAGTGTCTATTTTACCTTTATGCTTGAAGGATCTTTCTGTAGGGCATAGGATTTGGGGTTGATAGTGTTTTTTCTTCCACTGAAGACTCCACTTTCTGCTGGCCGCCATTGTTTCTGAGAAGTCGTCAGTGGTAAGTTGAATTCCTCTCCTGTATGCAATGCGGTGTCTCTCTCTTTTTTTTCTGGCTGTTTCATCTTTGATTTTCACCATTTTTGATATTTCCAGGTGTGATTTCTTTATATTAATCCCGCTTGGTATCTGCGGAGCTTCTTCAGTCTGTAAACATCTCTCGTTCATCTAATTTGAGAAATTTTGACCATCACTTCTGGTCCATTCTTGCCTAGGTGGGAATTTAATCTCTTACCTTTTGATATTGTCCCTCAGGCCATGTTTTACTTTGCAGTCATTTTTCTTTTTCTGATTAATTATCTGCCTCCAACTTCACTGATTTTTTTCCTGCTGTTTTCATTCTACTCTTAAGCCTATATTCCATGAGATTTTTTAATTTAGATATTAAATTTTTTTATGTCTAGAATCTCTGGTTCTTTTTTATAGTTTTTCTTTTTCATTTCACTCATTTCAAGGATAAGAGCTGCGTTAGCATTGTCTGCTATTTCCAACATCTGGGTCATGAGCAAGATGTGCTTTTATTTTGAGGTAATTGTAGCTTTCCATGCAATTGTAAGAAATAATATGGTTTCCCCCAGTGGATAACATCTTGTAAAAATATAGTACAATATTGCAGCCGGGATATTGACCTGGTGCAACCCACGCTTATTCCGATTTCCCCACTTCTACTTCACGTGTCTGCCACCGCAGTCAAGACACAGAACACTCTGTCACTACGGCAGCCCTTCATTTTGCCTTAACTACCCCCACCTCCTTCCTTCATGCTCTTCTCCAGCGGTCTCTCACATCTGGCAACCCCTAATCTGTTGTCAGTTTCTTTAAATCTTGAATCAATATAGTGTAATCTTTTCGGATTGGCTTTTTTTTAAGCAAATTTCTCTTGAGAATCATCAGGTGTTTGCCTGTATCAGTAATTTTATTACTTTTTATTGCTGAACAGTTCAGATATACTACAGTTTAACCATTAACCTGTTGAAGGACGTCTGGGTTGTTTCTACTTTGGGGCTATTGTGAGTAAAGTTGCTTTGAGCATTTTTTTGCACATATTGTGTGAAAATAAGATTTCATTGCACTGGGATAAATTCCTAAGAGTGTGTTTCCAGAGTGGTCCTATTTTACATTCCTACCAATGTTGTAAGTGGTCCAGTTTTTCTGTTTCCTCATTGGCGTTTGTCACTTTATTCTAGCCATTTCAGTTGGTAGGTAGTAATCTCTCATTGTGGCTTTAATTCGCAGTTCCGTAATGGCTAGTCAAGAGTGACCGCCTTTGGTGTGCTTTATAAATTTCATGTGAGGGTTTCATAGAAGGTATGAAGTTTAGGTCACAAAAAATTTGTCTCAGAATGTCCAGTTGCTCCACCATAAAAGAACTATCCTCCACTGAGTTGCTTTTGCCCCTTTGTCAAAATTCAGTTGGGCATATGTTGGGGGTCTATTGATCTAGGTCTTTCCCTCTGCAATAGCATCTTTCTTATTATATATGTAGTAAGCCCTGATATTAGGTAGCGATTCCTCTTTACTCTTCTTTTTCAACATCATTTTAGCTTTTCTAGGGCCTATACCTTTTATGTAATTTTTTAAATAAGCTTATTTATATGCCTTTGAAAACATCTTGCTACGATTTTGATAGGAATCACATTAAGCCTACAGGTCAGTTTGAGTGAGTTGACATCTTCACTACATTCGGTCTTTCAGTCCATGAACACAGCATATGTATTTAGGTCATCTTATTTCTTTCATGAACATTTTGTAATGTTTTATATCTTTTTTGGGTTTTTGGATTCTGATTGTTTTTTCTTGAGAATGGGTCATGTTCTTCAGATGTGGGGTAATTTTGTGTGCGTCTAAGTTGTAAAAACTAGATTCTATTACATTCCTCAGGGGAATGCCATTCTATTTGCTTAACAAGCCCCTTCTGCAGTGGGTGGAGCCTCAGATCTTTAGCCTTACCTTGAGCTGCCTCTGCGCATCCATGGTGGGAGGGCAAAGATTTGGGCAGAGTTCGTAACCGAGTTTGGGCCTCCCCACCTCGGTTTCCAGTGGCTGTGGTTTCAGGCCGCGTTTTCTGTTGCGGCTTAGCCAGCCCGCATGGTACAGACTTCTTAGCACAAAAACAAAAAAGTGAAGAGAAATTCACTCCCTGCCCACTGTCAACCCCTCTGGTATTTGCCTGATCTCATTTCTTCTCCATGTCTTGTGGTAGTTGCTTTTAATATATTTGAGTCAGAAGTTGTCGTCCAGGGAAGAATTGAATCAAAAGGCACTTGTCCAGTATTTTATGGTGATTCATTTTCATGTTAGCCAGTCTGCCATCCTTCTAGAAAATTAAGTTTTATCACACTTCTAATAAGGAGGGAAAGGTCATTTTCGGTTGGAATATGGTTGTGAGGAAGAGAATTGCAAGGGTTTTGGAGGCAGTGTATGAATTTTGGCTTTGCCACCTGCTAGTTATTTCACCTTTCTTTAATCTTATCTGTAAAATGAGGGGGGAAACCCCTACCTCACATGTTTAAAAATTAAATAAGATTTTTAAAAATCGACGCTAAGTATAAGGTGTCACTTGTTAATCATACTTTACAAATGAAACCATTATCAAGATCTGAGCTGGCCCCCTTCCACCTGAGCTATAAATTTATTTTTCTAATAAAAGGTGAGATGTTGTCACACAGGTTCTGTTCCCTAAATGTGATAAGTGCTAAGTAGCATACCTTAAAAGACAGATTTTAAATGTTTTGGTTAAAAAGCACAGTCAAGGGAAAAAAAATGAACAGTGTTTTTTCCCCTTTAATAGGAATCCCCTCCTCGAGTAGAAAATTACTGTCTACCAGAAGCGATTTCATTTCTTCCAAATAATAAGGAACCTGGGCCTGGATTATCACAGAAGAGGAAAGCTCCTACAGAGAAAAATAAAATGAAACGACCTAGAGTAAACTAATCGTGTTTACCCTTTAGTCACCAAACATTAGTATTTTAAAGCCCAAATGTTACAGTCCTGGATTTGCAGAGTAATTTAAAGATGACACGTGTCTGAAGAATTCTTCAGCTTCAGAATGTAAAGATGACCTTGCTTGTAGTTTTTAACACCTGAAATTTTAATCACTGAAATATTGTTTTACCTGAAATAACAACAGAACACAAATCCTCAGCTAGCTTGTCATTAAACAACATTGAAGTGTGTAAGGGGCTATTTATTTTCTTGAAAATATCTGAGGCTGTATCTTAGTGGAAGTTTTAGTAAGGTGACGGATTTTGCCTTAAAATGCCTGCTTTAATTTGTAACAATAAGGAAGTTGTCAATTGGGGTTTATTCATGTTTTCCCTGATTCTTTTCACCCCTTTCCCTCTTTTTAACAGGAGCCTGAGTACAAGGTTTAATGAGGAACTGAGGCTTTAAACTTAAGTACGTGTGAGTGTATATATGTATATGCATGTCTGTACAGATCTCCATGATGTTTGCCAAGTTTGGGCGCCAAAACTTGGAAAATAAAGACAAAGAATAAAAGTGACTCAAATTAGTTAAGTTTTTAAATGCAAAGCATTCTGGTGTCCATTCTCTTGTTTAAGCAATACATGATTTGTAAAATTTAGCTTAAAAAGCAAATTGCTGGGGCGCCTGGGTGGTGCAGGTCCTTGAGCATCTGACTCGTGGTTTCGGCTCCAGTTATGGGATCAAGTCCCAAGTGGGGCTCAGTTCGGAGTCTGCCTGGATTCCCTCTCCCTGTACCCGCTCTGTCCCTAAAATAACTTTGAAAAAAAAATTGCTAGTTATAATTCTGACGGTTGTTACTTCTGTAGGATATTATGGTATTACTGGATTAAAAAACCCTTTTACTGGAACTACAAAATTGCATTAGCCTTTATTAATCTAAACCTAAACACCAAATGCTGCATGTTATCCCAGTCCTCTGAATGTAAAGCTACCTCATTTTGCTGAAAGGAGGAACCAGAACCATGATTTTGATGTAAATGCTCCCATTTCATAATGACTCTTTGAAAGGCACTCAAATGGTGAAGGGTCGAAGTTCTTAACCTGGACACAAAACCCTTCAAGTTTTTATGAGATCTTCCTCTGAATGGAGGGAAATAGTAGTGGGGGTTATCCTGGCCCTTAAAGTTTTTGGCTTTGAACTAAATTCACAGCTCAGGACAAAAATTCCTACACAGCCAAATAGCATGGTCATGTAACCAGGCCCCTCCCCAAACAAAAACCACCTGACCTGGTTTTCCTGGGGCCATTTTGTGTGAGGAGTCTTTTCGCTGGCAGCTTGCAGTAAGTTTCCCTGAATTTCACCCCCTAAATTCTTTGAAATAGTCACTATTGTTCAAAAAAACTTCATGAGCACTCTGTTAGATCCTCTTTCCCTCTAGCCCAGATAAAATTACATAATGTACTGTGTTCTTTTCTGCCAAGATTATGAACGGTTTTTCCAGTCAGTTCTTAAACACATAGGTTATAATTTTAAGACTCCAGAGCTCACCTGCTCCTGATTGTCCAGAATCTACGTCAGCCATTTCAGCTTTGGCTTCCAGTCTCAGATTCTCAATGTCCTAATGCCAGCAAGGCCTTACATGCAAATAGTTCTCAGCACAGAAAGTTCTCTCACTTAGGAAGGGAAAAAAAGCTTTCCTTGATTATTCTTAGTTTCTCCTCAGAATTGCTATAGTATTTTAATGTGACACTTAAATTAGAATCTTAACATTCCTCCGTGGATTTTCTTGTGCATTAGTCTGATGGCCAGCATTCATTAATTCAGCAAATATTCCTTAGCATATAAGTGGTACACAGGATTCAGGAGCAAACCACCTTTAGAAAGCATACTTTCTCAGATTAAAAAGGCAAGATCTGTAATACAGACTGAATTGTGTTGTACACACAGATTCCAAGGTTGAAGCCTAACCCCCAAAGTGACAACCTGGAGACAGGGCTTTTAAGGAGATAATTAGGTTAAGCAAGATCATATGGCTGGGGCCCCACTTCTGGCAGCTCAAACAGGGCTAATATTACAGTGCAAAGATTCTTAACCTGGGGCCATAATGGCTGGAATGGACAGAGGCACAGTTCGGTATATGTGCATTTTTAGGGCAGGGCTCCGTTTTACAGCTCAGATCTGTGATTTCCCACCCAAAAAAGATAAACCACTGTCGTAATCCAAACCTACTATTTCACAGGTACACATTTCACCCAGCGGTGCTTTAATATGCATTTCTTTATATCGGGAGTTGGCAAACTTTTCTGTAGAAGTCCAGAGAGTAAACATTTTAAGCTTTGTGGTCTGAATCTTTATGGCGTTTTATCCCAACCATTCTTAGCTCAAAGCCATACAAAACTAGGCAATAGGCCATAGTGTGCTGGTTCCCACTCTCTAGTCCTAAAAATACTTTTTAATCTACGTCTATCAACAAACCAAGCCACCCAGCTCTTTTTCCACATCGCAGCATAAACCTCATCTCTAATGCAGCAGTCCACGACCCTGAACTTCTCCCTAAAGGGTGAAGGGTTTGAACCCCACATCTGGCACCCCACCTTTTAAGACCTGCCCCTCAGAGGAGCCCCCAAAACAACTAGCTTTGAAAGCCAAAGGAGCTTGCTTCCACGAGACCCACATGCGCACAGCAACCCAAGAAACAGCTCTTAGAGGGCTGAGATGGACCCATCCGCTCCAGGGCCCAGAGCAGACGTAGCAGACCAGAGAGTGCCCAGACGGACATTTTGTGAGAGTGGCCTAGTCGCTTATCTTAAGGCTTCAGCCTGAGGGGCAGGCATCCAATTTAAAACACGAAGGACCTACAGAAATACTCTCCCAAGTCTGAGGCCTGGCAGGCGCCATCTTGCGCTTACCCTCTGCCGCGCTCCCAGCCACCACTGTGTCCCAGAAAGGAGCTTGTGCACACATCTGGTGCCCTGCTTTTATGTCTGGTACCCCAGTTTTTGCAGCAGCTGCCACGCAGGGGACACCTCTTGATCACCTGGCACGAGTGGCTTACATTTGTGGATCCCACGGGACTGTCACAAAAGCAGAAACGGTTCTTAACTGGCTCTTGCCCCCAGGGCATAATGCTGGGCCAGCCGACTGAAACAGCCCCAGGCTTCATGTGAAGGAGGCCTGGCTGCTTATCTTAAGGCTTCCTCCTGAAGGACAGGCTTCTAATCTGACACATCTAGAGGCCTGTGCGCACTGCTCCTGCCCCCTCCGCCTGCCCCACTCCAGGTTACCGGCATCCCCCAGGAAG
This sequence comes from Ursus arctos, assembly GCF_023065955.2. NCBI lineage: Eukaryota > Metazoa > Chordata > Mammalia > Carnivora > Ursidae > Ursus > Ursus arctos. Next base: position 28,304,707 of record NW_026622875.1, read on the forward strand.
GAGCTCATGCACACCTCTGGTGCCCGAGTTTGCGTGGCTTCTGTCCAGAGGACATCCCTGGTCACCTGGCTCTGGTGGCCAGCAGGGCTTACATTCACAGGTCCTGTTCTGTAACAAATGCAGAAAGAGTTCTCCACTGGCCACCTCCTGGGACACAGTACAGGGACAGCAAAAAACACACCCCCAGTCTTTCTGTGAGGGGTCTATTAGCTTAGCTTTACAGCTGTGGTCTGAGGGGCTGGCTTCTAATTAAACATGCATCTCAGGTAAGGACCAACTACAGTCCTCCCCAGAGACCTCAGGACTGCAGTGCTGTCTTCACACTCTGCCTCGGCCTAGCTCCAAGTCACCAGCATCCTAACAAGGAGCTTGTGCACACATCTGGGGCCCCAATTTCCAACTACTTCTTGGGAGACAACCCTTGACCACCGGGTCTGGTGGCCAGCAGAGCTTACATTCACAGGTCCCTTGGGCTTTAACAATCCCAGAAAGAGTTCTTAGCTACCACCCTCAGGGCACAGCCCAGAGAGCAGACTGAAACACACCCCGTCTTACTGTGAGACACCAATTAGCTTCGTTACAACTGTGGCCGGAGGAGCTGCTTCCAATTAAATACACATCTGGAGGCCAACTACCATCTTTTGCAGAGACCAGGAAAGGGGTCCAGTGGGCACCATATTCTCATTTCCCCTCTGTCCCACCCCAGGTCACTGGTGGCTTTGAGAAAGGAATTTGTCTCTGCATCTGGTGCTCCAGCATTTACGGCCACCACCCAGAAGATACATCCCTTGATTGCCTGGCTCTGGTGGCTGGTGGGGCTTCTGTTCACAGGTTCAATGGGACAACGGCAACAACAAAAAGGTTTTAACTGGCTATCATCCCAGAACTCAGTGCACAGGGAGCAGACAAAAATGCCCATTTCCCAGAATTCCCCTGAAAAAGGTATATTTGCATACTTTAAAAGCTACTGTATGAGGGTCTGGCTTCCAATCAGCCTGAATCTAGGTGCTGACCAAACTCCTCCACTTGGGGACACTGATGTGCTCTGGCGCACTTCAACTACCGGGAGTCACTGATAATAAAGTAGCCTGCTTGGACAATCACAAAGGTCCAAGAGACACCCAAGAGCGGGGGCAGGGTTGAACACTAAGGATCATCTCCTACACAAGACCACTCCTTCGAAACCGAAGGAGGTAGCGGTGCTAATGCACAGAAACTAACACCGAGAGTGGAAGAAGATGAAGAAAAGGAAGAATACATTCCCAGAGAAAGAACAAGATAAAACCTCAGAATGGGACCATAATGAAATGGCGATAAGTGATTTACCCTGCGAAGAGTTCAAAGTAATGGTCATAAAGATGCTCACCAAGCTCAAAATAATGAACAAAGTGAAAATTTCAGAGAGAAAATGTCAAGTACCTAACAGAAGTCACAGACTTGAAGAATACAGTAACGAAAACGGTGCCACAGTGGGGCGCCTGAGTGGCTCAGTCCGTTAAGCGTCTGACTCTTGGTTTTGCTTGGGTCATGACCCAGGGTTGTGGGATCGAGCCCCGTGTCTGGCTCTACACTGGGTGTGGAGCCTGCTTAGGATTCTCTTTCCCTCTCCCTCTGCTCCTCCCCCACCCTCTCCCTTTCTGGGGAAAAAAAAAGTACAACAGAGAGGTTCAACAGGAGGCTAGATGAAGCAAAAGAAAGGATCCGTTGGCTCAAAGACAGGACAGTGGAACTCACTGAATCAGAGTAGCAAAAAGAAAAAAAGATGAAAAAAAGTGACCATAGCTTAAGGAACTTTGAGTCTGACATCATTAAGAAAACCAATGTATGCATTACGGGCTCTCAGAAGGAGAAGACAATATATATGAAGAAATAACGGCTGAAAACTCTGACCTGGGGGAGGAAACCGACATCTAGACAGTAGAAGCCCAGAGTTCCAAATAAGAGGAGCCCAAAGAGACCCAGAGGAAGATACATTATAATTAAAGTGTCAACAGAGACAACAAGAGGGAACTTGAAAAGATGGCAGAGTATGAGGATCCTGAGCTTACTTCCTCCCACAGACACATCAAGACTACAGCTAAATATAGTGCAACTCACTCTGAAAATGGCATGAAGACTGGCAGAACAGCTCTTCCACAGCTAAAGACGTAAAGAGAAAGCCATCTCAAAAAGGTAGGAGGGCAGAGATGTGGTCAGGAGCCAAAACTCCCCGTGTGGTGACCCACAGGTGGGGAACCACCAATGGGAGGATTATCACAGGTACAGAGATCCTCCCTGAGGAATGAGGGAAACGAGCCCTCATCCAACACACCCTGCCCTGGGCATCTGCACGGGAGACAAGCTCCCATCATCTCTGGCTTTGAAAATCAGCAGGGCTAAATTCTGGGAGACCCAGAGGGATAGAGGAAATGGAGATTCCACTCTTAAAGGGCAAACACACTATATCACTCACTCCAAGACCCATCACAGAGGCAGCAGTTTCAAAAGCATCTGGGTTATATGTGAAGGAGATTCACTGACTACAAGGCAGGTGCCAGAGGGGCAGGGATCTATAAGAACTTTCTCCAGGGATGGAAGCGCTGGCACACACCATTTTTCTTGCTCTCCTTCAACCTACCTGCTCCAGTGCTGATGGGAGCCAGTCCTAACACTCTACATCGACCTAGCTAGCACAACTCACCCCACCCCAGCATTTCCCTCCAGCCCCACCTCCTCACCCCAGCAAGGTGCCCCCCCCAAAGGAGCTCCTGCCCAGCCACACCCAATTGACAGCTCTGGCTGAGACCAGCATCCTTTCCAAGTGCCTATTACTCTAACACACATGTGAGACAGCCCTTGCCAGGACCAGCAGGGACAGGGAGGCAGGCCTGCCCACAAACACATCAGCAAGACTTGTGGCAAGGACTCTCAGGGAGCTGCACGGGAGACTAAACTCACCCAACAGCACACGCAAGCCGCTTCGGCAAGGCCTCTCAGCAGGCTGTGTTGGAAGCCCGCCCTACCCACCTGCATGTCTGCAGCAGTTGCAGCCAAGTCACAACAGGAGGACGCACACGGCCCACACGTGGGAAACCCTGGAGCGCCTGGTTCTAGTGACGAGGAGGATTGAGCTACTGGGTACCACAGGCTGCCTTCCCCATAAGGCCACTACCTTCAGGCCCAGGAATACAGTTGACCTACTTAATACACAGAAACAAACACACGGTGTCAAAGTGAGAAGACAGAGGAATATGTTCCAAATGAAAAAAACAAGACAAAACCTCAAAAGAGATCAAAACAAAACCAAGATAACCAATCTACCTGATAAAGGTTTCAAAGTAATGGTCATAAAGATGCTCATCAGACTTAAGAATGGATGGGCTCAGTGAGAACTTCAAGAAATAAAAAATATAAAAAGAACCAATCAGAGCTGAAGAATACAATAAGTAAAATGAAAAATACACTTAGAGGGAATCAACAGTAGATTAAAGATGCAGCACAGATTCATGATCTGGAAGACAGGGTAGTAGAAAGCAACCAAACTAAACAGCAACAAGAAAAAAGAATTTAAAAATTGAGGATAGGTTAAGGGAACTCTGTGACAACGTAAAATATACTAACATCCCATTATAGGGGTCCCAGAGGGAAAAGAGAAAGGGGGCCAGAAAACGTATTTGAACAAATAAGAGCTGTAAACTTCCTGAATCTGGGAAGGGAAACACAGATCCAGAAGACACAGAGATTCCCCCATCAAGTTCAACCCAAGGAGGTCCACACCAAGACACACAGCAATTAAAATGGAAAAAAAAAAAAAAAAAAAAAAATATATATATATATATATATATATATATAGTGATAAAGAATGTTACAGGTTGCAAGAGGGGGAAAAAAAAAAGACAGTTACATACTAGGAAACCCTGTAAGGCTATCAGCTGTTTTATTTTTCAGCAGAAATTTGCAGGACTGAAGAAAGTGACCTGATGTCTTCAAAGTGCTAAAACAGACAGATCTGCAGCCAAGGACACTCTATCCAGCAAGACTATCATTCAGAATAGAAGGAGAGAGAGAGAGTTCCCAAACAAAAATTAAAGGCATTTATAACCACTAAATGAGCCCTACAAGAAATGTTAAGGGGGACTCTGAGTAGAAAGCAAAAATCGTAACAGTAAGAAAAATAGGAAGCACAAAAGCAAAAAAATTAAGTATACCTGTAAAAATCAGTCAAGAGGAGCACAAAATAAACACTGTAAAATATGACAAATACCGAAATGCGGAGGAGTAAAGGGTGATTCAGAATTAAGTGACCATCAGCTTACTAGAGACTGCTCCAGGCAGCAGGTGCTATATGTAAACCGATGGTAACCACAAACCAAAAAACAGTAATAAATATGCAAAAAATAAAGAGTAAGGAATCTAAGTATATCACTAAAACAAAAACGAAAACCAGCAAACCATGAGAGAGAGAAAAAGGATCAGAGAAAAACTACAAAACCACAAAACAAGTAACAAAATGGCAACAAATACGTATCTATCAATAATTAGTTCGAATGTAAATGGACTATATTTGCTCCAAGCAAAAGACATGATGACAGAGTGGATAAAAAAGAAAATCAAGACCCATCTATATGCTGCCTACAGGAGACTCATTTCAGACCTAAAGACACCTGCAGACCGAAAGTGAGGGGATGGAGAACCATTTATCATGTAAATAGGTGTCAAAAGAAAGCCGAGGAGAAGGGCACCTGGCTGGCTCAGTCGCCCCATGCTGGGTGTAGAGATCACTTAAAAATAAAAATCAAGAAGAAAAGAAAAGAGAAGAGAAAAGAGAGAAGAAAAAGAAAGAAAAGAACGCCAAGTAACAATACTTACATCAGACAGAAAAGACTTTAAAAACAAAGTTTGTAAAAAGAGACAAAGAAGGACATATATAATAATAAATAATAATAAAGGGGACAATCCAACAAGAAGATATAACAATTGTAAATACTTATGCACCCAACTTGAGAGCACCCAAATACGTACTACAGTTAATAACAAGCATAAAGGAACTACTCTTAGTAATGCAATAATAGTTGGGAACTGTAATACACCACTTACACTGACGGACAGATCACCCGAACAGATCAACAAGGAAACAGTGGCTTTGAATGACATACTGGACCAGATGGGTTTAACAGATGTATTCAGAACATACCATCCTAAAACAGCAAAATACACATTCTTTTCAAATGCACATGGAACATTCTCCAGAATAGATCACGTATTAGGCTATTAGGCTACAAAACAAGCCTCAACAAACACAAAAAGATCAAAACTGTACCACGGGTCTTTTCTGACTACAATGCTGTGAAACTAGAAAGAAAACCACAAGAAAAAGTCTGGAAAGACCATAAATACATGGAGGTTAAATAACAGGCAGTTGAACAATGAATGAGTCAACCAAGAAATCAAAGAAGAAATAAAAAACTACATGCAAACAAATGAAAATGAAAACGATAGTCCAAAACTCTTGAGATGCATCAAAAGTGATTTTAAGAGGGAAGTTTATAGCAATACAGACCTACCTCAAGAAGCAAGAAAAATCTCAAACAACCTAACTTTATACCTACATGAGCTAGAAAAAGAACAAACAAAACCTAAAACCAGCAAAAGGAAGGAAATAATAAAGATTAGAGCAGAAATAAATGATATAGAAACTATAAAAACAGAACAGATCAATTAAACCAGAAACTGGTTCTCTGAAAGGATCAACAAAATTGATAAACCTCTACCCAGACTCATCAACACACACACACACACACACACACACACAACACAAAACACAAAACAAAACAGAGGGAGAGAGAGAGAAAGGACTCAAACAAAATCACAAATTAAAGAGAAATAACAACCAACACCACAGAAACACAAACAATATTATGGAAAACTATATGCCAAAAAATTGGACAACCTAGAGAAATGGATAAATTCCTAGAAACATATAAACTACCAAAACTGAAGCAGGAAGAAATAGAAAATTTGAACAGACCAACTGCCGGCAAGGAGATTGAGTTAGTAATCAAAAAATTCGCAACAACAAAAAAAGTGCAGGACCAGATGGTTTCACAGGCGAATTCTACTAAACATTTAAAGAAGAGTTAATACGTAGTCTTCTCAAACCACTCAAAAAAATAGAAAAGGAAGGAAAATTTCCAAATGCATTCCATGAAATCAATATTACCCTGATACCAAAGTCAGATAAAGACACCACACAAAAAAGAAAACTATAGGTCAACACCTCTGATGAACACAGATGCAAAAATCCTCAACAAAATACTAGTAAACTGAATCCAATAATACATTAAAAAAATCATTCACAATCAAGTGGGATTTATTCCCAGGATGCGAGGGTGGTTCAATATTCACAAATCAATCAATGTGATGCATCACATCAATAAGAGAAAGGATAAAAACCATATGATCATTTCAACAGACACGGAAAAAATATTTGACAAAGTACAATATCCATTCATGATAAAAACCCACAACAAAGTAGGTTTAGAGGGAACATACCTCAATATAATAAAGGCCTATATATGAAAAAACCACAGCAGACATCACACTCAGTGGGGAAAACTTGAGCTTTTCCCCTAAGGTCAGGAACAAGACAAGGTTGCTCACTCTCATCACTTCTATTCAACACAGGGAGTCCTAGCCATGGCAATCAGACAAGAAAAAGAAATAGAAGGAATCCAAATTGGTAAGGAAGAAGTAAAACTTTCACTATTTGCAGATGACATGATACTATTATATAGAAAACCCTAAAGACTCCACCAAACAACTGCTAAAACTCATAAATGGATTCAGTAAAATGGAGGGATACAAAAAATCAATGTGCAGAACTATGTTGCATTTCTATACACTAAATGTAGCATAAGAGAAATTAAGAAAACTATCCCACTTATAACTGAATAAAAATAATAAGATACATAGGATAAACCTAACCAAAGAGGTAAAAGATCTGAAAACTGTAAAACATTGAGGAAAGAAATTATAGACACAAAGAAATAGAAAGACATTCCCCACTCATGGATTCAAAGAAGAAATATTGTTAAAATGTCTATACTCTCCAAAGCAATCTACAGATTTAATGTAATCCCTATCAAAATATCCAATCATATAGTTTCACAGAACTAGAACAAACAATCCTAAGACTTATATGAAACCATAAAAGACCCCAAAGAGGCAAAGCGATTTTGAAAATGAAAAGTAAAGCTGGAATAGAACTATACTATGATCCAGTAATTGCACTGCTGGGTATTTCCAAAAAAAACCCACACACAACAAAACAAAACACTAATTCAAAGGAATACATGTACCCCTGTTTATTGCAGCATTATTTACAATAGCCAAAATATGAAAGCAGTCTGTGTCCATCAGTAGATGAATGGATAAAAAAGATGTGGTGTGTATGTGCACGCGCGTGCGCGCACACACACACACACACTATTTAGCCATAAAAAATGAAATCTTGCCCTTCGCAACACATGAATAGAACTAGAGTATAGGGGCACCTGGGTGGCTCAGTAAGTTGGGCATCTGCCTTTAGCTTGGGTCATGACCTTGGGGTCCTGGGATTGAGGTCCGTATTTGGGCTTCCTGCTCAGCAGGAAGTCTGCTTCTCCCTCTCCTTCTGACCCTCACCACCTCCCGCTCATATATGCACTCTCTCTCAAATAAATAAAGTCTTTTTTAAAAAAAGAACTAGAGGGTCGCCTGAGTGGCTCAGTCAGTCAAGTGTCTACCTTCAGCTAAGGTCATGATCTCAGGGTCCTGGGATCAAGTCCCACATCAGCTCCTTGCTCAGTGGGGAGCCTGCTTCTCCCTCTGCCTGCTTTGCCTGCTCTCCCTGATTGTGCTTTCTCTCTCTCTCTCTGATAAATAAGTAAGCAAATAAATAAATAAATAAATAAAATCTTAAAAAAAAAAAGAACTAGAGTATATAATGCTAAGAGAAATAAGTCAATCAGAGAAAGTCAAATAGTATATGATCTCATTCATATGTGGAATTTAAGCAAGCAAGGGGGAAAAAAGAAAAAGAGACAAAACAAGAAACAGACTCATTTTTTTTTTTAATATTTTATTTATTTATTTGACAGAGAGAGACAGTCAGCAGGAGAGGGAACACAAGCAGGAGGAGTGGGAGAGGAAGAAGCAGGCTCCCAATGGAGCAGGGAACCCAATGCGGGGCTCGATCCCAGAACCCTGGGATCATGACCTGAGCCAAAGGACAACGCTTAACAACTGAGCCACCCAGGCACCCCAAGAAACAGACTCTTAACTACAGAGAACAAACTGGTGATTGCCAGAGGGGAGGTGGGTAGGGAGATAGGTAGAATAGGGGATGGGGATTAAAGAGTACGCTCACCATGATGGGGGGGGGGGGGGAAAGAAGAAGTAACCAAATTGTCCTGAAGTCATATTAAAGAAAACAAACTAATTTTCCCCTTGTTTGGGCTTTTGATTCTTTCATCATTTGGGTCTGCAGTTGGCATGTACTTAATCTTTTATTTAGAGTTTGCGATGATTCTGGAGAATGGCATTGGCAAAATTTCCATCACAGACTGAGGCAGTGCCTTTTAACTTTTTCCCATGAAAATGTAAATCATTTAGCTATGAGAATTTTGCATTTGAAACTCTACGAAAATTTTTGCATGCTATAAAATCACTTTGGGTTTTTAAATTATTCTAATCTAATAACAATATTTATAGGTTGTCAGTTAGCTCTCATTTTAACATGTTTGAAAGTGGTATTGAATTATCCTAACATTGGAAGCACACATACATCCATATACACAGATAACGATCAGCAATTCTTTGAAGATGTTGCTAGTATTTTTTCCATGATTTTTTATTATATTGCTAATCCAACTTAAAAAAAAAAAAAAAAGCAAAGCTGGAGGCATCACAATTCCAGACTTCAAGTTATATTACAAAGCTGTAGTCATCAAAACAGTATGGTACCACTATCGGGATGCCTGGGTGGCTCAGTCAGTTAAGCATCTGCCTTCAGTCGGGTCAGGATCCCAGAGTCCTGGGATCAAGTCCCACATCGGGCTCCTTGCTCAGCGGGGAGACTGCTTTTCCCTCTGCCTGCTGCTTCCCCTGCTTGTGTGTGCTCTCTCTGCAAATAAAATCTTAAAAACAAAAACAGTATGGTACCAACACAAAATTAGACACAAAGATCAATAGAACTTAATAGAAGACCCAGAAATAAACCCACAAGTATATGGCCAATTAATCTTCGACAAAAGCAGGAAAGAATACCCAATGGAAAAAAAAAAAAAGGTCTCTTCAACAAATGGTGTTGGGAAAAATCAGTCAGTTACATGCAAAAGAATGAAACTGGGCCACTTTCTTACATGATACACAAAAATAAACACAAAATGGATTAAAGACCTAAACATGAGACCTGAAACCATAAAAATCCTAGAACATAGGCACTGATGTCTCTGAAAAGGCCACAGCAACACTCTTCTAGATATGTCTCTTAAGCAAAGGAAATAAAAGTAAAAATAATCTGGGGCACCTGGGAGGTGCAGTCAGTTAAGCGTCCAACTCTTGATTTCAGCTCGGGTCATGATCTCAGGGTCGTGGGATCGAGCCCCACGTGGCACTCTATGCTCAGCGGGGAGTCTGCTTCTCTCCCTCACCCGCTCTCCGCACTTGCATGCACACATGCTCTCGCTCTCTAAAATAAATACTTTTGAAAAAGTGAAAATGAACTATTGGGACTACATCAAAATAAAAGGATGCTGCACAGTGCACACATTCAAACAATGACATTAAAAAGCAACCTGTGCAATGGGAGAAGTGGTTTGCAAATAACATATCTGATACGGTCAGTATCCAAAATATATAAAGAACTTATAAAACTCAAAACCCAAAAAGCAAGTAATGCAGTTAAAAATGGGCAGAAGACATGAATAGACACTTTTCCAAAGAAGACATGCAGATGGCCAGCAGACACATGAAAAGATGCTCAGCGTCACTCATCAGGGAAACGCAAATCCAAACTATAATAAAAAAAAACTATAATGAGATATCACCTCACACCTGTCAGAATGGCTAAAATAAAAAACACAAGAAACAACAAGTGTTGACAAGGATGTGGAGAAAAAGGAACCCTTGTGCTCTGTTGGTGGGGATGCAAACTTTTGCAGCCACAGTAGAGAACAGTAGGGAGGTTCCTCAAAAAGTTAAAAACAGAACTACCCTATGATCCAGTGATCGCAGTATTTTACAAAGGCCGAATTATGGAAGCAGCCAAAGTGTCCACAGATAGATGAATGGATAAGAAAGTGGGGTGTGTGTGTGTGTGTGTGTGTGTGTGTACTGGGTTATTCACCATATGAAAGAATGAAATCTTGCCATTTGCAAGGACATGGATGGAACTAGAAAGTATAATGCTACGTGGAAAAAGAGAAAGACAAATACCATATGATCTCACTCTTATGTGGAACTTAAACAAAACAAACGAGCAAAGAAAAAGACAGAGAGAAGCAAACCAAGAAACAGACTCTTAACTGTAGAGAACTGATGGTTACAGAAGGGAAGGGGTGGATGGATGGAGGAAATACGTGATGGGGATTAAGGAGGGCACTTGTCACGATGAGCACTGGGTGACGTATGGAAGTGTGGAATCACTATGCTGTACTTCTTAGACTAATATGACACTGGAATTAAAAATATACATATATACTGCATGATTTAAAAAGAAAAAAGAAAGAAAGAAAGGAAAGAAAGAAAGGAAAGAGCTGAAATGACCCAACCTGGGAAAAGAAATGGACATCCAGGTTCAGGATGCATGGAGAGCTCCAAACAAGACAAACCCGCAGAGATCCAAACCAAGACGCATAGTAATTAAAATGTTAAAAATTAAAAATTAAAGAATTTATTTAAAAAAATCAAAGAGAATGAGAATCTTAAAGGCCGCAAGACAGATGTGCCACAGCTTCGATAGTGACAGTAGCTCCTGCCGGGTCTGACCGTCACCAGCCCCTCCCCCAGAAGACCACTGCAATTGGCTACCCCCTGCCCCTCGCTAAGCATGTGTGACCAAAAGGCTGTGACAAAAGAGACAAATATGCTGGATGTTATGTATGAACCTCATGGTAACCACAAATCAAAAACCTATAATAGACACGGAAAGTAGAAAGAACCCAAGCATAGCACTGAAGAAAGTCATCAACTCACAAAGGAAGAGAGCAAGAGAAGAAAGGAACAAAGTAGCAAAACAAAGATAACGAGAAAACAATTAACAAAATGGCAATAAATACATACCTTTCAATGACATCTTTAAGTGTAAAGTGACTAAATGCTCCAATCAAAGACATGGGGTGGGTGAATGGATAAAAGCAACAACAAACAACAACAAAATAAGACCCACCCATATAATGCCTACAAAAGACTCACTTCAGACCTAAAGACACACATAGAGTGAACGTGAAGGGATGGAAAAAATATTCCATGCAAATGGAAGTGGAAAAAAAAAAGAGAGAGAGAGAGAGAGAGCTGGGCTAGCAATACTTACATCAGACAAAACAGAAACAAAGACTGTGACAAGAGACAAAGAAGGCCATTATGTAATGACAAAGGGATCAATCCAATACAAGGAGCGTATAACAGTTGCAACTATGTACACACCCGACATAGGAGCATGTAAATATGTAAAGCAAATATTGAGTGAAAAAGGGAGAAATTCAAAGTAATACAACAATAGTAGGGGACTTCTGAAACATCCCACTTATACCAATGGATAGATCATCTAGACAGAAAAATCGATAAGGAAACAGTGTCTTTGAACAATACATTAGCAGACTGGACTTAACAGGTTTTATATATAATTTCAGATATATATAGATTATTTTATCCACAAATAGAAGAATACACATTCTTTTCAAATGAATATGAAACATTCTCCAGGATAGATCACATGTTAAGAAACAAAACAAGTCTCAAATTTAAGAAGATGGAAAAGATGCTTGATGTGATTTCACACAAGACTATGAAACTAGAAATTAATTACAAGAAAAAACAAACAAAAATCAAAACAAAAACAAACGCATGAAGGCTAACAAACAACGTGCTACTGAAACACCAATGAGTCAATAAAGAAATTAAAAAAAAAAACAATACCAATGAAAACAGAAACAAAACACTTCCAAATCTTTGGGACAGAGCAAAGTAGTTCTAAGAGGGAAGTTTATAGTGGTACAGGCCTACCTCAAGAAATAAGAAAAAAATCTCAAAGAATCTGGGGCACCTGGGTGGCACAGCGGTTAAGCATCTGCCTTCGGCTCAGGGCGTGATCCCGGTGTTATGGGATCGAGCCCCACATCAGGCTCCTCTGCTATGAGCCTGCTTCTTCCTCTCCCACTCCCCCTGCTTGTGTCCCCTCTCTCGCTGACTGTCTCTATCTCTGTGAAATAAATAAATAAAATCTTAAAAAAAAAAAAAAAAGAAAGAAAGAAAGACCAGAGTGGTAACAAGCAAAATATAGATTAAAAAAGCAGTGGAAAAGATCAATGAAACTAAGAGCTGATTCTTTGAAAATATAAACAGAATTGATAAAACCTAAGCCAGATTCATCAAGTACCAAAGAGAGAGGACTCAACATCAGAATAAAATGAAAGAAGATCCAACTTACAACATAGTAATACAAAGAATTATAAGAGACTACTATGAAAAATTATATGCCAACAAATTGGACAACCTAGAAAAAGTGGATAAAGCCGTAAAAACATACAATCTTCTAAGACTGAATCAGGAAGAAATAGAAAACTTGAACAGATTACTAGTAATGAAATCAAATCAGTAATTTAAAAAGCTCTTAAACAAAAGTCAGGACTGGTTAGCTTTAGAGGTGAATTCTACCAAACATGTAAATTAGAGTAATATTGATCCTTCTCAAAGTCCGGGAGTGCCTGGCTGGCTCAATCAGACAAGCATGTGACTTTTGATCAAACTCTTCCAAAAAAAATAGAAGAGGAAGAAATGCTTCCAAATTCATTCTACGAGGCATTACCCAGGTACCAAAACTAGACTAAGACACTACAATAAAAGAAGATTACAGACCAATATCCCTGATGAACATAAATGAAAAAATCTTCAACAACATATTAGCAAACTGAATTCAACAATACATTAAAAAGGGCGCCTGGGTGGCTCAGTCGTTAAGCATCTGCCTTCAGCCCAGGGCGTGATCCCAGGGTCCTGGGATCGAGTCCCACCTTGGCTCCTCCGCTGGGAGCCTGCTTCTTCCTCTCCCACTCCCCCTGCTTGTGTTCCTTCTCTCGCTGGCTGTTTCTCTGTCAAATAAATAAATAAAATCTTTAAAAAACAAAACAAAACAAAAACAATACATTAAAAGGATCATTTGCCACCATCAAGTAGGATTCCTGGAATACAAGGATGACTCAATATCCATAAAATCAACATAATAAATCCACATTAACAAAATGAGTAAACCTTATATAATCATCTCAGTAGATGCAGAAAAAGCATTTGACAAAATTCAACATTCATCCATGGTTAAAACTCTCAACAAAGTGGGTATTGAGGGAATTTACAGCAAAATAAAGGTTGTATATGACAAAGCCACAGCTAACATGATACTCAATGATGAAAAGCTGAGAGCTTTTCCTCTAACATCAGGAACAAGATAAGGATGTCCACTCCCAACACTCATTCTACAGAGTACTGGAAGTCCTAGCCACAGCAATCATACATGAAAAATAAATTAAAGGCATCCAAATTGATAAGAAAGAAGTAAAACTGTCGCTATTTGCAGATGACATACATAGAAAACCCTAAAGACACCATCAAAAAGCTATTAGAACTAATAAATGAATTTAGTAAAGTTGCAGGATACAAAAACCAATATGCAAAGATCAGTTGTGTTTTTATACACTATCAGATCAATAAAGAACTATTAGAGAAATTAAGGAAACAGTTCATTTACAACTGCATCAAAAGAATGAAATAGGAATAAACTTAACCAAGGCAATGAAAGACCTGTATACTGAAAACTAGAAGACACAATGAAAGAAACAGAAGATGACACAAATAAATCGAAAGATATTCTATGCTCATGGATTGGGAGAATTAACACTGTTAAGGCCAGAATTCACATTGTTAAATGTGAAAACCTAAAGCAATCTATGGATTCAATGCAATCCCTATCAAAATCCCAATGGCACGTGTCACACAAATAGAACAAACAATCCGAAAATTTGTATGGAACCACAAAAACCCTGAAAAGCCAAAGCAATCTTTAAAATTTTTTTCTTTTGTGTATAGTTGACACACAATGTTACATTAGTTTCAGGTGTACAACATAGTGATTCAACTTCTCTACATGCTCTGGTAGGCTCACCACAAGGGCAGCTCCCATGTGTCACTGTGCAATGCCATTACAGTGTCACTGACTGTCCTCCCTCTGCTGAGGTTTTACTCCCGGGACTTATTCCATAATAGAAGCCTGTATCTCTCACTCTCCCTCACCCCTTTTGTCCATCTCTTCTCCCCCCTTTCCTCTGGCAACCATCAGTTTGTTCGCTGTAATTATAGGTCTGCTGCGGCTTTTTGTTTTATTTTTTAGTTTCCACATGAGTGACATCATATGGCACTTGTCTTTCACTTATTTTGCTTAGCATAATACCCTCTAGTTCCATCCATGTCACAAATGGCAAAATCACATCCTTTTATGGCTAATATTTCAGCGTGTGTGTGTGTGTGTGTGTGTGTGTGTGTGTACACCACATGTCCTTTATCCATTCATCTATTAATGGACACTTGGGCTGCTTTCATATCTTGGCTATTGTAAATAATACTGCAATAAACATTTGGGGTGCATATATCTTCTTGAATTAGTGTTTTCATTTCTTTGGGTAAGTACCCAATAGTCGAATTATTGGATAAGATATTTCTGAAAGATTTTTAAGTAATCTCTACACCCAACATGGAGCTCAAACTCACAACCCAGAGATCAAGAGTCACATGCCTACTGACTGAGCCAGGCAGGCGCCCCTGGATAAGATATTTCTATTTTTAATTTTTTGAGGAACCTCCACACTATTTTCCACAATGACTGTAACAATTTACATTCCCACCAACAGTGCAGAAGGGTTCCTTTTGCTTACATCTTTGCTAATAATTGGTATTTCTTTTCTTTTTGATACTAGTTATTCTGACAGGCATGAAGGGATATCTCATTGTTTTGATCTGCATTCCTCTGATGAGTAGTGATGTTGAGCATCTTTTCATGTGTCTATTGGCCATCTGGATGTCTTCTTTGGGAAACTGTCATCAAATCTCTGCTTGATTACTACAGCTTTGTAACACATCTTAAAATCTGGAATTGTGATGCTCCCAGCTTTGTTCTTCTTTCTCAAGATTGCTTAGTCAAAGAAGAAACAAGAAAGAAGAACAAAGCTGGAAGCATCACATTTTCTATGCTCCAACTGTATTACGAAGCTGGAACAAACAGTATGGTGTTGGCATAAAAACAGACACACAGATTAATGGAACAGAGAGTCCAGAAATAAACCCATGTATATATGGTCAATTAATTTGACAGAGGAGGCAAGAATATACAATGGGGAAAGTACAGTCTCTTCAATAAATGGAGTTATGAAAATTGGGCAGCCACATGCCAAAGAATGAAACTGGGCCACTATCTTATACCACACACAAAAATTAATTGAAAATGATTTAAAGACTTGAACATAAGATCTGAAACCATAAAACTCCTAGAAGAAAAGACAGGCAGTATGTGTCTTGACATTGGTCTTGGTGAGGAGTTTTTGGATTTAACACAAAAAGCAAAAATAAACAAGTGGGACTACATCAGACAAAAAGCTTCTGCACAGGGGCGCCTGGGGGGCTCAGTCCTTAAGCGTCTGCCTTCGGCTCAGGGCGTGATCCCGGCGTTATGGGATCGAGCCCCACGTCAGGCTCCTCCGCTGCGAGCCCGCTTCTTCCTCTCCCACTCCCCCTGCTTGTGTTCCCTGTCTGTCTCTCTGTCAAATAAATAAATAAAATCTTTGAAGAAAAAAAAAAAGCTTCTGCACAGCAAAGGACACCACCAACAAAAGGAAAAGGTAACCTGAGAAAGGGAGAAGATATTTGTAAATCATATATTTTTCCCCCAACTCCATTTATCAGTTCTTATTCTTATTGTCTGATAGCTGGCATCAATACCTTAGCAAAACCACTTAAAATTAGCTGAATATCTAAAATAGTAACAAGTACAAAAGATAGACAAATTAAAACCATTTAAAAAGTAATAGACATCATAATTTGTACTTGACCATAACGTCTATATTCAGAAATGATTGTAAAATTAAAACCTTAGAGGGGCGCCTGGGTGGCTCAGTCGTTACACGACTGCCTTCGGCTCGGGTCATGATCCCAGGGTCCTGGGATCCAGCCCCACATTGTTGTTGGGTCTCCTGCTCGGAGGGGAGTCGGTTTCTCCCTCTCCCTCCGCCCCTCACCCCCGCCCCTGTGTGCGTGCTCGTACTCTCTCTCATAAATACAATCTTTAAAGAAAAAAAAATTAAAACCTTAGCAGAACTGTACACCGTGTACTTTGAGTGATTTACGTCTTAGAAAAAGGCTGTTTCGCTGTTACACCCTTAGTGTCTCCAGAGGGCTGAGGAGAGAAACACCATGACACTTTGAACTTCTACACTTTTCTCTTGACTGTTGCGCGAGCCCTGGTGCTCTGAGGTAGCTCCGGCCAAGGTCCGGGACACAAGGCTGAAGACTTCCCAAGGCGTACGCATTCTTTTGAACTAAAAATTCAGGCGGGCTTTGCCCTGTGGCTGTGCAGGGTGCGAATGAAAGGCCGCTCCGCCCTGACCGACGGCAAGCACTTCAGGTAGGGGTCGGCACCTCTCAAACTTAGTTCGCCCCCAAACATGGCTCAGCTGTCAGCTCTGCAGTTGGCAGGCTGCTGGTGCAGCAAGAACGGGGTAAGAAACGGATTTGCCGTTGGTGCAGCTCGGTCGAAAGCGAGCACCTTCAAGACTCGGGTCCCCTTCCCACGCCCGGCTTCTCGGTGTGGGTATCGCGAGGGACGCACGCGCCCTGGGCCGTGGTGCCGCCAACGCCGAGGCCAGCAGCGCAGCGGCAGTGCCCGCGAGCCCAGCTTTCCCCCCCACACAGACATCGAGGCAGCGGCTCATTCTGTATTTTACCTTCTCCTACTTCAGCTCACCAGCCCACAAGGACGGCCCCGGGCTGTCAGTCACGTCCGGCTGTTTCTTCACGTAGCCCATTCGGCTTACGCCTCACCTCCAGGTCGCCAAGGTACGTGCGAACGAGCTCGCGGCAGCCCGGACTTCGCTGACGTCACTGGCTTGTCTTCTGCTACAACGGATACGGCCATAGCATGTGGCCACCCAAACTACCGTCTACCGGACCGTCAAGAGGTACCCATGGTTTTCCTGGGCCGGGTGAAGTAATAGCTGAATTAAAAGCCCGGACATGTTCATGTTCTGGTTTTTTTTTTTTTTTTTTTTTTTTTTTTTTGGATTCAGCCGACTTCTTTTGAGTCTCTTCTTCTGCTTCATACACATGAACGGTAAATGCAGGCTGTTTATGGTTTGCTTTCCAGGGAGGAACAGTGACGTACTCATCGTTTATGGGAAAACCCTTAAAAGATGCAACCCATCTTGTCTTGGGCCTCTGCCGTGGCGCTTGAGGGTTCCTGGCCTTTAGTACCGCCAGCCTGGGGCTGATGGGGGTTACTGGGTGGGTGCTGCCTTCTCAGGGTTGTGGTGATTTTTTTTTTTTTTAAGAGAGAGAGAAACACACACACACAGAGCACCAGGTGAGGGGCAGAGGGAGAGGGGGAGTCTTACGCTCCATGCCCAGCGCAGAGCCCGATGCAGGGCTCAATCTCACAACCCTGAGATCATAACCTGAGCCAAAACCAAGAGTCAGAGGCTTAACCCACTGAGCCACCCAGGTGCCTTGGGGTTGAAGTTCTCCCGGTCCTCTTGGGGCACCAAATGCCAGACTTAGGTCTGGACTCAGAGCTGCCCACCACCACTGCTCCCAGGGTCGTGGCGGGATCAGCCTGTGGCACCAAGCAGCATGGACTCTGTCCCGCTGACCCCACCAAGAAATGTTCCAGCCATAGCCACTGCTGCAGCCCAGGTCGGCCTGCCCACTGGGGATCACACAGTCCTGAGGAAGTTGTAAAAGCGGTAGGCAGGAACTGCCAGGTGTGGAGGGCTAAAGTTGCCCCCTGTAAATCAGATATCTGAGAAGGGGTTAATATCCAAAATGTATAAAAACTCCTACAACTCAATAGCAAAAAAGAATCAATCCAATTAAAAAATAGGCAGAGGATCTGAATAGACATTTTCCCCAAACAAGGCACAGATGGCCCATAGGTATGTGAAAAGGTGCTCAGCATCACTAACCATCAAGGAAACACAAATCAAAACCACAAGGAGCTATCACTTAACCTCTGTCAGAAAGGCTAGTATCAAAAAGACAAGAAATAACAAGTGTTGGCAAGCAGGTGGGGGAAAAAGGAAACTTCCTGCATTATTGGTGGGAATATAAATTGTTACAGCCATTAGGGAAAACAGTATGGAGGTTCCTCAAAAAATTAAAAATAGAACTGCCCTATGATCCAGCAATTCCACTTCTGGGTATGTATCCAGAGGAAACAAAAACAGTAGCTTGAAAAGATATCTTCATCCCCATGTTCAGTTTAGCATTATTTAAAGTAAGCAACCTAAGTGAAAGTCCACCCATGGGTGAAAGGATAAGACGCTGATGTATACACACACCCGAACACCCACACCAACACTCCACAGGAAAACTATTCAGCCATAAAAACAGAAGGAAATCTTACCACTTGTAACATGGATGGACCTTGAGGGCATTATGCTAAGTGAAATAAGTGACAGAAATACAAATACCAGATCTCACTTACATGCGGAACCTAAGACAACAACCCCCAAAACTCATAGACACAGACAACAGATGGGTGGTGACCAGCTGTAGGGGGTGGGGTAGGAGAAATGAGTGAAGGGGGTGGAAAGGTACAAACTTCCAGTTATAAGCGAAGTAAGTCCTGGGGACGTAGTGCGCAGCACGGTGACTATGGTTACTAACTCTATTGCATATCTGAAAGTTGCTAAGAGAATCAATCTTAAAAGTCCTCATCACAAGAAAAAAATTTTATAACTATGCTGACAATAGACATTAACTAGACTTACTGTAGCGATCATTTTGCAATACATACAAATATCAAATCATTATGTTGTACACCTGAAACTAGTATGTTATATATCAATTATACCTCAATATAAACAAAAACACAGGCTACCACCGAGTCCAAGTTCTGGTGGCCAACCAAATAAGCTGTTAGAATCTTGAGAGGTAATATTTTCAATCCAGAATCTCTAATAAGTGCACCCCTATCAATGAATTCATCTCCATTTAACGTTACATTCTGTTCTCCTGGCTTTAACCCTTCAAATACACTCCCACGCTTATTCCCCAGACTTCTGCCAATACATGTTAGGAAAAGCGCTTTCCTTTCCCTCACACTAGCTATGGGTGTAGTGGTAACAAAGAAGTTCTCGAGAATGAGCATGTCTTTGCAAAGCAATCTGTCTCAAGTGGGGAATTTCAGGATTTTCAAGAAAAGGTTAGCTTTCTCAGCTACCACAGGAGGGCAAACTATGTCCACTGGCAAGGAAAGCTCAGAGAGATCTGAAGGTGGTGGTTGTTGTTGGTTTACATTTTGTTAAATCCAGTTTCGTTTTTTTAAAAGAAGCTCTATGCCCAGTGTGGGGCTCTAACGCACGACCCCGAGATCAAGAGTCTCAAGCCCTTCCGCCTGAGCCAGGCAGGAGCCCTGAGGCTTGAAGTTTTAAAACTCTGTTTAGTCTGAGTCCAACCAGATGTTGCCGTTCCAAGTTGCAGGCACTGTCTTTCCCAGTCAATATCCTAAATGTCACATGAGACACTTAATGAGGTTGTGAATTCAACTGATGTTGTAATTCTGCCTTGTGCACAATTTTGTTTGGTTTCAGGAACATCAATCAGTCCCCCAGCTACATGAAATGATTCTAGTAGGTCTGGCCTGGAGGCTCTCTGGTCCCTGGACTGTGACTTGAGCTGAGAGTTTAAGGACCTGAGCCTGCCATTTATTCTCAGAGGCACTCCAGGGGGTGCAGCAGCAGCCCCTCCTGGGTCCTGGCAGACATCATCACTGCTGTAAAGGTCAAGTGCAGCCTAGCTCAGGGGCTCCCAAGGCCCCTGCTTCATCACCAGCAGAAGTAGCACCTTAACTGTATTGCCTTGGCACGTCATGGATCATAAGCAGCCCATTCCCACTGGCAGGGAGCTCATCATTTCACTTGAATCCAGAGGCACCAGCAAACCAAACCCCAAATCCAAACTTGGAAGGTTTTTCCCCTGAGACCATTCCTGGTACCATTTCATCAGCCAGTATTCAGCCAGGAAGCAAATTAAACCAGTAAATGTAACAGGAAAACTGTAATATAAAGAATTATGAACTAGTAAAACGTTTGGTGAACTGCTAAGCAGGGTCAAAGGGTACGTAGGTAGGGATAAGCAGTAGCGACGCAGACAGCAGGCCCCGCCCCCACAGCTGAGGAACAGTGAGCACCGAGGGAACCTGGAAACTTGGAGCTGGGGGCCTGCTCAAGGCCGAGGCTCAAACCTGTGAGGGGAAAACGTGGTTGCCACCGCAGCACCCAGCCTGACCTTGGCAGAGAAACTTGGAGTCGTGGCTGAACGCTGAGGGCCGCTGAGGTGCACGCGGTCGGCCCCAAACGCCAATCTGCCAGCCGCCCTGCAGACCCAAAGAGGGGCCTTGCTGACTCACAGTGTGGCTCTAGCGCCCTCTGCTGGCAAAGGGGAGATGTGCACAGGGTCCGGAGTTCCTGAGTCACAACGCGGCGCAAAGACTGGCCGCTTTGGAAGCCAGATGCAATCAATTAACGCCCAAACCACGACTCCCGGGAAATCTAGGAAAGCAACCCGCTAAATTCAGAATGTGGAAAATTCTACAAGCCAAGTGAGCAGGTTTCTTCAATAACTGAACGGTAAGAATAACATGGGGAAATTCTGGGAGGCTTAGAAAACTAAATGCAACAGGTCATCCTCCTGGATTCTATTTCAAACAAACCAACTGTAAAGCACCATGGAAACGAGAGACTGTGAACACCAACTGGCTGTTTGATACTAAGAAAACGTTAGGTTTTTAGGTGTGGTCATGCTATTATGGTTAAGTCTTTATCTCTAGGTGAAGTATTTATGGATGAAATAGGTCTGGGTTTAGCTTTAAAGTAATCCAGGGAACGGGGAGGGTGTTCATAAGTGAAAGGAGAGTGGCTGCAAATTGATAATCATGGAAGGTGGGTTATGGGTTCCATGGCATCTATTACACTATTCTTTGGACTCCTGTATTTGAAAGTGTTCATTATAAATAATCCTAAGAAAAATAAAACCCCACCCCCAGCAAGTAAATAAAGGATAGTACAACTCACCTCCACGTTGGGAAGTCTGTATGCGGCTGCTCTGAGAGCCAGGCAGTGGAGAAGCCAGGCTCCAGTGCGTCCACACTGACCTTGGGATGGCAATACGGCAAAGGGCATTTTCAAGTCAACCGAGAAGAAACATTTCTCTCCCACCTCGCTTCTCCAGCCTTAAATCCAGCTAGAGGAGTGGAAGCAGAGCCTCATGGTTAAGAACGTGCTGGAGCCAAAACACCTGGGGTGGAATCCTCGCTCCTTCATTACCAGCCATGGGATTTAGGCAAGTTACTTAACCTCCAAGAACCTATTTTCTCATCTTGAAGGGACCGCCAGGGATTAAATGAGCAACACTTGCTCCTGTTTAGAAGCATGCCTGGCCCAAGGTTAAATACTGTATGAGTATTTTTTTTTAAAGATTTTATTTATTTGTTTGTTTATTTATTTAGAACACGAGCAGGGGGAGGGCCACGGGGAGGAAGAGCGAGAACCCCTTGCAGATTCTGCGCTGAGCTCAATTTCACGACCCTGAGATCATGACTTGATCTGAAATCAAGAGACAGTTGCTTAACTGGCTGAGCCACCCAGGCACCCCACTGTTTGAGTGCTTTTTAAAAAATTCCAATGAATGATTTGCTATTTAAAACGAATGATTTTTTTTTAAACACTTAGCTCCCAACCTGAGCTAAGGTTTAAAAGAAAGAGAAGGAAGAAGGGAATGTCAGGGAAGAACAAAGGAATATAATGGAAGCTTGCAACCTTCTTTCACCCCCATTCTCATGGTGCTGTTGAGGGTGGGAGTTCCTGATTTCCAGCTTTAATTCGGGTTCTAATTAAAGACATACATTTTAACTGTAAAATCAGAGAAACCCAGGAAGAAAATCGCAATGGTGCCAGCATGTTAAAGCCAAAACCAAGCCTAAGAGGACTCCTCTCTGTGCCTACATGCCCTTAAAATGGATGCGTAAGTGCAACCCATCTGACCCTTAAAAGGAAAGAGCTGGTGAGTGAAGTGAATCTCAGGCCAAGAGTGTGGGTAGCAGAAGCGGCTGAGGTTCCAATTCCTAAGTAGATGAGTTGTGGGATTCTGCAGTTGCTGATGCTTATCTCTTGCAAAGTTAATTATGGTTCATCTTGGAGTCATCAGGGAGAACTGCATGATTCTAAAGAAATCTGTAAAACCCAGAGGTGGTGTAACTGGGCAGCATAATGGACGAGCAAATTAAAAGTAGCCACGAGCAGGGTAGGGCAGATTAACAATTGCAGGGAGTGAATCCTAGAACAGATTTACTGTCAAGACACAAGGCCAGCAGAATAAGATCACTGCATAGAGAAGGAAAACAAAGTAATTGCAGTAATCCTATTAATGGTGAGATCATTTTCTAAGAAATGGGAAATATTAAAAATGGTATTTGTATCGATAATTCCTGAACTATAAAAAGGTATACATAAAAATCAAAAGAATTTACTATTTGAGCTTACAGCTCCCCCCCCGCCCATTTCAGTTGGAATTTGCCCCCATTTCACAGTATCCAAGAACGCGCTTACAGACGTGATCATCCTTTCTGGGCTCAGAATACAACTGAAAACATTTTCTACATTTCTCTAGCCCTGTGACTTTTCCAACTCAGTCACAGAGAGATCAGCTCTTATTTTGAAGTAACCCAGTGGGTCCCAAACTTTGCTGCACATTAGAATGAACTGGGGAACATAAAAAAAACACGAATTCCCTGTGGGCAAGTCACACGCAAACCAAGTAAACTAGAATTCCTGGGGAAGGGAGGGGGCGCCGGACTCTGGCATCAGTTTTTAAAAACCTTCAGGTTACGCCAAAATGCAGCAGTTTGAGAACCACTGACATCCCCTGTAGTCACCCTGCTTCTTGTAAAGAAAGTTGCTCACCCAGGATAAAAACTTCAGCCGCAGGCTTTTTTAGGGAGGAGAGACTATATAAACTTCAGGCATTAAAAAGGAAGGACACGGTCTCTGTCTTGTGTTTCCATATGCCAACATTCGAAACAATAGTTTATTTTGTATGTAAAGATGAAAAAAGATTAAAAAATCAAAGTTTTCTGAGTTTTCCTGGGGGAAAAAGGTAAAATCATCCAACTGGTGTTAACAGAGGCTAGAGAAAATTTTTGCCACTTTGTCCTAACAAGGTAAGAAATGGTAAAATCCGCTGGTTTAAGATTAAACCTTCAGAGCTTGGGGTAAAAAACTGCTCGGGTCTAAAGGAAGACAAAAGCAGAAGGCTGTTTCCTGAAATATCACTGCAAATTGTGGAACATCTAAGTATTTGCAAGAGAGTTTTAAAGTTATTCCCTGTTAAATCTGCTACCCCTTTAAGTGGGGGAATGAGTGCCTCCTACCTCATTAACCCAGCTTCTCACACGGTAGGAAAGCTATCTGCTCAAGCGTTTAACAGCTACGACAGCTCTGGAACGGGACTTGGTGTCCCTCGGACTTATGGACTTACACACTATTTTCCATTGTATTTGGAAACAAAGGAACTCACCCTTACAGAAGTTTCTTGCTGCATGCTCTGATGGAATCCCTGGAAAGTTCAGCTGGGGGAGGGTGTTCCCAGGTGAAATGAATTGACAACTGAAGCTCGACCCAGCTCCTGTGTTACTACCTACATCCAGTAGTCACTGAAAATTCTAGTCTCATTTGGCTCCAATGTCAAAAGACTACCTTAATGACTATATATATATATCTCCTAAATCCTTAATGTGGACATTACTCCTCTCATTTTAGATAATAAAACTGCGTATTTAAAGCAGTTATTTTTCTTGGATTAATGTATCCTTCATAATATTCATTACCTTTCTATCAAGCTCAGAAGCAATTTATAACCGGCCTGCGTTCTGCAGGCCCCATTAATGCCTCGTTACATAGGCGGGTGATGAATTAAAACCACCATAGACCTGCAGTTTCAGACTAGTTGTTAGACTATCTGCTTATATGATTCTCTACTTTGTTGCTCCTGCCTAGCCGATTACCCCACTAACTTCTGTCTCCACTTTGTATAGAGGCATATCTTGTTCTATGCGTTTTGCTTTATTGCGCTTTGCAGAAACTGCATTTTTTACAAATTGCGAGTTTGTGGCAACCCTGAATCGAGCAAATCTATTGGTGTCATTTTTCCAATAGCATTTGCTCACTTCATGTTTCCGTGTCACATTTCGGTAATTGTTGCAGTAGTTGAAATGTTTTCATTATTGTTGTATTTGTTATGGTGACCTGTGGTCAGTGATCGCTCACGTTACTATTGTACGATTGTTTTGAGACGCCACACACTGTGCCCATGACCTGAGCTTAACTGATAAGCATGTGGTGTGTGTTCTGGCTGTTCCACCGAATAGCCATTTCCCTCTCTCCCTCCTCCGGCCTCCCGATTCCCTAAGACACAATAATATTGAAATCAGGGCAATTAAGAACCCTACGTGTTCAAGTGAAAGAAGACTTACCTTCTCTCACCGTAACTCAAAAGCTACGAGTGATTAAGCTTAGCGAGGTAGGTGTGTCAAAAGCCAAGATGGGGGCAACCGCGTGGCTCAGCTGGTTAAGCATCTACTCTTGGTTTCGGCTCAGGTGGTGACCTCATGGGTTGTGGGATCGAGCCCCACATGGGGCTCCCCGCTTAGTGGGGAGTCTGCTTGAAGATTCTTTCCCTCTGCCCCTCCTGTCACTGGTGCACACCCATGCATACTCTCTAAAAGAAAGCTTTAAAAAAAAAAAAAGCCATCAAACAGCATCACAATGCTACACAGAAATCCTTTGTAAAAGGGTCAATCAAAACAGCAAACTTCATAACTGTCTTAAGAAACTGCCCCAGCCACCCCAACCTTCAGCAACCACCACCCTGGTCAGTGAGAAGCCATCAACATCGAGGCAAGACCATCCCAGCAAAAAGACTATGATTCGCTGCAAGTTAGCATTTCATAGCAATAAATAAATTAAGGTACGTAAATTTTTTTAGGCACAGTGCTATTGCACACTTAAATGGACTACAGTATAAACATAACTTTTATACGTCCTGGGAAACCAAAAGATTCATTTGACTCACTTTATTACAATATTTGCTTTATTGCAGTGTTTTGGAACGGTACCTGCAACATCTCCATGGAATGTCTGCAGATTCTGGCCTCAATGCTTTCGTCAGTCACCATAATCAGCCTGGCTCTTCTTCCCCATTCCTAACCCACACTCTAAACTCGACATCCCTTCCTGCATGTTTCTACTCCAAACCAATCTCCCATTCTAGCAGAGGCAGATAGACATGTGAAATGTTTAGCGTGCCAGTAACAGGAGTCTTCAACAAATGGTGCTGGATAACTGGATATACACATGTAGAAGAACCAAGTTAGACTCCTACCTCACACCATATTCAAAAATTAACTCAAAATGGGGTCGCCTGGGTGGCACAGCGGTTAAGCGTCTGCCTTCAGCTCAGGGCGTGATCCTGGCGTTATGGGATCGAGCCCCACATCAGGCTCCTCCGCTGTGAGCCTGCTTCTTCCTCTCCCACTCCCCCTGCTTGTGTTCCCTCTCTCGCTGGCTGTCTCTATCTCTGTCAAATAAATAAATAAAATCTTAAAAAAAAACCTCAAAATGGATTAAAGATCTAAATGAAAGAGCTAAAACTACAAAACTCTTAGAATAAGCATAAATATTTATGACCTTGGTTAGGTCACATTCCTTAGACACACCCAAAGCACAAGCAACAAAAGGAACAAGATATATTGGGCTTCATTAAAACTAAAAACTTGGTGCTTCAAAAGACAGTAATAAAGTGAAGATGGGAGAAGATAATTGCAAATTATAATGATGAGGGACAAGTATCCAGAATATATAAGGAACCCTTACAATTCAGTAATGAAGACAAAAACAAAAAATTAGCGAATGATTTGAATACACAAAAATACACAAATGGCCAATAAGCACATGGACGTGTAGCATCACTAGTCATTACACAAGCGCGAATCAAAACCGCAAGATACCAGCTCACACCGAAGAGGACTAGAGCTTATGTCATGGAACTACATAATTACGAGCATGCGGAGAAATCAGAATCCTCAGGTATCCCTGGTGGGAATGTAACATGGTGCAACTGCTTAGGAAGTCTGGCAGTGACTCAAAAAGGTATATGACCCAGCAATTTCAACCCTAAATATGGAAAAAGAATTGAAAACATATTGACAATTTGTACACGAACGTTCATAGCAGCATTATTCATAAGGAGGATAAAGTGGAAACAACCCAAACGTTGAAGTGAGCAATGGATACTGAAGGCGGTGTGTCCACACACTGCTGGGCAATATAAAGAAATGAAGTGCCGATGCGAGCTACACGGGCGGACCTCAGAACACCCCAAGTTAAAGAAGCCAGTTAAAAATGACCGTATGTTGAATAGCCCTATTTATGGGAAACGTCCAGAAAGAGAAATCTAAGACACAAAGAGCAGTTGTTGACTAGGGAAGGGGATTTGGGAAATGGTAAAGCATTGGTAATGGGTATGGGATTTTGGGGGGGGGGGGTGGAGGATGAGGAGTATGTTCCAGAACTCAGAGTGCTGATGGGTGCACACCTTTTGAGAATATACTAAAAACAATACTTACATGTACACTTTAGAAGGGCAAATTTTAGCTCAGAAAAAAAAAATACTGAGGATTTTAAGAGGGACTTTAGTGACAGGGACTGTGTTTTGTTAAGTGTTCTATTTTAAGTAGGGCTGTCAAGAAAAATCTCAAATTAGCCAGAATGACCAAATAGCAATTGTTAACATTAAACATTTAAACTCCATTACCAAAAGTGACTTGAAATATACTCTCTCTAGTTTAAAAAATGTAGGGACTATAATGCAGACTAAATCCTGAACTTTAAAATGGCTGCTCATTTGAGAAATGTGTAAGCTTCTCACGGGTCAAGACCCGAGATCTTTATTCTACACAGTGAAAGATTATTGATTCCTTTGCCATGGCTTATGACAACTACACTAACAGAAAAAAAGTACATTTCGAGGCTTTAACTTTGGTAAAGAATACTCATCCTAGCTTTGTAGCCACTTTCATTCCAGTCTGTCTTGTTAACATAGTACTCTGCAAACACTCCTCGAACAGAAGTTCCCCCCTCTGAGACGAAGAGTACCTTCTTCCTACAGCGACGGAGGCACGGCATCAATCAGCCATTTTCAGAAACAGAGGATATGTTAAGGGTTAAGAGTAAACCCTATCAGAGAGGGGGGAAAAATAGAGAATAAAAACAATCAGACTGCACAATCCATATATTTACTTTTTATTGAATTTGTTAATGTTACAGAGTTCTTGCACTGCCAAACCATGCCTGAGAATTCAAAGAAAGAAATGGTACAATGGACAGCCTCACCCACCCATCATACAGTATATTAAAACTTGATTCATGTGCATTTTTATAATTTCACAATCTTTTAAAAAGTTGTAACAAGAGTTGGAATTTTCAATCTCCCGCAGGTCTTCAGATTTCTAGTGTAGTATGCCATTAAATAAAAGTTCCACATATTCATCTCAGTTCATTCCTCAATAACATAACCCCCAACAAAATTTTGCTGGAAAAATGCATACTTTTCAGGGGAAATATGTGGCTCAAGGTCCAAGAGATTATTTGTTAAGATTTTTGGTTCCCAAATGAAGTCTTCAGTTTAACCAAGAATACCTCGTTTCTTGCTTAATCATCCAACCTCTCCTTGGCTGGCTCAGCTACTCACCCCAATATACCAGAAGGCAGGCACCCAGCCTGCCACCTCAAACAACGCCAACATCATGGCCCAGACGTGGTGGGCAGGTCCTGTCAGGAGACACTGTGACCTCCCAGGAGCTGATTCCTGCACTGACACGTTCATCAACACTCAACTCCTGTAGGAGACGCCCCCACACCGGACAGTTTTACTCGCTCACTTGCCTCACTCTCGCCAGTAGCAAGTCTGCACCTCCTGCATTTGGCAAAGGGATTTATTAGAGAGAAACCCAGACTCTGCATTAAGTGATCACATACCACTTTGAAATATTTCTATTGAACCAAAGATACAAAACTAGTAAATTACCCGACTATCTCATTAGATGGAAAGACTTTTCAGTAATTCTGGGTAGCTTCCTGAAGTCCCTTTAAGAACTGAAAATTACCAGACAGTTTAAGCTGTAATTATTAAAAACAGAAGTGCTACATCACCTGTCTTTCGCCCCTGACTCTTCAAATGAACATAAAGACATACTAGAAGGTTGCTAACAGAGCTAAACTGGCACCATCACTGCATCTATAGAATGGCCAATACCTGAAAAATTTGGGCACAAGTGTATCTGGAAATCTTGTCAAAGATCATGCAAGATCCGTGAAAACCTAAGTGGGTTTTAGCTTATGGTTCTGCTCACGTTCTCTGAACCGATAAGGACCCGTCAGTGAATCCCTTGGCCTGAGCAGAACCCATACTCTTTCCACTGCAGTTTACTGTGCAGTTTAGACCTGATTAGAGGAGGCTTAGCAGCACCTAAAGTAGAGCCCCCGCATCCACTGTCCTTGACATCAAAGGCTATTTGGTTCCACTCTAGGGATTGGCAAATTCACAAGACATTTCACAATTCTAATGCATATTTCAGGTCACTTATTTAACCAAGCAATATGCTCTGTCAAAGAACTTATTCCAAGTCAAAGAAGAAAAAAAAAAAAGGAAAAAAAAAGGCCTTAACGTGTGAAACACAGAAAAAGCACTACCCAAATAAAAAATTACTAAAAGAAATAAGATTACTCCCTCCCCTATACCCTTTCCCACTTGGTGGACCCAAGTTTGGTTGATTTAATTTGTGGTTACCTCAGAATACAACTCAAAGTTTAAATTATAAAATCACAACCCTACAGAGATTATCTGAACACATGAGTTCTTTTGAGAGCGGCACGTTCCAGGAAGTCTAACACAGCCCACTACAGAGTATCCTTAAGGGTGGGGCACAGGACAGGTTAATTAAGGTCACTTAAATCTTCATCTTTTACAGCAGATCAGAACCCAGATGGCTGACTTTCTGCAGGATTTCTGATAGGAATCCAGTAGAGCTGGTTTCAAGCTTCACACCGACACTTACTAGCTGTAACCTCCGTGTCCAGAAGTTGTGATCCACGTGAAGTCCGCAACGAGTGCAGCAAACCTGAGGTAGTCAGCCCTTACGAAGGCTCAGTATCTGAACATAAAAAGATTTTGAAATGACCACTGGCTGCAGTTTCTGGTTTTGTATTTGCAGAGTAATAATGAAAGAACACTGCTGAATCTAGTTCACGCATTGCTAGAACAATGAGAATCCCCCTAAATCCAATATATACAAAGAGCAGCTGTGACACCTGTACTTCCACAGTGCCACAGGGCCGGGCACTTGTAGCGAGTGGTCTGCATCGGCTGTGGGTCCAGCAGAGATCAGATGATGAACGGCTGTTCCTGGGGGTCAGCTGCCGTCTAGTTACCTTAGGGTTAGCAAAGGCCGTTCCTTAATTGTACTGTGTGTGGCTTTGCTGATTTTCAAGCACAGCATACTGGTTGTCTAGCTGAAGTTTAAGGGCCTGGTTTTTTGAAACCTCATCCCTACCTCTAGTTTTGTGTCTTACTACTTCAAAGCTCTTCTCCATTTCTTTATCCCTAAGGGAAAAGAAATGTAATCAGTAAATATTTCTTCTTCACTAGGTTGTTGATCCTCAAAAAACACAAAACAAAAAAAGCAGCCACCCTTTAGAAGTATCCTGAGGGAGGAACAGGAGGGGAAACCGGTACAGGTATCCTGCTTTCCCGAAGTTTGTGTTACACCACTTGCTTTTTTTCTTAACAGTGAAAATCCTCTTCAGATTTCTTTCAGTTAGCGCAAGTTAGCACAAGAAAGGAGGTCTTCCGGTAAAAGCAAAGTGGGGTATAACGCAACCTTTCGGAAAGTGGGGGGGTCCTCCTTGCTTTATGCCTTTCTGGCTTAGGAAAGGTTTCACAGGCATGCTCTACTTTCCACAGCAGGGAAAACCTGCATATAAAATCATCATCAGATCATTTTCCGGCTTCAAAGGAACAGAAAACACAAATACTGAATGAAGCTCTATGGTCCTATTTTCTGTGGTAGCAAATCTATTTGAATACTCTTTACTGCAAGCCTATTTTGGGACCAACTTGAAGACAAGTGCAAAGCAAAAGGCTATCTGATGGCACGGTGATTCCTTCTAGGAGTCGCTTTTACTTTTAGCAAATAATAAACAATACATCTCTTTATGCATAAAAGCAACAATTTTCTTACTCAAGTCAGGTTCTAATCATTATTCAATGATTTCTCCTCACTTCTACTTTAAGGGAGTGGATCAGATAAAGCAAGGTGAGTGCGGGGAATCGCGGCCCCTTATTCTGTAGGACAGAGCAGAGGAGCAAGTCCAGTGGAGGCTTAAATTCAAGCCAGCTGGGCTCTCAAAGAGGCAAAAAGGCTGGGATTTACTTTAAAAGCCACCCCCTCAAAAGCAGTATTTCCATCTGATGTTCTCTGCACTTCTTCCTATTTTATTTACTTAAAAAAATTCATGTCCCTACAAAGGATGTGGAAGTGCCGTATGTGGTCATTTAATTCCAAGTAGCACTCATTTTAAGTACCTGCTGAAATAAGATTTTAATATTAGACTTATAAATGCCAACATCTTTGATCTATGCACATCAACTGGTAATACAATGAAACACTGCTCTTACGTTTCTAGTCTCCATGCTGTAAGGAACATAAGCCAGCAATAATGTACTTACAAAGAATTCTAACCAGACAGAGTTCGGAGCTACTGAACAACACATGCCAGGAATAAGGAAACTTTTGTAGACAATGTCTGTCTTTGGTGCTCTTTCCCCACTGCCCCCTCCAGGGTCCTTACCCCTTTCCCCACCCTCAGGCATGTAAATCCCACCTAATTCTCAGCTGACAGTCAGCTGCAGCCTGAGCTTTACCAAGGAGACCCCCTCCTCCCCACCTCAGGTGGGTTTTCCTATCTCCTACATCCCACTCGCTGGCCAAGGGACAGGACTCCCAGACAGAAGGCAGGAGTTGAGAGTACTTACTTCCGGCTTTCTACATGCTTGGCAGTGGACTGCAGGGATGGGAACTGTGTGTCACTGTAGATTTCTGGTGGTCCTTGTGGTGTTTTCCTTGTTGTGGTTAACCTGGCTCCCGGAGGCCTATACACACCGCTAGTCATTGCTGGTTCTGGGGTCTCTGTAACTAACATTTCGTACAGTTTAGAGAAACTATTCAAATGCCTGGCATTTTAGTAAGCTAGTCCTGCATTCCCACTCACTTGACAATTACAGAAAAAAACCCAATACCTACACAAGTCGTCTATGGACAACAGAAGGAAAGTTAACTAGAAAATGTCTGAAAGTGAAAATACTCTTTCTGGGGCAGTCTTCTAACTTCTCTTCCATGTACAACTTCGATTACCTATGTAAATGAGTTCTTTTTGGAAGTCAACTCGCTGGAAGTGGGAGAAGAATCTGCTGGGCCTGGAGACAGCCCATCAGGGACTGTCTTTCAAAACAGCCCCACCTCAGCCTTCAGTTTACACACAGGTAAACATGGATAATCACTTCTTCACCTGGTTGGTGGGTTAAGTAACATGCCATGTGTCAACAATTTATTTATGAAAATGCTTGTGTACTTATTCTAAAAGACTAATAAAAATAAGCTACTACATATCTTTAATAATTTCCTTATCTTCTACATCATCAATGGATTTTAAGGCTCTTTGTCTTATTTTATAAACACAGGTAAAGCAGGAAAAAAAACTAAGCAACCAAGCAGCTGGAAGTCTTCCAGGATGGCTAACATTTTCAGGACAGAACCTTGCAGCTTTTCCCTATATATCATTTTTTCCCTCCCCATTCTCAATATGGATTCAGTATTTTAAGTGTGTTTTCCATTTATCAAAAACTTCATTTCAAATAAACGCCTACACCATCATTTATTAGCTCCAATATAATGCAGCCATTTGAATACTACTATAAAGGCTTATTGTCTCATACAGCTTCTAATTGAGTGTGAGCAAGTTACAAGATCACGCACGCTCATTAGTGACTGAGCACCTGCTATGTGTCAGGTGCCGCTCTAAACGACACAGCAGGGACACAAATGTTAAGGACGTGCCTTCATGAACTGGATATTCAGGCCGTTAGCCACATGCAGCCAATCTGGAAGGAAATAAACTTAAGAATTCAGTTCCTTAGTTATGTTAGTCGCATTTTAAGTACTCCATGGCTAGAGGCCACTAGACAGCAAACAGAGCTATTCTGTCACTGCAGAAAGTACTACTGGACAGTGTTAGGCTCGAGGCAGGAGACATGTATGTCAGGTTGGCACCATTACCAAAAATGAAAGTGGGGGAAGCGCTGGTGAAGGGAGGACATGACGGACAGGAGTCTCAGTGATGAGGTGAAAACTGAATAAGGCTGGAAAGTCGTAAGGAGACAAACAGATCTACCGTTGGTAAGCAAGCCAAATCTGGTCCGACTCCGGATTTCATAAGTGTTTTACTGGAACACAGCTACGCTCACTGGGTGTACGTATCGTCTAGGGCTACTTCTGTGCTGTCACAGCAGGGCTGAGTAATTAAAAACATCTTCTGCGCGGCCCTCAAAACGTGAATTACCTATTATCTGGCCCTCTGCAGGAAAAGCTCAGAGACTCCTAATATAAAGGAAGGAGGATTCAGGCCGAGAACACAGGCACAAAGGCCCGCGGCAGTAGTGTGCCTGGTCTCCTCAAGGAGCAGGGTAAGCGAGGACCAGATGAAAAGAAACACCAAGTCAGAAAATGGGATCACAAGGCAGACATCCAAGGCCTTGCAGGTCACGGAGAACTTCAGCTTCTGCTCCAAGTACAGGGGACACGTTCTGCTGTTTCTTGAAGAGACCGCTCCTCTGGCTGCTGCTGGCCGCCGGGAACAGTGCGCGGACAGAAGCAGGCAGACCAGTGAAGAGGTGGCCTCACTGATCGATACAGACATTAACAGTTCAAACCACGGTGGTAGCAGTGGCACTGGAGACCACTAGTCACAAAGAGTCTGATGTTGAAAATAAACACAAAACAGATTTACTGACAAATTAGACTTAGGTTTGAAGAAAAAGGTATCAAAGATGACTCCAAGATTTGTGGCCTAAGTGACTGAAAGAACAGCAGTGACATGAGGAAGGCTGTGTGCTGGCCCCTGACATGGGTTTGAACTGCATGGCTCCACTTTCACGTGGGTGTTTTCAATAAATATGGTATATAGACCTGTAAACATATTTTTTCTTTATGATTTTAGTATTTTTCCTCTAGCTTGTTCTAAGAATATAGTAGCATAAATATACAAAATACATGTCAATTGGTAAGTTTATGTTACTGGTAGTCACAGGAGGCTCTCAGTAGTTAAGTTTTGGGGTAGTCAGAAGTGAAACGTGGATTTGAATGCACAGGGGGGTTTGGGGCCCCTACCCTCATGTTGTTCAAGGGTCTACTGTACATGAAGAGCTCAGCTGGGGATATGTGGTTATCGAGATGCCAGCTAGGCAGTTAAGATCTATGTGTCTGGAGGTCAGGAGAGACGTGAACTGATGCGAATTTTGGAGTCGCTGGCAACTGCAGACTGCTGAACGGGGAGGGCATGGAGAAAGAGCAGCAGGGGCTGAGCACTGTGGTAGGCAGGAGAGAAGAAATCTCAGCCCGGAAGACAGAACCAACCACGGAGGGAGCAGGAGACTGTGGTGTCCTGGAAGCCAACAGAGCGCGCGCTGGGGTGATCAGCTGCTGCAAGCGCTGCTGACGGGGCAAATCGGGTGAGGACCGAGACTTGGACACCGAGGTTAGCCGTGCCGAGGTCACCACGATCGGTGACAGATGCAGTAAAAAAAAGTTAAACGGAAGAACTTACATCTACACACACAGCAAAACGCTAGAAAGGATGCAAGAATGTTGACACACACTGTGGTCTCTGTGCAGTAAGATCTGGAGTGATTTGTTACTCTTTGTATTAAAAAAACTGGGTATATGTTAACGCAACGTTTCTCCAACTTTTCTCAACACTGCTGCTCTAAGGAGCCCTTTAGACATCTATTTCCTAAACACCACGCCCCCCACTCCAGGAAATGTTAATACCACGGGTATACTGTGCGCCTGCTCACTCACTTCGGCCCTCTGGTGGGCACAGCCCGCTAGAAGATTTCTAGTATTTCTTTACCCGCCACCAAGAACCTCTTCTTATCAACTCTTATGTACGTGCCATTCTGAGAATTCATGTTTCAAGACAGAGCGGAATGGGGAATGGAGGAAAAACACACACACAGGTGAAACACAGGTACAATTTCCCTCAGCTGACTGTCAAAAATGGAAACAAATTACTTAAATATTTTAAAGTTTGGCAAGTTAGTTTACATATAAATTGAAGCAGCCTACAGAAAAGCACCTATCTTGAGTTCCAAATTCCTTTACTTAGGATATAAAGTCCTTAAACAGACATATACAAACGTCTCTCCCAAGAACAGAAAGGAACCCCACTCATTCTACCACAAGCACTCATTTAGTTAAATGCCAACAGTATATAAAATGATACATAAACAGCTTCATGAACATGAAATATTGAGATTACCAACTACTGCAGCAGGAGGTGCTTGTACTGGAGCTGTTTTATTCCAGGGACCTGAAGATTTTTCTACACCACCACCACCACCTCCACCTTCTTCCCAGTTATCACCTGGATCTTCTCTTTTCTCATTATCATCTTCTTCCTTTTCACTATTGGAAAAGCAAACAAGTGAATTCAATTATAGAACTTCCAGGAAAACCGTCAGTCCAAATACTTAGTCGTATCAATGCTGATCTGTGTGACCCTAAGAGAAGTCACCTAACCTCTTCAGAGCCCCAGTGCCCCACTTGTTTAAAAGAAACAGAGACAGAAAGAAGGGATTTTACCTGTTAAACACTGGGACTTCCACCTAACTTCATATAAAAGGATTTTATTGCTAAAAGGTTTAGAAAACCACTTGGTCTGATAGTCTCTGCTTTCCTTTTTGCAAACCTCATATTCTCAAGAATATTTAGAAACATTTACCATACCGACACGCCAGGCTTTATGACAATCTGTGTGATTACATACAGCAGCCCCAAGTAAGAGCAGGACCCCAGCTGAGAACCTCACACAACTGAGGGAGGAAGAGAGGCCAGGCTAACCTAAGAAAAAGGGACTTGAGAGGGATTAAGAGTGTAATCCTTGGATTTTTCTAGGTCCACAGTGGCCAAACAGGCACTCATGGTAAGCATATTTTCAGTGATCAAA
This sequence comes from Ursus arctos, assembly GCF_023065955.2. NCBI lineage: Eukaryota > Metazoa > Chordata > Mammalia > Carnivora > Ursidae > Ursus > Ursus arctos. The sequence goes on from NW_026622875.1 coordinate 28,340,592, forward strand.
TGGTTTTTGAAAGCTGTATAATTTCATTTGCTAATCCTTTAGTACATAGTACAAAATACTCTTCAAATTAGAATTCACATTCCAACAGAAGAAACAAGCCTGTGTTCAGTGTTGACATCAGTGCTACAGAGTTTATTAGTGCCAGTCTCTACTGTTTGACACACAGAATATAAAGAACTGGTTCCTATCACCAGATATGTCACCCATTTAAAAAAGAAAATACAAAAACTCAGTCTTTGGCTTTACTAGTAATTATAAATGCAAAAGATACCCTCAATGGTATCCTAACACTGGCTGCAGTGTTTATGCCAATTTCTTATTTCTTCCTGAACTGGTTTGAGTCAGGAATCAGGGAGTTACCTGTCAAATCTGCCTTTTTTGCCACGATTCGCCCTTGCTGCTGCTGCCACCTCTGGCACACACCACCAACTTTTCCATGAATCATGTTGCATGACAGCAGTGGTTTTTCCTAGAACTTCAGCCTATCAACCTTTATCATTCTGACCATGCTTTTCTCTCCTACTGAAAAAACAGAGCTATTGCCTAAAGCTGTCCTAGGCCTTTCACCCTTTTTCTCCCTTTGATGCCCGATCAGTGACCATGGCCTTAATGTACAGAGGACTCCCACCCTACACCGTGTATGACCCTGGGAACATCATGGCCTCTCTTAGCTTCTGCAAAAGGTCATCTCAGGGTGTTTTCCTTCCATTCTTATTAGAACAAGGAAAGTGCTGGCTATAAGACAAATTTCTTGAATAAGTAATGGCCTTCTTTAAAGACACTTATAGAAAAATTTCAAAGACAATGCCCACCAACAGAGGGGCTTCCAGAATTTAGGCTTAGGGTGGCAATCAGGGAGGGGAGAGGCAAATGAACTCATCCTCAATCTGCATTTGTAGCGTGATTTTACTTAAGATTATAATTCAAGAGGAAAAAAGAATGAGAATATGCCCAAGCCACCCTATGGTTCCACCCCCACTTTTTTTTTTTTAAACACATCATAGAATCCTATACAGCCATTTAAAATGTCAGGCCTATGCTGACATGGAAGTAATATTCATGTCAGGTAAGCCAATGGCTTACTAAAACGAAATCTATATACCTAATATTAAGTAGAAGGATATTTCAATTATTAAAAAAATGTTTTAAAAAGTAGCTGGGTGCTAGAATGCCTGGTTTTATTTTCTTCAAGCAGCAAGCAGTTACGAGCAGATTCTAAAACCAGACTTCCTGCCTCCAATCATCTGGGTTTTGCCACTGACTAGCCAGGAGACTTAGAGTATGGCACTTAACTTTTGTATGCCTCAGTTTCCTCCAATGTAAAATGGGGATAACAGCTCCATTATGAAAATACACAAGTTAATAGGCACAAAGCACCAAGGAAAGTGCCTGGCACATAGTAAGTGCTCTTAAATGTTATTACATTTGGGGGGGGTGGACAGAGGGAGAGAGAACGTAATTAAGCAGATTCCATGCTGTGTGGAGTCCCACGAGGGGCTCAATCTCACAACCCAAGCTGAAACTAAGAGTCAGATGCTTAACTAATTGCATCACCCAAGCGCCCCACCATTACATGCTTTTTAATATCCATTTAAGTTTTCAAACAGACGCCACCTTTACACTAGGAGAAAAATGAGAGAACAAAACTCAAAATCCCCAAAACCCACAACATGAACATGCTCTTTTTAAATAGATTTTTAAAAATAGATACCAACCACTATGACCCTGTTTTCTAAAGTTTATATGTGGAATGAATGACCAGGTAAGGATATGAAGGTCCTAATTTATCCAGGAGTCTAACAGTGGTATCCAAACATAAGAACTGTCCCAAAAGAATTTTTTTTTAGTCACCCACTTCTGAGAACCAATGCCAATGTAATTATACTTTCATGCAATTTGGCTGGTTCATGAGTAAAAACATGGGTGTTATTTACCTAGTTACATAAGACTTGTTAGTAATGTCCCAGTAACCCAATCCCAGCCAGACAGGAAGGTAAGACCCCTACAAAGATTTTAAGAACCTTCACGGCACTTTTATACTCACATATACCCCCAAGGTATGCTAGCTTTCAGCTGGTCATTTACATTGCGCAACAGTTAACTCAGCAAAATGTGCTGAATCACTGTTCTTCAAATATATATACTGGACTCTAAAACAGATTTTTCTTCAAATTACAGTAATATTTGGTGATTAATATATCTAAATTCCGGAATTAGCAGCTTGTAGTAAGCAATCGACTGAAAATAAAAAAATGTTAACAATGATTATCTCTAAGCAGAAGGGATTATGGATCATCCTAATACATTTTTTAATGCTGTTATACCTTTTTAATGTTCTTAAAATATATACTTTCTAATTCACAATAAATTATTAAAGAAAAGCCCCAATCTGGTCTGATAAAATACTGATGGTCCCATGTAAAAGGTTCCTTTACTGTAATGTTTATTACCTCTTTACCCTAAGAGACAAGAATGAATAAATCACAAATCTAAAAATCCCTTTAAATTATAAACTATTATTAAGTAAGAGTGATTTAATAGGGATTGTGTTATGTGTAATAATAGGCACAAGACAACCTAATATTTTGGTTTCTTAAGATTCTGAAATATTAGTTAAACTAAACATTGGGAATTGTCTAGTCAAAACACTTCATCCAAAAGAGGGAACAAAGGCCCAGAGATGCTAAGAGCCTTGCCAAAAGGCCAGGATAAAAATGATTTAAACATCCGGATTACTTTTTCTTATTTACAGACTCCAGAAAATGTCAAATCTTTAAATGCCGTAAGACACATGTTGCAAAGAATCATTTCCACAGAAGATAATTAGGCTAAAATCTGGTATTTGACCCAAACAGAATATACAGCTTCTCATCAGCTACATTTCACATTTCTAAACACTACACTGCTACTTCTAAATACATTATCACAATTTAAAGTATACGGCCTTATATACGCAACAGTCTGTAAGGCACTGCTGGTAGTACAGGGGAATGAAGCTAGAAAAGGGAGTATTTGCTGAGTATCTAGGAAGCCAGGCCCTTTCCTACCACTTCACAAAGTTAAACTTACAATAACACCAAGGCAGGCAGGAGACCCACTGTACACAGGAGGAAACGGACACTCAGAGTTTAAGCCCCTTCCCCAGGGCTACAAAGTAGCAAGCCAATCCCTGGTCTCCAGAGCTCAGGCTCTCCTGTTGCCTCTTATTTCATTTTAGCCTCTTTAGAGCTCTAACATACGACCACAGACATTTTCTCTATTTTGAGAAATTCACTTTCAGTAAGTTTGGTCAGGATTACACATCCTGCAGCGGTTTATCAATAAAGATGGAACACCCTTACCTCTTTATCTCACAGGACACCCCCCGTTCCCCAACATTAGGGTTTTAGCAGCTAAAACAAAAGCCAGACTTGACTGTGCTTCTGCTAGAATGCTAGGCACCTCCACTGGTTTGACCCTATTGTCCAACTACTGTTACAACAGTAAAAGGGCGAGACAAGGCCTGATGAGCTATGCTGTCAGCTCAAGATGGCACGCGCTCCTCCCAGGACTCTTTCTCAACCCCTTCACGGGAGTGTTCTCTCCTGTGTTCCACAGCATCCTGCCCATCACTGGTGTTTAGTAGAGTAGGAGTTAGTTCTACGACCCTGGTGTCTGGCACACTAGTCACACCAGTATTTGCTACAATGAATCCAGCTTGGATGCAGGAGTGTTTCTTCAAGGAACAACTTAGCCAGCTCTACCTAACGCGTTTAAAGGTCCAGATCTATCTCTCTCTCTCTTTCCTTCCTTCCTCCTTTTTTTTAAGATTTTATTTATTTGAGAGAGAGAGCACAAGCAGGAGGAGCAGCAGAAGGAGAGGGAGAAACAGGTTCTGTTCTGAGCAGGGAGCCCGAAGCCGGGCTCAATCCCAGGATCTTGGCATCATGACCTGAGCTGAAGGGAGATGCTTAGCCAACTGAACCACCCAGGCACCCCCAAAGTTCTAGACTTCTTAATGTTCCTAAAAAAAATCCCACTGGGCTCCAAGAACTCAATTTTTTTTTTTAAAGTAAAACGTGGGGCTTGAACTCACAACCTGGAGATTGAGTCGCATGCTCCACCTACTGAGCCAGCCAGGTGTCCCTCTGAGAAGTCAATTCATTATTGAAACGTGACAAATGCTCAACATTTAGTAACCTTGAATACTACTTGGAATCTTTCTTTCCCCCAAAAATACATTTTAAAGATGAGAGAGGCCGCCTACAGGTCCCATTTAGACTGCTCCACCAACAATCTAAGCTCCAGTGTTAGGCCCCTTTTATCACCACCCCAATGGCACCCCTCTAAAGAACTTATTTATATATCATGAGGACCTTGAATACATCTATTAATTTAGATGTAATCTGACACAAGCCCTTATACTCTTGGTACTTAAATCTTGAGTTAGTTGGTAAATGTGATACATTAATAGTGTATTTGCTGCTACTAAAAAATTTCCTCTTTCAAATGCACACTTACCTTCAATAAAGCTGCAGTATTTGCAGCTGACTAAAGAGAAAGCAAATGTGACAAAAATGATCAGATCATCTAAGCAAAGAGTATATGGGTATTTTATTGCTCTTGCAACTTTTCTGAGGTTTCTAATTTTTCAAAGCGAAAAGTTAGATGAAGAAACTAAGATTATACAGCTGAAAATTTCAAGATATTTTAAGTCAACTTCCAAAGTTTTATATTCCCTCATCTCATACTGAGATAGCAAGGCTGCCTCTCTCATAGATAAAGGTAACAGATTAGAGGCATAAAGAATCATCCCCCCAACTTCTCAAAAGATATCTCATTTCTCTGCCTCTTCCTAAGGGCCTCTGCCGAAAAGATTAAGACCAAGCTATAGAAGACAATAATTCAATGTCTATAAGCAACGTTTAACACTCTTGAGAGGGATTTTTGTTTGTATGGTCATACTAATGCCAACCCGAACATGTCATTTTCTCTTTTATTAGGTCCACAGTGAATTGACTCACCAGAGTCTAACATTAGTCATGACAGTAGTAGGTAGTGTACCTCCACTACCCCTTGTCCTCAAATCTTGGTATTACAGACCAGGTGCCTCATGGTTAAGTAACAGAAATTCCCAAGACTTAAGTATTCTAATTTACCCAATGAATAGAGAAGATTAATATTACCGACTGGGTATTTTACAAATACCCTGTACAAAAATCCGCACAAAAATCCTAGGAGTTGTCTCAATTCTGCAGATCAGAAACAACACTTAAAAGTAAAGTGACTCCAAGGTCACACATAAACAGCAGGCTAAAACCCAGAGTTGTCTTTCCTCAAAATCCATGTTTTCATGACATTATCAACTCCATCCCATTTATGTGAGCAACCTACTTTCGCTCCAATGAACCAAAGTGTCTTTCCTTAGGGACCCCAACCTACCGAGTTTCACTGTCAAGAACATTTAAGACAAAGTTTATAAGGATATTCAGTATAGAGTGTGAAAATTTTAGTCATTATTATTAAACCTCAGATGACTTCTCACACTCAAGTCTTTCCTGAAAACTGTTAGATTCCTCTTTATTGAATGATCTGTGAAGGCAACGGAAATACAGACTCTATTCTCCAGAGTGAGACCCACAAAGGCAGCTTCCTGAAGGGGGATGTTTTCCAATGTTAGCAGGTTAGAGGAAGACTTGTGGCAGACCACCCAGGAGTTAAGACTACGTGCTAATAATGAAAAATACAACATGAAAGCTGGTCAAGCTTCAGGTCAAGGAGAACTTAAACACTCATACTAGCTGAGATTTACCTAGGTCCCTGGCAAATGTGAAAGATATAAATGATTTAAGAAATGTTTCACCATCTCTGGAGTAGCCAAAAAGAAAGACAAAAATAACCCTGAATATGGAAATAAGATATATAATCAGTGACAGAAAAATAGGCAGTTTAAATATCCTCCATGATATAATAAAATCAATTTCTAGCCTTCAGTGAATTTGAAACCTTTCCCTTCAGAAAGTGCTACTCTTGCTCAGTCAGTTCAACATGACCAAACACTATTCTTCCTGTCGCTCAAATCTTCAAAATCTGCAGTTAAGAACCTGTGGTCAGGAAAGGCAGACCAAGAGCCTTATTCTACAGCCAAACAGGAACCACACACACAGGCAGCACCACAACCCCAATGAGTAAGAACTTCACGTCCCCTCCTCTTCATTTTCACAAGTCAAGCCCCAGGAAAACACAGGGATATTTTCTAAACTACACCTCTCCAGAAACATCTAACACACAAATTCAAAAAGTTGTTGGGAATAAAATTTAGTCTAATCACGTCCACTTAACATTACTACAAAAGAACCTCAAGAGTGGAGAAGCCCCATTTCCTAAAAGGTCTCCCAGTCAGTCAGGTTTCACTTTGGTTAAGCTCACGAAACGAGGAAAAAGAACCTAGGACATAATGCTTGGCACTCTGGTAGGTATTCAACAAATGTCAAAAATATTAGCCCTGGTTTTTCAATACTTAACGCCATAAATATTACCACTTGGAGAAGTCAAAAGACAGTAGTCTGTTAAGAAAAATTACTTCTGCCAGTGTGCCACATGGTCACTGGTATATACAAACGGCAAACTTCGAACTGGAGGTAGTTCATTAAATCATTTATTTCTTTAAACTAGGAATAAAAGTTTTTAACCTTAAAAATGGTGGAACCATATATTCACCTGTTATTTCTACTCTATGAGCGCATTAAGATAAGACATCTATTCACACGAATCTAAAACCAACTATCACAGACTGGACTTAATATGTTAATTTCAAATCCCCTAAACCAACCAACCAACCCAATTTTTAAAAAATTACTGTTTTCTTGTACTTTTTTTTTTTAAGATTTTATTTTATTCATTTGAGAGAGAGAGCACAAGCAGAAGGAGAGGGAGAAGCAGACTCCCAGCTGAGATGGGAGCCCAATGTGGGGCTCGATCCCAGGACCTGGAGACCATGACCTGAGCTGAAGGTAGACCCTTAACCAATGAGCCACCCAGGCACCCGTTTTCTTGAACTTTAAAAATAATGTGGTTAGACTATCTGATGCCATCCCTATAAAACTCTAGGGAGAATAAATCTACAGTGTTAGAATACTCATTATTCTTGGGAGTGAAGACAGTGACTAAAAGGGCTTACGTTTGCTTTGTAGGAGTAATATTCAGTTTCTTGAACTTGCTGTCGATTACACAGATTGGTCTCACTGTGTGAACATATAAAATCTGTACATCTGTTAAGTATACTTCAATAACAAAAATACGTATTAACTTGCTTATTGGAGAGGATCTGAAAACCACATTATTTTTGAAACAAACAAAAACCCTAAATTCGACACACCAATGTTAAAAGTTAAAGTTTTGAAGCCACAAAATCCATTTCATTTTAGCTGTCTCAAATAAGTAGGCAATCTCTCACAGGATTTTGAAGCTGGCAGCTAATTTGATCAGCATATAGAAGGGCTGCCACCAGAGAGAAAAGGAACACACAATCCAATACAGCCCTAATACACATATCTAAAGCATGAGGCCACTGTGATGCAGCTTTGGGGCTAGAGAAAAACCAAACACACAATACCTACCCTAAGGGTTATCTAAACACATCTGTAACCAGACCATACCTTATTTGCATCGCCTGAACTCTGAGGCCGCTGTAATCAACCTCTTTTTGCTCAAATTCTTTCCACTCATCTTCATCCTGTAAAAGACACAGCGTTTGATCAATTAAAGCTATTTGTTAAAACACAACTAACTCAAATTATCAGACTATGAAAAGGGGATCAAGTGTCTGGAACCTAAAATATAGACTCGTTTTCTGGCTAGAGGCCCTGTTTGATCCCGAGGCCGACTAGGCTGGAGGACAAACGTGTCCAGCTGTCCAACCCTACTTCCACCGGGTTCTTTCCAGAGAGTTACTTTAAAAGCAACCAGGGAAAGTCGAATGAAAAAGTCTGTAACCCCACAACTAAATGTCTACCACAATGTTGTCATGAGACTTATTCTGTAACGGGCTTAGAGGCCAAGCCATGGCAATTAAAGCGGCCACAAAAACGATTGTTAGAAAATTCTGCTCAAGACTGCCGGGCTGAAGTCAGAACACCAAATTACTCAGAGCAGACGTCACTCGATAAATGCTGCTCCGGGCCGGGTACTTCCGACCCAGACCCATTTCCCCTTGAGGGTGCCGCGGACCGGGTCTCGGTCCCGGCCAGCGACACGAGGTGGAGGGGCGGGGCGGGAGCGGGCTGGGGGGTCCCGCGGGGAGAGGCGGGCCGGCCCGGCGTGGGAAGCCCCCGTCACATGGCCAGCCTCCGCGCCCGTCCGCCCGCCGGCCGGCCCCTCCCGGACGCTTCCCCGGGCGGGCGGCCGGCGGGGGCGGGCACATGGGCGCAAACGCGCGGCCCGGCCCCGAATCCCGGCCTCCCCGACCCCTCACCTTAGTCACGGCCTTGGTGGCGGCCCCGGGGCCGGAGGCCCCCGCGCCCGCGGTCCCGCCGTCGCCCGGCCGGGCCCCCGCGCCCGCCCCGCCGCCCGCCGCGCCCGCGGCTCCGCTGCTCCCTCCGGCGCCGCCCGCCGCGCCCGCGGCGCTCGCCGCCCGGCTGCTCCGCTCCTTCTTCTTCTTCTTGTCCCTCTTGGCGAAGAAGTTGTCTAGGCTCCGCTCCTCCGTTTCGGCCATGGCCGCAGCCTCCTCAGCCCGGATGGGTGGGGCCGGCGGCGGGCGCGGCCCGCGGGGCTCCGAGCTCGGGGTCGAGGCCGGCTCTGCGCTCACGCTCCCGGGCGCGGCGACGCCTCAGCCCCGCGGGGTCGCCGAGGCGTGTGCGGCGGGGCGGGCGGCTCCCCCCGCGTGCTGGCGGGCGGTGGTACGGTCCGCCTGGGGGATCGCGAGCCGCTACCGCCGCTCGAGGCCGCAGGGGCTGCCGCTGCTGCCGCGCCCGCGGTGCAGGATCCCGCCCGCTCCGCAGCCGGAGGGGAAAAGGAACGCGCGGGCCAGAGGCTCCGGCGAGAGTGCTTGGCTAGCGGCGGCGCGTGCAGGAGGAAGACACGCGCGCGCAGGCCCGGAGAGGAAGGGAGAGGGGGTGGGGAGGGGAGGGAGGGGGAGGAGGGAGGGCGGGCCACCAGAAAAGAGAGGCAGCGCCCGCGCCTGCGTACTTAGCTCCGCCCGCCGCTGTGGGAGCGCAAAGGGGAGGGCGGCGGGAGGAGACGGAGGCGGAGCTGGCAAAGGAGCCAATCAGGTGCCAGAACGAAGCGCTTAGGTGACAATCCCTGCCTCAGACGGGGCGGGGCCTTGGGAGGGGAGAGGAGGGTGTATGCTGATAGCTCCTGCCTCCCGATTGGCCAAGGGTTTAGCCTTGGGGGCGGGCATTTAGAGGGCTAATTGGTGACTTGGCTAAAGAGGTCCGGTGAAAGGGGCGGACGGGTCGCGTCTGAGCATGCGTGGGGTGCACGCGTGTCTGCTCGCCCAGAGCCAACTGTGGCCTTGCGGCTTGAACTTTAGGGAAGTGGAAAGGCTCTGTGTTAAGCTAGCTATGTTAAAGATGGGAACTCCTCCTCCACCCCACTCTGTACTTTCACTCCCTCTGGTCTGGCAACTTTTAATTTTCATTTTATGGGATGGTTACTAGGAAAGTGAAAGGAGTAGTGGGCTTGAAGTTTTGGTCTTGTTTAGGAAAAGATCTTTAATAAGCCAGTACGTAGATAGTAGGGGATTGATTTTGTCTGAACTCCACCCTCTACCGAGGTCAAGCTAAATAAATCTGATCCTTGAGCTTCTGATCTGTAAAATGGGGGTATTAGCTCTTGTAAGATTTGTGGGGAAAGAGAACCTGTTAGCTGCCCAGCACAGTGCTTAACACGCATTGGATGCGAGATGCATGGCTTTTTAATACATTTAAATAGTGCTCCCTGCCCTGACTTGAGTCTAGATGATGGCTGCAATTTATCCTTAGCTTTTATATATGGTGAAAGGAGGAGAAAGGTGTGTCATAGGCATGGGAATAAAGTACCCATATTAAACCTGGTTTTACCATTTAAGTACTTTTGGGACCTTGAGAATGAAAGGAATCTTTTCATTTGAAACCGGTGGCCTAATGTCAAGTATTAGACTTTCAACTTCCTCTTTCTAAGGACAGAGAAGAGAGCAGCCACTGAGGAAATGACTCAGACTATGTTAGTAGCTTCATGGGGTAGACACAGTACAGCCAGTAAAAGGAGTGACTTCTTTGTCTTTTCCTTTATAGTGTCCCCATTTAAGGTTGTCTTCCCTCCCTCCCCCACCTCCACTACTATTAAAGAACTAAGTCCAGAATATATCAACAAAGTAAATCAAGGACCTAGCCTTGAGCAACAGTAAGCTTAGGTATAATTCCCCAGACATAACCTGTCCCCAACCACCCAGGATGGGCCCTAGGTAACTTCCTTCTGTGACACCACTTAACTTCCTGTGATGCAGGCCAAGTTAAGTGCTGCTCCCACCCTATCACCCTTAACATTTCTGATCAGATTTCTTTTTCCTTTCTTTCCCTTCTGCCCTCCATTCCTTCCTCCCTCCCTTTCTAACTTTTGTTCTTTCCTCATCGATGAAGCACCTAATTTAGCAATATTTAAGGTTATGTGCCTTCTTCTAGGTTGAGTAATTCATCATTCCTCCCTTACAATCAAGAAGATCCAGATATGAATAACTGGAATTCAGGCCCCTCCCTTCCTTAGGTCCTCATCAATATATCAGTGTCTTGAGGAATTAATGACTTGGGAAATGTAGAGAAGGAATAGCAGTTGAGGGTTGACACTGCAAAAATCCCCCACATTTTTCGGCGTGATTCATGACACACTCCAGAACTTGATCATATGTACTGATCAGACCAGTAGAGACACCAATATCTTTGTGGTTGTGTTATTATCTGTAGTTATTCTTTCCTCCCAGAAGCTGATCTCTTCTATTTGAATCCTCTGCCCTGAAACTGACAGCATACATTCCCACCAGTTCCTCTTCAATCTCCCCTGCCACCCTCCTCTAGATTGGTTACACAGGGCCCTGAATTCTGCCATCACCCCCTCATCATCACCTGCCCTCATCTTGAAGCATCCTCCAGCTCCCTCTTGATGGGGTTTTTTCCCCCTCTGCCTTCCAATGTTTAGACCTTCCCCAACTCTAAAGCAAAACAGACCTTAACTTGTCCTCGCTAGATGGAAAGTTGAACAGTGGTGAGGACTCAGACCATTCCCAGGTATTTCAGCACATCTTCTAAGGATCTTAATGCTGTCTGAACATGGAAATGTCTCTCTGAGCCCTCTGAAGTGGTACAATCCAAAAGACATCATTTAAAATATCTCCCTCAACAAGGCCCACTGAGCCAACATTCTGTGAGCTCAAGAGCTGGCAAAGGGCAGCTGGACCCAGCCCATTGTCTCTGGGTTCTTTTTTGCTGAGCTATTTGTTCCAAGTTCCATTCTGCTACCTAGGCTGGAAATTCCACACATGCTCAGCTCAAAGGAGTGCATCCCATGCTGGCCAAAGGGCTGCCAGGAAATAGGGAGCAACTTTTCATTTGTGGCTTCTTGTCACTTGTGGCTTCCTCTCTCACATCTGTGAGGCAGACTGTGCTATGGCCTGAGCTGTTCCACCAACCTTTTCCAATTGGGGAGCAAATGCCTTCAGGCCACTTCCTCTGGGGAGCCTTTGCTGACTTCTGTAGGCAGCCTGTTCCCGACCTTTAAAGGTCCAGAGACCTTTTGTTTGGTGTGGTATTTGATGCCTTCCTGGTATTTCCATGATTTGCTTGTTGTTTAACCTCATTTATTCACTCACTCATTCATTTATGTAAATTTTTTTTTTTTTAATGAGCACCTACTCTGTGCCAGGCCCTACGACAGGAATTAAGGATGAGTAAGTCAGAGACAGGCCCTACCCTCCCAGAGCTTACTGTATGGTAAGCTGCTACCAGAAACAGACAAGTATATGTACACGCAACTACAGTCAGTGAAAACCCTGGAAGGTAGGAGTGGTGTGGGGCATCAGCCTGTATCACATAGGTGTTTGCTGTGTGTAGAATGTAAAAATGTTCCCACTGGTCCCCAATTTTTTCACATTAACAGGGGAATAAACAAGATATGGACTTCTAAAAGTGTTCCTTAAAATTGTTCTCTGTTGGCCTCAGAACGCATACTCTCATGTATAACAGAGACTTTGACTTTCTCCCTCAACCCCAAGTCCCTCCTTCGTCATCCCTGACATTAAGGCCCTAATCAAAGGCTGAATGGATGGCAAAAGGAACGAGGTCCCAGACACCAGTGGCCAGAGAAGCCTGTTTCCAGAATTATGTAAAAGGCTGCCATGTATGACCCTTTACACACACACACACACACACACACACACACACACACACTTAGCACCAAGGCTTGCAAATGGGTTGAACTCATTAAGCCCACCCCTAATAAATCTGGCCTGCTGTTCATTGAACCACAAAAGTGGCTGTTCTTTGACCGTTTTTGGCCTGCCCGAATGGCAATTTCATATGGTTCAACCTAATATATCTGACAATAAATACAAAAGGCCATACCTAAAGGAAGAGCTTGGACCAACCTACCCACCCATCAGATCATCTCCCTTATGTAATCTCAGGGGGGCAGGGCTGGAATGTAATAACAATTGAATGATCAGCAATCTTATTGATTGTATTGTATGGAGAAAGCAGGAAACAAGAATGAGGGAGGAAGCTGGAGAATAGAAAGGAAAAAGAAGTGGGGTAAAGCTAAGAGGCCAGCAGGTGACACTTACTACCCACCACTGTCCAGGAAAGAGCAACAGGAAACTGGAGCTCATACAGATGTGCCCTGCTGTGAGTTGGCCATGACTCACTAAGCCCCACCCTCACTTAAATGGAATCTGCCCGCAGCTAACTCTTGGGATAGACTCACCAACCAGCCGGCTGATGGCTGATTTGGCGCTCTGATTGCTGATATTGGGAAAAGGGTGCCCCAGTGGAGGGAGCAGCATTCCAGTCATTGAAGGACTAACACCCACTGTTAATGAATTCACGAGTATGTGGTTATATACTCCAGCCTCCTGTGAGTTGGATTGCTGGGAGTCAGGCTTCTCCAGGCAGCCGGCCCTCAGAGCACCGACTTGGCTGTGGAACAGGTTCAGCCCTCTGGTAAATTCATCAAAGTAAAACTAACCTGGGTGACCTCTTTGAGAGCAAGTCAGATGGCTCTGGCACTAAGCAAAACCTTATGACTCAATCATTTTGATCACAGAGTACAAGGGATATAATTATGTTGGAAAGGCACGATTATCCTGTTCCTGACCCTAACTCCATTCCTGATCCTATTTCATGACCCAACAAGTAGATGTGAAGTTCTCTGGCCCTGGTTACCAGGTCAGTAGGTCAATGGAATCCTCATTCCTACTTGGGCTAAGAAGGCAGGGAAAGCATGACAGTGCAGGGAGCGCAGAGAGATCCGCTCCATCCCAAAGGCAAGTCCTTTACTACTTCTTCCTGCTCTTTACTTCAGGGTCAAGTGCCTGCTTTCTGGAGTCAGACCTGGATTCAAATCGCAACTTGGCCTCTTCCCAGCAAGTCTCTTAACTTCTCTGCAGCTCAGGTGTTTTCATCTGTAAAGGGGATGATGAACACACCTGCCTGGGGAGTTGTGAGGAACATAGGAGGGAACGGATTGAGGACCACTCAGCTTAGTGCCTGGAATTGTCAGCCCAGTTAATGTTAGGTATTGTTGTTATTTTTTTTTAAAGATTTTATTTATTTATTTGACAGAAAGAGACAGCCAGTGAGAGAGGGAACACAAGCAGGGGGAGTGGGAGAGGAAGAAGCAGGCTCCTAGCGGAGGAGCCTGATGTGGGGCTTGATCCCAGAGCACCGGGATCACGCCCTGAGCCAAAGGCAGAAGCTTAACGACTGCGCCACCCAGGCGTCCCAGGTATTTTGTTATTAAGAGTATTAATGCTATTGCTAAGGCATGTATCATGAAACACAGTTATACGGGGGTGTTTGGTGACTGTTCCTTGCATCTGTCCTCTCTGACCCTGCTTCTTCTTCATTACTGGGTCTTCAGGGCCTATGGAGTGAGTGCCTGCCCCAGAGTAGACAATCACTGAACATTTGTTGACAATTAGAAAAAAAAGGGTCATGCTTTATATTTGCAGTTACTAAATATGAAGTAATGAAGTAACTTAGTATTTTGGCATCTTCTCTCAAATCTGATTATATAGTTTTTACTCACATTAAACCGTCTGTGACCTCCAGATATCTGGATCACAGTGGCCGCTATAAAGAACCCTGTCTGTCTCGTGACAGACTGAACACCTCACTGCAACCTGCTGTTCCATTCAGTCTTTCGAGCTGGGGCATCCCTCTCCCACTCACCCCAAACAGAGCTGGACTTCCTGGCCTACCACTCCTCAGTCCAGCATCTGAGGGAGGAAGCTAGGGGTCTCCTCAGGTAAACATTGAAAAGCCTCCTGTCAGATGATTACACAGAAGAAGAAAGCATTCTGATGACCATGACCCAACCTCTTCCGTGGCATTAATCCCAGACGGTGTGATTCTATGGTCTGCCCCCCTCAACAGGCCCTCCCCACCGGCCTCAGGGGACCTCTCCTCACAATAGGAGGCCCTGCCTGAGGCATGCTGAAAGGTTAGAAACTGGAAAATTTTTGTGAGGTTGCCTGGGGCTTTCTCCCTTGTTGCTGGCAAATCTCCTTCTTCCTGGCATCTGAGGGTCTTGGCCCCAGAGGAACAAATATCGTGTCGTGTATCTGTAAACAACTGTAAATTTATGTAACAATTATATGTTATGTATTGAACCTGCCGCCAAACAGCTCGACCAAGAATAACTCCGCTTGTAAATTCTCAGTAAAATGGCAAAGTTAATTAAAGGCTCTTGTGACACTGCGCCTCTTCCCCCCCCCCCGCCCCCACCCCCAACGCATGGCAGCTCATATCCCAGCCTACCCCCACCCCACCCCCCGACTGCGGCAGGTCCGCAGTTGTTCCAGGAGCGTTTATCACCATCTCGCCACCCTATTTCCACATCCCTAGGCCCTTCCCATTTCCCAGGATATCCTAACGGAAGGGAACCTCTTTGCCTGGCTGTAAGAAATGTGAAGCCTGAAAATCTCCTCTTTTAACTCTCAAATAGGATATTTGGAACAAAACTGACCTGGACGTGCCTGACCAGCCTCAGGTGAAGTCAACTCTAAGTATGTAACCACACTAAGAACCTTCTGGGTTTCCCGAGGACTTTCTGTTCCAATTCACTCAAACACTGTCCCCAGAGTCCCCTGCCCAGGCTTGCCCCTTCCTAGACTTCCTTCCCTGCCCCTGCCTACCTGGCCCCATCTAGCTTCCCTCCCACGAGACTCACGGCAACACTGGCCCTTCCGTAGACTTGGTGGACACTGGCTATCTGTTGAAAGATGATAGGTTTCATGGTTTTATGGATTTGTTTACTTTTACATACCTTATCTCCTCCTCTAAAGGCTTAAAACGAAAGACACAAAAGGAAAAATAGAGGTAGGCAAGGAAGAGGCAGGGAGAGGACGCTGGTACAAAAAATGCCCATCTATGGGCTCTGGAAAGTTGCTTTTTGGCAGACGATTTTCCCAGATGATGTCACAGGAAATTTCTGTCTCAGCCTCTGATGACGAACAAGCCTGTGGGGCCACAGTTAGAATGCTGCCCAGAACTTGACAATCTCGTGAGTCTGAGCAGTGTCCACAGTCGTATCTGCCTGCGTCATACAGCTGCGCAGCTCCCTGGGCTCCCGCCTCTGGCCTGTCCTCTATTTTCCGCTTTTTGGATCTTTGCGTGGCCCGTCCCTCTTCCTTCACAGACCAGAGGAGAACCCGTCCCATCTTCATGCTCCCCAATGCCCAGGTGGGATGAAACTCTGCCTCCCCCAGGCTGCTTGTCTTTGCTCCTCTGACTGTATTTATTTGATAGAGAGACAGGTAGCAAGAGAGTACAGGCAGGGAAGAGAGGGAGAAGCAGGCTCTCTGCCGACCAAGGAGTCCAATCGGGACTCTATCCCAGGACCCCGGGATCATGACCTGAGCCAAAGGCAGACACTCAGCCGACTGAGCTATCCAGGCGCCCGTCTTTGCTCCTCTTAAAGCACAGATCTGCGCTTTAACAAGTGCCGGGGTCCTGGGATCAAGCCCCGCGTTCATTCAGGCTCCTGCTTCTCCCTCTCCCCACCCCCTCCTGGCTCTTTCTCGATATCTCTCTCTCTCAAATAAATACTTAAAAAAGAAAGAAAGAAAGAAACAAACAAACAAACAAGGGGATTTCTTCCTGGGGCTCCAGCTGGGGTAGTGCTTTCCCCTAAGTATAAAATCCATGGGAATCTTTGAACTGAAACCCTCCAGGGACGTGACGACCGGCTCAAACAGCCCCTTAAGATGGGGTAGCTCTGGACTCTCTTCCTAGGAAGGAAAGGGTTCGCAGCCTCATGGGCTGCTGAGGCCTCGGGGTCTTCCCCAGCCTGCTGTGGCTTTCCAGATCTCTCTCCCTCCTGGCCAATGGGGCCCTCCCTCCCAGGTCTGCATCCCCAGTCCTGGCAGAAGTCGGCTGGTGGCTGGCCCAGGTGCTGCCCTGAGGCACCTGTAGCTCACCTGATCCCAGGATTCCCTTCCTGCTTCTCCTCCTATGCACCCATCTGTGCTAGAGTCCTCCCTACACCCCGCCCCCCATCCTCTCAATCACTAAATCCTGCAATTGCCCTCCATCCAGGGTGTTCTTTCCAGATTAAAAAAAAATCAGATTAGGTCATCACTCCTCGTTTAAAACCATTTAATGGCTACCCACTGCTCTCAGGATATCGGCTAAAATTCTTAACAGGATTTAAAAACCTTTTACCTGGCCTTTTAGAAATAACAGGATTTGTAATCTTTTCAAAATCAACAAGAATCCTGACATAATCTTCATTTTTCCAGCTGTCAAAGCTATTTAAGATTAATGAGGTCTGAATTAACTTGATAAAAGGTGATTAACTCATCTGGGCTGAATGGGTGTGAATTTCAAGGAAATTCTTTCTCTGCTCCACCTGGGACACTCTCCTTAGGCAACCGTATACCCAGGTTCACTACGGCAGTCAGTGTGGAGTGGATGGCTGGGTGAGGAGAGGATGGCTGGAGGAGTCACGTAGTTGGGATTCCTGGTAAGACTCAAGAAACCCGAGAAAGGCTCACCCCGCCCTTGAGAATTCCGACTCTGTGGCATGATGCAACTGTCAGAATTCTTTTGGTGGCAAAAAGATCTGGGAGGAATGTAAATGCTCAACAGGAGGGGATGGTATGTAAACTATAACTGGAGTAATACATGGCCTTTGACTGGGGCGCCTGGGTGCCTCATTCGGTTAAGTGTCCAACTCTTGGTTTCAGCTCAGGTCATGATCTCAGGGTCGTGAGAACGAGCCCTGATGCTCAGCAAGGAGTCTGCATGAGATTCTCTTCCTCTTCCCCCTGCCCCTCCACTTTCTCTCTCTAAGTAAATAAATAAATAAATAAATCTTAAAAAAAATATATGTATATGGCCATTTAATAGGAAGGTCTGAAGGCTTTGCAGCAACACAAAGAGACCACATATGGTGTCACATGCAGTGGAGTGTAGATCACAATCTGAGCCCAGAGAGGTGGTGTAGGGAGGTGAGGTGGTGGCAAAAACCTGGATCTTATAGCAGGCTGGGCATTCAATTCCTATTTCCCTCACTCACGAGCTATGTTACTGAACTTCTCTGGGCTTTGGCTTCTTTTTTTAGCGTAAATGATAATATAAGCTGGATTGTCTTATTAGATCAGATAATGCATGTAAAATGGCCAGACAGAAATCAAATTAGCTCAGTAAATAGTAGTTCTCTTCCCCTTCTCTAAGTTGTGTGTGTGCGTGTGTGTGTATATGCATATATATTTTTTTTTCATAAAAAGACTTGAAGAAAATAATTAAGATTAAACACTGTTATTTTCCCAACTATCTCAGTTCTCTCCACTGTGTAACAGACTGGCCTAAAACTTAGTGGCTTAAACAACAACCCTTTTACTACTTCTCACAGTTGTCACAAAAGTCAGGAATGTGTGCAAGTCTCAGCCAGGCAATTCTTGTGCTCCATGTGGCATCAACTGAGGCATTAGATAGTGGCAGCTGGGCTGGGCTAGAGGGTCAAGATAGTGTCCTGATTCACAGGTCTAACGCTGCGGTGAAGCGGATGGCAAGGCTGCGTCCAGCGGAGCCCCTGGCTAGCAGGGGGAGAAGCCCAGGAAGGGAAATTGTCATGTGCAAATGTGGGAAGCTGTGAGAGCCCAGAGCCAGTGCTTTGAAATGACAAGGTGCTTTGAAGCATCGAGTGAAAGCAAGCCGGCACCTGCTTGGGAGGTTCTGAGAAGGCCTTCATATGGACCTCACAGGGTGTGGAAGGAAGAGTTCTGGCCAAGCTGGGCTGGAAGTCATCTTAGAGGAAATATAGAAGCCCTAGCCAAAGAACCAATGTGGGAAAATCCGGAACCTGTTTGGAGAGGAAGGAGTAGATCAATTTGGAATGAAGTATGGTCACAGGTGCTCAGTCTGACTAAGCCTTGCTGTGAAGGGCTTTCGAATGCCAGGGAAGGCCAGATCTCTTTTATCTGAGAGCAGAGGTGAGGTCTCAGTTGGCCTGAGTGAAAACCTCCGTGCCTGGAGGGGTCAGGCAAGGATGATAAATGAGTCGAGTGGGCTAGGTATAAAACCATCAACTTGGAGGCAGCCATTACTCAGCTTTGGCTCGCAGTGGCCCCTTAGCGACACGGAGACGCTTGGCCAGAACCTCGATTTTCCGAAAGAAGCAAAAAACAAGAAGTCTTATGTGAAACACCTCACTTTGAAAATGTTAACAACTAACTTAAAAACCGTGTGCAGGCTAAACAAAACTTGCCTATGGGCCAGAGGAGGCCTGCGGGGGGCCATTACTCCAAGGCTGCTCCGCTCGGGTGTTTGCAGGGCTGAGCTGAGCTGTGGAGGAGCCGCGGGGCAGAGGTGCTGGAAGAAGACCAGAGAAAACCCGGCCAGAGAACCTAGCTGCTTTGTCTCTCTGTCCTGACAGAGAAATCTGAGGGAGCTTATCTCTGAGGTGTTTACATGGTTTTTTGGGTTTTATTTTTGCCTTTTGGAATCTTCTCTACCCTAGTTTGCCAGGGGATTTCGGGTTGGGCCTAGCAGCTGGTTTGTACTTTCCAGGCTTTCTAACTGAGAAATCTTATATAACCCATCTCCTTTCAACACTTAGTTACTTTGTTCCAGGGGTGAGGCCTAATATGAGCAGTGTGTGTGTGTGTGTGTGTGTGTGTGTGTGTATACGCGCATGTGTGAGTGGAAGAGTTCTTCCTTCTGAAGGACTTTCTCAAGAAAAAATAGTATACCTTCTGGATTGAGCTTTCTGAACCGGCAGGAGCTGACTGTTACGGAAACAGAATTCTTTGCCTGCCACAGTCTTGGAGTGGGCCACTGACTGAACTCATAATCTTGGCTGACTACCTTGGATGCGGAGATTATTAGCAAACCACGGTAGAGGACAGTGTTCCACAACGTTGTATCTGTGCCTTGGGATGAGGGGTTACATAGTGGAAAATCATTAGAGTCCGCAGAGCTAGATTAGAAGGTTTTTTCTGCTGGGTGACCTTGGTTGGGTCACCTCACCGCTCTGTATCTCAGTTCTCTCATCCATGAAATACGGTGGAGATTCAGAGAGATCACGGGTGCAGCAGTGCCTGGCACCTGGTCGTGCTGCATCACAGAGGAGACAATGAAGGCATGAGAGCTGAGGAGATGTGGATTTAAATCTTGACTCCACTATTTATCATATCAGTTACACGAGTTCAGTAATTACTGTGTGTCAGGCTCTGTGCATTATCTTTTAAAATTTTTGCAACAACTCAGCATGAATGGAGACACGATTATTATCTTCACTTTACAAATGAAGAAACAGAGGTATGGAGAGGTTAAGTAACTTGTCCAAGGCCTCGCTCCCAGCTAAGTGGTGACGCCAGGCTGTCTGATTCCAGAGCCCACATTTTCTAGCTCTGTGAGTTAGGATAGGCCCTGTAATCTATCTGATCCTGTTTCTACAGCTATGAAATTGGGAAATCATTGTGAGGGTCAGGAATAATGTGTATAAAATGCCTATCCTGGCAAGTGCCCGGCATTTCACGGATATTAACTGTTTTACTAAATGCTCAGTGTTACGGTTTGAATTGTGCTCCCTCGAAGACGAAGTCCTTACTGCTCATCCCTGTGAATATGACCTTATTTGGAAATGGGGTTTTTGCAGATGATGAGGTGAAGATGGGGTCAGGCAGGGTGGGACATAGGGAGCACGCCGTGTGAACAGGAGATCAGGGGGACGCACCAACAGGCCGAGGGATGCCAAAGATTACCAGCAAAGCAGCAGAAGCTAAAAGGGAGGGATGGGATAGATTCTCCCTCACAGCCCCGGAAGGAGCCAAACGCGCTGACACTTTAATTTTGGACTTTTGGCTCCAGAACTGTAAGAGAATAGTTTTCTGTTATTTTAAGCCCTGCAGTTTGTGGTCCTTTGTTATGGCAGTTCCAGAAAACTAATAGTTCAGCCCATGTTACTTGTATCTTTATCTACTTTACAGGTGTCTCGGCTCTCTGGGAGTACACAGCGTCCTGCCGGAGCATGCTGGGAGCCCTGCATGTGTGCAGCCCACAGCCTGCCTGTAGACAGAGTCAGTGTAACCCCATACTACACTGGAAATGGAGCCAGGATCAGCTTTCTGGGCCCCCCCCTGCCTTTTGTGCTCCCCTAGACTAATTTCCCACTGCTCTTACGCTACCCTGGGCAGGGAAGAAGGTCTTTAAAACTCATCCAGAAGAAGGTGCTGGTGAAGAAACTGACCCTTCCAAATGAATTAATCACATTCAAAAGGTGAAATCTCAAATACCTCGGTGTCTGGTCGGGAAAGATTTGAGGTCAGGTGTCCCAGATCCTCACAAACCATCTGCATGCCCAGCAGAGCACGCAGCCCACGCACTGTTTTCTGCATGCAGATATTCATGTTGTCAGAGATCCTGGGATACTTTCCAGCAGAGAAGGCTGTTGAAGCAGCCGGTAAGCACCTCAGGCCTTCTGGGAAATCAGGATGGCCTCAGAGAGCATTTGGAAATGGAGAGGTGGGAGGATCTTGTGAGCCCAAGGGATTCATTGTTAACGCTTGGAAGACGATTAAAATTGGAATGCGCTTCGCCAGCAGCAAGCAGGGGCCCTGCCCTGCACTGCTCTTCAGGAACTCTAGAGGCAAAATTCCCTCAGGTTGGTTTTCAGGAAAGGAGAGGAAGTCCCCAGACAGAAAGATCATCACAGCTGTTTATAACAGGGTGGAAAACAGGAACATGCCCCTGTGTCTGTTACCTATTTGGGTATAACAGACCATCTGTATAAATTATCTATCGATATTTAACAAATCGCCCCAAATTTAGCATCTTAAAATAACAAGTACTTATTATCTTATATAGTTTCCGGGGCTCAGGAATTTGGGATCAGCTTACCTGGGTAGTTCTGGATCAGGGTCTTTTACAAGGTCCCAAGTGGTCAGCTGGGGCTGTGGTCATTTGAAGGCTTGACTGGTGCTGGATATATCACATGCAGCTGTGGGCAGGAGGCCTCAGTTTCTAGCACACTGTTGTCCAAAGGCCTCAGTTCCTTACCATATGAGTGTAGGATGGCCAACCATCCTGGTTGGCTCAGGACTGAGGGGGTTCACAGAAACCAAGAAAGTCCCGGGCAACCTGGTGACAAGTTGGTCATCTCATGTAGATCACGGGGCTGCTCACAACATGCAGAGTGATCTGAGAGAGTGACCAAGACAGAAACAACAAGGTCTTTTATAATCGAATCTTGGAAGTAACCTACCGAACATCACTTCTACTATTTCTGTTGTCACACAGTCCAGCCCTGGTACAGCGTGCAAAGGCACTATCCAAGGTATGAATATCAGAAGGTGGGGATCATTGGAGCCATCTTGGAGGCTGGCTACTACATTATCCCAAAACTTAGTGGTTTAAAACATCCACCATTTTAGTACCTCTCATGAGTCTGTGGGTTAACAGTGCTCAGCTGGGTGGTTCTTCTGCCCCATATATTGTTGGCTAGAGCTGAAGTCATCCAGGGCTTGGTTGGGTTGGAATTCCAAATGACTCATTCACATGGCTGACAGTTGGTGCTGGCTATTAGCTAGGAGCTTAGCTGAGGTTGCCAGTTGGAGAGTCTTGTTTCTCAGCTCCATGGGCTGGGCTAGGTTCCAAGAGGGCACATCCCAAGAAAAAGCATATAAGAGGAAGAAACAAAAGCTACCAGTCTTCCTAAGTCTTGAGAACAGAAATCCTCAAATGTGCTGTATTCTATTGGCCAAAGCAGTCACAGGCACAGCCCAGATTTAAGAAAAGGGGAACTAAACACTACTATCTTTTTTAAAGATTAAATTTATTAATTTGAGAGAGAGAGAATGAGAGAGAGAGAGAGCGCATGAGCATGAGAGGGGAGAGGGTCAGAGGGAGAAGCAGACGCCCCACTGAGCAGGGAGCCCGATGCAGGACTCGATCCCAGAACTCTGGGATCATAACCTGAACCGAAGGCAGTTGCTTAACCAACTGAGCCACCCAGGCGCCCCTAAACACTACTACTTTTTTTTTTTTTAAAGTAATCTCTGTGCCCAACATGGGGCTTGAACTTATGACTTTGAGATCAAGACTTGCATGCTCTACTGAGCCAGCCAAGCGCCCCAAACACTGCCTGATGTGAGAAACAGCATATGTTTATAGGGAGAGGAGAAATTATTAGGGACTATCACACTACCTAAAGATTTACTTTTGGGTTTCTCACTGGGCCATGTACAAAATCCTCAGAGTTGGAGAGGTATGCCAAGTACTCTCAAATTCCTTGATCTATGATGCTGGCTTAATTTTTAAAAAATATTTTTAAATTTAAAAAATTATTTAAGTAACTGTAATGATATTCATTATTAAAAAATTAGAATATACAGATAAGCACAAGAACAAAAACCCCTGTAATTCCAATAGCTACACACAATACTGTATAATTTTAGTATGTAGCATCCTAGAATTTATTCTATGCAAAAATAATTTTAGTTTACAAAAACAGAACTATTCTGTACCTGTTTTGGAACCTGCCATTTTCACTTAAAACTACATCGTGAACATTTTTCTGTGACAGTTTAAGCACTGTGGAGTGTTTCATTGTGTGTCTACCAGTCAAGATTCTTGATTGTAACGACAGCAACCAAGTCAGCAAAAGAGGAGTTTTTTGAGAGTACTGATAGCCCACGGGATCTATTATATGTTAGTTTAGTGTCCCCTTAGCTATCGTAGTATAACAATTCATCAAACTTAGTGGAATAAAACAATTGCTATTTTAATATGCTCATATAGTCTGTGGGTCAGGAATTCTAACAGGATACAGCAGGGATGATGTCACAATGGGACCTCAGCTGGGAAAATTCAAACTAAGAGATGAAAAGCTGGTGTGGGGAGAGGGTGATGGAATCAGCTGGAAGATTCTTCATTCACATGTTTGAGATTTGGCTGGGATGACTTGAACCCTGGACTGAGGTAGAAGGTTGGGTTTTTTTTTTTAAGATTTATTTATTAATTTTGGGAGAGAGTGGTGGGGGAGGGGCAGGGGGAAAGGAAGAGAGAATCTGAGGCAGACTCCACACTGAGCACAGAGCCCCCTCTCACGGCTCTGAGATCACGACCTGAGCTGAAACCAAGAGTCGAATGCTCAACTGACTGATCCACCCAGGTGCCCCGTGAGCTAGAACTTCTGCCCAGAGTGCCTATACATGGCCTGTGTATATGGCTTAGGCGTCCTCATCGTGTGGCAGCCTCTGGGTAGTCTGACTTCTTACAGCGTGGCTCACTGCTCCAGGAGCTAGTAGTGTTCTAGTAAGCAGGGAGAAAGCTATGTGGCCTTTCATGACCCGGCCTTGGGAGTCACTTTCACTATAGTCCATTGATCTAAGTGGTCACGATCCTGCCCCGATTTGAGAGGAGGAAACATAGACGCTACTCCTCAGTGGAAGGAATGTGGCCATGTTCTCAAGGCACCATAACTAGTATAAACTAAGCTGCTATAACATAAAAGGCCCAGTTTAGAGTGGCTTAATGGATGAAAGTTCACTTCTCTCATACACAACAGTTCCAAGCTGAGTTGTCTAGGTCAGCTCTGTTCCACCAGACACTTACCTATATGTGCCTGGAATCTAGGCTCCACTGCCAGCCTGGCAATCTTGAACATCACTAACTGTGCCTGTGTCTCTGTGGGCAAGGCATTCGGTGAGAGCATCTCACAGGCCACGCTCAGCTTACATGGCTTCTAGGGAGCAGGAGTGGGCTTATCTCCCTTCCTCTTGCCTCTATAGCAGACAGCAGGGGAGTTTATTTCCAATCTTAGAGTTTCCCCCTAAAAGGAAGGATGATCAGTTGCTAGATGCCCTAAGAGCAAATAATATCCAGCACAATATGAATGTTATCATCTCTCACCCCCTGTTGACAGACGTTTAGTTTGATAGCATGTTATTGTAACATGTTATTCACACTGTTGCAAGGAACATTTTCCTACAAATACCTTTGAGTACTTGTAAGATTTTTTTCCTTTTAATATAAATTCCAAGGAGTCATGTCATAGTTTCTAATCTCTGTATCTAGACCTACAGGATGCCATTAAAGAGAGCAACCTCCCCCTTTTCTTGAAATGAGAGGTAGTAGCTGAGGAATCTGGATAAGGTGGGAGAAAAAGTGGACAGATCCAGCATGTTCTAACCAGGGTGTCCTAGGATTAGGTGTTGGGGTGCCCACGATCATAACTCACTCTGCGTGAGCGCTGTGTGAAGAGCTTTATATACACCGTCTCAGTCTTCACATCATTCTGATGAGAAAGGCATTATCTTCATGTGTAAATGGGGAAGTTTAGGTTCTAGGAGAGTGAATGATTTCTCCAAGGTCTTAGAGCTAGGGTCGAATCCCAAATCAGTGCTTTAAAACACGTCTTCCCTCTTAAACACTCGATCTTAGGATACCTCCTCTGGTAGCCCAGCTGCCGTACTGTGGGCGGCTCAAGCCACATGAAGAAGCCATGTATAGGACATTTCAGCCAGCAGGCCCAGCTAAGCTCCCAGCTGACAGCCAGGATTAACTCCTAGCTATGTGAGTGAGCCAGCTTGGATTCTTCAGCCCAGTTGAGCCCCCAGATGGCTGTAGTCTCAACAGACAACAGAAGGAGAACTGCTCAGTTGAGCTTAGTCAATCCAAAGACCAGTGAGGACTAATAAAATGGTTGTTGTGTTAAGTCACTAAGTTTCAGCAAGATTTGTTACATAGCAATGGATAACCAAAACAGTGGGGAGCTACTCATTCTTGGAGGAGTCCCAGCAGAGCCTGAAGAGGGGGTTTCTACTCTGAGGGTGTAACTGGAATAGGGGGCTTTTGATGATCCTTGATGAGTTCATTGTATTAGATTGGGTCTGTACATAACAGTTTCCTTGCCCCAGCCGGCAAAAACCTCGTTGAGTCACAAGGCTGGGGGGAGAAGCTATGTGTGAATGAGTTAACAGAAATCTGGGCAAGATTCCCAAAGTAAATAATGTTGATTCTCAGCACAAGGAAGGCATTGCTTAACGCTGCTAAAACTTGTATAAATAGTCATTGCTTTATGACTGATCAGCTATATTTTCAAATTTCAAAAAAGTAACCATAATAACCATCATTAAAAAAAAATAACAGCACTTGGAAATGCTTAAACACTGTGCACAATATCTGAGGGGCATAAGAGGGTCCTTAGCCTTTGGAACTTCATAGTCCTGTGGGAAGGAGGTGGTGCCAATATGACCATTGGGTAGCCCCAGTTGGCACTTGGCTCCCAAAGCAAAATCCAGCGCCTCTCTCTCACTTAAAGAGCAAGGGAGGAAGCTCACCACAGTTCAGCAAGATGTTTGGCCTTTGGCCTCACCCACTGAGGCATCTGCCCTCAGTTCCCTCACCTTTCAGCCCCTTCCAGTCCAGTGGTTCTCAAATTTGGGGGCATCAAAATTATCTGGATGTATGTAAAAAATGCAAATTCCAGGGTTCCTCTGAAAAGATTCCCATTCTGGGGTGGGATCCCAGAATTTTCATTTTAGCAGGAACCAGATGATTCTTGCACAGATGGGCCCCACACCACATCTGGAAGAGCACTGTAACCTCAGGCCTTCCCTAGAAGCATGGGATGGAGATGGGGAGAGTCCTCTCTAGACCAAACCTCCAAGGACCTGGATGGCCATGGGAAGCAGGTCAAGATGGGACCTGTGGTTTCTAGGCCGGGAAGGATCCAACACACCTGTCTGGAGCAAATGGTTTTCACACTGTGTTTCTTCGAGTCCTAGGGGTTCCTCAGAGGTGCTCTCACCTCCACCCCAGCAGTTTCTCTTATATCTGTTTTCTTATAGTAGGGTCCAAGAAAGATTTCATTATAAGAAGCAGTTTTATTGGGACACCTGGGTGGCTCAGTCAGTTATGCGTTTGCCTTCGGCTCAGGTCCTGGGATCAAGTCCTGCATCAGGCTCCTTGCTCAGCAGGGAGCCTGCTTCTCCCTCTGCCTGCCACTCCCCCTGCTTGTGCTCTCTCTCTCTGACAAATAAATAAGTAAAATCTTAAAAAAAAAAGTTTTATTACTAAATGCCCTCCCTGCTTTAAAGAGTCCGCATGTTGGTAAGGTTGAGGAACAAATAAAACCTTCAAACATTGATGGTGGGAATGGGAAATGGTGCAGCCACTGTGGAAAATAGTTTGGGGTTCTTCCATCACTTAAACATACAATACCATAGTGGCGCCTGGGTGGCTCAGTCGGTTAAGCATCCAACTCTTGGTTTCAGCTCAGGTCATGATCTCAGGGTTTTGAGATTGAGCCCCACATTGGGCTCTGTGCTCAGCACAGAGTCTGCTTGAGATTCTCTCTCTCCCTCTGCTCTTCTCCCTGCTTATGTGCTTGCTCTCTCTAAAATAAAATAAATAAATAAAATCTTTTAAAAAAAAACCCACACACAAGACCATCTGTCTTAGCCCGCTTGTGCTCCTACAACGAAATCCCATAGACTGGGTGGCTTAAACGACAGACACTTATTTCCCAGCGTTCTGGAGGATGGGAGTCTGAGGTCAGGGTTAGGTTCTTGGCGAGGACCCTCTTCCTGACTCACAGATGGCCGCCTCTCATGGAATCCTCACGGGGGGGGGGGGAGCGGGAAGGAGCTCTGATTTCTTCCTCTTTATAAGGCACTAATCCCATCATGGGGGCCCCACTCTCATGACCTCATCTAAATCCAATTACCTCCCACAGGCTTCACCTCCAAATACCATCACTTTGGGGTTCAGAGCTTCTTTTGGGAGGACACAAACATTTGGTCCATAACACCATGCGACCCAGCAATTCTACTCCTGGATATATATACCCCAAAGAATTCAAAACAGATATACTCACAGTAGCTGAGAGGTGGAAACAACTCAAATGTTCATCAACGGGTGGATAGATAAAGGTAGTGTATCTCTTCAATGGAATATTATTTAGCCATAAAAAAACCCACGAAGGGCTAAATGCTGGAACATGGATGAACCTTGCGAACATTGTGCCAAGTGACAGAAGCCAGTCACAAAGGCCATAGAATTGTATGATTCCATTTACATGAAATATCCAGAACAGGAAAGTTCACAGGGGCAGAAGATTCATGGTTGCCAGGGGCCGAGGGGAGTGGCTGCTTCATGGGCACGGGCTTTTTGGGGTGATGAAGATACCCTGCAACTAGAGAGTGATGATGTTTGCACAACACTGGGAATGTGCCAAATGTCAGCAACAACACCTTTTATGTTACATGAATTTTATTACAAGAAAAAAAATCCCAATCCACAGGTTTAGAACCACCATCTCATTTTTTGCTGACAGGGAAGCTGAGGTCAGAAAAGGGGAATGAGCTGGTCAGGTCACCCAGCCTGTTGGGGTCCAGCCACGCTGCTGACCTGTTACCCTGGCGGGGCGGGCTGCTTCTCTTCAACACACCTGCCGCACCCGAACTGCGGATTCAGGGACATGTAAAGGCCTGAGACCTGAGCCACCCCGTAGTTTCTGCAGCCGCGCCCCCTGCCTCCCACGCAGAGGTCCACCTTGTCCCACCCGCAGAGCTCAGCTAGCCTTTCTTCTTGCCTTCCAGGGCCTCCTGCCTTCAAGTGTGTTGGTGAAAGAAAGACCCACGTCCAACTTCGTACGTGAGCAAATCTCCCTAAAGGCTTCCGCGGCAGCTGCCGCCTTCGGACCGGCTTGATAAGGGTGGGGTGGCTCGGATTCCTTACATTGCAGACATTGCGCAGTTTCCCGACTCCAGCTCGCACAGGGGCTGGAGGAGCTGGTGGGGTGGTCCTGGGGCCGGCTAGGATTAATCCCAGCCGTGTGAATTTATGCGCAGTTGGCTCTCTTCTCTGGCTGTTGGACCACATGCATCTGGCACATGGTAAGCGCTTAATGAAGATTCACTGGTGCCAGTGTTCCTGTCTTGGGGTCATCCTCGGACCGTCTTTTTCATTTTAGTTAAAAGAGTTCAGGAGAAAGGCCTCAGTTTCCTCAGTGCCCCTGAGAATAGAAGACTCAAGGTAAGCTTATATGTGAAGTGAGAGTCATTTTATCTGGTCAGCATCTGAGATGGAATTATTCACCATTCTGGAAGGTGCCACAGAAGGGGAAACTTTTTTGCATTTGCATTACATGTGAATGTTGGAGGTCAAGTCTTCTGGAACCATGCCTCCAGCCCCTTGTTCAGCGTCTCAGGAAATTACTAAGTCTTTTGGTTTGTTCCAGATCCTGACGGTTCCTTACATTTCTTAGTTAATAGCCCTCAAACTTATTATGGATTTTTTAAAAAGTGCATTAACATACAAAGGGGCAAGTGCAGAACCCTAGAATGTGAGTGCTCTGGATATTTACTGAACTCAGCAGTTGAAAAACCTGGCTGAGAAGGGAAGCCTAGCTCACTTTTGTCCAGGACCAGCCACAGGATGGGGGAGGGGAAGGTGGACTTCCTCAGTCCTGACAGGGTGACCTTCATCTCTCAGCCTCGGAAGATTATCTAACACCCCGAATTTGCACTTGGAGGTTGGCGTCACGCAGCAGGGATGATTGGGGACATTAAGGAGGATTGCAGGGCAACAGTGGCTGTGGTTTCTAAATTGCCATTTGGGATAAAGTGGCAAAGGAGAAAATTTTTGCAATGCTGTGGTTTGGGATGAG
Source organism: Ursus arctos (assembly GCF_023065955.2). Lineage (NCBI taxonomy): Eukaryota > Metazoa > Chordata > Mammalia > Carnivora > Ursidae > Ursus > Ursus arctos. The sequence continues at coordinate 28,369,935 of NW_026622875.1, forward strand.
TATTTAGAACTCAAAGCTGAGGTCGACCTTGTACGGGCTTTCCGTGCTATGTGGACAGATGCCTCATTTCCTGATGCAGACTTTGCCCAACTGGGAAAGGTCTCCCAGGACAGGGGAGTTGAAGAAATGCTGCAGTCTCCATTCCTCATTGGCTCTTTCAAAGTGCACAATCCTGCTCAATGCCCTGAAAAGTCCTGCAGGAGAGAAACCTGCTTTGGTGTTTTGGACCCTGTGTTTCACAAAGTAATCAGACTTCAGAATTCTTTTTCCCTCTTCATAATCCTCATTTATACCCTGTGAAAACCAACTTTCCAAGAACACACTTGTTCCAGGATGACCCCAACATTGGGAACTGCTATCCAATGTCCAGTGGGTGCTTCTGGCCCATAGCGACCCCCAGTGAGTGTGTGTGTGGGGAAACGTTCCATATAGAATCCTGCTGGCATAATCCATGAGGTAAAATCATTTATTGTGCCTGTTGGGCCCCTTCCCACACTGCGATTTTGTGATTCTCTCTGCAACAACCACGAAACCACTGACGTGTACTGAGTAGCGTGTGCTGGGAGCTTTTCCTGTGTCATCCATGCAATCCTCATCCACTTCATGATCCCCATTTGGGACATTGAGAGCCAGAGAGCTTATGTGAAGAGGTGCCTGGGTCACGTCGGTGGCAGAGCGAAGACCGAGGCTGAGGCTGGCGGGACTCCACACTGGCGTTTGCTCCTCAGACCCTGAGGGTGGGAATGGAAAATGGCCACTGTGGAGAACCTGTCGGAGGCTCCTTAAGAAGCTAACCGTAGAATTACCTCGTCTCAGTAAGCTCAGGCTGCTGTAACACATACCACAGCCTGGGGGGCTTAAACAACAGACGCTTATTTCCTACAGTTCTCGAGGCCCGGAGCCTAAGAGCAGGGGTGGCGGCTGGGCGAGGGCTTTCTTCCTGGCTCGCGGACGCTGCCTCTCACGGCGTCCCTCCTCGGTCCCGTGGCACAAGTTGCATTTTGGAGGCGCTATTTCTGGAGTGTCTGATTCCCACCAGGAACTGTTTTGGACATTGGAAAATTCAGTCATTTGGGGGAATTTTTTTTCCTCCTTCGAGGATTGTATTTCCCTTGGATTTGAAATGCAGCTCTGGTACTTCCTGGTTACGTGAGCTTGGGCCTCAGCTTTCTCATCTGTAAAATAGGATAATATCTCATGTTCCTCCTGACCTTTTCTTCTTTTACTTCTTCCTTCCCTCCTTTCCTCTTTCCTTCTCCCTTAATTTCTTTCTCCTTTATTTTTCCGTTTGTCCGTAAGCTCTAAACTCCGGCATTAATTTCCCCCTGGAAGAGCCTCGAAACCCCACCACGGACCCTCCCTAAAGTGGCTTGAGAGGTACTGATAGTTTTTCAGTAACAGACCAGAAGAGAAGCGGCTGCTGATTAATTCCATGCCAGCCAGCGCGTTCTGTGCTCTGCATCTAGAATAGGGCAGTTTCCAAGGTGACCGAGACTGGTGTGTGAGGACAAGGTGAGGGCCTGGAGTTACGAGCTGCCAAACTCGTAAAGCACGCAGGCGTCCTCTGAGCCACTCGCGGCCCGCTGCTTGCCAACCAATCTAGCAACCGACTTGCGGCAAAGTATTCCCACAGTATCTAGTGATCAGTGCATCTATAAATAGGACGGTAAGAACAGTTTGGATAGATGTTAATATATGGGTTCAGTCTCCGAGTGACTAAACCTTGAGTTGTTTTGACCTCAGAGAGCCATCAAAAATCTGCGGCAAGGAACAATTCTGCATTCATCTGTGGCAGATGTTTCGTTCCTGTTCAACATGTCCTTGTGTGTATAATTTACTAACATGATAATAATGTGCTTCTTGGCACTTTGCAATTTACAAAGTGCCATCACACACTTTTCACTTGATCCTTGCAAGACAGGCATTATTCCCGAGGTTCAGGGGAGACAAGGAACTCACCCCAGGACGTACAGATTGCGGGGTGAATGGGGCGGGGGATGGTGATGCCGGTGGTTGTAGTGGACTCCAAATTTCAGATAAGGACTGTGTGCCTTCCAAACTGATCTTTTCTTATTCCACTAAATCCTGTTTCCTGGCTTAAAGGACTTGGAGCAGTCATTTCCTCTCCTGTCCTCAAAGGAGTCAGCACGTCGGGGTCAAGCACCCCAATCTCTCCTTTGGTTACTTTAAAAAATCTTTTATTTATTTAAATAATCTCTACACCCAACACAGGGCTCAAATTCACAACCCCAAGATCAAGAGTCACACACTCTATTAACTGAGCCAGTCGGGCACCCCTTTTCCTTTGGTTACTTTGCATGAAAAGTAGGCTTGCCAGATTTAGCAAATAAAAATTCAGCAAATAAAAATACACGATGCTTCCTTAAATTTAAATTTCAGACCAAAAATGATTTTTTAGTCTAAGTATGTCCCATAATGTATTTTATTTGGCAACCTTAGTTAAAAGTACCTGTTATTAAAGCTTTTTCCTTTAAAATAATGTGAATTACTTATAGAAAATTTTGAAAAATCATATAAGCAAAAGGAAGAAAATAGAAATTACTCCTAATTTTACCATCAGGTAATATTAATAATTTAATATTAACTTAATATGCTGGTACATCTACCGTGACCTTTTTTCCCATGCATATATTTATATGTTTAAATTCCTTTTTTAAAAGTAGGAAATGAGATTTACTGAATACACTACCTCAGACTTGTTTTTTTTCCACTCAATAATATGTCATGAACCTCTTTCCAAGCCCTTACATATTCTGTAATATTGGAGTGACTGCAAGGTCATGGATGGAAGAGCACTCTGCCTTTAACTAACTCGCTCTAGGCAAACCCTTACATTGTTCCCAATGTCTCCTTATTACAGACGTGCCATGAACAATCTTTGCTCCCTGCACATCCCTCTAAAGTTCTGGCAGTAGAATTTCTAGGTCAAAGATATACAAACTTGTAAGGTTTTGGTTACATATTGTCAAGTTGTCCTCCAGAAAAGTTGTTCCAATTTACCTTCTGACAAACAGTATCCCAAAGTGACGTTCCTTGTATAATGTCCACATTGGGGATTATCACTAAAAACAAACAAGAAAAATAGACACTTTGATTCTGAGCCCACTCTGACTCCATAATCACATTCAGTGCATTCTAAGCCATTCTTTTTTCAATTCTTTTTTTTTTTTTTTAAGATTTTATTTCTTTATTTGACACACACAGAGAGAGAGAGAGAGCACAAACAGGGGGAGTGGCAGGCAGAGGGAGAGGGAGAAGCAGGCTCCCCACCAAGCAGGGAGCCCAAGGTGGGGCTTGATCCTAGGACCCCGGGATCACGACCAGAGCCAAAGGCAGGTGTCTGACTGAGTCACCCATACACCCCCATTCTATGCCACTCTTAATGGTTTTATTTCTTTCTACTGAGTTTTCAGTTCTAAAAGAGGGGAGTAAATTAGATTGGGGATAGGCATTAACTACCGCTGTTCCATCACATGTCCATGTCAGGCATCAGTCATCAATGCTCGCCTTTCTTTCTACTGAGTTTGGACAAGATTTCAGAATCTTGGGGCGCCTGGGTAGCGCAGTCGTTAAAGCGTCTGCCTTCGGCTCAGGGCGTGATCCCGGTGTTCCGGGATCGAGTCCCACATCGGGCTCCCCTGCTGGGAGACTGCTTCTTCCTCTCTCACTCACCTGCTGTGTTCCCTCTCTCGCTGGCTGTCTCTCTGTCACATAAATAAATAAAATCTTTAAAAAAAAAAAAGATTTCAGAATCTTGATCATCCTAGTGTTGCAGGTGCAGGTGGCCAGTAATAATCTAAAACAACTGCTTCTCAGGGAAAATATCCCTTTACAGAAGAATTTAGTTAATACACGGAGAAAGACTGATAGAATTACAACGGCATTGATCATCAGTGGCTGTTTACCTCAGGTGCCCCATGGAAGAACACAACGTCATATTGAAGTAGTCTTGGCACCTGAATTTGATCAAGCTTCTAGATCATACTACTGATTTACAGGAAATAGAGAGCACAGAGAAAATGTTAAAGTACACTGTGAATGTGTATGTAGTGAAATCCAGACTGTGGGAAACTCTGTATGTCAAATGACCTCTTCTCTTTAGGGGGAAAAAAAATGAATGAATAAATAAAATAATGGAGGGGAACCTATAGATTAAAAGCTATCTAGAAGATATATCAATCAATCCCAGTGTATGGACCTTATTTGGATTCTTATTTAAAAAACTATTGGAAAGAATCCACTTATAGTATCTATGAGACAATTAGAAATTTGAACACTGGATGTTTAATTACATTAAGAAATAATTATTAATAATTTATATGTGATAATAGTATCATAGCTATATATTTTTTAAAGATTTTATTTATTTGTCAGATACAGAGAGAGAGCACAAGCAGGGGAAGGGGCAGAGGCAGAGCAGGGAGACTGATGTGGGACTCGATCCCAGGACCCCAGGATCATGTCCTGAGCTAAAGGCAGACGCTCAACCGACTGAGGCACCCAGGTATCCCAATAGTTATATTTTTAAACATAGCCTCATCTTTTAGAGCAGTGGTCCTCAGTTTTGAGATTTTTTTCCCCCTAGGACATTTGGCAATATCTGGAGACATTTTTGGTTGTCAAAACTGAGGGGAAGGGATGTTACCAGCCTCCAGTGGGTACAGAACACAGATGCCACTAGACATCCTACCACGCACAGGGCAGCTCCTCACAACAAAGAATTATTTGACCTCAATGTTAACAGTGCTGACGTTGAGAGGTTCTGTTTTAGGGATACATATGGAAATATTTATGGGCAGAGTGATACAAGGGGTGGGATTTGTTTCGAAATAATGTTGGATAGAGGAAATGGATGAAGGTCTGGATGCATAGACTGGTTGATGGTTGATGGTTGGGGTTGGGTATGGAATATGGGGCTTCATTATATTCTATCTCCTTTAGATAAATTTAAAATTCTCTGTCATAAAAAGTTAAAAAAAATTCAAATCACTTCCCATGAGGTGAATTGCCGTCTCTGGGGTCTTTCTCTAAGGACTCTCTTTAACATTCTCTGGTGACTTTGAACATTTTCTAACCTCATTCCCTCAGAAGTTGTGAAGTAGTTTATTTTTGGTGTCCTCCTGTCCTGGCCTGCCTTAACACCACAGGAAAGGCGTGCTGGTTGAACTTTTTCCAACTATATCCTTATCTGCAAAAGAGACATAAATGAACCTTGCTTACTTCCTGGGGGCTGCTAGGAGCTTGGGATGCCATGTTGACGAGCATGACCAAAGTTGTGATATTTTTCTCCCCTTAATATTAAGTGCAGTCTTTAATTTTGAACTGAAGTCTTTGCATTTCAGTGTAATTTTAGCCTCATAGAATTAGCTGGGATGTAATTCCTCCTCTTCAATTTTCCAAAAGAATTTGTATAAAATTGATACTATTTCTTCCTTACGTGTTTGGTAGAATTCACCTGTAAAGCCATCTGGACCTGGAGCTTTCTTCATGGAAATGTTTTAAACTTTAAATTAATTTCTTTAATAGATATCCAGGTTATCTATTTGTTCTTCAGTGAGCTTCAGTAGTTTGTGTCTTTCAAGAAATGCATCCATTTCATCAAATTATCAAATTTATTGACATAAAGTTGTTCATAAATGTACCTTATCATCCTTTTAATCTTTGTAGAATCTATAGTGGTATCTCCTCTCTCACTTCTTAAATTGGTAATTTGTGTCTGAATTAAAGACTTAGAAGATAAAAATTCAACAGAAAGAATTGCTTTGTTCACATGAGAAAATCTACTTAAGTTCAAAGTCTTTGCTTTCATACATTTTTATAGAAATGTTTCTTTTGCTGAATAAATGCAGCAGGGGGCTTATGGGAAGCAGAAGGGAGATAGAGGAAAATCTGATTTGTAACCAGGCTCTGTCTTTATGAAAGGAAGAAACAGAGGGGATAGGTTGCCTTGACATTTTTTTCCATTCTGAGTTAGCTTCAAAGAATCAGGTGAGTTTTGATAAGGGTCATTGACTCTTACATTTTGGATCCTTTCCAAACTATTCAGTTAACCACCTTATTACTTTAGTAACATGTGATCCTAAATGATGTCACCATGTCTATTTATTCCCAAACCCTGGAGGCTCTGACAGCATTGACCAGCTCAGATAATATTCTAGGTCTACTTTTCCAGAAAGATTTTGGGGGAAGTTTGAAATAGTGAGAAAACCATGGGTTTTGGAGTGGCACAGACCAAAATTCAAAGTTTGGCTTTGCCATTCAATCGTTGTGGACCCAGGACAAGTTCTGAAAATTCTCTGAACTCTTACTTTCCTCATGTAGAAAATGGGGATAATGAGACCTAATTCATAGTGCTCTTGGGATATTTAACTGAGATAATACATATGTCTAGCACATATTAGCAACTCTGAGTGGATATCAAAGTGTGGTCCCTAGACTGATAGGATCCACATCACCTGGAAACTTGTTAGAAATGTAAATTCTTGAACTCTGTCCCAGATCTACTGAGTCAGAAACTGTAGGGGGGCAGGGCAGCAATCTATTCCTTCCTTCCTTCCTTCCTTCCTTCCTTCCTTCCTTCCTTCCTTCCTTTTTCTTTTCTTTTCTTTTCTTTTCTTTTCTTTTGTTTTTTCTTTTCTTTTCTTTTCTTTCTTCTTTCTTTCTTTCTTTCTTTCTTTCTTTCTTTCTTTCTCTTTCTTCCCATTTTTTTCTTTCAACAATCTGTGTTTTAACAAGCCTTCCAGGGGCTTCTCATAACTGGACAACTTTGAGAACTACTGGACTAGCACATTCTAGCAGATGGTAGAATCTCAAGAAATGCTAGTTTTCTCCCCTTCCTCCTCTTCTATTTTTTTTTAAGATTTGTTTATTTATTGTAGAGGGAGAGAGAGTGTGTGAGCATGGAGGGGAGGGACAGAGGGAGAAGGAGAGAGAGACTCTCAAGCAGACTCCCCGCTGAGCACAGAGCCCAATGTGGGGCTCCATCTCACCACTCTGCGATCATGACCTGAGCCAAAATCAAGGGTTGGGCGCTTAACTGACTGAGCCACCCAGGCACCCTCTCCCCTTCTTTATGCTTTCTTGATAACTATTTTTCCAGCTTATTCTTGACTTTCATACTAATTAAACTCTTCAAGAGTCAAGACAGTTTTTCTCTGTCTCATCGTCTTTTTTCTTTCTCTTTCCAAAGTTCCTGTTGAGTGTGAGCATTCACTAGGAACCCAGAGAAAGTTAACTATATTTCCATGTGCCAGATAAGGACAGAAGTGCCCTTGGCTTTACTTATTTATTTGACTTATATAGCACCTTGGCTCAGTTGTGTGTCTGGAAGATGAAGTGTTCAGTGTGTGCTGGGAGTGAATACCAATCCAGCTCGGACACAGGGATGTTGGGAGTGTAATGTCTTCTTCTCAGTGTCAGCCAGGCACCACTTCAACCCCAATAAACATAAAAGCCAGAGCAATGTCATAGACCATTTGGTCTTGATTAAAGAAGAGATGTAATAAAACCTCATCAATTCACAGAAAGTAGAACAGAAGAGAGGAGGGAAGGCCAATAAATAAGTGAAAAACCTCAGTTGTATAGAAAATGCTTTTGTTTTAAAAAATGCAGTTTTATTTGCCTCACACTTTAGGTTGAAGAAAGCACCTAAAGCTGAGACCAGTTAACAGCAACCCTGCATGACCGCTATGAGAAATGAACAATATAATCCCAGGTACATTCTAAGCACGGTGACCTTAACATTCATGAAGCAGTCACTAAATAATATTGTTAAATTATTACTGGTAGTAATAGTAAGTGGAGAGTGAATGCTTACTGGATAAGTGGTTAATCGAACGAGTGGTTAAATGAATGAATAAACTATCAATTTGTTTGATCATCAACTTTTCCCTTAGTTTTCAGGGAAGATTATTCAATCATCAGCTAGTGAGTCCCATAGCAGCCATCAAATAAGTCCAGTTGAAACTCAAAAGAAAAAAAAGCCTTTTCATTATAGCCCTAAACTAAAACTACCCAAATGTCCATCAAAAAGTGAATGAATAGGCGTGTCTGTCAGGCTCAGTTGGAGCAAGCAACTCTTGATCTCGGGGTTGTGAGTTCGAGCCCCAAGTTGGGGGTAAAGCTTACGATAAAAAACAAAAAGGTGAATGAATATAGAAATTGTGGTTCATCCATATGATGGACTACTGTTAAGCAATAAAAGGGAACAAATTATTGATACCCACGACCACTTTGATGAACCTTAAAAACATTATAAGCAAAAGAAGCCAGACACAAAAGGTTCACACCATATGATTCATTTATCTCGCGTTCTAGATAAGCAAATCTAATCTTTTTTCAGAAAGCACGTCAGTGGTTGCCTGAGGCTGGGAATGTGGGTTGGGACTGATTGCGAGGGGACCTGCAGGAACCTTTCAGGAAAATGGAAAATGTCTATATCCTGATGGTAGGGGTGGTTACGAGAGTGTGTGTTTGCCAAAACTCATTGAACTGTACATTTAAAACAGATGGGTTTATTGTCTCTAAATTATAACTTGACAAAGTTAATTAAAAAAAAGAAAGAAAATAGCAACAGTGTCTCCTGCCAAGGCCTGGAAGTCCCTTGTGGTGCCAGTGCCGATTCCGACTCCAGAGTGAGATAGGGCAAAGGCTGTGGGACCTGCCCATTTTATTCTGCTCTGGCTGGAGAGGCCAATGCAATGGTGCGGGGCAATGTGGCCTAAAGAGAAGTAATTGCTGCATGGAAATCAGGTATTTCAAGCTTGTTCCTCAGGCCCTCCTCTTGTGTAGCTCTTAAACTAAACGTTAACCTCTAATTTCAGCACTGACCTGGCATGTGTCCAAAATGCATTAAACACAACGTTCCAAGCCCTGAGGGAACCATTCAGAGGGCCCCAGAGAATCTTAACAAGCTGTCTCACCTTGAAAGGCTATCTTACAAATCGTTTTCCAAACTCCTACAATCACAGATATTCTGTGTGGCCTCCAACCCCGTGGTAGTGTGGGTTTGGTCACCACAAAAGAATCCGGACTGAAATCTGGGATGAGAGAACGGGAACCATGGAGGGATTGCTTGTCTACCCAGCTACCGGTACTTCGTCTGTTCACCCATCTGTATACCTTCTCAAACAACATTTCACAATCCAAACGCAGCTATCTGAAGCACAGAGAAAAACACACACAAATAAAAATTACCACCAATCCATGATTTCCACCAGTTAACATTTTCATCTATTTTTTAGGGATGCACACACACTCACATACACACACACACACACACACACACGCACATATTTATTTAAAATAAAAATAAGATCTTACTGTACAAATTGTGTTGTTACCTGCCTTTGCCACCACTTAACTGAGTGGGAAATTTTCCTCATGCATTAAGTAGTCAACTTTCTGTCTGTCAGCTCTTGCTGTATAACAAGCAACCTCAAAGTCTTAGCACACACGTGTAAGCTAGTTCTCACTTAGGGGTTTGTGGGTCAGTGGCCTCTGGTCCATATGTCTCCATCTTGCCCCTAGGATCAGCAGGATAGTCCCAGCATGTTCTCATGATGATAAGAGAAACACAAGGGGACACACCCGACTGGTACACTTCAAATCTCTACTGATTTCACATCTGCAAACATCCTATTGGACAGAGCAAGTCACGTGGGCGAGCCCGAAGTGAAGGGACAAAGCAATCGACTCCACTGTTCGTGCAGGAATCGCAGGTACGTAGCAAAGGGCACGGATACAAGGAGGGAGGTAAAATTGGGGCCGGTAATGCAATCTCCCAAACACTTCATTTTCAATGACTCGCATGGCTGCTCACAAATTCATTTATTTACCACTCATCTAGGGTTATGTGCCAGCAACTATTCTAAATAAATATTTAATTCTCAGGCCTATGAGGTAGGTGCTATTATGAACCTCATTATACAGATGAGGAAACTGAGGTACAGAGAGGTTTAACAGTTCGCCCACAGTCATCCAGCTGGTAAGCGGGGGTGGGGGGAAGCAAGGAAGTCTCCATCTGGAATCTGTGCCGGTAAGCGCCGGGTTAGGCGGCCTCCTTTATGATTTGTCCTTTAGCCCCCTGCCCCCACTAGACTGTGGACAGGAACTGAGCACCCAGTGCAGTACCCAGCCCTGGGGCATTCAGGATATATATTTTTTTCAGTTTTTATTTTTTTATTTTTATTTTTTAATGATTTTTTATTATATTATGTTAGTCACCATACAGTACATCCCTGGTTTCCGATATAAAGTTCAATGATTCATTAGTTGCGTATAACACCCAGTGCACCGTGCAACACGTGCCCTCCTTACTACCCATCACCAGCCTATCCCATTCCCCCACCCCCCTCCCCTCTGAGGCCCCCAGTTTGTTTTTCATAGTCCATAGTCTCTCATATTTCATTCCCCCTTCTGATTACCCCCCCTTTCTTTATCCCTTTCTTCCCCTACCGATCATCCTATTTCTTATGTTCCATAGATGAGAGAAATCATATGTCAGGATATATTTCTTTCTTTTTTTTTTTTTTTTAAAGATTTTATTTATTTATTCGACAGAGATAGAGACAGCCAGCGAGAGAGGGAACACAAGCAGGGGGTGTGGGAGAGGAAGAAGCAGGCTCATAGCAGAGGAGCCTGATGTGGGGCTTGATCCCATAACGCTGGGATCACGCCCTGAGCCGAAGGCAGACGCTTAACCGCTGTGCCATCCAGGCACCCCAGGATATATTTCTTGAATGAGTTTAATCATTATCTTATCATTAGATATTTCAGCTGGTTCCAGTATGTTTGGCTAATATATACTGTATGGGCTGAACTATGTTCTCTCACAATTCAGATGTTAAGCTCTCACTGCCAGCACCTCAGAATGGGCCTGTCTTTGGAGAGGGCCTTTAGAGGTGATTAAGTTCAAATGAGGCTGTTAGAGTGGGTCCCTATGCAATCCGACTGGTGCCTTAAAAGAAGAGGACACTTGCACACACGGAGAGACAGCAGGGATGTGTGTGCACAAAAACCATGTGAGGACACAGGAGAGAGGCCTCAGAAGAAACCAAATCTGCTGACGATTTGGTCTCTTGACATCTAGCTTCCAGAACTGGGAGAACATACATTCGTGTTGTTGAAGCCTCCCAGTGTGTGGAATTTTGTTAGGGCAGCCCTTGCAAACAAATACAGATGCCATGTTGCTAAGAGCATCAGAGAAATGAAATCTTTCCTGAGCTGACAGAGGAAGAGCAAACAGCAGAACTTTGGGGGCCCATCTGCCTTGCTGGGGCATGCAGCAATGGGGGTGGGGGTGAGGCTAACCGGGCTCTATAACTCCTTCTAAATGAGCACTTCATTTCCTTCTGTAGGTTTTCTTTAAAAAGGAATGCAAATAGTAGGGTAAGAATTATGGATAGAATTTAGAACTTACAGTAGAAGGTTAAGACTGAGATTTTTTGCCACTCAAACACCCCCTACTTTTCTTTCCTCAGATACCTCCTAACTGATTCATTCAATCAGCAAACATCGGGTGTCCGCTATGCTGGGGCCTGTGCTGGGTGCTGGGGCCAGACTGGTCACAGGACAAGAAGTACCTGCTCCCATGGTGCATACCTTCCAATTCTCACAAGCAGCTAAAATACTTCAACTTGAAATGTTGAATGAAGGGCATTGAATAATAGATTTCCATACTCATGAATTCACTTTCTCACTGACTCATTCATTCAAAAATCTCTTTAGTGCTTACTAGGTACCAGGTGCTGTTCTAACCATAAGAGAAGGGGCTTAAATAGGATATTATCACTGTTATCTAAGGGCTCAAGTCTAATAGACAAGCGACGGTAAACTCATGGGCCAATGGCAGTAATGGGAATGGACTGGGGGAGTTGTACTGCTGTAGCACAGGGGACCGTGGTCATGCAGGGGACTGCAGTCATGCAGGGGACTGTGGTAGTACAGAAGTCCTGGGCAAGACATGGTCACTCCGCTGAAAGCATAGGGAAGGCTCCCAGGGCAGGGGATATCTATGCTTAGTCTTGAAGGATACCTGATAGATAGGAAGAGTAACGTGAGTCTTGGTTAAAATGGAGCTAGATTAGGCAAAAAAAAGGAGTGTTTTTTGGAGCCCAAGGGACTTCCCTAGAACCCACAGGAAACAGGGTCTCCCAAGGCCAGGGACCAGGAGCTGGACAGATTTTGGAAACCAAAGTAAAGATTTCATCTGACTTGCCAAAGCTTCGAGGTCTCTATCTCTTCCTCCTCTCTGCCCATCTGCTTCCTGCTCCCCTCAGTAGACCAGCCTTCTTGATTTTTCTGCCCACCCACAGCTCCTGAGTTGACCCATCTTTGAGTCAAGCAACCAGCAACATCTGACTCATTTATTTGAGGCCCAACAGCACATTCATGGGAGAAAAACTTCTGATTGACCTGCATGAGTCAGGTGTCCACCCTTGGTCCAGTCAGCTATGGTTTGGGATGGGCCGGGCCACTGATAACAAAATGGCTGCCAGGTCCCATTCCAAAAAGTGGGTGAGGGGGTCACAGGAAGGGGTGAAGTGAGCCACAGTGACATCATAGAAAGCAACTTCCACAAAGTGCAAAGGTGGGGAGTCGATTATGGCTTTTAATTTATAAATCCTTCAAGAAAGCTGGCAGCATATGAGACGAAGGGTAGAAAATACCACTGGTTCAAGTCAAATTCCCAAACCAACAAGAATAATTAAACACAAAGAAGTATATAGTAAAACTTAGATGACAAATACCAGAGGATTAAGTAATAGAAACTTAGGAGATTTCCATAGTCAGTTTAACCAAGAAGGAGGGGGGATAGTCAAATTCAGGGGGTCAGTCTGGGCCCCAGGAAGGAGTTAGAAAGACGGGAATAGGAAAAGAGTAGAAAAAAAGAGAAAATGAAATCTCTCCAAGTCGGGGGGGACTACAGCATAGAGGAATGGGAGGGTCTAGAATTCCCATCTGTGGGGCTTCTATTATCACCGTTGATCTTGTGACCTTGCTGCACGTGGCCATTTTAATCGGATAAACATGATCAGGCAGCTTTCCCAGAGAAAGGACATTCCTTTCTCTTTCAGGTCAAGAATTTCCCAGAAGCCTTTGGGACTACTGGAATTTCTGTTATGAAATTCAGAAACCCTGATGATTTGGGGACAGCACCGTTATTACGAATACTAGGGCATCTAAAAATGACAGACAGGCAAGCAGGCAGACAGAAAGAGAGAAAAAAAAGAAAACTTCATAAAATATGACTAAAATATACCAAAATGTGTCACTTTAAAGACCAGGTCATCAGAGAAGGGGAAAGATAATAGTTATAATCTAGCTTATATTTTCAGTCTTTTGAAGATATGAAAGGAAGCCAAATGTGTTAGCCCTGAATCCATGTCTTTCAGGGCCTGCCAATGGCCAAGCTGAGACAGCTAATGAGAAAGAGAAAAAAAAATGAGTTAAATTTAAGCCTCATATCCTCTCCTGGGTGACTCTCAGAGAATGGTCTGAGGAACTCTGGGGGAATGAAGTGCTTTCCCAACTGTTTAAGGGAATCCATGAGGTTGAAAACCTTTTTTTTTTTAATTTAATTTTTTAAAAAGATTGTATTTATTTATTAGAGAGAGAGAGAGAGCACAAGTGGGGTGGGGGAGGGGCAGAGGGAGAAGCAGACTCCATGTTGAGTGAGAAGCCTGACGCAGGGCTTGATCCCAGGCCTCTGAGATCATGACCTGAGCTGAAGGCAGACGCTTAACTGATTGAACCACCCAGGTGCCCCGAAACTCTTTTAATAATAATATTAAGACTTCATTTGCCCTTTCCTCTGTGTTTATATTTGCATTAATGCCACAAAAACCATGGTGGTGCCTCAGGATGAATCCAGACAGTGGCACTAACTGTTCCATGGTTCTGGTGGGCATTAGATTCTTTTCATCATGCATTGTGTGAAAAGAAACACCAGCTTCACTTAAGAATATCCTTGACGAGCAGTAAAAATTCTTAATGTTAGTAAACTGTGACCCCTGAACACCCATCCTTTCACCACTCTGTGTGACAGAAGAGAAGTGTTCATAGAGCACTGCTCTTGCACACTGAAGTGCACTCCTGTTGGTTCAGGGGAAAGTGCTTACCTAACGGAGTTGTGAGCTGAGTGCACTAGAGGTTTTTTCTTTCTTTTTTTTTAATAATAATTTTTTATTATGTTAGTCACTATACACTACATCCCTAGTTTTTGATGTAGTGTTCCATGATTCATTACTTGCGTATAACACCCAGTGCACCATGCGATATGCGCCCTCCTTACTACCCATCACCAGCCTATCCCATTCCCCCACCCCCCTCCCCTCTGAAGCCCTCAGTTTGTTTCCCAGAGTCCACAGTCTCTCATGGTTCATTCCCCCTCTGTTTACCCCCACTTCATTCTTCCCTTCCTTCTCTTACCGATCTTCCTACTTCTTATGTTCCATAAATGAGTGAAACCATATGGTAATTGTCTTTCTCTGCTGTCTTATTTCACTTCGCATAATCTCCTCCAGTCCCGCGCATGTTGCTGCAAATGTTGTGTAATCGTTCTTTCTGATGGCTGAGTAATATTCATTTGTATATATGGACCACATCTTCTTAATCCAGTCATCTGGTGAAGGGCACCTCGGCTCCTTCCACGATTTAGATATTGTGGACAATGCTGCTATGAACATTGGGGTGTATATGACCCTTCTCTTCACTACATCTATATCTTTGGGGTAAATACCCAGTAGTGCAATGGCTGGATCATAGGGTAGCTCAATTTTTAACTCTTTAAGGGACCTCCACACTAGAGGTTTTTTCCATGGAACTTCAGTTTTACTAGAAAGAATGACTGACAAGCTCATAATTTAGCCTCGGGGACTGGACAAACATGTTCTTGAAGGAAGCAAGCCTGTTACTTCAAGGAAAACAAATGATAGTATTTGTTGCCAGTGATAACACTCAGGCTTTTAAGTGAAAATTAGAATTTTGGAAAACTAGTACCTGCCATTTTGAACTTTACACCTTCCCAATACTTAAAATACATTTTTTGGGGGGTAATATTGGAGATACTAACACATGTGATTTTTAAAGTATTGTGAATTAAAATGTGTCAATATCTGGAAGATCTGCATGGCTCGGTGAATCACTGTTTTCCAAATAACCCATGGATGATGTTATAAACTCATGCATGAGTAAAAGATCTATTCAAAGTACAAAACAAACCAGCAGATTTAATTTAACAGAATATGAAAAGTTCGTTGATATAGTTTTAGATGTTATATTGCAACCAACCTTTAAGAAGCTATCACTTGTGGAGTTTAGATGCAGTATAAAGAGAGAATATCCACAATTATCTGAAAAAACCTATTAAAATATTCCTCCTTTTTCGATTACATATCTGTGTGAGGCTGGATATTTTTTCATGTACTTAAACCAAAAATGTATCTGCAGAAGCAGATATGACGATTTAGCCTGTCTTCTATTTTAAGCCAGAGATTAAAGAGATTTGTAAAAATGTAAATTTTTTTTTGGAAGATATTATTTTTTATTAAAAAATGTTATTTATGTTAACATGTAATGGATCTAGTCTTCTTAAAGTAATTAATAAGTATCCTAAATATTTTTCAGTTTTAGTTTTTCATACAGTAAATATCACTGGATGCAGCCTACATAAGTAAAACTTTTTGAGTCCTCAATAGTTTCAAGAATGTAAAGGGGGAAACGTAAAGAGTGTATGGTTTGAACACATAGAAGTTTATTTCTAGCTCCTGTAACAGCCCACGGTGGAAAGGTCAGTGGGCAGCTCTCCCCTGCACTGTAATTAGTCACTTAGGCTTCTCCCATGTGGTACCGACTCTTAGACTCTCGCTATCATCTGTGTTCAGTTAATACAGGGAAAGAACAGGGAGAAAGCGTTTGGGAGGTTTTTGTAGATGAGCCCGCAAGGGTCTCGTTCGTTCCTCTCATTCTATTGGCTAAACTCAGTCATGTGACCGTTGTTAACTCTAAGGGAGACTGGGAAATCCGCGTACCTGCGTGCCCAGGGAGAAGCGGAAAGATTTGGGGAGGAGGGCTGGAAGCTCTAAATTATTTATTTCTTATCTAGATTATTTCTGATCCCTTAATCTTTTTATTATTTGTTTATATAATTTTAAAACTTGTCATTTGAAATAGTATAGACTCATAGGAAGTTGCAGAGAGAGTACAAAATCTTGTGAACGCTTCCCCCAAAGGAGACATCTTCTCTGGATGTAGCACCACAAAGCTGGAAATTGACTTTGGTTCATTCCTGTTAAGTAGACTATAGACCTTAGTCAGTTTTTATCATTTTTTAAACCTGCCTTCATTTGTGTGTGTGTATTTCTATATCCTTTAATTTTTAAAAACTGTCCTGTAGTACGTGTTTTAATATTTTGAGCTGTCTTAGATCCCTTTTGAGAAGTAAGTGTGCTATTGGGGTGCAATATTGGGTGGTCAGTCTTTAAGCACCAACTTTTGATTTCAGCTCAGGTCATGATCTCAGGGTTGTGAGATGGAGCCCCGTGTCAGGCACTGTGCTCAGCAGGGAATCTGCTTGAGATTCTCGCTCTCCTTCTCCCTGCACCCCCCATCACTCTCTTTCTCTCTCAAGTAAATAAATCTTAAGGAAGTAAGTGTGCTATGGGGCGCCTGGGTGGCTCAGCCGGTTGAGCGTCTGCCTTCGGCTCAGGTCATGATCCCAGGGGCCCGGGATTGAGTCCGGAGTCGGGCTCCCTGCTCAGCGGGGAGCCTGCTTCTCCCCCTGCTTGTGCCTGCATGTGCTCTTTCTCTGTCTTATAGATAAATAAAATCTTAAAAGAAAAGAAGTGTGCTATAAATAATAAAGAAATAAAAAGTGTCCAGCAGGATATATCTTAATCCTCCTGATATGCCAAGATGGGTGGGTTGGGAGGGGGCTTATTTCTTGCAAATCAGGAGACCTGTACAGCCTCATGCTCTAGAAAGAACACGAACATTGGAGGCAGATATAGCTGGGTTCAAATTCAAACCTCTACTACACCTGACCTGTATGATTTTGGGTGGGCCAACTTAATCTCCTTGAGCCTTCTCTATTCATGTGCAGCATAATAAAGTATAGTCCTTACTTCACAGGATGCTGTGAGGACAAAGTGAGATCATGCACATAAAAAAAATTATCACAATGCCTGGTACAGTTGTCCTTATAATTAGGAACATAAGACGTGCAGTGCATGCTGGGGCTTCTGCTTAGGGTATCTAGCAAATTAGTGCAGGAACTGGGATTACTGACCCCAACCCCAGCAGAGCAGTGCCATCCAGTGAAGATGGAGGTCCCAACATCTTTGGGCATGAGGACCCCTTTCTAATGTCAAAATTCCAGGAGGAAATTCCCTCCTCCCTGCCTTCTACCGATAACTGTTGCATGCATAGCCTGACATAGCCAGTTGTTTGGATCTGGGAATTTTGAAATTTGGGAGCTGAAAGGAACCTTTAATGTCATTGAGCAGAAAAGACTCAGTTTATAGTTGAGGAATCCGAGGCTCAGAAAAGGAAAGGCTGTGGCCAAAATCAAACAGCAAGTTAGACACCAAGATGGACAGAACCTATGCCGCTACCTGCCAGTTCTGAGCCCTTCCCACTATGCCATGCTCTATCTCTGTGTCTTCAATGTTCTTTCCTCTTACTCTTCTTGTGTCCCCTCCTTTTCTAAGCCCCACTTTGAGAGCTTGGGTTTTATGGCTTCTTGGCCTGAATTTCCTTAATTTGAGATCATGCCAACATTCCTTCCCTTCTTCGTGCAGGGCTTTATTCATCCATTATTGACCAATTGATCTTTTGTGCCAGTCTAGACCTTGAGCATACAGCTGGTTATCAGAGGGTCCCAGTCCCCAAACGTAGAAGGACAGGGGAGCCAGCTCCTCAGTGTCTCTTGAGAATATCTAATTATGTACTAGCATCTTTTTTTGGGGTTCAGAAGCCCTACAGGAATTCAGAGGGATTTAAAATCAACCCAATGGTATATTTACATTGCCTGATCTGCATTTTAGGTCTAGTTTGGTAACAATTATTTATCTACCTAGCCAGCTTGAAATTCACATTTCCCTTTAGTACACAGTGAAGGAAGCCCCATGAAAGGCTCATGTTTGATTAATCAAGGAGGAAACAGGCATACACAGACCTGAGAGATTGAGCTGTCTCATGTTAGCCCCGGGGTTCATGAATTTTCTGAAGCATGGTTTCCTGCCCTTTCATTCTTACAAACTGCTGAAGAAGGA
Source organism: Ursus arctos (assembly GCF_023065955.2). Classification (NCBI taxonomy): domain Eukaryota; kingdom Metazoa; phylum Chordata; class Mammalia; order Carnivora; family Ursidae; genus Ursus; species Ursus arctos. The sequence goes on from NW_026622875.1 coordinate 28,388,228, forward strand.
TGGAATGTGAAGACTTATTCGAGTCAAAACAGTATAAAATCAAAGCTCTTACCACATTCCATTCTTTCTAGAAAGCAGATACTTTCATATATTTAATCATCCACTGGCATAGTCTTTCTAAACTAACACATACCTTCTTTCATATTAGTTCAGTTGTTAAAGAGACAGATAAAATGGATAGTTTTCTTTCCCTTAAAAATTTATTCCCTTTCGGGTGGAGGCACTGTGGGATGGTACAGAGTACAGAGTTTTGGAAGGAGGCTTTGCGATTTTTTTTTTTAAGTAAATTCTACTCCCAAGTTGGGGCTCGAGCTCATGACCCCAAGATCAAGAGTTGCATGCTGTACTGACTGAGCCAGCCAGGCACCCCACACCCCGATAGTGTTTTGGTTGAAAATATTTGTATTTGGTGGTGTCCCTATCCTGTCCCTATATCCAAGACATTCATTCAAAAAAACCCCATTTATTAAATGGTAGTAGAGTAGTAGAGTGGGGTGCAAAGTTTTTCAAGTTGTAGGTCCCAACATATTGACAGGGGTCATGAAGTCTGTTGGGCTGAACTGGCATTTAAAAAAAAAAAAGAACTAAAACCAAAAAAAGTAGAATAGAAAACATCAATGTGAATTATGTGTAGTAAGGGTAAATATTGTTACATGAAACTTTTGATTCAGCTATATTTATAGGGGTGTGTGTGTGTGTGTGTGTGTGTGTGTGTGTGTGTTCGGTGTTGTGTTATGAAATTTACTTCTTATTGTGGGTCCCCATCAAAAATGTTGGGAAACACTGCTATAGCAGTTACGAGTACAGGCTCTGGAGTGAGACAGCATGAATTCAAATCCTGGTTCCATTATTTTCTAGATGTTTGATTATTTGGCAATTACTTAAGATCTCTGTGAAATGGGGATCATGATAGATTATAACCTAGAGCCAGTGCTTCCATTAGGACCAGGAGGCATGTGGGCACAATGACGAGGGCACATCATATTTTTAGGACCCCACTAAGATGCTTTGATTTCTTTTAAAATCAGAAGAAGAAAAAAAATGAACCTTCAGGGTTAAAGAAAAGTTTTTAATTTTTTTCTCAGATCATTAAAAAAATGAATTTTGGGGGCCCCACAAAAATCTCCTACGGTGGGAGGGGCCCTTCAAAGAAAAAGTGCCTAGGGCAATGTAAGTCCTAATGCAGTTGTGAACTGACCTGATGGGTAGGGTGACCAACGTGCCCCAGTCTGATCTGACAGCCCTGCGTTCCAGGAGCCCCCTCAGCCCAGGGAAAAGCAGGCCGGTCAGCCGCCCTGCTGATAAGCTTGTCGTGATGGTGAAGTTAGATGACTGCTGACAAAGCATGGCAGACGCCTGGCATGTCGGTGTCTAACAAATGCTTTAACACGTGCTGGGCACTGTGCTGGCCCTTGAGAATTTTCAGTGGAATAAAATACCCTGGGCAGCTGTTGAGAAGCAGGAGAACGTAGTGGCTAAGTGTGAGCTCAGCATCCAGACAACCTCGGTTCAAATCCCAGCTCCACCATTTATCACCTTTGTGCTTTGGGCTGAGTTTCTCAGTCTTTCTGTGCCTTAGATTCTTTATCTGTATGATGGATATGATTGTACTTGTACCTACTTCACTGGAAAGTTGTGAGTATTAAATGAATTGGTGCTTTAAAAATATTTACAACAGGGCACCTGAGTGGCTCAGTTGTTAAGTGTCCAACTCTTGATTTCCGCTCAGGTCATGATCTCAGAGTTGTGGGACTGAGCCCTGCACTGGGCTCTGTGCTCAGCGTGGAATCTGCTTGAGATTCTCTCTCTCTCTCCCTCTGCCCCTCCCCCTGCATGCATGTCCATTCTCTCTAAATAAATAAAAATCTTTAAAAAAATAAAAATACTTAGACCAGTGTCTCACGTATGCTAAGCACTTGAGTAAGTCTCAGCTATTTAAGTATATATCAATTCTGTTTGGGTTGCAATAACAAGTGAGTACAGATTAGGTGGCTTAAACAACTGAAATTTATTTTCTCACAGTTTTGGAGACTGGAAGTCCAAGATCAAGGTTTGCAGGCTCAGTTTCTGGTTAGAGCTCTCCCTGGCTGGCAGATGGCTGCCTTCTCACTGTGTCCTCACGCGGTGTAGAGAGAGAGGAACAGAAAGCTCTCTGGTGTCTTTTCTATACATCCTACTGACCAGAACTGAGCCATGCATGTGCCCAACCTTAGATCACTCACTGGCAAAGGACAGTGGGGTCACCGTGACTGGTTTAGTCTAATAGTGATTCCTCCAGATACAACTCGTCTTATGTTGACAAGTTGGAAGAGGAGGAAGGCTGACAGTGTGCCACGGGGAGCTCACAGGCTACCTGAGAAGCCAGACAAAACACCAACAGATAATACAAAGTGGAAAGGTGGAGCTAATGGTACAGACAAAGATGGGGGGGGTACTTTAGGGATGTGACAGGCATGTGAGTTGGGCAAAGAAGTAGGACAGAGAAAAGGAACATCAGGAGGAAGTGTGAGGAACCAGTGAGAGCACAGGTGAGTCAGGGACCCACAGGAATGTGCTGGAAAGGAGACTTCTGGAGGCAAGAGTGGGTGATGAATGACAGGAAACAAGGCAGGAGAAGTGGAGTGAGCCCAGACCAGGGAGGCCTTGAATGTTGGGTGAGGGAGCTTGGACTTGGTCCTGAGAGCAGCTGGGAGCCTTTGATCATTTGAAGCAGGGGAGTGGCTGATGAGCTGAGCATCCAGAGAAAGCCCTGTTCCTCAGTCTGGACTATGCACTTTCCAGGGGCTACATGGTGGTGTGGTTGGGGGTTTTGAGGCCACAGGGTAAATGGGTGTATCTTCGTCTATGCAACTGAATGGTTAAGGGAGAAAAAGTTAAATGTATCCAGCCAGCACCTTAAATGGGACCAATGTTTCCAAATCTTTTTTTCTGTATGGTTTCAGGTTAGAGTTTGCCGCAAGAGAACCTGCATAAAAATTTGGAAGCTGGAAGAGAAGCCCAGCCATTACTTTTGGACTGTCACTATGGTTAAGTGCAGTGGGTTCCAGCTTGTTCTAGCCTCCCGTACTCTAAGACCAGCTCATCTATCCAAGTGCTGGCCTTGAGGACCAGCAGCTGCCCCAGGTCCAGCAGCAGATGCTGGCTGTGGGCTCCCACAGCCTGTACAGGCAACAGCTCCTCATGGATTTCTCCATCAGCTTCCCCTCTGCATCCCACTTTGACAGCAGATGTACTTCTCAGGTGACTATCTGACCTCACTCCTCCTTTCCAAACTGCACTTCCCAGTTCCTCCCATCATTGTGTAAGGTCTCATTCCCAGTCCCTTATCCCCGAGCTCATTGGGGCTCCACTTCTCCGACTGAACCTGAATTGATAGAATCATTTCCTTTTGATGCTGCACTCAGCCCTGAGGAAAGGGAGGTTTTGATAGGAAATAGAGAGAGGAAGGAATCTTAAAGCTGTGGCAATATTGGAGGAGGTGAGCCTGCATGGGACATAGTGGGCAGTTGTAAGCCACAAGGGCAATGAGGACCCACATGGGGTGGGGGATCTAATGGCCATAAAGAGGAGCATGTCAAAGGAAAAATGGTTTCTGCTTCCTGCTTTCACCAGGACCCGCCTCTGATGACAGCTTAGTCAGTCTGTTCTGGCTGTCAACGTGGCTTGTTGAACAATGGCTCATAACAGATGATGCTTTCATCCCCAAGAGAGAAACAGAATCAGAGAAAATGTACAAAGGCAGGAGCAGTGGGAAATAGAACACTGAGAGGAAAGTCACACAATGCATTCATGAATCTAGAAGAAATTTTAGGAGTTCCTTTTGTGGCAAGTTCCTTTATAAAACATCTTGATTTGTTGTCTTCGTATTTGGGATCATAGAAGAAATAGTTATAAGTAGATCTGTCCCTTTTTTTATTAAAACTATTCCTGAGAATATTGTCTATTCCATTGTTTGTGGTCCTATACGTAGAGATCCATGTAAAAATTGTCCTTTCAGCGTTCAAAAATGGGAAGAAGTGTTGAGTCTTCCAATAGTCTGGAAAACATTTATAAGGCAAGGAAAATATGGTATCAATTTTATTTTTCTTTTTTGCCTGGCTACCAGGAAACTCAGAGATATGTATTCTGCTTGAATGAGGAAGTGTTCTTTAATCCAACTTGGTATTGTCATTCTGTGCTTGGTTCCTTTGAGAATCTGCAATTCCCTTTGACACAGAGGTACTTCTCAGGTGACTATCTGATTTCACTTCTCCTTTTCAACCTGCACTTCCCAGCTCCTCCCATCACTGGTATTATTATTTGAACCCTGAAAGGACAGCAGATTGCTTGAGGCAATTTTGTCTTTATTGAATTTGTTAAAGGTCTTCCCTCTTACCTTCTCCTGGGTTTGGGAGACAACCTAGAGAGGAAATACTTTAGTTCTGATACTTGACATCCTTCCTTTCCATTCCACCAAAGAAACTAACATGATTCTTGACCGAGAGGAAGACAAGGGAGAAGATGGAGAAGTTTGATGCAAAAATTATCCTTGTGCATGGGTTATAACCATTCATATGGTTATTTTCATCCTGAAATACAACTAAGATATGGAACACCTATAAGATTGCTCATTTGTGTGGAACTGTCAGGAAAACCTTAGTGGTTTGCTTCTAAACAGTCATATGATGAATGTTTTTGTAGGTTACCATAGAGACCATGGATTGTTCTATTGGTTCCTCAGCTTTTTCACTTTTAGGTAATGATCCAGTTAACTCAAAAAAAAAAAACCCCAACAAACACAAAAATAGTTTTCCAATAGAATCATATATAGGTGATCATATTCTTTGCTAACTTTTTGAAAATGTAGTTATGTAATTTGTAATTAAAAATTACCTTTATAGGGGTGTCTGGGTGGCTCCGTCAGTTAAGCGTCTGCCTTCGGCTCAGGTCACAATCCCCAGGTGCTGGGATTAAGCCTTGTGTGGGGCTCCCTGCTCAGTGGGGAGCCTGCTTCTCCCTCTGCCTGCTGCTCCCTCTGCTTGAGCACTCTCTCTGTCAAATAAATAAATAAAATCTTTAAAAAAATACCTTTATATAGAGAAAAGTTTGTTATGACAACAGACTGAATTCCCATTTGTAGGATTGAAGTCCCTACGTTTAATCATACAATTCTATCTTCAGGCTACAGGAAAGTGGATTAAAATCAGCGTGAGTGATTTAATCTGAAGCTCTGAAGGAAATTCAACTGGTTCCAGATAATGGGAAGATAATAAATGTCAAGGAAAATTCAATCTCACTTCATTAGTGAGATGAAGGACGTGGGTGGCACAGTTTGGTTTCACCATCAGGGAAATGACGAGATGTAGTGTAAACACATCATCGCAAACCCAAACACACAGCCGCGTACAATGAGTGCACCAAAGCGCAGCACACTCACAATGTAAGCACCGTGAGAGCAAGTTCTTCTTCTGTTGTGATATTGCCAAAGAACACCATCTTGCAGTGTAGGTACTCGAATATATGTCAAATAAATAATTTGAAAATAAATGATATAGAAAGATACCAGTATAGGAGAAAATACCACTCTGAAACAGCACTTATTCTCCATAACTGCTTTGTACTCTAAGAACATACAGAATATTAATTAAATATAATAAGTCCTGTGAGATGATAAGCCAAGACAGCAAAATGGGTTGAAGAGACTGCCGAACGAAAGAAAAGTTAATTCTATTAGATATGTAATTAATGAACTCAATATGGTTATGAACAGTCATGACTGGCAGCCAAACTTTGGTGGAGAGGCTAGAGATAACGCAGAGAAAAAGACTCTAAAACAAGAGAGGCAATGACAGACATGCAGGAGAGCAAAGACAATCCTTTGAAGGCTTTGAAGCAGAGACTTTAACACACGAAGAGAAAGAACCCTCAGAGACACAATCCAAAAACGTTGCCTGGACATAAAAGAAGAACAGAATTTTCAGGCACAAAGGGCAGATCAGATACTTGGAAAAGCTGATTAAACATGATGGCAGTCAAAGCATAGCTATAGTCCGAGTTATTTAACAACTTGAAAAATGAAGAGAGACTATTCAGGTGTCCAGGAAGAAGCAGGAGGGGTAAAGAGTTAGGCCGGGCTCCGACTTTTTCTCAGCGACACTCAAAGCCTAGGGACTATGAAGCCATGTCTGCCAAGTGCTGAGGGAAACCAAGTGTGACCCAGGAAGGTGTCCTTAGTCAAGTTCTTAGTAAAATATAACAGAGACCGTCAGACATGCTCAAACACGAGAGAAGTCAGGAAGGGAAGCACGCATTAGCCATCAGCCCTTCTTGGAAAACTCTTTAAAGGTAATCCATTTAGCCAAAAGACGAAACAAAATAAGGAACCCAGGAAGAACACTGGGGTCAAAGTCTCATAGTTCATTTAAATATGGGGAGACTAAGGCTGAAGAGTAAAAGGAATTATGGTTGCAGAAAGGAGTGGGAATAGTAGAAACCTCAGTAAAGTGAAAATGATGTGAGAAAAAAAATATTAAGTGGGAAAGAAGAGAAAGAAAAAAAGTGTAGCTGTGCTAATACTTACGTGTTCCAGTGCAGGGACAGTGGATAAATCAAACACGTGTATTTAAAAGACGCATAATATTCCAGCCTCTTAACGGTCTTCATTATCTTTATTTATTTATTTTTTAACCCTGGGCCCAAAAGAATCCTGTAGCAACTAATATTTCTTAAGGTGAAAAATCATAAATCAAAAATTCAGTATTTCTTTCAACATCATTTTTTTTGTATGTTAAATTCAGGTGGAATTAACCCAAAATTCCAGTTTTTGTTTGTTTATTTGTTTTCCTTTTCAAAAAGCAGCTCGTGTAGCTTGAGCCCAGTCACATATAATTTGTTCTGGGTGCCAGGCTTGAATAGCTTGCTCTCTCTCTTTTTTTTTTTCTTAAAGTAGGCTTTGGAGCCCAATGTGGAGCTTGAACTCATGACCCTGAGATAGAGAGTTAGGCCCTTAACCGACTGAGCCACCCAGGCACCCCGCCACTCTTTTTTTAGTAGATCTCTTTGAGCAATACTTCTTACCCACTGTGGGCATAGACAGAGGGCTGGAAAAATGATCACCGAACAATGCTAGCTCACTGCAGGGTGAGATTTTAAGTGATTTATTCTTATTTGGACTTTCTGGTGTGGCTTAAGATTTCTATAATGTGCAGGATTTTAGATTTTTATTTTGTTTTATTTTTAAGATTTATTTATTTGAGAGAGAGAGAGAGAGAGCGAGCAAGAGAGAGAACAGGAGCAGGGGGCAGAGGCAGAAGGAGAGGGAGAAGCAGGCTCCCCGCTGAGCAGGGAGCCCGATACAGGGCTCAATCCCAGAACCCTGGGGTCACGACCTGAGCTGAAGGCAGACACTTAACTGACTGAGCCACCCAGGTGCCCCTGCAGCAGACACTTCTAATGTCGGTGGGGGTGTGCTTGTCCTGAGGCCCGGGGGCAGGACAGCTTGCATTACCTCTTGAACCTGCTACAGATCCCCCTCTTGCTCTGGCCCCTCCACGAGTCCATTCTGATATAAACCCACAAACAAACAAATAGGGGAGAAAGGAATACTCTTTCTTTTAGGAGAAAGCCAACTGAAACGTAGAAGTGATGGAATTAAAAAGTCACCATTTGGCAACCATAATAGTAACAAATGATGCAGCAAGAATCATCAACTCATACCAAAACTAAGACCAGTGGGAGAAAGTTTGAGGAGTAACAGATGATTTACATAGTCTCAAAGTTATCTTCCCATAAGATACTTATCAACGACAAAAGGGGAAATGCTAAGTGCAGTGGAGACGCTGGACACACACCACCTTGACTGAGTGAGGAAAGTTAACATCACCAGGATGCCTGGGTGGCTCAGTCGGTTAAGTGTTTGCCTTCGGCTTGGGTCATGATCCCAGGGTCCTGGGATCGAGTCCTGCATCAGGCTCCCTGCTCAGTGGGGAGACTGCTTCTCACTCTCCCTTTGCTGCTCCCCTTGCTTGTGCGCTCTGTCAAATAAGTAAATAAAATCTTTAAAAAAAGAAACTTAACATCACCAGTTATGGGACATATTAATACGAGGTGCCTCTGCATCAGTTTATGGTATTCCGACCTAAAGTAGTCAACCTGAATTTAATCTTGAGGAAATTTCAGGCAAACCCAAAACAGAGGGACCTTCTGGTGGTGTGGGCTGGATTTAGTCCTCCCCAAAGATATGTTGAAATCCTAGTCCCTCAGAACGTGACCTTATTTGGAAATAGAGTCATTGCAGATGTAAGTAGTTAAGATGAGGAGAAAAAACACAATAAGAAGAAAAACAGGCGCACAGATATGTGAAGGGAGAACATCCATGAACACAGAGGCAGAGCGCGAAGGGCTGCATGTGCAAGCCAGGGAGCACCAAGGACTTCTGCCACCACCAGAAGCTGGGCGTGAGCAAGGAAGGATCCTTCCCCATGAGTTTCAGAGGGCACGAAGCCCTGGTGACACCTTGATTTTGAACTTCTAGACTCCAGAACTGTGGGATAATAGATACTGTTGTTTAAGCAACCTAGTTTGTCATAATTTGTTACAACAGTCTTAGGAAACAAATACATCTGTGCTTGTCAAAGGTCAATGTCATGAAACACAGAAGGAAAGACTGACTTTTCCAGATTCAAGGAAATTAAAGAGATGTGACTACTTAACATAGCCCATGATATGGGATTTTCTGTTGTCCTAAAGGACCTTATTGAAACAACTGATAAAATCTGAGTAAGGTCTTTAGAGTGGACGATAGTGTTATTACCAACGTTAATTTCTTGATTTTGATAGTGGTACTGTAGTTATTTAAGAGAAGTTCCTTCGTTTTAAAGACATATTCATTAATTAATGATAAAGGATGATAAGGATAAAGAAACATCATGCCTGCAACTGACTTTCAAATGGCTTAGAAATTCCATCACAACTGGTCAATCATCAAACTTTACATCAAAAACCAGGGATGTACTGTATGGTGACTGTATGGTGACTAATATAATATAATATAATATAATATAATATAATAATAATATAATAAAAATATTTTTAAAAAAGAAATTCCATCACATTATTTTGGGGGTAGTGACTAACTGATTCTAAACTTTAAGGCGAAAGACCCAGAATAGGCAACACAATACTGAAGACGCAGAACAAAGTGAGAGGATTGACACTACCTGACTTCAAGAGTTACTATCCAGCTACAGAAATCAAGACAGTGTGGTTTGTGAAAAAACAGGTCAGGGGAACACAATAGAGAGCGCAGACACAGGCCCACGCAAAGAGAGTGGACTGATCTTTGGCAAGGAGTGAAGGCAGTACAATGGAGGAACGAATGGTGTTGGAACAAGTGGACATCTGCATTGGAAAGAAATGAATCTAGACACAGACCTCACACTCTTCACAAAAAGTACATCATAGACCTAAAAGTGACATGCAAAACTATAAAATGCCTAGAAGAAAACATAGGAGAAAATCTTGGGTTTGGTGATGAGTTTTTTAGATACAACATTAAGAGTGTGATCAATGAAAGAAAAATTTGATAAGTTGGACTTTATTAAAATAAAAAACCTCTGCCCTGCAAAACCCACTGTTGAGAGAATGAAAGAATAAGTCATACACTGGGAGAAAATACATGTAAATCACATGTATAGTAAAGGACTTTTATCCACAATAGAGAAAGAACTTTTTTTTTTTTTCCAGAGAGAGTGTGAGCTGGGAGAAGGGCAGAGGGAAAGAGAGAGAGAATCTTAAGCAGACTCCATGCTCAGTGCAGAGCCCGACGCAGGGCTCAATCTCATGACCCTGAGATCATGACCTGACCCAAAACCAAGGGTTGGATGCTTAACCCACTGAGCCACCCAGGCGCCCCTAGAAAGAACTCTTAAAACTCTTTGATAAGAAAACAGCCCAATTAAAAGAGGGGCAAAGGATGGGAAGATACCTCCCTGATGAAGATGTACTGGTGGCAAAGAAGTGCACGGAAATGTACTCGACACCATAAGTTATTAGCGTATCACCAATTCAAGCAACAATGATGTACTGCTACATTAGAATGGCTAAAATCCCCCAAGCTGAAAATCCCAAACACTGACAAGGATGTGGAGTAGTAGGAACACTCACTCATTGTTGGTTGGGAATGCAAATGGCACTTGGCATTGCTACTTCCACCTCAGAAGACCGTTTGGCAATTTCCTACAAAGCTAAACATGGTGTCACTGTATGATCCAGCAATCATGCTCATAGATATTTACTTAAATAAGTCAAAAACTTATGTCCAGACAAAATCTGCACACAGATGTCTATAGCAGCTTTATTCATAATTGCCCCAAATGGAAAGCAACCCAAGATGCCCTTCAACAGGTGAATGAATAAACAAATTGGTGTATCATATTTCATCCGTACAATAGGGTATTACTTTAACAATAGAAAGAAATGAGCTATCAAACCACGAGAAGACATACAGGAACTTTAAATTCATATTGCTAAGTGAAAGAAGGCAATCTGAGAAGGCTACATACTGCATGTTTCCAATTATATGGCATTTTGGAAAAAGCAAAACTGTAAAGACAGTAAAAAGATCAGCGATTGCCAGGGGCTCAAATAAGGGGGAAAGGATGAATAGAGGATTTTTAGGGCAGTGGACTATTCCAGTGACACTCTAATGGATACATAACATTGTGCATTTATCAAGACCCATAGAATGTACAACAGAAAGAATGAAGCCTAATGTTAATTATGGACTTTAGTTAATAATGTGTCAGTATTGCTTCTCTAATTGTAACAAACATACTGCACTAATGTGAGAAGTTAATAATAGGGAAAAATTTGTGGGAGAGAGAGTATATGGGAACTCCTTGTACAATCTGCTCAATTTTTCCGTAAACCTAAGCCATTAAAAAAAATAAAGTCTACAGGGTGCCTGGGTGGCTCAATCAGTTAAGCATATGCCTTCGGCTCAGGTCATCATCTCAGGGTCCTGGGATTGAGCCCTGCATTGGGCTCCCTTCTCAGCTGGGTGTCTGCTTCTCCCTCTCCCTCTGCTCCTCTCCCTGCTTATGCTCTCTTGCTCTCTCTCTCTCTAATAAATAAATAAAATCTTAAAAAAATAAAGTCTACCAATTAGAAATTATTACTCAATTTAATGAATTTGAAGTAGTAAATTTTTAAAGTTTTTGTCTCAATGTTTGCTGGTCAAAATTTCTAAAGCAAAGTATACATTTATTTTGTCTTTTTATTTATAAAAGTAAATAATTTTTTTACTTCAAGATTTTATTTAAATTCTAGTTAATGTATATGGTAAAATTGATTTCAGGTGTAGAATTTAGTGATTCATCACTTACATATAACACCCAATGCTCATCACAACAAGTGCCCTCCTTAACACCTATCACCCAGTTAGCTCATCCCCCACCTACCTCCGTCCATCAACCCTCAATTTGTTCTCTATAGTTAAGAGTCTTCATGGTTTGCTTCCCTCTGTCTTTCTTTTCCCCCTTCCCCTATGTTCATCTGTTTTGTTTCTTAAATTCTACATATGAGTGAAGTCATATGGTATTTGTCTTTTTCTGACTGACTTACTTCTCTTAGCATAATATACTCTAGCTCCATCCACATCATTGCAAATGGCAAGATTTCATTCTTTTTGATGGCTGAGTAATATTCCATTATATGTATACACACCCCACATCTTCTTTATCCATTCATCAGTAGATGGACATTTGGGCTCTTTCCATAGTTTGGCTATTGTTGATAATGCTGCTATAAACATCAAGATGCATGTACCCCTTCGAATCTGTATTTTTGTATCTTTTGGGTAAATACTTAGTGGTGCAATTCCTGGATCATGTAGTTCTATTTTTAACTTTTTGAGGAGTAGTTCTATTTTTAACTTTTTGAGGAACCTCCATACTGTTTTCCAGAGTAGCTGCACTAGTTTGCATTCCCACCAACAGTGCAAGAGGGTTCCCCTCTCTCCACATCCTCACCACCACATGTTGTTTCCTGTGTTGTTACTTTTAGCCATTCTGACAGGTGTGATGCGATATCTCATTGTGGTTTTGATTTGTATTCGTCTGATGATGAGTGATGTTGAGCATCTTTTCATGTGTCTGTTAGTCATCTGTATTCCTTTGGGAAAGTATCTGTTCATGACTTCTGCTCATTTAAAAAAAAATATTTTATTTATTTATTTGACAGAGAGAGAGACAGTGAGAGAGGGAACACAAGCAGGGGGAGTGGGAGAAGGAGAAGCAGGCTTCCCGCTGAGCAGAGAGCCTGATGTGGGGCTCGATCCCAGAACCCTGGGATCATGACTTGAGCCAAAGGCAGACGCTTAATGACTGAACCACCCAGGTGCCCCTCATTTCTTAATTGAATTATTTATATTTTGGGTGTTGACTTGATAAATTCTTTATAGATTTTGGATACTAACCCTTTATCTGATATGTTATTTGCAAATATCTTCTCCTATTCTGTAGTTTTTCTTTTAGTTTTGTTGATTGTTTCCTTTGCTATGCAGAGGATTTTTATCTTGATGAAACCCCAATAGTTCATTGCTTTTCTTTCCCTTGCCTCCAGCAACATGTCTAGTAAGAAGTTGCTACAGCCAAGGTCAAAGAGGTGGCTACTTGTGTTCTCTTCTAGGATTTTGACGGTTTCCTGTCTCACATTTAGGTCTTTCATCCATTTTGAGTTTATTTTTGTGTATGGTGTAAGAAAGTGGCCCAGTTTCATTCTTCTGCACATTGCTGTCCATTTTTCCCAACACCGTTTGTTGAAGAGACTGTCTTTTTTTTCATTGGATATTCTTTCCTACTTTTTGAAGATTAGTTGACCGTAGAGTTGTAGGTCCATTTCTGGGTTTTCTATTCTGTTTCACTGATCTATGTGTCTATTTTTGTACCAGTACCATACTGTCTTCATGACTACAGCTTTGTAATATAGCTTAAAATCTGGATTTGTGATGCCTCCAGCTTTTTCTTTCTTTCTTTTTTTTTTTTCTTTTTCAAAGTTGCTTTGGCTATTTGGCATCTTTTGTGGTTCCATGCAAATTTTAGGATTGTTTGTTCTAGCTCGGTGAAAACTGTTGGTGGTATTTTGATAGGGATTGCATTAAATGCATAGATTGCTTCAGGTATTATGGACATTTTCACAATGTTTGTTCTTCTAATTCATGAGTATGGAATGTTCTTCCATTTCTTTCACCCCCTTAGTTAGGTTTATTGCTAGGTATCTTATGGTTTTTGGTGCAATTGTAGATGGGATTGATTCCTTGATTTCTTTTTCTGCTGCTTCATTATTGGTGTATAGAAATGCAACAGATTTCTGCACATTGATTTTATATCCTACAACTTTGCTAAATTTGTGTATCAGTCCTAGTAATTTTTTGGTGGAGTCTTTCGGGTTTTCTACATAGTGTATAATGTCATCTTTGAATAGTGAAAGTTTGACTTCTTCCTTGCTGATTTGGATGCCTTTTATTTCTTTTTGTTGTCTGATTGCTGAGGCTAAGACTTCTTGTAGTATGCTGAATAGTAGTGGTGAGAGTGGGTATTCCTGTCTTGTTCCTGGACATAAAGAACCTGCCATCCTTTCCCCATTGAGGATGAAATTAGCTGTGGGTCTTTCACAGATGACCTTAATGTTGTTGAGGTACGTTTCAACTATACCTACTTTGTTGAGGGTTTTTACCAAGAATGGATGCTGTATTTTGTCAAATGCTTTTTCTGCATCTATTGAGAGGATCATATGGTTCTTATCCTTTCTTTTATTAATGTGGTGTATCACGTTCATTGATTTGCAAATATTGAACCATCCCTGCAGCCCAGGAATGAATCCCACTTGATTATGATGAATAATTCTTTTAATAAACTGTCAGCTTCAATTTGCTAGTATCTTGTTGAGAATTTTTGCATCCATGTCCATCAGAGATATTGGCCTGTAATTCTCCTTTTTAGTGGGGTCTTTGGTTTTGAAATAAAGATAATGCTGGCTTCACAGAATGAATTTGTAAATTTTCCTTTCATTTCTATTTTTTGGGAACAGTTTGAGAAAAAAGTATATTGCATACAGGCCTACCTCAAGAAGCAAGAAAAGTCTCAAATACACAACCTTACTTTACACCTAAAGGAGCTAGAAAAGGAACAGCAAATAAAGCCTAAAGCCAGCAGAAGAAGGGAAATAATAAAGAATAAAGGGCAGAAATAAATAATACAGAAACAAAGATGATAGATGGTTCTCCATTCCCTCACTTTCAATCTGCAGGTGTCTTTAAGTCTAAAATGAGTCTCTTGTAAGCAGCATATAGATGGGCCTTGTTTGTTTTTCTTATGCATTTTGATACCTGGTCTTTTGATTGGAGCATTTAGTCCATTTACATTCAGAGTGATTATTGATAGATATGAATTTAGTTCCATTGTGTTATTACCTGTAACGTTGTTTTTCTGGTGATGTTCTCTGTTCCTTTCCAGTCTTTGTTGCTTTTGGTCTTTTTTCCCCCACTTAAAGTGTCCCCTTTAATTTTTCTTGCAGGTCTGGTTTAGTGGTCAAGAACTCCTTTAGCTTTTGTTTGTCTGAGGAACTCTTTATCTCTCCTTCTATTCTGAATGACAGCCTTGATTGATAAAGTATTCTTGGCTGCATATTTTTACCATTCAGCATGTTGACTATATCATGCCACCCTCTTCTGGCAAGTTTCTGTGGACAGATCTGCTGTGAATCTGATCTGTCTTCACTTGTAGGTTGAGGACATTTTTTCCCTTGCTGTTTTCAGGATTCCTTCCTTGTCTGTGTATTTTGTGAATTTGACCATGTTATGTCTTGTTGATGGTGAGCTTTTGTTGAATTTAATGGGAGTTCTCTGTGCCTCTTGGATTTTGGTGTCTGTTTTCTTCCCCAGATTAGGGAAGTTTTCAGCTATAATTTGCTCAAATAAATCTTCTGCCACTTTTTCTCTCTCTTCTGTTCTGAGACTTCTATGATTAGAATGTTATTACAGTTTATGTAGTCACTGAGTTCCCTAAGTCTACGTTTGTGATCCAATACCTTTCTTTCCCTCTTCTTTTCAGTTCATCATTTTTGATAATTTTATCTTCTATATCACTGATTTGTTTCTCTGATTCATCCATCCTCGTTGTCATGGCATTCATTCGGGTTTGCATCTCAAGTATAGCATTTTTATTTTTTGGCCTAACTAGTTTTTGGTTCTTTTATCTCTGCAGTAAGGGATTCTTTAGTGTCTTCTATGCTTTTTTAAAGCCCAGCTAATATCCTTATAGTTGTTGTTTTAAATTCTGATTCAGACATCTTACTTATATCTATATTGATGAAATCCCTGACTGTTACTCCTTCCTGTTCTTTGTTTTGGGGTGAATTCCTCCATATCATCATTTTGTCTAGGTCACTTTTTTGTTTTGCTTTTTTTGTTTTTGTGATTGTTAGGAAAGCCTGTTATATTCCTGCTCCTTAAAGTAATGGCTATATTAAGAAGAGGTTCCCCCCCTCCCAAAAAAGAATCTAGATCCTGTTTCCCCTAGAGCTGAAGCTTTGTACCACTCTATGATCAGAAGACTTGGTGTAAATAAGGGGTTTGTGCTGGTCTTCTGGGGGAAGGGCCTGCTGCGTTGATTCTCAGGGGGACTTGTCCTAGTGGAAATGTGCCTGCAGGGTGCCGAGGGGTGGGGCTCAGTGTAAGCAGCTCTGGTCTCCACTGGGGGTTGCTGTGTGGCTCACTGAAGTCTGTCAGTGTTAATGGGCTGAGGGTGGGGGGGAATGGCATTGCTCTGCTCTTCCACCCCGGAGCAGGAAGTTCCTACTGCCACTCTTCAGGAAGCCTTCACAGAAGAGTAAACGGTCACCCCTCTCGTGTCCCCAGCTTCTGTCAGATACCTGCCTTCATCCCATCTGTCTGAGCCATCTATTTGCTGGGTGGCACAGTACTCCCGTGTTTTATCTCAGGCACACAGCTTGGTTTCAGAACTCCAAATTTTAGGAACCTGGCCTGGTGTGGACCCATTCTGATCCTCTGGGGAAGGATCTCGCCTCACTTTTGCTGTTTGCCACTCTGTCCCAGAAAAGCAGTCACACTACTGTGCAGCATTTCAGAGTTTATGATAAAGCACAGCATAAAGCTGGCACTAAGGTTTGTTACCCTTAGCTGGTGTCTCTGTTCCTACACTTGAGAACTGGACAGCATGTTGGTGCTACCAGTTCTTTTGTCCCCTGTGAGGCCATGCCACTCCAAGAAGGGGAACTGTCTCTCCTCATACAACCCAGGGGTCCTCAGAGCACACTGTCTGCTCCTGGACCTCCACTCTCCTTCCCCATAGGAGCACTGCTATGCCCACCAGGCATCACCCTGGCGATGGTGCAGACTTTTAAAACTTTAGACTTTGGGTTCTGCTCTTGTAAAAAACTTGTGATTATCAGCTGCTCTAGTTTTGCTAGACAATGGTTTTGGAGAGGTGTTTCTCTTGTGTAATCCCCTGTGCACCACTTTCTCTCTGTTTCTCTCTCTTTCCTCTCTCTGAGATCAAGGCTCCCTCCCCTCCACAGCACCTGTGATTCTTTTCTCCCTGGAATCACGTTCTGCACTTTTTACCTTCCATGATGTGGCTTCTTTTCTCTCTCTAGTTCTGCAGTTTGTTCTCTCAGCATTCAGATCAATTTCTTGGGTGTTTGGAATGATTTGATAATTATCTAGCTGTGTTTGGCGGATGAGGCAATCCAAGGGTCCCCCTACTGCTCCGCCATCTTAACTTCTTCCCCAAGTATACACGACATTTAAATGCTTTAACTTTAAGGTAATTTTTTTTTGGGTAATTTTGTAGCATTTGTACTTCTGAAGTTAACAAAGTTTAAATCTGATAAAAATGTATCTAGGATGTTAATATTTGTGAAATCCGATGAAGGGTATATGGTAATTCCTTAACTATTCTTTCAACTCTTCTATATCTGAAATTATGTCAAAATAAAAAGAAAAGAAAAAGAAAAAAGAAAAGAGAAAAATACCCCAAACCCAAAACCTTGTAGTCTTCTGAGTTACTGAGTTAATAGTTCACAGCCTGAATTGATTTGTGTTGCTTCTGAAAATCAAGCTTTGTGCCTCTTTCCTCATGGTGGCTGATATAAATTACAACATATACTACTCACTTTAGAAGGTCTATCCCCAAAACCCCAGATCATTGGACCCCTAGAGGCTTTACCTGTGTGGCAGTCTTCTGAATGTTCTCAGGGCTTATTTCCCATCCTCTGGCATGCAGGTGCCTTACTGAGGCACCTACTTGCTAGCTAGCTCCTTCAGGCCCACAGGTCCAATTAGCATTATGAAAATATGAAATGGATCAGCTTGGTTCTATGGGTCCTTCTAGACTATATAATGACCTTGTATAGGACAGCTGACATAGCCTAGGCAGTCCAGTAAAGGTATACTGTTGTCCCTGCCAGGAGGGGCAGAAGAGGACGGGGAGAAAAGCATTGGCTAGGTCAGTAGTGGCACAGCAGGGGCCAGAGCTGCATAGATTTGCTCCAGTAAAAATATGACCTCTGAAATCTTGCTGTGATTCACCCCACCATTTGATTACTTTGTGATAATCTGCAAGTATTCTCCATGACCCAGCTGACTTATGCACTCACCAAATAGGTGAGCTAATTGTGGATATGGTAGCAAACAGCACCCTGCATCATCAGGTCTTTTGTGGTGGCACTAAGCTCTCATGGGGGCAGAGAAAAACATTTATAGGAGGTTTGCACACTGTAGAAGCTTGATAAATGGTAGCCGTCAAATCATTATCATCATCATCATAATCACCGTCATCACCACCATCATCTTTGTTGTTGTTGTTGTTGTTATTGTTTCAGCCAGACCAGGGCCAAAATTTACATTACCATTTTCCTTTGTAAAGTACCAAATTTCTTTGATCACCGATCCTAAAAGCACATTGTTTCATGCTTGAACATCTCTGAAATTAGGATATGAAAACAGTTGATGGTGTGTTATTGCTGTCCAGTGGGATTAAAATTGGGTTTGTTCACAGAGGATTTCTGTTTGCTTCTGCCAGTTTCTTGGAAGCAGAGACAGTTTACCTGGAGCCAATGAAACTAAAGCTTCAGGGTCCCTCCTTTGTGCGTCTCTTCCAAAGCCCAGCAAGGGGCTGTAGTCACAACTTCATATGATCATATGTTTTTTGTAAAATTTGCAAGAATAGTTATTTTGTATTCATTTTTTTAAAAGATGGCCCCAAATTATATAAGCTTTGGGCTCTGCCTCTGCCTGGGAATTCAGTAATATGAGACCACTTTAGGCGAAATTCTCTGAGGTTTTTGAACTGTACAAGTAGTCCCACAGCCTGCATGAGAACCAACTTGGGGTTCAAATGATTAGGGAAGAATTTTCCCTCTCTCCCCCCAGTGGCAAAGTTGAAACATGCAACTTCCTTTACCCCACTCTACATGTTCCTTTCCTGCTATTTCTTTTCCATAAATTTCTCATTTACTCCTCTCCTAAGGCCTATAGTGTCTCAGCTGAATCTGAGGTCTCCTAGTAGATTTCCATTTGAAGTGGTTTTATTTCCTAGTGTTACATCCAGTGATGGTACATCTTATACTCAGTGATGCCTTAAGTTTCATGAACATAGTATACAATGGGACCCTCAGGCTGGGACCAAATGAGACCAGTAGACTAGCCTGTGGAGCTGGATCACACTACCCCCTGGATGTCCCTCTTATAATCTGGGGAGATTAGCCCAAAAACCTAGGAGATATTTAGGAACTTTGAAACAGATACCTGGTCATACATCCAACTGGCATGGGGCTGAGGACAGAATATGAATTCAGTCCAAATATGGGATTCATGTATGTCTGAGGAACTGAAATGTTTGGGGGTGAGTCTTGATGAAGCTGGATTAAGGGAGAATCTATGGAACCTTGGAGAGAAAATCACTACAAGGGAGAGAAGAGACTGGCAGAACAATTCAGTTGAGCAAGAGGGGGATAGAGGTAAGATCGTGGTGGCCAATTTTGACTCAGCTCACCCCTTCCAGGGCTTGTGTTTTAGGGGGTCAAGGAAAGGAGTGGGATGTGGCATGAGACAAAAGCTTTAGTCACAGAAGGCTTAAGTGCTCTGTGAGGGGAGCTCCTTCCAAAATTACTGGTTGTGAGAAGCAGTTCTGTGGAGTGGAAGGATTATTTGAGCCATGTGGGATGCCTGTGAAACTGCTGGAATGGTGGCCACTCTATTTACACCTGCCTAGGATACTCTGGGATACCCACCAGCTAAGCATTTCACATATATCTGAGGAGGTGGAAGCAGGACTTCCTACAAATAAGCTTGCAAACATCTCAGTAGTTTTCACAAACTATACATCTCGCCCACCTCTACTCAACCTTTATCTGCTCTGTCCAAGCAGTAGCCACCAGCCACATGCAGCTATTGAGCTCTTGAAATGTGGCTAGTGTGACTGAAGTAATGAATTTTAAATGTTAAATAATTTTAATTATTTAAAAAAATTAAAAATAAAAGCAGTAAAAAATATTTGTCCTCTAAAACAAGAAACATTTAAAAAGGGTTTTTTTTTTATATTTATAAATTTAGAGTTGATTTTCAGATATATCCAATACTTTCTTAAACATGATGCTAATAACATGGAGTGGACACAAGAGTTAGTGAATTTACCTAACTTGGACAAGTGTGGTTTTGAAACCAATATGCTTTTGCCTCAAAGCCAATAAACTCTTCTAAAAAAGATGAACCAGTTTTGTTAATATAGATCAAAGGAAAAAATATAAACATCAAAGGAGAACAATATTTTGGTCCTCAATTCGGTTATTGAAAAAATTTTAAGTATGTTTGGAATAACTTGGGTTTGTGAATCTACTTTTTCAACTATAATTTTTTTTAAAGATTTTATTTATTTATTTGTCAGAGAGAGAGAGCGAGAGCGAGGGCATGAGCACAAGCAGGGGGAGCAGCAGGCAGAGGGAGAAGCAGACTCCCTGCTGAGCAAGGAGCCTGATGTGGGTTTGGATCCCAGGACCCTGGGATCATGACCTGAGCTGAAGGCAGATGCTTAACTGATGAGCTACCCAGGCATCCCTCAACTATAAATTTTAAAATCTAAATATGGATCAAGTAATCTGAAGAAAATTTAGTATCCAAATTGAGATGGAGTATAAGGGTAAACTATAAGCCTGATTAGAAGACCTAGTACCAAAAAAAAAAAATCTAAAATATCTTTATAATAATTTTAAAATGTCAATTATATGCTGAAATGATAGGACTTGGAGTATATTGAGGTTAGTAAAATGTATTGTTAAAATTAGTTTCACCTGTTTCTCCTTGACCCTTTAAAAAATGTGGCTATTAGAAAATTTAAAATTACATACATGGCTTGGATTCTATTTCTATTGGACAGAGCTGATCTGGATTATTTAAAGGCAGGTCTACATTTTGCACTTCTCCATATCCTTGGCACCTACCATGATGTTGATGTGGAACAGGGGCTGTATAACTGTTTTTTGAGGAAGAGGATTTAATCCTGGAGAGGAGAGAGTTTTCCACTACTGAGCACGAACTGCCAAGATTAAATTCCCCAAACAATATGCAAAACCACAATTTCACTTCCCCAGACAGTTATTACCCTACCTGTTTCTCTTGCCTATTTTCTCTTGGTCTGTAGTAACTAAATGATGAGGTGCTTAATCTACCACTGGTCTATTGATTCCTGCCCTTTTGTTTCCCTCTCAAAGTACCCATAGCAATACTGACATAAAGGGAATTGGTGACATCTTGTCTTGTTTGCCAAGCCGGCTTTTTTTTTTTTTAAGATTTATTTATATGAGAGAGAGAGAAAGAGAGAGAGCAAGCAGTGGGGAGTGGCAGAGGGAGAGAAAGAGGGAGAGAGAATCCCAAATGGCTCTGTGCTGAGCACAGAGCCAGAGGTGGGGCTTGATCTCATGACCCTGAGAATACGATCTGAGCTAAAATCAACAGGCAGGGGCACCTGGGTGGCTCAGTCATTGAGCATCTGCCTTCGGCTCAGGTCATGATCCCAGGGTGCTGGGATCGAGCCCTGCATTGGGCTCCCTGCTCTGCAGGAAGCCTGCTTCTCTCTCTCACACTCCCCTTGCTTGTGTTCCCTCTCTCGCTGTATCTCTCTGTCAAATAAATAAATAAATAAAATCTTAAAAAAAAAATAATAAGATAAAATCAACAGGCAGACACTTAACCAAATGTACCACCTAGGCACCCCTGCCAAGTAGGCTTTTTAATTAAAAATTGTGAACCTCATTTAGGTAGGTCATCAATAAGAACTTTAGCTGTAGAAACAAAATGAAACAACAATAAAAAAGCCAAAATACCTATTGTTTGTCCAGAGAAATTCAGGAGTTTGTGGCTTATCCACTTTGCAAAGCCCATTCTCCTAAAATGCAACATATCTTTTGTCTTCAATCCCAAAGTTACACTGAAAGCTTGACTGCTTATTGTGTGGATTGTCTTTCACTTTTCAGGAGGAGAAGGAGAAAACAGACTATATTCTCTTGGGCATGACAGGCAAAGTTGGGTTTTCTGTTGATTCTGCAGCATGCACATCTATGCTGGGATCTACTCCAGTTCCTGCTCAATCTATTGTTCAAAATAACTGGTCTATATGATCCAATTAAGCCAGTCACTTCAGCTGAGAAAGTAGTATGCTTTCTTCACTCAACTAGCAGATTAATTTCTTGAATGGATTGGACCTGCTGTGCTGTTGTGTCAGGAGACTAGGTTTTCAATCAAGACTGGGCAAGAACATGGCCTGGGTCACCCTTCCCTTTCTTGTGATATCCGAGCTAGAAATTCTGGACAAATCTTCATGAATCACTTGAGGTCAGAAAGCTGTGCTGAATGTGAGTATGAAGTGTTTCTCACTGATTATGATTAGGGTTGTCTGATAATTTTTAAAAAGATTTTATTTATTTGTTTATTTAAGGGAGAGGAAGAGAGAGAGATAGAGATAGAGAGAATATGAGCAGGAAGAGAGGAGTGGAGGGAGAGGGAGAGAGAGAATCTCTCAAGCTGACTCCATGCTGAGCATGGAGCCCAATGCAGGGCTTGATCACATCACCCTGAGATCATGACCTGAGCCGAACCAAGAGCCAGACGCTTAACTGACTGAGCCACCTAGGTGTCCCACCTGATAATTTTTTAGTAGAAGTACGTCTGATGTAATATGTGGGACACATTTCTACTAAAAAATTATTCATCACTTATCTGAAATTCAAATTTACGTGGACATCTTGTATTTTATTTAAGTCCAGCAACCCTAGATAAGATGCCAGAATTGCCCCAAAGAGGCACCATCCTCTTTTGCCATTTATCAAAACAAAAAAGATGATGTAAGAGTTTATGAAAGAATATCTGTGGTACAATACCATCAAAACAATAGCATAGCTAGGAATAAATTTAACCAAGGAAGTGAAAGATCTCTACACTGAAAACGTTGATAAAAGAATCAAAGAAGACACAAATACATCAAAAGGTATCCCATGCTCATGGATTAGAAGAATTCATATTGTTAAAATGTGTATACTACACAAGGCCATCCATAGATTCAGTGCAATCCTTATCATGATTCCAATGATATTTTTTACAGAAGCAGAGAAAACAATCCTAAAATTTATATGGAACAAGAAAAGACTGCATAGCCAAAGCAATTCTGAGAAAGAACAAGCAGGAGGCATCACACTTCCTAATTTGAGGTTATATTATAAAACTAAAGCAATAAAAACAGTATGGTATTGGCATAAAACAGACACATAGACCAATGGAACAGAATTTAGAGCCCAGAAGTGAACCCACACATATATAATTGATTAATATTTGACAAGAGAGCCAAGAATACTCAATGGGGAAGACATAATCTCTCCAATAAATGGTGCTGGGAAAATTGGATATTCGTGAAAGAATGAAACTAGACCCATTTCTTAAATCCGCTTACAAAAATTAACCTGAAATGGACTAAAGACTTAAATGTAAGACTGAAAACTATAAAACTCCTAGAAGAAAACATAGGGAAAAACTCCTTGACATGGGTCTTGGCAAAGACTTTTGGATCGGACACTGGAAGCTTAAGGAAAAAAATTAAAAAATAAGTAAGTGGGACTCCATCAAACTAAAAAACTTCTGCATAGCAAAGGAAATCATCAGCAAAAGGAAAGACAACTTACTGAATGGGAAAAAAATATTTGCAAACCATGTATCTGGTAAGAGGTTAATATTCAAATTACATAAAGAACTCACACAACTCAATAGCAAAAAACAAATAGTTCAACTAAAATTGGGCAAAAGTGGGGCTCCCAGCCTTTCAAGGCTGTCATTTCCTAATGCCCCTGGACCCTACCAAGGACCACAGACAGGACATAGGGTGCTGTACTCTGGCATGGGAACAGGGGAGGCTGTGGCAACATCAGCCTTGGGGTGCCAGGCCCCTGCCCTACAGATACTCAGCACACAGAGACTCATTTCCAGCGACCCAGCACCATATCCCACTAGCACTTCAAGACGATGTCTCAAGAAGAACAGGAATTTGGTTTAACAAAGTCAAAATGTCAACTGGCCAGACAAGGGCATATCCAAGGAGAGATCATATCTGCTTTCTAATCTACTTGAAGACTTGTCCTGAAGGGGGACCGTATCCACCCCGGCACTGCCACCTCAGTCCTTCTGGGAACAGAGCACCCTTTCTACGGAAGGACCTCACTTTGGAGATAAGACTACTCAGTGAAAGTCCCTGCTCACAAACTGCAAAACGTTAGATCTGTAAGCGTAATAGGCCAGCTGTAGTCATCATGCCCCAGCAGCTCCGATGGTGAGGTGTATGTGTTAGTGCTTCATTACTTAGAATGTCAAACAGGTGACTTTGCTCTCCTGAGGAGTAATATCAAATCTCCATTAGCGCTTGACTTACCCTTGCCTTTTTTTTTTTTAAGTTTTATTTATTTAAGTCATCTCTACACCCACTGTGGGGCTTGAACTCATGACCCCGAGATTAAGAGTCACGAGCTCTTCCAACTGAGCCAGCCAAGCACCCCATTCTTGCCTTTTTATGAGAAAATGCTCCTATTATGGCTGCTGCTGGCTCCTTACACTGGCATCACACGTTTCCTCAAAGGGCCCCTGCAAATTCATTTGTAATAATTGGTAAACGTGAATCTTATGCTAACAGATTGGGATCACATAGTTCTGTGCAGATAGAGTTCTACAAATTAGTTTCCCTTATAGCAATGTTAAAATCATTCATTTCTTTATCTTTAATAGCCAGAGTCCTATGTTGATTTCTGCATTTAAAAAAAAAGTGTTTTTTTGTAGAGAGAGAGCACGTGTGTGCACGTGTACGTTAGTGGGGGGAGGGGCAGAGGGAGAGGGAGAGACTCTTAAGCAGGCTCCACGCCCAGTGTGGAGCCTGACTCAGGGCTCCATCTCATGACTCTGAGATCATGACCTGAGCTGAAATCAAGAGTCAGAATCCTAACCAACTGAGCCGCCCAGGCACCCCGTTTCTGCAACTTAAAAAAATATATATATTCAACCTTGGAAGCAGTGTAAATATCTGCTAATAGCTAAATTAGCAAATTACAATTTAAAAAAATGGGCAAATGGCGTGAATAGACATTTTCCCAAAGAAAATAGATGAGTGGCCAACAGGTTCATGAAATGATACTCAACATCATTAATTGTTAAGGAAATGTAAATCAAAACCACAATAAGATATCACCTCACCCCTGCTAGAGCGGCTAGCACCAAAAAGACGAAATGAATGCTGGCGAGGATGTGGAGGAAAGGGAACCCTTGTGCGCTGCTGGTGGGAATGCAAACTGGTGCAGCCACTGTGAAAAAATGATGTGGAGGGTCCTCAAAAAATTAAAAATAGAAATACCATATGATCCAGCAATCCCACTTCTGGGACAATATTCAAAGGAAATGAAAACACTAGGTCAAGGAGGTCTCTGCACCCCATATCCATACAAGCATTATTTACAATAATAGCCAAGACATGGAAGCAGCCCAAGTGTCCTTGGACAGATGAATGGATAAAGAAGTTGTGGTTCATATATAGATACACACACACATATACCCAGAGGAATATTATTTAGCCATAAAAAGCAGGAAATTCTGTCATTTGCAACAACACGGGGACCTTGAGTGCATTGTGCTAGTGAAATAAAGCACACAAAGACAAATAATGTATGGCCTCACTTGTTTGTACAATCCTAAAAAACAAACAAACAATCTCCCAGAAAAAAAGATCAGATCTATGGTTAGCAGAGGTGGGAGGGGGTGGGTTGGAGGAAGGTGGTCAAAAGTTATAAACTTCCGGTTGGAGATAAGTACCAGGGTCTCCCATACAGCGTAATGACTCACTAGAGCTAACACTGCTGTAAGGTAAGTACAAAAGTTAAGAGAGTAAACCCCAAGAGTTCCCAGCACAAGGAAACAATATATTTTTCTTTTTCTTTTTCTATGTCTAAAGGAGATGATGGATGGCTAACTTACAGTGGTAATCATTACACGATACGTATGTATGTCAAATCAGTATGCTATCCACCTTAAGCTTGCACAGTGCTGAATATCAATCACAGCTCAATAAATCTGGGGGGGGGGGAAGAATATCTATGGGGTATTTGGAGATCATCAGAGACCAGCATGGGGCTTGATGATTCTTGAAAACCCACAGAGATTAGATCTGGAGGTCTATTTTCATGCCTTTTATAATACACTGAATTCTTTGAAGGGGTCCTGCAAACTGTAATGTGCTTCTCTCCCTGTTTTGTTTCTCCCTTTATGTGCACACGCAGACTCCCCAGGGAGACAGTAAACCCACCCGGCAGAAACTGCCTTCTGTTTCCTGGTGTTCTCAAAGTCCAGCAAAATGTCTGGGCGCCAGGAGGTGCTCAGAAGTGTTGTAGATGACAATGAAGGTGAGTTTGTTCTTGCTCTGAAAGCCAAAGAACGTTCTACCAACCTCTCTGGGTGTTTACACTGAGCTCCAGAGCTCAGTGGGGTGAGGCCAGAGGCCGGTGGCGTTACCTGGTCTGGAAATAGCTCGCGTCTGTGCTTTTGGAGGAGTCCCTTGGAAGCCCTTCTCTGGTCTGCTCCAGAACAAATGGTCTGTCCTTGACACCAACACAAGCGGCAGCCTCCCCTGCCACCTGTCAGCGAGCTGCTGCCAGGGTGTAATTTTACCGGATGTGGTGAGAGGAAGCCCGAGCTCAGTAAGGCCCTGGCGGAATCAGAGGGCCAGCAGCGCCTTTTCTTACCTGTTAATGAAGCCTCATTAGAAGCAGCGAGAAACCATGCTGCGAACTGGAAGCACTGGTCTGCCTTGGCTCTCCCTGCCAAAGGATGATTAACTTAATGATTTATGGCAGCTGCTCTTCGAGATTAGGGAGTGGAGGAGACGGAGTGTGTGCGGCCCGGCGCAGCATGCTGGCTGGTGGAAACGCAGGAGGGTGTGCAAATCCGTTCTCTCCGTCCAATAGCTGAAACAGCTTCCAGGTTCTGGAAAACGCACGGCCATTCAGACCCAGAAGTACCTCCTTGTGATGGCTGACCTTTTGGGGCCCTCCAGCTGAGTGTAGCTTAGGGATTTAGGTCTTGGCTGGGGGGCAGAAAATTAATTGTAACAAGTAAGAAAGAACAGAAAGAGACCTCCGTTGGCCACTCATCTATTTTCTTTGGGAAAATGTCTATTCAGACCTCAGTGCCTCCAACACAGCTCGCCCATGCACGCTGTCTTCCAGGGAGGCCCTCGCACCCACTGCTTCCACTGCGGGCACCCCTGGCGCGTACAGCTGTGCAGGGATTGGTGCTTTGCCGAGATGTAGCATTAGCTGGTGCCTTGACTATTTCTGTGCCTCGAACAACAAACAGAATTATGTAAAGGTGTCCTGCAAGCTGTAAATAGCTGTCCTGCCCACATGACTTATTAATACAATTCCTTTGATCCTAGAAGCCAAAAAGGAAAGCCAGTTGGCACAGTGTCAACCCAGAGACCCCACTTCTTGCCTTGCTTCTCTTCTAAGCGTTCTTAAGGGTAAAGAAGGTTTCTCTTGTTTATGTTGGCTTTCGCTATTTGGAACCCCAGGGGTGGGGGGAGGGTGTCTTTGAATGTGCCCATATTGGACACATCCCCCTGTCTGGATTGGCCACTTAGGACAGACTCAGTGGATATTTTGGTCTGTAATTCTGTGTGGCAGGTGGACTAACAGAAGCTTGGGGGAAGAATTAAGAAATTAAGGCTGGGCTGTATGTGGTTTGGTTTTGGAGGCACTTTGAGCCTGTGGTAGGACACAGGTGGTGGTTTCAGTTTTAATCAGAAGGCAGGGGAGTCTTGCCTGGGTAGGTGGCAGATTCACAAACTATATTTGGCTGGGCTAGGCCCTGAGAAGGCTGGGGGAAGGATCCTGGAAAAAAATTCTGAGGCTGCCTGTGGAGTAGGCAACCAAACCTAATTAATACCCCCCCCCCACGAGTCTGAAATCGAAGTACCCTTTAAACTGATTGGGAGACGCTCTGCCATCGCAGGGACGTGTGTCTGCACGTGTGTGCCTGTGCAGAGTACATCAAAGAGATCTGACTGCTCTGTGACACTTGTGATCATGATACATTCCACAAAGCACCACGCCGATCCGCTCTCTAGCAAGAGTGTTGTTTTGCCCCCAAATTGTGGCAATCTTACATGCCATGAGCACAGGTCTGGCCTAAGCTGCACATTTATGTCCATAAACCCCAGAGCAGCTGACCCTCGGATGACGAGGCAGATGGCGTCATGCTCAAGGACCCCTGCAGAAGCCATTAAGAACGGCTCCAGGAGTGAAGACCAGGCAGGTAAAGTGATACCCATCTTCACCCAACAGGGGGTCGAACAAGGTGGGCACACTGGAAGCCACACACAAAGCATTTATTTGGAGAGGGACAAGGGAGGTCGATCAGGCTACAGACTATTGAAATTAAGGCAGAAGGACCCTCTCCACTTCCAGGGTGCTTTTCAGATTAGGCTGAATCAACCAGGGAATCCAGCAAGAAATGCAGCTCAGGAGGGTAGGGTGGTGGTGGGGGTCTAGGTGATGTGGGGGGAAACTCCTCTAGGAACTTCATTGCTCACTTGGTGAGGGAGGCAGCATTTTCTTCATGAAGAGAGGAAGTTTCTTCATTAGCTGAAACAAAAAACACAAGTGAGAGAAGTCACAGACGGTGAAAATTAGTAAAGATATCACAGTGGGAGTATAGGAAAGGCAGGTGTCTCAAAAGTATTTGGCCTTTGAAACAAAGTAATTTGGGTTTCAAACCCCTGCTCCATGTTATTAGATTTATTAGGTGTGTGATCTTGGGCAAATGACTTAAGCTCTCTGAGGCTTTGTCTCCTGTCTATAAAATGGGGAGAATGATGTTATCCTGGCAGAGTTTTGGGGAGAAATGAAGATAAAGAGCTTAAGACTAGGTTGGCACCTACTGTGCACTCACTAATGGAGTTCTTATGTTCTTGAAGTAAATTCAGCCTAACTCATTACTTTTTGTATATGTTTAAAACAATTTTATGTATTTATTCAGACGTTCATGGGCATGTGAAAAAATGAGCTTTGTTAGGAACATCTAGCTTTTATAATCAACAGAAATCAATCCAATAAAAAGACAGTTGGAAAGGAGCTGGATGACATATTTTCTATTGGGAAAGTGGGAGGATTAGGTTGCTTCTATACAGGTCTCTTGCCTTCAGAAGAAAAATGTTACACAGCACATTGGAGAAGCCAGGAGACCTGGGCTCCAGTCCCAGCTCTGCCTCCACCTCCCTGTGTAATCATGAACACATCCTTTTCTGCTCTGGGCTTTTGTATTCTCTCTGAAATTGAGGGGTTGCATTATATAATCACTAAGTTGTCTCTCAGAGCTGATATTCTATTCATTATTCAATGTATGTCTAGGAAGGAACTTTGGAGGGAAATATGAAGGTACAGAATTATGATAGAATAAAGGCTTGGATTTCCTTAATGAGCTGGAAAGGAGGCAGAGTCCCAAGACTTACACATATGCTCCTGGAATCCTTACCCATTAAAAAAAGACTGCATATATACACATGCCTATGTGCATGTGTATACACATACATATACAGATGTATATATATGCCATTCCTACCCCTGGCCTCTCTCCAGTATGGAGGCTGAAAAAGCCAAGTAATTGCTTTCCCAGAATTCCTTGCAGGTAGGTATGCTCATGTGAGCAGGTTATGGTCAATGAGACGTAAGGGAAAATCCACTGGAGGCCTTCTCAATGTGTTTTTCCTTCACCGATAAAAGAAGAGAGCTGCCCCCCTCTCCCCTCTCCTTTTTCTTACCATGAATGAGGATATGATGTCTGGAGCTGTGGTAGGCATTTGGCAATGATGGGTAATGAAATGAAGACAAAAAGCCCATGTATCAGGGATGGTATATCAGAAAGATGAAAGAGCTTGGCACCTTAATGAAATCATTGAGAGGCCTAGACCACCTTATTTCTGGAACTCTTAAATAAACACGGTTTGTGCCCTTGCCCCTCAAAGTGTGGTTTGTGGGCCAGCAGTTACAGGCATCACCTGGGAGTTTTGTTTGACATGAAGAATTTCTGGCCTCACCCCAGACCTAGTGAAGCAGAGTCTGCATTAAAAAAAAAAAAAAAAAAAAAAGTCCCCAGGTTGTTCTCTGTATTTAAGAATCTGTTTTTTGCTCTTTTTTTCTTTGCTCATTTGTTCTTAAAGTCTACCTATAAGTCACAAAACAGACTCTTAAATACGGAGACCAAACTGATGGTAACCAGAGGGAAGGTGGGGGGGGGACCAGTGAAGGGGATAAGAGTACACTTATCTTGAGCACTGAATCATGTCTAGAGATGTTGAATCATTACATTGTATACTTGAAACTAATGTGACACTGTAAGCTCATTATAGTTCAATAAAAAACTAATAAAAGATGCTCAGGTTTTGGTGTTCTGAGTGCACATTAAAGTTTCAGGAGCGTTGGTTTGTAGCCCCATTAATTACTCGCAGCTGGAAGTACTCCTAGCCGACAGCATGTATGTCCCTGGTATGTCCGAACACATAGAATTATGTCCACGTGTATGTGTATATCTGTAGATACGAATATATGAATAGAAAAATCCTGCAAGGAAGACATGAACAGACAGTTCTCCAAAGAAGGCATACAAATGGCCAACAGACACATGAAAAAATGCTCAACATCACTAGCCATCAGGGAAATACAAATCAAAACCACAAGGAGATACCACCTCACACCTGTCAGAATGGCTAAAATTAACAAGCCAGGAAACGACAGGTGTTGGCGATGATGCAGAGAAAGGGGAACCCTCCTATGCTGTTGGTGGGAATGCAAACTGGTGCAGCCACTCTGGAAAACAGTGTGGAGGTTCCTCAAAAAGTTGAAAATAGAGCTACCATTTGACCCAGCAATTGCACTACTGGGTATTTACCCCAGAGATACAGATGTAATGATCTGAAGGGGCACCTGCACCCCAATGTTTATAGCAACAATGTCCACAATAGCCAAAGTATAGAAACAGCCCAGATGTCCATCGATGGGTAAATGGATAAAGAAGATGTGGTATATATATATACAATGGAATATTACTGAGCCATCAAAAAATGAAATCTTGCCATTTGCAATGACATGGATGGAACCAGAGGGTATTATGCTAAGCTAAAAAAGTCAGCCAGAGAAAGACAATTATCATATGATCTCACTGATATGTGGAATTTAAGAAACAAAACAGAGGATCATAGGGGAAGAGAGGAAAAAACAAAACAAGATGAAACCAGAAAGGTGACAAACCGTAAGAGACTCTTAATCATAGGAAACAAACTGAGGGTTGCTGGAGGGGAGGGGCTTTGGGGGATGGGTAACCGGGTGATGGACATTAAGGAGGGCACGTGATGTAATGAGCACCGAGTGTTATGTAAGACTGATGAATCACTGACCTCTGCCTCTGAAACCAATAATACATTATATGTTAATTAATTGAATTTAAATTAAAAAAATAAATTTGAAAAAAAAATCCTGCAAGGACACAGGCCGTGGGAGTGTGTGTGTGTGTGTGTGTGTGTGTGCACGCGCGCGCGTGGCGCGTGCTGGGGAGTTTAAGGGTGATTTCTCCTTCTTACCTTAATTGCGTCTATAGTGTTTAAAAAACTTTTCATTTCAAACCCATGAGTACATACACCTGTCACAGGAATGAAGGCCGAGGGGAGGCTCACCCGCTCTCCTCCCTGTCCAGCAGGGCGTGGTAGGACGCCACGTCCCTCTGCAGCTGGGCCTTGTGCGCCAGCAGGTGCTCGCGAGCCTGCTGCTGCTGCTCGGCCTCGGAGCGCATCTCCCTAAGCTCCGCCTCCAGCCTGCTCACCACGGCGCCCAGGTTCTGGAGCTCGATGTCGTGCCAGTGTTTGGCGTCGTGCAACGTGTTCTCCAGGCCTCGTTTCTGCCAAAGAAAGAACGCAACGCAGTCCACACCCGAGGGCGCAGGCAGGGCCCTTGAAGAGGGAGGTGGGCAGAGCTGTGGAAGGGGCTGCACTGGGCCTGGGCTGTCCATTACTCCAAGGACAATGGCCTCACTGGCTTGCGGAGGAAAATGATGAATCCCCCTCCGGGAGGCCAGACTCTTGTTTAGTCTAGTTCACTGATCCTTCTGATGAGGGAGTGCAGGGAGGAAGACAGGAGGGAAAGGAGAGGGAGAAAGATGAAGTATAATGATGAGAGAGAATGATAATGAGAGAAAAAACGAGAGTGAGAAATTGACATACACACACAGGGGAGGCAGTTTGCAGGTGTTTTTTCAAAGAAATCTTGCTCTCTGAACTGCCTCTGGGCCTTTTTGCTCATGATTTCTCACTCCCTGGGGGGCCCTTTCCTTCTCCACTGCGGAAACCCCATCCATCATTCAGCTAAAATGCCTTCTTGTCCAGCACCCTTGCCCAGATTGCCAGAGTTTGAATGAATGTCTCTGGCCTTTAAACACTCAGTCGTTTCTTCTTTAGTGTGTTAGTAGCACACCTTGGCTAATGCCTTTTCCCCTTGCTGCCCTTTCACTGTGGGCTCCCCACTGCCGCATCCTGAGCCTGTTTCTCCCTGAGCTGTGCTTCCTGTGCCTGTGTTGGTTGGTCTCTGCCACACTCAGATTTTAGTTGTCTCTCTCCTGATGACTCTTGCATTGATGTTTCCAGGACAGACCTCTCCCCAGAGCATAAACCTGCTACTGAATTTCTTCCTGGAAATATATACAATCCATGGGCACCTCAAATCAATGTGTCCACAGTGGAGCCACTGGCTTCTCATCTTCCTTCCTTCCCCAAATCAATCATCACTGAGTCCTGCCTCTTATATATTCTGGAAAGTCTTCACATTTGTGCCCTCTCTCCCCCGGCCACCATTGTCCAGGATGAATGCTTATCACTGCTCCCCTGGGGTAACCTCAGTAGCTTGTAGCTCATCTGTTGGTCTCTAGTTCTTCCTGCCCCAGCATTCTCCACACAACAGCAACTGCTCTGTCGAAAGTCCAAATATGGATTTGTATCTCTCCTTCCTTCTCACCTGGATCATTTCTACTCTTCCCCAAGTCCAAGCTTAGGGGTCACCTCCTCCAGGAAGACTTCCTTGATAGTCTCTTGCCCTTTCCCTCACCAGGTGGGGTTAGGGCCCCCTCCTTAGGGTTTCCATGGCTGCCCAAGTACATGCATGCCCTTAAACTTGTAATAACAGTGGGCTGAGCTTCTTAGGGGCATGTTTCCTCTACCAGATGGTGAGCTCTTGAGAGCAGAAATGAAGTTTCTGTAACCCCTGTGATAAGACGGGCTGGCACAGAGTAGGTGCTCATCTGGGTGTGATGCCCAGGATGACAGCACTTGTATTATGGTTACACTTATTGCCCTACGTGTCTCCCTGTTAGACTGGAAACCTCATCTTTCCATATAGCAAGATTTACAGACTGTAGGGCTGACTAAAAAACAGGTTTAAAATATTGTGTGCATCTGTGTTTAACATTTTTTAATAGTTGTAATCATGGTGCACCTATAATTCAGCATCTGGTTTTTTATATAACACATGAGAACAGATAAATATCTTTTCAAATTGAAGTAAAATCTCATTAAAAGAACTTTCTGTACCCTGTCTCATAGGAGGAGATTTTTCATACCTTTTTGATTACTGTGGTTGAAATGGAAGATTCTTGGTCATGATGCCATCTTGAATCATGGCTCCTGTTAAGCAGGGGCCACCATATCATCTTAATTTAAACCATCTTAATTCCACAGGACATAAGAATATAGAGTCAGATTCCCATCCTAGGAACATTTACAGGTGGCAAAAAATGTAACTAGTAGAAAATAAATCTAGATCAGTATCTGGTCGAGGGTTATTATTTTGGTGAGATCTGAAACCCCCTCTATGGCAATGAAGATGCAGAAATGGCCACCTGCACTTTGAGAATCACTTGTTCCAAACCTTCTCGGTTTTCCCCCTTTGTTTATCAGGAAATTCCTTGGTTCGTAGTGTTTGGTGTTGATGTTGGACCTGTAACACCTGTTGTTTGGAAATAACAAATGGAATCCTGTTTGGATCATCTGTCTACAGTTTTTGCTCCATGTTCACAGGTGACTTCTGTATGTGGCCTGAGGTTTCCTTTGACGACTTAGGACCATCGCCCAATGTAGGTTCTTGGAAACACCTCTCAGAGGTCCTCTGTCTCTTCTGCCCCATCCTCAGTGTCCCGGTCCAGCTTTCCCACCTAAGTCCCTGACATCCTGGCCTGGTTCTCCCAGAGGCGCTTGGGCTCGAGTGATGGCCATCAGGCCACTGCTGCCCATCTCCCAACTCCAGTCCCCACAGCAACACAACACCAACAAGCAAACCCAGGTCATAGAAGCACACACTCTTTCCCCAGTTTCTGGAGATTTGAAGGGACTTCCTTGAATTGCTAAACCTTCCAGAAAGTAAGAATAGTGACCTTATGTGATTTCTGGTCTTGAATTCCATTCTTGATTTGAGTTGACAGAACACAGAGCTCAGTAGGCTGTAAGCACCATTACCAGTGCCTGGCTGCCAGTACAAACAGTGCCTTGCTGGCAAAGGGGGCTGCACGTGCCGCCAGCCCGCCTATCCGAGGCCTGTGTGAGCTGCAGGGGCCTTGTGTGTGTGCACAAACAATGATAACCAATGATGACAGGGCTAGCTGGATGGCCTGAGCTGTATCTGAAAGCTGCAGGAAGGTGTGCTACTTACTCTGGCTGTCTGGGCTCCTGACCTTGGCTGTAAGGCCCAGTGACCAGAGCTCTGATCTACTAGCTGGCAGGGGACAGAGGTGGCCTGTCCTGGGTCCCAAGCTCAGCCAGCATGTCACTACTCCTAGGTCTTCTGGTTGGGGGTGAGAGTTTTCTTCCGATTTGTTACGGTAGTTGGGACCGCGGGGTTTAAATGAGGTGATCAGATGAGGCCAACTTGGGATTACTATACCAGCAGTGATAATAAGAATTTTACAATGATAACCAATAATAGATACCACTTATTGATTGCTCGCTCTGTGCCAGGCACCGTGCTAAGGACTTGACCTGCATGGTTTCCTTAATCATGCCCATGACTTTATGAGGTAAATTGTGTTCGGTCCCCGGCAGATCACATTTCTAAAGGCAGCTGCGATCCCTATCTCCGTCCCACATGTTCTTTCTCTAGGTGGCCTTGCCAGTGCCTGATCAAGAAGTGGCGTTTCTTTTTCCTCTTGTGGGATGTGGGATGGCTGCTGACTGCTTAGACCAACAGAGTTCTGTATAAGTGAGATTCAGGGACTTTCAGTGATATTCAAGCCCCGGTGTTAAGAGGCCTGGTGACTCCTGACGCTCAGAGGGAAGCCAGATGCCACGTCAGAAGTCCGACGACATGACTGCCATGATTTGAGGAAGTCAAAGCTAGCCACCTGGACTAGGCCCCACAGAGGGAGAAAGAGATGCACAGCTGAGGTGCCACACATAGGAGCGGAAGTCGCCATTCTTGGATGTCCGCCCCCAGCAGACGCCGCAGCTGTCTCTGCCAGACTCCGCCTAACTGTGAGTGAATGAACACAGTTTCTACTGTTGGCTTAAGCCACTAACACGGCAGATACATATGATAACCCAAATAGAACCTCACTTTGCAAGTGAGAAAACAGAGTCTTAGAGACACCACTCTGCTAATGAGTAGAGGAGTCAAGATTCCAGATTCCAGAGTGAGAGCCAATCCCCAATTCCAGAGGCCCGCTGTGGTCTAGGGGAGTCATAGAGCCAGAAGGG
Source organism: Ursus arctos (assembly GCF_023065955.2). Classification (NCBI taxonomy): domain Eukaryota; kingdom Metazoa; phylum Chordata; class Mammalia; order Carnivora; family Ursidae; genus Ursus; species Ursus arctos. The sequence continues at coordinate 28,423,582 of NW_026622875.1, forward strand.
CTCAGCCTCTCCACTTGTTACTCCTGTTCATGGGCAAACCCCTGAACCACAGTTTGCTCTTCTGCAGAATGGGTTGTCAGTCCCAGCCCAGGGCACTTCTCCGTGTTTCTATGAGGGTCCGAGGAGAGAATGCATGTGAGCACGCTCTCATGACTATTAGTATCACTTTGAAGAAATTACGTTTTGAACACTCATCCAGTGATTTGGGGACATCAGATAAATTAGACATGGTCTCTGCCCTAAAGGAATTAATGTGATGTCAGTGGATAAGATGATATAATCCCATGAACCACAGGGCTCTGAATGCAAGTGGGTGGCAGGTGGAGAGATCACCCCACCTGTGGGAGTCAGGATCTAGGCTTTTTGCTGGATGCAGCACTTGAGTATCTTCCACCTCACCTGTGCCAAGGGTGTGAGGACAGGTAGAGGTGGGCAGAGTTGGGGGGAGGGGTCTCCTTCCAGCCATGGGAAGAACATGTCCAAGGGCTCAAGTGTAGGAGAGCAAAGGGTGTGTTCTGGGCATTTCCCTTTCTGTAGAATCTGGGCTCGTCTGTGATTGAAGCCCAAGCGCGGGGTAGTGCTGGAAGGTCTGGCATAGAAAGACTTTCTGTTTTACCCCCAGGCAATGCCGGGGGAGGGGAACACTGAAAATGCAGAAGAGAGGGGACAGTAGCTAGAGGAATGTCCCAGATGGGGCAATAGTGGACAGGGGAAGTTTACTGAAGGGAGGAGAGGGTGGATAAAACTTCAGAGACATTTTGAGGTTGGAAACAGAGGACAGAGACCTCATGTTGGAGGACCTTAATCTTACCTGCAGAATGGTGCAGGTGACAGCATCTGCTGAGGGACAGAGGTGAGGGCAGGCTGGCGCTTGCTGAGCATGGAGGCTGCTAGGAGCAACTGCTCTGGGGAGCACAGCACCCTCTGCTGTGTTCAGTCATTTGGTTAAACCCAATCCGGTTATGAGCTTTGAGAGGACGGAAAACATCCACTTCATGTTTGTGTCCCTGGGACCTACCTCACAGAGTGCTTAGCATGCAGTAGGCAGCCAGTATATGTGTGGAATGTATGCTGAGTGATGGGCCACCTCCACTCAGGTGCAGTTCATCCAGACTTTCCTGTTGATGTGGGGTTGAGTGTATGTCCCCAACGTTTTGCCTGGCACTTTTTATCTCTGGAAGAGGGGCAATTTTGGCAGCCACAAGGACATCTGGGGAATAAATGACAGCCCCTTAACCATGTTTAAAGCGACGTGGGCAAAAGGCAGCACCCCTAGTATTAGGATCAAGGGTTATGGCAGGGAAATAAAACTGATTAGCATAAAATTCACATAACTCTGAGTAAATAGTGCAATTGTCTTTCAGACAATTTTTTTTAATCTAAAGTAGCATTGCTTTAGGCTGTAGTTTCCTGATTTGTCTCACCTCAGATCCTTTTCTCACATCCCCTTGCACTGACCCTGATCCCATCACAATGTGTGGGAGAGCAGTGGCAGCGAGATGTGTGTCATGTTGTGCTATGCTGTGGCAAGACTGAGCATCTCCCTGAGCTGACTGGGCATCATGTGACCTTGTTGGCCAGAGAACAATGTACCCAAGGGAACTGAAGACACGTGAAGGAGGGGAACTGGGGGTGATGGAATGATCTTGGCCACGGGCAGCGAAAACGTTGTTTCTGAGGGGACCAACTAGAATAAATCCTAACTTGATGGTAGGCTAAGACTGCATTGGGAGGTGCTGGTTGGGTGATGGAATGGATTTCGGTGGGAGGGTGTATGGGGAGTGGTAGAAGAAGTGGGTACTAGCGATAGTATTGGAACTTTCCCAGGTCTTGAAGCTGATGGGAGACAGGGGCTCCTTGGGCCTCGGTGGAGTCCAGACCACCTCAGTTGCACAAGGATTACATGAACAATCCCCTCATGCACTCCAGATGAGATGTGAGGGTGAATTGCTGTATTATTATTAATTATTTTAATTAATAATAATAATAATAATAATAATAAATGATGCAAGAGACTTTCCCACAAACCTCAGTGAGTCTGAGGAGCTTCCTAGTCTTAGGTTGGGTTCCCCAGAAGCAGAGGGTGGGGCAGGGATCCTGGTACATGTAAATAAGTAAGGGGTTGCTCTCAAGAAAAGGGGAGCAAGGAAAGCAGGATAGGACAGAGGAAGGTGCTAAGCCAGCGGGAAGTCTCAATTGGAGTCTGGTACAGCCTGATCCCACAGAGCCTGGGAGTGCGAATTACCCGGTAAAACCCATTCCACCAGGAAGCAAGTGGGCTGGGTTTTTAAACCCCACGTCAGCTAGTCATTGGCTGAGGGCTAGAGGAGGCGGGCCTAACCACCTAGGCCTGCTGTCTACTGCCTGGCTGAGGCCAATTCTCTGGAGAAGTGGGGCCCCTGAAAAGGGACGTCTGTGGGTGTAAGCCACCAACACTCACAGGTATTTCTGTGGGGCACTAATAGCGTTCACTATACTTGTTGTGATTCAGTATCAGATGACCCTTTCAGGCCTCAAGACTCACATGCTGTGAGATGCAAATCTCTTGTGAACTCTGACCCAGATGACTAGAGCTCAACAGTTGAGAGTTAAAATTGAAGAAATGCCAGGACTCTTCCCAGCGCACTCACCAGGGCCCGCAAGGATTCCGTCTCCGCCTGGAGGCTCTGGACCTGGCACGAAGTGTTGTGCAGCTCCAGCCTGAGGGCAGCGGCCAGCTTCTCTTCCTGGGTCTGTGCCATGCGGGCCACCTCTGCCTGTTGCTGTGGAGGGTCAGGTCTCCGCGTGAGCAGGGGTGTGTGCACAGCCCGAACCCCACCTTTCCTCTCACCCTTCCCAGGCACCACTCCATTGCCTTTGACTCAGAGCAAACAGCTGGCAGATTGAAAAAGTCCTCTTTTTCCACAGGCACCCCCACCGATTTGTATACAAGCATTTATTTAGTTTGAACATATAGTGCATACAAGCAGAATAAAATTCAAAAGCTTTTTCTGAAGGGTTTATAGGAGAAAGTCTCCTTTTGTCCCTATGCTCTAATTACAGTTCTTCCGTTTTCAGTTTCTTTAACCTCTTTCCAGAAATATTTCGTATATTTATAAGTAAGTATATGTGATCATCCTCTCCTTGCTTTGGTACTTCATACATCTTAGAAAATATTCTCACCAGTATACATAGATCCATTACATTCTTTTAATGGCTCCACAGTATTGCCTTGTTTGGAAGTACTGTAATTATTTAGAAGCCCTGCACTGATTAGCACTTAGATTGTTTCCAGTCCTTGCCTGTTACAAACAGTGGTGTAAGAATAACCCTACAACGCTCATTTTCCACACATGGGAGTATCTCCGAGGGGTAAATCCCTGCAGTGGAACTGCTGAGTCAAAGGGTATGCATCTATCATTTTGATGGATGTTGCCAAATTGCCTTTCAGAGAACTGGTAACCCGTTCCAGTACTGTCAGGCAGTGCTGATTGCCCCACACCTTCTTCAAATGAGGAACTATCCACCTTGGTCTGATAGTCCCTGTTTCCTTGTAAAAACCAGTCTGGCCACAACTGTGAACACAAGGGGAAGGTCTGTGTTTCGCAATCTCTCCCTGAGCAAGAAGGACATAGTCTGATTCTTTCCCATACTTTCACGGGAGTAGGTCATTGCTACTCTTTCTGTCTGCTGGAGAAAGGGGGAAAAACTTGAGATCACCTTCATTCATCTTTGGTACAGTCTGACACATGTCTCTAAGCCAGTTTTACGGGAGAAAAAACCCGTTTTCTCCCCTAGTTTACTGGCTGTCTGGATTGACCATTTTTACTACATATGAATACTTATTTATAGGGTTATGCAGAAATAGTCCAATCTAACCGACTAAGAAAACCCGGGTCAAAGGGCTCACATCTCAGGTGTAGTTCTTCCTGTGTGAGGGCTAGAAAGAGCTCAACAAAGATGTCCATTAAAGGTCTGGGATCAGCTAAAGGAGAATGGAAGCTGTGGGCCCATCTCTGACCAGTCGGTCGGTCCATGGCTGTGTGTCCCCAGGCCATCATTCAGCCTCTCTGAGCCCCAGTCCCTGCCCACAGAACACAGATGACAGTGAGTGGAGTGACTATGATGCTTCCAACAGGTTATACATGCAGAAATTTTAAAACCTTAAAAGCATGCAAATAGTGACTGCATATATTTTTTTTATGTGGAAGAAGTAATATTAACCAATAAATGAGTTTGTAAAAGCCACTGTAGGTTGAATACTACTAATGATAACTAATATGCGTTAAGCGCTTATACTGTGCTAAGCACTGCCTTAACAGCATTAAGTCCATTATTTCAGTAAATCTTCACGACCTTATGAAGCCAGTGTCATTGTTATTCCTATTTTACATGAGGAAACCGAGGCACAGAGAGACTGAGTTATTTACTCAAGATCGTATGGCCTATGAGGGGCAGAGCTGGCCAGAGCTGTGCTCGCAACCAGGTTTGAAAGCCGCTGCTCCCACCAATCCATCAAGACACCTGAAAGTGGACCTGTCTTCCCCAGAGTGAAGGTGGACCCCTCTAAAACATCCTTGAGCTCTGTCAAGTCCTGCTGCAATGGGTTGCCCCGTTTCTCTCCCTGTCTTTGGGGTTGGGACTTGGCCAGGTGGGCTGTGTGGGTGGGTGGACGGTGGGAGGATGGGGTTCTGGCAGACAGACTGAGTTGAGAGGTGCAGGTGCATAGAGCGGGCAGGGGCAGCCGGCAGCTGGAGCCCGCGCCTGATAGCTCATGAGAGCCGAGGGTTAAATTTTCAGGAAGTTTGTAAGCTAGTTGGTAAACACAGCCGTCATTAAAAATTAAATTATATCCACTTACAATTAAGTTATATTAAAATGGTAACAAAAACTCCAAACACATCACTTGCTAATTATTTACATTTTATCATTATCTGTGCTATCAGAGTTATTTATATCAGTGGTACCTGTGTGGTAGGAGTAACATTTAATGGTGACGTCTGAGCATCTCTTCCAAACTCTGTGCTTATTTACATCAAGTTAGGAGTTTGAAATCTGCTATGGCGAGAGTTAGTTACCTCATGGAAATTGGCAAACACTACAAATCAGGGATTGAATTGTTGTTTTGCTGACTCTCTAGACTTAAGAAAGGGATGCAGAAAACGTTAATAATGCAGATTAAACTTAAAATGGGTCATGTCTATAGCTGTCACATTATGAATAGCAAAAAAATTAGAGGGAATATCTTTCCAATATTTACAAACTATTAATCTGATTTGCAAAGAAGTTACTCATATCATTGATGAAAGAACTCATTAAGGTCAATGGAAATATCAACCAAAATTCCTATCAGAGCTATCCTCATTTATCATTGGTGTGCGTGGCTTTTTGCTTAATCAGATATTAATAATGAAGCATATTTTATAATCTGATTTTGTGACATGATTGTTGATGACAGAATTATTAAAACAGCTGGCAGATTTTGCATGAAATAGCAAGTCACACTGAAGGTATAGGTGTAAATAGAAAAGCAAAGTACATATTTTTTCCTAAAATTAATGTTATCTCTAAAATTATATAAAGAAAACATCAACAGAAATTTCTATGTTACCTTTACGTGGTATTGTGAATCTGACTGCGAACAAACACACATGGTTACATTTTTCCACAGAGAGCAGATATGAAACATTACCAGCACGCCGTGGGGAAGAGGCGGGCATGAGTGGAAGTAGTCCCACTGAAGGCAAGTTTCAAAGCCCAGGTGGGTGAGCCTGGGGTAAATCTGCTGGCCAAGACTCTCACCACAATCCCCCATATAATCTGCCCTCCTCTCAACCCAGACAATGGGTGGTCTGTATTCAGAGGTATGCTCTGGTCTCTGGGGGCATGAATGCTGTATCCCAGTATTTCCCAAACATTCGACAAGCAGCATGGCTTTTCACATGTCTGAATACTGATTCGAACACTTTTTATTTAAATCGATTCACTTTTTCTTTGTAAATGAATGTGTTTAAAATGGAAACTGTAGATGAGGTGTCAGAGGACCCTGCATCAGGATCATCTAGGGAGCTTGTGAAAATGCAGGTTCTGATTCAGGAGATCTGAGTGGGCCCAGGAATCTGCATTTAAAACCCCCATGTAATGCCTGGTTCATGGGAACAAAGTTCCAGATTGCTACGGAAACTGATAAAACTGTAAAACTGGTCATAGACAAAAAATAGCTGAAAAATTAATAAAATTTAAAAAAACCAATGTTATTATATTTGAGCGAATGTTGCCCACCACGTTGCTGAGTCCCAAAGCCTGCTTTCTCTTTGCTGAAAGGTGAGATTGATGAGTATAAGAGAAGTGTTAATGACCTACCAGCACCAAATGGAAACTTTCTTACACAGTTTAATTAAGATTAAAAAATGAATTTGATCACTATGGGATTCAGTGTCATTTTATATCATGCCCCATACCTTCTCAAATCAGCTTACAAATGATACTTGCCCTTCGTCTGGGGACAATCAACTGCTTTGACTCACCTAAAAGTATTACCTGTTCTTTTCCGATGGCTTTTTAGAGTTATGCTTTCTGATTAATAACTACTTCTGTTTCCATTTCAACCCAATGCCTTCAAGATTTCTCCTCACAGAGCAAACAGCAGGTGTGTCATTCTAGACCCTGAGGATAGGAAGGCAGGGCTGTGTTCTGTTGCTCCGTGCAGTTGCTAGGATGTGTAATGAGATGCGAATATGCTGGTCCCCAGGCTTGCACACCAGCCTGAAATCTCGGCTCCGCTGCGTAGGAGCCAGGCTGCCGTGTTTGCACTCCATCTATATTTCTGGGACAGGAGAGCATATTGACACTTTGAAACATAAAAAATTTCAAATAAAAAATTTAAATTAAATGTACACGTTATTGCCTACAAAAGACGGATGGGAGAGCAGAAAAGCAGCATGCTTTGGTGTAAGTCAGAAAGAAGTATTTGAGAGTCTCCAAATGGAGGGGGGAAAAGAGCCATCGCCAAACCCACCCCTCTGTCATGCAGGTGTGTTCGTAGCAGAACATGTATCCAAGGTGACGGCTGAGAGTTGAAATGTGGATTCTGCCTTTCTCCAGCAGTTGCTGTGTGGATTTCACCCAGTCCCTCAAGCTCTCTGTTTTTGCAGCTGGCGAACAAAAGCTCTACAAGAGCCTGGCTCTGCTGCCGAGTACAGCTGACCGCCTTGCTCTGCAGCCTCCTAGACCTCATGGGATCACTAACCTCATGATGTTCACTATCATGGAGAAAGGGAAAGCAATGGATTCCTTGGGGAGACAGAGGCTTCCCAGCTTGTATCACAGAGGAATCTTATCCCACAGGGAGGGCACAGAATCACAGTTTGGGAAGATCATGACAAAAGTCTGGCATAACCTTCTGGACACTCACATTCCATGAGACAATGAATCAAGACTCCCCCACACCCCATGTGATCTGTCCAGGCCAAACTAACAGTTCAGAGTGTTCTGAACTGAACATATTCTGGAATCAGAATATGTGGTCTGAATCTTGGTTCTACCACTTTGGACCCGTGTATTCTTGGGAAAGTGACTAACCTCTCTGTGCCTCAGTTCCGTCCTCTGTGAAATGGATAAGATCACAATACCTAATTCATAGTGGGAAGATGGAAGAGGAACAAGCCTGTCAGGTGCTTAGAACGCAGTCAGGGCCCTTGGCACAGTCTTACTAAGCGTTCTGCGGGCACTGCTCTCACCGCATGTTGTATTCTGCTTGTAGAAGAACGGTCTTTCTATCCGTCGCCTGCCACCTGCACCCAGCCAACCTCGCGCTAGATTGTAGGTACCTTGTGTGCAGGGACAACTTCTTACTGACCCCTCTGCCTGCCCTGCGGACATAACATGGTGTTTTATACCTCAGGCACGACCAACACACTTACTAAAGGTCTACAATATGTCCTAGTCCCATGCAAGAGACTACAGCAAAGGACGGTCCGCTGGCAGTGGAACAAAATCAATCTCCTTTGCATTAGGAGGATTAGCTATCTGTACTATAATGACCATGGAGTATCATATAAATGTTATTTAGCTAAGGATAGCTTTGGACAAGCAGCATCCCCAGCCCTGACCCACTCCAGGCAGACACAGGATTTATTTGGGAGAGGGCTGGATGCCATCCGGTCTTCACCTGAGACATGAGCTCTCCTTAGTGGGAACTAAAAAGAAGTACATGTCTCACTCGGTGAAACGTCAGTGTTGGCAGAAGGGCTGGCCTGGCTAAGCCAAGTGTCTCCTTGAATTGGCACAAGAACTGCCTGGCTATTGAAGCTGCTCATGAAAGGCTATGGGACCAATTCCCAGCCGCAGCGGAAGCTGCCCAAGGACACACTGAGGGACACCCTGGCTTTGCGACTTGCTGTCCCTCGGTCATAAGGAAGTGTGTACCTGCTGATGAAGGCGGTGGAAGAGGCTCAGCAGTGAATGTGATTCCGAAGAGAAAAATATGTTCTTCTTAAAGTAATTATTGATGTTTAAATGGTAGTATTTTTCTTCTGGTTCATGGAGATCATCCCATTCTGAAGAAGGGACTCCTCAGCTCTGTCCCTTCTCAGAGACTGATAAATGTTGAACGCAAACCATACTACTTTCATTTCTCAGGGATTTGGGTTGTTTTATCTTTGCAAGTCTCTTATTTTAGAAGTAAGGTCCCTACCCTTTTCATGGGAAAGAGCTACCATTGAGAAGTACCTAAGATAGCATTGAGATTGCAGAATCTGGTGGCCAGGGACAGACCTGGAACTTTGTGCCCACAGCCCCATGCACAAGTCCTGGCACCTGCTTTGTGCTTGACAAATGGAGTCTGAATGAGCGAGTGAGTGACTATTACTTGGTAGCATGTGGAGGTTACAGTATTGGGTGATCCTCTATATAGATAGTTATTCAAATGTTGGTTGTCGACAAGTTGTGGGGTTGGAAACACAACGTGGAGGCTGAGGGCCTGGGAGTGCCCTCTACAATATACATGTTGTACTGGGTAAGGGTAAAGGACAGGTGAAAGACAGGTAGTGCCTACCTCAGGGAGATAGCCTCTTTAGTTTCCCTTTTAACAACTATTCTGATTCCCCTCACTCTGTCCCCCAGCTCTGACCATCTTGGCCACACTCCTGTAATGTATAGTGACAGGAACCAAATCCTGGCCTCCTAGCTCCTATAGTAACCCTGCCTTATTGGCTAACAATACCTTTTGAAAGCCACCTGGAACTACCATAACTTAAGTGAGAAGACAATTGACAAGCTGGGCACATATTTACAACTTATTGCGGGGAGAGGATTAATTTCTATAGTGTACAAAGAGTCACTACAAACCAGTAATAAAAAGCCCAAGACATAATAAAAATGAGCAAGAGATATGACCTGATAGTATGCACAAGACCAATATGGCTGAATACTAAGATGTTCTACCTTCCTTATAATATGAGAAATGCAAAATAAAATCACTGAAAAACCATGTTTTACCTCTAATATTGATGAGGATCACAAGGTATGAGAACTCACAGTACTAGTGAGGATGTGGGGAACTGGGCACTCTCAATCACTGATGAGAATGTAAATTGTTACAACCTTTTCCAAGGGTAATTTGAGAATATTTATCAAAATTACCAGTGTGCATAATTTTTGACCCAGCAATTCCACATCTGTGAATTTATCCAGCAAATATATTCCTATTTTGGAAAATGAGGGACACACACAAATAGTTAGTGACTAGTCTAATGTATAAAAGCAAGAGATTAGAAGCCACCTAAATATTGATCATCAGGGCATTAAATAAATTCTAAGATATCCATTGCTAGAACAGGCGTTTTTTTTTTGTTGAGGGCCAGATAGTAAATATTTTAGGCTTAGCAGACATATGGCCTCCATTGCAACAATTCCACTCTGCTGGTATATGCAAATACAGCCATAGACAATATGTAAGTGAATGAGCAAAGCTGTGTTCCAATAAAACTTATTTGCAAAAACAGGCAGTGGGTGAGATTTGGCTTGTGGGCCATAGTTTGCTGCCCAACATGGTATAGTATCATGCATCTAAAAAGCAGTATGTTCCGAATACTACTATTTGTGTAAAGAAAGAGAGAGAGAATATATACATATTTCCTTGGATGTGCATAAAGTATCTCTGAAAGGACTCATAGTAAAAGGATAACATTGATTGATCTGCAGAAAAGAACTGGGTGGCTGGGACATGGGTTGGATGTCACTTTCACTGTATATCGTTTTGTGAATTTTGAATTTTGAAACAAGTGAAGGTATTATATATTAAAAATGCTTACATAAAATCCAAGTACATAAAAAATGAAATAAAAGTGAGCTGGGGCCCTTTTGCAAAGCTCTTCCTGTGACATACTATGAGGTGTAGAAAGACTAGAGGACTCCCTTTCAGTGCTTGCAGCAAGCACACCAGAATAGACCATGGCTTATTTCACTGAAGAGATATCAGGGATTATAGCCAACTCATCAACACACAGGGAGCCCTAGGTTACAGATGCCTTTAGGGGTTCTGCTCTTTCTATTCTCCTTGAAAGGAACTCTCCCAGTAGGCTCTCGTGGTGATACCGCATCGGGCCACCTTGTCATCTAGAGCCAGTGACCCCAGTTGACTAGCCGAAACCCATTCCAATCCAATTTCATATATTCTAGAAAATATTCACGCTTCTTTGTACAAGCAAGCAAAGAGAAGGTGTTGACATGGCACTCTATATAAAATATTTGCCCTTGCAGGGTAAATTATTGTTTGTGAAAGTGAATGATATGGAGACATGTTACCTGAGGCTCCTAGTCTCCTCATGGTTAGATCTACACCTATGTTGTCCAGTATGGTAGCCACTAGCCACACATAGCTATTTAAATAGAGATTAATAAGCATTAAATAAAATTAAAGACTCCGTTTCTCAGTTGGATCAGGCACATTCCCAGTGCTCAACAGTGCATGCGGCCAGTGGCTCCCATAGTGGATAGCTGCACAGACTATACAAAGTCTTATCCTCACAGAAATTGCTATTGGAGGGCACTGCTCTAGTCAGTGGCTAATGTCTCTTCCAGCTCTAAGACTATCAATAACCAGAAACCTCATGATTCATCTCCATCTGTTCACCTGTCTTCTTTCTCAACTATCTCCACAATCTGTCATCGGGGCTGTTTAAGGCATGATGGTTACAGCTCCCATAAGGTTCCTGACCACGTATGCCTTGAACTGATCTGAGGCAAGTGCAGACCACTATCAGAAGAGATAGCATGGGCGCATTTGCTGTGAGGTTCCTGGCCCCTAGGGGCTATTGAAAGGAAGCTGAGTTCTCTCTCGTCAGCACCTCCTACCCTACCACACAGCTGATGCTGGTAATTGAATAAGACTTTGGTTATTGTACACATCCTCCCACTGCAGTGAACAAGGGACAGAGATGAGGCTTCCAGGAGTGAGCGTGTGGAGCCCTTCCCTGGGAGGAAGATCCCAGGGAGGAGGTTAAGAATGCAAAATGGAGCTTGTCTTGCCTGCTATAGAATGGAAATGTCTCAGCATAGGAATGCTAGGAAACAGGTGAATGATAGGGGCTCTCCCATATTCCTTTTTAGGGCCTGTGGGTTGCAGACTGGGGGATGTATTCCGTGGGTAGCCAGAAGGTCTGGAGGGTGGGATGGCACGTTGTCTGCAGTTCCCCAAGCATCCCCAATATCTAGAATTGGGTAACCACAACAAGCAGAAAAAAATGGCCTGGAAAACCCTCCAGAAATTCTCTGGACCAAATGGATCCCCCCAAACATGGAGTTACACAACTTGAGAAGCTCCAAAAGCTCGACCACCAAAGTTCCCGACATCCCTGGCTGAGGTTGGAGAGAACCTAGCCCGAACCTCTTCATAAGCTTTTAATGACTTAAAAATAAGAGGAGTTAGCAGGTAACTTGGGAGCAGATGCTGATGGCATCCACCTCTATCCCTCAGGAACCTTTATCCCAGAACATGTTGTTCTCACCACCCTTCCATTCCACTGCCAGATTCTACCCTTCTTTGCCTGGGAAAGCTGTCTCTGAAGTTTCTGAAAGGTCACTCTGCTAGCAGACTGCAGATGTCTAATGGGAATGGTGTTACTACCCCAGCTTCCTTGCCTTTCCCCTCTCTTGTATTCTATACTGTTTCCCAGAAACCCTTTGGGTGCAGAGTCTGGTTTCCCACAGTGGGTGCTGGTTGGATAATGAGTTCTTTGTTGGTTCCCTTCTCTGCTTCTTCTCTACTGATATTTTGGTTTCCCCCCTCCCCCAACTTCCAGATAAACCATTTTCTCTTTAATATTTGTCTCAGACAGGGTCAGTTTCTGGGGAAACCTAAACAAAGACATAAATTAATCATGTCAATTAATTTTCAGCCTCCCCAGGCTGAAAGGTAATTAAATACATGTCTGTATGCTCTCTGCAAAAGGTTTGAAAGGAGTGTGTGCTAAGCCATTTCACATTTATGCTTTGCTGCCAAGAAACCGACAAGAGGTGTTCAGGATGGGCAAATGTCAGCCCCCAAGGGCATGACAGCAACTGACAAAACTATTTATTGGAGGACTTCTGGCTGTCAGTTCTGATCTCTGTTGATGATCAGAGGAATTCACTCATTCTGCAAATATTTTCTGAGCTCCGCCTCTCTGCAAGAGGCCCCGGCAGCATTAGCCAAAAGAAAACAAGTACTGTCTGTTTTTTCTGAGATGTAACTTTAGATTACTCTATTAAAAAAACACTAATGAATCTGTTCAGAATTAATGCTTGAATTACTGTTAGGTTGGTGATGATTCTCAAGAGGGTGAAGGGTGAGTAATAATGGCCAGGATTTTTTTCCTTTTCCACTCTATGCAGGATTTCTTTCTGTTATTTACAACGCCCCTTCCCCTTTCCCCAAATAAATAATCACTGCAGTGTGAGGTATGCCTCAGGAGTGTTGGGACAGAAGCAAGTTTGCAAACTCCTGGGCCACAGAGATCTGGCTTTGGCAACAGAACGGAGGAGGAACGACTACCCAATGAAGAGAAAAGGTGCCTGGCCTGAGAGCCAGGAGGGCTGAACGATGGTGCTGCCAGCAGGCTATGTGACCTCAGGACATCAGCTGCCCTCTCTGGATCTGTTTTTTCACCTCTGAAGTGAGGAAAGGGGATGAGATGGTGTCTAAGGTCATGAATTATGAATATTCATGAGTCTCCTAAAAAAGAAGCAATGGATTGAAATCAAATCTATGGTTTGGTTTCACTTTCCTTTTGTGTTGTTCCCCCTTCTCACCTGGCTGGGGGTGGGAGACTGCATGTCGTGCAGCTACTAGACACTAAGTGCCATAAAGAGAGTTTGCAGTGACCTGGCCCAAGGAATTAAGGTCAGAAAGAAAAGGGGCTGTTGAAAGGGGATGGGGGTGGGGTAGAGAAATGGGGAGTAAAGATGTTTTTGAGGCTAGAGAACACTGGGGGATCCAGAATTGGTGAAGACCCTGCTGGGAAGGTTCCTGTTGATACTGAGGGGGCAGGGGATTGAGGGGGATGGGAGAACAGAAAAGGTTTTCCTTGGGGTTTTTTGGGGGTAGCTTTTATAAACTCTGGTGGCTCTCAAGCCTGGCTGTATATTAGAATCATCCAGAGAGTTTGAAAAAAATCACAGTCCCTCTCCTTCTTCTGATTTAATTGGTCTTAGATGAGCATTCTTGACAATGCTCTGGAGTAATTCCGCTGGGCAGCTGGGATTGAGACCCACCAAACAGTAACCCAGAGCATAGTAACCCAGAGCCCTCTTGCCTTCTCGCAAAAAATAAGCTACCTTATTTTTCATACTTTCTGTACACTTTCCTTCCTCTTCTGTTCTCATCCTGTGCGTCAGAATCATGGGTGGGAGATGGAGAAGGGAAGAAGAAACCCCGTGCATTCTATGTACTGGTTAGCGCCTTTATTATTTACGAGGTTAAATAAAAGATGTTTCCCTCCATGAATATAACTCATACTGCTTAAGAAAAGCTTGAAAAAATATTATACTCAAAAACAAGAAAGAAAAAACATCTCAACATGTCAAATAGGTCCCTCCCTCAAAGACAACCACTGCTAACACCAAAACATTTTAGTGTTTTCTTTCTAATTTTTTCTTGATGCCTCATTTCTTTGTTTGAATACTTTCTACTGTGTGTACCAGGGGTTGGCCAACTGCAGCCCACAGGCAAATCCAGCCTACCTCTTGTTTCTGTAAATAAAGTTTTATTAGAACACAGCCATGCTCATGTGTTACCTTTTGTCTTTCAAACTATTGGGGCAGAGTTGAATAGCTGTAATAGACTGTTAGGCCCAGGAAGCCTCATATTTACTTTTTGGTGCTTGACAAAGTCTGTTCTTTCCTGGTAGATACCCTTCTGTATTCTCTTATTTCCCCCATTTGACCTTATTACATGAGCATTTCCCATGTTGTTATAAATGTTTCATAAGTATTTCTAATAACTACCCGGTATTTCATTGCATGGAAAGGTTGTGGCTTAGCCTTACTCTTATTATTAAACATTTATGTGCTTTTCCCCCAATTTTTTCATTCTTATAATGAATGCTGCAATGAATACATTTAGATATAAACTTTATCTGTATTTTCAATTACTTCTTTAGGACAGTATCCAGATTATTCAACTGGTAGGTGGGGCGTTTCAAGATTCTCAATACATATCATCAATTCCCTTACTCAGAGATGTCATACTAGTTTATACTCCTCAGTAATATAGGGGAGAACCTACTTCACCATGCACTTGTCCGCATTTTAATGGATTACTATTTTAAACATGTTATGCATTAAGACAGGGACACAAAATGTTATTATTTTAAATTGTCCTTCTCTTACGTCTAATAAGATTGAAACTGTTGCGTTTCGTCTTTCCTATGTTGACTGCTTTTCACCTTTGCTTGGCCTCCTTCTGCACAGGGAGAAGGTCCTGCCTCACCTTGGCTTGGAGCAAGGCTCCTGCTTCTGCCCGGTTCTTTTCAACATCTTTCTCCCAGTGGATCCTGATGGTCTCAAGGATGTCGTCCAGCCCAGTGCCAATGGGAACACCCATTTGTTCCAGTTCAGACCCTGCCAACTGTTTGTACAACACTTTCACATCCTGCAAATGACAATATACACTTCAGGTGAGTTCCAGAGAACAAGGAAAGCATACAGAATTTCAGCCCGCAGAATCCCAGGTCTGCGGGCACCCCTTGTGCTTCTCATTCTGCTCCTGCCAACCATGGGGCTTCACAGAGACTGCAAAGTCCCCAACGCTCTCGTCAGCACGCGTGCCACCGTCTTTTGCAAGAAGGAGGCATTTCTAGGCTGGTGTTCGCGAGCCTGGGGCCCACATAAATAACAAAATAACACAGAGTGAGCAACAAGAGCAAGATGAAATTTATGAATTCCATAAAGTCAGAGTAGGCTGGGAGAGATTAAGAGGTAACTAAAGGGTGAGTGAGTGGTGGAGAGTGGTGGCAAATGACTGAGCTAAGAGCAGGAGGAAGTGGATTTAGGGTTCCTGGTCAGCCTAAGGTCGGACAAAAGAAGGAACTTCCCAAGGTAATCAGAGTTAGGTGGGTTTTGACTTTTACAGGGGAAAGCACGTTCGATGTCCGCTCACACAGTGACACGTGTGAGGTGGTTTAGAGTCGGTGCCATTCCACAGGGAAATGGACCGAATCATGGTTGGCAGTCCCGTTGAGTCCTGTCACTCAATGAGCTGACCTAATTTCCTTAACGAGTGCGTGCAAACCACGGCCTGGGTCTACCTTCAGAGTAATTTTGTTTGTTCTATGCAGCGCTAAACAACCACAACAACCACAACAACCACAACCTGGAATACAGTGCCTTGAGGCAGGGGACGCTCTCTCCAGCTCGACGCAGGCTCCTTCACTCACCAGTGTGGACCCGCCTTCTCCTCCATTTGCGTCCCAGCCTAGGCCCAAAGCCATCTGAATTTGAGACTCCCAGGGTCACCTCACCCACTACAAGGATTTGGAAGTACTTTACTCGCGTTTTGCCTGCAGCGCTGGGCAAGCGAGGTGGAGAGGCCCACAGGAGCTACCCTCACTGATGGGAAACTCCCCGGACAGGTGCGCGCTCTGGCCCGCAGCCAAGGCAGCGTCCGCCTGGCCCCCATTTACCTCTTCATAGCTCCTTGACAGAAAGCCAAGTTCTTCTTTCAGGCTTTCTATTTGACTCTCCAGATCCATTTTTGTCAAATTAGCTTCATCAATGACTTTATACAGAGAGTTAATTTCCTCTTCCGCTGCCTTTCGAAATGGCTGCTCATTTTCATATCTGCAGGTAAAGGAGCTTAATCAGCATAGGTGGGCAACCCAAAAGGGGAAATAATCAGATGACAAATGTTACCGACAGGCCAATTATGTGATAGACAAACGAATGCTAGAAGTCACCATTCCAACAGCTTTGAGGGCACTGTTAACGCAAGTGTTACATCTTGATTTATTAAAATGAAGGTGATGGCAGCCAACTTCTGATAACCTAGCTTCACAAGCTGCCAGGCTCATGGGGCCCTGGAAGCATAGAACTCTAGGGAAAGCTTGTCCAGGAGATGAGATGCAGGTAGGGGGATGTGGCATGTCACCATTATTCTGATTTGTCGTCCTTTCCCCCCGAGGATCGTTTAACAAACATTACAGCATTACTGAGAATCTGCTAAGCACCAGGCTAGTGATCCCAAAATGAAAAACATGGTTTCTGTCTCCAAAGAGCCCATGTGAAAATTTAAAACCGTGGCGGCAAATCCAAATGCTTTCAGGGGCCAAGTGGGAAATATAGATGAGGGACCAGGGCCGGGTCTGGGAAGCAGGGAGAGGTGGGGATTGAAGCCTACAGGACAGGTCATCCTTCACGCAAGCGGACCTGCTGCTCAGCTCCTCCCGTTACTGCTACGTGGGCAGGGGTGTGCCAGTTCTCTTCAAGAGAAATGGAGACCTGGATTTTTATGTGAAGTTTCCAGAGTTTTAAAAGCTTGCAGCCTATATAATAACACACACGCACACACATCGACACAAATCTGAAACTGCCCCCCCCCCCGAGTTCTTTCCATTTCTGGCTTGCACAGAACCTTCTTTCTATAAATCACCCAGCATCTTTGCCAATTTCTCCCAGTGTTACTCCTTTCCTTCTATGGTCTTTCACCCAGCTGTACCCCTCAGCCACATTTCATACCTTACCTTCATCCATCCATAGAACGGAGAAATCTCACATCACTCACTGAAGAAAGCATCTTATGGTTTTAGAGTTTTAAGGGAATTTAGGATTCAACTATTCAAACTCCTACCCGGTGACAATCCCTTGATAGCATTCTTTTTTTAAAAAAAAGATTTATTTATTTATTTATTTGAGACAGAGGGTACTCGAGAGAGTGCAAGCGCAAGTGCAAGGGCGGGGAGAGGGGCGGAGAGAGAAGGAGAGGGAGAGACAATCTCCAGCAGACTCCCTGTGGAGCATGGGAACTGACATGGGGCTCGATCCCAGGATTCTGAGATCATGACCTGAGCCAAAATCAAGAGTCAGTCCACTCAGCCGACTGAGCCACCTAGGCACTTCTTGATAGCATTCTTGATCGGTGATCATGTAGCCTCTACTTGACTACTTCCAGTGACAGGGAACTCATCACCTACCACTGCCACCATTCCATTTTGGGACAGCTCTAATTATTGCAAAATTTCTTTCTTCAGGAGCTTGAGTCTTCATTCCTGTAAGAGTCTGAGTTCCAGTCTCTGGAGCACTCAAAGTCAGTCTGATCCTTCTGGCAGTTCTATAAATATTTAGATCTTGTCTCTTATATCATTCTCTTTTCCTGTCATCCCATCCTCCAAGCCTTTTGTTCCTCCATTCTTCATATAAATTGGTTTCCATATCTCTCATCATCAGTGTCAGGGACTATGACCTTCCCATCTTTGTATTCTTAGCACCCACCTTCAACCTTCAGATATATGTGTGGAATGGTTAGAAATGCTCTAATTGGTCCATGTCTTGCTCAAAATGTGATGGAGACTGGAATGCAAAACTCCAGATGTTGCCTGATCAGTTCAGAGTCCCCAGGGGACTGTCTGCTCCTTTGTTTAAACTCTCTAATTCTATTCATCAAGGGCCCTAGGGTTTGCTTTACGGGGTTTTTGTTTGTTTGTGTGTTTGTTCATTTGATTTTGACCAGGTGTCCTGTCAACTAGAGTCCCTGAGCATTTTTCCACAAGTCCAATCTTCTGCCATTTTGCCCTTTCATGGCAAGATAGCTTGCATGCACCTTACAGTTAAAAATAGTGAATGAAGGAAACAAAGACAGAGCCCTGTGGCATACCACTAGAGACTTTCCTCAGAGTTGGACCTGTACCTTTGAATCCCCTCCTGCCCCTGCCCACTGAAGAGCTGGTTTTTCAAGACATTTTTATGTACTCTATATGCAGGATTAGATTTTCTACCCAGATGTATTCTTCATGAAGGACTGTATTATTATTAACATTTAGTCCTTCCGGAATCAAGTCCTGCCCTTCCAACTGGAATGAAAATCCACCCATATCACTGGGATTGGTCCCTGCTGACCCAAGTTGGAAGAGTCCCCCTTGTGCCTCTGAAGTTCTATTTTGCTTATCTCTCCAGGGAGCCTGGTTCCTGCCAGGATGTGCTCCATTCAGCATTATGGGAGGTCTTAGGTGCCCTACAGACTGTTTTTTGGAAGTCCTCTAAACATTCTAAGCATTTGACATATCTCTCTGATATCCCCCAAAGCCGCTGTTAAGCTTTTAGCTTTCTCTTGCTATCCTTTTTTCCTTTCCCTTCCATTTCAAAGTCTTCAAATAGAATCTCTTTGCTTGTGACACCCAGCACTGCCTTTCTTGACCTGCAGACCCCTCTGGCCCAGCATCTTCAGTGGCATACCACAATTTCTGCTTGGTTTCTCCATCATCCGCTCAACTCAGCTCACTCAAAGCCAAACTCATTATCTATCCCTGAATTTTAGACCAGCTTTCCTTCCACAATTTTCTATTTTAGTCAATAGAACAGCAAGTCTTCTAAATTACCCAAGTTCAAAGCCTGAAACTTATCTTTGCTTTCTATTTCCAGGCTGCATATGTCAAACCCTGCCAATGATTTATTGGACCCATCTCTGAAGTCTGCTCATGGCCACCATCCCAGGCAGACCCTGAGCTATAAGAGCCTCTGATTGCCTTCCCACAACTGACCTACAGTATTGCCCCCAGAGGGACCATCCTTAACCACATTGGGTCACCATCTGCTCAGAGACGTAAGTGTCATCCTCTGGCCCCTTAGTAATCTGATCTTGCCTTCCTTTTCAACCTTGGGTCCTGGTGCAGACCCTACCCTGCCATGCATCCAGCCTGTTTGCTCCCACTGCTCCTTGCTCATTTGCCCCACCTCTCCTCTCTACCAATACAAATCTCCCTTTACAGGTGAAGTCGGGTCATGATGAGCCACTGCTCAGATCCCTTCTGTGGGTCTCCTCTCAAGTCATCTCTGAGAGATCTGGTATGGCTGACACGGTCCTCCGGGATTTGATCTCTCCCTGGTTTTTAAGCCTCATTGGTTGTCCCTCCTTCCTTCACTCCATATGCCCCAGTTATAATGAACTGCGTGGTGGCCACTAATGTACCATGCTTTCTCATGTCCTTCTGCCTTAGCACATACTGTCCCCTCTGCCGGGAAACTCATGCCTCCTTCATTGGCCTGGTCAACTCGTACACAAGTTTAGTGTCCAAATTAGGTGTCACCTCTTTTGTCAACTTTCCCTGGCCAGACTAAATGTCCCCATTTCACTTGTGCTCCTCTCAGTGATGGCACAACCACTGTGTGATGCCACTGTCTGTTCACTCCTCTGTCTTTGATACTAAACTGTGAGCTCCTGGAGGTCTCATTCACTTCATTCCCAGTACTTGGCCAGGGGCCTGGCAGATATTCAAATATTTGTTGAATTCATTCATTTATTCACTAATTCAAAAACTGTTTGGTGGGCATCTATCTTGTGTGTGGCACTGTTATAGATGCTCGCAGTACAATGGGGAACCAAATAGACCAAGCCCCTGCTACTCTGTTGAATGGCTGGATGAAGGCATGAACACATGATGAATAAATGAATGAGTGAAAGAAATTTTGGTCAGATCGTACCTTAACTTCACACTTAATTAAATTCTATCTTAAATGTAGTAGAAATGGCTTCATGTCTATTGGCATCTATCTTTAGCTGTGCAGGAAGCCGTCGGCGGCTGGATGATGGCTTCATTTTTTTTGTGCTCCTGTGACCTTGGCGAACACAGTGTTGTCCAAGGCACCAACCCCAGCTGATTGAGAGCCTCCTTGACTCCAGAGTGGCCACTAGTGGACATCCTTTTAGCAGATGGAGAAGCTTGGTCTTAGAGAAAGGAAAGGACTCTGGGTCTGAGGAGATGGTAGAGATTTTCCTTTTCATCACAATACTCTTCTTGTCCTGAGATAAGAATGGCAGTGGGATGGATCACTGTCTTCCCCAAAGACTCCCAACTATATGCCTTTCCTCTTTGTCTACCAATTTAGGGAAATGTTCCCTTACTAACTATCCCACCACTCATCCAATTGCCCCACATCCAGAACACCTTCCCCACAGAATATTCTCAAAATCACTGTGTTCATCAATGAGAGGTCTTTTTAATTTCATTTCTCCATTAGACCAGTGTTTCCTAAACCTCACTCGCCATCATGATTTCACCCTAAATGCATCTCTCTCCTATCATTATTTACTTTACAGTGTTCCTTAAATTCATCTTCTTAAAAAGTAAATGTTAAATCAGTAAACTTGAAAAGCTCTTTATATTCAATAAATTTAAATTGCTACTATAAATTGTAGTGCTATAGTGGAAACAGTTTCATGAGTCATAAATAGAAGGTAACTCTAAAAATACGTAACTATTAAAAATACAATGTTTATCCTTATACCACTTCAAATGGTCTTCATCAGTGTCATATACACCATATTTTAGGAAACACTATATTAGACTTCGAAGAGGTGTTTTTCAACGCATGGGAGTTAAAAATACCGAGGCCTGGTCCCCACGCCCAGGGACTGTGGTTTAATTAGTCTGTGCAGCTGAGCATTGGCATTTTTAAGTGGCCAGGTAATTCTAACATGCAGCTGCAATGGAGAAGCGTTGCTCAAACCCAGCGGTTCTTCAAGTGTGCTGCCAGGACCAGCAGGATCAGCATCCTGGGGAACTTGTGAGAAATCGAGGTTTTGGGTCCCACCCCAGGCTATTGAATCAAAAACTCAGAGGGTGGGGCACAGCGATCTGTGTTTTCTGTAAGAGCTCCTGGCGGTCCTGAAGTGTGCCACAATTTGAGAACCCCTGCTCTGGACGGGGTGACACTGGGCAAAATCTCCAAGCCCTTGGGACCTGGTTTGTGTCTATAAGGAGGGTTTGAGCTGGACGATCTTTGCTCCGGATTCTCCCGGGACCTCTATGATCCCACTCCAGCCTTCTGTGCCACTGGCAGTGAATGCTGCAGACCCCAGAACAGCAGCACTCGACTTGCCCAGGAGTCTGGGCCAGCGGAAGGACTATCCCCTCTGCAGCAGATGTTACCTCTCTTTAAAGTCGTCCGCACCCGCCTGGATATTCTCTGTCTGAAGCATGAGCCGGGCATTTTCCAGAACTGCCTCGCCCACCTAGAAAGATCACACACATCAGAGGAGACAAGGTCACTGGACTGTCTTCCCTCCCTTCCCACCATGACGTGCACCAGGCACAGAGGTTCTGGGAACTTAGAGCACCTTTCTTACAGCAAATATTTTTAGAACTCAAGTGTCTCTCTCCAAAAAGGCGGGGAGGAGATAAACCATAAATCATAAAATCTGGATGTCTTTTAAGAGCCTTTAGAGTTGGATTTTTGGAGCTAAAATATTAGCCAAAGGCAGACTTATTCATAGCCTCTGTCATAATGCTGAGCTTTCAACTACCAGTGAAGTTTCTGGCTCCTTAAATGAGGATTCCCTGGATTGACTTAGTGGCTCTTCACATTTTCTGGTCATGGATGCCCTTGAAAAGCTGATGAAATCTCTAGTACAGTGCTGCCCAATAGAACTTTCCATGATGATGGAACTCTTCTATGTCTGCACCATCCATTACGGTGGCCACACATGGCTACTGAACACTCAAAATGTGGCAAGAATGACTGAGGAACTGAAAATTTAATTTTATTTAAATTTAATTTATCATTATTTTTAATAGATTTTTGGGGGGGGGGAAGAGAGAGCACATGAACTGGCAGAGGGAGAAGGAGAGAGAATCTTAAGCAGGCTCCATGCTCAGCACAGAGCCTGACTAGGGGCTCAATCTCATGACCTCGAGATCATGACCTGAGCCAAAATCAAGGGTCTGATACTTAACGGACTGAGCCAGCCAGGTGCCTCAAATTAAATTTAACTTAAATTTGAATAGCCACCTGTGGGCAGTGGCCACCATATTGGACAATGTGGCTCTAGAATTTCATCCACCCTCAAAACATACATATGAACATAAACGCTGTGCATACAGTTTGGGGGTTTCATGGAGCCATGGAGTGGTTTTTCAAAACCAGCTCCCCATACCCTACAGAAAACAGCTGAGATTCTGTTTTTATTTAGGCATGGTGTGGCCAACAGATCAGGAGATGACTGACATTGAAAAGATGTTATTCACAATTCCCAGGGGGAGGGGCAGTCCCACCATGCAGGGCCAGAGGAGGAAGTACCAGCGTTGGTCTCAAAAGGATGAGGGGAAAGCGTGGGCAAAAGACTTGTGGTTTTCATGGGAAGGAATGGGTGAAGCAGGATAAACAGTTGAGCAGGTTTAGGATTGGGTAGTTTGAAGAATTTCAGTGGTCTCTGGGCCTCTGGGGTGGTCTCTGGGCACCTGGGATGCTTAGGGCAGAGGAATACTGCTTCCTGGAGTGTAAGAACCAGAAAGAGGAGGCAGGTGGGGATATGGGCTCAGGATCGGCTGGGTTTGCACAGCAAAAGCATGGCAAGTGGTTTACTATCTCAAAGATTCACTCGCTTTGTGGGGGCAGTCTTGCCCTAACAGTGAGACCCCAGATGCCAGAGCATCAAGAACACAGAAAAAACGAAAATAGAGTTAATATTGTTGAATATAGTTCATCCAGAGGGTCCTGGCTACCTGAGGCGTCCCTGAGGATTGGCCTTGGCTGCCCTGGCTGAGTCCTCTCTTCAGTCTCCTTCACACAGCAGCAGTCCCCACATTGGGGAGCTACTTTTCCAGTCTTTGGATGCCACTTTGCCAATGCCATTTTTCAGATGACAAACTCAAAGCCAAAGGCAATCACCCTGCTCGATTTCTCACAATGATGCCCATGGCAAATGACTCACTCTAGTGCAGGACACCGAATCATAGCGGGTGTCTAGACTGTGGGCTGGAGCATGACTGCTGTAGAGATGAAGGCTTTACTGTCATTCTAGATGACGTGGCCATAGTGGGGGCAGCTGTAGGCAGATGTGGGGCCTGGGGCTTATGCAATTTGGGAGACTGCCTTTAAGAAAAAGAAAAAAAAAAAAGACTAATACAAAGGTGTGCACAAGAGTGAGGGACCCTGAAGCTTAAATTCTTAAAATTCTTCAGCTTGATACAGCTTAATTTTGTCTGTTGACGTGTTTCTGCTTTTTAAACGTGGGACCCAGGGGGTGGGCTGAAAAAGTAAAAACACTCTGAAGCATAGGTTGAATATACGTATTTGGAGGCCTACAATTCTGGAAAAGCAGAGAGATGGCTGAAAATGCAATCACCCCAAATCCTGCCTTCCAGAAGAAGCACAGCCAGCATTTGGATGTATTGTACTTCGTTTCAGCCTTTGCTTTGCCCTGCTACGATAGTAGCCAAAGTGTTAATTATTAACACTTTCCTGGTTGATTGCAAACTCTTTATGAAGAAGAGGCAATTCAAGGAGCAAACCTCGAAGGAGTCTGGTAGGAAGTGCCAGCTGCTCAAAGATGGGCCACAGTGAGGGGCCGGCTGCTCCGTGTCCTTGCTCCTCCTTCTCACTTGGGGTTGAGGACAGGAGCGCTTTCTGGGATAAATTGGACACTGTCCAGCAGAGAGGGTAGTTCTGTCCAAATGTCTGTCCTGGGAGGCTCGTGCAGTACTCCGCTCAGGGAAGCTGGAGTTCCTGCTCCAGCTGATGTTTAATAACAACCAGGGGCTTATTTGAGCCTCAGGCCGAGGCTAATTATAGGCCCTGACTTGCCAAAGCTCAGTGGCTGGCCCTGCTTCCCCATCTTCACAGAAGGATCTTAAAATAACCCGCCAGCCCTCAAGTCAGCCGGAGAGCCCCTCGCTGTTCTCCTGTAGGTAGCTCGGCTTAGCAGAGGGGGGTCCTCTCTGGTGGTAGGGGCGGCTCTGCCTCCTCCACTGTAGAAAGGGCCAGGGAGGTGGCAGGACGAGGGCTGGGACCTTGGCTGAGGTTTAGCACAGGCCCAGGACCGGGATGGTGGCCAAGGCCAAAAGCAAAGCATGGAGAGCCTGCCGTGGAGCAGGTTCTCTGTCTCCAACTGGAAGGCTTCATGAAATCCTCCCCAGGGCTGAGGACAGGAACTGCAGAGGGGAGGGAATGTACTGACCACCTACAGATATGCCCAGCCCACGTGCTGGGGCTGGCTTGTCCTGGCTTGCCAGGGCAGACTGGTAAAGATTTCAGGAGTTTTGGGAGCCAGTGGTTAAACACAGCCATCATGAAAGTTTTAATTATGTGAACTTACAATTACATAAATTATATGAAAAACCCAGTTAATAAATACTCAAAACAAAGGTCATAAATACTTAACTACTTTACTCTGTTTGACTGTCATCCAGGCCCTTGAGGTTACTGACTTCTGTTGGATCTGCGCAATGGAAACACTGCATAATGGTAGATGCCACGTGCAGCTCTTCCCAGGTCTGCACTCAGGAGGGATAGCATGTTGGGAGCTGGCTATCGGCCATGGTGAGAGGATTTACACCAGGGGAATTGGCAAGCGCTATCAACCAGAGCCTTCTATTCACGGAAGGCTGCTTGTTAAACAGATAGCAGCTCAGTGACTGTGCCTCAAATGCTATGGAATACTTAACACTCATGACTTCACTACATGCTCATGATATCTAACCTTGACAGCAACACACCTAGTTTACAGACGAGGATGCCAAGGCTCATATGTAAACTGCCCCATATCACCAGGACGGAGAGTGGCAGAGCCAGAATGCCACGCCAGGTCACTGTGACTCCAGAGTGTGCATATTTTTGTCACCAGCTTTGGAAAATAAAAGGCTCATCAGAATCAAGAGAGAGAGACTCACTGGGGAGGATTGTTTTCTTTTTCCTGTAACGGGACAGCCAGGACTCCTGGTTCCTCTTTGGGCTGCATCACAGAGATAAAGAGCTATCTTCCCCACTGGCATGAGGAAGCTCGCCAAACCAAACCAAACCAAACCAAACCAAACCAAACCAAACCAAACCACCATTTCCCACGCTGATCTCCTGAGCTTTCACTGCTGAGCCCTGTAAGCTGAGTGGAGCTGAGCAGATTGTGGGCCCAACTCTGAAGGCCTGGAGAACTTCTGTGGCCGAGTGCTCTGCAGTCAGGCCTGCAGAAGAAATGTCATCTGCATTTAAAACGGCAGGACCTGCACATTAGCTACCTGGTCCTCTCAGATTTCTGGTTGAAGCGGGTATAAATTAACTTCACCTCTCTGATCATTTTCTCTCTCCAGGAGTGAAGGCAGGACGAATACCAAATATGAATATGTATGGTCACTAGGCAGATGCTGTGAGTACAAGCATACTCGCTCATAACCCTGGAACCACTCCTGCCCTCTTTTTTAGTAGGAAGAGAGCACGAACCAATGTCAGAGTTGCACTGCAGGGTGAACTTTAAGGGTGGGGAGCTGGTAGCTTGTGCATGGAGTGCTGGAAAGGCCAGCAGGGGACAACCTCCCCTCCTCCTCTCTCTCCTCTGCCCACACAGAGCTGACTGCTACCATCAGCACATGATTACTGTTTCCCTGTGCAACATGACTTAACACCAGGTCTCCTGTCATAGCAGCATCAGTGTGAATTGGTATGTGAGATTAGGTGGTCTGGACGGAACTGGACTCAGGATTTGTAAGTTTGCTGGAGAAAATAAGATGCCTTCAAAGCATACAATTCAATGGAGGAGAAAGCAGGGCTGAGTACCGTGGGGAGGGGCAGTCGGAAGCCAAGGTAGGCACTGGCTTCGTCCCGAGAGGGATGCTACAGGCAGGGGTAAGGATGGGTTCACTGCTGGTCGGTGTTAGCTCGAATTGCTCTTGGCTTGGTGTGCAGCTGCCTTACGTTATGCCCCTGAAACCGTCTTGCTCTCGCCTCCACGTGGAGGATTCCTCAGGACACTTTACACCAGTTATTCTCAAAGTGTGGTCTCTGGAGTGGCAGCACCAGCACCACCTGAAGCCTGCGAGGAAGGCAAACTCTCAGACCCTACCTCAGATGTCTGAGCCTGAGTCTCTGGAGTGGGGCCTGACAGTCCGTGTTTGAAAAGCTTTCCAGGGGCTCACGGCATGTGCTCAGCTTGGAGAACCCCAGCTTTGCACAGACCTGCCTCCAGTGCTGCCCATGCTGCCTCCCAGGCTGCTCCTGGCATTCCTCCACGTCCTTGCCTGTGTCATTGTCTATACCTAGAACACCTTGTTTTACCACCTCACGCCCCTAGGCCTTGCCGTCTGAGAAACCCTACCCAACCTTAATGCTCATCTCAAACATGCCTTCCTCTGCAAAGCTTTTTTAAATTTATTTACTCACTCATTCTTGCCTTCATTTCTTCAGCACATGTGCCGGGCTCTGTACTGGTTGTGGGGGAATCAGCAGCCACTGGAGGGGGTGCAGTTAGAAAGGTAGTCAAAGGCCAGATCCAGGGGCAGGGCCTTGGGGGAGCAAGGGAAGGGAGGCAGAATTTGCTGGGGAGCCCATGAAAGGCTTTGAGCCGGGCACAGGTGTGATCTGTGAGGTAGGTGTGTCCCCTGCGTCCTGAGGGAAAGGAAGATTGTTGGACGCAGGGGACTGTCCCAAGGACCCAGCTAGGAAGCTAGGAAGCTCTGCAAAAGCGCTCAGGAGATGATGGCAGCTTTGACTAGGGCAGTTATAGGGGCCACAAAGAGAAGCAGACAGGTTTAAGACTCATTTCGCTGATGGAACAGATGGGTTTTGGTGATGGCGCAGTTGCAGAAAGAAGGAAAGAAAAGAATTAAGGATGACTTCTAAGTTTTTAGCCCCAGCTCCTGGGTGCATGGTGCCTTTGCTGACTCTCTTCCTCCCTTCTCGGATCATTCCTGCATCAGAGTCACACCCCGACCTATGTCCCACACTGAGTAGACAATGACCTCATTTACAAACCCAGCTCCTCCACTCATGGGTTTGGGCCAGTTACTTGAATAATTCTAAGATTCGGTCCCCTCATCCATAAAATGAGGATAATACTGCTCCGTACCTGCTAGGGAAGCTTCAAGGGTTAAAGGAACCACTCCAGGTAAAGCACTCGGTCAGCTGCCTGGCACGGAGTAGGGATTCCATGCACGGCGGCCATTAATATCACTGCTATTTACCTTAGAGCAGAGCACTTGGCCAATGATGGTCCAATGGACCTGATGGGTGTGTGCAGTCTGGCACCATTCCTGCTCCTCCGCACAGGCAGTTGAATGAAGACTTCCATCTAGTGGCTTGGTCTTTTGTTTTTTTCTTTTGGTTTTTCCTGCCCATAGTCATTTGTTAAAAGCCCTGGTCACTGGTACTATGATGACAAGGATTGTATCCCTTCCTACAGCTGTTTCCTTGCTATGGCTGTAATTATTAAAATAAATGATGCCGGTGGTGGCAGCTGAGGAATTTGACCCTTACTGTGTTTTAAAAAGGTGAGGACAAGCAGCATTTTTAGAAGGGTTATCATTTGGGCCCAAGGGTACAATTAATGCTTTATTTGGAGTTAAAGATACTGGCATCCCAGTAGCTAGAGCTGCAGGTGTGGGGAGGAGGTGGGCAAGACTGGGCCCTTGGGAAATTAGACTTGACGGGGGCTGTGGCAGGGTATAAGAGTCCCTGGAAACCCTTTATACATTTATTTGTGTGGTTTTTTTTTAAAGATTTTATTTATTTATTTGACACACAGAGAGAGACAGCCAGCGAGAGAGGGAACACAAGCAGGGGGAGTGGGAGAGGAAGAAGCAGGCTCCCAGCAGAGCAGGGAGCCCGATGCGGGGCTCGATCCCAGGACTCTGGGATCACGCCCTGAGCCGAAGGCAGACGCTTAACAACTGAGCCACCCAGGTGCCCCTACACATTTATTTGACTTCCAAGTTTAGGAAGAATGCTCAGCATGACTTGTTCTTGTAATACATGAACAAGAAGTCATTATCTGTCCCTAGTACCCCACTGAAACTGCATCTTCACCATGACGGCGAGGACTGCCATGTCACCAAACTGAACGGATGCTCCTCCTCACTCATCTTGACCTGCCGGCTACACTTGTCATGGAAGACGGACTTTTCTCTCTTGGCCTCTATGACTCAGCTCTCTCCGGCTCCTCCTTCTACTTCACTGGCTATTCTTTCTCAGTCTCCCTCACTAGGTCTTTCTCCCTTATCTGACCTCCATATGCTAGCGTTTCTCAGGTTGGGTCATGGGACTTGTTCGTTTATCCCTAAGTAACCTGGGACAGTATCAGTTGAATTAATGAGCCCAGCATTAGTGCTGCCTCTCCATGGAGCACCAAGGCAGGGAAGACACGATTCCCCCTCTCAGAGAACACCCAGGTTCCTACCTGGCTCCAACCTGAGTTCACCTCCAGCACCTCCCTCTTCCTCATTTCCCAGGTCAGAGCACTATTGAGCCTCTGCACCGATGTGGCCCAGTTCATTCCTGCCACACTGCCCAACCTTGGTTTGAGTCCCAGTCATCCCTCTGGTGATTTTGCCTGATTGTTGCTGCCAAGGGTTGGAGAGTGCAAAGCCCACGCACACCGAGTTAAGATTGCAGCCGCAGTCGTGGAGTTAGGGAGCACGTCATAAAGCCCCGACGGAGAGGTTAGACCGTCTCCAGCACAGTCTGCTCCTGAGTGCAGTCACAGCCACTGGGGATCCAGGGAGGATCAGGATCACCTGAGAGCTAAGGTTGGGTCTTACTCCGGGAGGCCAGGACGGTGGACATTTCTGGATCTGTACTGCAGCTAAATGACCTCATCATTGAACTGTGCTCTGTCTGAAGAATGTCTTTGTAGAAGGGGTTAGATGAGGACGGAGTGAGGGGCCAGAGAAGGTGGGTGGTGTTATGAACCGTTTGGGGCAATCAGGAACATCCTGGTTCCTACAGGTTGCCCTCTGTCTTGATGAGGACAAAACTTCTTAGGCCTCACCTTCCCCAGAAACCTCTCTACCCCTCCGAGGACTAGTTCTGAGCTTACCTAGCATCCTGCCTCCAGCTCCCTGGGAAACAGGAGGGCCTGATTTGGACAGCAGCCACCAGTGCTGGGCACTAAAGAGTAGCAGCCACTGTATATTCCTACCTCCTTCTGAGTGTAGGTATCACAAGGGTTTCTTTGTCATGAGCCAGCCCTTCAAGGCCTAATTTTCTACACACATCCTAACAAAATCTGAGTTTTGAGTGCTAGGCACATCAAGATACAGTGACCCTGGGAGGGTCTGTTTGGGCAACCTGCTGATTGATCGATCTCTCTCTTTCTTTCTTTTCTAGATTTAGAACATTCCAACCCCCCATTCCCTTTTTTACTGCAATGACTTACTAAGATGCAAATTTGAGCTCACATTTATTCAAGAGTGTGCTCTTGAACAAACCCACATAATTTGGGCTTTATCTCTTCTTCACTCTCCTGCTGCGAACTGAACTATTTTTCTGAACAGACTCAGCCCTTTCCAGCTTTCAGAACCATAACTCATGCTGCCACCTCTGTATGTCATGGCCTAAGCATGCCACCTGGCCACTGTGCTCTCCTTCTTTGACAGGTAAACTCTTAGTCATCCTTCAAAACCTAGCTCAGGCCACACTGTGCATCCTCTGTACATCCCAGATCCCCTGTGGGCATATCTCTATCGGTATAAGTTGTCATGCTGTATTATATTCTGACCTGTTTCTTTTTCCCCACCACAGACCTGTGTGCCCCTGGGACGGGGCAGCCTCCCATCTCTGCCTGCTCAGCCCCCGCTCAGTGCCTGGCCCGTGGACACTAGATATTTGTGAACTTAGTAGGTGAAGTAGGCTAGCTGAGGAATGCAAATGAACACACACAGGTAAGGCAGAGCACAACTAAGTAGAAGATGCCTGTGAAGAACTCAAAATCTAGAGCCAGACTTCATAAAACCCCAATAGAAGCAACCAAACAAATCAGACCCCATCATTTTTACTGTGCTTCCTACACTTTACGCCACAATCAGTCCTTCGCAGTCAGGCCGTCATTTACCCCCTGTGCCCAACACCAGTGGCCATACAGAATGGGTGCATGCTCGGTCTGCAGATGAGGAGCTGAGACCCAGGATACGAGTGACTTGCCCACAGTGCTAAGTGGCCCAGCTGAATTTCACCTGTGTCTGCCAGACTCCACAACCCACGCTCTCTTTTTTTTCCCCTTAAAAAACCCCACTTTTTATTATGGGACATTTCAACGAGGTAAAACTATATGTAAAGGTGGAGAGAGACGAGAACGATGGCCCCCTGTCTCCCCACTTCCATAACTAAAATCTCATGGCTAAATTTAAAAATCTCTATTCCTGCCACCCCCCCACTCCTGTTTGAGATTATTACATACGTGTCACTTCCTCTATAAATATTTCAGGAGTCATGCTCTATTTTGAACTTCTGCATTTTAATTTAAAAGGTATCAAAGTAACACATACATTTGATCACGAAATGAAACAGGGCTGAAGAGAAAGGCTGGTGCAGAAAAGTGTTCCCTGCCCCACATCTGCTTGTCCTGCAGCCCCAGTCCCTGCAGCTTCTGCTTTTTGTTTGCCCAGAGCTTCCCCCATATTTCTACGAATTTTTGATTGCTTGAGTTATCAGCCACAGACATCATTTATTGACTTCCCAGCCGACAAATGAAGATTTAACTCACTCACACTCCACAGCCCTTTTCCTGTATTTATTGGCCATCTTTGTAGCTTTAAATAAGAAAGCTCTATTTCTTGCTGTGTCAGTCATGGATGGAGCTTCCCTTTCACACACTCGCACTCTCTTATAACCACAGGTGTTTTATTGTCGAAGGTCAAAGGGAAGACACAAAACCAGCTTAATTACTAACCTACTTTACTGACGCCTGTGTGAAATACAGGTCCTCTCTGCTAGGAATTACGACACAGGTGCCTCTGGCTGTCAGAAGCTATGGGCACATAGCCAAATTGTTTTATTTCCCACCTGAGCGTCCTCAGGCATGTGGAATAATGTCAGCTGCTTCGTTCTTTCTCGCAGTGCTACCCTCTCCAGGGCATGTCTACACAGTCCCCGTGCAGCCATCTACCCATCTTACCACCGTACTTGAAGCATGAGTCTGGCATTAGGTGGCTCCATTTCTTCTCTTGTGAAATGGAGCCGCTTTAGCTTGATAGTACCGGGCACACAGTAATCCCTTAATTGGTGTTTGTTAAGTGAATAAGTGATATACGATTAAAGAGCCAGACATATGAAATAATGATGAGAAACCGATTCACAAGCAGCAGACTGGCAAACCCTTGGGAAAAGAAGGTGTGGACAAAGGTAGTTCTCACACACTGTTCTGGGAGGGTAAATCCAGGTAGCCACTTTGGGGAGCAATTTGGCAATGTCATGTAAGAGCCGCTGACAGGCACAGCCCATTCTGCTCCTAGGTACTTGCTGAGAGCAGGGTCAGAAACTTTTTCTATGAAGGGCCAGAGAGGAAATTATTTTAGATCTTGTGGGCCTGCCGTTTTTGTGGCGACTACACAACCCTGCCCTTGTAGGATGAAAACAGCTGCAGAAGATTAGTACGTGAATGGATGTGACTGCATCCCCATCAAACTTTATCTATAAAAGTGGGTACCTGGTTGGATTTGGCCTGCTTACAGTAGGATGCCCACCTCTGTCCTAGGGAAACTCTCACATGTATGCATGAGAAGGTTTATGCCCTCTCCTGTTTATGACAGAGAAAAGTGCAAATAACCCATATCCATCAATAACAACAACAAAAAATTCATAACCTGTAGAAAACAGTTCATAACCTATGGTGTATATATGATGAAATGCTACCTGGGTCACCATGATCAATCTCAAAAACAAAATGAGAAGTGAAGAAAGCAAGTTGCAGAGGGAAATAACTATGTGGTGGTGAATTTTATGTGTCAACTATTTTATGATGGTCAGATATGGTCAAACATTATTCTAGATGTTTCTGTGAGAGTGTTTTTGGATGAGATTAATATTTAAATTGGTGAACTTTGAGTAGAGTGGATTGCCCTCTGTAATGTGGGCAGTTGAAAGCCTTAATAGATCGAAGACTGAGTGCCCCCCCCCCCCCCGCCCCACAACCCACCAGGGGAAGGAAATTTGTCATCAGATGGTCTTTGGACTTGGTCGGGGACATTGGTTCTTTCCTGGGTCTCCAATCAGATGACCCCTTAATCTGGAACACCTATCCTCCATTATCCTGTGAGGCAATTCCTTAAAACAAATCTCTTTCTCTTTATATGAATATCCTATTGGTTCTGTTTCTCTGGAGAACCCTAATACACAGAATGATACAACTTAATATGAAGTTTAAAATCATGCAAAACAATCCCATAAAGGGTTTATATACATATACAGTAAAACTGGAACAACATTGGTGGGAAAGATAAACGCCAAATTTAGGGCAGTTGTGGCCTCTGGGGAGGGGAATGGAATCAGGACAGAGCACAAATGAGGTTTCCATTGAAATCTTTGGTTTCATGTTTAAATATAAAAGGTCTGGGGTGCCTGGGTAGCGCAGTGGTTGAGCGTCTGCCTTCGGCTCAGAGCGTGATCCCAGCGTTCTGGGATCGAGCCCCACATCAGGCTCCTCCACTAAGAGCCTGCTTCTTCCTCTCCCACTCCCCCTGCTTGTGTTCCCTCTCTCGCTGGCTGTCTCTCTGTCAAATAAATAAAATCTTAAATATAAAAGGTCTGTAGCAAATAACATTAAGGTTGACAATTCTGGATGTTGAGGATGCCTTTTTTATATGTTTGAAATATTTCGTAATTAAGAAGGGAAAAATGAGATAACATAAGCAAAACAACCAGAAGAAATCTAGCACAGCAAACGTTATGCGGTAGGTCCCTAATGTGCAGAGAGGGAGACTGACTGGAGAAGGCAGGTCAGAGATGGGTAGACGAGGTGGAGGGCAGGGGAGAGCCTCTAGTGCTCCAGAAAAGGCCTCCTTGGGCCGCAGGGATGACGATGGAGTGGGACTGGCTGTGGACTCAGGCCTGGGGCTGGGCAGGAGGTGTGGGGACGTGGGAACTAAGAACAGCACTGTGAATGTGGTGGAGGCTGTGCGCAGGTGTGGGTCTGCCATGGGATCATGGTCACAGTCGCTGGAGCTCTCCCAGCGGCACTTTGTATTTACCCTAAGGGGGCCCTTCAGAAATGGTTATTCCCGACTTCTTTCTGACAAGATTTGTTTCCTGGGTGCTGGCCAGAGTCAGAGGAATTTGTCCTCTCACTGGGGATTTGTTGAGGCTTAAACCAAATTAGGAGCTCTTCTTTCCTATTTCAGGGGTGGCTGCTGGAGCAGTCAGTGCTCAGCCCTGGGGTTTTTTTAAAACACTTTTGTATGCCCCCAGTTTCCACTGCCTTTCCTTTCCCACAAACTGCACTTGGGCTCTGCTTTTTGGGAATCTGTTGGGGACAAGTGTGCTTCTCCGCCTCCTGCTCTGCATCCCAGAAGCCCTCTGGGGTAAGACGCCTCAAGCTTTGCTCTGTCTCGGGTGGAGCTGGGCACACAGGCTCTGGAACCAAATTGCCCAAGTTGAAAGTCTTGTCTCTATCACTGTCTGGCTGTGTGACCTTGGGAAAAGTTATTTAACTGCTCTGTACCTCAGTTTCCTCGTCTTCAAAAAAGGAGTCATGAAAGTATTGGCCTTATAGCGTTGTTGTGAGGTTGAGTGAATTAAGATATGCAAGAACCTCAGAACAAGTTCTGGAACATAATAGGTGCTCAATAAATGTCAGCTATGTTCCTCTCCACTGGAGAGGAACATGGAGGGAGCAGAATGCCAGCACTATTTAAATGGCATTTCTCTCTTCCCCACACTTGCTTAAGGTACACACCCATAGGAGACATAGTGTGTTAGAGCAAGAAGTGAAGAGCTAAGCTGTGGGCTGCCTCCCACATGGAGGAGTGAGGCCTCTGCAGAATTCTCTGCCATCTGCTTTCAGGAAACCTTAACTCAGTAATTTCATGACACAGTCTTAGAATGCAGAGAGCTCTTGGAGATCATGAAAGATGAAGACCCGAGGCCCAGAGAGGTGTGGTGGCTTATCCCAGGCCCCAAGGCAGGTCCTTTGCCCTTGAGAGTCCAGTAGCAAGGAGGAGACCATGGGCTGTGACTGGAGAGACAGGGTTTCAGACCCTGTCTTTGTTACTTGGGGATTGCGATGCTCTAGAAGTCTCCCTGTCTGTACACTGGGGGATAAGGAAACTTGCTGTCCAGGGTTACAAAATGATTTGAAGAAATGTATGTGTCACAACACAATGGTAACTTGGTTGGGAAGTCCCTGCACTCCTCCACCAGGCCCCAAAGGGGCACCCATCCTGGGCACAGAGGTGGAGCCTGCGACAGGCATGGCCGCCTGGCCTCATTTGAGAGGGGTCCTGCCCAATAGGGCAGCCTGCAAGGGTGAGGGACGGCCAGAGGCAGCAGCTGAAGGAGGGGCTTCTCCTTGCAGTGGGTCCAGGAGGAGAGTCTTACAAAAACCCAGAAAAGGGTCCCCAAGAGAAAGAATCTGGTTTAAACTTTAGCCAGACCCAGACACTGTGAAGCCACCTCACAATAGCATGTCTCAAGGAAGAACTCTCCAGTCATCTTTCCCTCTCTTTCCCCTCAGCTTGCACTTTGGTCAGGTTGAAACAGCAGTGGGGTGTGAGGGTAGGAGAACTGCAAGAAAGAGCTGGGTGCTAGGCTTGTCTTGGGAGAGTGGGGAGATGAGGGTCGACATGTTGAATAATATACCAACTAGACCCTCTATTTACTGACTTAAGACTGTATTTTGTGACTTAAAATATACCAACTAGACCTTCTATTTACTGACTCGAGACTGTACTTTGAGACTTAAAAATTCCAGAGCATGGAATTTTTAGTTACCAACAAGTGATCAGAAAAGTCATGAGACTATCTGTGTTTTCAACCGGGGCTAAGAGAGAGTATTCACCTTCTGATGAACAGGTCAAAGGGGACCTCGGAAGAGGTTTCTCTCAAACAAAAGCTGTTTTATTAAAAAAATTACTTAATTTATTTGAGAAAGAGAGAGAGCTAGTGGGAGGAGGGGCAGAGAGGGAGACAAGTAGACTCTGCGTTGAGCAGGGAGCCCGACTTAGGGCTCAGTCCCAGGACCCTGAGATCATGATCTGAGCTGAAACCAAGAGTCGAATGCTTAACCGACTGAGCCACTCAGGTGCTCCCAAACCAAAGCTGCCTTTATAACTATGCCTCCTGAGTCCTTCCTGTTCAATGTGCAGCTGACGTCTATCATATGCCCAGCACTGCACTTAGCACGTAGCAGGCACTCAACAGTGTGGATTTAATGACTCATCATCCCTCTTAGACTTTCAGGTCCTGGAGTCTGAGAATTTTGATGTGCTCTATGTGAATTCCCATAGTTCCCAGTACACAGTAGACCCACTTTCAATGCCTGATGAATGAACATAATAAAACTGAATTCTGTGCCAGCCCCACAGCAGCTACCATGACAAATATTACACTGTCAAGACTGCTGGTGAGGAGGGAGGCAGGGCCAACGCATGCCAACATCACTAAAGATTCTGCACTTACATGTGACACTAATTACACCCACAGACCAAGAATCTGCAGCCTAATCTCTGACACTGACAAAGCCTTTTTCCACTCACGTTATTCTCCTTAAATTTCAAAAGGGTCAGGGCCATGTCGGCAGGTATAATTATCTCCCTCTTTTTGCAGATAAGGAAGCTGCAGGTGGGAGAGATTAGGGGCCTGGGTGAAGCATTTGGTAAGCTGAGACTAGGGTGGGGCTGACTCAGAACCCCCTGACTCCAAATGCAAGCTCTGACCTAAACCCAAAGCCACAGAAAATGCAACTAAAAGAGAAAAAGCGGGGGTGGTTTCTTCATCATAAATGGAAGCAGGTGAGAGTAAGAAAAGAATTGCTGGCAAATATATGCAAAGTCTCGGGGCAAAATGAAATTTTATGGGTGATTTCTAATCCTCAGGAAATTGGGAGCCATTGTGGAAAATCTGACATAAACAGAGAGACCGCAGGGCATCATGAACTGCAGATCAGGGTGGCATTGGCAGCGAAGGGATGATGATGGGCGCCCAAAACTTAACACAAATGACATTTTGCAACCTGGGTGACTAGTTATGCAAGATAGTGCTCAGGGCCCCTAGAAGGTGGCACCATTTGCCAAGAGAACTGGGTCAGAAGCAGCCGTGTGGGACTCCCCCATCTCCAGGGGCTCCCCTGCCAGTTGGAGAACCCTGAGGCGGGGGGAGGTTAATAAAACCGTTGCTTCACTGGTGGTGGGGCATAGGCCACCACCTGACCCTCAGAAGTGAAGTAGGTGGCCAACATGTACTGCCTGTTCCTCGCCCCCAGCCAGCCAGTCAGCTGAGCCACAAAGGCTTAGGGAACTGGGCTCTGTGGAGGGCTGCTGCTCTCTTTAGGCTTTGCACTGTTCAGAGATAATGATGAGCCATGACAGATAGGTGTGTGGCTGGAGGCTGGGGAGATCAGAGAATTCCACCCTCTCATTTTACAGATGAGGAGCCTCAGAGCAAAAGGGATTGCTGCAGGGCACGGAGCTAGCTAGCAGTCAGAAGTGAAGACAGACATAGGGGTTGGACGGACTTGGTGTCTTCATGTCCTTTAAGGAGGGGTAACGTGACCACCTGCTCGCCAGAGTTAGGGAAGGCAATCTGGCCTGCTCCCTGTGTGTCTGCAGGGAGATGTCAGTTTGACCCAATCTTTTCATTTAACAGTTGAGGAACCTGAGGTTCAGAGAGGTGAGGTAACTTGTCCAAGATCACATAGAAACTTAGTGACGTTTACTCTATTTCTACTGTATGGATAGTACTCTCTCAGGTTCTCTGTACCATGGCTTTCTTTTCTGAAACTCAAGCTCCATGTGTTCAATAGGATTTGGGATCTGATGCCAAGTGCAAAAGGAAGTAAGGGTGAAATGGAGTAGGTACAGAAATATTGGTCATTCTGGAACCTTTTAAAATGATGTTTGAGGAAATAGGATAAAATGTTAGAAATCAGGACTACAATGTGAAAAACAAAACAAAACCCCAATAGTTACTCTGATGGGTTGAATTGGGTACCACTCAAAAGACAGGTTGAAGTCCTAATCCCCAGTGCCGGTGAATGTGAACTTATTTGGAAGTAAGATCTTTGCACATGTCATCGAGTCAAGAGGAGGTCATTAGGGTGGGCCCCAGGCCAGTGTGACTGGTATCCATATGAGAGGGAAATGTGGACACAGACACACAGGGAAAGTGAAGGCAGAAATGGGAGTGATGCATCTATAACCCTGGGAATGCCACGGACGCCAGCCACCATCAGGAGGTAGGAGAGACGTTCAGAACAGAACCTCCTTCACGGCGGCAGCAGGAGCCAGCCCTGCTGGTACCTACATTTCCAACTTTCAGCTTCCAGAACAGGAGAGAGTACACTTCTGCTGTTTCATCCACCCAGTTTGTGATGCCTATCCCGGGTGCCAGAGAAAGATCGGAGCGTGAGGGATGCTATTCCCGCCTTCCTGAAGCTTGTGTTCTGCTTATCTATTATCTCCCAGAGTCCTCACAATGTCCTGTGAGATAAGGAGCATTCTCTCACAACTTAGAGATAAGGAAACTCACTCTGGGGGTTAGTAACTGGGCCAAGGGCTCCCTTCTGGTTATGGTAAATAAAGCTGGGCCCAGGCTCGGCTCTGTCTGGGGCACGGCCCTGCACTTAACCGTCACTCTGTTCTACCTCATTTACTGCTTGTCGCATGACTGCCAAGATAGACTCCTGGGGGAGAGAAGGGCGGAACAGGCAAGAGTGTGGGTCCCAGAGGCACAGAGTGGGCCCTAAGTCATGTTACAGTCACATAACATATCTCAGCCCCTGGCTTTGAGGGCGCTATTTATAGCTGTGTGGGGGCAGAGACCCCTCACACTCCTGCTCTGTCTCCACAGGCCTCCTGCCTCCTGAGGATGCAGGGGCTCAGGAAGCTTAGTTTGGGTGGAGGAGGTAAAACCCCGGCCCCGGCAGCTAACAGCTCGGCCCTAGTACTCTCACCTGCTTGGAACACGCATACAGTATCAGTGATAACCAGGCAGGGTCACTCTGTGATCCTGGTGGAAAGCGACAGAGACAAGACCTGCTGTAATCCTATGGGAACAGAGAGGCCAGGATGCTCTGTGGCCACAAAACTCAATATCCAGCTGACAGCCAGCACAGGTGACGAGGTTACTGCTGCTTACTAATGCCCACTCTGTGCCGGCTTCATCCCTCCCATCTCCTGGATGAAATCTGAAAGATACCCACTCATCATACTGCCCCCATTTTCTGGCAGCATCAGATGCAGAGCAAATCCTTGCTCTGAACCTTCCCCCCCAATCACCCAGCACAAGCCCGGTCCTCAAATCAGGCCCTTCCAGCTCCCTCTTCCTGAGATGTCCTGGGTTCTCCCTTGCTGCAACAAGTTCATAAAGCTTGACTTTATCCACTGAGAAGTGTGTTCTCAGTGGTCTGTCTGGCTTTAGCAGGTGCATGTCTCACCCCCAGACCAGGAACCCTGGGGGTTGGCAATGAGGGCCACTGGGTGTGGCTCTTGCTGAACCCTCAGCTCTTCAAGTAGCACTTGGCACTGGGCGGGGGAGGGGATCAACCTGCAGGGGCCAAGGGCCCAGGCCAGAAGCCTGTGGAAAGCACGGATGCTCGCATGAGTCTGGAGAGGAGGCCTCCTCCCACCCATGCTGGAGTGGGGCACCTTGGGGAGTTCCTGAACTCTGCTCAGATATAGACGTTTTGCCTCAAGGGCCAACTGCTCAGCACATTTTTCTGAGCGTTGAGATCACTGAAAAAGAAAAGTAGAAATCCCTGGGGTACGGGAGGGGGGCGCTGCGCCATTTCCTGGCAGCAAAGCTATTAAACTTTCAAGTCCTAGTCCTGAGCTGCCTGACGAGCTGGAAGCCGCCCAGCCTCACGCATCCTAGCTACAGCAGTTAGTTCCAGTTAAAGTGTGCTTGGCTAAGGATCAATCACAGTTTCTGACAGTTTTTTTCCAAATTAAGAGAGAGAAGAGGAGAAAAAGGAGGCACATCTTGGTGTTAAAACTCCTCACAGAGAACAGCTCTTGTTGACTATGACTTGGTCTTATCAAACAGTGGACACTCAAACGATATGCCCTCTTAGGGCCGGGGGTCTGAGGCAGGACTGACCCTGGTCTTATAAATGAGGACAACAGGAGGTTTTTCATAATACTTTGGGGTGGAAATAACATTGAGTGGGTCCTGGTGGGGATACTAATTCAAAGGGGGAACTTAATCTCTGCAGGCCTCCGTTTCTTTGTCTATAAAATGGGAGTTATGGGCTGAATTGTGTCCCCCTCAGATTCATATGTTGGAGTCCCAACTCCCATGACCTTAGAACACGGTTGCAGACAGAGCTTTTAAAGAGGTGATTACGTTAAAATGACGCTCTGAGGATGGGGCCCTAATTCAGTTCTACCGGTTATGAGAAAAGGAAATTTGGGCACAGATGTACAGAGGGAAGACCCTGTGAAGACACAGGGAGAGACTGGCCATCGACAAACCAAGGAGAGAGTCCTCAGACAAAAAACACAGCCCTGCTGACACCTCCATCCCAGACTACCAGCCTCCAGTCCCTGAGGGAATAACTTTCGTTGCTGTCAGAGCCAGCTGGCCTGTGGTGCGCTGTTCTGGCTGTCTTTGCAGACTAATTCAGTGGGCATAATCCCATCGTCCCGGGTGACACACACGTTGTTGAATCAAAGGACACAGTGAGTCAAAGTTCTTGTAAATCCTTGTGTCATGCAAAATAAGTGTCGTGCCGGAGGCTTGCAGTTCATAGTGAAAGTGTGGACCGTGTCATGTTCATGAGTCTTGTCACAGTACACGGTTTTGTTAGGAGACAGTAGAGGGGAATCTGTAGAACCCCCTGAGTACCTGTGCCTGCTCCAGGCGGTGGCTGGGATGTGGGTGAAAACCCCAGGAATTCGGGGTTAGTGCCTGGCAGGGCTGGCCTTGGGGGTGGACTTTGCACCGGGGGTCCCTGGGCTCGCCCCCCTCACCTGCAGGTGGTCTGAAATATCACCAGAAGCAATTTGCTTCCCAAGCAAAGCTCCTTAGGGACAGCGACAGTGAACTCCCAAGACGTCCCAGGGCTTCACCTCCTCATCTCGTTTATTCCTCACAACACTGCAGGAAAGAGTTTTCACCTTTACTATGCAGATACACGGAGGCGCTGAGTTAAGAGACATGCCCAGGTCACCTGGGTGGCTCGGTTGGTCGTTAAGCGTCTGCCTTCGGTGCAGGGCGTGATCCCAGCGTTCTGGGATCGAGCCCCACGTCAGGCTCCTCCGCTGGGAGCCTGCTTCTTCCTTTCCCACTCCCTCTGCCTGTGTTCCCTCTCTTGCTGGCTGTCTCTCTCTCTGTCAAATAAATAAATAAAATCTTAAAAAAAAAAAAAAAAAAGACATGCCCAGGTTTCCTTGGCCAGTAACTAATAAGAAATCCAAGTGTGAGATCAGCTTCCTTGTCAGAGCTGGCTGGGAGTGGGCCCGAGGAAGGGACTCTTACATGCCTAGTGGGAATGAAGAGGAAGAA
Source organism: Ursus arctos (assembly GCF_023065955.2). Lineage (NCBI taxonomy): Eukaryota > Metazoa > Chordata > Mammalia > Carnivora > Ursidae > Ursus > Ursus arctos. The sequence continues at coordinate 28,464,661 of NW_026622875.1, forward strand.
GGTATGGCCCAGTTGCAGGCAGGGGATGATGCTTGGAAGTGCTCTGGGCAGCAGCGCCAGAGAGAGGGCCTGTGAAGGGGTGCATGGAGGGAGGGGGGCATGCAGGGCGGGGTGCTGGTGGGGGCAGGCAGGTGTGGGCACTTAGAATTCAGGTACGGTTCTTTGCCTCTTGTACAACTTTGCTCTGAGTCTCCTGGAGGAGCCTTTCTAACTTCATTTCTCTCTCCATACTGTGGTATTTCCTCTGACTTATTTAGATGGCTATTCACTGGCCCTTGAAAAAGGCAAATAAAAATTACAAGTTGTTTTCTGATAGCAAGTTGGTTTTGTGAAGGAGTTTTCCACTCCCTGTGCTCGGCTTTTCATTACCTGCTGATAACAGCTGAAGTAACTTCTCATTTCTGCTGAATAATGTGTTTGTGACAGTCAGCTCTATTAGCTCGTTTACAACCAGATAAACGAATCTTTATGTGTATTTCCCCAACCAGACAATGATAAGCTAGGTTTTATTTCCCTAAATTGAGTCCTCAACTTCAGTGGATCTGCATAAACCCTCTGAAGGAACACTGGGGACCCTGCGTAACATTCTGCTTGGTTCACCCATTCTTTCGATAATTCCCTGTGAAGAGCCACCACATTTGTTCTCGGCACTTGTGCCAGCTGCCTGGATTAAATTTTAATTTAGTTCTTCTGGAGAGTGTAGCCCACTGTGAGGTCTTTCCTATCGCTCCTATACATGCTTATTTGATTTGTTGGGTTTTCGCTTTGAGAGGAGAGTGTGGAGATGAGTCTTCTTTCCCCCTAGGACATGCCAGTAGCGTCTGTGAGGCTGTGAGGGCTTTGCCTGCCCTGGACCTGGTTAGAATGCCCCCATTCCCGCCCCTGGTTGCTGGCAGGAGTTTTATTTATTACTCCATTTTTTTACAATGCAGGGAAAAAATCCCAACACTGCAAAAAGTATACACCTGCTCCTACTCTTGTCTCCAGTCCTCACTGGAAGAATACTTTGCTACCGCTCCTTGTATATGCTTCCAGACAGTCTGCTCCCCCACATTGCAAAGACCCAAATGGTAGCAGAGCATGCATGGGAGTTTGCAGCCTGCCTTTTTACTCAAAAATATATATACTGGTGCTAATCCCACCTCAGTTTATAATAAGCTTCCTTGTTTTTTGTTTTTTGTTTTTTTTACAGCAGCGGAGGATTCTGCTGTGTTATTTAGCTGTATTGGACATTGAGGTTGTTGCTTGTATTTCAATGTGGTGTGGGATTTTAAGGGAGCTCCCTGACTGGAACTTCAGGGTTCCGATTGAAAACCTTGAGTCTGGTTCCGTATTCAGTCTCGGCTGCCCAACTGTTTGTTGGCTGCCTTTTGGTGTATCGTGGCATGCCCTTTCCGCACTGGGTCTCAGAATAGAGAGGTGAAGGGGACAGAGCAGAGACAGGGAGGCACTTGGTGCTTGGTGGTGAGAATGAAAACTCTTGCATAAATGACGCCACCTAGTCCCGCACACTAAGGAACCTGGCCACACTCTGGCATGGCTTCTGTTGGCCCCAGACCCAGGTCCCTAGCATGAACCTAGCCCCCTTAACATGCTTGTTTGAGAAAGGCCAATGCTGCCAAAAGAATTTCCTGTTCCATTCCAGCTAAAACCTGACAAGAGGCCCCTGACCTCCCTTTTCCTTGGCAGTTATTTTAGGAAACTTGGAATAAATCCCTTATCTGTCCCGTGGAGATATAAATCTACAACCCAGAATCTTTTCTCAAGGACCTGGGAACAATCTGTGAAATGCACACTTCTAGTGAGATATCTTCCTATCTCCCAGCTCGTGTGGGAGGGTCGGATGCTGACTTTGGTGGGCGTCTTCCTCTAATTTGCTCCTGTCATAAAGCTATGAGAAGTGTGTTTCTCCTCTGGATAAGCACCAATTAGCAAACACAGATGGCCTAATCACATAAATCACGCCCTCCCTTAACTTCCTTCAGTTCTTTTCTTTTGGCACACCCAGCATTTAAAAAGCCTTCTGTCTTTTGTTTCAGTGGAGCTGAGCTCAGTCCATACTGAAGTGTCTCTCCCCTACTGCAGTAGTCTGAATAAAATATGTCTTGCTGATCTTAACAAGTGTTCAGTGCAAAATTTCTCTTTGTCAGTTGAGAAATCTGCCCCATGCATAGACTGCTCTGTAGATGGTCAGACTGGATCCTGACTCCGAACCTTTGTCCGTGCCGGATGCAGTCTGAAGTGCCATCTTCTGGCATGTTCTTTGGGTCTCACATTTAGACTCAACCTCCTGGGATACCCTCACTGAGGACCAGTCAATATCCTGCCTCTTCTCTAAACTCCTGCAGCATGGGTGGGTTGAACAACTCATGAATACATGTATGTAAATACAGTCGTTTATGTTACCACTCAATGTCTGTAGCTTCTCATTTATTCAATTCCACAAACTTAATTGGGTATTGATTATGCATGTAGCAATTTACACATATTATTTCATCCATATACCCATATACCCATCACCCAGCTCCAATGGTTACAAATGCATGGCCTGTTTTGTTTCACCTATATCCCCTCACATTTCTACTCTGCCTTGGATTATTTTGAACAAATCCCAAATATCATTATTTCGTCTTCAGATATTTCAGTATGCATTATTAAATTATAAAGATCTGTAAATAACTTTTGGGGCACCTGGGTGGCTCAGTTGGTTAGGCGTCAAGACTCTTGATTTCAGCTCAGGTCATGATTCCAGAGTTCTGGGATCAAGCCTGTGTCAGGCTCCCTGCTCAGCAGAGAGTCTGCTTCTCCATTTGCCTCTCCTCCCACTTGTGCTCCTGCTCTCTCTCTGTCTCCCTCTCAAATAAATAAATACACCTTTTGGTGAAAAATAAATAAATAAATCTTTAACAAAAAAATAACTTTCAAAAATCTAAAAATAACATCTAAACATTAATAACAATTCCTCAAATACCCAGTTTATTTTTCCTCAGTTGTCTATTTTTTACAGTTTGCTTGAATAGTGGCTCAAATAATGTCCATTTCAGTGGGTTGATATGTCAGTTTAATCTCTTTTAATTTATAGGTTTCCCCCTCATCTCCCGATTTGTCCCTTGAAATGTTTGCTTGTTGAAACAATTGGGTATTTAGTTCTATCTTTTTCCACAGTCTGGGTTTTGCTGATTCCAACCCAGTGGCATTATTTCACATGTTCGTCTGACCTCTGTATTTTCTGTGAATTGGTAGTTTTATTTTGAGGCTCAATCACATTCAGTTTTCTTTTTCTTTTTTCTTTTCTGGCAAGACTATGTCATAGATGATGTTGTGTACTCCACCAGGAAGTACACATCTGCTGGTCTTTTTTGATATTAGTAGCCATTTGATGTTTGTTATTGCCTAGATCCATTATTTTATGATAGTTGCAAAGTGGTGATATTTGAGTTCTATTTTAATAATTAATATTAGTTATAAATATAAATAACATAGTTAATAGTTACATTATTTGTTTTTTGGTGTAGTATTTCTATAAAAGGATAATTCCTCCCTTCAGTTCTTCTTTTAAAAAAATGATGATGGATTCTCAGTTCTTATAGGAAAGGCAGGAAAAATTCGTAATTCCTTCTCATTATTTAACAGTTTCAAAATAATGAGTTGGTTCTCCAGCAGACTCTGAGGCAACTAATAAATGGATCTTTTGGTATTATACTGAACTCATTGATTTAAACATATTTAATGTGTTTCAATCCATTGCAGTTAATATTCTTTTTTTTTCTTTTAGTAGTTAATATTCTTATTGATATGTAGCCATCTTTGATTAGTGGGAGCTTATTCAAATTGGCTCCTAAGTCTTTTGACATGATGCTAGCAGTTCTTTGTAGCTTCCTTGGTTTTGGTATGATGAGATGTTTCAGATTCATCTCTTATGCTTCCTTCTCCCAAACCTAGATTCAGCCATATCTCTATAAGGAGCCTCAGTTCTAATGAAAGACGGTAGTTAGTGACAAAGACCTGAGGCTAAAACTGCTCATTGCTACGGGTTGGCAATTGTTGCTAGTTCTTCTCACTGGCTGGAGCTAGAAAATGGGTATACATTTATTTTAGGGTCACATACTCCATGATTTTATACTGATAATTCCAATTCAAATTCAGGATTAGAGAACTGTCACTAAACTTAATCTGCCTTACAAGTGCATCTCCCTTTACCCATACTAAAAGTCCCGATTCTCAGTGACACTCAACAAATTACTCTTTTGCTTTATCCCACAGTACACACATGCCCACACCAGTGTTAGAATAATACGAACAATGCCACCAACAATATAATTACTGAAAGTGACTTAGGATTCTTTTTTCAGTACTCTTTTGTATCCTACTAGAGATGTACAAATTACTGTTGTTTAAAAGTCACTTTTATAATTCTGTAAAATACTTCCATGGTTCCAAAGTCATCTCCTCATAATAAGATAAATTGAAAGAATTCTAGTGTCTATTCCTTTCCCCTCTACCCTACTTCCTCCCTTCTCCTGCAAGTGATCATTTAAAAACATTTGTAGTTGGTTTTTCTAGTTAAAAGTGAATATGTATGTATACATTCATAAACCTTCCTCTTTTTCAGATAAATGGTAGAATGAAATACACACTCTCCCCACGTTGCATTTTAGCTCAACAGTATATCCTGGAGATCATCACTCCATAATACTTACAGAGCCCTTCCTCATTCCTTTTGTGGATGTAGCATTGCTTATTCAGCTAGTCCCCTATTGCTAGGTTTTTGGGTTGTTTCCAGTCTTTTGCCATTATAGATATGATTGAAATGAACAGCCTTATGCATACTTCTTGTTTGTGTTTTTGACAGTGTGTCATCAGGAGAGATTCCTAGACATGGGATTGCTGGATTAAATTACATGTATATAAATGCATATACAGTTTATTTAGATATTGCCAAATTCTTCTCCATAGACACTGTAAAATTTGTCCCCCCATCGGCACTGTGGAATTGGCTGTCTCCCTAGCACTTCACCAATAAAACAGATTGATATACTTTTGGAGTTTTGCCAATCTGATAAGTGAAAATGGTACCTCAGGTAGGTTTTTGTTTTGTTTTGTTCATATTTCTCTTATAATGAGTGAAGTTGAACATCTTTTTATGTAGGTAAGAGCCATTTTCATTTATTTTTATGTTGATTCCCCGTTTATATCTCCAGCCTACTTAACAGTAAAGCACGTTTTTGGCTTTTATTTTAAAACTGCAAATTCTAAATGCTGTTTATAGTTTGTCATTTATCTTTTAGTTTTGCTTGTGGTGTTATTTTGTGATGCAAAATTTAAAAATTTTTGATAATCAAATTTATTGATATTTCCTTAATTGCTTTTAGATTTTGAATTATAGCAAGGAAAACTTCTTTCACACTCAAGTTATACAGGAATTCCTCATGCATTCTACTTGTATGGTTTCCTTCTTTACACTTAAATCTAGGATACATTTGGAATTGATTTAAGGTACAGTGAAGGATGGATCCAGTTTTATTTTCCTTATGATTATCCAGTTGTCTGAATACCATTTATTAAAAAGTCCATCCTTTCCTCCATTGGTTTCAAATGCTGCATTTATCAATGCTAAGTTTCTATATGGGGCAGGGCTTACTTTTAAATTTTATATTTTGTTTCCTTGGTCTTCCCATCTTTTATGTGCAAACATGAAACTGCTTTCTGCGTGAGACTCTCTAGTATGTTGCAATGTCTGGGAGAGATGACCTTTCCCTCCTTGCTCTCCTCTGTCAGTTATTCTTTTCAGCTATTCTTGCTTTTGTGTTTTTACAAATAAAAATTTATAATAAACCCATCTAGTTCTAAAAAACACTATGATATTTTAAAAATTAGTATTGCATTAAATTTATAAATTAGGGAGAACTGATATTTTTCTTGAGTCTATATTCAAGCACATGGTATTTCTTTACATTTGTCCTTTCAAGACAATTTTATTATTGTTTCATGTACATTTTGGACATTTCTTAAGTTTACTTAAAGATATTTTATTTTTTGCTATCATAAAGGAGATGGGTAGCCATTTACATATTAAATGAATATATGTATATGTGTGTGCATATATATATATATTTAGCATATGTCTTTAATGTTATTTTATAACCTGCTACTTTACTAAATTATCTTATTGTATGTTGTACAGTTTTCACACGGATTCTTTTGGGCTTTCCAGAAAGCCCAACATTTTCCCTTTTTCCTCTTCGATCCTTATACCTCCAATTGCTTTATCTTGTCTGGCGTTAACTACTACCTCTGACCAATGTTACATAACAGTAGAGATAGTGGGCATACTTATTTTGTTCTTCATTTCTACAGGAAGTCCTCTAGTATGTCTTTCTTAGCTATTTTATCATGTCAAGAAAGTCTCCAAACATCCTTATTATTCAGGTAAGAAATCAAGATGTAGCAAGATCAGCAAAGAATTTTCTGGGCCCAAGTGTGACCCACGGACTTTCTTGCTTCAGAATCCTGTCTTTGTAGCACATTCCCTATTTTTCATTACCGGGATTCCCCTGTCCTCTACTCTTCAACGTGGCCCTCACATTTTAAGAGATCTTAAGAGATTGGAGAGTGACCCCCAGTGACAGCATTTATTCTCTCCCCTGTCTTCTGTGGCAGACATACTCTACTGTGTTTCTGCACAGATATACTCTACTTAGCAAAGCAAGACCCCGCCCCCCTCCTTCCAGGAAATGAGAAACTACTCTTCTTAGAAAGCAGTTTTGTGACCACCGATATTACTGGACCAAGACCCTTGGGAGCAGCTTCATGCCTCCTTCCCTTCCCCTGCTCCATCAAAAGATTTCTTCCAATTTCATATGTCACTCTCCCTGAGAGGAATTCTCCTGAATACATTTTTTTCTCTGTATAGTTCCATTTCTAATGATACTTTAGTGTCCCTTATAACTTGGCTAACAAAGTAACTACCTTACTGAACTGCTCTGACCAAATGAAGTGCATGTACAGTACTAAGAAATAGATGGGGTGGTTTATCTTGGATAAATGTATTCAGGCTGTTGCAGATACTCCAATAGCTCATGGTTCTATTTCTTTCCCCTTTCAGGGACACCAGGTTGTGAATCATGAACAACGATCCTGTTGCCTTCTTCTTATTCAGGGCTGGTGCTGGGATAGAATTGGGGGGGGGGGGTTAGTTCTTGATTCTTTTTCCTTTTTTTTTTTTTTAAAACCTGCTAGGACTACAGGCTCTGTAGGTGAGAGAGCTGGCCCTCACCTGGATTGCCTGAGTTTCTAGCAGTTTCCCCAAATAGGCTGATCCCCAGAGTCTGGGCTCTCTCTGCAAGGGACAGAAAGAAGAACTGTGAACAGCAAGAAACATTTTCAAATCAGGTCCTTTTAAATTCTAATTCTCTTGCCTTTTAATAATTTTGATTTCCCTTTCCTCCAGCTAACAACCTCTGCTGTCTGAGGTGTAAGCTTCTGTTTTCTCCCATGGAGACCAATAATTTCAGTGGAATCGAAGCCTCCACGTTCCCCTTTCTGTCCCAGGCAGCATATCTCTGGCCTTGGCCTTGGCCTTGGCTTACTCCTTGTGCTTTGAGACTCCACGTCCCTGGCTGCACCTCCTCTGTCCCCACTCTCCTTTTATCTGCAGCTCCAAGGCGGGGAGCTGCCTAATTCCAAGCTTGTGTTTGACCTATTTGAAGATGAAAGGGTCTGACGTTGCCGCCGGAGCTTACTATGAACACCATTCACTTGGCAAGAAAGGTCAGGAGCATTCGGTAAAGCAGGAAAGGGAAAGAACCACTTTCTGCCCAAGCAATGGGCAGGGGCTATGCCCCCCTTGGCCTCCATTGCCATCACCTGGGAGTTCTCCTGTCTGTTTTTACTGCTTAGCATAAGTGTCTGAGAGCTTCTAACACAACTGAGGAGTAGGGAGAAGTTTGGAAGTGAAAAGGAACTTCATATACACTAGCTACATGATTTGTGGGTCCCGGTGCAAAATGAAAATGTGGAGCTCCTTGTTCAAAAGACAGGGGGAAAAGTGCTTTGAAATGTGGTAAAACATAAATAAATAAATAAATAAATAAATAAATAAATAAATAAATAAATAAAGTATGAAGCTTTTGGTTTTTCTCTTGATTTGTCATGGTAATTTTTGCTATTTAATCTTGCACATCCTCAGACACAAGGATACTCAAGGGAGGATATGCAAACTCTCCTAGGCCCCCCAGGGGCCCTACCTCGCTATTTGGGGCACTGTGTGGCCCACCAAATGCTGGGTGACCCTTCCTGTGAGTGACTGCACTGACATGCTTTGTTCCGGTGAGTTGCGGGGAGGAGAGGAATGAAGCCAGGCATTTCCCTTTCCCACTGACTGGCCACTCCAACCCACGGAGGATAGGTAATCCTAAGAGTATTGAACCTCAGTGCCACTCTGTAGGTACCTGGGTCAAGGGTAGATAAAAGGCTTGCCCTTCCCTTCCAGTTGCTGACAAGTGCACTGTGGTGCTGCCAGCCGTGGGTCCATGCCCCACCCCAAGAAGCAAACCTCACCCGGGGTCGGTGACCAGGCCCTTGCTGGAGGTGGGGGTGGGTGGGTGGAGATGAAGAGGAGCTTGGGGTTCCTGGGATCGTGGGACTGGGCAGCAGAGAGCTTTGGATTTCTGGAGCCCAGAAACTCTTAGCACGGCATGGCTGCCTCTAAAGCCCATGTGAGGGGAAGGCAGCCCTTTCTGAAATAAATGAATTGCTGGTAGTCTGTTCTCTAGGTCTAGGTTAGGGGCCCTGGAGCAGGTGGGACCATCCTGCAGTTCTATGGGAACTGGCTGGTTGGTGGGTCTAGGGCTCCATGACAAAGTACCCAGGAAGGCAGTGGGGCCCCCATTCCCCAGTGGGAAAGGTTTTGTTTCTGAGTAGCCAGAAGTTGGGCCTGCCATTTGGGGACAGATAGGGTTTGGGAGGGAGATATCATCTCCTGGCTGTTGGATGAGGAGGATTCTATTAGGGGTGAAGAGAGGAAGAAAGGGTCCAGCTAAGGCCCTGAAGGGGGTCATGGCCTCCAGAGGCAAGTCCCTTGGCCAGAGACCTGGCCCCTAGAGGACTGGCACTCACTCAGGATGGCCTGCAGCATGTGTATAGTACTTCACAGTTCCTATGCTCCCCCCACCAACTTTTTAGAGAAAGAGAGAGCAAGCACGTGTGAATGGGGGGGGGGGCGGGGGGCGGGTAAAGGGAGAGGGAGAGGGAGAATCTTAAATAGGTTCCATGCCCAGTATGGAGCCCAAAGCGGGTCTTGATCTCACGACCCTGAGATCATGACCTGAACTGAAATCAAGAGTCAGATGCTTAACCGACTGAGCCACCCAGGTGCCCTTCTCCAATGCTCCTTTTTGCATCTTATTTCATTTCATGCTCACAGTGACCCTGGGAGGTGCTCATCCATCCATTTTATAGATGGGGAAAGGGAGACATAGAGCAGAGGACTGGCTGGTCCAAGTAAGTGGCAGAGCCAGGATATGAAGCAGGAGCCTGATTCACTGTTGAGTATCAGTCATGTACATGGCTTTAGGTATCTGCAATGCTATGAGTAAAGAAAGTCTTCTAAGCTTTTAACCACTGATTTTACTGGGTACATTACATTCAGTTAACCCCCTTAACAGTCTGCTCAGTAGATGAAGTGATCTCCAAATGGCAAATGTGGAGAAAAGTTGAGAGAACTAACTGACCTGAAGTCACCCAGCTAGTAAGTGGCAAAGCCAACATCTAAATGTAAGTTCACCCGACTCCCAGGTGAACTTCTAGTTTATACCCTTTGTACTCTTCTCACTGTTAGGGAGATCTGGTCTTTCCTAAGTGGGCCTAGAGTGTAAGGGCATAGACAGGCAAGTGACCAGAGGACAGCATGGTAACCACCACCATGGATGTGTGTACAGGCTGTCATGAGACACAGAAGGCACAGGGGAAGCCTTGCAGAGGAGCAGGCTGAGGACATGTGGTGTGTGCAGGGCCTCCCAAGTGGGTAGTGTGGCTAGGACTTAGAGGTGGTTTTATTAAGGCCTTGTAGTCTGAGCCCAGAGTCATATGTTGTGTCCTGTCAGTGATGAGGAGCCCAGACAGGTATTGGGCAGGGACATCATGTAGTCAGATCCCACATGTCCAAAAGATCACACTGCTGACTGGATGGAGAATACTAAGAAGGAGAGCAGGCATCAGCAAAGCCACCTTAAAGCTTTTTGGTGAAGCTGGGAGGGGTGGATAGTGTGGGTCAGTTTTGTAACTACAACAAAGGAAAATTAATGTGCATTTCTCAAATAGGTAGAATTGTTTTTGGCTCTTTTTGGTGGAACAGAGCTTAATATGGCCGGAAGGTGAAGCTGTATGATACAGAAATAACTCCATTTTACAGGTCAGTCTAACTGTATCCTCAAGTCCATGCCTTGAAACAAAAGCAGAAAAAGAGAACTCTGTATTCGTATGAACCATCTGACTTACGGTCAGTGACAAGGAAAATGACTCTCAATTGGGACTCTGACCATCAGTGGCAGGCTTGAATGTCTTGCTGTCCAGCCTTGCCTCTGGCAACAGTGTGTCTGTGCTGTTGTCATGGTGCAGTTTTTGAATCTGTAGTCTACCTGCAGGCAGGAACCACGCAACTTAGATATCTACTGATTTGTTAGAATAGCTGTGGCATTATACTCATTTTACAGATAAGGACACTGAGGCTAAGAGAAGTTGGGCAAGGTGCCCAATCCCCTGTAGCTAGCTGGAGCCAGACCATGTCAGTATCTGTTGAATATGGACTAAGTTTTGTGTCCATACTTTCTTTTTTTTTTTTTTAAGATTTTATTTATTTATGTGACAGAGAGACAGCCAGTGAGAGAGGGAACACAGCAGGGGGAGTGGGAGAGGAAGAAGCAGGCTCCCAGCGGAGGAGCCCGATGTGGGACTCGATCCCGGAAAGCCGGGATCACGCCCTGAGCCGAAGGCAGACGCTTAACGACTGCGCTACCCAGGCGCCCCTGTGTCCATACTTTCTGACTTAGAAATTGGGGTGCCTGACTTCTCGTGAAAAGTGTGCATGGCATTTTAATGCAAGAAATTGTCCTGCAGATGCTGAAATATTGGAATACCTAGGGATGGTCTGCTGGCTTATAGGACACAAATATTTGGAATCAGGACCGCTGGGAGAATCCGGGAGGGATGGCTGTCTTAGATTTGACAGCTTTAAGCCCCAGGCTGCTCTAAAATGGCTCTCCCTTCCAGTCCAGATGGATGTAAGCAGAACAAACAGCTCCAGAGGAAAGCCAAGAGGACAGTGTTGTACATCACATGTCCTGAGCTGATAGTCAGCCACTGATTGATGATGAAGGAGAAGCGTTCTAGGATGAAATGGGAGGCAGGAGGGGAAACGGGGAGCCTCTGAGTATGCCTGCACTGCGTTACCCAGCCACACACAAATGGAAGTTTGTGATCTCTGCTTGGGGAGTGCATGCTGGGCCTTAGGGTACAAGGGGTCCAAGCTGGCAGTTCCTGACAGCACTGGAGGCTGATGTAGCTCAGAGGGATCCGAAGGCCAGCATTTGTCAGGTGGAGGTGGGGGAGGGAAGGGAGGGGAGAAGCCAGCTACCCGCAGAGAACTGATGAGACGTGCAATGCTGGCTGGAGTAGTGGTGGTGGTACCTGCAGGCCAGACATGACAGATGAGCTCAGCCCTCTGCAGAAATCACCCTGGAAAGCATATCCTGACCAAGCAAGGGAGAAAGATGAAACCTCTGTGTCCTGCCCTGTCCAATAAGATAGCACTGGCCACATGTGGCTAATGAAATGAAATAAAATAAAAATAAAGATAAAAATTCAAATTCAATTCCTCAGTCTTATTAGCCACGTTTCACGTGCTCAATAGTCATATGTGGCTGGTGGCTACCAGACAGGACGGTATGGATATAGGACATTTCAATCACTGCAGAAAGTTCTATTGCAGTGTAAACTATTTCACTAATATTTTAAATATTATCTGTTGAAATAACATTTAAAATATACTGACTTAAGTAAGATATGCTAATATGAACTTCACCTGTTTCTTTTTACCTTTTTTACTGTGGGTAATAGAAACCTGTCAATTACCATGTGGCTCATATTTCTATTGGACGTTACTGCAGCAGATGGATATAGGAACACACCGCCATTTATCCTTGTTTTTTTTTTTTTTTAAAGATTTTATTTATTTATGTGACAGAGAGACAGCCAGCGAGAGAGGGAACACAGCAGGCGAGTGAGAGAGGAAGAAGCAGGCTCCCAGCAGAGAAGCCCGATGTGGGACTCAATCCCGGAACGCCGGGATCACGCCCTGAGCCGAAGGCAGATGCTTTAACAACTGCACTACCCAGGCGCCCCTATCCTTGTTTTTGATGCCACATCCATTCGATGGTGTTCCATTTGATGATGGCTGTAAAAACCCTTTCTTAATACAAAGGTTACAGAGCCAGCCCAGGGTAATGGGACAAATGCAAGCTTTGGAACTGGAACAATTCAGGCTCAAAGCTCAGCATCCCTACAGGCTGCATGATCTTGGACAAATTACATAATTCCTTTGTGCCTCCGTTTTCTCCTCTGAAAAATGCAATCAGTGAATGAGCCCCTGCATAGCATTGCTTTGAACATAGGAGATGGTGCATGTACAGGGATTATTGTGGGCCTGGCCCCTAGTCTACCTCAGTAAATGGTAGCTGTCATTACTGTTTTCATTGTCATTAGTATTTTTTAGCAGGAAAGGATGAGAGGTTATGGTCTGTTTCTTTGGTCTCAGACCATTCACTCCCCTGTCCCGCCTCAGCATTCTTGCTGTTTGATAATGACCCCTCAGCAGCTGTCAGCACCCTCTCCTGGCCCTATGCAAAACCCTTGGGCATGGCCCAGGCACTCACCTGCTGGCAGCTGCTAGCCCAGGAGGCCCTGAGGGCACCCCAGCTTTCTGAGCGTGTGGCCTTGCTCTCCAGGTGCATCCGCAGTTGTGCCTCCAGCTCCTGGCTGATGTTCTCGAGGGCATGAACCTTGGCCATGTATTCCACCAGGCAACCCCCCAGGTCTTCAACGGTACTGAGGTTCCTCTCCAGACCTGGAGCTGGTGCTGTGGCCAGACCTGAGCTCCGCAGGCCCTGCAGGAAAACACTGCTGATGCCCAGGGCCCGGCGTGTCACTCGGGTGCCCAGGCCACTTGTGTACCCACTGGGCGCCATCCCTACATAGACTCTGGGGGCTCGGATGAGACCACCCATGGGATTGGTCCTGGAGGCTGGGGGGCTATCCAGGGAGGACGATGACCATGTTCCCCCAAAGGATGCCCTATGCCTCTGGAGGGGCATGCTGGAGCTGGCCCCGGTGGGCATGTCCACCACCACCCGCCTTGTGCTCATCTCCCTTTCTGCCTCTTCTCTGCCTAGTGGGTTTACAGAGCCTAGTGGCTTTACAGAGCCTAGTGGCTTTTGGTTTCCAGTCCCAGTGTCCCTATGGCCCGGCTGTGGGCCTCTCTGGAAGCTCCCCTATTCCCAGGGCTGCTTTGTCTGCTGTTTTCCATGAGCTTCCACCATTCACCAAGCTGAAAGAGAAACGGTCCCTGCCCAGGGCTGCGTGCAGAAAGGCACTCATGCATTCTCTGCAAGGTCATGTGTCTGACTTCCCAGATTTTTCCGCTGGTGGTGGGGGAGGCTGGATCAGCGCAGGCTGTGGAGGTGGCTCATCTGGGTCTGTGTATTTTACTACCTAAGAGAGGGCAAAGAAGGCATTAAGCAGCCCCATTTCACAGATGAATGAACTGAGGCTTAGAGACCTCAAATCACAAGTGTAGTGAGTGGCTGACCCAGAACCGAATCCACGTGCTCCAGGGCTGATTTCAGAGCTTTCTACATCCTTATGTATGCTGTGTATGTGAATGTGCAAGCATGTCCACACAGGTAACAGACGATGTTAATGGATGTGAACCCCCCATGGTAGGAGGCAGCCCCATGAACTCAAGAGAAACAAATGAAGCCTGTTGCTTCCCTCACCCTCCCTCAGTCCTAGCAGCTGCTTCAGGTCCTTCTGTGGCATTTTTCTTACCTCAAACACTGCTGTTATCAGCTGCTTGACCTTGGCCATGTTGCTCCACTTCTCTGGACCTTAATTCCCATACACTGGCCTGAGCTTTCTCTAATGCACTAGATAAGGGATCCTGGGCCAATTCAGGTCCCACACATGTTGGGCACCTATTATGCTGTAGCTGTTCCGTATACTTCTGTTTCTTCATTTGCCAGAAAACTAATAAATAAGAACAAAGAGACGGTTTTTCAGTAAGCTCTTTAAGGGTGCTTCAAGTTAGGATTTGATGTCACCCCCTGGGTTTTAATTCCTACTGTCAGCATTTACTAAGGCATGTTGTTATGGTCACATCTCGAATATTTTTCCAGGTCTAGAAAAAATTCTTCTGTGATAACAAAATGGACCTAAAACCCACTGCACTTAAGTTTTACACTACAGAAACCAAGTAGCCAAAACCCAGAGCTGGATATTTATCCCAAATCCTGCAACATGGGAACATCCTCAAGCGAAAGAAGGGGAAAGGAGTCAACTTCTAGTACATATTGAATCCATCTTAGTGTTGTATATAGTTCCCATACTTTATTTCATTGAATTCTCAATTCAACCTTAGGAGGTAGATAGATGGTTGACATGAACTACTATTTGAGCTGCACACTGCACAACTTCAGAAATATCATCACATGTCAAATGATGGGTTATTAACTCCTTATGTGATGAGGACCCTGAAAGCTCCTATGACTTGTCCAAGGTCCCCTGTCCAGAAAGTAGCAGAGCTGAGATGAGAAGGACTCTTCTGACTCATAGTCCAGTGACTTATCTAACACCCCCTCTGTCTCCCAACACCTAGAGACCTAGGGTACTATCCAAAGTCACACAAGCAGAGTTCAAAACTACGATTACCTACTAGAATATTCTATGTGCTCTTCCTTGCTGATTAAGATACCACAACTTCTTTTCCCCCTTCTACTTTGTCTATTTGAGATGACACAAAAGATACTTTATAAATATCAATGTTGGTTATATGATTAACAGATTAAGGAAATAACTTGATCAAGTAAAAGCTGACAGTGTCCCTTATTTATTTAGACGTCCACCTCTGGTACACCCTGTAGGGCCCATGGCACCCACCAGACTGTTATAATAACATACTCCTAACACTGGGTCTCGAGGAGCTGTAGGAATTCCAGGGTGTATCATCCAAGGCTAAATGAAGGGTTCAAGATATCAAGTTGTTTGCACAGGTGTCATGTTTACAAACTGTTATTCTCTACAGAATGATAACTCTCAGTGGCCAGGTTAACTCCACCTTTCTCTGACCCAAAGATATGTACAGCAAAACCCCCAGCCCCGGGGAGGAAGAGGAGAGAGAAGGGATGTACCCAGTAAACATCAATGTTTCCAAAGACCTAAAGACAGATGATTCTCTTGCATGTTCTAAAGGATTTGTATAATCAAATGATGGATTGCTAATCCTATTAGGTCATTACACTAATAAAACCCAACTTACTGTTAAAATAGATTTAAAAATACAGATGAACATTAAGCAGTGTTGGTCCTTAAGGAAGACTTAAACGTTATTTTAAAATGAAAAGAATGCGGGATGCCTGGGTGGCGCCGTCGTTAAGCATCTGCCTTCCGCTCAGGGCGTGATCCCAGCGTTCTGGGATCGAGTCCCACATCAGGCTCCTCTGCTAGGAGCCTGCTTCTTCCTCTCCCACTCCCCCTGCTTCTGTTCTCTCTCTCGCTGGCTGTCTCTATCTATCAAATAAATAAATAAAATCTTTAAAATGAAAAGAATGCAAAATGTATTAGCAACTTAATCCTCTGGCTAATAAAATAAGTTTATTTATATATACATGGTAGTTGAATTCTGTGGATAAGGAAAAATAGGTCATACATCCACACACACATATATATATATAACATATGTATCTTTGATTACATATATTATATATAATTTTACTTTACAGATTTCTTTATATACGCACACACATTGCTATAGTAAATGCAATAGCTGACAGAAATATAAGGTTAAAAGGTCAGACAGCAGCACACTGGCAAATGAATCTCAGAGCAACATTTAACCTGGTTCCTTGTGGGTTGAAGAGTCTTTAAAGATTTAGAGACAACCACCAAACTCATGTTAAGTAGATCCATATAACATTGAGAACACACATTTTCGAAGGCCATCTTTTTTTTTTTTTATAAAGGAAATGTAGGAAGAAAGGAAAAAGTTATGATAAAAAGACCACAGTAACAACACGAACATATGAATCAACATTCAAGTCAATTCCCAATCTGACTATAAGAACATCTATATTCAAAATATACTATCAAACTAATTTTCTTTTAAAGAGAGAGTCAAAGCAGTTCTCTTCTCTCCCCACCACTATCTATTAGGAAAAAAAGTAAGAAGCAGCCACCTGTGGAAGCCCCTGGTGCGTCTGTGGGTCTGACCCCTCCTGAGTGTGGGCTGGGGGAGGCAGCTGGCCGGCCACCAGAGAAGGCAGCCGTGCAGGGGAGACTGGGAAATGAGCGCTGGGTGGCAAGCCCATCTGCGGACCGACAAGCAGGTGTGCAGCGCCAAGGAGGGATATAATGATGTCTTCTCCCAAGCAATCCACTTTGGCAATCTTGTTTTTGTAAGATTGCAGGAGGGTTTAGAGAAGTACAGCTCCACACTTCAAGGCTTCTTACATAAGCATGTTCCTCAGAGGCACAGTGCAATGCCTTTTGAGTAAACAAAGCTGAACCCCAATAAACATTTGAGCCTTGAAGAAGGCAAGCATTCCCAAGCTCCAGGGTTAGGATCCACATCTAAACCATCTCCAGAGAAAGGCACAAGTTTGAAAGCAGATGTGGGTGTTGGAGAGGATGCAGGAATGTGCTTAAGGAAGGGCCTTTTTTGTCCGCCAGGGCAAGGCAGTCCTGTTGTCAGCACAGTGGAATCTCCCTGTTGTGCGATGTTAGGGGGATGTGGCCTTGGGATGCCTGATGTCCTCCACAAACTCCTGATGGCTGCGTGCTCCTGCCTGCTGTCCTGAGCTCAGATGGAATTAGCCTTGACAGCCAATGGTGCCACTGTGCGGGTGCAGGATACTCATCCACGGGGCTGATGAGATGGTCCCTCTTCCTGCTCTGCGTGTAAGTCTGCTGCTTCTCCCTAGGCGGCCCAGTTGCCTTCACTGCTGTGCATAAGGAGGGGGAGGAAATGGGGTCCCACTCATTCAAGAAGAACCAGAACTTTAAGAAGCGCTCAAAGGGCCGTGCTCTTGACCATTTTAACATTTCACTTCTATGGGTCTATCTCTTCCCTCACCTGCCTGGGGCTGCTGGAACCCCCAAATGCTCAAGGACAGTTATTAAGAGAAGCAATCAATGCAACTGCTTTGCTTAGAAATACCTTTATTTTATAAAGCCACAGATCATTCTGTAAAGTTTTTTTTTAAACCACACTTATAAAAAAGATGTTGACAATTCTTAGGGAAAAAAAGCTGAAAATGTTTCTTATTAAGTCAGGGTTACACAAAGATTATATTTATAATATATATGTGTATATTTATAATTTAGAGACGAAAGGTAGGGAACAGCAAAGCAAGGGCTGCTGCGGTTAGATCTCCGATACTTGATCATTTCCCACAAACAGTGTTTCTTGGCAGAAGGGGTTGACAAGGACCATCCCAGTGTCTCTATAGTCACCATTGGCTGGGGATCGGGGCTCCGAGAGCTGGTCCTGGGAGGAGAGAGGGAGGAGATGTATGTACTTGGAGCGTTCAGGTGGTGGCCATTCATAAAGAAACACACACACGAGGACATCCATTTCCACATGGGATTGCTCGGTAAACATTTTCATCGTCCTCACTGCCAATGCTGAAGTGCAAAGCCCTCTCTGCTCTTCTTTCAGATTTTTATAGCAGCTTCTTGAAAAGATTTCCTGCTCCCTGAATGAATCCCAGCTCTGGTTGCCAGAGATGGCATTGCTCTCCATGTAGAAGTCTGAGAGGGCTTGCCGCACGCAACACACAGCACATGGCTCACTGCCCTCATGGGCAAAACTGGGTCTATGTGGGCCCCAGACTCTCCTTCCTGCCTCTTTCTCACAGATCTCTGGGAGACATGGTGGTTTTTCCTCCCTGTATGTTCACACCCTATACTTCTCACCTCTTTCCTCTCCTACCACCTCCCTGTCTCTGAGCCTTCAAGGGCTCATTCTTCCCCCTCCTGAATCCTCCCAGAGCCTGGTCAGAATCATTCCCCCACTTCTTGTAGCACTAGATGTGCTGAGGCGAACGGATATGAATCTCTATGTGATAGTAGGTGGTAAGTGAAAAATTTGGTCTGTCTGTACAGCCCCAGAAATGGAAAAGCCTAGAGATAGGTAATTCACTGATCAGGTCATCTGAATGGTTTTGGTCTCAACTAACAAGGACTGCAAGCATTTGTAGTCCACTAAATGTCTGTACTCAGACTCAGGCCCAGGTATTAATTTAGGGAAAAAAAAGTCATAGCTTGTTTCAATTCTAAAAAACTGACATCTCAGAACCTGTAGGCTATTTCAGGGCAAAGACTCAGTAATATGCCAAGGTAGAACTGGCTTAAGCCGGACTTGCTTAGATGTCTTCACTTGCAGAAAATACAATTAATTCTCTGAAGTTTATTTTAAGCAAAACATGTATAATTTTTAAGGAGTACATATTGTCTTACAGATAATAAGGAGAGAAAGGAAGAAAGGCCATTTGTTGGTGAAATGTCTTTTCAGAAGATAAAAATTTTCTTCAATGTCTGGAATTGACTAAGTGTCCATCTGAGAGGGGTGGACATGGGGTCAGCCCTCTAAGTAAGGAAAACTGAGCATCCCCTTTCTCCACTGGGCTTTGGGTTGAGCTGTGGAGGGAAATTTTGGAGGCCAAGATCTGGCATGTCATTTTATAGTTCTTACAAAGCCAAGTGTTCACCAAGAGTGAACCATGTGGACACTTCCTGCAGTGTAAAAAAGAAAGTAACTTAGGACATAACAGACAAGGGTAAAGAAAAAAAGAGAGAGGAGGAGGAAGGGAAGGAAGGGGGGAAAAAAATTTCCAGGCACCTTTTGGGCATCACAATTTTGCCTATACAGTCTGGATTTGTGTTTTGCTGCTTTCATCAACCCAGAAGGGGAGCAGGGCACCAGAAAAACTTGCTTAGGCAAAGCACTTGGCAGCCACCAAACTTGGCAGCTACAGGGCAGGCGGTGAGCGCAGCCCCAGGCTGTGGAGTGCAGGGCAGACGCCCTGTGACCGCATGACCGCTCTATGGGTGGTCCACAGGGCCTGCTGGGCCCAGAGAGTTGGAACAAATTGTAACATTACTCTAAATAAAGCAGAATGAGGGCAGCAGACCTGCTGGGAGGGAAACAGTGATATAACTCATTCTGAAGCCAAACTGACCTTTCTGCTGCTGGTTCTCCTGCAACTTCCTGACCTGGGATGGTGACTGCTGGTGGTAGCCTCAACCAGAACCTCTGCTTTTGTCTGATGGCAGCCCCAGTGCTCCGGGCTGGAATGACTACCTGGGATGCTGCATAAGCAGGGTCTTTTCTATAGTAAGCTCACAGACACTGTCCTTTGGCTTTGGTTTTCATTTACCAATTTCCAAAGAGAATATGAAAAATTTAGAGTTCAGAGATTCACAGCCCATACTCAAAGTGTGCCAGCCCTTTTGCCAACTTACCCATTTTTTCACTCACTAGAATATTTCTCAGGAACACTTTTTAAAACATTTTTATTTTTTATTGAAGTGTAGTTGACATACAATATTATATTAGTTTCAGGGGTATAACACAGTGATTTGACAATTATGTACATTATGAAATGCTCACCACAATAAGTGTAGTTACTAATTTTTCTATGCAAGATGTACACTGACCACACTAAAGGTCAATGCTTTCATGAAGCCTGTTGCTCTGTCCTTCAGTTCAACATTTTTATTAGGTGTCCACTGTGTATTAGGTTTTGGGCTAGGTGATGGGTCAATCGTGAATAAAACTTCATGCATGCGATAAACATTTACCAAGTACCCACCATGTTCTGGGCACTGTTCTAGGTGCTAGGGATAGAGCAGTGAGCAGAACAAATGAGGCTCCTGCCCTCAGGAGCTTATATTCTAGTAGGATAGACAGATAACAGGCCAGTCAATAGAGAATGATGCAATGTCAGGTGGTGAGAAGTGCTCTGAAGAAAAATAAAGCAGAAAACCATGGGGGTGGAGGGTGGGCTTCTTCTGTATAGAGAAGTCAGGGAAAGCTTCCCTAAAGAGGCAGCACTGGAACAGAGACCTGAAGGAAGTGAGGGATGGAACCAGGAAAAGAGCATTTTACATAGGTGTGAGAGCAATCTTGTGTTGTTGGAAGGACTGTATGAGGAAGAGCCAAAGGCAGGTGTGGCTCAAGAGTGTGGTCAATGCGAAGTCTGGCAGGAGGGGCCAGGGAGGTAGGCAGGGGCCAGCCTATGAAGGGTCTCTTAAGAGGAATCTGGATTTTGCTCAAAGTGTGAAGAGGAGCCATTTAACGGTTGGGAGCCATGGCAGACATGAAGTCCTTCCCTTGAGAAGATCATCTGGTTACCATGTGGAGGACACAGTGCAGGAGGCAAGATGGTAGCAGAGACCTTGTTTTCAGAAGTTACTGCAGCAATCCATGATTTGAGGGAGGCAGCAGTGCAGGTGGTGAAAAGTACTCCTATATAGGAAGGACCAAGGAGATCTGCTGACAGACTGGATGTGCGGTGTGTAAGAGGAAAAGACAACTGGCAGTGCCACCTATGTAATGAGAAACACCAGGGAACTTCTGGGTGTTTGGGTGGGGAGGGGAAGTCAACAGTTCAATCTTAGGCATGTTGAATTTGAGATGCCCGTTAGACATGCATGGCAGTAGCTGGGCACATGAGTCTAGAGTGCAGGGGAAATGTCAAGGCCAGAGATGGAAATTGCAGAGATAGTATTTAAAGTCATGAAACTAAGTAGAGAGAGAAAAGAAGCAGTGGGAAGACTAAGCCCAGGCACTGCAGTGATTAGAGGCTGGCCAAAGGACCCAAAGGACTGGGAGTCAATGAAGGAGACTGAGAAGGAGTTGCTGAGAGGTGGGGGAGAGACAGGACAGGATGGGGTGAAGACAGAGAAACTTTCTGAGGAGGAAATGACTGATGGTGCTGATGCTGCTGGTAGTCTGAGTAAGAGGAATGCTTAGAACTGACCCCTGGGTTTCTCAGTGTGGAAGCAACTGGGTATTCTAGTTGGGGAGTGAAATATTAAACAAATATCAGACCAGCAGCTACATCATTACAACTCCGGTAAGTGCCATGAAGGAAAAGCATAAGGAGCTGAGACTGCATGATAGGAGAGCAGAGCCCAGCCTGGGAGATGAGGGAAGGCCTCTCTGAGGAAGTGACAGTTAGACTGGGCCGGAACTATGGGTGAAGGAGTGCTGGGGAGGGACAGAACATATTCCAGCAGAAGGAACAGTCATGCACAGCACTAGAATGGGATGTAACTTGGTGTCATAAAGAAGTGAAAGGACATCTGGTGTGGCTGGAGCTCAGCAGATGAGAGGGAGAGTGGCACAATGTGAGGCTGGACAGTTGGGCCAAGTCCACCTCATGGGCCCTGCAGAAGACTGTGAACTTTAACTTAAGAGCATCAAGATAATTACTGAAGTGTTTGAGTCTGGCAGTGATGTGATCACATTTATGTTTATAAAAGCCCACCCTGGCTGCTGTGGGGATGGATCTGCAGGGAAAAAGGGGACTCTCTCCAGAAGAACTCTTCTCTGCTCTCACTGTGTTTACTCAGATGTCTGCCATCTTTCTCCTGGGCCATCTCAACTGCATCCCAGCTGGCCTACTTATTTTGAGTCTGTCTTCCTGCCTGTCCTCCCATCCATTCATCCATCCATTAAACCACCCTTCCTCTCCTTCCTATCCATTCACTAATCACGTATAGAGTACCTTCACCAGGCCGTCAGCACAATCTTTCTAAAACTAGGTGATACAAAACTCAAAACTTTCAATGACCCTCCACTGCCCAAGACTGAAGTATAAACTCCATTCAAGCCCTTTCAAGCCCACACCTAATCGATCTACCTTTCCTGCTGTGCTCTGGCCTCTGCCCTACCTTCTGTGTGATTGTAGAAGGAGCACCTGGTCAAAGCCTAGCTCTCTCACTGGCCAGATGGGTATTTTGGGCAACACTTCCTGACCCAAAGTATTCTTTTCTCCCATTCCCACCTTTACTCAGGTTACTTCCTTTGCTGGAATACCTGTCAAAATCCACTTATCCTTCCTAACCACCACTGCGAAGGCTTTCTTCTCCTAGGTTTCTACAGCTCTCTGCAAATATTCTTGTATCTCCCCTAGTTTGTTTGCTTTTGAATGAAACTTGGGGCTCATACCTCAACCACATCTTGGAATATGGGCCCCCTGAGAGCAAGCTCTCATCTTCATTATCCCCAGAGACTGCCTGCCACAAAATGGGTTCTCAACGAATACTTATCAAATTGCTCCCAGCAACCCGGGGTCCCAAGAACAGTGCTTCCCAAACTTTAACACGGATAGAAAGCACCTGGGAATTCTTGCTAAAATACAGATTGATTCACTAGGGCTTGGGTGGGGCCTGTAGCTTCCTGGGTGCTGCTGCTACTGGTCTGTGGACCATCTTTTGAGAAGCGAGACACTAAGAAGCAAGCAAATGCTCCACGGCTTACTTTGGAGCCTGTGCTATTCCCTGTGATGGCGCTGGACCTTCCAGAGGGCACCCGTTGGTTTGGGGCTCATTACCTCAGAGGTTTCAAGGGACTGGATTTCCCTTGGCAACTCCACAGCATGCTTGTTGAAGTAGTCCATGGTGATGGCATTATTCCAGTAGCTCAGGTTGTTCTCTGGGTTGGCTGTCTTTTTCTTCCTCCTCAGGCAGCACACTGTCAGCAAGACAGCTGTAGAGAGAGTCCAAGTTAGAGATGGGGGAGGGAGACAAGCATGGAGCCAGCATTGCTGAGCGACAGATGCAAGTCTCCAGGTGGGTCTGTGATGGTCATATATTCAGCCACTTATCCCTTCAATAATTTGTTGGTTCAACAATTATCTATATACGTCGAATGCCAACTTTGGGCCAGTCTGGGAGAGAGAGAGTGAAAAAAAGACAAGGCTTTCTTGTATCATAAACATCCCTCCAAGTTTGTGTATGGAGGGGCACAGAGGGGGTCACGTGATCTATAATAGACAAAATGAATATAAGGTAAATTCAGATAGCAATAATTGTTCAAAGAAAATAAAGTAGGGTGAAGTGAGAGAGACAATGGAGAGGAGTTGGGGAGAGAATGCTTTAGGGTCATCATGAAAGGCTTTCCTGAGGCAATCTTAATATGTGACCCTATCTGTCCAATCTCTGAGACTTACATGGCCCCTGAGAGGGATGAGTATATTTGGATGTTGCTAATGAACCAAGTGTGTGAATAGAAGGACTTCAGCTTCCCAAAAGAGAAGGTTTCTGAGGTTGGGGAGGTAAGGTGGCCTGTCCAGGCTCACACAGTGCAATAGGTGATGCTTTGACAAGGATGACAGTAGCCCTCTTGGGGAGCAGCCAGTAAATGAAGATTGGGAACTCCAGGCCAGGGGTGGGCAGGGCTGCACTCAACATCTTGGAGGTGCTGACCATCTGTGCTGGGGAGAGGGGACCCCTGATTCAGGAGTCCAGAGGCCGGCACCGTGATGACAATGACCACCAGGGGGCATCAGAGTGCCAGCTCTGTCCACCACAGCCTGAAGATTTGGCCAGCGCTGGGGGCCTGTATATGGCAGGTGTGGGATATCTGCAAAAGCTGGCACCCATACAGGCTGAGACCTCAGGGCCCACCCCTTCAGTCCGTCTGGGATAATACAGGAATTCTGTAGCTCTCTTCTCAGCTGCTGGTGTTGCTGGCATCTCAACCTGAAAAGGCCTCCAGGCAAGGCCAAGAGATTGGGCAAGTTTCTACTGATCCAATCTGCTTTGATCAGAAAGACTTCTAATTTGCTCATTACTTTTCTAGGTACCCTTAAAAAAGTTTTAAAGATATAAGACATTTCTGAATGTTTGAGCTAAAAGAAATTTTAGACTGGCTGGTACAGACCTTCAAATTTTGAAAAATTTCCAAATTAAAGTTCTCCTTTTTTCTTCTTTCCTTCCTTTCAAAGAAGGAGGTGACTGAAAGATGAATGGGGGTGAAGAGGGGGAGCTGCAGAGCTCAGCCTGAAAATCTGCTAAGTTAGGGCACCTCCTTATTTTGCAGATGAGAAGACTGGTCCAAAGCATTCAGCTGACTTGCTACAGGTCACTGGTCTATGAGTGGCTGGGCTGGGGCAAGACACCAGGTCCTATCTCCCCCCCTTCTGGCATCTTTATTCTTCACTGTCACTAACTTTCCATCTTGCTCCTGGAACTGGGATGGTGAAATGGTCTGGGGGAATTCAAACTGGTGAAACAGAAGCCGTAAAGCTGCTAATCTGCTTTGGCATAGGTTGCAGAGTCTGGGTCCTCTGACCCCCCAGTCCAGTGCTCCCTCAAGCCCACACTGCCCCTGGCTCCAGAGCCTGGGCCTATTTAGGACACAGGACCAGGACCCTGCCTAGTGGGAAGGGCTGGCCCTGTTGGTCTGGGGGCTGGAACAGGGAGCTCTGTTTTCTAGCTTTCTCCCCTCAAATGTTGTTAGCGCTCCAGGCCTGATTGTTTCTCGCTGGGAATTCTCAGTGCCTCTTGAGTGCCCTTTCATTTACAATAGAGGCTAGCCTGGCCATAGACAGAGCTTGGGCTTGGAATCCAAAAGGCCTGGGTTCAAGTGTTACATCAGGTAAGTCACTTCACCACACTTGACTACTATGGATTCACAGGGCTGTAATAAGAGCTAGAGATCATAAATGCAAATGCTGAGCACACTGCCTGATGCACAGTCAGTGCTTATTCAATGAGAGTTTTCTTGTTCTTCCAGTACCCTCCACAAGAGAGATCTAGAAAGAAAAACTGGGCTACATGACTATTGAGTGGCTCAAGGCCAAGGGTCCACCTGTGATTTAGAACTTTCATTATTTTGGTGGCCTGAACTTTCATCCAAGAAAAAGTACAATTCAGACTTATGGAGTCTCTAATATATGCCCAGCGCTGACCTAGGCACTTTACAGTCTGATTTAACCCACAAAACAGTCTGAGGAATGTACTGTTACTCTTCCTCTTTGAAGAAGAGGCAAACAAAGCTTATGGAAGTTAACAAAATTGATCTTGATCACGCAGGTAATTAATGGAACTTGACCCGGGTCTCTGTGACCCTCAGGGTGATGCTTGTTGTCTTATATTGCCCTGAATCCTGCAGGGAACACATCTGAGGCATGGGGAAGCATTTTTTAAATGACACAACTCTGTGCAAACACAAGCCCATGCTGTCATCTGCCTTTTTTTTTTTTTTTAAGAGAGAGAGGGAGGGAGAGAGAGAGTGAGCAGGGAGAGGGAGGAGAGAGAGAGTCCCAAGTGGG
The DNA here is from genome assembly GCF_023065955.2 of Ursus arctos. NCBI lineage: Eukaryota > Metazoa > Chordata > Mammalia > Carnivora > Ursidae > Ursus > Ursus arctos. The sequence continues at coordinate 28,490,271 of NW_026622875.1, forward strand.
CAGGACACTTGGTGCACAGCCCAATGCAGGGCTCGATCTCATGACCCTGAGATGATGACCTGAGCTGAAATCAAGGGTCAGATGCTTAAGTGACTAAGCCACCCAGGCGCCCCTGGCTTGAAGGCTGTGAACTAATGCTGTGGATATTAGTCCTATTTTTATAGGTGAGAAAACATTGGACCAGTGGTTAAGTTACATGTCCAAGCCCCACAGGTGACCAGCAGGAGAGGTACCCTGACATATGTGATTTCATGAGCCAAGCCTTTCTGTCATACCAGGCCTCTTCTCTAGTGATTTATGCAGGTTTAATGTTAAAAAAAGTTAGAAGACAGGGACCTGTGACATATTTCAGTTTGGCTCCTTCATTTTGAAGATGAGAAACTGACATCCTGGAAGGGAGGACTGGCCCAGTGGTGCCAGCCTGAGGGACCAGCCCAGCCTGTGGACAATCACTTCCTTTCTTTGGGGGTTGGGGAAAGAGGCTCAGGGAGGCCTAAGGGTTGGAAGGAGGCCAGGCTGGACACAAGACTAAGGGCCTGGGGAAACCAGGTTTGGGGGCTGTCTGGCTCCCCATCCTGGTGGGTGGGACTAGAACGCTCCCAGCAGGGGGTGCTGGTTGGGAAGCACAGAGAAGAGCAGTGAGAGCAAAGTACTCTGGTCCAGCTGAGGTGACACCCCCTGGACAACACTGCCTGGCCCTGAGCCTACTCCCCATCCCCCTTGCTTCAGTTAGTTCATAAGCCCCGAGGAGACACACTTCCTTCCACACTCCTGGTCACACTTCCTTCTCATTTCAATTTATTCTACTCTTTTCACAGAAAGAGTAACTCTGACCCATGTTTTCTTATGTAATAACTACAAAGTCATTTTGGGCCTATAAGAGTTACATATATCTAATGGCATTTACTGCATGTCTGGAAGGAAGCCAGAATGCTCTGGGGCACAGTGCAAATGGACTCTCACATATCCAGGGGCAGAAAGAAGTCCTACTCTGCTTCAGTCAGGCTCAACTTAAGATTGGTGATGAAAAACATCTGCAGCTGGCCTGGTTCCTGTCCTCAACATCCAAACAGCCTTTCATCTTTTTCAGGGAGGCAGGGTGAAGACATTCTTGAGAATGGATGTGGTAAGTGCAGGAGAGGCCAGGGAGCTTGGCAGAGTCACAAAACTGACCACCTGATGAAAAAGCCCAGAGCACTGGCAGGAGTGTGTCAGCACCAACGCAGTGCCGGGCCCAGAGGGTTCTAACAGGAAATGGTGAGCTCTTTGCATCCTGATGGTGGCAGCAGAGACCAGCTCAAGAGCCACATGGCTCCTCTGCCCCAGCCAAACGTGGCCTGGATCCAATCAGTTTCAGTTTTCAGCACATCTGAACCCCTGTATGGCTGTCTCTGGCATGGCTCAGGAGACAAAGCATTTCTCAGTCCCTGCACATATATCCTTCCAGCCATTGGGTGGGGCTTATGATCTGGAAGGGTTGGTGGAACTGATGACAGCCCTTCTTGGGCAGGCCTGAGATTTGCTATGATTATCCCCTGCTTCCAAGAGAAGCAGGGGATTCAACCACCTGCCTGGCAGTTCTGGCCACCTGTAATCTTGTTTTTGATTTCAGGTCAGGGCTGGTCTGAAGCCAGATGTGAGGAAACCTATGCATGCACTTTGCCATGAACCCAGATTGCCTGAAATATATGGCAAACTGGCAAAGAAGACCCTTCTTTGGGAGCAGTAGAATGAGCTTTAGGATAAATGCAGCCACTGGAAGAGGTCTGCTTGTCTGAGACTGGAGTGGGATTAGCTATGAAAGCAGCACATTCATCTGTGCTTTGAAAGAGCATGGTATGCTGAAGCTGGATAAGTATTCTATCTTGATGTCCCTTGCATCAGGGCCTTCACAGGGCCCCCACAGATGGTCCCACAGGAGTTGGGGCCATGACTAAGGATAGGGAGCTCTATGTGGAGGCAGCTAGAGCTCAGGCAGGGATCTTGGCGAGTGAGGGCTTAGGGGAGCCTACTATGTGGACAGTGGAAATGCAAGACAGATGCTGACAGACATGGAGTCTGTGATTCCAAGAGCCTGCCAGAGTCCACTTTGAACAAAGGGTACATAGCTTCCTTTACAAAGTAGTTATGTTCTATCCCAGCACCTGAAGGCTCCTTTCAGAGTGCTGGGAGCATTCCCTAGGTGCAGTTCCAGGCTGTGTCCTGTCTTGGCTGGCATTATTATGCACAGTTTAGGCAGCCCATGGGTTTTCTGGCTTTGCAGTAAGATCTAATTTCAAATTCACACATGGCAAAGAGGGCTGTAGAAGTCTTTTTAGAACTATAAAACACAGGTGGGTGTGGCCTGTGGGGTGAAGGTTAGATCTACTCTGTGCTGTCCAGCTTACGCAAAGAGAAAGGACCAGGTGGGGAGAAGGCTCTGAGAGCTGGGGAGGCAGCCACATCGCATCTCTTGATTCCCTAGTGCTTGGCATAGTGCCTGGCACACAATGGGCACTTGGGAAATATGTATTGAATCAGACAGATTCTACCACTGGATCAGAGCTGACTTACGTGATTGGGACCCTGGGCAAGTCAATTCACCTGTGACTTAGTCCCTGCCTATGAGGTATGTTCCTTGCATAGCGTGTTTATGTTTTTTATTCCTCTGGCTAGTCTGTTTTGAAGATGGATTGATTAAAAATAATGGGAACTCACTTTGTAAACTAAAGCTTCTAGAGACACGTAAAGAATGGAAAATTAGAAAGCTGTCTGTAATGTGGTTACTTCTCAAATATGACCACTATTAATGATTTATTGGCTAACAGAGCTACATTTTCTCATTATCATTCTTCTGTTTAGGAGTGGACAATCACAGTTTTAAGCATTCATGTGTTTACATGAGAGACAATAAAGGCACTTAATGAAAGAATAAAATAGACAACCTGCAAACTTTTTCACTTTTCCTGAATTAGGTCCTTGAGCAGAAGTAGGCTGCCCACCCTTGACATGGAAAGTTTGCTTTGCTTATCAACTAGAAGGAAACAAAAAGCTGGGAGAGGTGGCTTCTGGAAAGAATCCAGAATGTAGATTTTAAAAAGATCTTATTGGTACAACGCCAAGCAGAAACTATGCTCATGTTAAAGGCTTATACCTCCTGCACAAATGTTCAAATGACCCACGCATGAGGAAAGGCTGGGAGAGCTGACTTAACAGTGTCCTCTGTGGAAAGTTGCTGGGACCTCATTCCTCTTGAGATCAGGATGAGTCCATGGTGTGATGTGACAGCTAGTACAACCAACAGAGCTGATGCCAGTGTTGGCTTCCTGAGTGTGACTGAAGTGTCCAGAACAAAGGAACCGCCATCTGCTCTCCTCGGCCATGCCTGGGCATGTGGAATGCTATGCTCCCTTCTGGGAGAGCAGGGATAAAACTGTGGTCATCAGGAGCGGCAGATGATGGGGTAGGGCCAGGGCAATGTGGCCCTAAAAAGAGACTTGAAGGAATAGGGATGAGCAGCTTAGAAAAGGAACAGCTCTCTTTGAGCACCATTTGAAATGTTTCAGGAGTTGGTAGATAGACTGGTTTTGTGTGGCTTCAGAGGGCATGGCTCAGGACCACAAAGTGGAAATTACAAAGAGACAAATGTCAGGCTTCCATGAAAGCTGGGTAACAACCTGAAGGGGTCAAAGGAGAATGGGCTGTCCAACGACTGAGGAGCACAGGGGGTTTCTCACCCCTGGAAGGGTTCACAAGGAGGCCAGACAATAACTGTGTAGGGGTGGGGGGAAGCTAAAATTAGTGAGGATTCTTGTGAGGTTATCAGAGAAACTCCGAGAATCTAGGATCAAGTACATGGGGAAGACATAAAGGAAGCCCTAAAGTTCTAAGTGATTATATCAGGTTCTTTATGGAGACATCAGGAAGAAGAATCTCTCAAATTCTCATTAAAAGAGTGACAGGCAGTAGCAAGGAAGTGCTGGTGGCCTGGGGAGAGCCCTTACCTACCAGTACCAGGGGGAGCAATGATGAGGTCCACACTGCATCCAGCTCACACCAGCATCCAGTTCACACCATCCATGAACAAATAAAACTGGGGAGGAGGGAGAGAATAGCTAGATTCACATGTAACTCTCCAGCTCCCAATTTAGCTATAGGAACTGCTGCTTTTGCCAAGGCTAATAGAAATTCCTACAAGATCAAAGTCTCTTCTCCTTTTTTGGAGAAAGAGAGAAAGAACAGGAGAAGAGATGAGGGAGGGGAGGAAAGACAGGCAGAGAGATGGATGTGAAGTGGGAGAGGAAGGTGAAGGCTCTCCTACTTGAAGGCTGTATGTGTAGAAGTGCCAGTGTTCACCTATGGTGTCTTGGTGCCATGTCACTACAGCCATTAGCAGGCCACCCTTGAGGGTGAGTGTGGCAGGGTGGTGTCATGACAAGAGCACTGGGCAGGAAGACGGTGACTTTCCATCCCAGGCCTATCTCTCACTTAACTTTGGGCTCCTGGGTGAGTCATGGCACCTCTCTAGCTTGGTGTTTCTTTCTGCACAATGCAGAGCTGGACTGGACTACTTAGAAGGTTCTCCCCCACTCCTGGGAGCTGTGTTTTTATGATGAGTGGGCATCTAAGCCATGGCCTGGCAAGCTGAGAACTGGGGATAGGGATAACCCATGATTCTTGCTCTGCCACATGGTTTCCTATAATTCTGGGAAGTTTTGCAGCCTACTTGGTAGGGACTGCCCAGCTCTGGGGCAAAGGAACTCTGGGGAGAGACAAGTTGATGTGATAGAGGGAGAGGAGGGAGAAAGAGAGGAGTGATGAGAGGGTGAGGCACTTACAGCAAGAGGAGATGGGCACACTGATGGCCAGGATCACCCAGGCGATGTCCATCTTGCTCAGGCAGATGGTGGCTCTGTGCTGGGGTTTGTCCCCTTCAGCCACATGCGATATATTCCCTGCTGTTCCAGGCTTCCAGGTCCCGGCAGGGACTAGGCGGTTGAGGAAGTTTCCTGTGGCTGTGGACACCACTGTGGAGAGAGGACTGGGCACCCTGTTGGTCATGGTGGGGGTGGCTGTAGCCTCCTCCTTGGCTTGGGCAACAGTGCTTTCTGAGCCCCCAGTAGGGTGGGCTGGGGCCTTCGAGGTTGAGGATGTTCCCTGAGGAGTCCCCTTGGAAGGGGCTGAGACACTGGCATTGAAGGCAGCCTGGGTGGGCCCCGCAGTGGCTGGGAAAACCCCAGAGCTGGCAGATGGAGGTCTGTTGATGCCAGGGGTGACAGTAAGCCAGGAGTCACTGTGGCTGGGGCCATCCTGTGGGTCACCGCGGGGTTGCTGAGAAGGCACTGGGGCAGGTTGTGGACTGGTAGGGGCACCTGAGGCTACTGTGGTGTCCGGCTCCCCTCCTTGGCTGGTGAAGGTGGAACCACCCCCCTGGTCTGCTCTGCTAAGGCCTGGCTTGTCCTCTGCAGGCACCAAGGGGGTGGTGGATGGTGCCCACGAGGTCCTGCTGGGCGCCACGGTTGTGGCCACTGTCTGGGGCTGTGGCAAGGAAGAATAACCCCGGAGTGGGTTCCTGGGGGTGAGGGTGGAGGGGTCAGGTTCTATAGACCCTGTAAAGTTGCCTTTGTAGATCTGAAAGATTTTCCCCAGGGGCCGCTTCTGCCCCAGATATGTGGAGCTCTGATTTCGTCCTCGCTGGCCTTCCTTCCTCCCAGAGTGGCCACTGGGTGCAGGCAGGACAGAGCGTGATGAACTGCTGGCCCCCTTTCGGGAAGAGCCTGGGGGCCTGGGAGGCCTGCGCGTGGTGGCCCGGGTAGGTGCTGTGGTGGGACGGCTGGTGGCTCCCATTGGCTTTGTCAGCAGGATGGCAGGCACAGCCTCCCCCTGGGGGTGGCCCTCTGAGTGGGAGGATGTGGTTGTCATGGCAGCAGGAAGGGGCCCTGTGGTCAGGGGCCCTTCAGAATGTGGGGTGGCTGCTGTCACCATGATGGTGGAGATGGTGTTTGTTGGAGGGTGTCCATCTGGATGTGGCGTTGTCATAGCCATGGGAGCTGTAGTCTGTGAGGAGGGTCCATCGGGATGGGGGCTCAGTAAGACCACAGAAGTAGGGGCAGTTGCCATGGAAGAGTGTCTGGTAGAGCTGAGGGATGCTGTCACCATGGTGTCTGGGGTGGTGCCTGAGGGGAGGACCTGAAGAGATTCTCTGGGAGATGGTTCCTGGGTGGCAAATACCAGTGCTTCGGTCAGTGCCAAGATCAGGAGGAAGCCTTGAGAGGAAGACAGAGAGAAAAGGTAAAACACCCGGGGAATTGCTCAGAGCCTGGACCTTCCTTACCCATGAACCTATGGAGCTCTGGGAACTAAAGGGAACACTGGGAGCAGTCTGGAGGTCCACACTGCCACCCTGACCCTCAAGAGCAGCTTCTCAGAACAGGCGGGGCTGGGTGTGAGAAGGATTATGGCCTCCGAGTGCCTGCTGCCCCTCTGTGGCCAGGGAGTGGTCAAGGCCAGGTTGATCAAAGGGAGGCTGGCAGCTCTGTGTGAGCCTGCCTGTGTCAGATGTGGAAGGCTTACATGGGCAGAGCTGACCAACCTTATGCCCTTTCTTAATATTCCATTTATGGACTGGACAAAGGCACAAATGGTCAGACCTCTGTTTATTCAGTCCTACTCACTGGACAAGTAAGGAGGGTCTCTATCCTCTCCTTGACACTGGAGGACACAAAAATGAACAGGGCAGTCTCTGGCTCTGAGTGAGCTCAAACAAATCTACAAACAATCCTAAAACAAGGCAGAGACATCTCAGTGCCATAGGATAGTAATAGGCAGAAGGGGACAGGCGTCCAGAGGGTGACCAGATCTGGTGCCCATATAGCACTTAGCAGAGAGCCTGGAAGAGAAGATGCACTCCATGAATGCCAGCTGGTTTTATGGTTATCATTAATGTTAACTGCTTTTCCTGTGGCGCTCATGTGGCTGAACGCTTTGTGGAAAATCACTGGTGATGTCCAACCTTTTGAAAAGGAGGACCTCTTTTGAGCATTAAAAGAAAATCATGAATTTTTCATGATGATCAGTGTGTGTGCTTTTAGTTCATTGAGAAAATGCACAAGGACAAAAACCTATAAATTTAAAAATACTTCTAAATATATGTGCATTTTATTAATCACAATAGCATGTGCCAAACTTAACAAATAACACATCTTGTACAAATGTGAGACATAGGATCTGTTCGGATTATAAACTGGAAAACTGTCCACCCTGGTACAATACATAGAATGGAAAGAACTGGTTTCTGCTGCTGAGGAGTGACTTGATTAACTTCTAAGGCCTAATTCTGACCTGTGAACGCCTCCTTTTTCTTATGAACCCCTTCCTGGTTACTCTCATGCCCTTCCCCACCAGATTGAAGCAATGAATGGCCAAAGCAGGGGTCCTGGTAGTGATTTCTACATGTCTGGGATGGTCAGCAAAACTGCTGACAGGGGAAGGCAGGGGCCCTGGTGAGCTTTCAGAAACAAAGAAGGGGAGATCATCTTCTGGCATGCCTTTGGAACAGGCCCAGGATCACACTGAAGCCACCTCTGACTTAGGTGTGGGATGGAGTCTGAGTGTTGACGAGCTCCTCTCGCCTTGCACTTCTAAATTAGTGGGTGGAGGAGGGCAAGGGACAAGAGATTGAACAGACTGTAGCACACACAGTCTCCAGGGCCAAAAATTTGCCCAAAGCAACCTATTTTTTTCTACACTTTCTTTGGTGATCTAAACCATATATTAACAGTAATCTCTGCTTATTCAAGTCAATCCTAAAAACTGTTATCTTAGCACCTGCTCTGGCCTGCTTGATTTAATCCTCACAACCACTTGACGGGGGTAGGAAACTGAGATCTCAGGTAGATTAAGGAACATGTTTAAAGTCCCACCATAGCTGCAGTATATGAAACCGAGCTGTATCTAAAATGCATGCTTTTCCTGGTCAACCACCACCAACAATGCAGGAGGAGGAAGAGGACAGGAGCCTGCTGTGCCACGATGCTCTGACTGGTTCAGGGTTATTCCAACCCCTCTCTTGCAGCCAAACACCACAAGAACAATCTGTTCTTAGGGCTGGGAGTCTTGACCTCTGATGTTTCGAGGGACATTCTGTTACAAGCCTCTGTTTGCTCACGAGTCCCTTGGTTCAGTATAAGTGTTAAAGAGTGAACTGTTTGTCTCCCAAATTCATTTGTTGAAGCTCTAACCCCTAGCACCTCAGAATGTCACTGTATTTGGTGATAACCTTTAAAGAGGTTATTAAGTTAAAATGAGGCTGTTAGGGTGGTCCCTAATCTAATCTGATTGATGTCTTCATAAGAAGAGGAGATTAAGACACACAGAGTGATACTAGAGATGCTTGCACACAGAGGAAAGGCCACATGAGGACACGGTGAGAAGGTGGCCATCTTCAAGTCAAAGGGAGAGGTCTTATCAGAAACCAATCCTGTCAGTAACCTGATCTTGGTCTTCTAGCCTCCAGAACTGTCAGAAAATAAATTTCTGTTGTTTAAGCACCCCCAGCCTGTGATACTTTGGTATGGTAGCCCGAGCTAAGACAGGTGTCTTACATTAGAAATCCCTCAGAAAAAGGGAAGGCAGAGTTGTGTGCAGGTAGTGTATTTTGGGAAGTGATCCGAGGGGACAACCATGGGGGTCTGAGATGAGCCAAATAGAGAAAATCAATCTGAGGGCAGGTTATGAATTGATCAGGATGAGCAACTCGTATTTCCTGGGGACCTCTGAGGGACTGAGTAGACTGCACCTCAAACTATCTACGTGAGAGGAGCACTCACCAGTTCCTGATGTGGGAAACAAAGGCAAAAGAAAAATTTCCTTACTACTTACAGCCCACTGACAAATCCTTGAAGCAGGCAGTGATGTTCCCCTAGGAACTCAGCTGCCTCGATGTTAATACTTTGCTAAGTGCGAGAGGTAATCTTATCCTGCCCCTCAGGATCCTGTAAGTCTTCTTTAACATAAAAAATTCCTTCGGAAACTTCCTTTGTCTCTATCCCCCAAGATACCTTAGTAATCATCCCCCAACATATGGCCCACTGATATATATCTGAAGGGTCTCATGACTGAGTTTTTTCTTTTCTTTTTTTTAATAATTTTTATTTTGTTATATTAGTCACCATACAGTATATCCCTAGTGTTTGATGCAATGTTCCATGATTCATTATTTGCGTATAACACCCAGTGCACCATGCAATATGTGCCCTCCTTAATATCCATCACTGGCCTATCCCAATCCCCCACCCCCCTCCCCTCTGAAGCCCTCAGTTTGTTTCCCAGAGTCCACAGTCTCTCATGGTTCATTCCCCCTTCTGTTTACCCCCCTTCATTCTTCCCTTCCTTCTCCTACCGATCTTCCTATTTCTTATGTTCCATAAATGACTGAAACCACATGATAATTGTCTTTCTCTGCTTGACTTATTTCACTTAGCATAATCTCCTCCAGTCCCGTCCATGTTGCTGCAAATGTTGGATAATCGTTCTTTCTGATGGCTGAGTAATATTCCATTGTATATATGGGCCACATCTTCTTTATCCATTTGTCTGTTGAAAGGCATCTCAGCTCCTTCCACAATTTAGCTATTGTGGACAATACTGCTATGAACATTGGGGTGCATCTGGCCCTTCTCTTCACTGCGTCTGTATCTTTGGGGTAAATACCCAGTAGTGCAATGGCTGGATCATAGGGTAGCTCAATTTTTAACTTTTTAAGGGACCTCCACGCTGTTTTCCAAAGTGGCTGTACCAACTTGCATTCCCACCAACAGTGGAAGAGGGATCCCCTTTCTCCACATCCTCTCCAACATTTGTTGTTTCCTGCCTTGTCCATTTTTGCCATTCTAACTGGCAAAAGGTGGTATCTCAATGTGGTTTTGATTTGAATTTCCCTGATGGCTAATGATTTTGAACATTTTTTCATGTGTCTGTTAGTCATTTCTTTGTCTTCATTGGAAAAATGTCTATTCATAACTCCTGCCCATTTTTGGTTTTGATTATTTGTTTCACGTGTATTGAGTTTGAGAATTTCTTTGTAGATCTTGGATACTAGTCTTTTATCTGTAGTGTCATTTGCAAATATCTTCTCCCATTCTGTGGGCTGCCTCTCAGTTTTCTTGACTGTTTCCTTGGCTGTGCAGAAGCTTTTGATCTTGACGAAGTCCCACAAGTTCATTTTATCTTTTGTTTCTCTTCCTTTGGAGATGTGTCATGAAAAAAGTTGCTGTGGCCGATGTCAAAGAGGTTGCAGCCTATGTTCTCCTCAATGATTTTGATGGATTCCTGTCTCACATCAAGGTCTTTCATCCATTGGGAGTTTATCTTTGTGTATGGCGTGAGAGAGTGGTCAAGTTTCATTCTTTTGCATGTAGCTGTCCAATTTTCCCAGCACCATTTATTGAAGAGACTGTCTTTTTTTCCACTGGATTTTTTTCCTGCTTTGTCAAAGATTAGTTGCCCAAAGAGCCAAGGGTCCATTTCTGGGTTCTCTATTCTGTTCCATTGGTCTATGTGTCTGTTTTTGTGCCAGTACCATGCTGTCTTTGTGATCACAGCTTTGTAGTATAGCTTGAAATCCGGCAACGTGATGCCCCAGCTTTGTTTTTCCTTTTCAACAATTCCTTGGCTATTCGGGGCCTTTTCTGGTTCCACACAAATTTAAGGGATGTTTGTTCCAGTTCTTTGAAAAATGTCATTGGTATTTTGATCGGGATGGCATTAAAACTGTAGATTACTCTGGGTAGCATAGACATTTTAACTATGTTTATTCTTCCGATCCATGAGCATGGAATATTTTTCCATCATTTTGTGTCTTCTTCAATGTCTTTCAAGAGTGATTTGTAGTTTCTAGAATATAGATCCTTTACCTCTCTGGTTAAGTTAATTCTGAGATAACGTATGATTTTTGGTGCTATTGTAAATGGAATGGATTCCCAAATTTCTCTTTCTTCAGTCTCATCGTTCGTGTATAGAAATGCACCTGATTTCTGAGCATTGATTTTGTATCCTGCCACATTACTGAATTGCTCTATAACTTCTAATAGTTTGGGGGTGGAGTCTTTTGGGTTTTCCATATAGAGTATCACGTCATCTGCGAAGAGAGACATTTTGACTTCTTCTTTGCCGATTTGGATACCTTTTATCCCTTTTTGTTGTCTGATTGCTGTTGCAAGGACTTCTAGTACTATGTTGAATAATAATGGTGAGAGTGGGCAGCATCCTTGTCTTGTTCCTGATCTTAAGGGAAAGGCTTTCAGCTTTTCCCCATTGAGAATGATATTTGCTGTAGGCTTTTCATAGATGGTTTTTATGAAATTGAGGAATGTACCCTCTATCCCTACACTCTGAAGGGTTTTAATCAGGAAAGGATGCTGTATTTTGTCAAATGCTTTTTCTGCATCAATTGAGAAGATCATATGGTTCTTGACTCTTTTCTTGTTGATATGATCTATCACTCTGATCGATTTGCAAATGTTGAACCACCCTTGTATACCAGTGAATCCCACTTGGTCTTGATGGATAATCCTTTTAATGATCTGTTGGATCCTATTAGCTAGGATCTTTTTTTTTTTTTTTTAAGATTTTATTTATTTATTTATTTGACAGAGACAGACAGCCAGCGGGAGAGAGAGAGAACACAAGCAGGGGGAGTGGGAGAGGAAGAAGCAGGCTCCCAGCGGAGGAGCCTGATGTGGGGCTTGATCCTGGAACGCCGGGATCACATCCAGAGCCAAAGGCAGATGCTTAACGACTGCGCCACCTAGGCGCCCCCATATTAGCTAGGATCTTCTGAGAATTTTGGCGTCTATATTCATCAGGGATATTGGTCTGTAATTCTTTTTGATGGGGTCTTTGCCTGGTTTGGGGATCAAGGTAATACTGGCCTCATAGAATGAGTTTGGTAGTTTTCCTTCTGTTTCTATTTTTTGAAACAGCTTCAGGAGAATAGGTATTATTTCTTCTTTGAATGTTTGGTAGAATTCCCCGGGGAATCCGTCAGGCCCTGGACTCTTGTTTTGGGGGAGGTTTTTGATCACTGCTTCAATCTCTTCATAATTAATCGGTCTGTTTAAATAATCAATTTCTTCCTGTTTTAGTCTTAGTAGTTTATAGGTTTCCAGGAAGGCATCCATTTCTTCCAGGTTGTTTAATTTTTTGGTATAAAGCTGTTGATAAAAGTTTCTAATGATTCTTCCTATTTCATTGGTGTTGGTTGTGATCTCTCCCCTTTCATTCATAATTTTATCTTTCATTATAATTTTAATCTGGGTCCTTTCTCTATTCTTTTGAATAAGTCTGTCCAGTGGCTTATCGGTCTTATTTATTCTTTCAAAGAACCAGCTTCTAGTTCTGTTGATCTGCTCTACTGTGCTCCTGGTTTCTAATTCGTTGATCTCTGCTCTAATCTTGATCACCTGCCTTCTCGTGCATGGGTTAGGCTTGTTCTTCTGTTCCAGCTACAGCTTCTTGAGGTGAGAATATAAAAACTGCATTTTAGATTTTTCTGTTCTCTTGAGTGAGGCTTGGATGGCTATGTATTTTCCCCTTAGGACTGCCTTCACAGTGTCCCATAGGTTTTGGACCCATGTGTTTTCATTTTCACTGGTCTCCAAAAATTGTTTAAACACGTCTCTGTGTTTTGTGCTTCTAACACCGCCAGCCGCCCCCAGTTCCTGTGCGCGCTCCTGAGCTCCCTGTTTCAGTGTGGTTCGCACACGCTCTGGAGCGCCGGTTTTCAGTCTGGTCGCGCATGCACTCCCGAGCTCTCGGTATCAGTCCGGTTCCAGTGAGCGCTCCAGAGCTCCAGTTTTCAGTCTGGTTGCACTAGCACTCCTGAGCTCCTGGTTTCAGTCTAGTTCGAGTGAGCACTCCGGAGCTCCCGGTTTTAGTCCGGTTCCCGTGAGCGAGCCAGAGCTCCGGTTTTCAGTCTGGTCGCACGTGCGTTCCCAGGCTCACAGTCTCAGTCTGCTCTCTCGCGGGTGTTGGTCCGTGAGTCCGGCCCGCTCCCCAGTGCAAGTGGCCACTGCTTCCTGGTGCCTGAGCGCGTCGGCTCCCTCCCCCTTCCGTTTATCTTCGATATCTGTGCACGGATTCATGGCTCCCCGCTTTGTACCTCAATATTCAGCGCTGGAAATGTTCGTTTGTAGAGATCCAGATGTATCTTCCTGCATCTCAGGGTGATTCCATGGGTTTTCAGGATAGTCTGGTACATATCCAGCTCGATTCAGGGGACCAGCTGAGAAAGGGGTCCCCTACTCCTCTGCCATCTTTGCTCCTCCCTGCAGAAAGTGGTCGCTTTTTTGTTCATAGAGTTTCTGGTACTCTTTTCTTCTTTCTCCAGTTGCGTTCATAGGTATTCAGAATGGTTTGGTAGCTCTCTAGCTGAATTCCTGGGACCAGACGAACTTTAGGTCTCCTGTTCCTCTGCCATCTTGGAACCAGAACGGGGTTAATGTTCTTAATATATTAAAGAGGTTAAAGCAAAAAAGTAAAACAACATTCTGTTGGCCGTAACTCAGTCATATGGCTTCAACCAACTTCAGAGGAGGCTGGAAATGTGGTTTAGTTTTAGGCCCAAGTGGTGAGGCTGGATGCCAAATTCCTTCCTGTCCAGCTTCCATGGGACGAGGGGTGGCTGGAAGAGCGTCCCTCAGGTGCGGAGCCGCCCATCTCCCTCACAAAGTGGAAAATGGCCCACAGCTGACTCGTCTTTTGCCCTGGCCCTGCAAGTGAGGGCTAAAAGCTCTGCGCTATGAAGCCATGGTGCAGACACTATATTTCTAGCATGAAAGGATTTCAGTCTAAAATGGAACCAGGAGGATAGTGAATGCAGAATCTCCTGAGTTTTTTCTAAACAATAATAAATGACCTTTCTAACTCTGGTTAGCCCCCTTAGGATCTTGGAAACTTTGTTTCCAAAATACCCTGAAGGCTTGTGTTGTCCCTAATCCCCTTTCAACTTGAAAGTATATAATCAGTCACCCATCATAATCTTTGGTTCTTTCTGCTCTTTCTGCCCACAGGTCCTGTCCCCATGCTTTAATAAAATCACCTTTTGCATCAAAGATGTCTCAAGAATTCTTTCTTGGCCGTTGGCTCCAAACTCTAACATTTCCTACATCGCTCCCATCTCCACTGGTCCACTGGCACTCATTCCTCTGTATTCCTCACTCCTGCACGAGGCCCATGGCCAGTGCGGCTTAGTTAGAGAAGCCCTGGGCAGAGGGGCTGTCAGGGTGTGCCTGTGCCCACTGGTGGCTGCTGCAACAGCTGGAGTTAAAATTAAAGGCCCAGAGGATTCCTGGGGTAGAACACCAGATGTGTTAGAGACAATCAGAGACCAGAGACCAAGGACATGGCAATCTTTTGGCAGCAGGACCAAGGGCAGTGCAAAGTTTACAGAGACCCTGAATAAGCCCAGTGACGGGTGGGAGAGAAGCCACCCTGGCCTCCAGAAGAACTTTTGCAGCACTCTAGAGGCAGAGGGGTTAACACATCCTAGTCTTTAAAATACTCAGGGAAAGAAATTCCTCTGACTTTCTCACTAGGAACATTCCAGGGGTTAAAGTCTTCCCAGCTGGGAAGTATATGACTACAATCCTTCTTGCTCTAAGACTTACAGTGTAAATAAATGTTTGCCCCTCCCCCTTTTTTTAAGTTATCAGCATCCTGTGAAGTTATTTTTCTCTCTAGGAAGACTGTTAAATTACCTCTCAGCCCTTTCTTCTGTAGACTTTAGAGTAAACCTTTGTTTGGTACAACGAATGGGTATTGCCATCTGGGTGCCAAGAGTTTTCATTTGGAGGATAACATTTAGCTGTCACAGTGAGAGGGGCCCTAGAGGTAACTTAATCATATTCTCTCATTTCACAAAGGGGGCAATGGAAGGAGCAAGCTGACTTGTCCACAAAGACAAGGCAGGTTGGGGACACAGCCTGGACCACAGCCACTATTTCAAAGCAACTTTTCATTTGTATCATAAAAATTGCTATGATGTGGTACTGCAAAACAAACACCTCCTTCAACCTCCACTGTCACCTTCACTAAGGAAATCAGACATGACTTTACCTCTCCTCTTTGGCATAAAAGGTTAATAATTGAATGGAAGGGCGCATACTGTCACAATAACTGTGCAAGGCCTTCAACCCGGGCCTCCCCTAACAGATGCAAATTTTCATTCAAGTTCCTTTGTGCTGGCCTGCTCGCTCTTCTCCCCACAATCTGGGGCTATCGCCTCTTTGCATATCATTTGTATAGATTTGCATAATAGCTTCTGGAGGCTCTAATTCCAAGTATGTGAGAGAGACTAAAACTAAAATTTAGCTTGACATGCTTTAAATGTGGAACTGAATTTTAAAGCACCTCGGAGAATGGACAAGTGTAGGGGGCGGAAACCCACAGACTGATGGGTGTCCAGATATTTCAGGAAGGCCTCCTCCTACTTAGAATTCCAATGCATACATGATCCCAGGGCCCAAAGAAAGGAAAGGTCCTCCTCTTTCAGCTTATTTGGTTGGCTGCCCACAGTGCATATTGGGCATATTTGCATCTGGCAAAGGCAAGTACAGAGCTCATGAAGAGAGAAATGGCTAATTTAACATATGAGGTGCTTCCTATACACAATTCACTACTTGAAGGGCTAAACCTGTCCTGATATATTTAATTCCCAGAACACCCTGATGAGACAGGTACTATTGTTAGCTTATCATTGCAACTGAGGAAAAGCAGCACAGAGAGGTATAGGAACCCGTCTCCTTTCACACAGGTGGGGAATGGTGAGCTGTGATTTGACCTGGCACCTTGGCTTCAGAGTCTACACTCTTAAGGGCACCTGGGTGGCTCAGTCAGTTAAGCGTCTGCCTTCGGCTCAGATTATGATACCAGGGTCCTGGGATCGAGCCCCACCTCAGGCTCCCTGCTCAGTAGAGAGCCTGCTTCTCCATCCCCCTCTACCCTCCCCCTCCCCAGCTCCTGCTCTCCCTCTCTCACTCTATCTCAAATAAATAAAGAAAACCTTAAAAAAAAAAAAGAGTTGGATGCTTAACTGACTGAGCCACCCAGGCACCCCATCATTTTCCTTGTAATTTAAAATGTCTTTATCTTCTAAGTAGCGCTTTCCTCCCCATTACACTAGATTTCTACTGCTAGATATTTTTCCCATTGTCCTCAAACCTTGTGACAGAATCACAGGATCAGGAAACTGAGAAGTCTTCTAAGCCATCCCCTCATCACCAAGCCACCAAGCAAGACGGCAGGTCAGCTACTGTCAGTAAGTTCAAGGACACCCCTCCCACCAAGAGGTGGGGTCTGTTTTCCTCCCCTTGACCCTGGGTAGGCCTTTGTGACTTATGTGAGGAATAGAATGGGGCAGAAGTGACATCACATGACTTCCAAGGCCAGGACAGAAAAGGTCACACAGCTTCTTCAGGTTTCTCTTGGGTGTCTTTCACCCCATATAAGAAGTCCAGTGGCCTTTAGGCCACCAGGTAGAGAGACTGAGTGGAGGGACCACATGGAGAGGGAGAAAAATGCCTAAGGAGTCCCAGCTGTTCCAACCCCAGCCAGGCATCAGACATGACAGTGAAGCAGCCTAGAGATAACCCTGGCTCCAGCCATTGTTGGATTGCAACCACACAAGAGAAGCCAAGTGAGAGTTGCTTCACTGAGCTCAGTCAACTCTAACATTCTATTTTTTTTTAAAGATTTTATTTATTTATTCGACAGAGATTGAGACAGCCAGTGAGAGAGGGAACACAAGCAGGGGGAGTGGGAGAGGAAGAAGCAGGCTCATAGCGGAGGAGCCCGATGTGGGGCTCGATCCCACAACGCCGGGATCACGCCCCGAGCTGAAGGCAGATGCTTAACCGCTGTGCCACCCAGGTGCCCCCAACTCTAACATTCTAATAAAGTAAAAGATTAAGCCACTGTTTTGGGGTGGTTTGTTTTACAGCAACGAGTAACTGGAAACTGGAACACTTAGGAATTTAACTTCTGCATCCGGTGTTTTTTTGTTTTTTGTTTTTGTTTTTAAAGATTTTATTTATTTATTTGACAGAGAGAGAGACAGTCAGTGAGAGAAGGAACACAAGCAGGGGGAGTGGGAGAGGAAGAAGCAGGCTCCCAGCAGAGCAGGAAGCCCAATGCAGGGCTTGATCCCAGGACTCTGGGATCATGCCCTGAGCCGAAGGCAGACGCTTAACGACTGAGGCACCAAGGTACCCCTGCATCCGGTGTTTTAACAACAGAAGGAAAGAGTATCCACAGCATATCAAATCTGACCATCAGGGAGTCTGTTCTCAACATGGGCAGGAACATACCATCTTGCCAGGAAATGGGCTTTTCTAATTTCAAGATTATTCTCTTTTAGTGGGAAGGGATATTAGGATTCTCTGGTATCTAACTCCTTCACTTTACAGATGAGAAGGCTGAGGTCCAACAAAGTGAAATACCCTGGGCCACACAGTTATACAGGGTTAGGACTGGGAGTGACCTAGGCCGAGTCACTGCCCCTACAATCCCACTAATGCTCCAAACCCACAGTGTTCTCTTTAAATCACTGGTCCTGATATTCTAGTGTGTTCCATCCTCTGATCTTCTATGCTGTCTTCTATTTTAAAGATCAAACATGAACTCCTCATTTCTCACAGCATGGTTTCCCTCAAAAATAAATATGCATCATTACCTTCAAGGTGTGCTTTATAGAGATAACTTATGCTTGTGACCTTGGCTTCTTCATGAAACCAGGGAGTTTAGGGTGCAAACCTAGCTTTTACCCTCCTTCCAGGCAGCCACACCTGTGGCCTTCAGCCAGCATGAATTTCCTTGTGCTGCACCGGGAGGCTGATGGAGCAGTTTCCTTTTTTTTTTTTTTTTAAGATTCTATTTATTTATTTATTTATTTATTTATTTATTTATTTGACACAGAGAGAGAGCACAGGGAGGGGGAGCAGCAGGCAGAGGGAGAGGGAGAAGTAGACTCCCTACTGAGTAAGGAGCCCAATGTGGGGCTCAATCCCAGCATTCTGGGATCATGACCTGAGCCAAAGGCAGATGCTTAACCAACTGAGCCACCAGGTGCCCCCAGAGCACAGTTTCCTAACAGAAACACTACAAACACATGTGAACACACGTACACACATGCATGCAAGTGATCCCTGCCCAAGCTATAGATTTATGAGGAAATGAATTATCACTTTTGTTTTAAGTCACAAAGTTTTGGGGTGGTTGGTTAGGCAGCAACAGTAACTGGAATACCACCCATGTAGAAGTGAACTTAAAGCTCTTTCAGTGATCATTCTGGATTTAAAGTTGTTTTTGTTTGTTTGTTTTTTTAAGTGCAGGAACTCAACAGGCTGATTCTCTATTTGGGTTCCTTTATTTTCCTCCTCTCTTGCTCATATGGAAGGAAAGAGAAATATCTCATTTCTGGGCTCTTTCTATATCATCTTTCTCCAATTTAGGCTCCAAGTTCCCCCAAAGGAAGAAAGGAACATGGCATCCTAGGAGTGCCATGGAATTTCCGGCATACATGCACTTTGTGGCTTAGAGGACAGATGGAATACAGCTGGAGGCCAATATATGGTGCCCACATATTGGAGGATATGACCATTTCCTTCAAGGAGCTGCTATTCTAGAAGGGAAGAAAATCAGCTAGGACAGGGACACAAACTCATACACCAAAGATATTCTCTCGAAGACTTTCCCCAAACAAAAATGAAAAGGTCAACTCAACTTCTAATAAAATAACAGGATCATTAATATTCAGGGAACATCTTGTTGACATCAGGGGAAAGAACACAAGTGCAGTCCTGACTGGCTTGTACCCTCCCAAAACTAAAAGGAAAAGGCTAATAAAAAAATGTTTCATGCTTTATAGTGGAGAACCTGACCA
The DNA here is from genome assembly GCF_023065955.2 of Ursus arctos. Lineage (NCBI taxonomy): Eukaryota > Metazoa > Chordata > Mammalia > Carnivora > Ursidae > Ursus > Ursus arctos. The sequence goes on from NW_026622875.1 coordinate 28,509,187, forward strand.
AAACTACCTCAGCCAGGTGATCAAGGTCAACATTAACAGTGATAAAGTCATGGTGACAGTATGTGACCTTTATATGAAGATGGCACTTTACCTCTGTAGTTTTCCTTCCCCTATAAACCCAGGTTAATGAGAAGAAAAACAAATAAAAAATCCAAATTAAGGGACAGTCTACAACGTATCTGACCAATACTTCCCAAAACTGTCAAGGTCATCAAAAACAAGGAAATTCTGAGAAACTCTCACAGCCAAAAAGTGCCTAAGGAGACAACTAAATGTGATGTGGTATCCTGGATAGGATCCTGAAACAGAAAAAGGACATTAGGGGAAAATGAAGAAAATGTGAATAAAGTATGGACTTCCATTAATAATAATGTATCATTTCATTAATTGTGACAAATGTACTCTAGTAATATAAGATGTTACAGAAAACTGAATGTAGGGTATATAGGACTTCTCTCTTCTACTTTTGCAACTTTCTTATAAGTTTAAAGCTATTCTAAAATTTTAAAAAGTATTTTTAAAAAGTTCCATGTGGGTTTTGGAGGGGGATATAGCTGAAGGGAGGTTTGCAGGCAACTATCCCAGCAACTTGGTATAAGATCATGTGTCCACAGATGAGGGCATGCAGATAGGACAGTGGGTAGAGAAAGTCTGAGTCCCACCCTGCCCTAATGGCAGTTTCAGGTTCCTCGGGTCTTTCTTAACTTAGTGGGTAGATTCTAACTTAGCTACTGATATGTTGTGGAGCCTACTTAGAGAAAGAGAAAAGGGAAAAAAAAATCCATGACTATTGCCACATCTTTCTATATTCCCTCTGATTCTCAGCTTTTAAAATATTTGCATTCAGAACCAAAGTGTAGAATTTGGAGGTGAAATGGTCAGAGAGACTAACAGCCTGAACACATAGTTTTAAACCTGTTCAAAATCCAACTGAGGGGTTAGGGTAAATGCCATTCATGTAATAAAATAGTCACAACTTTCTTGACCCAGGAAGCAGGCTGCATGAAAATCAAAGTTTATTTATCATTACTATGGGGCTAGATTGCACTGCAATTTAATCACGGGAGCCATATAAGGTGTTGGATATGGATACCTCCATCCTCATTCAAAATTTCTGCCCATACCCCTTTCCTGCTATGTGATGATGTAGCTAGCTCTAAAAATCCAACTTGACAATCACTTTGTCTTGACAAGATCAAGGTCCTTCAATATTCCTGGTGAGAAATGATGTCTCCCAGCCCCCATGCTCCCAGGACACTCTGTTCCCATTCATATTGTGGCTCTTCTTCCCACAGAGCCCTTCATTCAAGAGTGGGGGGCAGGCATGAGCCTGGGGAGGGGACAGTGGTATTTAGGAAAAATTCTGGCTCTGTAAATTCCTAGTTCTGTGACTTCAGGCAAATTAGTTGAGCTTTGTTTTCCTCAGTTATACAATAAGGATGATAATGCCTAACTCAGTTCATGGTGCTTTCAGAGGTAAGATAGGAGACTTAGAGGTACAGAGGCCCCACACAGTACTGGCATTCAACAGGTAGCAACTGTTGTTTTAGTTTCTACTACATTTAGGTCACTCCCCTGGGGCCATGAACTTCCTGAGCATCTGGAGCCCCAGAACTTAGTTCACTGTCTGACTCATACAAGGAACACAATGATGTTTACTGAATAATATGTGAATAAAAGAATACTTAATTCCATACACTTAAGTTATGTGCAGCTGAATACTTCCAACAAAATTATAGATGTTTATTTCTTGAAGACAATGTCAATGAAAGAAAGCAGTAAATAATGTGAGTCCTATGTTATAGCAGTTTGAGGTGGGTGAGTGTGTGCATGTGTGTATTTATCTCATTTTTACTTTGCTTGCTTTGGTGATTAACATCAACTAGTTCAAATGAACACAACATCCCATAAGACAGGGTGAGGCAAGAGAATGCTGAGATGAAACCTACCTCCTAGAGATTCTCCTAAGATCCTCTTCCACAATTGTGCCCATCACTGCATGTTCCATTCTTAACTACAAAAGCAAATCAGCCTTTATTTCTTTCCAAAGTTCTAAAGGGTTGTGTGAGAGTGTGTGCCAGGATTTGGGCTTTACAGAGATATGTCTCAGCTTTGGCTTCCTGGTTGAAGGTGTATGCTCTGGGCAGGTTTTGATGGCAGCAATAAAGAAGCAGGATAAATAGGAGGACTTACTATTGAGGACCACCTGATAGGGCAGCGCTGAGAAGCCCATGGAGTCTCCAAATGCCTGGTTCCTATAAACCCAATTAAATGATTCCCACAGGGCCTAAAGTCCCACAACTTGGGTCTGGTCCAGCAGGCTCCTCAGCAAGCAAAAGAGGACCTTTGGGACTCCTGAGGAACCCTTTGGATAGTCCTGGGACCTGCACAAAGAGGATAACCTCACCAGTATCTGTCTACCCGCAGCTTCAAATTCTCAAAAGCAAAAGGGAGAAGAAAAGGCACAAAGTCCTGGCCTAAACGTGCCTGAGAATCACTTACCTAAAAAGATCATTGGAGTTTTTGACCTGACATCCTCTTGTGCTTGCTGACATTATCTCTCAGTACCCACTCCTCCTCACAGAAGAGCTTACTGCTTACTGAGAGGACAAAAGAGGCTAGCAGGGACAGTAGCAAGTCTGGGAGGAGGGGGAGGGTGAGCTAAGTGGAGAGGCTGACGTCAAAGAAGGGTGTCTGCTCTCTCTGGCATGCTGGCTCTCCTGCTCCTGAGCCCCCGCAGCTTCTCCACGAGCACTGTGCAAGGCTGCTTGGTATTCTTGCCTGGTTTCCTGATGGGGCTAGGCGCAGACTGTCTGGTACAGCTCTCATCAGTTGCCAAAGGTTCACTGCCTGTTCCAGTTTGCCTGGAACAAAACGGCTCAAGCAACACAGCTGTGCATCCTTGTGAAATTGCCTAATTTCCCATTTCAAGGCAGGATGCCCATACTCCAAGGTATAATTTAGGTTTTGGGCATGAGCTAGATTTCACAATTGAATTCTGAAAGTCAGCCCTCCAGGCTATGCGTGCTTGGGGATTAAAGCTTTCCTCCCTGCTTGTCTCTCTTTTCCCCTAATACTGTTCACTAATTGTAGATTTCTACTTATTGAGTACCTACTGTGTGCCAGGCACTCTACTAGGTGATTTTTATATATTATCTTATTCAGTCATCATAAAACCCTATGAGGGAGAAAAGAACAAATCTGAATCCATGAGATTACAAAGTGCCCACCCTCCACCTCTTTATTATTCTCCTTTGGAGTATAAATCCATGGATATATGTACCTGAATCATTCAATGTGGACTTGGAGGTAGCTTTCTGGAGGAAAAACTAATAAAGTCTTTTCCTATCCATGTCAAACCAAGGAGACAAGAACAACACACAGAACAAGGAGAGAACAACAGAAGATGGTCTGTAATTCAAAACTATGTGGGATGTAACAGATTTTATGTGCAGTAGCTTAGCAGGGAACCCCTGAAAGCCAGAGGAACCCAGGAAGGCTTCCTGGAAGAGGAGAAATATGAACCCCCTTACTATCATTCCACTGTTCATTTTTTGTTCAACAAACATTTATTGAGGGCTAAGCTGACTACAGCTTTGTGTTTCCCAAACTGGCATTCTAATCTCAGCCATGGAGATGGCTGCTATTATCTCATTCCCCATCATGGGTACTAAAATGCATACTGGCAGAGAAAATTCTGGCAAATTCTGAAAAGGATTTTTTTTCAGAATTTATCCATGAGTAGAAAACACTTTAGCACTTTATATTTTACACTGTATTAATGTTCAGAATCAGAACACACATTTATTAAGTATCTAATTATGTTTGCAGGTATTTGTATTCCTACAAACCCATTTAATACTCATATATTATAAGAGGTGGGTCTCATTCCCTAAAACCAAGGTTCAGAGAAGTCAAAAGATTTATTCAAGGTCACACATTCAATGGGGAGCCAAGATGAACACATAGCATAGTTCAAATCCTGCCTCTGACTTGAGCCCGAGAAGATAAAATCAGGATCAAAACTGAAGCACATTGCTGAAAGACTCTAATCCCAGGCTAAGCCGGGTGTGTGGGGACCACCACTACAGCCCAACTTCAGAATGTTGTCTTTTGTAGACACCCTCCTCAGTAGCAAAAGGTAGCTGCCCCTACATCCTAAGCATGGGTAGGAGGGGAGATAGTTCCTTACCGCAAATTTGGTTAGCTGTTCTCCCCTTAACTCTAGCCACAGCTCCCACAACTCAGGTATTAAAGCACATAGGTAAGTGGTGTCCCCCCACCCAAATGTGATCCAAATTTCTTTTAGAATCTAGAACACACTGTTTAAATCCTACAGACCTAGGAATAGGACACTTTATAATAAAGGGTGCTTAAGTTTTTTTCTTCACCTCTCTCTTCTCTTTCCTGGAGAGATATGGGAAGAAAACATATACTAGAACTAAGTATAAATTCACTCACTAGTTGTATGACCTTGTATCAATTCCCCAAGCAAGATGGCTATGTTGGGATTCTGTCTGGTGCTTTCCATTCACCATGATGTCCTCTCATTGGTTCTTCAGATTTTGCACTTAGTGGACAATGTAGCCTGCCATCTAGATTCCTCCTTCCACTTCCAAAAAGGAGGCTCTTGTTCTATAGATGCTAGGAGTATTGGCAGTTGATGGCACATAGCTAAGTTTCTCTTCAGGAATTGCTCTCAGTTGAAGAGAGCTGCCTTGCTCAAGGTTATACCCTCTTGATAAAAAACTTGGATCCAATGACTGGCTCCTATGGGGTTAAAAGGACTGATCTCCTTGCCTCAATCTGGGAGAACTGTAAAGGGCCACTTCAGCTCTGGAGTTCCCCATAGGGTTGGCTGTGGCCTTTGGTGTGACTGCATCACAGCCCAACTTCTCCCCTGCCCAGTCATGCTTCCTTTACTAAAAGTGTTGATTCTGGGAACACTTCCAAAAAACGTCCTACATGCAGCTTTATAGCTCATAGTCTGCTTTCTGGGAACCATATCTGCAACATACAGTATCCAATCAATGCTGATGAATAAGAGGAGGATGATTACCCTTCTTGTCATTCCTTCCCTATGTCTTACTCATATATTACCCATTATTTCCAGTGTCTTACCTATATATTCCTTCTATCTCATTTAATATTCCCTTAAAGATTCACCACTTTGGGATAGCCTCTCTCAGTGTACCCCTTTCCTGGTTCTAGTCATCTTAACTATGAACGCCATGCTAAATGATAATATGTAAGACATATTCTTGTCATGTGTATTTCTCACATCACTCCATTAGCCTGGAAGCTCCCTGAGAATAGACATTTTCAAATTTAATTTAAAAATATTCCTCTCACTCAGATTTGAGGAGGAGAAGATGGTGACAGAGTAGGAAGACCTTAGGCTCCTTTCAACCCAGGAACACAGCTAGATAATTATCAATCATCCTAAATACCCCAGAAACTGGCCTGAAGATGGAAAGAACAAACTCTACAACTAAAGGGAGAGAAGAGGCCTCATCAAAAAAGGTAGGAAGTGTGGAGATGTGGTTTAGGGGAGAAATGGACTGAAGGTGCTGCAGAGGGGAAGGAGCCATGGTTGTGGAGAAAGGTGAGAGAGAGACAGGTATACACAGGGGAATGCAAAAGGGGGATGTTTCCCCAAAGCCATTGGCTTGGAAAATGAGAGGGGCTGAATTTTGAGTTTTTGCAACCACCAGGGATTAAAGCTTAGAGATTTAAAGGTCAGTGGGCTTGGCTAGGAAAGAACCCACAGGGCACTGTCTTGCTCCTAGACAGAAAGCAGGCAAACAACCTGGTGCTAGACTGTGGAAGCCGTGATCTGAAGAACGCCTGGGCACACAGTGGGGAGATAACTCATTCACTCCTCTCAGAGAGTATCCCTGGGAGGCAGTGTTCAGAGAGATGCCTCTCCAAGAACAAGGGAGCTGGCAGGCACCATTTCTCCCCTGCACCTCAGCATAAATGCAGAGCCACCTGCAGGAGGCAGCACAGTCCTAACACCGGCTGCCTAACTTGCTTACACCAAGCTCCACTCCCCGTGCTCTGGTGGGACTGCCCTTCTAATCAAGCTTGCCTCAGTCCCAGCATGGCAGGCCCCTTCTGTAGAAGACTAGCACAAACCACTCTCCACACTACATCTCCCAGCCAGAGTTAGTTTTACAGAACCTCAGTTCTGGTGGAGTTGGTGTCAGGTCTCATTTCACAAGCAGACCATAGCACTCCTAGTTAAAACTCACCACATTCAGGCCAGGGACCAAATACTGCCCATAGCAGGCAAGGAGAGTCTTTGCATGTGACGGGCCTGAAGAGTCGAGCAGCCAAAACACAATAGCAGAGTGCATGCAGCACACACCAGAGACACTCCTTGAGGCACCAGGCCCTGGGCACTATATGACCTTGTCTTCATAAGGCCATTACTTTCAGTAGCAGGAGACATAACTTCTATCACACAGAAAAAGGCAGAGACACAGACAAAATGCCAAGACAGAAGAATTTATGGCAAATGAAAGAACAAGATAAGGCATGGCTAGAGATCTAAGTGGAACAGAGATAAGTAACATGCCTGATGGAGAATTTTTTATTTTTATTTTTTAAAGACTTTATTTATTTGAGAGAGAGAGAGAGAGAGAGCACACACACAAGTGGGGGGAAGGGGCAGAGGGAGAGGAAGAAGCAGGTTCTCTACTGATCAGGGAGCCCAATGAAGGGCTTGATCCCAGGACCCTGGGATCATGACCTGAGCTGAAGGCAGATGCTTAACTGACGGAGTCACCCAGGTGCCCCCCTGATGGAGAATTTGAAGCAACATTCATAAAGATACTCACTGGGCTTGAGAAAGAATAGAAGACATCAGTGAGACCCTTACCACAGAGATAAAAGAGTTAAAAAAAGAACCAATCAGAGATGAAGAATGCAATAAACGAGATTGGAAACAGGCTTGTTGTAATAAACAGCAAACTGGAAGAAGCAGAGGAATAAATTAGTGACCTGAAAACAAAATAATGGAAAATAATGAAGCCAAACAAAAGAGGGAAAGAATGATGCAAGATGAGAATAGACTTAGGGAACTCAGTGACTCTATCGAATGTAATAACATTTCTGGAGTCCCAGAAGAAGAAGAGAGAGAAAAGGGGGCAGAAAATTTATTTCAAGAAATAGTAGCAAAAAACTTCCCTAATCTGGGGAAGGAAATAGACAATCAGATCCAGGAGGCACAGAGTACTCCCATCAAAATCAACAAAAGCAGGCCAACACCAAGACATGTTGTAATTAAATTTGCAAAACATAATGATAAGGAAAAAATCTTAAAAGCAACAAGACAAAATAAGTCCTTAACCTACTAGGGAAAACCCATAAGGGTAGCTGGAGATTTTTAAACAGAACTCAGTAGAAGAAAAAAAAGAAACTTCACAGGCCAGAAGAAAGTGGCATGATATATTCAAAGTGCTGAATGGGAAAAAAATCTGCAGCCAGGAATACTTTATAACAGCAAGGCTATCATTCAGAATAGGAGAGATATGGAGTTTTTCAGATAAACAAAAAACTAAAGGAGCTCATGACCACTAAATCAGCCCTCAAGAAATGTTAAAGGGTACTTTTGAGTGCAAAGGAAAGAACAAAAGTGACAAAGATAAGAAAGGATTAGAGAAATCTTCAGCAACAATGACAAAACAAGTAATAAAATGGCAATAAATACATATCAATAATTACTCTGAATGTAAATGGACTAAGTGCTCCAATCAAAAGACAAAGGGTTTCAGAATGGATATAAAAAGAAGATCCATCTATATGCTGCCTACAAGAGACTCATTTTAGATTTAAAGACACCTACAGATTGAAAGTGAGGGGATGGAGAAACACTGTTCATGCATATGGATGTCAAAAGCAAGTTGGAGTAGCAATACTTATATGGGACAAACTAGACTTTTCTGTTCTTGTATTGTTTTTATCCTGCCTTGGTATCAACCAATCTTTCATTCCTGTTATTGGTCTAAGATTTCCTATTTTTTGGATTCAAGATTCATGATTCAATCTTGGTAATGCGTGTTTTTAAGAACTATGTTTTTTTTCTAAGTTATCTGATTTGTTAGTATATAATTTTTATAGTAATCTGTTATCACGCTATGTATTTCTGTGGTTATCTGTTGTATTGTTTTGTCTTCCATTTCTCATTTTGGTCTTTGGTTTTCTCTTGTTTTTTTTCCTTCATTAATGTAGTTAAAACATTGCCAATTTTATTTATTTATTTTGGAAAAACTGGCCATTATTTTCAGTGTTATTTTATTATTCATTCTGGTCTCTATTTTATTTATTTCTGATCTTTGTTATTGCCTTCCTCTACTAAATTTCAGCTAAGTTCTTCTTTTTCTAGTTCCTTGTGGTGTAACGTTGTTTATTTGAACCTTTTTTTCTTAATACAAACATTTATAGCATGAATTTTATTCTAACATCTGCTTTTGCTGCATCCCATAGGTTTTGGAATACTGTGTTTTCTCTTTCTTTTGTTTTGAGACAAACTTTGATTTGACTTTTGATTTCTTATTTGGCCCATTGCTTGTGTAGTAGTGTGTTAATATTTACATATTAAATATTTAATATTTACATTGTCGATTTTCCAGCTTTGTTTTATTGGTGATCTTTAGTTTTATACCATTGTGATTGGAAAATATACTTGGTATGATTCCAGTCTTATTATATCTGTAATATTTGTTATGTCTCTTTTTATGTGATTTTTTAAAAGATTTTGTTTATTTGACAGAGAGCATGTGCTCACAAGCAAGAGGAGTGTCAGGCAGTGGGAGAGGGAGAAGCAGACTCCCCACTAAGCAGGAAGTTTGGGATCATGACCTGCGAGCAGGACAGGCAGGAAGGCAGATGCTTAACCAACTGAACCACCCAGGTGCCCCTCTTTTTATGTGATTTAACCAGGGCATTCTTCTATGTATATGTGAGGAAAATGTGCATTTTATTTTTCTTGGATGGAATGTATTATATATATCTTTTAGAACCAGGTATTCTGAAGTATATTTCAAGCAAAAATGTTCTTGAAAAACAAAAAAAACCTTTAACTGAGGGTCCTCATTTAAAATAAACCATATCAGAGGGAAGGTGGAAGGTGGAATGGGTGAAATAGGTGAAAGGGATTAAAATTACACTTATCACGATGAGCAATGAGTAATGATATATAGAATTGTTGAATCACTATATTGTACACCTGAAACGAATCTAAGACTGTACTTCCACCATACTGGAAGTAAAAAAACTTAATAAACCAAAAAAATATTCCTCTCATCAATCATATACACTGATGATTCAAGGCACATAATCCTGTTGGCTGAACATTTGACAAATCCCTTGTTACACCCTCATCTTCCTTTCTCATTTAATTCATTCAGCACATATTTACTGGGTGTCTTATCTGAGCTAATCATTGTTTATGCTATGGGAATACATAACAAAATAGTGTTTCCTCCCTATCCTCCAGGGAGTTGTGGTTGAGCAGGAAGGCCTTGGGTAATGAGGCTGACCCTGAAGCCAGACTGCCAAGATTCAAACCCTTTATCCTCATATTCTAGCCCAGTGACCTTGGGTATGTGCCTTAATTTCCTCACCTATAAAATGAGATTAATAACACTATCTCATAGGATTATTGTGAGGATTAAGTGAGTAAATATATAAGGGGTTTATAACACTGCCTAGCACACAGTATTAGATCTAAGTCCGCACTCCTCAATATGGCAGTCATTAGCCACATGTGGCTATTGAGCATTCCAAATGTGATTAGTTCAAATTGAAATGTTCTGGAACTGTGAAATACATAAACAATTTTGAAGGCCTACAAAAAAATATAGACGATCTCAGTAATAATTTTTTGTATTGATGATGTGTTGAAATAACATTTGGATATATTTGGTTAAATAAAAAGTCATTAAAATGATTTTACCTTGTTATTAATGTGTCTACTATACAATTTAAAATGATATACATGGCTCATATTTATTTCAACTGGACAGTACTAATCTAAGTCTTTGCTATGAAAATAATAATGAAAATCAGAATATAACAAATACAGTATATATATATATATATAAAACAAATACATGTAGAGGTATATAGCTCTTCTAATAAGAAGAGCTACTAAAAATGTGGACCACCAGCAGCATCAGTATCAACTAGAAACCTGTTAGAAATATTGACTGTTAGGTTCCTATTCTAGACCTACTGAATCAGAAACTCAGGGAACAGACTATGCAATTGGTGTGTGTGTATGTGTGTGTGTGTGTGTGTGTGTGTGTGTGTGTGTGTGTGTGTGTTTTAGTCACTTCCATGTGATTCCAATCTCACCAAATTTGAAAGGTGCTGCTAAGGATGTGCAGAGGGATCGGCAACTAGTTCTGTTGTAAGAGAAGACCATGTCATCCACATGAGTTACAGAGAAGAGGTAGGGCAGGGGATGCCATGCAGGAAACGGTCCAGCTATTCAGTAAGTTCCAAATACAAATAGTCAGGTAGCCTACAGCAGTCCTTCATCCCACTCTGCTTGGCAACTACCATTGTGTTTTTTTCTAGGAACAATGCCCTCTGGTCTGACTGGGTCTGTTATCTTCTATACCTTTTTAGTCCAAAGTGAGCCAAGAACAAAGGCAATCTAAACTTTCTGCCCTCAGGGAAATTAATTTCCATTTGTAAAGCACAACCTCAAAAGTATGTTTGTTATTCCTAGTGTTGTGCTCACACTAGGTGGATGTGGAACCAACTGGGCAGCCTAGGTTCAGAAACAGAGTGCACAAAGATACAGATGTAGTGAAGAGAAGGGCCATATGCACCCCAATGTTCATAGCAGCATTGTCCACAATAGCTAAATCGTGGAAGGAGCCGAGATGCCCTTCAACAGATGACTGGATTAAGAAGATGTGGTCCATATATACAATGGAATATTACTCAGCTATCAAAAAGAATGATTTCTCAACATTTGCTGCAACATGGAGGAGATAATGCTAAGTGAAATAAGTCAAGCAGAGAAAGACAATTATCATATGGTTTCTCTCATCTATGGAACATAAGAACTAGGAAGATCGGTAGGAGAAGAAAGGGATAAAGAAAGGGGGGTAATCAGAAAGGGGAATGGGGTGGGGGAATGGGATAGGCTGGTGATGGGTAGTAAGGAGGGCACGTATTGCATGGTGCACTGGGTATTATACACAACTAATGAATCATCGAACTTTACATCAAAAATGAGGGATGTACTGTACGGTGACTAACATAATATAATAAAAAATATTATTATTAAAAAAAGAAAGAAAGAGTGCAAGAGAGCAGGTGCGATAGCTTGAGCTAGCTTGTAGCAAATGGGTCAGCTTCTAAACAGAACTGCTTCTTGAGAACATCATAAGACGGGAGGATTAGGGGTAGTTATAGAGAACTTTTTCCATTAAGAAACAGTTCTATACTAATTCCATTATTTTGCACTTTGGATTTATGGTCTTTATTTTCTCTTGGGCTCTTACTTTTAGTTCACCAGCTGCTATATTTTCTCTTGGGCTCTTACCAAATGAATGCCTTTGAAACTGATGAAGTCTAAATTCTGCCCTTGGTCTTCAGTGGGGCTATACAGACGGACACAAGTCCAGAGAAACCGTGATGTGGGTATGATGCATTGTGAATTAAAAGACTTAGTAAGCTCATGCTGCATTTCTTTTCCTGGGGGAGAGGAGAGCTGGGGATAAGGGGCTCCATGGGACGTTGTCACTGTCATCTTCACCACAGAGGAGGCTGTAGGTGCACAACAAACTCATCTTTTATATGGAAACCTGTCTTTGCTCCCTATCCCCAGGTTTCATTTTATTACAGCTTGTGTGTTCAGCCCTCTCTGCTCACAATGATGGTATCGCCTTCCCTCACTGGGAATTATGCTGTTGAAGTTTGAGGCCAGCACAAGGTTTCCATTAAATGATTTCCTGGAGGTGGCATTGTGTCTATGGCTTTCACCCAGAAAGGAAGGGCAAGCATCGAACATCAGTAGTGATAGTTGCTTCAGGTTTACTGGCAATTATGCTAATAATGATGCTAATAATAATAATGATAATGATAGCAGTAATAATAATAATAATAATAATAATAATAATAGTAGTAGTAGTAGTAACAGTGGTGGTGGCAGTATTAATGGTCAAAAAGATATAATTTATTTGGTCCTACATGCTTCAGGTACTGTGTTATGTACTTTACTACTATGCCAGATTATATTTCTCAAACAAGACTGCCCCAAAATGTCTCATCCCACAGGTTCTTCTTCCAATGTGATGTTGACATTCATTGAGATATGGGGTCTATGTTCCCTCCCCTTGTATCTGGCAAACCTGTGACTATGGTAGAAGTGACACTATGAGTTCCAAGTTATACTATGAGTCCATAAAAGTTGACATGCAATAAGGTGATGCTGCTATTCTGTATGGATCACACAGAGATGGACATGTCCAAGGAGCCCCAGCTCTTTAAGCGCCCAGATATAGGAGTCTCCCCAGCATTAACTGCCAGACAGGTGAGTAAATTAATCTTCATGTGATTTCAGCCCAGTTGATGCCAAGTGAAGTAGAGACGAGCTGACCCCATTAAGTCCTGTCCAGAATGCAGGTTTCTGAACAAAATAAATGGTGTCACTGATTTAAGCCACTAAGGTTTGGGGAAGTTTGTTACACAGCAATAGTAAATGGAATGCCTATGTTATCTCATTAAACCCATATAATAACTTTTCAAGCTATGTAAGCTATTGCCATAGCTACCTTACAGATGAGGAAACATGCAAGGAGGCTTAAGTTATTTGCCTGAGATCTCACAGTTGGTATGTGGCAGTGCTGAGTTGCAAGCCCAGGTCTTTCTTGCTCTGTATGCAGGTTCTGAGTCAGATCCTACCCAGCTTTGGCTCCACATCTCATTCATGTGCTACAGTCCTCAGTGGGTCTGTACCCCTGCCTAGACATATCTGCTAGAGTACACCTGGGCATCTGTAAGCAAAGATGACCACTGGGTTTTTTGCTATGTCGTAAGAAAGAAGACTTACCTTTAAAGGTCTGCAGATAAGGCTAATTTCTACACTCAGTATGAAAAGACACTTGGCCTTGAAGTCGGAATGGGGAAAAAAGAACACTGGCTGCCTTGAGGTTAGATTAGGTCCACAATATCTTAGTTCACACTTGGTGGACTTTTAGATGTTGGCTTGTATGTATGTATGTATTTTATGATCCATAATGTTATTTCCATCAGGAACTTTGTTCTAAGAGTCAAGTGGCTTATTATCTTTTATTTTGGAGTTTGACTGGTTTGTAAACTGGAGACAACCCATTTGGGATACTCTTTCAGGGCTGTAGTAAAGTCAGCTCTGTTGCTTACATTTTCACCAGCTGTTACACCCAAAATGGCAATGGAGCTACCCTTTGAATTGCAAGGTTCCAGAAATAAAGGAATACCATCAGGGACAGCATAAAGCATAGTATGATCCAGTGACAGCAAGTGAGAGAAAGGGTCACCAACCTCACTCATGGTAAACAGGGACCTTCAACCAGGTGGAGGAGCTCTGCTCCAGCAGAGCTGGTTTGTAAACCAGAATCCCCAGGTAGCAAAGAACCAATGGAGGTAGGGTCTGCTCATTTCTCTCCATTTCTCTGGGGTTCCCATACTATAGGACAGAGATTTATCCTGTGTGCCATCATACGGGAAGGCTAACTTGACTCCATCTTCTCATTCTTGCATATTCCTTCCTTTTTCATGGCTCCCTTTTGATTGATTCAGGGAAACATTTATTTCTTTCCTTTTAAAATTAATTTTATTAAGGTATGATTTATATGCAATAAATCCACACATCCACACAATCTGTAGAAGTGCACAGATTGATGAGTTTTGACAAGTGTACATACTTGTGTAGCCACCACCATAATCAAGATATAGAACATTTCTGTCTCCCTGGAAAGTTCCCTTGTGTTCCTTTGCAATCAGATCTCCCCTATACCTACTCCAGGCAACCAATGATCTGATTTCCATCACTATAGGTTTGTTTCTTCTGTTCTAGATTTTCACATAAGTGGATTTAGATAGAATCCTTTGTCTCTTGCTTTGTAACATCTGCGAAATTTATCCTTTTGCTGCATTGGTGGTTTGTTCCTTTTTTATGGCTGAGTAGTATTCCATTGCATGGCTATGCCCCAATTTGCATTCATTCATCTAATGATAAACATCAGGGTTGTTTCCAGCTTAGGACTATTATGAATAAAGCTACTATGAACATTTGTTTACAAGTCTTTCTATGGACATATGTTTTCATTTCCCTTGGGTAAATACCTAGGAGTAGAACGGCTGGGACATATGGTAAGTGTATATTTAACTTTGTTAAAAATTGTCAAACTGTTTTCCGAAGTGGTTTACCATTTTACATTTTTGTTTCAAGATTTAGTTATGTTGATTGACAGATTATTTAGATAATAAAGTATATTGGTATGATTGAAAAGTCAAAACGCAGAAAATACAGTGAAAAGTCTCCTTCCCAGCTGCAACTCACCTGAAAGTAAACAGTCTTACCAGTTAATTATGAATCTTTCAAGAGATAATTGAAACATTCACAAGTGAGCCCTGAACTATATTTTCCCTTCCCATTCTTTATACAGCTGAATGTCTACTGGACACATCTTGCTTTTCTCAATTAAAATATATCTTGGATATTATTAAAGAGATATTTTCTAATGTGTGTTCTGAGGAACTCTATCCCCATCAAGAGCTCTGTAAGAAAAACGTTCCCCCCAAAACTTGGGAAAATGCTACATTCTTCAGTTACTCCTCAGAAATTCACAATGTACATTAGCGTGTTAAAGGCTCCAAGAAGTACTGTGATTGAAAAGCAAAGTTTCCAAAATTATTTGACCTGAGAATCTTTTTCTTTCCAGCAATATCTGTTTAACATTTTGCAGAACTAGAATTCTGCAGGATATTCTTGGGGAAGCACATATCTAGACAGACTAGTAAATATTTTAGGCTTTGTGAATATGGTCTCTCTTGCAAGTACTCAATTCTGTCACTGTGGTGTGAAAGCAGAAAGACCCAAGATATAGATGAATGGGTGTGGCTGTGACTCAATAAAACTTTACTTACAAAAGAGGCAGCAGGCTGTAGTTTGCAACTCCTGATCTAGAATATAGGAGGTTTTGAGATGAAAATGGATTGGCAATTTTAAGTTTTTAAAGTCTTTTCTCAAGGCCTGCTGTTTGTGCAGCTTTCTCCCTATAGTCTCCATTCCCTCCCCACCCCAATTAATCTGCCATCTCAAGGTTTAGAAGGACAGGAAGGGACGAAAGGATGAGACAAAAGCAAAAGAAGAAGATGGGGGTAGAGAGAGAAGGAAAAGGTGAGAGGGAATTGTGAAGAAGGTGTCCTGGAGCAGAGGCTAAAGAAAATAAACACTACTAAGGGCTAAATGAATAGCTGCCCATAGAGAAAGGTCCTCCTACTTGCTTCTCCTCTCCTTTCTTTTTTGCCTCTCCTTCCCATGTTTTCCCATCTAAGCCCAAGTGTCCACGTGGAACACTGGGAAAAGGGCATCCATGCTTCACATTCTCATGGTCCATTTGATTAAATATATGTCCAGTGACTGAATGGAGACTTTTGGATTCTGGGCTTTAGCATCTCCATCAGCAAGACCATGAAGTTTTTGTTGTTCATATCAAAACCATCTGAGGGTACATCAGCTTGTGGACAGACATGTAACTCTGGCAGTAAATTTTGTTAAGTTTTTCCAGGCTAACAACTGGATAATAGATACAACAGTTATCTAAGGAAATTTTAGCTCTTCTATTTTAAGTACCAGATTTCATCAAGTATAAGACGTATATATGTATGGGTAAAAAAAAAAAAACAAACTATGACATAATGCTTTCTTACAATTACAATTTTTTAAAAGATTTTGTTTATTTATCTGAGAGAGGGAGCACAAGCAGGGAAAGGGCAGAGGGACACGGAGAAGCAGATTCCCTGCTGAGTGCAGAGCCTGATGAAGGGCCCCGAGATCATGACCTGAGCCGAAATCAGAAGCTTAACTGACTGAGCCACCCAAGTATCCCACAATTACAATTTTTATTTTATACTTATTGAAAGAGCTGCTTTAGACTTACCTAGACACTTTTATCATATGTCCCTTCACTTATTGTCAACCCCTTTGCAAGAATCTCAGCAACAAAACACAACCTAATTTTAACTGCTTTGTGAGTGTTTTCTTTCCTTTGATCTCATCTAGAACTTGATTGTTGGCTTTGGAATGGAGACCATTCTTACAACGATGGACATTTGTTCCACAAATATCAAGTTTCTGCCCTGCTGCTCCGCTTCGATGCCCTCTGCATACACAATAACTTTTTGTTTCAATGCTGAGTCACAGTGAATCTTTGTGGAGCCTTTTAAAAAAGCAGTTAAATATGCAACTGCCTCAAATGGAGAGATGAGGTGAACAACTACAACCAACATTCACCGGTGCACAGACAGGATAACTGTCATGAGTGCTGCCTGGCACAGCAACTGTATAACAGGCATCCTGGCTTCAGTGAAGTTACAATAAACAGAAGTTTTTCTAACAACATAAACCTAGATGATGTGTGCTTAAACAAAGTCCTAATTTCAAACTTTAGGAGGCAAGGAAAAAACCAAGTGCCTTAAAGCAGGAGGTTGTAGCATTTTTATTTGTCACGACCATTTCCAAATGCTGCATAGTGATATTCAGATACTTCCAGCTGAATACCTGTGCACTGGAAGTCACCTGGATAGAAACAGGTCTAACTATGGAATTTCTGCAGGTGCTAACTTGGTATGACCCACAAAACTGTATTTTCACACTTGTCCGCCCTCCTGTGAGCTCAAAAAAGATCTATGGTTTACATAATGAATTATGCATAAGAGTGTGAAGTGCTGATCATTTTAAAGTAAGAAAATCAGAATTGAACTATAGCTAGTTTTTTTAAACATGTGCTCAGCACATATGCCAAAGGAATGTGTAAAGGAAAAAGCTAAATTAGAAATTTATATTCCTGTAAAAAATGGTTTCATGACATTTAAAGTAAGATCTGACCGGCTACTGCTACAGTTAAGGAAGCTGCCTGGCTCCTTAAACCCCTCTCTGAGCGGGGCTTGCCAGGTTCTGTTCGGTGGGGTAGAAAGTGCAGGGATCTAGTGAGGTGTGGGTGTATGTTGGTGTGTCAGGGAAAGCACAAGCTCTACTGTGAGCTAACTCTCTTGGTCATGAATCTTGTATCTCTCTTGCCTGAGGTTCAGACCCAGGTCTGTCTAACCCCAAACTCCTGTTCTTTCCATACTCTGCCATTTCACAAATGTGCTGCTAGAACCCATGTCAAAACCCCAATATTTCTGTTCTATACAATTTATTGTAGTAAACAAACTTCCTGGCAAAGCTTCCCTGGAGATGGGGATGGCTGCCATGCGATATTCTGAATGCCAGCTCATCCTTCTGTGCCTATTCTAGCATGGCAGAAGTCTGTCAGATGCTTGATCAGATTTCTTGGGTGGTTCCACACGAGAGTGAATTTCCAGATGTGTCCCCAGCTCAGAGTTTCACTGGCATGCATCTAATGTGGTGTATGCCATGCTCCCACCACAGACATGGAAATCTGAAATGATATAACTTGTTTATGGCGTGTGCCTTTCATGCTTTCAAAGTATTCAAGGTGGTTTACAACAGAACAGGCACAAGCATAAATCCTGTAATATAAAAACTGAGATCAAGACTTTACAGAGCAATAAAAAGGCTAAAATGATCTGAAATAGAGGGTGGAAACAAATGCAACAGGGAGAAGCAAGAGCCACCTGTGAAATTCTGTGCCGGTCCCCCTGCCTCCTGTGTCTCATTGCTAAGCAACCTTAAAGGACACAAACAAATCAGTGCTTCTCAAGAATGTCAAAGAACAAAATCTGGGAGCAATCATGTGCCTGGCTGGTGCTTGTGAAGGAAAGTTTGGGAAATGGGCTGTATGATTAAATTGGATAGTAGCCAAGACACAATGCTGTGCTTCTTCTGAAAGGGAGAGTCTGAGTATAGCAACTGGAGAAGACAGGGAGGTCCTTGGATGGCTCCAAAGCTGCCTCCATGTATATAAGAAGTGATTATTTCCTCTTGCTGAACCACCTTCATCCAATTCAAATCTCACACCTAGTACTTCTCCGTCAATCTTGAAGCATGAAAGTAATAAAGCTGGGACAGACCCCATATGCCCATTCCAAATTAGGTTAAGATCCTAATTTATTGAATCATAGTTGAGAAGAATGCACAGACCAGAAGCAGACACAGCAATCCTTGGCATGGGACCCTGGGCTTCCAGTACCCCAGTGGATAGGATCTTTACAATATCTGAAGTCACACCAGATTCTTGTTATGTCACTGCTCTTATAGGCTCAAATCGTACATCTTCATTTTTGAAGAACTGAGGCTAAAAATGCATATGCATCTGTTTAAGGAGCCCTTACAAAGAACAGGGTCTCCTAACTCCTAAGACCAAATCAGCATCAGATTGCTCTTCTTATCTTGAACTTCATGAGGGCTGGGGTGGGTGGGTGAAGGTAACATTATCAATACCCTGTAGGCCTTGAACAAAGTCTTTGTCTCTAGTCTTCTAGTATTCTAGAAAGAGGTTTCCCCCAACCCACAGCATGTCATTCTGCTGCTCAAATATCTAGTTGGTTTCCTTCAGTTTAAGGAGAAATTTCAAGATCAAGATCACATAGGTAGTAAAAAAAGAAAAAAAAAATCACATAGGTAGTAAGTGGTAGGTCTGAAACTTGAACCAAGGCTTTCTAACTGTTCAGAGTTGTAACTCCCCACCACATAGGAGGATGCATGGCAGCACCTAAAATTTCTAAGCCAACTGACACCTCTATGTTCGATCTTATCATTTTTGTTAGGTTAATATGAAAACAAAGTTGTAAACAAAACTTTCAGAGTAGTCACAGGATCATCCAATGATGCAATCTCAAAGTTTAGGCATAGAGGTAACATTAGCTTTTAAGAAGACACCAATTTTGTATTCTAGAGTACTTTTGTGTGCATCTAATATATAGTTCCCAAATTTGGCTTGCCACTGGAACCACAGGATTTTTGGAAACTCCTCTGATGAATCTATGAGAAGCCAAGACTGAGAATCACTGATCTAAATAATAGCTGCACATTAAGTGGTTCCCATAGCGTGTTTCATTGAATGGGGCCTGAGAGGAATTGGAGGTAGTACAAAGAGTGAGGTGTTTGGGATCAGACAGATCTTAATCCATATCCAGGTAGCTCAGGAGAGTGCTTCCAGCTGTGTGATTTGGGGCAACTTGGTCACTTTATTTTTTTTTTATTTATTTATTTTTTTAGATTTTATTTATTTATTTGACAGAGATAGAGACAGGCAGCGAGAGAGGGAACACAAGCAGGGGGAGTGGGAGAGGAAGAGGCAGGCTCATAGCAGAGGAGCCTGATGTGGGGCTCGATCCCATAACCCCGGGATCACGCCCTGAGCCGAAGGCAGACGCTTAACCGCTGTGCCACCCAGGCGCCCCAACTTGGTCACTTTAAATCTCACTTCCTTCATCTGTAAAGTGGAGACTTAGGATGATTTGGTGAGACGATATATGAAAGTGCTTCTCACATTATCTGCTATGGTCATTGTGGCTGCTGTTACAATTATTATTAATCCTGAGGATGCCTTCTTCCTTCCTAGAAATCATAGTCTCTAACCACACATCAGCCTCCCTAAAGGTTCAGAACAAAGTAGCAAGTGAGAACACGGGGACACTGAGAGAGCACATCTGGAAAAAAGTCCACCATGCTAGATGTTCAGCAGCTCCTTGACTTTCTAAAATGGCCTCACAAAAGTAGGGTAAGGCCACCCAGGATGTGCAATTTTAAGGAGAGGTAGGGGAATATTCCCTGGAGACCATGCTTTCTTATAAACATGCTGAGTTTGAAATAAGCAGGGCCCTTTGGGTGACTGAAAACTAGCCCCTCCCTACCAGACACATATGTGAATTAATCCTGAGGGTCTCATGGGAGCAATAAATAGCTCAGGTCACAAACCAAGGCTGACATGCTTTATTTCTCAGGGCTTTGAAAAAAGCAGCACTAGAAGGTCTTCAAATGTCTAGTCTTGCAGACAAGGGAGGTCACACTTGGGCCACAGTGATGCCAGTGGCTTTTCCTACTGCTTTCTCTTCCCATCTACACTCCCAACCTCAATAAAACCAATTGTCACAATAGCTGTTTTACAAGAGCTTTTGTGGAAAAGTATCACAAAAAAAGTCCTTCTCAATCCTATTTTAGGAATGTTTATCAATATTTTCCTCTATTTGTTTTATAATTTCATCTTTTACATTTAACTATGTAGTAGCTATTGTGTGGCCCTCAGATTCTGTCTTCAAGACTAAGGTTCTCCTCCACCAGTTGCTGGGAGTGTTGGCTGCTGATGGCTCATAGCTGAATTCCTCTCCTGGAATTTCTCTCAGCTAAAGGGAGTGGTCTCGCCCAAGATTACAACCCTCTGGGGTAAACCCAAATCCAACATCTGGTTGCTTTCAGGGCCCTTCTCTCAATTTGGGACAACGTTGAAGGGCCATTTCAGATCCACAACTCCCCCTGGTGTGGGCTGAGCTCTCTGTGCTGACCATATGGCAGCCTGACTGCCCTTCTGCTCCACCAGACTAATTGACTCAGCACTGAACCTCCTACACAGCAAACCTCCTTAACTAGACTGTTTTCCTAGGGAAACTTGGATGAACAGCTGAATCCATTTGAAATTTACTTTCATATAACATGTGTGGAGAATCTCTAACTTATCGTTTCTTAATACTTAATTATCTCAGTAACATTTACTGAATTATCCTCTCCCCAGTTTTTGGACTGGTACCTTTATTATATTTTAAATTATTAAATATACTAGAGACTTTTCTGGTCTATGGGGTCCACTTCTCTAATTTGTGCACTTTTTGTACCTGTAATACAATATTTTAACTACTATTACTTTATGACATGTTTTGATTTTTGGCAGAGAAAGCCCCTCCTCATTACTCTTATTTTTAAAAAATGTCTTTATTTTGCCTGTTCATAGTTCCAAATGAATTAAACTATTTTCTATGGGTTAATAAAAAATTCCATTATTAGAATTTTGATTTGAATTTCATTAAGGCTACAAACTAATTTTGGAAATCTTTGCAATACTAAATCTTCCCTTGAGATAGAATCTGATGTCTCTGTCCATTCATCCAAATCTTCTATGCATCTTAGTGAAATTTTATAGTTTACTTTAAGTCTTGGCCATTTGTTAAATGCAGTTTTTCTTGCATTATAATGGAAATAATTTTTCTTACATTCTATGTTCTAGATATTCACTGCTAGAATACAGGAGAACTATTAATTTTTAATTAACTTATTTTAGTGAGGTATAATTTGCATACAGATCGAGAGCAAGGCAAGAAAGTTCCCTCTCACCACTCCTTTCAACATTATACTGGAAATCCTAAATAATAAGACAATAAAAGGTAATAAAAAGGACTAATAAGGAAATAAAAGGTACAGATTTGGAAAGAAGAAATAAAGTTGCTTGCAGATGACAGAACTGTTAATGCAGACTATCCCAGAGAACTGACAAAAAACAAAAAACAACAGCAAAAAATCCTGTAACTAAATAAGCAAGGTTAATATATAAAAGTCAATTGCTTTCCCATATATCAGCAACAAACAATTGGAATTTGAAATTTGAAACACCATGCCACTTATATTAGCACCCCCATTCCAAGAAATACTTAATAAAAAATCTAATAAAATATGTACAAGATCTATATATAAGGAAAACTACAAAACTCTGATGAAAGAAATCTAAGATCTGAGAAGCGGAAAAGATGGCGGAGGAGTAGGTGTCCCCTGAGTCGAGCTGGATATGTACCACACCATCCTGAAAACACAAGGAATCAGCCTGAGACACAGGAAGATACATCTGGATCTCTACAAACGAACATCTCCAGCACCGAGTATTGAGGTACAAGGCAGGGAGCTGTGAATCCGCGCACAGATATCGGAAGAGAAACGGAAGGGGGAGGGAGCTGCCGGCGCTCGGGCACCAGGAAGCAGTAGCCTCCTGCACTGGGGAGTGGGCCGGACTCGCAGACTGGCACCCTCCAGAAAACAGATTGAGACCATGAGCCTGGGAACGCGGGCAACCAGACTGAAAACCGGAGCTCCGGCTCGCTCACTGGAACCGGACTAAAACTGGGACCTCGGGAGCGCACGCGTCCAAACTGAAAAGAGAAGCTCCAGAGCGCTCACTCGAACTAGACTGAAACCAGGAGTTCGGAAGCGCTCGCGTGACCAGACCAAAAACTGGAGCTCCGGAGTGCTCACTGGAACTGGACTGATACCGAGAGCTTGGGAGCACGCGCGCGGGCGGGAGGTGCTGGTGCTGTTAGAAGCACAAAGGACAGAGATGTGCTGGCCCTGGAAGTAAGGGCTGGGACACGGTCTGTGGGGTGCACAACCCTGGACACTACAGGGTTTTTAGCAGCACCAGCAGAAACAGAGTTAAAGAGACCAAGAGAGGGGCGCCTGGGTGGCACAGCGGTTGAGCGTCTGCCTTCGGCTCAGGGCGTGATCCTGGCATTATGGGATCGAGCCCCACATCAGGCTCCTCTGCTATGAGCCTGCTTCTTCCTCTCCCACTCCCCCTGCTTATGTTCCCTCTCTCGCTGGCTGTCTCTATCTCTGTCGAATAAATAAAATCTTTAAAAAAAATAAAGAGACGAAGAGAGCTCAGTGGAGAGTGGACTGCGGTCTCTCTGTTCTG
The DNA here is from genome assembly GCF_023065955.2 of Ursus arctos. Classification (NCBI taxonomy): domain Eukaryota; kingdom Metazoa; phylum Chordata; class Mammalia; order Carnivora; family Ursidae; genus Ursus; species Ursus arctos. Next base: position 28,532,055 of record NW_026622875.1, read on the forward strand.
AGACAGAGGCTAGGATTCAGCCACTGCTGCTCTGACTCTCAGAAGAGCCACAGAAAACCGCCAGGGAAAGCCGCCAGAGAACAAAAGCCAGAAATACCGGCCCACAGTGTGCCCATCCCCATCCCCCCTCACAGGGGACAGGGAGACTCTACCCAAACAGGGTTGCCTAAATAACGGCATGGCAGGCCCCTCCCCCAGAAGGCAGGCTGAAAAATCAAGAAGCCCACATCCCTAAGGTCCCTATAAGACAAGTGCACACTGCCTGGGTCCTGGTCAATAATTTGGGCTCTGGGCAACCCTGCAACCTCTCCTCATCAGAATGACGAGGAGGAGAAATGCCCCCCAGCAAAGAAAAGATAATGAGTCTGTGGCCTCTGCCACAGAACTGATGGATATAGATATAACCAAATTATCAGAAATGGAGTTCAGAGTAACAATGGTCAAGATGATGTGTAGGATTGGAAAAAATATTAATGAAAATATTAACGAAAATATAGAATCTCTAAGGGCGGAAATGAGAGTGAATCTGGCAGAAATTAAAAATGCTATGAATCTAATGCACTCAAAACTAGATGCTCTGACGGCCAGGGTAAATGAGGCAGAAGACGAATTAGTGAATTGGAGGATGGGATGGTAGAAGAGAAAATTAAAACAGAAACTTGGCTCAAAAAAATCCAATCTCAAGAATGTAGATTACAGGAGATTACTGACTCAATGAAACGTTCCAATGTCAGAATCATCGGCATCCCCGAGGGGGTGGAGAAAGAGAGAGGTCTAGAAGAGATATTTGAACAAACTGTAGCTGAAAACTTCCCTAATCCGGCAAGGAAACAAGCATTCATGTCCAAGAGGCAGAGAGGACCCCTCCCAAGGTCAACCATGGCAAACCTATGCCACGTCACGTCATAGTGCATTTGCAAATATTAGATCCAAGGATACAGTATTGAAAGCAGCCAGGGGGAAGAGATTTCTCATGTACAGAGGCAAAAATATCAGAATAACGTCAGACCTGTCTACACAGACCTAGAAAGAGAGGAAGGTTGGCAGGATATTCTTAAAGCTCTATCCGAGAAAAACATGTAGCCAAGGATCCTTTATCCAGCAAGGCTGTCATTCAGAATTGATGGAGAGATAAGGACCTTCCAGAATCGGCAGAAACTGACCGAATTTGTAACCACAAAACCAGCCCTACAGGAGATATTAACGGGAGTTCTATAAAAGTAAAAAGGCCCCAAGAGTGATACAGAACAGAAATTTACAATCTATAGAAACGAAGACTTCACAGGCAACATGACATCATTAAAATCATCTCTCTCAATAATCACTCTCAATATGAATGGCCTAAATGCTCCCATTAATGACACAGGGTTGCAGATTGGATAAAAAGACATGACCCATCCATTTGCTGTCTACAAGAGACTCATCTTGAACCTAAACATACATCCACACTGAAAGTGAAGGGATGGAAAACCATTTTTCATGCCAATGGACCTCAAAATAAAGCTGGGGTAGCAACTCTCATATCAGACATATTGGATTTTAAACTAAAGACTATAGTTAGAGACACAGAACGGCACTATATTATTCTTAAAGGATGTATCCAACAAGTGGATATGACAATTATAAATATCTATGCCCCCAACAGGGGAGCAGCAAGATACACAAGCCAACTCTTAACTAGAATAAAGAGACATATAGATAAAAATACGTTAATAGTAGGGGACCTCAACACTCCACTATCAGCAATAGACAGATCACCTAAGCAAGAAATCAGCAAAGAAACAAGAGCTTTGAATGCCATACTCGACGAGTTGTACCTCATAGATATATACAGAACACTACACCCCAGAACCAAAGAATACTCATTCTATTCTAATGCCCATAGAACATTCTCAAGAATAGACCATGTTCTGGGTCACAAAACAGGTCTCAACCGATACTAAAAGACTAAAATTATTCCCTGCATATTCTCAGACCACAACACTCTGAAATTGGAACTCAACCACAAGGAAAAATTTGGAAGAAACTCAAACACTTGGAGACTAAGAACCATCCTGCTCAGGAATGACTCGATAAACCAGGAAATCAAAAATCAACTTAAACAATTTATGGAGACCAACAAGAATGAAAACGCAACAGTCCAAAACCTATGGACACTGCAAAGGCAGTCCTAAGGGGAAAATACATAGCCATCCAAGCCTCACTCAAGAGAACAGAAAAATCTAAAATGCAGTTTTTATATTCTCACCTCAAGAAGCTGTAGCTGGAACAGAAGAACAAGCCTAACCCATGCACGAGAAGGCAGGTGATCAAGATTAGAGCAGAGATCAACGAATTAGAAACCAGGAGCACAGTAGAGCAGATCAACAGAACTAGAAGCTGGTTCTATGAAAGGATAAATAAGACCGATAAGCCACTGGACAGACTTATTCAAAAGAATAGAGAAAGGAACCAGATTAATAAAATTATGAATGAAAGGGGAGAGATCACAACTAACACCAGTGAAATAGGGAGGATCATTAGAAACTTTTATCAACAGCTTTATGCTAATAAATTAAACAACCTGGAAGAAATGGATGCCTTCCTGGAAACCTATAAACTACCAAGCTGAAACAGGAAGAAATTGATTATTTAAACAGACCGATTAATTATGAAGAGATTGAAGCAGTGATCAAAAACCTCCCCCAAAACAAGAGTCCAGGGCCTGATGGATTCCCCGGGGAATTCTACCAAACATTCAAAGAAGAAATAATACCTATTCTCCTGAAGCTGTTTCAAAAAATAGAAACAGAAGGAAAACTACCAAACTCATTCTATGAGGCCAGTATTACCTTGATCCCCAAACCAGGCAAAGACCCCATCAAAAAGGAGAATTACAGACCAATATCCCTGATGAATATGGACACCAAAATTCTCAACAAGATCCTAGCTACTAGGATCCAACAGTACGTTAAAAGGATTATCCATCACGACCAGGTGGTATTCATCCCTGGGATGCAAGGGTTGCTCAACATTCGCAAATCAACCAGTGTGATAGATCATATCAACAAGAAAAGAGTCAAGAACCATATGATCTTCTCAATTGATGCAGAAAAAGCATTTGACAAAATACAGCATCCTTTCCTGATTAAAACCCTTCAGAGTATAGGGATAGAGGGTACATTCCTCAATTTCATAAAAACCATCTATGAAAAGCCTACAGCGAATATCATTCTCAATGGGGAAAAGCTGAAAGCCTTTCCCTTAAGATCAGGAACACGACAAGGATGCTCACTCTCGCATAATTCAACATAGTACTAGAAGTCCTTGCAACAGCAATCAGACAACAAAAGGGATAAAAGGTATTCAAATCAGCAAAGAAGAAGTCAAACTGTCTCTCTTCACAGATGACATGATACTCTATATGGAAAACCCAAAAGACGCCACCCCCAAACTACTAGAACTTATAGAGCAATTCAGTAATGTGGCAGGATACAAAATCAATGCTCAGAAATCAGTTGCATTTCTATACACGAACAATGAGACTGAAGAAAGAGAAATTTGGGAATCCATTCCATTTACAATAGCACCAAAAATCATACGTTATCTCGGAATTAACTTAACCAGAGAGGTAAAGGATCTATATTCTAGAAACTACAAATCACTCTTGAAAGACATTGAAGAAGACACAAAATGATGGAAAAATATTCCATGCTCATGGATCGGAAGAATAAACATAGTTAAAATGTCTATGCTACCCAGAGCAATCTACACTTTCAATGCCATCCCGATCGAAATACCAATGACATTTTTCAAAGAACTGGAACAAACAGTCCTTAAATTTGTGTGGAACCAGAAAAGGCCCCAAATAGCCAAGGAATTGTTGAAAAGGAAAAACAAAGCTGGGGCATCACGTTGCCAGATTTCAAGCTATACTACAAAGCTGTGATCACAAAGACAGCATGGTACTGGCACAAAAACAGACACATAGACCAATGGAACAGAATAGAGAACCCAGAAATGGACCCTTGGCTCTTTGGGCAACTAATCTTTGACAAAGCAGGAAAAAAATCCAGTGGAAAAAAAGTCTCTTCAATAAATGGTGCTGGGAAAATTGGACAGCTACATGCAAAAGAATGAAACTTGACCACTCTCTCACGCCATACACAAAGATAAACTCCCAATGGATGAAAGACCTTGATGTGAGACAGGAATCCATCAAAATCATTGAGGAGAACATAGGCTGCAACCTCTTTGACATCGGCCACAGCAACTTTTTTCATGACACATCTCCAAAGGAAGAGAAACAAAAGATAAAATGAACTTGTGGGACTTCGTCAAGATCAAAAGCTTCTGCACAGCCAAGGAAACAGTCAAGAAAACTAAGAGGCAGCCCACAGAATGGGAGAAGATATTTGCAAATGACACTACAGATAAAAGACTAGTATCCAAGATCTACAAAGAACTTTTCAAACTCAATACACATGAAACAAATAATCAAAAACGAAAATGGGCAGAAGATATGAACAGATACTTTTCTAATGAAGACAAAGAAATGACTAACAGACACATGAAAAAATGTTCAAAATCGTTAGCCATCTGGGAAATTCAATCAAAACCACCTTGAGATACCACTTACACCAGTTAGAACGGCAAAAATGGACAAGGCAGGAAACAATAAATGTTGGAGAGGTTGTGGAGAAATGGGATCCCTCTTCCACTGTTGGTGGGAATGCAAGTTGGTACAGCCACTTTGGAAAACAGTGTGGAGGTCCCTTAAAAAGTTAAAAATTGAGCTACTCTATGATCCAGCCATTGCACTACTGGGTGTTTACCCCAAAGATACAGACATAGTGAAGAGAAGGGCCATATGCACCCCAATGTTCATAGCAGCATTGTCCACAATAGCTAAATTGTGGAAGGAGCCGAGATGCCCTTCAATAGATGACTGGACAAAGAAGATGTGGTCCATATATACAATGGAATATTACTCAGCCATCAGAAAGAATGATTACGCAACATTTGCAGCAACATGGATGGGTCTGGAAGAGATTATGCTAAGTGAAATAAGTCAAGCAGAGAAAGACAATTATCATATGGTTTCACTCATTTATGGAACATAAGAAGTAGGAAGATCGGTAGGAGAAGAAAGGGAAGAAGAAAGGGGGGGTAAACAGAAGGGGGAATGAACCATGAGAGACTGTGGACTCTGGGAAACAAACTGAGGGCTTCAGAGGGGAGGGGGGTGGGGGAATGGGACAGGCCAGTGATAGGTATTAAGAGGGCACGTATTGCATGGTGCACTGGGTGTTATACACAAGTAATGAATCATGGAAATTTACATAAAAAACTAGGGATGTACTGTATGGTGATTAACATAATATTATAAAAATTATTATAAAAAATAAAATAAAATAGTGTATCATACAAAAAAAAAGAAATCTAAGATCTAAATAAATGGAGAGATATTATTCATGGACAGAAAGACTCAATATTTTTAAGATGCCAGTTTTTCCCAACTTGATCAATAGATTCATATAATCCTAGTCAAAATCCCAGATCAAGTCATTTTGTGGATATCAAGAAACTGACTACAAAATTTATATGGAGAGGGAAAAGATTGAAGAATACTGAAGAAGAACAGTCAAAGGACTGACACTGCTCAACTTAAAGACTTACTATAAAGCTACAGTATTCAAGGCAGTGTGGTATTGGTAAAAGAAGAGACAAACTGATCAGTGGAACAGAATAGAGTCCAGAAATCAACCTGAACAAATACAGTCAACTGATCTTTTGAAGAAAAAACAAAAACAATTCAATGGAGAAAGGACTGTTTTTCCCTCAACAAATGGTGCACGAACAATTGGATACCCACAGGCAAAGAAAATGAATCTAGACGGATCTTACATCTTTCACAAAAATTACCTCTAATTGGGTCATAGGTCAGAGGGTGTCAGTGGGGGAGATGGGATAGGCTGGTGATGGGTATTAAGGAGGGCACGTATTGCATGGTGCACTGGGTGTTATACGCAAATAATGAATCATGGAACATTACATCAAAAACTAGGGATGTACTGTATGGTGACTAACATAATATAAAAAATATTATTAAAAAATGTAAAACACAAAATTATAAAACCAAAAAGTTTTAAGAGAAAAATAGTGATCTTGGTTTTGGTGATGAGTTTTTAGTTATAACACAAAAAGCAGGATCCATAAGCAAAGAAAAAAATAAGTTGGACTTCATTAAAGTTAAAAATTTCTACTCTAAGATACTGGAAAGAGAATGGAAAGCTACAGATTAGAAGAAAATATTTATACATATCTGATAAAGGACTTATATCTAAAATAAACAAATAACTCTTAAAACTCAGTAATAAGAAAACAATCCAATTTAAAAACGGGCAAAAGATTTGAACAGACACCTCAACAATGCAGATAAACAGATGGTAAATGAAGATACAAAAAGATGTTCAACAACAAACGTCATTAGGGAACTGCAAATTAAAACAATGAGATACTGCCACTCACATATTAGAATGGCTAACGTCCAAAAAACTTACAATATCCGTCCAAAAAACTTACAATATCAAATGCTGGTGAGGATGAAAGAACAGGGACTTTCATTCATTGCTGGAGGGAATGCAAAATGGTACAGATAATTTGGAAAACAGGCAGTTTCTTACAAAGCTGAACAGTCTTATCATGCAATCTCACGATTGTTCTCTAGGTATTTACCCAAATGAGTTGAAAGCTATGTCCACATAAAAACCTGCACATCAATGCTTATAGTAGCTTTATTTACAATTGCCAAAGCCTGGAAGCAACCAAGATGTCTTTCAATAGGTGAATGAATACAGAAACTATGGCACATCCATACAATCAAATATTATATTCAGTGATAAAAGAAATGAGTTATCAAGCCACAAAAAGGCAATATGCCTTTAAGTGAAAGAAGCCAGCCTGAAAAGGCTATATATTGTATGATTCCAATTTACAGACAGTAATATTCACATATATTTAATGTGCAGTATACACCTATTAGTCAGCATTCCAATCAAGATACAGAACAACTCTATACCCCCTGAAACTTTATACTACTTTTTAGGCAATACTCCCCCCTCAGAGCAACCACTGTTCTGATTTCTATCACCAGAGATTAGTTTTGTCTGTTCTTGAACATAACATAAAAAGAATCATTAGCTATTAGTTTTTTTGTATGTTGACTTTGTAACTGTACACTAACATCTACTACTCATTCTAATGGTTTAGGATTTTTCAGGAAAATAATGATACTCTGATAAATAATAACTTGTATTACTCTTCCATAAGTTTGTTACTCTTACTTTTCTTTCACATCTTATTGCATTGATTTGAATATCTAGAATAAGGTTATCTAACAATGATGGTGGTGGTCATTCCTGTTTTGATCCTGGTTTTAATAGGAATGACTATACATAATAACAGTTATTAATATTAGGTTATATCTTTCTCTGTCAATTAATTAAGAGTTTTTAAAAAAAGGAGTGGCTATTAAATATTATCAAATATTTTTTCTGTAAACTATTGAGATGGTCATTCAACAATTCTTGTTAGATCTTGTGGTCTGTTGGTCTATATTAATAGACACCAATAAGCAATCCATCTTGGCATTCTTTGTGTTTCAGATTGTTATATCTATATTTATGATCAAGACTATTCCATAAGTTTGGGTGTGTGTGTGTGTACTTCAGGAACCAGGTTAGATTTTGGTAACTGGGTTACACGAGCTGTATAACACAAAGTGAGAAGTTTTAAATGTTTTCTGTAATCTGGGCCACTTTATATAGCATGTGAAATATTTGTTCATTAAACATTTTGTATTAGTCTATTTGTATAACAGTAAAACTTCTTTTTGGAGATAATTCTTTGACAATTTAAGAACTTAAAAAATTTGACAGCTCAAACATAACTCCCATGCTTATAGTTATGTCTGGTTTTCTATATAATTTTGGTTGTCTGTGTTTTTCTAGAAATTGTAAATTTTGTTGAAATTTTCACCCTAAACACACAGTACAAAATACAGTATAAAGTGTAGCCTTGTTTAAAAATTTACTCATACTTTTCTCATACTGAATTTTGTTTTCCCTTTTTTAATAGACTTGCCAAACTCACACTTATTTTTTCAATCAACTCCTGAATATACTTACAAATTTCACTGTTTTTGTAATACCCGATTATATTTTTAAAATTTTTTCTCTTCATGCTTTAAGTATATTTTGTTTTTCTTTTCATTTTTTTGAGCTGAATTCATAGCAGTTTATCTTGATTCTTCCTTATTAAATGACGAAAGCTTTTGAGGCTATGGATTTGTCTGAATTGAGCCTTAAGGATTTTCATCTTGCTTGTGCATTCAGAATTTATCATCAATCCATACTCCTTCAACCTTTATGTATGACTATTTCTATAAAATATTTTAATCACCTTTCAGCCATAAGCTTTGACATGTAGCTTTTGCACTGCTGTAATTTTCTATGTAATCTGCATTTGAACTTTCCACTTTCTTTAATATCTAATATTTATTTAGGATGGTTGTTTTAATAACCATGAAATTTTGGTTGAAACTTTAATTTTTAAATTTCTAACACTTTTATTATACTATGAAGAAAATTTATTTTTTATGAATTTATTGAGGCTTTTTTTGTTCACTATAAATTTTTAATAAATGATCCATGGATATTTGATTATATCATCTGTAAGATACAAAGTTTGATATATACTAATCAAATTAACTTTATTAAGCATATTTACATTCTATTTATTTTTGACTCCATGATTTACTGAAGACTAAGTATGATGTGCTAATTTTTCCATAATAATTATGTTGCTTTCCAGCCTTTTGTCTTCTAATAGCTCTGTTCTCTATATTTCTGTGTTATAATACATTATACATTCATTGGGGGTCACACCTTTTATAAAACGATCCTCCTAGCCAAAACTTTTATCCCATGAGTTTTATTTTAACCAACATTAATACTGCCATTCCTGTGTTATTTTGTCTCTTTTATTTACTTTTTTGATTTAAAAATATATTTCTACTTTACTTTTGTCCAATTTTTCTCTGACTATCCTTGTATTTGTGACTCTTTTGTGTCATTATATTTTAGGTGAATAGGGAACATAGCTATGTTTTGTTTTAGGTGAAAGTCCCTATCATCTAAGAGGGACTTTATTCACATTTATTGACATAAATGTTAGGTCTTATTTCTCTCATCCTGTTTTGATTTCTATTTTATTGTTTGTTGTTTTAAGGTTCCCTTGTTCTCCAAGTATACATACTGCTATTGTCCTGCCATAATTATATTTCTCTCATTATCTATGCTAAACATGAAACTTTCATTATATTTTTAAAAAATGTTTAATTTGTTTATATAAAGTAAGCTGCATGCCCAATGTGGGGCTTGAACTCACGATCCTGAGATCAAGAGTTGCATGCTCTAGCCAGGCAGGCACCCCTAAGCATGAAACTTTTTTTTTTTTTATTTTATTTATTTATTTGACAGAGAGAGAGAGACAGCCAGTGAGAGAGGGAACACAAGCAGGGGGAGTGGGAGAGGAAGAAGCAGGCTTCCAGCAGAGCAGGGAGCCTGATGCAGGGCTTGATCCCAGGACCCTGGGATCAGGCCCTGAGCCGAAGGCAGACGCCTAACAACTGAGCCACCCAGGCGCCCCTAAACATGAAGCTTTTAATCTCTCTCTCACCTTTCCACCAATCCCACATAAAACAGGAAATTTATCAAGCCAGGTAGGCCTCACACATTTCTGTTTATAAACAATTGTACTTATTTAAACAATCTGTTCCAAAGAACTACCGGCAAAATATGTCAATTGTTCTTCATTATTCTACCAATTAAATTACCGAGCACTGGTGCCAGGGACACTGTGTATCAGTTATGCTTAAAATGTCATTTAAAAATAAAACTGCTTGAGGATAGATCAGAAATTTGCATATAATTAATTATAAGAGATCTTGGTCATAGTTTCCACATTCCACTTCCCTCTGTTATAGACTGAAGTCAGATTGCCTCACCATAGATAGATAACGTCAGATTAGCACCAAGGAATGGGAAAGAGAGACACCAAGAATTCCCTCTCCCCGAGGACTATAACTCATAAACCCTATTTTACCATTCACTCCTGCTGGACAGATTCAGTTAATGTCCTCCTGGCTGATCATGTCTGTGACTTTGTTCTGGCTACTTTTCTCCATCCATAATGATCTTTTCCATCAACCCATTTTTAAAAAGCTCAGCTCAAATATCAGTGATTTTCCTGACAACTTGCTTCTGTGAATGGCCAAAGAAGTGAATTTGTTGTCCTGCTTATAGGATCTCATTTGCTGTCTTGTAATAACTGTTTATGTGTATTAACTGTCTCCTCAATTTGATTATGGGATCTTTTAGAGCAGAAATACTCTCTTATACTTCGATCATGGGATGACAAGATTTCATGACTGGAAGAATTTCAAACTCATCCATAGATTGGGGATGAGGAAGACCAAGTTACAGTACCAGATCTTTTTCTGACTCAATGACTTTCAGAAACTTAATTCATTTCTTTGGACCTGCAAGATGGAAATGAGCTCCAAAGCCACTTCAAAAGTTAAATTCTATGCCTCAATGATAAGACTAATAGTCATTTTACAAAGGATGCACTGACTCACAGCCCAGAGAAAGTGACTTGCTCAAGGTCACAGAGTCAACTAATAGCCAAAATATAACTAGAAGTTCAATCTCCTGATCCCAGTCTACCAGTAGCTATCTCAGAATGCTCTTTGACTCTCACAAACACCAGCATTGAACCTTGTTAGGAAAGATGCCCTACGAAAATACATGGATTGACTTACTAAGAAACTAAACTCTCCAGAAAAAATGCAGTTGACTCCAAACTTTGACCATTTGTAAACACATCATTTATTACAAAATTGTATGATTACTTTTTTATTTTAATTCCTGGAAGGCACCAGTTCCTTTTATGCCATGCCAAAGTTTAAACTCTCTTTTTTCTCTATTTTTAAAATTTAAATTCAATTAATTAACATATAATGTATTATTGGTTTCAGAGGTACAGGTCTGTGATTTATTGGTCTTATATAATACCCAATGCTCATTATATCACATGCCCTCCTTAATGTCCATGACCCAGTTACCACATCCCTTCCCTTCTAGTAAACCTAGGTTTGTTTCCTATGATTAAAGAGTCTCTTATGGCTTGTCTCCCTCTCTGGTTTCATCTTATTTTTTCCTCTCTTCCCCAATGATCTTCTGTTTTTTTTCTCAAATTCCATGTATCAGTGAGGGCCTATGATAATTGTCTTTCTCTGATTGACTTATTTCACTTAGCATAATACCCTCTAGTTCCATCCATGTCATTGCAAATGGCACTTCATTTTTGATGGCTGCATAATATTCCATATCCATATATCTATATCTATATCTATATCTATATCTATATCTATATCTACACACACACACACACACACACACACACACACACACCACATCTTCTTTACCTTTCATCTGTTCATGGACATCTGGGCTCTTTCCATAATTTGGCTATTGTGGACATTGCTGCTATAAACATTGGGGTGCAGGTACCCCTTCAGATTACTACATTTGTATCTTTGGGGTAAATACCCAGTAGTGCAATTGCTGGGTCATATGGTACCTCTATTTTCAATTTCTTGAGGAACCTCCATACTGTCTTCCAGAGTGGCTGCACTTGCTTGCATTCCCACCAATAGTGTAGGAGGGTTCCCCTTTCTCTCCATTCTCACCAATATCTGTCATTTCCTGACTTGTTAATTTAGCCATTCTGACTGGTGTGAGGTGGTATCTCATTGTGGTTTTGTTTGTATTTCCCTGATGCCAAGTAATGTGGAGCATTTTTTCATGTGTCTGTTGGCCATTTGGATGTCTTCTTTGGAGAAATGTCTGTTCATGTCTTCTGTCCATTTCTTGATTAGATTATTTGTTCTTTGGGTGTTGAGTTTGATAAGTTCTTTATAGATTTTTGGATACTAGCCTTTTATCTGATATGTCATTTGCAAATATCTTCTCCCATTCTGTCTGTTGTCTTTTGGTTTTGTTGACTCTTTCCTTTGCTGTGCAAAAGCTTTTTATCTTGATGAAGTCCCGATAGTTCATTTTTGCCTTTGTTTCCCTTCCCTTTGGAGACGTGTCTAGCAAGAAGTTGCTGCGGCCAAGATCACAGAGGTTGCTGCCTGTGTTTTCCTCTAGGATTTTGTTGGATTCTTGTCTCACATTGAGGTCTTTCATCCATTTTGAGTCTATTTTTGTTTATTGTGTAAGGAAATGGTCCAGTTTCATTCTTCTGCCATGTGGCTGTCCAATTTTCCCAACACCATTTGTTGAAGAGACTGTCTTTTTTCCATTGGAGATTCTTTCTTGCTTTGTCAAAGATTAGCTGACCATCTTTTTTCTCTATTAAGAAAGTCTTATTCTTGACTTTGGAACTGTCTGCCAAGCTCCGTTGTTTTTTTACATGTTCTTAATTTTCCACTTGCTCATCTTTTGCACCAGAAAGATAAGTTATAGCAGAGGCATATTAATTTCTTTGGATCTCTGTTTCCTTATCTGTAACCAAAAGGTATGTAACTGAATACTCTCTAAAATCTCTCTAAGATTGATTTTTTTTTTTTAAATGAAAAGGCAGGAGCAAAGTAAGGAAAAGTAAAAGGAGAAGGGATATTTTAACCCTAATTTCCCCAAATTAGTCTGAGACATGGCTTAAATGTAGTAGTTTACTGTGTGCAGTGATTTCAGAAAAACAGGTATAAGGGACTGGAAAGAGTTAAAAGGTAAAGAAGAAAAAGAACATCCAGGGTGTGTTACTGAGCTGATTGCTGCTATGGGTAACTGGGGCATAATCCTGCTGGGGATCCTTTGAGGAGCTGTGTAAAATGTACCTCTGTCCTTCCAGACACAAGAGACAGAATCTATCCATTGCCCCTGTCCCTCATTAGTCAAAGGGTGCCTGCCTCTTGGGATGTTAACCTGCTCACATGTCAGGAGTGTGTAAGCAACAGAAGGGCCAAGTGGCCCTCACAGTCATCCCACATGGCTGTGGCAGAGAAGTCAGGGGCAGAATGAGAAGGACATGGCATTAGCTGAGGCAGGTGCTTTATGGTTACTTTGCCATGTGGCTGATTCCCATAGCAACACTAGAGTAAAAGGCAAACCAAAAGAGGTAAAGGTGGTGGGCACAGGGAATTGGATTTGGGACTGAGGTCTTCAGATCCAACTCAGTGCCTGGGTGACCCAAGTAAAAAGAGCATTAAATCAGAGTTTGGAGTGGACTGAGAGATAATGTATTTCTCAGAAGGCTTAAAAATGAGGAACAAAATATCATTCAGAGAAAGATAATATTAAATGTGATAACAAGTCACTTTTCTGCTGAAAACCCTCTAGGACTTCCAGCTTACCTAGAGCAAAAGGATAAGTCTTAGCAATGGCCAGCAACATTTCCTCTGACCACATTGCTTTCCTTTTCCCCACTCTGCTCTAGCCACATTGACTTCCATGTTGCTCTTCCAACACACCAAGCAGGCTCCTGACTCAGGATCTTTGAACCCGTTGTCAGTGTCTTAAAGGCTCCTCTCATACTGGATGTTGGTTTCTGCTGTGATGTTATGTGAGAGGCCTTCTGTGACCACCCCACATATGAAAGTGCACTCCTATCACCCTTCATATTATTTACTCTGCATTACTTCTTTCATATTATTTACCTAATTTTAAAATATTACTACTTATTTTTTTCTATACTACTTAACACTACTACCTCAGTTCATATTATATGTCTGATTTCAAAAATTACATTGTTTTTAGTACCCACTGGAATGTAAGCACTACCATGATAACACTTTATTTTGTTCACTGGCATATCTCTAACGACCAGAATAGTTCTTGGAAATAGCAGGTACTTAATTAAAAAAAAAAAAAGAAGAATGAGTGACAGATTGAATGAAAACATTCATGCCTTGCTGATGCTAAGTTTGTTTGTTTAAAAAGGAGGATCTATGATTTGTCAAAGGTCTTTTAAATAGAAGTACAAAGACTGTTACATTATGTTCTCTCTGGATGGTGATAAAAGTTCTTAGTACAAAAGATTGTGATGTAGCAAGACTTGAGGTTTTTGGACCTGGAAAGACCAATGTGCAGTGTCATCTGTAGCTGTGTTACTCTAAGAAACTCTGGACACTAGAGGGAGCCATTTTGAGAAACACTGCATCAACTATCAGCTTCTCCCTCTGGTGAGTCCCCTCATCCTGTGGCTTTGGAAAATATTTTGTCCTTTTGGCTCATTAAATCAAGTATTTAAGTTAAAATTAAAGAATGTCTAGGTGTGTGTATGTGTCCACATGCATGGACAAATTCTCTTCCAACCAACACATAATAAAAACTGCAAAGATGTGCTATAGAACCTTAAGAGGACAGCCCCCTAAGTGTGACTATGGCATGAGGATGTGCATGTATTTGAGAATGAATGGAATAGCTAGCAGAAGAAGGCTAAAGAAAGGTATTATAGTGATAAAGATGTCAAGGATCAGAAAAGATGGGAAGTATTTAGGATTTTGACAACCTTCTATAGATAATAACTTAGCTGGTGAACCTAACAAAAACGTCATTGAATCCAGACTCTTAGAAGAATTGAAAGTAGGGAAAAGGTTTATATTAAATAGAAGCAATGGCCTGATTCTTAAGTGATGGTGGGCTTATCAGTGAAATTCAAATAATATCACTGATGGTGTATGAAAGTGGCACATACAGTACAACCTGAAACTCTGTAGTTGCATTAGTTTTTAAGATGTTTTTAACCTTTTGAAATATAAATCTAGTATTTGTGGATATTAGAAGAATGGAATTGAGGTCTGAAGATTCTAGAAAAATGGAACTAGCAAAGAAGCCTGTAACCCGAGCTTGGTTTACATGGATGGAAGTAAGGATGTTCACTTGTTTCCTAAAATTGTGTGTAAAATTTTGTATGTAACCATTCTGGGGAAGAGTATACGGCAGGGTTGGCAAATATTTTCTGTAAAGGTCCAGACAGTAAACATTTTGGATTTTGTCAGCCACATGGTCTCTGTTACAAACCATTCAATCCTGCCCACGTAGTATGAAAGTAGTCACCGATAATACAAAAAGAATGGGCATGCCAAGAAAAGTTTATCTATTCACAGGAGATGGGCTGAATTTGGTCACAAGCCATAGTTTACTGATCCATTGTATAGAGTGGTGCTATCCATAAGAAGTCTGCAATAATGAAAATGTTTTGTATCTGTGCTAGTGTGGTAGCCACCAGCCACATATGACTATTGAGCACTTGAAGGGCAGCTAGTATTACTGTAGAGTTGAGTTTTTAATTAATTAAAATTAAAAAAATTTTTTGAACAAGGAACCTTTAATATGAAGAATTATTAGCTAATGAAAGGTAGTTAGTGCCTAAAACGGTAAAAAGAGAGCTCCAAAGAATATAGGCATAGTAACTATAGACAGCGTCTACTATCTCTAGGGCTGAGGCAGAGTGACCAAGGAGAGAACAAACTTACAAGTCCTCTCCCCCACCCCCAAGGTGAGATTTGGGCCTTGTTGGAGAGAACAGGAATCCAGCCCACTGGATGGTGGAGACATTTGATGGATGGCCACGGGCTACAGGTCAGAAGCTGGCCATCCAGGTGGCAGAATAGCTCACTGGAGGGTGAGCACCACTGGGTCTCCCTAGGCCATGGGCAACCATGTGCTATAGGAGCAAGAAGAGCAGAGTGGAATCATGAAGGTTCTGAACCAAGAAGCCCCTTATGCTATTTTCTTTTTAAAAAAATTTTTCCAGCTTTCTCTATTGACAGAGCATAACATTGTGCCACTGGCAAAAGGGAAATGTTTACAGAATTCAGCTCCAGTATCATAGGGGTAGGCAAAGAAAAGTGGCTTTAGACCTGAGAGGCAATAAGTTGGTATAACTGGATTCAGACCGTTCTTTTTTTTTTTTTAATTTTTTTTAAAGATTTTACTTATTGTGTGTGTGTGTGTGTGTGTGTGTGTGTGTGTGTGTGTGTGTGTGTGACAGAGAGCGAAAGAGCGAGAGAGAGAGAGAGAGCGTGTGAGCACACAAGCTGGGAGAGTGGCAGGTAGAGGGAGAAGCAGCCTCCCCGCTGAGCAAGGAGCCTGATGCAAGACTTGAATAAATTTTATAGCCACATGTGGCTACTGGATACCATAGTGGACAGTATAGGTCTAGAACTTTCATCACAGCATTACAGGTATGGCAAAAATCCCCACAGGCTCCCAGAAAAGAGAACCTCACCCTGCAAGGAGAGGTATTGCACCCAGGGACAGCCCCCTAGGGCCTTGACATCATGGCATATGCAGTCATTCAAAACTTGCCTCAGATAGGGTCTTGATGAATTAGTGTCAGAGACTGAGGATGTGGTCTGATTCTACAGCAAATGCTCAGCGATCTGTAGTGGATAGATTCTCTGCTTTCTGTCTCTCTCAATTTATCTTCCTGAAATAGTTTGCAAAAAGTGACACTAATGGTCACCCACTTTCCTAATGGTTTCTTGGTTATAGAAACATGCTTGGTTTCATCTTGGTTATAGAAACAGTATTACTAATCAGCTTAAAGGATAGGAAGAAGACTGAATCTAGTGACTGATAATGGATAACATTGAAGGGCTTTAAGTATACAGGTTTTTTTTTTTCCCCCATCTTCAGAAAGTCCTGAAATACATCAGAACTGGACTCTAAATTTAGGCTCATGGCTATAAGCATTTCCCAATAAGACTGATTACCGTAGCATCAGAAGGATCTTGTTCTAACATCATTTCATTTACCCACATCTACAGAGTGTTCAAGTTGAGGTTGAGATCTCTGATATCTGTGCTTCACTGTTGGTGTCTCCTGGCTATAGATTCCAACTGTTCCAATTTTCCCTGTTTGGTGATCATATTCATAATCCTTCAGAGCTGGTGGGAATGGATGTGTCAATTCAGATTTGGTGCCTGGATTCCAAGAAGTTCCTCCTTGTCAATTTTTGTCATGGCTACAGCAGAAGTCATTAAGAGACTTTTCCAGATATTCAGCATCTCCCTTCAACACAATTACTCCCAGTGGGATCTCAAGCCTTTGTTGAATCTATAGCTTCCTCAAATCTCCAAGATATGAGATAATTCCATGGAGAAACCATTTTCCAAATCTCTTTCACACACTGCTCTTCCTAATATAAGGAGTGGCTGTTCCAGTGACAAATTGGATACCCTAGTTCCCTCTTAGGATCATGACTCATCCAGGCAGATCATGATTCAAAGCAAACATCACCCCCTCTGCTGCCAGAAATTGAACTCAAAGGTTCTGAATGTATTTCTAATTTCTATACATTTCTGACACAAACTGACTTCTAGTCTGGTCTCTCGGATCTTGCGACTTCCCCATCCTCCATCACTAGAATTCCTCTGACAAATATTAATAAGAAGATTGCTTCCTCTGATTCTTGAGATTTAATTAGGTTTATCCCCAGGGAAGTATGTGCATCGTGGAACATAGTGAGTCATGCTTCTGGGGAAATCAGAAGAGAAAGAAATGATAATCCATATGGGTCCTTGAGGGACCCTGTGTATGCAGTCTATAAATGACCCTGATACAGTAGATAGGGGCAGATTGCATGTGTCTTATGTTCCGTAGAGGGTTCAATATTTTGGCTATTCAATACACACTGCAGTCTGCATTAGATGTTCTGTTGTTGGTTTTAGGAAACAGAGTCACTTGTTTAGTTTCTCTGGCTCCATTACAATGTCCCATCAGAGAAGTGTTTCATTAGTATGGTAAATTGCCCCATAAAATAATCAGTAATGGAAGAAACCTATTAAGTCCAGATCAAATCCATAACCAGGAGTTTCTTTATTCTAGCACTTTTACTCATTACCAATGAAACATTTGATGATAGTGAGCATCCCCAAATAAAGCAACCACCCACACTAAATGTCAATATCTTCCTTTAGTAGCCAGAAGCTTGATTTATTCTAGATCTGCTATGATTTTGTCCTTATCTAAGGGCTGAGAGACATATGTATAGCTATCTCTTTTACTTTTTATTACAATGTAAGTCTATATAAAAGTAGGCATAACAGTATTATGAACCTCACATGTGTCAATGGTTTTCAACTCCTGGACAGTCCAGTTTCACCTAAACCCCCTCATCCATTTCCCCCCATTCCTACATTACTTTGAGGTAAATTCTAGACATTATATAATTATAATGATTACTTAAGGATCCCTTTTATACCCCTTGCCTAATATGTTGTCTACTTCCCATCTCTGATGTTTTATTTTGAAGTGAATTTCAAATATCAAATTTTTAAGGGATTCTTTTCTTCCCCCAGCCTCATATATTTTAAAAAATGATTTGTTCAGGGTGCATGGGTGGCTCAGTTGGTTAAGTGTCTGCCTTTGGCTCAGGTTATGATACCAGGGTCCTGGGATCAAGCCCCATATCAGGCTCTCTGCTCAGTGGGGAGTCTGCTTGTCCCTCTCCTTCTGCCCCTCACCCCTGCTTGTGCTCTCCCTCTCACTCTGCTCTCTCTTAAATAAATAAAAATCTTTTAAGAAATGATTTGTTCGGGGCACAGGTGCTCCGTACCCGGAGAAGCGGCGCTACTTTCTTCCCGGCCTCCTCACCGGGCTTCAGATCAGCCATTCTGCCTGATGAACAGAGGAAAATAACAGAGAGCATGGGAAGCCTCATAGCACAGTCCAGGCCTCCTCCTGCCTCCTCTCCGTGATGGCTCCTGCTCTGGCGCTGCACAGTGGTGGCAACAGCAGCCGCACCACCAGAGCACATTCACCTAATATTTAATGTTCCAGTTCCTATCCAGGATACATTACATTAGTCCAGCCAAACCAGACTACATGCAAGTCCCAGAGCAAAATGTATTTTTCACTATTCTAAGACCTTGTACTTATAATTTGAACGCTGTTAGCCTGAGGGAGTTAAGATGGCGGAGGAGTAGGGGACCCCTTTTTCAGCCGGTCCCCTGAGTCGAGCTGGATAGGGACCAGACCAGCCTAAATAACCACGGAATCAGCCTGAGACGCAGGATGATGCATCTGGATCTCTACAAATGAACATCTCCAGCGCTGAGTATTGAGATAAGTAAATAAATAAAATCTTTAAAGAAGAAGCCCACATCTCTAAGATCCCTATAAAACAAGGGGCACGGCCTGGGACCCAGTCAATAATTTTGGGCTCTGGACAACCCCGCAACCTCTCCTCATCAGAATGACAAGAAGGAGAAGCCCCCCCCAGCAAAGAAAAGACAGTGTGTCAGTGGCCTCTGCCACAGAAGTAACGGATATGGATGTAACCAAATTATCAGAAATGGAATTCAGAGTAACAATGGTCAAGATAATGAGTAGACTTGAAAAAAGTATTCAGGAAAATATTACTGAGAATATAGAATCCCTAAGGGCGGAAATGAGAGCGAATTTGACAGAAATTAAAAATTCTATGAGCCAAATGCAGGCAAAACTAGAGGCTCTGACGTCCAGGGTCACGGAAGCGGAGGAAAGGGTTAGTGAATTGGAGGATGGGTTAATAGAGGAAAAAATAAAAATAGAAGATGGTCTTAAAAAAATCCACGCCCACGAATGTTGGCTACGGGAGATTACTGACTCAACGAAACGATCCAATGTTAGAATCATCGGCATCCCCGAGGGGGTGGAGAAAAACAGAGGTCTAGAAGAGATATTTGAACAAATTGTAGCTGAAAACTTCCCTAATCTAGCAAGGTAAACAAAAATTCGTGTCCAAGAGGCAGAGAGGACCCCTCCCAAGCTCAACCATGACAGACCTACACCACGTCACGTCATAGTGCAATTCGCAAATATGAGATCCAAGGATACAGTATTGAAAGCGGCCAGGGCAAAGAAATTTCTCACGTACCAAGGCAAAGGCATCAGAATTACATCAGACCTGTCTACACAGACCTGGAATGAGAGAAAGGGTTGGGGGAGCATTTTTAAAGCTCTTTCAGAGAAAAACATGCAGCCAAGGATCCTTTATCCAGCAAGGCTGTCATTCAGAATTGATGGAGAAATAAAGACATTTCAGAATCGACAGTCACTAGCCAATTTCGTAACCACGAAACCAGCCCTACAGGAGGTATTACGGGGGGTTCTATAAAAGTAAAAAGGCCCCAAGAGTGATACAAAACAGAAAGTCACAGCCAATACAAACAAAGACTTTACTGACAACATGGCAGAATTAAAAGCATATCTCTCAGTACTCAGCCTTAACATTAATGGTTTAAATTCTTGCTTTAAACACCATAGGGTTGCAGATTGGATAAAAAGAAATGACCCATCCATTTGCTGTCTACAAGAGACTCATTTCGAGCCCAAAGATGCATTCAGACTGAGAGTAAGGGGATGGAGTACCATCTTTCACGCAAATGGACCTCAAAAGAAAGCTGGGGTAGCAATTCTCATATCAGATAAATTGGATTTTAAACTACAGACTATAGTTAGAGATGCAGAAGGGCACTATATTATTCTTAAAGGAAGTATTCAACAAGTGGATATGACAATTATAAATATATATGCCCCCAACAGGGGAGCAGCAAGATACACAAGCCAACTCTTAACCAGAATAAAGAGACATATAGATAAAAATACATTAATAGTAGGGGACCTCAACACTCCACTCTCAGAAATAGACAGAACACCCTGGCAAAAACTAAGCAAAGAATCAAAGGCTTTGAATGCCATACTCGACGAGTTGGACCTCTTAGATATATATAGAACACTACACCCCAGAACCAAAGAATACTCATTCTATTCTAATGCCCATGGAACATTTTCAAGAATAGACCATGTTCTGGGACACAAAACAGGTCTCAGCCTATACCAAAAGATTGAAATTATCCCCTGCATATTCTCAGACCACAACGCTCTGAAATTGGAACTCAACCACAGGAAAAATTTGGAAGAAACTCAAACACTTGGAGACTAAGAACCATCCTGCTTAGGAATGACTCGATAAACCAGGAAATCAAAAATCAAATTAAACAATTTATGGAGACCAAAGAGAATGAAAATACAACGGTCCAAAACCTATGGGATACTGCAAAGGCAGTCCTAAGGGGGAAATACATAGCCATCCAAGCCTCACTCAAAAGAATAGAAAAATCTAAAATGCAGTTGATTATTCTCACCTCAAGAAGCTGGAACAGCAACAGAGGGACAGGCCTAATCCACGCACAAGGAAGCAGTTGACCAAAATTAAAGCTGAAATCAATCAAGCAGAAACCAGAAGTACAGTAGAGCAGATCAACAGGACTAGAAGCTGGTTCTTGGAGAGAATCAATAAAATTGACAGACCACTGGCAAGACTTATCCAAAAGAAAAGAGAAAGGACCCAGATTATTAAAATTATGAATGAAAAAGGAGAGGTCACGACAAACACCATTGAAATTGGAAGGATTATTAGAAATTTTTATCAACAGCTATATGCCAATAAACTAAGCAATCTGGAAGAGATGGAATCCTTCCTGGAAACCTATAAACTACCAAGATTGAAACAGGAAGAAATTGATTTCTTAAACAGGCCAATTAATTATGAAGAAATTGAGTCAGTGATAAACAACCTTCCAAATAACAAAACTCCAGGCCCGGACGGTTTTCCTGGGGAATTCTACCAAACATTCAAAGAAGAAATAATACCTATTCTCCTAAAGCTATTTCAAAAAATAGAAACAGAAGGAAAGCTACCAAACTCATTCTATGAGGCCAATATTACCTTGATCCCCAAACCAGGCAAAGACCCCCTCAAAAAGGAGAATTACAGACCGATTTCCCTAATGAATATGGACGCCAAAATCCTCAACAAGATACTTGCTAATAGAATCCAACAGTTCATTAAAAGGATTATCCACCACGATCAAGTGGGATTCATACCTGGGATGCAAGCGTGGTTCAGTATTCGCAAATCAATCAGCGTGATACATCATATCAACAAGAAAAGACTCAAGAACCATATGATCCTCTCAATCGATGCCGAAAAAGCATTTGACAAAATACAGCATCCTTTCCTGATTAAAACCCTTCAGAGTGTAGGAATAGAAGGTACATTTCTCAATCTCATAAAAGCCATCTATGAAAAGCCTACTGCAAATATTATTCTCAATGGGGAAAAGCTGGAAGCCTTTCCCTTAAGATCAGGAACACGACAAGGATGCCCACTCTCGCCACTATTATTCAACATAGTCCTAGAAGTCCTTGCAACAGCAATCAGACAACAAAAAGGGATCAAAGGTATTCAAATCGGCAAAGAAGAAGTCAAAATGTCTCTCTTCGCAGACGACACGATACTCTATATGGAAAACCCAAAAGAATCCACTCCCAAACTATTAGAAGTTATAGAGCAATTCAGTAACGTGGCGGGATACAAAATCAATGCTCAGAAATCAGTTGCATTTCTGTACACGAATAACGAGAACGAAGAAAGAGAAATCAGGGAATCCATCCCATTTACAATAGCACCAAAAACCATACGTTACCTTGGAATTAACTTAACCAGAGACGTAAAGGACCTTTATTCTAGAAACTATAAATCACTCTTAAAAGACATTGAGGAAGACATAAAAAGATGGAAAGATATTCCATGCTCATGGATCGGAAGAATTAACATAGTTAAAATGTCCATGCTGCCCAGAGCAATCTACACTTTCAATGCTATCCCGATCAAAATACCGAGAACGTTTTTCAAAGAACTGGAACACATAGTCCTTAAATTTGTATGGAACCAGAAAAGACCCCGAATCTCCAAGGAACTGCTGAAAAGGAAAAACAAAGCTGGGGGCATCACAATGCCGGATTTCGAGCTGTACTACAAAGCTGTGATCACAAAGACAGCATGGTACTGGCACAAAAACAGACACATAGACCAATGGAACAGAATAGAGAGCCCAGAAATGGACCCTCAGCTCTTTGGGCAACTAATATTTGATAAAGCAGGAAAAAACATCCGGTGGGAAAAAGAGAGTCTCTTCAATAAATGGTGCTGGGAAAATTGGACAGCTACATGCAAAAGAATGAAACTTGACCACTATCTCACACCATACACAAAAATAAACTCCAAATGGATGAAAGACCTCGATGTGAGACAGGAATCCATCAAAATTCTAGAGGAGAACATAGGCAGCAACCTCTACGACATCGGCCAAAGCAACCTTTTTCATGATACATCCCCAAAGGCAAGAGAAACAAAAGACAAAATGAATTTATGGGACTTCATCAAGATTAAAAGTTTCTGCACAGCCAAGGAAACAGTCAGAAAAACTAAGAGGCAGCCCACGGAATGGGAGAAGATATTTGCAAATGACACTACAGATAAAGGACTGGTATCCAAGATCTACAAAGAACTTCTCAAACTCAATACACGAGAAACAAATAAACAAATCAAAAAATGGGCAGAAGATATGAACAGACACTTTTCCAATGAAGACATACAAATGGCTAACAGACACATGAAAAAATGTTCAAAATCATTAGCCATCAAGGAAATTCAAATCAAAACCACACTGAGATACCACCTTACGCCAGTTAGAATGGCAAAAATAGACAAGGCAAGAAACAACAATTGTTGGAGAGGATGTGGAGAAAGGGGATCCCTCCTACATTGTTGGTGGGAATGCAAGTTGGTACAGCCACTCTGGAAAACAGTGTGGGGGTCCCTTAAAAAGTTAAAAATTGAGCTACCCTATGATCCAGCCATTGCACTACTGGGTGTTTACCCCAAAGATACAGACGTAGTGAAGAGAAGGGCCATATGCACCCCAATGTTCATAGCAGCAATGTCCACAATAGCTAAATCATGGAAGGAGCCGAGATGCCCTGCAACAGATGACTGGATTAAGAAGTTGTGGTCCATATATACAATGGAATATTACTCAGCAATCAGAAAGAATGAGTTCTCAACATTTGCTACAACATGGACGGCACTGGAGGAGATAATGCTTAGTGAAATAAGTCAAACAGAGAAAGACAACTATCATATGATTTCTCTCATCTATGGAACATAAGAACTAGAATGATCAGTAGGGGAAGAAAGGGATAAAGAAAGGGGGGGTAATCAGAAGGGGGAATGAAACATGAGAGACTATGGACTATGAGAAACAAACTGAGGGATACAGAGGGGAGGGGGGTGGGGGAATGGGATAGACCGGTGATGGGTAGTAAGGAGGGCACGTATTGCATGGTGCACTGGGTGTTATACACAACTAATGAATCATCGAGCCTTACATCGAAAACCGGGGATGTACTGTATGGTGACTAACATAATATAATAAAAAATCATTATTAAAAAAAAAAATGAAAAAAAAAAAAGAAATGATTTGTTCATTAATTTTAATAGAATTGAACACGTTAAAAAACACAGGTGCAACCTGGTCAGCACAGAAAGCAAGAGTTAGAATCCAGTAAGGCCAACAAGGCAAGCTCCATTCTTTAGAAAGGGCTGAATAAATCAGAAGACATAGGATCTTATGTTCTCAAAAGCAACAAAACAAGGAAATATACAAAGAGCAGCAGCAGCAACAAAAAAGGAGAAAAACACAAGATACAGTCTATCTGATCACTTTCCTATAAAACCAGATGGTTTTATTGTGCAAGACTTTCTCCTATGTCATTCTGGAAAAGGACCTTTTCAAGAAAATTAACTATAATCCATATATCAAGCAAAACATATTCCCTCTGTGTGTGTGTGTGTGCATGAGATATCTCTGACACACACACACACACACACACACACACACACACACACGCTATTGTTTCTCCCTGCTTAATTTTTCCTGCAGAGATTTTAGATTTAGAAGGGAGCTTCCTCCCCACCTCTCTGTCTCCCCACTGGAATCTCCTGGCCAAAGCTGCTCTCCAAAGAAGTCTCCTCCATGGAGCACAGCCACTGCACCACAGGCTTTCACATCAGAAGTGGAGCTGATGAAGAGAAAACTTCTACCTAAAGTTACTTACTTATTTTTAAAAAGTTGTCTCCATGAAGGGAATTGTGTATACCCAGCCCATTTTGGAGTAGCTAAATAGCTGGAGGTTATTTATGGTATTTTTAATGCTCCCTTTCCGCCTTCACATTATCATGATAGTTTCTTTTCAAAGGCAAAACTGCTAGATGTAAAGGATGAAATTACGGGAAACTCATTCCTTAGAGAACCCACACTGCATCTTCCTCAGCATCAGTTCATTGATATGGGGAATTTTAGTTTTAATCTTCTCTAAGTGGAGAGGATGTAACCATACACTGTCCTATAACCCTTCTCCCAGATAATCCTAATCACAGCCTAGAAGCATGTTTAATTTGCGATTAAGCATTCATTCCTAGGATGGTTCTGAGCTGGATGCTGCCAGTACAATTTTGGGTGAAGGCTGAGTAGAGGGCTCTGGGCTTTCACTTTGTGCCTGTGAGCAGCGATAAGGATTATTTGAACTTTTTCTTTGCCTTAAAAGAAACCAGTAAATAAAAACGAGGCTAAACAAGCAAAGGAATGGGTAAGTAAAATCTCTCTCAAAAGATGTTCCTATGTGATTAGCAAAGCTGCTCAGAGTTAAACCTGCAGGGTGAAGGAGAAATTGGAAGTCAGGCTTCTGCCACTTCCAGGATTTTCCTACTCCTCACTAGAGCTTTTCTGTGAAGTCTTGGGATCCTGTCTGGTAGAGACAAGACCCAGCAAAGCTCTGCCAGTCACAGCCAGGCTGTCACAGGCTCTAGGCATCAATAAACTCATGTTGCAATGTGTCACCTGCTTAGAGAACAATATTTATCTTTCTCAGCAAAGAGCCTCAATCTCATTTCCCAGATTCCTTCCCTGATTCTAGTGACACAGACCTGGAAAATGTTCCAAGGCATTAGGCAATAGTGGGGATGTTGTTTTTTAAAGCAGATGCTTTCCTTCCCCCTTGCACCTGCCATACATATAGTGTGGCTGAATCGAATAGGGGAATGGGGTTTTTAACAAAATGCTAGTATTGTCACATAAGATCCAAGACTCATTCATTTAATAATTTCTCAAACTTACTACCTTACTACCTACTATATTCCTGAGACCACACTACATTATCAAAATGCTTAAAATAGTCCTGACATTCTTAGGCAGCTCACAGGGACTGGGGGGGGGGGGGTGATATATAGATAAATAACCCCCCCCCCACAGTATGATAAGAATTAAAATGGAAGTGTGGGTTTAACACAGTGAGACTGAAAGGCAGGAATGAATAATTATCTCCAACCATCTTCCCCTTTTTTCCTTCCTGCAGTCCCCCCCACCCTGCGAAATTATTTGGGGGAACCTGTGGCATAGAACTTCAGAGAGTGTTGTCCAGAGTTCAGTCCTACATTATATTCACCCTACTATAAACTTGGACACTAAAAGTAAAAAAACATACTGGTTTTCCCTTTCTACTGCTCTCTGAGGGTGGACTGACTCTGCAGCCATATGATAGTTTGACAGCGGGAGACGTAAGAAGGTAGGATGAGGTTAGGAAAAATCCACCTCTGCTATCTGCCTGCAAATATCTGATAACATTGTTCTCACCCTGCTTGGGTAGAAACAACCAGAGTCCCTCTGCTTCTTACAGGGTGATAGAGAAAACACCCTGCTGAACCAGGCTGGGGACTCCAGACAGTAAGCAGGTCAGTGAGAGCTCATGCAGTGGTGATAACTGTAAAAAAAAAAAGGAAAGACTGATCAAATTATGGGGACTTTCATTGATCTCTACCCGACTTTTAATTATAGGTGACAGGCTTAAAGTTCTTTCCAACATCCCTTTATTTTCCTGTGGTCGGGAGGTCATAGCATAATCTTACACTCAGGCATAAATAATGAATTCCCTATTAGTTGCATACCACTGCCCAAAACAGTTTGTTCTGACCTCATGGTGTTAGGTTCCAAAATTCAGAATGACAAAGAGAAGAGTTCCCTGTTTGAAAAAGCGCACATCTAACTTCAGTTCCGGATGCAGACCCGAACCCCTTTGGGCTAGTAGCCCTCCTAGATACCAACGTGGGATACTGACATGAGATCAGAGACAAATTAATGAAACTAAATAGAAATCCCCCCAAAGATGAAAAAATTAGTCTGAAAAGGTGGTATTGGGAAAGAAGAAAGAGAAGTAGTTTTCAACAAATGGTACTAGGACAACTGGTTAAGCACTTGGAAAAAATTCATCTACTTATATATTTCACTTTATACTCTTGTTACGTGTGCCTTCCTCTCCCCTTTCCTTCTTCCTTCACTTAACCTTGGTGCTCCTCTTTTCAAAATTTTCTTGGCTCTTCTCTTGCCTTTGCTTGTCCTGACAGGTTTTAGAATAATTTTGACCTTCACCCATAAAATATCTACAGGAATGATCCTTGTTTCTGTTCTTTCAGAAAAGTTGCATCACTGAGCCTCTGCAACCTGGAACTTCTGGGATGAAATAACAAGACTGTGACAGGGACAGAGAATGAATAAATGCTCACCTCAACCATAATGATCTTAATGCCACTCTGGAGAGCCAGCACCTCTTCAGATACTTCAAAGGAAGCACAGCCCTTGGACCTTTCCGCCCATGGATATTTGCCAGAAGAGACTCTATCACAATTGAAGATTCACCTGACATCAGTAAGAAGCTGGGCATGTAGAGCTGTGACTTGAGGGTGGCCTGGGGGAAATGAGTCCTAAATGCAGCCAGGCCCAAGATGGCCACCTCAGTCAGACAGCCCTTTTGGAAACTGGCATTTTCATACTTTTGGTTTCATAATAACCTTGGTACCATGATGCCTAGGCTAGAGTCCTGAATCAACCAAGAAGAAATTTTAACATGGTCTAAAAATGCGGTTTGATTCCAAGAAGGCCCAGTACTCTAACAACATCAATTGGGAGTTATTTTTCCTCTTGACTCTTGGCACTACTGTGAATCATGCATTATAAAAACAAATTCCTTTCTCTAGGTAACTCATTTTTCTTCTGAGCAGGGATACTGATAGCCCATTTGGCACCTCGGCACAAGACACACAAAGACACCTTTCTTTTGGGTGAACAGTCCACACTCAGGTACACAGCCTGAGGAGTCCCACTAGGTACCTTTGTCCAGTGAAAACCTAGTGACTTGTCTCTGAGGCACCCACATTCCAGAGAAACATCTAGTTAAACTCATTCATTCAGCAAGCATCAAGAGAGTACCTGAGGGTGGTGGGAAACTAATACTTTCTGAGCCCCAGCTATAAGCTGGACACTTGAATGTCTTCTTTCATTAAATCCTCTTAGTTGGCATTATTATTGCCATTTCACAGATAAGGAGCCAAGGGCTCCACAGTTAGTAAGCAATGCAGTCAGAATTTGAACCCAGGACTCTCTGATCCGGAGTCCATGTTCCTCTTACCTCACTATGCTGGGAACACAAAAAAGCACAAGGTATGGTTCCTCCTTTCAGGGGCATAGTCCAGTGGAAAACAGAGATGATCTACAAAAATGTCAGTCACTCTTGCTATAGAGACCACTACTTCTGATTCATTGCTGTATCTCAGCTGACTGATATATTTAAGAGCCCAGATTCTTGGGAGGGATCTTTAGGGTTTATGCTTTTCCATTAGGTTTATGCTATTCTATTTGTTCACCACAACTCCTTCAGGCTCAGCAAGATGAACAGTTTTGCTCAATGGTATGCAGCTACTAAAGGATAAGGCCAAACTTCCAATGAAGGGAATTCTGATTCTAAAGGTCACCTTCTTTTTTTCATTGTGTCACACTTCCCCCTGGGTTCCTTGGGGGGAGATGGTCTATAGGGCTGCTTGCATAAAACCTGCAGACCCTGAACAGGAGAATCTAGCATGGGCAGGAAGTCCAATGACTAGGCCAGCTCTATAAACCAAGGCAGCAACAGGCAGTGGCAGATGTCCTTTGACCATTAGATTTGGTCCTTTGTCCCCAGTCTAATGGAGGAGACAGCACCTAAGACAGTGACAGGTAGTCAGTGCAACCAATTCCACATCCCAGGATGTTTGGTTTGGTTTTACTTTCTAATTTGGAAAACTTTAAGCATATATAAAACTGGAGAAAACAGTATAAAAAGTTCTATGACCCAGGTATAACAGTGATTAACATATGGCCAATTTTGTTTATTCATATTCTCTCCAACACATTATTCTGAAGTTAATCCCAGACATCAGATCATTTCCTCTGGAAATATGTTAAGTATGAACCTCTAAAATAACTCTTTTTAAGAAACAGAGTCACAATATTTTCACACCTAAAAAAATTTTTTTCCTTAATATTATCAAATTCCCTGTTAGTGTTCAAATTTCTGAATGTATTTCATATATTAATTTTAAATAGTTTGTTCGAATCAGGATCCAAATAAGGTCTAAACATTGAAACTGGTTGTCTCTTAAATCAGTTCTAATCTATAAGTAATTTCCCATGCTCTTTCTCGCTCTCTTTTTTTTCTGTTTGCAGTTTGTTTCCTGAAGAAACCAGGTAATTTGTCCAGTATAGTGTCCCACATTCTGGTGGTGGGAAACTAATACTTTCTGAGCCCCAGCTATAAGCTGGACACTTGAATGTCTTCTTTCATTAAATCCTCTTAGTGGGCATTATTATTGCCATTTTACAGATAAGGAGCCAAGGGCTCCACAGTTAGTAAGCAATGCAGTCAGAATTTGAACCCAGGACTCTCTGATCCCGAGTCCATGTTCCTCTTACCTCACTATGCTGGGAACACAAAAAGCACAAGGTACAGTTCCTCCTTTCAGGGGGTAAATGGGTATGATTTTTAGGGTAAAGAATGAGGCACTTATAAGAATGTGGCCAGGTGTGGTGGAGATTATAGATTCTGGAATCAGAGGAATCTGGGTTTAAATCCTTAAATTGCAACAAACTATATGAACTTGAGCAAGTTACTTAATCTTTATTTCTAAATTTCCTAATCTATAAAATGGGCTTGAAAAATGACGGGGCCTAGAAGGTGGTGAATTCTAAGAAAAAACGTTAAAGATGCAGTTATAAAAGTCTGTACGATCTTCAAGATGCAACCAGTTAGAGACTATGGACTCTGAGAAACAAACTGAGGGCCTCAGAGGGGAGGAGGGTGGGGTATTGGGATAGACCGGTGATGGGTAGTAAGGAGGGCACGTATTGCATGGTGCACTGGGTGTTATACGCAACTAATGAATCATCGAGCTTTACATCAGAAACCGGGGATGTACTGTATGGTGACTAACATAATACAATAAAAAATATCATAAAAAAAAGAAGATGCAACCAGTTATCCCCGTTTTTCTCCTCCCATATACCACTACAGGAGCGGAAAGCACCAGTGATGACTTCCCGGAGCATTCACCCCAAAGCAGAAGCCTCGCTCTGGGCATTCTGTGGCTTTGTTTCACTGGCGCAAAAGAACACTACGTGGTGAATTACTGTCTAAGTTTGAAATCCAATCTGTTTCTTACTTTCCCTTGTGTCATCAATCAAAGCACCACCACAGACCAGACCTATAAGAGCTCGTTCATGACATAGATCACAGTCTGTTTTACATGATAGGTGGAGAAACAGTAATCAGAGTGAAATGACTTGCTGGAGCCTCCTGCCTCCCATTCTGGAAACCATTTCTCCCCTTTCCAAGTTGAAGCACCATCCTTCGATACATCTATTCCCGTTTTGGCTTTAGATTGCTTCACTGCATGTACCTCCATCTCATGTACCCTATATTTTGCTTATTTATTCCTGTTCTATTAGTCCTTCCCCACTAGAACGTCAGCTCCATGAAGGCAGGGACTTGATCTGTTTTGTTTGCTGCTATGTCCCTAACTCCTAGAATGGTATGTGGCATGTAGAAGGCACTCAATCATAGCTGGTATGATTGAACCATGTTGAAAAAAGCTTTTTTCAGTTGTTATTTGGGGCATCCACACCAAATCACATCTTTAACCAAGATGACCTTAAAGGTTACAAATAATCACTATCTGCTAATGCTCTTCAGATTTCTATTCTGCTTATTTTCAAAATTTGGTTTGGTGTTTATGTTCCTGCCTATAATTTGTTTTGTTTCCAATCTGTTATTCACTAAGCCATCTGGGCAATCTGTAAATCCATTACCCACAATTTGGAGAATCTAATTTCTTATAAAAATCATAGTACAGATATCTGCCAAGATCTTTAAGATTTGGCAAAAAATCTTCCTTTTCCCCTTGCTGAGATAATGTTTACTGCTTCTTTAGTAAAGGTGGTAAAGTTCAGCATTTTTACCAGGAGAATGTCAAGCATCTCGTATCAAGGAAATGGTATACATTTTCAAAAAGCCATGATAGTAATATGGTAACAGCAATGCACGTCTTCCATGGGGATAGGAATCCCTTTCAATTTCCCTATTGTCAGATTTAGATGGGCAATAATAGGGTTGTAGAAACACAGAGAATGTCTGTCAGTCCAGGAACTTGGAATGCTTTTCAATCACTCACAATGACATAGTTATAATTCACATTTGACTAAATCCTCACTCTCAGAAGCTTAAAGGGGTATACAAACCATCCCATCCAGGCTACACTGGCATTTTCAGTGGCATTCCTCTTCCCACACAGGAAACTTTCTCCTACCCACAACTTGATCCCTGGGGGCCTTAGCTCCCTGGGCTCCGTCTTTTGGCTTGCTATCCAGCTTTTCCAGCTTTATGCCAACTCACCTGGAAACTCTTCTGGCTTTTGATTTGCATCTCCCCAAGACCCTGTTTTTTTATTTGCCTCTTGGTCTTGCATACTGTAAACTGACAGCCAAGTATGCCCACCTTGGGTCTTATTCAGGTCTTTGGGGACCTTGTCAGCTGGGCTCTGCTTGGGTAAGAGGAGGGATCTGATACTTGGATTCGTTTTCAAAACATTCTAGACGCACTGATAAGGTTTATCCACAAAGAAAAGATGTTCACACCTGTTTTTATACCTGCACCTGTCCTTGTAATAGCAAGGTCCAGAAGTCTACTTGTTGAGTACCAGGCATAGTGGCTGTACTCTTATAGAGCAAAGTCTCACTGGGATGGAAAGAAACCTAGTAACCACACAGCTCCCTAAGTGATGATGCCAGAGATGAATTGTATACCTTTACAACTGGTGCCCAATGGGTACCGATTTTCTTTTAAAAATATTTTTAAAATGAGCTTTCCTCAATTTCTATTATAAAAATACATTCTTATAAATATAGAGGATACCTATAGACAGAAGGAAAACCAAACTGAACATCCACAATCTCACCACTCAAAAGGAATCACTCAACCCTTTGGTACATTTCTTCCAGTTGTCATCGTCGTTGTCTTCTTTTTTTTTTAAGAATGTGAGAAACATATTTCTCTTTTTATTTTTAAAGTCCTTTTCACCCCCTCCCTCATATTTGTGTTTCCTTTCATTCTTCCTGTTTTGCATGATTAATGAAATACCTAATGAAACAGGAACTCCAGAATAGTTGATTATTGGAAACAATGTTTCCCTTTTTATTATTGCCTCTTTAGTTTTTGTCAGTTGCGCATGTTTCAGGAAAAGCTGCAGGGCTTTAAGTTGTCCCTGGGAGGTCTACTTTGAGAACAGGTGCTAGCTAAAACTGTAGAGTATGTGTGTATGCTTTTTCTCTCTTTCTAACGGAATAATAGCAGTGTTCATTCAACTATGTATTCTGCCTTTTTTCTTTTAATGTTGATGTGTAACATATGGAAAATGATTTTGCAAAGAGGTGCTTCTATGGTGTCCACTGTCAAAGTTGGATCAAATTTAATTTTCATTCCCTAGAGATCTGAAGTTATAAAATCAAACTCTCAGATACTTCTTTGGTCTTTATTTCTGAGGGGGACCTAACTCTCTACATTTGCTAATGCCACTGTGGCTTTTGGGCTTGATAGAACTAGCATGTCAGTGAGATTTCCTGCTGGGGTAGCTGTGAGCCTAGAAGGGGCAGGGGCAGTGGGGGTTGTGTTGTTCCTGCCTCCATCTTGACTGGTTCCTCACTGCATCTGTGTTTGGCAGCTACCACAGATCTAAGCTCTGGTGGGCCTGGGGGCTTGGGTGAAAAACTGAGCATTTCTGTGAGTATGCAATCTGGTCCAATTCTTATTCTATACATCCAGGTGAAGTCCTCAGGCTTTCTATGCTTCAAAACCATTTAATGAGGGGCACCTGGTTGGCTCAGTCAGTTAAAGCATCTGACTTCGGCTCAGGTCATGATTCCAGGATCCTAGGATCCAGCCCTGCATCGGGTTCCCTGCTCAGTGGAGAGCCTGCTTCCCCCTCTTGTGCTATCTCAAATTAATTAATTAATTAATAAAATCTTTTTTAAAAAACCATTCAATGTGATGAAATGCTCAAAAGATTAGAGGGAGAAAAGACCCTCCCTACAGACCTAAGACAGGACTTTAAAGCTTAGAGTGGCTTCTTTTTGTCTTAGGTCTCCCATCAATTACTGTATGATCATAGGCAAGTCATTAAATTGCTGGCTTCTGACTCTTCATCCATCAAAACAGGATATTAATCTATGCCTTTACTTTCTTCCATAGGATATTAGGATGATGATGATAACTTGTATTAAGGATTCCTGTGTGTCAGGCATTGTTCTAAGCACTTGATCAAAATTATCTCATTTAGTTCCTACAACCACCTATGAGCAGGGAACCACCATTATGGATGAAGAAACTGAGACACCACAAGGTTAAACAACTTTAAGATTATACAGTCATGAGATGGTGATGCCAAGATTTAAACCAAGGCATTGTGGCTCTACTGCTTCAAAGGAGGCATTCCCAGGAGTGCTTTGCAAGGGCAGAGGATTATGCAAATCCAAGAAGTCACTGTCGTTATTATTCTCAGAGAGAGATATATTGATAGTAATGAGCTTTGGGGGATAGGCTGAGCCATTTCTAAGAACTGGGCCTCACAGACTTTCAGGCAAAGTCTAATTCATCCACTAACACCAGGACAGATTCCATGCTGTAAGGCACCAGAAGATCCCTACCAGCCCTAGACCTCTGTAGAACTAGGTGGAGAAATGGCTTTAGTATGCAGATATAGCTCTCTGGTGACCTTGGTTGTAATATATAATGGGGGGATGCTTACATCTTCAGATGCAAAAGTGACTTTGAGAACGAGGTTCTCCATGAAGACCAGTTGTATAACTATTCCTTTGCAATGCATGCACGTACCTAGGAGATATATCAGTTTGAGAATTTGAAATACGTCTTGAAACTGTGTTGCACCACTGACATCACAGGTAATAATCTGAAAGTGTTTTGAAAGCAACTGATCCTCCTATTTGATTGTGCCTTCAATTAGCATCTACATGATTTAATAACAAAGCTGTCATCCTTTCTTATTAACTGAATGCTGAAATACTGATCATGGCACATGTTTTGGATTTGTCATCATCCTTTATACTTTCCCAAGCTATTAAATTTTTTTTTCTCTAAGCATTACTCTTTCCAATAAAGTCTGAGCCATTTCTTTTCTTTTGAGCTGTTCATTTATCTTGATTTGATGCAATAGAAAAAAAAACCTTAAAAACTCCTACAGGAACACAGCTCCATCCATTTATTCATGAACAGGCATGGTAGGGATCAAATCAGGCAAGTCTTTGACTGGAGATATTAATAGAACAGCAGAAAGGAGCTAATCTTGTATTAGATTACAGTGGATAAGAAAACTGTCATATAATTGGTAGTAGCTTTCTTTAACTTGAATCATCCATGCATTAGAGGAAAGCCTTAAATACACATTAAAAAGGCCTCCATGTTTTAATGCTCGCTTTACAGGAGGTAGCAATTACTTACAGTGTTGCAAGTGGAGGAGCAGTTCCTCTCCATGCCAGGAACACTGAGAAAAATCTAAAATGCTGGTCCAAAGTGAAAGGGGACTTACTAAATTTAAGGGAAAAATGGCAGTTATACAGTGGAGAAACTGGACACCTTGATTGGGTGATGAAAATTAATATCAATGAGAGGCAGATGGACATCAGACATCATGTGCTTACAGATATGTTGCTCTGAGGACATGCCATCACCTAAGTGGTGTTCCGACTTGGAAAACACAACATGAATGGAATCAGGAGGAAACATTAGGCAAAGAAAAAACAAAGAACATTTATCTTAAAATGTATTTTAAAATAATTTTTAAGTTATTTTCAAAACTACAAATAGATATTTTTTCTTTTTCTTTTTTAGTTAGTTCTTTGATTTTATTTTTATTTATTTATTTATTTTATTATATTATGTTAGTCACCATACAGTACATCCCTGGTTTTTGATGTAAAGTTCCATGATTCATTAGTTGCGTATAACACCCAGTGCACCATGCAATACGTGCCCTCCTTACTACCCATCACCGGCCTATCCCATTCCCCCACCCCCCTCTCCTCTGAAGCCCTCAGTTTGTTTCTCAGAGTCCATAGTCTCTCATGCTTCATTCCCCCTTCTGATTACCCCCCCTTTCTTTATCCCTTTCTTCATTTTATGAAATTTTTGGGGGTTTTTTTGGAAATGTATTTTCAAAACTATCAGTGTTATAAAAGACAAAGAAAGGCTGAGGAAGTGTTCCAGATGAGAGAAACAAACATGACAACAGAATGGATTATGTGATTCCAGACTGAATTCTGTTCAGGAATGTGCTATGAAGCACATTCTAATTGGCAAAACTGGAATATGGATAATTCAGAGGAAAGTATTGTACAATTAAATCTAGTGAAGTTGGTAACTTTACTGTAGTTATGCAACAGAATATTATCCCTAGGAAGTGCACACTAAAGTATTTAGGGGTGAAGGGCATGATATATGCAATTTATTTTCAAATGATAAAGCAAATGGGCAAAATGTTAACACTCAATGAATGTGAATAATGGATATATGTGTATTTTTTTGTACTATTCTTATAACTTTTCTGTAAGTTTGAAATTGTTTACAATTAAAGTTGTTTTGAAAAGTCATTCCATTATGTTGAGGGGTCACTTATCTCAAACTTGACCTATAAATTTGATGCAATTCCTATCAAAATCCTTTTTTTTTTTAAGATTTTTTTTTTATTTATTTATTCGACAGAGATAGAGACAGCCAGCGAGAGAGGGAACACAAGCAGGGGGAGTGGGAGAGGAAGAAGCAGGCTCATAGTGTAGGAGCCTGATATGGGGCTCGATCCCATAACGCCGGGATCACGCCCTGAGCCAAAGGCAGACACTTAACTGCTGTGCCACCCAGGTGCCCCGCAATTCCTATCAAAATCCTAATAGGCTTTTTAACAGACATTGACAAGCTGATCCTAGAATTTATATGGAAATTCTAAGGACCTAGAAAAGCCAAAACAATTCTGGAAAAGAACAATGTTGGAGGACTTATACTACCTGATTTCAAAATTTACTATAAATTCACAGTGATTAAGACAATGTGGTACAAAAACACTAATTCAAAGGGATATATGCACCTCTATGTTTAAAGGGACATTATTTACAACAGCCAAGATACAGAAGCAGCCCATATGCCCATTAACTGATGAATGGATAAAGAAGATGCGCTATGTATGTGCAATGGAATATTATTCAGCCATAAAAAAGAAATCTTGCTATTTGAAACAACACAGATGGAGCTAGAGAGTATAAAGCTAAGCAAAGTAACACAGTTAGAGAGAGACAAATACCATATTATTTCACTCATATGTGGAATTTAAGAAACAAAACAAATAAGCAAAGGGAGAAAAAAGAGAGACAAACCAAGAAACAAACTCTTTGCTACAGAGAACAAACTGGTGGTTACCACAGGGGAAGGGGTGGTGGGGGGAATAGGTGAAATAGGTGATGGGGATTAAGGAGTGCACTTGTGATGAGCACTGAGGGATGTATGGAATTGCTTAATCACTATATTGAACACCTGAAACTAATATAACACTGTATGTTAATTACCTGAAATTAAAATAAAAAGTAAAAAAACAAAAAACAAAAAAACCAAACAAGAATGTGGTACGAGCACAAAGATAGACATGTAGATCAATGGAAGAGAACTGAGAGTCCAGAAATAAATCCTTATGTTTATGGTAAATTGATTTTTTCTTTTTTTTCGAGACAGCAAGTGCGAGTGGGAATGGTTAGAGGGAGAGGGAGAGAGACAGAATTTTAAGCAGGCTCCATGTCCAGTAGAGAGCCCAGCGTGGGGCTCAATCTCATGACCCTGAGATCATGACCTGAGCTGAAATTAAGAGTTGGACGCTTAACCAACTGAGCCGCTCAAGTACCCCAGTAAATTGAGTTTTGATAAAAGTATCAAGATAATGCAATGGGAGAGGGGAAAGTATTTTCAACAAATGATGCTGGGATAACTGAATAGTCACATGCAAAAATAATGAAATTAGATACTTATCTCATACTATACACAAAAATCAGCTCACGATGACACTCAAACCTAAATGTAAGAGTTAAACTATAAGATTTCTAGGAGAAAATATAGGAAAAAAACCGTGACTTTAGATTGGGCAGAAAGTTCTTAAAAATGATACCAAATGCATAATCCATCAAAATTAAAAACGTTTGTGCTTCAAAAGATACTATTATGAAAATAAAAGCCATAGACAAAAATATAAGCTGCAAGAGAAAATATTTGCATAATACAGATTTGATAAAGACCTATATGTAGAATATATAAAGAACTCTTAAAACTCAGTAGGAAGAAAACAATCCAATCTAAAAATGGGCAAAAGATCTGAATAGACATTTCACCAAAGAAGACATTTCACTTATTATATGGTAAGTAAGGATATGAAAAGATACTTAATATTATTAGGTATTAGGGAAAAGCAAATTAACACCATAATGAATATCAGTTCATGTCCACTACAATGACTATAACAAAAAAGACAATACAAGCATTGGTGAGCATATAGAGAAACTGGAATATTCATATATTGCTAGTGGGAGTGGGAGTGTAAAATGGTAGAGTCACTTTGGAAAATAGCTTGGTGGTTTTAGAGTTAAACACAAGCTTACTATATAACCCTGCAATTTCACTCTGAAGAATCTATCCGAGAGAAATGAAAATATGTCCATGCACATGAATGTTCACAACATCACTATTCTTAATAGTCTGAAACTGGCACAATCCAAACTTCTATCAACTGGTGAATGGATAAACAAAATGTGGCATATCTTTATGATGAAATATTATTCAGCAATTAAAAATGAAATATTGATAAATCCTTGTGATAATTTTATGTGTAAACTTAACTGTACAGTGATGCCCAGACAGCTGGTAAAACATTACTTCTGGATGTGTCAGTGAGGGTATTTCTGGAAGAGATTAGCATTTGAATCAGTAGGCTGAGTAAGGAAGATCACCCTCACCAATTTGGCATGAGCATCCTCCAATCCTTTGAGGGCCTGAATAGAACAAAAAGGCAGACGAAAAGCAAATTTGTTGTCTGATTGACCTGAAATATCCGTCTTTTCCTGTCTTTGGACATTGGCATTCCTGGTTCTTAGGCCTTTGGATTCGGACCTTAACTTACACCATTGGCTCCCCTGGTTCTCAGGCCTTCAGACTTGTACCAGAATTACACCACAGCTTTCCTGGGCTTCCAGCTTGCACATAATCATGTGAGCCAATCCCTCTTAATAATACCTTTCTGAATATTTTTATCTTATTGGTTCTGCTTCTTTGAAGAAGCCCAATAGAATGCTACAACATGAATGAACCTCAAAAACATGCACGGTGAAGAAACCAGATACAAAAGACTATATATGCAGTACAACTCCATTTGTAAGAATGTCTAGGAAATGTAAATTTATAGAGAAAGAAGGCAGATCAGTGGTGCCTAGGGCTTGAGGTGAAAGTGAGGTGCTGCAAATGGGCATGAGGAAACATTCTGGGGTGATAGAAATGTTCTATAAATGTACGAGGTGATGGCTATACAACTGCACACATTTATGAAAATCACTGAACTTCACGCCTGCAATGGGCGAATTTTACAGTATGTAATTTATACTTCAATAAAGCTGTTTAAAAAATCAGGGTAGCCAAGTTCAGAAGGTAAATGTAATATATAAGGTGCTGTCATTCCATTTTTGCATGATCATGGCAGAATCAGGATGTCAGCCAGTGTTTTAGAGTGAGATGACCACTGCCCTTTTATGGCACATACAGGAAAGGTGAAGAACTGGGCCAGGAAATATGTACCAGGCATTATGGTGGTTGCTTTCCTTACATGGTTCTATTTAATCACCATGACAGCCAATAAAGTTGATAATTATTCCCATTTTGCAGGTTTCGGCTCAGAAGATGGCAGAGACATGCTAGAATGGTTTAATGAGGCTGAATCTCGTATCATAAGACTTATTGAAAGTAATAGCTACCACATGGCAATATTGGCTACATAAGTAGCAAAGTAAAGCACTGAGCCATAAATAGTCATAAAGTCAGAAACTACATTAACAGAAAGAAACTCCAATTTCCTGCTTAGGCAGAAAGGAAACAGCAACCACATTACTATATAACCATTTGTATTTCCAACAGATTAAAAGAAACCCTACAGCAAAGTAATCAATTAAAATTGGATTTCCTTGATATTTCACTATGATATCAGTCAAGTTTTTCAAAGCAAACTGTCACATAATTACATGTGATTTGATCTTCATAAATCAATCTTGGGATAGTAAATTAACAGTATTCAATTTAGGGGTGTATGTCATTTTTAATGACTAAGGCTTTCATGTTTAAGACTGAATAATGAATGAATAAATAATGAATAAACAACGAACAGATTCCATTAGTGCATAAGTCTCTTGATTTTAGGAGAGGGATATTAGGAAGTTATTTTCAGAAGAATACTGACTCAGCAAATTAGTTTAAATTATACTACTTTTCTACACAGTGAAGTGTTAGGGAAGCACCAAAGAAAGAGTTTTTGGCAAATCTTAATAAAGTTCATTGTCTGTAAAATTTGTCACTATTATGAAACATCTCTTTTGAAAGGTCTAAAACTTGCCCACTAACCCCCTGTGAGTGCCAAGTGTTCTCTGAGGGGACCCTGGCTGACATGGCTGATGTAAGACAGGCAGAATATGTAGCATGTACGTCCTCCAAAAATGGAGCTTAATATTAAAATGTGTCTAAAAGTGTTTTCAAAATGACAACTCTAACTAATATATAAATACATATGGTGATTGTTCTTGAGATACTTACCATCACTGTTGGCTGTAAAGAACATCTATTTCTACAATTAGAGTTACATTATAAAATTGAAGATGAGTGTCATGGGAAAATTTCCCATAGAATAGCCTTATTATCAAATCGGCCCCTGTTTCTGATTATATATCCTGGACCACTTCAGCTTCTACTAGAACTTGTCAAGAGACAGTTAAAAAACAGGGCAGGAGATTATGATGTCTGTTGTTCCACCTACAACCTCACTTCAGATTTGAGGGCCCGCCAAGGAGTGAAGTAAGAGGAGGGTGAGGCTTGGGGCACCTGGGTGACTCAGTCATTAAGCGTCTGCCTTCGGCTAAGGGTGTGATCCCAGAGTTCTGGGATCGAGCCCCACATCGGGCTCCTCTGCTGGGAGGCTGCTTCTTCCTCTCCCACTCCCCCTGCTTGTGTTCCCTCTCTCGTTGGCTGTCTCTCTCTCTGTCAAATAAATAAACAGAATCTTAAAAAAAAAGAGGAGCGTGAGGCTTAATACTATTCTCATTCTTGAGGGCAGGCATGACACACGTGTAAGGTGCTCCTGGATACCCAAATGTTATAGTATAATGCTGACTTGGAGGGTCAATGTTACTTAAAGATTAAAGTAAAAACACTATAATATTTTTTTGTTTGTTAACTAGTTGGCTGATTTATTTTTTTAATTTTATTTTTTTAATTTAAATTCAATTAATTAACATAGAATGTATTATTAGTTTCAGAGGTAGAGGTCAGTGATTCATCAGTTTTATATAATACCCAGTGAAAACACTCTAAAATTAAATGTAGCTTAGAGGGGCACCTGGATGGCTCCGTTGGTTAAGCGTCTGCCTTTGGCTCAGGTCATGATCCCAGGGTCCTGGGATGGAGCCCTGCGTTGGGCTCTCTGCTCAGCGGACAGTCTGCTTCTCTCTCTCCCTCTGCCACTTGAGCTCTCTCATTTGCTTACTCTCTCTCTCTCTCAAATGAATAAATAAAATATTTAAAAAAATAAAAAAGTATAAATGTAGCTTAGAAAACTCAGAAGGTTCACGAAATATTACAATTTTTAATGAGTGGCTTTGGAATATGTCTCCACCCAAAAGGATGTAAATATCTCAGTATGTAAAGGTAGGTGTTTATGTGTACATCCATGCACGGTCCTGTGGTCCCACTGATGGTCCCACTAGTGTCCATTTGAGTTTTAGTAAGCTAATAAACAGAGAGACAACTGAAATCACACATTTAAGTTTTAGACAATGAAAGTGGCAAGATATGGATTCATTGGATGTAATCCCTTGCTTCCACTGTACCTCCCTTCCTCAGCCATTTTACAAATGAGAATACTGAGGCCTAGAAATGCAGTGAAGTTTTTGGGGTCATTCATCACAGCAAAAGCTGGAAGACAGGTCTCCTGCGCCAT
Source organism: Ursus arctos (assembly GCF_023065955.2). Classification (NCBI taxonomy): domain Eukaryota; kingdom Metazoa; phylum Chordata; class Mammalia; order Carnivora; family Ursidae; genus Ursus; species Ursus arctos. The sequence continues at coordinate 28,573,710 of NW_026622875.1, forward strand.
GGTGGGTGGGCAGGGGTACTCACAGAGCACCTCCTCATTTGTACCCATACTATGTGCATATCAAGACACCAAAAGGCAATGAGAAAGAGTGGATAATGTAAAGCTTAAAATAAGTTTTCACCATATTTTTTTTCTATGTGTAATTGTGCTAGGTTTTGAATATTAAGAATACGGAACCAAATGCAATGAAAATGATGATTAGTCAGTGCAGGCTTGGTAGAGACTATGGAACTGAATGAAAATGACTGTGCTAAATGCTTTCTAGTACTTGTCTTTCCCCCTAATCCCATCAGAATCATTATTTTATCTCCTAAATATGCATTAAGAATCCCCCCCAAAGTAATTATTAACAAGTGAGCCAGCCAGTGCTTGTAAACTATTTTACAAACACAAAAGGCTCTGCAAATGTTTATTCTCATTAATGAAACTAATCAACAATGGCATAATATAGTATTCCCAGATAATGGTTTTTAGCAATGCTCACTGTGCATGATGGGAAATGACACAGCTGATGCTTGAACTCTGGTTAAATAAGCCAGGTGAGCTGAGAAAAAATGTATTTTCCACTTTTCTGTGTTAGACAATCAAAATGACCATGTATGAGTCTTGTACTATTTGGAGTTATCCTTTTAAGCCTGTGTCTTGTGGACTGCATACTGCTATTGCATAAAAAATTTCCACGCTTTTTAGGTCCTAAATGTAAATCCTGAAAATAGAATGGCTTTTCTTGAGGCACCTTGCTTGGCATTAGAACTGAATGTAGGCTTGCTCACTGTGTACTTGGCCATTAAAGGGACGGGGAACAGGAGATCTTCCTAATGTTGCTCTTCAAAGTTTCCTACATGCTCTGGGAAAACCAACCCCTAAAACACAGACACCTCTTACATTACAAAACAGACAATAGATCCTTTGCTTGTATGTGTTCATTGGGTCTGTATTAACTATATTTTCTTATTTTCTGTATTCTTATGCTGTGGCATTTGGAGAATTGCAGACCTGAGAAAGGACTACCCCTCCCAGGATTAACTAATTCTAGATATAGTAAACTTGCCTGTGAGTCTGCCTTTGAAATGTAGACCAACCAATACTGAATCTGTACCCCCATTCACCTCCCTTTATCAGGCCCCTACAGTGCCAGATACTATCCCTCTGCTCCAATTACCCCAGGGCCAGGTACTAGGCGACTAGGAACCACTCCTACAGGCCAGAGCCCACTAAAATGATATAAACTAGCCAATCCTAAACTTGACTATCCTGCTTACCCTGCCTCATCCATTCTTTCCCATGAAAACCACAATAAAGACTCTCACCCATGTTTCCCCTTGCTCTGTCTCCTGACCCTGCTGTTTCCCTGTGTGGCCCTCTGTGTCACGCTGTGTCTCTTGTTTCTAGGGATCTGTGAGTATAAACTTCTTCCCTCATAACAGTCAAAATTTCTGTATCTTGGGTACATTTTAAAACAAAGTCCCTTACCCAATTCTATCCATGTTAGCAAATGGGTGTGTGTGTGGGGGGTAAATTTGCTCTTCCGGACACATCTCCAAATTCCTTCTCTGCCTGGGATTCTGTTGCTCCAGGACTGGCTATAGGTTGCCAGGCAACAGCATCAGGTATGCTGCATACAGCTCCTGGACATTAGTCACTCTCTTTCAGGTCTGATTTACTTAGCTGTTTATGTTCTTAAAATGTCATCAGGACCAACATTTTACCCCATCTCCACCCCTGCCAAAACCTCTCTCACATTCTTTATCTTTTGAACACTTTTGAGGTTTTCGATAGCTTGATACAGTGAGTTATGGAGCAAGGAAAGACATGGGCCTGTGAAGTAGAAGTTAGAACTATGACATTGACATATTTTACTCAGGCCTCACTGGCTCATTGCAATTTCCCAGAAACTTGGGGTGAAAAATCAACTATTCCTATTTTCTTCTCACTCTGACATTCCACCTTTCTTATTTCTGGTTTTCAGATTTGTCACGTCTATGTGATAGGAAGACCATTAATAAAATGTGCTAATGGGGATATGATAATTACATTTATATTGGGGAGAATGGGGAATAGATGTATGATTGTTAACATTGGGATGGTCCAGGAGAAGAGTGAGTGAGTGAGTGTGTGTGTGTGTGTGTGTGTGTGTGTGTGTGTTAGGCTGAAGATGTACGTTGAGCTAGGGGGATGGGAATCATTTTCACTTTTTGCTATTTATGATATCATCCTAGGCAAAGAAGAACTGGGGCTGAGACATAAATGAGAAAAAGAAAAGAAATGCTTTACAATCCACTGAGATCTCTGATGGTTTTAGTCTAATGTCATCCAAAACCTTAAACATAAGTTGACTGACCTATTCTGATTCACAAGTGGTGTGGTCCAATGGGGAAGGCTTGAGCTTAGAGGACCTTTTCAGGAGGGGGGCATGGTTTCCATGAGCTCATCCACTCCAAGCCATTCCCTAAACAAATGTACTGCAGAAGGAAACAGCCGCTCCTGCTATGCAAATGTAGCTTCAGACAAGTGCCCTTAGCACTCCTTCCAAAAAGATTGCCAACCCCATCTCTATCTATGCAGAAATTCTAGAGAATTGGGCTTGACCTCTAACTCAACTTCTGTCTACAGGATGTCAAAACATCCATATATAAGAAGAAAGACTAAACTCACCAACTGGTTGGTTAATCTATTTGCTGCTTAAGAGTTATCCCATTTTTATTTCCCTCACTGAAACAAAGACAATTGTTTCTCTTGTTTGAAGAGTAGATTTATGGATACCAGGTCACCCAGGAGGCACTGAACAACACCAGGCTGCAGAACATCATCTAATATCTGAAGCTTTCACCTTCACTAAACTGAAAGTTTTATAATTTCCCCCTATTGTTCCTAGATTACACTGGCCATGAATCAAGCACTAACAGCCTTGCAAGAAAGTACCCTCTCCACATTTCACTTTTCCCCCGTAGAAATTTGTGAAAGATGGCCACCTCTGTCCCTCAGGTCAAAACAGGGAGTGGAATACATAGCTTTTCTGGAAACCTATTCTTTTTTTCTTTTTTTTTTTTTTAAGATTTATTTACTTATTTGAGTGAGAGAGAGAGAAAGCGAGCAGGAGGAGGAGCAGAGGGAGAGAATCTCAAGCAGACTCCCCGCTGAGTGTAGAACCTGAAGTGGGGCTCGATCCCATGACCCAGATATCATGACCTGAGCCAAAACCAAGAGTTGGATGCCCAATTGACTGAGCTACCCAAGGGCCCCTGGAAACCTATACTAAACAAATAATCGAAAAGAATAAAGAAGCCATGACTGAAAGGATGTTCTTTGCAGTTATTTATAATAAAAAACTATAAGCAATTTAAATGTTAAACAATAGAAAAGTAATTAAATCAAATGTCAGCAATACATAATGGCTATGAACACAGATAAGCATATGCTTATCTTTACTGCTCACTTACTATGGAACCCTGGGCAGGTATCTAACCTCTCTGAGCCTCGATTTCCTCATCTATAACATGAGCATAATAGAGTTGTTAGGAGTATGAAATGAGTATACTTATAAATATCATGAGGATGATTTAATATTTGTTATAATATTTATGTACCTGGTACATGGGAAGCACTATGTACGTATTTGATAAAGTCATCTAGATGGAGAATTTTGTAGTTTTTACAAAGATTATTATCAAGACTATACAGCAATGAGAAAAATGGTTATAATAGAAAAGGTCCCACAAAAATCATAAGTGCTCTGTGTAAAATATGAATATGAAAATTCATCAAGAAATTACATAAAATGGAAATAATTGTTTTGGGATTGAGGGGAATCTTCTGTTTTCCAGACATTTTGAATAGTTTTTTAAGTTTTAAGGAAGTCTTGACAAGGTTTAGTGAGGAGTGGTGGGAGTGATAGAGGGGAACATTCTTCCTGGACCTCTGGTTGGAGTAAATTACCTGGTTCTTCTGGCAGAGCTGGAGAGTTACCTGCTGAAACCTATTCATAAGAATATTCTCCAAGAGGGAGATAAATGGGGAAAGAGGTTTCAGTACCCAGGGGCAGAGAAGAGGGACTAAAGCCAGGGGGCTGGCACTTCCTTTCTACCTATTCTGATTCACTAGCAGTGTGGTCCAGCGGGGGAAGGTTTGAGCTTAGAGCATCTTTGCAGGTTGATAGACAAAGACATCAAAGAGATCAAAACATTTGAGACTTATAAGGTGGGGATAAAATACTTTCATTAGTCACGGATGTGTCACAGTTGTGAAATAACTCTGACAACAGAAAAGATATCAACACCAACATCAAACATCCTTCCCTTACCTCCTGTGATCCGTTATCTTAACAGCCTTTACCAGGAAGGCAGCTTCCCCAGGATAAAGCAATGTGGATACACCAGTCCTGCCCTGTGTGTCTACCCGTACAACTCTTTTTCTTTCCTCCCTTCTCATAAGCAAGGACTCTTAAGACTAGAAAGAAACCTTAGAGATTACCTCAGCCAGTGCCTATTGGGGCTGGCCCATAGCCTACTATACCGAGCTTAAAAATATACAGGTTCCTGGTCCTTAAGAAGTAGCAGCTTGGGGTAGGGCCAGAGCCCCAGATTATTTTTAATGTCTCTCCACTCCCCAGGTGAATCCCAGTCATGTGTGTGAATCATAAATCATCTAGACCATTTTAGTTATAGGAAATGACTGACTCAAAGCTTTCCTCTTTCTTCTGCCTCTTGATCACTGTCTATTTTCTTCTCCACCTTTACCCTGCTTCTGACTTTTCTACCTCTCTCAAAATCCGTCTTTTTCCGAGCTGGGATTGGCATTTTAACTACAAAAATGAAAATCCCAGTTGGGGGAAGGGAGGCTGACAATGTACTGCCACTGATAAACATACTGGCATTTTCCCAGCATGGCCCAATATCCTGACATCTGTCTCATGCAGAGAGAAGTACGCCTAAGCCATGCACACATCTGTCCCAGCAACTATAAAGGGACACAAATGAAACACTCTAAATTAAATTCAAGTGAGCTATAAGCCTAATGAGCATTATTAGTGTATCTGCATGCATTTAAGAAAAAGCTACTGCTAGCCTGATATTGTTCTGACCCCCTTTAGAGACCAAGAGGATCTGACAGTTTTAGCTCAGACTGGGTCTTGTTCTATTGTAGATAGTAGATTCTCTATTTTTCTTCCCAACAAATGTTTGCTTAGAAATGTGACTTCTTTGTGCATCAGATTTTTCATGCACTTTGTATATAAATATAAATCCCCATGAGGGTTCTAAGCACCTTGCTTCCTGTGTGTAATTTCTGTTTTAACAATGGGATGGATATCTCACATTTAATGAACTAAAAACCCAACGGCTTTGGGGGCAGATACTCTGAGATTTAAATCCCAATTTCACTGTTTTGATGGCTTTAGTTTCTTTTATTTCTTTGGCTTAGTTTTGTTTTGTTTTTTGGGTTTTTTTGCCTGCCTTTAATATTTAGTAAAATTCTTTTGAAAATTTAAACACGACTAAGAGAAAGCCAAGAACAAAAAGGGACTTTTGTTAATGTTTGAACCAGAGTGTTATAGGTGAATAAACACTTGGACATTAGACATGCTAAGACTAACAGGAATGAAAATAAGACAAGGGAGAATTTTGAAGAGATGGTTTGGAGAAGAACTCTTCTCAGTCTTAGAACACTCTGTCCTGTTCTTTCACTGTAATAAGAGAAGTTGTTCCCCTATAGACAGCCCCATTACCCTTTGTTGGCTGTTTGTATTCAGGGGCCTTGGTAAACTGTGCACCCCACACCATGTAGTTTCCACTTCTTTAGTGAGCCCAGCTGCACTGCTGGTGTGCTTATCCAACAGCAACCCTTCTAGCCTATAGTTATTTGTCCCTCTGTAGGGGATGAGGCAAAGTAGTACAACTAAGTTATCCAGCAACTAATGGTGGTCCTAGCACTGAACTCATTACCTCTCTCCTGATTCTTTCAATGTTCCTTGGGGATAGGAAGAATGCTCCTGGGCAAGTCACTGCATACTTGTGCTCTTCATGGGAAAAGTGGGGGTGAGGGTGGAGTTTCTAGGTAATAGTAATAAAAACAACTGACCCTGATATTGGTCTTAATAGTTCATATAATGCTTTCAGGAGATTTCATTTCATGCTTAAAATGTTCCAGGCAGGTGTACATGTTATCACCACCTTCACTACAGATAAGGAAACTGTGGGCCAAGAGGTTAATAATGGGCCCAAGATCACATGGCTAGACAATGGCAAGTAGGTATGGAACCAGACTCTTGGGGACCACTTCTTCATCCCTCCCCTTTAGGGTAGTTGCTCTTAAAAGGCTGCTTCCATATCTCAAATGCTAGGATTCTCAGGGTAAGGAGCAAACGGTCTAGTTTTTGCATCAAAATTTTTGAATAACTTACATCCAATCCCTAAACTTGTCCTTTCTATGAAATAAACATGAGAAGAGTATTTATGATCTATATGCCAATATGTGACCTTAGTATCCCAAGTTTTATCTAAATTCTTAATTTTCCCATAATTTTTTGTTACAAAAGCATATAGTGGAGAGTAGCTGAAAACACAGCCTTTACTTAACTTGATAAACCCAAATGCTTTTGCCCACAGTAATACTACTAGTGTTGGTCAATTGATTTTAGATGAGGAGTGTACACTATTCAGTTGGTGGTTCTGCTTTCATTAGACCATACATTCATTTCTTTAAAAAGAATTCCTCAGGAAACAATAAGGACATACAGATGCTTGAAATCTCATAAATCTGAAATTATCCCAATTGTGAATCTGCCAACAATGTTAAAGGGAATGGACTGGCCTATCATTTCCTGAACTTCAACATTTTGGTAGCAGCCACTTAATAAAATCTGATGTGCATCTAATTTTAATTAGTTTCTAGCAATAGTGATAGAAGTTTAAAAAAAATCAGCAAACCAATAAAATAAATCTCAATACTGCTACATGGGAATTAAATAGATTCTACCCTTCTGCAGATAGAATTATCCCAGGAGGCAAATGTCCCATCTCTAGAAATAATCCCTATACCAGTATTTAAATGAAATTGTCTGGAAATAATCATATTTGAAGGAAGTAGAGAAAACATCCTGAGATGAATCATCATGTATTGATGGCTCTGTGACAATGGTGTGCGCTTTTGTGGTTTTATAGTATCCCTTGGACTCTCGAACTCTAAATTGGACTTTTTAAAAAAGTAAGACAAATAACACAAAAATGGTGGTTCCACTTATGACCACATTCTTCTGAGAAATTAAAAGAATTTTAGAGCCATGTTACTATCAGCTCAAAATAGTTCTAGTATTGGAAGATTTTTACTGGACAGTAAAACTTTCTTCCATACATTTAATACTATCACTTTCCTTCTGCCTAAAGATGCCCTATATTTTTATAGAGAGGAGAAATAGAAATGCTCACTATCCAAAAAAGCACTTTTGGTAAATTAAATTCATTCAAGTCTCATTAAATAAGGCACAGAGGACTAAACACTTCAGAGAGTAGAAAAGTAACATTCAGACATAAGAAATCCAAGATCTTCAGCATACTAGTCTGGTCTATCTTTGTCAAAAGGATGGCAGTGTTCCAATCTGCAGTATCTCCCCTCAGTGCAGTGAAGCTGATTTCCATGTTACCAGCTGCTGTGGGAAGTAACTCTAAAATTAAAGTTGACAATTTCTTAGTTCTTCAATTGTACTCTAATTGAGATGATGGTTCCTGCTTCCAACCTAAACTAGACCAGACTCTGTGATATAAGAGGAGTCTTTACTTATGTAAAAAAACCCTCCTATATACTAGATGTGGGCATATTTTACTCTCATTTCTTTTAAGTGGAGGAAATGGAAATGAACTTCAGCTGCACAAAGGATGCTCATGCTTGATGAGTTAGCCAGTGAAACCACTCAATGTCCTTCTCAAGAAGGAACTAAAAATAAGGGGTCTGAATTTATTAGGTGCTTGAAAGTTGGCTCTGACCAGCTTCCTGGACAGGACGTTGGCAAGATGAATCCTTAAAATCCATTCCATTTCAGGAATGTGTATTGTGCTAATCTTTGGCCCGAAGTGCATCTAATCCAAGGCTGGACAGTGTCCAGACTCATTCATTTAAGAGCCGAAATTTGTTAAGGGCTTACTATGTGCCAGGCCCTGTGTTAGGCTTGAGGGAAGGTACAAAGAAGGTTTCTGCCCTTGAGGAGTATTATAAACGCTTTCATGGAGGGAAGTACTAATTGCAACAGGAATCCAAAAGAAGGCATGACTGGCTCCATCGATGGAATCAGTGTTGAAAGCTGGGGGCCAGATCCTTTGATAAATGGCAGATGGTCTAAGTATAAACACTATCCATGAGAGTTAACATTTCTGAAAGGTGCCTATTGGTAAACTGATTCTTCTTAGTGTCTCAGAAAAAGCAACTTGTCTTTAAAGGTTGAATTATACAAGGTTCTATCACTTTTGTTCTTAAGAAATACTACCACATTTGTATCCCTTTTCTCAAAGTTCCATTCACATAAGATTTCATCTGTTATTCCTGGCTGCACAAAGTAAAGCATGCTAGAATTCCAGTTTTATAGAAAAGGAAATGGAGAGGTAAAGAAGGTCTCATTTGGCCAGGTTATTTGGCTCAGGTTAAGTAAGCGACATACGAACTAGAATTGGAAGCCAAGAGTCACCTATCTCAAATCCAGAGCTCTTCACAAAGCTTTGTCTGATAAAATTGATAATAAATTCAGAATTCTATAATAGGGGAACTGTGACTAGGGCATCAGTCTGAGCAAAGGAAGAAGGACCTCGATGCTTGAGAAAAACTTGATAATGTAACTATCTTCAGGGTTCCCATAATGGGCAGGCTAAAAGTCACACAAAGTTACAGCAAACTGCAGAGCACTTTCGGGTGGGTTGCTCCTGCCTGATATATTTTATAAGCAGCTGAGTTCCAAGTTCCAGCCATGTTGTTTCTCTCTCTTATGATGACAATTAGTGCCAAAGCAAAGGACAAATAAGAGGGAGCCATGGGTGGATCAAGGGAAGCCTGAGACCAATCCAAACCCTCACTGGGCCTAATGAAGACTGGGCAAGGAACCTACCACTTGGTAACATTGGAACAGCAGAACTGGAGGGGAGCTTAGCAGTGTAACCCTTATTAGAAGAAATCTAACTAGAGCCCTAATACTGATAAAACAGCTTCCTTCCCATCTGAGAACTTTTTGAGAGCACAGTTTGAAAATCTGTACTTCCTCGAACTCCCCCCCCACCCCCACCACCTTGTCTACAGTTACACATTATGGCATTTTATATCCATGTGTAAAAGAATTCTCTTCTTCTCTTTGCCAATCTGGTAAACTTCTACTCACCCTTTAAGATTCCCAGGAAGTGTTTTCTAAGAAAATCATCTGAGGCACTTGTTAAACATACAAATTCATGGGCTTTATCCCAAATGTACTAAGTCCAGATTTATGTTGTTATTGAGCTCCTGGGGGGATTCAGATGCACGGCCAGGGTTGGGAACCATTGCAGATCCTGCTTGACAAAATGGTTTTAACAAGAGATGATTTACACTGGGATTAACTCCAGACTTTTTGGGAAAAGGAGGAGGTGGTGGAGAATAATCTGAGTCTATATCTTGCCAAGCAAGACTGATAAAGGCCAAGATGGAAAGCAAAGAAGCTGGAATAGCTCCAGGTCCCTTCAGGAACGTACTCTGTGAGTTTGATGGCTTCATTAAGGACACTGAAGTGAGACAATAAGCTCAGGAACATAGGACATCCAGAGGGCTTATAATCAACAAATCTGCAATTTTTTTAAAAAAATTATTATGTTATGTTAGTCACCATATAGTACATTATTAGTTTTTGATGTAGTGTTCCATGATTCATTGTTTGCGTATAACACCCAGTGCACCATGCAGTACGTGCCCTCCTTACTACCCATCACCGGGCTAGCCCATCCCCCCACCCCCCTCCCTCTGAAACCCTCAGTTTGTTTCCCAGGGTCCATAGTCTCTCGTGTTTCATTCCCCCTTCTGTTTACGCCCCCTTCATTCTTCCCTTCCTTCTCCTACTGATCTCCCTGCTATTCCTTATGTTCCACAAATGAGTGAAACCACATTGAGATACCACCTTACGCCAGTTAGAACAAATCTGCAATTTTCTCTTGGGCAAGGATTGGGGAAATTCCTCTGCTCCATGACGGTTGCAGGTGTCCCATAAAAAAAATTCAGCAGGGCTAATTTAAACTTTTTTTCTTCTGATATTTCCATTTACAAGGCTTTTAAAAGGTACCAGAAGGAAAACAACCCACTGCTTGTTTTGACTGATGGTTCTAATTGCTTTTAACATTTTCAGTACTGACTTCTGTATGTAACTCATGGCTCAAGAAAAAAAAACCCTTATGGCCCTCCACTTTCATCTTTGTAAAACATCTCTATACAAAAGCAAAATATTGGTAAGTTGTTATTATATGAACAGCTGGTATTAGTATAGTGTAGGTCCCATTTAAAACATCTAAGCATTTTAGCTAGTGTCACTTAGCATCTCAAATCATGACAGTATGACTTATTTGCACAAAATCTCTGGGCCCTTCTTCATTTCCCATTGTAACTGAGGTACAGTATTGAGCTGGTCTATTACCTTTCTTCCCTCATCTAAGTTTGGGATCCACTGAAAACAGTGAAGTGAGGTAATTCACAGAGAAAAAAAAGTTATTTTCATTTTTCTTTTGCTTTTCCATTAATTACTTTATCTGATGTAGGCCAGGTTCCCATTTTCTATTTGTTGTACAACGTCAGAGTTCTGTTTCTGAATTAGTTTATTATTATTTTTTTGTTAAAAGACAACAAAGTGGCTAATGGTTCTCTTACCTCTTTCAGGTCTTTACCAAACTGTTATCTTAGTGAGGCCTTCCCTGCCCACCTTGTTTAAAATTCTATCTCCTCCATGCCCTACCACATTTCCTATCTCCCTGGACTGCTACTGTCCCCTTTTTAGCACTTATCACAATACAATGCATGTTTATTGTTTGTTTATTTTGATTATTTAATGTTTTCCACATCAGCAGATAAGCCCCAGGGCAGGGATTTTTGTTTGTCTTATTCACTGATGCATCCCCCATGTCTAGCACAGAACCTGGTAAATGGTAGGTATTGGTTGAATGGGTATATGAATGAAACTGTCTTGGTTTTTAAGGAGGAGGCTGAGCTAGCATAGCACACAGGCGTTTAGATGCTCCACGTATCAGCTTTTACAGCTTAGGCAGTATAGTATAGAGTAAGGATTCCCTGAACTTTGGTTCACAGGGCACTTAGTTAGGCTCAAAAAACTTAAGAAGTATTTATGTCTTAACAACTCAGTAGCCATTTGAAAAGAAATACACATTGATTGAAAGAAAAATATTTTAATTTTATTCTTCAGTACCAGAATTATCTACTAATGGCATGTGTGCATGTATTAGGGACTGTGCAACTTTTCAAACCTTGGAATCAGATTGCATACCAATATCCTCAGTTCTTGTTCTATGTTGATTTTTCACATGGAACTTGCTTTTTACCACAAGTGCTGAAAAACCAGCTTCACAAAGGTATCATCAAAGGAATGCAATGCATTCTAATGTGGGAACAATTTGAGCTAGCAGCTCAGAGGGTATCTGACATATGCAAAGTACAGCTGTAGTTTCATCCACAATTTAAAATACCTTGCAGTACCCCGGCTAGTTCACTGCTGCATTCTGAAGAGTTTTGGTGCAGGTTCAGAACCATGGGTAGAGCAGCCAGATGCATAGTCTTCGGAGTTGTGTGAACTTGGGCAAGGTTTCCATAAGGAAGTATCCATATCTCATAGTTTTTGTTTTGCTTTTTATTATGGTGAAATTTTAAACTTACATAAAAATACATAGAATAAAATAATGAACTCCTATCCCATCACTAAGCCCTAGAACTTCGGTTATGGCCAACCTTGTTCTACCATACCCTGTATACTCTGTTCTCTATAATCAGGATGTAAATCCCAGATTTCATCTGTAAATGTTTCAGCAACCCTTTGGTTTTTGTGGGAATTAAATGAGTTAATATACGTAAAGCATTTAGCAGAGTGCTGAACATCCTGAAGTGTTAGGTATTATTTCTGTCACCTCAGCACCAGCAGCTCTACTATATATAAGCACTCAGTGCCTCCACCCCAGGGATGTGTGATCATACAGTTAGAGACTGGTGTGTTTCATGTGATTTCTCCTAATATAAAGGAATAGCCATGACCACAGGGATTAAGGCTGCTGCAAATGCTCTCACTACAAGCAGATTTTAGCAAACACTCTACACAAAGAACTTCTATGTACCCACCTTGGAGAACACAAGGCATTTGAATGACATCAGATGCTTTTTATAAACAACTAAGCCGCATCAAATTTACCCAGTCTTGGTTCTGGATACAAATGTTCTCTGGGTAGGGGAGAAGCTTAAGTTTTTCTTTTCTTTTTTAATTTTTTACCTCTTCGCACTTCAGATGCATCAGGGTTTTGCTAAATTAAGTGTATCAGAATGCTGCTAATCTACTCTAGCACAGTTTTAGAAGAACTAGGAACAATCAGTTTAGGGAGAGAGGCCCAACCTTCATGAACTGCCCTGCATTTACACATTTGATTGTGAGGGGCACAACTGCTAATATATCTAGCTGTTCAGGTATGAGTATACAAATGACCATGAGGGCAAGAAACAATTGCTATTTTCTAATCAATGATTTCACATAATTCTTCCTTCTCTCCTGGGGTTGGATTAAAATGTTATTTAAGTTGTTACTATCTCAGGCCCTCTGGATCCATCATTCTGATCCCAGCCTAAGCCTACCCTGTGAATAAGGGATGATGCCTAGAACATTAAGCACTTTTCTGACTTTAATGCCACAGCAGCAAAATTCTTCATTTTGCTCTCCTGAAATTGCTTGATGTGGAACCTAAGTGATTATCTGTGTTCAACAGATTATTGATTTGTACTTTTTGATTTACAGTCTGTTTGGTTTACTGATCCGAGAGAAGCCCTAACTAAAATTCTTTGGGTTTCAAGGGCAAAATTTACAACTATAGCCAGCATCTATTTCTTTTAGCCAATGAGGATATCTTAGACTGGGAAGTTGTTTTGAATTTTTCTTAGCGTATCTTCTGTCACAGCATTCATTTTATTATAATCTGCTATCAACATTACATCAAAATTTCAATGTAGCTTCTCCCAAAGATGATCAGCCATTCTATAAAAGGAGCAAATAAAAATAATTTGGCAAACAGAGTGAACTGGCGAGAAGTAACTCTATTAACTTCCATGCAACTCAGGAAAGTGGGGATTCAGTAAAATCACATTTGTCAGTGGCTTGTTCAGGGATTAAATACATGTGACATATTGTATTATATACCTGAATACTCCATGGTGCTTTAACTGTTTTTTACGGGTTTAATGCATTCATTGACTGAGGTCACTTAAACCCATAAATATACTCAGCCTTGATCTATTTCTAAAAAGACTTTATTTATAAATAAGGTTTTGGGGGAATTTTAATCCATATTCCTTATCAGTGATCTGCTCCTTATCTCCTAACCTCACTACATAAAACTGTCTGGAGCAGGTGAATTATTATTATTTTTTAAAAGATTTATTTATTTGAGAGAGAGAGAGCGCGTGCGCACTACACACACACACACACACACACACACACACACACACAAGTGGGAGGAGGGGCAGGCAGAGGGAGGGAATCTTCCAGCAGATTGCCTGCTGAGCTTGGAGATCAACAAAGGGCTTGATCCCATTACCCATGAGATCACGACTTGGGCCAAAACCGAGTCAGACGCTCAACCGACTGAGCCACTCAGGCACCCCAGGTGCAGATGAATTATTAAAAGTACCAAGAACCTTCTTGCCAGTGACACTCAGTTCCAGTGGCAGTGAAGCAGGACTTTTGTGGGATCTGAGTCTCTTACTTGTCCAGCCTCCCTGCTTACTTTTAAAGCAAAGAAGCGCATAGGATTCAATGCTAGAACTGAAAAAAACAGAGAATACTCAAATACTCAAATGTGGGTACTAACTAGATGAAAATCTAAGGAAAACACAGGGTCAGAGAAGCAGGTTACAGAGTCTACATGAATCAAATGCAATCCTTCTCATATTTGATCTGTTTCCCGCTTTCCTGAGAGGAGAAGTTTTTTTGGTTACTAAGGCAGTGGGGATCTAGCTACCTACCTGTGTGTTCACTGGATATACAGGTTATGTTCAAGACTATTTAGTGGGTCAGAGGTTTCACTACTGCTTTGTTCCTCTTGCAGCTGTCCTATTGTGGCCCTAGGCTGATACAGATAGGAACATGTGCATCACGTCTAGGAGTCCCTTTCAGGATCATTAAAAAGCCAAGTGTAGTAAATTCAAGATGACCACAAATTTTCTGCTATTCCTCCCATTGAGAGGTGGAGTCTAGTTTCCTTCCCACTTAAATCTGAGTCTGTCTTAGTGACTTGCTTAACCAACAGAATGCAATTTAAGTGATTCCTGGGCCTTGCGAGGCTGGGTCATAAGAAGTTTTACAGCTTTTGCCTTATCTTGGGACGGTCTCACTGGGAAACTTGAGCTTGTATGTAAGAACACCCACTGCCCTGAAACTGCAGTGCGGGAGACAGAGCTTGCACTGTGGGTACTCCAGTTGACAGGCAGTGCCAGCTGAGTTCAGCCTTTCAGCTGTTCCTGCCAAGATATGTAAGTAAAACTGTCCTACAGCCTCCAGACCAACTCACCTGCTAGCTGAATACACCAGGCATTTACAGTCAATGAGCCACATGTAGCAGAAGAGTCACCCAGTTGAACCCTGCCCTCTACTTCCTGACCTATTAAACCATGAGATATAATAAAAAGTTATTGTTTGAAGCTGACAAGTTTTAGGCTGGTTTGTTACACAGTAGCAGATAACCTGAACACCAGGTATACTGCTTTACAGCACCATAGCTTAACTGTCAATTTTAGAATTAGAGCCAACTGGTCTTGGAGGAGAAAAATGATTTTAGTTCCCTACTTTGGACCCTGAAGTTTTTAGAAGATTGACTCTTTTTGGAGACAGTCTCTTCAATAAATGGTGCTGGGAAAATTGGACAGCTACATGCAAAAGAATGAAACTTGACCACTATCTCACACCATACACAAAAATAAACTCCAAATGGATGAAAGACCTCGATGTGAGACAGGAATCCATCAAAATTCTAGAGGAGAACATAGGCAGCAACCTCTACGACATCAGCCAAAGCAACCTTTTTCATGACACATCCCCAAAGGCAAGAGAAACAAAAGATAAAATGAATTTATGGGACTTCATCAAGATTAAAAGTTTCTGCACATCCAAGGAAACAGTCAGAAAAACTAAGAGGCAGCCCACGGAATGGGAGAATATATTTGCAAATGACACTACAGATAAAGGACTGGTATCCAAGATCTACAAAGAACTTCTCAAACTCAATACACGAGAAACAAATAAACAAATCAAAAAATGGGCAGAAGATATGAACAGACACTTTTCCAATGAAGACATACAAATGGCTAACAGACACATGAAAAAATGTTCAAAATCATTAGCCATCAAGGAAATTCAAATCAAAACCACACTGAGATACCACCTTACGCCAGTTAGAATGGCAAAAATAGACAAGGCAAGAAACAACAATTGTTGGAGAGGATGTGGAGAAAGGGGATCCCTCCTACATTGTTGGTGGGAGTGCAAGTTGGTACAGCCACTCTGGAAAACCGTGTGGAGGTCCCTTAAAAAGTTAAAAATTGAGCTACCCTATGATCCAGCCATTGCACTACTGGGTGTTTACCCCAAAGATACAGACGTAGTGAAGAGAAGGGCCATATGCACCCCAATGTTCATAGCAGCAATGTCCACAATAGCTAAATCATGGAAGGAGCCGAGATGCCCTGCAACAGATGACTGGATTAAGAAGTTGTGGTCCATATATACAATGGAATATTACTCAGCAATCAGAAAGAATGAGTTCTCAACATTTGCTACAACATGGACGGCACTGGAGGAGATAATGCTTAGTGAAATAAGTCAAGCAGAGAAAGACAACTATCATATGATTTCTCTCATCTATGGAACATAAGAACTAGAATGATCAGTAGGGGAAGAAAGGGATAAAGAAAGGGGGGGTAATCAGAAGGGGGAATGAAACATGAGAGACTATGGACTATGAGAAACAAACTGAGGGCTACAGAGGGGAGGGGGGTGGGGGAATGGGATAGACCGGTGATGGGTAGTAAGGAGGGCACATATTGCATGGTGCACTGGGTGTTATACACAACTAATGAATCATCGAGCCTTACATCGAAAACCGGGGATGTACTGTATGGTGACTAACATAATATAATAAAAAATCATTATTAAAAAAAAAAAAAAAGAAGATTGACTCTTTTTGGAGAAGAAGGGAATCAGTAGAAGAAAGTTTGAACGCACTGTATCATCCTATTGTCAGAGAGGATGTGGAGAAAGGGGGTCCCTCCTACATTGTTGGTGGGAATGCAAGTTGGTACAGCCACTCTGGAAAACAGTGTGGAGGTCCCTTAAAAAGTTAAAAATTGAGCTACCCTATGACCCAGCCATTGCACTACTGGGTATTTACCCCAAAGATACAGACGTAGTGAAGAACGAGTTCTCAACATTAGACAAAGATTTTAAAATGAATATGTTTAGGTGTGCCTGGGTGGCTCACTCAGTTAAAGCATCTACCTTCCGCTCAGGTCATGATCCCAGCCTCAGGCTTCCCGCTCAGTGGGGAGTCTGCTTCTTCCTCTCCCCTACCTCTCCCCGCTCATGCTTTCTTTTTCTCTCAAATAAATAAAATCTTAATAAAATAAAATAAATATGTTTAATGATGCTTAAAAAGTAAATGAAGTAGTATCTTTCGCTTGAAAAACAGGGAAATTAGAACACAAAGAAGGCAAAAATGAGACAATAAGAAAATTTACCAATTAAAATATTGGTTATTAAATATATATTCATTGAATCAAAAACACATTGAATAAACCTTAGACAGTGATTTAATAATTAGCAAATTAGAAGACAAAACAGGAATTAAGACAGGTGGAACATAAAAGACATAGTGACTTAAATGTTCTTGCAAAAACTAGTAGAAAAGGAGGGTTGTAGATCATTTTTGGCTTGACTAAGTCAGGGTTTTTACATTAATTTGAGATGGTCTGAACACCAAAGGCAGTAATTCAGAAAAATAAAATGGAAGAAAAGACAAAAGCCATTTTCAGAAAGAGATAAACTGAAAACAACAAGCCGGTTGCTAGGTAGCCATTGGTGTCAGTAGCCACAGGAGCTGGGATTCAGCATTTCTAGGACTGTGAGGGCTGTGACCGTCCAGGCTGCTGAACTGAAGCCAGCTTCACCTGCCCCATAAAAAGAGTGAAGGAGGAATGTCAGCTATAATCTGGTAAAGGCACCATTTGAGGATAGATTGAAGAAAAAAGGAGAATGTATTACTCATGCTTAGAAACCAGTTTGCCTGAGACAGGCAGGAAAATGACATTGAGGAGAAGGCCTAAGCCATGTCGGCCTCTTGAACAGTCTGTTCCATGCATACACCAGTAGGATTCTGGGAAGAACTGGGAACCAGAAGAGCCACAGAGGGTAGGAGGGTGGAACAAAGGGCGGGCTAGCCCCGCAGAGTTGAGCATGCTTTCAACCTGCTGATAGAGACTAAAGGTGCAGCGAGAAGGTACTGCACCAGAGGGTGCAATAGAACTGGGAAAGACGTGGCATGTGCTGCAGGGGATTAGATGCTGCCTCTCTGGTTGTCTGGGAACTGAGGAGACCAAATGGGAGGATGAGAAAAGACATGGCTGGCTGGAGACAAATGAGCCCTCCTCTCACCCTTGAGCACCATGCAATCCCTAACAGGCCCCTGGCCAGGAAGACTCTCTGTCAGAATGCTCTAGAATCATGCTGTCCAGGATGGTAGTCACTATACATGTGGCTAGTCCACATTTGATATCTGGAAAACTCTGCACAAGTCTTTCCTCCCACATCTTTTGATTTGGAAATGCTACTGCTGATTTTTCTGGATACCTAAGAGGCATTTGAATTATAATTTTTAAAAACACGGTAAGCAAGGGGAGCCTGGGTGGCTTGGTCAGTTAGTTAAGTGTCTGTCTTTGGCTCAGGTAATGATCTCGGGGTCCTGGGATCAAGCCCTGAGCTGGGTTCCCTGCTCAGTGGGGAGTCTGCTTGTCCCTCTCCCTCTGCCCCTTCTCCTGGTCTCTCTCTCTCAATAAATAAAATCCTAAAAAACAAAACCATAGTAAGCAACACCACATACCACCTACGATTTTATCTTTCTTTGAAATCTCCAAAGACATATTAGGAACTTGCCTTTGTTATAAATATCGGTTATCAGCATATATCACCATATGATACCATAATTGCTAACAGTGTAAGAAATTAAGTGTCATCTGGACTGACCCTATGACAGAAGCTGAAAGGTATTTTTGGAAGAGTTCCCTGATTTCAGCTTCTTATTGGTCTCATTTTCAAAAAGCAGAGTAGAGAGGAAAGCTGATTATGTGAGCTTTCTGATTGCCCAGATTCTGAAGAAATAGTACTCTCTTGTAATTAAATTGTAAGAAGTTAATTGTATTTAAATTGCACAGTATTTGAGAAAATCTGTCACTTCTCAGAATTCACTCTGAGAACAAAACTGAAATGACAGAGTAATTAAAACCTGATATGTAGACGTTTTCAGGTGGTTCTTGTCTAGGTTGGAATATAATGATTTTTTATTTTCTAAAGCTTTTGTTGTGTTATTTTCCTTTACACCGGTGGGTCAGAAATATTATAACATCTCCGCTCACAGGGTCCTGGGTTATTAATCTGAGAAAGGGCAAGCAATTTTTTCACATTTTTGTGTATTTGCTTACATCCAGAGGTGGATATAAACCATCACCACCTACTGCTTTATAAAAATCCTTCTTAGTTTTTAATTGCACAAATATTATTTTCTTTTTATTATTTTTTTTTTTTTGAGTATAGTTGACACACAATGTTAACATTAGTTTCAGGTGTACAACTTAGTACTTTGACAAGTTTATATGTTATGCTATGTTCACCACAAGTGTAGCTACCATCTGTCACATTACATTGCTATTATAGTATCACTGACTGTATTTCTTACCCTCTGCCTTTTATTCCTGTGATTTATTCATTCCATAACTGGAAGCCTGTATCTCTTTTTCCCCTTCACCCATTTTGCTCACCCCCACCCTCCTCCCTTCTGGCAACCATCAGTTTGTTCTCCTTATTTATAGGTCTGATTCTGCTTTTTACTCTTTTTTTTTTTTTTTAAGATTCCACTTATGGTTATATTTTTAATGTTAATAATCTAAGTAATGCAGGTAAGGCAAACATTTTTGTTATTCTGCATATTCCCATCTACTCTGCTGCCCTGAGAAAACTGGGTACTTATTTATATATTCTTCCTGAGAGATCCTGCCTCATTTACACATATCTATACCTACCTTGAAATACATAGTTTAGGTTGACCTTTCTAAAAATAACACCATATTATAACATTGTTCAGGCATATCTTTTAGAAAATGTTCCATGTTAATATGAAGGAACCTTGTTCCTTTTAACTGCTGGGTTGTATTCCCTTGAACAGTTGTGCCCTATCTATTAAACCATTCCTCCCTTTATGGGCACTTAAGATGACCCACTTTTCACTATTACAAATAGTGCTGCAATGAACTTCACCGTTTATAAAAAGGCTGAATGGAGATGGAGACAGTAAACACACTCTTAACTTCACAACCAAGTGGGGGAAAAAATGAAATTACAATGGAAATGCATAACAGCAGAACAAGGGTATATTGGCCAACTGGTGCTAGGCACAGGAGATCCTTCTTTGGTACTCTGTGAAGACTTCTTGGTGACCCAATTTATCGGCGAATTAAAATGCCAAGTCAAAGCATGTTTTTTTAAGCATGTCAGATACAAGGAGTTTATGCAAGGATGTAAGCAACAATATGAATCTGTTAACATATGTGGATTGCTGCAGGGGTAGGGAAAACATAATAGGACTGCATATTCAATCACTGGACTTCAATAGGGAGCCCTACGTGGCCTAAAATGCCTGGGAAACCTAGTGAAAGAAAGAGATTTCTAAATCTTTGAGAGTCCCGTCTGATTCTTATTTATGTAACTACTCCCTTATCTCAAAGAAAGGTTTTAAAATTAGGTGTGGCAGAAAGGCCCATGGCCAGGAAAACTCAGGTAGAGCCCAGGAATAAAATTGTCCGGAAACATTCTTTCCCCTGTATAGCTTCTTGGGATGAGCCATTATGTGTTGAGGTAGTCAGCCCAATAATCCTAATCCTACCATTGGAAGGAACCACAGAGATGATCAAAGGCCACTCTCTTATTTGTTGGAGATGGTAACCAAAGCCTGGAAAGGAAAAGTGACTTGGGCAATGTCACAGAGCTAGTTAGTGTCAGAGCCAGGAGCAGAGCTATACTCAACCAGCCCTCTACTTCCTGTGTTAGCACCCTCTCCATCACTACCCGGTGTTTAAACTGTTCCTGTGCTTCTGCCTGGAAGTGCTATTTCTGCTCGCCACTTTCTTAGCCATGTGACTAACAGTTTTCCATTTAAGTGAAGATTCTGTCCTTGGTTATAGGGCACAGAGAAAGATGCTTAGTCAGCCAGGGTTGTTCCCAGCTTCTGTGGTGTCTACTGCAAGATTAATTTTTATCTGATGTTATGTCTCTGCACATCTTTGAAGCACAGCTTTGTGGCAAACCACAACACACATCTTGCTTAAAGTGGTCATTCATTTCCCCATTAAAATCAATTTTGCAAACTCCAGTGGAATGACCAGGCTCTGGTACTCATTCTTCCCCCCCCTTGGTCTGACTACGTTTAAATATGTGAATCCTCTGACCCCCCATCTTCTCTTCTTTGGCCCTGGCACTCTAACCCTTATATTTACTGATTTCCACACCAGGGCCATATTACTTTTGTTGTGATTCTGACAGATTGTAAAAATGGCTGCAGTTCTTCCCTTCACAGTAATTATGCCCCTTGCATGTGACTTTGAAGCTTTTCCTATCAAGAAGTGAAGTTTATTTTCCCACCCCTCTAATCTAGGCTGGCTGTGTGACTTGCTTTGGTTAACAGAATGTGGTGAAAGTGACAGTGTGCCAGCTCTGAGTTTGGACTTCAAAAGGTCTATACATTTCTATATATGTTTGTTCTCTTGGACACCTACTTAGCCTTCATGTGAACAAGCTTGATCTAGCCTGCTGGAGCATGAGAGACCATGTGGAGCAAAGATGAGCTGTCCCAGATCAGCCAGACCTCTAACTCACTTGGCAGCTGAGTACAAAGGCATGAGTCAGTATAGCCTATAAAGCTGACCTATAGAATTGTGATCTAAATAAATGATGGTTTTTTTAAGCCACTAAGTTTAAGGGGTTTGTTATGCAGCAAAAGCTAACTGATATAGATCCCTTTATTCTTGTTTGCAGGAATGTTTATTAAATTGGGCCTCTCAGGGCAAAGAGACTGTTTCCCACTTAGTTCTGTATATTACCTAGATTAGTAACTTAATAGAAACTTAAAAAAAAATTATTTTCTTGAGGGGCATAGGGAAATGGGAAAGACTGATGAAGCTGTGATTCCCATTTTTCCTCTACACTCAGCCCACCCCAACCTCTACAGCCTGTGATTAAGGAAATAAATGGAAATCACAGTATGTAGGGCATGCCATTAATCAATTCTAATAAGGATAGTAAGACAAGTAGCAGAAAATTATCTCCTTACAAAAGATTGTATAAAAAATGCAGAAGGAAAATTATCTAGGGACAGGGTGAAAATCCTATAATTTTTCAAACATCCTGGCTTCCCTGATTTTTGCTGCCATTTCTTTGCCACTGTCTTAGGTTCTTACCTTTGAGGCTGCCTCAGTTCCTTTAGAAAAGCAGTAGTTCATCCATTCCACTCCAGACTCTCTAGCAGGGGAGTGCTGGGGGTTACGCCACCAGATTGCTATGACCAGGGCTGTTTTAAGTCCTTCTTAAACCCTAGACACGAATTTCTGGAAGCTCTTTCCACACCACCTTTAACATGTTAAAATGTGCTCACATCCCACAATTTAATATAATTTATACATAACTCTTCAAGTTGCATTTGACTAGCTGACATTATATTATATATTAAAGATAGCTAAGTACACATTAATGGTTACTTTGCAGTTTTATTTCTGTATTTTGGCGTCATTAATTCTGCTGTTCATCTTCAGGTCTGAAACATTTTCACAGGTCCTTGAAGGGCTCACAGGTTCTGGGCTCTGTGCCTATAGGTACCTAACAGGAAAGTCATCCTGGCCTAATCAATCAACAACAGGTATTTATTGAACACCTAACATCTACAAAGCATCACACTAAAGTCTTCATCAGGCAGCTACTTACCATGCCCAGCTACTTACCATGGCCAGCTGCTGAGCTAAGTGCTGAGAACCAGGATAAAGGCCCAGTAGCTTTTGCTCTTGAGGGCTCTAACTTAGCTAAGCTTTGGCTCAAAGTAAAGCAGATGAAAAGAATTGTGGAGTTTGCATCTTTTCAAACCTCCACGGCCTTCTCCCTTAATCTACCATAAGGGTGAGCGGAGGTTATTTGAGGTCATCACCACCTTCAACCTCTGGCAGCAAAGGAAGACTGAACGGATACTCCTAATTCCTACTTATAGCTGATCTTGGGTCAAGTTCTTAAATTCCTGCCCTAGCAAAGCCAGGATGGTCTCACAATAGACATGGTGATCTCTATCTAGGCCAAAAGCAGGATTTGGGAATAACTGGTATCCACAAACTCAAAGCTGACACTCGTCTACTCAGAGCTGATGGTTGGGGTAACATAGAGGACCTCCTCCACGAGCTTAGCCTTTCTGTGCTGGGTCAGAATGCTGTGTTTTTCATGTTCATTAGTAGGTATGCTGGTTTGCCAGAACCTTGTAAGAAATGCTTTATAGCCTGAATAGGCAAAACACTGAACTATTAAGTGGCTCCTGTGGTTCAGCAATTTTTAGGCCATTCCGAAGGGTCTAGTTTTATAGTAAGCCCCCTCAGGCCTTTTTGAAGGAACCACCTTAAAAATCAACTCAAGAGTGGTGTTTTACCTGGCTTCTCAAACTCTCCTGGGCATACAGATGCCCTGGAAACACTATTAAAATGTCAATTCTGATTCAGTAGGTCTAGGGTAAGGCCTGAGAGTCTGCATATCTGTCTCTGGCATCGATGCTGAATGCTGAACTACACTTTGAATAGCAAGCCATTTACAGTTTACCAAGAGCCTCTCACATACTTTGTCTCATTTGATTAATGCACCAACTATGTGAAGCCTTAGCATCCCCATTTCACAAAAGAGCAATAGGCTCAGATGGCTTGCTTTAAAACTACCAGCTAATAAATGGCAGAGCCAGCATCTCTAATCCAAGTCTTTTGATTTTGTTCAGCATCATTGCCATTCACTCACAGCCCCAGACTACTTTTCTTATTACTTTACCTCCCATGTCTTGTGAGGTCATTTGTCTCGAGGTTAAAGTCCAGAGTTAATTTCATACTTTTCAAACCTTTGAGCTGATAACCTGATCCTGCTTTTTATGCTGTATGGCAGTTGGGAAAGAAAAGATTTTCAAAAGCAAAGCGAAAAGGCTTGCAGTGGTTTTGTATGAAGTGATTACGCCTGCTAGGAAACCAATCATGCTTGGAAACACTGCTTAGAACAGTTAAATGAATAGGCTTTCCATTGGGGTTTGCAATTAGAGGGTTTCAAATGGGGCAGAGACTGAGTTTCAGGTCCACAGACTTGGTGACAGACTGCTGTTTTCTATTCCTGACAAAAATAAAAGATTGTGGACCCAGGAGGCCATGGTCTTTTCTGTGGAAACAAAGATGTATTTAATTTTGGGGTTGTACTTATTACATTGCAGACACTCAGCCAGATGCTTTGCAAACATCACCTCCAATACTAAGAGCAAGGCTGAGAGGTAAGTTATAGTATCTTCATTTTACAGATTAAGAAACTGAGGCTCAGAATGGTTAAACAGTGAGGACACTACAGTGCCTGATTGAACACAGCACGGCTGACTGTGTCTGATATGTGGGCTCTCACCACTTTACCACTCTACCTCTGAAACAGAAAATCAGGGAAGTTAAAGGGCGGCGAGTCTAAAGCTAATCTAATTCTGGTAGCCCCTGACTCAGGGAGGCAGGGCCCCTCACCTTCTCTCCTGGTATTCCTTTGGAACATCTGTTGTTGAACTGTGTCAGACCACCATTCTTTTCTCCTTCTTTTATTAAAAAGTCCTTACTAAGTTATAAGAATAATATAATGAACTTCTGTACCCCTCCCACAAATTTACCAACAGTGAACTTTTGCCACATTTCTATGTGTACATGTGTAGTTTTTTTTCCTGAATGATTTGAAACCATAAAAATAACCTTTACCCTTAAAAACTAGGGACAAAGGCATTCTTTTACATATCCACAGTACAATTATGATCAGGAATTTTAACAAGGCATTCTTTTACATATCCACAGTACAATTATGATCAGGAATTTTAACAATGACAAAACTACCATCTAATAAATGACTTATATTTCAAATGTCACTAATTGTCTCAATAATGTCCTTTATAGCTACTTTTTTTTTTTTCCTGATCCAGGGTTTAATCCAAGATCATGTAGTGCATTTACTTGTCATGTCCCTTTAGTCTCTTTTAATCTGGAACCGTTTCTCAGTCAGGTCACTGCTGTTGATCCAGCACTTTTACAAGTCCTTGGAAAGGATGCCACTAAAGTTTGAGGGATCCTGAGTACACCCTGCTGAATGAGTGGATACCATGCTATCTTCTCCTTAGTCTGTCAAATTTGCCACCTGCTTCTGCTGACTCTCTTTGAGAGACAAAGTGCCCAACTTGGCAGAGAGTGCTGGGAACAACGCTGTTTACAGGAGCCAAGGCCCATTTTGATGCAGTCTTCAAGCCTCCCCACCCTGCACCTGGGCAAGCCAGATGGTTCTTAAAGCAGCACTTTCTCTTGGCACCTCTTCATTTCTGAGGCATTCAGACAGGGAGTTATGCTCTCAACAAATCCCTCCCCCCATTAAAAAAAAATCAACACAGATTGTTCCTAATTTAAAACTCTCCCTGGTTTTCTTTCTGGAATCGTTGGTGGAGATTAAGAAGCCCCCAAATCAGGGGTCACACAATTGGTTTGCGGCCAACTGGTTTCTGACAAAGTTCTTAAGAATTTTAAGACAGTCAATTAAGAACATTGGTCAAATTAGCCTTTGGTTCATCAAAGTTCTCCTCGTACTGATTTATGTCATGGGGACTGAAAACACCACATGAATTGTCATTCTTAATTTTTTGGATTCTGGAATTAAAACACCCAGGTTTCCATTCTCCTTAACTATCCAAGGCTGCTTTGAATGGTTTCTCTGAGTAAATGTGGTGCAAGATGAGAAAGTTAGATTTTCCTCACACTGCCTTAGATGGTCCGCAAGAAGCACTGTTCTGCTTGCTGAAGTAGTTTTCAACCTGTTAGAGTTGGTATCAAAGAATATAGGATGCCCAGGTCATTTTACCTGAAATTCAAATATTGTGTGGCACATACTTATACTAAAAAATTGTTTGATGATTATCTGAAATTCAAATGTAACTGAGCATCCTGTATTTTATCTGGCAATCCTAAATCTAAACCCCATGGATCACCTTTTATGCTTGCTGGAGATAGCTGACACTAATGAGATTCAAAACAAGGGTGAATGATTCAACCATCATTCATCCAGCAAATGGACAACTGCATTACCATATTAATACTGGGATGATTTTTGATAAATAAAACTAAATATTGAACCTAAGTGCACACAGTTTTCATAGTAGAGATGCACAATCCTTTATCAATAATTTCAAAAGGTGAAACCCTCTGAAAACTGAGTTTTTTAATTTAACTCACTAGGCAGCAACATTCAACCCACATGATGCTATTTATTGTCTTTATTTCATTTAGTGTGAACTGTCATACTTTTTGCTATAGAAATATTTGTTTGATCATGGAGTGCTGCTCTAGAACCCCAAGGGATATTACATAATATATGATAAATATTGTATTACCTTTTAAAATATGAAAAATTCTGACCTCAAGAGTTTCAAATAAAGAACTGGGGCAGATTAAAAAATAGCCAAAAAGACTTTAAAACTGCATTGTCCAATATAGTAGCTATTAACTACATGTGGCCACATTGAACATTTGAAATGTGTCTGTCTAGTCTGAACTAAGATGCACTCTTCGTGTAAAATACACATTGGATTTCAAAAATTTAGCATGGAAAAAGAACATGAAATATATGATAACATGTTGAAATAATATTGTTTTGGATACATTAGATTAAATAAAATATATTATGAAATTTTCATCTGTTTATTTTTCCTAGTTATAATGCAGCTACTAAAATTTTTAAAATTACTGATGTAGCTCCTATTATATTTCTAGTGGACAGCACTGCTTTAGCGAATATCTAAGTAAAACTTTTCACAGTTGTGGAAACTGGATGAGAAATTGACATGGGTCATAGGGCAGTCAGTTGAGTCTGATTAAACTTTTGGTCTCCTGACTTGTGGTCTAGTGCTCTTTCCATTTCCCCTTTACAAGACCTAATTCCAGCATGAAAATCCTCAAATGATAGGACTCTCAACAGTCTTCAGGCTCCATACTTGACACTGGAATTCTAAGACCATTTTCAGAGTCTGACTGAATATTTGTGGTTCTTACTGCTGCAAGTAGGAAAATCAAGCACCAACTTGGAACCAATAGTTTCAGGCATAAGAAGAGGAGACTCAGAGAAGCAAATGAAAAAGATTTTTATCTCACTAGTTCTGTTTGATGAGATATTTCTTTTTTTTTTTTTTTTTAAAGATTTTATTTATTTATTTATTCGACAGAGATAGAGACAGCCAGCGAGAGAGGGAACACAAGCAGGGGGAGTGGGAGAGGAAGAAGCAGGTTCACAGCAGAAGAGCCCAATGTGGGGCTCGATCCCATAACGCCAGGGTCACGCCCTGAGCCAAAGGCAGACGCCTAACCGCTGTGCCACCCAGGCGCCCCGAGATATTTCTCAACAAGTTCAGAACAGGAGAGGCTTTAAATGCCCTGCCTGAAAGGCAGCAGAATTTCACTCAGAGGCTGTAGTAGAGGTAAGCTCCTCCATCAACTCTGCTGGGAATGGGTCAGGGGTGGAAACTCATACTTAGCAAAAAGTATGGAGATGTGACTCACTCTGGTTGACAAATCATACAAAGGTCCACTACCTTCAGAAAGATCACCTCTTACAAACAAGGTATTCAGTTAATCAGATCCTAGTCACCTGAGGAAATGGTAAGTACTATTGCAGTGGGAAGGGAGTCATTTGGTCAGCAATAACGCAACACCACAAGAGGCAGTGGAAAAGGACTTCTTGCCTATCAGCATACACTGTATTTGGCTCAGGGAAAAAAAAAAATCTCCAAAGGGAGCAGGACAAAGAACTTTGGGGGACAAAACTAAGCTACCAGCTAAGTGGAAGCCACCCTGTGAAAGTAAATGCAAACTCTACCCCCCCCCCTTTTTTTAAAGATTTTATTTATTTATTTGACAGAGAGACAGCCAGCGAGAGAGGGAACACAGCAGGGGAGTGGGAGAGGAAGAAGCAGGCTCCCAGCGGAGAAGCCCGACGTGGGACTCGATCCCGGAACCGCCAGAATCACGCCCTGAGCCAAAGGCAGACGCTTAACGACTGCGCTACCCAGGCGCCCCAAACTCTACCCCCCTTTTAAAAAAAGATTTAATTTTAAGTAATCTCTACACCCAATGTGGGGCTCAAACTTACAACCCTGAGATCAAAAGTTGTATGCTCCACTGACTGAGGCAGCTAGGTGCCCCTGTAAACTCCCTTTTGATGTGTCCAGGCCAGGTCTGGGGAGTTCTTAAGGGCGGACATTCCCAGGCACTGCTCATTTAGCAGAGGCCTTGGTCTCTCCCATCAATCGAGAAGGAATTTTCAAAGTCATGAGAAAGAGAGAAGGAAGCCCAGGCAATATGGTCTCGGCAGGACTCCATTTGTATTTGACAGAAGCACAGACCATCAGAAAAGCTAAATTAACATCTGCAGCCTTGTCCTCAGCATCCTGGAACAACCTAGAGAAACCTGAGAAGGCTCCTATAGCTGGGGAGGCTGCTATAATTTGACACTATGGAGGCACCTGCTGCACAGATAATTTTAGCTGTTTGAAAGCATTGCTGGCTGAATAAAAAAGAATGAAATCTTGCCATTTGTAACAGCGTGGATGGAGCTAGAGAGTATTATGCTAAGTGAAATAAGTCAGAGTAAGAAATACCAAATGATTTCACTCATATGTGGAGTTTAAAAAAATGTAACAGAGGAACATAAGGGAAAAAAGGGGAGGCAAACCATAAAACAGACTCTTAACTATAGAGAACACACTGAGGGTTGCTGGAGGGGAGGTGGGCTGGGGCGTTGGGGGGATGGGTTAAAAGGGTGATAGGTATTGAGGGCACATGCTGTGATGAGCACTGGGTATTGTATGTAAGTGATGAATTACTACATCCTACACCTGAAACTAATATTACACTGTATGTTAACTGAAATTTAAATAAAAACTTGGAAGAAAAAAAAGCATTGTTGGCTGTATTCACTCATTTACACAAACTAGCTGGGTGTCTAGGAAGCACTGGGGTGGGGAGAACTTGGCCTAGGGGTCACACTGGGCTGTCTGAATTTTTGCTTAACTGAAAAAGTTAATCTCTCTCACTTACTTTCTCACAATCTCTTCATTAGTAAAATGGACAAAAAATATGCCCCAGAGGGTTCTGTCAGGTATAAATGAGATATAGGTAAGCTCTTGAAGAGTATCTGAAATGTCAGTCTGGGCCTTTTCATGTGACCCTAAGTCCTTTCTCACACAGTGGTAGCCAGCTGTCCACCCTTTCTCTCCTCTCCTCAGTCCTCCTCTCCACCTTCATCCCTGCCCTCCCCCCTCTCTTTGAGAGCACCACACAGGGTTCATAATCCACTACCTGTTGCAAATGGAAGGAATACAGCATCCTGAAATGAACATTTTACCATTTAGCTGATTTAATGAATCAAAAATTGCCCACTTAGAAAAATTTTAAAACGGTGTATCATTTACAGCTTGACTAGTATTTAAAACCTGCAGTCTTTTTAACACTCAGCCAAAAGACACAATTCAGAGCTCAGAGAGAGGGAACTTTGAAATATGCATCCACTCCTATCTCTGTCCTGCTCCTGTGGGGGCAAGAAAGAGGAGGAAAGTGTTGGAAGCAGATTCAGTGTTCAGTTGGCTCTCACTAGGAAATGTTAGCTATAATTTTCAAGAGTTGGATAAAATCCAAGGCTCCTGATGAATGAACAAAAGACAGTCTAATAGTCAGGATAGCACTATGCCCACTTGATAGGAAAAAAAAGAGACACACTTATTATTCATTCCACTAGGCAGACACTGTTTTATCCCTAAGAAAATATACACATATTTGGGTGGGGGGATGGGATAACCAGGTGATGGGTATTAAGGAGGGCACGTGTGGTAATGAGCACTGGGTGTTTTACGCAACTAATGAATTGTCGAACACCACATCAAAAACTAATGATGTACTATATGCTGGCTAATTGAACATAATAAAAAAAAATAATTTTAAAAATAAAAATAAAAACAAATTAAGGGAAAATGTAAATTTTCCTGGCCTCTGGCATCTATGTAGGACAACTACTGCAGATGCAATGATTAACTTTGCCGAAATATTAGAACCACCTGGAAATAATTTATCAAATCCCAATGATTGGAACCCCACCTTTAGAGACTGAGATTTAATTGGTTTGGGTGGAGCTAAAGCATTAGTATTTTCTAAAAGATCCCCCAGATGATTCTATGCACATGGTTCTTCCACTTTGATCACCAGACCAGCAACATTAGCAACAGAACCTGTGAACTTTTTACCCATTATTAGGCTACACCCTGGACCTGGTGAATAAGAAACTCCAGTTTGGGGGCCCAACAGTCTGTGTTAAAAAATCGGCAAAGAAGAAGTCAAAATGTCTCTCTTTGCAGATGACATGATACTCTATATGGAAAACCCAAAAGACGCCACTCCCAAACTACTAGAAACTATAGAGCAATTCAGTAATGTGGCAGGATACAAAATCAATGCTCAGAAATCAGTTGCATTTCTATACACGAATAATGAGACTGAAGAAAGAGAAATTACGGAATCCATTCCATTTATAATAGCACCAAAAATCATATGTTATCTCAGAATTAACTTAACCAGAGAGGTAAAGGATCTATATTCTAGAAACTACAAATCACTCTTGAAAGACATTGAAGAAGACACAAAACGATGGAAAAATATTCTATGTTCATGGATCGAAAGAATAAACACAGTTAAAATGTCTATGCTACCCAGAGCAATCTACACTTTCAATGCCATCCCGATCAAAATACCAATGACATTTTTCAAAGAACTGGAACAAACAGTCCTTAAATTTGTGTGGAACCAGAAAAGGCCCCAAATCGCCAAGGAACTGTTGGAAAGGAAAAACAAAGTTGGGGGCATCACAATGCCGGATTTCAAGCTATACTACAAAGCTGTGATCACCAAGACACCATGGTACTGGCACAAAAACAGACACATAGACCAATGGGACAGAATAGAGAACCCAGAAATGGACCCTTGGCTCTTTGGGCAACTAATCTTTGACAAAGCAGGAAAAAACATCCAGTGGAAAAAAGACAGTCTCTTCAATAAATGGTGCTGGGAAAATTGGACAGCTACATGCAAAAGAATGAAACTTGACCACTCTCTCACACCATACACAAAGATAAACTCCCAATGGATGAAAGACCTTGATGTGAGACAGGAGTCCATCAAAATCATTGAGGAGAACATAGGCTGCAACCTCTTTGACATCGGCCACAGCAACTTTTTTCATGACACATCTCCAAAGGAAGAGAAACAAAAGATAAAATGAACTTGTGGGACTTCATCAAGATCAAAATCTTCTGCACAGCCAAGGAAACAGTCAAGAAAACTAAGAGGCAGCCCACGGAATGGGTGAAGATATTTGCAAATGACACTATAGATAAAAGACTAGTATCCAAGATCTACAAAGAACTTCTCAAACTCAATACACATGAAACAAATAATCGAAAACAAAAATGGGCAGAAGATATGAACAGACACTTTTCCAATGAAGACAAATGGCTAACAGACACATGAAAAAATGTTCAAAATCATTAGTCATCAGGTAAATTCAAATCAAAGCCACATTGAGATACCACTTTTCGCCAGTTAGAATGGCAAAAATGGACAAGGCAGGAAACAACAAATGCTGGAGAGGATGTGGAGAAAGCGGATCCCTCTTACATTGTTGGTGGGAATGCAAGTTGGTACAGCCACTCTGGAAAACAGTGTGGAGGTCCCTTAAAAAGTTAAAAATTGAGCTACCCTATGATCCAGCCATTGCACTACTGGGTATTTACCCCAAAGATGCAGATGTAGTGAAGAGAAGGACCATATGCACCCCAATGTTCATAGTAGCATTGTCCACAATAGCTGAATTGTGGAAGGAGCCGAGATGCCCTTCAACAGATGACTGGATTAAGAAGATGTGGTCCATATATACAATCGAATATTACTCAGCCATCAAAAAGAATGATTTCACATCATTTGCAGCAACATGGACGGGACTGGAGGAGATTATGCTAAGTGAAATAAGTCAAGCAGAGAAAGACAATTATATGGTTTCACTCATTTATGGAACATAAGAATTAGGAAGATCAGTAGGAGAAGAAAGGGAAGAAGAAAGGGGGGGTAAACAGAAGGGGGAATGAACCATGAGAGACTGTGGACTCTGGGAAACAAACTGAGGGTTTCAGAGGGGAGGGGGGTGGGGGATTGGGATAGGCCGGTGATAGGTATTAAGAGGGCACGTATTGCATGGTGCACTGGGTGTTATACACAAGTAATGAATCATGGATCATTACATCAAAAACTGGGGATGTACTGTATGGTGACTAACATAATAAAAAATTATTATAAAAAAAAAGTGCAAAACTGTGGCCTGGTCCTAGACTTGGCTCTGCCTATGGTTAGTTGTGTGACTTTGGGCAGTCCTTTAGCCTCCTGAGGCTTTGATGTCCATCAACTATAAACAGGATAAGTTGATTTGGAAGGTCAGTTCAGGTCTAAACTTAGATGGTTCTATGTAGTAATAAGAGTAGGGTCTATGGGATTCCCTGCACCTCAAGGAAGTTCCTAGAAGTCTCTTTTCAGATACTACAATAAATCCACTTTTAGAAAAATGTGTATGGTGTTCCTACAAGGCTGAGTTAGAGGATCCAGCATGCTCTTTCAATGCCCTAAGTATTAGACCACAAATCAGATATCTACTAATGAAAAAAAGACAGAAAAAGTCCTAGGTGAGCGAATAGCCTATTTGGACTTATTGATGAGAATCTGGGAATTTGATGGCCTTAGGGAAATGATAAGGCATGAACTTAAATGGAAACTCCTCTCAGAGGCCTGCTTTAACTACTAAAGCAGAGTTAAGAGTTCACAATCTAATGTCAATGTATTTTTATTATGATGCATTAATTTTGCCAATAGCTGTTGATTACTTGTGTACCTATTTACATCTTTATGAACCACCTGAGGTCTTTGAAGACAGAGATTGTGTAGGACTCCTCTCTGCCTCCTTGGTGCATACCTAACACAGAGCCTAACCCAGCAGTCATTCAGATGAATGAATGTAAGGTGGCAGGAATATGGCAGCCTGCAGGCTAGAGAAGGATGAAATCATAAAAACAAGGTTGGATTGTTTCTAGGTAGGGGCTGGCTCATGATAGTCTGTAAATGTAATCTTTGAGCTTTGCCTCCTCTAACTCCCAGGAGAATCAGAGGAGTGCCTGGTGTATTAATCACTCTTTCCCTGCAAATGAGACAATTCCTGAACTCACACACTAGCTGGGTAATCCTGTAAAGCCAACTGAACCATACTGTTAATTCCTGCTCCCTGTCTTATGAACAGCATCTAAGGGCTAGAAAGACTTATATTTTTCTCTAGAAATCCAACATCACATAAGAAATCATTTCCAAGCAATGACTTTTGAACCACGAAATTTAAGTATTTCTATTGAAAGATGATAACCCTGTAATAGGGAAGTTTTGGGCCTTGTGAGAGAGGTTTTGAACATAGCACTTGATGGGTAAAAAGTTAATATTTTCTAATGACACTTTGATGTCGTTGGTTCAATTCCCTAGATAATTTGCCTCTGCAGGGCTGTGAAGCCCTGCCTATTTCCTGGTTCTCTTCCTGTTTCCTAGTTCTTCCCCTTATACATCAGTCTTGACCTTCTTCCTCAATTAGTTTGCTCAATCTTGCCTGGTTTCTCCAATTCTCCTTGTTGGCCCCTTGGAAATGGTGAGGGTGGTACGAGGTAGGGCAAAGGGCATGGCATGACTGCCCAAATGCTGGGGTAAAGTTTTGGGGTGCAGAGATAGGTTGTGTGATCATCTGAAGTAACTAGGAGTGGTAAGAATCAAAGTCACTAAAAATAGCATCCTTGGATGGTTCAAAGTCAAAATAGTGGGGGTTTTTTGTTTTCAATGGGATGGCTTAGAAGAGGGGCTTTAGCACCTCAGTAATTCCATCACCAGTTCCTCTGCCCAAGCTGCACCAAGGAAGGTTGGGGCTGAGGTTATGGCCCTTTTCCTGACAGAGCTGTGTGCTGATTTGGGGTGGCTGGAGAATTGTGTGTATATATGTGGGGTCATTCTTCAAGCAGGGAGAAAATCCTAGCAGCAAAAATTGGCTAATATGACCAAGAAACAAAAGGCTTCAGCCACATCTGACTGCCAAGGTCTTTCTGAGAGCAGAAGATGTCCATAACTGCCTATTTCTGGGCAGGACTCAGAAAGTCCCTTCTTATGAAATAGGACCTATAACCTCCAGTCCCCAACCAAAAGCAGCCAAAAGCAGCCGGGTGTGGTAGAAAGGACACAGGCTTGAGAGGAATATCTGGGTTCGAGTTCTACATTTGCCTCTGCAAACTTGTGTGACCTTCACCAAGTCACAAACAACATTCTAATCACATTATCTCTAAATAAAGTCACTAAATGGGTTTCAAGGTCCTTTAGGATCTTTATTCAAATAACAGTACTTACGATGTTCTAGATACTTTCTAGGTGCTAGGGATATAGCAGTAAACACAAAAGACTAAAACTCCTGATTTCATGTAGCTTATATTCTAGTGGAGGGACCTTGATAATAAAGATAAGTAAATTATATTGTAGTTTAGAAGGTGATTAGTATTATGGGATGAAATATAGAAAAATAGGGTAAAGTTGGGAACTGGGGGAGAGGGTAACTTGTAAATTCTCTGATACATGATTTTTTGGAATCTCAAAGAATTACCCTCAAAAGTAAATCGTCTGAGGAATAGGGATGTGATGCCTGGCATGTTGACATAACCAAAAAGAGGAAAATGAAGTTTATCTTTCACAAAACAGTTGGGAATGATCTTAATTAGCATCTCTTCCCTCTTCACTATCTCATTTCCATGAGGAGAAAGTGGATCTCAATACTCACTTAGGGTTTGGGTTGGGAGTATCGACATGCAAGCCCCTGAAGCTCAGGAGGGGTGCAGTACAATTGAGAACGTCCTAGTTACAACTAGGGATGATCCTTGGGAATCCCACAGGAGGAGTTTATAGGTGACAGGTAGCTTAGAGCTTTACAACCTAAGGCAGTATAATTATTGGCAGTGTCAGATTTACTGGTTAGGGACTTACCTAATCACTCTAAATGGCAATGGGTAATTTCATAGCATTGTAAGAAGCCAGTTAAAAATGACTCAATAAATGATCAGTAACTCACTGGAAACTCTTCCTCCTCCATGAATAAAGCACCCTCATTGTGCCAATGCTTGGTATTGTATTTTGGAGGTTCTTTCCCTTTCCCTTCGTCTCCTTCCCTCTTTCTCTGACTTTCCAGTCATTTATTCATATTCCCTGCCCCTCTCCCTCCTTCTTTTTTTGCAGAACTGGCTAACATAAGTTCTAAGATCCAGAACAAATTCATTTATATAACTTTCCTAATTGCAAAGAACTGGGTAGAGGAATGAAAGAAAAAAGCAAAGATTGACACAGAGCATCTGACAATTGGTGCTTGCCAGCCTGCAAACATCACACGATACACTTGTACTTAACAAGTGCAGAAACCACTGGGTGGTGGCTCCTGTTGACCATAATGCAAGTAATGGATTTCCTGGCAAACATTTACTGTGTGAGTCCCAGCAGTTAATTGGCTCCCAAATCTGATTCCAGAAAAGACAATGCTTGGAAAGGTCATCTGAAAATCAGGACATTTTCCAGAATGTGCATTATCTCATAGCTTTCCAAATCTCTGTTATCATATTATTCCATTCCTCATGGCCTCCTTTCTGAAAATTTAGGTATTCATTCTTAAGACACTCAGACAGCACAGATAAGCTGGTTGGAAAATAATATAAAACTTTACAACAGGAATATATTTGGTAGGTTCCTTTTGTTGGCACCACTTACATGACTACGATTTATAATAAAAGGAATGTCATCTTGTTATTAGGCTGTATCATATTAACAGTGACACTGCATATACATAGCTCTCTGGACTCATTCTGTAGGTTCAGATAAAAATGTTTACAACATGCTCTCTAGCTTTGGAGTGGAGCAAATAGGACTTCTGTCCTCTTTTTTTTGTCAGCACTCGCATTCCTAATTATTTCTACTACATTCTCTATGATAGTACTTCTCAAATTTTTAGGTCCATACAAATCAGATTCTATTCAGTACATCTAGGGTGATGCCTGGAATCCTGCATTTCTACAAGCTCCCAGGTGATGCCAATGCTACCTGGCATTATGCTCCATGGATCACATTTTGAATAGCAAAGTTCTCCATTTCCATCCCACAACTGCCCTGGCCTGGGTCTGCATCATCTCACTGGACTTTATGATAGCTCACTGGCTCTTCTGTTCTAAACTCTTTTTCCATATTGTCCAAGAGACCTTTCTAAAACGTAAATCTGACACTATCAATTCTCTTCTTACTGCTCCTTGAGTGGCTTCACATTGCCTACTAAAGTCTCAGCTTCTTAATGATGGTCTTTGGACTCCTTCATGATTGGTTGGGCTCAGCACCTTGCCAGATTCTTCTGCCATTCCCCAATCTTAAGCTTATGTCCTTGTGTGGTAGCCATTCTCCACGATGATCTCAACAATCCTTGCCTAATACCCTTGTACATAATTCCCTCCCATGTTACATAAGACTAATCTGTGTAATCACTAGAATTTTATGTGACTTCCAAGATCAGATCATAAAAGATATTTTGACTTCTCCCGTGTCCTCTCTCTTTTTTTTTTTAAGATTTTATTTATTTATTCGACAGAGATAGAGACAGCCAGCGAGAGAGGGAACACAAGCAGGGGGAGTGGGAGAGGAAGAAGCAGGCTCATAGCGGAGGAGCCTGATGTGGGGCTCGATCCCATAACGCCGGGATCACGCCCTGAGCCGAAGGCAGACTCTTTAACCGCTGTGCCACCCAGGCGCCCCCTCCCGTGTCCTCTCTTGGATCATTTACTCTGGGAGAAGCCAGATGTCATGTCATGAAGACACATGGGCAGGCATATCAAGAAACCCACATGGTAAGAAACTGGGGCCTCTTGCCAACAGCCACGTGAGAGAACCATTCAGAAGCAGATCCTCCAGTCCTGATTAAGCTTTCAGACGACTAAAACCAAATGAGACTCCTATAGCAAGAACCCTTTAGCTAAGCCATTTCCAAATTCCTAACCCATAAGAAATAGTAAGATCAATAGTAAGTTTGTTGTTTTAAGTCATTCAGTTTGGGGGAAATTTGTTGTGCAGCAACAGATAACCTATACCTAGTATGCAGTTTCCCACAAGCCACTGGTCCCTCTTCTGGGAAAATCTTTCATCTTGATAACTCCTAATCATCCTTTAAGACCCAGATCTCTACATGTTTCCCTCAGGAAGCCCTCACTGACCTCTTCCCTCAAAGATTTGGCCAGATGCCTTTTCTTTGGGCTTCTATGATGCTTTGGGCATGTCTCCATAACTGTATTTCTTATAATGTCTAGTCATTATCTGTATGTCTCATAGCTCACTAGACTGTGAGCTCCTTAGATGCAGGGGATTGTGCCATTTTTGGTATCCTCAGTGCCAATCATAGTACCTAGCACATAGGTGGAATGAACAAACGAATGAAGTCAACTGCCCTGGAATCAGGACTTTACAGCAACTATATCCCTTTATGTTTGAAGTTCTTTAAGCATATGTCACTACTTGCTTGACTCAGCATCTCACACAGGCCAGCCATGACTCAGTTAATTAACTGCTTAATTTCCAGTTCTTTTTTTTATTACACCATTCCTTCACTGAGTAACTTCAATGGCTCTTAACCAAAGGGACACATCAGAATTACCTGTTGAGATTTAAAAGAACACATACACACAGAGTATGTGGCCCAGTACTGGCCCCAGAGATTCTGATTCACTAGCTGTGAGGTAAGCTCCAGACATATATTTTAAAAGCCTCCATAGGTGACTACTCATATCCAAGTTGCTATTCACTGGTTTATTGATGTTTAAGCTATGTCCAAAGATAATAGGATGTTTATAAGAACAAAAAATTACTAAAACAAAACAACAATAACAAAAACTGAAACTCTTGTAAGGTATAATAATAAGAACAAGTGATGATAAGGCTGGGTGGTGGATATTATACCAGATAATCTAGGCTAGGAGAACTATTGCAAGTGAAAAAAAATTTTTTAGAGCTTCCTTGGAGCCAAGGAAAAAAGATTTGAATGAACTGCACAACTCCCAACATTTGAAAGTGGTAGCATGTAAGTCCACCTGTAAAGGCAACTTTTGCCCTCGTATTGAATTATAAGAGGAATTTATCTCTCAAGTCTTTATGTAAGAGACCATTAAACAACACAGTAAATACTGTCTTTGATATACTTTTTTTTAAAACAGTACAGGACACTTACAGCTACTTTCAAGAAAAGCTAAAAGCATAGTGTAAAATTCTGGGGTGGTGAAGGTATTTTATGGAGAGCCAAATAATAACATATGTAGCTTTGTTGTCATCTGACTTGATATAAGAGAATTACAGAACCTGGAGGAGAAAACGGCATGAATATTTCGTTTGTTTTCAATGGTCTCACTTAGACTTTTTGCAGAAGCTCAGTAGATATCTCTCTACTGCAGCTCCTTACTTGGCAGTCTGAACTTGGGATATTCTCCCAACACATCTGTGCTTGCCAAGAATGGAAGGTGGAGACAGAAGCCTGTAGGTACAGAATGAATGACAGGGACATTGACCATAAAGTTCCTGCACACAGGACTCAGAATCACAGCACTGGAGCCTCAACAAATGATGCAAGGGTAGCTTTATTTAATCCGCAAATGAGTACTGCACTATAGTGCAGGCTACAATGATCACATCCAATCCAAAACATAGGTATTGTCTACGAACACGGTGGGAGTTAAAGGACAATTTTTAAATTATTTTTTAAAGATTTGTTTATTTGTTTGATAGAAAGAGAGAGAACCAGTGGGGAAAGGGAAGGGCAGAGGGAGAGAGAGTCTCAAGCAGACTCCAGGTCTAGCGCTGAGCTTGACACGGGGCTTGATCTCACAATTCTGAGATCACGACCTGAGCCAAAACCCAGAGTCAGACGCTTAACCAACTCCACCACTCAGGTGCCCCTCAAGGGCAAATTTTTAAGTGAATTATTTGAAGTTTCAAGGTAGAACATCAAACCTCAAAGGTATACAGAATGTTAGAAGCAAGAAGAAGCTTCTGCCTGGGGGGAGTTAAGTTAAAAAAAGAACATATAATCAAAGGATCCTGTCTTCCCTATGTCTGGCTTCAATGATTCCTAGTGGTTCTATGCCAAACTGGCCCATCCAAGAATAATCGACTTTTTGTAATGGTCAAATGGTCACTGAGGTATCAAACAGCCACCACCATATACTCCCAGCTTTCCTTGCCAAACACAAAGGGCTAGACTATAGGTGCAGACTGGGAAAGGATTGGGGTCCTAAAACGATACTTGATATCAATTTTTCAAAAAAATTTACAAAGATTGTACAGTTTAGAGACAGGCTTACAAGTTTTTTTTTTAAATGATTTTTTATTATATTATGTTAGTCACCATACAGTACATCCCCGGTTACAAGTTTTGATTTACATGTGAAGACACATTCTAACAGTGCTGTCCAATAGAACTTTCTGCAGTTGATGGAAATATTCTGTATCTGTACCATTCATTATGGTGGTTACTACTACACATGGCTAATGAAAATTTCAAATTTTAATTAATTTTTAAAGATTTATTTATTAGAGAGAGGGAGAGAACGTGAGCAGTGGGGAGGGGCTGAGGGGAGAGGGAGACACACAGACTCCCCCCTGAGTTGGGAGCCTATGTAAGGCTCAATCCCAGGACCCTGGTATCATGGACTGAGCCGAAATCAAGAGTCAGATGCTTAACCAACCAGCCACCAGGTGCCCCTAATTTTAATTAATTTAAATCACCACATGCGTTTACAGTCTATCATATTGGATAGCACAATTCTATAGCATATGGACCAAACTGCTTCTCCCCTGGAACTGCTGAGGCTCTTGATTTTACATGCTAATGAGGGGTATCCCTAAGTAAAACTGTATGTTCTGTTAATAACCTGGTCATGACTTGTGATCTGAGAGCTCTGATAGCAGTCTCAACAAAATCAGTAGGGCCTCCCAAGCCAGTAGTGCCAACTTTAAGTCTTGGGGGAGGAACAATCCCTCAGTTGTCTAGGTGTCATTAAAAATCAACTTGTCAAAAGAACTCTATGAAACGAGGGCTGAGACAGCAGGGTTAAAAGTACTATGCTACATCTGAATACCAAAAGCATCAGTAATATAACTAGAATTCAGCAGGCACTGGGTTAAGTACTTTCCTGCTGTGGTAAATGTGACTTGATTTTCCCAACCTCCATTCTACCCTCTTTCTAGCTGGAGAGGCTGAAAAGCTTTTCTCCAGACTGCTGTGTGTAGCAGTGTTCTAGATGTGTACTACATGCTTGTGGGAAACCTGGAAGGCAGAAGCGAGCAAGAGGCCACTGTTCTGTTTCTACAGATGCTGGCAGGCCAGGTCCTGCTCAGAATGAGGAACAGTGAGGCAGCTGTATTCAGCATTTCAGTATCCTGGTTATGGCTTTGTTGGTGCTTACAGATAATTGTGGTGGTTCCTGGGGTCCAAAAGGAGTAGTCTTGACCCCTGGATTGTTGCTACAGTGGTGTGTCCTTGGACCTGATAGTTCCTGATTTCTATTCTCTTAGATTTCCAATGGTTTCATAAGCACTTCTCCTTATATGCAATCCCTTTCTGCTTGAACTATCATCTAGTATGATTTCTGCTTCCTGTTTTCCTGATTGACACACCTGCATTCTCACATTTAGTTCCCTCAGGAACTCTGTAAGTTAGGTAATTTCTGCCTTGCCTGTGTTACAGATAATCATCAAATCCAGTTCTGTCTGTGGTAAGTACTTTGCACATTCATGGTCTCATCTTTTTCTCCAAACAGATTTAGACCCATATCATGGACTGTTTTAAAAGCCAGGATATGTGCTTAGAACATCACTAGTGCTTCTCTTTGTGATGATTTGTACCCAAAGCAGAAAGGAACAGAATGTAATGATGTTATCTTTGCTAGAAAATGGTGTTGTCATCTGTGGACATAAGTTCAG
Organism: Ursus arctos; assembly: GCF_023065955.2. NCBI lineage: Eukaryota > Metazoa > Chordata > Mammalia > Carnivora > Ursidae > Ursus > Ursus arctos. The sequence continues at coordinate 28,614,657 of NW_026622875.1, forward strand.
TCTCAGCTGGCTTCCCCCTGGGAAAGTCATAGTTCCAACTTCATAGAATCAATCCCTAGTCACAGACAAGTAGCTATAAATGAGGTTCTTGCTCAGGAGCAATCTGGACAAGAGAATGGGATGGCTGAAGTAATCTATTACCAACACGGAAAACAGCCTAAAGGATAGTTTTGGGGGTGAATCAATACTGTTATCTACTTCTTTACGGTCAAGTATCTAAACTCCAAGAATTTTCACCTCTAGAACCCCAGTACTCTATAAATCACTGATTATCCTCTTTGTAGGATGAGATACTGACCATACCATGGACATATCAAATAACTGCTCTGAAATAGCAGAGGTAACTGCTCATATCTCAAGCTTGAGAAGAAGAAAACAATCATTTCCAAACTGGATGTGGCTTTCGCAGCAGATGTCCTATCCTTTGCCCTCTAGCAGTGCTTGCGTGGTCTGGAGAAGGGCAGCATGATTGACTAACTTCTCCACTTTGCTCAAATGCTGCCTACAGGCTTGGATTTATTTACTCAGGCGGAAGATTATCTGTGTCCTCACTCTTTCGTTGCTATCTTTGGGCCACTTGATTGTTTAAAAGTCCATCGTTCCAGAGGCTGGCATGAATGATGTAATTCAAACTCAAACTAGAGAATATTACTTTTTAGTATCAATGGAATCTCTAAGTATTACCATTCTGAGAATTTTTCACCCTTCCAATGAGTCAAACAGTAAGGATGCAGAGTTCAGGAATTTGAGGGAGGTCAAATTTTAAGAATTTCTAACACTCTACTTTTGCGAGGATTTTTCTTATTCACCACAAAAATACTATATGAAGTGAGTCATTTTTGAATTTAAGTGAAAGGAACTATTTCACAGAAATCTTTTGGGAGATGTAAACACAAGATTATAATCTGTTTTTCTTATCAGTGAATACTCTTTAATGTTTACCTTAATAACTCAGAAAAATCATGAGCCCATCTATGAGCCAGGACACTTTCAGATCCATGAAGAAATCTCACTATTAAATTTATAAGTCAGATTCTCCAAGCACTAAACAGATTTACTTTAACTATCATTAGGATAGAATAATAATGTAGTGAACAGTAGCATATGTAGCATACCAAAAGAATTGATACAACTTTCAAAGGTAGCACACATTTAAGCAATAACTTAGCTTTGGATGACACAAATGCCCCTTGCTACTTAATTGTTTATGCAGAAAAATGTAATTCAGCTAATTTCTCACTTGTCACGCCAATTCATTCCTTTTAAATTACCACTATGGTATTTTGATTATTTTTCTCCAAGAAACTACAAGCATTTCCAGTTCACCACTGCCTGGAGTTCTTTTCGTGCTCTCCACCTTACCTGGGGAATATCCTCAAGGGATCAGGACAAACAATTGGCTTGCAAAGACTTACAAACCATCGCTATGACCTATAGCAGCAGAGAACTTCTAAAACTTTGGAAGGCCTAAGTATTTCAAATGGTGGTTCTCATTGTCATTACATTAGCAGGGTATTTGGAATGAAAATTTGTTTTTATAGTAATAAGCCAAGAGCCCATTCTCAGAAGATTTGGAAAAAGGATGCCTGGCAGAAAAGGGAGTCTATTTGGAAATTTTGTCAAGATTTTTGCGAAACAACTCTGTTACGTGAAAGGGGTAGGATTACTGAACCACAGGTTCTTTAAGGCAGGAACCACATCTCCTCCTGCTTGCATCCTCAGCAGGCAGTGGGGCTTGACACTCAGTAGGCATTTACTAGACAGATATCTGAGGAACCAAATACTCAAAATCCACAGGTATCACAACACTCATTCTAATGACAGAGATGGGGATAGGGTTCCCTGCTTTTCCCAGACCCTCTGTCCTGGTTGATGGGCTCACAGAAGCCTAAAGCAGTAGAGATGAAAGCTCAGTGCTGTCTTTCTTTCTCCCCTCCCCTTTTTTGAACAATCTTTCTGTGTTACTATGGTAATACCTGGTACCAGGATGCTCTGTAAATGAAAGTGGGAAGGAGGAAGAGATCATGAGTTATGTAGTTCATAAGAAAATCTGCCCAAAGGGCAACCTTTTTGGCAATCTGCAAAGCTTGTGCATGTCCCATTTTATAATAAATGCATTTAAATAATACATGACACTATACAGAACAGATATAATATGTTGAAACAGAGATCCACTGAGCCCAAGAAAACTGCATAAGTATGAGCTTATAAATAAGGGAATATTTTCAGACAATTGAAAAAAATATCAGGGAGAATTTAGCCCATAAATAGGACACTTTCTCATTTCAACACATAAAGGTAATAGCTGAAGAATTCCAAAGATGAGTATATGAGGCAATACAGAGTGAAGGCTGGGTATTAACCTGGGACCTGATCTGAATGGCAAGTACATTGGTTACCGCAGTTACAAAGGGCAGGGATAAACTAATAAACAAAGACATCTGTTAGTGATACTTACCCTCTGATATGTGCAACTTTAGGGCCAGGTATGACCAAAACTAGAATCTGATGGGAGGAGAAAAGGGCATGCAGTGATTGACACTTTAAACTACAGAGTTAAGTTTCTCCGCATCATTTTTGCATTGCAATGACCGTAGCTTATTAAAACCCAAGCTGGGAATGTTTCTGTCTGCCCAAAGCAGGAGCTGTAACACTGTAGGAAACCTTCCATCCAGTAGATTAATTTTGTCTGAGGACATGTGAAGAAACCTGCTTTAGCTTCTTGATTTATGACTTCATTAAAATGTTTGGGCTTCAAATTTCCATCAACATTTATGGGAATTAACAGCTTCTTAAAATGGAAATATTCAATGACAAATTAATGCAGCTTGGATCTTGTATGAGGGAAAAGCAAGGCACTCTAGGCACCCTTTATATACTTCCAGGAAAAGAGTAATACTTTCTGCCCCGTATACGAGTAAGTCTCAGGAATGAGTAGGTGAGAAGAGATAAGTGAGAGCATGAAGAGAATAATCATGGATTCTCAGTCAGGAAGAGTAGAGATGCCAGCATTCTTTTCAAAATGCATTAAGAAGGTCTAAATTGTTCCTGCTGTAGAAAGACAACAACCACTCAGAAGCCAAAGGACTGCTATGTCTGTTGCAAATATTAACCAGGTTGGTGTCCACAGAGATCTCAATCCAAAGATGTAACTTCCAGGTGTGCTGTTTGAGAAGATTCCTATAAGGACACCAAAGTGTAAGCTTCCTAGTAGCTCTCACATTTTTTATATTTAAGCACTCAGCTACACTTAACAGATATTAAATATTTGATGAATGAATGAATGAATGAATGAATGAATGAAACAGTTACCACTTCCAAAGAGAGTCCCAATTTTTTCCTTGTTGTTTCTCGCTGTCCGTTTGTTCGAACTACTTCAGGATCTAGAGGTGTTGCAGTTATTGCCACCAGCACCCAAATGCAACAAAGACTCACATATCCCTTTCTCTATCAACTCAAGTGTGGACAAGCAGCTTATATAATTAATGGTTAGGACATGTTTTGCCTTGTTGCCTGCCAGGGTTGATTAAATGTGACCCCCTCACTCTGTATGATCGAATCCATGAGCAAGTCCTGTTGACTCACTTCCAAGATGTGTCCTGACTTTGTTTCCCCATTTCTGTGACTATCACCCTTGTTCAAGCTATCACCATCTCTGGCCTGACTACTATAATTACCTTCTAATTGGTCACCCTGCCTTCACTTCCAACCCCAATAATCACTTTTCCAGAAAGCAGCCAACTATCTTTTCAAAACATAAAGCATATCATGTTATTTCTGTTTAGAATTCCCCAGTGGCTCATTACACTAAAAATAAAACACAAATTTGTTGCTCTTGCTGACCCCCCTATATACCTCATCTTATTCCTCTGGTCTACTTACTTACCACACTCCAGCCACATTGGCCCTCTAGTTGTTTGTCAATAATCCTGAACATGTTCCTACCTCAGGATCTTTGACCCTTTAGTCCTTCTACCAAGAATGTCCCTTTTTATTCACTTTGGCAGAGCAGGCTTTTTGCTGTCATTCAGATTTTTTTGCAGGGGGAGAGTGCATGATTGGGGGGAAAGAGGGAGAGGGAGAGAATCTTAAGCAGCCTCCATGCCCAGTGCAGAGCCTGACGCAGGGCTTGATCTCACGACCCGGAGGATCATGACCTGAACTAAAATCAAGAGTGGGAAGCTCAACAGACTAAGCCACCCAGGCACCCTTGTCATTCAGATTTTAGTCTAATGTCACCTACTGAGATGACTTTCTTCACCTCTCAAACTAGCTACCCAGTCACACCTATCACAAGAATCTTGTTGGATCTCTGCATAGTAAGGTTCTTTCTAATGTTTAATTTCCATATTGTATGGGGTCCCCAATTAGCATGTAAGCTCCACCAGGGCAGAGATCTTAATGATCTTATTCACTATGAAGAATGATCCCTGGGCACATGGATCTCTAATATTCTTACTAAATATTAGAAACTTTTAAACAGTTGCATGTTAGTGGCTTGGCAAGCAAGAAAATACTGAATGTGGGTTCCTGAACTATGCTGGGTTTTAAGCAAAGACACTTAACAGCTGGCTCAAGGAATACACCGAGTTGGTAAGTTGGTCTCACATATGGTGAGAGGCTCACTCATCCCTTGTATCCACAAAACCAACTCCTAGTCTCCTTGGCTCTGGGCCCTATTTCCACAAGGCATTCACCTATTTGTACCCTGGAGAGTCTGCTGTGGGCATCCACATGCACTGTGCCAATTCAGGAACTGTCTCCTTGACCACTTGGGCCATTCAAAGGACTGATGTGCCAGATCCATTTTTCCAAGGCCTGTCCTATATATAAGAATCATACCCATTCTCTAGGTATTGGAAAACTTTCTTTGCCCCTTGTGTTAAATTGTCCATACTAGCAGCCACTGCGTACTGTATTAGGACTCAAATACATTCTTTCTCCTTCAGTTGCAAACTCGTTTCCTTTTCGGTAACCTATATATTTTCCCTAACTAATAATGTGAAATAGCTGAATGAACACTGGGCTTGAAGTCAGAGTCCAGGGATTAAAATTCTATTATTTAGTTGTAGCTATTTCAATCCTGGGTATATGATTTAACCTCACTGAATCTCAGTTTTCTCATCTGCATGTTGGGAATAATACTATCTGTCTCTTAGATAGCTAAAAGTTCTGGGGTTTGCATTCTGTAGGCAATATACAGCTGAGCCAATGAGGGTGGCAAGTTCAAAACTCATAGACTTATCCACTTCTCAGTGGCGTCCTCTAGTAGTTCCTCAAGTATTCATAGGGGAGAGAGATTCTTCCAGAAGTCCTTCAAAGGAGTTTCAGAAGAACAAAAACACTTCTTTGTCATCAAAATACAGTTATCATAAAGGAAAGGATGACATCTCACCATAGACTACAGAAGCTTTAGAAGCAAATGGAACTAATCAGACCATGTTTATTAAAGTGCCAAGTCAGATGACAACACTGAATTATGTAAGACTTTAACTGAGTATCAATAATATGTTAAGTGCCATGAAGGTATCATTAGTGAATGGGAGGAATGTTAGTGAACATAACTATTCTGTATTAAAAAGCTACCTATCAGGACAGTCTGATACTGAAAATTAAACCAAGGGAAAATGTGAGGATTACTACACATGGGCCTGTAACGACTAGCTTAACAAAGGAATTATCCTCAAATCATTAACAAGAGCCTGCTCAATATTATATATGTGTGTGCAAATTTTTCTTCTCTCAATTTTATACTTAAAATTTTCTACATTTTGTCAGTGAATTATAAGCCACATGAAGCAGAGATCAGCCCACTGTTTCCTATGCAACTCTAAGAATAAACGTTTTCTCTTGGAAAACTCCCTCCAGGCTCTCAGATGGCTTCATCAGGTCCTCTGGAAGGCACATCTGTGATTGGCAGAGCTCTCTGCTCCAGGGTTGCTCCATAAACATGCTCTGACACCGCAAAGAAGACACTCGAAACGGAGAGACAACCTGCTAGAAAACAGCAGATTTTTTAACACAAAAGGGGAGCCAGAGGTGAGTGTGGGAGGTGGGGTGGGTGACAACATGGAACGGAGAGGCACTCTGTTCAGTCACTGTGAATCAGTTCAGCCACAGTTCACTGTGAATCAGTCACTGTGCTACCATTTTTACATACACTACCTCATTGGACCTTGGAGGAGGAGTTACACTTTTCCCCCATTTAATAAGTGAGGAGGTAAACCAAAGTCCCCCAAACTACAGAGCCAGGTTTAGAAAATTCATGATCTTTTCCTATATCCAATGGCCTCAGAAAGTTTGCATTATTGACATTCCAATCCAATTTATGAGATTTCGGAGTCCTTAGAAGGAAAAAAAAAGGAACTGAGTTTAATTCTCAGGTAGTTCTCACTGGCAACTGCAAAGTTCTAAGGCTGCTGGCTGGGCATTGACCTCACCAGGGTACCACCTGGACTTCTGTCTGAATGAGAATTATGCTCTCTTTTTCTTCAAGGTTTCTCTTTCAACCTTAAACCATAGTCAATTTCAGATTCCTTACTAGAGAGCTACATGAATAATTAATAATTTCCACTATTTATTTGGTATCTATCAGGTAGCAAGTATTGTGTTTGGAGCTTATCATAAATAATCTCATTTAATCCTCACAAATCCCTACATGGTAGGTTAAGGTTATATTATTCCTTCTATACAGATGAGGAAACTGAAGCAGCTAATAAATGGTAGGACCAAGATTTAAATCAAAACACAAACAGCAAGCTCTTTTCATTTTATACAGCTCACAATCACCTCATTGAAAACCAAAATAAAATTGACATCTTGAATACTTGAAAATAAAGCATAAACAGCAATATTAAAGGTTAAATTAATTTAGCACAATATTAGAATTTGGTTTAGCTCCTCACCTCCTCTAGTCATGCTAAACATGAGTAATAGATTGATATATAGAATATTTGATAGAAAAATTTCAAGACAATTCTTTTGTAAAAATGCAATTTCTGCTTCTAACCACCAGTATCTGTGGCACTTGCAATCTAAAAGTCAGGCAGAAGAACTCTGAAAACATAGCAAATGAGTAATTGAGTATTTCATATTTTCTTGTAATTCAAAAGAAAATAGAAAAGTTAAAATCTCTATTTCGTGACATGTCCACAGGTCTGTTGGCACAGAAAGGGTGTGTTTTATTGCTTTTTCAGCTATACTAACAATCAGCTAATCCTGAAACTGCTCTGTATACTCCAAATTTAGTCCAAGAGGCTTAAATGATACCATCTTTTTTCTTCTAAATAGACGTCATTTTAAGATAAAAAAAACCTCTACCCCCCCCTCCTCCTCCTCAAAAAAAAAAAAAAAAAAATCACTGCACAATGCTTTGCCCTGTGTTCATAGCAAGAAAAGAGGTTTTATAGTCCCTTGCTCTCTCCATCTCTCTCTTTCTTTTCTTGGCCCCTGGCCCGTTACCCCTCCCACTCTATATGAAGAGCTCATTCTGCTCTCCCCAAAGTCTTGAAGACAGATACTGCAGAGGGAGAGGTTCTGAAGAGGATGCAGAAGAGCAGCAGCAGTGATGCTGGAGGAGGCAGAGTGCTCTTTGGGGTGCTGCGGCTGCACCTCTGCCCCTGGGTTGCAGGAACTGGGAAGTGAGATGGCAGCAGCTGCCTTAGAGACAAGAAAGTGATACACGAATACCTGAGTAATTAATTGCTCTGGACTTCCAACACTTTGGCTTATTCATCTATACTAAGAAGTAGCAGGCAGGACAGAGCCAGCAACTTTTGGCCAGGGCCCACCACACAGCCTTCCAAACCAGGTTTTGGAGACCCACCTACCATACCTTCCTGCCTTTGCAAACTGCCCATTTCATAGCTTGATAGAAATGATGGTGGAGTATGAATGATATTTTCACCATGGGACTCAGGGGCATCTGAACCCCGTCCTACCCTTCCCTCAAGATCTCTGAAGGAAACACATGAAGCAACCCCTGTTGGAGCCTTTCCTCCACTAAAAAATATCTGGGCCTCTGACATAATCCCAAAGGGTGTACCTCAGTGCTGTGCACTCAGTAAGCATAACATTGCCTGGAAGAAAAGTCCTGCATTTGTCTCCCTCATCACCAGGAATCAGCCAAAGTTCACAACTAGGCAACATCTACTCTGCCCAGTTCAGATAGACAACTTAATCATAATCCTAAACCTAATGGGATGAAAGATTTTTGTCCCATTTCTTTCTCCCTTTACTCAATAACAGTTCTCATAAGAGGGGAAAAGATGAGAGGCAAATCTAAGCCTTTTAACTTTAACCAAATTGGCTAACTCAAGCTTTAAGATACTAGTGAGCAGATAACAGGTAGATCTGCTGTATTCAAAGGGGGTAAAAACATAATATTGCTTTAGATTTTGTTTTGGGAGGGTCAAGTTTTATGAGGTCAGATATTATTGTTAAAAATTTCTGGACGTGAGCAATGCTTAACCCATGCAAAAATAAATTGCTTTTCTGAGGCTTATTAAAAATATTTAACTACTCAGAGACTAGTCATAAACTTTCAGAGACAGAATTAGAGTGTAATCTGCCCATAGTAATAGAGACGAATCACTTTGATTAATTCTTTATGATGGCGTCTCATCTCCTGCAAATTGTGGATTGGGTAAGAGTCTACAATCAATCCTTCAATAACTCCCACAAGCACCTCGTTACACATGAGACTGTGACATCTTAGGTCATAAAAAAGGTGCTGTTATATAACACAGGTGCTACGTAGCAGCTTCAGGTCATGAATATTAACAGACAGCATCAAATGGGATGATATCAATGAATACCTCCTGCCAATCTCTATCCAAGAAATAAACCAGAAGGCAGCATAATGTGTCCTTGCAGGCATTCTAAAATCAGGCGTGATGGATGTAGGCATTGTATCCTTTGCAGGTCTGATGATTGCCATGATCCCTCCTATCAAGTCAGGACTATGCTTATTTTCCTGGGCAAGAATGACCCATAATTTTTCCTTTCTCATATTATTCTTTTCTTTTACATTAAGCATATAGTAATCTCTTAAAGTAAGTTGTGAAGCACTTAACTGGTTAGTTTATCCCACTGATGTTTATTGTGCTTAATGATATTCAGATTTTATTCTGTCTCGTCCTATTTATCAAACTTTATGCCCATTTCCCACTCTTTTTTGCCTTCCTTTTGTATTTTTTTTCCTTATTCCAATAGGGTTTTTTTTTTTTTTTTTTTTTTTTGCTTTCCTTGTTTGGAATTTATTTCTATTTTTTTTTTTTTTAGTGGTTCCCTTAAAATTTTGTCATGACTACTTGACAATGTATTTTCCATCTCCTCAAACACTGCAAGAATAAGACTTTGATTCTGTTCAACCCCTTCCAATTTATATGCTGCTATTGTCCAGTATATTTCTTTAGTTTTTTCTTTAACCCTACAATTAGACATTATTTTAATATAGAAAATTACTAATTTCTTTGATGACCTTCCCTCTCAGAAGAATTTTCTTCTTCCTGAAGCACATTTTTCAGAAGTTCTTTAAATGAGGGTCCATCTGTGAAATGTTCTATTAAAAAAAAAAGCAACCAAAAAACATCTGAACATTATTTTGCTCTCATGTTTTAAAGCCAGTTTTATTAGATCCATAATTCTAAGTTGACAGTATCAACTTTCAGCATTTTAAAGATATTATTTCACAGTCTCCTGGATGCTATAGTGGCTGCAAAGTCAATTGTCAGTTTAAATGTTATTCCTTTCTAAGTAACTTTTTCCACTGGTTGCTTTTAAGACCATCTTTTCATCTGTAATTTCATTATTTATCCAGGTGTGGAGTACTTTTTATTTTTTCTTGAGACTCGCAGTATTGCCAGAATCTGAGCATTCATATCTTTCATACATCCTAGCAAATATTCTGCATTATTACATCTTCAAGTATTTCTTCTCCCTTATTTTCTCTATCCTCTCTTCTTGAACCCCATATATTTGGCCTTCTCATACTATCTTACATATCTCAATCACTCACATTTTTTACCTTCTATTTCTCCATAATATATTCCAGGTAATTTCTTTTTTTTTTCCTCAAAGATTTTATTTATTTGAGAGAGAGAGAGACAGAGATAGTGAGAGACAGCATGAGTGGGGAAGAGAGGGAGAAGCAGGCTCTCTGCTGAGCAGGGAGCCCAACGCGGGGCTCAGTCTCAGAACCCTGGGATCATGACCCAAGCCAAAGGCAGACGCTTAACTGACTGAGTCACCCAGGCACCCCTATTCCAGGTAATTTCTTAAACTCTGTGTTCTAGTACATTAATTATTTTTTAAAGATATTTTATCTACTATTTAATCCATCCACTGAGTTTCAAATTCTAATAATCACACATTTTTTAGTTCTGTAAGATCTAGCTAGTTCTTTTTTTCAAATCTAACTGGCTAATTTTAATAGTCTATTATCTCAAGATTCCTCTTCCCCATTTCTATCTGAAATATTTGTTCAAATATTTTTACCTATTGTAACAGACTGTCATTTTCTAAGATGGCTTCAACAATATTTCTGGTTCCAATTCTCTTTCAGAACCTTATAAGACAACAACCCTTGTCAAGAGGTGAAGTCTCTTTTCCTTTCTCCCAAACCTGGCTAGGTCTTTGTGATTGATTTCCTTTCTGAATAGAATGCTGTGGGAGTCATGCTGCATGACTCTGAGGCGAGGTTAGAAAAGGTGATATACAGCTTCTGCCTGTCTCTGCAGACACACTGGGAACCAGCCACAATGCTGTGAGAGAGTCCAGGCCACATGGAGAGGCCACATTTGGATGTTCTGACTGATAATTCCAGCTAAGGCCTCAATCACAGACAGCATGAACCACCAGAAATATGAGTGAACGAACCTTCAGAGTATTGCAGCAGCCAGCTGTTGAGCTGCTCTGGTCTTCCAGCCATCCAGTTGAGGACCCAGGCAACATGGAGCACGGAAAACCATTCCCCAAATCCAGAGTTCCTGACCCACAGACTCCATGAACATAACAAGTGGTTGTTATATGTCACTGAATTCAGAGGTTATTAAACATCGATAATGAGAATACCATAGTTCATATTCAGTTTCTGATAATTCCAATATCTAAAATTCTTGGCAATCTAAATCAATCTCTCTCCTTATTCTCCCTCTTCTCTTTCCTTTCTTTCCTCTTCCTCTTTCTTTTGCTGACTCTTGCCATCAGTTTGTTTCCTTATGCATTTGGTAATCTCTTATTAAAATCTCATATTTGACTGAAGTTAATATCTAGGTATCCTAAGCCCCTTTGGTTGAGGATGCTTTCCTACCAAGAGAATTTCCATTTTTGGCTGGCCCTCAGAAGGTGCTTGTCACCTGCCAGAAATATTTTTATTTATATCTCCTCTTAGAGTTACTTATACTACATATATAATATGGATTCAAAATCCAAACTGCAGTAGAGCAGGGATATGGTTAGAAATTCTCAAGGGGGCCAGCATTATTACTATTTTTTTCCACTAATACCCATAACAGTGACTAATAGCTTTGTTCATTGGCTGCCTTTGTTGCAGGTGGATTTTTTTCTAGGCCCGTTTATTCAACCTACAAATATTTAATGAGTATCTTTTGTATGTTCTTTAATAGGAATATGACTCATGTTCCTTCACATGACATGTTTAGGACCCTCAGGTGTGCTGAAGACAGTTTTACAATTTCGTTTTTAAAATTACCTTTCCAATTAGCTACTTCCCACACCCATTGGAATTACCTGAAGTTCTATGAGATCAGGCCTGTTTTTCTTTTACTTTTGTTAATGCTTATAATGACTACAACAGTGCACAGGAGATATTCAGAACACATTTTTTGTTTATTTGGCCTCTTCTCCCCAGTTTTATTGAGGAATAATTGACAAAAACTGCATATATTTAAGGTATACATGGTGATATTTTACAATACATATATATTGTAAAATAATTACCATAATCAAGCTAATTAACCTATTCGTAACCTCACATTTACCTTTTGTGTGTGTGTGTGTGTGTGTGTGTGTGTGGTGAGAACATTTAAGTTCTCTTCTCTCAGCAAATTCAAATATACAGAAAACATTCTGAAGATGATTATCAGCCAACCAAGGAAAGCTTGGTAAACAACGAAACCAGGTAAAACTAAATTAATCACTGGCCAAGGAAATCTTTCTATAGATTAAGAATTCAAAGAACCTATCAGAAGGGTGGTATGGATTTCAGTTTTCTGTATTAATTATACCTAAAGAGTTAAATACGTTTTTATAAGCAGTGACATCTAGGATGGTGTAACTGAAAAGATCATCTCTTGCCCTCCCTTATGTTTCTTCTTTGGTGAGCTTTTCCCAGGCTATCTGACTCCACTGTATAGATTCAATGACACTCAGGACCTTTTCGTTTGTTTTAGGCCAAAAACACCCATCCCTTCTTAATTCTAGAATATTAAGAGTAGGGATAAGCTTACAGACCATTTTTTATTTTAATGTTATTTTTACAGGTAGATAAACTGAGACTCAGAAATGGATAAAATGGTGGATAAATGTCGGTTAAGCATCTGCCTTCAGCTCAGGTCATGATCCCAGGGTCCTGGGATCGAGCTCAGCAGGGAGCCTGCTTCTCCCTCTCCCTCTGCTGCTCCCCTTCCTTGTCCTCTCTCTCTCTGGCTCTCTCTCTAATAAATAAATAACTCACTCTTAAAAAAAAAAAAGAAATAGATAAAATGAGGCTCACATAGGTGAAATAATTGATAGGAAGTTAGCAGCAGAGCCAGCATTAGAATCTAGCTTTTCTGACTCCCAGAAAAACGTTTCTGCCAGAAAACTACTCTTCTTGTTTTATGGGATACTTCTTGGGTAAAAGAGCAACTCCTCCAATAGGTTGCTCTACATTCTATGTTTTTTTTGAACACTGTACACAAGAATGAATGTCAAACACCTCCTACCCCAAGCCTCCCATTTTATAGATGAGTGATCAGAGGCTTAGAGAGGTCTTGTCATCTACTCATTTAGTTCTAACCATGTCATAGCTTCTTCACCCTTCCATTTTCTGTTTCTTTACCATTCATTATATGCTCAACTCTCTTCTTTGATTTTACTTTCCACTTACCCATAGGAACATGAAATAGTTGGTTATTGATCTAAACTTGTATCAAAAAAAATCTAAAAGGAAAGTTATCTGATGGGTCCTTGTGTGAATTTATAATTACAGCATCATAAACTGTGTTTAAACATTGTTGTCCTAATAACCCCACTGGTAAAATTTTCATTCAGGTCCTCTACAGAATAGTCACATAACTTTAGGAGGGCACAATCAACACAGTCTATAATGTGAATGGTGTCCCTACTATCTGCAGTTCACAACGTGAATAACCGTAAATGATAGTCCTGTTTTCATTCATTTCACATATCTAGACCTGTACTGCTCTTTTAATACTACCGTAGCAGGAAGTTGAAATGAACCATGTTTTACTTTCCTTTCATCCTCTTAAATCTGTGAACAGCAATATTTAGCTCCATGAGTCTATCAAAACTTGAAATTAATGTGGTTTTGGTCACTCATTTATTTTAAGGGCGCTCACATCAACAGATGTGGTGATGATAGTGATAAAAACAGAACACTATTTGTGAAATAATGCTGTAAGAGTTTCAAAGCAACAGTGGTTAGAACTAGTTATTTGTAAGAACCATGCCTGTTGCCTTTATTTTACTCCATACTACAAGCTGTCAGAAGAACTGAATGCTTGAAAGGCTATCTTGTTTTATTAGTTATCCTTCCACCTAGAGTTTTAAGCTTAGAGCCAAGAACACAGAGATAACTAGTTGACTATCCAAGATTTATGTTTCCTTCCCATAGTGTAGATTTGTTGCTGGGAAGTATCTGCATAGCCACAGACTATTCCCAGTTCCCCTGCATCCAGATGGGACCATATGACTAGATATAACTAATGGGATGGAAGCAGAAATTTATGTTTATTACTTCTAGGCAAAAAAAAAAAAAAAAGTTAAGTATCCAAAATTTTCTCGCCCTTCTGTGATGATCTTGTGTGGTAGCAGCACTGAAGATAGTGGGATCTTAAGACAGAAGAAGCCTGGATCCTGATCGCATCATAGTGAGTACTTAATGAATGCCCATGAAAATTTGCTTCAGAAAAGAATAATCTTTAGCTATCTTTCTCTGGGACTTTTAAGATTTTTGTTTCTTAAGGGATCTTAACATAGGATCTAACACAATGACTTGCACATAGCAGACACTCAAATATTTGTTGAATGAATGAAATTAGTGCATATCTTTGTCTATTAATCTCATTTAGTGCCTGTTTGGGTTATAGAATGGTTGGCTATGCACTGACTGAGAGGTCCTAGGGAAGCTTACCAATCCACCAGACATGACAGCAAGACTATAAGCCAAAGACTAGACTTCAAATGAAGTAACACCAACAAACAAAATTCATGGGATTCTTGTTTCAGTGATTAATGATATGATTTTAGGCAAGTGGCTCAATGCCAGAGAATTCTGCTTTGAGAAATGAGAGTGAAGAGGAAGAAAAACAGGAGACAAATAAAATTAGAGTTGAGAGAATTGAGGATTTTTAATAGCCACTCCCGCTCCTACAGTTAGAGATCATAATAATGTTTTAAATCATTGTATTTGTTATTCGGTACAATTTCCATAATAGAGTGAAATTCCCCAAAAGCACTGGGTCTGAAAATCCCAATTATTTGACATTTGATTTGTACATATCTAGAAAATTCTGTTGATCAACTACTGAGGCTATCTCTGCTAACTGCACATGTAGAACTTGTAATATCGAGAATATAACACAGAAGTCTATCATCTAGCATAGCCCTGTATAGAACTCAGCCAGAGTACTATATTTCTAGATTATTGGATATTACTCTACAGATACCCCCAAAACCACAATTTTTGAAGCTGAAAAATATATATTTACAAAAATCCTGAATAAAATATTAGCAAACTGAATTCAACAATACATTTAAAGGATCATATACCATGATCAAGTGAGATTTATTCCAGGGATGCAATAATGGCTCAACATCCACAAATCAGCATGACATACCACATTAACAAAACGAAAGCTAAAAATCATATGATCTCAATAATAGCAGAAAAAGCATTTGACAAAATTCAACATCCATTTATGACACAAACTTTCAACAAAGTGGGTATAGATGGAATGTACTTATATATGGTATAGTATTGGAAGTCCTAGCCCGAACAATTAGGCAGGAAAAAGAAATAAAGGCATCCAATTATTTAAAAAATAATTTATTATTTTTTATATTATTTTTATTATGTCACTGTTTGTGTTATGACATGATTTTGTGTGTAGAAAACCCTAGAGACTCCACCAAAAAACTATTAGAATAAATGAATTCAGTAAAGTTGCAGGATACAAAAATCAATATGCAAAAATCTGCTGTGTTTCTATACACTAAGAATGAACTATCAAAAAAGAGAAATTAAGAAAATAATCACAATTATAATTGCATCAACAAGAATAAAATACCTAGGAAAAAATTTAATCAAGGAGGTAAAAGACCTGTACGATGAAAACTATGCCATGTTTGAAAGAAACTGAACATGTAATACCCAAATAATTGGAAAGACAGTCCATGCCCAAGGATTAGAAGAATTAATATTGTTAAAATGTCCATACTCTCCAAAGCAATCTACAGATTCAATGCAATCCCTATCAAAATTCCAATGACATTTTTCATAGAAATAGAAAACAATCCTAAATTTTGTATAGAACCACAAAATACCTCAAATAATCTTGAGAAAAAAGAACAAAACTGGAGGCACCATGCTGATTTCAAACTATATCACAAACCTATCATAATCAAAATGGTATGGTACTGGCATAAAAACAGACATATGGAACAGAATAGGGAGCCCAGAAGTAAACCCACACACATACGGTCATTTAACTTATGACCAAGGAACCAAGAATATACAATGGGGAAAGGACACTCATAAATGGTGTTGGGAAAATGGGGCAGCCACAACTAGACTACTATCTTAAACCATACACAAAATTAACTCAAAATGGATTAAAGACTTGAAGGTAAGACCTAAAACCATAAAACTCCTAGAAGGAAACATAGGTGGTAAGTTCCTTGATGTTGATCCTGGCAGTGTTATTTTGGATCTGACTCTAAAAGCAATGGCAACACAGCAAAAATAAACAAGTGGAACTACACCAAACCAAAAAGCTTCTGCACAACAAAGGAAATCATCAACAAAATGAAAAGACAACATACTGAACAGAGAAAATAACTGCAAACCATGTATTTAATAAGGGGTTAATATCCAAAATATATAAAGAGCTCACAAAAGAGAAAAAAAAAATCTGACTGGGGCGCCTGGGTGGTTCAGTCAGTTAAGCGTCTGCCTTTGGCTTAGGTCATGATCCCAGGGTCCTGGGATCAAGTCCCTCATTGGGCTCCCTGCTCAGTGGGGAGTCGGCTTCTCCCTCTCCCTCTGCCCCTCCCCTATGCTCACGCTCTCTCACTCTGTTTCTCTCTCTCAAAATAAATAAAATCTTTAAAAAAATCTGATTAAAAACCAGGCAGATCTGAATAAACATTTTCCAAAGAAGACATATAGATGGTCAACAGGCACATGAAAAATTTCAACATTGCTAATCACTGAGGAAATGCAAATCAAAACAACAATGAGAGATAACCTCACACCTGTTAGAATGGCTATTATCAAAAAGACAAGAAATAACAAATGTTGGCAAGGATGTGGAGAACAGGGAACCCTGTAAATTGCCAGTGCCAATGTCAATTGGTGCAGCTACTATGCAAGACAGTAGGGGGCTTTTCAAAAAATTAAAAATAGAGTTATCATATGATACAGCAATTCCACTACTAGGTGTTTATCCAAAGAAATTAAAACACTAATTTGAAAAGATATATGCTGGCGCATCTTCACTGTAGCATTATTTATAATAGCCAAGATACGGAAATGACCTTAGTGTCCATCAATGGATAAATAATTGGATTAAGAAGATAGACACCACACACACACACACACACACACACACACACACTATTCAGTCATTAAAATGAATGGAATCGGGGCACCGGGGTGGCTCAGTTGGTTAAGTATCTGCCTTTGGCTCAGGTCATGATCCTGGGGTCCTGGGATGGAGTCCTGCATCAGGCGCCCTGCTCTGTGGGGAGCCTGCTTCTTCCTCTCCCTCTGCCTCTGCCTCTCTCTCTCTCATGAATAAATGAATAAAATCTTTAAAAAAAATGAATGGAATATTGTCATTTGCAACAACATGAATAGACCTTGAGGGCATTATGCTAGGTGTAACACATCAGACAAAGAAAGATAAATACTTTTTGATATCTCTTACATGTGGAATCTAAAAAAACAAAAGAAAAAACAAACAAAAACCAAAAAACCAAACCCATAGAATAGACTGATGGTTGCTAGAGAGGAGCAGGGGTGGAAGGTAAGCAAAATGGGTGAAGGGGATTAAAAGGTACAAACTTCCAGTCATAAAATAAGTCATGGGGATGTAATGTACAGCATGGTGACTATACTTACTAATACCGTACTGCATATTTAAAAGTTGCTAAAAGAGTAAGTCTTAGAAGTCCTCATCACAAGAAAAAAAAATTTTGTAACTACGTATGGTGATGGATGATAACTAGATTATTGTGATCCTTTTGCAATGTATACAAATATTGATTCATGTTGTACAACTAAAACTAATATAATGTTATATATTAATTATATCCTAATTACAAAAAAAAGACAAAAAGAAAATGACAGGGACAAGGCAAAAAAAGAAACCAAACCAAAACAAAAATAAGCATAGTAGGCAGGTAAAACTGGAGGCAGAAAAACTTTCCTGAGGAATGGACCAGTAGAGTCAGTTAGATTAAGAGATGCCATGGGATCAGTAGTGGTGATGTGGGTCAGCAAGAAGTTATAGCAATCACTACAACACCAAACAGTACCAACAGAACCAGCAAACAAATTACTGCCAAGGGCTCTTCCTCATTTGGGAGAGAGCATCTGGAGGACTTCCCTTTTGAACTATGATTAACTCCTAAGTTTCTAATACATAAGAGATGGGAAGCTCAAAGAGTATGATGCTAGACTTGATTCAATTAAGTATATGGAAGAATAAAATAACTAACTTATACTCAAAAGTATTATGGAAGAATACATACCTATAATACATAAAAGGAAGATGATGTCTTTCTCTGCCACTTTCTAGCTTTGTGACCTTAAGTATTATAACCTTTCTGAGTTTAAGTCCTCTCTTTTGCAAAACTGGGTTATCCAGTTATGAGGATTAAATAAAATGGGGACTGTGAAAAAATACATATTTTAAAAATACATGTAACTCTTATCTGACAAAAATCAACTCAAAATGGATTAAAGTCTTATTAAACCTAAGACCTGAAACCATAAAAATTCTAGAAGGAAACATAGGGAAAAACTCATTGACGTCTGTCTTAGCAATGTTTTTTTTTTTTGGATTCGACACCAGCAGTAAAGGCAACAAAAGCAAAAATAAAGAAGTGGGACTACATCAAGTTTAAAAGCTTTTACACAGCAAAGGAAGCCATCAACAAAATGAAAAGGCCACCTATACAATAGGAAAATATATTTGCAAACCATGTATCTGATAAGGGGTTAATATCCAAGATATATAAATAACTCCAACTACTCAAAAGCAAAAAAAGAAGAAAAAATCCAACTAAAAATGAAAGAGGAATTGAATAGACATTTTTCTAAAGAAAATATACAAATGGCCAATAGGTAAATGAAAAGGTCCTCAAGAGTACTATCCTTAGAAAACTGCGAAACCATAATGAGATATTACCACATGCCTGTTAGAATGGCCTACCATAGAAAGATGAGATAACAAGTGTTGTCAAGGATGTAGAGAAAAGGGAATCTTGGTGCACTGCTGGGTGGATTGCAAATTAGTAAGGTCACTTTGGACAACAGTATGGAGGTTCCTCAAAAAGTTTAAAATAGAACTACCATATGATTCAGCAATCCCACTCCTGGGTATATACCAAAGGAAACAAAATTACTATGTTAAAGAGAGATCTGCATCTTCATGTTCTTGGCAGCATTATTTACAATAGCCAAGACAAGGAAACAACCTAAGTGTCCACTGACAGATAAATGGATAAAGAAAATGTAGAGGGAGGGAGGGAGAGAGGGAGAGAGAGTAATGGTATACTATTCAACCATAAAAAAGAAAGAAATCTTGCCATTTGCAGCAACATGGATGAGACTTGAGGGCATTATGCTAAGTGAAATAAGTGATACAGAAAAAAATACTGTATGATCTCACTTATATGTGGAATCTAAAAAAAAAAACAAAACAAAACCAACAACTAAACTCACAGTAAAAGAGATCAGATTTATGGTTACCAGAGGTGGAGGTGGGACAACTGGATATATGTGGTGCAAGGTACAAACTTCCAGCTATAAGATAAATAAGTAGGGGGGATGTAATGCACATGATGACTACAATTATCCCTTCTGTATAATATATTTGAAAGTTATTAAGACAATAAACCCTAAAAGTTCTCATCACAAGAAAAAAAACCTTTTTTTCTTTTGTATCTATAAGAGATGATGGAGGTTAAATAAATTTATTATGGTAATTATTTTGCAGTATATGAAAGTCATTATATTGTACACCTTCAACTTATACAGAGCTATATGTCAATTATATCTCAATAAAACTAGAAGTTAAAAAAATGGCAGAAGAACTGAATAGGCATTTTTCCAAAGATGACATACAGATAGCCAATAGGTACGTGAAAAGATGCTCAACATCACTAATCATTAGGGAAATACAAATCGAAATCATAATGAAATAAGATCTCAAGCCTGTTGGATTGGCTACTACCAAAAAGACAAAAGAGATAACAAGTGTTGGCAAGGATTCAGAAGAAACCCTTGTGCACTGATGGTAAGAATGTAAATTGATATAACCACAATGAAAACAGTATGGAGGTTCCTCGAAAAATTAAAAATAGTATTATCAGATGATCCAGCAACCCAACTTCTGGGTATATATCCAAAGAAAATGAAAATAGGATCTCTATGTCTAAAAGGGATATCTGCACTCACATGTTCACTGCAGCATTATTCACAATAGCCACATTATGGAAACAGCCTGTCAATGGATAAACTGATAAAGAAGATGCCATATATATATATATATATTTTTTTTTTTTTTTCTTCAGCCACAAGAAAGGACATCCTGCTCTTTGCAATAACATGGTATTTTGCTAAGTGAAATAAGTCAAAGAATGGTAACACTGTATGATCTCACTTACATGTAGAACCTAAAAAAGCTGAGCTCATAGAAACAGATTAGAATGATGGCCACCAGGGGCATAGGGTGGGGTGCAGGAAATGAGGAAATATTGGCTAAAGACTACAAACTTCCAGTTATAAGATGAATAAGTTCTGGGGATCTGATATACAGAACGGTGATTATAGTTAATACTGTATTACATACTTGAAAGTTGCTAAGAGTAAGTAGATATTAAATAGTCTCAAAAATAATAAAAATTATGTGATGTGAGGTCGGTGTTAGCTAATGCTATGGTGGTAATCATTTTGCAATATATAAATGTGTGAAATCAACACATTGTACACCTTAGACTCACACAATGGCACGTGTCAATTATATCTCAATAAAGCTGGAAAAAAATTCATGTAACTACTATATTTTTCATAAACTAAAATTTCCTTATTAAAATATTTTCTACTATACACGTCACTTAAATTGCCATATTATTCAAAGAATTTCAAATCTCTTTATTCCTTAATGTGAAGAAAATTTATTCACTACAAAACTTAATTTAAAATGATGGTTTAAAATGAACAGACCTCTGAAATGTTGTCAGTTATGGTATAAAAATGATGAGGCTTACCCTAGTGGCATTTAAGCAACCATGGCAACAACTAAGACCCAACAGTTGATGTCATTATTGTAGGGGTCTCTGATGAACTCTGGGTCTGGCTGCACCCTTAACCCTGCTTTTTTTAAAAAAATATATAAATAATTCAGTATTAATGGACAGATCCATTGTACCACAGTGTTTGACTTTGAGATTCAGCAAATTTAACAAACTTTGTTATTCAACCTGTGGCCTGGTGGCCATTTGATTCAATTTAGGCTTTTCATCTTCTTCCTCCTCCATTTCTTACAACACCTTTGGTTTCTGATACACTCACTGCCCCAAACCTCCTGTCAAAATTCACCCAAAATGTCCCCTTCTGCAGTTAGCACATGGTCTCAGTGGTTGAACAACAGGATTTTACAAGATATATCAAATCATCAAATGCCAAACCACTGGAATTTTCAGACTACCATATGCTGGGCTTGTGGGGACTTATATATTCTATTATGGAAATTGTATTGAATAGGAAATAAAACAACTTAAAACTGTCCACATCATTATTATCTCTAATTACAGAATTAGGGGTCACTTAAAAAAATCCTTCATCTTCTCAGCTCTAATTTTCTCTTTCCCACTTTCCTCCTCTTTCTCATCTCTTTCCATGACCTTTTAAGACCCTGATCTCATTTCATTTCTTCATAATAATTCTAGACTCAACTATGATCCCTTTTTTAATTGCTTGTATTCCTTTATCTGTATTCCTAATTCTTTGTTGCTCTGGGACCCTAAGCTTATTCAAAATATTTTTCTCTCTTCCATGTTGGACCCCCACTGGATCATATCCTTCTGAGGAAACAAAGAGCAAAAGAGATTTCTTCACCAGTCGCATGACCGTATCTTGCACTTTTTTTCTCTTGAAATACCGTAAATACTGAAGGAAAATGAGCTATGTTGGATGAGTTTGGCAGTAAGGCATGATAGCCCCTCAGCAATGAACCTGTGATGATGTGAAAGAAGAACGAACACAGGGCTGGAAGAGGAGCTGGAGCAAATAATCAGCTACAGACAATGTTGCTGTTCATAACTTGGGAAATCCAATAGGATGTGTAGTATCTGCCTTAGTTTGGACAGTTGATGAGAGCTCAGTTGTGGGGTTTAACCAATACCCAAAACTTAAGGCCAAGTCAGCTTCCTTGTCACAGCTCTGGGTGATCAGTCTGTTGAGGCAAGGCCCTCAGTGCTGAAGATTTATGGAAAATAGAATTCAGTTCCCTAGGGGAAAATGCTGATAGGAGCTTAGTAGGCAATCCTAAGATGGATTTATGGCAGGGTTCTAATGTCCAAGGAAACTGGAGTGCCAGACAGAGAAACAAAGGCAAAAGTCTAAAGTGGGGGTCGGGGAGGAGACAACAGATGAGGCCCTCAGAAACAGTAGCAGGGCATATGGGGGAGGAACGGCTGCGGTAAGGACCCAGGAAGTGACAGTAAAAACTTCATTTCACATCCTTCATGCTCAGAGTATTCCCTACTCCAGTTTTTTCTCTACAACCCCCTCAAAGCTTTTCTATAATTAACCATAGCACGAGGGAAACAGTTTAAGGGCTACCATCCCCTACCCTTTTGCTGCTCTGATGCAGCCCAATAGTATGCCATCTCTATTTACTTACTGAGTTCCTGGTCACTCTTCGATGAACAATGGGGCTGTCCCATTACTGTCTCTTCCCCTTGTCACATCAGCTTGAATAAGGCATAAGTGCCATGACTAGAACATCAGACTCAACAAATTGTTAATGCTTCATTTGGCACTGTGAAAAAGATGTCACAATTATCCATGCTTCCTATCTGATCTTTTCCACCTCTATCTACTCTCCCACATCCAGCTGGTACCCAGAATAAACAACTGGATGAGGAGGAGGACTGGCAGCACCCTGAAACATCTCTATCATCTGACAGCCCCATCAGAAACCATGTGATGGCAGCAGCTTTCAGTCAGTAGCAGGGGTAGGTGCAACATCCTCTGAGGGGTAGATGATGGCAAATTTAATTCAAGAAACAAGCAGGATGTATACTGGGAGCCAGATTTCTTTTCCCATCCTTTTTCACAGTTGCTATAATAATCTAAGACTTCTAAAAATAAAGCCATAAGGATGGCACAACCAGAGCATGCTAACTAAGAAATAATGAGGCTAAATGAACTACAGATTCATCAGCTTATAAAAGGAATGGCCCATTGCCTCAGTGGATTGCAACATTTCTTTACCCCAATATTACCCAGCCAATATCTGACTTGGGAGCCAATATTTTTATCCTGTTACTGTTTATTTTATTTCTTTAAGCAGACCCAGAAATGGGTGTTGGTGGACAAAACAAAAACAAAAAAAAAAACCCAGCCACCAAAGCTGCTAAAACAAAATGAGGCATCCTGCAGGGAAAAGCTGGAGTTCACGGACTGAAGTTGAAAAACTCCAAGAAGAAACACACACTCAGGTGCAACCACCACCCTCAGTGGGTCTCACAGTTTTCCCATGGCAAGGACTGTGACTGAGGTACAATATGGGAGGCTGTGGCATTCTGGAAAAGATATGAACTTGGAGTAAGTAGAATTAGGTCTAAGTTCCTTGTAGGATCTTGAGAACAACACTTGGCTTTTTTGGGCTTCCATTTCCTTAATGGCAACATGATGACAAAAATGATACCTATCAATAGGGATGTCAGGATGATGAAAGCCACTTGGGATAGGAAAACACTTTATGAAATATAATAGGCTTGTTTTCATCATCCCTGTGATTATAGTGCTGGTTATTGAGACTAATCATTGCTTCTCTCCATGTCTGGAACCAATTAAAACATATATAGAGGAGTCAGAAGTTGGATCAAAAGTCACTTTATTACTAGTTAAGCTGGATTTAAGAACATGGCTTGACCTATGGCTTCTTACTACATCTTACAATGCACTATCTTCTTTACATCTTCTGTACTGTCTTGATTATACTATAAGCTTCTGTAGAGTAGAGATTATGCCTCATATCTCTGTATCGCCAGAGTTTTCCACAGAGCCATACATGTAGCAGACACTGTCTGATAAAGGATCACATTAATCACATTTGTACTCTAGTTTCTGCATGAAGCCTCTTTCTCTACTAGCCTGGGAGCTCTTGGAGGGAAGGGTTCATATCCTTTCATTTCCTGTGCCTAGCATAATTCCTGGCATATAGTAGGTTCTTTATAAAAATGACGTGAAAGAAAATGAAAACAGAAGGGTACCAGATGGTCTAGTGCCACGAAGGGGTTACATAAGAAATTAAAGTAGGAAAATATCCTAAGGATTCCTTTCATGATAGCTTGTTCATTTGGGAAGATCTCTACCAGCAAAGTGTGATTTGAGGATTTGAGATTGTTTTCCCCATGACAAACTTCAGCTTTTGCCTACTCATCAGGCACCTTGGCTATCTTGGAATCTGCACCGTGGATATCTCAATTAGAGTTACTCTGCTAATGTTCTTAGCAGGGAAATACTGTCACTTGGTAATTAACTTAGAGCCATGACCAAAGCCTGTTACATCCGATGTTTTAGTGTATAACACTGACCCTTGTTCTTCTCCCAAGAGATCCACACACCATGAAGTAGTTTCCTTTGGGGTTCCTGCTGGAATTGGTTCATAGCACAATATCCAGGCTTCTTAGACAAATATAGGAAGACTGTGAGAAATAACATCTCTCTCCCTTGCATCATTAAACTTCCTTGTAACTAAGGGAGATGAAGTGTTGCCAGGCTAGGATTGAAGCAGAAGTCAGAATGTGATGGCACACAGAAGGGGTAGGGAATCTCAAAACACTATTCTAAGGAGTGATATTCCTTATTCAGGGTCTCGCAGAGAATGAGAGAAAAAAGCCTTCCTGTATAGATAAACTTTCGATGCCACCATGGGCAGCTCACTTAATGGCAGCCACCTGGGTAGGGCTGCTCTGGAGTCACACCCTCTGCTCTATGTGATTCTCTTTGTGCTTTGAGAGTGGTGCACATATGTGCACTGTGCTGTGTTCAACCCTGGACTACACATTCTCTGTGGACACTGGGAAAATCCCCTGATTTTGCCCTTCTAGAACAAATCAGAATAAAACAACTTTACTTTCAAAGTCTTAAAAGGATTCAGCAAGTCCTATTTCTTAACATGATGGTCAAGAAATTGATAGTCTAGAGGCAGTCCTTTATCCTGGCACAAGGCCCTGAGGTTCTGCCTCAGTTGGCCAAATACCAGGCTCTGTACCACAGTGCTGATGCAGGGCAGGAAGTGCTAAGCAACTTCAAAACTAGTAGTCTGGTACAACGAATAAAGACCTCTGCAGCCACTAGCATTTGTGGCATTGAGCACTTGAAATGTTGCTAGTTTAACTGAGCGACCGAATTTTAAAATTTAATGTTAACTAATTTAAATGTAAAAACTGACAAATAATTCAGTTATTAGAAAAATTTTAAGTATGTGAATCTAATTTTTCAAGTGTAAATTTTATGAAATATAAATGCAAATCAAGTACTCTGACAAAATGCAGTGTCCAAATTGAGATGTGCTGTAAGTGCAAAATATACACAGAATTTCAAAGACCTGGTATAAAAAAAAAAAAAGAAAGCAAATACCTCATTAATAATTTTTTATACTGAGGCACCTGGGTGGCTCAGTCATTAAGCATCTGCTTTTGGCTCAAGTCATGATCCCAGAGTCCTGGGATTGAGCTGAGCCCCGCATCGGGCTCCCTGCTCAGCGGGAAGCCTGCTTCTCCCTCTCCCACTCCCCCTCTGCTTGTGTTCCCTCTCTTGGGGCCTCTCTCTCTGTCAATAAATAAATAAAATCTTAAAAAAATTTATATTGACTATATGTTGAAATGAAAATGTTTTGGATATATTGGGTTAAATAAAGTGTATTATTAAAATTAATTTCACCAACTTCGTTTTACTTTTGGAAAAATCTACTAGAAAATCTAAAATTATGGCTTGTGTTCTGGGACTATGGAACAGTGCCAATCTAGACTACAATTTCAATCCTCTCTATATGGAGTCTCATTTGACAATATAAACCACCCACGAAACCTACCCATTGTTCCCCTGTCCAGTCCATTCTATTTTAATGCCATGTGTGTTGGGGGTCTTCCATGTGCTGGGCACTGTTCTGTGCTGGGAATACAGCATGTTGGCTCTTAGAGGACATTCCAAATGGAGATGTAAACAATAAAAAATAAAGCACAAAAAAACCCCATCAGCCAACTCCATTGCTATGCAGAACTTAAACTAGGATAATATAATGGAGAGAGCCAGGTTGTGAGGTAGGCGCTGGTAGAAGTCTGAACAGCAAGGAGCCAGTTATGACAGGTGAGGGGTAATGGCCCATTGAAGGCCCCAAACAAGGAATAAGTTGGAATACTTGAGAAAGGAGAAGAAAATTAGTGTGACTGGAGTATGGGGGTGGAAGGTGGTAAGAAAGGAGATCCTAGAATGAGCACTGCACCAGGAGTCTGTGGAGCCATGTTAAAACATCTGCGCTCACATCAACTAAGTTTAGATCATGGTCAAGTTATCTTCTTAAGATAGCATTAGTTTCCTCATCTGTTAAATGGAGTGGCAATTACTAAAGGAACTTGCTTTCAATCCTGAAAACATGATTTTATGATTTTTTCCACATATCCTATTTTAAAAAAATATTTATTTATTTGAGAGAGAAAGAGAGCACAAGTCGGGTGGAGAGGTAGAGGGAGAAGCAGACTCCCTGCTTAGCAGGGAGCCTGATGTGTGGCTTGATCCCAGAATCATTTCTTTTTAAAAATTTTTAGGGACACCTGGGTGGCTCAGTTGGTTAAGCAGCTGCCTTTGGCTCAGGTCATGATCTCAGGGTCCTGGGATCGAGCCCCACGTCAGGCTCCCTGATCAGGGAGAGTCTGCTTCTCCCTCTCCCTCTGCCTCTCCCTGCAGCTTGTGTTCTCACTCACTCTCTCTCTCAAATAAATAAATAAATAAAATCTTAAAAAAAAATAAAATTTTTAAACAGGATTTGCTAGACAATGGTACAATTTAACAACAATAGAAAATTATTTAGGGACAGTACTAACCTGGCAACCCATGTTTAGAAATTTTGCAATTTATGAAATGTTTTAATACCCTTCTCATTTAGCTCTCAAAATAATCATCAAGGTAGATATTATTATACTTATCATCTGTGTATTACAGTTAAGGAAAATGAAGTGGCTCTGGAAAGTTAAGTACTCTATGCAAAGTCCCATAATTAGTAAGAGAAGTGAGAGCTCAAAGTACATTCTTTAAATCCAAATTCTATGCTCTCTCCCACCATATGTTTTAGCAAAAGTGTTTTCATATAGAAAACTGAATTTACTCATGAAGACTTAATATTTAAATTTGCATAAGGCAACAGTTGTCCTAAATGTGAGCATGACTTCCCTCTTCTACATACCTGCCAACCATTAACAGAAAGTACTTGGAAAAAAATAAAGTACTCGAAAGTCATAAAATTGTTTAAAATATTTTATTCCTTGGTCGTCACTGGAATTGCTTCCAATGAAAAGGTCTTATAAGGTTCATTTGTTGACTTATAGAAATTCAAAAATCACAACTTAAAATGTAAAAGACATTAAATCAACATGACACCTTTAAGGACCCAGTATGCCTAACTTCCTGGGTTACTGTTACATTTGAAAGTGTCACTTCCTCAATTTTTCTGTGTGAATGACACTTCCTTCAGAACCAAAGAAACCAGTTCTCCAACATTAACAAATGTTTTCATAATGAAAAAAAAATCCAGCCTCAAATTCTTGATTTGCAAAAGAATTATCCAATATGAAGTGGGGAAGAAACAGTCTTATAAAATCAAGTTCTAAAATGGACCCACTATAGTAAATAGAGACAAGGTCCACTCTTGTTGTTTTCCCTTTGCTTTATTTCTAATCCTAGCTAGTCCATTCTTTGTGCCCTTGTTATTGCTACAACAGAGTAAAAACTAACTTCTAGTGTATCCTGAAGAGTAACACAAAACTTCAAAATTCTAACACTTTCTAATTCTACAACACTCTGATTCTGCTCGTTCCCTCCCTGACTTCTCTTTTGCTCCTTCTTCCTAACTCACCCTGGTTTTGTTCCAAGATCCACTTCACCACTATGCAGCTCAAGTGATAACAGGGAAGCTGAAAGCTTCTTCCTGCTCCAAGATAGCCTTTCATAAGTCTAAGACAGTGATTTTCAAAGTGTGGTCCCAGGACCAAAGTTTTGGCATCACTGGAAATTTAGAAATGCAAATTACTGTCCCTACTCCACATCTACTGAATCAGAAACTCTGGGGTTGGGGCCCAGCAATCTCTGTTTAAACAAGTCTTCAGGTGGGGCGCCTGAGTGGCTAAGTCCTTAAGCGTCTGCCTTCCGCTCAGGGCCTGATCCCAGGGTCCTGGGATCGAGCCCCGCATCAGGCTCCCTGCTCTGCTGGGAGCCTGCGTCTTCCTCTCCCACTCCCCCTGCTTGTGTTTCCTCTCTCTCTGGCTGTCTGTCTCTCTCTCTGTCAAATAAATAAATAAAATCTTTAAAAAACAAACAAACAAACAAACAAACAAAAAAACCCCAAGTCTTCAGGTGATGCTGTTGCATATCTAAGTTTAAAGCTATTGTTCTAAGCCAGTGATTCTCAACTCTAGTTGCGTATTAGAATCATCTGATGCCCAGTCACCACACTCCCCACTCCCTCCCCTAAAGATTCTGATTTAATTGATGTAGTGTAAGGTATGGAAAAGGGGATTTGTTAAAAGGTTCCCAGGTGATTCTAGTGTAAAGTCAGGTTTGAGAAACACTGATGAAAGCCGATCAGAATAATACAGCCTAAAATATCGAACTGTAGTTTTGATGAAATGAAGGAATCCATTTCCATAACGCTGACTGAAGACCAAATGTGTCATTACCATTATTACAGCCACTGGTGGTAGCCACTGGAGAAAAAGCAGGCTGATAAATTGTTCTTAGTTACTAAATAGGACATGCTCTTTTATTTCCTCAAGTGCAAAGTCTTTAGTAGCCTCAAGAGTGACAGATTTGCAAGGGGTGGTGGACAGACAATCCAAAAGCTATTGGCAGTAAAGGCACACTCAACTGCTATGTTTTGTATGGGAAGGGCTGAAAATCATTTGGAAAAGAATTTGTGGTGAGCCAGGATTTGAACCCAAGCAGTCTTAATCCAGAATCCAAGCCCTTAATCATGGTTGCCACACTATTACTCTCTGTGGAGATTACGAACAGTGTAAAAGGCACCTTCTATGGTGGTAGAGGAGATGAAGATCCTTCATTTCATATGCTTTCATAATGCAATAGGTTTATGAGTGCCTGTAACACCTAGAAGAGCCTAAGTTTCTGGAGTCAATACTTGTTTGGACCTACACTGACCTAAATTTATGATTTATAACAATTCTCCCTCCTCAGTCTTAGGGAAAAATTTCCTCTTACTTATCAGGAGAAACAAACCATGAAGACAGAATACATGAGCCAACTTCAGTTAGTACAGTATATGCAGAGCATGCAACAGCAAGCAAGATGTATTAATAATAATATAGAGCACGATTTAAGAAATATAAATGCCTGAGTATAAAGGAACACCTAACTAAATATAATCACTCCTTAACTCTAAGTATCCAAACAACCTTGGCTTGAATAGATATTGGTATATAAAAACTTACTTTCATAAGCTTATTATAATTATTTTAGTCTTTTTAACAATAAAGTAGCACAGGACACAGCACCTAGGAAGAGATCAAATCTGCTAACTCAGGACTCAGTGCCTCCCCGCAGTGTCATGTTCTTAAAGGTTTATGATGATGCTTCTTACCTTCCATTATTACTTCTTTAAAGTAAAAAATTGTGATATGGCTTGGGAAAGGCAGTCTTGATCATGTCAACTCCTTCCTCTGTAGAATGGGATTAATGATAATTAATGTCCCACTTGCTTTGATATTCTGAAGTATTCTGAGAACCAAATTCTGTGAAAATGTTTTGTGAACCAGACAGTCCCATGTATATGTTACAGTAGAGCTCCTGGTTAGGTTGTAGCCCTCTCTTCTAGACAGAAGGCCCAATAAGAAAACTGGCATTTATTGTAGGTCTGTGTGCTGTGTTATCTCACTCAACACCATCTTATGTAGTGGGTGGTCATATCGCATTTTACATGTGAGGTGCATGGAGGTAAAGTAATTTATCTAACATAAGCCACCTACTAAGTGGTAGGGCTAGGATTTGAACCCAGGTCTGCAGCTCAAAAACCCAGGTATTCTTAGCACTAGCTTCACACCTACTTAATGGTGTAAAAAAGAAAAAGGAATGCAGTATTTGTTTTTTACAGAACTATGAAGGTTCTCATCACCACCCTCATCCTTAAGTTTTTAGTTGTTCTAAAGTATCATATAAAATATGTTAAACTTTCCCAAAGGGCTAAAACTGGCAGGATGAAACACTCAGTACTGCACTATGGAACAGAGCCCAAGAAATAAAACAAATTAGACACAGTCAGTTGTTACAAAATTAAAATAAAACCTCAATTTTCCTGCCTGCCGAAGACTGCATCCCTTAGCCCCTATCAGACACAAATAGCCCTAGTCACTATTGACTGTGATGCAGTAATCCAGAGAGAGAGACTGGATTTTTTTCTTTTCTTTTCCTTTTTTTTTTTTTTTTTTTTAGCTTCAACTGATATCACTAATAGGATGCAAACTTTATCACAGGTTAGAACCACTCCTAACTAGCCACAGGGACAGCAGAAGGGCCACACACTGATTTTTTTCTGTGTGTGGTGGAGGCACCAGGCAGAATGGAAAAAATGGGCATGAACAAAATGGTCAGAGAGACCCGGGTATGAATTCCTACTCCATCACTCACTACCTGGTCACCCTGGGCCAGTCCTTAACTTACTCATCCGTTAACACTTCTTCATCTTGAAGCATTTGCCTCTGGAATGAATGAGATGATTTAGGTAAGCTGATAAGCAGATGTCTGAACTGAACACACTTGGCACTCAAGTGAGCAAACTCTCTGATGATAAAGACAACTCATGAACTCACTCATGTCCATTAGTAAGTAATTGCTTTTTTGTTTTTTTTTTTTTTTAAACAAATTCTGTATAGACTAAAGAGGACTATAAATTCTTACTATTCTTCCCTTTGAGAGTTGGAGTCTAATACCTCTCCCCTTGAATAAGGGATGGTCTTAGTGACTCCTTTGGCCAATACAGTGTGACTGAAGTATTGCTCTTGGGTTTCCCAGCCTAATTTATAACAAGCCTTGTAGGTTTTGCCCTGGCCTCATAACTATGAGCTGTCATATAATAAGTCTGACTACCCTGAAGATACTACACTGTGAAGAAGCCCCAATTTGTCATGTGAAAGGGAAAAAAGATATTGGGTGGGCCTCAGGTTGGTCCAGCCTCCAGCCCAGATCCCAGACACTGTGACGACTCTACCAACCCCTACCCAAATGGCAGGTGCATGAGCAATATAAGTGATTGTTGTTGCTTCAAGCTACAAAATTTGAGGGTTGTTATGCAACAAAATATAACCAGAACACTCTACCAGGTTCCCCCCCCCAAATTAAAAACATCAATTTGCTGAGTTACAAAAAGTAACATAGTAGATTTATATTGACCCTGTAGTTCTCAAGTCTGTTTCAATACTGAAAAAAAACCCATATTGTTTGTGGCTGGCTTTAATCGAAGTTGTAACTTAATAACTGGCTGAGGAATGACATATACCAGCTGTTGAGTGCATATGTGTGCCAGAGTTTAAGTTAGCTTGGCTTTTACTAAATATCCAATTCTCCTAAGGAAAAAAAATGCTATACATAACAACCCCTCTTCTCTATGAAATTGTGAAAAACATTGTCTGAAGTCAGACTAATTGACCTACTGCCCCAGTGCCTGACCCTCCAAGCTCTACAAATCTGGACTCCCACAGCCAGCTACCCAATAACCACAGTGGTTTATTAAGGGCCACCACCACCTACCTCCTAACTAGCTGGAATCTATCTACTCTGCGCTGCTTGCATTTCCAGGCAAGCCTGTAAATAATGAAACGGTTAAGACAAAGCTGATTTCTACAGATACCAGTTAATGTTTGAGGAAAAGCCCTTCAGTTTTCACACAGGCTCCACTTGGGAGGATGGGTTTCATTAGCATAAGACTTGATCTCTGACTCATGGAATACTTAACTGAAGCCTTTCAAATCATATAGGACCTTATAACATTTCACAAACTTTGGGGCGTACAGCCAGCATAGGTAAACAACAAACATTTTGCTGCTTTCCAAATCTACTAATCTCTCTTTCATTTTCTGTTTCTTCCTCCTGCAAAGTCTGCTTTCCCTTCTTGGGTGGGAGTAGGGTGGTGATGGTGGTGGTGCTGGGGTGTGTGTGTGTGTGTGTGTGTGTGTGTGTGTGTGTGTGTGATCCTATTTAACCTTTGAATGTCCACTCTCCCATCAAGGCAGAATTAATTATTGAGTGATGACATTGCTTCTTCAATCTATAAAATCTTTTTTCTAACAAGCAAGTTTACCATTTAAAAAAAGGCAACAAACCCACAGTTCTATAGGATGCATGGAGAAAGAACATGAGAGAGTTCATATAACTTGGCGGCGTTTCACCAGGCTGAAAACGGGGTGATGTGATCTGTGTTTCAGGGATTAGAATTCAGTGGCAGAAATAAGTTAATTAAAACACCTAACCAGAATGCCTTCTATACATAAAAGTGCTTTGCACTAGGAGTGCAACATAACCTGAACTGATAAATTCTAAGGGGGGAACAGGTGATTTGCATCCCAATCTCTTATGTTATTTTCTTGGCAAAAGTTAAAAAGGAACCATCCAGTCTAGGAAAGATAGGTCTTCTATATACCTCAGCAAGAACCAGACAAGCAGAATGAACCCCAGGTTTTCCCAACTCAATGGCTTTGGTTTAACCTGGAGTGGGCAATATCTATTGTCCCAAGTGGGTCAGCCTGAACATCAAACCCACCAACTTGTATTGGTTTTTATGTTCATTCAGTAACAATTGCAATCCCAAAGGTTATAAAGTCACTCTGGGGTACCTGGAGATTTGTGGCACAACCCCCCAAAACACCTGAGCAACATGCATAAAGTCATAACCAAACACTTTTCATTCTACCATCAAACCTAAAGAAATCACATTTTTATCACTAGTTATTTAAGAACACACATAACTAAGCAAAACATTCTAAGCCAAAGGCTGGATAGTCACTGAATGATAACGGGTTCTATGTGACAAAATCCACAAAACACAGTCTACCATTTCTTCTCTATGAGGAACCCACAGAAGCTCATACTGGAACCCTTTATTCTGCCACAAAACCAAAAGCAATATGTTTTTGACACTCAACCTTGAATTAACTATTCTTAACATGCCAATTAAGAATTATTCTAACAGTCTACATTACAACTGATGCCCAAAGCAATAGAGTGACTTAGTGCTTCATACTTTAAGTACCCAGACGAAGCAGAGGCAAAATTTTCTATTGAGCAAACCCTGGTCTTCCTCCAGAAAATGTATAAGTTTCTGGCACTGGACAAATAATAACACTGGTATACTCTAAAAGAAATATGACATCAACTTACTTAACAGTTGGCAATAGAGGGCCTGTAAACTTCTCTTCATGGTATCATCTGGTCCTGCTTGTCCTCCAGTTTATTCATGATTCTGTCTAGGAAATTGGGAAAAGAAAATTGTTACACCTGGTGAACATAATTCAATTCAACAATCAGAAAGAATTCCACTCAACAGGAGCGCCTGGGTGGCTTAGTTGTTAAGGTTCTGCCTTCGGCTCAGGGCGTGATCCCAGCATTCTGGGATCGAGCCCTGCATCAGGCTCCTCCACTGGGAGACTGCTTCTTCCTCTCCCACTCCCCCTGCTTGTGTTCCCTCTCTCGCTGGCTGTCTCTCTGTCAAATAAATAAATAAAATCTTAAAAAAAAAAAAAAAAAAAGAATTCCACTCAACATGATCCTGGTTGTAAAGCCTAAAATCCCTGACTTTGAAGAGGAAAATCCTTGGACTGGATATACCACAGTCTGATTTACAACGGTTATATAAATACCAATTCATGAATTGGTTAAATCCTGAAACTATACATACCACTAAAGGAAACTCATGGGCAACTAGACAGTGAAAGTCTGACTTAGGAACTTTTGAGGACTTCCAATTAATCTCCCCCTGAATCTCTAGTTTTTAAACAGGAGAAACAAAAAATTTCTAATCTTATTTTTGTTATGGTCTTCAACCAAAAAAAAAAACAACCCAAAAAGCTTCACCGCACTTGAAGTTGTATTACATTAAATAACTTACTCATTATTTTCTGGTTATAAAGGATAATCCAGTATAGAATATTTGCAAAATACAGATAAACAAAATAGAGATAATATATAAGAAAATACAAATTACCTATCTCTGCAGCCTTTCAATGTGCACTTCTATTGGTGTCTCATTTTATCTATTATATTTTTTGTTTGTTTTTAAGTATGCTCTATGCTCAATGTGGGGCTTGAACTCAGCACCCTGAGATCAAGAGTCATATGCTCTACTGACTGAGCCAGCCAGGTGCCCTCTCTATTGTACATTCTAATTTTTCTTCCTAGCAGAAAATCTCATGTTACTATTACTTTGCTACTTTATTTTAAATGGCACACAGAATTTCCTTAAGGTAAGTTCCTAGAAATGGAATCACAAGGACACAGTTTAAGGTTTTTGAAATATACTGGAAATCACCCTTCATCAGTACCAGTATATGAGACTATTCATTAGACTACAAACTATCCAATGATGGAAATTTATAATTTCTTTACATCTTTGCCAATAAATAGCAAATATTTCATCCCATTGCCTTAATTTGCATTTTATAAGTTTATTAATCATTTGTCTTTTAAAAATTTTTAGTTCATATTCGACAAAGATTCCCGTTTTTTTTAAAAAAGATTTTATTTATTTATTTATTTATTTATTTATTTATTTATTTATTTGACAGAGAGAAAGACAGCCAGTGACAGAGGGAACACAAGCAGGGGGAGTGGGAGAGGAAGAAGCAGGCTCCCAGCAGAGCAGGGAGCCCAATGCAGGGCTCGATCCCAGGACTCTGGGACCACACCCTGAGCTGAAGGCAGACACTTAACGACTGAGCCACCCAGGTGTCCCTGCCCCCCCCCCCCCGCTTTTTTTTGGACAAAGATTCTTTAGTAAGGCTCCTGAACCACCTCCTAGGTCCGTCCATGAACTTCCTTATAAAGTCTAGGCTTAGCAAGAACGAGATTGGCAAACTGCTAAGTCAGTTTGACCAGAACTCTCTACTCTCAATATCTGATCAGGTTCCTTATGCTCCATCAATCCCCAGGTGATAAGTACCCTGGCCTATCTTTAGCAAGAATCTTATTAGGTTAGTTTAGCCAGAACCCTTTACCCCTGATGTTTCCTCTTAGTAATTTTCCATCTACTGACACCCCCCCCCCACCATCCTTGGCTATAAATGGCCACCTGCCCAAGCTGTATTTGGAGTTGAGCCCAATCTCTCTCCCCCACTGTAAAATCCCATTGCATTGTTCTCTATACCTATCCTGATGGTCCCGAATAGAGCCTGACTCACCATCTTTAACAAATGTCATTGAATATCTTTTTCTTTAACACTTTAATGATTCTCTACTGGCATGCTGGGTTATTTTCTCATAATACCTCAAGTGAAACTAATTTATCTTTCAAATGTTTTTGTGGAGATATAATTAATATATTATAAAATTCAGCCTTTGAAGTTTACAATTCAGTGGTCATTAGTATATTCAAGTTGTGTAACCTTCATCAGTACCTAATTCCAGAACATTTTTCATCACTCTAAAATTAAAAAAAAAGCAAATACCAAAAAAAACCCCAAAAAATAGAAATAAAAAAAAACCCCAAAACCAAAACACAAACAAAACTGAAAAACAAAACCCCAAAACTCCTATGTTTATTAGCAGTCATTTCTCTTCTCCCCTCCTCCCAGTCCCTTGCAACCACTAGTCACCTATAGATTTGCCCATTCTGTACATTTCACATAAATAATATATAATGCATATTTTTTGTATCTGGCTCTTCTACTTAGCATAATGTTTCTTAGGCCCATCTATGTTGTAAATTGTGCCTTCTCCCCCTTTTTGTAAGAATGAGAAACACAAACACACTCACACACAGCCATGATTAGAGAGGCCTTCCTTAGTCCAGGATTACATAAACAGTTTCCTGTGTTTTCTTTTGGTATTTTTGATTTCCTTTAGATCTGTTTCTGGACTTTGTGTTACATTTTATATCTCTGTTTGCTCATTCTTTCACTATAATAATAAGCACTGTTTAAATTAAACTCTTGGTAAAGTTAGTCCCCCCATTATTACTCTTTTTAAGATTTATCTTGTTACGTGAATGTTTTTCCCCTAAATTATCTTTATCATTTTATTAAATTCCAGAAAAAATGTCATTGGCATATAGTTGTAATTATCTTCTACTTGCTTTAAAGACTTGATCTCTTCAAAATCCAAGTGTGGTGAGGAGAAAGATAGTATTTTAAAAGTTGTAGCTCTGAAGATCAGAAGAATTCTTTTCAGAGAGTGAGAAGCACGTTTTTGGGGTGTACGCACAATAGCGTAATGACTACGTAAAGCCCTACCCACCGCCCTAAGCATGATCTGGCTGAGGAAGAGGGAGAGAAAGACATAAATTTTTTTCCACTATAAAATATCAGGAGATTTCAGTTCTGAGAAGCTTGGAAAGAGGGGTTAAGATGATATACAAGACATGCTCAGAGACAGAAGAGCAATTCCAAAAGACAGAAGTAGGTGGGACCTAAGAATAAAAGATAAAATGAGAAACTCCCCAGAGGGGATGACCCATAAACTTTAAAATGTATAAAATTTTTCATTGCTTGTTTTATGCTGTTTTTACTTATACACTACATCTATTCTCCCCCACAATGCTTATCCACCACTAGCACCCTCAAAATCTCAGAAGTCTTATACAAAATAGTCTTATATTAGTGGTGCTCAGCTGGCAATGATAGTACAGAGACTAAGTCTCAAGACAAGGGTGAACAGGAACAGGAAGGGAACACAAGAGTCATAAGCAATGGTTAGTGGGCATCTATGGAGAGGACTTAGGACATAGTAAGCGCTCAACTGTAAAGTGAGTAAACATATGAATGAATGAATAAATTATTAAGTAACAGGAGAGCAGAGAAATAGTTGTTTATATTGATCAAGGGCAATATAAGCTCCTTAGTCATCTAGAAATGCTTAGAGGCTTCTGAGAAACTGTTAGATTTTTGACAATACATGCAATAGAGCCATTTTATTCACATATCAATATATATATTAAATTATTATATAATAAATATAATTATATATTATAATTATATATTATAATATACATAAATATATAATATATAAATATATATATAATATATAAATATATATAATATATAAATATATATAATATATATAAATATATATATATTTGCCACTATGGAATTTCTGCTTCCATTTTATCTTCGAATTGCCTCTATATGAAAATGACTGAGTTTTGTATATTCGTTTTGTGACCTAACCAAACTCACTTAGTTCTAATGATGGTTTCTCACCTGAGTCTCTTGGGTCAGTTGTTCTGCTTTGGATAGACAGAGAGGCACAATAAGATTCCATCTAAAGCCATTTTTTAACCAGACAGTAGGAAACATTAATTGTATCATTCCCTTCAGGGAATAACTTAGGACCTCCAAGGATGACAATGAATTTCTGGGATGAAATTCTAAGAAAGTACAGTTTACAGCCAAGAGGTTGAAGAAAAGAAAAATAAGAGAGGAGGATGATGAAAATATTTGCCCAAATATGCAGATACAGTGGCACAGGTGGGGGCCTCACTGATTATCAGCTCAGAGTAAACAAAGAGGTGCAAGTAACTTGAACCACTCCTTATAGAAGATAAGCCTAACAGAATCCTGCCTCTCCCCTCTTTGGCTTAAATGGAACATTTATACCTATACCACTGATTCAGGAAGGGAAATTTTTCTCTTTCATAGATCACTTAAAATGTTTCAATTAGAAATGTCCATGTAGCAGGGGAAAATGTAATAAAGAGCCAAATGAAAAGCTTTTTTTTTTTTTTTTTAAGATTTTATTTATTTATTTGAGAGAGAGAGAGACAGCCAGCAAGAGAGGAAACACAGGCAGGGGGAGTGGGAGAGGAAGAAGCAGGCTCCCATTGGAGGAGCCTGATGTGGGGCTTGATCCCAGGACTCTGGGACGCCCTGAGTCGAAGGCAGACGCTTAACGACTGAGCCACCCAGGTGCCCCATGAAAATCTCTTATGTGATATGCAAATTGACTTGAAATGACAAGTTCATAAAGAATAAGGAATAGCCAGGAAAATCCTGGAAAACAACAACATAAAAACCCAACAAAGTAGGGACAGGAGAAAGAGGGACTGCCAGCCCTACCAGACATTAAAACATACTCTAAAGCCTCTAAATAATCAAAAACCATTTGATAATAACACATGAATACACCAAATTATATATGGGAATTTATATGATAAAGGCAGCATATTAAATCAATAGGCAAAAAGATGAACTTTGCGAGATAATAGCAGAGTATATGGGAAAAGATAAAATTGTACTAATTCAAAATATGATACACCAGCATAAATTCCAAGGATTAGACCTTTCAATGTTAAAAAAAAGATGTATACAAATACTAGAATAAGGTAAGGGTAAGGGTAATTTCTTCTAATGGGAGTAGAGAAGCTTTGTTAGATCCAAATCAAAGTTTGAAGCAATAAGGAAAATACAAACTTCATTATATAAAAAAATTGCAAAGTAAAACCTATAATTAATACAAATGAAAATATAAATAATATACAAATGAAATAAAATACAAATAAAAAATACAAATGAAAACCTAGAAAAAATGTTCACCTTATAAAAAGCAAAGAGTTAATATCCCTAAAATTTATTTGTAACCCTCAAATCAATTCTCACAGTGCCTTAGCAATCATTTGCATACATGCTCAGAGTGGGGAAAATTTGAATTGCTCAAAACACACATTCCCAGCTGAGGTCAAACAAGGCAGTGCTCTGTCATCACCATCTCACCCCCCGCCCTTGTTTCAGCTCTCATACTGTGAACAACTGTCCTTTCCATAGGCTATTTAGTACCACATTTTTAGCATTTTTGTGCTTTTTTTGTTATCTTTGTTTGAAATGGTCCTCAAGCCTAGTGCTGAAGTGCTATCTAGTGCTCTTAAAGTGCAAGAAGGCATGAGTTATGGTGCTGTTGGCTGTAAGTTCAAAATTAATGAATTAATAGTATATGTTACATAAGGTATCTAGAACACTGTTTCTATAAACAAAAACACATATAAACCAAGATTATTTACGGATTAATTGACAAAAATATGACCCGAGGCTCACAGGAACCTAACTATTTCCCCTGAGAGCAACAGCTCAATATTCACTAGTTCAGTATTTGTGAAAACTTTACAGAACATAACTACCATGAATCATGAGAATCAACTGCATGTGAGATGAGCTTTAAAACATTTTGTGAGGGGCGCCTGGGTGGCACAGAGGTTAAGCGTCTGCCTTCGGTTCAGGGCGTGATCCCGGCGTTATGGGATCGAGCCCCACGTCAGGCTCCTCCGCTATGAGCCTGCTTCTTCCTCTCCCACTCCCCCTGCTTATGTTCCCTCTCTCGCTGGCTGTCTCTCTCTCTGTCAAATAAATAAATAAAATCTTAAAAAAAAAATTTTTTTTGTGAGGCAAAGAATGAAGATGACCAACAATTCAGGCAAAAAATAGAGCTGGCACAAAACAGAACAATGGCTCTCCATCTCTTTAGGACCCAGAAAGAGCTGATTAAACTGATGGCCAACACACCTTACCTTTCCTTTGGGAAAATGAGCGGGGAGAAGAATAGGAGAGTTGACAATATCAACTAACCTCACAGGCCTGCAAAAAAGTTTGGAAAGGAACATACATCTCTATTTTATAGGCAAGGGCACAGATACCAAAAATTCTGTCTTTGCTCGAGATCACACCTATCAGCTATGAGACCTTGAACTAGTTTCTAGACTTCTCTGGTGGATTTCTTGTTTGTAAATGGGTAAGAATAGTACTTGATATACTTACTGCAAAGACTAGATAATGCATGCAAAGCACTTGTCCCAGTGCCTGGCACACAACAAGGGCTCAAAGCAAATACCTAATAGCAGAAGGCAAGATAATGACACATTAGGCCACAGCTCACCAACCACCTCTTAATTGTGCTTTCCCTAAACTAGAAATGAACCAAACACTTTGGAATATCAACCAAATAGTCCCTTTTGTTGGATCCAGTGTCTTATCTAAATTGAATTTAGAATTTAGTTTTATGGGTGTAAGTTGAACTTCAAGTTTGTTATTCATATTTTATACCTTTGTCTTCCTTAAAAAGGATCTAAGGTGACTTACTAATAAATGCAAGTTTTATAACAGAATTATTAACATATTAAAGCACATTAATAATATCAGAAAGGGAGATTCAAAATTATGTGGAGAAAGGGGGTATTAATTTTAATATGGGGGTGCCTGGGTGGCTCAGTGGGTTAAGCATCTGCCTTCGGGTCAGGTCATGATCCCAGGGTCCTGGGATGGAGCCCAGAGAGCTCCCTGCTCAGCAGGGAGTCTGCTTGTCCCTTTCCCTCAGCCCCTCT
Organism: Ursus arctos; assembly: GCF_023065955.2. Taxonomy (NCBI): domain Eukaryota; kingdom Metazoa; phylum Chordata; class Mammalia; order Carnivora; family Ursidae; genus Ursus; species Ursus arctos. Next base: position 28,655,378 of record NW_026622875.1, read on the forward strand.
CCACTGCTGGTGCTCTTTTTCTCTCTCTGAAATAAATAAAATCTTTTAAAAAAATTTTACCGTAAAATGTAACTGAACAATACATTTCTTTCGGAGGTTCCTAAAAATAAAGGCAAAAAAGATAGCATTACTTTTTTTTTTTTTTCTGGCTGCACAGAGGCACAGTTTGTATTCTGTTCAGAAATACTACCCCTTTTTAAAAAAAATACTATCCTTTTCTGACACTAACTTCTAAGATAAGATCATTAGACAATTTTTGGTAAGCATTAGCACCCTCAATAGCAGTTTTATAAAATATGAACAGAATATTCTTGGCATGGCTGTTCCTTATCAACCCACAATGAAAGCTAAAGTCATGTGTTAGGTAGTGATTCAGGGAAAGCATTTCAATGAGCCAGGCACACCATGCTGTAGGGGAAGAATCAGGCAGGCCTGTCACTGAGTAGCTTTGCTATGTGACTTTGATCAAGTTACTTAACTTCTCTGAGCATCAGCTCCCTCATCTGTAAATGAGGCTGACTCCTAAATCAGAAGACTGCTGACAGAATTAAATGAAGTAAAGCACCTCTTGTGTATCTAGTACATCTAGAACATGTGTGTCTCCATTTTTCCCAAGTGAATGGTATACAGACATGCTGCTTTTGGTCTTGTGAGGATAGAGAAAACTAGGAAAATGAAAGGAACTGATATTCAGCAAGTCACCCCAGGGCCTGAGTATCATGAGCACTGGATTAATTCAGGAAAGCAAATATGAAGGCTTCTTGCCTCACATCATAAGTCATAAATGGATGCATGTGACCTGAGGGCAAGTTTGGTTTATAATATGTTTTTAGTCAAATTCTTTTGATACAGATGATTTGAATATTAAACAGGAATATCCTTTATTTAAATAAAGAAAGAGATGCTATCATTTTTCTGAAACTTGTGGCCCTCCTAATCCTTCTTCCAAATTTTCTCAGTTTTGAGCAAGAAATATTTCATTTTTCTCTGAACCTATGATCAACAGTGTGAGCCTGATTACAGTCTGTCATTTTGTCTCAGTCCTGGGAGTTTAGGAAACAGTGGTGACTATGGTGAACTTGAAAGCATGAGGGAATGGTATTTTTAGGCTCCAGCCAATTGTGAGCAGGAAAAGTCTTTTTTTCCTTAAGCTGAAAATCTCCACAAAATTTTTTCCCTTAAATTTTCAAGAGAAGCCATGCATTTAGATGTCTCTCCCTATTTTAAAATACTAGCAACTAATTCACATGGGGCAAGACTACAAGCCAAAAGAAATAGGACAGTGTGATTTCTGATTAATAAAGGCTTTCCTGGTGCAGAACCTGCATGAGCACTTTTCTACAAACTGAGTAGGAGAATGATGTTTGTCTGTGGAGAGAATCCTACTGATGGAGGAAGCAGTGCAGATCTATCCTCCACCTAGGCTTGTCCTCCAGCAACCTTGGGGCCCAGGATCTCACCCAGTAAACTCTGAAGGATAAAAAGCAGTTCAGTAGTGCTCCTTTCTCCTTTCCTCTCTCCCCCTTCATATTTTCTTCTCTGAAAAATAAAATATTGGAGGCTGTCAGATTCACGAGATGCTGAATTCCAAACAAAAAGGCAAAAACTGTTCACCTTCTACTAAGGAAAAGCCTACAAAAAGGAATCAATGTGGATTCTGCTTGGAGGACTGAGAAGTAATTGGCTGAGTGTTCCTCAAGACCAGCTGGAGTTTATTTGCATGCGCTGGGGGAGAGTGTTCTGCTGTCCACAGCCACTGAAGTCAGCAATGGGGTAAAAATAGGACCAGGAGCTTGAGGCTTATTGGAATGACACAGACTTCTTTCTTCTAGCATTACAGTGTATTAACGCCATTTATCTCATTTGAGGAGACAGAAAGGTGCTTGTGTAAGGTGAAGAATACATACCACACTTTCCCTTTTATGGTTTTGGTATTAAAGACTGTACAGTGAGGTCAGGGAATTAAATGATACTGTAGCAATGCCAAATACTAAAGGAGGATGTTTCATCATTTTGACTGCACTGCTTATGAAAAAGATTATTTCTTGTCCACAGCAAACATTCATTTTTCTTTTTTCTTTTGCAATGCCTGAAACATCTTCAGAGATTGAATTCTGGGACCTAAAAATATGTGTATTCCCTTTGGGAAGGAGGCATTTGTCATAAAAGATGTGCCAAGTTTTTACAATGGAAAGGGAGGGAAAGCCATATGAAATAGGCAAAACTCTTATCAGAATGTTTTACATGTGGAAAGAACATTTAAATCACCATGTACGCTTTGAACATGCAATAAATTTCAGTATGTGAAATTAGTCATAATATCATAGTCCTTGTTAAATTTTAATTTTGATTTCAAAAACACTTCTTTTTCTTCCATTCCTTGTCCTTAGCTTCTCCCATTCCATTTCAATCCACATAAAGACTTCTGTAATTTTTGAGCTAGTGCAAAGACAGTTTTAATTTATGGTTTTGGTTTAATCTTTCAAAATATGTAATTTATGACAGGTGATTCCATAGGATAGGTAATCTGTTGAATGTACAGCTGGGATAAAAATTCAAATGGAATGAAAAATTATGTGGGCAAGAGTGAGGTGGGCCAATATAAAACAGAGCCTGAAGTTTGAGGTTCTATGGATTCTACCTCAGTCTGCAGGCAAGGCCATCAGAGGAGGGTGGTGCTGTCTGCTCCCAATTCAAAGATGTCCTGCAGCTCAGTGTCTGTGGTGTGCAAAGTCACTCCCTATGTGGTACAGGAGCAGGTAGTCACCCCTATGCCGCTCATAACACACAGGGAAGGGAGGAACAGATTCCCTGAAGAGTATGGATTAAGATTACAGGTAAGATCAGTGCGGGCAACTTTAGTCCCACAGTGAAGTCATAATATTCCAAGCATTTCTGATGATTCTCAACTTTATGCCTTGCTCCAGGAAGCTTGAATAAAATAATACATTTCATCTCATATGTGAGGGACTTAAACAGCTTATTTAACTATGTTGACAATTAGACCTTGCTTTAATAACTGGATGGGCTAGAAGAGATACCTAGAAGTACCAAAATTAGTATTCCCAAAACTAGCTGATGGTCAAAATCTATTTTTAAATAGATTCCTAAGTCTTTCCCTCAGGAATTCTAATTCCCAGGTTCTTAGATGGAGCAATTATAAAAGGCTTCTAAGATGGCTCTTCTGATCAGCTAAGGTTGGAAATCAAGAACCTAATCTAGTTCTTCTTAATCCTGACTGTACATTAGAATCCTGGAGAGATGTGCTGGATCAATTAAATCAGACTTCCCTGTGATCCTAATGTATAGTCAATCAAGAACCAGGGACCCTCACCCCAGGCTAAAAGAGCACTAGAGCCACAGTGAGGCCAGTCCTGCTTCTTCTCATTCCTGAGACTGACATTTTATAAGAGATGGAGGAAGTGAAATGATTGATGAAACCACATTTGCAAGTTATGTTTAAAACAGAAAATGACTGATTCAGTGTTTCTTAAATATTTAGATCCACAGCCTCTTATGCAATTCAAGTTTTATGCAACATGAGTTCTTTGTGATATCTTACCCAATCTATCTCTGATCCACCTCTCACTTGTCCTTGCTACTTGGCTTCATAGGGATGTCAGGAAGATTAAGGAGATAATGACTAAAAAGGGAGAGAGAATGCGGATCAGTGGAGTAAAGAGGATGTGGAAGCTACAAGCAGACTAAGAGACTGGCATAAAGCTGAAACCACCCTAATCGTCAAATCACTTGTTCCCAAAAAAGACTGATATTCCTTTTCCGGAAGGCTACATTCACAGGGGAAACAGTGGGGAGTCTTGTCACAAATTCTGAGTGGGAACAAGGAGGATAGGCCACACTGAAGGGGCATCCTTCCTGTGAAGACCATAACCAACCAGACTGGAGATCCATTTCTTTGGAAAATAATGAATACTGCAAAGTAGTAAGTACTGTGTTAGTAGCAGAGACTGGAGCTGGGAATAAAAAGCAAATGAGACATGATCCTTGCCCTCAAGGAGCTTGCAGTTTAGCAGGGGGAACAAATATCATGGCAAAAATCACTCTATAGCCAGCTTTGCCCCTACTAGCTATATTAGACAAATTATTACACTATATTCTAGAAAATTATAACATTTTAGACAGAGACTCGAGAAGGGTAGCACATTTTCTATTAGTAAAACAGGCATCACACCTATGTTGCAAGGTTGTTCTGAGAATGAACACACCCACAGAGTCTGGAGCATAGAAGTACAAGAAACATGTCCTATACCTTCAAAGTAAGGAAAAAATAACATTTTCTGGAGAGTAGCAGGACAAGGTTTTGAAGGAGATGGAATATGAGCTAAACTTTCAAGGTTAAGAAGAATTTTGACTAGTAAAGGTAAAAAAGTACAAAGGTACTGACTGAGGACAGTGAAGCAGGAGTTTGAGAATGAGTACATTGAACAACAGAATATCTACCCCCAGCTGCTTTAAAATTTCTAAACAAAGCAATTTGAATATGGGACTCTCTAGCTTCTCAAATGAGGTTGGGCCAACGTTCTCATTTTCTGGGGGAGAGAAGGCTATATGGAGGAGAGGACAAGACTGATAGGGAAATAGCAGGCAGTAATTGGGAAGCAGAGAGATAGAGGCTGGGTCCCCAAGGCTCAATCTTCCCAGATCAGAACAACAAAATAAATGCCTACTAACCATATGATAGCTGGAATGTCACTGTCTTATAAGTCCCGGGCAGCTACAGGACCCAGAATCATCCCCGCTGATGTTAATACAGCATTAGACAACTGTCACTGGGTGGTGCCAAACCCAAGTTTACACCTGGATAGATGTGATCATGCAGCCAGATCCTCAGATTGCCAGGGCTAGCTATGTAGGCTCATTCTCACCATTTCATTAATTTCGTAATAATGTCACCACATTGTTTATACCATTCTAAAAATGTAGTCCTCAGACCACCAGCAGCACCCAGGAAGTTGTTACAAATGTAAATTATCAGGCTCCATCCTAGACCGCTGATTCAGAAACTCCTGGGGTAAAGCCCAGCAATCTATGCTTCAACAAGCCCTCCAGGATGCATGCTAAAGTTTGAGAACCTTTGCTTTTCAGAAGTGAATTTCTGGACCCATTATGCTAAGGCAGGGTTTTACTTTTCAACTGTTACCTTGGACAAATCATTTACAACTTCAAAGGACCAATAAATGAGGAAAGAGGGAGTTGGAAGAGAAAGGCCCATTTCCAAGGTCTCTTTTAACTGTAACATACTACAATTCATCAGTTCACCAGCGGGGAAAATGTTTACAGTTCATTAGTTCAAACAGATTGTTGGTGCCGGCGTTTGTGGCTCTTGTTGAGAGCATTAGCATAGCGTGTTTGAATTCTAATGACTAATTTGAAAATACCACCCATCTCCATTATTCCAACTTTTAAGCTAGTAATATTAATGCTGTATGAGTAAAACCTACATGGGGGGTGGCACGTAGTAAAACATGGGCTTTGTAGGGGTGCCTGGGTGGCACAGCGGTTAAGCGTCTGCCTTCGGCTCAGGGCATGATCCCGGCGTTGTGGGATCGAGCCCCACATCGGGCTCTCCCGCTATGAGCCTGCTTCTTCCTCTCACACTCCCCCTGCTTGTGTTCCCTCTCTCACTGGCTGTTTCTATCTCTGTCAAATAAATAAATAAAATCTTAAAAAAAAAAAAAAAAACATGGGCTTTGTAGTAGAAAAACCAACAAAATGATGGCAATGTATTTCCTAGTCTCTGTTGTGGTTATATATATCAATAAGAACTAGACCTTTCTCTGAATTAAAATTATAAACACAAGCTGCCAGAATGGATTTAAACTATTAAACTCTAGAACTATTTTCAAATAAGCCTCTCACCCAGAATCTAAAAGATTTAACAATGACAGTCAATACTTAAAGGTAAGTCAAATGTGTAAGCCATTTGTGCCTTGGGAATCACCCTAAATCAGAAGTGTTCAAAATTCAGGGCTCTACAGTTTGAAGAAAACTGAGCTATACCTCAAAGAAATCAGACTGGGGATGAATCAGGAATTTTAAGAACAATTAGCCATCTGTTTTCCAGTGCTGTCCCTACTCAAGCTAATGATACACACAGACATTTGGATGTAGACTATGCAAACTAAAATGTAAGTTCTAGGAAGGTAGAAAGTTTGTCTTGTCTACTGCTATGTCCTCAGTGCTTAGAATAGGGTCAGGCACATAGTAGGTATTCAGTAAATGCATAAGTGATCCTACAAAATTGATACAGTTGGCACTGTCAAGCAGAAATTTCTGCAATGATAAAAAAAGTTCTGTAAGTTATACTGTCCAACACAGTAGCCACTAATTACAGGTGCCTACTGAGCACTTAGAATGTTGCTAGTATAACTGGGGAAAAGAATTTTAAATTTAAAGTTAAATAGCTATATGTGGTAGGCACAGTTATAGAGGGTGAGGAAAACGAGCATGTGGGGGCGGAGCACAGAAAAACAATAATGAGTGTGTAATTCAAGAAACTTATTATTATTTCTGACTGGGGTACTGTTTCAATAAGTGCAGATTGGGTGGGCAATGCTTCCTGGGCTCTAGATTCTTTCCACTTTCCCTGAAGTCCATGGCAGCAATTGTTGAGGCAGGGAGGACTGAATTTCAGATTTAAGGAGATGAGGCCGCACTCCTCAACCACCAGGGACAAGGTGTTGTTGAACGCTGGTGGAAAAAAAAAAAAAAGCTGGTGGAAAAGTGACTGCTGTATGGCCAAACACACCAGGTATCTGCAGAAACAAAAGCAGTGAAGAACTTAGGACTTCTCTTTTGGCTCATCTCGCTCTTGCATTCACTCAAATATTTTCTAATGTTCCCTATGTGCCAGGCCCTGTTTTATTTTCCTTTCTTAGGGGATGGTATTTCAAGGACTGATTCCTGCAATTGAGTTGGGCTTTGAGGTTCTTGGGCTTGCCACAAAATAGAGGAAATCCTGGGAAGAAAGGGCTGCCTTGCAAAATGAGATGATTAAATGAGAACCATTTAATGTTAATTAAAAAGAAAAAAAGACATACCCTTTTTTTCTGTACCCAAACTAGTGAAAACTGTTGTTTACGTGGCATAAGGCCTAAAATTACAGCACACTATTATGTGCTGCCTTGAGTTCTGGTAAAATCAGGAAGGCCTTGAATGGCCTCCCTCCCCACTCTGCGTAAGTTTCCCCAGCTAAGCAACTCTCCTTATCAAAGGTTATCAGGCATAGTTCCTTCTTATCCCTGAGTAACGTGTTTCAGTTCCTAACAAGCAAGTGGAATTGTTCAAACAAGCCAATCACATCCTCCCCAGCAACCAGGGGGCACCCCACCCTCTTGATACCACAAGCCTGCTTCCCACAACTCCTAGCTGTTCACGCTGTTCCTGAGCGCAGCTCCCATGTGGTCCTGTGTGACATGCAGTGTTCTCATCCCCCAGCTACGAATATGTGACTAATCAACTGCTGTTGATCGCATGCATCCAGTGTGGTATGTTTGGCCATCCCCAAAACCCTAGGGGGGGATCCCTTCTCACCAACGGAGTGAATAGGAAATGATTAAAACAAGTTTTATATATTTTTATAAACTTTTATAAGTAATTCATCAATTATTCCTGGGCAAGATACAATTTATTGATACTTAGGACAATCCCAACCCTTCTGAACTCTGTTATACTTCAGGGGCATGAAACCTGTAAAAACTACATTTCTCAGAGGGCGTCATCATCAGATTAGATTCCCATTAGATTCCCACTGCTTGGAAGCACAAGCATGACATTTGAAGGGTAAGAGAGAAGCCATTATTCACCAGTAGCAGTGTGGGTTAGCACTAGACAAGAGATGGAAGGTTTTGTCAGAGGCTACCCAGTGCCCAACAGAGAACCACCTATTTACTTAGGTACTGCAGTCAGCTAATGCTTTTATTGGCTATTCCCCTAAGTCTCCTTTATGTTCAATTTCCTAAAATCTGCTGTAGCAATGCCTTTGCACCCTGGTTCATACCCTCTTGGCTTCACCTTTGATTTCAGCCATGGTTACACAGTTCCATACAGGCTTCAACATCATGGTGGCAGCATTCCACCTCAAGAGCAGAATACACATTTCCATCTTCTGTTCTAGCATTCCTCTGACATAGCAGATGTCATAGGAGTTAGTTGGGGCCACATACATGTGCGCAGCTCAGAAATATGGGAATTAATATCCATGAGGCCATTTTTGGGAGCCAGTGGATACATCTTCCTACCTTTCATCCTGTGAGCAGACAATTCTGAAAGGTATTCTGTAGTTTTCTCAGTAGGTTCTGATAGAATCAAGCTCCCATTATGCAATCTCTGCAACACACCCCTGTTGGCCATTCCTCTTTGCCTTATTTCACACTGCTGATCTCTGGGATTGGTTCCCAAATAAACTATCTACTCCTAAATCCTTGCCTTAAGCTCTACTTTAGGAAGAATCCAAACTAAGATAGTGGCTTTCCTGAGCTTTGCTCTTCCAGCCTTCCACAGGTTGTATAAGCTTCTGATTCCCTGTATGAAAATGCTTCTTATTCTTCACATTTAGAGTAGATTCTGTTTTCCTGACCTAACTATGATTAATATGGTTATATAATATTCCATCGCATATTAGATAATTTTATCTATTACTCTGCAAATGGACATCAATAGGGCCACCATTATTTTTCTTTTGTCATATTCAGTACTTTGATTACTATCGAAGACATTACTAGTTGTTTTACCAATAGACAGTCTCCCAATCTTCCTTACTAACAAAACCCAATTTGGGTTAACCTGACAATATAGCTGACACAGCAGTGCTGACAATACTGGCTCCATCTCTGGCCCTCCATCTTGTTCACGTGAGCTCAGTGATCTCTCTTGGGGCTACGTGTTCTGAGCCCCATGGAGATTAACATACATACCTTAGAAATGCCCACTAAGGCTGGAAAGAGGGGAGGCTTGTTTTGGCCTCCCATGAATCTGTCAGAGATAATATAGTCTTTCCCCTTCCTGATGCACAGATTGTGCCACAAGATCTAATTAAGGGTAACTGTCAATTAGGTGTGTGTAAGCTCTCTGAGGTGCAAGCAACCCCTTTCATCTCATCACAATGCCTTTTTGCATGTCCCCTCACTCTACAAATCTGTGGACTAAGATCCAGATTTTTATAGAGAGTAACAGTGCAGCTTCTGTGGATTATTCTCCACCCAATTCCTCCTGTCAGTAGGTTACCCTGAATAAAACTCTATGTAAACTGTAGGGAGTGGCCTGCTTCGTTTTCCCGTCTCAAAGTGCCTTCTCAGTTTGGAACATACTTCACTGTCTCTCCTGTACCTTCTAACACTGATGCAAACCTTAATTTTACAGTCTTCCTTGAAGCTAGGAGAGACAGTTCTAGTTAATGAGAAAACAGAAGTACACCTGAGATTTCTAGAAAAGTTTTAGCTGTCTCGCTTTTTCTATTCTCTTCCCATTTGGAACAATGACATGAAATAAACTTACCATCCTATAGCCACAAGGGACAATGAGGACAAAAGCCATTGCTTGGGATGCCAATGGTATGATGGAGCTGTCTCAGGAGCCCCAAATATTGGGTCTCCCCACTTCTTGTTATGAGAAAGATAAACGTCTATTTTGTTAAGCTGCTGTAATGATTTCTTTGACACTGCTGAGTGCAATCCCCTACCTGATACACTGTCTTCATATTTTTAACTTTGAACCATTTCCTTTGACTTAACTCCTGGAAGAAAAATGCCAGGTTGGTCAAGAGAGGTGTGTGTGTATATGTGTGTGTGTTTGTGTGTGTGTGTGTGTATAAATTTATAATACATGTTGCTTAATTATTTTATAAAAAGACTACATCAATCTACATGGTTACTATCATAATTTGAGGCTACATATTCTGGAAAGGGACATTGTATTTGTTTTGTAATAATCTTGCTAGTTAATTTCCATTTTGATCACTAGTCTAATATACTATTAGTCCTAAGCTCATAGGCTACATGGAAAAAAAAAGCTCTGTGGAATCCCTACTTATGACAACTGTCAGCATTTTGTCCACTCAGAAAAGCAGCACATACTATGATAGCCCTACAATGATGTTATCATAGGTTGACTATTAAGAGAGCCAGCATGACCTCCTTCAAAAAAAAAAAAAAAAATCCCTCACTGCTCCAACCAGATAGACTATAGTCAGGGGAGACATAGAGATGAGAAGACACACAACAATGAGAAGATGACAAGAAGACCAGTGTGGCCAATGGCTTACTAACAGCTAAAGGATCTACTTCTATCTGCAAAAGATGGAGGGAAAGGTGGAAAAGTCCCTGCATCACAGACAAAGGTGGGGCATATTTATCTGACAGCTCCAGAGCTTTTATAGCCCAAAAGAGATATGAAAGAAACCATGGTAAAGAGATCACAGCCCAAGAGGTGTGATAATGGCTTGCCGGGCACTATGCCTGTGTGTGCAAAACCCAGCCTCATCTTACCTCTGAGCTCATTTCCTCCCTTTATTGGCAACTGTAAGAGGAAATATCCTGGCTAAGTGAGTCGTCAAAACACTGCTTCATGGCAGAGACTCCTGGAACATCATTCATTCATTTATTATATTCATTCATTCATTCACAGACTTTTCTTGCATGCCTACTGCCAGTAAGTGGTAATTAAACACCCCTTGGACTCAAGGAGCTTACCATCTGGGAGGAAAAGGACACATACAGAAATAATGACAACACAAAGAGATATAGGTTAAGAACCACAACAGAAATATACAGTGCTTTAAGAGTTAAGAAGAGAAAGAATTTCCTCCAGGTAGGATGACTTGAAAAATCCCACGTGAAGTGATGGCTTCCCAGCTGAACCTCAAAGGGTGGATAGGATATCAAGAGGAATATTTAGATGAAAAAGCAATGATGCAATGGAAAATAATTAGGGAGTAAAGTTAGGAAATCTTGGACTTGCCCCAGTTTGTCTCTTACATTTAACACATTACCTAAATTTTGTGAGCCCTGGTTTGGTTACCTGTGAAACAGGAAACAGCATCACCCTTCAGGGTTGCTTATTGCATGTATTAAATTAGGTAATACATGTGGAAGTATGTTATAAATTTTAAAGAGATACAAATGTAATTAGTTGTCTACGCTTATAATTGTTTTTTTAATCATTCTTCCATATACAGCAAACAGCATTAAAAAGTTCAAATATGGGGAAGTTCAGGGTATGATTAGGACAAGTTTTTCTTTCCAGGTATAAGATCATACATGATTTATGTAATAGATTATTAAAGAATTGTGTGTTACCTGTTTGTTCTTTGACGCACACACACACACACGCACACACACAGACACCCCCCCCCAAGTGTTAGGTTCCTGAGGTCAGAGACTGGATTTTACTGTTTTACACACAAAAATAGACTCAAAATGAATGAAAGACCTCAATGTGAGACAAGAATCCAACAAAATCCTAGAGGAGAACATAGGCAGCAACCTCTGTGATCTTGGCCACAGCAACTTCTTGCTAGACACGTCTACAAAGGCATGGGCAACAAAGCAAAAATGAACTGTTGAAACTTCAACAAGATAAAAAGCTTTTGCACAGCAAAGAAAACAGTTGACAAAACCAAAAGACAACTGACAAAATGGGAGAAGATATTTGCAAATGACATATCAGATAAAAGGCTAGTATCCAAAATCTATAAAGAACTTATCAAACTCAACACCCAAAGAACAAATAATCCACTCAAGAAGTGGGCAGAAGACATGAACAGACATTTCTCCAAAGAAGACATCCAAATGGCCAACAGACACATGAAAAAGTGCTCCACGTCACTCAGGACCAGGGAAATATCAAATAGAACCACAATGAGATAACAGCTCACACCAGTCAGAATGGCTAAAATTAACAAGTCAGGAAACAACAGATGTTGGTGAGGATGTGGAGAAAGGGGAACCCTCCTACACTGCTGGTGGGAATGCAAACTGGTGCAGCCACTCTGGAAACCGGTATGGAGGTTCCTCAACAAGGTGAAAATAGTGCTACCCTATGACCCAGCAATTACACTACTGGGTATTTATCCCAAAGATACAAATGTAGTGATCTGAAGGGGCACCTGCACCCAATTTTTATAGCAGCAATGTCCACAATAGCCAAACTATAGAAAGAGCCTAGATGTCCTTCGGCAGATGAATGGATAAAGAAGATGTATATATACACATGGAATACCAACCAGCCATCAAAAAATGAACTTTTGCCATTTGCAATGATGTGGATGGAACTAGAGGGTATTATGTTAAGTGAAATAAGTCCATCAGAGAAAGACAATTATCATATGATCTCACTGATACGTGGAATTTAAGAAACAAGGCAGAGGATCATACGGGAAGAGAGGAAAAAATGAAAAAAGACGAAATCAGAGAGGGAGACAAACCATAAGAGACTCTTAATCATAGGAAAGAAACTAAGGGTTGCTGGAAGGGAGGGTGGTGGGGGGATGGGGTAACTAGGTGATGGGATTTAAGGAGGGCACATGATGCAATGAGCACTGTGGATTATATAAGATTGATGACCACTGACCTCTACCTCAGAAACCAAGAATAAAGTATACGTTAATTAACTGAGTTTAAATAAAAAGAAATGAAAAAAAAATAAAATAAAGCAAGGCAAGGTGAGGAGTTTTGCCCCTTGAATAGGTGCTTGCTAGCATCATCACTCTGTCCAGTTCAGAATATGAACTGCAGGGGCGCCTGGGTGGTTCAGTCATTAAGCGTTGCCTTCGGCTCTGGGCATGATCCTGGCATTATGGGATCGAGCCCCACATCAGGCTCCTCCACTGGGAGCCTGCTTCTTCCTCTCCCACTCCCCCTGCTTGTGTTCCCTCTCTCTCTGGCTGTCTCTCTCTCTGTCAAATAAATAAATAAAATCTTAAAAAAAAAAAAAAAAGAATATGAACTGCAATTCTCCCCCTTCAGTCAAGGCTCAACTGAAACTTCTGCCCCCCAGGAAGTCTTTCCTGGTTACCCCAGCCCACTGGGCTCATTCTCTCTGGCACTGGTGTGTTTTCGAATGGCTCCCTTGATGATGCATTACTTAAGGCTATCTGTCCGTCCAGCCATCATTCTATTACTCCACTTATCTCCCTATCTACCCATCCATCCACCCACCTATCTACTTATCCATCTGTCTACCCACCTGTTCATTTATCCATTTGCCCAATCATCCATCCATTCCCTTACCCATTCAGCCAGCCAGCCAGCCAGCCATTCACCTATCCACCTATACACCCATCCATCCATCCATCCATCCATCCATCCATCCATCCACCCACCCACCCACCCACCCACCAACCTACTTGTCCAACAGTCACTGAGCCCTACTCTGTGACTGGTCTGTGCCAGGCACTTTCACAGCCTAGAGAATTGGAACCTCTGTGTTATAGGTTTAATTGTGTCCCCTCAAATTCATATGTTGATGTTGTAACACCCCAGTACCTCAGAGTATGACCTTATAGGATCACTTCAGATGTCATTAGTTAAAAGGGGTCATCAGGGTGGTCCCTGATCCAATATGACTGGTGTCCTTATAAAAGGGGGGGGAGGAATTTGGACATATACCAGATGCGCACACAGGGAGAACACCATATGAAGGGGAAGGCAGAGATTGGTGATGCTTCTATAAGTGAAGGAGTGCCAAAGATGGCCAGCAAACCGCCAGAAGCTAGGCAAGATGCCTGGAATAGATTCTTCCTCACATCCCTCAGAAGGAATCAACTTTGTCAAACCTTGATCTTGGACTCTCGCATCCAGAACTGTGAGACAATGAATATTTGTTTATGAGCCACCAAATTTGTGGTACTTTGTTATGGTAGCCCTGACACTAATATATACTCCGGTAGGAGGGGGGGGGGGGAAGCCATCAATGTAAAAAAGCAGTTCTGTATTAGGAAGGATGTTGGTACCCAACCCATGTTTTGTTTCTCACCACACATAGGTAGGCTTTCTAGCTGGTAAGGATAGGGAAACTTGGAGAAAGAATTAGCTTTCCTGCTGACTGGAAAAGAAAACTGTGGGATTTCATAATGGCAAAAATATCATGGGGCTTTATTTCCTTTTTTGATGTTGATAAGTTTAAACATTCAGGAAGTTAGTTTAAAAAATATAACAGAGAAGACAGCTTATTTTTTTCTCCTTGTCTCATTTGGAGTAAGTGTAGTCACCAGAGAAGAAATGTAATTTGAAAATTATTAATAAATGCAGAGATTTGCCCACAGCAACATTGGTGTGAAAATGCTCTAGGAAAGCCAGGATTTCAATGACGTGTCCAGTGAAATTATTTATATTACAAATTCATGGCAAAAAAGGTGAGGTTAAATTAAATGAAGGCTGATATGATTTAAGAATTAGTGTTCCTACTTTCCCTATTTGTATTTAATTGAAACCTAAAATTGTTTTATAAATATAATAGATTTCAGCTAACACCTGTATTTAGCCAGTTTAATAGTAAACCTAATTTTTACACAAAACAATTATGTGAAAAAACATGCCCATCTCATTAATTTAAGTGGTCAGTAATTGAGAAATAGACCTAATGGTGTATTTAAGGCCCTACCATTCATGTGGGCACGGTAGGTTTAAACTATAGGTAAAAGCACAGGAAATAAATATTTTTGCAACGACTGTGTGCTCAGCAATGTGCTAGATTTTGGTGGCTTCACATCATTAAGTAGGCATTAATGTCTTTGTTTCTTTTAGAGTGCTCAAAAAGTTTGGGTTGCTCAAAGTCATAAAGATAGCTGGTAGCGGAGCCATATTTAGTTCAGGACTGCTAAGCCCGCTGTCTTTGCATCAAACAACACTGTTCTCTTCTAAACATATACTGAATTCTTAAAAATTAGCTTTAAAAACCCAAACCTACCAAATCCCCACATCATCGGTAATCACAAAGGCTCCTAACAAATTTTTTCTTTTTTTAAAGATTTATTTCTTTTAGGGGTAGGGGCAATGAGGGGAAGACGGAAAGAAGCTGACTCCCCACTGAGTGGGGGGCCCAACAAGGGGCTCAATCTCAGGACCCTGAGATCACAACCTGAGCCAAAACCAAGAGTCGGATGCTTAACCGACTGTGCCACCCAGGTGCCCCCAAATGCTTTTCTTTAACTGAGTTATCTCTGGAGATTTATTTCTTTTGGCCTTCTACAAAGTGGTCAAAAGGTACATCTTTTCCCTTTGATTTTTATATATTTTTACTTTTTTAAAAATTGAGGAGCAAAAGTGTTAAAAAAAAAAAAAAAGCTTTTATCTTTGGGATGCCTGGGTGGCTCAGTCAGTTAAGTGTCTCAGGTCATGATCCCAGGGATACAGTCCCTCATCAGACTCCCTGCTCAGTGGGGAGCCTGCTTCTATCTCTGCCTGCTGCTCCCCCTTGCTTCTGAGTGTCTCTCTCTCTGACAAGTAAATAAATAAAATCTTAAAAAAAAAAAAACTTTTATCTCTAAGGACAAAATTCTATCTCCTCTTTAGCCCCCCACACTGGAGATTAGATCCATATATCTTTGCTTCCTTTGTCCTAAGAAATGAAATATTAATTTGCAAAGCAATGCTCAGACCCTTCCTAGAGCCCTGTCTCCTGATTCAGTAATGTACTATGTCTTAGGCCAAGTAACACGTCAGGTAGCTTCTGGTCACTCACTGATTTTTCTATTTTTCTGCTAAAGCCACTGACTTCTTTTTCTGAAATCACATTCATATACAGTGTAAACTTCCTTCCAAAAATCCATTCACTCTTCCTTTTATCTGATATTTCAAATTTCCTCAGCATGTTCCCAGGGCATCTTTTATTGCTTTCCAAAACATTCTTTTTCCTCATCAAGTTGGCATTTTTACTTACTTCTTGCCATGCACAATCACATGTGAGCCTCATGCTGCCCATTTCCACTTCAATATTAATCCTCTACAGGCAATGTCCTCTTTCCTTCCCTCTGGCAATTCAAACATATTTGCTTCA
Source organism: Ursus arctos (assembly GCF_023065955.2). Lineage (NCBI taxonomy): Eukaryota > Metazoa > Chordata > Mammalia > Carnivora > Ursidae > Ursus > Ursus arctos. The sequence continues at coordinate 28,671,392 of NW_026622875.1, forward strand.
AAACTTATTTCACCAAAACCCTCTCCTGCTGTAATTGCTCCTTAGCCTACATCCCTTTAACAATCATACATATATTCCTTACAGAATTAAAAAATCCTAAAGTTGTAAGGAGCCTCAAAGGGCAACTATTCACATCTCATTGCAGTTCAGGAGTCCTTTTTACAGCACTGAAAACTAGCCAAAAAAGAAACAAAAAGTGGGGGGAGGGTTGTTTCTATCCAAAATTGAAGAAAATAAATTCATGCTATCAAATAGGAAAGGTTAAACAAATTATTACTAAGGGTATATAGGTTCTTCTTTTAATCCCAAACTTTCCTGAGACTCCAAAGAGAATATAATTTCACTCTGAAAAAGGCAAACTGAGTTACCATTATTAATTGGTTTAATTCAGGTCAACTAAGCAAACATCAAGGATATATAAAAATTCCTAAAACTTGTGTTATTTATTTAAATCCTGCTATAAATTTAGGATGCTATTTAAATGCACAAAACCAATACTAATCAATGTGATAGTTCATTTTTAATACGAGTAATATTTTGGTAGAAGCATTAGAAGAAGTATTAACCTTGCTATAAGTTTACTACCTACTTGTTGCCTATATTAGCTATGTAGAGAAGTCTGTCTAGTTGGACTTTGAGACCAGAACCTGCCATCTGGTGGCAACCAACTCAAATTACAGGTAACAAATTTGAAGGAAACATTCTAGAAGGATATATAGACTGTCAATATTGAAACTAAGACTAAAATCCTATGAATGACACCTAGCTGTTCAGAGTAGTATGCCTCACCTTTTTCATTACTTCCCCCCTTCGGAAACTGTGGGCATTTTCCCCATATGTTCCCTCAATGAAATTTTAATACCACAGATACACTGTGTATTTGTTTATGTATCATATTTATATCTGTGTTTCATACAAAACAAGAGTCAGCACAAGGTTTACTATCTTTATTTAATGCAGGGTTAAGGAGGACTAAAATTTTAAAAGATAAGTTATTAACATTATCAATTTGCTATAATTTTGTAGCACTGCATATATTTTGTGTATTTTCCTTGAACTCAATGTCAATGCTGCTTGCATGATATCCAAGAAAACCCAGCAAAAGAAATAAAATACTAAGGAATAAGGTTTTGTTTGATAGGACTGAGTTTTGGAGGGCCATAGACCATTGCCATAACAATTGAGCTGCCCTACCTTCCCCTCCCACCAAGAACCAACTTCCATCCCTTTGGGGCAAAACCACCCTTGTTAGGAATGTGCAGTACAAAAGATATATAGCAAAAATTATTTCAATACTTTGCCATATGACACAGAGTAGAAGTAAATCTAAGGAGATTTTTATTTATTTATTTGACAAAGAGAAACAGACAGAGAGAGAGAACACAAGCAGGTGAAGTTGGGGAGGGAGAAGCAGTGTCCCTGCCCAGCAGGGAGGCTGACATGGGGTTCAATCCCAGGAGAGGAAGAAGGGAGCCTGACATGGGGCTCGATCCCAGGAGAAGCAGGTTCCCTGCTGAGCAGGGAGACCGACATGGGTCTTGATCCCAGGACCCTGGGATCATGACCTGAGCCGAAGGCAGCCGCTTAACGACTGAGCCACCCAGGCGCTCTTCTAAGGAGATGTTTTAAAGCCTATATGAACTCTGTCACAGTGAACAGTGTCATTATGCAGTGAGGGCTCAATTCTATCTGTGGATATAAAAACATACTCTAGCTTTTGTAGCATTCACTTTCCTGGTTCATTTCTCCCTATTACAAATTCCTCTTAGGCCATTACTCTGTCTCTTCTTCCATCTCTTAAGTGTGGGCATTCCTGCTTATCCTGGCCACCCCTCTTCTTTTCTTGCTCTAAACTTTCTGCACAATCCCTTAAAACTCTTCCATTTTAGTTGCCTCGGCATTAGTTAGGTCTCTGGCTGTGGACACTTTCCTGAGCTTCTTGCCTCTCTGCCTGACAACTCCTCAGAGAAGTCCTCTTCAAATCTCAAACTCAGTGTGTCCAAAATAAATGATTAATACATATTTCAACCACTTTCTGGAGTTCTCTATCCTGGTAATGAACTTCATCTCTCCATAAGCCAGGCTGAAACTCCCACCTTGTACATCTTATCAGGTAACAAATCTCATTGTATCCTTCCTTTGCTATTGTAATGGCTTCCTAACTGCAGAGTTTATCCTGCATTCTCCATGCTTAGCCACAGGAACAATTCTCTGGGCAGGGCTTATGCTTTCCTGACTCCATTCCTTCCTGGTCCCTCTACCTAGAATGCTGTTCTCCATTTTATCTGTTTATTTTACCTTTGCTTATCCAAACTCTGTTCATTTTTCAGGAATTGGCTTAAAACATCTCATTTGTGGACTTGATCATGGGATAGGACGGAGAAGGAAAGTAGAAATAGGTAGACAGATGAGCTGATTCAAGAGCAGGGCTCTTGTCTGTTATTTCCCCTGCTATTTCCCCAGGGTCTAGAACATAGTCTAGCACATGGTAGGTAATCAATAAATATTTGTTGAATACATGAGTTAGTAGAAGGATATAAAGAGGGACAATCAGGTTTTATGAGCTAAGTAACATTTGTATCAGTAATTATAGTTGACTGTATTATTAAAAATATTCATAGTCCTTTCTTGGAGGAGCAAAAATATAGATGATTTGTGATGGGCATGTAGGTTTGGTGAACAATAAACCTTTGCTGTCTTAAGTTACTCAGATTTGGAAGTCTTTTGTTATCATAGCATAATCTAGTATATCATGACTAATATAGTAATTGGTATCAGGAGTGGAGTGTTCCTGTAACAACAAAAAGGCCTCAACTATAGGGCACTGACTTGGGGTCAGGCAGTGGTCCTGTATGGAAACTCTTAGTGAAGCCTGGAAGAATGGCAATCCCTTTTGCAGCAAGAAAACATTTTTAAAAAAAACTGTCACCTGTGACAATTTAGGATACAAAAATACACCTGATAAGCTTGTTGTTTTAGGTGAAGGTGAAAAAAGGGAATATCAATAACATCCTTTAACTGCTGTTGGTTGCATCTGACAACGGTACCATGAAAAAAAGATGATTTAAGAAATGGATCCTTTATAAGCAGAAATGAAAGGGACTAAGAGTCCAGAAATTCCAAGTCTTACAGGATTAGAAGAAGCAACTTCTTTACAACCTAAACTGTAACAAAAAAACTGAGGAGACCTTTGAGCAATGAAGGTAATTAAATCTTAGTCTCAGGGCAAGGACCAAATTAAAGGGGTGGTTTTATAACCTTTAAAAAAAAAAAACACTAAATGCCTTAAGATGGCCCCCAACTGGACAAAATGGCCCAGGAAAAAGAGACTAGGGGTACAGCTCTCACCCAAGAAGTTCAAGGTACTTAAGTCTAGAAAGAGAAAAAGGATTTCCTTCCCTGCCCAAATTTGGTGATGTGATTTGTTCAGCTAATGAAACGTGAGCAGGAGTGATGTGTGTCAATTCTGGACTGAAGCTTTAGCAGCCACCGCTCCATTAACAGGAAGCAAATCTCTCTTCCCTCCACCACAAAATTGGCAATGTTCCAAACAGAGGCTATATCATTAGCCTAGGTCTCAGAGTAACGACGAGTAAGCAAAGCTACAGTCCATCCTTGTTGGTATGTAGCATGAGGAAAAAATAAACTTGCTACCACAGCATAAATTTAGCACTCTGACGGATATAAGGACTTTTAAAAACATTTCTCAAAACTTCAAAGGAGGACTATTTCATACTAAGAGAGGTGAAAATTCACTCACTAATAAAGATAGTGAGCAGTGGGAGAGAAAACTTTGGTGAATTTAAAACCTAGTTATTAAGGTTCTGTAGGGGACTATGCTTTGTAAACACTGATCCCCTTCTCTGATTTTGTATTCTTACCCCCTCCCCCATTTTTCTAAAACAACAGTCTGCATGGCTGCCTTGCTTATGGTACCCACCCCCCATGCTTAAATTTTATTCACAATGGTACTACTCAAAAATACATTCTGTCACTTCCTCCAATTAATTCTAAATGAAAAATGGTTTATTGTTTTTGATCACTAAGAATAAAAATCAACTAGATTGGCATATTTAGGATTTCTTTCTTTGCAATGAATCACCAAAACCACTGTTTAATTGAAATACCAGCTCAGTCAACTCTGATAGATCATAATGTATTTAGCACCAATGGTTACAGAATATTCTGTTGAACCCTTACTTTAGATCCTCATATAGAGAAGTGACTGCCTCTAATGACACCTAGCATGAGCCAGTGTTCCCCTCTGTTCACAAAAGCAAGGAAGATGACACACACTATGGTCTCTGAATACCTCAAGCAGCCAGCACAGTGCCTGGCACAGAGCATGTGATCAGTAAGTGCCAGGTTTCTTCCCATACCCAGACTCCTCCTTGCCTCTTTATTGAAGATATCTGGCTGATAAGACTTCCTGACATTTTAAGGGTTTAAAACAAAAATGGCAGATGATTTATCCACAGCAAAGCCTTTAGAGTTTTCTAGACTAGGGTGATCAGATGTCTCTTATAGGACTGGCTCCACTGTCTTAAAAGGCTAAATGAAAACAGAAGGAGAAATTATCAGGAAAAGAACGTACTAACATCCAATAAAGATTTAATTGCCCCCCCCCCTTTTGAGTGTCTGGTAATATTCAGGAAAATTCAACAAATGAAATGTCATATTCTTCTACCCTTGAGATACCTCCAGAATAAAAGGTCACTGTTCCTAAGAAAATGATGTCTCTGTGGTTTAAGTTTTGCTTCTTGCCTTGATGTAAATAAAATCAGGGTTGACATATTAAAAGACCTAAAGGCTTTCACCCTGGACATTAGCCCTTTGGCCCAGATGCTCTAACAACACCCTGTTGTCAAAGGTCATTCCCATATTCTCAAAATTGCAATCTTTAAGGTTAGAGAGGAAAAAAAAAGGTTTCTTCTTCATGTGATAACAAGTTAAAAGTAGAGATCTCTGTTGCCATGGGAATGGGATTTTTCTTGCAGTACTGGCCTTATGTTGGCAGATAAAACCAGTACTATAATCGATAAGAAAGTAGTACTTCATTTTCCACACCCTTCCTGGGGATGGGATTTTGAGAAAAAGCATAGAGAACTGTATTTGATGGGCCTTAAATATCCATAGGTAGAAATCTCCCTTGTGAAACACCAGCAAGCCTAACAAAATGTCAATCTATGCTTTCACCATGCTCTGAAGAATTCACTAAAAGTTGGACTACCCAGGCCAATCTTTGACTCCTATCAGTTCCTTGTCATTAAGTTTCTTTACTTTCTTTGGCCTTACCTAAAAAATCCTTCATATATCTGAGTTGCTTAAGAACGAACTTGAGTTTAGAATTCTTAGGCTCTGAATTTTGGAATAAGTTTAAGGGGCATAAATGAATCTCTCTTGAACACTGTGTCTCAAATTTGTGCCAAGTAATCTGTTACTATACATCATCATGTCACTTTATTCCATTATCATTTAAACTGAAATCTCTCTGGCATTGTTTTTCTTTTGATCATTTGGTCATCTTGCAGCTCTGTAATTTTCTCTTCTACACAGAGGAACAGCTTGGTAGAGAAGATCATTTAAAGCTTTTCCAAAAATAATAGATGAATAGATGGTATCTTCTCTTCTCCTGTGTATATATTAAACAGTCAGCATCCACTCCCTGTAAAATTCACTTTAAAAATATGGTGATTCGAGCAGGGTCTATATTTATACATGCTTACACCTGACAGTAGAAAAGTCATCCTCTATGTGTAAAGATCATTTTCTTTCAGAGAAAAGGAAATTGAATAAAAAAGGATGAAATGGATGAACTAGATCAATCAAATTAAATACCGTGGTGTCATCACGGTCCTAGGCCAACCTAGGACAAGCGCTGTGTGCACAGGTATGGGTAGCAAGAGGAAAGGGAACCAAGGCAGAGTCAATACTATCCGTCACCAAACTCATTTCTTCCTTTTGCAGATGACAGTGCTAAACCGTATTTCCAAAGCTCCCCTGGAGTTAAGTGAGACCATGTGATTGAGTTCTAGTCAATGGCCTGGAAACAGACCCACCTATCTCTATTTTGTATGACCTTATATTCTCTTTCTCACTTCCCTGCCAGAATCCAGTGGAGGGATGCTAAATCTGAGAAGATGGCAGACTTACATTATAGAGAAATTCTAGATCCCTAAATTACCATATAGAACAGGACCCCTCACCTCACGTCCTGCTAACCTACACTCAATCAGGATGTAAGTGATGGATTTTTATCATGTTAAACCACTGAGACTGACTTTTTGTTGAAAGAACTACCATTACCTACCCTGACTAAAGCAGAAAACTAAATGGATCCTGAAATAGGATTCCTTCTTTATGTTCAGCCTACCTTAAAGAGCCAAACAGTGTCTTGAACTATCTTAAACAATTTACGTTAGGATTTTGAGGTGACTCTTGGTTATTGATCCTGAGTTTAAGGGCCAAGAAGCAATATTCTTAACAGTTAGTGCAAACTTGAAATTGATGGCCAAAAACATAAATAAAAATTACCCCCTCCCACTTCCCCATAACACTTCATGTCTATGAAAAAAAGAAATAAAATAAACTGTCTCTAAAAGCTGGAACTCATAAATGTCATTTCAGGGTAGAAGGCAAGGACAAGGCAAGGAGAAAACATCTAATCTCTTTTGGATTATTTACTCATCATTTATATGAGGAGATTATCCTCCTACTATACCACTTTTCATTTTGCAAATGTGTAGTATGCAGTTTCCTGGTTCAATGAGAAAGGTTTCCAAGAAAATTAAATGTCAAGGCTGCTTGGCTTATTGGTTTTGTTCTACATAAATTCCCTTTTTAATTCAGCTTTGAATAATAACATTCCTCAGTGTCACTGTGACAAACTAGCTTCAATTTAATGGGGTGTGAGAATTGAGAAAAGAGGTGAAGACTAGCTATGGTTCTCATTTTAGCAGATTAGAAACAGAGAATTAAGTCTAAAGACAGTTTTTAATGGCTCTGAGGAAGAAGTAGCACATGAGCCATCAGAGTTTTTAAAAACTATTTTTTTGTCTTTTTCCTTTTCCAGAGAATGGTGCCCTGATATATGTAAAGCTTAAAGTAAGCTAGAACACTCTCCTGAATAAGGGCAGGAAATTGCTGGGAGAGCCATGTTGTCCTGTTGCACTCTCAAGACCACAACTTACGTTAATGAGTTGGGTGATAGCCCTGGGAGACACAGGCCCAAAGTTCTTCTCCCTACCTCTCAACCCTACAATAGCTCATTCTGTTACAGAATTTCCAACACTGAAGGTGGGTAGTGGGGGGTGAGGGAGGAGATCAGGTTTGGTGTAGATCCAATATTTAGTCAAAAAAGATTTTTTTAACCCCCTCTTCACTTTACATATGTATGTATATATACATAAACATATATATTAACATAAAACAGAAGTAAAGAAAGTAGCCCATGTGTATCGTATTAGCCCGGGTTTTCAGAGATAAAACTTTAGTCTATGTAATTTGCATATGCAGGGCACACAGAAGCATGTAATCTCAAAATTCTTTTCCATTAGAATAAAAAACCATTTTTATTGTGAAATGCTTAGAATAAAACATAGTGCAATGTGAAAGGACAGCCTAGAAAGGTTAACTGACTTGCCCAAGGTCTTGTTCTTTGACATGACCAAGTGATTCAATATGACAGAACACGAACACACACACACACACACACACACACACACACACACACACACACGAGAAATTACGTACTAATTTGCATGTTAAGCCCTCAGATGTCTGGAAGGAATATGGTATTTAAAATATCATATCTTCTAAGTTTGCATCATCTGGCAAAATTATTCCTTAAGACTTGAAATCTAGGATTAGAAAAAGCTGTTTCCAACCTTGTTGCCAAGGTTTTATCAAAAGGAAACTTGGATTGGGAAGACTTACTTCCTTATATGTTCTTTCCAGGGATAACTGCACAAATCAATGGAGGACATATTTTCCACAGATTTGTCACAATATGCTCTCGACTGATATTTCTGTTTCTGTTCACGAATAGGAAAGACTATGTTTTAAATGGGGTTTTGATTTCTAAGCCTTTACAGAGTATTAAAAATTGACCCCAGCACGGTGGTTGATGCTCTGCCTTTTAAAATCATTTTACATGACAAGGCTTTGCAGATATGGTTCAAACCTAGGACAGTAAGGAATTAATTACAAGCTGTATTTACAATAGGAACAGAACAGCAGGATCAATTCAATGGTTTGGGGGAAGTTAAACAAGTCCTACCTCCAATGTTTTGAAAGTGAGATTCAGTAATGTGCTACAAATGGATCACAAACAGTTGTGAACACTGTGAAGCAACCCTGAGTAGGTCCTCATGAAGTGAACAGTGTTGGCTCTGGCGAAAATATCAAAATGAAAGCAAAAAAATGGGTTATTACTCTTGATCCTTCAAGCTAAAAAGGATGTCAACCCTGTTCTTCAATCTGATGGACTGAAAAGGTCCTCAATTAATTTGCCAAACATAGCGGAAGCAGCTGCTTATTATTGGGGTGAAAGTTTTCCTATAGCTGGAGAAATCAACAAATACTCAGTTCTGCCTCCTGGTACCATGGCCAGGAGTTAGCCTGTAGGATCTTTGGCTCTGCAAATGAAAAGAGGAACATATACATGGGCAGAATGTCAAGGAAGAGCTTCCCAACTCTCCTTTCTACCTGCTCTACTTCAGGCTTAGGTGGCCACAGGGAGTTGGAAATAGGCCACTGCATAGATAGATAGTGCAAGAGCGTGGAACACAAGAAGCCTGCATGGCACTGGACATGAAATGGGAAACATGAACACCTTTGGAGATAGGCGGAAGTGCAGGTAGGGTAAAGGGCAAAGAGAAGTTTAAGAGTACAGTAGAAAGCACCAGTATGTCCATTCAATGGGGGGAAACAACCACTTGAGGCTGGGACTCCCAATCAGAAAGTTACTTTTCCAACCACAAGCACCTTAAAATATCCCCTCCTATTTATTCTATAGTCAGAGCAAAGAGGTCACTGCACTGAAAGAGGACACAGATTAAGAACATACAAAGCCAGAGCAACAAAGCCAAGCCAAACCTGGGTAAGTGGTAGAGAAGGCAGCTGTAATTCTGGAGAACTTGTGGCAGGAAGCAAACTTCCTTACAAATACAGCAATGAAGCTCATATTTTAAAAGACCTTTCCAGAAGTATGTAAGCAGAAACCAGGATAAACTCTATAGACAAGAAATAAAAACCTTATTGGTTTACTTACATCATGCAATCAGGAACATCACATAAAAGGACCAGCAGGAAAAAAAAAAATCAGTGTTCCACTTAATATCCACATACAAATTAGTGATATACGTTCATGGTTTGATTATTTTATTACAGAATGTATAAGTGGGCTTTCAAAGTTTAATCCACAGAGAATGCAATTTGGATGTGCAGGGAAAAATGTAATTTTTAAAATTTTTTAATTAAAAAAATTAAAATGTTACCCATGACTAATTAGGCTGTCCTTCTGAGCCCTCATCTGCTGTTAAAGAGAAAATGTTACATTATTCACTTTTAACCAATCTCCATTTAACGAACTGGCTGAATTAATCAGCACCCTGGATTCCTTCTCCACATCGTAGCTGCCTGTTTCCTGTGGTGCACTGAGAACTCACTGGCAACAGGTCTCTTTCTGCTCTCAAGGGTCAGTTGTGTCCCCAAATCTGTTTATGTCCATCTTTTGTATTTATTTTAGTTATGTAATATAAACATACTGCAAAACAGGAGAAAATATGAAGACAAAGGGCTGTCCGTAAGAAAACTATATTGAATGCTTTGAATAGACTTAACTAAGGTGGGTTTCTTTTAACAGTGCTTTCAATCAGTTATCAAAGCAACTGTAAAAAAAATTTTACTAAAAAAATTAAGATCCTATACTCAAATTTCTTTGCAAGTGGCTTAAAGAGTTATTGACCTAGTAAAGAAAATACAATTAGAAATTGTAGATGAAGGGGTGCCTGGGTAGCTCAGTCGGTTAAGCATCTGCCTTCAGCTTGGTCGTGATCCTGGGATCCTGGGATTGTGCCCCACATCGGGCTCCCTGCTCGGTGGGGAGCCTGCTTTTACCTCTGCCTCTGCTCTGCTCCCCCTGCTTGTGTTCTCTCTCTCACTCAATATCTCTCTCAAATAAATAAGTAAATAAATAAATAAATAAATAAATAAATAAAATCTTAAAAAAAAATAAATTGTAGATGAAGCATTATAGGTCTAATTTATGCTAGAAATAAGAAGAACTCTAATTGGAAGACCAATATACGAAGAAAAGGTCTTGGCCCCACATTAAAAGACCGCTGTGTACATTTACATTAAATTAAATTAAAATGTTTAAGATATATACAAATATAATTATTGATGACTCTTTAAAGCACTTTTTAAAAAATTAGTTCTGATCACATCTGATGTAACGCCTTTTAATGTGACTAAATTTTCGATCCAGTTTACACTTTAGTTCAATACTATAATTTAAACAGCTCCTTTAGAAAATATTCAAACTCCCTGACAGCTTCCGCTCTTCCTATAATGGCACCCAGCCCTCCCCAGTGCCTAATGGGGGTTGGGAGTAATCATCAGGCATTGTGCCAGTCTTTTCATATGCATTGCCTGGCACCCACTGATCTGCAGTAATGCTTCTAGTTTCCCTGTCACCATGTGTCTTTCTGGCCTCTGATGCTAAAGTACCAGGCTGGCCCCTTCTTTTACCTCCAGCAATGCTCCCAGCTAGGTCTTGCCAATGCCCCTTTGTTGTTCAGCTTTCTCTCACCTCTGGCTGGCTGCAGACCCCAGAGTGTGCTCCTGTACCATTCAGCCCCCTGCCCAATGGTCCAACCCAACATCAGCTGTGATGTTTCTGCTTCTCATCTCAGCAAACTTGCTGCATGATAACTGAGCTGTTCCATACTGGTTTGTAGAACACAGTGCTCCTTCCCACTCCCCAGTCCCAATAAGAACACAGAGACAGAATGCTGAGTTTGCAGCACTTCTCTGAAGTCTTCAGTCTCCCAACGCGACAGAGTAGAACAACTGTGGAGATGCCCCTCTTGCACACATTTCTGTCTCCCTCCCACCTTTTATTTTCCTTTCTCCCATCTTTACCCCAGCCAGGACAGAGGCAGACATTTCTTCTGTTTCTCATATCATCTTTTCCTTTTTCCTAATTCCAGTCTCCACACTATAGAAGAACCTCATAGCTGGGCCCTCTAGGTTTGTTTTCTCTATACCTACAGAGCAGATAAAATAATTTAATGGGCCTCCTCACTCCTTATTGCCTGCTTTCACACCCACTGTTTTACCATCTCCTATGCTAAAGCCACAAGCCCACCATGTCTTAAGAATGATGCGCTGCAATGAGACAAGACTTAAAGGGGAGAAGGGGAAGATATATTAGTATAATATCTGTGAAAACATAATTTGTTTTTATGTGTATATTTACTTATTCAAAATTCCAGAGTGAGGGTTCAAAAATTCCCAACTAACATTTTTGTTGTTATTAGAAAGGCTTCTCTACTTCTAGCTAAAGATAAACATTTGCTATTTCTATAAAGATGTTTGGACTGGACAGTACAGTGAAGATGCTGGTTCAAGAAAGGACAAAACTGAGTCAGGTCACCTCCTACAGACATATTTGGTCTGGGTGCTATTACACAACGAGTACCATGCCTGGATTTCAGAAGGCTTCACTGAAAGGACAGCTCTATTCAGCACACCTCTAGCCAGGCTCTATGCTCCTGGGATAAGGAAACAATGATTTGCTTGATGAAGCAGAAATAAACGCTTAAGGCAGTGTTTAAGGCTACAAGACTATCGTAACATGGGAAGAAAATGCCTTACTGTGAACCTTCAAACCAGCAGATATAAGAACTGCAACATGAGGGATGCCTGGTTGGCTCAGTTGGTTTAACATCTGACTCTTGATTTCATGATCTCAGGGTTCTGAGATGGAGCCACACACTGGGCTCCATGCTCAGTGGGGAGTCTGCTTGAGATTCTTTCTCTCCCTCTTCCTCTCTCCCTGCTTACTCATACCCTCTCTAAAATAAACAAATCTTAAAAAAAAAAACCAAAAAACAAAAACAAAAAAAAAAACAACTGCAACATGACAATAGTTTGCCACTACCTAATGACCCTGGTATTCCTAGGATTTCCTTCTCATGGTTTGCTAGTGCATTGATGTGGCCATTGACAAATCTACACTGGAATTTCAAACTGTTCTCTCTAAAGGATGATCCCCAGCAGGTCTTCTTCAAGAGCCCACTGGCATCAAAGATCAGAGAACTCTCTGGGGGAGACTCAAACCTATGAATTTTCCTGGAGAAAAGCAAATTTTAATCTTTTATATTCTGCAGTCCTGAAGGGAAAAGTTTATCTTCCCTGCTGTCAATGCAGTCTGGTTAACTGATCTACAGTGGGAGGGAAGGATTCTGCTTCCATTAAAATTGGAATGAAAAGCTGGCGGAAAATTGCATACAGAAACTATTGGACCTTGACACATTTGAGAGATAAATGGCAGCCTGGTGGCACAACAAGACAAAGTTGGGTTGCCTAGATAGGATGTGATCTACTAGGTGGAGTACTAGGCAAAGAAGATTTGGGGCTCAGAAACAAAGGCTATTGCCACAGGTTCATTGTGGCTTACAATATCTTTGACTCAATGCTCTAGGCAAAAAGACTTCTGAATATTTAAATTCTGTTTCAATATTAACCATCTTCTTATTTTCAGGGCCCAAAGCATAAAAGCTGAAATTTAATTTTGGTCACTATCAAACTACTTGATAAGAGAACTTCCTAGGAGTGGACTCAGAACTGCTTTTATGTTGGTTAGCTGGTTAAATCTGTATTCCAATGATCAAAGTCCAAGATTAATATGGTAATAATGAATAATCTCCCCTCCTCTGTTTGACTGAAGTTCATGCTTCTGGATTTGGTCTGCTCAAAGCTTAATTTTCTTGTAGCAAAATCACTCCTGGAAAATCTTTCATACATTCCACTTAAATGTGCCTAAAAGTGTTTCTCTTTTTGCAATGGGGTCTTTCATAAGAAGATAATCTCTGAGTGTAAACTGTGGGAAGGGCAACTTTCGTGATGAAGTGACCCTAAGCATTTGGTATTAAGAAAGAAAGCAGATTTTGGGGGTGCCTGGGTGGCACAGTCATTAAGCGTCTGCCTTCGGCTCAGGGCGTGATCCTGGCGTTCCGGGATCGAGCCCCACATCAGGCTCCTCCGCTAGGAGTCTGCTTCTTCCTCTCCCACTCTCCCTGCTTGTGTTCCCTCTCTCGCTGGCTATCTCTGTCAAATAAATAAATAAAATCTTAAAAAAAAAAAAAAAAGATTTTGCCCTCAAAAAACACAGACCTAAGGAAGGAAGCTGTCGACTAGAGTGAAATTAAACACACACACACACACACACACACACACACACACACGGTTTCCAAGGTCAGAGCAATCATAAAGAGCAATGTAGCCCCTGAATGATTTTCTCTTTTCTTATGATTAAGAAAAATAAAGAAATCTGGAGTGACAGGGCACAGGTAAGACCACTCTTATTTTCTGGGATAGGACAACTGATCACAGATGGGACTCCTCTCTACCTTTACTGACACTTGGCACCATCAACTTCTTACATTATCTAGCTTCCTGTGTCAATAACTAGACTGAAGTTAACTTTCAAGCATACCCTTACTACAGATTGTCTTTATCTGAAAACAACTAGGAAAAGGTCACTAGTTCTCTGAATAAAGAATAAATGGAGTGCCTTCTGGAGTGTGTCTACATGTGTTTCTCGACAGAACTGCCCAATATATCTACCATACAACATCCTTTACTTCATACAGGACATTCATGGCACAATCATAATGAAATTAATTTTATGAATTTGTGTATCATCCTTCCACAGAGGCCATCCTAATCCTCTTTGTATCATTCCAAGTTTAGTATATGTGCTGAAGCGAGCATCATAATGAAAGTAATTTTTAAAAAATCTATTTCAGGACTTCATTTTATTTCCTTTGTTAGCCAACTGATTCTTTCTGGAAGCACCTACTGTGTCCTGATTATCTAATTCTACCAGATCCTCATTTGTTAATGCTGTTCATGTAACACAAGCAGTTCTTTAACATCACTTTCAACAACTTCATGAATTCTACCCTTGTAAACACTACATGTTTAATAATTTCTGTGATGAGAAGCAGGAAAGCTGATGTTTAAAAGTAGGACTCTGGAACCAGATTGCCCAGGGTCCAATCTTGGTTCTACCATCCCTAGGCAACATGTCCTGGGAAAATTACTGAACTCTCTGTGCCTCAGCTTCCTCATCTGTAAAATGGAAAAAAAACAGGAATAATTTTATCTCATAGGGTTGTTGTGAGGACTAAATGCAAAGCACTTAGAGCAGCACCTGGTACACAATAAACACTATGTAGGTCTTGACTATCATTATAATTGTCATCATCATCATCAAAGTGTATAGAGAATCTTTAGCAGCAAGATGGCAGGTACACCTAAGTCATGGGAACTTTTGACACCAAAGTGGTAACTGAGACATTACAGTAAGTAAATGAGGAAAGTAATGGTTCTCTAACAGGAAATTGTTATAATTTAGCCATTTGTATTTCTTTATTCTCTAAATCTCAAATCCTCATAAACAGGATAATTAGCGATTTATGCTTGGCTCATTTAAGAGTTAGGCTTTTTCAGAAAAAGTGTAACTCAGTGGAGTCCCATCCTAACTGTAACTAAATGGGCATCTATTTAACTAAATGTTATGCTATTTTTCTTCATGCCCCCTTGCAGTGCTTCTCAATCTTTTCCCAGAACACCTAATAGAAGAGGAGACTGAACTAATTATACCACTCTACCTCCTCCCCAATCTCCCATTTTGGAGTCTTGAGTATAGTCGAAAGTGGTCTAATCAGGAAATTTTCTTGAAGTCTCCCATTTCATCTTTAAAAAGCATGCACATTTTGCTTTATATTCTGTAATATGTATATATCACTTTAATATAAAACTAATTTTTAAACTTATCATCAATAAAACTTGTTTACATTATTTTGCCCTCAACATCCTCAAGTAAAACTGTTACTCTCTAAAATCATATTACATTTATCTGTTTATTCTATAGCTTTGCTATCTTCTCTCATGTATCTAGCAAGTGTGGACAAATGACAATAGTGGAGGCATAGATTATAATGGAAAGCCAGCTACCACCATCACCATCTATCTGGTGGTGAGTTATCTAGATGTCAGGAGAAAGCTTGAACCAATGACCTCGGGCTTACAAATGAGTGAGATAATGAAAAAGAATCAACTGATGACCAGCTCACCTCACAGAGCTGTCTCTTGCTAATAACACCCACTGCTTTTAGTTGCCTCATCTTCCATCACTTACCTAAATGATAGGAACATGGGCCAGGGTGATATGAGTTTTAACTGTTGAATATTTAAAAGTGGACTAATAAGTATGAAGATTAACCATGCCCAAAAGGTATGCATAGATAATGAATCTGTCCAAAAACAAAATCCCCAAAATTCTGCACAAATAACTATGTTTTAGAATGTGTCTACTATTGGAAATACATATTAATGAATAGATATGTCTATCATGTTTTGGGGATATCTTTCTCCACAAAAAAAAAACAGACTTTGATCTTTTAAAAACTCTGATTTTAATATTTTGACCATTTCTTTATGAGGAAGCAAAATGATATTCAGCTGCATGCATACCAACAATACCTAAATTATCTATGTTTTGATGACATTTTAGAATGTTAATGTGTATCTGAATATTGGATACATTTTAAACTAAGTATATTTACAATTAAAATGTTGGTACTACATTTTGACTAGTTTTGGTTTAACTATACTTTAAATTACCTGTGATCCTTCCTCTCCCCATTTATACCTTAGTTAATTGGGAGCTCAGAGATTCTGGTGTCTATAGCAGGGTTTTCAACAGGCAGCATCTTAGAATCTTTCCATTTGTTTTTTTTAACTAAGCAGAAAATGGAATGGTAGTCTAAAGCATTTGGGTAGCCCTGCCTTTTATATAACATAGTTTTGTGTATGCACAGGTGGACAGTGTGAATATTAGTTTTTCTATCATAGTCATAAATGGAGCCAAATGCTTAGTTTGGAATTCTTAAAAATATCTCCCAGGAAGCACACACTACTATTAGTTCTCTATAAGTAGATGGAGAAATAACATTAAGTTATCTCTTTCCATGAAATTTTAAGGAAAACGTTATTTTAATAAAAAATATGAATGCTGTGGTGTATAAGTTATCCCTCTTTCCATGTCTCCCTACTGTTAACATCAGAGGAGTATTGAAATAATGAGTGCACTGTTAATGAAACCAAGAAAACAGAAGTGTTAGTATCTGACCCCATCCTTGTTTCTACTACACCTGCACTGAGATGGCCTGTGGTTATTCAATCAGCTAATCATGTCTTTTGTTCAAATCACTGTGTTTTTACTCACTGGGGCTAATCTACACAGCCACCTGGTATTTAGTAGATAATTGTCTTTTCCAAGTCCCAGGAGCCTAAAAGGCATCTTAGGGGAAACTAAACTAGATACATCCTTGCCAGGTAGAACAACTACTGAAACTAAGACAGAGGGAAATTGAATGATAAGTTTCAGCTGGAATACAGATTTTGCCCTGTGCTACAATAAACCTGGAGTTTATACGGGAAATGATGGTTCTGATACTCTTTAGTGTGACTTAGTCTAGAATCTGCTTCCACTTTCCTTGGCAGCCGTGTCTCCTCCAGTCCAAATGAGTCAGCATCTCCAGGGGTGAGACTCACAAAGCTGTAGTTCTACAAGCTCTCTCTCAGGTTATTTTAACATATATTCCAAACACTGGGATAAAATAGTCAACAGCACATAGTCCCTTTCCTGCATAAATAATATTTTAGGATTTTGCTTATAATCACTTTTTCTGGGGCTAAAAGAAGTACATACTTACTACAGAAAACTTAAAAAATACAAAGAAGTTTAAAGATAAGCCCAGAACCATATCATCCAATGATAACCAGTTAATATTCTCTATACACCTGCAAATATTTCTCTTCCAAAAAGATTATATGTACAAGAAACTTAATAGTCTTTTTTTCACTTACCAAACTAAGATCCAAACTAAGATCTACATCATGAAGAGTTTTTAATGGGATAATGTCTTTTTATCAATTTGTAAACTCTCTTTATAATTAATGATTTTAAAATGCTCTTCTCGGTTACTTTGAATCATCCAATGTGTACTGCATCTAAGAGTGCCCAGACCTAATCTACTTTTGGTATTTATTCTCTCAGGAGGATCCCAAGGGCTGTGTCTTGGGCTCCAAATGAGCAAAGAAGCTCTCATAAAGCCCCTTCATCTCTGGAAGGGTGATCTAAAGATTGTCCTCAACTCAATCCTTCAGGCCACTCTGCTCTGCTGCTTTTGACCCTTCTAGAAGTGATATGAAAATATGCTATGTAAACAGAGGTTCTTTATCATAAGTCTGCAGTCTTCCCAGGTATTCAGTAAGATCACAGAAAAATGGCTTTTAAAAGAAACAAGTGAGTTTCATGAAATTTATTTTTTAATAAGCACCTTATATCCCTCATATCAATGGCAGTAATGTTTTTACATTTTGCTATTTTATGAGTATAAGTGAGTAAAAAATCTTTTCCCACAGGATAATGTGCATTCCCCATCTATATTGCTCTGTACTTTTTTCAATATGGTACCCTGGCTGGATACATTAACCATCTCCCAAGTAGACTTTAAAATACAAATGGTCCCTGACTTAGGAGGGTTTAACTCAAGATTTTTTAATTTTATAATGGTATGAAAGTGTTACATTTAGTAGAAATCATAACTTCAAATTTTGAATTTTGAACTTTTCCCAGACTAACAGTATGCTATACTGTACTCTTGTGATGCTGGACAGTGAGCTGCAGCTTCCAGACAGCCATGTAATCACTAGGATAAATAACCGATGCACTTACAACCATTCTGTACTCATATAACCAATTTGTTTTTCAGTATTCAATAAATTACATGAGATATTCAACACTTTATTATGAAATAGGCTTTATGCTAGATAATTTTGCCCAACTATAGGCTATGTGCTTTGAGCATGTTTAAGGTAAGCTAGGCTAAACTATGATGTTTGGTAGCTTAGGTTTATTAAATGTATTTTCAACTTACGATGGCCTTATCAGGACCTAAACCTGCTGTGAAGATCTACATATTTGTTATTAATGTTATTTTTCATAGAAATAATATATTGTGAACAATTAAGTTCAACTAAAGAAATGACTCTCATAAGAACCCCATAATATATCTAGGGTTGTCACACTTAGCTGCAAAACCCTGTCACATTCCCAACTCTATCAGCAATGCCAAGCATGGTGCCTGATATGCAGCAGTCATTAACACCTGAAGAATATCAGGTTAAAAGTCTTGACTACATCATGTGGCAAGTTGGCAGAGTAAGGATGCTCCTAAACCCAGGACTATCACTACAAGTTCGGTGTTCCTTCTATTATATCACACAGCCTCCTGCTGGCCTCTTAAACTCCAACACAAGCTCTTCATTCTCACAGACTACTGGGTCTTCACTGTTCGGGGACCTGCCAATTGTTCAAAGTATCAAGCTTTCCATACATGCCTCATGAGACTGGCTGGTTTAAGGATTGTGTTGAATCACTGGTATATTCCATTACCTGAAGAAGCCAAGAAACTCTCCACGGTGTTAGGTCAAATCAGGGAGAAATCCTTGCTCCTATCACCCTTGCTATGACTTGACACTTGGTTTTGTCTGCTGAGATTAATAAAATTATTCTTGCCACATAGTTAGATAAAGGCACTAAATATAGTTCATGCAAAGGCAGGCACATAAAGATGGTTTTCATGGTTGTTCTATAAATTAGGGTGATTTAAGAGACCAACTCTAATGTAGAGAAAAGGAAAGGAGCACTATAAAGAGATAGTTAATCAAACTAAGCATCTCTGATGGGAAGTCACAAAATGAAACCTAGGTAAGGGTAACCAGTAACAGGCAAAATCCTTGCTTAGAATAGTGACAAAACTGAAAATCAGAACTTGAGGCTGAAACACATAGCTGTCAGAGAACGAGTCCCTGGTGTGGGACAGACTGGGGCCTTTGCCAGAAGCCTGAGCTTTGGAAACCTGGCAGCCAGTGTTGATGGGACTCAGAGGGAAGTGAAAGGTGAGAGAAGAGGAGGATGGACTACCCAGTGTCAAAATTCTCCAGACCTTTAGATCCAGGCAACTGAGCATTACCCTCCCACTCTTTAGGGAGGCAAAGGGCTAAAATATGGTTCCTCTCTCACAGTCTTCTAGGCTGCAACTATCATTCCTTTTAATCTGGTTTCTGGTGCAGAAAGGTTTTGGGAAATCAGAGGAAGCAGTGGTGTGAGTTCGTAAATGACTTTCCCTAGGGCAGAGCTGTTGATGGCCTTGCTAGGGCAAATAGCAACAGCCTCTCCTTCCCTCATCCCTCCACTGTTAACCATGACAGCCATTACCACCTATAATTCTCTGCTCTTCTTATCCTACTCTCTTTAATTCCTGGAGTATAGGAGGAATTTGGGGACAATTTAGCCATCATTATTATAAGCTGGATTGAGAAACACTGTGCCATCCCAGGGGATCATGTGTGATTCCCACACCTCTCCTGGCTCTTGCCTATCACATTGCCGTTTCCCTACTGGATGGAGGAGATAGATAATGGCTACTTTATATGACAATTTGCTCTAAGAGGATGGGAGACAGGAAAAGGAAAGCAAGGTAAGAAGCCAGTAGCCCATTTGAGAAACACGGTTCCCCTGACCTCAGCCTTCTGAATCTCTCTTTCCCTCATGAATATTTATGTCTCTTGGCACTCTCTGGGGGGATGGCCGCTGAGAGGCTCAAGACTGGCAGGTAGAAACAAGAGAAGTGACAGGCAAGCATTGGGAAGCAGACAATAGCTATTAAACCCAAGTTCCTTGGATGCAGAATGGACTTCTGACCAAAATCTAGATTTTGGTCAGATGAGGTGGGAGAAAAACTTAGCCCCAGATGTTACTATAATGCTCACATTACCTTTTGGAAACTACATTCCCAGCCAACTGTTTCATACGCTTCCAGAAATAGACAAAATGCAGCTGGGAGCTCTGAGCTGTGCTACTCTGCAAATCATTTAACTGCATACAAATGATAGCTATTATACAGCCAGGATCCCCCAGGGAACTAATTTCTATTCCCAACTTCTCCTATAATCTGATGAGTCAGTTGAGGTCAGCTGGTTGGAGCACTGTGCTAAGGAAGCCAAGAGCTCAGGAAAGCTGCTTTGGCAGACCTGGCAATTTTGCAGAGTAAAGTCCTACTTCCTTCAGACCACATCTTGTGATTCTAAGGGTCTGTCTTACAAATGTGTGCTGGACCTAAGGGAGCCTTCAGAGAGCACTGATGGCTCTAGAAGTTAGAACCCACTAAGGAACAAAATATGACTGACCCCTATTTCGGGAATCAGAGTCACTGTTATGACTATATGGTAAGATCATTCTTCATCTTGGTCTGCTTATATCAAGCAGTCTAATATTAAGTTATTTTCTCACCTGTAACAGTTCCCCTTCACTTTTAGGTTTGGTTTCTAATCCACAATAGTTAAAAACAAAATAATAAAGCAAGTTAACATCATCTAATCAGAGTCCATAAGGTTCTAAGTGAAGAGGAACTTTGTGATAATAGACATCTCCTCCTATCCTGGGTCCAAAGCTTTGTAGCAGGATACTAAAAATGGAGAGACTTATCTTTTGTGTATTTGGTTCCGAGTAAAAAGTTTGTGGGATTCAGTGATCCCTAAGTAGAGCTATTTCATAGTCTTTCCTAAATATCATTTAGTTTAGAATTCATTAAAATCTTTATTCAGTTTCCCCCTTTTTGCCATATGAGTACCAGGTACAAAATTGTTAACCTATGAATATGCCCAGTCTCACCTCCACCACCCACACCACCAGGTTCCAAGTATGCTTGCTTCACTCCAGGCTTTTTGTTATGGTGATTCAGAAAATGGCTCCAGCCAGGTTACAGTTGTTTGAGGATAGTTCTTTGGTTGGGAGTTGGCAAGAAGACAGGAAGATAATACTGATGGAGTAGCTGCCATGATTATTGAGTACTGTGAGCAACAGAGATAGCAAGACATGATTTTACCAAGTGTTGAAATAAATGAAAAATATACCCTCCCACCTTTGATATTTTCTTGTGGGAGTAAAGATTTTTGTTGCTTTCAGTCCTATTTTCCTGAACAGTTGTTTCTCTGAATATATCACTGCACAGAATGAGGACTAAATGGAACTCCAATTATATTAAGGTTTCACTTTTTTGTTTTTCTCTAATATAATAATAGCTAACATTTATTGAACACTTACCATGTGTCATTCATTTATTCAATAAATATTAACTGAACACCTACGGTGTTCTAGGTACCATTGCATGCATGGGGGAAACAAAAACAAAAACAAACAAACAAAAAGGCCATGAAAGGTCCCTGTGACTTCATGAAGCTTATTTTCTAGTGGGAGTAGAGAGAAAATGAATAAACAAATGAGACATGAAGAGTGATAGGTAGCTACTTTAGCTTGAACAATTAAAGAATGCCTCTTAAGATGTTCAGCTGGAATCTGATGGTGTGAAGAAGCTATCATGTGAGGACCAGTGGATGAGCATTCTAGGAAGCAGAAATAGCTTGTACACACGTGCCAATGTCAGCAGGTACTTGGGAGTATTAAAAAAAGAAAGAAAGGAAAAGAAAAGAAAAGAAAAGAAAAGAAAAGAAAAGAAAAGAAAAGAAAAGAAAAAAAGATCTGTGTAGTTGAATGGAAAGGGCAAAACTATACAGAATGACATTCAAGATGGAGGCAGGGGCGAGATCATGCAGGGCTATGCAGGCATGGGTGAGCAGCTTGGGTTTTATTCAGTGTGACAAAATTCAGAAGTCACTACAGGGTTTTAAGCAAGGAAGTGGTACGATATAATTTTCATCTTTAAAAGATCATATTGGCTTTTACAGAGAAAATAGCTTTCAGGGGGCGCCTGGGTGGCTCAGTCCATTGAACGTCCAACTCTTGATTTCAGCTCAGGTCATATCTCAGCACCCTGAGATCTAACCCCAAGTTGGGCTCCTTGCTTAGCGGGGAGTCTGCTTCTCTCCCTCGCCCTCTGCCCCTCCCCCCACCAACTCATGCACTCTCTCTTGCTCTCTCTCTAGAATAAGTAAATCTTAAAAAAAAAAAATAGCTTACAGGGGGACAGGGTGAAAGCAAGAAGGTCAGTCAGGAGGCCATTACAGAGGTTCGGGTGATAGTAAGTAGACTTAATGTCAGATACCAATCCTTTGCATGCATATAGTTCATTAAATCCTCAAACAGTCCCCCACAGAGGTATATAAAACTACACAAAGACTAGGGTTTGGCATGGCTAACCCAGATACTTACAAAGTGGGCAGGATGGCTGGGCTGAGTGACTTGCAAAGAATAGGCCAACAAGTCCTCAAAGTCAACAGAGATTTGAAGGCATGGCCAGGTTAGCAGTGACAGCAAGGTGTGGTCAACTGATCAAATTCACACCCTGGTTTTCCATCAGTTTTTCTATTAATGGAAAGCATTCAAAGGTGGCAGCCTAAAGAAGCCAGCCCAGCCACACTCTAACTAAAGGGACCTGGTTGCAGGGTCCAGGGCTAAAATTTTTAACCTGTACCTGGAACTGCAGTGTTCAAACTCTTTGGAGTCCTAGGGGGCTCAGGGACTTCGAGAAACTCAAAATGGAAACTAGGCCTTGTCTGGGTCTTGATGGAAAAACAGAGCATCCAGTGGAAGCCCTTTTCCCACCTTCCCAAAATTTCTCTTCCTATGACAAAGACCTAAAATCTAAAGGTAAGGCCATGGTGCACCTTTTAGGTAACTTCCCCTTTCACTGCTTCAGTTTTCACAAAAACCTCAGCTTCCCACTTAGGCTGGCATTTAAATGTTAAATGAGTGGCACCAACTAAAAGTGAATAGAAGTTAATTACTGAGGTAGTCCATACCTACTATGTTAATTAGGTGTTGAGAAAAGTTACCATGTTCTCCAAGTCACAAAGCTGGGAGTAAGAGTTTGTGTCTTTTCTTTCTCTCCCTACCTCCCTTCTTCCTCCACTACCCTCTTTCTTTTCATACCCTCCCCCATTTCCTTAAGCCAACAGTAAGTGTGTCAATCATGCTAGAAAAAGCTTTCTTTCAATTTGGGATTCCAGATATTATACCTGTTTAAATGGATGTGGAGAAATGAAGGGAAAGGGGTTGGGTAAATTCTGAGGCCTACCTTAAAATCTGCTTTTGCTCACAGTTAAACTTAATGTAAACTCTGAGTTTAAAAAATTCTCACAAATGACATCTATCAACCTCCAAGCACTCCAACTAATATTTGTTCCTTCCTGCAATAAGCAAAAATGGAAATAAAGTGGACGAGAACATGGGCTGGCAGGCCAAAGATCAGGGCTATACTCTTATAATTACTTGAAAACTTGAGAAAATCTCTTAAGTGCTGTAGACATTTGTTTCCTGATTTATATAACAAGGGAGCCAGACCAGAGTGCTCCCTAAATTCAATTCAGTGCCAGGTATTTGGAAGATGAAGTGAAAAGACACTAAACCACTAAGGAAAATGTTTTCTTGTTCAGTAAAACTGCAGAAACAACCTAGAATAAAAATGGAGTATTGTTTTAGGTCCAAATCCAACTCTTCAGTGTAGGATGGCTTATGAATTGGAACCACACATATTCTCACAATTTCACATCCAGACCCACTAACAAAGCAAACAGAGTTGTTGTTTCCTCATATGATTCCACTGAATGGTGTCAGCTTGATGAGGGAACAGAAGGCTGGCTGAAGACAAAGTGGAATATGACACCCCACAACCCCCCACCCCTGTGGGATATATGTGACATTCCTCAGGCACTCTTGGCTGCCCTAAAGCTAACAAAAGGAAAAACAAATAGTTAATTTATAAAGATCACAATCCTACAAAACATGAGTCTCCCTCAGTTTACAAATGTCTTAGCAATCTACAAGAATAAAGCATTTCTATCAATAACCTAGCTTCCAGAAGGAAATGTAGATACAATTAAATGTCCTTATAACCTGCAGGCCATTGACAGATACTTGAAGCAGGCAGAGTATAATGTTCCTCTGGAAAGTTCCCAACTATCTTCTTGTGAATGCCTTGCTAGAGGGAAAAACAACTTTAACTTGACAATGGCAAGACCGTGGGTATCCTGTGAGTCTTCTCTAACATATGAAAGTACGTTCTCAACCTCCCTTTTTCCTTACCTCCCCCAACCCCATAATATATAATCAGCCACCTCTCCCAATTCTGGTGCAGCAGCTCTTTCTGCCCATGGTCCTGAACCTGTGTTTTAATAAATCACATCTTGCACCAAAGACGCCTCAAGAATTCTTTCTTGGTCGTCAGCTCCAGATTCCACCCCACTGAACCTCACCTATATCGCAAAACCACATCAAGCTCCTCTTCCCTACCAGATCCACTTTCCAAGAAACTTTCCTCCTGAATTGTGGAGTTCTCGGAACTTCTGACTCCACCAGCGAACGCTGTGATTTCCTTGCATATTAGACCCTCATAAGGTTGAGGACTTTAACCTGATGCTATGACCCACCTGAGATGAAGTGGGCCCTAAGGAAAGCCCACTAGCCCTGGAGGATGCCTTCTGCCTCAGGCTTGCCAGAAAGCAGCCAGTCCTCCTCATAAGCATATACTGATCAATGCAAAGCATACCGCAGGAGATCACTGTAATTTTTGACAGCTATCAACAGAGAAGGTGACTGTGAATCAGGAATTCTCTGTTTGATTCCCGGCTCTCCCATTTTTTTCAACATGCATTCATACCTGTAGTGATATTAGGAGCAAAACCGTTATATTCTCTGTCTTTGTTGGATCTTCCCAAATAAAATGGAACAAAACAGAAAGACCTCACACAGATTGAAGAATAATTCAGAAAAAAAGTGAAAAGTGGAAGCAGAATGAAAGTGTACATACTAGCAGTTAAAAGAAAGAGGCCCTAGAGCCACACACTGCCTGGGTCTGAATCCCAGCTCTGCCACTATTAGCTTGGGTAAGTCATTTAACCTCTCGGTGACTCAATTTCCTCAATGGAGGTAACAACAGTACTCACTCATGTGGAACAGTGCCTGGCTCCAAGTTAGAGGCATGGGAATATTAATCACCACCATCTCCATCATCATCATCATCATCATCATCATCATCATCATCATGGATTTCTCAAAATTGAATGTAAACTTGTGTTTCTACTCTTGTAAAGAATTACACCAGAATTATGACAAATAAGGTACAAGAACTCTCAAAGATTAGGTAGTTGAAGGGGTAGATTCGCTTGAGCAGATGGAAGAAAATAGCCATTTAGAGCATGGATAAATGCAGGCAAGGAGAACTGAGAGAATTGCACAGGTGTATAAATGCTTTGAAGTATCTAAATTCCAGGAAAATGGGCTTTGGGAATTTACCTAACTTAATTAAGAAAACTAGAATAAAAACTAATGTGCAGGTGGAAAATCACAAAGTATATCATAATGATGAGCTCTTGCTCATCACTGTCAACTGGCAAGATAAGTGACACATGGAATACCTCACCACCTGGATTAAATAGGAGAAAATCATAGAAGACAATCTATCAGAAACAGCAGGATGTCACAAGTGAATATCTGGGGAGAAAATAAATGCAATCTGGGGAGAAATGAATGTTCTTCCCTTGTATATGGGAAGACTGCATTTTTGTTGTCCTTTTCCAGGTGATTCACCACATGCTCTAAGAGATACAGCATGACTGTTAACACTCTCCCTGTATGGGAAAGGCCAGTGGTGTTTTCAGTATGGTAAACATATCTATAGGCTGAACTCTATGTTGTTGTGTTAGCCAACTTTTCACAAGCTTTGATTAGTAGCTGGTTGACATTAGCCAGCTGTGGAAAAGGTCAACAGGAGATAGTAACCACAGACACTAGCCCTGTGATAGCATCTCTCAAGGCTGCCTATTTACTGATTTAATTCTCCTGCCCCTTATTCTTGAGACACTCAGTTGTCCAGCTATTGCTGGAAAAGGGACAATACTCTCTCATTTCCTTCCACACACACTGCATGCAGTTGAGCTTAGGAAGGGGTGGCTTGCCAAAGTATCCACAGTTTGTCATGCATGGTTGAATTATGGGCAATTTCTTTCCTACTGACTCTTCAGCATTTTAAATTATCTATGAAAAGTAGGGGCCCTCGGGTGGCTCAGTTGGTTAAACATCTGACTCTTGATCTTAACTCAGGTCTTGATCTCAGGGTTGTGAGTTCACATCCCACATTGGGCTCCAGGCTGAGCATGGAGCCTACTTTAAAAAATTATCTGTGAAAAATATGTCACTCTTGTGATGTTAAAAAAAAACAACAAAACTTAAAAGTTTGTTTCCTTAGGCCAACCTACTTCACATCTAAACAATCTCTAAGATATCTGAGGTACAACAGAGATAAATGTGGAGGGCAGAAGTGAGTTTTTGTATTTTTGTTTTATTCTCTAAAGGGAGTTGACAAAACTCACAGGATCATTAAGAGTATTAAAGGACAAAACCTATTTGAAAATGACTACTCAAATACCTGGCATACGGCCTGTTAGGATTTGCTCCTGAAAGATGGTTTAGTTGTTCAATCTAAAAAGACTAAACGTTCAAAAGGCTCATGTCACTGCCTCCAGTGCTGGCACCAATTAGCCTTCCAACAGACTCATTGCCCAGGGATGGGCTAATCGTTCATCCAAGAACAAAGAAAGGACTCCTTCACCTGGCTTACACATGCTTAGAGAAAGGTATATTCAGTGCTGGTACACTGGCCTCATCCTAACTGATGGCTCAGATCCTCAGAGTTAGTTAGTGATTACAATAATGGATGCTTACCATATTCTTTAATGCAGAAAAGAAGTACAATCTAAAGTAGTTCTGTCTTAGGCACCATCTAGAAGGATTTGTTGTCCTCATTTTGGAAAGTACTCTTATTCAAAATGCCATTCCTTGCAAGGCTCTCAAGCCTAGGCTCATGATCACATGGTCTAAAACGGGTCCAATCTTTTCTCACTAAGTGAGAAAAGTACGTCAAGTAGAGTAAGGACCTGAAACTGAGTAAGAGTTTATTTTGCCTAAAATAAGACTCAGGTATTACTTTTTCAGAATAACTAGACTACTTTTTTTTTTTAAAGAAGGAAACAGATATAACAAAGGTAATTCATCTTCTGTTATTTTTCAACCACCCTTCCAAATATTGTTATAATCAAATAGAAATTTTGTCCAAATAGAAACTTTTCCTTTCAATTAAGCTGATATTGCAAAATAGAAGTAGACAGAACAGTCCAATTCTATTCTTGATCTGTAGATACCTTAAATACTTCACAATACAGATGAAAAAAAAAAAAAAGATAAAAGGCCTGGTTTGAGTTTGAGACCAACATCTTTTTTGGAAAAGTGGAGTTAGCAAAGATAAACACAACTCCACTATGTAGTAGACAATACCACTGCAGCATAACTAGAACCTAAATATACAGGTACTCAAGTAATATTAAATATGAATGATACACATTTTAGTTGGAGTGTGTTAGGAGATGATGCTCCAGTACAAACAACCCCTTACTTTAAAATGACAGAAATTTATTTTTTGCTTATGTTCTATGCTCAACATTGATCAGCTGTGGGCTTGCTCATTGTGGCCACTCAAAGGACTACAGGTTGATTAGGGCCCATGCTCTCACAGTCACAGTGGCATAACAACAAAGGGGAAAGTAGTGAATCACATATATGCTGTTAAAGTGAAAGGGACAAACGTCCATTTGGACTCACGTTTCATTGGCCAGAGTAAATTACATGGCCATACCTAACTAAAGGGGGGAAGGCAGTACAATTCTAACATATGGTTAGAAGGCACCTAGCTAGACATTTCTTATGAACAGCAGTAAATGCTATCTCAAATGACAATATCATCTAAAAACTTTGCAAAGTTCTTTCACACTCATTAGCTCATTTGATTTCTATTCTCCCCTTATAGTTTGGGTTCTACTGGCACCCTATTTTACAATTTACATCTCAGAGAGATGAAATAACTTGCTTAAATCACATAAACAGTAAGTCAAACAGTTTCTGGAACTTCAAATCCTAATCATTTAAGTTAGAAAGCTATTGAGGTACAATCTTTGCACCACTCCAATTGGCTATTTATCTGTACTGTTCATTAAATACATTATCTCACATTGCTCAAGTCTTCATGTATATTGTACATGTACTGTAACTATGTATTTGAGGACATATTGTCATAAAAATTTCTTTGCATTCTCCACAGCATCTTAGCCACTTGAGATTCATAAAAGGCAATACATTTTTAAGTGTGTTGGTTGACTTGTAAAACACCTATAGAATCACTATTTTCCGAACACCCGGATTTTGAGGAGCTGAGGAGAAAGATACCAACTAGGTAAACTGACTGACTACTTTCCTGTTAGGGAGAATTTAAGGCTGCTCCATTTGAAGAAGTCCTGCAGATGCCACCTGTCTTTACAGGTATGTTTCATAGGTGTGACATTTGACATGCATGTGCTTCCCTTTTTCATCACATCAAATCACACCACACACTACTGACAATGCGCCATTTTTACAACAGCCTCCACAGATTTATACAGACTTCTATTTGCCTTTGTTTTGACCCTTAAAATTCCTCTTTATTAATTACTAAAAGTTATTTTGCCATCATAATGTCATTTCTGTGGATCCCCATAGTCATAATTCCTTCTGAAAACACTGGAATTCAGTGCTCCTGCATATAGGGCAAGCTTGGAAGATTCAAAAACAAAGCACTTGATTAGCACTCAAGTCTGAATAAAAAGCTGAGGTGATTATGGTAAAAGCAGTTCTCCAGTAGTTTGTCTAATTTGCCTAAATATAACCACAGACTGAACTTGTCCAGGACATGCTACTTAACTTTCCTCAATTTTCTCATTGGTAAAAGTGAAATAATAATGGCACCTACTTCATAGGGTTATTGTAGGAATTAAATAAGACAATACAAAAAAACAAAAAACAAAAAAACAACAACACTTAGAACATGCTTAATACATGGTAGACACTCACTAAATTTTAGTTATTATTTTGCTTGATTTTTGCCAAATGCTTCCACTTTAGCAATTTGAGCTCAGATATTAACATAAAATGAAATTTAGGGCTGGAAGGGACTTTGGAATCCACCTGCTCCCAAGAAATTTAAGAGATTTGCCCAGGATCAATTGTTTATGACAGAGCCAAGATAGGATCTGGTCTCCTGACTATAATTTGTTTTCTAGGAACACCTTGTTTAGAAAGGTGTTTGACACAAAAAGAAGCTGTATACCTGATTGCACACAAATCAGAATTGATTTACTTTCATCAGTTTTCATTTCTTCTGAAAATCCATCTTTTTAAGTAGATAGAACACAACCAACGGTCATCACTGTTAAATTCTGTACTGAGTACAAAAGGAAACAAGCCCAAATATTAAATCAAAGCTCTCTGCAGACTGAAGGTAGGACTCCAGTCTGAAAATAGTTCTATTTTGCTCACCGACTTAATGATATTGTCAGTTGTTTTTTAATTAAGTCATCCTTAACTGCTACACTGCAGGAATTTTAAGAGCTAACAGAAATGCTTGTTGTGTTCCAATGTTCTTTATAGTGAAATATTTTGAACTGGTTCTCTTTTAAAAGGCTTAGATAAGGGAGTTTCAGAAAACAGACTAAAAGTGTTTTTCCAGGTAATGAGAGTCTGGAAATTCCTGTAAGTTTCCAGGCCCTCTAGGTGCTGAGAGTTTATTCTTATTCCTCCAAAGTAAGCCACTGAGTTTCTTTGTCTATGAAATAGAAATCATGACCCTTGTAGCCCAGGGGAGACATAGAGGAGCCTTGTGACAAAGACACTAACCAAATAGATGGTGGCAATTTCCAGAACAATTGTAAAGGTGGATTTAAAATTTTTTTTCTTTTCAGAATCAAATCAATATTCGATGCAGAGTAGATATGCCATCCTAGCCTTCTCTTCTGCCCCTATGAAGGTTCACCTGAGATACCTCTTGACCAAAATAGATAAAGTGAACCAAAGTCAGCATATTGCCATACCCTGAGGGGGAAAGAGAGAGAGAGAGAGAGAGATTGATTGCTTCCTTCTGGGAAAAGAGTCTGACTGAAACAGTAATGTGAATTCCCAGCTGACCAACTGTTCGCACAAAAATATGCTATTGCGGTTCCTTAGCAACCAATGCTGTTCTTCAAGGGCACTGTGCATGGAGAACAAGTACCTTCTTCTGTCTCTTATATCTAAAGTATGACTTGAGAGAGATTAAAATGAATGCTCTACTGGCATCTTGAAAGTATTCACTCAGCTGAGAAAACTTGCCCATGGAGAAGTCAGATGCTGTTTTGGTTAATGTAAGTCTCTAACAACCAAATAAACCCATTATCACTCTATCTGTGCACATCAACTGTAGATGCATACAATAGCATCTAGTCTATTCTGGTTGGCATCTACCATGACATCCAACTCCCCATTCTCCTACTCATCCCCTTGTTCTACTTTGCCACTAGCTGTAAGAGAGGCAACTGATTTGTGAGGCACCCAAAATAGAGAGAAGCTGTAGAATTGTTAACCAAACCTCTACTTAATTTAAAGTGAGAAGATACCACAAAATTTAGTGACAATCTGCAATTTAAAATACTGAGGAACTGCTACATAATTGCTCTACTGCTATTCAAACATAAACACAAAAGATAGATCTGTCACTCAAATAACATAATTAAATTAGCTCAAACTGTAAGACTAGTTTTGTTGTAGTACAAAAGGCTCTTTGTTAGTGTTATTTATTTCTACTGTTTAAAATCCTGGCTTAATGCCAATCATCTCCCCACCTGCTAAATTTCTATTAGACTGTTCTTAGAATACGTGATAAAATGACCCTACAAAGAACCTTTATGCTTCATAGGTGTATTCTAAGTTGACTTCCATTTGGTTTTCCCAATATTTCTTCAGTAGACATTGGAAAGTCTCATCAGTAACCTAGTTCAGCTATAATATTACTCATTTGATCATTCATTCATCATTTGTTCATTCAACAAGTATTTATCGAGCATCTTGGTGCCAGAACTGCATTGGGTGTTAGGGATGTGGACAAGATAAACATGTTCCCTGCCTTCAGTCTTAGAGTCTCAAGAAGGCAACAGAAAATTAGCAGCTACATACAATGCAGCAAACGTTAAAGGAGCACTTTACAAAGTACTCTTAACCCAGATTCAGAAGGGGCTCAAGAAAGACTTCCCGGAAGAAATGGTGATGTAATAGATAAGTTGAAGCAGCAGCAGAATCAAGCTGAAATAAATAATCTAACCTTACACCTAAAGAAACATAACAAAACCCATGGTGAGTAGAAGATCAGAGCAGAAATAAATAACAGAGTAAAAAAAAAGAAAAAAAGTTAATGAAACCTGGTTCTTTGAAAAGATCAACAAAATTGATAAACCCTTAGCCAGATTCACCAAGAAAAAAAGAGAAAGGACCCAAATAAAATCAGAAATGAGAGAGGAAAAGTAAAAACTGACACCAGAGAAATACAAAGAGAATACTATGAAAAAGTATATGCCAGCAAATTGGACAACATAGAGGAAATGGATAAATGCCTAGAAACATACAATCTTCCAAAACTGAATCAGGAAGAAATAGAAAATTTGAACAGACTAACCGAATTAGTGATCAAAAAACCTACCAAAAAAAAAAAGTCCAGGACGATAGAGGCTGCTTTTAGGCAACAGTCTTGAACAATGAAACTTCAGCAAGGCAAAAGATCCCACAGCAACCACTGAGCTGACACAAACTGGCTCATTAAGCCATAAGCCTTCACTAACCAATGGGATACTTACTACCAGGCACAGTTACCAAAAAAGGGAAAATTCCAAATATCCTCATACCCCCTCAATCCACCCTGCAACTATAGCCCCTCACCACCACCTCATGGCAGATAGTCTCTCCTTTGTGGTTCTGCCTGCTGCTTCCTTGCACTGTATTCAATAAACTTCTATCTCCTTTGTTCTGCCTTGAACTCTTCACTGCCTGTACCTCTAGCCCCAACCCAATCAGGGTGCCCCCAAGGATCAGATGGATCCATAGGTAAAATCTACAAAACACTTAGATAAGAGTTAATACCAATTCTCCTCTAACTATTCAAAAAAAAAAAAAAAAAGAGAGAGAGAGAGAAAGTAAACATTCCAAATACATTCTATAAGACCACCATTACCCTGATACCAAAATCAGACAAAAATAACACAAAAAAAGAAATAACCTGATGAACATAGATCCAAAAAAATCCTCAACAAAATATTAGCAATATGATATATATGACAATGCATGTGACAATATATTTAAAAGATTATTCATCACAAACAAGTGGGATTTATTCCAGAGATGCAAGAATGGTTCAATATTCACTGATCAATCAATATGATACACCACATCAACAAAATGAAGGTTAAAAATCATAGGTCACCTCAATAGATGCAGAAAAAAGCACCTGAGGAAATTCAACATCCATTTATGACAAAAACTACAAACAAAGTGGGGTTAGATTGAACATATCTCATCAAAATAAAGGCCATATATGAAAAACCCACAGCTAACATTCTACTCAATGGTGAAAAACTGAGAGCTTTTCCTCTAAGGTCTTGGAATGAGACAAAGATGTCCACTCTTACTACTTTTATTCAGCATAGTACTGGAAGTCCTAGTCATAGTAATCAGACAAAAAAGAGAAATAACAGGCATCCATAGTGGTAAAGAGGAAGTTAAGCTGTCACTATTTGCAGACGACATGATAGTGTACATAAAAAATCCTAGGGGCACCTAGATGGCTCAGTTGGTTAAGCATCTGCCTTCTGCTCGGGTCATGATTCCAGGGTCCTGGGATCAAGCCCTGGTTCGGGCTCCCTGCTCAGTGGGGGAGTCTGCTTCTCCCTCTGCCTCTGCCCCTCCCCCTGCTCATGCTCTCACTCACTCTTTCAAATGAATAAAATCTTAAAAAAAAAAAAAAAATCCTAAAGCCTCCACCAAAAAACTATTAGAAGTAAGAAACTCAGTAAATTTGCAGGATACAAAATTAATACCCAGAAATCAGTAGCATATCTATACACTAATAACAGAGTAGCAGAAAGAGAAATTAAGAAAACAGAACCATTTACAATTGCACCAAAACTAATAGAAAACTTAGGAATAAACTTACCCAGAGAGGTGAAAGATCTGTATTCTGAAAACTATAAAACACTGATGAAAGAAATCGAAGTTGACACAAATAGAAAGGTATTCCATGCTCATGGATTGAAAGAATAAATATCATTAAAAATGTCTATACTATCCAAAGCAATCTACAGATTCAATTCAATCCCTATCAAAATAACAATGGTATTTTTCACAAAACTGGAACAATACTAAAATTTGTATGGAACCATAAAAGATCCCAAATATCCAAAGCAATCTTGAGTAAGAAAATATAAAGCTGGAGGTATAAGAAATACTCTGATGGAGTCTGCTAATAAAGTAGATTTATATTTCGAATGCAAAGAAAACTTTGAAAAGAAACCTCAGCACTTTTTCCAGCGTTAGAATCATCTAATTAAAAACAGAATTATATGAAACAAGCAGGATCATGGAAGACAATATTTAAAAAAAAATAATGGCCCTAGAAACAAAAGGACAATACTACTGCCTCAGCAAAACCTGGCTCACTGTCTCCGAAGTAATCCTATGCATTTCCCAACTCTTCCAAGAAAAGTAACTATTAAACAGATTTTGATTTTGCTTTTAAAGATTCCCTGAAACCTAAAGTAGTAGCAAAAAAACTTTTTGGGTAATGTATATCCCACCAGCATAATTTAATTACAGTATATGAGGTTGAGCTTTATAACCTGAGGAAACACTTGGCTAGGAATTCAAATAGGCCATGCAATGGCATCTGCTAACCTTAACCTTTTAAGGTTAAATAAATTTTATCTATCTATCTATCTATTTATATTTAGTGATCCATCCTTAATACCCATCACACATTTGGTCCATTCCCCACCCACCTCCCACCATCAACCCTCAGTTCGTTCTCTATCATTAAGAGTCTCTTATAGTGGGGCGCCTGGGTGGCACAGCGGTTGGGCGTCTGCCTTCGGCTCAGGGCGTGATCCCGGCGATCTGGGATCGAGCCCCACATCAGGCTCTTCCTCTATGAGCCTGCTTCTTCCTCTCCCACTCCCCCTGCTTGTGTTCCCTCTCTCGCTGGCTGTCTCTGTCCTGTCGAATAAATAAATAAAATCTTTAAAAAAAAAAAAAAAGTCTCTTATAGTTTGTTTTCCTCTTTTTTTCCCTTCCTATATGTTCATCTGTTTTGTTTCTTAAATTCCACATGTGAATGGAATCATAGTATTTGTCTTTCTCTGACTTATTTTGCTTAGCATAATATACTCTAGCATGATCCACATCATTGTAAATGGCAAGATATCACTCTTTTTGATGGCTGAGTACTATTCCACTGCATACATATATAGGCTATTGTTGATAATGCTGCTACAAACATCAGGGTGCATGTACACCTTTAAATCTGTATTTTTGCACCCTCTGAAAAGACCCTACTTTTAAAATTAATAAAACAGAGGCAAATGTTAGACACTATTTTTATCTGTAGTGAACAGTACATGTAAACTATGACCCACATCTTTCTAATGCCCAGTCTTTGAGGACATTGTTCTACAATTTATTATATGAACATAGTTGAGAAAAATGGTGCCCCATTTGCTTAAAAATCACCTAAGAAAGAACTTAACTCACCCTCAGAGAAAGGTGTGGTCAAGAAAAACCTTAAAAAACAAAACAAACAAATCCTAACCAACTTCCAAACCTGCATGCACTGGATATTTACTGGGTATATTTCAATAATTTTCCAGTTTGCTCAATCAGTTTCTGCTCATTTATTTATCCATTCATTAAAGAATATTTTAAGAGAATTACATTTGGAGCCAAGGAAGTTACAAAGTTAATTTTTCTGTAGTGTTTCTATAATAGCTGGAAAAACACATATTTATAAGAATAAAATTCTTAAGTAATTCCTAAGTAAATTCATAAGTAAGTGGATTGTGACCCTGGGGTGTCTATAAACTCAAGTGCTAAAGACACGCAAAATGAGAAAAATGTAAGAGAAAAACTTTCAAATTTTTATTTTGAAATAATTTTAGATTTATAAAAGAGTTGTAAAGATAGTACCGAGTTCCTATGTATTGTTCACCCAGCTTCCCTAATGTTAACAGCTTATATAATCATGGTATTGAACTATGAAATTAATATTGGGACAATATTATTAACTACAACTTCATTTCAATTTCTCCATTTTTCCCCCAAACTAATATCCCTGAAGGTGTTCAGGATGTGCCACCCCAAAATACGCCACTTTGGCATATCGATTATTTTGAGGTACAGTTGCTTGAGAAACAGATTTAGGAAGGACTGACCTCCCCTTTCTAAACACAGGTCATAAAATTTTCCATAAGAAAGGTACCCTCCTCGTACCACGAAGAGAAGGACATCCTTATCACCAGACACTGGCAAATGATGCTGAAATGGATCTATTCAAACTTACTAAAATAACCCTTATCTTCCACTAGTTTCCCTCCCATTTCTTATCTCCCCTAGTCATTTCTCCACAACTTAATGCCTCCAACCCAAACCCCCGTCATTTCTTCACAAATATGTCATTTGTCTAAATGGTATATTCTGCTCTGGTCACTTCTTCATACTCTTGTGAAGGCCCCCATGTACATGTAAAAATTTAACAAAACTCGTATGCTTTTCTCCTGCTAATAGTCTTATGTCACGGTAACTCTTAAGCCCTGTCAGAGAACCTAAGTGGATAAAGAACTTTTACTTCCCTTCATCCTTTTTCTGTTCCTAGCTTTAGTCCAGGGTCCCACATGACATTTAATGGTCATGTCTCCTCAGCCTTTTCAATCTATTATGGTTTCTCCATCTTTCCTTATCTTTACTCTTTCATGACCTTGGTACTTTTGAAAGTAATGGTCAAGCATTTTATAGAATTCCCCTTAATTTGGGGTTGTGCATTTGGGGGAAGAATACCACAGAGGCAAAGTATTCTTCTCATTCTATCATACCAGGGAATACATAATAGCAACATGATTTACTACTGATGGTGTTTATTCTGATCACATGGTTAAGGTGGTATCTGTCAAGTTTCTCTACTGTAAAGTCACTAATGTTCCCTTTCCATTCACTGTTCGTTAGAAGTGAGTCACTAAGTCCAACCCACACTCAAGGGGAAACGTATTAAGCTTCGCTTACTGGAGGAAGAAATCTCAAAAAATTTGTCAACATATGTTAAAATCACCACAATAATAACTAAGAGAAAAAGAGCACAAGTGGGGGGACAGACAGAGGGAAAGAATCTCAAGCAGACTCTCAGCTGAGCACAGAGCTAGATGTGGGGCTCAATCCCACGACCCATGAGATCACAACGCATGAGATCATGTCTTGAGCTGAAACCAAGAGTCAGATGCTTAACCAACTGAGCCACCCAGGTGCCCCTTCCACAAGGTGCTTTTGTATCCTTTAGTTGTGGTTCTCAGATGGATGATTTTGTCTCCAGGAGGCATTTAGCAATGTCTAGAGACTTTTTTTTTTTTTTTTCTGATGGGGACAATTTTGGTTGTACAACTGAGGAAGTGAGGTGCTACTGGCATCTAGCAGATAGAGACCAGAGATGCTGCTAAACATCCTACAATCCACAGGACAATCTACCCTCCCCCATAATGAAGAATTAGCTAACTCAAAATATTCATTGTACTAAGGTTGAGAAAACTGAACCAACAGTATCCAGGACAGCAGAAAGATAAGATTCATTCCAATTTCATGATTTTTTACTACATTATCTCAGTAAGCCAAGCACTAACTCTCAACTTCCATTCCAGGATCATATCCACTAACCTAAGGTGTCTCACCTTTTTAAAAAATCAGTAATAATCATGAAAACAAGAGGGGTATTTTCTCCATATTATTTGGGCCTTCTGACATTTGTGTCATCCTCAGTAGCAGCAGTACTGATTGATCAATTTACTATGAATAAAGACAATAATATCTCCTTGGCATTGAGAAGATGACCATATAGATTAGTCCCTGCCTCCCACCTCAGCCCAGCCATAGGCTCCAAAAGACCATTAGCCAGCATGCTCAGCCCAGGTTTCTTATCTGGATAACAGCAGGCCATCCCATGGGCAGGTAGGGTCTGAAGTTGTTTTTGTTACTCTTGCTCATGTGTACCTAAGGTACCCCGAGGGGACCCACAGATATCTTGTTGCAGTTTTCTCTTACCAAACTGCCAGATTTGTCCAGTTCCCATGAATGAGCTTTAGTTCTAGATTCCTAAGTGGGTTCCAGTTCAACCCTGTAATTCAGGTCCTCACCTTCTACCTCTGACTCAGCTGTCGAGGGGGTAGGCTCTACTCCCAGTACCCCATTCACTGACTGTGGGCCTGTTTCAACCACAATGGCACTGCTGGTACCATAGCTTTGAAACTAGCTTGACCATTAGAGAGGTCTGCAGCCTGCTTCCCTCAACAGCTTAGACTATCTGGCCTTATGTTCTCTTGTATATCAACTCTTCCCCTTTAGATGATATAATTTTTTTTAAAGATTTTATTTATTTATTCGACAGAGACAGAGACAGCCAGTGAGAGAGGGAACACAAGCAGGGGGAGTGGGAGAGGAAGAAGCAGGCTCATAGTGGAAGAGCCTGATGTGGGGCTTGATCCCAGAACGCCGGGATCACGCCCTGAGCCGAAGGCAGATGCTTAACCGCTGTGCCACCCAGGCACCCCTAAATGATATAATTTTAAACTTTATTTGAGCAGCACCATTGTGACTGGGTATGCTGGATCCTTTGAGTGAGCCCCTATAGTCAGTGCCTTTCCCCTAATCTACTATGGCAGGCACAGCCAATTTTACTAGAGGTAGAACTCAAAATGACACAAGCAAAATATTTTTTGGGGAGGGAAGGAGAGGCATATACAAATACTTAAAAATTTTTAATAGCACAATATAAAATGGTTGTAGAAGATAAAATAATAAATTATGACAAGTTGATATCCCATTCTCAGTACCAGATTCCATTTGAATTTTCTGTCTTCTGGTACTGTGATGTGTTTTTCCATCACTCAAATGTGATTATGTCTGAAGACTTCTTATGTGCAGAAAATGGAAGGGGAGAAATGAAAGGAATAAACTGAGAACACAGCAATCAATTTTGTACTTAGTTCTGCTTTGTGAGGATGTTTTAAAAAGATTTTTACCACCCCTTAACTGTATCCTGCTCAGACTTTCCTCTCAAAAGCAAAAAACTTGTGAACTTATCAGTTATTTAAGTACAAAACTGCTCAGCTAATAATATTCTTTCTAATCAACCTAGCCTCTGAATTACAAAACTCACAGATATTCTACCATTTGCAGTATAATGCCTATTGATATGATCTTTCCAGTTACCAACAAATCATGAAGTAATATAAATAGCTGATTGCTTGCAACAAATCAGTATGGTTTAAGGCCAAGTCATGGTGAACTGCACCTGCAGGGATCACAGGAGATAATGAAGAGACTCATATGTGTTTAAGTAGAGTGTACGTGCATGAATTTGAAGCCATAAAATTGTAAAACAGGTTTTGGAGAATACTTTATAAATACACGAAGAGACAGGATTTCTGGAATGGCTGAATGAGGAGCTTAGCAAATCTTTTCCCCAAAAAGCAGTGACAAACCTAGAAAATTTGTTGAAAACAATGAAATTCATTGAAACAAAGATCAGAGTGTAACTAAATGAAACTGACTAAAAAGACAATAGAAAAGATCAATGAAATCAAGAACTGGTTTTAGAAAATATAAACAAATTAGACAAATCTTTAGCTAGACTCACCAACATAAAAAGGGGACTCAAATAAATAAAATCAGAAATCAAAGCAGACATGTTACAATGGACACCAGAGAAATATGAAGGATAAGAGACTATTATAAACAATTATAAACCAAAAAATTAGACAACATAGAAGAAATGGATAAATTCCTAGAAACATACAATGTACCAATACTGAATCATGAAGTAGTAGAAGATATGAATAGACCAATTCCTAATAAGGAGAGTGAATCATTAACTGGAAATCTCCCAAAAAACAAAAGTCAGACCAGATGGTTTTACTGGTGAGTTGTACCAAACATTTATAAAAAGAGTTAATACGATCCTTCTCAAATTCTTCCAAAAAAAATAGAAGAGGAGGGAACACATCCTAACTCATTTTAGGAGGCCACCATTACTCTGATACCAAAACCAGACAAGAAAACTTTAAGAAATTACAGGTCAATATCTCTGATGAATATCAATGCAAAAATACTCAACTAAGTATTAGCAAATTGAATTCAACAACATATTTAAGGGACCATACGTTATGAACTAGTGGGACTTATTCCAGGGATGGAAAGATGGCTCAACATCTGCAAATCAATCAATGTGACATACCAGATTAACAACAACAACAACAACAACAACAACAAAAAAAAAGAAAAGAAAGAAAAAAAAAAAAAGAAAAAAGAAATCACATCATTTCAAAAATTGTAGAATAAAGCATTCCCAAATTCAACATTCATTCATGATAAAAACTCTCAACCAAGTGGGTATAGAGAGAATGTATCCACATAAAAAAGGCTATATATGACAAACCCATAGTTAATAGCAAGCTCAATGATGAAAAGCTAAGAGTTTTTCCTCTAAGATCAGGCACAAGACAAGAATGCACACATTTGCTTTTATCCAACATAGTGCTGGAAGTCCTAGCCAGAGCAATTAGGCAAGAAAAAAAAATTAAGGCATTTAAGTTTGAAAGGAAGAAGTAAAACTTTCTCCATTTACAAATGACATTTTATATATAGAAAACCTTAAAAACCCCACCAAAGAACTGTTAGAGCTAACAAATTCAGTAAAGCTTCAAGATACAAAACCAATATATAAAAATAAGATGCATTTTTATACTATCAGAAAGAGAAATTAGAAAACAGTCCTATTTACAATTGCATCAAAAAGAAGAAAATACCTAGGAATAAATTTAACCAAGGAGGTGAAAAATGTGTACACTGAAAACTATAAGACACTGAAAACAAATAAATGGAAAGATCATTCAAGCTCATGGACTAGAACAATTAATATTGTTAAAATGTCCATACTACCCAAAGTAATGTATAGATTCAATGTAATCCCTATCAAAATTCTAATGGCATTTGTCACAGAAATAGAACACACATACTAAAATTTGCATGGGAGCATAAAAAACCCCAAAGCAATCTTGAGAAAGAACAACAAAGCTGGAGGCATCACACTCCTGACTTCAAACTATATTATAAACCTACAGTAATCAGAACAATATGGTATTGGCATAAACACACACACACACCCAAAAATGGAATAGAATAGATGGCCCCCACCCCCGCAAAAACCCTATGCCTATACGGTCAATTAATTCATGACAAAGGAGCCAAGAATGTACAATGGGGAAAGAACAGTCTCTTTAATCAGTGGTATTGGAAAAACTGGTGAGCCACATGCAAAAGAATGAAAATGGACCACCATCTTGCACCATACATAAAAATCAACTCAAACTGCAAAATGGATTAGAGATATGTAAGATCTGAAATCACAAAACTTGTAGAAGACAATATAAAGTTCCACAGACATCAGCCTTGGCAATTTTTCTTTTTTTTTTTTTTCTTTCTTTCTCTTTTTTTTTTTTTTTTTGGATTTGACACCAAAAGCAAAGGCAACAGAAGCATTAAAAAAAAAAAAAAAGTGGGATGGGGCACCTGGGTGGCACAGTTAGGCATCCAACTCTTGATTGGATGCACCTCTGGTCCTGATCTCAGTGTTGTGACATCAAGCCCCATGTCAGGGTCTGCACTCAGCAGGGAATCTGCTTGAGATTCTCTCTCCCTCTCCCACTTGTGCTCTAAAATAAATAAATAAATCTTTAGGGAAAAAAAAAAAGTGGGACTACATCTAACAAAAAGAACTTCCGCACAGCAAAGGAAGCTGTCAACAAAATGAAAAGATGACCCACAAAATGGGAGAAAATATTTGCAAACCATATATCTGATAAGGGGTTAATATCTAAAATACATAAAGAACTCCTATAGCACAAGAGCAAAAAAAAAAATCTAATTAAATGGGCAGAGGATTTGAATAGACATTTTTGTAAAAGTGACATACAAATGGCCAACAGGTACATGGGAAAATGCTCAACATCACTAATCTATCAGGGAAATGCAAACTGAAACCACAATGAGCTATTATCTCACACCTGTTAGAAAGGCTATTATCAAAAGACAAAAAGTAAGTGCTGAAGAAGATGTGGAGAAAAGGGAACCTTTGTGCACTGTTGATGGAAATGTAAATTTGTGCAGCCATTATAGAAAACAGTATGGAGGTTGTTCAAAAACCAAAAATAGAACTGCCATATAACCCAGAATTCCCCTTCTGAGTATTTCTCTCAAGAAAATGAAAAAACTAATCTGAAAAGATATATGCACCCCCATGTTCATTGCAGCACTATTTATACTAGCTGATGGGGATGCCTGGCTGACTCAGTCAGTAGAGCATGTGACTCTTGATCTTGGGGTCGAGTTTGAGCCCCATGTTGGGTGAAGAGATTACTTAAAAAAAAAAAAAAAAGTAAAATAAATAAATAAATAAATAAATAAAATAGTCAAGATATTTAAAAAAAAACAACTAAGTGTCCATCAATAGAAGAATGAATAAAGATGTAGTGTGTGTGTGTGTGTGTGTATGTGTGTGTGTGTATACACACAGAATATTATTGAACCATAAAGAAAAAGGAAAGCTTGCCAGTTGCAACAATATGGATGGATCTTAAGGGCATTTTGCTAAGTGAAATAAGTCAGAGAAAGACAAATACTGTATGACCTCTCATGTGTGAAATCTTAAAAAAACAAAAACAAAACAAAAAAATCCTCAAAGATACAGAGAATAGATTTGTGGTTCCCAGAGGCAAGAATGGGAGGGAGTGGGGGTATAGGCGAAATGAGTCAAGGTGGTGAAAAGGTACACACTTCCAGCTGTAAGATAAATAAGTCCTGGGGATGTAACATGAAGCATGGTGACTATAGTTAACAATACCGTACTATATATTTGAAAGCAGCTAAGAGAGTAAATCTTAAAAGTTCTCATTACAAGAAAAAAATAACCATTGTATCCTTATGGATGTTAACTAAACCTGTGGTAGCCATTTCACAATATACACATATATCAAATCATTATGTTGTACACCTGAAACTAATACAATGTTACATGTCAATCACATCTCAATAAAAAAAAGAAAGAACGAACGAACGAACGAATACCCCCCAATCATTTAACCAATCTGGAAACTGACTGAAGGCATACAACAAATTGAGGATTTATTAAGGAAAACCTACTGAATCACAGTAACAACAGTGCATCTGTTACAGTTTAGCCAGGAACTCCTCCAATCCCTTGGCCCGCCCCCCCCCACACCTCCACCTCAGCTCCATTACCTGAAAATTCTCCCTCAGCCTCAGCAGATGGAGAACTCTGTGGTAACTGGCAGTGCTGCTGCTCTGCTGCAGGGGGCTGACTATTTGGAGCAGAGCATGGAAAAATTCCTGCCTGGGTACTGATGGATACAATAGCAACCTCAGTGGCAAACAATCAGAAAAGGTAACATCAGGGGTAGCCTGAGGTCTTGATACTGGTTGGAAAGTATCAAATGGC
This sequence comes from Ursus arctos, assembly GCF_023065955.2. Taxonomy (NCBI): domain Eukaryota; kingdom Metazoa; phylum Chordata; class Mammalia; order Carnivora; family Ursidae; genus Ursus; species Ursus arctos. The sequence continues at coordinate 28,714,414 of NW_026622875.1, forward strand.
AGACCAGACAAAAATATAATAGGGAGATTCAGGGAAGGAAACAACCAGGGAGAGTCTCGCTAAGATTCCCCCTTATCTCTGGTCATCTGGAAGGCTGTGCATGCTCAGCAGAGACTAGACAGAACTCTAATGTCCTACTTGCTACTTGTCCTTGGCTGATTTTCCCCGTCACTGTGTGTCAACTAGCACATTAAATGATAACTAAACTCATTTAAACTTACTTGCTATGATCACAAATCATACAACATTACAGATCATCTACAATGCCTCCTTTATTACACAGATGGGAAATCCAAAACCTCTAAGCAGTTTAAGAGCTTGGGTTTCTAAAAAGTTAGTAGAAAATCAACAGAGGTTAGTACGATGGCTCCTGGGGCTTTGCCAGAATTCATTTATCTACAAAAAGGTGGCACAAAACTAAGAAACAAAAACTGATTTGGACTATCTGTACCAAATATAAAGATCTTCCCTTGTCTTACATTTCGTCTCTCTTCCCTTTTACTTTTTTCTCCTCAGATTTCTTTTGAAGGAAGAAAGAACAATAGAGGTTTCTTCAGAAAATCACTCTTTATGGGTTCTTAAACAAGTGATAAACTCTGCACTGGAGAATGGATCACACTTGTCCCATGATTGATGACTTATGATATGGTCATTGGTCTTAACTGATCTTCTGACCTACTGTTCCACTTTTTCATAACTCCCAATTCCTGGTTCTAGTTCATTTTATGTGCTTTGTGGATGACAATCTAGGCTAAAAGTAATCTAGTCTTCTAACTGGGTAACTATAGTCCCACGGAATATGACCATGACATAGATATACTCCAATTCCAATTACCACCTAAAACTATCAAGTTCTAACATTTACATCTTTACAACACAGCTTCCCATAATAAAACACTATCCATGCATGACCGCAAGCCCTCTTATTGTAAATTTTGTTTGTTCAAGCAAGTGATTATAAGTTCTCTTAGAGACAACAGAACATTCCCATGTGAATTCAAGGCTCTTTTCCCCAAGCTTGGTGTGATGCAAGAAGCTACTTCAGGTTGGTACCAAGGAATCCTGCTCCCAAGAAAACCTTTATATGTTCCTGTCTTTCACGATGGCTTGACATTTGGCTCCTTCTTGGCATTTAGTCAATTTTAAATTGCCAGGAAAAATAAGGAACAAATCCCTACATTTATACAGCTGCTATCTTCACTGTTCAGAACCTTATATAATCTGTCTTTGTGATAAGTATGGTCAGAAATTTTAAAAGTATAAAAACATCACTGACAAATAACCTAATAGGCATTCAAGAAAGAATACAAAGCAAAGAATGAAATAGGCTGGCTGGCTGTTGCACTCTGAAGTGAACCCCCTTTTCAGTTTGTTTTCTGATGTGTGTGTGTGTGTTGTAACTTGGAGATAGTATTGAGGGATAGAAGGCTGGAATCTGGGGCAGGCATAAAAGGATGGTGTCTCTATCAAGGGAAAACACCTGGGTGAGACTAATTCATCAAAGAAACCACATCTGTTCTCTCAAAAAAAAAAACAAAACAAAAAACCCAAAACATGCCTGGAGGCAATGTGGTATACATTTTGCAACCAATTATACATGGATTTGAACTATGGCCACCAGGTCCTGCTCAGTGATTTTGAATAGTTTCCTTACTCTCTGACCTTCCTTAACTACACCATCAGATAAATGAGATAATTTAGAGAAAATGCCCAGTACTGTTCATATGTGCTCACATATGTCACCAACTGCTCCTCACTTTCTGCCTTTACCAATGCCAACCAGAGGTAGGTGCTAATAGTGACAAACCTGTCTCTATGCAGATGCAGGGATAATATCTTATCATAATTGTAATTTCTAACAAAATAAAAATTATAGACTCATTCTGCAACTTAACAACTCGAATTCTATTTTTTTTTGTTTTGACCAGGATGAAATGATTAACTTTACTTGACACTTTTCCTCCTGAGTCACTTCTAAAAGATCACATATTTTAACAGCAGCTGATCCACATAGCAGGATCCCATGGGTAGGTCACCACCACCAACATAAAAAGGCTAGGAATTGTTCAGATCATGATGCTGCCAGATAGAGTATAGCTCCCCAAAGAAACCATTTTAAAGTACATGATTTTTTTCTCCCAAATACCCTGGGCAGCTTCTCCCTCTGTCAAGAAGTACCTGGATGTGATGGGACATTCTGCATGCATGCCTGAGTCCAGAGCACTACATGATGGCACCAGGTAGAAAGTGCGTAGCTGTTTGGGCTTCAAGCTGACACGTCTGCTGTCAAAGCTACTTCATACCCTGGCAGGGAGAAGTTCCTCTCACCTCTTAGCAGTGCTCATTGCAATTATTACACGTGAGTGACCAGTAAGTCACTGAGTCACTGTGATGACTCATGTATCAAAAAGAGAGCCCTCCTCTGGGAGGTTCATAGGTCAGACAGTAATCTCCACAGGGAGAAGCTAACCTTGCTAGCTAAAAACAGTAGGGCAGGAGAGTGACATCACGAAGATGGCAATGTAAGTTGTTCCTAACTATACTCCCTCTTACAGGAAGAACTAGTATCTATTCAAGAAAGAGATGCCACTGAGAGAATCCTAGAACACAGAGGTGAGACTGAAGTACACAGAGACCAAAAGGGACTACATTAGAAGGATAAGAGGAGTGGTTACACATTGACCACATTGCCCCTCCTCCAGGACAGTACAGCACCACCAGGAAAGGTCTCACTTGAGCCATCAGTTCCTCTAGTAGGAAACGAGAACCCAAGCATTATGGGGTCACTTGTGAGAACCCATACCCTGATCTCACATGATGAGAATTGCAGGGGAATCTGCAGGGTGCAGACACTGGGAATTTGACTATGACAGATAAAATGGGCAAGTAGCTTGCAAAAATCAATACACAGATCTTGGCAGACAGAGTTCACTACCTGCAGTACCCAAGTGGTAATCCCAACCACCAGCTTTGCTCATCTGTAGAACCAAATCTGGGGTGCACTCTGATCAGGGAACTTGGCAGGGTGCAGATCTCATCCTGAGATTTGGATCCTCAGATGAAGAGTTTTGCAGGCCCTAGAGCTGAGTTTGCCCACACCCAGGCAAGGTGCTAAGTCAAAGCTCTACCCTCTGTGGAGGGCGCCTTCCAGTTGCATCTGATCAGAAGGGCTAGTGACAACTATTAGAAGCTATGTGGCCCAGTGGGACTCAAGCTGACAGGTAAGTGGGCAGAGTTGATCACTTCCAGAACAAAATCAGTGTGGAGCATTCAGGCTTCCCATGCTAAGCCAAGGCAGGGGGATTAATCCATAGCCAAAGCTGGGGGTAGCTTCCTGGCAACTCCAAACTGGAAAGACCTTTTGGGAAATTCAGACTAGCCTGGAACAGCCCTCTATACCTCCTGCCTGGGCAAAGTAAAGCAAATAGTTTGCAGAGCAAAGCCAGTGGCCCTGTTCAGCCAAGGAACTTGAGGTGCAGGTCAGCTTAAGATAGCAAACAAAGAACTTCACCAGTTTTAGACCTGCTTCTCCTGCTGTGCCTGAACAAGGAGTTTAATTTATAGCCCTGCTTATAGTTGAATATAGCCTTCAGCCTGTCCAACCAGGGAATATAATCAGAGCAGACAGGAAGCTATGCAGCCCAATTCAACAGTCATATGTATAGTGGCATCAGAAAAGACGGCATAACCCATGGTTTCCCCATATGCAAGAGCAAAACCAATGACCTCACTTAAGGAACTCAGTACACATTCAGGTCTGATTTGGGCTCCCAAACAATGAATGAACTGTGTAGGCCCTGAGCCTGCCTGCTACTCTATCAGGGTGAGGAAGTTAATTCATAGCTCTGAATACAGTACTCAGTCCTGACCATCTAGTAAGCCTGACCAGAGATTCAAGTAACCACAGAGTTCATCCTACAGCCTAACCTGGGCAGGGAACCAAGCAAACAGTTCTATCCACCTGTTCTTAGACAGTGGCACACACCCCATCCCTGTCCTCAGAGTTCAAATATTTGCTTCTCCCCAAAACACACCATAATAGCAAGCCCCACATGCCCAAAGACATTACCAGCAGACACACTCATAAACCCAAACTGAGCAAACTGGTAAAGAACTATCTCTGCCAAAGTCAACCTGTAAAGATTGGAAAAGGAGACCCATTACTTGAAGGTACAGATACCAATGTAAAAAATCAAGGATCAGGTAAATATGACATCACCAAAGGAAACCAATACAGCTCCAATAACCAACCCTAAAGAACTGGGAGATCTATCAAGAGCCAGATAATTTAGAATAATCCTCTTAAAGAAGTTCAGCAAATGAGAAGAAAACACAGACAAAATTAGAAAAATTAGACAAAGTTAGAAAAATTAAACAAAATTAGAAAAACAATGCATAACAAAATGAGAAGTTTGACAACTAAATAGAAACCATCAACAAAAACAAACCTCCACCACACAAACACACAAACAGAAATTGTAAAGTTGAAAAATACAATAATTGAACTACACAATTCAATAGAGTTTTAAAAGTATACTCAACTCTGTAGAAGAAAAAACTAGTGACCTGGAAGATAGGACATTGGAAATTGCCCAGTTACAAAAACAAAAAGAAAAAAAATGAAAAAGTATAGAAAGCCTACAAGATTTTAGGACATAATAAAAAGAAACAATATTCAATATTTGCATTATGGGAATTCCAGAAGAATAAGAGAAAGGGATAGAAAGTAAATTTAAAGGAATAGTGTCTGAAAACTTCCCAAACCTGGGGAAGGAATGGAAATCTGGATCCCCCACAAGGCCCAAAGGACCCCAAATAGACTGAACCTCAATAGAATGACATTGAGACACATTATAATTAAATTGTCAAAAGTCAAAGACAAAGAAAAGACAAAGAAAGAATTTTAAAAGCAGCAGGCGAAAAAGAGAGAAGTTACATACAAGGGAACTCACCATAAGACTATTGGCAATTTCTCAACAGAAACTTTTCAGGCCAGAAGAGAACAGGATGACATATTTACAATATTAAACAAAAACAAAACTGTCAACTAATATGTCCTTCAGAAACAAAGGAGGGATAAAGACTTTTCTGAGCAAACAAAAGCTGAGGGAGTTCATAACCATGGGACTGCTTTATAATAAATGTTAAGGAGAGTTCTTTGAGCAGAAGTAAAAGAATATTAATTAAACTCAAAAAACACAAAAAAGTAGGGTAAATTTCATTGGTAATAATTAATATATAGCCATTGATTCTGCAAAATGGCAATAGTGGTGCAGAACTCACAACTCTAGTTTGAAAGTTAAAAAAAAAAAAATGAATACAGCAAAACAAAACAAAACCCCAAAACCCAAAAAACAAAACCAAATCCACAAATGTAGCAAATAATGACCATACGTACAATAATCTACATTAAGCAATATAAAAACCATGTAAACTTTAACAGCCATAACCTAAAATGTGAGGGGGGGAAGAAGTAAAAGTGTAAAGTATATGAATTCTATTAAAGTTAAATTTTTATAACTTTAAAATAGGGTGCTATAAGTTTAAGATATTTAATGTAAGCCTCATGGTAACCACAAGGGAAAATCTTGGAGTAATTACACAAAGGAACACAATGAAGTCAAAATGTATGTACACAGAAATACATCAAAACACAGAAAAAAGACAGCAGGATGAGAAACAAGCAACAACGGATCTATTAAAAAAACCAGAAAACAAACAAAATGACAATAGTAACTCCTTGCCTATCAATAATTACTTTAAATGTAAATGGATTAAATTGTCCAGTCAAAAGACATAGAATGCCTGAGTGGATTTTTAAAAATCCAACAATATGGGTCGCCTGGGTGGCTTAGTCATTCCAGGGTCCAACTCTTGATTTTGGCTCAGGTCATGATATCAGGGTCATGAGATCAAGCCCTGTATCAGGCTACAGGCTCAATGTGGAGTCTGCTGGAGATTCTCTCTCCTCCCCGCTCATACTCTCTCTCTCCCCCTCTCTCCCTCAAATAAATAAATAAATAAATAAATAAATAAATAAATAAATAAAATCTTTTTAAAAAATCCAACAATATGTTGCCTACAAGAAACTCACTTTAGCTTTTAAAGACACACACAGACTGAGAGTGAAGGGATAGAAAATGACATATCAAGCAAATAGTATCAAAAAAAAAGAAAAAAGAAAGAAAGAAAGAAAAAGAAAAGAAAACGAGAGGCAGTTATATCAGACAAGATAGACTTTAAAGTAAAAAAAAAAAGTGAAGAGAGACAAAGAAGGTCATATAATGATAAAGGGTTCAATACAGCAGGAAGACAGAACAATGGTAAATATTTATGCACCCAACATCAGAGCACCTGCATACATAAAGCAGAACTAACAGAACTAAAAGGAGTAATAAACTGTATAGTATACAGTAACAGTTGAGTACTTTAACACCCTATTCTCACCAATGAATAGATCATCCAGACAGAGAATCAATAAGGAAACAAAAGATTTGAACAACACTATGGACCAAATGAACCTAACAAACATACACAGAACATTCTATCCATCAATCCAACACAGAACACATATTCTTCTCAAGTGCATATGTAACATTTTCTAGAATTGATCATATGTTAGGCCACAAAACAAGTCTTAGCAATTCAAGAAGACTGAAATCATAAGAAACCAAGTATCTTCTCTGACCATAATGGCACAAAACTAGAAGTCAGCAACAAGAGGAAAACTAGAAAATTCATGAACACATCAAAATTAAACAAAACTCCTGAACAAGCAATGGATCAAAGAAGAAACTAAAGGGGTCATAAGAAAGAGGGAAGGAGTAAAACCGTTTCTATTTGCAGTTTCTTAGAACAAATGAAAATGAAAAAACAACATACTAATGGGATGCAGCAAGAGCAGTTCTAAGAGTGAACTTCTTAAGAACAAATGCCTACATTAACAAATAAACAGCCTACCTCACTACCTTAAGGAACTAGAAAAAGAACAAACTGAGCCCAAAGTTAGCAGGAAAGAGGAAATAATAAAGATTAATGCCTATATAAGTGAATACTGAGCAGAAAAACAATAGAAAAGATTAACGAAACTAAGAGTTGGTTCTTTGAAAAAATAAAACTGACAAATGCTTACCTAGAGTAACCAAAGATAAAATCCACAAAATGATAAATGAAAAAGGAGATACTACAACTGATACCAAAGAAATTCAAAGCATCGTAAGAGGCTACTATGATCAATTATATGTCAACAACTGGTAAAAATTCTTAGAAACATGTAACTTACTGAGAATCAGAAAGAAACAAAAAATATGAATAGGCCAATTACTAGTAAGGAGATTGAATCAGTAATCAAAAATCTCCCAATAAAGAAAAGCTCAGGACTAGATACCTTCACCGGTGAATTCTGCAAAATATTTAAAAAAAAAAAAACAGTAATTCTCCTCAAACTCTTCCCAAAAAATGAAAGATACAGGAACCTTCCCAAACGCATTTTAAGAGGTCAGCATTAAACTGATACCAAAACCTGAAGAGTACGGTACTAGAAAAGAAAACTACAGACCAATATCCCTGATGAACATGGATGAAAAAATTCTCAAAGTACTAACAAATCCAATTCCACAGCATGTTAAAAGAATCATTCACCATGATCGAAGTGGGATTTATCTTTGGGATACAAGGATGGTTCAACGTATGCAAATCAATTAACATGATACATATCACTTTAATAGAATGAAAGAGAAGACTATAATCATCTCAACAGATGTAGAAAAACTATTTGATAAAATTCAACATCCATTCATAAAAACTCTAACAAATTAGGCATAGAAGGAATATATATCAACATAATAAAGGCCACATATGACAAGCAGACAGCTAACATCATACTCAATGGTGAAAAAAGAAAGCTTTTTTCCTAAGATCAGGAATAAGACAAGGATGCCCACTCTCACAAGTCCTATTTAACATAATACTGGAAGTTCTAGCTAAAGCTATCAGGTAAGAAAAAGAAATATAAGGTATCAGAATTGGAAGAGAAGAAGTAAAATTGTCTCTATTTGAAGATGACATGATTTTATATATGGAAAATTCTAAAGACTCAACCAAAAAACTGTCCGATCTAATCAATGAATTCATAAAATTGCAGGAAGCAAGATTAACCTACAAAAATCAGTAGTGTTTCTATGCGCTAACAACAAAATTTCTGAAAAAAGAAAGAAATCAATCCCATTTAAAATACCATCAAAAACAACAAAATACTTAGGAATAAATTCAACTAAGGAGGTGAAAGATCTCTGTGCTGAAAACTAAAGACAATGATAAAAGAAACCAAAGAAGACACAAATAAAATGGAAAGGTATCTGTGTTCATGGATTGCAAGAATAGTTAAAATTTCAATACTACCAAAAGCCATCTGTAGGTACAACGCAATTCCTATCAAGATTCCAAAGGTATTTTTTTACAGAAGTAGAAAAAACACTTCCAAAATTTATATGGAGCCACAAAAGACCCTAAATAGCCAAAAAAAAAAAAAACAAAAACAAAAACAAACAAACAAACAAACAAAAAAAACTCCTGAGAAAGAAAAACAAAGGTGGAGGTATTCACACTTCCTGATTTCAAGCTATACTATAAAACTATAGTCATTGAAATAGTATGATATTGGCATAAAAACAGACAGACCAATGGAACAGACCTGAAAGCCCAGAAATAAACCCAAGCACATGTGGTATCTATATTTGACAAAGGAAAAGACAGTCTCCAATAAATTATATTAAGGTAACTGGATATTCACAGTAAAAGAATGAAACTGGACCCCTATCTTATACCACTCACGAAAGTTAACTCAAAATGAATTAAATACTTAAATATAAGACCTGAAACCATGAAACTCCTAGAAGAAAACATAGGAACAAAGCTCCTTGACATGGATCTAGTTAATGATTTTTTGGATGTGACATCTAAAGCACAAATCACAAAATAAAAAACAAGCGGGATTGCATCAGACTAAAAAGCTTCTGCACGGCAAAAGAAACCATCAACAAAGTGAAAAGACAACCTATGGAATGAGAAGAAATATTGGCAAACTATGTATCTGATAAGGGGTTAATATCCAAAATATATAAAGAAGTCATAAAACTCAATAGCAAAAATACAAATAACCCAATTAAAAAATAGGCAAAGGACTTGAATAGCTATTTCTCCAAAGATATACAAAAGGTCAACAGACACATGAAAAGATGTTCAACATCGCCAGTCATTATGGAAATTCAAATCAAAACGAGATATCACTTCATGCCCATTAAGATGGCCATCATTAAAAAGACAAATGATAACAAATGATTGCATGGATGTGTACTCTGTTGGTGGAACTTATACAATGGTACAGCCACTATGGAAAACGGTATGGAGGATCAAATAAATAAATAAATAAATAAATAAATAAATAAATAAATAAAAATAAAATAAAAAAAAGTAGAACTACCACATGATCCAGCACTATAACTTCTGGGTATATATCCAAAGGAAATGAAATCACTATATTGAAGAGATATCTGCACCTTCATGTTCCTAGCAGCATTATTTATAATAGCCAAGACACAGAAAAAACCCACTGATGAATGAATAAAAAAGTTGTGGCACATATGACCATTGACCAACCAGGTTTGAATTGTGTGGGTCCACATATCATGGATTTTTTACAGTATAGTACTGTAAATGGATTTTCTCTTCCTTATGATTTTCTTCACATTTTCTTTTCTCTAGTTGAAGAACACAGTATATAATACATATAACACAAAAAAGGTATTACTTGACTATATTATTGGTAAAGCTTCAAGACAACAGTAGGCTGTTAGTAATGTTTTTGGAAAGTCAGAAGTTATACATGGATTTTTCTTTTCTTTTTTTTTTTACTTGTAACAATTTTATTTTTATTAACTTAAATTCAATTAGTCAACATATATTACATCATTAGTTTCTTCTTTTACTTGTAACAATCTTATTTTTTTTTTAAGATTTTATTTATTTATTTGACAGGATAGAGACAGCCAGCAAGAGAGGGAACACAAGCAGGGGGACTGGGAGAAGAAGAAGCAGGCTCATAGAGGAGGTGCCTGATGTGGGGCTCGATCCCACAACGCCGGGATCACGCCCCGAGCCGAAGGCAGACGCCCAGCTGCTGTGCCACCCAGGCGCCCCTGTAACAATCTTATTTTTATTTATTTTTGTTTTTTTAACTTAAATTCAATTAGTCAACATATATTACATCATTAGTTTTTCTTTTTTTTTTTACTTGTAACAATTTTATTTTTATTTATTTTTGTTTTTTTAACTTAAATTCAATCACTCAACATCTACTATATCATTAGTTTTTTTTTTTTTAAATTATGATATGTTAGTCACCATACTGTACATCATTAGCTTTTGATGCAGTGTTTGCATATAACACCCAGTGCTCCATGCAATACATGCCCTCCTTAATACCCTTCACCAGGCTGGCTGCTTTCCCCTCTAAAACCATCAGTTTGTTTCCCAGAGTCCATAGTCTCTCATGGTTCGTCTCCCCGTTATCCCTATTCATTTTTCCCTTCCTTCTCCTAATAATCTCCCTGCTATTCCTTATGTTCCACAAATAACTGAAACCATACGATAATTGTCTTTCTCTGCTTATTTCACTTAGCATAATCTCCTCCAGTTCCATCCATGTTAATGTAAATGTTGTATAATCATACTTTCTGATGGCTGAGTAATATTCCATTGTATATATGGACCACATCTTCTTTATCCATTCGTCTGTTGAAAGGCATCTCAGCTCCTTCCAGTCTGGCTACTGTGCACATTGCTGCTATGAACATTGGGGTGCATGTGCCCCATCTTTTCACTACATCTGTATCTATGGAGTAAATACCCAGTAGTGCAATTGCTGGGTCATAGGGTAGCTCTATTTTTAACTTTTTGAGGAACCTCCACACTGTTTTCCAAAGTGGCTGTACCAACTTGCATTCCCACCAACAGTGGAAGAGGGTTCACCTTTCTCCACATCCTCTCCAGCATTTGTTTCTTGCCTTGTCAATTTTTCCATTCTAACTGGTGTAAGGTGGTATCTGAATGTGACTTTGAATTTCCCTGATAGCTAATGATTTTGAACATTTTTTCATGTGTCTGTTAGCCATTTGTATGTCTTCATTAGAAAAGTGTTCATATCTTCTGCCCATTTTTTGATTTGATTGTTTTTTGGGTGTTGAGTTTGAGAAGTTCTTTATAGATCTTGGATACCAGTCCTTTATCTGATATGTCATTTGCAAATATCTTCTCCCATTCTGTGGGTTGCCTCTTTGTTTTGTTGACTGTTTCTTTTGCTGTGCAGAAGCTTTTTATCTTGATGAAGTCCCAAAAGTTCATTTTTGCTTTTGTTTCTTTTGCCTTTGGAGACGTGTCATGAAAGAGTTTCCTGTGGCTGATGTTGAAGAGGTTACTGCCTATGTTCTCCTCTATGATTTTGATGGATTCCTGTCTCACAACAAGGTCTTTCATCCATGTAGAGTTTAACTTTGTGTATGGTGTGAGAGAATGGTCGAGTTTCATTCTTCTGTATATAGCTGTCCAATTTTCCCAGCACCATTTATTGAAGAGACCGTCTTTTTTCCATTGGATGTTTTTTCCTGCTTTGTCAAAGATTAGTTGACCATAGAGTTGAGGGTCCATTTCTGGAGTCTCTATTTTGTTCCATTGATTTATGTGTCTGTTTTTGTGCCAGTACCATGGTGTCTTGATGATCACAGCTTTGTATAGCTTGAAATCAGGCAATGTGATGCCCCCACCTTTGTTTTTGCTTTTCAACATTTCCTTGGTAATTCGGGGTCTTTTCTGGTCCACACAAATTTTAGGATTGTTTGTTCCAGCGTTTTGAAAAATGGCACTAGTATTTTGATCGGGATGGCACTGAAAGTATAGATTGCCCTAGGTAGCACAGACATTTTAACTACGTTTGTTCTTCCGATTCATGAGCATGGAATGTTTTTCCATCTTTTTGTGTCTTCTTCAATGTCTTTCATTATTGTTCTGTAGCTTCTAGAGTAGAGAACCTTTACCTCTTTGGTTAGGTTTATTCTGAGATATCTTACAGTTTTTAGTGCTATTGTAAATGGAATCAATTCCCTAATTTCTCTTTCTTCAGTCTGTTAGTGTATAGAAATGCAACTGATTTCTGTGCATTGATTTTGTATCCCACCACATTACTGAATTGCTGTATGAGTTCTAGTAATTTGGGGTTGGAGTCCTTTGGGTTTTCCACATAAAGTATCACGTCATCTGTGAAGAGAGACAGTTTGACTTCTTCTTTGCCAATCTGAATACCTTTTATTTCTTTTTGTTGTCCGATTGCTGTTGCTAGGACTTCTAGTACTATGTTGAACAATAATGGCAAGAGTGGGCATCCTTGTCATGTTCCTGATCTTAAGGGAAAGGCTCTCAGCTTTTCCCCATTGAGAATGATATTCGCCTTAGGCTTTTCATAGATGGTTTTTATGAGATTGAGGAATGTGCCCTCTATCCCTACACTCTGAAGGGTTTTAATCACGAAAGGATGCTGTATCTTGTCAAATGTTTTTTCTCCATCAATTGAGAGGACCACATGATTCTTGTCTCTTCTTTTATTAATGTGTTCTATCACACTGATTAATCTGCGAATGTTGAACCACCCTTGCATCCCAGGGATGAATCCCACCTGGTCGTGATGGATAATCCTTTTAATGTACTGTTGGATTCTATTAGCTAGGATCTTGTTGAGAATTTTGGCATCCATATTCATCAGAGATATCCGTCTGTAATTCTCCTTTTTAATGGGGTCTTTGCCTAGTTTGGGGATCAAGGTAATGCTAGCCTCATAGAACGAATTTGGAAAATTTCCTTCTGTTTCTATTTTTTGAAACAGCTTCAGGATAATAGGTATTATTTCTTCTTTGAATGTTTGGTAGAATTCCCCTGGGAACCCATCAGGCCCTAGACTCTTGTTTTTTGGGAGGTTTTTGATCACTGCTTCAATCTCATTACTGGATATTGGCCTATTTAGGATGTCAATCTCTTCCTGTTTCAGTCTTGGTAGTTTATAGGTTTCCAGGAAGGCATCCATTTCTTCCAGGTTGCTTAATTTATTGGCATATAGTTGTTGATAATAGTTTCTAATGATTTTTTCTATTTCCTTGGTGTTAGTCCTGATCTCTCCCCTTTCATTCATAATTTTATTAATTTGGGTCCTTTCTCTTCTCTTGGATAAGTCTGGCCAGTGGTTTATCCATCTTATTAATTCTTTCAAAGAACCAGCTTCTAGTTTCATTGATCTGCTCTACTGTATTTCTGGTTTCTAATTCATTGATCTCTGCTCTAACCTTAATTAGTTCTCTTTTCGTGCATGGCTTAGGCCTGTTCTTCTGTTCCATCTCCAATTGTTTAAGGTGTGAATATAGGGTCTGTATTTTAGATTTTTTTTTAAAGATTTTATTTATTTATGTGACAGAGAGAGACAGCCAGCGAGAGAGGGAACACAGCAGGGGAGAGGGAGAGGAAGAAGCAGGCTCCCAGCTGAGGAGCCCAATGTGGGACTCGATCCCGGAACGCCAGGATCATGCCCTGAGCTGAAGGCAGACGCCCAATGACTGCACTACCCAGGCTCCCCTGTATTTTAGATTTTTCTAATCTTTTGAGTGAGTCTTGGATGGCTATGTATTTCCCCCACAGGACCGCCTTTGCAGTATTCCACGTGTTTTGGACCAATGTGTTTTCATTCTCACTGGTTTCCATAAATTGCTTAAGTTCTTCTTTAATTTCCTGGTTTACCCCAACATTCATAAGCAGGATGGTCCTTAGCTTCCAAGTGTTTGAATTTCTTCCAAATTTTTTTTCTGTGATTGAGTTTCAGTTTCAAAGCTTTGGGGTTTGAGAATATGCAGGGAATAATCTCAGTCTTTTGGTATTGGTTGAGACCTGTTTTGTGACCCAGTATATGGTCTATTCTGGAGAAAGTTCCATGTGCGTTTGAAAAGAATGAGTATTCTGTTGTTTTAGGGTGGAATGTTCTGTATATATCTATGAGGTCCATTTGGTTCAGTGTGTCATTCAAAGCTCTCATTTCTTTGTTGATTTTCTGCTTAGATGATCTATTACTGAGAGCGGAGTGTCGAGGTCCCCTACTATTAATGTATTATTATCTATATGTTTCTTTACTTTGGTTAACAGTTGGCTTATGTAGTTGGCCTCTCCCCTGTTGGGGGCATAGATATTTATAATTGTTAGGTCCTCTTGTTGGATATACCCTTTAAGAATAATATAGTGTCCTTCTGTATATCTAAGTACAGTCTTTAGCTTAAAATCCAATTTGTCTGATATGAGAATTGCTACCCCAGCTTTCTTTTGAGGTCCGCTGGCATGAAAAATGGTTCTCCATCCCTTCACTGTAAATTTCTGTTCTGTATCACTCTTGGGATCTTTCTTCTTTTATAGAACCCCCCCCTCCCTTAATATTTCTTTCAGGGCCTGCTTGGTGGTCACATATTCTTTCAGTTTTTGCCCGTCTTGGAAGCTCCTTGTCTCTCCATCCATTCTGAATGACAGCCTTGCTGGATATAGTATCCTTGGCTGCATTTTCTTCTCATTTACTACTCTGAATATGTTTTACCAGCCCTTTCTGGCTTGCCAGGTCTCTGTGGACAGGTCTGACATTATTCTGATGTTCCTCCCTCTGTACATAAGAAATCTCTTCCCCCTCACCGCTTTCAAGATTGTTTCCTTGGATCTAAGATTTGCAAATTATACTATTATATGTCGTGGTATCCATCTGTTCTTATTGTTCTTGGGAGGGGTCCTCTCTCCCTCTTGGACATGAATGCTTGTTTCCTTCCCCAGATTAGGGAAGTCCTCAGCTACGATTTGCTCAAATATATCTTCTAGACCTCTTTCTTTCTCCACTCCCTTGGGGATCCTGATAATTCTGATATTGGAATGTTTCAGTGAGTCCGTAATCTTCCTCAGCTTAGTTTCTTGAAATGGGATTCATTTATCCCATGCCACCTCTTTTTCCTTCTTTTCTATCATCTTATCCTCTAACTCACTAATTTGTTCTTCTGCCTCGTTTACCCTGGTGGTCAGAGCATCCAGTTTAGACTGCATTTCATTCATAGCATTTTTAAGTTCTGCCAGATTAGTTCTCATTTCAGTCCTCAGAGATTCTATATTTTTGTTAATATTTTTCTCAAGCCTATATATCATCTTGATAATTGTTACTCTGAAATCCATTTCTGACATCTTGGTTATATCCATATCCATTAGTTCTCTGGCAGAGGCCACAGTCTCTGTTTCTTTCCTTTGTTAGGGATTCCTCCTCTTTGTCATTCTGATGAGGTGTCCTTGCAGGAATGTACAGAGTCCAAATCATTGACCAGGATTCAAGCAAGATGTACCTGTTTTATAGGAACCTTAGGGATGTGGGCTTCTTGTTCTTCCAGCCTGCCTTCTGGGGGAGGGGACTGCCACGCTGATACTCAGGCAATTCTATTTGGGCGGAGTTGCCCTGCCCCCTGTGGGGGGCGGAGGATGGGCTCAGAGAGAACTGGTTTTTTGGGGCTTTTGTTCTCTGGCAGCTTTTCTTGGTGTCTTTCTGTGTCTCTTCTGAGAGTCAGAGCAGAAGTGACCATATCCAAACCCGTCTCAGAACAGAGAGATCACAGTCTGCTCTTCATTGAGCTCTCCGGGCCACAATGACTCCATTTCTGTCTTTGCTAAAAACCCACAGTGTCCTGGGTTGTGTGCCCCACAGCTGTTCTCCTAGTCCTCGCTCCCAGAACCGGGCACGTCTCTGCCCTTTGCGCTTCTAAAACCCCCAGCTGCCCCTGGTTTGCACATGTGCTCCCGAGCTCCAGGTTTCAGTCTGGGGGGTGGTGTCCTAAAGACCTTTCCCTGCCACTACCGGTCTGTAGCTGTCCCCAGCATGGGAGGCTTTTGCCTTCCCGGCACGAGTTTATGGAGGCTCCCTCCCCCTTCTGTTTATCTTCTGGTATCTGCCCGCAGAGTCTCGGCTCCCCACTCCATACCTCAAGACCAACCACTGGAGAAGTTCTGTTTGTAAAGATCCAGATATATCTTCTTACATCTCAGGCTGATTTTGTGGGTGTTCAGAATGGTCAGTTAGATATTCAGCTCGATTCAGGGGACCAGTTGAAATAGGGTCCCCTACTCCTCCGCTATCTTTCCCCCCTCTATACATGGATTTTTCAACTGTGCAGAGGACTGGCACCCCTCACCCTCATGTTGTTCAAAGGTCAAATGTATACATATACAATGGAATATTATTTAGCCACAAGAAATGAGGAAATCCTACCATTTGCAATAACATAGATGGATCTTGAAGCCATTTTCCAAGTGAAATAAGTCAGACAGAGAAAGATAAACAACTGTATGATTTTGCTTATATGTGAAACCAAAAAAACTCCCTCCAAAACACTCAGATAGAAAGACATCAGACTTGTGGTTACCAGAGGCAGGGACTGGGGAGAGGGGGAATTGGAAGAAGGTGGTCAAAAGGCACAAACTTCGAGTTATAAGAGAAATAGGTACCAGGGCTGTCATATACAACCTGATGACTACAGCTAAAACTGCTGTTATGGTATGTAGGAAAGTTGTTAGGAGAGTAAATCCTAAGGATTCTCAGCACAAGGAGAATTTTTTTTCCTTTCTTATTTTCTTTTTATATCTATATAAGAAGATGGGTGTTAGATGAACCTATTGTAATCATTTCATAATATATGTAAATCCAATGATGATGTAGTATGCCTCAAACTATAATATATGTCACCTATTACTCAATAAAACTGGAAAAAAAGAATGATATGCAAAACAAAAAAAACAACCCACACAATACGTAGGAAGCAAAAGCCTTGCCAGTACTTTAATTAAATGGAAAATATTTTCCCTCCCTCTTCCCTTGCTCTGCCTGTCTTCCTTCTCTCCTTTTTCTCCTGTCTTACCAGATGCTCTTAGATACTCTGGGTCACATCTGCCAGCCTGAAAACAGGGCTAAGATTAAAACAGACTTCAAACAAGAGGTCCCACCAGCCAAGAGCAATCACTGCCCAGTAACAATAATTTTTCAAACAGGAGGATTTGCTGTTTGTATCCTGAAGCATAGATCTATATTGTAACTTAGAAAGCAAAAGGAGGAAAAACAGTAAATATAATTTTAAAAATGTTGCTGAGTTCTCAGCCTAGAGACATCCCAAATACCTTAGCTATTGATTCTTCAACAACCAACCACCATCTGTTCTGAAAACACATCAAATGGTTTATATTACAAACTAAAAATCATTCTCTCTCCCCAATGGCACCTTCCCCCCAACTTCCAAACATGCACTCCACCTCAATCTTACCAGTCCTCTAAATCAGAGTCCTTGGAAAACATCCTCCGACCCTCTCTGCTTTAAATATGTTATTAAAATTTTACCTGTCAACGTCTTTTAAAATTTTATCTTTCCATTATTTTTGCTTCACCTTGGTTTAGTTATTCAGCCTCCTCTCAGGTGACTATTGCAACTCATTGTCCTCCATATAGTCACACATATCACTCCTAAATAATGCATTTAATCATGACACTCCACTGCTTTAAACCTCCCCCAACTTTCTGTTGTCTTTATTTTGGCATTTAATGCTCTTCACAACCCATTAGCTAGCTGGCTAACCTCTCTAGCTCCATCTGGCACCAACCCCCGCCTAAGTTCCAGCCTGCTGAGCTGATGATGAATGTTCCATGAACACACGCATAGCCCTCCATGACGTCACATCTCATATTCTTATAGTCTGTCCTGAGAAACCCTTCCGCACTCCCTAAACTTAGCTTTCCTTCTCTGTGCTCTCAACACTTTGTCCTGATCTCTACTTTTATACTTAGTTTACATTGGAATTACATATTTTATGGAAGTGTATCTTACTCATTTCTAGCATTTGCTATTTAAAAAAGACTCATTCAAGAAATTCTAAAGGACATACTTCAAAAAGGGGGAAGAAAGTAACAATGAAGAAAAACAGAGATGGGTAAAGAGATAGGTAAAACTAAGCAAACATTTAAAACTGTAAGAAAAATGTGTAATCTGTGGGGTAAAATAGAGAACTTGAGGAGAGATAAGCCTTTGAGTTTTGGAGCATGAGTGGTAACATACTCATTAAATAGAAACTTTTTAAAGTATGTTCATTAAACTAGCAAAAACAACTATTAAGGGAGTAGACATAAAGCATATAACCTCCAAAGAAGTAGGGTAAAAAACGAATACCAAAAAGAATTATCAATTCAAAAGATGGCAAAAAGGGCAAGGGGAGAAGAGAAAACATTCATAAAAATACATAAAACAGTGAAAGAAGTACAAATTCATCATTAATTGCAAAAAATGTTAATGGACCCCACTTTTCAATTAAAGATAAATATTTTTAGACTGAACAAAAATCTAGCTACATGTTGCTTTTAAAAGATACACCTAAAACATGGAACAAGACACATGCAAAAGAATTATACATCTGTGTATACCTATTAGTATTGTCCCAAAATACGCAAAGCAAAGATTGATATGGTAATGAGAAGATACGGACAAATCCATCAACAGAAGGAGAAATTGCAATACAACTCTCTTAGTAATTGACAGCTTCAGCAAATAAAATATTAGTAAGGATAGAAGTTTTAAATAGCTTAACTAATAAGCTTTTTAA
Source organism: Ursus arctos (assembly GCF_023065955.2). Classification (NCBI taxonomy): domain Eukaryota; kingdom Metazoa; phylum Chordata; class Mammalia; order Carnivora; family Ursidae; genus Ursus; species Ursus arctos. The sequence goes on from NW_026622875.1 coordinate 28,733,155, forward strand.
CAATATAGAACACATACAGACTATTAAATGCAAAAATTAGTGATACATTATACAATTCTCAGAACTAAGCTATGATAGCCTCAGTAAATTTCAAAATTCTTTTATTGTAATACAATTTATGTTAGAAATAAATTTTTTAAAGATAACTAGAAAACTCTCATACATTTAGAAGTTTAAAAAAACCATATTTCAAAACAACTCACAACCAAAGAAGAAATAAAAATGGAAACTGGACAGGCACCTGGGTGGCTCAGTCAGTTAAGCATCTGACAACTGATTTCAGCTCAGATCATGATTTCAGGGTTGTGAAATCAAGCCCCACTTCAGGCTCTATGCTGGGCATGGAGCCTACTTCAGATTTTCTCTTTCCCTCTCCCTCTCTTAAAAAAAAAAAAAAAAAAAGGAAACTGGAAAATTCTTAAAGTGAACAATAAACGGTCATATCAAAATCTGAGGAATGGAGTCAAAATACAAAGGGAAATTTGTACACTTATATGTTTATAATAGAAAAGAAGAAAAGCTCCAAATTAATGGGGTAGTCTTCCAATTTAAGACAGTAAAGAAGAAAATAAGATTAAGAAATTAATGAAAAAGCAAAAATATATAATAGAAATGATTAACAAAGCCAAATATTGGGTCTTGGTAAAAATTAAGAAAATAGACAAGCTTTTAGTGTGATAATCAAGGCGGGGGGGAACCCTGAAGGAATGCATATAATCATAGGGTTGATGATTTAAACTGATGATTTAAATGATGATTTAAAAAATCATTTTTAAAAGAAAAATGGAACTATAAATGCTACAAGTAATAAATGAAGATATTTTCGGCAACTTTAGCCCAATACATTTGAAAACTTGTGAAAAGGATAAACATCTAGAAAACTACAGCTACAATTTACCAAATATGACTTAAGTAGAAAACTTGAATAGTCCTATAACTTTTGAATAAATTGAATTGATAATTAATCTTCCAACAAAGAAATCACCAGGCTCAGACAGGTTCTTTATAAGGTTAAGCCAAGTTCTATGAGACATTCATGGAACAAAAATTCCAATCTTACTATTCTAATCTTCCAGAGAGGGAACACTCCCTCTTTCAACATAACTCTGATCCCAAATTAAGAAAGAAACAGAATGAGAAGTGAACATTATAGGTCAATTTCATATAGGTGAAAAATTCTAAACAAATTACTTGTAAACATAATTGGGTTTATCAAAGGGATGTGACCTTGATTTATTTTTAGAAAACCAGTTAATGTAACTCATCCTAATAACAAACTAAAGGGGAAAAAAATCACATGACCAAATCATTAGCCACAGAAAAATATTTATAGAATTCAACACTCATTCACAATTTTAAAAACTCAGCAAACTAAGAACAGGAAAAAAAAAAAACAACTTTGACAAGGGATATCTATCAAAATAAAAACAAAAACAAAACCTACAATGAATATTATATACTTGAAAATGAAAATAATAAAAAATATTTATTTTAAAATCAGAAAGAAGACCAGGGTGCCAGCTATTATCATATCTATTTAAGATTGCTCTAGTAGGCCTGACCAGGGCAAAAATATAAGAAAAAGAAAATATGTAAAAATTAGGAAGGAAGCTACAAAACTGTTGTCATTTATACATGATATAAATACATGATTTATGTTGAAATCCCAAAAGAATCAAAAGACAAATTATTTTAATCAGTAAGATTTAGCACATTTGATTTTTACAAAATCGTATGTAGAAATCAACTACATGTGTATATTCAGCAATAATCAGAGTATCATTAACTGCAACAAAAATAAAAAGTACCCAGGAATAAATTTAACAAAAGATGTGCAAGCTCTTTATATGAAATGTTTTTAATTAAGTGAAAAGCACTGTATGAAGATCCAAACAACTGAAGGATTTGACTAGATAAATGGTAATAAGACAAATGAAAGAAAAGTGACAATAAACACAAAAGTCAGGTCAGGTTTGACCTCTACAGGGTAGGGAAAGTGATGGCTTACTTTTTAACTTGAATGATAAGCACATGAGTATTTATGTTTTTAATTCTTTAAACTGTACCTAAAATTTTATATTCTCTATGAGTTATTTTATAGTTCTTAAAAAAGGTCTAGAACAAATAGCCCAATTAATGCAAAAAGTCTGTTGTCTGTCATGTCATAGGATTCCCACAATTTACAAGAAGAGCTTAGGAGAAGATACTAATTTTGTCAACTTTGAAAATGTGTCTTGAATAATCATTTCATCCCCAAAAGAGGCAGCAGCTGCTATAAAATGCTAGAACAAACCCTTTCAGGAAACATTCAATTTTAAGTGCAACTGTTCTCATTTTTTAGTTTTTAAATGGAAAGGTTTCTATGCAAAGCTATTTATATAACTATTCAGCTGTTTACCTCTGCACACAAAGTAGAAAAGGAGAAATAGGACCATTCAGGAACGTTTAACAAATACTGGCTTAACAATGATGAAAAATTTAGGGAGAGTCTCAACTATCACTTCATTAACCTAATCCACTAGTGTTTTACAATATGTTTCTAATGATAGGTAGGGTGCCAAAAACTTGCAGATAATGTACTTTTTTGAATTTTTGGTGGGTTTAATTATATGGAAATAAATATTTTATTTGCATGCCAATATACTCCCTTGGGTGAGATAAATGATCAAAAATACATGTGGCTTGGGCACCAGCATGTAACCTGTAGGCTAGCTTATCTGTGTAACAGACTATTTTCCAAAAATGGCCACTACAATATTTCCAGTCCCACATGCTCTTCCAGAAGCTTTCCACTTCCTTATCAAGAGACGGACTCTATTTTCATTGCCATTGAAACTGAGTGGCCTTTGTAACTGCTTCAATGAGTGGGGTAGGGATGATGTGTGATTTCCTTGGGTGGGTCATAAAAGATAAAGTTCCCACCTGACTTTCTTTCTTGGGTCATATGCTTTAAGAACACTGAGCTGGCATGGAAAAAGTCTGGTTACCCTGAGGCTGTTATGCTGGAGAGACCACAAAGAAATAGAGATGCTGGAAGAGCCCAGCTGTTTAGTCTTTTCCAGGCCTCCAGACAGTAAGAGAGTGAGCTTCAGATGAATACAGCCCCCAGCCTCCAAGCCAACCCAGCTGAGGCTGAATGGAACAGAGATAACTGTCCCTGTTTAGCCCTGCCCAAATTTCAGATTTGTGAGCAAAATATAGTTGTTGCTTTAAGGCACTAAGTTTGTTGTGCTGCAGCATTAGATAACTTGAAGAGTTGTCATATCTACAGAAAAGATATTGAACGTAAATGTCATCCTCTCATGTACCCAAAGGATTACAGACTGAGAACCAACAATACAAATAGCATGGTTTCTAAAAACCAAAATGATAGAACTCTATTTCACCCAAAAAGCAGCAAGCACCTCCCTGAAAGTTAAATTTGATTTAGGATTCATTATACCTGCTGCTGATCATTGATGTTGATAAGTGGGTTCATTTATAAACCTATTATTTGAAAAAAAAAAATCCTTTAATATTTTTTAAAATTATTTCAAAGGATCTCTGAGATACATGTTAACAACATCTGTCTATAAACAAAATTTTTTCCATTACTGTATCTATCTCTTTTTTTTTTTGGTCTATTTAGGTTGGCATCTCAGTGTCATATCAGGTGTCCTCCTCAAATTCAGGGGAACGAAAATGAAATTACTAAGGTCTACATATTGTCATCTGCTATTGGATGCTAGTGTAATCAGATTTTAGAGCCAAAGAAAATCCCTGTTCACTTATTATGTGACCCTAAGCAAGCTACATAACTTTACTGAGCACTTTTATTGATCTGTAAAATGAAAATAATACCTATCTATCCTGCAGGGTGGTTACAGAATTAAACGAGTCAATATATATAAGATACTTAGCATGCTTGGTACATAATAGGCAATCAGTAAGTTTCCTTTTCTTGACACCTCTTGTTTTTTTATTTGATGACAGGATATCAGAGTTTGCAGGCCCCTAGGTTTGCCCAGTTAAAAGAAGTCCTCCAGAGAAAGTAGGCTCAATTTCTTATTTGTAAGTTTCTCTCCCACACTTGGAAGTGGGCCTCCAACCTACACTGGGAACTTCAACAAAAGCAGTTCACTGGGGCCCTCTGTTCTGCTTGCTTTGTTATAGTTGTTGTTTTGGTAAATATTTAAGCAAATTTAAATCTACATTTCAGCTACTGCTTTTCCCTTTGTTATCAAGCATTTTCAGCAGTAAAGAATATGTGTATGTGTGCACTTATGTGTGTACAAACAAACCAATTTTTTTTCATTTTGAGGTCATTGGGGGACTTTATGCCACACAGATATCTGAGCAAAACTACTGACTAGTTATATGAAGGAGGTAAAGCAATAGGTAACCCAGGGGTTGTAGAGGTGTTAGCCAGTAATCTCAAAATGAGCAGACAAAAATCAATGTTGTTATGAGAACAAAAAGAACCAGCCATCCTTCTGGATATCTTCACTTAATTCAACCTAAGCATCTAAGTGCATGATGAAGCTCCTTGGGGCACACAAAGCACAGGTCTGTGATAACCGGAGTCCTGCTTCACACTTGCTATGTGATCTCAGAAGAGACTTTGCAAGGCTTCGTTCCTCATCTAAGCAGCTGTGGGATTAGACTAGACGATCAAAACATGTGATGACTGAAAGGGACCTCAAGACTATTTGGTGTAACACTCTCACATGACAGGTGAAAAGTGTGGCCTAGAGCAAGAAGTTAATGGCATTCCTGATGTCACACCCCTAACAGCTGAGAGACCAGGTACTGGCAGCCAAGGTTTTCTAGCTATCCTCCAATACTCATTCCACAAAGCCCTATTTAAATTTATTTGACTCCGATGGTAATGAGGAAGAGCATAATATGCATTCCTATTCAGGTTGGATTAAAATGTCTCAACAGGTCAAACAGTTCCTGATTTCCAACCTAGCTTTCTTGCCAAGAGAGTACTTGTTGCTGTCACGGATAATACACCATTCTATAGACCTGGAAAGCTTCTGTAAGTGCTTCACTCTCTATATATTCCAGAACATAGAGGGTAAATTTCAATACTGTCATTGGTGATGTCCCTTGAAAGTGGCAGGTACTCAACAGGAACTGATGAAGTTCTGTGTTCTATATCATTCCAGTGATGGAGTTGCTATTATACTACATGCCAGATAAGTTTCCAAACCCAACCAAGATTCAGGGCAAAAAATTCTGGCAAGTTGAAGGGGCGTTTTTACCTTCCAAGTCATTACCTATGGACTTACTTATTTCTTAATTCCTCTTGTCTAGGGAAAAAGAGGTTCTTTAAGATTAACAGGGCTGACTTCTGTATCAAAGAACCCTGATTTTCCCAAAGAAAGATACTCCTATGGGTAAAGGGGAGAGTGAGGTTTCCTGGCCCAGCCACTCTAGAAATCTGGAGCAAGAAGCAAAGGAGGAAAATTTTCTTATTCAAATTAACATAAACCAATTACATTTACCTCAGTATAGATGACCTTAACAACTAACCTGTAATTTGAACATTTGAATCTTTCACTAAGGTAAAGCAGAAATTAGAGCCAAATATGAACATTGAAACAATGAGAAAGATAAAGGGGGTGCCTATAACCAGGAAATGCAATGATGAAATGGAAATGAACTATCATGGAGTTGAGGACCAGATGAACCTGAGGCAAACTACCAATGCTGGCATGCTTTTGTCTGTTGGAAAGACAATGAGGGGTGTGTTTGGAAGCAAAGTGATAGATTACTCCTTGCCAGGAAGGTTCTAATACAGCTTAGGTAGAAATTTCCTTTGAAAAGCATAAACTCTGTCTGTCATCCAATACTTGTAAAGGGAGAGTCTCTCTTCATTAGATTTCTTTTTTTCCTCTCTTCATTAGAATTCTCAGACAGGTTTCCTAATATTAGGTATGTGGGAGTGAGGAAAAGTAGCTAGATAAGAGCAGTCCTCTATATGCTGTCCAATATGGTAGCAACTACTAGCTCTATGTGGTCACTGAGTACTTGAAATATGTCTAGTATCACTGAGTAACTGAATTCTGTTTATATTTTATTTAACTTTAATTAAATTTAGATATGGACACTGATTCAGTTATTGAAAAGTGTTAGGCATGTTTGGAGTAACTTGATTATATGAATCTACTTTTTCAATTGTAAATTTTAATGTAAATACAGGTATTTCCTGTAAAAATTTAGAGTACAAATTGGTATGCGCTATAAGTGTAAAATGTACAGATTTCAAGACGTAATACAGAAAACATGCACACTAACTCACTCTTATGTTAATTACTGTTAAAATGATAAATTTTATATATATTAGGTTAAATTTATTAAAATTAATTTCACCTGTTTACTTTTACTAATTTAAGTGGCTACTAGGAAATTTAAAATCACGTATAAGGCTCACATCTGAGGTTCACATTATACTTTTATGTGATAGCACTGCTCTAGATTCTAGAGAATCTAGATTAAGAATATGTTTTTGTTGTTGTTGTTGTTGTTTAAAGAACATTATAGCCAGTATATATTCTGGCTTCCTTGTCAAAATCATACTAGGGAAAGTTTATACCATCTGAAGAACCCAAAAAACAGTTTTTCTAATCACACTCTCCCAATAAATTAAAATTTTGCATTTGGTTTACAAATTTGTCTCAAATAATTTGTGTCAATTAACCAGCACCTGATCAATTATAAAATAAAACTGACACTGAAGTTCCAGACTCAAGAAACTGACCTGGAGAGTGAGCCATGAAACAGAACACAGTGACTACTAAAATCCAGGTCCCATGGCATCCTTTCAATTTCTGCATTACAAAAAGTCAAATATTTGAGAATAAATAATCACATTCTGTTAGTCTTCTTCTATATGACCCAAAAAGTAATCACATAAAAAGTAAACAGTTATATATAATCCTTATATACATATTCTGAAGAAGAAACTATTTTAAATAGCAACTGTACAGGAGCCAAATATATGGCAAATGACAATACATACATACCCTTCATTTGTACAAGGAAACCTTTATCAATTAAAGAAAGTTCCTTTAAAGATTGTAGCCTAAAAGATAAAAACTCTTTGCCCTAAACCGCTACTGACAAACTAAGGTTGTCATTATCATCATAGGCACCTTGGGATGTTACACCAACCCCAGAAATAGTATTCAATGAGAGCAGCACCCATGCTCACACCATTCCTAGAGACAAGGATCAGCTATCACTTCCATTTTAAAAACTGGATAATTGATTAATCACAAAGAAGTTAAACAGCACATTCAAGGTTCAATATTTGCTAAAAGCTGCTTACTTCTGCTTGGACCCTGAGCTGTCATTCTGGAAGCTGCTACCAGTTGTGTAAAGTGCTTACTAATAAAGCAGTAAGCCCATCTCAGAGGGTCTCTTTTAAGGTTTTACACTGGTAGCACACAGTATGGTCAACTGTGCTTCTTTTCCCTATAAAAATAGAACTTGATAAATAAAGCAGCACAATTCATTAACAAATCTTTAATCACTACCTTTTTGTGAATTAAAGACAATCTAGCATATTTATGTAAATTAAAAATACTTACCTTTAAATTATCTTTTTCCACTAAACTCTACCATTTTAAACCTCCAACTAACTTAAACCTGGGTTTATTCCAGACCCTAACTGGAATTCTCCCTGATTTAATTTGGATTGTAATTTCTCCAATAAGTCTCAGGTCTTCAGAATAGCATAAGAGCTCATCTTGTAATTCTCCTGAGTTACTCTAGTCTCTCTTCTCTCCCTGATTTTAGGTTAAGAAACCATTAATTTCATAGGGCATCTAGGGTCTCATTTGCTGGAGCCCTTCCTTCCTTCAGAGGATGCACTGTTTCTTATATATTTCCCACATCCTGACCCCTACAGAACCTTGGGTTTTGCTCTTTCATCCCCATGCTTTACCTCTGCTGCACTGCCCACTCTGGGCTTCCATTTCCAAGCAGAAAGAACCATCATGTGGCTGTCTTGCTCTCTGCTCTGTGGTCTTGTTCCAATCAGGGAAACATTCCTATGGCAACCAATATGCACCACCATCTCACTCCCCCTTCCCTGGAAGTTCCTTATTTGCATGGCAGACGTTTGGCAAGGACACTGAATTACTTTCACTTGCCTAGCAACTACTAGTCTGTTCCAGCCCTTCTAAAGGTACTTAGCTATTTTCTCTTTATTTATTAAAATATACTTGGGGGCTGGTTGGCTGCAGAAAGGGCAGCTCCCAAGTAAGCCTCCTGGGCACTGGCCTAGAGCACACACAGCCCTTAAGCAAACTGGAGCCCTCCCCTGACCCCCTCCCCCCAAAAAAGTCCACAGGCTCAAGACAATGGGCCAAGAGTGGACAGCTCTTAAGGAGCTCTCTTCAGGCTAATTCCAGGGAAAATTCCAGTTTTACAGAACCTCAAATCTTCCTCATCTTCAGCTATAAGAAGAGTCAAGTTATTGGTATATTAGGCTTCATTCATAAAACCAGATTTATCCATCCAGTATGTTGTGCATTTAGGACCTGCCTACTGATTTATTGATTTATTTACTAGGCTTCACAACCAGATATTTTAACTTACCTATTGTACTTTATTCACTTAGGTAATTTTGGTATTAGGAACTAACATGGTCCCAAATGATGGATACTGCTATCCACATTCCCCCCCCCCCTCAGTGAATCCTAAGAAACACTCAAAATGCCTATAATATAATTTGGGTGCCCATAAGTGAAATACTTTCTCTGAAAACCCAGTGAAGTGGAGGAGCTTGAACCATGAATAAACGAAGTTTCTCCAGCCCTCGGGCTGTTCTGCTGTTAGGATCTCATGCTTGCCTGGTGCCCTTTCAGAACAGAGCCCAACAGCAGATGCTAGCTCCTACAAACACCTGATGAGGTAATTAAGCCAGGTTCTGGAGAAAAACAAAAGCTATTGCCTTCTACGAGGAAAGCAAGGCCACTGATGCAGAAGTGAAGATTTGCCAATTTAAGCCAGTAATAGAACCAAAAGTCAACACTGGTGGACACTGTCCATCTTTTATGAGAGAACTTCCTTCTGCTATCAGGGAACAAAAGACTCACTTTTCTATGCTTGTAATCTTTGATTTCCTCTAAAAAAAATTCACTTCCATGACTCCACAAGGACAATTTTTGATCCCCAGATCCTATTTCGATGATGGCACACAGTAAGTGTTCAGTAACCATTTACTGAAATCAACCATAGACATGGAAGGAACTAAAAATTTAAGTTAAAATAACTATTCTAACCTATCATATCTGTGAACTATAGTTTTTGTCATATTCAATGCTGACAAAGATGTGGAGAAACATGACATTCTTTTTTTTTTTTTAATTAATAATGATTTTTTATTATATTATGTTAGTCACCATACAGTACATCCCCGGTTTTCGATGTAAGGCTCGATGATTCATTAGTTGTGTATAACACCCAGTGCACCAGAAACATGACATTCTTATACACTGTTAGTGGAAGTATAAATTGGTGTGGTAATTTTGGAAGACAATTTGACACTTTTTAGTGACACTAAAAATGCACACATTTTCACTAGTATTTCCCCTGCTTTGAATGTATCCTACAAATATATTTACTGAAAAAATATAAAAAGATATGTTGAAAGATGTTTATTACAGCATAGTTTGCAACAAAATAAATCAGGTAACAACCAAAATGTTGATACACAGAAGTTAAATTATGGCATGCCAACACAATGGAATACTCCATAGACATTAAAAAGAGGTAGACCTATATGTACTGATGTAAGCATATATCCAAGATATACTGCTAAGGGAAGTGTACCACATAACAAAACCCATATTTTTCCATAAATAAGTACAGATGTATGTAATGTGTACATATGCATATATACATGTACTATGTGTGCGTTCGTAGGCAAATAGAACATTAGATCATTACTAGAGGGAACTTCAGGAACTTCACAGTGGCTATCTTAATGATATTTAGGAATCAAAGAATAGGGAGAAAGACTTATTTTCACCTAATAGCTTTTAAAAATGTTGACTAGTTTGGAAAAGTAAGTCTTATTCATAGTCAGACACATGTTCATAATTGGGGCACCTGGGTGACTCAGTCGGTTAAGCATCTGACTCTTCATTTTGGCTCAGATCATGATCTCAGGGTTGTGAGATTGAGCCCCCTGTCAGGCTCCATGCTCACCACCATCTCTGCTTGAGATTCATTTTCTCCCTCTCCTTCTTACCCCACTTAAGTACGTGCTCTTTCTCTCTCTCTCTAAATAAACAAAATCTTTAAAAAAAAAAAAAAAAGAAAAGAAAAACATGTTCATAATTGCTTTCATATTAGTTTTTTTTTTTTTTTTAATAAGCTAGTAGGTTATTTTTACCTTTCAGGTCTATTAGGTAACTAACACAGGAGTCTCTAAAACCATCCACAATTCCTGAAAGCAAGAAACTGCAGACATGGAAGCAACAACTCACATAAATTACATACAAAGCTTCAACATTTAATGTGTTGGACATGGTAAATATATCAAAACGCTATTAAAATTAAGAAATCATATTTGAGCTTTGTAAATTAAGATTTAAAAACTGTGAAAACACATAACACAATAAAATAAGCCAATGCTCTTCCTAATGCATGGGAGTCTCTTTTTGGGGAGCTGAGGGGTGGGTTTACAGGAAGCAGAGAAATAACTCCTACTGAAAAATTAGAAATCATAAGCCTCAGAAGCCCTGTATATATAAAAATTAAGAACCAAAAAACGGGATCCAAGAGCTCTAAATGATGCTTAATCAAATAAAGAGACAGGGGGGCACCTGGGTGGCTCAGTTGGTTAAGCATCCAACACTTGATTTCAGCTTAGGTCATGATCTCAGGGTCGTAAGATTGAGTCCTGCATCAAACTACACACTGGGCATGGAGCCTGCTTAGGATTCTCTCTCTCCCTTTCCTCTGCCCCTCTCCACCCCTAAATAAATAAATAAACACATAAACAAAAAGCTGCAAATGTGCTTTTTGAGGGGGATTACTTAAAAAGCACAGAGGGATAGCTGAAGAGACATATCTCTTAGTTAACTGCCAACTCAGTAACAAGAAAATGGGAACCATGATATAAAATTTTTTTTCAACTTCCAACGGTTAGAAAGAACACTCTGTTTTAAAAAAATAAAGCATTAAAGTTCATTTCCACATTATCCTCAGCCTCCTAAATATTCCTACTCTTTTCTTACAAACTAAAGAGAAAAAATTTCCCTTGGTACTCATTATAAAACCCCAGAATGCTCTTGATATTGCCATTTTAACTGTCAATTGTTCTCCTAACTCCAGGAAATCTCTGAAAGCCAGACATAATGACTGTTATGACAGTTTTCAGTAACAAGAAGTGAAATTTCCTGTCAAAAGAAGTGCTCTCACCATTTTCATCATATGTAAAACAAGATGCTTCTACAGGCACGTTCATACACTGAACTTCTTTGAGACCCGAAAATCTATTAAGGATGAAAGAACGAATCAAAGTGACAGATAAATTTGTGGGAGTTTTTCCCTTTTAGCTATAGCAAACTCTGATTTATTTCCCAATTAGTACTCATTCTTTGGTCAGAGAACTAGCCTTTTACTCCAGAGCTGTTAAGGGCAGATTCCAGATATTAATCCAACAAAGAAGCAGCAAAAGATGATGCTTGGTGCTTATTTGAAATACTCTAGATCCTAGACTAAATGAAGTGGATATGAAACATGCTACATTATAATGCTCTTCCAGGAACTATTTAAAGTCACCTAGATTCTAAATCTCCCATTAAAACTGACAGACCCACATCTTCAGGAGAGATCTACTGGTCGGATTATCAGAAAGAAGGCAGTGTACTCCTGGAGGAAGGGTCTTGGACCAGAATTTAGAGGCCCTGAGTCCAAGTACTATGTAGTCCTTAACCTGGAAAGCAGAGACTCACCCTCATTTACCTCACTGCTCCCATATAAACAAATGGGGACAGATCAAGTGAGATAACATATGGAAACAATTTGAAAAAAAAAAAAAAAGGATACCAAAATGGCTTTACTATTAAAAAGACCAAGACTGGGGCATCTGGGTGGCTCAGTTGGTTAGATGTTTGCCTTCGGCTCAGGTCATGATCCCAGGGTCCTGGGATCAAGTCCGCATTGGGCTCCCTGCACAGCAGGGAGCCTGCTCCTCCCTCTCCCCACTTCCGCACTTTGCTCATACTCCCTTCGCTATCTCTCTCTCAAATAAATACAATCTTAAAAAAAAAAAAAGACCAAGAGTTTGCCTCTGTGAAATTATCATACAAATATAATCCTGTGTGACTCAATTTCCTTTTCTGTTAAATGGGAACAATAACAACACTCACTTCATGGATACTATGAGGATTAAAATGAAAAAACATGAAATGTTCTTAGAAGAGTGTCTGCCATAGATACAGCAAATGCTCAAAAATATTAGTTATTGTCTTTAATACAAAGCTACTTAGAACTATGAATCCCTAATTCTGGAGAGTCCCTATGTTACACATAGTAGCATAAAGTGAAAAAAAATGAGATAAGAACATAAAGCAGGGATCAGCTATGCCCACAGAACCTGTCTTTTTGTAACTAGTGGCCAAGTAAACACAAAGCAATAACCAAAAAAGGATGTCTGGGATAAAACTTTGACCAAGCACACAGCAACTCTGAGTATAGCAAGAGGCAAAGGCTTTATCAATCTCTCTACTAAAGGTTAAGTGGATTATACGCTAAATATGACATGTACAGGGACAGGGACTGTTCTCTGTGCCTGGCTGGTTACACAGTAGGTTCCCCCCAAATATCTGAAACATGGATAGATGGATGGATGGGATGATTAAAGGTTGTGCGTTCAATACAATCCTCTGGCAGTGCTCCAATCACAACACAGTCTGCTCAATATTAAGACAGTCTATATGAAAGACAAAGGAAAACCCCAAAGATATATGTACTCTTATATCTTCATTATTTACCCAACGCTCACTATAGGTCAAGCACAGGGTGAAAGTTTTATAAATAAAGGTTTGTTCATGCAATTATAGAAATCTATCCAAGTTTTGAGAAGGAAAAGTTGGCCCTTTTCTTGACTAGACTCTAGTCACAGTGGAGATAACTAATTACCTACCCCCCAATTGGCTTCTTATAGGCAATTCTCTCTGCATCCAAACCTTAGTGATGCCATTTAAGTGCCAAGACATTTTTATCTTAAGAAACCAAGGGAAAGGGCGCCTGGGTGGCTCAACCGTTAAGCGTCGGCCTTCGGCTCAGGTCATGATCCCTGGATCCTGGGATCGAGTCCCACATCGGGCTCCCTGCTCCGCGGGAAACCTGCTTCTTCCTCTCACACTCCCCTTGCATGTGTTCCCTCTCTTGCTGTCTCTCTCTGTCAAATAAATAAATAAATACAATCTTAAAAAAAAAAAAAAGAAAGAAAGAAACCAAGGGAAAATTGAAAGTTTTGCTCAATCTACACATTCAGTGCAATCTCTACCAAAATACCACCAACTTCTTTCATAGAGCTAGAACAAACAATCCTAAAGTTTGTATGGAACAAGAAAAGACCCCGAATAGCCAGAGGAATGTTGAAAAAGGAAACCGAAGTTGGTGGCATCACAATCCTAGACTTCAGCTCTATTACAAAGGTGTAATCATCAAGACAGTATGGTACTGGCACAAAAACAGACATATAGATTAATGGAACAGAACAGAGATGCCAGAAATGGAACCTCAAATCTATGGTCAACTAATGTTCGACAAAGCAGGAAAGAAAATCCAACAGAAAAAAGAGTCTCTTCAACAAATGGTGTTAGGAATATTGGATAGCCACATGCAAAAGAATGAAACTTGACCATTCTCTTACACCATACACAGAGATAAATTCAAAATGGATGAAAGACCTCAGTGTGAGACAGGAATCCATTAAAATCCTAGAGGAGAACACAGGCAGCAACCTCTCTGATCTTGGCCGCAGCAACTTCTTGCTAGACATGACTCCAAAGGCAAGGGAAACAAAAGCAAAAACGAACTACTGGGACTTCATCAAGATAAAAAGCCTTTGCACAGCAAAGGAAACAGTCGACAAAACCAAAAGACAACCAACAGAATGGGAGAAGATAATTGCAAATGATATATCAGATAAGGGGCTAGTATCCAAGATCTATAAAGAACCTACCAAACTCAACACCCAAAAAATAAATAATCTCATCAAGAAATGAACAGACATTTCTCCAAAGAAGACATCCAAATGGCCAACAGACACATGAAAAAATGCTCCATATCCCCTGGCATGAGGGAAATACAAATCAAAACCACAAGGAGATACCACCTCACACCAGTCAGAATGGCTAAAATTAACAAGACAAGAAACAACAAATGTTGGAGAGGATGAGGAGAAAGGGGAACCCTCTTACGCTGTTGGTGCATCCACTCTGGAAAGCAGTTTGGAGGTTCCTCAAAAGGTTGAAAATAGAGCTACCCTACAACCCAGTAATTGCACTACTGGGTATTTACCTCGAAGATACAAATGTAGTGATCCGAGAGGCACATGCACCCCGATGTTTACAGCAGCAATGTCCACAATAGTCAAACTATGGAAAGAGCCCGAATGTCTATCGACAGATAAATGGATAAAGAAGATGTGATATACATATATATATGTATGTGTATACGTATACACACACACACACACACACACACACACACAGGAATACTACTCAGCCATCAGAAAGGATGAAATCTTACCATTTACATCAACGTGTATGGAACTGGAGGGTATTATGCTAAGCAAAACCAGTCGATCAGAGAAAGACAATTATTATATGGTTTTACTCATATGAGGTATATAAGAAACAAAACAGAGGGTCATGGGGGAAGGGAGGGAAAACTGAATGGTAAGAAATCAGAGAGGGAGAAAAACCATGAGAGACTCTTTACAGAAATAAACTGAGGGTTGCTGGAGGCGAGGTGGGTGGGGAGATGGGGTAACTGGGTGATGTGATGAGCACCAGGTGTTATATGGAACTGATGAATTACCAAACTCTACACCTGAAACTAATGATATACTCTATGTTGGCTAATTGAAATAAAAAAAAAAAGTCTTGCTTACATAATGTGACCATACCAGATAGTATCCAAGTAATTTAAGGGCATGTAATTATTTTTTTTTTTTTTTTTTTTTTTTAAAGATTTTATTTATTTATTCGACAGAGAGAGACAGCCAGCGAGAGAGGGAACACAAGCAGGGGAGTGGGAGAGGAAGAAGCAGGCTCATAGCAGAGGAGCCTGATGTGGGGCTCGAACCCAGAACGCCGGGATCACGCCCTGAGCCGAAGGCAGACGATTAACCGCTGTGCCACCCAGGCGCCCCAAGGGCATGTAATTAATTACAATAATACCTTACAACAAATTCATACTACCAGAAGAAAAATATGGGTTACAATATTGAATGATGGATGAATCTTAAAGAAGTGGAGTTTTATTACAGTAATTCAAATTAAGTGCTAATAAAATATTACCAAGTGGATATCCTGAAAGGACTACTTTATTGACTAGAATCCCACATAATCAGTACATAGGATGCAAACAAATGAAAGGCATTTGAGAACCATCTTTTCTCTCAAGCAGGTTGATGTTTCTTAGAAACCTTATTTACACTATTCATTTGCTCTGTGGGTCCTTTCTTCATAGATAAAACAAAGTAAACTTGATATTTACTCTGAAGAAATTATTAAGGACCATGAATTAATGGGGCTACAAATGGATGGCACTGCCATAAAGAGATCTAGGGCTCATTCAGATGGCTGCAGCCAACTACAAGTGAATTTATTTTTAAACGAGTGTTTATACTCCACTGTTTATGCATATTATGATGAGAGGTTTGTCTTTGCATACAAAGCAGAAAAGTGGTGAGTGAAATCAGTGCACTGAATGGAACAGGAGAGCGGGTAGAGGAGAGTACATACTATTGTCCCCTTTCTTTTCTATTTTTTCTTTATCCTCTTACCCAGTATTCTGGGATACGCTCTAAGAGCTGTATCAAACTGAGGAGTCTGAGGAAGATGCATTTGACAACCTGGACTCGAGGAAAGTAAACATGCAAACACTTTTCCTAGATTCTGTGTAGGATCATCAGAGTTCAGTGGATGAAGTTAACATATTTCCAAAACACTCCAGAAGCTGCAAAGAATGATCAATGTTACTCATCTGATACAACCACCTGTGAGACAAGGAAGGCGGGCATCTTTATATTGACGTAGTCAAGGTCACACTGTTAGAAAATAATAGGGCCCAACATTCAGTCCAGTCCTCCCACTTGGTCTGTAGCAATATCCCCATGCCCCACTGCCTCAGAACATAGCAAAACTTATTTACACACCCCCATGGTACACTGACAAACCCTGGCATCTGATCTATCGTATCTGTGGGAAGCAGAGACTTGAGTGGAGAATAAGGGGTGATTCACAGCCCTTGGCCTCACTGTGATTTCACAAAGGATTTACTGGTTCTGGAACAGCTACTTTCCAGATGTTAAGTACAGTTTAATCTGCATCTCCTCTACTAGTGAAAAACAGGGTTTGGGGGCAATGACTAAAGCAAATTACCTGTTGTTCTGAATTTTTCTTAGTAA
Source organism: Ursus arctos (assembly GCF_023065955.2). NCBI lineage: Eukaryota > Metazoa > Chordata > Mammalia > Carnivora > Ursidae > Ursus > Ursus arctos. The sequence goes on from NW_026622875.1 coordinate 28,749,806, forward strand.
ATTTGAGATGTACACTGGAGGCAGGAGTGGCTAGTCTTATATGGGTAAATGAAAGGCAACTGGAAAGTTATTTTAAAAACACAGAACTTAATATAAATGCTTGATTAAATTATCTCCCAAACTTTGGGTGTTCTCTTTCACTTCTTTTTTGAAAGAATGATTCCATGTAAAGGCTCGTGGTACTCTACAACCATAAGCAATATATTAACATGTGGGACATTATTTTTTCATGAGAGACATAGGAAAAATCTGATATAATATCAGTTTAGGTTTGGGGAAATCTCAGGATCAAAGGTCTTAAGATAGTCCTGGGATTACTGAGTGATTCCCACACCTGGACAGGCATCAGAATCCCAAAGAACAGCTTATACTCAGCTGGGTGTTAGAACCACTAATCAATCAACCCCCAGAGACAAGACAATCTGGTGAGTATCCCTGGGCCTGTTAAATCCATGCTTCTCCCTCCCCCAGAAAAGCTTAAAAATAAATCCTAAAGAAGGGTAGTTTTTAAAATAGCTACCCTCTCCTGGCCACCTGGGGGGCTTATGTGGGTTGGAGAATTGCAAAACTTACACAGTTGCTGATACTCCAATAAGCAGCTCTAACTGTTCAAGAGGAAAAGTAGCCAGCAACATGATTTCAAGGACTACATTTTGAGAACTGCAAAAATTTGTCAAACTCCTCATGCCTGTGATTTTTTCCAAACTTAGTGCACCCAATCCAATTTCACAAATCTTCATTTAACATTTACTATGTACAAGGCATTGGTGCCTTACTCATTGGATTCAGATCAAAACATGACAGCTCAGCCTCAAGCAAACAAATAGACCTAGATAAACACACACACCGCAGCAAATGTAATACAAATGAACCTGCGGCAAATCATTAGAAAGGACCTGTGAGGTCAGCAGTGATTACCATGGCAACAATAGCCAATGGCATTCTGTCATTTCCAGCTCCTAGTGCAATGATTTGAGATCTGAGCTAGCTTTTGAAGGAGGCCTAGATAGACATGCTGTTTTCCATTGGGAAGTTGTGCTTTTGTCTCTGGCAGAAAGGAATGCATTCTTTATTAAAGGTTGTTCACTATCCCGATACTAAACAGAGAGCAAAGGTTCAGAACTCTTACTCACTAATTTACTGGGTGTTGATAATCATCAGAAACTATTTATCTCTAGCCTATTAAAAACCACTGGTCACTCAAATGGAATGGTTTCCCAGTACATTAGATCAAGTTTCACCCTCACTTGTTCCATTTGGGACCAACACTCATTTGATGCTGTCATCTAGTCTTACAGTAAACTATCAGCCTGTGAAAAGGTCTGAACATAACTAATTCCCAGCATATCCAGCCAAAATGACTATTATTTGAATTAAATGCAAATAAATCAAAATACAAATATATTTTCCTTTGAATGCATTAGTATCTATAGTTGAAACTAAGAGTGTTAAGCAAAATATGTTTTGGGTCATGCTGAACAAAAGTCAGTTTACAATTTGACTGAATTTGATAATATGGTATTCATCCTGAGGGGAGAGTGTCTTAGAATTAGAAGGCATCTTACAGATAACTTAGTGCATCTTTGTAATAGCCAAGATACCAAAAAAACAAACAAACAAACAAAAAAACAAAACAAAGTACATGGAGAATGACCCCATTTCATTTATTTGTGTAAATAAGTGTATGTACCAAAAAGAAAACTACCTAGCAATAAATTTAATGAAAGAAGTGGAAGACCTATATTATGAAAACTGTAAGACATTGATGAAAGAAATTGAAGATGACAGAAAAAAATGGAAACATCTAGCATGTTTATGGATTGGAAGAATATCATTAAAATGTCCATAGTACCCAAAGCAATCTACAGATTCAGTGCAATCCCATTAAAATACCAATAGCATTTTTCAAAGAAATAGAATAATCCTAAAATTTGTATGTGGTTCCTTACAAATACCTTGAACAGCCAAAGCAACCTTAAGAAGAACAAAGCTGGAGGTATCACAATCTCAGACTTGAAAATATACTACAAAGCTATACTAATCAAAACATCATGGTACTAGACCAAAAACAGACACATAAGTCAAAGGAAGCTGGTGAAAAGCCAGGTCAGTTAATTGATATGATCAAGTAGAGAGATAATCCAAGATGGTGGAGGAGTAGGAGACCTCAGTTTTGTCTGGTCCCAGGAATTCAGCTAGATTGCTATCAAATCATTCTGAACACCTGCAAACTCAACCGGAAATCTAAGAAAAGAACAACTGCAACTCTACGAATAGAAAAGCAACCACTAGGGGCGCCTGGGTGGCACAGCGGTTAAGCGTCTGCCTTTGGCTCAGGGCGTGATCCCAGCGTTATGGGATCGAGCCCCACGTCAGGCTCCTCTGCTATGAGCCTGCTTCTTCCTCTTCCACTCCCCCTCCTTGTGTTCCCTCTCTCGCTGGCTGTCTCTGTCTCTGTCAAATAAATAAAATCTTTAAAAAAAAAAAAAAAAAAAGAAAAGAAAAGCAACCACTTTCTGCAAGTTAGGAGGTATGGAGAAGTGAATCCAAGGCAATATATGGGAAGACAGACCATGGGGGGGGGGGGTAGGGGGCTGTGTGGCAGCCTCTGCAAGCCAGCTACCAGAAAGTGATATAGCAGTACAGCACAAAATCAGAACGTTTAGAAGTCTGCTCCCATGAGGGATATCCCTGCCTGAAAGATGCTCAGGTGACAAAGTGGGGTGGAATCCTAGTTGGGACAGTCTGGTCTTAGGATGCCCAGGGTTGCAGGAAGACCAGGAGTGCCCGAGTGCAACAGAGTTCCCAGGCTTTGGAGCAGGGAAGCCAGCTGCAATCAGCAAGCCCAGGAGTGGGGTTTCAGCTTGGTGTTGCCATACACTGTGAACCATACCACAGTTGTGTGTCTGAGCAGGCACCCAGCAAGCAGCAGGGACCCAGCAAGCAGCAGAACTGCAGAGAAACCACCCTGCCCAGCTTGCCCCAAGGAGGGGTGAAGGTATCTGCCTCAGGAAGATGCAGGGTTTGGAGACTCCAAATAGGCTTGTGTGCTGAGAGAGAAACACTTGGTCACAGGCTGGGTGAGCACACAATGCTTATGGAGACCAGGGAAACAGGAGTGATTGACTGATTTTCTCTGAGGGTGTACTGAGGAGTAGGGTCCTGAGGAGTGGGGCCCTGAGCTTTTGCTCTGGATGTGGAGATTGGAAAACTGCTACTTTCATTCTCATCCCCTAAAGTGGCATGGAAAGCCTTCAGGGAACAAAAATCACACAGAGCAATATGGAGCAGCTTACTTAGCCTAGAGAGGTATAAACTACCAAAACTGAAACAGGAAGAAATAGAAAATCTGAACAGACCCATAACCAGCAAGGAAATTGAAGTAGTAATAAAAAATCTCCCAACGAACAGGAGTCCAGGGCTGGATGCCTTCCCAGGGGAATTCTACCAAACATTTAAAGAAGAACTAATACCCATTCTTCTGAAGCTGTTTCAAAAAATAGAAAGGAAGGAAAACTTCCAAACCTGTTCTATGAGGCTAGCATTACCTTGATACCAAAACCAAAGATCCCACCTAAAAGGAGAATTACAGATCAACTTCCCTGATTAACATGAATGCAAAAATTCTCACCAAAATACCGGCCGATAGGATCCAACGGTACATTGAAAGGATTATTCACCACAACCAAGTGGGATTTAGTCCTGGGTTAAAGAGTGGTTCAACAACCACAAATCAATGTGATACACTACATAAATAAAAGAAAGGACAAGAACCATATAATCCTCTCAATTGATGCTGAGAAAGCAAAGTACAGCATCCTTTCTTGATTAAAACTCTTCACAGCGTAGGGATAGATGGAACACACCTCAATATCATAAAAGACATATACAAAAATCCCACAGTGAATATCATTCTTAATGGGGAAAAACTGAGAGCTTTTCCCCTAAGGGCAGGAACACAGCAGGGATCTCCACTATCACCACTGCTGTTCAACAGAGTACTAGAAGTCCTAGCCTCAGCAATCAGACAATAAAAAGAAATAAAATGCCTCTGAATCGGCAAAGAAGTCAAACTCTCACTCTCCACAGATTACGTGATACTTTATGAGGAAAACCCAAGAGAGTCCACTCCAAAATTGCTAGAACTCATACAGAAATTCACTAAAGTGGCAGGATATAAAATCAGTGCACAGAAATCAGTTGCATTTCTATACACCAACAATGAGATCCAAGAAAGAGAAACTGTAACAAGTCAATCCCATTTACAATTGCACCAAAAACCATAGGATACCTAGGAATCAACCTAACCAAAGAGGCAAAGGATCTGTACTCAGAAAACTATAGAACACTCATGAAAGAAATTGAGGAAGACACAAAAAAATGGAAAAACATTCCATGCTCATGGATTGGAAGAACAAATACTGTGAAAATGTCTATGCTACCTAGAGCAATATACACGTTCAATGCAATCTCTATCAAAATACCATCCACTTTTTTCACAGAGCTGGAACAAACAATCCTAAAGTTTGTATGGAACCAGAAAAGACCCGGAATAGCCAACAGAATGTCAAAAAAGGAAACCAAAGCTGGCAATTCTGGATTTCAAACTACTACAAAACTGTAATCATCAAGACGGTATGATACTAGCACAAAAGCAGACAGACAGATCAATGCAACAGAACAGAGACCCCAGAAATGCATCCACAACTCTATGGTCAACTAATCTTCAACAAAGCAGGAAAGAAAATCCAATGGAAAAAAGAGTCTCTTCAACAAATGGTGTTGGGAAAATTGGATAGCCATGTGCAGAAGAATGAAACTGGACTATTTCCTTACAGCACACACAAAAATAGACTCAAGACGGATGAAGGACCTAACTGAGACAGGAATCCATTAAAATCCTAGAGAAGAACACAGGCAACAACCTCGTCAACCTCAGCCACAGCAACTTCTTGCTAGACACGACTCCAAAGGCAAGGGAAACAAAGGCAAAAATGAACTGTTGGGACTTCATCAAGATAAAAAGCCTTTGCACAGCAAAGGAAACAGTCGACAAAACCAGAAGACAACCAACAGAGTGAAAGAAGATATTTGCAAATGACATAACAGATACAGGGCTGGTATCCAAAATGTATAAAGAACTTTTCAAACTCAACACCCAAAAAACAAATAAACCAGTCAGGAAATGGGCATGAACAGACATTTCTCCAAAGAAGACAACCAAATGGCCAACAGACACGTGAAAAAATGCTCCACGTCACTCAGCATCAGGGAAATCCCAAATAAAACCACAATGAGATAACAGCTCACACCAGTCAGAATGGTTAAAATTAACAAGTCGGGAAACGACAGATGTTGGCGAGGACGTGGAGAAAGGGGAACCATCCTACACTGTTGGTGGGAATGCAAGCTGGTGCATCCACTCTGGAAAATAGTATGGATGTTTCCCAAAAGGTTGAAAATAGAGCTACCCTACGACCCAGCAATTATACTACTACGTATTTATCCCAAAGACATAAACGTAGTGATCTGAAGGGGCACGTGCACCCCAATGTTTATAGCAGCAATGTCCACAGTAGGCAAACTATGGAAAGAGTCCAGATGTCCATCAAGAGATAAATGGATAAAGAAGATGTGGTATGTATACACACAAACACACACACACACACACACATGCACACGCACACACAATGGAATACTACTCAGCCAAGAAAAAAAATTAAATCTTGCCAATCGCAATGATGTGGACGGAACTAAAGGGTATTATGCTATGTAAAGTCAATCAGAGAAAGACAATTATCACATGATCTCACTCATATTTGGCTTTAAGAAACAAAACAGAGGATCATAGGGGAAGAAAGGAAAAAATAAAATAAGACAAAATCAAAGAAGGAGACAAACCATAAGAGACTCTTACTGAAAGGGAACAAACTGAAGATTGCTGGGGGGGGGGGGATGGGGTAACTGAGTAATCGACATTAAGGAGGGCACGTGATGTAATGAGCATTGGGTACTATATAAGACTGATGAATCACTGACATCTATCTCTGAAACTAATAAAAAAAGTTTAAAAAAATAAAATAAGTAATAAAGGAGGGGTGGGGAAGGAAAAATTTAAAAACGAACTAAGGGAGAGTTTACTATTTACTGCTTTATTTTTTAGAAATATTGTCTACTTCTAAATCTATTTTGGGTCAATATGCACAAATTGTATATACATATGTGTAGACACATTCATATATATTTATAAATTATTAAAAGACATAATTAACTTTATTGATAAACAATTTCAGGTACTAGCTAGATTCCATGGGCATCAATTACAATTCTACAAGGATCTAGCACAGATATACTGTCAGAATTAATGGCATCTCAAATTGTTGGAAGAAAAGTATTGATGATCAATAATAAAGCAATCTGATTCTCAGAAGGCCAGATAGTTTAACCGTCTTTCAAAAAATGTCATTTATCTAAGCTGACATTCAAAATGTTCTCATATTTCAAACAGAACTGGTGGAACTATCAAAGTAAGTATATTTATCTTTGTGGATGTGTTTTATGGAGCAAGAAAAATACAGAATAAATGTCAATATTCAAGTCTATCACCTGAATCTTTGGCTACTTGTTGTTAAATATTCAGAAACATCTGATTTGCTTCTACATGGTGGTTCAATAATGTGATATTAATAACTTTCATCCAGATGTTGTGGTATCATTTGATACAGTATTATTGTGGCAAGCTGACTTCTGAGATGGTCCCCAGTGACTCTTGTCTCCTGGGATGTGTATGTGTAATTCTCTCCCACCAACTGTGGGCTGCACTTAGTCATGACATTTTAACCAATATAATATGACAAAGATGATGAGATTTCACTCCTGTGATTAGGTTACAAAGGGTTGTGACTTCTGTTTTTTCTAGCATACTCTCCCTTTGTTTCTGGCTTTGATGAAGCAATTGGCCATGTTGAAGAAGCCCATGTGGCAAGGAATTGTTCATGAGCCACTGGCCAGTGAGGAACTAAGCCTCTCAACCCAAGGACCCTCAAGTAACTGAACTAACCAACAACACATGTGTGAATATGAAAGTAGATTATTCCCCAGAACCTTCAGATGACTGTAGTCTTATGAAAGACTCTGAAGTAAAATTCCTAGCTTAGCTGGGCCTATATTCATGATCCACAAAGACTGGGAGATAATGTTTGTTTTTGTTGTTTTATTGTGATAAAATATGTGTAATATATGTAAGTGTACAATTGAGTAGCATTATATACATTCACAATGTTGTGCAACCATCACCATCACTTATACTCTAAACTTTTTCATTGTCCTTCAAAAGAGCTTGTACCCATTAAATACAAATATCCCTTTCCCCTGGGGAAAAAAATAATATGATCAAGTAATTCATGACAAAGGAGGCAAGAATATACAATAGGGAAAGGACAATCTTTTCAAGAAATGGTGTTGAAAAAAATGGACAGCTATAAGCAAAATAATGAAACTGGACCACTTTCCTACACCACACACAAAAATAAACTCAAAATGGATTAAAGGTCTAAATGTGAGACCTGAAACTATAAAATTCCTAAAAGAAAACATAGGCAGTAATCTCTTGGACACCAGCCTTAGCAGCATATTTGTGGCTACGTTTCCTCAGGCAAGGGAAATAAAAGCAAAAATAAGCTATTGTGACTATACTAAAATAATAAGCCTTTGCACAGTGAAGGAAACCATCAACAAAACAAAAAGGCAACCTACTGAATGGAGAAGATATTTGCAAATGATATATCCAATAAGGATTTAATATCCAAAATATATAAATAAAGAACTTACACAACTCAATGTCAAATAGCCAAACAATCCAATTACAAAACGGGCAAAGGACCTGAGTAGACATTTTTCCAAAGAAGACATGCAATTGGCCAACAGACACATGAAAAGAACATCAGCATCCCTAATCATCAGGGAAATGCAAATCAAAACCACAATCAGAGATCACCTCACACTAGTCAGAATGGCTAATATTAAAAAGGCAAGAAATAACAAGGGTTGGCAAGGATGTGGAGAAAAGCGAACCTTTATGCACCATTGGTGGAAATGTAAATTGGTGCAATCACTATGAAAAATAGTATGGAGTTTTCTAAAATAACTAAAAATATAAATACTATATGACCCAGTAATTCCACCACTGGGTACTTATCCAAAGAAAACAAAACACTAATTCAGAAAGATATATACACCGTTACGTTTATTGCACTATTATTTACAATAGTCAAGCTATGGGAGCAACTCAAGCGTCCATGAATAAATGAATGGATAAAGATGATGTGGGTGTATACATATAACGGAATATTACTTGGCCATAAAAAAGAATGAAATCTTGCCATTCAGGACAACATAGATGGACCCAGAGGGTACAATGCTAGGTGAAACAAATCAGACAGAGAAAGACAAATACCATATGATTCCACTTACATGTGGAATCAAAAAAATACAAATGAATGAATAGACTCTTAAACACAGACAACTGGTGGTTGCCAGAGGGGAGGGGATTAGGGAGATAGACAAAAAAAAAAAAAAAAAAAGAGGATTAAGAGGTACAAACTTCTAGTTTTAAAATAAATAAGTTAGAGATGAAAAGTACAACATAGGGAATATAGGCAATAAGATGGTAATAGTGTATGGTGACAGATGATGACTACAATTACTACGGGGAGCACTGAGTAACATATAGAACTGTTGAGTCAATATGTTGTACACCTGAAACTAATAACATTGCACATCAATTATTCACTTAAAATTATAAAATTATAAAATATGTGTATATATGTATACATATACACAGACACATACATGGACACACACATGTATAAAATATTATTAGAATGTCCACTGAAGTTTTAACACCTATCTGCAAACAGTAGGATTATGGATAATTTTATCTTCTTGTTTTGTTCTGACATATTTTCTAATTTTTTTTCTCTTCAGGGGGTTGATGAATCATTACCCTCTGTTTAGGGCACATTATTATCACTGTTCCTATGAGACTATCTGTTCTTTTCTTTATTCATTGTCCCACTTTTAATCTCCATTTCTCCCCTTCATCTTTCATATAATCATCATATAACCATTCTAACAAATTTAACAGGTATCTCTTTTGTATGTGCTCTTACAAAATGATTATCACTTTGTGGGCACGTATTTTAAATTGGGAAAATGGTTCTGTACTGGGTCTTATTTTTCTTACCTTTTTCACTTTGTACTGTGCCCTTAAAATCCATCCATGTTGATAACTGTTCATCTAATCAATTGCCTTTAATAGCTAACTCCTTTACATTCACTCACTAAATTTGAAGCAACCACTTTCCTAGTGAAGGACATCCAGATTACCTCCAAATCCCTCTTATGTGACCATGATAACCTTGCACGAAGATCCTCTTATGTCCTGCTATGGTGTGTTTTATATATACACACATATGTATGTATACATGTCAGTGTATATACAAAACAAAGGTATTTTCATACATCTCCAAGAGTGTAACTGTTGGGTCATGGAGATTTGAGTAGCCATAGTTTGAACAAGTGGTGCCAAATGGCTCTCTAAAAATGGTACCATTGGTCTATGCTCCTATTAGCAATGCATGAATGTCCCCACAGTCCCAGAAACACTTGGCATAATTGAGCTCTCTAAAATGCTATACACATTATTGACTTAATTTGCATTTATCTCCTTACTAATGAATTATCTTTTCCAATGCTTGATGGCGTTTTGAGTTTCCTCTTCTTAAACTGCCTTTTCAAATCCTTTGCCCAAATTTTCTGCAAACAACATGTATTGCCTTAAAAATAATCTCCCACCCCCAGTGAAATCAGTTGAGCAAAACAGACAAGAGAGGCAGAAAGAAAAACCCACACATAAGAACAGATGGCAGTTAATCCATCTTCTGAAAATGGCAGTGACTCTGAAGTCAACAGTGAATTTGAGTATTGCACAGTAACAATAGCAGGGACAGCAACAGCTAATAATGCGATGTGAAAAAAATCTGCTATGGTCCCTGGCTCATAGCTTTTCATTAAATATAACTTCCCTCCCCTATTTTCTTAGATTATCACAATAAATCTGTAAGAAAGGAAAACAATATGTGTATTACTTTTATGCCCCTTTAATAGATAACAAATCTGCTTGAAGGGATGCCCTGACTTGTCTGATTAAGTGAGAAAGGCATGACCAAGGCAGGTGCTTCTAACTCCTCCCTTCATTTCTACTAGGAGTGTAAGCTTGGAAGCAGACATTCTCAATTTATATCCCAGCTCCTCAACTTGCTAACTGTGTGATATTAGGCACATAAAGCCACCTCTCTGAACCTCAGTCTCCCTACCATCAAATGGACTAATAATGATGGCATTTTCCTCATGGGGTTGTATTGATTCTCTTTAAGTTCTCTTTAAGATTCTCTTTAAGTCATGAAGAATAGTGCCTAGCACCTAGTAAGTGCTCAGTGAAGTGTCAGCTATTGTTATTATCATTCAGCTTATCCTTGGGTGTATGGAGATTGTACTAAATTAACACTACACAGTTCTTCATGAATACCCTCCAATTACGTGGTTTTTATAATTCATTTTGAAAGCTTAAAAGTCACAAATAGCACATGAACACTCTGTATCTTAAATATTGTATTTCATTCTCAACATTTTTCTTAATACATTTTCCCAGTTTGGTTTAAAAAAATATATGTCTACGTGTGTGTTTACCCATACACAATACATATATATGAACATATATACACACATAGATACACACACAGACATACATGTACACGTATGTATGTGTGTGTATGTGTGTGTGTGTATATACCTATCTTGAGGTGTTAGACATTTTTTCCTAAAATTTTCTTGGTTGCTTTTTCCCAGGTCTTTGCATCTCCAGTAATATAGCTGAGAATTTCACTGACTGGATACAACTGTTGAAAAATGGGTCTCCATATAAAGTAGGCTAGCACTTTTGTCTTCCTTATACCAATATTCTTATTCATATTTCTATCCATGGAAGTAAGAAAGGATGTCAACTAAAGAAATAAAATAACTAGGAGTAACCATGCCTCTATACAAGCATCCTTCCCTCATTTTTATCAGCTTTAAAAAATAAAATGGAAGTGGCAGAGGAATCAAATCAAGTAGGTGTGACAAATGCTAGGGTTACAGGGAGGAACAGCAACAAAATGGGGCCTGTCTGGAATCTTAAGTGGTCAGACCGTCCTGAACTACAAAAATCAATGCATGGTGTGAACAGCTAGCAACCCTAGTGTTTAAGTCCTAGTTCTGTTATAACTAGCCAGGATCTCCTGGCTAGTCATGCTGCTTCTGTAGGCTTAATTCCTTACTGTAAGATGAAGCATGGGACAAAATGTCCACTCTCCCCACATTTCATTCCAACCCTAAATTCTAGGACCTTATAGTTTATTACTACATCAAGACTTAAAAAATTTCCTACATGTTTCTATGGATACTACCTATCCCAGCAATTATATTAGTGAAGCAATGTTCATCTCTCTGTGTTTCAAACACATGAGAATCCAGCTGCCACATCTAATTAGAAGACTGGGTTTTAACCTGTTGAAAATAACCAAGTGCTCCTTCCAAGGACATCATTTTTTAAAAGATTTATTTTATTTGACAGAGAGAGAGAGAGCAGGAGCAGGGGGAGGGGCAGAGGAAGAGGGAGAGAATCTCAAGCAGACTCCCCACTGAGCAGGGGCTTGATCTCAAGACCCTGAGATCATGGACCTGAGTGAAACCAAGAGTCAGACGCTTAACCAACTGAGCCACCCAGATGCCCAAACTATGCTTTTCTCAGACATGGCACCCCTGCAAATATAGGCTCAAGATGTGGAGCTATTTCTTTCTCCATGTGGATTTTCTTTTTTTTTTTCCCTCCCAAAGTGGGCCTGAAGAGGGTAAAACACCCAGAGAACCCAAGAATTAACCATCACAAATATTCTGTAAGCAGGATTTGCTGAGAAGTATCCAGTATACTCAGCTATATCCTGAAGTCAATAAATGAGACCCTGAGAACTGCCTCAAGATTGGGAACAAATGAATATATATACCTCATCAAAGAAAACAGAGCCACTTCAACAGATAACTTCTAGGAATATCAGTCAAGAAAAATAAACAAGAGAAAATAAACACTCAGTAATCAGTGACTTAGCCCCACATGGCTGTTCAAAGGCAGGGACAGGGTGACATTAGGTAAGAAAATTTCACCTTGAATGTTTGTGTGACTTAAAAAAATTAACATCTGTTTTGTGAGGTTGGGAGTGGGGACTTTACTCATTATTTTATGTTTTTAATACTGTCCAAAATTTTATATGAGATAGAAAATAATTAGAGTCATCACGTGCCGCTTCATGTTACAAATGACCATCAAGTATTTCAAAAATAAGGGAAGGGGTGCTTGCTTCAGCAGCACATACACTAAAAATAAGGGAAGGGGTGAATCTTCTGAGAACTGACCTGTCAAGTCAGTTCTGCTATAATACTTGTTTTGAAAACACAAATTTGTTTCAATTCAAGTGATGTAATAGGGAACAATTTGAGCATAATGAAAATTTTGTGTTTTATACACAATTTCATCCTCAAGAACGACGAGGTAACTGTGGAAAACCACCTGCAGTCGAGCCAAAGTTTATGCACATACATGGACAAACCTAACACCTACTAGCTACCTAGTTTATGTGTTATGAACTACCTGCCCACATCTGCTTTTGCAATATTCAGATTTTAAGTAGCCTTCCATACACAATTTCACAATAACTCGCAAGATGCAACCTTTCCAATGCCCACTTCCAGAACCAGACTTAAAAACAAAAGCAAGTGATTTTATATTTTCCCAGAGTCATTTTGTTCCTGGAGGTACTTACATCTACAGTTTTTTCCTCTTATCACCACTCCTCCTGTGACCCAGATCCTTGTTTCACTATAGCTGTCAATAGCAGATGCTGGAATTTTTTAGTTTTTTTGTCCCTCCCCGCCCCACCCCCCCCCCCCCCGCCAGCCTCAGTGGAAAAAGAGCTGTTTTCTTTAAGAAAGAAAACACACACACACACACACACACACACACACACACACACACATTGTTATTAATGTTGACAAAGTATATAAACTCTCACGGCAAACATGGTCTCAAAGCCCTCAGGGCTTGTCCTTGTTTTCCAACAAAGTGAATATGTCAATACAGACCTGCCAACTATCTCCCACCAGAACTAAAAGATGCCCTAATGTCTTCCTTTATGGAGAACTACTGGGGAGAATGAGAGGAGGGCAGGGTAGCAAAGGCAGTTAGAACTCCATTTACTGATAGCAGCTCAGGGCATGGCTGAAACCTAATATAAGTCTATGGCTACAAAAGAGACATTTTCTTAGACTTAATGTGAGCTATGGAGGAAAAACCAGATTGTGTGTGCATGACTAATGTGTGTGTGCATGTGTTCACTACACTTGGGAATGTTTATATATATTCTTTGCCCTGTTTTGGGGCAATTTACAAAATGCATATTATATAGTATGATAAAAATACATGCAAAATAATAAAAATGAAGGGAGCATGTACATGTATATGTATCCATACATATATGAATACACACAAACGTGTATAAGTCATAATTCAAACCCTAACTAAACAGAGTCTTAATAATCTTAGCTACATAAAAAATGAGAAAAGAGGGTGATGAAAACCCTCAGTTCAAAATGGAACCCAGGAGAAAGAGAGATTTGCTTGAAGGATAATCAGACACTGAAGCCAGAGTCCTGGGTTCAAATATTAGTTCTGTCATTTATTTCCTAGGCAAGTAATTTAAACCTTTTGAATTTCAATTCCTCATAGATAAAGTATAATACTCCCTACCTAAAAGTATTATTTTCATAAGAGATGATAAATTCTGCCCTGAATCTCTGGAATTATAGTGTGTTCGGAAATTCAGATTGGTTGAGCATCCCAGAGTTCAGACACAGTTTCAGGTGTCTGGAACCCTATGCATCTGGAGGACAGGATATGAGCACACACCCATGATCCCCAGAGCCAAGGGGCAGTGGGTCAGAGCCAAGAAACCTCAGGACTGTAGCCTCTTCTTGAATTACTCCACGTTGGTGAACCCTTAGGACAGTGGTTCTCAAAACATCCGTGGACCAGCAGCATTTGCATCACCTGGGAACTTGTTAGACGTACAAATTTTGGGGCCTTAATTCCATTCCTACTTACTGAATCAGAAACTCTAGGGGTAGGGACACAACAACTGGATTTTAACAAACCCTCCAGAAGATTCTCACCTCCGTAAGATGTACACTCAAGTTTAAGAACCACAGCCTTATGAGACAGAGTTTTGCTTCAGTAGCTTTAGGAGCTTGTATTTGTTTCAAATCAGGATTTTGAAAAGGTCTGATTTAGTAGAAGAATCCCAGTATCCCTCGGGCCCTATTCTATAACTTAGCAATGAATTCACATCACTCTCTGGCTATGTGAGAGCAGGATGCTAGTCACCTAGCAATGCTGGCCACTTCCTCAGACCATTAGAGGTATGGCCCAATCCTAATTGAATCAGAAATAACACAAACATGCCGATCAAATGGTACCGGAAGATTTGTGGACAGAAAGCAATGGAGGATGTAATCCTCTTAGAAAGAAAGGACTGTAGAAAAAGAACCTACTGCAGAGAGTAAATAGAGTCCACAGTGGAAAGACTGCTATGGAAATACTTGCTTTCACAAGCCCAAAACCAACTTTCTTTTTTTTGTTTTTAAACATTTTCTTATTTAAATTCCAGTTAGTTAACATGCAGTGTAATGTTAATTTCAGGTGTACAATATAGTTGTTCAACACTTCCACACATCACCCGATGCTCATCACAAGTGCCTTCCTTAATTCCCATCCCTCCACCCACCTACCTTCTTCTTTATAGTTTCTTCTCTATAGTTAAGAGTCTGTTTCTTGATTTGCTTCTCCCTCTTTTCTTCCTGACTACTTATTTCTACTTGTCATCCTGCCTGCTCAATGTGTGAAGCTGTGGTTCCCTGCTCAGACAGGGCCAACTGCTACACCTGGGACTACCTTCCATTTCTTCCCTCTCCACACTCAAATCAACGCCAGAATCACCAGAGTTTGATTTTATGAAGCTTTAAAAACATCTAGGCCCCTTGATTTTGTTCCTTTTTCATTTCTCTGCTTCCTCATCTGATTGCATTTTCACCAAACCTCTAAGGGATGGCGGGGGGTGGGGTGGAGAGTAAAAAGAAAACAATCAGGTTTGATGAAAAAGAGTTGCATTTAGAGTGGAAGCTAAAATATAGGATTTGTGACTGATTAGTGGATTTCAGTTATCCTGTAGAGTTCTATAAGGGTTCCTGTCTCCACTTACCTATCCCTAAAATCTATAATAGCTACAAACTGCAACTCCCAAGCATTCTATGATATACTCATGTTGCACCAAAACTAAGATCAGTCCGATTTGTAGGCAGGAGCCTGCACCTCGTGCAAGGTGTTAAGAAGATGCTACAAATCATAATACTTATTTTTTTTTACTTTAATTTTTTTTATTATGTTAGTCACCATACAGTACATCCCTAGTTTCTGATGTAAAGTTCGATGATTCATTAGTTGCGTATAACACCCAGTGCACCATGAAATACGTGCCCTCCTTACTACCCATCACCAGTCTATCCCATTCCCCCACCCCTCTCCCGTCTGAGGCCCTCAGTTTATTTCTCAGAGTCCATAGTCTCTCATGTTTCATTCGCCCTTCTGATTACCCCCCCCTTCTTTATCTCTTTCTTCCCCTATCGATCTTCCTAGTTCTTATGTTCCATAGATGAGAGAAATCAAATGATAATTGTCTTTCTCTGCTTGACTTATTTCACTTAGCATTATCTCCTCCAGTGCCGTCCATGTTGTAGCAAATGTTGAGAACTCGTTCTGATAGCTGAGTAATATTCCATTGTATATATGAACCACAACTTCTTAATCCAGTCATCTGTTGAAGGGCATCTCAGTTCCTTCCACGCTTTGGCTATTGTGGACAATGCTGCTATGAACATTGGGGTGCATATGGCCCTTCTCTTCACTACGTCTGTATCTTTGGGGTAAATACCCAGTAGTGCAATGGCTGGGTCATAGGGTACCTCAATTTTTAACTTTTTAAGGGACCTCCACACTGTTTTCCAGAGTGGCTGTACCAACTTGCATTCCCACCAACAATGTAGGAGGGATCCCCTTTCTCCACATCCTCTCCAGCAATTGTTGTTTCTTGCCTTGTCAATTTTTGCCATTCTAACTGGTGTAAGGTGGTATCTTAGTGTGATTTTGATTTGAATTTCCCTGATGGATAATGATTTTGAACATTTTTTGATGTGTCTGTTAGCCATTTGTATGCCATCATTGGAAAAGTGTCTGTTCTTATCTTCTGCCCATTTTATGATTTGTTTATTTGTTTCTCACGTATTGAGTTTGAGAAGTTCTTTGTAGATCTTGGATACCAGTCTTTTATCTGTAGCATCATTTGCAAATATATTTTTCCATTCCATGGGCTCCCTCGTAGTTTTTTTGACTGTTTCCTTGGCTGTGCAGAAGCTTTTGATCTTGATGAAGTACCACAAGTTCATTTTTTCTTTTGTTTCTCTTGCCTTTGGAGATGTGTCATGAAAAAGGTTGCTTTGGCTGATGTCGTAGAGGTGGCAGCCTATGTTCTCCTCTAGGATTTTGATGGATTCCTGTCTCACATTGAGGCCTTTCATCCATTTGGAATTTATTTTTGTGTATGGTGTGAGAGAATGGTCGAGTTTCATTCTTTTGCATGTAGCTGTCCAATTTTCCCAGCACCATTTATTGAAGAGACTGTCTTTTTTCCACTAGATGTTTTTTCCTGCTTTATCAAAGATTAGTTGCCCAAAGAGCCAAGGGTCCATTTCTGGGTTCTCTATTCTGCTCCATTGGTCTATGTGTCTGTTTTTGTGCCAGTACCATGCTGTCTTGGTGATCACAGCTTTGTAGTACAGCTTGAAATCCGGCAAAGTGATGCTCCCACCTTTGTTTTTCCTTTTCAACAATTCCTTGGCTATTTAGGGCCTTTTCTGGTTCCACACAAATTTAAGGACTGTTTGTTCCAGTTCTTTGAAAAATGTCATTGGTATTTTGATCGGGATAGCATTGAAAGTGTAGATTGCTCTGAGTAGCATAGACATTTTAACTATGTTAATTCTTCCGATCCATGAGCATGGAATATTTTTCCATCTTTTTGTGTCTTCCTCAATGTCTTTCAAGAGTGATTTATAGTCTCTAGAATATAGATCCTTTACATCTCTGGTTAATTCCAAGGTAACGTATGGTTTTTGGTGCTATTGTAAATGGAATGGATTCCCTAATTTCTCTTTCTTCAGTTTCATTATTTGTGTATAGAAATGCAATTGATTTCTGAGCATTAATTTTGTATCCCGCCACATTACTGAATTGCTCTACAACTTCTAATAGTTTGGGAGTGGATTCTTTTGGGTTTTCCATAGAGTATCATGTCATCTGGGAAGAGAGACAGTTTGACTTCTTCCTTGCCGATTTGGATACCTTTGATCCCTTTTTGTTGTCTGATTGCTGTTGCAAGGACTTCGTACTATGTTGAATAATTGTGGCAAGAGTGGGCATCCTTGTGTTCCTGATCTTAAGGGAAAGGCTTCCAGCTTTTCCCCACTGAGAATAATATTTGCTGTAGGCTTTTCATAGATGGCTTTTATGAGATTGAGAAATGTACCCTCTATTCCTACACTCTGAAAGGTTTTAATCAGGAAAGGATGTTGTATTTTGTCAAATGCTTTTTCTGCATCAATTGAGAGGATCGTATGGTTCCTGAGTCTTTTCTTGTTGATATGATGTATCACACTGATCAATTTGCAAATGTTGAACCACGCTTGCATCCCCGGGATGAATCCCACTTGGTCATGATGGATAATCCTTTTAATGTACTGTTGGATTCTATTAGCCAGGATCTTGTTGAGGATTTTGGCGTCCATATTCATTAGGGAAATCGGTCTGTAATTCTCCTTTTTGATGGGGTCTTTGCCTGGTTTGGGGATCAAGGTAATATTGGCCTCATAGAATGAGTTTGGTAGCTTTCCTTCTGTTTCTATTTTTTGAAATAGCTTTAGGAGAATAGGTATTATTTCTTCTTTGAATGTTTGGTAGAATTCCCCAGGAAAACCGTCCGGGCCTGGAGTTTTGTTATTTGGAAGGTTGTTTATCACTGACTCAATCTCTTCATAATTAATTGGCCTGTTTAAAACATCAATTTCTTCCTGTTTTAGTCTTGGTAGTTTATAGGCTTCCAGGAAGGCCTCCATCTCTTCCAGATTGCTTAATTTATTGGCATATAGCTGTTGATAAAAGTTTCTAATAATCCTTCCAATTTCATTGGTGTTGGTTGTGACCTCTCCTTTTTCATTCATAATTTTATTAATTTGGGTCCTTTCTCTATTCTTTTGGATAAGTCCTGCCAGTGGTTTGTCAATTTTATTGATTCTCTCAAAGAACCAGCTTCTAGTTCTGTTGATCTGCTCTACTGTACTCCTAGTTTCTAATTCATTGATTTCTGCTCTAATCGTGGTCAACGGCTTTCTCGTGTGTGGATTAGGCCTGTCCCTCTGTTGCTGTTTCAGCTTCTTGAGGTGAGAATATAAAAAGTGCATTTTAGATTTTTCTATTCTTCTGAGTGAGGCTTGGATGGCTATGTATTTCCCCCTTAGGACTGCCTTTGCAATATCCCATAGGTTTTGGACCGTTGTGTTTTCATTCTCGTTGGTCTCCATAAATTCTTTAAATTGATTTTTGATTTCCTGGTTTATCGAGTCATTCCTGAGCAGGATGGTTCTTAGTCTCCAAGTGTTTGAGTTTCTTCCAAATTTTTCCTTGTGGTTGAGTTCAAATTTCAGAGCGTTGTGGTCTGAGAATATGCAGGAAATAATTTCAGTCTTTTGGTATCGGTTGAGACCTGTTTTGTGTCCCAGAACATGGTCTATTCTTGAGAATATTCCATGGGCATTAGAATAGAATGAGTATTCTTTGGTTCTGGGGTGTAGTGTTCTATATATATTATGAGGTCCAACTCATTGAGTATGGCATTCAAAGCCCTTGCTTCTTTGTCGATTTTCTGCATGGGTGTTCTGTCTATTTCTGATAGTGGAGTGTTGAGGTCCCCTACTATTAATGTATTTTTATCTATATGTCTCCTTATTCTGGTTAAGAGTTGGCTTATGTATCTTGCTGCTCCCCTGTTGGGGGCATCTATATTTATAATTGTCATATCCACTTGTTGGATACATCCTTTAAGAATAATATAGTGCCCTTCTGTGTCTCTAACTATAGTCTTTAGTTTAAAATCCAATCTGTCTGATATGAGAATTGCTACCCCAGCTTTCTTCTGAGGTCCACTGGCATGAAAGATGGTATTCCATCCCTTTACTTTCAGTCTGAATGTATCTTCAGGTTCAAAATGAGTCTCTTGTAGACAGCAAATGGATGGGTCATGTCTTTTTATCCAATCTGCAACCCTGTGGCATGTTATGGGAGCATTTAGGCCATTTTCATTGAGACTGATTATTGAGAGATATGATTTTAATGATGCCATGTTGCCAGTAAAGTCTTTGTTTCTATAGATTGTGACTTTCTGTTCTGTATCACTCTTGGGGCCTTTTTACTTTTATAGAACCCCCCTTAATGTCTCCTGTAGGGCTGGTTTTGTGGTTACGAAATTGGTCAATGACTGGTGATTCTGGAAGGTCTTTATTTCTCCATCAATTCTGAATGACAGCCTTGCTGGATAAAGGATCGTTGGCTGCATGTTTTTCTCTGAAAGAGCTTTAAAAATGCCCCTCCAACCCTTTCTCTCATTCCAGGTCTGTGTAGACAGGTCTGACGTTATTCTGATGCCTTTGCCTTGGTACGTGAGAAATTTCTTTGCCCTGGCTGCTTTCAATACTGTATCCTTGGATCTAATATTTGCCAAATGCACTATGACGTGACGTGGCGTAGGTTTGTCATGGTTGAGCTTGGGAGGGGTCCTCTCTGCCTCTTGGACACGGACGTTTGTTTCCCTTGCTAGATTAGGGAAGTTTTCAGCTACAATTTGTTCAAATATCTCTTCTAGACCTCTGTTTTTCTCCACCCCCTCAGGGATGCCGATGATTCTGACATTGGAACGTTTCATTGAGTCAGTAATCTCCTGTAACCTACATTCCTGAGCGTGGATTTTTTTGAGTCCAGATTCTATTTTAGCTTTTTCTTCTACTAACCCATCCTCCAATTCGCTGATATGTTCTTCTGCCTCATTCACCCTGGCCGTCAGAGCATCTTGTTTAGCTGCATTTGGCTCATAGATTTTTTAATTTCTGCCAGATTCACTCTCATTTCCGCCCTTAGAGATTCTATATTCTCATTAACATTTTCGTTAATACTTTTTTCAAGTCTACACATCATCTTGACCATTGTTACTCTGAATTCCATTTCTGATAATTTGGTTATATCCATATCCATTAGTTCTGTGGCAGAGGCCACAGACTCATTGTCTTTTCTTTGCTGGGGGGGGGGGGACTTCTCCTTCTCGTCATTCTGATGAGGAGAGGTTGAGGGGTTGTCCAGAGCCCAAATTATTGACCGGGACCCAGGCCGTGTGCCCTTGTTTTATAGGGATCTTAGGGATGTGGGCTTCTTGATTTTTCAGCCTACCTTCTGGGGGAGGGGCCTGCCGCACCGATATTCAGGCAACCCTGTTTGGGTAGAGTCTCCGTGTCCCCTGCGAGGGGGGATGGGGATTGGCACACTGTGAGCCGGTGTTTCCAGGCTTTTGTTCTCTGGCAGCTTTCCCTGGCGGTTTGCTGTGCCTCTTCTGAGAGTCAGAGCAGCAGTGGCCGAATCTCAGCCTCTGTCTCAGAACAGAGAGATCGCAGACCGTTCTCCACTGATGTTCTGGCCACTTTAACTCTGTTACTGTTGGTGCTGCTCAACCCTGCAGCGTCCCGGGATGTGCGCCCCACACCCGGCGTCCCAGCCCTCACTTCCTGGGCCGGTGTGTCTCTGTCCTTTGTGTTTCTAATACCTCCAGCCGCCCCTGCGCGCTCCAAAGCTCCGGCCCTCAGTCTGGTTGTGCACGCTCCCCGGCTCACGGTCTCCGTCTTCTCTCGCGCGGGTGCCGGTCCATGAGTTCGCCTGCTCCTCCGTATAGGTGGCTACCGCTTCCCGGCGCCCGAGCGCGGCAGCTCCCTCCCCCTTCCGTTTATCTTCTGATATCTGTGCACGGTTTCATGGCTCTCCGCTTCGTACCTCAATACTCAGCACTGGAGATGTTCATTTGTAGAGATCCAGATGTATCTTCCTGCGTCTCAGGCTGATTCCGTGGATGTTCAGGCTGGTCTGGTACCTATCCAGCTTGACTCAGGGGACCGGCTGAGAAACAGGTCCTCTACTCCTCCACCATCTTAACTCCTATCCATCATAATACTTGATTTAAAATGAAATTACTAACAGCACCTGATGTGATGAGCACTGGGTATTATATGCAACTAATCAATCACTGAACACTATATCAAAAACTTTAAAAGTTACTAACAGAATAAAAACACGCTGAACAATATCTATGGCACAGACTTGGTTAATCATTATTTATGCACACAATGGCAGGCAGCTAATTTTTCCCACAACTTTTTTGAATTTTAGAAATTAAATAATTCTTACAATTACAGAGGAATACTCATGTTACACAGAAAACTAAGCAAATGGATATATACTGTGTCTAATAACTGCATAAAGTTTCCAAGAACTTTTTTTTTTTTTTTTTACAAAATTCTCTTATTCCCTTCAGAAAACGAGTCAACTTATCACTCTAAACTCTCCCCAGAGATACATGGTACCTCAATTTTGATGGAGATATTCCCTAAAAGAAATAACAAGTCATGGAATGTTGTAATCAAAATGAACATTGGGAATCATCCAATTCAACCCTCCCTCATTTTACTGGCAAGGAAATGGAGACCTGGGGGATTCAATATCTGCCCAAGATTACATGGCTAGTCATCTCCAGATTCTCCAGTCCAATGTTCTTTCCACCATAGCATTTTGCCTCCGAGCTTCAGGCAAAGCAAACCAGGGATGACATCTCCGGGGTCTCCTGTATGACCAAGTGCACCCATGATATAGAAAGGTCACCTTCAGAGACAAAGTCTGCATAGGAGATATATCAGCCCTTACAATGTTCAAGCAAAATCCAAAGATGTGGGGCCATTTTATACCACTTTCTTTAAACCTGGATTTCACTCTACTTTAAAAAAAGGCATTCACTCTACCCACATCACTCTCCCCAGTACATTGTAGCTTACAGGTTATGGCTGTTCACTGACAGGGTTTAGGTAGTAGACTTTCAATCCCTAAAGGTCTCAAAAACATAGGATGCATCACCTGCTTCATTCTAGGTATCCTGGCATATCAGAAGCAATCACTCTTTTCCAGTTGCTATGAGTTGATGTCTAGGTTTTGCTGGCAGTTAAATCTCTTTCATCATTTGACTACACAAGAAGGCCAGGGAATAGAGGGTCCATATGAGAGTTTTCCTACTATACACTTTTCCCTATGGCTGTGCAGCATATGCATCCATACCACGTATACCTCCTCCTGGTGGTAACCCACAGATGTGCCTCTAGCACTCTTAGGACAACTCGTTTTGTCTTTCAAGGACTTATGCTCACCTTGTAAGAAAGCTGGAAGTAGAGGGGTGCCTGGGTGGTGCAGTCTGTTAAGTGTCCGACTCTTGGTTTCAGCTCAGGGTGTCCCTCATGGTTGTGGGCTCAAGCCTGCGTTGAGCTCCATGCTCAATGTGGAGTCTGCTTGAGATTCTCTCTCCCTCTCCCTTTGCCCCTCCCACTCATGCTCCCTCCCTCCCTCACTCTCTCTCTTTTTGAAATAAATATATTTTAAAAAAAAATGGAAGTAGGAAGCTCTCCAATAATTAGAAAAATAAAAATAAAATTCCTAGGATTGCAAAAAGAGTCAGATATAGGTTTTAAGATTTTCAGACTCAAAAAAAAAATTTTTAAAAAAGATGAGACAGAAGTATTTGGAGGGCATTTAATCTCTTAGTGACTGCTTTCCAGGCTCAAATGGCATGGAATTCAGTTAATCTGTAAATACTCCATATGGAAGACTCTCTCCAATAGTCTATTTTTCCAAGTGCTTTGCTATTCAAAACCTTTCAGTGTCTCCATGCCTATAGAATAAAAAACAAGGTTCTTAGACTGCAGGGCACGTTTTTGTTTGTTTGTTACAATCTGTTCAACACTATTTAAATAAGATTAATTACTCACTCTCTTAAAATCCATGCTGTATTAGTTACCTATTACTGTGAAACAAGTTAGCCTAAAACTTAGTGGCTTAAAACAGCAATGAACATCTCACACAGTTTCTGTGGATAAGGAATCTGAGAGCAGCTTAACTGGATGATTCTAGCTCAGGGTCCCCCATGTGGTTGCAGTCATGATGTTGTCCAGGGGTGCAGTCAGCTGAGGCTTGGCTGGGACTGGATGACGTGCTGCCAAGATGGCCTTCACATAGTCTTGCCACACAGACCTCCCCAAAGAGATGCCTGTCTCAGGACATAGCAGCTATTTCCCCTCACAATGAGAGATTTCAGGAAAGCCAGCTGCAAGCTACAATGTCTGTTTTAACCTAGCTTCACAATCAAACATCATCATTTCTGCAGTATCCTATTGTTTACATAGGCCAGCCCCAACCAGTTTGGGAGAGGACTACACAAAGGTATCAATACCAGTACTTGGGCATCATGGAAGACTACTGAAGGCTGACTACTATACATACTATAATAGCCCACCTCACTGCCTTAGCATAATGCAGTTTTCTCCACATGATTTGCCTCCTTCTTTCTGTTCATCTTAATGTGGTTTAGTAAATAAGCGGACGATCTAGAATTGGTCAAACTCGTTCAATTTCAGTCAAAGATCAGAATCTGATTTTGAGCAAATTTCTCTGGCCTTAGCTCCCATATCTGTAACACAAATACTACAATCCCTGTTGCAAAAAGTAACTGTGAGTACTAAATGAAATCCAGTATAGAAAAGTACTCTGTAGACTGCAAATATGTAAAATTATTTCTCAACAACCACCCTTTTCCAAGGCCTGATGTACACCATTATTTTTTAAAAGTTTCACCTCTCAGTTGAAGTTCCAGCCTCCTCCTCTGGGTTCCGACAACAATATGCATATTCCTACAACAGTCTCCTCACATTGTGTATTTACTGTATTTATTTAAATGAAATTCACCCATACTGGGTTTTAAATTCCTCAAAGTCAGAATGTCCCATGACACTGTGTACAGAATAGTTAGTAAATGTTTGATTAACTGAACTGCCATAACTTTAGAAGGTCCTTTACCCTTCAACCACCATCCAAAGAGAAAAGGAGGGCTTTCTGTACACACTGTCCATGGGGTACACAAGATATAACAGAGAAAGGTTGATTTTGGTTCTAGATGTCCAGGGCATCTTGAGGCATCCAATTAGGCACTTTTAACATATTTTTATATCAAAAGCTGGGATCCTAGGATAAGCGATGGCTTTTGAAGAATGCATGTCTAGCCAGCTTATCTCTCCACTTGCACAGGAAAAGTCAAGGGAGGTTTGGGGTAAGAGCGTTACAGGCCAAATTCTAAAGATGTACCCTACCCCAGTTTTCTGTTGCTTGGCTATTCAATCCACCACTAAATCTAAGCACTGTTGTAAAGAGACTTTGCAGATGGAATTAAAGTTACTCATCAGCTGACCCTAAGCAGGGAGATTATCTGGGTGGGCCCAATGGATCACTTGAGCCCTGAAAAGCAAAGGTGTCAGAGAAATGCATGGAAAAAGGAAGGCGGGAAAGATGACACAGAAGGGAAGTTGAGAGAGATTCAAAATTTGAGGACTCAAACCATCATTGCTGGCTTTGAAGATTAAGGAAGGGAGTCACAAGCTAAGGAATGTGGGTGGCCTCTAGAAACTGAGAACAACTTCCAGTTGACAGTCAACAAGGAAATGGGGATCTCAATCCTACAAACAAAGTCAAGAAACTATTATGTCAACAACCTGGTAAACTTGAAGTAGACCTTGATTTCAGCCTTGTGAAACTTGAGCCTGACAAGTCAGCCAAGTCAATCTGGACTTGGTTTTGAGCTCCTAAATGTCTAGTGATTTGTTACAGCAGGAATAGAAAAATAATATGCAGACTAAATGTTAAATGCTGTTCTGGGTTTCTGAAAAGGAAATAGAGGACCTCTCTACCCATTTGCACTCTGAGCTAAGCACACGTGGATGGAGGATGAATCAGTGGAAACCCCAGGTAAATTCAGCAGCTCTGACAGCAGCTCAGCACCTGGCAGGATCCTGAGAGACAGAAGAGCCATAGCAGCAGAAGGTGAGCATGGAAATGTATGGGGGCTCTTACAAGTTCTGAGCTCTCTAGCAGGATGCCAGAGAACACCAAAAATTTCCCCCAAAGTACTAGATATGAAGCAGGTAGACCAGGCTCCAAGAAACCAAAGGTAGCTGTAAAATCTGGAGCCCAGGAGACAGAAAGGGAATGAAAATTTTCAGTTGTGGACTCAGCAGAGCCAAAGACCACTGGGAACTCTATATTTGAACTGAAGTACCACCCATATCAGAACACCTAGTCCCCAGAACCTCACTTTAAGGGATATGAAAAATAAGATACAAGGAAAGATTATTTACTCAAACTAGAGATTGAGGGGAAAAGTCCAGAATTCCCTGAATTTATCAGAAACTGGCAAGATTTCTTTTTCTGCCAATGGAGAAAATGGAGGCTCCTGTGAAAAAAAATTCAGTTATAGACTGTGACTGTCAATTATAACTGCCAGATATATATAACATTTATTGAGCAGTTATTATCTTCCAGGAACTATACTTTCCATATATCTCATAATTTAATATCAACAATAACCCTCTAAGTCTGGCATTGTGATTAGCTCCATTTTATAGGTTAAAAAAAAAAATCAAGGCTAAGAGATGTTAAGAATATAGTCCAGAATGTTACAGCTAGTAAATGGTAGATTCCAGATTCAAATATCTACCCACCTAGAGTTACCTCTTTGGATTCTGTGCAGTGAGTGCGCAGGAAGGATGATACTATTTATAAAAGCATTTTTATGAATCCTTCTGTGATTATACTATTTACAGGATCACTTTTATGAATTCTTTAGTATCACAATAATAATAGTAAATGAGAACATAAACTGAAGGCACACTGCATGCCAAGCAGCTTTAAGTATTTTTTATGGATCATCTAGAAGTTATAACTTTCTCTGTTTTATAGATGAAAGAAGTAAGGACCTGACTTGTTCAAGGGCAGAGTAAGAGGCAGGGCCAAGGTATGAACCCAAGCACTTGGATTCTAATGTTCATGTTCTTACCCATGGAGCTGCACAACCTCCCTACCCTGGAACTACCCTTAGGATTTAGAAGTTAAAAAGAAATGTTGCACTGGTTATTTAAGCCCAGAATAGAGATTCTGACAACAGCACGGAGGGGTGTTTATAAAAGAATGTTACACTCAATGTTATACTCAATGACTATGCTCATTAAGGTTTAGCTGTCCCTGAAGTGATCTAACCTTTCTTAACTCACTCTCATTTCTATGATTTTTAAGATATGCCACCAATTCAATAACTGCTATTCAGAAAACACATTTAAGTTCTATTCAAATTTTAGAAATAATAAATGTGTCTTAATATGAGGATGTGTGGTATTTATATTTATAGCTTGTATCACTTGCTGGAAAAAAAAATTCAAGCTCATTTATCCAATACTTTCTAAAAGCCAAGGCTGTGTTAGATGCTAGGGAATTAGAGATAAGTGACATGACGCCTGGTCTCATTGGGCTTATAGCCTAATATAGGGACACTTTAACCAAGGGAATTACAACAGTCATTTTAACAAGGAAAATCAAATGGTACTAAGTGAGCAAACAGAAGGAACAAGTAGCTGGAAGGGGAAGGGCTACGAAAAAAAACTTTTGGGAAGAAGCCATGATACCAGAGGTCAATTTGCAAGGATCTGAGAGCAACTAGCAGGCCAAAGATGTAGAAGGGAGAGACCATGACTTATTTAAGGGATTGCAAACACAGTGAAAACTGTTAGTGAAAAACTCCTTTTACTAACTTCCCCTGAACCAACTGCTGAATTAAATACTCTCAATTCCCTCTGAAAGACATGTTCAGTGACACTTGCCAAGCCAAATATTCCCGGCCTAGTGGCTTCTCTCCAGTAGGCCAGGCACTTAATACTTCCCCCAGTTAAGAGATACGTTGCCAAGAGCCGCTCATGTTTCTTTCCAACCTATGTATGGCAGTTGTGCTTGGTTTAACAATCGTAATTTAATTAAATGTTATATAAGCCACTGAAATATGAATATGTACCAAAAGAGTTATTTTTTTCCACGAAAACTAGGTTGAATCTTTTGGAAAAACTAAAAAAGAGCAGCCACCAAAACAAAATATGTGTGTGTGTGTGTGTGTGTGTGTGTGTATATATACATATATATATATATATGTGTGTATGTATGTATACAATGATAGCCATAAAAGAAAACCATAACGACCTAGAAAATTCTGCTTTTGTATTCACTCTATATGAAAAAAACCCAAACTGGAATTCGTAAGTAACATACTATGGGTATGGTTACACAAGAAGGACCTTGACAAGTGGAAACACATTCAAAGCAAAGGCCTTGGCCCTGCATCAAGACATAAGCTATCAAATGTCCAGTTATATGTTTTAAGTTAAAATAAAAATTTTAAGATGTATCATTTTTTGTCCCATTTTAACCAGTATTTTTGATTAAAAAATCATGCCTCAGATCAAAAGTCTTTTACCATAATTAAAGAGGACTAAAGCCAAGACTTTAAGTGGGCAAGTATCTACAGATGAGGCTGGAGAGGCTGGGACTGCAAATCCAATGAGCTCTGCATACACGGTACAGTAGGTGGGTTCATGTGAAGACTATAAAGGAGCCATCAAATTGATGTGATAAGATTCCTATTTGAGAGATCATGTTGAAAACATGAAGAATGCTGTGGAGAAAGTCAAGACTAGAGGTTGTGGAAGTAAACCAGTAAAGAAATAAGGTGTTATCTAAGGCTATGATAGTGAGGGGAAAGTAATTTGCAGTCAATGCCTAAAGTAAACAGTACTTGATAAGCTGGTAAGACAGTGGTAGAGTAGTATGACAATGAGAATTCTCAGTTTACTCTTCTGTAGGACAATCTGGTAGTATATTTAAAAAATCCTTAAAACTATAGGTATCTTTGACCAAGCTATTCCATTTTTAGGCATTGTCCATAACAAAAGAATTACAAAATTTCACATAAATTTTTACATACATGGCTAGATGAATGGATAAAGAAGAGGTGGCATGTACATGCATGTAACACACACACACACACACACACACACACACACAGAGGAATATTACTCAGCTGTAAAAAAAAAGGATGAGATCTTGCCATTTGTGACAACATAGATAGACCTAGAGGATCCTATAAGTGAAATACGTTAGGCTGAGAAAGACAAATACCATATGATTTCACTTTTATGTGGAATCTAAAAAGTAAAACAAATGAATAAACAAAAAGCAGAATCAGACCTATAAATACAGAGAACATACTGATAGTTGCCAGAGGGCAGGGTGGATGGGAGGATGGGATAAATGGATGGAAGGGAGTGCGAGACACAGGCTTCCAGTAATGGAATGAATAAATCACAGAATTAAAAAGGTACAGCACACTAAATATAGTCAATGATATTGTAATAGCGTTCTATGGAGACAGGTGGTAGCTACATTTGTAGTGAGCATGGCATGATGCATCACTATGTTGTACACCTGAAACTAACATTGTGTGTCAACTATACACATAAAAAATTACACGCAAGGCTCTTTTCATTGCCCCATTATGTATAAGAGCAAAAATTGGAAGACAACGTGGAATGTCCAAAAATAGGGCACAGATAAATTATGGTTCATCTAAATAATGGATACTTAATTTATGTGCATGTGACAATGAGGAAATATTCTTAATTTATGGGGTGCCTGGGTGGCTCAGTCATTCGGGCATCTGACCCTTGGTCTCAGCTCAGGTCTTGATCTCAGGGTTATAAGTTCAAGCCCCCACTTAAAAAAAAATAATGGTTCATCTAAAAAATGGATAATGTCACACTCTGCATGTGACAATGAGGAAATGTTCTTAATTTAGGTAATAAAAACTATATGGTCTTAATTTTGAAAATCAGAAGTTATACATACAACTAGGTATAGATATCTAGATACAGATATAAAAACATAAAACAAAGTTTGAAAGGCTATTCACAGTGATCGTGGTTATGATTAATAACAATGATCTCTATTATGTGGGGTTATAGTTTTGTTTTTTGTTTTTTCACTATGCTCAACTGAATTTTCTAGATTTTAACATGTTATGTCTGTAATCAGAAAAGTTTTAGAAGAAAATTACTTTCAAGTTTCAGATTGGATGGAATGGACAGTAGAATCTACATCCTAGTGCTGAAAGTTTTAAAGAGTACTCTTTCGAAGGTACTGAAAAAAATCCCAACTCTTCACCATTTTATTGTTTTAGATCACATATTCCATTGTTAAGTATCAATCCAGGCTAAAGAATTCTCATTTTTTCAATTCATCCTCACAAAGCAGCCCTCCTCTGTGCTGGATTTACTTGGCCTTTCTCAGATTAAATCAAATTGACACCAGAAGGCTGAGGTAAGAAACCTAAAACAAATATTTCTACATTTGGTATTCTACTCTAGTTCTTCATAAAGTCACGGATGAGCTCATTGCAGCATCCATATGTAGTAATGGATATGAGGAGGTTTATCTCTCTTTACTAATGGATCTAGTCCTAAAAAGGAACAGTAAACCACATTTCTGTCTCTCTGGATAACTACTAAATGATGCCAAACTACAAGTGAATTCTACATAGAAGTCTAACATTCAGATAGTAGTAAAACAATAGAATAGATAATAGTAAATATAATAGATAACAAAATATAATAGATTTTAAAGCAACCTCCTCAGTGCCACCATGCACATATGATTACTGGACAGAAAGGCAAAGTAATAAAAACTGGAGATAAAGTGTATTTCCATTTTATAATAAAAATATGGTAAGTTTATAAGGCAGTTTATAATTTACAAAGTAGCTTCCCATAAGTTAGTTCATTTTCTTTCATGGTGAAGATATTACCATGCCATTTTATAGATGAAAAGCCAGACTTTATTAAAGTATTCAGGAATTTCTAATTTTATCCTTTCAAATTCAATCAGTGTTATTTTTCTAATTCCTTCACAAATGATAGGTTCATGGGTCAGAGGTTACAAATGTGCAGCAAGTCTGCAACTGAAAATCAATTCATGGAAAATCAAAGGCTTGGTAAAAGTGCCCAGACTGGGTTATTATCAACAACTCCTTTGTGACTGTGCTTACAGCATAGAACTACAATAAAAACATTCTGGAATTACCACAGGAAGAACATTAAGATGTTAAGAAATAGTTACGTTTTCACCATCAGAAGCAGCCTAAACCTCCATAGATGAGGGAACCCCCCATTAGACTATCAGCCAATTTTTCAGTACAAACTTTGCAGACTTGATGGAAGCAGCATGATATATTCAAAGGGCTAAGAGGGGAAAAAAAAAAAAACAAAAAAAAAAACCAAAAATCTTCCAACCAAGAATACTGTATTCAGCAAAGTTATTCAGAACTGAAGAAGAGATAAAGAGTTTGGCAACCAAGCGAAAGCTAAAGTTCATCACTACTAAACTAGCCTTAGGGGAAAAAAATGCATTCACACTCACTCAGTCACATAAACTGAGGTGACTGTTATAATTTGAGTTTTTTTATTTTTTTTTAATTTTTATTTTTTTAAAGATTTTATTTATTTATTTGACAGAGATAGAGACAGCCAGCGAGAGAGGGAACACAAGCAGGGGGAGTGGGAGAGGAAGAAGCAGGCTCATAGCAGAGGAGCCTGACATGGGGCTCGATCCCACAACGCTGGGATCACGCCCTGAGCCGAAGGCAGACACCTAACCACTGTGCCACCCAGGCGCCCCATAATTTGAGTTTTTTTAAAAAAAACTTTAATTCACATTTGAATAAATCTACATATAATTGAGCACCTAAATGAGATTTTCAAATAAATGAGTAAAAACATAGGTACATGATTAGTTATACTACATGGCAAGTTTCATCATGAAAAGTTATCTGCTTATTCTCACATATTCAGAAACTACTCATTGAGAGCCTCCTCTGTGCCCCACCCTGCTCTAAACTCAGAAAACAGAATGAAACAAGACACTGTCCCTGCTCTTTTTTTTTATTTAAGATTTTATTTATTTCAGAGAGAGAGAGAGCCGAGCAGGGCAGGGAGGGAGCAGAGCGAGAGAGAGGAGTGGGCTCTCCGCTGAGCAGGGAGCCTGACTTCAGGGCTCAATCCCAGGACCCCGGGATCATGACCTGAGCTGAAGGCAGATACTTAACCGACTGAGCCACCCAGGTGCCCCTGTCCCTGTTCTTAGTAGACTTTCCCCTAACAGGGTACACAGACAATAAACAAATAAACAAGCAGATAATTTTAAAAGGTGATAGTGCTAGAATCAAATTTATAAATACAGACAGCAAACTGGTGTTTGTCAGAGGGAAGGGGGGATAAAGGGAACCCTGGTACACCACTGGTGGGATTGTAAATTGGTATACCCACTGCGGAAAACAGTATGGAAGGTCCTCAAAAAAATAAAAATAAAACTACAGTATGATCCAGCAATCCCACTTCAAATCCCAAAAGAAATGAAAACACTATGTCAAAGATGTATCAGCACCCCAATGTTCATAGCAGTATTATTTACAATAGCCAAGACACAGAAACAACCTAAGTGTCCATCAAGAGATGAATGGATAAAGAAAACGTGGTATATATATTATTCAGCCATAAAAAAGAACATTCTACCTTTGCAAAAACATGGTCAGACCTTGAGGGCATTATGCTAAGTGAAATAAGTCAAAGAAAAACAAATACTGTGTGACCTCACTTATAGGTGGAATCTAAAAAACAGACAAAAAAAACCCAAACTCATGGAAAAAGAGGTAAGATTTGTGGTTATCAGGGGCAGGGGGTGGGAGTGGGTGGATGGTTGGATGAAGATGATCAAAAAGTACAAATTTCCAGTTATAAGATAAGTAAGGACTAAGGATGTAATGTACAACATGATGACTATTGTTAACACTTCTGTATGATATGTAGGAAAGTTACTAGGAGAGCGGATAGTAAGAGTTCTTACCACAAGGGGAAAAATGTTTTACTTTTCTTTTGTATCTGTAAGAGATGATGGGTGTGTTAATTAAACTTATGTGGTAATCATTAAAAAAAAAAATGTCAAAGGGACATCATTAAGCTGAAGAGAAAGAGTCTTAATTATAACAAGAACACATATGAAAGAATAAATCTCACTGCAAAAGTAAATAAATAGTAAAGGTAGTGGATTAATTATAAGCTAGTATGAAGGTTGAAAGACAGAAGTGCTTAAATTAACTATATTTACAATAACTAAAGGATACACAAGATAAAAAGATGTAAAATGTGACATCAAAAACATAAAACATAGGAGGGGGGGTAAAGGGGAGGCAAAACATGGGAGGGGGGTTGAGTTTTAGAATGAGATCAACCTTAAGTTATCATCAACTTAAAAAAGACTGTTACAGATACGTTATATATAAGCCTCATAGTGACCACAAAGAAAAAACAAAGATAAAGAGAAAGGAATATAAGCATACCACTAAAGAAAATCATCAAACCACAAAGAAAGAGAGCAAGAGAAGAAAGATAGAGAGAGGAACTATAAGAACAGCTAAAAAAAATTGGGGTGCCTGGGTGGCTCAGTCGTTAAGCGTCTGGCTTCGGCTCAGGGCCTGGTCCTAGGGTCCTGGGATTGAGCCCCGCATCGGGCTCCCTGTTCTGCTGGGAGCCTGCTTCTTCCTATCCCACTCCCCCTGCTTGTGTTCCCTCTCTCGCTGGCTGTCTGTCAAATAAATAAATAAAATCTTAAAAAAAAAAAAAAGAATAGCTAAAAAACAATTAGCAAAATGGCAATAAGCACACAAACCTATCAATAATTACTTTAAATGTAAATGAACTAAATTTTCCAATCAAAAGACAGAGTGGCTGAAGGGATAAAAACAAAACAAAACAAAACACAAAGACCCTACACGTTGCCTACAAAGGACACACTTTAGATATGAGAAGACATACAATCTGAAAGTGAAGGGATGGAAAAAGATAGTCCATGCAAATGGAAATGAAAGAAAGCTGGAGTAGCTACACTTACATCAGACAAAATGGACTTTAAAACAAAGACTGTAAGGTGCCTGGGTGGCTCAGTTGGTTAAGTATCTGCCTTTGGCTCAGGTCATGATCTCGGGGTCCTGGGATCGAGCCCCACGCTGGGCTCCCCACTCAGTGGGAGTCTGCTTCTCCCTCTGCCTCTCCCCGCCGACCCCACTCATGCTCATGCTCTCTCAAATAAAATAAAAAATCTTAAAAAA
Source organism: Ursus arctos (assembly GCF_023065955.2). Classification (NCBI taxonomy): domain Eukaryota; kingdom Metazoa; phylum Chordata; class Mammalia; order Carnivora; family Ursidae; genus Ursus; species Ursus arctos. Next base: position 28,783,495 of record NW_026622875.1, read on the forward strand.
AAAAACAAAAACAGACTGTAATAAGAGACAAAGAAAGGTGTTATGTAATGATAAAAGGGTCAATCCAGCAAGGGGATATAACATTTGTAAATTTTTATACACCCAATATAGGAGCACCTAAATATATAAAGGAAATATTAGCAGAATTAAAGGGAGAAATAGCCAACAATAGGGGATTTTAATACCCCACTTATATCAATGAGTAGATCATTTAGACAGAATATCAATAAGGAAACACTGACCTTAAACATGTTAGACCAGATGGACTTAAGAGATATTTACAGAACACTTCATCCCAAATCAAGAGAATATACATTCTTCTCAAGTGCACATGGAACATTTACCAAGACTGATCATGTGTCAGTCCACAAAACAAGCCTTAATGAATTTAAGAGGATCAAAATCATATCAAGCATCTTTTCTAGCCACAATGATATGAAACCAGAAATTACATGAAGAAAACTAGAAAATTCACAAATATGTGGATATTAAGCAATATGATAATGAACCAATGGGTCAAAGAAGAAATCAAAAGAGAAATTAAAAAAATGCTTTGAGACAAACAAAAATGGAAATGCAACATACCAAAATTTATGGCACGCAGCAAAAGTAGTTCTAAGAGGAAAGTTCATGGTGATAAATGCTTTCTTCAAAAATGAGGTAGTCTCAAGTAAACAATCTAACTCAAGAAACTAGAAAAAAAATGAAGCCCAAAGTTAGAAGAAAGGAAATGAAGATTAGAGCAGAAATAAATGAAATAGAGACTACAAAGACAAGAGAGAAGATAATTGAAACTAAGCCAGTTCTTTGAAAAGATAAACAAAACTGACAAACTGTTAGCTAGACCCACAAAGAAAAAAAAGAGGCCTCAAATAAAAATCAGAAATGAAAAAGGAAATGTTACAACTGATATCACAGAAATAGAAAGGATCATAAGAAACTACTATGAACAATTACATGCCAACAAGCTGAATAATCTAGAAGAAATAGATAAATTCCTGGAAACATACAATCTACCAAGACTGAATCATGGTAAAATAGAAAATCTGAACAGATGATTGCTAGCAAGGAGACTCTATCAGTAGTCAAAAACCTCCAAACAAACAAAAGTCCAGGACTGCACAGCTTAACTGGTGAATTCTACCTAACACTCAAGGAATTAATACCAATTGCTCTCAAGCTCTTCCAAAAAACAGAAGGATAACTCTTCTAAACACATTTTACAAGGCTAGCACTACCCTGATACCTAAACCAGGCAAAAGGGTCACAAAAAAAGAATTACAGACCAATATCCCTGATAAACACAGATGCAAAAATCTCTGCATTGTTATAATGTCCATACTACTCAAAGCAATATACAGGTTCAATGCAATTCCTATCAAAATTCCAATGGTATTTGTCACAGAAATGGAACAAACAAGGCTACAATTTGTATGGAACCACAAAAGACCCTGAATAGCCAAAGCAATCCTGAGAAAGCTGGAGCCATCACACTTTCTGACTTCAAACTATATTACAAAGCTATCGTATGATTAAAACAATAGGGTTTCAGAAAAAAAAACAACAAAAGGAAAAAAACAGACACATAGATCAAGAGAACAGAATAGAAAGCCCAGAAATAAACCCATGCACGTATGGTTAATTAATTCATGACAAAGGAGCCAAGAACATACAATGTGGAAAGAACAGTCTCTTCAGTAAATGGTTTTGGAAAAATTAGACAGCCACATGCAAAAGAACAAAACGGGGTCACTCTTAAACCATACACAAAAATTAACTCAAAACAGATTAAAGACTTTAACAAAAGGCCTGAAACTATAAAACTTCTAAAAGAAAACATAGGCACTAAGGTCCTTGACGTCAGTCTTGGTGATGATTTTTTGAACCAAAAGCCAAAGCAACAAAAGCAAAAATAAACAAGTGGGACTACATCAAATTAAAAATCTTCTGCACAACAAAGGAAATCATCAACAAAATGAAAAGGCAACCCGTGTTGGAGAAACTAACTGCAAATCATATATCTGACTAAGAGTTAATATCAAAAATATATGAAGAACTCCTACAACTCAACAACAAAAAACCAAATAATCCAATTTAAAGATGGGCAAAAAATCAGAGTGGACATTTTTCTAAGATGTCTAGATAGCCACAGGTACATGAAAAGATGCTATCATCTTTTTTAAAGATTTTATTTATTTATTTGACAGAGAGAGAGGGAGAGAGCAAGCACAAGCAGCGGCAGGCAGGGGAGAAGCAGGCTTCCCGCAAAGCAAGGAGCCCAATATGGGTTTCGATCCCAGGACCCTGGGATCATGACCTGAGCTGAAGGCAGACACTTAACCGACTGAGCCACCCAGGTGCCCTGACGCTCACCATCATTAATCATCAGGGAAATGAAAATCAAAACACAATAAGATATCACCTACCATCTGTCAAAATGGCTACCATCAAAGACAAGAAGGGGTGCCTGGCTGGCTTAGTTGGTGGAGCATGCAACTCTTGATCTCAGGGTTGTGAGTCTGAGTTCCATGTTGGGTGTAGAGATTTCTTAAATACATACATACATACATACATACATACATCTAAAAAAAAAAAAGACAAGAAATGACAAATGTTGGAAAAAATGTGGAGAAAAGGGAACCCTTGTGAACTGTTAGTGGGAATGTAAATTCGTGCAACCACTATGGAAAACAGTATGGAGGTACCTCAAAAAATTAAAAATAAAACTACCATATGATCCAGCAATTCTGCATCTGAGTATTTACCCAAATGAAAACACTATATGTACTCCCATGTTCACTGTAGCCTTATTTACAAGAGCCAAGATATGGAAAGAACCTATGACCACTGATGGATGGATGAATAAAGAAACTGTGGTATATGTGTGATGGAATATTATGCAACCATAAAAAGAAAAAATTTGTCACTTGTGACAACATAGATGGACCTCACAGGCATTATGCTAAGTGAAATAAAAAGATAAATACATACGGTCAGGGTGCCTGAGTGGCTCAGTCGTTAAGCATCTGCCTTTGGCTCAGGTCATGATCCCAGCATTCTGGGATCGAGCCCCGCATAGGGCTCCCTGCTCAGTGGGAAGCCTGCTTCTCCCTCTCCCATTCCCCCTGCTTGGGTTCCCTCTCTCGCTGCCTCTCTCTGTCAAATAAATAAAATCTTTTTTTAAAAAATACCATATGGTCTCTCTTACGTGTGGAATCAAAAAAAAAAAAAAACAAAAACCAAGCAAACAAACAAAAAAAAACAAGCTCATAAATGCAGAGAACAGGTTGGTGGATGCAGGAGCCAAGGGGTGGGGGATGGAAGAAACGGGTGCATTGGTTGGGTTTTTTTTAGTTTAAATAAATTGAATAAAAAATTTTTAAATAAATTAGATTTTTTAAAAATGATGTTTTCACCATCAAAACTCTAAACCATGAGAAATCTACTTTTACCTTTTGCCCACTCCTTAAATCTCAAGTATACCTGGAACAGATTAATCACCACAAAATATTACGGATTTTCGTTGAATAAAAGATGTTTAAATTGACTCTTGAAATCCAACCATCATGAACACAGCACTATTAACTTTGAGTGATGGGTTTCTAAACACACTGCATTCTGGAGACAAATCAAAGGCTGTATCTTGCTCCCACAATGACCCATGGTCATGGCTTCTACATAATTTCAACAACATTGTTTGCAATGGCCAATTTAACCAAGCTTTAGGTTTTGTTTTGTTTTAAATATCCCTCCCACCCCAGGGTATACATGTTCCTAACATGCTGGGGGTGGGGGGTGGCTGAGAGTAGAAAAGGAGGAAAATACCTGCAGTACAAACACTGACAACCACCACCTCTCCCACTGAGACACCTAGACGTTTCTTTCCTCTTGGGGCCAACTACTCAACGTTAAGTTGAATTTTCCCCCTGGTTTTTTGGATGTTGTATTTGCAAACCTCCATTCTCATCACTAGTCATTCATTGTCAGTTCACTCACGGTACTCTGCTGGGCATTATAACAAATTATTTAGATATACTTGGTCTTCTGGAATCTGAGAAATATAATCCACAGAAAACTTATGGAGACTGAATTAAATAAGGGAACAGTCACAAAATAATCAGGCCTTCAGGGTTTGCATTGTTCTTACTATCTATCATCTGTTTTGGCATACATCATAGGAAAGGCACAGTGTATGGTGGTGGTTGAGGCAGAGCTATCAGAATTGTGTGTTTGGATGAGGTGAGGCTGTTCAGATTTAATCCAAAAAAATAAAGACTGTGCTGTTCATTAGAGGTCCTAAGAGTCTCCCTCATCTCCCAGTTGCAATGAAAGAGACTACTCACTGCACCCTCAAGAGTGAATTTAAGTGAGCACTGCTTCATGAGCTCCAGGAAGATACTGTGGAAGAGATTAAGAACACCAGATCTCCATTCTCTGGGATAATCTCAGTCTTCCTTCTTCAGTGTAGCTTATAGATTCATGGCCAAGATGGCAAAAATAAAAACACTGCAGATGAAAGGAAGAAATGTTTGCAAGAGAACACAACACCAGCTGGATGTTAGATTTGCAACAATTATTAAGTGTTCTATGGAGAATCTGTTTTACAAAACAAATTAAAAGTTAATACAAGTAAATCAAACCAGCTTTCTACAGAGGCTGAGAGGCACCCACATGGTAGATGGAACCTCCTGTCTGTCCTTGACCACATGCATCACACATCCCATAAACCTCTTCTAGTCCATTATCTGAAATGTATACCATTAAAGAATCACACCTTTGAATCTGCTATAAAACACAAATTCCTTTCTGGGCAGCAACATATCAGCTATTAATAACTTCTTCATTAATCAGACATTAAGAAGCTAGTTTATCTGGAAAGGACCTAGGGGAATGATGGGAAAAGCAGAATTGTTCATCTATCAATATTTATTGAGAGTCTACTACTGAACACCATAGTACCAGTGGGGATACAGTGATGAATTAATTCACTCATTCAACTCACTAACTCCCTGCCTCAGTCATTCATTCACTCATTCAACAGATGTACCAGGAATTGGGATATAAATTCTGCCCTCAGAGGGACTATAATCCAGTAAAAGAAATATTATTTATGTCTACAAAGCAAGAATAAATACCATTTACTTAAAGAAGAAAGAAGGAAGGAAGGAAAGGAAGAAAGAAAGAAAGAAAGAAGTGCTATGGAAGCTAGTAGATTGGAGAGATTAGTATTAGATGAAGGACTCAAATATGGCTTCACAAAGAAGGCATTTAACCTGAATGCTGAAGAATGGCTAGCATATGAATATGCTAAGTGGGCAAGATAGCTGTGGATATGTCATAAAACCGCTAACCTACTGCTGAAAGGGGCCTGCCAGCAGGAGGCAGCAGAATTCTACTAAGTGCCAGATGCTAAGGCGAATGGAAGTAGGGAAAGTGAATGAATGATGAGGTGTACAGAAAGGAAGGAGTAAATTCCAGGGCAAATAGTATGTCTTGCCTTACCAATGTGCCTGGGGCCAGGCCTACATTTATTTATGTCTCAGGACTTCTACTTCTCAAAGTATAATTTTGTAGATATTGGAGTTTCTCTAGCCAAAACCCTCATTTTACAGAAAACGGAGGAGCCTGACAAATTATCCAAGGCCAAAGAGCAAGGAAGTGGATGATCTGAAACTATAACCAAGTTGCCCTGAAATGAATGTAATGCTCTTTTTATTTGTACCAAGGCTTATCAACCTGGTTAGAAGCATCTTTCTTTCATGTGTGTATGTGTACACACTAGAGTGGAGGGACAAAGAGAATGACTAACTCTAAGGTCTCAGGAAGGACATGGGTTATAAGGGTTAAGAAACACAGACTTGCACATTTGTACATCCTGAGAGAAGTTTCCTTTGGAAATAGGATTGAACTAGAAACTTAAGCTACAATATTTGCCATCCATGCAATAGCTGGTCTACGAACCAGCTTCTAAGACCTTCTTAGCTACCAGGGTACCTGCTTCCCATATCAATTCCCCTGTTATCATTATTGTCATAAATGAAAATGACAGGTTTACAAATGACCAAGGATTGACTTCTCAGCAGGATAAAATGGATTCAGCAGAAAAGAAGTCACAGCCATCCACCAACTGAGTTTTCAACGAATTGAAAGCATCTCTATTTATAGCCAGATTTTCAATTCAGAAAGATACCCTGTCTTAACAGTAAATATGAATTGTCGGGAGAGATATAAAAATGTTTTAAAGCAAGTTGCACTGGGCCTTCTTATTTATCTGTTCTGGGAAACTTCTGCCTCCATCAGAATTAAGTTTCCTCCACCCTGTAGTCTTATTAATTTCCCATAATTCCAGACCACTCAGAGAAATGGTATTTTTTTTTTTAAGATTTTATTTATTTATTTGACAGAGAGAGACAGCCAGCGAGAGAGGGAACACAAGCAGGGGGAGTGGGAGAGGAAGAAGCAGGCTCCCAGCAGAGCAGGGAGCCCGATGCGGGGCTGGATCCCAGGACCCTGGGATCATGACCTGAGCCACCCAGGTGCCCCCACTCAGAGCAATGTTAAGCAGGTATGATGTTAACAAGTCACAGAATTAAGGAATGTTGGCAAGTATCTAAGACCTCTGATCTGTTTTTAAATAAGATGCAACTAGCCCAGAGAAATAAAGTGACTTGGCCAAGATCATACACACAATAAAGATGGAGAACCAGTCCCAGAAGCAGATCTGCCTCCACACTTTTCTTGCCCAACTAGGGCATGAGAAACAAGCTTTCTTGCAGGGTGCAGTAAGGTCAAGGTTCAGGCTTTAATCAGGGACGGTCCCAGCTTCCTACCCAAGTGGGACTTCATTCTAACCTTTCCAATCTTTATCTACAAACATATTAAAAGATGATGTTTTTCCTCCCAAGCCATGGATATGACAGAATAACTTTTCCAGTTATGTCTAAATGAACTTTTTAAGATACTTACACAGCTTTGTGCCCTTTTCTTTTATGTAATTTCCCTTTTAAATATCTGATCATTTTATGAGTGAATGTATTATAAATACAGCTTCAATGACTACTCTAGAATTAGAAACTATGGACATGTTCTACAATAGAGAATGGTAAAGAGTATGACTGCTTGATAAAAATATTGCTAATATTATCTTGATAATTAATATTATCAAGACTATACTGTGAATTAGGAAAGCTTTTGAAGATTTACTGTTAAGTGAAAAAAAAAAACCCAAGTTATAATATTGAATATAATCTGATTATACTTTGTAAAACCATGTCTTTTTTAAAAAGTTAAAAATTAAAATAATGACCACTGTGTTAGTTTAGAATTATGAGCAAATGCTATTTTAAAAACTTCTAAACAGTGAACTATTTAATATATTGATACGGTTGTTTTTTTTTTAAGATTTTATTTATTTATTTGACAGAGATAGAGACAGCCAGTGAGAGAGGGAACACAAGCAGGGGGAGTGGGAGAGGAAGAAGCAGGCTCCCAGCAGAGGAGCCTGATGTGGGGCTCAATCCCAGAACTCCGGGATCACGCCCTGAGCCGAAGGCAGACGCTTAACAACTGAGCCACCCAGGCGCCCCTATTGATACATTTTAAATTATACAACTAAAGAAAATTATAAATTTAAAATTTGACAGAAGAAAAACTTTTATATATCACTTAGGTAAGAGGCCAGAGGATACTATCAGCCACAGTTCCTAGGCCTTGGAGTTCAAGAAGTAATGGAGAGCTTTCATAGCACTCTAGGTATGCCAACTAATCAATAAGGAAGAATGTTCTATAAATTTGACTGTTTCATGGCTGATTAACTTTTTTTTTTTTAAAGATTTTATTTATTCGACAGAGATAGAGACAGCCAGAGAGAGAGGGAACACAAGCAGGGGGAGTGGGAGTGGAAGAAGTAGGCTCATAGCAGAGGAGCCTGATGTGGGGTTCGATCCCATAACGCGGGGATCACGCCCTGAGCCAAAGGCAGACGCCTAACCGCTGTGCCACCCAGGTGCCCCTTTGGCTGATTAACTTTCAGTCTGGATCTGAAAGGAAGTTGATTTGTATCACTTAATTTTTTATATATTTTATATATTTATAAATTTAAGGATGAAATGATGGACTATATCCTCCTGGTTATCCTTCCCTACCATTTAACAGTTTCAGAAAAGAGTACTTGAGTTTAATATCAGAGGAAAAAGATGCAAGCTTCCTCCCAAGACACGCTTTGCATTTTAAAACTCTAAGTACTGCTAACCTCACCATGGTTTATAGACTCGGTATTTTATTAGAGGCAGAATAACTGAAACTTAGCAAGAAAGGTACCAAAAAATGAGTTTTCAGAGACACTCAAAACAAGCATCATACATTCATGTTCTTATGCCACCACATTATTTTTTATTAAGTTTATTATTTTGATTCCAGTATAGTTAACTTAGTGTTATATTACCTTCAGGCGTACAATATAGTGATTCAACAATTCTATACATTTCTCAGTGCTCATCACGATAAGTGTACTCCTTAATCCCCATCACCTATTTAAACCCATCGCCCCAGCGCCCTCCCCTCTGGTAACCAACAGTTTGTTCTGTTTCTTGGTTTGCCTCTCCCTCTTTTCCCTTTGTCCGTTTGTTTTGTTTCTTAAATTCCACATGAGTGAAATCACATGGTATTGGTCTTTCTCTGACCTATTTCATTTAGCCTTATACTCTCTAGCTCCATCCATGTCATTGCAAATGGCAAGACTTCATTCTTTTTATGGCTGAATAATATTCCATTATACACACACACACACACACACACACACATATGCATATACACACCATTTATTCACACACACATATATATATATATACACATACATACATATATACACACACATATGTAAATATACACACACACCCTATCTTCTTTATCCATTTATCCATTCATCTATCAATGGACACTGGCTGCTTATATAGTTTGGCTATTGTAAATAATGCTGCAATAAACATTGGGGTGCATGTATCCCTTTTAATTAGTGCTTTTGTATTTTGGGGGTAAATACCCAGTACTGTGATTGCTGGATCGTAAGGCAGTTCTATTTTCAACTTTTTGAGGAATATCCATACTGTTTTTCACAGTGGCTGCACCAGTTTGCATTCCCACCAACAGTGTAAGAGGGTTCCTTTTTCTCCACATCCTAAACACCTGCTATTTCTTGTGTTGTTGATTTTAGCCATCCTGACATGTGTGAGTCAATACCTCATTGTGGTTTCAATTTGCATTTCCCTCATGAATGATAACTGAGCATCTTTTCAATGTGTCTGTTTGCCACCTGGATGTCTTCTGCCTTTTTTTAAAAACAAATTTTTAAGTAATCTCTACACCCAACATGGGGCTCGAACTCATGACCCCAAGATCAAGAGTCACATGCTCCTCTGAGCCAGCCAGGTGCCCCAGTCTGCCTATTTTTTAATTGGATTATTTGGTTTTTGGATCTTGAGCTCTAAAACTTCTTTATATATTTTGGATACTAACCCTTTATCAAATATGTCACTTGCAAATATCTTTTCCCATTCCATAGCCTGCCTTTCAGTTTTATTGTTTCCTTTGCTGTGCAGAAGCTTTTTATTTTGATGCAGTCACAGTTTATTTTTGCTTTTGTTTCCCATACCTCTAGAGACATACCTAGAAAAATACTGCTGTAGCCAAAGTCAGAGAAATTACTGCCTGTGCTCTCTTCTAGGATTTTTATGGTTTCAGGTCCCACATTTAGAACTTTAATCCAGTTTGAGGTTATGTGTGTATGTGTATGGTATAATAAAGTGGTCCAGTTTCATTCTGTTGCACGTAGCTAACCTGTTTCCCAACAGCATTTGTTGAAGAGACTGTCTTACAATGGGATATTCTTTCCTGCTTTATCAAAGATTAGTTGACCATATAATTGTGGCTTTGTTTCTGGGTTTTCTATTCTGTTCCATTGATGTATGTGTCTATTTTTGGGCCAGTACTGTACTGCTTTGATTACTACAGCTTTATAATTAACTTGAAGTCTGGAATTGTGATACCTCCAGTTTTGCTCTTTTTCAAGACTGGTTTGGCTATTCAGGGTCTTTCATGGTTCCATACTAATTTTAGAACTGTTTGTTCTAGTTCTATGAAAAATGTTGTTGGTATTTTGATAAAGATTGCATTAAATCTTAGATTACTTTGTGCAGCATAGACATCTTAATATTTGTTCTTCAAACCCATGAGCATGGAATATCTTTCCATTTCTTTGGTCAATGTTTTATAGTTTTTAAGAGTACAGGTCACCTGGGGCGCCTGGGTGGCACAGCGGTTAAGCGTCTGCCTTTGGCTCAGGGCGTGATCCCGGCGTTGTGGGATCGAGCCCCACATCAGGCTCCTTCGCTATGAGCCTGCTTCTTCCTCTCCCACTCCCCCTGCTTGTGTTCCCTCTCTCGCTGGCTGTCTCTATCTCTGTCAAATAAATAAATAAAATCTTTAAAAAAAAAAAAAAAGAGTACAGGTCACCTCTTTGGTTAGGTTTATTTCTAGATTATCTTACTATTTTTGGCACAATTGTAAATGGGATTGTTTTCTTAATTTCTCTTTCTGCTGCTTCATTATTAGTGTATAGAAATGCAACAGATTTCTGTATATTGATTTTATATCCTATGAGTTTACTGAATTCATTGATCAGTTCTAGTAGTTTTTTGATGGAGTCTTTCAGGTTGTCTATATATAGTATCATGTCATCTGCAAATAGCAAAAGCTTTACTTCTTCCTTACCAGTCTGGATGCCTTTTATTTTTTTGTTGTCTGATGGCTATGGCTAGGACTTCCAGTACTGTGTTGAATAAAAGTGGTGAAAGTAGGACGCCTGGGTGGCTCAGTTGGTTAAGTGTCTGCCTTCAGTTCAGGTCATGATGTCAGGGTCCTGGGATCAAGTCCTGCATCAGGCTCCTTTCTCAGTGGGAAGCCTGCTTCTCTGTCTGCTGATCCCCCTGCTTGTGCTTTCTCCCACACTCACTCACTCTCTCAAATAAATAAAATCTTAAAAAAAAAAAAAAAAGTGGTGAGAGTGGACATCCTTATCTTGTTCCTAACCTTAGGGGAAAGCTCTCAGTTTTTCCCCATTAAAGATGATGTCTGCTGTGGGTTTTTTATCTAAGGCCTTCATTATGTTATGTTCCCTCTAAGCCTTTTTTTTTTTTTAAGGATTTTATTTATTTGACACAGAGAGAAAGAGAGAGAGAGAGAGATCACGCGTGTGCACAAGCAGGTGGATGGGAGAGGGAGAAGCAGGGACCCACTGAGCAGGGAGCCTGATGTGGCGCTTGATCCCAGGACTCTGGGATCATGACCTGAGCCGAAGACAGACACTTAACTGACTGAGCCACCCACGCGCCCCTAAACCTACTTTGTTGAAGGTTTTTATCATGAATGGATGTTGTACTTTGTCAAATGGTTTTTCTCAATCTATTGAAATAAACCTACGGTTTTTATCCTTTCTCTTGTCGATTTGATGTTGATTTGTGAATACTGACCCACTCTTGCATCCTGGGAATAAATCCCACTTGATCATGGTGAAGCTTTTTTTAAATGTATTGTTGGATTTGATTTGCTGTATTTTGTTGAGAATTTCTGCAGCTATGTTCATCAGAGATACTGGCCTGTAGTTCTTTTTTTGTGGTGTTTTTTCTTTGGTATCAGGGTAATGCTGGCCTCATAGAATGAATTGAGAAGTTTTCCTTCTTCTATATTTTGGAATAGTTTTAGAAGAATAGGTATTAGCTCTTTAAGTGTTTGGTAGAATTCACCTGTGAAGTCATGTGGCCCTGGACTTTTGTTTGTGGGGATTACTGATTCAATTTCATTGTTGGTCATCAGTCTGGTAAAATTTTTTATTTCTTCCTGCTTCGGTTTTGGTATATTATATGTTTCTAGGAATTTATCCATTTCTTCTGGGTTGTCCAATTTGTTGGCATACCATCTTTCAAAATATTATCTTACAAATGTCTGTATTTGTCATGTTGGTTGTTATTCCTCTGCTTTCATTCATTTGTGACTTTGAGTCTTTTTTTTTTTTTTTTTCATGAGTCTGGCTGGGGGATCCATCAATTTTATATTTTCAAAGAACTAGCTACTGGTTTCATTGATCTATGATGTTTTTTAGATGTCTCTCAAATCAGAGAATCAACTCTTCAGAGTTTTTAGAAAGAGAAGATTAAATAGGTATAGAAAAAATTATAGAGTATGCTCTTTCAGGTATGAGCTAAGATTTGTATTAAGAGTTTGGGGCCTGTACACCAGAAGGCCACATACAAAATACTCAATATTAATCAGTATTTATTCAGTTCATGAAATTCCTTAATGAAATAAAAAAGATGAATTCTACAGTACTTTAAATTTCTATTTTTATAAAAATATATAAAATATATAAAAATTTCTGTAATTTTATAAAAGTTTCTATATTTTATAAAATTTTATAAAAACACTTTACAAAGTGTTTTATGTACCCCCCTTTTTTTTAAATGAACAGCTTTTACGGTAAGTAAAGCTGAGATTATTATTCCCATTTTACAGATGGACAATCTAAGGCTCAGAGAGGTTTGGCTTAGCCATGTTTACTCGAAGGGCAAGGATCCAAAACCAAGTCTTCGCACTTAATCCAGTGCTTTCTCTCTACTGCCTCCTCCAGGCTAGTTTGATTAGGCTTTGCCTAATGGCAGAAAAATGAACTTGATGCTCTCCACAGTCTTCTTTGGCCAAAAAATTTTAAGAAGTTGGTAGTGAATAAGTTGAGAGTAGTAGTTAATAAAATAAGCAAAGTTTTAATAGTATGATGCTAATGAACTGTAAATTCACAGTAAGAAAAACGATTCCACCCATCAGATAGATCTCTTAACTTATTAGAGCATATTATGCACCATCATCAGTAACTGTTAGAGAAAGAATAAGGAACAGAAGGTTAGGACAGATGTTTGTTAAGTAGACATAAAAGATACTGATCTAGGGGTACCTGGGTGGCTCATTCGGTTGAGTGTCAGACTCTTCACCTCAGCTTGGGTTATGATCTCAGGGTCCTGGTATTGAGCCCCATGTCAGCCTCTGTGATTGGCAGGGAGTCTGTTTTGGATTCTCTCTCTCCCTCTCCCTCTGCCCCTCCTCCACCCACTCATGCACATACTCACTCTCTCTCAAATAAATCTTTAAAAAAAAAAATCTATTGATCTAATCAGCAAATCTATAAGAAAGCCTGTCCTTCACCTGGGTTTGCAGTTAGTTATAAACTATGATTGCCTTACCACTCATGCTCATTAGGGAGGCCAATATGCAAAGAGGATCACTTTCTAGGGTGCAAAATAAGCCAAAAACAATAATACAAGAATGCAAGTATATGGAAAAATTAAATTTCTCTGGTAATCGAAATAAAAATTAAAGTAAGATACCATGTTTTATCTATGAATCTGCCAAACAATTTGTTTTAACAGTAACACTTAGTGTTGGTGGAGCACAGTGAAACAGACAATCTCCCATTAGACCTGGAGGAAATATAATTGGAGTCAGCTTTTTGGAAGCATTCTGAAGTTGTTTATTAAAAATGTATGTATTTAACCAGTAATTTAACTTACATTAATTTATCCTAAAAAATTCACAAACAGTAGTCTAATGTGCAAAAATAAACATCATTTTATGAAGGTTAAAAAAAAGCAAGATATAATTTTTTAAAAGGGGTTCATTAATAAATTCTCAGACATCCATATAAAACTATAGTATTCATTCTTTAAAAATTCATGTTCTTAGGGGCGCCTGGGTGACTCAGTCAGTTAAGCGTCTGACTCTTGATTTTGGCTCCAGTTATGATCTCAGGGTGGTGAGATGGAGCCCCATGTCAGGCTCTGCACTCAGCAGGGAGTCTCCTTGAGATTCGCTCTCTGCCTCTGCCTCTGTCCCTCCCCTGCTCATGTGCTCTCTCCCCCTCTAAAATGAATAAATCTTTTTAAAAAATTCATGTTCTTAGAGAATATCTAATGCCATGATAAATTATAATGTAAGAAAAAATGTAGGGCATATATTCTTAAAGTATGATCCCAATTTTATAAAATAAAAAAGATGTACCTATATGCATGTAAATTATACTGGAAAGAAAAACTCCAAACTGTTAACCAATGGATTTTTCTTGATGCTGACTTCAGGGACGACTGCCTTATCTCACTGTTACAATGAAACTCTGAAACTTCTTATGGTATCAATATGAGAATAGCACTGCATTGACTTCTTAAGCTGTGTGTGTGTGTGTGTGTGTGTGTGTGTGTGTGTGTGTGTGTGTTTTTAAATGGTGGGAAATGACTTACTAATGAACATTGATGGCTTTGCCCCAAAGTCATCCTTCGCAGAGCTGACAGGAAGAAGTCTTAATAATACATGGACATCCAGCCCCTATATACTGGACCTCAACAAGACAGCAGCTTTGTGATATTTCCTTTTAAAATTAAGTCTGGAGAAAAGACTCCCCTGAAGAATTGTTATATCTATCAAGCAATGAGAATTATATCACTGCCTTGAGTGGCTGGAGAGTTAGGAAATGCTCACTAATAACCTTTTGCCTGGCTCAAGGTGTTTCACATAAAGGACTTTAGGAAAATTGCGGGAGGGGGGGTTGTTTTGCTTTAAATGGGACAGAATACAGATCCCAGAATCTAGATTTCCAAAGGCAATGATCTCCCTCTGGGGTAATGAATGTCTTGCTTTGTAATTAGGCACTTGCTGTAAGTGCTCCAGGGTTTCACTAATGTGCCTAGAAGACCCACTCTTCACCTTCTTCCGTGCCTACCACATTCTTCATCTTTGCTGGTCTCATTTTAGTTTGCTGCTTACGCTTAACCTACAAAGCTGGCAAAGTATGAGCATGCCTTTAAATTCCATTAGTTGAGCCTTTCATTTTTGTGTAGTTTGGTTTGGGAACTGTACATATAGACCAGATATGAAAATGACATTTGATTGAACATGGAATGTTTATTATTATTGTTATTATTATTATTATTATTATTATTATTCAAGATAGACCTACTGACAGCAGGTCAGCTTATGAATGAACAAATTTCCAACCAGACCATTAGCATTTTTTCCAGTCTCAGGAAATGAGAGCTAGCTTGCACCTCTGAACCATGTGGCCTGGTACAAATCTGGGATTAAAGAAGGTAGTTATTCAGCAAATCAGCCTCTTCGTGGGTCCTGAACTTCTCTCCTCTCCTTCCTTGTCAAGTTCACTCCCTACTCAGTTACAGTCCCTATGAAGTGATGACCTATAGTTTGTGTTATTGAACTTACCAGACCATACAGCACTGTAAGAGTCCACAAGGCACATTCAGATTAAAGTGGACCAAAAAAAGCTGTCAAAAATGAATTACAGCCAGAGACATAAGATTCATATGTACATTTTCTTTAAAAAACAAAACCAAAATCTATTTCTAATAAAAAAATTCAAAATATAATGATATGTCAAAATTATAGAAAAAATATAGAGCATGAACTGGCAAGGTGACCAGACAACTGACATCATTCTGATGAGGACCCTCCCATGCATGAATGTGCATGGTGACCAGGGCTGCATGCACAGGATGGTTCCTCACTGCATTTGTGGCCATGGCACAGACAATCTTAATGACAGAGTAAGCTTCCCTCGTTGGTCCCAAACAGCAATGTCAAGGATTGTTGATGCCACAGCTTCATGACTCGGAACCAGTCTAATAAGCAGCCGTTGAAATGTCTATTATCAATCAGAAATGTCCTTAAAAAGTTATTCATGTTAATATTTATTCCAAGTCGAACATTCAAATACAGTCTGAATGTACTGTTTGGCATCATAAATCATGCAAAAATTCTCTGTGCTTCAACTGCTACTGTGGAACTATAAAAATCTGTTAGAATTAGTGTAGGAGAGAAACATAGTGGCCTAAGCCTTACTACTCAAAACGGCAGCCCCAGCAGCAATTTATCCCCACCAATTACCCAATTCTCAGCATTACCCCATTGCTATTACCCTGCAGGCCCTTCCAAGGCTAATCTGAGAACATCACCTTCACGAGAACACTTTCTCACCTCCAAACCCCTTAGGAGGCATTTATTATCACCTATGACCTATAACAAACCCTTCTCAATGTACCCACCATTACTTCTTTGTCTTATCTTTCCGCTCCAGCCTAATTTTCTTACTCAGTTCCTTCAAATACATCCTGCACATTAGTTTGTTCATACCTTGGTCTCCTCCAAAGCCCTTCTCTCTGCCCTTAGGAATCCTCCCATTCATGAAGGTCCAGCATAAGACCTTCATATTCTATCATCTCTGTGATGCCTTTCCTGCCCTCTGACAATCTTGCAGCACATGCTGTATGTCCCAGAGCACCCTTCTCAGATCTCTTGCATCTGTTATTAGTCCAACAAGACTAGAGATACCTCAAGAGCAAGGACCATGGCCATCCTTCTGCCTCAAAAGCATACCATGGACTAAAATACTTGGGCCCTGATTGAGGAAGGAAACCCTAAAGTCAACTTCGACACTCTAATAACAATCTTTCTCTCTTCAAATAGGTACAAAACCAAAATTATGATATTTACCTGGAGCTCTCTGAAAGTTCTCGATTAAGAGTGGGCCCTCTCCTTCTAACAAAGGTATTATTTCTATAAGACACCAACTAGTTGGACTTCAACTCTAATGACAAAATAGTTAATGACCTGACCTGCTAGATGACAGCTAGGCAAAACAAAACAGCAAACCCAAGGCTCTTCTCTGGTTGCCACAACACATGGTAGATAGATGATAATGCTGAGTGCTCGGGTGCCAAGGAAGAAAACTAGACATGCTCCTTGTTCTCAAAGTATGTGTAGTCTTGTTAAAGAGATAAGATTCAGAGCAAGCTAACCAGCAATGCTAGGGACTACAAGAAGTATGGACCTGGAACAACCAATCTTAATGACAGAACCAAGCTTCTCTCACTTGGGTCCATAAAGCAAGGTCAAGAGCTAACTGTCATAATGCCATAGCTTTTTGACATCTCTCCTTTTTTTAAGATTTTATTTATTTATTTATTTGACAGATAGAGAGACAGCCAGTGAGCGAGGGAACACAAGCAGGGGGAGTGGGAGAGGAAGAAGCAGGCTCCCAGCGGAGCAGGGAGCCCAATGCAGGGCTCGATACCAGGACTCCGGGATCATGTCCTGGGCCGAAGGCAGACGCTTAATGACTGAGCCACCCAGGCATCCCCTTTATGACATCTCTTAAGGGCCAGCAACCAACCAAAGAAAAAACTACTCAAACAAAAACAAACAAGAACAGAAAGAAAAAAAAAAAAAAAGACACTTCCTCGGTTAACTTCAAGTCAGTGACTAATCTCCCAGAACAGGGCTGGGCAACAGAGCAAGCTGCATCCTCCTATAGTTACAAGGCATGGAGCATAGGAAACAATTATCAGAAGATTTATCCTGCAGGGTTACCAGATCCAAACTGGGAACTAGAGAGATAAGTCAATGTGGGATGGTAAAACATGAAAGAACTCCTGGAATCAATATTCAGAACTCATCAGGCTTTCTATCCAACCCAGAGACCTAGAGAATGAGGAGCAGGTCAAGTAGTTGGATTCACAGCCAAAGAGTGTGACAAGGGAGGAACGCAGAGAAGAAGAAGACCAGACTGAGTCATCAACATCTGCATCAGGATTGTACTGTACAGCCGGTGACTGCCACTTTATCAGCCAAACAGCACCAAGATCCTAAGTTGAATGCTCCTCCTCAGGGATTCCTGACATTCCAAATTTCCTTTTACATTTGGGAGTTTAAGCTTTCTGGGACAAATACAAGCATTTTAAACATCTGCATTTTTCCTAGTCATTTCGTGATTTAAAAACTGCAAAGTGGGCCAGTCTTTCCACAGCCACAGAAGTTTAAGCCCAAAATACACTATAGTGGACAATGAGATCTCCCTTATGCTAACAAGATCTTTGTGGGATTTGGGCCAACTTAATTTATCCATGAAATGTCATCTTTCATCCCTATGTGTGACTTCTGGTGGTGGAAACTGCTACAAAATTATCCACACTGCAAAATCAGGACTGTCCTGATTTACCGTAGAGTATACCTCATCCAACGGTGGAAGACGAGACCTGTTTCACATGGATATGTCCAAAAGAATGCTCACCTTATAGTTCATTAAACTGTTCATTTTATGCAGTTTCTGTAGTTGTGTTATATTTAATAAAGCTTAGAGAAATGAGGCAGACACATATCCTGCATGTGTAAATATAATACAAGGTAGAACGAATTCGGAATTCGACAACTACTAAACACTTGCTATGCCTCCAGTCCTGTACTTGTACTATGTGGAATGTGTCATTATATCCTCACTTTCAACTTACAAGAGTACTTTTGCTTCACTTTATAGATGAGGGAGAAAAACCTCAAATGCTACAAAGATTTAGTAAGAGGAGAGCTAAAATGTGACTCCAGGCATGTCTGACTTTGAAGTAAATAGCTCCTTGTACCTCTAGCCAACAGTAGAGAGGCAGAGTGGAGGGAGAGTCTTTGATTACATAGCAAAGAAGACCGTGGAGGACAGAGAACATTTAATATGCCATCCTTTTCACCACTCTCTGGGCAGGAACAGTATCTGAAAATTCTTCCCATTTCTTTTCATGTGAAATTTCCTTAGTAAGCAATTGTATTTGTTCTCTTCTCTCAGAAAAGAGGTAAATGAGTCAAAAAGTTGAAAAAGAGAAAATATGAAGTTAGTAAACCCCTTGATTTAGAAAACTTATAAATTCCATTTCCCAAATAAGGTTCACTCTAAAAATATAGCTCTTGAAGGCCAAAATTCTGTTTTTAAAAATAGCAACTCGCACAGTGATCTAAAATATGGCTTTCAAATTTCTCAAGGAGTTCTAAAATCCATATAATCTAAACTGCTCTGTTCACATGCACACACACACACACACACACACACACACACACACACACACACACCGAAAAAGAAAAAAATCTGGCAAGAACATAAAACATCTTTTGGGGATATCTTATTGTCATAGAAAGAAAGAAGACTCAAAAACTAATGGGATTATGTCAAAAAGACGCAGGAACCAGGGGCACCTGGGTGGCTCAGTCAGTTAAGTATCCAGCTCTTGGTTTTGGTTCAAGGTCATGATCTCATTGGTCACAGGATCGAGCCCCATGTCTGGTTCCAAGCTCAGCAGAGAGTCGGCTTTAAGATTCTCTCCCTCTGCTGCTCCTCCCCCATCCCCGTGCACACACGCTCTCTCTTAAAAAAAAAAAAAAGACACAAGAACCAATTAAGGAGACTTCCAGTGGCCAAATTTGGTCAAAAAAGAATGATTATAATTGACTGTAATATAGTAAATAAAAACCCATGGGTATACAGTAACTTGCATTAAAAAAAAAAAGGAAATCCTTATAACCCAATCATATTCCCATCTCTTGTTGCAGCCTCTGATTTGATAATCAGTGATGTGTTTGTGTTCCTTTCACACTGAATTTTTGTTCTGTATATGCTTTTTCTATTATAAAAGTAAAATAACATGAATAAGCACCACAATGTGCAATGCCTTTGGTGGCAGAGAAAAAAATTATCCTTCAGACATCTATCACTTTTTTAAGGCTATAAGGTGGAGGAAATGAAAAAAAAAATGAAAACAATTCATTTTATATTTAGAGTTTCATGTAAGAAGGCAGGAGATTTTCCCCAACTTTACATTGACTTTTGCACCATGTCTTGAATAGGCTGTATTCTCTGTTTGCAAAGTTCAATAATTTTAGAGTTAAGATTTTAAAAAATTAAACATTCCTGAAGGGAAGAAGATAGTAAAAGAAGAGTCAATAATAACAAAAGCTGAAAGGTAGAGTACTGATATCATGAGGCCTCTGGGTGCTTCTAGCAGTGGAGACAGCTGAGTGGCACAAGTGAAACACACCAGGCTCAACTCAGTGTTTCTGAATATGAGTCTCAACCCTGCCACACACTAGCTGTGTGTCCTGGAGAAGCCCTTTACCCCTTGCATTATTGTTTATTTAATAAAGGAGTTGGTCTCCATGACCTTCACACCTACTCTATGAACCCATGAATGTCTGAACTTCTATTTCCCTTGTGTTGTATGTCCTTGGGTGAATTAACTTCCCTGTGCCTCAGGTTCCTCATCTGTCAAATGGGAATGTTAGAGCCCCTGTACCTCACTCGGTTGCTGTGATAATGAAATAATATAGGTAAAGTATAATACTGGAACAGTGTTTGGAATGTAGTAAGCATGCCAAACTGTTTACTATCATCCTTATAATAAAAAGAAAAAGGAATAATTGCAATTTGTTATCCATCCAAAAGCTTCTCCAAAAGCTAATAATCCTTCAAAGAGCAGTTCTGATGTCTTCGTCATTCTGACAGGAATTGCCTCCACCTGCCTCCCTTGTTCTCCTACGATACTGTCTTGTGATAGCTCCTGGATGTCTACACCATTTTAGAATAAGGTAACTTCACAGCATCCTGCTCCAAACCATAA
The DNA here is from genome assembly GCF_023065955.2 of Ursus arctos. NCBI lineage: Eukaryota > Metazoa > Chordata > Mammalia > Carnivora > Ursidae > Ursus > Ursus arctos. Next base: position 28,804,032 of record NW_026622875.1, read on the forward strand.
TGTAAGGACATTTCTTCTCTGGAGTGGGGAGAAAAGGGAAGAGTGGCTAAAGCAGGTCTAACAGATTGATCTTTTCAGCGAAAGTAAAGAGACTAGGCAAAGGGAAACCAAGCATTAGAAGAAAAACCAACTGACCAGAGAGCCTAGCATTCATGACTTGGATAGGCAGGTCTGGTTATAAGATTGAGAGAATGCAGGTAAAAGCCGAAGCTGGGTACATGCAGTTCATGATACTGTTCTCTGTGTTTTTTTTTTTTTAAATACTAGTAATTTTCAACTGATAATCTATGAAGTGTTTAAAAATCTAATGGTTGAAAATAAAATCTTATTCTCCATGATACATGGGTAGATGACAGAAAGCTTCCCGGTTGAAGAATAATCGATCAAGTGTCTTTTCTATGCTCCATATAACCATGTTAAGAGCTTTATCTTCAATATCTTAAGAAGTTCTCTTTCTTTAGGAAGGCCCTAACCATGAAAATAAAGGGAGCATGAAGTTTGTAGAATTACTTCATGTGTCTGTTTTATATTACTTCAGGACTTGCCCCTGTGGAGGGTAAAAAGGGAAAACAATAGAGTCAAGGTAAAAAAATAAACCTTCATTTCCTAATTACTGAACTATCCTTTCCCTCTGAAAGTCCTTTAGCAAAATGCAAACTGTGGTCTTTTTTCTAAAATTATAAATTCTTTTATAACAAGTCCAGAAATATCACTGTCTTTGGAATGCCCTCTTGGTTAGAACTCTCTAAAAATAAAACATTACTTCAGGGACATGAAAAGAAACAATGCCCAGAGAATGTGACACCACAAGGGAAATTAGACAAAACAAAGAATTATGGAATATACTTTTTGCAAAGATGTCCCTTTTTAGTCTACAGTGCTCATAACCTGGTAGGTATGGGGATGGTATTAAGCTAGGAGGAGAAGGTAAGTAATGTCTGAATGTTAGATAAAAGGAGCACTATTACTCACTCAAGGGTCTATTCCAGCTTAACAGTCCATGAGGCACATATCGATGACGTTCTCACCTGTCTCAATCCAGTCATTCGAAAAATGTACTGAACTCTCTGTATGTGTGAGGTACTGGAAGCAGAGGGGAATGAAGAGTGAGAAACAGTACACAGCGCCCCCACAACATGCAAGGTATGAAGGATCACATAGGGAACAACTAGGCCAGGTGAAGAGGTGGAACTGGACATCAGAAGAGGGCTTCTAAAGTAAAGCCTTGAACCCGGGGTGGGAGGGCAAGACAGCAGCAGAGTAGGGGACCTTGTTTCATCTGGTCCCTCAAATTTAGCTGGATATCTATCAAACCATTCTGAACACACACGAATTCAAATTGAGATGTAAGAAGATTTATCTGGATCTCCACAGGCAGAAAAACAACTACTTTTCCAAGTAGGAGGTGTGGAACCTTGAATCTTTGGGGGAAATATCCAAAGATAAAAGAGGGGGGAGGGAGCCTCCATAAGCTAGCCACAGAAAGTGATACAACACCAGAGCAAAAAATCCGGACCATCAGCGATCTGTTCTAGTGAGAGGTACCCCCTTCTGAAAAGGGCACAAGGGACAAACATGGCAGAATTCTACGCAGAATCATTGTGGTCTCAGGATTCCAGGAGACTCAGAAAGAACAGGGAAGCCTGAACAGATAGAATGATCAAGCAGTCGAGTGGGGAGACTGGTTATGGTCAGTGAGCCCAGAAGGGACTGTCAGCTCAGGTTACCATAAACCACAAACCAACCTGGTAGGAGACCACCCTGAAAAGGACTAGAAGGTACGGGCTGTTTAACATCCTAGGGGAGATATAAAAGAGCTTGCCCCCATGACAGGGATGGCTCACAGGGCAGTGTGGCCCACAAAAGGACACTGGGGCATTCCCCCACGTGACCAGGGAGCTGTGGAAGAGGGTGTATGCGTGAGCTCACGGCCGCTAGCAGTTGCAGAGTCACAAAGCACAGACACTCATGGGTCCCCATGACTCCCCCAGGAGAGGTGCGGTGGGCACAAATTGCACGAGTCTGTGGAGTCGGTATGTGCAGAAGTGGAGATGGTTTGACCTGGAGGATTTGGGGGGGGGGGCAGGGGACCGCGACATTGCAGCTCTGGGCCAGATATTCCCAAACGGCCATATTTGCTCTGATCCTATAAACAGAAGCGGAAAAACACTAGGGAACAAAAGCCACACAGCCAACCAGCTAGCATTAAGCCCATCCCCCTGACAAGGGGTGGGACAACTCCAGGCAAAGACGCTTGAGAAGCCAAGCAGCAGGCCCCTCCCCCAGAAGACTGGCTAGAAGAACAGGTGAATGATAAGCTTATCCCACAGGACTGTAAAACTCCAGCACCAGGGGAAAATAATATAGGGAGTTCCAGGTGTTCCTTCAGGACACATTTATGCTTCAGGCTAAAATTTTACATTTTTTAGTTTCTTTTCTTATTGTTTCTCTTTTTTTTTTTTGGGAACCTATTCCTGTTTCAAATATTATTTCCCAACCTATGTTTTTAAGTCGCTTAACTTTTATTTTTTCACATATATGTTTTATAGATTTATGCCCCCATACTAGCGCATTTTTCACTCTATTCAACTTAATCGTGATATACATATACATATACATATATATATATATGTATATATATATATATATATTCTGATTTCTCTGCAATTTTGGGATATAGTGTCTTCTAACATACACACCAAAAATCAATCAGGAACAGGCAGATCACTCTGTTTTGTCCACCCTGAGAGATTAAGATCTCTCTCCCCGCCCCCCCCCCCTTTTCCCTTTCTTTTTCATCATCTTGACTTTGAAGGCATATCTGTGGTAGCTTTCCACCACTTCAGATTTTTTCTAAAGTGCATTTTGCTTGGGTTGTGGTTGATATTTTGGACTCTATCCATTTGCTCAACCATTTCACAACAGTATGACTAGGAGGAGGAACTCCCAACAAAGAAAAGAAACAGAGACAATATCCTATGCCACAGAACTAATGGATATGGATATAAGCAAGATGTTAGAGATAGACTTCAGGATAGCAATCATGAAGTCAATAGCTAGGCTTAAGAGAAGAATTAGTGACAATATATCATTTCTAAGGGCAGAAATGAGATCTAATCAGGCCGAACCTAAAAATGCTATGAATGAGATGCAGCCTAAACTGGATACTCTAATAGCCAGGGTAAATGAGGCAGAAGAACAAATCAGTGATCTAGAAGATAAGCTGATAGGAAGGAAGCTGAGGAAGATATGGATAGACAGCTAGTAGCCCATGAAAACAGACTTAGATCAATGATGCCATGAAACATTCCAATGTCAGATTTATTGGGATCCCCCATGGGGTGGAGAGAGATAGGACTACAATTTGAGCAAATTGTAGCTGAGAAGGAAACAAGCATTTGTGTCCAAGAAGTAGAGAGGAACCCTCCCAAAAATCAATAAAAGTAGATCAACACCCCAACATATAATAGTGAAGCCTGCAAATCTTAGAGCCAAGGAAGCTATCCTGAGAGTAGCTAGGGGTAAGAGACTTTTTACATACAGAGGGACGAACATGAGAATAACATCAAACCTCTACCCACAGAGACATGCAAAACCAGAAAGGGCTGGCAAAACATATTCACGGTACTAAATGAGAAGAACATGCAGCCAAGAATACTTTATCCAGCAAGGCTGTCATTCAGAACAGAGAGATAAAGAGCTTCGATGACCAGCAGAAACTGAAAGAATATGTGACCACCAAGCCAGCCCTGCAAGAAATATTAAGGGGGGGTTCTATGAAAGAAGAAAGACCCCAAGAGTAATATAGACCAGAAACTAACAGAGACAATCTATAGAAACAGGGACTTTACAGGCAATACAATGACACTAAATTCATATCTTTCAATAGTTACTGTCAATGTGAAAGGGCTGAATGCCCCCATCAAAAGACACAGGGTTTCAGACTGGATAAAAAAGCAGGCCCTATCCGTATGCTGTCTACAAGAGACTCATTTTGAACCTAAGACACCTCCAGGTTGAAAGTGAGGGGATGGAGAACTATTTACCATGCCAACAAACATCAAAAGAAAGCTGGGGTAGCAATTCTCATATCAGACAAATTAGATTTTAAACCAAAGACTATAGTAAGAGATATAGAGGGACACTATATCATACTTAAAGGGTCTATCCAAAAATAAAATCTAACAGTTGTAAATATCTATTCCCCCAACATGGGAGCAGCCAACAACATAAACCAACTAATAACCAAAATAAAGAATCATATTGATAAAAATATATTAGTGGTAGGAGACCTCAACACTCCACTCATAACAACAGATAGATCATCTAAGCAGAAGATCAACAAAGAAACAAGAGCTTTTGAAGGACACACTGGACCAGATGGACTTTGTAGATATATACAGAACATTCTATCCTAAAACAACAGAATATTCATTCTTTTCGAGTGCACACAAAACATTCTCCAGAATAGATCACATACCGGGTCACAAATCAGGTGTCAACAGATACCAAAATAGTGAGATTATTCCCTGCATATTTTCAGACCACAGTGCTTTGAAACTGGAACTCAACCACAAGGAAAAATTTGGAAGGAATGCAAACACTTGGAGGTTAAAAAGCATCCTGCTAAAGAATGAATGGGTCAACCAAGAAATTAAAGAGGAACTTAAGCAATTCATGCAAACCAATGAAAATGAAAACACATCAGTTCAAAACCTATGGAATACTTCAATGGCAGTCCTTGGAAGGAAGTACATAGCCAGCCAAGATTCTCTCAAAAAATTAGAAAAATCCCAAAATGCACAAGCTAACCTAATACCTAAAGGATCTGGAGAAAGACCAGAAAATAAAGTCTAAAACAAGCAGGAGAAAAGAAATAATAAAGATTAGAGCAGAAATCAATGAAATAGAAACTACAACGTAGACTAATCAATGAAACTAGAAGCTCGTTCTTTGAATTAATAAGATCAGTAAACCTCTGGCCAGACTTATCGAAAGGGAAAGAAAAAGGACCCAAATTAAAATCATGAATGAAAGGTGAGAAATCACGACCAATACCAAGGAAATAGAGACAATTATTAGAATGTATTATCAGCAGCTATATGCAAACAAACTAGGCAATCTGGAAGAAATGGATGCATTCCTGCAAACTTATAAACTACCAAGACTGAAACAGGAAGAAATAGACAATCTGAACAGATCAATAACCAGCAAAGAAATTGAAACAGTAATTAAAAACGTCCCAAAAAACAGGAGTCCAGGGCCAGGTGCCTTCCCAGGGGAATTGTACCAAACATTTAAAGAAGAAACCACACCTATTCTACTGAAGCTATTCCAAAAAACAGAAATGGAAGGAAAACTTCCAAACTCGTTCTATGAGGCCAGCATTATCCTGATGCCAAAACCAGACAAAGACCCCACCAAAAAGGAGAATTACAGACCAATATCCCTGATGAATATGGATGCCAAAATACTCAACAAGATCCTAGCCAATAGGATCCAACAGTACCTTAAAAGGATTATTCACCAAGACCATGTAGGATTTATTTCTGGGATACAAGGGTGGATCAACATTTGCAAATCAATGTGATAGATCACACTAACAAAAGAAGAGACAAGAACCATATGATCTTCTCAACTGATGCAGAAAACGTATCTGACAAAATACAGCATCCTTTCCTGATTAAAACTCCTCAAAATATAGGGATAGAGGGACCATACCTCAATATCATAAATGCCATTTATAAAAAGCCCACAGCGAATATCATTCTCAATGAGGAAAAACAGAACTTTTCCCTTAAGGTCAGGAAAATGACAGGGATGCATGCCCTCTCTCACGACTTTTGTTCAGCATAGTACTAGAAGTCCTAGCATCAGCAATCAGACAACAAAAAGAAATAAAAGGTATTCAAATTGGCAAAGAAGAAATCAAACTCTCTTTCTTCGCAGATGACATGATGCTTTATGCGGAAAACCCAAAAGACTCCACCTTAAAATTATTAGAAATTATTAGAATTCAGCAATGTGGCAGGATACAAAATCAATGCACAGAAATCAGTTGCATTTCTATGTACTAACAATGTGACTGAAGAAAGAGAAATTAAGGAATTGATTCCATTTATAATAGTACCAAAAACCATAAGATACCTAGGAATAAACCTAACCAAAGAGGTAAAGGATCTATACTCTAGAAATGACAACACTTATGAAAGAAATTGAGAAAGACACAACTAGATGGAAAAACATTCTCTGCTCATGAATTGGAAGAATAAACATTGTGAAAATGTCTATGCTGCCCAGAGCAATCTACACTTTCAATGCAATCCCTACCAAAACAACATTGACATTTTTCACAGAGCTAGAACAAAGAATCCTAAAATGTGTATGGAACCAGAAGAGACCCCGAATCACCAGGGGATTGTGAAAAAGAAAACCAAAGCTGGGGGCATCACAATGCCTGACTTCAAGGTCTATTACAAAGCTGTGATCATCAAGACAGCATGGTATTGGCACAGAAACAGACACATAGATCAATGGAACAGAATAGAGACCCCAGAAATGGACCCTCAATTCTCTGGTCAACTAATCTTCGACAGAGCAGAAAAGAATAGCCAATGGGAAAAAAAAGTCTCTTTAATAAATGGTACTGGGAAAATTGGACAGCTGCATGCAGAAGAATGAAGCTGGACCATTCTCTTACACCATACACAAAGATAAACTCAAAATGGATGAAAGACCGCAATGTGAGACAGGAATTCATCAAAATCTTAGAGGAGAACATAGGTAGTAACCTCTCTGATGCTGGCCACGCTACTTCTTTCAAGACATATCTCTAAGGGCAAGGGAAACAAAAGCAAAAAAGAACTTTTGGGACTTCATCAAGATAAAAAGCTTTTGCACAGCAAAGGAAACAGTCAACAAAACTAAGAAGCAACCCACAGAATGGGAGAAGATATTTGCAAATGACATTATGGATAAAGGGCTAGTATCCAAGATCTATAAAGAACTTATCAAACTCAACACCCAAAAAATAAATAATCCAGTCAAGAAATGGGCAGAAGACATGAACAGACATTTCTCCAAAGAAGACATACAAATGGCTAACAGACACATGAAAAAATGTTCAACATCACTAGCCATCAGGGAAATATAAATCAAAACCACAATGAGATACTACCTTACACCAGTTAGAATGGCAAAAATTAACAAGACAAGGAACAACAACTGTTGGTGAGGATGTGAAGAAAGCAGAACTCTCTTACACAGTTGTTGGGAGTGCAAGCTGATACAGCCACTCAGGAAAACAGTATGGAGGTTCCTCAAGACCTTAAAAATAGAGCTATCCTACAGGTAGGACCCAGTAATTTCACTACTGGGTATTTATCCCAAAGATACAGACATAATGAAAAGAAGGGGCACATGCACCCCAATGTTCATAGCAGCAATGTCCACAATAGCCAAACTGTGGAAGGAGCCGAGATGCCCTTCAACAGATGAATGGATAAAGAAGATGTGGTCCGTATTACACAATGGAATATTACTCAGCCATCAGAAAGAATGATTACCCAATATTTGCATCAACATGGAAGGGACTGGAGGAGATTATGCTAGGTGAAATAGGTCAAGCAGAGAAAGACAATTATCATATGGTTTCACTCATATGTGGAACATAAGGAATAGTGCAGAGGATCACAGGGGAAGGAAGGGAAAACTGAATGGGAAGAAATCAGAGAGGGAGACAAACCATGAGAGACTCTGGACTCCGGGAACCAAACTGAGGGTTACGGGAGGGGGTGGGGAGACAGGGTAGCCAGGTGATGGGTATTAAGTAGGGCATGTGTGGTGATTAGCACTGGGTGTTAGTAATTTTTTTTAATGTTCAGTTAGCCAGCAGAGCACTGGGTATTATACGCAACTAATGAATCGTTGAACATTACATCAAGAACTAGTGATGTACTATACGTTGGCTAATTGAATATAATAAATAAAAATAAAAAAGATAAAGTAAAGCCCTATGAAGGGCAAAACAGCCTGGTGGTTGAGAGGACCAGGCTCGGGGCCAGACTCCCTGGGTTCAAATCCCAGCACCACTCACTTTGTGACCTTGATTAAGTTTATTTAACCTCTGACTCACTTTTCACACTGTAAAACTGGTAAGAAGTCGTTACTGTTCCAAAGATATAGTGAGCATTAAGGGAATATTTTGTATAAAATGTGTAGAATAGTGCAAATTTTTGGCAAATAAATGACTACATAATATCCAAACTGGGACATTTTGAGCATGAGAGTGATGCTAACAATTACACTGGAACAGAAGGGATTGATTGTAACTACCCAAGTACCCAAGGCAAAGGGGACATATGGTCATCCTATATGTGTTTATGGATGTTATTATTGAGGATGTTGGCTAGGTAAAGAAGCAGGGAAAAATGTTACGGCAGAAGGACAACACACACAAATATAGAAAGGCAAGAGACTGTGTGGTGAGACTGCGGTGAGTTCAAGGAATCCAGGTTCCTTTGTCACCCACTCCCACAGACTGAGCTTCCTTTCCTTCAGAGCACTCACTGCAGTTGACAGTTATGGACCTGTCAGTGTGAATATATGACTAGCATTTATTTCCCCCATTAGGTTGTAGGCTCCAGAGAGCTTGGTTTTGCTCAGCAAGCTTGGTTATGGGCACAAAGTGGGCACTCGTATCTGTTCAATGGTTGCTAAAGGAACTTGACATGGCAGAGCAAAGAATACAAAGAAGACTATAGTGGTCATGAGGTATGCGGCTGCTCAGGTTTATTTTCAAGAGAATCTGCCTCAAGGCGTACAGTTTGCTAGCTGCTAGCTATGGATATCTTTAGGATCTGCCTCAACTTTATTTTTTTTTTAAGATTTTATTTACTGGTGAGAGAGAGAGAGAGAGAGAGAGAGAGAGAGCGTGAGAACAGGGAGCAGCAGGCAGAGGGAGAAGCAGGCTCCCCGCTGAGCACAGAGCCCGACGCGGGACTCAGTCCCAGGACTCTGGGATCATGATGTGAGCTGAAGGCAGATGCTTAACCAACTGAGCCACCCAAGCATCCCGGATCTGCCTCGACTTTCTTTTTTTTTTTTTTTTTTTTTTTTAAAGATTTTATTTATTTATTTGACAGAGATAGAGACAGCCAGTGAGAGAGGGAACACAAGCAGGGGGAGTGGGAGAGGAAGAAGCAGGCTCATAGCAGAGGAGCCTGATGTGGGGCTCGATCCCGGAACTCCAGGATCACGCCCTGAGCCGAAGGCAGACGCTTTTAACCGCTGTGCCACCCAGGCGCCCCTGCCTCGACTTTCAATCTGAGGTTTTACTCTCCCAGGCAGCTCTAGCCAATGCCTGAGCAAGGCTCACCATTTGCCAACAGCGGGGACTCATATACAGGTAATTGTTACACCAAAGCTCCTTACTGGACTGGAAAAGACTTTCACAGAGCTGTATCAAAGTCTGAGACTCTTCCTATCCAATTGTCCTTCCTTTCCCCTTTGTCACAGGTGTCAGACCAGCATCACAACCTAAACTTCCCCTGCCTATTCCTACTCCTTTTCTCCAGTACCTTTCACAGGCATGAAATCTCTTGCATTTCTAATTCCATGCTGATGTCTGCTTCCTGGAGGAATCAACCAACATGAAAGCAGAAAGATAGTGTTGAAGAATAAAACAGCAGTCAGAGCCTCTAGTACTATGGTAAGAAATTTGACTTTTATTCTAGAGGTGATGAAGAAGTACTAAATTACAGGAAAAGTGTTGAGATCTACATTCCGCAAACACCAGTGTGGAAAATGGGTTGAAAGAATAGCATAATCATTCCCAGTGAAACATCTATGCGAGAAATGATGAGGGTATGGATGAAGGCATAAGAGACAAAGCCCAACCATGTGTCTTAGAACTGTGCAAGGGAACTGTAATCATCCCTGTTTTATAGCTGAGGAAATGAATGCAGGGAAAGGTAGAGCAGCTTACCCAAGTCACCCATCTGGTCAGTTTTAAAGTCCATGCTCCTTTCATAAGGCCACTTTGCTTCCCAGATAAAGGAACCCAGAGGAGAAGCTGTGAGAAGCTAATAATGAAGATGATAAATTGTTTCATATATGATGAAACCCCGTCTAAAGTCTGCCTGAATACAAAACTTACTTTCTCATAAGCATCAGGTCCTAGTATTTTTACAAAATCTGGAAAAATACCTAAACTTTACGTACAGGGATAACAGTACTTCATAATGACAATACTGAATTGTACAGGCTTTCCTTTATATAAACCTTTTTTAATCAGCAAATACCACTGAGTACCCACTATTTCTAGCTTCTCAGTGGGAAAAAAAATCAATATATGAAATTTGTCCTTAAAGATCTTAAAATTCAATGGAGGAAATAGACACATTTGTGAATAACCAAATATATAGTCAAAGGAGACATGAACAGGGGCGCCTGGGTGGCTCATTTAGTTAAGCACCTGCCTTTGGCTTAGGTCATGATCTCAGGGTGTCAGGATTGAGCCCAAGGTCAGGTTCCCTGCTCAGCGGGGAGTTTGCTTCTCTTCTCCCTCTGCCCCTCCCCCTGCTTGTGCTCATACTCTCTCTCTCTCTCAAATAAATAAAATCTTTAAAAAAAAAGAGAGACATGAACAAAGAGCTATGGAAAATATATACAAGACTAAAGAGTTCAGAGAAGAATTACAGTGCAGAAAGAGTGTTTCAGTTGGGCCTTAAGGAATGAGCAAGCATTAGACAAAATCTTCCTTCCCTAAAGTCTCTGTCAAGTACCAAAGGTGACCCACAAAAGCCCTTGGAGGCATTTGCCTGGAGAAGCTAAGGCAAAGATGCAAATGAGTTGCTTAGTTTCAGTATCACAATTCACATAAATCAGTTCTTAATAGCTCCTGGAAGTTAATCACATACAAAGGAATCTGAAATTCACCATCCTTTTGCCATCAGATGCTTATTCAATCTACACAACGAATAAATATGAATGGGGGTAGGCAGCAGAGAGTGGACAATATGCCACAATCTTCTATAGGTGGTTGCCATAGCTCTCTGGAAATATGATTAGATAGTCTACACTTTGGGCTTTCCTCCAGACTGTTTTCTTGATATTAAAGAGAACCTTAAGCAGTTCACTTTAGCTCTATGTTATCAACCAACTGGACAAGATGACAACAGGTAGGGTATGTGTAAAGAGTCTACTTGTCTTAGTTACCATGGCCTTAGCATGCCACAAGAAAACACTGAGCAAAACCTAGGTCTCATATGCCATGCACTGGGGTAAGGTTTCTGGTCTTCCAGAGAAGGACCTCAGCCTGCACTCAGAGGCTCCTCTATGCCTTGGGTGAGGACCTCCTTTAAGAAAAGGTACACCCCACACCTCTGCCTTAGCACATGGGCAAGATGCCAGTTGTGGACAAGTACTCTTCTCTACTTTAAAGCTTTATGTTAACCCATCTGACATTTATTTCAAAGGATACCTTCTCATCTTAGAAAGACTATGAGCCCTTCCGAACTGCCATTCCTTACCTGCAACATAAAGTTAATGGTGATTATCTCCAACAATCCCAAAGAATCATTGAGGGGATTTGGAAAACTCTACTTTTTCAAAGACCACTCTTCGGACACAGTCCTAGATAAATGCAATATGCAGTATATGTTTCATCTTACCTGACCAGGCTTAAAGGCCCCTTCTTTATATACAGGGAACAAATCCAGGAGGGAACATTAATGATTTGGTAAAATGCAGCTACCAAGGATCTCTTTTCCTTTATATATCTGCCAGTCTTCCAGAATATAATTATATACCACCGATACTGCTTATTGTCTTTGACCATTACAGAGTATTCTCATACTATTTTTCAAGTTTGTCTTCTCTTCCATATTTAACTGAAGAATTCTGGAAGCCAAAAATCACATCTTTTGCATCTTAGCCCCTCACAGTTTTGAGCAGAGAGCTACACACAATATAAGATTTCAACACCTATTTGTTGGATAAATGAATACATTTTTGGGTAACCATAAGTTCCTCCTTCATTTTTTTTTTTACAAGACCCAAGATTAATAAAATATAACAGAGGGGTGTGTATGTTTGTGTGAAGAGGGAAAACATTTCACACTTGGTAAATGACTAATTTAGTCTGCAATTATTCTGACTAAATAAATCCAATCTGTTTTGTCCCCCACCCCACCCACTTCTGCTTTATATTTCAGTTTAAGGAACTCTTTTTCCTCAAGGATGACTTTAGCTTGTCTAAGACAACCCACTAAAGAAAGCTTGTAGCATCCAGGGTGATTCCCCTGAATGTCCCTAGGGCTGCCCCAGGATCACACACACCACACTTGCATCCTGAGAACAGAGCCAATGTTGAGTCAGTCTGGGAACAAGAGCTCAGGGAATCCTGGCCAGGTTCCTGTTTATTCCTTACATCAAAGACAAGAAATAGAGATTTTCCTTGAGTAGGCTACCTCTCCTGTGATTCTAAGCAGCAGGCAGCGGAAACTAGCTTGTATAAGCAGGAATTTGCCTGGTCACAGGAAGACTGAAAGAGGGAAAAGAAGTTGACATATTTTTATTTCTATCTTATCATTTTTAGAACTTTGGAGGCTGCCTCCAGAAAGGAAATGTGACCAAAACATCCTTCTTGGAGACAGAGTTTGCATTTTTCTTCAGAATTTCACAAGACCCACCAATCATCCCAAGGAGGTAGAACAGCACTGCAAGGAACTAAACACCACTGCAATCACTACAATACAGGGGAAAAGGGGGAGAAACAAAGAGCACACTTAAATAGGCACTTTTTCTCTCTGCCAAAATAAAGTCTAAGACCTCAGATTTCTTAATTTTCAATTTATAAAACAGCAGCTGCCAACTTTGTGTGCCCCCTGCTTCATCCCAAGCAGATGGCCACCCACTTGCTTACTTCTTTTGCCTTTTACCCAAGTCTTTGGTCCAGCCAGCCAAAGAATGAGGAACCACAGAAGCCCAGCTCCCAAGTCCTGGTATATGTGCCATGAATCTGTCTCTTGGGCTTTAACATGACCACTTGATATATAGAACTAAGGCAGTGCCCCCAACATGCTCAGCTCTGAATGCCGTCATTCCCTGCTTTGGTGTGGCAACCTGATTTTAATTTCTTGGCCCTGGACTCCATTTCTCTTCCTTCCATCAGCTTCTCCCTAGACCTGGATCTGTTTCTGATTTGAGCCTTATTCTAGTCAGCCTTAGAAAGATGGTATAGCATAAAGAGACTAAGCCCCTTCTTTTTGGGCTCTACCCTCTGCCAAGGCCCTCCCATATCTCAAACTGGAAAACTGTACTTGGCTTTTAGCCAAATGAAAATTGACTAGAATATCAAAAAGGTAAGCAGCTCTAACATTCAGATTCTATGTTCTACAAAATATCCAAGGGAATAATTTAAAGTATTAGATTATAAAACAAACTAAGGGCAGAGTAGCTTAATTTTCAGTACATACTCTGCTTATGCAGTTTTTCTGTTCCTTTGACCCCCTTTTCCTTTATGTTCTGCCTGTCCCAGGCACATCTATCCCTGTACACATCATTTTGTCATGGAAAGAAGCAATAAGTTACTCAAAACCCTAGGTCCATCCTCAGCTTCCAGGAGACCTCAAGGAAGTCTCTCTTCCAATCTATAACCCAGCCTCTTTGTATGCATGAGAATGGCAGTCATATCCTTGACTCCTCAAAATGTGAAAAGAATGCTAAAGTGAAATAATAGATACGCATAAAGGACTATTACTACTACTATTAGTATCATTTCCTGCCTTTATGGAAAAGCTTTATTTCCTTTTAGCTTTTTAACTACCACTGTTTCCCATCATTAGTAATTACTTTCATCCTTCACTGATTAATCTGTTCTCCATCTTAACCTTTCACTCTGGTCTCTCAGCTTAGTTCTTAAATGACTAGCTGAACTTCCTAGACTCAAAAGTTGGGAATCCCAAGGGGAGAAGGTATAAAATAAGGGAAGTTCAGGGATGCTAACAAGGCCGTAACTGCCAGTTTTCAATACTTGTCTGACAGGAAAACAACATGAAAAGGACCTCTAGAACCTACTCCTCAACTCCTTGTCCAGCCACTGCATTTCTCCTCCCACATTCCCATGCCTTTTCCTTCTCCCTCGGCCCATAATTTGCGGCAACTGCTATTGCTGATCTCAAAATCCAAATGGAAGCAATTCAGAAAGTAGCTGTTTTCAGAGGATCTGACAAAGATAAAGTGGATCAGGTATCCCTAAAATCTGTGTATGTTGGGGAGGACAAAAAAGTGAAGCTGAGGCATTGATAAGTCAATGGGGCCTCCGCAATAGTGAAATGGAGAGTTGGTGCTCTAGGCTGTTTCTCTTCAACTAATTTCTTTACTTCCATCGTCTTTGACCACTTGTTCATTTTTTTGTAGATATGATCCTCAAAACTTGACCTTCTCTTCCTCCATCCCTTCCCCTCACCATACTGAGAGAGCTTATCCAACCACTAGTCACTGTTACTGAACAGTAAGTATATCAGAGCCCTCTCCATGGATGGGAGGGATAGAAGTTACAAACCACTGAATTAGATTATCTACACAACTTTAGTAGCACATGTTTTAAAAGTGTCTATCAGTATTTTTCCTGACTCACATTTCTTTTTTTATTATGTTATGTTAGTCACCATACAGTACATCCATAGTTTTTGATGTACCGTTCCATGATTCGTTGTTTGCGTATAACACCCAGTGCTCCATGCAATACGTGCCCTCCTTAATACCCATCACCGGCCTATCCCATTCCCCCACCCCCCTCCCCTCTGAAGCCCTCAGTTTGTTTCCCAGAGTCCATAGTCTCTCGTGGTTCATTCCCCCCCCCTTCATTCTTCCCTTCCTTCTCCTACCGATCTCCCTGTTATTTCTTATGTTCCATAAATGAGTGAAACCATATGATGACTGTCTTTCCCTGCTTGACTTATTTCACTTAGCATAATCTGCTCCAGTCCCGTCCATGTTGATGCAAATGTTGGGTAATCGTTCTTTCTATGGCTGAGTAATATTCCATTGTATATATGGACCATAACTTCTTTATCCATTCGTCTGTCAATGGGCATCTCGGCTCCTTCCACAATTTAGCTATTGTGCACAATGCTGCTATGAACATTGGGGTGCATATGGCCCTTCTCTTCACTATGTCTGTATCTTTGGGGTAAACACCCAGTAGTGCAATGGCTGGGTGATAGGGTAGCTCATTTTTAACTTGTTGAGGGACCTCCACACTGTTTTCCAAAGTGGCTGTACCAACTTGCATTCCCACCAACAGTGGAAGAGGGTTTTCTCCACATCCTCTCCAACATTTGTTGCTTCTTGCCTTGTCAATTTTTGCCATTCTAACTGGCATAAGTTAGTATCTCAAGGTGGTTTTAATTTGAATTTCCCTGATGGCTAATGATCTTGAACATTTTTTCATGTGTCTGTTAGCTATTTGTATGTCTTCATTGGAAAAGTGTTCATATCTTCTCATTTTTATTTGATTATTTGTTTCTCGTATATTGAGTTTGATAAGTTCTTTATAGATCTCGGATACCAGTCTTTTTTTTTTTTAAGATTTTATTTATTTATTTGACAGAGACAGCCAGCGAGAGAGGGAACACAAGCAGGGGAAGTGGGAGAGGAAGAAGCAGGCTCCTACCAGAGGAGCCTGATGTGGGGCTCGATCCCAGAACACTGGGATCACACCCTGAGCCGAAGGCAGATGCTTAACAACTGCGCCACCCAGGCAACCCTGGATACCAGTCTTTTATCTGTAGTGTCATTTGCAAATATCTTCTCCCATTCCGTGGGCTGCCTCTTAGGTTTTTTTGACTGTTTCCTTTGCTGTGCAGAAGCTTTTTATCTAGATGAAGTCCCACAAGTTCATTTTTTCTTTTGTTTCTCTTGTCTTTGGAAATGTGTCATGAAAGAAGTTGCTGTGGCTGATGTCAAAGAGGTTACAGCCTATGTTCTCCTCTATGATTTATCCATCATGACCAAGTGGGATTCATCCTGGGATGCAGGGGTGGTTCAACATAGGCAAATTGATCAGTGTGATAGATCACATCAACAAGAAAAGAGTCAAGGACCATATCCGGGATGTACTGTATGGTGACTAACGTAACATAATAAAAAATTATTATTAAAAAAAAAAGAACCATATGATCCTCCCAATTGATGCAGAAAAAGCATTTGACAAAATACAGCATCCTTTCCTGATTAAAACACTTCAGAGTGTAGGAATAGAGGGTACATTCCTCAATTTCATAAAAACCATCTATGAAAAGCCTAAGGCGACTATCATTCTCAATGGGGAAAAGCTGAAAGCCTTACCCTTAAGATCAGGAACACGACAAGGATGCCCACTCTCGCCATTATTATTCAACATCGTACTAGAAGTCCTTGCAACAGCAATCAGACAACAAAAAGGGATAAAAGGTATTCAAATAGGCAAAGAAGAAGTCAAACTGTCTCTCTTCGCAGATGACATGATACTCTATATGGAAAACCCAAAAGACTCCACCCCCAAATTATTAGAACTTATAGAACAATTCAGTAATGTGGCAGGATACAATATCAATGCTCAGAAATCAGTTGCATTTCTATACATGAACAATGAGACTAAAGAAAGAGAAATTAGGGAATTGATTCCATTTACAATAGCACCAAAAATCATACGATATCTTGGAATTAACTTAACCAGAGAGGTAAAGGATCTATAAACTACACATCACTCTTGAAAGACATTGAAGAAGACACAAAAAGATGGAAAAACATTCCATGCTCATGGGTCAGAAGAATAAACATGTCTATGCTACCCAGAGCAATCTATACGTCCAATGCCATCCCAATCAAAATACCAATGACATTTTTCAAAGAGCTGGAACAAACAGCCCTTAAATTTGTGTAGAACCAGAAAAGGCCCTGAATCACCAAGGAAATGTTGAAAAGGAAAAACAAAGCTGGGGGCATCACGTTGCCGGATTTCAAGCTATACTACAAAACTGTGATCACCAAGACACCATGGTACTGGCACAAAAACAGACACATAGACCAATGGAACAGAATAGAGACTCCAAAAATGGACCCTCGGCTCTATGGGCAACTAATTTTTGATAAAGCAGGAAAAAACGTCCAGTGAAAAAAAGACAGTCTCTTCAATAAATGGTGCTGGGAAAATTGGACAGCTACATGCAAAAGAATGAAACTTGACCACTCTCTCACGCCATACACAAAGATAAACTCCAAATGGATGAAAGACCTCGATGTGAGACAGGAATCCATCAAAATCATAGAGGAGAACATAGACTGTAACCTCTTTGACTCACATTTTCTAAAGAAATTTAAAGCTGGGCTCCCAAACTCTAAGTCCTCTGGGAGATGACACTATGACTTTTGGCTTAATCTTATAGAGGACATTTTCTATACTGCATGGTCAATTACATATATTTAAAAATACACATTTTTTTATCACATATATGGTACTTAAAAGTGCATGTATTAAAAAAATCTAGACCCGTGGGGCACCTGGGTGGCTCAGTGGGTTCGGCGTCTGACTCCTGATTTCAGCTCCGGTTGTGATCTTGGGGTTGTGAGATCGAGCCCCGTATCAGGTTCCGTGCTCAGTGCTGAGTCTGCTTAAGATTCTCGCTCTCCCTCTACCCCTCCTCCCACTTTCTTACTCTCACGTGTGTGCTTTCACACTCTCGCTTTCTCTGAATAAATAAAATCTTGAAAAAAAAAAATCTAGACCCTTATATCTTCTGCTTTCCTCCCAGTCCAAATTGCAATGAATCTTTTTTCTTAATGCCCCACATTGCCCAGAGCTATATACCTTTCTGGATCATCTCCTTCTTTTAGGCCTTGAGGTCTCCAGATACCACCTGATCCCTTTCCTAGCAACCTGTTTCATGATTCCTTACTCTGTCAGCCTCTTTAACTTGCTTCCCCTTGAATGCTGGTTTTTAAAAGGTACATTACTCCCAAGTGGCTTTGTGCTTTTGTTCTCACCCTTTGAACCATTTGTTACTTCCTCTGTTATTCACTTTTGGTACAAAGCAGGAGAAAACTTGTTGTTTACCACAGCAAAAAAGAAAAAAAAAAATAGGGTAGACTAGATAATGTCCTATCTTTTCCACCACAAAGGGTAAGGTACAAGGGAGGGAGATTTATGGCCAGAGAAGTTAAAACTATGGGAATGTGTTAAATATAAAAGTAATGAAGCACAGAACGACAACAGAGTTGTGACTATTCCTCAAGGTGGACTCCTTGAAGGTTATTATTCAATAAGGGTGCTTTAACTTGCTAGAAATCACAGCAACATAGCAAGCAAAAAGCAATCAGATTTCACTTCACACACAGTAGCCTGGCAAAAATTAAGAATTTGAGTCATGCCAAGCATTAGTGGAGACTCAAGGAAACAGGAACCATCTCAGAAGTGCTGCTGGAGGAACAGTCTGATACAGCCATTCTGGACAGCAATAAAATGCTACTTAATAAAATTAAGTATGACCCAGCAATTCCACTCCTGTGTATAAATCCCAAAGGAATGCTCATACACAGTCAAAAGAGGCTGTCAATGGCAGTACTATTTGTGGGGAGGAGGAGCTCGACAGAATTCTGTGCAAGTGTCACTGGCTGCACAGATGAGTAAAATGTGGTAGATGTGCCACGGAGAAGCACACCAAAGAGAAGTAGCAGGTTGTATGTACATAGAACTTAACGCAATGCTTAGTGGGAAGAAAAAAAGACACGAAGTTCTGTTAAAATACATGAATACAAAGTATGAATTTTAAAATGTACCCAAATAAAAAAAAGATATACATTAAATTAAAATGACTGCCCATGGGGAGAGGGGAATGAGAATGACATATGGGGATAAAGGAAATAAACTTTATATATATAAATATCAAGAAGGGGCCTTTTATAATGAATGTTGATAATGTGCCATGAACCAAAGAATAAGATTAACTTAACTCTCTCTACTTGTGACTTAAACTCCCACAACTTTGGAATATAGGTACACAGAACTTAAAACCCCAACTGTGTCACTTTTTAATTATATAACTTGGGATGAATTAATCTGTAGCAACTTCAGCATGTTCATTGATATTCCTCAGGACCTGATTCTCATGAGATTTTGAGAGGATCAAGTAAGAAAGAGTATGAGCCTGAAACAGAAAACATGTTTAAGAAATATTAGATTTCGGGGCGCCTGGGTGGCACAGCGGTTAAGTGTCTGCCTTCGGCTCAGGGCGTGATCCCGGTGTTATGGGATCGAGCCCCACATCGGGCTCCTCCACTATGAGCCTGCTTCTTCCTCTCCCACTCCCCCTGCTTGTGTTCCTTCTCTCTCTGGCTGTCTCTATCTCTGTCAAATAAATAAAATCTTTAAAAAAAAAAAAAAAAGAAAAGAAATATTAGATTTCCTCTAAAGCAATACAATCCTGCATCTCTGGTACTGACCAACAGAACTTTTAGCAAAGATAAAAATGTTCTGTATTTCCAATACCATAGCCACTAGCCACAAGTGCTGCTGGGAATTTGAAATGTGACTAATGTAACTAAGAAAGTGAATTTATTTAATTTAAATAGGTACTTGTGGTTAGTAGTTACCACTTGGCGGTGAAGCTCTAGATCCTTCCACATGACCTATAGAGGTAACAGCTAATCAGCTGATACCTGGCATCTCTTTAGTTAGCAAATGAGAAGAAATAAGAGACATGAGGCACGAGAGATAAAGGCAGGAAGAACCACGCACATTCTATCCTGACTCATTCATGTGCTATTTTACAAGGATGATTTGATTTAGGCTATTGATATATAAGCTCCTAGAGGACAGACCTAAGTTGGATTTATTTATGAACTGTCAAACTTAATACAGAATAGGCACTCAGGAACAGCGTTCACTGGAATGAGGTGATATGGAGTAAAAATGGGCAAAGCACAAGTACCATCCAAAGACACCAAAATTTGAAAGCATCTTTTTCACCTTTTAAGACTTAGTAAGAGCCCAGTCAAAATGAATCTGCTGTGCTCCCAAAAATTCTAAATTTATGTGTCTATGTATGACAAGAAATATAAAGCAACATCATTAGTCACTAAAAATTGCCAATCAAAGCCACACGACTTTACATCCAATAGGTTGGCTAGAATCAAAAAGTCAGATAGTCAGGGAAGATGGCAGAATACAAGGATCCTAAATCCACATGGTCCCATGACCACAACTAGGTAACACCCACATCAGTGTAAATACTCTGTCTGATCACATTCTCTTTTTTGTTGTTGTTTTTTCCTTATTTTTCTTTTCCATCTTTTTTGTTTTTTTTGTTTTGTTTTATTAAACTGTTTTTAATTTTCATCTTTCATCTTTACATTTACATTCTATCCTTTCTGTGTATTTAATTTTATTTTTGTATATATAAGGTTTTCTTTCTTTACAATTTCGAGATGTAGTTTCTTCTAGCAAACTGATCAAAATACACTCAGGAGATAGTGTGTTGCTCTGTGCTGTTCACCTGTCTCTTTATATCCCTTCCTGTTTTGTTGTTTTGGGGGGGTTTTTTATTTTTCATTTTCTCTTTTGTTTTTTCTTGTCTTTTAATTTCCATTTTTATAGTTAGATTGTATCCTTTCACGGAGGCTCTAACCGCTAGGAGAAATGAGGCAGAATGGAGAATTAGTGATACAGAAGACCAAATGATGGGAGAATAAAGACGCTGAGAAAAAGAGAGATAAACAACTGCTGGATAACGAGGGGAGAATATGAGAGATAAGTGATACCATTAAGTGAGACGATATTTAGAATTGGGATCCCAGAAGAGAGTGAAGAGAGACAGGGGCAGAAGGTATACTAGAGCAAATTACAGCAGATAACTTCCCTAACCTGGGGAAGGAAACAGGTATCCAGCTCCAGAAGGCACAGTAAACCTCCTCAAAAATCAATAAAAATAGGTCAACACCCCAATATAGAACAGTAAAACTTGCAAATCTCAGAGACCAAGAGAAAATTCCAAAAGCAGCTCAGGACAAGAGGTCTGTAACCTACAAGGGTAGAAACATTAGATTGGCAGCACCTATCCACAGAGACCTGGCAGGCCAGAAAGGACTGGTATGATATATTCAGGGTGCTAAATGAGAAAAATATGCAGCCAAGAACACTTTATCCAGCAAGGATGACATTCAAAATAGAAGGAGAGATAAAAAGCTCCCAGGACAAACAATAACTAAAAGAATTTGTGATCACCATACCAGCCCTATAAAAAATATTAAAAGGGATCCTCTAAGCAAAGAGAGCCCAAAAGTAACATAGTCCAGAAAGTGACAGAGATAATCTACGGAAATAGTCACTTTACAGGCAATACAAAAGCACTAAATTCTTATCTGTCAACAGTTACTCTGAATTTAAGTGGCCTAAATGCAGCAATCAAAAGTCACAGGGTATCAGACTGGATTTAAAAAAAGCAAGACCCATTGATATGCTGTCTGCAAGAGGCTCATTTTAGACCCAAAGATGCCTCCAGATTGAAAGTGAGGGGGAGGAGGTGGAGAACTATTTATCACGCTAATGGACATCAAAAGAAATCTGGGGTGGCAATCCTTATATCAGACAAATTAGATTTTAAATCAAAGACTGTAATAAGAGATGAGAAAGGACTCTATATCAATTGTAAATATTTATGCCCCTAACACCAAAACAGCCAAATACATAAGCCAATTAATAATAATATTAAAGAAACACATTGAAATACAATAATAGTAGGGGGCTTTAACTCCCCACTCACTGCTCATCTAAGCAGAAGATCAACAAGAAAACAGGGGCATTGAATGACACTCTGGACCAGGTGGACTTCACAGATATATTCAGAACACTCCAAACTAAAGCAACAGAATACACATTTTTCTCAAGTGTACATGGAACATTCTCCAGAACAGATCACTTATTGGGTCACAAATCAGGTCTCAACTGTCACCAAAAGACTGGAATCATTCCCTGTATATTTTCAAACCACAATGCTGTGAAACTGGAACTCAATCACAAGAGGAAAGTTGGAAAGAACTCAAATACAGGGATGCTAAAGAGTATCCTACTAAAGAATGAATGGATCAACCAGGAAATTAAAGAAGAATTTTAAAAATTCATGGAAACAAACAAAAATGAAAACACCACTGTTCAAAAGCTTTGAGATGCAGCAAAGGTGGTCCTACAAGGGAAGTATATGGCAATACAAGCCTTTCTCAAGAAATAAGAAAGGTCTCAAATACACAATCTAACCTTACACCTAAAGGAGCTGGAGAAAGAACAGCAAATGAAGCCTAAACCCAGCAGGAGAAGAGAAATAATAAAGATTAGATCAGAAATCAATGAAATAGAAACCAAAAGAACAGTAGAACAGATACACAAAGCTAGGAGCTGGTTCTTTGAAAGAATTGATAAGATCAATAAACCCCTGGCCAGACTTATCAAAAAGAAAAAAGGATCCAAAAATAAAATCATGAATGGAAGAGGAGAGATCACAACCAACACGGGAGAAAAATAAACAGTATAAGAACATATTATGAGCAACTATATGCCCAAAAAAAAGGGCAATCTGGAAGAAATGGATGCATTGCTGGAAACTTATAAACTATCAAAACTGAAATAGGAAGAAATAGAAAATCTGAACAGACCCATAGCCAGCAAGGAAATTGAAGCAGTCATCAAAAATCTCCCAACAAACAAGAGTCCAGGGCCAGATGCCTTCCCAGGGGAATTCTACCAAACATTTAAAGAAGAACTAATACCCATTCTTCTGAAACTCTGAAACTTCCTGTTTCAAAAAATAGAAATGGAAGGAAAACTTCCAAACTTGTTCTATGAAGCCAGCATTACCTTGATCCCCAAACCAGACAAAGACCCCACCAAAAAGAATTACAGACCAATATCCCTGATGAACATGGATGCCAAAATTCTAACCAAAATACTGGCCAAAAGGATCCAACAGTACATTAAAAGGGTTATTCACCAGACCAAGTGGGATTTATTCCTGGGCTGCAAGGTGGTTCAACATCCAAAAATCAATCAACACTGTGATACACTACATAAATAGAGGACAAGAACCATACAATCTTCTCAATAGATGCAGAAAAAGCATTTGACATAGTACAGCATCCTTCCGTGATTAAAACTCTTCACAGTGTAGGGATAGGTGGAACATACCTCAATGTCATAAAAGCCATCTATGAAAAGCCCACAGCAAATATCATTCTCAATGGGAAAAAACTGAGAGCTTTTCCCCTAAGGTCAGGAACACAGCAGGGATGTCCACTATCACCACTGCTGTTCAACAGAGTACTAGAAGTCCTAGCCTCAGCAATCAGACAATAAAAAGAAATAAAAGGTATTCAAACTGGCAAAGAAGAAGTCAAACTCTCACTCTCCACAGATGACATGATACTTTATGAGGAAAGCCCAAAAGAGTGCACCCCAAAATTGCTAGAACTCCTACAGGAATTCACCAAAGTAGCAGGATATAAAAATCAATGCATAGAAATCAGTTCCATTTTTATACACGAACAATGAGACAGTAGGAGGAGAAATTAAGGAGTAGATCCCATTTACAACTGCACCAAAATCTATAGGATACCTAGGAATCAACCTAACCAAACAGGCAAAGGATCTGTACTCAGAAAAGATAGAACACTCATGAAAGAAACTGAGGAAGACACAAAGTAATAGAGAAACATTCCATGCTCATGAATTAGAAGAACAAATATTGTGAAAATGTCTATGCTACCTAGAGCAATATACACATTCAATGCAATCCCTATCAAAATACCATCCACTTTTTTCACAGAGCTGGAACAAATAATTCTAAAATTCTGTATGGAACCAGAAAAGACCCTGAATAACCAAAGGAATGTTGAAAAAGGAAACCAAAGCTGGTGGCATCACAATCCTGGACTTCAAACTACTACAAAACCATAATCATCAAAATGGTATGGTACTGGGACAAAAACAGACATATAGATCAATGCAACAAAACAGAGACCCCAGAAATACATCCTCAACTCTATGGTCAACTAATCTTCGACGAAGCAGGAAAGAAAATCCAATGGAAAAAAGAGTCTCTTCAACAAATGGTGTTGGGAAAATTGGAGAGCCACATGCAGAAGAATGAAACTGGACCATTTCCTTACAGCACACACAAAAATAGACTCAAAATGGATGAAGGACCTAACTGTGAGACAGGAATCCATTAAAATCCTAGAGGAGAACACAGGCAGCAACCTCATTGACCTCGGTTGCAGCAACTTCTTGCTAGACATGACTCCAAAGGCAAGGGAAACAAAGGCAAAAATGAAATGCTGGGACTTCATTAAGATAAAAAGCTTTTGCACAGCAAAAGGAAACAGTCAACAAAACCAAAAGACAACAGACAGAATGGGAGAAGATATTTGCAAATGACATATCAGATAAAGGGCTAGTATCCAAAATCTATAAAGAACTTACCAAACTCAACACCCAAAAAGCAAATAATCCAGTCAAGAAATGGGCAGAAGACATGAACAGACATTTCTCCAAAGAACACATCCAAATGGCCAACAGACACATGAAAAAATGCTCCACGTCACTCAGCATCAGGGAAATACCAAATAAAACCACAATGAGATAACAGGTCACACCAGTCAGAATGGTTAAAATTAACAAGTCGGGAAACGATAGATGTTGGCGAGGATGTGGAGAAAGGGAAACTGTCCTACACTGTTGGTGGGAATGTGAGCTGGTGCAGCCACTCTGGAAAATAGTATGGAGGTTCTTCAAAAAGTTGAAAATAGAGTTACCCTACGACCCAGCAATTGTGCTACTGGGTATTTGCCCCAAAGATACAAAAGTAGTGATCCGAAGGGGTACCTGCACCCCAATGTTTATAGCAGCAATATCCACAATAGCCAAACTATGGAAAGAGCTCAGATGTCCATCAACAGATAAATGGATAAAGAAGATGTGGTATATATACAATGGAATATTATGCAGCCATAAAAAAACTGAAATCTTGTCATTTACAATGACATGGATGGAGCCAAAGGGTATTCTGTTAAGCCAAATAAGTCAATGAGAGAAAGACAATTATCATTTGATCTCAGTGATATGTGGAATTTAAGAAATGAAACAGAGGATCATAGGGGATGACAGGAGAAAATAAAACAAGATGAACCACAGAGGGAGATAAACCATAGGGACTCTTAATAATAGGAAACTAAGGGTTGCTGGAGCAGAAGGGGGTAGATGGATGGGTTAATTGGGTGATGGACATTAAGGAGGGCATGTGATATAATGAACACTGAGTATTATATAATACTGATGAATCATAGGCCTGTACCTCTGAAACCAATAATATATGTTAATTAATTGAACTTAAAAAAATATTTTTAGAAAATTTTTAAAGGAAAAAAAAAAGAGCAAGAGACATAGCTGACTTCCCTAATATACAAAAACAGATACAGAAACTTAGACAAAATGGGGAGAGAGAAAAATACACCCCAAATGGAAAAACAGGAAAAAATCACAGGAAGAATGCTAAACAAAACAGAGATAAGTAATATGCCTGAGAGTGAATTTAAAGCAATAGCCGTAAAGATACTCACTGAACTTAAAAGTGAAAGATTTCAGTGAGACTTTCAATGAAGCGATAGAAAACATTAAAAAAAAATAACCAATTAGAGATGAAGAACTCAACAGTTCAAACTAAAAATACACTAGAAGGAATAAATAACAGACTAGAGGAAGCAATGGAATGGACCAGCAATCTGGAGGACAGAGTAATAGAAAGCAATCAAGCTAAACAGGACAAAGGAAAAAGATTAATAAAGAATGAGAAGAGACTAAGGGAATTCAGTGACACCACAAAGAGTAACAACATTCACATTATAGGGATGCCAGGAGGAGGAGGAGGAGAGAGAGAAATGGAGGCAGAAAATCTGAATAATAGCTGAAAATTTCCCCAATCTGGGGAAAGAAACAGAAATCCACATCCAGGGGCACAGAGAGTACCTAACAAGCCAAGGAGGTCCACACCAAGACAGATAATAATTGAAATGGCAAAAATGAGTGATAAAGAGAGAATATTAAAAGCAGCAAGAGAAAATAAAACAATTACCAATAAGGGAAACTTCAAAAGACTATGAGCTGATTTTTCAGCAGAAACCGTGCAAGTCAGTAGAGAGTGGCATGATATATTCAAAGTGCTGAAAGGAAAAAAACCTGCAACCAAGAATACTCTATCCAGCAAGGCTATCATGCAGAACAGGAGAGATAAAGAGTTTCCCAGACCAAAAAAAAAAAAAAAAAAAAAAAAAAAGTAAAGGAATTCATCACTGCTAAACCAGCCTTACAAAAAACGCTAAAGGGGATTCTTTGAGTATAAAGGAATGATGGTAAGTGGGAGTAAAAAGAAAAAAAAAAAGTAGGAAGAACAGAAGCAGTAAGAATATCTATTTAAAAAAAAATCAGTCAAGGGATGCACAAAAGGATGATAATATACCTAAAATGTGGGAAGGAGAAGAGAAAATTTCATGCTTTTAAAATGGGTTCAAACTTAAGAAACCTTCAACTTAATACAGTTTGTCATACACACACGATGTTATATATAAACCTAATGATAACTACAAATCAAAAAACCAGTAATAGATACATAAAAAAATAAAGAATTCAAGTACATCACTAAAAGCCAGAAACTGCAAGAGAAGAAAGAAAACAAAGTAAAAGAGGGGCGCCTGGGTGGCACAGCGGTTAAGTGTCTGCCTTCAGCTCAGGGCGTGATCCCGGCGTTATGGGATCGAGCCCCACATCAGGCTCCTCCGCTATGGGCCTGCTTCTTCCTCTCCCCCTCCCCCTGCCTGTGTTCCCTCTCTTGCTGGCTGTCTCTATCTCTGTCAAATAAATAAATAAAATCTTAAAAAAAAAAAAAAAAGAAAACAAAGTAAAAGAGAATACCTACAAAAACAGCCATAAAACAAGTAACAAAATGGCAATAAGTACATACCTATCAGTATCTACTTTGAATGTAAATGAACTAAACGCTACAATAAAAAGCCACAGAATGGTGCCTGGGTGGCTCAGTTGGTTGCATGTCTGGCTCTTGATCTCAGTTCAAGTCTTGATCTCAGGGTTATGAATTCAAGCCCCATGTTGGACTCCCCTCCGCCCACCCCAGGTGTGGAGCCTACTTTAAAAAATAAAAATAAAAAGCAAAAAATAAAAAGCCATAGAATGATTGAATGGATAATCAAGCAAGACCCATCTATTTGCTGCCTACAAAAGACTCATTTCAGACTTAAGATACATGTAGATAGAAAATGAAGGAATGAAAAAGAATTTATCAATTAAAGGGAAGTGGGGAAAAAGAGTAAGGCTAACAATGCTTACATCAGACAAAACAGACCTTAAAACAAAGATTGTACCACAAAGAACACAGCATAATCATAAAAAGCACAGTCCAACAAGAAATATAACAATTGTAAATATTGATGCACCCCACAAAGAAGCACCCAGATACATAAAGCACCTATTAGCAAACATAAAAGAAGTAATTGATAGTAATACAATAATAGTAGGGGACTTTAGTACCCCACTACATCAATGGATAGATCATCCAACAGAAAATCAACGATGAAATAGTGGCTTTGAATGACACATTGGACCAGATAGATCTAACAGATGTATTCGTAACATTCCCTAAAACAGAATGCACATTTTTTCAGGTGCACATGGAACATTTTCCAGAATAGATCACATGTTAGGCCACAAAACATATCTTAACAAGTTCAATAAAACTGAAGTCATACCATGCATTTCTTTCCCAACCACAATGCTACAAAACTAGAAATCAACCACAAGAAAAAATCTGGAAAGAATACAAGTACATGGAGGTTAAATAATATACTACTAAACAATGAATGGGTCAACCAAGAAATCAAAGAGAAAATTCAAAAATACATAGGGGCAAATGAAAATGAAAATGCAATGGTCCAAAATTTTTGGGATACAGAAAAAGCAGTTCTAAGAAGGAAGTTTATAGCAAAACAGGCCTAACTGAGGAAGCAAGAAATATCTCCAATAAACCTAACCTTACACCTAAAGGAAATAGAAAAAGGAGAACAAATTAAACTCAAAATCAGAAGAAATAATAAATACAAGAGCAGAAATAAACAAAACAGAAACAAAATAAATAGAACAGATGAACCCAGGGGCTGGTTTTTTGAAAACATCAACAAAACTGATAAACTCCTAGACAGACACATCAAAAGAGAGAGGAGAGAGACAGAGAGAGAGAGAGAGACAGGAGAGAGAGACAGGAGGGAGAGGAGAGAGAGAGAGAGAGAGAGAGGAATCAATCACAAAAGAGGAGCAATAATCAACACAACAGAAATACAGACAATTGTAAGAGAATATTATGAAAAATTATATGCCAACAAATTGGACAACCGAGAAGAAATGGATAAATTCCTAGAAACATAACCTACCAAAACTGAAGAAGGAAGAAATAGAAAACTTGAACAGACCAATCATCAGCAATGCAATTGAATCAGTAATCAAAAAACTCCCAACAAACAAAAGTCCAAGATCAAGTGCCTTCACAGAAGAATTCTACCAAACATTTAAAGAACAGTTGATACCTATTTTTCTGAAACTATTCCAAAATATAGAAGAGGAAGGAAAACTTCCAAATTCATTCTATGAAACTAACATTACCCTGATACCAAAGATAAAAACACCACAAAAAAGGAGAACTACAGACCAGTATCTCTGACGAACACAGATGCAGAAATTCTTAAAATACAAGCAAACCAAATCCAACAATACATTAAAAAAAAAAAAAAAATTCACCACGATCAAGTGGGATTTATTCCTAGGATGCAAGGGTGGTTCAATATTTGCAAATCAACATAATACATCATATCAACAAGAGAAAGGATAAAAACCATATGTTCATTTCAATAGATGCAGAAAAAGCATTTGACAAAGTACAACATCCCTTTTTAAAAACTCTCAACAAAGTAAGTTTAGAGGGAACATATCTCAAAATATGAAAAGCATGAAAAATGAAAAAACCCAAAGCCAACATTATGCTCACTGGTGAAAACTGAAAGCTCTTGCTCTAAGATCAGGAATATGACAAGAATGTCCTCTCTCACTTTTATTCAACATAGTACTGGAAGTCCTAACCACAGCAATCAGACAACAAAAAGAGATAAAAGGCATCAAAATCAGAAAGAAAGGAGCAAAACTTTCACTGCTTGCAGATGACATACTATATATAGAAAACCCTAAAGAGCCCACAAAAAACTACTAGAACTGATAAATGGACTAAGTGAAGTCATAGACTAGAAAATCAATATACAGAAATCTATATTTCTATACACTAATTCTATACATTAATACTGTAGGCACTGGGATGCCTGGGTGGCTCAGTCAGTAAAGTATCCGCCTTCATCTCAGGTCATGGTCCCGGGGTCGTGGGACTGAGTCCTGCATCAGGCTCCTTGCTCAGCGGGGAGCCTACTTCTTCCTCTGCCTGCCGCTCCACCTGCTTGTACCGTCAAATAAATAAAAAATCTTAAAGAAAAAGGTATGCACTAATGTATACACTAATTCTATATATTAATAATGTATACACAAATAATGAAGCAGCGGGAAGAAAAGTTAAGAAAACAATCCTATTTACAATTGCACCAAAAATATAAAATACCTAGGAATAAACTTAATCAAAGTTAAAAGACATTTATGCTGAAAACTGTAAAACACTGATTAAAGAAATTGAAGACAACACCAAAAAATGGAAAGACATTTCAAGCTCATGGGTTGCAAGAACAAATACTGGTAAAATGTCTGTATTACCCAAAGCAATCTACAGATTTAATGCAATCTCTATCAAAATACCAATAGCATTTTACAAACTTAGAACAAACAATCCTAAAATTAGTATGGAACCATAAAAGACCCTGAATAGACAAAGCAATCTTGAAAAAAGAACAAAACTAGAAATACCACAATTCCAGGCTTGAAGTTATATTACAAAGCTGTAGTAATCAAAACAGTATGGTACTGGCAGAAAAACAGACACCTAGAATAACAGAACAGAACAAGGAGCCCAGAAAATAAACTCACAATTATATAGTCAATCTTTGACAAAGGAAGCAAGAATATGCAATGGGAAAAGATAGTCTCTTCAACAAATGGTGTTGGGAAAACTGGACAGCTACATTGTGCAACATAATGAAACTGGACCACTTCGTATGACACACAAAAATAAATTCAAAATGGATTAGAGACCTAAATGTGGAACCTGAAACCATAAAAATCCTAGAAGAGAGCACAGGCAGTAATGTCTCTGCCATCAGCCATAACAACATCTTTCTAGATTTATCTCCTCAGGCAAGGGAAACAAAAGCAAAAAAAAAAAACAAAAAACAAAAAAACAAAACTATTGAGACTACAAAATAAAAAGCTTTTCGGGGTGCCTTGGTGGCTCAGTCGGTTAAGCATCTGCCTTCAGCTCAGGTCATGATCCCAGGGTCCTGCAATCTAGCCCTGCTTCAGCTCCCTGCTCAGTGGGGAGCCTGCTTCTCCCTCTGCCTGCCCCTCCCCCTGCTTGTGCACTCCCGTGCACTCACTCTCTGACAAATAAAATCTTTAAAAAAGTAAGAAGCTTCTGTACATTTCTCAATCTCATAAAAGCCATCTATGAAAAGCCTACTGCAAATATTATTCTCAATGGAGAAAAGCTGGAAGCCTTTCCCTTAAGATCAGGAACTCGACAAGGATGCCCACTCTCGCCACTATTATTCAACATAGTACTAGAAGTCCTTGCAACAGCAATCAGACGACAAAAAGGGATCAAAGGTATTCAAATTGGCAAAGAAGAAGTCAAAATGTCTCTCTTTGCAGATGACATGATACTCTATATGGAAAACCCAAAAGAAGCCACTCCCAAATTATTAGAAGTTATAGAGCAATTCAGTAACGTGGCAGGATACAAAATAAATGCTCAGAAATCAGTTGCATTTCTATACACGAATAACGAGACCGAAGAAAGAGAAATTAGGGAATCCATTCCATTTACAATAGCACCAAAAACCATACGTTACCTTGGAATTAACTTAACCAGAGACGTAAAGGACCTATATTCTAGAAACTATAAATCACTCTTGAAAGACATTGAGGAAGACATAAAAAGATGGAAAGATATTCCATGCTCATGGATCGGAAGAATTAACATAGTTAAAATGTCCATGCTACCCAGAGCAATCTACACTTTCAATGCTATCCCGATCAAAATACCAAGGACATTTTTCAAAGAACTGGAACAAACAGTCCTTAAATTTGTATGGAAACAGAAAAGGCCCCGAATCTCCAAGGAACTGTCGAAAAGGAAAAACAAAGCTGGGGGCATCACAATGCCGGATTTCGAGCTGTACTACAAAGCTGTGATCACAAAGACAGCATGGTACTGGCACAAAAACAGACACATAGACCAATGGAACAGAATAGAGAGCCCAGAAATGGACCCTCGGCTCTTTGGGCAACTAGTATTTGATAAAGCAGGAAAAAACATCCGGTGGGAAAAAGACAGTCTCTTCAATAAATGGTGCTGGGAAAATTGGACAGCTACATGCAAAAGAATGAAACTTGACCACTATCTCACACCATACACAAAAATAAACTCCAAATGGATGAAAGACCTCAATGTGAGACAGGAATCTATCAAAATTCTAGAGGAGAACATAGGCAACAACCTCTACGACATCGGCCAAAGCAACCTTTTTCATGACACATCCCCAAAGGCAAGAGAAACAAAAGATAAAATGAATTTATGGGACTTCATCAAGATTAAAAGTTTCTGCACAGCCAAGGAAACAGTCAGAAAAACTAAGAGGCAGCCCACGGAATGGGAGAATATATTTGCAAATGACACTACAGATAAAGGACTGGTATCCAAGATCTACAAAGAACTTCTCAAACTCAATACACGAGAAACAAATAAACAAATCAAAAAATGGGCAGAAGATATGAACAGACACTTTTCCAATGAAGACATACAAATGGCTAACAGACACATGAAAAAATGTTCAAAATCATTAGCCATCAAGGAAATTCAAATCAAAACCACACTGAGATACCACCTTACGCCAGTTAGAATGGCAAAAATAGACAAGGCAAGAAACAACAATTGTTGGAGAGGATGTGGAGAAAGGGGATCCCTCCTACATTGTTGGTGGGAATGCAAGTTGGTACAGCCACTCTGGAAAACAGTGTGGAGGTCCCTTAAAAAGTTAAAAATTGAGCTACCCTATGATCCAGCCATTGCACTACTGGGTATTTACCCCAAAGATACAGACGTAGTGAAGAGAAGGGCCATATGCACCCCAATGTTCATAGCAGCAATGTCCACAATAGCTAAATCGTGGAAGGAGCCGAGATGCCCTTCAACAGATGACTGGATTAAGAAGTTGTGGTCCATATATACAATGGAATATTACTCAGCTATCAGAAAGAACGAGTTCTCAACATTTGCTACAACATGGACAGCACTGGAGGAGATAATGCTAAGTGAAATAAGTCAAGCAGAGAAAGACAACTATCATATGATTTCTCTCATCTATGGAACATAAGAACTAGGATGATCAGTAGGGGAAGAAAGGGATAAAGAAAGGGGGGGGTAATCAGAAGGGGGAATGAAACATGAGAGACTATGGACTATGAGAAACAAACTGAGGACTTCAGAGGGGAGGGGGTGGTGGGGGAATGGGATAGACCGGTGATGGGTAGTAAGGAGGGCACGTATTGCATGGTGCACTGGGTGTTATACACAACTAATGAATCATCGAGCCTTACATCGGAAACCGGGGATGTACTGTATGGTGACTAACATAATATAATAAAAAATCATTAAAAAAAAAAAAAAAGAAAAAAATTAACACCACTATAAAATAAAAATCCAATGAAATTGTTTTATACTGTAATATCTAGGAAAACCTATAGTGGCCACACAAAGACAACTTACCCTCTAATACACAGAATGCTGCTATTTTAGAGCTGCAGAAGATCTGAAGATTTTTAAATCCCATCATTAAAAAAGGAAAGAAAGGAAAAAAAAAAAAAAAAAAAGTAAGAAGCTTCTGCAGAGCAAAGAATACAATCAACTGAACAAAAAGCAACCTAATGAATGGGAGAAGATAATTACAAGATATATGCAATAAGGAATAATATCCAAAATATATAAAGAACTTATACAACACCAAAAAACCAATCCAATTTAAAAAATGGGTGGAAGACATGAACAGACATTTTTCCCAAGATAACCTACAGATAGCCAAGAGACACATGAAAAGATGCTCAACATCATTCATCATCAGGGAAATGCAAATCAAAGCCACGTTAAGATATCACCTCACATCCCATCAGATTGGCTAAAATGAACAACACAAGAAATAATAGCTGTTGATGAGGATATAGAGAAAAAGGAACCCTCGTGTACTCTTGGTTGGAATGCAAACTGGTATAGCATCTGGAAAACAGAGTGGAGGTTCCTCAAAAAATTAGAAGTTGAACTACCTATGATCCAGCAATCACACTACTGTGTATTTACCCAAAGAATACAAGAACACCAACTGAAAGGGATACTTGCACCCCTATGTTTACAGCAGCATTACTTACAATAGCCAAGGTATGGAAGCAGCCCAGGTGTCTGTTGACTGATGAATGGGTAAAGATGTGGTGTGTGTGTGTGTGTGTGTGTGTGTGTGTGTGTGTATAACAGAATATTATTCAGCCATAAAAAAGAATGAAGTCTTGCCATTTGCAAATAGAGAATATAATGCTAAGTGAAATAAGTCAAAGACAAAACCATATGATCTCACTTATATGTCAAATTTAAGAAACAAAACAAACAAACGGGGGGAAAAAAAGAGATAAACCAAGAAACAGACTCTACTGTAGAGAACTGTCGTTACCACAGGGGATGGG
Source organism: Ursus arctos (assembly GCF_023065955.2). NCBI lineage: Eukaryota > Metazoa > Chordata > Mammalia > Carnivora > Ursidae > Ursus > Ursus arctos. The sequence continues at coordinate 28,838,059 of NW_026622875.1, forward strand.
GGGAATGGATTAAATAGGGGATAGGGATTAAGGAGTACACTTTTTGTAATAAGCAAAGGGTGATACACAGAAGTTTTGAATCACTATACTGTACACTGAAAACTAATGTAACACTGTATGTTAACTGGAATTAAAAACAAAAAAAGTCACACTGAGGGTTTCAAAGGGGACGGGGGAAGGGGATTGGGGTAGCTGGATGATGGGTATTGAGGAGGGCACATGTTGTGATGAGCACTGGGTGTTATATGCAACTAATGAATCACTCAACACCACATCAAAAACTAATGATGTACTATACAGTAGCTAACTGAATATAATAAAAAAAACAAAAAAGTTATATTATCCTTGGTTTGGTATTTTGCTGATGAGTTTTTAAAAACTGGCCTCTTTGCTCTCTTGAAAACCCTTAAATAGAGCTTCTGGTTTCTGGTCAGCATGTAAAGAGCTTGGAAGTCATCACCCCCATCCTCTCAAGTAAAAAGCTGAACAAAGTGAAAATCAACAACTCTTCTTAGAGCCATCAGAGAACTGAGGTCACAGGGCAAGCTACTGCCCCCCCCCCAAATTAGAAATGGACAAGTAGTTGCAGAGCACAACTTACTGGAACAGATACCTGCAAGCAGAGACCTCCAGGGGGAACCAGTACCAACGTAAGCAAACCAAAACTGCAACTGATGAATTGTTAGGGGTTCAGTGTAGTGGTTTGCTGGGGTTGGGAGCAGGGATTGACTGCAAATGGGCACAAGGTATCTTTGTGGTAACTGTAATGTTTTGAAGCTGGATTGTAGAGACGTTTGCACAATTCTATAAGTTTACTAAAAATCAATGAAGTGTTTCTTAAACTGGTGATTTTTATCACATGTAAATTCTGTATCAATAAAGCTGTATTTAAAAAAAACTGATGTCATAAAAGACATAGAAAGGCTGTGTGACTATTCTAGAGTAAAAGAAACTAAAGAGACAGAAGTAAATGCAGTAAATGACCCTAGACTGGAAGAAAAAAACATGCTGTAAAAAATACTGGGTCAATGGAATGTGGACAGTGTATTAGATAAAAGTATTTTATCAACGTTAAATTTATCGAGGTTGGTAAAGTACTGTGGTCATGTATAAGAACATCCTTAGTCATAGGAAATATATACTAAAGTGTTTAAAGAACCATGAGATATACAACTTAATCTCAAATGGTTTCAGAAAAAAAAACTATATACACATTTACATACGGGGGACTGGGGGTGGAGTAGGAGAAAAAGCATGTGTACATGAGCGTGCAAAGGGACAAAATATCAACAATAAATGAACCTGGATAATGGGTGTGAGTGTTTTCTGCAGTGTATTTCAGCTTTTCTGTAAGTTTGAAATTATTTCCAAACAAACAAAAAAAAGGGGGGGCGTAATCCCTATTGAGCACCTTTTGCATATAACGCACTGTATAAAATACTGGTAACACGAGAGAAGACAAATTCATGAGCTCCTGCCTTCAAGGAGATTAGACCTGCATTAGTTGGCTATGTCTCCATTTCTTTGAGTTCCCTGAGGGCAGTAAATATTGAATAAATTTTTAAAAAGGGAAATAGAACATTCAGAGTTGCTACCATAGCCTGGTTTCCCATGCACCCATCTCCAGTTCAGAACACAATTCATTTCTGATGACAAGTGGCTATTAAGTGAACAAGAATCAGAAAAATATTCATTGCAGAGTTTATTGTTATCAGATCAACAAAAAGCATATTCTGTGGGTCACCTGCCAGGATGTGGACATGGCTTTATGATAGAGAATGAGTTCTTATAATGAAATGTTATAATGAGATTTAAATCATGCTCTCTTCCTACTAAACATTCTTCAGGGTTTTTTGTAGTTTTTTTTTTTTTTTTGGTCTTATATCTTTATTCACATCACTTTCTCACAGGTTGCATCAGAGTCCTAAGCCCTTTCCAGAGAAAAATCCACTTTAAATTTCCTCAGCTTCTGCAGCTCACTGCCCACAGCTGCAGGGAGAGGGTGGCAGTGGTAGTAGGTGCACCACAGCTCTGCAACTGCCCAGGTTGAGCTGAGCAGAGGTGACTGACATCTTAGTGATGCCACTCTTATGCTATCTGCTCACTCCTCACTTGTTTAAGCCCTCTTCTCCCAAGACAGTAGGCCTCCCAGAGGACAAGTAGAATGTCACACACCCTGGGCACTTAAAGGGTCCCTCTAAATCTGTGACAGGCTATCAAAATGGCTCAAGTCACCTGAAAGGCGGTGTGAGGAGGTTGGCAGGTACCTATGACATTTATTATACTGGTGTTGTCACTCAATGCCCTCAGAGAGCAGCACTTAATGAGGTATGATAGGTGATACTGAGCCAAAAGAGAAAAATGGGCAAAAAGGCAGCAGTGGGCTTTTATAGGAAAATAAGTTTAGAAAGATATGTTACATGTGGAAGGTACTGTATAGCATCAATCCAAGAGAAATCTACTATTTTGGACAAGGAACATCTATCAAGTTTGTGAGTAAAAAATAGGGTGTAGAGAATCAACAAATTCAAGAGAATACCTATAGGTATACAAAACAATGGAAAAGCAGATGAAGAATGTACACATTCTCAGGAGCATATGACTGAGGTCAACTACACAGTTAGACTTATACTTTGACCAAAGACTGGACAGACCATGCACTACTCCTGGCTACAGGCATGATGTAGTAAAGGCAAAGTCATAAATGAAGGAAGCCAAAATCCAGGATGGGATATCATGTGGTCTTACTATTTCCACCTTAAGAGCAAGCTAAAGGGGAGTTTAGGCATTAAACAAAGGATGAAATATGGAGAGGGCAGGGCTTAGGATTATAAGTAATAGGAATTGTACTGAACTGGGCCTTTAGTTTCTTGAGAACAACACTTGACTTGATTCTAGTTGGTCTAAATAAATTCTGTAGATACATGTTGCCTCAACCATTTCCTCATCCCATAGCTGAAATAAGGAAAGTCTTGAGTGAGATAAATGTCCCTTCCCCACCGTCGTTTTTGGGTTATTATTATTATTTTTTAAGTAGAGCCCAACATGGGGCTTGAATTCATGACCCTGAGATGAAGACCTGAGCTGAGATCAAGAGCTAGACGCTTCACTGACTGAGCCACCCAGTGCCCCTGCCCTTTTATTTATTTATTTTAGCTAGACATGTTTGTTTTTTTTTTTTTTTTAAGAATTGGTTCTTCTATGTGGAGACCCAACGACAAACTAAAAATCAACCAGTGACTTAGTAAAGTCCCATAAGAAAGTAATCCAGGACCAACAAAATCAGCTTACAATAAAGGATGTCAGAAGCTCTTTGTAAGGAAACTGTATTCCCAGTGAAATCTTCTCAACTACAGCTGTCAGCTACATTCTCACAAAGACGTGAAACATGTATCAACTCACCACTCCACCAGTAGTGACATATTTAGGGAAGAGAAGTCATTCAAGGTCTCTCACAACCTGGCAAAGGCCTTCCCTCTAAGTTCACCTCCCAGCCCTCCTCTGTTCTATTCAAACAGAGGTCTACATCATTTTGTCCTGCTTGGAATGCTTTCCCCATTTCCCTGCTATTTAATTTCTACCCATCCTTCCAGGTCTATATTGAATCTGACAGCTGCCCAAGAAGCCTTTCCTGACTACTCCTGTCCACAGTGATCTCCTCGTTTTCTGAACCTCTAAGGTATGTTTGCTTTGTACAGAAAACTGCAAAGTACTATCGATTTTTTTTTAAGATTTTATTTATTTATTCAATAGAGAGAGAGCAAAGTAGGCAGAACAGCAGGCAGAGGGAGAGGGAGAAACAGGCTCCCCACTGAGCAGAGAGCCTGACGTGGGGCTCCAGCCCCGGACTCTGGGATCATGACCTGAGCTGAAGGCAGACGCCTAACCGACTAAGCCACCCAGGCACCCCTACTATCAATTTTCTTATGTGTTTTACCACCCAATAATTAACAACTTCTGGAGCATAAGGACCTCACCTTGTATCATCTTAAAGAACAGGTGCCCTAAATGTCTATAATTTTGTTGTTCTTTGAACACCCTTCCTACCCCTCAATCCATCTTTTACATATCAAGAGTTAACTTAAAATTTCAATTAGATCATGTCACCTTCTCCTTCAGCTTCCCTTTTCAAACCTTTCACCAGCTTTCCATTGTACTTAAGCATGAATCTATACTCGTTACCCTGTCTAGAAGGTTCTACATGATCTGGCTCTTTCTTAATCTTCAGTCTTACCACAATACACCAAACCAGCATCTGCCTTCCAGCCACATCTGCCTTCCAGACACATCTGCCTTCCAGACACATCTGCCTTCCAGACACATCTGCCTTCTTACAATTCCTAAACATGCTGGGTTTTACCCTGCCTTCAAGTTTCTTGCATGTGTTATTTCCTGTTGGCCTGAAATGCCTTCTCTACCCCTTTCCTCTCCCCAGCCTGCCCCACACATATTTGTCATAGTCACATGGCATAACTAACCCTTTTCCATTCATCATGTCTTAACTAAATCCACCTGCCTGAAAGGCCTGACGTACATTTCCCACATTACCCTCCATCTCAACACCTGATGCTTCCTTCATAGCACTTTAATTTATAATTTGTTTACAGCCTTTTTGGCCCTCACCCTCAAAAGACATATAAGGCCTCTTGGAGCAGAGAACATATCTTGGCATAGACTCTGTACAGTATTAAGTAATTATATGTTGAATTAATTGAGAAAATCACAACTGAAGACATTTGAAAGCATGTTCTAAATTCTCAATCTAGGTAGGAAATACCACATGAATGTCAGTAATTCAGAGAGCTAAAGCAGGCAGAACACAGTGAAGTTTTGGCCAGTATGAAGGAAAACTTCAGGGACTAAAGAGAAGTTGTCTAGAAGGGTCTGGTGGACCAAATAAATAGGATTTCACCTCTGGTGTCAGGCTTCTCACCTGGCAGTACCTTTAGAAAGAATGTATCGATCACCCACCAAATGGGCAAATGCTACAAAGTCAGACAATACCAAGTATTATGAGGATATGGAGCAAAAGAGCTTCCATTACACTAGCCGGAGCATAAAATGTTATAACCACTTTGGAAAACAATTTGGCATTATCCAGTGAAGCTGAATATTCACAATCCCTATGACACAACATTTGATAATTATATAGCCTAGAGAAAGTCTTACAAATGTGTATCTGTGTAAGACATACATAAGGGAAACATGAACCAAGAGATGTAAATAGGAACACTGATAGTACTGTTGTTTATATGGGAATGGATAAATAGTACGCATTCATGTAAGGGAAAAAGAATTAACTAAGGTACAAACTTCAAGATAGAGGAATGTCAAACATGCTAAGCACAAGAAGGAAAGGTCACAGAAAAACACATTACAGTTTCATTTTTTTGCTTAAAAATATGTGGACAGGTGTTAGAACTTAAACAGTAAGGCTTAACTGTAAAGTTGGAGATACTAGTTACATCCAGTAAGGGAAAAGGAGGGGGATGTAATTGGAGACAAGCACAAGGGGGCTTCAAAAGAAGTGGTAATGTTTTGTTTTTTTAAGGTAGGTGAAGAGTACACAGAAGGTACATGTTTTATTCTTCATAACCTTACATATACATGATATCTACTCTTCTTTGTATATTAATTCCTTTGAAAGAATTAGACACTGATCAAACTATAGAAGAGGGGAGAGGCAAATGGTTTGTTCTTATACCTAAGTAACTATGTAATGGAGCAGAGATCTCTTCAAAATGGCTGCTACAAACCCAAAGCCATGTAAGTGTCCTCTCGAAAGCAAGACTATCAGTTTCTATAAACTGCAATTTTCTTAGCTTCATTCAACTTGTTACCCCACCTTCTTTCACTTTCACTCTTAAAATTTAACTTGTTATATATTGTACATCTTTGTAAACCACTCTAAATCCTTTCTAGAACAAGATGTGGCAATAAATGAGATATACATTAGAAATAAGATAGTAATACAAAACAGAATGAAGAGATTATCCTATAGCCAAACACACACAATACTGAAGGGGTTTATACCAGACAGAAACAGGAATGAAACTGGTGGCTATCCCAGTACAACGCCAATTATGAAGCTTGAAATATCAGCCTCCAGGAAAGTCCTTACTTCACAGAAAAGACGAGTTTAATTAATGAAAATCCAGTGAGGAATGTCATGCTTGGACTGCCAAATATAGTAAGGTAATTGGAGTATCAAGTACATGTGAAGAATTATGGTCACAGTAAAAACTCACAGAAACCACACTAATGAAGAGGAGTAGGTTTTCATTGCTATTATGGTTGTTTCAATCCTTATACTTAAAGAATATATTTACCCACTAGAGAAGAACCTCCAGAACAGTCTATTCCCTTGTTTACAGAACCAAAATTGACATGCATTAATAACCCTACAATTATATTGAAATATTCAGATGTGTGATCCCATCCACTTTAAGCCTTGAAAGCAGCTGAACTATGTAGAAATAGGCACATGCTGGTATTGCAATTTTCATTTTTAAATTTTATTTTTATTCCTAGAATGCTCTGTACAAATACTCATAACCACATGAATGCCATATGGACAAAAACAACCCTCTCATTTTAAAAACTGGCTCAGTTGTGAATAAAACAACTTGTTAAAATCAAGATAAAGGAGCTATCAATTAGGGGCGCCTGGGTGGCTCAGTGGTTAAGCGTCTGCCTTCGTCTCAGGGCATGATCCTGGTGTTATGGGATCGAGCCCCGCATCAGGCTCCTCCACTGGGAGCCTGCTTCTTCCTCTCCTACTCCTTGCTTGTGTTCCCTCTCTCTCTGGTTGTCTCTCTTTCTCTCTGTCAAATAAATAAATAAAATCTTAAAAAAAAAAAAAAACTCATTAAAAAAAAAAAAAGGAGCTATCAGTTAAATGCATCATAGAAGCTCTTTCTTAAGGAATATGCACCCTAAGTTAAGGTCCTTTCATTTTTTCAGTAAGAACAAATTTGTTTCTGGAGCATGAAAAAAAAAAGTCGGATTGCTTCTGTACTAACTAGAGCTTAAAAATGTCAAAACTAGGTCAGAGGTGAAAAGATCAGGCTTAAGGCACTAGGAGAAGATGTCACATTTCCCTTCCCAAGCTCTCTCATTTTATGATTTCCTAAGACATGTTTTTCTTAAATATAGTTGTTTCCTCTATGAGGCAAAAGATTAAAAAGCCGGCAAAGTATAACACATTTAGAGTAAACTTACTGAATCTACCATAGCTGGGAAAGGCAACATTCTGGCTAATTAAAAATCATGTTAGCTAAGACTTAGAATGTCTCTCTGTATATCCGAGTTATCTCCTATGTCAGTGCATGTCTGTGTGTGTGTCTTCCTATATATGTGTATATTTGTGCATATCCTTATACACACCCAAGCATTTGTATTGCTAGCACCCACAGAATTAGTAAATACATGGTATTAAAAAAAATTACACTGACCACAATTTAATTTATTCAACAAATATACACTAAATTCATTTACATTCAAGGATCATATCATTGTGGCTTTGGCATTGAGTACATCTCAAAGGGTGAGATCATTTTCCCAAAGTCACTGTGTAAGACATAAAAGACCTGGTTCTGCCTTTTAAAAGTTTATAGCTCGGCAGGAATCTGATTTAACTTTGTTATTTCAGGACTTTCAGAGTCTTGCAGGAGCTGCACTGTGATCATGACTATACTGCAGATGTGAAGTGTCAATGCAAAGTTGGGGGGAAAATGCCAGTAAATCACCTTTGGCTGCCTTTTTGTTTACACACTGTGTAAGTGATCTGTAGGACAGATTTCTTTGTATGGGTACCTTTAAAACCACGATTTCATCAGTGTTATCTTCCCCTGCTTCACTCCATCTCTGAAACTTCTACCACATTCTATAATTTTACACAGGAAAAAAAAAGGGTTCCTTTTCTAACCAACCTTTATATTCACATTTGTTCCCTTTGTTTTGAAAATTCTGATTCATATATGAAAAGTTCCCTTACACACAAAATAGACATTTAGAAGTGAAATGTTAAAACTCCTCAAATGTCTCATGAAATGTCATTTCTGTATGATATGCTTGTCAAGGTAGGATTCCAGAAAGAGAAATTGAAATTAAAATTTGCTCCCTTTGGCAAATCTTTTTTGGATCTCTTTACACAGTGTATTTAGGGCTCAAAAGACTGACACAGAGCAGACAGACACTAAAGACACTAGCATCTGTCCACAGGGACAGTAAGGACTTATCAAGAGTTCATTTTGAATTTTAAATATAGTGCTCACAAAGAGTAAACACAAATTAACTTCTCTAAAATAGATCACTTAAAAGTCAGTTCATACATTTAGTTTCATTTGGCTTGCCCAGAAGATAGAACAGAATGCCTTTTATGTTGGTAGAAGTGATCCCTAGTCTAAAATGACCCAATGCCTTCCTGCAGACAGTATCTTAATTGAGCTGGGCGCTGTATATGCTCTGCCCTCAGACTGGCATACATTGCAGCTTTCATCTGTCCAGACAGAAGTAAAACAGATGGGTAAGTGGGAAAGAAAGGAACAAGAAATGAAGGAAGGCTCTTCATCAAGTAGAAAGTAATTAGCAGAAAGAAGCCACAGTCAAAGGGATGCAGTCTCTGTCGTGAAATATGTAAGGTGATTCACAAAGCTGAATAAAGCAGGAGAGCCTTGTACGACCGTCTTTTATTCTTTGTACTTCCCTGGCCAGGGCTAAGGTTGAGCTCTGAGCGCTTGAAATTAAGACAGTCCCCCAGCTGGGGTTAAATGGGAGCCCTGTGCGCTCAGTGTAAGACTACTTCTCAATCAGGTGTCTGAAGACCCAGAACCCTGAGTGCTCCAATACCCACACTGCCTGCCTCCCATCCGATTCCCTATGTTCATCGCCTTGGGAACATTAAGATTAATTTCATCACACCTTTAGTCCCTGTTAACAACAGACACTGTGAGAAGCCCAGGTCATTTCTCATTCCTCCAAATTTTATGGCCATATAACCTCTTTTACTCATTTTCTTGACCCTATCTCCTACCACCCCCAGTGTCTGAAGCCCTCTTCTTATGCCTCTGGAACTCACAGGCAGCCACCAGCAAGATCCCCTATATCCTTGGCCTCCTCTCTGAATGCTTCATCTTTCTACTCTAACTGTAACCTGGCTCTTCCCTGAAGGCACTACTCCCCCCTCCCCCCACGTGGTGACTATTTCTACCTCCAACATTCCTTGAACCATGGGGATTAGAGGTGGGGTGGGTGTTTCCTTATTGCTTCTCTTTACATCTAGACCATTGTCCCGCCCTTTGCTGAGCTTGGAGTCACACAAAATCAGACTACCATCTACTCCTCCTCATTCAGCAAAGACCTGGGTTCCTGGCTCTCTGTCACTCCCAATCACCACCATGGCCATGATTCCAGGTGAACTCAGTATCCACACAGATGATCCAGTACTCTGGCTTCTCAGTCTGTCCTCCACCTTAATTCCAAGGTCAGACACCAGTTTTAACTGCAATTCCTCCAGGTTACTCTCTAACCACCACCATCTCCTGTGACAGTTCTTCACCTCTGGTACCCCAACTTCAGTGAGACCAACTTCAGGGACTCCAGTGAGACTTACAAGCCATTGATCCTACCACTTTTCACTGTCCCTCAACCTCCTCATGTCTGGCCTCAACTCCTAAGGAGTTCAAATTCCACATTCAATTGTTATGACTACTCCCTTTCTGAGTGAGGAAGGAGTATACCCTGAACTCCCTCCCACTCTCATGTGGACCTGCCCACTTGGCAAAACTACAACCTGGTTAACTTCATCCCTCCACTCATGCACATACAGGCCTAGAGAGAAGAGACATGCACAACCTGTTGAATGCTCTCACTGTAAATCTGTGACCTGCAGTAAGCCCCTACCTATCATTCCCCATGCAACTGGCAAAAGTCCTCTCAAGTGCTGCCTCCAATCTTTCTCCTTCCATTCTCTTTGAATCCATAGGGGCTTGATAAATCTTTGTAGCAATGAAGTGGCATTAAATTATGTCACCAGACTTTAGACTGAAATTTAATTCTGTGAAATTTTATGTGAGATTTACTTCAAGTTTCTAAGCCGGTGTATGTCCTGAGTTAGAATATGTTTCTGAATATTCCCCTTAGTACAGCTTATGATAAAACTAAAAGCAGAAAATGAGTAGCAGAATATATTAAGATTTAAGCTCATTAACCAACTTCCTTTAAACCTACCCTGATTCCTTAGATCAGGGGCTCCTATCCTTCTGGCCCAAAAGAATGTCCATTAGCTGCAGGCAGATGTTTTTATTCTCTGAGCCTTAAAAAAATTAAGACAATTTTAAATGAGAAGTTAATGGAGAATATAATTATCAAAAAAATCTCAAAATATTTCATGGCTATTTTTTGTGCATCAGGTCAACAGGCTATGATTTTCCGACGTCAAAAAATAATACGACAATTCTAGAGGAAAACATCCATATCAAGAATAAAAACTGGATTAGGGAATGACTAAGTACTTATTTTATTTGCAATGTGACCTTTTCTCCTAGAAAATGCATTCTGACTTTCCAGCAGTGCCACAAAAAAGACTCCATGTCACCACATGCCACCACATTTAAATTGCAGGTGTTTAAGATACCTAATGAACTGCCAAAGAAATTGCTAGTTCCTTTTAAAAATAAGTGCCAAAACTGTTAGCAACACTCAGTTAAATGGTTCTGTAGGTCCATAAAATTGTGCCAAAATACCTCCTTCAATGTGAAGCATTGACTGATTTTTCTTTCATATTTGGGTAAACTCTCAAGGTAAAGTGATATATTTGAATACACATGCCATCATAAAAGCTCCCCTGTTGCACTGTTGGTGGGAATGCAAACTGATGCAGCCACTCTGGAGAAGAATACAGAGATTCCTCAAAAAACTAAAAATAGAACTACCCTACAATCCAGCAATTGCACTACTAGGTACCCAAAGGGTACAAAAATACAGATTCGAAGCAGTACATGCACCCTGATGTTTACAGCAGCAGTATCAACAATAGCCAAACTATGGAGAGAGCCCAAATGTCCACTGACTGATGAATGTATAAAGAAGATGTGAGACAGATAGATAGATATTAGCCATCATCAAAAAGAACGAAGTCTTTGTCATTTGCAATGATGTGGATGGAGCTAGAATGTATTATGCTAAGTGAAATAAGTTAACCAGAGAAAAGAAATATCATATGATTTCACTTATATGTGGAAATTAAAAAACAAAACAGATGAACATATGGGAAGAGGAAAAAGAAAAAAAAAGGAGAGAGGGGGGAAAAAAGGAGAGAGTCTCATAAGAGACTCAGTAGAGAACAAACTGAGGGTTGATGGAGGGAGGTGGGTGGGGGGTGGGCTAGATGGGTGACAGGTATTAAAAAGGGCACTTGTGATGAGCACTGGGTGTTGTATGTAAGTGATGAATCACTGAATTCTACTCCTGAAACCAATATTGCACTGTATATTAACTAAATAAAATTTAAAATTTTTAAAAATAAAAATAAAAGCCGCCCCAGGAAGGCACTTACATAGTCCATGCCACAAAACTGCACGCCTACTTGATATCAAATCATCTTTAAATTTTTCCAGACTTTAAGCTCCTAGGAAACAAAGATACTCCTCTGTATTCCTATTACCTACTATAATATTGTATACACAGTCTAACTTAATAGACGTTTATAAAAACAATGTCCAGTTCTTTTTACCCATTTAATATGCTGCCTTACTTAGATGATGTGGCAAACACTTGATCATTGAGGCCAAACATGTTTTAAATATTATGATTTTTATGGATGAGATGTGTTTATTGCACAAACATTCAAATTATATAGGAAAATACCAAAACAAAAATAAAAATCACTTGGAAAAAACACTGCTAGGATTTTAGGGAACATTCTTTATGTGTTTATATATATATATATATATATATATATATATATATATATATATATGTTTATATATATATATATATATATGTTTATATATATATATGCATTTATAATTTTATATAAATGGGTTATTTATGTTGTCCTGTGATAAGAATTTTTTTAACTTACTAATATGTCATGGATGCCTCTTCATAAAAACAAAGAACTACCATATCATTTTTAATGGCTACATAGTACTCCATGGTAGACACGTACCATTATTTAATAATGTCTCCTAACTAATGGATATCCAGGTTATCCTTAGTTTTATCTTACCAAACACAAAAATGCAATGGGTATCTCTGTCCATGCATCTTGTAACAGTTGTACAATTGCTTTCTCTAGACAAATTCTAGAAGTTGAACTGCTAGGTCAAAGTGTAAGCACATTTTACATTTTTATGTATGTGGTCAAATTGTGCTCCAGAAAGATTTGACAACATAGACCCAACTAACCACAGTGCTCCAGAGGTCCCCACGCTCACCAATACCATTAAGTCCAACTTCATAATCACTGCCAATTTCTACTTTCATGTTAAGGATATTAACAACAAATATGCTCTAAATATTCCGCAATTACATCTTTGAATCTTGTTAGAGTGATTTTCATTATGTAAATTTTAAATTATATTGTAAAACTTAGCAACTTTTTAAGTTTGAATTTCATGACATATAAGGAAAGATTCCATCAATCCAGACTTTTAAAAATTATCAGTATTTTCTGCTGATATCATTATTCTTAACCTTTCTGTCATCAGAAACCCCTTTGAGAATCTGATAAAACCAGAATCACCCACAAAAAAATGCCCTCAACTATAAACATTTTGTAGACAATTTCACACAGTTCAAGAACTCATTAACTAGATGTGTGATCTTGCTCAAATCACATTTTCTGTATGTTATGCTTCTCTGCAAACTAACATAGAATGATAAAATATTTCTCTATCATAGAACTATTTGTATAAGCATGATACGGAATACCTACTATATCCACAGGTTAATAATCAGACTCCCTTATTATAGCTCCTTCCTGAAGGACTTTATCCCCAATGTTTGGTTCCTCTTCCCATGCACATTACATGAATAATTTGTGAGTAAACATGTAAAGAGAAGTTCTCTTCACTTTTTGTCCATTGGCATTTTGGCTGGGCCCACGTATGTAAAGAGGTCTGATGAGTTAGAAAAGAATGCAAAAGGATTCCTTTACCATTCTCTACCTTCTGTGCTCATCTCAGAGAACCTCTTGAGTTTATTCTGAAATTTTAAAATTGTTATTAAAGTTCTTACTTGCTCATCACTTATCTTCTAGCCACTTTCAATTTCTATAAATCCTGAGTCTTTCATTTTTTATCACTTTGTAGGACACAGTTTAAAACTCCAATGAGTTAAGGGAAATTGAAAAAATGTAAAACTCATGAAGGCCATAAACTATACAGTGTTGAGAGAAACTAACAGAAGGGGAGCCAATAACTATCCCAGAAGGAGTTATGGTACTAAAACATAGTATACTGCTTCATAAGTATAACATTTCTCACTGCCAAATATAAATAGTAAGTACATTAACAAAATGTAAGCTGTTCATGTAATAGCCAAGCTGTGCAACCCAATAAATTCAAGACCAAGGTACTTTAACAGTGAGTGTCTCCATAGCATTCTCACAGAATTGAAAAGAATGGTAGAAATCTAGGTTACAGGCCAAGCTCTGGTACACACGAGCTACTAACTGGCCTTGCACAAGTCACTTCCCCTCTTCTGGGTTAAAAACTCTCAGAATAAACATCAAATCCTAACAAAAGCCTCCTTGGCCCTAAGGCAGCTCTGCATCGTGGGCTTCTGTAGCTCTCAGTATTTAAGCTCTAAGACTTTTAATTATTTGTTCAATGTCCATCCTCTCCATTTGATGGTAAGTTCCATGTCTATATTCACCTCAAATCTGCTGCTCCTTACACAGTGCCTGGCACAGCAGGGAGGGAAGGAGGAATGAAAAAATAACTGAATCAATAAACTGACAATCAAAAAATGAGGTGGTAGGGGCGCCTGGGTAGCGCAGTCGTTAAAGCGTCTGCCTTCGGCTCAGGGCGTGATTCCGGGGTACCGGGATCGAGTCCCACATCGGGCTCCTCCGCTATGAGCCTGCTTCTTCCTCTCCCACTCCCCCTGCTGTGTTCCCTTTCTCGCTGGCTGTCTCTCTGTCACATAAATAAATAAAATCTTAAAAAAAAAAAAAAAAAAAAAAATGAGGTGGTAAACCAGAAGGCCTCTAGGGTGTGCTTGGATGCTAATGTTTTAAGGGCATTTTTTCCTCTTGAATTTTATAAATGCTTGGGTTTAATTAGGTTAATACATTTATGGATCACCTAATTTGAATGGAATCTTATGCTTTGTCTACAGGGAGAAAAAGGGTGGCCAAGGATACATGAGAATTAGGTCTTGTCCCTGCCCTTCAAAGAAATGGGTCTGGCTAGGAAAAAAAAAAATGAATAAAACAACTAGGACAAAGGAACAGAACTTTAATGAAAATAATGACTTCACCAGAGAGATGGAGAACCAGTAACAAAGTGGTCTGAGCAAGAGGAGTTGGGATGACTCTCAGTTATGAGACTGCACTACACAGAGAGGTGTGCTGACTCTTCTGAAACCACACAGACTAAGTGAGACCTGACAGAAAAGAGGCCTCTTTTCTAGGCCAATTCCATTTCCTGGTAGTGAAAGGAAAAAGAATCCCCATAAATCAAAAGTAGGGCTCATGTTCCTGAGATTGCAGGGTCACAAGAGAGGGAAAGGTAAGATTTAGATCAACAGATAAATTCAGATATGGCTGAATCAGTCCTACTACAGACTGCTTTGGAGGCAAGCAGAATTTGGACCTGTTTAGAAAATAAATGCTACTACAGGGAGAACCAAGCAAATGGTTACTGAATAGAAATATAGCAATGGTAAGTATGGGAAGGTAAAGGGAATGAGTAACACAGACTACAGAAAGAAACTATTAATGTACTGAAACCCCCTATTCTGAGCTCTTGTCATGTACTTCCCATAGTACAGGCAATATAAATAATGCCAAGAGAAGTGGATGGCATGCTCCATGTTTGTAGAGGCCTTATTGTCTAATTGTGGAGACAAATAAGTGAGAAAAAAATTCCAGTAAGCAATAAAGTCACCCAGTCACAAAAATGTGGCCTCCAACTATACTATCCAAAGAAGCAAATCTAGGTAAACAAAAAGGCCTGGAGCAGATCTGTGAAATGGGGCTCTGTGCTTTGGCACTTCTCTTCTTTTTGGACTTCTCACCCCTCAGGAGCATTCTTCCCCCATTTTTTCCACCCTGGGGAGGAGGGCTGGTAGGCACAAGAGAATAGCCACAACACTTAGCAACCTGCCTTGCAGCGAAATAAAGGAGGAAGGCACCCCCAAACAGACAAGATGTGGCAGCGAGCACACATCTGACTGCAGCAGTGATTCCAAGGGCAGATCAGGATATGACTTGCACAAGACAAGATGCAAGCCCTTTCTCCTTCCTTAGGAGCGAACCCTCAGAGGGGCAGTCAGTTCTTCCTAGACAGGGCCTGATCCCATCAGCTCTTCTCTCTAAATTCTGAGGGAAGAGGGGAGAGCTTCCAGGAACAGCAGAAAGTTCTGATTAAGCTCACAGTGCAAGAAATTGAGAGGTTTATTTAAAACTGAAGGTGGAGTAGGATGTCTGACCTAACACAACTCAACAAAGCAACCATGCATTTAAGCTGATAATCATCTCTCCCCTTCCATTTGCTTTTCTTATCCTGCTGCCCATAGTTTAAAAAAAAAAAAAAATCCACCTTACTTATTAGGAGGTTTTAATTCTTGCTTCCTCCAACTATGAATATTTCTGTGAGGAAGAGCACATGGCTGGGGCCCTGAGGTCTCCCTGTCCTTCAGAAGGATTAACAAGCCACTAAGTACAAAGCAGTTTCACAGTTTATTGTTCCCACTCACCCTTTCTTCTCCCCTGAAACATACTCAAATATGGGCACTCCCTCCATCAATGCCTATAGAGTGAAAATGTCAAGGGCCCCTATTGCCTGCCTATGTCTTCATTCAAAGAAGTTACACTAGGTCATCTTTCTGATTACAAAGTAAAAAAAAAAAAAAAAAAAAAAAAAAAAAAAATTATCTTAATTCTCCAAAAGAGGGACCTGGAAAGAACGTAACACATCTTTCCATACCACAAATATTTTTGTGGCTTTTTATATATTTCCTTCAAAAGCCTGAGGTAAAAAGAGACAAAACCACTGGTAAGGGTCCATTTAGCAATATACATGAATAAGCAAAGAATGCAGAAAAATCCAAGCAGTTGTACTCCTGTCTCTCACCAAAAAATTCAAGAACAAAAAAGACAAAATTCAATGAGAACTACACATCTATATGAAATTACAACCCATTTTAATTACTAAAAAAAAAAACAATAGATCAAACTAGAAAAGCAATACAAGCATTTAAATTATTCTTACCTTGAGTAGAAGAAAAAATAAGCCTTATTTTGTGCATGAAGCAGTACGAAAAATGGTGAAAATGGAAGAAAAAAAGGGGCAGTAGTTAGATTTTATGAAACCAAAATTTATAGACCTAACATATGGTTTAAATCATTTGAACAAAAAGTAGAAAACCATTGTTTAAATAGAATGAACAAAAGAAACACTGATATGCTTGCAGCTCCACAGTCAGAGAAGGGCAGAGCTGCCAGGAGAGCATCGCCATCATTTAAGAACACTGGAAGGCTTATTCATGCTAACATGTTATAATTGAGAATCAATACAAGGCAGAGTCTGCTTAAATGAACTCCAAGAGTTCGTCCAAGCAATCCTGTTAATGTCATGTTGCATTTTATTAAATGATGTTTTTAATAAAAAGCCTGGTGGTTGGGCCTTAGAAAACTTTGTTTGAAAGAGGTATACCTTACTTTACGATGACAGCTATAACCATAGCATTTGTTCTTTATGATAAATCTCACTATGTATGAGAGGGAACAAATGTGAAGAAAATGAACCTCTTATCAAGGTCGTGTGACCTTGAAGTTGCTGTCAATTTCTGAATTGGGCAGATACACTAGAACATCATGAATGTCCATGAACATAATTTTCACAATCCCAAGGGGACGGAGGAGAATATATCTTTAGGTGCTTGCTGATAGGGCTAGAAGTACTGGGGCTTTTATCATAGAAAGATGTAGTTAGAGAAAGTATGGAAGGGATAAGTATGGCTAATCAAGAATTGTGATGCAGACCAGCTCTGCTATGATGTTCAATAACTTAATCAGCAAGCACATATAATGAGCCTACATGTAGAACTCTGTCAGAAAGGCAGGAAAGAGGACACAGGTCGGAAAGCACTGCAAGTACCATGTTCACAATCATACTATAAGATGGTATTATGAATCCTACCCTAAAAGAAAATTGAGGCTGACAGAAATCAAATATTTTGCCCAAAGTCACATTTCTAAAAGCTGATTTGACAGGATCAATATACAGGTCCAGCTACTAGGCCAACGCTCTATCAATACTACCAAACCACATGGTCACTGAAGAGAAAAAAGGGCATTCCATGCAGAGGGGAGAGAATGAGACTAAGGACCAGTTTGAATTAGGAGAAGTTTACGCATAGAAAGAGTAGAAAGAAAGTGAGAAAGTTGGAGTCAGGCTGTGGACAGCCTTTACCCTAGTTAAGCATCTTGTCCTGCAGCCAGTAGGCAACCACGGAACTTTGGAAATAAGAGAAAAATCTAAGTAAGGGGGGAAAGAGCCTAAAGAATCTAAACAAGATATTAGGAAAAGACAGTTGGAGAAACACCAGAAAAAACAAAAACTTAAAATCAAGCACTGTACTAACATGGAATTTTGGTCTCTCCAAGTAAAAACCTAATTTTCTATATTGGGAATCCCTAAATAACATCCAATTGTTTAATGCTTTACTGATACCAATAATTGAAATTTCAGAAGTGATTCAATAAGTCTTCTTTCCAATAGAAAAGAGACAGCTTTTGGTTCCTAAGAGAAACATGTGTCTACCTGTCTTCTTCCTTGCTCACAAAGCCTCCTCTAAGGGGGTGTGCTGATAAAGAATGGGTCATGTTTGAGGACATTTACTTCAGCCACAGCTTCACTTCTTGGAAAGGAGAACGCCAAGATGCTATGATGGGCTCAGGAGGGAAAGGGTAGAAAAGGATCAATCACTCCTTCCCGTGGCTCACAGGAAGGACAGGGCAGCTCACCAAGGCTAGAGGTTTCAGCCCTGCCCTCAAGCATCTGCAACCATAGTCCTTACCCCTGTGCACCTTCACCACTCACAGAGAGTGACCTGTACCACTCACAGGACAAAATCTTATTAGGACTCAAGATCCTGGCTCTCTGCCATCTTTCAGAATCTCTTTACACCCTAGAAAGAGGTGTCTTTACTGCTGCTACAGAATCTTCATGGAAGGGCTGCAAATTAATTCCTGATTCTATTAGAATATAATTTAGTTTTATTTTTGTAAAAAAAATCGCATATGCAAAATTTGAGTTACTTTATCTTTAGCTTATACCGTAAGATTAGTAATTCTTTAAAATTAAAACTAAAGATTTTAATCTGGCAAGATGTGGTTATCTCATATAAATCTTCCTGTTTAGAAAAAATATGGGTATGTGTTAAACCTCTTTGAATACAATTCCACATTTTCCCCTTCTCCTTTCCATTAAAAAAAAATTCAATAGAGAGGATGGAGAGGGATCTTCACAGACTTAGAAGGGCAAAACTTCAGCAAATGATTCCTATTTGCTCTTTTTATCTCAGTAGTCAGCAGCTGGGTGAGAAACCTGAGCCCGATCACCTTTCAATAAGACAATATTCTTTCCTCCATCAGCAGTTGCAGACGCCCTGCTGAACTCCTTTTCTGCTGCTTTCAACAAAAGTTGCATCTAAGGAAATACTGATTGTCCATATGTGGCACCACCATGCTCTAGCTACTTGACAAGTGTGAGAGACTTAAATGAATTCCATGAACCAATGGTCTGTTGGTGCTGCCACAGATCGTACCACTCACAGCTCTAGGCGTCCATGGAGCCAGGACCTTCATTATTACCCTGACACAGAATTATCAGTAAGGACAGAGCCTTCTGCGATATGAGAATGCATTACCTTGTAGAGTCACAATCATTGGTTCAAATGAAATTAACTCTCCAAGATCAGTGGTAAATGCACAAAATACAAAATATTAAGTCTACTTTGTAAGGCAGTAATCCCAAAGATGACAACATCTATATGGAATTTATTTTTAGAGTCATAAGCCAAGTTATCTTCCTTTGTAAAACTGGAATCTTACAAACACAGCTGTTGAACAACTTTTGTCAAAGATGTCAAAACGTCTTTCAACATTTAGACAGCTACCTAGCTATTATTCCTGTGGGATACATGGGTGGCTGAGAGAATCACATTTGACAGATGCAAAAAGCAAGATATCCATATGGAAAATACAACTCTTCATTTTCCAATCATCTAGCCCAGCAATTTCCCTACCATTCTGCACTGGGATGCAGCCAATCTTCCCAAAAAAATGGATGCAGGCTTTTTTCACAACTGCTACTGAACATGCAGTCTTCTCAAATAATCTTCCAATTCTTTATTATACACATAACCCACAAATACTATTTATACTGATTCTAGGAGTTAAGAACTCAGGGTCCTAATGCTAGAGAGCTCATGTTATATCAGTCTACACCCCACCATCGCTCCTTTCTAGAGAAACTGCCAGGATCACAGTCATTACTGAGGCAAGCAGCCCAGGCCACAGCTATGTGGACCAAGAGATGGCATCAGTACCCTTAAGATTTCTAGTAAAAGAGCTTTAACCAGTAGGAATGATAGTTACTACAGAACTATCCTATTCCTTTCCTTCTTGGTCGGTACACAGATCACCAATTAGGTTGTGGGGACAAAAAGGAAAAACAGGAACAGGAGTACATGAGGAAAGAAGCCAAAACGGAAATGTTGTGCCATGTTGTGTCAAGAAGTAGAATATGGATTGACCAAACACAGGTAGTACAGACACATCCTGGAGTTACAATAGATCGGGAACAATCTTCCTGGTCCTGAGTTAGGTCCTATCTCTGTAAGGTCTGACCAGACTACACCTCCTTCTCATTCTGAAAAACCCCTGGAATTCTTCCCAATTTGCTACATGTCTGACATTGTTTCATTTCTTCATACAACCTTAAGCTTTCCATTTATTAAGGTAACTTAACAAGTTTCCATTTTTGTAATCAGACATTTACATGGGCCCCAAAACAAAACGACTCAAAGTGTTCCTTTTCTCTTTACTATAACACAATCTAGCTCTCCCGTTTGATAGCCTACATATAACCTCACAAATTTACGGGCTACTTTGCCAATATTTGCAATCAGTGAAAGAAAGGAAATGGCTAACAAAGCCTAGCTCCCTTGGATCGCCTTTTAATTGCCCTTGTTGCATTTTTTCTGCTGTCACATGCAGACCACAATTTATTTTCACATAGATGTAGAAGATTTAGCTACAGTGAGTTGAGAATGAAAACCTGGAATCCTATGGGAACTTCAGTAGTCTCTCCATCTTCTGTGGCACTGACAGATTCCCCATGTGACTTCTGAGTTGATTTCAAGGCTCAAGGGTCAATTTTTACATTGGCAAAATCTGATTCTTCCAATCCCTATAGAATAAAATTGGCTCCCAAAGCTATTTCAGCACTGGGAAAAGGTCAGGTTATATAAAAAATTAATGAGCGAGAACCCACAAAGCTCCTGTACCTTCTCAACTAATTACTCTTCCCTCCCCCCAAAAAGTCACCACTCATCTGTTTAGCAGCCAGTTATTTTCAATCACAGGTATTTGGAAATGGGGGTGGAGTTAGGAGGATATGTTGGTTGACTCAACGACTTGGTTAGAATAATATGAGCAGTTAGTGACCTGGGATACTAAACACCCTATAATGGACATAAATGGACAGAAAAGTTCCATACAATAATGAATCATTCTATCAAAATGCTAATAGCACTTCCCTTGAGAAGCACTGAGCCCTCTCCAAAAAGCAGGAAAGAAAGGCAAATTGAAGAGAGGATGGCAATAAGAGAACAAACAATGCACTCCATCAGAAGTGAAGCAGTCAAGTAAAGGCTAAGGATCAATCTCAGACCCTACTGATCTCCTTCCCCTCACCTCCCTCCAACAATACTACTCATGGCACACTCCCTACTCTCATTCCCTCTACCACACAGAACAATCTTGGGCTCAGATTTAAATTATATCTTTTTAAAAACTGTATTTCCACATCTTTTCATTTGTTCTAATTATGATAGTTTCTGAGCAACTAATACTTATAATAGTAATAGATAATACAAACTGAAAATTCTTCCACGTTGCTAAAGGGCTTAATTACTAAATTTGTGTTGTAATATGTCTGTTGAAAATTTGCTTTAGAGACTAATTCTTCAGGGCATAACTCCCTAGTGGTTAAGCTTATGAATTGCTTTCATCTTAATGAAATATTTTGTTGAGCCATAGTGGGGCTTGGCAGAAAGAAAGGTGAAAATTCTCTTGCCACCTCTCCCAGACTCTTTGTTAAGCTCTAAGTAGTATCAAAAGAGACGTCCTGCACAAACAAGCTTCACCACTGAGGGTCAGGCCGTGGAGAGACCAAATGGAGAGAAACAGCTCAGAAACCTTGGATTAAAGGGCAAATATTTTAGAGGCAGTATACTCGATTATGTCAGAGAGACAGGCCCATGGCACTTTCTGTAAGAGAGAGATTTAACAGCAAGGTGAAAGTTCAGCAAGATACACTCACAGACTGAAGAGCTCATCAAAATAGAAAAGTCCAAAATGCAGTTGCTTTAAATGAGGTGAGGTCTTGTTATAACAAGAGCACACTATCACTAAAAATAAGAGTTTCCAACAAATAGGGTCCTTACAGACTAAAGTTCTATGACCAGTAGAAATTCCTGGGATTATGGACATATTCTGTGTCTGCACTGTCCAGTATGGTATCAGCTACACGTGGCTATGGAGCATTTGAAATGTGGCTAGTGCAAATGAAGGACTGAATTTCTAATTTAATTTTAACTTAAATAAAAGCAGATATATGTGGCTAGTGGCTAATGTATTGAACAAGGCAGGAAAAGGCTTAGACCATGATCTGGGAAAATGATCTAAGAGGTTATCACAAGAAGAAAAAAATCTTACCTATCTTCTGATCACTTGGAAAAATACTTTCTCAGCATCCTCCCTGCCACATAGACACATTTGTAAGATTTCACAACATCAGAAACCAAAAGAGCAGTGCTTTTCAAATTTTAGCATCCATCAGAATCACTTGGAGGTCTTTATTTGTTATAAATTTTGTGGTGTGTCTAACAATTACACAGACCAGAAACACAGCAAGGCTGAACTCAAACCTGCCAGGACAGTCTACATCTAATTCCTGCAGTGACCCTGTCTTACAGTCAAAATGAGGCTTTCTATTAGAATAATGTAATTGTTTCAGGTCTAGGTGAGGGTTACTGCCACTTTCACCATTTCAATAAAGAGTTCTAAAAGTATCAAAATAACACATGTTATATTAAAACCTTTTGTTTATCACTCAAAAGGCATATGTTTAAAGATTAACCCTTTCCATATTCCAAAGAAGAAACAGAAATAAAAAGGTTCTAGAATAAAAATGTTCCTCCAAACATTCTGTGGTCTTTATTGTATTACCTGCAAAATCTGTTCTAGGATCAGCAGCCATTTGGGAGGATGGATTTCTTTTGGGGGTTACTTTTTATTTAAATTCAAGTTAGTTAACATACAGTGTACTATTGGTCTCAGGAATAAAATATGGTGATTCAGGAGAGCCTGGGTGGCTCAGTTGGTTAAGTATCTGCCTTCAGCCCAGGTCATTATCTCAGGGTCCTGGGATTTGAGCCCCACATCGGGCTCCCTGTTCAGTGGGGAGCCTGCTTCTCCGTCTCCCTCTGCTGCTCCCCCTGCTTGTACTCTCTCGTGCTCTGTCAAGTGAACAAATAAAATCTTAAAAAAATAAAATAAAATAAAATATAGTGATTTGTCACTTACATGTAACACCTAGGGCTCATAAGTGCCCTCCTTAATGCCCATCACCCATTTATCCCATCCTCCTACCACCTCCCCTCCAGCAACCCTCAGTTCGTTCTCTAGTTAAGAGTCTTTTACGATTTGTTTCCCTCTGTTTTTTTATCTTACTTTTCCTTCCCTTCCCCTATGCTCATCTGTTTTCTTAAAGTCCACATAAGTGAAATCATATGGTATGTCTTTCTCTGACTTACTTCGCTTGGCATAATACACTCTAGTTCAATCCACGTTGTTGCAAAAGGCACTATTTCATTCTTTTGATGGCTGAGTAACAGACCATTGTACATATATACCACATCTTCATCCATTCATCAGTCAATGGACATTTGGGCTTCTTCCATAATTTGGCTGTTATTGATAGAGCTGCTACAAACATTGGGGTGCATATGCCCCGAATCAGCATTTTTGTATCCTTTGGATAAATACTTAGTAGTGCAATTGCTGGGTCATAGGGTAGTTCTATTTTTAATTTTTTGAGGAACCTCCATACTGTTTTCCACAGTAGCTGCACCAGTTTGCATTCCCACCAAAGGTGCAAAAGGGGTCCCCTTTCTTCACATCCTCACAGACATCTGCTGTTTCCTGAGTTATTAATTTTACCCATTCTGGCAGGTGTGAGGTGATATCATGGTTTTGATTTGTATTTCCTTTGAGGGTTACTTCTTTATGTTCTTTGGTCTACTGATACGTGAGTCATTTTAACATTAAGAGACCACCCCATCAAAAACAATTCCTTAGATGTGGAATATAAAACAGCCATAAAAAGAATGAAATCTCGCCATTCATGACAACACGGATTGACCTAGTAGGTATGTTAAGAAAAATAGGTCAGACTGAGAAAGACAAATACCCTATGATTTCACTCATACGTGGAATCTAAAAAACAAAACAAATGAATAAACAAACCAGAACCAGACCTATAAATACAGAGAACTGCCAGAGGGGAGGGAAATGTGAGGATGGGCATAAAAGGGTGAAGGAGAGAGAGAGGTACAGGCTTCCAGTTATGGAATAAGTTACAGGAATAAAAGGCACAGCATAAGGAATATAGTCAATAACATAGTAATAGCATTGTATGGTAACAGATGGTAGCTACATTTGTGGTGAGCATAGCAGAACATATAAAGAAGTTGAATCAATATGTTGTACACCTGAAACTAACATAACATTTTGTGTCAACTATACTTAAACTTTTTAAAAAAGCAATTTCCTTCACTTTTCTTCTCAATAACCTTCTTTCTGCCTCCTTCACTCCCCCCTTCTTAACTTTCCAAAAGAAAGCCTTCATTCAGAATATATTGGTGCAATGAATAGGGCATGAAGCTTTCAAAAAAAATCAGAATCTGGTACTGTTCATTATTTTTCCTACCACTAATCATTCACACTTTTTCAAACTCCCAATATTCCTCAGTTAATACTTGCACAAGAGTGATCCTTGGGTCCTGGAAATTTGGGGAGACAGACATTGTTTCTTAACATTTATAGAGCCCCCACATAGTCATATAGTACTATGTACATCACTTCCTTAGGTACTGAGTTATTAATTGTGTGTCTTGTTTGCAGGTAGGGAAACTAGCAAAATGAGGCTAAATGGTTAAAATACAATCCCAGAAAAACTCAGAGCAAAATTCAATCCCTTCAGCAGTATTACTTCAGCAGTAGTTCTCAACCAAGCAATTTCCTGCCCTCAGGGGACACTTGGTGATGTCTAGAGACATTTTTTTTAGGTGGGGAGTGCTACTGGAATCTAGTGGGTAGAAGCCAAGGACCCTGCCAAACAGGCTACCATGCGCAGGATGGCTCCCACCACAAACAATTGCCTGGTTCAGAATGTCAACAGTGCCAGGGATGAGAACCCCTGCTCCTCTGGCAATTCTAGCATGACTTTCTTTGGCCCCCTAATCAATAAAGAATGGCTCCCTCTACAGTTTGATCCTTGCACTGTTTTTACACAGAAACATGCCAATCAAGTGCTATTGCTGGCATTCTATGTTTTTTAGTTACCTTAAAAATGCAAGATATATGGGAGTCACAGAGGAAAATGAGGACAGCTAGCAAAGACTGGCTTCTTTCCTTTAACGAGAAAACCTAGCAACGACCAGGTCCCTGCACTAGCAACCTCCAGGCCCTGAGCTATGGTCTGTATCTGGCTGCTCACCTGGACTCTTCAGTTGTTGACGAGCTTTGCAGCTGCCTTTTCTCTGCTTTGCTTATCTCTAAGCATGTGCATCACTCCAGAACAGTAGTGATGTATGCTTATGGGAATCTCCAGAGATCTACAGCCCCTAACTGTCTATTTTGTTCAGTAAATTGTACTCATTGCTGAGCCATGTGAGGCACTGAAGGCCATCAGCCTTTCTGGGTGCCCTCTGTGTGAGCCTGGGTAATGGGACATTATCTGCCAAGGGCTCCACAGTATCCAACTGAGATGCTTAAAACAACCCTCCATCCACTTTTTCAGCTAAGTACCATTTTTTTTTTAACCTCCTCTCTTTCCTAACCATCCTTAGCTCTGCTTAGATCCTTATTAATTATAATTTTCTCTTCAAGGAGTCTGATTTTAGTTTAAGCTCTTAAAGCCAGGAAGCTCAGAAAGGTTATGATGTCCTTTCAACCCATCCTTCCTGGACCTCTACTTGTACTCTGAGAAGTGCATTCCAAATAGTAAATTTCTCCCTCTGGTCTCAAAAGTCTTCAGCACAAATGAAAATCCAAAGCCAGCTTTGATTATAATCCTCCCAATGCCCACATTCATTATACTAGGGACTGCAAATAGAGAGGAGTGAATGGACATGTAGTGTCCAGTGACACTGGATAAAATAAAATGGAACAGGCAGAACCATGTGTTTGCTACTGCTATTATCCATCAAAGTGGGAATCGTCAACTCTAATAAGTTGTTTCCTTCCTGGAAAAAAATTTAAATGATTAATGAAGGAAAAGTTAAGCAAAGTAAGCCATGGAAGAGGAGGATGCTGGGAGAGGGGAATATATGCCAACAGAGCTAATGGTAGGATATGGCTACAAGAAAAAGGCAAACAGGCCTGATTCCCTTCTCTACTACACATGCCAGGAGAGTCAACCAACTCCTCCCATATAAATCATACCCAAACTCACTGAAAATTCCTCTGTTGAGATATCTCCACATACAGTTTCCATCCCATCACTTTGAAGAATTTTCTCTTCATAACTGTTGATTTGTATGGTGTCTATAAATTGAATCAATAAAGGCTTTGGGAAACTTTCAAAGACAGAGCACTTCACTGCACTGACTCAAATAGGCTAGTGAGACAAGAGCCTCTAGGATTTAGTAAAACCAGAAAAACAACAGCAGAGAATGCCTTTGACTTACCCTGGAGTAAAGGGTGTGAGAGCCTTCAAACGCACTTACATCTTCATGACCCATCAGCTCTGCTGCTTTTCACCACTCACTCACTTCTGCATGTTGGGCCACCACTGAGCGATCGCCAACTGCCAAAGAGAAAAAATGAACGCATTAGGCCAGAAGACCCATGACTTCAAGTCCAGACCCCCCACTCAAGTGAATTTGTGAGTAGTCTAAGTACTTAACACATAGACACAAACACATAATGGCTCAAGCTCAATAAAAGTTTATTTCTGGTTCCCATATACATACTGAACAGGTAAACAGGTTAGTCAGTGGAATGGCCCTCACTGACACAGTGATCCAGGCACCCAGGCTAACCTAAGTTGCACCACTTTTTTTAAAACTTGATTTCCAAGCTTGCCCTAGAAATCTTCTCCATTCCAGCCAGCCAGAAGTGGAAAACAGCATGGAAGCTCACATGGGTATTCTGTGTGTTTTTTTCCTGGATGTAGATTGCAACACTCTTCTACTTCCACTCATATTTTGGTGGCTAGAATCAGTAACACAGCCACACCTAAGACCATGTGCTGCTGGGTACCTAGTAGTTATTATCTATCATACAAGGCTGGCTCCAGCCCAACCAAGAAGACAATATTGTATTTGGTACAACATTATGGATAAAACACTAGAACAATAACCTTGACTTAGTTACTTAACAAGGGAATCTTGGTTCCCTGATTTTTTATCTGTAAAATACCTCTTCCCTCACAGGGTCAATGTGAAACTCCAAATGAAACAACGCAGCACTTCTCAGACTTTAATGTGCACACATAGCACCCAGGCATCTTGATGAAATGCATTCCAATTCAGTAGGTTCTGAGTGAAACCTGAGAATCTGCATTTCTCACAAGCTCCCAAATGATACCAATGCTGTACTCTAACCACACATTAAGTAAAAAGGAAAGAGAATTATTTTTGTAAACCAGAAATTTGCAGATATAAAGAATTATCTTGGTGCCAAATCTGATTATAATTCCCAACTAGCCAGCACTTTTAGGAAATGCTTAGTCTAGGTACCATATAAAATTTCATATAGTCACAGATTTTTAAAAATGGAAAGAATTTAAGTGGTCACTATTCTCTTATTTCCCAGACAAGGAAATAAACTCAGAGATGTCAATAATGCCCCCAAAATCTCACAATAAATTAGTGTACTATGAATAGAATGCCAAAATTTTGACTTTTTTTTTTTGTTATTATATAAACTCAATTGATAGCCTTCTGAAAAAGGGTAATTTTCTTCTGCTAAAGCAAGAACAAATACTACTCTGGCCCATACCCAAAAAGGTACCAGAAGGTAGCATTCACCAGTTTGGGTCACTATGGTACCAAATGTAGGCAAGGTGACACAGAAAAGACATCAGGAGATTTTTAAGCAGATGTTCTTCATAATGTAGTGATCGCCACCAAAGTTATGTTTCACATGTCTAAAATAGGACTTGAACACAAATTAACTTCTGTACATGCTCTGGCAAAACCAAAAATATTTTCAATATATAAAAACTCTGAGTCACTACTATTTGGGGGACAATTAGAAAAAGAATTTGGGGTTGCAAATAGAAAAGAGAAATAAAATAATTAACCAAGAAGCAGCAGTTTCTATGGTAAATCCTGAGGACAAAGAAAGGAACCTCAAGATTTTTTTTTATCCCTGACACATATGCTATTTTTGCATCCCCGAGATCATGCTGAGTCCTAGGAGCTTACAGTAAAAAACAGTGCAATGAAGGACCTCAGAAGTGAAAAATAGGAGTCAACCCCCCAAGTCACAAGTCAGAAAAGCACTATCTGGAAATCAAATCAGACTGGGGGAGAAAGGAGGTTCTTACAATGCATGTCATCTTCAATGAAGGAACATGAATAAGAAAGTGTTTTGGTGAAATCACAAGGGAGCACTTCCTGGGCAAGCAATGATAAGTGGAAATCAATACTTGCACATCCATTATTAATTTAAAATGAATAAAATACTATTAGCATCTTCATTTAGTAAGCAATTTTAAACATTTTAATAAAGGTAAAATGTTCTAAGAACTTCCATAGGTTTACTTCTGTACTCTACCCCAACCCTCATGCACTATAGTGTCTTTAGCTCCTCAAAAACTCTCCCATCCTGGCTATTTTCCACAACCTACTTTAGACTCTAGAATTTCTACACTATTTTTGTGCCATGGATTCCACTCCTCTCATCCCACCCCCAATTTTGGCAGTCTGTTGAAGCCAAAGAAACTCCTTCTCAGAATAATGTGTTAAATGGTATAGGATTACAAAAGAAGCCTACTATATTGACATATTCTTTCCACGCAGCGCTCAGAGTTCCATAAACCTAATATAAGAATATCTGATTGGTAAGGGACTCTTCTAGGATGATGAAAGTTCTTTTTCTTCTAGGAAACAGTATGCAAAAAGTTTTAAAAACCCAAAGACGCACATAAAGAATCCTGTGCAGGATCAGTCAATGAAGAACAAGCTGCAAAGAAAAGCCTGACCTTGAATTTCTACCCAAACTCAACATTATTCATGCTGTGGTTTTAAAATGCTACATTAAGGAATTACTCAGAATTTTCTTGGCTCTGGCCCTGTAGACACAGCATATTCTAAGTCCTGATGGCAAGTGGAGAAAGGCAGCATTGGAGAAGGAAAGATGGAAAGGAGTCTGAGCTTGGGTCCTAGTTCTCTAATAAGTTCTCTACCACTACCTAGTTCTGTTAGCTTGGTCAATCACTCAGTTCTGAGTTGAAACTCTGTCTATAAAATGAGAAAGTTGAGTTAAACCACCTATGGGTTTCTTCTAACTCTGGATTATTAGGATTCTAAGACAATACACAATCACTTCTCTAGAAAGAAATACTATCAAGATTTCTTTTTGCCCTAGGCTCACAGTATGAAATTATCTTCTAGATGAGAATTTTTCAGAGGCTTCAGAAATACCTTACAAGAGTCACCCTGCCACAGAATAAGACTTGAAAGAGATTTTAATAGACATCTATCACCTCAGCAATCCCAGTGATCAGGCAAGAAAACAGAGTTTCAGAAAGGCAAAGATTTGAGGTCACATAATGAGGCAATGTTAATGGACTGCTGTAACTACTGTCATCTAGCACCAGCAGGATTTTAGGATTCGGCATTGGTAGTAAAAACCAGCTCATCAGTTCTCCTGGAGACAGAAATAAACCTCAAATAAGCTGAGCCACAGGGAGTGAACTGCACGAGGAAGCAGGTGACTGGAGTAATGACACCCAGAGGCAGCACCCTGTAGCTCAGGCAGGGTCAAAACTCAGGTTCTCATATACACTGTAACTTCACTGGCAACAGCACTCATCTCCTTCTAATACCAACTGGCTATAAATTCCATCTCAAAGAACAGTCAATAACAAAGAAAGAATGGCTATTTCAAAAGAGGGGAATAGATAAATGAACTCTGGCTAACAAGCTTAATAAAACCAAAATTCAAGATTTGAAATAACAATCTTGAAAGGACAGCATTGGCTAAGAAAACCTTAAAATACTTCTTAGTAATTTCCAAGTTTTAGAAGAAACTGATTCAGAATAACTTTGGCCTATGTGGACAGCCGTGCGGTACAGTAACAACAAGCACTGCTTTTAGTAATACCCTTACCACTATCTTCAGAGCATATAATTACTGGATATTGATCAGGTTTAAAAGTCACATGTATATTTCCATAGTCCTGTCCATGTGTAGACTAGCTTTACGTGCAAAGAATCAGAACTATGAAATTGTTGTGAATTTTGATTAAATCAGGATTTCAATCTCATGTTCAATTAACCAACATGTATGCCAAGAGCTTTCAAAACCTATAATGCTTGTCAGTTTACCCTCTGCCTTTTCCCCTATATACAACCAGCAAAGTAATTGTACCCATTCCTCAACCCCACAACACACACTATTTCTACCTAAAATAAGCAATTCTGGCTTTCAGAACCTTTTTTTTTTTTTTTTTTTTTTAAAGAGCTGATAGCCTTTCAAAGTCTGGAGGCTACACACCTCTGGTTTGCCAGCTCTGTTTCATCTCCTCCAGGGATTCTAGAGACAGCAGTGCCATCTACTGGTAGGGAGGGCACAACTTATTTCTGGAATCCTGTGGGTGACAAGCCAAAGACCTGAAAGAATGGCAGGCTAGATTGTGTCTTTGTGAGCCTTTCTTTTCTAAAGCACATAACAAACATAACTGATGCTTACAACCTGAGAAACGGAACCTCTGCAGGAGTCTCCACATGAAGGGCAGCTCCTCTGGAAGCCATACGAAGCCCAGCCAGGCTAGCCAATAATGAGCTCTGCCTGGAAATGCCTCCTTAAGGCTCCAAAGGCAAGCAGCAGAACCTCACTGAATTAAACATTTCCTGGCTCTCCTCTTCCCTCAGTGCTTCTGTATCAGATGATCTCACCCATGACCCCACCTGTGGCAATGTTATCCAGCTTTATCCTATAGCATGCGTCTTAGGGAAAGTGCTCACACCCATCTCAACGTGAAGGCTCTTAGATTTATACAATGTGACACAGATCCCACTCAAAGGACACTACTGCTTAGGTATGCAGGTTGTACTCTAATCTCTCTCATTTGCTCTCCATCCTCCCTGTTCCTGACCCAGAGGACAGAAATGCCAGAAAGGAAATGATTTCGTTGTTGCTTTCAAAGCAACACTAGTGGGCTTTCATTGAATAATAAAACCTTGTCTTGTAAGTCACTGATGTACACTACTTCCCTCAAGATGAACTAAGTCAGCTAATCTTTCTCTTTTCCCTTGTATAAAACTATCTTTCTCTACCTTTTTAAAACCCATCTCTCTTCCAAAGGCTAAACATAAACATACCATGACCTTTACATAACTTACATGAAAATGACATTTTTTTTTTTAAGATTTTATTTATTTATTCGACAGAGATAGAGACAGCCAGCGAGAGAGGGAACACAAGCAGGGGGAGTGGGAGAGGAAGAAGCAGGCTCATAGCAGAGGAGCCTGATGTGGGGCTCGATCCCATAACGCCGGGATCACGCCCTGAGCCGAAGGCAGACGCTTAACCGCTATGCCACCCAGGCGCCCCGAAAATGACATTTTTCTAAACATAAAAGCGTGTCTTTTCAAACTATACCACCTACCCCACCTTCAGAATTCCTCCTCTCCATCACATGTCACCTTAAGAAAAAATCATTGGTAAACTGAATTATTCCCACTAATTTACTTAATATTGCAACGTAACAGTCTATAGTCACTTTAATAGGGTAACAGTCTATAGTCACTTTAATAGGGTAATTTGTTACATTCCCAAAAACCTTTGCAGCAACTTTACTTTCATTCACCTCAGAAAACCATCAAAAAGTTGATTTGCTACAGCTGATAAATGTTCCAATACCCATAACAAATTTAAGTGTGCCTTCTTCAATTTATTTTAACTTGCCAAGTAAACTGACTTCTTAACAAGTGTTTTCATAGGCATGAGGTGTGTTTGAAAAATCACATTGTTTCCTGAAGAAACAAAACTTTGTATGTGGGAAGGTAAGAGTAATAAAAGGGCTTTGAAAGAGTATCAGGAGGTCTCCAATGAATCAGGTAGAGAGTCTTCTCCATCTCATACCTGAATAAGTTCTAAATAGATTAGAGTAAAATGCCAGCATATGGTAAAAATCTTTCTAAAGACCGATGAATCATTTATTATCAAGTAAACTAACAGACACATCCAACAAATTCGTGGAAAACTAAAGGGACTTTTAACATTTCATTATAAGATACACAGTATGCCCTTGCTATTACAAGGTCTGGGGAAATGGAGAAGGAAAGTAGATGTCTTGCATAAAACTTCCCTTTTTAAACTATGACTTAAAGGAGACATCCCTCCATCCCCAACACACAAACCGTTTTTGGCATCCAAACGGTCTTTAAGCAAGCACTTTTCAAAGAATTAGGGAATAGGTGTAATTCACACCATGTTTTCCCTTCTCCCTACAGGCCATTAACATGCTCAAAAGAATTACTCTCTTCAGCAGCCCAGAAAGACCTCAGTTTACAGAGATAACCACCATCCCACCCCACCCCCACTCACACCCCTAAACCCCCATCTTCTTGAAGGAGAATCTCAGTGCGATGGTCTGGTCTGCAGTTCACTGCAGGCATTTCCCTCCTCACAATTTACCAGTCATCGGTTTCGCCCTATCTGTAATTTCTTATTGTAGCCTCTCATTTAGACCTGCTCCTATCATTTAGACCAGTGCCCAACCGCTTAAAAAATTTTTTTTCACCTCTTAACGAAAATCTGGATTCCCTTGGCAGGCTAAAA
Source organism: Ursus arctos (assembly GCF_023065955.2). Classification (NCBI taxonomy): domain Eukaryota; kingdom Metazoa; phylum Chordata; class Mammalia; order Carnivora; family Ursidae; genus Ursus; species Ursus arctos. Next base: position 28,870,820 of record NW_026622875.1, read on the forward strand.
GCGTTCAGTTTCGATGCAACTCTGGGGTGAGAGCTCGCGTGCAGGTCCGGAGAAGCCTTCTACGGGCAACACTTGGGCTCGGTCTACTGGTCGTGCCCCCCCCCCACCTCCTCCCGCACAGCTGCGCTAGGAATTCGGCATCGCTCGCCGCCGGATTAGTTCGAGTCCCGCGGCTTGGCTAGAGTGACACATTTTTTTCCCCTTCCTTCTCACATGTGACAGGTCCCACTGCATTAAAGCCATCCTCTCCCGGGCCCCAAACCAGGTCCGGAGTCCACTGATGGCCCCGCCACACCACACTCACCCTTCACCTGGGGAGGGGGCCGATACCAGCATCCCTCCAAGCGGGAAACAAAGGCAGAGACGAGGCTGCCAGGTGGGCAACTCCCCTCGGGAGGACTCGTCACCGTGGTGGGGATAGACAGGTGCATTTAGAGGGTAGGAAAAGGGAAACCGAGGCACCCAACGGGGTGGCTGAGTGCGAGTCTGCATCCTACCCGAAGCAGAGCTCTCCGGGAGGACCCCAGACTTCCCCCTTCACCCCGCCCAGCCCTGCCCTGCCCACCCGGCTAGTCCGCACCAGCCGCGGTAGGGCCAGAGGGCCGCCCGCGGCCGCGCTTACCTCAGGAGAAGCGCTCCGGCTCCCTCCGACGGCTCCGGAGAAAGCCCCGCCGCTCGCGCACGCGCACCCGCGCTCTCGTGCCTTCGCGCCCCCGCGCGCGCCTCTCCGTCCGGACTCTAGCCCGCCCCAGCCCTGCCCGTCAGAGTCCACGAGAGCCAATCCAGTAACAGGAGAGGCCCGGCGCCGGTCACGTGATCTTGCCAGCCAATCACCAAATTGCCCTCGGCAGCACCCGCTCCGATGTCCCTGGGGGTTCGGTTGCTACCTAGCCGAGCCGGTGCGGAACGGGCACAAAGGGCTGAATTCGTTTTCCAGAGCTGTTTTGCTCAATGAATGAATTAATACGTCCATTGATATTTGAAATTCTAAATATTAATAGCAATCACCCGGGTATCTTGTTAAAAGGATTCTGATCCAGTAAATCTGGAATAGAAACCTGAGATTCTGCCTTTCTAACAAGCTCCAGATGGTGATGATGATACTCCCGATCTGAGGACCACGCTTTAAGTAGCAAGATTTTAAGGGCACCTGTCAGAAAATGGTTATAGCCCTTGTTTCATATTATCTGAAAGTTTCACGACCTTTTCTTTTCCTTCCTTCAGTGATGGAAAGCTTCCAGGGACTGAGTAAACATGGGGTGTCCTGGTGATACTCGTAATTTGGGCACAGGCTGAGGGAAAGTGCGTTTAATTCCCACGTCACCTACCCCTACTCTGTGGGGCAGCAGTCTCTGCCAACTTGATAGTTGGAGTGTGGAAACTAGAAGTAGTAGAGAACACTAGGTTTACTTTCATTCTGAAGTATTCAGCATGTGTGTCTCAGTGGCACTGTGCTAGACTCTTGGTCAGAAAGTGACTTAAGTAATTTTTGCTTCCTAGAAATTCACATTCTGTGAGGGAACTATACAAGCAAGTTCAGGAAGAAACATATAGGAAAAGCAGGGAGCTGTCAGTCTCAGCATCTTGAACAATTCAGGCATAAGCCAGAAGGTGGTAAAATAACCTACCTTAGGAATCTTAAAAATTGCCCTGATATCTTTCTGTCAGTAATACCAGAGTCTGGAAGTTGGAAAGTCTAGTGCCTCTGCCATCTCTCAAAACTTGACCTAAACCTAAATGTGTTCAGACCTGCCAGCTAGAACCTATGTTGTTCAGCATAGTCAAACTCATATTACCTGTACAGTAGTGTACCAAGGTGAGTCAAAGGCCTAAATGCTAAATTCTCCAAAACCTTCTTTTCCCAGCTCTGCAGACGGGGTAGTATGACAACCCTTCAACCAGTCTTCTGTTCTATTCATCAAGATGATCAAACTGCCACTTAGAGAAAACTTCACCTTTGTAGGTGTGTCTTGGGCCTCTCTGGCTCATCAAATCCAGAAGTGAAGCCCCCTTAACAATCTTAGACATTACTCATCACAGTGTCTGTATCAGAGATGGCTTAACATAAAATCCAGAGTTACAGGCAATACAGTGAACCTAGCACAATAATGGTTCTGGCTATATCAAGAGTAAAGAAATATCTAATCAAGAAGAATCTATTTAAAAATATCGAAGTTTCTTTTGCTATCATTAAACCACTGTATCTCAAGTCTGGCTGCACAGTAAAACTTTTAATGAAATAGATTTGGGGGCACTGTGCATAGAGATTCTGATTGGGGTAAGGAGTGGAGCCTCAGCAGCTGTAGGTTCTAAAAGATCTACAGGTGGTTTGTATCTAGCCTTGCTTGAGAAAACTGGCATAAGCTGCCAGGTTGATGGACTCATTCTTTAACAAGGGAAAACCAACTCTGCAACACAAATCACTAATGACATAAAGACTCTGACAAGAGGGAAGTTTCCACATACTTTGTGAGAATAGATTTTTTTTAAGGCCAAAAATAATTCACAGGTAATAGATACTCCAAGCCTACTGAGTGGAACAAATTGAAAAGCAATGTCCACAGCTAGGTTTAATTCCAGTTGATTAAATATTTAAAAGAACCTATCACCTTTTAGCCACCCTAATGAACTCTGTTGATATCGTCACGTGTTTTATGCTCTTCCTAACTAAAAGCACATTTCTATGTGAGCATTACTAAGAGTTATTCTCTGAGGTTTTCCCAAAGTGCAACAGAATCACCTGGAGTACTTGTTAAAATGCAGGTTCCCAGCATCCCCATCCTGAACTTCCTCTAGCCTCTCCTGTAACAATTCTGAGGCTGCACTAAGTTACATTTGAGTCCAAGTGGTACCTCCTGATACAGAAAATATACATCATAGGCAAACCCTCAAGTAAAACAGATGTGCTATTAGTTTAGTATGCCATGCTAACTAAATAAACCTTATTTTATTTTAAGGAATTCCAAGAGATTCTTGATTCTTTTTCCTGGGTTTTTGCCAAATTCTGTCATTTTGTGAAATAAAGAGATTAGTGCCTGGATCTTAGCTGTTGTTGCACAGAGTTTTTCTATGGAGTGATATTTGCAGTAGTGGAATATGACCCAGTTTTTAAATGGATTAGTGAGGTCCCTTCAGAACACTGTGCCAACAAGAACCACCTTGCTCGAAAGTGACTTTATTTGTCACATCAGAAAAATGGAAGCCCAATGTAGGGGCCAGCAAGCTAGCTTCCCTCCTGCTCTGACACTTTTTAAAAATATATTTCACAGGGGTGCCTGGGTGGCACAGCGGTTAAGCGTCTGCCTTTGGCTCAGGGCATGCTCCTGGGGTTGTGGGATCGAGCCCCACATCAGGCTCCTCTGCTATGAGCCTGCTTCTTCCTCTCCCACTCCCCCTGCTTGTGTTCCCTCTCTCGCTGGCTGTCTCTATCTCTGTCGAATAAATAAATAAAATCTTTAAAAAAAAAAAGAAAAAACATTTTTAATACAAAGTGCCCATGTATTGCTCCCAACAAATTGATCGTTTTCAATGAAGATATCAAACTTAGCAAGCTTGGCTACAAAAGAGAGAGAATGGTTTATGGAGAGAAATACCATATTGTATGCATATAATAGAAAACAAATGTAAATGGGTAAAATTTGTACTGAATATTCGCAAGTTCCCAAACTTATATAAGAAAAAGATAACAGCTAGAAATTTCGACCTGTCCAACATATGTGTTTCACAATTACAAACATGAACCTGGAAAGCAGGTAACTTTTACAAGACAATACCAATAGTTTGGAGCCAAGAGGTGAGGCATCAGGTCTCATTCACTCAATGAAAACACTGCATGGGGGTGCCTGGGTGGCTCAGTCGTTAAGCATCTGCCTTCGGCTCAGGGTGTGATCCCAGCGGTTTGGGATGGAGCCCCACATCAGGCTCCTCTGCTGGGAGCCTGCTTCTTCCTCTCCCACTCCCCCTGCTTGTGTTCCCTCTCTCGCTGGCTGTCTCTCTCTCTCTCTGTCAAATAAATAAAATCTTTAAAAAAAAAAAAAAAACAACACTGCATGTCCTCTTCTTTTAGCTCATTTTAAGAGAAATAAGTCATCACAATTCACAATAAAAAGTATTATGTTGCAAGAGAGGCTCATAACACTATAAGAAATTACACAGAAGGAGCACAAAATCTGACTGATGAAATCAGGGAAGGTTTTCTGTAAGAAGTGATGCCTGAACTGAATTCCAAAGAATGAGTAAGACTTAGCCTGCAAAGGCTAGAGGTTGGGTGCTCAAGGACTCGCAAGAGCCCATACAAGAGTATAACACTGGGGATGAGAAAGTAGTTTAATTTGACTAGATGTGAAAGGGGGAGGAGGATGACTGAAGGATGAGGAAAAGACCAGAATGAGGGGATGAAAAAATGCCTGATATGCCATTCCTTCTTCCTATAATCAATCATAGCATTCAACTCTACTCTAGACATTATGAGTAGACTCTAAGACCAAATCCCAGTCTTCTACTTACCACTTGTGTAAACCTGGACAATTTGGCCCTTGGAAGGTATTCAATAAATGATTGTACAGTTTTCTCATCTGTAAAATGGAAATAATGGCAATACAAGTACTTGTCTCATAGAAGTTGGGCATTTGGTGTGTAGGAAGTGCTAAATAAATGTTAGCTATTAGTAATAATCTCCTGAACCTGGATGTGGCCTCAGACTCCTTCTCAACAATGTTACTGGCCTCCAACTTCAAATAATCAGAATGGCACCCAGAGGGATACTGCTCAGCCCTTCCTAGTGCCTAACACAACTCTGATTCAAAGCTCTACAGCCTAGTGCCACTCACCTATACTAATTCGTGTCCACATTTAAGCAAGTTCTCTATGAAAAAAATGTCCCTCTCAATCCAACACCAACTCACAGACACACACACTCACACACACACACACCCCAGATGCTGACACCACTAAATATTATCTTGAACATTTAAAGAGATTATTTTCACTTTTTGGGGGGAATTTTTAATAGAACACATCATACTCTAAGATGTTTGGATTTTTGTCCCTTAGATATGTTATTTCTCACTTGCTCACACTCAAGTTTTTATGCCATTTCTATGGCTATACCTCCCAGATTTCTGAACTATATTCCCACCAGTTTTCCATTCCTATGCTGAAGAGCTTAGCATCCTCTATGAAGATGCAATATTGGGGTATATGGCTTCTGCCAAATGATTTCTAAAAATTCTCCAGATTAGTTCCTGGGCCTGGAGTGGGTTCGTGCATGCACTCATTCCCACTCAGAAACATCTCTGGGGTTCTCTATGGTGAGTAAGAACTAAACTAGATAAGAAGGAGACACAGAGCCAAGCAAACAGAGGTGGTTTCCATTTGGGGAAAGCTTACTATCCTCTGCCTATCCATCAAGCCCTATCCTCTGGACTGAGAGGCTCTGCTAGCCCTGGGGTGGAGACTGTTAATGCCCAACCAAGACCCCCTTGGATCCCTTTCATCAGCTCTGTGCTCTCATCCCCTAGCCTCCACTCCCTTTGCTATAATCTTCAAAGGATTACCTTTGACACTGGAGCCAACTCACCTATATGGAACCAAAAGCACCTGAGAGTGACATCACCCTATGGGCAGCCCACAGCCAATGACTAGCAGGTGTACACATATAAAAATTCAGCTCCATTACTTCAAAGTGTAACACACTGTGCATTGTAATTTACACGACAGAACTCCCTAGATCAGGCTGAATCTGTTGCTTGAAATCCCACCCTTACCTGGCTCTTATGAGTTCCTCCTAGGAGCACTTCTTTATAAATCACTAGCACCTGAATGCTTGGCACAGAGTGCACTTCTGGGAGTACTCAACCAAGTACTCATTTGCTTATTATTAAGGTGGAGCATTCATCCCACTATATTTACTTAGTCTAAGTCAAGTAATATACTCTATATTGTACATTGCATGAGGACAGAGACCATGATTCTTTCATCTCTGAAGACCCCAGGTCATAGCACATAGTTGGAGCTCAGTAAATCTCTGCTGAATTGACTTGAGCTAAAATGTCTCTGGTATGTCTCACCATCTCCACCCATCACCAGCCACTTCTCTGATCTTATCTCCATCTCTCTGTCTCCTGATACTCAGCTCCAGCCACACTGGCCTTCTTAACTGTTTCTCAAATACAACAAACCCACCCTTGTCTCTGACTGGAATACTCAGCTGTGGCTGCCCTCCTCCCCTCACCTTGCATCTGCAGGGAACCTCCATTCCTCATTGAATTCGGGTGTCTGCTCAAAGGACTTCTTGTCAGAAAGGCCTTCCTTGACCAAGTAATCTCAAGCAGCACTCCCTCCTATAACTGATGCTCTCTAACCCAGTCTTTTTCAACTAGGGTTCCATGACAGTATAATCCCTACAGAAAATGATTTTGGTGACTGCTTTTTCCCATTTCCCAAGGATGGTACACAGCTGGTATCACTCAAGCTGCATAGGAGAGAAGATAATTCACTGTATATAAAGGGTGCCTTAGGGCATTAGAGTTTCTCTGGTAGAACTGATAGACAAGGGCTTCTCTGAACTATCATCTGACTTTTTTTTTCTTCTTAGCTCTTATCAACATCTGACAAATTATTTCTTGTTGCCCTACACCACCCCTCACTAGAATTTGAATTTTGATTCCAGTCCTTGTTTATTCCCAGTGTCTAGAACTGGTACATAAGAGTACTGAAAAAGCATCTGTTGAATAAGCTTCACAAGATAGATTTATCTTATAACTCTTTAACTATAAAAACAATTCATGTTGGGGTGGCTCAGTCAGTTAAGCATCTGCCTTTGGCTCAGGTCATGATCTCAGGGTCCTGGGATTGAGCCCCATATATCAGGCTCTCTGCTCAGCAGGGAGCCTACTTCTCCCTCTCCCTCTGCCTCCCTCTGCTGCTCCCCCTGCTTGTGCTCTCTCTCTGTCAAATAAATAAATAAAATCTTTTTTAAAAACTCAGTTCATGTTAAAACATCTATGTACTGAAAAATGTATATTATTGATTACCCAAGTAAAATGATAAGACAGAAAATGTTAAATGGAATTGGGAGAGCTGAAAAAAATTGTCCAGATAATAATAATAAAAGACTCTAATTATCCAAATACAAAGTAACCAACTGGTCATCAGGATGACATACAGGGGTGCAGGGGTGGGGGGTGGGGAGCAGGTAGGGATGTGGGCTGGACGTTAATAAATTGAGTACTGCTGTCTAAATTTCACTAGGAAGGTAAATAGAGGGAACTTTCATCCTAAACAGGATCAGAAATGGACCCAAGAGATTGCTGTGTGTGAGCCATTAAGCAAAAATTAATAACATAATTAAATTCTATATCCTCATGGGACCAGGGAAAACCAAGAAACCCATTCCATACACTCTAAATTTTTCAAAAAGGAAATATGATAAATACAAGCCCCATTTAGGAGACAACTGAAAGGAAGGACTTTGAAAAGTCAATAACCCACAAGAAAAGCCTATATACTTTGTTGTTGTTTGCTTTCCATGAAAAGCATATACCAAGGAATGAAAATAACAAGCATTTGAGATAGAACTAAAAAGAGAACTGCTAGCTAGAGCCATAAAAATTATCAGAGAAAAAAAAGAGGGCATTTCCCCCAAACTGGTAAGGGAGTTCATGTGAGGAAAACAAAGAATAACAACTATAAGAAAAACACTCTGAAGAGCACCTTGCAAGTGCTTGTGAAACCAATAAAAGATTATTTTAACATGTCAAAGGAAGGAAGTCATTCAAAGAGTAAGTGGAGTCCTTTGATCTTGTTGGATAAAGGATTTGTTCAAGAATGGAAAGAGGCATATTTCACAAGCTGAATTATTTGCTGCAAATTAAGATACTGGAAGAATAATATAGAGACTTCCTTTCCTAGGATATCCACAAAGATGGACTAGTTAGAATTACTTGATTATAACAGTTACCAGTACTCAGGATACTTTGCAGGATTGAGCAAAATCAACGTGCACAAGTCATCAAGACTGGGGCATGGAGAATGTGCTGACTCATGTGGGTGACTCGTGTATACAAATGTGTAGCTGTTGACCATTCATGTACAGGGGCTCAGAAGAGAACTGAAAAAAGATACTCCCAAAGATTATTTTGTTTAAATATTCAATGATTTTTAATCTCAATTATAGGCTCCATGACTTTGCCTGATTCAAAATAACTTAATGAAATAGCTATTTGAGTATACCTGATAAACTTACATGTGGCCATGTTCTTTCTATTGCTTCTTATCTCCCTTGACACTACCACTTGTTAATTTATTGGCCAATTACAGGAAAGTTACAAGTTAAAAACATACCAAAAGCCTAGCACAGAGTGAGTAATAAATGTTACCTGCTTTAAAAAAAGTTTTTTTCAGTGGCGCCTGGGTGCCTCATTTAATTAAGCTTTCCACTCTTGATTTCAGCTCGGGTCATGACCTCAGGGTCGTGAGATCAAGGGCCACAGCAGGCTCCATGCTGAGCTCAGAGCCTGCTTGATATTTTCTCTCTCCCTTTGCCCCTGCCCCTGCTTGCACGCACTCTCTCACCAAAAAAAATAAATAAATAAACTTTTTTAAATGTTTTTTTCAGTAAATAAATAAAAATATAAAAACCAAAAAAAAGAAATAAAATAAATTATTTTGCTCCCCCTTTATTTTCTTTCCTTGTTTGTACTGAGCTCCTACTGAAAGTCCATCAGCCATCTCCTGCTACATCAGCAACAGTCCTCTGACAAAATTTCTACTAACAAAGGGCCCCAAACATGGCCCTCATATATTCTTATAGCCATTTATGCTTAAGAGCTCTTATGGGTATAATTCCTCCCAAGAGGACCTAGGGGTAGCTGAAGCCATATTCTCCCATTAAGAAGAATGTTCAGGTCTTCTGCTTTCAAGGATTAAAAAAAAAAAAATATGCCATTCTTTTGACTAGAGCCCTCTCTGCACTGCTACAGTTGCCCCTGCTTCTTAAGGTTAGAACTGGTTTCAAAGAGGGCTCTGGACCCAGCCCAGTGCGTCTGCCAAGGGTTTTGATTTCCATAGTCCAAGATCTCTCCCTTCTGTCAAATATCCTCATAACGCATACATATTCTATTAAAACCGTAAATGGGGACTAATGTTTCCCACCTCTAAGAGATAATTAGAAATGAACTTTAGAGAAGTACTTTATTAATTTCCTTCAGTTTACTCCCACAATATGTCTCTGCTCAAAACATTATGATGGAAAAAAAAAAAAAAACATTATGATGGCCATTACCAAGACACCCATCTTCCAAGTCTGGGTTCAGCACCTCTCCTCTGAGACCTCATAGCTATCCTGCATGTCCTCTAACATGGCTTCTGTCACACTTCATTACAATTCACTGTTCAGTGGTTCATGACCCCACTAGACTAAGTTCTGTGAGGGAGGGGATCATTTCTATCTTGTCCTTCATTGGACTAGAACGATGGCCCCTAGAACAATGCTTGGTGTAAAGCAGGTACTCGGTGATCATTTTTTAAATGAATGGAAGCTCACATTCTCAGACTCCACCCCCCGTCTACTTCTGTGGGCATCTCTGCTGATTCCACTCTGATCTGGAGAATTGCCATTACCCATTAGTAGGGTCTATCATTAACATTCCTTTATGTTTCTTTTCCTTTCTGGGCTCTGTGTTCTCTCTGCTAATATGTGCATGTATAAATATTTAAATTCCCCTCAGGTTAAATTCTTTTCTCTAGTCTCACACTTCTTCCTTTCCCCTTGCTAATTTTAGTAAGATCATCGAACCCAGGTAGTGTTACTTCAAACATGAGCAGCTGACACCTTGTACACATTGCCAGTGATTGTATCACTGTAGCCATTCATTTTAACAAGCAAAAAGTAATACAAGATACTCTCCATATTCCATTCCTTTACATTCCAGTTTTTCTAGTTCTAACTAGAAATTGCCTTTCAAAACACTATGTCAGTGGGTCTGAAACGTGAATGTGCATCAGGATCACCTAGAGGGCTTGTGGAAACAAAATTGTTGGACCTTACTCAGAATGTCTGATTTAGTAGGTTTCAAGTGAGGGCTGAGAATGTACATTTTAACGTTTCTAGGTGATGCTGATGCCTTTACCTAAGGACCACACTTTAGAAACACTGTCATGTGTCATTAAGTGACAAACTCAAGAACAATATAAGAAAAAACAATCAACAAATTAATCCAAAGTCTATGTACAAAAGGAATTGCTCTCCATGATTGGTTATTCTCTCTCTCTGACCAAAGGAGTATCATCATTCCAGGATGTCAACCCAATGTGTCACTATAGCTCAAATGTTCAGACAGTTGTTGAATATCATTCAAAAGAAACATATTTTTCTTTCTAATAAAACTTTGTGTACCTCTGTCTTCCAAAATTCAAGAAAGCTACAATGGCCCTTGGGAAAGTGCTTGGAAGGGGAGCTGGGCTGATAGAAAGCAAGAGTTCCACTGGATAGAAGGCTGCTTTATAAAGCTAAATAAAAGGAAGTAAAAGATTTTTTCATTTGAGATGATAAAAGCTAAAAGTTAAGACAATCAAAGCCTCTAACATTAGGAGCAGTACACATAGGTTGATAACCTAATTCTGAAATCCTGGAATGCAGAGGGTCCTTTGAAACTTGAACTTAAGGAGGTTTACGAAGAAAGTACTACTTCATTCAATGGGTGTAATTTGTGGTATTTATAACCCCTGAATGGATGTAAGGAAAATAAAGATGCTCGAAATATATTTCATCAAGTATATAAATAATAAAACAATACATTGGTAGCTTTTCATGGCCCACAGAAGGTAGGACTGCTTATCTGCCTGTCACATGGCTCCAGTGCTGCCTTTGGTAAAAGAATATGGTGAATACTCCTAGAGTTTTGCCTTATAACACAGTTCTAACACTTAAGAACAGTTGAGCAATTTAACCTTTAGACTTCGTCTGGTCCACTTCACCTTGAAGTATGGCCTGTGATCCAAGTTCAGGACCAGTAACTAAAAAAGAATTTTTTTTTAAGTAAACTCCACACCCAGTGTGGGGCTCGAGCTCATGACCCCACGATCAAGAATCACATGCTCTACCAGCTGAGCCAGCCAGGCGCCCCCAGTAACTAAAAATATTAAAGTGAGTGAATAATAATTCCATTTACTCACACATGCTCCAGCTTTTAAAAAGTGCCTCTTGGGCATGGTAATTCAGGTAGTTCTGATAACCATGTGTTTGGAGACACATCTGTCACTCAAGGCTAAGGCACAGACAGATAAAACATGGCATAAGACACAGAAGAGAAAGAGTGAAAGAGATAAAGACTATGGCTTAAGAAAAGGTTTACAAAATACTTGCAGGGTGAGGTCGGTGGTAAAAGTGTATCTGAACCAACATTAGTTTCTTCCTTGGTGAGTCAGAAACTGCACTAGGTTGAGTCGTCCCACAAAGTAAACTTTATTTGCAGCAAATAAGGAAATCATGGGAACAGCTTCCAAAGCCATGATTTCCAGAACAATGCTGAATGGGTTCCTTTCATTTAGGGTTAGGATGAATATTTAGATAGGGAAGCCTGGTCCTCAGATGTAGAGATAGGCATAAGGTGGTGCAAACGCCTTAGGGAAACATGTCTAGACACACATTATATGTTATGTAAATAGGCTGATGCTCCTCCTCACGTGGAGATTTTAGTATTATAATGAGGTAAAGGTAGTCATGGTCATTCTAGAGGTCACTCCATGGTCCATCGGCACAGGTGCAAGTCAGGGGTTAAACTCAAACTGATCTAGGTGGTCCAGCTGGAGGTCTTGTCAGGGCAGCTGCTATTGTTCCACGGGTGATTTCACTTTCCATTTGTCTGAGTTAAGAGATAAGCTGGAAAGAAGAGCTCAGCGAAAAATGTGGGACAAAGGTTGGTGAGTGAGAGTACAAGCAGGTGGGCAGTAAAGGTCAGGTCTTGGTGTCTAGCTGGTGACGAATGGAGTATAGCAGGCAGGAAGACAGTAGGAAGAAGGGGACATGTTATTATTAAGTTGTAGCCTATTACTGCAACATGGGAATGCAAGATGGATCACATTTCATGATTCTTAAAAAAGAATCTAGAAATCTGAGTTCTTATGAGAATCTATTCAAGTCAATTTAAAAGGAAATCTCTGTGGGCCGAGCAAAACACATTTGATAAGGGCCTAGATATACCCTTTGGCTAAAAAGATCCATTCCTCATCCTAAACTCTCCCAAACTCCTTCTCAGAACGGTCATGTGATCACTGCTACATGAAAGGGAAGCTGGAAAGTGTAGTTTTTGTATTTTTTTTTGTTTTTTTGGTTTTTTTTTTTTTAGCAGGGTACATTGTGGCCCTGACTAAAATCAGGATTCTACTACTAAGCAAGAAAGGAGGCCACACATCCTAAGGAGGAAAGATGCCCCATGCTTTGAAACGCTTGGTCTAAGAGAATTCCAGACATTTACTCTCTCAGCAATCTCCTCTCTCCCTGTTCTTGAATGATCCTTGAAGGTCTCTGGACCAATCCATTAGCCTGAGTATAATGTGATTTGTACTGTTTTATTATACAACTACATTAAATTTAAGGACTGCAATCATTGTGCCAAATATGGTCATTTTCAATATAGTACAGCTCTGCGTAAAGCAGACAAATGGGAAAGGAAAGATACGCTTGAAGTTCCAGGTACACAAATTAAAACTTGAATCCCTGCTTTTGCTGGGACTTCCATGATATGATAGATGTACTTCTGTCACTGCCCCAGTCTCTAGACAAGCAAATGTCTGAGAAGTCATTATATTTAAATTACTTTGGGAAATCTCTTTACAGTCAAAAGCTGGATGGACCACGTACGTGCTTCTCATTTTCACATCAATGACTCTTATTGAAGAGGCAATTGTACTAATTTTTAAAACCAGAAAAAGAAGACAATAATCTACAAGTAATGATGCAATGACCATAGGTGAGGATTGACTAAGCCTTCAGGACTGCCTTCTGATTTTTCTGATTTTATACTTTTTGGCTTCACCATAAACAATATAGGTATAATGCATTTAATGAGACACTAGAAATAATACTAATTTCAGGTTTCTACAGTCTCAAGAGATCTTGATTCACTATTGGTGTCACCTATAATTCATTTTCTTTGAATTTTATGATAATTGAGGGTATACTTAACCTTATATTCCATTCACTGGGGAGGAAAGGGAAATCAATTGCCTCCATTTTTACTTTGTATTCATCTCTAGGTATTTTTTTGTTTGCTTTTTAGTTTTGTGTTTTGTTTTTGGTGCCAGCGATAAGGTCTTCTTGATTTAACATCTCTTATAAAGATTTTCTGGAGCTGACGATGTCTGAGGAGTTTGTCAAGAGCAACACAAATCCACACTTGAACATTAAATCTTTAGTGCTGGAATTGTTTACCCTGGGGTATGCTGACCAGCTCTTCTTGTACCTTCATCTAGTTTCGACAAAGAGGGCTACATGTTTTCATAGAGCTAATGTTTGTGTTTCAATCTAGCTAATCTTTGGAGTTCATTCTTCGTTACTCTTCCAGTGAGAAACGTCAAGGCCCTGCCTTTTCCTGCAGTTTGAGGGAATGGCTTTTTCTCATTCTTATTCAAAAGGAGGAATTAGATGGGAGTTGTTTTTTTTCCTCCTCAATCCAGAAGTTTCACTTCTATTACATTTGCCTTCAGTAACCCAAGCTAAGTCTTGTGAACCAGTTCTTCATTCAAACTTTGAAGCCTGGTTCAAGATATAGAATACCCCTCTGTTTTTGACAGGCATTGCTTTGGAGTGGTTATATGTGAAATACAGCTGCTGGGGCGTATTCAATAATTTAAACAATCTCGTTATCAGGAAGTCCAGAGATAGGCTGGCAGAGCACCTGTGCAATGTCATCATTGCAGGTCAGCTTCTTCTGAAAAGTGAATTCTGCCATGGAGACTGAATGGAGGAAGTTTACTGAGGAGTGTGCATGGTATTAATACCTTTTGGGTAAGAAAGGCAGCAGAATTAGGTAAGAGGAAGAAGTTGGATTGTGGTATAGTCACGAAAAGGTCTCAGCTTATCACATGGGAACTCTGAAGCTGGCCCTTCAGAGCTTTTCCAAATTGGGGTCAGGGAACAGGCCTTTCTATGCTCTCATCAGTCAGTCATTGGATACAGGCTGCCCACCTGCAAGAAAGGGGCATGACCAGGGGTGAGGTGTTTATCTTTAGCTGAGGGCAATTCCCAGCAAGGATGACAGCTGAGGGACATCAGCTATCAACAGTCTTAGCAGCTGGGATCAAAGACTTCAGTCCTAAAAGGGATGCAGGCAGGTATGACGCAATGCCTACCACAGTTGTCATGTCCCAAATGCCTTTTTCCTACCTGATCCACCATTCTAAGCACATGACTTTCATGTTCATGGTTGCTTCACGATCTTAATATGACTATGCCACCCCAGCCTTATTTCTGCTTTCTGGGCAGAAACAAAAGGAAGCAACAAGGTTGAAAAAGTGGCATCTGTATCAGAAAAGAAACTATTTTCCAGAAATGCCCAATAATTTCCCATTATGTTTCATTGGCCACGGCTTGTCACATGGCCTTGCTAGCTGCAAAAGTTGCTGGAAAATGTGTGTTTTAGCCAGACACATTGCTGCCTTGACCAAAATCAGAGATCAAGGTTTTTAAAGAAAAAGAAGAGAATCGATATTGGCATTAGCAACTAGCAGTTCTCCTAAACCATCTGATTTTCAAAAAGAGTTAACTCCCATTGACAGTTTTGGGTGACTATAAACCTCAAGGATTTTTCCCTATTATAAGAAGTCACTTTCCTATCTTAATTGCATTCTAGTTATATTACTACCATTTTCTGCAGTCACTGATGGTTAGACTTCATTTTCTAAGCATGTTTATTTTAAAATGGTAATTCCTTCTTTTAATATTTTATTTTTAAGTAATCTCTATAGCCAGTGTAGAACTTGAACTCACAACCCTGAGATCAAGAGCCACATGTTCTACTGACTGAGCTAGCCAAGTGTCCCTTAAAAGAGTAATTCTTTTTTTAACTTTTTATTTAAATTCCAGCTACTTAACAAGCTGTTAAGTAGCTGGAATTACATATTTAACATATTATAATATTAGTTTCAGGTATAGAATTTAGTGATTCATTACTTACATATAATACCCAGTGCTCATCACAACAAGTGCCCTCCTTTATTCCCATCACTCATTTAACCCATTCCCCCTGTCCACCTCCCTTTCAGCAACCCTCAGTTTGTTCTCTATAGTTAAGAGTGTGGATTTTTGCATATTTTAGTTATTTACTTAGAAGAGAGAGAGAGAGCAAGAGCACAAGTAGGGGGGGATGGGCAGAGGGAGAGGGAGAAGCAGACTCCTTTCTGAGCACAGAGCTCGATGTGGGGCTCAGTCCCAAGACCCTGAGATCCTGACCTGAGCAAAGGCAGATGCTTAACTGACTGAGCCACCCAGGTGCCCCAAGTGTCTGTTTTTTGGTTTGCCTCTCTATCTCTTTTTTTCCAAAACAGTAATTCTTAAATCACTCCTGTTTCCCTTTCTCTCCCTCATGCATGTGCATACACAGACACAGAATAGTGCTATTTCTGTACTGTGAAGAGACAGTGATGATAAAAACAGTCATCATTAGGTTCTTGTCAGTGCTTGATCAAACTAAGGTATATCTAGAAATAAGGGAGAAGAAAGGCCATTGCCAAAAGGAACACACAGAGAACAGAAGAATAAGTCCAAGGTGGAGAAACCTGCCAAAGTAGAAATGACCAGGAGTAGGGTTGCCAGATTTAGCAAATCAAAATAGAGGACATCCAGTTAAATTTGAACATCATATAAACAATGAACAGTTTTTAGCATAAGTCTATCAGCAATGGACTGAATGTTTGTGTCTCTGAAATGTACATGTCAAATCCTAAAGACCTGTGTGATGGTGTTTAGAAGTAGGGCCTTTGAAGGTGATTAGGTCATGAGGGTAGAGTCCTCATGAATGGGATGAGTGCTCTTATAAAAGGGCCCCAGAGAGCTCCCTCAGCCCTTCCACCATGTGAGGACGTGGTGGGTAGATGTTCATCTATGAAGCAGAAAGTGGGCCCTCATCAGATACTGGATCAGCGAGTGACTTGATCTTGGACTTCCCAGCCTCCAGAACTGTGAAAAATAAATGTCTGCTGCTTAAGCCACTTAGTCTCTGATATTCTGTTATAGCGGCCTAAAAAGATGAAGATAATATCCTAAATATTACATGGAACACACTGATCCTAAGAGTTTGTTGTTTATCTGAAATTCAAATTTAACTGCTTATCCTGTGTTTTATCAGGCCACCTTACCTAGGAGGAATAGTGTCACAATCATGGAATTAGATACTGCCATTGTGCCCATTTCTATAGCTACTGACTTCACTCCTCCCTTGAAACTTTTCCACAAACCTCTAGACTAAGAACCACTGTCCAATATTTCTGGGGATTCATCAATCAATGCAGCTAAAGCTGAAGCTCTTTTTTGCAACAAATTACATTTTTAATATTTTCTAGAGCACAGATCCCTTAGGGTACATGGATAGGTTGCAAATGGGTCTCTGAATCCACTAAAATTGTGTGGAAAATTTTGTGCGTGGGTGATGTGCATTCTTCTGGGGAGGAGGCCCATAGCTTTGGTCTCATTCTAAAAGAAATTATAGACTTGAAGTAGTCCGTTCCCAAGTAGAGGACACTGAGAAAGCATCAGGAAGCCTGTTAATCTTTCTTATTTTATATGGGGATGGAGGTAGAAATACCAGCTGTGGAACAAATGATTTAGAACTTTTCTTTTAAGGATATTTGGAGCAAATAGGAGAAACTTCCCATTCTTTACCAGTCCAGAATCAATTATAGAGGTAGACATTAGTTGGAAAGGATTTTTAGCAAATCCTCTTAGTCTCAGAAATCACCCACACTATTTTCTCAGCACCTCCATGGGTGAGATATCTCTCCTTTAACTGTTGAGGTGTTTCAAAGAGTAAGGTAGAGATATAAGAGGCCACCACACTCCCTCCTTGACCCTTGTCTTTGGAGAGGCAGATAAAAAGTGTGTCTGTAGTTAAGTACTGTAGACATGACCTTGTCATTACTTCTTTTTCTTAAGTTTCTTCTCCATTCATGGTGCTTGACAGAGAAGACCTCCTATTATAATTTTTTGCTTCTCATTTGGACTTCTGTTCTCTTATAGGAAGTGCTACAAAGTAGCAAGCTTAGAAACAGTCTTGGGATTCATTGTAAGAAAGCAGAATATCCCATGTTTCGTGCTCCCTTTAGTTCCCAGGACAATGGCATGGTCTAACCCTTGAAGCATTGTGCTGTCCTATCCCCAACTGCCCTGCCCCCAGCTTGGGCTCATGCCTCAGGGCCTCTGCTTTGGAGGGCTTTCTTCAAAATTTTCTAAGTCCCATTCTGGTGTTTCAGACCAGATGGATATGAGAGAGCCATTTGGGTGGGACACACAGAGCCCAGGCTGGGACGTGCACAGACTTTCTGTTTCTGTCCTTCAGAGTGTTCTTAATCTTCTACTCCATGTGTAAGGTTGACCATATGCCACAGGATCCATACCATAAGACTGTCTTGCAGCCCCAAGGCCAGGCCCTGGTTTCAGAATGGCAGTCTGGCAAGCAGATTGCTCCTGCTGGCAGGTGCAGTATTTCTTGTGTGGGATCACATGAGATTGGGTTGCCAGGATGGTGCTGACAAGCTGATTTTCAGTGATTCAAATGGTTTCTATAGACAAGGGCCCTACAAAAAAAAAAAAAAAAAAAATTTGCCCGGGGCCTGCACACCCCATAGATGGCTTTGTAAACTATTATAATAAATAAATAAATAAATAAATAAATAAATAAATACTAAATGAAGGCTTATTTGATATGTTAAATTACATGGGAAACACTGTCAAATAAGAGTACTGTCTTCTTTTTGTTCCATATGTATAAGAATATAATGTTCTGCTGCTTTATAATGAACTCTCATCAGATCTTTAACCATGGTCAATTCTAAGTTTTGTTTTTCAAAAAAAAAATAATAATTAGTTAATTTATTTTAAAAAAAGGAATTTGGACCCAAGAGAAAGGGTAAATCAAACTGCAATTCCAAAAAGTCATTTTGTCTAAATCTGTTTTTCAATTGAAAAATACTTTTTATTGCAGTAAAATATATGCATAACATAAAATTGACCATTTTAACCATTTTAAGTTTATAGTTCAGTAGTATCAACATTGTTGTACAACCATTAAACCTCTCACTTAATATGATAAGAAAGTAAAGCCCAAGAGGCCACCTTGTCCAACGTCACACAGGTGATTGGTGGAAGACCTCTACATTGTGCAGTCAGTGCTTTTCCTCTTCATTCATTTTATGGATAAGGCAGTTGAGTCCAGAAAGGCAAATGACCTTGACCACATCAGGAGAAGGACTAGTAACATCTACAGACCTCACAGGCCAATGCTCTGCTTTCTCCACCTCACTACTTCAGACTGCCCAATCTACCTCACCATTTTCCTTCCCCAGTTCTTCCCACAGAAATTCCAGGCCTCTGTGCACCAATATGTGAGTTTCACACAGCCAATTATCACCTAAAAATGATTTTCTAAATTGGTGCTTGGCGGGTGTCAAATTCATTGGCTGCAATATGTCTTCACACCAGACTTCAGTAGTTTGTCAGTTATGGATAAAAGACACTACTTGCCACCACTTCCCACCACTGCTAAAGTTTTTCATGCATTGTTTTTGGCTGCAAATCAAGTTTAAGGAATTGGGAGAGTAATTTAGATTATTTATAATACATTATATACATTGGGATTAATTTGATTAAATATATCATCATTTAAGAGTATTTGGCACATAGTAGGTGATCAGTAAATATTGGCTGAAAAAGTGAATGCAGGTATATTCATTGATTTTTCCCTGTATTAAAAAAATTAAGGCATAACATATATGCAGTAAGATTCACCCTTTCAGGTACACAGTTTTGTGAGATTTAACACGTGTTTACAGTCATGTAACCATCACAACAATCAAGATACGGAACCCTTCAGGCATCCCCACAATTCCTGCATGCCCCTTTGTAGTCAGGCTCTTCTACCCTCCTTAGTCCACTCACAGCCACCCATCTGATTTCCATCCTTCTAGGTTTGCTTTTGTAAGAATGTCATAAATGGAATCACACGGTAGGCAGCCTTTTCAGTCTGGCTTATTTCATTTAGCACAATGTTTTTGAAGTTCTTCTATATTAATGCATATATAAGTAGCTCATTTCTATATACCATTATATATTGTACCATAGTTTGCTTATCCATTCCCCACTTGAAAGGCATTCGGTCTATTTCCAGATTTCGTTACATGTTTGAATTTTAATTTGTTTTTATTTGTTTAAAAGATTATTGGTATCTGGGACTGTAAGAAGAAGGCATGCTCAAACCTTTAGCTCATATTAGCTTACGTGTTTGTATGATCTGTGCTGGAACTGATAAAGATATTTCAGTTAAGAGAAAGTATAAGTAGAGTTTCCTGATAACAAAACAAGAAGTATAATGCAAAGCATCATCACAGACACTGAATGCTGTTTGACCCTCATCATGGATCTGCTTTGGAATCTTGGTGGGCATGTATACTTTTTTTGACCAGCTTGCATCTTGTGAATATCCTGCCCTCCTACTGGGGAAAACCTACCATATTATGAGACAGGTTCCATTTTCCCAAGTTTCTTTGCAGTGACAGCACAGTCACATGACCTCAGTTTCATCAAATGTCATACAGGAGACTTTGGTTTATAAAAGAACAAAGGGGATCTGTTTTCTGGGGAAGGTGGCAGTGAAAAAGTGTCTGGCTTTTGAGGACAGTAAGGTAGTAGCCTGGCACTACACAGCTCAGCATTGCTGGGGCAACTTATGATGTCGGTGATCAGTAGCAACTTTAGCTGAAGAGGTCATTTGTTGCAGCTAAGAATGTTACTATCTTAGCAGAAAGGGCCAGCAACTGAGCTTCTGTTATTGTTTTGTCTTCCATAAAACAGATCCAAATTTCCAAACTTTTCATGAAAAACTGTTGACCGTATCCCTGTAACCCCACATAGTAGTCTCTTTTTAAAGATCCACCCAAAAATTTGCACTGAAGTTTCATGAATTGTTGGGATTCTCCCACAGTACATTATTATCCCGCAGACATTATGAGTCATATAATTGATTTGATAATGTTTCCTTTATTTTATTGGCTATTAGAAAGATCAGAGCCAAATGTGTGGTCACATGTCAGCAGTTACAGAGACCTTAAGACATGTATTCTATATTCAAAATTACTCATACTTTTATCTTATTTTTATAACCCTTATTCCTGATTTTCTCACTTTACAAAGTTTATATTATAAAGAAAAAACCCAGAACATTATCTCACCATCTAGGTAACTCCAGTGATATGTAACATATCACTATATTATATATAATATATACATGGAATTATTACTCTAATATATATAATTGGTTAGAAAATTCACACTGTTTAGAAAGGTGTAAAATAAAAATTAAATTTTCCCACTTCTCCTAAAGTTCATGTTCCCAAAGATAATCACATTTTCTTCAAAGAAAAACCATGCATCTGTGAGCATTTATTTAAAGTTACATTTACTTATGTGAGACCTGAAACCATATAGATCCTAGAAGAGAACACAGACAGTAACTTCTTCGACATTGGCCCTAGCAACTTCTTTCTAGATAAGTCTCCTGAGACAAGGGAAACTAAAGCAAAAATAAACTACTGAGACTACATCAAAATAAAAAGCTTCTGCATAGTGAAGGAAACAATCAACAAAACTAAAAGGCAACCTGATGAATAGGAGAAGATATTTGCAGATGACATATGTGATAAAGGGCTAGTGTCCAAAATATACAAAGAACTTACAGAACTCAACACCCAAAAACAAAATAATCCAATTAAAAAATGGGCAGAAGACAAAAACAGACATTTCTCCAAAGAAGACATCCAGATGGCCAATAGACACATGAAAATATGCTCAACATCACTCATCATCAGGGAAATGCAAATCAAAACTACAATGAGATATCACCTCACACCTGTCAGAATGGCTACAATCAACAACACAAGAAACAACAGGTGTTGGTGAGGATGTGGAGAAAAAGGAACACTTGTGCACTGTTTGTGGGAATGCAAACTGGTGCAGCCACTGTGGAAAACAGTATGGAAGTTTCTCAAAAAGTTAAAAATAGAACCACCTTACAATCCAATAATCAAACTACTGGGTATTTACCCAAAGAATACAAGAACACTAATTCAAAGGGATACATGCACTACTATGTTTATAGCAGCATACATGATGGGAATTAAGGAGTGCACTTGTGTGAGCACTGGGTGATGTATGCAACTATTGAATTACTATATTGTACACTTGAAACTAATATAACACTGTATGTTAACTAACTGGAATTAAAATAAAAACTTAAAAAAATAATTAAAAAAATTTTAAAGTTACATTTATTTAAATATACACAAAAGAGATCATAGTCTACATAATTTTCTGTATCTTTTTCACACCTAATATCTATATATCAAATACCTAATATTATAATGATATATCTAATATTTCACCTAGTAATATATCCTGGACATCTTCCAATATCAGCAAATATAAAGGAAGCACTTCTTTTTAAATGTCTCCATAATAGTCTATATTATTAATGTATCAGAATTTGCTTAACCAATTCTCTGAATGATGGACACTTTGGTTTCCTCTAGTTTTTCACTATTAAAATTTTTTTTGCTGTGAATATTCCTAAACCTAGATCTGGGTGAAATTTTACAAGTAAATTTCTAGCAGAAATTGCTAGACCAATTGGTATAAGACTTGAAAATTTTGACAGATGTTGCTAAATTGCCCTCCAGGAAACTGGCACCAATTTTCACTCCTCTGTGTGTTGTATCAGCATTACCATTTCCATGCATTCTCATCACCACTGGATATCATCAATCTTTTAAATTTTCACCAATAGGAAAAAATGGTACCACGCTCGTGTTTTAATTTCCATTTATTTAATTATAATTTTCAGAGTTTAAAAAAATCTTTGGATGAATATATTTTTGGGATCCATTTCAAAGCCTTTTTGAATTAATGTGGACTATAAAAACTTCCATATATTGCATTTCCTTAGAGGACTTAAAAAACACTGTCGTCCTTCTAAATCAGTAGTGCTCTAGCTTGGCTGCATATTTGAAACACCTGAAGTGCTTTTCAAAAATATCTTTGGCTGGGCCTCATCCCAGACCAATTAAGTCAGCATCTCTGGGGGGGTGGGGCTCAGCCTTAATATCTGTAAAAACTCCTCAGGTGATTCACAAGCGTAGCCAAGGTTGAGAACCACTGCTCTCAATGCATCATAATGGACGTAACAACTAGTATGTTTAAAAGGTATAAGGCTTAGGTCCTGGATGGTACCAGCTGAAGGTATAAAAGTGAAACATTTTCCAAGTGGCAGTTTTTTTCAAACAAGGGTCTGCTGTATTGATAATACTGAAGTGACAGTCCCTTACTTAGCAACCCACCTCCTCTGCTCCACTGTGTACCAATCTGTGCAGTCAGCTTTTCAGTAAGAAACAACAGACTCACACTTTACAAATTAATCATTGATATGACCAAACCACAGAGAATCACTAGGAGAATGGTTATTAATATCTTTATGATCAAAAGTGTCAGCCCCCCTTCCTGTTGAGCTATGGCTATAATTGGCTCATCCTCCACCAGAGAAAAAGAAAAGATTATCATGAAGACAGAAAGCCACTTCCACCCCATATGAAGGAGGCCCTTTAAAGTTTGCCTTTCATTCTTCAGTTTGCCTGGTTCCTATGACAAGTGTGTCACAAGCTGTCAATTCGTTCACTTGGAGCTAAACCATGACTGATTTTTCTGCAGACTCAGCAAATACCTAGGAAAAAACTGGGAAATGATCCAGTTTATTGATTCAGTTTGACTTTCTATGATATCAGGAAATGATCAGATGAAGTAATAACAATAAATTCTTAATGAGATTTCTGAATGTGTTTGCACTTTAAAATACAAAATTGGGTAATATGAATGGGAAAATAATTTTTTAGTTCTTATACTTCATTTGCTTTTGATTTCCTGACTCATACTAATATCTGTTTTCTTTTGTTCTCCAAAGTAATTAGATTATATTTTCAAGCAAAAGTTGCTAATAGGCAGGAACTAGAACACTGAAATCTTTTAAAAATACATTGAAGGATTAAAAACTAAAAAATCACCATTAATTAATAACTCTGACAATATAATTTCTTAAAGATTTATTTAATTATTTTAGAGAGAGACAGAGAGCTGTGCAAGTGGGGGGAGGGGTAGAGAGAGGGAGAGAGAATCCTCAAGCAGACTCCCCGCTGAACACGGAGCCTGATGTGGGGCTTGATCCCAGGACCCTGAAATCATGGACCTGAGCCAAAATCAAGAGCCAGCTACTTAACCAACTGAGACATCCAGGCATCCCTATAATTGTAAGATTTGTTTTAGAGAGAGGGAGAGCAAGAGGGGCACGCAGAGGGACAGAGAGAGAGAAATCCAAGCAGACTCCACGCTGAGTGTGGAGCCCTACGCAGGGCTCAATACCTCAACCCCAAGTTCACGACCTGAATGGCAACCAAGAGTCAGATGCCCAACCAACTGTGCCACCCAGGTGCCCCAACAGTATAATTTTTTAAAGAAAACTTTTGGAATTTTGGCCTCTCTCTTTAATTGACTTTATTGTGTTATGATTACCTGCACATCTTTAAAGCATATAATTCAATGAAATTTTAACAGATAGACTCCTGAAACCACCACTATTATGATAAAGACTTTTTCCATCACTCCCAAAAGTTTTCTTATGAACCTTTGCAGTCCCTCCTTCCACCTCTGACCTCCAGGTCACTTCTGATCTGCTTTCTGTCTCTATAGATTAGTATGCATTTTCTTTTTATATGAATGAAATTATATACATAGTGTGTTTTCTTTTTGCATGGCTTCTCTTGCTCAACATATCGTCTACAAAATATATCCAGGTAGTTGGGTATATGAGTCATTCATTCCTTTTTGCTGCAGGGTATTCTTCCATTGCATGGGTGTACTCCAGTGTGTTATTCATTCACCTGATGATGGATTTTTGCAATGTTTCCAGTCTTAGGCTATTGTGAGTAATGCTTCTGTGAACATTCTTACACAAGCGTCTGTATGGAAATCAAACAATATATTTTTAAGATGTTAATGTTAGTGTATATATAGTTTAAGTTCTAATGCACATATATGGTTTTGTTGATTTGTGGGAGCATTTCATAAAACTCGAGCACTATAATTCTCATGGCAGATGAGATGGCTCTTTACTCTCCAAGTCTTCTCTGTCCCTAAACAAAACTTCTTTCAGGTTGTACATTTCAGCTCTACTGGGTGCTGTTCTATATCACGATGCACCACCTGCTTAACTGCATGTGTCAATGTAAGTCTTTAACTAATTCCCTTCAATGAGCCCAGAATATTTTCCCTTGCCTGTCCATCCTCTGATATTAATTGTGATGGGTTCATCTTTCTAGAAGTCGTTCCCATCATTAGTCTGTCAGGTATAGAATACTAAGTGGCACCTCCTTGCCACTTCTTCATGGGCATGTAAACTCCCCGTGGATGGGTCTCTACATCTAGGTAGCCAGCGTTATTTCTCCCCAACATGATCTAGCCATATCAATCTGGCCTCTCTACCTTTTTTACATGCCATTTTCACATTTCATGGGTGCTTTTCCCTACACTGCTCTTTCCCTGCCTGTCCAACCTCCTTTGAACCCTCTTCTGGTCCTCACTTCAGTCTCTGACTTTGTGGAGTTACTCCTTGTCTGAATCCCAAAGTCCTGTTACACTGTGCTATACATCCAGCACTTGCTCTTCAATTATTTCCATATATATGTATAATCTCCTGAATTATATTTCAATCTCCTTAAGTCAGGGACTGTATCATTAATATAAAATGACAAATTTGCAAAATATATTGGTGTGTGTGTCCTCTCAAACACTTAATTCTATATAATTGTCACAATAGTCACTGTCCAGACCATCTCTGCCTTCCCTTTGAGCAAGCAAATGTTTTACTTCATATAATGTGAGATATCTTTGTTGTCCAGTGCTAGGACTAAAACTTAGCCACAAGCCAGACTCTGGCTCCTAACTTTGAATTCTTAGAACCTCTTTGGATGAAAGAATAAGATAATGGTCACCTCAAGAGTTTTCCAGAAGCAAAGGCCAGCAGTGGTAAATCTTTGGAGAACTTGGTTGGCCTGGATCAAACACAGGTGCATCCCATATCCAGGGAGAGGCCAGCAAGGGGGAAGGAAAAAGAGGAAGATGCTGATACCAACAATTCCTTTTAGCAGAGTGTATTGAGCCTAAATAGACTGAGAAGGCTATTTTTAAAAGCCCTTTACTTTGCGCCTGATTTACAGGCAGACACTAAAAATATTAATAAGTAAAAATGGTGCTAATCCATGAACATGATGAGCTCTCAATTTCTGGAGCCACAAGGTGACAGACTGCTGTGAAGATGCTTGCATCTTCATAATATCCTGGAGGGATCCAACTTTAAAGAAGAAAACATTGGTATTTGAAATCCCAGTTTGGCATTTAACAGTGTTAAGTCATTCTGCTACATTGGCATCACTTAAATAGCCTTAAAAAAAGAATTAAAAAAAAAACAACAACCAGATTGTACTACACATCACAGAAGCTTTAATATAGACACTTTAGGCCCAAGGGAAATTATTCCTATGCAAATTATTTCCCTGATACTGGCTTTCTTCTTGGTCCCCTAATCCCAATTTGCATAGAGCTATATTGATACAGGTCAAAGGTTGATAAAAAAATAAATAACTGTATTATCATGGCAAAGGCAAGAGAAATAATATCTGAAGTAGTGTATCACTGGGGGAAATTTAATCAAGAAAAACAAGAGTTGGCAAAATAATTGTTTCCAAACCAATTTACCAACCTATTCTTGCCAGGAAAACCAGGTGCAGTTGTTAACCATGTGACTTGGGTACATCATTTTAATAATTAAAAATAGAAAAGTCTAAGCATGGTATAACTACTTTGGAAAAGGTTTGGCAGTGTTTAATAAAGATAAAGATACACATACGTTATCAGAAGGGGGAATGAAACATGAGAGGCTATGGACTATGAGAAACAAACTGAGGACTTCAGAGGGGAGGGGGGTGGGGGAATGGGATAGACCAGTGATGGGTAGTAAGGAGGGCACGTATTGCATGGTGCACTGGGTGTTATACACAACTAATGAATCATCGAGCCTTACATCGGAAACCGGTGATGTACTGTATGGTGACTAACATAATATAATAAAAAATCATTAAAAAAAAAAAAAAGATACACATACGTTAGTGACCTAGCAATTCCATTCCTAGGTATATACCCTACAGAAATGCATGTTTACGTGCCCCAAAAGACTTATGTAAGAATGCTCACAGCAGCATTTCTTAGGCAAGCAAGGCTTTGTGGAAATAACCCAGTCAATTTACAGCAAAAGGGATAAACAAACTGGCATAGTCTCACAATGGAATACCACACAACTGTGACATTTTAGGTACATTTCAGTATGTTCATTACATTTCAAAATTTTTAAAAAGAAGGAAAAATGGGAATAGCATATTTTAGTTTCCTTCACAAGATTATTTTTTTTAAAGATTTTATTTATTTATTTGACAGAGACAGCCACCGAGAGAGGGAACACAAGCAGGGGGAGTGGAAGAGGGAGAAGCAGGCTCCCAGCGGAGGAGCCTGATGTGGGGCTCGATCCCAGAACGCCGGGATCATGCCCTGAGCCGAAGGCAGGCGCTTAACAACTGCGCCACCCAGGCACCCCTCACAAGATGATTTTTGCCCTACACATTGTCAAGGGAATTTAAGGATAAGTCCATTGTTGTGTTTCTATGTGTGTGTATTTTTTTAAAGTTGAACGCTTAACCAGGTTTAATCCTTGAAAATATCTATTTACTCCTGTTTTCTAAACAAAGTGATTACATTTTCAAGTAAGAGTTAATAAGGCAAGAATTAGAACATGCAAATCTTTTTAAATGTAAATTCAGTTAGCCAATATATAGTACAATCATTAGTTTCAGACGTAGAGTTCAATAATTCATCAGTCACATATAACACCCAGTGCTCATCACACCACATGTCCCACTTAATCCCATCACCCAATTATCCCATCCCCACACCCACCTCCCCTCCAGCAACCTTCAGTTTGTTTCCTATAGTTAAGAGTTTCTTGTGGGTTTTCTCCCTCTCTGATGACTTCCCATTCAGTTTTTCCTCCCTTCTCCTATGATCTTCTGCAATGTTTCTTGTTTTTTTTTTTAAGATTTTATTTATTTATTTGACAGAGAGAGACAGCAAGAGAGGGAACACAAGCAAGGGGAGCGTGAGAGGGAGAAGCAGGCTTCCCGCCGAGCAGGGAGCCCGATGCAGGGCTCGATCCCAGGACGCTGGGAACATGACCTGAGCCGAAGGCAGATGCTTAAGGCTGAGCCACCCAGGCGCTCCTTCTGCAATGTTTCTTATACTCCACATGAGTGAAACCATATGATAATTGTCTTTCTCTGATTGACTGGTTTTGCTTAGCATAATACCAGTTTCATCCATGTTGATGTAAATGGGAAGTATTCATCTTTTCTGATGGCTGAGTTAAAAAAGTTCATGAAAACAAATGAAAATGAAAACACAACTGTTCAAAAGCTTTGAGATGCAGCAAAGGCAGTCTTAAGAGGGAAGTGTATAGCGATACAAGCCTTTCTCAAGAAATTAGAAAAGTCTCAAATACACAAGTTAACCTTACACCTAAAGGAGCTGGAGAAAGAACAGCAAATAAAGCCTAAACCCAGCGGGAGAAGAGAAATAATAAAGATTAGAGCAGAAATCAATGAAATAGAAACTAAAAGAACAGTGGAACAGATCAATGAAACCAGAAGCTGGTTCTTTGAAAGAATTAATAAGATCGATAAACCCCTAGCCAGACTTACCAAAAAGAAAAGAGAAGGGACCCAAATTAATAGAATCATGAGTGAAAGAGGAGAGATCATGACCAACACCAAGGAAATACAATTTTAAGAACATACTATGAGCAACTATATGCCAACAAACTAGACAATCTAGAAGAAATGGATGCATTCCTGGAAATTTATAAACTACCAAAACTGAAACAGGAAGAAATAGAAAACCTGAACAGACCCATAACCAGCAAGGAAATTGAAGCAGTAATCAAGAATCTCCCAACAAACAAGAGTCCAGGCTGGATGGCTTCCCAGGGGAATTCTACCAAACATTTAAAGAACTAATGCCTATTCTTCTGAAGCTGTTTCAAAAAAAAAAAAAAAAATAGAAGTGAAAGGAAAACTTCCAACCTCTTTCTATGAGTCCAGCATTATCTTCATCTCCAAACCAAAGACCCCACCAAAAAGGAGAATTACAGACCAATATCCCTGATGAACACAGATGCCAAAATTCTCACCAAGATACTAGCCAATAGGATCCAACAGTACATTCAAAGAATTATTCACCACAACCAAGTGGGATTTATTCCTGGGATGCAAGGGTGGTTCAAATCTGCAAATCAACGTGATACATGGCATTTTTTAAAATTTAAATTCAAGTTAGTTAACATGTAGTGTATTATTAGTTTCAGGGAACATGGAAACCTTTTTAAAAATTAAAATTATCATTGTCCTTGATCCAAAAGGAGACAAATAAAAGTGATGTTTGGAGCTATCACTTGAAAGCTTTACAAGGATTTACATTTCTAGACTATTCAACAGAGACCAACTTGTGAGACCATGAGTTTTTGCGTGCCCTTCTCCTTTTAGCTGATCATTCATCTGAAATCTCTTACTCCCTTACTATCTGACTTTTCTCTGGTGGACACCAAGCATGAAGTGCATGGGTCATTGATCTAACCACAGGCTTGAGAGAAGGACACTCAGAGTACCAGATCCTGCTGGGCTGCCATCTTACTGAGTATCCACAGGCTACACTGATTCCATGTTTCACTTTTCTCTTCATTAAATTGAGGTCATAACCTTCTTAGCCTGCTTTGCTGTCTCAGCATATGAAATCATTATTGCAAATCCAAAAAAAAATAATAATAATTTCAATTAAAAATGTCTACTTTTACGGGCAGATTTTAACACATTCCTAAGAGAGTGTTTTATTTTTCAGATTTCATGTTTTTGACATTTTCAAGGATTTTTATTCTAGTATTCATTTTTAAAAACTGCACTGGCTCTCCTTTCTCCTTATGGGTAGATTTCAACATTATCACGAGATAGCTTTATTTTTCAGCTCGCGCTGCGTTTTTGGCATTTTCAAGAATTTTCATTCTTTTATCCATTATCAAAGTGACTTCACTAGCTTTCCCTTTTTCTTCCTACATCCCCTAGAATTTGGAATTATATTTGTGGGTGAGAGAGAGAGAGCAAGAGAGTATATACCTGAGCAAGAGGGAAGGAGACAAAACTGGCACAGAGATATAGATTGTTTTGTAGATAGATGTCTTTTCAACTTGAAAGCCTTGGCATGAAACATTATGAGGCCAGAAAAAGATGTCACTTTATAACCTAAAATGAGACTTTGACTCTCTGTACCTTGTTTCAGTGTATTTATTTACGCATTAGACAGAGACATTTTCCCATTCTTTTAAGATGAAAGTAGTAATGTCAAGCTGGGAGAGATCCAAAGAAAATAAAGTTATGCTAAATGGATTCAGAGAAATTATAAGAAATCCTAATATTTTAATATAGAAAGTCAAGATATTTGATCTATATAAAGAACTCATGGTTCAAAACAAACAAGCCTAGATTTTCCTTTCTAATTATAACCCTTTTGGGTTACAAATAACTTAAAGGGTCTAAAGAAATGTATGAATGGTACCTCACCCCAGAAAAATATACATAGCCAAAAATTTTACATATGCTATCAGAGGATTCACAAAGATGCTGAAGCCCATCCACCTATTGCAACCCATAGGCTAAAAATCTGGAGCTCCAGAATAATTCCCTAAATCTTCCCCTGATAAGATACAGATATCAGGAGGCATCCCCTTTCCCTCCTGGGCAATTGGGTTGTGTTTTATTACTTTTATTATATTATATATTATCATTATTATTAAGGCAGCAGTAAGAAGGGAGAACAGTCAACATACTTCCAGCTGTGTTTTCCAGATGTGTGAGCTGGGCTATTCTCATGGTAAGCAGCAGTTATACTGGTTATTGATCCTGGTGAGTTCATGGCGAAAATACCTGAGGAAATTAACAAAACAAGAATCTCAACTCTCTGGCCAGCCTCACTCAGAGAAAACTCCACAGCTAAGCCTCATGGTGACATGGCAATGGGGACTCATGGTTTGGGGCCATAGAGGTCATTTAGGCCTCAGAGTCTCCAAAAGTGGATTCTTGTATTGTTACCATAGCATAAACCTGCTTGTGTGACTCTGCTATTCCATCTACCTCCATTTGGCTCCATGGACCACTTGTATCATCAACTCACTGACTCTCTGAATTATAGTTCAGCTCTCCAAATCCAGTTGTTGCAGGTGATCACTATCCTTTGTAGATGGGCTCTCTTAGGGTCAAATTCTCTCCCCTGAGCTAATCAGCTTTGACCACCATGGACTTGGAAAAAGTGTCTCAGAAGGGTTCTGGGAACAGCCAGCCTTCTGAAGTTTGTCCTCTCCACCATTTTGCCCAAAGATCTCATAATATAATACAAAAATAACTCCAAGTATATAGCTATGAGAAATGAGAAAGTTTGATTTCAGCTCCTAATGATTTTGGCCAGCATTTCCCAGAATGTGTGGTGGAGTGAGATTCTTAGAGGAGAAAAGAGTTTTGTAGTTCAACAAATTGGGAAGCACTGTATACTCGAGTTCTCATCCTGAGGATTTATAACACCCACCTGCATATTAAAGGTACTTGGAAACCCCAAGATAAAGAAGCCTGTTTAACTGTATTTGACCCAGCATTTCTCATTTCCCAAATGTAGTGATCATAACCTTCTTCCCATTTTTTTCCAGCTGCGTAATAACTACTCATGGAAATAGTGTTCTCTGGAAGAAACTTTGAGAAGTACTGATTTAGGCTAAAATGCATGTAACCGGTCATTGGAAAATTGTTACCTTTAGTGAAAAAAATTCTATTTTGAAGGAGTATGTACATAATGGACTTTTATTTTATTAATTAAATGTGCATTAAAAACTTTGAAAATAAAGAATACCAGCTGCCGTTATCTCTGGGTGGTAGGGTTATGGTGGCTTTTCTTTACTTTCTCTCTTTTTTTCTCTCTTTGATAGTCTTTGCTATGAACATTTGCTGCTTTTGTGATAAGAAAAAATATTTTTAAAAGGACAAATGTTTACTGAACTTTTGGGAAGAATACTGTTTAACCTGTTTGGGTAGAAGTGGAAGTGAGTTCAGGAGAGGTGAGGGGGTGAAATATTTTTCTGTCTTTTCCATCCTCAACCCCATTCAGCCTGTACTTTGGCAAATGAGGCATTAAGTGGGAAAATGATGAAAGAGTAAAAGTTGGCTCAAGCATTTCTGAGTTTTTGCAACTGTTACACTGGAAGGAATGGAAAGTATGGCTAACAAAGGACTCACTTCATTTCAAACACTGCCTTGAGGTAACTGAATGATAACCCCAAGATCCTTAAGAAAGAGCTCAAATACAATTGCCTACTATTAGGCAAGGGATTTGACAGGAGAAATTAAGGTTCACCAAGGAACAAGATGGCAAAAAGGGTTAACAAAATTTCTTCAGACAAGAGAGCCATTGAGCCATCTTGTTACTATTGTTTGGGTCATTGCTTTTGATGAAGAGTTATATGGTAAATTTACCCCAAATGTAATCACTACAGGTAAATGGCCCAGGCTAAACAACAAACTGAGATGAACAGAAGTTCTCACAAAGTTATACTTTACAACGGTGCCAGGCCCCAGCAGAATTCTGAGGGCAGTGAGGCCAGGCTTCACCACCATTCTCACTCTTTCCCAAACCATAGATGCCTCCGACTTCATACCTGTCTCTAGATGCATCCTCCCATCCTGCAGCCAGTCCTTCTGAGGTACTGCCTTAAGTTCTAGAATCCAGCTCCCTGGCTGTTTCGTATAGCCCAAAAGCTAAGAATGATTTTACACTTTCAAACAGTTGGAAACAATCCAAAAAAGAATAATATTGCATGACACATGAAAATTATATGTATTCAAATTTCAGGATCCCTAAGGGAACACAGCCATGCCCATTTGTTTGCCTATTGTCAATGGCTACTTTCTTGCTACAACGGCAGAGTTGAGTACTTGTGCCAGAGACTACATGGCCTGCCAATCCTAAAGTATTTACTATCAGGCCCAAACAGAAAAAGTTTGTCAACCCAGTCTAGACCACTGTTTGCCAAAATTCATTTCTTATAATCTTGCCAAACTCTGAGACGCCCTTAAAGACAAAGTCCCAGGTAGGAGATTCTTTGTTTTATACGCCCTATTTAGAGAGAGATAATGCACATAAGATTCTTAAATCTTTGAACAGCACTATGGTTTAAAACGTAAGTGGAAACTGGGGTTTTCCAACTTCTTTGAAGATGGATCCACTTTCTCCAAATAACACCCATAAATATACCTATAAATATCCCAAGAACACATCTTAGGAAATACTGCTCTAGATCAATTCTTGTCCTTTCCCTGTTGAAATGTATCTGTCTTGTGCTCCATTCCTTCAGGTTCACACCTGAAAGCTATCACCACAGAAATAAGAGATGGATCTTATCTTACAAACCGAGAACTGTGTTTCTCAGTTAACATATTTTCATATGGCTTTTATTTATGAGCCTTCCTCAGATATAAAATGGTGATAATGACAGTCGTCTTGCATATCACATGGAAGTGCTGTGGGGTATATGATGTGTTTTTAATTTTCAGAGCATACTATATGGAGATAAGACATTATCATTATCACCTCGAATAAGGAGATCAGCAACAATCTGTTAGAATCTCTTAAACTCCATTTTTCCTCATTCAATTATTTCTGCATATTACTGCCAAATTAATTTCCTAAAACTACACTTTAAAAAATGTTATTCCTCTACTCGATTACTCACAATTGCCCCTTACTGCTGAATGCAGTGTTTTAAAGTTGAGTTCTATAGAGCCATAGAGTTTCATGTGGCTGACCTGGGTCCCCTAAGGATAGGAAGGGTAACCTAGACCATGGATCTCCCACTCACTCTTTAACTGTCTTACATATTGGAATTTCCAAATAACATTTCATTTAAAAAAGGATTCAGCTGCTAAAAATATGTTAGAAAACTAGTATGCCCAAGTTTATCTCTCCTGTGTGATTTTTAAAATTCCAGACCTAACTAAATTTCCCATATCTTTGTGATAGTTATCTTCCTTTCCAGCTGGATATTGATAGGATTGGCTCCCTGCAAGGGTTGATCAGTGTTGCATCTGTGCACTATTCTGGGAACACTGAATAAGGAGAAGTCAACAGGGAGTGGGAGAATTATGCAGGACGCAGACATTGACAGAAGCGGTGCCCCCAGAAGGGGTCAGCCTTTACAGCTATAGATCAAATGGATATGTCACTCCACTCTTCATTCAAATAGATCTATATGAAACATAAGTAGGAAGATGGGTAGGAGAAGAAAGGGATAAAGAAAGGAGGGGTAATCAGAAGGGGAAATGAAGCATGAGAGACTACGGACTCTGGGAAACAGACTGAGGGCTTCAGAGGGGAGGGGGCGGGGGGATGGGATAGGCTGGTGATGGGTAGTAAGGAGGACACGTATTGCATGGTGCACTGGGTATTATACTCAACTAATGAATCATGGAACTTTACATCAAAAACCAGGGATGTACTGTATGGTGACTAACATAATATAATAAAAAAAATTATTATTAAAAAAAACAGATCTCAGGTTACAAGGAGACGCTGATGGGGAGGAGAGGGAGTCTGTGTGTGGGAGAGAGGAGGGGAGAGGAGTAAGACAGAAATGCATGGATTTTGAGACATATGGGTAATAGCAGACCTTAAATCTTGGTGCAATCCAGGACATTAACCAACATCATGTTAAATGAGTTAGCATACAAAAATCACTTACAAATCACTGGGACATAGTCAGTATTATATGTGTTAAGTATTGTTATTATTTATTAGTACCACTGTTGTTTTTATTCAGTAAAGAGCACAGACAAAATAGGGATTTAGCCCCACAAAGTTAGACAGGATGCTGGGCCTGTTTCAGCTGATGCTTCCCTGCTTGATCTTATCCCTCTGTACCCTCTTTAGTTCTTTCAAAGCACCCGCCACGATTTGTAATTATGTATTATTTGGGTTTTTTGTCTGTTTCTGGTTTATTGTCTGTTTCCTCCTTTAGATACTTAGATTCTGCGAAGTGAAGACCTAGGTCTGTTTTATTCACCATCCTATATCTAGTATCTGGCATAATGCTTGGCACAGTGGGCATTCGGTACATAATGATGACATACTGACTGAGTGAGTCAGTGCCAACCAGGTAAAGAGCAGACTTCCCACAAGGGCCACAGCCCCAGTGGGTGAAGTTGGAGAAATCTTTGATGCCCAAATGTTCCAGGTAAAAGGGACCCAGAAAGTCAGGCTTAATTCCCTGGGTACTTCAATCCTAGACTGAGGAGCAGGGGAACATACATCCCAATGACAGGTAGGGCTAGTACTCTGGACATACAGCTTGGGCAACCTGTTGGGGCTCCTGAGAAAGAGTGGAAGCAGCATGCAGGTATCTGGGGTCTTCTTGCCAATAGATAGGATAAGGCTAAGAGAAGGGCTCAAACTCCCAATTTGCTCAAGGTCTCTAGATAAAACCTGCAAGCCTCTAACATGTCCTCCTCCTCTTTGACACCAGCTCGAGAAGTATCATCCTTGCTTTGTATTCAACTCCAAACTCTATTACCTTTAAGTGAGTGAGTAATCTAGAGCCATAGATCAAACATTAGTGATATATATTTTGGAAGTTTAGGGATGCTAATTACATCCTTTATGTGGTCTGGGTTCTTAATCAATTGATAAATAATAGCAAGGAGCCAAACAAAACATTGAACAACACCTGCTTATTATTCATAAGGTTGGATTAAAGAACGTGGTAAATCCTGCCCCTTCTTCCCCCTTCTGATCTAGGGATCCACAGGACCCTAGTTTACCCATCGAGATATAGAGAATCTGGAAGATAGAGCCTGCCAATCCAGGCTTCACTCAGCTTTCTTTCCACATGAAGACAAAAAGCACAAGCCCCAACTATCTATTGTACATATTTTGCCTCAGGCTTTCTTTTAAGGGAGAAAAACCTCAGCCCTGTCTGAGTTTCAATGCAGTGGCCCTGGAAATACTGTGTTCCTTGGGGAGAAGAGGATGAGGGAGTGTGGAGTAAGGGTCAGAAGTAATCTTTAATTACTTCCTCCTTCTGATGATTGACACTGAAATTCTCTCATGAATGCATGTGGAAAGGGAACCAAAGGCTCTCCTCCACATATACATTTCACGCCTACCTATACCCACACATTTGTTTCATGACCATATTGTCACTCCTCTGGGTTAGCAACTGTTTCAACCTATGTGGCACATTGTATTTTCCAAAGATGGCTACATCTCCCATTCCACATTCTCTTTAAGGATCTTGTCATTTCTTCATCAAGAGTTGCGGTCTATGTCTCCTCCTCTTGAATCTGAGTGGGCCTTTTGACTACCTCACCCAATAGAGTATGGCAGAAGAGACATTCTGACTTCCAAGACTAGATCATATGTCTTTCTATCTTGTCCTTTTGGGACAGTCTGTCTTGGATACCCAAGATTGAAGCCCAAGCAGCTTGTGGAGAGGCCATGTGGAGAGAAACAGAGTCCTGTGACTACAGTCCTGGCTGAATTCCCATCAGACACCCAGCATTGACTTGCCTGTCATGTGAGTGGGCCATCTTGAAAGTGTAGCACCCAGCTTCCAGTCAAGTTGCCCCAGCTGATGAGCCATCTCTGCCAAGCTCTGCCCAAATTTCAGTCTCATGAGCAAAATGAATGGTTGCTTTGGCGTTATTTGTTACACAGCAACAGACAACCGACATAATATCTAACCAATATAAATCTAAAGGCAGCAGCACCAAAGATGAACCATGAGAAGTAGAATAAGGCATCTTACTGGATAACGTGAATGAGTTTGAGTATGAAAAAATAGATCTCTTCATAAAGCAGACCAACTAGTGTCGGATTATCAATATAATCAGTACACTCTACTGCCCCAAGTTTCATAATAAAGAAAAAGGTGTGGGGGGACTGCTACGATAAGCTTCTGTAACTGGGAACTTTGTAAAAGGGATTTCTCTCTGCTAGGGATAATAGATGAGGTGTAGGATGTCAGGCCTGAGCTTAAAATGTCTATTTTTTCCAGAGTGCTTCACAGTGGGAAATCAAGCCACCTCCTTCAAATACCTCGCTCTTAGTCACCAAATCCTGCCTGGACAATAGCTTCAAAAGACTAGCTGTACTTTTTGACTTGTGAGACTTCTGAAAGGCATGCAGCCTCTCTCCTGGGCCATTTGTACATCTTCCTCCCTTGCTTTTAAAATGGACTTTAAGAGTCCTAAAAGCTTTTGATAGATCAAAAAAGTCACAGAAATAGACTGTGTGAAAGCACCTCCAAGGGTACATTGGAAATGATGCTATGAATGATTAGAACAAGAATGAGTCCAAGAGTTTATTGGGAATTCCAGAAGGATCCCATAGACCAGAGAGTTCAGAGAGGCCTAAGACCATTGAGAAAAGAAGAATTCAGGTTTGCGAGCTCCCTTGTATCAAATTTCAACCACTTTGAGGTTCATCATCATAGTTTTTTCTCAGGAACGAAGCTGAGAACTCCCCCTGCCAGTTCCTACCACTTAAATTATCTTTTTTAATCTTTCATTTTTATCCAGGTCTTTAATCAGGTAAAATGTCCAAATTCTCCTTAGTAATTATCTATAGAAAAGACCATATCTATCTATCTATCTATCTATCTATCTATCTATCTATCTATCTATCTATCACCTACCTACCTACCTATCTATCATCTATCTATCTATCTACTGCTCTGGGTTGGAACTTTTTGGTGAACTTTTAAATTGAAGTATAACATATATAGAGAAAAATATATAAATCATAAGTGAGAGATGGACAGAATTTCACAAAACATACCCATATAACCACAACTGAGATCAACAAGTAGCATTCTAATACCCTAGAAGCTCCCTAATATCCCCTTCCAGGTATTACTCAATCCCCACCCACAAAGGGTCAGCCATATCCTGATTCCACCAAGTATCAGAATTTCATGTCCAATATTGTTCCCTTCATGAAATATTCCAGCGCAGTATATATTTTATTTTGCTCAGGTTTACACTGATCCCTTGGCTTACTTTCTCTCTCTTCCTGATTCATCCTCTTTATTCCCAGGTCATGAGATGTTGCCCTTCGAGTTCCCCCAGAATTCAGTGGAGAATGATCTGGTGAGCAAAATAAAGAATTCAATGTTGAGGCTGGAGGGAACTTAGGGATAGATCACCTGGTTCAAATACAATTTCTCTCAATTTATAGAAGAGAAACTATGGCCCAGGATGACTAAGTGGATTATTTTTGATCATACAGCTAGTTAATGAAAGCTCAGGACTATGCCTCTTTCTGCTACACAGCTACATATATCTAAGGAAGAGGAGAAAACCCAACTAACACGTTAAGCTGGGACATTGTCTCTATGAAAGGAAAGCAGACCACCCAAACTTTCTCAATAGAGTTAAACCCTTTTCCTTTATGGGTCTTTTTGAAACCTTTTATCATGTCAGAACAGTTTTTAAGCACAAGTTGACAGAACTTATTTTTCTTCTCTCATTCATTCACTCTCTCCTTAATTCACTGTCTTAACAAATACGTATTGACTATCCATTATGTGCCAAATACTGTTCTATGTTCTAGAGATACAACAGTGAATAAAAAAGAGAAAATCCCCATCTTCATGCAGCTTACATTCTAATGGGGAAGACATCAAGAAATAAGACAAATAAGAAAATACACTGTGTTAGGTGATGACTGGTATTTTGGAAAAAGCAGTGAGGGGGGGTGAATATTGGAGGATAAGGTGAAATGAAATGTAGTATATATTGAAAAAGCTGTGCAAAGATTTCATCGAGGTGATACATAAATTGATTCCTGGGATGTCTGGGTGGCTCAGTCAGTCAAGCCTCTGCCTTTGGCTCAGGTCATGACCCCAGCGTCCTCGGATAGAGTCCTGCATAGGGCTCCTTGCTTAGCAGAGAGAAGCCCTCTACCTGCCACTCCCCCTGCTTTTGTGTGCTCTTTTCTCTCTCTCTCTCATTCTCTCTGACAAATAAATAAATAAAAATCTTTAAAAATAAATAAATAAATAAATAAATAAATAAATAAATAAATAAATCGATTCCTAAAGGAGGTGAAGGACTAAACCACGTAGATGTCTGGGGGAAAGCATTCTCGGCAGAGGAAACAGCTCGTTCAAAGGCCCTGAGATGGGATTGTGCTTAGTGTGTTCAAGGAACAGCAAAGAGGCTAGTGTGGCTGGAGTAGAAGGATCAAGGGGCAGAGTGGTAGGACAGGAGGGTAGAGAAGTAGCAGGGACCCATATGTGCCAACATAAGAACTTATTCTATTTTGAGAACAATGAGGAGTCACTGAGGGTTTGAGCCAAGGAATGCCACGATATGACTACTGATTAATAGGATCACTCTAGTAAGTGTTGAAAATAGTCTTTAGGGAGATGAAGTAGAGGAAAGGATTCTTAACAGGCTATTGTAATAGTTTTGGGGGGAAAACCTTGGAACCAGTGTGATGACATTGGAGGGGTAGTAAGAAGCAGTCAGATGTTTTAAAGTTAGGACCACTAGAATTTGGTTACCACACACACACAAAAAAAGTGAGTCTGAGTGTGGTGGTTTAAAAAAAAAAAAACAGCTAAAAATTCTTTAATACATCACCCATCTTGAGGGTCTATATCACCTTCCTGGAATCCAAGTAGGCCTATGACTGTTTTGATCATTAGAGTAGTGGAAGTGACCTCTGAGGGTTAGTCATAAAGGCCATTCATTTTCTTCTTGGTCTTTTGGAATGATGCTTCCTCCTTTTTGGAACCCAGCTGTCGGACTGTAAGAAGTCCAAGCAGCATGGAGAGGCTAAGTTGCAGGTGCCCCTGCTGACAGTCCCAGCTGAGCCTAGCCTTTGAGTGATCCCAGCCCAGGCACCAGGGAGAGTGAAGAAGCTTCTGGATGATTCCCTTGAGTCATTAGAGTCTTCTCAGCTGAGGCCTCTGATATCATGAAGAAGAGAGAATGATTTCCACTGGGCCCTTCTAAATTCCTGACCCACATAATCTATGAGCACAACAAGTGGTTAAGTCACTAAGTTTAGCAAGTTTGTTTCACAGTAGTAGATAACCAAAACACAGACTCCAAGTAGAAACACTTTCAGTGCAGAACATCAAGAACAATCTTCTCACCCAGATTACAGTTGATTACATTGTTACACAAAACCTACTGGGCAGGTGCCCAAGTTCTAGGGACAGTAACTGTGCCATCATGATGCATGTGTAAGTATATTAGGAATGGGTAATGGCCCTGAATTCACTATCTCCCACTTACCAATGATGAAACCTCTGCCAAATACTCAGAAGCCAGATTGAACAGATGCACTCAGCAATCTGTTTCTTCCCTTTATTAGCATTAATTACAATCATTTTGCTTTTACTGGCTTTATTTTTATTAATATCTTCTCAAACAAGCCAAAAAAAGAAAAGAACAAATGCCTTCATATATGGGCAAGTTTCCACAGGCTCAATCAGACAAATGAGGCATATCTCAAGAGAGACACAATTTACTCCCCGCATACCCAGCATTTGTGTCAGAATTTGGGAGGGACCACAGATTCCCACTGATTGAGGAGCACTTCATGTGTGGACTCAAGATTGTCTACCAGACTATGGTCCAGTTTGGGATCTTGATTCTTGGCTCATTTCCCATCACTGAGCCATGGAAGTAAGCTACTCACCAACTTCTCTGTCTCATGCTGAATGAAAAATCTACTGAGTGATGGCAATCAGCATTGTCTTATGATCTCAGGGCCCAAAGGAAGACATCAGGCAATAGTTCTGCTATAAATAAAACAGACTGATTCTAGTTTTTTTGTGGTTCAGTAGTTATAGAAAGCTGCATTTCTATTTATCCATCCATCCATCTATCTAATAAACGCTTATCAAGTGAGTCCTTTCTGCCAGGCCCTTTGCTAAAGGCAATAAATACAGAGATGAAGTCAGGACAGACTCATTTTTCAAGGCTCAGCCTAAATACCATTCCCTCTATAAAGCTGTGGTAGCAACAGTTTACTCAATTCATTTTCTTCTTACCCTCTCTAGCTTCCCAGCTTCTCTTATGGCTACA
This sequence comes from Ursus arctos, assembly GCF_023065955.2. Classification (NCBI taxonomy): domain Eukaryota; kingdom Metazoa; phylum Chordata; class Mammalia; order Carnivora; family Ursidae; genus Ursus; species Ursus arctos. The sequence goes on from NW_026622875.1 coordinate 28,911,410, forward strand.
TTTGAACCATGTGACTGAATTCTGGCCAATGGAAGATCTGGGAAATGGGATATTTGCATGAGCACCTTAGCTATAGGAGTTGTACACATACCCTTTTCCCCTTCTGTGGTGACCTCAGGGATCATGTGTTGAAGATGGTAAGCTCACATGATGGAAGAAGAAGCCTGAGTCCCTGAATGACGCATGGAGCAGAGCCACCCTGCTGGCCACATTGAACTGTCACCAAATCGAACAATGAACTTTTATTGTGTGAAGCCACTGGCATCTAAGTTTTTGTTCCTTTACTTGTTCACTCCCTCCCTGCACCTGCCCCATGACTAGTACAAAGTTTCTTTAGTTGTCACATGATTCAGAGTCCACTTAGGAGACAGAAATCATATGAGGTTTTTTTTTTTTTTTAATTGTGGTAAAATACACATCACATAAAATTTACCATCTTAACCATTTTTAAGTGTACAGTCTGGTAGTAAGTATATTCATATTGCTGTACAACCAATCTACAGAAATGTTTCTTCTTGCAAAACTGAAAAAACTATATCCATTAAACAATAACTCCCATTCTTTCTCTCCCTCTAGCCCCTGGAAACCACCATTCAATTTTCTGTTTCTACAAGTTTGACTATTCTAGATATATCGATAAGTAGAATCATGCAGTATTTGTCCTTTTGTGACTGACTTATTTCAGAGCGTAAGTTCCTCAAGTTTCATCCATTCTGTAGAATCTGTCAGAATTTCCTTTCTTTTTAAGGCTGAATAATGTTCCATTGTGTGTACATACCACATTTTGTTTATCCATTCATCTTGTCAGTGGACACTTCGGTTGCTTCCATCTCTTGGCTATCGTGAATAATGCTATGAACATGGGTGGCCAAACATCTCTTTGAGACCCCATTTTCAATTCTTTTGGATCTATACCCAGAAGTGGAATTGCTGGATCATATGGTAAATCTATTTTTAGTTTTTGGGGGAATCATTATACTGTTTTGCATAGTGGCTGCACCATTTTACACTCTCCCCAACAGTGAACAGGGTGCCAATTTCACATCTCCACCAACATCACACTGGTTTTTTTGAACAGAGAAAATCTGATATAATGAATTATTAACTAGGTAACTGAAAGGGTAAAAAGGAAATACTACGGTTTTAAGAAGGTGACAGATGCAGGAGGCTGCTAACACCCCTGGAGCTGAGGAAATGAAGGGAAGAGGCAGGGATTATTAAAATTTAGAAGAGGTCCTGCGGGGCCGGGATCCAGACCTCTGAGGAGTGGGCACAAGCTGGCTAGTACTGGTATCTTTGAGAAGTGACAGTGAGGCTGGCTCTGTCCTGTTAGAGAGAGTGCAAATTGGATTCCGCTGCTGCCACAGGAATGAATGTCATTGTCAAAGTGCTAGGGGGAAACAGCACTGCTGGGGTGATGCTCACAGAAAAAGCAAGCAAGTGAAGCAAATCCTTTCCCTTCTTAGTCTTGCAGTCTTCTTCTAGTGCCCCTTATTGGCACAGCCTACAAGAGAGCAGCTGGAAACACAGAAACATAGTTTGTGAGTCCCAGAAAACAGAGTACGGTTAGCATAATATTCTCCAGTTCCATCCACATCATTGCAAGTGGCAAGATTCTGTTCTTTTTGATGGCTGAGTAATATTCCATTGTGTATATATATATATATATATATATATATATATATATATACACATCTCACATCTTTTTTATCCATTCATCTGTTGAAGGACATCTGGGCTCTTACGCTAAGCAAAATAAGTCAGTCAGAGAAAGACGAATACCATATGATTTCACTCATGTGGAATTTAAGAAACGAAACAGATGAACATAGGGGAAAGGAAGAAAAAATGACATATGATAAAAACAGAGAGGGAGACAAACCATAAGAGACTCTTAACTATAGGGAACAAACTGAGGGTTGATGGGGGAAGGAGGATGTGGGATAGGTAACTGGGTATTGGGCATGAAGGAGGGCGCGTGATGTAATGAGCACTGGGTGTTGTATGCAACTGATGAATCACTAAATTCTACCCCCGAAACTAATAATACATGATATGTTAACTAAATAGAATTAAAAAAAAAAAGGAAAAGAAAAGAAGAGTATGGAAGGGTGGGTTAAAGCTGAGGGCAATAATTTAATAACTGGCCCGTCATACCAGGGAGTGACTTCTGTCTGCACAGCACTCAGCCTTGGTCTGTGTTCTTGTATGGCACATATCACCTTTCACCTGCAATGGTAGTTCTTCAGATAAGCCTTAACTCTCTGATTCGAATATAAATTCCTTTAAGAGCAAGATCAGTGGCTGATTCATCTCTTGTATACCTTCTTGATGACCCCCAAAGCTTTGCACAAGTTATACATAACTGACATACAGTAACTTTGTCAAATGAATGAATTTGATCTCAGATGAATAAAATGGCAGTAGTGGGAAGGAAGCAGGAAGTGAGCAGAGGGGGTGCCCAACCACAATGAAAGTCATTGCAGATTTGTGGATTGAATGGAATTGGGGCTGAAATACTTGTAAATGCTTGTGAAATGCAGGGTCACATGAACTTTGTGGAGATGCTATAGGATTTATTTGTAGGTGTCCTGAAAACATGCAGTTATTTTGGTATTGGTTCCTCAGCTCTAGCAAGAAGAGAGGTGAAGAGCAGAACACTCTTTATAGGCAGACCTGGTCCTCCTGAGTCTCTTCATGCTCTAGTCAGAATACCCCAGACCAGTTCTCAAACTCTAAGCAGTAAGATCTGGCAGAGACTTTGGAGAGCTATTGATTCTGTTGTTATTTCTGCTTAACAAATTATCCCCAGATTCAGTGGCATAAAATAACAATGATTTTGTTACGTTCATTGGTTCTGTGGGTCAGAAATTTAGAAAGAACACAGTGGAAATGGCTTTTCATCCTGCTTGAGGATGTCTGGAGTCTCACCTGGGAAGACCGTGAGTGCAGAAGACATTATGGATGAGAGCTAGAATAATCTGAGCGTATTCTCACTTACATATCTGGTGATTGATGCTGACTGTCTGCTGGGACCTAAGCTCGGGCTGACGACCGGGGTACCTGCTTGTGACCTCCTGCCATGGCCTCAGGGCGGCCTCAGGATAGTCAGGCTTCTTACATGGTGGTTCAGAAGCCATGCGGTGCTGCTTCTGCATCCTTCTATTGGATACAATTGACTCACAAGCTCACCCATATTTAAAGGGAGAGGGCCTAGTTTTAATGAATGTCAATATGATCAACTGCAGGATGAGAAGCATTTTTGCAGATGTCTTGGAAAATATAATCCAACCTCCACATTTTCCTGATGAGGATGTGTTGGACTGCAGAGCTTGGGAAGCAGCTGGCAAAGATTCTTCAGTCCATTCTCAGGGATAGCAGCGATCCCAGTTGTATTTGTTTGCTAGGGCTGCTGAAATAAAGTTTCACAAACTGAGTGATTTTAAACAACAGAAGTCAATTCTCTCATGCTTCTGGAGGCTAAAAGTGTGAAATCCAGGCTTTAGCAGAGCCAGACTCTCACTGATGGTTCTAGGGGAAAATACATCTTCTCTTCCTCCTAGCCTCTGGTGGTTCTCAGCAATCCTTGGAGTTCCTTAGCTTGAAAAGTCCTCACCCCAATCTCTGCCTCGTCATCACCTCACAGCTTCCCTGCACATCTCCACATCAACTTCCCATTGTGCATGTCTGTCTCTGTGTCCAAATTTTCCCTTTTCATAAGGACACCAATTATATTGGATTAGGGCCCACCCTAATGAGCTCATTTTAACTCGATTACCTCTGTAAAGGCTCTATTTCCAAATAAGGTCACATGATGAGGAGTTAGAACTTCAACATATATTTGGGTGTGGGTGTGAGGGGACACAATTCAACCCATAACACTATTCTTTATGAAACCCACGGGACAGGGAGAACTGAAGAGATTTATCCTGACTAAGGCTGAGAAGCACCACCAGCAGCTGTGCTGAGGGAATTTCTCTGCCAAGTGAGCTTGGGCCAAGGCTCTGAAGGTATTTCAAAGAGAAAAGGGGACTAGGATTATTTGAACATGCTGCTTTGTTACTGAAATACTGATGAAAAAATAAATGGTGGGCAGCAAGTGCCGTCAAAGAGGATCCCAGTGATTCCCGTAAGAGATCAGATGCAGGAGCCAGTTTCCCCTCTCCCACATCTAAAGGGTAATGATCAAACTGCAGAAGCAGCTTGGGCCCCAGCGGTGCCAGCTTGCTGACACACAATCCACTAATAAGCAGAGGGGGCTGGTGGAGGAGAGGAAGAAAGGAAAACTATTCTTTCACCCTGGCTTAGAATTATGAAAAGTGGCTTTCCTTTTCATTCAAACAGTGATGTGAAGCAGATGATACAGGGATAATGGGGCCCCTGGGACTTTTATAAAGCTAGAAGGAGCCCCGGATATGAAGGAAACTGTATTTTACCTTATCTACCAGTGTCCTCTCCTCCAGAATTTAGGGGAACACAAAATATTTTACACTATTCACCAATAATAACATCATAAAAAAAAAAGAATTGTTGCTATTTATTAAGGGGCTGACAATGACCACACACCCATATTGTGTGGTTTATCTATGCCACCTGTAGCTTTTGCTCATATACCCTCTGGTCCCTTTTTCATTTTCTTGCACACTGGCTTATGGTGTAGCTTTTACTCCCTAAAACGGCATCCTTTTGTTGGAGGGTTGCCTTCAGGCTGCCAGGGCCCAATTTTCTGGCCATAGAGGGAGCTGTTAGTGCTTGGGAATTTACATCCCCCTGGGGCACCCTTTACTTAATGACTCACAAGTGTGGGAATGTAAACCTATAGGGGTATAAATTCCCCAGCTCCCTCACTCCTCTGTGTTGTTACTTATCCTTTCCTCCACATGAACTCTGTGGGATTGACTTGAAATTACTCTCTGTAAGATGTGACTTGGCCTCCTGCCCCACCTGTCTCAATGTCCCATTTCTTTAGTAGTTTTTACTGACAACAGTCCCTAATAAATAATTTTCACATGCATTCTAATGTCAAGGTTTGTTTCAGGGTCTGATTCTAAGACGCCCTCTTATGCGACCTCCACCACCACTCCCACAGGGTAGGCAGAATCATCCCTATTCCGAAAACATGGAAACTCAGGCTGTACGTGGATCTGCCCCCAGGCACATCATGAGTTAGCAGCTGTCTTGATTTTCAAACTTTCTGCTTACCCTATAAATTATTTTAGCTGCTGTGGAGCCCCAACACTTTGGGCTTAATGAAATAGCAATGTCCTTATTGGAAGGAAAATCACTGCTAAAGCATGTGGTGGCATTTTTAACCTTGCCACTTTGCCACCTTGGGCAAGTCACAACCTCTCTGAGTTTCACTGCTTCATTTTCTTGCCTCTAAAATGAGATGGTTGTCTTTCGGAGCATTTTATGGCCTTCCTAGGAGAATGATTTGTTCCTATGGTGGGGTCTCTATGCACTCATACATACTTGTGTTATAAATCATATCTCGTATATCACACACGTTTTGTTCACATGATACAGAGCTGGTGCACCGTGTAGGCTGTGAGCTTCAGAATCAGACCTGGGTTTGTCGTTTAGTAGCTATGTGACCTTGGACAAAATATTTACCTCTCAAACCCAAGTTTTACCTACATACAAAATCAAGATTGCCACTCCTACCTCATATAGTTATATTGAGGATCAAGGTAAATAACTAAGAAAAACAATGAGCAGATAAGTAAGCATTCAACAAATGCTGCTATCCTTATCACGAGAACTTTCGCTTTATAAACAATTCATGATACTATTTACTTCTGTTTATATTTTAATTCGTCTGAAGCAAAAATTATGACTCTAGTAACAGACAGCTTAAAGAATGCTATAAATTACAGATTCCAGAGTAAAAGGGCACACTCGCTTTTTCCTGTGAGTTCACTCAAAGTAAACATTTGTCATGTCACAGGCAAAAGCACATGCCACACGCATACCTCCCCCCGCTGAGGCCCAGTCTGCCAAAGAAGACAAACATATTTCATGTAGACCCAGCAGGTCTTCCATCTTTAGTCTGAGGTCATCCTATCTGCCCTCAAAAGCTTTTGAAAAGATAAGTGCAAAAGAGAAGGAAGTCCCAGCCATTTCCACAGTCCACTCAATAAGCCAGGGCAGATATTAAGCTGCTTTTATCTTAGGAACTTTATGTGTGTCAGTCAGCAAAACAGTGGTCCTATGTCATCACCAGGAGACAGAGGGATCTGGAGCCCTGGGCTAGCTCTGAGGATGCTGACCAGCACAGATGGCCTCAAGACGTCTGTCCTATTTTGGCTTTGAATCTGCTCAGCACGTACACTTTTGAGCTTGACTTTCTGCACCGTTGAAAGGCATCTGTCCTTCATTTTTCCCCATGTTGGGGCTGGGGCTGGGGTATCAGAGTCCAGCCTTGCCAGTGCTGAATTCCCATCCCTCAGCACAACACTGAGACAACACTCAATCAATGTGTATTGACTGAACAAGTGATTAAATGAACTGATGTGTAAATTACACCAGCTGGGTTTTGTTTGTTCCACCACCTACATTGACCTCCACCTCTGACACTGTCATTCAGCACTTCTTAAATTTGGTCTGGAGAGCAGGGAGAAAATATAATTTTTGAAGCCCCTACCACCTACACACTGCACTTTCTGTCACTTCATTCTGCCAGCAATTTTATTTTATGATGACAAAGGGAAGTTAAGAAAAATTAAGTAATTCTCCTAAACCCCCACAGATAATGGGTGGCAATTTTAATATTCAAACTCCAATTTTCTGACTTAAAAGTTCATGATCTCTCCACTATTCCATGACATTTCTCAGAGATAGAAGGAGGTGCTGGTTGGTAGAAAAGGGAAAAAAAAAAAAAAAAGGCTATGGTGTCTGACCCTTGAGTTAAACTGTCTTTCTGTTGAATGGCATCCAAACCACTTCTGACAGATAGAGACTCAATTCCTGTTACAGATATTCTGGAATAGGGAAAACCATTCAGTCCACAAAACTTGACAGAGCAGCCTCTACATTCCTGGCACCATCTGAGACAGATAAATTAGTCCCCAAGTCAGCTCTCAAGGATCTGCCCAGGAAACTCCCTTGACCTCTCTTTCAAGGGAATTATAAAAAATGAATCTGCATAACTTATTTTTTTTGTAGCAGCAGCATCAGAATAGCAGTAAATACTAAAGAAAATGGATTTCATTTTAGGCTTTTAATTCACACCCGAAGAATATGCACAGACCTAGGGTTGGCTATCATATGTACAGTAAGAAGGCTGAAATTCCTAAAAATAGTGTCAGATGCTGATGACGCATGCCGCTGGAAAGCCCCAGATTACTGACCCACATGTGCCTCTGTGTCGCTTCTCCTCTGCATCCTCCTCAGACAGGTTAAAGCTTTTACAGACCCCAACTCAGCAGATTGCCAGCTGGAAAGAGTTTTAAGGCTCCTTGGTTGAAAGACACTGAATGCAAGTCTCTGCAAGGAATAGCACTTGAATGTCAGCAAGGGTTACTGGCTCCAAATCATTTCCCTTCTCACCTAAGAAGGTTAAAACTGTCTCAAGAAATATATGCTGGAGTTAGGAGCAGTGTGGGAAACTCTCATCCTGAGTACATTTCCCCCAAGCAGACTTTACTTTTCTGAAAAGAAGACATAAAGGCATGAAGCTTCTGGCCTTGATGAAAATAATCCCAGAGTGTAAAAGGATGAAGAAATTCAATTTTTACCTGGATTTGGACATGTCCCTGCCTCTCCGCCTCCATTTCTCCTGCCTGGGTTCTTATCCTTACCTGTCTAATGCCTGGGGTGAGATTTAAGTTTTATCTAGTGCTCCTTGAGATCTCAGGGAGAATATATACATGAACAGTGTATTTCTTAGCTCTCGATGTTTATCTCCTTTTTCAAATGATTAGACAGGAACTTCTCTATAATTTCTTAGAGTCATGAGGGTGGGTACATCACATAAACCTAAAAGCCCAGCCTTACTCATCCAGACTATTCATGGTTATGCACAAATGCCATTCATAGGGGATGTCATGTTCTCTACTGGAATATTGTTCATATAATTCCTGAGTAGAATACATTCTACTTCTGTACCCACTTTCCCAAGACATACGTACAGGGATTGTGACAAGATGGGGGATAAAAGGATTAAGTACCTGATATTCACTGATGTGATAATGTGATGAGACCTTTCCTTGCATTTTTTGGTGTAAAGACTTACAGATTTTGTATGTTCAGATGGCCATTGACTTCATCTCTACAACCCAGTGAAGGAAGTGGGATGAAGGAATTTTGCATGTATTCACTCACCTCTTTCCTAGAATCAGGAATCACTTACAGAGAAGAAGGAGAAGAAGAATAGGCCCCACACCCTGGTCTCAGTATCTATGATCAGATGCAGTATTTCTCAAGTATTCAGAAACAGGGAGTTGAGACATGTAGAGACAAGCTTCCCAAGCAGGATTCGTGTTGATGGTGGTGGAAAGCGCAGTACACTTACAAAACAAGGGAGATTTGAGTTGTGGTCTTGGCTTTTCTCAAAACTTGCCAAATAATCTGGGGTAAATGATTTAAGTGCTTGGCTTTCCCAAAGGCAAATAAGGGACTGGAGAAAATAAGCACAGTGCTATCTCTGCAGTGAGACTAGAAAACCAGGCTGAAGTCAGATTGTGAGGGAAATTTTGCTGAGAATTCTGGATTCTGTAAAGTGACAAGGGAGATGTTATCTTGCTCCCTTGGCTTATGCAAACCCTCATCCTGGCTGTCACGGTTGTGATTCAACAAGGACAAACACCTTTTGCCTCAGAGGCTGTGTACTCACTTTATAGCTGCAAACCACATGGTTAGATTTCACTTGCCCCAGTGCAGGCTCTGTTAATGGAATGATATCACAACTGAAGACCCAGTGTAGAGATTTTGTCATCCAAAGACAATGATGAAGTGACATAGGCTGCAACCAGGTTTCTCCAGCCCTGGCCGAGGTGCACATAATATTCTTGTAGTAACAAGAGTTATTGTAACAAGAACAGTGTGGTAATGAACAAAAAACAGACAAATTGACCACTAGAAGAAGAGAGAGAGAGACCTTATATATGTGGGAACATGATATGTGTTGGCATCTCATTTTTTAACTGAAATTTTAGAGTTGTAATTTATTTATATTATTTAGATAGATGATGCTGGGAAACCTGAGTTCACCACCTAGAGAGAAGCCAAATTGGAATCATACTTCCCACTCTATGAAAAAGAAAACAGAACAATACAAAACCACGAAACAATTGAAGGCCTAGAAGGAAAGGTAAACCAGGGCAGCTAGAGCAAACTGAAGATGAAGATAATGAAGGAAGTAGGGAATGAGTCATTCAACATGACCCTGGTATTTCAAATAATAAGGATCTCTATTTCTCCTCTTACAACAAAATTGTGGCACGGACTTTTCTGTGTGCCTCAAAGCCTGCTCTATTTCCTCCATTACCACATTGAAATTCCCAGATGCCCTTGCAGTTTGCTGTGTCCACAGTGGACATCAGTGGACATCAGTGGAATGTGGACAGAAGTGATGTGTGCTACTTCTAGGACTGGCCCATATACACTCTCCATAAACATTCTGCCATGTTTTTCCCTCTAGGTCATTGGAGAGGACTTCCCTCTAGGTCATTGACCTAAAGGAGAGTGTAGGTTCAGGGTGGAAGAGATCTGAGTCCTTGCAGGTCCATGAAGAAGCTGCCCAACTAACAACCTGCACTGCACTATGATGTTGGTGAGAAACAAACTCTTAGTGGGTTGAGTCACTGAGATTTGGGGGCTGTTACCATAGTTAGTGTTACCCTAACTAACAAAAATGACTTCAGTATGGATTAAAATATAAAATTATAAATACTCTAGGACACGATGTACAAGAAAGATTTTATGATGTTGAGGTAGGAAAGAATTTTCCAAGTAAGGAAGAAAAACCAAAACATACATCAATGTTTGATAGATTTGACTCACGTAAAATCCTTCTCAACCAATCACTATTTATTTATGTATCTATTTAATTGTAGCAAGTACATTCACCATAAGATCTACCCTTTTAATAACTTTTTAAGTGGATAATCCAGTGTTGTTAACTTTAGACACAATGTTGTGCAGCAGATCTCTAGAACTTATTCATTGTGTGTAACTGTAACTGTATACCCATTGGACAGCAACTCTCCATTTCCTCCTCCCCCCACTCCCTAACAACCACCTTTCCACTTTCTGTTTCTATGAGTTAGACTATTTTATATGCATTATATAAGTGGAATCATCTAGTATTTGTCCTGTGACTGGCTTATTTCACTTAGCATACTGTTCTTCAGGTTCATCTGGGGTGTTCCAAAGGCAGGAGTTCCTTCTTTTATTGGGACTGAATAATATTCTATTGTATACATACACCACATTTTAACTATTCATCCTTTGACGGACGTTAAGGTTATTTCCATATCTTGCCTATTGTGAATAATGCTGCAATGAATATGGGAGTGCAGCTATCTCTTCAAGAACAAATCACCAATCACTATTTATTTAGATAAAAACCAACTTTTATATTTGCTTTATAACTGTAATCAATACACCTCTGGGCAAACAAAAACTGTTTTTGCAGTTTCAAACAACTCCTGTAGGGGCAGATGGGTGGCTCAGTCGGTTAAGCATCCAACTCTTGGTTTCAGTTCAAGTCATGAACTCCCCGTTGCAGGATTGAGCCCTGCTCTGGACTCTCTATGCTCAGTGCGGAGTTGGCTTCAGATTCTCTCTCCCTCTCCCTCTCATTCACTCTCTCTCTCTTTCTCAAACAAATAAATAAAATCTTAAAAAAACAATAAAATAAAACAACTCCTGTATCTGAATTAATACACATATTATTCCTATTATTGTTGAGATTATAGTAATTGTAATTAAAAATTAAAATACAGTTCTTATACTTACTAAAGGATAAAATAAATGGAATTATTCCTCATAAGTTGGTATGATGTAATATTATCTTGAAAACATTGAGAGTAACTGTTCCATCAAGCTTCAATTCAAGCAAAAATAAGTAACAGCAGTTTCTTATTAAGCCAATAATGAAAGAGAAATAATTTCCAAACTATTTTTTTAAAAAGAAACAAAAGGAGGCCCCAATGTTTTCAGTATGGTTCTAGAAGTTCTCAGTATGGTTCTGGAGTATTTGGTTTGTTTGATGTTTGAGTTAATCTAGAATGAATCCTCTTTATTTTCAGGATATGAAGGTGGTGGGGGTGCAAATCTGGAGGAGGAAGGACAGGAAGAGAAGGAGAAAAAGGTCCTCTTTGCAGAAATTGCTCCCTTGGACTCACTGGCAATAATGGATTCAGACTTGAGGAAGAGGGGGGTGAACATAGTCTGGTAGCCAAGGTGAGACTTGAGTGAAGAGCAGAGGAAGCTTTGTTTTCAAAATGAAGGTCTACCTGTTGGTGAGGGACCACATGGGGGTTGGCTCTTGGCTTCATACTCTGTTGGAAAAGCTGCTTGTGATGTGATGACTTTTAATTCATCTTCTAGTGAATGGATCATTCTTATCATTTCAGCCACCAACTCCTCTTATTCTGTGCATTTAGAGCTTTCTTCATTCAAGTCCTATTCTCAGGAAGTTAATTTCTCCTTAAACTCTTCACGGTTTCCTCCAGGCTCCAGATTTCTGATGACTCTTTCTCCAGGCTAGAATTCTTCAAAGATGACTCCAGTTTTTCATATTCCTTTTGAACAGAGCTAAGTCTGTCAAAGGGTTCACATTTTTTTTTCTGAATCAATGTTAGCATGTTTTTTCCCCCTTTTAATAAAAAGTGGATTTTATTTGACCTAAATATTCTGAACAAAATAGGAGACACGTAAAAAATGAGACTCTCGCTCCCAAAAGAAGCTGTAGATGTCAAAGTCAGGCCAGGTCATCAGGTAGAACAGGCACCGTCTCACACAGTTTTCCAAGGATTAGCTGGAAGGAAGGTTTCCTGGAGGTTCACAGCCCTCCATGGCACCAACACCCCTCCCCCACCCCAAATCTTCCTTCAGCAGCAATGGCTATACCAGGGTGATGACTGCATTACGTACTCCATAGTGTTGCCCATGGAGCCCAAACCCCCACCTGGCCACCTGGACAGACCGTCAGTGGAGCTGATAGGGAGGAGGGCAGGCATGGCAAAGAATTTACTCCCCACAACAGTCCAGTGCTCATTTTTCTCACTCTCTTTTGTAACTTTTTAATTAGGAAATTTTCAAATAGAGAAAAGTAGAATATTAGTACAATGAACATCCATTTAACCACCACCTAGATTCAAAATTATTAGCTGTTTATAGTATTTACTCTACCTACCTCTTTCTCATTCTTTAATTTTTTTAGATGAGCTACTGGAAAATAAACCATAGACATCCTGATTATTTATTTTTTTAAAGATATATTTATTTATTTGACAGAGAGAGATAGGGAGAGAGCACAAGCAGGAGGAGTGGCAGGCAGAGGGAGAGGGAGAAGCAGACTCCCAGCTGAGCAGGGAGCCTGATGCGGGGCTCGATCCCAGAACCCTGGGATCGTGACCTAAGCCGAAGGCAGATGCTTAACCAACTCAGCCACCCAGGTGCCCAACATCCTGATACTTTAGCATCCATTTCCAAAAACTAAGGACATACTCTATGAAACCATATAGCTTTGTGGTACTATTGTTACCCACTTTACAGATGGGGAAACTAACTGATGCCTGAAAATCTCTTTGATGAAGGCAGTGAAATAACATTTTAGTGTATTTAGCTGTTTAGGTGTGTGGGGTGAGGCGGTGAGTGGTCTGGAGACATGGGTGAGGATCTCTACAAATAGCTTGAACTGAACTGGATGGAGGCATATGTAAAATTCTTTAATTACTGTAAAAGGAACAAATATACCATAAACAAAGTGAAAGACAAGTGACAAACTGTGACAAACATACATGGTTTATATAGTGCACATGAAAAGCTAATATTCTTAATATATAAAGAGCACTTCCAAATCAATAAAAATCTGAACACTTCATTTTTAAATGGAAATAGTATTTTAAAAGTGGCTTTCCCCCCCCTCTCCTTTGCTTAATTTTGCTCTGGGAAAATACCAACTATTACTTGATGGAAATGTATAGCATGGCACCACTCTCCCTACCCCAAGAATTGGCATGTAACAAACCAACCAGACCACATCATCCCTCAGACACACTGATTTGTCAGGGCTTGGCATTTTCCCAATGAGCCAATATTTTACAGATGCTATAAGCTGTTATATATGCTACAAAATAAAAGGAACCCCCTCATTTTTTTTTTTCTGGAATCACCAGCTTGAGGACAATGTAAGCCTGGAGTCAACTTTGCTGCTACATGAGAGAGAGCCTGGCTAAGAAGATAAATCATTGGGGTAGGATGGCAGGAGGAAAGAGACAGAGATGGAGAGACAGAAAAGACAGTGAGAACGAATGATTTCATGATCTCTTGTTTGAGGTCCCATATCTAGACTTGCTTAAAAGCAGGTGTACCCCTAGTCTTCCCAGTTATAAAATCTAATAAATCTTCAAGTTTGTTGGATTTCTGTCATTTACCATGAAATAATATGGCCTAATATATCAGTTACTAAAAAAATCCACAAGAGAAAAAATTCAAAATGGCCAATTATCTAACTGCCAGTATAGGAAAAATCTCATGAGAAAACAAAACAGAACATTAAAGTCAGACAATATGTTTTTATATATTTTATTTTCAAAGATTAATAAGGTTGATAAATACTGAAAAGGTATAAAATTAAATACTGCTTAGGCTATAGGTGCACATGGAGGTAGGGGTACGGGTCACAGAGGTCTGACTAACCCTCCTGTCATTCTAACCCTTTTTGTCTTCCCTGGGCTAGATTTTGCTTCCAGAAATCCTTCTCTTATTTTATTCAGATTCCTGTTCAATAACCAGATGCTATGATCCACCACTTTCTAAAAGCCCCTGAGCTCCCTTGCTGTGATCCACGGTCCAGGGGCTTAGTCCCAACTCACTGACTTCTCCCTGGAAGGAGTTCTCAGCATGCTCTGTGGCTGGGTATCCTGAGGTCAGAGTCTCCTCTGAAGAAAACGACTAACAAACTAGAAGCTTCAGTTTCTTCCCTTTTAGCTTACCTTTTCACACCAGAGTTAAGATACACGTATGCACACATATACAGGGATCTGTATGGCAAAGTGACTTTGAGTGGGGACTGTGGCATCTGACTACCGGGGTTTGAATCTTGGCTCTGAATCTTACTAGATACATGACCATGGAAAGTACACTTAACCCCTCAGTCTCTTCATCTGGAAAATGGGGACAATAAAAACATCTACCTCATTGTTTTGAGAGTAAATGAATACATATGCAGTCTTCAGCACACCACTTTGCCCATAGGTCGCCATCAGTACATGCCATTATCATTCCTTTATAGGCATACACACTTGTTTCCAGAATCGGAAAGCTCATATATCTTTAGGAATATTTATTCACAAGTGTCAAAAATCAATGCCAAAGTACCTTCTGCAAAGAAGACAATTTATCAGCTCATTTAACTGGGGAATCCAGAAGTTGAGTTCACCTTGAGCCTGGTTATTTCCAAAGTTCAAATGATGTCAAAGAGCGTTAGTTGCCTAAAAATTATAATTGAGTTTTATAATTGTGGTCTTGAATAAATGACAGAGTTAAAAAGTCAAGATTCAAATCCCAGTTTTACCATTTTTCAAGGTGTGAATGTGGGGGAGTCAATCCCTGTCTTTGAGAATGTGGGGGGAAATCCCCTGCAGAGTGCCTGAGATCCATGCCACCCTATGGTCATTTCTCCACCCACATTGGGACAGCGGATAAATTAAGAGGCCGTGACTGCCATCAAGGAAGGATATATATGTATATATATATATATATATAGAGAGAGAGAGAGAGAGAGAGAGAAAGAGAAAGAGAAATACCTCTCATTTACTTATTATATAGATATATAGATATACCTCCTGATTTATTTTTTAAGATCATATCTTCAACAGACTCTCAGTTTCCACAATAGAATGATGTGCTGGAGTGGCTTTGTGTGAATTCAGCTAATAAACTGTATTACAAAACAATGATTCCACCGTGTCATATGCAATTCAGACAAGGGACATGGAGCCCAGCACAGAAGTCCAACAACATTCATCCACAAAGTACGCCAAGAATTAACTTGGAAGGTCGTGTGAGAAATCACAGAGGGAAAAAGGACGCTGTGTGCTTGCACACATTAGTAGTGTCGTCACCATCAGATCTGTGCCACAGAGCTGATCCTGCACATCTGCTGTCTTCTTCTTTTGTTTTCTTTTTTTTTTTTTTTTTTGGCTAAGTAACAGAATGCTTCACTTCCTAGCAACAGCCGTCCCATTGTCTTGCCCTGACCAGGCATACAGGACACAAATCCTTCTAAGCATGTAGGTTAGAGGCAATAAATGTCCCCCCACATTATTAGGCCTCTGCATCTGTGAAGCTTGTATATAGGTGTGGCTTCTTATAAGGATAAAATCACTGACACCTTTAGTAATGCATGCATCCAGGTCAAAACTAACAGTGGAACCAAGAAGGTACTTTCTAATTATCAACAAAGTGAATCTTTCTGCACGTTTGGGAGACTTTAGCTTTGAAATGCAAGAGGTGCGAGAGATTTCAAAGGTTATCTTGTCCAACTCCTTCATTTAACTGCAGGAGGTCCAGAAAGGAAACCCCAAGGTCATGTGGGTAATGACAGCTTTTGCCAGAACCAGAGACTTCTGTCCCCTGAGTCAGTGACCTGTTTGCTTCAGTGCAGCCTAATACCAGCTGGATGATTACAGTCCCTTTCTTTAGCTTTTGCCTGTGGATTTTCCCTGGTGGGTTTAAAGTCCTGCATTCTTACCATATTTCCCTGAGGCCCTCCTGACTGCAGGCCCACACTTTATGCTGAAATGCGTTCAGATAAGTGAGCTCATTTTAACAAACATTTAAGCAAACATAAGCACGTGTAGTAATTTCCAAGCTGATTTGGCTAATTTATGTCATTGTTCCACTTCATCAGAGCAAATCACCAGGAATGAATACTTGTGCACACTCATTGCAATGAAATCCTCTTGGCGAGCTCTGACCCTTGAAACTGGAGAGGACGTTAACTGTGGCCCAGTTACTCCCAGAGTTTTGTGTATTTTCCCTATTCAGCACTCAGCCAGAATTCATTAGTGGTTTATGTCTTCTCTGATTGTTATATCTTATAGCTTATCTTTAGGGTCACTCTTGCTGGGTGACTGCTTTTGCCACAGGCTGGTCACTGAGGCAGCTGGTGTGTCCAGCAAATGAAGGGAATTGGTTGTAAGGAAAGAGTAGAGGGAGAGAAATAGCATTTTTTTACAGGATTGAACCTAAGACACATGGCTCAATATATAGTCTGTTTTGATTATCTACCTAAAGGCATATGTTGTGAATGTAAGATGCATTGTATATATTCAGTATTTCTTGAGTCAACAAATGAAAAAACAAATGAATCAATAAAACAAGAGCCCATCTCAGTTTCACCTCCACTCTGCAGATACACTGCTTGCCATTTGAAGCTAAATCCAATCTTCATATCTTAGTCCTCACCTGACTTGACTCATAAGCAGCATTTGAAAAGTTGATTGTCCCCTCCTCTTTGACACATGCTCTTCTCTTGGCTTTGAGGATATCATACTCTGTTGATTTTCCTCTACCTTACTATTTGCCCCTTTTCATTCACTGGTTAATCCTTTCTCATGTTCCCCAAATCCAAAGTTTTGAGTGACCTAGAGCTTAGTACTTAACCTTTTCTCTTTTTTTAATGCATACTCATCCCCTTGTTGATTTTGTCCAGGTCCATGACTAATGACTGCTCAAGTCATATCTATAGCCTGGACCTGTCCTCTGAATTCCCAATCTGTTTATCTAACTACCTCATATTTCCACCTGGATTACAAACTACACATGAATAACAATGAGCTCATCTCTGCCCTGTAAACCTGCTCTTTCTGCCATCTGCCCATTTCAGTTAATGGCAACTCCATTTTCCCAGCTGTTCAGGTCAAATCACTGGAGTCAACCTGTCCTCATCACTCAGATGAAGACAATACTTCAGGGCATGGTGGACCCACAGGATACGAGGAGCCTGTATTCTGGAATGGACAACAGTTGCTTTCCAGTAAGCCTGGACTACCTACTTCCAGAATCTTACATGACAAGAAAGAAGTTCTAAATTATATAAGCCACTGTATTTTTGGATCTCTTTGTTATAGTGGCTTACTTAACCTGTGCCCTAACTAACACAGGAGGTGAGTAACTAGAAGTTGTGAATGTAGAAACCATTCTTTTGAGAAGTCTGAGCATGTGGGAAGGAGAGAACTAAATAAGACCATTGCTGGAGTGTTTTATTGAAAAGATTGTGGCGAGACTTAGCTCTGGGGGAAGGTGCTGAAATGCAATCAGTTCACTGAAATACGAACCTGTGCTCCGACACAGTAAGTTTGCTGAATGTTCCCCAGAAAATTTAACTCACTCAGGACTTTGGGGGCAAATGTGGACCTGGAAGAGCTTAAATGTTGAGCCCCATCTACAACACCATTCCTTCTTCTTGGGATAATATACACTGTAAATTTTTGAATAATGGCATTGATGACCCAATACTGGGAAGCACAGATTGAGTGAGCTATTTAGTCCTTAAATGGATGTGATTTTGTACTAAACCATTCATGCTCATATATCCCTCTTACAGCAAAAAGTACATATCTGAAGTATGGCTGGTCAGAGGTGATGAAAATAGCAAAAGGAAATAAAAATACCAACAACTCTCAATCATTAGGCACCTAAAACGTATCCTAGCCTATGTAGGTGCTACCTGCAAAAATCTGCAAATCAGGTCTTATTACCTATAGCAATTAACCATAATACTCATACTGTTAGTTGTTTACTGAATTTTTCCCTGGTGGTCTGGATCACTATGTGACTTGGTCTAACATTGGTCTGAGTTTGCTGGCTTGCATTTTATGGGCCATTTCTTCAATTTTTTAAAAGATTTTTAAATTTTTTGAAGTAATCTCTACACCCAATATGAGGCTCAAACTCACAACCCCGAGATCAAGAGTTGCACGTTCCACTGACTGAGCCAGCCAGGTGCCCCTGGCCATTTCCACTGTTGAGACACATTAACAAAATCTAAAGTAGGCAGGAATTTTTGAATATAGCTGCAGAAGCCTACAGGCTTAAAAGTGGGCTTTCATTTATGACAAGTATCAATCTATGCTTAATACATATCTCAGAATTCAACGGTTTGGATCCAAAAGATTTAATACCAGGGCAGCTTGAACAGTAAAGTTCTAAAAATAGAAAAGTCTAATATTCAAAGTGAAACCTATGTTAGATTTTGTAGCATATAAAATTTTCTAAATGTTCACTATACGGAGCCAATAAAGAATCCCTTATGCTTCCTGGAATTGGCAGAGGGAAGTCATCTTCAGAGACTGAATACCACTAGGTACTCGGCAATGGGCTCCATTGGACCTGGGATGGGTAATCAGTGGACATAGGTCAGAAGTTATATCTATGATTCCCAGTAAGTGTGTGTGTGTGTGTGTGTGTGTGTGTGTGTGTGTGTGTATTAGCCTGGCTATGAAGTCAAGGAAGAATGAAGGAGTAAAATAAAAGGTGTAGGACTGGTGGTTGAAGAGACAGCACAAACTAGCTCTGAGATAGTGAAAATTCTCTCATGGTGAAGATATGTCAGATATTTATGAATGTTTGGGAAGTTTTTTCACCAAACTTAGCCACATCAGACATCAGCATACATGAGAGCATATTAACTGAAGTCATTATCTTTCAATGAAGCTATAACACAGTCCAGATTAGAGACAACTGGAGAGCAGATAACCCTCCTGAGACAAGGAGAAGACACACTCACAGCCCATGGCCACATTTACAGAAGTGAAAGATGATACATTTGGGTCTATTCATCTCTAAAGGAGGTTTGGCTATTTCTCCAATTACTCCATTTACCCACATGAGGGAAAGGACTCTGTCTAATCCCTAAGTCACCAAAGTCACTGGTGAGTATTTCACTGGGGGATGTAGAGGACTTCACTCATGAGCCCAAAGACTCACCTTGGCCCCCCTGCAGCAGTAAGTTCTTAAGGGGAGGACATTTACCGAGACACTTCAGGTATTTTCTCAGGACCAAGAAGAGGTCCATACATGGCCCCAAGTTGACTTTCAGAGGCAATTCTTACAAATCAGTAATTTCCAAATGCTTTGCCCACTACCTACAGTAAGAAATACACTTAATTTTGAATCATTTTATATATACTCATAGCTTTGTATATATTTAACTGAATCAAGTTTTTTGTGTAATAATTTTTATTATGTGTAATGCACCTGATATTTTCCATTCTTTTCTCTTTTGTCATATTGTAAAATTGCTGGTTGAACTTACTATTGATTTCACAAAGTACTAATGGCACGGTAACATGAAGTGTTAAAAACAACGTTTTTGATTAACAGAATGGAGAGATTCCTATAAATCAGTCCATTAACAAGTTGGATTTTTTTCTTATGGTCTATAGATTTGGCTTCCTCTTCCTTAAATTTTATAAAGCAACAAACTCTTTCTGTGACATCTCAAAGTATATATCCTGTTTATAACAAAGTAGCTTTCAGCAGCTGGCTTGGGCCCATCCTGCTTGCCCAGCTCTGTAAAAGGAGCACTTAGGAGATCGGAGATGAGGAAGGAGAAGTGGGTATCAAGAAGGTAGAAATCTATCCTTATCATGAAAGCTTTCCCCTTATAAACAATTTATCACTGGCATTGTGGGGCAGGGAGAGAAATAAAATGGGCAAACTGTCAGCAAGAATGAGGAAACAATGAATTTGGGGTAGGCAACCAACAACATCTCCTGCTTTTGATAATGGCTACTACTATGTATTGCCCACCGGCAGTGTGCCAGGTACTGTGCTTGGTATATTCTATGCTTTATCTCACTTCACTCTCACAAAACTCCTCTGAGGTAGATAATATTATTTTATCACTACCTTCATTTTCTACTTTAAATTTTGCCATCTTTTTAAAATTGAAGTATAATTGCCATATCCTATTAGTTTCATGTGGACAACAGAGTGATTGACATTTGTATACGTTGTGAATTGATCACCATAGAAGCCACACACACTTGACTAGTTAAGTAAAAATTTTACAAGTTTGATTGAAGACATAGAGCCCTGTTGATCGATCTTTTCAGTTATACGTAGTTTGTGATATAAATTGGACCCA
Source organism: Ursus arctos (assembly GCF_023065955.2). NCBI lineage: Eukaryota > Metazoa > Chordata > Mammalia > Carnivora > Ursidae > Ursus > Ursus arctos. The sequence goes on from NW_026622875.1 coordinate 28,931,736, forward strand.
AATCATTAGTAGCTTGGATACATTGAAACATTTGCCAAGTCCAATCAGTGAGGCTCATGTGGAGTGAGCTGTGACAGCGTTCATGGGTTAGCAAATGGGCAGAAGGTTCCTGAATGTTAGGTCAAGTTGGGAAAGGGTCCACTGTTGCACTGCTATGATAGAGAAAAGCAAAGTAGTAATTAGAGGTGAAGGGAGAGAGACAAAAACATACATAACACTTTAGGGCAAAATAAAGGTGTAACGGGGAAGAAAAGTAGAAATGCTGGTGGCAGGTGAGCTGGATGACAAGATACAAGAAGATACAAGGCATGAGGGTCAAATGTGCGTCAGGTAAGGTGTCCAGTAATGATTCAGTGACTGGAGGTATGGACTGGAGAATCTCACCTCAGCATGCACTGCAGGGCAGGGTGTGGGGATTTAGAGGGTCATACCAGAAAGCAAGGAGACTTTAGAAAAGAGGCTTGGGGGATGGAGTCTTGAGGGGATTTTGCCCTTTCAAGTGACTCTCAGCTAACACATCTTCTGGAGACTGGCTACCAGGTCATGGGAAAATGTTGTTTTTTCTCCACTCCATCCTTGCATCTCCACCTGCTGGTATGGGACCTCACGTGGCTGGAGTTCCTTCATTTTTCCTTTGTAATATTTGGGTTACGGTTAGGGGCTCAAGAGAGTGACAGAGAAGAAAGCAATCAGTAATATCAAAGGATATAGAGAAAGCCCTAGATGACAGGTTATTAATTTAACTGAGTGGTAACACCCCTCACACTCCTTACCAATTTCCAACAAAGTATAAGACAGATACTCTTTAGAAGCTACATTCTCTCCTTTTGTCATAACTCTTTGCTAAAATATGTGAATTTGTGATTGAATAGTCAAATTTTGCAAGTCTCCTACATCTCACAGATGAATCTAGATTCTTAGAATAAAAAAAATGAGCTGGAAAAATATTTATAATCATGGAGTAGAACTGCTTCCTCAAACAGCCTTAAACTACAGAATGCTTTCTCTCTTTCTTCTTCCTCCTCCTCCTTCTTCCTTTCCTCCTAATTTAAATCATACATGGAATCTCAAAACATAAAACAAATAAAAGCTGAGCTGCTCAGGGGGACAGTAGAGTAGTATAACCTTCCTACGACCTCCCAAGGTAGCCCTTGAGTGAAAACCACTGATGTGGTTCAAGTCTCTCATTTTATAATAGAGTTTCAGGCTCAGAGAAGGAAGTGATGTGTCCCCAAGTAACACAGCTGGTTTTATAAATAGTCTGGAAGCAAGAGGCTATTAGAACATCATAGTAGCATATTACCTAAATTTCTCAAAAACTAAAACCATTTTGTGTCTTGGTTAAAGCTAGGCTCTCTAAAATCACTGATTTTCAAATACTCAAAACCTACCAACCACCCAAAGAAACTCTCCTGGAGATACCATGTACTCTCAACAGGGGACAGAACAGCTTCCTGTAGGGCCTGGGGAGCTATAGCTGTGGCTGCTCCTCCCCAGGCACCTTTATATATTCCAAACTTGAAATATAAGGGAAGTGGGAGAGTTTATAAAAAGACATCTGTGGGTACTCTGGAGGACTGCACCTCACAGGCATAGCTGTCTGGGATTTCAGCTGCAATAGTCTTGCATTTCAGCACTTCACCACAGAGAGCTGAGAACACTAGGAGTGTGTGTTTTGGCTTTCTTAAGGTTTGATCAACACTCACCAGAAGGAAATAACAATGAACAGAAAAGAAGAGAAAACTGTACAGGAGTGACAACAAAGTGGCAAACATCTGACAGGTGGATCAAGGAGCAGGAGCCATCAGACCATGGAGAACAACCCTACACACACACACACACACACACACACACACACACACACACACATGCAAACACAGCTTCCTAAGAGTTGAGGCCACAGGAGTAGCTCTGCCTTCCTTCTGTGCATTGGCACTCTGGTTACACACACCTAAAGGGATATTACATTCACATCCTAAACACTGATAAGCACCACTCTCTAGCTTTTGCTTGCCTACCCCTCTAAAACCTCTCCACTGAGAGCTTGAAGGAGGAGAGGAAGATGAAAATGACAATGGTTAAACAGAAGATACAACCTTCATCTTTCTTTGAAGTAAATGAAATTACACCAACATCCAGGGTTACTTGTGTCATTTTGATTCATTTGCCAACACACTTACAGAGTGGAATTAAGATTAGCATCCTTTCCACTTATTAAATGGAAATCTCCTCTGTAGCTCTCATACAATTTGGCACTGATATGAAAGACTTCAGTCAAAGAATGTGTAGCTGGGTAAGATACATAATCAAATGCTAAAGATAATCATTATTATTAGCATAATGCCAATTATCCATCATAAGATTACAGAAGTGAAAAGCATGAAGAATTCATCCTGAATCAAGTGTCTATCTCTTCAACTAGACAAAGTGAGGACCAGTTCACTCTAGAGCCTATGGTCCATCTCATCAGGACTGTGCTGATGGTAACCAAGGTATTTAGATGATGGGGTACCAGAGTGGCTCTAAACAGAGCATGGGATATGCGAAACATCTTTTTCAACAGTATGACAGTCAGTGTTAAAGATATTACCATGTGTTGAGATAAAAAAAATTTTTAAAGAAAAAAACTTCAGAAATCCAGTAATCCTTTGCCAGCTTCTGGAGCATCATGATTGGAAAAACTTCAGTTGGCAAGTACACATATAGAAAGTAGGGGTTAGGAGAAAAACTATAAAAATGTATTGATATGCATTTTAAGCCCAAAATAAACACAAGTTCTAGCAAGCAGCCATGTTCCTTCTCAATCAGAGTTTGTAGCATAATCAGTCCTTTATTATTCAGAGAACATTGCCATGGCTCTGTGACCTGAAGAGGGAGTGCCTACAGATTTTAAGTTATGTGCATTCAACATCTTTGTAAAGTTTTAATATCATCCCTTCTGGCTTGAAACTTCATGCCTTTGATACTTGCATTCTTTTTAGTTTTAGTTTTCAGGTCTCAGCAAAATATATGCATAATTCCCAGGCAATTGACAAATTCTGGTACTGCCCAAGGACGCATTTTCTGGCTAACTCTCCTATCCATAAATTGACCATTGGGACTCAAAGAGGCCTCACTTTATAGACTGTCTCATGTGGTTTATGGGATGGGGCAGCAGCATCTCTTGTCTTCTTTGTATAGGGTTCTCCAAAGAAATAGAACCAATAAGATCTAGATCTATATCTATATATCTAATCTATAAGATAGGCTCTTGTGGTTATAAAAGCTTAGAAGTCCCACAGTCTGCTATCAGCAAGCTAGAGAACCAGGAACGCTGGTGATGTAATTCAATTTGAGTCCTAACCCCTGAGAATCAGGGGACTGATGGTGTAAGTCTCAATCTGACTCTGAGAACCAGGAGCACTGATGTTCAAGGTCAGGAGAAGATGAACGTCTCAGCTCAAGCAGAGGGAGCAAATTCACCCTTCCTCTGCCTTTTTGCTCTCTTCAGGCTTTAGGTGGATTGGATGATGTTCACGTGCATTAACGAAGGTTAGCCTCCTTATTCAGTCTACAGATTCAAATACTAATACACTCACAGACACACCCAGAAATAATATTTTACTAGCTATCCGGGTATCCCAATCAAGTTGACACAAAAAATTAATCTTTAAAGGGGCTGAAGTAAAATGCCCAAATGGTGGCTTGCCTGCTTATACATTAAGGACATGTAGTTACAACTCAAAATTTCTACATTTGAGGCCAGAGATCATTTTTTACTATACCCAAGATGGCAAATACATTTTATTTCAAGTGTCAAATGTGATTGATTGGCAAGGACTGCCTGGACTTCTGTTAAGAAGGTGAATGGGGATTTACCAGAGTGCTGTGATTGATTGGTGATGTCTGCTACAGTTGAGTATCAAAGACATGGCATGACGAAGGAGGCATATTTCCTGAACCTAAACAATACTCTCTCCTCTACAAACGTTATCTTTTCAATAAAGCCTCCCTAAAAAACAAGTAAACTATACTATTATTTACAAATAGCTTTCCACAAACTCATCTGGTTAGCTCTTACTTCTCCTGTGGATTCGGTTCAAACATGACTTCTTCAGGGAAGTTTGCTCTGACCATTTTGTGGTCATTTTCTGTTGCACATGTTCATAGTACCAGCTTTCATCCCTTCCTCACTTCTAACTCAGCTGAAATATCTATTCCTTAGTTTAATTATTGGATTGATAGCTGTGTATTCTAACCTTCCAGTCAGTGAGCTCATTAGAGCAAAGGCATATTCTGTTTGGCTCACCATTACAAGCAAAGTGTCTATCATAGTTCCTAACACTTAGTAGACACTCATTAAACATTTGCTAAATGAATTGAAAAGCAGGCATTTATTTTTCTCTTAAATTTCTCTGAGACTCAGGTCAGATTTGTTCTTTCATTACTTATTCTTTCCAGAGACTAAGGCATATGCATACATACCTACCAGATCAAGGTTACAAACTTGGAAGACATTGGAATTTGAAATCCTAGGCATATTTCTCTAGATTTGTTCTCAACCATGCTTTCTTCCATGTCTACAATATACACATTACCTGCATTGCTATATAAAGATGTTCATTTTAGGTTATAATAAATGCTGGCAGAGCCAAGAAGAGAAACACAACTCTTTGTATTTGAATGGAGGCAATATGGTATAGTGTAGGGAGGGCTAGACCAGGAGTCCTCGTCCTGCCACTTATTAGCTTAGCAACCTTGGAAAACTAAATTCATCTTTCTTATCAGTAAAATAAAAAAAGAAGAGTCAGTAGTTTTCAAAACCATTTTTTTATAGTGGGACTGTTTTTTAATGTGAAATTTCAGAAATCTCCTATGGAAGCACAACACTGAAAGAAACGAAGTGGAGCTGCCCTGAGCAAAGGTGGGTGGTGGAGTCTACATCTAGAATGTTGCGTCTACTGCCTCTAGAGTATTGCAAGGAAGCTCCTGAAGCTCACATAGGCATGCCATTAAAAGAAAATCAGCAACAACAAAAGACATAGGGAATATAGTCAATGGTATTGTAGTAGTTTGGTATGGTGATAGACAGTAGCTACACTTGTAGTGAGCATAAGCAAAATGTATAGAGATGTCAAATCACTAAATTGTATGCCTGACACTAATGTGTGCCAACTATACTTCAATTTTTTTGAAAAGGGGGAGAAAATGCTGATACAGTTTACAACACAGGCGAACTCTGAAGACATTATGCTCACTGAAATAAGCTTCATACATAAGGACAAACAGTGGTATGATTCCACTTATATGAGATCCCTACAGCAGTGAAACTCAGAGAGACAGAAAATAGAATGGTGTTTACCAGGAAGGGAAGGGAAGGGAAATGGGGAGTTGTTGGTTAATGGGGTACTGAGTAGAAAAAAATAAAACCTTTAAATTTTGAAATAATTATAAATTTATAGGAAGTTTCAAAGATAATACAGAGAGGTACTATATACTTTCACCCACTTTCCCCCAATGGGCCCATTAAAAGATATAAAATATAAATATATATTTAATGCCACTGAACTCTATACTTAAAAATGGTTAGAATGGTAAATTTTACATTATATACATTTTACTGCAATAAAGAAATGTAAATGTAAAAAATCTTTGGGGGCACCTGGCTGGCTCAGTTGGTGGAGCATGTGACTCTTGATCTCAGGGTTGTGAGTTTGAGCCCCATGTTTGGTGTAGAGATTACTTAAAAATAACATCTTAAAACAACCACCACCAACCTTTGGACCCACTATTAGACAATCCTCCACGGCCCACCCAGCTCCAAAATCCCATGATTGTATGAATCCTATATGTCGGCTCATCCCCATTGTATTTTACAGTTATGGACTTTCAGAGCATGAATGTACCTTAGAGTTCAGCCAGTGTAAGATGTAGTTCACTCTCCTGCTTCTCTTCAGGGCTTCTCTCTGCCATGGAGTTTAACTAGAGTCTTGAATTAGGCCTCGAACAAATGTGCTTCACGGTGGTGGTTTTTACTCTTTTCTATTTTCATATTTTTCTACTAGTAATTCCCTGTTGACTTTTTTTTACGGCCTGCAGGAGCTGTTTCTTTGGGCTTACTTAACTCATTTTGATTTATCTGGTGGTGGAAGTGCATCCCTCTTCATCCCCCTCATAATGGGTTTGGCAGTCCTGCCTTATATTATTTTCCATTTCCAATGTCGCATTACTGTGTTCTTTATGGCCGCACCAAGGCACGTAGGCTGCACTGAAATGGCCATGAGCTCAGTAAATCTCACTTCCCTTATTCTGTTTGTTATTTTTTCTTTTTAAATATTTATACATGTAAACAGTTACATATCATTTTACATAAATTCAATATGTGTGATCATATAACACCTGTTTTTTTTAATGCAATTTTTGTTTGAGTTTAGCTTTTCTCTTCCCATATACTCCTCTCTCAATCTGCACTATCTCCTCATAGACACAAAGTCATCCATGTTAACAACCTACTTGCATATGCTTTCATGTTATTCTTTATGCTCATGTGTTCATAAATAAATGACTACACATAATGTACGCGCATATTCATAATATATATATACACATATACACAGAGAGGTTTTGTCACTGTTTTGCAAAAATTGGAACATACACATATTTTTGGACTTTGCTTTTTCTCAACAATAACCCTCTTTGTAATGGCTGCATAACATTTTGTGCTACAATGTATCATAATTTATTCAACCATTCCCCTATTGATGGGCAGTCATTTGTTTCTACTTTTTTCTCTGTTGTGCCTCTAAAATAATGCTGCAATAAACATTCTTGCATATATGCTATATACTTGTGCTTTCCCTTCTATGGAACAGATGCCCAGAAGAAGCATTTGTGGGTCAAAGTGTACATGCATTTTCAATTCTAACAGACCATTGGGTTGCATTTCAACAATAACTACGGCAATTCACCTACTCACCAGCCATGTACAGTAATACCCTTCCCCACATTCCTATCAGCAATAGAGGTTGTCAATCTTTTCAGCTTTTGCCAGTCTGAAGTGGTAACACTATGCATTAGTTTGACAATATTTTCATATATTCCTTGGATATTGAACCTCCCTATTTTCCTGTGAGTTTTATGCCCCCTCCTTGTTAATTTTCTGGAAACTTTTTACATTAGAAATATTAACCCTTTGTCTGTTCCCTTACTGCAAATATTTGTTTTGTATCTATTATTTGTTGGTTGACTTTTAATAGTATTTTTGTAATGATACCTACTATGTGCCAGACATTATTAGATATACTGAGGATTCAACAGTGAACAAAATAGACAAAAATCTCTTTTCTCTAGACCTCATATTCCAGAGATAAAACACAAGAAATCAATCAATATTATTCACAGTATTTCAATATGATCTTTTAAACTTTTACGTAGTCAAGTAGGTCTGACTTTTCTTATAGCACTTCTGGGTTTCTAGTCTTAGTTGTGAAGGCTTCCTTCAGCCCTTTATACATGTGGTCTCCCAGATGTTATTACTTTTGTTTTTAAAACATGAATGCTATCACTACATTAAAATTAGGCAACACTTTTAGTTCTCAGAATTTCACTGAATTATTTCATCATAATTATAACCAGCCCTCCCTTTCTGTTTCAATCTAGAGCTATGCATTCCTTATATAATTCATTAAGGGTGCTACTATCTATCATAGTTATCACTAATTATGAGATTGAACCATATGACCCTGCCATTTTGTAGATTAAAAAAATGGTTGAATATAACTAAGTTCAATATATAGATAAAGAATGGAAAAAAAACCACTAAGGTCAACTACTGGCCGGATACTATGACAGACATTATGTGCAATAGTTCCTTTAATTTCCTCATTAGCACTTTGAGGTGGGGAATATTAGTTCCACCTTAAAAAAAGAAGAAACAGAGATAAGATACTGCTGTCCTAAAATTATTAAGAGATTGATCTCATTCAGTTGATAACAAGCTCAAATGTATTTCTCTTTGGCATTAGACTTTAATTCAACAGGAATTTATAAAGCACTCTGCAGGACGCTGAATAATGCTGAGGACTTTAAAAAGTGCTGGATAAGTTCAGAGCCTAGAACAGTGCTCAATACAAAGAAATAATAAATGTGGGTTAAATGGACTCCTCTATCCTACAGGAGGTTACATCACAAGGGGAAAATAAAATATACACATAAATCAGCGTGAGAGAAATTTCAGGTGTCTGATGACTGTTATAGATGAAACATGTGGGTTTCCTTTATTTTTTCTATTGATAAATATTACTTAGCGTATGCACAGCATAGAATCTAGCATATAATAGGCATATTGGTTTATGCAATTAATAAACCAATTCATTAAAAAAACAACTTAGAAAATATAGATATATAGAGAAGAAAAATTTTCAATAATCTATAATCCACCATTTAAATACGTAAATCTTTTAAAACCCACTCCCATCAATATTTAATTCCATAATTTAGATAATATAAATACTTTCTATGTATTTTAACTAGATATTAGATATCAAGTAGTTTCCCATGCCATTAAATTCAAATTAAAAAATAATTTTTGCTAGCTGCAAATAATTTATTACATGGGTGATTGTTTTAATTACTCAACACCTTTTTCCCCCTAAACCTCTAAGCTGTTTCCAAATTCTTATTATCATAAATAATACTATGATAAACTGTCTTGGACATAGATCTTTGTCTATACCTCTGAATATTTCCTTAGGATAGATTTATGAAATTGGAATGACTATGTCAGAAGCTATGAACATTGTTAAGGCTATTGATACACATCACCAATTTGCCCTCCAGAGATATGGTAACAAGAAGCGATTCATTTAAAATTATTTTTGGATGTGGGTATGTCTAGTGTTCTGGAAATTCATTTTAAAATCAACCTGTGAATACTTACATCTAGGAAAAACAAGAAGTCATTTGATTTCTCCCTCATCTTGAATCTCAACTCAACTCCCATATCTACTCTAAGGTGGAAATAACCATCCTCTTTCCCCATCAGTTGCTCTCACACTGGAGTCCAAAGATGAGCTCTGAGGAGTCCATGAACCCTGGGTATTATATGCAAATTTGGTGTGAGTCTGCAAACGTGTGGAGGTTTTCATCTAGAGAAGAAACCTATATCTTTTATTAAATTCTCAAAGAGGTTCATGACTCAGAAAACATAAACAACTTTATCTTTATGGATATAAGGTAGATGTAAACAACTGAGCCCTAATCTCACATTCCCCATAATTATTGCAGGAGGTGGGAAGATAAAAAAATGTCTACCTTTGAACTGCAGACTATGTGAAAACTAAAATAAACATGAGATAGTAATAAAGCATGTGACCAAACAGTGTGGGCACTAATTGATGCTATCTGCTTGCAGACAAATTAAAACTTGGACAGCAGATTAGTGAAGTAACAATTTCATGACCTTGTAATCTTTACTAAACACAGTGTCATTGATTCTTCTACTTTTGTAGAAAGCATCCTTCTGAAGCCAGTACTTCAAAGTTACAGGCTTTTTTCTCATTTTACCTCTAACTCAGACTAATTACAAAGAAATGAATATTTTATCATCTTTCTTATGATAACCTAAGGCTATTGAATTTAGGAGTCAAAGCCATTATTTAATTCCATCATTAAAGTATGCTATTAAAAATGACTTTCTTCACCCATAAAAATTCACATGAGCATTTGATAAAATTTCATCATATTTAAACTATGAAGTATAATTTTCTTCTAGGGAACCAGCCACATTGGGACACAATTAAAAAGGGTGAATCCCTTATCATCACATTGATTAAGATTCCATCCTCTCTCCTCTACTTTTTAATTAGTTTGTACCCAAGCCTAAACTTGGCCTGAAATCTCCTCCTCTTCCTAAACAACTATTCAGCCTCATCTGTCTGTAGCCCAATAGTACCCCTAAGGTGTTCTACAAAACCACAAATGTCCCTCAACCACATGCCAGGGCAAGGCATCATGGTGGAGCATCTTTATTCCAGCAAAGATGACAGCCCTCTGAGGATTAGGTTGGTGTAACCCACATGGAGAGATCTGCTCCTCTTTATGCCTTTAATAAGCAATCAGCAGCTTGGGTTACAGGCAGAAAACATTCAAAAAAAAAAAAAAAAAAGAAAGGAAAAGAAAAAAATAACCATGCAAGCATTCGGAAAATTTTCCCTGTTGAGCTTAGCAAATCAAATAGCTCAGAGGCATTCATCTTTCATGAAGTGTGGTTCCCAGCCTCATCTGTCATGTGACAGCAGAAGCAATTGTGTGGGCGATGGCAACTGCACATCCCTATCCATTTGGGTTCCATTTCATCAACCATTTTTGATAGCAACTGAAAACAGCTCCTTTAGCTCTTTACCTCCTCTGCTCTGAGCACTCTCCCCACTCCCCTCTCCACAAAGTTTCTTCAGAAACATATTCTAAATGATAATAAAGGCCGAGGTAAAGTTATCTGACCTGATGTTATTTGAGGGATATAAGGATTTCTTAAAAGTACATATTAGTGGACGATTTGGCTAATGTTTCTAATTCATTACCCAACAAAAGATATCTCTCTAATCCTACCTGGAAAAATGATTACATTGATGTGTTTTTGTTTTAATAGTTGGAATTTATTTCTTTACTTTGTGCCCCTTACAAGGCTAAGTGCTTAATGTAACTTGGGTTCCTTCACATCTTACAACAACCATGCGAGATAGGCAGTATGCGTCTATTTTACAAATGTGAGAGCAAAGTCTCAGGGAGGTTAAGGAGAGGCCCAAGTATGGCCAGGAAGTAGCTGATCTTGGGTTTAAACCTGGACCCCCTGACATTTCAGACAGTACTCTTAGCTACAATTGTTCGATATAGCTTTAAACATGACTTCAGCTCTGGAACTGACCTTCTATGAGGGCAATAAACTGGTAATTTGCCCCAAAGTAAGATCATCTAGTAAAGTGAATCCTATGAAAAGGTTCTAGGTACAATGTTACACAGAAATGTGTCAGTCAGGGTCCAATCAGGGAAGCAGACCCACCATTCATGATGCAGAATAAGGGCGTCATTACAGGAATTTCGCCTTAACGCCAATTGCGGGATCTAGTAAGAAGTCTATGGAAGACTTTTTGCCTCTGCATCTGATGTTGGGCCTGAAGTACCTGCAGGTCAGCAGGGCTAATCGTAGGAAAAAAACTGGCTGGGAAGCAGAAGAGAAGGACGCACTGAAATCCACATCTGTCTCTCACTGCCTCCAAACCCGATGACACAGGGATCTGCAGAAAATGCTGCTGTCCTTTGCTACATTGCTGCCCATGCACCTGGCTCCAGGCTGGGAGGAAGTGAAAGAGGAGAGCTGGTGCAGAGCTGACTGTGGGCCCACGCCAACGAGGCAAGGCAGTAGAGTCGTGACGATGTGTGCAGACTGCAAGGGCCCATGGTGACCTGCACTGACCTTGCTGCTTCATTTCCACCTTCTAAATCTTAAGAAATTCCTCTCTGGCCAACCCTAACCCAAAGCCATATAGAATAGGGAATTTGGGAAAATAAAACTCTAGCTTAGTTGACACAATACAAATCCACCACAAGGAAATTTTGAAGGGACTATGTACTTATAGCTGTTGTTGTTGAACACCTAGGAAATACATGTATTCCTTTTTATTTTTAATCTTTTTAAAGATTTTATTTATTTGAAAGAGAGAGAGATAGTGAGAGAAAGCACGAGCAGGGAGGACAGGGAGAAGCAGGCCCCCTGCTGAATAGGCCCTCCACTGGGCTCCATCCCAGGATGCTGGGATCATGACCTGAGCCAAAGGCACTTAACCAACTGAGCCACCCAGGTGCCCCATATGTATTCCTTTTTATAGAATGGATGTTTTTCCTGAGAAGTTGTGCATAGTAAAAAATAAATAATAAAATCCATCTCCTCTCATTGTCATCACTTAGCAATATTTTATCTTAATTTCTCACTCATCTTCAGTTGACCCTTAAAGTTTCTCTGCTACCCTGCTCTCCAAAATTAATCAATCATGAAAACATGAGGGATTTTTCAAGTGAAGGAATTTTTTAATGTAAGTTGAGAAGTGTTTTTAAAGTTTCTTAATTTATTTAAATTATATATACAATATATATATTTAAAGTCTCACATTTAAAAATCAATAAGTGGAATATTGTTGGGCAATAACATATTTAATTTAAATATAAATATTTATATCCACAAAGATGGCTCATAAAGTAATTTTACAGGACTTCTAAGATATGTTTAGGCAATGCAAAATAATTATTACAAGAATATAAACAGTACCGGGGCACTTGGGTGGCACAGCAGTTAAGTGTCTGCCTTTGGCTCAGGGCGTGATCCCGGCGTTGTGGGATCGAGCCCCACATCAGGCTCCTCCACTATGAGCCTGCTTCTTCCTCTCCCACTCCCCCTACCTGTGTTCCCTCTCTCACTGGCTGCCTCTATCTCTGTCAAATAAATAAATAAAATCTTAAAAAAAAAAAAAAGAAGAATATAAACAGTACCTTCTTGTCATTTTTCTACATAAATTCTTTATAAAGTGTGATGGTTAATTTTACATGGCAACTTGAATGGGCCACAGGTGCCCACATTAGACATTGTTTCTAGTGTATCCATCAGGGTATTTCAGGATGAGATTTGAACTTGAATTGGTGGATTCAGTAAAGCAGACTGCCCTCCCAATATGGTTGGGTGTTATCCCATCCATTGAGGGCATGAATAGGACAAAAAGCAGAAGGAAGAATTTGTCTCCTTTTCTTGCCTCACTGATAAAGCTAGGACATCTCATCTCATCTCCTGGCCCTGTTCTGGGATATACATCATTGTCTCCCTGACTCCCAAGCTGCTAGACTCGGACTAGCACCAGCTCCCCTGGGTCTCCAGCCTGCAGACAGCAGATCACAGAAGAACTCAGCCTCCAATGAGTCAATTTCTCATGATAAATCTCTATTTCTGCATAGATAGGTATAGGTACATAGATATATCTTATTTGGTTCTGTTTCTCTGGAGAACCCTAATATAGAGAGTAAAATATTGTTTGTGATATAATAGTACTGATTGAGACAAAATTATGATATAATCAGTGAAAACTCTCATGATCTGACCTGGCCTCCAGTTCAGTCCCCTTCTGCATTCAGGCTGATTTGTATAATCTATGTTCTCTCATGATGCTCCTAGGCCATGCTCTCTCCATTCCAGGCCTCTTTCCCTAGATTCCAACTGAGTCTGGGGGAAAAAGGACTGTATTGCCAACTAAGTTTGTGTACCATCACTGCCCCTTATAATTTCACAATCAAATGCAAGCAAATTAAAAACTATAAGAAATCCCTGGCTTGATATTATCTGACCCACAAGTTTTACAGATTTACCTTTACCGCATGCCTTTTTAAAAAATACCCTACTCTACCCCACAGAACTAGAGTCCCATGGTATTTACTTTGAGGAAATGTGATCAAGATAGTGTGTCCTTGATGGTTTCATGAAATCTCTGGCAGCCATGGTCTCTATTCCCATGATGCGGGAGACACCAGTGAGCAAGGGCCCTGGCTCTTAGGAACTCCCTGTCTTTTATGCCTTCCACTTTTTCTTAGACATCCCCACATTCCTAATTCTGAGAAGAAATTCCACGTTATGTCAACCAGGTGAGCATATTTATTCTCAGGCAGTGAGAATAGTGACGAGGGAGTGATTCTCCAGACATATTGCAGGCAGGATTGGCAGATATAGTGACAAATAGGATATAGGGGTTGCTGTAGACTGAATGTTTATGTCCTCACCGAATTCCTATGTTGAAACCTAATCCCCAATGTGATGGTATTTGGAGTGGGACCATGGGGCAGTGATTAGGTCATGAAGGTGACACACTCATGAATGGGATCAGTGCTCTTATACGAGACCCCAGAGAGTTACCTTGCCCTTTCCACCACCAGCAAAAAGATGGTTGGTTGTCTATCAAACCGGGAAGCAGGCTCTCATCAGATACTACATCTGCCAGTGCCTTAAACCTGAGCTTTTCAGCCTCCAGAACTATGAGAAATAAATTTCTGTTACTGATAAGCCACCCAGTCTATGGCATTTTGTTATAGCAGTTCAGACAGACTGAGACAGGTGTGAAGGAGATGAAGTCAAAGATGACTCTGATGGTAAGTCCATTAAGAAAGAATGAAAATGGAAAGAGGGATAGGATAAATTATTGTTGCCCATATGTTAGGCACTGTTTTAAGCTTTAGGGATACAACAGTGAACAGAGAAAATTTTTGTTTATTTTCACCTGATGGGATTACAGTGCTATGGAATATCCAGTTGGAGCCACCTGAAAATTCATAAATGGCCTTCAGGCTGACAGAAGCATATGAGCAAACACACTGAAAATTATTCTTATAAATTTACTTCCTGAACAATCCTTACAGCTTAATAGTCTGTCCTTATTAAACACTCCCTCTTAATCTACTATTAAAAAGATACGTGCTCTCTGCCCTGAGGAGCCCTGCAAAGTAGCACAAGTTTAAAGAACATGCACTGGACAGAGGGAAGGGTAAATTCTGAGCTCTACTTAAGTCTTCACAGCCACAACAGCACAAGAGAAAATTTCCCAGTTGCCTGAGCCACACTGGAATGCTCTGAATATGATCAGCACTCAATATGCACCAAACACCTACTAGGTACAAGACTCTGTGCCTAAGTGCTTTCATGTGTGCCATCTCATCCTCCCCAAAATACAGCATTTTCAACCCTGTAAATAATCGAAAACATGCCATAGAGGTAGTTGTATTCTGTCAGGGAGGAAAATGTGTATTTTGCAAATAAACCAGTTTCAGTCTATGAAGCTCAATGTAACTTCAAAATCAACTTTTTAAAATGAATACAGATAAAATTTCAACAAGAGTTTTACTAATTTTTTTCTATGATCAGTTATCCTTAAGATATAGAGAAATAAGGGCGCCTGGGTGCCTCAGTCAGTTAAGCGTCTGACTCTTGATTTTGGGTCAGGTCATGATCTCAGTGTTGTGAGATCAAGTCCCCTGCCGGGCTCAGCATTGTGTGTGGAACCTGCTTAAGATTCTCTCTCTTCTCCTCCTCCCTCTGCTTCTCCTCCCTCCCTCTCTCTGAAAGAAAAGAAAAAAAAAAAAAAAGAAAAGGTATAGAGAAACAAAATCACAAACTGGAAACTGGTTGCAAACTACCAGGAGGTCTTAGCTTTCTTAAGGCAAGTATATTAACAAGTATATTCAGTCTTTTATATAACATGAGTTCATTCTTGCCTTCAATATCTGGAAATCTCAAACCAGAGGGAGAAAGCTAATATATAGTACGCTCTATAATGGAATGGTGAGTCAAGGGGTCCTTTCTCCTGACATCAAGAAAGGAGGTCAACAAAGGGGCATATTTCATTTTCTTCTTTTGCTCTCCTATGTTTTACAGTTTTTCTACAATAAAAATACACTACTTTTGTAGTGAGGGAGAAAAAGCAAGAAAAGGACAGGACTATGGAATTATTTTTGGTAGTCTATTAAAACCTCAAATACAAAGACTTGCAAAAACCAGTTACTAAAAATTAATATTGATTTTTTAATGTGCTAAAACAACCACAGCTATATCATGTCTGCTCTCCGTTGTTCAATTAAGATGAAAGAGTACTTCAGAGAGAGTGTGAGGTATTAGTCTTCCTTACTGTCAGCCTTCCCATCTCTTCTCAAATGGTGTTAATGAAGGTCAATTTATACATTCAAGTCCATTCGGCCGGTACCTGGTCTTGACGTGAAGCCTTTTATAATTACAGTTTTTTAAAATAGCCATAAGCCTTGACAAGACTATTTCTCCCAGAAGCAAATTATCTATCCAGTGCCTCCCCCAGAGACCCAGAACTCCGAAGAGCTGATTTACTACCTTCATGACTAATGGATGGCAAGAGCCAAGCTAGATAAAAACATAAAAACAAAACAAAACAAAAACAAGCCTGTGAAAGATCAGTAGTATAAGTAGGATTTGAATTCAGGTGACTCAAAGGGGAAATCTAAAGAGGATTGAGAGCAATAACATAGACTTTGAAGTCAGATAGGCCTGAACTGGAGTCCCAGCTTTGCAACTTATAGTTAAGTAACCATCAAGAATTTCTAAGCTCCTTGAACCTCAGTCTCTTCATTAGTGCAATGAAGCATATAACAAAGGGGCTTTAAGGATTAAGTGAGATGGCATATATAGCACAGACAGACACTTAGCAGTTGTAAATGGAAACCTCACCCTTATCCTGGAGAGTGATTTGGGGGATTGTTTGAAATAACATATATAAGACACATCATGGAGCCTGGCACACAGTGAGTACTCAAAGTATGATATAATGATTATTATTCTCCTTAAATTCTTATGTCTTCACTCACCTGGAACTGGGTAGGCTGAGTTATTGCCCAAGAGAATACAAAAGGCCAATTTCAAAACCCAGAGTTACTGTCAAATGAAGCTAATTCAGGTCTGGCTAAAAACAGCAAAAACCCTAGGCAGACAGAGAGGAGATACAATATCTTCATATTTCTCATATTTCTATTTCTGTGGGCCACCAACCATGGGGAGTATATAAACAAACGCCCCAAACGACTGTTAACATGAGACCCAAATTTGAATGTCATTTGTAGGTAACTATGTCCTACGAACTCTGCCATTTACAACTGATGGTTATATCAGAGCACTGAAGTCTAAACACTAAGGAGCCCTTCATTAGGTCCAAACAGAATTGAACTATAGGCTTCATCCTCTCTTTCCCATTAGAGAACCTGCCTGCTCTGCGCCAGAATGCCAGAACAGGAAAGGTTAGGCCTTCTAATATAGGGAGGCTGGTGACATACATTCTCCCCTGAGGGCCCTTTTAATAGAAATGGATAGGTAATAATATATATGACATGCTTATTGTTGTTTTTATATTGGAAAGTTGAAACTCTGGAGATGGATGGGGGTGATGGTTGCACAACAGTATAAATGTACGTAATACTGAACACTGTACACTTAAAAACGGTTAAGATGGCAAATTTTATACCACGTGCTTTTAATCACAACTTTAAAAATTAACGTTCATTTTTCCTTTTTTAACTTCATGTATTGCCTTTGACATCCACATAGAAAAACACTGATACCAAAGCAATAGCCCCCTATCACAACAATACAAAACAAATTTTACAAGGAAAAATGTAGTCATTTCTCAAGTATGTTGAGCATGAAATATAATAGGCATTAGAAAAATATGAGTAAAATACTTTTTCCATCCCATATTAATGATATCAGTAAATTTTGGCTTTACAAAGTCAAGTCAGCCTTCTTTAACATAATCAAGACTAAAATGACTCTAAGCTATAGAGAGAACATTGTGGTTGGTGCTCAACTACACACCAAACCATACTTTGCCAAATTTTGATTTACTCTTATTAACAAACTATCATTTTCAACAAATGCATTTATATTTATATAAGATAATTAGGGATTTCCATTTTAAACCGCCCAACACAAGCAGTGATCCTATTAGTAGTTCTTAGAAGTGCTAGAACATTATTTCTACTCAGGGTAATTTTAAAATTACCACCACCACAGAATCTGCCACCACCACAGAACAGAGAATGCATGACGGTTCAAATTCTATCAGTGCGACAGTACACTAAAGGCACACAATAAGAACACAAACATTTCTCTGATTACTTGCTTGCCACCACCCAAATGAGTCTTAGAACCATTTCCCTTAACTATTGTATTGCCTGGTGGCTTTGCTTCCAACATACTGAGACAGGGCCACATCCTCTGCTCCTGGCTTAGAGAAATTAGGCCAGATTTTAAGGGGAATATGTGGAAGAGAGATGGGAAAAGTCATTTTTAGGTTATTCCCTAGAAAGTTGTCTTTTCCCTTCCAATAGTATGTAGATTTGAAAGCTCCATGTCCATCTGGTTTAACTTCTAGATATATCAAAGTATATAAGCTATATTGCATTTTATGTAAGAAGTTTTTCCTATGAATTATAGGAAAACAGCAACTCACCGAACATACGTAGTGGGCTTCTAACAAGCAAAGGAGATGGTCTTTACAGGATGTAGTTATTATCAGAACCCCCATTCATCACAAGCATGACTGGGTCTTTCCTCAGACACAGAGTCCTTTCTGCAAAACCCACCCACCACCATTCATCAGGAAGCGCTTTAAACCAGGCTCTAGCTCTGCCCTTTGGTATCTGTTCAGAACCAATAGTCTCTCTTTCCTGCCCCATTCGATTCCATTCGAAAGTCATTGAAATCAGTAATATCGGAAATGGGAGAATATTTTGTTAGCATTTGGAAGACAAAGGAAGAACAAAATTGTTCAAAGTTTCCAGGAGCTGAATTTACTCCTTTTATGCATTTTGCAATTGCCCCCAGATATTTTGTCCTTGGAACCAAGGCAATTATGAGATAGCTCCTTTAGTGTTTAGCAGCATGGATCTTGAACCAGACTTTCTGGGTTCAAATCCTGGCTCCTACCATTTAATAACTATGTGATGTTGAGCAAGTTACTTAATATCCTTGTACCTAGATTTCCCCATTTGTAAAGCTGGGCTAATAATAGTATCTATTTCACAAGGCTAAGATTAAGTGAATTAATGCCTATAAAGTACATAGAACAGTATTTAACGAATACTTACTTGGCACACAGTAAGGGTTACATAAAATAAATTCTCACACTGCCCTCACACAAATCTATCATAGTCTATCAGTTGCCAGGACTCATTAATTGATTTTGCTTTCTAAATACCACCCAAATATCTCCCACTCTTCTGATTCCCAAGGTTATGGTTTGGTCCAGGACATTTCAGGTTGCCTGAAAAACTGCAATGCTCTTCTAACTGGTCTTTTAGACCCGTTAGACACCCTTTCTCCCTCCTACTGACCATCAGGGATATTTTCCTACAATCTAATCATGTCACTCTCATGCCTCTAATGGCTCCCCACGAATGTGAGGTGAGGTTCAAGCCCGTAGCATGACATCCCAGACCCTGTGGTCCCAGTATGATTTTCCATTTCCTATCTCATTTCCTTCTATCATCCCTTTTGCCCCCATCATATCAACTACTCCCACATACCATGTTCTATAACATAGCCATGCTTTCACATATGATGTTTTCTTTGTCTTCAACATCAGCCCACAACACCCCTGTCTATGTTCTAAACTCCTACTTATCTTGCAAGCCCCCATTGAAAAGATCCTCTTATCAGTAATACCTTCTCTGACTCCCCTGGGGCAGAATTACTTTCTCCATCTTCTGTATTCTATAGCTTTCTCAATATTCAGCTGTTACATAACTTATTATGTTGTAATGTGATTATATGTCAACCAGACTATTAGCTCTTTGAGAGCAAGGTGTATCTTTCTTTTCATTCATTCATTTCTTTAATCATAGTAGGTCTGGGAACAAAATTATAAACGAGGCACACTTGATTCCAGTCCTTGTGGCACTTATAATCAAGTAGTAGTACCAGGAAATAAAAAAGCAAACAAAAAAATTAAATAATTACAGTGAGTACTAAGAGAATAAATGCAGTGAGTACTAAGAAGGAACAAGCATGCTTCTATGATAGAGAAAAACATACAGTGACATTTCTCTATTCTCTGTGCTGATAATCCTATCTGGCTCATAAGCCCTCACCAATGCAGTCAGATCAGAAGAGACCATTGCAATTACTCATTTTGGTTATCAAGTGATGGACTCCATTTTCAACTCTAATTCTAAGCCCTGTACAAATATATCCCTAAAATAAGACAGAATCACTATGGCAACCATTTACTTGCAGTTGTGAAACATTCATACAGCTTGGCCATTCCTCAACCTAGATCAGGCAAACTGCTGATATAGAAGTAGAGGGAAAAACCAGTCCTTTTAGAAATGTGAGTCTATACAAGAATCAGACAGCAATCTGTGGGTTCTAAATCCTGGCCCCAGATTAGCATGAGCAGTAAAGGACATGTTCAGTGAGCAGTAGTTCTCAAAGTGTGGTCCCTGGAGGAACAGCAGCATCACCTGGAAACTATGAGAAATGCTAGTTGTCAAGGCCTGCCTCAGACCTATTAAATCAGAAACTCAGATGGGGTCTGGCAATCTGTTTTCTTAAAAAGCCTCCAGGTTGGGACACCTGTCTGGCTCAGTCAGCAGAGCATGTAACTCTTGAGTCGTGAGTTTGGGTTGTGAGTTTAGGCCCCACATTGGGTGTGGAGCCTACCTAATTCAAGGAAAAAAAAAAAGCTTCAGGCAATGTTGATGCACACTCAAATTTCAGAATTATGAACCTAGAGAATAAATCTAAATCGTGTATAACCTGTCACATTGATTGACTCAAAGTTTACTCCTTCTCTGACAGGATTATAACAAAAAGGGGCATTCCAGGTATGTCATCCCAATGATCTGGCCTCATGTCCCCAAGCTCTTTGGCAACATAATCCCATGAAAGTATTTGCCATTTCCTCATTATGTCAGGTGTGTCTGTGCTTTAAGTCATTACCTTTGCTGAAAAATTAATAAGTCCTACTTATCCTTTAAGTTCAAATGCCGCCAATTCTGGGATGGCTTGCTGACTTCTCCAGCAGAATTAGTCACTCTCCTTTTGCCATTTTATAGTATGTTGTGTACATTTCCCCCATGGTCTTCATCATATTATGTAGTTATTATTAGTGAAATACATAAGTTTCATGGTTCCTTCCTACCTTCCTTCTTCCTTCCTTCCTTCTTTCCTCAGTTCCTAAAAGAGCATGTCTCTACACTATATGTCCTAGACCCATGTCCTGTCACTAGGAGTTTATACTTTATCCCAAAGTAGCCAATACTGGCTCAACTATAGCTTGAATGGCTTAGTTCAAATAAATAAGCTGTACTAATCAGATTCTCCTATTTGAGAATTTGAGCTAAAAGACTATCAATTGGCAGAGGGACATAAAGCTGGGAAGTGATGATATAGTTAGGGTCCAAGGTGGGGAAGCTGTGAGGTCATATACAGATTGATGACCACACCAAAGAATTCTGTCTGCATGAGAGGGGAATGGAGCAGGTATGCAAATGAGAACAGGAGATGTCCCTGAGAGATGGTAAGTGAGACTTCAGTTTCTAATCGTTTTCTACTGTCCTCCAAGTTCATGAGAAGATCCTTCTTATAAACTTCATGTTATTTGAGTAATCTTGCAGGGGTTTCTGTCCCTTATAGTTAAAAGAGTGCTGAATCGGGGCACCTGGGTGGCTCAGTCGTTAAGCGTCTGCCTTCGGCCCAGGGCGTTATCCCAGGGTCCTGGGATCGAACCCTGCATCGGGCCCCCTGTTCCGCGGGGAGCCTGCTTTTTCCTCTCCCACTCCTCCTGCTTGTGCTCCCTCTCTCGCTGCCTCACTCTCTGTCAAATAAATAAATAAAATCTTAAAAAAAAAAAAAAGAGTGCTGAATGAACAATAAGCTTCTATGTAGTGGCATGAAACACCAACCATCTATATTCATAGATTCTGTGGGTGAGGAATTCAGACTGGCTTCAGCAGGAATGACTTATCTCTTTTCCATGCTCCATGAAGTCTTGGCCTCAGCTGGGAATATTTGAATGACTGGAGGGTGGAATCAACTGGCAGCTTCTTTACCCGCAAAAATGGTGCCTTGGTTGGGACTGTCGATTAGAATGCTTACACACCACCTCTCCCTATGGCTTGGGTTTCCTCACAGCATAGCAGCCTCAGAACAGATGGGCATTTTACATGGTAGCTCAGGGATTCAAGAGCAAGTATGCTAACAAACAGGGCAGAATATGTTTGCCCTTTTGTGACCTAAGCTTGGAGGTCACATAGCATTACTTCCACCATACTCTGTTTATCAAAGCACTTACAAGCCAGCACAGAATCAAGGGTAGGAGAGAAAGACCCCATCTCTTGATGGGAGGAATGTCAAAGAATTTGATGCCATGTTTTAAAACTACCACATTGTGATAACAACAGGCTTCTTTTAAAAGGCAGGTTGTGTTTACTGTTTCCAGCTGCAAGGAATAGACCTCACAGAAAAGATAGGGTGTTTGCAGTTATCTTAAACTTCAATTTTACTGAATCTGCTCATCAACATAGAAATTAGATGATGCGGCTTCAATGTTTTTGAGGTGTATAGATATTGAAGTACTGTACACTGTCTTTCTAAAATACATTGAGAGAGAGATTTAGGACTACATAATTTACATTGGCTTAGAATATACAAAGAATTCCTATACCTCAATAATAAGAAGACAGCCTAACAAAAATAGGTAAATGATTTGAGAAGAAATTTTACTAAAGAATATATACTAATGGCAGTTAAATACACGAAAAGATGCTCAACATCGTAAGTCATTAGGAAAATGCAAATTTAAACCACATACCACTTCATACCCTCTAGAATGGCTATAATAAAAAAAGATAATATCAAATGTTGGTGAAGATGTGGGGAAACTGAACCTTCATATATTGCTGGTGGGAATATAAAATGGTGCAGCCACTTTATAAAACAGTTGGGCAGTTTCTTAAAAATTAACTATAAGCTTATCATATGTCTCAGCAATTCCACACTTTAGCATCTTCCCAGGAGAAATAAAAACATATGTCCACACAAAGACTTACTTGGATATGAATGTTCTTAGCCAAATTATTATTATTATTATTATTATTATTATTATTATTATTATTAATTTTATATAGAGAGAGACAGCATGAGTGGTGCAGGGCAGAGAGAGAGAGAGAAACCCAAGTAGGCTTCACACTCAAAGTGGAGCATGACTCAGAGCTCAATCCCCAACTGTGAGATCATGACCTGAGCTGAAATCAAGAATTGGATGCTTAACTGACTGAGCCACTCAGGTACCCTGCAAAATTACTAATAATAGACAAATATTATAAACAACTTAAATATCCATCAGCCTGTAAATGAATAAATAAAATGTGGTATATTCACACAATGGAATACTACTGAACAATTAAAAGGAATGGACTATTGATTCATGCTCTGATTCATGCTCTATTGATTCATGTTCAAATTTCCATGGATGAAATTCACACTTCCATTCTTAAGTGGAAGACACCAGATATAAAAGATCACATGTTGTATGGTTCCACTTATGTGAAATTTTCAGAAAAGGCAAATCTACAAGAGACTGAAAGCAGATTATTTGTTGCCTGGGTAGAGTGGGTAGTGAGAAGAATGAAAAGTAAAGAGGCATGAGTGATCTTATTGGGATAATAGAAATGTTTTAAAACCAATTTATAGTCATGGTTGCACAACTTGGTAAATTTATTTTTAAAATCATTGGGGGAATGGGATAGGCTGGTGATGGGTATTAAGGAGGGCATGTATTGCATGGTGCACTGGGTGTTATACGCAAGTAATGAATCATGGAACTTTACATCAAAAACTAGGGATGTACTGTATGGTGACTAACATAATATAATAATAAAATTATTATTAATAAAAAATAAATAAAATAAAATAATTGAAATGTACACTTACAGTGGATGTAAAATTAGCCTCAATTTAAAATTTATTTTGGCCCTAACTGACCTTCATTTCTGAATATATGAAACGTACACAGTTAACGTTTAAAAGACACATTCAGCCATTGAAGAACTGGACTTGCAATTAGAAAACAAGACCACAAGAGGACATGTATATGCTGGTTGAATGGTCAACCACCAGTCCTACCTGGTGATGAGGAATTAACTGAAGCCAGTGAGTACAGAAATTAAGAGCAGGGTTTGTCCAGGGGTCAAATTTTGTCCCCATAACTTACTTGATTGGTGAACTCGACTGAGTTTCTAGACAACAGTTTTCTTTTTCCCACATACAAAATGAAGATTAAATGGTGCAAACCTCAGAGAATTGTCAGAATTAAATGAGATCCTATTTTGGAAACATATAAATAATAGCTATAAGTCATTACAGAGTGGTAGAGCAGTAATTTCCCTGTTCAGTGTAGTTTTAAAAATACGTTAGAACAAACAAAGGACACTGCTTGAAAAACCCTATACTTAAATAAGACATTTAAAATTCATATTTTGTATTTCAGTGCTTAATACAGCACCTGGCTTAATGGACACTCAATAATTGTTAGTTGAAAATACAAGTTTTAAAAAACTCCATATAGCTCTTGCTACTTAAGTCTTAATATTTAAATTAAAGCTAAATCCAGCTTTGCACTTGTCTTTGGATGTTATTCAATTTTTTTTTCTTTTTTTAACTGACTAGCTTATACTCAGTTATTTCTAGGGCTGCAAGACTTTAGATAACTATGCTCACGGGACTTTCCAACTTCTTTCTTAGGTACTGGCTATGAATACCCTAGGTTATCTCTTCTATGGCTTTGAAAACGAGGGTCTAGTCTTTTCTTCTCAACCAGTGGTTACTGATCTTACAGCTATCTCCCCAGTATCAACTAGTGAAAGGAAGAAAAGCAAGGAACAAAATACAGTATCTCCCCTCCTGTTCACAGCTCTTATCTTCCCTGACCTTCTCTCCAAGCCGCAGAAAGAGAGGAGGGAGCACGGCAAACTACCGCTCCACCTCAGTAGGAAAGCTGCTTTCAACAATCCGATGGGAGTCATTTTCCACTCGATTTAAAGAATAAAGACATCCTTTTCCTTCTGAAAGATGTCTCCTGCTGCTGACTGCTCTTCCAGATATTGCTTGAAATTAAATTCAATGGTGGCGTTTTTACTGCTGAGGCTGCCCGTGCAACTTGCAACTTTTATAGTTTAGGCATAGAAAAAGGCATTAAAAGGAACTTTAGAGACAATTCTAATCCAATCCTCTTGAGAAAGAAATTTGCTTCTGATACAACTATTTTAGTACGAGTTCCTTCAAAGTAATGTTTTAAAGATTTTGTGTCTATACACGTGTGTCCATATAGATGTGCAGAAAAGCATTCTGGAACAGAAGTGGTTTGGTTCTAAACAGACTTAAAGTGTTTCATAACCACAGTGGTTCTCAAATCAAGTGGCCTCAGAGCCATTTGGAGGGCTTGTGAAACAGACTGCTGTCCTTCCTGCCCTCCTTCACCCCCACCCCCACCCCAGCCCCAGTTTCTGATTCAACAGATCTACGATGGGGACAGAGGATTCACATTTCTAACAAGTTCCCCGGTGATGGTGATGCTGATGCCGCTGGTCCAGGGACCACACTTGGAGAGCCATCATTCCACAGACACAACTACTCTATATGCTGACCCCAATTCCTGAAGTAACTGTTATGAACTGTAATATTTGAATAAATGATGTTTCATTGTGAATCTCCTGAATGAAGAATAACTCTAAAACCTTAACTGCTCTAAGTGTTATTCTCTTTTTTCCTTTTTAAACACAGACTTTTGTTGCCTAGGGAACAGACTGAGCTAGAAGAAATTTCTCAACCAGAGTGTTGCCCAGTTCAAGACTATTTTATCTTACAATTCAATAAATATCTTCAAGATCACTTCTCTTTTCCATTTCACTCCTACTCAATCTCGATATAGGATTTTATACACACACACAAACACACACGCATACACAATGGCATACTCCTTTTAAAATGATGAAAAGTAAAACAATTAGATCACTGTTTTCCATAAGAATTTCAAACAAGATAAGGGCTAACACACATGTTATTGATTCTCACATTTGTCCTTTGTTGTAGACATTATAAAATTGCATGACATTTTATCCTCCCTCTGTGCTTGTGGGAAGTACATACTGAGAAGAGTATCATCATGTAATTAACAAGATATTGTGACCTGGAAAATTCTTGGTATAGGTTTGACGTTATAGAATAGAGGTTCCTCTAAAAAAATGAGTATAAATGAACCAGGATGTCAAATCCAATGCTCTTACTGGCTCTCATTGTGAAATTAAAGATAGACTCCTTCAGGGGAAAATGGCTTTAACTCATAATAAAATCATATCTAAGAATATAATAAACTCCTTAGATAGAAAAATGGTAATTTTCTGATAAAAATAGTAATAGCCAATATACGCCACAAATTATGAATACCAAGTAACTAGGGTCATTCTCATGTTTGATACACTTGCTTAAATGTTGGAGGGAAAAAACCTGTCAGGCTAGCCAAAAAAAAAAAAAAAAAAGAATATTCTGAATGGAAATACCACTAAGAAAGCCAGCAATGATAGACTGCATCAATAAACAAATGCTTGGGACAGCATGTCCACTAAAGATACAGGCCAGGAGATCTGCAAATGCTTTAAAGCTAGTCAGTCTGGCATGGTATATCAAGTTCTTCAGAATTCGAATTTAGTAGAGAATTTCTTTAAGCAGCAGCACAGCAGAGTTGTAAGACCACAGTCTCATAACTAGACAACTTAGGTTCTATTCTTAACTTTGCAGCATTGATGCTGCATTACCAGGATCCTGCTATCCCAAACCAGCAGCACTGGCATCACCTGGGCTGTTAGAAATGCAGACTCTCAGCCCAAGCCCAGACCCACTGACTCAGAAGTTGCATCTTAAGAACCTTGAATGATTCATAAGTACATATGTAGTAGTTGCTGGATGTGTTTCCCTGTTCCCCCTTTAGGGCTGAAAAATTATTTTCCTAGTGGCTGCGGATGCTGCCCTTCTCTGGAAAATGCCCTTAGCTGGAGAGGGCTGCTTCACCACAGTCACGCCCCCTTTTTCAAGGGCAGCCTTCACTGATGACTGGTCAGTTTGGAAGTCATGGTCCCCTTACCCTACTTGAAACCACTCTGAAGAGCCACCTCTGATTCAGGTTCCCCATGGCCTTGACAAAGGCTATTGCTAAAACTGCATTTTTCCAAGTTCTCTTTCTGCTCAATGCTACTTTCTTCTCTTCTCTTCTACAGGTTTTTGTCCCGAGAGTACTTACAAACTTTCTATATACCAATCTGGATCTGCTTTCTGAAGAACCCAGCCTGTGATAACATTGACATTTGAAATGCTTGACATTTGACCATGCAAATTAATCTCTGGCTCTTCAGTTTTCTAATTTGTAAAATGGGGATAATAACAGTAGCTTTCTCATGGTGTGCTATGAGGATTAAATTGCCTAATATTTGTAATGTGCTTACAGCAGTGGCTGGCTTATGCAATGTTAGATAAGTGTTAGTCACCACCATAGAGTGGGCCTATGAATAAAGAGTTAATATCTGTCTGTCATGTTCAGATTCCTTGTTCAAAAACCCACTACCACTAATATGTAAAAATTAGGTTCTACTGGGGAATAATCTATTTACTTATATATTAGTCACTTTGTAAGGCCTGATGGGAAGGAAGTATAGAAACACATATACTAACATGAAATCTGATTAGAATCAAGAATATCAAGCTGATAAGAGCAAATGGGTTGCACCATATTCAGAACATAGACAGTCAAATTCTTATTTCCCCTTAGGGAGAAGAGTATAAAACCAAGAAGAGCTCTATGACATGAATCAAAAAGACAGTGATACATGGAAGCATTAGAATCAAATAATTTCAGGGGAGAAAGGGATCTTATCTATCTAGTCCAACTATTCATACAGGAGTAGATAAATCTCATTGCCAAATGTAATAGATATGTGTAAACCTTATCTTCTTTTTTTGTCTGCAGTTTTGAGAATGGGTGTTGACTGTTCTTTCTGGAAAATAAACATACACACACACACGTATGTATACACATACACACACAAGTGCACATATATGCATAAACATACACACACTTTCTTGGAATTAATGCCCTTGGCCCTGGTATTTTTCTCCA
Organism: Ursus arctos; assembly: GCF_023065955.2. Classification (NCBI taxonomy): domain Eukaryota; kingdom Metazoa; phylum Chordata; class Mammalia; order Carnivora; family Ursidae; genus Ursus; species Ursus arctos. Next base: position 28,959,485 of record NW_026622875.1, read on the forward strand.
GATTTTGACCCCACTTATGTCTAATTTTGAGTCAGCACTGCCTTCCAAGTGGTACTCCTTTTCCTGAGTCTCTGCTGGGCTGTGAGGTCATATGTTTTTTTTATTGTGTTCAATTAACCAACATATTGTAAGATTATATTTTTAAGCACAATTCATTATGACTCAAGTCCCTAACTCATTTTATGGTATAATCTAATCTTTTGGGAATCTTCAGGGATTTACACTGATCATCATCTAGATGTGGAATGCTGCTATAAGCTCTTTACACACACCTCTGTACACTCCCTTGTGGGTCACATTGCTGCTGTTAGGATTGTCCCTCCAGCTGCTCTCCCCTGCTACCTACCTGCAAACGGAGGGAGGGAGGCAATACCCTTTTCTCAATTCTTGCCAGTGATAATAGCATCTTGATGGTAACCTTTAGCTAGACCTTACAGGAAGCTTGGAGATAACAGAAGTAATTTGGTTATCAATTTTGTTATATAACAACAGAAGTTTAAAAAAAACAACCACCACAACTTATCTGTGGATCCTTTTGCATCATGTGCTGTCAGCTGAAGCTCAACGGAGCAGGAATGTCCAATTATACAAAACAATTTTTAATACAAAGCAATGCTCAAAGTATAGTCCAGCAATTTCTAGAAACATAGAGGTATGAGACCTAAATGTAGGTCCCAGTGTCCAAAAGCTGGATTTTAGCATCCGACTATGACAAATTTGGTAAGGGCATGGTTGAGGTGGAGAGATACAACTGCATACAGATCTCCATGCAAGGGGATCTATAAACACTCTCTTCCTGAGCCCAGGAAAACTTGCTGTCTGCCTGAATTTCTCGGTAAAATTATTACTTTGCTTGAGCAGTCAAAACCACAAGTCTGTGCTAAATAATGGCTAGGAAACCTAAATGTATACTGATCATGGAGTGTAAGAATCCCAAGTGGAGAAGTTAATGTAAAGTATCTTCTGGAATGAGTGAAACAGTTGTTTTTCTTCAGCAGAAAAAAATCAAAGCCATATTTTGACATTTAAAGGGTCTAGGATATTAGGGAATTCCATAGAGGATAGGAGCATAAAGTGGACACCAATTAATGATTACTAATTATAAGAGGTAATGATCTGTCATGATCTCTATCATAAGAGATCCACCTTATCTCTATCATAGTAGAAGCCACAAACAAAATGAGTAACCCAAGCATTTAAACAATAGATCTAAAAAAAGACTGTGAAAAAATTATGCTTGAAATAGTGAACAGTGGAAACAGTGGAAAAATTATGCTTGAATGAGAATTCTCTCATTTAATTATTTCAAGCACAGTTTTTCTCACAGTCTCTTTTAGATTCTATTATTTGAGTGCTTGGGTCACTAATTCTGTTTGTTGCTTCTACTATGATAGAGATATGGTGGTTCTACTATGATAGAGATCATGGCAGATCATTATCTCTAAAATAAGATAAAATTTTAAAATAACATGACATAAAAATAAGAGGTCAATTTGAAAGTGAACAAAACAGAATTTCTAGAAATAAAAAATAAAATCACTGTCATAAAACATTAATGAGTGATACTGAAGATGATACAAATAAATAGAAATAATGCTCATGAATTGGAAAAACAAATATCATTAAAATGTCCAAACCATCCAAAGCAATCTACAGATTTAATGCAATCCCTATCGAAATACCAACAGCATTTTTCACAGAATTAGAACAGATAACACAAAAATTTATATGGAACCATAAAAGACCCCAAATAGCCAAAGCAATCTTGAGAAAGAAAAACAAAGCTGGAGGTAGCACATTCTGGAATTCAAGATATACTACAAAGCTGTAGTAATCAAAACAGTATGGTACGAGCACAGAAAAAGGCACACAGATCAACAGAACAGAATAGAAAGCTGAGAAATAAACCTGTGATTATACGGTTAATTAATCTTCAACAAAGGATTCCAGATTAAATGATGGAATAAAGACAGTCTCTTCAATAAATGGTTTTGGCAAAACTGGACACCTACATGCAGAAGAATGGAACCGGACCACTTTCTTACACCACACATAAAAATAAACTCAAAATGGATTAAAGATCTAAATGTGAGACCTCAAACCATAAAAATCTTGGAAAAAAGCACAGGCAGTAATTTCTCTGACATCAGCTATAGCAACATTTTTCTAGATATGTCTCCTGAGGCAAGGGAAACAAAAGCAAATAGTAAACTATTGGAACTACATCAAAATAAAAATCTTCTGCACAGCAAAGGAATTAATCAACAGAACTAAAAGGCAACCTGCTGAATGGGAGAAAATATTTGCAAATGACATAACTGGTAAAGGGTTAGTATCCAAAATCTATAAAGAACTTATCAAACTCAACACCCCAAACATAAATAATCCAGTTAAGAATTGGGCAGAAGGCATGAACAGGCATTTTTCCAAAGAAGACATCCAGATGGCTAATAGACACATAAAAATGTAGATGCTCAATATCACTCATCATCAGAGAAATACAAATCAAAACCATGATGAGACATCACCTCACACCTGTCAGAATGGCAACAATTAACAAAACAAGAAACAACAGGTTTTGGTCAGGATGGGGAGAAAGGGGAACCCTCTTGCACTGTTGGTGGGAATGCAAACTGATGCAGCTACTCGGGGGAACAGTATGGAGGTTCCTCAAAAAGTTAAAATAGAAGTACCCTATAATCCAGCAATTTCACTACTAGATGTTTACCCAAAGGATATAAAATACAAAGGATATAAAAATACAAAAATAGAAAGGATATAAAAATACAGATTTGAAGGTACATGCACCCTGATGTTTATAGCAACACTTTCAACAATAGCCAAACTACGAAGAGAGCCCAAATCTCTATCAACTGATGAATGAATAAGGAAGATGTGAGATATATGTATGTGTGTGTGTATATATATATATATATGAGCTGTGAGATATAGACATGTATATAAGGAAGATGTTATGATGAGCAGTGGGTGTTTTATGTAAGTGATGAATCACTGAATTCTACTCCAGAAATGACTATTGCACTGTATGTTAATAATTGAAATTTTTTAAAAAGAAGCAAAACACATGGACAAAGAAAAAAGAGAAAACCAAAAAACAGACTTTTAACTAAGAGAACAAACTGGTGGTTACCAGAGGGGAGGTGGGTCAGGTGAAATAGGTGAAGGAGATTAAGAGTTCACTAACCACAATGAGCTCTGAGTATTGAACAGAATTATTGAATCACTATATTGTACACCTGAAACTAATATAACACTCTATGTTAACTATACTGGAATTAAAACTAAAAAAAAAAAAAAAAGCAGGGGCTTTACATAAAATTAAATATATAAATAATTAATAAATAAACAGATAAAATAAGTAATATGTTAAGGGTTCTAGTGGGAAAAGAGAAAACGTGCATGAACAGATGGATAACGTAAGCAGAGAGATGGAGACTTTTAAGAAAGAATCAAAAGGATCTGCTAGAAATAAGAAACACAGTAACAGAAATGAGGAATGCCTCCCATAGTTTCATAAGCAGACTGGATACAGTTAAGAATCATTAAACATGAAGATATGGCAATACAAAACCTTCCAGACTGAAATGCAAAGAGAAAAAATCAGGCAAAAAAATCAAACATGACATCTAACAACTGTGGGACAATTTTAAGATGAAACATATGTATAATCGGAATATAAAGAAAGAGAAAATGGAGCAGAATAAATATTTAAAGTGATAAATGGCTGGAAATTTTCCAAAATTAATGACAGACAGCAAACCTCAAATCCAGAAAGCTCAGAGAATACCATGCAGAATAAAAACAAAACAAAACAAAACAAAACAAACCCCTCCTACTATGCATATCATATTCAAACTGCTGGAAACCAGAAATCTTAAAGAAGCCAAAGCAAGGGGAAACATCTTACCTGTAGAGGAACAACGGTAAGAATTATAGTGGGCTTTTTGTAAGAAACCATGCAAGCAAGAAAACAGTAGAGTAGAACAAAGTGTTGAAAGAAAAAATTACCCATCCAGAATTCTATGATATTATCCTTCAAAAGCAAAGGAGAAATAGAGACTCTCTCAGCCAAACAAAAACTGAGGAAATTCATTGTCAGATCACCTGCACTGCAAGCAATGTCAAAATGTCTTTGGAAAAAAGAAAACCAACAGTCAGGAATTTGGATCTACATAATGAAAGGAAGAACATCAGAGAAGGAATAAATGAAGGTGAAACTGCATGGTTTTTTTTATTCTTAATTGATCTAATAGATAAGTGTTTGACGGAATAATAACAACAACGTATTGAGTGAATGTAAGTATGGACACGTGAAATGAATGACAACAATGTTGTAAGAGAAAGCAGGGAGGAATTCTATGTCTCAGCATTTTTACTCTCTCAAAACTCATCTCTTGCATTACTTTGGAAAATGGACCTTTGTGACTGACTTGATAATTGGAATATTTTCACTTTGGAGTCTGAACTTAGTCTAAGGTTTTTCGGACATGCAATCTTTTTTAACTTTTATTTGCAGTACAAGTATCTCCACAGCCTTTAAGTAAGGCCCTAATCCTAACCATTTTAAAGTGAACCTTTATTTGCTCCCTTTTCTATAATCCTATCTCTGGAAACCAGAAGGAGTATAAATCTCTGAAACTTGAACTAAATTCTTCTCAGACTTTCTTCTGGCAAAACCGGAAATCAGGTGTACGTGGAGGTCACCGACTGTTGGAATGTTTCAGGTGCACTAAACTAAATTGCCACCATTTGGGCTGGGTTGGTCATTAGGTAATTTTTATTATTGTGTCCAAGCTAAATCTTATCACTTCTCATAAATTACCAGGAACAAATTATGTTTATTTAGTTCTCAGTGGTGTATGGGTGCTGTGCCATGCTACCCTTAAATTACTAAGAGACATCTTTGAATCAAAGAAAGTTGGCAATTGAACCCAGTTTCCTTTGGGACACATTTTAAATCCCCATATTGTTAAATTATTTATTCCAATTGTTTTCTCCATAAATCAAAAATTGTTTTCTTTTAAAATATCTGTTTTCCTTTGCAGTTCCATAAGCAAGAACGAAATTGAAAATCTATAGCTTTAACAATATTTAAAATTATGTAGTTATTATACTGACATACCAGAGAACATCATACGCAACTTGCTTTGGAACACCTGCTAAAAATATTTTTCCCATAAAAGGTACACTTTTTCTGCTGGATATTTATAAAAATAAGTAAACACACACCCTACAGTGAGACAGCCCCTTTGCATGAAAATACAAAGGAAACATGCATTAGAGGTAACAACAATGAGAATAGGAACCAAATTAATTTTATTTTCTGGGGGCATTTGTGTAGAGTAATTGACATTTTTAAAAACATACTATTAGTAAATTGAATGTTTATTCAGTAGCTTTCCAGCTTTAATTATTCTTTCCCTATAAAATACAGTAAACAAATGCACTCCTCGAGGTTTTGACAATTGGTTCTTCATTCTCCATTCCCTAGAACTCAATCAACCAGGTTTTCTACCTTATTCACATGGCACACGTATGTTCAGTTTGGAATTATTAAGAGAATAGGGTTAAATTCGCCTTTTACTGGGTGGTTTATGAAAAGTCTTGAATGGATGTGATTTCAAATTAGTCCCTGTTAATGCCAATTCCCTGGAGTTAAGTGAATTTATATTGGGTATTTAGATCTGCTTTATAATAAACAGTGCCTGGCACAGTGTTTGGTTCATGTAATTATCAGTCATCAAGATGCACAATATATGGTAGATCTAAGGAATATAAGGAATCTAAGGAACATAGGCTGCCTGCTCCTAAAGCTCCCCCAAATGGCTGTCTAGACCTTCCTCAATTTACAATGGGGTTACATCCTGATAATGGTAAGTTGAAAGTGTCATAGATTGAAAACGCATTGAATACGCCTAAACTACCGAATATCTTAGCTTCCTCTAGCCTGCCTTAAATGTCCCTGCACTAGCCTACAGTTGGGCAAAATCAACTAACACAGTACTTATTTTATAATACAGTGCTGAATATCGTATGTAATTTACTGAATACTGTACTGAAAGTGAAAAACAGAATGGTTGTAAGCGTATCTGTTGTTCACCCCTGTGATCATGGGGCTGCCCAGGAGCTGCGGCTCGCTGCCCCTGCCCAGCATCGTGAGAGTAGATAAAATCGTAAGTCAAACCACCTTCAGTTAAGAACCATCTGTATCAGTTTGAGGTTTTTCGCAGGAGTAGACTGAAATATATCCTGACAATGATGGCCCTGGGCTTTGTGTGGCACTCAGGCTGACTTGGTGGGCTTCATTCCCCAGGCTCCCAGTCAGTTGGCCTCGGTTAATGAGAGGTGCTGGTGGGGGGTCTGGAAGATAGTAGGAAGGAAGAAGTCAGAGTATTTCCCCCCTTCCTTTCTGTCTCCAGCAGCACCTGGGTCTCCTTCATTGCTTTAGTTCATGCTAGACAGGTTCTTCCAGGTAACCCTGGGCCCCTGGGCTCTGATCATACCATCTTCTCTCTTGGCCCCTCCAGCGTAAGGGTGAGAGTGGCTATCTGCCCCACGAGTGTCAAAACCTTGGGCTGGTAGCTGTCTGCAGTGGAGGCAGACCCTGAAGGAGCTGTGTGGCACATCTTCATGTTTACCAAACTCTCTGAGGGCATAATCTTGATCTGGAAATAGCACAACTTAGAGCAGGTTAGAGAACTCCTATCCTTTTTTGAACAAAGCCTTTGTTATCTGCCAGACTCTACTTCTTGAATGGTGTTTCCATGTGCTCTGACAATGTTTTCCTCTTACTCTCCTTTTTAAAATGTTTTCTGTTCACCCCATCTCTCTCTAAAAGATAGTATACGGTGGAAGTAATTTCTGGCCAAAATATCCAGGCTCCTTGTATTTTTATCACCTTGCACTAACTGCTAGATAACTATGGTTGATATTTTGGGTATTTCCTAACCTTCTAGACATAGGGACAATCTCTTCTTTTTCTCTCATTCATGGCAATCCATCCAGTATAGGTGAACATTACTACATTGACTCTGAGAACTTTTGTTGTATTGACCAAACATAATAGGTGTTTGTTAAATATCAGTTTCTTCCTCCCCTCTTTTTCTATTTTCTTTCCACTCTTTGTGTGTGTGTGTGTGTGTGTGTGTGTGTGTGCATATATATATATATATATATATATATATATATATGCTTAACAGAACATTCAAGAATGAACTGGACCCTGTGATAAATCCTACTTTGGCCTGGTGTCCAGTGTCCCTAGACTGAGATCATATTCAAGCTGATGCCACATCACACACTTTGGGTTTACCCAAACCAGAAAAGGTGATAAAAATGAACAATCTTTATAATACAATATCAAAACAAAAGAATCATAGACAAAATGCACATATGTTAAGGTGGTGGCAGTGTTTGCATTTCAAGAAACACAGACAATGATAATTCTAGTCACTGTCAGCTTAATAAATAGTTATTTTTTCTTCTCCATAAAATCTTCCATAAAAACTCAAGTTAAAGTTGGCATGTCATTACTTTTTGTGAAGTTATTCTAAGAGCCCCCAGGCATGATTCACAGCCCATGTTATTCATGGATTACAAAGGGAAAGGGGAATTTGGAGGTTGTATCTCAATGCTTTCAGAAATCAAATTACAAGCTATAGTACATACATATATATATGCCTTAGAAGAAAAATATAGGCCACTTGAAGTTGAATATTAAATTAATACATATTCTGTCTCGATTCATTCTTTTACAAGGTTATGTCCAAGAAATATCTCTGATGTTATTATTTGCCTATGCCTGCCATCACCCACATATATTTATCTACCATTCACTCTGCCTCTAGATGCATTCTTTTACTGCCGTCCTAAGCCCCAAGTCTCATTGTCTTCTTGTTTTCTACAATTGTCTCTCTGATTATAAGCTTTCCATATCTAGAAGCAAACATTCTCTAGATTGAAAATGCCTCTCACCAGTTGGCAAGCCAAAATCTAAGCATATAGAGCAGAAAAACAGAAGGACAACATCATGGCTCAATAAGCAAAGCCTTGACTATTTAATCAATTTTAAGGCCCATATAACAAAAACACATGCATATTGCTTTTTTATTCACATACCACCTCATTAAAAAAAACCTCCATAAAAGTCTATAGGATGCTCATTTGAATAACAGAGTAGGAATATGGGTTTGTGTGTATATGTAGACACCAAGTTTATATTTTCTTGGGTATATTCGATTATGGGAATTTGACAAGAACTGATGTAAGATGTGTTGACCTACTCCAATTATGCTGCTGGGGAATCCAGAATTCTCAGGTTCAGCTGTGTAAAATTTGGAGCCCATTCAGTTGGCCTCCGCAGTAGAATAATAGAAAAAAATTGGTCTGGGCATTTGTGGCTGACTTTTGCCACCTGACATTTCATGCAATCAAGTGTTGAAGCTGCTGCCCCAAATGTATTCCCTACATTGATTTATTTTTCTTCTATTGTATTCTTCTTTCTCTCGTTTCTTCTTGTTTTCAGCTGGACTGTGTGATATCTTCTTTTCAAACACCCAATCTCTGCACTTGTGAGCATTTCAACTAATCAAGAAAACAAATCTGTAACACCTGAGAAATTACCCCAGGTTGAAGCAAACAGGTCACCCATAACAAACCTCCTCTGTGATAAGGTATCCCCACCTGCCTCAGGCTATGGCACATAGATTTTGTGTGTGTGTGCGTGTGTGTGTGTGTGTGTGTGTGTGTGTGTGTGTTCTGCCCATATAGCTGTCTTATACTATTTCATACTAGTTATACAGAAGGAAGTAATTTCAGATGTAATAATCAGAAATATATTCAGCAGTCCCAATTTTAATCTGAATGAAAGACAAGTATTTCAGAAACTCTAGACCTTTAGATAGCCAGAATATTAAAAATACAAAAATGACCCTGAATTTTATTTATCTATTATCTATCTATCTATCTATCTATCTATCTATGAGAGCGAGTATGAACAGGGTTGGTTAGTGGGAGGGAGGAGGGCCAGAGGGAGAGAGACAGAATCTTAAGCAGGCTCCACACCCAGCATGGAACCCAACATGGGGCTCAATCTCATGACCTGAGCCGAAATCAAGAGTCAGACACTTAATTGACTGAGCCACCCAAGCATCCTGGCCCTAAATTCTAAAAATTTGCTTGATTATGTCCTCATCAATTTTCTCTTACCATTAACAGACCCACTTCTGCAGGCCAGAGCTTACCAGTTTGGTCATCTTTTTCCTTAAGCTCCCAAATCAATTCCTTTCCATACCATGCTGAGGATTCTTGCATTAATCTGAATTCATCTTTCTCAAACGGTAGATTTCTATCCCGTCAACTCTAATCTCATGTGAAAGAAATTTGGGGGTGGGGTGAGGGAATTGTTCCATATCTTGACTGTGGTGGTGTTGGTTGCCCAATTCTATGCATTTGTCAAAACTCACAGATCTGTGCATTCAAATGGATGGATTTAACTTGTATTTTAAATTATGTATCAAGAAATGTAACTTAAATAAAAGGAATGACTCTGAAAGTACAGTTCGATTATATTTACAGAAAATCTAAACCAGAAAAAACTAATCTATAGCAAGGTTCTCAACCTTGGTCCTATGGACATTTTGAATTAGATCATTCTTTGTTTTGGACATGGCCAGCTTCATGGGCACGCAGCCCGTACAGTTGCAGAGGGTGTAGCTCTTATGGCCCCATGCTTGGTTTAATGCTCTGTTGTTGCCATTTGATTTTTGAACTTATGTTTTATAGGTGAAATCTGTTGGGACAATGGAACGTGTATATGTGCAGAGGAGATATATCGGGTATCTTGGTGTGTAGGCATGGACTTAGGTCCAAAAGCATAGCAAGCAGTAAGCAATGAGATCATGGACCAGTTGGCCTGGCTGCCTAGCACCTGAAAGCATGCCCACAGTAGTCTTCGCTATCGTGGGACTCCAAAGAGGAGGCCAGGGCAAAGAGACCTGGGCAGGCCCAGAATGTTAGCAGTAATGGCAAAAATATCAGAAGCAGTAGCAGTGGGTGACTCCAGGAGAGAGGAGGGGTTTCACATGGAGTAGCACCAGGACTGCAATGGGAGATCAGCTTGCCTGTCCATCTTCAGAGCCCATTCTTACACCATCTGCACACATGTTAATTCTCTAGCTTACACATTGGAACAGGAACAGAGGCATGTAGGTAGTAAAATTTGTCAGTAAATTATTACAAGATAAAAGCACATAAAATGGGCATTGCAATAAGGCATATCAGGGAGTTGTTTGGCTTCAAATAATTTAGATTCTCTCTTTTTAAAAACTGCTGCTGTATTAGGAACTGCAGCAGTATTAGGAACAAATATCCACAGGCTTAGAAATAGAAATTAAATTAAAAAAATCGTTGCATTCAATGGAAAAGAAAACTTTTTTTTTAAGATTTATTTATTTTAAGAGAGAGAGAGCATACAAGCATGAGCAGGGAGAGGGGCTAACGGAAAGGGAGAGAAATCCTCAAGCAGACTCCTGCTAAGTGTAGAGCCCAACATGGGGCTCAATCCTAGGACCCCAAGATCATGACCTAAGTTGAAATCAAGTCGGACCATCAACCGACTGAGCTACCTAGGTGCCAGGAAGACTCTTTTTATACAAAGCTTCAAATGAGCTAATTGTTAATGAGGAAACGCTTTAAATTAATTTTTCTTTATAAGTGAATATAAAGCAATAGTATGCATAAATGAGTATTTTGAATCATATACAAATCATGAAGCCATTTTCAGTTTCTGCAAGTTACAGAAAATGTCAGAGGAAACATTAAAATGCCATTGTATAAATGTATATTTGAAATTAAATGCAGAGTTAGATGAAGCTGGTTTGTATAGTTAAATCTTTTTAGAAAAATTGTCCCACAAAAATTGTTCATCAACAAAAAGATCTTCCTCAAAATGAAAAATTATCAAAAATTATTTGCAATTTTGCATTTGCTAAGAGCTACTGATGTCACTTTGAATTATACTGATTGCAAATTAATTTGCTAAAAGTATAAATTTTGATGACCTAACAAATGAATTTGCAGAAAAGTGAGCCAGAAAAATCATATGCCCAACCAAGAAACTACATTAATAAAACAGTATAGTAGTTATTGGTTATATAAAATTACAACACCAAAAGCATATTTTTGCAATTTGTTACTGATGTATTGTTATTACACCTATTATATTTGATAAGTCATAAAGCCCATCTTCCTTGATGATAAAATGAAGACTTAGAGAATTTCTATGATCCCTTTTAGTTCTTAGATTGCATGATTCATCCATCAATAAATGGCCATCAAAACTCAACCCAAACTCGGTCAAAACTCTGAGTCTACTACGTACATTTGTCAATACTGGGTTCATACAAATTGCAGCTAATGATTTGGCTGTTTATTCTGACAAGTGGACCGCATAGGACTAAACTATTTATTTTAATACCTATTGGGAAACAGACTCATGAGAAGAACTACTTTCCATCCCAAGCATTCATTGGTCATGTTGGTGTTCCACCACACATATCCAGAGGAGAGCAATGTCTGTGATTGTTGACTGTGATTCTATTGGTGCAGACTTTGGCAGCAGCAAACTGGGTATATAAAATGAGAGGGCAGGAGTCATTATCTAGGCACTACCAGTGACACATTCTCAACTTCAAATGAAGCCTCTTGTGTGGCTGACAAAAGTACATCTTATAACAATAGCTGGTTCTTCTACCTTTGGTGGGAAGAGGAGCCTCTTCCTCAGCAGGTCAACCATAATGGACCTTTCCCTACACCACCAGGCAGTTTTAAATGGGGTTTTAGGGGCGCCTGGGTGGCACAGCGGTTAAGCGTCTGCCTTCAGCTCAGGGCGTGATCCCGGCGTTATGGGATCGAGCCCCACATCAGGCTCTTCCACTATGAGCCTGCTTCTTCCTCTCCCACTCCCCCTGCTTGTGTTCCCTCTCTCGCTGGCTGTCTCTATCTCTGTTGAATAAATAAAATAAAATCTTTAAAAAAAATGGGGTTTTAGCTGGACTTGACCATATCTCTGATTTTGACATTGCCTTCCTAGAAGCAGGCCTAACCAGAGACCACAATGGTGAAAATCTGCATAATTCACTAGGCCAGATCCCCAATTTATAAGCCAACAGATTAGGAAACACGTTTTATAGCACATAACAGGTAGGAGAGAACTGAAAGTGTATATTAAACTGTCATTTTGTGATTCACCCTAAGGCAGTGGTAGTACTAAAAAATTTCTCTAATTGGCATTTTCTATTTACTTTTAATTTTTGTAGAACAAATACGGCATTAGCTTTATTGTTTCAAAAAACTAATACATATTAACTGTGGGAGGAGAAGTGGCAAAATAATATGTAAACTGTAAAAGAAAATCAGTCAATACCAAAAGATTTATAGAAGAACATTAAACCATTGAAAACATTTTCTCCAAGAGATAATTTCTGTCAGTGTTTTTCTATGCATATATATTTTTACAACTCTGGGAAAATAAACTATTACATTTTAACCAGTTTTCCACTTAATATACTGTGGTTATTTTTCATGTCAATAGCTATAGATCACTATCATTATTTTTAGTGATACATAACATTCTATTGTATGGTTATATGCTATAGTAAATACAACATATAATAAATATCAGTATCCATATTGTTAGACAGTTCATTTGCTTTCTATTTTTACTAATAAAAACAATGCTTCAATGAACATTTCTGCACATATGTCTATATGCTCTATTCAATTAATTCCTTAGATACATTTTTAGAATTAGTATCCTAAGGTCAAAGCAAACACATATTTTAATTCTGACACATTTTTTCCAAATTGCTCTCCAAATGGTAGTGCCCTTTTAGTCCTACCAATAAGATTCCCCCAAATCTCTGAGCATTATCACCTTTTAAACCTTTATCTCTGAACACTGAGCATTATCACCTTTTAAACCTTTATCAGTCTGATAAAGGAGAACTGCTATCTCATGGTTGTTTCAATTTCTGCTAATATTTATTTCATTATTAGTAAACTGAATACTTGTTGATAACTTATTGAATATTTGGGTGATTCTTATTGGGTTTTTTTGCTTCCTTATTCAGTTTATCATGGTATTTATTTATTCAGACTCAATTAGTGTAGTTTTCACAAAAGGACAGGTTTTGTTCATGGGTTATTTCATGAGTCCCTGTATTGTTCCACTCTTCCCTGCCCTCACTCTCAGCAGATAATGGAAACTCCATCCATCTGCTAGGTTTCTTGAAGATCAATTCCTCACCAGTGTTCCTCTCATCTCATGCTTCTCTCCCAGGATGTCACTCCCCAACTTTGTTCCTAGTCTCTTTCCAGCAGCATTTCAACACGCACAGTCATTACCATCCTTAAAGAAGAAAACCTGTTCCCAACTTTTCATCTCTCTCTACTTACTACTCTCCCACTTCTCCCCTCCAAAACCACCAAATTATTAAAAAAGAGCTATTTACGCTCACTCTTTCCATTTCCTTTGTAATCCAATTACTCTGCCGATTAATACAAAATCTGTATCCCAACGTTCCTAACAGTGCTTGGCCTTATGGAAGAGCTGAAAAAACTACAGAATGACTGAATGAATCTGGGGGCCCAAGCTGGAAATGTGGAAACATGTTCCTTCTACTTACCCTGTCATTCAGTTGATCACCAAGTCTTTTAGATAATACTCCCTGTAGAGTACTCGTATCTGCCACCTTCTCTCCACTCTCACTGCTATTACCTTAGTTTTAGTCCAAACTACCAGGATCCATCACCTTGATTACTGTTATAGCACCTTAACAGGTCTGCCCCAACTCCAGGTGTCTCAGAACACAGAAGCTAGAGTAGCCTTTCACAATACTACTTCTTTGCTTAAAAGTGCTACTTTATGGATTCCCATAGAACCCAGGATTCCATTTGACCTCCTTATTATGGTATGTATTTCATTACTTAGCACTGCTCTCTGATCAGAATCTAAACTCAAAACATACTGAATTGTAATTTCCAAAACAGGTCATTGTGTCTCTTGCCTCTACAAATTTGCACGTCCCCCTCCGTTTGCCCAGCTGCACTTCCCCTCTAATCTTTCACTCTTTTTACCTGGCAAACTCTTACTTGCTATGTGAATTCATGGATTCTAGGAATCATTCACTGCTCCCCTGAGACTCAACCTGGTGCCCCCATGTTTTCCCCATGACAGGCCACATGCATCTGTATAACAAGGGTTATGCAGTTCCTTTATAATTATCTGTTTATTTGTTTGACTGACCTATTCAATGAGTTAATTTGTCTTTGTTTTCTCCCAAGGCTTTCAAACACTGGCAGATCTCCCCGGCCTTTTTCCTGGTAACATCTGGGGTATATCCCATCACTTCTATTATCTTCAGGTGTTAAAGGACAGTCTTGTTTTCAGATATTAAGAAATGAAGTCCAATTCAATATCAGCATTTCCATCTTTCATCCTGTTCTCTGATTCTACTTATGGTGCCTCCAAGAATAGGGTCAGAGAGATAGATGAGAAGAAAAGGGACAAAATCTATTTAACTGATGCTGTTTGTAGCTCTTATTTGGCTGTAAAATGTTCTCTCACCCAAATGTTGACTCTTTCACAACACATATTGGTAGATTCTTGAGTGATTTTCATAGGTATGATCTCACTAACTAGACATTCACTAGTTTATAAACCTTTCACTCCTCAGATTCTACTCTCCAGCAGAAAACCCTCAAGATGAGGGAAGCCTGAGGGTCATCCCTCTCACATGAATCTTTTCAGGATGACCTCCAGCTCAGCAGCCCTTCTTCAGAGTCTGCTTGGCCCACCAATAAACTTCTGTATTCTGTCCCCCAAAATTCTGGAAGTATGGGCCATTCCTATTACAACCACCTCTTTTTTTTAATGTCATTGCTATTTTCTCCACCAGCCTCCAAGTAAGATGTAGATGAGTTTCTAGGCCTATTAAAGTCCAAGGGACATACTTCTTGTACTCCTGGTGCCCCACAGCTCCAACTTATCTTAAAGGGAGGCAGTAGATATATCCCTTTTCTCCCTAATGGGGAATTGGGGGGGGGGGATTACCTGAAAGTTCTCAATTACTATAAATTACTTTCAAATAAATTCTTAAAAAATCAAACAAACAAACTAGGCCTCTCTTTCATAGGTTGAATTTAAATGAGGGGCTAGGAGTCAGTCACAGGATCATCTCTGCTACCTCTTAGCAATTCCTGTGGAGATGTCCCATGCCCTTTCTAGAATATATACGCTTAATATTAAGGTGATAGCAAAAGTCCCATTTGACATGTTGTTATGTTTGTCTTCCCTTGAGGACTGGATGTGTACCTTTTTAAACCTCATATTCCCAAGGTCTGGCACAGAGTAGGGCTGCAATAAATTGTAGGGAATGGTAAGTAATTGCTATGCATTATGAAACATTTATGATAGAGTCATAGTAATATACCTTGCTTGACAAGTAGGAAACAGCCAAGTCTACTTGAGAATGTTAGGAAAGACTCATGAATGTGAAATTTTCCTTAAAAGTATGGGTTCTCCCCTCTTACACTGTTGATGGGAATGCAAGGTAGTACAGCCACTTTGTAAAACAGTGCGGAGGTTCCTCAAAAAGTTAATAATTGAGCTACCCTATGACCCAGCAATTGCACTACTGGGTATTTACCCCAAAGATACAGATGTGGTGAAAAGAAAGGTCACATGCACCCCAGTGTTTATAGCGGCAATGTCCACAATAGCCAACCTGTGGAAGGAGCCAAGATGTCCTTCAATAGACAAATGGATAAAGAAGATGTGGTCCATATATACAATGGAATATTACTCAGCCATCAGAAGGGATGAATACCCACCATTTTCATTAACATGGATGGAACTGGAGGGGATTATGCTAAGTGAAATAAGTCAAGCAGAGAAAAACAATTATCATATGGTTTCACTTAAATGTGGAACATAAGGAATAGCATGGAGGACATTAGGAGAAGGAAGGGAAAAATGAAATGGGAGAATCAGAGGGGGAGACAAACCATGAGAGATTATGGACAACAGGAAACAAACTGAGGGTTTCAGAACGGAGGGGGTTGGGGGATGGGTCAGCCTAGTGATGGGTATTAAGGAGGACATGTATTGCATGGAGCACTGGGTGTTATATGCAAACAATGAATCATGGAACACTACATCAAAAACTAATGATGTACTGTATGGTGACTAACATAACATTAAAAAAAAAAAAAGTATGGGCTCTCCTTGCTCCTTAACAGGAAACTTCACTGTTATAACCTTATTGTTACTTAAACCATTAGCTTCGGTCCTCAATTGCTGTTTTATTTAAGTAACTGAAAAGAGAAATAACAACACAACATCTCTAAGTGTAAATTAATCTTAAAATCAGATTTTTAAACTCAACAAAACTCTTAATTTACTGGGCTTCTTTTCTGATCATAACTTGTTGGAGAGCTCAGCAGGAGTTTAGTCAGAAATTATATTTGACCTAGAAAAAGCTAAACCATTTATTCTTTTTCAATTGAGGATATATATATTACAAACATGTGGCCATTTGGCAATGTTTCTAATCTCTTTTAAATTAAATTAGGCTCTATGACTTTTAAACACTATTGAAGAGGCTTCTTCATTGTACTACTATGTTAATTTCTGTGGAACGCTTTTATTTTACCTCCATCAGACGGTTTATTAACATTCCTCATGTTTTCCTCCAGTTCTCCCTCCACCCCTGCTGAACAGATATTCACAGAGAACGTAATTCTAGTCCACACCAAGGAAATAATGGATCCCAGGGTCTTATAAATACTGGGAGTGAGGAAAGTCCCTAGAAGAGGGGAGAACTAGAAGAAGAAATAAAGAATACCCTGGGTAGTTGAAGGCTAGCATAGAGTTCCCTCCATTTCCAACAAAGTTCATTCCAGTAATCATAGTTTCTTTATTCTCAGGCAAACATGGTAAGTTCAGAATAATCTTAGAAGGTATGAGATGCTGGGTGACTTTTACAGAAAGATACAGTCACAGGGGTACATAATTCTAACAGTAACCTTATTTATACCTAGAATGTCATAAATAATATTTAAGTTTAGTGAAGTAGACATGTATTTGTTTATTCCATTGGTGCCATCAACATGATGTAGTTTTAGATTGGGACACACTTAACTGCTATACTCACAACATATAGAATACCCGTAATTTGCTAAATGTATAATTGAATGCACAGCACATACTCCCCACCAGGGTCTTCATGTTTATGAGAAATGTCTGCATCACTCAGGACTAAAATAAATGGCCTTGAAGCTAAACACTAATCCTCTTAATCATTTGGTGAACATACCTGTTTGGAAAGCAACTGTATAGCCAGTTATTTTAACTGAATCTTTGCTTTCAAGTCAGAGGGCATCTCTCATTATAGTGAATTTAGAGGAGGGTAGACCGGCAAGAAGGTTGTTATTTGGACGCTGTGCAGTAATCTGATTATACAATTTTTGTCTCCCTCTATTTCTCAGTATTCCAAAATAAGCAGCCTGAAGCTGACTGGAACATGAACAGTGGCTCTTTGTTCCAAACCTTTTTGTTTTTTAATTTTAGGTGAGTTAAGTTGACCTATTTACATTGATGGGGCATCTGTCACTCTGAAAATCCTGGATAAGAAAGATTGAATCAGACTGTGGGAGGCAAGCCAAGACTGAACTAATTTGCTATTGCTTTTGAGGGGCCAAGAAGATAAAATTTGTCCCTAGTAAGAGAAGTAATGATTTTCCCTAAAGAGAACAGTTGTTTCTCCTGTTAATAATCCTGGAATAAAGGAAAGCTCAAGGGAGGAAATCTGACAGTCCTTGGAATGGAAAGGAGAGGGAACTCCTCATTTCTCTCATCTTAACCCAGAGCCTTGAAGAATCTTAAAGCAGTTACAGTGGAGGGGGTGAGGCCAGGCACTAGAGAACTCTGCTATTGCCTGTGGCAGCCCAGTAACTACACCAATACCATGACCACAGCACAGAGAAGGGGCACCATGCGAATGCCACAAAGAAAACTTGGTGGTGAACAAACTTCTAGCAAGTAGGGCAGTGGGTACATATGTAAAGCTGAAGTTAATTAGGATATATTCAAATATAGATGATTACTTGCTATCATTAGCCAAAGACTATTTGTCTTGATGTGTGAAGATTCTCTTATCTCTATTTTTTTAAAGATTTTATTTACTTATTTGGGAGACACAGAGAGAGAAAGCAGGAGTAGGGGAAGAGGGAGTAGCAGACTCTCCATTGAACAGGGAGCCCAACGTGGGGCTCAATCCCTGGACCCTGGGATCATGACCTGAGCCATCTCTAATGTTAGCCTTATGTTAGCCTATGCTAATTAAGTCACCCAGATGCCCCAAGATTCTATCTTTATAAATAAATGTTAAGATTCCAGTTTCCATTGATTCCTTAATCCAGAAATAATAGATTCCACAATCCAAAATTTTCAATGGGCTATACCCCACTCTGGGTAACACCTTTGGTGGGACATAATTTTGACTTAAGGTTAGATTCTGTACTTATTCCTGGTGACTCCTGCCCCTAAGAAGCTTACAATCTTTGAAATTATGTCAAAAATTATATTTATATATGTACATAGACTAGAAGAGAACCTTAAGAATGAAAAAGTTATGTAGGAAAATTTTTAATAGTTTTATCCAAAAGCTGTGATATGGCCATTAAAATTTTGGTTTCAGAGAATGTAAGTGAGAAAAAAAGCAGGATACAATTTTGTATATATACTGTGATTCCAATTTCCAAATAAATATTATATATTCACAGGGAGAAAAGCCCTAGAAAAAAACACAATCAATTGTCAGTACTGGTATTTGTCCAGTTGTGGAATTAAGATAATTTTTATTTTTCCTTATACTTTTTCAATTGAAATTTTTTTAACATTAATGTTTTTCTCTTAACACACAAAAAAGTTATTCTAGAAATGTAGCTTTAAAGACTCTAGATATTAAGCAGGAAAAGTGGGGAAAATAAACACACAAGAGCAGATGTAGAAGAAGGTATACTATGATTTAAATAATAATTGGATTAAGATGGTGAGATTATGTATCCTGCCACATTACTGAATTGCTGTATGAGTTCTAGTAATTTGGGGGTAGAGTCTTTTGGGTTTTCCACACAAAGTATCATGTCATCTGCAAAGAGAGAGAGTTTGACTTCTTTGCCAATTTGATTACCTTTTATTTCTTTTTGTTGCAAGGACTTCTAGTACTATGTTCAACAACAGTGGCAAGAGTGGGCCTCCTTGTTGTGTTCCTGATCTTAAGGGAAAGGTTCTCAGCTTTTTCCCATTGAGAATGATATTCGCTATGGGCTTTTCATAGATGTTTTTTATGAAATTGAGGAATGTTCCCTCTATCCCTACACTCTGAAGAGTTTTAATCAGGAAAGGATGCTGTATTTTGTCAAATGCTTTTTCTGCATCAATTGAGAGGACCATATGGTTCTTGTCTCTTCTCTTATTAATGTGTTCTATCACACTGATTGATTTGTGAATGTTGAGCCACCCTTGCATCCCAGGAATAAATCCCACCTGGTCGTGATGGATAATCCTTTTAATGTACTGTTGGATCCTATTAGCTATGATCTTGTTGAAAATTTTGGCGTCCATATTCATCAGGGATATTGGTCTGTAGTTCTCTTTTCTGATGGGGTCTTTGTGTGGTTTTGGGATCAAGGTAATGCTGGCCTCATAGAATGAGTTTGGAAGTTTTCCTTCTTTTTCCTTCTATTTTTTTGAAACAGCTTCAGGAGAATAGGTATTATTTCTTCTTTGAAAGTTTGGTAGAATTCCCCTGGGAATCCATTAGGCCCTGGACTCTTGTTTTTAGGGAGGTTTTTGATCACTGCTTCAATCTCATTACTGGATATTGGCCTATTTAGGATGTCAATCTCTTCCTGTTTCAGTCTTGGTAGTTTATAGGTTTCCAGGAAGGCATCCATATCTTCCAGGTTGTTTAATTTATTGGCATATAGTTGTTGACAATAGTTTCTTTTTTCAAATTTTTTATTATGTTTTGTTAGTCACCATACAGTACATCCTTAGTTTTTGATGTAGTGTTCCATGATTCATTGTTTGCGTATAACACCCAGTGCTCCATGCAATATATTCCCTCCTTAACACCCATCACTGGCCCATCCCAATCCCCTCTGAAGCCCTCAGTTTGTTTCCCCGAGTCCATAGTCTCTCGTGGTTCATTCCCCCTTCTGTTTACCCCCCATTCATTCTTCCCTTCCTTCTCCTACCGATCTCCCTGCTATTTCTTATGTTCGATGAATGAGTGAAACCATATGATAATTGTCTCTCTGCTTGACTCATTTCACTTAGCATAATCTCCTCCAGTCACGTCCATGTTGCTGCAAATGGTGTGTATTCATCCTTTCTGATGGTTGAGTAATATTCCATTGTATATATGGACCACATCTTCTTTATCCATTCATCTGTTGAAGGGCATCTCGGCTCCTTCCACAGTTTGGCTATTGTGGACAATGCTGCTATGCACATTGGGGTGCATATGGCCCTTCTCTTCACTATGTCCATATCTTTGGGGTAAATACCCAGTAGTGCAATTGCTGGGTCACAGGATAGCTCTATTTTTAACTTTTTGAGGGACCTCCTCACTGTTTTCCAAAGTGGCTGTATGAACTTGCATTCCCACCAACAGTGTAAGAGGGTTCCCCTTTCTCCACATCCTCTCCAACATTTGTTGTTTCTTGCCTTGTCAATTTTTGCCATTCAAACTGGCATAAGGTGGTATCTCAATGTGGTTTCTAATGATTGTTCCTATTCCCTTGGTGTTAGTCATGATCTCTCCCTTTTCATTCATAAATTTATTGATTTGGGTCCTTTCTCTTTTCTTTTGGATAAGTCTGGCCAGAGGTTTATCGATCTTATTAATTTTTTCAAAGAACCAGCTTCTAGTGTCGATCTGCTCTACTGTATCTCTGGTTTCTAATTCATTGATCTCTGCTCTAATCTTATCTCTCTTCTCCTGCGTGGCTTAGGGCTTATTTGTTGTTCTTTCTCCAGTTCTTTAAGGTGTAAAATTAGCTTGTGTATTCAGGATTTTTCTAGTTTTTTGAGTGAGGCTTGGATGGCTATGTATTTCCCCCTTAGGACTGCCTTTGCAGTATCCCAAAGGTTTTGGACCAATGTGTTTTCATTCTCATTGGTTTCCATGAATTGTTTAAGTTCTTCTTTGATTTCCTGGTTGACCCAAACATTCTTAAGCAGGATGGTCTTTAGCTTCCAAGTGTTTGAATTTCTTCCAAATTTTTTCTTGTGATTGAGTTCCAGTTTCAAAGCATTGTAGCTTGGGAATAGGCAGGGAATAATCTCAGTCTTTTGGTATCAGTTGAGATCTGATTTGTGACCCAGTATGTGGTCTATTCTGGAGAAAATTCCATGTGTATTCAAGAAGAATGAGTATTCTGTTGTTTTAGGGTAGAATGTTCTGTATATACCTATGAAATCCATCTAGTCCAGTGTGTCATTCGAAGCACTTGTTTCTTTGTTGATTTTCTGCTTAGATGACCTATCTATTGCTGAGAGTGGAGTGTTGAAGTTTCCTATTATTAATGTATTGTCAATATGTCTCTTTATTTTGGTTAACAGTTGGCTTATGTAGTTGCCTGCTCCCATGTTGGGGGCACAGATATTTACAATTGTTAGATCCTCTTGTTGGATAGACCCTTTAAGAAAGATATAGTGTCCTTCTGTATCTCTTACTACAGTCTTTAGCTTAAAATCTAATTTGTCTGATATGAGAATTGCTACCCCAACTTTCTTTTGAGGTCCATTGGCATGAAAAATTGCTCTCCATCCCCTTACTTTCAGTCTGGAGGTATCTTTAGGTTCAAAATCTTTAGGTTCAAAATCTCTTGCAGACAGCATATGGATGGGTCATGTCTTTTTATCCAATCTGCAACCCTGTGCCATTTCATGGGAGTAGGGAGCGCTGGGTGTTATATACAAACAATGAATCATGGAACACTACATCAAAAACTAATGATGTATTGTATGGTGGCTAACATAAAATAATTAAATTTAAAAAATAATAAAAAATAAGATGGTGAGATTATGGATGACTTCTTAATTTCTCAGTTTCCTTTAATGCCATTACCCTTCTTTTATGATGTAGAAGATTAAATAAAAATAACTGTTATTGTATTAGCATTCTAATAAAGCACTGAATTAAAAATTAAAACAATAAAAAGTTAAATCTAATTGGTAAACAGAACAAGCTCCAAGAAAAGTTATAAAATTCTTTCTCTATAATAGAAATGTATACATAATATAATCAGAACCACACTACCCAGGCAGAAAATGATGTGAGTGAAAGGAAGTTGGCGGATACCAAAAGATACTTGGTGGCGGAGTGGGAAGGATGAGCCCACACAAGCTTTGGGGTCAGCCTACCTGGGCTTCAATTGTGAATCCATTGCTTAGTAGCTGAAACACCTTAGTAAATCACTGCATTTTCTGAGTACTGGTTTCTTCACCTGGAAATTGCCTATGGTGGCAACTGCTACTCTCGGGGTTGTTATGAGGAGCTCATCTTAGTGAATGTACATGAAAAGGTTTCTAATCTAAAGCACATTTTAAAAATGTAATGGTCTGCTACTAACTCTGACATAGTCATACAACTGATACCTGCTTTATGCAGAGAAGGTCTCTATCTTCCCACATTTGGGCCCCAAACTATCTACCGTATCAATTCTGAGTACCAATTATGTAAAGACTAATTTCAAACTCTATGATGACTTTAAAATCCTAATTACTCCTGATCTGTTATCTTCATAAACTTCCAGAAATTAAGGTACATATGCTGAAAAGTGCCTAAATGATACATGTAACATTGAATGAAATTCCACAAGTTGAACACATGGATGTGACCACAATGCAGATTGAAAAATAGATCACTATCAGCACCCCAGGAGCCACCATCATGCTCCCTCCAACATTCCTCCCCACCTCCCCAAAAGCAACCACTATTCTGATTTTATTAGTTTAGTTTTTATTAGTTTTTATTAGTTTAATTAGTTTCTTCTTTTTATAATGGAATTGCTTTTGCTCAACCTCATGTTTGTGAGATTCATTCATGTTGTGTGTAGCAATAGTTTGTTCATTTCCATTGCTGTACAGTATTCTGCCATATGAATATGCCACAATTTCTTTACCCATTCTCCTACAGGTGGACATGTGAATGTTTCTGGCCACATGCAGAGTGCTGCTATATATATTCTTAGACCTGTCTTTTGGTGGACAAATGCACTCAGTTATCTTGGGCATATGCAAATGAGTGGGATTGTTGGGTTCTAGAATACTTACATTCATCTTTAGTTGATACTGTCAGATAGTTTTCCAACGTGGTTCTCATTTCATTTTTTAAAAAATTCTACACTCACCCTGGTCTGTTGCAAGTAGCATTCTATTTTCTGTCTCTATGAATTTGACTACTCTAAACACCTCCTATAAATGTAAATCATGAACGGTATTTGTCTTTTTGTGACTAGCTTATTTCACTTAGTAGAATGTCCTCAAGATACATGCCTATGGTAGCATATGCCAGAATGTATTCTATTGCATGGATATACCATATTTTCTTTATCAATTCATCAGCCAATGGACACTTAAACTGCTTCTACCTTTTGGCTATTATAAATAATAACCTGAACATAGGTGTGCAGATACTTGTTTGAGTAACTGCTTTCAATTCTTTTGGGTATGGGTCTAGAAGTGGAACTGCTGGCTCATAAAGTAATTCTATGTTTAATTTTTTGAGGAACCACCATATTCTTTTTTACTGCAGCTGTACCATCCCATTTCATTTTCACAGTTCCATCCCAAACCAAACTCAGGCCTCTCTTATCTTAACATCCCATCCATTTTTAGTGACAATCCAGACTTTGTGTGTTCCAGCCTGGTTATCTGTGTAATGTGAATGAGGCAAGGAATCGGGGTTGAACATAGAGGAAACCTAGTTTCTATTTCTAGTTCTGCCACGAACTCACACAACTATTAAATAAGAAACAAGGACCCTCATAGGCATCCTGAAGTTTAAGTAGAAAACACAGTAAGAGTGATAAGATAGGAAAAACACACTAGACTTTACACATCACAGGCATGTCTTTACCCTCAATGTACCACTCCAGCTAGACCAAGTCAGATCACACTGTCATTGCATAAAATCTATTTTACACCTTTTCTTTTGTAATCGTCTCCAGAATCTAAATTTAATTATTACATATTACTGTGTAAGGACGTAGAGATGCAAAGAATTGGGAACTGAAAGTCAAAGAAAAGGCAGGATTGTTTCCCTTGCAGAGAACAATTACTGCTGTAATCCAGCACCTCTCCCACCATTGCCCCTATTCCCTTTCTGACCAACAGTGTGTGGTAATCTTGAGGTATACAGTGCAGACCTCCTTCTGAAGAACCTGCTTGAGAGGAAGGGCCTATGTGATGAGATAGGCTCCAGCTGCTGCAGGTTTGGGATCCACTGTGGTGTTCACAACCAGACTGCACTTCCCCCAGACTGCTCCTAGCCCTTACTGAATGTGATGGGTATCTAGAGCTTAGACATTTCTGCCTGATGTAGTACTTTTCCAGTGGGCAATGCTTTCTTAGAAACTGTCTATTAGCTTGGTGAGGACTTCCTTAGAAGTGTGCTGTGGCCTGATACTCTTCCTACTACTTAGCCTTTCCTTACCTTTTTCCCATCGTGGGCATCAGGCTTGTATCACAGTCTGAAGGTTCTCCCAGCCTACTCCTATACCTCTTCAGTTTATCCTTTACTAGCATTTCCTTCAAAGAATCTCTTGGGAATCTAATCCTGTCTTGGCTGTCTGCTTTTGAGAGGAGGAACTGATGCACAGGGGCAAGTGCAGGGGAACCAATTATCATTGTTCACATCAATGGCCTCAGTGACTGATCACAGGGGTAAACCTATGGTGCCCATAGGACCAATAAGAATGTTTCCCTTGGGATTAGTCAGCCTCAAACAGGCAGGGGTAGGGGATTCTGACGCAGTAAGAAAAAAAACTCTCACTTGTCTAAGGCCATGTTTCTTGTCAGAGAAGTCCTGCCCACAGTTGCACAGAAGTAGGCCAGTGTTAGAGAGAAAGGTTTGGAAGTGAGTGGTAGGCCTGAGGAGACTGGGATTCTAAAATCTGGAGACAAGCATCATCTCTCCTATTTTATCACATAAGTCAGTAAGTTTCCTGTTCAAACTGGGTTTTGATCCCTGTAACCTAAGAGTCCCAATTATGTTACTCCCTTGGGGTATGTGTGTGTACACAATGGAATATTACTCATCCATAAAAAGGAATGAAATCTCACCATTTGCAACGACACAGATTTAGCTAGAGTGTATTATGGTAAGCAAAATAAGTCGGAGAAAGACAAATACAGTATGATTTCACCCATATGTGGAATTTAAGAAACAACAGATGAACGTAGAGGGGAAAAGAGGTGGGCAAACCATAAAACAGACTCTTAACTTAGAGAACACATGGAGGGTTGCTGGAGCGGGGATGGGTTCAGGGAATGAAATAAACAGGGGATTGATATTAAAGAGGGCACTTGTAATGAGCACTTGGTATTGCATGTAAGTGATGAATCACTAAATCCTAAACCTGAAACTATGTTAACTAACTGGAATTTAAATAAAAACTTGGAAGAAAAAAAAAGTCTTTCCACAGATTCCATTGATTCCAGGATAAAGCCCAGACTCCTTATGCTCCAATATTTTGAAAAATTTCCAAATATACTGAAAACTTGAATGCCCATTTACCCTGCACCTAAATTCATCAATTATTAACATTCTGCTGCATTGTTCTTTTTCTCTTTCTTTCTGTATATACATACAATGTTGATGAGTCCTTTGAGAATTAAATTAATCACAGACATCATAATATTTATCCCTAAATACCCTAAGAACAAAGACATTCTCCTATATAACCACAATATGGTGTTCACATTCAGAAAATTTAACCTTGATACAATATTATTACCTAATATTCAGTCTGTATTCTAATCTCCCTAATTGTCCCAGTAATGTCCTTTATGGTTGTTGTTGGGTTATTTACTTATTTTTGATCCAGGATCCAATCAAGGATTACATAATGCTTTTAGCTGTCATGTCTCTTCAGTCTCCTTTAATTCAGAACAGTTCCCTAGCCTTTTTCTGTCTTTCAGTATCTTGACATTTTTTAAGAGTCCAGGAAGATTGTTTGGCAGAATGTATCTTAAATTAGATTTTTCTGGTTGTATTCTCATGATTAGACTCAGGTTAAACATCTTCAGGAATAATCGGAGGTAATGTGATGCCCTCAATCCATTTGCAAGGCTGTTCATAGGCTGGCGCTGCCCATCTCTCCGGCCTCATAACTTGCTGCTCTCCCTGTGATCTTTCAAGTTTCAGCCAACAAACCTCTTGTAGTTCCTTCATTCACCTGGATTACTGGCATATATATTTTTGATCTAAACTTAAATAGCCATGAGCCCTTCCTTAACCCCTTGGAGTGGGCCAGCTCACCCACTTCTGTAATTATCCTTCCTTTTGACCACTGGCTTTCAAAGTGTGGTCCTCAGACCTCTGGGATCTTGGGACCATTTTATGGGGGTTTATAAGGTCAAAGCTATTTTCATAATAATAATTAAGATGCTATTTACCTTTTTCACTGTACTGACATTTGTACTGATGGTACAAAAGCTCTGGAGGGAAGCTGCTTGTGCAAACAGTAGCATTGGTCATTTTATTCTTTTTTTTTTAATTTTTTAAATTTAATTTAATCTCTCCAGGTCAAAATGGGTTTTCTGTTTTATTATTATGTTATGTTAGCCACCATACAGTACATCATTAGTTTTTGATGTAGTGTTCCATGATTCATTGTTTGTGTATAATACTCAGTGCTCCATACAATATGGTCATTGTATTCTTTACCCATCCACTCAAAACAAAACAAAACCAAACCAAAAAAAACCCCATGAGTTTTACTTTAGAATGTCTTCAATTAAGCAGTAAAAATGATTAACTTTATTAAATCATGACTCTTGAGCATGTCTCTTTAATATTCTGCATGACAAAATGGGAAGTATGCATGAAGCATTTCTGCTGCACAATGAAGTACAATGGTCATCTCAAGAAAAAGCATTTCTGTGACTGGATTGTGAGCTGAGTGTTTTCAAGGAGCACCATTTTTACTTGAAAGAACAAAAGGCAATTAAACTATGGTTACTTAGACCTGAGTACCTGACATTTTCTCCATAAGTGAACAAAGTGAGACTGCCACTTCAAGAAAAACAACTCACAGTATGTGCTGTCAATGGTAAAATTTGAACACTCAAATAAAAATCAGAATTCTGGAAAAATTGTATTTGTCACAAGTTTGACTGCCTCCCAACACTTAGACTTTTCTGGTTTTATCAGTGCTGATATTAATGAATGTGATTTTTATAGATTGTATAGGGAAACGTGTCAACATTTGAAAGAGTGGTATAACTCAGTGAATCAATGTTTTCCAAATGAACAATGCATATTAGATATGTAAGATTCACTGAAAGTGCAAGATAGACTAATTTTAGTATATGAGGCATTTCTTTCATATATTTACCATTGATATGGCTTCAGATTCCACATTGTAACTACCTTTAAGAAATTAACACTTGTTGATTTTTGGTATAGTACCAAAGAAGAATTTTCACAATTATCTGGGAAGACTTTGAAGATACTCCTCTCTTTTCCAATTGCATATCTGGGTGAGGCCAGATTTTCCATATATAGTTCAACCAAAACAGTGTATTTCAACAGACTAAAGACAGAAGCAGAGATAAAAGTCCAGCTGCCTTTTATAAAGACATTAAAGACAGTAGCAAAATTATAGAACAATGCCACTCATTAATACTTTTGTTTCAGAAAAGATAGTTATCTTTTCATAGTGATACATTATCTATGTTCACATGTAACAGGTTCATTATGTTATTTTTATTTTATTATTTTGTTCATCGTAAGTGTACTCATTAATCTCCATCACCTATTTCACCCATTCCCCCACACATCTCCCCTCTGGTAACCATCAGTTTGCTCTCTATAGTTAAGAGTCTGTTTCTTGTATGTCTCTCTCTCTCTCTCTTTTTTTTTACAACTTGCTCATTTGTTTTGTTTCTTAATTTCCACATATGAGTGAGATCATATGGTATTTGTCTTTCTCTGACTGACTGACTTTGCTTAGCATTATACTCTCTAGCTCTATTCATGTTGCAAATGGCAAGATTCCATTACTTTTTATGTCTGAGTAATATTCCATTGTATATATATACCACATCTTTATCTATTTATCTATCAATGGACACTTGGGCTGTTTACATAGTTTGGCTATTGTATATAATGCCACTATGCATATATAGTGGTGCGTGTATCCGTTTGAATTAGTGTTCTTCTATATTTTGGGCAAAAGCCTAGTAGTGTGATTACTGGATCATGGTTAGCTCTATTTTTAATTTTTTTTAAAGGAACCTCCATACTGTTTTCCATAGTGACTGCACAGTTTGCATTCCCACCAACGTGAGGCTTCCTTTTTCTCTGAATCCTCACCAACACTTACCGTTTCTTGCATTTTTTATTTTAGCCGTTCTGACAGATGTGAGGTGATATTTCATTGTGGTTTTGATTTCCATTTCCCTGATGATTAATGATGTTGAGCATCTTTTTGTGTGTCTGAGGGCCATCTGTATTTTTCTTTGGAGAACTGTCTGTTCATGTCTTCTGCTCATGTTTTAATTGGATTATTTGGGGTTTTTTGGTGTTGAGTTATTTAAGTTCTTTATATATTTTGGATACTAACCTTTTATCAGCTATGTCATTTGCAAATATCTTCTCCCATCCTGTCGGTTGCCATTTAGTTTTGCTGATTACTTCCTTCACTGTGCAGAAGCTTTTTATTTTGATGTAGTCCCAACACTTTATTTTTGCTTTTATTTCCCTTGTCTCAGGAGACACATCTAGAAAAAAGTTGCTACAGTTCATGTCAAAGAAATACTGCCTGTGCTCTCTTCAAGGAATTTTATGGTTTCAGGTCTCACATTTAGGTCTTTAATCCATTTTTAATTTATTATTGTGTATGGTGTAAGAAAGTGGTCCAGTTTCATTCTTTTGCATGTAGCTGTCCAGTTTTCCCAACATCATTCATTGAAGAGACTGTCTTTCTTCCACTGTATATTCAGTCTTCCTTCATCAAAGATTAGTTGACCATACAATTGTGGGTTTATTTCTGGACTTTTCTATACTGTTCCATTGATCTATTTTTATGCCAGTACCATACTGGTTTAATTATTACTGCTTTGTATTATAACTTGAAGCCTTGAATTGTGATACCTCTACTTTTGTTTTCCTTTTCAAGATTGCTTTGGCTATTTGAGGTCTTTCATGGTTCCATACAAATTTTGGGATGGTTTGTTCTAGTTTTGTGAATAATGTTGTCAGTATTTTGATAGGGATTGCATTAAATGTGCAGATAACATTGGATAGTATGGACATTTTAACATATTTGTTCTTCCAGCCCAAAAACAGGGAGTGTCTTTCCATTTATTTGCATAATTTGAATTTCTTTCATCAGTGTTATAAAGTTTTCAGAGTACAGGTCTTTCATCTCTTTGGTTGTGTTTATTCCTAGGTATTTTATTGTTTTTTATGCAATTATGGATGGGATTATTTTCTCTCTCCCTCTTTTTTTTTTAAGATTTATTTATTTGAGAGAGAGAGAGAGAGCATGAGCAGGGGAGGGGCAGAGGGAAAGAAGCTCAAACGGATTCCCCACCAGTGCAGAGACCAATGTGGGCTCACCACACTGAGATCTGACCTGAGCCAAAATCAAGAGGTGGTTGCTTAACTGACTGAACCACACAGGCACCCCTAGGATTATATTCTTAATTTCACTTTCTGCTGCTATTTCTGTATAGGAATGCAACAGATTTCTGTGCATCAATTTTGATCCCGCAACTATACTGGTTCTAGAAGTTTTCCATATATAGTGTCATGTCTGCAAATAGTGAGAGTTTTACTTCTTCCTTATGATTTGGATGCATTTTATTTCTCTGTGTTGTTTAATTGCTGTGCCTAGGACTTCCAGTACTATGTTGCATAAAAGTGGTGAGAGTGGACATCCTTGTCTTGTTCCTGACCTTAAGGGAAAGCTCTCAGTTTTTCACCATTGACTATGATGTTGGCTGTGGGTTTTTCATATAAGGCCTTTATTATGTTGAGATATGTTCCCTCTAAACCTACTTTGCAGAGGCTCTTATCATGAATGTATGTTGTGCTTTGTCAAATGCTTTTTCTGCGTCTATTGAAACGATCATATGGTTTTTTCCTTTCTCTTATTGATGTGAAGTATCACATTGATTGTTTTGTGAATACTGAACCACCCTTGCAGCCCAGGAATAAATCTCACTTGACCACAGTATATGATTTTCTTTTATGTATTGTTGGATTTGGCTTGCTAATATTTTGTTGAGGATTTTTGCATCTATATTCATGAGAGATATTGTCCTGTAGTTCCTTTTTTTGTGGTGCCTTTTTTAAAAAAAGATTTCATTTATTTATTTTAGAGAGAGAGAGAGAGTAGGAAGAGGGGGAGAGGGGGAAGAGAAAGGACAAGCTGACTCCACGCTCAGTGTGGAGCCCAATGCAGGGCTCAATCTCATGACCGTGAGATCACGACCTCAGCTGAGACCAAGAGTTGGCCACTTAACTGACTGAGCCACCCAGGTGACCCTCCTTCTTTTTTTTTTTTTTTAAGATTTATTTATTTATACGAGCAGAGAGAGAGAGAATGCGAGTGGGGGGAGGGGTAAGAAGGAGAGGGAGAGAAGCCCACTGCCTACTAAGTGGGGAGCCCGACATGGGGCTTGATCTTACAAACCTGAGATCATGACTGAGCCAAAACCAAGAGACAGATGCTCAACCGACTGAGCCACCCCAGCACCTCTTTTGTGGTATCTTTATCTGGTCTTGGTATGAGGGTGATACTGGCCTCATAGAACGAATTTGGAACTTTTCCTTTCTCTTGTATTTTTTGGAATAGCTTGTGAAAATAGGTATTAACTCTTCTTAAATGTTTGGTAGAATTTGCCTATGAAGCCATATGGTTCTGTACTTTTTTTGTTGGGAGTTTTCTGTTCAATTCAATTGAATTGTTGGCAATCAGTCTGTTCAAATTTTCTATTTCTTCCTGCTTCAGTTTTGGTAGGTTATGTTTCTAGGAATTTATCCATTTCTTCTAAGTTGTTCCATTTGTTGGCATATAGGTCTTCATAATATTCTGTTACAATTGTTTGTATTTCTGTGGTGTTGGTTGTTATTTCTCCTCTTTCATCAGTGATTTTGTTTATTTGGGTCCTCTCTCTCTCTCAATTAGTCTTGCTAGAGGTTTAGCAATGTCGTTAATATTTTCAAAGAACCAACTCCTGGTTTCATTGATCTGTTCAATTGTATTTTAGTTTCTACAGTATTTATTTCTGCTCTAATCTTCATTATGCCCTTCCTTTTGCTGGTTTGGGTTTTATTTGTTCTTCTTTTTCTAGCTCCTTTAGGTGTAAGGTTAGGTTGTTTGAGATTTTTCTTGCTTTCAAAGGTAAGCCTGTACTGTTATATACTTCCTCCTTAGAACCACTTTCGCTTCATCCCAGTGACTGTGTTTTCATTTTCATTTGTTTCCATGTTTTTTTAAAATTTCTTCTTTGATTTCTTGGTTCACCCATTCATTGTACAGTCTAGCATGCTATTTAAACTCCAAATATTTGTGCTTTTTCCAGATTTTCTCCTTGTAGTAGATTTTTAGTTTTGTAGCATTGTGGTCAGAAAAGATGCATAGGGGGAGCTGAGAGGGCAGCAGAGTAGGAGGACACTAGGCTTGTCTTTTCCCATGAACACAACTAGATAACTATCAAATCATTCTAAATACCCCCAGAAATCAACCTGAAGACTGAGAGAACAAACTCCACAACTAAAGGGAGAGAAGAAGCCACATCAAAGAAGGTAGAAAGTATGGAGACGTGATTTGGAGGAGAAACTGGATTGCAGGTGCTGTGAAGGGGAGGGAGCTATGGTCACAGAGAAAGGTGAGAAAGAGAGGAGCACATGCAGAACACACAAGCAAAACATTTCCCCAAAGCCATTGCCTGGGAAAATGAGACAGGTTGATTTTTGGGAGTTCTTGCAGCAGGCAAGTCTTAAAGACTGGAGTTTTAAAGGTCAGCAGGTTTGGCTGGAATAGAGTCCTGAGGGCACCACCCTACTCCAGGAGAGAGACAAGCAAACATCCAGGGGGAGGAGGGCGATGGTATGGAATCAGTGATCTGATGAATGCCTGGGGCACACAGCTGGGAGATTATTCACTCTTCTTGAGCCAGTCCCTGAGAGGCAGCATTCAGGGAGAGGGTTCTCCAGGGACAAACGAGCTGGCTGGCACCATTTCTCTCCCCTGCCCATTACCATAAACACAGAGCCACCTGTGGAAAGCAGCTCAGCCCCAACAATGGCTTCCTATCCTACTTAAACCAAGACCCACACCCCTGTGCTCTTCTGGGATTGCCCCTCTTAATCAAGCTTGCCTCAGTCCCAGCATGACAGGCCCCTTCCCCAGATGACCAGCAGAAACCCCTGCCCATACCACATCTCCCGACCAGAGACTTCAGCAGGGCTTCAGACCTAGTAGAAGTAGTAGTGGAAGTAGTATCAGGTCTCATTTAACAAGCAGACCAGGGCACACCTAGTTAAAACTTAACACATTCTGGCCAAAGACCAAACGCTGTCCACTACAGGCAAGGAGAGATTCTGCAAACGACCGGCCTAAAAGATAGAGCAGCCAAAACATAACAGCAGAGCACATGCAGCGGTACACACTAGAGACACTCCCTGAAGAACCAGGCCATGGACACTACGTGACCTCTTTTTCATAAAGCCATTATTCTCAGAAGCAAGAAATATAACAGGATTTTCTAACACAGAGAATATAGAGACCTAGACAAAATGCCAAGATGGAGGAATTCATCCCAAATAAAAAAATAAGATAGGGTCATAGCCAGAGATTGAAACAAAAGAGATATAAATAACAGGCCTGCTGGAGAATTTAAAGCAGCAATCAAAAGGATACTTGCTAGAGTTAAGAAAAGAATAGAAGAATTCAGGGACACTCTTACTTAGAAATAAGAGTTAAAAAAGAATCAGTCAGAAATGAAAAATGCAAAACTGAGATTGGAAACAGACTTGATGCAATGAACACAGGCTAGAAGAAGCAGAGGAATAAATTAGTGACCTATAAGATAAAATAATGGAAAATAATGAAGTTGAACAAAAGAGAGAAAGAAGTATGATGGAACATGAGAAAGACTTAGGGAACTCAGTGACTCCATCAAACATAATAACATTTGTAGTATAGGAGTCCCAAAAGAAGAAGAGAGAGAAAAGAGGGCAGAAAATTTATTTGAGGAAATAATAGCTAAAAACTTCCCTAAACTGGGGAAGGAAACAGATATCCAGATCCAGGAAGCACAGAGAATTCCCATCAAAATCACAAAAGCAGGCCAATACCAACACATATTGTATTTAATTTGTAAAATATAGTGATAAAGAAAAAATCTTGGGCACCTGGGGGGCACAGCGGTTAAGCATCTGCCTTCGGCTCAGGGCGTGATCCCAGCATTATGGGATCGAGCCCCACATCAGGCTCCTCTGCTATGAGCCTACTTCTTCTTCTCCCATTCCCCCTGCTTGTGTTCCCTCTCTCACTGGCTGTCTCTATCTCTGTCAAATAAATAAATAAAATCTTTAAAAAAAAAGAAAGAAAGAAAGAAAAAATCTTAAAAGCAGCAAGATAAAAGAAGTCCTTAAATAACAAGGGAAGACCATAGGTTAGCTGCATATTTCTCAACAGAAACTTGGCAAGAAGAGAGTGGCATGATATACTCAAAGTGCTGAAAGGGACAAATTTGCAGCCAAGAATATCCAGCAAGGCTATCATTCAGAATAGGAGAGATAAAGAGTTTCTCAGATAAACAAAAACTAAAGGAGTTTGTGACCACTAATCCAGCTCCGAAAGAAATATTAAAGTGGACTCTTTGAATGGAAAGGAAAGACCAAAAGTGACAAAGACAAGAAATGACCACAAAAAATTTCCAGAAACAACAAGTAATAAAATGGCACTAAATACATATCTATCAATAATTAATCTGAATGTAAATGGACTAACTGCTCCAATCAAAAGACACACGGTGTCAGAACAGATGAAAAAGCAAGACCCATCTATATGCTGCTTACAAGACACTCATTTCAGACCTAAAGACACCTGCTGATTGAAAGTGAGGGGATGGAGAAATATTTATCATGCAAATGGACGTCAAAAGAAAGCCAGAGTAGCAATACTTCTATCAGACAAACTAGACTTTAAACCAAAGACTGTAACAGAAGATAAAGAAGGCACTATATTGTAGTAAAGGGGACAATCCAACATGATGATCAACAATTGTAAATATTTATGCACTAAACATGGGAGCACCCAAATATATAAAACAATTAATAACCAACATAAAGGAACTCATTGATAATAATACAATAATAGTAGGGGACATTAACACCCCACTTACATCAATGGACAGATCATCTAAATAGAAAATCAACAAGGAAACATTGGCTTTAAATAACATTGGACCAGATGGCCTCAACAGATATATTCAGAACATTCTATCCTAAAGCAGCAGAATTCACATTCAAGTCCACATGGGACATTCTCCAGAATAGATCACATACTAGGTCACAAATCAGCCTTCAACAAGTAAAAAAAGAATGAGACCATACCATGCATATTTTCAGACCTCAATGCTATGAAACTTGAAGTCAATCACAAGAAAAAATTTGGAAAGACCACAAATACATTTGGGTTAAAGAATATCCTACTAAAGAATGAATGGGTTAACCAGAAAATTAAAGACGAAATAAAAAAAAATACTTGGAAACAAATGAAAATGAAAACTTGACAGTCCAAAACCTTTGGGATACAGCAAAGGCAGAACTAAGAGGGAAGTATATAGAAATACAGGCCTACCACAAGTAGCAGGAAAAATCTCAAATAAACAACATAACCTTACACCTAAAGGAGTTAGCAAAAGAACAAAAATGAAGCCTAAAGCCAGCAGAAGGAAGGAAATAAAGATTAGAGCAGAAATAAATGATATATCATATGGTTTCACTCATTTGTGGAACATAAGAAGTAGGAAGATCAGTAGGAGAAGAAAGGGAAGAAGAAAGGGGGGGTAAACAGAAGGGGGAATGAACCATGAGAGACTATGGACTCTGGGAGACAAATTGAGGGCTTCAGAGGGGAGGGAGGTGGGGGAATGGGATAGGCTGGTGATGGGTATTAAGGAGGGCATGTATTGCATGGTGCACTGGGTGTTATAAGCAAGTAATGAATCATGGAACTTTACATCAAAAACTAGGGATGTACTGTATGGTGACTAACATAATATAATAAAAAAATACTATTTAAAAAAAGAAATAAATGATATAGAACTAAGAAAACCAATAGAACAAATCAATGAAGCCAGGAGCTGCTTCTTTCAAAAAACTAATAAAATTGATAACCCCCTGGCCAGACTTATCAAAAAGAAAAGAGAAAGGATCCAAATAGGGTTGAGAGAAAGGGTTGGGGGGGGGGGGCATTTTTAAAGCTCTTTCAGAGAAAAACATGCAGCCAAGGATCCTTTATCCAGCAAGGCTGTCATTCAAAATTGATGGAGAGATAAGGACCTTCCAGAATCGCCACACACTGCCCAATTTCATAACCACAAAACCAGCCCTACATGAGATATTAAGGGGGGGTTATATAAAAGTAAAAAGACCCCAAGAGTGACACAGAACAGAAAGTTACAATCTAGAGAAACAAAGACTTTACAGGCAACACGACATCATTAAAATCATATCTCTCAATAATCCCTCTCAATGTGAATAGCCTAAATGCTCCCATAAATGCCACAGGGTTGCAGACTGGATAAAAAGACATGACCCATCCATTTGCTGTCTACAAGAGACTCATCTTGAACCTAAAGATGCATCCAGACTGAAAGTGAAGGGATGGAAAACCATTTTTCATGTCAATGGACCTCAAAAGAAAACTGGGGTAGCGATTCTCATATCAGACAGATTGGATTTTAAGACTGTATCTGTTAGCCATTTGTATGTCTTCATTGGAAAAGTGTCTGTTCATGTCTTCTGCCCATTTTATGATTTGTTTATTTGTTTCTTGTGTATTGAGTTTGAGAAGTTCTTTGTAGATCTTGGGTACCAGTCTTTTATCGGTAGTGTCATTTGCAAATATATTCTCTCATTCCGTGGGCTGCCTCTTAGTTTTTTTGACTGTTTCCTTGGCTGTGCAGAGCTTTTTATCTTGATGAAGGCCACAAGTTCATTTTTTCCTTTTGTTTCTCTTGCCTTTGGAGATGTGTCATGAAAAAGGTTGCTGTGGCCGATGTCGTAGAGGTTGTTGCCTATATTCTCCTCTAGGATTTTGATGGATTTCTGTCTCACATTGAGGTCTTTCATCCATTTGGAGTTTATCTTTGTGTATGGTGTGAGAGAGTGGTCAGGTTTCATTCTTTTGCATGTAGCTGTCCAATTTTCCCAGCACCATTTATTGAAGAGACTGTCTTTTTTCCACCAGATGTTTTTTCCTGCTTTATCAAAGATTAGTTGCCCAAAGAGCTGAGGGTCCATTTCTGGGTTCTCTATTCTGTTCCATTGGTCTATGTGTCTGTTTTTGTGCCAGTACCATGCTGTCTTGGTGATCACAGCTTTGTAGTACAACTTGAAATCTGGCATTGTGATGCCCCCAGCTTTGTTTTTCTTTTTCAACAATTCCTTGGCGATTCGGGGCCTTTTCTGGTTCCACACAAATTTAAGGGCTGTTTGTTCCAGTTCTTTGAAAAATGTCATTGGTATTTTTATCGGGAGAGCACTGAAAGTGTAGATTGCTCAGGGTAGCATGGACATTTTAACTATGTTAATTCTTCTGATACATGAGCATGGAATATTTTTCCATCTTTTTGTGTCTTCTTCAATGTCTTTCAAAAATGTTCAAAATCATTAGCCATCACGGAAATTCAAATCAAAACCACACTAAGATACCAACTTACGCCAGTTAGAATGGCAAAAATTGACAAGGCAAGAAACAACAATTGCTGGAGAGGATGTGGAGAAAGGGGATCCCTCCTACATTGTTGGTGGGAATGCAAGTTGGTACAGCCACTCTGAAAAACAGTGTGGAGGTCCCTTCAAAAGTTAAAAATTGAGCTACCCTATGATCCAGCCATTGCACTACTGGGTGTTTACCCCAAAGATACAGACGTAGTGAAGAGAAGGGCCATATGCACCCCAATGTTCATAGCTGCATTGTCCACAATAGCTAAATCATGAAAAGAGCTGAGATGCCCTTCAACAGATGACTGGTTTAAGAAGATGTGGTCCATATATACAATGGAATATTACTCAGCCATCAAAAAGAATGATTTCTCAACATTTGCTGCAACATGGACGGGACTGGAAGAGATAATGCTAGGTGAAATAAGTCAAGCAGAGAAAGACAATTATCATATGGTTTCTCTCATTTATGGAACATAAGAACTAGGAAGATCGGTAGGAGAAGAAAGGGAAGAAGAAAGGGGGGGTAAACAGAAGGGGGAATGAACAATGACTCTGGGAAACAAACTGAGGGCTTCAGAGTGGAGGGCGGTGGGGGAATGGGATAGGCTGGTGATGGGTATTAAGGAGGGCACGTAATGCATGGTGCACTGGGTGTTATACACAAGTAATGAAACATGGAACTTTACATCAAAAACTAGGGATGTACTGTATGGTGACTAACATACTGTAATAAATATTATTATTAAAAAAAAAAATCTCCTGACAAACAAAAGTCCAGGGCTAGATGTCATCACAGGTGGATTTTACTAAAGTTAAATTCTGCCCCCCCAACTCTCTCTCTCTTAAAAGGGGGGGGGGAAGACATGAATAAACATTTCTCCAAAGAAGATATGGCTAACAGACACATGAAAAGATGCTCAATATCTCTCATATCAAGGAAATGCAAATCAAAATTACAATGAGATCATCTCACACTTGTCAGAATGGCCAAAATTAACAACACAAGAAACAACAGGTGTTGGCAAGGATGTGGAGAAAGGGGAATCCTCTTACACTGTCGGTGGGAATGCAAACTGGTGCAGCCACTGTGGAAAGCAATGTGGAGGTTCCTCAAAAAGTTAAAAATAGAACCACCCTGTGATCCAGCAATTGCTGTAGTAGGTATTTACTCAAAGAATACAAAAATACTAATTCAAAGGAATACATGAACCCTGATGTTTATAGAAGCATTATCAACAACAGCTAAAATACAGAAAAATCCCAAAATGTCCATTGACTGGTGAATGGATAAAGAAGTTGTGGTATCTGTATATATATATATAAAATACATAATGTATAATATATAATGGGGCGCCTGGGTGGCACAGCGGTTGGGCGTCTGCCTTCGGCTCAGGGCGTGATCTCGGCGTTGTGGGATCTAGCCCCACATCGGGCTCCTCTGCTGGGAGCCTGCTTCTTCCTCTCCCACTCCCCCTGCTTGTGTTCCCTCTCTCGCTGGCTGTCTCTGTCTCTGTCGAATAAATAAATAAAATCTTTAAAAAAAAATACATAATGTATAATATATAATAGCAATATATATAATATATATAATATTATATATAATAGAATATTATTCAGTCATAAAAAAGAATGAAATCTTGCCATTTGCAATGATGTGGGTGGAGCTAAAGGGTATTATGCTAAACAAAGTCAGTCAGTCAGAGAAAGACAAATATCATACGATTTCACTCGTGTGTAATCTAGGAAACAAAGCAAATGATCACAGGGGATAAAAAGAGAGAGGCAAACCATAAAAAAGACTCTTAACTATAGAGAACAAATAGATGGCTATGGGAAGGCAGGGAGGAATGGTGAAATAGGGGATGGGAATTAAGGAATGCACTTGTTATGATGATCCCTAGGTGTTGTATATAAGTACTGAATCACTAAATTGTACACCTAAAACTAATATTACACTATGTGTTAACAAACTGGAATTGAAATAAAAACTTTAAAAAAAAAGAAAAAGAAAAGATGCATGGTATGACTTTTATTTTTTTGAATTTGTGGAAACTTGTTTTGTGGCCTAATATGTGATCTATTCTGAAGAATGTTCTGTGTGTACTTGTCATGTCTTCTGCTGTTTTAGGATGGAATGTTCTGAGTATGTCTGTTAAATCCATCTGGTCCAGTGTGTTATTCAAAGACACTATCTCCTTGTTGATTTTGTGTGGATGATCTGTCCATTGATGTAAGTGGGGTGTTAAAGTCCCCTACAATTGTTGTACTACTATCAATTTTTTTCCATTATGTTTGCTATTAACTGTTTTATGTATTTGGGTGCTCCCAAGTTGGGTGCAAAAATATTTACAATTTTTATATCATGTTGTTCCATTGTCCCATTTATTATTATATAATGCCCTTCTTTATCTCTTGTGTTTTTTAAAGATTTATTTATTTATTTGAGAGAGAGAGAGAGAGAGAGAGAGAATGTGAGTGGGGGGAGGGGCTTAGGGAGAGGGAGAATCCCCAAGCAGACTCTCCACTAAGCATGGAGCCCAAAGCGGGGCTCAATCCCAGGACCCTGAGATCATGACCTGAGCTAAAATCAATAGTCAATGCTTAATGGACTGATCCACCCAGGTGCCCACTTTATTTCTTGTTATAGTTTTTGTTTTATTTATTTATTTATTTATTTATTTATTTATTTATTTATTTATTTATTTTTATTTTTTTAAAAAGATTTTATTTATTTATTTGACAGAGAGACAGCCAAAGAGAGAAGGAACACAAGCAGGGGGAGTGGGAGAGGAAGAAGCAGGCTCCTAGCAGAGAAGCCTGATGTGGGGCTCGATCCCAGAACGCCGGGACCACACCCTTAGCCGAAGGCAGAGGCTTAACGACTGCGCCCCCCAGGCGCACCAGTAGTCTTTGTTTTAAAAGTCTATTTTGTCTGATATAAGTATTGCTACTCTAGTTTTCTTTTGACATCGTTTGCATGATAAATTTTTCTCCATCTCCATCCCTTCACTCTCAATCGTTCCGTCTGAAATAAGTCTTTTATAGGCTGCATATAAATGAGTCCACTCCTTCACCCTACGTCTTTTGATTAGAGCATTTAGTCCATTTACATTCAGAGCAATTATTGATAGATATGTATTTAGTGCCATTTATTACTTATTTTGTGTTATTTCTGTAGATTTTCTCTGATCCTTTCTTGCTCTCTTTCATGGTTTGTTGGCT
Organism: Ursus arctos; assembly: GCF_023065955.2. Classification (NCBI taxonomy): domain Eukaryota; kingdom Metazoa; phylum Chordata; class Mammalia; order Carnivora; family Ursidae; genus Ursus; species Ursus arctos. Next base: position 28,999,999 of record NW_026622875.1, read on the forward strand.
TTCGTTAGTGATATACTTGGATGCCTTTCTGTTTACTCTTTGCAGATCTATTACTAGTTTTTGATTTGTGGTTACCATTAGGTTTGTATATAACATCTTCTGCATATAGTATTCTATCTTAAATTGATGATCACTTAAGTTTAAACCCTTCTCTCCACATTTTAGGTATATGGTGTCATATTTTACATCCTTTTATATTATGAATCCCTTGACTGATTTTTACAGAAATGTTTATTTTTACTGCTTTTGTGTTTTTTACTTTTTATACTCTCACTTATGGTCTTTCCTTTCCACTCAGAGAGTTCCCTTTAATATTTCTTGTAGGACTGGTTTAATGATCATGAACTGTTTTAGTTTTTGTTTGTCTGAGAAACTCTTTATCTCTCCTTCTATTCTGAATGATAACCTTGCTGGATAGAGTATTCTTGGCTGCAGATTTGTCCCTTTCAGTACTTTGAATAGATCATGCCGCTTTCTTTCTGGCCTGCAAAGTTTCTGCTGCAAATCCATTGATAGCTTTATGGGGTTTCCCTTATATGTAACTGTCTTCTTTTCTCTTGCTGCTTTTAATTTTTTTTTTCTTTATAGCTACTTTTGGCCATTTTAATTACTATGTTTCTTGGTGTGGATCTCCTTGAGTTGAATTTGGCCTCCTGAATCTGGATATCTGTTTCCTTCTGCACATTAGGGAAGTTTTCAGCTATTATTTCTTCAAATAAATTTTCTGCCACCTTCTCTCTCTCTTCTTCTTCTGGGATTCCCATAATGCAAACATTATTATGCTTGATAGGGTCACTGAGTTCCCTAAGACTATTCCCAATTTGTGTAATTTTCTTTCCTCTTCTTTACTCAGTTTGGTTATTTTCCATTACCCTGCCTTCCAGGTTCATTCATCCGCTTCATCTAACCTGCTATTTATTCTAACAAGTGTGTTTTCATTTATTGTATTCTTTTTTATTTAAATTCAATTAGCCAACATACAGTACATCATTAGTTTCAGATGTAGAGTTCAGTAATTCATCAGTTGTGTATAACACCCAGTGCTCATCACATCACATGCCCTCCTTACATTTATTGTATTCTTGATCTCTGATTGTTTTTTTTTTTTAATCTCTGATGTCCTCTACTCTTTTCTCAAGTCCAGTGAGTATCTTTATGATCATTATTTTAAATTCTCTATCAGACATATTTCTTATTTCCATTTGGCTTTGGTCTCTTACTATAGTTTGGTCCTGTTCTTTCATTTAGGAGATATTTTTCTATCTCTTCCTTTTGTCTGACTTCCTGTGTCTGTTTCTGTGTGTTATCAAAGTGAGCTATTTCTCTTGCTCTTAAGAACAACAGCCTTATGAAGAAGAGGTCCTACAGTGTCCTGCAGTGCAGTGTCCCCTGATCCCCAGGGCCTGGCACTTCAGGGAGTGTCTCCTATGTGTGTTGCATGTGCTCTGCTGTTGAGCCTTGGCCAATCCTTCAGTCCAGTTGTCTGCAAAGACTCTTTTTGCCTACTGTGGGTAGCATTTGGTTCCTGGCAGGGGTGGGGCATGTTTTAATAAGGTGTTCAGTGGTCTAGTTGCAAAAAGAGACCTGCAGCCAGAACTGAGGTCCTGCAAAACACATGGGTCAAGAAATGTGGTGTTAGCAGGGTTTCCACTGGTCTTTTGGAAGAGGGGTCAGCAGTACTGGAGTAAGGTGCAGGGTGGGTGAGGGAGCACCACATGGTATAAGCAAGTTAGGTAAGGCATGCCATGCTGGTTCCTGCAGCATGGCACCTGCAAGCTCCTTTGTTCCTGAAGTCCCCATGACCCCCATCTCTCTGGCCATCCTCTGAGATGAGCAAATCACCCTCCTTCCCATCTGCCCCCCAACTCCCACATTTTCCAAATTGCTGGTTCTAGGCTGTATCTGCACAGGCTGTTTGTTCTGCTGCTTCTTTAAGGGTAGGGACTCTGCTTCTTAATGCCCTCCAGGCTCTCCCAGAGTGGAGCCCAGTGATTTTTTAAAATTCCAGGCTTTAAGTCCCACTGATTTTAAGAACTCATATAATTTGGCCCCTCTTGCTTTCAAGGCAAATGTTATGGGGATTCATCCTCCCCATTTGTGGGCTCCCCCATGTGAAAGTCTGTTTTCCACCCTTCTCCACACCATTGGCTCCCTCCCCACCATAGACAGCCACAGTCTGTTTTGCTCCTAGACCTCATCTTCACCTTTCCTACTTTCTTTGATGTAACCTCCTCTCTAACTTTAGTTGTAGAGTTTATCTGCAAGTCTTTGGATGTTTCCAGGGTTATTTACACTGACGTGAGTATTATCTAGTTGTATGTGTAGGACAGGATGAGCTTAGTGTCCTCCTACTCCATCATCTCCCTAGCGGACCTCCCATTATGTTATTTTTAAATCAATTAATAAATACGTTAAATGTTTCCTAGTGTTAATCTCTAATACAATAAACACTGACAGCTATCACCCACATAATTAGAAGCCCTCTGTGGTTCTCAAATTTTAGAGTGCTACGCCTCCTGAGACCAAAGTTTGTAAAGTATTGTTCTAGACTCTAACCCCTGTGGGGACAGGGGCTACATCTTTCTTGATCACTGCTATATTCTACATGGGAGATATTTGAAAGATATTGGGGCACCTACGTGGTTCAAAGAGCCAAGCATCTGACTTCGGCTCAGGTCATGATCTCTAGGTCCTGGGGTCAAGTCCCGCACTGAGCTTGCTGTTCACTGGGGAGCCTGCTTGTCTCTCTGCCCCTCCCCCTGCTCATGCTCTCGTGTGCATGCATGCTCTCTCTCTGGCTCTCTCTCTCAAATAAATAAAATTTTTATCTTTTTTAAGATTTTATTTATTTATTTGACAGAGAGAGAGATAGTGAGAAAGGGAACAGAAGCAGGGGGGGTGGGAGAGGGAGAAGCAGGCTCCCCAAGGAGTAGGGAGCCCAACGTGGGTCTCAATCCCAGGATCACAACCTGAGCCAAAGGCAGATGCTTAACGACTGAGCCACCCAGGTGCCCCAAATAAAATCTTTAAAAAAAAAGAAAAATAACTTAATATTTGCTGAAAATGTGATCACATGTCTGTCCAGATGAACGAATGACACTCAAAATGGACCTTGCAAGGCATTCCAGACAGAGGGAACAATCTGATAAAAAGGACCAGAAATAAGAAAATAAGCATTTAAGGAGAATTGTGAGAAATTAAGTGTGTAGAGCTGATTAACACAGTGTATAAAAACTTAGGCTTTGGACATAAACAATCCTAAGTTCAAATCCTGACTCCAATCTTTATTAGCTAAGTTGCATTGGGCAGATTAAACATTCTCAGCTTTAGCTTATTAGTTGTGTGTACTAGTCCAAGTTATTACCCCTCTGTGCCTCTGTTTCCTTACCTTTAAAGTGAAGATAGTAACAGCATCTACTTCCTACATTTTTGCTGACAGCAGTAAAGTGCCCAGAGTTGTACTTCCTAACATGGCAGTCCTTTACCACATATGGCCATTAAGCACTTGGTATGTGGCTAGTGCACTGGAAAACAAATTTATTTTTTATTTTATTTTAACTGATTGAAATTAAAATTAAAAATTTTAAATTGAAGCAGTTTTATCAATATGGATGAGAGTAGAAAAGGAAACTATTTTTGGTACTTGATTCAGGTACTAGGAATCTTTTAAGTATGTTTGGAACAACGGGTATGTGAAACTAATTTTCCCACTGTTCTTTTTATGAAATCTAAATACAGTTCAATTACTTTCAATGAAAATTTAGTGTCCAAATTGAGATATGCTGCAGGTGTAAAATACACAGTGGATTTGAAAGACTTAATATCCTCCCAAGAAGAAGAAAAAAATATCATTAATAAGTCTTTATTGATTAGAAGCCCACTGATAAAATATTTTAGAGAAATAAATTTCACTTGTTTCTTTTTACTTTTTTATGTATAATCAGAAAATTTTAAATTACATAGATGGCTCATATTATATTTCTATTGGACAGTGGCTTAGCATATTGCAAGCACTGTGCAAGTGTTAGTGATCACTGTTTTATTATCTGTACTATAGAGATAACATTTACCTTACAAAATCATATAAAGAGAAAATGAGATGTGATATAAAGCTCTTAGCACAGTGTGGAGCACATAATAAGGGCTCAGTAAATGCCCCTGTCCCCTGTAAATGGCAAGCTCATCATGTGTTCTGGGAAGATAGACCTGGAAAGTGAGGTGGGGGTTGTATATTATAGAAGGTTTTGCAAATCTGGCCGAGAAGCTGGGGATTAATTCTCTATGCAACCAAGAGCCAGTGAAGCACATGATCCAGGATGTGTTTTAGAAAGATAACTCTGACATATAGCCTCGGGGAGGGGTGGGGGGATGTGAGTTTTGGAAACAATTCTAAGCCATTCAGAGCAAAGTCTGTGAAGTAGGTTGAGTGATCAAGCTGGGAAATGCTGTCTGGGGTCACAAACCAAGTCTCAGTTTGACTGATGAGTCTGGTTTCACAGGAAGCTCATAATCCAGCTTGGTGGGCAATTCCGAAAGAGAAGTTTCACAGGCATTTGGGAAAGTGACAGACAGCGTCATTGGCTTAAGCAGATCTCCTTCCACTGTGACTATCCCAAAATATGTACATTTTTTATGTTTACACAATCAAGCACATAAATGGTGTCATTACATTTTAGTTTGTGCACTCCAGAAAAAAGGCTCTTTTGTTACAGCTTTTGTAAGACAATTTCCTGATCTCAAACCCCCTAAGGAGTCCTCCAAGTTCCTCTTTTGTATAAATAAGCCCATCCTTCCCTAGGAAATACCTAGGTACCAAAACAAAACCCTTTCATCAGTACTGCCCTTAGATCCAGGCACTAGAAGCCCCCCATCCTGGGGCCATACCTTTGAGGGTTCTGGGATCGCCCTTTTTCTGCTACACTCTTCTCCTTCCTGAGGTATCTAATGTTGCATAGAAAATCACCGTAAAACTCAATGGGTTAACAGGACGATCATTTTTATCTTTCATGGTTTCTGTGGGTTTTGAGTTTGGGGTAGCTTACCGGGGTGGTTCTGGTTCAACGTCTCTCATGAGGTTATAGTCAGATGTCAGCTGAGACTGTAGTCATCTGAAGGCTTGTCTTGGACTAGAGGATATACTTCCAAGGTGGTTCACTCACAGAGTTGGCAAGTTGGTTTTGGCTGCTGTAAGACCTTAGGTCCTCTTCACATGGGAAGCTCCCTCACAAGATGATGGCTGGGTTCTGAGAGACTGAATATACAAACGGACGATGATTAGGTCATACATGAAAATAGAACTCTGACCCACAACTTGCAGCAACCAGCCCAGAAAGTCAACCACAGCATCTGTAGCAATTAACCCAAAATGTCCAGGGCTTTGATGAATAACTGATGGCTTCCTTAATCTTACTTCCATTTCCAACTTAGGACCAACAGAGAAAACCAATCACATAGCATGCCTTACTTCTAGTTAGCCCAACAGCTTCCCCATGGCAAAAACTTCTAATTAGGGCACACCTGAAGCCTCCCTTTTTTCCATTTTATACATTTCCACTCCTCTACTTGCCTTTGAATCTCTGCAAAACAGAGATGGTGGCTGACTCCCTAACTACACAAGCTCTGAATTAAATTGCCTTTGCTTGTTCTCATTTGGGTGGTCTTTGCTTATATCCATAGTTTTAAAAGCAAGAAGTTCTGAGAGAAAGTGTGTGTGTGTGTGTGTGTGTGTGTGTGTGTGTGTGTGTGTATGCGTGCGCACGCGTGTGTGTGTGAGAGAGAGAGAGAGACAGAGACAGAGAGAGAGAGACAGAGAGTAATTGTGAGCACAAGTGAGAGTGGGCCAGACACTGTGCCATTTTTATGACCTAACTTTAGAAGTCACATATTATCACTTCTACATACTTCCTGTGTCTAGGCAGTCCCAATCACCTGCCTAGGGGGAAACAGAGACCCCACCTCTTGGTAAAAATATATGTCACTCATATTGTAAGAAAAGCATGTGGGATGGGATAAATATATAGGTTTGGCCATATATGGAAATACAATCTGCTACATACCCACAGGATAAGAAATCTGTGGGGCCAGAGGACACAATTGAACAGAGCGTGCTCCCCAACTTCTAGATCTTCACGGAAAAGTATGGTAGCCACCAGTCAAATGTGGCAATTTAAATTTAAATTAAGGTTAAATAAAATTTAAAGTTCAGCTCCTTAGTCATAATAACCCCATTTTGAGTACTCAGTAGCCACAAGTGGCCAGTGACTACTACCATACTGGACAGGCCAAACAGAGTATTTCCATCACTGCATGGGACTGATCCAGTTCAAGTTCTGGGACCTCAAAAATCCATGTCCAAAAATTCCCTAGTCCATTTTCCAGGCTACAGCCTTTTTCTCTAGGTTAATCTTTGTAAGAGTAGACCATGTTGCTGATATGAGCACCTCAAGGCCTAATGGGTGGCCAAAAAATGACTGCTGACAAGCTATGTAGATAGAGCTTGGATGTCCAGGCTTGAATGTCTGCAAGCTTGCTGTTATGAACGGAGTTGTATCCCCCTCAAATTCATATGTCGAATCCTAACCTCCGGGGTGCCTGGGTAGCTCAGTCGTTAAGTGTCTTTCTTTGGCTCAGGGCGTGATCCTGGCATTCTGGGATCAAGCCCCACATCAGGCTCCTCTGCTGGGAGCCTGCTTCTTCCTTTACCACTCCCCCTGCTTGTGTTCCCTCTCTCGCTGGCTGTCTCTGTCAAATAAATAAATAAAATCTTAAAAAAAAAAAAAAAAAGAAGAAGAAGTCCTAACCTCCAATGTGACTGTATTTGAAGAGAGGGCCCTTCAGAGGTAGTAAAGATTAAGTGAGGTTGGGGTGTCTGGGTGGCTCAGGCAGTTAAGCTTCTGCCTTCAGCTCAGGTCATAATCCCAGAGTCCTGGGATCAAGTCCCACATTGGGCTCCCTGCTCTTCGGGGAGCCTGTTTTCTCCCTCTCCCTCTGCCTGCTACTCCCCCTGCTTGTGCTCTCTCAATCTCTCTCTCTTTCTCTCTCCCTCTGTCAAATGAATAAATAAAATCTTAAAAAAAAAAAAGATTAAGTGAAGTCATAAGGGTAGGGCCTTAATCCAAAAGGACCGGTATTCTTCAAAGTAGAGGAAGAGACAAGAGAGTTCCCACTCTCTGTGTGCCACAGAGGAAAGGCCATGTGTGTAAGCAGCAAGAAGGCAGCCATCTTCAAGGCATGAACCAAATTAGCTGACACCTAGATCTGGGACCTCCAACCTCCAGAACTATAAGAGAATAAATTTCTGTTATTTAATCCCCCAGTCTGTAGTGTTTTGTTATGGCACCCCAAGTAGACTAATACACTAGTGGACAATTCCTTCACAGAACAGATTAGACTGGGTGTGGGAAGAGGTGGGGAGGTGGGCCATAGGTTGGAGGGGTCCCCTGGCTACCTCATTCCAGCATGGAACTTCAAGAGATCTGAAAATTATAAACTCAAATTTGGCCTTCCAGGATGCTATGAATGCATATATGTAAATGTAGAGAGATACAATTTATTTAACAGTTTGTTAGCATGATTTATATCTTTTAAATACTTTGATATATGATATATAGGCCTCCAGTGGTGCTCTTGCATTAGACCCCACAAAAGTTAGGGGTACACAAGATTTTAGTTTTTACTCTGAGGAAAAGCAAAACATATGTGTGTGGTATGTTGCATCATTATTATTGTAATGAAAATACAATTTCATATAGAAGGGTGCTATCAGGCCCAAGTTAGGGGTACAAACTGGGTAGAGGGCCTTCCTCTGCCTCGATGCATATTTCAGAGACAAAGTATTTTTCAAGACTAAGAAACTAATGTAGATATCACCTGCACTCTTATTTTAAGGGGACTGTTGAATTTCCTGAGAAGAAAAGCCTACGGGGAATAGGCTTGGGAATGAATATTGTAGTAGTCACTGTTGATGCCCCCTTTTACTGAGAGTGACTTTTGTTTCAAGTGACACCTGGAACAGCCAACTTTTATCCACTGAAATGTTCCTTGAAACATTTTATTTTCCACCTGGTATATCTTTAAACAAAAATGCTTGTCAGCAGCTGGCACATTAAGAAAGTCACTACCAGTTTTCCATAAGTTTAAAAAATATTTTGAGCTGTCCTGTGAAAGTCTCTTTCTCCAGCTCAGCGAGTTCTTTAGCTGATGAATGTTCCCAAATGCATATGGTTGCTGATGGAGGAACCCAGATTCCTGACTACACAGAAAGTTGCCCTTCTGCCTCTATGACTTTGGGTTGAAGAGCAAACCATGCCCTTGGCCAGAGCAGCTGAGAGCCTTTCTACATCTTAGAAAAGATGCTTTGGGCACTCGTTCAATTACTTGTGGCTGTATTCCCCTGACCTTCAGGGTCTTTGTGGAGTATTATAATGTGAGCCAACAGTGCAAATGCTATAGTGTTACCCACACATCTAGATAAGGTGGCAGACCTAGCAGATGTTAGCAAACCCTACCCCTTCTTAGACCTAGCAGACCTAGCAGATGTTAGCAAACCCTACCCCTTCTTAGAATTTAGGATGGAGTGTTCCAAATATACAGAAAGCATATGTGATAGACTACAGTAAGAAACAAAGATGACCAAACGCAGTCTGAAACAAAGCTGGACTTGTCGTTTATCTGGAAGAGGCATGTGGCCTCATTCAGGTATGAGTTCAGCAGGTCTCTCTGTTACAAATCTAAAGAACTTGGCCCATGGGGCAGAGTGTAAATTCTTTCTTTTCCTGTCTCTGATTTAGGGAAGTCTGGATTCAAACAAGTCCAGGGTTGGTTACCTAAGCTTCCAGTGGGCCGGAGGCCATTCCGTGAGGGGCCTGAACTGAGCATTCTTAACAAGATTTCACTTTAATGTGAATGCAAACAAGAAAAGGAAATTCCCAGGAACCAGAAGCAAAGACTTTAGATAGTACAGTAGGTGGGAGTTGAAACTATGTAGCCCTCAGGATGTGAGTCTTAGATACACCTGAAGTGAAGAGGTTTTTAATGCTTGGGCAGAAAGTAGAGTCAGAGGCAGGCAGCCAGAACAGGTCTCTACCCACTTTGTGCTCTGGGATTGGAAAGTTACATGTGGAAGCAAGCTTCCTGCCCCAGCCCTGCATGAGAATATCAGTAGTGGAAAATAAATTTAGGACTGAGCAAGGTTGTCCAGGACCTACCTGATGAACACCTTGAGCCTGACAGAAATAGCCACAAATCTGTCCCCTGGGTTTTCAAAACTAGGGCACCCCCAGGATTCTCAAGGAAGATGATTATGATCTCCATAGCCTATCAAATGATGATATGTACTGTGTTTAGTGGCTTCATGGGGTGGGGCAGTACAGAAGGAGGGCTTCAAATATGCAGTGTGAGAAGCCCTCTAGTGCTTATATTTTATTAATTTATTATACATTGGTTCATTTATTAATCACACTGTGTGCCAGGCTCTTTACCATTTGTCATCCTGAATCTTCCCAACAACCACATTCCACAGCATATCCTTAACCTGGGCAGAGCAGCCTTCCTAGCTGGCACTATTTTTCAGAAAGTTGGATAAAGTCCCAGTCTTCTGACATGCATAATATTCTACCACCTGAGATTCATTCTTTGGAGTTTTGGCAGCTTTTCCATTTACACGTGCACACACACCTCCATACTAGATTACAAACACTAGACAATCGAGTACAATGGAAAGAGCTCTGACATGGAAGCCCTGTGACCTGGGTTCTGGTCTGGACACCATGCCCTGACTATGAGATTTTGGTAAGGCTACACAGCTAGGATGGTTTTCAGCACATAGTAGATGGTAAATGAATGAAAGTGTTTAATTTACATTATTACTATGCATTCCTGACCAAGGGCTCAACATCTCCATATATCATATCATGGCCCTTACCAGCATGTCATAAAAGCAACTAGAACCCTGTCGCATTGCATAGTGAGGTGTGTGTAGACAGAATCCTTCACCAAAACGAGCCCAGTCTTATTCAAGGTGAATCTATAACATGCTCAGAGCATAGAGGATGTCAAAATGCTTTTATAGTTCCCCTTTTGTACTGAGGTCTGCTCACATGAAGCTTTGCCTTCCCTCCCTTCTTCCTTTTCCACTGCTCTTGGCCATGGCACTTTCTTTGGTCTCCATGGTTGCCATGCTGACAAATCTTTTTTCCCACAGCTTTAAATTCTTTAGAGTAGAACCACAATAAGACAGACGATACTGGCTCCCTCTTGCCAATATTGAAGACTTCCCACAGTCTAACTTTGATATTACTTTATGCTTAACGTTCCCCTCTCCACCAGAAGAAAGGATTGAGTAAAACATCAAAGATCCAGGGACAGAGAAACTTATCCTCCCATGCAAATATTCTACCATAAATCTATAATCATTTTGGAAAGAAACATTCCATGCTGATTTCTATAATTTGGACACAACTCTGCTGTACATATTGATGGTATAAGGGGCTCCCAATAACCATAAGTTTTATGTAAAACGAAGCCTTGACAATAACACCTAAAAATTTGCCTTCTTAGAATTTAGGATGGAGTGTGATTTGAAAGGCCCAGGCAGAATTATTCAAAAACAATTCCTGAGTATTACTTCAAAAGTACTCCTAGTGGATGCTAACACCTGCTTAACTTGAATTCTGATAATACCGCTTCTCTCACTGAAAAAAAACTTTTGGAAGGAACTGCTGATCCAGAATTTCCTGCTTTGCCTTCTCCTGGGCCTTTAACTGTTCAAGACCTTGCTTGCCCTCGGAGCAAACAAAGGCAACCAGACCACCATAACTGACAATGTTCAGCAGGGTTCCAACTTCACTGGAAACCATGTAATCAACTAACAGGTCAGGAGGACTTTCTCTGAGGCACTCCTCAAAGAAACATTAAAGCAAGCAGGGGAGAGAAGCCAGGAATAAAATTAGGACCTGAGTTGGAGGGAGAAATAGAACGATTATTAGGTGGCAAGCAGATATAGAGGCTAGAAGAAGATAGTTCTTCAAAGTACCCCTGTAAAATGGGAGGTTGGTGTGGGAAACACACAAGTAGCAAACTTTAGACAGGTGAATTTCATGGGGCTGGGGATAGAGCACCAGGCTGGAGTCCCAACTCTGGCACTTACCTAGAAGACCTCTGGAGAGCCACTTAGTCTCACTGAGCTCCACTTGCTTCATGTGGAATGTGATTACTGTGGCTCCTTTAAGCAATAAAATTTCAGTATTCTAACTTCCCTACTCTCTTCTCTCTAGACCTGGTTTAAAAATGAATGCTTAATGATATGTTCACTTGAACTGAAGATGCATGATATTGCATATTCTATGCACACATGTGACTTGAACTCATTTATCCAATGAAGAGAAACACATATTTAGACAACTTTAAGAAAAGGTTCAAATGTTCCTGCTGGCAATGGTGAAAGTTAGCCATTTAGATGTTCCATAGCTACCCCAAACTCAGCATCTTCAAGAATGGACCATCTTTCCCTTTAGTTCCTCCTTTGAAGGTCTATGATAGGTGATGGCACCGCTATGTCCACACCACGTTGGCTATAAAAGAGAGCCTCCTTTTCTTTTCTCCTAATCTCTGCAATCATAGATAACCAAATCCTGATAACTTCACTGCCCACTGTTTTCAGACACCTTTTATATGGAGTGAGGGGAACTCATATCTCAGACTCTCATCATTGCCTACCTGGACCACTGCCTGCCTTCTTGCCCTTCACCACCCACTATCCATTGTCCCTGCTGCTGCCACAATAATCTCTCTGAAGCATCAATCACTTCCCGATACAAAACCATTCACTGGTTCTGTTCCCACTCTTTCCTGGAGTTCTTCACCCCACGTGCCAGGTCATCCCCCTCCTGGGCCCTCATCAGGCTAATTTCTACTCATCCTTTTCGACCAGGAAGCACTTCTTTGCTGCCCACGTTGCTGCAGGCTCCACCAAGTAGCCCCACTATCCCACTACCGCTTGTGTATCTGTACTGTTGCACTCACTGCTTTGAGTTGTAACTGTGCCTGCTTCCCTGACCAGGCTGTGGACTTCCTGAGAACAGAGGCATGTTCCATCCTGTCACTTAGCAGAAGTCCTGGCCCATACCAGCTACTTAAAAACTTTAATTCATTCATGTTTACTCTGGATTCAGAAATGTCATTGATCTAAAGCAGAACAAAGCCATGATCCAGCCACCTAAATCTGTTCAGTGAAGCCAAACAGAGGTGGGCTGAGACGCAAGCCCAGTGCTTCAGACACATGCCAGCGTCTTTGTTGGATACTGGTATCTGCATGTGGCAGACTCTGAGTTGGGTCAAGTTGATGCTAACAAACTGTTTGTGGCAGAGCCATTCTGACAGCCATTTCTGTTTCCAAGTGAACACTGTATATGGCAGATGCTACATTAAGGTAATTATTTTATACAAAATGTAATCAATTTCCCTGTATGCTTTCTCTCCAGCAAATGATTCTGCATAAAGCAAGGTTTAATGTTTTGGCCTGGCTAAGAGGCTTTTTCTTGGATGGAAAAAGAAGTGCTCCAGAAACTTTGCCAGAAATTTCCAAATATCACTGAGTCTTCAAATATTGCACTATGCAGATCAATTTTGATTGACTTCCACCTACATAGTTGACTCAATTCCTTTGCAAATCACTCCCTTCTTTAAACTTCATTTTCTCCATCTGCTAAATAAGAGGAACGGATTATTTTAAAGCTCTCTTCCCAGCTCTTAAATTAGATGACTCCAAGACTCTTATTTATTATTTCACTTTCCATGTGATCTCTCATTTTAAGTTAACTGGTGGCATAGACATTTAGCAAAAAAATACATATATTCGGTTATTATTTTTCATATAAAACTGATTTGTTATTGTATAGGATTTACATAAAATAAGTCTTGATTACAAATACTTGACTTGCATATCACCTGCTTTACACAAAGCAACATTTATCTGCAGGACTAGCTACATAATTTGTGGGAACCAATACAACATGAAAATGCTAGGTGCTTTGTTTAAAAATTAGTAAGGATTTCAAGAGGGAAACAACAGAGCATTAAACCTAGGTTGGAGTCTTCTGAGCTTGGGGTCCTGTGTGACGGCCAGGCCTGCTCATCTGTGCTATTCTCTACATACCTCAGCTAAGCCACAAAGATGTCTCTTAGTAATGAATATGCCTATACAATTCCCCCAACCCTGATTCACAAGCAAATCCAACAAAAAGAAATAAAGATGCACAGAAGGAAATATCACTCGATTTCTGGTCACAATCTAAGTTCTTTTATGCCCACTCAATGAGAGAGCCGTGGGCTGGAATCAGATGTGGGCACAATGTCTGACATAACTATTGACCCATTGATATGATCGCCAATGATTCATTGGATTTCCAGAGCACTCAGCCTTCCCCTCTTTAAAATGAGGGGCTTTATTTTTGCCACTAGGATTCTGTGAATCTGTGCTTGCTTTCTGATCCAGGCCTTGTTTCCTTGCCATATAACTATTTTTGAACATTTCAATGAATTATAACATATATAGAGAAGTGCTCATATCCTAAGTGTCGAGCCTGTTGAATTTTTCCAAACTAAACACATCCATGTAACAGCTCCCAGAACAAAAAGTAGAACATGACCGGAACCTCAAATGCCCCCCTCATGCTCCCTTCTCATCACAACCTTCGAGTCTCACAAGGGTAACTGCTGTCCTGACTTTTAATAACATATATTTGGTTTGCGTCTTTTTGAACTTTAAGCAAATATAACATGTTTGTGTCTGACCTCTTTAACTCAATACTACAGTTTGAAATTCTTCCACATGGCTGTAGATCATTCATTCTCATCGAACTAATGTTCTGTACATATGCCACAGGTGAACTACCCTTCTATTGGTGATGGGCATTTGGGTAGGTTTTATTTTTGGCAGGCCATCTAAGTTTATAATTTATAAAACATTTCCATCATTCCTAATTCTCAGGAACTTTAGTAAGATTGAAAATAAGCTTACTTTCTTTGATTTTATAAATAGTGAGGCTGAAATGTCCTTATATAGGGATTTCAAAAAGCCTGGGACTCTTTCTTTAATCCAAGAAGTGAAAAATGAGCAGAGGATAATTTTTTTATTCTTATTCTAGCTCAGCTTCTACTTGACATTACACAATCACAGGTGAGGTTTCCTAGCCTGCAGAAACAGCAATTATTGTCATTGTTCAATAGCATCTGACCATACTCTGTCTGATGAGGAGAGAAAAGACTTCTGAGTATATCAAGAGGAACACTCCCCAGGGTTTGGGAAGTCTGTGATAGAACAGACCATATCAGATCAGGGGGTGGGAGTGGGAACTGGGTAATGAAAATGGGTCACAACTGCCAGTTCTAGACAAGATACAAGAGATGGTGGTGACAGCTGGGCTGGGGTAGGGGTGGGGGTGTGCTTTGGGGAGGCAGGTAAGATAGTCTCCAAGATGTGGGAATAGATCCCCCCAAAATAGACAAAATTTAGCAATCTAGGCAGGTGGTCTATGGCTGGGCAGGTCAGCAGAAGGTAACACACAGATCCTCTCCAGTAGGAACTCAGCAACAGAAGGTATGAAAGCAGGCCATCCTTTCACAATCTGGACAGAAGCTGGTCTCAGGGAAAGCTAGGAGCCACTACTGACCACCGGCATAACTCAGCCCAAAAGAACTGGTAGGAGCAAGAAAAGCCTCAGTGGACCAGTAACTGCCACTGCAGGCAGGTTACCCAGGCAAGGGCTCAGATAGCCTCCTGGGGCCTCACCACCAGAACCAGCACAGAGTAGACTCACCAATAAGATGGGACAGTTCTGTCCTTCACTAATTCAATAAATGATTATTGAACTTCTAACCATTTACCAAGCACTGCACTAGTTGATGATGAACAAAACATACACATTAATTACATCACTTAGGATGCCTTTATCTGCAAGTGGTAAAATACCCAGTTACAAGTGGTTTAGACACAATACAGGTAATTAGTAATTTCACATACAAAGTCTGGAAGTAGGCTGTCCTAAGGTTGTCTCAGTCGCTCACCAAAGTTAGGACCCTGGCTGAACACGTTTTCAATTCCCCTCATGACTGCAAAAGGATGTAGTAGCCCCACATATCACACCTTCACATAATGATGTTGAAAGTAGGAAGGAATAAAACTTGCAGGGGTTTGTTTTTGTTTTTGTTTTGTTTTTTGTTTTGTTTTTAAATCTGAGAGTAAAATCTTTACCAAAAGCTTCTCAGCTGAGTCCCTCTGATGTCACCTCGGCCAGATCCAGATCATGTGCTCACAAGTAAAGGGGAGGTGGGATGACCATAACTGTCTAGACCAATCATGATGTAAGCCCTGGAACTTAATATAGGGTGCCCTGATACCTGAACACACTCAAGGTCATCTCTGCAAGGAAAAAGAGGGGATACCTTCAGGGTAGACGATCAAAAATAGTGCCACCATGACCGAAACTCCTAAAACAAGGCTTCTTTCACTGTCTTGGGGCCAGCATGGGTTCCAGAGTTTGGAGAGCTCTTTTACTTAACAAAATCTTTGTGAGTACCCTCTCTGGGCAGGCAGGTGTGGGGCTTCCAGCTTTGAGCTTTGGAAAGCTTCAGCTGTCAAAGCACTAACCTCTTCAAGCTCTACCTAAACAGATTTCCTGTGAGGCCGGGCCCTTCTTTAATCCAGCTGGCTCTCTGTAATGGTGGCACCAAGGGGAGTGCTATGGAAATGACAGGTGCTTTCTGTGCCTCAGAAGTTCAGCATGTCCTAATTTTATGTCCTACCACTCAGAGTTTTATTTCATCTCTCCTTGATTCTATTTACATTTTTGGCTTATATAACCTCCTGGGATAGTGAGTTCTGTATGCTTCATACTTGCCAGGGAAGGCAACATTATTTTCAATATGTCCTAATACCCTCTCCTTTAAGCTTCCAAAGGTTATCATATCTATTCATTCTCATTTTGTTTATTAGAGTCCACCCTGAAAACCTATCAGAGATTGCTTGTTCTTCAGAGATATCCTCAAAGAGAAAATAGCCAGAATACTAATAGTGGGCATTTATTGAACAATTACTATGTGCTAGCCACCATTCTAAATGTATTTATATGTATTAACTAAATTTAATCCTCAAGAAACCCTGTAAGGGAGGAATTTTTATGTACTTTTTTTTTCAGAGGAAGTAAAAAGATATTAATTAACTTGCCCAAGATCACATAGCTAATGAGTGGAGAAACAGAGATTCAGACTCAAGGCGTCTGAATCCAGAACTCACATTTGCAAGCACTCATTATACTATGTCTCAAAAAGGAAAAGATATTCTCCTCCTTGCAGGGCTGCTGACATTTTTTTCACCCAGTGGCTTGTGGGCACTTTGGAGGACTTCGGAGGACTTGCTAGGATGAAAGAAAACTATGTACTTAACAGATGAAACCAAGCCAAGCTGAGAATCATGCATAGATCCTTTCTACTTTGTCTACTGTTGGTCTGTCCTCTCAGAATGCAGAAGTGCCCATCCCATCACTCAGTGAAAAACATACACTACAAATTCTCAGAGGCAGATTTTCTCCAGATCATAAAGAGGTCATCTGGGCAAAGTGGCAATTTGAGAGAAGCTGTAGAAACTGCATTCCCTTTCTAAGGTGGTTTTCAAATAGCTTTCCTACAAGTCCAGAGAAGACATAGCTGTCTCTCCCACACCTTTTTATCATTTAATCATACACCCATTGAAGTGTACTGCCTTTTGATTGTCTTGGGAGCATGTCTTGTTGCCCCAACAAAATTGTGAGTTCTTTGGGAATTGAGGCTGTGTCTTACTCATGAGTCTAACAGTGCCTTCACCTAGAAGAAAGACTTCCATGGTGAAAGATGCTGCTTTGTATATGAGATCCATTTCTCCAATAAGACTGGCAGTTTTCTGAGAGCTTTTGTGGCATTTTCTTCAGCGTATCATTCAATTCTGGACATTGCCAAAACCTGGAGACCCTGATGGGGTGTTTATCCTAAGAACTAATTAGAGACTAGAGAAAACTCTAACTGGTGGCTTATGTTTATTTATTTTGGTTTTGCTTTGCTGCCTTCTTATGGACTCATCAGGGGAGAACACAGCAAACCTTTTCCCCTGCCCCACTTCACCAAACCATTGTATTTTCAAGAAGTCCAAAGTCTTCTTACCACAGGATCACCACCTGCACCCCAACACTGATGGGAAGCAAATGGTTCCAATAGAGGAGAATGAAGCTAGGTTACCCCAGAGGGGAATGGGTGGAAGCTGGTGCTGAGAACTAGGTGAAATGGGAGGAAGGGTGACACAAACACTAGAAGGAGCTTCCCTGAGAGTAGGAACAAGACGCTCAGGAGATTTCTGCAAATGGCAAACAAACCCAATGCCCTGGACAGAAGATGGCTGAGGTGTATCCTTGCATCCAGGGCACTTGGACATGACAGATCCTTCAATCTGTGAGAAAATTCCTGTGTTAGGAAATCTCACAAAATAGCAAAGAAGAGGTCAAGATAGATTCACATTCACATTTTTGGTGCCTTGTTGGCTGCGTCTAATGGGGATTGTCAACAGGATCATCTACATTGGTCTCTTCGGCGTGACAGTCTCGGTGTACTTGGGCTTCTTACATGGAGCTCAGGGCTCTGAGAGAGAGGGTGTTTCAAGACTCAGACAGAAACTGCAAAGCTTTTTATGACCTAGTCCCAAAAGTCCCAAAATATCATTTCTGCTGCATTCTATTGGTCAAGCAAGTCACCAAGGACAGCCAATATTAATATCCCCACCTTTTAATGGAAGGGATAGCAAAGAATATCCGGCATATTTAATCTATTATGGTCTCTACGGCCACTATGGAAGAGACTACAGTCTCCATGATATCAATGCAATAATTTGTGGCATAGAAGGAGATGAACACTGACAACAGGTTGTTTTCCAGCTGGTAAGCAGAAGTTTTGCTCAAATGTGTGCTTCTGAGTGGTGGTGGTGTTTTACATGATCATGTAATCTCAAGGATAAATAAAGTGCTTTGGAGTCAGACAGGTCTGGGTTAAAATGTCAGGTTTTTTGTTTTTTGTTTTACTTTCAAATTTTTATTTTTTATTTTTTTATAATAATTTTTTATTATGTTATGTTAGTCACCATACAGTATATCCTTAGTTTCTAATGTAGTGTTCCATGATTCATTATTTGCATATAACACCCAGTGCGCCATGCAATACGTGCCCTCCTTAATAACCATCACTGGCCTATCCCAGTCCCCCACCCCCTCCACTCTGAAGCCTTCAGTTTGTTTCCCAGAGTCCACAGTCTCTCATGGTTCATTCCCCTTTCTGTTTACCCCCCTTCATTCTTCCCTTCCTTCTCCTACTGATCTCCCTGCTATTTCTTTTTTTTTTTTTTTAAAGATTTTATTTATTTATGTGACAGAGAGACAGCCAGTAAGAGAGGGAACACAGCAGGGGGAGTGGGAGAGGAAGAAGCAGGCTCCTAGCGGAGGAGCCTGATGTGGGACTCGATCCCGGTACGCCAGGATCACGCCCTGAGCCGAAGGCAGACGCTTTAAAGACTGCGCTACCCAGGCGCCCCTCTCCCTGCTATTTCTTATGTTCCATAAATGAGTGAAGCCATATGATAATTGTCTTTCTCTGCTTGACTTATTTCACTTAGCATCATCTCCTCCAGTCCCGTCCATGTTGCTGCAAATGCTGTGAAATCGTTCTTTTTGATGGCTGAGTAATATTCCATTGTATAAATGGACCACATTTTCTTAATCCAGTCATCTGTTGAAGGGCATCTCGGCTCCTTCCACTATTTAGCTATTGTGGACAATGCTGCTATGAACATTGGGTGCATATGGCCCTTCTCTTCACTGTGTCTGTATCTTTGGGGTAAATACCCAGTAGTGCAATTGCTGGATCATAGGGTAGCTCAATTTTTAACTTTTTAAGGGAACTCCACACTGTTTTCCAAAGTGGCTATATCAATTTCCAGCTCTTTGGGCAACTAATCTTTGACAAAGCAGGAAAAAACATCCAGTGGAAAAAAGACAGTCTCTTCAATAAATGGTGCCGGGAAAATTGGACAGCTACATGCAAAAGAATGAAACTTGACCACTATCTCACACCATACACAAAGATAAACTCCAAATGGATGAAAGACCTTGATGTGAGACAGGAATCCATCAAAATCCTAGAGGACAACATAGGCAGCAACCTCTTTGACATCGGCCACAGCAACTTTTTTCATGACACATCTCCAAAGGCAAGAGAAACAAAAGAAAAAAATGAACTTGTGGGACTTCATCAAAATCAAAAGCTTCTGCACAGCCAAGGAAACAGTCAAAAAAACTAAGAGGCAGCCTGCGGAATGGGAGAAGATATTTGCAAATGACACTACAGATAAAAGACTAGTATCCAAGATCTACAAAGAACTTCTCAAACTCAATACATAAGAAACAAATAAACAAATCAAAAAATGGGCATAAGATATGAACAGACACTTTTCTAATGAAGACATACAAATGGCTAACAGACACATGAAAAAATGTCAGTTTTTTAAGTGATTGGTTAAGTCACCTTAAGGACTTTGTTACCAGGCCACCCCCTCCTCAAGAGAGTGCAATATCCCTTGAACTCTAGCACAGAGATGAGAGATATCAGTCAGGTTTTGCAGCATCCTGGGAGATTTTACTGATACCATGAGGTTTACCTCTTTATTAGAGAAAGGTTATAAAGTTCGCTGGGATACCTCAAACAGATACAATTCAGCGAAAGCTTGTAGTATATTACTACAACATTATATACTCATCTCTCTCATCTTTCAACCTGTCCCCACCTTCCATCTCATAACACATATTCCATCAGGAATAGTGGAGAAACCGTCAGATGAAATGTCTTTTTGTGAGCTCTTGGCATTTGACAATACCTAACATCTGTTCATAGTCACAACTTTCCAGAGGAATCTGGGTTTATTGACATCTCATCACATTAAATGGACATGTGGATAACAAGATTGCTGAGGTCCATAAGGAAAAGGTAAAAGCAAATACTTTATTTTTTTTTCATTTTTTAAAATTTAAATTCAACTAGCCAGTATCATTAGTTTCAGATGTAGTGTTCAATAATTTATCAGTTCAGTATTATACCCAGTGCTCACCACATCACATGCCCTCCTTAATGCCCATCAGCCAATTACCCCATCCACCCACCCACCTCCCCTCCAGCAACCCTTAGTTTGCTTCCTATAGTTAAGAGTCTCTCATGGTTCATCTCCCTTTCTGATGACTTCCCATTCCATTTTCCCTCCCTTCCCCTATGATCCTCTGCACTGTTTCTTATATTCCGCATATGAGTGAAACCATATGATAATTGTCTTTCTCTGACTGACTGACTGGTTTTGCTTAGCATAATACCCTCCAGTTCCATCCATGTTGCTGTAAATAGTTAAGTATTCATCCTTTCTGATGGCTGAGTAGTATTCCACTGTATATATATACCACATCTTTATCCATTCATCTGTCAATGGACATCTGAGCTCTTTGCACAATTTGGCTATTGTGGACATTGCTGCTATGAACACTGGGGTGCAGGTCCCCCTTCAGATCACTACATTTGTATCTTTGGGGTAAATATCTAGTAGTGCAATTGTTGGGTTGTAGGGTAGCTCTATTTTTAACTTTTTAAGGGACCTCCACACTTTTTTCCAAAGTGGCTGTACCAACTTGCATTCCCACCAACAGTGTAAGAGGATTCCCCCTTCTCTGCATCCTTGCCAACATTTGTTGTTTCCTCACTTGTTAATTTTAGCCATTCTGACAGGTGTGAGGTGGTATCTCATTGTGGTTTTGATTTGTATTTCCCTGATCCTGAGTGATGTGGAACATTTTTTCATGTGTCTGTTGGCCATTTGTATGTCTTCTTTGGAGAAAAATGTCTGTTCATGTCTTCTGCCCATTTTTTGACTGGATTATTTGTTTTTTGGGTGTTGAATTTGACAAATTCTTCATAGATCTTGGATACTAGCCCTTTATCTAACAGGTCATTTGCAAATATCTTCTCTCATTCCTTAGGTTGCCTTTTAGTTTTGTTGACTGTCTCCCTTGCTATGCAAAAGCTTTTTATCTTGATGAAGTCCCAATAGTTCATTTTTGTTTTTGTTTTCCTTGCCTTTGGAGACAGTCTAGCAAGAAGTTGCTGTGGCCGAGGTCACAGAGGTTGCTGCCTGTGTTCTCCTCTAGAATTTTGATGGATTCCTGTCTCACATTTAGGTAAGGCAAATATTTAAAAAGAAATATAAGTAATGACTGGTCAGTGTTTTTTTTAATAGGTGAGGGAATGCAAAATGAAAGTATTGATAAAATGAAAAACACTTCTCCTCCAAAGGTCAGAAAATTCAGCTCATTGTGCAGTAAGCAACAGGAGGGAATATATTGGCTCCAATTACTGGATGGTTCAGGGAGAGATCTAATCGGTTTCAGGTAACATTTGACCCAAAGATCAAATAATGATAACAGGGTATGTTTTTTCCTCTCTCCCTTCCTCTGCTTGCACCAACTTTCCCCTATGGTTCCAATATAGCCACCAGCAGCTCCTGGGCCTAAAGGTGTCCAGATTTAAATCTAGAAGAGGAAGAACTGGTGCTGTTTCTCTAAACTCCAGCAGAAAGCTTGGCTCTGAGTGGGTCGTATGTCCAATGCTAATCCAATCAATTTGGCCAGGAGAATGTGTTGAGTGAATTGTTTTAGGCCTAAATCACTTGCCATACCCTGAGCCATAAGTGGGACCTACTCCTCTGGAAACATCTGGGCTGAAAGTGGGAAGGAGACTGTTGCCTAAAAAGAAATCAAGGGGCTGTTGCCAGGGGAGGAAACATCCTGGATGACAAAAAACATATGTCCTGAGTTCTGATTCCAGGTAAGATGGAGTAAACACATGCCAATCTTTGTCTCCCATGGAATGCAATGATAAAACTTAGACTGCATGGTATAGATATTAAAAGTCTCTGGAAAGTAAATATCGGTAGGCAGACTGAGGAAGAATACCAGAATCGAAATAATACCAAACTGGTGGTTTTATCATTTTCCCTTTCAAGTATCCTCTGTCCTGAACTCGATGCTGCCTGAAACACAAAGTGAACACTATGATGCAAACAGAGAGAGATCCATGAGAATCCCTCTAATCTGAGGGCAACCAGCAGAAACGAGATCTCCTAAAGCTCAGAGATAGTAGGGTAAATGCCTCAGCTATTTTCTTTCCTTTTGTTCTCTATTACTGTAGTTCCAGGCAATCCAGTGCCGGGTGCATGACAATAAAGAAAAACCATGAGAGAGAACATTCTGAAGGAGAGTAACCTTCTTTTCAATTTAGTGGAACTGCAGCTCCAAGAGGGCAGGGTAAATCCCAATGATTTCCACTCCTCCCTTCCCCCATCCTTCCAACATAACAGTATAATCAGAGAAGTGGCAATTTTTGGACAGAGGACTGAAGAGGGGAGCCCTATGGAACCAGGAAGTACCTGGGCAATAGTGGAGAGTAAGGAGCTCAGGAAGCAACCCCACACATCTGTGTATGAACTCCTGAGCTCACCCTGACCTGTGTATTCTGGATCTGGTCCTTAATGACATATCAAAGATTTTGAGAACTGAGTTAATAAAGGGATTTTCACCTAGATTCCAAACTGACCACTAAGTGGCACACCCACACAAGACAGACCTAAATGACACTGTAAATGCTTTGAAAACAAAGGTGATGTTGCAACCCAGCCCACAGAAAGTGGATTGGAACTTGTAGTCTGAACCCAAGGAGGTCAAGTGTCTGCTAAGACAAAAATCTCAATATGGTCCATAGGATTTAAACAACACCAGAGTTTTATCATATTGAAAGTGTCTAGAATACAATTCAAAATTACTTAGTGTGCAAATCACCTTAAAAACCTCAGCATACATGGGGAAAGACTATCATCAGACATCAATGATAAGATAACACAGATGTTGGAATTATTGGACAGTCCTTAAATAAGATATTATTTAAAACTTTGAACAAGAAATTGTGAAACTCTCAAAACAAAATAGAAAGTATCAATAATAACAAAACAGAAATAGTACAACCAGTGGGAATTACAGAACCAAAAAATATAGTAACAAAATAAAACCTTATGGGATAGACTAAATACCAGAAAGGAGTGACAAAGGAAAGAGTCAGTGGTCTTGAAGATAGATCAGTAAGAATTATTCAATCCATACAACAGTGAGAAAATAGATTGAGAAGTTTAAACTGAGCCCTGGGGAATTGTGGGACAAAAAGAAAGGAAAAAGGAAATGTTTAATAGTTGTGTCATCCAAGTCCCACAAGAGGAAGAAAAAGAGTAGGGTGTGAAAAAATATTTAAACAAATGATGGCTGAATATTTCCTGAGTTACTCAAAAGTCATAAAAACTTTCAAGGAGTGAAGAAAATCCCAAATAGAAAAAAACCAAAGAAGCCCATGCCTAGAAAAATAAAAATCAGAATGTTAAAAACTCAAGACAAATTGAGTGTCACTAAATGCAGTGACATAGTACCTGTAGGGGAACCATGATTCAAAGGACAGCAGATTTTTCAGCAGAAGTCTTTGTGAATAATTCCTCTCAAGAGTATTCTTATTCAAGACGAAATCAGAGAGGGAGATAAACCATAAGAGACTCTTAACTCTAGGAAACAAACTGAGGGTTGTTGGAGGGGAAGGGGGGGGTAATTGGGTGACGGCATTAAGAAGGGCATGGGATGCCGTCAGCACTGGGTGTTATATGCAATTGAGGAATCACTGAGCTCTACCTCGAAACTAATAATACACTCTATGTTAACTGAATTTAAATAAAATAAAATTAGAAATAAAAAAAAAAAAAGAAGTCTTGGAATTTGGGAGAAAGAGGCACAACAGTTGTCAAGTACCCAAAGGCAAGACATGTCAACACAGGAGTCTATATCCAGTGAAAATACCCATCAGAAATAAAGGTAAAATGCAGATATTCTTGGATGAAGGAAACTAAGAGAATTCCAGAATGAAAGAGGGAATATCATTATAGACCACATAGGCATTAAAAGGATCATAAGGAAATATTATGAACAAAAATTCAACAATTAAAATGACATGGACTAATTCCTCAAAACCCACAAACTAGCAAAACTCACCCAATATGAAATAAATAGCTAGAAGAGCCCTATAACTATTAACTCTTAAATACATAAATCGAATTTGCATTTTAAACATTCTGAAAAAGAACAAACCCATAGATTTTTTTAAAAAGTCACAGAACTGTATATGAAAAGACAGTAAGTCAATTTTACTATATGATAAATTAAAAAAAAATTTTAAGCCTTTGGAAAAATAAATCTGTAGGCCCCAATGGTTTCAGTGGTAAATTCTATCAAATACTTATGAAAGCATAATGGGAATTCTATATAATCTCATCTAGAAATTAGAAGAGAGGTAATACTTACTAGCTCATTTCATGAGGCCTGCATTACTCTGATACCAAAATCAGACAAAGACACTACAAGAGGAAGAATGAGAGAGACAGACAGACAACTGCAAACCAATATCCCCTATGAAAACAGGCACAAAAAACCTCAATAAAATATCAGCAAATAGAACCCATTTAATATATAAAAAGAATACTGTACCAAGATCAAACACAATTTATTTTGAAAATGCAAGGCTGATTCAATATTTGAAAATCATTCAGAGAAGACGGGGTGGGGGGATGGGGTAGCCGGGTGATAGGTATTAAGGAGGGCACATGTTGTGATGAGCACTGGGTGTTATACACAACTAATGAATCGTTGAACACTATATCAAAAAGTAATGCTGTACTCTTCGTTGGCTAACTGAACATAATAAAAAAAAAAGGAAAAGAATTAAAAATGATCTTCAGGAAAAAAATTTGAAAATTAATCAGCTGATGTAATATACCATATTAAAAATATATTAAAACATGATTATTTCAAATAGATGCAGAAAAACATTTGATGAAATATACATTCATGTAAAAAATGCCATTAACGAGGAATAGAAAGCTACTTCCTGAACCTGGTAAAGGGCATCTATAAACCCTACAACTAACATTATACTTAACAGTGGAACACAGAATGTTTTCTCCCAATACTGAAATCAGGGCAAGGATGTTCACTTTCACCACTTCTATTAAACATTGAATAAGAAATCCTCACAAGTGCAATAAGGGGGGAAAAATTAAGAAGTAAAAGGCACAAAAATTAGAAAGGAAAGAGCAAAACTCTCCCTATTTTCAGACATGATTGTCCATATAGAAAATCTCAAGAAATCCATAAAAAGCCTCTAAAGCTAATAGGTAGATTTAGCAAGGTTGAAGTATACAGTCAACACATGCAAAAAATCAATTGCATTTCTTTTTTTTTTCTTTTTCCTTTTTTAAAAATTATTATGTTAAGTTAGCCACCATGCAGTACATCATTAGTTTTTGATGTAGTGTTCAGTGATTCATTAGTTGTGTGTAACACGGGTGATGGGTATTAAGGAGGGCACATGTTGGGATGAGCAACTAGGTGCATTTCTATATACTAACAAAGTATAATTAGAAACTGAAATTCAAAAAAACAACACCATTTACAATAACTCAAGAAACAGAAATATAACAAGACATGTACAGGGTCTATATGCTGAAAACGAAAAAAATGCTGATACATTGGGTGTTGTATATAAGTGATGAATTACTGAAGTCTCCTGAAACCAATATTGCACTGTATGTTAACTAATTAGAATTTAAATAAAAATAAAAGACTAAAAAAATGCTGATAAAAAAACTTAAACAAGATCTAAATAAATGGAGAGAGATCGTAAAGGTATCAATTTCCCCAAAATGATCTGTAGACTTAACTAATACAAATCAAAATTCAAGCAGGATTTTTTGTTGATATATACAAACAGGTTTTAAATTGCATATGGAAAAGCAAGGGAGTACAGTAGGTAGAAAATATATTGATAAGAAGAGTAATTGGAGGAATCACACTATCCAACTTCAAGACTTACTGGAAAGCTACACTCATCAACACAATGTAGTGCTAACAAAGGAACAGACACATAGACCATAGGAACAGAATACAGAGGTCAGAAGTAGACACACAAATAGATCCATATATAGCAAAGGACTTGTATACAGAAAATAGAACTCTCAAAACTCAACAATAAAATAAATTACCCAATTTTTTAAATCAACAAAAGACTCAGGCATTTCACTAAAAAGGATATAAAGTTAGCAGACAGGCACATAAAAAGATGTTTAACATCATTGGCTATTAGGGAAAAGCAAATTAAAACTACTACCCAACTACGGAATGGCTAAAATAATCCCGTTGCTACCTGATGAGGTGGCAAAGCAGCTAGAACTCTCATATGTAACTGGTGGGAATGTAAAATGGTACAGACACTCTAGAACACAGGTTAGCAGTTTTTTAATAAAGCTAAACATACATTTACCACATGATCTAGTAATCCCACTCCTGAGTATTTTCTCTGAAGAAATGAAATCTTATATTCACACAAAACCCTGTACCTAAATGTTAACAGCGGCTCTATCCATAATTGGCTCTATCCTAAACTGGAAATAGCTTAATGTCCTTCAGTAGTGTACTGGTTTTCTAGTACTGTAAAAAATTACCACGAATTTAGTGGCTTGAATAACACACACTTATAATCTTAGAGTTCTGGAAATGAGAAGTCTGAGATGGGTCTCACTGGGCTAAAATCAAAGTTTGTTTGTTTGTTTGTTTTTTTAAAGATTTTATTTATTTATTTGACAGAGACAGCCAGCGAGAGAGGGAACACAAGCAGGGGGAGTGGGAGAGGAAGAAGCAGGCTCCCAGCAGAGGAGCCTGATGTGGGACTCGATCCCAGATCGCCTGGATCACTCCCTGAGCCGAAGGCAGACGCTTAACGACTGCGCCACCCAGGCGCCCCTAAAATCAAAGTTTTGACAGGCTGCATTCTTATCTGGAGGCCCTATGGAAGGATCCATTTTCTTGCCTTTTTCAGCTTCTAGAGGCTGTCCACATTATTTGGCTCATGATCGCTTCCATTTTTGTAGTCATCAGTGGCCAGTTCAGGTAACTAGCAATCTTAATTCCTCTTGCCATGTAAGATAACATATTATAACATGCCACAACACAGGTTCTGGGGATTAGGATGTGGACATCTTTGGGAGAACCATCAATCCATCTACCACAAATGGACAAATGAATAAACAAACTGTGGTATGTCCATACAGTGGAATCCCATTCATCAATAAAAAGGAAAAAACTTTGATACGCACAACTTGGATAAATCTTAAAGGCATTATACTGGGTAAACAAACCAGTCTCAAAAGTTTAGGTACTATATGAGTCTATTTTTAGGACATTATCAAAAAGATAAAATTATAGTGATATAATATTATAGTGGTATAAAATTATAGTGATAGAGAATAGATCAGTGGTTGCCAGGAGATAGAGATGGGGGGAGGGGATGACTACAAGGTGACAGCACAAGGGAGCTCCTTAGAGTGATGAAATTGTTCTATGCCTGATTATGGTGGGGATAATACAAAACTATACATATATTAAAATTCATAGAACTGTATAGGCAGCTACAAATATCATATGATTTCATTTATATGTGGAATCTAAAAAAAACCCAAAACAAATGAACAAACAAGCAAAAAAACAGAAACAGACTCATAAACACAAAGAACAAACTGGTGGTTATCAGAGGAAAGAGGAGTGGGAGGATGGGCAAAATAGGTGAAGGAAACTAAGAAGTACAAACTCCCAGTCATAATACAAATAAGTCATGGGGATGAAAAGTACAGCTAGGGAACATAGTCAATGATCTTGTAATAACATTATGTGGTGCCACATGGTGACTATGCTTATTGTGGCAAGCACTGAATAATGTAAAAAATTGTCAAATCAATATGTTGTACACCTGAAACTAAGTAACATCACATGTCAAGTATACTTCATTTAAAAATAATAATGCAGATTAATAGCAAACACACACACACAATTCATAGAACTGTACACCAAAAGAAAAAAACCCACAATTTTATTGCATGACAATTTTTAAAATAAAAAATTTAAAAACCATGCAATTTCAGGGCACCTAAGTGGCTTAGTCAGTTAAGCAGCTGACTCCAGATTTTGGCTCAGGTCATCATCCTGAGGTCCTGGGATCAGTCAGGCTCCATGCTCATTAGGGAGTCTGCTTGAGGATTCTCTCTCCCTCTCTCTCTCTCCCCCACCCCCCACTCTCTCCCTCAAATAAATAAATCTTTAAAAAAATATACAACTTCACACTTAGCATATACACATGCGTGTACATACTCATACACACAAAGACGCTCACTACGATACTTAATGGTACGAAGGGAAAGAAAAACTGACCAAAGATGAGATCCCAGATTCTAGTGCTTTAGTGGTGAGTTTACAAGAGCTTCTGTAGTTCTCAACAAAGCTTCCCTGAACACTTAGTACACTTGAGCTTCTATTTTTCTCACCTCAAAATAAGAATGATATTAACCTTATCGGGTTATTAAGAAGATTCAATGAAAATGAGTATATAAATATCCTGACACAGAAAAGGATTCTCAATTTTGTTAACTGCTTTGTTTTGCCAACCTGGTGGAGTATCTGAGCTCTATTCTTGCTCCCAAAGACTGAGAACTTTCAGAATTTGGAACAACCTGGTCAACAGACACATGAAAAGATGTTCATCATCACTTACCGTCAGGGAAATGCAAATCAAAACTTATCATGAGATGTCACCTCACACCTGTCAGAATGGCTAAAATCAACAACACAAGAAACAACATGTTTGGCAAGGATGTGGAGAAAAAGGAACACTCTTGCACTATTGGTGGGAGTGCAAACTGGTGCAGCCACTGTGGAAAAGAGTATGAACGTTCTTTAAATGGTTAAAAATAGAACTACCTTATGATCCAGCAATTGCAGTACTGGGTATTTACCCAAAGAATACAAGAACACTAATTCACTTTTATGTTTATAGCAGCATTATTTACAATAGCCAAGATATGGAAGCAGCCCAAGTGTCCACCTATAGGTGAATGGATAAAGAAGATGCTGTACACATATATACAATGGAATATTATTCAGCCATAAAAAAGAATGAAATCTCGCCATTTGCAATGGAATGGATGGATCTAGAGTATAATGCTAAGTGAAATAAGTCAGAGAAAGATAAATACCATACGATTTCACTTATATGTGGAATTTAAGAAACAAAACAATGAGCAAAGGGAAAAACAGAGAGAGAGAGAGACAAATCAATAAACAGGCTCTTAATTATAGAGAATAAACTGATGGTTACCAGAGGGGAGGTGGGTGAGGAGTTGCTTTAAACAGCTTCCCATACCTATGTCTCCTCCATGGACGTCATCAATATCTAATGAGGTGGACTAGAATGGAAGAGTCACCCATGCATTTCTTTTTTTTTTTTTTTCAAACAGCACTTACTGAGTATCTCCAATTGCCAACCATTGAGCTCAACCCCAGGGATACAAATGTGGATCAACCTCTAACCCCACCCTTGAGGTGTTCACAGTCTAATTGTTGAAAACATGAGATTGGTGGTGGAGGCAGGATGGGGTAGATGCTACTGCTTTGGATGGTAAAACTGTGTTTTCAGTTTAAACTTTCTTGGAGAGCTACAGAAATCACTTTCAATCAAAGTCAAAAGAATTGTGTGGGAAAGGACACTCAGCAAAGGAAACTATCAAAGAGTAATGTAAAAATACATCTGAGAAGAGCAAGTGGAACTAAAAATATTAAATAAAATAGCATCTCCTTTTTCTAGACTCATCGAAATGCAATTTGCACTTGTCTTCCTCTTGGAGTATGAGAATTGTTGTTTATTTGGCAAGTGAAAATTTATAAAATACTTTGGTTTTCTCATGGGGAAAAAATGGCATTATACCTGAGCCTAATGAGAATAATTATCAAGTGGCTACAACTGATGAGCTATATTATTAATCACACTGGCATCTAATATTAGCATAGAATTAGAAATGACCTCAGAAACATTCAAATGTGCCACACTTTGTCCACCTGCTCCTAGGGAGAATGATCATGCATAACCAAATATTTAAAGGCTTTCCTGGAAACCTGTGCCTCCCAGCTCACTGAGTTTGGATGACTCTGTTAAACAAATAGGTCTCCAAATAATAGACCCCTCTACACATGCATAATCATGAAAAAAGTGATAACTATTTGTTTTCCTACATCTGGTACATACATGTAGAGTTTGGGATTGTTGAGGTCTAATCATGGCCTATTTTGAAATATTAAAGGATATGATTTTTAAAAAAACACACCTTCTTGGACAATGTTTGAAGGTTGGTTTTTACTCATAGGTGTTATCCATCTATGCCCCATTGTTCCACCCACTGTGTTACCATACTGATTAGAAAGAGGGACAGGAGGGACACCTGGGTGGCTCAGTCGGTTAAGCATCTGCCTTCAGCTCAGGTCTTGATCCCAGGGTCCTGGGTTTGAGCCCCACATTGGGCTCCATGCTCTGGAGGGAGTCTGCTTCTCCCTCTCTCTCTGCCCCTCCTTCCCCCCACCACTTGTGCTCTCTTTCTCAAATAAATGAAAAAAATATTTAAAAAGAAAAAAAGAAAGAAAGAAAGAAAGAAAGAAAGAAAGAAAGAAAGAAAGAAAGAGGAACAGTATTTGTGAATAGGACTCAGAAAAAATATCAGCATTTTTGGAACTTGTTCTGGTTTTTTTTAATCAGTAGAAATGCTTTCTCTGTGTAGTTCTTACTGATTTGTGATTGGGTCTTCATATACTCAAGTAAAACTCCATAGAGTTCAAACATCATGAACAAACCTGGGGCTGGCAGTTTGGTTCATCCATCCTTAAGATGCATATTCTGCTAACTTCCCTGATCCATACTCTGTGTCACTTGGCCCTCTCATCTCACTCTCAGTCTGGCTGAATCAAACATGCCCTAAGAGGCTGCTCATTCGTCTCAGTGCCATAAACACTTGCTGAACAAGTTGTTTCCTCCTGCAAACCCTGACAGCACCCATGCATCCACAGCACATCATTTAGCATTTTACCGTGCAAAGATACATTTATTAACATACCAGATGCGATCCAACAAGGCACTTTGCTCATTGGGAGGAGAAAGTATCAGAGGGGCATGGGGATGTGTCCCAGAGTCATAATGGTTGGGAATGTTGGGGGGGGTGGTATTTCAAAGCAAAAATGTAATTATATACTTAACAAAAATAACATAACCCTTCACAGTCATATGTTTTAAAAGGTTAATTTATGCTGACTAAAACAAAGCAATGCTGTGTGTTGCTATGGCAGCCTTTACTGAGGTCCTGTTCATGGGCACCAGGGCTACAGATGGCCCTGGCTTTTAGTTTGAGTGTACGAATCCAGTTCTTCCCCAGCTGAAATATCCAATTCCCAGCTTCCAGGCCTTACAATCCTTGAAATGCACAAATACATAAGTTAATTAAGGAATATTTGAAGATATTACTTAATAATCTACCAAATACCATCGCTAACAGTAATCCATTCCAAATATTTATTGAATGCCTCCATGGCAAAGCCCATGGTGGGATCAGAAGGTCTGATTCACAGTTCTTGCCCGTAGGCATCCTGCAGACCCAGAAAGGAGAATGAGAGAGCTAGAGCAGGTGGTGAGTGCTGCCACTCATTAAGGACAGAGCTGTGAGATTGCAGAGGAGGGCCTGGTCACTTCTGCCTGGTAACATAAGAAATGATGTCACAAAGGAGGTGGGTATGAAGATGTCGAAGAAAGACAAGAAGAGATGCACATGTGGAAAGGTTCGAGACAAGGCTGGCTCCAATTCACAGAAGTTAGGGAAGGATGGGTTTATTTACTTATTTTTTTAAAGATTTATTTATTTATTTATTTATTTATTTGAGAGGTTGAGCACACAAGCTGAG
This sequence comes from Ursus arctos, assembly GCF_023065955.2. NCBI lineage: Eukaryota > Metazoa > Chordata > Mammalia > Carnivora > Ursidae > Ursus > Ursus arctos. The sequence goes on from NW_026622875.1 coordinate 29,032,011, forward strand.
AGAGGGGCAAAGGGAGTCAAGCAGACTGTGATGAGTGCAGAGCCTGATGCAGGGCTCCATCTCACCACCTGAGATCACGACCTGAGCCAAAATCAAGAGCTGGACACTTGACCAATTGAGCCACCCAGGCACCCTGGGGAGGAATGGGTTTATTTTTTTATTTTTTATTTTTTTTTTTAAAGATTTTATTTATTTATTCGACAGAGATAGACAGCCAACGAGAGAGGGAACACAAGCAGGGGGAGTGGGAGAGGAAGAAGCAGGCTCATAGCGGAGGAGCCTGATGTGGGGCTCGATCCCGTAACGCCGGGATCACGCCCTGAGCCGAAGGCAGACGCTTAACCGCTGTGCCACCCAGGTGCCCCAGGAATGGGTTTAAATCAAAATAGACATGGACAATCTCATAGCAACTCAAGAATGATGAATACTCAGCATTTGCCACTAGATTTAGACTCTAATAACCAGTTTAATGGAAGGTCCAGTTTCAGTAGAGAGGTGGAAACAAACACCAGTTGTAAACCAATCTTAGAATCATGAAGATCTGTTTTACAGTGGGAGTGGGTCAATTCTATTTGTAGGCAGAAGGAAAGTATTGGCAGTAAGAGAGAGAAATGATAGTAATTAAGTCAGGGAAGCAAACCAGGCTGGAATCACAATGTACAGAGGAAGGAGAGCCCTGGAAAGGAACAAATCACCTCCTCCTCTTTCTGTTACTCTCTCTCTTTGGACCTGATTAATTTCCTTTGTGGCTCCTGTTGCCATTTATAATTATCCTGTCTCATATATTCATATACTGCATATATTTGTTTGCTTGCATATTTTTTTAAATCCACTTTTCCGGAATGTACTGAGAGCAGGATTATAGCCCACACTGTGCCTGGCACATAAAAGGTTCTCAGTAGATCCTTTGTAAATGAGATGGAAAGTGAGGAAAGAAGCAACACGTGAAGCTGCAGAAAGATGAGGAGAGAAAGAAGCCTAGAGGGAGCCTACTGCACTCCTTCACTTCCCAAGAGGAGTGGCAGGGTCAGAACTGAGAGTGAAAGAGGTCAGAGGAAGCTGGTGGGAGGAAGTGGGAAGAGGGCAGTTGGGAGTGAGGATGAAAGGGAAAAAAGGATAAGCAGCAGCACCAGAGAGGGCCTTGTCAAAGCTGGGAAGTGAGACTCGAGAGTAGACCGAATAGCAAGGCTTTGTGACCTTCTTCAGAAATTCTTGGCCATCCCAGCAAGGGAGACAAAAGCAAATGGGAGTTGCTAACAACCTGAGTTGGCAACAGGTACCACAGAACAAGTTAGCATCAAACTTTATAACCACTCGACACTCACATCTGATTCCTAATACAGCCAACTCATTTAAAGAGAATATTCTCAAAGTTTTATTAAGAGTGCCTCATGAAACCATCTCTTTCAGCTGTGCCTACCATGCATTCTCTCACCTTGATGGAAGAGCTGTCCTTCGGGATCAAAATCTGATGGTCACTTTGAGGTTTTAGATTTTCTGGGGCAGGTGGGGTGCCTTAAAAAGGGATAGGCAAAGAGGCAGCCAATGGGAGGGTCAAAGGTGGCATTTGTTAATTGACGCCAAAACAAAACCTGGTGCATATCATCAGCTCCCAATTACTCCAACTTCTTTAGTGAGAAGGGTCTCAAACCTTTGCATTCATCAGAATCACCTGGGGTGCTCATTAAACCAGGCTGCTGGGCCAATGCCCAGAGTTTCTGATTCTAAAGGTCTGGAGTGGGGCCCATCTCTAACAAGTTCCCAGGTGATGCTGAAAATTGCTTGTCTGGGAACCACTCTGAGAACCACACTTCAAGGCAAAGGGCATCCTCTTTATGCTTCCATGTTGCTTCTCGCGGCCTTTTTGTAAGCGACAGCAACATCTATTGACTACTGTGTTCCAGGCAACATTCTGGTTCTTGAAACAGAGCCCAACCCAGAGTAGGCACTCAGAAAATATTAGTTGAATAAATGAATGAATAGTGAACAAAACCCAGACACAATCCCTGCCCTCATGGAACTTGCAGACTGGTGGGGGAGTCTACATTCATATAATAATCTCATAAATAAATAAATGACTACAAACTGTGGTACACACTAGGAAAATTCAGAGTGCTATTACGTAATATTAAGTAGAGTATTGGAAAAACCTGGGGGTGGAAAAGAATTGGGTGATGAAATGAAGACCTGAAGGCACTACTGATTTAAAATGATTTCACGAGGATGAAAATGCCAGGGGGAGTTATGAGCACAGAGCTCCATAGTCTACTGCACTGGTCCTTCCAAACTCCATGGCACCCATCCCAGGACTGAGCAAACATTAGGCGTTCCACAATTGTTACCTCATTGATGATTAACTAGTGAGCAGCTAGCTGAGTGCCTCAGGGACAATCAGTGAAGCAATCTGGGCTCTCTCATCTGTAGAATAAGGGGGTGGTTCCTGTCATTGCTCCAGGACAGGGGTTCCTGCCCTTAGGTGTACATTGGAATCATCTGAGGTGCTTTAAAACTAAGGCCTGGGTCTCACTCTCAGACTCCAATTTAACTGGTCTAGGGCGTAGCCTGGGAATCAACTATTTTGAAAGCTTCCCAAGTGATTCTAATGTGAAACCCAGAATGAGACCCACAGGGCTGGGGGGATCTGAGTGATTCCTATCACTGGGGTCAGTAGCCAAGTTCTATGACATTCTGAGTGAAAAACCCCATAAGTTTTCATTCTTGGTTTCTTTTTTTTTTTTTTTTAAGATTTTATTTATTTATTTATTTATTTATTTATTTATTTATTTATTTGACAGAGAGAGAGACAGCCAGCGAGAGAGGGAACACAAGCAGGGGGAGTGGGAGAGGAAGAAGCAGGCTCATAGCGGAGGAGCCTGATGCGGGGCTCGATCCCAGAACGCTGGGATCACGCCCTGAGCCGAAGGCAGACGCCTAACAACTGCGCCACCCAGACGCCCCTCATTCTTGGTTTCTAAACCAAAATATATTCAAATTTTAGCTACGATAGGTTCCATTTTAAATAATCCTCCCAGGGTGAATCTATATATCAATATAATTACATTTTCTCTCAGGTTTTCAGAAAAAAATCAGACAATTTTATTCAACTTTAACTGAAATGTAACATAAACCTGATCTTGGCAAAAACTCATTTCTTTCCATATTCTGTAGGTATTGTTGATGGTACCTGTTATTATTTTGTTCGATATTTCTCACAAGCAACTTCAAGCCCATGCTGGGAAAAGGCTGAAGAAGTGTTCTTTATTATGAAAGTCCTGCCCATGTTGCTTTTCACATTTAAAAACAACTAGAGACCACTGTTTTAAAATGTTCGTTATTTTTGTCTCAAAAACAAGCATATTTAGTAATTTTTTCCCATCTTGACTAGGTTAGCTCGGCTGAAAGCATAAAATTTAAGATACATTTTTTTTGTTCCCAGTAATCTTAATCCATAGGAGAAACTTCTGGCTCATGGTTATAATTGGCAACAGTTTATCTTGATCACAGTGACCCTGCCTCACTTCTCCAGCAACTCCTTCCCTGTTTTATGATGCATTGTCTCTGAGATCTTCTGACACTCCTCCAGGGGTGTGCTGGTAAATATTTAACAATCCACCCTTGGGAGTAGGAATGAAGAGCCCTGATTTGCAGCCTTAGCCATTTTCTGTGGTGTAAATATTCCCGTCCTGGTCCATTTTAACCTACCAGCATGCCATCACTGAATGAAGAATTTGGAAGAGATGTGCATTATTGCCTCTCACTAGCTGATACCAGCAAGTTCCAGCACACTCCTGCTCCCACAAATGAGGTTCCCCCTAGGCAGATGAATATAATCTGATGGTTTATTATTTGGTGTAAGGTAAGATATCCTTCCATCTCTTCCAAACCCAGCTTCCCACCCTCCATCACCAACAAAGCTTACAGATCTGTTGCCTCAAGGTCCTTGCACTCATTTCAAGTAAGAAGGTTATGAAGGCACTAAATGTAGATTTAGAAGAACCATGGACTGAATTTCAACCTTTGTCACCACCAACTATATGTTTAAGCAAGTCGTTTAACCTGTCAGAGCCTTGGTTGTTCTTTAGTGAAACAAGAATAATAATATCCACCTTCCACAATTATTGTTAAGCATGGAAGAGATATTACATGACAAGCAGTGCTTCTCAAACTTGAGCATGCAGCAGAATCACCTGGAGAACTTGCCAAAACACAGACTGCAGACCTCCCCGCTTCTAACACCCACAATACAAGTTTCTGATTCAGAAGGTCTCAGTATCTGCATTTCTAACAAGCTCCCAAGTGATGCTGATGCTGCCTTCTGGAGACCATGCTTTGAGTAGCACTGTGATAAAGTATCTTGTGAATTTTAAAATACCACGTAAACGTAAGAGGTTATTAAGAGAGGGAAATTCTGGCTTAATGCTTCCTCTGCCCTGGCCCCCGAGGATAGATACATTTAAATGAGTTCTCCAAGGAGGTACAATAGTGGCTTTGACAAAGGAATGAATTCTGTGCATTTTACCAGAGGGTTTAAAGGATTACACACTGAGATTTGGGAATGCTGATTTTAAAACACCATGTAGTTGGAATAGCTTATGTGTAACTGTACCATCATCTGAGGAATTCTTTAATTGCTAAAAAAACAAAATCAGACTTTTCCTGCATGTGGACTTCATAAGCTCCCAGGCCTGCCCCTCTTCCAGTGCTTCCCTGTTCAGGGCATGGCTTTACCACCCAACTGGTTCTCAGGCCAGAATCAAGTCCTGTTCATTTTATCACCTAAATATCCTTCAATTCCATTTTCCTCTCCACTCCACAACCACTATCTCCACCCCAGAGCAAACCTCTTATCTTTCCTCAACTGAGTTACTACAATGGCTTTCTAACATGTCCACTCTCTCTCTAATGCACCCTTCACTCTGCAAGCTCAAAGTGTAAGAGATCATGTCCCTCACATGAAAAAATGCTCCAATATCACTCATCATCAGGGAAATACAAATCAAATCCACAATGACATTCCACCTCACACCTGTCAGAATGGCTAAAATTAACAATACAGGAAACGCAGACCTTGGCGAGGATGTGGAGAAAGGGGAACCCTCTTACACTGTTGGTGGGAAGGCAAGCTGGCGCAGCCACTCTGGAAAACAATATGGAGCTTCCTTAAGACATTAAAAATAGAGCTACTCTATGACCCAGCAATTGCACTACTAGGTATTTATCCAAAGGATACAAAAATACTGATTCAAAGGGGGCACATGCACCCCAATGTTTATAGCAGCACTATCAACAATAGCCAAATTATGGAAAGAGTCCAGATGTCCATTGACAGATGAATGGATAAAGATGTGATATATATATATATATACACACAATGGAATAGTAGTCAGCCATCAAAAAGAATGAAAGCTTGCCATTTGCAACAACGTGAATGGAACTAGAAGGTACTATGCTAAGCAAAATAAGTCAGTCAGAGAAAGGCAAATATCATATGATTTCATTCATATATGGAATTTAAGAAACAAAACAGATGAACATAGGGGAAGGGAAGAAAAAATAAAATAAGATAAAAACAGAGAGGGAGGCAAACCATAAGGGACTCTTAACTATAGAAAACAAACTGGTTGCTGGAGGGAAGGTAGGTGGGGGATGGGCTAAAAGTATGATGGGCATTAAGCAGGGTACTTGTTAGGAGGAGCAGTGGGGATTATATGTAAGTGATGAATCACTAAATTCTGGTCCTGAAACCAATACGTTAACTAACTTGAATTTAAATAAAAACTTAGGGGAAAAAAGAGATCATGTCCCTATGACCCCCAATGGCTTCCTTCTTGATCTCAAGGTAAAGACAAGACTTCTGAAGTAACCTGCAGGACTCTGTGAGCTGGTCCCAACTAAATCCCTCTAGACTCACTTGAGGTCATTGCAGCCACACTAGCATCATCAAGAGAGAGCCCAGAGGGAGATTCAAACCCTAAGAAATGAGCCTTTTGCTGTTTGCAAGAGTCCAACTTTCAGAAGAATGGGACACCCTGAATAAAGGAGAATGTGGATACTTAAATATGCTATAAAGTTACAATCAGTCTGATTATTATTTTCATTGCTCAAAAACCATAAATTCCTCACTTACCGTATCTTCAAATATTATTATCGAATCTTCAAATATTATTATAAATCTGAACATATCAAGGTCATAAAAGTCAGAGATTGATTCATTTTTGAAAAGTAGGATTAGACATTTTTTTTTTTTAAGATTTTATTTATTTGACAGAGAGACAGCCAGGTAGAGAGGGAACACAAGCAGGGGGAGTGGGAGAGGAAGAAGCAGGCTTCCAGCGGAGGAGCCTGATGCGGGGCTCAATCCCAGAACGCTGGGATCACGCCCTGAGCCGAAGGCAGACGCTTAACCACTGCGCCACCCAGGTGCCCCTAGACATGGTTTTTTTATTTTTTTGTGGTTGTCTAAGGATGCAAAGTTGTTTTTATTCTCCCCTCTGACTGTATGCAATGTGTAACCTTACTAGTGGCAGGGCAAGGTGCCCGTGGTCCTTCTGCATGATCTTTTAGTCCCTGGTATACACTCTGGGTCTCTTCTTCATGGGGCCTTGTACCTGCTGTTCCCCTGTGTCTAGCTCTTCCCCTAGTGACTTCTTATTTTCTCTTCAGACTGTAGCTCATTTGCCACTATTGTGGAAGGCTTTTCTGACCTTCAACCCAGAACAGATGCCCCTAATACAGCCTCTCACAACACCACATACCTCCACCTTGGGGCATTTGTCACAGTTAAAGTTTACATTTGTTTGTGTGCCTTTTAAAACCTGAATATCTAACTTTCCAAATAGACTCAAGTAAACCCATATGAAAAGTGACTATGACTATCTTTGCTCCATCACTGCATCCCCAGGCCTGGTAGATTACATGGCATACAATAAGTGCTCAATAAATGATTTTATGCCTTCCACATCAGGATCTCTTTTGACCATCAGTTGATAATACATTGCTTTCCACATTATTCCCATTTGACTGGTGAAAAAAATCAAGGCTTGAAAACATCTGTGTGTTTTGCTACAACCTCTATGAATAAGCAGAGGAATGGAAACTCAGTCCCTCTCATCTAGGTTACAATGTCCTCCAGCCGTAAGGGCCCAATAAATCCTTTCCAGGGAAGATCAGATGCACTGCAAACTCTCGTAAAATATTCCAGGAGGGGGGGAAATGAAAGAGAGAGATGATCTTTCAGAGGCTGTCCTCGGCTGTCTGGCTTGGGAAATGTCAGATCAGATAGTCCCCAAGACCTTGAAAAGGGCAAAGAGACCGTGAACTCTGCAATTACATAACCAATATAAAACACCCAGATATCTTTGCTCCTTGCTCTCCTCGCTCAGAGATAAGCAGACATCAAAGCAGACTGACAATACTGCTGGTTTAAAACTAGAACTTTAAGGAATAGCAGCCTATTTGACTTCACATAAAACATTAATTGAACTTCACAGTGGGGGAAAGTAAGAATATGTTATTTCCCTAATGGTAAATGTGTCAGGTCTTCAGTAAATCTTTGATACCAAGACTCAGTGCAGAGCTCCATGGTTATAGTGGAAGAATGTCTGAAGCAGCACTTTCCTCCAAGCTTCCTTAGAAAGTATCAATTCTGGGCTTAATCCTATGGGCTCCTCTGTACTTAGGGTGTATGATCTGATGGAAGAAGTACAGTATGCCCTAGTTTTGGCTTAAGCACAGTGTCTCAAAACTCTAGTCTCTGCAATATATATTCACCTACAAAGCAAATGGCATACATTTAGGCTTAATTGCCTCCTTGTGTTGCCCAGAATTTTTTTAGTGCCTGAGTTGATGAGCAGTGTATGACTCTGAGTTCATTCCACTTCCAGAAATTCTCTTACTCTAGCTCTCCTGCTGATTCTGCATCCCTGTTGGTTCGTAGAGTGAGGGGTGACTGAGTGAGAAAAGTATCACGTTGGATGAATGGAGATACATGCAGTGGGAAGTTGGGGGCCTCCAAACAGCTGTCTCAACCCTAGATCTGCTGGGCAAGAAGATCCAAGGACATAAAACCCCCCAAAAAGGATAGCATAGATCATAGCAGTTGTTTGGGCATGAGGTCCTCTCATCAAGTAGTAGGTGAAGGGTACTTCTAAAGGACACTGGGAGGTGGTGAGGGCACGGACATAACTGGCACACTTCTACGGGCATATAAACTTATAAGGTGGAGAGGCACACATGAGGTCCCCTGAGGCACTATAGTCTCAAGGACAATTTTCCTTGCAATGTTAAATGACCTCAGGATGCCTGAGAGTGGAGGTGCAGGTGCAAGTTATACAAGAGAAGCTTCACCAGAGGAGACCAAAATCACTAGGAAGCTAAAAAAACAAAAACAAAACAAAACAAAACAAAAAAACCAAAACACACACACAGCTGAACAAAGGCTTTGGTACAAATCTAGAACTTAAATTATTCATTTTTTTATTATTAAAGTTGTATTGCTAACATGTCCCCCTCAGCCACCCTCCATGTTTACTGTAGGAACTGACCTCCTCCCAGCAATTCACTCAGTAACAGTGGGGCAGCAGAAAAGGGAACCTCCCCAAAATGGGCCGCTGACATCCTTCCATAGGGATGTGGATGTACACTAAGAGATTCCAGTTGGTCTAGCTCTTCTGTCTCTAATTCAGGAGATAAAATCCTAAGAGTTGCTGGTAGTGGTTATTCTGCCATGTGGGCTGGAAAATAGAGACACGTGGTCTAAGTCAAGGAGAAAGAATTAAGCAGATGCACAGAAAAAATGGGGATGAGAGACAGAATGGGGAAATTTCTTGGTTCCCAATAGCCTTCCCTTCCTGGGTTCCTAAGACCCAACTGGACCCTGCCTTTCAGTTGTGTGAAACACCCTTGAATTCTCATATTCATTCCAGCTTTTAACCTAATCCCAGTGGGATTCTGTTATATGATTTTCCTGGTTGTGAGAGAAGTCAAAGTATTATTATTTATCTGTGCAACACTAGTTACAGTAACAAGAGTAATAGCACTGTGGAAATTAATGAAGACCACCCAAATGAGAATAGAGGCTACTTATTCAGTATAGCAAGGGAGTCAGCCACCATCACCTGGATTTGGCAGAGACTCAAACACAAGCAGGTCAGTAGGGAAGTTTTATAGTGAGGGGAAAAAAAAAAAGCGGAAGGCTTCAGGGATGCTCTGATTGGAGATTGTTTAGTATGGGAATGCTAAAGGCAAGCTAACTAGGAGCAGTGCATCCTATCTGATGGTTGGGAAATATGTTTGATTTTCTATTGTTGGTCTTGAGTTGGAAGGTGGAGGAGGTATAAAAATGGGGAAGCTGGTAGTTACTAAGTCCTGATCCTTGTCGGTCAGTTACTGCAGGGGTTGTGGGTTAGAATTCTTATGTCATTAATGGTCTGGCCGTAGTCTCTTTGTGTATTCAATCTCTCTGAAAAAATATTCATTGAATACCTCTTAACTGATAAAACTGACAGTCTCACCCCTGGCTGCATATTAGAACCACCTGGGAAGCTTTAAAAGCACTACCCTAAACCAATGAAACCAGAACATCTGGGGACAGAGCCCAGACATCATTATTTTTAACAGTTCCCAGGCGATTGCAATGCATAGCCCTGGTCAACAAGCAAACAAACGAAGAACTGACCCGTTCTTTAGTAAGGCTGCTGACTCTCCACTGATTTTCTTTTCTAGAACACATATCATTAGGAAGGGCCTATTAAAAAAAAAAAAAAAAAAAAAAAAAAAAAAAAAAAGGCTGGTTGGTAAAACTCAGAAGCCATGAAGAAAAGTGGTTTCATGAGGCATGGAATAAATTCATAATAAACATGTGCCCTGGAATGAATGCACTTCCTAATATTTTTGTGCATTTACATGACAAAGTCTCTACAGGATTTTAAAAAGGCAATTTGGAGGATTTTACATAATAAGCCCTGTCATTTATTCAGCACATTCTATATTCTAGACATTACGCTGCATACTTTGTGTATTATCCCGTTAACTCTTCATCACTATATTTCAACAGAAATGTAGGTTTACCCCAGAGGCAATATTTACTCTCAAATTGTCATCTCATATAATCTAATCATTTAATTAACAAGCATTTATTGAGCATCTACTATGTGCCAACATTAGCCTAGGTTCTGGGAATGTAATAGTGAGGATAATAAACACAGTTTTTGCCCTCATGGAGGTTAAAGAAAGTGAGAGATTAACATTAATAAAGTAATCACTAGATATATCATTACAAATGTACTCAGGTCTTGAAGGACAGGTATAGGAAGTTAGTAATTGGCAAAGTTTTTCTGTAAATGATCAAAGAGTGAATATTTTAGACTTGTGGGTTGTATGGCGTCTGTTGCAACTACAATTGTATTGCAAAAGCTGCCATAGTATGTAAATGAGTATGTATACCTGTGCTCAATAAAACCTTATTTACAAAAAATGGGAGGCTGCCTGGATTTAATTCCCCCCATAGTTTGCAGACCTCTAGTTATAACACAGAGCTTTAATCCAGTCTGAGAAGTAAGGAAAGGGGGTTCTTTAAGTAAATGACATTTGAGTATTGATTGCAAAATCTGTTTTTGGTATTCTGGCATCCCACGTATCTTAAAATCTTTAAGTAGAAAATACTCATATTTTGTTGGTATAAAGTTATGCTGGCATCTTGAAAAAAACTGAAGCCAGAATCATCTGTCTTGAGAAATACCCAGAGTTGCACTCTGCATTAAAATTTTGAATCAAAAAATAATAAAATAAAATACAACGAAATTTTGAATCAAACTTGCAATCATTTGGAAGGGGTTCTTTTATATTCTCCAGGATACTCAAGAAAAAAAAGGAAAATAACAATGGAAAGAGACCTTCTTGAAAGAATGGAATAGGAAGTAACAGATTCCACATTTACAGACAACACTGTGTTAGAACCTTCATTTATACCTAAGAAATCTGAGGATGACAAAAATGAACCAGAAATGATTTCTTTGAAACAAAAACTCAAGCTCAGTATCACTCAAAAAAAAAAAAAAAAAAAAAAAAAGAAAAGAAAAGAAAAAAAAAAAAAGAAAAGAAAAGAAAAGAAAAGAAAAGAAAAGATTCTGTGGAATTCTGTAATTCCTGTTGGGGGAAATGTTTAAAAATACCTTCTCCACATTATCAATTAAGAGATGGTATTTTCTGGGGGCGCCTGGGTGGTGCAGTTGTTTAAGCATCTGACTCTTGGTTGCAGCTTAGGTCATAATCTCATGGTCATGGGATCGAGTCCCAATTTGGGCTCTGTGATAGATGCAAAGCCCGCTTGAGATACTCCCTCTCCCTCTGCCCCTCCTCTTACCCCCCCCAAATAAATAAATAAATCTTTTAAGAGAGAGAGAGAGAGAGATGGTGTTATTTGAAGATAGGGGAGTAAGGAAAGGGCAGGTTCTAGTTTAAAATCTCCTCCTGGCATTCATGGACCAGAGCTTCCAACGGCTGGATAATTCTGCAAAAACAGTGCTCTGGAGTTTCAATAATGACATGATTGTCATTATTTATTTATTTATTTTTAAAGATTTTATTTATTTATTCGACAGAGTGGGAGAGCACAAGCAGGAGGAGCAGCAGAGGGAGAGGGAGAAGCAGACTCTCCACTGAGCAGTGAGCCTGATGCAGGGCTCGATCCCAGGACCCTGAGATCATGACTTGAGCTGAAGGCAGATGCTTAACCCACTGAGTCACCGAGGCACCCCTCATTTTTTATGTTCTAAGACTACAGGTTTTTTAAAAAGAATCAAAAATTATTTCATAATAAATGTTTCTTTACTACTCAAGTTTTAGTCCTTTTTTATGTAGCATCGATTTATTTTTATAGTATTTTATTTCTATTAATATTTTTATTAATTATATTTTTATAACAGAAAAATATGTCTAGCATTTTTATAAGGTAATATTTTCATTTCCTTTTTATAATAGACTTAAATACGTTTATATTTTAAATGCATTAAATATTAATTTTCTGGTTTTTAATTAATCAGTTTTTCATAAATATTACTCATTTGATATTTACAGCAACACTATGACAGGAGTACAGTATTATCCCCACTTACAGATGGGGAGGCTGAAGTTCAGAGAGGTTAAAAAACTTGCCCAAGGTCACACAGCAGTAAACGGAAGAGCTGATTCAAAGCTAGGCCATCTACCTCCAGAATCCATGCTCTTAACAGCTATGCTATGCTGACACTTTTTGAGAAAAAAAAATGGTGTTGAAACTTGAAACAAATACTGAAATACCAGCATTGTTATTTTCTCTAACATTACAATTCCTACATTTGAACTGAAATCTGAAGGATGAGTGGGCATTAGCTTGGTAAAAAGGGAGCATAAGAATATTCCAGATAGGGGGTGCCTGGGTGGCTCAGTTGATTAAGCGTCTTCTTCAGGCTCAGGTCCTGATCCCATCGGGGCTCCCTGCTCAGTGGGGAGGCCTGATTTTCCCTTTCCTCCCCACATGAGCTCTCTTGCTATCTCTGTCTCTCTCTCATATAAATAAAATATTTTTTAAAAAAAGAATATTCCAAATAGGGGAATAGAAAGGTCCCTAAAGCAGGAGCTACCACATCCTAAGAAAGAACTGAAAGGAAGCTTCTAAAGACCAGTTGTCCTGGATATATTCATAATAAGCAGAAAGTCTTCATTTTTGGCTGGTAAGAAAATATATGTGTGTGCTGGGAGCCCTAGTGTGGGTGAAGAATAAAACTATATTTACACATCGTGATAGATTGTTGCTACCTGCCGCATCCTTGTGTGCGTGAACCAGAAATGGAAGGCAGCCATTGCACTGGAGAGGACCGAACGTGGATCACGAGAGAAATGGAACAGAAGTAAATGGTTTAGGGGCCAGTAGAGGAAATACAAAGGAGGAAGGAGGTGATGGAAAAGTGAGCTGGCGTGATCCGGAGACCCCAAATCCAAACTGTTCATCAAAGAAAAAGGTCACTGTATTCCCAAGCTAAAGATGGGCAGAAATGGTTCTTTTTGTGTTTCCCTCAGGTCGAGGTCCTTTGCCCTTCACCATACCACCCTGCCAAATGTGCCCAGTAATGCATCACAGAGAAAGTAAGCTCTGTTCTATTCTAACACCATCATATCCTTAATGTTCCCAATTAATTGCCACTGCATTGTGGGCTCTCCTACCTTCTGTGAGGACTGAAAATTTCCAGAAGGACCATCCTATTCATCCCACAACTAAGTGCTCCAATCCTCTTCCCCTAGGATAAAGCCTGGCTGGTTTAGCTTGATGGGGAAAATGGCCTGCCTCAAGAGATGACCCTTCTCTTCTCAGATAGCTTCCTAGCTCCATAGCCACCCTTTCTCTTTCTGCAAGTGAAGCCACAGTCTGACCTGGGGAGCTGCCATGGTGCCATTTTTTGAGAACTTTATGATTCACTTGCTCAATGCCTTTTCATCATAGTCTTAAACACTGAACTTTAAAGGACCTCTTGTCAAGATGCCTCATGGAGGGAATATGCTTCTAATGGGTAACCACTCCCACAGCTCTCCCCAACCCTACCCTCCATAGACAACTCATCCCCCAGAGATAAGAAAGGTCTTCCCACTACTGTATTTTGATTCCTTCTCATTTATTATAATAATTGTATTCTCTCACACCAAGCTATGCTTCCCACTCCATTTGCTGACAGGACAACAATGAGCCTTCCCCAGGTTCATAGGGGAGGGAAAAATCAGCTCCATCCCCACAACGGAGTGACTCCAAACCCATGCAGTATTTCCCTTCCCTCTCCTAGACACCCTTACATTCATGTTCCTGGTCTGACTTTTTTACCTTTGGATTATAACAACAATGAGTCTTCTATAGTGTGGCCTCCAGACAAAATAAACATGATGCCTGGATATGACCAGCTAGTGTTGGATGGTACCATCACTCATTCATTCTTTTATTCATTCACTAAACATGTGATCAGTGTTTATTATGCCTCAGCCAATCTGCCGGACAGTTAAGAATAAGATATGCAACCCCCCTCCCTGCAGAAGCTTGGCAGTTAATGGGGGGACATATAAAGACAATTATAATACAATAACGTTGTATTGCATCTTGAATTTTAGATCCTATATGATATCCTATATAATATGTGTTTGCTTTTATGGCAAGTATGTTATGTTCCATGTATTTATAAAAACATTTAGCATCAAAAATCCTGGTAAACAATTGTTGGGTCTTTTTTCTCAAAAAGAAAAAAACAGAAAAATCATATAATGGCAGCTGAAGGTAGAATAAGCAGAAACTTAGTATCTGGCCAGTTTATCATGTCATGGAACAGACAAGGGGAGAAAAACGATTGTCTGAAACAATTAGGAAAACAATCACATTAAAAAATAGTAAAGGGAGCCCACTGAGAGGACTAGACTTAGCTATCTTATTTTGGTAATTAATAATCATAGACAAATGAGCTGAGAATTACCAAAATATCAAAACAATTAACCTTTTGCCAAGCCATAAGTCAGCCTAACGCAGCTCTTAGGAAGTAAGTTAAGCTGTGTGACAAATGTGACTTGAGAGGCCACCTCCAAAAGCCTTAGCTCAAAGGTTTGAGATACAGGTTTCTGAAGAGGTAAAAAAAAATTAAACAGCTCCATGCAGACCAGTGGTTCTGAAACTTGAGACTGCATCAGAATCACCTGGAGGGTTTGTTAAAACAGACTGCTGAGCCCTACCCCCAGAGTTTCTAAACCAGCAGGTTTGGGACGCAGTCCGAAAGTTTGAATTTCTGATAAGTTTCCAGAGGCTTCTAACACTGCTGGTCAGGGACCGTACTTTCAGAATTATGGTTATGGGCCCTGGCTCTACATTATCATCACCTGGGGAGCTTTTCAAAAATTGTCAGGTCTTCACAAAACAAATCGTAATTTCTGAAGGTATGTTCAGGCTGCAGTATTTGTTAAAGTTCCCTGAGTCCACTATGTAGCCATAGCTGAGAACCACTAAGTAGGATATGTGCAAGGAGAAAACACTAGTAACTCCCAGAATTTATGAAGAAAGATTAGGTGGCAGAGAAGATAATAAATAATAATAATTTAAGGCCTGAAAGCCTGAACCAAAATCCATATGGGGCCTTCAGACACAGGTATGACATGTCTGGGATGACTTAGAGTCTCAGAGGTTTTCATTGTAGTATAGGAATTTTACCTAAATCTAATTTGCAAGGGGGCATGGAGGAAATGAACACTCTGGGTTGATTAGGTGTGGAATTATATAACCTGGAGAAAACTGAAAAATCACCTCCCAAAATGTAGATACCCACTAGACAGGACTGAATTTTAATATAGTTGTGCAAAAGTGCAGTATTTTATCTCTGTAAAAGATACGTGAACGCCATTGCCTCTGAACCCCTAGCTGCTTCTGAGAAAAACAGCTCTACAGAGGGTCTGGTCCGGATGACCAAGATTTTCCATTTCTTTTGCACCATTCTTACCCTGCCCTACTCCTCCAGCCTGGCTGAGTGAGCCTGGGTGGGCAGCTGACACAAAAGACACCAAATTATCTGCCTAAGGCAAGTCCTCCTGGGGGCTGGAGGTTCTGCCCAAACAGATAGATGAATATTTGCTGAGCCAATCAGATTTCCTCTCTCATTATTGGAACTGGAAATAGGGGAAGAATAAGGCAGGTGGCGGTGCCGGGCAGATGTGGGCAGCCCAGAGAGGGGTGGATGCACTAGAGAAGCTAATCCTGATAGTGGCGGAGTCCAAAGGTACCTAGATCTGCCTTCGATCCCAGTCCCTCTCCACCCCCTGGCTCCAGAAGACCAAACCCCCGTGAGCTGGATTTCCATGAGTTCCGTCATCCACCTTTGCCCCAAATGTAGCTTTAGAATAACTGTCCCCTTTCTGAGGTTACCTGAGTCTCTGCTACCCTTGATAAAAAGAGTAGTTTAACTGGAGATTCTGGAAGCAGATTCTTGCTTCCCTTCCAGATCTGTCCTCTCTTCCCATATGTGCTCATTCCCTACGCAGACCTATCAGGGCATGTTACAGGCATGGTCTTGTCTGAGGTGTCTTGTCTGAGGGCAAGAAGGTCAGTGTGTTTAGGAGCTCTGAAATTTAACTTCTCTAGCATTGGAGGCTTATTTTTTTTCCTTTATTTTGGGCCCTTTTATACCTCATAGGATTGTGAAGAAGTTGGAGTAGAAAGCATGTCAAACATTTAATAGAATTGTGTCTGTGTGTGTGTGTGTGTGTGTGTGCGCGCGCATACTCTAGTGTCAGACTGTCTAGGTTCAAATCTCAGCCTTACAGCTTCCTAGCTGTGTGGACTTCAGTAGGTTAATTAATATCTCTAGGACTGGAGTGAATAATAAAACACTCCTCATTCAGTTATATATTTTCATATATATATATATATATGTTCATATATATATGTTCATATATATGTTATATATTTTCATATATATATATATATATATATATATATATATATATATATATATATATATATATATATCTTAGCCCACTGCCTGTATAAGGTACGCATTCCACCAGAGTCAGCTACAATTACTGCACAAATACAGGAGATTATTTACCCATTTAAAGGGTTGGATTCTCACATTTAGAGGTTGGTATAAGGGCCTGACAATTGGATTGGCCTCTCACTACAGGTCTCTTACCTGTAACTGTGAGTTGAGTTAAAGCTGTGGTAATAGGAAACCATCTGAAACCTTTGGATAAGCAGCCATAAATCTTTCTTGGGCCTCCAAGGGACTCTGTGAGCCTTCATCTATGAAGAAAGGCTCTCCCATGGGCAACTGAAATACAATCATGGAGATAAAAAAAGCTCCACTAATTAAAACATAGCACGTGTGGTCATGCGGGACACCTCAACTTACCTGTGATCTTACACTTGCCTCATCTACTTTGCAATTTTAAGCCCTAGTCCTGTCTTCTGGGACAGGATGCAGGCATGTGAGGTTCCAGAAGGGAAAAACAAGAAAGGAGGCCCCTCCAGATATAAACTGACATTAACCCTAACATTAGTCCGTAAGCAAGCCTTCTTCAGCAAGTGAACTCACACAATCAAAGACTTGTACCAAATCCAAGTGATGTTTTTGTCCTTAATGACTCCAAACACGTAGGAGGAAGAGGTGCCTGTAGAAATGCCTATGTTTGCCAGGCTCTTGGAAACACAGAAGTAGGTCTTACTAGGCCTCCATATATGTGGAATTTAAGAAACGAAACAAACGAGGATAGGGAAAAAGAGAGAGAGAGAGGCAAAACAGAAACAGATGCCCAACTATAGAGAACACACTGATGGTTACCAGAGGGGAGGAGGTCAGGGGGACGGGGTAAAATAGGTGAAGGGGATTAAGGAGGGCACTTGTGCTGAGTGCTAGGTGTCCTATGGGAGTGTTGACTCTCTAAATCATACATCTGAAACTAATATTACACTGTATGTTAACTGGAATCTAAATAAAAACTAAAAAAAAAACCTGAAAATGAAAAAAATCTAGATGGCCAATTCTTCCAGATTCTGATCCTCCACACAAAATTTAAAATATATTAATTCCTGGGGCACCTGGGTGGCTCAGTAGGTTAAGCGACTGCCTTCAGCTCAGGTTGTGATCCCAGAGTCCTAGAATCGAGTCCCACATGCTGAGCAGGAAGCCTGCTTCTCCCTCTGCCTGCCGCTCCCACTGCTTGGACGTTCACTCTCTATTTCTCTCTCTCTCTCTGTCAAATAAATAAATAAAATCTTTAAAAAAAAAAGTCGATTGCTTGGAAATATTTGGAGATATTTTGGGTTGTAATAGACTAGGCGTTGCTACCAGTCAGAGGCCAGAGATTTTAAGTGTCCTGCAATGTGCAGGACAGTCTCACACATGAAAGAATTGTTCTGCCTCAGGGCCAATTGCTCCTCCATTGAAAATCTTTCTGTTCAACCATTTATTTAAAAAATTAGGAAGTTGCTTCCCAGGAAATTAAGTTCCCTACTCTGGATCCCGCATCTACTGGAGTCAGTACTAAAACCCAGTTCCCCAGACATGGCATAGGAGGCCAAATGGAACCCAGGGGTTAAATGTATTTGTGCTAATTGTTCTGTAAGCTGCACTAAGTTATTATGAGAAATAAATGAATACACAGCAAAAGAAGATGTTTTCTTACAGTTCACCACCCTTAAACTCAGAGTAAAATTGAAAGAAAAGTTTCATAAGGGTTTTTGATGTCCCCATAGACTGGCATCTGGGCAGAGCCCCAGGGCATGAAAAGCTATGACATTTTCAGGAAATGGTGAAAATGTGTCTTTGGAGAACTGTGGGTGGGGGAGGGAACACAATGGAAGAGGGACCCTAAATGCTAAAGCACTCGCTTTGTCCCCTGGGCAGATAAAGAGTTTCTAGAATTTGGTTTCTAAAATGGTAATTCTGGGGGCACCTGGGTAGTGCAGTTGGTAAAGTATCCAACTCTTGGTTTCAGATCAGGTCATGATCTCAGGGTTGTGAGATTGAGTCCCGCGTCTGGCTCTGCACTCAGCACAGAGTCCGAGATTCTCTCTCCCTCTCCCTCTCCCCACCATTCTCTTAAATAAATAAATAAATAAATAAATAAATAAATAAATAAATAAATAAAATGGTAATTCCGATGGTAGATGAGAGAACACTATAAGGAAGACCAGTTGGGAAGCTTGAAATTATGAGCAAGTGATGAGGAAACCTGTACTATGTGGTACTACTCAACAGGTGCAAAAGGGTGAGTGGATTCATGAGACATTTCTGAGGAAAAACATTAAAAAGATTTTATTGGCCAGCTGGCCAATAATGATATATGTAAAATGATATAGTAAAACTCTGGCCTCAGTAAAACTATATCCCCACAAGTTTGAAACTGGTCCTTAACCTAACTATATACACATTCCTAGTCCAGCAATGGCAGGAAACTTTTTTTTATTTATTTTTTTATTTTTTTAAAGATTTTATTTATTTATTTGACAGAGAGAGAGGCAGAAAGAGAGGGAACACAAGCAGGGGGAGTGGGAGAGGGAGAAGCAGGCTTCCCGCTGAGTAGGGAACCTGATCCGGAGCTTGATCCCAGAATGCTGGGATCATGACCTGAGCAGAAGGCAGACACTTAACAACTGAGCCACCCAGGGGCCTGGAAACATTTTTTTTTTAAGGTTAAATAAACTGTGCTTACATTTCAAGATAGATGAAAAATAATAAATAATTTGACTCAATTTCAAAGAATTTCTGAGCAGAGAAAATCAGGTGTCATAAATTAGATCAGAAAAAGATAGATTAAATGGATTGTTAAAACTGACAGAACAATGAAAGATAGTTTATCAATACTGGTATTTGGAAGTGTTGGAATAATGGGTACATGGGCTTTTCCAGGCAAGCAGAATGGCAGCCTTAAAAATGAGCTCTGCTTTTTTGAGGCTGGGCTAGAAATTTATTACTTTAATATAAATTTTCAACTGATGCCAGGGTTTTAAAAAATAACAGCATCATTGCACAAAATATGGGGATTTGTCCTGCATTTAAATACTTGGTCTTAGTAATGTGATTTTTTTTAAATTGATACCCTAATTATGCAGATGTTCATTCCTGAATGAAATATAGCCAAAGAAGAACCAGCCTAGCCAGACCTGAGGCCTGAAGATACCCTCCTTTCCAGAGGCCTTATTTAAAGGACTTCAGTTCCAGTGGAATTAAAAATAGAGAAATTGTGGTTGTTTAAAACAACAAAAATTGCTTTGTTGTTCATACCATCTATCCATTCTGAGTTGTCAGTCAGGGATTCAGGCTAATGGAGAAGCCCTCATCTCAGAAGTTGCCTGTTGTGGAAGGAAAACAGAATGCAGCAAAACATATCCTGATTCTTAAAGTTTCTACCCAGAAAGATTACAAATCATTTCCAAAGCAAATCATGTGGCCACACTTAACTTCCTATAGGTGAAAAATAAAATTATGCCACATGCTTAGAAGGAGAGAGTGGTGAAACACCTACGAAAAGGAGCATTTTCAAAAGGTCTTAATAAATACCTAGGATAGAATATGCCTTAGGTCCTGTAAGCATGACCAGTAACCTCTCCTTTGTATTTTTCTTTGAGATGGAGCTCATGAACTTCTTGCAAGTAGCCCATTTTAAGTGATCATTTCATTGAAATCAAAAAGGTTGCAAGAAAATCCATTTGTATCATTCATTTATAATCCTGAAGAAAAAACAATGCTCAAAGATTATTCTAATTATTCTAATAATGATAGCTAACATTTCTTGAATGCTGACAACATGCCAGGCATTGTTCTAAGCACTTGGCATATATTAACTAATTTTATACTCATAACGACCTATGAAAAGGCCACAGTTATTATTCCTACTTTACAGATAAATGATCAGGCATAGGGAGATTAAGTAATTTTTCCAAGGCCATAGAGCTAGTAAGTGGCAAAAAAACAAAACAAAACAAAAACAAAAACAAAACAAAGAAAACCAAAAAAAAAACCCCAAAAAACGGAACCAAGCAAAATGCCTCCAGAGCTAGATTGCTTAATCACTTCTTATTTCCACAATTAATAACAACAAATAAAACTAAATACACATTTATTTGAAGTAGTATTTCAGTAGCTGGGAAAATTAAGTCAAGTTATAATGACTTGATATTTCATTTTCATTGCATTCCAATATTCCATCAACATTCCAGTATTTACATGTTTTTATAACTGGATATTTATACTGAATTGTTACATCATCTTTACTCATCTCATAATTGGGAACTATATATTTCTAAAACACCCTTACTTTTCTAAAGGAATCTTTTAATGTTCCCGATACCAAAAGAGATGTGATACTTTATGTTAAATTTACCATATTGACTGTACAGAGTCAAATTCCTTCAGGTCAGTGTAATGAACAATTATTACTCTAACTATATAAAGCCACCTCTACCCTTCCTCTACCTTCTTCTGGAAATAGTCTCTTCCCTCTCTGGACCAATCATCATGGAGAGATTCCATGATGAATAGTTACCCACATAATACAACCACAAGAAGAGAGGTGATTTCAGATTTTCTCTAATTTTTGCCTGTCCTGGCAAAAGGATAAAGGAACCAGAGCTACCTGTTATTTTCTGCTTACTCAGAAAGGAGCGATAATAAGATAAAAATCATTTGGAACATACTATCAAGTGACTAGGACCCCAATTTCAGCATCTCTGGTAAATTTTAGGGATCTCCATTATGCAAACAACAGCTGTTCATCATCTTCGGTGATCAATCATGTCACGTCTTTCAAAGTCTGTCAGTGATTGGTCACTGCACACGTTATTAGTTCATACAGACAGCAAAGTGTGTAGTTGTGTTGCCTCTTTGTCTCCCACTAATGAACCCATGTAACATTTTACAAAAGCAGATAACTGAAAGAGGGAACTGGCCAACAAAGATGAAAGTAACACAAAGAAAAACAGAACTCCAAAAGTGAAATCTGAATAGAATGTACGTGGAGTCATAGAAATAATACCTGACCATGGTGACATGGCCCTATTTGAGAAACTCCAGATATGCAGCCAGAGGAACAGGCTAGTAACATCTACTAAAGATGAACTTATTGATGTGAACAAGGAAAGTAGTTGTGATGGAAAGGATGAAGATATCTCAGAGGAAGTGACAATGGCAAAATACTTCACATTAAAGGAATTCTTGCAGATATTTCATGACACTGCAATTACAAAGGATAAAGTGTGGGAGGCTCTCTGAACTTAAGAAGTAGTATGGTAATTCACCAAAGCATAGGAGAGATGGTCACTCCATACTGAAAGTTATATGACTAGAAGAGCAGCACTGTTCAAATTACTCTTGCTAAGTTTCCTTACAAAGGAATAAAACAATTGAATTCTCAATATTGTAATGTTTTAAATTATAATGTACTAAATATTAGTTTTCCTATTTTTTGTTTGACAAATTTTAAAGGTCATAGAATAATCCTGTCCCCCCTCTTAACATTGCTTTGCAATTTAGTTTGTACGGTTATTTTTAGGGTCCTACGTAACTGTGCAAAGCAAGGACTGCCTGTATTGTGTTTTCCAATGACTGATTAACATTTTATAATATGGACAAAAGCATTATTAAAGGAAATTTGTGGGATTTTTGCATTTTTTCTACCGGTATAAACAATGATGCAATTAATATCTTTATAACAAAACAAAACAAAACAAAAATTTTAGGGATCTCCTCCTCTAAAGTTCTCTTATAGTATGTCTATTTCTTTGAGATTTTGGTGAAATTCTATCTTTCTAGACAGGTCCAATATATGTTTTTTTTCCCCAACACCAACAAGCAGTTCTCCAATTCTCAACAGACATTAACTGGGTGCCCTACAGTTTAGCTCAGTTTAGTTAAAGAAGCTAAATTTAGTTAATTCAGTTTAACTCCAGATAGATGGTGTCAAATCCCACAGGTCAAGGGCTTAGTCCCACAGAATGGCATCCCCTCCTCCGACTTCAGTCACAAATTGCAAGTCCTGGTTTTCACCTGTTCTTCTGACCTACCACACCCTCCTTAGGTTCAAGTAATTTGATAAATCAGCTCTCAGAAGTTAGAGAAACATGTACTTATGTTTACCAGTTTATTATAAAGGATATTATAATGGATACAGATGAACAGCCAGATGATGAATACATAGGGCAAAGTACATGGGCACGGTGCCTCCATGCTCATGCTCTCTCTAGGTACACCACTCACCCAACACCTCCATGTGTTCACCAGTTTGGAAGCTCTCCAAACCCCATCCTTTTGGAGTTTTATGGAGGCTTCCTTACACAGGCATGATTGATAAAATCGTTGGCCATTGGTGACTGAACTCAATCTCCAGTCCCTTGCCCCTCCTTGGAGGTAGGGTTTGGGGTGGAAGGTTAGTGGGACTAAAAGTTCAAATCCTCTAATCACAAGGTTGGTTCCCCTGGAAACCAGCTCCTATCCTTAGGTTACCTAGAGACTTTCCAAATGTCATGTCATTAATATAACATAAGACAACTTTCTCTTAGGAAATTCCAAGGGTTTTAGGAGTTCTGTGCCAGGAATAAAGGCCAAATATATATTTATTATAAATCACAATAGCACAGTGGGGGAACAAATTCCTTCTCAAGACAATGATTATAGAAATGGTCACTATGGGGCGCCTGGGTGGCACAGCGGTTAAGCGTCTGCCTCCGGCTCAGGGCGTGATCCCGGCGTTACGGGATCGAGCCCCACGTCAGGCTCCTCCGCTATGAGCCTGCTTCTTCCTCTCCCACTCCCCCTGCTTTTGTTCCCTCTCTCGCTGGCTGTCTCTATCTCTGTCAAATAAATAAATAAAATCTTTAAAAAAAAAAAAAAAAAAAAAGAAATGGTCACTAGGATTCCTCCTCCATTATCATGAAGCTCTAGAATTTGGACGGATCCCAGCTTCACCTAAGAAGGTGCTCTTCTAATCCTTTTCCCTTTTAATTCTCTAAATTATATGAACCACTCTCCTGATAGACATACTGACAATAGATCCTCTAGGAACCACTAATTGGACAGGTTTCCAGTCTCCAGTAATAGGAAATCATGTTATGTCATCATTATCCATTCAAGCAATCCTTAATTATTCATATTAATAAATGGGAATAAACTGTGAATTATCCAAGGCAGCAGATAATTCCAGTTTAAGTTTCACCGTTAAGTCAGTTTATCTGCTTTGTAGATTCTCCAAGATCTCTTCCCTGCCATTATATATAGAGTCCTAGGTTATAAAGTATCAAGTGGGAAGGAACTTGAAGCCAGGAATTGAAAAGGAAAGATGAGTTTTGACTATCAGTAAATGGAGGAATGTAGGTATCTTTATATTAAATATAAATGATATTTTATTTTAATTTTTTAATTTTTTTATAATAATATTTTTATTATATTATGTTAGTCACCATACAGTACATCCCTGGTTTTTGATGTAAAGTTCCATGATTCATTAGTTGCGTATAACACCCAGTGCAACATGCAATACATGCCCTCCTTACTACCCATCACCAGCCTATCCCATCTCCCCACCCCCCTCCCCTCTGAAGCCCTCAGTTTGTTTCTCAGAGTTCATAGTCTCTCACGCTTCATTCCCCCTTCTGATTACCCCCCCTTTTTATCCCTTTCTTCTCCTACCGATCTTCCTAGTTGAGAGAAACCATATGATAATTGTCTTTCTCTGCTTGACTTATTTCACTTAGCATTATCTCCTCCAGTGCCATCCATGTCGCAGCAAATGTTGAGAAATCGTTCTTTTTGATAGCTGAGTAATATTCCATTGTATATATGGACCACATCTTCTTAACCAGTCATCTGTTGAAGGGCATCTCGGCTCCGTCCACAATTTAGCTATTGTGGACAATGCTGCTATGAACATTGGGGTGCATATTGCCCTTCTCTTCACTACGTCTGTATCTTTGGGGCAAATACCCAGTAGTGCAATGGCTGGGTCATAGGGTAGCTCAATTTTTAACTTTTTAAGGGACCTCCATACTGTTTTCCAGAGTGGCTGTACCAACTTGCATTCCCACCAACAATGTAGGAGGGATCCCCTTTCTCCACATGCTCTCCAACAATTGTTGTTTCTTGCCTAGTCAATTTTTGCCATTCTAACTGGCATAAGGTGGTATTTCAGTGTGATTTTGATTTGAATTTCCCTGATGGCTAATGATTTTGAACATTTTTTCATGTGTCTGTTAGCCATTTGTATGTCTTCATTGGAAAAGTGTCTGTTCATATCTTCTGCCCATTTTGTGATTTGTTTATTTGTTTCTTATGTATTGAGTTTGAGAAGTTCTTTGTAGATCTTGGATACTAATCTTTTATCTGTAGTGTCATTTGCAAATATCTTCTCCCATTCCGTGGGCTGCCTCTTAGTTTTTTTGACTGTTTCCTTGGCTGTGCAGAAGCTTTTGATCTTGATGAAGTACCACAAGTTCATTTTGTCTTTTGTTTCTCTTGCCTTTGGAGATGTGTCATGATAAAAGTTGCTATGGTTGATGTCGTAGAGGTTGCTGCCTATGCTCTCCTCTAGGATTTTGATGGATTCCTGTCTCACATCGAGGTCTTTCATCCAGTTGGAGTTTATCTCTGTGTAGGGTGTGAGAGAGTGGTCAAGTTTCATTCTTTTGCATGTAGCTGTCCTATTTTCCCAGCACCATTTATTGAAGAGACTGTCTTTTTTTCCATATTTTAATAATCTGATTATTTATGTGGATAACCAAATATTTACTACAGATGATTATGGAATATAGTTAGACACTCCAATATACACATACAAACATCCATACATTCACCAAACTCACAAACTTCAAGTTTCAACTCTCTACTGGTAGGCTTTAATGAGAAAAGATAAGAAATAAGAGAAGACTCTATTTTATAAAGAAGAATACTAGCTTAGCCTTGGCTTCCAAACAAACCTGAGGCAACAATATCCTTGCAGGTAGGTTATTTTGGGATATGATTCATAGAGAGCAAGACTACAGGATGGAAAAAGCAAAACAGGAAGAAGGCAAAGCCAACACAAGGATGTGTTGAGTTGGCCATCCCTATGAGCAGCCAGTTCTTGATCTGCCAGGACCTTCCAAGGAGTCTTATGAATTGCATCTCAGAAGTGTTTACCCTGGAGACAAAGGAGGAAGCATTTATCCATCTGTTCCTCTCTCCCATTGGTCAAGGGTGATTCAAGTGAGAGTTTATTCCCCCTGAATTTCTGAGTTGCATATCTGTAAGAACAGAGCAGGATCCCACTACGTAGTATCAGAGAAACAATAGGGCAAGAAACTGGAGGTATGAAGTCATGGCATGAGCCCATAGGAAGTCTCAGTCTAACTGTCCTTGCATTAACTGGATAAAGTCTGCAGGAACTCACTGCCACAGAAGTAACTCAAGTTAAGAGATGGATCTGACAAATCTTTTAAGTAACACACAAAAGCTATCCAATCATATACATAAGGGTCATAGGATTTGAAATAAAGAAATTTGCTTTCAAGGCAGCTTTTAGGAATGTATCTTTTGTCAAAAATGCCACACATCTGCTTATGAACAAGCTCCCATCATCACTGTGTTAACTAAAGAGAGGAGAGTCCTCTGTAATGTCTCTACCACCAGAGAGAAATACAGCAGCTCTATATAGCACAGACTTACAGTAGCTGAGAGTAAGAAAGACACATGGCATATTTCTAAAGTATGATCAGACTGGTACAGAGATGAAAGACAGAGTATCATGAGCTCAACAAATATAAAATCATGCATGGCTAAAAATATTCAGCAGCAAACTAAAAAAAGAATTAAAAGCTCTTGAGTAATCATTATTTTTCATAAAGAACAACTAAGAATCTCCAGGTCAAACAATCCTCAAGGCTTAAAAGCATCAAACCTCCCTGGGGTTCAGCTTAAAATGATCCATGGACATCATATTTATGTGGCCATCCCATAAGAGAGGTACAAAATTAAACCAGATACTCTGACAAAAAAATTTTGTCTTAAGACGAAATTCACCCAAGGCCTCAAGACCAACTATGTGACCAAAAAAAAGTTAAAAAAAAGTAAAGTCTTTGCATTTATTCATTTGATCCTTGACAGTTTTGAAATAAGCCATGACTCTGTGAATAAGAGCCTGAAGGAAATTAGGCTATAGGGTTTAGGATAATAAGGCAGCTGGCAGACCTCAAAGAATGAATTATAGCTCCCATTGGTTTTCCATGGGAATTGGAGGTTAAACTCTGAGTTTACTTCGTTGCAGGCAAATATTTTATATATACTGTTCCACAGAAGGGAAGGAGGCTTGCTGAGTCAATCCATCGATCTGAACCACAGGGTTGACACCAGGGCCATCCACATCCCTCAAAGTGCTTACCACACACTGGAGGCTGCTAGGCTTGCCACCAAGTAAGTCAACAAATGCCAATAATATCAGGCAAGTAGGCAGAATTTCCAGGGAGAAAGTACTTTATAAACGCTAATGTAATTATCTTGAAAATGTGAACCTGAGTCTCTGTTTTATTCTTCCATAAATCATGTTCACCATTAAGGCCAGGCTTAATGCCTTGGGGAAGGAGGAACACTCACTTAGAACAAAGATGTCTACAGATGATCAAGAAAGGAATTGACTTAGAGGAAGTTCCCACCAGACAGAACGGGCAGGTCATACCCTATGTGAAAGGGAAAGAAAAACTAGGGGGGAGGGGGGAGTATAGGAGAAAGAGTTTGTTTGGTCCCATAGGGGCCCAATCCTCCTATCTCTCTGATGCTTAGTTCAGGCAGTGGAGTGGACAATGAAAGGACAGAAATTTAAGACCGAGAGGAGGCAAGAAGAAAGTGATTCAGACATGTCTATAAGCCAATAGGGAGACAAGAAAAAGTAGCCAAGGTTGAATACTATCAAGTCTGCATGGTGCTGCCATGGAAAGGTAACTATATGGTAGAGGCTGGGCCGGGGGCAGACATTCTACACAAGGCTATTGGATGGGACTTAGCTAAGACCTGAGGTCCAAGAATGTGCAGGACCTACAAAACCTGGGTATACCTGGTTCAGCAGAAGTCCTAGCCATAAACTTCTGCAGTCAATATCAGCATGGTTTTCAGGGACCAGGAAGAACATAAACTCCTCTCCTCCCTTCTGCCAGAAGGATATATGAGCTGCCCTCTATACCTAGATACCATGTTGGCTGAAAAGAGTCCTGAGACCTCGAGCTTGGGAGGGGGAATGTATGTGTGTGTGTGTGTATGTGTGTGTGTACACACTTATTTCTGGTATATACTTTTATATGTTATGTTCAAATATATATAATATATGTAAGTATATAAATTTATATAATTAAATAAAAATATATAAAAAATAAATAATATATGTCAAAATACATATTATTTTCCCTGAACTCTAGTCCTCAGGATTCTTTCCAGCTAACATGGTATCGAGGTATAGAGATATATCTAGGTGTGTGTATGTATGTGTGTGTATATATATATATATGTATATATATATATAAAACAAAGGTTTGCACTGCACTTATACGTGGATTTTTTCAATAAATACAGTACAGTGCTATAAATATATTTTATCTTCCTTATGATTTCTTCTTCTTCTTTTTTTTTTTTTTTTTTTTAAGAAAGAGACAGTATGAGCCTGGGGGGAGGGGCAGAGGGCAAGGGAGATAGAGAATCCCAAGCAGGCTCCACATCCAGTGTGGAGGCACATGCAGGGCTTGATCTCATGACCCATTTTGCATTAGTGGGGCGATGGGTGGCTATTAGTCTCTAGTCCATGTTGCCTTCACTCCAGGACCCAGATTAGTGAAGCCTCCATTATCAGGAACGTTTCAGTTTCTGAAGGCAGAGGAAAGAGAGAATGGAGAGTTTTATAGTAGCAGGTAAATATTTTGGTTCACATGTCACTTCTGCACACAACCCAGGTGCCAGACTAGTTACATGGCCCTATCCAAACAGAAGATGGGTAGATAAGAGTAGCCGCTCATGGACCAGGAAGAGAGGCAGACAGGATGGTTGAGCATTAAAATTATCTACCACTAATGGCAGAGACTTACTCTACTACATAAATCATTACTCTTCTTCTTGAAAGTTTGAATTACTCAAATTCTGTATTATCTCCCAGAACACAAAATGTAAGTTCTCCATCCACCCAGGTCATTCTTTCTTTCCCAAACTTATCTCAGAACTGGTCTGGGCTTCCTCATCCCTAACTCAACCTCCCACTACTACCTTCCTTCCAAATCCTTTCCACAGTGCTTCCATGAAATTACCCATTTCTAGGGGAACTACCTTCTCTATTCTTGTTGCCCTCACTTTCTCTTGACTGCCAAACACTTCCCAGCTTTCACCAAGCCAACCTGGACCCCCAATGCTCTCACAGCACCCACCATTCACTTGGACACTTATGCTTCTGCAGAAGCCAGGCAACCAAACCACATTTCTAGGAACTCAATGGTCCAACTTTCTAACATTCCACCAGCCAAAGGCCAATTAAAATAGAACAAATCGATAAAGTTCAACCTTGGCTGTAGATACTTTGAAAATTGCAAAAATCTGGTCCATTTAAATTGCATTAAGATTTGAGATCAATTCTAAAATTTCGTGACCTAAGTGTTTTTATTTTTTTAAAAAGCTATCTTTCTGTTTTGTGTCACCTTGCTCAGGAGAGCTGACAGGAAGCCTAGAACTTCCTCTGACTGGACTATATATAGGCAAAGCCAGAAAATATTGCCCTGATGTTTATACCTACAGCATATGCACTGCTTGGGAATTTGGAATCATCCTAAATAACTCCTCGAATTTGGTCCACATATTTGCATTTACTTTATCTGAGCTTTATTAACACCAAGGGTTTCAGTCCTTTCCCTCTCAGTCTTTATTTAGAGGTTGTGAATCTTTTTAGTCTATTCTCTTACCTGGACCTAGCCACAAATGTCTTCTAAAAATGAGTCCATGTTGCTGACTTTGTATGTGGGGAAAGAAGAGCTTTCCCCCTGAGATCTAAATCCACACAGGCAAAGGGTATGATTTATCCTGATTCTCTCTGCACATGTCTGGAGAGAAGTTGGTGGAAGTTAAGCACAGGGTGGGTTAGGGAATTCACTGGTCTCTTGTCAGGGAGGGGAAAAGCTTCTCACTAATCTCCTATGGGTGATGCCTGCAAACTCCCGAGGGTCGTCAGTAATTGCTTACAACTTCACCATAGGTCACTTCCCTGTGTCCTTCTGAGAAGCTTGTCATCCAGCAAACTGCACAAATACTGTCCTAATGAGACTGTGAACCTGAGATACAGATACAGGCAGACCTTTTCCTAAAGCAACAGTTTCATGGTCCACAAGGAAGGAAGAAAAAAAAAAAAGAAAACATTTCTAAAATTAGCAGTGAAAGTTCTTACCATAATCTCCTATCTCTTCTCAGAGGTATTTAGCTCTTCTCTAATTCTCAAGGCAAAACTCTTTGGATCTAATAGCTTACGTTCCTAATAGTCACTAAATCTTTGTCAGATTGTATTTGCCCAAAGATGGGAGCACCAATTTTTATTTCATCCCATGTGCTCCTCTTTCAATGTGATTGACACTCCCCCATGGATAGGTAGGACCTATATCCCTTCTGCTGAACCTGGGTGAGCTTGAGACTGCCCCTACCAATAGAATGTAGCAGAAGTGATGCTGTGTGACTTCTGAGGTTAAGTCAGACAGAGGGGACAGTGTCCACCTGGCTTTCTCTTTCAGGATACTCACCCTGGGAATCAATCCACCAAATAAACTCAAACTAGCCTATGTAGAGAGACTGCATGGAGAAGCCCAAATGAAAAGGAACTTTGACCCCAAAAAGCACCTACTAGCAACTGCTAGGTGATTGCATAAGCCTTCAGATGATCCCTGCTCCCACCTTCACATATTCCATGTGATGCCGCAGACATCATGGAAGAGGCCAGGTAATCCCTGCTGTACTCCATCCAAATTCATTACCCACAGAACTCAAAAGTATAATAAATTTGTTTTATTCCACTAAGTTTTAGGGTAATTTATTATGCAGCCATAGTAACTGGGACAAAATCTCTCCAGGTATTTTATCTCTTATTTCACCTTTAGGTTACTCTCAGAGTGACTTTTCAAACAACCTAAAGACCATATAGCAATATCTAAAGTAGAGGAAGGATTATTTCTGCCTATCCACATTTCAACAAAATAGGATTTTGTTTCTATGTTGGTAAGACGAAGGAAGTTATCAAGGTCATAGATTAGAACAAACCAGTTGGAACATTTCTTATCTTTGCTTCTTGGAGGAAAACAAGACTTTTTGAAGTAAAACTCTGTTCCTCACGTCGGTAAGGACCTCAAGCTCACAGACAATATATTTGTTTTTGTGCCTACTTGGCTTCCTCTTAATTTCTAAGGAGCTGAAAAGAGTGGAGAGCAGCCTCAAAAAAAAAAAAAAAAAGAGCAATAGCAACTTCAGTGTCCATTAATCTGAGAGGATCCTGAAGAAGAGGACGGCAGGGCTGGTTTTCATCTTAAAGATAAAATTAGTAAGAATCTCTGTATCAAGGAAAGGAATGGGTAAGGAATAGATGAGAAGTGTCGTGGAAATATTAAATAGTAACAAAGGACAAAAACCTCTCCAATAACCTTTCTGTAATTGATAGTTTTTATTTTAACTCACATTTTCATCAGTTCCAAAGAGACTCTTACCGAACTTCTCTTTTCTCTCTATGCTCCCACACCCTCAATGTACTCATCTAGCTTTGAATTTGTCTTGTCTGATAACTTCCAGGTTTGTACTGTCAGCCCAGACCTTGTCCCTAAACTCAAGATTCATACCTGGGTCTAGATCTGCTACTCATCGTCTCTACTTAATGGCTAACAGGCATTTCAAACTCAACTTCTCCAAAAAACAGACTTCTGGTGTTCCTTCCCAAACCTGTTCCCCTTCCTGCCTTCTCCATCCTAGGTGATAGAAATTCTCTTCCACTGGCTAAGAACAAAAACCCTGACATTACTTGACTTCGCTGTGATAAACCATAGCCCATCCAGCAGTAAATCCTACTGACTTTAACTTCAAATCATATCCAGAATCTAACCACTTCTCATAACCTCTACCACCACATCATCTCTTATCTGGATTATTGTAACAGCCTCCTAACTGGTCTCCCTGCTTCCATCCTTGTCTTCCTATGGCCTTCTTATGGGTCTTCTCATGCCAGAAGCCAGAATGATCCTCATTGGAAGAGGTCAGGGAAAGGATGTGACCCCCAGTTGACCCATGAGTTGGACCTGGGCATTTGGAGGCTCCTCACCCTCTGCCCTGTTCTTGGAGTGTACATTCCACTCACCTTCTTTGCCTCCAGGAGCTGCCCCAAGGACACGCCTTGAGATAGTGATGTGGTGTTGAGACCATCTGGATGGTATATGTGACTGAATCCTCTATATGAACTTTTAAGATGTGGCAGGTGGGTACAGAGATCTAGTCAGATCTACTGACATCTTGCAGCCGTCCTGTATGTAAGTGACCTTGCTCATTAAGCCTGGTAGTCTGGAGTGGCCTGCCTCTTTCTTGGGTCTCTCCCTACCCTCTGTGTGTGTTGCAGGAGGGGGGGGTATGGGGGGGCAGTGGGGAGGAGGGTTTTGATTATATCCAGGAAGCTCCTGAGGAGTTGGCAAACCAACATTCCTTAGGAATGTAAGACAAATCATGTGTTTCCTCTGCCCAGAATCCTCTAATGGCTGTGCATTTCACTCATAGTAAAAGCCAACATTTTTTAAATGGCAAATAAGTCCTGTCATGATTGGCCCCATTATCCCTCCTGCCCTCCTCCCCCCACCCGGCTCACTCTGTTCCAGGCCCACTGACTTCCCAGCTGTTCCTAGAAATGCCAAGAACCCTCCTGCCGTAGTGCTTGTGGACTTGCTCTTCCTTTTGCCAGGAACACCCCCAGCAACATATCTGTGTGGCCCATTCCCCACCTCCTTCCCCTTATCAGCAAGGCCTTCCCTCCCCACCCTGTTTAGAACAATAAGTCCCCTGTCCCAGCATTCCAAGTTCCACTTCCCTCTTCTCTTTTTCCTTAAAGAACTTATTACCCCAACATTAAACAAGTAAACAAACATGTTTGTTCATTCACCTATTGTCCATCTTCTCTGTTTAGAATGTAAGTTCTGCTACAGCAGAAATTTTTTTAAAAGATTTATTTATTTTAGAGAGAGAGAGAATTCGCATGAGGGGAGGGGTGCTAAAGGGGAGGGAGAGAGGGAATCTTAAGCAGACTCCCCGCTGAGCGTGGACCGCCCCCCCCCCAATGTGGGGCTCCATTTCACAACCCTGAGATCTGGAATTATATAATGGTGATGTTTGCAAATCTTGATAAATGTAATTTATGTGAATTAAATATTAAGAAAAATCGCAAGAGAAATAAATTAAGGTAAACTAAAGACATTATCATAAAAACACAAACACAACAACATATAAAAAATTACTAAAGAAGAAACAGTAATAAGCTATATTTTAGGCCACTTGCTTTTTGTTTATATTTCAGTTTTAAAGAAATTCCAGTTTTTCCCAGGGCATAATTATTAATTAAATATTATAAAAATATAATGCTAATAAACTATTGGAGATAAATATCAGATATATAATTTATTATATGGAAAATGAGAAAAGCCTGATACAAAAGAATACATATTCTATGATTCCATTCAAATGAAATTCTAAAATAGACAAAAATAAGCTCTGGCAATAAAATCAAAATAGTAATTGCCGTGTGTGTGTGTGTGTGTGTGTGTGTGTGTGTGTCTGTGCGTGTGTGTGTCTGTGTGTCTGTGTGTGTTGGGGGGAGGGATCGACTGGGAAAGCACTAAGGGAACTTAGAAATCTAGCGCTAGGGAGATAGAAATCTCTTACGCCTTGATAGTGGGTTACAAGATGTATGCATTTATCAAAACCCATCAAACTGTATACTTAAGATCTGTGCATTTCACTGTACATAAATTACTGTCTTAGTCGGCTGCAATACACCACAGATTGGGTAGCTTATAAGCAACAGATCTTTATTTCTCACAGTTTGGAGGCTGGAAGCCTGCAATCAGGGTGCCAGCATGTTCGGGTTTCTGTGGGTTGCAGACTGCTGACTTCTGGCTGTGTCCTCATGTGGTGGAAGCAACAAGGGAGCTCTCTCTGGGGTCTCTTTTATAAGGGCATTAATCTCATTCATGAGGGCAAACCTTTCATGACCTAATCACCTCCCAAAGGCCTCACCTCCTAACACCACTACATTGGGCACTAGGATTTCAACATATGAAATTTAGGGGGACACAATCATTCAGACCATAGTAATTACATTTCAATTTTAAAGTTTAAAGTCACAGAAAACTGTCCTTTAGACTTGAAGCCCAAATGGAAAATAATGGTGCTGTTTTAAGGGCTTTTATTAAATCTCAGGAAAATCCAATGATGTAGATTTGGAAATAAAACTCATCTTCAGGATGAAGAAGATGAAGTACACAATATTAAGTAACTTTGGTCGTCCACCTAGCCAGGAGGGCTGGAGCTGGAGTTCAAACCCGACCTGTGATTAACCATCCCTGTTCTACAGGGGTCTCTGATGAGGGGTGGTGAGGGCAACAATGGAACCAGAAAGGGAACGGTTTGGTTCATTTTTTCCAAATATATACCATGTTTTTAGCCTCAGCATCATGTGGATAAAGAGAAGATATGAATACTGAGTAACCAATCCAGGACTTATTCAAAGAGGTGACCCAATAGGATATTACAAGGAAAGATGATAATCTGTGGAACCATAGAAGTAGAAATAAAGATTAGATTTTGTCTCCTATGCCACAGTGCATTTTATTTGTTTATGTATATTTCACCTTACTAGAAAATTTTAAAAACATTAAATATTATCTTCACAGGAATAAATGAAGTAAACATATAGCTTTGAGTTATAACAAAGAATGAATGCTATATCGAGTAGCCACCATAATCAAGATAAAAGTCATTTCAAATGAACCCCATTTAAAACAAATGTGAAAGCTTTAGCCACATTGTATTGTGTGGCCGACTTTTAATGCATCTCCCTATACACAATAGCTTTTATATAATGTGGGAGAG
Organism: Ursus arctos; assembly: GCF_023065955.2. Lineage (NCBI taxonomy): Eukaryota > Metazoa > Chordata > Mammalia > Carnivora > Ursidae > Ursus > Ursus arctos. Next base: position 29,066,651 of record NW_026622875.1, read on the forward strand.
GTGGCAAGAATAAAAATGTCAGAATAGATGGGAGCCTTATGGCACATTTCCCAATAGTCCCTTCCTTTAATGACCGAATTTGCTACATTTCCCTTAGTATGGCAAAATGGCAGGTAATTTAAATTCAAACAACCATGCAAGACATAGCCAGCTTAACAGGCAGAGGGTTGCAAAAAGGCACTCATAGGGATCAGGGAAGATATTAACCACCATAAAAAAACAACAGAATATAAATAATAGAATCTTGCTTACCACACAGACCTCTAACTATGGGGAATAAATACTTCCTTGATATTTTGGGACATTAAACAGAAAGGCCTTGAAAGAGAAAAAAGCACTTATTTAGGTGAATAAATATAAATAAAATAGTTACATGATACACATAATAGAAATACAAAAGAATATAATTGGTCCACGTAAGCCAAAACTTCTGCAGCAACTCCAAGCTACAGTGCAAAGGAGTTTAAGTTTTTTGCAGGAGGCCTTAGACCAGTGTTGTCCACTAGAACTTTCTGCAATGATGGAAATGTTCTATATCTGCTCTGTCTGATGTGGTAGCCTCTAGCCACATGTGGCTAGTTGAGCACTTAGAATGTGGCTAGTGTTACTGAGGAACTAAAGTTTTAATTTTATTTAACTTTAATTAACTTCAATTAAATAAACCAAATGTGGCTAATGGCCATTGTATTGGTCAGCGTGGCCTTGGAATGGTTTCCAAGAACTTGACAAATGGTCAAAACTGACCTTCTCTTCAAGGAAACCCCTAATGACTTTGTCATCTCCCAAACTAACTTTTGAACATTAGTCAGACTGATGTCTGTATGGTTTAAAGAGTTTTATTTGTTGCAGACACCTGCCATTCCCAGAGGGAAACTTATGGCCATGTCTGATGAAATTTACCCCACAGTAATGAAATGGATTGTGACATTTGGAAACGCTCTCACTCCTCCCCTTGGCCCATGAGATTCCCAGAGCATGGCCTTACACACAGTTGATGCAGACCTTCATCTGATTCTCGGATTCTGAACCAAGAAAATAACAAGGTCTCCTGGTGAGTTTCTTGAAAGAAAAGAAAATCGGTCTGACAGCCTGGCCTCTCTTCAGCAAGAGCTTGTCACTCTTCCTAACAGATTCCTTCCATGTGGTCAGTTCCTCCACATGCTATAATGCTAGAGCACTATAATCTGCTATAATCCTCTAGCCTTCTACCTTTCCCAAATAAATTGAGTCCTTGGTGGAAACCACCCCTGGAGTCTATGCAGTGAAGTTCAACTAAACAACGGATTCAGTTTTTGCTAGGAACAAGGTCATAAATTTAGCTAGAGATAGAATGCAGATTTCATTTAATCAACTGGTAAAAACTGCCTGAAGCAGTTATTAATTAATAAATTAACAATGTTCTGAGGTGTCTTGAAGTGCATTTAGGCGTGGTGGAAAATCATGCTGTAATCATTTAGTAATACCTTTCATAGGCTCACAAATGAAGACTTGTGGCTTCTGTGATATCTGCCATCCCTATATGTGGCAATGTAAGGCTACACAGCTGAGGAAAACATAATACAAACACATTTTCCACTAAATATCCTACAAGAGAGCATTACAGGTACAATAAGAGCACAGAGATAATAGAAATCAGTAGCAACTGGAAATACTGTGGATGGCATCATGGAAGAGGCTGCATTTAAGCTAGGTCTTAAAAGATGAGTGGATTGTGGGAGTAATAAGAAGGTCAAAGGCATTACCAGCAATGATACACGTAGGAATGCACAGCATGTCAGAGGAAGGGCAAATGTTGGGTGATGAGGCAGATAGAAGTACACTGAAAGATACTATTAAAAAGACAACAGGGAGCCAAATCCAGAAAGGCACTGGATGCCATACTGTGGAATTTTTTTCTGTAGTGTAGCAAGTTTTTTGAGCAAAGCTGTAAAATGGTCAGACCTGTATTTTAGAAAGACAAGTCTGGCTGCATGAGCAGGAGGGATAGATGAAACAAGATGTCAAATGTAGCAAGTTATTAATTCAGTTGCAATATAAGCTTCACAAAATTCCAAAATTGAGAGTCAAAGGGTGTATTATGAACATTGCTGTTGGTTGCCATCACAACCATCAATTTCTCTTCTTTGTTAGTTTATAAAATCTTAATTTTGTTCAGGCAGCTGAATTCACAAAGCAGTGGGGACTTTCACCTTACCTCAGGAGTTGAATCATAAAATTCACTGCCCTTTGCTGGTGATTTATTCAATAGACACAGAAAAGGTATTTGGCAAAATTCACTATACATGCATGATAATTTTTGGAGATGATGGATATGTCTATTACCTTGACTGTAGTTTCACAGGTGTATGCCTATGTTCAGACTCATCAAATTGTGTATGGGTAGACATCGGAGATATTTCAGGTTGAGTTCCAAACCACTGCAATAAAGCAAATATCACAGTAAAGTGGGTCAAAGGGATATTTTGGTTTCCCAGTGTATATAAAAGTTATGTTTACACTATACTATAGTCTATGAAGTGTGTAAGAACATTATGTCTAAAACACAATGTACATACCTTAATTAAAGGATACTTTATTGCTAGAAAATGCTAACCATCACCTGAGCTTTGAGTGAGTTGTAACCATTGATCACAGATGACCAGAAAATGTAATAATATGGGAAAAGTTTGAAATATGAAAATTACCAAAACGGAACACAAAAACACAAAATGAGCAAATGCTATTGGAAAAATGGCACCAATAGACTTGCTTGATACACAGTTACCACAAACCCTTAATTTGTAAAAAATACACTATCTGTGATGAACAATGAAGCAAAGTGCAATAATACAAGGTATACGTGTAAACATATGCAGTTTTTTGTATATCGACTATGCCACTATAAAGCTGTTTTTTAAAAAACTCCCATCAAAGCAGGAATAGAAAGGAGTTCCCTCTATCTGATAAAATGCACCGAAAAACCATGCAGCTAATGTTTTCCCTAATGATGACATACTGAACACTTTCACCCGAGGATTGGGAACAAGGCAAGGATAGCTTCTCTCACTACTTTTCCTAAACATTGTCCATAAGGTCCTAACCATGCATTAAAGCAAGAAAACATAGGTAAAAGGCATGAAGTATGGAAGGAAGAGGTAAAATCATCTTTATTTGCAGTCAACAAGGCTATATGCTATGCTAATTTATATGCATAAATTGTACAGGATCTTTAAACAACTAGTAGAACTAATAATTGTAGCAAAGTCACAGGATACAAGATTGATAATACAAAAATCAACTGCATTTCTATATTTTTAAAATTTTTAATTTATTTTATTTTTAATTTTATTCCAGTATAGTTAATACACAGTGTTATACTAGTGTATTTCTATATTTTGTCCATAAGCATTTGGAAAACAGAGTCTTAAAAATACCACCTTAAGTTTATACTAAAAAGTATTGAAAGCAGGGATTCAAACAGATATTTGTACAGTTTTTTTTCATAGCAGCATTATTCACAATAACCAAAAAGTAGAATCAACCCAAGAATCCATAGATAGATAAATAAACAAAATATGGCATATACATATAATAGAATATTATTCAGCCTTTAAAAAGGAAAGAAATTCTGACACATGCTGTAACATGAGTGAATCTTGAAGACATTTTGTAAAGTGAAATATGTCAGTCACAAAAGGACAGACGCTGCATGATTCCACTTAAATGGGGCGACTGAAGCAGTCACATTCATAGACACAGAAAGTAGAATGGCAGTTGCTGGGGGCTGAGGAAAGGGAAAAAGAGGGGACTTAGTGTTTAATGGGTCTATAATGGGTACAGAATCTCAGTTTGGGAAGATGAAAAGAGTTTTGGAAATGGACAGTAGTGATGGTTTATATATGTACACAAAATACTTAGGAATAAATTTAACAAAAGATATGCAAATCCTACGCACCAAAAACCCACAAAGCATTACTGAGAGAAACTGCAGATAATCTAAGGAAATGGGGGAAAAAAAAAAAGAACTATATTGGAGATTTATCCCACCTGATTTCAAGACTTCTTATAAAGGTACAGTAATCGGGTACCTGGATGGCTCATTAGGTTAAGTGTCTGCCTCGGCTTAGGTCATGATCCCAGGGTCCTGGGATCCACCCCATGTCCAGCTCCCTGCTCAACAGGGAGTCTGCTTCCCCCTCTCCCTCTCTGCTCCCCCTGCCTGTGCTCTCTGTCAAAGAAATAAATAAAATCTTTTAAAAAAATAAATAAAGGTATAGTAATCAAGACAGTGTGGTACTGGTGAAGGATAAATAGATAAATGGAACAGATTAGAGGGACTGGAAATAGATCACACATTTAGAGTTAATTGATTTTGGACAAAAGTCTTTTTAATAAATAATGCTGGTACAACCAGAAAAGTATATGGAAAAATATAATATGCAATGAATTATAAACCTACATACAAAAACTTGAAACTATAAAGCTTCTAAGAGACCACATATGGACTGGGGTGAGTCCCATGAATTTGTTTCAAACGAGTTTCCCAGGTGATATGTATGTTATGATCCAGGGACCACATTTTGTCATTATTTTTTAACAGAATGGTATGAGGGGAAAAAAACACAAATGCTAACATTTTTTTTTTCACTCAAATCTTCCTCTTGAATATTTAGAGAGAAAATAGTAGCTTCTTGGGAATAAATTGAAACTATTAATAATTTAGGATTAAGTAGACATGATAGAAGCTGTGAAGAAACATCTTTTTCAACCATGTTGAATTTAGGACTAGGAAACCATGGTTTTGCGAGAAGCCTAAACGGGATACTGTACCCCCAAGAGAAATTTACTGCATAAACATGCCTCAACCCAAAGAAAAATAATCATGCATATAATATGTACCCTTGCTTATGTGCCCAACATGAAGATAAGATATTCCAATATAATTCAGCCTGCTGGCCCATTCTTGCTAGACTGTGCTTCGTGCTGCAATCACTGCCACTTCCCTGGATTAATAAAAGCCTCCTGTATGGAGGCCATCCTATTATTCTTCTGTGATTTGTTTGCCATTACAGTCACCTCCTGCGTCATGCTTCTGTTTGCTGTATTTTAGGTTTTAGCTGGGCAGTATGCCCTTAGTGCATGCTTCTTAGAGCAGTAAACAAGCTTCAAACGAATAGGAATTTTAGAGCTTTAAAAAGGGAACCTCACAGGTGATGATCTCACAGAGAAGCACAGAGAGGGTAAGGATGAAGAGCGTGGGCTATGGAGTCAGGCAGCCCTGAGGTCAAATCCTGCTCTACCATTTACCTAAGTAAATGTTTCTTCAACCACTGAAGGTCTCGTTTTCTTATGTGTAAGATAAGGTCTTGTGAAGATTAAATGGGACAATGTGTAGGAAGTACTCAGCCTATTTCCTGAGCCCATTGTGAGTAACTACCATAACTAGAATAATATGTTAGGCCATACAAATGTGCATTCCTCCTCTGTACGTTCATGTGAAGCATCTCCTTAGCCAGTATAAAGCATTTATCGGGGAAAGGAGGAGGACAGGTAGAATGGAGTAAAAAAGGGAGGAAAGACAATTTTATTGCATAAAGAAAAACAGTGAATATTCAGATTCTGGCAGCCAAAATAGAATGATTTTGAGCACTCCCAGAGAAAAAGAGACAGAGAGAAAGAACTCTGAGGTACTGAGCATTTTATCTAAGAGACTGAATATTTCCCTAAAGGGGCCTTGTGGTAGACTGTTTGCCAAATTGGCTGTTGTCATTCCCATTTTTGTTTTTATGCCCTTTGCAACGTGACTTGGCAGCTCCTCCCATCGGGTGAATGTTCCAGCAGACTGAACAGCAAATGCAAAGACCCTTAGGCAAGAAGGCATTTGACAGTGTTCAAAAACACAGAGAAAGCCAGTGTGGCTGGAACGCAAGGGGAAGGAAGTGGACAATGACAGAAGACAGCACCAGGTCACATACAGCTTTTGAGACTAGGAAATCCCTGACAACAGAGGGACCCAAACTTAAACCATTGTGGCCTGTTTATACATGAGTACAAGAGGACCTATATTAAAATATTAAAATATTTTCATTCCAGTTGGTAAATAACCACAGTGCTGATCCCCCTGGGTGTCTCCATAGCCCTGGCACACCAGGCCACCCCCAGCATCATGAACCTTTCATGATCCTGTAATTTAAGAACCAGGGTACATAGAAGCCTCTAAAACTGACTCGTGCCATGACTGTGGATGTGTAACATTATCCCTAGACCAAAGGGAGACCACTTCCTTACCTACAGCTTTATGAAGTTCAGAATACGCATGAATTCATCCCATCAGTAAATAGTTATTACCCATGGGCCAGGAGGTATTGTAGGTATCAGAGAGGAGCAAGAGTTTACAAACCAGTTTCTACCCTCACAAAGCTTAAGTTCAGCATTCAGGCAAACTGTTGCCTGCAGGCAGTAATTTTTAGGCAGTGGTTCTCAACCCAAACTCCACAACGGAAATCATCTGAGAATTTTAAAAAGTACTGAAGGCTAGGTCCCACCCCCAGTGGGGATGATTTCATTGCTCTGAGGTGTGGCCAGGGCGTTGGCAATATCTAAAAGCTCCCTCGCTGACTCAATGTGCTGCCAGGGTTGAGAACCTCTCCGAGATGAGCTAAGATGGAAAACAGAGAGTGGGATTTCTACACTTTAGTAAAATTATGGGTGCAAACCTAGAGAAATAAGTTTTCTCTGCATGTCAACTAATAAAGGTAGATCAAGATGGAAGCATGATTTCTTGAAAGGTACTTTTCAGAAAGTTCTGGAAGCTGTCTTTGTAGAATGGCATTCTGACAAAATGCTGGCTGGGAGTCTGACCCAATGTTAGGTAGGTCAACTAAGCACATTCTGACAATACAGAGCAAAACTCTGGGCTTTATTCTCTTTAAAGATTTTATGTATTTATTTGACAGAGAAAGAGTGAGAGAGCACAAGCAGGGGGAGTGGCAGAGGGAGAGGGAGAAGCAGGCTCCCCGCTGAGCAGGGAGCCTGACATGGGGCTCAATCCCAGGACCCTGAGATCATGACCTGAGCCAAAGGCAGACACAACCAACTGAGCCACCCAGGCGCCCCAACTCTAGGCTTTTTGAAATAGAATTCCTTGGGAAAGAACTAAATGTGAACACTCCTACTACCCTTCCCTTCCCCCCGCCCCCAACCATGACCTGTTCACTCTCGAACTACACATTCCACCCAAAGCTAGCAACCAGCCTGAGGAATGGGCCTATACCTGGAATTCCAGGCCACAGATGAGGATTCCAGACCCAGAAAATAAGAACCACGACTTGGTGGATTGAGATTGCTTTTCAGAATGATTTCTTACCTCTCTAATTGCTTTCCAGTTGCTTCCCTAAGCTGTCCATTGAGTGACAAATGTTTTGAATGAGACAGAATCAAAAGCAGCTCGAAAAGGTTTGACCCAATGGAGAGTCCAGAGGAGCTGAGGAAACATGCGCCAAAGGCTGGGCTGCAGCACAAGAACTTTCTAGAGTCACTGGGTCACAGCGAAGCAGCAAAGCACATTCTAGGGCAATGAGTGTGCTCAGAACTAGCCCTTGATTATTCTATCTTAATGGAGGGGAATACAGATGTGGGTTTTCTGAAAGAGCAGCTGATTTTAATGAGCAGTTTGGTTTTGACTCTGGAAATCACTACTAGGTAAATAAAAAGGTATGCAGCACGTCTGAGCATATTTCAGCTGCGCAGCATGGAACGTGGCCAAGAATGCTAGAGAGTGAGTGGCTTAAATGTCAAAACTCACCAGAGAACCCCACAAAATAGAAACATCTCATTTAGAAATAACAAAGCCCTGGGAGAGCCTGGGTAGTTTAGTCAGTTAAGCATCTGCCTTCGGCTCAGGTCATGATCTTGGGGCCCTAGGATGGAGTCCCACTTCTCCCTCTCCCCAACCACCCCTCTCGTGCTCTAGTTCACTCTCTCTCTCTCTCAAATAAATAAATTCTTAAAAAAGAAAAGAGCTCTGAATTATGATTTAGAAGACAAGGACTCTTTTTTTTTTTTTAAAGATTTTATTTATTTATTTGACAGAGATAGAGACAGCCAGCGAGAGAGGGAACACAAGCAGGGAGAGTGGGAGAGGAAGAAGCAGGCTCATAGCAGAGGAGCCCGATGCGGGGCTCGATCCCATAACTCCGGGATCAGGCCCTGAGCCGAAGGCAGACGCTTAACTGCTGTGCCACCCAGGCGCCCCTCCTCATTTTTAAAATGAGGGGACCAGGCTTAAATGATCTCCAGTAGGATAGATGGATAAAATGGAATTTAATATCTGTGTGTGAGGGAGAGAGAAAGTACTGAGATCTGAAGCCTGAAGATTGGTAGCAAGTAGCCAAATTTGCATTTGGAGCCCAAGACACTCTTAGAGGATGAAGGTGGGAAGGCATCAAGACCCCAACACCTTGTCTCAGGAATTAAAACTAGTTGGAGTGGACTGGGAGGTTGCCCTGGGCAAAGCTCAGAGTCAGGAAATGGCCACAAGACCCCTCAGATTAACTCACCACCAAGGAAAAAAGATAGAACCACCAGCCTAGCCTCTGCACAGACTTAGGAATTCAAAAGGAGGCTGTAAATCAGTGCACACGAGGACTGACCCCAGACCAGGAATCAGGTAGCAGGCATGAGTCCTGGAGAAGTGGCTGTGTGGGGGAGCGTGAGGAGTGACAAGGATGGGCATCCAGACCAGGTTTGCCTGGAGCCCGCTCCTGGTGGAACTTACTCACAAGGGCTGGGGATCTTCACTCTGGACCCTCAAAGAAGAGCAGCGGCCCAAGAAAAAGTCTACACTAGCTGTTCCTTGGGAGCCACCAACCTCCTGTGGGGTAGCAGAGTCCCCTGGCCTTGAGGGGACATCTCTGCTAAGACTCCAGAAGCACAAATGGAAGTGACCACAATGGCCCTGGCATATCCAGGGAAGGAGCTTCCAGGGAAGGATGTGGTATTTCCTGTTCGCTGGGCATGTGAGAGGTCACATGTTCAACTTTGGGAACCCACCTGAGTGGTGCCTTATCTGCATCCCAAACTATAAATTGAGCCATGCCAGTTAAGGATTTCTCATGGCTCCAATGTGTTGTGATTTTAGTGTGTGATTCAAAACAAAACCCAAAAAATGACTTTAATTCAGAGTTTAGTGTACAACTATATCTTTACGTTTGTAGATATTGGGTCTCTTGTCTACAAATGTGTAAATGAGGGATCCATCTGTGACCATTAAATAGCCTAAAATTAACAAAAAAAGGCATATCACTGCTAACGATCCATGAATTCACTCCATATTCATTCATTAGAGATCATTAAAATGAAAGCCGGGAATGCAAAGATAATTATATAGTTTGGATACCTAAAAATTTTTCCTTAGAGAGAGATTTGAATGTATGTGTAAAATACACGTGTGTTACTCTAAAATTACAACTGAAATACAAGCTTGCTTTAGTGAAAGGTGATTGCCATATTAATTTCCGGTTTAAAATGGCCCTAGACAATAACCATCAGCATTGTAAATGTGTATACTATTTGAACCAGCAATTTTACATATAGAAATTTATCCTGATGAAATTTCGCACATGTATACAAAACTAAATATATAAGAATGTTCATTGTCACAACATTGTTAGTAAAGAAAAAATTAGAGGGGTGCCTGGGTGGCTTAGTTGGTTAAGTGTCAACTCTTGGTTTCAGCTCAGGTCATAATCTCATGGGTTGTGAGATGGAGCCCCAAATTGGGCTCCACACTCAGCAGGGAGTCTGCTTGAGATTCTCTCTTTCTGCCCTTCCCCCAACTCATGCTATCTATCTCTATCAAATAAATAAATCTAAAAAAAAGGAAGAAACTGGAAAAAATTGAAACACTCATTAATAAGGGTTCAGTTAAAAAAATTATCAGCCTTCCATATGCTAGAATATTTTGAATTTACTAGAACTAGTGAAATACATCTTCTTTTAATTTAAATTTTATTTAGTTAACATACAGTACAATATTGGTTTCTGGAGTAGAATTCAGTGATTCATCATTTACATACAGCACCCAGTGCTCATCACAACAAGTGCCCTCCTCAATACCTATCACCCATCTAGCCTATCCCCCCACCAACCTCCCTCCATCAACCCTGTTTGTTCTCCATTGTTAAGTCTTTTACGGCTTGTTTCCCTCTCCTTTTTTTCTTTCCCCCCTTCCCATTTGTTCATCTGTTTTCTTAAATTTCACATATAAGTGAGATCATATGGTATTTGTCTTACTCTAACTGACTTATTTCACTTAGAAAATACACTCTAGCTCCATGCATGTTGTTGCAAATGGCAAGATTTTGTTCTTTTTGATGACTGAGTAATATTCCATCGCGTGGGGTGGGTGTGTGTGTGTGTGTGTGTGTGTGTGTGTGTGTGTGTGTACACTATATCTTCTTTATCCATTCATCAGTCAGTGGACATTTGGGCTCTCTCCATAGTTTGGCTATTGTTGATAATGCTATTAACATCGTACCCCTTCAAAATTGTGTTTTTATATCCTTTGGGTAAATACCTGTAGGGCAATTGCTAGTTCACAAGGTAGTTCTATTTTTAATTTTTTGAGGAACCTCCATACCGTTATCCAGAGTGGCTGCACCAGTTTGCATTCCCACCAACAGTGCAAGAGCGTTCCCTTTCTCCACATCCTTGCCAACCCCTGTTGTTTCTTGTGTTGTTAATTTTAGCTATCTGACAGGTGTGAGGTGGTATGTCATCATGGTTTTGACTTTGAAATACATCTTTATAGCAGAGAAACAATTTTATATTAACTGAACATGGCTGTCATTTATAGTTGTTTGTTTGTTTACCCCACCTCCATTCCCTGCTTTAAATCAAATCTATAATGAGGGTGACAGATTCACTGTATCAGAGAGATATGGTTATAAAGAGCACTGATCATATAAAGTTATAATTCTTACTGCTTAGCCCCAAAGACAAGAGACACAGAGAAAGGTATTCTCACCATCCACCAGGCATACTTTTGAGAATGAAAGGGAATGTTGTAAATAACGACATCGAAATAACATGGACTATTCTGAGGAAACAAGGACATCCTGCTTACAGACTTTCCCCTCAGGTTAACTCATTTTATTGTAAACCTAAGACAAATGTCATCTTTTAGCAGATAAGGTCCTTGCTCTCATGGAGCTTTAGACAAAGGAAGATGGAAATTAATATCATTTGCAAATATCTTCTATCATTCTGCAGGCTGCCTTTTTGTGTTGTTGATTGTTTCCTTTGATGTGCAGAAACTTTTTAGTTTGATGTAGTCCCAATAGTTTATTTTTGCTTTTGTTTCCCTTGCCTTAGAAGACACATCTAGACAAATGGTGCTACGGCTGTCACATTTAGGTCTTCAATCCATGTTGAATTTATTTTTGTATATTGTGAAAGTGGTCCAGTTTCATTCTTTTGCATGTAGTTGTCCAGTTTTCCCAACACCATTTATTGAAGATACTATCTTTTCCCCATTGTATATTCTTGCCTTCTTTTGTCATAGATTGATTGACCATATAGTCATGGGTTTATTTCTGGGCTCTCTATTCTGTTCCATTAATCTATGTCTATATGTCTATTTTTATACCAGTAACCACACTGTTTTGATTACTACAGTTTTGTAGTATATCTTGAAATCTGGGATTGTGATACTGCCAGCTTTATTATTCTTTCTCAAGATTGCTTTGGCTTAAAAAAAAAAAAAGATTGCTTTGGTTATTCAGGGACTTTTGTGGTTCCACACAAATTTCAGTATTATTTGTTCTAGTTTTGTGAAAAATCCTGTTGCTATTTTGTTAGGGATTGCATTGAATCTGTAGATTGTTTTGGATAATATGGATATTTTAATTATATTAATTCTTCCAATCCATGAGCATGGAATATCTTTCCATTTGTTTGTGTCATCTTCAATTTCTTTCATCGTTTTATAGTTTTCAGAGTACAGATCTTTCACCTCTTTGGTTAAGTTTATTCTGAGGTATTTTATTCTATTTGGTGCAATTGTAAATGGAATTGTTTTTCTTAATTTGTCTTTCTGCTACTTTGTTATTAATGTATAGAAATGCTACCAGAGGAAAGTAATAAAGCAAAGAGAGGAATGAACAAGATAGATGGAGACTGATAAAGCTTTGAAGAGAATTGAAAAACTGGGAATTTAGAAATGATGCAGGGTAGAGAGGTAGACAGCCAGGAAGACTTGCTTGAAAAGACATTTGGCTGGAGACCTTCATGTCCAGACAGGTTTGGACATGCCAAGATGAGGGGAAAGAGTGCTCCAGGCAGGTAACCAATAAAGCCTCTATTGTGTTGCAGGAACAGACCTCATGAATAGGGCAACTTACTGCAGGTTTAAACTGATTCATAGTTTAGGGAAATAAGAAAGAAGGAAACTGTGGAACCAAAAACAACTGAGGGAGGGAGATGGATGATGTGCCTGAGAAAGAAAATTAGTAAAGGCAGGAAGGGGAAAGCACAAGCACTGGAAAGAACAATCCTTGCAGCTGTTTCAGACTTGGGGTGGTATATGGTTAGTGCCTGGACTGGTTACTTGAAGGGCAAAGGAGTTTTCCTAAAACTACAGGGGGATCAGAGGCAGATAGCAAGAAGACTTGAAATCAGATAAGTGTAGTCTAGTCAAGGAAAGGCTAATGTAGAATTTAGTTTTAAACATATTCATTATTATTACAATTTATCTTAGGCTAAGTCACTGGGAATTAAGCTGACTTGAAACTGTAAACAGAAGAGGTAATTGGAATTGTTGAATATTTCCTCTGTTGGGAAATGTTCTGCAATGATGAATATTTTGCAATTCCATCTTTTCTGCATGCTGTATTGTGTTCCATTGACTTACATGTCTATCCTTTTGCCAATAACACACTATCTTGATTTTTAAAAACTTTATAAATTCTTTGCTTTTAGAATAAGTCTTAATATCAGGCAGTGTGAATCCTCCAACTTTGTTCTTTTCCAAATTGTTTTGTCCATTCTACAATTCCATGTTTTAAAATCTTATTTTAATATTTTGTGGAATTTTTTTATTTATTAAATAGAGCTGGTTTATTTACTTTTATCATGATAAAAATAAAAGAAAAAGACGCTGTCAGCAAGGGATATTTTAGGCCGCAAGTGACAGAATCCTTCATCTCAGTATCGTAGACAAAGAGGGGTTCATTTTTCCCCACATAAAAGAAAGTCTGAAGACAGGTGTCTGTTTGCATTGGTTCAGTGGCTTAACAATGTCAGGGCCAACATCTCTGTGGGTCTCTTGACCTCTCCCTCATGGTCACAAATGGTAGCTACAGCTGTTGCCATCTTGTTCATTCAGGGTAGAAAAGAAGGGAAAGTAGGGGGTAACTTATGTCCCCGGATCCAGAATTGGGTCAGATGGCCTCTTTGGCTGCAAGGGAGTTTGGGAATGGCATATTTTTTTCAGACCATATAATAGACACAGGCCAGAAAGAAGGGGATTGATATGAGAGTTGTCAGTGCCAACCTGTAGTGTTTGCCACAAATGTTGATGAGAGGTTACAAAAAAAAAAAAGAGGAAAAAAGTTTTCATTGAATTCCGCCCTCTTAAAAATATCATCAGAAGAACTAATGATAAAGAATCCATCTCATGGGATGCCTGGGTAGCTCAGTCAGTTAGGCATCTAACTCTGATTTCGGTTCAGGTGATGATCTCAGGGTCCTGGGATGGAGCCCTGCATCAGGCTCTGTGCTTGGCACGGAGTCTGCTTGGGATTCTCCCTCTTCCTTTGCCCCTCCCCCAGCTTGTGCTCTTACTCTATCTCTTTCTAAAATAAAAAAGATTAAAAAAAGAAAATCCATCTCAAGCCACATCACTTTCCTTAGCGTTGGATGGGAACCTCAATGCCTCCTGGTCCTGCCTCTCCCTGCCATGAGAGTTAGCTCTCCCCCAGAATTTAACCGCACTCACACAGTCCTTGAGTCAGATCAGCTAGAAAAACAAACCCAGTCTGTTGCTAAGGGACAAGAGTGACATTATAAGCAGCCTACAGGGTAGTTCTCTTTAGTAAACTTTCAAGGAAAAAATGCTGGAATTCAATGCATGTTCGTGAATTGCCCATTGCAGTCTCTGAATAGGGGAAACTGGGCATTTCTTCCTTTCTCTCATTCAGTAAACATTTACAGGGTTCCTATGTGCCAGGCACTGGGTGTTTTTATTCCTCTTCCCTTTATTATTGTTCCCTGTCCTGTTTTCTTGGATTATTTTTCACTCTAAGTGTATATGGGAATATGCATGTGTGTATAAAAGTATAAGACAAGGTCAGACTTGCAGAGTTTACGGCACCATCACTATAGCTCTCTCTGGTCTCCCTGTAGAGGCCACAGGAGCACAACTCACACCCCTTTGAGAACCCTTGGAAGATATGGATGAATCAGGATGCAAGAGGTTATCTGTGAGTAATGTTGCTTCTTACAACATTCATGCACTTATTCATGCATTTATTTATTCAGTAAATATTTATTAAGTCCCTTTACTAGATTCTGGAGATACTGTGGTATACATACAGACAAAGTCTCTACCCTCATTGAGCTTGTATTTGTTGTAGGACAATATTTTTGAAATACTACCAATGTTATTTTCTCCCAAAGTTACTTTTCTCTCTCCCTGCTCCCACTCAAGTAGCTAGGCTATACTCATTGCCTCAGGGCAGAGATACAATAAGCAGAAGACAGAGAAAAAAGAAGAGACTTCCTATACTTACAGGAATAAAAGTGACACAGAGCAAATGTTAGCATGAACTTCACCCCACAGAGATACCCCAGTAAGTGACAAACCATTCCTCTGAGCTGAAAGGGGGAAGAAAGGCGGAAGGCAAGGGAATTGCCATAGAGGCCAGTGGGGATAGGAAAGACAATCAGACCTGAAGGGACCATCAATGAAAACAAACTGTGTCAACCAAGGGCCACAGTGAGGAGAATTTGTGGACACTCAGGAACCAGATTGTAGCCAAGGGTGCATTTGCCAACACCACCTGTCACCCACACCAGGGCCCATATCAGCCATCCTTTCTCCAGCCATCCAAACTCCACGCTTGCATCTTCTTCCTGGGCACATAGTTAGGCTCTGTTTCCCAGCCTCCTTTGCAGTTAGATGGAATCATATCACAAACCAGTGAGTTCTGGCCAATGGAACGTGTGAGGAAGTGATATACACCACTTCCTATCCTGTTCATAAATACTTCCAATGCAATCTTCCATGCTCCCTCTTTCCTGTTTTACCAGATATAAATGATGAGCTTCAAGGCCCTAAGGCATGGCAGAGCCAAAAGATGGAAGGGACCTGGATCCCTGGGTTCCTACTTGGAAGAGAGCCACCTAAGGTGGTCACTTTGACCAGAAACATCTGCACTGAGTTCTTGTGTGAGAAGTTAATTTTTATTGCACTAAGCCACAAAAATATTACAGTTTGTTACAGAAAGTTTTGCCAACTCTGACAATATTTCAAGCAACTCCCCAGCTCAAGCAACACTCCTCTTCCTGGACTTAGTTCACTCCTTATCCAGCTTACCCCATGAGGACAGGCACCCCATTGCAAAATGCCAGGATATAGTAAGCACTCACCCCCAAAAGGAGGGTGAGGCCCTTATAATCTGCCATGGCAGTATGACATTAAGGGAGGGAAAGGTTTTACTCTTATATTTGTGAGGATAACCAGAACCTGCTTACGATTTTTCCTGGTCTAGGAGACTGATTAAACACACAAGCATCACATCACGTAGAAGGGGAGAGAAATACTGAACAAGTCAATGTAGATTTATGTGTAGAATTACAGACTGTGCTAAGCTCTATGGAGGAAAAAATAAAAATAGTCTGGCAAAAAAAGGAGTGGGAATGAATAAAGACTGTCTGAGGAAAGAACAGATGAACTGAAGCCTATCAGGAAAACCAGAATCAAGTAGATTAAAATTTGGGGGGAAGAGCATTCAGGCAAAAGGATAGAATGTGCAAAGGCCATGAGAAAGGAAAGAGGTTGGCTCATTGAGGATCTGAAAGATCTCAGTTTAGCTGTGATGTACAGAGGGAGGAGGAGAAGGGTATGAGATAGGGATAGAAAAATAAGCAGAGACAAATTAAAAGGGGCCATGCAGGCCTGGTTCTTGCTTTTATACTTTATTACAAAAGCCTAGGAAGGCATTGAAGAATTTTAATCAGGGATCATGGTCAGGATTGCATTTTTAAAATATCAAACTGGCCAAGATGGAGATTGGTTGGCAGGGAGGCAAAAGTGGAAGGAGAAAGCCCATGAAGGAGGCTATTTCAGAAATTCAGGCAAGAGATAATGGTGTGTGGAAGTAGAAGGGTAGCAGCATGTAGATGGAGAGAACTGGATGGGTTGAAGATATGGTTGGGAAGTTGAATGGAATAGGAACTGTTGCATTCAATAACTTTAAACTCTAGTGAGACACAGGATCAGGTGGTAAGTGGTATGAAACTCAGTTCTAATCTAGGTCCTCTAAGAGTTAAGAGAACATGACAACAGTAACAGTAGCTTCCCCAATGTCTGAACCACCATTTGAACAGGATAGTTTGGAGGAGATAAAAAGTTGCAGGAAAAACTGGGCTTAGAGTCAAAGGGCTGTACCCCAGTTGGGTATATGATTGGGTGTTCACTCAAATGTGTTGTCATGCCAAAAAGGATAGAGCCTAGTTAGTTAAGTAATTTTGAAACCTACAAATAAAGATTCTGCCCAGATATGATCTAAGCATAATGGGGGAGGACAATTCCATCCTTTGCCCATTCTTAATAGCTATTGATAATAATGAGAAGAATAAGTAACATTATGGAGCTCTTTGTGCCACGCCCTATGCTAAGAAATGTGTGTGCATATTCTCATTTAAGCTCATTAGGGCTCTGTGAAATAGGTACTATTATTGCTTCTATTTACTAACACTAGTGCTTAGAGATTAGTACCTTCTCCAAGGCCTTATCTCTAATAACTAGAGCAGTGTATATTTAAACCCAGCCCTAACTCCAGAGTCCACACTCCCAGCTATATAATGTAATGTGTTGAGAAGGATTCTGAAGATGCGTTTGGGTTCAGTGGGGGCAAAGTTAGATGGGTACAGTCTGGTCAGTCACATATAAGCATGTGCCTTATAACCATGCAGCCTTATTCTAAAGGAAAAATCACTGTGGATTCTATAACAAAAGAAAACTGTCACTATATTTTATGACTTTATAGGATATCATGTTCATACTCTAATGGTCAATTATAGTTTTCAAGACAACTAACTAGAAAGAATATTTGAAGAATCTGGTACATGAGGGTCTCTAGACACCTTAATATAAGACTTCTAAACACATTATGAAAGATTTAAAAACCTGCTTTGAGAGCCTCTTCTCTATAGAACTCAACTGGGGAGTCACATCAGGCTAGGAAATGGTTCTGGGGCAGAGCCAAGCTTTGAGTTGTCAGAGAAAGGCTGAGTTGAAACAAAACTGCATTGTATCTAGGAACCCAGTGTTAACTGGTATAAACCAACACTGTTTTTCCTGAAAGCTCTCATGAGAAAGAGCATTTTCAACTACTGATGTGGCTTTCTTCTCACCCCTTCCCTGCCCCCAGTGGGGGGAAAATGTTTATTCTTCTTACATAATTTTGTTCTTCTTTATGTCACCAAATGCCTTGTGACAGTATTGCATCTGACAGATTTCTAATTGAGAAGTTGCCAACAACCAAAGGACAATTAACTTAGTCTTCCAGGCATGTAAAAAAAAACCAAACACACACACACAGAATGGACCATGCACAATTCATTGGAAATAGTGTACAACTGCTTACATCTCAATGAAATTTGTTGGGGTTGTAAAAAATTCTGCATCTCAAAGAATGCTTTGTGCAATTGACTCTTGCTGAAAGGAGATAGGTCCTTAACTTTTAGGGAACAGAAGTGGGACAGAACTATACAGGGAATCAATAAGCATTCATGAAATGTCTACTTGGTCAGGCACATTGCTAAACTCTGAGGATACAAAGGAGAATGAGATCCAAGAGAATTGACAATCCAATAAAGAAGAGAGAGAGGACTCATACAGCAACTCTTAGAGTGAGTATAAAGGAGACATACACACACACACACACACACACACACACACACACTATAGTAGTTCTGAAAGTTGTAGTCCCCAGACCAACAGCATCATCTGGGAACTTATTAGAAAGGCCCTCCATGAGGGCCTGGGTGTCTCAGTTGGTTAAGCATCTGCCTTCGGCTCCGGTCACGATCCCAGGATCCTGGGATCAAGCCCCCATCGGGCTCCCTGCTCGGCAGGGAGTCTGCTTCTCCCTCTCCCTCTGCTGTTCCCCCTGCTTGTTCTCTCTCTCTCTCTCTCTCTCTCTCTCTCTCAAATAAATAAATAAAATATTAGAAGAAGGAGGAGGAGGTTGAAGAGGAGGGGGAGGAGGAGGAGGAGGAGGAGGAGGAGGAGGAGGAGGAGGAGGAGAAGAAGAAGGAGAAAAGAAGGGCCCTACATGAGACCTACCGGATCTCAAACTCTGAGGGTGGGCCTAGGAATTATCTCCCAGTGCAACCTGTCTGGAAACCACTGGTTTAGCAAAAAAGATGACAATAAAGTATAATTGTTTTGGGGAAATCACTGCATTGGTTACTGGTATCCAACCAAGAAATAATAAACTTGGGCTCTGGAGCCTTTCCGGCTGTTGTAACCTCGCACTATGAGGCAGGTTTGAGGTTTCAGTTGTGCCAATATCTAAGGCCATTGTGTTGCCCTCCAGCTTCAATTCTTGCTACACTTCTGTGTTAGTTTCCTATTGCTGCCATAACAGATTGCCACACATTTGGTGGCTTAAAACAACACACATTGATTATCCTTCTGTTCTGGAGGTCCAAAGTCCAAATTCAGTGAGGCCCGAAGTCAAAGTGTAGGCAGGTGTGGTTCCTTCTGGAGGCTCTCGTGAAGAATCCATTCGCTTCCCTTTTCTAGCTTCAAGATTCCACTTGCATTCCTTGGCTTATGGCCCTGTATCATCTTGTCCACTGCTGCCCTCATGATATCTCTTCTGACTCTGTCCCTCCTACCTCCTTCTTTTAAAGACCCTTGTGATTACATTGGGCCACTCAGATAATGCAGGATAATCTCCCCATCCAAAATCCTTAATTTAACCACATCAGCAAATTCCCTTTTGCCATGTAAGGTAGCATATTCACAGGTTTCTGGGATTAGGACATGGACCTCTTTGAGGGGCCATTATTCAGCCTCTCACAACTTCCCCCTCAGTGTTGCTAGAGATAGAATAGGCGAGGGGGGTGGGGCACAGGGAGAGGAAGAGATGTTGAATGACAGAGTTTTTAGAAGGATAGGATTTATAAATGGGTCCAGGTGTTATTTTAATTTGTTCCACAGTCATTCCTCCATATAAAAGCCCAATCAAGTATCCATGGCTTAGGGTGTCCCAAAAGAAGAGCATCAGTGAGGGGGGCAAGGCCCGTAACTCCCTGAGCAAGCCTGTTTATCCCTATGTTCACCTGTCTACTGGGCATCTCCACTTGAGTAGGCCCAGAACTGAACTCTTCATTCCTGTCCCCTGTCCTGCCACCCCACCCCAATCTAGTTTACCTCCATAAGTCCCTATCTCAGATAAATGCACATAATGTACTCACTTAATCCAGAAATCTACATAATATCCTAGGTTTCTCTTTGTCTTTCAGTGCTCCAACCTCCCCACCACCCAAATCTAATCAGCCACTGACCTCTGTCAACCCTACCACAGACATAACTCTCTTCCTTTTCAAACACTCTGGCCAGGCTTGGTTCAGGCGCTCACCATTCCTTACCTAGATTTTGTGAGGGCCATTTAACTGGTTCCCTGGCTTTAGGATCATCACCTTTATCACCACTACCATAATAGTATTTCCAAAACACAAATCTGTCACTCATTTTCCTCTGCTGTTTATAACTCCCTAATGACATTTTAGAATAAAGACCAACTCCTTAAAGACAAGGCATTTAAGGCTCTTCCTGATGCACCCTTAGCTTACCTGTTCAGCCTCATGTTTGCCATTCCCTCACACGATAAACCAAATTATTTACGGATCCCAGAGTGTACCTTGATCCCTCACAACTCTTACTTTTTAACCTGGCTCTTCTCTGCTGGAACATCCTCATTCAATTCTACATGCAAAAGAATGAAACTTGACCACTCTCTCACACCATACACAAAGATAAACTCCAAATGGATGAAAGACCTCGATGTGAGACAGGAATCCATCAAAATCCTAGAAGAGAACATAGGCTGCAACCTCTGACATCGGCCACAGCAACTTTTTTCACGACACATCTCCAAAGGCAAGAGAAACAAAAGAAAAAATGAACTTGTGGGACTTCATCAAGATCAAAATCTTCTGCACAGCCAAGGAAACAGTCAAAAAAACTAAGAGGCAGCCCACAGAATGGGAGAAGATATTTGCAAATGACACTACAGATAAAAGATTAGTATCCAAGATCTATGAAGAACTTCTCAAAGTCAATACACAAGAAACAAATAATCAAATCAAAAAATGGGCATAAGATATGAACAGACACTTTTCCAATGAAGAAAGGCAAATGGCTAACAGACACATGAAAAAATGTTCAAAATCATTAGCCATCAGGGAAATTCAAATCAAAACCACACGGAGATACCACCTTATGCCAGTTAGAATGGCAAAAATTGACAAGGCAGGAAACAATAAATGTTGGAGAGGATGTGGAGAAAGGGGATCCCTCCTACATTGTTGGTGGGAATGCAAGTTGGTACAGCCACTCTGGAAAACAGTGTGGAGGTCCCTTAGAACGTTAAAAATAGAGCTACCCTATGATCCAGCAATTGCACTACTGGGTATTTACCCCAAAGATACAGACACAGTGAAGAGAAGGGCCATATGCACCCCAATGTACATAGCAGCATTGTCCACAATAGCTAAATTGTGGAAGGAGCCAAGATGCCCTTCAACAGATGACTGGATTAAGATGTGGTCCATATATACAATGGAATAATACTCAGCCATCAAAAAGAACGATTTCTCAACATTTGCTGCAACATGGACGGGACTGGAGGAGATAATGCTAAGTGAAATAAGTCAAGCAGAGAAAGACAATTATCATATGGTTTCACTCATTTATGGAACATAAGAAGTAGGAAGATCGGTAGGAGAAGAAGGGGAAGAAGAAAGGGGGGGTAAACAGAAGGCGGAATGAACCATGAGAGACTACGGACTCTGGGAAACAAACTGAGGGCTTCAGAGGGGAGGGAGGTAGAGGAATGGGATAGGCCAGTGATGGGTATTAAGGAGGGCACATATTGCATGGTGCACTGGGTGTTATACGCAAATAATGAATCATGGAACTTTACATCAAAAACTAGGGATGTACTGCATGGTGAGTAACATAATATAATAAAAAATTATTTTAAAAAATTCTATACCTGCTTGGAGTGACGATTCTTTAAAACTTCCTCTAGACATACTGCCCTGGCCTCTTCCTTCTGTCCTACCACCCACTACTCACCTCTGGAAGCACTTATTATCCTCAATTATAATTGATGATCTATAGTCTCTCAGACCACTAGACCATGAGCTCCTTAAGTGCAAGAATGAATTTTACTTATGTCTATATTCTCAGAGCCCAGCACAGTACAGGGCATACAGCAGTTGTTCAATACATTTCCCAGTTGAATTGAGATATTACATGACACTGGGAAATGCTGGCTAAGGAAACAAAAAAAGAGTGGGAGTAAGGAGGAGAATTAGAGTCGTAGATGCCTAGTAACTGGAACAGGCCAGGAAGTCTTAGGGGAGAGACATCAGTACATACATCTATGAGGACATAAAGAATAGAAGGAAAGGGTTTTCAGTAATATCAATTGCTCCTGAGGACTAAAGACAGAAAATAGGTCTTTGGATTAGACACACAAGAAAGCCACCAATGCTGTTCAAAAGAGCAGTTTCAAGTGGAGTATAAAAGAAGAAATAAGAAGATGAGGGAAAAGGGCCCAGTTTACAAGGAGTCAACCAGTGTTTCTCACACTTTACTGCACCAAAACACACTTGTTGGAAGAAAAGGAAATGACAGATCACTTGAGGCCACACAAGGGAAGATGGCCCCTTTCAAAGACAAAAAACTAACTTATGCCATACCTTCATTCTGAAGGCCTTCACAAAAGGAAACTTCCAAGAGCAACCAACTCAGAGACAATCTACAGGCTTCTGGTTGTGAGTACAGGATGGATTGATGCTCTTCCAAACCTAAAACTGTGACATAATTTTAAAATGTGGTTATTAAGCACCTGCTTGTTCATCACTGTGAGTTTAAGGACATTTGCAGAGGTCACATCTTAGCATATGGTCTGCTTCTTCCTTGTTGAAGTTGTTGGCAGCAAAGCTGCTCACAGCTTGGTGTGCTGTGCTAGCACCAGCATGAGAATTTAAGGAATGGCATGCTGTGCCAGCCAGTCCATCTGAGATTTCTGGCAGAGAGAGACCCTAAGGAGAACTTTGTAGGAAGGCAGAATTCTTCTTTAAAACTTAAAAATCACAAGTTAAGGATGTACCCAAACACACACAAAACTTCCCTCATCTGAGTATATCGTGAATGAATAACCTAAACCACCTTCAGCTAATTTATATTTTCAGTTTTACTTCTTGCAGTAGTCAACCTTAGTTGACTTTCTTTGCAAAATAGAACAATTCCTCTTTCTATTAACTTTAATTCTTCTGGTTTCAATCTTCAAAGAAGCCCTCAGTTCTTAACAGCAAGGTTTGATAAGCAAGACCAGTTCAGACTATTCTTACTTGATTTTATGAACTTTAGGACAATGTCTCCATGGCCTTTTATTTTCTATACTAAAAATGTTTTCTTTTCTCCTGTAACCAAATCCATTTGGAGAAAAGAATTAGATTTGAATACAGATTATCTGGACATGAATTCTAGTTTTGCCACTTGCTTCAGTGAATTAATCTCTGAATCAGTTTCTTCATCTATAAATGAGGATACTAACAAATACCTCACATAATAATTATAAGGATTAAATGAGATAATACATGTATAGTCAGGGTATAGACTAAGTTTCTATAACAAAGAGAACCTGAAATATAGGGGCTCAAATAAGATAAAAAACAAAACAAAAAAAAAAACCGTCTTTCTCATGTAATATTCCAGAAGTACTGACTCATAGGTGGCTTCCCATACAGCCAGCACCTCCAAAGACTAAAGGATGAGGTTTAGGTTTTAGTTTTGGTTTGTTTTGTTTTAAGGCAGAGGATTATGTCTTACTCATCTCCACATCTCCCCAGTCTAACACAGAAATATTCTTAATAAATGTTTACCAGAGTGAATAATCAATCACTCCTACAGCTCTTATCTGGGTTAACCCCTTTAGTAATGCGTGGAATGCAGACTTTCCATTTTTAATGAGTAGTACTCTATCATATACATGACACTGTTGGCTTTACATACCATATGATCCAATTGGTTACATGGTGAAGCACTTTAGTATATTCTTGCTGTTTGATATTTTTTAGGAGAAAGGAATAAAAATCTTAAAAAAAAAAAAAAAAAAAAAACCTGACTCCCAAAGCATGATCGCGTTCTCTCAAGTTGACTATTTAAATCAAACATGAGAGGACCCTGGGAAGATGGCAGAGTAGGATAATCCTAAGCTTCCCCTGTTCCACATTTACAACTAGATACCACTCACATCCATGTAAATAAAATGGAGAGGGATGCAAAGACTGGCAGAACAAACTCTGCAACTAAATGTAGATAAGAAGCCACATCTGAGAGATTAGAAAGGGCAGACATGGTGGTTGAGAGCTCCCTGCAGGAGAGATGGAGCTGTGGGCACAGAGAGGGGAAAGCACCAGGGAGACCACACCGGGAAGACGAATCCCCATGAAGTCTGGTCTTGAAAACCAGAGGGGCTGAATTCTGTGAGTTTGTACAAGCCGCAGGACTTGGAGCCTGGAGCTTTAAAAGTCAGCTGACTCAGCACTGGCAAGATAGAGGTGAGGGATAGCTGGGTCCCTGCCCTTAAAGTGACAACAGCCCAGGAGAGGCAACACAGAAGTGACAGTTCGCACAATGCCAGGGGCAAATGGGAAAGATATCTGTTTACATGGATTTCTGAGCATGTTGGGGGACTTCTCTGGGAACAAAGAAGCTGACAGGTGCCATTTTCCTCCCCTGTCCCCCAGCATAAACACAGATCCACCCGTGGGAGGTGTCACTGCATAGACACTTGCTGTACAGACACTAACCTGCTATCAGGGTATCCCACCCAGGAGTTCTCCTGAGGACTCACCCACTCCAAGCCTGCTGGACTCAGCCCTGGGCCCAGAACAAATTTTCTTAACCCAGTGTGTGGCCCTGCCCAGCCCCCACAGGCACAGACACCATGCTCCCACAGCTGCTGCATGCCTCACCCCAGGGGCCACCATGACTTGGGGGGGGGATCCAGTCTAGGACTAGTGGCTTAGCACAAATTTTGCTAACACCACTGCCCCACCTCTGAGCTATCCTGCAGTCATGCCCCGTCAGAGCTGGCCTGCATGGGTCTCAACACCACAGAGAGCAAGTACAGCCCAAACAGGCGGAGAGTCAGTGTAGATGTCTGGAATGAAAGAAAAAGTGACTCAGACACAACAGCAGGGTGCACACAACACACATAGGAGACTCCCCTAAAGTGCCAGTTTCTGGTGAACAGCAGACACTGCACTGCAGGGCACTACAGGACCTCTTCTTCATAAAGCCATTACTTTTCAAGAGCAGATGATATAGCCGACTTTACTAACACAGAGAAACAGACACAGAGAGGTAAACAAAATGAGGAGATAGAGAGATACGTACCAAATAAAAGAACAGGAAAAAATCACAGCAGGAGATCTAAGTGACACAGAAATAAGTAATGGGCCTGATAGAGAATTTAAGGTAATGATCATAAAGATACTAATTGGACTTTAGAAAAGGCCTTGACAAAGAGATAAAAACTAACATATCAGAGATGAAAAACTCAATGAATGAAATTAAAAATACAAAAGATGAAATAAATAGTAGGCTATAGGAAGCAGAGGAACGTATCAGTGACCTGGAGGACAGAGTAATGAAAAGCAATCAAGCTGAAAAGGTGAGAGACAAACAAATACTGCATAATGAGAATAGACTTAGAGAACTCAAAGACTCCATCAAGCATAATAATATTTACATTATAGGGATCCCAGAAGAGAGAGAAAGGGAGGCAGAAAATCTGGGAAGGGAAACACAGATTCAGATTCAGGAGGCACAGAGATTCCCTCAACAAATTCAACCCAAGGAGGTCCACACCAAGACACACAGTAATTAAAATGGCAAAAAAATAGCGATAAAGAAAGGATGTTACACGTTGCAAGAGAAAAGAAGACCATTAAATACAAAGGAAACACTATAAGTCTATCAGCTCATTTTTCAGCAGAAATTTTCCAGTCCAGAAGAGAGTGGCATGATGTATTCAAAGTGCTAAAAAGGAAAAATCTGCAGCCAAGAATACTCTACCCAGCAAGGTTATCATTCAGAATAGAAGGGGAGATAAAGAATTTCCCAAACAAAAGTTAAAAGAATTTATGACCACTATACCAGCCCTACAAGAAGTGTTAAGGGGGAATCTGTGAATGGAAGACAAAAACCATTAAGTAAGAGTAAAACAAAAACAAAAACAAAAACAAAAAACAAAACAAAACAAAAAAAACAGGAAGCACAAAAGCAAAAAAAAAAAATTAAATATATCTGTAAAAATCAGTCAAGAGAAGCACAAAATAAAAGGATGTAAAATATGATACCAAATATCTGAAATATAGAGGGGAGAGGAGTAAAGAATGAGTTCAAAATTAAGCAACCATCAGCTAATATAGACTACTATAAGCAAAAGATGTTATATATAAACCTAATGGTAACACAAATCAAAAAACAGTAATAGACATGCAAAAAATGAAGAGTAAGGAATCCAAGTATATCACTAAAGAAAACCAGCAGACCATGAAAGAGAGCAAAAGAAAAGATCAGAGAAAAACTGCAAAAACAACCACAGAAGAAGTAATAAAATAGCAATAAATACATATATATCAATATTTACTTTGAATGTCAATGGACTAAATGTTCCAATCAAAAGATAAATGGTGTCAGAAAGGATAAAAAAACAATACCCATCTATATGCTGCCTACAAGAGACTCATTTCAGAACCTAAAGACATCTGCAGATTGAAAGTAAGGGGATGAGAAAACATTTATCATGCAAATAGATATCAAAAGAAAGCTGAGGGGAGCCTGGGTGGCTCAGTCAGTTAAGCGTCAGACTCTTGGTTTTAGCACAGGTCATAATCTCATGGGTCGTGAGATCAAGCCCCTAGTCAGGCCCCATGCTCAGTGCAGAGTCTGCTTGGGATTCGCACCGTCTACCCCCTCCCACTCTTGCGCTCTTTCGCATGAGTGCACACACTTTTTCTCTAAAGTAAATAAATAAATCTTAAGAAAGAAAGAAAGAAAGAAAGAAAGAAAGAAAGAAAGAAAGAAAGCAAGCCAGAGTAGCAACACTTACATTGGACAAAATAGGCTTTAAAACAAAGTCTGTAAAAAGAGACAAAGGACACTATATAATAATAAAGGGGACAATCTAATAAAAATATATAACGATTATAAATATATATATATGCACCCAGCAGGGGAGCACCCAAATACATGAAAGTTAATAACAAACATAAAGGAGTGCACTTGTCAGCATTAGCACTGGGTGATATAAGGAATTGTTGAATCACTATATTGTACACCTGAAACTCATTTACACTGTACACTAACGAGAATTAAAATAATTTTTTAAAATGTGGTATATCAATCAATCATGAAACCATTAACTTAAAAAATGTTTATCATCCATTTTCTTGGCAGTCAGAGAAAACTAGTACAAGAAGTAGCCATTGGGAACCATAGCCTGGCCTACTCAGGAATGTGGTAATAATTTGTAAACCATCTTTCTTTATAACTAGTCCCAGAATGAGGCTGTTTGCCTGGGTTGGGCAAACCAAATGAAAGTTTTCACACTCTCTCATATCTCAGATTCTCCCACTTTCCTGTGGTCGCACAAGGTGAGTAGTCTGGGAAAAAATCACTTAACAACCAACAGGAAAGAAAACTAGCTGGATACAGAAAGGAATTTAACAGACCGGACATCTATCCTGTGTTGGACATTGTGCTAAGATCATTATCTAATTTAGTTCTGATAACAACCTTAAATGAGATGGGCATTTTTATAGGAAACATTTTTTTAGAGTCAGAGAAGTTGAATAACATAAACGATCACTGTTGCACATTGGTTCCCAGAAAGCATCTGAGATGGAGATTTGTGTTCAAAGAATTTGAAAAGAGTACTCTCACAATCAATACTTGGAGAAGAAGGGAAGAAAGCAGCATTGGGCAGAAGGAGGAGTGGGCTTCAATGGAGTCTCAATGAGGCCTCAGCTAATCCCACGGGGAGTTCTAGAGCTGTAAAGGCCTTTTAAGAGTTGTCCCAAGTTGGGATGAGTGGACCAGGATTTTACACTCCCATGAAAATCAGTTATACGTAGTCTACAGCACTAGCAACAGCTGAGGGAAATAAAGTCTTCAGTCCCGAATAGAGATCTGAGCAACACATCACAGCATCTGCTAAGAACAACCTGGAAGTAAGAAAGCCAGAATGTGAACATAGCTCTGACACCAAAGCCCATGTACTCTTCCACTGCACTTGCCCCAACAGGCAGTCAGCTGGTTGGGTATCTATATGTTTTACCATCTTACAAAATGATATAAAGGAATATAATTTATAAGCTAGTTCTGGATATATGACCCTGGTGTCTTGACATCCTGGGAATTTTTCAAATTTCATGTAGATAATTCAACCTTGGCTCTATTATTATTTTTTTTTTATGATTAACACCTTTTCTAAGGTTGTCCACAAAAATTCCCTTACTTAAGTAGATTCAACCAAAACATTAAGTATGGTAAAAATTTAAAACATATTGGGGCGCCTGGGTGGCACAGTGGTTAAGCGTCTGCCTTCGGCTCAGGGCATGATCCCGGCGTTATGGGATTGAGCCCCGCATCAGGCTCCTCTGCTATGAGGCTGCTTCTTCCTCTCCCACTCCCCCTGCTTGTGTTCCCTCTCTCACTGGCTGTCTCTATCTCTGTCAAATAAATAAATAAAATCTTAAAAAAAAAAAAAAAAGAAAGTTTAAAAAAAAATTTTTAAACATATTCTATCTAGGTGAATTCATTAAGTAACTTCCAAATGCTTCATCATTGAATTCTCTTAGAATTCAGGAATAACTGAGTAGCATGATTTGTGTCAGATGTGTGGTATTCATTTTTGAATATATTTGATCACCTAGGGTTAATGATGGATATTGATTTAGAACTCCCAAGGAAAAAAGATATACAATAACTCAGCCTTAAAGAAATGCATGTCTCTCACCTTGATATGAAAGTCTGAAAAGTACAGCTAAAATTTATCAGTCATGTTTTTTAATTTGAAAGTTACATGATTGAAGCAAAGTAAAACCCATGGCAGATATAGGATTTATCTATTCAACAAATATTTACAGAGGACCTATGGTACACAGGATCAGTGTTATGTATTTTAAGCACCCTGGCCATGACTTGGCTCTTCCAGAGAAATCTGATTGGCTTTCCAGCTACATCAGAGTGATATCTTCTTGCTACCTTCCTTTAGAATAAACAACCACTTTAGGGGTGCCTGGGTGGCTCAGTCATTGGGCGTCTGCCTTTGGCTCAGGTCATGGTCCCACGGTCGTGGGATCGAGCCCTGCATCAGGCTCCCTGCTTAGTGGGGAGTCTGCTTCTCCCTCTCCCACTCCCACTCCCCCTGCTTGTGTTCCCTCTCTCGCTGTCTCTCTCTCCGTCAAATAAATAAATAAAATCTTTTTAAAAAATCACTTTATATAATAAGTGAAGCCAAACATCCTTATCAAATATTTTCTTTCATATTTATGTGTACTTATATATAAGCACATATATAAACCTAATGTGCAGAAATAATCTTTTAACTTCTTTGACCTAAAAAGACGTTTTCTATGGCTATAGTTATACACACACGCACACATACAGAATGCTTGGATGGTATGAAGTTCTGCAGTGTATGTTTAAGGGAATTGAAAAGACAGGCATTTTTGTTATGTTCTCCTTTTGAAGCCACAAGAGAAAGAGCAAGTTTTATATTCCAAAGTGTACACTAAAAATGATTAAGATTAAGGATATCAGAAAAAAATGTTCACTTGCATATAGAATTATATTATAATTCAGGCCTTCCCTTCACCATATTATCCTTTTCCCAGGCACTGAAATGTTCTCTTTCCTCTAGCACAATGGTACTCACAGTATGGTTCCAGGACCAGCAGACATCAGCCTCACCTGGCAGCTTGTTAGAAATGCAAATTACTGGATCCTTCCTCAGACTTACTAAAGCAGGAACTTTGGAAGTGGTCCAACAATTTGTGTATTAATAAACCCTCCAGGTGATTCTGATACATACTTGTTTCAGAGCCATGGTTTTAAGATTATACATTAAACTATGTTTTTAATATCCACTCAATAAATGTTTATTTGGGGTCATATAATAAGTGCTAGACATTATTCAACTGTTGTTAATGGCACTTGTGCATCATGTATAATCTTTTATAAGTTATTTAACTTCTTTGACCTAAAAAGAAGTTTTCTGTGACTATAACTATATATATAGTTAAACACACACACATACAGAACGCTGTATGTTCCAATGTTCCAATCAAAAGATAAATGATGTCAGAAAGGATAAAATCATGTATAATGATTTTAAGATATATATTTACATAATATTATGTATTATGTATGCTGGATATAATTGTGTTTCACAAGCTCCCTAGGAGATTCTGATACATACTCAAATCTGAGAACACTGCTCTAACTCATATCCATTAGTCCTGTCCTAAACAGAAACTTTGTATGATCTATAGCAATAAATATAAATGTTTCATTTGTCTTTAAAGAACAAGAGGCAAACAAAGATCTAAGAATTCCTGGCAGCACAGAGCATTTTTTGCATTTCCAAGCAATGCAGTGTGTTAGCTAGAGTAGCAAATTCTGCATAAAAACACTTGGGTTTGAGTTTCCATTCTTTCACCTCTTGGCTATAGCTTCTTAGGAAATCATTTAATTTTCACAATAATTTGTTTCCTTATCTATAAAAGAATGCCCTTGCCTTGGGGATCTTAAGAGTGACTTTCACCTCATTAAGTTCTGTGAGTCAAAGCATGTCAATCGATGTGCATATTGTTATCATTTTGGAGATACCCGTATTACCATTTTTTCCATTTCATTCTATTACTCAAAGCATATCAAAACCATATCACAACTCAATAATGAGACTATAACTCAGTTAAAAAGTGAGCAAAGGATTTGAATAGATATTCCTCCAAAGAAGATATACAAATGGCCAAGAAGCACATGAAAAGATGCTCAACATCATTAGCCATCAGTGAAATGCAACTCAAAACCACAAGGATACTATTTCACATCATTTGAATGGCTATAATAAAAATAACTGATGATAACAAGTGTTGGTGAAGATGTAGAGAAATCAGAACCCTGATGCACTGCTGGTGGGATAAAATGGTGTGGCTGCTTTGGAAAATAGTTTAGTGGTTCCTCAAAATGTTAAACAAAGACTTCCCATATGACCCAGCAATTCCACTCCTAGGTATATACCAAGAGAATTGAAAACGTATGTCTATGCAAAAAAGTTATGCACAAATGTTCACAAGTAGTTATAGCATTATTCACAATAGCCAAAAAAGTGGAAACAACCCAAACATTTATCAATGATGAATGGACAAATAAAATGTTGTATATCCATACAAAGGCATATTATCAACAATAAAAAGGAATGACGTGTGAATGCATGTTATAATATGGATGAACCCCAAAAATATCAAGCTAGATTAAAAGAAATCAATCACAAAAGACTACATATTATATGATTACATTCATTTGAAATGTTCAGAATAGGCATATGCATAAAAATCAATGTATAGAGGGGCTCCTGGGTGGCTCAGTATGTTAAGCATCGGACTTTGGCTCAGGTCATGATCTCGGGGTCCTGGGATTGAGCCCTGTGTCAGGCTCCATGCTCAGCGGAGAGTCTGCTTCTCCCTCTCCCTCTGCCCCTCCCCCCACTTGTGCTTGTTCGCTTGCTGTCTCTCAAATAAATAAATGAAATCTTTTTAAGAAATCAATGGATAGAGAGAATAGATTGATGGCTACCTAGAGCTGGAGAGGCTGAGGGGAAATGGGAGCAAGGTGGGGGGATGTGGGGACTGTTAAAGGGTTTCTTTGGGGATGATGGAAATATTCTGAAATTGATTGTTGTGAGGTTTTCACAGTTCCATGAATAAACTGAAAACCACTGAATTGTGTACTTTAAATGGGTGGATGGTAGGTGAATCACCTCTCAATAAATCTGTTACAAAAAAAATAAAAGTATATCAGAAGCTTCTCCCCTGCTCCATTTCTCCCTCGGGAGGGTATCAAATGATATCAATGAGATACTAAACTAATGCCTTTATGACTATGGTAGTCTGGAATGAAGTGCCATCCTCCTGTACCTCATTCATTATTTTAATATTCAAGCAATTTGGATGCAATGTGTATCAGCCAACACACAATTCCATATTACTTTTATTCAAACCTAAATGCCTAATAAAAGGCATTTACCAAGATAAATGCTAGAAGCTGCTTTTTTAAAATTATATTGGAAATGAACACCACATATTAATGACATGCTTTGAATTGGGCATAAACAGGACATCCAGAGAATGAACAAACATTTCTCAATTCTTTCTTCAATCCTCGAATTCATTCAGTGTGAATTCTAAAAGTGAATGTGAGGGGTTTGTAAAAAGGAAACTTTATCTCTTCTGAAGTTCACTGGCTTTTTAAGTCAAAGACCCATACAAATGGTGCTTTGAAAACTTTTGCTAAATTATGCACATGAAAATAAACAACAATCTAGGAAGCAAATTCCTAAAAACTTGCAATGATGAGGTTAGTTACAACCATAAATTGGGCCTTACAGAGCATGCTGGATAGGCATTATTTCTTAACTGTTCTATTTCCTCAAGTTCAAGGTAGACCAAAAGACATCCCTTGTATAAGTCTCCATAACTAATTTTTCCTTAATCAAATCAGAAAAGCAAATTTCTTTTCCTGATAGCACAGAGCCAGAAAACACGATTTTCATTATAGAGAGAACTATGTACAAAAGGACATTTTACAAATCTGGGCCAAATGGTATTTTAAGACATTAAGAGCTAGTAAGAATTTATGTTATGTTTAACTGCATGTTACAATAAAAAAAATATTTAAGATTTAAGAATATAAATAGTTGATTGACACTAGTTAATTATGGTTTAGGCTATCAGACTGATTTTAAAAATCACATCTTTAGAAACTGCTCTTTGTATAATTGTTAGCATTTGAGAAAATGAGGGGCTGCTTTAAGAAGCTGAAATGTATAGATCCTATTCTCATGAAAATGTAAGTGGGCATAAATTTTTGCATATAGCTTCATGAGCATATCCCAAGGCGATTCCATAGATAGCAATTTAAGAATCCCACAAAGCTTGGGGAAAAAACCTAAAGATACCAAAATACACCTATGGCTATACTGAAAAAAGTCTGACAACACCAAGTAGCAACAAGGATATGGAAAAACTGTAATTCTCATACACTTTGGGAAACTATTTGGCAGTTTCTTTAAAAGTCAAACATGCATCTGTACTGTGACCCAGCAATTCTACTCCGAGGTATTTGCCCCAAAGAAGTAAAAACATGTGCCTATACAAAGTCTTGTATAAGACCACCCTCAGCCTTATTCTTAACAGCTAAAAACTAGAAACAACTCAAATGGCCATCAACAAGAATATAAATAAATTATGGTATATTTATACAAAGGAAGCCTACAGAAAACAATAAAATAATGTGCTACTTAGATCCACAATAATATATAGCTAAATTTCAAAAACATGCTGAATGAAAGAAGCCAAACACAAGAAAGTACCAAGTTCTAGAACAGGCAAAACGAACATACTTCAGCAGAAATCAGAACAATGGCTGCTTCTGAAGAGTGTGATCTTCTAGAAAGGGGCACATGGGATCCTTCTGGGATGCTGGAAATGTTTTACATTTTGATATAAGTATGGATTACACAAGTGTATGCATTTGTCAGAACTGGTTGAACTGTATATTTAAGATCTGTGTCTTTTGCTTTATATAAAATATACCTCAATAAAATATTTTGTCCATCCCTCCCTCTACACAACCAATCAACCAATTTACTTCTGTTGCTATAAATTAGTCTGCATTTTCTAGGAGTTTATATTAATAGAATTATATAGTATACAGTCCTTGCATCTAACTTCTTTCACTCAATGTAATGATTTTGAGATTCATCCATGTTGCATTTCTCAATTATTCAGTTCTTTTTATCGCTAAGTAAAGTCCATTGTATGTATGTACCCCAGTTTGCTCATCCATTCAAATGTTGATTCACATTTGGGTAATTTCTAGTTTAGAGTTATTATGACTAAGGCCACTATGAATATTTATGTATAAATCTTTGTGTAGTAAATACCTAGGAGGAAAGACGTTATTTTTAAATTTAGGTGTAACATACATAAAGTGCACAAATCACAAATGTAATATTCATGTGCACCTGCGTAACACCATCCAGATTAAGATTTAGAACATTTTCAATACACAGAGGGTGCCCCTTCCCAGTCAGCAGACTCCTGCAGAGATCATCACTATTCTGACTTCTGTCTCTATGGATTAGTTTTGCTTGTTTGGGGACATCATATAAAGGGAATTATAAAGTATGTATGCACCCTTTTGTGTCTGGCTTCTCTTGCTCAACAACTGTCCATGAGATTCATTCATGCTACCGCGCAGGGTTGCAGTCCACTCATTTTACTTCAGTGCCATGTTGCACTGTATAAATACACCACATTTACTTATCCATTCCCTTGTTGATGGATAGAGGAGCTGTTTCCAGGTTTCTTTTCTTACAGCTACTGTGGACATTCTTGTACATGACTTTGGGAAACATATAATCTCATTTTTCTTGACCAACTCATGGGACTGTTGGGTCCTGGGGTAGGCTGATGTTCGCTTTTCAAAGTGGTTGTGTCTATTTACATACCTACCATCAATGTATGACAATTCCAATCACTTCATATCCTTATCAGTACTTTGTATTGACATTCTTTTTAATTTTAGTCATTCTGGGAGATGTGCTGTGTGATCTCATTTTGGGTTTAATTTATATTTCCCTGCTGAAAAATTATGTTGGGAACTTTTCATACACTTAATCATCATTTGAATACACTCTTTGGCGAAGTATCTGTTCTGGGTTTTTTCCATTTTTAATTACATTGTCTTTCTTTTATTGATTTGTAGAAGTTTTTTACATGTGCTGGATATAAATCCTTTGAAATATCTCCTCCTAGTCTGTAACTTGAATTTTCACTTTTCAGTGTTTTTGATGAATAGAATTTCTTATTTTAATGAAGTCTAATTTATCAACCTTAGCTTTTATGACAACTGCTATTCATATCCTCTTTATAAAATCTTTGCCTATCCCAAGGTCATTTAACGTTCATTTAAGATAATTTACCTATGTGAAATTTTAGGGGTTCAAGGGCCAGGGTTCACATATTGTACAATGAATTTTAGATCCTGTGCCCTAGGAGATGGCACTGACATTCATACATGGGAGAGTTGGCAGCGAGTCTCACAACATAAGGAGCAAGGACAGTAGTTTGGGCAAGAGGATAGAAAAAGAGCTCAAGAGAGAAGGAAAAGTATGAATGGAGATGGAGATAAGTGAAAAGACACAATGGAAAGAAACAGAGAGGAAAAGAGGAAAGGAAAGAAGACAAGGGATGCCTCCCCAGCCTGAGCAAGATGTGCTCTCAGGAATCTGAGGACTGGGCAGGAAGGGAGCAGCCAA
The DNA here is from genome assembly GCF_023065955.2 of Ursus arctos. NCBI lineage: Eukaryota > Metazoa > Chordata > Mammalia > Carnivora > Ursidae > Ursus > Ursus arctos. Next base: position 29,101,777 of record NW_026622875.1, read on the forward strand.
GTGGGCAGAATCAAAATTCCCTCCTCCAGTCTTCCCAAACCTCCCTTTCCTCTCTGTGCTCAGACCAGGAAGCACTTACCCTTGAAAAGCATTTAAAAGGTTTTTTAAAACACCGGCTGATTTTGTTATAAGGAATTTTTACTTCCCAAGGACATACTAAGACACCACTACATTAACATGTACGTGAAGACACATCTAGGTTATGACCAGTATCCAGAAATTAACCCTGACAAAATGTGTAGTATTTATAAATGTGGGCTTTAGAGCCCCATAAACCTAGGTGCCATTACTTACCCACTCCTGTCCTTGGGCAAGTTAATAAGCTTCTGTGAAGCTCAGTTTCTTTGTCTATTAAATAAGTATTCAATCATTCATTCATCAGATTATTTACTGAGTACCTGTTATATGCCAGGGACTGTCTTAACCATAAAGAATTTGTATATAAAATGAAAAAAAATTATTTGCTTTCGTGAAGCTTTCCTTCTAACAAGGGAAACAGACAATAAACAAGACAAAATGGTATAATGTATGATATATTAAATAGTGATAAATAGGGAGCAGTGGAAAGCAATAGCATTTTGGGTATATTTTGAAGGTAGAAGCAATATAATTTCCTTCTGGACCCAATATGCAGCACAAGAAAGAAGTAAGGAATACAAGGAGAAGTCAAGAAGGACACCAGGATTTGTGTTCTGAGCACGTGGTGAAGAATGGAGTTAACTATTACCCGGGATGGGGAAAATCGCAGGAGATATGGATGAGCTCACTTTGAGGTACATTACATTTTAGATGCTATTAGACATCCAGGAGATCTCAAGTTGGTAGTTGGATATTTAAGTTCAGAGAAGAGGTGCAGATCAGAGATACACATTTTGAAATCATCAATGAACTAATAGTTTTCAGAGCCATAAAACGGGATGAGATCATCCAAAGGGTGATTATAAAGAAAGAATATAAAATGTTGTTCCATTCATAGGGTCGTTATTGGTAATGTGCATGTGTGTGTGTGGTGTGCGTGCTGTGTGTGTGTGTGTGTGTAAGGTTTAGTTGGATTAATACTAAGAGTATTATTTATTGAAATCTTCATATGTGCAAGATAATATCCTGAGGGCTCTAGATCCCTTAACTGATTTAATTTTTTAGGAAACAGGTGATAGTGTTTTCTCCACTTCTAAGATTTTGATACTGAGAAAGGTTATATTTGCCTAACGTCATAGAATTAGTAAGTAATAAAACTAAGATTTGAAACCAGAACTCATGTTCTTAACCTATGTACATATTCCATCTCAAATAATCAAATATAAAAATTTAATGCCTGTTGGTCATTCCAATACATGATAAGCACTTAATTAAATGTCTCCTCCCACCACTACATATCAGCTTGTGCCTTGCACAATAAGTGGTTTAACCATGGTTTTGTGATCCTTGGTTTCAAATGTGTATGTTAATAATCATTACGAATCTCCTACCCAACTAATAGAGCCATTATGAAGACCAAATGAGGCAATGTATAAAGAAGTGGACCACAGATGGCTCCATACTTGTTAGAGAGCATTATCACTATCACTTCAAAAGGAGCCTGAGTTTTGTATGATAGAATCAGATCAATGAGTTCTGATCATGAAATATACACTTCAACTGCACAGAAGTACTGCACTTTTGAGAAACGCTATTCATTGTGTGAGGTGTTTGACCTTGACTTTCATAAACTGAAATACTTATGTGCAGAAACAAAAATAGAACATTCTCACACTGGCAAGAATTAAATCAAGGTTTTGGATTTTTTTTTTTTTTTTTAGTTACACTATTCGAATGTCTCAACATTCAATTATTTTGTAAGTTTATGGATTAACATGAAAGCATATTAGTTGGGTGAGAAGTATTGCTTCCCTCATTAGGAAATGTTTAGGAAAAATTACAAAATGTTTCTGTACACATTCCCATAGCTAGAGGAAATTTGACCCAGTACTCAAAATGCTCAGTCTGTGCCTTCTAATGAGTAAATAAACAGGTAGACAAAGTGTGGGATTTGAAGTTGGAAGACCAGCATTATGTTCTGACACACTGGCAAAGCTTTACATGGTATGTTTTTCAAATGCTCAGCCTAAAATTGTCTTCTCTTCACAGTATCTGCCCACAGATAGGGCAGGGTGTAAAACTCAAGCAGGAAACCTCTTTGGTCTTGGGTTACTTCACTGACCACAAATCAGCAGAGTTTTGTCAGAAACTTCAGAAACTTTTCAGCCAAAACAATACAAGTTGGAAAACACAGAGCTAAAATCAACTAAAATCCACTGACCCCTGATTATACACTAATCTCTATACTCTATACACAAAGGAGATTAAAAACAAGTAAATAAAAGTGTGGTCCTTGCTCTCTAGCAGCCACAATCTATGATTAAAACCACACATAGATGAAGAGCAATTTTAAATGATTATAAACAAAATTTAAACAAAAATAAACAATATGAAATGACCATGATTTTTAGTATGTGAAGGGAACTCCAAATGAGGAAAAAGTATTATGGAATGAATCATCATGGAAGAATTCATAGAGGTTGATCAGAGGTAGCTGTATTCATTTGAACCATTTTATTTCCTACCAGAGAATTTATTAGTTTCTGCAGCCACAGACATTGGATGATTTTTAATCGTTATTTCACTGCTCTATGACTCAGTTTCCTCACACAGCAAACAGAAAACAATGCTCTTCATTTCTTATATAATTCACAGAGTGATAGTTGGAAACTACTGAGAAGTATCTCAGTTTTTTATTACATATATCATTGAGATAAAATGCAGATAAATTAAATTAAATGTCAAGGAAACTTACATCTATGATAATTAAAAGTTGACACAGTAAGCCAACTTATCTCTGCAGCCTAAACTTAAGGTAGATAAAAATAAAAATCTTATGACAGGGTAGATTCACACAGAATTGTGAATGAAGCTTACAGGTTTTTAAACATTTCAGTCAGCATTTTTAATGACCAGGAGTGGGATGCTGAGAGATAAATCAGTGAAGTGCTTCTAGCAAGCAAATAAGTGTTGGGTTTTGCAGTGGTTTGTTTTTTTTTTTTTAGAATTAAGTTTTTGAAAAATTGGGTCAAAATTAATTAACTCTATTGCTGCCAGGAGCATCTGAACCATTTATTTTTCCCTGTGTTAATTGGAGAACAAAGATTTCTTTGGTCAATTCATAAATGAAAGATGAGCAAGGAATTCTTCCACCTAATTCAAACCCTGAGAACAGGGCCAGGAAATCTTTATCAAACAAATGAATCGATAAATCAATCGTTAAAAATAGACATTTATATACTGAAGATACTCCTGCTCTTTTGGGAAGGAATGGTCTGTAATTACGATATTTGTCAAGTATTTTTCTGTTCTAAAATTGAAGTGACCAGATTCTAGACATACATTTTGAGGTAGTTACCTGGAGACCAAGCTGTCAAACAAAACTTGGGGACGTAAGCAAGCTTAAGACCTATCAGTATTCTTAGTTCTATCCATAAGCTGAGAAGTACAGAAATTTCTGACTAGAAACAGGAAATTTACCTGAGGTAATAAGATGCTCCAGCTAAAATAGAATGAGACAAGAAGTCTGTGCTGGAAGCAGCTGAGAGGCAACCAGTAACTGATAGGCCCCTTGTAATAGGGGTTACCACTAACATCCCCTCAAACAGGCTCACACCCACAGGTAAATAGATAAGTAGAATCAGACCTAACAGGCTGCTGGTGAATACAGTTCATACAGGCTGGACGGAATGGAAAGAAATGGACCACAGGTGAGTCACCTCCACCTGTAGCTCAAGGCAAAGGAAAGAGATTCTACACCACAGGGCTGAGGCTCAAGGCCATTCTATGTGGGGAGGAGGGGAGAGACCTACTGCTACAGGACTCACAGGGGCCAGTGCACTTTCGAGGAGGCCAGGGCCAGAGAATGCAGTTCCAGGGTCTAAATTCAAGACAGGTTCCTACTAAAGTTTATTAGGGGAGTTAAAATGTGCCTGAAGAGGCCAGACACAGTGGTAGCCCCGTCGGGGGAAGCCTTGGATAGACGCTGATACCCAAAAGCTTACTTGAGAACTTTCAGCACCCTCAAATAAACTTCAAACTCAACTTATCATACACAAAACCTCATGATCATTTCCTAAAAACCAGGTCTTCACTTTTTATTGCTCCCTAATTCAGCAAATTGCATGCCCATCCCTACAGTCTCCTAGCTCAGAAAGCTAGGCCTCCCACTCCCTCACCCTCCACATCCAAGTCTTCTTAAACCTGGCCATTTCTTTCCATATTCTCCATGATATAGTCCAAGCCACTCTCATTTTTTGTGGGGATTTAGAAGTAGCTTCCTAAAGACTATCCCCTGAACCACGTTTGTCCACTATAATCCATTCTCTACCTGCAGCCAGAATGGGCATCTTTTCAAAATGCAAATCTGATCATTTCATACCACTAGCCAAAACTCTTTAAAGGCTTCTCATTGCTTTGGGGATAAAGAGGGACACTCTTTTTCTTTCTTTTTTTTTTTTTTTTAGATTTTATTTATTTATTGGAAAGAGAGAGAGAGCACAAGCAGGAGTAGGGGCAGAAGAGGAGGGAGAAGGACAAGCAGACTCCTGCTGAGTGGGGAGCCTAACATGGGGCTCTAACCCAGGACCCTGAGAGAGTGACTTGAGCCAAAGCCAGTTGCTTAACCAACTGCCTTTGCTGCATCCCAGAGATTTTGAACAGTTGTGTCTTCATTTTCAGTTGCTTGTATTTTTTCAATTCTTCTTTAATTTCCTGGTTGACCCATTCATTCTTCAGTAGGATGCTCTTTAACCTCTATGTATCTGTGTTCCTTCCAAATTTTCTCTTGTGACTGAGTTCAAGTTTTAAAGCATTGTGGTCTGAAAATATGCATGGTATAATCTCAATCTTTTGGTACCAGCTGAGACCTGATTTGTGACCCAGTATGTGATCTATTCTGGAGAATGCTTCACATGCACTCGAGAAGAATGTTTATTCTGTTGCTTTAGGATGAAATGCTCTAAATATATCTGCGAAGTCCATCTGGTCCAGTGTGTCATTCAAAGCCCTTGTTTCCTGGTTGATCTTCTGCTTAGATGATCTGTCCATTGATGTAAGTGAGGTGTTAAAGTCCCCTACTATTATTGTATTATTATCAATGAGTTTAAGTTTGTTATTAATTGATTCATATATTTGGCTGCTCCCAAATTAGGGGCATAAATATTTACAATTGTCTTCTTGTTGAATAGATCCCTTTATTATGATATAGTGTCCTTCTTCATCTCTTATTACAATTTTTGGTTTACAATCTAGTTTGTCTGATATAAGGATTGCTACCCCAGCTTTCTTTTGATGTCCATTAGCATGATAAATGGTTTTCCACCCCCTCACTTTAATCTGGAGGTGACTTTGGATCTAAAATGAGTCTCTTGCAGACAGCATAAGGATGGGTCTTTTTTTTTTTTTTTTAAGATTTTTTGTTTATTTATTCGACAGAGATAGAGACAGCCAGTGAGAGAGGGAACACAAGCAGGGGGAGTGAGAGAGGAAGAAGCAGGCTCATAGCGGAGGAGCCTGATGTGGGGCTCAATCCCATAACGCTGGGATCACGCCCTGAGCTGAAGGCAGACACTTAACCGCTGTGCCACCCAGGCACCCCGGGTCTTTTTTTTTTTTTTTTTTTTTTAATCCAATCTGACACCTTGTGCCTTTTGATTGGGGCATTTAGTCCATGTACATTCAGGGCAACTAATGACAGATATGAATTTAGTGCCATTGTATTACCTGTAAAGTCACTGTTCCCATAGACTGTTTCTGTTCCTTTCTATTCTTTGTTACTTTTGGTATTTCTTTCCACTCAAGGGTCCCCTTTGATATTTCTTTCGGGGCTGGTTTAGTGGTCACAAATTCTTTTGGTTTCTGTTTGTCTTGGAAGCTCTTTCTGTCTCCTTTCATTCTGAACGACAGCCTTGCTGTAAAGTAGTCTTGGCTGCACATTTTTTAATATTTAGCACATTGAATATATCCTGCCAGTCCTTTCTGGCCTGCCAGGTCTCTGGACATATCTGCTGTCAGCCTTGTGTCTATCCTTGTAGGTTAAGAACTTCTTCTCCCGAGCTGCTTTCAGAATTTTCTCTTTATCTTTGTAATTTGCAAGTTTCACTATAATATGTCATGGTGTTTACCTATTTTTGTTGATTTTGGGGGGAGTTCCCTACAGTTAAGGACAAAGGATGCTAGGTACCATTTTTCCCTAGAGCTGAAGCTTTGCAGCCCTCTGTGATCAGTAAACTTGGTGCCAGTGAGTTGCTTATGCTGGTCTTCTGCGGAAGGGGCCTGTTGTGCTGATTCTCAGGTGGACTTGCCCTAGTGGAAGTGCACTTCCAGGGCACAGCAAGGCAGTGCTTCATGTAAGCAGCTCCAGACTCCACTAGGTGGGGCTGTTTTGCTTCCTGAAGGCTTTCGGCACTGATGGGTGGGATGAATATGGCAGAGCCCCATTCTCTAGCCCCAGGTTTAAAATTCGTGCTCCCCAACTCTTCAGGGAGTCCTCACAGAAGAGCAATAAATCACTCCTGTCTCCCGGTTTCCATCAGAATCCTGTGTTCACCCTGCCTGTGTACAAGCTTTTTTTTTTTTTAATCTCAGGTATGCAACTGAGTTTCAAAACTCCAAATTTTAGGGACTCCTGTGGTGTGGACCTGCACCATTCCTCCTAGGGAGAATTTCACCATACTTCTGCCATTTGCCAACCCATCCCAGGAAAGTAGTCACAGGACCACACAGTAGTTTGCAGTTTATGGCAACATAGAGCAGAGTCAGCACCTAGATTCACTATTCTCAGCCAGGTTCCACATTCCTATGCCTGGGAACAGTGCCACACTTAGGTGTCACCAGCTCTTCTTGCAACCCAGGGGATCCTCAGATCACAGTGTCACACCAGGGATTCTGCCCCACTTTGCCACCTGAGCACCTTTAAGCCAGGTCTGCCCCCTACTGTAACAGACTGCTAGAAGTTCTGATTTTGTGCTCCACTGCTTATAATCCTTTGCAGAAGCCTCCTTAAGCAGGCTCCCTCCCCACCACCATATCCATAGCTATATCACACCGGATTCAAGTCTCTGCACCTCTTACCTTCCAAAAGGTGGTCACTTTTCTACGTGTAGACTTGCAGTATTTGTCTTCTCATGTGTTCAAAATGATTTGATAACTACCTACTTGTATTCAAGGGACAAATTTAGGATCCCCCTACTCCTCTGCCATCTTAACTCCTCTAATAATTATTTTAAATGTAAATACACTTAATTCTCTGAATGAAAGACATAAAGTGGCTGAAAGAATTTAAAAAAAAGACAAATCTGTATGCTGCCTAAAACAGACTCACTTCAGATATAAGGACACACAGACTAAAAGCAAAGGGGTGAAGGGGCGCCTGGGTGGCACAGCGGTTAAGCGTCTGCCTTCGGCTCAGGGCGTGATCCTGGCATTCTGGGATCGAGCCCCACATCGGGCTCCTCTGCTATGAGCCTGCTTCTTCCTCTCCCACTCCCCCTGCTTGTGTTCCATCTCTCGCTGGCTGTCTCTATCTCTGTTGAATAAATAAATTTAAAAAAAAAAAAAATAAAATAAAAGCAAAGGGGTGGAAAAAGATATTACATGCAAAGGGAAACCAAAACAAAAGCTGGGGTAGCTATTCTTATGTCAGACAAATAGATTTTGAAAAAAGACTGTAATAAGGAGACAATGAAGGGTATTGCATAATGATAAAGGGGTCAATGCAACATTTGTAAATATCTGTGTACCCAACATAGGAACACCTAAGTATACAAAGGAAATATTAACAGACCTAAAGGGAGAGATGACATCAATACAATAGTAACGGACTTTAATATCTTATTCACATCAGTGGATAGATCATACTGACCAAGAAAATCAATCAGAAAACATCAGCTTTAAGTGACATATTAGACCAGATGGACTTAAAAACTATTAACAGAATATTCCACCCGAAAACAGCAGACTGCGCATCTTCTTAAGTGCATATGGAACATTATCCAGGGTAGATCCTACGTTAGGCTACAAAAAAATCTTAACAAATTTAAAAAGACTGAAATAACACCAAGCATCTTTTCTGAAAACAATGGCATAAAAATAGAAATCAATTTCAAGAAGAACACTGGACAATTCAAAAATAGGTGCAGACTAAACAACATGCTATTATTGAACAAGCAATAGGTCAATGAAGAAATCAAAAGTGAAATCAAAAAATACCCTGAGACAAACAAAAATGGAAATACAACATCCTAGACTTATGGGATATAGTAAAAGTTCTAGGAGGAAAGTTCATAGTGATACAGGCCTACCTCAAGAAACAAGAAAAATCTCAAATAAACAGCCTAGCTTTACACCTAAAGTAACTAGAAAAAGAAGAACAAACAATGCCCAAAGATAGTTTAAGGAAATAACAAAGACCAGAGCAGTAATAAATTGAGACTAAAAAGGCAATAGAAAAGATAAATAAAACCAAGACCTGGTTCTTTGAAAAGATAAACAAAATTGACAAACCCTTAGCTAGACTTACCAAGAAAAAGAGAGAGAGAGCTGAAATAAATAAAATCAGAAATGAAAGGGGAAGTTACAGCTGATACTGCCAGAACACAAAGGATCATAAGAGACTATTACAAACATTTATATGACAACGAATTGGACAACCAAGAAGAAATGAATAAATTGCTAGAAACATACAATCTTCCAAGACTGAATCATGGTAAAATAGAAAACCAGAACAGATCAAACTAGTAAGAAGATGGAATCAGCAATTTAAAAACTCCCTGTGATCAAAAGTCTTGGACCAGACAGCTTTGCTAGTAAATTCTATCAAACATTCAAAGAGGAATTAATACCAATCCTTCTCAAATTATTCCAAAAAAGAGGAGGGAAAACTTCCAAATTCATTTTGTGAAGTATTACCTTGACCAGGACACCACAAGAAAGGAAAATTACAGTATCCCTGGTATATACAGATATAAAAATATTCAAGAAAATATTAGTAAACTGGGGTGCCTGGGTGGCTCAGTCAGTTAAGCATCTACCTTCAGCTCAGGTCATGATCTCGGAGTCCCTGGATTGAGCCCTGCATCAGGCTCCCTGTTCAGCTGGGAGTCTGATTCTCCCTCTGCCCCTAACCCCACTCATGCTCTCTCTCCCTCTCTCTCTCCCTCTCTCTCTCAAATAAATAAATAAAATCTTAAAAAAAAGAAAATATTATTAAACCGAATTCAACAATAGAGTAAAAGGATCATATACCATGATTAAGTGGAATTTATTCCAGAGATGCAAGGATGGTTCAACTTCCATGAATCGATTAATGGGATATACCACATTAACAACATGAAGGATAAAAATCATATGATCTTTTCCACATATGCAGAAAAAGCATCTGACAAAATTCAACATCCATTTTTGACAAAACCTATCAATAAAGTGGTTATAAAAAGAACATACCTCAACATAATAAAGACCATATATGAAAAGCCTGCAGCTAACATCATACTCAAAAGCTGAAAGTTTTACCTCCAAGATCAGGAACAAGACAAGGATATCTATTCTTGCCAAATTTATTCAACATAGTACAAAAATCCTAGCCAGAGCAATTAGGCAAGAAAAGGAAATAAAAGGCATCCAAATTGGAAAAGAAGAAGTAAAAGTGTCGCTATTTGCGTCTAACATGATACGATATATAGAAAACCCTAGGGGTGCCTAAGTGGCTCAGTAGGTTAAGCATCTGCCTTTGGCATGGGTCGTGGTCTTGGGGTCCTAGCATCAAGCCCCACAGCGGGCTTCCTGCTCAGCGAGAAGTCTGCTGCTCCCTCACCTTCTGTGTGTGCACTCTTTTGCTCGCTCTCTCTCTCTCAAATAAATAAATAATATTTTTTTAAAAAGAAAAGAAAACCCTAAAGAATCCACCAAAAAAAAACTATTGGAACTAATAAATTAATTCAGTACAATTGCAGGATACAAAATTAATATATAGTAATCTCTTGCATTTCTATACACTAATAACAAACTATCAGAAAGAGAAATTAAGAAAACAATCCCACTTACAACTGCATCAGAAAGAATAAAATACTTAGGAATAAATCTAACCAAGAAGGTAAAAGACCTGTACACTGAAAACTGTAAGACACTGATAGAAGAAATTTAAAAAGACATAAGTGGAAATATATTCCATGCCCATAGATTGGAAGAATTAATATTGTCAATTAATGTCCATATTACCCAAAGCAATCTATAGATTCTACAGTCAAAATTTCAATGGCATTTTTCACATTTTTCACAGGCAATTTTCACAATTTTCAAAGGCAATTTCACAAGTTCTAAAATTTGTATGGAACAAAAGACCCCAAATATCCAAAGCAATCTTGAGAGGGGAAAAAGAACAAATCTGAAAATATAAGAAAGGTATCACACTTCCTGACTTCAAACTATATTGCAAAGCTATAATAATCAAAACAGTATGGTATTGACATAAAAACATCCATACAGATCAATGGAACAGAATAAAGAACCCAGAAATAAACCCACACATATAAAGGAGCCAAGAATATACAATGGGGAAAAGATAGTCTCTTCAACAAATGATATTGGGAAAACTGGACAGCTACGTGTGAAAGAATGAAACTGGACCACTTTCTCACACCATATACAAAAATAAACTCAAAAGGGATTAAATTCTAAATGTGAGACCTGAAACCATAAAACTCCTAAAAGAAAACATGGGCAGTAAACTCTTGGTCATTGGTCTTAGTGATATTTCCTCTGGCTCTGTCTCCCCAAGCAAGGAAAACAAACACAAAAATAAACCATTGAGATTACATCAAACTAGAAAGCTTCTGCACATCAAAGAAACCATCAGCAAAATGAAAAGGCAATCTACCGAATCAGAGAAAATATTTGCAAATGATATGTCCAATAAGGGGCTAATATCCAAAATATATAAAAAACTCACACAACTCAATAGCAAAAAAACAAACAAAACAAAAACAAAAACAACAAAACAGTCTGATCAAAAAACGGTCAGAGGATCTGAGTAGACATTTTTCCAAAGAAGACATACAGATGACTAACAGATACATGAGAAGAGGCTCAACATCACTACAGATTAGGGAAATGCAAATCAAACCCACAATGAGATATAACCTTACACCTACTAGAATGGCTAGTATCAAAAAGACAAGAAATCACAGCGTCAGAGAGGATGTGGAGAAAATGGAGCTCTTTTGCAATGTCACTGGGAGTGAAAATTGGTGTAGCCTATGGAAAATAATATGGAGGTTCCTAAAAAATTAAAAATAGAACTACCATATGATCTAGCAATTCCACTTCTGGGTATTTAACCAAAGAAAATGAAAACACTAACTTGAAAAGATACATGCATCACCATGTTCACTGTAGCATGATTTACAATAGCCAAGATATGAAAACAACCCAAGTGTCCATCAATGGATGAGTGGATAAAGAAAATGTGATACACACACACACACACACACACACACACACTGGATTATGCAACCATAAAAAAGAATGAAATCTTGCCATTTGCAACAACATGGATGAAACTCAAGGGCATTATGCTATGTGAAGTACGTCATACAGAAAGACACACAAGGTATGATCTCACTTATATGTCAAATCTAAAAACAAAACCAAGCTCATAGATACAGAGAACAGATTGGTGGTTGCCAGGGGTGGGGTGTGAGGAATGGGTGAAATGGGTGAAGGTGGTCAAAAGGTACAAACTTCCAGTTACAAAATAAATAAGTCATGGAGATATAATGTGCAGCATGGTGACTACAGATAATTAAACGGTATTACATATTGGAAGTTGCTAAGAGAGTAAATCTTAAAAGTTTTCATCACGAGAAAAAATCTAACTATGTATGATGATGGTTAACTAGACGTGATATTTCACAAAATATGCAAGTATCTAATCATTATGTTGTACATCTGAAACTAATATAATGTTATGCAGGTCAATTATACTTCAATAAAAAGGTTTTTTTTGTTTGTTTCTTTGTTTTTCTTTACATCAACTTTATTTTTTTTTTAAAGATTTTATTTATTTATTTATTTGACAGAGAGAGACAGCCCGTGAGAGAGGGAACACAAGCAGGGGGAGTGGGAGAGGAAGAAGAAGGCTCCCAGTGGAGGAGCCTGATGTGGGGCTCGATCCCAGAACACCCGGATCATGCCCTGAGCCAAAGGCAGACGCTTAACGACTGAGCCACCCAGGCGCCCTACAACTTTATTTTTTTAATAATAATTTTTATTTTGTTATGTTAGTCACCATACAGTATATCCTTAGTTTTTGATGTAATGTTCCATGATTCATTATTTGCATATAACACCCAGTGCACCATGCAATATGTGCCCTCCTTAATACCCATCCCTGGCCTATCCTAATCCCTCACCCCCTCCCTTCTGAAGCCCTCAGTTTGTTTCCCAGAGTCCTAACCTTTTCTCTTTTTTTTCTTCAAATTTTTATTTAAATTCTAGTTAGTTAATATACAGTGCAATATTGGTTTCAGGAGTAGAATTCAGGGATTCATCACTTACATACAACACCCAGTGCTGAACACGACAAGTACCCTCCTTAATACCCATCACCCATCTAGTCCTCCCCCACCTACCTCCTTCCATAAACCCTCAGGTTGTTTTCTATCTTAAAGAGTCTCTTATGGTTTTTTTCCCTCTCTCTCTTTTTCTCCCCTCCCGTGCGTTCATCTGTTTTGTTTCTTAAATTCCATAAATGAGTGAAATCATACAGTATTTGTTTTTCTCTAACTTATTTCACTTAGCATAATATACTCTAGCTCCATCCACATCATTGCAAATGGCAAGATTTCATTCTTTTTCGTAGCTGAGTAATATCCCATTGTGTATATACACCACATCTAAAGAGTATTTTTAAAATAGGGTGTATCATTTGAGGCTAGGAATAAAAAAGAAATGTTTACAGACCTCACCTAATGAGTTACTCTAGAAGAATCACTGTTAGAAAAAGAACTTTTTTTTAAGATTTTACTTTTAAGTAATCTCTAAACCCAATTACTTTTAAGTAATCTTTAAACTTTCAACCCTGAGACCGAGCTGCATGCTCCAAGGCCTGAGCCAGTCAGGCACCCCAGAAAAAGAATTTTTAAATCAAGTGTAATACCTACATATATTTTCTGCTGGAGAAGAAACTTTCCTTCAAAGGTTTCCATGTGAAGAACTCATAAAAAATAGAACAAGTATGGAATCATATGTTTTAGTTGCTTTAATAGACCTCCATGCACCCGTTTCAGACCAAGATCCTCTGCACCTTCTCATCAAAGTTCTCACATTTAATATATCATTTTCAAATAATCCACACTAGGTATTTATAATGCTTCCATACTACTTCAGTTCTAAAGCCAATGTTTGTTTGTTTCGTGAAGTCTGCTCATTGTTTTTGGAAATTCCAAAAGGTTTTGTTCTAAAGCACCAAACCTAATGAAAAATAAATAAATAAGCTTTGATAGGCAAAACACACACAGGCTCACAGTTTTATTATATCATTAATAATACCAACAGAATTCATTTATTGGGTGTTTATCATGTGTCAATCCTGTGCTTAGCACTTCATGGATATTATCTCCTACCACTCACTACAACTCTGTAAAGCAGACTGTATTTCTGTTCCCATTTTATCATCCTTTTTGTAAGTCTTAAAAGGTAAGACTTAAAAGGGTTAAACAAATTGCTCAATGTCATATCTATTAAGGGTAAATAATAATAACTTTGGTTAAATAAAACATTAGTCTGAAATGAAACCATTACTACATGAACAAACTAAATTGTTGATTATTGATTGATTTTAACAGAGTACAGGGTTTGGTTTTACCATACCCACAAACGCATGGTGACCTAAAACACCAAGGACTCAAAGAAGGACATGATCATAAAATAAACGAGATGTTGACTAACACATCATCCTTTCCATCCCAAATAAAGATTTCTATTTATCTCCCTTATATATCTATAATTCAAAAGCTCAAAAAATAATCCTGTAGAAAATACCAATTAATAGTTTGCTATGAACAAACGTTGACTTGGTTTGTGATTAATGTTCTGGAAATGATTAGAGCTGGATCCAATGGACTGGTCTTTAATCATTGCTGAATTTTAAGGAACAGAAATCTAAAGTTCAACATAAACAGACATAATCATCAGGAAATTGGGTGACAGTCACTCCTCTGAAAAATCATTATCATCCTGTTTGTGTTTCTATTTCTTACTGGAGTTTTATTTAAATTCTTAAACAGTCTCACATTTGGATGTTTTGTCTTTTCCTGCTTAACAAGAAGCTCCATTCAGGAGCAAAAATTGCAAAGTAGTTACCATGTAGTGGTCACATTATTTCAATATTTGTTAGGGACCATCTTTATCCCCACAGAACAGACATGTCCTCATTCCACTCTACCACTCTATGCCAGCAAGACCCTTGATGCTGCTCTTGACACAGTCAACATCAATCTTTTCTTTAAGCATCATAAAGCATATTGCCAAAAAATAATTCTGCAGCATCGACTTTCCCAACCTGAGTGAGACACATGTCAATATCAAAGCTTGCTAGAATAGGATCTGCATTTCTTCACTCTAATCATTAGTTACGCGATCCTATTTCTGATTTTATAATTCTCTCTTGGGAGTGGTGGTGTGTACTTCAAAATCTCCTGAGCACTATTGGAATATTTCTTTGTGACCTAGAAAGGGGAAACTATAATAGATTCCCCGCTGAGTTAAATCCCAAAAAAAGAACTGTTTGGTCAATGCAGTTATTTAACAACATCTCTATTTCCATTTTCATTACAAAAAATGTGCCACAATGAAAACAACAAGTTTTACCTTTGCCCAGTGCTTCTACAGAAGGAACTCTTTCTTAGCATTAGGGCAGAGAGTGAGCTCTGGACCTGGCACCAGAAATGGTCATCCAGCACTCTGCCATCAGCCCTTGCAGCCTGCTAAGAAGCTCAATCCTCTCCCTTCACAGCCAAGCTTATTCACCTCTAAAATGGGCTCACAGTGAAAAAGCCTACACCAGTTAATTTATGCCAGCTGCACAGTCACTGACCCAAGTTTTCAAAACACAAACAACAGACACTTGATTTAATAAACCAGGAAAAGTAACTGCCGGTATTGGCACTGTAGTTTATTCTGAGAGAACCTAATTAGAATACTTTGATGCTTTGTAGAAGAGTATGACAGGAAAAAATGGGCAACTTTGCTAAGCTGGGCTCACGGAGTTAAATATATTGACTGAACTTTAAAAATCCCGTATTCAACATCTTACTTCCTGATTAATTTTCAGAAAGATTCTCAAAATCTTCAGACTCACTTATCTTCCAATATGTCTACATAGACACTCATGTGCACGTGAAATACGTTTGCAGGGGAAGTAACTAAATTAATAACATCTAGTTGGGTCTGTTTTTTTAGATAGCTACTAGAACTACATTTTGTCCAAACAACAGCCCATCTAATTTGAAATAAATCTAGATAATAACAGGGTTTCCACAGAGCCTACAGAAAGGGCTTCATTCCACAAAGGTCAGTGGATCAGTTCCATTGGTCACACTCTCCAGTAGTTAACAAGAGTGTAGATAGCATGTTTATCACTGTAACAGTAGAATGTTGTTTTTTTTTCTTTTTAATTCATCATTTCAACTACTTAGTTTGCCCTAACAAAGCACTGGTTTAAAATGCAGCATTGAGCTTTCCTTCTGATTTAAAAGCTGTATGCCTCTCTGACAGTTCTGAGCAATGCTTTTTATGGCTTTGTTTACCTTGCTAAAATGAAATGACAATTCATTTTTCACAAATAAGCTGAAGAGTCTTTGCACCAGATATTTTTTCCTCGGAAGTAAATTTAAAAGAAGTTATCAGATGTATACATTTTTCTTAGTTAGCAAATGGAAAATACTTCCAAAAATTTTGCTTTCTGACATCTGGGAGAAAGCCTTGTAAAGCAGAATCCATTCCATGAGCAAATGGCAAACTCTCTGAAAGTCATAATTTATACCTCTTTTTTTGGTACGTTGTCTCTACACCCAACGTGGGTCTTGAACTCATGACCCCACGATCAGGAGCCGCATGCTTTTACCAACTGAACCAGGCAGGCACCGTTTTGTATCTCTTTTTAAACACACAATTTTCCACATGCTAGGTTGTAGTAGTTTTTTTCCTATTATATTAGAACATAATAAAGTCATTGCTTTAGAACAAGAAAGTAAGTGGCTCTTGGATAAATGGATTTTAGCCTAAAAAGTACAAATTTGGAAATATCCTGGTTTTTTTTTAATTTTGAGGTAGCTATGCTTTTAAAATTTACTTACTAACTTCCTTTACTCAGTATAGAGCTCTGGAAAAACTCCAGAGTAGAAGGAAAAATTTTAGGTCTCATCTGGGCTCTAGCATTAGTTTTTAGGAAATATTAGTTCTTGAGAAAAATATGGGCCTCAGTTCTCACAACAATAAAACTAGACAACATAGCCTTCCAGTCTTCAAGGTCTACAACTCCATGAGATGATGATTTCATAATCTAAGGAGGCAATTGGATATACATAAGATGGTTTGAGTCCATAATGATTATCAGTGAATTCTGGTATTACCTACCAACGGGAGTAGCTGCTCATGGTAAGATTTCAGAAAGAGCTGTGTCTGATGCAAAGCATGTCTTTAGAATTCATCCTCTTCGTTAATTAAGACTTTTCTTTCTTCCTCAATTTTTCTAAGGTATTACATACAATGGCAATTAAATCTGCTTCCAACGACACATCTTTCCTTTTAGGGAACTGTTTATCTTAAATATAATAAATTTACTTTTGCCATAAAAGTGAAATGATACATGCATTTTTATCCCTTACAAATATATGAAGAGAAAGAAAATGGGTCTCTACCTGGCACACACCATGTAAGCTAAAATAGCTTATGAGCATAATACTTTGTGTTTCATTATCCTATACTATCAACCAGAACTCTATACATAAAGTTTTAGGATTAGTCTATAGGTATATAGTGTTAGCTGTATTTTATACATGGGGAAACAAGCAGAGGATAACCATGGGACCTACTCATGAATACACAGTAATCTCTGAACATGTCAAATACAAAAGTCCTTACTCTGCCATCTCAGTGAAAGCCATCATGCTTAACTCACTATTACTACCTTTCCTCTGCCTCTAAAATTTTTTAATTGGTATATTCCCAAATATCTTCATAGTACTGACAAAAATTTTGGCTACAATCACTAACAACATAAAAAAAATCATAAGCAAAAATCACAAGCAAACACTGACAATAATATGAGCATACAGTAAAATAAAATAAGAGACTAATATCTTTAATACATACATTTCTGGAACAAACTGATAGGAAGCAAGGGTAGGAGCTCTATAGATAAGTCATGAGTAAGTGAGCATAGAATATGAATTGGCTATTCAAAACTAAGGAAAACAAATTTAATAACTCTGTTTTAAAAGTCCAAACTCATTTAAAGAGCACATTTATCACAATGAGCACTGAGTAATGTATAGAATTGACAAATCACTATATTGTACACCTGAAACTAATACAACACTGTGTTAACTATACTGGAATTAAAATAAAAACAAAATTTTAAAAAGTTCAAACTCATTAATAATGAAAGAAATACATATTGATACTGCAAGAACTACTGTCCTTAACATGTCAAAGGATAATAGTTACAGAGGCTAGTACTCAGTGAGAGAATATGGTGAGGTAGCTATTCTCATATGCTGCCGAAGGGGATTTAAGTCATCATTCTTTCCCAGAAGACAATTTGGGAATATAATGTGTATTAAGAGTCTTAAAGATGTAACACCCTGTTGGGCCCAGTAATTCCCCTTCTAGGAATGTACCCCCCAAAATTATCCAAAATGCACATATATGCAAAAAAAGCCCATTTTCATTGCAAATATTATTTATAACAGAAAAAAGAGAACAACTTAAATGTCCAAAAATAAATGGTTAAATTATGGCACACCCATAGCACAGAAAATTATATGGCCCCTAATAGAATTCATGCAGTATTTTCAGTGACATATGAAAAGATTGATGAAATACTGGGCGGGCAAGTTGAAAGAGTCTATACACAGTGTGACCTCAAGCATGTTAGTATTTAAGATAGATCATAGACCACAACATAAAAATTAAACCATAAAGCCTTTCAAAGAAACATAGAATATTTTCATAACCTGAGAGTGGACAAAGATTTCTTAGGCAGAATGCAGAAAGTGATAACCATAAAAGTAAATTTTGATAAACTGGACTTCATCAAAATTTAAAAATTGTGCTCATCAAAAGACAATATTAAGAAAAAGCCACAGACTTATAGAAAATATCTACAAATCATATGGTTGACAAAGAACTTATATTTGGAACAGAACAAAATAATAATAATAATAATAATAATAATAATAATAATAATAAATGATTTAAAATAGGCAAGCACACCACAGATACTTCACAAAGGAAAATATACAAATGGCCAATGAGCACATAAAAAAAGTGTTCCACATCATTAATTATCAGGGATATGTAAACTAAAATCCCAATGAGATATCACTACACAACCACTAGAATGGTTAAAATTAAAAAGACTGAGAATACCAAATGCTGACAAAGATGGAGGGTGACCAGACTCTTATGCATCCCTAACAGGAATGTAAAATGATAACAACTACTTTGGGAAAAGGTTTGGCAGTTTCTTATGAAGTTAAATACACACATATTCTTTGACTCAGCACTTCTACTCCTAGGCATTTAGTTGAGAGAAATCAAAACTTCTGTCCACAAAATGCTTGCACAAGAATGTACATAGCAGCTCGGTTCACAACAGCCAAAAATTGGAATCAACTTAAATGTCTGATGTCATGAGAACAGATAAACTGTGATATATTCATGCAATTAAATCCTACTGAACAATGAAAAGGAATGAACTACATATTCGCACAACATAGATGAGTCTCACATAATATTGAGCAAAAGAAACCCAAAAGACAACATACTGAATTATTTCACTTATATGAATTTCTAAAACAAGCAAAATAAATATAAGGTTAAAAAAATCGTAACAGTGGTTGTCTCAAGAGTAAGAAGAGCATTAGAAATAGTCTGGAAAGAGAGGTGAGGAAATTTTCTGGTAGATAAGAATGTTCTCGATCATTTTAGAGTATGTGTTGGTCAGCTAGGGCTGCCATGAAAAAATACCATCGATGGGGTGGCTTAAACAACAGAAATGTATTTTTCACAGTTCTGGGGACTAGAAGTCCAAGATCAAGGTGCTGACTAGTTTGGTTTCATTCTGAGGCCTCTTCTCCTGGCTTGTAGTTGACCACCATCTGGCTATGTGCTCACATGACCCTTCCTTTCTGTGTGCAGACAGAGATCTCTGGTGTCTCTTCTGCTTATTATAAGGACACCTGTCCTATCAGATTGAGAACCTGGCCTGATGATCTCACTTAATATTTATTACCTCTTTACAGGCCCTATCTCCAAATACAGTTACATTGGGGGTTACATTCAGGGCTTCAAACTGAATTTTAAGGGGACACAATTCAGTCCATAACAGTACAGTTCCATAAGTAGATCTACTTGCCAACACTGTACTAACAGTTAGATTTCTCTTTTCAATGTTTGTAAATTCTACCTCAAAAATTTTGTTGAAAAAATTATAAACTGAGGGTTGGTGAGTGGGTAAAGAAATCAATAAAACAACAATTACAGAAAAATTCTAATTAGAATGTTGAATAATTTTGAACTTTGGTGATAGGTTCATGGGACTCATTACTTTGCATATGTAAATCAATCCGTTTATATATGTCTGAAATTTTTATAATAAAACATCTAATAAATGAAGGAAAATGACATGTGTCAGTGGAAGATACTTTATAAAGATGACAATTCTGTGACATTCTCCTGAATTGAGCTCCACTTTAGCTATGCTTGCATAATGTTTCTTGGGCAGGTCATCTAGGTTTGATTTATTCAACCAGAGGATGCATCCATTATATAGACTTACTGAGTGTTCACCAGGTACAAGACATTAGGCTCTGTGGTGGGTTTAGCTGACATTATCACTAAAGTTTTATTCAGCATTTAAATTCTATAAGCATTTTATGTCATAAATGCAGGTCATCCTCTCTTTTGCTATATATAATTCTCATTACTTCTAACCTTTATATCTTGTGTTTAGTGTTCCCACTTGTAGAAATGAGATTCAATAGGCCAGGGCAGCAATCATCTTTCAGCAGATTTATTTCCTACTAAAGTCTTTTGGTCCAGTGAGTTTTCTAGGAAACTAATATGTTCAAGAAAATAGATGACAAAATGGAGACTTTTAGGAAAGGACTGGACTCTACTTGAAAGAATTAAATTAAAATTCTAGTATAAATAAGCACAAATAACTAAATGAATAATTATGAGAATTAAGCATGATTCTAAAGGCAGATTAAATTCAGTATACATGAAGATTAGTGAAAGTGAAGGTAGTTCAGTACAAAATATTCAGACTGAAGCACAGGGAGAATTAAAAAAAAATGGAAAATGCAGAAAACAGATAAGAAACTTGTAAGATAAGGTCAAAAGGTCAAACATATATTTAATCAAAGAACCAGGGTAACAAGAGAGATTTGGTAAACACAAAAACAAAAACAAAAAACCCCAATAATTTTGGGTTTTTTGTTTTTGTTTTGTTTTTTAAACAATATTTGAATCAAAGAATGATTGGTTGAGAATTTATAAAAATGATCAACATCAAGATTTAGGCTGAAGAAATGCTAAAATCCCAATAGTGTGAAAAAAAAAAAATCATAGCCGGGGCATCTGGGTGGCTCAGTCAGTTAAACATCCAACTCTTGGTTTTGGCTCAGGTTGTGATCTCAGGGTCATGAGATCAAGCCCCATGTCATGCTTGAGATTCTCTCTCCCTCTCTCTCTGCCCCTCCTGCTCAAGCTCTCTCTCTCTCTCCCTCTCTCAAATAGATAAATAAATCTTTTTTAAAAATCATAGCCAAACTGCTGAAAATGAAAATAAAGAGAAAATCAAAACCAGCCATGTGGGGCAGACACAGGGTGGAAATTATTTTCAAGGGCTCAGCAGAGAGACTTATAGTTGACTATCAAACACACACAGTGAAAGCAGAAATCGATGGAATAACACACTTTAAGATGCTGAAAGAAGCAGCTGCCAGCCTACAATCCTATAAATATACTCAATAAACGATATAAAATATAAACTCAATAAAAATATCCTTCAAAAAAGAAAATGAAATAATGATGTTTTAAGACAAACAAAAATGGAGAAGATTTGTCACCAGCAGACCTTCCCTAAAAGAAAATACTATAGGGACTTTTTCAAGTGAATAAAAATGACCCCAGATGGAAGCAGAGAATGTAGCAAGGAATGAAGTGCAACAGAAAAGGTAAAAGTGGCAAAAATATGAATAAATATCCACTATATAAAAATAATTATGTCAGGGGCGCCTGGGTGGCACGGCGGTTAAGTGTCTGCCTTCAGCTCAGGGCGTGATCCCGGAGATCTGGGATCGAGCCCCACATCAGGCTCTTCTGCTATGAGCCTGCTTCTTCCTCTCCCACCCCCTGCTTGTGTTCCCTCTCTCGCTGGCTGTCTCTATCTCTGTCGAATAAATAAATAAAATCTTTAAAAATAATAATAATAATAATTACGTCATATGACTTTAAATATATATAAAAATTAAATGTATAATAAAAATACAAAAGTTGAAGGAGAGTAAATGAAGTTTAAGTTTTTAAATACTTGACCTGCTTTATCTGAGAAGTGCTAAAAGTCCTAATTCGTGATAAACTCTAAAAAAAAGCCAAGGGTACATGTTCAAATGTTTACAGCAACCACTAAAAGATTAACATATAAATGTACACCTAACAAGCTCATATGGAGAGATGGAATAAGTTTAAAATACTTGATTAATCTAAATGAAGATAAGAAAGGTATATATTTCCCCTCTTAAATAGAAGTAGAACTCCAGCATCTGCTGGATATAGGTCTTCAGTTTATTTTGATGGGAAAAAAAAAGAGGAAAAACAGTTTTAATTAAGCCATGAGTACTGACAAAAAAAATATTGTCAATTTATATGTGGCTTCTGAAACTACTATGTTTAAATCTATGAAGCTACCCAGGATAAAGAAAAATTACTCCGGATAGAAACTTTGTGATAGAGTTCAATAATGTAAAAAAATTACTTCTACAGAAAGAAAAGTAATTTCAAAAACACAGGTAGTTCTGGGGAAGCCAATTTACTCTAAGAGGCTGAAACATTCAGCATAATTTAATGCAGAGGGAAGAGTGACAAAAATCACTTTTTAGATGATGGGAAACCTGAAATTTTATTGAAGAAGGATCTAATTTACTCTAAGGATGTTTGTTCATAACCCAAGAAAATAGTATTTGATAGATGTGGTTTTGTTCTCTGAAACCTCACCACAGCAATGTTCTGTGAAACCATACTAGAATTAAGAACTTTTATACTCTTAGTATATACTCTTAGTAACTGCATCTCCCAAAGTAGCTCAGAGGAGATGTCTTTACATGAATATATTATCTTTTAACAAAATCTTTTAAAGAGAATATATTTTCTTTTTTCCTTTTTTAATAATAATTTTTTATTATGTTATCTTAGTCACCATACAGTATATCCTTAGTTTTTGATGTAATGTTCCATGATTCATTATTTGCATATAACACCCACTGCACCATGCAATATGTGCCCTCCTTAATACCCATCACCGGCCTACCCAGTCCACCACCCCAACCCCTCTGAAGCCCTCAGTTTGTTTCCCAGAGTCCATAGTCTCTCATGGTTCATTCCCCCTTCTGTTACCCCCCCTTCATTCTTCCCTTCCTTCTCCTACCGATCTTCCTGCTATTTCTTATGTTCCATAAATGAGTGAAACCATATGATAATTGTCTTTCTCTGCTTGACCTATTTCCCTTAGCATAATCTGCTCCAGTCCCGTCCATGTTGCTGCAAATGTTGTGTAATCATTCTTTCTGATGGCTGAGTAATATTTCACTGTATATATGGACCACATCTTCTTAATCCAGTCATCTGTTGAAGGGCATCTCGGCTCCTTCCACAATTTAGCTATTGTGAACAATGCTGCTACGAACATTGGGGTGCATATGGCCCTTCTCTTCACTACATCGGTATCATTGGTGTAAATACCCAGTAGTGCAATTGCTGGATCATAGGGTAGTTCTATTTTTAACTTTTTAAGGGACCTCCACACTGTTTTCCAGAGTGGCTGTACCAACTTGCATTCCCACCAACAGTGTAAGAGGGCAAGAAACAACAAATGTTGGAGAATATATTATCTTTTAACAAAATCTTTTAAAGAGAATTTGTATGTACACATACACATACACACACACATACACACACACACACGGAGGCATGAGTGGAAGTAATTGACATCACAGATGTTCCACATATAAAATTTCAAGATAATCGGGAGCTTCAGGGTCGGTGAACATGTGGAGATTTGGGGAGAGTGACGTGCCTGGCCAAGGCATGGAAATTTTACATCACTTCTCACATACCTTGCCTCATGCATCTCTTTCATCTGGCTATTCCTGAGTTATATCCTTTTATAATAAACCACTGATCTACAATCACAAAGAGAATACTTTGAGATGGGAAAAAAAATCTCAGAAAATTTGTCATTGTTGTAAGATGTTGATCTCCTGAATATTACTCCAAGCTACCCAGACATGAGACCAATCTAAATAGGGAGGTGTCTTAAAGAATTCTTTAAGAATAACCCCAAGAAATCTTAAAATGAGGTTCTATGATTTTTGCCTGTGCAAACAAATAATGTTTAAATCTTCCCACTGACCAAAGAATGAAAATCTCATCAAAAAATAGTTTCAGAGAGAGTGGAGCAGGAAACACATGTCAGTAAACTCTCAAATTGTGTGTTCATTGTATTACATGAATATAGTTATTTAAAATAAAATGTTGGTTAAAAAAAAGAAGAAAATAAAATATTGGTATCATAACATGAAAAAAAATTTCAAGATAATTGAAATTTCTTGATGAAGGGCCAACAGCATTTTTTCAAAGAAAACATATTAACTACTTAGCATAGAAATTTTTAAAAAACCTACTACATAGACATTTTAACAATATTTATTCCACCAATCCAGGAGCATGGAATGTTTTTCCATCTTTTTGTGTCTTCCTCAATTTCTTTCATAAGTGTTTCGTAGTTTCTAGAGTACAGACCCAGAGCAATATACCATTCAGTGCAATCCCTATCAAAATACCATCAACATTTTTCACAGAGCTAGAACAAAGAATCCTAAAATTTGTGTGGAACCAGAAAATACCCTGAATAGCCAAAGGAATGTTGAAAAAGAAAACCAAAACTGGGAGCATCACAATGCCTGACTTCAAGCTGTATTACAAAACTGTGATCATTAAGACAGCATGATACTGGCACAAAAACAGACACATAGGTCAATGGAACAGAATAGAGAGCCCAGAAATGGATCTTCAGCTCTATGGTCAACTAATCTTCAACAAAGCAGGAAAGAACAGTCAATGGAAAAAAGACAGTCTCTTCAATAAATGGTGCTGGGAAAATTGGACAGCCACATGCAGAAGAATAAAACTGGACCATTCCCTTACACCATACACAAAGATGACCTGAAAATGGACAAAAGACCTCAATGTGAGACAGGAATCCATCAAAATCCTAGAAGAGAACACAAGCAGTAACCTCTTCGACCCTGGCCACAGCAACTCCTTTCAAGACACATCTCTAAAGGCAAGAGAAACAAAAGCAAAAATGAACTATTGAGACTTCATCAAGTTAAAAAGCTTCCGCACGGCAAAGGAAACAGTCAACAAAACTAAAAGGCAACCTACAGAATGGGAGGAGATATTTGCAAATGACATAACAGATACACGGCTGGTATCCAAGATCTATTAAGAACTTATCAAACTCATCACCCAAAAAACAAATGATCCAGTCAAGAAATGGGCAGAAGACATGAACAGACACTTCTCCAAAGAAGACATACAAATGGCTAACAGACACATGAAAAAGTGCTCCACATCCCTTGGCAACAGGGAAATACAAATCAAAACCACAAAGAGATACTACCTTACACCAGCTAGAATGGCTAAAATTAACAAGACAGGGAACAACAAATGTTGGCGAGGATGTGGAGAAAGGGGAACCCTCTTATGCTGTTGGTGGGAATGCAAGCTGGTACAGTCACTCTGGAAAATAGTGTGGAGGTTCCTCAAGAAGTTAAAAATAGACCTACCCTATGACCCAGCAATTGTACTACTGGGTATTTACCCCAAAGATACAAATGTAGTGATCTGAAGGGCCACATGCACCCCAATGTTCATAGCAGCCATGTCCACAATAGCCAAACTGTGGAAGGAGCCTGGAGGGTTGGGGTAACTGGGTGATGGGCATTAAGGAGGCCACGTGATGTGAAGAGCACTGGGTGTTATACACAACTAATGAGTCATTGAACACTACATCAAAAAATTATGATGTACTATATGCTGGCTAATTATATTTTTAAAAACCTATTACACACTTTCCAATATATTTAAATTAACAATATAATATGTGCTTTCACTGATAATTAAGAAATCACTATGGACATTGATTATTATGCTATCCTGCAATGCTCTCAGGGACTACAAGAGTGTTAAACTCTTTTTTTAAAAAATTCTACTCCTTTTTTAAAAATTCTCCTATGTTTTTTAGTTCTCCTGCTTCCTCCACTAAGTTTAGGCCACAGCTGCTGCTTTCACTACTGCCAATGTTTCTACCTTGTCCAGTCTTTTCTAATTTGTAAAACTGGAAGCCAATATCCAACATAATAGTACATAGGATCTTCACAGAGAACTTGGACGCTCTCTCATGAGTCAGGTGAATGTTAGCCAAGGAAAGTGCAAGGATTTGGGGGGACGCCACTTTCCTCCTTTTGCATTTATAGTGTTTGGGTGGTATTTCACATAGCTGAGGTTTCTCAATAAGTGAATTACATGGAAGTAACAATTATATGTTTGTTTTTATTAATGATGCACATAACGTCAGAACCTACTTCTGTCTGAACTTCAACCCTTTAACTTTCTGGAAATTGGTTCATTTAGTTCCCAGATGCAAGGGAGTAGGGAGGTGAGGGAGAAAGAAGCTACCACTGACTGAGCAAGGGATCATGCTAGGTAAAGTTCAGTCGTCACTGTGAAACCAAATTTAATTCTTATAGCCAGTCTATGAGGCAACTCCATTTTACTTTAAGAGAAAAAAAAAAAAAAACTAACAGAAAAAAGGTTCAGAGAGGTAAAATAACTTGTCAAAAGTCACACTGCTAGAAAATTGCAGAGCTGGAATTCAAAGCCTGGTATGGCTCACTGCCTTTTATTCTTTCTACTATGCCAAAGCTTTGGAAAGTCTCAGGGATTAACTGGAAAGGGCCAGTGCTGGAGAGTGTGCTATGGTGGAAATATAGCTCCATTATTCTGGGCAATATTATTGTGGCTCTAAAACCACGAAGATGAAAATGATGACATAAAAATCTAAAATCCTCTAGTGAAAAAGTTAATAATCCTAAGCTACAAATAGTATATACTGGAGAAAGACAAGAATGGATTTTAAGTGAATCTGAAATTTCTTCTTAGGTGGTATTTTTAAACTATTCTAAAGGGAAATTATGGATAACCACCAAGGATCAAAATTAACCTGTAGGAGGCATAGGGTAAGGCAAGGGCAGTGAACCTGAATCTCTGGAAACTTCCTAGTGACAGAATCATGTAAATTTGCATAATTGGCTTTGTGAAGGTGGGGAGACCCTATTGGTAGGTCATAAATGTTACTTAATCGCCTGATTTGAAGATCAAATGGTGTAAGAAAAAAGACTGAGGCTTATCCTTCTCTGGGAAAGATTAGAAGATGAGCTTTCCGCAGGTAAAATTTGAATTGCAAATGGCCATCCAGTGGAAGTACACTGGACGAAAGGCAATGCAAAAATGGACAGAGAGGAGTAGTTCAAGGGTGGGAGGGTGGATTTAAATGTCACTTGTACACAGACTGCAGCTGACCTTGTGGCTGAGGTTGGGGCCACTCAAAACCCAAATAAACTTGGAAGAAAAGCCAAAGACACAGTTTGGGGGAGTCTCCCTGAGTCCAACAAGAGTGGAGAAAACATTAATTACAGGTAATAAAAAGTGATTCGGCAAACTATTCCCTATTTGCTATACCCTGTAATTTTGTGCTGCCAAGTAATGATTTGTCAAGACTAAAATGGTTATGTTTCCTGCACCATGAAAAATAACCGTTTCCTCCATTTTCAGGGTACTGTTTTTTATGGATTTTGGTTTGGTTTGGTTCAATTTGATTTGTGAATCTGTTGTCATCTGAAAAACTGACAAAAAAGAAGTCTGGCATTTCCTGCTTCTTGACCTCAGAATCTAACAGACCCTCTTCTTGGAATGATTTTGACTAGTTCAAAATGGAACAGCCACAAAAGCAGTCAAGAGACACTGATTTTAGGACAGTGGTGATGTGTGCTTAAGGATGCAGATATGCCAGTGTTTTCTTTGTCACAGAAAGGCTAAGTCTTGGTCTGTCAGTCCAAACAGCCTTCGGAGAATGAAATATATCTGTCAGGCTTGTCAGATTTTCTTTAAGGTCACCCTACTAAGTTACTTAGAGAATTTAGCTTGACTAGGTAGTGTGTCTCTGGATCCCTGAGGAACAAGATATAATGAATTCTAACACTTCTAGACTACTCATCTGGCTGTCTACAGCTGCTATGAAGTGAATCTCTATTGTCTTCATTTTCAAATGAGGAAACTAAAGTGCAAGAAGTCAAATAATTTGCACAAGATCTTGCTAGAATCTAAACAATGGAAACTATATAACAACTTATTCCCTCTCCCCTCTTTCAGGTCCCCTCCCTGCTTGAACCTCTGTGTCAGACCAATTGAATGTGTCCACTTCAACCTGTGGCTATAGGTGTCCGCATTTATCTAACAGTGAATTTTCTTTATTAAAATTTAGCAGACATGCAGAAAAGTGCACAAATCTTAAGTGTAAATCTCAGCTAATTCTTATGAAGTGAACAACACATTACTACCTTCCAGATCAAAGAAGAGATCAAAGAAGAGATCAAAGATAGAACACTACCAGCACCCTAGAAGCCCCCAGACTCTCTCCCTCTTGGCAAAGGAAATTACTACTCTGACCTCAATCATCATAAATTATACTTGCCTGCTTTGGAATATACTATAAATGACGTCGTGAAACATGAACTTTTTTGTGTCTGTGTCTTTTGTCCAACATTTGTGAAATGTAACCATGTTACTGCCTGTTGACATAATTTACGCATTTCATTATTGTGTAGTATTCCTTTGTGACCATATACCACCACATATTTGTCCATTTTACTGTTGATGGGAACTGGGGTAGTTATAAGTAATACTACTCTTCACATTCTTGTGTCATTTGGTGCATTTCTATAAGGATTATGCCTACGACTAGGACAGGTCGGATATGCAGCTTTAAGAGATATGGCCCAGCAATTTTTCAAAGTGCTTGTGTCAATTTATACTGCCTCAGAAAGTGCAGGAGAGTTGCAGTTACTCCAAATTCTTGTCCTTGTGACACAGAACTGTCTCTTTTTTTCTTTTTATTTTAGCTATTTGGATGAGTATGTAGCAGAATCTCTGTGTTTTTCCAGCTTTACTGAGCTATAACTGACAAATAACATTGTGTAAGTTTAAGGTATACAATGTTATGAGATATATATATATATAGTATACAGTGTGTGAGATATATATAGTGAAATGACTACCACAATAAGGTTAGCTAACACACCCATCACCTCATATAGTTATCATTTGTGCTTGTGTGGTAAGAACATATAAAATCTACTCTTAGCAAATTTCAAGTATACAATATTCTTAACCATAGTTACTATGTTGTACATTAGATCCCCAGAAGTTATTCATCTTATAATGCAAAGTTTATATCCTTTGACCAACATCTCCCCATTTCCTTTACCTCCCCACTCCTGTTAACCACCATTCTACTCTCTGCCTCTATGAATTCAACTTTTTTAGATTCCACATATAAATGAGATCATACAATATTTGTCTGTGTCTGGGTTCTTTCACTTAGTATAATGCCCTCAGAGCTCATCTGTGTTGTTACATATGGCAAGACTTCTTTTTTTAAGGCTGAATACTATCCCACTGTATATGTGTATCACGGTTTCTTTCTTCATTCATCCATCAGCATCCATCCATTTAGGTTGTTTCCACGTGGTGGCTATTATGAATAATGCTGCAATGAACACAAGGAACAGATTCTCTGAGATTTCATTTCCTTCAGATATATACCGAGAAGTTGGATTGCTGGTAGTTGCATTAATTTTTTGAGGAAACTAGATACTGTTTTCCATAACGTCACCAACAGTGGGGCAACAGATTTCTCTTTTCTCCATACCCTTGCCAACACCTGTTACCTCTTGCCTTTCTGATAACAGCCATTCTAACAAGTGGGAAGTGATATCTCGCTGTGGTTTTGATTGGCATTTCTCTCTGATTAGTGGTATTGAACACCTTTTCATGTACCTGCTGACCATTTGTATGTCTTCTTTGGAAAATCATCTGTTCAGGTCCTTTGCCCATTTTAAAATTGTATTATTTGATGCTTTTGCTATTGAGTTAAGTAAATTAAATATATTTTTTATATTTTTATATTTTTAGTTCCTTATATATTTTGGATATAACCCCTTATCAGATATAAGGTTTGTAAATATTTTCTCTCATTCCTTAAGATGCCTTTTTATTTTGTTGGGTTTTTTTGGTTTTGTTTTGTTTTTGATGTACAGAAGCTTTTTTTTTTTTTTTTTTTTTTTAAGATTTATTTATTTGAGAGAGAGAGAGAAAGTGTGAGCCGAGGGGAGGGACAGAGGGAGAGGGAAAAGGAGAATCTCAAGCAGTCTCCTTGCTGAGCATGGAGCCTGATGCAAGGCTCAATCTCATGACCCTGAGATCATGACCTTAGCTGAAACCAAGTCAGTTGCTCAATCAACTGAGCCATCCAGGTTCCGCTGTATAAAAGCTTTTTAATTTGATGTAATCCCACTTGTTTATTTTTGCTTTTGTTGCTTGTGATTTTGGCATCATAGCCAAAAAAAATCACTGCCAAGACCAATGTCAAGGAGCTTTTTCTGTTTTCTTTGAGTTTCCTTTTTCCTGAGTCTAGCTAAAAGTTTATCAATGCTATTTATCTTTTCAAAAACCAACCATTCATTTTGTTGATCTTTTCTATTGTTTTTCCAATCTCGATTTCATGGATTTCCACTCTATTAGTATTTCCTTCCGTGGTTATCTTCTTCATGGCATCTAACAGGCCACAAATATGAGCAGCGGTGATATCTGAGATTTCACAACCCAAGTATGGATGTGTTCCTAGATGATCTGAGTTAAATGCTAAAAGCATGGTTCCATAGAATACATGTTCCGATGACATTTGAATTATTTTTATTCTGCATTTAGCATAATAACATTCTGTGTGGAGAGCTGAAACAATAACCACCTTGTCGAACATTGTTTCTTGAGAAAATACGTTTCAAATACTAAATATCAGATTATTAATCACTGGAACACAACTCATTTATAGATTGAGGCTATAACTCAAATATAAAAACTCCCGTTAGTATTATAAGAGTTAGTAAAATTTTATAACCATGAATAAATCTTATCTAAAAGATAAACTCTCCTATATTTTAAACTCTGAGAGTTAAAACTTGCCACTTTTATCCATAATAACTTGTGAAGAAATAAAGTTCGTTTACAACTCCAGATCTCAGTTGACTTTCCTCAATGTTTGATGTAAGTCAGAAAAGGTACATTCTTTTCAAATTTGTACAGTAAAGACTGCATTTTGCCTTCATGGGAGCTGATTAAATCTGGCTCCTTGCCTGCTTCCTGGCATGTGGGTCATGAGTGTGGGTAAGAAGTGACAGTCACTAATGACAGTCTGAAGTGGACACTGGTTGCCAGATTTGAAATGGGCGGCTCCATAAAAAAAAAATTAAGGTTATATTCAACTTCAGAGCTGAATGTGAGGGTGGTGGGGGCGGGGGGGGGGGAGGGAGAACAACCCTGAACTTGAGTAACAAAGAGACATTTTTCAGCAAGCAAGAAAGAAATGGCTTCCTGCAACCCTGAGGCTGCTTCTGCTCCAGAAAAATAGAACAGCTTTATTTGTTAAATAAACATCCAAAATGTGTGGTCTGCTTTAGGACCGCTAGTAAATATATTTGTTATCATATTCTTCAGAAAACCCATTGCAACTCTTTTTAAAGCATGTCTTTATATCCATATAGTTACTTAGTCCAAGGTAAAAAGCCCAGGGGCAACCCTATCTTCAGAGACCATACATCACGAAGAATGGACACTCCATATTTAAAATATTCTTACCCAACTTCCCTGACCACTGCATCTGTGTGTGTTGTTTCACCTTTGTACTCATCTAGGCATTAAACTCCTCCCCTTCACCAAATTCTTAAAAAAAAAAAAAAAAATCAAAAATTCAATCACAGCAAACTTTTTGTGAGGTTTTAAGTTCCTTAAAGATTTGGGACATTTGGGGGAGATACTGCACAACATTCCACCACCCCTCTAAACTCTTCTTTCTCTTTTTTCCATTTTCTTTAATCTCCCCCCTTCCCTGTTCAAACTAATTCAGTATGCCCCTCTATCAGTCAGGACGGGGCAAAATGTGCTGTGGTACAAAACTGATGAGGGAACAGAAGGCAAGCTGAGGACAAAGCAGAAACTGACACCCCACAACCCCTCCCACCATGGGATGTACGTGACATTCCTCAGGCACTCCTGGTTGCCCTAAAGGACAAAGAAACCGTTAACCTATAGATACCACAATCCTGCAAGACTTGAGTCTCCTTCGGTTTGCAAATGTCTTAGCAGTTTACAAGAACAAGGCATTTCTATCACTAACCTAGTTTCCAAAAATACAACTAAATGTCTTAGAGCCTGCGGACCATAGACAGATACTTCTAGGGATCCAGGAAGTTCCCAACTATCTTAATGTTAATACCTTGCTAGAGGGAAAAACAACCTTAACTTGACAATGGCAAGGCCTCGGCTAGCCTGTCTCTTCTTTAACATATGAAAGTATTTTCCCAACCTTCCATTTTCCTTACCTTCCCCCAACCCCATGATATATAATCAGCCACCCCTGACAACCTGGGGCAGCAGCGCTTTCTGCCCACGGGTCCTGTCCCCGTGCTTTAATAAACCACCAATTTTGCACCAAAGACGTCTTAAGAATTCTTTCTTGGTCGTCGGCTCCGGACTCCACCCCACTGAACCTCCTGTATATGCCACAACCTCATCAAAACCACCGCCAAACCAGTGGCTTAATACATTTATGTAGAAATGAGAACTTAACTGATGTGCTTTGATTGTACGTATAGGATAATCTAAGCTGAAACTCTACATTTATATCTTTTACAACTTAGGTAGATATTCAGATACTGAAAATATAATAAAATGCCACGGAGGAATTTAAAATTCCCAAAAAAGGCAGTTAACTTTATTTTGGCATAATGATTACTAAATTAGTATTTGCTTCATTGTCATGTAGGGACTTAAAAAAAATTTAGATGCCTGGGCCCCAGCCACAGATAATTTGATTCAGTAGATCTGATGTGGAGTTCAGGACTCTACATTTTTTAACAAGCTCCCCAGGTACTTCTCAAAATGGTCCAGGTTTGAAAATTACCCCTATAGTTCAGGGGTCAGCAAACTACAGCCCTCAAGCCAAATCTGCCCTGCCATCTGTTTTTGTAAATCAAATTTAATTGGAATGCAGACATTCCCATTCATTTATGTCTGCGTATGGCTGTTCTAGAGCCATAATGGCAGAGTTGAGTAATTAAGACAGGGATCGAATGGCCCACAGAGAGTAAAATCTTACTGTCGGTCCCTTATAGAAAAACGGGGCCAACCTCTGCTCTTGTTTTGTTTCAGGGCTAATTTCCAGAGTCATGTTATTACTTGTGATGGGAACTAAATAAGGCAATGGAGATTATCACTACTGAAAACAACAACACTTGGACTGAATTCTTTAAAATTTTTATCTTCATATGAGAACGAGGACTTTTTTATAGATACAAATTACCAACCAAATTAATTTTTCCTGAGTTATACTGCCCCCTAATGGTAGAAATGTTAAATCACAGATGCTAATCAGATTAGATGCTCCCCATTGTTAACTCCTGAAATCAGAATCATACATACAGACTTTGTAGCGAGAGACTTCAGGAATCAGAATTCACTTGGTAGAACAGAGCAGGGCTAAATGGCCCGGGAGAAGGTTGGCAGTTTTAATGAGAATTAGAATCCCTTCCTTCTGTAAAGCTGCTTTCTCTCCAAACACTATTACTCCATGTAGCATTTCCAATTGGATTTTTTTGGGGGGACATGTTGACCATTTGTGATGTCATGTCTATCTCTAAAAGTGAAGCACAATACTATCGATACGGTCAAAATCACATGTGCACTCACTATGATGAACTGAGATGAAAGCAAGCTGTGAGAGGAACCTAGCTGTAAGCAAACATATGCCAAGACGGTTACCAGGGGGATTGCACACATGTTGGCAATAATGAGACAGCAGAGGATGAAACCATTGGTTTTCTCCCTTGACTACTGATTAAAATCCTCTGAGGAGCTTTTAAAAAATGATGGCCAGATCTCCACCCCAAGCGGCAGGTTAGTTTTTGTTTTTGTTAAGTTCTCCAAGTGATTGTAATGTGCAACCAATGTTAAAGATCATTGTTCTATAGCAGTGTTTCTCACTAAAATTTTAAGGTATATTCAAATCACCTGGGGAATCTTCTTAATCTGCACATTGTGACTCAGTCCATCTGTGATGGCACCCGAGAATCTGACTCCTAACAAGCTTTAAGGTCATGCTGCTGTCCATAGATCACACGTTCAGTAGCAAGGAATTAGGTCATCCCTAGCCACAATTTTTATGCAATTTCACTGGTTCTAAGATCTTAAAGTACGTAACTATCACCTGGGAGATAACGAAACATGCAAATTCACAAGCTCCAGTCTCCGAAATTAAAATTCAGTGGATCTTAATTTTTAACAAGTGTCCCAAATGATTCTGAGAGTCGTGTAGTCTGAGAACCAAGTATACACTAACTGCCAGAAATGTTTCTTCTACAAATCACATTTAAAAAAAAAAAAAAAAGGTGGCAGCATTAATTTCACAAACTACTTTAACCAAATGTGGGGAAATTTTTCTCCTCTTCCAAGTGTGAGAAATTACCCCCAAATTCAGTGGCTTTAACTACAGTTTTATTATATCTCATGAATTTGTGGATCAGATTATTGGGTAGAGATCATCTGAGTGATTCTTCTGCTCTCCCTGTCACTGACTGAAGTCACTTTGTGGTATCCAACTAGCCAATAGGCTGGTCTGGAGAGTCCAAGATGGCTTCACTTCATGTGCCTTGACTTGAAGGCTGAGTCCTACTGGGACTGTTGCCTAGAATGTCCACACATAACCTCTCCAGTCTGGCAATCTCAGGTGAGGTAGTAGGTCTCCTTACATAGCAACTCAAGGATGCAAGAGAGAGTGTTCCAACACACAGAAGTGGATGCTGCCATTCTCCCGAGTCCTGGGCTTAGAAACTGGCATAGTGCCGTTTCTGCCATAGTCTACTGGTGAAAGCAGTCACTGAGCCCAACCAGATTCAAGGGGAGGAGTCATAAACAGGCTGGAGTCATGGATGTTTGACTCTTGAAGAACCCCAAGTGCTCAACATAAAAGGACCCCACGCTTGGTTTAATGCTCTGTTGCCATCTTGAAATTCTTTATAATTTTTAAATAAAGGGCACTATATTCATTTTACACTGGATCCCACAAATTATATAGCCCATTCTCATCATAAACTTCACCTTTCAATGAAAGTAGTATTTTAAAAAATGTAGCCATTCTTAATTAGCCATAAGCTTTCTGTCAGAGACTTTATTCTTCACCATACTTCTGTATTCAAAGCTATCCTTTCAAAATGCAGATTGTGGTATGTGCATTAAATTCAGCATAAAGAAGGGAAACAAATAATGAGGTTGGAAATTAGACTAAACATTAAACTAAATTCTGTGATGTTTTAGGATTGGTAAATACGTTGAAAACCAACCACACTATTATCCCGAGTAATTGCTAGCACTCTAGATCGGATCACTTCTGGGCTCACCCAGTTAGGTCACTTAGGCATTAACCAACAGTTATCCAAGGTCAGTGTGCAAGCTGAACTTAAACATAGTGTCCCTGATGAGAAAGGCAGCTAGTAATCACTACATAGGGAAAACTCTCCACGATCTCAGCAAACCTGGATTGGTGTTTTGGGGCAACGGCAAAAACTATTGAAAGGTTATTAAGGGGGACACCTGGGTGGCTCAGTCAGGTAAGCGTCTGCCTTCAGCTCAGGTCATGATCTCTGTGGCCTGAGATCACGTCCTGCATTGGGCTCCTTACTCAGCGGGGAGTCTGCTTCTCCCTTTGCCTGCTGCTTGAGCTCGCTCTCTCCCCCTCTCTCTCTCTCTGACAAATAAATAAAATCTTTTTTAAAAAATAAAGGTTATTAAGGAAAGGAGGGAAAATTCGCATGCTTTTTGAGAAGTGGGCTGTATTTAACATCTCTTTGGGTCATCAGTCATTTGTTTTCCACAACATTATGTTTTCAAGAGTTCAATAAGGGTTGCTGGGATGAATCTAAGCCACAAATGGCATAACAACAATAACAAAAACTACCAAAAAACCAAGATTGATGGACATAATAATGGAGAACAAGGTACAGTACTTTGCATATAGTAGGCAAGGATTATTGAATTGAAACTATTGATGTGATAAATGCAACAGGTATAATTATCCAGGGAGTTTCTTAGAGAAAGAAGGTAGATGTTGAAAGAGATGGGGGTTGGCAGACAGTATTGAAAGGAAATAGAAACCATATTGGTATGAGGAGAAAAATCAGCTTGACTAGAATGGAATAATGTGGGTAGAGGGATGTTACTGGGTAGATGAGAAGTGGGGAAAGGAGAGACTCATTGCTTTGGGGCATTCAATACTGGGCTGCAGAATCTGAATTTACTCCACAAGCTGGGGGAAGTTTAGTGTAGTTTGTTACTGGTTTAGAGGGAATGGGTGATGGCTCTTTATTTTATTATGCAAGCATAATAATGGAAGTCTTCAACTGAGGCACATTCTAAAGGAGGTGCAAGATTAAGATGCAGAATCTTACAAAGGAGGTGGTCAGAAACCTGGTGGATGATCCTTAAAGCACTGATCCACATTGAGGGTACAAGAATTGGAAGAGATCGGGGGACTTTATATTTTTTTTAAAGATTTATTTATTTTTAGAGAGAGAGAGCACACATATGCACAAGTGAGCAGGGGGAGGGGCAGAGGGCGAGGGAGATAAGGAGACTCCCCACTAAGTGAGGAGCACAACGTGGGGCTCCACCCCAGGACCCTGGGGTCATGACCTGAGCCAAAATCAAGAGTTGGACACTTGACCAACTGAGCCACCCAGGTATCCCCAGAAGAGACTTTAAAAGGGAGAGAGTTCCTGAGATACTGTGACAGTGGGAATGTTTTCCTTCATCTCAGGAGACAACCTGAAGAATATATGTCTCCTGGAGTTTGAAGAATGTAATGGCCTGATGTCTGATTCCCTCCTGATGAAAATCGAAAGGGTAAGAGAAAGGATGACTAGCTACTTTGATGGAGAATTGGCCTGCATTCCCAGAGTTGTTCAGAGCAAAGACTGGGTTGTGTTTCCTACTGTGGTAGATGTTGTGATGACTGAAAGACTTATTCCTCCAGCCACTAGAAGTGATGCCAGCAGCCTTCAACCACCAGTCCCCATGGGATTGCTTTGGCTGAAGATAGCTAGGTGATGACTTGCTGGTATGGGCGTATAAAGTCCCAGACCAGCACCCCAATTTAAAACAACTCTGCAGCATCATTCCAGCTTCAGAACTCTCTGAAGATTGGCTGAGGCCTCCATTGAGACTGCAGCAGAGCTCAACTTCTGCTGCCATGCAAACGTGCTTCTTTTCCTTTCCATAGGTGTTGATCCCAAGGGTACTCCCTAATAAACATCTTGCATGGTTATCTTCATCTCAGAGTCCGCTTTCCGGGAAACCTGACCTGTAACACCTGTGGATCAGATGTGAGCCTCACCAGCAAGTGAACCAGTAGATTATCTTGAATCTGAACAAACATCAGCAGAGAGGATGCTTAATGTATCACTGGATTCCTTACAGCTGGGGAGGGAGGGAGCAACAGCCTGAATAGAGCCACACCAGCCTGGGTCAAGGGAAATGAAGATCAAAAGTTTTCCATTATGAGGGGGAGAAGGGTTTTTGAAAAACTTACAGAGGTACCTATGAGAAAAAAGGCCAACTTTAGCAATCTACCGAGTCCAAAAAGTACCAACATCTAGTTCCCAGGAGTGTCAATCAAATAACGCCTTTCCTGTCCTCCCAGGCCTCCACACCTGGAGAGGCTAGAAGCCCTAGTTAGCAGATAGAGGTCCAAGAACACAAGACAGGGTAAGAGAAAAGAGGTCAATGCTACTCCTCCGACTTTAAATTCTAAAACAGTTTCCCCATCTTTTAAATGTTTCATATCACCTAAAGCCCACCATTGCCCCAAATAACTGTAATACTCTTTCCCTTTATTTGGTGAGATATTCCACCGTTCCCCTGACGTGCGGCCTCCAGAGTCCATTGTTAAAAAAGTCAAAAAACCTCACCTTGTCTAAAGATTGTCCCTGGTGGTCCCAGGCTGTAAAGTCTGAAAGCTTTTTCTTATCTGGTACTCTGTCTTGCTGGTCATTCCAACTACTTGCATACTGACAGACACATAGTGAGAGGCACATAGCTTGCGCTCAATACGTTTCTCAGATTTCCCAACTGCCCTCAGAGAAGAGCGCTGGGTCAGGGGCGGTAGCAGGAGAGAAACAGCAGCCGCGAAGGTGGAAGAACCCGGGACCCATGCCAGCGCTCACTGTGAGGAACGCGCCCGTCAGAGTCCTCCGGCTAGGTAGAACCGGCTAAGAGAAGCCGTGCGCACGGTCGCCCCTAGCCCCTGACTTAATATAGTGGTCCCCCACGCGCCACCGCCCCTCTACTCGCTCTGCCCCGCCCCGCCCATCCCGTCCCTCCCGTCCCTCCCGTCCCTCCCGCCTTGAGCTCTGCCAACCCGTCTCGTGCCGCTCGTCCCGCCCACCTTGCGCTCCGCCCCGCCCCGCCCTGTTGCCCCGCCCCATCCGTCGCGCCCGCCCTGCGCCCCGCTCCACCACGCCGTAGTATTGCGCCCACTGTACTGCTCTGTTCCACCGTACTGCTCTGTTCCGCCCTGCCCTCCTTGCTCTCTGTCTCGCTCCTTCCTGCTGCCCCGCCCCATCCGTCGCGCCCGCCCTGCGCTCCGCCCCGCACGGTCCTGCGGCTCGGGCCCATCCCGCCCGCCCCACCCTCCCTCCACGCTCCGCCCCTTTTTGCTGTCCCGCCCCGTCTCGTTTGCGGCGTTCCGCCCCCTTCCTGGTACCCAGCTGGCTTGTAGGGCAGGCTACAGGCGTAATGGGGACCGCCTCGTCGCTCGTGAGCCCCGCAGGCGGGGAAGTGATCGAGGACACTTATGGGGCGGGCGGTGGCGAGGCCTGCGAGATCCCGGTGGAGGTGAAGCCCAAAGCCCGCCTGCTGCGCAGCTCGTTCCGCCGCGGCGCGGCAGCGGCAGCGGCGGCGGGGTCAGGGCCCGGGTCGCTGCCCCGCGGGACGGGTGGTGGCGGGCTGCTGGGGGCTAGCTTTAAGTCTACCGGCTCGTCGGTGCCCGAGCTGGAGTACGCAGCGGCTGAGTACGAGCGGCTGAAGAAGGAATACGAGATCTTCCGGGTCAGCAAGAATCAGGAGTTGTTGTCCATGGGCCGCCGCGAGGCCAAGCTGGACACGGAGAACAAGCGCCTGCGGGCCGAGCTGCAGGTAACGCCGGGCCCGGGTGCGCCGCTGGGGCAGCCGGGATGGAGAAGCTGAGAGTCGGAAAGGCCAGTGCACGTCCGCGCACTGCCAGGCTGGACTCTGGACGCCTGACTCCGTCCTTCGTCCATTCTGTCCCCTCTCCGAACCAAGTAGTTTTGAAAGTTGAGTAGAAACCGATCTGCATTTTAATTTGAGGGGACATACTCTCTTGGGGTCTAAACTGATTCCTTAACTAACCCCGCCGCTCTTGTATTTCTGGTTCATTCATTAACATACCTTGAAGCAATTAGCCTGAAAGTGTTCTGAAGCAGCAAATGCAGGAAGACTCCAGGGAAATAGGTCAGCCCAGAGCACACAGACACACAAAAAACTTTGGTGACATCTGTCGAAGCAACTCATCAAACTTTCCCTAGGAGTTTTTAACTCCACTCATCCTCCCCCTTAAATTTTGCATACCTCTCAGTTTCTTTGCGTGAAGCTCTTGAGTTTTAATGATCTTGAAGTGAATTTTTATGGAAACCTCTTTTTCACCATCTTAACTGCTGTGATTGAAAACGTTTCTCTAGGTGTAATCAAATTCCCTTAATCCATTTGATTAATTTACTCAAAAAAAATAATTATTGCGTGGGCTCCCTGCAGTAGATGTATTTTGACTCATCAAAACAGTATATAAAGCAAAAGGTTACTTTTCTATGACCGCAGTTGTACGACTTTGTGCCATCAGTTTTGGGCCTCTCTGAGGGTTGTGGTTTTACTGTTTTGTTTTTATAAACTGTGGAAGAGACATCCCAGGTGTTCCTGGGCTCATCACAGTAGGAATTGAATAAGAATCTCAGACTGATTTTTCTAATAGGAAGAGCCATCTTCCTTCTAGACTAGGCATTCTAGTCACCTCCCCCCCCCACACACACACGCACTAGTTGTATTATTAACACTGTAATCTGGGATGAAATCCTTATCAGCAGTCTACCTGTTGTCTTACCAGTTTTCTTCCTGGGCAGTCTTGATGCGTTTGCCAGTGTAAAATGGACCTCATGCATTTCAGATACCCGATTTCATGCATCCAAGCCATTGCCCAGTGGACACTGCACATGATGGGGATAGGAAAGAAGGCTGGATCAACCAGGGCACAATGCAGTAAGGGCTGACAAATGTCACCTTTGTCTCAGGTTCCTCCTGTTACCTTATGTAGTAGTTTTGAAAGTTGAACAGAAACTGCTCTGCATTTTAATTTGAGGGGGCATACTCTTTTGGGGCCTAAACTGATTTCTTAACTAACCTGCCCCTTTTTTTATATAACCCTTTGGATTCCTTTCTCACATATCTAAGGTTTAAAAAGAACTCTTCTGTATTTATTTAACCCTTTCAGTCAGACATTTACTGGAGGCCTTCAATGTATCTGGCACCAAGAGGGCTCTGGGGATGATAGCAAACGGAAGAAGACATGGAGCCAAGGAGTGCATGGTCATGCAGAATTAATTATCCTTCAAGTTAAGCCTTATAAATTATACTTTTTGTTCTGTTACAGATAGGGAAACTGAGGCATAGGGAAGATTAAGAATTTGGCACAGTATTTCAAAGAAAAAGTAATAATTTCCATTAAAAGTTTAATGTTGAAGTATCTTCATTTACTACAGTTCAAGCATATTTGTATTTTTTCATCCCACATTTGAATAAAATGGCAATATGTAGCTCTTGATAACTGGTAAAATAGTAGGTAGATTGTTACAATTCTGAGGTATGTATGTAGTATGTAGGTAGGATAATGTAAAATTTGGGAGGAATACAATTTTTGTTAGAAATAACAAGGTCCATTATTTCAGGCCCTTCAAAAAACTTATCAGAAAATACTTCGGGAAAAGGAAAGTGCTTTGGAAGCAAAATACCAAGCAATGGAGAGGGCAGCGACATTTGAACATGACAGAGATAAAGTGAAAAGGCAATTCAAGGTAAATTCCTTACATTTTTACCCTCAAAGTGACATAGAATAAAAACAGCATGTTTTAAAAGTTTGTATAATGCTGCATAAATAAACAGAAGTAAATGATGTAGGAGTCCTAAAGTTTCTAAGAACTAGAGTAGAGCACTTCTTACGTTTTTGAGTTGGACCTGTTAAACTTGAGATCGCTTCAGGGAAAAAGTAAAAAAGTGAGCATTGCAATAGGAATTTTGGGGGAAAAGGAAAGTATTTCCAAATAGGGGCAAAGGCATTTGGAAATATTTGGGGATATTTTGTATGGGAAGGTATTACTGGCATCTAGTGGGAGGGGAATAAATTTGCTAAAAATAAGCTATACTCAAGACAGCCCCACGCTGCAGATGGGGCTCCTGCCCGAATTCCAGAGGGTTCCAGTTACAAAAAAGATCAAGACCAAATGAATATTGGTTTTATAAATGAAAGATTTTTTTATTAAGAGTTAATGACACAAACTTTTGATGATGGAAAAGCTTTCAAAATTAACATTTGTCTTTTAAAGATTTTTAGGGAGACCAAGGAAAATGAAATTCAGGACTTACTGAGGGCTAAGCGCGAGTTGGAGAGTAAACTTCAGAGGCTCCAGGCTCAGGGGATCCAAGTATTTGATCCTGGAGAGTCTGATTCAGATGACAACTGTACAGACGTTACTGGTAAATTTACTTCCTGTGTATACTTTGAGCCCGCAGTATAGGTGTAATGATATCATAGAGCCAACTTTGAATCCTTTTATAAGTTGTAAGTGGTTGCTCTTACAAATAGAGTTGCACTTTCTCTTTCTCATCTGTTACAACAGCAATTTTCCATAAAGTCCATGACGTTGTTAGGTGCCGGGTTTCCTTCTGTCTTATTCCTCTGCCAGCCTCGCCCCCTAGCTTTCCTCTTTCTGGTGTAAGACAACTCCTCCAGGTCATCTACATTTTAGCAGAGAGAAGAGGGAAGGGAATCCGCTCCTGTCCTTGGAAGCACAATCTGAAAGGTATACAGATCACTCCTCATACCCCATTGGCCAGAAATACAAATAGGAAGATTGCAAAGTATAATCATTAGTAGGAGAGTCATGTATCCACCTAAAGTTTGAAATTCTGTTACTAAAGGAAGAAGGGGAGAATGGATATTGGGAGACAGTTCATAGTCTCTGTCACCTTATTTTTCCACATAATGATACATTCTTTGCAACTATCCATTAGAATATCTGCATGATATTCTGCTGAGTGGCTTCCAGCACAGTTTTGTAAGCTACTCAAAAAGTTTTTATTTTATAATTAAACATATAAAATGTTTTTTTCTAGAAATAAAGAAAAGCCTGGAGTCCTAGAATGAAAGGGTCTACTGTGTTCCAAGAAAATATTAATAAACTGTGATTGATACTGAAAAATGGAAAAGATTCTATTGTAAATGCAGTGGAAAAATGCTCATTTATAGGAAACTGCATTTTATCCTTTTTTTTTTTTTTTTTGAGAGAGAGCATGTGAGTGGGGGCGGGGGGAGAAGTTATTGGCAGAGGAGAGAGAGAATCTTAAGCAGGCTTCATGCTCAGTGTAGAGCCTAACTCAGGGCCCTATCTCATGATCCTGGGATCATGATCTGAGCCGAAATCCAGAGTCCGATGCTTAACAGACTGAGCCACCCAGGGGCCTCATGCATTTTATCTTAAAAACTGATTTTGGAGTGAAATGTGGCAACTGATAATTGCCTCTTAATTTGCATTTTAGAACCACTGGAATCTGACCAGCATCTGAGGATTTTTATTACCAACTTTTGAGGGGAAAAAAAGTGATGTGATTCTTTATTGGATTTGAGTGGCTAAGAGGATGCTCTTATGCCCCCACATTCATCTTAGTGGTTATCTCAGTATTGACATATGTTAAAATGTACAGTGTCTCAAAACCATTATATTGTAATTTCCTTGGCAAGTTAATAAGAACAAGTTAATATTTCCTCCTAGGTCTTTCTTCATATTTTGATTTAAAACCTGAAGAAAGAATGCTTGAGAGAACATCACTCATTTCACATTCAAAGACCTACAGATAATAATCTTATTTTTGCCAGAAATTGATTCCGTTACTAGTATACTCATATTTAGTCAAGGATGCCATGTAGATATTCTGGCAAATATAATTTATTTAAAAAAAAAGAACACCAAAGAGTGCCTGGGTGGCTCAGTCGGGAAGCATCTGACTCTTGATTTCAGCTCAGGTCAGGATCTCAGGGTCCTGCGATCAAGCTCCATGTAGGCCTCTGTGCTCA
Source organism: Ursus arctos (assembly GCF_023065955.2). Lineage (NCBI taxonomy): Eukaryota > Metazoa > Chordata > Mammalia > Carnivora > Ursidae > Ursus > Ursus arctos. The sequence goes on from NW_026622875.1 coordinate 29,145,224, forward strand.
GCAGGGAGTCTGCTTCTCTCTCTGTTTCTGCCCCTCACCCCTCCACTCGTGAGTGCACGTGCATGCACACACACACACTCTCTCTCTCTCAAATAAATAAATAATAAATCTTTTAGAAAGAAATCAAAAAGCTCATAAGTACCTGTTGATTCAGACATTAATTTTGTTACTCTGGGAGGTTAAAGAAGATGTACTTTTTATATCCTTACGTTACATGCTAATGAATTACCAATCTTAATTACAGGTGTGCTAGTAATGGTCTTCCTTTGAAATTCTCTCCTTCCAATTTTACACTGATACCTAAACCATAATGTTAGAAATGTTTAAAATTTTTGTATGGGGATATTTTTAACTGCCTCTGTTATTACAATTCCTTTGATTATTATATTCTTTATTTCTTTTCCTCTTTCTCTTTTTAATCCCCTCTTTGAATTTGAGATGATAACCAGAATTATGTTAACCGGCGCCTTAGAACTTGCCAGAAGTTGATGACAGAGTACTTTCAAAATCATTAAAGATTGAATATTTACTGTATTTATAATATATAGCATTTTTTAAAATTAGAAATCCTGTTTAGTATATGTGATAACTTTTTGAACATGCAATAATTTGGTTTTCACAAGATGAAATCTCTTGCATTTAAAGCTGCTGGAACCCAGTGTGAATATTGGACCGGAGGAGCCTTGGGAAGTGAACCTTCCATAGGGAGTATGATCCAGCTTCAGCAGTCCTTCAGGGGCCCTGAGTTTGCCCATAGTTCTATAGATGTGGAAGGACCCTTTGCAAATGTCAACAGAGGTAACACATGCCATTTGCCAATTACCTTGGTCATGACTGTTCAGGTACTATAATCTTGTGTGTGCTGGGAGAAAGACCATCAGCAGGCAGGAGATTTTTACTCTGGGTGTCTTCCACTGCCAAACCAGCATGTACTGGTACTGTCACTGACCAGGGCTGATTAACTTATATGATTCACATGAGGATCAGATGGTGCTCCACAGCCCGACTGGCCAATCAGGCTCTAAAAACTTAGCTTCTGGTCTGAATTCTAGGTGTCGCAGTTGATCAGTGAGAATCTAACGTAGATTAACTGAAAAATAGTAGTTTTTGATCTTTTCCTCCACATCTTTGATGCTGTTAAAGGTTGGAGAAGGTTGCAGAATGGAATATAATGCAATGTAGTATCCTTAGTCAAAAGAATATTTTCATTATTTTTATATAAATTGGTGTCCAAAACAGCTCTAAGGTCTGTTGTGAATTTCAATACCAGTGTAGATCTGAGTGTTATAAGTAGCACCACTCGTTTTTCTTAAAACTACAAAATTATCTATTAGCAAAGTGAAAATAATGTTTTAATTATAGCTTTTGAATTCGCCAAATACGTCTTCAAATGTTCTTTCTCACTAAATAGCATTACATTTTATGCCATTCTTAAAGTTTCTTTTTGACTTAATGTATCTCAAGAATAATAAGTAGGCAAAACTATAGGCCAGCCTGGGAATGTAGGCTCTCCCAAAGTTGCAAACTCATTGAACAGCTCATGTAACATAGGTTCATGATATCTGACTGGAACCAGTGGTACCCCAGCAAGGACCACTGGTGACATTGATTGCTTTATTCCCAAGAATAGAACTTGAGGTTATAGAACTGTTTGCCTTCTAATATGGTAGTCCAGAAACTGTGTCAATATTCACGAGTGAGATCAGATTCCATTCTACCTTGCCTGTTGTATTTTTTCAGACTTTTAAAAAAATCATCTTGTCAAATGTTTTTCTGGTGATTTTTTTAAATGAACTTATGATTTTTTTTTATTATGTTAGACACCATACAGTACATCCTTAGTTTTTGATGTAGTGTTCCATGATTCATTGTTTGCGTACACCAGTGTTTGCGAACACCCAGTGCTCCATACAATACGTGCCCTCCTTAATACCCATCACCAGGCTAGCCCATCCCCCCACCCCCTTCCCCTCTGAAGCCCTCAGTTTGTTTTCCGGAGTCCATAGTCTCTCATGGTTCGTCTCCCCCTCTGAATTCCCCCCTTCATTTTTCCCTTCCTTGTCCTAATGTCCTCCATGCTATTCCTTATGTTCCACAAATAATTAATAATAAATTTTATTTTCAGATGACTGGGATATTGCTGTAGCTAGTTTATTACAAGTTACTCCCTTGTTTTCACACTCTCTGTGGAGTAACGCTGTCAGATGTTACCTCATTTATACAGATGAAACCCAGCCTGAAATGGATCTTTTCCTTAAGGTGAGGATGTTTATAAATTCTGTATTCACTGATTTAAAATACAAGTCAATATTGTGTCCTGTTTATGATACTACTACATCTAAACCAAGTATTTTACTACCTACCAGATTATATGTCTTAAAGAGCAGGAAGAATTTAGAGTTTTTCTTTAGAGAAAATTTTGTTCACTGTTATCAGTATATTCAAATTAAGTCCTTGGAATGTTATGCTTTTGAATGCTTTATTACACATTCTCCACAGCGTTTAAGACACATGTTGATAGTGCCTGCTTTAGTTAATATCTGGCAGCTCTAGCCTTGAATCTCTTTCAAGTTATTACAGAATTTAATCCTTATCATGGTTTTTAATTTTTCAAGACAGCCATTGGAGTTAACCTGAGGCAGAGGTGGGCATACTACAGTAGCTTTTGGGCCAGACCTGGCCTGCAGCCTGTTTTTGTGTGACCCAGAGCTGAGATTACTTTTTACCTTTTTAAATGGTTGAAAAATATCCAAAGAAGAAGAACGTTTGTGATGTGTGAAAATTATATTAAATTCAGATTTCAGCGTCTTTAAAGAAAGTTTTATTGGAACACAAGTAGGCTTATTCATTTACATACTATCTCTGGCTGCTTCACACTACAACAGCAGAATAAATTGCAGCAAAAACTAAATGGACCCCAAAGACCTCTGCCAAAACATCCAAGTTGTTAAGCTATTACTAATTTGTAAGAATATTTGCCTTCTACAGAAAAAGTTTGCCAACTACTATTCTAACTGCATTTAAAATAAGTTTGCCTGGGGACGCCTGGGTGGCTCAGTCGTTAAGCGTCTGCCTTTGGCTCAGGGCGTGATCCCGGAGTTCTGGGATCGAGCCCCACATCAGGCCCCTCCGCTGGGAGCCTGCTTCTTCCTCTCCCACTCCCCCTGCTTGTGTTCTCTCTCTCGCTGGCTATCTCTCTCTGTCAAATAAATAAATAAAATCTTAAGAAAGAAAGAAAGAAAGAAAGAAAGAAAGAAAGAAAGAAAGAAAGAAAGAAAGAAAGAAAGAAAGAAAGAAAGAAAGAAAGAAAGAAAGAAAGAAAGAAAGAAAGAAAGAAAGAAAGAAAGAAAGAAAGAAAGAAAGAAATTTGCATGTCACATGTGATACCTGCTATATTAAGACCCTCCAGAGTATTGAGTAATGAACTTATTCAGCGTTTCTTTTTGATATTATTCAATTTTTGTAAAAAGATAAAATATTTTGAAAATCAAAGTTTCTACTTACTAACTGAATGTAGATTATTACCAGACTGCAAACTGATGTTAAGGGAATTACTCATTTATTGCATAATAATAAGTCATCATTACTTAGTAACCTAATTTGTTATAGACCAACATAGTTTTCCTTTATACCTGTTGACTTTAATGTTCTAATATAGCATGGTGGACAGTTTTTTCTGTATAGATTCATGGATTTATGTTTTACACTCTTTGTAACAATAAAGCAGAAATCATTTATTATTATAATAATAATAAATACAAAGGAAAATAGCCTAATATTTTTTTCACTGGTTAGGTTTTATTATGTAATAAATCATTTTCTGAGCTAGAAAACAGCCATGTTACTAAGCTCTTCTTATTTTTGTTTTAAAGGAACCCTGCCTTTTGTCTTAGATTTTTATTAAAATATGAATGTATGTATTTTTAAATTTTAAATAAAAATGTATACAATATAACCTGTTCTAAAACATGCTTTCTTAAGTAGTATGAGCTGACTTGATCTTTACTTAAATAAGCTGTGCTTTTATTATGTTTTAATTTCTTTTGTTTTGTTTTAATTTCTTTTCAGGACTATTCTCCTAAACTTAAAAGAATGTGTGAGACAATGGGATATTTTTTCCATGCTATATATTTTCCAATAGATATTGAAAATCAATACCTTGCTGTAAGAAAATGGGAAATTGAGAAGAGTTCATTAGTTATTTTATTCATTCATTTAACTTTACCAAGGTAAGCTGAAAATTCTGCCACTTATTAGGGGAGTTGTAAGTAGAATTGAGATTGCCAAATGAACTTCGAAGACAAGTCATAATTGTATTCTTATAATCAAAAGCAATCCACAAAATTTAATAAATTTTTTAACTTTTCATACTTAAAGAATTAAAATTTTTACACTGAATTGTTTAATAGGTCATAATGTTAGCATCATTAAAGCAAAGATCATTTTAATCAAGGGTAGCAAACTATGGCCCTTGGGCCAAATCCAGTCAGCTGTTTTTATAAATAAAATTTTATTAGAATATAGCTACATTCATTTATTTATATATTTCTACAGCTGCTTTCACACTACAACAGCAGAGTTAAGTAGTTACAACAGAAACTGTGTATGGCCCACAAAGCCTAAAATGTATGCTCTCTGGCCGTAACAGAACAAGTCGGCAACGCCTGATTTCAATAGTCAGCATTCACCTTCATTTTTTTCTTTCTTCAAATACAAATTGAGAGTTACTTGAACACTTGTATTGATATTAAATCAAATTTTTAATTCTATGAGGAGCTTACTACTTAATTCTAGTAAAGTGAGCGATTTTCTTATAATGTGAATATAATTATACCATTGAGTCTAGTATGCAAATAAAGATTTTTTTTAACCAACTAGATACATAGATAGAAGACAAAATACATTTAATAAGAGGTTAAGTTTTCTTTCTACATTTGCTGTCTGATGGATTTAACCCTTCCAAAGCATTTTTGTCTTTATTGAAAACCAGCTCTGACCTCACCTGTGTACAGAAGTATGTGGAGCCCTAGGCTTTATGGAGACCATGCAGTGTAATCCATCATGGATCCTTAAGACTGCCCAGTGGCCAGGGAGCCACCTGATCAATGGACCTCAACCCAAAACAAGTTTAAGGATTCTTTCCACTTGATTGCCTTTAGTTGGGGTTCTTTTCCTCCCTTACCCCTTTTCTTTTCCTGTTTTTTCATTTATATTTATTAAGGGTATATTCTGTTTTATTATTTAATATCTGGGTAGTGTTTTATCTCGGGTGGTAATATATGCCATTTGTTGTTTTCCTCATTAATTCTTTAATCCTTGAAACCATCTTGTTTTTTATCTTTTATCCATATTTAGTTAATAAAATATTATACATTATTCTTTTAACATTTATTATTTTAACTATTTTTCTCATCTTAAATTCCTCTTAATCTTTTACTTGTTTCTTTCATATTTAATTACTTGCTGGGCAGATTTCAGTTTATCTTCTTTAGCTAAAATTGTATTTATTTTATATTTTAAAAACTTTATTCTTCTTAAAGAATAAGAATTTTAATTTCTAGGGGCTCCTTGGTGGTGCAGTCTGTTAAGCATATGACTCTTGGTTTCAGCTCAGGTCATGATCTCAGGGTCCTGGGATCAAGCCCCACACAGGGGTCCATGCCCAGTGTGGAATCTGCTTAAGACTCTCTCCCCTTCCCTCTGTCCCTCCTCCCCCACTCTCTCTCTCGCTCTAATATAAATTAATTTTTAAAACAGAATTTTAATTTCTAAAATTTAATTATTCACCTCAACTTTGCCTTTATTTTGCTTTAATTTTTCTTATTCCATTTACTGATTATTTTATTTCCTTAATGTTTATTTCCTGGCTGTCAAGAAGCATGGCAGTAGTGGTGGTCTCACACCATAAACAGGGGCTGGTAGAGCTTTTATTTCTCTCTCTTCCTTCACCTCTCATGATGATTCCCCCATTCTTCTCAAAAGATGAATCTAGAAGCGTCCCCTGAGCATTACCTAGTAGCCCCATCTACTCCTCTCCCACCAAAGACTTTGAACCAAATCCCAAGATATCATTTCATCTGAGCTCCATATGTCAATTCTATAGGGAGTGATTTTAAAATAGGAACATGTGCCCAAACAGACGCCCATTCTTTGGTATTCACATGGCCACAAACTTTTCTCCTAAAGCAATAACAAAACTATTAAAATCCAAAAATTATATAGAACATGGTCAGAATGATTTTAACAAGGAAAAAAATCTATAGTTTGGATTGATTGGATTGGCACAGAGATATGTGATAGAATATTACTCTGTTTTGTATTGGGGCTGTGGTTTAATGTATTATATAAATTCCGAATCATGTAATAGCTGTCCTCTGTATACACACCAATTTGCCTCTGTAGACAAACTTCATTTAATGCTTTTTAGAAAGGGGAATTGGTTGTAATTTTCCTTGCAGTGTACAAGACATGGTTAGATTCTTCCGAGATTATGCTAGAATTTAAATTATACTGTAAACTGTCATTATGGTACCCTGTAGAAAATTAAGATTTTTTTTTTAACCCTGCACCTCAGTTAAGATTTTTACTAGCCATCCGACCTCCCCCATCTGCCTCTGGATCTTTCTCGTACTGTATCTTGGGTATAAATATTCAGGTGATTTAGGTCATTTATTGGATGAGAAAGGCTAAAGGACTAGAGAAGAGAAAAATGTTGAAGCATTGGGGTTAATAATATTTGTATTTTAATTTGGAAGTTATATATTTGTAAGTGGAATTAGGTTTCCATTTATTTGCAGTCTCATGAGTCTGGTCCATTATTTTGAGCCATGCTTACAGTATTTTTGAGAGTTTTCTTCTTATTGCTAGATTTAAAAAATTAAAGTTCTGTATGCTCTAAAATTCAATTTAATGCAGACTTTATTGTACCTGTTCTCACTGTCTGCTAATAAATGCATTATATTTTTATGACCAAGCTGGAACAGAGCTATATAACATGCATTTTTGGAAAGCTACACTTCTGTCTCTGTCATTGCTGTAAAGTCCCATTATTGACACTCAGGTTGACTGACTGTTTGCTGCCATAGTGCAGTGTAGCACAAGAAATACTGTTTTCCAATCTAGCCTTTTATTGGAAGACTGTGAAGAAGCTTTTCTGAAAAACCCTGAAGGCAAACCACGATTAATTTATCATCGCTTGGAGGATGGGAAAGTCAGTTCCGACTCTGTCCAGCAATTGATTGATCAAGTTTCTAACCTGAACAAGACCAACAAAGCCAAGGTAAAATTCATAAGGTTATTTTTTAAGAACTTGCTCAGGCAAGGGAAGTGTTAGAACAAAGGCCATAAAGTAGGAGTGACTGAGGGGAGATTAATAGGACAGTTAACTGAGAGACAAGGGTAAAGAACCTTGGAGACCATTTTAGAAACCTTGTTTTTTTTTTTATTTGAAGCGAGATGTTTTTTTTACTTGTTTTTCTTTTTTTTACTTGGAGTGAGATGGTTTCTTTACTTGGAGTTTTTTGTTTTTTTTTTTTACTTAAGTCATTGGAAGACCTTTAAGCAGCAGCAGAAGACATGCAATTCTGATAAGGATGTTGTTACGTGGCTGTGTTGAGCATTGATTGGTTTGGAGGTAGTGGAGGAGGGCAGATTTGGAGAACTCTTACAGTCACCAGGTGAAAGATGCCAGTGGCTTGGACCAGGGTGGTGGTAAAGGAAGTGAGGAGAAACAGGAATCTGGATAAATTTTGACAGCAGAGCCAGTAGACTTAGTTGTGGACTGTGAGAAAAAGAGAAGAATAAATAGCAATACGCAACTACAAGGGTATGATGTGAGTGGACAAATCAGATTCTTTTCTGTTCCTTTTTTTCCTAAGTACAGAGTTCTTCTGTCTGCTGTTGACCAAGGATCAGTGTAAGGAAGAGCCTTTTCATAGTAACTTTTCCAGGAGTATTGGGAAAAGCAAAACAGTAATGATGAATGTGAGAGATTTGATCATTCCTAGATGCATGGTGGCATAATTTTTAGAACAGAGATCACAGGCTTCGCCTTACTGCACACTGAGATAACCTGAAAACGCATACTGTTAATGTTAAGAATACAGTTGAGGGGCACCTGGCTGGCTCAGTCAGAAGTGAATGCAACTCTTGATGTCAGGGTTGTGAGTTCAAGCCCCATGTTGGGTGCAGAGATGACTTAAAAATAAAATCTTAAAAAAAAAAAAAAAGAATACAGTTGAAAACAACTCAGATTTTCACATTGTTTTTATTTCTCTGTGCTCATTCAAGAAATAAGATCAAATGTGAATACAAGCTTTTTTTTACATCGTTTAGTATTGAAAAGCTTAAGACCAGCATAACATTAAACTAAAGAGCCTAACACAAAAAAGTGCATATTTTTTATAATCTCCAGAACCATTCGTTCTTTGTCTTATTTTAGTATGAACCTAGTCCATAGGCCCCAAGAGGAAAGAGACTGATTCTTCTTTCTGATCTTTATTCTATTTATAAATCACTTTTAAAAATTAATACACCAGAAGGATGAATTTATTTTATAAAAATAGGAGTAGAATAAAATCTGTCTACCATGATTATAAATGTAAATGCAGGATAGAATTTATTACGGTTCACTTGATAGGCCTCGTAAAACCATTGCCTTACTCCGTCAAATATTAATCACTTATTAGCAACGTACATGCTCTCTACAGGTAGGGCATTCTTTCAGCAAGCTCAGAAGACTGCCGTTTTACATAGCCAAGTACCATTTGCCTTTTTGTTTTGTAGAATTATAGCTTTACTCTCCTAAAATTGATTTTGTTGTATTTTGAAGGTTATATATATTGAGTGGCATGGAAATACATAAGACAAAATTTAGACATTGAGAAAAAAAGTGTAATTTTTGTTTTATTGCAGCATTGTTCCCATTGTTCATGATAAATCCCTCCTGTTACCTCAAACAGGTTACATCACTTGCTTCAGTCTCCTCTTTGGTGAAATGGAGGTAATAATAATAGTGTCTCCCTCATAGGCTTGTTGTGAGGACAGATAAATTAATATTTGTAAAGTACTTAGAATAATCCCTGACATATAAGTTTTATAGAAGTATTTACCCCCTCCTGTTTACCCCCTTCATGTTGTTGTTGTTGAACTTCTTTCTTTTTTCCAGATTATCGATCACTCTGGAGATCCTACAGAAGGAGCATATAAAACTTATATTTATGTGGAAAAAATTATTAAACAGGTAAATATGCATTCTTTTTAAGATTTCATCTGAAATACTCTTAAGGGGTGCCTGCCTGGCTCAGCAGTCCTCAGTCTTGGGGTTGTGAATTCAAGTCCCGTGTTGGGCATAGAACCTATGTAAAAAAAAAATCCTAAGACTGTTTTCCAGAGGGGCGCCTGGGCTGATCAGTCATTAAGCATTCTGGGATCGAGCCCTGCATCGAGCCTGCATCGGGCTCCCTGCTCAGCGGGAAGCCTGCTTCTCCCTCTCCCACTCCCCCTGCTTGTGTTCCCTCTCTCTCTGCTTCTCTCTCTGTCAGATAAATAAATAAAAATCTTTAAAAAAAAAAAAAAGACTGTTTTCCATAAAGTTGGCTTTTCCAGTAAAAACAACTTCCTTGTTTTTTTGAAAACAATACCTGGCTAGAGTGCCATTGTTTGTGGTGGTTTTCTGTCCTGTGGTATGATAGTATTACTAGTACCATATCTCTTTATCTGTCATCTGTCTCACAAAGCTATTTGATGCCTCAACACCTGATTAAGTGTAAAATAGATTACAAAGCGCTAGATAAAAAGTGTAAGGATTTGACGGAAAATATTTATCTTTTTCAATAGAGTCTCCTCAGGTTTTGTGTGCACCTTGAATTTTTATAAAGTAGAATAATCCTTTTCAGGGGCATCTGGGTGGCTTAATTAGTTAAATGTCCATATCAGCTCAGGTCATGATCTCAGGGTCATGAGATTGAGCTCTGCCTGGGACTCTGTGCTGGGCATGGAGCCTGCTTAAGATTCTCTCTCTCCCTCTCTCTCTGCCCCTCCTCCCCAAAACAACTCCCCGCCCCTGCTCACATGCACACACATGCTCTCTCACTCTCTCTCTCTCTCAAAAAAAAAAAAAATCCTTTTCAAATTTATCCACTACATTATTCTTACAGCAGAGAGAGGTAACATCATACCTATAAGGGTCTGAGGTCATGGGCCAGAGACAGTATCTCATGATGAAAGTTTCTGTGTTTCTATGATATCTCAAGTATTACTTGTAAATTTATGTGAGTTATATATTCTGCTTAATGTTATACTTGTGTTTATTTTAATATAAAAAATCATTTAAAATTATATATTATCAAAAATACTAATAATGATAAGAAAAAGACACACCCCCCCCGCCTTAAAGTAGAATGGGCACAATAGAAAGATGTACCACATTTAGGCTGCAGTTGCCTTTACCTGCTGACACCTCCTCCAGGGCGCCAGGGATTCTATTTGAGAAGTTAGGGATTAGATTACTTTTTCCAGCTAACTTGTATTACAAGTATGGAGATTTGTTATCAGAGAAAAAAAATGAGCCCCAAAACATAATGATATGACTTCTGGCAACATATTTTGTACAGTGTTCTTTAGTATAAAAATTAACATCAGTTTTGATCTTCTCAACAATCTTGTGAATTTTAGGACCCAGGTAAATAAAAATAATTGAGTAGAATAAATGGCAGCAAGTGAAAGTGGACATATTTGCCATCTTTACTGCTTGAAGAACAACATATTTTCAGTGATAGAAAGACTAGATATCATGACACAGATATTTGATATCAAGAAACTACATCTTCGTAATTAAATTCTTATAAAAATGTAAAGCAGCATATTTCTTAGGCATTAGCACAATCTTTAAAATGATTCACCAACCAGATATAAGCAAATATATTGTGTAACATTTTTCAGAAAACAGATTCCCAAGAATCAAATGCCCCTCTGTTTTTTATCAGACAGTTGTTTTTCTTTAATGTAAGCTCTATGCCCAGTGTAGAGCTTGAACCCATGACCCCAAGATCAAGAGTCACATTCTCTACTGACTAAGCCGGCCAGATACCCCAATTGCACCTCTATTTTTAATAAAAGTTTTTTTTATTAAGAGTTTGGGTTTTTTGTGTGTGGTTGTCATTTTAATATTTCTTTACTTCTAAACTAGTGTTTTTTTATAGTTATAAATTTATTCTTGTAGGTACTATATAAAGGCCATAGGTTTGGACTTGCATTCCTCAGTAGGTGAAACCCACCTTAGGCCTGTGGTGCTGACATTGCTACAAGGTGTTTACATTCTTTATTCATTGTTGTGTGCTTGCTCTTGGTGTTCAGGACATCCTGGGCTTTGAGAACACAGACCCAGAGACTAAGGATTTGGGCAGTGAAGATTCTGTTCCAGAAGAAGATGACTTTGGTGATGTTCTGTGGGACATACATGATGAACAAGAGCAAATGGAAACTTTTCAACAAGCTACAAATTCAGCCCATGAGTTGGGATTTGAGAAAGTAAGCATTTGGAGTTATTGTTCCAACAAACATCAGTCACCACTTAAAGCTGTATTATGATTGTGTTTTTACCTAAATATAGTCAAGGTTAATAATAAGTGTATTAGTGTTTGTCCTCATGGTTTGATTATCCATGTTGAGACATGTGCTTAACTTTGTATCATATGAAAGATAAGTGAGATTCAGTTATATTTATGAACATCAAACATTTTTAGTTAAGATTAGAATTTATCACTACATGTTCTTTACCATGTGAAGTTCACCAAACCAAGATTAGGGTAGCTAGGAAACTGGATAAAAATCATAAGGCTATCTATTCTTCCAATGCTTGGAGGAACCAAAATGTCAAACATTGAGAAAACACCACAGTAGTTAATGCAATGGGCTGATCAGTTCATCAGCATCCTTAAATATCTAAACAAATTAACAGAATTTGAATTGCACAAAGAATCTATGTCCAAGTTCAAAAAAATGATTAATATTTAAAAATTAATGTAAGAACGAATGGTTTGTTTTTTTTTAAGATTTTATTTATTTATTTTGAGAGAGAGAGAGAGCGAGCGAGCACGAGTTGGGGGCAGAGGTGAAGGGAAAGGGAGAAGCAGACTCTCCACGGAGCAGGGAGCCCCATGCGGGACTTGATCCCAGGACCTGGAGATCATGACCTGAGCTGAAGGCAGATGCTTAACTGACTGAGCCACCCAGGTGCTCCAACAACGAATGTTTTAAAGAATATTATCATAGCTGTCAGTTAACAGCAGTAATTCCATAGAAATTTTATAATTTAGGCTGTCTGTGTTTATTCCTGGTTCTACCACTTGCTACCTCTGGATTTTGATCATTACTTAGCTCTGAACTTTGACTTCCTTGTCTATAAAATGAGATTGACTACTTTACCTACCTGACAGGGTGGTTGGGAGGACTAAACCAGGTAAAGCATATCAACCACTTGGCACAGTACCTGGCACATGATAAATGTTAAATTGTTGTTATTTTATAAGAGAGATGTTGTTATCCTTGTTTCATAAATAAAGAACCTAAGGTTCATATTACAGTTTACCTAAGAGCACACATGGCATTGATTACAGATCTGGGATTTGAACCTAGGTCTTTTGGCTCCTAATCCTATGCTCTTTCTTCTATGGCAAATGGTCTTACCTTGAGAACCATGGGTCTATAAATGGGCTTTATGTGGGACCATGAACTAAATTGTTAGGATTTACAAGGCCCTAAATCAATAAAGTCCTTTGCTTTCTGAGAAGCACCATTGCTATCAGAATAATTGGAGTTCCTGAGGAATATATTCTATATATATGTATTGGCAAACAGAAAATTTAATTGAAAAACTATACCAAGTAATTATTTATTGTAGTTGTTGGAAATTTCTGCTACCCTAAAGCTGTGCACAAACCACTTACTACAAATTCTTTAAATTCCTCATCAGCTATCATTTAGGCCACTGGCACACTTAATGAACATCTCAACCCCCAAGATAACTTTGCCAACTCCCTAGTAAGTACTGAGGTATTTTGGTTTTCTGGGAAGAGCCTGACATACATGGGTTCTCGGACTTTGCCAAGAGCTCAATTTCGGAAAGATCTCAGGCAGCCTGTCCTAACCTGATTCTCTGCGGCAGGTTGGGAGACTGCAATAAAGGGCCCAGACAAAACCTGTTCTTGTTTGGACCTATTCTCAGAAATCCCTGGAAAGTGAGGTGGTGTCCAGGACAGGTGCTCTTCTGCCCAGGAGACAGGATGCCTACCGGCACCCTCAAAGCCTTCTACAGTGCTTTCTGTGGTTTAGGGGATACGGAGTAATACAGTGGCCTCCCAGCAGCATTCTGCAAAATTGGAATGTTGTAAAACCCGAGGAGGATCTTAAGTATTGTCTTTCATTCATTAATTGACAGCAGTACTATGTGTAGAAGAAATTGGGGCTCATTCTTATTTTACTACTTTGGGCACATTTAACCAGCCATAAAAAGAAGCAATCATGAGGATGCTGTTGACTAAAAGTAGATTTCATTTTCTCACACAGCTTTTCTCTAATGATTTCAGAGGATAGTCAGAAGTTGACTCTGGAATTCTCAGAGGTGTGTGCTTCCTCACAATTTAAATTCATTTTTGTTTCTAGTATTACCAACGCCTTAACGATCTTGTGGCGGCCCCAGCACCAATTCCACCCCTTCTTGTATCTGGAGGACCAGGTTCTGGAAAGTCCCTTCTCTTATCAAAGTGGTATGATGCAGTGCAATTAATTTGTTGTTACCATTGTCATCATTTGAATTACCTCATTCAACAAAATGTATTATTGCCTGTCTGCCTTCCTGCATGGCCTGTACTAAACACTGAAAAAGCAAAAACATATAAAATAATAGAGTCATGCCCTGAAGTGTATACAATTTGGATGTTAGAGAGGATACAGGATGAGAAAGGAACGGAAATAGGAGTCTTTGTGATTGTGTACGTTAATTATGTAGGTCAGAGCTAAGCACGTGCTGTGTAAGGGAGTGGTCAGTGTGAAAGGGAATTAGGTGAACTAGATATACAGGGAATGTGCCTGTGTTTTCAGTTAACGGCTTCATTTTAAAAGTTTCACTGAGATTTTAAATATTTGAAAGAAGGCAAAGACAGACTGTTTAGAGTGAAATAAGTCATAAAGAACATCAAAATCAAGGATGACCTGTACTGTGAATGCAGTCATTCTTCAGATTAGGGACTATGGTTTATAGATGCTGATAAACTCTTTTTTACTTTCATTTTAGTTCCTATTATTTAAAAACAATTAGTAAGAATATTTTCTTTCAGAATTATGACATACATTGAAGAGTTAGCATATTTTTTTCCTTTTTACTGCCCTTTACTTAGTAGAAAATAATGTTTTTTTTGGAAAATATTTTTATACTTAGCAAAGAAACTTCTTTTTTCCTCTAATAACATATTTTTTATTAAAGGGTAATGCTCACTTCACTAATACTTTAACGTAAAATATATACTATATTGGTTTCCGTTAGTTAATATCAACTTGTGATTTAAATGAATCTATAATTTTTTTTTTTTAAGATTTTATTTATTTATTCAACAGAGATAGAGACAGCCAGCGAGAGAGGGAACACAAGCAGGGGGAGTGGGAGAGGAAGAAGCAGGCTCATAGCGGAGGAGCCTGATGTGGGGCTCGATCCCATAACGCTGGGATCCCGCCCTGAGCCGAAGGCAGACGCCCAACCGCTGTGCCACCCAGGCGCCCCAGAATCTATAATTTTTAAAGGTTTATTTAAAAGGATCTAAAAGTGGAATAAAAATGGAAATTTCCCATGTTCATTCAAAAGTGATTGACCATGTGATTGCTGACAGTTGGGTAGCATTTGATGTCTAATGCATTGTGAATTCTTTTTGTGTTGATAATAAATAAGCTTCATCAGTCTTATAAAAGGTCTTTTTCTTTCAGGATTCAGTTACAACAGAAGAATTCCCCTAACACGCTAATTCTTTCTCATTTTGTGGGAAGGCCCATGTCAACCAGCTCCGAGTCCTCGTTGATTATTAAGCGACTAACTCTAAAGGTATAAGATGCCATGTTTTGGAATTGCCAGAATTTTTATTTCGAATCAGAAATTGTGGGGGCTGAGTACCCAATAATTTTCAATTTTCGGTATTACCTATTTGTTTTAGATTTGTATGAGGTTAAAAATAATTCTTGATGCAATTGGGTCCTCTTGGTCACTCAATTTTGGTTTAAAAAGTCGGGATAGAAATTATTTCCCACCAGCCGTGATAAAGTGTAACTACTCGAATTCGTATGTGTTCTCATCTTGCAGTTGATGCAGCACTCTTGGTCAGTATCTGCTCTGACGTTGGATCCGGCTAAGCTTCTGGAAGAATTTCCGCGCTGGCTAGAAAAACTCTCTGCCCGTCATCAAGGCAGCATCATCATCATTATTGATTCTATAGATCAAGTTCAGGTACTGTTTTCACTTTGTAACCTACTGGTACTCTCAGAAAGAAACAAAATTATCAGTAATGGCTGTCGCAGGCATTTAAATATGTTTATGAGAAGAAAATGTTGCTATTGTTTCTACTATTTCTGCTTAATTTCTAGGGAGGAAGCACATGGATAAAAAATGTACTGTATGTCAGTGGGCACTAGTATCTTATTGGGACAGACCAGTTGAATGAACCAATTAGCAAAAATTGTTCATTTGGACATATTTTTAGGGCCTTGACATCTCCTTAAGTGTCCAGAATTCATATCAGCTATAATAGTATTTTGTCACTTGTTCTTTTAATATCCTGAGATAAATGTATCAGCCCAAAACAAGATTGTATCTTTAATTATAATGAGAAACTTAATGAGAATTTCATTTTACTTGGGGAACTATTATTGGGTTGTTTTGCAATATTTTGAATTAATAGAACGAATTTTGTTTTTATATTTTTAAGCAAGTTGAAAAACACATGAAATGGCTGATAGATCCACTGCCAGTGAATGTAAGAGTAATTGTTTCTGTGAATGTAGAAACATGCCCTCCAGCATGGAGGTACGATGCTAACTTTAGTTCTTTCAGATTACATGAAATGTGTTAAGTACAAACAAGGAAAGGTTTTGGATATGTGTTTGTGTTTTCATGTTTTTCATGTAAGCAGCAGGGAGGAGGGGGAGAAGTGAATGAATTCAAGAGAAAGAGTCTACAGGATTTGGTGGGAGGTTAGAGCTGGGATGTCACGGAGGGGAAGGCTAGATGGCCCCGTTTCTGGCTTGAGAAATTAAGTAAACTGTAGTTCCATGAACTGAAATAGGGAACACAGAGGATGAGCAGGTTTGTGGAGGAAGGGTTTTTAGTTTTGTTTTGGACATGGTTAGCTTGAATTGCCAGTTGTGGCTTCAGCTAGCGATGGCTAGAAGGCAATGACATTTACAGGGGAGAAAAATAGGGAGAGGGCCAGGCTATGAGTAATGGACCAGACACGTGTTATCCTGAAACATGCGCTTACTTTGGCAGTCCTCAAGAAAGGAATACAGTGATTGAATTCTGTAGGGCAGTGTTTCTCAACCTATTTTTGTCCCCCTAGGAGCCTTTTTACACATTTTCTTCCTAATCACCTCCCTCGCTCCTAGAAATTTTAGTACCATCCATATGCTGTATATCAGTTTATGTATATAAACAGATGCATGTGTATATTTGTGCTTTATACATAAAAAAAGTAAGATTCTTTTTCCCCACCCTGAAACAATTTTCAGTACCCTGTTGAGAATGGATGTCTGCAGAATGATTACATTCCAGTTGGCTTACAAGTAATTTGTAGGCAAACACTACCTTGTACTATTCTTCATAGGTACTAGTTTGTTTAGTTTTATTCCTAGTATGGAACATAGAACTGGAAATGTTTTACCACTTTACTACCTAATGTATATGCTATTTAAAAGTCTTGTTGGGATTAATTGCCGAAAGTAATGCTATACACGTTAGAATGAATCAAATAATATTACCTAATAAGACTAACAGAGATTAGTATTGTTTATTTTATAAAGGCAATATAAAAAATTCTTGTAATGGATTTTGACTTGTGTTTGGGTAGATTACAGCTTTTATTGTCTTATTAGAAGAGAATTTTATTTTTTTTTCTTTGAATAAAAGGTTGTGGCCTACACTTCATCTTGATCCTTTAAATCCAAAAGATGCAAAATCTATTATAATTGCAGAATGCCACTCTGTGGACATTAAATTGAGTAAGGAGCAGGTAAGTACTTTTAATTTTGTTGCTCTTTTACTCTCTATCAGCTTTCCTATAAAACACTGAAATGAGACTTAAAATTCAAAATAGGAATTCTCTATTGTGTTAAGGAAAATTGAAGTTTCCTAATTGTTAAATGCATTGGCTCTTAAACTACTAACAAATATAAAAGAAGCAATAAAAAACATTTTGGGCTTAAGTTTTGCTTTACTATATTATATTAAGCAGGAATGTTTAAAAGCAAAAGAACATCTGCTGTCCATCACCGCGTGGCAGTGATGCCGCTGATGAGGTGGTGGGAACCGTGTCATTTCTGCCATTGATATTTGTTGATGGCTCTGTAGTAAAGACCGTTTCATTCCAGGGTGGTTTTGTGTTTGTTTTGTTTGTTTTGTGTTTTGCTAAACTGGTTCAGGAGAAGCAGCTAGAACGACACTGTCGTTCTGCTACGACCTGCAATGCCCTTTATGTCACCCTTTTCGGCAAAATGATTGCACGGTAAGTGGTGGCGATTTTACATGATCTGCATGTTTTGTGTTTGCTGCAGACTGCTTCCTCACCTTGTGAAACTGAGAACAATCATTGCGGCAGTCTCTGAGCCACTCACATCAGATTCTGTTGATTCTAACAGTGATACTAACTCCTGTGAGAATGTGACTCGTGACTGTGGATTGATCCTAGCCCGTGAATTAGAAGAACATGTTGGATATAGTTGTCTAATTTTCATCACATTAACTGTTTCCCTGTCGAGGGTTGCCAAAGAAGGCCATCTTTGCCCTCCTTGGGGGCCTGTGAGTGCTCCTTGTCACCTGCTTAAGGCCCCTAGCTTTGGGAAAGTGAGGGACAACTGAGGCAAACACATGCTGTTTTGGGGTGTCCTTGAATATTAGTAGGTAGGTATGTAGGAATTTTTAATTGTCTCTGTCCTCAAATCCTGATAAACCTTTTATCTTAAAATAGATTCTTCTGTTTCAGATACCCTTTAGTCATTTGCCTTTAAGTAAGCCTTACAGAGTGTAACTATGTTTCTTCTTCAGTACAGCCTCACCGTACTTTGTCTCTTCACAACCAGAGGCAAGGAAGATGAATATGGTGTTGGCGATCGTCGCCATAGACAGTAATCCCAGTGCAACTCCTACTCTACACACTGAGTCTAGTACTCTTGGCTCTTAATTCCACATTCTTATCTTGAGCACCAGATTTGCAATGAAAACATCGTCTACAATTTTGAATTGCCCATGATATTCCCACCGTCCTCTCCCACCGTCTCCACTTTGGGCAGTGCGTCTGGCTTCTGTGAGCATCAGAAGCTGGCCTGAGTCCAGTTCAAGAGCGGGAGTCCCTTTCCACACATTCCAGCTATTTTAAGAGTGTCAGCACAAAATGAACAAACCTTTTAGAATCTCTAAAAGTAAGAAAGACAGTTTTATTCAATCCCAAGTTAGGACAGCTGCCCGGAAACACAATCTTCACGGGGAAGAAGGTGCTCTGGAGAACGAAGAGTTCTTATAGGATTATATAACTTTTTTACATCTTGTAAAAGCTTGAAGGATTATAGATTAACATATAGGCAGGAATCATGCATCTGAGCATCAAAAAATGCAGGAGGTGGGAGCATTGGTCCATATCTTAAGGACAAGATGGTTTTCCTTTAGGCTACTCATTTGCAAGGCAGATGAGGACCATAAATCAGGCTTTTGGTTTAAACAAAATTTATGTACAGTCATGCTGACTTAGAAAGAAATCTGATATGGCTTCCCATATATATTAGGCCTTTAGAAAGGGTATTAGGCCTATAGAGAGGGATGGGACTACAGACCTTTTGTTTTGTTTTTTCTTCTCTGTATATCTCCATACTTAAAAAAGAAACTATTGGTAAATATTGCGTAATATTTTAAAACAAACCACACTATTTACTGACTTTCTTTAGCCTGATGTCTCCTAAATCCTGGCCCTAAACAAATTTAACTTGCATGGCTAACTAATAACACTTATTTGTAATTACTTTCCTGCTTCTTGTATGTAGGTAGCATGTTTCTAAATGATTAGAACCAGTCTTACTCATTTCTGTGTTCCATAATGTGCAGTAATAGCTTGACACATAGTAAGTTCCCAGAATGTGTTTACTGAATCGAGTTAAATGGTACATTAGGATAAAATTGATGACTCTAGCAGCCCCATAAAACTGTCATTTTCCTATATCGTGTTTTATTACATTTCTGTTATCATTTGAAGTATAAAAAATAGAGACCACATTGTTTTTATCTACCCCAAATTTTTCACAGATGTTGGCTGTCTGTAAGAAATTAAATCTATTCTCAATTCCAACAGTGCTGGGAGAGCAGGCAATTTAGATAAAATCCTTCATCAGTGTTTCCAGTGTCAAGATACTATTTCATTATATAGACTTGCTCTGCGATCTATCCAGGAGTCCTTGGCAAATGATATGGATAAAGAACTAATGAAACAGGTAAAGGATAATAAACTTATAAAACTCACAAAAATTTGCATTTGTATGTGAATTGAAGAAAATGGTGATTATTTTTAAATTTGTGCTTAAGTATGTTTCAAGCATATACAGGAATGCTGGCTGCCATAGTGTGCTTATGGCCAGAAGTGATATCTCATGAAATTTGCATTTTCCTAATTATCATTGAGATTTTTCATCTGTTCATGTTTATTGGCTGTTCTTGTTTCCTCTTCTGTGAATTGCTGCTTCAGGCCTCTTTACGTGCGTTTTAATTAAATTGTCTTTTGTTATTGATCTTCAGGAGCTCTTAGATGTTCTGCATACTGAATATAAATCTTCTGTTACAGAATTTGCAAATAAATATCAATTGTTTCTTGTCTTAATTTTTGGTATCATTCATTATACAGAGTTTTATTTTGATGAAGTCAGATTTTTCAACAGTTTCCTTTGTGGTTTATGCTTATTATATCTTTTTTAAAAATTTCTTTATTATCAAAAAAAATTTTGTTCTCGTAAAAATGTTCTCATATGTGTTTTTTCTCTTTAAAATGTTTTACAGTTTTATTCTACCTTTGTGAATTCTTATCTTATGGATTTATTTTTGTTTATTATGTGAGGAAGGAATCTACATTTTAATCTTATATTATATGGCCGGCTAACTTTTCATTTTATTAAATAGTACATCTTTTCTGCTGATTTGAATATCATACTCACAAATTAACATGAGTTTGTTTTCTGAGCTCTTCTGTTCCAGTTTTGCTTATTCCATGCCAATACCACAGTGTCTTAACTATTAGAGCTTGAAAGTAAACTTTCCTATGTGGTTGGTCTGTGGGCTGATATTTTCTCATGCACCCCTTCACTGAGAGTAATCTTGGGATTCCTGGTGTTGGCAAGCTTTCTAGTTCCAGCTACTCACCTTACTGGGTGTAAGGGCTTACCTTCCATACCTGCTGTGGGTGTGAAAACCCAAGCCCTTAAATTACTGAGACTGCTGCCTACCCGGTATGCTCACTTCCCCCAGGGACAGCAGTCCAGCACTTAGCCCTCCAGTGTTCACTTTCCTATTCATTTTTGGCACCTGGGGGATTTCCCTTTCTTTTTTGCAGGCTCACCTATGGTTTTAGAGATGTTTTGTTATATGCTGTCTTATGTTAATGGGCATTTATAGTAAAAGAACCATTTTCTTCTACCATCTTCCCAAAATTGGAACTTTGTTATTAGTTTTAATCCATTTCCCGAGGTTTTAATTTTTTTCTTTTTTTTAAAGATTTAATTTTTTGTTAGAGAGTACAGGTGAAGGGGAAGGGAGACACAGAGGGCAGAGGGAGAGGCAGACTCCCAACTAAGCAGGGAGCCTGACACAGGGCTCAAGCCCAAGACCCCAGGATCATGACCTGAGCTGAAGGCAGATGCTTAACCAACTGAGCCACCAAGGTGCCCGCTGAGGTTTTAATTTTCATCAAACTTTTTTCTGTGTGTTGTCTTTGGCATGCTAGATTGGCTATATACACTATCTTATTCCTGATTAATGCTTTTTGGAAAGTGTGTTTTATTCTAAGAAATATGTTTCTTTACTAAATCATTTGAACAATAAGTTTGAATAAGAAGTTAATAACCTTAAAGAGTTATAGAAATTTTAATGGCTGTTTGTTACTTATAAAGATGGCTTATGATCATTCTTAATTCATTTCTCTACCTAGATTCTGTGCCTCATAAATGTTAGTCACAATGGTGTGAGTGAGTCAGAACTGATGGAACTCTACCCTGAGCTGTCCTGGGCTGTCTTGACGTCCCTTATTCACAGTTTACACAAAATGTGCTTATTGACTTATGGTTGTGGCTTGCTCAAGTTTCAACATCTACAGGTAAATGGTTTTTTAATAAGGTGTTTTACTTAGAAATGTCAACATACTGGGAGATAGTCCAAGATGGCAGAGGAGTAGGAGACCTTAGTTTTGTCTGGTCCCAGAAATTCAGCTAGATAGCTATCAGATCATTCTGAACACCTGCAAACCCAACCAGAGAGCTAAGAAAAGGATAGCTGCAACTCTATAAATAGAAAAGTGATCACTTTCTATAAGAATGACAAGACGGAAAAACTCACCTCAAGAAAGAGAACAAAAGTCAGTACTGACTGCCAGGAATCTAATAAGTATGGATATAAGTAAGATGTCGGAACTAGAGAGCAGAATAACAATTATAAAGATACTAGCTGGGCTTGAAAAAAGCATAGAAGACACTAGAGAATCCCTTTATGGAGAAATAAAAGAACTAAAATATAATCAGATTGAAATAAAAAAGGCTATTAATGAGATGCAATAAAAATGGAGGCTCTGACTGCTATGATAAATGTGGCAGAAGAGAGAATTAGAGTTATAGAAGACAAAATGATGGAGAATAAAGAAGCTGAGAAAAAAAGAGATAAACAACTAATGGATCATGAAAGGAGAATTAGAGAGATAAGTGATACCATAAAGTGAAACAATATTAAAATAATTGGGATCCCAGAAGAAGAGGAGAGAGAGGGGCAGAATGTGTATTGGAGCAAATTATGGTGGACAACTTCTCTAATCTGGGGAAGGAAGCAGGCATTCAAGTCAAGGAGGCACAGAAACCCCCCCAAATCAATAAAAATAGGTCAACACCTTGACATATGATAGTGAAACTTGCAAACTTAGAGACAAAGAAAGTCCTGAAAGCGGCTCTGGACAAGAAGTCCATAACCTTCAAGGATAGAAACATTAGACTGGCCGCAGACCTATCCACAGAGACCTGGCAGGCCAGAAAGGACTGGCATGATATATTTCGGGTGCATAATGATAAAAAATATGCAGCCAAGAATACATTCCCTAGCAAAGATGTCATTCAAAATAGAAGGAGAGATAAAAATTTTCCAGGACAAACAGAAGCTAAAAGAATTTGTGATCACTAAACCAGCCCTGCAAGAAATATTAAAGGGGATCCTTTAAGCAAAGAGAATGCCCCACAGTAACGTAGACCAAAAAGGAACAGAGACATTCTACAGGAGCAGGGACTTTACAGGTGATACAATGGCACTAAATTCATACCTTTCAATAGTTCTTCTAAATCTAAATGGGCTAAGTGCTCCAATCAGAAGACACAGGGTATCAGATAGGATAAAAAAGGAAGACATATCCATGTGCTGTCTGCAGCATTTTAGACCATTTTAGACAAAACAGACTCATTTTAGACCAAAAGTCACCTCCAGATTGAAAGCGAGGGGGTGGAAAACCATTTGTCATCCTAATGGACAGCAAAGGAAAGCTATATCATACTTAAAGGGTCTAGACATCAAAAAGATCTAACAATTGTAAATATTTATGCCCCTAACATGGGAGCAGCCAAATACATAAGCCAATTAATAAAGTAAAGAAACACAAGGATTATAATACAATAGTAGTAGGGGACTTCAGCACCCCACTCACTGCAGTGGACAGATCATCTAAGCAGAAGATCAACGAGGAAACAAGGGCTTTGAATGACACACTGGACCAGATGGACTTCACAGATATATTTAGAGCATTTCATCCTAAAGCAGCAGAATACACATTCTTCTCAAGTGCACATGGAACATTCTCCAGAATAGATCACATCCTGGTTCACAAATCAGGTCTCAACTGATATCAAAAGATAAGGGTCATTCCCTGCATATTTTCAGACCACAATGCTTTGAAACTGGTACTCAAACAGAAGAGGAAGCTTGGAAAAACCTCAAACACTTGGAGGTTAGAGAGCATCCTACTAAAGAATGAATGGGTCAACCAGGAAATTAAAGGAGAATTTAAAAAATTCATGGAGACAAACAAAAATGAAAACACAACTGTTCAAAACCTTTGTGATGCAGCAAAGGCGGTCCTAAGAGGGAAGTATATAGCAATACAAGCCTTTCTCAAGAAACAAGAAAAGTCTCAAATTCACAACCTAACCTTATACCAAAAGGAGCTGGAGAAAGAACAGCAAATAAAGCCTAAACCCAGCAGGAGAAGAGAATTAATAAAGATTAGAGCAGAAATCAATGAAATAGAAACCAAAAGAGCAGTAGAACAGATCAATGAAACTAGGCACTGGTTCTTTGAAAGAAATGATAAGATCGATAAACCCCTGGCCAGACTTTTCAAAAAGAAAGAGAAAGGACCCAGAGAAGTAAAATCATGAATGAAAGAGGAGAGATCACAGTCAACACCAACGAAATACAAACAATTTTAAGAACATATTATGAGCAACTATATGCCAACAAATTAGGCAGTCTGGAAGAAATGGATGCATTCCTGGAAACGTATATACTACCAAAACTAAACAGGAAGAAATAGAAGACCTGAACAGACCCATACCAGCAAGGAAATTGAAGCAGTCATCAAAAATCTCCCAACAAACAAGAGTCCAGGGCCAGATGGCTTCCCAGAGGAATTCCACAAAACATTTAAAGAACTAATACCTATTCTTCTGAAGCTGTTTTAGAAAATAGAAATGTAAGAAAAAAACTTCCGAATTGTTTCTATGAGTGTGGCATTACCTTGATCCCAAAACCAGACAAAGACCCCATCAAAAAGGAGAATTACAAACCACTATCCCTAATGAACATGGACGCCAAAATTCTCACCAAGATACTAGCCAATCAACAGTACATTAAAAGGATTATTCACCACGACCAAGTGGGATTTAGTCTGCTTGGGCTGCAAAAGTGCTGGGCTGCAAGGGTGGTTCAACATCTGCAAATCAATCAACATGATACACTACATTAATAAAACATAAAGAACTTATCAAACTCAATACCCAAAGAACAAATAATCCAGTCAAGAAATGGGCAGAAGACATGAACAGACACTTCTCCAAAAAAGACATACAAATGGTCAATAGACACATGAAAAAATACTCCACATCCCTTAGCATCAGGGTAATACAAATCAAAACCACATCTGGACGCCTGGGTGACTCAGTCAGTTAAGCATCTGCTTTTGGCTCAGGTCATGATCCCAGGGTCCTGGGACCAAGTCCCACATCGGGCTCTTTGCTCATTGGGGAGCCTGCTTCTTCCTCTGCCTGTTGCTCCCCCTTCTTGTGCTCTCTTTCTGACAAATAAATAAATAAAATCTTAAAAAAAAAAAAAAACCACATTGAAATACCATCTCACACCAGTCAGAATGGCTAAATTAACAAGTCAAGGAACGACAGATTTTGGCAAGGATGTGGAGAAAGGGGAACCCTCTTACACTGTTGGTGGGAATGCAAGCTGGTACAGCCACTCTGGAAAACAGTATGGAGGGGGCGCCTGGGTGGCTCAGTCATTAAGTGTCTGCCTTCGGCTCAGGGCGTGATCCCAGGGTGCTGAGATCGAGCCCCACATCAGGCTCCTCTGCTGGGAGCCTGTTTCTTCCTCTCCCACTCCCCCTGCTTGTGTTCCCTCTCTCACTGGCTCTCTCTCTGTCAAATAAATAATCTTTAAAAAATTAAAAAAAAAAAAAAAGGAAAACAGTATGGAGATTCCTCAAAAAGTTGAAAATAGAGCTACCCTATGACCCAGCAATTGCACTACTAGGTATTTACCCCAAAGATACAAATGTAGTGATCTAAAGGGGCACCTGCACCCCAATGTTAATAGCAGCAGTGTCCACAATAGCCAAACTATTGAAAAAGTCCAGATGTCCATCGACATATGAATAGATAAAGAGGATGTGGTGTGTGTGTGTGTGTGTGTGTGTGTGTGTAATGGAATACTACTCAGCCACCAAAAAAATGAAATGTTGCCATTTGTAACAATGTGGATGGAACTAGAGGGTATTATGCTGAGTGAAATAAGTTAGTCAGAGAGACAGTTATCATATGATCTCCCTCATGTAGAATTTAAGAAACAGAGGATCGTCGAGGAAGAGAGGAAAAAATAAAACAAGATGAAATCAGAGAGGGAGACAAACTGTAAGAGACTCTTAATTGTAGGAAACAAACTGAGGGTTGCTGGAGGAGAGGGGGTAGGGGGGATGGGATAACTGGGTGATGGACATTAAGGAGGGCACACAATGTAATGAGCACTGGGTATTATATACGACTGATGAATCACTGACCTCTACCTCTGAAGCTAATAATACATTATATATTAATTAATTGAATTTAAGTTTAAAAATAAAAATTTTTTAAAAGCCAGCGTATCATGCTATTGTACGTGTTTCAATTACAAGACAAAATTGAAATCTGAAATTTGGCATTACAGAATTTTTTTGCAATGATTTTAGGTTAAATGTAAAATTTGGCTAATACTATTTTTATGAAGTACCTTTATGAAATGACAATTAAAGCAGTCCCCTCTTATCCACAGGGGACACCTTCCAAGACCCCCAATTAATGCCTGAAACCAGGATAGTATCAAGCCCCATATATACTATGTTTTTCTTTATACGTGCATACCCATGATAAAGTTAAATTTATAATTTAGGGCTGGTAAGAGATGAACAACAATAACTAATAATAAAACAGAACAGTTGTACCAACATACTGTACTAAAAGTTCTGTGAATGTGGTCTCTCTCAGAATATTTTATTGTACTGCACTCAGCCTTCTTGTGATGATGTGAGATTACTGGTAAAATGCCTACCTGATGAGGTGACGTGAGGTGAATGATGTAGGCACCGTGACCTAGCATTAGGTTACTACTGACCTTCTGACCGTAGTATCAGAAGGAGGATCATCTGCTTTCAAATCCCGGTTGCCCATGGGTAGCTAAGACTGCAGAAAGTGAAACTGGAGATAAAGAGGGACTTACAGTACTTTAAAAAGTAGTTTCTTTCTGAAAGAGAAAAAATGTTTTTTTCAATTGTATGTATTATTAATTGCTGGTATCATTATTTATGTTTTAAGGGCTTGGACTCAGTAAGTCAGTATGCCTCAGTTCATAATCCAGCTCTTCACAGCTAACAGCTCTGTAACCTTGGGTAGATTCTGTAAGCCTTGGGCAGATTTTTCCAGCTTACTATAGAGGTTGTGAAGTGAGTTGATTGAGATGGTCCTTGATCCTAGTGAGATCTTAGGCATGATGTCTAGCACATATTTAGGACATGTTGACTGGTTTAATTCTTGTCCATCTGCAATACCATGGTTGACTTTTGTGTATACAAAATGTCAGTGAAGTCTTTCGTGTGAGTATGCTGCATTTTATTTGCGGGTGTGAAGTGTTTGCAATTTCACAGGCTTATCTTTCTCTATTGTATATTGCTTAAATATACTCTTCAGTACTTTTTCAATCCACATTTCTGATATTTTTACTGTATTAACTAGAAGTTTGAGTTAAATTGTGTTTTAAGTGTTTCCAGGAAATTTTTATTCTCTGTCAGTTTATCACATAAACATTTCCTGAATTTTAAAATATTCTTATGCCTTCTCTATTATACATCTGTAAAATTGAAATAATTATAAATTCCTTTTTATAAATTAATTGTTAGATATACAGTGACTTACAGAAAATAGACTGCAATATTTTTTTCTTTTTCTTCCCAGGCTTGGGAAACAGTAAGACTGGAATACATGGAAGGTCCTACCATTATTTCTTCATGTAGGCAGAAGCTAATCAACTATTTCACCATGCAGCTAAGGTATTATAAATGTCCGTATTGTTCTTCTGCAAAACATTTTACCTCTGTGTCTTTACTTCTCTTCCTTAGCTTATAACTTAATGTATAAAAATTTAATTATTACGGAAAAGATTAAATCATCTCCCCTGTTAATGTCAAAAGAACAAGAGATTATTATGTAAGTAAGTCTTTTAATATCATGCTAAAGATTTAAACTTAAATGAAATCAGTGCAGGATCATTTTATTATTATTTTATTCCAGTTTAATAGTTTAAAAATATGTGTGTGTCTGTTTACCATTGGGTTTTTAATAGCTCAATTTTAGGAAAATACCTTGAGAGTTTGGTTAGTGGTCCTGATATCACTGTATTTATTTTCTTAGATTATTTCTTAGAGTTTCTGATTTTGACCTAATTTTCTCAGTATTAGAATATATTTGAAGAGTCAGAGATAGATGTCAAATACATTTTTCTCCCTTCAACATTTGTTTGAAGCCTTTTGAGGTAATCTCCTTTTTGGAAGGTATTATTGAGTGTTGTCCCTTCCCCCTTACAGTCAGGACCGAGTGACTTGGAGAAGTGCAGATGAACTCCCTTGGCTTTTTCAGCAGCAGGGAAGTAAACAGAAGTTGCATGATTGCCTTCTCAATCTCTTTGTGTCTCAAAACCTTTATAAAAGGTAAGAAACTTCCTTGTAGAACACCTTCCCCCAGGAAAAGATTTAAATAGTTGCTTGGTATAATAAAGAAAAACGGCATTTTTAATTTAGCTTTAATATAGGACCTGAAGCCATAGAACTCCCAGAAAACATAGGCAGTAAACTGCTTGACATCAGTCTTGACGATGATTTCTTGGATCTGACACAAAAAGCAAAGGCAACAAAAGCAAAATAAACAGGTGGAACTACATCAAAGTAAAAAAGCTGCTGCACAGCAAAGGAAACCATAAACAAAATGAAAAGGCAACCTACTGAGTGAGAGAAAATATTTGCAAATCATACATCTGCAAAGTGGTTAACATCCAAAATGTATAAAGAACTCATACAACTCAATAACAAGGATCTGATTTAAAAATGGGCAGAGGATCTGAATAGACATTTTTCCAAAAAAGACATCCAGATGGCCAACAGACACATGAAAAGATGCTCAACATCACTAGTCATCAGAGAAATGCAAATTAAAAATTAAAATGAGATATCACCACACACCTGTTGGAATTACTATCATCAAAAGACAAGAAATAACAAATGCTGGCAAGGATGTAGAGAAAAGGGAACCCTTATGTACTGTTGGTAGGAATGTAATTTGGGACAGCCACTGTGGAAAACAGTATGAGGTTCCTCAAAAAATTAAAACTGGAGCTGCACTATGACCCAGCAATTTCACTTCTAGGTGTTTATTGGAAGAAAACAAGTACAATAATTTGAAAAGATATATGCGCCCCCATGTTCACTACAGCATTATTTACAATAGTCAAGATAGAAAACAACCTGAGTGTCCACTGATAGATGAATGGATAAAGAAGATGTGGTGTGTATATGTATGTGCACATTATACACATACAATGGAATATTATTCAGTCATAAAAAAGAACAAAACCTTGCCATTTGCAACAACATGGATGGACCTTTAGGATATTATGCTAAGTGAAATAAGTCAGAGAAAGACAAATACTGTATGATCTCACTTATATCTGGAATCTAAAAAAAAAAACCAACCAACCAAACAAACAAAC
Source organism: Ursus arctos (assembly GCF_023065955.2). Lineage (NCBI taxonomy): Eukaryota > Metazoa > Chordata > Mammalia > Carnivora > Ursidae > Ursus > Ursus arctos. Next base: position 29,174,271 of record NW_026622875.1, read on the forward strand.
AAAAGCCAAACATGCCCTTGATACAGAGAAGAGGTAGGTGATTGCCAGAGGCAGAGGGTAGGGAGTGGGCAAAGTGGGTAAAAGGAGTAGAAAGGTACAGAGTTCCATTTATTAAATAAATAAGTCCTGGGGATGTAATGTACAGCATGGTGACTATAGTTAATAATACTGTATTGCGTATTTTCAAGCTGCTAAGAAAGTAGTTCTTAAAAGTTCTCTTCACAAAAAAATAGGGATGGATGTTAATTAGACTTATTGTGGTGATCATTTTGCAATACAGTAGTTCCACCTTCCTATGGGGGATACTTTCCAAGACCCCTAGTGGGTGCCTGAAACCACTGGTCATACCAAGCCCTATATATTATTGTTTTTCCCTGTACATACATAGCTGTGATGAAGTTTAATTTATGAATTAGACATAATAAGACATTAACAGCAATAGCTAATAATAAAATAGAAGAATTATAACAATATACTATAATAAAAGTTATATGAATATGATCTCTTTCTCAAAATGTCTTACTGGACTGACTTACCCTTCTTGTGATGACATGAGATGATAAAATGTCCCAGTGAGGAGAGGAAGCGAGGTGAATGGAGGAGGCACTGTGATGGAGCCTTAGGCTACTATTGACCTTCTGACCTTATGTCAGAGGAGGATCATGTGCTCCTGGACCACGGTTGATAGCTGGTAACTGAAACTGGGGAAAGCGAAACCAGGGATAAGGCGGACTACTGTATATACAGAGATCAAATCATGAGTTGTAAACCTGAAACTAATAAATGTTGTATGTTAATTATATCTTACAAAATAAATAAATTACCAAAAAACCCCATAATGCTGTAATAAAAATGAGATTTAGAGCAGAAAGCAACTGGCAAAGAGGGACATCTGGGTGGGCTGAGAAAGAGACGGAATTAGATTCAGCTGTAGCATTTAGTGAAGCGGGAAAGTAGGCAGTGTGAGGTCTCCCACTCACAATGCGGTGTTTAGTAAGTACGTTAACGACAGCAGCCAACATTATGGAGTACTTGCTGTGTGCCATCATCTGCTTATAGTAGCACCTGAGGCAGGTCGGGTTGGTGAGCCCCTTTTCTGCAGATAAGGATGATGAGGTGCAGGAGGTCAGACCACCTGCTCACCATCACACAGCTGGGAAGTGATGGACTCAGATGACAGAGTCGACAGCCTTACCTCTCTCTATACTTGCCTGCTAATGAAGTGTCAATAGCCTGATATGAATTATGGCATTTTCAGTCAATAGTGGGTTTTAAAGTTTTTCATTAAATTACTGTTTTTTGTTGAAACAGAGGACACTTTGCTGAGCTGCTGAGTTACTGGCAGTTTGTTGGCAAGGACAAAAGCGCAATGGCAGCAGAATACTTTGATTCATTGAAGCAGTATGAGAAAAACTGCGAAGGCGAGGAGAACATGATTTGCTTGGCTGATCTTTATGAAACCCTGGGGCGATTTCTCAAGGATCTAGGCCTCCTCAGTCAGGTACTTCAGCTGGGAGTCAGGGGCAGGGTGGGTTTTTCATGTTTGCTCTTCTGTCCTTGCTAGGAAATGTCCTTTCATTTTTTGTGCTAATGAGATTGCAGATCTTACAGCATTTCACTCACTTGAACTGGCCTTTAACCTTTCCTTTTCCCTAGGCTGTGGTGCCTTTGCAGAGGTCTCTAGAAATTCGAGAAACAGCTTTAGATCCAGATCACCCGAGAGTAGCTCAGTCCCTCCACCAACTAGCAAGTGTGTACGTGCAGTGGAAGAAGTTCGGCAATGCAGAACAGCTGTATAAACAGGCGTTAGAAATCTCCGAAAATGCTTATGGTGCAGAACATCCCCATATTGCTCGTGAACTTGAGGCACTTGCAACTTTGTACCAGAAACAAAATAAGTAAGACTTCAATCAGTAATACTCTGGTTTTATGGTGGGGAGTCACAGTTCTTAATGTATTTATGTGGTAAGCTTTGTTTTGTGGCTGTGTACTTTTCTTATCCAATATTCTTTTGAATCTACCATGTTCAAATGTTACTCTTGGTCTTGGGTCTTTGTGGAGTAAACAGAAAATTAGAACTACAAGATTCATCTCCATCTGAAGACGCTTGGAGGATAGAACATGGACTTTGGAGTCATATAGCCGGGTTTGATTCTGGGCTCCTTCACTGACTAGCTTTGTAATATTAAGTGCACTACTAATACAGGGCGGCAAACCATTGCCCACAGGTCAAGTCCACTAGGGCCCTTGTTTTGTAAATAAGGTTGTATTGGAACATAGTCACTTTTTTTCATTTATATATTATCTTGGTTGCTTCCATGATTCAAGAGTTCCATAGTCGTAGCTGATACCATGTGGCCCACAAAGCCTAAAATATTTACTATGTAGCCCTTTCCAGAAAAAGTTTACCAATTCTGGGTGTAATAAAAAGTCTCATATTTATTAGACACCCACTGAATGGCATCTTTTCCTCTATCAGAAATCATGTATCGTAAATGATACATATTGGAATTTTTTTCTTTTAATTTCTAGAAGTATTATTTCACACAAATTTTTTGTGAATTTCACATTTATACTTGACCAGAAATTAGCACATACAGAAGAAGATGGTAGAGCAAACTAAAATTTTAGATTTTCCTTTAGTTAGGTCATCCTTTAGAGATTCAGGGTGAGTTCAGTCGGTTAAAAATCTGTTAAATGTCAGCTATGTGGAGGATTAGGTTTGTTTTGTTAGATTTTGTTTTATGAAGGTTTTTGTTAAAGATTTTTAATTCCATGTGACTGTCATTTTTAGAAATTATGCTATATTTAAGAGCCAAAAAAAGCTTTCCACTAGGTAAGGAATGCTTTCATTTCACTGAAGTATAATACTCTGGACATATGTTTCTTTTGTTTGATTTTATTGTTATTTTTTTTTAAGATATGAGCAAGCTGAACATTTTAGGAAAAAATCCTTTAAAATTCGTCAGAAGGCTACAAGGAGAAAAGGCAACTCGGTAATGAGAGATTTCTTTTGTATTGTGATTTGAACCAGAGGAAAAGAGCATCTCTGAATATCATAATATAGCTGTATACACCTTACATGTTTAAGAACTTCAGATATTATAGTGATTTCTATATAAGTGCTAACATTTTCTTATACACACGTTTATTTGTATTACTGAGAAGTACAACTTAGCAGATTTTTAAAAAGTATAACTATATATTATGGTTATTTTGCAATATATACATATATGAAATCATTATGTTATACACCTTAAACTTACACAATGTTTTATGGCAATTATGTCTCAGTAAACATGGAAAAAAATTTTTTTTTTACTTTTTTAAAGTGGGACTATAAAGTTCATTTGAAGGTTAGACTTTGGAAGATGGACTTAAAAGCTTCTTCAATTCTGTAAAGGAAAAGCAAATAAAATTTAATATGTTAGATTCAAATGCAAAGAAATTCTCACCTTTGTACACACACACACAAAATTATTTTCATTTTTCTAATCTGCTGATAAAATCTAAATATAGTCTGTTTTAACTTCAAATGCTATGTACATTTTTTAAATTAAATAATATTTGACATATAACATTGTGTAAATTTAAGGTGTACAACATGCTAATTTGATACATTATATATTGTAATATAATTGCCATTGTGATAGCACCTCTGTCATATCATATAATTATTCTATCTATGGTGGGAATAGTTAAGATCTAATCTCTTAGCAACTTTGATGATTATAATACACTATTATTGTCTATATTCACTATACTGTGCATTTGAGCTCCAGGATTTATTTGTCTACTACTTGCAAGTGCTAGGTGCAGTTTAAGTACCTGGCGTTTTTAAGTGTTTAAGCCATGGAATTGGTAAATATCTGCAGGTGAATTCTGTGTCCTGATCTTTTTGAAGTACTTGGGACTCTGTTCACTTCACTAAAATAGCTCATCATCACTTTCACAAAACAGCTTTTAATGGATTTTAGAATGTGATGCCATGTGGAAGTATGTACATTTGCAATAACCACTGCTTTAATTTAGTGTGATACTTAAAATAACTGTAATCTACTTTAAAGGGAACAAAAGGAGAAAGGATTTCTTAGAACTCCAGTGTAGTGTTTCAGAATCAAGGACTGCACTTACTATGTACTCTCCATTTGTGTTTGCTTCAGTATGGATTTGCCCTCTTACGTAGACGAGCCCTGCAGTTAGAAGAGCTAACGTTAGGAAAGGACACACCGGACAATGCTCGGACCCTCAATGAGCTGGGCGTTCTCTACTATCTTCAGAATAACCTGGAGTGAGTACCATGATGCTAATAATGAAAACAAGTGTATATTGTGTCCCTTAGATGCAAAGCTGATTTCTGTTTCCATCAAGTCAAGCTAGAATAAATTGGTAGAAACCATGCCAGATTTCACATATGGTAGGTTATGAACATACAGCCACGCTTAACAAAGACCATGGCATTTGTTTTACTGTTTCCTGTCACATTGTTTCTTTTATTAGCTAAAAAGTTATTCTGTAGCATCCCTAGTATGTTTCATATGTTTTTAAAAAGTATTTTGTGTAGATACTGTACTTGAGTCTTCACAGAAGAAACTTGGCACTGAAGGAGAATAAAGGATAGAATGTAGATGGTTGCTGTTTTAGTCTTCAGTTTATTTGGACTTAGGAGATTCAAAAAGACATTAATATTTCTACTCTGAAAAAGAAGTGTTTTTGGACTACTTTGGAGTTCAGAAAACTATGAAAAATTTGATATTAAATACTTTAGCTAGCTTTGAAAGAAATTCTTCAATTAAAAATGATATAGTAGTAACCTGAAAGGGAAAAACGATGAATACCCAAATCTTTTGAATTAGGTCTGATAATTTTAAAGGTATCAGAAATTTGTTTTGGAAAATATTTATGGGTTTGTCTTTTAGGAAAAGTCAAGTGGAGAACTAAGGCAATCATCTAGCTACTTTAGGTCTTCACACTATCAGGAAAGCATTTTTAATTTTTAAAAAGGGGCAGGAAGGGATGTGGGGTAGGAAAGAGGGAGAGAGGACTTTAGGCTGAATCCTTCATACTAACTATCTTGGATTTAAGAATAAATATGCTTCAGTTCTCCACCTAACTCGGGCTAAGGATTCTTACTTCTAGAGAATAAATTATTTAAACCATTTTGGGGTTTTGTTCATAGAACAGCTGACCAGTTTCTGAAGCGGTCCTTAGAAATGAGAGAGCGAGTTCTAGGACCAGATCACCCCGACTGTGCCCAGTCTTTAAATAATCTGGCAGCTCTATGCAATGAAAAGAAACAGTATGATAAAGCAGAAGAACTTTATGAAAGAGCTTTAGACATTCGGAGACGAGCATTAGCTCCTGATCACCCTTCTTTGGCTTATACAGTGAAGCATCTTGCCATCTTGTATAAGAAAATGGTAAGTAATCCTTGGCATGCTTCTATGTGTTTTATAATATTACCAATTAAGTCATAACCACTGTCAGCAAAATAATTTGTCTTCTGATGGATAGATTATTTTCTATGAGCTTTCCAATCATAATGATTAAATTTTTAAACAAATAGCTGAGTAGAACATTAAAAAACATTATATCAGACTTAATTAAGGTACTGGTTTGGTTTTGTTAAAATACATTCCAAATACAAATGCATTCATCAGCATTCTGATTGGAACTTGTATTTCAGAAGTTCTAAAATTTAGCCACTAGTAAGTGTTCTGAGTTAAGCAGCCATAAACACAACAAATCACCTAGTTGTCAGAGGTGACGGAGAAATCTTTGTAGGTGATTAAATGAGCATTTAAATTTCACGGTTTTTTTTCTTTGCCTACAATGAAATGTAACCATTCTTTGCCATAGGGTTCTAGCCTGAGTGGTGTTTGGAATTTTTGTAGCTGTTCTTAAAATTAAAAAAAAAAAAAAAATGCCGGAGAAGTCTGATTTCATTTCATTTAGTGCAGTTACAGAGCTACATAGCCTATCTTTAGACTTTGTGGGACCCTTGCTGGTCAACCTGGCTCAAAGTTAATGCTTTAGTAAGAACGATGCGTTGTTATTTCTGCCCAATTTCAAGTGAAAAAGAAATAATTAGAGGGGCGCCTGGTGGCTCAATCAGTTAAGCATCTGCCTTCCGCTCACATCACGATCCCAGGGTCCTGGGATCAAGCCCCACAGTAGGCTCCCTGCTCAGCTGGGAGCCTGCTTCTTCCCTCTCCCTCTGCTCTCTAATAAATAAATAAAATCTTTAAAAAAAAAATTGGACAAATCTTGAAGGGATTTGGTGGGAAATGAGATTTTATTTTGATGCCATATCTAAATTATATACAGTAGCAAACATTTTACTGGCATATTTATACTTCACTGGGAACTAAGTGATACTAGGTGAGCTTTATAAAGGGGCTTTCTGAATTATCAAAGAAAATGTTTTTATATTCACTGTAGCTTTATTTACATATTCTGTTAGATTGCAGTTATCTATAAATTGAACCATTGAAGTAGGGGAAGATGTTTCTGAAATTTTTTCCTTAAAATTACTCTTTAATAGAAAATTTTATTTATGGGAAAAGCTTTGATCAGATAGTATTATTTTAATATTTTTGGTAGATTTCACTTTTGTTTTTTAGGGGAAACTTGACAAAGCTGTACCTTTGTATGAGTTGGCTGTTGAAATTCGGCAGAAATCCTTTGGCCCAAAGCACCCCAGTATAGCTACTGCCCTGGTGAACTTAGCTGTTCTCTATAGCCAAATGGTAAGTTCCCACATATTAACTCTTTATTGAATGGTTTTAAGGTATGAAATATAAACATGAAATAGATGTGGCACAGTAAAAGTAACTAAAGAAAATTTAAGATTACTAATGCTTCCTTTAGTACTTGAGAAATTATTGAAGTACATTTGTAAGACCATCCCTTCCTCTTAGTATAGAACACCTACTGAGTATTTTTTAGTTCATTGCATAAGTTTTGTTTTTTTTTAATTCTGAAGACTCTATACATCTCTGTGTCTAATACATCTTCAAGCTCTGGCGTTTGCCTGTGATAGGTGGAAAGCAGATATCATACCTACTGAGCAGTAAGAAACAGGTTGTTTACATTACTGGATTAGGGTCAGTGGTCACCAAGCTGGGTCTAAAACTTAGGTTTCTGACTGTCTATTATATGCTTCTACCATGATGTTAGTAATAAATTTTTAATCTGTACAAGGATATTAACGTTTGCAAAGGGGCTTACTCCAATAGATCAGCTTGGTCCAGAATGTTTATAGTAATTTCAGCAACTCAGTGTGTTCAAGTATTACTGTTTTCTTAATAAGAAAAAACACATCGAAGCCTTGCCATTATATGAAAGAGCATTAAAGATTTATGAAGACAGCCTGGGTCGGATGCATCCTCGAGTTGGAGAAACATTAAAGAATTTAGCCGTGCTTAGGTAAGAATTTTTTCAGTTTCCTGGTAACAGCCAAACTCCATTTTAAAACAGCTTTAATTTGACTTGCTATAGAACAACACAGACTATTTAAGGCTAATTGTTTTTTCTTATAAGAGGGGAAGGGGTTGTTCTGGGTTGATTTACTTAAGATACTAAAGTAGTATCCAGAATGAAATGAACGTTGCATTATCTATTTTGTAGAGGAATGTATAAATAGTGAAAGATGATTTACATTTGCAGGTAACTGGTTCTGGGATAATATGGGCAATTTACTGTCCTCAGAAACTAATTTACCATGAAGTGCATGTTGATTTTGGGGTGCTTAGGTAGCTCAGTCAGTTAAGCATCTGACTTTTGGTTTTGGCTCAGGTCATGATCTCAAGGTTGTGAGACTGAGCCTTGACCAAGCCCTGCGTTGGGCTCCGTGCTGGGCCTGGAGCCTGCTCAAGATTCTGTCTCCCCCTCTGTTCCTCCCCCCCACCCTGTATGCACTTTTTTTCTCTAAAAAAACAAGTGCATATTGATTTTCCTTTATCTGTGTTTGTGTATCTCAGGATGCAGAGACTTTCCTTAGCAATTTCACTGCATCTGTTACAACATGGTCTTAATGGTATCTCTATGAGGCACTGAGATATACTTTAGCAGTTCTGAAAGAAGAGTTTGGGTATTCTATTTTACTGGTCTGCCTGAATGCACACACTGGAAAAAGAAAGGGGAAAGTGAGGAATTATTCACAACTTGTTATTCTGTATCCTATAAGGTCATTTCAAGTTAAGAGGATATATTCTCATTTTAACAATTTTTTCTTTCAAAGCTATGAAGAAGGGGATTTTGAAAAAGCTGCTGAACTATACAAAAGGGCGATGGAAATAAAAGAAGCAGAAACGTCACTCTTGGGTGGAAAAGCTCCTTCCCGACACTCCTCAAGTGGAGACACATTTAGCTTAAAAACAACCCATTCTCCTAATGTTTACCTTCAAGGACAGAGGTAATAGCAATTACAATTCATTGCAAATGCACCTTAGGATAAAATAATTAAGAAACATTTGGAACATAATTTAAAACAAAAAAAAATGTTTTTTTTAATTTTGTGGTTTAACGGATATTTGCATGAAATTGCATAGGACTACATTAAAGTTTGAGTCATGATTGTGTCAGTGTTAGCTGCTTCAAAGAATTAACTTTCTTAATGTATGGGATCCATGGATGTGGACACATTAGAACCCTAAAATGACATGAAGAATTGATCATCAAGAGTGGATTGTTCTGCTCAATAAGAGCTTGCATAGCCGTGAAGACAAGGAATTCAATTCCATAATTCTTTCATGTCTCAAGAGCTATAATGTTAGCCTCACCATTCCTGGTCGTGCTTTTCAGCAGTAGCCTCGCCCAAATCTCTACCTCAAAGAAAAGTTTCAAGGAATAAAGGGATAACGTTTATGAAAGGTTTGAATTGTTTTCTGAACTAGTAACAGTTGTCTCTGACTGCTACATGTTTTAAAATTCTACCTTTTCCATGAGCAGACTGGGCCAAGCCCTCTGCCTTCTACTCTCTCTACATTGTTCTGATGTGTTACATGTATCTGCATAATCTGTAGTTATTAATGCAATAAGGCAAGCTCTTAGCATTCTTTGACACCCCCCCCCCAAAACAGGGACATGACAGTCTCCTTTCTTAAATGGCCTAAATCTATCTCTTCATTTATTTCAAACTCAGATTAGTCTATTTTATGTTAAAAATGAAGTATGTTTTACACGTTTTATAAATGTTGTCACATTTTAGTTTTGTACCATTTACGTATTTATATATAATAAAATCTTCAATTTTAATACCTGTAAGATTCCAACATATTAATTATAAAGGTGAAAGATGAAATAACCATCACTTCACTGTTTTAAAATAAAAGTGCAGTTTCAAGGTTTTTTTCTCACTCGAGTTTATACAAGAGAGTTGTAGTTACATAATTAATAAATACTTTGAACATTACAAAAAATACTTGAAAAATATCCATACTGAGTGGTTTGCTCAAATTAGGTTTTGGCGACTTTATAGGGTTTTGGTTAATGTTCAGTAAGGCTTGGCTACACACAGGGTGGTCCATGAACCAGGATCATCAGTACCACCTGGGAGCTTATGAAAAATTAAGACTGGAGAGCCTCTCCTCAGACTTACTAAATCAGAATCTGCAATTTGGCTAGATCTCCAGGTGATTCATATGCACCTAAGTCTGAGCAGCAGAGGTCTGATTTTAAGGCACTATAGTGGTGACTTAGAAGAAATTTGACAGGATCTTATAAAATGAGCCTCCTTCTTCCCCTTTTGAGAGAAGTGCAAAAGGAAAAAAGATAAAATATGACCATCATACATCTTTCTGGGTTTGCCAGCTATGAAAGGCACAAAGTAATTAAAATTTAAAGTTTGATTATCTAGTAGTATAGTAATTTAATACATTATAGTAGTATATTAAATTTAATGCCTTTAAAAACTCCTTATGAAATAATCTGAGATTAATATTCTAGAAGAACCCTGAAAAAGGGAAAAACCAGCAAAAGAATCACAGGCATTTATTCTTTGTTCCCACAAAATTTGGACTTGAAAAACATTAAGTGGAAACATAATAGTCTTCAAAGTGATTTATGGTAAAAATTAATTACAGTTGGAGGTTGAGGACTCCATATATTTCACGAAATTTAAGTTTAAATATACTTTCGAAAGCTATACTTTGATCTTACTACTTATTGTACTACCAACTCATATGTTTTCATGTAAAATGTCTACTTAAAAAACTAAAAATAAGGGCACGTGGGTGGCTCAGTCAGTTAAGCATCTGCTTTCAGCTCAGGTCGTGATCTTGGAGTCCTGGGATGGAGACCTGCATCGGGCTCCCTGCTCTCTGGGGAGTCTGCTTCTCCCTCTTCCCCTCAATCCACTCATGTTCTCTCGTGCACGTGCATGCACACACATGTGCACACTCTCTCAAAATCTTAAAAAAAAAAAAAGCTGGGACAGACATCTCTTTGTATTTGAGGTTCTCAAATAGAAATACGTTCACACCGATACACACCTTCGCTATGAAAAAGGTAGCTTTCAGACAACTCAATTACATCTGAATTGGTAGGAACCAAATAATGGTAGTTATAATTTTCATTAATACTTTGCAGAAAGAGATATATGGGGAAAAAATGCAATTGGAGGGTTAAAGCTTCTTTAATATTCTTAAATGGTTATTACCTTTTTGTGTTATGTGTTTGTAGGTATTCAAGGAGTATTTTTATGTGAGAAAACCTAGGATACGTATTTTTTTCACCACATAAAATATTTAAGTGGTACATAAATTAACTTCCCAATCACAATGCAGAAGGGGTTTAAAGCTGAACATACTGTTTTACTGTAATTTAGAGCCTTTGTGCTACAGCAATTTAGGGAGTGTGTCCTTCTTTCACATTAGAAACTATAGTATTTATAAATATGGTCAAGCACTACAGGTTTATTTAGTAATGTAAAACTCGGTGATGATTAATTTCTCATATCGACTATTATATATATTTTCATGGCATACAGACTGTCAAGAGAGCACTCCAGGTAGCAAAAGATACCTGTTACCAGATTTTTTTCTGGTAAAATCAACTATTTTTTAATGGAAAATATTAGACAAAGAAATCAGATAAATTAGGTAATAGTACAGTGTAAGACACCAACAGTGTGCAATGCCATGTTAAGAACAGAACAAAGATGAGTGCTGGCTATTATACTTTATCAAACCATACAATTTTTATTTATTTTTTATTTTTTTAAAGATTTTATTTATTAATTTGACAGAGAGAGACAGCGAGCGAGAGAGGGAACATAAGCAGGGGGAGTGGGAGAGGAAGAAGCAGGCTCCTAGCAGAGGAGCCTGATGTGGGACTCCATCCCAGAACGCTGGGATCACGCCCTGAGCCAAAGGCAGACGCTTAACGACTAAGCCACCCAGGCGCCCCTAAACCATACAATTTTTAAATTACAAGCAAAGCCTTACCAAATCAGTGTACCTGATGTTCCAAAGGAATGGGGTTATTTTTCTTTTTTGAATTTCCAAACATCTTGAGTAACTAGAAAAAACTATTTTACAGATGAATTCACTAATTTTTTTTAAATGGCAAATGACCTACCAAGGCAACATAAATAAGTTTCAAGGCTACCATCCTCTTACTTTCCTGACCTTACTCTAAACAGAAGAATCACTATATGATTCTACAATCTCAAAGCAAATATACTGAACATACTTGATATTTGGGACTTTCTGAAACCAGAACTTTATTTTACAAGTGGAATTGCATTTTTCATTTTGTACTAATATTTCTTCCCTAGAGATACAATTTAGTCATTCATATCTTCAAAGTAAAAAAAAAAAATCATCAAAATAGAAGATTAGCATAGCATAGTTACATCCTACTAATAATGGTTACACATGCATATTTTTTATTGGTCTCCAAACCACTGGGAATTTAACTAGGTTCTCTAAGCTTTCACTATTTGTATGCAACTTCAGAGAAAACCAGTTTATCAATTTATAATTTAGTGGTCATGATCAGAGTAAATGATGCTCTTCCAGTGAATAAATACATGTCAGTCATTACAGAGGTAATTTAGGTCTCTTTCATGCCAATACAGGACAATTATCTATCTAGAAAATCAAATTTAAATGAAGTACTCAGAAGGTGGCCCATATGATGGGTATAATCTAGATGACCTTAAACTAAATTTATTCCTTACTCCTCAGTAAAGTGCAGTGACTCCAGATATGTATTCTACAGATGCAAGGATTTCTTTTCCTTGGTCAATGCAGAAATATAATTTGTACTTCCTGAAAGTACCTTTATTTGCTTATCCATGAAGAAAGCTTACTTTTATTTGCCTTTGTCTTGTTTTGAATATACAGGTTTACAAACTTCTTCCACTGACTACATTTTAGCTTGTATTTAGGTAACATCTGAGAGGATATTTTTTATTTTATAGATTAACTATTTTAAATTCACTGTTGGATAGTTTTTCTTGTAAGGAGGGATTCTAAATACAATGAGTAGATACCTGCTAGCTCTATCAACTGGTTGTACTTCCTGTCCTTTCCCTATATTTGAGAACCACATACTACTTTATTATCCATGGCCTTGGGCAACAGACCACAAAAGATTAGTGAAAGGAGAACAAATACAGCATCATATTGGTCCTTTCTTCCCACCCCTCCCAAAAGGCCAAAGCATTTCAGTGGCTAAGTTTTCAAGTTTTCCTAATTAGAATGAAACATGAGTTTTAGGAGTTACTGATTTAGTTGAAAGGAAAAAGCGACAACACTATTTTCAAAAAGTGTAACAATTCTGTGAAGATTATGTATCAATTAATGCTGCCCTAAGCTTTGTCAGTTTTTAAATGATTTTTTTTAATTGCAAGGGAATAGGCTTAAACTCAGGAAATAAAATATAGGTCAGTCCATTATCTACATATTCTTCATCTTGGCCATAAGGTCTTCCAAGCTTTCACCAGAATCTTCCACAGTTACCTCAGCTACAGAATCTTCTTGCTATCAACAAATGAGGGAAACATAGTGAAAAAATAACCATATAAAATTTGTGATGCTTAGGAATATATAATCACTAAGTTTTAACCATGTTCAACTAGTTTACAAAGTCAATTTCAAGAAATATGCCTTCTAATTTTTAGAACAGACAAAATCCTTTACATTCCCCACCTATCTTTTGATTTACAAGGCAGTAATTTCAATATTCTTGAGATCTCTAGTGAAGTGGTATTTTTAAATGGCTAAATGCCCAATATACAAAAATGTTATCTTGACTTAATCAAAATCCACTCTATCTGATCCATTCATGAGTCAATAACACTCTTTTAGGTCTGTGTTTTAAACAGTTTAAAAGGTACTATGCCTATTTCCACATTAACACTGAACACCTTCTCTCACACATCTTAATGCCTATAGTGTAAAATATCTAAAACAGTAAATACTGCATTGGCATGATAAACTAGGATGAAGAGGAAAGAAGATAAACATTTTCTCTTACATAACATTTACTTATGGTAAATCAGATTTTGGATGTACCTTTTCGGGAATTGTGTATGCCACTGTAATTCCTTCAGGTAAGTCCGGAACTGGACCTGAAGAATTTTTCAGTTCCTCTTCTGAAACCTCGGATACCAACTCAATACCTATAGAGTTAAATTTGATCTTGTAACAGTTTTCAAGAAACTTAATAAGCAATAATTACTCAAAATTTGTACAATTATAATTATATTCCCTCCCATAAGAGATCTGACACGGCCATTTTGATTTATGAAAGAATTCCTACCCCATTCATTGTCTTCATGTATTATCTCTTCCTCTTCTTGAACAGCCTCCTGTTTGGGCAATGCTGCTACCTTTTTCTGTAGAAATCAAACAGTATCAAAGTGTTCTTACTCTCAGACCTCTGAAGCATTGAGCAAAAACTCAGACAGGCTTTTTATTTTACCAAAAGCAAGAAAGGACTTTGGAGAGATTTTTTTTCACTTTGGAAGCATGGTGAATTTTTTACTAACATTTCCACCTTTGAGATACAATAAATAAAACTTTCAAAATCCAGAATCCATTTATCTTGTATTCCAAATCTAAATAATTGTTTTAAATTACTGTCCAAATAATATGACCTCTCATACATTCTGATGGATTGATGTATACCTTATATTCTTCCTGCTGCTTCCTGCAATTTCTGTCATCACACTGAGGATTTGGCTTCATGGACATAGTAGGGAAAAAATCCTGCATTGCATTATATCCAAGGTAAAAACTAACAGTACCAAAATTTAACAGAAACCTAGAAAAACAAATCAAAGTACACTTAACAAAGAAATAAACCATAAAAGTATTAGAAGTAACTGAATTTTTAAAAAATGTTATTGAAGTACATAATGATTTTTTTTTTAACAAAATACTTTAAGTACTGATGTCAGATTAAAATGTGAAGACTCCCGAGATATGGTACTTAATCTAACTACTTTTTAAAAATTTTTATACACAACTTAAATTTTACAATCTTAAATGTACAGCTCAATGAAATTTTCCAGAAGTTTGCACCCATGTAATCACTACCAGATCAAAAACAGAACATTTCCAGTGTGCCATAAAGCTCCTTTGTGCTCCCAACCAGTCAAATCTAATTCCTTTTAGAAGCTTATATGAAGAGGAAAAAAAAAAAAATCACATACAAAACATAAACAAAAGGAAAAATATTTGCAGTGAATGTTAATATATAACAAGACAAAAAACTGACCAAATGATATGAAGCAGACAATTCAAGAAAAACAGAAGTGCTCACGCCTTTCCATAAACAACTGAAAATTAAAATGAGACACCCATTTTTTTCACCCATCATATTAACAAAGATTAAGAAGTCTGATGATACCCAATGTTATCAACCAGTGTGGGTGTACCAGGTACTCCCTACTCTGTGATAGAAATGTATATTTTTGAAGGAGAAATTTAGTACTATCTGTCAAATATTGCATAAACTCAGAAATTCCACTTCTAAAAATTCTTATCTATAAAAATCTATACAAAAATATATGCAAGATGTTGTTTACAGCACTGTTAACAAGCAAAAAAATCTGTAAGTAGCTTTAATGTCCATCAGTAAGGGGCTGGCTAAATCTGACACATCCTTAAAAGAACAGTTTATAACCATGATCTCCCCCCCACCCTTTGGGTAGCATACTCTAAAATGTTTTGTTTAGATAGGGCCTACTGAAGTTTGTACAGTTTGTACAGTTGTGAAGTTTTTTTATATGAACTAGCCCTATACAGTTGCCTTGAGATTTCTCATATATGCTTTTTACAATTTTTTTGCTGGTAGCTGACAGTTCTGATATCAGGGTGCCTCTCTATATCATGCTGCAATTTGTTCTTATTACAGTGGAGGGTTAGGAAACGTAACAAAGCTTACTAAAGTTGTAAAGTGAGAAAAAAAAATGGCCTGAGATAGAAAACACCTAAAGGGGTTCTGCTTTTAATAAAGTGTGAGTTGGTTCAAAAACCCTTTGACATTAATTTTAGCTGCAAAGAAATCCGTGCACTTCTTTGTTGCTATAGTTTAGATGATGTGGTTGCTGGATTATGTGTTTTGGGATAGCAATTATCCTCATTCATGATTAATCACATTCATATTATTTTTAGTTAGAATTAAATAAAGAAGTGTGTTTAAGCCCTTTGGTCAGAACTGCAGAGATTTAAATCATTTGGTTAATACTTCAAATATAAATACACCAGTACCACTGTACCATTTAACATGAGCTATTCCAAATACAGAGTAACGTGTATTTATATGTATGCTTATATTTAAATTAGATATACTAAGATATGTATGTAAGTTAAAAGTACATATATATTATACATATATTAAACAACGTACATATATTTAAAACCAGATTTTTAAAAAACTAAATACTTAGCTGGAAATTCCAATATCTGAAATGCTTTATGAAATATATTTTTATCAAAAACAAACAAGACTATTCAGAAAAATTAGCCCTTACTCACTTTAACACATTTTGTACTAGGATCCCAGCAACCACTCCCATAGTGGTAGGAAGACTGGCTGCACAAACACCTTCTCGTTTCAGAGTCTTTTCATCAATATTTGCAGCAACTACAAGTGGTGGAGCACACTACATGAAAAAGGATGAAAGAAAATATATTTCAAAATAAAAGGAAAAAAGTATAACATGCTCAAAATAGTACTCCATCACATGCAAAGTTTGTTTTTTCTTTGAATACATTTTCAGTACCCCTAGAAACTCTATTACTTACTAGTGAAAAAAATAAGCCAAAGTGAATTATGCATACCGCAAAACAAGCAGATTCTCCAGGAATTATGAGCTGTATATGCCCTGAAACTGCATTTTCACTGACCCCAGACTCCATCCACGTTTGCCCAAGTTCATTACAAGCCTTGATAGAAACAGGTGAAAACATAAGAAAGAACATAAAAAGAAGTAATTTACTGTAAGTTCTTTTCATGAAAAATTGGGGTTTAACTAAATGGATTACCAAGGGTTTTTTAAATTTTTCTAAAGAGGAAAAGTTATGAACAGTGGAATTCCTTGGCAAATGCCATTCTATTTAAAAAGTAAACTGACAGCATTCAGTAAGCAGTCAATAAACATCTATTTAATTAAATTGAGCCATTAGGCTTATTGGAATTCATTTTTCTAAAATAATTTCAGCAAAAAACTGCAAAATCTTTTGAAAAATTGAAAACACAGTAATTCAAAGAATTTTATTTCTGAGAAACCAGGTTTGTAGGCAATTTATACATGTTTATATCTTAAAGTAACAAAAGCTAAAACCAATGCTGACATAGAGTTAAGACATTTTAAGACTTTCATTTATTTTAAAAATTGTACATCAGAAGTATCTACTATTTTATAGTTTCCTCCATTAGCGTAAGAGAGAACAGGATATTGAAAGATAAGCCATACCAGCAAGGCTAGACAGATCCCACAGCTATTAGAATAAATTTCAAAAGTAGGGTAAGAAATAATTAAAAATTAACAAAACACATTACATGAGGGTTTAAATGCAGAACTATTCTTAAATGCAGAACTATACAAGAAAACAGATAAATCCATGAGTGTAACATCTTATACAATAGGAATACTTACTGTATTTATTGCCATCCGAGCTTCAAAATTGTCCACACAGCTAAGAACTAGATCAACAGGTTTTCCCTCTTCTAATCCACCATTACTAGGTAAAGAAAATAAATTTTATTTGGAAAAAAAAAAAATCAGGACACAAAATACACTCTAATTAGGCTGTATTTGTTCAGGCACACATTTATTCTTTCAGTAAATGTTTGAGTACAATTATGACATAGTATTTAATATTAAAGATCTAGTATGTATTGAGTAACTAATATGAACATCAATGATACTACAGTACTTCGCCTGGAAGGCACAAGAAGTTTATTATAAAGTCTATTCATAAAAGTTACCATTTCCCTATCAGCTTTCAGACTTTTATTCATGTTTCACTCCAAATGTAAATGTAATAAAAACTGAATATAATTCAATCTCAGTGGTGTTACAACAGTCTGCAGAAAAGCACTTTCACATAAAAATATAACCTAGAACACAGAACTTATAATTGAGGATCCCTTGTTCTATCATTGTAATAACAGGGTTTTTGGTTTTTTGTTGTTACTGTTTTTTGGACAATATTTACTTTTTACTGAGCTCCTAATACATAAAGATCACATAAAAATTAACTATTTTAAAAACAGAAATATATATCAAATCAACCAACCAACCGAGTTAAACATCAGATTTTCTAATAATACTTGTTTAACTGAGCTGGACACTGTGCAAAACATTCATAAATAAAATTTTACCTTATTCTATCCATGAAATGCTGGAAGTTTTCTACTGTGGTTATATTGTAGTTGTGTACTTCAAAAAGAACATCAGGATTAATGTTCCTAAGAGGGAAAAAGGGAATGTTTATTAAACTACTGGTAGGAATACTAAGTGAAAGCAGGAAAAAGAGCTGAAAAAGATCATTTAACAGAGGTCAGAAAAATGGAATTCAAGCTATTCAAAGAAAATCCGAAGCCCTCTTCTACTTCCTTTGACCCACTTCAAGGACTACATTCAAAACATGTTGACTACAGGATTACAAAAATGTTCCCATCATGCATGTGGTCCGAATTAAGCTTTTATCACCTCTGTGAGCTATAGCCTAGCCTGACAAAAGGGCTTCTTTGTTCCTTATTTAATTCAGTGCAAGTATGTTTGAGGCCACAAAGAAACCCTTAGAGTAAGGGTTGGCAAAGTAAGGCCCTTGGGCGAAATCTGACCTACCACCTGTTTTTATGAAGTCTGCAAGCTAAGAATGGTTTTTCCTTTTTCAAACGGTGGCAGAAAAGAACAATATTTCATAACAGGCTAAAATTACATGGAATTTAAACATCAGAAAGTTTTACTGGAGCACTGCCATGCTCATTCATTCTTCTATTGCCTATAGCTGTTATCGTACTACCACTACACAGCTGGGCAGTGTCATAGCTGGCCCTCAAAGCCTAAAATATTAACTATCTAGCCCTACCCAGAAAAAGGCTGCCAACCCCATTCCAAGAGGTAAGACAATTTGTATAAGTAAAACCTGCATTTTTATGGAGAAAAACTATGCATTAACTTTTTTAAGATTTTATTTGTTTGAGAGCGAGAGCGTACACAAGAGGGAGAGGGTCAGAGGGAGAAGCAGAATGAGCCACCCAGACATTAATTTATACAAAATACACGAACTAAAATTTCACTAAATATAGTCTTTAATTGTTATTCCATTTACCTCAAAGTATATTCTGCTGCTTGAACTTTACTTAATCCTGCTTGATGAGGCTGGAAGAAAAGTCTATTCATATTGGCCAGTTCCACCTTGTCATAGTCAAAGAGTAGCAACTAAAATGAAAATAGTGGTATTTTGATGAAAAACAGACCAAAATATAAACTAAAAATAAAAAACAATAAATTAGTGGACTTCATTCACATTTGATGGGTTTAACAGTTTGACAGTAATAATATCAGCTAACTCTAAAGCACTAGATACCATATATTAACTCATTTCATGCTCAATAGGTATAAATGAGACAACTATGGCACAAACCCCAAAGCCACTCAGCTAATATACATGAAAATGGGATTCAAATTCAAGCATTCTCAACCCAGTATCTGCACCTGAACCATAACACTTACTGCCTCTCTAAATGACTCATTGAGAAATTAATGTTTATTCCATTTCATTCTAATCATTTACTAAAAGTCAAGAACACATTAGATAAATAAAATTTTAAAATAAGATAACAAATGTCATAACTTAAAATTATAGTATAACATGACTCCTTTTGTGACTCTGACACCATTCTTAACCCATGGCTAAAATATCACCCCAAACAGAATTACTAACCAGTAAGTTAACTGTTGTTTCCTTCTATATATTTAGGCATAACAGCATTTCTCACACTCACACATTCATACATACACCTTTTTAAAGATCCCATTTCTTATCAGTAAGAAATTATCAGGTTGCACTCAAGTATTTCCAAGGTCCCTTCCGTCATCTAAAATTCTATGACTTTGTAACACAATTCTTAGCATCCTAGATTTAAAAATAAAAACAAAAATGGAGGAAGAGGCCAGGGCAGAGCGAGCACAGAGGCAAAGGCTACAGCAGCAGTTGCCAGGGGCTGTGGCTTGTGGTGCACCATCCTGTGCACAGCTAAAATTATTTAAAAAAAGAAGAAGAAGGGGGGGATCTTATTAACAATAACAAATAAACCCAACCTAGAGAACAACACCTAGGTAACCCTTAATATCTTGCTAGAAAATACATCACCCCTGTCTGCCCTCTATGATAATTTTCTGACTCAACTTAAAACAAAATATAGTTTATTTCAGCTCACTAGACAGTACTTACTAGGTCAGGCCAAGAATTAAATTTGAGTCTTCAGCCTCATAGCTGGTTTATAAGCTAAGGAAATCTCAAATTTGGGGATAGGAGGTATGAGTTGTAGCTCTGTCACTAATTAGCTCTGATCACGGATAAGTCACTCACTTTTTAGACCTGTATCTTCATCTGTAAAATAAAGCAGCTAATCTAGATCTGGTGATCCAGGCCACGGCAAAAGGGGTAAAAGGCTCTGAGTCTCCAATCTTACACATTCCTATTTAACCGTGAATTAGCTGCTTCTTTATCTGTTTTACATAATGAAGAGTTCTGAAACTTACCTATGTAGATCCTTAACTTACAAACTTGAATGCACACTAGAATCACTAGGAGAGTTTTAAAAAACACTGATGTCTGTGTACCATCCCCAAAGACTGATTCTACTCCATTTTGGGTATCAAAAATTTTTTGAACTTCCCAGGTGATTCTAATTACAGCAAAATCTGATAACCACTGTTCTACAGCCTTGCTACTCAAAACACCGCCTGGGCTAGCAGCATTAGTATCACCAGGAGCTTGTCAGAAATATAGGGGCACTCCCCCAACTTTAATATGCATATGAATCATCTGGAGTTTTGTTAAAATAGAGATTCTTTTTTTTTTTTTTTTAGAAGAGGGAACCCTAAGTTTGTTTCTGAGAATCCATTTAGGGTTCCCTCTTCTTAAAAAAAAAAAAAAAAAAAAAAAAGAATCTGTAACAAACTGAGGGCTTCAGAGGGGAAGGGGTGGGAGAATGGGATAGGCTGGTGATGGGTAGTAAGGAGGGCACGTATTGCATGGTGCACTGGGTTATACGCAACTAATGAATAATCGAACTTTACATCAGAAACCAGGGATGTACTGTATGGTGACTAACAGAATATAATAAAAAAACCTTAAAAAAATAAATTAAATAAAATAAAATAAAAAAGAAGAGGGAACCCTAGCCAACCCTAGCCATACCCAGGCAGTGGGTCACCACCCCTTTTCTGAAAGCACTTTTTTTTTTTTTTAAGATTTTATTTATTTATTTATTTGACAGAGACAGCCAGAGAGAGAGGGAACATAAGCAGGGGGAGTGGGAGAGGAAGAAGCAGGCTCCTAGCAGAGGAGCCCGATGTGGGGCTTGATCCCAGAATGCCGGGATCACGCCCTGAGCCGAAGGCAAATGCTTAACGACTGCGCCACCCAGGCGCCCCAAAATACAGATTCTTAATTCAGCATGCCTGGGGTGGGGCCTGAGAGTATACATTTCTAACAAGCTCCCAGGTAATGCTGATGATACTACTTTGGGCATCAGACTGAGTAACAACGATCCAGAAGTTCTTAAAAATCCCCCCAGAACATCAGAATTACCAGGGAATTTAATACAAATCCAGATTCTTAGGTTCACTCGAAACCTAAAGAATCAAAACCACTGGGTAGGCTCTGGCAATCTACATTTTAAGAAGCCTTCCAAGTGATTCTGAAGCACACTCAAACCTGAGAGTCATAATCTCCATGATCTCTACTATCCTAGGTCAATCAGCCGTGGTTCTTATGTGAACTCTAAGCAATTGTTGGCTGGCTTTTGTAAACTCCTTGAAACACTTTAAAATGTTAATAAACATTTTTAGTATTTTTGTGTTGCCTTTTCTATATGGATACATGACTGCCAACTTTGAAACCACTTTAAGAATTTGGGGCATGGGGGCACCTGACTGGCTCAGTCAGTTAAGTGTCCAACTCTTGATTTCAGCTCAGATCATGATCTTAGGGTCCTGAGATCAAGCCCCATATTGGGCTCTGTGTTCAGGGCAGAGTGCACTTGTCTGCCCCCTCCACCCCCGCAGCTTGCTCGTGCATGCACTCTTGCACTCACTCTCAAATAAATCTTTAAAAAAAAAAAAAAGGAATTTGGGGCATGAGACAGACCAACACATTAAAAAGCACCAATAAACTTTGTGGGAAAAATGCTTGCTCTGTCAAAATGACAAATTAAAGAGGGGGAAATCAATTGTGGAAAGCGTTGGTATTCAACCACTAGGAATCTAACATCACGGACTTTAGCTTTATATATCTGAGACTGGTATAAGGTTATCTCTCCTTCCTACTCACAACCTAAATCAGTTTTAGAAAAGAAGTGGGGGAAAAAAGTATAGGTTAAAAAAAAAATCTAGAACATTCTCCATTTCAATTTTAAGAGGAAGAAGGGTGGGGGCACTTGGGTGGCTCAGTCGTTAAGCATCTGCCTTCAGCTCAGGGCATGATCCCGGAGTCTTGGGATCAAGCCCCACATCGCGCTCCTCCACTGGGAGCCTGCTTCTTCCTCTCCCATTCCCCCTGCTTGCGTTCCCTCTCTCGCTGGCTGTCTCTCTGTCAAATAAATAAATAAAATCTTAAAAAAAAAAAAAAAGAGGAAGGGTATTTATTTTCTAACTAGAAGTTTGTATCTCTTAATCCTCCTCACCTATCTCACATATCTTCCCACCCACCTCCCCCCGTCTGGCAACCACCAGTTTGTTTTCTGCAGTTAAGTCTGTTTTTTCATTGTTCATTTGTTTTGTTTTTTAGATCGCATATAAGTGAAATCATGTAGTATTTGTGTTTCTCTTATTTCACTTAGCATAATACCCTCTAGATCATCCATGTTGTCATGAATGGCAAGATTTTATTCTTAACGTTGAGCACAGCATAGGAAATATAGTCAATGATATTGTAATAATGTTGTATGGTGACAAGTGGTGACTACTTATGAACCCTGAGTAATGTACAGAACTGTTCGATCACCCACTGTGTTGCAAACTTGAAACTAATACTGTAAGTCAACTACAATAAATTTTTAAAAATATAGGGTCACTATTATTTGGAAAAAAAAAGGTACATGCTTTCTAGTTCATCTTGTATAATGCATGTTTAAAAAATGTTTGTTAGATGCCTGTGTTTCATACACTATCAATTTAACAGCCTTCTCTCTTAAGCTTCTGTATCTAAAACATTTAAGTCCCAATTGTAATATATATTATCCCAAACACAAAACTCCTGAAATTGGATATTCCTTGTTTTATTAGCATTAATATCAGCTTCCATTTGGGTGGGGTTGTCTCTTAACTTCTCTTAACAATATGAATAAAGACACCCCAAATCAATAAACCATTAGTAATGAGAAAAATTCCTAATTTATACCTGATTTACTCCAGAAGTGAGTAGCTTCCCTATATGACAGGCAAAGAGAAATGTTTTTACCTTACCAATGCCACATCTTGTCAGCATTTCAGCAGTCACACTACCAACTCCACCAACACCTACTATTGCTACAGCAAAGGTTCGGATTTTCTGTGAAATGCAAAATTATATATTTGTCGGTTAACTTTTCATCAAAAATGTTGTCAGAAATTATTTTCATTTATTAAAATCATCTTCAAAACCTTGGAAAGGTTTACCATACCTCATAGTCGCTTACAATTCCCATTCGTTTCAAAGCCATCAGGCGGCTTAAAACAAAGAAAAAATGTTTTAAAGCTTACAATTTTAATTGTGATATAGGTAAACACGCATCATCGCAGAAAAACTCAATCACTACTGATGCTTTAAAAGAATCTTTCAGCTGGCTTTTACCAGATGAAATTAAGTCACCTGGGCAGCTTTAAAAACACTGAATACTCTTCCACCTGTAGCCTGTGCAACAAGATTTTTTTTAAATGCTCCTCAGATATTCTAATGGACAGCCACGATTGAAAACAACTGACTTAAATGTTAAGTGTCCAGGTGAGACAGGTTGAAGTGAAATTTCAACATTTTTCTGTGTTTTCTTAGCATAGGTAAATATTTAATGTTTAACACCCAGATTTAATGTTTAACATCAGTTGTCTCTGCCCATAATGGATGGTTGATGTCTACTCTTAGTAAGCACGTACTGTTAAGTTTTTAATGTATACATTTAAACCTATACACATATACATAAAAGTCCCATTCATTTACACTTTAAAGAGTCAAATAGCTCTACCATGCTTGCTAGGAAATTCTACAGGCTTCTGGCCCGGACCCCCTTTTCCTCTTCCTCATTTTCAACTGTTCCTAACAAATCTCTAAATTGTTTGCCAACATTGTTACTTCTGGATTTTCAGTTGTAGGTATTATCTGAAGATTTCACAGGTATCATTGGTCCCTACTACACACAAATATTTCCTGTAACCACGGGAAATCCAACTAAGGGCTAGGATTTGAACCCAATCGGTCTGGCTCTAGAGTCCTTACTCTTATAACCACTGCACTATATTCAGCCAGCTGAAAGGCCAGGAGCTGACAGGACTGGTAAAGTCGAACAGCTTTAAAGCTAAAGCCAATCTTGCTCTGCCCACCACGTCCCCAGTTTTGAAATGCTGAGAAGCCTTTATGAAACTCGAAGTTTAATGCTTAGTGGGTTTTACATTTCATGTCATCTTCTGAAAGTTATTACTATCAGCTTTATGCAGAACAAGGTAGACTAACAGAGGCAGGGGAATTGGGAAATCGGACGTGTATCCTCAGCATGCCAGGAGCAGAACCATATGGCTTCATTTCGGTTTTGGGGTGGGTGGGTGTTTTGAGAGGAAGACTATCTTTCCACCACTACTAAGAGTTGGCCTTGCGCGTTTGGGAGCAGGACCCCAGCACAAGAAGAGGGGGCTGAGAGGCCGTGTGAGCTGAACAGGAAGGGAGGGCCTCGTTCCTGACCACTCGCAGACCTTGACCTCACCCCCTGCCCGCCTCCGACCCTCAACGCAGGTCACCTGTAGGGGTTGGAGTCCACCACCTCCGGGCTCATCTTCTCGATGCGGACCCGGCCCCCTCCTCCGTCGCCGCCCCCCACGGCCCGCCGACTTCTCTCCCGTGCCAGTTCCCGCTCCAGCTCCGCTACCCGCTGCTGCAGCCGCTCCACAGACTGGGCCATGGCTGGGACCCCGGCCGCCAACGCTCCCAGCCCCGGTCTTCGCCGCCGCCGCCCCACGCTGCCAAGCCTGCTGGCCCCGCCAGGGGTAGGTGAGGAGGCACGTAGCCGCCGCCTTCCTAGCCCAGAACCCTGGGGAAGTGCTCCCAGCGCCGCACAGAAGACACGTCGCCGCCGCTCCCGCGGGCCTCCCACGGTGCCGCTTCCGGTACGTTGCAGTCATCGCTCCCCCTCAGGTAAAACAAAACAAAACCACAACGCCCCTCTTAGCTTCCTTCTTCGCCGGGTCCTACGAGACCAGGCCACAGCAGGGGCGGGGGTCTTTAGCGTCCAAAGCCCGCGGCCTGCGATATTGCCTTTCCAGCCCCGCGGCTACAAGAAACACCGGGATCTTTTATTCCTAGGCTCAAGGTCCTGACGGACCCTTTTCTGCACCGGACCCTGTAGGTCTTACGGCTGCCGGTGCATTAAATTTGGGTTGCAAAAGTCCTTTTCGTCCATAATTGCCTGCAGCGACTAAAAAGGCTTTGCCTTCTTTAAGATTGCGGCCTCCGAAATGAAAATTTTTTACATGCGAGCACGCGGAGGTCCTCTGGCACATTCCGTCTAGAACCTAAGTCACCAGATTCAGGGCAGTGTGATTGGCTGGAGCGGCAGGGTCATCTCCGCCCCGACGCGACCGGGCCTCGCCCCCTGGCCGTGGAGTTGTACTCTCGGCCGCCTGCGGACTCTCTGAACGCGGAAGGCCTGTGGGATCTGCGTCTCTGAGGCCGACGGCGGCAGCCGGAGCCATGGAGGCCGGTGCTTCCCCTGAGCCCGACACAGCCGAAGTGCTGCCCCAGCACAAGTTCGACAGCGGGTCCCTAGAGGCCTATCTAAACCAGCACTTGCCCGGCTTTGGGGCCG
This sequence comes from Ursus arctos, assembly GCF_023065955.2. NCBI lineage: Eukaryota > Metazoa > Chordata > Mammalia > Carnivora > Ursidae > Ursus > Ursus arctos. The sequence goes on from NW_026622875.1 coordinate 29,200,020, forward strand.
AGCCCGAGGCCAAGCTGACCGTTACTCAGTACAGGTATCGACGCAGGTCTTCTTCCGCAGAAACAAATCTGCGCATCGGCCTTTTCTTCCTTTGGCCCTGGGTGGGGTCGCAATTCCCCCCATCCCGGCTGCTTCTCCTGCACTGACGCACTTTGCAGGTGGGAGCTGCGGTCGGCGGTCCCCTGCATTTCATTCTGGGTATTTCCAATTCGAGGACAATAATGGAAGCACCACAACATTCACGATTCCAATTATGAGAAGGAATCTTTGTTAAAGGATGCAAGTATGTACCTGGAGGATTCACTGAGGCAATTAAGGTTGGAAGTGCTGTGGAATATAAAGAGATCTTTCAACTTTTGTTCTGTAACCTGTAGACCTTTATTTCTGAGAAACAGATGTAGTTCCGTTTAATTGGCCCTATTCTAGGAGATTGAGTTAATGGCGCTAGCTGGGGGAATCTGAACTCTAATCCTAGATCTTCCACTTAGTAAATCACGCCATCACTTTGGGCTTTAGTTCGTTTTGAAGTGAGGGAATGGAACTGAATGACGATCCTGAGAGTACTATTGCCCACCATGAATCTGGCTCTGGTCTGTTTTATAATAGAAAGCAAATTTTAAAAATTTTATTCAAAAGATAGTATTTTGATAAACACAGAGCTATAGAAACAATCTTGGCTTTCAGGAATTTCCATCTGCCACTTAATGACTGGGAATTTAAATATTCCATAAACTCCCTGAGACTAGTTTCCTAATCCGTAATACGAACCTACTCCTTTTGATAATTAATGATGCAATAATAGGTGTAAGCTCTTAAACATTGTTTACAACACAAGGCTTCTAGGCCAGAAACCTAAGCTGTTTTTAATTCAACCTTCAGCGTCCACTATCTATTGGGACATGGTGACTTTTAATTCTACCACAAAACTCTCTGATCAATCTTCTTTACCCCTATTTTTATTTTCACATAAATCAGTAGTCAAGGAATACAAATGCCAGTGGTAACTGTTAGGATGTTTCTTTCTCCAGCTACATCCAGCTCTAGTGAGTGCAGGCAAGGAGTTGGATTTAAGCCAGCATGGGGGAAGCCAAGCAAATAACATGGTGGGGAGCAAGTGTATTAAAGATGCATTCAAGAGGGTAGTTATGTATTGGCCATCAAAATTAAGCGAGTTCAGAAAGGATGGGGGGAGGAGGCTGAAGGACGGTGAACAAGTATGATCAATGGATGATAGATCCCAGGACTGAGGGATTGTTGGAATCAATGTACCAGTGGGAGTGGGTGGAAAGATGGAATATGGTCAGAGATAGAAATGCTTAACAAGGAGGATTATGCAGTGCCTGAGTTGTTCATGTTTAAAATGTGTCCCCTAGAGTGGGTGACTAAAGTACTGTAAAGGAAAATATCACTGGAGTAGAAGAATTCAGGGGACTGACAGGCCTGAGTGTTAGAATGAACATCTGAGTGGATTTTGAAATAATGAGGATAGGAGTAGTGTAAATAAGAGCAATAGTAAGTCAATAGGCAATGAGGAAGAGTGATTGCAAGATAGAGAGTAGTTGGTTGCAACAGGGAAGGCAAAGAGTTTGCAAGTGGCAGTGAGTATCAGGAAAGACATAAACTCCATCTCCAGCCCCACTAGATGACTGATGCGGGGGGCTGAAAATCTACCACTTGAGAGGCCTACAAAGGAAAGAGGGTCCTCACGGAACATTCAAGTTTTAGTTAGAGCAAGGAGATGAAGGGTCCCTTCAGAAAAGAGAGTGAAGCTGTATGTGGTTATGCTGAAAGACAATGAGTTCCAGGGGTACAAAGGAAAGATATCTCCAGCTCTTTCTGCTAATGTTAAATTCTTCCTTCTCAGTAATTTGATTCTTCACCAGCCATTTGATAATTCCATTGTACCTGCCAAGAATCTTCTGTTTGGCTTCATCTTTGTTTCTGTTTTGATGTGTCTCATCTTCCACCATGTCCTTACTGTTGAACACATAGGATCAGAGCATGTTTATAGGGGATATTTTGCCTCTCTGCTTCTCATCTCCAGCTTTATACTTTTAAGCCTCTTGGACCATATACTAAATGTTTTCCATGCTCAAATACCATGATGTTGGTCCTTTAATCTTCTCTTTTCTTGATCTCTTATCTAGAGAAAATACATTTGAGATGCTGTTATCAATATCAAAAGTTACTTCAATTTGTACAAATCTAAAGGGTACAGGAGGAATGTCTGTAAGTTCAAACTTGCCAAACTGGTTGTGATCTTTCATCTTTGCTCACTCAGTTTCATAGAATAGATAGTGAAGGTCTAAGTTCACTTGGAATGGACTGTGTATCGCACTTAACCAGAATAGATATGACTTCATGAGTGGTTTCAATACCAAAATAGTGATTTCAGTATTACTAGGAAAAGAAATGATATCAAAGAGCAGTGAATCCTGAATATTTTCAGATTTATCTCTGGACAAGGGACACGATGGCTGCCTCCATAGCTGCAAACATAAGTAACACCCTTATCAGGACTGATGCTTTTTTCCAATTTATTGCTGTTGAAAAAAAAATCCTGTAGGCATTTCTAAGTTTCTGAAGCTTGGAGATGCAGCTAAAACCACCCACAAGGATGACCTCACAGGCCTGAGACTTCTCTAGCAAGTTGTGAAGAAAGGGTTAAAAACCTTTTCTTCTCTATGGAAGAGAAGAAAATTAACTTTCTAGCTCAGTTACTTTAGTAACTTGGTAAAGGTGGCATGTCAGCTGTGTTTCTAGGCAACATTACTTCTGGTAGAAATAGTATCTAATTGATAAACTGTATCTGAACTGGAAGGCCTGGAAATAAACTGTAAGTATCTGGTGGGATACTCTGGGCTTCCCTAAGTGTAGCAAGTTCTTGCAACTGCTCTTGTCCCTTGTTAGGATGCTGGGAGCTATGTCCAGAGGATTATTACTAGAGGCAATGGCTCTTGTGGAACACCAGGCTTCTAAGCCAGGTTGGCACCCACCCTTACCTATGTGGTCTCATCTCTTAGAACCTGAGCTATCACCAAAGGGACACAGGGGTCACAGAGTAGATGCTAGAATGCTGCATGGATTACTGGGATGCTTCCACCGTAGAAGCTCATCTGATGCTACCCTGCTGGAATACCGTGTTTCCTGACTTCATATGCTTCCAAGTGAACCAATACAGAGGGTAGCCTGTTAGGGTTTTGTGAGGTTGATCATCTAATCAAAGTCTTCTCCAACCAAGTGAGTTTCCCTAACTGCACACTTAAATGCAAAGATTTCATCTTTGTGAATTAAGGTTTGACAAAGGTGCACCTCTTTGGTTACAGATCAACATAATTCTTCAAGCACCATGTCTTGTCTAAGTCCTAAACAATAATTATGGCTGTTGGCTTATTGATGATTCTTATGGTATACTATCAGTGGTTTCTAGACTACATGGCGGCCTGATGCTTAGAGTGGTTAAATTTAGCTGTTACTATGTTCAGTGTTGGTGATGATCTTCCCAAGGTGGGCTTTTGCATTTTGGGGTGTCTTTGTTAGAACCATGGTAGATATGTATACAGGGAAAAAGCTTTTAGTTTGGCGAGATTTTTTTTTAAAGAGAAATATGTATTTTTTTAAAAATTTTTTTTCTGTTTATACTGATATTGGGATTTTGGGGGATAAAATTTACCTTACATAAAATTTAAGATTTGAATTATTTTAAAGTGTACTGTTTAGGTGCACCTGGGTGACTCAATCGGTTAAGCGTCTGCCTTTGTCTCAGGTCATGATCCTGGGGTCTTGGGAACAAGCCCCACGGTGGGCTCTCTGCTTAGCAGGGAGCCTGCTTCTCCCCCTCTGTTTGCCTGCTGCTCCGTCTGGTTGTGCTCTCTCTCTCTCTCTCAAATGAATAAATAAAAGTCTTTAATAAAAAAATAAAGTGTGTTGTTTAGTGGGTTTTAGTATATTCACAATGTTGTGCAACCAGCACCTCTATCTAAATCCAGAACATTTCTGTCACCCCCCCAAAAAACCCTTACCTCACAATTTTCCCCTCCTCCCATCCCTCAGCAGCCACTAAATCATTTTCTGTCACTATTGATTTACATACTCTGAACATTTCATAGAAGTGGAATCATATAATATGTGGCCTTTTGTGACTGGGCTTTTTCACTTAGCACCAGGTTTTCAAAGTCCATCCATGTTGCAGCACGTATCAGGTATTGATTCTCTTCATTATTTAGTTAAGACCTCTCTTTCATGCTGTTGGAGTCTTCAAAGGCTGGGTAATTCTAAACTGGCTATATTGTAAATGGAGGTGCAAACTGAATAGTTTTGATATCTGGAGTCTATTTTTAGTTCATGTGAGAATTTCTGCTCACCTGTCAGGGAGAGCCAGTGCCCTGGTATCTGTGAGTTCCTTGGGGCACTGTTGTACTTCCCTGGCCCGGGTGTCCGCCCTGGGACCTTGCTTACCACAGCTCCCCCTGTGGAGAGCTGCACTTGTGTACTAGCCTTGGTGAAGCATCTGGGGGTTATATCTCCAACAGCAGATGAGGGGACACGAACCCAGCTATTCCACCATCCTTTAATTGGTTTTGTGACTAGTACAATCTCTTCTCCCAGCCTTTATTTACTTAGATCTAGGCATTGTTCTGGGGATACTTCTGATAAAACTCATGATTTGCAGGCCGGGAGTGAGGCCCTCTCTTCTACCTATGTGGGTTATAGATTGTCGATCTGCCGCTGTGGCATCATCTGCTTTATATCATCCAGAAACTAATGTTTTGAGCTGCTGGTAGCACCCCTCTTGGTTTCCCAGCGCTGAAATTGATAATATTTTTATTTTGTGTTTCTTTTGACATTTCAGTACGATTTGGGGAAGGAGGAAAATATCTTTGTAATTGACCTTTTCTCTATTCTTATCTAGATCAGGACAGTCCAATCCAACCTTTCATCTCCGGAAGGGCTTTCGAGCATATGTACTCAGAAAAAAACCACCCGGTTCACTTCTTCCTAAAGCACATAAGGTATGGTGTACAAAAGCAATAATTCTTTGTTGACAAATAAATGTTTTTTATATACAGAAAAAAATTTAAATGGCTTTTTAAAGTCATCTTATTATTAAATAATAATGTATTTTATTTCTCAGATAAAAATTTCACTTGAATTGTATCCCTTGTTATTTTTAGGTCATTAATCTTGAGCAATTAGTCTTCTTGTGGATCTGATTCCTTCCTTACAATTGGCTAGATATGCAGTCATCTAGTGAATATTTTCAGTGCTGCTCATTTATAGATGTTTGTACTTTGGTTACATATTTTAATTATGTTTTAAAAATTATAACAATATCTACTCACTGAAGTATCTTAATATATTTGCTCTGACAATCCACTGATCTTTTGCTAATAAAAGGAAATGTTTGAATAATCATTTTATAGTATTCTCTAAATATTAGGCTGAGTGAGAATTTAAAAAGATATGTTAAAAATCTAGTCTGTTTTCAGAAAATAGCTATTATCTGTAGAATTTTAGAGATGAAAACAGGAGAGAACAGAAATCAAAGTCCTAGAGAACATTAAAAGCACTGTGCATATTTAGGGTATTATTGTAACCATGTATAATAGGTATTTCCCAGGCCCAGCTGACTGGGTTAGGGCCTTTGAAGGACAGGCTTAAGATTACAGTAATGGAAAAACGCATACTCTGACTTTCTTGGTTCCGTATCCAAGAAACTTGAAGTAACTTGAATGCTTAAGATTAAGGTTGGGTAACTTCTATTAGGTCTCAACTTGGTAAGGCTGAAGCAGAATCCCCACTTATGCCCAGAAATTTATGCCCCAATAAACAGCTTTCTTTGTCTCTCTTCTTGATAACATTCTACCAGAAGACATCAGAAAATAACATAATGCTTTCAGCCCAACAATGTGGCTTAGTTGGTTTCAACTCCCTTCATTTTTTCTATGCCTGCACTGAAAAAAACAATGTTCTCACACTGCCATCCACTTCATGACTCCCTAACCCTTTTGTCCTTACACCACCCACCCCACCCCCAGCACCAGAGTGATTACAAACACTCCTTTCATAACCTTTGGTTCCACTGGCTTCTCTCACCTTGGTCATGGGTTTAGTCATGTCCCTGCTCTAGTTAATCTTTATTAACTGCTGCTTTGTCCCTGCTGTCAAACTGCATGGTTTCTCCTTAGAAGTGATCTGTCACCGGGGCGCCTGGGTGGTGTGCAGTCAGTTAAGCCTCAGGCTCTTGGTTTCGGCTCAGGTCCTGAGATCAAGCCCGGGGATGAATCCCCTGTCGGGTTCTGTGCTCTGAGCTCAGCAAGGAGTCTGCTTAAGAATCTCCCTTTCCCTCTGCTTCTCCCCCGGCCCCATCTAAAATAAATAAATTTAAAAAAAGCTGGGGGGGGGGAGTGATCCATCACCAGGGAGTTTGGAACAGATGAGTCAGCATCACAGCTCTGCTATAAGCTGTGTCCTCAGGTCCTGAGTGATAGGCCCATATATCTGTCCTGGTTGAGGAGGCCCTTCCATCTTATTTGGGTTCCTGCTTCAGTATTAGCTTGCATCTCATTGCCTCCCTTCCCCATGGTTATCCTGAGCTCCATGGTAGCCTTGGGTACCAGGAAGGATTCCCCTCCCCCTGCTTTAGAAACAAGAACCTCTTTTGATCTCCAGAAGGACCTAGTGGTTTTTCCCTTCTACCAGCACTCACTGCCTTCCCCCAGCACCCTGTAGCTGACTGTGCTCAGAGCATTAGAATAGAGACTTGCCTGAGCCCCCTTGGGAGTTATGAGAGAGAAAGAATGAGCAAGAGTAAGCCAATGAGCAAGCAGGGAACGGCTGAGAACAAAGAGATGTTTTTATGATAATCTGAAATATTGTGGTCAGAAACTGTTGCCTTCATATTAATAGAGCCAAGAGTAAGCCCCATGCATGTGCCTATCCTTTAGCCTAATTATCACGGTATTTTTAGTGCTGGCCTAATTTATAATTGTAATAATTACACTAAGACTACTTTTAAGGAAACTATTGTCCTCTAGGTCATTTGTTGATACTGTTTCAAAATTTATTTCTAGCCTTAATGTAAGCTCAAAATAGTTATTATGTGTCTGTACTTCTGGGGAGCCTGCCTGGCTCAGTTGGAAGAGCATGCAACTGTTGATCTTGTGGTCATGAGTCTGAGCCCCACGTTGGGTATAGAGATTACTAAAAAATAATTAAATTTTTTTAAAAACTTAAAAATTTTTGTGTTTCTGATTTTTAATAATCCATCATCCTATTTAGATTGATAGAGAATTTAAAGTCCAGAAAGCTTTGTTTTCAGTTGGATTCCCCGTTCCCAAGCCTTTATTGTACTGCAGTGATCCTTCTGTCATTGGAACAGAATTTTACGTGATGGACCATGTGCAGGTAAATTAACACTTAATCTTACTTTATTGTTATTTTTATTTTTAATTATGAAATTAAAAATATGAAATTAGATGTTAAATTATAGTTTATTAATTAACATTTAGGTAATTAGTTGCAAGGGCTTAAACTTTTGTTTTAATATGAGCACAGGCAATATGGGAGGGATGAAATAGACTAGGAACAAATTTAGTAACTGGGGCTGTTAACTCATTCTTAAATTTTCCTCTAGGTGGCAATAAAGAGCTATATGTAATGGCAATAACCAAACCCTCCAGATGGTAGTGGGGAAGAAAACGACTCCAAATAGAAAGTCGATCCATTAAGAACAATAAATTCAGAGTGTTTAAAAAAAATTTTTTTTTTTTGCAAAATGTAACTTGAGAGTAGTTTTTGTCCTTTAAGTTCAACTTGGAATGCCCTTGTATTTTTCCTTTGGCGCATATACTCTATTGAACATGTTTCCCAAGGGAATGTTTTTCTAGCATATTCTACAAAAAATTGTTTTTGGTTGCAAACTGTTATCCTGATTTTTTTTTTGTAGGCAATGGGGAATTATGACACAGCAAATAATTGGTATGAAAAAATTTATTTTGTTTTAAATTATTTGTTGTAATTGTTTCCATAGGGTCGAATCTTTCGTGATTTCACAGTTCCTGGAGTTAGCCCAGCAGAACGCTCAGCCATATATGTGGCCATGATAGAAACCTTGGCTCGCTTACATTCCTTGAATGTACAGTCATTGCAGCTGGAGGGATACGGTAGAGGTGCTGGCTACTGCAAAAGACAGGTAATACATCCACATAAAGAGCTCCTTTTCTCAAGTTCTTGGAAACAATGTATATTATTAGTCAGAATAAAAGCCTATTTTATACATTCCTGAACCTTGGATAGAACTTTTAATATCAGCCTTTATATTGACTTGTTGTTAGCATAAAATAATTTTATATTTTTAGATCGGGTTTTTTCAGCCTAAGCTTCTGTAACTAACAACATGTACATGAATGCAAATTTAATGCTTTTCAGCCTCTTCATTTAATTTATCAATGTATTTTCTATACAGTTTCCCTTTTTAAGTTAACATATCTATTAAGCAAATCTATGTATTCAATACTTGCTGAGTACTATGTTAAATATCAAGAAAATAGAAGTAAGTTCTTCCCCTAAAGGAACTTTTGGTCATTTTTTGAGAGACCTGTACATGAATCTCATTTACATAAAACTCGAAAATAGAATAAAGGAGTATATAATCTAGTAGTAAATGTTTCGTTACTTATGATGAGAGCTGTGCCATTCAGAGAGTGGATGTCAATGTGCCTTTGCTTAGGTGGAGAAAGCTTTGTGGGAGAGATATGTCTTGCATTGTGTATATAAGGAAAGAGAAAATCTAGAGTGATAGGGAAGAGTTGGTGAACACTTGAAACCAAAGGGACAGCTAGACCAGATATGTATGGGACTATTTCTTTTTGTATGTATATCTTTTTGAGGGGCTGACTGAAGAGAGAAAGGAACCAAGATTTAGAGAATACTCACTGTATGCCATGGTAGGTGAGTTGCTGACCTACTCTTCTTAAATCTTTGTAGCAACCCTAAGACATAAGTATTATTACTCCCATTTTGTAGATGAGGAATCTGAGGCTAATGGATATCAAATAATACATGAATAAGTGGCTTAGACATAATTTATACCTAGGTCTGTATGATTCCCAAGATGAAGGTCTTCACTGCACTAAGTTGAACAGAGGTACCTTGGGGAATGTGGAGAGAAGTATAAGGTGATAAATAATATGGTCTCAATTGATGGAGGACTTTGAGAATAGTTTGATTTGTTTGCATTTGATTCTAAGAATAATAAAAAGTCTTTGCATTCCTTATACCTGAAATATATTTAGAAGATTCTGTGGGTAATAAGAAAAAGTATTTAAAATCTTTTAAAAAGAAAAAAGGTGGGGGGGCGCCTGGGTGGCACAGCGGTTAAGCGTCTGCCTTCGGCTCAGGGCATGATCCCGGCGTTATGGGATCGAGCCCCACATCAGGCTCCTCCACTATGAGCCTGCTTCTTCCTCTCCCACTCCCCCTGCTTGTGTTCCATCTCTCGCTGGCTGTCTCTATCTCTGTCGAATAAATAAATAAAATCTTAAAAAAAAAAAAAAGTATTAAAATGAAAAAAATCTGCATTCTTCTTCTAGCTCCCATATTTTCTTTTTCAGTGATTACTGGTTTCTTGTGATCCTTCCAGGAATCTCCTATGCCTATTTATTTGTGTATATGTGTGTATGTGTTTGTGTACATTCTTTTTTTCTTCCATAAAATAATTGCAGAAAAAAGACGAGAACCCACATTTCTTGATTCCGATGCCAGTATTTTTTTCCTGACTAAAGTCTAGGTTAGTAAAATGAACTAGATGCAAGAGAGATTTGAATGTTTTAGGCTTTAAAAAAAATGTTTTAGGCTCATGTGAATGTCACTTATAGACATTTGTCTTGAGCATTTAGGAATAAGACCAAGTTTGATATAATTGAATTTTGTTTTCATTTTAGAATTGCTGGATCTTACTTCTACTTTCAGTTTTATAATTTTTCTTATTTGTGTATCTTTAGGTATCAACCTGGACAGAACAATATCAAGCTGCAGCTCATCAGGACATCCCTGCCATGAACCAGCTATCTGACTGGCTAATGAAAAACTTGCCAGATAATGACAATGAAGAAAATTTGATTCATGGAGATTACAAACTAGATAACATAGTTTTCCACCCTACAGAGGTACTGTAAGCCATATTTATAATAAACTAAGTAGATCTTAGCACTTCTGATTTGGGACACATGTCAACTAGGTACATGGTCCCCTCAGGGCTCTGAAGAAGCCCAGCTCAACCTCACGCTTCCCCTACCTTTGGAACTGTCTTCACCATTCAAAACTTTTAGGAGCGAGTCCTGCAGATTTTCAGGCATAGGTTGCTGCCTATCTTTAAGGCCAAGTCTAAGCCTCAGGATATCTGATTTACTACTTAAACAGGATTTGGGAATTTACATGCATGTCACTGTTTTCATCAGAGAAGTTTTTCATCTACAAAAATATTTAGCTTATCCGGGTTCTTGCTCTTTTTGTTCATTTCCAGTTCCTTTTCTTATGATGAATTTTTAATTTGGTTAATTATAAGCTCAGAGGGGCACCTGGGTGGCTCAGTCAGTTAAGCGTCTGCCTTCCGCTCAGGTCACGATCCCAGGGTCCTGGGATCAAGCCCTGCATTGGGCTTCCTGCTCAGTGGAGAGTCTGCTGCTCCCTCTCCCACTCCCCCTGCTTGTGCTCTCTCTGTCAAATAAATAAATAAAATCTTTAAATACATATGTATAAGCTCAGGACAGAATTCCAAAAACTTCTTTTGAGGTTTTGAAAGAATTGTATTAGATTAATGTGACCTTGCTCTGTGTAAATGTACACAGTGTAATCTTCATAAAGGATACAAACAATTCAAAACTATAACCCTCCTCCCTGGAACACAGACAGGGAGGTCTGGGATTGGAGGAGGATGGTGGAAATGAGGAAACCACTTAAGTTCTCCTTATTACCTGCATGCCATTGGACAAGACACTTGGCCCTTAATATTTTTTTTTTGATATTATGTTAGTCACCATACAGTACATCCCTAGTTTTTGATGTAAAGTTCCATGATTCATTACTTGCGTATAACACCCAGTGCACCATGCAATATGTGCCCTCCTTAATACCCATCACCAGCCTATCCCATTCCCCCACCCGCCTCCCCTCTGAAGCCCTCAGTTTGTTTCCCAGAGTCCATAGTCTCTCATGGTTCATTCCCCCTTCTGTTTACCCCCCCTTTCTTCTTCCCCTTCTTCTCCTACTGATCTTCCTAGTTCTTATGTTCCATAGATGAGAGAAATCATATGATAATTGTCTTTCTCTGCTTGACTTATTTCACTTAGCATTATCTCCTCCAGTCCCGTCCATGTTGCAGCAAATGTTGAGAAATCGTTCTTTCTGATAGCTGAGTAATATTCCATTGTATATATGGACCACATCTTCTTAATCCAGTCATCTGTTGAAGGGCATCTCGGCTCCTTCCATGATTTGGCTATTGTGGACAATGCTGCTATGAACATTGGGGTGCATATGGCCCTTCTCTTCACTACGTCTGTATCTTTGGGGTAAATACCCAGCAGTGCAATGGCTGGATCATAGGGTAGCTCAATTTTTAACTTTTGAAGGGACCTCCACACTGTTTTCCAGAGTGACTGTACCAACTTGCATTCCCACCAACAATGTAAGAGGGATCCCCTTTCTCCACATCCTCTCTGACATTGGTTGTTTCCTGCCTTATCCATTTTTGCCATTCTAACTGGTGTAAGGTGGTATCTTAATGTGGTTTTGATTTGAATTTCCCTGATGGCTAATGATTTTGAACATTTTTTCATGTGTCTGTTAGCCATTTGCATGTCTTCATTGGAAAAGTGTCTGTTCATTATCTTCTGCCCATTTTTTGATTTGATTATTTGTTTCTCATGTACTGAGTTTGAGAAGTTCTTTGTAGATCTTGGATACCAGTCTTTTTTTCTTTTTTTCTTCAAAGATTTTATTTATTTGACAGAGAGAGAGACAGCCAGCGAGAGAGGGTACACAAGCAGGGGAAGTGGAAGAGGAAGAAGCAGGCTCATAGCGGAGGAGCCTGATGTGGGGCTCGATCCCATAACGCTGGGATCACACCCTGAGCCGAAGGCAGACTTAACCACTGTGCCACCCAGGCGCCCCTGGATACCAGTCTTTTATCTGTAGTGTCATTTGCAAATACCTTCTCCCCTTCCGTGGGCTGCCTTTTAGTTTTTTTGACTGTTTCCTTGGCTGTGCAGAAGCTTTTGATCTTGATGAAGTACCACACGTTCATTTTTTCTTTTGTTTCTCTTGTGTTTGAGGATGTGTCATGATAAAAGTTGCTTTGGCCGATGTCGTAGAGCTTGCTGCCTATGTTCTCCTCTAGGATTTTGATGGATTCCTGTCTCACATCGAGGTCTTTCATCCATTTGGAGTTTATCTTTGTGTATGGTGTGAGAGAGTGGTCAGGTTTCATTCTTTTGCATGTAGCTGTCCAATTTTCCCAGCACCATTTATTGAAGAGACTGTCTTTTTTCCACTGGAAGTTTTTTCCTGCTTCGTCAAAGATTAGTTGCCCAAAGAGCCGAGGGTCCATTTCTGGGTTCTCTATTCTGTTCCATTGGTCTATGTGTCTGTTTTAGTGCCAGTACCATGCTGTCTTTGTGATCACAGCTTCGTAGTACAACTTGAAATCCGGCAACGTAATGCCCCCAGCTTTGTTTTTCCTTTTCAACAATTCCTTGGCTATTTGGGGCCTTTTCTAGTTCCACACAAATTTAAGGGCTGTTTGTTCCAGATCTTTGAAAGACATCATTGGTATTTTGATTGGGATGACCTTGAAAGTGTAGATTGCTCTGGGCAGCCTAGACATTTTAACTATGTTAATTCTTCCGATCTATGAGCATGGAATATTTTTCCATCTTTTTGTATCTTCTTCAATGTCTTTCAAGAGTGATTTATAGTTTCTAGAATATAGATCCTTTACGTCTCTGGTTAAGTTAATTCCGAGATAACGTATGATTTTTGGTGCTATTTTAAATGGAATGGGTTCCCTAATTTCTCTTTCTTCAGTCTCATTGTTCGTGTATAGAAATGCAACTGATTTCTGAGCATTGATTATGTATCCCGCCACATTACTCAATTGCTCTATAACTTCTAGTAGTTTGGGGGTGGAGTCTTTTGGGTTTTCCATATAGAGTATCATGTCATCTGCAAAGAGAGACAGTTTGACTTCTTCTTTGCCGATTTGGATACCTTTTATCTCTTTTTGTTGTCTGATTGCTGTTGCAAGGACTTCTAGTACTATGTTGAATAATAATGGCGAGAGTGGACATCCTTGTCATGTTCCTGATCTTAAGGGAAAGGCTTCCAACTTTTCCCCATTGAGAATGATATTTGCTGTAGGCTTTTCATAGATGGTTTTTATGAAATTGAGGAATGTGCCCTCTATCCCTACACTCTGAAGTGTTTTGATCAGGAAAGGATGCTGTATTTTGTCGAATGCTTTTTCTGCATCTATTGAGAGGAGCATATGGTTCTTGACTCTTTTCTTGTTGATATGATCTATCACGCTGATCGATTTGCAAATGTTGAACCACCCTTGCATCCCAGGGATGAATCCCACTTGGTCATGATGGATAATCCTTTTAATGTACTGTTGGATCCTATTAGCTAGGATCTTGTTGAGAATTTTGGCGTCCATATTCATCAGGGATATCGGTCTATAATTCTCCTTTTTGATGGGGTCCTTTGCCTGGTTTGGGGATCAAGGTAATACTGGCCTCATAGAATGAGTTTGGTAGTTTTCCTTCTGTTTCTATTTTTTGAAACAACGTCAGGAGAATAGGTATTATTTCTTCTTTGAATGTTTGGTAGAATTCCCTGGGGAATCCATCAGGCCCTGGAGTCTTGTTTTTCAGGAGGTTTTTGATCACAGCTTCAATCTCTTCATAATTAATCAGTCTGTTTAAAAAATCAATTTCTTCCTGTTTCAGTCTTGGTAGTTTATAGGTCTCTAGGAAGGCATCCATTTCTTCCAGATTATTTAATTTATTGGCATAAAGCTGTTGATAGAAGTTTCTAATGATCATTCCTATTTCATTGGTGTTGATTGTGACCTCTCCCTTTTCATTCATAATTTTGTTAATTTGGGTCCTTTATTCTTTTGAATAAGTCTGGCTATTGGCTTATCGATCTTATTTATTCTTTCAAAGAACCAGCTTTTAGTTCTGTTGATCTGCTCTACTGTGCTCCTGGTTTCTAATTCATTGATCTCTGCTCTACTCTTGATCAGCTGCTTTCTCGTGCGTGGATTAGGCCTATTCATCTGTTCCTGTTCCAGTTTCTTGAGGTGAGAATATAAAAACTGCATTTTAGATTTTTCTATTCTTTTGAGTGAGGTTTGGATGGCTATGTATTTTCCCCTTAGGACTACGTGCAGAAGGTTTTTAGTTTGATTTAGTCCCATTTATGTTTGCTTTTGTTGCCATTGTCTTGGGAATCAGTTACAAAAAGAAAAAAAAACTGCCAAGAGCAATGTCAAGGAGCCTACTGCTTGTGTTTTCTTCTAGGAATTTTATGGTTTCTGGTCTTGTATTCAAGTCTTTAATACAGTTTGAGTTAATTTATATATAGTGTAAGATAGTGGTATGGTTTCATTCTTTTGCATGTGGCTGTCCAGTTTTCCCAATACCATTTATTAAAGAGACTGTCTTTTCCTCATTGTATATTCTTGCCTCCTTTGTCATAAATTAATCAGCCAAATACGTGGGGTTTTTTTCCTGGGCTCTTTATTCTGTTCCATTTGTCTTTGTCTGTTTTTGTGCCAATGCTGTTTTGATTATTATATCAAATTATTATGTAATTTGAAATCAGGAAGTGTGATGCTTCCAGCTTTATTCTTTCTAAATATTGCTTTTGCTCTTTGGGATCTTGTGTGGTTCCATATAAATTTTAGGATTCTTTGTTGTATTGCTGTGAAAAATGCCATTTGAATTTTGATAGGAATTGCGTTGAATCTATAGATTGCTTTGGAGAATATGGATATTTTAACAATATTACTTTTTCAAATCCATGTGCATGGAATATCGTTCCATTTGTTTGTGTGTTCTTCAATTTATTTCATCAGTGTCTTATAGTTTTCATTGTACAGGTCCTTTACCTGCTTGGTGAAATTTATTCCTAGGTATTTTACTATTTTTGATGCAATTGTAAATGGAATTTTCTAAATTTCTCTTTCTGATAGTTTATTGTTAAAGTATAAAAACATAATATTGTTGTATGTTGATTTTGTATCCCTCAACTTTACTGAATTTTTTTATTCTAATAGTTTTTTGGTGAAATCTTGTAGCATTTTCTATATAAAAAATCATGTCCACAAATAATGACAGTTTTACTTCTTCCTTTCCAATTTAGATGCTTTTTAATTTCTTTTTCTTGCCTACTAGCTCTGGACTTCCAATACTGTGTTGAATAAAAGTGGCAAGAGTGGGCATCCTTGTCTTGTTCCTAATTGTTAAAGGAAAAGTTTTCAGCTTTTTATCATTGAGTATGATGTTTGCTGTGGGCTTGTTATATATGGGCCTTTATTATGTTGAGGTGCATTCACTATTACAACTTTGTTGAGAGTTTTTATTATAAATGGATGTTGAATTTTGTCAATTGTGTTTTCTGCATCCACTTAGATAGTCAAATGATCATTTTCTTAATGTGGTGTATAACACTGATTTATTTGCAGGTGTTAAACCATCCTCCCATCCCTGGAATAAATCCCAGTCATAGTGTATGACCTTTTTAACGTATTGTTGAATTTAGTTTACTAATATTTTGTTGAGGATTTTTGCATCTATGTTCATCAGGGATATTGGCTTGTAATTTTCGTTTTTGTGTGTATGTTCGTGTCTTGTTTGGTTTTGGTGTAATGCTGGCTTTATAAAATGAGTTTGGAGGGCACCTGGCTGGCTCACTTGGAGGAGCATGAGACTCTTGATCTCAGGATCATGAGTTTGAACCCCATGTTGGGTGTACAGATAACTTAAATTTTTAAGAAATAATAACTAAGTAAATAAATAAATAGGGTTTGGAAGTATTCCCTCCTCTTCAGTTTTTTGGAAGAGTTTGAGAAGGATAGATACTAAATCTTATTTGAATGTTTGATAGAATTCACCAGTGAAGCTATCTGGTCTTGGACTCGTGCATCTGCAACTCTGTGTCCTTCCCTAATTTTCAATTATTATTTCTTCAAATAAGTTTTCTGTTCCTCTTTCTGTCTTTTTTCCTTCTGGGACCCCTATAATACAAATGTCATTCCATTTGATGTTGTTTCATCAAGTTTAAGCTATTACCACTTTTTCAATTTTTTCTTTCTATTTTGTTTTGGTGAGTTTCATTCCCCCATCTTCTAGGTCACTGATCTGTTCTTCTGCTTCATCTAATTTGTTGTTGAACCCCTCTTGTGCATTTTTTCAGTTTATTTATTGCATTCTTCAGCTTTGTAACTTCTGTTCAGTACTTCCTTATATTTTCTCTCTTTGTTGAAGTTCTTGGCTGTGTTCATCCATTCATCTTAGATCAGTGAGCATCTTTATGACCATTACTTTGAACTCTTTATCAGGTAAATTACTTATCTGCATTTCATTATGGTTTTTTTCTGGGCTTTTATTGTGTTTTCTTGTTTGGAACATATTCCTTTTTCCTCATTTTGCTTGATTCTCTGTCTTTGTTTCTTCTTCTTTAAAAGATTTGTTTGTTTATTTGAGTGGGGAGGGGCAGAGAGAGAAGGAGAGAGAGAATCTCAAGCAGACTCCTCACTGAGCATAGAGCCTGACAGAGATCAAGACCTGAGCCGAAATCGAGAGTCGGACACTTACCCAGCTGAGCCACCCACACCACTGTCTTTGTTTCTATGTATTAAGCACAACTGCTATCTCTCCCAGTCTTAAAGGAGTGGTTACAGGAACATGGGATGTGTTCCACTCTGCTGTCAGTACAGTGTCCTAAGGGTGATAGCCTGCCAAGGACTGCCTCTCTGATCATTTCAGCCCCATGGGTCCAGAAATGCAAGCCCCCTGGCTACCAGAGCCAACATTCAAGGGGCGTCCCTTGTGTGAATAGCTTTGGCAGAGCCATAAAGGAGGAATGGGCTAGGATAATACTATCCACTGGATTTACTGGGATGAGGCCTCGAGGGAGCACCCAGCTGGCTAGCCCACTTGCTGAGTTCAGTAAGGCAGGGCCATGTGGTAGCACAGGGTCAGAGCATGCCCATCTGCTGGGTTTAGCAGTGTGGTGCTACAGGGCAAGCAGCACCAGCAGGGTAGAGGGAGAGTGCAAAAATGGCACCTACCACCTTCTCTAACCCCAGAGAGAGTTCAGACAGATCCTGGCCACTCCAGCAGATGCTTTAAGATTGGCCAACGTATCTCCTTCATATAAGGTCTTTTCAACCTGCTGCTTTTGATGGGTCCCAAGATGGGTAAATCTATACATGAGCCCTTTAAGAGTGCAGTCTCAGTTTCCTAGAGCCTTTTGGTTCTCCTGGATATGAATCCTATTGGTTTTCAAAGCCAGGCATTTTGGGGGCTCATTTCTCTGGTGCAGATCCCAAGGGTGGGAGTACCTGATGTGGGGCTTACCTGCTGTGGGGCTATCCCTTGCTCCTCAGGGATATAGTCCATATTTATGAGATCCCTCCTGCTTATGGGTTACCACACTGGAGGGTATAGGATTTTTGGTGAGACTACATCTCTATCTCTCCTACCCATCTTGATGTAGCCATTTTTTTTTTTTAAGATTCTGTTTTTAAGTAATCTCCACACCTAACGTGGGGCTTGAAGTCACAGCCCCAAGATCAAGAGGTGCATTCTCTACTGTCTGAGCCAGCCAGGTGCCCTTGATATAGCCTTCCTGTCCTTTATTGTGGGGGAGCTGTTCAGGTAGTTTTCAGGTATTTTTCAGACAAAGTTGTTCTATATGGAGCTGAAGGTTTGGTGTATCTGTGGAAGGAGTTGAGTTCAGGGTCTTCTTATGCTAGCATATGAACCACTCGTTTTAACTTTTTATTTTAAAATAATTACAGACTCATAAGAAGTTGTAAAGAAAAAGAAAAAGTACAGAGGGGTCTTGTATACCTATCATTCTAATTCCCCAAATGAATCTCACACAACTATAGTATATTATCAAAGCCAGGAAACTGACATTGTGTGCCTTTTAAATTGGATAAAGAAATATGAAAAGTTCAGGGTTGTTGGGAAGCTAAAATGCAGTAATCAATATGAAGCAAGTAGCTGGTACCTGGCATACCTGTGCTCAGTTTGTTTCATATCTCTTCTACTTTTCCCTTCTTTTCCTCTCTGTTCCTCCATTTTACTTTTTTCTAAGATTGCCTATCAAGCTCTGCTCTTCATAAAACTATTAAGATAGAAGTAAATATTTCATAATATGTACCAAGACTTAAACAGTGGCTGTAAGGGATCAAATTATAGGAGACTTTTAAATTGTAGATTTCTGTAATGAGTAAGATTTGAGGTTTTATCATTTTGTGGTTTTTTTCAAAGAATAGCGTGTTTTATTTTTATCATCAGAAAACACAAGAAAGAGGACAAAAACAAACTTAAATGATAAACCTTCCAGGAATGTGTGTGGTAAGCCAGTAAAGGATTACTAAAGGGTATGGCAAAACCAGAGCACATTACTCAGTTTTGTAATCCGTATTTTCCAGTTACTTGTATGTAAAGTATTTGAAGCATGTTTGAGCGAGTATTTCCATAGTACAGCATGCTTACAGCAATGTTTAAAAGAAATCCAGCGTTCCTGAAAAATATTGTTAATTTTCTAAATATAAATCTTACCCATCTGGCAGAAAAATGTTTAAGGAGTTTAATGTGCATTTCAACTTGAAAAACAAATTTATTTAATTAGAAACAGATAAACCTAGAGATAATGCATCTGCATTCATTAATTAGTAGTCAGATGTATTTAAGATAACAAATATATGTAATCTGATTCTTCTGAAGTCATCTGTCTTGCAGCCTTTTATATATTAACTTATGAAGAAAAAACATTTGATATGCAAACAAAACTTGTATTTTTAATGGCTTTCTTTTTAACTTCCTTCATTATCTCTTAAGTGTCAGTGTAGTTGGGCAGAAGCATAGTTATAAAGTTTAATTTTGCTAGAAAAGATGTGGCAATTGGGTTTTTTTTCAACACCTTTACATAACACACATTTTTTTCATGGAGGGGGAAGGGCAGAGGGAGAGGGTGAGAGAAAAATCTTAAGCAGACTCCACATCCAACAGGGAGCCTGACATGGGCCTTGAATTCATGTCCCTGAGATCATGACCTGAGCTGAAATCAAGAGTTGGACACTAGACCAGCTGAGTCACCCAGGCACCCCTATATTACAGATTTCTTAAAAATACTCTTTAATAGGGGCACCTGGATGGCTCTTCACTTAAGTGTCTGCCTTTGGCTCAGGTCATGATCCCAGGATCCTGGGATCGAACTCCAAGTTGGGCTCCCTACTCAGCAGAAAGTCTGCTTTTCCCTCTCCCCTCCCCCTTGCTCATGCTCTCTCCCTCTTCCTCTCTCTCTCTTGCTCTCTTGAATAAATAAATAAAAATAAAATAGGGAAGCCAAGATGGTGGAAGAGCAGGGGACCTCATTTCATCTGGTCCCTTGAATTTAGCTAGATAACTGTCAAATCATTCTGAACACCTATGAATTCAACCTGAGATGTAAGAAAAGAATCTCTGGAACTCTACAAATAGAAGAGTGACCACTTTTTGCAGGATAGGAGGTGTGGAGAAGTGAATCTGAGGGGATATATTGGAAGATAAATGGCAGGGGAAGGGAGCCTCTGCAAGCCAGTTACTGGAAAGTGTATAGCCCCTGAGTGCAAAATCAGAACCTTTAGATCCACTCCAGTGAGAGACATCCCTGCTGGAAAGCTGCTTGGGTGGTGGAATCCCAGGTGGGACGGTGTGACCTCAGGAGATCCCCAGAATCACAGAAAGAATGGGGGTGCCTGAGCTGGCAGCATTCCCAAGCACTGCAGCAGGGAAACTTGGTGCCTGGGAGAGGGCTCTCAGCTCAATTCACCGTAAACTTTGAATGGTGGCATGCTTGGGCAACAACTCTGCTTGTGGGGGCCCTGCAACGGGCAGAAAGGCTGCAACCCTCCACCTTCCCCCCAGGAAGATCGAATCAGACGCACACCACAGGAGTCTGCAGAGTTTGGCACACACAAAAGTGAAGACCACTTATCCCTGAAGGTTTACTGAAGAGAGGGGATTGTGATCTTTCAGCTCCAGGTCTTGCGATCGGGGTGTGGCCATTTTAATTTTCATCCTCCAGAGAGGTCCGGAAAGCCTTCAGTAAACAAAACCCACATAGAGCAACCAGAAGTGGCTCACAGTGAGGCTGGCCCCCTGGCAAGGGGTGGTGTAACTCCACTCAGGCAAAGACACTTGAGAATCAGCACAGCAGTCCCTTCCCCCAGAAGACCAGCTGGAAAAACAGGCAAACACCAAGTTTATGGAGCACACAGGACTGCAAAACTCCAGCACTAGGGGAAAATAGTATATAGAATTTGAGGGTTTTTTCCTCACGATTCCTTTATCTTTCAGTTTAAATTTTTCCTTTTCTTTTTCTCTTTTTTTTCCCATTTCAACAAGTTTCTTACCTTATCAACTCTTTGTTTTTAAGTCATTTTTTGACTTTCATTTTTTACATTTTGCAGATATGTTCTTCATTTTTGGCTTCCTTTCACTTATATTCAATTTTACTTTTGTATATGTGTAAGTTTTGCTTTCTTTACAATATTGGGATTTTGTCTCTTCTAACAAACAGACCAAAATACACCCAGGAGCAAGTGGATCACCCTATTTTATCCACCTGGGAGATCATAGTCTCTCTCCGACACCCCCCCCCCCTTTTTTCTCTTTTTCTTTTCTCTTCTGGTTTCTGACCACTTCAGATTTGTCTAGTATGTATTTCGCTTGGGTCGTGGTTGATATTTTTTATTTTCTCTTGTTCAACAATTCTTCTCTGGGCAAAATGACTAGAAGGAGAAATTGACCACAAAAGAAAGAACCAGAGGTAATACTCTCTGCCACAGATCTAATCAATATGGATATAAGTAAAGTGTCACAGCTGGAATTCAGGATAATGGTCATAAAGTTATGAACTGGGCTCGAAAAAGGCATTAAAGACACTAGAGAATCTGTTAGTGCAGAAATAAAATCTAATCAGGCCAAAATTAAAAATGCTTTAACTAAGATGCAGTCTAAATTGGATGCTGTAACAGCTAGGATAAATGAGGCAGGAGAGGGAGTAAGTGACATAGAAGGCAAGGTGATGGAAAGGAAGGAAGCTGAGGAAAAGAGAGAAAAACAGCTAATGGACCATGAGGGGAGGCTTTGAGAAATCAGTGATACCATAAAGCTAAACAATATTAGAATTGTTGGGGTCCCTGAGGAAGAATAAAAAAAGCGGGACATAAGGAATATTTGAACAAATCATAGCTGGGAAATTCCCTCATCTGGGGAAGGAAACAGGCATTCAAGTCCAAGAGGTAGAGAAGACCCCTCTCAAAATCAATAAAAATAGATCAACACCCCCAACATATAATAGCAAAGCTTGCAAATTTCAGAGATAAAGAGAAAATCCTGAGCAGCTTGAGACAAGAGATGCTTTACACCTACAGGGGTAGAAACATTAGGCTGACAGCAGATCAACCCACAAAGACCTGGTGGCCCAGAAAGTGCTGGCATGATATATTCAGGGTACTAAATGAGAAAAACATGGAGCCAAGAATACTTTCCAGCAAGGCTGTCATTCAAAATGGAAGGTGATAAAGAGCTTCCAGGACAAAAAGAAACTGAAAGAATTTGTGACCACTAAACAAACTCTGCAAAAAAAAAAAAAATAATAATAATACTAAAGGGGATCCTGTAAGCAAAGACAGAGCACAAAAGTAACATAGACCAGTAAGAAACAGAGACAATCTACAAAAACAGGGACTTTACAAGTAATACACTGGCACTAAATTCATCTTCCAATAGTTCCTCTGAATCTAAAAGGGCTAAATGCTCCAATCAAAAGACAGAGGGTATCAGATTGGATAAAAAAGCAAGACGCATCCATATGCTGTCTACAGCAGACTCATCTGAGACCCAAAGACACCTCCAGATTGAAAGTGAGGGGTTGGAAAACCATTTATCATGCTAATGGACATCAAAAGAAAGCTGGGGTAGCCATCATCACATCAGACAAATTAGATTTTTAAACCAAAAGACTGTAATAAGGGATGAAGAGGGACACTATATCATACTTAAAGGGTCTATCCAACAAAAAGATCTAATAAGTATTAATATTTATGCCCCTAACATGGGAGCAGCCAAATACATAAGTCATTAATAACAAAATTAAAGAAAGACATGGATAATAATAATAGGGGACTTCAACACCCCACTCACAACAATATTTTCTAAGCAGAAGATCAACAAGGAAACAAGGTCTTTGAATGACACACTGGACCAGATAGACTTCACAGATATATACAGAGCATTCCATCCGAAAGCAACAGAACACACATTCTTCCCAAGTGCACATGGAACATTCTCCAGAACAGATCCCATACTTGGTCACAAATCAGGTCTCAACTGGTACCAAAAGATTGGGACCATTCCCTGCATATTTTCAGGCCACAGTGTTTTGAAACTTGAACTCAATGACAAAAGGAAATCTGGAAGGAACTCAAACACTGGCAGTTAAAGAGCATCCTACTAAAGAATGAATGGGTCAACCAGGAAGTTAAAGAAGAATTTTAAAAAATTCACGGAAACAAATGAAAATGAAAACACTGCTGTTCAAAACCTTTGTGATGCAACAAAGGCAGTCCTAAGAGGGAAGTACATAGCAATACAAGCCTTTCTCAAAAACTTAAAAAAGTCTCAAAAACACAAGCTAAGCTTACACCCTGAGGAGCTGGCGAAAGAACAGCAAATAAAGCCTAAACCCAGCAGGAGAAGAGAAATAATAAAGATTAGAGCAGAAATCAATGAAATAGAAACCAGAAGAACAGTAGAACACATCAACGAACTAGGAGCTGATTCCCTGAAAGAATTAGCAAGATTGATAAACCCCTGGCCAGACTTATCAAAAAGAAAAGACAAAGGAGTGAAATAAATAAAATCATGAATGAAAGGGGAGATATCAGAGTCAACACCAGGGAAATACAAACAATTTTAAGAAGATATTATGAGCAACTATGTGCCAACAAATTAGGCAATCTGGAAGACATGGATGCATTTCTGAAACTTGTACACTACCAAAACCGAAACAGGAAGAAGTAGAAAACCTGAACAGACCCATAACCAGCAAGGAAGTTGAAGCAGTCATCAAAAATCTCCCAACAAACAAGAGTCCAGGGCCAGACGGCTTCCCAGGGGAATTCTACCCAACATTTAAAGAAGAACTAATACCTATTCTTCTGAAGCTGTTTTGAAAAATAGAAGTGGAAGGAAAACTTCCAAACTCTTTCTATGAGGCCAGCATTACCTTGATCCCAAAACCAGACAAAGACCCCATCAAAAAGGAGAATTATAAACCACTATCCCTAATGAACATACATGCAAAATTCCCACCAAGATGCTAGCCAGTAGGCTCCAACAGTACATTAAAAGGATTATTCACCACGACCAAGTGGGATTAGTTCTGGGCTGCAAGGGTGGTTCAATATCCACAAATCAATCAATGTGATACACTACATGGTTAAAAGAAAGGACAAGAACCGTATGACCCTCTCATAAAATGCAGAGAAAGCATTTGACAAAGTACAGCATCCTTTCTTGATTAAAACCCTCCACAGTGTAGGGATTAGGGGAGCATACCCTCAATATCATCAAAGCCCTCTGTGAAAAGCCCACAGCAAATATCATTCTCAATGGTGAGAAACTGAGAGCTTTTCCCCGAGGGTCAGGAACATGACAGGGATGTCCACTCTCACCACTGTTCTTCAGCATAGTCCTAGAAGTCCTAGCCTCAGCAATCAGACAACAAAAAGAAATAAAAGGCATATGAATCAGCAAAGAAAAAGTCACACTCACACTCTTGGCAGATGACATGGTACTCTATGCGGAAAACCGAAAAGACTCCACCCCCAAATTACTAGAACTCATACAGGAATTCAGCAACATGGCAGGATATAAAATCAATGCACAGCAATCCCTTGCATTTCTGTACACTAACAGACAAAAGAAAGAGAAATAAGGGAATCGATTCCATTTACAATTGCACCAAAACCCACAAGATACCTAGGAATAAACCTAACCAAAGAGGCAAAGGCTCTGTACTCAGAAAACGATAGAACACTCAAGAAAGAAATTGAGGGAGAAAGAAAATGGAAAGGAAAGGGGAAAATGCTCATGGACTGTGAGAACAAATATTGTTAAAATGTCTACGCTACCTAGAGCAATCTACATATTCAGTGCAATCCCTATCAAAAAACCAACTTTTTTCACAGAGCTGGAACAAATAATCCTAAAATTTGTATGGAACCAAAAAAGACTCCGAATAGCCGGATGAATGTTGAAAAAGAACCAAAGTGGTGGCATCGCAATCCCGGACTTCAAGTTCTTTTACAAAGCTGCAGTCATCAAGATGGTATGGTACTGGTACAAAACAGGCACATAGATCAAGGGAATAGAGTAGAGAACCCAGAAATGGACCCTCAAATCTATGGTCAACTAATCTTTGACAAAGCAGGAAGAAATATCCAATCAAAAAAAGACAGTCTCTTCAGCAAATGATGCTGTGAAAATTGGACAGCCACATGCAGAAGAATGAAACTGGACCATTTTCTTACATCATACACAAAAATAGACTCATAATGGATGAAGGATCTAAATGTGAGACAGGAATCCATCAAAAGTTCTAGAGGAGAACACAGGCAGCAACCTCTGTGACCTTGGCCACAGCATCTTCTTGCTAGCCATGTCTCCTAAGGCAAGGAAAACAAAAGCAAAAATGAACTATTGGGAATTCATCAAGATAAAAGCTTTTGCACTGCAAAGGAAATAATCGACAAAACCAAGACAACTGACAGAATGGGAGAAGATATTTGCAAATGTCTTATCAGATAATGGGCTAGTATCCAAAATCTATGAACTTACAGAACTCAACCGCCAAAGAACAAATAATCCAGTCAAGAAATGGGCAGAAGACATAAACAGACATCTCTCCAAAGAAGACATACAAATGGCCAACAGACACATGAAAAGATGCTCCACATCCCTCAGTGTCAGGGAAATACAAATCACAACCACAATGAAATACCACCTCACGCTGGTCAGAATGGCTAAAATTAACAATTCAGGAAACAACAAATGTTGGTGAGGATGCGGAGAAGGGGAAGCCCTCTTACACTGTTGGTAGGAATGCAAGCTGGTACAGCCACTCTGGAAGACAGTAGGGAGGTTCCTCAGGGAGTTAAAAATAGAGCTACCCTACGACCCAGCAATTGCACTCCTAGGTATTTTCTCCAAAGATACAAATGTAGTGATCTAAAGGGGCACCTGTTCCCCAATGTTCATAGCAGCAGTGTCTATAATGGCCAAACTGTGGAAAGATGGAGATGTCCATTGAAAGATGAATGGATAAAGAAGATGTGGTGTATATATACGGTGGAATATTACTCATCTATCAGAAAGGATGAATACTTATCATTTACATCTATGTGGTTGGAACTGGAGGGCATTATGCTAAGTGAAATAAGTCAGAGAAAGACAATTATCATATGGCTTCACTCATAAGTGGAATATAAGAAACAGCACAGAAGATCATAGGGGCAGAGAAGGAAAACTGAAAAGTTATCAGAGAGAAAAACCATGAGAGACTCTTAATGGTAGGAAACAAATTAAGGGTTTCTGGAGTGGAGTTACATGGGGGCATGGGGTAATTGGATAATGGGCATTAAGGAGGACACGTGATGAGCACTGGCTGTTTTATACAACTGATTATTGAACACTACATCTGAAACTAATGATGTACTATATGTTGCTAATTGAATTTAAATAATAGTAGGTAAATAAGATAAAATATTCTTTAGTAAATGCTTGTTGGTAATAAAACCAGGTTTTGATCTCCAGCCTATAGACTTGCAATGTTATATAATTTTTTCTACATTTTACTGCTGTTCCTCTCACACCACTTCAGGGGTGTCTTTGACCATACCCACTTTACTTTCTGTTTCTCTTATTTCTTATACCTCCCCTGAGGTGCTACAAATTTGATTGCTGTTACTGTAGAATCCATGAACCCTAATGACTTCATTTGACTTCTTATCCTACCTGGCCCATGTGGGCATGATCAATTATTTCAAAAACTACTTTCTTTATTGTCAATTGAATTAATAATTCTTTGTGGATGTATCCGATAATATAAGAGTTATAAAGCTTCCTGACCTTACATTACTTATTATTCCAGAATCTTCTTACCTCTTGTCTTTATAGAGTCTCTAACCCTAATCTTGGGTCATTATGTTTTTGCCTCAGAATAAAGTCATAAATCAGGTTAATGGGGTGTGGGACACATATATGTTGCAGAATTTCATTTAGACTGTAACCACATCTTTTTGTAAAATCTATTACTTTTTTTTAAATGTTTTTTTCAAATCTTTTCCATTCCTCTCAAAATATCAAGTTGCTTTTCTCCTTTAGATCCCCACTCTTAGTGTATGGTCTTGCCTTCTACTTGACTCACTTTTGTCCTTAGTTGCTTTCCGGCCCATGCTTCTTTCTGGGAATCAGAGACCCCTTGAAGTCCTCTTGATGTTGTTGAAGACATTTCAGCACTTTACACAATATTTCTGTCATGTAAGATTTTTCTTAAGTTTCATTGCCAAGAAAAGTTGTCACTCTTAAGCAGCTGATTTGTTTTGAATCTATATACACTGTAAACATTTTGACTGATCATGATTCTCGTTTTATTTTGTCCATTGAAAACTCAGATCCGCTTTTACTGTCCACACTAACAACTGTATATTTCCCCTGACATTTAATTTCATGTAATAACCTTGGCCCTGGTTTCATCTTTTTATATAAAATTCTATTAATATTTTCTTCCCTGCCTTCTTCACCTACTTTTTGTCATGGTGGATTGCATGTGTTTCTTTTGTTTTGAAAAGGTAATATACATACGTTTTAATAACATTCAATAGAACAGAAAGCACACATAGAAAAATAAAACTCAATGTAGAAGATAATTAGCAAAATGAAAAGCTGTTTGTTGTGCTGAGGTTTCAGAAAAACTGTCAGAAGTCATTTTAGTAATAAGTTTTTTAGCAGCAAGAGGAAGAAGTAAAGGTTCATTTTAACTACTAGGACTTCGGCTGAGCTTGTTATAGCTCTGTACACAAAGAAGCATAAATGGTATTCTGATAAACTATTGCTACTTAATTTATACTAATTGATAAGAGTTTGATGAACCATCAGCTTTTCTCACTGGCCATTGTTCTATAGCTTTGTGCAACTACCTAAAAATTTTTTTTAGAAATCTTGAAACTTAACTCCAGAGAAGATTCCTAGTTTTCATTGAAAAAAAGGTAAACATTTATAGCTTAAGCAAATGTCTCGTCTTTTCTTTGGGTGTTAAGAACATAGAAACAAGTAGAGTAGTATAGAGAAAAATACATCAGTCCTTTTTTGTTGTTTCCATAACAACTCTGGCTCATAGAGTAAAGTATAGTACAATATAACCACAACAATAAAAGGTCTTATTAAGTCAAATCAAGGAAGAGGGGGTGATCAGTTTTTCCCTTAGATATAATAGCATTTTTTATTTTTTTTTTTTTAGTTTCAGAGGTAGTGTTTAGTGATATAATAGAAAATTTTTGAATGCCCACTATATGCCATGCTCTGTACTTATTCATGGAATATTGGCCAGGGACTTTGCTAGGAACTGGTAAGCAAAACAGACATGCTGTCTGCCCTCATTTAATATTCACACTAACTCTATATAAGTATGTTATGGCTGAGAAAATTTGAGGCTCAGAGAGGTTAACCAGATGGTCCAGAGTTGCACAGCCAATAAATGGTGGAGCTAGGATTTGAATATAGGTCTGTCTTATTCCAAAGTCTGTGTTCTTCCACAAAATTACAATACTGCGTACAAGTGTGCCAGAGGGGTGAGGGAGTGCAAGTTATATAAAGGCATGGAACCCAGTAATTTGCATTGCTTCGATGAACCTGCTGTTTTATCTGGCTTGGATAATCTTGTGTAGATGATTGCTGCAGCCTCCTCACTGGCCCCTCTACAGTCTGTTCAAAATGTAGCAGCGAGAGTGACCCTCCTAAAATACAAACCCTATCAGGTCACTCCTCTGTACAGAAACCTCCAGTGGAGGTTCCCCTCCCTATACCCGATTGCTCCTTCCTCCATACCTTGAAATAACCACAGCCATTGCTATTAGTTTGGTGTATATCCTTTCAACTTTGAGTAGTGGTTTACAACATTTTTATTTAAACAAAAATAGTTTCAACTATATGTATTCTGGCAAATTGCTTTTCCCCTTGTATTTACAGTTGAATATCATATCCTGTGTTCTTAACATGAGATATATTCCCTTGATATATATTGTGATAAAGTAGAATGAGGAAAGTTTTGTGTTTTGATGAGTTCCAAATTGCATGACTGTTTTGTCATACTGCTGTATAATTGTGAATTTTATAGTTATAAATAACATCTTTTATAACAATTATATTTTTGTAGCTACAGCATGAAATAACTCATTTTAAAATTACCATTGCCTCTGGGTACCTGGGTGGTTCAGTCGGGGAGCATGTGACTCTTGATCTTGGGGTCATGAGTTCAAGCCCCATGTTGGGTGTAAAGATTACTTAGAAATCTTTAATAAAAAGAAAAGAAAGGGGCACCTGGGTGGCTCAGATGGTTAAGCGTCTGCCTTCAGCTCAGGTCGTGATCCCAGGGTCCTGAGATTGAGCCCCGCGTCGGGCTCCCTGCTTGGCAGGGAGCCTACTTCTCCCTCTCCTTCCATTGCTCCCCCTGCTTGTGCCTCTCTCACTCTCTCTGTCAAATAAATAAAAATAAAATCTTAAAAAGAAGCAAAAAAATGCCAAAATTAAATTACAGTTGCCATAACAGTGTAATATTAGTTATGCAGTAAGATTTATCACCAGAGCAAACTCCTTTTTTTTTCTTAAAGATTTTATTTATTTGTCAGAGAGGGAGCGGCAGGCAGAGGGAGAAGACAACAGAGGGAGAAGCGGGATGCCCGCTCGGCAGAGAGCCTGATATGGGGCTGAATCCCAGAGCCCTGGGGTCATCCTCTGAGCTCAAGGCAGACACTTAACCAGCTGAGCCACCCAGGCGTCCTGAGAGCAAACTCTTAACTAGACATGACATGACATGACATGACGTAGATGCTTAAATTATAAGTAACTATTAGAATTTCTCCTTTACTATAGTTAACCCTAAGTTGAGCAATTTCAACTGCTTTTGTTTCCCCTCATTAGTAGAGATACTAAGGGTACGTAAACTAAAATGCAGGAGAACTGATGGCCAATAATGGAGCCAGTGGACTTGGCTCTACATATTCAAGGCTAATTAGTTATTTGATAAATGAGATGTACTATTACAGGTAAAGACTACAAACTATGTAAACTAAGATTTGCTTTTGATAGAAAATAGGATTTCATTCATTTCCCTGTTTAGTTTTGTATTAAATATGTTTAACCTTATTATTTTTAATTGCAGTCTCGAGTTATAGCTCTTCTGGATTGGGAGCTTTCAACCATTGGTCATCCTTTGTCGGACTTAGCTCATCTCTCCCTGTTCTACTTTTGGCCACGGACAGTCCCAGGGATAAATCAAAATTCTTACTTTCAAGAAAACATAGGTATGAAACCATAATGTTGCCTAAATTGCTATTAATATAAAATTGTATTTATTCTTCATAATTAAAAGGTAAGATTATATTGTAATTTTAGATAAATAGCTTTTATTTGTTTCTTGAAATGTTTCTCTCTTTTTTTTTTAAGATTTTATTTATTTATTTGAGAGAGAGAGAGCATGCATGAGCAGGGAGCCTGACTTGGGACTCGATCCCAGGACCCTGGCAGGGATCGTGACCTGAGCCGAAGGTAGACGCTTAACCAACTGAGCTATCCAGGCGTCCCTCTTGAAATGTTTCTAAATCATTTTATTCTTGGTTTTTCTCAACAATAGCATTTCACTTTTAGTAATTTATGATAAAATGTAACCCTTTATATACATCATTCTTTCGGAAATCAGCATTCAGAACATGTTTGTTATGTGGATTAATGGTTATTCAGTTTTATATACATATGCAGTATTATTACATTTGAAATCTTCACCATGATATCTTTGTTAAATTTTATGGTGTTTGCTGTTTTTTTAGGGATACCATCATTAGAAGAACTGATTTCAATATATTGCCGCTGCAGGGGAATTAATTCTGTTCTCCCTAACTGGAATTTCTTTCTTGCCCTCTCATATTTTAAAATGGCTGGAATAGCACAGGTAATTGATTGTTCTTAACCTATTTTTCACCATTATTAATGTACTGTTCACAATATTTTCTGGTCTTCAGGAGTCTTATGCTCTTTCTCCTTAGATCATTTTGCTTTTGGTAATGACAAATATCAGGAATGGGTGAATATGAATCCAGAATTTACAGAATAGGAATTTGGCAAGGGAAAAAATTGAGTAGCAAAATGTGTTATCATTTTTTGGTATGATAAACTTAAAAGATAGGAAGAGAGAAAGAAACAATGATAAAAAGAGAAAAGCATATGAAGATTGGTTATTTCCTGAATATCCAATTTAAGAAAGAGCTAAAATCTTTTAAAGATGTCTGCTTCAAACTATAAAACCATTTATTAACCAGGTCTGGTGATGAGGAAAGAAATGCTTTTGCATGTCCCTAAGCCTAGCATGGTACCTAGATTATAGTAGCCTCTTAATATATATTTTTGGGAGAATAGATGAGTAAAATTTTCCATTCTCTAACAATGTCATATTTATGTGATTAATTTTAAGAGGAAATTGAGCATAAATTCAGTTTTTTTAAATTACAGCTTAATCTAAAATGTATTTTTTTTAGAGGGGGGAGGGGCAAATGGAGAGGGAGAGAAAGAATCTTAAGCAGGCTCCACGCCCAGCACAGAGCCTGACATAGGGCTGGATCTCACAACCCTGAGATCATGACCTGAGCAGAAATCAAGACTCCGATGCTTAACGGACTGAGCCACCCAGGCGCCCCTAAAATGTATTCTTCTTTATACTGATTTAGTTTCCATGTGCTTTGAACCTCAGGAGTTTATTTAAGAAATTGAGATGCTTCATCAGTGACAAAGTGCTAGGGCTTGGAGGAATAAGTAAATAGGAGATTTTAGAAACAAAAGAGAATGGAAAAAGGGTTAAGGTTTTTTCCCCTTGTCTTCAGAGTCCATGCTATCCATGACCTATTGAAATGTCTTCTAGGATATAGTTGTATTACATCTCATCCTGTATTTTAGAATCATGTTAATCATGTTGGTTGGATGGGTTTCTCAAAAGAGGACTTATGGTATGTTTTTTATATTTGTCAGTTTCCACAAATCAGATACCAAATGGGATTTGAACTTAAAATGTATTTTCATTTCAAACAAAAGTTTGACTTGGGTTATGTTGTAATTAATATGTATGTCATAGACTATATGTGGTAACAGAGATGATCATAAACATTGCATTCTAGCTATAAATATGAAATTGGAAATGATGAAAAGACTGTTAGAGTGTTTTAGTGCATAAAGAATTACATAAAGAAATAAAACTAATTAAATTCAGTTGATTGTGTTAGGGTGGGACAAGCACAGAACATGGAGAAGAAAGAAAAACTACTTAGCATTCAACTAACCCTGTTCAAGGCAACAGGTAATTAAACTAGGACTCCAAAAAAATGAGAAAAAAATTTCTTAGAGATCATCTCATTGCCTTCTCTTTAGTTTTATAGTTTTGTTTTGTGGTTTTTTTTTTAAGATTTTATGTACTTATTTGACAGAGAGAGACACAGGGAGAGAGGGAACACAAGCAGGGGGAGTGGGAGGGGGAGAAGCAGGCTTCCTGCTGAGCAGGGAGCCTGATGTGGGGCTCGATCCCAGGACCCTGGGAACATGACCCGAGCTGAAGGCAGACGCTTAACGACTGAGCCACCCAGGTGCCCCTAGTTTTATAGTTTTTAATTTCATTTTGGTTTATTTAGATTTTCCCCCACTATAACAGGAGAATAGTGATCTCTTTTTTTTGGTAAGATTTTATCTATTTATTTGAGAGGTAGAGCGAGAGAGAGAGAGCACAAGGAAGGGGAGCTGCAGAGGGAGGGGGAGAAGCAGGCCCCCTGCTGAGCAGGGACACCCCCCTCCCCGCCCCCAATGCAGGACTCAATCACCGGACTCTAGGATCATGACCTGAGCCAAAGGCAGACACTTAACCGACTGAGCCACCCAGGCGCCCCAAGAACAGTTTGGCATCTTTGTTAACTCCTGAGTTCATTATCAAGTTTGATTTGATTTCCAGTTACAATTCTGTTAGGATGAGAGTGTGTTAAGCAAATGATGCATGTATAACTCTTTAATTTAGGGGAGTATAATTATCCCTATGTGTAAATAATAGAGTTGATGGTCTGATTTACATCTTAATACCTTGTGAGTTTAGTGACTCACATAGCTGGGAAACTGAAGAGACTGGATAGCTGAAGAACAGTTTTCAATGAATCTTAATCGCTCTGTGTTAATTTACTTATAGGGAGTATACAGTAGATATCTTCTGGGAAATAATGCATCTGAGAATAGCTTTCTGTTTGCCAAGATTGTGCAACCTCTGGCAGAAACTGGATTACAACTTTCAAAAAGGTAAGAAAAATCAATTCATGGCTAATTCAAGTTAGACCGTTTATTAGATATATGAAGGTTGTAAACTTCAGGGGGATAGGGACTGTTTTTATTGCTTATACCAGGATTACTGCTGCCAATCAAAGCAGTTTTTTGGTAAATATCTTCTATGCCTGAAAAAAAAGAAAATAATCCAGATTCGTGATTAAAGTATTTTTTTTTGCCAACTTGAGCCTATAAACTTTTAAGGATATAGATAAAATTCTCAAATGTTTCTTTCTAATATTTAAGTTACTTACATTTACCTATTCAAAATTACATATTATAAAAGATGATACATTAATGTTAGAAGTTTTGCTCTTTCAACATATTTAAAGAAATTTTACTCAGTCATTTCATAAGTGTCTTTGAAATCCATATCTCAGTCAGTGGAGCACTTTTTGAGGCATCTAGTTCACTTGCCAACCACACACTCCCATCTAAACGATGTGATAACTAGCACTTACGGAATGCATGGTGATGCTGTCCCTGGAAATTCCATCCGGGCCACAGGTACCCAGGGCATAGCAGCAGGACAGTTATGTTTTACAATTCATCCTATAGACGGATGTTTGTGTTCTTTCAACATAACAACTGACAGTGTTGCTCTTCATAAAGATCTTTATAATGACATCCAGTAGTTGTATTTGTAAGGAACATACTAAGAATAATAACTACATTTGTCTTCAGTTCCTTCACTTTCTTTTTGAGAGATTGTGATAAGTGACTTTAATAAAGATTCAAAACTACCACTGATTGAGATCGGGCCAGACTTATGTTTTACCCACATAGTGCTTTCAGCATTGAGGTTTCATGTTCAAAGTAAAGTGATTCTACATTCACCCCATAGTGTGAAAAACTTAAGTAATTCCAAAATATGGCAACTCCTGAGGGATATTTTGAGGAGTTGGAGAAGACTTCACATTATATTCAGAAATATATAATAATGATTTGGTACACCTTTGTAACTTCTTCTTTTCTTTTTTTTTAAATTTTTTTATAAAGAACTTTCAATAGTACATCACCACAGATTGATACTTCCCAGCAGTTGTTTGTACAGAGTAAGACCGGCCAGGAAGTTCTTGCTAGGGTGAAGCATTTCATGAAACAACACATCCTTCCAGCTGAAAAGGTAAATGCTGTATAAACAAACAGAATGTATTTGTGTTCAAGGACTGTTGATGGATTATGTCTGTTATCTCTGCTTTTAGGAGTATCATGGTATTCTATTTTTGTAGTCAGTCCTTACCTCATTCCCCTCCTCACCTTAGCACTGAGCTGCTGTAGAAGCTGATAAGCTTCTAAAATATGTGAAGGAAATGCCACAGATGAATCTTTGGAATTAAAATTTAGTCAAAGGGGGATTAACTGTTGTAAAGTTGAGATCCTAACTATATTAGAGTAAAACATTACTTCAGGACCTTTAAAAAGAAAAGATTTTATTTATTAATTAGAGAGAGAGAGCGTGCGAGCACACTCGACGGGGGTGGAGCAGAGGGAGAGGAATAAGCAGACTGCACCAAGTGGGGAGCTCCACGCAGGGCCCAACACCACAGCCCTGAGATCATTCCCTGAGCCAAAATCAAGAGTCAGATGCCCAACTGACTGAGCCACCCAGGCACCCCAGGGCCTTTTCATAAGGCAGTGACTTTCAGGTGTTTGTTTGTTTTTATGGCCCCCTTTGAGAATTAAGAAAACTGTAGACTAAACAAAATGGACATAGCCAGAAAATGTTGTATATCATTTCAAATCTGTTCACAGATGCTACCACACCTCTCCCCACAGGCTACTACTTTAAGGTGTTAAGTTTCAGAAAGTTCACCGAGGGTAGAGAAGTAACATGGTACATTCATTCATTCAGTTAACATGTAATTATTAGGTACCTGATAATGGGTTAGGCATCTGGAGAGCCATCAAAAGTAAAAGAACAAGACAGAGCTAATGCTTTCACAGAGCCTACACTTTAGCACAAAAGAAAGACATTCAATAAGAGATGATAATTCTGTGAAGAAAAGATAAAAGCTGTTATGAAAATACATAAGACAGGTGGGGGAAAGTATATGTGAGTTGAACACTGGTGTAGAAATTATAAGGGTTTAATTTTAGTCCATTCCTGCCATAAGTTGGGTGATCATGAACAAATGATTCTAACTCTCAGTGCCTCAGTCTTTCATCTGTGATGTGCATAGGTATGAGTAGATATACAGTAAATTTTCATTTTAATTTTCTATGATTCTGACAGCTCTCTGAGCTAGACCAGCAAAATCAAGTAAGAAACTGAAAAAGACCAAAATTCTTTAAACAAAAATGTTCACAGTTGATATTTGTTTATAGGGCAGTAACTATTATTGCTTGAACTACATAAATAATTATATTTTTAATAAGAACTGGCTGAGATGTATTTTGCTGACATTTGGGTATAGTTTTTTTAAGAAAATACTACTTAGATATTAGGAAATTCTATCTAAAATAGTCTCCTCTTACCAGAGACAATATACAGAAACAGGGACTTTACAAGTAATACAATGGCACTAAATTCATATCTTTCGATAGTTCCTCTGAATCTAAATGGGCTAAACGCCCCAATCAAAAGACAGAGGGTATCAGATTGGATAGAAAAGCAAGACGCATCCATATGCTGTCTGTAACAGACTCATCTGAGACCCAAAGACACCTCCAGACTGAAAGTGCAGGGGTGGAAAACCATTTATCATGCTAATGGACATCAAAAGAAAGCTGGGGTAGCAATCATCATACCAGACAAATTAGATTTTAAACCAAAGAATGTAATAAGAGATGAGGAAGGACACTATATCATACTTAAAGGGTCTAAAAAATCCAACAAGAAGACCTAACAATTGTAAATATTTATGCCCCTAACATGGGAGCAGCCAATACATAAGCCAATTAATAACATTATTAAAGAAAGACATGGATAATAACATCTTAATTGTAGGGGACTTCAACATCCTACTCACAACAATGGACAGATTTTCTAAGCAGAAGATCAACAAGGAAACAAGGCCTTTGAATGACACACTGGACCAGATAGACTTCACAGATATATACAGAGCATTCCATCCGAAAGCAACAGAACACACATTCTTCCCAAGTGCACATGGAACATTCTCCAGAACAGATCCCATACTTGGTCACAAATCAGGTCTCAACTGGTACCAAAAGATTGGGACCATTCCCTGCATATTTTCAGGCCACAGTGTTTTGAAACTTGAACTCAATGACAAAAGGAAATCTGGAAGGAACTCAAACACTGGCAGTTAAAGAGCATCCTACTAAAGAATGAATGGGTCAACCAGGAAGTTAAAGAAGAATTTTAAAAAATTCACGGAAACAAATGAAAATGAAAACACTGCTGTTCAAAACCTTTGTGATGCAACAAAGGCAGTCCTAAGAGGGAAGTACATAGCAATACAAGCCTTTCTCAAAAACTTAAAAAAGTCTCAAAAACACAAGCTAAGCTTACACCCTGAGGAGCTGGCGAAAGAACAGCAAATAAAGCCTAAACCCAGCAGGAGAAGAGAAATAATAAAGATTAGAGCAGAAATCAATGAAATAGAAACCAGAAGAACAGTAGAACACATCAACGAACTAGGAGCTGGTTCCCTGAAAGAATTAGCAAGATTGATAAACCCCTGGCCAGACTTATCAAAAAGAAAAGACAAAGGAGTGAAATAAATAAAATCATGAATGAAAGGGGAGATATCAGAGTCAACACCAGGGAAATACAAACAATTTTAAGAAGATATTATGAGCAACTATGTGCCAACAAATTAGGCAATCTGGAAGACATGGATGCATTTCTGAAACTTGTACACTACCAAAACCGAAACAGGAAGAAGTAGAAAACCTGAACAGACCCATAACCAGCAAGGAAGTTGAAGCAGTCATCAAAAATCTCCCAACAAACAAGAGTCCAGGGCCAGACGGCTTCCCAGGGGAATTCTACCCAACATTTAAAGAAGAACTAATACCTATTCTTCTGAAGCTGTTTTGAAAAATAGAAGTGGAAGGAAAACTTCCAAACTCTTTCTATGAGGCCAGCATTACCTTGATCCCAAAACCAGACAAAGACCCCATCAAAAAGGAGAATTATAAACCACTATCCCTAATGAACATACATGCAAAATTCCCACCAAGATGCTAGCCAGTAGGCTCCAACAGTACATTAAAAGGATTATTCACCACGACCAAGTGGGATTAGTTCTGGGCTGCAAGGGTGGTTCAATATCCACAAATCAATCAATGTGATACACTACATGGTTAAAAGAAAGGACAAGAACCGTATGACCCTCTCATAAAATGCAGAGAAAGCATTTGACAAAGTACAGCATCCTTTCTTGATTAAAACCCTCCACAGTGTAGGGATTAGGGGAGCATACCCTCAATATCATCAAAGCCCTCTGTGAAAAGCCCACAGCAAATATCATTCTCAATGGTGAGAAACTGAGAGCTTTTCCCCGAGGGTCAGGAACATGACAGGGATGTCCACTCTCACCACTGTTCTTCAGCATAGTCCTAGAAGTCCTAGCCTCAGCAATCAGACAACAAAAAGAAATAAAAGGCATATGAATCAGCAAAGAAAAAGTCACACTCACACTCTTGGCAGATGACATGGTACTCTATGCGGAAAACCGAAAAGACTCCACCCCCAAATTACTAGAACTCATACAGGAATTCAGCAACATGGCAGGATATAAAATCAATGCACAGCAATCCCTTGCATTTCTGTACACTAACAGACAAAAGAAAGAGAAATAAGGGAATCGATTCCATTTACAATTGCACCAAAACCCACAAGATACCTAGGAATAAACCTAACCAAAGAGGCAAAGGCTCTGTACTCAGAAAACGATAGAACACTCAAGAAAGAAATTGAGGGAGAAAGAAAATGGAAAGGAAAGGGGAAAATGGAAAGGAAAGGGGAAAATGCTCATGGACTGTGAGAACAAATATTGTTAAAATGTCTATGCTACCTAGAGCAATCTACATATTCAGTGCAATCCCTATCAAAAAACCAACTTTTTTCACAGAGCTGGAACAAATAATCCTAAAATTTGTATGGAACCAAAAAAGACTCCGAATAGCCGGATGAATGTTGAAAAAGAACCAAAGTGGTGGCATCGCAATCCCGGACTTCAAGTTCTTTTACAAAGCTGCAGTCATCAAGATGGTATGGTACTGGTACAAAACAGACACGTAGATCAAGGGAATAGAGTAGAGAAACCAGAAATGGACCCTCAAGTCTATGGTCAACTAATCTTCGACAAAGCAGGAAGAAATATCCAATCAAAAAAAGACAGTCTCTTCAGCAAATGATGCTGTGAAAATTGGACAGCCACATGCAGAAGAATGAAACTGGACCATTTTCTTACATCATACACAAAAATAGACTCATAATGGATGAAGGATCTAAATGTGAGACAGGAATCCATCAAAAGTTCTAGAGGAGAACACAGGCAGCAACCTCTGTGACCTTGGCCACAGCATCTTCTTGCTAGCCATGTCTCCTAAGGCAAGGAAAACAAAAGCAAAAATGAACTATTGGGACTTCATCAAGATAAAAGCTTTTGCACTGCAAAGGAAATAATCGACAAAACCAAGACAACTGACAGAATGGGAGAAGATATTTGCAAATGTCTTATCAGATAAAGGGCTAGTATCCAAAATCTATAAACTTACAGAACTCAACCGCCAAAGAACAAATAATCCAGTCAAGAAATGGGCAGAAGACATAAACAGACATCTCTCCAAAGAAGACATACAAATGGCCAACAGACACATGAAAAGATGCTCCACATCCCTCGGTGTCAGGGAAATACAAATCACAACCACAATGAAATACCACCTCACGCTGGTCAGAATGGCTAAAATTAACAATTCAGGAAACAACAAATGTTGGTGAGGATGCGGAGAAGGGGAAGCCCTCTTACACTGTTGGTAGGAATGCAAGCTGGTTCAGCCACTCTGGAAGACAGTATGAAGGTTCCTCAGAAAGTTGAAAATAGAGCTACTCTGTGAGCCAGCAATTGCACTAGTAGGTATTTACCACAAAGATACAAATGTAGTGATCTGAAGGGGCACCTGCACCCTAATGTTTATAGTAGTAATGTCCACAAAGTTAAGCTGCAGAAAGAGCCATGATGTCTATCAACAGATGAATGGATAAAGAAGATGTCTTCTATATATAAGACATATTTATACAATGGAATATTACTCAACCATCAAAAAATGAAATCTTGCCATTTGCAACTCATGGACAGAACTGAAGGGCATTATGCTGAGCGAAGTAAGTCAATCAGAGAAAGATAATTATTGTATGATCTCACTGATATGTGGAATTTAAGAAACAAAACAGGAAAAAAAAAAAAAACAGAGGCTCATAGGGAAGGGAGGGAAAAATAAAACAAGCCAAAATCAGAGAGAGAGACAAACCATAAGAGACTCTTAATCATAGGAAACAAACTGAGGGTTGAGTGGAGGGGGGTCAGGAGATGTGGTAACTGGGTGATGGATGTTATGGAGTGCACAGATGTAATTAGCACTGTGTGTATAAGACTGATAAATCACTGAAGTCTGCCTCTGAAACTAATAACACACTATATGTTAATTAATTGAATTTAAATTTATAAAATAGTAAAAAAAAAATAGTCTCCTCTTACATGTGTTTAGTGATTAATGTATCACTTTGGAGACTTTCTGATCTAGTTAGTACATACAGAATTTTGAGTTTTAAAATTCTGAACTTTTGCATATTAAAAAGAAAATGCAACACTTGGTTCAGATGGCAGACCGAACTCAGCATTTACCTGCTTTCCCTCAAATAAAATCCCATTAACAATAAAGAAATTTTTAAAAATAGAATAAGTTGCTAAAAGCACAAAAACAGGAGCAGGACACATCAGAGGACTAAAGGTTTTGAAAACAGAATGGGGGATGCCTGGGTGGCTCGGTCGGTAAAGTGTCTGCCTTTGGCTCGAGTCTTGGGATCAAATCCTGCATTGGACTCCTTGCTCAACAGGGAGCCTGCTTCTCCCTCTGCCTGCCTCCTCACCCTGACAAATAAATAAATAAAATCTTTAAAAAAAAAAAAAAAAAAAGGAAAGAAAGAAAAGAGAATGGAAGTTGGATTGGAAAGCAGAATGGATCATACCAAAGAATAACCCCTAACAGAGGAAGACACACCTCAAAAACATTTTGAAATAAGAGAAGGTGGCAGCACAGGTGGTGACCGTTTTGTTTTGTTTTGTTTTGTTTTGTTTTGTGTTTTGTTTTTTGTTTTACAATGGAGTCCCCTGTGATTGGCTGGTATGGAGAGCAAGAGTGAGAAGGGAAAGCAAAATCAAGATGTTTGAAGAATTAACCTGTAGGTTGGCTTCAGGGTTAGGCCTCTAACACTTCTGCATAGCAGTGGCATTTGCTTCAAACAGAAGGCTCCAGGAGTCCTCTAAAAAAGCAAATGATTAACTTAGACTTATCGTGGTGATCATTTCATAGCATATATAACTGTCAAATCACTGTGTTGTACACTGGAAACTAATATAATATTGCATGCTAACCACTCCAATTTGAAAAAAGGTAAAAGACAAAGGAAATTGAGGCCCGGAGACATTAAGCAATTTGCCTAAATCAAAGAAAGAAGGAAGCCAATGTGGAACAGTGTGGAAAACCTGGACCTTAGAGTTAGAGCATGTGCTCTGATTTAGACTTTGCCCAAATTCTACCCCCAGCAAAGTACTTCCTTCAGCCATTCAACAAACATTGAACACCTCTCTGTGCTGGTCTGTGTACTTGATGGTGAGGACATGACAATATTAAATCTTATTAAGCATGACGATATTAAGCAAGGAAGACAAGTTGCTGTCTTCACAGTCAAATGGGAGAGGGAGACCGTGAATCAGCACTAGTTATTATATTAAGAATTTACTCCTCTGCCAGATACTATGCCAAGAGCTTGAGGTATAGTAACTTGTGTAATCCTTGCAGCGGGGGTACTGTTATTACTCTGGCTTGAAAATGAGTCAGAGAATATTTAAATTACAAGTAATAAGCTTAGGACTCTAAAAAAAAAAAAAAAACCCACCTCAAATTACCTGTTTCAGAGAAGCCAGGGTTTCAACATGAGGGTTAGTGCTCTACAGTCCTCTGTTTTGGGGCCCTTTTTTTTTTTTAAATAGGGGTTTGATGTAAACTCCAGCTTGCCTATCAGCCTGCCTGATTTCTACCTGCTCACCCTAAAATGAAACAGATTTGTTAATATGCTTGTGCCTGGAACCAGCCGATTATTCAAAGGAGAGGCCAGAGTTGGCAGAAGAAGCCGTGTAGTCTTGCTCTTTCATTTATAAATGTGAATGGGAAATCAAAGGAAACATGAAAACAGAAAAGAAGTATCACAAGTTGGGTTGTGATACCTCTGCTGAACTTAACATTATGCAGCTATTAAAATATTTACAAAGAATTTTCAATGTAAGGATGCCTGGGTGCCTCAGATGGTTGAGCATCTGCCTTCAGCTCAGGTCATCGTCTCCAGGTCCTGGGATCGAGCCCCACATAGGGCTCCTGGCTCAACAGGGAGTCTACTTCTGCCTCTCCCCCTGCTCATGCTCTCTCTCTGTATCTCTCTGTCTCAAATGAATAAATTGAAAAAAAAAAAAGAATTTTCAATGTAAAGAAAATGCTTTATTAGTAAAAAAAAAAAAAAATCTGTAGCTTTAACGGAAGATTGTCAATATTTTGTGTGGCAAGGGAAGCTGTAGTCATTTTGTGTTTGCACATCATTCAAATCTAGAATATATCCACGACTAATAACATGAGCTTTTTCTTCCATTAAAAATCTTAAACCGGGGGACCTGGGTGGCATAGTCAGTGGAGCATGCAACTCTTTATCTCAGGGTTGAGGGTTTGATTTTTTTTTTTATTATGATATGTTATTCACCATATAGTACATCATTAGTTTTTTATGTAATGTTCCATGATTCATTGTTTGTGTATAACACCCAGTGCTCCATGCAATACGTGCCCTCCTTA
Source organism: Ursus arctos (assembly GCF_023065955.2). NCBI lineage: Eukaryota > Metazoa > Chordata > Mammalia > Carnivora > Ursidae > Ursus > Ursus arctos. Next base: position 29,242,031 of record NW_026622875.1, read on the forward strand.
ATACCCATCACCGAGCTAGCCAATCCCCCCACCCCCTCCCCTCTAAAACCCTCAGTTTGTTTCCCAGAGTCCATAGTCTCTCATGGTTCATTTCCCCCTCTGTTCCCCCCCCTTGGTTTTCCCCTTCCTTCTCCTACCAATCTCCCTGCTATTCCTTCTGTTCCACAAATGAGTGAGACCATGTGATAATTGTCTTTCTCTGCTTAACTTATTTCGCTTAGCACAATCTCCTCCATTCCCATCCATGTTGATGCAAATGTTGGGTAATCATTCTTTCTGATGGCTGAGTAATATCCCATTGTATATATGGACCACATCTCCTTTAACCATTCGTCTGCTGAAGGGCATCTTGGCTCCTTCCACAGTTTGGCTGTTGTGGACAATGCTGCTTTGAACATTGGGGTGCCTGTGGCCCTTCTCTTCACTACGTCTGTATCTTTGGGGTAAATACCCAGTAGTGCAATTGCTGGGTCATAGGGTAGCTCTATTTTTAACTTTTTGAGGAACCTCCGCACTGTTTTCCAAAGTGCCTGTACCAACTTGCATTCCCACCAAGAGTGTAAGAGGGTTCCCTTTCTCCACATTCTCTCCAACACTTGTTGTTTCTTGCCTTGTCAATTTTTGCCATTCTAATTGGAGTAAGGTGGTATCTCAATGTGGTTTTGATTTGAATTTCCCTGATGGTTAATGATGTTGAACATTTTTTCATGTGTCTGTTAGCCATTTGTATGTCTTCATTGGAAAAGTGTTCATATCTTCTGCCCATTTTTTTATTTGATTATTTGTTTCTTGAGTATTGAGTTTGAGAAGTTCTTTATAGGTCTTGGATACCAGCCTTTTATCTGTCCCAAGTTGGGTATAGAGATTACTTAAAAATAAAATCTTAAAAAAAAAAATCTTAAACCAATATCTGTAAAAATGTTTTATCCTGCAGAATGATTCTGAACAATACTAAGCCCTGTCTATGAACATATACATTTGAAATGATATCTGGAGAAAAGTAATTAGCTTTTTCAAAATAGGAGGGGGAAAGCCTATAACATTCTATCCAATATTATTATAACTAAGTTTATAAAAATTAAAAGTCATGTCTAGAAAACAAGATTATGTCATATAATACACCAATATTTTAACAGTATACATCTTTAGTAAGACTCTTGGTGACTTTTTCTTAATACTTTTACATATTTTTCCAAATTTTTATAATGGGGAAAAAAAAACTTCATTTAAACTACTCAAATGATCTTTGAAATTCCTTGGATTTCATAAAGTGAAAATATAAGAACCCATTATCTATAAAAATGTTAAAAGGCAATTTTTCCTATTTAAAATGGATAAGGAGGGGCGCTTGGGTGGCTTAGTCAATTAAGCATCTGGCTCTTGATTTCAGCTCAGGTCATGATCTCAGGGTCATGAGATCAAGCCCGCAATGGGCTCACACTGAGTGTGGAGACTGCTTAAGATTCTCTCTCTCCCTCACTCTCCCTCTGCTGCGTGTGCATGCTCTCTCTCTAAAAAAAAAAATAAATAAAATGGAAAAGGAGTCCTAAAAATAGCATATAAAACAAGAACTAGCAACATAGTCTTGAGAATATACTTGTAATGATAACATTAGTCATATCTTCCTATTCAGTATAATAATGTACTAATAAAGAACTGTTGCTTTTTTCTAATAGACTTAAGTTTAAAGTGAAAAACTTATTGCAAAATTATTTGTAGGCTCAGATTTAAGATTCTGAACCAATATACTGCAAAGGAGTAACTCAATCAGTGAATGAGGAAGTTAGATGTTAATGTTGCTATTTGGGGAGAATTGATCAGGCATCAAGAGTATTTTCTGTTTTCTTCTTTCACCAGTATACTGTTTTTCATACTCTAAGAACTAAAGAAAGCTTCTTTGTAATGAGATATTTTATATTAATTCTGACTCCTGTCATACTACAATCAGATTTTGCAGACCTCTAAATGGATGGACTTTAGAACAGGAAGTATTAAATCACACAAGTTTTAAAATAATTATGTAAACATTGGATAATTTAATTTCTCAGAACGGTAGTATCATAAAGAGGTAGTCAGAGATGAGGAGTTTGTAAATGTATTGCATAATATATTTCTTATCAAACACAGTAGCATTGACTATTTCCATGGCAGTACAAGGGATGGAAATAATAAACAACCCTAAACAGGAAATCTCCAATTCAACCGACTTCCTGACAGAAATGATGAATGCTGTTCATCCTGGTTAGAAAGAGCTGTCCTTTGTCTTCTTGCAGTTTTCACTAAATACATCAGTTCCCTAGACTAGCCATGCTTAATAAAGAGAACATTTTTGTATATTATATGACAGTAAAGGAGTGGAACAATTTTAGAAAATAATTTCTTAATGTGGCCTTGTGACAATAGTCACAGATTTTAATCTAGTAATTCTAGCCTAAGTGTAAAAAAAAAAAAAAATAGGGACACAGAGGCTATAATAGCAAAATATTGGAAAATGCCATCATGGTCCATATTTTAGTTTATCTTGATTCTTTTAGTTGCACAAATTGGAGATTATTATTATTATTGTTTTATGTGGCTAGTTTTTAATTTAGACTTACCCATGTATTTATCACTTTATTTACTGTTTCTTCTTGCAACTCAGATGTTTCTTTTAGGATTAAGTTCCTTTAATGAGAATCTGCTAGTAACCTTTCCTTTGATCTTTCTTTTTTCCTTTCCTTTTCCTTTTTTTTTTGCTCAGAGAGGAAAGTAATGATTCAGATTCAGATTCTCTCTGTTTCTTTATTTCTAATGCCTTTATTTTGCCCTAATTCTTGAAGGATTCTTTTATTGCATATAGAATTCTAGGTTGACAGTTATTTTCTCCCGGCAACTGAAGACATTATCGTACTGATTTCTGGCTTTGTTTGTTGCTCTGGGAAGTCCGTTCTCAATTGTTTAATTATCAGTGATCTGCATGCACTTGGGTGTTTCAGTTGGTTAAGTGTCCAACTCTTGATTTTGGGTCAGGTCATCATCTCGGGTTGTGAGATCAAGCCCCATGTTGGACTCTGCTCAGCGGGGAGTCTGCTGGAGATTTCTCTCCCTCTCCCTCTGCCCCTACCCCTCTCTGTCTCTCTCTCAAATAAATAAATCTTTTAAAAAAAATTATCATTGATCTGTCCTTCCACCCTCCCCTGCTTTTAAGAGCTTTTATTTCTCCTTGATGCTCAACAGTTGTGCTTTGGCTTATTGTGTTTTCTGAACTTGAGGATTGGTGTTTTTTACCAGTTCTAAACACTCAGATGTAATTTTTTCCAGTATTCCCTCTTCTCATACTCTTTAGGGTCCCCAATTAGACTGATCTGAGAACTTTTCTCTATATCCAGCGTATCCCTTACCCTTTTGTATTTTCCTTCTATTGAATTTCTGTGCTTCATTCAAAAAAGGAGTAATTTCTTCATATTTGTCTTCCAGTTTATTTTTTTTTCAGCTATATCTAATCTTTTCAACCATCCTTAGGGCAGTAATTCTCAAAATTTGGAGTGTCAGAATTGCCAGGGCTACTAAAGAATACAGAAGCTCTAGGCTGTTTGTGTTTTTTGTTTGTGTTTTTGTTTTTTTATAATAATTTTTTATTATGTTAGTCACCATACAGTACACCCCTAGATTTTGATGTAAAGTTCCATGATTCATTACTTGTGTAAAACACCCAGTGCACCATGCAATACGTGCCCTCCTTAATACCCATCACCAGCCTATCCCATTGCCCCACTCCCCTCCCCTCTGAACCCCTCAGTTTGTTTCCCAGAGTCCATAGTCTCTCCTGGTTCATTCCCTCTTCTGTTTACTCCCCTTTCTTCTTCCCTTTCTTCTACCGATCTTCCTACTTCTTATGTTCCATAAATGAGTGAAACCATATGATAATTGTCTTTCTCTGCTTGACTTATTTCGCTTAGCATTATCTCCTCCGGTCCCGTCCGTTGCTGCAAATGTTGTGAAATCGTTCTTTTTGATGGCTGAGTAATATTCCATTGTAGATATGGACCACATCTTATTAATCCAGTCATCTGTTGAAGGGCATCTCAGCTCCAGGCTAGTAAAGAATACAGAAGCTCTAGGCTCTTTGAAGTAGGATAGGTGATGGATCCTTGTGTTCTCATCAAGTACCCCAAGTAATTCTGATACCACCGAAGTTTAAGAACCGCTGCTTGAATTTTTATATTTAATTAATGTGGTTTTTCTTTTCCTCAAGTTGCATTTGATTCTTTTACCTCTTTTGGGGGGGGGGGTTCTTTTTCAAATTTGGCCAATTTTGATAACCCTTGTCATACATTTAACTCCTTCCTTTATTCTTGAAATCTATTGGACACAAATACTTTATTCTGTATCTGATCATTACTTTATCTGTGGTCTTTGGGGAGTGTGATTCTGTTTTGTTACAGTATTAGTTTTGCTAATTCTTGCTAATGGTGGCTTGAAATTTAGTAGCACCTGAAGGGTCAGGCTTTTTTATTCTGACCACTGAGGAATTTCCTTATTGTTCTTCCAGCACAGCTATTCATTACTACATGTATTTTTTTTCATTATTTTAAATATTTTCTCTGGCATTTCTGGTTGGTTTCTATGATCACCCAGTGAGCTATATTGCTAAAAATGGGACACTCAAATCTTGGTACAAGATTTTGGAAGTCTGTTATCTAATATCGAGACAGCATAATTTTGTGAGCAGCAAACCTCTAGAATTGTTTATACTTGTGTATCTGGTTTTAGAAAGAAATATTACTGATTTAATAGCAGCTTGAAAAGCCTCTTCACCTACGTATGTTTACTTTGGATATTTCCAGCTTATGGCATTATTCGCTTTGTATTAACTTTAGCTAATGAACTTTTTTCTTGTTATTACTTTAAGGAAGTAATTGAGTTCTTTGTCCAAAATGAAAATTCAGGGGACAGATGGAAAAAACCTTTAGTGATTGATAAACTTAAGGTAAGAAAAATAAAGCCTTTAACGTTGGAAAATGTACATGCAGGTGTATTATGAAACCTTAGTTTGTTATTGCTGTTGTTGTTATATATGTAGAGAATAAATATATCAATAATAACTTTTTAAAAAGAAACTTAAAAACAGAATCTATAGTATTCAAATCAGGTTACATAGTGTTTTGTATGTGGTATGTGATGAAGATAGCCTCTTACAGCTGTTGAAGGAAAAAATATGATCAGCACCACTCACTATCATCCGTTGTGAAGTTGCAGTAGAAGTCAAGCAGGACATTTGTCCCACATGGGCTCAGTCTAAATTTCATGTTTTTAAATCCTAACCACAACACATGTACGAAATTAAAATGTATAAAATAGTATGTTTGGCATAATTATACTCAAATGTGGGAGATCTGTAATAACTATGATTCAATAAGAAGTACTCAGGAAACCAAATTTAGTTTTTCAGCCAAATCTAAGGAAACTTGAGGAAAAGGCATTTCTTTAACAGTTAGGAAACTGTTGATTTATAATGGGTTAGTAACTCTGGTTTCACACAGTGTAGGGTAAATAAAACAAATAACTTCATAAGTGTTTTTAAATTTCAAAAAGCATAAATAGCAATATCTTTTAAAAATAAACTATTTTAGTTCATGGTAAATTATGATCACTCTGGCATATTCATCACCTTAACAGGAAATGGCCAAAGCAGAAGGCCTCTGGAACTTGTTTTTGCCAGCTGTAAGCGGTCTCAGCCAGGTGGACTATGCCTTGATTGCTGAAGAAACAGGAAAATGCTTTTTTGCTCCAGATGTCTTTAACTGCCAAGCACCAGGTTACTATATTATTTAAGAACAGAACTTTCTGACATATTTTGATCAGTATTTGAAATTCCTCTATTTTATGACAGGAAGTTTTCCTACACAAAGTCATTGGTTTATAAACTTGTCTGCAATTTTACTTCTCTGTTACTTTGATTTAAATATTTTTAAAAATGGATCTGATATTCTCTTGAATTATTCTTTTATTAAACATCATTGTATTAAGAGTATTAGTGAATAGAGGCCACCTCCAAAGGGACTGGCAATATAAAGATTACAGTTCCATGATTGAGTTTTAGATATTTACATGGCTAGTTGGAATGGATATAGAGTTCCAAATCTTTTGGTTAGCCTCACTAATCTCTCCATTTCTTCACCAGTTTGGTTTTTTTTTTTTTTTAAGTTTTTAAAAATTTATTTAATCTCTGCACGCAACATGGGGCTCAAACTCACGACCCTGAGATCAAGAGTAACACACTCTTGCAACTGAGCCAGCCAGGCGCCCTTAATCACCAGTTAATTATTAATTACTTACTGTGTGCCAGGCACTGTTCTAGATCCTTGGGATGTATCAAAGAATAAAATACACAAACATTCCTGCCCTCATGGAGCTGATGTTCTAATGGAGGGAGACAAAAATAAATAATAGATATCGTAAGTAAGTAAATTATATAGTAAGTTTGAAGATGAAAAGTGCTTTGGGAGGAAAAAAAAAACCCAGCAGGGTAGGGCAGCACTGGAATGCTGGGGAACAAGAAATGCAAATTACAATTTAACATGGAATGGTCAGGATAGGCCTTACTGAGAAAATGATGTACGATAAAGAAGGTAAGAGAGTTAGCTATGGGGATATCTGGGGAAGGAATTTCTATAGCAGAGGAAACAAAATATGCATAGACCCTAAGGCAAGAGTATAATTAGTGTATTCCAAGAAGAGTCAAGGAGGCTGGCATAGTTAGGAGAATAGTAAGAGAAGATATCAGAGAGGAAAGGGCCTTATAGGGCAGGTAAGGGCATATACATCCTGTGAAATGGGAAGCCATGGGAGATTTGACCAGAGGAGTAACAAGATGTTATGTCAGTTTTAAAAGAATCACTTCGACTACTATGTTGGTAATTAACAAAAGGAGGGAAGGAAGAAGGCAGGAGTCTGTTGTACTAATCCTCGTTAGAGATGATGGGGATTTGTTTTAGGGTGGTAGCAGTGGAAGAGGTGAGAAGTAGAAAGATTCTAAATATATTTTGAAGGAAGAGCAAAGAGGATTTCCTGATTGGATGTGGGGAAGTCAAGGATGCCTCCAAAGATTTTGGCATGAAAAATTGGAAGGATAAGGGAAGGAGGCCAACTTTTCTTTAAAAAGGTAATATGGAAGAGGGGTGCCCGGTGGCTCAGTCGGTTAAGTGTCTGCTTTTGGCTCAGGTCATGATCTCAGGGTCCTGAGATCAAGTCCCATGGGCTCTCTGCTTAGCAGAGAGTCTGCTTCTCCCTCTCACTCTCCCTCTATGTTCTCCCTCTCTCTCTGTCTCTCAATTAAATAAATAAAAATCTTTAAAAAAAAATTTTTTTTAAAGGTAATATGGAAGAGATAAACCTGGAATGTGGTCTGTAGAAGGTGTTTTCAAACCTGGATTTGTCAAAGAACTGGCTAAGGAACTTAAAAAACGAAACAAAAAAACCCAAAAAAGAAAAAAACAGATTCACAGGCTCCATCCCTGTAGATTTGATTCAGTAGGTCTGGGGTAGACCCTGGGAATGTCTTTTGTCTTTTTTCCCCGAAGTTACTCTAGTTATTCTATTGCTTCCAGTCAAGGACCAACATTTGATTTGTTGTAGAGGATGGATGGTATGATATACTACGTTGTCACTGAGCAAGTTAGACGTCAGCATTGCCTTTTGTGCTCATTGTATGGGCCTGCTGCTAAAGCTCTCTGAAAAAGAGTTAACGTAGGATGGAACTACCAAAAAAATATATATTGGCTATCTGAGAGAAAACACAATCTGGTGGCATAGCAAAGTGTTTGCACAGTGGACTTTGACTCCCATTTATTTGGAACTATTAAGGTAGTTATAGACTTCTGATGATGGTTGAATTTATCTGCGGTGGTTTTCCCTCTGCAAATCACCAATTTACCAAATTACTGCTGTATTACATTTTAATCCAATATGAGGCTATTGTAAAAGTCAAGAAATCTATCACAGAATTTCTAAAGATTTCATCTCATTTATGTGTAGCTATTACATTATACTGTAAAGGTGGCATAATTTTGTGGATGGAGAACTGGTAGTCTTTTGTTTTAAAACTTTTTTTATTGCTACTCATATTAGAAATATAATTTATATTGTGACCTAATATGTAGCATATGTAGTTGTAGTGTATGTTCATGGATGGATGGATGGATTGGGCAAGAGATTTGGGGAACAAGAAGAGAGGTGTATATATTACTGAAAAAGGGTTTTATGAAATAGTTTACTACATACAATATATTCAGATATTTTCTAGTGAGTCTAATCTACTGTGTTCTATTTTGATCTATTTCATTTTTTAGAGAATGCTAGCCATATTCCATTAAATTGATTTCATGACATAGTAAGAAGTCATAATATAAAAAATAATGCTATAGAAGACTTCCTTTGCAGACACAGTTCTGCCACTATTTCTTCATTTGTCCTGTGAACTCACTTTTCACTAGGAGATCATTTGCCTAGCATTAAAATTTCTAGTATTAAAATTTCATGAGTCTGTCAGTTGTACTGTCTAAATGATATCACCAAACTGCTGAAATTTTAAAATTGGCCAGGAAAATACATTTTCTTTGGCCAGAGTATGATCAGCAACTCTCCTTAGCAAACATCCTTAGCAAGGATGTATTAAAACCATAAGTAGAAAACTAGGCATTTTCTCTTTATAGTGGAGATATCTTCATGAAGGCCTTGGGACATTGTGTTTCAGAGCATTTCCAAAGCACATAAAGAAGGGAATGTAATTGATGCCAATTAAATACTTCGGGAGGTTTCTTAAGTATGAAAGATGAATTTCTACTCAAGCTTTCCAAATAGTTCTAAAAGCTTATGGGAAACATATGTAGTCTTCCAATTTGTTGTTTGTTTCGGTTTTTTTACCCTTCACGAAGTCGTGCAATATTGTATGTTAGAATGTTGAAAATAGCAATTTTAATTCTACAGCTATTACTAGAAAATTTGGGGGGCTTGTAGGGATTTGTAGAAGAAACTTATCTAGGCTTTTTCCCAACCCATGAATGATAGCTTCGTTTTGCCAGCTTCTCAGAATAGACACAATTTTTGGAAAGATCTTAGTCAATATTACCTCATTTGAACTATAACAAGAAACAGTGAATTTAAAATAAGCAAAGAAAACAGTGAGCTTCATAAATTATAACTCAAGACTCATTTTCTCCCTCAAAAAGAATTTTAAACTGATGTTAATCTACTAGGAATTTTGTGCATTTTGATGTAACTTTGGCTCTGTTAGTAGTGTCTGAACAGAGTACAAACACATTTTGAGAGACTTAAATTGGATTTAACTCCATTTTCATAGGCATTTCGTGACTGTCCTTCAAGTCATGTTTAGAGGTGATATTGAAAAATTCTTCCTGAAAATCTTATGAATAATGAGGGCACCTGAGTGGCTCAGTTGGTTAAGTGTCCAAGTCTTGATTTCAGCTCAGGCCATGATCTCAGGGTTGTGGGATCGAGCCCTGTGTCGGGTATCTCACTCTCTAAAATACAATAAATAAATATTTTTTAAAAATCTTATGACTGGGGCGCCTGGGTGGCACAGCGGTTAAGCGTCTGCCTTCGACTCAGGGCGTGATCCTGGCGTTATGGGATCGAGCCCCACATCAGGCTCCTCCGCTATGAGCCTGCTTCTTCCTCTCCCACTCCCTCTGCTTGTGTTCCCTCTCTCGCTGGCTGTCTCTATCTCTGTCGAATAAATAAATAAAATCTTTAAAAAAAAAATCTTATGACTGATCAGTTTTCAAGGGAGAGGGGTTTTTTTTGTTTTTTTTTTTAAGATTTTTGTCAGAAAGAGAAAGAGCGCACAAGCAGGGGGAGCAGCAGGCAGAGGGAGAAGCAGGCCCCCCCACTGAGCAGGGAGCCCAATGAAAAGGTTTTAAATAGTATTTTTTAAGAAGTTTGATAGAAACAAATATCAGAGAAAAGCCCCTAGACTGTTTTGCTCCATGGCAGATACGAAGCATTCTTTTTTATATGAGAGTGATAGCAGTGTATCAGTTACTGAACAGTGCCCTCTTAGGATTGGAAAGGGTCTTTGAAGTTGTCTGCTGTCAGGGATTCTGTGTTTAGCATTCTTGAGATACGACCTAGTACTTTTCTAGATGGTACGGGGTGCACAGAAGTAAGAGCAATGGTAGAGGTAAAGAGACAATAATTACTCTGTGAGTTCAGAGGAAGGAGAGATTGCTGACTGGGTAACCAGAGATTCTTCGCAATGGAAGTGGCTCAGAAGCAGGAATTTACTTAGGAATGATGGGTAAGAACTGGACTTGTGAGAAGGCTTGGCACAGGCAAAAATGTGAAAGTTAGAGAGCACAGCGCATGTTTGAGGAACAGGAGTCTCAGCGATGGCGTCTCAGTAGAGCATGTAATGATAATTGTTCTCCAGGAGCATTGCAGTCACTCCTAGCAAAGCATATTTGCAAGAAAACAGGGAAAGATAAGACGGTAGATTGTTTTCCTTAGTCCTAATTGAGTCAGACCTCATTAAAGCCATGCTTTATTGGGATGAAGCAGACAAGTGTGTGTAATTCAACACAAATCGAATAAATATGCACCAAATGCCATATACTTATAATAACTATTTATGGCATACCTTCATTATAAATTATATTTACTATTAATGTTTCAAAATATTTTTGTAAGCAAATGTTTGCTTTAAAAAGATACGTGCGTATATTATCAACGTAAAGTTTGGATTTCCTATTGGTAAATTTTTAAATGCAAAAGAAATGTTTTTTCTTTTTACATACAGACACAGGGAACATGGAAGTGCTCCACCTATATGGAAGTGAAAAGCAGAAGCAGCAGTGGCTTGAGCCTCTTCTTCAAGGGAACATTGCCTCCTGCTTCTGTATGACAGGTAAAAGCAAACCATGGTTCTTCCCTTGTGCAGTCAGTCATCCTATAGTAATTATGGATGAGCTAAAATGGAAGAGTGGCTCTGTGTTTCAGGCAAATTTGCCCATGGACAGAGATGGGCATATGTTTGTTTTGAGCCCAGTTTCGAATTTTGGCATTTCTAAATGTGCAGAACTAAATTGTCCTCCCCTTTGGGAGGATACCAGGTGATGTTTTCTGGCCTTCTACTTTAGGCATTTAGCAGCAGAGTAAAACTAACTTCATAATCTTTTGACTTGCATTTCTAAAATTGCCAGGTATATATATTTAATATCTTTTTTGCCCTTATGTGTGAAATATTAATCTGTGTAATAATTTTTATTGATAGTTACAAAATACTTAACTCTGCCATAAACCTAGAAAAATAGACCATTCACCAATGCTGGTCACATAGTTCAAATTATGATCATGTGGGGAGGTAAAATTAGGAGCATGTTAAAAATGGGTTTGGTACCATTTGTACATAGGAAACAGCAATTAAGAATTCTTCGAAGGAAAAAGTCATCATTTTATAGTTGAGTTTAGTAAACTAAATGTCATCTGGCCTTAATTTTAGCCGGATTTAAAAGTCTTCTATAACTTTGTATATATTTATAATAACAAAGCTGATCTCCATTTAAAATTGGTGAGAGGGGCGCCTGGGTGGCGCAGTCCTTAAGCGGCTGCCTTTGGCTCAGGGCGTGATCCCGGAGTTCCGGGATCGAGTCCCACATCAGGCTCCTCCGCTGTGAGCCTGCTTCTTCCTCTCCCACTCCCCCTGCTGTGTTCCCTCTTTCGCTGGCTGTCTCTCTGTCACAGAAATAAATATAATCTTTCACAAAAAAAAAAAAAAAAAGAGTAAGAACTCTTAAAAAAAATAAAATAAAATAAAATAAAATTGGTGAGAGATATTTATTGAACATCTGCAGGGACATGTTATCTTCAAAGCACTAACTGGAGGTTACAAAATAAGTACATAGCTCCTTTCTAAAGGAACCCTATGGGTCTCTAGTCTTAGAAATAGAACACACAAAATACCTGAAGGACCCATTTAATCTGTATTAACAATACAGATTACTATGATTGAGGGCTAGCCTGTACATTTTGAAATGCCATGTAGTAAAGCAGTTGTGTAAGGGTGTCCTATGGAAAACTTTCTGTTGAGCAGGCTTTATAGAATGCAAAATAAGAGCATTCCTGATGGAATTTGCAAGACACAGTTGGAAATTGTCTAAGATGGTAAACTAGATGGTGGGGAAATCTGGCTTGCAAATATTTAGTATTTAGTAGATTTCCATTGTGGACAGTAAACAATAATATTCTTAATCTACTTTTGATGATTGGAGAAAGGATTGAGTGAGTTATCTTAAATCACGTATCAGTGAGGAAACCAAGAACACAATTCAGATTGCTGATCCCCAGTGTTTGAAATTCATTCATTCATTCTTCCAATGCACATTTACTGAATACCTACTATGTATAGGTATAGGGGGGAAGGGGGGAAGGATAGGAACATGCCTCTTTTGTAAACTGATGATGTCTGCCTGCCTGTAAATTCAAACTTTGCTTATTTATAGAGCCCGGTGTAGCTTCAAGTGATGCCACAAATATTGAATGTAGCATCCAACGAGATGGAGATAGCTATGTAATTGATGGCAAGAAATGGTTCAGCAGTGGTGAGTATTCAGATCCATCCGTTGTCCCAGGTGCTGTGCTAGAATAATATGATACACAGTTCTTAGTTTCATGATCACTGTTCTTTAAATTCTGCCTTCGAAAGCAAGTTCAAATTTAGAAATATTTGATTAAAAAAAGTAATTTTCAAAATTACTTTCATAATTATTTTGGAGAGAGGGAGAGAGTGCAGGGGTGGGGGATAGGGCAGAGGCAGAGGGAGAGAGAAACTCTAAGCAAACTGCATGCTGAGTGCGGAGCCTGACCTGGGAATTGATCTCACGACCCCGAGATCAGAACCTGAGCCGAAACCAAGAGCCAGAGGCTCAACCGACAGAGCCAAATAGGTGCCCCAAAGAAAAATAATTTTAAAATAACATATCATGATTAGGTGATATTTATTTTAAGAGCAGAAAACATGTCTGTTTTTTCTCTACAATTTTACAGTTCACAATTTTTTATGGTTTGTGAGAGAAAAGTCATATTAGTGTACACTATTGACCACTGTAATTTCTATCAAAATTAAATTTCAGTAGGGACATATTAAATGAACTATAATAATTTATAAATTATTGTATTTTTAAAAGATAAGATGTACATGTTATTAAAAATTGTTTATTGTGTCACATATGTTTATTGCTTAAAAATGCAAGTGTATAAGCAGAACAAATAATCTGTACATAAGAAAGTGTATTGTGTAGTCAACCCTCAGTAATAGACTCACATAAATGGATGAGCCCTTTAGGAAGTCACAAAATCGGCATCTATGTAAATACGATTAACTGAAGATTGCTTCTAGAGTATACATATCAATCTAACAGGATAACCAGTTTATTACTAAAGAAAATTGACATCATGGAAGCAAATTATATGTTCAGAAATTTACCAGAGATAAAAAAGGAAAAAAAAAAGTAATTTACCAGGGATGTATTAAAAGGGCCAGTAAAGCTTTTTATTTAATTCTTTTATTGTTAAATTGTTATTCTTTCTGGGGTCTTAGGAAATCACTTACCAACTAAGAAAAAGGAAAAAAGGATTAAATTTTGCTGTATGGCTATACAAGTACTGAAATTATGCAGTGAAATCATTCTTACATTAAAATTCAGATCATTTAAAGTAATCAGAAATGCCCCTTAATATAGGACTTTTTATTGATCTGTTTCAGATGGCTTAATTCATAGCACAGTGCTTTTGTTATTTATGCCTGTTAATACTATTTTCCTATATTAATTTTAAGTTCATGTTTTGTGCATTTATTATTTCGTTTCCTCCTCTTCCTGGTTGCTATATTCTCCCCATCCTCCCGTCACCTCTTGATTGCTATAAGTTGGCACCACGGTGTTTGAGATCTAAGTTTCAGAATAAAGCAGATGTTTTATTTGAGGGAGAAGCATCATTCATGTGTATCGAAGCAAGAGAGAGCAGTTTTACATTTAAATGCTAAAAGTACTGGTTGGCTCTGTAGGATCTTCTGAATCGAAAGGAATCTCTTCCACGTTTTGTCTTTGTCTTCTCCAGGACCCGTATTTCTTAGCAACTTTCATGATGTAGTTTTTAAAAGAGGCGCCCATGAAAACATACAGGATTGGGTTGAGGCAGCTGTGAAACAATGCAATGCTCTCTGTGATTTGGATGGCAACATCCATGCGTTTGCTCATGTCGCAGTCGGTGATCAGGGAGTAGATGATGTCTATGACTTGGCAGAACCTGACAATGTTATAAGGCAGCTGCGTGACAATGAAAACTATAACCACGGTGAACAGAACTTTGAGGGGTCGAGATTTTTTAATATTGGGCATCCTGATGAGTGTCCTTGCTGTGACAAAGTAGCACACTCCCATAATAAGAAAGGGTATTACAAATCCGATGCAGATTTCCAGCATTTGAATTGATGCTTTCACTGATGTTCCTAGGTGATATGGAAAGATGGGAATGCACCTAGCCTTGTGATTTACTGTATAAAAAACCAGCTGAGGTATACTCAGCAAGATGGCAGCCATCCAGACACAGCAACAGATAAGCCAGCATGATTTCCCCACTCCTGATTGACTTGGAGCTTTAGTTACTGCCCAGTATCTGTCTATGCTGATACAAGCCAGGAACTGCATTCCAGAGACGAAGTTGACTGTGTACAAGGCTGAAGTGACTTTGCACATGATTTTCCCTAAAACCCATCCATGAACTGCATTAACTGCCCAAAAAGGCAGAGTGAATAGAAGGAGTAAATCTGCCACTGCCAAATTCAGGATGTACACATCTGTTTTGGTTCTCTGCTTCTTGTAATAGGCATAAATTGCCACTACTGTGGAATTGCCTGCAATTCCAATGATGAAAGCTATTGTGAAGAAGGCAGGCAAGAAAACTTTTGCAAATTTTCTGACTTCCTCTTTTATACAGATCACTTCATACTGACTGTAGTCATGAGTGCCATTCACTTCATTTTCCTCATAGTAGTAATCTGTTGACTGGTTGTGTTCCAAAGCCATGGCTCCAATCTAAATTTCAAAAAGAGTACAGGATATTCATTTTAATATCGTTTAAGAGGAGATACTTTTTAATCTAGCATATGTTTTGTTCTTTTACTAGCAAGTAGGTTGTTGTTATAACATAGGTGAGGCTGAATCTGCCGCTCTTTGAAATTTGAAACTCTTCAGGGGAAGCCACATTGGAGTATACCCCCAAGATTAGTTCTTCTTCCTTTGTTTTTACAAGTCTGTATGCAGGAGCTGGAATTTACACAAGAAAGATAAAAATAATACCCTGAGGAAATTTTCTTAATCATTAAACCTTAAATCAAAGTAATGACTTTTATGTAAAAATAGTTTTTAAAATATGAAAATTTAGTCGGATTTCAACAAAAGGAATAAAAAATGTTATATTTTTTACATATACAACTTTGTGATTCTTATGGAGGATATTGGCAGTAAATTAAATTAGAAATTATTTTATTCATCTAAAATAAATTTATTTTTATTATTTATAAACTTATTTTTAAAAATGAATTTATTTTAAAATAAGTTAAATAAATTACCTCAGTATTTATACTTAAGTTCACTGGTTGGCCTTTATAAAACAAAGTCTCCTCCAGTTAGCTTTCCTTCAAAACCTGTCACACATGCTGAATGTATGCTACCATTCAGTAGCATCGTTCCACCAATTACCTAAGTCTTAAGCCTACACTGTCCTTGACCTCTCTCACCTTCATCCCTAATTTCCAGTCAGCCCCTAAATTCTGATTTTACCTTCCAAATAGATTGTGAATCTGTCTCTTTTAATTTGCCTCTTTGACACACCTGCACCATTCGACCACCATTGTTTCTTACCTGGCCTGTTACAATATCTTCCCAACTGGTATCTGCTGTTCTTATTCTTCCTTACCACCTCTCTGTCAAAATCATTTTTCTTTTTCCTTTTTTTTTTTTTAAGATTTTATTTATTTATTTAACAGAGAGAGAACACAAACAGGGGGAGCAGCAGACAGGGCGAGGGAGAAGCAGTCTCACCGAGCAGGGAGCCCGATGTTGGGCTCAATCCCAGGACCCTGGGATCATGACCTGAGCTGAAGGCAGACCCTTAACGACTGAGCCACCCAGGCGCCCCATCAAAATCATTTTTCTTACTGCCACTAGAGTTCTGTATCTCTGAAATGTCAATCTGTCACTCTTCTACTTAGCTCCTCACCTGAAAGACACATTTCTCCACCCGAAAGATACAATCCAAGGTCCTTAGCATGATGCCCAAGGCTCCCTCCATAATGTGGTCCCAACCATGGTTCCTGCTACATCTCTCTACTATGCACCCCACGCTGTGCTGCATCTCTCTACTGTACGCCCCAGACAGTTACACTACTCATCTGCAAGCAGTTGCTGGCACCAGCCATGCTGCAGCACATGTCTACATCATTACTCATTCTGTTCCTTCATCTGGTAGACTATTTCCTGCCCTTCCCTTAAAGGGCCGATTCCTCCTCAGTTAACATCACCTCCCCAGAAGACTTTGCTGATCCGATAGCTACATCTACATACATACCTACATTCATTCTCAGAGAACTGACCCCATCCTGCGGAAAAGATGGGTTTCTTAATTCCCTAAAAGTATGACCTGTTGGATTTATGTTTGTAATGAATAGCTTAGAAGAAAAGCCTACAAAACTAATTACAAAAATAATACTTAAAATAAATACAATGTATGTTCTTACAGAGTGGCTGGTATACAGTAGGTGCTCAGTAAGTATCTGTCAAACTAAAGGTTTTACAAGCAGATATAAAGCTATTAGTCTAGAATAGGTAGATGATATGGCAGGAATCTTCTTGTCTCATTATTAGTTATTTTACTGTATTGGTTAACACCTTATAGAAGTAAAATAAGCTCACACAGAATTCACAAGTTTGGGGTTTTCTTTAAAGATTTTATTTATTTGACAGAGAGAGAGCACAGGCAGGGGGAGTGGCAGGCAGAGGGAGAGGGAGAAGCAGGCTCCCCTATGAGCAAGGAGCCCAATAAGGGGCCCCATCCCAGGACCCTGGGATGGTGACCTGAGCGGAAGGCAGACGCTTAACTGACCAAGCCACCCAGGCGCCCCCCACCCCCGAATTCACAAGTTTTAAAATGTATATAAAAATGACTTTCGGTGTTTTTATTTTACTGCTGAGTTTCATTTTGCTTTTTCCTTAGCCTGTGACTCTTTGGTTATTTTTGTCCTTGGAAGAAGCTCTAATATTCTTATAGAATCATTAATGAAAATATTATTTTCAAAATAGTGTGCCAACGTGTACATTTCCAAAAGAATATTCTTATTCTTACTAACCGTTTTTTGGATGAGTAAAGCAAAGAAGGTCCCTCAAGGAAATACACCACATAGAAGAACTGCTTTCATTATGTAAAAACCAGGTGCCAACAATTTAAAATGACTGTTTTAAGTTTATTTGGAAAGTTCCAATCTGGAAGACCATTCTGGTCATCATTTTCTTATGTGTTAATTATTAACACAGTATGAACTTTGTTCTTTCTTTCTCATTCATCACAAATCTTGAACCTGATGATAAGAAATAATATGCCCAAATAATATAAGACATTAAGGAAGTATATTTTTAAATTCTTATTTAAAAAATTCTTACTAAAAAATATGAGTCAATAGGACAGGAATTGAAATTATTTGCAGGAATTGATCCTCTGGCAGATATATAGGAGCACATTTTAGATGTCTTTATAATTATTACAAGAACAAAAAAATAGCATTTGTAAAATAAAGCAGAAAAAATGGTATAGTAAAACCTATTTTCTCATTAACAGTTTTATACGCAAGTAATGGTATTAACATCAGAAATATTTTCTTCTTGCTATATTCAGATTTTTAAGATTAAAGTGTATAGCTGTTTTCAAATAGCTCTTTTTTGCACATGTTAACGTTTAGACTTTTGTGCATCAAGACTTCCTTTACAAAAGTAAATATACAAAGTCTTTGGGCTTTAAAAAACAATCTTATCCAAGTTAGAATGAGAAAATGAGAAAACCAACCTGTTTCAGCGTGCAGAGAGGAGCAGTCTTGAGTGTAGAGTAAAATCAAATGACCTCTTTAACTCAGGCTACTTTTGTTTTCGTTTTACACCCCGCCTTTGTCTTGCATCCAAGAGGGCTTTCCTGAAATTTAACCTTGTGAGCACTTGATCTTTTATTTTTTTGTATAACCATACTGTGAAGTGAAATCCAACTTCTAAAGTGTCTTAGGGTACAAATTTGAAAGAATTCCATCTTGTTTCAAAAACTACATACCTTTCAAAGTTTCCACTTAGATGAAAGGAACAAGAAAATGCCTGCAGCTGAGGAACCAATGGCCAAACCAAAAAAATTCACCCCAGAGAGCATCAGGGCAGCTAATGAGCACTTGTAGGTAGGATCTAGAGAAATACTCCCAAAAGTTATTTTGTTTAGGAAAGAGAAGAAAAATGACTTTAAATCAGAAAGTTCTCTTTTTTTTTTTTAAGGTTTTATTTATTTATTTATTTATTCGACAGAGATAGAGACAGCCAGCGAGAGAGGGAACACAGCAGGGGGAGTGGGAGAGGAAGAAGCAGGCTCATAGCGGAGGAGCCTGATGTGGGGCTCGATCCCAGAACGCTGGGATCACGCCCTGAGCCGAAGGCAGATGCTTAACGACTGAGCCACCCAGGCACCCCCAGAAAGTTCTTTTTAAAGACTAAATTATCACAGACTAAATTCTGAGTAATAATTAGGCAGTTATAGAACTTAATATTTTTTGTGCCACATCATTTAATATTTTACTTAAACTATTAAACTACTCTTGGCTTTGCTGTATTTCTTCCCTATCCTTGACCCCAGAGTATGCCTTTCCCCATGACTTTATCTTGCCTTCTTTAAACTTTTTTTTCAAAGACCAGCATACAAACCTTCAAAATCCTTCTGCTGGGCAACTTTGTTTTTCCCACACTTCCAAACAAATGAAAATTAGAGAAGAAATGCATGCAGATTCAGCCCTTCTATTTGAACTGGACTCTCAATACATTTGCATAACAGTGCCCTTTATTTCTTTTCTCATGCAAAGCTAGGCTCAGTCTCCACCTGCAGAAATTATAGACAGCATATAGATGGTTCTTGTTTTTTGTTTTTTGGGTTTTTTTTTATCCTTCCTGACACCATGTGTCTTTGATTGGGACATTTAGTCCATTGACATTCAAAGTAATTATCGATCTATTAGGTATTTATTGCTATTTTGTTACTTGTTTTGTGGTTGTTTTTGCAGTTTTTCTCTGATCCTTTCTTCTCTTGCTCTCATGGTTTGCTGGTCTTTAGTGATATACTTGGATTCCTTACTCTTCATTTTTTGCGTGTCTATTACTGTTTTTTGATTTGTGTTACCATTAGGTTTATATATAACATCTTTTGCGTATAGTAATCTGTATTAGCTGGTGGTTGCTTAATTTTGAACTCATTCTTTACTCCCCTCCACATTTCAGGTATTTGATATCATATTTTACATCCTTTTATTTTGTGCTTCTCTTGACTGAGTTTTACAGATATACTTAATTTTTTTTTTGCTTTTGTGCTTCCTGTTTTTTTTTTTACTCTTACTTACGGTTTTTGTTTTCCATTCAGAGTCCCCCCTTAACACTTCTTGTAGGGCTGGTTTAGTGGTCATGAATTCTTTTAACTTTTGTTTGTCTGGGAACTTCTTTATCTCCTCTTCTATTCTGAATGATAACCTTGCTGGATAGAGTATTCTTGGCTGCAGATTTTTCCCTTTTAGCACTTTGAATACACTATGCCACTCTCGACTGGAAAGTTTCTCCTGAAAAATGAGCTGATAGACTTATAGTGTTTCCTTTGTATCTAACGGTCTTCATTTCTCTTGCAACCTGTAACATTCTTTATCACTATTTTTTTGCCATTTTAATTACTGTGTGTCTTGGTGTGGACTTCCTTGGGTTCAATTTGTTGAGGGAATCTCTGTGCCTCCTGAATCTGGATCTGTGTTTCCCTTCCCAGATTCAGCAAGTTTTCAGCCTTACTTCTTCAATTACATTTTCTGCCTCCCTTTCTCTCTCTTCTGGTATCCCTATAATGTGAATATTATTATGCTTGATGGAGTCACTGAGTTCTCTAAATCTATTCTCATTATGCAGTATTTGTCTGTCTCTCACCTTTTCAGCTTGATTGCTTTCCATTACTCTGTCCTCCAGGTGACTGATACATTCCTCTGCTTCCTATAGCTTACTGTTTATTTCATCTATTGTATTTTTAATTTTATTTATTGAGTTTTTCATCTCTGATATGTTAGTTTGTATCTCTTTGTCAAGGGTCTCACTGATGTCCTCCACCTATTTCTGAAGTCCATTGAGTATCTTTGTGATCATTACTTTAAATTCTTTATCAGGCTCATTACTTATTTCTGTTTCACTTAGATCTCCTGCTGTGATTTATCTTATTCTTTCTTTCATTTGGGACATATTTTTCGGTCTCCTCATTTTTCTACTTCTCTGTGTCTGTTTCTCTGTGTTAGGAAAGTCAGCTACATCATCTGCTCTTGAAAGTAGTGGCTTTATGAGGAAAAGGTCCTGTAGTGCCCTGCAGTGCAGTGTCTGCTGTTCACCAGAACCTGGCACTTCACCTGTGTGTGTTGCTTGCATCCTGCTGTTGTGTCGGAGTTGCTTTTCCTTTCAGTCCAGTCATCTGCACTGAATCTCTGCCTGTTGTGGGCTGGGTTTGCTCTCTGTAATGTTAGTGAGACCCACGAAGGCTGGTTCTGAGGGGGCGTGAGTGCAGAAGGGCTTGGGCGCAGGAAGGCGGGGTTAGCAATATTAGTTCTGAGCTGCTAGTCCTAGGCTGGATCCTCTGAAATGCGGAGGCATTAACAAAATTTGTGCTGAACCCAGGTCTGAAGCCAGCAGCCTCGGAGTGGGCGAGTGCTCCAGGAGAACTTACGAGTGGAGTGCATTGCTAGCAGGTTAGGCAGCAAGTGTCTGCGCAGCACCATCTCCCACAAATGGCTCTGTGTTTGGGGGGAGGGGAGGAAAATGGCACCCACCAACTCCTTTGTTCCCAGAGAAGTCCCCCAACACACTCCAAAGTCAGTATAAACAGATGTCCCTCCCATTGTGCAAACTGTCACTTCTGTGTTGCCTCTCTGTGGTCTGTTGTCTCTTTAAGGGTGGGGGGCCCAGCTATCACTCCCCTCCCCATTTGCCCAGTGCTGAGTCAGCCAACTTTTGAAGTTCCAGGCTCCAAGTCTCACTGATTATACAAACTCGTGGAATTCAGCCCCTCCAGTTTTCAAGGCCAGATGTTTTGGGATTCATTTTCCCTATGTGGGCTCCATGTTACTTTCCCCTCTCCGCACCCACAGTTCCCTCTTTCCTGCAGGCAGCTCCCAGCCACCTTTTCTACTCTTACTAACCTCTTTAGTGTGGCTTCTTTTCTACATTTAGTTGTGGAGTTTGTTCTGCCAGTCTTCAGATAGCTCTCTGGTTTATTTACTCAGAGGTGATTGAAATCTAGTTGTAAACATGGGACAGTGGTCCCCCTACTCTGCCATCTTCCCAAGCCTCCTCTCTTACCTCTTGTTCTTGATCTCATATACACAGGAACAGTATGAATTGAACAAGCAACTCTCCCCTAAATTCTTAGGCCTACAAAATCCTACAAGGTCTCCCTCCATCCCTCATTGCCTCTCTGACCTTATTTCCTACTACTTTACGTTTTGCTTGTTTGGTCTGCCACACCAACTCTCTTGCTGTTTTAGAATGTACCAGTCACATTCCTTCTAGGGCTTTGTACTGGCTCTTCTGTCTGTCTGGAATGTGCTTCCTCTTAATATTTGTAAGCCTTACTCCCTCATCTCTCAAGGCTTTGTCCAGTCACCACCAGCTCCTCACCGAGGCAATCCCTGATTACTCTATTTAAAATACCCCTCACCTGCCTATATTCCAATTAAGCTTACCCATAGTACTTATCTTGTGCTAATTTACTATATAATTTGTATTATGTTTGCTGTTATCTCTCGCCTTATATTAGAATAAAAGCTTCATCAGAGCAGGGACTTTTATTTGCTTTCTTCACTGATACATCCCAAGTGCCTAGAATAGTGCCTGGCACATAGTCAATATTTTGAATTAATAAATAATCCTACTTTCCCTTCTAATTATTAATCCATTTTACTTTCCCTTGATGCTGTACTTCTTTAATGACTCATCTATAACTGCAGCCTCCATAATTAACAATTATATAATTTCTTCCATCCATCTATATTATATGTAGATACAATACTGACTTGTGAGCCTTTGTTTAGTGCTATTACTCCTATCTAGAATACTCCTCCCCCTCCACTTTAGCTCCCTCTTTTTTTTTTTTTTTAAGATTTTATTTATTTATTTGACAGAGGGAGACAGCCAGTGAGAGAGGGAACACAAGCAGGGGGAGTGGGAGAGGAAGATGCAGGCTCCTAGCAGAGAAGCCTGATGTGGGGCTCGATCCCAGAACGCTGGGATCACGCCCTGAGCCGAAGGCAGACGCTTAACGACTGCGCCACCTAGGCGCCCCTAGCTCCCTCACTCTTATTTAGGTTCCAGATTCAGGTCTGACCTTAACATTACTTAATTCAGGAAGCCTTCCTTAACCCTTTTAGATTAGATCGGATGTATGTACTCTACTCCTACAGTACTATCTCACTCTGTTGTTAGTAAAATTTTCTATCTTGCATAGCAGTTATGTATCCTGCTATATCCTCAACATTTAGCTTTGTGCCTTATTTATGGTACCAGTTTACTGAATAATAATTAAATACATGAATGAATGAATGAATGAATGAATGAATGATTCAATCAGAGTTTAACTTATCCTCCACAGACTTAAAAGTTTAGCAATGGAGCTGGAATTTTTTTTTAAGATTTTATTTATTTGATCAGGGAGGGGGCACAAGCAGGCAGAGGGGCAGGCAGAGGCAGAGGGAAAGGGAGAAACAGGCTCCCTACTGAGCAGGGAGCCCGATGTGGGGCTCAATCCCAGGCCCTGGGATCATGACCTGAGCCAAAGGCAGCCACTTAACCAACTGAGCCACCCAGGCACTCCTATAAATGTCAGTTTTGTAGCTAAATAATATTTTGTTGTGTAGATCATAATTTGTCTTCCCACTCAGCTATTATAGGACTTACAGAGTATTTCTAGTGTTTTGCTATTACAAGTGATGTTATAGAAAACATTTTTGTAGATAATGTGGGAAACTGAACTTAATTTGAGAAGTGTTGAAGAATGTGATTAATCATGTGTAATTGTCTTATACAAAAGATGGTGTTCTATTCATAGTTCTATACTATTCACAATATAGAATAATTGTAGAGTTCTTCCAGATAAGTGCGTAGAAAGGTTCCTTATTCTTTTTGGAAGGGTTCCATTGTATGGACACAGCACAGTGTATTTAAATAGTCTCCTACTGATGGATACTGGTTTATGTCCAATTCTTTGCAAATACAAACAATACTACTGCAGTGAATAATCTTGTGCATCTGTCTTTTCATTCAGGAACAGCTATATCTGTAGGATAAGTCCCAGAAGTTGGATTGATGGATCAAAGAGTAACTGAATCTGTAATTTTGATGGATATTGCCAAGTTGTACTACCTAGGGATATTACTTTGTACACCCATCAATAATGGAAGTGTCTATTTCCATGGAACCTTGCCAATAGAATGTGTTATTTGACTACCACTTTGCTTTCTAAATGACTTGTAACAGATTCAGTATTCTTCCCATCTTCTTGCTGGCCATGTATAAAATATTTTCCCCCGATTAGGCTTTTTTTTTTTGCTTTTTAATTTTGTTTTTTAATGTACAGTAGTTATATGGACAATGCAATTGATCTTTTTCTTTTGATTTCATATATCATTTTTAAGGTTTAGAATTTTTTTCCCATCCAGAGATTTCATAAATATTATTTTTTCTTCTAGTTTTTTATGGCTTGATTACTTAAATTTTTAATAATTTTCAACTCTGATCTATTTGGAATTGATTTTGCCAACCATGTTCTGTAACAATGACAGCGGTAGTTCAGCATTTAACATTTATTGCATAATTACTGTGTATAACCTTTCTAGAGGTGGAGTAAGTGAATTTCAAAGGGTGTTTTCCCCCATTAAAAATAACACATATTCCAAGAGAACATATGAGATTGGGGTGGGTTCTTCTTTTTCTTTCCTTTCTTTTCTTTTCTTTTATTTTCTTATCTTTTCTTTTCTTTCTTTCCTCCTTCCTCCCTTCCTTCCTTTCTTCCTTTCTGATTTTATTTATTCCTTTGAGAGAGAGTGAGAGAGCGCGTGCACAAGGAAGGAGAGCAGGAGGCAGAGGGAGAAGGAGAAGCAGGCTCCCCCGGAGCCTGATGTGGGGCTCAATCCCAGAACCCTGGGATCATGACACTTAACCAACTGAGACACCCAGACTCCCTGATTGGGGTTTTTTCAAAACTGTAGGATTGTATGCTAAACATTTTTTTTAACAGACATTTATTTATTTATTTATTTATTTGTTTGTTTGTTAGGGAGAGAGAATGAGAGCACAAGCAGGGGGAGCAGCAAGCAGAGGGAGAAGCAACCTCCCTACTGAGTAATGGTTTTTTATTCCAATTTGAATTGAAGTTAAGTGTTAGTATTAAAGCTAAACCAACTGAAGTTCAAGTATTTCACCTCAAATTCAGTGTAGAGGAAATAGGCTTGAGACTTCTGTGAATGGCTAAGTGCGCTTCATGTTATATACTCTTTACATCACTTTATTGTTATCACATCCATACCCATGGTTTTTCTCCAACTGCCATTTTTCCTTGTGTTAGAGAACGATTTTGTTTGATAACCATATGGTTTGTAAGAGCCTAAAAAATTAAAACTCACCAGGAAATATCAGGGAGAGGTCATTTTCAGCTTGACTTAATCCTGGCACTTGAACAGCCTTGAAATACCAGTCTGAATTAAAAACAAAATTATTTTATATGTGCCATCTGTTTTCATTCATGGAGGCCTGTGACACAACAGATATATTTAAATGTTTCCTGGCCTATTCAGATTTCCTCTAACATATTTCATTTACAACATTTGATATCCTGTTCATTAACTAAAATAATAAAAAAGAGGGTCACCGGGGTGGTTCAGTCAGTTAAGTGTCCAACTTTTGATCTCATGTCTTGATCTCAGGATCCTCAGTTCAAGTCCACATTGGGCTCCATGCTGGGCATGGAGCCTACTTAAAAACAACAAACAAAAAACCAATAATAAAATAGAGCAAAAGCTCTATTTAAAGGATGTGTTTCGTCTGCTGCACCTGCCAAATTCTGCTTGCAGCTAAGTTGACATTATATATTTGTGAGGGGGTTTTCCCATTTTCTGAAACATCAAGTTTAATTCAAAGTATCTTAAAATTTACAACCTATGCACTCACCCTTATTTCCTCTACTTAATGACCCCAAAGGAGAGCCAGTTTAGAAGTTTTATTTTTTAAATCTGAATTGTTTTCCATGTTAGATTGAATGAGGCAGAATCAAAGAATTATTTGCCTTGTTTCTTCAAAATTTACCTGATACCTGAAATCTGTTAAGCACTACTTAAAGCTGTGGCAGCAGTTTTTCATGGTCAAGCAAGATGAGAAATGCTATTGGGAAATACTAGAGAAAAACATATTCCGGGTATTAGAAAAAGAGGGCTTTCAGCTAGGTTTAGGGAATTATAGAAAGAGTTTGCTTTTGAAGGATTTAGCTTCTGGTCATCTAAGTTTAAAATCCACAAAACCTTAAAAGATTTATCAAAAATGTCCTTGATTACCAGGATAGAAAGTAGAGAAAGAAAAGATCTCTAGTGAAAATGAACTCCAAATTGTGCCATTGTGTCCTAATCTGATTTTTTAAGTACTCCCACCAAGGGAACAATGTGGATTATATAAAGCAAGTGACCTAACCCTTTCAGCCTGTGGGCCTCAAGGCTTCCTACAACTAAAACTTCAAAAACTGTAACTAGAAACATACTCACTTGAAAATTTAAAAGGGAGCCTCTCTGGAAATTATTTTTTTCTCTAATTTCTAGGAATCAAAGAACAATTGCATATTATTGCACAGCCAGGACCAATCAAGGGTTAAAAAAAAAATTCCCCAGCCCAGCATTTTCAGATAAGAAATTTCGGTTAAGAGCCATAATTCAATGTAGATAATCTGTTATCTGAGTCATCCTAATGTTCTGCAGGTTGATCCTCAGATTAGTGGAATTCTTTTTTTTTTTTTTTTTTAATCTATTAGCACCTGTAAAAATCAGGACACACTCTTATATAAAACAGTGATACACAATTTGGAAATTCAAACATGATTCAATAAGCAAATATAGTCAAGTGGATTCACCTTGATGGTATAATCTGAGACTTTTTTAAATTTAATTTTGAAATATGTGAATGGTGGGATCTTTTCTCATTAAAATTTGGCAAGTGTGGCAGCTGAAACATCCTTCTTCTAGAGAGTCCTGTCAGGACTGTTTGGAAAGGAGATTCCATTAAATTTGAAAGAACCTAAATTGTTTTAAAACAATTATATTTTAATCTTAAATACATTTTTACTTTACATGTATAATTCACAATATAGGAGAGAGGGGATTAGGATTTTAAACCCTTGGTTTTATTGGTTTTAAAGTTTTAGAGCTAAGATTTCTAATTCTGCTTATATGATCATGTTTTGCAATGATCATTACATTTCTAAAACATTAGCCAACACTGATGATAGGTATGTGAATATGTAAGAAACTGTTCTACTGGATGTGCGAAAACCTGGTTTTGGCAAAGTTTAAAGGCCAGAACTCTAAGGGAGTTTCATTCTTATGCAGTGGAGTTAACCCTAAGATCGACCTCATAGATAACAACTAAAAAGCTAAAAAAAACCCCAACTACCTGAAGACGCTGGGGAGTGACCCAGAGCAGGCTGATCTTGTAGCAGAGTCAAAATTTGGAAGATGAGACAGACAGAAGGGAAGTTTTTCTTTCTTTTTTTTTTTTTTTATTTTTTATTATGTTAGTCACCATACAGTACACCCCTAGTTTTTGATGTAAAGTTCTATGATTCATTGCTTGCGTATAACACTCAGTGCACCGTGCAATACGTGCCCTCCTTTCTACCCATCACTGGTCTATCCCATCCCCCCACCCCCCTCCCCTCTGAAGCCCTCAGTTTTTCTTTTTTTTTTTTTTTTTTAAAGATTTATTTATTTATTTGACAGAGACAGCCAGCGAGAGAGGGAACACAAGCAGGGGGAATGGGAGAGGAAGAAACAGGCTTCCAGCAGAGGAGCCTTATGTGGGGCTCAATCCCAGAACACCGGGATCACGCCCTGAGCCAAAGGCAGGTGCTTAACGACTGAGCCACCCAGGCACCCCCTCAGTTTTTCATTTTTAAGCTTTGGCTTGAGGACACAGTGTGGTTTGAGAAAGCTGAAGCTTCTCTAGAAAACTTGGGTCTTTGTGTTCTGAAGAACCAGAAGACAGTGCCTGGAGCAGCCATCACTGCTGAAAAACGAGGTTGTAGGGAGCCAGAAAAGGAGAGCTCCAGGTTTCACCTGTAAACTTTGCCTAAGTCTCAGCTGACTCCTGAATCAAAATCATGCAGACAGTCGACTCAAAGCACCTGCAGCTAAATACAAAGAACTCAGTTTTGAACCCCACCTAAACTGAGACAGACTCTGCACTTTGACTCTACCTAAGAGCCTAATAAGACAAAAAAAACACATCAACATGCTTTGAAGAGATGTAACAGAATCCAGAGTCTTCAAAACAAAAAAAATCACAGTGTCCAGAATACAATTTAAAATTACTCACCAAAAGAAGAGCCAGGAAAACATGACCCATTTCTAGGGGAAAGCCCACTCCCAAATGACTCAGATGTTGAAATTGTCAGACAAGGAGTTAAGGCAGCCATTATAAATTTGCTCAATGAGGTTAAGAAAAGATAAAAAAAAAATACCAGAAGAGAAATATAAAGAGGAACCAATTGGAAACACCAGAATGGAAAAGTAAAATATCTGGGAAAAATTCACTGAATGGCGTTAATAATATAATGGAGATGACAGATGAAAAATTTAATGAACTTGAAGATAGACCAGTAGGAATTAACCAGATTGAAGAATATATGGAAAGATATTAACAGAGTCTTAGGAAGCTGTGGGACAATATCAAAAGGTATAAAATATGTGCAGTTGGATTTCCAGAAGAGAGAAGGAGAGATTGCCATTTAAAAGAAGAACATACAGATAATGGAATATTATTCAGTGCTAAAAAGAAATGAGCTACCAAACCATAAAAAGACACGAGGGAACCTTAGATGCATATTATTAAGTGAAAAGGGTGTGGTTTCAATTATATGACATTCTTGAAAAGGCAAAACTATGGAGACAGAAGATCAGTGGTTGCCAGTGGTTAGGAGCAGGGAGGGATGCACAGAGGGGGAGCACAGAGGACTTTGGGTGGAATGAAAATACTGTATGATATCGTAACGATGGCTACATGTCATTATACATTTGTCCAAACCCATAGAATATACAACATTAAGAGTGAACTGTAATATAAACCATGAACTTGGGATGATCATGTGTCAAGATAGGTCTGTCAATTATGACAAATGTAGCATCCTCATGGGGGAGGTTGATACGGGGAAGGTTACACATGGGGGCCATATATGGAAAATCTCTGTACATTCCCCCCAATTTTCTGTGAACCTAAAACTGTTATAAAGTCTCTCTTTCTCTCTCTTTGTGTCCATATGTGTGTATATATAAATTCCAGAAACTCCAAAATGCCAGTTATCATTGGTTGATAGAAAATAAGTATGTTTAACTTGAATTCAGGGCCTTTGTTGTCTAATGTCAATACACATACTGCAGACTTTTCAAAATATTGTAAAATGTTCTGTTTGAACATTACATTTCTCTTGTATTTCTGAAAATGCTTGTATTTTTCTTCTAGTTAAAAACAGATTCATTCCTTTTCAATATCACAACTTTATATTTTATTTGAAATAGTTGGATTTAGTAATATGATTGTTTCAAAAGCCCAGTGGGTAGAAAAATAATTTTGCTTTTTATTTCATACAAAATACAGACAATAAATCATATATTTGAGGAAAAAATAGACAATTTTGTCTAACATATTTGTTATCTGATTAGTGTAGCATCTCATGACCAATTTAAGGTTGTTTTTAAAAATTTTTCCTGTTCATGGGGCACCCGGGTGGCTCAGTTAAGCGTCTGCCTTCAGCTCAGGTCATGATCCCACAGTCCTGGGATCGAGTCCCGCATCAGGCTTCCTGCTCAGTGGGGAGCCTGCTTCTCCCTCTCCCTCTTCCCTCTGCTCATGCTCTCTCTCTGTCTCTCTCTCAAATAAATAAAATCTTTTAAAAGATAAAATATTTCCTGTTCCAGTTAGTTAAAAGGCTTCTCCCTTACTTTCTAGCTATAGATGAAATCATCTACAGGCATAGCTTTGGAGATGTTGCGGGTTCAGTTCCAGACTACGCAGATAGGTTATGTTTACACTATACAGTAGTCTACTAAGTGTGTAATAGCATTATGTCTAAAAAAGTACATGCTTAAAAAAAAACTTTATTGCAAGAAAGCACTAACCATTATCTGAGCT
Organism: Ursus arctos; assembly: GCF_023065955.2. Lineage (NCBI taxonomy): Eukaryota > Metazoa > Chordata > Mammalia > Carnivora > Ursidae > Ursus > Ursus arctos. The sequence continues at coordinate 29,271,775 of NW_026622875.1, forward strand.
TTCAGCAAGTCATAATCTTATGCTGGCGCGGGGGTCTTTTTTCCGTTTTAGAGAACTTTCAAGTTTCTTTGATAAATTCTTCCCTTTATTTTTCTCTCCTTTTTTTGGACTATTTTTTCTTTTTATTAGACCTCTTTTACTGTGATCTTAGGCTTCATATTTTTGCTCTAAGTGTCTCTTATCTTTGCTCTCCTATTTTCGGCCTCTGACTTTTTCCTCTGCTTATGGGAAATTTTCTTCATTTGATTTTTAGTGCTCCTATTGAACTTTATGCTTTAGCAGTCATATGTTAATCTCTGAAAGTTTTTATTTTCTTGTTCTCTGGTTGTTCCTGTTTCATAACATCCTTTTCTGGTTTTATGGCTGCAATACATTTGAATCTCTCCAATTACATCAGCTAGAGTTTTTGTTGTTTGGTTTAACTCATTTTGTTTTGTTTTGTTTAGGTTCTGTTTCTTGTTTTATTTTGTTCCTCTATTGTCAGTTTCACAGTTTATTTTGGTCAATCATTCTCTTTAATGCTGCAGGCTCTCTTCACATACTACAGATCCTTGGTTTTCTGGGCATACTTAAGGGAAAAGCAAGGGTAGATGGTGGAGTTTTTCACAGAGCTCTTTTCCAGCCATGTTTCTCTCGTAGGTGGGAATTATATAAAGAAACTTTTGGTGGAGGAGGGCTGGGACTCAGTTTAGAGTCACTGATGGGAAGCTAGTTTTCAAGCTACAGGCTCCAAGTCTCAGAATAACTTTATTCAGTTTTTTTGTAACATGCTATACTTTTCTTTTTCAGGATACGTGTCACATACCTGCCTATGGGAGTGTCACCTGGTACATCTGCCCACCTGTAAATCTTGAATTAATTCACCTTTGGTAGCCTTGCTTCTCAGTCATACCTTCTGACTCTGGGACCAGAACCCTCTCCCTTTGCAGTTTCTTACATCATTTTTAAGACTCTGACTCCTCTGCCCATTTCATTGATCAGCCTGCCTCATCTGCTTCCTTGATATTTATTGAAATCTTTCATCTGTTGGTGACCACCCAAACTCCCAAACCTATGCCTCACCTTCTCTACTTCCTCTTCTGTTACGGTTATGCCTTTGTTATACTTTTATATATTTATTTCAATGGAATCTCAGGAGCAATGAGGGACAAACAAATTTCTGCAATCTTGAATCTCTCCAAGTTGGTTTTAGAAAAGCTACCATGGGGTGCCTGGGTTGTTCAGTCGGTTAAGCGTCCAACTCTTGATTTTGGCCCAGGTCATGATCTCAGGGTCGTGGGATCAAGCCCCAAGTCAGGCTCCTTACTCAGTGCTATGTCTGCTCGGGATTTTCTCTCTCCCTCTTCCTCTGCCCCTCCCACTGCTCATGTGCATGCTCTTTAAATAAATAAATAAGCAACCAACCTACCAAGCAGTTCGGTTTCCATTCTGAGCTCTAGCAAATTCTAGATTGGTTTCTATTGTATGGTTTTCTGTTTGTTTAGTATTTCATCAGATAGACCAAAACCACAACAAGAGTACAGTTGTGACTGTACAATCTGTTTCATTTGTTTCTTCTATAGAGTCAGAGATTCAACTGTAAGGAATTTTAAATTTTCAAATGTGAGTCCTGGTGTTTAAAGTAAACCCCTTCTTTCTAACTTGGTGACTTTTACCCTTCTGTTCCATTATCTGTGTTTGCCTTGGTCTCTGTTTCTTGCCTAATCAACAACATTCACAACCTTTTATTATAGTATATTATAATTGCTTTATTTTCTTATTAGTTGTTAATCTCTTACTATGTCTAAGTTATAAACTTTATCATAGATGTGTATGTATAGGGAAAAGCAGTATATAAAGAGTTTGATCCAGTCACAGTCTCAGGCATCTATTGGGGATCTTGGAACATATCCCTTGTGGATAAGGGGGCACTGCTGTATTTGACATAATTCCCAATATTGCTCATTGAATGTTCATATGATTTCAGATCTCTTGAAACCATTTTTGTTAAGAAGTTAGAAAAAAGAATCTGATAATTTGTTTAAAGGCTTTGTACGGATGTGTTTAACTTAGTCTGACCCTGTGGCATATGGCCTTGTAATTAGAAAGCCAGTTAAATGGTTTTCCTGAGGGACCAGGTGCTTAGACTTACCTGGTGAAAAAGAAATGTAGTTTTTGTAAGAAGGCCCCTTTGGGGAATTACCATAGAGCTCTGAACTGTAATAAAATTAAAAATTTGCATTAAAATGGAAAGAACTTTATATTTCAAATTCCTGACCTTTAATATGTAAAAAAAAAAATGAGAACCTAGGCTTATTAATGGTGGAATCAGAGCCTTATATATGTGGACAACTCCAAGTAAATCCTCCTCAGCTGCTTCTTAGTTTGTCTTGACCAAATGGTATAGTCAGGATAGGTACTGAGATCCTCGGACCAGCTCACCTTCACCCAACTCCACGGTCGGGGAAATGAGGTCTTTCTCAGCCACTGGCTGGGTAGTTAATACCATATGAGTTTTAATACTTTGTTGTTCATTGGTCAGAAAATAGGAGATCTAAACAGGAGGAAATACGCTAGAAGGATTTCACAACCTCTCTAACATGCTGAAATAGTATGAATGGGAGAGCCGGCATTTTGTCTTAAGGGCTGCAGCTGTTTCGTGGCTTCGACTTCTGGTTAGATTTGTGCAGCAGCTCTCATTGATGGAATCCACTCTTGGCTCTGCCTCATCATTTTTCTTGGGTGGTGTACAGTTTTGCACATAAGCATTTTTTAATGAATCAAGGGTTTTCTTCCTATTTTTTTGCAAGATAAACTTGGAAGGATTAGAACTTTTAGGGTGAAATGTCACACTAAAAATTTCCCTTTATGATGTATTCTGCTCATTTTCCCCCTGGTTTTAGGAGCTGGAAATCCAAAGTGCACAATTGCACTTGTTTTGGGAAGAACTAAAAATGCCTCTGCAAACAGGTAATAAAATAATTGTGATTGAGAAATCTATTTGGAAATAAGAATTACTCTTTCAACCCATATAATTTACTTAAAATGCACCATTTGGTCGGGGTGCCTGGATGACTCAATCAGTTGTGTCCAACTCTTGATTTCCTGTCAAGTTATGATCTCAGGGTTGTGAGACTGAGCCCTGTGTCGGGCTCTGTGCTGGGCATGGAGCCTGCTTAAGATTCTCTCTCTCCCTCTGCCCCTCCCGCCCCTCTGTCTCTCCCTCTCTAAAAAAAAAAAAAAAAATTTTAATGCACCATTTGGACTTACAAATCATAATAATATAAAATATATTATGAGATTGTCACATTTATGTTTCACAATTATTTTACTATAAGATTATATTTAAGAAACATTTTAGGGTGTGTTGTTCTACATTCTTCACTGTGGAATTTCCTGTATTAAAAAGTGTTGCTGAATCCTCAAAGCTGTTTGGATCAGATTATAAAACATAAAAATTTTCAGAACTGTCTGTAAGTAATTAAGTGATTAGATATATAGATCAAAGGAGATATAGTCTTGCAACATTTGATACTGTGTATCAGTTCCCAGTTTCCATTGCTGAGCAATGATAAGCCTCAATCAAATCATTGTTCCAGATCACAGCCTCCATCCAACTCTGCTTGATGTCTTTTACACAAGTCCCATTCCAGACATCATTGCTTACATGATTACATAATAACAACCAAAAAATGACAATTGCAACTCCACCTAGCATCTGTTTTATTTTTCCACTTAGCACACTTTTCCTAACATCTGTTTTTCTTTAACCAGATACAAACAACACAGCATGGTTCTTGTTCCTATCAACACACCTGGAGTAGAAATAATAAGGCCTTTGTCAGTTTTTGGCTACATGGGTAAGTATTCAACCAACATGAGCGTGCATTTGTAGGCAGGACGGCTGGAATATGCAGTAACACTGAAGGGAACAGATAGCATTATAATACAGGAGATGTGTTCTTAGAAATCCTTTGGTGCTGACAACTGTCTTAGTATAAATGCCAGTGGAACTCAGAATAAAGCAAATAAGGAGAAGTGATGCAGCATTGGACCTCATTTTGTTTACTTTTGGGAAAAGGTAGATTGTATTCAAGGAACAACAACTAAGACTGCTGCTTCTGTCATCCAGGAGAATGGATTAATGAAATAGACTTAGAAAAATTAAATCTAAGTAATCCACAATAAAATGCACTTTTTTTTTTTTTTTTTAAGAGAGACATAATGGGGTTGGGGGACAGAGGGATAGCATCCTAAATAGGCTCGACGCCCAGTGTGTAGCCCAGCACAGGGCTTGATCTCGCAACCCTAAGATCATGACCCAAGCCAAAATCAAGAGATGGATGCTTAACTGATTGAGCCACCCAGGCACCCCAATAAAATTCACTTTTGTCTTCAAGTTTAGCTTTCTTAACCAAACTACAAAAGCTATTAATAAGCAATGAGTTTTGACTGATTTGAATTCAAAACTTTTCTTTCCTTCTGTCCTCTGGAATTTCTAAAAAGCAAGGATACTTTTGTTTCCTGCTACCCACCTCAGGCTCATGTTCATTGTTCCCTTGCTGCTCAGATTATTTACACCGCAAGTATTTATTGAGGGCTGACCACTGTTCTAGGTGCTTAGAATACATTAGTGAACACAATAGGCTAGGATCTCTGTCCTCAGGGAGCTTATGCTAGGGGAAGGAGACAGTAGCAATAACTACAAACACGTAAATAAGTAAATTATAGCAAGTCAGCAGGTAAATGCTATGGAAAAGTTTATTGTACCTGATCCACATGGTCTTCTGTGATGACCCTGGCTTTCTCTTTATTGTTGAATATGGCTAATAAAAATGTTCAAGTAGCGGATGTAAGACTTAGAGTTTTATAGAACATTTGACATCACCTTCCATAGGATGCAGCTGTAGAATAAACCCACAGATTAAGCGTAGTTTGCAAGATGGTGGGGAACAAGCTCACTAGAGCAAACTGCATGGGGATTTGTTGGGTTGCACACCGATGGCCTGAAGATCCCCAAAATGGATTTATAATTTAACTTGCCTGGAAATCACCTCCATTGCAGAACCTGTGTTTTAATTTCCAGTGAGACAAATTCACCAGCACCTCTCCAACTCCCATGCCCAAGGCCAAGAGAAACAGTTGTGGAGAAGGTTGATTATTAGTGTCTATTCTGACAGGAAAAGGGTGTGGAGTTAGCATGAGATTATCTCCAGAACTTGAGGGGGGGGGGGAAGGTTAGCAGGAGGAGGGGTAAGGCAGTGTGATGTAAAGACAAAAGTGTTCCCAGTCTCCATCAAATGCCAGCATTTCCAAGAGGCAAACACGTAGTGAACAGGCCTGCACTGGGAGTAAACATACCTCAAAGTCCAGTCTCTGCTTTATTTTGAATGCTGAGCCTGCTCTGTTCCTTCCAGGAGGGTCTTTGCATCTTCAGGCATTGATTTACACAATGATAAAATAAGAAACTTGAATTACATTACTCACTTTCAATTTTTGAACTATTGGAAACTTTTTTTTTCCAAGCAAAATTTTCTGTGGAAGCCCATATATTAAAAATCTCAAAGGAGAAGCAGTGATACAATAATAATAATAAGATAATCTGATTGGATCTGTGAAGCCACCTTCCATTTTAGTAACCCTACAACTTCAGAAAATGAATTTGAAACTCTAGATCAAATGATTTCTAAAATCTCTTCTAAGTGGAACGGTTTTCTGGACTGTGAGGTGCTGGAGGCTCAGCGCTCACGGTCTGCCTAGGAATATCTGACACATGAGGCTTTTAAGTCCTACTTCTGAGTAATTGCTTTGAGTAATTATTAATTATATATGAGTATTCTTTTGATCAGCTCATTTTGCTCTTTAAAATTATATTTTCTATTTTATAGATAATATCCACGGAGGACATTTTGAGATCCATTTTAATCAAGTACGAGTTCCTGCCACCAATTTAATACTAGGTGAGATAAGTTGGAAAAAATGATTCTCCAGTATTGTGTACTAAAATATTTTCAGGTCTAAATCTGGAAAAGATAGGAAGTGTATCTTGATTTAGATACTTTTCCTTCTTACCCATTTATAAGGGAACATTTTTTCACAGCGGATTTTCTTACATGGAATAATATTTAAGTGTTTGATGTGGTTTTATATATCACATCGATTGAAGGCATAACTAAATACAAAAAATGTACAATTCAGAGCAACATACTTTTTCTTGAAACGTGACTTTCAGGTCTCTACTTGTTTTAAGAAAACCTCAATGTACTTTCTGAATTCAAGTCTTATATATGAACACATTAGAAGCATAAATAACTTTGCATGCTGAATGCCTGGAATGACTTCATCCTCTTGCTTATTGGAATCCTACCCAACCTTCAGAGAACATCTCAAATGGCACTTCTTTCAGGAAGGTTTTGTGTTCTTCACCCCAGCCACTCAGCAAACCCCTGCTGTCTGCCAGGCCCTCAGGATACAATCTCTCTCTCCTTTGCCTTTCTTTGTTCTCCTCCATATCCCTTATCCCTAGCATCCTTGCCCCTGCTTCTGGATCCTGAACTCCTAGTGTAGGGACTGTGTCTTATATACCTTCGTAACCACTGCAGCACTTATAAAATATACGCATGGCTGGTATCAAGAGACAGTTTTTTTTTATAATAATATTTTTTTATTATATTATGTTAGTCACCATACAACAAGAGACAGTTCTTAAATTGGATTGAAATGTTTAACAACGGTAGTTTTAAAAATATAGAAATCAAAAGTTCGATAAATAATGAACATTACTATAGAGCTGACTTTTTTCCTACTGGAATACCATTCTCATTGAAGGGGCAGTTCATCTTTTTCTCAAGATTTGTGTAAATAACAAAATAAGTGGGCTTTGGCCACTTTCATGTTCTCCTTTCTTTCTTACAGGTGAAGGTAGGGGATTTGAAATTACCCAAGGCCGCCTTGGCCCCGGCAGAATCCATCACTGTATGAGAACAGTAGGTCTGGCAGAACGCGCTTTGCAGATTATGTGTGAACGGGCAACACAAAGAGTGGCCTTTAAGAAGAAGCTGTTCTCACATGTAAGGATGATTATTTATTTGAATTTATTGTAGCCCGATGCACTCACTGACTTTGAAACAAAACGGCATTACTTGATCATAGGGGGATTTCCTCTACATCATAAGATGCTTTTTTCCCACAAAGTATATTTGTCTGTACATAAATAGAGTCTGGTGAAAGATCTTTAACTTTGTGAAAGATTAAATAATTCCTAACGTGCTTCAACACCGCACAAAGAGTATGGACAATTCCTTCAACTTTCTCAGACTCTTGTTCTCTAGAGAATCTGGTACATTGGCACTCTCTATGGATAGAGAGGGCTGGCATAGAGAAGAGGGATTTGCCTTGTTCTTTGGCTTTCTGAAGGGAATTAGTAATAAGTGAGGAAATATAGGAAAATAACCTAAAACGCAGGGAAAGGAGAGAGATCCAAAAATGGAATCGACTCCTTCTGTAGGAAGTGAGTTCCCTAATACTGGAGAAATGCAAGTTGAAATGGGACAAATGTTTGGTGGGATGTGCATGATTTTTTGAATTCCCATCTGTAAATTATGTTCTACAGAGTCTGTTGTTTACAAAGCACCGTAAACAATATAGTTACATGTGGGCAACATAATCAAAATTAGAGAGTATTTATCAAGAGGGAAAAGAAGCTGTCATTCTAATTCCTTGGAAAACTTTGTAAGTGGGATATTCAAATCATCTCCCAAAAGCCCTTCTAACTTTTAAGAAGGCAAGAAAAATTGTTTTTAAATATTCAGTACTTAGGATTGCTAACATTTGAGTGTTAGGTCAAACTTGGGGTGGTAAAATTGTATTTGTGTTTGCTGGACATGTGTATTTTAGTACATTGGTCCCCTTGTAAAAGTACATTTGTGAGTATCTTTTAAAATTTCACAGTATATTTTTTACCTTAAATTGCTATAGGCTATGTTTGCTTTTTGTGAAATATTATTCAGCATATCTGTGATTTAGTTGTAACACTGTTCTTTTGGGAAAATACAGGCTGTTTTATGGCACGTACCTAGGAATAATTTGTGGGGAACCCCTTTAGTATATGGCGAGGGCAAGGAGTTCAGCTGTTGGATGGACACTGTGGGAGGAAATAAGAAGGTGTGAACTTTGGGACTGTGGATACAACTCCGTGCTGCTCTGAGTAGGAGCTAAAGAGTTGCTCATAGCATCCATTTCACTTCCTACACTTTTCTCTTTTCAAGATTATCACCCAAAGCCTGGAGCAGGATGAAGGGAGGACACAGACAGGCTGATGCACAGACATCTTGAACACATAAAAGCACTCTCCTTAAGTTTCATGAGAGATGTCTTTAACACTGTACTAGAGGGAAATTTCCCTCCTGCTTTTTGTAAGTTAATGTATCAAGCAGAACAAGCCTGAGCTTTTCAAAAATATGCTTCCTTCACTGGAAACTTCTTGCATTTGGCACGAAGAAAATGATCTGGCAGAAGCAAAAGAGATGTGGAGGCATGTCATAAACAAAAATCTGAGCCAGATTTTTTTTTCAGTTTGTGTAAGTAACATTCCATTTCCCTGAATTTGGAGACTCTTTCCAGCTGCCTTCTAAATTATTCCAGGCACTAAAGCAAAAAATTCTGTATCAAAATAATGTCTTAGTAAATAAATCTGGGAACTCCTTAGGGCACTCCGTTTCTGCACACTGACTGCTTTTCAGCAAATGTAGGCTCGGTAGAGACCCAACTGAGAGCACTTTCCTTTATTCGAAAGCTAAGAAATAAATGTATTTGTGATCTGTTCATGAATTTATAATCACCCAGCTTTACCGTCATCAAAAAGATACTCACTGCTGGGGCTTGTTTGAAGTTGTTAATTCAGAGCCTTGTTTCTGCCTCTAGTCATCCAGTAGAAATATGTTCCTTGTGAGCCACAAATGTAATTTAAAATTTTCTAGTAACTGAACATAAAAAAAAAAAAGCTTTACTTAAAACAAAAATTCTAGTAGCTACATTTTTTAAAAGTAAAAGAAATGATGAAATTGATTTTTATAATCTATTTTATTTAACCCAGTATATCCAAAATGTTATAATTTCAACATGAAATCAATATAAAAAGACTAAGGTATTCTACATTCTTTTTTAAAAACTGAATTTTCTAAATTGGGTGTATATTTCACATTATAGATACATCTCAATTCAGACTAGGCATATTTCAGATGCTCAGTAGCCCCATGTGGTTATTAGCAGCTAGTATATTGAACATCACTATTGCAGGGAAGCTGATCAAATATCCACTGTTAAAGAAATGTACTAGAACAAACATAACCAAGCATAAAAATGACTGTGGAAGGTAAATGTGGCTCAAATAATAGCATATAATATTGGCTGCTGGTCAAACTTAACAAATATTATTCTCCACTGTAAACATCAGTTCCGTGACTAAGAATGGGAACAACAACAACAAACCCATTATGGCCAACCAGAAGCCTCTGTTCTTGTCTCCTCAGTTTCACTGCTGAATCCTGAATGTTTGGTTGCTTGTGGGATTTATGATAAGGTTTGGTCTCTATATTCTTCACTTACCTCCACACTTCTCTTCCACGTTCTGACCAATAGAGAAAACTCACTAAGACAATTAAGAAGCAAGTGCCAATTTTTTAAATTAAAATTTTTATTTTGAAATCATTGTAGATTCACATGCAGATGTAAAAAATAATACAGAGAGATTCCTTATACCCTTTCCTAAGTTTCCCCTAATGGTAACATCTTGCCAAACCACAGTATAAAATCAGAACCAGGATATCGTCACTGATACAGTTAAGATACAGAACCTTTCCATTGCCACAAGGATCCCTCATCTTGTCCTTTCATGGCAACACCCACTTCCTCATTCTCATCGCCTCCTCATTAACCTCTGGCAACCTTTAATCTGTTCTTCATTTTTGAATTTTGTCATTTCAAGAATGGAATCATACAGTATATAAACTTTTGGGGTTGGTGTTTTTCACTCAGCGTAATTCTTTGGAGATTCACCCAGGTTACGTGTATCAGTAGTTGGTTCCTTTTTTTTGCTGGGTAGTATTCCTTGGTATGGATTATCACAGTTGAACTGTTTACCTGATGAGGGATATCTGGGTTGTTTCCTGCCTGCAGCTGTTACAAATAGAGCTCCTATAAACATTCATGTACAGGTTTTTGTCTGAACATAAGTCTTTATTTCTCTGGGATTAATGCCCAAGAATGCTGGGTCATATGGGAGTAGCTTGTTCAGTTTTTAAAGAAACCACCAAACTCTTTTCCAGAGTGGCTAAACTGTTTTTCGTTTTCACCAGCTGTGTACGAATGATAAAGTTGCTTCACATCCCCACCAGCATATGGTGTTGTCACTGGTTGGTTGGTTGTTTTTTTTAAGCCATCTGATAGGTTTATAGTGATATCTCATTGCTGTTTTATATTTTCCTAATGGTTAGTCATGTTGAACATCTTTTCATGTGCTTATTTCCCGTCTTATATCCTCTTGGGTTCACATATTATGCCCATGTTCTACCAGAATTTTGTGTGTGTATGTTATTTTTTAACTGTTGAGTTTGGAGAGTTCTTCATATATCCTAGATAATGTCCTTTGCCACTGTTGACTTGCAAATATTTTCTCCCTCTCTGTAGTTTATCTTTTTTTTTTTTTAAGATTTTATTTATTTATTTATTTATTTATTTGACAGAGACACCGAGAGAGGGAACACAAGCAAGGGGAGTGTGAGAGAGAGAAGCAGGCTTCCCACTGAGTAGGGAGCCCGATGCGGGGCTCGATCCCAGGACCCTGATCATGACCTGAGCGAAAGGCAGACGTTTAACAGCTGAGCCACCCAGGCGCCTTTGTAGTTTATCTTTTTATCCCCTTAACAGGGTCTTTCACAGACCAAAAGTGTTTCATTCTGAGGAGCTCTTAATTTGTTGGTTTTCCTTTTATGGATTGTGTTTTTAGACTCAAGTCTAAGAACACTTTGCCTAGCCCTAGATCCTGAAGATTTTCTCCTATAATTTTTCTCTAAAAGTTTTACATTTGAATCTGCAGTCTATTTTGAGTTAATTTTTGTATAAGGTCTGAGAATTAGGTCAAAGTTTATTTCTTTGCCTGTGGATGTTCACATGCTCCAGCACCATTTGTTGAAAAGGCTTTCCTTCCTTAACTGAATTAGTTTTCACACCTTTCTCAAAAGTCAGTCAGGCATATTTGTGTGGGTCTATTTCCAGGTTCTCTGATCTGTCCTTTTATTCTGCCCCTCTGCCAATACCACACAGTCTTAATTACTATAGTTATATATTAGTCTTGAAATCAGGACGACTGACTCATCTCACTTTATTCTCTTTCAAAACTATTTCAGCTATTCTAGTTCCTTTGCCTTTCCATATAAATTTTAGGATAATCTTACCTTATCTTCAAAAAAAAAATCCTCCTGGGATTTTGTTAGGAATTGTGTTAAACCTATTCATCAGTTTAGGAAGAATGGACATCTTTATTATGTTGTGTCTTATAATCCGCGAACACAGTATGTCTCTACACTTATTTAGCTTTTCTTTGATTTCTGTTATCTATGTGTAGCTTTCAGCATACAAATCCTATGTGTGTTTTGTTATATTTACATCTAAGTATTTTCATTTTTTGAGTGATTGTAAATGATATTGTATATTTAATTTCGGTGTCCATGTGTTCATCACTAGTATATAGAAATATATTTTTGTATATATAATTATATATAAATGTAATTGATTTTTGTATGTTTATCTTGTATTTGGCGACCTTGCTGAACTCACTTATGAGTTTTGTAGATTGGGTTTTTTTGTAGACCATGGTGTCATCTGTAAATAAGAGAAAGTCTTATTTCTTCCTTTCAGATACATATATATTTTGTTTCCTTTTCTTTACCTCATTGCACTAACTAGAACCTCCAGCACTATATTGAATAAGAAAAGGGAGAGTGAATTATCCTTGCCTTGTTCTCAATCTTAGGGGAACATTAAATATAATGTTAGCTGTAAGCTTTTTAGATATTCTTTGTTGAGTTCTCCTCTATAATTAGTTTTCTGAGCATTTTTCTTATCATGAATGAATTGAATTTTGTTAGATAACTTTTCTGCATTGATTTCTATGACCATGCAATTTTTCGTCTTTAGTCTTGTTAATATAGAGTACATTGATTGATTTTCAAATATTGAACCAACTTTGCATCCTTGAAATAAACCCTACTTTGTCATGGTGTACAATTCTTTTCTATATATTGCTGTGTTCTACTTGTTAATGTTTTGTTAAGGATTTTTGCATGTGAATTCATGAAGGATGTTAGTAGTTTTTGTTATTGTTTTTGTTTTTTTGTACTGTCTTCATCTGGTTTTGATATTAGGATAGTATTGTCTTTATAAAAGGATGTGGGAAGTGTTCCCATCTCTTTTACTTTTTGAAAGAGATTGTCTAGACTGGTAATTATTCTTTAAACATTTTGTAGATTCTCTAATGAAACCATTTGGGCCTGGAGATTTGGGGTTGGGGGGTAGTTTTTTAAAGATTAATTTCCTTAATAGTTACAGGGCTATTCAATTTATCTATTTTATACTGGATGAATTGTGGTTGTTTATAATTTCTGAGGAAGTGGTCCATTTTATCTAAGCTGTCAAGTTTATTGTTTAGAGATGTTCACAATAGTCTCCTGTTATTCTATGGATGTCTGCAAGGTCTTTAGTGATATATCCCTTGTTTCATTCTTGACAGTAGTAATTTGTGCCTACTTTTTCCTTTGTCAGTCTTGCTAGAGGTCTGTTGCTTTTACTTATCTTTTCAAAGAATATAAAATATATTAACTATTAATATACAAAACTATAAGATATGATATTGTTATATTAGGGCTTAATATTAATAAGATATTCATTTCATTGATTTTCTCTGTTTTTTCGATTTTACTGATTTTGGCTCTTTATGATGTACTTCCTTTAGCTTTCTTTGTATTTATTTTGCTCTTTTGGATTTATTTTGGTTCTTGAAGTGGTAGTATGGATTACTGATTTGAGACTTTTCCTCTTTTCTAATGTGTGTTTTTTAGTGCTATAAATTTCCCTCTCAGTACTGCTTTATCTATGTTCCACAAATTGCAATATATTGTTGTTTTCATGTTAATTCAGCTCAGTGTATTTTTCAATTTCCTTTTCAATTTCCTTTCAATTTTCTTTGACACATGAATTATTTAGAGGAGTGTTACTTAGTTTCCAAGTGTTTGGAGATTTTCCTGTTACTCTGTTCTTAATTTCTAGTTTAATCTCATTGTGGTTACAGAACAAACTGTATTATTTCATTTCTTACAAATTTCTTATTTGTTTTATGGCTCAGGATATGGTTTTATCTTACTGTATGTTTGAGGACACTTGAAAAGAATGTGTATTCTGTTGTTGGGTGGAGTGTTCTAGAAATGTCTATTAGATCCTGTTGCTTGATGGTGTTGTTGAATTCCTCTATATTCTTGCTGATTTTCTGTCTAGTTCTATCAGTAGTTGGGAGAGGGGTGTTGAAGTCTCCAACTACAATTGTGAATTTGTTTACTGCTCCTATCAGTTTTTGTTTTAAATATTCAGCAGCTCCGTTATTTGTTGCATACACATTTAGGATTGGTACTTCTTGATGGATTTACCCTTTCATCATTGTATAATGACCCTCTCTGTCTTTGGTAATTTTCTTTGTTCAGATGTCTGCTTCATCTGATAGTAATATATAGCTCATCCTGCTTTCATTTGATTAATGTTTGCATATTACACATTTTTTGTATTTTTTTGTTTTCAACTTGCTGATATCATTATATTTGAAGTGAATTTCTTCTAGTTGGCACTTAGTCATGTTTTTTAATCCACTCTATCAGTCTTTGTCTTTGTTAATTCATGTTATGACTTCAGTGTGCCATTTTTTTGTTTTGTGTTCTCTGTTTTTCATTTGTTTTCTTTTTCCTGCATTCCTTTAGATTAACATTTTTAGAATTCCAGATTTAGATTTGATTCATTTGTAGTGTTTCTGAGTGTACCTTTTTGTATAGCCCATTTAGTGGTTGGTCTAGGTATTACATTATATAAATATATACGTATTTGTATAAATGCATGTATTTTATCAGTCTACTGGTGTCCTCATTTTACCAGTTTGAGCGAAGTATAGAAACTTTATCTCCCTTAATTTAAATCCCTTTAACCTCCTTTATCTATAATTGTCTTAAATATTTCTTCTACATAAATTTAGAATATCACAGTGTTAAAATTTTTGTTTCAACTGTTAAACGTAATTTAGAAAATTCAAGAAGAAAAATCAATGTATTTAGCTATATATTTTCTTACTATGTTCATTCTTTCTTCCTAATTTCCTAAGGTTCCTCTTTTATCTTTTCTGTTTAGGGAAACTCCTTTAACTATTCTTTAAGAGTCTGTAAGTGACAAATTTTTTGTTTTTCTTTGAGAACATCGTGATTTATCCGTCATTCCTGTTGTATATCCTCATTGGGTATAGGATTCTGTGTTGACAATTCTTTTCTTTTAGTAGTTGAAAAATATCGTGCCACCCTCTTCTGGCATATACACATTTCCCCTGTAGGTGAGGTGTCATTATTCTGGCTGCATTTACCGTTGTGTCATGTTTTAGAAGTTTAATTGTGATGTTTCTTGTCGTGAATTTCTTCAGTTTATCCTGTTTTGCGTTCAGTCAGCCTCTTGAATCTGTAGATTTTATCTCTTGCCACATTTGGGAAGTTATCACCACTATTTCTTTGAGTATTTTTTTTTCAGTCTTTCCCTCTTTCTCTACTTCTTGGACTCTGATGACATGAATGTTAGATCTTTTGTTTTAGTTCACAGGTCTCTAAGATAGTATTCTTTTAAAAATATTTTTCAGTCTGTTTTCTCTGTGGTTCAGATCGGACAGTTTCTATTGTCCTATCTTCCAGTTCACTGATCTGTTCCTCTGTCCCTACCACTCTGCTGTTGAGCCCATCCACTGAGCTTTTCATTTAAATTATTACATTTTTCAGGGATGCCTGGGTGGCTCAGTCAGTTAAGTATCTGCCTTCAGCTCAGATCCTAAGGTCCTGGGATCCAGCCCTATGTCTGGTTCCCTGCTCCATGGGGAGTCTGCTTCTCCCTCTGCCCCTAACCCTGCTCACGCCCTCTCGCTCAAATAAATCTTTCAAAAATTATTACATTTTCAGCTGTAAAATATCAAATTGGTTTTTCTTTACATCTTCTACTTCTTTGCTGAGACTTTAGTTTCTTTGCTGAGGCTACTTTGCAGAGGGTTTTTATCATGAACAGATGTACTTTGTCAAATGCTTGTTCTGCATCTATGGAAATGATCATATTGTTTTTTATCCTTTCTCATTGATGTGATGTATCACACTGATTGTTTTGTGAATATTGAATCACCCTTGCACCCTGGTAATAAATCCCACTTGATTATGGTGAATGATTTTTTAAAGTACTGTTGGGTTCTGTTTGCTATTTTGTTGAGGATTTTGCATCTATATTCATCGGAGATATTGGCTTGTAGTTCTCTTTTTTGTGGTGTCTGGTTTTGGTATCAGGGTGAAACTGCCTTTAAAATGAATTTGTAAGTAAGTTTTCCTTCCTTTTGTATCTTTTGGAATAGTTTGAGAAGAATGGGTATTCACTATAGTCAATAAAATTGGTGAGAGTTAACATCCTTGTCTTATTCATGATCTTAGAAGAAAAACTCTCAGGTTTTCACCATTGAGTATGATAGCTGTGGAATTGTCATTTATGGCCTTTATTATATTGATGTATAATATATATGTTCCCACCATACCCACATTTTTCAGAGTTTTTATCATGAACAGAGGTTGAATTGTGTCAAATGCTATTTCTGCATCTATGGAGATAATCATATGATTTTTATCCTTCATTTTGTTGATGCGGTAGTCCCACTGATTGATTTGCAGATATTGAACCATCCTGGCATCCCCAAAGTAAATCCCACTTGATTGTGTTTGATGACCCTTTATTGTATTGTTGAATGTAGTGTTGAGGATTCTTGCATCTGTGTTCATCAGGGATATTGGCCTGTAGTTTTCTTGTTTTGTAGTGTCTATCTGGTTTTGGTTTCAGCATAATGCTGGTGTTGTAGGAAGAATTTGGAAGTTTTCCTTCCTCTTTTATTCTTTGGAATAGTTTTGAGCATAGTTATTAACTCTTCTTTAAATGTTTGCTAGAATTGTGATGCCATCTAGTCCTGGACTCTTGTTTGTTGAGAATTTTTTTTATTATTGAATAATTTCATTACCAGTAATCACTCTTCACTCATTTTTGGAAGATTGTATGTTTCTAGGAATTTATCCACTTCTTATAGGATGTCCAATTTTTTGGCATAGAATTGTTCATAGTAGTCTCTTCTAATTGTATTTCTGTGCTGTCAACTATTCCTTCTCTTTCATTTCTGATTTTATTTGGGTCTCCTCTGGTTTTTTCTTGATGAGTCTGGCTAATAGTTTATCAATTTTATTTCTGCTCTGATCTTTATTATCTCCTAACTTCCACTAACTTAGGGCTTTGTTCTTTTCCTGGTTACTTTAGGTGTAAGATTAGATTGAGATTCTTCTTGTTTCTAGATCTATAAACTTTCCTCTTAGAACTGCTTTTACTGCACTCATTTTCATTTTCATTTGTCTCCATGTATTTTTTAATTTCCTCTTTGATACCTTGGTTAGTTCACTGGCTGTTTCATAGCTTGTTGTTTAGCCTCCACATGTTTGTTTTTCCATTTTTTTTCATTGTAATTGATTTCTAGTTTCATACCATTGTGTTTGGAGAAGATACTTGATACGATTTAAATTTTCCTAAATCTGTTGGGACTTATTTTGTGGCTTAATGTGATCTATCCTGGAGAATGTTCCGTGTGCATTTAAAAAGAATGTATGTCCTGTTGTTTTTGGATGGAATGTTCCCTGTATATGTTAAGTCCATTTAGTCTAATGGTCAAAGACACTGTTTCTTTGTTGACTTTCTGCCTCAATGATCTATCCATTGATGTAAGTGGAGTGCTAAAGTCTCCTATTATTATTGTATTATTGTCAATTTCTCCCTTTATGTCTGTTAATATTTGCTCTATGTATTTAGGTGCTGCAGTGTTGGGTGCATAGATATTTACATTATATCCTCTTGTTCAGTTGATCCCTTTATCATTATATAATGCCCTTCTTTGTCTCTTGTTATAGTTTATTGTTGTTTTTAAGTAGGCTCCATGCCCAGCCTAGAGCTTGAACTCACAACCTGAGAGTCACATGCTCTAACAAACAACTGAGCCAGCTCAGTGTCCCAATAGTTTTTGTTCTATTTTTTTAATATTTCCATTTTTTTTAAAGATTTTATTTATTTATTTGAGAGAGTGCATGAGAAAGAGCATGAGCAGAGGGAGAGGGAGAAGCACACTCCGCATTGAGCAGGGATCCCAACCCATGCTCAATCCCAGGACTCTGAGCTCATGACCCAAGGCAAAGGCAGATGCCCAACCAACTGAGCCACCTAGGCACCCCTAGTTTTTGTTTTAAAAAGTCTCTTTTGTCTTTTACTTCCAAAGAGTATATCTTTTTCCAGGGGTGCCTGGGTGGCTCGGTCGTTAGGCATCTGCCTTCAGCTCAGGTCATGATCCCAGTGTTCTGGGATCGAGCCCCACATTGGGCTCCCTGCTCAGCAGGAAGCCTGCTTCTCCCTCTCCCACTCTCCCTGCTTGTGTTCCCTCTCTCGCTGCCTCTCTGTCAAATAAAAAAAATAAAATCTTTAAAAATATATATATCTTTTTCCATCATTTCACTTTCAGTCTGTATGTGTCTTTAGGTCTGAAGGGAGTCTCTTGTAGGCAGCATATAGATGGGTCTTCTTTTTTGTTTTGTATTTTATCCATTCCATCACTCTATGATGTGATCAATAAGAGCATTTAAACTATTTACATTTAAAATAGTTACTGATAAAATAGTTACTGATAGATAAGTTCTTACTGCTATTTTGCTAACTGTTTTCTCGTTGTTTTTGTAGTTCTTGTCTGTTCATTTCTTTCTCTCTTGATCTCTTTCCTTGTGATTGGTGACTTTTAAAAGTTTTCTTCTGTTTTGCTAGGCCGCCCCTACCCAAACCTTCAGCTAAACAGAGTAGACTTTTGTTGGAGGTATTTTTCAAAAATGTTTGTCTGTCCTCACAGGCATTTTCAGTTTGTTAACTTTTTCAGCTCCAAGTCTGGGATGTATTAGGCAAAAAGAAAACCCAGGGAGCTCACTACCACATTGTTCTTTTAGCTTAGCCAGTCTGCCTCCTCCTCTTATCTATCTTTGCCCAGGTTTTTAATTGTGTTCAGCAAGAGGAATAGGGAAAAGTACATCTATTTCATCTTTCTGGAAGTAGAAGTCACTGGAAATGACAACATTACTGATATATGTAGGCACCTATTAACTGCAATGCAGAACTCTCTGGGAAAAGCCAGACTGGGGAATGAGGTTTGGAGCTGAAGTGGAGGCTCCCCGGCTCCAGATCTGGGCCTTGGAACCCACACATTCAGGCAAGGGTGCAGAGCACATAAGTTGAACAACTTAGATGAAATGGACCGATTCATCAAGATTCATAAACTACCAAAACTCACTGAAGGTGAACTAGAGTATTCTACAACTATTAAAGGAGTTGAATTCATAGTTTGAAATAAGAAATGGTCAGGCCCAGATGGTATCACTGGTAAATGTTACTAAATAACTAAAGAAGAAATAACACCAATGCTGTGCAATCTCTTTCACAAAGTAGAAATGGAGCAAACACTTGCCAACTCATGAGGCCAGAATTGCCCTAATCCAAAACCAGGTAAGAACAAACTAGACCAATATAGATGCAAAAACCTATTAGGAAACAAAGTCCAGCAATATATAAAAAGAATATTATACCACAACCAAGTAAGATTTATCCCAAGAATGCAAGATTCATTCATATTCAGAAATCAATTACTAAGAAAAATAATTTTTGTAATCTGCCATACTAGCCTGAAAAAGTACATGATCATGTCAGGTGATCCAGAAAAGCACTTGACAAAATTCAGCATGTAGTCATAATAAAAACTCTCAGCAAACCAGGAGTAGAAAGGAATTTATTCAACCCAGTGCAGAGCATCTAAAAAATTCTACAGCTAACATGCTTACTGATGAAAGACTAAATGCTTTTCTCCCAAGACTGGGAACAAAGCAAGGATGTTTACTCTAACCACCCCTATTTATCATCATAGAGGAAGTCCTAGCCAATGCAGTGAGTCAAGAAAAAGAAAGTGCATATAGTTTGGGGGAAAAAAAGAGGTAGAACTGTCCATATTCACAGGCAACATGATTGTTAGAAAATCCTTAGAACTCTACCAAACAAAGCAACCTTCCTAGAACTAACAGAGCTTAGCAAAATCATGGGATATAAGATCAACACATAAAATCAATTTTTTTGTCTATATACTACCAATGAACAATTGGAAACTGAAATTTAAAAAATGCTATTTACAATAGACTTTTAAAAAGGCACAAATCTAACAAAACATGTATAGTATCCAAGTGCTAAAAATTATAAAACTGATGAAAAAGGAAACCTAAATAAATAGAGAAATACTGTGTTCGTGGACTGTTAGAGTAATAGTAAAAATGTCAACTGTCCTCAAACTCTTCTACAGATTTAATGTAATTCCAGTCTGAATCCCAGCAAGACATTTTTGTGGATATAGGCAACGTGTCCTAAAAATTATGTGAAATGCAAAGAAACTAAAAAACACTTTGAAAAAGAAGAAAATTAGAGGAATCAGATCACTACCTGACGTGAAGACTGTGTGGTATTAGCAAAAGGAGAGACATATAGGTCTTTGGAACAGAACAGAGTCCAGAAATAGACTCATAAAAATATGGGTCAATTTTTTATATAGGTACAAAGGCAGTTCAATGGGGAAAGGTTAATCTTTATAGTAAATGGTGTTGGACATTCACAGGCGAAAAAAAATGACCCTTGTCCTAAACCTCACACCTCACACAAAATTTAACTCCAAATAAATCATAGATCTAAATGTAGAAGGTAAAACTATAAAACTTTTAGAAAAAAAAATAGGGATAAATCTTTGTGACGAGATAGGCAAAATGTTAAGACATGCACCAAAAGCACAACCCATAAGAGAAAAAACTGACAAACTGGACAGCATCAAATTTAATCACATTTGTTCTTTGAAAGTCACTATTAAGAGAACGAAAATGTTACAGACTAGGAGAAAATATCTGCAAATTGCCCATGTGAAAATTGACTTGTATCCTTAATAAAGAGCTCTCTAAACAGCAGTAAGAAAACAACCCAATTTAAAAAGTGGGGAAATGACGTGAACCGACGTCACCAAAGAGAATATATAAATGGCAAATAAGCCCATCAAGAGGTGATCAACATCATTAGTCATAGGGAAATGCAAATTTAAACTACCATGAAATAGCTCTGCACACTGTTAAAATGACTAATACATTAAAAAAAAATACAATACCAAGTGCTAATGGTTTGAAGAGCAGTTGAAACTATTATACACTACTGGTGGGAATGCAAAATGGTACAGTTGGTCTGGAAAACTGTTTGACAGTTTCTTAAAAGCATTTACCAGATGATCTAGTAATTCCATTCCCCGCAGCTGCTTTAAAAAATGAAAAGTATAGTCATACAAAAACCTGTATGCATATGATTACAGAAACTCTGTTAATAGTCATCAAAAACTAGTAACAGCCCCAATATCCTTCAGCAGGTAAAGGGATAAATAAACTGGTACATCCTTACAATGGAATATCGCTCCTTGATAAAAAGGAATGGACAGTTGGTACACAGAACAACTTGGTGACACTCAAAAGCATTTTGCTGAGAGAAGCCAGTCTCTATACTACATGATTCCATTTATATGACATTCTGAAAAAGACAAAACTATAGTTATACCCCATCAGTGGCTGTGAGAGTTTAGGGGTTGGGGAGGATGTGACTAAAAAGGGGCAGCAGCTTTCAGGGGAGATAGAACTGTTCTGTATCTTGATTGTGGTTACAGCAATCTATACATGTGGTACAATTCATAGAACTGTTCACCACAGGTCAAGGTCATTGTTGCTAAATAATAACACCGCAAAGGACTGCTGCACCTGCCCCACACTGACACTGTCCTGCGGCTCATCTCCATCGTCTATAAGCAAGTCCACCATCAGACATTCATCCAAGTTTCAATGAGACTATAAGATTAGCACTCAGGAGGGTCAGTGAGGAACGTTTGAGCAATAAGATGGTTGCTCAGTTTAGCCATCTTGACTTTAGACATCAAGTTATCCAAAATTATTTTTCTAAGCAAATAAAATGTCCTCCTAAAGTCTGGCAGTATTAACTTTAGCACTGCAGAAGTACGTGGTTGGCTGGTATATATCAAATGAGTTAACTCTTCCATTAAAAAACAGAGTAAGGCTTGGGAACGGTCCTTGGCCTAGAGTGTCTCACCAAGCTACGAGGCCGTGTTACATGTGGACTCATGCCAGCTTATCCACTCCTCCTTTTTGCTGCCCTTTGCTCCCCTGCAGGAGGTTGTGGCTCACTGGATTGCTGAAAGCCGCATTGCCATTGAGAAGATACGTTTGTTGACCCTGAAAGCCGCCCACAACATTGACACTCTGGGCAGCGCTGGCGCTAGGAAGGAGGTAGGGCCCCTCGGACCACGTCTGCCAAGCCTTCTTCAGTTTCTTTCACCCACTGGGCATTTCAGGTTTCATGGTGCCTTAATGGCACTCAGAATAGTGAAAACAACTTCTGTGATTTTGGTTTCAAGATTATAAATACATGTCACTTACTAGTTTTCCTTTCACTTGCCTGTTTCAGGGAATGACTTTCAGGATGTAGAGTATCTTCAGCATTCTTGAGATGCAGTAACAGGGAGTAGGGAAATCCAAGACTATAAAGACTTGGAATTATACCCAGTATGTTACTTTCTGCCTTGTGGCCTTGGGCAAAGTATGTGACGTGCTGCCTGTGGCCTAGGATTCTAGTGAAAGTGACCGAGGTGATACAGAGCGCATAGCACTTTGCTTCCACATAGTATAAATGCTTCATAAAAGATGCCTCTCATCGCCTATCTTCTTATGTTCTTACTCCATATAAGCCAGAACCATATCGTTTAATTCTAAAAACCAATAAAAATTCCTAAGAGAAAACTGATTAATGAAGGCTCTGGAATTCTTTTTATGATCCCTAAGGTGATGAATGTGATTTATCACCTACCTTAAATCCTTTTGGAAACAAGGCAAGTCACAAATAATAAAATATGATTTGGAAGGGCTCTTTCCAGAATGTCTGTATTGACTGAAATATGGCCATTAACCTCATTACAATGGATCTCTTTGTTGGCTTCCATCAAAGATCCTGTTTGTTTCAGTGATGAAGTCATGTGGGAAAGTTCCCTTGTCTCATTTGACAAAAAAAATACAGATTATATCAAATTCTGCCACATTCTGTATTGTCTAAGAAAGGAACATTCTTTTTATATCTTGCTTATGTAGATTGCAATGATTAAAGTGGCTGCCCCTCGGGCCGTCTGTAAGATTATTGACCGGGCGATCCAAGTGTGTGGAGGTGCAGGTCTTTCCCAAGATTACCCTCTGGCTAACATGTAAGTAGATGTCACTTAGTAATCATCTACATTTGACAGACTTGGAATGGAATTAAAAATCTACAGCTGCCTTGACCCTGTTTCAGAAGAAAAAAAAGATACTCAAAGTATAATTCAAGGCTAAATGAGGTAATATAGGTACCCAGTACCAATAAATAGTTGCTCTTATGATTACAATTATCATTTTGCTCAATTACTTTTACACCGATGGGCACATTGGGGTTCATGGGCTAGCGAGGAAATGGCATTGGGGGTTCACTCTGAAACCAGAATGATCAGACAGGAGCACAGATGGCAAACGGCACCCAGGGCCAGGCTTGGGTATGTCCTTAGGACTGTCTGCCACCTCCACAAGGATGCCTCAGGCCAGTGACCATCTCATGTCCTGATTCTGGTTGCTAGGAGTCGAGGAACACTCTCCAGTGCCCGTCACTGCACGGTCCCCCTGCCATCTTCTCTCTCACACTGGAAACAAGAGTCTAGTGCCCCGCCAGTTTTTCCCATCAATTCTTAACCATAAGAACTAAATACAGAGCACCACATATTTATAGTATGTAAGTGTTACATATTTATACTTCACTCCCTGTGGCTTACCTAAGATACCTCTTAGTTATAGCAACTTCTAGAACCCTAAAGCACATCAAGACTGAGATTAAACCCATGGCACTGGGCCATTTAAGATTCCTCTCCCCAAAGTAACAACTTTCAGTGACATTTCACAAGCCCTTGTACTTACTTCCTTGATTCTCTTTATGCTCTTATCACTGCCTTGGCGAGATTTCAAAAATGAATAGTCTTGGCTTAGAGTCAGAGTGACTGACGTTAAAGTATCGTGTTCCTCGTTGATAACTCCTGCCATTCCTGCTCCTTTTGTTTTTCCAGGTATGCCCTAACGCGGGCTCTGCGCTTAGCAGACGGGCCCGATGAAGTCCACCTCTCAGCAGTCGCAGCGATGGAGCTGCGGGACCAAGCCGCAGGCATGAGGTCCAAGGTGTAGGAGCGGAGGTGTCTCACCTCTACACACACTTCACGGGCTCTAGCATTTGCGCCTCATTCTCATTTTGCACCAGTTTGAGCACAGGATTAATCACTCATCTTCAGTAAAGATTTGAGCATCTGCGTTGATCTTGGGTTTTATAATTTCAAGGGTCACAAAGGTTTAAGTAAGAAATTCTATAGCTGCTGTCGTTCAGTCTATCACACACCTAAAGGCGTGTTCAGCCTTTATTTTTAAAACATTCAACTTGTGGGGGCGCCTGGGTGGCACAGCGGTTAAGCGCCTGCCTTCGGCTCAAGGTGTGATCCCAGCGTTAAGGGATCGAGCCCCACATCAGGCTCCTCTGCTATGAGCCTGCTTCTTCCTCTGCCACTCCCCCTGCTTGTGTTCCCTCTCTCGCTGGCTGTCTCTATCTCTCTCGAATAAATAAATAAAATCTTTAAAAATAAATAAATAAATAAGTAAATCAATAAATAAATAAATAAATAAAACATTCAACTTGTAAAGAAATAATGAAGTAAACTGTAGAGCTAAAGCATAGGCATAAAAATATTTTCACTTTTTGATTCCCAGGAATTGTTCCATTTAAATAAATATTCAAGGAGTCATTGATCTGTAAAAGATATAGTGGGATATCCTTTTTAACAGTGGTTTTAGGGGATGGTTTAACACTGTAGTACCACCGTGTGTGCACTGGAGAAGGATGCGTGACCGACTGTCATTTAGAATTCATATAAGCCTCTTCGTAATTCAACAGAAAGCGTTCATACATAAAATCTGAATGCAGTTTAAGTTTACTAGAAAACATGGCATATTACAAGAAAATATAAAGTTTTGCTTATGTATAATATGCTGAGCACAGTGGATAGTTTACGCTACAAGAAAGTTATTTAGCTTTGAGAAGAGATCACAGACCATCTGTTCTGAATGCCATCCCGTTAATGTCACACCGTGCTGCCCAGTACAGTGGCCACCGGCCGGATGGGACTCTTGAACACTTTCATTGTACCTAGTGCAACTGAGGAACTTTTGATTAAAATTTTAAACATCAAGTCTTAGTTACTGGAAAACTTTAAAGTACCTCACTTGGGTATGTGAATTGACTTTTTCAAATTTAATTTTATGAAATCTAAGTATGGAGCAAGTAGTTTGGCTGAAAATTTAGCATCCAAAATAAGAAACAAAGTAAGTGTAAAATACATACCAAATTTTGAAGACTTAGTGCGAGAAAAAGGTAAATTATCTCATTAATACTTTTCGAGTAGTGACTATGTATCGAGACGATAAAATGCAGATGTAAGGCTCACCTTGTTCTATGTGCCTCACTTTGTGCACTTCTTACAAAGCCAAGGTCTGTGGCAACTCTGCGTCAAGCAAGTCAGCACCATTTTCCAACAGCATTTGCTCACCTCATGTCTCTGTGTCACACTTTGGTAATCCTTGCAATAGTTCAAACTTGTTCATTACTATTATATCGAAGTGCTGCGATCTCATGATCAAACTTGACCGGATGAGGACTTGCTTCTTATGGATGAGCAGAGAAAGTCGTTTCTTGAGGTAGAATCAACTCCTGGGGAAGATGCTGTGAAGACTGCTGAAATGACAAAGATTTAGAATATGACATAAACTTAGTTGATAAAGCAGGGGCAGGATTTCCAAGGTTTGACTCCCAATTTTGAAGAAGGTCTGCTCAGTGGGGAGTCTGCTTCTCCCTCTCCCTCTGTGCTCACTTTCTGTCTCTCAAATAAATCAATAAAATCTTAAAAAAAAAAAAAAAGATTTTAAGTAATCTCTACACCCAACGTGGGGCTCAAACTCTCAACCCTAAGATCAAGAGTCACGTGCTTCACTGATTAAGCCAGCCAGGTGCCCCTAAAGTATTTTTTATTAAGGTGTGTACACTGTTTTTTTTAGACAATGCTATTGCACACTTAACAGAGTACAGTATAGTATAAATATAACTTATATGCACTGGGAAACCAGGAAATTCATTTGACTTTCTTTATGGCCACATTCGCTTTATTGTGGTGGTCTGGAACCGATTCCACAGCATCTCTGAGGTATCCCTGTACTGAGTTAAAATATATTATTACAATTAATTTCACCTGTTAACTTTCTGGTGTGCATGCCATTGGACTATTAACTGGTAAAATTTTACATGGTCAAGTGTATTTTTATTTCTAAAAACTTTAAAATTCTGTTTTGTTAACATCCACATCACATACGTTTATTGATGTCCAGAGATTATTTAAATGTCTTCCTGGAGTGGAGAGCAGGCAGTTGACAAAGAGACCTGGGTTCTGATTCCTGTGTGTCACATGGGCCTCCTAAACATTTGCCTTTGAGCCTTAACCTCTCTGTACCTCATTTTTCTTTCTGTACCCTGGGATTAACTGTTAAGTCCAGAGGACCCTTACCTACTGAGGGTGTACTGTGACAATCACTGAAGCTGTGTAGAAGCTCTCGATTTTTCTGAACCACAATATTTTATAAGGTATCCTCATTTGAAAGAGATAAAGTCTTATAAGCCAAGCTATCGAACCTTATTTCTAGTTTTAGATGTTGTGACTTAGAAGATATCAGGATTATTTCTGAACAATTAAAGGTTATGTCTGGTACTTAGAATTTTGTAATAATTTTTCCCTGTCCTTTGAGGAAAACTGGCTACATTGCTGGTTGACTTATTTCAGTTCATCTATTTTTATCTCCTTCTGCCATATACACAACCAGTCCTAAGGCAAGTCACTCCATGTGGCCAATATTCACTTCTCTCCCCTACCTGTCATTTATTTAGATACAACATTATAAAGAATAGTAAGGGTTGTTTTGAAAAGAAAATTCCAGTCTCCAAAGAATGGAATGATCAAGTGATACTTCGCCTCAGCCACGGTGTATGAATGGACTGTTAAGTGTGGGGGCTCAGAGCCATTTCTTTTTTTTTTTTTTTTTTTAAATGATTTTTTATTATATTATGTTAGTCACCATACAGTACATCCCCGGTTTCCGATGTAAGGCTCGATGATTCATTAGTTGTGTATAACACCCAGTGCACCATGCAATACGTGCCCTCCTTACTACCCATCACCGGTCTATCCCATTCCCCCACCCCCTCCCCTCTGAAGTCCTCAGTTTGTTTCTCATAGTCCATAGTCTCTCATGTTTCATTCCCCCTTCTCAGAGCCATTTCTAAGATGTCATCAGGCTGTCCCTGGGGGTCACTATGCAGCAGTACACCCGGGATGGTCAGCCAGGTTTGCCTGCTCCCGGGTTCTGAAATGACAAGTTGCCCTCTATAATAACCACCCAGCAGGAAGGCAGAAAGGAGAGCTTACCAGGCAGTGCTTCACCCATCAAGACCTCTCCAAGATTTACACGTGGTCAGCAGCAGGGAGGAAGGGCCTCATGACAGCCTGACAGGGAAGTTCCCGTGAGGCTCCCCACAAAAGCGGTCATGGAAGTTGTGACAGTGCTTGTCCAGGGGTGTAGCCAGTTAAGGATCTCTTTGGTAGTTGATATTTTAACCTTAGCAACACAGAGCAGAAAGTATGATCATGAAGGAGCGCATTTCCTCATCAACCTGTGATTATTTACAGAGGCTTCCCCCAGGTCTGCATCACCCCAGCTCTTCCCACAACTGTGGTCTACTTACACGTCCTAGGTAGGCATGCCCACTTTCTGTCCAGGAGAACCAGTGGGTAAAAAGCAGCAAACTCCATAGCAGCATTTAAGTATTTTATTATATTTTTAATTATTTTTATTTTTCAAGTTTTTATTTAAATTCTAGTAAAAAATAAATTCTAGTTAACATATAGTGTAATACTGGTTTCAGGAGAACTTAGCGATTGATCACTTAATATATAACACCCAGTGCTCATCACAAGTGCCCTCCTTAATGCCCATCCCCCACCCACCTCCCTCCATCACTCTCAGTTTGTTTTCTATCCTAAAGAGTCTTTTGTGGTTTGCTGCCCTCTTTTTCCCCCCATCCCCTATGTTAATCTGTGCTGTTTCTTAAATTCTATATGAGTGAGATCATATGGTATTTGTCTTTCTCTGACTTCTTTCCCTTAGCATAATAAATACTCTCTAGATCCATCTATGTCATTGCAAATGGCAAGATTTCATTCTATGTGATGGCTGAGTAGTATTCCAGTGTATACATATACCACTTCTTTATCCATTCATCAGCTGATGGACATTTGGGCTCTTTCCATAATTTGGCTATTGTTGATAATGCTACTATAAACGTCAGGGTGCATGTGCCCCTTCCAATCTGTATTTTTGTATCCTTTGGATAAATACCTAACAGTCCAATTCCTGGGTCACAGGAGAGTTCTATTTTTAACTTTTTGAAGAACCTCCATACTGTCTTCCAGAGTGGCTGCACCAGTTTGCATTCCCACCAACAGTGTAGGAGGGTTCCCCTTTCTCCGCATCCTTGCCAACACCTGCTATTTCCTGTTGTTGATTTTAGCCCTTCTGACAGGTGCGAGGTGGTGTCCCATTGTGGTTTTGATTTGTATTTCCCTGATGATGAATGGTGTACAGCATCCTTTCATGTGTCTGTTAGCCACGTGTCTTCTTTGGAAAAATGTCCATGTCTTCTGCCTGTTTCTTAACTGGATTATTTTTTGGGTGTTGTTTGATGTCTTTATAGGTTTTGGATACCAACCATTTATGCAATATGTCATTTGCAAATATCTTCTCCCATTCCATAGATGGTCTTTTAGTTTAGTTTTGTTGTTTCCTTCACTGAGCAGAAGCTTTTTATCTTGATGAAGTCCCAATAGTTCATTTTTGCTTTTGTTTCCCTTGCCTCTGGAGATGTGTCTCATAAGAAGTTGCTGTGGCTGAGTTGAAGAGACTGCTGCCTGTGTTCTCCTCTAGGATTTTGAAGGTTTCCTGTCTCACATTTAGGTCTTTCATCCATTTTGAATTTATATTTGTGTATGGTGTAAGAAAGTGGTCCAGTTTCATTCTCCTGCGTGTGGCTGTCCAGTTTTCCCAACACCGTTTGTTGAAGAGACTGTCCTTTTTCCATTGGATATTCCTTGCTGCTTTGTTGAAGATTAATTGGCCATAGAGTTCTGGGTCCATTTCTGGGTTTTCTGTTCTGTTCCATTGATCTATGTGTCTGTTTTTGTGCCAGTATCATACTGCCTTGATGATTACAGCTTTGTAATAGAGCTTGAAGTCCAGGATTGTGATGCCTCCAGCTTTACTTTTCTTTTTCAAAATTGCTTTGGCTATTTGGGGTCTTTCGTGGTTCCATGAAAATTTTAGGACTGTTCTAGCTCTGTGAAAAATGCTGCTGGTGGTATTTTGATAAGGATTGTATTAAATGTCTAGATTGCCTTGGGTAAGCATTTAAGTAATTTTTTTTCAAGATTTCATTTATCTATTTGAAAAAGAGAGCATGAGCAGGGGGGAGGGGCAGAGGGAGAGGGAGAAGCAGGCTCCCCACTGAGCAGGAAGCCCCATGCTGGGCTCGATCCCAGGACCCTGAGATCATGACCTGAGCATAAGGCAGATGCTTAACCGACTGAGCCACCCAGGCACCCCAGCATTTAAGTATTTTAATAGAAAAGTTGCATAAGTGTTGCAAAAAGGAAAAAAAAAAAGACTTTTCTCATCCTTTCGTGAATTAAACTACAACAGATTCTAGGAAGTTCAGAAGGAAGGCACTTTTGGGGCGCCTGGGTGGCTCAGTCGTTGGGCGTCTGCCTTCAGGGCTCAGGGCGTGATCCCAGCATTCTGGGATCGAGCCCCACATCAAGCTTCTCTGCTGGAAGCCTTCTTCCTCCTCTCCCACTCCCCCTGCTTGTGTTCCCTCTCTCGCTGGCTGTCTGTCAAATAAATAAATAAAATCTTTAAAAAAAAAAAAAAAAGAAGGAAGGCACTTTTTACCCAGGCTTCTGAAAGGATTTAAATTAGTAAAGGTCTTAAGTAAAGGATATTATAAGGTGAAATGTATTTAAGAAAATGTCCGCTATGGACAAATGCCCTCTTTCAATCAAGCCAGGTATCCCTGGCCAGGCTTCTTTCATGGGCGTTTGATGATCCCTCCCCAAGGAGCAGAGTACAGGGGGTGCAGACCAATCAGTGGGCCTCCTTTTAGCCCTTTGGGCCAGTGTTTGTCCATCAAGTGTTTTCCACCACTTCTTTTGCCTGAATCACCATGGTAGTCTGGTTGGGCTTCTAGATTGTTCTCACAGCAGTCAGCATGACCCTCTCAAAATGTTTCAGTGGCTTTGCATCTCATTTAGAATAAAATCCAGAGTCCTTGTCATGGCCAACAAGGTTCCATCTGAGCTTGTCCCCTGACACCATCTGAGCTCATCCCCCTGGCTCCCTCCCTCCATCATGGCCTCCTGTCTGCTGTTGCAACTTGCAACCCCAGCCAGGCCTCTGAGGCTTGGTTCTATACTGTTTTCTCCGCTTAAAAAGAGCTAACCTGAGGGGCGCCTGGGTGGCACAGCGGTTAAGCGTCTGCCTTTGGCTCAGGGCATGATCCCGGCGTTATGGGATCGAGCCCCACATCAGGCTCCTCTGCTATGAGCCTGCTTCTTCCTCTCCCACTCCCCCTGCTTGTGTTCCCTCTCTCGCTGGCTGTCTCTATCTCTGTCAAATAAATAAATAAAATCTTTAAAAAAAAAAAAAAAGAGCTAACCTGAGATTTCCAGGTGTCTGCTCACAAGTCACCTTAGCAAAGTCTCCTTTCTTGACTACTTGCTCTAAATTAACACCACATGCTTTGTCATTCTCCACCTCTGTATCTGCCATTCTCTTCTCACAGTACTCAACACCTGACATATTTCGTATCTATGTATTTATGTTCTGCTCACTACCATGTAAGCACCACTTTTCCCCTCCTATAGTCACTTATTTCACCTATTTTGTGTACTGGGGTTCCCCTCAGTCCTTGGAACCATGCCTGGCCTCCAGTAAACACTCAAAAAAAGAATGAATGAAAGAATGGGCATGGATGATCCCTGAATTGCAACTGGGGAGGGGGCAAAGCATTGATTTATAAGCCTGCAGATGGATCAGAGCAGAAGCTTAAGCTCCGGCGCATGAATGCAGACCTAGAATGGGTTCCAGGTAGCTGGAGAGGACGTGGCTGCCCCAGCAGTGGGAGGGCAAGAGCAGTTTGGGCAAATCAGGTGATGAAATGTTTAATGAGTATTTAACAATCCAGGGGAATGCGCACACTTCTTAAATTTTCCTGCTTTTCAATCCAATCTAATCAGCCAGAGTGCTGTGACCAGCTCTTGGTACAAAGGGAGGTCAGGACTCCTAAGAAAAATAAAACCACTGTTGGTGATCGCTAGGATTTCCAAGTTTCCAAATAAACAGGATTCTGGGAAATGTCCTCACTTAATTCGGGGCAAAGAGCATTTAGGGTTTGTGACCCCACCTCAGTATTTTTCTTTCTCTTTTTTTCGGTATCTCTCATTATGTGTTGATCATGAAGAAAATCCACACACATTCTAGTATAAGTGTGGGGTGTGATAAGCTCTGTCAAACAAGGGCTCTCCTCTGCCTTATCTTCACCAAAAACCTGTGAAGAAACAAAGGGTGATTATTCTGGAGTGCTGCCTCTCTCTCAGGACAGCACGTCAGCAGCACTCCTTCACCTGCTGGGCTGATGGCTAACACCACCCCGGCAAACACTCATGTTTCACTTTTTCAAAATGGGTGACGGTGGAGATTGCAGATGCCTCTTTCCCCCAACGCCTTAGCTCTGACTTCAGTTTCTACCGTTCTATTTCCTTACCCCAGTTAACCACATTGATCTTCTGATATTTCTCCAGTATCCCAGATGTTTTTTCTTAAATTAGAAATATTTTTTTCTTATTAAAATAGGGTCTTCTCATGAGGATAGAACGTGCAAGAGATCCTTCCTGGGTTTTCTCATCCCAGCAGGCTGAAGCTGTCCATTCAAAACTTTTCTCCCTGTGTAGGAGGGAAAGTTCCCCACCTACTCTGGGAAATTAGGCTACTCTAATTTTACTTTTGATTATGTGCATGCATTAAGAAAAAAAATCAAAACAAAACTATTAACAGGCACGTACGCCCAGTCCAGGTGTGGGCCTCAAGTCCCCATCTCCATGTGCTGGCCAGGATTAGATGGTACCCTAGAAATAAGGTGTTCCTGGCTAGGGATCAAAGAAGACCCCAGCTCCCAGTCACCTGGTTGAAAACATGCATAGTGCCTTCATTGAGAGTCTGAGATTCCCACTTTAGCAAGGAATACTCTGGGTATAGCAGGGCAGCCCTCTGGCCACAGGTGGTATCCCGACTAGAAGCTACTTCATTTCCTGATCCTCTTGAGATTCCTTAAGTTGACAAGAGTGAATGCAAATTCCAAAATGACACACACCAAGCTATACAAGGTTGAAGAAGTCATTAAGGCAACAGTCTCCCCAACTCCATGCACAGAACTCTGACCCCACCATCCCCCTCCTTTCACCCTTCAGGACAACCTAATCCTGCCCACCTCTTCTCCTTAGTGGTAGCTTCCAGCATGCAGAAGCCCTAAGCAGCCTTCATCCTCACAAGTTAGGAGCAGCCTAATTAAGGAACTTTATGTCAACTTCAAGTCCAAGGTCCTACCTCAAGCTCTCTGCACTTGTTTTCTGTTTGCCTAGAAAGCTCTTTTCCCACCCCATATTCTCAAGGCTTGCCCCTTTCCTGAAAATGTGACATTCTAGGTTTTCTTCTGTGATCATCCCATCTAAATTTCTACTCCCTTCCAACTCTCTCTCTCTCCTTACCCCCTCTCCGGTTTGGTTTTCTTCTTAGACCTGTCACCATGTAACATACTATGTATCTTTCTTTTTTTAATTTGGCTTATTGTTCCCTTTCCCCCACTAAAACGTATGCTAAAGCAGAAGAGATTTTTGTTTTGCTCGCTGCTCTGCCCTTAGCATGTAGGACAATGTTTGAAGCATGCATATTAGATCTTCAATAAATATTTATTGAATGCATGGAATTCTTCCAGCTGCAGGAGAGCAGGGATCCCAGGAAGTTTGTTTAACCTCTATATCAGAAGTGTGACAGCAGAGGCTCATGTTAGCTCACTGGCTATACAGATGCTTAAAAGACCTAAAGCTGAGTGTCTCAATCTTAGCTGAGCATCAAAATCCCCTGAGGAGCTTGATATAGACTCAGCTGCTCCAGCAACTGTGTGACTTTAGTGGTAACAAAGGGATTTTTGTGAAAAAGGGTCGAGGGTAGAGACTGACTTCCTAATCAGGTCTGTTAGGGTGTTTGGCTGTAAACACCAGGAAGAGATTGGCTAATGCGAGCAAACAGGAATCTGTTAGGTGGGTGTAGACGTCTGACGGTCTCGCCAAGACACACACAGGTAGGACAAGCAACCTCCACCACGGCTTACCTTCCTCCAGCCCACCGTTTCTCTGTCCTTGCCGTGCGTTCTTGGGCTCCGAGGAGCATTTGGTTGGCCAAACTCAGGTTACACTTCCACCTCCAGCCTGTCCTGAAAAAGGAAGAGGGAAGGGAAACATAATTCAAGGCATGTGTGTGATTTTAAATTTTCTGATGCCACAGTAAAAAAAGTAAAAAGAAACATGTGAAGTTAATTTTAATAATATATTTTGTTTAACCTAATATATCCACATATTACTATTTCGACATGTAATCAATATAAAAAAATGATCAAGATATTTATGCTTTCCCCCCCAAATCTCTAGAGTATATTTTAAATTTATAACACATCTCAAATTGGAGGCTAAATTTTCAGTGGAAATACATGAACTATAAAAAGTTAACTGTATGTAAATTTTGTAAAGTTTATAGTTGGAAAAGTATTTTCACATATTCAAATTGTTCCAAACTTACTTAAAGTTTTTCAAAAATTGACTTGAGCATCAGTTTTTAAATTTAAATAAGTTAGAGGGAGGTCCAAGATGGTGGCATAGGAAGATCCTGAACTCACCTCCTCACATGGACGCACCAAATCTGCAGTGACATAAGGATCATTTCCCTCTGAAAAAGATCTGAAAAAATAGAGAACCACTGTCTACAACAAAGGATAGAAGGACCACATCAAGATGGGTAAGAGAAGCAGAGATATAGTTGGCAAAAACAAACAAACAAAAACATCCCCCAGTGTGGTGACCCACAAGAGGGTGGAATCTCACCTGACAGGCACTTCTCCTGGAGGAGAGGAGTGAGGGGTTAGTGCCCCACATTGGGCACCCCAGAAAGGTGAGTCCCCAGAACATCTGGCTTGGAAAGCCAATGGGACTGACTTCTTGGGGTCCCAAAGTGCTAGAGGAAACTGAGATTCCCCCTTAGAGGGCTTACGTGCAGTTTCATTCACTCTAGACCCAGTGGAAAAAACCAGCAGTTGAAAAGCACTTAGACTATATGTGAGGGAGATTCACACGCTAATGTGGGGGCATTGGCTGGAGGAGCAGGGGACAGCTGAGACTCTCCCCAGAGACAGAAGTGCTAGTGGACACCACTGTTGCACTCTCCCTATAGCCTAATAGCACAGGCATGCTGGACACACCCTCTCACTAGGATGGGCAGGGCGAGTGGTCCTGGCACTGCTGACACCAGAGAGTGCCAGCAGTTGCAATGGTCTCCCACTCCCTGGCTGGGGCTAGTGCATGTGAATGGTCAGCATAAAGTTGGCACAAATGTACAGACAAGGTACTCTCCTGCTACACTGCTGAAACCCAGGGTAATGCACAGTAAGGATATTTTCCCTCTGCCTTTCTGAAGCCAGCAAGTATGACCCACCCCCTACATTCTTCAGCCGCCTTGCTAAAGCCCTCAAGCTTACAAAAACCCCATGAGGGGATGCCCCTTGATTGCTTAACCCTGGTGGCCAAGAAGACTGGTATTCCAGAGCTCCACAGGACAATTACAATTAGAAAGACAATTGTTGGCAGTCCACCACCCCCAGGGCACTGCACAGACAGCAAACTGAAACACAACTCCAGTCTTCCTATACAAAAGGCTTATTTACTTAGCCTAGAGCTTCAGCCTCAGGGACAGGCTGAAGGATTCCCAAACATCTAGAGGCTAAGAAGGCACTATCAGGGAGATACCATCCTTGCACATCCCTCGGCCTTGCTACAGCATGGTGACAATTCTCAGAAAGGAAATACACTCGTCTAAAGTCCCAGTTTTTTGCAACTGTCACTCTAGAGACACTTCTGGATCTCTTAGACTGGAGACAAACAGGAATTACAATTGCCCCACATGACTGTACATATTTGTATGTTTTAAAAGCTGCTGCCTGAGGTGTGGCTTCCAATTAGCCTAAAACTAGGTGCTAAGATTCCTTTTCTTGGATCATTGACAGGTCTTGGCATACTCTCAGTAATAGAGACATATGAAGAACAAATCAGGTGGCTTAGACAATTACATAGGTTCAAGAGACAACCAGGAGTTTGAACAGGTTGAACAAGAAAGATCATCATCACACAAGGGCACTCGTTCAAGACTGACAGAAGTAGCTGTTTTGACTAATACATAGAAACAAACACAGAGAGTCAAACAAAATGAGGAAAGAGGGATATGTTTCATAGAAAGGAAAAGGACAAAAATCTCAGAAAAAGACCTTAATGATATGGAGATAAATTATCTACCTAAAAAGAATTCAAAGTAAAGGTCATAAAGACGCTCACCCAACTCAGGAGAATGGATGAACACAAATGAGAACTTCAACAAAGAGACAGAAAATATAAGTACTAAACAGAAGTCACAGAGCTGAAAAGTACAATAACTGAACAGAATTGAACAGTGTATTTACACTGGAGGGGTTCAACAGCAGACTAGATGAAGCAGAAAAATGGATCAGCAAACTGGAAAACAAAGCAGTGTAACTCACACTAAACCAGCAAAATGAAAAAAGAATTTTTAAATTTTTTAAAAGATTATTTATTTTAGAGAGAGAGAGCATGCGTGAGTGCAGAGGGAGAGGGAGAGAATGTCCCCAGCAGACTCCTCACTGAGCATATCTAACTAATATGGTTGAAGAGAGAACTAATTACATCAACTAAAATTACAACAATTAGTTAAGGGATACATTTAAAAAGGTGTAAAAAGTGACATCAAAACATAAAATTTGGGGGAGGAGAGTAAAAACATAGAGTTTTGGGGTGTGTTCAAATATGTTACCATACCTTAAAATAGACCATTATATACATAGGATGATATATGTGAACCTCATTGTAACCACAAAGCAAAAACGTACCATAGATACACAAAAGAAAATGAGAAAGGAATCTAAGCAAAACACTAAAGAAAGTCATCAAACCACAAGGGGAAAGAGAAAAAGGAAAAGAAAGCAATGAAGAGAAACTACAAAAATAGGCAGAAAAGGACACCTCGGTGGCTCAGTAGATTAAGAGTCTGCCTTCAGCTCAGGTCATGATCCCAGGTCCTGGGATCAAGCCCCACACTGGGCTCCCTGCTCAACAGACAGCCTGTTTCTCCCTCTGCCTGCTGCTTCCCCCTACTTGTGTGCTCTATCTCTCTCACAAATAAATAAAATCTTAAAAAAAAAAAGCCAGAAAACAATTAATAAAATGATAGTAGTACATACCTGGCAATAATTACTTAAATAGTTGCTGGGAAGATGGCAGAATAGGAGGATACTAAGCTCACCTTGTCCCACAGACACGTCTAGATACCAGCCACATCAGTACACCCAGCCTAGAAAATGACCAAAAGACTGGCGGAACAGACTTTCCATAGCTAATCATAGAAAAGAGGCCATGTCAAAAACTGTAGGAGGGGTGTGGATGTGGTCAGGAATCAAACTCCCAGCAAGAATAACCACAAACACAGAGCAGACCCCACCCCAGGCACCCCAGGCACAGACCTGCATTGAGAAGATAAGTCCCCATACTATTTGGCTTTGAAAACCAGTGGGGCTTAAGGTTTTTGTATTGTTTTGTTTTTTACAACCAGCAGGGCTTAACTCCAGGTACTTTAAAAATCTGCACTTGCTTCTGGCAGAGCCAATGGGTGATAGGAAACTGAGACCCTCCCCCCCAACCTTAAAGAAACGGCATAATAAACCACCTACCAAGATACAGCACAGAAGCAGCAGTTTGAAAAACATCTGGGATATTCAAAAGAGATTTACTTCCTTATCTCAGAACTAGTGCTGGAGGGGCAGGGATCTTTAGGAGACTTCTCTACAAACAAAAGAGCTGGTGAGATTCTCTGCCCTCCCTCCTCCCCAAGCCTAGATAGCCGGACATCTGCGGAACCAGCATGAACACTCTCTACCTGCCCTACTAACAAGTGCAACCTGTCCCTGAATTCTCTTGCAGATCCACCCCATCCAACCATCCCCCACCCCAACTAGGCAGGAGTCCCTCCAAAGTGGCTTCTGTTCTGTCTCATCTTCAAGCCGCTCTGGAAGAGACCAGCAACATTTCAAAGTGACTCCTGCCTTGGAGAGATGGGAAGATAACCACATACGTCAGTTTGCAGTCACAACAGCTGAACCTTCTGCCACAAAAATAAGTCTCAATAAATTCAAAAAAACTGAAATCATATCATGCGTCTTTTCTAGTATGAAACGAGAAATCAATCACAAGAAAAAATCTGGAGGAACACAAATAAGTGGAGGAGCTACTAAACAATGAATGGGTCAACCAAGAAATCAAAGAGGAAATAAAAAAATACAAGGAGACAAATGAAAATGAAAACACAAAAGTCCAAGATTATAGCAATACATGTCTAACTCAAGAAGCAAGAAAAATCTCAAATAAACAACCTAACCTACACCTAAAGGACCTAGAAAAAGAACAGACAAAGCCCAAAGCCCAGTAGATGGAAGGAAATAATCATGATTAAAACAGAAATAAAGAAATAGAGACTAAAAAAACAAAAGAACAGAACAATGAAGCCAGGAGCTAGTTCTTTGAAAAGATCAACAAATTCATAAACCTTTAGCCAGGCTCATCAAGAAAAGGAGAGGACTCAAATAAATAAAATCAGAAATTAAGGAGGAGAAATAACAACCAACACCATGGAAATACAAAGGATTATAATATGAAAATTTGTATGCCAACAGATTGGACAACCTAGAAGAAGTGGACAAATTCCTAGAAACATATCACTTTCCAAAACTGAATCAGGAAGAAATAGAAAATTTGAACAGACAGATTACCAGCAATGAAGTTGAATCGGTAATCAAAACACTCCTAACAAACCAAAGTCTAGAATCAGCTGGCTTCACAGGTGAATTCTACCAAACATTTAAAGAAGAGTTAATATCTTTTCTTCTCAAACTATTCCAAAAAATAAAAGAGGAAGGAACCTTTTCAAATTCATTTTATGAGGCCAGCATTACCCTGATATCAAAACCAGATAAAGACAACCACAAAAGGTGAAATACAGGCCAATATTTCTGATGAACACAGATGCAAAAGTCCTCAACAAAATATTAGCTAACAGAATCCAACAATACATTTACAAAATCATTCACCACAATCAAATGGGCTTTATTCCTGGGATGCAAGCATGGTTCAACATTTGCAAATCAATCAATGTGATACATCACATCAACAAGAGAAAGGATAAACACCGTATGATCATTTCAACAGACGCTTTTCAAATGCTGAAAAAGCATTTGACAAAGTACAACGTCCATTCATGATAAAAGCGCTCAACAAAATAGATTTAGAGGGAACATACTTCAACCTAATAAAGGCCATATATGAAAAACCCACAGCAAACCTCATACTCAATGGTGAAAATCTGACAGCTTTTCCCCTAAGATCAGGAACAAGACAAGGATGTCCACGCTCAAAACTTTTATTCAACATAGTACTGGAAGTCCTAACCACAGCAATCAGACTATAAAAAGAAATAAAAAGGCATCCAAATTGGTAAGGAAGAAATAGAAATTTCACTATTTGCAAATGACATTATTTATAGAAAACCCTAAAAGCCTCCACCAAAAAACTAGTAGAAATGGTAAATGGATTCAGCAAGATCGCAGGACACAAAACCAATATACAGAAATCCACTGCATTTGTCTACACTAAAGACGAAGTAGCAGAAAGAGAAAATAAGAAAACAACCCCATTTACAACTGCACCAAAAATAACTAAATCTTAGGAAGAAACTTAACCAAGGAGGTGAAAGACGTGTACTCTGAAAACTATAAAACACTGATAAAAGAAATTGAAGACAACACAAATAAATGGAAAGATATTCCATGCTCATGGGTTGGCAGAATTAAAATTGTTAAAATATCTATACTACCCAAAGCAATCTACAGAGTCAATGCAATCCCTATCAAAATTCCAGTGGCATATTTCACAGAACTAGAGCAAATAATTCCACCATTTTTATGGAACCACAAAAGATCCCAAGTAGCCAAAAGAAAAAAAAAGAACAAAACTGAAGGTATCATGCTCCCTGAATTCAAATTATACTACAAAGCTATAGTAATCAAAAAGTATGGTATAAAAAACCAGCAACATAGATCAATGGAACAAAACAGAGAGCCCAGAAATAATCCCTGTATATATAGTCAATTAGTTTACAACAGAGGAGACAAGAATATACAATGGGGGGGAAAGTCTCTTCAATCAATGGTGCTGGGGAAACTGGGCAACCATATCAAAAGAATGAAACTAGATGGTCCTATATCATACACAAAAATTAACTCAAAATGGATTAAAGATTTGAATGTAAGACCTGAAACCTACATGGAAACATAGGCAGTAAGTTCCTTGACATTGGTCTGAGCAACATTTTTTTGGATCTAACTCCAAAGGCCAGGGAAATAAAAGCAGAAATAAACCACTGGGACTTTATCAAACTAAAAAGCTTCTGCACAACAAAGGAAACAATAAGACAAAATGGCAACCTACTGAATGGGAGAAGATATTTGCAAACCATACATCCAATAAGGTGTTAATATCCGAAATACATAAGAACACACACAACTCAATAACACAACTCAAAAAACCAAACAATCCACTTTACAAATGGGCGTTGGACCTGAGAATTTTTCCAAAGAAGACATAGATAGCCAAAAGATCCGTGAAAAGTGCTCAATATCACTCATCATCAGGAAAATGCAAATCAAAATCATAGTAAGATATAACCTTACACCTGTCAGAACGGCTAAAATGAAAAAGACAAGAAACAACAAGCTGTTGGTGAGGATTTGGAGAAAAGGGAATCGTTGTACACTGTTGGTGGGAACATAAACTGATGCAGTCACTGTGGAAAACACTATGGAGATTCCTCAAAAAAATAAAAGTAGACATACCATATGATCCAGTAATTTCACTACTGAGTATTTACCCAAAGAAAACAAGAACACTAACTGGAAACGATATATGCACCCCTATGTTCATTGTGGCATTATTTACAACAGCCAAGATATGGAAGCAACCTAAGTGTCCACTGATGGATAAATGGATAAAGGTGTGGTACAGTGGAATACTACTCAGCCATAAAAAGAAGGAAATCTTGCCATTTGTGACAACATGGACCTAGAGGGCATTATGCTAAGTGAAATAAGTCAGAGAAAGATACTGTATGATTTCACTTATATGTGGAATCTAAAAAACAAAAGAAACAAACAAATCTCAGATTCGTAGATACAGGGGATGGACTGGTGATTGCCAGAGAGGAGTGGAATAAGAAGTACATACTTCCAGTGATGAAATAAATAAGTCATGGGGATATAATGTATAGCATGGGGAATACAGTCAATAGTATCGTACTGACAGATGGTAACAAGACATTGGTGACCATTCGTATGGTGACAGATGGTAACTAGACGTACTATGGTGACCATTTCACAATGTATGCAAATGTCAAATCACTATGTTGTACATCTTAAACTAATATTATATAACAATTATACCTCAATAAAAAATTAAATAAGTTAATTAAAATGAAGTAAATAATTCAGTTCTTCAGATATATTTCAAGTGCTCAATAGTCACATGTGGCCAGTGGCTGCTGTATTGGACAGCCCAGCTTTTCTTCTTCAGTCCACGGTGTGAGAGGTCTCCTTCCCACCCAAATCACACTCTGTGCGGAAAAGGACTTGGGCACTATTAGAAATGGAAACCAGATGATGAACCCCCAAAAACAACTGTGTACTATGGCAACTAAGGAAAGACAGTGATTTTAT
Source organism: Ursus arctos (assembly GCF_023065955.2). Classification (NCBI taxonomy): domain Eukaryota; kingdom Metazoa; phylum Chordata; class Mammalia; order Carnivora; family Ursidae; genus Ursus; species Ursus arctos. The sequence goes on from NW_026622875.1 coordinate 29,312,632, forward strand.
GTCTTTTATGTTAGCTGGTGAAGGGGAAAAGTTAAGTCCAGTGGATTTCCTGTATTTATGCGGGGGCGGGGGGGAACAACTCAGCATGACAAGGAATTGCTAAGCATTTCTAGTTTACCAAGGCCCTGCAGTAGAACCACCCCTAAAGATCATTTCAGGGAAAATCGGTATTTGCTCAGGATGGTTAAAGTTTCTGAATGTAAATAAAAGGCTGGCTCTAAGATTTTGGAAGAGAAAAGGGTAAACTATAAGTGAGAGCACCCCCTCCCCCCCAGATTGGTGGGAATTAATACCTATCTTGTCATGGGAAATGGGAGACAACATTTTTACAAAATACAAAACTGTGATCATCGATTTTTCTCTCCCAATTTATCCTCTGCAATATTGTTTATGATGAGGTTTCTGGAGTCAGGGAAAACGGTCTCCAAATGTCTTACTTGTTGCATTTTATTTAGTTTAGTCCATCATAACTCCTATCTCTGTCTCCAAGATGCTAAATGAACTTTCTACTATTAAAGGACCAAGCCATGAATAAGGCTGGAGGGAGGGCACTCTCCCCAGATACAGATGTTCTGTGCTTTCTCTGGAGGGCTGAGGAGCAAATGAGCTTCCTTCCACAGGTGATCTCTCACAGATGATCGTGACTGCCACTTCTCGGGCCAGATCAACACAGACCCATTGACCTGGGCAGTCTACCCTCCTCCTTTGGTTGAAGTTAGATTTAAATTCTAAATCCAGTTGAAACCATTCTTCAAGAAATCTCCTTCCAACCCTTCAAGACAGCTGGACTAGGGGCGCCTGGGTGGCTCAATCAGTTAAGTGTCTAGTTTCAGCCCAGGTCATGATCCCAGGGTCCTGGAATGGAGTCCCATGTCGGGCTCCCTGCTAAGCAGGAAGCGTGCTTCTCCCGCTCCCCCTGCCTGCTGCTCCCCTGCTTGTGCTCTCTCGCTCTCAAATAAATAAAATTAAAAAAAAAAAAAAAAAAAAGACAGCTGGAGTAAATCCCAAAGGAGTAAATAAATGGACAGGCAAACCCATAATATGTTGTGATCCTCACATACTAAGTTAATGATTTTCTTTGTTTTCTCTTAAAAAAAAAAAAAGATTTATTTATGGGGCGCCAGGGTGGCTTGTCGGTTAAGTGTCTGCCTTCAGCTCAGGTCATGAGCCAGGGAACTGGAATTGAGCCCCACGTGAGGCTCCCTGCTCAGATGGGAGCCTGCTTCTCCTTCTCCCTCTACCCCGCTCGTGCTCTCTCTCAAATAAAATCTTTTAGAGAGAGAGAGAGAGAGAGGAGGGGCAGAGGGAGAGGGAAAGAATCTCAAGCAGACTCTGCACTGAGCACAGAACCCAGTGCGGGGCTCGATCTCATGACCCTGAAATCACGACCTAAGCTGAAACCAAGAGTTAGACACTTAACTGAGTGTGCCACCCAGGAGCCCCTCTCTTTTTAACCTTTCTTTTGCTGACAAAATTTGAGACAAAAATGACCCAGAAGAAAAGAAGCAAAACAGAAACAGCTATTCATGGAAGTTCTAACATTTTGCCAGAAGTAGAGCGTGAATGTTGAGGGACTTAACACATTTCCTTCCTATTCATTGTTAGCTTTGCTGCTCTATGCTTCTTTAAAGCTTATTAAATCAAAAGGATTTCTTATTCATATCTAGTTAAAGCAACACAACACTAGACCATCTGGAATTGAAAGAACCCTTGATTAATCATAGAGCTGAGACACAGGACACCTGCAATCGTGAGCAGCTCTACTGGCCCTTCCTGAGCACCCACGGGGACGCACTTGCGGACAGCCCAGATGTCCTTGTTCTCAGGAGGTGTTTCATCCAGCTGACAGGTCACTCAACCCCAAACCCCACCCATTTGTCCTGGTTAGGGCCAGATTTTTGTCTACCACATAACCTTGAGAAAATTGACAGGTACACAGAAAACAAAAGAAAGTATTTTCAAAATTTCTCTTTTTAGATTCTATTTCCACTATAGAAAGCCAAGGACAGTACGCAAGACGAGTTTGAAGCAAGTTCAAATGAAGAATCTAGAAGTGAAGCAAGGTAATAGGTGGGTTTTCTTCTCATCTGGGAACTCTAGTTCTAGCCCCAAGCCTCACTAGGTCAGATTCTGAAAAACTGGCATTGTTGAAAATACCTAGAAGTCAGGGGAGACTGGCCTGGAGCAGGAATTTGTAATTTTGGAAACTAGCCCACACAGCCCTGATTCAGACACAGCCCGTGGCTTTGCTAATGTCAGTTGGTAAAGGTTGCTGTTGGCCATTAACATCCATTTTGTACCATGTGGATTCAGGCTATTATTTTTTTTTAATCATAAAGAACTGATTTATATAAGCACAGTTTAATTCATTCACCAAATACCACTTATATTCTACGTATACTGCTACATTCTGGGGGGATCTAAAGACGAACAACACAGGCGTGATCCCTGCGCTCACAAAATGTACTTCATCATGGCACGTATCCACAACACAATGATTACGTTTGGGAAATGTGACCTTGACAAAACACTACTCTTCATCTATAGCCTGTTATATTGCTACTCCTTGTTTTATTTGGTGGGGGTTGTTTTTTTAGCTTTTGCCATCATCTTTTAATTTCTGCCTTTGGAAGATTCAATTGTCTTTCACATTCTCTTCCCACCAAACATACATACACTCTCTCACATACATCCCGTTCTTATATTCTCCCAATATAATCATATTGGCATTGTCATTATGGAAGTACCAGTCAGAACCTTACCTCGCCACGTCGCACCACAGCGATTATTCTGCCGTTTCTCCAAACTCTCCCTTTAGGTATGTCAGTCCCTTTCCTCTCAATATGCTGAGCCCAGAGACTGTCTCTGTTTCATCTTCGTGAAGAGTTTGTTCCCAGAGTCTCTGAACTGCTCTGGTCTGGGCTGGTCATGCTCTTAAGTCAGCTGCCAGCTCTTCACCACCTTCTGGAGAGCCCCTCCTTCCTTTCTTGGTTACCCCACTCTGGGGGAGAACATCTTTCAGGAGCTTTACAACACATTCATGGGAAGAAATTTGAGACCTAGTGTGTTTGAAAATGCCTAAATGTTGTCCCCTCACATAATTGGGAGTTTGGCTGACTCTAGAATCCTAGGCTGGGAAATTATTTTTCCCTTAGACTTTTGAAGCATCACCCCTTGTCTTCTAACATTCTGTGTTGAGAAATACAGTGCTATTCTGATTCTTGCTCCTTTCTAAGGAACGTTCTCTCCTTCTGCCATACCCTGGAAATTTATAGGAACTTCTTGTTTCCATATCGTAAAAATTCACAATGACATGCATTTGTTAGGGTTTATTTTCATCTGTTGGGCTGGGTACTCAGTGGCATACTCTTCCTTTCTGGGAATGCTTTTGAATTTTTTATTTTGTTCTCCACCCATCTTAGTCAGCTTGAGCTGCTATAAAAAAAATACCCCAACTAGTTGGCTTAATTTTCACAGTTTTGGAAGCTGGAAGTCCAAGTTCAAGGCACCAGCAGACTCAGCAGCCAGGGAGGGCCCTGTTTCTGGTTTCCCAGTGCTGCTTTCTCACTGTGTTCTCACATGGCAGAAAGATCTCAAGAGAGCTTCCCGGGTCCCTTTACAAAGGCACCACCCTCATGACCTTATCACCTCCCAAGGCACCACCTCCTAAAACCATTACCTTGGGGGTTGGGGGGGGGGGGAGACACAAATCCATAACCACTCTCTTTCAAAACTCTTTCTGGACCTACCTTTTTTAGATAATGGACTGCCTAGACTGGGCCTCCCCTATTTTAACTCTGTCTCCAGTTTTTCCATCTTTCTGTTTATTCTGCTTCTTAAGGGAATTTCTTCAACGTTATCTCTCAGTGTCTTCCATTGTTTCTCATTTCTGCTGTTTGGTGTTTTTTTTTGAAGACCTGATTTTAATTCTCTGGAAAAAAAAATATTTTTTTAAAGTGGCATCCTGTCGTTTTGTGCATGCAATGTTTATCTCTAAAGGTATTAAATATGATACCTTTCTTTTCCAATGTTCTCTTCTTCCTTTATTGTTTTCTACAAGTTACCTTTTTCCTTCCTGTTTTGGCCTCATTCATGCTTAAAATCCTGACTGGAAGAATACACTTGCTGGTATTCAATCTAAGGCTCGACTTCAAAGGTTTTCCATCATGCTAAGCTGCTTTAGGAATGTCCTGGTCATATGAAGGGTGGGGTACCGTTCAACCCTGCAGCAACTGATAACGTTTCCTGCTCTGAACTCAGGATGCACATAAATATTCTGAACGTCTTGATCACTCAGGGCTGACAAGACATTGTCTGGCCAACTCTCACATTTAAAGCCAGGAAATATGCTCCATTTCCTGCCTTGGAATGCTGGGAAACTGGATAGATGTACGTGAAGGGCTGTTCTGAGTCCTGTAAAATATTCAAGGGTGAGAGAGGGGTTTGCGCTTAAGTTCTAGTAGAGGTAACTTTAGTGAATTTACGCACAACTAAATATTTGCAGAATTACTTCCATATGACCTTTCTTTTTGAAGACAAATGACTCATTCCCTTACTGACTCAAGTAACATTTTCATAAACTTTTCCATGAAATAAAGAAATTGAGGGCATGAGATTCCTATTTTCCCGCCCACAGATACTGCCATTTGGCAAGGGCCAGGTGAACGTTCCTTACAGACATTCAATTTTATATATATTGCCACTGGCGTATAACTGAAAACTCTTTATAGATAGTAAACACATAACCTTGTTAGATAAACCGTATACCTTTTCAATGTTAAAAGATGTAAGCATAAACATTGATTCTTATTTATATATGTAACTGAGACTTTCCATGAACAGTTCTGGGGCCTTTCTTTTCTCTTACAAAGTTATTTTCCTAAACTGTGGGCTTTGTAAAAATGATGAAAATGTTCACGTCTTTGATAAGCTTGGTGGAAAAACAAACTTTTTAAACTGGCTACCCTACTTCCTGTATTCATGGGGCCCTGGAACCCACAGTAAACTGGCCTTGCCTTTTACTCCTTCAATCTGGAAGTTAGTGGATGATCAATAACCCAGATTTTGTTTTCTGTTTTTTGTTTTTAAAGATTTTATTTATTTGACAGAGAGACAGTGAGAGAGGGAACACAAGCAAGGGGAGTGGAAGAGGGAGAAGCAAGTTTCCTGCGGAGCAGGGAGCCCGATGCGGATCTCGATCCCAGGATCCTGGGATCGTGACCTGAGCTGAAGGCAGCCGCTTAACAGCTGAGCCACCCAGGCGCCGCACAGATGTGAAGTTTTTTGTTCCAAATGCTAAGTAACATATTAAACATATACATAAACATAATAGCAATAGGAAAACGTTGATGACCAGGATAGATTCCACAGTGGAGGACAGAGAGTCTGTTTCATAATAAGCCCAGTTATTTGCGGTAAACAATATCGTACATAATTCTTAGAAGCTATCTAGCTCTGGGCTTTTTAACTGTGATTAGAGTGGAACTGAGTTCTCTAATATTTAAAAAATATGTGTGCTTTTGTACATTTTTGCATAGAGGGCTTATGTTGTCTTTCATCAGATTCCTGGGAATGAAATATTTCCTGACTGACCAACCCAGGCATTTTATAGAAGAAATTGATGCCCAAGGTCAGAGACCTAAGCAGGGTAGGTTCTGCCTGCCACACCAGTGTTTCGTCCCCTGACACCACCACACCATCTAGGAGGCCGGCCTTTATCAGGTGTTTACACCCCTTACCTCTTAGTGACAGAACAGCAGTGTAAGGGAGGCATTAATGACCTCATTTAAAGATGAGAGGTCACACAGTGAGGGCCAGGACTGCAGCCCGATGGCCCCAACTCGCTCTAGGACAACTGGCAGCCTCTTTCTTCCTCTCACTTGAATGAGACCAAGACCCAGAGTTCAACTCCAAGTCCACACAACCTCTTGGGGTTGAAGTGAACAAGGGTGGACTATTTAGAATCAACACCTAGATCCTTTGGCAAAAGCAGTGATTCTGATACAACCTGGGTAACCCAAAACTTAACACACACTTTTAAAAAAAAACCCGACAAACCCTGAAACGCGCATGCGGTCCCAGGAGCCAGCCAGTTACTCAGCTCTAGCCCAGGGTCCGCTCCAAGTTTTGGTGTGTGCTGTTGACCAGCAGAGCCGTCACTCCATGCCCCACCATCTGGACTTTTGCAGGCCAAGGTTTTAGCCCTGGGCTCTTCATCTGGAAATGGAAGCTGGAGGCTGGTTGCTGCTGTCCCTCAGCCCTCTAGAAATCAGCTTCCCAAGGAATTCTGTATTTTCTAGCTTCTTCCTTCTCTTTCTTTTTTAAAAATATTTTAAGTAATCTTTAACCCAAAGCAGGGCTCAAACTGACAACCCCAAGATCAAGAGTTGCACATTCTACCGACTGAGCCAGCCAGGTGCCCCTCTAGTTTTTTTTAATCAACTAACTTCAAACTCTGAATTCTACATTTCATATGGAGACAATGAGACTGGCTGGACTGTGTACGTGGTCTGTGCTTCAGTCTGCGGACAGAACCCTTCATTCAAGTCAGTCATCAGGCATTCTTCTCAATTCGGAAGCAAATGTAAGTCACTTTCTAGGACTTGCCTCTTGGACCTCATCTGCCGGTAAGCAAGCAGCAGCTCAGGGAAAAAGATGTTTCCATTGTAGGAAATGGGTGGTCTTGTTAACTAAAGATCGTAGCATCTCTGATAGTTACTCTTTAGTTAGGGATTACATAGCAACATGACTACTTCTAAAAATGACTAAAACATTACAAATTGTTTTATGTAGACCTAAAAGTCCTTGAAATTTGTTTTACCCTATTCTTGATGACAATTGCTGACTTCAAGTCTCAGGATTATTACCGCCACTGTTATGCCTCGCGGTTCCCAGAGTCCTTTTGCAGCTGCATTTAGTCCTTGACAGGCTAAGAATGATCAACCTTACTATGTAGATAAGGAAACAAACTCAAAGGAGGCTTCACATTGTTTGCTCACACCTCCTGTGGTCACTCAGAGGGAAACGGGTTTTTTTTTTTTCTTTTTTAAGTAGTTTCTGCACCCAACATGGGGCTTGAACTCATGACTTGGAGATCAAGAGTCACATGCTCTACTGACTGAGCGAGCCAAGTGCCCCAAAGGAAGTGCTTACACCGCATAGGATGTCATGTGGTCCTGAAAATTCAAGCAGGCCATTCAATTTCTAGTCAATAGGTTGCCAGAAACAGATGAAGTTTATCTATAACATTTTTTTTTCAAACTGCTCTTTCCAAAAGCCTAGTAAAGCTTAGGTATTTAGAGACATTCCATCCTATAATGGAATTTAAGATCAGAAAAGGGATCACAGAATTTCTGGACTGGAAGGGATTCTCCAGCTACCTGATGATAATCTCACGTTTACTAGCAAGGGCTTGTTCCCTGTGTTCGTCCCCTGCTCTGCTCTTCCACATGGGCTGTGCGCTACCTGTGTCCTTGAGTTTCGCCACCTGTGACCACCTTCCCTGAGACAAACATGACAAATTGATCACATCCACTCCTTTCTATTTTCAAACACGGATCTCATTCCTAAATCACAATTATGCCGGGATGCCCACACCTCCATCTGGCACTCAGGATGCTGCCCAACCGGCCACTCCCTGGGTCTTAGGCTGGGTTCTCTCTCTCGACCCCTATACACCAACCATACCAGACAACTCCACCCTCTAGGTGTCCTCTATTTACTTTCTTATCCCCCTGCCTGTGTTATCTTGCTTTTATACCTGAGAACTGAAGCAAAAATGCCCCATGTATAAATCTTAGGTAAAGCCTCTACTCTAAAAGATTAAAACTAAGTTTTCAAATATCTGAGACCTTGCTTTTTCATCAGTTGTTTGGGGTATTTACCCAGAAGCAGGATTCCTGGATCATATGGTAATTCTATTTTTCATTTTCTTAAATTGATGTACCGCTGACACACAATGTTGCATTAGTTTCAGGTGTACAACATAGTGATTCAACAAGTCTGTACATTATGCTATGCTGTACATTAGCTCACACGGGCAGCTACTGTCTGTCACCAGACAACACTATTAAATACCATTAACTATATATAGTCCCGATGCTGTACCTTTCATCCCCAGGATGTATACACCCCATAACCATAAGCCTGTATCTCCCACATTCCTTTACCTATTTTGCACATGCCCCCACGCCCCTTCCCTCTGGCAATCACCAGTTTGTTCTCTGTATTTATGAGTCTGTTTCTGCTTCTTTTATTCATTTAAGATGCCACATATAAGCAAAATTATATGGTATGTCTTTGACTTATTTTACTTAGCATAACACCTCTAGATCCACAAATAGCAAGTTCTCATTATCATGGCGGAGTATATTTCATTGTATATATAAACCACATCTTCTTTATCCATTCATCTATCAGTGGTCACTTAGGTTGCCTCCATATTTTGGACATTGCAAATAATGCTGCCATCAACATAAGGGTGCAAATACCTTTTCAGATTAGTGTTTTAGTCTCCTTTGGGTAGACAGATACCCAGGGGTGGAATTGCTGGATTATGTGGTAGTTCTATTTTTAGTTTTTTGAAAAATCTCCGCACTGTTTTCCACAGTGACTGCACCAACTTGCATTCCCACTAACAATGCACACGGGTTCCCTTTTCTCCACATCCTTGCCAACACTTGTTATTTCTTATCTTTTTGATTACAGTCCTTCTGACAGGTGTGAGGTGATATCTCATTGTGGTTTTGATTTGCATTGCCTTGATGATGATTATTTTTCCTTTTTTTATTTTTTGAAGAACTGCCACACCGTTTTCCACCATAGCTACACCACTATCTTCCCACTAACAGTGCACAAGGGTTCCAATTTCTCCACATCCTCATTGACGTTCATTTTGGTTTTTGATAGGAGTCATCCTCTTGGGTGTGAGGTGGTATCTCGGTGTAGTTTGATTTGTATTTCCCTAGTAATTAATGATTCAGCACCTTTTCATGTGCATATTGGCCATTTGTATGCCTTATTTGGAGAAATGTCTATTTAAGTGCTTTGCACATTTTTAAATCGAGTTGTTGTTCATAGTAGCATTATTCACAGTTGCTAAAATATGGAAACCTAAATGTCCATTAATGGAGGGACGGATAAAGAAAATGCGGCATATACGTACAATGGACTATTATTATTCAGCTTCTTAAAAAGGAAGGAAATTCTGACATGCTACATGAATGAATCTTAAAGATACTATGCTAAATGAAATAAGCCATTCACAAAAAGATAAACACCGTATGATGCCACTTGTATGAGATACTTCAAACACTCAAACTCACAGAGACAGAAAGTAGAGTGGTGGTTGCCAGGAGCTGGGGAAAGGGAGAACGGGGAGTTATCAATCAGTTGATGAGTACAGAGTTCCAGTTTAAGAAGGTGAAGAGTTCTGGAGGTGGAGGGTGCTGATGGTTACACATTATGAATGTACTTAATAACACCTAACTGTACACTTGAAATGGTAAAGATGATAAATTAATGTTATGTGTACTTTACCACATTAAAGGAAAATAAAATAAAATAGAATAGGGGCGCCTGGGTGGCACAGCGGTTAAGTGTCTGCCTTCGGCTCAGGGCGTGATCCCGGCGTTATGGGATCGAGCCCCACATCAGGCTCTTCTGCTATGAGCCTGCTTCTTCCTCTCCCACTCCCCCTGCTTGTGTTCCCTCTCTTGCTGATGGTCTCTATCTCTGTCAAATGAATAAATAAGTAAAATCTTTAAAAAATAAATAAATAAATTAGAATAAAAATAAAATAAAAGGACTTAGGAACCAGGCTGAAGAAGCTTCCACTAGCAAAGACAGGACATTTTCAACTTCAATAAAAATACAGGCATACCTTGGAGATACTGTGGAGTTGAGTCCCAGAGCACTGAAATAAAGTGAGTATCACAATAAGGTGAGTCAAATGAATTTTTTCATTTCCCAGTGCATATAAAAAATGTTTACATAATACTGTAGTTAGTTAACTGCAATAACATTGTCTAAAAATGTACATACCTTAATTAAGAAATAACCTTATTCCAGGGTGCCTGGGTTGCTCATAATTGACTGGAATTAATCAAGTCTAACTCCTGATTTCAGCTCAGGTCACGATCTCAGGATTGTGAGATCGAGCCCCACACTGGGCTCCAGGCTAGGCACGGAGTCTGCTTAAGATTCTCTCCCCCTCTTCCTTTGTCCCTCCCCCGACACCACTCCTGCTCTCTCTAAAAAACAAAAAACACAAAACACCTTATTGCTGAAAGGTGCTAACTAACCATCATTTGAGCTTTCAGCAAGTTGTAATCTTTTTGCTGGTGGGGGGGTCTTGCTTCGATGTTGATGGCCGCTGCCTGATCCAGAGTGGTCTTGCTGAAGTCTAGGGTGACTGTGGTAACTCTTTAAATAAGACAACAATGAACTGCCACACTGGTTGACTCTTACTTTCACAAATGATTTCTCTGTAGCATATGATGCTGTTTGATAGCACTTTACCTATAGCAGAACTTCTTTCAAAATTGGAGTCAGTCCTTTCAAACCCTGCTGCTGCTTTATCAACTAACTTTCTATGATATTCTCAATCTTTGTCATTTGAACAATGTTCACAGCATCTTCACCAGTGGTAGCTTCCATCTCAAGAAACCTCTTTCTCGGGGCGCCTGGGTGGCACAGTCGTTAAGCATCTGCCTTCGGCTCAGGGCGTGATCCCGGTGCTCTGGGATCGAGCCCCACATCAGGCTCCTCTGCTATGAGCCTGCTTCTTCCTCTCCCACTCCCCCTGCTTGTGTTCCCTCTCTCGCTGGCTGTCTCCCTCTGTCAAATAAATAAATAAAAACATCAAAAAAAAAAAAAAAAAGAAAGAAAGAAAGAAAGAAACCTCTTTCTCTGTTCATCCATAAGAAGCAACTCCTCAGCCATTAGTTTTATCACCAGATCGCAGCAGCTCAGTCCCATCTTCAGGCTTCACTTCTAGATCTCCTGCTATGTCCACCACATCAGCAGTGACCTCCCCCGCTGAAATCTTGAACCTCTAAGTCATCCATGGGTGCTGGAATCAACTTCTAAATTCCTACTAATGTTGATATTTTGACCTGTTTCCACAAATCACAAATGTTCTTAATGTCATCGAGAATGATGAATCCTTTCGAGAATGTTTTCAATTGGGTTTCCCCAGATCCATCCAGGGAATCGCTATCTCTGGAAGCTAGAGCCTTACGAAATGTATTTCTTAAATATTAAGACCTGAAAGTCAAAACTGCTCCTTGATCCATGGGCTGCCGGATGGACAATGTGTTAGCAGGCATGAAAACAACATTGATCTTATTGCTCATCTCTATCAGACTCCTGGATGACCAGCTGCATTGTCAATGAGCAGTAATATTTTGAAAGAAATCATTTTTCTGAGGAGAAGTCTCAATAGTGGGCTTAAAATATTCAGTAAACCATGTTACAAACAGATGTGCTGTCATCCTGGCTTTCTTGTTCCATGTACAGAGCATAAACAGAAGAGATTCAACATAATTCTTAAGGATTTTTCAAATGGTAAATGAGCATTGGCTTCAACTTAAAAGTCACCAGCTACATTAGCCTCTAACGCTCTGTCTTTTGAAGCGTGGAAGCCAGGCAATGACTTCTCTCTAGCTCTGAAAGTCCTAGAAGTCCTAGATGGCACTTTTTCCCACAGAAGTGTTTCATCTACACTGAAAACGCGTTGTTCAGCGCAGCCAGCTTCATTCATTACCTCAGCCAGACCTTCCGGCTCACTTGCTGCGGCTTCACATCAGCACTCGCTGCTTCACCTTGCACTTTGATGTTATGGAGACGGCGTCTTCCCTTGAACCTCATGAACCCACCTCCGCTGGCTTCAAACTCCTTCTGCAGCTTCCTCACCCTTGCTCCGGACTAAGCTTTGGCTTAAAGGGATATTGTAGCTGGTTTGATCTTCTGTTTAGACCACTAACACTTTCTCCGTATCAGCAATAAGGCTGTTTCACTCGTAGCATTCATGTGTTCACTGGAGCAGCACTTTAAATTTCCTTCAAGAACTTTCCTTTGCATTCACAATTTGGCTATGTGATACAAGAGGCCCAACTTTCCACCTAGCTCAGATTTTGTCATGCCTTCCTCAGTCAGCTTAATCATTTCTAGCTTTTAATTGAAAGTCAGAGACATGCAACTCTTCCTTTGAACAAGTGGTCATTGTGGGTTATTAATAGGCCTAATTTCAATATTGTTGCATCTCAGGGAATAGGGAGGCCCAAGGAGAGATGGGGGAACAGCCAGTCAGTGGAGCAGCCACAACACATACATTTATTAAGTTCACGGTCTTACACGCACATGGTTTGTGATTCCCCCAAATAATTCCAAGAGCAACATCAAAGATCAGTGATCACAGATACAAAGAAATATAATAATGAAAAACTTTAAAATATTGCAGTAATTACTGTAATGTGACACAGAGACACGAAGTGAGCAAACGCTGTTTGAAAAACGGTGCCAAGCATCGCTTGATACAGGGTTGCCAAAACCTTCAATTTGTAAAAAAAAATGCAGTATCTGCGAAGCACAGTAAAGCAAAGTGCAACAAGACAAGGTATGCCTATAACGGCAAAGGACTGAAACACAGCGAATGTTTAAATCTATGATACTAAAAAATACGACAATAATGGTACTAGTAAGAAAGCAAATTGGTCACCTTCAGAAGAGGACAGAGAGTAAATTATCTTGAACGTGGATAAGGAAATGAATTAAGCCTTCATCCTGCCTTTCCCATATAAAATGTGCCACTGGGTAACAAACAGCAGATAAAAGAAAGCATTCCTTTTCTCTTTTATTGAGGTAAAATTAGTATATTACATTGTATTAGTTTCAGTTATGCAACGTAATTGTTTGTAGAAACTACAGTGATCACCACGGTAAGTCCAGTTACCAACAAACATCACTATACAACTGACACCCTTCACTCATTTTGCCTACCCCCAAACTCCTTCCCTCCTGATAACCACCAATCCATTCTCCATATTTACGAATTTTATGTTAGTCCACATATAAGTGAAATCTTGTATTTGTCTGACTTATTTCACTTAGTGTAATACCCTCAAGGTCCATCCACAAATGGCAAGATCTCATTCTTTTTTTTATGGCTGAATCATATTCCATTATATATATATATATATATATATATATATATATATATATATATATATATATATATATATGTAATTTTTTTTTACCTCTTTATCCATTCATCTGCTGATGGACACTTAGGTTCTTTCCTATCTTGGCTACTGTAAATAACACTGCAAAGAACACAGGGGGTGCATGTCTCTTTTTCAATGAGTGTTTTTGTTTCTTCAGATAGATACCCAGGAGTAGAAGAGCTGGGTCATACGGTAGTTCTATTTTTAATTTTTTGAGGAATCTCCATATGGTTTTCCACAGTGACTGCACCAGTTTGCATTCCCAACAGTGCACGAGGGTTCCTTTTCTCCACATCCTCTTTAACATTTGTTATTTCTTGCCTTTTGATACTAGCCATTTTTAACAGATGTGAGGTGGTATCTCGTGGTTTTGATTTGCATTTTCCTGATAATTGGTGATGTTGAACATTTATCATGTGTCATTTGGCCATCTGTAGGTCTTCTTTGGAAATGTCCCAATAGATCTTCTGCCCATTTTTCAATCAGATTTTTTGCTACCGAGTTCTTTACATATTTTGGATATTAGCCCCTTATTGGATACGATTTACAAGCATTTTCTAGGTTGCCTTTTCGTATTACTGACTTCCTTTGTTGTGCAGAAACTTTAGTTTGATGTAGTCCTCCTTGTTTAACAATTTTTTTTTTTTTGCAGGAAGAATTTCTTATGAAGTATTCCAGGTACTAAGCGAAAGGGCCTCCAAATAGCAGCATTTGGTAACTCCTGATGTAAGAATGGATCCAGTCACACTGAGCTTCCATTACTGTCAATATCACATGACCTACAGACATAATGTGCTTCCAAACAAAAGAAACCAACACTCCTCTAGTCTTGCCAAAGGGATGGAACCTGAATCTGATAGAGCTTCTGGATGCAAAAGGACAGAAGATTAAGTTGAACTGCACCAGCAGTGTGTGATCAGTAACTTCAAAACTCTGGGGAAAAAAAAAAAATGGCCTCAGGGCCTTCAACAAAGTTATGGGGGGAAAGGGGATGGAAGGGGAGCTACAGATTAAAAAAGACTCAAAAGCATACTTAAAGAAGAAAAAGTGCAAGACCAAACTCTGGCGTTCAGGGATGTACACGTGGATGATAAAAGAAACACAAGGGAGTGTTGGACAAGTGGTCACTTTTGGAAGGAGGGACTGTGATTCTGATGGGTGCACACGAAGGGACTTCTGGAGAGGCTGGCAAAGTTCTTGACCTAGATGGTAGTTTCAAGGGTGATTTGCCTTATATAACGACTCATAAACTAATTTGTTCAGTGAGATTTTCTGTATCTGTTTTGGTTTACAATATAAAATGTTTAAAAACAAAACAAGACCAAAATAATCCTGTTTTCCTAGTTACATACACCTGCTAGAGATTGCTGCTGTGTTAGGATCATGGCTCAGAACACAGACTTTGGTGTCAGATCTAAGTAGTTTTGGTTTCTTACTCTGTTACTTACTGTGTGACTTTGCTAAGTTGCTTTGCCTCTCTGAGCCCACGTTCGTCACCTGGAAGATGAGAATTTTATCAGTATCAAGCCCATAAGCTTGCTCTGAGGATTAAATGAGGAGATATATATCTATATCTATCTATCTATGTATGTTTAATATATATATGTTTATATAATGTTTGGCATTCAGGCAATGTTCAATAAAGATGAGCTATTACTGGTATTCAAATATCAATGACTGTAGATTAATTTAAATAGCCTTTTAAATATCATAAATACAATATTTACGTTCTCATAGCTTTTAAAGGAAATAGATTGATTTGCACTCTCCTAAAACACTCCTAAATTGGCTGTTATAATCTCTTTAATGAACATATTTTTATAACAAGTATTATCTGGAAACTAAAATCACAGTTATACATTAAAATACTTACATGGGTATATTACTCCATAATCTTCGAGAGATGATGCAAAATTCTGAATTAGTGACTTACCATAGGAATAAGTCTCCATTCTAGCTCTGTTTACACATCAACTGTGGAATAAACTTGGTTCTTGCTTTCAAAGGCAACGTGGAGGTTTGGGTATTTTCTCATTCTTTAAGAAGTGCTTGTATTCTTTACATGTTTATATTTTCCTGCAGTTTGTGATCATAATAGGATACCTACA
Organism: Ursus arctos; assembly: GCF_023065955.2. Taxonomy (NCBI): domain Eukaryota; kingdom Metazoa; phylum Chordata; class Mammalia; order Carnivora; family Ursidae; genus Ursus; species Ursus arctos. Next base: position 29,327,963 of record NW_026622875.1, read on the forward strand.
GGCTAAGATCTGTGTTATTTGAGATATGTTCTCATTCTAAATTTCTCTCCTCTTAAAAATATTGGAATTAATGTGTCTCACACATCAGAGTATTAACAGGCTGCCCCACTCCTGAATTACTTAATAGAAAATGCTATGTCTCTGGAAATTTAGGTGTGGCTAAAATATTAACAAAGGACGTTAGGAATGATCAGATGTGTCAATGTAGTTATCTGTACGAGGAGTGGTGAATGTGAGGAAAGTCTGTGTTTATTCCTACTACTAAATCTGTCTTAGAAACAGACATGAGGTCTCCCACGGGGAAAAATTAAATTAGAACAAATATATCTCATTAACAAAGCAGTCAATTCCCTTTATTTTTAAAATTTTATGTACACATATGAATGATCTGTATAATGTACATTCAATATAGAAAGCTTTATATATTTGATAATGTATAGAACATTTCACAATTACACTAATCTCTTACATAACATATCTTGACATCCGTTTTTAAATTTTTAAATTTTTTTGCACAAGCTCCTTTTTCATTCAATTTGGTAAAGCCAGTTATACATACCGACGTGTACTGTGAGCTCTCAGAAGTTAATGATTGAGGAGAGGATACCAGTGAACAGGCACAAGGACAAAACCTAATAGTGTTTGACGGTGGAGGAGGACAGCCACGTGGACTCGATGCAGTAGAGGGAAAGACCCTTTTCCGGGGATAAGTGAACTAGTCCAATTTCTGTAGATTGCAGTTCAACCCCACAGTCACACTAATTCAAAAAAACATTATAAAAACTAGGAAGAAAGTCTTGTCTTTTTGATTCACAGTCTTGTAAACAGATATAAAGGAACAGAATGTGCTTACATACATCAAGAAAAAAAAATTCTTGTGTACCCACTTAGGCTGATCCACAGAGTGCTTTCTTACAACGTGATACAATTAGAATCACTGACTTTTTTCCTAAATAAAAATATTTTTATAGAAAAAGGAATAACACTGTCATGAAACCAGGAGAAAGGCAGTAAGAGTTTGCTTCAACGTATCAGCTGGAGGAATGTGGACTGGGCACTGGCCTTTCAGCATTTATTGTCTCTCACAAATGTGTCAAGTCTGATAGCCAAGGTCGCCCGCCTCGTGGTCTACGGGAGGCGGCAGGTTAGACATGACTGACGAGGATGTCCCTGCAGTAAGGTAGCCAGCAACTCCAGGTCCTGCAAGAGAGAAAGGAAAACACACACCTAGAGAGCAGAGTCACGGGAAAATGCTGACCTTTATAAAAACGTCAGAAGCTAGTCAAGTATCTATCTTATCATACCTTAACAAACAGCTACACAGTGCCATTTTCAAGGTATGGCTAGATGACAAAGTTAAAAATCATTTCAAAATTGATGCTGGACAGTCACACTGGTGTGGAAACATGGGAAACTGTCCCTTCTCAATTCTGGGAATTTAATGTTTCAAAAAAATCCTGGGCACTAAAGGACAGCTATATCAAATGGAAAAAAAAAGGGGGGGGGACAAGTAGAGGAAAGAAACTCAATACTCAATCAGCCCATCCAAAAGCCATACTTGATGAAATGCCCAAGAAAAACACTTTATCAACATTCAAGGTAACCAACTTTCATTTGGTGCAAAGAAATGCTATCACAACAAGTAACACCAAATGAACAAGGGCTGCTACACCAACGTCTCTAAAAAAAGGAAGGCTCTGGACATCTGTCATAGGTCAAAACAAGAACGCTATGGGAAAAGATACCAATATTTTCTCTTTCTAGGTCTTCCTTGATTCTAACACTCTAGTACATGGAAATGCTACCTATGCCAGCATTTATCAAGATGTGTCCTATGAGCATTCTCTGTCATGGCTTTAGCCCTCCAGTTCATCTTAAACATTGCAGAGACAATTACATCCCAGAAGCACTGCACAAACTGTACAGAGTACTTGCGAGAGACATTATAGCATAATACCGCAAACTGAGCAATACTTTTAGCTGCAACTACAGGAAATAAGGCAAACGGCTAAGGAACATCAAAGGGTTAGAACTAGAAAGGCAGTGGAAGCGGCATGCATTTAGCAAAATGGTTCTCTACCTGCTTCAGAGAGCTACACAGAAGTTAGCAAGCTGCCTGGCAGAGCGGATCTAAAGCCCACTCCTGAGGTGAAGGGGGCTGCTGCCAGTTAGAAGGGAAGGAGAGACACCTGAGGGGAAAAAAGAAATATAAGCGGCAAGGGAAGTTATAAGGAAGTGCAAACAGCAGAGCAGTTTGATGAAGGCTAAGGCATAACAGGGACGAATGCAGGACAAAAGGGCACAAATCAGATTCATCTTGTTCACCTTACAAGCACTTGTATCGAGGATGTGAAATGACTCGCGTCACTGAGCAAACACTGCATCTAGCACGTAATTATACAGCCAGAGACAATTCAGCTTGCGTGAGCTGTAACGTGCCAAACAGAGGGCTGAGGCACTCGGAACCCTGAACTAATAAAACGTGGAAAAGGGATTGTCCCTTTTTATGGCACCAGAAGGCCCGCATCTATCAACTCCTGCCTTCTGCCCCCTCGGGGTGCCAGGCCTTCCCCAGACTGCCCAGAAGAAGAGCACCAGGGCAGCCTACCGCCGCTAACAGGGCAGTGCAGAGCCACCGCACCACGCTGGTACCATCACTTCCCACCAACCTGTCACTCTTTGAACCTTAGGCAGCAGCAAGATTACCAGAGATAGAAGGCTGAGAAATAAACCCCCAAACACCCTGGATCAGTAAAGTTCCCAAGCACTTCCAATTGTGGACTCAACTTGATTCACATCAAATGAGTAGATTACGAGACCAAATCATGAATATTACATAGAAAACAGACTAAGGCTACTGTTCTCAAACTGTGTGCTGAGGCACCCTGGGACAAATTCACAGGGGTGCTGCTAGATATTTTAAATTGGAAAGAAACACAGAACATCTGTTGGACACCACACAACCATTTTCAAGTTGTTTGGACCTAATACTTAACTGTTAGCTTATTTCTGGCCTAGAAGCAGATGAAAAAAAAAATCATGAAGATATTAAGGGCACTGTGAACTCAGAAAGTTTGGGAACCTCTGGGCTAAAATTAAATTGTGAAATGATGGTCCTAAAAGGATTATCCACGAGAGACCAAATTCTAGCCCCACCATTTGCCGCTTCAGGAAAGACAAACCAATGCCTTGACATTTCTGTAAATAAAGTCTGAAATGCTCTTTCCCTCACACTTCTGACCTCTCCTTTAGACCCTGTCTGGTTTCCAGGGGCCAGAAGGTACAGTCTAGTCATTAGGATGGGACAGAGCAGTTGTGTTCTCCAGAGAAAGGTGGGAGGACAGAGTAGGGGCTGCCAGAAATGGGGCGTGCGGCAACACTGAGCCAGCCTGCCAGACTTAAGAACAAGAAAAGATGGACAATTAACAAAGAATCCCACAAAAGGGAACTGGCTGCAATAATGGAGTAGTGGAAAAAGCACGGGCTTTGGTAAAAATGAACATGGGATTCTCAGCAGGGAGATAAAAAGAAGGAAGCTCTCTGCCTTAGCAGTCAGTGACCTACAATAAATTGACAACCTTAGGGAATCTTTCCTAACATCACTCACATTGTGTAGTCTTGGGACAGGTGTAAAAAGAAAAACATAAGGTAAAAAACAACAACAACAACAACAACAACAAAACCCAACTCTGTGAAGAACTGACAGACTGGTTTGAGGAGAGACCCAAAAATTGCACCCTCTCTCCCTTTAGTGACCTTAGGAAGTCAAGTTAACTATTCCACATGCCTCTAGTTAAATACAATATAAACATATACAGGTGTGTGTGTGTGTGTGTGTGTGTGTGTGTGTGTGTGTGTGTGTAAACCTCATTTCCAATTCCAATTAAATATATGTGTGTACATGCCTGTATGTATGTATACAAAGTTCTTCGTCTTCGTTTCCAACTCCTACAAGCATGTTTACCTTGGTCTGCTTCTCTTCCTTCCCCTGTTGTTCCTTCCTTCTCTATTCTGATTTTGTAACTGAGGTAATTTGAGGATTTTCACTGTAAAAATTATTTTGATAGCTTGTCAGTACCCAGTTCTGCTAGAACCTAATAAATAACTAAGTAACTGAGGGCCCGCAAGCAACCACGGCTTTTCTGCATTATGGGTAAAACCGCATTGAGACACTTTTAGATTGTTTATCATAAAACAAAACAAGTATGCCAGGCTAGAGAGCCTACGGAACCAGGCAGTCTTATCTCAATTCATCAACAATGAGTAATCCTGCCTAGGACACTTATTTATAACCCCAATCCTGAGCACGTGACTGAATGCTATCTGCTCAGCAGCGAGGGTGAAGAAAACCATAAATGAATTTTTTTATTCTTATCCTACTTTGAAATAGTGATTAACTTTCCTCTGTCTTTTCCCATCTCCTACACAAAATACACCTACTTGCCAAACTCCCCCACAGGTATTTTAGAAAAAGGGACAGTGAAGTGTATTCTCATAGTGCCTTACTTCATTGGCACACTGGTTAGAGAATCCTCTCACAACTGAGGGTAGGGTGGGGTAAATCCTAATCAATTAAAGTTCCAACTCAACACACCACTGTAGACATTCCATAGAGTTATGGGTGCGATTTTACCGTTATTAGGAGACCTTGCCCCTTTTAGCACACACATGACACACAATACAAAGCGTGGAAAAGCTCAAACACAAGAAGGCAACATCTGGCAATCTGAACAATGAGTAGACAACAATTCAACCAGTAGTGCTCTGACTCTTTAAACCGTCTTTTTAAAAAAGACTAGAACTGATGGGAAAAGAACAAAAGAACATCCCAGACTGATGATGTGCTAAGAACTGGACAATCTGGGGGCCAACACAGCTCAGGACTAGTCCAGACTGTCCCGTGTGGACGTGTCTATGGGCTTCAGGAGGGCCTTTGGAATGGCCACAGTACCACCAGTCCACTTCCAAGTTGGGACTGATACACTGCCCCCTTGACCGGCTTTATACAGAAGCTGCTGCCCCTTGAGCATGCCCAAAGGAGGATGTGAAGGAACTTGTAACCCCAGTTTTTCTTCTTCCCCAACCCTCTTCCATCCCCTACAGCTCATCATAGCTCTTCTCACACCTTACTCAGAAGTCACCCCAGGGATCCAAGTAGAAGGGAAGGCACAGACAGGAACCTTTTTAATCCCTGTACTTTTTTCTCTAGTTATAGCAAATTTGGATGGGGTGAGGATTGAAAGATTTCTAAAGGAAATCTAGGTCCCTGAAGATAAATCTCTATCTCTTCTGTATTCCAACACAAAGCTTTTGGCCCACATCCTATTAGTGGGTGAAGGACCATCTCAGGTCTTTTACTGTATGAGGTCAAGTCAATGAACACTAAGCACAATGGAGAACACAGCGAATTAAAGGTGTCCCCCTGTAGGGAAGCTTATAATCTACATCTTATTATTCTTCAGGGCCAAACTTTTTAAAAAAGTAGTTCTTTTTAGCTGGAAAAAAATAAGGCAGATTTTCCAGTCACAACATCCTTAGATACAAAGTAACGAATGTAATGCCACAAAAAGGTGGTATTACATACAATTTTGGGAAAGAGTCTAAAGAGATGAAGTTTTTAGTGTGCCTGTTAGAGAACATACTCATACTCTGAAGCTACAACTTTACTTCAAATTTGAAAGAGAGATAGGAGATAAACAAAGACCATTTTCTAGGTATTTCTCTCCAGAGAAATCACAAGACAGGGCACGGAAAAGTTAGAAGGGAGCCCTGTAACACTGCTCTTCATTCATGTAGACCCAGGACTGGCAATCAAAGCACCGTGTATTTATAAATGTTAGGGCTCTGCTTATACATTTTAGTGGATTCATATGAAAGTGGTCATAGTGAAGAAAAAGCAGGAGTGTCACAACTGAGACTAAAATTAAAACCAAGAAAACGTTTTCTGAAGTCGCCGTTTTTAGTCTTCATGATTTATAAACTTCTATACTAGTGATCAGGATTACTAAAACAATTACACTGGCATGCAAACCACTGGGTTTTTCTCTCAGTTTACCCACATCATCTCTGGTTAGAGGAGGATACAGAGCTGACTTTTTTTTTTTTTTAAAGATTTTATTTATTTATTCGACAGAGATAGAGACAGCCAGCGAGAGAGGGAACACAGCAGGGGGAGTGGGAGAGGAAGAAGCAGGCTCCCAGCAGAGGAGCCTGGTGTGGGGCTCGATCCCATAACGCCGGGATCACGCCCTGAGCCGAAGGCAGACGCTTAACCGCTGCACCACCCAGGCGCCCCTGAGCTGACTTTTTTCTTAATATATATACTATACACAAGCAGATGACAAAAACTACCAATTATTCTTAAGGTTCATTTCAAACTGAAAACTTTTACAGCAGGGACTATATTTCATCTTCAGATATAGCAATAAAATGGTATGACTTTCTTTTTAAACAGAAGCCAGTATGAAAACGAACATTCCAAAGTTGTTATGCAATTGGTGTATCAAATGGACAAATGTCCTCAACTTCAAAAATGTATGATCTTCTGATCCTTACGTAATAAAATGTCCTTTCCTTTACGGTACCCACATATTTCTTCCCTTGAGAGGAAAAACTGTAAATATTTTGTAAAACTACAGATTAATCACTGGAAACTTAGAAGAAAAATATTCCACATATGAATGTACATTTTAGAGTTTCAATCTGTTACTCTGACAGAAATGGAATGATGCTACCATGTTTCTGATACTGATACTTCTGAGTAGATATTTCTCTACTCTTTTTACACGTTCAAGATAAACATTTTAATAGACTCGTGCTCCAAATGTAACCTGTGCCACCATGAATTAATTGAGTCTCAACTGAGCAAGGTCCATGTTTCAGTCAGCACACATTCAACACAATAGCAGTTGACATCTGTCCAGGACTAACCCCAGAAGTCCACTGTATGCCCACAGCACCACCAACACAGGTGGCTAGTAGCCTAAGAAGAAACGCTAAGTGCTACATTCAGTCTAGTCAGGACAAAAGGACGGTTCAAGTGGTTTTTGCTCTATGTCTTAAGAGTAACCAATTAGGTGCGGTTTACCTGTGAGGTATCCTGCTGTTTGTGACTCAGAAATAAACAAATCATGTTTCTGATCTTTGAAGGCACTCCAGACTGAAGAACGAGACAAGATTTCATTCACCTAGGGAAGTAAAGCAAACTCTTTGAGCATAAATCAATTAATAAGGACAGGGTAGTGGAAGACAGAACTAAAGAGAAAGAGCAAACTTCCAAGACAAAAGGAAGAAGGTCAGCTGAGGAAGACTCCAAGATGGAGCGAGACCTAGCATTCATCAAACACTCTATACCAGGCACTGGGAGAGGCACATCTTAAGCCAGACCCAAAAAAGTCCCTAATAAGTAATCTTCCCTCTAGAGTGGAACACTGTTATTTGAACCTATAATTTACTTGCTTATTTGTAATTTAGGCAGGAAGATTTTCTTGTGATAGTAACACTGGCTGAGCATGTGGCATGAGCTCATGAAGTATTCCCAAGGACAGGGTCTGGGGAGAAGATGCAACAAACTCAAGCTAAAACCTAAAGCAGTCTTTCAAATTATGGGTTGTGACCTGTTAGAAGTTTATGAAATCGATTAAGAGGATTGTGATCAGCATGCTCGAGAAAATAGGTTAATACTGAAAGCACCAGAGTCTCACATGTAAAACGGGTAAATACTGATCTGGGATGTATATACATATATGAGTACAGAATATGTGTGTAGAGTGTAATGGACTAAGATGAAGGACATATTTCTGTGTTATACAGATTTTAAAAAAAAAAGTTTAGGAAATCCCAACTCAGAGGCTGTCTTTCACATATCAACATTCAGATCAAATATTTATTGAGTACCTCCTTATGTGGAAGCACAATGGACACAAAGATGAGAAAGACAGCCTCTGTCTCTGAAGTGCTTACAGTCTAGTCCTGGTGGAGGAGACAGGCAGCGCCAGATAATGTGGTGGCAGGCAACAGAGCAGAGATATACACGGGGCCACACAAGTCTAAGAGACTCCCTGTCCCAAGCTGGGAAGCACCACCGGAAGTACTTACTTGGGAAGGTGGTAGAGGAGCTGCTATTCTGAAAACTATCACACCTGTTTCCTCCCCCTTGAGATTAAAAGAGGGTGTCAGGGTTACTTGGCTAATTTCATCAACAGAAATCCTGAGGCAGGTGGAAGGTAAGACAGCCGCCTACACATAGTACACAAATGTGCCTCGGCTTGGCAAGTTCAGAACCCCCACAGGAAAAAAACCCCAAATACTTCTAAACATATAGTTGATGACTGCAGCAAGATATGTGGCCTCTCTTCTTTAGTATTACTTTAAAATGTTCAAGTGGTGATACTGACAGAATAGACAATGGTATAACAAATGTTTCTTCAGGGAGACTCTACACAAACACAGTGGAATCACTAAAAGACAATTTAAACTTATGAAAGAACAATAGTGGGTAGTAACAGTCCAAATGTCTTGGAGCACCTGGGTGGCTCAGTTGGTTAAGCGTCTGCCTTCGGCTCAGGTCAGGATCCCAGAATCCTGGGATCGAGTCCTGCATCAGGCTCTTCGGGAGCTTGCTTCTCCCTCTGCCTGCCACCCCCCCTGCTTCTGCACGCTCCTTCTGGCAAATACATAAAATCTTAAAACAAAACAAAAGAAAACAAAAACTCCACAAATGCCTATCACCAGATGAATGGGTAAACAAACTGTGGCATATACATACAAGAATATTTCAGCCATAAAAAGAAATGAAGCATTGATACATGCTATTAACATGATGAACCTTGAAAACATGGTAAGTGACAGAAGCCAGACACAAAAGGTGGTGGAACTATATGGTTCCATTTATATGAAATATTCAGAATAGGTGAATTCACAGAAAACAAAGTGGTGCTTGCCAGAGGCCGGGGGGGGGGGGGGGGAGGAGAAATGGGGAGGGACTGCTTAATGGGTATAGAGGTTCCTTTTGGGATAACGTTTTAGAATTAGATAAGGTGGTGGTGGCACAACACTGTTAATATGCTAAACACAAATTGTTCACTCTAAAATGGTTAATCTTATGTTGTATAAATTTCACCTGAATCTAAAAAAAAGATAGAGCGAGAGAGCATTAGTAGATAATGCTGGAGGATAACTGAATGAGGAACTCCTCAGAAGCAACAATAACAATAAAGCCGAAGAGGAAAATTAAATAACTGGGCCAGCTTGAAGTCAGCATATGCATGTGGCTGATCCACACTGTAAGTGTTAACAAAGAAAGAGGATAAAACTAAAATGGCATTTGGAAATGGCATTATGGGATTGTTAATGAATGTGGTTATCACTACCCAGCAATAAATCCTAAAACTAAACATTAACCATGGGGCGCCTGGGTGGCACAGCGGTTAAGCGTCTGCCTTCGGCTCAGGGCGTGATCCCAGCGTTCTGGGATCGAGCCCCGCATCAGGCTCCTCCGCTATGAGCCTGCCTTTTCCTCTCCCACTCCCCCTGCTGTGTTCCCTCTCTCGCTGGCTGTCTCTATCTCTGTCGAATAAATAAATAAAATCTTTAAAAAAAAAAAAAAAAAAAAACTAAACATTAACCTTAACCAGCACTAAATGCTCAATATTCTTCTATGCTGAAGAATCTCAGCATTTTTCTTCCTGAAATGTACAACATGCTATCAGTATTCAAAAAAAGAATCCCCTCGAGTGACTATCCTACTGTAACCAGCAAAACTGCAGTCACCCTGTGCAGACTCACCTGTTCTCCATGCTGCAGGCTTCGAGTCATGGCCTTGAGAGCTTTAACGATCTGAGCCTTAGTGGCTGCTGGGCTGTCGAGATTTTCAAGGCCAATGCCTTCGAGTAATTTTAAGAGGTATGGGACCAAATCTACTTTCAGGGCCTAGAAGAGAATAATGAGCATATATAAATATGCCAAAAAAAATTCACTGAAGAAACAATTTCACCCCAGAACCATACCTGGAAGAAGACAACCTCCTTTCTTTCATTTCAATGTAAATAAAGATTTCTTCTATAGATCTAATGATAATGACACTCTTATTTAATGAGATTTTATTTCATGCCATCAACTGCTCTAAATGCTGTAGACTGATTATTTTACTTAATCCTCACAACATGTAATGACATAGGCATTATGATTATTACTGATGGAAAAATCATCACACAGAGTCTGTAAAACCTGACAGTCAGAGACAGTGATGGAATCTGTATGTAGGCCCACAAAGTGCAGAACAGGACCTTTTAGCCACTATACTGGGCTGCTTCCTCTCATCACACCATACTAATGGGCACATAATTCGAAGTATCTTAATTTTTTTTTCACATTTTCTTAAAACATCAACCTTTGCATTCACCACACATTTCCCATCAGCCTAATAAAAGCTAGATAATACTCAGGTATCACAAAATTTCCACTACCCAACTGAAGCTCAAAGGGAAGAGGTGGAAGTTACCAACATTTAGTGAGTGTACCTCCCTTTATGGATACCATTCTCCTACCAACTCTGTGAGGAATCAGAACTATTTCACAGATGAGGAATCTGAATGTTCTAAGTTATGTGTCATGCCTAAGGTCAGAGCCCAAGTTCTTTCCAATACACCAACCCCCTCCAAGCCAACTGCAAGCTGGAACTTCAGAGCTCCAATTACCTCCTTGAGAGGTACCCAGAACATCTAATCTGCCTGAATGAGGGACAAGTGGTAGGTGGGGACAGAAGATGTAAGAGGGGCGCCTGGGTGGCTCAGTTGTTAAGCGTCTGCCTTTGGCTCAGGGCGTGATCCCGGAGTCCTGGGATCAAGCCCCACATTAGGCTCCTCGGCTGAGAGCCTGCTTCGTCCTCTCCCACTACCTCTGCTTGTGTTCCCTCTCTCACTGGCTGTCTCTCTGTCAAATAAATAAATAAAATCTTAAAAAAAAAAAAAAAAGAAGACGTGAGAGGAAAAGGGGCTGGGAGAATTGCAGGGCCGGATATAAAGATGCAGGGCCTTGTATTAAGGCTAAGTGTGTCAGCTGTCACTGTCATCTGGCAGTAACGGGAAACCAATGAAGAGTTTTTAAAATGAACGGCGGCCCAGTTACATTTAAGAGTTGTATTTTAAAAAGATCACTTTTGCAATGGTTTTTGTTCCTTTAGTGTCTGTCTACTCTACACTGGTATCCACCAAGTCCTATTTACATTAGGTGGGTCCGGAGTATCTTTGGAAAAGAAAATAATCTTGGCATGTTTCTTAAACATGACTTAAGAAATGAAGGCATCAATAAACAGAGTGAGTCTTTCCAAAGAGGAGGAAGTAAATTTTACAAGGCAAGCTAAGAATAAATGCTTGGCAGAAAACCAAAATTTAAAATTTAAACATCACAAAAGTACTTTGAAGTTTTTTTGTTTTTGTTTTTTTAGAGAAAGCACGTAGGAACAGAGGGGGGAGAAGGAGAGGAAGAGGGGGAGAGAGAGAATCTCGAGCAGTCTCCACACCCAGTGCAGAGCCTGACATGGGGCTCGATCGCACCACCCTGAGATCATGACCTGAACCAAAATCATGAGTTAGACGTTTTAACCGACTGAGCCACCCAGGCGCCCTGAAGCTGGTAAGATTTTTGACAGTTGGTCCACCTTTATCAGTGTGTGTGTGTGTGTGTGTGTGAATGTACATATACGTGTATATATACATACGTATACACATAGATATATATATGTATGCGCCAGTATGTATGTGTATATAAAACATAAAATCATGCATGCACAAACCCCCAAGTTACCTCTCTACCAAACCTAAGTCGGAGAAACCAAACCAGTGCCAAATAATGAAAATCTATTTGCTTGGTATGTTTGTTTTCCTATAACAGTACTGAATCTAGAAAGTCACTTACTTGTGCCACTAATTCACTCTGCTCCTTCTGAAACATTCGATTAATTGCTTCACAGGCTAGACCAACAGTATCTGGTCGCTTTTTCATTCCATTCATCAGCGGGCCAATGGTATCTAAAGATGCCATGGCTCGAACACACAGCTAAGTGTCCAAAAAAAGGGGTTACTTGTAGAACAGCATTATTTCATATAGCACAGTAAATACAATAAAATATATGCAAAACCTCCATTCAGCTCAAGTCTAATAATGAACCCAAATTCAGTCTCCTATTAATTATATCTTTTTGAATTAGTTTAAGAGTTGTTACAATACTTTGGTTCATATGCAGAAGGGCACATGGTAGGAAGGGGATTTATTCTGCAATGTGCATTAATCAGGAAGAGGAGAGCATAAATAAATTCCAGAATTACAAGCTACTAAATACATTCATAAATACCTCATTTTCAGACAGGGCATGGATAACACGGATGGCACTCTTAGGAATGGCATTGTTCCTATGATTCATCGCCTGGATCACTTTGGGGAGGTGGCCCAATGGTGGGACCTGGTCAGCCAGCTGAGGCTGTGCATTGAAGAGACATACTGTGGCCATTGTCAAAGTTTCCAGAGTTTCTCCCTGAGGGTGTAAAACAAACACACAAACAAATTATAAAAGACTGACAAAATAAGTCCTAAACATCCTTGGAAATTATCTGATATTCTAACCTAGAGATCTATAAATCTAAGCACTGATTTTTGAAAACTGATTCACAAATCCTAAAAAAACAACAAACTTCCCGTCTTGAAAAAAGGCATGAATACCAAGGACTTTAAGAATGTCATATCCTAATCAAGCAGCCTTTCACTGGGCCACATCGTATCTCATTTCTGTTGCAGGTTTAAGAGGTCATCTCCCGAAAGACATTACTAGAAAGTTTAAATCAATGTTATAGAAATGTCAGTATCAGGGAACATCACTAGTTCAGGAGAATGCAGAACTCAAGAAATTTGTTTCCCAGTTCTATTAAAAATCCTACTGAACAGGTCTGGTTGCCACAAGGCACTTTCTGTCGTGGATTGCAAAGACCTGTAACTTATACCATTATATGCAGACATACACAACCACAGCATCTTAAATGAACATGGAAACTGAGATGAGCCCACAAAGAAAGCTGATATGAGGAAAATACTGTGTTTTTTCCCCTAAGTTTCTGCTTTTTGAGGATTTCATTTTTTTTAAGGAAACTATATATGTAGTAAAAATCCTAGTAAAGAGAAAACATGACTATGGAAAGTGACATATGCAAATATTTGGTAAACTAGTAATTCTTCTGAAGTTGTGCTAAGCTAATGATAGTAACGAGTAATTTCTAGGTACTTGACAGGTGCCAGACATTATGCTAAGGTCCCTCTATATATCAAAACTCACTAAAACCTCCCCCTTAGGGACAGGTGCTGTGATCTATCTATAAATGAGGCAGAACCATGAAGTATTGCTCAAGGTCACAGAGTTAGTCAGTGGTGGAGCTGGTACTGGGGTCCAGGACCACCTAATAATACAGCCTGGGCTCTTTATCATGTTGCCCCATAGCCAGCCTGTTTAATATAACAACAGTCACGTACCTCAATTATTTTTAATCTAACGTTTTAAATAACAAAACCTTACATACTACTAGGATTTCTGACTCAACAAATGAAGACCAAGGCTACTTTCTCACTCCTGCTTCCCTAGTAGCTTTTGGCTTTGAACATAAGTACTGGGTTCACTCATAGTTACTTCTCCTGTCAACATCTCTCATGAGAGTCATCCCAGTCATATATGGAAAGCTGAGTGAAGAATACCCCCTAGCAGGACACACTTCCAGGGCAGTACTGAACATTTAGGTTTCTCCTTAAAATTATATAGTCATTGGAAATGGGGTGGCAGAAACCTCCTTTTAGAGCCTCTGTAATTGTTAGAAACAGCATTCTGTCAATAGACATCTCCAACTTTGGTTCAGAAAGAACTCTTTTACTAACGAGTTTCACTTTCAAATGCTGCAAAAAAGGTGAATGGGTATATTTGAATTTAAATGTGGCTGCTATATTGAAAGAGGTAGCCAATTCTTAATGTATGGCCAATGAGGACGGTGTTTTAACAGAAACACCATCAGTATATTTAGGAAACTGATCAAAATGTTTTGCTGCTGGCTGAAGCTTACATGTGGATTGTTCTTCTCCAGGAGCTCAGTTAATTTTTCTAATAGTGCAATAAGAAATTCTCTGGGCTTTCTTAGAACCCACGCTGGTTGTGCAATGAAGATTCTCAAGAAAACTCCTCCAACAGCAAGTTCACCCTCTGCTTCTCCAAACACCACAGCAAAATCTTCAGGCAACTTTAAAGAAAAAAAAAAAAAAAATCACAGTCAAGTCACTTAACCACTAGTCCAACATGACACAAAAAATGCAAATCCCATTAAATGCTTATCAATATAATCAAATTATAATTACTGTAAGTTTTATTTTCCTTAATAAAATTCAAAAAAGGTGCTCCGATTAGTTACTTAGAAAGTGTATATTCCTATTTTTAAATTTAAGACCTTGTTTTCCAGGGGAATACTTAAGTGTCTTAATGACAAAATATCTAACAGTCATTAAACTGACTCAGTAGGAATTAAAAAACAACAACAAATCAACAAATACAGTAAAATGCAAAATCCCTTCCTCTGAATAAAAGTATATTTTACCTTCCAATTCACATCAGGGTTGTCTCGCTGATTTTTAAAGTGCCTTGGAGGGGGGAAAAAGAAGGAGGGGGGATATCAAACTTCAGTCACAAAATACACTTTCATTAACCTTTAGAATAAATATTAGAGAGGTGATGGACGACGTGGGAAACATCTGTCCTTCTTGGAGATTTACCTGAAGGCTTTACTTACTCTAGCATCATTTCTCTAACTGTTGTAGATACTTTATCTCTGGAGCTATCATTCCAAATCAACTCAGGATTTTCATGCGTTCCTTCAAAAATATGTACAGCAGCTTCAGGGTTGTCTCTCATGGCATCCATAAAAACGCTTGGCAGAAATTTCATTAATGTAATGCGGACCTGTTATGAGGGGGGTTGAGAAAGATAAAAGACCTATTGGACAGCTCAGTGTTTGGTGTGCTTTGTATTTCTCTAGGATGGAATAGTGCTGTATTTGTGGTATGGCTGATTTGGGCCATAACTATTATCCAAAGAGATCAACCTTGGTTTATGCAAAGGTAACTTTAAGAAGTCTCATATGACCCACTCTTATGTACCTATCCAGTTTCATTTCTTCTCTCTGCTTCGAATTTAAGACCCTTGAAGAAATTCAATATTGCCGATGCATATACTGTCTGGAGGACACCTTGCTAGATTATGTCTCACACACATTGTTTCTTCTTCCCAGAATACCCTTGGTTGGCCTGTCTCTCCAATTCTCCCCCATGCCACCTACCCTTACAAACAAATTTTTCTCACCCTGCCTTTGTGCCTTTCAAGTGCATTTATTTTGCAATACTATGTTTTATATTATACTGTGCCTTTTTCCAAAAAGGACTTAAAATGCAGCTTTAAAAAAATACAGGGGTGCCTGGCTGGCTCAGTCAGAACATGTAACTCTTGCTCTCGTGGTCATGAGTTCAAGCCCCATATTGGGTGCAGACATTGCTTTAAAAGGAGGGGGCAGTAAACATAATACCTCCAACATACACATAAACACATACACACACAAACACACACTGAAAATTAGTTTGAGGCATAAAGACAAAGGGAAAATGAAGGTTGGGAAGTTAAGTTTTCCCCTGAGGTCTTCACATGATTTTCTCTTCTTCATATCACTTAAGCCTGTGCTCAAACTTACCTTTTTTTTTTTTTTTTAAGGATTTTATTTATTTGAAAGAGAGAGAAAGAGAGAGTGAACACAAGCAGGGGGGAAGGACGGAGGGAGAAGGAGAAGCAGACTCCCCACTGAGCAGGAAGCCCAACACGGGGCTTGACCCCAGGATCCCAAGATCATGACCTGAGCCAAACGCAGATGCTTAACTGACTGAGCCACCCAGATGCCCCTCAAACTTATCTTCTGGAGAGCTTCCCTGACCTAGTCTTTCTCACTCATTGCTTGTATTCTCAGCCCTTGGCACGCAGTAGATAGTCAAAAACTTATTTGCATGTAGACTAATATAAAGTCAGTACACAAAGGAAACATCAAAAATTCTACATAACTGATAGTGACACACTACAAGTTTAGTTCTGAACTTCCTAAGCAGCCAATGAACTAAAGGAAGCTATGTCGGTTATATAATAGACAGCATTCACAAAATAGGAAGCATTTCACTTTTCTTGGTCATGAATGAATTCAAATAGGAAGTGCTCACTCACTGATACTATTGAACATTTAAGTAAAACAATTTATATAATGCGAAGTCTTTGACTATAAGACTCAGAGTTACATCCAGACTACTCAGTTATTTGAGAACAGGAATTGCCACACTAGGAGCCAAACTTGGCCTGCCACCTGTTTTTGTATACAAAGTTTTACTGAAACACTGCCACAACCATTTACAGTTACTGTCTATAGCTGTTTTCCTGTTACAATGGCAGAGTTGAGTATTTGTGAAAAAAATCAGATGACCCCAAAAGGATAAAATATTTACTGTATTTTTTCCTTTATAGAAAAAGTTTACTGGTCCCACCCCCACCTCACATCATGTATGGAAATTAACGCAAGTGAATCTAGGACGTAAATCCAAGAGCTAAAACTGTGTAACTCTAGTAGGAGGACACACAGGCATAGCTCTTTGTAACTTGAGATTAGGCAATGGTTTCTTAGATATGAGATCAAAAGCACAAGCTACAATAGCAACCAAAAAAACAGACTAGGCTTCACTGAAATTAAAAAATTTTGTACTATGGGGCGCCTGGCTGGCACAGTCAGTTCAGCGTCTGACTCTTGGCTTTGGCTCAGGTTGTGATTTCAGAGTAGTGAGATCGAGCCCTGCATCAAGCTCCATGTTGGGTGAAGAGCCTGCTTGGGGTTTCTCTCTTTCTCTCTACCCCTCCCTCACGCTCCCTCTGTCAAATAAATAAATCTTTAAAAAAAAATTTTGTGCTTCAAAAGACACCATAAAAAAGAAAAAACAGAATGACATTCACGGAATGAGAGAGAATATTTGCAAATTATGTATCGGATAAGGGACTGGTATCCAGAATGTAAAAGGAACAATCACAACTCAATAGTAAAAAGATAACCCAATTAAAGAATAAGCAAAAGACGCGAAGACATTTTTCTAAAAAAGATGCACGAATGGCCAATAAGCACATGAAAATATACTCAACATTAGTCACCAAGGAAATGCAAATCGGAACCATGAGATATCATTTCATACTCACCAGGGTGGCTATAATCAAAATTGATATCTAATAACAAGTGTTAGAGAGGGTATGGGGAAATTAGAACCCTCAGACACTGCTGGTAGGAATGTAAAATGGTGCAGCCATTTTGGAAAACAATATGACAATTCCTCAAAAGGTTAAACAAATAGTACCCTCTGATCCAGAAATTCTACTCTCAGAGAAATAAAATACATATCCACATGAAAACTTGCACACAAATGTTCAGTTGCATTATTCAGAACAGCCAAAAAGTAGGAACAATTCACATGCCCATCAACTGATAAATGAAAAAGCAAATGCAGTGCATCTATACAAGGGAATATTTGGCAATAAAAAGGAATGAAGTATTGAAACTTGCAATAGTATGGAATAACCGTGAAAACATGCTAAGTGACCACCCAGTAACACATACTGTATGATTTCATTCATATGAACTGCCCAGAAATGACAAATCTAGAATGTAAGCTGGTGGTTGCCAGGTGCTGGAAGAGGGGGAATGGGGAGTGACTGCTAAGGGGAACAGTTTTTTTTCCTGGATTGCTGAAAACTGACAGTGGTTACCCAATCTGTGAATATAATAAAACCACTGAACTGTTCACTTTATATGTGTGAACTGTTTGCTATGTCAATTATATCACAATAAAGCTGTTAACCAAAAAGGAAAAAAAAGTTTACCGATCCCAGTTCCAAAATATCTTCCTGCAAACCATTCAATTAAGGAGCTGGTACTTGTATTGTTCCTATACAAAAAATTTAAGTGTAAATATATTCACCTTGATAAAATTTGTCCCTCACGTATTTCAAAGGACAAAAAATTACTAAAGAGCTCAAAGTCAACTCCAGTACGTTTAAACAGCTAAAACACTATCACGTAATATTGGATATCACAACTATGTGCTACCCAACTCTAGCTTTAAGAAAACTTGATATTAAATATCAATATTCATACTTTTATGGACCCCTTCTATAGACATCCGAATGTAATCCCCCTCATTAACCCTTGTGATGACAGACTGTTAACTTTATTCCCAAAGTAAAACTGTTTCAGGGCCTGTGACACATTCACAATATTCATATCTAGAGATGAGCCAAGGGAAAAAACCTAAATCCAGATTGTTTTATTGATGTAAAATCGACTCTGGAAGTGGGGGCTCAGGGAGCCTTTGAGTCCTGACACATTTCTCTGAGGCGCTAGCTTCATGGGCTAGCAAAGACAATGAATCCTTCAGTGAGCACTACTTCTGCTGAAACTGTGTTAATAACAGAAGGAGTTGTTATTCCATCCACCTGTGTCTGGATGAAATTCTACTTAGAAGCATTGCTTTAACACATTCCTAATCTACAAACAGGACTATGTTTCCAAAGGTTATCTGGTCATCTCCAGATTCTGGACAAAAGATCTCCTTGCAAAACGGAGAGGCTGTTACACTCACATGCCTGTATGGACTTACTTTCCGAGGTGATGTATCCTTACTAACAAAGATGTGGAGTGTGTAAGAACATAGATCACCATTTCCCTGTCACTAGCTGTTTCCACAGGCCAATCCTCACAGTGTCACAGTCTAACCTAATTATCTTCTGTCAAAACTTACATATACTTTTGTTCTTTCTTCAAAGAAGGAAAACAGTATAACACCATAATCCAAACACGGTCTTAAGACTTTTCAATTCTAATACAGGCTTCTCCAACTATAATTTTTCTCAAAGTAGTCAACATAGAGTAACAACTTCAAGTACGTCAATCTTCCAACTTTCACATCAGATCATGTCCTTATCCTCACCATAAGACTTTGGTACACTTCATGAAATCAATATCAAAGTAACAGAGCTTAAATAACTCCTTTCTAAGGACCTATTTTGCGCTCACCTTTGGACCTATTAGTTTGTCTGCTGTCATTTTAGCAAAAAGTTCTGCTGTTTGGGCTCGAACCTGTGGATGTGTTGAATTGCAGAACATATCTAGTAAGTAAATCAAAGCTCCTATGAAAGAAAAAAAAAGAATTAGCATTTATACTATAAAGAATATGACTTTTCTCATCAGCTGAACTCATTTTCAACTTTATTTCAACTTAACGCAGTATGACTTTTTTTTTAAATTATAAGCCTTCCAAAGCATTCTTCTAGTTTATTAGACTGCACAAAATAGTTCAAAATAAGCTTCACTTATTCTGAGCATGACTGGATGAGAAAGCACTCTATATATTACCTTTTGCCATTGCTTCTTTGATTATTTTTGTGCTTGATGTCAAAGCATAAAGAGTTTCCAAAACAAGCTGGCGACCTGCAGGGTAAAAGATATTTCAAGGAATGTATCACATCATCACATTAGCTGACATTTACTGGGCATCAGCTCTGTGCCTGGCACTGACCTAGGTGTTCTACAAAGGGTATCATACTTATCTCTTCACAATAACCAGCGATAGGTATTATCATGGCCTTATTAGGAATGAGGAAGATGAGGCTCAGTTTAAAACAGTCCATGGTGTCACAGCTAGTGAGTGGTATAGCTGGGTTTTACACAGAGGTCTTTCTGACTCCAAACTTCACACTTGTAACCACTGTGCCATACTGTTTTCCTACCTTATTGTTCACTACACAGGCAAAATCTTCTCACCTCCTGGCACTACCCTGAAGACACTGGTCAGGCATTGAAGATTTTTATCTGGTGCTACAGCCTTAGAGAAGTGAATAGGAAGCAGCAGTTGCAAGACACTGCTCCAATCTAAGACATGACAGTATCCTTCTGGACACAGCCTACACACCTCTCATCCCTTGCCATCAAAGTATACTCAGCTTTCAGAGTCAAATAGCAATGACACACAGGTGACCAATGGGGTAAGAGTTGGCAAAAAGGCTGGAGGCTACCAAGTATTAGGCTGACACTGAAGCAACAACAAAGGCTGGTCCCTGGGCTGGGCTCCATTCACATACAGGAGAACACAAATTCAAAAGGAGGTTCCTAAGAGAAGCAACAATACTTTACTGAAAATGCGCCACTGTTAAAACATATTCTCAAAGGTAAACAAGTCTTTGGAGGGGATACAGGAAAGTTAAATATTTTATGTATTTAATATCCCTTAGCAAACAGTGGAGACAGATAATTTAGTCTAAAATACAAATGACAGCAGAGTAGGCTGAGATATCTAGATGTCAGCCATTTCACCTGCAAGCTTAAAATACTGATTGGACTATAGTTTTCCAATTATGATTTTTGTAACATTCTTTACGTCGTCAGTGTTATTTTGCATTGTTTGAAGTCTCACAAAGCTACTGAAAACCAATAAAAAAGAAAAACTAAAGTTATTAAGTATGACATAAATAATGTGCAAATGACTTTCAAATGCTGTCATTTTAGAGAACGATTTCAAATGTCATTTACTAAAGAAAAGAAAATTATTCAATGGCAATTCAACTCCATTCAAGTCACTGAACTTGCACTATTGTGTGCAAGGCACTAAGGCATAAAATGAAAAGAGGCAGGTTCTTATTCTCAAGGAGGTGGATAGCTGTGAGCCAAGCAACATGGCTCCAAGGGGTTGGCAAAGCCAAGTGAGCAACGTATTCTGATAGTCAGTGATGAAGTTGGAGTTATACTGCAGTTGCCTTTGAAAAGCAATCTCAAGGTTGATTCCAGCACAAACACACACTAGTATGTTAGACAACCACATAGTTTAAAAGGAGCCTATATCAGTGCAGGGTGTATTCAAGAAATAAGATAGGCATATTTTTAAAAACTGATCTCACCTTGGTGGTAATAACCTCTATCTGCATCAAATCAGTAAAGGACAAATAATGCAGGATTGAACTCTAAGCTGAAAACAAGGTAATTTTTATCTTAAGCATTTTTTCCTATCATCCAAGACCAATGATATTTCTTTATACACCATGGGTCAATTCTCAATTACTCATGTGCATACCATACTCAGAAAATTGAAAAACCTAGGTTATTTTCCTTTGCTTTTGGACCTCTCTTAAGTTTCAACTTCTGAACTGGGAAGACAACTTTAATATAAAGAATACCACTTAAAAGATTCCAAAGTAAATACGGATACCATGTTTTATCAGAGGTTTTCTATTCGCTATGCAACTGCTCCCTCTATAGGTTGGTCATGCTGTGGTTTCCAAAACTCAGTTCATGAAATATACCTACTTGATGGTAATGAATGCAGAAGAGCCAATAAGTTGGACAAAACCATTGATTCAGCAATATTGTTGACACAATCTTGGTTAGATGTCACTATATTCACAACCTGAAAATTAAATCAACAGGACATTAAGAGTTTGGGAAATAATTCTGGACCTACGTAAAATTAAGTCCAATTAGTCAGACCTAAGTAAATTTGAAGCTTCACAAAAGTGAAAAAAATGTATGGAAGGGAAAATAATTTTTAAGAGTTTAATTTTAAAAGACTGGCTTTATTACTTTGATCTTTTGTGAAATAATAAAAATAATTAAAAATGTTAATGCTCATGTATGTATTATATATATTAGCTTCCTATTGATTTAGACGTAAGAATTAAATGTAATAATCTAAAAAATACTTTAGAAACAAGTCACCATCTAGAGGTTATTAAGAAGCATTCAATCCGATACTGGTTCATGCTCCAAAACTATGTATTCCAATCACAGAACTGGGGTGGGGAGTGATTAGGAAGATAATGATTATCACTACTGGGACAGACTTCTTGCTTTTAGAGGGAGAAAGTAAATGTCTTCAATGTCCAGCACAAAAGATTTAGTTTATCTTCCTATTATAAAGAAACAGGCATGTTTTTCTTTCAAAGAGGATGACCTCTCAAGTCTAACTTTTATACTCTACACCTAAAGATCAATGTCACTTAACTTGAACCATGTGGTCAGCATCTCAAACCAACACGTTAGATTTAATAATGTTCATTTGAAAAGTTATAAGGTACATGGAGGAATTAAGTAGAGAAACACGCTTTTCAATTAAAAGAACATGCTTGTTAAGATTTTTTGACCAATTTAACATGTATTATTTTATTAAAAAAATCTTTTAAACCAAAATGCAACCTTAAGAACATATTATACAACTAATTCACAAACTGCTCATAAACCTGTTACTGCAGGGTTTAATTTGGTGTTCTTTACAATAAACTGTGTACATTACAATTAGCAGGATCATCTGAAAAGTGATCCTGGGAGCTTATTCTGGGTTGCCTAGACAATGAGACCCCTGTAGCCAGGGACCTCCTGCTTCTCCCAGAAGAAAAGGCCTCACCCAGCTTCTCACTGGACCAGTGGTTTCATTCTCCTAAAAAAGGGACTTCCAACTTCTCTTGGACCTCTAAAGCCCAAAGGTTCTGAGCAGCTGGCTTTCTTAGCTCCTGTAAACAGCATAAAAACCCAGTTGTCTGTCTGTAACCCTCACTAAAGAGGTTGCTTTTGTATTAATCTATAAAAAGGGACAGTAACTGAAGGGAAGGGGGTAGGTCTGTCCTCTGAACACAAACCTACAGTGTGTGGCCAGCAGTATGCCCTGGTCTCTGAGGACACTGAGAGATCAGGGAAATCCTGCCCCCGCCCCCTTTTGTCATCTCTGGCTTCCAAGTTTCCCCAGTAAAGCCCATTCCTTCACCCACACTGCATGACACTACATAATGCATCCCAAGGTCTGATGCATGACAATGACCACACAGGGAACCAGACTGAACAACACTGTGCATGTTTGCTCTTCGAAATGAGTATACTAATTTAAATTTTAAGAACATATTTACTTGGCTTAATAGATTAAATGAAAAAAAAAAAAGAAGAAGAAAATACACGCAAACTTCCATTCAACCTCAGATGGTAGTTAATCAAGGCCTAAACCACATACAGTAGTGGTAGGAAAGACAGCATGCTTTAATATAAAATTGCTTTACCTCTAAAGCCAATTGCTGCACTTGACCCGCTCCATGGACTCGGAGAAGAGAAAATATTAACTTAAAGTGCCCAATGCATTCAGTTTCAGAGCCTAGGGAATAAGAACAAAAGCTTTATCTTTTATTTCTAAGAGATGTTCTAAAGTACAGACCTTCAGAAAATTGATCTACACCGTTGTTTACTGTCAATTATAAGTCTCTGATAACCCTTTCCCAACATTGTGACATGAAATGGAGTACCTCCTAAGCAGCAATCTTAAGAGGCAAAAAGATAGAATTTCTTTGTTTTGTTTTCATTTCCATCCATACTAGCCCTCAGGCTAAAAACAAGAAATATATCAAACACACAATCCAAATGCAACTTAAAAAATAAGGGTATAAGGTGGTAATTTTACTCTTTACATCTAGACCTTAGAGCTACCCCCCTCAGCCTAATTATATTTTGGGAGAGTGTGACATCATTTAATTTAGACTGAATTAGAACTCTGCCAGTTGAGGGCTACATTACAAACAACTGTGTGGGTATACAAAGGACTCCTTGTGAAAATACATAAAAACAGCATTTCCATTCCTACTCACTTCAAATCCCAATCCCATACATTTACTACCATTCTGTTCATAGAATAAAAATACTAAACATGAAGATTCTATAAAGAAAGTGGGGGTAATCAGAAGGGGGAATGAAGCATGAGAGACTATGGACTCTGAGAAACAAACTGAGGGCTTCAGAGGGGAGGGGGTGGGGGAATGGGATAGGCTGGTGATGGGTAGTAAGGAGGGCACGTATTGCATGGTGCACTGGGTGTTATACGCAACTAATGAATCATTGAACTTTACATCAAAAACCAGGGATGTCCTGTATGGTGACTAACATAATATAATAAAAAAACATTTAAAAAAAAATGAAGATTCTGTTCAGTGTATTTTTCCTTTTACTATATGGTAGTAAAACACACAGCAGAGTCTGTAATTTTTTGAGGCTTCAGAAGATAATTCACTAAGACTCCTCAAAGGAGTCTGAAAATATTCTATAAATGGACTGCTTTTCAATTCATTTTCAAACCACTATAGCACTGTAATATATACAGAAAAGAACGAAAGAGTACCTGAAGGTTAATGATAAACGTTAATAAAAAGGATTTGGGGTCTTCAAGTTACTTAATTTGTATTGTTTTAGGTTTTATACTCCATATTTGTTATCAAAGTTAAAATTAGAAGAAGCTTTCAAATTTTCACTCATGCATCTCCCTGCTGTCAGGCAAGAGTGGTAACATTTTTGGAAATGTCCTCTTAAGGCTGTTTAAGAATGAAAACTCACACTTTATTTCAATTTTTATACACCAAAACCTTCAGGTAGTTTCTCAAAAATGTTAATCGCCCATATGTACACAGCACTGTGTTAGAGACAAATTAGGTCACCTAATAAATCAATCTAATTTAAGTACTTATATGTCAACTTAGGTCATCAATGTGAAATTTAATACTATCAAGTTATTCTGCCTTTTCAACTCATTGAGACTCATTTTCGCTTAGAGATATGAATTCTAAACATGATGCCTTGACCTCCCCTCCTTCCACCCTACTGTTTACAGGTAAAAATATTACGAGCTCAATTCTTATTAAGTTATACCAAGTAAAACATTGTAACCAAGTACACTATTTTCTTAGAGTTTCTCTGATAAAATTGAGAACCAGAATTTTTAGGGCCCTTCTTTTGTCAGGATCTTACGGATCAAGGGTACGGTCACACACCTGGATTATATTTTATGACATTTCTCAGAGCCTCCAAAGCCATTTCCACTCTTGGCAAGCGGTCTCCGTGTTGCTCTGACTCCACTTTTGCAGCATGTGTGATAGCCATGAACGTGTGGAGGTACTGGGCCTGGGAGCCTATATAATCCAAAAGACTTGCAGCAAATGCTTTTGGAACCTAAGTTGAGTGGAGAAATATTTAAAAACATGTGTGCCCTAAGAAATAACTATAAGACTCCAGAGCAACACCCATCCCATTCCCCCAAAAAAACTTCAAGGTATAGAATGATTAAATTATACATATACATGAACACCTATGGATTTGGGGCAGGTGGGGGGAGTAAAACCCAGTTGCATTAGAAAGCATTTCTCAACTTTTTTTGTCCCACTACATTAAAGATCTGATAGACTCCTATTAGGACCTAAGTGTATCAATTCTGAATTAGTGTAGCTCTTCATTTTACAAGTCAAAGTAATTGATAGCACCATATGTAACTTCTACAGTTTGGTTATATTTTTATACTTTAAAAAATATTTATTTAGAATATAAATTCGAAGGACAGTTTTCAAAGAGACTTCACAAATCAATGAACTCATTCTGCTTAACAGCTATTTATATACATTATTCTGTGATACATAACATATATTACAGTTTAGTAAATTCCTTTTTACCCAAGTGCAAACTTTAAAACAAAACCTCACTGGGCGCCTGGATGGCTCAGTTGGTTAAGTGTCTGCTTTTGGCTTGGGTCCAGCCCCACGGCAGGCTTTCTGCTCAGCAGGGAGCCTGCTTCTCCCTTCCCTCTGTCTGCCACTCCCCCTGCTTGTACTCTCTCAAATAAATAAAATCTTAAAAAAAAAAAAAAAAAAAAAGCCTCACTTCCCTCCTTACAAACCAACCAACCACCAAATCCTCCTTTCCACTCCCTCCAGAAAAAACTACAACAAAAAATTCCTACACGATCACCAAGCACTTGAAGATGAAAGAGCTCCTCATTTCCTTCTGAAAGTGACTAGGGATCATCACATGAAATGACATGGTTTGACCTCAATCATTTTCTTAAAAAATCTCTTTGCTTTCCACTGGTATTTTCTTATTTTCCTCTAAGAACTGGCCAGAGAAGTACTTCTGCTGGTCTGATATTCTACACGATGGAGTGAACGTATAAACGACCTTGCACTTACAGGAGAGACTAGTAAGTTGAAGACATATGCACACGACACAGTCGGGTAGCATTATGCATAAAATATTAAAAAATAGCCAGGCAAGGAATAACTTATTTTCATGAATCCACAAAACTAAATTCTTCAACATGCAAAATAAAGCAGTTATAAATTACCAATGGTAACCCCATCACATACCCAGGTTAGTATAAGGCATCTGGCAAAGAACAGGTATTATTTCAACTTATTCAGTGTGAATAAACTGGTAGCTTTCAATAACAAATGACTGAAGGTATCAGACAAAACTAAAAGTAGAGAGCTTACCTCTAGCTGGAAAGTAGGGACTTCATTATACACCCTAACAAAAATCTCCCCTACAATAAGTTCTTTGGCATGATCACTATAGACAAATTCTGATCCATAAGTTTTGTCACAATCACCCTTTTTAAAAAAGAAAATAGACTGTTAGATGTAAATCAGAATCATCAGTATCTGGTTTATAAATCTAACCATATTCAATTTAATAACAGATCAATAAGCCTGGAAGTTCCATTTCTTTTCTACAGGAAAAATGTGGTGGGACACACATCATAGCACTCAATGCAGTATTAATGTTTACAATAATATGAACTCTGGAATAAGCATAGAGTTATTTTTGTAGTCCAAAGGTTAATATTATAACTCATTTTCAAATTTCAGAAGATCACAGAGGTCATCCAATGAAATGCCTTAGAGCTAATGTTTATAAAGCTAGTATGACACTTGGTTCTTCTCACTCCACTCAGCAGACATTGGGCCTATTCAGCTCTAAGGTGATGGAGCTAAGAAATGAACACATCTGGACTGGCCTTTAAAAAGTAATACACTGAACGAAAGTGCTGGAAAGTAGAGTCTCTGGGGGGAAAAAAGGGTAATATTATAGAGGTTGCCAAACCAGGAAGAGTTTCTATTTAAGGAAAAGGAAAAAGACAGAAAGGAGGAATGACAGAAAAACAGTACCAATGAAGATTTAGGTTGAATTACACCGAATTTAAGTTGGACTGAAATGGTAAGTAAAAGTATACAATAAATTATAAAGTGCTAAACAAAGAGAAGATGCTATTATGTTTCTTCTGGTAAAAGAACAGATGTATAAAAATGTGAGACCTGTTCTCCCCAGCTCTGCAATTCTCAAAACTTGGATCTATACAGAGTTCTGAGTGACTATCATGAAATGAGTTTTAAAAAAAAATCTTGAATAATTCAGGACATAGTGGTGTTTAGTAAGTTCTAAGCCCATAAACATAACTGTTTGCTAAACCATCAAGTCTCAACCATCTAGTGTACGGATTATGCAGGCCTTATCCTTATTGGACACAAGTACTGTCTTGTGTTTTTTTTTTTTTCATAGCTTCATAGATTCTCCATCTGAAGGTGGCAAGACAGGAGAAACTGTTCGATTCTGATACCAGAAAGCAACTTTGATGTACTGGGAAAAGAGGCTAAAAAGAACAACTGCAAGAGCGCTTTTGGAGAGAAAAATTCATTAAAATGGGGAACAGCTACATGTAAACGGGACAACAACAAACACGAATATATCATTAAGTACAAGAACACCGTTTTTACACGGGCCACACATCGGGTGGCAAAAACCTATAGGCCTGCTTAACACCAAATGGAGAATCAGTACATTTCTGTCTTGTCAGTACTGAGTTATGTTCCCAGAGAATACTTTTTGAGACCAAGTTACCCCAGAAGTTTACGAAACAATAACATACTTTTTTAATCATGTTTTCTTGTTGGAATTCAAGGAACTCAAGCAGTTCTGCTCTTGTAGAATTGTTCCATATCAAATAGGGGCTCTCGGTGTTGCTATTGAGCATCTTCAGAATCTAGGACACAGAATATTACTGTTTTGTAACATTTAGAAAAAAAATAGTGCGAGTTATCATTTATTGAAACTGCTGAGGACATGCCAAGCACTGTGGTAAGTGCCTTAAGTATAATGGGTCTCAATAATTCTAACAAGTTTATTGATACTATCCATTTTGCAGCTGAGAAAAATCAAAGCTAAGAGCAATCTAATGATTTGTCCCAAGTCACACGGCACAGGCCTTAAGTGGGGAAAACTGGGATTCAAATCGGAGTCTGTATGACTTCATATCCTTAACATTTGCTCTACTACAGTGAAAATTATGAGATAGTTTATGCTGAAACATTTAATAAACACAAGCTTAGAAAGAATCATACTAACTTTATATAAACATATCTGAACACAAAATCTAAGTCTTTCTGAAGCATACTGCTATGAAGGGAAGCAAAATTTATGGGCAGAGAGTCACTTCAGATGTTCTTGGCCAAACCCAGACTCAAGGCTGCATTAAGCAGTTCTGAAGGCATAGCTTCGACTGCTTGGCCATCCACGGTGCTTTCCCTTTATTTAGTTCTCCTCAATTAGAAGTATATAAATAGACATTTGACTCTCCTTCGAATGTTTTAATACAAATTTTTGTACATTTTACACTTAAAAGCTCTATGCAAGCAGGAAATCAGTGGGTTAGTACCTTCATCTTAGACAAAACCAACTAACCTGTTTTTACAATCTTAACTACTAGTTAAGTAAAATAACAAAGAATACATCCTCAGGAGGGATGCCTAGGTGGCTAAGTTGGTTAACTGTCTGCCCTTAGCTCAGGTCATGATCCCAGTGTCCTGGGGATCAAGTCCCGCATCGGGCTCCTTGCCCAGTGGGGAGTCTGCTTCTCCCTCTGCCTGCCGCTCCCCCTGCCTGTTCCCCCTCTTTCTGACAAATAAATAAATAAAATCTTTAAAAAAAAAAAAAGAAAGAAAAAAGAATATATTCTTAGGAGAATTGTAAAACTTTGAGAACTGGTGATTTAAAATAAGCATTTTGAAAAATCCAGACGGCGTTCACACCAAGATTCTGAAATGTCTTTTTTCCCCTCCCTGTAGCTTATCAACAACCTGCCAGTATTTCTGGAAAAGAATGCCTCACCAGCAAAATGTATCACACTGATGAACACAAAATTCAGAAAAAGTACAAAGATCAAGAGCGGCATCTAAAGCTCTTCGCTCTTACTCAAGGGGCACTGAAAAGCAATGGCCTACACCAAAAAGAGTCAGACTGAATTAACAAAAAATGTTTAATAAATTCTAAGAATACTTTATATTTGGAACACTGAGGACTTCTTCCCTTCCAAAAATATTGGATAATCATTAGAGAAAACATAAAAATAGCCAACAATTCTACCATTCAGGGATAACCCGGTTAACAATTTAGTACAGATCCGTCCATTTTTTTAATACCAAAAATGGGATTTTTAGCCTTTTCACTTAAAATACTTTAAACATCTTTCAACATCTTTAAATATACCTTTACAATTTAAGGCTTCATGGTATTCTAATGAATGGATTTTTATAGTTTAATTCTTTAATGATACATTCTTAGATTGTTTCTCAATAATCCTCCCAGAAGAGGCCAAAGAGGTTGGGACAGCTGTCAAAGTCATGCTTGATTTCTGTCATGAATGCATGTGTGTGTGTGTGTGTCTCTGTGTGTGTGTGTCTGTGTCTGTGTGTATTAGCTTTTAGGATTTCAACGCTGAGTCTAACTTAGAGATTACTTGTAAGAAATAGCCAAAAATAAGGAGCATAGATGGCTCAGTCAGATAAGTGTCTGCCTTCACCTCAGGTCAAGATTTCAGGGTCCTGGGATTAAGCCCCAAGTCAAGCTCATTGCTTAATGGAGAGTCTGCTTCTCCCTCTCCCTTTGTCCCTCCCACCCACTCATGTGCTCTCTCTCTTCTCTCTCAAATAAATATCTTAAAAAAAAAAAAAAAAAAAAAGCCAAAAATAGACTCTAGGTGTCCTAACTCCCAGTTCTCTGCCCATTGTGAAACACCATTTCCAAGTTCATTCTCTTTTCCTGTCCCCTTGTGACTCAAGGTTGGTAAGAAGTATGGTGGGCTCCAGAGCTGAGAAACATAAAAGTTTATTTCCCCCTGCAGAAAGAGTGGGCTTGTAGAGCTGATATCATTAGCATCAATCCACAATAAACTGAACTTCTCGGATGAGAGAACAAACATGAACATTTTCAATTTTTAGGTTTCCTAGAGCAATCACCATTGTTGTGTTGCTCTACTATTTGCAATATTCATCAAAACCCAGGCTACCTCTGAAGCACGTACCTCCGTAGCACTAACCACAGCAAGTTTTCTAGCAACATAGGGTGTCAGCATGCCAGCTAAACTTTTTCTTATGGTTGGATTTTCTGGGGTTGCCTGTTCTTCAGGCAGATACCCTCCAAGGCGACTTAGAGCACGGACACTCAGTTTAGCAAGGCTGTTGGCTACTTCCTGTTACAAAAAAAATTAAGACTTTGAAGTAGATCTGTCATATTACATACGTAACATGGTACCTTTATGGAATCAAAACCATATGGAAACAAAACAAAACAAAACTACATGGGACATATTTAAGGAGCAGAAAGCAAGTCCCCAACACTGCCTTTCGGGACTTGGGTGTTAGAGCTTACTCTTTCACTTACGCAAAGGAAGATAAGAATCCGTATACTCATTTATAGCCAACATAATATCTTACAGATAACTGGAAGAAGCACATTTGGGGTGATGAGTAGGGGATAGGCAGGCAGACTTGCCTGCTAGAGGAAACACACTAACAATAGGAATAATGAATGACAGTGACTAAAAAAGGAGAGACAGAAAAATATTCAAGAATATCAGTTAAGTACTCAAGTATCTAGAGGCAGCTAGCCCCAACAGCCCAATATTACCGTTATATTTCCCTACGTTACACAACCATAATTTTGCAATCATAAAGGTGATTATAAGTAATCAAGAAAAGACTGTTATATCCAGTATATGCTACTGCAAATTCCCTCCCCTTGAATCATTCTAGCACGAATGGTTAAGATAAAAAGCTTTGGGGCTTAAAGAGCAATAAACTTAGTTATCTAGAAAAACAGTTTATGTGTGGGGCTCTGGATAACTGGAACTTCACTTTGTATTAACTTGGTATTAACCTACGGTTGGGTTCAAATTCAAGATTAGAGCAGTGTGAAAGTTACCTGCTGGTTTGTTTCCTCGCTTTTCTGAATGCCACTCTCTTCTAGTGTGTAGTCATAATTAAACAGATAACCAAGCAGATGCCACAAAATCCCAGCTTGAAATAGGTGTGTCTGTAGCCAGAAATCCACAGCAAAAGAACTGACACATTCAACTCCAAGAGCAGCAACCCGCGGAATACTCTGAGAGAATAAGAATAATGAAATTAATTACAGGGTTTAAAAAAACTCCTAAGAGAAACTGGTTGTGAATGCATGTCAAGCTAGCTATCTTACTGTGCAAAGATGTTTACCTCCTCTTATAGTTTCAATTCCAATTTAAATCTGAATCCAATACCCTTTAAAGCCTAAAATTAAAAGTGACCCAGTGACAAAGACACAGAATTATCTTTGAAGCTAGTGTTCAAAGACTCTGGAATACAGTTTTCGTCATTTTTCGTATCTTTAATTTTTAAAAATAGTGATAAGGCATTAACAGCAACTCATATGCTAGGATCTTAAGTGTATCAGCAGTATCTTTAGTGCAGGTATGTGGATTTGCTTCCTCATATTAGAGTTTGTATTTTTATTAAATACTTCTAAGGATAACGTGTAAATCAGATTCCTTATTTCTAGATACCTCAGTCCAGGATCAGGATCCCACTCCTGTTCTATTCCAATGTAACTCACTCTGTCCAGTTATCTAAGAAATCTCTCTCCCCTTCCCAGGCACCTCTTCCACCTACCCCCAGCCAGTTGCCCTCAGCAGGACTGGATTGGGAGGAAGTGCTAAGTTCTCAGCTCCCCAAAGCCCTTCCCACCAGGCAGTGACTGACACTTTCCTTTACATGTATCACTTTAGTTTTATTCCTTATGGGCCACCTTAAGAACAAAAGCCTCCAATTACAGCAAGGGTTCTATGAAAAATGACTTAAGAGATCCAAATAATGCACATAAAAATAATTTGGGGAAAAGAGCTTATTTATAAATTGGGGACTGGCTACATACTTGACCAGAACACCCATTGCTTACTGCATCCAGAAAGCATTAAAGATGAACTGTACCTTGCCAAAATATAGCACCCGACAGAGATCCTTGATGATGCCAGGCATTTCTGTGATCTTCTCTCGACATTCTTCAAACTGAGCGGCCACACTATAGCATTTGCTTATGTGTCCACACACCTGCATACAATAAAACGGAGCAAATAAAAGAGTTACATGTGCATTCCTTACTTAAAACAGCAAAAATCAGATCAGCAGATCCATGGATAATGCTTAATGTTATATATGATGCTCCAAAATTAAAAAGAACACTTCTACTGAATCACCAGTATTTCTGGATAAGACTTCCCATAGCTGCAGGGCTGGCAACCAATGGCCACGCTGTGCATGGGCCAAATTAAGCGTGGCCTGTTTTTGTATGGCCAGGGAGCTGCGAATGGTTTTTATACCTTTAAAGGGTTGTAAAGAAAACCACAAAAATATGTAACAGACACCGTATATAGCCTGAAAGTCTCAAATATTTACTCTCTGGCCCTTTATAAAAATTGTTTGCCAACTCTGGATTAAGGTATTTTTGTCCAACTTATTAACATTGCAGAATTACAATTCTACGTATGCACTGCACTTCAAAATAGAGGATGAAACTACAAAGCCTGAACTCGATTGTTTTAAATTCTAAAATCCGCTGGCATAAAAAAGGGATCACATAAAAATATGCATTCTACAATCTCAATGAATTCCTGATGGATTTTCTATCAAAGAATTCAATGATAACCTTAACAGAAAGAAAATAAGCCAATTAAAACACTGGGGGGTGTGGGGGGAGCACCTGGGTGGCTCAGTCAGTTAAGTGTCTGCCTTCGGCTCAGGTCATGATCCCAGGGTCCTGGAATCAAGCCCCACATTAGACTCCCTGCTCAGTGGGGAGCCTGCTTCTCCCTCTGCCTCTGCCTGCCACTCCCCCTGCCTGTGCTTTCTCTGTCAAATAAATAAAATCTTGAAAAAAAAAAAATAACACTATAGGGATGGATTACTGTATTTATATAAGCCGATGAATGTCAGCTGAACCTGTGGTAATCATTTCACAATAAATGTAAATCAAGGCATCAAGCTATGTGCCTAAATTTATACAGTGATGCATGCCAATTATTTCTCAATACAACTGGAAAAAAATACTAGGGATGGGGGATGGAGGTAAAGAAGGAAATTAGGGAAGGGGGCAGATTAAATGAAACAAGAATGGCAAAATGGGGACGCCTGGGTGGCTCAGTCGTTAAGCGTCTGCCTTCAGTTCAGGGCGTGATCCCGGCATTCTGGGATCGAGCCTCACATCAGGCTCCTCCGCTGGGAAGCCTGCTTCTTCCTCTCCCACTCCCCCTGCTTGTGTTCCCTCTCTTGCTGGCTGTCTCTATCTCTGTCAAAAAGATAAATATTAAAAAAAAAAAAAAGAATGGCAAAATGACGAATGTCTGAAACTGAGTGGTGGGGATAGAAAGGTTCATTATACTATTCTCTAAGAAAAAAAAAAAAATAAGCCACTAGATCACAAGTGGTTTAGTGCAGTACTTTTTTTTTTTATAATAATTTTTTATTATGTTATGTTAGTCACCATACAGTACATCCCAAGTTTCTGATGTAAAGTTCCACGATTCATTACCTGCGTATAACACCCAGTGCACCATGCGATACGTGCCCTCCTTAATACCCATCACCGGCCTATCCCATTGCCCCATCCCTCTCCCCTCTAAAGCCCTCAGTTTGTTTCCCAGAGTCCATAGTCTCTCATGGTTCATTCCCCCTTCTTTTTACCCCCCCCCCCCGTCCTTCTTCCCTTTCTTCTCCTACCGATCTTCCTACTTCTTATGTTCCATAAATGAGTGAAACCATATGATAATTGTCTTTCTCTGCTTGACTTATTTCACTTAGCATTATCTCCTCCAGTCCCGTCCATGTTGCTGCAAATGTTGTGAAATCGTTCTTGTGAAAACTGGCTGAGTAATATTCTGTTGTATATATGGACCACATCTTCTTAATCCAGTTATCTGTTGAAGGGCATCTCGGCTCCTTCCACAATTTGGCTATTGTGGACAATGCTGCTATGAACATTGGGGTGCATATGGCCCTCTCTTCACTACATCTGTATCTCTGAGGTAAATACCCAGTACAGCAATTGCTGGATCATAGCGTAGCTCAATTTTTAACTTTCTAAGGGACCTCCACACTGTTTTCCAAAGTGGCTGTACCAACTTGCATTCCCACCAACAATGTAAGAGGGATCTCCTTTCTCCACATCCTCTCCAACATTTGTTCTTTCCTGCCTTGTCAATTTTTGCCATTCTAACTGGTGTAAGGTGGTATCTCAATGTGGTTTTGATTTGAATTTCCCTGATGGCTAATGATTTTGAACATTTCTTCATGTGTCTGTTAGCCATT
Source organism: Ursus arctos (assembly GCF_023065955.2). Lineage (NCBI taxonomy): Eukaryota > Metazoa > Chordata > Mammalia > Carnivora > Ursidae > Ursus > Ursus arctos. The sequence continues at coordinate 29,362,560 of NW_026622875.1, forward strand.
TGTATGTCTTCATTGGAAAAGTGTCTGCTCTTATCTTCTGCCCATTTTTTTATTTGATTATTTGTTTCACAAGGAAACAGTCAAAAAAACTAAGAGGCAGCCCATAGAATGGGAGAAGATATTTGCAAATGACACTAGTGCAGTACTTCTTAAAGCATGATACAGAGACCAATTTGTTAGAAAAGCATATTCTCGGTCTTCCACCCCAGAACCACTGAATTAGAAAATGGGGGGGAGTGGAGGTCAGCCACCCACACTTTCATGAGCCCTCCAAGTGATCCTCATAGATGTTCAAGTCTGAACTACTATTAGTTTAGTGTACCTTTCTTAGAACCAAACATTTTAGCCTCACCTGTACTGACATGTCACTTGGTTTACTAGAACGATTCAAGACAGCCACACAGCGACTAAATGCCTCCTGTAACACCTGCAGAGAAAGAAGTCGGCCATTAATTCTCCATTTGGACTTGAAGTCTGAAAAGCCTTTCCTGGTAGGAATAAAATATTAAAAACCTTTTAATATTAGATACTTGGTAAATAAATGTGTTTTGCTCAATTAACATTTGTCAAACAAATAAAGGATTCCCCAGAAGTTTCTTTTTAAACATTCCCAATAAGCTATTTTGTAAGCAGCAAGTTTACAAATCTTGAATCCAATACTTTCCAATTCACATTATGAAATAAAACTCCATTCTACTTTTAATTTTGACACCAGAATATGGAGAACGTAACATGTTATTTGCTAGAATAAATTAACGTTAAGAAATTGTGTCAACTATACTTGTACTTGGTGAATTCTCTATTGCCAAAAGTCATACAATCTCCCTGAACCAGCCTGAAGAGAAGCACAGAGGTCATTCCATATTACCTCAATTCCATTCTCCCTTCTTAGCTCTTCAGCATTCAGGGCTGAGCAGTTGACAGTATGGAAAGCCAGCTCTGTAGCAGCAGGCAACAACGGTGATTCTTTTGAGAAAAGGAGGTCATCTGAAGTTTCCATTGTTATAGTCCTAATAAGCATGGGGTATCCTGCATATTTATAAGGCTGTAAATCTGAAATAATCAAAGGTTAGCGTTGGGAAAACAGCAAACAAAACAAAAACTGATTGCCACGGTTTTAAGTTAATTCTGACACTGTTCAATTCTGTTCCCTTAAAGAAACTGACAAAATATTTAACATCTTAAATGTCTCCTAATTCTGGTTCATAAAAAGAAATTAGATCTGGTATAAATCCCCTGAATCTTTCTTTTCCTAGCACACTGGTTTGGCAGATTTCTCTGAAAGGTTTCCACGAAAAATAGAATATTTTCTGATAGATTAACTAAAGTGTGTAGTGGTTTTGATCCTTCTCAAAATACCTATTTTCTATGTTATCCATGGGATCTTTGTAACTTTTCACTTAATCACAGACATCACAGACAGATCAGGACCTCACACCAGAACCTATCCGGAACAAATCCCCTTTGGGATAAGTGGGAGACACAACCATGAAAAAACATTATGACCTTGATAAACTAACAATGAGCCACACCGACCACTCTCATATAGTTACTAGCCATTAAAACATAACCAATGGTTTGAAAAAGACTTCTTTAAACTCATTCTGATTAGTGGTAAATTCCATATAGCTAAATGCTTTACAAATGTCTCCTGTTCAGCTCATGAAAAAGTGAATCAATTAATCACTGCTCTCAAATTGCTAGATCCCCATGCTGTCCCCTCCAATACTAAAACTGCAAGCCCACCTGTCTTCAATTACCCAACAGTCCTGCTTATCTCAAACCCCCCACCATCCTCTCTTCCTTCTCTCCCAACATCATCCTATAGAGCAAATGGGTCTCCCACAGGACACTTCAAGCCAAGTTCAGTTCCCAAGCCAAAGGATACCTGTCTTGAACCTAACTTCCCGTCCCCAACAAAGCCTTTAAAGTTTACAATATACTCCTGGCTTTCTGGGTGCTCCTGTTACACAAATGGCCCTGCAAACATGCTGGAAATTCCCAATAATCCTGTACTCTGAAATCAATCATTCCTATTTCTTTCAAAACAGTGTTTTTCAAACTGTCCCACAGGATCAGAGTTTTTGTTTTTTTTCTTAAAGATTTTATTTATTTGACTAAGAAAGAGACAGCATTAGCAGGGGCAGTGGCAGAGGGAGAAGCAGGCTCCCCACTGAGCAGGAAGCCTGACGCGGGGCTCGATTCCAGGACCCTGGGATCATGACCTGAGCCGAAGGCAGATGCTTAACTGACTGAGCCACCCAACATCCCAGGATCAGAGAATTTTGAGAGCTACCACAGGAAATAAGAAGTATGAGAGGGGTGCCTGGGTAGCGCAGTCGTTAAGCGTCTGCCTTCGGCTCAGGGCGTGATCCCGGCGTTCCGGGATCGAGTCCCACATCGGGCTCCTCCGCTGGGAGCCTGCTTCTTCCTCTCCCACTCCCCCTGCTTGTGTTCCCTCTCTCGCTGGCTGTCACATAAATAAATAAAATCTTTAAAAAAAAAAAAAAAAAAGTTTGAGAGAAGCATATGATTACGTGAAAAGTTTCTGTTGCTTTTTAAAGACCAGACCATTTTTTAGAAGCTTTTAAAGTTGTAACAGGCACAGTCTTTTACATGTGATTTAAGAACAACATGAAATGATCCTTAAATTCCAGATCCATTATAGATCTCATTTAATGTTTACTGCTAAATGGCTAAACACAAAAACTAACCAAGTACCCCCACAGAACACAAATATCCTTCAGGAAGGAATAATGAAAATTTGCTGGAAATGCAAAATACTGAAAACCATAAGTAAGAAGTGGAAAGTATAATACAAACAACATTTTGGGCCTTCTGACAGAAAACCACTCTTTCACTATATCTAAAATCCAATTCTAAGAATCTTCTGCAATAATAACTCTAAATCTATTAAAATATGCTATAGATACAAGTAACCTGGTAGAATTACCTGGAAGGTAAACTAAAATTTGAGAATAACATGCCTTACCTTCTTTATGACGGTTGAAGAGGATGCTCTGCGTTTTCAAAATTAAAATTATATTCTCTGGATCTGGTCCATCCACTATTTTTGCTGATTTGGTACATAAAAATTCATATGCTTTATTTACTTTTTCAAACATATCCTGTAAATGACCAATGATAATAACTTTTAGTTTGGAACATCTCAAACCACAACTTCAACAGAACACAGCTGGTTTGTATTTTACCAGTAACTTCTTCAGTTATTAGTTTTTTTACATTAAGGAATTCATTCCAATTGTAATCTAGCTGGTCTACTTGGAAGGTAAGACTTTTCCTCCTCCCCAAATAGCTTTTTATTGATCTTAATACCATTACTAAAAAATTCTTCTTCACCAGGTTTATACCCACATTGAACTCATACACACCAAAGACAGTTTCTGGGCTATTATAAAAATGGTTATAACAGAAGAGCTACTATTATTGAGTACTACAGCAGGCATTGTAGTATTTATAAACCTCATTTAATCTTCCAAACAGCCATTGAGATGTGTACAGTTATATCCTCATTTTTTAGATAATGTTAAAGAACTTGCCTACGATCACAAAGTCAACTGGTGATGGGCTATGACTCACACCCAGGTCTGAGTCCTAAATCCATGCTCTTGAACTGTTACAACACTGCATTATGTTCCTTGATCTACATGTCGACTCTCATGTCAGGGTCATATTGTCTTACTATCATAGCTATATAGAGTATTTTAACATCTGGTAGGTTAAGTCTGGCAATTTAATACTGATTTCAAAAATTTCTTCCTATCCTGTTTTCTCTCCCAGATGAATGTGAATTGCTACACATTTCTCAAAAAATTCCAAGTTTTTGATTAAAAATGTCTTAAACATATAAAAGCAGTATCTTTTCAATACCAAGTCTTCCCATTCAGGAATACTGTCTGTCACTAATAAAAAAGATATTAACCTTGAAATCAGTGGAAATTACTCCAAGTTTCTAGCAAGAAACTGTATTAGTCTTAGTGATAGAAGTTACTGTGTGATTTCATCTTTTATGAATCTTTCTTGGTATTTTAGTAGGAAGCTAGAAGAGGCAGGATCAGGAAATGTTGACACCTGAAAACTTTAAATCCGATCCAAATTTTCTACTTTTAAGTTGATGTCATTAGAAAAAAAAAAAAAAATTACCCAGAGCAATTTGGATGGCAGTAACATCACCTACAAATGACTGAAGTCCATCCACATCCTAATGTTCAATTATTCATGTGACTGTCCATTAGAGTTAATTCTCAGACAGGAGAAAATATCCAGAAGTTACTAGTCACAAGGGCAGTCCTTTTGGTAAACTGAGGGAGGACCATTAGTGCAGAAACCACGGAAATGTGGGCTAGAAGTTAATTTAACATACACCGGGCATTTATTATGAGGCAGATACTAGCACAGGAAGTAAGTATATCTTTTCTCCACCTACAATAGTAATAGAGCAAAAGGAAGTCAACCGAAAAATCCTAATTCCAAAAGCAGTACATACCCTCCCTTCTGGATTCTTATCAGGATGGTACTTTTGTGCAAGTCTGAAGTAAGCTTTTCTAATCTTGCTCTCATCATGCCTGTTAAATAGCAAAATCATTTTTTTAACACAGTAAGGTGCAAGAAAAACTTTTACATCATCATTTAAAACAATACTGTAAGAACCTTACTTTCATTGTATATGATCATAAATTAGGCATCAAATTAAATCCAGCAAGAGTCAAGAAAGAATATTCTTTATATGTTATCTACCTCTGAAAGATAAAACCTCAGTGTTCCCTATGGAAAGTTATCAATCACTTCAAATTACAAAACCATATTTGAAGAACTAAGAAATTTTTTTCAAACTAATTTTTCAAAGTGACACTTCAAACTCTGTAATTTTAAGTAATTTTAACTATCAGCCTTGCCGAAAATATACAAACTCTATCTATACTTAAGAAAATGTCCTTTAAACCATTTTTCTCTAAAATTATCTATCCTACTATAAAAAATCTCTAATACATTGATGAAGTAAATCTGCATTCTTATACATCTGTCACTTAGTGTCCTAAACGTATTTCTACCAGATCTCTTCCTCATGTATAACACAAACTGTAAGAGGAAGGGGGAAGACGAATATGTGAGTAACCACCATGTGTGAGATATAGTGCCAGGTGTTTTGCACCCATTATTTCAATTAACAGAGAGCAAAGACTCTACCAGCAAGGGCAGAAAAATGTTAATTCTGCTAATAAATCTGCAGTAAATGATAATCACATGGCTATAGTTCCATACGGTTTTTCCCATAGGTGAATATATCAAAGAATAGGCAAAAAATTTAATTGCTGGTTTAAGAATTTCATCTTTGATATTTATTAATATCTAATTAATATCTAAGACAAGGCAGACATTTACTACTGTAATACTAAAAATACTCACGGCCCCTGTCCTTGAGGGAGATTAAGCACTTCATAAGCATCATCTATTGACATCGTAGGTGGCTTCTTTTCCACTTCCTTCTTCCAGGCATCAAGTGTATCTTTTAGAAGCTTAACCTTAAAGACAGAGGATTAAAATTTCTATCTCTTAAAGTAAAACTATTTCAGAACATAATTTTTAAGTTACAGAATTCTTGTGCTATATATAAACCGACATTCCTAGGCTACCCACTGTTACAGTTCTCTGAAATACAAATAACCAAAATCACCTTCTTAGCACTGCTAAATAGGTAGCAAGGTATCTGCTATAGGGCTACATCCCTCCCTTTTTCTGTGATTTTTTTTTAGAGGGGGTGGAGGGGCAGAGGGAAGAGAAGAGAGGGAGAGAATCTTAAGCAGACTCCACGCCTAACATGGAGCCTAGCATAGGGCTTGATTCCACAACCCTGAGGTCATGATCTGAGCCGAAATCGAGAGTCAGACACTTAACCAACAGAGCCATGCAGACAACCCTCTTATGTACAATTTTTATTCTCTGCCAATTTTTGTCTTTATTTTTGTTATACATTCAGGAAGTACAGCAAAATTTGAAATTAGATGATACACTGCAGTAAGAAAGAAAGCAGTATATGGTGGCATGCTTCTCAAGGTGATCTAATGCAATAACTGGTAGCTGGCATTCAAACAAATCTAAGGGATAGGAAAACAAGGGAGTCTGGGTAGCAGGTCAGAAGAATGCTAATATTTACTGCATGCCTCTATGCCAAGGAGCTAGGTGCTTTATAGACTGTAGCACTGTAGGAGACTTAATTCTTCTATAAAATTTCAATAATACGTGAAACCATTCAGATTCTGAGAGACTGCTCCATGTTTCCCACTTGGTAAGTGATGGGACTGGATTCAAACCTAGGTCTGACTAAAAAGCCCACACTCTTCTGTTACTTTATGCTGAATCCAGACCAAGTAGCAGAGATACCTGTCTTCATTTGGTCACAGCACTGTAAAGAGGCAGTGTTTTACTCGTACAAACAGAACCACTGAAATCTTTTGACGGTAAAGATGATGGTATAACCTCTGCTACGGTAACAAACCAATATGGGCACCCAGGCCTACTTTATTCCAGGCTTCCAGTAGATACTCAGGGGCTCAAGCTGGAGGGTTCCTAAAGGCACTGCTATTAAATGAGTAGGTCTCACTTAGTACCTCCTATGTGTGCTAGGAATTATGCTATTTTTAATACAAGTTCTCAATTTTCCCAACCACATGAAATAGTTGCTAGTAGTGGTAGTAGTACTATTATCATAACTGAGGCCTAGAGAAATCAAGTAATGTTAAACAGACCTAATGGCCAAACCGAGACTCAATCCCAGACTGCTAATTCCAACATTTGTGAGAAAGCTATTATTGTATATAATTGTTTATATACATGACATATTATTTATTTTGTCAAAAAGATCACGATGGTAAAGTTCTCAATACTTCCTCAAAAAGCTATCTTTCAGTTTAAGAGTTACCCAAATACATTAAACTACACTTAGAGTTACACAGTGCTTGCTTAAACAAGATGGGACACTTAAGAAAGCTATTACCCTTCTCAGAGGAGGAAGAAATATGCCGAAGTGATTGGAGGCTATTTTTACAGTTTGAGAAGGCACAAAATAATCTACCGACTTACTGGATCTTTAATGGGCCAATCAGGAAACCGGACTGTATCGCAAAGTTGTTTGAGGTAATAAATATTACAAAACAGTTCATTTTCTAGCTGTGGATAGTTGATTACCGGGATGGGACAATATTGATAAAGTGCTCTTGTGTTACTCTGAAGACGTGGTGTGAAATCAGCAAGATGGGCAGCAATCTTCTCTATCATGAGGCGCCTACAATTACAAAAATCTCCAAGCATTATGAAGGGATTATTTCAGTTAAAAAAGAAAAAAAAAAAAAAAAAGGCAATCACACAAGATAATTACATGGATCTTCTTTAGAGTAATTCAATTACTGGCCTAAAATTGAGTGTTTATAAATATGTTACGGCATTCTAAAGTTCTTGTGTAAAAATCCTCAATGGATGTAAACTTATTTGTAGTACTTATCTATAAAGACAACCATAGAACGAAAGGCTGATATTCCCAGTCCTTTCAAAAATCAGCCATTAGAAGGTCAAATGGTATGGCATCTGCGTACCTCATGCAATGCATGAGGGTATAACCAAGGGACTAAGTTTCCTACCATCCCAAAGAAGCCCCCTACATGGCATTTATTTTAAGTTAACAATCTGGGGTCTGGTCCTCAGTTCAGCAAAAACTTGATTTAATTAGTACACAAACAGCTATATCTTTTAAATAGGGACTTTTATTAACCAATCACAGGAGAAAAATATTAAATAGAAAAATTGTCTTGTAAGCCTTTTCATATTCCTATATATTTGTTCCCAGTGAAAAACATGACTGTCATACAGAATACATTCAAGCTGGTGGCTAGCACATGCCAAGTCTATGGGTCAGCCTAAGGAAACAAGCCAAATGATAACCAGCAAGTGGCACTGTGAGTGTGAAGTCAGCCAAGGGAGTGAATAACTGACTCAGAAGACCAACTACCATCCAGCTAAGAGGACTGAGGGGTTCTCCACAGAAGTGGTGGCCTTGACATTCAATCTATGAAGTGTGCTCTTTTCCAGAGCCTGTCTGGATGCTGACATCTGTTCTGTGCCTCTACTTTTTCTTGTTTTCACAGGCTTTTCCTCTTAGAGGACATTCTTTAGGAATGCTAACTTCCCCATTATGGTCAAAATGTGCTGACTAGGGAGCCTCATTCTAAAATGATTTGGGGTATCTCTGGTGTGATCCATTCTACGTGGGCATAGTTTTTAATTAGTGGAGTACAATTCTATTTCCAAATACCAAGGGGGCATGTCTTGATTTTATCTCTATATATTCCTTATATATATACTGCCTAAAGTTCTACCAGTTCTATAGGCTGATTTAAGAATCACCAGCGGTTAACAGGCCCTACCCTTACATAAAACTCTATTAAGGTACAGTAATTTTGTCAAATCATATTCGAGCAGAAAAAAGCTTATGGCCCTGTCAAACTCGTCACTTGATTTGGCACCAATGACTACTGTAGCTTAGATTATGTAACTAGTGAAAGCAGTTCTTTTAACAGAAGTCAAACCAGATGGCAAGATGCACAGATTCTGAGTATAAAATACAATCAATGGGCTACTTACCTCATTTCGCTGCTCCAGATTGCTTCTGGAGTATCAAATTCTCCTAGGAAAATCTCAGAAAACTTTTCAGGCTCATAATTTTCTAAGTAACACACCATTGCTTCTGGAAGGATGTGCCCAAGTATACTTCTCTGAAAAATATCTTGTCCTTTTGTCTTTAAAACAAAACAAGACATAGAAACACTAAAGTTATCTTTCAATTTTCTAATAAATGAATTGGATTAGAGAATATTTAAGAAAACAACTGGAACAAATTGCTTTTGTGTTTTGGAAATTTAGATGGAAACATGGCAAAATGTGAAGTGGAAGATGTCTGGTATTAAGTGGCTTTGGCATGAGCTCCCAAGATAGAATTAACATCGCTGGGCCTTCGGCAATCTGAAGCTCCTCAGGTGTCAGGTGCTGCCGACATTATTTAGGACGACTGGCTTTGAACCATGTGTAGTAGTAATGGACAACACAAGGAGAGATCCCGTGACGATTTATATCAATTATCTTGTTATATTGTTGGTTGCAATTTTCACCTGTACCTGCTTCTGTTTTGAAGAACAAGTCCAGAAAATCAACATCTTAAAAAGCCTGTCCTCATGAAGTGTGGCTATTTAGATGGAGAATATCTATTGAAAGTAATTATAATTAACTATTTTAAGGACTTCATATTCTCTGGCTGGCCAAATGCAATCAAGATAATGACCATACTTTAACATACTAAATTTTAAAAGTAATTTCTTTATCTGATAGAAATAAAACCTAAGGACTATACTTTTTTTTTCCTTCTAAGCAAATCGAGAATGCTTTATTTCTCTAGGATCTGACAGACGGAAGAAAAAATCCCGACATGGTTTTACCACCTAGTGCCAAGACAAATTAGATGATGAATACTTCCAGGCTTTTTGCTACTAAAAGTCACAAATTCACTATCTGTTAAATTTTGGGATGAAGAAATGGTTGCTTTGTTCTCTAGAATACTATTATTTGGTAATTCCTGCATGCAGAATTCTGTTACAAACACAGTTTTGCTCTAATTATTCAAAATATTATTAGGTGAAATGATATATTATTTTTCATGTTATAACAATTTCAAAAAAGATTATATATGCATAACTGCACAGAAAAAGGGGAAAAAAGAATGCTAAAGAATGCCTAATGCTACAGTACGGTGATTAGAAGTAATTTAAGACTTTTTTTATATTCTCATTTTCTATTTGTATAAACTGTGGAAATTACACTGCCATGGGAATCACTTTAATATCATTAGATTATTTTCCAGAGCTTCACTGGCTTCTCTAGAAAACACGCAGTTTGGTCTAGTGGCCATTGTCAAAGTGGCATAAACATTCCTTGATTAGTCTCAACAGTGGTCTGGTTTTGGTTTATTCTTCTGTTCTCAGTAAAATCTGAAAATCAATGCTCCATGAAAACCCTAACAAAATTTGAAACATCTTTCAGTTATGTTTTGACAATAAATACCTCTGTAAAATGTTAGGTATGAGGTTTCAGGTTGTCAAAGCTATCTGGATGAGTCTTATCTTTTTTGGATTCCTATTTTTCTTCCTCAGTAAAATGGAAGGACACTTGAGAACAACTGAAAAATTAAGTAGCTTCAAAGAAGAAACTTGGCACTTCCGCCACCTTGTGATCTGAACAAAAAGAAGGTTGAAGTCTTAACTGAATTTTAGCTGATTGTATGAGATTCAGGTATACACTCAAGTATTTATGAAAATTATTAATCTAAATTTTACACAAAGGGAACAAGTTATAATTCACATCTAAAATTTCAATGTTAAATCTAATGGGCAACATTTATTTTCATTAAAAAATATTAGCTTAAGACTCTATGTACAAGGTACCACAAGGAATGTGAAAAATGAGTAAAACAGTACCTGCCTTCAAGTGCTTACAATCTAGTAAACATACACAGCTCAGAGAACTTAAGTGCCAAGTCAGCTTATCCAGTGTTAAGTTACATATTCAGAGGATTAATCTGGCTTACCTCCTCTGACTTGAAAGCCTGTTTGGTATGCGTATACTTCAAAAATCTAGGGGAAAAAAAGATTTGTCAGACATAGGAACTGATTTAAATTTAGTAATCTTAGTTTTCTAAAGATCAGATTTTTTATAGACAAATAAAAGCCACAAAAGGCCACTTGTACATATATATTCCCAACTTAATTTCTAATTAAGGCAAGAAATCAAATGAATTAGAAAGATTTTAAAATTATGGTCATATTAAGATTATATAAAAATATGAAAAATTACCCAATTTGAAGAAAAAGCAAAATGTAGAACTGTATGTGCAATGTGAGTACACTTCTATTAAATAGATATATTAGAACTGTATTATAAAATATAAGACGGTGACAAATTCTTCGGTTAGATGTGGTAAAGTAATGTAATTCTGAGTTATTTTTCACCCATTCTAATTTCCAAATTTTCAGACATATAGTTAAACAGCTTTTATAATGAAAAACTTAACAAAAGCAATGATGTACTCACAAAAATAACCAACTTAAAAAAATCTATCCCTATACATTTCGAATAATAACTTTAAGATTACCATTAAAGTTCTTACCGAGCAACAGGAAGCACATTGGAACCTGTATACATCATGATAAAGAAAAATACTCCACTAAGATAAAGACGAGGTAACTGTGGGTTATCTTGCATGATATGGTATAACAAAATCGCAACCTTCTCAACAAGGATAGGGTCAAAGGTCAGCAGTAGCTAAAAAAATAAAATGTTTTTGTTACTGGATTATAAAAAAACTTGCAATAACACCATTTACTTTAGGTTTATGTTTTTCATGTGCTGTGCTGAAGTTACAGTTTCTTATATGCAATAAGTTACAAAATAAAAATCTGTGGGATTTAGTAAGCTTGTTTGTCTACCAGACTCAACAGATTTGAAAATTAGTTCATTTTACAATACTTAATGCAGAGACGGTAAAACATTGACAATTGGTCAAAACTTATTCAGAAAAGGCCCAAAGATGCCTGACGTTATGTTGTCGTGATTATAGATAAAACTGTTTCTTATGCAGGAATCTTCCTGAATGGACTTCTTTGTTAATGACAAAATAAAAAAAGAAAAGTAGCTATGCTTTGGGTTAGTTTCAGCACATGAAGCATTCCCTGAAGACTACTTAAGAGCTCAAGGAGCAGAGCAGAGAACTATCAGTGCACACCAACAGCACTCAAAAAGAGATCTACAAGTGCAGGTAGAGGGCAAACGGGTAACCGAATACCAGCAGTACTTCTATCTACTATTGCCAGAAAGTACCAAGAGAGGAGGTCTCTAGAAATTTGAGCTAAGAGTACTGAAGGGAGTACCTGGGACCACCATAATGAATCCGGGCTATTAAAAAATCATACAGAGTTGCTATAAATAAACACTTGATAAAGATATTTAATACGTTTTATCTTTTATTTTTAAGATTTTATTTATTCATCTGACAGAGAGAACACATGTGGGCAGAGCCACAGGCAGAGGGAGAAGGAGAAGCAGACTCCTCCCTGAGCAGAAAGCCCAACATGGGGCTCAATCCCAGGACCCTGGGATCACGACCCGAGCCAAAGGCAGCTGCTTAACCGACTGAGCCACCCAGGCACCCCTAATATGTTTTATCTTAATTAATGTAAGTGGCGTTTCAATTTTCTATAAACACTTCCCAAGAATCCCCAATGTTGGGTCAAATGCTACCAGTAAAAAAACTGCAATAACAAGTAAATACTAGCTCACATTAGGAGGTCAAAGTTGTAGGCTCAATTACAAGACTGAATTGCTATGTGTCTTTAAGTAAATAACTTGGATTTCTTTGTGTTTGGGTGTCTTATCTGTTCAACGAGTTATTTAGATTGAGTGTTTAGTACTGCCATTTTATAAAGGAAAAACTGAGATACAGTAACACAGGGTTTTCCCTAGTTTAACAGCAGTTGTAGTTCAAGACTTGTTATCACTTTAACAAAAATATGGGAATTAGCAGGCAAAAACTCCAAATATTTGAAATTAGAGTATACCAGAAAACTTAGCATTCACTCTATCTTAGACAAACTCTAAAAATTTTGAAGATGTTATCAAAAGGTCAAACCAGTAATTGCTCTTAAAGTCAAATGAAGGACAGAAATCTATACTCAACAATGTAAATAGTGTGTTCCTGAAAACTACTGTAGCTGCCTGTGTTTAGCAGGATTACAATCTCCCAGAATATGAGAAATTAAGGAAAAGCAAAGAGCTTCTAAAAAATATTTTCTGAATTCAGTATAAAAGATATAGGCAGTATATATTATAAAGAACAGATAGGCTGGGCGCCTGAGTGGCTCAGTCAGTTAAGCGTCTGCCTTCAGCTCAGGTCATGATCCCAGGTCCTGGGATCGAGTCCTGCATCAGGCTCACTGCTCAGCGGGGAGTCTGCTTCTCCCTCTACCCTTCCCCCCTCCCCTCCCCCGCTAATGCTCTCTCAAATAAATAAATCTTAAAAAAAAAAAAACGCTGCTATGCTTTTCAATGAAATTCTTCTCCTGAATTATTCTAATTGTTCAGATAATACTAAAAAAATTTTAGTTAATTAAAATGGACTCTTCCCCTCCAAAGCTTCATGTCATGCCAATCACAGGTCTTAAGAGTCATTCTTTCCTGGCCTGAAATTCAACAGTGTTTGCATTTACCTCTTCCCTTCCAGTTTCCTAAGTCCTGGAAAAATACTTGGGAGAGGTAGATTTACTAGGCCTTTACCTACATGTCCAGAATAGAAAACAAATCCCTCTCCTCGTACCACCTCACATATGCAGCCGCACAGTTCTCTAGGCTGGAGCGGGTGATGGGTTACAGGAAACAATAATTGCAGCGCCTTTCATTTAAGCAGTGAAACATAAAGGTCCACAACAGAAAAGCATACAAATTTTGAAATGCTGATAGGTTTAAATAACAGAAATTGGGGGGGGGGGGGGAGTTGGACACTGTCACTGTCATATTTCAGAAGACTTTTTCATTATCAGTGACTTACACAGGCACTTGCATATCTATGAATGTAAAAATATACAAACTAAGTAACTCTCCTCTCCCTTTTCACATCAACGTACAACCAATGTGTACAAATAACACAAATTACTGCTATACAAAGTCACATCATGGGGGCACCTGGGTGGCTCAGATGGTTAAGCATCTACCTTCAGCTCGGGTCATGATCCCAGGGTCCTGGGATCAAGTCCCGCATCGAGCCCCATATCAGGCTCCCTGCCAGCAGGGAATCTGCTTCTCCCTCTTCTACTGTCCCCCCTGCTTGTGCTCTCTCGCTCTGTCAAATAGATAAATAAAATGTAAAAAAAATAAAATAATGTAAAGTCACATCATGTGTGGTTAATATAAAAAATAATATTTAGGGGCTCCTGAGTGGCTCAGTCAGTTAAGGGTCTGTCTTCAGCTCAGGTCATGATCTCGGAGTCCTGGGATCGAGCCCCACGTTGGGCTCCCCACTCAGCTGGGTGTCTGCTTCTCCCTCTTCCCCTGCTTGTGCTCTCTCAAATAAACAAAATCTTTTAAAATAAATAAATAGAGTTAACAACAGGATATTTAATAGACAGGAGGGAAACACTGGCCTGAAATCTCTGAGACCTGACTTATTTGGATTTAATGCTAATCTGGAGATAGTTTAATTCCAAAAGAGCAGAATAATGATGGGAAAAAAGAAGAAAAAATACTTTAGTATATCCTACATAATTCCAACTCAATGCATTGGATCAGCTACTATCCATGAAAACATTTAACTGAAAAGAGTCAAACTCTGAGGCAAGCTAGAAAGACTGCTGTGATTATTTCTTGGAACATAGCCAACCACAGGTCTACTTCTGCGGCCACCAGTGTGCTTCCCAGGAATCCTAACTTCAACAGTGTGATTTGAAGAATGCATAATAAATAAAACCTTTTGAGAATAATTCTGGAGTCTGAGGGCTTCCTATGTTTAGGTTCTTGGATATACAATCTTCCATAGTATACTAAGAATATCAAATCAATTAGGAATAAGTGAAATAAATGTAAATCGGGGTTCGGTTTTTTGGAAATGGAATACACTACAATAAAACAAAGACTAGGGCTCATGTCAAAATTGAATAAGAGAGAATGGTTCTTAAAATACTGCCCTTAATTTGATAACATAAAGGTAACTCACCTGAATAATATGGGGAAGGCAAGCGCTGTCTGACAGCAGTCTTTTCACTCTAGGTAAAGGCCGAATGATGGCATTATCTTGATCCCTAGAAAACATTTTCTAAGGTCAACATTTAATATATTTATTAAAATTTGTATGTGCAGAGGATATGACATTCTACTAGGCATGAAGCATGTTACCTTACTTTTTTGTTAATGAAGACTAAGCTCTCATACAGCTGGGAACATGATTAGGTATTTTGGTTTAAATCTACTTGGCTGCTTAATATGACTTCATTTCCTTCCATAAGATTTCCTTGAAAAACAGTACCCTAGAAGAGCCAAAGACTCTTATTTATTATTTAATTGATTAAACTTGGTGTTGTCCAACACACTGTCAGAGGATATTTCCCCCCAAAGGGCATATCAAACTTTGTCACATAAATTTAAACCTTAACTATTCTCAGTATTTTCCATGTATAGCTGTAATTTTAAGGCTACATTCCTTCTAAATGCTAATTGTATGCTTTTAAGTCTGATCTGAATTTTAAAGAGAATTGGAACCATGAAAGCCTCAAGTGTTATAAAACCGACAGTTTCTCAGTAACTTCCATCACCAAATGTTTCTAGTAGAGTAACAAACAAAATGATACATATGCAAATATTTTATAAAGATCACAAAGTTCCATGCAACAGTTTTAACTGTCACCGTATAACATAGTCTCACCTTCACTTGTCAAGTGGGACAAGATATGGGGCAAGATACTGGCTTAGACTCAAGTTCTATACCAACAGTAGCTAACCTGACAGACAAGGGTGGCACTCACCACTGTCTACAGATGGCAGTATGTTTATTTCAAATGTTCACACCTGATTCACAGCAATGTGACAATTGTCACTGCTGCTAGAGTGCAGCTAGTAAGCCTCAATTTGGTAACATTGTTTGAAGTCTCCCAGAGAAAGTCACTTTTCAGCTACTTTTTCAATGTATTTTGCAAATTATTTCTTTATATGTTTCAAAAGCTCCAAAACTCAAAGCAGCATTCCCTCAAGGTCACAAATGGAATATCTTTGCTGTAAATCACCAGGGTAATTCCAGGTTGTTACTGAGGAAGCTCCCATACAAATGGAGAGAACAGATATTTTAGAGTCCCTGTTAACCATGGAAATGTTCAATTACATTTTACCTGCTTGGAAAATATCCACACATTGTGATCAACATGTTCAATATAAGGGTAGCAAGGTCAGTTTCATTTAGTACAGCCTGTCCACTGGCTAAGAGACACCACTTAAGCTGAGGTATTGCCTGAAGTGGTCGCCATCCATCCATGCCTTGAGCCCAGCATCTGGTTTTTGCATTTAACATTCCTTTGGTCCATAATTCTTCCATCTAAATCAATGGAAGGCACCGTTATTACAAACACAAATGAAGCAAAATGAGGTTTGGTAAGGTTTTCTATTTTGTGGTAAATACATGAACTATGGTAATAAACATCCAAGTTCACTATAAAAAAACAGTAACAAACTTATGTTGACAAGTCTTCAAGAACCTGAAATAGGTTACTAATATAAGAAAATAACAATTTAGTTGGCCAACCTGCAGAGCAAAAAGAACACTGGAGAGAATGAAAACAGTAGGCAGAGTGTAAAATGAACAAGATATATGCAAGCAGAAGGCTTGGTCTTCTATAAAACTATCTTTGGCTAAATTCCAACTGAGCCTGAGAGAGCAAGATCAAGTATCAGCAGATGTTAAGATGGAAACTGCCCCTGGATTGCACAGGCAATTTTCAATGAATTTCAGACTGCATATTAAAATTTACCTATTCATTCCATATAGAAGTGTTATAGTTTGAAAAGTCTTAATATCTATAAAATTATAATACCTTACAATTGCTATTATTACTTAAAAATTCATTAAAAATCTAAGTGCTACCTCTGTATAACAACAGCTTGTAAACAACAAGGTTTGAAGACATGACTGTGTGTCTGTGGTTCTTTCTAACAAGACATCTAAACCTTCATGTGGAAATTGAATGGCACAGTCCTTGGAGCTGATGGTAATGCTTCAACACACAGTTTAAAAGTACTCAACATCTCTCTATGTGTGTGCTAAACAGGTGGGCAGAAGGATAAAAACCACAACAAAAAGTTTCTCTAAGACACCAACCTCATGAAATCCATATGGGCCACTCCTTTCTTTGTCTGCATTGCCAAAGTACCATTCCTTTTCACTCTCTCTTTTCATATCTGGAGCAGCTTCAATTACATTGCTCTGAGTTTAGAAAGATGTAGTTATTTTTCAAGGCAGAAATTTAAGGGGGCAGATACCATAAAAAGTAACACGGTACTAACTTTCTGGGTTTACACTCCTTTGGAAATCACTTAAATTTCAGGTGACCTTATTTTAAGACTAAAGCATCAGATGTCTAACCGAGTAGTCCAAAAAAGCTATTTCCTTACTACTAATGCATTTGAAATAAATGGTTTCCTAAATTCACTTGGCAAGCTAAGCTAAACTCAAAGACATCTACATTCCCTATGGTCATTAATAAATTCTCAGGCCAGTAAAATTTTAGTAGCAAAGAATATCATAAATAGCTATATAAATAAACACAACGTTAACCTTAAACCACAATGCTAAAAATAATGAAGTTCTTTTGAGGGAAAATGATTCCAACTAAAAGTTTCAATAAGCATCTGAAATCAAAGAGTTAAAATACTAAAAGGAAGGTTTTTAATGCTTTTAAACACTTTCAATAAAGTACCCTCACTACAGATAATTCTTATAATTTTATATGCAATGTTTATGAGAACCAAAGATAAAATTTTTATGTAGTTAGTATATATTATTAAAACAAGGTTTTTAACTACCATCGTAACTACCAGCTTATGGTTAGATTCATACAGAGAGGCATAGCAAAGTGTTTAAGAGCTTAGACATCGGGTTCTAACTCTGGCTCTGCTCCTTAACGGGTGGCTTCTCTGTCCCGCAGCTTTCTCATCTGTAAAATGGGAGGGTCGCTGGGGAATTTAAAGAGTTAATATATCACATATACCAGAACAGTACCTGGTATACTGTCATGCTACACAAGCATTATAATTACTATTATTTATACCTGATAAAAGAAAATACCATATTCTCAATATTCGAATAGCACTTTTGTACACAATTCAGCCAAAAACTAACAGGCAACATCTCCTCGAACTAGGAGATTAAACAAAAACAAAACATAACACCAAAAAAATCACCAGTGAGCTAGGTATAGATCTCTACTACAAGTCAGGTATCAGAAGAGGCCTCTCAGTAGAGACTAGCAGCTCTATGCTCTTACTGGCTGGTTTCAATAAGGCTAAGTACATTCTCAGTGGCTGTCAATGCTATAAGTTCTAATTACATAACTGACAAATTCACTTTAAATCTTAAAGATCATATTGCCTCAAAATAAGCCACATTAGAGATACAGTTACTTTAAAAGACAAAAGAGACACTTGAAAAGTAAAACTGGATCAACAGTGTCCATTTGAGATTGTTCTTATGGTTATTTTAACTTTTATTAGCCATACTCAGGGCCACATATATTGACAGGTTTTCATGTCAATTTTTATGATTCTTTTGATCCGAAATTGTACTCAAAGGTTGTTAAACTCGTGAAATGTAGATAAGCATACATACCTGCAGTGGTACCGTAGCTCGGCTTACATGGAGATGTGCAAGGGTAAGCAAGTCCACAAGGATTCTAATTCCATTTGAATCCATGAGATCCTTAACATTTCTCTGGAAGGCAAAAACACTTTTACCTAATCGAAATTTTTTCTTTCCAATAGGTACGATTACCTAAAAGACTCTCAAAGAAGAAAACAGTTAAAATCTCTTTGGAAAAAGTCACATACAACTGATATTACTTAGTGTTTTCAGGATTTTGTGTTCAAGGAACATGAATTTAGATAAATGTGAAAAGGGCAAAGCAAAGAGATCGCATAAAGAATTTTTACTTAAATATATTCTGAGCAAAATAAAAAACAAAAATAAACAAAGCCTGGCGGAAGTAACACCCATGATAAATTCTCTGGTTCTCAAATTATTCTGCATTTTCCCAGGTTTTTTTTGTTAATAACCAGATTATAAATAACCAGAAATAAAATCTGGTATATTAAAAAACCTTTTAATGTTCCAGTTCTTGTAAACTTAAGATAAAAACTGGCAATTTCTTAAAAGTTAGGAAGAGATTATAATTTAAATTTTTATAAGATTAACTATACTTCATTTTAAAACGTGCACTATTTTCTAAAAGTGAGAATAAAACTAAGAGTATCATAAATTTAAGAAATAAAAGACCTGCTCAGATTTCACTGCAACATCACATAATTGTGAATTAATGCTACATTTACAACTATGAATTCTTATTAGAAACCAGTATGGGGGCGCCTGGGTGGCTCAGTTGTTAAGCATCTGCCTTCGGCTCAGGGCGTGATCCCAGAGTCCTGGGATCGAGCCCCACATCAGGCTCCTCTGCTGGGAGCCTGCTTCTTCCTCTCCCACTCCCCCTGCCTGTGTTCCCTCTCTCTCTGGCTGTCTCTGTCAAATAAATAAAATCTTAAAAAAAAAAAAAAAATGAAACCAGTATGAACCTATTAAAATGTTATTTTTGGTTTTTTGGGTTTTTTTAAGATTTATTTACTTTAGGGGTACCTGGGTGGCTCAGTCAGTTAAGCGCCTTCAGCTCAGGTCATAATCTCAAGGTCCTGGGATTCAGCCCCATGTCAGGCTCTGCGCTCAGCAGGGAGTCCACTTGCCCCTCTCTCTATGCACCCCACCACCACATGAACTCTCTAATAAATAAAATCTTAAAAAAAAAAGAAATGAATTTTTCCTTTAAAAAAAAAAAAGGATTTATTTATTTTAGACAAAGAGATTGCAAGTGAGAGGGGAGGAGAGAGAATCCCAAGCAGACTCCACACTGAGTGCAGAGCCCAATGCAGGGCTCGATCTCACCACCCTGAGATCACGACCTAACCTGAAACTAAGAGTCAGACGCTTAACCGACTGAGCCACCCAAGAGCCCTGATCCTATTAAAATGTCTTAAAAAAAGAAAATGTGAAGAGCTAAATTGACTCTCCAGTTTGTCTTCAAATTACTTATCAAAATGTACACTGAATAAATTAGAAACCTTCTACTTTATGTCGAACATTTATTTTACTTAAAGTCCAAACCTAAAGAGTCCCTAAAGAAAAATCAGCTATTGATTTCATCCCTCATTATTCTTCCTTCAGAATTTTATCATTAATTTACTCAGTATCTGTAACAACAGGACAGAATGTACAAAGAGTATTTGATAAAAAATTTTCACTCCAGAAGTTGATAGCACACAGAGATTTCTGATCTAATACGAGAAGAAAAGAATCATGTTGGATAATTAGCTCAAACTGTAATAATTAATCTTTTTGTTATATAGTCATGTGATTTATTTGCAAATAACTGCATACTTAAGCAAAAATACTGTACCTTATTAAGGATCAACTTGTTAAGGAAGAGGATCAACCGATCTCGTTCAAGTTTATCTGTGCACTATTGAAATACATGAGAATTTAGTCAGAAGTGAACAGAAACACAAATTAAGTTATTATCATCACTGGACAAAATCAGCAACAACCAATAAGAAATGAAGTCATCTTTTAAATATCAAGAACATGAGAGGAGACTAGTAATTATTGTTTAACTCCTCAATGTCTTGCATTCTCTGCAATTTTATAACTTGTCTAATTTCCCTAGAAAGGCATATATTTTAAAAGTCAAAACCAGATTAATATATAATTTATATAAATACTTTAATATATAAATATATAAAAAATTGAAACAAATGAAAAAATTACCCCAAATGATACCTCTCAATTAAGTATTCTGAAGAATGATGAATGATGTTTCATATAATCACATCATGATGAACACAAACAAGAAGGAAAAATATATCTGCCTAAAAAATACAAAGGCTATGCTACAAGTACTCAGGTTTACTGGAATAACAGTGAATTAGGATTCAACAGTACAATCTGGTGTAATAGCAAACAATAAGGATTTTTATCTGGTTATGTTATTTCCTAGGTATGTTTTATGACCTCATCCAGAATCAGTTTTCTAATCTATAAAGTATAATTAACGGTTATGGTAATTATAACAAGCACTGATGGCCATTTAAAAATTGGTGAAATGGTTCTAAGGCAGTTCACTAAAAATCAAATTGTTAAATGTAAGACGAATATAAGCACAAATGAAAGAACAAAGTGTATATACTGCAACAAGTAGGTTATACTCAAATCTGAGCTGCAGGATAGATGAATGGGTCACTATGTTCCTTCCCCCAGCCAAGCTCAAGTGTTAAAGGACAAACTTTCTAAAATGTGTTAACTCAAGGTTCCCTTTTTTTTGGCTATCATTGTAGCTCTAAAAACTTTTATTAAATAATCTTCACACTTTGAAATTCAGTATGTTAGCAGGCGCCTGGGTGGCTCAGCCAGTTAAGCATCTGCCTTTGGCTCAGATCATGATCCCAGGGTCCCGGGATCGAGTCTCGCATTGGGCTCCTTGCTCAGCCGGGAGTCTGCGTCTCCCTCTCCCTCTGTCCCTGCCCCCCATGCTCATACTCTCTATTTCTCTCTCTCTCAAATAAATAAAATCTTAAAAAAAAAAAAAAATTTAGTACGCTAGCATAATTTAAGATTTTTCCGAAGTGGAAAACCAAATGTACAAACAAATCTAATAGTCACTATTTCTTTTACACACCTGTCCAGCTCATCCATACTTAAAGATTGGCAAACAAGTCGCTAAAGTCGTTCAAGAGCAGCAACTGAGAAAAATAAACTGACATGGACAAATACTAACCCATTATTCACTTTCCTATTCATCTAACGTATTTAATTAAGTACAATGCAAACTACACAAAACTCATGCAGAAAGTTATGGTAACAATGTAATCAAATAGAATTTATATTCAGTTTTGAAAATTAAACAAGTACCCCAAATGCGCTATCAAATAGCAGTTTCCTTAAATGATATTCTTACCCTCTCTAACATTCCAATGATATATCTTGTATCTGTAAAAGGTCCTATTTCTTCATGACACCTGCCATAAACAATAGCAAGGGCTTGTAAACATAAACACTTCATGTTTACTTTTGGGGTGAGCAGGAAACGATGATAGAGCTCGTTGAAAAATTCATACCTAGATTTAAAAAAAAAAAAAGTTCACAATGGAATTAGCATGAAACTAATAGTGAAAACAAATATAACAAGATATGAAGAGTAGCTTACGATCTTTTAATTGATCCACTTTCTTCATTCTCATCTTCCTCCAATAGTAATCTCAGGTAATAGTCTCCTATTTTGATTTCCTCTGCCAGGCACTCATATTTAACCTTTATTAATAAATGCACATTAGAGTATTTTAGTTTACAAGAGGGTTTTGGCAGTTTCCACATAATCACTTCTTAAATTCTGTTCAGAGCTTTTTTCTTTTCTTGTAAGACCACCTTTAGTGAAAAAAATTCATCATTTCTTAAAATACCTGGTAATTCATTATTATTAATGTAACTTATTACTTTCATTAAATATTAAAGAGCTGGAATTATATGCCAATTTTATGGATGTAAAACTTGCTGATAAAAACTTCCACGGACTAGATGGTATTAATAAGACTGAAAGGAAGGAAGACTCAAAACACTGTTAAGAGATAATCTGCTTTACTCCCTTCTCAGTTTGTCACAATCAACTATGGAGTAAATGATCCTGCACCACACACAGTTTCTGCAATTCACACAAGTTACCTCAGGTTCTCCCTCATCCCCAAACACATCAACTACACTTTATGGTATATTTTTATTTTTCATTCTCTGCATGTCGAACTATCCCAGATTACAAAGGAAGTGATACATGAAAGAGCAGCCCATGATGATCGGGAGCTATGGCGGCACCATGACCTTTGTACTCAGGCTGCTTGTCTAAATTAAAGATTTGCAAGCAATTGTAAAAAGGAATTCTCTACTGACCAGATAATTAAAATTCTTTTTCCAAAGCCTAAAATAAATAATTTCTAAAAATATAAACTATATAAAATCAAATACACACACACACATATATGTATGTATAACCATTTCACTTTCTTTCTACAAATTCTGAGCATTCAATTCATTCAACTTCTATTTATTAGGCATATACTGTGTGCCATGCACTGTTGTAGTCACCAAGGATATAGCAATAAACAAACATAGAAATTACTGTCCTTACAGGAGTAGCAGATAAAAAAGTAGAATATACATGATAGTTGGGTGACAGTAAGTGCTATGGAGTGAAATAAATCGGGGAAAAGGGAGAGGGAGAAGGAGATGGGGGGAGAAAGAGAGCAGAGGGTTGTATGTATATACAAAGAGGTTTGCATTTTTAAAGATTTAGTTATTCATTTTGAGAGAGAAAGAGTGAATAAAGGGGTGGGAAGAAGGGGAGAGTGAGAGAGAGAATCTCAAGCAGGCTCCCTGCTGAGCAGGGAGCCTGACACGGGGCTCAATCTCACAACCCTGAGATCATGACCTGAGCTGAAATCAGGAGTTGGATGCTTAACCGACTGAGCCAACCAGGCACCCCTGAGGGCTGCATTTTTAAACATAGTGGCCAGGGAAGGCCTATTCAGATGATGACATTCAGTTAAAGACCTGAAGGAAAAAACAAGTTATAAGGCTATCCAGGGAAAAAGAATATTCTAGTAAGAAGGAATAGCAAATAGAGAAAGATCTTGAGTCAAGAACATGAATTTGGTGTTTCCAGGGAACTCAGTGTTGCTGGATCAAGAGTGAAAGGGTGAATAGTAAAACATAAGACCAAAGAAAGAATGCCTGGAATTAGCAGGCACACAAATCTTGTCTTGTAAGTCATTTGAAGGACCAGGCTCTTTCGAAGTGAGATGGGAAGTGACAGAAGTACCAGAGGGCCCTGAGCACCGAAGTGACATGATCTACTTTAACAAGAGCACAATGCTGCTATGTTGATTACAGGGAGACAAGGGGGGAAGTAGAGATACTGCTTCAAATCCACAAGGAGAGGACGGTTGGGTTCTAGATAAATGCTGAAAAGTGTACTGAATAGGATTTGCTGACAAATTGGATCTGGGGCATAAAAGATGACTTCAAGGACTTTGACTGGAAAATAAAAAGGGGCCATTATCTAAGATCAGAAAGACTACAAGGGAAGTAGGTTTGGGGGAAGAGCAAGAGCACAGTTTTAGAGCTACATTCTAGTCGCTTATTGGATATCCAATTATAACAGCATGAGGTCTTGGAAAGAATTATGTGAGATAAAAATCTGGAAGCCACCAGGAAATAAAAAACAGTTAAAGCCATAAGACAATGAATATAAATATGAGGTCCAAGAACTGGTCCTTTATGCCAGTTTAGCAGTTGGAAAAATTAGAAAAATGAACAAAGGAGGAGTGCACAGTGGAGGAGGAGAAAATCCAGGAGAAGACAGTCCCAAAACCAAAGTAAAGGAAGTCTTTCGAGGAGAAGCAAATGAGACAATCAAATCATTGTATTTTGCAAATGCAGTTGGATTAAAAAAGCCTACAGGATCATGAGTATGTTTAAATTCACAACTGCTATGACAGCTTACATTATACACACACACACACACACACACACACACACACACGATTATCTAACACCAACATGTTTTTTTTAAACAACATATTTCTTGATCATATTTTGTTGTTCTTCACACCAATATTTTAATAGAAAAGTAAAATATGGCCACATTCAAAATCAAACTACCACAAAAAAGTTAATTAAACAAGGTACAAATACAAGGAAAAAAGAACAGCTATATTTCAATGGAGAAAAAAATCTAAGGAGAAAAAAAATAAGCAAAGAACAGAGCTAGAAAGCAGATCAAATTTATTAAAACTCCTACATTCTCAGGTACAAAGCCAAGTTACTTAAGGTAATGAATTTTTATTTTTTGTCTCAGATAAATATAAAAGTTTTCTAATATTTCCTCCACAAAATTAAGAGGGAAAGATAAAAATATGTTATATAACCATAAGTCTTTGAAAAACACTCCAAAAATAACATGTGCCTCCAATAAGAAAAAATTAATATTACAAAAATTAAACTTTACCTCAAATTCATGGTGGTTCCAGGAGATCACATTAGCACTACCAAGCTCTCTATCAATATTAAATGCTCTCATTTCAGATTCAAGACTATCCCTCAGTTCTTCTCGTGTCTTGAAATTCCAAATTAGGTTTGACTTGGCATGATCCTGACCAAATCTATACATATAATCAGAAAATAGTAGGAAGCCATAAACATTAAAAAAAAAATCTAGAAATATCCCTTACTACATTTTATAAGAAAACAGTGGAATTAACAAACTTCAGCAAGTGTAAATGAATAAAATAAAATCTCTGTAAATTAAGTACAGTACAATACAAATGGTAGAATCTTGGTGATAGTTAACAGGTGCACACTGTAAAATTGTTTGACCTTTTCTGTAATAAAATGCTAAGGAAAAAAAAAATGAACCCAAACCACAAAAACAAATCGATCTGGATTTCAAAACAAGGAACTGATATTTCAATTTCAGTATTTACTGCTAGTATAAATTTCAGTCAGAAAATAATTACAATCAGGTATCAAATTTCAGGTTGGGGATAAGAATTTCTGAACTATGCACCTGGGTGTGAAGTGTGTAGGATGAGCAACATTCTAGATTAGAATGTTACCAACTACCTAAGGAAGAATACAGCTAAACTGCCAAGTTCTGATTGATATTTGTAAAATATCTTCCTTTTATTCCTAGAATTTAACTACTGTAATAAATTTGGACACAGGTCTGAACTGGAGGTGGATGGGCATCATATGCTTTCGTTTTCATTCTGCAACACTCCTAGAAAGTCTGATGTCAGAGTTCCAAGAGAGTTCTAGGGGAGACAACATAATCGAAGAATTCCTGAGAAAGAAAACCAATATTCTTAAGGCCACACTATACACTATATTTATACTATATACTGTGAAAGTACAGTGAGAAGTTTCCAAAGCACATATTTTCCTTTATCAGCCGAGGTATACTCAATATATAAGCTTCCAGAATAAGTATTGTAAGTTATCCCCCAAAATTTAGCAAATCCCTAAAATGTTTCAAAGTCTTTCTAAGTGTTTGGGGTGGAGGAAGAGTGGGCAGGGCCAGTAGATGAAGAAGTGGTAAACAGATCAGAAAGGCTGGAAAAGTATATTAGGCCAGCAAAGCTGGATACCCATTTCCTACAAGTCTCCTTATGTTTTCATCATCTACCTCTTTTAAGTAATCATCTCAAAGTCCCAATAAAATTTTAAAGGTAACTTCAGCTCCTTAGACTATCAACACTCTATAAAAGACATTAATATTATGGAAGCATCATTAATCATACAATCTTAACAGTCACAATTCTTAACCTTGAGAGTATAAAAATACACAAAGCATAAAGCACCAGTTTCAGGCAAAAAAACCTATCATGATTCTTCTAATGTCAATGCCAAATTTAATCTACTGGAAAAGTGGCTTTAAGTTTACCTATAATAGAAGAGATCCCAATTTGCTTCTATTTTTATTCTTTGTCTTCTCTTTCGAAGAACCACTGGCTTTTGATTTATATTCTGGAAAAAACAAAAACAAAATTTTATAGTGCTCAATCTGGGGCTACCAAATAGGCTCACTGAGAAAAATCATCACTTTGTAAGTGATGAGAAACATTTTCTACATCAAATTTTGGCAGAAACAAATTAATGAAGCAAAATCTATAAAATATGAATATAAAATATTTTATCACAATGTGATACATACAGTGCTAGCAGATAATTCTACAGTGCTGTTGAAATATTTTCCACATAGCCTAAACTTACTTTTTGTTACAGTTTACAGTGATGACTGATAAAATTTATAATGATCAAAAACAGTGACTTGTTTTAAACATTTACATGCAGTTAATACTCAAGCCATGGGAAAACAATAAATGCAGATGATTACAGGTTATTAAACTGCTATCAAAGCCATAGGAGCAAGTATAAATTGAAATAGCTAATGGACAAGAAATAAGAATCTACATTCAGACACATGTGAGGTGAGATTTGAATTTATTAGACAAAGAATCTCAAAGACAACTCCACATGCCAGGCAGTTGAATGCATTTCACACACATAGCAGGGACTTAAACTCACCATATTGTTTCTGTCCTGAATTTAAATTTAAAAAGGAAAAAATGAAAAAGTTTTAAATAAAAATGAGAGTGAGCCTATATGTGTTAAGCTGTATCTATCATACAAATTCCACGAGGATGTCACCAATATAAATCCTCATTTTAAGACAGAAGAAGGTCCTGCTTCGCTGACTCAAATTTTAAGCAGTCATAAACCCATTTGAGAATTCAAAGAAAGCTATGGCCCCTATTCCAGAGAAAGACATATACATAAGGCTTGTAACTAACTGGAGGGGAAGATTTCAAAGATTTCTTCAAGTCTATACATGGACTGGCAGTTAGGAATCTCTACTCCAAGTAAAGCCTGTAGATATGGCAGACAAAATTCTGACCCTCAATGTGAAAGAACCAAAAAGTAGAAAGTAGTAGAGATTAAAACACAGAAATCTATAACTTCATTAAAGAAGTGACAAATTATATAAAATAAAGCAGAATAAAGAAAGGATAGAAGGAATAAAGGCTAAGTGAGTAATAAATTTTAAAACATAAATACTGCTTGAAATATGAAACCTACTGGTTAAATGAGGACATGTCTCCTATGAATTTTAATTCTGTGCACGCGCATGAAAACTAAGGTGACTTGAATAAAGCACATAAACAATTCAAAGATTTAGTTTTAATGATAAAACTTTCCCTGAAACTTCTAATTAAGAAGCACTTTCTTCAATTTCCCCCACCCTCAGGACAAAAAGCTGGGACTCTACATTAGTGAAAATGTAAACGCTCTACACAAAAAGCACAACCAGTTCTCCATAAACGGAGTTCACGGACTCAGAAACTTAGGCTAAAATCCCTAACTAGCTAAACAAATTCCTCAACTAAAATAATAAAAGTAAGAAAAAAGTAATTTTATATGTTAGCCAATGGTTATTATTAATTGAACACAGAGCATTAGCTTTCAAATGAAATTGACTTAAAAACATTCTGATTATATAAAATATGCAGTTCCTTTTAAGGCTAGCCAGTTAATCTTGACAATGGTTAGTTTTCAGACTAGCTAAAGCACATGATCATTACAAATCTGGGTGTTAGTATTCCTACAAATAAAATAGTCACAAAGATTCACTGTTTCCTAAAGAAATTAACATTAAAAACAGTACTATGGCAAAAATAATCCGTTTGCTACCTAAACAGTTTCTTGACCAGATCTGTTTGGCATCGTTTGCTCGAAGTTTTAGATAACGCCCACATAAATGAAACCAACAGAACAATAAAACATTATTGATATTTAAAAATATATTATTTTTCCTCTGAACTGTTGTCTTTAAATAGCATGTGTTAACCACATTTACAGCTAATAGCTTTGTGTTCAAACTTATGCTGGATAAATGTTACATATGAAATCAAATGCCAAAAACTTACTTCAGTTAGATAATTACATCCAACAGCTTGAACAACTATTATTTTAGAAACAGGCTTAACTACCCGAAGTCAAGAGTTCATCATTTTTAAATAAGTGAAAATCATTCATATCCTATCAGTAGATTTTCAATTACTCAAATGTTGTAGGAATATTATCGTGACATGTATACAGTGCTTCTAATATTACCTTGTGGGGTTTTTTTGTTTTTGTTTTTGTTTTTGAGAGAGAGAGCACGAGCGAGTGAGCAGGGGGCAGGGGGCAGGGCCGGGGGTAGAAAATCTTAAGCAGGCTCCACGCTCAGCACAGAGCCTGACGCAGGGCTTGATCTCACAACACTGAGATCATGACTGAGCTAAAATCAAGAGTCAGACACTTAACTGACTAAGCCACCCAGGTGCCCCTATTATTACCTTGCTTTTCCATCAAAGCAACCCCATAGAACAGAGAAGGGAGGTAGTGTTATTCTGATTTTATGGAAGAGGAAAGTAATGCTCTGAAAACCCGTAACTTGTCTTATGGGTTAATAAAGGATAAAATTAGGCTCAGATATAGGTTAAACAGTGCAACATGCAATATTCTCTTCACTATCCTGGTCACTTAGAAAGCATGTCTATTGCGTAGTGAAGAGAAGGGCCATATGCACCCCAATGTTCATAGCAGCACTGTCCACAATAGCTAAATCGTGGAAGGAGCCGAGATGCCCTTCAACAGATGACTGGATTAAGAAGTTGTGGTCCATATATACAATGGAATATTACTCAGCTATCAGAAAGAACGAGTTCTCAACATTTGCTACAACATGGATGGCACTGGAGGAGATAATGCTAAGTGAAATAAGTCAAGCAGAGAAAGACAACTATCATATGATTTCTCTCATCTATAGAACATAAGAACTAGGATGATCAGTAGGGGAAGAAAGGGATAAAGAAAGGGGGGGTAATCAGAAGGGGGAATGAAACATGAGAGACTATGGACTATGAGAAACAAACTGAGGACTTTAGAGGGGAGGGGGTGGGGGAATGGGATAGACTGGTGATGGGTAGTAAGGAGGGCACGTATTGCATGGTGCACTGGGTGTTATACACAACTAATGAATCATCGAGCCTTACATCGGAAACCGGGGATGTACTGTATGGTGACTAACATAATATAATAAAAAAATCATTAAAATAAAAAAAAAAAGAAAGCATGTCGATTGATTCTTTACACTGCGTGTATCACTCATACAGATCAGGATGAACTCCTTAGGCTCAAGTTCTACAGAACTGAATTTTGGTCTCAATTTCAGATAGACACACAAGACTACAATTGTTCTGTGGCACCTGATTCCTATGTTTGATGTTCTGGAAATTCATAAGAAACCTGTTCAGTAAAATATTTATATTATTTTCTTTGTATAAAGAAATAGCTACCATAAGTAAAGAGATGGTTTAAGGGAAAGAATGTAAGTGTGGTCAACAAAAATGGTGAGATCAAGTCAACTTTTATACTTGATTTAACCACTGCACATTCCATCCTAGAGAGAAGAATATGCATTACTGAATTAGGTTCTATTGATCATACTACATGCTGAAGAATGGGACTAAAACTGTTTTTGATCTGACCTTGATTTGAGGAGCTAATACTGAAAAATTTAAGTACACACAGTAAATTTAATTTAAAAATGTGAATCTTATTACCAAACACCTGTCTGACTAGCTCTGAATAAAAATGTTAAACAAGAAGAGCACCTTTGTTTTTATAGCTATAAAATAAAATTCAGAGAAGGAAAGAAGCAGATACATATAAATAAATTAGCATGGAAACTAAAAGTTATGGAAGAAAAAACTTAAGAGTGGAATTTTATATTAAATTTCATATAAAATACCTAACTAAAATCCTAATCACTGATTCATAAAACTATGAATTAAGAAAAATTTATATAAAAATAAGAATCAGAATTAGGTAACATTTCTTCATATATTCAGTCAGAAATATCTGACTACCATCTCTGTGAACAGCAACAATGAAGGCAAACCTATGATATACAGAAGAGCTAGAAGTCTGGAAGCAGGTTTTTACCTCTTTTTGCGCAATGCCCATTCTATCCCTCCAGTGCATCAACACAAGATCTACTTTTTCTTTGGCAAATTTTTCAACTTCCTTAGCAGCTTTTCCAGCTAGTCTTTGCCACTCTGGAACTTTATTAAATTTTCCATACTGATCCTGTGAAATAATGATAAAATCCATTATGGTCCTGTTTGCAAATTTATTTTTAAAATCTAAGTAAAGCTGATTCACACTGTGTATTTTACATAAAATACATACTGGATATGGGGACTCAGTGAAGAAACAAAGTGAACATTTCTACAATAAATTATACTTTTGTCCAAGAAATCTTAACTTTTCTGCTTAAGTTTCAAGATGATTCCTACGTGAGGGGTGGCAAGATGTGAATGGGAGACGGGTGTAAATAGAAAAATGGAGTGAGGAAAGGAAAAGAACACATACAAGACATTATTACAATGGTGTATCTTGGAAGATGTTTAAGTAATTTTCTCAGAAATAGCCCAACCTTAATAATAAACATAGCTTTTGTTAAAAAAAAAATGTCCTAAGTTAATTTTTTCACTTTTGGCCCCTTTCACCAACATTTATCAATCACACATTATATGCTAAATATAATATTAGACATTTGAAACTTTAAAAAGCAATCCATTCCTGAATGTGCCAATAAGCTGAGTTAAGGGAAACAAAACATAAAAGACTGCTACTATTCATAGTATTAGATTGTGATGATGGTTTTACAACTCTATAAATACACAAAAATTACTGAACTGTACACTTAAAACAGGTGAATTATATGGGATGTAAATTTTACCTCAATAAAGCTGTTACCAATATTACTACTTTTAGTACTACTATTCAATACAGTGAATTCTTGGTTTCTTTCTAAAATTTTTAGTTTTACGAAGAGTATTCTTTTCAACCTGAAAAGACACTTAGGACAATCATTATTTACCATTGCTATTTTCACATTATCTCTAACATGCATTCGATCAGCATCCTTCTCAGGAACTGGATCTGAGCTGTCCAAGTACGCCAGCAAGCCTGGCGGCTAAAAGCAAAGAAACACAAAACATAAAACCCATTTTCGAAACAACCACACAAAGGAAAATTTAGCTTTCAAAACCCAATAAATTAATACTATGATTTAAACTACTGAGGTTAGCACTTATTACATGACAAATTTCTATGGTAAGCATCTTTTAAATAAAAAACAAATTTTTAAAATCCTTTATAAACTTATTCAATGAAATCTTATTGGGCTAGAATACATAAATCTTCCTGGTCATTCAACTGACTTACCAAAATGCGTTTCAACAAGTTTGTCGCAGTTGCATTATCAGCTGTCCAGAGTCCCACTAAATGTCTACTTAGCTGTCTGAAAAAAGCAGACGTTGAGAAAGGTTTGCTGCTTTATCTCAGCTAGAACAGAAAGGAATTTTTAAGAACAAAATATCATATAAGAAATATGGCTACAGCAAGAAATCATTCTGATGTTAAATATTTAAAGTTAGTATTTTAATGTGGAGAGGTGTATGATAGTAATTCAAAATACTGCTAACATTTTAGAATTTTCTCCAAATCAAAATGCTTCCCTGATAAACTCACTAATTTTCAATGGACTTGAACATGAAGTAGTAGGTTTTTACCTCACTTAAAGAGGGAAAACAATAAAACAATTAGACTTGATGATATTATTGGTTTGTGTAACAAGTCCTGATATAGTGATCATATAGCATTCTGGCATTCTTTGGAATTCTGAACATGAGTAAAAGTCAATAACTATGTTCTAATATAACCTATTTGGCAAGGTCAGAGATAGAAAATATTTTCAGTTTTGGAGTCTGGACAAAGACTTAAAGCCTTTAAAGCAAATTATTCTATTCATGCCACTTTAGAGGTAAAAGTATATTTTGGTTCAAAGTGAAGAATCTAAGATCCATGTTGAATCTATGACTTGGTCACTTACTAATCTTAACCCTCGCTATATGCTCCTCATGAGCACAGAATATACTTTATTCACTGTTGACCCTTCTGTGCTTCAGTAGGGATTCAAACTGCCATTTGCTACAAGAATGGGTATGAAACCTGTGAGAGAAATAACCCAAACTACAGACATATGTATTTATACAGGTTACATTACCAGAAGAAAAAAGTTTAAAAACCCAAATTGTACTTTCTTCTATCCCCCAAAAAATGAACACTACTAAAACTGTTCATTTCTATGTCTAGTTGGAAATTAACTACTACTGAAGTAATTACTCTTATGATTTCCTTCACATGCATCAGGTAGGTATCATTTATCAGGAATTCCAAAAAGGCTTTAAACAGGAATAAATGGGATAACTTTTTATAAAAGCAATTTGCAAAAGATAAAGGAATGCAAA
Source organism: Ursus arctos (assembly GCF_023065955.2). Taxonomy (NCBI): domain Eukaryota; kingdom Metazoa; phylum Chordata; class Mammalia; order Carnivora; family Ursidae; genus Ursus; species Ursus arctos. The sequence continues at coordinate 29,395,431 of NW_026622875.1, forward strand.
TGAAAAATGGTAATTTATATTATACATTGACAGCTTTTCAATACTGTGACTGATCACAGTAAGGAATGTAACTGATTATTTAATAAAGAGGAACACAGCAAGCAAACATCTAACATGGGACTTTAATGAAATAAGGCATTAAATTATTCATTTAACTAGTGAGTCATGAGTCATAGTATGCTAAGGATATCTGAAGGCTCACACATAAGGAATCATAAAGAAAGATTAAAAGGGATGGAATTCATATGGCCTGGAATAAATGAAGAGATTTATTGCTTCCTTATATTTGATTATTGTTAAAAAAGACAATTTACCAAAGAGGAAATTGTTTAACTGTAAGAGATTTAGGATACCTAAGCCAGTTAGCTAAGTAAGAAAACCTTATCTTAGAAAAGGTTAGATAAGGTTTTCTTTATTCTTAGAGCCGAGTACCTAATTGACCAAAGATACTTAAAAACTGACATGACAGCCAGAAGCAAATACAAGGAGAAAAGGCCTAGGCATATGGTTCTAGTTTCATAAGCTTCTAGGCACTCTTTTCCATGTTCCAGTACCCTGACTATGGGTATAGAGCCATAACAGGGAAGTGAGGTGGGAAAAGCAAACAGATTTGTCCCCACCCCACCTCTCCAAGCTATCCAGGGCAGGGGCAATGATCATCTGGGCACTATCTTTCTAGAAGGAAAGGAAAAGAAGAACTAGGTGAATCAAAAGAAAATGAAACATTTGCATAATCCAAACAGTCTGTTTTATGTACTATCTGAAATCATTTTATAAGCAGCAAGTTAATTTACAGCAAATTAAATTTAACCTACCTATTTGTAAGCATCCTTTGATCTGAGCTTATTGTAAACATCGCAGTATGCAAGTGTCGAGGTAAGGCACCTTCACTTAGGGCAAGCTCCTGCATTTTTGTAGCAATTTCTTTGTCACCTTCCTTTGGAAAAAGGGTAAGATGATCCCTAAAGCAGCACTCCAGAACAAGGTATTCTACTTTTATAGAATTAATTTTACATCTCTAGGTAAAATAATTATGTAGTATACAATATAATAAAAATTTGAAATGCAACTTAATTACCCAAAAATAACACAAGTGATAAAAGTAATTTTAAAAACATTTGCCTGTGGAATGAGGTTTTAAATGTTTACAGAAAATTTATCTTATGAATTATATTTTGCTTAATTTAATGTTAAAATTAGGTTCATTCTCTGAGTATACATCAGCCAATGAAAGGGAAAGGCAACTCAGGGAAATCAGCGATTCCTACCAAAGGCATCTGCAAACCCGCCTTGCTTTTATTATTATCAATATATTCATTTTCATGGTGAACACAGTCCTTTATTTTTTTTAAAAGAATGATGTGATTAACTGGGGTCGTTTTTTATCGTGATTTTACTTTGCTTATATGGACTCACTTTGGCAGCAGAGTTAAGACAGGTAGGACTACTAATCAAAGGTAATCAAACAACTATGAATTAAGTAAGCAATGTGATATTTAAGACAGCCTACTGGAAAGCAAAAATGCTCACAATGTGAGTGAAAAAAAAGTACAAGTATATAGTACAACTGAATATGTAGTATGTATACAAATATTCACATAGTGTGAATATGTACAGATACCATTCTGACAGTAGTATCAATATCAGTTTTATACACAGTAGATAGACATATATATACATAGTTTGTACGCATATAATTTTGAACACTACACAGTCTGAGAGAAAATCTACTAAAATGCTAATAGTATTATCTCTGGGTGATAAAAATATAAATGATTCATTTTATTTGTTCCTTGAATTTTTTCTATAAACACCAATGTTTCTTCAAAGACCATATGCCACTTTTACAATCAGAAAAAATAATTTAAGATACTTGCCAGGATTTCAGTGTACATAAAGAAGGTGTTCCTTACACAGACATCAGCTCTAGTCATTAGCTGTGAGTCTGACACAGGTGGCTTACATTGAAGCCCAAAGTCCACATTTTGGTTATACCTGGCCCTCCATGAATGGCAATATATTGGTGAATCAGGGTCAGGAATACACTTTTGTTTGGTCTCATGGTCCTAACTGTCCTTGGCTGTCAGCTCTGTGAGAGAGATGCTACTTTGGATAAAAAAACCCATTAGCTACAAGAAAAAAAGTAGCCTTTAGCTGTACATACACACTAAAAATGCAAAAAAACTTTGAGGTATAATGCCTATATATAATTTTATTTTTATTATTTTTTTTAATTTATTTATGAGATAGAGACAGCCAGCGAGAGAGGGAACACAAGCAGGGGGAGTGGGAGAGGAAGAAGCAGGCTCCCAGCAGAGGAGCCTGATGTGGGGCTCGATCCCATAATGCCGGGATCACTCCCTGAGCCGAAGGCAGATGCTTAACCGCTGTGCCACCCAGGCGCCCCTATATAATTTTTAAACACCTACTTGAGTATACTAATTCTGTGCATTTCATTTAGCCACATGTTATATGTACGATATATACGTATATATTATGATATATTTAGATCACGGAGTGTTTTGATAAAAGGAGCAAACCCTCTTACATTTTATCCAAATCACTACAAACAACAAAAAGAATTCAAAGCCATTTGGACTGATGTCTTTGTAAACATCCAGTATGCAAGTTGATATTTATAGCCATGATTTTATTTTCTAAAAATCAAGACAACTAAAGCAACTATCTTAGAGAAACAATATCCCATGTCTGACCAACGATATCATGACCTGATCTCTGCCATTTAATTACAAATGCATGAGGAACTAATTTTTGTTACCATTCTTACTTAATATCACTTTGCTATGAACTAACTCCCTTAACAGATTTCTATGTAACCTCATTACCTAAAGATTTCAATACCATCAATACCATCATCCCCCACCCCCAAAAAGAGGAAGAGAGGAAGAATGCTAACTTTTAATTCTTTTAAAACAAACAAAATACAATGTAGGAACCGAAAGATTTACTTGCCCTAAACCCACTTACCTCAGAACTTTAAACTCTTAGTTTAATACTGAGGATTGTTTCTGTAGTTTAAAACTAATTTCTGAATAAAGACTCAAAATTAACTTTTCTTACCCAGAAAAACTGCATGTTTCCCATAAAAGGCTGAAACGTAATTTTGTCAGCTTCAATGAAAATAGCCAATCAACATTCAAGTAGGTTTAAAATCTCAAAATTGTTCTCACCTCTATTATTGCCTTCATAACCAATCCAGCTCCCTTTATAATTGCCATGGAAGGATGCTTTAAAATAGGGAGAAAAGTATTACAGAATAAAAGAATTTTATTGCAACAGACTAGCTACTGCTTTTAAGGAGTATATACAATTTTATAAGCCATAAAATTAGTTAAGGATACATCTCAAAGTCAGATCAGTTTGGCTAAAAATTTTAGGTATTCTTACAATATAGCTTTAGGGTAATTAAGAAACAGCTGGCACTTATTTGAATAATTATAGTTATCTGATAAATATCAAAAAGTAATGATGTAAAATAATACAAACTGACATTTACAAATTAACATAAAATAAAAATATTAAGTATCATTGATAAATATCAAGGAGTAATGATGTAAAATAATACAAACTGACATTTATAAAACTAATAAAATAACAAAAATATAAGTATCATATAGAAACAGATCACATGTACATAATAAATACTATAGTACTGTATGATCTAATAATGTTTTCAACTATTTATGAACAGCCCTATTATTTGGGAATTTATAAAGAAAAGGGTACTTTGGGCCTATCACAGAAAAAAATGAGTTTTTCACTACTGAGAAAAGATGGGGGTCAAAACAGTGGTCAAAAGCCATCAGCACAGCTCTACATGAAACACTAAGAAATCTGTGAAATTAAATATCCTTAATATGGTAATAATATGGCTGTATTTATCAACATTACTACAGAAGCACACACCCATTATTTTAAAACCAAAATGACCCAAAAGTGGTTATCTGATAAGAAAGATACAAGCTCTCACCTGAAAGAGCTTAAAGAGGGTTCTTCCATTGGATGCTACCATCTCTAAGAGCATATCAAACTGCTGTCCTTCTGTTGTCTCACTATATGGAGCACAGAGGGCAAAAGTAAGGAAGTCCAAGAGTGAACTAATAACTAGGGCACCAGTCCCATGATCCTGAAACGAAGTAACATACTGCCTTAGGACAGAGAAATTCAAGTAAAACACAGCAATAATGTGCTCCTCTTGTCCTGTATGTTAAAAGTAAACATTTAATTCCATAACGTGAGGCTCACAGTTTGATTACTCTAAGGAGTACTTGTTTTACTAATGCAGTAAATCCACTGCTTACCGTATCTCAAAAGTAAAATAATTAAAATATGGTCAAGTTTCAAGAAAATAACCAAGACTCCTCAAACACATATAACTAAGGTTAATATGTGTAGTATCTGTATAAAAAGCAATCTTTGACAACATTTAAAACCAACAATTTGTTCCTCCTAGATCTATAGATTGCCCATCTCCAAAACTGTTACCAGTGACTGAGGAGCAAAGATTTGGCTTAATTTTTTTTTTTTTTTAGAGCAGCTTATTTCATAATGACATTAAAGAAAAAGAAAAAAATCTAAAGTCTTTGCAACTTATTCCTCTGAGATGGATACAGTTCTAAGACAGAATATTTTACTATTAGTGAGTGAACAAGCTGACCAAACTGTGTATGGTGAATACTGACCACAGTTGGGACCTGAAATTAAGGAAAAAAACCTGCCAAACTGCATTTCTAGAATACCTTTCAATAATGTCCAGTATCTCTCATTAAGACAAATTTAATTGTAACTTACCACATGGGAATTAAATTTTTCCAGTAAGTTTTCCAGAAACTTCTTTGATGAAAGAAGAGAAGCTTTGTTCAGCTGTTCTTGTCTTAAGTCATAGTCATCATGCATGGGCTATTGATTAAAAACAGTGATAATTCATGAGCAGGCCCACATGTTGGCATCACACGAAAGTCATTTATAAAGAGTATTCATTAAATTGTGAAAGAATTAAAAACCACAGCCTTTAAAGTTGAAGGCAGAAAGGAAACTCGTGATAAGACAAGCAGGCGAAGTGATGATTTCCCCCAGGGTCTAATGAGGCTTCATAGATACTGTGCCCAGCAAGTATCTGTAGAGTATTGCACAAGGTACTCTCTCAAAAGTCACAGATCTCCTTCTTAAAAAGCAAATGACACCCATTTCCTCTCCCCCAATTTTAAAATTTAAATTTGAAATGATAAAACATAGCATTTATTTATTTTTTTAAACAGCATTTAAAAGCAGGTACTAAAATGAGCAGCAAATACTTCTTTGTCTCTTCTGACTGGTGGAATAAATGAGAATGGGAAAAAGACTGCAGCATGAGAGTTAGGAGTAAACATCCAATCCTAACTCTGCTACTGACCATAGCTGACCTCAGGCAAGGTTAAGTTGCTTTAACTCTGAGTTTCACTTTCCTCAGCCATCCAAGTGAGTACTTAGCTCACAGGACTATTATGAAGCTTAAATGAGATAATTCATGTAAGATATATAGGCAAAACCTAATATGTAATGAGAGCTCAATGTGTTTGTTTCACACTATGGTATTTTACGCTCTAGCTACCCCACTTTTTTTTTTTTTTTTACGATTTATTTATTTATTGGGGCACCTGTGTGGCTCAGTAGGTTATGGAGCTCCCTTCGGCTCAGGTTCATGATCTCAGGGTCCTGGGATGGAGCCCCATGTCTGGCACCCTGCTCAGCGGGGAGTCTGCTTCTTCCTCTCCCTCTGCCCCTTCCTGCACTGTGCGCTCGTGCACGTGCACTCTCTCTCTCTCTCTCTCTCTCAAATAGTGTCTGGGAGCATGTGTTGGGGAGGGGCAGAGAGAGGGAGTCTCAACCAGACTCCATGCTCAGCGTGAAGACAGACATGGGCTTGATTTCACAACCCTGATATCACAACCTGAGCAGAAACCAAGAGTAAGATACTCAACCAACTGTGCCACTCAGGCACCCCATCCCAGAATTCTTTTAATGGAATTATTAGGAGTAGTAAAGATAGTAAAGTTCACTTTTGAGTATAAATGCAAGGTTTTATACAAGTCAAGTAATTACTTAGGTTTTTTTCTATACCACTAAACTTGCCTAGAACACTTTAGTCCCGTATGCTATATATGACATTGAAGTAAATCAGGAATTTCGAAGTTATACTGAACAATTCATTGCTTCTCCTCCTATACAAGCTGTCACCAAGTTAGATCTTTACCCTCAGCTCTCAAATGTGCCTTCTTTAACCCCATCCTGCCTCAGTATCTTGTTTCTTACATATTTGGTCTACCTGTCTCTAACTTTACCTCTATTATAGTCTCCACATAACATTTGTGAGCTTTCAGAAGTTCAAACCTAATATTACTGCTCCCCCGATGAAAAACCTTTCAGTTGTTCCTTACTGAAGGACAAATCTAGCTTGTCTATATGAAAGGCTTCTGATGACTGTCTCAACATATATCTCTAGCTGTAACTCCTAATCCCACACATCCATACATGCTTTATGACCCAGCCATTTCAATTATTTGCTTCTTTCCCAACATGCCTTTGTATATGCTATCCCTTCTCCCAGGAAAGCCTTCCCACAGAGGGAAAATACCTGCCTGTTCTTTAAGATTCAGATCATTTGTAACATCTGAAAGACTGGCTTTGAATCTTTTATCTTCCCCTCACCACAAACCCAAAAAACGAAGTGCTGCTTTTTAGGGATCCCGTGGCCCCTACTACTTTAGATTGCACACATATGCCTACCTTGCTAGGCTGTCAGCAATTTCAAGGAAGGAACGAACTTTGTATTTCTAGTAGATAGCACAGTGCCTGGTTTATAGGATATGCTAAACAAACCTTTATTTGAATAAATAAATTGCCAAGAGAGCAATTTAGGAAGTATAGAAACATTGAATTTAATTGGTACAATGGAAAATCTGGGTTTGTGGAAATTTAAAACGTCAATCAACTTAAGAAAAACCAGTCTCCTTTTTAAAAAACACTACTTACACACATGAGGGCACAGAGCATATCAACAGCTGCATGGATTACTCCATTGTTGCTCCTCTTGAGTGCCTTTACTACCTTCACTCCTAGACGCTCCCGAAACCTGTGGAACAAAAAAACCAAGCACATAATAGCAATATCAGAGCATTATTTTATTATTAAAATGTAACATAAGTCCTCTTGAGTTTCTATTGCATTCAGCAAGTACATATTTTAAGTTACACCTCTAGAACATATCGGTTCCCGTAAGTTTTTTCTTTGAGGGGGAAGATTTTTTTAAAAATTAATTAAAACTAAAAGGGATTTTGGGGTGCCTGAATGGTGCAATCAGTTAAGCTTCCAAGGCTTGGTTTCACCTCAGATCATGATCTCAGGGTTGTGAGATGGAGCCCCACGTTAGGTTCCACGCTGAGCATGGAGACTTAAGACTCTCTTTCCGTCTGCCCCTCTCAAATAAATAAATCTTTTTTTTTTTTTTTTAGATTTACTTGACCTCAAATAAACATACACACACACACACACACACACACAAAAAAACACACACAAAAAAAGACCTAAAGGGATTTAATCTCCTATTCAAAGTCATTAAAAAAAAAAAAAAAAAGTATGGGGGCGCCTGGGTGGCGCAGTCGTTAAGCATCTGCCTTCGGCTCAGGGCGTGATCCCAGCGTTCTGGGATCGAGTCCCACATCAGGCTCCTCCGCTAGGAGCCTGCTTCTTCCTCTCCCACTCCCCCTGCTTGTGTTCCTCTCTCGCTGGCTGTCTCTCTGTCACATAAATAAATAAAATCTTTAAAAAAAAAAAAAAGAGTATGGGGCACCTGGGTGGCCCAGTCGGTTAAGTGTCTGCCTTCAGCTCAGGGTGATCCTAGAGTCCTGGGATAGAATCCCACGTCAGGCCCCCTGCTCAGAAGGGAGTCTGCTTCTCCCTAACCCTCTCCCCCTGTTTCTGCCCCTCTCCCTCCCTCATGCTCGTTCGCGCTCTCTCGTGCGCTCGCTCTCTCTCAAATAAATAAATAAAATCTTAAAAACAAACAAACAAGAGCCAGTATATTGCAGGTATGTATGGGACCAATATTCACACCCTTCGATTCCACTCACCTTTATTTGTTTATGAATAAAAACTACCATATCAACGTACGAAAGTTATCAGTTTTAGACAGATATAAAGAGATAAACCGTTAATTATCTGCTATTTTGAGTTGTTTGCATTCTCTAAAAGAAGTTCAAAGAAAACTTACTTTGGAAGCTGAGTGAAGGCCAGAAAACCAGCTTTAGAAGCCACAAGCCTCCTCACAGCCTGGAACTGACTCTCAAGTTCTGCATTTGAAGCAACAACATCTCCCTCTTGGGACAATAATGCTGTTATGGCATTATTGATCAGTTTTTCTTTGTTTTCTGAGAAGAGACCCTAGGTAAAAGAAGAATGTTTCAAAAAGTTCCCATTCCAAAAGTTAATGACAATGAACAAATTATAATACAATTATCTTACATCCTGCGTTACTGCATGCAGAACTCCACTATATGAAATATTAGCGTTGAACCTGAATACAGCATCCGCAAAGTTGCCATCTGTAAGATGAAAGGGTTCAAAAAGATTTAGAGGTTTGCATTCCTAATTTTTAAATTATTAAGGAGATGGACAAATGCAATTATACTTAAATCGATACTTACTTGGAGGTGTGGCTAAAAATCTGAGATGAAGGCTCTCTACTTCCTCATCGACAGGCATGCTGAGTAACCCCCATCGCTGACCTTTATGAGTTGGTGTCATTTTTACACAAACGTCTCTGTTACCAGAGGCTCTTACTCCATCCAGCAAACTTGCTAGTAAGGAATCTCTAAGCAAGGTAAAAAATAAATAGGTTTTAGGATTGATAATTAAGGGGAATTTTTATTCAGCATATAGCACAGGCCCTTTAGCAGGCAACCTGCTCGGGGAGGGCACTCTAAGTACAAGGAGAAGCACAAGGGAACAGGGGCTTTATGAGAAAGCTTGGAGTTCTAATACTAGCTCTGTACTTTGCTGTCACATACCTTGTACAAGTTACCTAAGCAGTATAAATGTAATGTTTTTGGTTTTTTCTTTAAGATTTTTTTAAACAGTTTTACTGAGGTATAACTTACAAATCAAAAATTCACCCAATTAAAATGTACAGTTTAAGAATTCTCAGTAAATTTATACAGTTGTGCAATCATCCAGTTTTGGTATACTTCCATCACCCCAAAAAATTCTCTTGTGTCCATCTGCAAAAAACTGTTTCCCAGTCCCAGGCAACCACTTATTTTCTATCTCTATAGTTTTGCTTTTTCAAATAACCTCATCGAGAGAATGAAAAGGCAACCATGGGCTGTGAGAAAATATTTACAAAAGCCGTATGTGATAATGGACTGTTATCCAAAATATACACGTAACTCTTAAAGGTCAACAATAAGAAAAACAATTCATTAAAAACTGATCCGAAGTCCTTAACAGACACCTCACCAAAGACGATACACAGATAGCAAATAAACATATGAAAAGATACTCAGCACATATGTCATCAGGGAAATGCAAACTGAAACAAGAAACCACCACACAGCTATTAAAATAACCAAAATTGAACACTAATAATACCAAATCCTGGGGAAGATATGGAGCAACAGGAATCCTCATTCACTGCTGCTTGGAATACAAAATGGCACAGCCACTTTTGGAAGACAGTTGGCAGTGTGTGACAAAACTCAACATCCTACCATATGTATGATCCAGTGATCACACTACTTAGTATTTACACAAAGTATGAAAACTTCCGTTCGCACAAAATCTGCACACAGATGTTTACCACAGCTTTACTCCTAACTGCCCAAACTTAGAAGCAACCAAGAGGTCAAATGGATAAATAAACCACGGTTATGTCTAGACAATGGAATATTAGTGTTAAAAAGAAATGAGCTATCCAGCCATTAAAAGACAAGGAGGAAATGAAAAAGCCAATCTGAAAAGGCTACATACTGTATAATTCCAACTATGATACTGTGGAAAAGGCAACTTTGGAGATAGTAAAAAGATGAGTGCCTGTCAAGGTTTAGGGAGGAAGGCAAGATGAAATCAGTGGAGCAGTATTACTGCTGGAGAGGACCCCTGGAGATTTTTAGGGCGTGAAAATAGTCTGTATGATACTGTAATGGTGGACAAATGTCATTATACATTTGTTCAAACTTGCACAGCCATCAGTTGTAACACATATATCACTCTGGTAGGGGATGTTGGTAATGGGAGAGGCTAGGCCAGTTAGGAGGCAGGGCAGTAGAGTGTACGAGGCATAGGAGAAATCTCTGTACCTTCTGCTCGATATTGCTATGAACCTAAATCTGCTCCAAAAAATAGTCTATTAAAAAATTCATATAAACAGAATCATATAATGTATAGCCTTATGTGTCTTGCTTATTCTATATATTGTGTATTTTTAAGATTCAGTCCTTTTTATTGCTGAGTAGTATTCCACCGTACAGATAATCGACATTTTGCCTATTCATTCACCAGGTGATGTAAATATCATTTCTACCTTTGGATATTATGAGTAATGTTATTATAAACATTCACATACAAGTTTTTATGTGGGCATATGTTTTTATTTCTCTTGGGGTAGATACCTAGGAGTAGAACTGACATAAGGTCATACGATAACTATATGTAAGAAACTGCGAAACTATTTTTTAAAACAGTTTATGATTTTATATCCTCACCAGCAATGTATGAGAATCCATGTGCTTGCCAACAATGGGCACTGCCAATCTTTTTGACGTTATCCACTTTAGTGTACATGTAACGGTTTTACTTTTCCCTAATGAATCATGATCTTTTCATGTGTTTATTTACCATTCAAATATCTTCTCCGATTAGGTAGGTGTCTATTTGAATATTTATGCTATTATCTGTTTTTTAGTATTGAGTTAAAAGAGTTCTTTATATATTCTAGAAACAAGTCTTTTATTAGCTATATGTTTTCCAAATATTTTCTTCCTGTCTGTGGCTTGTCTTTTTCTTTTCCTAATGGGGTCAAAGTTTTCAATTTTGAAAAAGTCTAATTAATTAGACTTTAATGAATTGTGATTTGGTATTGTATCTAAGAAATCTTTTCCTAATCCAAAGTCACAAAGAAATTGCTTTACTTTCTACATATAGACTTTATTGGGAAAAATGGCATCTTCTTCCAAGGGATCAGGATTAAACAATGTAATGGACATAAAGCACATGACGAACTATAAATGTTGAGCTACCCTCCTCGGCTGAGAACATGTGCACTACCTTTTTTTTTTTTCCCCAGAAGTTCTCTTCCTTGAATTCAGGACAGGAAAAAATACAACCTTTTGCTTAAAATGCCATTTTTGTTGAACCTAGATCAAAAGCTTTCCAAGGTAAGAAACAGTTACTGGTCATACTCCAGGAAGTGACAATACTTCAATAAGGCTGTATTGCAGACAGTGGCAAAATGCACCAGAACTGTTTCAACCACCTGTTAAAAACAGATTCAGTCTCAATCTATTTTCTACAGCATAAAAGAACTTCCTGGAATGTAAAAATTGCCAAGCCCATGACAACGGCTTAGTATATGAAGGGAGATCTAGTCATTCACAGTAAAATAGCACTTAAAGTGTTTACCTTACAGGAGGAGATTATGAGCTATATTATCTCACAGGTTTTCACAGCAACAGCCAAGTCAGAGTAATATAAAAAAATTCAGGTATATTCCACTGGAAAATTAATAACTAGCCTACTGATGCTAACTTAAAGAACCTAACTTCAAATATATTTAAAGTAACTTGCTGCTGTTATCCAAACAATTTAACAACGAAAGAAGCTATTTCAAAATACCTTAAAAGCATAAGTTACAGAAAAACATTTTATTTTCATCATTCCATTTAAAATCAAATCACCATTTTTAATCTCTTTGGAAATTTGAAAACTGAATGAAGGTCATTTTCAATATGCAACAAAATAATGTTGTCTTTTCCTAAGTTATATGATTTCAAAGTTCTAGATTATAAATTTTTTTTTCCTCTCTGATGGCACACTTTGTTTTGCATATACTAGGATCTCAAAAGTTTGATGAATAAAAATACCTTTCTGTTGAAGAATATTTCCGTATTTGCCCTTTTATAAATTCAATGGTAAAAAGTTGTGGATTTTCTGAGTCACAAACCAATGCAAATACCTAATGAAAACAAAAACCAAGTTCAACAAAAGATGTTTCATTTTATGGTATTTCTTTAGAAGAACTACACATTATCATTTTAGCTTACAAAAGTCAATATTTAAAAACTGTTTACAGTATCAGATTTAAGAGCTGCTTAAAAGGCTCATTCAAATTTTCATATAATTGAATAAAAAGTTCCATTCATTGTATACTTTGAAAATAAATTCTGTAATAGTCATTGTTCTAAGTTCAATAAATATCATAATGTAAAGAATGAAATAGATTCTTATTTTTCCATTCTTTAAATGAAAAAATGTTAAAATAGAAAATTATTCTAATTTATCCATAGGAAGAAATCTCACGTAGGCTAATAATGCCAAACTTACTTCTCCCAAAGGCTTCAAAGTCGCAATATTATAGGTTGCGGGATCACGTTCTACTAAACATGTTTCTGTTAGTGCTAGAACTCGTTTTACGGGTTCCTTCAAACAAAATTGAGACACATTAAAAAGTCATTGAAGAAAAACGTCAAAACCTGAGGAACAAATTTTTATCTTTAACACAGGGTCTTACCGAGTGTCTAGGTGATATTTTTTGGACTATAAACTCTGCTAAAGATGTGATGGATTCATCAGTGCTGTATTTTCCAAAGCGAAGATTCAAATATTGCTCAAATTCTAAAGGTTCTTTTCTGATGCGCAGTGAAATGCCTATGTAGTTACCAGCGTGATCTATTGCACTTTTGATAATTTCTTCTCTTTGCTCTGATGCAAATAAATGCTGCACAAATTGTGAAATTTAAAGAGTCAGGATTAAAACAACTAAAATGTGACCATTTTGAATCAACTCACAGGAAAGAGAATGAAGTAGCAATCCTAAAGAAAAACAATGGTAGCTGATCTTATCAAAGGTAAATAAGCAGTGTGTAGTGGTTTTTTTTAAAGATTTTATTTATTTATTCGAGAGAGACAGAGAGAGAGAGAACAAACAGGAGTAGCAGGCAGAGGGAGAGGGAGAATCAGGCTCCCCTGAGCAAGGAGCCTGATGCAGGGCTTGATCCCAGTACCCCAGGATCATGATCCGAGCCAAAGGCAGACACTTAACCAACTGAGCCACCAGGTGCCCTGCAGTGTGTTATTTGAATCACTATTACACTAAGTTAAAATCACAGTCTGGGATATAGAGCCCTGCAAATAACTCATTGAATGGAAATTATCTCATAACTTCTCACAGTCTGATTCCTGTCACCAAGTAGAAAACAGTGTGCTGGAGCTTCAAGAAGGGGTCCCAGGGACCCCAGACAAGTCCAGTGGGGGTAGTGGGTACTACATGGGCAGGATTCCCAGTTTCAACAAAAGTAGCTCTGATTTAATGTTTTTAATATAGTGGGTTTTCTTGCAAGATTACCTTGAAGAATGCTTAAATGTTTACAAGCCATTAACCAATGGACATTACAAATCAACCTCCAGGAGTGTATTTACAAAGGTAAAGATAAGGTATTGCTACTTGCATTTGATGCCTGGGCCAGAAACACTAAATGTGCTGCAAAGGAAAAGCAAGAGAGTGCCATGCAACAAAGAATTGTCCTGTCCATATTCCAATAGCTCCCCTGCTGAGAAACATTGGTTGAGATCATGTTTTAAAACTTGATTTTAGGGGTGCCTGGTTGGCTCAGTCGGTGGAGGGGGTGACCCTTGATGTTAGGTTTGTACGTTCAAGTCCCACACTGGGTGTAGAGATTACTTAAAATAAATACATTAAAATCCTAAAACCTGATTTTATTCCCAGCTGCTTAGGATAGTCACTATGTATGCAGAAGGTACCAGGTAAAGGTTTTCCGTCATGGTATCATATTTGTAGTGAACCGACCCATTTTAACTAGTGCCTTTTAAAAGGCAGAATATGCTTAAAAAGTAGATGATAAAAACTAAAATTTCTTGATGCCATTAAGCAATAATAAAAACTGTTGCCAACTGAGGAGTATTAATTCTCATCCTTAATGTTTACCTTATGCACAATGTAAGGCTTGGCTGAATTATATGGTATAGTTGTCCCATTAAGGTCTGTGAGGCTATATGTATTCCTGTAATTAGGTACGTTTTCCACCAAGGATTTTTTTTTTTTTTTTTTGAGAGAGAGCGAGCGCAGGCAAGTGTGGGGGAGGGGGAGAGGGGGAGAGAGAGAGAGAGAGAATCTTAAGCAGGCTCCACCTCTAGCACGGAGCCTGGAGCCCGACTCAGGGCTTGAGCTCACAACCCTGAAATCATGACTTGAGCCAAAATCAAGAGTTAGATGCTTAAACAATTGAGCCACCAAGGCACCACCCCCACCACCACCACCAAGGAGTTAATCATTACAAATTTCACTGTCCATGGAAGAGAGAAGCCTTTGGACAGCACTTCAACAACAGGTGCTGCTCTAGGGTCGGCGAGGGAACTGATTTTCTCTTTGGGCCTTCACCTTTGGGGTCTAGACTCAGAGGTAACAAAATGTCTAGATGTGTGTTCCTAGATGAGGGCATCCATCACCTGGGCAAAGAGTGAAAGATGGAAAAAGGCCTGTAACTCTGAAGAGTTAACATATTTTGTAAACCAAATAGTTTAGCACCTCTCCCCCATTATCATTCCTTTTATTTCCCTTCTGCTACCCTCTAGCCTCTTGTATATCTAAAAGTTCCAGGCTTGCCCTGGCTCTGCTACCCAGAGAAGGATTATTTATCTATATAACACCAAATCTTGGGAGTAGTTGTTCCCAGGCCACTAAGATAGCTAGAGAAATTAAAATTCTCAAGAGAAAGGAATGGAAACTCTATTCCTTGTGGAAACTCTATTGCTCATCTTTGAGATGCAAGATTTAATTAAGGAAGCAAAAAGTTTCTTATAAAAAAAGATGGTCATCACCTATAGCTCAGCTTCTATTACCAATTAACAAATAGAGTCTGAGCATCTTTAGTGGCTTCTACTGTACCACACAATTCACATATAATTCAGAATTTCAAGACAAAAACATGTAATGCACTCCAAATTGGAAGTTTCGATGAATACTCAGATTTCAAATTACAAACAGCTGGGGAAAGGAGGGAAGACTATAAAAATAAAAGATCTTAAATTACTTCTTCAAAGAAAGCTTAGAATCTTTAAGACATTAATACTAATGAAAATAACAACCATAACTACCATTTTACTAAGCCATATATTATGCTAAACATTTATGTAAGTTATCTCACAGGATCCTCAAAAAAAAAAAACAAAAACAAAAACAAAAACACACACACACACAAACAAAACCTATGCCATACATTTTACTCTCCCCACTTTAAAAAGCTCTAAGTTGAGATTCAAGCTCAGATCTCTTTGCTAAAAAAGCCTGCACGCTTAATACCAGACTTCCTTCCAGAAGACTCCTGTGAAATTTGAAAATGAATTGTAAAAACGCTGCTCTCCTTCAAATGGTCATGCCTCTTTTCAAAAGACTTTTTAAAAATACTACTTACCAATCTACTAAATCCTCCGTAAAGTATACAAAACCCTCCTTGATAATCAGAGAGATCTACAAAGCCTTCAATATTTCTATAGTCATAGGAACAGAGGACTTTGTTGGTTGCAGGATTAATTTGGTCAAAGCCTCCAGGAGTTACTTCTAAAATGACAGGTTTTCTTGTATCACTCCAGTGATGCTTATAGCAGTTATATCTCTAGAGAGAGAAATAATATTACTCTTAGGTTCATATTTAAGCTTATCATAAAATAAAGTTATACTTAATGTATCAGTCACTGCTAAGACAACCAGAAATCTAAACAATAATTATAAATATTTAGAGCTACTATCCAAATTATTTAAAAACATTAATTTTAGCTATTTGGAGGTTTGTATTTAAGAATGTTCACTCAAACTGAAGATACTATATGTTTTTTAAATTAACAAAGGTTTGGGTTACAATATTTTATGAACAATTCTGAGTCAGTCTTACACAAAGCTATTCAAAAAAGAGAAAGAAAGAAAGAAAGAAAGAAAGAAAGAAAGAAAGAAAGAAAGAAAGAAAAGAACAGTCCTAAAAGAAATGTTACTCTGAAAGTTTTATTGGGAATAAAGGTTTCAACTTTTGTTGGAGGATTCTTTTATTTCAACTTACACATGGAAAAGAGGTAAGTCACATTTTGAGGAAGCTACAGTGTTCAGTTTAAACAATCTGAGCTGGTTCAGTATGCTAATATATTTTCTTTCTACACACACAAAAATGCTGAAGCCTCAGTCTGACCTTAGGCTTTTCTAATCACACCAATGGGAAGTTATAAATCTGATTGCATTAGCAAGTAAAATTCCAGTTAGATAATAACATTCCTTTGTAAATTAAAGTACCTACTATCAGAAATGATTAGAATGGTCAACACCCATTTACTACCCAGTTTTATTCTTAAAAAGAAAAAAAAGTTTAGGTGAGGCTGCTAACCAAAATGTTACAAGAGAAAATAATTTAAAATAAAGACAAAATGAGGCAAGAAAAAAAGTAACCATGTGTCAGATGTGAAATGACTATCCCCTCACCTATTCAAAAAGTCCACAAAGTTTTCCACTGAACAATATAAAGAGGAACACATGGTCAATTACAGGACTCTTCAGGTGAAAGCAGATCGGTTGCTCAGGAGTATAACTATTTCTAATACTGAACAGGTAGGTATTCAGAAGAGTAAGGCATTAAAAAATAAACACCTACACAACACCCCAACACTAAACCCAGCAATGAGCCTCAGTTTGGCTCAGGGTCATGACATCAAGTCCCCTCAGCATCATGGATCAATGGCATAATAATGCACATTATAGTTCCATAAAAGGAATTCTGCAGAAAGACAAAGGGCCTGCATTAACCCAAGAATATATTTAGAACCTTGATTCTGATCTAAAGGATGGAGCAGTGCCACTTCTCTCCAGAAAAAGGGAAGCCACAAAAATGGTGGTGCTTTTCCAAACTAGACTTGTTCACATGCGCCAACCCACTCTGCAGTCTCTATTCCCCCCAGCTGATAATCAACTGTGATAATGAGATGTGCTGACAGAAACACATCATTATCCCCCAGGATTGCAGAGGCCAAAAGAGACAGACTTAGAGATCTGATTTAGAGTACATCTAGGGACAACTGAAGACCTGAGGGTCAAATTCAATTTATGCAAGAGTATTTGCCAGCAGAGCATCTGGGGGAGGAAGAGGTACCATTTATTACTGATTAAAACTAGGCAGACTGACTTTTAGGCAATCTTTTAGAGACACTGTTACCACCTCAGTTTTGAAAAGTATTCAGTGGCTGAAGTTAACTGATAAAAAGGGAAGCTTATAAACAAAATCTAAAAGTATGCTTTTGGAAGCAGTTGTTTTTCCAAACAGACAGAAAACTCAACTGCTAACATAAAGTAATTAAAATAAGCAAACCAAATTACAATTTATAGAAATCTGACTGTGGTTCACGAGGAACAACAAACAAGCAGCTTGCCAACTGCCATTAATCTATTTTAAATGGCTCCTGAGCAGCCAGTCAGTTGCTTGACTTGACATCAGTGAGGCTTCTGGGATGCTAAAACTAGCAGCAGAACATCCAAAGGAAGGATGCGGGCTTAAAAAGACAGGGAAATGCTGCTGCCAGCTTCTCAGAATTCAGTTCCTGCCTTTTACCGGAAGCCAGAGTTCTGAACAGTGCTACCAGTTTAGGCATTATTCTGTCCCCATCCCCGTTACAAAAGCAATATCTTCTCATGAAAAGAAAGTCCGCATTTCAAGGGAGTGAAAAAAGCATAAACTCCCATCTCCCCTCCTCAGAAGTCTCTGATTTAGTTTAAATGCTATTGTAACATGACTGGAGAATACCTGAGAAAGTTATGGAGATTCTAAAAAGCACCCGTGGCTTCCCCAAAGCTGTCAGTGCACCATGCAAGCCTTATTAGCAGCCAGATCCAGTGCAAGAATGTATAAAAAGTTTTGATATACTCCAAACTTCTTAAAACCTTAATACTTCTGAAATAGGAAAATCCTACATCAAACAACTAATGCATGTTCCAGCAGGTATTATCCACAGTGTGATGCTTACTGTTGCTGTTTAGAATATTGAATAAAGAGCACCTGAACTATTATAGCACTGGCTTTAATGTTCCATAGTTCTGCCTGAAAACTTTTTCCCCAACTATCGACATTAACAGTCATAAATCTAATTCCTCATATTGGAGTTTCCTGTTAAACTACATTCATCTCTCACACAATGCCAGAAAACATTAAATGATGATTCTTATTTCCCTCTAGCTTTGCCATAAAAGAAGCGCACAGATCACAGAATGATTTCTGTAATAAATGGCAACATTAGAATAAAAATAGATACTAATATTGTTAAATACTTGCCCTTCCTGTGATTTTTCCTTCTGAAAAATCAGTTCTAAATCTCTGAAAGAGAAAACATAATCACAGTTTATGACAACAGACTGGTAAGGAAGACTCACAGTTCAGTCCTTTCTATCCAAAACATGTAAAATCCCAACCTGATAACCTTGATATTAAAAAATATAATTGAAGTTATAGTTTAAGATTGTTCAATAAAAAATGTGTGGAACTTCACTGAAAAGCAAGACAGATTAAACATACAACCGCTTTGCTCTATATACACGCTTAAAAAGGCTAAAAACACTATTAAATATACAGGATTTTTCAGCCTTTCAGTTAGAGAAAGTGAAAGTTTCACAGAATCAAGTTAATGGTCAATAAGAAAAAATAAGCAGTGTGGGAACAAAGGCTCAAAACATTAATATCTGTACTTTAATGTAACTGTTTCATTTTAAAAAAAAAGAACAGAGAAATTTAGCTTATTAATATGGAACTGTTCTTACCAATGCTTCTGTAAGAAGTTCTGTTCTGTGCTCTGTAGAAAATTTTAAAGTTTCTGACTTTTTCCCACTGCCTTTACGAAATGTGAGGTTGAATTCTGTTCCTTGTCCTTTTCCAACGGGACTGATGCTGCAAATGTCTCCATAAGGCCACTAAAAGAAAGAAAAATTCTTCCAACTGATGCTATATTAAATACTATTTTTACTACTTTACTTTCACAATCACTGATTAAAGGAGAAAAATCTTATAAAATAATACAGAGGCCTAGAAGATGTTATATCTCAGAGTAATTCTGTAACAAATGCTTTTAAAGGTTTTCAGTTATCAGAGACAATAAAAATCCCATCTGTATTCCAATTTTAATAATTAATGACATTAATCCAAAGCAATTAAAATACATAAAAGTGAAAAGAAGTGAGGAATAAAATTTTGATTACCTACAGATCTGTTAAAACGAAGAGACAAAAAGGAATCTGTAAAACATGCCTACTTTAGAAATAAAAATAAGCTAGAATATACTTATATATGTTTACTTATCCATATTCAAGTTGGTCTTGCCTTTATAAACAGTAACCCTACTTCCATAAGTATTTTCCAACCACTGCACTATGACTTAATTTATGTTTGCCTTTATTGCAGCTCCAATATAGTCTTTGAAATTATAAAGAACTAATGTATCAATTTACATAAAAGAGATGGCTACCATCAAAAGCAAATATCAAAAAGTTATACTACTTAGAGCCTAGAAAAAAACATTTGTCACTACCCTCTCTTATTTACTTATTTTTGGTAGTCGGCACCAAGTATTATTTTAGCATATCCATCTCTTTCAAAGTTGACTTTTCTAACCTAAAATACTGATTTCAGGCCAGGGAAATCATGGGTCATAACCTAGCTTTTAAAATTCAAATGGAATTCAAAAAATGCCTAACAGCTACTAACATGATTACCTGATTTGTTACTTCTAAGGTATTGGGATTATATGTAGTAATCGCATGGGTTCCAACTGAAAAGACACGCTTATACCTACAAAGAAAGACAAGTACTTAAATTTAGTCTTAAATAAAAGAAACATTTTATAATAAAATATATGATATTAACACAAAAGGAATATTTCAACAAACAGAAATGTATCAGTTCAATGCTAACTAAATATAGCTTAGTTTTATATTCTAAAGTGTTACTAAAACCTACCCACTACCACTCACTTTACTTGTGAACTAATAAGATCTTTAAGTAGAGAACAGGACCTATGCAAGCTTGAGTTGTTAGTATACATGAAGTTAACAAAATACTGGAGGATACCAAGATTCTAAATGGGAAAATTTTATTAAGAACAACAACACTCCACTCTACTAATTCTTTAAAAATACCCTTTCAACAACATCATGATGCAAAGAAGGAAAACTTATGGCCTGCAACTGGTCAGTCACAGCAGTATTCTGGAATCTTAGTAATTTCTATTTAAGCAAGTACCTATTACATTTAAGTGTTGCAATTTTATAGAAGTAGGAAGCCTACACCACAGACAAGCAAGTTTCACTTCTCACTTCACTTCTTTCACATCTAAGGAGAAAATCACTTGGGTATCAATAATCCTTTAGGAGACGAATTCATAATGATAAAAATAGAAACTGAATTAGAAAAACTTAAAGAGGGGCGCCTGGGTGGCACACCGGTTAAGCGTCTGCCTTCGGCTCAGGGCGTGATCCTGGCGTTATGGGATCGAGCCCCACATCAGGCTCCTCCAATATGAGCCTGCTTCTTCCTCTCCCACTCCCCCTGCTTGTGTTCCCTCTCTCGCTGGCTGTCTCTATCTCCGTCAAATAAATAAATAAAATCTTTAAAAACAAAAAAAGAAAAACTTAAAGAATTAGTTCTTTAAAAATAAAATACATAAAACATCAGCTACTCTAAGAAAACACAAAAACAAAATTAAGAATATGTAAGATTGATAATCATAGATACAGAAGAAATAATGTGTGTAACTATGCAGATAAATTTGAAAGTTATGAATAAATCAACCCCTTTATAGAAGAACTTAAGAAAGCTGCGAAGAATTACAACCTACAGAAGCACCATGGCTCAAACAAGAAGATGGACCTTAAAGGAACAGGTAAGTCCCACGCTTCTTAAGTTGTTCCAAGAAACAGACTAAGGACAGTTTCTCAATTCTTTCAGTGATAACTAAAATCTGGTAAGACAACACAAGAAAAAAGATATATCAATCTATTTTTAAAATAAATATTAGCAATAAGAATAAAGTAGCTCAGGGCGCCTGGGTGGCTCAGTCAGTTAAGCATCTGCCTTTGGCTTGGGTCATGATCCCAGCGTCCTGGAATCAGTCCCCCACAGGCTCCTTGCTCAGCAGGGGTCTGCTTCTCCCTCTGCCTGCCACTCTCCCTGATTGTACTCTGCCTCTCTGTGTCAAATAAACAAAGTCTTAAGAAAAAAAAAAAAAAAAAAAGAATCAAGTAGCTTATTAAAATAGTAGTACACCATGACCAAAGAAGGTTCATTTTAGGAAAATAGAGTTCAACATTAGAAAAATCTATTAATATAACTGGTCATATCTACTGAAGTACCTACTTGTATTTTAGTTAAGAGATTTTTAAATTACCAAAACTGGATGTTAAATACAATAAAATGCCTTTTTGATATCTATGAAAATCATGTTTTTCTGCTGCTAATACAGTAGAAAGACACACATGCCTTAAACCAATAGCCATTATCAGACTTGAGGGTAACATACTAGAAGGATTTCCACTGAGATCAAGACAGATCTTTCACAATTTAATTTTTCTATTTCCATTTTTTCCTAATTAGTATATTATATAAAAATTTCTAAGTTATTCCCATTTGGGAAAAAAATGATAGATTTTATTAATCTTTACCATACAGTCATTAAAAAAGTATTGCCAAACTACAAATATTTTTTTCACATGTTTAAAATAGACTGGGAAATGATCTAAAGAATGAGAATACCCTCTTCTAACATAAAAACATTCATTTGCTGCTTTCTAAAGCCAGGCGAGCCTTGAGAGATTGGTGAAGTACATGAGGATTAACCTAAACAGCTAAAAAGTCTCGGAACTTCAGAGGCTTTTATCAGTTAACAGGGACAAAGAAATAAGATCTTGTTGAATCACTATCTGCCTCAGAAGACTGCACAATGAAATCAAATATGACAGAAATGTGAAGTCACAAATTCTAACTTTCAGAATCTACTGGAGAGTCAAACATGCCAAATTTTATAATCCCGAAATGACACCAAAGAATTTGTTTACTTTACTTTGAGAGCAAAAGTAGAAGAATTAAAGGTCCGTAATGTTTCCAATGTCAAGTAATGCTGTCACGTTCAAAGTCTTAAAGGATCTCAGCTAATAAGATATTCTTTTCAACTCTAAACTAATTTCCTCCACACAACTAAAGCCCTTCTAACATCCTTCACGTGTAACTTTGTTGTCTAGATCAGTGCTGTGCAAAGAACTTTCCAAGAAGATGGAAACGTTCTGTATCTACACTAATGATGTAGCTGTGAGTCGCATGTAGCTATTGAGAACTTGAAATGTGGCTAATGCAAGTGAATTTTAAATTTTATTTATATTTAATTACTTTAAATTTAAATAGTCACAGCTGCTTAGTGACTACCATAACTGGAGATAGTACATTCTAGATCCTTCAGGAAAAGGATCCTGGAGTTAAGTGTCCATTAGGCCCAAAATACCATCAAGACTAGTAAACTCAGACCTATCTTTCAGACAAAATACTGAGCTCTACAACCTCCTTAAGAAGAAAGCTGTAAGGAAATTCTTAAGAGAATTCTCTTCTATTCTCCTCTTTCCCCCTTCCATGAGAGCTCCTCCTACCTCCGTCCTCTAGAATGGCCACTGCACTTTAAGTATAGAACAAATACTTCTAGGTCATTAAAAACACCTTTACAAGCAGCCCTAAACCTTCGAAGAGTACCTGTAAAGCCTCCTTAGAATAAAATCTAAATGATCTCTCATGTATGGTGTGTTAGTCACACTTGCAAACCTACGAATTTTTTTTTTTTTTTTTTTTTTGTATCTTTTACTAAGTCACTGGTCACAAAGAAAAAAGATTCCCTAAGTTCAGGGAGGTACAAGTCTTCGTTATCTTGAAACTCTGAACTCCTCACCTAAGGCCCAGCACTGCATACAGCACATGCTCAGTGTTTGTCGAACAGCTAAATAGACCAACCTATACAATCGCAAATCAACATGCACTCAAAACTATGACCTGTTCATTTAATCTTGTTTTTAAAACAGAATATATGTCAGATAGCAACTAATTCCACACCAGTTTTTTAGTCATAACCACTATAACATCAGGAAATGACTAGGGTCTTATTTTTATGAAATACTCCCATTTTATTTGCTATCTGCAAAGAGAAAATGCCATTTATAAATTATAATAATTTAACTTGCTGTTCTTACAGGTTTGAAATGAATTTGTTGGTTAATTCGTTAAAGTTATCATACTAAAATTTCTTTTTTTCTTTTAAAGATTTTATTTATTTATTCGACAGAGATAGAGACAGCCAGCGAGAGAGGGAACACAAGCAGGGGGAGTGGGAGAGGAAGAAGCAGGCTCCCAGCGGAGGAGCCTGATGTGGGGCTCGATCCCATAACGCTGGGATCATGCCCTGAGCCAAAGACAGACGCTCAACCGCTGTGCCAACCAGGCGCCCCCATACTAAAATTTCTTATAAAATACAGCTACACTAAAACCAAATAACGAAAGGAACAAAGACTAAAGTAAACAAGATGTATGAGAAACTTATGACAGATGATGCCATCTACATAATATGAAGAACTGTAAAAGCGACCACTTTTCCCCCAACTGAGAAATTGAAATTCATTATTGACTTTACTTATTATTGCACTTGTTCCCGTTTTACTCAGGAACTAAAGTTACACAAATCATTAAATATCTACAGGAAATAAGGCATTTTCTTCCCTCAAGTGTTTACAACTCTCAGATTTCTTCTTATATGACAGCTTAATAAATAATATAATTTACATTACCCATTAACTTTAATATTATTTAGAATCAGGAAACTAAAGCTATTTAAATAAAAAACATATTTGAGGCACCTTTTCTATGGGGCATTTTGCTCCCATAACAATTGGTGGTAAAGATAGGAACAAGTAAAAAGGTGCTAATGATATTACTGACAGAGATAAGAAAGATCATCTGAAACAAAAACCACTGAAGCAAAAGCTGGGGATGTAATCTAGTTCTGAATTTGACAGATAATGTTCAGATTTTTTTAACAGACTAAACTTAACTTACATTAAAACGAACACTCCTGCATTATTCTAATTCCTGCAGATAAAAATGTTATGCCATTCTTTTTTTTTTTTTTAAGTAGGCACAACACCCAGCGTGGAACCAATGCAGGGCTTGAACTTACCCTGAGATCAAGACCTGAGCTGAGATCAGCAGTCAGATGCTTAACTGACTGAGCCACCCAGGCACCCCTATGTTGTGCCATTCTTATATTTTATAATCCTTATAAATATTGCTTTCCTTTTTGAAATAACTTCTCAAGACATTATTTTTTTCCTACAGCAACTATTTTTAGGGAAAAAACCCTCATGTATTAGATAAGATACTGTATTAAGTATTACCATGGATTGAGACCCAGTATTAAATGAGCATGTATCAGACCTGGGTTCAAGGACATGGCAGTAAATGAGGGAGTTAGTCCCTCAAAGACCCAGTTTCCTCCCAACATTTTTATTTTTATTTTTTGATAGAGAGGGAGAGAGAGAATCTTAAGCAGACTCCAAGCCCAGCGCGGAGTCGGATGCAGGCTAGATCTCACCCACCCTGAGATCATGCCCTGAGCCAATATCAAGAGCCTGGCCACCCAGGCACCCCTCCCAACATTTTATTTATTATTAACTAATTCAAACATTCAAAATGAACTTCAAAGTAGTAAGAGATAAGATACTTGTCGGTCATTGTTTGAAAGTTAATTCCAGACTTGAATACTCTTAATTAGCATGTATCAATTAGACATGTACAATAGTGTCAACAGACGCTCCAAAAATACTGGCCACCATCACAATATTCTTCTGCACAAAATTTCACTACCATTCAACTCTCTCAAAATAGAGAAAATTCAACATTACTTTCTTTTTGTAAAGTACAGAAAAAGCTTATGTTTACTATAAAATAATGGTTCTCAAATTTCTTGAGGTCATAAAACCTTTGTGTATTACTTTTAAAGTTAAGAACCTCCCATCCAAGTACTAACCAGGCCTGACCCTGCTTTGCTCCTGAGATCAGACAAGATCAGGCGCATTCAGGGTGTTATGTCTGTAGACTTAAACAACCTCAATGCTTTCAGTAGACAGTCTATGCAATTGGCCTCATATAAGCCAAACAGACCTAATCAGACTTGGAAGACAGCTTTTATGTTACCTAGCCTAGTCCCCATAACATATAGCTTGAACCTTTATAGTACCATGGGCAAAGTTGGCTAGTTTTAATTGTTCATTACTGTGCAAGGGAACTAACTAACCTTCCTTAAGAGTAATTGTTTTTTTTCCCCAGTATGGTAGATATTAACCATTGTTCCTTAGAATTAAGCCAATATATCCTGTCACACAAATTTCACCTGTTGGTTCAAGTTCTGGCTTTCAGCTTCACATAGGATATAATAATTTTTCTGCCAACCAGACTTCACTTTGAATCCTCTTTCCTAAGCTGAACACCGTAGTTTCTTCGACCATTTTAAAGTAAGTTTTGGCTACTAATTTCTAAGAAGCTGTTAGGATTCTCACAGAACCTAGGGTTTTTCCTTTTACTATTAAAAGCTTCATAATCCAGTTACTTGAATTAGAATTTTAATCCATCAAATAATGAAACTAAGGATAAATGAAGTACAAGGTTTCTCAAAGAGTCAGGAGATCAATGGTAAGCAATGCTGAAGGAGGCACTATAGCTTACTAGTTTAGCCCACCAGCTCTGGAGTCACTGCCTGGGTTCGAATTCACTTTCTATGTAGCCTCTGCTAATTTGCTTAACCTCTCTAAGCTTCAGTTTCTCCATCTGAAAAATGTGGATAGTATAATATCTATCTCCTAATGTGAGGATTAAAAGAAATCATCCATGTAAAGTATTTGTCACTTGCTATTTATAATCAGTAAATGTTAGCTATTCTTATTGCTATTATTCTGTTGACTGAGTAACAGGGGAGGAGTTCCAAACCCCATTAGAGTAAATGAATTAATTATAGTTAGTATCATTGTGTTTCCAGTAACCATAACTGCTAAATTCATACCTAACACATAGAACAAAATTAACAGGCAAAGTGGTCATTCCTATGCCTGTAATACCAGGATACTCTGATTCTGGCCAAACACCACTTGAAAGATCAGTTTCTCCTGAAATGACCCACTCACATCAGAAGTTGTATTCCTCAGAAAGGAGGAAGAAGGAATGTGTAGCACATACTCTCTGCAAATGTCTATTTCAATAACTCAGTAAGAAAATGTCCCATTTCTTTCAGGGGAAATAAAGCACAATCCATGAAATTAAGGGCTTAAATTTCATGATGCAAGGTCCATATTTTTTCCAGCTCAGATAGAGCCATTTTTTTAAATATTTTTAATTTTTAGAGCAGTTTTAGGTTCACAGCAAGATTAAGCGGAAGGTACAGAGATTTCCCAAATACTCCCTGCCCCACCCATGCACAGCCTCCCTCACTATCCTCCACCCACAGTGGTGCATACACTTGTTACAGCTGCTGAACCTACACTGACACATCATTTTCAACCCAAGTACAATTTACATTAGGGTTCACTTTTGATGTTGTACATTCTACGAGTTTGGACAAATGTATAAAGACATGTACACCAACTGTTACGGTATCATACAGAGTAAGTTTCACTACCCTAAAAATCCTTTGTGATCCACCTTTTATCCCTTCCTCCCCACTAAGCCTTGGCAGCCACTCCTCTTTTTAATGTCTCCAAAGTTCTGCCTATTCTGCAACGTCATATAGTTGGAATTATACACCATGTAACCTTTTCAGACTGGCTTCTGTCACTCAGTAATATGCATTTAAGTTTCTTTCATGTCTTTCCTAGCTTGATGGTTGATTTCATTTTAGCACTGAATAATATTCACCATCTGCATTGGGTGATTATGAATAAAGGTGCTACAAACATCGGTGTGCAGGTTTTTGTGTGGATGTAATTTTCAACTGTTTTGGGTAAATACTATGGAGTGTGATTGCTGGACCATATGGTAAAAGGACACTGAATTTCGTAAGAAACCACCAAAGTGGCTGTTCCATTTTGCATTCCCACCAGCAACAGATGAGAGTGCCCTTTGCTCCACATCCTCACCAGCATTTGGCACTGTCGGTGTTCTGGCCTATCCAATGACTGTGTAGTAGTATCTCTACATTTGCATCTCCCTGATGACTGATGATGTGAAGTATCTTTTCATATGTTTTGTCATCTGTATTTCTACTTTGGTGAGATCCCTGTTAAAGTCTTTGGCTCATTTTTTTAATTGGGTTGTTTTCTTATTGTTGCATTTTAAGAGTTCTTTGTATACTTTGAATAGTCCTTCATCAAGGGTCTTTTATAAGTCTTTTCCCCCAACTTGTTTTTACATTCTCTTGACAGTGTCTTGTGCAGAGCAGAAGTTTTTAATTTTAATGAAGTCCAACTTATCAATTCATTTTTCATGGGTCACATCTTTGGTGTTATATCTAAAACGTCATTACCAAACCCAAGAGTCATCTAGGTTTTCTCCAATGTTATCTTTTAAGACTTCTGTGTTTCACATTTAGATCAGTGACCAGTTTTAATTTTTGTGAAAAGTGTAAAGTCTGTGCTTAGATTCTTTTTTATTTATTTACTTATTTTTTGCATGTTCATGTCCAGATGATCAGCATTTGTTGAAAAGACTATTTTTGCAACAACACTGTGTGAAAATACAAAATTCCTAAAAAGCAGATGCATTATTATTTGTACTTCTGAATGGAAAAATGTTTGAATCCCAGACTGCCTGATAAAAACCACAAAGAAATATATAAAGAAAACACAAAAACAGTTCAGGATGGACTCCTCTGAGGTTTAGAGGCTGGCAGGGTTAAGAACAAGATCAATAAAGCAAGGGAAAAAACCCTCAGGATTTCTAGGATTATAAGAGTTGGTGACATTTGTAAATTCCAGATGGCTAAAGAGAAGAGTATCTCTTCTTTTGCAAGATTCCATTTCTACACATAAGAAAGGTATCAGAAATTTGCCAGCTTCACCTTCAGTTGACCTATCTCTCGATTTCCTGTATCTAGTCACTACACAGACTGTATATGAATGTCATAAGCACCAGCCATTTAATTCCACAGACTGATTACCATATATCCATCCCAACGTATTAAAATCTACTTCAGATACTAAAGTGCTACTCTGAAATTCAGAGCACTTGCTACAATTAATGTATGCAAATATCGAAGTGATCCACAGGTAGATTTTACTTGTGATTTCCAACCAGAAAAAAACTAAAAACCTGTATTTTGAAAATCACCCTAAAGTTTCAAAAAGTGAATCTGCACTTCTGCTTTAACTGAAACATATGCACCCTCCTTCCTATTAGAAATGGTTTCCTTAGGCCAAAAAGGACACTTTGCTCTTTCATGAAAGAAAAGTGTTTTTTACTCCTGAAATCTACTCCCCCTTCTTGCTCATTCCAGAGCAAATATACAGTTATGTACTTTGCAAGGGGGAAAATGACAAGCAGAGGAGAAAAGGCTACTTTGCCAGCCAAGGAGACTACACTAACCGTGAAAAGACCTGAATTAATAAAAGCATGGAGTAGTGGCTGCAAAATGAGACACATGAAAACTATTACAAAGGTAACATGAAATAGGTCAGGTAACATGAAATAGGTCAGGTAACATGAAATAGGTCACATGAATATCCTCAAGAGAAATATGTAAAGAGGTTACTTTTAATTTAGAGCATATCTAAATATATAGACATATTTAATTTAGACATATTTTTAGTTTAGAAATACACAGAAAGAAAAATATTTATTTATATTTGCTGCCACTATCAATAACATTTTTGTGAATGTTGGGCCTGGGTTAGCAGTGTATATAGGCATGAAGTCACTTAAAACTGAGGCCCTAAATCCCCAAAACCACATGTAAAATTTGTTGTAAATAGACTTATTTCTAGAGAAAGGGTTCAATTAACAACTCTGAAACAACACAGAATTTTTAATGTTAGCCATTTGTTTTTTACATTAAGACTGATGAGGAATGCTTTAAAATTAGATTAGAATTGGCCACATAGAATAGGTTAAGTGTAATAAAAATCTGAGTGCCACATAATAACGTACATGATTAATGAAACAACTATCTCACTCTGAAAATGCAAGATCTTTCAATAAGTTAAAAGCTTCAAGGTGTGTACACTAAAAACAAAATACTGTTGAAAGAAAATTTAAAAGACGTAAATAAATGGAAAGACACCCCACGTTCATGGATCAAAAGTCTCAATATTGTTATGGTGGTAATACTCCCCTATTTGATCCACACGTTAATAAAATCCCTATCAATATCCTAGCTGTATTTTTTGTAAGATTGACTAGCTGACTCTAAAATTCAATATGGAAATGCAAGAGACCCAAAATAGCCTAATCTTGAACAAAGCTGGAACCTCAAACTTCCTAGTTTTAAAACTTAGTACAAAGCTACAGTAATCAAGACAGTATAGTTCTGGTATAAGGTCAGGCATATAGATCAATGGGACAAAACTGGCAGTTCAGAAATAAACCTTTACATTTGTGGCCTATTATTTTTGACAAGAGTGCCAAAACAATTCGACAGGGAAAGAATAATCTTTTCAACAAATGATGCTAGGACAACTGGATAACCACAAGCAAAAAGAATGAAGCTGCATCCCTATTTCACACTTCATACAAAAATTAACCCAAAATCGAAGTAAAATTTTTAGAATATAGGAACAAATCTTACTTGGATTAAGTAATGGCTTCTTAGATATGATACCAAAAGCACAAATTAGCAAAAGAAAAAGATAAACGATTTCATCAAAATCAAAAACCTTGTGCTTCAGGTGATAACCATCAAGAAAGTGAAAAGACAACACACAAAACAGCAGAAAATATCTGCAAATCATGTATCTGATAAGCAACTTGTGTTCATTTTGTGAAAAATATACAAATGGCCAACAAACAGAAAAGATATTCAACATATTAGCCATCAGGGAAATGCAAATTAAAACCACAACAAGGGACGCCTGGGTGGCTCAGTCAGTTAAGCGCCTGACTCTCAGGTCATGATCTCATGGGTTGTGGGATTGAGCCCCACCTCAGGCTCTGCACTCAGCAGGGAATGTGCTTTAACATTCTCTTTCTGCCCCTCCCTCCACTCACGCAGGCACGTGGGCGTGCCGGCACTCAACTGCTCTCTCAAAAATAAATAAATAAATTTAAAAAATAATAAAAATAAACTGACAAGATACCACTTCATATCCATTAGGATAGCAAAATTAAAAAAAGAGAGACAAGTGCTGGTAAGGATGTGGAGAAACTGGATTCCTCATATATTGATAGTAGGATTGCAAAATGCTTTCTGTAGCCACTTGGAAAAGCTTGGCTGTTCCTCAAAAAGTTAAACGTAGAGTTACCATGTAACTCTATATAACTCCTTACAATATCAATTACACTCCTAGGTATGTACCCAGAAGAACTGGAAATACACATTCACCCATAAGGTTACACATAGACATTTATAGCAGCATTATTCCTAATAGTAAAAAAATGGAAACAATACAAATGTCCATCAACTGACGGATGGATAAACAAAATGTCATAAATCCATACAATAGAACATTACTTGGCAATAAAAAGAAATGCGCACGCTACAATATGGATGAAACTTGAAAACATTATGCTAAGAGAAAGAAAACAGTTATACATCTGACTCTTGGTTTCGACTCAGGTCATGATCTCAGGGTCATTGGGATGGAGCCCTGTGTTGCTCTGCACTCAGCACAGAGTTTGCTTAAGATTCTCTCTCCCTCTCCCGTTGCCCCTCCCCCTGCATTAGTGTGCATGCGCACTCGCGCGTGCACTCTCAAAATAAATAAATAAATCTCTAAAAAAAAAAAACTAATCTTGTGACCGAAAGTAGATTAGTGGCTGCCAGATGCTGAGAAGATAGGAAAAAAGGGAAGTAATTACTAATAATATTAGAGAAGATTTTTGGGGAGGTGATGAATGTCCTCCAAAAATGGTTAGTGTCCACTACTCTACTGAATATATTAAAGACCACTGAATGGTACACTTTAAAAAGGTGAATTTTCTGTTATGTAAATTTTATCTTAGTAAAGATGTTATGAAAACAAAAAAGTTTCAAGGTGTCAAAGATGAGGGCAAGGAATTGTGCTGAAAGCACATAAACAGTTCTCCAAATTATTACAGAAGAAAAAAAAAAGAGGATTGTCTTAAGTCTTAGTCACAACTTTCCTAGATAACAAAAAATTTTCCAGATGATCACAATTACTGACAAGCTCACAAAACAAAAAGTATTCAGTAAGCTTATCCTTTAGAATGTTTCAGTATGCTATACTTGTATTAAAAATAGAAGTTACAGGGGCGCCTGGGTGGCACAGTCACTAAGCGTCTGCCTTTGGCTCAGGGCATGATCCCGGCGTTCTGGGATCGAGCCCTACATCGGGCTCCTCTGTTGGGAGCCTGCTTCTTCCTCTCCCACTCCCCCTGCTTGTGTTCCCTCTCTCGCTGGCTCTGTCAAATAAATAAATAAAAAATCTTTAAAAAAAAATAGAAGTTACAGTATGATGATCAGAGCAATCTGCCACCTGAGAAAAAAATAAAAATCATTTCAATGAACAATTTTTTTAAGCCTGATGCAAAGAACTAAAAGAAAGTCACACTACCCTGGGTATGTCAATTTTCTAACTTTGCTCAATGAAATTAAATGAAGAAAAAATTTCAAGACAAATATTTTACAAGTGTAACAGTTATGCTCCTTAATTTAGGAGATCATACAATTGAGTTACTAAAAGGAAACAAACACTCTATCTTTCAAAATTATAGTCAGTTTGCTAACGCAAACCAGAAACGCTACAGAATTCAGATGTTGCACCATTCTAAGAAGTTACTACACTATTACCTAAAAGATGAAAAGTTCAGAAAAAGATCTAAAGTTACTGGCTTTATATACATGGCATAGTTTATCTGAGGTCTGATTTGGAATAATGTGGTCACCTATTTGTCAAAGTGTGGGATACTCATTTTATTTACTACTACTTAAAACGATTAGACAGGAAACTTTTTTGGTACTGGCCAACAGGCGCCACTCACTGAACACTCAATGTATTTAAAGCATAATTTGAAAACCTTCACATGCTCCATGTCACTTCATTTAATCCTCACAGCAATCTGAGGGGTAGGAATTACCACCGGTTTTACAAAAAGGAAACAGAAGTATCAACATCTTGGTCTGACCACGCAGGCTACAAAAAAATGTCACTGCCTCTCCCAAAGAAAAAATAAGATCAAACCCAATTTTTAAAATTCATTATAGGGCTAAAGAAAGATTATAAAAAGCACTACTAGCATATTTCTCTGACAGGCAAATCAACACAAAAATGCAGCCATCACACACAGGTTAGTCTCTGGCCAATAAAGCTGTGAAATTAATACTCTGCCACTACTATATAATCCAACCATTAACTAACAACATCCAAGAAGGTAGACAAATGGTCTGTTTTCCTTTTGTTACTTTTAATTCTTACCAACTCCTTCCTAACACAGACATAGAAAACCATAAATGTCAAAAGGAAAAAAGGACAATAATTTATTCCAAGTGTAGCATTTGCATTTAAAATACGCACATATGCTTTTCAGAAGAGAAGGGCTGAATGGCATAACTGAGCTGTGTGGTACTACTCAAGATACTGAAAGTTAGGTTTAAAATGATACTTCATAGAAGCACAGAAAAATAAAACCAATAGAAATACTTACTTTCCCCTCCATGAATGTTTTGTGGTGTAGAAACATGCCAAATCTTTGTTTTCCCTAATTATGTTCATTTTGTGCTGAAACCTAGAAGATAAAAATATGGCTGAATTTAGTACAGTTATCCTTCAAGTTTTTCCTGAATCTCCAATACCATACTTTCAGAGCTTGCCATATAATACTGATATTTAAGGCACAATTTCTTCCGCAAGACCACAGGTTTTAAGAACAGGCACTGGTCTGTTCACGTCTCCATCACAGACCTTACCACACTATATTGTGATTGTCTGCTCTCCTCCACTACAATGGGTTTCTTGAGGACAAGAATTGCCCTCAACATCCCAAGAGTAGAGAATCTAATAAAAAATGTTCAAGTAAATTAATCTTTAAATCTCACATTAGCAACAATGTCTTGGCACAATACGGGCACCTAAAAATGTTTCCCAGGTATCAAATCCATTCCAAAAGATTTTTGTTGAGTTACTAAGTGCCAGCTGTTCTGCTATCACTGTCACTTTAAGGAGACCCACTATAAATACAATTTAACTTAAAAATAACAATATTTTCATTACAAAAGTAATGCATGTCCACAGTAAAACATCTAAAATGCTCATAAAGTAAATCCTAGCATCTAAAGATAATCATTCTAGCCTCCCTTCTTCTATTTAGAAAAGGCTTTTTTAAAACAAAACTGAGATTGTCAATTGTACTGCTTAAGCCTGTTTTCACACAATATTAACCTTCTTCTATGGAACCTTCTATGGAATTAAATATTCTTTTAAAAAGTTATCCCATGGGGCGCCTGGGTGGCACAGCGGTTGGGCGTCTGCCTTCGGCTCAGGGCGTGATCCCGGCGTTCTGGGATCGAGCCCCACATCAGGCTCCTCCGCTATGAGCCTGCTTCTTCCTCTCCCACTCCCCCTGCTTGTGTTCCTCTCTCGCTGGCTGTCTCTATCTCTGTCAAATAAATAAATAAAATCTTTAAAAAAAAAAGTTATCCCATTGTATGAATATACTAGAACAATGCTACTTATAGTGTAATCACAAGCATCAAGCTAGTTACAGAAATTGACAGTGTTTAGAAACCTAGAAAGTTTGGTGAGTGAACTTCTCTGGTTGAAGAGTACATAGACCAAACAGTTCAGAACTCTCAAACTTTTGTGATGGATCACATGGTAATAGCTTCCTACCAGCCTCATGCAGAGGGACCATGTTATGTGTCATATTTTAAAATTAGTCTACTGACTATAGCCCAGAAGTGTATGAAATCCAGAACCCACTTACTCCATGAAAAAAATTTAAATGTAGCTAATTGTACAGGATAAACTACTGGAACTGTTTACTAAGGAAAAGATTGATAAATTTTGAAAATACTACATAATTTGCTTTATACTGCATAAAAGTTAAAATGAATATGGTCACATTTCTTCTTTTTTGACTTGACCATCTCTCCCTACCCTTAATTAGAAATGTACTTTAAAAAATATATACCAAAGTGTCAATGCACGTTAAATAGCTAGAATTATGGTTCCAACCATATTATGGTTCACACTGGTCTAATTTTTTTTAATCTGCAAGTATCCTTTTAACAACTTGAATAAAACTAATTTCATTCAAAAAAACACTTTTATAACAGCTTTTTAAGATACAATTCACAAACCATAGAATTCACCCTTTGAGTGTACAATTCAGGCGTTTTTAGTATATTCAGAGTTCTACAACCAATACTGTTTTTAGAACATTTTTATCATCCCAAAAAGAAACCCTGTTAGCAGTCACTCCTCATTCCCACTCACTCCCAGCACCTGGCAACCACTAATCTACTTTCTGTCACTATGGATTTGCCTATTTAGACATCTCATATAAATGAATCATACAAAATGTGGTCTCTGTGACTGCCTTCTTTCATTTAGCATGACATTTTCAAAGTTCATCGACACTCTGGCATAGATAAGTTTCCTTCCATTGTATAGATATACCACATTTTGTTTATTTATCAGTTGATGGACATTTGTGTTATTACTTTTTCGCTATTATGAATCATGCTGCTACAAACATTTGTATGAACATGTTTTTATTTCTCTTGAGTATATATACCTGCATAGCAAAAACATTTTAAAAGGCACTGCTATTTTGAAATCGCTTTCTTCATTCCTACTACTTGTTTTTGTATTAGCAAAGTGGGAAGGGCCTCTACCCTATGTAGAACACTCTTCCCCTAGATACCTACATGACTCCCATGTCCTTCAAATCTGTGTCCAAATGTCACTTCTATAATGAGGCCTACCCTAACTATCCTGTTATAAATTGTAATCACTCTCCTCATTCTACACCTTCAAGCCCCTCTGACTTCTGCTCATTTTTCCTCTATGCCACCTTTCACTGTCTAATATGCAATTTATCATCCATCTAATCCATCTAATCCTAAAGCTACCATACCCAGAGAGAAGCATTTCTGTCTGTTAAGCTCATTAATAAATATATATAAATATATATATATCCCCAGAGCCGACAAGAGTGCCTGACACAAAACAGGTGCTCAATAAGTATTTGAGTGAATGAATGAAATTCAACAACCCCACAGGAAATTCTGATGTCCACTTTAAACCTGATGTTCTAACAAGTACTCCTAAATAAGGTTTTGTCAAATCTTCTGGAAAAGCATCAACTCATGCTCTGAGGAATAAGAGAACCACAAGTAACAGCAAGGTTAGGGTAACCTATACTGTTACTAGAGAGGAAATTACAGTCAACTGACATCTTCCTACTAGTGTGTATGGAGACAGCTAAATATAGTCCTGACAGTTGGTGCGTTTTGTTTTTTTCCTGGATTGTGTATCTGAGATGAAATAGGCAGCCAACTAAGAATTAAAACCAGCAAATTTTTTTCCTGCCTTCTAAATCATTTGCCGTAAATGATATCGTGAAAAGAAACTTAGGTAGGATCTCTGAGACTACGCCAAAATAGTGAAAAATATAGTTCTACAGATGTTATCTTTCCCTTATACACTGCAACTGAAGACTGGACTAAGGGAATAAAAAAGGAGGACAGAAAACGTGATGGCCGATAGTAAACAGTGGAGTTTGGATTGCTAGTCCATAACTTAAGATATCTGAATGAGAGACTCTGTACCAAGGCCTATCTTAGAAAAACTAACAAGAGGGGCGCCTGGGTGGCGCAGTCGTTAAGTGTCTGCCTTCGGCTCAGGGAGTGATCCCGGTGTTCTGAGATCGAGCCCCACATCAGGCTCCTCCGCTAGGAGCCTGCTTCTTCCTCTCCCACTCCCCCTGCTGTGTTCCCTCTCTCACTGGCTGTCTCTCTGTCAAATAAATAAATAAAATCTTTAAAAAAAAAAAAAAGAAAGAAAAAAAAAAACTAACAAGAAAATGTACTTGAGTAAAGAGTGACTGATATCATTTAGGGACTTTAAATTTAAAATGTACTGTATGGTGACTAACATAATAAAAAGTTATTATATAAAAAATAAATAAAATAAAATGGAGAGAAAAATAATTAAGACTTTAAAATGACAGCCCCAAAGAACTTAGAGCATGACCCAAGAGGATAAAAAAAAAAAAAAAAAACCTAAAGATGACTTCATAGGTATCACTGATTTGGTGGAATATGTAACTCAAATAGATCTTTTAGGAGGGGAATTAAAACAAGTTTACATCAAGAAGGCTTATCTACAACTTTCTGAAGACCTAGGAACTTGGTGATGATGAAAGCACCAGGCTCCAGAGAGTTCTTAGATTAGGATAGATTAAAAGGAGAAAGGGAGAGAAGATTTAACACACACATTAACATAAAATTAAACTACTAAAATATATACAAATGGTCAAAAGGTATATGAAAAGTTGTTCGATGTCACTTATCAGAGAAATGCAACTCAAAAGCAAAAGAGGGGGTGCCTGGCTGGCTCAGTTGGTGGAGCACGCCAATCTTGATCTCAGGGTTGTGAGTTCAAGCCCTGTGCTGGGTGTGGAGATTGCCATAAATAAATAAGTTAAAATAAATAAAATAAGTTAAAAAAATAAATAAGTTAAAAAAAAAAAAAACCAGGGGCGCCTGGGTGGCACAGCGGTTGAGCGTCTGCCTTCGGCTCAGGGCATGATCCCCGCGTTATGGGATCGAGCCCCACATCGGGCTCCTCCGCTGGGAGCCTGCTTCTTCCTCTCCTACTCCCCCTGCTTGTGTTCCCTCTCTCGCTGGCTGTCTCTATCTCTGTCGAATAAATAAATAAAATCTTAAATAAATAAATAAATAAATAAATAAACCATGAGATATTACCTCAACCTGTTACAATGGCTATTATCAAAACAAACAAAGGAAAAACCCCAAAAGACAGCAAGTTTTGGCAAGGATGTAGAGAAACCAAATATTGTTAGTGGGAATGTAAAATGGTGTAGGCAGTATGGAAAACAGTATAGAAGTTCCTAAAAATTAGGGGCGCCTGGATGGCTCAGTCGTTTAGTGTCTGCCTTCGGCTCAGGGCATGATCCCAGCGTTCTGGGATCAAGCCCCACATCAGGCTCCTCCACTGGGAGCCTGCTTCTTCCTCTCCCACTCCTCCCACTCTCTCGCTGGCTGTCTCTCTCTGTCAAATAAATAAATAAAATCTTTAAAAAAAAAAAAAAGTTCCTAAAAATTAAAAACAGAACTACCATATGATCCAGCAATCAAACCACCAGGTATTTATTCAAAAGAACTGAAATTAGGATCCTGAAGAGCCAACACTCCCATGTTCATTGCAGCATTTTCCATAAGAGCCAGGATGTGGTAAACAACTTCAAGTCCATCAACGGATGAATAAATTTAAAAAACATGGCATACATATATAATGGAATATTATTCAGCCTTGAAAAAGGAAATCTTGCAATATGCAACATGGGTGAACACTGGGGGACATGATGCTAAGTGAAATAAGTCAGTCACAGAAGGACAAATACTGCATGACTCCATGCAGTATTATGAGTTATCTAAAATAGTTGAACTCATAGAAACACAGGGTAGAATAGGTGGTTGCCAGGAACTGGGGTGCAGTAGAAAGGGAGAGTTGTTAATGGGTATGAAGTTTCGGTTGTGCAAGATAATTAGGTTCTAGAGATCTGCTGTACGGCATGGTGCCTATAGTTAACAATACTGTACTGCACACTTAAAAATCTATTAAGAGGACAGATTTCATGTTGTGTTCTCACCACAAAATAAAATTTAAAAAAATTTTAAAGTAAACTACTGATTAACCTGGCCTGATAGAAATACTGATGCAGATAACCATGTTCTCAGAAAAATACAATATCAGATTAAAGAAGTACTTCAACTCTCTGGACATATCAGAAGTTCCTATGGCCAAAATCAGCACACCTGACAATTATCTCTAATATTTTAGGAAGCAAAAGTGATACTGCTATTGTGCATCCAATCCTGAATAAAAACCACCAAAAAAGTCTAGTAAAATGGAAGTGCTTTTTTTTTTAAGAAAATTACTCCTTTATCTAAAAAGCCTACCTTCAGCCATGTTATATATAGGCAGAGGTATATCTGAGGGGTAAGAAAGGGAGAGGATACTCACCTACGTAGGCAAATAAATAAGGGGATAATTCAGTGCTATTTATTACTAGTGTCTGCATAGCCTCATTACGAAAATCAGGATAATCCTTTTTTATTCTGAGCCCTCAGTAAAGATTATCCTGAAATTAGGGAGGCACAGTGACTCTAATAAAAAGATTTAAGACATCCTGAAATTATGCAAAAACTAGGTTTGAGTATTCATCATATGTTAATGATTAGGCCAGGCCTTGACTATGCATAACCTACCTCATTTTGTCTCCATAACACCACCATGGTACAGATATGATGATCCCCCACTTTATTGACCGGAAACCTGTAGAGAATTTATCACTTCTCCCAGGTCACACAGCTGGTAAGCAGTTGGGCAGACCGTGGACTCAATCTGCTTAACTCTATACTCTATGTATTTAACCTAAGCAATAAAACCTTCCCTCAAATTTAGGAACTCAAAATTCATTCTGACCATGTAATTACAGATGTATCATTTGACAGCACATTCCTAGATTAATTTAGAACTAGTTCCAATTATTACCTTCACACAATTTCAAACAATGAAACAA
The DNA here is from genome assembly GCF_023065955.2 of Ursus arctos. Classification (NCBI taxonomy): domain Eukaryota; kingdom Metazoa; phylum Chordata; class Mammalia; order Carnivora; family Ursidae; genus Ursus; species Ursus arctos. The sequence goes on from NW_026622875.1 coordinate 29,434,691, forward strand.
ACTGCCATACTCAACACAAGTCAAAAAAAAAAAAAAAAAAAAGAAGAAGAAAGAAGAAAAGGGAAGGCTCCAAGGCTGAATATTTCTGTCTATAGATAAGCTTTAAAAATTTTTTTAAATGGGGTGCCTGGATGGCTCAGTGGGTTGAGTGTCTGCCTTCAGCTCAGGTCCCGATCCTGGGGTTCTGGGATCGAGCCCCATATCAGGCTTCTTGTTTAACGGACAGCCTGCTTCTCCCTCTCCGTTTCTCTCTCTCTTCATCAAATAAATAAATAAAAATCTTTTTTAAAAAATAACTAAAAAAAATTTTTTTAAACAAAGTGTTTAAAACAAACATGACAGAAATTTGCTATGAATATAGGATTCTAGGATAGTCTTTAAGGAGCTCAATAACAGAAAAATACTATTTTAACTATACTGAACTTTTTAAATAACCAGATTAATGAGATGTGAGGCAGGGACCTACTTCCCAACAGTGTAATATTAACCTCTCCAAATTTTCAAGTAAATCTATTTTATATTCTCAACAAAACCTCAACCACTTTGTGATGCAGTCATTTCATCTAATGAAGGCAACTGGTCTGGAAACACTAACTCTTTCAGACCATGAGGACACTCCTGGACACACAAATAACTCACTAGTGAATAATGCCAATACACAAATATCAGAAAAATGCAGAAGAAATAGGATAAGAATATTCTGTAGTGGGGCGCCTGGGTGGCACAGCGGTTAAGCGTCTGCCTTCGGCTCAGGGCGTGATCCTGGCATTATGGGATCGAGCCCCACATCAGGCTCCTCCGCTGGGAGCCTGCTTCTTCCTCTCCCACTCCCCCTGCTTGTGTTCCCTCTCTCGCTGGCTGTCTCTATCTCTGTCGAATAAATAAATAAAATCTTTTAAAAAAAAAGAATATTCTGTAGTGACTATGTATCATTCAAAGTGAGACTTGGAACAACTTCAAGAGAACCACTGGAAAATGAGTGAAGGCAAGTCTAGGGGGTCCTGTGAGTACAGTGTTCAAGTGATGATTTAATCTTGCAACACAAACTTGAAGTACCTCCCTGTAGCACAGATACCAGACCACACTAACAACTAGCACAAGAAACTACATTAATACACACACTAAACTAGTTTTAATATTCAAGCTATCATCAAGGTAACTAAGGGTGGTGAATTTTTAAAGTGTTACTTCTGGTTGAAGGCAGATTAGTAAGAATTGCCATTTACCGGCTGGGTAACTTTGAAGAAAAGCTTCCTAAACTTCTCGGAATCACGGTTCATGTATGAAAGAGAGAGAACAGTATTTATAGCAAAGGGCTTTGGTGAGGACTAAATGAGATAAAGGGGAGAATGTGATGCTTGGCTCAGAATAAGCACTGAAAAATATTAACTACAATCAAAATAGTTATTACTGTACTTTAAATATACTATGCTAGATATGAAATAGTTGTTTCGTCTCTCTCTATGATTACCTCTCTCACTTTCAGGCTTACAAGGCCCTGTATCTCTCTTTAGGCATCTCAGGTGGCAAAGTTAAAATCATTAAACTACTTAATCCTAAATCTTTTATCTTTTAATTTCAATTCTTCATTCAGTGTATATCACCAAAGAATATCAGCTACGATTTCTACCTTCAAAAGTACCATGTTTTATTGCTTTAATCAGTATTTGCAGTTTTCACCTGCTCTTTCAAAAATAACTATAGCAAAAATATTTCTTAAGCTAGGTTGAGTATATGAGGGTGTCATTTTATTATCCATTGTCATTATTTTATTATCCATTGTTATATTTTATCCATTGTTATTTTACAATTTATCTCACCTAAAAAGGTTTTTAAAAAGATAAAAATAAGGGCACCTGGGTGGCTCAGTTGTTTAAGTACGACTCTTCCTTTTGGCTCAGGTCATGATCTCAGGGTCATGAGATAGAGCCCTACTTCAGGCTCTGCGCTGGGTATGGAGCCTGCTTGGGATCCTCTCTCCCTCTCTCCCCCTCTCCGTCTGCCCCTCCCCCCAACTTGTGCACACTCCTGCGCACATGTGCTCCCCCTCTCTCGCTCTCTCAAAAATAAATAAATAAATGAAATTAAAAAATATAAAAAGGAATAAATATATAAGACAGGTTAAGATAATTATGATAGATGAAATTTTTTTAAATTATCTTAAGTCAACTATAGCCTGACATTTAAGCTTCTCTTTACTTCAACTTCATTCCTACAAGATACCATCATTTTTCAAGTCAATGTTACTTACTACATTTTAAATCCCCTACTTAGGCATTTGGAATTTCACTTGTTAGAACTATCTCTACACATGAAACCAACACAATATTTTTAAATTTATGTTGGTATCTACAAGTTAACTATGGTTTGAGAAACTTTTGGAAAAAAAGAACTTCACCCCCTAAAAATAATCTATGCTCTATTTAATATTTATGTATTTCTCCCTTAATATTTACATATTTCATTAACAAGCTCCAAAAGTGTTTCTAAAATTGTTGCTCATTGACAAAAACTCTTAAGCAACCATAATTCCCATTAATAGTAATGAAAAATATGCAAAACTTCTAATATCAAGCAGATGATAGCAGTAACAGTCATTTATAGGCACATTCTCTAAATAGCACTGAACTGTCCAACTAAAAAAATGGAAAACTTGTTGGATGAGATCTTGGTAGCAGCTGCATCATCAGCACTTGCCACCCTGCCAGTTGTTGACACATACTCAAGTTAGCAAGAATTTATCTGTTCAAACTAATTATTGCTAAAATTTCACTTTCTTCGGGTGCCTGGGTGGCTCAGTCGGTTAAGTGTCTGCCTTTGGCTCAGGTCATGATCCTGGGGTCCTAGGATAGAACACCATCTCAGGCTCCCTGCTCAGCGGGGAGTCTGCTTCTCATCCCCACCCACCCCCACCCCACCCCACCCCACCCGGTGCGCTTGCTCTTTCGAGAGCACTCACTTGCTCACTCTCTCTCAAGTAAATAAAGAAAATCTTAAAAAAAAAAAAAAGTCATGTCCTTCATTCCTGCAGTAGTGTCCAACTTCAAATTCTCAAAGACCTACCCTTTTTTTGATGAGAAAAACACAAATTTACGTGTTCTTTGTAATTACATCACATTGAAAGCACCTCCAATTTTTCAAGTTGGTTTCACCTGTTTTCATTCCATACCTTATTATTATACCACCAACAGAGCTTTATTGCACCTTCACAGTTTGTTCTTTTGAGAGAATTGTTCTAGGGGTTGAAAAGTCCAATTCAGGACAACACAGGCATTTTGGCTAGATTCACCCTATTCAGTGAATTCCCCTGCTTCATGCTTTCGAACAACATTTAATGTTCTCACATTCTCTAATTTATTACTGGCAGTAAAACTGGCAATCTATTTAAAATCACTTATGAATAAAATGAGACCGATCTTTCAGAAGATATGATTTTGACATAAAACTACAGGATTTGAGAGTCAACTAAGCAGAAGCCTACACCAAACTGATACTAAGAACAGAAAGCAGGTTGAACGGCCTCAACATCACAGGCACCCAAGCAGCCAGATTACAGCCAAGCTATAAGCGAAAGAATCTGCACACGTAGCAAAACTAAATGTGCAAGCCTTGTGTTTAAGTAAAAACAGAGCCCTCATTGAGCCAGTGATGAATGTGTATACTCAGAAAAAGACAGATCTTCCTTGACTTACTATGGGGTTACCTCTGGTAAGCCCATTGTAAGCTGAAAATGCATTTAATACACTTAACTTACCAACCATCATAGCTTAGCCTAGCCTACCTTAAATGTGCTCAGAACACTTCTATTAGCCTACAGTTGGGCAAAATCATCTAATACAATGCCTGTTTTATAACAAAGTATGAGTACCTCATGTGATTTACTGAATACTGTACTGAAAGTGAAAAGCAGAATGGTTCTAAGTGTATCAGTTGTTCACCCTTGTGACTGCCTGGCTGACTGGGAGCTGCAGCTCACTGTCATTGCCCGGCATCATGAGAGTATGATATCGCATAGCGCTAGCCTGAGAAAACATCAAAATTCAAAATTCAAGGTGCAGTTTCTACTGACTGCATACCACTTTCACACCATCATAAAGTTGAAAGATTTTTAAGTCAAGTTATCATTAAGTTGGGAACCATCTGTGATACACTAGTGAATAAATGAAGGAAATGGCTTTAATAAAGGCTATTTGCCTTCAAAGCACACTTTTGCATGACCCACTGAGACTAATTTTTACATAATTACAACAACTTGGAGAGAGCAGATAAGATACTAATTTTTACACTTTTGAGTCTATAACAAAGAATTCTGCTCTCAAATAATGAATTAAAAACATGAGTTTGTCCTGAAATGCATTAAAAAATAAGATGGATAGAAAGATGGATATATGATAAAGCAAGTAGTAAATGTTAATGTCAAAATCTTGGAGATGAGTCTATGAATATGTAATGTAAAGTTCTTTCAACTTGGCTGTAGATGAAAAATTTATTTGGGGGGGCGCCTCGGTGGCTCAGTCGTTAAGCGTCTGCCTTCGGCTCAGGGCGTGATCCCAGCATTCTGAGATCGAGCCCCGCATCGGGCTCCTCCGCTGGGAGCCTGCTTCTTCCTCTCCCACTCCCCCTGCTTGTGCTCCCTCTCTCACTGAATGTCTCTCTCTCTGTCAAATAAAATCTTTAAAAAAAAAAATTTATTTGGGGGGAGAATTGCATTTACCTTTATTTTCTGACCGAGCTTGACTCGAGCTTGACTATAGAAACGCTGTTTTTCTGCTACATTGTGTTTGGCACTACACCTGAAAATATGGTATACAGTCACATGATAGGAACTAATTTATTAACTTAATATTTCTTCATACAGCTATATCCTATTAAAAATGTAGGAGGAAGGAGAACCACTGCTAAGGCAAAGGCTAATCTTGAGTAATAACCAAAGAGAGAATCCCTTAACACTAGCTTTTTAAAGGCCTACATTTATTTGTAACTGGATTCAAAATTTGAGTCAATTACATCACTAGACTAGTTGTTCCAAATAAAAGGTAAAAATATAAATAGTTAATGTTCCAATTTTAGATGTGCTGGCAAAGCGAGCACAAAATATAAACAGTTAACGAAACATTAATTTTTACCCAGATTAAAAAGCTACAACTAGACTGTCTTAGAATGTGCTGTGTATGGGGGAAAACTGATATGAACTTCAACCTTCTTTTTTAATTTTTAATTTCACCTTCATGTTTTAATATATAACACAAGTAGAGGCAAAAGCATTTCCTTCTAAATAAGTAACAAATCAGTATGTGTAATGTGTATAATACCTACTGTACAGGTTTTGTGTTTTTTTTTAAGATTTTATTCATTCATTTGAGAGAGAGAGAGAAACAGAGCACAAACAGGGGGAGAGGGAGAGGGAAGCTCCCCGCTGAGCTCAAGCCTGACATGGGGCTCAATCCCAGGACCTGGAGATCATGACCCAAGCCGAAGGCACACACCCAGCCATCTGAGCCACCCGGTGGCTGCCTTCAGCTCAGCAGGGAGTCTGCTTCTCCCCCTACCCCTCCCCCTGCTCATGCTCCCACACTAATAAATAAAATCTTTAAAAATAAATAAACAGCTTATAAAATAGATCACAAAGTAAGGTTTTAATACATCCTACCTTAGCTTTCTAAAAGCACTGAAGAACCCACTAACTCCAAAGATAAATGTGGTTAGAGAAGAAAGCCAGTGGTACTGTCAAATTTCAGTGGACTATGCTATCTCCAGATAATTGCCCAGAATTTATAATACTGAAACCTCTGCATTGCCTGCCCCATCAAAATGAACTTTTATATACTTCCACCACCACAGGGCAAGGCAAAATAACCTAAGATCCATCTCCCCATTCTTTAAAAATCCATTCCTTTCCAATTAGAAATCAGATTATATTCATGAAATAAAAGGGCAAAGGAAACTCAAAAGCAACCCCTAAATCTGAAGAAACACTTTTAATAGTATCTTAATTGGGGGAGGGGCAAGCATAAATACCACAGTAGTTAATTTTGTTGGCCATTACTATTCAATATAAGTATTGAAAAAATACGTCTTTACATTTTAATCACATGTATGCTGATTTCATCCGAGGGAATAATTCTTATTTCTCACAAAATAGACCTCTAGCTGTTGTAACAAAAAAAAAGTTTTTTCCAAGAAAGATGCATGATTACGACTCTCCTTTCCAAAACTTAAAAATGCCCTGAAATACTCACCTCAAAAACCCAAACAAATGTGTTCATTTAAGCAATCCTGTGAAATCGATGCTAATGATCATTTACATAGTTTTAGTTTGTACACATTCCTGAAAAATTTTATCTTTGAAGCTAACTTGGCTCATGCAAGAACAAAATGTACTAGTTCAATAAACTCCTCTTTAGCTCACAAACAGATACTTAATAATCTTACTCTATTACACTAAATAGACCCTAATGGGTAAGAGATTTTCAATTGCCATGTTTTAACTTGTTGCTGTTTTTTCTATCACTGTAGTGAATGCATAATGGAAGACTAAATTTCCTAAGCATATTACAAATTCTTCTTAGAGGAAGTTTTACAGTAAGCATCCTAATAGGCAAGCACACTATTAAAAGACAAGGGGCTTAAACTACTACAATTTCCCTTTCACCCAACACAAAATAGCAAGGGTTTCTCCTTTGGCTCTTTCTGAAATATCCCTGTTATTCCTAACTCTGCCATAGTTCTTCAGATTTTACAGGACACCCCAAATCTACCAGTTAACTAAAAACAAAACAGAACAAAACAAAACAAAACAAGGAAAATTCCACTTTTAAAATTAAACCCAGCAGATCTATGGTTGGGGGGAGGGAATGGCTTTATCTACTCTAAGATTTGGTAAATGTCCAAAATACATTCTGTATCTTAACCAGAAGTTTGAGGGGGAGAGAAACCTCATAGTACTAGATGAGTAAGGAATACATGTCTGAAATCCATGTATAAGAATTTAAATTTTACTATTAGCATAGAATTTATGAAATACTAGGGGGAATATCCTATATTCATAATCTTATCAATCCTTTCATTATGTTCTGGCAACTATATTTGACAAAATTAAAACATTTAAGTAATCATTTTAGATAACTTTGGGGTTTTGTTTTTTGTTGTTTTTTTTTTTTTTAAAGATTTTATTTATTTATTCGACAGAGTTAGAGACAGCCAGCGAGAGAGGGAACACAAGCAGGGGGAGTGGGAGAGGAAGAAGCAGGCTCATAGCAGAGGAACCTGATGTGGGGCTCGATCCCATAACGCCAGGATCACGCCCTGAGCCGAAGGCAGACGCCTAACCACTGTGCCCCCCAGGCGCCCCTGGGGTTTTGTTTTTGATCTGTTCATCAAAGATCAAATTTTTACTCATCAGCTTCACAGAAGTATTACCAATGGCCATGCGCTAAATACGTGCACACTGCTTAGGCATGTGGTCTACTTCTAAGAGCAACTTAAAATGCTGCAATAATAAAATCCCATTGAATGTAGACTTTATTTAAGATTTATTTATTTATTTGAGAGAGAGAGAGAGAGAAAGAGAGAGAGAGAGCATGAGCAGGGGGAGGGAAAGGCAGAGGCAGACGCAGACTCCCTGCTAAGCAGGGAGGAGCCTGATGCAGCACTCGATCCCAGGACCCTGAGATCATGACCTGGGCTAAAGTCAGCTGCTTAACCAACTGAGCCACCCAGTCACCCAGCTTTGTTGTTTTAGAGATCACTATTCTTCATAAGCAGTCCATAAAAGTCCAAGTAAAACTCAAATATGCAGGGTGTTGAACAAAGTTAAGAGCCTGTGAAAAGAACTACTAGCAAATTATGCTTATCTTTATTGATAAAATAAAGATTTTACTGAACGACACTTAGTCTAAGTTAGTAAAGATGATCACAACCATGTTGGTTTAAGTTACTTACTAAAATTATTCCCCAAATCAGTGATTCTCAAAGGAGTTTCCACAATTAGAAATCACTCCATACTACAAGAGATGTTACTGATTGGCATGTGCTGAGCATGTGAAAACTGCTGAAGCAGAAAAATGTGTTGAAAACCACTGACTACAATTTTAAAGACGCTGTGATAAGAAACACTACAGTAGGGGCTCCCGGGTGGCTCAGTCAGTTACGGGACTGCCTTCAGCTCAGGTCATGGTCCCTAGGTCCTGGGAACGAGACCCACATCAGGTTCACTGCTCAGCCAGGAGTCTGCTTCTCCCTCTCCCTCTGCCCCTCCCCTTCACTCAGGCTCTCTTTCTTAATAAAGAAAATCTTAAGAAAAAAAAAAAAGCACTGCTGTAGTCCCCCCCCCCCTCATCCACAGGAAATGTGTTCCAAGGCACCCAGTGGATGCCTGAAACCACATAGTACCAAATCCCATACATACTCTTTCCCTGTATGTACATACCTATAATAAAGTTTAATGTATAAATTAGGTACATTGACACATTAACAATAAGATAAAACAATTGTAACAATATACTCCAATGTTATGTGAATGTGGCCTCTCTCAAAGTATCTTACTGCACTACACTCAGCCGCCTTTTGATTTGAGATAAAATGCCTATGTGATGAGATTATATGAGGTAAATAGCACAGGCACTGTGATATAGCATTAGGCGACTACTGACCTTCTGACAATCCATTAGGAGGATCATCTGATCTGGGCTCTACTGACCTCAAGTAACTGCAACTATGAAAAGTGAATAAGGGATGACTACTGTACTATGATTTAGTGGATGGAGCTAGATACTCCTCAATGTACAAGACAGTCCCACAGGTTGAAGAACTACCCTCAACTGACCTCAAATATCCAACTGGGCATTAACATAAGTAAAAACCTATTTATAACCAATCCCAATTTTAATTCTGTATTAAATATAAATCACAAAGTACATTTTGCAGAGTTTAATATGCACATAATCTTCTAGGAATGCACTATCATGTAAATGGAGAGATTATACTTTTGAGTCCTCTTGGCTTTTGTTTGACAGTATCTATATTTTGTCTTCATTTTTGAAAAATATTTTTGCTGTTTTTTTCTTTTGGTACTTTAGTCACTCAACTGTCTTCTTGTTTGCATGGTTTCTCTGCTTTAACTCTTCATTCGTCTGCATAGGTTTCTCTTTTCTTTGGCTACCTTCAAGATTTTCTCTGTCCTTTGCTTACCTCAGTTTAAATATGATGTTAAGGTATGTTTTCGGTTTGCGGGGGCGGGGGGGGGGCATTTATCTTGCTTGGTGTTCTCTAAAGCTTCTGAATCTGTGGTTTGATGTCTGACATTAATTTTGGAAACTTTTCTATTTCCTCAAATATTTTAGTATTTCTTCTACTCTGTTCTCTCTTCTTCTGGGATTCTAAACATTTATATACTAAAATGTTTAATACTATCCCCAAGCTCTAGGGTGTTTCATTTTAACTTTTGGTGTGTGTGTGTCAGTTGGGTAATTTCTTCTACCATTTATAAATTCACTGAAATTCTGATAAGCCCAAAAGCATTCTTCATTTCTTTACTATGTAATAATACCTCTAGCATTTCTTTTGATTCTCAAAGTTTCTATCAGCTAAAATTACCCATCCGATCTTGCATGTTATCCACTCTTCAGTTCAACCTTTAACATCATAGTCATTTTAAATTCCCTAGCAGATAACAGCATCTAAGTTAATCTAAGTGTACTTCATGACTGCTTTCTCCAGAGAAATTTTTTTTTTTTTTTTGCCTTTTTGTGTGCCTTATAATTTTTGGTTGAAAGCTGGACAACTATAGAACAGTAGAGACTGAGGTAAATAATTTTTGTGACTGGAAATGGGCACGTCTTTTCTTTGCTAGGTCTTCGTGTTAATCTGTTTAGGAGTTGGGATGGATTTATGATTTGCCATTGCTATGGTTATTCTCAGTGTACCACAGGCTTCAAAAATCTACAGAATAGCTGGTGCCTATGGTGGGGAATGGTTTACTAAAGCAATGTCTTATCTGATTCTTTGTGCTGTGCCTCTTTGCATGTTGTTGTTCCTAGTAATATTCTGCATTCACTTGTTATTCAAAACTTCTTATAGCGGCAGGGGGTTGGAGAGAGAGTCTTTGTAGTTCTGAGTAAGGTTCAGTCTTAGGCATACACTATAACCCTGGATCTCAGGGATGTGATCTTGTTCCTCCCAGCCGCAGTTTTAAGCTCAGTGCCCCCTCCCAGAGAAGATTCTTTCCCCTTCTCGTGCATTGCCCCAGCTCAATGAACAGGCCAGAAGAGATGCCCTTACCTTCACAGATTAAGGTTATTGTTCCATGAAAGAGACAGAGAAAGAATCAAAGTTTTGTGCCCCTCTTGAAAGCTCTCTGCTGCTTTTCCTCTCCTCAAGGTCAGCACCACAACAGACACTCCCCAGGGTTCTTCCCAATCTTTTCTAAGAATACCTAGTGAGCTTGTGGTGAAAGAGCTTGGAAGAAGGTGCACTCAGCCTTCATCAACTTGTCAGCTACTCTAGCTGAACTCTTCTTACCAGTGTCCAGTTGTGTCCAATGAAGGTGACACTGAATTCATGTATACCCTTTCTCCTTAAAAGATTGGCCAATGGTTTTGCTCTGTGACCTCAGTTCTTTAACAGTTCTCCAAAAAAAAGTCAAGATTTTAAAGTAAGTCCCATTCTTTTTTGGTGCAACAGTGAACGCAAAGCTTCTTTTTGTCCCAGCACCAAAGCCAGAAGGTGGTTATATTATTTAAAAACTATCTCCAGATAATAGAGTTGTTACAAATTGTTTGGAATAAAAAGGGAGTCTTTATTGGATTTAATGAAGTTGAGAAACACTGACTTACAGGATTTCTTTCAAAACAACTCCCCTTTAACCACTGCTAAATATTACAGTCAACATTTAGGCCTAAAACTATTAGCAACCAAATCTTTGCTATAGTTTATCTGCACAGCCTTGCTTCTATCTGAAAGGTAAATGCAATGAAAATCACCTGTGTAAACAGAACTGGTTAAGGAATGGAACCAAATTAGTTAAAGCAGATCCTTTTTATTTCAACTGTAATTTAGTATCTATTGAGAACCAGATTCCATTATCAACCTTTTTACAAATTTAATAAAGCCAGCATTGTTATAGTCCACCTCAGCAACTACCTCCTATTTATTTGTGGATAAAGTTAAATTCTTACGAATAACTCCTGATTTCCATGATTCCATAACTTTTGCACTGATAATGTTCATACAGTTTAGCCTATATACTACTGTCACTTTAGAAAAAGAGGTACATTCATTGTCTCCCGGTGGAATACAAATGGTGGTATTTTCCATAAACTGAACTATAGACTTAAGGTTCTTGACATTCCTATCTCTTAATAACCCTCTGACTATTCTTTTCCTCCCTTAATATGTTCTACTTCCTGTTTTCAAACTAGGAATACAGTGTAACATTTTCTCAACAGGACTTAATGCCCCATTGTGATAATAATAGCAAAAGCCAGGTTTGAGATATAGCTCCTTAAAACACTGTTTCATATTACATTTCAAATGTTAACAAGGTTTTAGGTTATATGCTAAATTCAGTCAAACAATATAGCACTTTACAGAAAGCAAAGAAATGTGAATCAAGTCTTTTTCGGATAGCGAGTTTCTGACGAGTTTTTGAAATTTCCTTTTTTAAATTTTTTAGGGCAAATCTTATTTCATATTCCCATAGACTCACAAAGTACTGGTAATGTACTACAAAACCTGACCACTGTAATTTCCTCAAACTCTGCAGACGGTACTTTCAAACCTAGAAATCGATCAGATCCATAAAGTAAAAAAGAAAACACAGCAAGAAAGACAATCACTGGGGCAGATCCCGAAGAAATATTCTGAATTTTTTTTCGCGAAAACCTTACACTCCAAAAGGCTCAAAATAACCCTACAGTGTAAAGCCCTTCACAGAGGAGGTAAAAGCACCAGGCATAGGCTCTCCTGTTTGGAAGAAATCACAGTAGGGTAAAAGGGAAAAGCAAAGAGAAATCATTACTTTAGGAGTCCATAGCCTCGTAAGGGGGGGGGGATTTTTTTTAAACCCCCCCCCCAACGACTGATGAAACAATCTCAAAACAGGAGTAACTGAACAACCTACAATAAGACAGTTTAAGGGAAGGCACTCTTCTTAAGTCTAATGAGTCAAATCTGCGTTTAACCGCCTCTTCACTGAGCGTCTGAGTCCTACTTCACCCATTCCAAAGGCCACATTCAGAGGCAAAACCACAGCAGTGAAGGAAAGGCCACTGAAAATAAGCTCCCCTGCAGGAAAGGAAACACCTGGGGGGTAAACTTGATTTTGAAAAAGGGAAAGACTGGAGAAGAAACGACGCGGGTGCTCCCCATCTCCACACGAAATGAAACAAAGCTAAGCAAAGAAAGTCAAAGTCTACACCGGACGTGGGAGGGAAGGAGGGAAGGAGGGTCGCGTACCCCAGGAAACAAGAGTTGCCGGCAACCAGCAGAAAGTGTGTTCAGACTAGGAAGCTGGAAGGGAATCCTGAGGGCGGAGCCCAGAAGGTAATAAGGGGTGTGTGGGGGTAAGGATGTACAGAGGTGCTCTGGGGACCATGGTGGGTAGAAAACGAAAAAATAATCCAAAAAAGAGGGGTGGGCTGAACAAGGCAGCGCCCAGGGAAAATGTCATTTGGAGCCGGGGGATCCGACGGGCGGAACCAGACCAGCAGCCTTGGGGGAGGGTAATCGGCTTTCCCTAGCAGCTGGAGGCTGCGGCGGCCAAGACACCACCCGTCTTTTTTCTTGTCCTTAGCCCCCCAGGTCCCCGTGGCGTGGGGAGGGGGTAAGGCAGAGCCCCAGAGGCCGGTGCCCGGAGTGGTTTACCTTCGCGGGAGGCTGGAGAGGCTCCAGCCCGAGCTCCTCCCGCCGCCGGCTCTGCGTCCGGAGTGAAATGAGGCGCCCTCCGGCCTCCTCCCCCTCACCACTTCCCCTTTCCCCCGTCGGGGCCCTGTAGCTCCGCTGCCGCGGGTTCCTGGAGCCGCGGCGGCGCGGCCTCCCCGCCCCCTCCGCCTCCTCCCTCTGCCTCTCAGAGGCTCACTCTGGAGGCCGCCATCTTCGCTCAGGCTTTCAGCAACCGCGCTCCAATACGCCTGCGTCGCCACCGCCCAGGCTGTCACGAGACCTGGTCAGCTGATTTCAATTCTTCCGCCTTCTGCCCCGCCCCGCCCGCTCGTGTTTCTCGGCTCTCCCCGTTCCATTCGCCCCCTTTCCCAGAAATTCCGCGTTCTACCAGCCCGCCCGCCCCCCCACCCCAGAATTTACACATGCGCAGAGTGACGGGGCCGGCTGTAGGATCCGGAGTCCACGCAGTGCGGAGGAGGACCCGCCCCGGAGCGCGCGCGCGCGCGGGTGGGGCCACGCCCCTCGGCGTGTGCCTCGGAGTCCTCCCAGCGGCTGTGCTGCGTTGCAGCTGTTTACACTGTTAATTCCCTGAAGTCCTTTTTTTAAATCCTTTCCCCAGCTTCGCCCCGGACTTCAAATGCCGTGGAATATCCGCGAGGCAATCCGAAGGCTCAGCCTGCTATCCGGTTTGGTTGGATTGCGAGCCAGCAGGTTCACCACTGTTAAGACTTCCAGAATGACAGTTAAGGGTTTAAATTTTGGTTGGTCTGGGAGATGGCCAAGACTAAAGCTTGGGAGATGCCTACAGCTTGTCGTCTATGGGATTGCCGGGAAGAGAATACTGATAGCTCCGTTTATTGTCCGCTGATCACGTGCCAAGGGTTTTATTTGCATTAGTTAAACCTCAACTCTGAAGTAGGAATTATCCTCGTTTTGCAGATAAATTAAGGCACCTCCCCACAGTAATGGACTTGGCGTTTGAACCCTAGCAGTCTGACTCCATAGTCCCACACATAGGAGCTGGAGGTGGGATGTCAGGTTAGAGAAAAAAGGGGACATTTTGTGTTACCTGTGAGCAAGTTTATGGAAGTTCATTCAGTCTCCTCTCCCAGGCCTGAATTCTAAAGACCACAGTTCATGGGGTACCTGGGTGGCTCTGAAGGTTGGGCGTCTGCCTTCCTCTCGGGGTCATGATCCCAGGGTCCTGGGATCAAGCCCCATGTAGGGCTCTCTGCTCAGTGGGGTGTCTGCTTCTCCCTCTGTCTCTGCCTACCTTATCCTCTTGTGCGCACGCGCACTGTCTGAACTAAATCATACATACATACGTACATACATACCTACATACATACCACAGTTCAAAAATGAATGATTCTGCTGCAAAGTTCAAAAAATGGATGGGGGTGTCTTGCATGGATACATTATCCTATGAGGGTTAAATATGAGGTCTGATAAGGGGTTTAATATTCTGCAGAGCAATGCTGAAACTGATTTCTCAGAGTCCCTTTCAGCGGTTGACTTGTTTTGCAAGATGAGAAATGTAGACAGTGGTTTTTACAGACTTTGCTTCTTGACTCTATTGACCTTTTGCCCTACCTTGGGGCAGAAAAACACTGCATTTAGCCTTATAGTAGTAGTCTTTCCTGTACTGCAACAGTAAGATAAGGTGCATGTAAGGGGTGGTGCCAGGAATAGCTGGGTGTGGACAGAACCTTAGAGTAGAAGGGGAGGAGAAGAAAAAAACAGGAGAGCTGAGTTAAGGGACCTTCTTGTCTTATCCCATGGAAACAGAAACTTATGTTTATGCGGCATTTTATAGGTTGCAAAGACTTTCAACAATTCCAGAAGTCTGTATGGAGTGTATTATTTTTATTTTATACAGGAAGCAAACCCAGAGAGTCCATGAGACTTGTCCAAGGTGACCTAACTCCTGAAGGTTAAACAGAGATTTGGTCACAGGACTTGTAACATCAGGGCCAGTGAAGTAGTAAACCTCCACACTGCCTCCCTGTTCAATATTTAGGACAGATAAAATCAGTTCTCAGAGTTGGGCGGAGACTTAGGCATTATGAAATGCCACCATCCCCAGTAGTGGGAAATTGCCTGCCTCCCAAGACATTTATCTTCATTTTTAGAAGCTATCTTCTTTGTATTCAGCCAACTTGACTTCTCTTTCATGAGCATTTTGGGTTTTTTTGTTTTTCCTCCGTGTGACATCCCTTTAAGCTAATCACCTGTGTCAGTCTCTCTCCTCTGCTTATCACTCTGACTACCACAGCTTCCCATATTCCGAAGCCATATCCCTCATGCTTTTCAGCTGTTGCTCACAGGATGTGGTTTCAAGCCTTTTCACAATTGCCTTGGTTGCTCTTAATTTGATTTGTACAAATTTGTCAATGTCATTCTTAAGACACTAGAACTAAACGGAAGAGTCAGGAAGGCTAGGAGGACTTGTCCCTTCTTTCCCTATTGTTCCGTTAAATCAGTACCCACCCCCCCCACACACACTCCAACTCTTTTTTAAAAAGTGACAAATACAAGGCCGGCCCCTCAGACTTCTCTTTCTGGATTTGTCTTTTTACTCAGAATTTAAATTTGCATTAGATTTCCTGACACTATCATAGTGCACACAAATCAAATTTAGTTAGGAAAGGAGAACACAGAAGATGCCCTTCTAAATTGTGTGACATATACTGACAGTATTTCACAGCTTTTTAGATATCAATAGCTTTCATCAGTGGTGAAGTTAGTTTTCAAGTCAGGAGAGATTTTAGTTTCCAGTACGGTAGCCACTAACCCCATGTAGCTCCTGAATACTTGAAATAAAGCTAAAATACAGATTTAATATGAAGAATACTAAAATATTGCATTAATAATTTATATATTGATAACTTGTTGAAATAATATTTTGGATACATATTTGGTTAAATAAGACACATTATTAAAGGGGCGCCTGGGTGGCACAGTCGGTTAAGCATCCCACTCTTGGTTTTGTCTCAGGTTATGATCTCAGGGCTTGTCAGATGGAGTCTGGCGTTGGGCCCTGAGCTCAGACAGGAATCTGCTGGAGTTTCTCTCTCCCTCTCCCTCTACCCCTCCCTGTGCTCACTTGGTGGGGCTCAGGCTTTCTCTCTCCCTCTCTCTCTCTCAAATAAATCTAAAAAAAAAATACATTATTAAATTTAATTTCACTTGTTTCTTTTTTTAAAATGTAGCTACTAGAAAATGTAAAATGTTACAGGTGGCTCCTATTGTATTTCTCTTGGACAGTGCTGGTTGAGAAAGTCTTGTGCAGACACACAATCAGAAAATACTTTTCAGTTGAGCTGTCAAGCTTGAAGCTCCCACAGAATCATCTCCTACCAGATTTAATTTTAATTTTTTATGTGGTTGAGGGGGTTTTTTTGGTCAGTTTTTCTCAAGGTTTATCTCATCACATGTAGTTTTTTGTATTCCTCTATACTATTCTAATAATTATATAGACTTGAAATTTTTGCCAACATATGACAAATGATGATGACACAAGGCTTCCTTGATACATATACATATGTTTGTGCACATACATAGTTCCCAGAATTAAAAAAAAAAAATCTTAGACTCATTTCCCCTGCTCACTTAATCCTACCCCAAGAACTCTAATTTTATTATTAATGATGTGGGAAACAAAGGCAGACAGAAATGTAGGTAAAATTAAATGTCTTTATAACCTGCAGCCCATTGACAAATACTTGAGGCAGGCAGATGATAATGTTCGTCCAGGGAGCTCTCAACTGTCTTAATATTTTGCTAGAGGAAAAAGCAACAGTTTTGCAAGGCCTCGGTATCCCACGAGTCTTCTTTAGCATATGAAAAGCCTTTTGACACTTCCCTTATCTTGACTTCCTCCAACCCCAAAGTATGTAATCAGTTGCTCCTTACAATCCCAGGGCAGCACCCCTTTCTGCCCATGGGTCCTGTCCCTGTGCTTAAATAAAACCACCTTTTTGCACCAAAGACCTCTCAAGATTTCTTTCGTGGCCGTCAGCTCCGGACCTCACCAACATTCAAAAACCACATCAATTAATATGAATGAAAATGTCTTTTAAAAAACATATAATTAAGTTATATAAAGGATTTTGTACTTATAATAATAAAAATATACTTTCATTTAATTACAGAAAATTATCTAGTTCTTACCATATTTTCAGGGTTGGATCAAGGGGGAAAATGAAATACCTGGTCTGTCATTTAACACTTTGAAACCATTATTGAAAAATTAATTGATTAAGGAAAAGGACATTCTACATTCTTTTGTTAAACTTAACTCCAAAGACTTTTTTTCTCTCTTTTTTTTGTGTGTAATATACACATTGCTGAGGATTTTCCAATTCAAATGTTCTTACTAGTTACTGCAAACACTTCCACTATTACCAGATTTGAGAAATAATCTAGAGTCTTCTATATGTTTTTCCATAGAAGGTTTTGGAGTGAACAAGATTTTAGTCATGAGCCCTTCAAGGAAATATAAGGTGGTAAAAGATCACACGCAAATTCCTGATCCTCTTTGAGCCTCGGTTCCCTCACCCCGTAAACTAGGGATATCGGTATCTTGAGAGACGGTAGTGAGAGTTAAAATTACTTACGTGCTTACCTGCTTACTGAGTGCTTGGTACCTGCTGATTTCCTCACTATAGTTAATCTCAGGATCTCCAGCTGGTTTATATAATCATTGTGTTTGAGTTTCCTCCGTCTGACCAAGACAAGGGAAACAGACATTTAAACCGTCTATTATTCACAAAACAAGAGAAGTTCAAGTTCTCAACAACTGTATCTGAACACTCTTATCAGGAAAAATCATAAAACAGTTCATGCCAAAAAGGTGTCATTATTTTTTTATTTCTTACAAGGGAGCACAGAGTCGCCTTGCTAAAGTCATACATAAATGTTAAGGACGCCCAAAGACCTAGATGCATCCAGTGTTTGTCTGCACAATAGGATATTTGAGTAATGAGCCAAAATTTGATCTTGAAGTTCTTAGAATGCCAATGGCCCATTCACACAGAAATCAAGGTGAGAAAACATCCTTTAAAGTTAATTAGGTGCAATAGAAGCTTCTACTTCCCATTGATTTCATCAAAATTCATCTCAACTACAAGGAAAAGATGTCTATCTGTTGATATTGGGTAATGACTTGTTCATATTATGTTCATCTAAGAACATAAAACTTAATTACACAATTAAATTCTTGCTGGCTTTGTGCATATGAAGATGATATGACTGCCATTTCTATGTGAAACCTAATTTTGCCAAGAAAAATATGACTTTTTTTTTCCTTCTGAGCAGCAGTAAATGAGGTGGCAGCCACTTACTTAGCATAAAGGAAAATAAAACTAATATAGGAAGTAGTATTTCAAGCTCAGCTACTGGCTCTCAAATCCATACTGTGGATTTGGCAAAATAATAAATAGTAAATCAATGTAAAGCAAAATAAAAGCACCTACTAATAAGGGCAATTTGAAAAAAATCTTACTAATATAAAAGTAACTCACATATACTAGTCATTGCAGCCACCCAATTTCAAAAAATGGTACAGTTAAATTCGATCTATCACAGATCTGCCTGTCAGATAAACCTTTGAGAGTAGAAAGCAGCTACTGCACTAGGAAGAAACAATTACAAGTAAGGCCCCACTTTTTTCCCCGTTTATAATGATCTTTGGACACTGCATTTACTTGGGGAGATATATTTTTTTTCTCTAATCTTTCCTTCATCCTGTATGTGTTCAAATCCCAGCTCTACCACTTATTAGCTACTTAACTTTGAATCTCAATTTCCTTATCGATGAAAGGAAGGCAATATACATATCAACTCCAGTTGCTTCGAGGATTAAGAGTCAAGACACACTAATAATGATGGACTGGTATTATTTAATATTATAAATGTACATAATAGAAGAATAAAAATCATATACTTAAAAATGGGGTAAGGGAGGAGAGGGAGATAGTCTAAATGTGCCAAGTCCTTATCTTTCATAATAGGGTGTAAATTAATACCATCTAAATTTTAGCTTGTTTGTTTTTTAAGATTTTATTTATTTATTTAAGAGAGAGGGAGAGAGCCTGCACAAGCAGGGGGAGGGGCAGGCAGAGGGAGAAGAAGCAGGCTCCCTGCTGAGCAGGGAGCCAGACTTGAGGCTTGATCCCAGGACCCTGGGTTCATACCAGAGCCGAAGGCAGACCCTCAACTGACAAGCCACCTAGGTGCCCCAATACTGTCTAAATTTTAAAAACCAAGAAAGAAGGGCAGAAGAAAACTAACTTTTCTGGACCACTTAGTAAGCACCATTCATGCTCCTCAAGTGTTAACTTCCTCTCTTCCTTATATACCTTTTGTTCTCTTTCTCTGTAATTCTGGAAGCAAATAATGCACAGTTTGGGGCAGTGCTGGATTACACAGTCGGCAGTTTAAGAAAGTGCTTAGGACCAGCAAAGCAAAGACCCCCCAAGATAAAAGACACTTGAAAAGGATTTGCTAGTTAGTGTTTTACAAAGAGCACCAAAGTAATAATCATGGGAAAAAATAAAAATTTTGTTGAGTTCCCTTCACTTATTTCATGGGTGTAGAATTGAGGGCTTCTAATGATCTAAACCCAGCTCTGAGCTGGGGAGGTTTGTATTTATTTATTTATTTGTTTGTTTGTTTGTTCACTTATTTATTTTTCAAATCTGTGAATATATAGTCAGAGAATAGGATGCTTTATATTACTATGTTGAAAATGGAAGTTGGAGACAAGCATGAGAGATCAAAGAAGAGTTTGAAGGGAGGAGCATTACTGTGCACTGAGAGTTTACCTTATGCCCTGATCTGTTACAACATCTTGTTACCTGTTTTGTATAGATGAGATCAGAGGGCTTATGGGACTTGCCCAAAGTCCCCCCTTAGGTGAGTGCCAGAGTTAGAATTTAAATGCACATCCACCTGGTGCCAAAGCCCAGGGTCTTCCAAGAGTAATGTGATGGCTGTTTTTATTTATAGGTGAAATGGTACACTTGGAGGGATAGACAGTTTAGATCTTCTGGTCCTTCCTCAGTACTCCTTAGGAACTTAAAGATTTTCTGCCATGACCAGAATACAAACTGTGTTGTGATTATTATTACCATCAGTAGGTGGAGGAAAAGATGCTAAGGGAGTCACAGATGGTTTTAGGAGAATTACAAAATGAGAATTTCCACCAGAGAGAAAATGTATAGAGTAATAGCTAGTTAGAAGTTTAGGGGTTAAGTGTTTCATGAGGTCATTAACATTTCTAAACCAAGGAATTTCCAACAAACAATCTTATCTGTAGGTGGGAGTTGTATCATTTATGGTCTGATAACAGAATCTTTCAAAAATCATATGAATAGCTTAGATTAAGGAACGCTTTAAAAGTTCACCAAATCATGGGATGCCTGGGTGGCCCAGTCAGTTGAGTGTCTGCCTTTGGCTTAGGTCATGATCCCAGGGTCCTGGGAAAGAGTCTGGCATCAGGCTCCTTGCTCAGTGGGGAGCCTGCTTCTCCCTCTCCCTGCAGCTCCCGCTGCTTGTGTTCTCTCTCTCTCTCTCAATGACAAATAAATATATAAAACCTTTAAAAACTTAAAAAAATAATAAGACAAAGTTCATCAAATCACTAAATTTAATGTCCTTATTCTTTTTTCCTATATAGTCTTAGAAGAAATATTTTCTCTATAATGTGGATTTCATTAACCTATGTGTCGGTGTGTAAATATTGATTACTTGAAAAGCTATATAACTATTAGAAAACTATGTTTGCCATAAGATATCTCTACATTTATATATGTTAAATAATTTAAGATTATTTACAAATACGAAAACAAGATAGTTCTTACGTCTAAATTTAAATCTCTGTCAACAACCAAATTGGTTCTAAAACATGAATAAGCCCAGGTTTTGCAAAAATGTCCCAATGAATAATACAGTGAGAAATTCAAATAGATGGTGGCTTTACGGTGCCTTAAGTCTGAAACAAGCGAAATGTGCTAAATCATTATTTAGCACCTTCCCCTTCCAAAAGGTACTTTAATTTGTTATTAAGGATTTCTATACTATCTCAAAAGGCTAAGAAAAGATACTCCACTTAATCCACAATTTTAGTTAAGTTTGGACCAGTTTTCAAAGAAATATTGTATCATATATTAACCTATATCATGTCTATCGTTTATTAAATAGTTACTCTGTGTTATGAGCTTTAACATATCATCTGATTTAATTTTCATTGCAAACCTCTATAGGAAGATGCTATGATTATCCCCATTTTATAGGTGAGGAACCCAAGACATTAGTGAAGGTAGTTAGCTTTCCCAACGTCTTACCACCAAAAGCTCCAGAGCCTTTCCAGACAGGTCTCTTGGATTTCAAAATCCATGCTCTAAACCGATTAGCTTCATTCAGCACAGGAACTCTACTAGCCATGACTTCCTCTCTCCTTGATTGTTAAGGAGTCAGTTTTGTTTATAATTCTACTAAAAATACATGTTAGAGATTTTCAAATGAAGGAAAACTCTTCCACACTTTGTTTATGGTGTGTTTCCTCAAAATAACATGGAAGAACCACTTTTGTGTCTTATTCTTATCAACATCAATTTTATAAGTATTACTGTGCTATCTTTTTATTAAAATTTGACCTATAGGTAAATTTTCTCCTCAAACAATATTGTGCCCATAATTTTAAATAACAGAAAATATAATTTACCCTCATCTGCAACTGATCCCTCAGTTCCAGCCCATTTATAGCTTAAATTAGTAATAACAGAAATGGGTGCACCTGGGTGGCTCAGTTGGTTGAGCGGCTGCCTTTGGCTCCAGTCATAATTCCAGGGTCCTGGAATCAAGCCCCACGGAGAGCTCTCCACTCAGCGGGGAATCTGCTTCTCCCTTTCCCTCTCCCTCTGCAGTTTCCCCTGCCTGTGCTCGCTCGTGCTCTCTCTCTCTCAGTGTCAAATAAATAAATAAAATCTTAAAAAAAAAAAAAAAAGGAGTGACAGATGGAAAGCCAAATAGTCTATTTCTAGTGACATCAAAGAAATGCCAAGGGGGAAGTGAAACTGCAAAATAATCCAAAATCAACTGAAATTAAACTGCATAGGATCAATGCTGATGGATTAAGGAGGACATTTTCATGTTTCTCTTTTCTTAAAAAAAAAAAAAAAGTAAAATGGCTGTATCTTTGGATTTAATTTGTTACATTATCAGTTGACTTGTACCCAGAGTCCACGTCTATATGGTATCAGATATGTTAAGAAATAAGGTCCTGGAAACTGTTGGTTCTTTTCCTTGTTTCCCTTAGTTTTACTCCTTAACTCATTCACCTATTCTTCCATTTGTCGAAAGGTGTCTTGGGAAAAGGAAGAGGACTAGTTCAACATTGGGAACCATCTCCCAATATTTTAAGAAGTGAGATGAATTCAGAAATGAATGGTACATTTTTACTCCTTGCATTTAAATACCTGTTATGTTTATAAACAGCATAATGTAATAAAACTACTAATTCTCTTATCATTGCCAACCCACTTTCGGTGTTTTGAAGCACCATGACATCAAAATTGATTTCTGTTTTAGAGAAGCCAGTCTTAGAACTTCTTAGCGGGTGTTACTTTCAGTACAATTGTTAGAATCTTAGTTCATAGGATAAAAATAATTTCTTGTGTGGACTCTGCACTTGCTCAATAAATGTTGAATTTCTTGAACAAAAATTAAATGCAGAATTATTTAGAAAGAAAGAAAGAAAGAAAGAAAGAAAGAAAGAAAGAAAGAAAGCAAGCAGATGAATAGTATTACCACAGCCCTTAATGGTGGTGACATCCCCCAAAGGATGAGCAAAGAAAGCTGGTTTTCTCTTCAAACATGTTTAATTGACCTCTCTTTTTTCTCTTTCTCCAGCTGTATATTTTTTTTCTTTTTACTTCAATAAAAGTACTTTGCTTTACTTTTTAATCACTCCCCCAACTTCACTCAAGAGGAATTTAACATAAAAAATCACCAAGAGGCCTTCAGCCATCAACAGAGTTGAAGAGGCCTCCTACATAGTCCATTACCTCAGGCAACGTTTACGACAAAAACACCCTGATTAACCTTGTTTGTGAGAATCTGCATTGACTTAGGTGCATTTGATCATACAATTTCAGATTATTAGAGTGTTTTTTGTTGAAAGAGGCAACAAGTCATTCCTTGCTGCTGTGCTCATGACTGGGGTCTAGAACATCTTTTCCGCTTCAGGGGTCCTGGATGATGGCAAATCCAGTGCCACAAACCAGACGGGAGGGAGTGGTGGCTTGAACGTTGAAAAGAAAGCCCGACTTCCTCTGGCTCCGAACGCCACAACTGTTACTACAAGTCATCCCTGTGAACTCAGAGCCCTGGGGGCTCGCTCAACCCTCTAGCTATCTGGACTGCGAGACTGAGACCCGATCTGGAGTTCTGCCAGGGGAAGGGCCAGAGTGAAGCATGCAGCACCCCCAGGCCCTCCCTAACAAGCTTCTGGACTGGAGGCTGCCTTTTGCATCAAACCTTGATTCTGCTGGTCAGATAGTCTCACCACAGTTTTCAGAATCCATAAAACAAAGTTCGCAGAGGAAGTTTTGAAGATCGCAACAGGATTTGTTGAGAACATTTCAATGTACTCCGTTTAATGAGAAGGATGGAGATTTCACAAACACTGATTTTTACCACACTACATGAAGTAACTACAAAACATATGTAGTAGGAAGCCAATAAATAATTCCAGTTACGCCTCTCTGAGGAACTGGTTTGATACCCGTCCAAAGAGCCTCCAAAGCACTCATTTCGTCTCTGTCCCATTCTGCTTTCTGTTTCTTCTGTTCTGCTCTTCCCATCCCTCTTTCCTCTTTGTGACCCAGTGCATGACATGAACAGAAACTGTCTAGGATCATTAAAGCAAGCCGTTGCAGAAGCTGGGCTGTTGATTCAGCATTTGGCAGAAGAATAGAAGGCTGTTCAGTGAAAGCCTTGATTTCATTTTTGTTAGGCCAGCAAACAATAGCAGCACACTGGCTTTGCTGATAAAAAGAACAAAGAAAACAAACCAATACCTTTTGCTGACATTTCTCTTTCTAATGCAAAAAGGGAGACGTTTTCTCCCCTTTCCACCCTTTTCTTGGCATTGGGAAGTCGACATACAGTAGCCAAACCAAGACTATGGTCCATTCTCTGCGAGTAAAGACTTAAAAACAAAATCCATAAAAACAAATAAATAAAATCAATGATTGTTTTTCTCTGAGCACTTCAGTTCTGACCCTGTTCTGGTCCAGACACTCTTCACTTCCCACTGTATTCCACGTTATCTGCTCAACACAATTATTCTCTTTATAAGCCAGACTCATTAGAGAGGAAAGATGTTTACTGCTTTGTAAACTTCCTGCTGCCATAAGCAGTGTTTTGGCTTCTAGTTGAGAGCTGATGTTGAGAAAAGGCTTTCCGTGACCGAGGCACGATGCCCTCTCACTATACAGTCCTACCATGTTCTTGCTCACGTTTGACTAAAGTGTCAATGCTGTGGATTTCATAAGCCCAGTTTTCTAGAGGGGAGGGAGTTTGAGCCCAAACACAAAGGGCAGAAGTCTCCCTCTGCTTTTGTAGCAGCCCTGGTAAAACCTCCAATATCCTGGGCAAGAGGTTTGCTCTGGAGAATAAAGAGGTTGTCAACTTGCTCTCTTTGGGGAAAATGTTTAGATAATCTCCCATAGAAGACACAGTATCAGCATTAGCATATTTCATAATTTTCAGAATTATGCCTGTTCGGAGCCAGCTCTGTCCTTGTTAGAAGCGGAAGGCTAGGAAACATTTTTTTTTCGTACTGCTTGCCAGGAGATGCTGTCAGGGGTCTCCACTGTCATCTCCTCTTTCTTCAGTTGCTCCTTATTGTCTGTTGTCCCCAGTGTCCTCGCGTGGAGATTTCTGTCGCAATTTTTCTCAATTGGAAGTTTTTTTAGACTTACATAAAAAGAGCAATAGCTGGGGCGCCTGGGTGGCTTAGTCGTTAAGTAAGTGTCTGCCTTCGGCTCAGGGCGTGATCCCGGTGTTCTGGGATCGAGCCCCACATCAGGCTCCTCCACTAGGAGCCTGACTCTTCCTCTCCCACTCCCCCTGCTTGTTTTCCCTCTCTCGCTGGCTGTCTCTCTCTGTCAAATAAATAAATAAAATCTTTAAAAAAAAAAAAAAAAGAGCAATAGCTTTCCTAAAATACATGAGATCCAGAGAACAAAGAGACTTTTCTTGTAGAAGTGACCAGCTAGGTAAATGGTAATGTTACCTGTATTGAGATTATTAAAACCTTGTTCTATCTTAAGTGTTTCAGAAATAATAGAATGTATGTCATTTTTCTTAAAGATGTTAACTCATCTCACATATGTTCACCTCTCGGTGCTCATTAAAGCTGTCTGAGGTAGGGTGAGGCAGGCATCTCGAGCGCTATGTTCAGAGCGACTCAGGAATTCATCTTGCAGGGGTCTTGCTGAAATCAGATGAGAACTTTGATGGTAAGAATGATACTGGCTGTCCCTCCTTGATGAATGAAGACCATAGTCACTGTCCACTCCTCACTTCCGAGAGGGAGAGAGTTAGGCAAGTTACTCTAGTCTCTCTGCCTCCGTTTCCTCATCGTAAAATGAGTAAAAAGAACACACACCTCATAGAATTACAGTGAAGATTTCTATGCAGATCTAAAGTGCGTGGGAAAGTACCTGGAACGTAGCAAGAACACAGTAAATACTCCTGCTACTACTATTAGGACTACAGTTGCAATGATAATTTGTTTCACTGAGGTACCAGGAAGGCTAAACTCAGCTCCCTAAAAAGATGTCACTTAAAAATCTGATAGCATTTCAATTTTTCTGTATTTCTTTCTTTCTTCTTTTTTTTTTTTTAATCCCAGCTATTATAGGATGTTACAAGAATGAGAACTAGTGGGCACCTGGGTGGCTCAGTCAGTTAAGCTTCTGCCTTCAGCTCAGGTCATGATCCCAGGGTCCTGGAATAGAGCCCCACATCGGGCTCCCCACTGGGTGGGGAATCTGCTTCTCCCTCTGCCCCTCCCCCCACTCGTGCTTGCTCTCATACTCTCTATCTCACAAAAATGAATGGATAAAATCTTTAAAAAAAAAAAAAAGAATGAGAACTAGAGAGCATCAGGACCATTCCATGATTCTGCATATCTTACACACATACATAAACTGATGTGTACATGTATAATGGATAGACATGTATGTATATGGATGTGTATGTATATATAGTTAATTTTGACACAATGGTAACAAACCACACTCACAGTTCAATATCTTACATTTTTCATTAATGATATATCTTCGAAATTGGTTTCATTTGTCTCATTCTTTGTGAAGGCTGGAAATTATTCCATTGTACAGATGAATCATAATTCAACTTCTCTCCTATCGATGGACATTTAGGTTGTTTCCAATCTTTTGCTTTTACAAACAAGGCTGGAATGAACATCATTGGATGTAGGTCATTTCAAAAAATGTGCAGGAAAAAAATGTGCAAGAATATCTCTTGACTTCTTTATTATTCAGTTTGGTACAATTCTTTCTCACTCTGTAATAAATTGTAGCCTTCCTGTGGCTTAGAATATTTCTATAGTGATTTTATTTTTGTAATATGTACACATAATATTTTAACACATGTAATTTGTTATTATATATTACATATGCCAAGCATGTCGCAAAAATAAAGTACATGAACACATGGGAACACATGTCTGCAAAGATTTCCTGAAAACAACCACTCTCGGTTCTGATATTGATTCTTTTAAGTTTCAGTCCTGTGATCTAAGTGTCCTATCCCTTTATTTCTTTTTTTATTTTTTTAAAGATTTTATTTGTTTATTTGACAGAGATAGAGACAGCCAGTGAGAGAGGGAACGCAAGCAGGGGGAGTGGGAGAGGAAGAAGCAGGCTCATAGCAGAGGAGCCTGATGTGGGGCTCGATCCCAGAACACCGGGATCACACCCTGAGCCGAAGGCAGACGCTTAACCGCTGTGCCACCCAGGCGCCCCGTGTCCTATCCCTTTAATGACTACAATCTCCAGTCATGTTTTATCCTAGATCTTCTTGGAGTTGGACTCACTTGCTATATCCCTGGATCATCTCTCATATCCTATTTTTATTATTTTTATCTCCAGAAATGAAAACAGTAAGCTGTGTTTTTTTTTCTTTCAGCTATCTCCAAAAGCAAGGAAGTTCTTCTAAACATTTTGAAGACAAAGGAATTTCCAACAGTAGTAAAGCAATCTTGTGGAATTCAATATAAATATAAGTGTTGAAATGCACATATAAACTCCCATAGGAAAAAGGATGATATTCAGCTGCATTAAAAAAGAGCATGATAGAGGCTGAGAAGTGTCAGTAAGTTCAACCATGAGCATTACGTTCATGATGGGCATTGCTAAGACTCAGTTTTATACCCAACCATAGAACAATCCCAAATTATAGTAACAGCAGCTGATGTTTATTAAATACTTACTCTTTTCAGACACTGCTAATAACACTATACATGCATTATCTTTTTTTGTTTCCTTGTTTCTTTCATTTTGAAGGCAACTCTTTCTGAACAGGGCTGGTAAAGAATAGTAAGTTGAAACACATGTTGTTTAAGCTGATTGCTAATTACTGAGATTTTTTTTTTTAAGATTTTATTTATTTGACAGAGAGAGACAGCAAGAGAGGGAACATATTCAGGGGGAGTGGGAGAGGGAGAAGCAGACTTTCCGCTGAGCATGGAGCCTGATGTGGGGGCTCAATCCCAGGACCCTGGGATCATGACCCGAGCTGAAAGGCAGACACTTAACGACTGAGCCACCCAGGCGCCCCTTATTACTAATTACTGAGATTTTACTGAGATTGTGGAAACCCTATGTTACTGGATGAAATTAGATTGCCATGCTTCCATCTTGCTTATTTTTGAAGTATTACCTATCAATTTCTTCCAGCATAGGTTTATATGCTTAATTGGTTTACCAAAAACAATTTATCTGAACAAAATGGAAGGTAGTAACAGGAAAAAATCAACAACCGACATGGAAATTCAGCAGTAAATTATCTACAAATGACAGCTGGTCCATACATAGCAATAGCCAAGTTCATGGAAGAGATCAGGTGTGCCTATCATCTGCTTCCACGTTTAGGAAAGAAATCAGCTCTGTGGTTTTATTTCATTCCAAGTCCACTATATCAACATGAAGAATTTGGCTGAGTGTGGGGAGAGGAAAGAGGAGGGACTAAAACCAGATGAGTCCTAGGAGTGCAATTTTCCTATGATATGTTCATTTCCATTTTTAAACAGTTCAAACAGTACAACCACCTCTCAATTTCTCTGGGTTAACGCTGCTATCTTGAGAATAAAGCAATGAGGAAATGAACACTTAAAAAGCAATTCTTTTATTTGACTTTTGAAATTGCAAACTAATTTTTTGTTCATTGTAACCAGTCTAACAATACAGAAAGATATCAAAACAAAATCAATACAGAGATATATCACCCACCTCTCTCCAAATCCAGCCACTTGGGGTTTATTAACATTCTGTTGGTGTTTATCCTTCCAAGCTTTTCTCTGTATTTTTACCAACACCTACATACATCTGGAAAAATATAGTTTTATTTTTTACAAAGGTGGGATGATACTATACACTTGCCCCTAAATCTTGCTTTTTCCCCAGCATATCACAGACATTCCTCCAGTTCAATGCATATAAATCTAACTTAGTAATTCTGAGAGCTTCACATTATTCTACAGTAAGTTGCACTATAATTCTATTCCCTTGTTGATGGATAGTTTTTTTCCGGGATCTTGCCATTTCAGACAATGCTATCATATGCTTTCTTATTTCTTATATTTGAAAAAAAAAATACACATAAAATTTTAAAGAACTTGGTCTAAATTGCTTACTAAAAATTGGTCCTCCTGCAAGCAAATAGGTTGGATGCATGGTCAGGTGATGGACAAAAGCAGTTCTTATACGGTTTATAGCACCATACAAGGCATGCTTTTAGTAAGTTGACTCTTTGTACCATCCTATTTGATTGAATTTTTCCAATCTATTCAGGTGTAGTGAGTGCTTTTACTTTGTTATAAGAAAATTCATTTCCATTTAAGAATATTTGAATTATCTGCTACTTTTCAGGATTCTTACCATCGTTTAAAGGTGTAAGCTGAAATAAAGGTAACTTTGATTTGATATTATCACAAATTCTTATATATGGGATTTATTTTCTCCTGCATTTAAATTTGTCATTGGAGTAAATTGGGTACTTTATGCTTTGGGGACCAGTACTGGACAGTAATTACTTAGTTGAGTCTCAGCCTTATCAGATCCAATCTAAACAATCCCAGTACTGTTAGTCTTTTTTAGTTTTTATTTTCCACCCCACAAAGTGTTTTTTCCCTGCTAGCTTTTTAACAGCTTTATTAATGTATAATTTACATATAATAAAATTTATCTTAAGTGCACAGTTTCTAATAAAACTTATTTTATAATAAAACTTATTTTAAGTGCACATTTTAAGTGGACAGTTCAATGTATTTGAGTAAACTCATACAGTTATTCAACCATCACCACAGTCCAATTTTGGAACATTTCAATCACTCCAAAAAGTTTTTTCATTTCCATTTGCAGTAATTCCCTGCTCCTACTTTTAGCCTCAGGCTAACTCTGATTTGCCTTCTGTTTCTGTGGATTTGCCTTTTCTAAATTCCATATAAATAGAATCATACAACATACAGTCTTTCGTGTCTGGCTTCGTTAGCATGTCTAAAAAGTTTATGCATGCTGTTGCATGTGTCAGCAATTAATTCCTTTTTATTTCCTGGAAGTATTCCATCGTAGGGATGTGCCACAATTCATTCTTTTACTAGCTGATAGACATTTGGATTGTTTCCAGTTTTTGGTGAATACGAATAATGCTGCTGTGGACATTCTTGTGCAAATCTTTAGTTGGACATGTTTTCATTTTTCTTGGGTAGATATCTTGGTGTGGAATTGCTCCGTTGTATGGTAAAGTGACAAAAATCATGTCTTAAATCAATGCTATTATTTGCATACAATTTTACATATTAT
Organism: Ursus arctos; assembly: GCF_023065955.2. Lineage (NCBI taxonomy): Eukaryota > Metazoa > Chordata > Mammalia > Carnivora > Ursidae > Ursus > Ursus arctos. The sequence goes on from NW_026622875.1 coordinate 29,464,690, forward strand.
TCACATATAATTTATATACATAACCCATATGGAATTATATACTATCTCTTTGTTCCTTCTTTGTTATTCTGGGCCTTTTTAAGGTATAGAATCCAGTCTTAGAGACAATACTCTAAAAAGGGAAGTGATCTATGATTCTGCTTGCCTTCATGTCCTTGACAAAGCATATTTCTTCATGTACATTTAATTTACTCAAAACAGCACTTCCGTTCGCTATCCTATTACATTTCTCCACTAACATAGCCATTATATCTGTTTTTACACATTACTGAACTCATCACAAGACTATGAACTTTAACATTGCTTCTCAGAAATTGTCTGAAAGCAGGTCAGGACTTAATTATGCAGTCCTTGTTAGTAATAGATATTAATTGCTATTTTTTGTGTTTACCATGCACCAGGTATTTGATAGGTGTTTTGCATCAACTCATTTAATCTTCAACAAATTCTATGAAATAGATAATGTTATCATTCACATTTCAAAGATAAAGAAACTGAGATTAGAGAGCTTGTCCGAGTCAAGACAGGTTGAAAGTAATTTTTGTAACTCCTCCAAGAACAGTGGAAAAGCTTTGAAGAACATGGCTCTTGACAAGTGGGTCAGAAGAATTCCTGCTTTTTACTTGTTGCTATGAAATGCAACGGAGTCACTATAGATAGTTAAATTGGGTAATATAAGACTACATGCTTAAAGAAATAAAATAACCCAGGTATTAGACATGCCTTCACAGGAACCTGCATGTCTCTGTTAAATGTTCCTTGTTTCACTTTGTGATCAGAGTTTAGTGGCTTATAATATGAGCACTGAGAACAGGAGAAATTCTTTGTGGCTGAGAGCGTAACTAGATAAAATCAGCATAAATCTTGCCCTCTTAACAAGGAGAACATTTACAAAGTCTTATTAAGGCAACTTGGGCTTTTGTTGATGGGAGTTGCATCAGTGTCTTCTAGGAACACGCCTCTCTGCTCAGATGTATCCTGAAGGATGCAATTTGTAAAGATCGCAGGCCAGCCTGGGACAGCCCCCAGTCAGCTCAACCTGATTTCCAGTGTGTCTTTTCAAATACTATTTGCTGAGATCCTCTAATAAGGGCATACCAATTTTTTATTTAAAAAAGATAAGAATGGAGGGGCGCCTGGGTGGCACAGCGGTTAAGCGTCTGCCTTCGGCTCAGGGCGTGATCCTGGCATTATGGGATCGAGCCCCACATCGGGCTCCTCCGCTGTGAGCCTGCTTCTTCCTCTCCCACTCCCCCTGCTTGTGTTCCCTCTCTCGCTGGCTGTCTCTGTCTCTGTCGAATAAATAAATAAAATCTTTAAAAAAAAAAAAAAGATAAGAATGGAAAAGTGACTAGATGCAAATACATTAAAGTTGATTAACATTTGGTAGTGGTATGGTAAGAAATGTTTTTAACTTCATTGTGCCTTTTCTACATTTTCAAAATTTTTGATCTTGAGCAAAATAAAACCATAAGAAATATTTTTTTCAGAATATTATCCTTTCCTAGTGGATACCTGCATAGCTCAGGTAAAATTGGAGGGGGCAGGTAACGAAGGAGAAATCAACAGAAAGTTGCAATGGTCATCAACCAACAGCATCATTTCATTTGGGGCTAAGTGCTAGAATCTAGGATTGACTTTGTTATCACCACAAAGAAGACAATACTTTGTAGGATCAACTAGTAGGGAGAATTGCATCAGAAGTTGGAGTAATGTCAGGTCAGCATCAGGAACCTTTTCAGCCGGAGTGGGAATGTCCACAGGTTCAATTTGTTTCTTTCTTAAATGAACTGGGAACTTAATGAGAAGCAAATTCTAGGATCTTACCCTATACCTACTGAATTAGAGTCTCTGTGAGTAGGGCCCAACAATCTGTCGTAACAAGCCTTCCAGGTGGTTCAACTTTGAGAATTCCTGGACCACAACATGGTAGTCGTTGAGAGCATGAACTTTGGAGCCAGACTACATAGATGGGAATCCCATTTCTATCATTCACTACCTCTTTAAGAAAGATGAATTTAGGCAAGTTATTAAACCTCTTTATGATCACAGAATCTCAAATTTGCCATAATCTAACATATTTATATAGGTATCTTCCTTCAGCAATTAAAAAAAAAAGAAACCCAATCAACTCCTAAGGACTCTTCGGATGAGCTACTCCTAAAACCCGTCCGTTCCAGCTCACTGCTGCAGACTCAAGTTTTCCAGAGTCAGGACGTGCTTGAGGCGAGTATTCATAATGTAGACTTTTCCAAGACCAAACCAGACAGAATTTCTTTTCTTTTCTTTTTCTTCCTCCAAAGATCCTACTTATCTATGTGACAGACAGAGAGACAGCCAGTGAGAGAGGGAACACAAGCAGGGCGAGTGGGAGAGGAAGAAGCAGGCTCCCAGCGGAGGAGCCTGATGTGGGACTCGATCCCTGAACGCCGGGATCACGCCCTGAGCCGAAGGCAGACGCCTAACAACTGCGCCACCCAGGCGCCCCCAGACAGAATTTCTAATCTAGCAGATGGCTGGTATCACAAAATAATTGTATCTATTAATTTTTTTCAACAAATACTGTGTGTTAGATCCTGTTCTGAGTATTTGGGATGTAGCAGTCAACAAGAAAATGGCCCTTACCTCTAGTGGGTGTGGGAAAGGAAGGAAGACAATAGACACATTGACAAATAAATGAATCAAATAGTTTCAGTTAGTGAAAGTGTTGGGAAGAAGTAAAAACAGGGTAATAGCTACAGAGTAATGGGGTGGGGAGGGGTAGCAGAGTGTCTACTCAGGAGGTCTGGAAAGGCTCTCTAGGAAGCATTTGAGCTGCGCTCTCAATGTTGACAAGGAGGGAAACCTGGGAAGACATAGGGGCAGAAGTTCCCAGGAAAAGAGAAAAGAAATTGCCAAGGTCTGGTTTACCCTTTTTCTACCTCTTCTACATTTCTGACCATAAAATTTAAATCTAGATGAGGAAAGTTTTTTTTCCCCCCGAAGCAGCTGGAGACCTTAATCAAACCTCTAACTACGCATAGGCAATAAAATATCTCAGAATTTGATTGATATTACCCACTCCCTTAATGATATTTCTTCTGATCAATTAAAGCCCAAGTTCTGGGCCAATATTAAGGGAATAGGGATGGTGAATTTTAGCTAGATATAGTGTTTAGAATGCAGGAGGCAGATCATTAGATTGTGAATTGAAAAAATCCAGATTTGCTGTCTCATTCAGAAGAAACACTGAAACATAATTTGCATTTTGAATCATGTTTTTAAGCTATGAACGCAAGCATGCAAATACCATTTTTGGACAGTAGGTGGCAGACTACACCTACAAACTAGTGGTTGAGTCTTCTGCAACCTCAACTATTTGGGGAAGGAGCTGGCCCCAACTTCTTGAATCACAGAGATTAGACCATTCAAAGGGTATACACGACGGATATATACAAATGAATGTTGTAATAATAGTTTCTGTATTCTGATACCACTGAGAAAGTATGTCCTCACAGTAAATAAACATCTCAGAAGCTCTGGGCCCTGAGAAAGAATATTTCAGTGACTGAAACATCCCAGCCTCAGTCCTATAGGATCGAAGCTACCATATTGGCGCTAATAGACACTGACACTTGTCTTAAATTCGGAATTTTGAAAGAAGGTGGGTGGAGTGGGGATCTTTGAAGTCAGCACTCTCTTGTTAAAAGACGATAGGTAGTGTACTTCGGCGGTTTGTTAGGAAAAGACAGTAAAACCTTCAAAAATGACCCATCTCTACATGCCATGATTTTGTAACATCAGACATCTGCCAGCCTAGCGATTCTGTTTCATTTGATCTCAGAAAAGTCTACAACTTTGTGGATCACCCCAAACATCTCTGACCTAAGGGGAGCTTCTGAGTTTGCAGGGGTACATTTCTAGCAGACCTCCCTAGGAATCCTGAGAATTTTGTTTTGTTTTTTAACTGACGAAGAAAAATACTTATGTAAGTATGCTGGATTCATGGCAAATTTGAAATCCTGTGATCTGATAAGGACTTTAACATGCTGACAGTCAGAAACTTGGAATCTAATTCCTCGATTAAGGGGAACTCTAAAAATAATTATTCCCAGAGTTCCAGTTATAAATAAGATGGAGTAACCACAGTTTATATCTTGTCTTTCACTGAGTATAACTACAAAACCTGGACAGAATGCATGGAACAATACTTGAAGACTCTGGAAAGCAATGGCAGACTGGGGAAAAACACCAGAATTTGGAGTACCATCAATTAAAATCCAAACATTTCAATAATAACATTAATATAAATGATCTGAACATTCCAATTTAAAAACAGAAATTCTCAGAATGGATTAGGAAACATGACCCCACTCAGTGCCATCTATAAGAAACTTAGTTCAAATGTAACGATACACATGGATTAAAATAAAAGGATGAAGAAAATTTTCCATACAGACACTAGTCAAGAGAGCTGAGGTGGTTGTACTGATGTCAGGCCTGACTTCAGAGAAAAGAAAATTACTGGTGATAAAGAGGGTTAGCTAACCAAGAAACCATAACAATCCTAAATGTGTACTTAACAACAGAGTTTCAAAACACATGAAGCGAAACCTGACAGAATTGGAAGGAGAAGGACAGATCCATAATTAGAGTTGGAGACATCAATACTCTTTCTCAGTAATAGAGCTAATAGAATATCAAGGATTTGGGTGTCTGAACAAAGCCAGCAGCCAACTGATATTTGAAAAATATTCCACCTAACAACAGAAGAAAACATTTTTTTTTAAAAGATTTTATTTATTTATTTGACGGAGATAGAGACAGCCAGCGAGAGAGGGAACACAAGCAGGGGGAGTGGGAGAGGAAGAAACAGGCTCATAGCGGAGGAGCCTGATGTGGGGCTCGATCCCGTAACGCCAGGATCACGCCCTGAGCCGAAGGCAGACGCTTAACCGCTGTGCCACCCAGGCGCCCCAGAAGAAAACATTTTTTTAAGTGTACGTGGAACATTTACCAAGATAGACCATATTCCAAATCTTTATACAAACCTTAACAAATTTTTAAAAATTCAAAACATACAGAGTGTATCCTTAAACCTAATGAAATCAAACTATAAATCAATAAGAGAAATATAACAGAAAAATCTCTAAGCACTTGAAGTTAATCAATACACTTCCAAATAATCCATGGCTGAAAAAGTAAGTTTCAGGGTAAATTATAAAATATTTTGAATGAAAAGAAAATGAATGTAACACCGAAATTTGAGGGATGCAGCTAAAGGAGTACTTAGAGGAAAATTTATAGCATTAAAATGCTTATATTAGAAAGGGAAAAAATAATCAAATCAATTGCTTATGTTCACCTTAAGAAACTAGAAAAAAGAAAAATAAACTAAACCCAAAGCAAGGATAACAGAGGAAAATGAGATGAGACTATAAATTAATATAATTGAAAACAGAAAATAGAGAAAATCAATTAAACTAAAGGCTGGTTTCTGAGTGCAATAAAATTGAATAACTTCTAGCAAGACTGACAAAGAAAAAGAGAAGATGCAAGTTACCAATATCAGACTAAAAATGGATAGATCAGTACAGACTCTGTAAACATTAAAAGGTTAATAAGAGAATATTATGAACAACTCTATGCACACAAATTCAATACCTTAGATGAAATGGACCAATTTCAGCTCAACCAAGAAAAATCTATAACATGAGTTGTTCTGTAACTATTAAAGAAATTAAATTTGTAGTTAAAAGCCTTCCAAAAATAAATTGCCCAACCCCAATGGTTCCACAGATAAATTCTAAGAACATCTAAAGGAGAATGGGGACCAATTCTATACAATAACCTTCATGAAATAGAAAAAGAGGGAACACATCCCAGGTCATTTCATAAGGCTAGCATTACTCTGATACCAAAAGTAGACAGAGAAAACATAAGAAAAGAAAATTACTATAGACCTATATTTCTCATGAAGATGGATGTAAAAATATTCAATAAAATATTACCAAATTGAATTGAGGGATATATAAAAAGAATAATAGATCATACTTAGTGGAGTTTATCCCAGGATGGAAGTTTCAACATTCAGATATCAATCAATGTAACCCACCATATCAACAATATGAAGAAGAAAAACTTTCTGAGCATATCAATTGATACAGAAAAGCATTTGATAAAATCTAAAGATCATTCTGAACAGAAACTTGCAGCAAACTAGAATTAGAAGGGAATTTCTTCAACCTGCTAAAGAATATATAAAAAAATAAAAAAATTAAAATCTACAGCTAATATCATACTTAATGGTTAAGTGCTTTCTCCCAAACTGGGGAATAAGTTACGGATGTCCACTCTCACCACTCTTATTCAGCATCGTACTGAAAATTTTAACCCGGAGCAATAAGGCAAGGGGGAAAAAAAATAAGACATGCAGATTGAAAGAAAAAAACAAAATGGTTCCTATTCTGAGATAACATGATTCTGTAAGTAGAAAATCTCAAACTATCTACAGAAGAGTTCCTGGAATTAATAAGAGTTTAGCAGGTTTGCAATACACAGTCAATGCTCAAAAATCAATTATACACTAGCAATGCATAACTAGAAAGCAAATATTTAAAAATACAATTTACAATAGCTCAAACAATTAAATACTTTGGTCTAGATCTAACAAAACATGTACAGAATCTGTATGCTGAAAACTACAAAATGCTGACAAAAGAAATCAAAGAAGACATATTAATGAAAAAATATACCATATTCTTGAATTGGAAGGCTCAGCAAAGCCAAGATATCATCTTCTACCCAAATGGAACTATAGACAATACAATACCAATCCAAAGACAAGCAGGATTTTTGGTAGATACAGACAAGCCAATTCTAGCATTTATATGAAAAAGCAAAGAAACTAGAAGAGGTAAAATAAGTTTTTAAAGGAAGAATAAATTTGGAGCAACCCGTAGAAAGAACATTTTGTACTTAGTAGAAAACTATGCATTATCTATAAACGTACTTTTCTACTTCATCAGGTTCTGATTCGACGGGAGCTGTTTCATAGCTGTGTAAGACAGGCATTCTGTTTCATTTGGCAGAGGTTCAAATGTACTCCCTCACACCCTGGAAAAACCAGTTTCTTCTCCACGTGCAATTCATTTCAATATTCCTTTACTCTGTGTAAATGCGTGCTCTTTTGATCTTCCCTTTGAATGATTTATAACATCTGCTTGGTTCCCTTACTAGCAAGTAAAGTAAAATACTTAACATGTGTTTATATTTGTTTGAGTCATGCTTTTGCCTTTTTCTGAAAATTGTTTTGACAAACCATACTACCTGAGTTCAAAATGGATGGCAAAGACGCACAGGAAAAAAAATGTTCAACATCATCAGCTATTAGGGAAACTCCAGTAATCGATGACATATCATTACATTTCTGAGTGGCTATATATTTCTGAGTGGCTGAAATAAGAATTACTGACAATACCAGGTGCTACCAGTAGGAATGCAAAATGGTATCGCTACTCTGGAAAACTGATAGTTTCTTGACCCAAAAATTGCATGACCCAAAAATTCCACTCCTGGTACCTGCTTTAAGAACTAAAAACATATCCACACAAAAATCTGTACACAAATGTTTATCACGGTTCTATTTGTTATTGACTACATTTGAAAACACAAATTTCCTTCAAGGGGTGAATAAATAAACCGATAAATTTGTACTAAGGAATACCACGCAGCAGTAAAAAGTAACAAACTCCTGATACACGTAACAACCTGAATCTTAAAAGCATGCGGAGTGAAAGAAGTTAGTTTCAAAAGGTAACCCGCTGTGTGATCTCGTTTCTGTGTCTCCAAAAGGCAAAACTACAAAGATGACAACCAGATTAGAAATTCACAGGGATTATGGGCAGGGGGAGGAGTGACCATTAAGAAATGACTCAAGGAATTTTTGGGGGGGAAGAAACTGTTTTGTGCCCTGAGTATGGAGGTGGATACATGGATCTATACATGTGTTAAAATTCATACAACTGTAACACCAAAAAGAAAAGGGCAATTTTACTGAAAATAAAATTTAAAAAGAAAAATATAACACAAAATTTTCTTAATGTCCCTTTCCTTTAAAAAGTGCTTGAAGGGGCCACCTGGGTGGTTCAGTTGGTTAAGCGTCTGCCTTCGGCTCAGGTCATGATCCTGGAGTCCTGAGTTGGAGCCCCAAGTCAGGCTCCCTGCTTAGCAGGGAGTCTGTTTCCCCTCTTCCTCTACTCCCCCCCTCCACTCCTGCTCTCTCTCTCTCAAATAAATTAGTAAAATCTTTAAAAAGGCCCCTGAAGAAAAGATGGGAGTTGGAGCCAAATTCTACCCCCTCAATCAGAATCATCAACTTTTGCTCCGTTCTCTGTCTTGTTCCACCAAAAACACAGTGATTGAGGGAGCCTAAGAAAAAAGTCTACTACAGACGCATGGTTGAATAGTTTTATGCTTTAAAAAATAAATGATTGTTGTTGTTACTTATCTGTATCATATACAACTGGGACCATGAACTAGGTCTATCACACATAAATATAATTGCAATCTGTCAAAAATTTAACAGATTAATAATAAACAGTTTTATTAATGGACATAGTTGAGTATATAGACCTTTATTCCATCAATCTATTTATCTGTGTAACTTCAGATTGTAACTACATTTCACTGAAATTCATTAAAATTCAAAGGCATGCTCTTTTTAAGTTTCCATTAGTGTATTTTATATCGAGATGATAAACTGACCAATAAAACAATTTTGAGCTGTATTTTCCTTTCTTATAGTAGTGTACTATATTTCCCTAAAATTATTCAAGGACTCATTTTATTTCACGCTTTAGATTTGTTATGATATTTTCTGTTGCCCATGTGAGACTGAAAGCAGGTTTCTGTTTGCCCATACGCATTTAGAGAGTTTTTGAAGAATGCAGCTTTTTTTTTTTTTTTTTTTTTTCCCCCTTCCCAGAATGAACTAATTCAGTGTTGGGAATAAGGAACCAGTTCCAGAACCTAGAATTTCTATCACAGAATGGTGGCATGACCTAGCAGGTCCTTTGGTCTGCTTTCCAGTATTCCATCTCCCAAATGAAAATGTGAGATGTGATTAATTACATGTATTTCCTCTCTGCTCCCAGGAATACATAATAAGGCTAATTATGGTAATTTTAATGCTGGCTACCACTACACCAGGCTATTTACATATGTCATCTCACTGGATTGTCACAACAGCTTTATGGAATAGATATTATAAGCGTATCTGTTAATTACTGGAAACTTGCAGTTCTTTAGTTCACTTCCAGTTCTGACATCCTAGACACCATGACCTTGGAAAACCCAGGGTCCTCACTCCTGATGCTCTCCCACAAATATTCCTTCAGCTGCTTCCTCTATGTCATCTGTTGGCCATTCTGACGATGTCCACTGTTGGGTCTCAGTGCTGTTACAGGTGTTCGGTGTTTAGATGGTCCATCTAAAATATTAACCTTGCCCAAATTCCACTGCAATGACTACTTTCTCTCCAGTTCAGTTACCCACTAAATGGGTCACATTTTGTATGTGGGAGTTTGATCCATCTTAGAAATCAAAGTCTAAAATCCCAGTTACGAACCAAAACTTCTATCCTTCTAGCTCTTCATGCCCACACTCCACCTAGCCTTGTTAAAACCTCAGATCCCAGGGGCGCCTGGGTGGGTGGTCGTGAAAGCATTTGCCTTCGGCTCAGGGCCTGATCCCAAGGTCTTGGGATTGAGCCCTGCATCGGGCTCCCTACTCCTCTGGGAGCCTGCTTCTTCCTTTCCCACTCCACCTGCTCGTGTTCCCTCTCTCGCTGGCTGTGTCTGTCTCTGTCAAATAAAGAAATAAAATCTTAAAATAAACCCCCCCCCCCCCAAAAAAAAACCTCCTCAGATCCCCTCAGTCTCTCCATCTTCCCTTTGGTGTCAACTCCACATTCTTCCCACCTCTCTTTCCTTGCCTAGCTCGAAATTCATAATTAACTACTTGACTTTCTTAATCCAGCCCCTCTTTTTTATAGCTTGAAATGTTTCTCGGGCTGATTCTTTCTTCCCCTGACCCAGTGACCTCCAGTCTTGTCCAGCTCCCTCCCTTTTTCCTCTTTACATTCTTCACTTTCACTTCCTTATGTCCCATTAGTTCATCATCCCACTGATTTGTTCTTTGTCCTGCCAAATCACTAAAAGTAATCTCAGGAGGATTGTTAATGTTGGTTCAACTGCAGAATCTAATGTAAACAAAATTTCTTAAATCCCTGGATAGTTTGCTGCATTTCGAACTTCGTAACATTCAGTAAGTTTTCCCTTTGGAAGTGATTTGCATTTTATTTTTTGTGTATTGTTCTTTGCCAGTTTTTTTATTGGACTGTTGGCCTTCCCCTTATTAATTTCTAAGAGCTCCTTAGCTGCAGACGAAAGAAAAAAAGCCCACTATCATTCATGTTGCCATTTTCTTCCCAGGTTTGTTATTTGCTCTTGTTAGCTTTGCTTTATACTATTTTGTTCCATGCTCTAATTTTATTTTTATTATTTATTTATTTTTAACAATTTTTATTTATTTCTTTGAGAGAGAGCATGAGCTGGGGGAGGGGCAGAGGGAGAAGTAGGCTCCCTGCTCAGAAGGGCACCTGACATGGGGTTCAATCCCAGGACCCTGGGATCATGACCTGAGCCAAAGGCAGACACCCAACCGACTGAGTCACTCAGGGCCCCTCCATGCTCTAATTTTAAATACACATGTAGTTTTATTTATTAATCTCATAGATTATCACTTCTAAGTGAAAGCCTTTAAAAAAAACTTTTCCTATTCCCCAAATTGTATGCATATATCTGTATAATCTTACATGATAGGATTTCACTTAAAAATATAAATGTGTAGTTCATCTGAAAATTTTTTCTTATGTTCTTTCTAAATAGCTAGCCAGTTGCTTAGCCTTCTCTTTTCTTCACTGAAATACCACCCCTGTCGTATATTAATTTATATCATTTGTGCATATTTCTGGAATTTATATTCTTTCCCCTCTCATTGGGCTCTCTGTTCATGAACTTGTACAAAACTGATTTCATTCCTATGGAGTTATAAAAATCACCATTGCCATCTACAGACCCATTTTTGTGCCATTATGCCTTTGGTACATACATTATGGTTTCTAGAAATAATATATATACATCTCCTATTTTCTTTTTTTAAAGATTTTATTTATTTATTTGACAGAGATAGAGACAGCCAGTGAGAGAGGAAACAAGCAGGGGGAGTGGGAGAGGAAGAAGCAGGCTCATAGTGGAGGAGCCTGATGTGGGGCTCGATCCCATAACGCTGGGATCACGCCCTGAGCCGAAGGCAGACGCTTAACAACTGTGCCACCCAGGTGCCCCACATCTCCTGTTTTCTTGATCCATCACAAAGTGTCTTTTGTACCTTTTTGACTTTCCATGAAGTAAGAAACAATGGAAGATAGAAAGTTAGGTACTTCCTTGTGCCTCCGTGTCCTCATCATGGGAAATTAGATGAATTAATTCATGTTATCTCTTTAGGATGAGAGTATGGTAACTACTCAGTGTTAGCTATTATTAATAGCATGAGTAAGTTAGGACTCCTATTCACCCCTCTGCCTCTTTTTCCACTTTTCTATCGTAACCTCCTCCAAATTTGAGAACTTTCATCATCTCTTCTGTAATCATAATTAATCCTTGTATGCCTTGTCTGTTGGTTGAATCTAAAACTGATAACATCAATACATAGTATTTTCATTATTGCGGTTATGTTACTATTGTTCATTATTCTATGATTCCAAAGTGTCTGTATTTTATTTTACTTTTTTTGTTATATGTCTTCATCAAGTTACTAAGATTATCTATCTTCCTAAACATATTCCATCCATGGTAAGAGATGCAATGTAATTATTGAAGATATATTTCCCAGAAACTTCTGCCTTCTTATTCCAATCTGGACTAGAGAGCACTCTGGGCTGGATGCCAGCCTGTCATCCTGACTTCCTTTTTTCCCTTGTCTTTGGTTGAAGCCAGTGTTCTTAGATCTCAAATCTTTACCTTTCTTGGATTTTATTCTTGTTATGGCTAAGAACATCTTCAAGTAATTCTCTTGAAAGGGTGGATAAGAAATAAACCTTCTGAATTTTTACATGTCTGAAAGTGCCTTTATTTTTCCTTCTCACTTGATTGACATGTTTACTAGGTATAGAATCTTAAGTTCATAATTATTTTTCTCAGAGGGTTCTAAAGGATTCTAAGATGAAATCATATTCTTGTTCCCTTGTAGGTCATATTTTCCCTCTCTGGAATTTCAGGATACTCTCTAGATGCTAGGAGTTAAGAAATTCCTTTTTTTTTTTTTAAAGATTTTATTTATTTATTTGAGAGAGAGAGAGAGCCCAAGCAGAAGGAGGGGCAGAGGGACAGGGAGAAGCAGACTCCCCGCTGAGCAAGAAGCCTGATGCGGGACTTAATCCCAGGACCCTGGGATCATGACCTGAGCTGAAGGCAGACACTTAACCAACTGAGCCACCCAGGTACCCCAGATAAGAATTTTGAAGATCTGCCACTGTTTAGGTTGTTTTAGTTTTGTTTTAATTCCTCCTGTGATCATGATTTCATGAGTGTATGCAACTGTCAAAAATCATTAAAAAACATGGTATCTTGAATCAAATTATAGCGTTAGGAGGAAGAAATCCTGTAGTACTTAAAGTCTGTGTTACAACATTCACATTAGATTATACCATGATGTAGGGCTTCTCTAATTATTTTGCATTTATGTGTTTAATGCTTTGATCTTCATCCAAGGTAGGAATTTTTAAACTTTCTATTGGGCCACGAAACCCTTTGGCTTTCTGGTGCACTGTATAGACCCCTCTCTGGAGTACTGTTTTTAAATATTTAAAATAAAATATATAAGATTATAAAAGAGACCTTTTAAATGGAAATATAGCTACCAAAATGCTAAAAACCAAAATTGTAATAGAGTAATATATTGCTTCTCTCTCTCTCTCTCTTTTTTTTTTAGAGGGGGGGCAGAGGAAGAGGGAGAATCTTAAGCAGGCTCCACACCCAGCGCTGAGCCCACCACGGGGCTCGATCTCACAACCTTGAGATCATGACCTAAGCCAAAATCAACAGTTGAACACTTAACCAACTGAGCCACCCAGCCAGCCCTATATTGCTTCCTTATTACCACTTTAAGTAACATCTAGTGGAGGATTTTATAGCCACTATAATTTCAAAATAGTGATGAGTATAAATGATATTTTGAGATATTTGTAACAACCAAATGTGCATAAAAATATATGTGATTTCTACTGGTAACAAAATCACAAGTGTTGCTGTAAGTACTATAATTTGTGCTTATATTCAAAATGGACAATGGACATCGGTAGGGGAAGAAAGGGATAAAGAAAGGGGGGGTAATCAGAAGGGGGAATGAAACATGAGAGACTATGGACTATGAGAAACAAACTGAGGACTTCAGAGGGGAGGGGGGTGGGGGAATGGGTAGACCGGTGATGGGTAGTAAGGAGGGCACGTATTGCATGGTGCACTGGGTGTTATACACAACTAATGAATCATCGAGCCTTACATCGGAAACCGGGGATGTACTGTATGGAGACTAACATAATATAATAAAAAATCATTTAAAAAAAAAAAAAAACAAAATGGACAATGGACAAAAAATGCTGAAGTTTAGAGACTATGGAAAATAAAAATATTATTTTCCCCTTCTAAGTTCAAAGACCTCCTGAATTTTATGCAGGGCCTCTTATTTATGAATCCCTGCCTTAGAGTAAAAGCTTTTTGAGGTGTGGCAGACTGCATGTTCCTGGGGGCAATTTTCCGGCCCCTACATGCTCTTTCTGATTATGACCTTGGCATTCCCCCATCAAGAGGCCGACTCTTTCTCCACTCCCTTGAATCTGCCTGTGACAGCTCTGACCAACAGAATGTGTTAGAAGTGAAGTTATACCAGTCTGAGCATTGGCCTTAACTGATCTGTCAGCTTCTACTTTCTTCCTCATAGAGGCAAGACTCCATGTAAGAAGTGCAATTAACCTAGACCACCATACTGTGAAAAACCTAACTAAGCCCTACGAAGAGGCCTTGGAAGGCAAAATGCCATACAGAGAGAAAAGGTGGCCAAGGAACACTGAAGTACTAGACACCTGGGTGAAGAAGCCATATTGGCAGTGGATCCTTCAGTCTTAGCCATCCTACTTGATACCATGCGAATCAGAGGTGAAATGCTCCTCTGAACACTTACAGAATCCCTTACCCATAAAATGGTGGGCAAAATAAAATGTCTGTTTCAAGCCACTGAAATTTGGGGAAGGTCATTAGAGAGTAACAGATAGAACAGAGGATGATGCCATGTTCCACATGTCTTTTGTATTCTTCACATTAATTAGCAAATTGACAGGCAGAAAAAGGGGACTGTGGAATTCTTGTCATATTGAGGTTTGCATGGCATTTTGCTGTCATTAAAGAACTATGAGCAGTAACATCACAGAATCAAAGTATATTGTCCAATAAATGCCCTATGATTCTTTTTTTTTTTTTTTAAGATTTATTTATTGGGGCGCCTGGGTGGTTCAGTCAGTTGAGCATCTGCCTTTGGCTCAGGTCATGATCTTAGGGTCCTGGATCAAGCCCCATGTTGGGCTCCCTGCTCAGTGGGGGATTCTGTTTCTCCCTCATCCTCTGTCCCTCTCCCCAGTTCATGCTCATGCTCTTTCTTGCTCTCAATAAATTAATAAAATCTTTTAAAAAATATTTATTTATTTATTTACTTTAGAGAGAGAGAAGGAGAGAGCATGCAAGCACATGAGTGGGGGGAGGGGCAGAAGGAGAGAATCTTCAAGCAGTCTCCCCTCTGAGAGAGGAGCCCACCACGGGGCTTGATCTCAGGACCCATGAGATCATGACCCCAGTGGAAACCAAGAGTCAGATTCTTAACCTACTGAGCTACCCAGGCACCCCTGGCCTCTGATTCTTAAGGTACCCAGCCTGCGTTCCAAGATCTCAGATTAGCCCCAGGATCCTCCCCAAATGCTGATTCCTGGATTGGTTCCCAAAGATTTTCAGAGGTTACACTCTGTCCAGGGCAGAGTATGAGAGGATTAGAGAGAGGATAATGGAAATGAAAGTTAAAATGGTGTAGTTGTGCTGGAAGCAATTTCTGTACATATGAACACTTGACCTGGGTCTGGAGACAGACTGAGAGTAACAGAACAGAAGATGGAGTAGCCATCATCATGGCTGTGAGCACAGGCTCTGAAGTCGACCTGTTGTAACTGAAATCTGGCTGCACCACAGAGCCTGCTATGTGACTAGGGCATGTGACTTAAAATCTGTCTGTGCCTCAATTTACACATCTGTAAGCTAACGATAAAATAATATCCCCCCACGCCCTCATAGGAGTATAACGAGATTTAGATGAATTAATACCTTTGAAACATTGGCACACATAGTCCTACCAAGGACCAAATGGATCTTTTTTTTCCCCAGAACTTCTTTTTTTCCCCTAAAGATTTATTTAGTTATTTGAGAGAGGGGGGAGGGGCAGAGAGAGAGAGAGAGACAATCTCAAGCAGACTCCACACTGAGCATAGAGCTGGATGGGGGCTTGATCCCAGGACCCTGAGATCATGGCCTGAGGCGAAATCAAGAGTTGGTGGCTTAACCAAATGAGCCACCCAGGCGCCCCCAAATGGATCTCTCTTGAAATACTTTCAGTGATTCCTGAATTATTTAAGTGGTTCCTAAAATATGTATGTGCCACGTGTGATTTCAGATAGTGTGCATATCAACTTTTTATGATTCTAGGGTTTATATTTAGCTTAATGTATATTAGAATATTTATAACTAGCATTTCTGGGTTCACACATGGGATAGTACAATATTTTAAAAGGGGTCAATCAAAAGATACATTAGGCCATAAATGCTTTAGCTATGGCCCAAATGGTGAAGATGAAGCTAAAATGCTTGAAATTGGCATGTGGGGGTTGCAAATCCAACAAGGGAGAGAGGAATACAGAAATGGAGTCATTTAGGGGCAGCTGGATGGCTCACTGGGTTAAGCTTCTGACACTTGATTTGGGCTCGGGTCATGATCTCAGGGTTGTGAGATCGTGCCCTGTGTCAGGCTCTGAGCTGGATGTGCGGAGTGTCCTTAAGATCTCTCTCCTCCCTCTGCCCCTCCCCACCCTCCCTTTCTAGAAAGAAAGAAAGAAAGAAAGAAAGAAAGAAAGAAAGAAAGAAAGAAAGAAAGAGGAAAAGAAAAGAAATGGAGTCACTTATTCATAGCCACTTGACCAGCATCCAATGCCAGCAATTCTTTGCCTTAATTTATTTCATTTATGTTCGACTGCTCTAAAATGGGCAACACTATTTAGAACCTACATTTGCCTTCCAAAAGGATAATGCATCGTTAATGGGGCAAGCAGTAATATTTTCATTTCAGCATGTTTCCCTGAAAAGGATCATTAATTATGGTCTACAAAACACGGGTCTACAAAGTTATTGTGCTAATTTGGTGAAAGTAAATTCTCATTAGGTTGACTAACTTTATTGTCATATGTCTGGTTTATGTGCTCTGGTTTCTGGAAACTTGTCCTTATTTATTTATTTCTTTATTTGGTGTCAAGGTTTAGCACTCTTTGAGAAGGTTATAATAGACTTTCAATACTAATCAGCTATTCAGTTGCGATGATATGATTTGGCAGTGATTTTGCAGCATGAAAACGAGGGGGAGGGCTGACAACTTTGAGTTCTCAGCACTAATTTTTTGTTAAGTGGAGCTAAGGGAAGGCTAAGTTATTAACACATATCTGATTATTTCATCAACATATTAGATTGTTAACTTGAATATCTTAGCTCCGAAATGTCATTCATAAAATTCTGAGAGTATCAAATCTTATCTTCATATCCTATTGCATCTACATAAAAACCACTTTAAGGACAAGTCTATGTAATTGTAGCAGGTCAGATTTAATCAAGAGAATTACATGTTTTGTAAGTATAGAGCTACTTTCTAAATCTTTCAGGAATTTTGAAATGGCCAGATAAGAATGTTATTATCCTAAATAAAGTAAAAAAAAATTTGAAACACCCAACTCAATTTCATGAGGAGACATCAAGTTTGAAATTATCAAAATAAAAAGACATTCTACTTGAATGCGACTCACATATCATCTTAGCAGTCATTTTCTTTAGGCATTAACATCGCACAAGTGAGACATTTTGGATAGAAAGAACACAACGAAAGTAAAATAAGAATGCGAAGTGATTTTCTGAGAATCTTACCTGAGTACTTTTCTTCAAAGGAAGGTAGTATGGTTTAGCAGTTTAAAAGCGTGCTGAGTAGAAGAGGACATCTTGGGCTCAGATTCCATCCTTGCCACATTCCAGCTCTGTGACTATAAGCAGATCACTTAGCCTCAGTCTCCCCATCTGTAAAATGGGCATGATATTACTATTCATACCTACCTCACAGGACTAGCACATAGTAAGTGCCCTACAAGTGTTTGTTAAATGAACGTGCAAAATTTCTTTGTTGACCACAGGAATGTTTTTCAACAATTGCTTTAGTGAAACTAGGGTGTTCCAAGTTCACAAATTCCCATTCATACGGGTACTTTTCCACATTTTAACCAAGAATAACTTCTTAGGAATTGCATATATATAGATATTTAAGTTATGAAAATAACAGCTTCTTAATGTCTTATGAAACTTTATTGCATTAAAAGCATTATAAATGCTTTTCTCATCTCCATTTGTCCCTGTCAATCTTTTGGAAAACCAAGGGAGGTAATTTTGTACACGATGAATGATCTGAACTGAATGTCACTCTCGAGACTCCAGGAAGGTGATCTATGCAGAAAGGAAAAAGAAGATAAACAAAGTGACTGTTTTAGTAACTTGGTAGCCTACTCTATCCAGGATTTCCATGCTGTGAGAAAGGACCATTCATGATTTTCTGAGGACTTACTGGAGAGAGAATGCGAACACCACCTGGAAAAGCTGCTTCATAGTCTGATCGTGGGGATGACTAGATCCTGCCTGAAATCACCTAGTTACTGAAGGGCCCCTGCATTCACCAGCAGTCTGTTCAGTTTTGGAGACATTGTTATGTCTGCTTCATTGAGGTCATTAGAGCCTGGGCACAGAGGAGGTAATTTACATCTATAATTATAAGAAAGAACTTACAGCAAGAGATTAAAGAAAGAAAGAGATCTACCACCTATATTCAATATTAGTCTACTTGAAATTATTCTATCATTAACAAGATAACAGATCTTTAGAGAAACTCATTTGCTTGTTTTTGGTTTGTTTGTTTGCAATATCTGCCTTCCCATCGAATTGATAATAACTTAAGCTGGCCTCACTGTGGAATCTTTCTTCACATTTTAATGACTTTTATTTTCTAAGCATTCTATCACAGTTGACCTTGTGCTAAAATCTAGTTGCTTTGATTTTTCTGGAGAATATTAAGAATATTATAGTCTCTCAAAAATAAATCCCCAACCAAAGTAATTTTTTAATAAGATCTCAAATTTTCTTATTCTTCCACCAAATGAAACTTTTCATCATTTTAATAATAGTTGTTATTTCAAGATGTAGTAAAAGAAGATTGGAAAAAAAACCCAACCCCGCTTTCAAGATTATACAGAGAGCTAATAAAAAATGACATTTCATTGTTATTTCTTTTAACTTTATAAAACACAAAATCATAACGTTATTTATTTATTTGTTTATTTATTTGACACAGAGGGAGAGAGAGAGAGAGCACAAGCAGGGGGAGCAGCAGGCAGAAGGAGAAGGAGAAGCAGGCTCCCCACCGAGCCCTACTCGGGGCTCGATTCCAGCTCCTGGAATCATGACCTGCGCTGAAGGCAGACGCCCAACGAATGAGCCACCCAGGTGCCCCAAAATCATAATGTTTTTAAGTTGGGAATGATAAATTCCTGTCTTTTCATTCAATATTTTATTTAACAAACCCTTATATGGTGTTTACTATGTGCCAGGTACTGTTCCTGGCACTTTACAAATATTAACCTGTTTATTCCTGTAACAATCCTCTGAGGTAGACACTATAATTATTCCCATTTACAGATGAGGAAACTGAGGCATGGGAATGTTAAATAACTTGCCCAGGACCATATAGCTAGTAAGGCGCAGAGCACGGATCTGAACCCACGAAATTTGGCTCCACTACCTTATTCTCTTTTGTTCCCCATGTTTGATAATGGTATTGAATAAAATTCTCCTTGAGTCACCTCACTAAAAATAGTAGCTTTTTCATTTTTAAATTTTATTATTATTTTTTTAGAGGGGGTAGGAGCAGAGAGGGAGAGAGAGAATCTTAAGCAGACTCCACACCCTGAGATCACGACCATAGCCAAAATCAAGAGTCGGCCACCCAACCGAGATACCCAGGCACCCCAAGAATAGTAACTTCTAACACATAAGTACTTGACAAAAATTTGGCTTAAAAGACTTGGTTCCTCATCTATAAAATTTTAAAATACTGGACTATAGGTAGATCAGACATATATGTGAGAAGACATTGCCAAAAAAGGAAAAAATAATAAAAAAAATACTTCTAAAGATTGAAGGAGGGACATACATGTTTAATTTCCCCCCATCCAGCTTATTCATTTCAAGTATGATTTGCTTTCTACAACATATGTAAGGGGGATGGAAGACAGACAGGAAAAGGTGGTACTAACGAAGATAAAACAACAAAGAGTTACATACTAAGGTTTGGCTTTAGGGGCACCTGGGTGGCTCACTCAGTTAAGCATCTGCCTTTGGCTCAGGTCGGGAGCTCAGGGTCCTGGAAACCAGCCTCCTGTTGGGCTCCCTACTTAGCCGGAAGTCTGCTTCTACCTCTCCCCCCTCTCTCCTCCCTTCTCCTCCTCTCCCCACCTCCCCTCTCCTCCCTGTCTTCCCTCTTCCCTTTCTCCTCCCCCCTCCCTCCTGCTTGGGCGTGCTCTCTCTCTCTCTCTCAAATAAACAAATACATAAAATCTTTTAAAAAATTAAAAAATAAAGTTTGGCTTTAAATGTTCTTTGGTATGTTACTTACTTATCTTTGGTAAGGTTACTATTTGTCCCAGGTTTTTTCAGGGAAATTATTGTTTCAAATATTTTATTGCATTGTGAGTTTATTTTTCCTATGTTTGGGCCTGGAAATACGATCACTGTAAGCATATTTCTATTCATTTAATAACAAAATTAGTTACTTTGGGAGCCACAAATTGTGAATGGCTGAGAGTCATCACTCTTTGTTCTCAAAACCACAATTTTAATACGTCTTAGTTCTTTAATTTCCTCTTTCCTTCCGGTGAGATGAGACTTATTAAAACTACATTTCAAAATGTGAGCATTTTTCCAACTTCTATGGTTCTTTTTTCGAAAATATATTTTCAAGTCTACTTAATTAAGGCAGTTTTAGACCTCTGAGTTACTCCACAGACTCTTGATGAAGTAGATAAACCTGAGAGCGTGAGCAGGGAGGAGCAGAGAGAGAGAGAGAATCTTAAGTAGGCTCCACGTCCGTCGGTCCGAGCCCCCTGTGGGACTGGAACTTACAACCCTGAGATCACGATCTGAGCTGAAATCAAGAGTCAGATGCTCAACCAACTGAGCCACCCAGGTGCCTCAAATAGAACTTTTATATACACCGGGAAACCAAACATTTCAATTGACTCACTTTAATGCAATATTTGCTTTATTACAGTAGCTGGAACTGAACCCTGATATCTCTGAGGTGTTGTATGTGTTGGTTAAGGCTTGGAATTAGGCAGATGCCTTGTACCCCCAACAGCCCACTCCCATGAGACTTGGCCTTTCCAGACACTTGCCCTCTTCCAAGTCTGGCCCTTGTTACTGTACATACCTCGTCAGCCTGCCTTGGGAACCCTGAGCCCTCCAGGCCTGTGGACTTCAGCCAGTCCAGAATTATGTGCACGGCCTCTAGGGTGGAGGGAGCGCACCACCTGGAATTCTTTCTGGGGATGCAATTTAGACTGCCCACAGGCAGTCCCCGTTTGCACTGGCTGCCTGATAGGATCTATACCAATAATCAAGTCTCCCGGGTGTCTCTGAGTGAAGGGTACCCCGCTGTCCTCCAGGCCCCATTGTGGCAAGGCAGTCCAGATTCCTCCAGGTTTAACTACAGGGAGAATACGTGCATTTGTGTAGGTTAGGATTGGAATTAGGAAGATGTCAGATACCTGAAACAGCCTTCTCTTTTGACCCCGCCTACCCCTACGCCTGCCCTGTTCCAGCTCCCTGGCTACCCTGAAGTGTGTGGTGTGTGTGGGCGCATACCACACCTTGTCAGCTGGCCTTAGCCTGTAGGGGCACGCCAGGCACGTGGAGCTCCAGAATGAGCCTACAGGGAGAAGGGAGGCCAACTCCCCCAAATCTTTCTGAGTCTGCAGCTTTAAACTGGCAACAGTCAGCCCCAATTTGTTCTAGCTCCTTGATGGGGTATCAACTTCTCCAGCCAGCAGGTGTCTCTTATTGAAGGACATCCTGTGCACCCCCTGCTCCCCGCCTCCCCAAGGCAGACCAGATTTCTCCAGCTCGGCCTTTAGGGAGAATATGCGCATTTGAGTCGGTTATGGCTAAGGTTAGGCAGATGCATGTACTCCCAAAAACCCCTCCTGTGATCCTGCCTCTCCCTATAGCTGGCCGTTCTAGGTCCCTGGCTCCACTGGAACACATCTTGTCAGCCGCTTCCAGGCCTGCAGAGTTTCAGTCAGTCCTGAACCACCTGCAGAACCCCCCCTCCCCCGCTGGAGGAACCCACCTCCCAAAACTCTTACTGAGGAAGCAGCGTTAAGCTGCTGACATCGGTCCCCATTTGGAGCGGTTGCCTATGGAGTCCTGGGTTCACCAGTCATCATATTGGGAGATACCCTGGCATTCCACCAGGCCCCTTCTTGGCAAGACAGTCCAGACTTCTACAGTTACCTTCAGGGGGAATATGTATGTTTTGTGCAGAATTAACTGGAAGGACGAGGAGGCCATGTGGTTTAAAACCAGACATGTACTGAAGGGCAAAATTTGGTGACAGCACTACAAAGGAAGGGCCAGGTCCTTGAGGCACTTTGAAGTAAAAATCATATAAGCTAGTAAAAACAGAAAAATGCAGTTAAAGAAATTATGTATCTGTGAGCTTTATGAAGGCAGGGTTTACAAATAATTTAGTACTGTATTCCTTACGTCAAATAACGGCACAATGGTACTTAACCTTTCCTTGAGCTAAAATTCTATTTTTAAAATATGAGAGGGACACCTGGGTGGCTCAGTTGGTTAAGCATCTGTCTTCAGCTCAGGTCATGATCCCAGGGTCCTGGGATGGAGTCCTGAATCGGGCTCCTTGCTCAGTGGGGAGTCTGCTTCTCCCTCTGCCTGATGCTCCCCCTGCTTGTGTGCTCTCTCTCTCTGACAAATAAATAAATAACATCTTAAAAAAAATATGAGAGAAACTAGGGACCCTACTTCATTCTAAGAGCAGGCACTTAGCAAATGTTGGTGAGATTAAATCGTGCACATAGTATTATGTCTTTTTTTCTTTTTCCTTCACTGAATGGCATGGCTAACTCTCTTAACTTTGACAGACACAATTATAGACCCCTTTGCTAGAAAAACAAACTCAGGGTTTCCTCTTTAGGGAAAAAAAAAAGACCCATTGCAGCTAACTTCCCTTCCTCCCAATGTTTTCCTGCAGTAATATAAAAGATGTTAAAAATAAGAGTGAAATCGTAACAGTGCTACAGACAGTGACAGTGGCAGATCAGATATTTTGAGAAATTCTTCTAAGATAAGCAGATAAGATTGAACTGATGAAGAAGTCAAAATGGGGAAATTGTAGTCAGACCCACAAGAGATGAACGTGGTTCTTTCTGAGGCAGCCACGGCGAAGGTTGGAGCTTCGCTCACCACGTAGATCGTTAGCGAACTGTGGAGGACTTGTCGGGGTAGCTACGTAAAGAAGGCAGGGCCTATCCGCTGCACATCCCACTCCTTCTTCCATACGTGGAGTGGCTGCCTCCCAGATAAAACCCTGGAGCTATGCTGTCTGTGGAAAGGGGGTGCTCATTTGGGGGGACTCCTAGCGTGGCTGCTTTGCCCTGAAAGAGAAACAGAGTAGATGTTAAGATAAGTCAGGACTTACATCACAGACATGGAGGGAACACTTTTTAAAGTTAAGGTCATTCCACCCAGGAGATGTATTCACAGAAACAGTCACCCTAGCCGAAAGTCTATTCATTCATTCATTCATTCATTCATTCATTCATTCAAATGTCTGTTACTCACATGCCACTTTCCTGCCCACAAACACTACTTTCAAAGCAGCCCTTCCCATTCAAATGAGAGCACTTCCGATAATGATTATGTTCCTCCTATCAGACTAACACCCACAGATAACAACTGTAAACTCTGGGAGAAATATAAAATACAACTAATTAAAGGTACTTGGGAGCAATCAAAAGCAAGTAGATTCTGGAGGGGAATCAGCATTTGGAAAAAGGGAATAGCTGCTAGGTTGTTTTTGTTTTTGTTTTTTAATGGCCTTTAGACTGAGCGCAGGCTAAAGTCTGTGCCATGCAGGGCAGAGTGTGGAGAGAAGATGGTTAAAATGCAGGAAAACAAAACAAAACATAGTCTTACCAGCTTGAGGTACTAGAGGACAGTTTGGGGGCATCCATAGCCTCTTAAAAGTGAAAAGAAAATACCCCCAAAATGAAAGCAGGAGAGGAGAAACCCCAGGTTCTATGTATAAACTCTGCCCAAACTCTACGGCTGACCCCATAGCTTAATTAACCATATACAGGGAAGACTCCAACCAGCCCAATTTAGGCTAAAAGAACTGAACTGATACTTGAGCTGTTGTCCATTGCAGGGGAGACAGTTTGCAGTTTGATGTTACCCAATTTCACTGACTGCTTAAGAAAAAAAAAACTTTCTAGAGGAACATGATGGCATCCAGAGTCTCTACAACATATCATTCACAATGTCTAAGACACAATCCAAAATTACTCTATATTCAAAGAAACAGGAAAACATAATCTATACTTAGAAAAAAGACAATCAATTAAGACTGGTCCAGAGATGATGAGGATGTTGCAATTAGCAAAGGAGAATTTTTAAATTAAGTCAAAAAAAATTTTAGGTAGTTAACATACAGTGCAATGTTGGTTTCTGAAGTAGAATTCTGTGATTCATCACTTACATACAACACCCAGTGCTCATCATAACAAGTGCCCTCCTGAATCCACTCATCTAGCCCATCCCCCCACCAACCTCCCTCCATCAACCCTCTGTTTGTTCTTTATGTTAAGAGTCTCTTATGGCTTGTTTCCCTCTCTCCCTTTTCTCTTTGCCCCCTTCCCATATGTTCATCTGTTTTCTTCTTAAATTCCACATATGAGTGAGATCATATGGTTTGTCTTTCTCTGACTTATTTCACTTAGTGTAAAACACTCTAACTCCATCCATGTTGTTGCAAATGGCAAGATTTCATTCTTTTTGATGGCTGAGTAATATTCCAAGCAAATGAGAATTTTAATGCAGTTATTCAAGAAGATATTTTTGGGGAAAACAGATATACATGACTAAGAGGGAAATCAAGACCAGCCATCCCTACTAACCCACAGAATTCTTCATTTGTGGATTATGATTCATGAATATTAGAGAAAAAAACAGAGCATGAAAGAGAAAGTCCAAGATTAATAAATTTAAGCAACTGAGCCCAGAGAAACAGAGGTAATTTAGGGAGCAAGGAGAACTTGAAAAAAATTTCAAGTAGGATTTTTTTTTTTTAAGATTTTATTTATTTATTTGACAGAGAGAGAGACAGCCAGCGAGAGAGGGAATACAAGCAGGGGGATGGGAGCAGAAGAAGCAGGCTCCCAGCAGAGGAGCCTGATGAGGGGCTCGATCCCAGAACGCCAGGATCACACCCTGAGCCGAAGGCAGACGCTTAACGACTGAGCCACCCAGGCGCCCCATCAAGTAGGATTTTTTTTTAAAGATTTTATTTATTTATTGGAGAGAGAGAGAGAAAGCGTGCACAAGCAGGGCGGAGGGGCAGAGGGAGAGGGAGAAGCAGGCATCCCACTGAGCAGGGGGCCTTACACAGGGCTCGATCCCAGGATCCTGAGATTATGACCCGAGCTGAAGGTAGATGCCAACCAACTGAGCCACCCAGGCACCCCCCAAGTAAGATTCTTCAAGCCTCAAGAATAGATTACATTCATAAAATAAGAAGTGGCCATTATGAAAAAGGAACAATCAATGAATAGGAAAGTATTCTTAGAAATAAAAAAAGAAAAACGGATTTGCTGAAGATTAAATTAGTGTTCTGGAAAATAAAATTTCCTAGAATGTAGAGATATAAAATAAAAAGCTGGAAAATATGTGAGAAAAGTTGAAGCATGGAGAATAAATCCAGGAAATTCAAGTTCAAGAATACAATTTTCTTGAGTCAAAGACAAGTATAAGCCAGATATAATTAGACAGAAAACAGAGACCCATGCCTACATACATTCTAGTGAAATTTCAGAACTCCATGGATAAAAAGAATACCTTAAAAAGACTCAGGAAAAAAAAGATAAACACCACCAGATTACTTACATTGGATGAGAATGATACCAATCAGACTTCTCATCGGCAGTCCTGTGTGTTAGAAGACAACAGAATACCGCATTCACATTCTGGGGCAAAATGATTTCCAACCTGAGAATGTATACCTTGCTGACTGATAGGTAAGTGGAAGGGCAAAATACACACATATTTGGACATGTCAGAATCAGAAAGCTTAGTGCTCAAGTATCCTTTAAAAAATTACTTCAAGAAAATGAAAAAAATAATACAAGAAAGAGGACACCATGCATTATAAGAGCAGTGAAAGATGCGAAATTTCAGAAAATCTAGGTATAAAGTACAGCTCATAAAATTCATGCTAGTCACTAGAAGAACTAAAACCAGATATTGTTGACAGGATTGCTTCTGCTGAATGGAAGTGGGTAGAAAGAACTTTTATCTTATATTGTATATCCTTCTGTATTATCTGAATTTATTTTTGTTTTTTAAATACAATTACTCATAACAAAAAAAATTAATAAAAATTTAAAAGGCACTCCTCCCCCAATCTAGCGGTACTTATATTCTAAATGTGTTGTCAGATTCCTTCTTTAGAAATTTTATAAGAAGAGGACCTGGTTCATTTAGTATACGATGGTTTTGGAACAGGTCTGGGGTGCTGCTGTTAAGACAGGTCTGCAGATATAACATTTTAGAAAAATCCTTGATCAGTTCAGCACACATACAAAAACAGTAAGATGTAGACATATAAGAAAGATGACTTTCATTTTTCACAATAACCTGAAAGTGAACCTTGCAAAAACAAAACAAAACAAAACAGAACCACCCGAAAAATTCTGCTTCAAAAAATTTGTCATCTTGTGATCTAAAGTGTAATTGTCCAATATGGTAGCCACCGACACATATGGCTGTTGAAACTTGACACGTACCTAGTTCAAATTGAGATGTGCTGTAAGGGTAAAATACACATCAGATTTCAAATACTTACTCTAAAAAAAACCCCTGAAAAATATCTCATTAATAATTTTTTAAAAATATTAATTACATGAAGTGATTTTTTTCCAGAGCACTAGGTTAAATAAATTTTATTAGAATTAATTTTATGTTTATTTTTACCTTTTTATAATGTAGCTATTAGAAAATTTTAAATCCCATATGTGGTCCTTATTTGTGGCTTGCATCGTGTTTCTATTAGACGGTCCTGGTCTAAAGCACCAAAATGTAGCACATATCCATTACTACTCAGATGGGGTTTCTATAAAGAGAGTTTTGAAGGAGAAAACTCACATTTCGGCTTTCACTTGCCAAGAAACTCCCCTGGCAATGAAGAAAGGATCAGTATTAGAACAAGACAGAACGAGAACAGGAAGTTGGGAGAACAGGTAACATGACTGAATTCAGGGAGAAGAAATGTCAGTTCTAATATAAAAAAGGTTTGTTGGTTGAACAACTTCCAATACAATGTTACCTCTAAGGCTTGTACTCTTCTAATATCATAAATTATTCTTTTTATAATCATATTCTCTTAATATTTTCTTTATGCAATGCCATTCTAGCTACGAATTCTCTACCTATAACTTCCTTAGAACTTTTCTACATATATATGGATATTTTTTTATGATCAGGGCATTTTCCTACATGGATGTGGTAATGACTACATTATTCTAATCCTGTTCAAAGACCTCTATACTGATTCAAATGTAGGGAATACATTTCAGAGCAGAAGTTATCTCAATCTTAGCAGTTATCTTTCAAACAATATTTATCCTCATGCCAACTGAGCTTCTCTGACCCATCTGAAAAGGGCACTTTTATCAATAGAGAGGATTTGCATATTTTTCTGTTGAAGATGGATGATTAGCTTATTTCCTGAGGAATGTTACAGTGCATTTGTGTTCTCTGCTTTGTCACTATAGATCATCTGTCACTTGTGATTTTGTATTCTGCCATGAACTATGAAAACAATTACAGTGTTTATCAACAGAGCAGCTCTGTGGAAGGTAAAAGAAACAACTAAGCTGGGAGTTAGAGCTTTCTTTACAATAATCAAGAGATGGTAGAAGGAAGAGAAATGGGGGATAGTAAAAAAAAAAAAGTCCAGAAACAATAGAAAATAGGGGTCCTTTTAGCCATTGACAGTATTAAAAGATGATATTAGGGAAAGGTTGTGAAAGCTTTTACTTTTACATTCTATCAACCCTGTATAAGGCTGTCGTTGGGGCCAAACACCTTAATAATCACATTAAGGATGGACAATCTAGCATTTAGGCCAGTGATTAGCAAATAGGTCCTCTATCAATGTTCGTTAAATAAGTGTGAAAATCCATGACTTATGGTTCTATTTTTTACTTCTATTTTCAAATCTCATTACTTATTAGCATTAGATGTTAGGGTCATTACTAAAATGTCTGGCTACTTGACAGAGACAGTAAATTGTCCTTTGTTCTTGCTGCTATAGATGTTTTCCCCCTTCCCAGGTTGAGAATGAAGCCAGATCTTGCATATCTTTGCCTACATGCCTTTTGTGTTGCAGGAGGAAGCAACAGTTGCAAGAGAACACAACTCTCTCTTTCTCAGGCTCCCCCCCCCCCCGCCCCCAGTAGCCTTGGCTCAGTGAGAATTATGTAGAAAGTGATAGAGGTAAGTGCTTGAAGTTTACAGGAGAAAGCTATGGAATCCAAGGGGAGAGGAAGATTCCTGAGACTAAGAGATGGGGAGGGGTTCTAGGAGGGCTTCTGGTTTATAGGTATCACCCCCGGTAGGGGACTGGACAATGCCAGGATGATGGAGACCAAATGTGTGGCCTTGGAAGCCATGAACAGATGTCCTCTGCCTACCTTCAGGAGACCATGTGGGAATGGACAGTGTGTTTATTGGAGACCAGTGTGGATGGCAGCCTAGAGGATCCTTATCCAGCTCTTCCCACCAATTACATTCTGGGACCTTTAGTAATACCTGAGAAGGTGAAGAACCCTACCAATGAATGAGACTGAATTTCCCACCAACTGGACGGTTAAAGGCTCAGCATGGGATAAGATTGTTTAGAATACATTTCAGGCTAAATGCAATGGCATCATTCATGAAAGTGCTTGCTTGGGCAATGACCAATGCATAGCATGAAATGAAAAACAAACTGTTCACAGAACATGAGAACTAGATGTGACTTCTATGTTCATCTAGTCCAGACTCTTCATTTTTAGATTATGAAACCAAGGTTTAAGACTTTAAAGAACTTTGTTGGCCTGAAGCCAGCACAGAGCTGAGGCAGGATGTCATCAACCTTCAGCTCACTTCTCTTTCTACTTCACCACTTGAGAAATTCAGATCTATTTGTGGTGATTAAATACCTTATTATTTCATCATAGCCATGAAGAGTTCTTGTCAAAGTACATCTCTTGCTTTTAAGATGAAATAAAGAAATCGGAACTATAAAAATATCTAGGTCTGATGATGGTAGAGGTTCAAAAAAAAAAAGAAACATGAAAAAAAAAAAAAAAAAAGAAACATGGCTGCCTGGAGTTTCTAGTCATTTCCCATTATAGAAGCTGTGGGGGAAATGACCTGAGCCACCATTACAGTAGTTGATATTACAGTTGCTGAGAATGAAATACCTCTCTCCAAGGCCGTTTCAATACATCTATGTGTATGTATGTGTGTTAGCACATATACACATACAGAAAGCTGTTAGCTACCAAATACTGGGTGGGAGTTTCTTTTCAGGAGTGTGTACATGTTCGTATTTAATCTACTTAACAGCTAAAGAAATGATTTATTTATACCTTCTTATTGGGTCTTACTTCTTAAGAACCGTCCTACATGATACTACTTCTAGTTTAATTGTCTTCATTATCCAAACTTGTCTAATCTATGTCTTTGTCACACACTTTGCTCTTTGCAGGCAGCGGCTGATTGGACTTCAATTTCTTCTTTCTTTCTGGACACCCATGCCAGGGAGTATAACTATCCTTTGCAGAAGAGCCTCCTTCTAGCCGAATGAGAAGCCTACACTACAATGAGGAGTGCAACCATCAGGAGAGCTACCCAAGCAACCTGGGGTTCGTTCATCAGTCGCTGGGTCACTGTGAGTTCACACCCTGCTCTAGACAGGCTCAAAGGGATGGGTATGGGCATAGTGATGTCCATGTGGTGAAAGCCTGTCCTTTAAGTGAGGCATCACTGAGAGATGCTGCATCCATCCCAAGACGTTGGTCTGGTGTGTCTGCCTTCATCCAGCCTTCTGTTCAGATGTTCCGATAGGGGTCTCTGTGCCAGCAGGGCCCATGGCGGAGGAGGGTAAACAGCAGCACCACTAGGACACCAGACACCAGGCAAAAGGCAACGGCAAGGACGACCCTTAGAACTGTGGAAATTTGGAAGGGCATTAATGTAAAATTAATGGATTAGGAAAATATAAAGATTGTAAAATTAATAGATGAGGAAAATAGAAAGATCACACCTCAGTGCCTTAATTGTAAACTTCAGTGGCATTTCTGAAGCAACCTTGAAATCAGCATAGTGTGTTGATAAGAACACTAGACTAGGAGTCAGGAGATGACCTAGGTTCCAGTTCTGGCATGACCTTTGACCTCTGAGCCTCAGCTCCACTGTAAAGGGAGGGTAATTGAAGTATTTCTTTTTTTCTTTTTTCTTTTTTTTTAAGATTTATGTATTTAGAGGCGCTTGGGTCACTTGGTTGGTTGGGCATCTGCCTTTGGCTTTGGTCATGATCTCAGGGTCCTGGGATCGGCCCCAAGTCAGGCTCCCTGCTCAGAGGGGAGTCTGCTTCTCCCACTCCCTCTGCCCTTCCACTCATGCCTTCTCTCTCTCTTAGATAAATGAATGAAATCTTAAAAAAAAAAAGATTAAATAAAGAAAAGATTTATTTATTTATGTGTGTGAGAGAGAGAAGCTACAAGCAGGGGGAGGAGCAGAGGCAGAGAGAGAAGCAGATTTCCCGCTGAGCCCGGAGCCTGATGCAAGGCTGGATCCCAGGACCCTGAGACCATGACCTGAGCCAAAGTCAGATGCTTAACTGACTGAGCCACCCAGGCTTCCCCCTCCCCTTTTTTTTGATTAAAGTATTTCTAAGGTCCTTTCCCAGCTTTAACTTCATGCATTCTTATACAGTTAAAATGATCAATTGCTCATGGTCTAAGGGTCAAAGGAAATACTGTCACTAATTGGATCTAAAAGAAATAGAATAGCATCTTTAAGTTTCTGAATATGATTTTCAGTAAATATCTTTTAGAGAGGAAACCTTGAGCACATGTTAACAATGGCAAGCATTTTTAGGATAACCATGTACTATTCCTAATCTGTACCTTTATTTATACATATCACTTTGATAGCCGACCAGTCATGGGGAGATATATGGGGTCATTTTTTATGCGATGTTATTCATTATTTCATCTGGAAAGTTACCCTAAACACACATACACACACACACACACACACACACACACACGTCCATGACACTGTATATATCATAAATATCAATTTGTACCATCTCTAAATGTATGTCTGATCTTCACTGTAGAAATAAAGGATTGCTTGTTGGCTTAGGCCGTGGGAAAGCAAACATCTCTCTGATCCTGGCAGCTCCGTCTACGAAGCCCTTGTGCTCCATGGAACACAGTTGAAAATCACATATTTAACTTAACCTTATCATTGTAGAGATGAAAAAAAAAGTAGAGGGACTAGATAATTTGGCTAAGGATAAGCAGATAATTGTATTTGGGTTAGAATATGTGGGCTTATCAGTATCATGATTTTAAAAACCATCTGTTCACTAATGACTTCCAAATTTAAATCTTCCCCAAACTCAGAACTCATATCCAACTGTGTACTTGACATATTTCCTTGGACATCTAATAGGGATTTCAATCTTAATTAGTCCAAAACTAAACTCCCAATTCCCTTGTGCCCCCGCCCCCCCCGCCCCAAACTCTGTTCTTCCAGCAGTCTTCCCCATCTCAGTTGATGGAAACTTCCTTCTTCTTGTGTCCCAGCCCCAAAGTCTCGGACACTTCCTTGACTCCTCTCTTTCTCCACATTCTGTAATCAATATGACAGGAAATCCTGTTGGTTCTACCAAAATTATATCCAGAAACCAGTGATTTCTCCCCTCCTCTGCCACCTCCCTGTTTGGAACCACAATAAACTTTTGCCAGGATTACTACAACATCCTCCTGACTTGTTCCCTAGATTCTATCCTTTATCCCCTACAATCTATTTTCAACACAGCAGCCAAATGACTTCAAGTCAATTCATGACACTCCTCTACTTAAAGTCTGCAATGAATGCTCATCTTACTCAGAATGAAAGCCAAAGTCCTCATGATAACAGTTTATAAGGCTCTATAACATCTAGCTTGGTTAACCTCTTGGAGTTCCTCTCCTACTACTCTCCCTTCGCGTACTCTCTTTTGGCCACACAGGCCTTCCTGTTGTTCCTTAGACATTCCAGGCACACACCCATTTACTGCCTTTGCTATACTTGCTACCACCGCCTAGATGCTCTGCTCATGAATCTTTGCATTACATAACTCCATCACCTTCTTTGCTCAAATCTCATCTTTTTTTTTTTTTTTTAGATTTATTTATTTATTTATTTGAG
Source organism: Ursus arctos (assembly GCF_023065955.2). Classification (NCBI taxonomy): domain Eukaryota; kingdom Metazoa; phylum Chordata; class Mammalia; order Carnivora; family Ursidae; genus Ursus; species Ursus arctos. The sequence continues at coordinate 29,496,945 of NW_026622875.1, forward strand.
AGAGAGAGAGAGTGAGCAGGGGGAAGGGCAGAAGGAAAGAATCTGAAGCAGACTCCCCACTGAACCTGGAGCCCGATGTGGGGCTCAATCCTACAACCCCGAGATCAGGACCTGAGCTGAAATCAAGAGTCAGATGCCTAACCAACTGAGCCACCCAAGCACCCCTCAAATGTCATCTTCTCAGTGAGGGCTTTCTATTTAAAGGTGCAACTAATATGCCCTTTCCCCACACCCACTCCCAGTGTGGCACTTGGGATCCTCACCTTCCAAAGTGTTTATTATGTTTATTATTTATTATCCATTCCTCGTGCCTTCTAATAGAATGTAAGCCTCATGAAGGCAAACTTTTTTGTTCATGAATGAATCCCAGGCACTTAGAATCCCTGGCACATAGCAGGTGCCCAATAAATATTTGTGGAAAGACTTAATGATCTAGAACTCACAGGTTCTCAATTCTTAGTTCATTGCTTTTCTCATGATGTCAGGATGCTTGTTAGCATCATGAGAAGGTGAATATTAATAAAGTTGGATCCTTGTGGACAGGTGCCATTACCACTGTGAATGGAGCTAATATAAAGGTGGAGGTAACTGAACATTTATTCAATTAGGACTAAGTGGAAATGAGGGAAGAAGGCAGAGACAAATGATTCTTTAAAATTAATGTTCATGGATAACTTCCTGTATTTGGAAATTTATTTTCAATAATTTTTATTGGCTATGTTGTCATAGTAGTCCATGGAATATCCTTTCCCAATCTTTTTCCTTCCTTCATTCTTTCCTAGACAGGCAGTGGGCACACACCATATGCTAGGCCAGCTATAGGCCTAACCCAGTGTTGGGTTTGGGGGTTCCATGATCCCTGCTTTTGGGATCATCAATAGCTAGTGGGAGAACCAGATAGACAATTATGAGATCATGTGATAAATAGTAAAATAAAAGTGTAAAAGACTCGCCATTGGAATAGAGAAAAAGTTGAGATTAGTATAAAGCTTTCTATGTAGAAGACAAAGAGGTTGAAAAGTTTTCTGAGAAAATGCTAGGATTTGAGCTGGCCTTTGAAGTAAATAAGACTTTGCCATGAGACAGAATGAGTTGCACAAGAGTGTGTTTGGGAAATAATGAGCAGTTGCACGTGGATGGAGTATAGCTTCTGGTGAGTCGAGACCAGAGAGGTAGGTGGCAGCCTAGGTCTTAGAAGGTCTGGTTTGTCACGGGAAACATGGAAATCATCACCAATTATGACACATGGAAGTGACATGGCCCAATTTGTGTTTAAAACAAAAAACAACTGCAGAGAAAGATAGGATGGTAGAGATACTCTAGGCCTGATAACTATAGAAATGCCTTTGACAAGATACTGAGGGCTCAGCACTGGGAGTGTGGTCCTGACAGCACGGATGATGGAATTCTAGCAACTCCTGAAGTAGAATCGACAGGCTCTGTCGTGGACGAAATGTACTGGTAAAGGAGAAGTGGAGTCATGGCCACCCATGGGTTCTAGTTTGGGTGAAGAAGATGGTTAGGCTATGAACTGAGATTGGAAGCACATTAAAAAGGATCAGTTTGGAGTGGAAGAGATAATAAATTTCATTTCAAATGTAGGATTGAGATGGGTTATTATCCTCGTAGAAAGGATCAGATGAGGGCTAGCATTCTAAACAGGTCTAGAATTCTATATGGAGACATGGAAATAAAGATTGTAGGTGTAGAAGACGGAGGCCTGGGTAATACTGGCTCATGTTGAGGGTGGAGTGAGGGCACCAAGGACAACTCATAGGACATGGTCATTTAGGGTATGAGTCTGAGAACATGAAAAGTCTCAGGAGAGATTCTCTCTCTCTCTCTCTCTCCTTAATATTTTAAATTATACACTCCCTTGTACTGTGAAGGATTTTGTGATTTTCACAGAGTAATGTTCTAGAATCTGAGAAAAAGAGGGAGTGATCCATTGTATCTTACTGCGAAGAGACAGTGCTGGAAATGACTGACAAGTTCTCTTCCACAGGGGAACATGGGAAAGCTGCTGAAGGCCGTGTGCATCAGCACTACTTTTCTGAAAACCATTTTGGCAATAAGTATTAAAAGCCTCTTCCTCTTGCTGTTACTCCCCACGTCCTGTCTACTCTTCCTCTTTCCCCTTTGAGTAAGTCTGCCCTCATCCTCATCCTTGGATTACTGCGACAGCCTCCCAGCCGTGCTCCCTGCCTTCAGTCCCACTGCTCTCCAGTCCACTCTCCCCACTGAAGACAGAGGTCTTTCTAAAAGAAGCCTGGCCCATCATTTGTCCTCTGCCTAAAATCTTTTTTTTTTTTTAAGATTTTATTTACTTGAGAGAGTGAGGGAGAGGGAGCAGGAGCAGGGGGAAGAGGGTAGGAGAGGGAGAAGCAGACTTCCTGCTGAGCAGGGAGCCTGATGCAGACTCGACCCCAGGACCCTGGGATCATGACCTGAGCCTAAGGCAGACGCTTAACTGACTGAGTCACCCAGGTGCCCCTATCTGCCTAAAACTTTTAATGGCCAGAGCTACTCAACTGGACCTGAGACACTTACTGCCCACCTCCTCGGCATCTTTGCACTCTAACCAGACATACTCCTTCTAATTCCTAAAATGCCCCATATGTTGTCTCTAGCCTTTGGGTTTCTACACATTTTCTCTTGTTTGTAACATTTTCCTCTTTCTACACCTCCACTCACCCAGTTAATTCTTTATCTCCTTCAGGCTTTGATTTAAACATCACCCCTTTTGAAAAGCCTTCCCTGACCTCTTAGACTTAAGCTAAATGCCTTTTCCACATGTCCTTTATTATAGTATTCATGGTACTTAACCGTTAGGGCTTGTTTAATTCTTTATCTCCCTGTCCTCCTTACCTGCCTCCCCACACCCCTGCCAAGCGGTCTAGGTCACATGGGGATAATTTTCTTGTCTTGCTGTTTCCTTAGCAGACTTAACGCCTCCTCCATAGGCACCTATTAGGTACATAATAGGTACTCAAAAAATAGCTCCTGTTTATTAAATATTCATATTCTTTAATCTGCTAATTTAATTTTTGGGAATTTGTCTCAGGAGGATAGTCAACAAGCCAGTGTGGGATGGAAAGGGAAGATGATACAGTAGAAATATGGTGTTGGAGAGTGTGAGGCTTGAATCCTGACCCTACCACTTGTGGCATGTTATTTTCTGAGGCTCAGTTTTCTTCTCTGTAAAATGGGGATATGTGATATTGGCAGGAAAAGGAAGACAGGTTGATGAATTAGGCACCGATGAATTTCAAAAGGTATGTTTCCAAAGAGAGATGGAAGGAAGAACATCATTTTTTCGAATAGTTCAGAAGTGAGAGAGAGATGAGGAAATTCAGAATGTAAATGATTAGTTCAAGAAAATTGGGATTGAAGAGAGTGAGAGCAGGTGCTTGAAGCTGTTCTTTGATGAGAGATTTGGGCATGTTCCTAATAGAAGAAAGCCATCGCAGAGAAAGAAAATGAAGCTACAATTCATCAAGGTCCCAAGAGATGCGGGGTGGGATCATATGCATGAGGAAAGGAGTTAGGTTACTCAGGGAGGAACATGTTTTCCTGAGGGGCAGCAGCAAAGGCAGGTTAAGGCTACTAAGATATTTTGGTGTAGTGACAGGAGAACCTGAAAGACTTTTCAATGGACCATCTTGCTCTTCTCAGGTGATCTCATAAGAATTAAAGAAGCCAAGGTGGAATTGAAAGTCTGGGGAAAATAACAAGGCTTTCCTGTAGAGTACAGGAAAAAAGTCCAGTAAGGGTGAATACGTGTGCCAAGTAGTGTTGAAAGATCCACCTGGGGTTGGAACAGAAGTTTCAACATTCATAATTTGCAATGATAACAACAGGCTTCTGATGCACTCAGCCGATCGGAACACAGAAACTGTGTGGTTGGTTTAGTCTAGGGTTGGATATTGCTGTGGTGGGCAGGGTATGGGATGGGCCACTACTGTGAGGTCAGAATTGCCTAGATGGAGGACAGGAGTGGGAGTGAGGAGTGAGTCAGTATATACCAAAGCGAGTTCCGAATGTCCTTAACGAGTGATGACACATGTCCTGGGAAACTGATGATAGTGGCAACAAGAATGAGAAACAGGTGCTGTAACTGGCCTTCTCTCTGAGGGGAGGGCGTTGCTGGAAGGGGTATCATTGAACAGGATCTCTAAATAGCAATGGGGAAACAAGAAAATGCCGAGGTGACTATGCTGAAAACAGACCAAATAACATAGACATATTGACCTATACATATTTCTATGTAGTCAGTGACGGAGTCTTTATAGTGCAGTCACATTTGAGGCTCACTCACAGTTTCTCTCCTCTATTTATTCAACAACTGGGTTCTAGGCTTCTGATATCTGGACCCAACCATGAAGAAGTCAGGCTAAGTATGAAGAGCTGAATATTTATTTATTTATTTATTTATTTATTTATTTATTTATCTATCTATTTATTTATTTATTATTAAAGGTTTATTTATTTGAGAGAGAGAGAGAGAGAGGTGGGTAGGGGCAGAGGGAGAGAGAGAATCTTAAGCAGACACCCTGCTGAGCAGGGAGCCCAACTCGGGGTTCAATCTCACAATCCTGAGATCATGACCGGAGCCGAAATCAACAGTGGGATGCTTAACTGACTGAGCCACCCAGACACTTCAGGGCTGAACCTTTATTCAATTAGCAAATTTTGACTGAAGATACCAGGTTCTAGGCATTGTCTGAAGATTCAAGGAGGAAAAAGGTCTGGATCTTGCCTTGCGTGTGTGCATATCTACTCTAGAGTTTCAGCTTTACAAAGATTATAAGGCAACTTCCCACCAGTAATTCTCCTTCCCACTAAATATGTGATGTCAGAGATTAGAGGGTTTGGGAGAGTGCTAGCAAAGAAAGTCTGATGGTGTCAGTAAAACTTTGGAATTAAGGAAGTATTTTCTAATTTTTTAAAAAAAGATTTTATTTATTTATTTGAGAGAGAGAGAGAGAGAGCAGAAGCAGGGGGAGTGGCAGAGGGAGAGGGAGAAGCAGTCTCCCCGCTGAGCAGAGAACCTGATGTGGGGCTCGATCCCAGGACCCTGGAATCATGACCTGAGCCAAAGGCAGATGCTTAACAGAGCGAGCCACCCAGGTGTCCCAAGAAAGTATTTTCTAAAAAAAAGAATTTTATCATTTTCAAGTAATATAGTATGGAACTTAGACTTACGAATTTCCCAGCAAAGATTCTGCTTAACTTAGTTGATATGAGAATGAAATTGATTGGGTCTAGCACTAGTGAATAACACTGCTTACAGGTAGGAGTAGGATTCATGGGTGGTGGGGTTGCCGGGCATTTTGCATGTCTAGGATATGTACTGTATTTAATGTTTGTCCTGCTTTCTGTATTGGCTTTCCCTGGACACCCTAAATGTTCTGTAGCCATCGCCCCCCCCCCCCAATATATTATAAAAATCCAACAGTTAAAGCTATTTTTCAAATTTATCTGGGCACCCTATACTTTTATTTGCTAAATTTTGTGGCCCTACTAAGGAATCATTCAATGCCTATAACCTTGTGTGCTTTGGTCTGCTTTGTGGAGTCTCTGCCAAGGCAAACAGAACTTCTTGTTCCAGGAATTTCCCAACACTGACTGCAGTCTGTCCTTCTGAAATTTTTACCTGCTGCCCCAAACATCACTCGTTGAGACCATATGGAACAAATCTAATCCTTTTTCCTTAAAGCAGTTCGGTTATTGAATTCACCTTGTTGGAGACCACCTCATGTTATAGACTCTTACTAAGCTCTCTCTGAGCTAAAACCAGTGGTGTGCTAGTAAACCGGATCAAAAACACAAAAAACAAAACTCTGATTGGTGGCATATGCTGGTTTCTGTGGTGAAAATGCTCCTGCTATGACACCATGACCAATTTCACATGGCCCAGCACAACAATCCTTAATGTTTTCTCTTTATTAACATATTTTGTAATTAGTTGCTCTATTTGAATATTAGGTTGTTGATCCTGGTGTCTTTCTTTTTTTTTTAAGATTTTATTTATTTATTTGGGAGAAAGAGAGCAAGAGAGCACGAGCACAAGCAGGGGGAGGGGCAGAGGGAGAGGCAGGCTCTCCAATGAGCAAGGAGCACGATGCGGGACTCGATCCCAGGACCCCAGGATCATGACCTGAGCAGAAGGAAGATGTTTAACCGACTGAGCCACCCAGGCGCCCTGATGCTGTTGTCTTGAGGAGAAGAATTTTATAAACACTCTACAGGTAGGTTTGATAAGGAGGTGGTGGACTGGCTATGGAGAATAGAGGAGAGGATGGGATCAAAAGTAACTACCAGCTTATTGGATATTGCTGCCAATCAAGAGAGGGACAGTGGGTTCAGGGAGGAAAGTTAAGTAATTTATACATTCCTTGAGCAAATATTTATTGATCACTAATTATGTCAGGCAAAGGTATTTCTGGTATTTTGTCTTCTTGAATTGGCCCCTTGAGGGAAACCTGTGGGAATCTCCTTGGACCCAGAATCTTCTGCTGAGTAACTCCCCTACTCTTTCCAGGTTCAAGCCACTAAGACATTTGATAAATGGCTTTCTAGTGCCTTGTACCACACCATTAGAAACCTCCATCCAAACTGATTTCAGATGGTGCAGCTACCTACAGATGGCCTTTGCTGCCGTTCCTTACTGCCTCCCTCCCTCTGAATCCAGTTAGCTCTTGTCCCCTAGCGACCCTTGTAGTCATAAGATATAACCCTTGTTATTCTGTGTAACATGTATCTTTTTGCTTCCTGTCTACATTGTACATTTTCCAAGGATGTTTTCTTGCAAATTCCCCCTTAAGAGATGAAGCAGAGCCATCCATCAGCTTAGCCTTTTTCTGAAGCAATAAAGTCCAAACTAAATACATTTTCAATGTAAAACATTCATCCAAGCCAGTCAAAATCATTTTTACTTTACATTAGTATTTTCCCTCCGGTTACATTAAAATAAAATCCCCAAACAAAAATAGAGCCCCTCAAATCTGTCCTTCCGAGATTTTATTCTAATTAAACATACACTCACTTTTCACAATTCATTATGAAAGTAATGTTTTTGAACTCCCTACTAGTGACTTTATTCACTATTTTACCTTTGGCTTACTGCTGGAGGAAAGTTACATGCATGGGGGAGGAAGGGTAATTAGATGGTAGCGCTGGGGACAAATATTTACTTGGGAAAAAATAATACAAATAAATATATGAATCAATGTCTCGTGTCAGTCATACCATAACCCACTAGGTGAGGGAATGGCTTTGCTCTGGACTCTGGCATCCAGTAGAAACCATCTCTAGAAACCATTTCATCTTTATCTGTAATGGTAACGTGGCACGGTGTTCTCTAGATGTGTTGCATCTGCCACCCGGCAAATCTACAGGACTCTAAAGAGTGTCATTTGCACGTGATTTCTTCTTGTATTAGTGAGTAGTTTCCGCAGGACTGTGAGCTTGCTGAGGTTTCCTGAAGATCTCAGGATCAAAGCCTTACACATCCCTCTTGTCCTCAGAACAGCTATCACACGGCCATACTTTCAACATTCCAGTAAGTTTTGCTCTTGGAGGCATTTAGAACATTCTTACATTTCTACTTTTGTTCCAGTTTCATATGTGTCATTGTACTTTCTCTCTTAAATCAACTCCAGAGTCAACGTCTCTTATCATCTTCAAGAGAAACCACTCATGCAGGGCTCTCATCTCTGATGTGTTGTGCACCTAAATAAAATTACTGATTTGCTAGCATGTCTGCACTCCAAGAGCTGCCATATATATTATATACAGCAACGTTTTCTGGCAACTTTGCTTTTGGTTTCTTCAAAAGTAACATGGATTTTCCAGGGCTAAAGGATACAAAGATGTATTTACTTTTCAGTTTTTCTACCCAATATGTTTTAACATAAATAGAAAAAGATAGTACCAGTTTCCCAGTGTCGATGATTTCTCTGGATTGCTCCACTGTATTCATTTCTCTGCCTCTCCTTGTGAGAAGGCTGGAGTTAATAGATAAGCTGGTCCCTTGCCCATATGCCTGGGATTAACTTCTTCCCTTCCTTGCTCTCACTCTAGATTGTGGATTTTGTTTGTAATCTATTTCATTTCAGACACTTAAAGAACAACCTCATTTAATCCTGCTCAAGTGATAGCTGGGAGTTCTTAAAAACAACACAAAAAAACCCCAAAAGTTCTATGTGGTTAATCATATAGCTCATGGCCACCCCACGAACTTTGATCTAACTTGTATCTCTGATTCTATTTTGACATGATGCCCTTTTCTATTAACACTGAAAAAAACAAGTCAAGGTTTAGGCAAGTGGGGGCAGGGCCTGGTGGAGAGGTAGGAGTTGACTGAAGTTGGGTGTCCCTGAAACAATTATCACCCCAAACCCATTTCACTCAAAGCTGGGGGTGATGGTCGAGTTCTACTCTCAAAGCCACCATCTGCCTGGAGAAAGGGTATTCTGCCTTTTCTGCAGAGCTTTGTATATACACCAATCCATAACATTCTCAGTACCTTGGTCATTGCTTGTGGTCGTACACTCCGCGGACCAGTCCTGGGGGATCACAGGGGCAACCAGCTCAGCAAACTCCGTCAGAGGACAGCTGGGAGTGCAGCCTGGCAGCGTGAGGGGGTATGGCTCATGCTGGGTCTCATTCCGGTAGTACATCTCTACAAAGTACTCCCTGGTGGAGGAAGGGAGAAGACAGAGCCATTAGTTCTGTGCTGTTGAAATGCCACTGAATTATTTCCCACCTGGCCTGTAATATGTTAAGAAGTTAAGAGGTTAGGGGCATCTGGGTGGCTCAGTTGGTTAAGCACCTGCCTTCAGCTCGGGTCATGATCCCAGGGTTCTGGGATCAAGCCCTGCATTGGGCTCCCTGCTCAGCGGGGAGTCTGCTTTTCCCTCTGCCCCTTCCCCCCATGTGTGCACTCTCTCTCTCTCAAATAAATAAAATCTAAAAAAATAAACAAAACAAAAACAAAGAAGTTAAGAAGACACAAGTTAAGAGGGGAAGAATTTACAGGAGTGAGTAGATATTAGCCAACATAGGTGTGGGAATGGGGAGGGCCAGATCCAGAGGGTGGAAATGGGAGGGCTGGTACGTTAGATAACCAGGGGCAAAAGAGGTGGGGACCAGGATGCTTAATTGGGAGGGAGCTGAGAGGTGATGGTGGGGGGACTGGGGTGATCTGATGAGGCTTTGAGTAAGAAGTGGGGGGTAGGTAAGGTGTTGGGTTTTCTTTCTCTTATTCTCTCCCCTTCATGATTCTCATTTGCTTCATTTTCTCTTTTCCTCTCAGGATTTCTTTTAGGTTTTCCTCTGAATGAAGGTACCCCTGCTTTCCTTATTCAGGCAATAAACCTGGAACTGAGCAATATTTAACACACCTGTGCTTAAATATACATCCAGATGTTGTCAAAATTACACCTCAGAGAGAGGGTGTGGGTGTATACCGAAGTCCTCCTACTCCCTCATATTTGATACTTTATTTGAAAAAACAAGATGTATGACAACCTTTTAAAACCAGTATGAGGGCCTCACGGAGTCATTTGCCAAAGAAGCAGGAGACAAACTGAAGTGGGATTTAGTGGTCATCCTTGGGGTAGTAACCTCACAACTGTAACTGTTGGGTGTTTTTATAAAGAAGGCTTCTAAAATATCACTTGCAGGGGCGCACGGGTGGAGCAGTTGTTGAAGCATCAGACTCTTGGTTTCGGCTCAGGTCGTGATCTCATGATCATGGGATCGAGCCCCGAGTCGGGCTCCGCGCTAGAATTGAAGTCTGCTTGAGATTCTCTCCCTCTCCCTCTGCCCCTCCTGCTTGTGCTCTGTCTCTGTCTATCTCTAAAATGAATAAATCGATCTTTAAAAAAACTTCACTTTGGGGGCACCTGGGTGGCTCAGTCATTAAGCGTCTACCTTCGGCTCTGGTCATGATCCCAGGGTCCTGGGATCGAGCCCCGCATCGGGCTCCCTGCTCAGCGGGAAGCCTGCTTCTCCCTCTCCCAGTTCCCCTGCTTGTGTTCCCTCACTCATGGTCTGTCAAATAAATAACATCTTCAAAAAAATTAAAAAACCTCACTTTTAAAAGCCACATAAACAGTAGTAACCACACATATTCACTTAGAGATATGTTTTTAAAAACTTCCCAATATTATATGAATGACTACTTGCACCCTGGGATGACTTTCCCAGTGACAGCATCTTTTATCTCAAGATGACATGGCAAAGATGACTAATAGTCGATCAAAATTCATGATCCTCTTTCCATATAATAGAGTTACTGCTGAAAAGTGACTACATTTCTCAGACTCCCTTGCATGTAGGTGGGACCAAGAGACTGTACACACTCCTTGGAGATGTTGTGAGTTTGGTTTCAGACCAGAACAATAAAGCAAATATCACAATAAAGTGAATCAAATGAATTTTTTGGTTTCCCAGTGCATATAAAAGTTATATTTACATTATATTGTAGTCTATCAAGTGTGCAATAGATTTATGTCTAAAATGTGTATAACTTAATTAAGAATACTTTATTGCTAAAAAATGCTAACCATCATCTGGGCTTTCAGCGAATTGTAATCTTTTTGCTGGTGGAGGGTCTTGCCTCAGTGTTGATGGCTGCTGACTGCAGGGTGGTGTGGAAGTCTGGGGTGACTATAGCAATTTCTTAAAATAAGGCAACGATGAAGTTTGCCACTCTTCCTTTCAGAAACCATTTCTCTGTAGCATGTGATCCTGTTTGATAGCATTTTACCCACAGTAAAACTTCTTTCAAAATTAGAGTCAATCTCCTCAAACCCTACTGTTGCTTTATCAACTAAGTTGATGTGATATTCCCAGTCCTTCGTTGTCATTTCAACAACAATGTCCCCAGCATTTTCACCAGGAGTAGGAGTAATTTCCACCTCAAGAAACCACTTTCTTAGCTCATCCATAAGAAGCGACTCCTCACCCGTTAGTTTTAACATGAGATTGCAGCAATCCAGTCCCATCTTCAGGCTCCACTTCTAATTCTAGTTCTCTTGCTATTTCTACAACATCTGCACTGAAGTCTTAAATCCCTCTAAGTCATCCATGAGGGCTTTGGAATCAACTTCTTCCAAACTTCTGATAATGTTGGTATTTTGACTTCTTCCCCAGAATCATGAGTGTTTTTAATGGCATTTAAAATGGTGAATCCTTTCAATTTACTTTGCCCAAATCCATCAGAGAGGAATCACTATTGTGCCTGTGGGAGTTATAGGCTTTCTATAGGTCCTAAAAAGATAGAACCCTGGGTTTCCAAATCACACCATGGAAATGAGTCACCTCCTAATGGCCAGGGACATCACCTCTCTCTCTCTCTCTCTCTCTCTCTCCTTCCTTCCCTCCCTCCCTCCCTCCCTCTCTTTTTAGGGGGTGGAATGGCAGAGGGAAAGGAAAAGAGAGTCTAGTGCTGAGCTTGATATGGGGCTTGATCTCATGACCCTGAGATCATGATCTCAGCCAAAATCAAGAGTTGGACGCTTAACTGACTGAGCCACCCAGGCACTACGAGTGATGGCCGACATCTCTGTTGAATTGGATGAGTGAGAAAGAATCATCCATTGGGATAAGCCTCTGAGAATCTGATGTTCATTTGTATAGCAGCGAAAATTACCCTTATTAGTTAATATATCCGGAAAACAGTTTGAGGGGACTCAAAATTGGCTCTAGTGGTGAAGATACAAATTAAGATGCATACAAAGAGTTTGGATAATTTGTTTCATGAAATTTGAAAGTGGAAAAATAGCAATGTTTTTAACTTAGGGAATTATTTTCCATAGTATATGATTTTAAATTTATGTACCTAACTGAAAATTAAATGTTTTAAGAAAATATTTAAGCTAATAATAACAACAATAATAACAAAACCTGGGGGCCAGCGGTATTAAGTGTGAAAAGCACCTCTTAGATACTTACCCCTTCTCAAGATACAATTCCATTATGTGGCAGGAAGCATAGGGAGGAAGGATTCCATTGTAAACATCTAGTGCCATCTGTAGGCCACTCACGGTAGTGTCATGCTGTGGGGATTTGAAACAAGTCATTTTTGATCTTTACCTCTGATTCAGATATACATTCCATAGGTAGTATTAAGCACTTGTAGAGAACGATGATGGTTTTTGATTCACTTAAATGTGCCATACCCCCATGGCAGAGAGGGGAAGGACTAAGTTTTGTGGAGCATCTGTTATGTGCTAGGCAGTATGCTTCTTTTACATATCATTATTCCCATTAAAAAGATGAACAAGCAGACCTTGATAACTTAAGTAACTTGCTTAATCATATAACCCCAAAAAGGAAGAAAGTAAATTTGAGTCTAGCGTTCAGGTTTTGTACCATGCTTTTTCCCAGTGCAACATCTATTTTAGCTTGTTTCATTAATTTTCATTAAATTTAAAATATTTGGAACATATTAATGCTAGATTATATTTCTTTTACAGATTAGAATAATCTGTAATTTTAGAGTTGGGGAAGAGGGACGCCTGGGTGGCTCAGTCAGTTAAGCATCTACTTGCTCAGGTCATGATCCCAGGGTCCTGGGATTGAGCCCCATGTCAGTCTCCCTGCTCAGCGGGAGTCTGCTTCTCCCTCTCCCCCTACTTTTCCCCCCGATTGTGCTCTCTCTCTCTCTGAAATGAATGAATAAAAAAATCTTAAAAAAGTAAAGTTGGGGAAGAATATATAAGGCTATAAATGTTAGGTTAAAATGTAAGGAAATAGAGTGCATAGCCCAAAATTGTCAATTGTTCATCCCAGAGTGCCTAGAAGGCATAGGGGACTGGTCTTCAGTCCCAGTTTGGTCACTAATTAACTATATCATCTTTGAAAGTCCTCTGCATCTGTATCTACAAAGTGGGCATAACATTTGGTTGCCTAAACTCTATGGCCGTATTAAAAAGGGCTTAGAACTGATTTACTGGAGAAAGAACTAGAGTTACAGATTTATGACTTGCCAGAAATCACGCAAGTTAGAACTGGAAACCAGATGTGAAACTAAAGAAACTGGCAGAACGGACTGGTTTCTGGAAGCCCCCGCCCCGGAAGGACTACGCTGTTCCGTCCAGGAGCTCTTTGGCTTACACCATTCAGAACCTCAGAGGAGCAACAAGCTTCCCTGGAAGTCGTCTCTTCCATCTTCCTGCAGAATGAAAACATGGCTTTCTCCAGCCAAACCCCATCTGAGAACTCCCCTGTCATAGAGAAGTGGGTGGGAAGCTGAGTTCCCATCCTGTGTGTCCTGGTTCCCTGCTCATTGCAGACTCCCCGGACAGCCATTTTGGTGCTCTACACACCCCTTGAACCCCTGTCCCCGTCCCCACCCCCTGAACAGTGCCTTTCGCTGGCCCCTGCTCCTAAGCTGAAGCCTTCACCGAGACCTCCCTTTTCCTTTCTGCACCCCATTTGGCTCTAACTTCACGTTGCAGCTCTTTTTCTCCTTCTCTCTTCTAGTCCTTTTGCCTCCTGGAGATTTCTATTTGGATGCTCCCTGGCCTTTCAAACCCAGTTGTCTAAATCGCTCCATTCCCGTGGCCAGAGCACCTCGGTTAACTAACGGCTGGTTAATGGTTCCACCCTCCTTGCCGTCCTGGAGGCTGGAAACATGGCCTTCACCTGTGGTTGTACCTCCCCATCGTTACTCCCCGCCCACATCCCATTCATCACCACATCCTGTTCATGCTCTGCTTTTAGTTTGGAACAGAAGTGGTACTTGCCTTCTCCGTGTCACCAAAGCGCTTGTTTGCACTGCATTTCTATACTGCTTTGTATGGTGTTTATGTCTTCTTGTCAGTCCCAGACCGTAAACGCCTTAAGGGCCCGAATTATGTATTTAGTTTTAAAATTAAAATTTAAAATAAATAAAATTTAAAAATGCCAACCATGTAGGTGGTCTTGTATATACATATTTAGGAGAGTTGAAGAATCACTGTCTAAAATGTCTACCATCTACTGGGCCATAGGGAAATGATGAGGAAGAAAAGGAGGCTCCCTCCTTAAAGACACGACTGCCTGAACGAAGGAATGTTGAGCGGAGGGGAAAACACTTACCGCAGAGTACATGACAAGTTTCCTGTGGTTCGAGGGCTGAGTTGCACTCTTCATGTGACTGAGGATCTCACTGACCAGGACACCTTAAAAAAGAAAGATCAACAAAGGAGCTGAACCAAGCATGGGCTTAAACTTTCTGTTAATTCCTACTGTCTGGTTCTCCCTGCCATGGTTCTCAAGACCTAAGAGAGGAAAAGAAGTAACTTTGGGTTTGCATCTACTTTTTGCTTTACAGTGTTCTACTGAAGCCCTACTTCTATCCCCCATTTACAGTGAGAAAGCTGAGGCCTGGTGACATACAGTGACTCATCCACAGGCTGGGCAAGGAGAGCTGGGTTGGCATACGAGGACCCTACTCTCCCCAGGTTTTGTCAAAGCTTGAGAGAGGAGGTTGAGGAACTTGGAAGGAATGACAAATGGTATTTTTCAGAGAGTTGCTAGCTAGTGCTTTTCTCCAGGGCAGCCCTGAAATGACAGCCTGGCGTCTACTCTGTCTTCACCCCTCTTGCTTCTACTCTCTGGTAGTCAAACCTGTGGGAGGCCATGGGAGAAAGCAGCTCTCTGGATGTCTGTATAGGGCATGGACTGTTTTCTGTGGACCATCTCTGGGGATCACTATTAGGGGGCAGCCAGCATCTTCCATCTGAGGGCTCCACAGAGGAGCGCTCTTGCCCCTCATATCTGTTGTTCCTGAGGTGGTGAAGGGCAGGCACACAACTCAGAGTTTCCACCCTCCTGGCCGACGGTGAAGGCTGAGGGGTATTTTGGGGTGCCAGGTGCTGGATTTCCACAACCGTCACCTGAACATTCCTTATATCTCCGGTGGTTGTTTTGTTTGTTTGTTTTTTTAAGATTTATTAATTTATTTTAGAGAGAGAGTGTGCCATGGGGAGGGGCAGAGGGAGAGGGAGGATTCCATGCTGAGCGTGGAGCCAGATGTGGGGCTCGATTCCATAACCTGGAGATCAGGACCTGAGCCACAGCCAAGAGTCTGACTCTCAACCGACCACGTCACCCAGGCGCCCCTGTTGGTTTCTGTACTACATGTGTAATCTCCTGGCTTCAGAATGACCAGTTTGTTTTTGTAAAGAGCAGGCATTGATGTTAACAGACTGTCATTCCAGGCTCTCCGGTCCACTCAGCAAACACACGGAGCAGCTACCATGGGTCAGATGCTATGCTAGGTGAATCACACTCCTGCCCTCAAAAAGCTCATAAAATAGTACAAAGAGACTGTTCATTCATCTGTCTACCAAGAGGCACCATAAAGGGTTAATTAGGAAGGGAGACGGTTTGCTCTCTCTGTAGATGCTGGGACTCCCTTGACTAGGAATGGAAGAACCTGGAAGCCACATCTCCAACAGGTCTACATCCCTCTGCTTAAGAGAAGGTGGCTTTCTCAGCGTCCTTTAGGGATGACACCATCACCTATCAGCAACCTGTCCATTGACAGGTGCCTCTGCAGCAGCCTTCGGGGCTGACAACGGGATATGATCTCAGCCCTTGGTTCTGGGGTGACTGTCCATCTTGCTCCAGAAGAAACTAGGGGTAACCACCACAGTTACCCCCAGGCACTTGGCATTAGGTTTTATGGGAGGGGACACTGAGGTTCAGAGACTTTCAGCAACTCGTCCAAGATTCCACACCGTGTGCACAGAGGGGCTGAACTTCTCCGAATCCAGCATGTCTTAATCCTTAGACTACACTGTAGCACAGCCTAGCTTCTGAGCTCCCTGTGGCATCATTTATTAACTGCTTACACTAGACAAAGTATCACTGCCTGGAAGACACAAGCTTCCCCTCCCACACTTGGGAGCTACAGCAGGGGCTGGCACACGTTTTCTATAAAGGGCCAGACCATGTTTTAGGCTCTGTGGGCCATGCAGTCGGCCATAACTGTTCCCTCTCAGGGAGAAGCCCCAAAACAGCCATAGCACTACCTAAATGAATGTGGCTGAGTTTCAATCACATTTTATTTACAAAAAAGTAGGCAGCAGACTGGACTTGGCTTGCAGGCTGTAGCTTACATCAACCTGTGGCATACAGTGAGGACAGCTTTTCATTAATACAGACATGACCAGCCATTTATCAAAAATTCCTAAATGAACCTCAGGAATTTGTGTGTGTGTGTGTGTGTGTGTGTGTGTGTGTGTGTGTGTGTGTAGAAGGAGGCGGGTGGAGGGGTGTGGAGTACCAAACTAAGTCATCCCTAAAACCAACTGATGGAACAGAAGTTTCGGCAAAGATCTCCAGATGCCAGTCAAAGTCCTGGTGCTCTTGTGCGACTCTGTGTCACCCAGACAACATATGTTTTCTCTGTAGGATTGCATTTAGCCGCTTCATCATCCAACAAGCATGTAGTTGACAAATCTCTCTTGCCTAGCCAGATCCAAACAATAGGCTGAACTTGGGTTTTGGCAGGAATCACTCAGGAAACAATCTCCTGGCCAATCCACACCCTGGACTTCTCCAGAAAATAGGACAGGTGCATTCACACAAATACCAGCCTTTGGAGTTGAGACCAAAAGAACAGCTTAGGGAAGGACTCTTAACAGACAGAATCCAGTTCAAGGCTCTCAGCAGAGGGGAAAACCGGATTGAGCAGGGGAGTGACTTCCCTGAAATGCAATGTCTAGTAGTCAAAGGAAAACAAGAAGAGGGAACATGAATAAACTGTGAGGAAAACCCCCAGTTTTTCTTCCTATTCAGACTCCTGCATCTATTACTAGACTCTTCTCAGTTTCTGCCTGGCCTTCCTGGCCCATTTCTTCACATTTCTGGCATCTAGAAAAGCGCTTCTGAACGTTCATGTTTCGTGAGGTACCTAGGGATCGCTGCAGAATGCAGATTCTGATTCAGGTGGTCTGGGGTGGGGCCTGAGAGTCTGCATTTCCAACCAGGGGCTTGGTGACGCTGCTGCCGCTCCTCACGGACTGCATGTTGAGTGGTGAGGGGCTGACCTCCTCTGCCATCATGACTGGGTTGGGGGAACTTGCTCAAGAGCCCTGTCTCCACCATCTGATGCGGCTTGGGATTGGGTCATACCTCTGGCACCTGGTGGTTCAGGAATAAGACCTGGCGTATGTGTAGCCAATGGGGCCCAATGTCCACCCCCTGCCTCTTTTCTTGTTTACACATCAGATGAGGCTGCTGCTTGGGCCACGTCCCAACACACAGCCCTGAGTGAAAATCTGTCCAGGTTGGTCCAACAGCCAGGAAGCTTTACCTCTATGTCTTCTCCTGGGGCTCAGCTGAACTGGTTCTCACCCCACAGTGAACAGGGTCTGGCGATGGTTGGAGTCTTGATGTGATTGCCCTGTTTCTCTCAAACTGTCTAGAGTCTGTGACTTGGAACATCTCCTGTGGCTTAGAATTTCTTCACTGTGATGTCTACCTGACATAACGGACCTCCTCTTGCTCTCCATCCTCACTTTTAATGTCTACATTAACAACCCCTAGAGCTGACGCCCCCCATGGTGTCTTGGCCGGCCGCCCAATTGCCCTCAGAGGCATCAGCATCTCTTGCTGTCCTGTCTGGTTCTACCTCCTTTCTTCCATCCACCTATGCTGATGATAAGGGCTTGGCAGCCTCTTGCCTGGGTCTACCTTCGTTATGATAGGATGTCCTATGCCAAATCCAGCTGAAAGGAGGCATCCCTGAGAAATAAATGTCTTTCAACACCAATGGAAAAATTTAAGCTGTGCCATAAATTCGTCAATTGCAATATGTATGAATCTACATGACATAATTAGTCTGCAATTCACTTTCACGATGGCTACCAACAAGGACCTCAGGAAAACAGGCCTCTTTCGTCATACTTCCCACTTGAAGAATTCATCCTAAAGGCAGCCAGACGTAATTGCTTTTCATGGGGCTTAGATACAAAATCCTTAATTGTTTGATCTGGAAAGGATGAAAAGTATCATTTAGCTTTAGCCCAAAGCTTCCATTTTCTAGATGGGGAAAACTAAGGCCCAGAGTAGGTAATATTAATGACTATAAAAAGACATCATGTTTATTGACAGTGTATTATATGCCAGGCACTGTTTATCCCAAACTTTCTGAATACATACATTTATTTTAATCCTTACTCCCTGTGAGGAGGGCATCATTATTATTCCCATTTTGCAGAATGGAAACTAGTGCTGGAGTGATGATGTGACTGGTCCAAGGTCACACAGCTGATTAGTAGTGGGACGGCACTCAGACCCGGATCACTCAACCACAAATCTAGTACAGTCCTTCCACTTTTTTATATACTTACCCCCCTGCAGTCTAGATTTCTCTTTCTGCTTGTGAATTCCATAGATAGACAGGATGGACAATTCTGATAATTCTTTCAACTTAGTCATGGTATCCTCTGTGGCCCAGGAGGGTAACGTGAAATTGTGAACACTCTGTAGCAAAGAAAAAGAGAAGAAAATGTGTATTTTTATTTGACTTTTTTGTCTTCTTTGTCCCTCAAGAACTACTGGGCCTAGTCTTTCTTATCCTGACATTTCTTTCTAGGAAAACTTTACTTTGTGGTAAGTCATGGTATGGATTTTCAGCAGGGAAATTCACAGAGACTGATTCGCCCCTTCCTACCAAGTCCGTAGCTTTTGGCTGAACCATGGGTCCAAAGGGGGAATTTCTAATTTGCAGAGTAAGGGTGAGGTAGGGCAAGAATGTACCTCATTCCTTTATGAAAGGTTTAGAAATCTATGAACCTGTGGGGAAGCTGACACTGACAGGGTTCGATGATATTTCTGTCAAAGCTGAGTGAGTGCCCTGAGAGGACAGCTAGGAGAGGCAATATATTTCTGGAGCCTTCAATACCAGACCCTCCATTCCCATCAGCTTCCAGTTCACTGACTCCTGGGGAATGTGTACGGTACACACAGTAGGCTCTCAATGAATATGTATTACATGGATGAATAAGCTGGACAGCAGGGCCGGTGTAGACTTCTTGCCAATATTTATTACTTGGTATGAAAAAAAGTTGATTCAGAACCCCCAGATTCAAGGATTGAGAGAGAGAGAGAGAGAGTTCTTGAAAGAGAAGATCAAAGTGGAGTGCCTATGGAAGAAATAAGTGGGAGAGAAGTGAAAAGCAAACCATGTACCATGGCCACATCATGGAACAGCTCAGATCAACCGATAGTAAGGAAGAAAAAAAAAAAAAATCAAGACTTGCCAAAATATGGCTTGTCTCCACTGAGGAGTCTTTCCTTTCCTTTTTTCTTTTTTTTTGAAGATTTATTTGTTTATTTGTGGGGGGGGGGGGGGCAGAGGAAGAGAGAGAATCCCAAGCAGGCTCCACACCCAGGGCAGAGCCCAACATGGGGCTCGATCTCATGACCTTGAGATCGTGACCTGAGTCTAAACCAAGCGTCAGATGCTTAACCAACTAGCCATCCAGGCGCCCCTAAGGAGTCTTTTATAAGGCTAATAAATTTTCCATAAAACAGATGCTAATGATAAAGTGAAAATATCAGGAAGGTCATGTAAAGGTCAATAAACTGTTATGGAGGGGGGCAAACTGTGTCATTTGTTACCGACACGGAACCATGAAGGTAATTGCTGGCCCCCAGGCCCTCATGATGACCTCAAGGTCAGAGGTGGATATAAATCTAGTATGCGGTCAGAATTTTGCCCTAGGATTCAGTGAACCCGGTAGAGAAAACAGGATATAGAGTACTCCTTTTGGCCAGTAGGTGGTGCATAGTGAGTGAAAAATACCAAGTTGCCTTGAAAACCCCAAGGTAATTGATCTAGCTTCAGAGGTTATTTCATAGGCACGTACGGCAAGGAAGAGATTCCCAATCAAACCAATTTCTATAGCCGGGCTTAAAGTTGTCTTGCTTATTTCTATATCCATAAATCAGGTAACCTTTTTTTTTCTTCCCTCTATATAATAATATTGTTTTTTTCATTAAAATCCATGACAGGAGCCCAGCAGTCCTCAGTGGCTGAAAAATAAGTAAACGCCAAGACATAGAAGAAAAGTAATTTTGCCTGCAATTTTCTAAAGGGGGACAACATAAATAATGGAGAGAAAAAGTTCGAGTTTTCAATTTAATATAAAGAAGTCTTGAATTATGTTTCAATGTCAAAGGAAGCATAATTAATATATCTGCCAAAAAGGGTAAGAAAATGTTTTCAACTGTTTCAAAACAGGCATAAATCAAAAAATCAGATTGCAAGTTAATCTTTGATATTTTTTCTTTTACCTCACAAAATAAAGGGTCGTAGACTTTAGTCCACATTCCAAAAAGGTCCTGGGTATGGTATCCTGTAAATGTTGGCAAGGTTTCTATAAAGTCCTGAAACACACAGAGAAAACATTTTTTCGTTTGAGTCACTCAATTTCAGCATCACTGATATTTGGGGCTGGATAATTTTGTTGTGGAGGGTGCCCTGTGCTTTGTAGGGTGCTGGGATGTATGCCTGGCCTCTACCCACCAGATGATTAACATCATCCCTAATCCCTCAGTTGTGACAACCCGAAGTGTCTCCAAACGTTGCCAGTGTTCCCTGTGGGGCAAATCTGCCCCCACTGAGAACTCTATTCTTCACATAAAAGTGCAAGGAATATTGGCTGTGGTTGCATGAGCCCAAAGAATTTCACGAACACTAATTGGTCATTTTTCATGATTGCATTAAAACTGTGGGTGCACGCTGGCTTCCTGCCACGTGTCCTGGTTTGTCCTGGAATCAGGCCAAGCAGAACCTCTGGTACCTGGTAGTTCAGGAATAAGACCTGGTGTGTGTGTAGCCAATGGACCCAATGCCCAAAAATTTTTTGGGAAGTAGGTGAAGTAGAACTCACATATATATGACTGGTCAAGGTGAGAAGAGAAAGCATGTCTTAGGCCAAAGCACCTCAGGAATATACCGCAGAAACTGGACCTGCTTTCTGGCTATAAATTTGAAATTTGGGTGGGATGCAAACATTTCTCTAGGTTCTATATTATTCTTGGATTGTCATGGTAATGAGACCCACTATTCAGCTATCTGCCTGATGAATTTGGCAGCAATTTCTGGGAATCCTTGTGGAAGATATTATTTGATGGATCAATTTTCTAGGAAACTATAATTTCCAAATATTAACTCAAACAGATACCCATAAAATAAATGTAATTATTAAAGATCTCCCCCCCCCCAACCAAGGCAAACCAAACAAAAGCTCCAGGGCCAGATGACTTTATGGAGAAATTCTACCAAGATTTTCAAGAGCAAATTATTCTAATGCTATTTTAACTGTTACTGAGTATAGAGAAAGAAAAAAAAAAAAAGAAAACTTTCAAAACATTTTTATGAACCACGTGCAGCACTGACACTGACAAAAGATTGGCCAGAAAACTATAGTCCAATGCTACTTTGAATATGAATGCAAAAGGTATGAGTAAAATATTAACAAATAATTCAATATCCAAAGAAAGGGGCTTGAGTCTAGACATGCAAAGATGGCTCTTTAGTAGCAAATCTATGAATATAATTAATCTTAGTAATTGATCCAAGGAGAAAAATAACTTGATTTCATCTACCTATCTATATAAAAGATTTATTTATTTGAGAGAGAGAGATAGAGAGAGAGCATGTGCTGGTGGGTGGGGGAGGAGCAGAGGCAGAGAGAAGCAGACTCCCCATTGAGCACAGAGCCTTACATGGGGATCGATCTTACAACCCTGAGATCATGACTTGAGCTGAAATCCAGAGTGGAACGCTTAACAGACTAAGCCACCCAGGCACTCCTTGATTATATTTAGATAATGTTAAAAAGATTTTTTCAAAAAACTAAACACCAGTATTGATAAAAATAATCAATAAAATAGGAAAGATGGTTAGTTCCTTAACATGGTACAAATATCACTATTCGGTCCTGAAGCCAGCATGTTTAATAGAAAAACACTTCTAAAATAAAAAACCAGACGAGGATGCCCACAGCCAATACTGTTATGTCCTACTGTACTCTAAATACTGGCCAGTGCAAACATGCAAAAGAAATCAGAGGTAAGGGGTGCCTGGGTGGCTCAGTTGTTTAAGCGTCTGCCTGCAGCTTAGGTCATGATCCCAGGATCCTGGGTTTGAGCCCCGCATCAGGCTCCCTGCTCAGCGGGGAGCCTGCTTCTCCCTCTCCCTCTGCTTGTGCTCTCTCACTTTCTCTCTGTCAAATAAATATATAAAAATCTTTAAAAAAAAAAAATCAGAGGTAAAAATATTGGAAAAGTTGAGGTAAGCCAAAGTTATTTGCAGATATTATAATCTTGGAACAAGCTTAAAGATAAATGTAAAGACCTATGTGAAGAAAACCTTAAAAATTTTTTTGAAGATAAGGACAAATAGGAAAATGTACCATGTTCTTAGAAAGAAATACTCAACATCATAGTGTTGTAAATTCTCCAAGTTAATTTATAAATTTAATATGACCTCAATAAAAACACTAAAAAGTAAAAAAAAAAAAAAAAGTTTTTGGAACTGAGACAAGCGGATTCTAAAATTCACAAAGAAAATAAAAACACAGACATAGCGAAAACACCGTAACCAATATCAACAGGCAAACAATAGAAACCATGCCATTCGTGTCACGGAAAAAAAATATCAAAATATATACAGGAAGCTCCTAAAATGTACGGAAAAGAGAAAACCAATAATCCAAAGGATAAATGCTTAAGGGATATGAAGACAACTGGAAATACAAAAGGCGTTTAACTAAAGATATCCCAAACATACTTATCATAAGAGAAAAATACAACAGCACAATGCTTTATAATGGTGATGGTACTGGGCTTCCTTATCTTGTTGCTGATTTTAGAAGGGATGCTTCTAGTGGTACCATTCTATATTTATAGATTGGCAAATATCCCCGAAGTTGTCACTACACTATTGGCAAGGCTAGAGAGAAACAGGCAATCCTGTGCATTGTTGATTGGGGCAGACATTAGTGTAACCTCTTCGGAGGGCAATTCGATAATACTTCAAATTGCCCCAGAATTTCTACTTCTGGGATATTATTCCACAGATATTCTTGTGAAAATATTTAGATGCACAAGATACTCATACAGACGGTAAATGATTAGAAATGACTCACTTGTCCATCAATATAGACTAGTTAAAGAAAGTATGGTTTGTCCACGAATTCAAATGCAGTTATAAAAAATGATGAAATTCTTCATGTACAGATAGAGTAATATTTCTAAGATATATTGTTAAGTGAAAAAAACCCAAGGTGCCCAACTCTGTGAATACAGTATACTACTTTTATGTAGCAAAGGGGAAGTTTCCAGAATAATTCATATTTATTTGCATATGCATAAAGAAACTGCAAGACAAGAAAACGCTGCCACCAATGACCTGTGGGGTCATTAAGAGACTTTCTGCTGTATTCCTTTTTATATTTTAAAAATTTTTGAACTGTGTAAATGTATTAGAGATTTAAAATTTTATTTTTAAAAACACAAAGCATTATATCTACCTTTTGCATGGTCTTAAAAGGGTGTATTCTGCAAAATGGAAACATAAAATAAAAAAGACTATCCTTTGTATATGAAATCAATGGTCGCAGCCCCTCAGCCTCTTTGGGGCAGATGATTTTAAACTTGCATTTATTCTGAGCCAGGCATGCACTTTCTGGTTCCTCTGGTAGATGGGTATAAGATTAGAGAGGGACTGGCTTCTTTCCTGGCTTGTGGCAGGGAAGGGGACCAGATGGTGATGACTGACTCGCATTAAACATTTTAACCCACTGCTATAACCAGCCACTGGCAGACACATTCCACCCACACCTTTAAGAAGCTGGAGCTTCATCCTTTGTCTTGGCCCTCGCCCTCCTGTACACCACTAAATGACATGATTTTTAACCTTATAAGGATGCAACCTCTGCTGGAATTCCGTCGACTGGAGAGTCTCCTCCTTAAGTTCTTTAAAACGAGGGCAGTCCCGGAAAGGCAGGTAAAGCAACTGAGGACAAAAGAAAAACCATAAATTCTTTATTAGTCAGAAGAACTTCGCTAGAGAAGCCGCAGCCATATTTTAAGCCTCCTTAGGTGCAAAGTGACCTGAATAAAAGATTCAAATGTGTTTTGAGAATGGAAATTCTAAAATTGAGGAAAAAGAGAGAAATGGTCTGTAGGTCTTAAATAGTAGGATATGCACACAGAACGGAAAAGCTTTTTTTTTTTTCTTTCATGAACTTGCCTAAAAAGGACTGTGTGGTTGGTAAATACACTTCCTCGTTTTCCATGTTGATGTAACTGTTATGTTGCTTCCTACTGGACCTCTTACATTTCTAGCATGAGATACACATGTGTGTGCAAAGGCATCCTGCCCCCCCACCTCCTCCTCCAACATACACATAAATATAGAGAAATAAATAAGAGGTTCTGGAAAAAGATTGGTTAATCATTCATTGACTTAAGTTCCGGTCAAAATAAGGGCATATACTAAATATATTGAAAAATACATTTTAAAACCCATTATAAATTGGACGATCTTCTGTAGTCTTAACTATAATCTCTAGGTTGGTGACGACTCAGCTTATTTTGTTGCTCGGACTTTTCATTTGTGGCCGGTCTTGTATTTCCAGCCCTTGGGGGACATCACTACTTGGATGTTTCTCTTCTTCCTCAAGTTTAACATGTACAAAACCGAAGTCAACTTCATTTTTAACCATTCTGCCTTTGTAATCTACTTTTGCCAATGGCAAAATGTATCATCCTGTTTCATAGACTAATCAGTTTCCTTGCCCACTTTCAGAATATATCCAAACTAGACTCCTCTTCATCATATTCATTGTTCCCACCATCATAACCTGTGTTTTGATTAATGCAAGGGCCTCCTATTTGGTCACTAGGCATCCATCCACTCTTTCCATCTTTACAATTCATTCTCCATACCACAGCTACCCTAATCCTTGTTTTATTTTTATAAATACCAATCTTTCTAAAGCATTAATCAGATCATACCATTCTGTAGTTTATAATTTTCACTGGCTTTCATATTACTTGGAATAAAATCCAAACTCAGTTAACCCTAGAGATCTCTGCCCTGCTTTCCTGCTACTGCCCCCTTATTCTTCTCTAGCAACACCGGAGGCCACGTTGTTGTCCCCTGAACTCACAGGTTTGGGGGCTCTGCCTGTTCCCTGAGACCTTGCCCCCCGTCACTCCTGCCAGGCTCTTCAAACAGCCGCAGCCATGATCACATTGCCTTGTTTCATTTCCTTCGGGGGAACTCATCGCCATTTGAGATTATTACTATTTTTTACTTCGTCATCTATTTCCTATAAAATATCAACTCAAGGACAGCCAGCATCTTGTCTGTTTTGTCCATTGTTGTGTTGTCAATGTCTAGAACAGAGTCAGCCATATTTGTAGCTGCTCAGAAAACTTTTTAAAAATAGGTTGCTTCCTGGGTCACCTGGGTGGCTCAGTTGGTTAAGCGTCTGTCTTTGGCTCAGGTCATGATCCCAGGGTCCTGGGATCGAGCCCTGCATCAGGCTTCTTGCTCAGCGGGGAGTCTCCTTCTCCCTCTGCTCCTGCTCTCTCTCTCAAATAAGTAAAATCTTAAAAAAAAAAAAAAATAAGTTGCTTCCTGATTCTGTCATTTGCCTTATTTTGCTTTCCTTCCTCTCACGTCTTTACCATCTAATTTCAGACCTTCATTTGTTTCATTCCTGAATTGCTTCAACAGTTATTCTCTGAGGCCCTAGTATTCTTTCCTTCCAAACCACAATCAGACAGATACCTCAGAGCACGGCTCATCGTGTGTGCACGGGTGTCTTTTATGTCCGCTGCTTTACAGCCCAATTTTCCCGCATGGCCTTCCGATTTTCCCACAGAAGGAACGGCACTGCGGAGCGAAAAGGCACAGGGCTCTTCATTTAAAGGTCGAGGTTTTAGTGAATTACTCAACCTTCCTAGACTTTCATTTTCTCATCCCACATATTGAAAGAAGCTGAAAATAAGTGGAATAATCACCTAAAAATCCAACCAGCATTTTGCAATTCACAAAGTCTCTTCCATTTCTTAGCTGGATTTTCACAAATCGTCCTGAAGTAGTTAGAGAGGTACTGTTGTTCCCATGTTACAGAAAAGGACACTGGAGCAGGGAGGTGACTGGAGGTCAAGTGTCTGAAATGGTAGTTGGCTCTCAGACCTGGGTTTCCCCGGCTTTAAATGCAGCCCTCCTCCTCCACCGCACTGCCTCTCAGGCTCAAGGTTCCTCCTGGCTATCACGTGTGTATTCTCCGGTCTGTGCCCAACATAGCTAATCAGACGTTTTCATTCCTTCTAAATAAGAACTCTGGACACAGAAGGGCAAGCCATCTGTATATTCACCCACTGCCATGCTTTTGGGTTGCCTTCTTCTCCTTTCCTTCCCTCCTCCGAGGTCTGGTTCAAGCTCTCACTCTCTCCGTGAAGACTCGAATGGCTGCCCTGTAGTCGCGCCACCGGGGTCCTTCTGTGAGTTCCTCTAGCAGGTGCAACTTGTTCTTGCTTCATCGCCCACCACTTTGTAGCATGGTCTACACGTGTCACACATGCAAATCGGTTTTCATCAAATGGGTGATAAATTAGGGAGGAAACCTGGCCTCGTGTTTTTCTACAGCCTTTAGCACAGCTAAAGTGTGTTGATTGACGGATGTTTGTCAGGTTTCTTGGTTGATGTTAGAACTGTTTTTATCTTAGTGAGGACGTAGCTGGAAGCCATGGGGAGATACTCTTGTTCCTCTCTTCCTCACTCTCCTTTGTTTTTCCTCTTTTCCTTTTTTTTTAAATATTTTATTTATTTATTTGACAAAGAGAGAGAAAGCATTCAAGCAGGAGGCAGAGGGAGAAGCAGACTCCCCGCTGAGCGGGGAGCCTGACACAGGGCTTGATCCCAGAACCCCGAGATCACGGCGTGACCTGAAGGCAGATGCTTAACTGACTGAAACACCCCGGCACTCCTCTCTTTTCCTCTTCTAATAGCTCCTATAGTCTCTTTACTACATAATTTAATTACTATCTTTCAGGATTAAGGGTTAAACATCTACCTTGTTCTACATTGGCTAAATTGGATGCTGCTGTCCAGTGTCTATCTATGCAGAAAAGGCTGTGGCAACAGTGATTTTTTTTTTCCTTTTGGAAGAAAATATTCACAAACTCCTAAGAATACTAATCATCATAATACTTCTCTCTTGATTCTGTGAAGGAAAGACGTACAAATGAATCATCTTGTCTTTTCAGGAAACATCAAAAAAAGTGGTTGGAGTAGACTTACCTAGACTGAGGTCGACAGATTCAGGCTGTTTCTACAAAGTATTTGGGGAAGATTCTTACGTCATCAGATGCAACAGTTAAGTCAAATGTCTAGGAGTACTGGCAGGGCAAAGAGGATGGAACCTACCCCAGGGGCCCCTGGGCAACAGCCCGATGCAGAAGGCATGCTAAGCCTCAGCTACTGAGAGAGGACATGGTCATGCTTACAGTGGGACTGCAGGGGAATCAGGATGGATTCCTTGTCCCAAACTATTCCTTTCATACAGTCTTTTTTTTTTTCTTTTTAGAAGGGGGAGGAGCAGAGGGAGAGGAAGATAGAGAAACTTAAGCAGGCTCCACACCCAGCACAGAGCCTGAAGTGGGGCATGATCTCACAACCCTGAGATCATGACCCGAGCCGATATCAAGAGTCTGACACCCAACTGACTGAGCCATCTGGATGCCCCTCCTTCATATAGCCTTAAATTCCACACCTGGGAGGTTAGTTAGATTCATTTAATACTATTTAAAACCAAAGCAGTTCCTCTGAAAACGTTAAAGAGCTTTTGGTGCCTCCTGCCCAGTGCAAATAAATTTGAGAGTTTCTTTCAAATAGCCCCATTCAGACAGCTTGGTTTACGGTACTGGTTCTCAAACTTGGTTGTCCACTAGAATCATCTAGGGACATTATTTTAAAGTACTGATGCCTGCATCCCACCCTCAGAGATCCTGATTCGTTATAGCAAGTGCCCTATGTGCCAGGATTTAAAAAATTTTTTTTCAGGTAATTCTAATATAATAACTTTGAGAACCACTAGTTTACAGGGAAGGAAATTGTCTGGAATGAGATAGGCCTGGTTCTTGTCCCAATAGCGATGCTTACCAGCTTTGTGGCACTGAGCTTATTTTGTTTCTCTCTCTGAGCACATATTTCCCTGGCTATAAAAGGAGAACAGTGATATTGTCCATTCAAGGTTGTTATGAAAGGTAAATATGATGACACATATCAAAGTACTGGTCACTGACTATGCACTCAAATCTTTCTTTTTTTCCCCTACCTCAGAATGGGGGTTTTCATGTGGGGAGGGAAATTTTGTAGGTAGAGAGCTCTTAGAATATTCTGGAGAAAGGAGAACCCTATGTGGGGCACCAAAAACCTGGGAATTGAAGGTAGAAAAAGGGGAAGTCTGTGTGTGTGTGTGTGTGTGTACATGTGAAGATGGAGAGGGGAAAATTGCCATTTTTTAAAAAAGATTTATTTATTTATTTATTTGAGAGAGAGAGAGAGAGAGCACGGGGTGGGGAGGGGCAGGGGGACAGGGAGAGAGAAAGTCAGGCAGACTTGGCTCTGAGCGTGGAGTGCGGAGCCTGAGGTGGGACTCGATCCCATGACCGGGAGACCATGACCTGAGCTGAAACCAAGAGTTGGCCACTTAATCAACTGTACCCCCAGGAGCCCGCATACTGCCATTTGTTGAAAGGATGGCAAAACAAAGTGGCTGATGAAGGTCCAAACTGACATTCTGTTCCTACTTTCTCTTACCTGGGGCTTCCTACGTCCTACTCTGTCCTTCACACCTTTATTTGGAAAAATATTAAGATTGCACCGACCGGGGCGCCTGGGTGGCGCAGCGGTTAAGCCTCTGCCTTTGGCTCAGGGCGTGATCCCTGCGTTGTGGGATCGAGCCCCACATCAGGCTCCTCCGCTGTGAGCCTGCTTCTTCCTCTCCCACTCCCCCTGCTTGTGTTCCCTCTCTCGCTGGCTGTCTCTGTCGAATAAATAAACAAAATCTTTAAAAAAAAAAAAAAAAAAGATTGCACCGACCAAGCAGCATG
Organism: Ursus arctos; assembly: GCF_023065955.2. Taxonomy (NCBI): domain Eukaryota; kingdom Metazoa; phylum Chordata; class Mammalia; order Carnivora; family Ursidae; genus Ursus; species Ursus arctos. The sequence goes on from NW_026622875.1 coordinate 29,526,099, forward strand.
CAGACCTCCAAACCCACAAGTACTGGGCAACCTGCCTTCCTCCTCCTAGGTCAAATAGGAGGTTTTTCCCGAATACTCACCCGATCTTCAGAAAGAGAGAGTGTGTGCACTGGGATGGGCTGCCAGGGTAGGCTGGGATTCCAGACGCTGATACCCTCTGGAGGAAATAGGCCTGCAAGGTTTGTCATAGCACTCATCAAAGTCCGATCGACATCTGTACTTTGAATATAAACCTAGAGTGGGAAAAATCAAAGGAGATTCCAACTGATTGGAACTGTGCGTTTTTCCCTGTGGAGCAAAGAGTACATTTGAGAAAGGCCAGGACCCTCACATGAAAACATTAGCAAACATTGTGGTAGCATCATGATCATAATATCTACAGCGGAAGAGACAGTATGATGAGAATGCCACTTGGTACGTCAATAGTTGAACTGATAAAGAGACCAATTAAGTGATGGCTACTTGCCGAGCCAAACTATTTGCCATAGATGTCCATAAAGTTTTGAACTTAGTCATATTTATAAATTTTTTAGGAACAAAGTATTTGTATAAAGAGGAGTACATTTGGGGCACCTGGGTGGCTCAGTTGGTTAAATGACTGCCTTCGGCTCAGGTCATGATCCCAGGGTCCTTGGATTGAGCCCCACATCAGGCTCCCTGCTTGGTAGTGAGTCTGCTTCTCCCTCTCCCTCTGCCCCACCTCCCACTCATGTTCTCATTCTTTCTCTCTCCTCTCAAATAAATAAACAAAATCTTAAAAAAAAAAAGAAAGGAGGAGTACGTTTGTAAATAAGATCTCTGACTTGTGTAAGTTCCTTGGGAAATGAGCAAAGCACTTTTACACATGCAACATTATGTTAAATTCTTTCAGGGAAAAAGGCTCCCACTCTTGGCTCCCCAACTCACCTGTTCACGTTTGTAGGACTCATTCAAAAAATTTCTATATCTTTTCCTTACATACTGTCCGAGTTCATAATGCTGCTCCATGCCCAGCTATGGGAACAAATAAAAGCAAAAATCAGTGAAAGTAAATTCTGCACATCTCATGTATGAGTCTCACCTCTCCTCATTGAATGTGTGGAGCGAACCATGTGTACTTTAATAGTTCCACGACAACAACAACAACAACATATTTTTAAATGAAACAACAAAAGAGAGTTGTAATCTTCAGCCATGACTCCTTGAGAAAACTCATGCAACTTCATTAGCACTTAACATAGAGCCTTGCACAGTTCACAGCTGGTGATTGATCTGATTTAAGTAAATGGTTCATCTCTGGCGTGGTAGAACATCACTGACTCATCTTTGTCGGTGGAACATTCAAGGGAGCTGGTTGACCACTTGGTGGAGGTTTTGTGGAAGACATTCAACCATCTGATGAGAGGTTGGACTTGAGGAATCTGAAGATCACTTTCACCTCTGGGTGTAATGATTTATTATCTGCACGGTTTACTTACGCCTGGTTCATGAAAAACTAGAGCCTGTTACTCAAAGTGTGGTCTGGGGATCAGCAGTATTAGCATCACTTGTTAGAAACCAAATTCTTAGGCCCCAACTTGATCTCCTGAGCCAGCACCTTTGGGGGGTGTGTGGAGCTCAGGAACCCCTTTGTACCAAGCTTACTAAGATTCTGATGGCCAGTAAACACTGAGAAATGTTGCTTTAGTTCAGTGATCCTCAAGCATTAGGGTGCATCAGAAGCAAAATTATCTAGGGATGCTTGTTGAAAGGCAGATGCCTCAGCACTTCCCTCCGAGATTTCCTTCTTGCTAGACCCCGGGGTGGCCCTGGAACCTGCATTTTAACAACTGTCCTGAGTGATTCTGATCTGTGTAGTAGAGTGCCATGCTTTGAGAAACACTGCCTTCAAGTCTGTCTTTAATCCTGAGCTTTACTAGAGCTTCAGGAATCAGAGAGGTTGTGTTTTTCCTTGTGATGAGAACTCTTGGGATTACTCTCGTAAGAACTTTCGTATGTATTATGGAGCTGTTTTATCTATAGTCGTTACACCGTACATTAAATCCCTACTACTTATTTACCTCGTAACTGGAAGTTTGTATCTTTTGACCACCTCTTCCCCAATCCTCTTCCCCTCACACCTGGCCTCTGGCAACCACAGATCTGATCCCTTTCTCTATGAGTTTGGTTTTTTAAATTTTAAATTTTTTTAGATTCCACATATAAATGAGATCATATAGTATTTGTCTTTCTCTGGCTTCTATTACTTAGCATAATGTCTTCAAGGTTTACCCATGTGGCTGCAGACAGTAGGATTTTATCATTTTTTATGGCTAAATAATACTCCACTATAGATATATACCACAACTTCATTATTCATTCATTTGTTGATGGGCATTTAGGTTGTTTCCATATCTTGGCTATTGTAAATAACACTGCAACGAACATGGGGGTGCAGATATCTTTTTGAATTAGTGTTTTCATTTCCTTTGACTATTAGAACCTGCATTTTAAAAGATCTCTAAATGATACATTTGTACTTGGAAGCTTGAGAAACACTGCTCTAGGGAAATCTGATGGCTAGTCAGAGACTCCCAGAAGGAGAATCCAGATCCCACAGTCTGAAAGAATCTTAGAGTCTCACTGGAAAAGCAGAATAAGGGAACAGGAGTCTCCACACAGCCACAGGTATTAAGAAGTAGCCTTGAGTTTTTATTACTGTTCCCAAGAAGCCTGAAGCTGGGTAGGCTATGGTGGGAGGAGCTCTGACCCGGGCAGCCAAAAGATGCTGACCTCAAACAGCCTCTGTGGGATTACTCCTCTATGAAACATTGCGGTCGAATTAGAGAAGTGATTCTCAGACTTCGCTGCACATTAGAGTCAACTGATCAATGGAGGAGTTTCTAAAAATCCCAATATCCAGGTCATACCCTAGATGAATTAAATAAGAACCTCTGTCTGGGAGATAGACAGACATCGGTATTTTTTAAAGCTCTCCAAATAATTTCAATGTTTAGCCAAGACTGAGACCCATTGGTTTAAATGCTTAGTTAAATGTTTAGATAAATGTTTAGAGATACTCAACTCTAAACACTCTATGACATTTCCTTAATGTATTTAAACAGTGTTTTGGTTGAGACAGAAGCAACACACGTGGCCTCCGGCTCCAAACAGAAGAGCCATCCACTCTTGCAAGAGAAGCGGTGGGGTACTGGGGCAGTGACTACAGATGACTTTGTCTTCCACCCAACCCCCTCTTCACCTTCTCCTTTGGTGCTCTTTAGAAAGTAGGGCTCCCTATGTTTAAGACCACTTATAAGAAGGCTCAATCCCAGTATATCCAGCTGATAAAATAATCAAATTTGGTATCAGCACTTCCAGAGGAATCCTGTCTTCCCAACCCCGCTGATTCAGTTTATCGATTGCAAGATTATTTTCTACTTCCTTAGGGGGAGGCTGAGAAACTCAGGGGCTGGCTTCCAAGTGTCTCTGGGCTCTCTTCAGCATCTTTAAGCTCATGTATTCGTCCGTTCCCACGCACAGCTCTTATGCTTTAATAAAGCCAAACAGGGCAAAAAAAAAAAAAAGATCAAAATGGGCAATTTTATACAATTCTACAGTTACTGTCACTAGTTGGTCATGATCAGAAATTATTGAAGTTAACCTTTAGTGCCTCGCCTTTCACGATCAAAACGCATTTTAGACGTTTTAGTTTCTTGGTAATTGTGCAAAATTCTCTCCCAGATCTGAGTAACTGAAGTAGTTATATGGTTTCAATGTATTACAAACTCCACATAGTTTCCCTTAAGACTCATCAGCAATCTTTAGCTGAAAATTCAACCAACCTGAGTGAGTTGGCCAAATCCTTGAGGCCATGAGGATTCCTTGATGGGGTCGTTAGGGAAGGTTTCAATGGGACTTCGGTCTCCATGCCTAAACACCTGAAAAGAGATTGAGACCGTAACGTTACAAATTTCACTTAGGTGTTTTGTCTTAGCTCATCCTAATAGATTTTCTTCTAAACCACTGGTTCTCCACCTTGGGATGTGGTCAGTGCATCAGGATTTTAAGACCTCCCCAGGTAAGGGGAGCCTGGGTGGCTCAGTCAGTTAAGCATCTGCCTTCGGCTCAGGTCACGATCTCAGGGTCCTGGGATTGAGCCCTGTGTTGGGCTCCCTGCTCAGCGGGGGGTCTGCTTCTCCCTCACCTTCTGCCTCTCCCCCTGCTCATGCTCTCTCATTCTACTCTCTCTCAAAAAAATTTTAAAAATCTTAAAAAAAAAAAAGAACTTCCCAGGTAAATCTCAGGTTAAGAACCACTGTTTTAAGCTCACTAACACTTTCCTGTGTTTCAGGTAATTTAACAAGTCTGTCAGTCATTAGAAAGCAGGGGAGCCACGCACTGACACTGGTTTTTATATTGGGTCAAGAAGGAACAAAAAGCTTAGCAAGATCACTTTATTGCAGACAGACTCTGATGAGAAGTATTCTTCCTTAATTATGGTGTTAACATTTTTACATATGATAAAAATAGTAGCTTTTAAATGCCACATACAGTTTGTGACCATCTTGAGCCAATGATTTATTAGTTTTTAGGAAATTAGACATAAAGGATTTATGGAGACGGAGATTAGAAAAGCTAATTCTTGGGGCGCCTGGGTGGCACAGCGGTTAAGCGTCTGCCTTCGGCTCAGGGCGTGATCCCAGCGTTATGGGATCGAGCCCCACATCAGGCTCCTCCGCTATGAGCCTGCTTCTTCCTCTCCCACTCCCCCTGCTTGTGTTCCCTCTCTCGCTGGCTGTCTCTATCCTGTCAAATAAATAAATAAATAAATAAATCTTTAAAAAAAAAAAAAGAAAGAAAAGCTAATTCTTAATACTCTAAGAACATACTTCTGGATTTGTATGCATGTCATGCTATTTTGATTGCACATTTTCCTCTTTGGGGAGAGTAGTCTGGACTTTCAAAACCTTGGTATTTTCTGACTCCAGGATGCTTTCCGAATAAAATACCAAACCAAATACAAAGCAAAAGATAAGACATGAAAACACTCAAGAAATCCAAGATGCAGTCTATACCGATGCCAGCAAACCATTTTAACACAGCGGAGGGCCGCATATTCCCCTGCATTATCTGAGATCTCCTGCCCTTGCCATTTACACTACCCGGCGAAGATGCTCCAGTAGACACAGAATAAGAAAGAGTCCTAAATTTTAGCCTTCTTTCAGATCAGATTCCAAGCAAGTGAGGGAGGCTTATAGGACCTGGGTTGTGTCTCTGGCGTTTAAAGAAAACTTATCTTTACATCCCCTAAACTGGTGAGAAATAAAAATCACAGTAGGACAGGCTACAGCAAACAGAGACCATGGTGCAGAGGATCTTAAGAAATCATTTTGGTCAGGTAAGAAACTGCTGTCATGAATGGTCCCTTCATGGCTGGAAGAAAGGCTGCATAATCTGAGAAATGATCAAGGCTAATCATTAGTGCTCTTTCTTTGGAGGCGTGGGGGGGGGGTGCAGACAGAGAGGGAGAAGCAGGCTCCCTGCTGAGCAAGTGGGGCTCCATTCCAGGACCCTGAGATCATGACCTGAGCTGAAGGCAGACGCTTAACCGAATGAGCCACCCAGGCGCCCCTCATTAGTGCTCTTTCTAGAATCTAAACATATTTTTGACTTTTTACATCCCAGGTAATTATGCAAAATACTTTTCTAGATCTGAGTTAACTAAAATTGTTACGTGGTTTCAATAGATTATAAAACCTACAATGTTTAGTTTCCAGGGCATCTCAACCTCAGCACTGTTGACATTTTGGGCTGGATAATTCCTTGCGAGGGGCTATCCTGTTGCTGTACAGTGTTTAGCAGCATGCCGGGCCTTTGCACACTGGATGCCAGCAGCTGTCCCTAATTGTGACAACTAAAAAATTCACCAGACACTGCCAATTGTGCAGTAAGGGGCAAAATCATCTCTGGTTGAGAACTCCTGAGTTAGCCAAAGGGAAGTCAGATGAGAGACATTGTGGTAAAATAATTTACAATGCTTCCTACCAGCCTATAACCACAATAACTCCTCAAGGTTTTTTGAATGCTTGCTGTGTCCTAGAAACTGTGCTAAGTACTTCTCATAATTTAATCCATTCATCAGTTCTACAAAGCATTTATGATTATTATCATTATTTTACAAACAAGGAAATTAGCCCTAGTTAAGTGACCTCCCCAAGGTCACACAGCACGTAAGTGGCACAGCAGAGATCCAAACACAGACAGTGTGCCTCCAATGCCAGCATTCTTAACCTGTGTAAGAGGCTCATTTCTCTGCTAAAACACACCCCTTGGCATCCCACCAGTGGGTGATCTGGGATCTGGGGCTTCTTTATAAACTCTAGTCTTTTCCTCTAAGATTGGAAGCTCTGCATGTTGCGGGGGAGGGGATGGTGTTGCACTAGAGGAAAACCTTGATGTAACAAACACTTCCAAATACTATTTAAAAAATAAAACTGAGATTTGCATCTAAATGACAGTATAGCCTGGGGAGAAAAATAAGCGTGGTCCCCTTAGAGGAGGGTTATTTAAACAGCAGAGTCCTGGGGCATAATTACAGGCTTAAACAAGCTTTCTTACTCTGTCCTTACAGGTCAGGAATAATTGTACCCCCCTCTGTTGCAGTAGGTTTTAAGGGTTTTTGAGGTATGGCTCAAACATGCTGTGAGCTCTTCAGAAGGGGTGTCCCCCAGAGACAATTAATAAACCGACTCCTCCCTGACCCCGGACACTGGAAATCAGTATGTGTGCGTGTGCATACGCTCGCCCGTGTGCATATCAGTGAGTGCCTTCAAGTGCACACGTGCCATTCTTGAGCTCCTGGAGTTTCAGCTGGAGCCTTTGGACTGAGCTTAGGTGTTTTTTTAAGCCTGTGGTAAGGCAAACTTCTTAACTGCTGCTCTGCCAGATCTGTAACTTCTGTTCTCAGTCCAACAATCATACTCTGTGAAATCCTTTAGAAACCTAAACATAGAGGGTCAGCAGTAGGACTATTTTGCAGTCCTAGTGGTAATTGCCGTAGGAAGACATCCAGGATAACAACCCCTTATGTGGATGCAACCCTCCACAGTTTTATACAGTCTTTTCCCCACTCTCTCTTTTAATTCTCACAACTCCCGTGAGGCCAGGACAAATTGATTGATATCCTGATTGATATCCTGAACAAAGAAGGAAACTGAGGTTCAAAGAGATTGAATGAGCCGTCCAGACCTCCTCGTTTTCATGATTTCCCTCACCACATCACATTATCCTTTTAGATCACAGGTAGCTTTTTTTAAAAAAAGAACATGGTTTGGTACTTTCATGAATGATCCTTCTCCCTCGAGACTGCTGAGCAGATGTGGCTTGTTTCATCATCCTACTTGATCTGGCCCTGCCCACCTTGATGTTACTACCCTACACTCTTGCTAAACGTGTTTAGCCACAGAGCCCCTGCTGTTCCATCCAATACATTGCTTCAGCCTCAGCGTGGTGATGTTCTATCTGCCTGGAATATCTTCTGTTTCTAATCCTGGCGGTCACTAAATTCAGCTCCCTCCTGAAAAAGGCAACCAAGAGAGGTCTCCCTTGACCTCTCATACTCACCATACTTACTACTGTTTCTCTAAAAAGTTAAAAATAATGATTCTCTAAGGGTTTTCTGTGGGACACTCTGGAAAAAGAAGGGGGTGGATTTTGTGGTCAAAGCTTAGGAAATATGGTTTACTACTAGATCATGTCCTTTAAAGCCACGTTAAAATATTATTATTATTTTTAAAAAGATTTTATTTATTCATTTGAGAGACAGCAAGAGAGAGAGCACGAGTGGAGGGGCACAGGGAGAGGGAGAAGCAGACTCCTCCCTGAGCAGGGAACCTGATGTGGGACTTGATCCCAGGACCCTGGGATCATGACCTGAGCCAAAGGCAGATGCTTAACCGACTGAGCCACCCAGGTGCCCACATATATTAGAATATTAAAGACTAAGGAGTCCTATCTTTCGAGACCTGAAATACAGTGTAACCCTTGTTCTGTTCCCCAAACTGATTTGACTATTGAAACCCATTTTTTACAAGCAACTCCTGTTAACAACTCGTCAAACTAGCATTCCCTGGGACACACGTTGATAAACCTGTTTTAAAAGATTGTGTGATAACTCTGTTCATGAGACAGAACAAGAAGCAAGGACAGTTTCCTGCTCTTTTTGCCAAGAACATCTTTTCAGAATTGGGAAAGATTTCTTTTCCTTGGATCATGGAGAAACAGCGAGGAAACTACCTGCTGATTATGAGTTAAGTCTGTACACCCAACCTCCCTGGGGAGATCTCAGCTCCATGTACTGGCTTACATGCACACAGCAGGAATGGAATACGTGTAGTGATGGGGAGCCTAGCCTCTTTGATCATACAGCCTGGATTCAAATCCTGGCTACACCATGGTTACCATGTAACTATGGACAAGTTGCTTAACCTCTTTGTGTCTCAATTTCTTTATCTATAAAATAGAGATAGTATGGTTTTTCTAAAACTTTATAGAACAGTTGCCAGGTATAGCAAACCAAATTACAGGATGCCCAAATATTGCACAAAACATACTTCATGCTATGAAATTATTTGCTCTTTATCTAAAATTCAAATTTAACTGGGTATCCGGTGTTTTCTTAGCAACCCTACTTTACAGGATTGTTGGGAGGATAATGTGACATACTCCATATTGAACTCTCAGAACAGTGCCTGGCATATAGTAAGCATTGAGTAATGATTGGTTACTGTTACAAATGTTACCACTTTGATCAGAGGCACCTTTCTTTTATTCCGGTTCTAATAATTTTCTAAGGATTTGCCTGGGTATATAATTTAACCATTTATAATCAAATATTCTCCATAATCAATGAAAAGAAGAAAGTAGTATTTCATCGCTTAAGTCCTTAGAAAGATATTGTTTTGTACGGGCCAAAAAAGTTGTATTTAGTTGCCCTTCCTCTACCATTAATGGAAGAAAGCCTTGGTAGGAAAAATCGCTAGTATTAGCCTTGTGTGATAATTGTTAATCTTTTTACCTCCAAGAGAGCTATCCTTGTAAGGTTTTCTTTCCTTTTCTTCTCTTTTTTCTTAAGATTTTATTTATTTATTTGACACAGAGAGAGAGAGAGAGAGTGCAGAAGCAGGGGGAGTAGCAGGCAGGGGAGAAGCAGGCTCCCCGGGGAACAGAGAGCCAGATGCAGGACTCGATCCCAGGATCCTGGGATTGACCTGAACTGAAGGCAGATGCCCAACTGACTGAGCCACCCAGGCGCCCCTGTAAGGTTTTTCTTAGGGAAGAATTAACTTGTAGTCCCTGAACACATGTTAACTGAGAGTGAAGGGGGAGAAAGGAAGCACACAACGGTTTGGTAGTCAAGGGAAGTGAACCCGTACTGTAGTAAAACAGGGAGAGAATCGACCTCATGCGGGTAATTGCAAGTTCACTGTAGTACCTCGGAGAGGATCACCTCTCAAGCAACTTGCCACAGGCTCACAGTGTTGACAGTGCAATTTCTGCAGCATACTCACACTTGCTTAATGCACGTGTTGGCAAGGAACCCATGAATATAAGTAAAAGTCCAACTTGCACGGATTTCTCTGCAGGAGGTACACTATATGACACACTTTTCTTTTTTTTCAGCTCCAAAGTCTGACAGCTGGCAAATCATTCGTAAATAAATTGATAATATGTTTCTCTGATTCTCTCTCATTTGTTGACTCATGACCTAGTAAAGATTTACTGCAGTAATAATCATAATTTGCATAATCATATGGTTATGAAATTGGTTTCTGTAGAAGGGAAAGAAAGGAGTTCTGAATACACCAAGCTGAAGAAATAGGAACTTCATGTTTGATTTTTACGTAAAAGATGACCTCCCTACAAATTACAGAAATAAATTTTGAGTATTCTTAGAGTAAGAAAATTTACTTATTTATCAGCATATTTTCACACTATTAAATAAAAAAAGGTGAGGAAGAGAAAGAGGTTGAGAGAGTGGGTGTGAAAGACAAAGAGAGGGGCAGAGGCTGAGGGAGACAGTGAAACAGCTCAAGAGAAGTAGAGATAACAGAGAAAATCACAGACAGAGAAACCCAGAAACACAGAGGGATTAATTCCAGGACTTCTAGGTAAAGTGAAAAATCCCCTTCACTTTGCAAACCCCCTTCCTACCTATTTTTAAGACAACGTCAACAGTCTATTTTCTTTCCTTAACCTCACACATCGGCCATCCCTCTTTTCCCATAACTTGTCACAGTACACGGGGTGGAGAAAAACATTATTTTAATGACCAACCAAATCTACATATCAGGAAGTCTTCCTTGAAATCTCGAATTTAGTTTCACTTTTATGCTTCAAAGACTGTTTACAAATATAGTTTCCAATTTCCTGATAAAGAAAAGGGGAAGGGGCTACCTAACGCAGAAGATGACAGTTTTTTAGTTTGCGAACAAGTAATCATTACACTGAATGCAGCCTGGTTCGCTCCCGGTGCTAACGTGGCCAGCTGAGGCTTCCCCCACGGCGCCGTGTGGCTGTCAAAAGCAACACGCACTCAGCTCAGCCGTGAACTAAGTGAATAAATAAGTAACAGCGGCAAAGGCACAAATAACCAAAGCAAACACTTTCTGTCAGGACATGTTAAGTATTCGTTAGAAGGAACTTGCGAAACTTGATTATTCACTTTCTGAGTTTGGTCTCTGGGAGACAACAGTAGGGGGTAAAGTGAAACCTGACACTTTGGGCGTCAGACCCTGCTCGTAACAGTTTGAAGGGAAAAACAACGAGAAAAGTCTACTCACCAGTGTCACAAACTTCAGTTCCTTAGCTACCGCACCTCGTTCTACCCAGGAGAGCAGAAGCAAGAAGCAGAGGCAAAGGCTTGCTGCCCTGGCCACGGGGAGCAGGGCAGCCCTCATGCTGGGGAGTGCGGTCCCGGGCAGGAGTTTGGAGGTGCTGTTTTCAGAGCAAAAGCCATTAGGGGGGGAAGCTATTTAACAAAGGGATTGAAAGGGAAGGAGTCACTGGGAGGAGCCAGACTCAGAAATAGATTACCAGGTAGTTTGGGGCGGGGTTTGGCAAGTGTCAGGTCAGATAATTTGGGGGCTGGGTGTGAGAGATCACAGTCTTCTGGATTTAAGGTAGAACACTGAGGCCCAGAGAGGAGAAAGCTGTTGCTCAAGGTCACAGAGCATGTTAGGAGACTTGGTTTTTGTTTTTTTTTAAGTTTACCATTCTCTTTTCTTTAGATCAGGTGGGGTGTGATACAGTGTTTGCTCTGTGGCTGTCACTTGGGAAAGGATCTACCTCGACTTTGGAAACCTTAGGCCAGTGATTCCTAACCTTTTGGGAATCCAGAAATATAGGCACAGAAATATGGAAGGAACTGCGGGTACTGGTGTATTTTGGGTCTATTCCCCAGGCCAAACTTGGCTCCCTATTGTAAAACTCTCATGTAGCCTAGAGAGTTGTTTTTATTTTTGTTTTGGGTTTGTTTTGTGTTTTTTTTTTTTTTTTGAGAGGTCTTTTTAAATTGAAGAGAAATTTTATTTTGAAAATTTTTAGTGACACCTTAAGATATTTGGGGTTCATCTGTGGCATCCCAAATTAGGATTAGAAGTACCTTTCCTAACCTGACACAACTGAAAAACAATGACAACAACAAACTTACCTATAACTCTGTGTTGTCAGTCACCACCTTGGGCCATGAGCCCTACGTCCTGCATTCTGGGTGAGTCACACCCTTGCCTCTCCAGGCCTGATCTCATCAGGGACGCTACAAAAGAGGATAATCTGGACGGAAGGAATTTAGCTTTCCATTTTTCCCCCAACCTGTCAGCCCTATTGTAGGCTGAACTGTCATGACGCTTGCACCCCATCAGCAGAGGGAGAACAATGGTTAGTCCCAGAAGCTGCTCTCTGGTACATTGCACATACCTGTGGCAAGAGGACTCTGTGGTCATGGGATCATAGGCTGCCCTAGAATGTGGTGTGTGGGGGAGTGGTTGTTTCTTCTGGTATGGGAAAACATGTGTGAAGAATGAAGGAATGTGTGGTAGGGTTAGACATTTCAGGGGACTTGGGACCCTCTCTTTGCTATCACATTCTTCACATGCCAGTCCCCTCTTTCATTTTCAGTGGGTGACATTTTGAGGAGATGAGTTCAGGGAAAAGGGGATGAAGGTTGAGAGGTGGTCTAGGTAAAATCTGAAATTGCCACGCTGATGATCCCTGCTGTACGCACCAGGCAACCTGACTAAGGAAGCTCCAGCACCCGTTTACCTTTCCCTTGGTTTTGACCCACATACCTTAAATTGTGGCAGATACGTGATTCTGTTCAATGTGTTTTCAAGGATCAGCCTGGCTCCTTGTTCTCTTGTCTTCTTCCTTATCTACCTCTGGATTGATGCCTTAGTGCTTCCTGGTAGTGACTCTGGTTCTCTAACCCACCTATGCCATGTTGTGCTAGGTTGGCTAGAACCCTCTTCTGATCCTACTTTCTCCGCATCACCTCTTCTGGGCTCCTTTTAGCCCTCCAAGTAGGAACAGTAGTAGCAGCAGTCCCAGCAAACAACTCTTAAAGAGAGAACCAGAAAAAGGCTGATTAAATTGAATACATCTCAATTTAAACTGATTCAAGTTGGGATAAGTGGTTTAGACTTCTATCCTTTACCCTACTCACCACCCTAACTTCTACTTTGATTATTAAATTATAAGGGGAGGAGAAGACCATAACTATAGATCTGAACACCATGAAGTTGAGTCTGAAAGAACCTCAACTCAGATAAGATTCATTTAAAAATCTTCTTTGGTCTCTTGAACCTTGAACTCATAAGGCCTTTGCAAAGACTTAAAAGAGTCATCTGGAGTAAACATGGATATGGTAGTATTAAAGGTGAGACTTCAGGGCGCCTGGGTGTGTCAGCCGGTTAAGCGTCTGCCTTCGGCTCAGGTCATGATCCTGGGGTCCTGGGATTGAGTCCTGCATCAGGCTCCCTGCCCAGCGGGGAGTCTGAGTCTCCTTCTCCCCGTGCCCCTCCCCCTGCTCACTCTCTCTCTCTTTCTCTTGCGTATGTGTGCGCAAAAATAAATGAAAAAAATCTTAAATAAAGGAAAAAAAGGTGAGACTTGAGAAAATATTGTCTTTATTGATATCCCAATAAAGGGCGCCGATAATTTTCATGTCGATGATTAGAAGAACTTACTGTCTGAATCACTTTTGTTTCTTCATATAGGGAGTGTTCCACCTCTGTGTAACTAACACAACACAACATTAAGAAGTCCGGTAAATGGGGCAGGTTGGGTTCATTGGAAAGCCAACTCCCGGATAGAGATTTGCATGCAGGAAATTTATTTAGGAATGTTCTCAGGATCAACAACAGAAGGGGGAAGAGAAATAAGCAGGGTTGGGCAGAGGGAGAAGTCCTCAGCTGACCATGCTAGGAGTGCGGAAGCTGGTACAGCCTTTTGGAGTTGCCCTGAACTGGGGTGAGGTACTGGGCGTTTTTTACCCCTGCCTCAGCCAGTCATTGGATGCAGGCTGCTCCCAGGGGGGGGAGTGTGACCATGGCTAAGGTGGCTTTCTTCTGCCATGGCAATTCTGAAAGGAGTTGACAGCTAAGTAATGTCAGAGAACAAAGTCCCAAGAGCTGGAAGGAATGAATCCTTCAGCTCATGAAGGGAGATTTGGGTGGTATAACTCAGAATCCGTGACAATGAACAATTATTCATAGGAGAAGAATTCATCATCCTTGGTAGATCAAGGGCTGTAAAATCACCAAGTGTGCCGCTGATAGCAAGAGTCTGGGTTGGAGTTAAGATCCATCAATAGATATATTGGTTGCTCACCAGGTAGGAAGGCTGTGTTTAAACTCCCTGACTTGTTACACCCTCACAGTTGTATTATTTGACTCTCAGTGACTTATGGACGATTGGGCACTAAATAGTAATGATTGATCAACAGTCAGCGTCAGGGCAAATTGTCGTATCAGAACTTGGTTACAATGTTAGCTGCTCTGCGGCAAAATTTAGTATAAGATGGGCTTAGAATAAAAGTTTTTCTCCCCTCAACTAAGCATTTTCGGTGTTTAGTGTCTATCTGTAAGTCTATTTGCCCTTGGTATGTCTATTTAATTTCGAATATTTAGGTAAACATCCAGCGTCAACGTCATTGCTGGTGTGGGGGTGTATAAGATCGGTGACAATGCCCTGCCAAACCTGATGCGAGCCTGAGGCAAAAGGAAAATCGGTAATGCTGATCCTGTCTTTATTTTAAACTTTGACATCTTTTTAAATGATAGACTGTTTTGCATCAATTTTTGTTTTTCAAAATACTGTGTTAAAATATTATTGACCATTATTAGGAAGTTTTTGGCATCCCCTTATATTATGAGCCAGAGTGAATGCCTCACTCCCCTCACCCTTGTTCCCAGACATGACTCTACGAATTGGAACATGGGAGAGAACAACATCTTTCTTCTTTTGAGATGCAATAATCTGACTTCCTCTGGTTCTGTCTCCAAGGAAATGAAGGCTTGGGGAGGATAAGGACAACAAGAACTGAAAGGAACAGAGGATTTTTATCTGTTAGGCTGAACAAAGCTGACCTTCAGCTATTCCTCAGACTGTAGTTACCTGCATAGAGCTGGCCTCCCTTCTACTCCTCCGCCCCTGTGATAACGCTGCTTTCCTCACATTCAGAACTAACTCACCTGAGAGAAGAGGTGACAGTGACTCATAACTGAGAAGGAGCTCTGAAGAACAGGGATGGGGTCTGAAACGGTCACCCGGGAACAAAGCTCAATTGTTCAGGCACTGATAGGAGACATAGTTGTGTCATCATCGACCTCGGGAGTCATTCCAAGGCTCTGGTCACTGGGATAACCAGGCAAATATTGTCCTACCACTGTTCTACCTCTAATACAGCCATCCAGACTGACCATTGTATTGGTTCTACTGTATTTAACATGGAAGGAAAGAACTCACCACTTTTATAGAAATACTATCCTATCTCATTTTGTGTATTGTGCGTTGAAGAAACATGCACATTTTGATGGTGTTTTATTCCTGGGTGATGTGATTGTGAGTGGTTTCACTTTCTTCTTTCTGCTCTTGTCTACTTTCCAAATTTCTCACAATGAACAGATATTTTTTTATTAAAATCAGAATAGGAATTTTAAAACGTCTAATATGAATCGTCTGCTATTTCTCATTTGATTAGCAGGTACCCTCAGAGTTATAGAAGGTAGTTCTGAAAGGACACTGAGTTTATAGCATAGTTCACCTTGCTATTCCTATTATAGGGCCGATTCTTAAGCTGATGAAGAGAGAAAAACTTCTTTCTCCTGTCTCAATTTCTGTCCTGTCCCCCTTCTCTATCTTTTGACGTATCTTGTATTAAAAAGATTTCACAACTTCCTGTAGTATCATGAAAATCCCAGGATAATGCAATACCCATTTAAAAGGTCCTCAGTTTGTCCTTAAGAATTCCCTGAATCACATCCTGTCAGTAGCCCATTAAAAATCCTCCATTGACTTCCCACCACACTTAGAATATAATCCCAAATCCCTCCATGACATACAAGGTCCTGCTTGATCTGGAGCCTGTTACCTCTTCAACTTATCTCTCCTCACTCTTCCCTTGCTTACTCCATTCTGGCCACATCAACCCCCTAGATCGCCCAGCAAGCCATGAAAGGTTCCACTCTACACACCTTACATTTTACAGTGCCCTCTCTCCGGGACACTCTCCCCTCAGGTGAGCTGATGGTCTCACTTTACTTCTTCTTCTTCTTCTTCGTCTTTTAAAGATTTTATTTATTTGTCAGAGAGAGAGAGAGAGAGAGAAAGAGAGAGAGAGCGTGCACAAGCAGGGAGAGCAACAGGCAGAGGGAGAAGCCTGCTCCCTTCTGAGCAAGGAGCCCCATGCCAGACTCGATCCCAGGGCGCTGGGATCCTGACCTGAGCCGAAGGCAGACTCTCAACCAACTGAGCCACCCAGGTGTCCCTCACTTTACTTCTTTACACAGGCCTTCCTTGACCACCCCAGTTAAAGTAGCAGCTTCCCAGCAGCCTCAGTCACGCCATCCAGCTTTATTTCTGTTATGGCCTTTTTCATACCTGACACTATGCTACAGATTTAGTTATTTGTTCGTTTATTGTCTGTCTCCTCCATTAGAATGTAAACTCTGTGAGAGTAGAGGAGTTTACTGCTGGGTCCTCTTTGGATAGAACAAGATCTGGTACATAGTAGGGGTTTAGTGAATATTTGTTGAATGAATGGATGAATTCTTATTGATTAATTCCTTTATCTAAAAAAAAAAAAAACAACAACTCCCAACACGTTTCAAAACTTCCTTATAATATCTGTAAACTGGTTTTCTGTTTCTTCCATTACCAGAAGGATTTTTCTTTGGATAAATAAATTCATGTCA
The DNA here is from genome assembly GCF_023065955.2 of Ursus arctos. NCBI lineage: Eukaryota > Metazoa > Chordata > Mammalia > Carnivora > Ursidae > Ursus > Ursus arctos. The sequence goes on from NW_026622875.1 coordinate 29,542,532, forward strand.
ATATTCATCTCTTGATTTTGAGACGTTCAAAGCTTTGTGATTTTCTAAGTCCTCTTCTCCAGTATTTGACTGCTAACTTGAGGCTCTCTGCTAATTTCCATTAAGTGGATGTATTTTTGGGGAAATGGTCAGATGAAGGAGACATATTTTTGAGTTCCATATTGGATGTGAAAAATTAATATAACTTCTTCATTTTATGTGATAATGTTCATGTTTTATTTTAATAAAAATTATATTTTAAGTTACTTATCACCTCAAAAAGTTAAAAATAGAACTACCCTACGATCCAGGAATCGCACTACTGGGTATCTACGCAAAAAATACAAAAACACTAATTCCAAGGGATCTATGCACCCCTGTATTTATTGCAGCATTATTTATAATAGCCAAATTATGGAAGCAGCCAAGTGTCCATCAGTAGATGAATGGATAAAGAAGATGTGGTATATATACACAATGGAGTGTTATTAGCCATAAAAAGAATGGAATCTTGCCATTTGCAACAACATGGGTGGAGGTAGACAGTATAATGCTGAGCGACATAAATCAGTCAGAGCAAGACAAATTCCATGTGGTCTCACTCATATGTTGAATTTAAGAAATAAAACAAATGACCAAAGGGGAAAAAAAGAGAGACAAACCAAGAAACAGATTCTTAACTATAGAGAACAAACTGATGGTTACCAGAGGGGAGGCAGGTGGGAGGATGAGTAAAGAAAAGGAAAAAAATAAATAACTTACTTATCATGGGGCACACACTCCATTATGATTTTACCCTCTCCAGTCCTCTCTCTCTCTCTCTCTCTCTCTCTCTCTCTCACACACACACACACACACATACACAGGAATCCATGCCCCAGGATAAATATACCCTCTCTCTGGAAGTGTGGCATTAATCATCCTTAAAGGGATATTAATGCAAGAAAACATGAGGACCCTTTGTAATGCTTGATGGGGAATCTTTGCGGCAGGCAGTAAGATGGCTCCTGTTATAGCACAGTGAGGCTGAGAGGAGATTTCCTAAAACATTTTAAATATAACCACTTTACTCTATTTCATCTTTCTTCACTTCTCAATAAATTTATTAGGCTACATTTGTTCAAATAAAATTGAGTAACCTGGAGTTCGTACTCTTTACTTGACACTGGTCATTAGAAATAATGTCGAATACAGAAATATTACTCTTAGCATGAGAAAAATTCAATATAATTATAATATAATTTTGGATATCATATAATATAGGAAACAAAAATATTTCTATAGTCCCAATTTTGGTCAACACAGTGAATTCTTAAAGGAAATTACTGTAGTAATGTATAGATATTAGTGGATTGGACCAGATTATAAGACTACATGATTGTTTCAGTCAGAAGAGTCTTATAATTCAAAGGAAAGTCACAAGAGTCTCCATTCACGCACCCCTTCTTTTTGTTGTCAGAAAGCCTAACAGAAGACTAGGGTCCTTGTAGCTGAAGGGTTTTAAAGTTACTGCTGCTACTAGCATTATGGAAAAATAGTGTAAAGAGTAACAAAACACATCCCACCATATCAGTTGTTCAAAAATACAAATTGTCCGTATGAAAAAAAGTACCTCAGCTTAGAGAAGTCCTATCAAAAAATATATTTTATTGATGTGTTTAATACCATGTTATGGCTTTATAAAATTCCATCTTTTAATCCACATAACAATGATTCACATCAAATGGTTGCCAATTCCACCTCTTCTCAAAGATCCCACTGGGACATAGTTGCTATGCTCCATCCTAAATCATCATCCCTTCTGTCAAATCCATGGTACCCAATCCAGGACAGAGTATTTTTTTCTGCATCAGTTTGTTCAGGTGAAGATTTACCATAAGGCAGTGGTACTCAAAGTGTGGGTTGGGACTCTGAGACCCTTCAGGGGGTCCCTGAGATCCTTCTAGGTTTCTGAGATCTATTCTGAGGGTCCATGGAGTCAAACCTATTTTTATAACAATGCTAAAATTTTATTTTCTTTTTCATTCTCTGTCTCTCATGGGTACTCATTGGAATTTCCCAAAGTCTACATAGCAGGTGATAACATCATTGCTCTGATGGCAAGTTGAATGTGTGCTTGTGTATTCTTGTGTTTTAAAATGTCTTCAATTTTAATTTTGAATAGAGTAAATATCAATAGATACAAACCGCAAAAACAAAAAGCACCTTTGATTATTTTTAAGAGTATAAAGGGGTCCTGAGACCAAATGTTTGAGAATTGTTGCTACTGGCAGGCTAATGATTCAAAACATTTGTTGAGTATCTGTTATGAACAGGCTCTGGGAACACCAAGTTTGGGAAGACACAACCCCACCCTCAGGGAGCATACTGTCTTGTGGGGGAGGACAAACAACTGTACCGTGATGAAGCCAGTGAAACATGCACAGAATGTTATGGTTGCTAAGAAGAGGAACATTGACCTAAGCAATTATTAACCTAGTATTTAGGTCAGTGGAAAAGATAGGAAGGAATCAGAGAACATGATGCATTCTGGGGAACTGCAAGTAGTTGGACTGGGATATCTTGAGGGTAAAAACATCTTTTTAAAACTTACCTTATGTCTTTAGCTACTTTTGTATATTTGGTGATTATTGCTGGACTGTATTCGAAATGATCCTTTGAATGGTATGTTGTAAATATTTAACAACAGGATCTGAAAAAAAAAATCCGATTTGTAGCTTTTGCCAATTTCCGTGGTGTAAATATTCCCACCATGGCCGATTTCAAGCTGCTACTGAATATGCAGCTGGGAAGAGCTACGCACACCGTTGTATAGTATTCCCGTCATAGTTAGTACACTTACCTGAGTATAAATAACCTCAAGAGAATGGATAATAATACAATGTAGTAAAATAATTTGGAAGTGATGAATTTTGAGTATTTATTAACTTTGTTTTTAATACAATTGATTTAATTTTAAGTTTATATAGTTTAATTTTTAATTATGGCTGGGTTTAGCAACCAGCTTACAAAATTCCTGAAAAGTCAGCACTTGGTTCTCACAAGCCAGTGTAAGCTGGCTCCATCACACCACTGGATCCCCCATGGCGTTAGTACTGCATTGTTAAGTACGGCGTCACTACAATTTCCTCATCTTGGAGGGGGAGGAATATGGGACATCCTGACTGAGAGACAGGTAGGAGATTGTAAAACTCCAGTTATGGGTGTAGTTATGGGAGAGCGTGGGTGGGCCAGGGAAATTGTGCAAGAGCTCAAACAGAAGGGTAAAGAATGGTAATTATAAAGTCGAGGTCAGAGAGTGAACACTAGATGTTGGATTTAGAAGTGCCCCTTAGAGAAGAAAGAGAGGAAGAGAGGGCATTAACATTTATGGAGTGCCCACTGTAAGCTGTGAACTCTGCCCGTCACACGGCACCTCTTACCTCATCGAATCCCCACAACAGACTTGAAAGGCAGATAGCTAAAGAGTACAGTGTAAGAATGGGAACTCAGGTCTACCTAACCTCAAAATCCTTACTCTTTTCATTTCATCAAGGAAGGACAGAAAGGTTACAGGGTAGTGGACTAGGGATAACTGGAAGCAGAAAGTAAGCAGACAGATACTGAGGCCAGGGAGGCATCTGTGTGAAAGCAAGAACACAAGGTGCTGGACCTGGAAAGGTTAGGGCCGGACCAGGCAGCTTCCTAAGGGAAATGTCTGTGGTCTCCAAAAGACAGAACACACTCTTGTGATGAAAGAAAATTCTTCTCTTCCTTTCCAAGAAATGGCAAGAGCTCTGTGCACATAGCACCGGCAGCATGAGAATCCGTGTGATAGTTAAAGAATGTGTTATAGGCAAAATGCAGGAACCCAGAGTTAAAAACATCTGAATCACGGCTATCCATACACAGTCCCAACAACGGAGGAGGAGGGAAAGATCCCAGGGAGATGGTGCTGAGCTCTGTTTTATTTCTACCCCTGCTGCTATTGACGGTCTTCTGCACCTTCTTTCTCTGTCCTTCCTTCAACAGAGGCTCTCAGCCGCCTGCCAAACACAAGCAGGTTGTTGCTCTGCAACTATAAAGCATGGATCCTCCAGGAGCCTCCCCTCCTTCCATCCTGCCAGTGTCTCATGCTTTCTTCCGTATATTGGCCCCCAGCTACCATAAGGGCGGCTGGCCTTGCCCTGCACTTGGTTAATGTGTTGGTTAGGTCCTCCAGGAAGCAGAAGTCAAGACAGAGTTAGAAGCATGAGCTCTTTGTTGGGGATAATGCCTATTAGAGGGGAAAGGGAGAAAAGTAGGCAGGGAAGGACTTCAGACTGTGATGCAGGTCCAATACTTGGGACAAGGAGTGATGGATGGAAGGATTACGTAGAAAGAGCCTCAAACTGTGGCTCCTACTGCAAACACTCAGACTGCAAAATGGAGACTCCAGTGCAATGGAGGAATCCTGAACTGGGCCAAAGTTCAGTATCCCACTGTGCTCAGTCATTGTCTGGGAGCTGCCTGAGAAGAATGTGGCCTCAGCTCAAACGCTACAGTGGATCCCAAAAGTAGTGCAACTGGAGGCTCCTCGGAGTTTCTGGCAAGTTTGTTCTTGAAGGCAGATCTGAGCATCACAGTGCCATGTATGCTCAGAATATTTGTTACTGCTACTTTTCCAGATAATGAAGGGCATTCTCATTGGCTTGGTGTTAATGAGAGGGAGAGTGGGGCCTCAGTCATGGTATCTGACTCCTGACTTGTACCCCCCCCCTCCAATGGCTGATGTTGGAGCTTCCTTTGGGAAGGCACTCAGAGCCCTCTCTGAAGCCTGCAACCCACCTTCGTACTAAAGATTCTTTTGGTGGCAGGTGACAGATTTGTTCATCTCAGGCAAGTAAGAGAATTTTTGTTTCATGTAACTGAACAAAGGAAAGGGTAAAGATCAATGGGGACTTGGAACAAAAATGTCACTGGCGGGGACACCTGGGTGACTCAGTCTGTTGAGCGTCTGACTCTTGGTTTCGGCTCAGGTCATGATCTCAGGGTCGTGAGATCAAGCCCCGTGTTGGGTTCTGTGCTCAGTGAGGAGACCGCTTGAGATTCTCTCTCCCTCTGCCTCTGCCCCCTCGCACACGCTCTCTCTCAAATAAATAAATAAAACATTAAAAAAAATGTCACTATGGTTCATCTAATTCATTCTTCTTTTCTCCTTTCTTCATGTGGCTTCAATTTCTCAAACCATAAATCTTCCCAATTGAAACTAGAACCAAGACTGCTCATAGCTTCATCCAAGAAGAAAAGACACTTCTCCAACTCCAGTTCAAACCTCCTGAGGAAAACTACAGTTGCCTTGGATTTGGTTACGTGCCCAACATTCCACATTCAATCAAAGACATGTTTATTGAGTATCTACATGTGTCAGGCACTGTTCTAAATCCTGGGCATGCTGGAGTGAACAAAACAAAAACAGTGAATGGGTGAGTTCCTTCTTTAATGAAACTTATTTTAGCAGGAGAGACAAATAAGCAAATAAATGAAGGAATGAACCGGATGATTTCAGATAGTAATAATTACTGTAAGTACAGTAAAATGAGGTGATATGACAGTGAGCAATCCTGTGGGTGGAGGGGGGTGACTTAAAATGGGTGGCCAGGGAGGGTTTCCCTGAGGTGACATCTGAGGTGAAGCCTGAGTGAAATGAAGGTGTGAGCTACAACCACCTCTGGAGCAGAGTGGACTGGGCAAGGTGAAGGGCAGGTGGAGACCGATGTGCCCTGAGACAGGAATGAGGTTGTTGTATCAGACGGAAGAAAAGAAAGCCAGTGTGGCTGGAGAGCAGTGAACATGGGGAAGGGCTCGAGGGGACAAGGTCAGAGAGGTGAGAAGTTGCTGAATCACACAGGGTCTTGTTTGTTGTGGTGAAGAGTTTGGACTCATTCTGAATGCAACGGGGAGGCAAATGAGGGATGTAATCAAGGGAGTGAGGTGTGTTACAAATCGCTGTGGCTGCTTGTTAAGAATGTGTTATAGAAGAGCAAAAGGGGGAGCAAAGAGGAGAGCCCAGAGGCGATGACACCAGCCCAGGGGATAGATGGCTTAGCTCAGGGTAGATATAAGGGAGGTGGAAAGAAGTAGATGGATGGAAAAATACATATTTGGAAGGAAGGGCTGACCAGTCTTGGATATGAGACGTGAGGGGTGGGGGAATCAAGGAGCACTCCTAGGCCTTGTGTTTGAGAAATTGGATGAATGGTTCTGTTGTTCCTGAGGTCACATATCAGGATGCTCTGGGCCATGAATTGCTGAAGAGCCATCTCAATTTTCATGTAACAAGAAATACACAGGTAGAATATTCCAGGCTTGGCTAATTTAGGGGCTCAAGGATGTCATCAAGAGCCTGGGCTATTTTAATTTTTTTCTTCTCTGTTAGATTAGCTCTATTCATGGTCTCAAGGTGGCTGCCACGATTGTAGGCATAGCTGCTATACCATAATATAGCTATGGTATTATAGCATGTAGGTGGAAACAGCCAGGTGCAGAAAAAGGATGGGTATTTCATTCATGATGGTTCACTTTATCAGTGAAGAAAACCTCATGTTTTACTGACTACAATCACATCAACAACACCACACCTAAACCAGTCCCTGGTAGTGGGTAGGATCACTGTGATTGACATAGATCAACCATGCGTTATTCCCTGGAGCTGGGAAGGGGCCTAGTCCCATGAAGCACCTGACTGTCTGGTACCTGAACAAGATTGGCATTCTTTAAGCAAGAAAAAAATGTGGATGGATGCTGTGGGTAAGCAATAAAAGTGTCAGATACAGATATGTGGACATGGGGAAGAGCAGGAAGTTAAGCTTGAGAAAGAAACATTGTTTTTTTTTAAATTTCTTATTTTATTTTATTGAGAGAGAGGGAGAGAGAAAGCATGAGTGGCGTTGGGGGGAGTGGGGGGGAGGGACAGAGAGAGAGAGAATCCCAAGTGTGGAGCCCGACTTGGGGCTTGATCTCACACAACCCTGAGATCATGACCTGAGCTAAAATCAAGAGTCATATGCTTAACTGACTGAGCCACTCAGGTGCCCCCAAAAAGAAACCGTTTTATCTTACTCATTTAATACTAACTTAGCGAGCTCTTACTGCCCTGGTTCTCAGCCTTAACCTCACACTGAAATCGCTTGGGAATTAAAAAATACCTATGTCTGGGTGTCACCTCCAGAAATTCTAATTTAATTGACATGGGGTATAGTAGTCTGGGCATCCAGAATTTTAAAAGCTGCCCCAAGAGATCCTAATGTGCTGGAAAATTTGAGAACCACTGATTTACTATACTGAGGGTTCTGTTTAAAATGCTTTGTGGATGTTAATTGTTTAATTCCCTTAAGAGTCCAATGACATAGGTACCATTATTAAATACCATTCTACAGATGAGGGAATTAAGGCACAGAGAGATTAAGTTACTTGCCTAAGGTCACATGACTAATAAGTGATAAGCCAAGATTCAAACCCTGGATGTCTGGCTGCAGACCACTTTTAGCCGCTGTATCATGTGTAAATAAGCAACAATCCTGTTTTGAAGTGTTTGAAATGTCTGTTAAAAATCCAAGTAGAGGGGTGCCTGGGTGGCTCAGTCGGCTAAGCATCTGCCTTCAGCTCAGGTCATGATCTCAGGGTTCTGGGATCAAGCCCTGTGTCAGGCTCCCTCCTGGGCAGGGGAGACTGCTTCTCCCTCTCCCTCTGCTCCTCCTCTTGTGTTCTCTCTCTTGCTCACTCTATCTCTCAAATAAATAAATAAGTAAATAAAATCTTAAAAAAAAATCCAAATAGAAATGTTGAATGCTTGTTGAATATATGAATCTGAAGTTCAGCAGAGAGATTGGTCTCTTGACATAAATCTGATTATCCTGGGCATAGAAATGGGGTATAGAGCCACAGGTGTATATGAAATCACCTACAGAGAATGCATCAAAAGAGAAAAGGAAAAGTGGATCTATATATAGAGCAAGTTGATTTGTAGCTGCTGAGGCTGGATGTGGGAACCAGAATTAGCTATAAATGAGCAAAAGAGGCCTTACTGGGGCAAGAGAAATGTTCTAAAACTGGGTAGTGGTGATGGTTGCACAACTCTGTAGATTTACTAGAAATCATTGAATGGTACACTTAAAATGGATGAATTTTATGGTATGTAATTACACCTCAGTGATGTCGTTAAGAAAAGATGAACAGAGCCCCTAATACAGCAGTATTTAGAGTGGAGAGGAGGGGCCTGGAGAGGTGTAATGAGGACTTGGAAGGGACTAGGGAGGTGTAATCACAGACGCTGGCCAGAGGGAGAATTTCACAGAGGTGGTGGTTGGCCATTTCGAAAGCCCTGAGTGTTTGCAGAAGAAAGATGAGGACAGAAGCAGTGACCACTGGATTTGGCAAGATGAGGTCACGTTGATTTTGATAAGGAGCAGTGCCCACGGGGTGGGGGAGATGGAAGTTCAGTCAGAACCCATTGAGAAGGGAACGAGAGGTGAGGATGTACAAGCCACAACCACCAATGGCTCTGGAAAGTATTAGCTGTGGAAAGGGGAGGGAAATGGGAGATCGATGGAAAAGTTGAGGAAGGAGATGGGGGCTTTCCCCCTTCTGTGTTTGTGAGTGTTTAGGGATTGAGTTTGTATGATGATGTAGTACAGTATAGAGGAAAGTCCTTGAATAGGAGGAGGGAATGGGATCCAGAACACAGAGGAAAGTTTGCACAGGAAACGGACAATTCACACATCTTAACAGGAGGAGGCTCGGTTGTATTCTGAGGGCTTTTAAAGATTTTATTTATTTATTTGAGAGAGAGAGAGAGAGAGAGTGAGGGCGTGCACTCGTGCAAGTGTGAGGGGAGGGGCAGAGGGAGAAGGAGAGAGAGAATCTCAAGAAGGCTCCATGCTGAGCTTGGAGCTGGACACAGGGCTGTCTCACAACCCTGAGATCATAACCTGAGCCAAAACCAAGAGTTGAGCACTTAACTGACCGAGCCACCCAGGCGCTCCTTAAAATGTAATTTTAAATCATAGTTGTGCTATGGGGCATTTTAAACTCATTTCTGACTTTAAAGGGAATACTAATGTTTCACCATTAGACAGGAAGCTGGACTTTTTATTTAACACACACATGCACATAGATATGAGCATACATTCCCCACCCCACCCCAAATTAGTAGAATTAAAAATATTCTTCTATTCCTGATTTATTAAGAGTCTCCAAAAATTCATAAGTGAATATTGAATAGGTGTGGCTATATTACAAATTCCTTTTTAACATCCATGGAAAGAATTATCTATTTTTGTTCCTTGATCTCTTAATATGTTGAATTTTAATTTTAAATTTCTGCAGTCAATCCCTTTTTGGTCATGGTGCATTTTTCTTTTAACGCACAACTGACTTCCATTTCTATGATTTTATTTTGGATTTTTAAATAATATTCATAAGATAATGGTCTGTAGCTGTTTGTGTCAGCGTTTTCAGGTTTTGGTGTCAAAGTTATACTGGCTTTGTAAATACTGTTTGGATGCCCTCCTTTTCTCTTATGCTTTGGAACTATTTTAATAGCATTGGAAATCTTTGCTCCTTGTAAGTTTGACAGAAGGTGATTGAAGTTTCCTGTGAAATTGTCTGGATTTAGTGGATTTTAAAGGGTGGTTATTTGACAATTTTCTGTTTGTGGTATTGGTTTCCTTTTTTCTCCCATCTCTTTTGCTGTCTGTGTTAATTATTTATATTAACATATCACTGGTATTTACATAAATTGGATAATTTATATTAAAATAATCCATTTCATCCAGTTTTCTCACCATATTTTTAAAGTCCTTTTATATTTGTGTATATGTGCACATTTTTTTCCTCACTGCTTAATTTGTCACTTGCTGTTTAAAAATTATATTAGCCAGTGAGCTATTTCACTGTTATTGTTTCAAGATTCAATTCTTGGGTTATTTATTAGCTCTGCCTCTCTTTTTTCTTTTCTTTTTAATTCATTGCTTTCTGTTTTTGTCTTTCTTTCATGTTGTTTCATTTGACCAAAGTGGGAGTTTCAAAATTTTTTTTGATGACAGAGCACTTTGTTCATTGTTATTACTTTTCAAAAGCAAGCTAAATTCTCCTACTGTACCTGTGTTTCTGCTCACTTCTCATTGCATTTTTTGAAAGTGTTGCCTTTGTGGATTTATATGCTATGATATTTGCTGTATAACAGTTTATGATAATTAGATCTTCTTTGTGGACTGTACCATTATTTTGATATAGGGGCCATCTTCACGTATTTTTTTTCTCTACACAAGTGGCAAACTTTCCCCAATTATCATATGGCTGGGCCTTTCCTTCATATTACAATATATATTCTAAACTTCCTCCCATTTTGAGCCTGTCCATCAGCAAAACAACCCGCATATCATAATAAACAGCCACATGAATTCATAATTTCTATATCCTGATCCATAGCTTCAATTATACTGTGAGGATGCCAGATATCTCTAGATCCTTTCTTAGCATAAAGAAAAATGTAGAATGTGGGGGAATGTATTCCCTATAAAACTAACCAACCAATCAAACATTCAGAACTTGTTACTTAGACAACAGAAGGATACGGGGACCAGAAGGCTGCTAGGCCCTAGACTTATTCTGAAAGAATCCCTGGGGATGCTGGAAAAAAGAAATGCAGAATCTTGGATTCTGCTCCCGGAGGTCCTGAATCTCCAAATTTGGAGGCTTGGGTAGGGACAGAAATTGGAATTTCAAGTATATTCTCCAAGTGATGTTGCTGAGCGTGGTATGTCAATCTCCCTTTAAAAAACACTGACTTAGGGAACGACTCTGGCCAAAAAATAAATACAGAAATCCTGGAAAGCATAAAAATCCTTTGCTCTAGGCTGTGTGCCCACTTTGAACAGCAGGCCTCCCAAGGGAGCATGAACTGTACTCCCGGGTCCTTTCCCATGGGTCTCACAGCCTCACAGGACATCACTGCATGGAGCTGGGAGGAGAACACTATTGCTAATCAGGCTTTGATCCCAGATCTCTTGCCCTCTGAGAATGTTTAGCATTCTTTTTCTTTTCTCAGTTCACCTCTGAGATAACGCTTACCTGTCCCTGAATCTTGCCATTGAAGTCTATTTCTTTTTTTTTTTTTTAGATTTTATTTTTTTATTTGAGAGAGTGAGAGTGTGAATGGGTGGAGGAGCAGAGGGAGAAGCAGACTCCCCGCTGAGCAGGGAGCCTGACTTGGGGCTCAATCCCTGGACTTGGGGATCATGACTTGAGTCAAAGGCAGATGCTTAATGACTGAGCCAGCCAGGCGCCCCTGAAGTCTATTTCTAATGCAGAAGAAGGCAACCCAATGCCATTCAGACAGTCTGCACTGATCCATTATCTCTTCAGGAATGAAACACTACGTAGGTAACATGTATTAACTATTTTTAGGAAACTTGTGGTTATATTGACTATTTTAACATAACAAATTAGGTTTTTGGAAACATTTTCCTTTCTTTTCTTTTTTTTCCCCAGAGCTCAGTTTACCAGTCTGACAAGAGTTGGTGTCTTTTCTTCTCTCCCTCTTCCCCTTCTTGCTCCCCCTTATATTAGTTTTCTAAGGCCAGTGTGACAAAGTACCACAGACTATGTGGCTTAAACAACCGAAATTATTGTCTCACGGTTCTGGATGCTGGAAATCCAAGATTAAGGTTACTTAATTAAGATTGGTTCCTCCTGGGGCTATGAGGGAGAATCTCTTCCATGCCTCTTCCCTAGTTTCTGGTGGTTTCCTGGTAATTTTGGGTGTCTCTTGGCTTATAGATGCATCACCCCAATCTTTGCCTTGATCTCCCAAGGCATTCTCCCTGTGTGTGTGCGTGTCTAGATGTCTACATTTCCCCTTTGTATAAGTCATATTCATTAGGGGCACCCTATAGACCTCATTTTAACCTGATCATCTACAAAGATCCTATTTGCAAATAAGGTCACATTCACAGGTACTGGGGGTTAGGACTCCAACATGTTTTGGGGAGACATAATGCAACCCATAATCCCCCACCTCCTTCTCTTTCTGGCAGCACAACTATTGCTTCTAACCATTCTTAGTACTAGCACTGCTTTATACCTCTTTCCTCTTTCTTTTACTTTTTTTTTTTTTTTTACTTAATGTGTTAGCACTTCTTCCCTAGAGTGATTGATCAGGCAGTCAGTCAATTATTTACTATTATTTACTTGCTAAATATTATTAGAACAGTAAAATATATTCATTATGGATTTATGAAAACAATAAGCTATAAAGAAGAAAATAAGTTACCCATAGTATCATCAACAAACGGATAAGAGAAAGTAGTATCATAAATCCACAGTATTGGGGCACCTGGATGGTGCAGTCGTTAAGCGTCTGCCTTCAGCTCAGGGCGTGATCCCGGCGTTCTGGAATCGAGCCCCGCATCAGGCTCCTCCATTGGGAGGCTGCTTCTTCCTCTCCCACTCCCCCTGCTTGTATTCCCTCTTTCACTGGCTGTCTCTCTCTCTGTCAAATAAATAAAATCTTTTAATAATAATAAAAAAAATTCCACAGTAGTTTACAGAATCTAAAACAGTTGGTTTGAGATGGATCTCACGTTTCAAAATGTGAGAATATATATCTTGTAATCCATAAAATAGAGTATATGTACGTGCATACATACATATATAACTAGAACCACAAAATTCCATGAAAATCTCAAATTCCAAAAAACATAATATTTTGTAGTCCCACTATTTTTTCCTGAGCATTAGCTTAAGAATTTTCCTAAGATAGTATATATATATTTAAAATTATGTTAATGACTGCATTTTTTTTAATTTTAAAAAATTAACTTTTTGAGAGAGAGAGAGGGAGGAAGGGAGAAAGAGTGAGCTAGGGGAGGGCAGAGGGAGAGGGAGCACAGAGCCCAACGTGGGGCTTGATCTCAGGAACCTAGAGATCATGACCTGAGCTGAAATCAATGGTTGGTTGCTTAACTGACTGAGCTACCCATATGCCACAATTACTGCATTTCATATAATGAAATAATTTAACACTCATTTTTTTCTTTTTTCTTATTTTGAATTATCCTGAAATGAACATTATTATATGTAAATCTTATGTCATTTTTATTATTACCTCAGGATAGATTCAAGAACTGCAACTACTGAATCAAAGGGTATGAATTTGACTTTTTTTTTTTAAAAAGTAATCTCTACCCCCAATGTGGGCCTCGAACCCATGACCCCGAAATCAAGAGACACATGCTCTACCTACTGAGCCACCCAGGTGCCCCAAGGGTGTGAATTCTTAAAATGCTCTTCATAACATTGCCAAACTGTTTTTAGGAAACTTCTTTCAATTTTTATCACCACCAGCCATATATAAAACCCCAGTTGAAAGCATAAAATTTCCACACCTTAATATTTTCTTCCTTCCTTCCATGCTCTCCCTCTCTCTCAATAATTTGATATACCAAAAATAATATTTCTTTCTTTTTTTTTTAAATTAACTCTTCTGTTTTAGTAATAGTAAACAACAAGCACAGAATGAAAAATCGAAAGATAGGAAATTTGAAAGGAAGTTAGGTTTGGGGCTTCCAGGGGCCATCTCTGGAGCAGGGAAGATGATTGATGAGACATGTTGATACTTGTAGGAACCACTCTCTTGGGCCAAATGAACTAGAAACAGATTACACATGGGTAAAACTTAGGGGTGACCATATGGCTAGAGATATATGTTTGAGACCAGTCAGCATAGTGATGATAGTTAAATCTACTACAGTGGATGGGATCATCTAGGAATGAAAAAAGAATTGGTTCAGAACCTTTAGAACACTGACATTTAAGGAACATGGAGGAAGAAAAGTCCAGAAAGACTCTTAGTTACTTCAGGACCGGAGATATTCAAAGTCTGACTTATCTTGTGGCCTAAATAATGTCCAGTGCTGTCCAGATGTTGTATTGTATATTCAACACATACCCTCTTGTTTCCATTTGTTTTTTAAACTTAACTAATTAAAAAATATGTTAATCATTATGAGTCAAAATTCAATAGGTGTGAAAATGTATTTCTTGGTACTCCTGTCCCTTAGCCACTATTTTCCCTTACTGGAATCAATGAACATCAACACTTTCTTGTGTATCCTTTCAGAGATACAAAAAATAGCATTTCAATGTTTTGTTAGGTAGTCCTTCAATTATTGGTGAGTATAAAAGCTTTATTTTTAATTTCTGGGTTTTTTTCAGCTATGTTAATTTCTTTTTTCCTTTTTAAAAAAAAATGTTTTGTTTATTTGACAGAGAGAGAAAGCACAAGCAGGGGGAGCAGCAGAGAGAGGGAGAAGCAGGATCCCCGCTGAGCAGGGGATCATGACCTGAGCCGAAGGCAGACAGTCACTTAACTGACTGAGCCACCCAGGTGCCCCTAAATTTCTTTTTGGTGAATTTTTTGTTAATACCGTTTACCTCTTTAAATAGCATTCAAACATTTTTTGTATCGATCTCTTTAAAATTAAATCTTTATTTTATTTATTGCAAATATTTTTCCTAGTTTGCTATTTGGTTAAATTTTGCTGATATTTTTGACATGCTAAAGTATTAAGTTCTTACATAGTTCGTTATATCTATTTTTCCTTTCAACTTTTTAAACCTTGGAAAATGATCATCCAATTATCTCCCAGAGCTCCAACACGGCTCATTGCAAGGAGGCTAACCTCAGACAAATAAATGAAATCACTTTCTAAGGGCAACGCGTAGCATTTTCCGGAAGCTTTCTATGGTCAGACCCTGTGCCAAGGGCTTTCCACCACCCTCACGACACCCCCGAAAGTGCTGGTTCGCAACGTGGGGACTTTCCCTGGGGTGAAATCTGAAACTGGTCCCTGCAGACGGAGGGCAGAGAGACTGAGGAGAGGCAGGCCCCTCTGGATCGGTAGGTGGCAGGTTGAACAGGCGAGGAAACTTACTCGTGAGCTTTGTCTCGGGCTCCGGAAAACGAGTAGATCTCCTCACGGGCCACTGGAATCTTCCAAGTTTATACGGAGGCCTTAATGGGTTCAGTCAAGGATACATCCAGATGGTCGCAACAACACATGGCTCTCTCAAAGCTCCGTCCTTGGACATGGCCCCCACTGTGGGGATGGTGGGCAGAAGTCCACAGGTTCCAAGCACAGGGGGTAAGGAGCCTCCACGGCTGGGGGGCCGGGTCACGGGTCAGCCAGCGGTCACGTCCCCTCAGTGACCTCGGACGGAAAAGTAGCTGTGATCGTCTCTGCCCAGATGAAGAAAGTTTGGAGGTGAACAGATTTTCTCAGGATGCAGACTACTAAGGGCCAGAGTGAAATCCAGGATTTCCTGAATATAAAGCTAGTAGTATTTTTAACCATTCTGCTTTATCTCTGCTAAAAGGTACATATGAGTCAGACGTTTAAAGATTAAATGACATATTTTAAAAGTATTATCTGGGTATTTAAATTAGCAAAAATCAATTTTCTTTTCTATTGTATATTTATTTAGCAAATATTTATGGAATCTGAATTTTGAGTCCTGTGGTTGGTAGATGCTGGTGTTGCAGAGAGAAAGTGTGTTTACTTTTAGGAAGTATTTCTGAGAGCGAGGCAAGTGAAATCAGATAAACTAAACATTACCTAACACGTGGTGGGCTCAGAGGACTCAAAAAAGAGGAATTGGCTGTGTGTGTGTGTGTGTGTGTGTGTGACATTCTTCCCTTATTCTCTGAAAACCCAGGTGACACTTAAGCCAACCTACCCTAGAACTTGGTTACTTTCTTCTAGCATACGTGCTGCGAGCACAGGGTTACCTCCCTCTTTGCATGGTCCCAGCCACTTGCTTCTTGTCTTCACCTATTGTTTTCTCTTCACACCTTCTGTTCTCAATATGAACTCACCTTTCTGAGCAGTAAATCTGCGGTGTGTCTTTGGACAGGGACAGAACAGGTTTGGAGTAGAGGATGTTTCTGTGTTCCCAGATGGATTTCTTTTTTAAAGATTTTATTTATTTGGGAAAGAGGGAGACAGAGAACGAGCGAGCACACACATGCACGAGCAGGGGGAGGGGCAGAGGGAGAGGGACAACAGATTCCGCCCCCTGAGCAGGGAGCCTGCCAGGAGGGGGGCAGGTGAGCTGAGTTTGATCTCAGGACCCTGGGATCATGGTCTGAGCCGAAGGCAGGTGCCCAACTGACTGAGCCACTCCGGCGCCCCCCCACAGATGGATCTTTATAAAGTCAATCTATGTAGGCTCCAATGGTTGAGTTAAAAGAGAATGCTGCCTCTTTTAGAACATATTTGCTCCCTGTCCCTCTATTTGAGTTACATACCCATTTCCTGCTGAGGCTCCAGGGAGGAACTGACAAACTTACTTCCTAATAGTTACATGTTTCACTTTTTTGCAACATCATATAGTCTTCTGAGTGTCTTCTCATCACCTCTGACTTGGAAGTGGCCTTAAAGGCCCATTAATCTAATTACTTGTCTACTCCAATTCTGCAGACAGGGATGTGGTGTAGGGATTCAGGGCACAAGGGTAGGTTTGGCTTCTGATCCCACCACATGCAACTTGTGTATCTCTGGGCAAGTTCCTTGAGCTCATGAAATCTGTTTCCTCACCTATCAAACAGGGATGATAATAACAGTGCTTAACTCATAGGATTCCTGGGGGTCTGACTCGATAAATAATATAAATAATACATATTATTATCCTAGACAACTGATCTTTTGACATTCAGTCAACAAAAATTTATTGAGCACTTGCTATGTGCCCAGACCAGTTTTAAGTGCTAGTGAGTAACAACATAACAAAACAGAGAAAGACCCTTTTCTTCCTAGAGTGGAAGAAACAGATCATACTCAAATAAACATAAATCTATGGTATAATTTCAGATAGTAATAAATTCTGTGAAAAAAAATCAAGCAGGATGAAGGGAAAGAAACAATACTATTAGATAAAGACATTAGGGAGGTCTCTTTGAACAGGTGACACTTGAATGTACTGAATGAAGTAAGAGAGTGAAACAGGGTCTTCTGAGAAAGAGCATAGCTCATGAGCAGTCATGGAGGGGAGATGATCCAGAGGAGAGAGGAAAATATTTGATTTTTCCATTTTATGTTTCCTATTGAACTTCATTTCTTTGAGTACAACTATGGAATTAGACTGGACCTCATGGGAGCTTGTTTTGCATGGGTCATGCTTGTCGATGAGCTGATTGGGTTGAGTGACCCTAGAAGAAGAGTAGAAATTTGATCTCTGCTCTCCTGTGTTAAAAGCAGCTGTCATTAACTCCAGCAGGCTCTGCAGAGCTTGGGAGCCCAGAATTTGAATCTGTGTAATAAGTCATCTGAGCTGTGTGGTAATCACGAAGACCTCCATTTTACTTGGCAAGTAGTTGCCAAGGCTGACCCACACCTTAGAGGTGGTAAAAATGCACTGTGTAAAAGCGACCTCACACAATAGGTAATGACATATTTCGAAAGAATTTTTTCCCTTTCTTTTTTACCACAGGTCTTTCTGATTTTAAAAGCTAAAGGAAATGTTAAGTGCCTTTTATCTTCAAGGCACTTTATATATGTGTCTCATTTAATCCTCCTAATGATAGGTGGGACTTATATCCTCATTTTTCAAATGAGGAAAGAAGGCTCAGGGAGGTTAAGTAATTTGTCCAAATCACACAGATAGTAAGCAGTAGAACCAGCATTCGAAACCCAGGTCACTGTGATTCCAAAGCCTATGGGTTTCCACTTACACAGTAGTGCTTACCTCAGGCAGGGAATTTCCATCAGATTAGCCAGTAGGACATTTTCCTCTGAACATTAAATAACTTCTCCCAAACGAGTTTCCTCAGATCTTCATACTGTATTGCGGATTGAAAAATGAATTGTGAATTAGGAATGTTTGATAGACAGCTGGTTCATAAATTGATTTTGAGAGAAGTTCATGACATTGAAGAGAGGTGCCAATCCAATAATAATTCCCACACAACAGGGAGGTCCTCTTTTGAAAGACAGAGACTACTGTGTTTGACAAAACTCTCTCATGCTGGTTTTCCACCCCTCCATCCCAACTCTGCATCCCTTGCACTTGAATGAGGAGCCCCAGGGAAGATCCTGTTGGTGATGTTATTCCTTAGGAGGACCTACCACAGTTTAGCTTCACAATTGGCAGAATCTGGATTTGAGTATGTAGATTAAATACAGATGTGTTTCAGTCCTCTCCCAAGCTTGCTCATTTGATTCTTAAAATCCCATCAGTGAATGAGGTCACTTCTTTATAGTGGCTTAAATAAGAAACCTTGGTATTACCCTGGATTTCTTCACCTCCTAAATCCTTGCATATTAAATAGTCGACAAATCCTACCAAATATTATGTCTTAAATCCAGAATTTCGCTCTAATGTAGTTAACGTGAATCGGGGGTTTGGACCCCAGGTAGCCACTTACTACCAAGTTAGTGAACTTTGCTGTGCTTCCATTTTATCTTTAAAGGATATTGTATTCATTTCCTATGTCTTTTTTTTTTTTAAGAATTTATTTATTTGACACAGAGAGAGCGAACACGAATGGGGGGGGAGAAGTAGGCTCCCTGCCCCCCCCAGCAGGGAGCCCGATGTAGGACTCCATACCAAGACCCTGGGATCACGACCTGAGTCGATGACAGATGCTCAACCGACTGAGCCACCCAGGTGCTCCAGTTTCTTATGTCTTCTGTGACAAATGACAGAAGCTTTTGTTTTGGTAACTTAAAACGACTCAAATTTATTAACAGTTATTACAGTTCTCGAGGTCAGAAGTCTGAAATAGGTCTCAGCTATTTGCTAAAATCAAAGTGCTGGTGGGGTTGTGCTCCTTTTGGAGGTTCCAGGGAAAACTGCATTCTTCTTGCTTTTTCCATTCCTCGAGGCTGTCTGCATTTCTTGGTTCGTGGCTCTGTCACGAAAGACAGAAGCCATTTATGGACCAATAACTTATCTAGTAAGCAAGAGAATTCCCCGTGCAGAGCTATTTCCAGATCTCTGTTATGACAACACACCTTGAATCTGTGCCGAGGCAAACACTGAAAGTACAAGTTCCCATTCAAGAAAACAGTGTTGGTGCTGCTGGGATAAAACGGCACGAGACTCCAAAATATGGGTCAGCACCTCTCAAACAATGAAAGAAGAAAAGAAATCTGGAGTAACAGAGACCCAGTGGCTCAGGATGTTTACCATTTTCTTTGCGATGAGAAATTGGAAGTCAATACCAGACCTTTCTAGATCTATTGCTCTTGCTACCGGAGCCGTGTAGTAAACTGTATGTGCTTCTCATTCCATTGTTTGGGCTCAGGCATTCTTTTTTCTTTCTTTCTTTTCTTCTTCTTTTTTTAAAAGATTTTATCTATTTGAGAGAGAGCGAGAGCGAGAGGGAGCTCGTGAGCAATAGCAGGGGGAGGGGCAGAGGGAGAGGGAAAAGCAGACTCCCCACCCAGAAGAGTGGGCTCAGTCATTCTTAACAAATTGTTTGCTGTTGTCTTCAAGCCCTGAATTGAAAATAACTACATGTGTTATAAATAGCTATTTAATCAACTTGGGTGGACGCAGGTGTCAGGTGCTCAAAGCTGGGAGACAAGACAAACACTGCCTCACCCCTCACTTGTATAACAATGCCCGTTCTTCTCTAAGGGTACACTCCCAAATACCTCTGCATGTGGTGTTCTCCACCAAGAATGCACTGTGCCCTGCTTTCTGCTCTTGTCCACGTTTTCACATCCTTTAGGAGCCTGTATCACTGGTGCTTTCTCAAAGTCTTTTCTGATTCCCCCAAGGAGTTGGATTGCCACTACCTGCTCTGTCCCACAGCCTTTGTGCACGTCACTATGGCAACCCAGTCACTTATTTACCTTCTCTTGCCTCCAGATCAACGGGGACCTACTCTAGGTACAGATGGCCTCTGATTCTCCTCTCATCTCCTCTAGACCCTCAAGTCGCCTCCACGTGGTGGGCACCTGACAAATGTCTGCAAGCGTGGGTCTCATCTCTAGGGAGGCGGATAGGCCTCACCAGTTCTTGGAACACCTCAGCGAAGGGACATTGGACTTGCTGTGAACAAACACCTGGCCTTAGTTGTGTAGCTGGATAAACAGACCGTAATTTTCTCTAGCTGGTGGCCACTGTCTTTGTGCAGGAGAGAACTCTCTGCTGATCAGTCAGCTTGGTTAGAAGAAAGAAAATGTTCTTATTTGATGAATAGATCATAGTTATGCCCTCTCAGTGACCTAGTTGCCAACTGCTTTGTATAAACTAATGGTATTGTAACACGGTGGCTCTTAATATTTATTACCATTATTATTATTAAGAAATCATTTGAATTATTATTGCCAGAAGGACTTCATCTGGAATAAAGGCACAACTTAAAGTAAACATAAAATTCTGCTGTTAGAAAGGGTTTCAGTTTAGTCATTCTGAAAACCTGCTAACTGCCAACTGTATATTGAACTAAGGATTTAACTAAGAGTATACATTTCCTCCCTCCCTCCCTTTCTCCTCCTCAAATATTTATTGAGCACTTACATTTTGACAGGTTTTGTTTTAGGCATAGGAGATACACAGTGAAGGAGCCATAGCCCCACTCCCCCGTTGCTTTCCTTCTAGGACTTCTCATTTGCAAAACGAGAAAGACAGAAGAAATTTGTAAAATTTGGAATTTGTAAAAATGAATTGAGAGTAAGAGTTGGCAGCTGGTGATTAGTTTTGTACCAGTTGAAAGAGAAAGCACTTAGAAGGGTAAAAGTTCTCATCAGACAGTAAAATTCATTATTTAATGGTCACAAATCCAGATTGTATTAATTTGTCCTTAGTGCACTGATATTGTATGAAATGAAGGTAAGATGTGGTTCCTGACTTTGGATACATCATCACTAGCATGATACCTTTTATAGGAACCTTAAGTTCTTGGCCAACATGATGAAACACTAGCATTATTATGTGTATAAATAAGCTGGAGGAAACAATATTAGATTAGACCCGTAATTCTTGAAATGTGATGCCCAGACTAGCTGCATTATTGTCACCTTGCTTTAAAAAGGCAAATTCAAAGGGCACTTGGGTGGCTCAGTTGGTGAAGCATCTGCCTTCAGCTCAGATCATGATCCCAGGGTCCTGGAATCAAGCCTGGCATCAGACTCCGTGCTCAGGAGGGAGTTGGCTTCTCCCTCTCCCTCTGCTCTTCCTCCTGCCCTCTCTCTCTCTCAAATACATAAATCTTTAAAAAATAAATTAATAAAAAAGGCAAATTCATAGGAAGTGCCATAGCACTCGCCCTCTAGTGCTGGGAGAGGTAAGGAGCCTACTTAGCACCATGTGGGGCAGCAGCTACGGGGGTCACGTGGGTGGCAGGGGCGGGTAACGTGCCCGTCAAACGCCCGCCACGTGCCTGGCAGGGGCGGGGCTGTTCCAGTCACGTGGAGGTCACATGGGTGGCCCGGGCCAGTCACCTCCTTTTCCTGGGGGAGTCATGTGCTCATCCATTCAGTAGTTAAGTATCAAGCGCCCTCTAGTGTTGATAGATGAAATAAGCCTAATTACCACCACATGGGCATCAGGGGCGAGTCACGTGAGCATCCCGGCGGGTCACGTGGTGTCACGAGTGATTCATGTGCACTAATCCTGCCCTGAAGGAACCACGGTGGGCTCCAAACCATCACTGTTCCCAGGGCCCAGGGCTGGGTCTTTCACCTGCCTCAGTAACAGCATCTGTAAGCCGAGTAAGGCTCGGCTGTCCCTGGTCTGCCTCAGAGCTGAGTGTGGTCCCAGTCCCTGGCTCCTCTTCAACAGGTGAGGGCCACACTGGTGGGAGGGCCTGTGGGTCTGTTGCTCAGAGAGGAGTCAGGTGGGGCGGGGAGCTGCCTCCCGTCCGCCAGTGGCACAAGTGTGGTTCCCGGAGGCGCCAGCTCCCTCTGTGGGACGAGGACACAATGGTCACCCTGTAGCCTTAAACCCACCATCACAGCTCACCGCGTAAAGGATACCTGTCTCGGTGGAAGTGAGTTCTATGGGATCATTAGCCCGGGAGGCCGCAGGGGCAGGTGCTAGGTTTTGCCCCAAGAACAGGTTTGGATCCAACAAGAGGCGAGAAGGCAGGCAGCACAGATGAGGCAGGGCGGCCTCTGGCTGGAAGGGAGTGAAGCTCCCACAGGGATCTCATGCTTCCTGGAGCTGGGCCTCCGAGGACCCTCCTTGGGTGTGCAGAGGCCCCAGCTGTCCTCTCCTGGCCTCAGGGTGAGGAGAAGCTTCTTCCAGAACGTGCCTTCTCCAGTGGCATTCTTCCCATCCCTCTACAGTGTGCACAACGGGGACTTCAGGTTCATGCACAGCCGCCGCAGGGGTTCGGGGCGGGGCTGGGGTCACCCACCTGTCTGGCCTGCCCAGGATGTGGGCTTCGGGGTGAGAGTTGGGGGCTCGTATGGGGGCCTTCGTCAGTGCTTTGAGCTTTTTTGGTGTACGTAGTGGGTTTAATTTGACATGTTGTGTCTCAAATGTGTCAAAACAAGTAGCTTCATTCTCTCTGGTGGGTTTCTTTTTGTTTTGTGGTAGCAGCCCCTGTGAGGTCAATGGTCATGTTATAGTACAAACTACGGCGGTGTCTGCAGCTCCTGTGTGTCTCGTCCCACCTGCATCTCTGAGGGTGTCTGTGGGGAGGGTCTGGTGCTTGTGCTGTCCTCAGGGCCTCCGTGGTCTGTGGGCTACTGCTCTGGTGGCCACTGTGGAGTGCCTGGCCCCTTCTGGTTCCCATGGGTGGTATGCTGGCACCTATGGCCCCTGAGCCCAGTCCACATTTCCCCCTTTGTGGTGCCCTGGTGAACACCACCTGGAGGGTCTTTGCATCAGAGCCCCCCCCCCCTTCCCACTGGCCTCATGGCTCCTGCCCCCTGGGTGGGGAGAAGCTCCAGTGGGCGGTCTCGGGTTCCCCACTGCCAGCGGAGGATGGGACGGGATGCTTCCTGGGATCCTTCCCGGATCTCTCTGTCATTGGTGGGCTTCCCTCCGCCTCCCCTGGGTGTCTCTCAAAAGGGAGCCTGGAAAAAAAATTGAAAAAGGGAGCCCAGGTTTCAAGATTGTTGTCCAAAAGTATAACTCAAAGCTTAAAGCTGAGCATTTTGTCCTTGGTGGAGGCCACCTCCTTCTCCCAGGCAGTCACTGTCAGAACCCCTAGGTGATCGTCCTGGAGTGTGTCATCGGGGCCGCAGGCACCCAGCGCTCCTCTGTAGACCCACGTCACCAGCCGGGTTATTTAGAGGCCCCGGGTGGTGGTCTATTAGCTATGGGTCAGCTCTCCAGGGATCAGGGCAGACACAGAGGGTGAGGTACGTGTGGTCCACTTGGTGGTGGTTCCTGGTCCCATCTAGGAAATCCTTTCCTTTGGGAGGTGGGGACCTCCTGTGGCTCCACGGAGAGGTCCGGGTCTGCTGCCCTCAGCCCAAAGGTGCCGTTCCTAGCAGCGTCTCCCAGGGTGTGTGTGTGTGTGTGTGTGTGTGTGTGTGTGTGTTTGCCCAGTCTCTGTAGCTGATGGGAGTGTGTGGAGCAGCAACCATGAATGTTCTCTGTCCTCGGCACCTGTCAGCACCTGTACCCTGTTTCAGGCTGCTGTGAGCACCGGGCAGGGAGGTGGGGGATTGCTGAGGGTCCTGAGGGACTCAGGGTCCTGGGCTGAGGGTGGGCTGGCACATGGGGGGAAAGATAGAAGGTTGCAAGCACAGTCGTTGCTTGAACTCTGGATGAGGACATCAGGAGAGCTTCCTGGAGGAGAAAGGGAGGCTGCTTCCAGGGAGAGTCCTGAACATGCTGCCTGAGCCCTTCCCACCCCCTCCCGCCATGCTCTCTGTTCTAGACCTGGTTAGGGGCCCACAGAACCGGTCTGCTGCCGAGCCAGGACTGCGCCTGTTCCCCACGAGGAGCCTCGGAGTCTAGCGTCCGGGAGGCCATTGCGTGGCTGACCTAGGACCCAGTGGATCCCTGGCAGTCAGTGGTCCTGGAGGAAGAGCGGGAGGGCCCTGGCGCTGGCCTCTCAGAGGCTGTGCTGCTAGGGGGCATGTGGTCCAGGAAGGCAGCCACCTGCCTACCTGCCACAGGAGGTCTGGGCCCCCGTGAGCCCCACCTGCCAGCTCCCCCACACTCAGATTGCAGCAGTGGTGACAACTGGGCCCTGGGCTGCCCCAGGGGGTGGCACCCCTCCACCTTCCCAGGAAACACACGGAGCTCTGGGCCCAGCCCAGCTTTGTCCTGTGACCTTTCTTGGGACCAGCAGAGCCTGGATGCCTGGCAAGGAAGTGGTCCTGTGGGAGTCGGTCACAGTGAGAGGCAGGACCCTGCTGCACGGATCCCGTGAGGACCTCAGGGCCTTTTCTTCACTCCTAGCCTTTGCAGTCACCGGGTTTGATCTAGAACCCTGACTTGGCCAGCTGCAGATTCTCTGAGAATGGAGACCCTGCACAGACATCCTGACTGGATGGAGGCAGGCAGGCAGGTGACCCCTCCTGCCTCCCCTCCCTTCCCCTCAACAATCCACTGCCCAGCCCCCACTCCCTCGCCCACCACTTCCCTCCCTGCTCTCTGGCTCCATACAGGCCCCTCAGAGAAGGGGGGTGTTAGCCCCACAGCCTGTTCTGCCCTCACCCCCTTAAAGGGCCAGCTTGCTCCCGGCAGACACAGATGAGGTGGTGCTGTGACCTCTTTCTGTGCCTTCCTGGGGTTATCTCTCCTACAGAGGTGACAAGAACTGGCTGCTGGCTGGGAGAGGGGCCCAGAGGAGGTGCAGGGGGATGGGGTATGTCTATTCTTGGGCTTTCGGAGGTGGGAGGTGTGGATGTTGGGTTTGAGCAGAGGCAGAAGAAGGGAACCCTGGCCAAATTTCCTCACATGGCTCCAAGCTACTGGTGACCCACCCTGCTCTCTCGGATGCACAGAGGCAAAAGGCACATTTATTTATCTGTTGTTTGATTTCTCTCCTCTGTGTTTTCAGGTTTGTTTTTTTTTTTTAAGATTTTATTTATTTATTCGATAGAGACAGAGACAGCCAGCGAGAGAGGGAACACAAGCAGGGGGAGTGGGAGAGGAAGAAGCAGGCTCATAGCAGAGGAGCCTGATGTGGGGCTCGATCCCAGAACACCGGGATCACGCCCTGAGCCGAAGGCAGACGCCCAACCGCTGTGCCACCCAGGCGCCCCCTGTGTCTTCAGGTTTTGTGAATATTTTATGTGTATTGCTAGATTTATACTTAAGAACCTTCATTTTTGTACTGTGATTTTTTTTTCATTTCACATCCCAATTGTCCTACACATCATTGCTGATCACCTCAGTCCATCAAGGCTGCTATCAAAATATCACAGACCGGGTGGCTTATAAACAATAGAAATCTATTTCTCACAGTTCTGGAGGGTGCATGTCTGAGATGAGGGTGTCTCTGGTGGCAGACTGCTTATTTTATCCTCACTTAGAGGGAAGGCACTGGGGTCTCGTTTACAAGGAGACCTCACCCTCATGACCCAATCACCTGTTCTAACACCATCCCATTTTTCATGAGGATTCCAACACATGAATTTGGGGGGAACACAAACATTCACACCATTGTCCTGATATCCACTGACTTCTGTACATTTACCTTCTAGTTCGCTTTTTGTCATCTTTCCCTTTTCCTACCAAGGGACAGGAATGGTGGGCTGCATTTCAGTTGGAATTTCCAAATGATGACACTAGATACGCAGAACTCTAAATTTCAGAGATTCCCCAGACCTTTCCTGAGCGGGTGAACTGGCCACAGCTAAACTGTGAGTGGGTGGTGGGGATGCCCGCAGCTTCCAGACCATTTGGGGTTGTGCCAACAAAGTAGAGAGATGGTCCTCAGGCCGCAGGAGGGAGATCCATGGCAGGTTCCCCAGAGATGTGTCATCCGAGGTGAGCACAGAACCTTAGGTGTCCGACTTTCTCACAGGTTTATTTTTGCTTTCTCCTGTAGCATTTCAGCATGACGTATCTTACACAAATGTCCCTTCATCGGGGCTTTGGCCCTTCATAAGCATGGCACGCCATAGTGCTTTTCACAGATTCTGCTTCTCGGAGAGGAGAAACACCAAGAGCATCTGACTGTAAGTGTGTGTGGGGCTGGAGCAGGTGCGCATGGGGCTGGTGGTCTGGCCACCCTGGGCCCAACGCAAGGTCCTCTCCGTTCCATGTTGACAGTTGGATGCACATGGAGAAGTAGGTGTGTTAAAAACAGCAACGTTATTTATGTTTAATTATATTATTTACATCAAACCTGAATTGTTTAAAAATTAACTTTTCTTTTTTGAATGGAGGGAAACTCATCAACCATTTTTTTTCTTTTGTTCAGCAAGTCATGGTTGAATTGGCAGCACATTTCACTGGAATCCTCCCTTCGATGAACTCTATAAATACATCAAGCTTTGATAGGATCATCAGAACACTCAGGTGTTTACTATGAACCCATCTGTTTCTGGGGAGTTTTCCAATGGGACATTTCTAAGCCTGACTGTGACCTTTTCATGCTCCTTGGTCTGTTTCTATTTTCCTTCTATCAGGGTCCATTTTGTTTATGTGCATTTTTATTTAGAAATTACCCATTTCTGGTTACTTCAATCTGATCTCTTTTTCTGAGTTAGTCTTCCTCCTTTTCTGTTCTTTGTCTCAGATTCCACAGAGAAGGAAAAATAGCTCTCTGTCTCTCTCTTTAGACAGGATCGATCTATCTCTGTCTCTATGCTTATATACAGAAAGTATTTGCCCTGTCTCACTTATTTCACTTGGCATCATGCTTTCAAAGTCCGGTACTGTTACCACACTTAGCAGGATGTCCTTTTCTTCTGGCTGATTCATATGCTATTCTATAGGTACCACTTCTTTACCTATTCAGCACTAAGGGGCACTGATGTTCAGCACTAAAGGGCACTGATGTTCAGCACTAAAGGGCACTGATGTGTAACCAGAAGCAGAGGGCGGAGGGGGTGTGGGAATTGAGTGAATGGTGAAAAGGTACAAACTTCCAGTTTTAAGATCAATAAGGAATAGGGATTTATAGTACCCCCCAGGACTACAGTTCAAAACCTATCTTTCTTTTTTGTTTACTTCATTTTTGTATCTCTAGAGATGATGGTGGTGGACTAAATGTATTCTGGTGATTGTTTCACAGTATATTAAAGGAACATCATTACGCTGGGTACCTTAAACATACACAGTTCTGTATGTCAAGTGTATCAAAACAACTGGAGCAAAAAAATATTTTAATATTCATAAAGAGCATCAGGAAATTTGATGTGGTAAAAAGAATGTCACGTAAACAAAACCAAAAACAGCAGAACCAAAAGCCAGTAGGTTATCATATGGGTAAGAAACTGCAAGCCGCATAAAAAGTTGATTCTTTAAAAGTTTAAAAACCAGTGAATTGAACCATGAGAGACTATGGATTCTGGGAAACAAACTGAGGGCTTCAGAGGGGAGGGGGGTGGGAGACTGGGATAGGCTGGTGATGGGAATTAAGGAGGGCATGTATTGCATGGTGCACTGGGTGTTATACGCAAGTAATGAATCATGGAACTTTACATCAAAAACTAGGGATGTACTGTACGGTGACTAACATAGAATAAAAAATTATTATCAAATAAAATCAGGGAATTAAAATTAAAGCAGATGAAATAGAATTTTAAAATTTTGTTACATTTAAAAATTTGTCAAAGAATATAAAGTCTTAATAAGTTACCTCAGATATTAACTTTTGAAAAAAATGTTCATGTTTTGGAAATTCTGATTGTAAGCTTCCAAGTGGGCACAGAATGAGAACGTTTTGTTTGATCAAAGTCGCCTCATGGAAAATGGCTGAAACAAAATGTCTGAGGTAGGACCTAAATGAAAGGGTATAAATGGCTAGATGAAAAAAAAGAAAAAGAAATTACCCATTTCCTCTAGGCTTCCAGTGTTCTCTTATTTGACTTTTAGAATTTTAAAAAATATTTGAAGTAAAATTGGCAACGCAGGGCTTAAACTCAGGACCCTCAGATCAAGACCTTACCGGAGATCAACAGTCTGACGCTTAACCTGTTGAGTCACCCAGGCGCCCAGCTCTTATTTGACTTTGAATCTCTATTCTGTTTCTATTTTTTCCAGAATCATCACAGTTAATGAACCAAGATTGATAACTTAGTACTTTTTTTTTTTCAAAGATTTTATTTATTTATTTGACAGAGAGAGAGAGAGCCAGCAAGAGAGGGAACACAAGCAGGGGGAGTGGGAGAGAAAGAAGCAGCCCCCCAGCGCAAGAGCCTGACGTGGGGCTCAATCCCAGAACTCCAGGATCATGCCTTGAGCCACTCAGGCGCCCCTGATAACTTATTACTAACTGAAGTTCAGATTGTGTCTGGTTTCCCTCTGTTCTGCCTTTGCTGCTCCAGGGTCCCATGTGGGGCAGCACATGACAGGTGGTCATCACGTTTCTTCAGGCTATTCTTGGCTCTGACAGTTTCTGAGATGTGTCTTGTTTCAGTGACCTTGACAGTGTTGAGGAGGAATGGTCAGATGTCTTGTGGATTTAGCTCCACCTCTGTGATGGATGGCTGAGTGTCTACATCAAGCATTTGGAATTCTTATGCATTGTTTTCTACTCATTACAAAAAAAAAAAAAAAAAAGTCTAGTAATAAGTTATTTTTACCACTGTGAACCCTGGGTATTTATTATAGGCTTTGGTTGTATTCCAGCAGTAGGCTGTGTAGTTGATCAGTTTAGTCCTGCTGTGGCTCTTCATGTCGTCTCCTGTTTCCCTTGACATAATTCCAACTTGGTGGATTTCCATGATTGGTACTTACTCATTTTCTGATATTTCAGGATTATCCTGGCTCCTGCAGTCACTGTTTCAGCTCCTAGAGCCAGCCATCCCTTCCAAGAGCCCTTTTTATGGAGAGTGGCATAAAAAACTGATATACCATGGGAACTAAATCTGCTCAGATTGAAGAGGAAAATTGACCAGAACAGGCCCAGGCCAGAAGGCCCTGGAAGACAGAAAGTTACTAACAATGAGCTCAAGATAACCAGAAACCCTACTGGGAGCAAGTGATAAGCAGCCCTTTCTGCCTCTGTAAAAGGGCTTCCAGCCACAGGCTCCCTGTGCTACTGTTCCCGCCTGAAGCAGCCCCCCTCCCCCAGTTTCAACCCACCTACCAGCAGTCACCATAGCCCTTGGAGCCTGACTGCCTGCACTCCCCCATAAGAGCCCTATAACCCTGTTGCCCGCAGCCCAGAATTTGGAGCACGAAGCTCATCTGGGCCCGCCATGCAAAATAAATCCGAGTTCTCCTACTTCTCCAGGTGTCAGTTGGTCTCTTGCCGGCCTGATTCTTATTTTTCCTCAACAAAATGTTGGGGTCCAGGAGCAAACAGAATTCTTGAGACATCTTTCGTGCAAAAAAGGTGGTTTTATTAAAGCACAGGAACAGGACTCATGGGCAGAAAGAACTGCATTGAGATTGTGAGGAGTGACTGATTCTATACTTTCAAGTCGGGATGGGGTTAGGGATAGTGTAAGTCTCTTAGGAATTTGGAAGCAAGGTTTTCAGGACCTTGAGGGGTCATTTACTACTGTCTAGTGAAACCTTAAGTCATGAGACCCTTCAGATGTGTATCAGTGGGCCGTTTGTTCAGAGGATGATTGCTAACATGTATCTTGGGGAGTTGTGGAGATAAATGAAGTTTCTAAAGGGATTTTTATATGTTGAAGAAGACATACAGGATCCTGGTGGTCAGGCTCATGTCAAGCCAAGGTTGCCTTTTGCCCTTAGCAAAGTATCAATATTGAGGCAGCTGAGTTCCTGGAGGACGATCACCCCGCTTGTTTTAACTACGTGTCAGTGGGCTGTGATGAGGGAACAGAAGTCTGGCGGCACACAAGGCACAAACTCGCACCCTGCAACCTCTCCCCACCCCCACTTCTGGGCGGGACTTGTGTGACATTCTTCCAGGAAACTACCAACTATTTTAATGTTAATGCATTGCTAGAGGAAAAAACAACTCGACCCCTGCAAGGCTTCTTTAACATATGAAAGTACTTTCTCAACCTCCCTTTTTCCTTACAAGCTCCTCCAACCCCATAGGATATAATCAGCCACCTCCTCACAACCTCCATGCCGCAGCTCTTTCTGCCCACGGGTGTTGTCCCCGTGCTTTAATAAACCACCAATTTTGCACCAATTTTGAATTCTTTCTTGGCCGTCGGCTCTGGACTCCACCCCACTGAACCTCACCTGTATTCCATAACCTCATCATATGGCGCTCAAATGTGGGGCTTTGAGTCTTTTCATCCGGACTCTGAGCTTTGGTGCAAAATTGGTGAGTACTTCCTCTCCTCTTCCTTTCTTCTCCTTTTAGGGACTCTTCAAGGAGTACAGTCTTATTGGAACTCTTTATGTCAATAGGTCAGGCTGCAATCCTCTAGCCAGTGGCTACTCTATGGGGAGGAAAAAGCCTGCCTTTTGGCTGGAGGTGAGTACCCTGGCTGGAATGGTAATAAGACCCAGAAACTTGATGCCCTCTCTTTACTGCGGTCCTTATACAAAGTTGTCTGTCTTGGGCACGGAATAGCCACCTAAGTGACTAGCACGGCTGCCAATCTTAAGACTCCCGTGTGAGGTTTCCTCCTGATGGATCTAATGGGATCCCCTCCATATCCCTGGTCTAGCTGCTTCTGGCTGTGGGACCTCCACTTGGAGCCAGCAGAAACCAGTACCCAAATGTCATGTACATCTGATGGTGGGGGGGGTGTTGTGGGGTGTCAGTTCCTGCTTTGTCCTCAGCTTGCCTTCTCCCTCATCTTTTGGTGCAAAAAGGTGGTTTATTAAAGCAGGGGGACAGGACCCGTGGGCAGAAAGAGCTGCGCCGGGGTCATGAGGAGTGGCCCATTATATACCCTCAAGTTGGGAGGGGTTAGGGTTAGGGTAAGACTCTAAGAAATTTTGGAAACAAGGTTTCCAGGACCTTGAGAGGGCTAGCTATTGTTGGGAAAGGGTCATTTATTACCATCTAATAAAACCTTAGTCATGAGACCCTTCACATGTGTATCACTGGGCCGTATGCTTGGGGGGATGATTGCCAACACGTACTTTGGGGGGGGGGTCCAGCTGTCCTTTCTGGTGGCCCTGAGTTAATGGGGTCAACATAGCCATATGGAAATGGAAAGCTCCCCACTCCTAGTGATGATGGTGCTATTGTCCTCACCAGTCTAACAACATGATTTCTGAGAGAAATACGACACAATAGCAGCTTCTTGACCTTCCTTAAGGTTTGAAAATCATCTTGTGAGTCATCTTTTAGAAAAACAGTTTCAACATGTGTTTTTTTCTCTGGAAAAGAAATAGACCCAATGGTAATTATGGCTTCCTGAACACCTGCTCTTGGGAGACACCTTACTGGCTCTGTGTAGCACTCTCCCTCTTAAACTTCTAAACTAGGATGTAGATAGAGTGAGTCCCATTTTATAGATGGTTAGACAAGGGCTCAGAGATGATATGAATTACAGAGGATTTTAGTGTCAGAAACCTAAGTGGGATCTCCAAACTGACTCCAAATCCCTTGTTCTTGCATACAGTGTACCATTTCCCTCTTACCTCTGGTCTTCTGGATCTGGAAACCTAGGATGTATTAGGATTTTTTTGTTGTGTGGCCAACTGGAACGAATTCGGCCTCACTTTTAACCTCTGCCCATCATGATCATGAAGATAATTATCTCAGTGGAGGACCTTTGAGTAAGAGACTTAAAGATCCCTAGGAATAGAGATACTATAATATTTTTCTGATATTAAAGTTACTGAAAGAACTATCCTTTTTTAATTGATGGAGGCTCTGGTCTGTTCAGAGTGTGCTATAAGGTCGGAAATAGTATTTAAAAACACTCAGCCTCTTCTACAGAGTGAGACAGTGCTTCCAAAGATTGCTAAAATATTCCCTTACCTCCGATTATTTACTTCCCAACCATTGTAGTGTTTCTATGTTAGGATTATGATTTCCGTGAGGCAAAATTTGCAGAGAAAGAACTTAGTGCATCCAGGGGCACTTTCATGTCGTGACAGTGAACTACTCTGTTGTATTCTGTACTCCAAGGGAATGGTGCCAGACATCTCTAAGATGTCTAGCAGTTCTAAAATTCTTACTGTAAATGATCTCTATGCTTCAGAGATTTGGTCAGGACAAGGGAAGGAGTCCAGAGACTGTGAATGCCTCTGGTGCTTGTGTTGACCACAGAGCAAGTAACCTTCTGTAAGGGTCCTTTTGATTTCTTTGTACTATGTGAAAGGTGCTTTCGTCTCAAGTTCATCCATTTGGTAGTGATGATAAGGATAAGAGCAATTTTTATCTCATACCATCTGTGGGCCCTGATCTTGGCCTCCCAGGAAGCTATCCTTTAACATTTTACCCAGCTCAAAATGACTGGGCAAAACCTCAAAGCATGGGCCCTATTTCTGCCCCCAGCACATACTGTCCATCTGCTTTGAAAAGAAAAAGATAACCAAAAAATGCCTTTGCCAACATCAAGGTAAGAACACAAAAGAACCTCTCTGGCTCCCGTAAGATTAAAGTCATACTGACTTGTACATATTGAAAATATAAGAAAAAGTCTGTCACTTTCTGGAATCATCTTCCTCATCGTGATGTGTAACTCTGTACATAACACAAAACAGAACAAATATATAATCCTGCCCCAAATGTTCCTTCCCTGGAGCACTCCCTTCTTTGTGAAGATTGTGTCTCCCAGGCAGCCATCCTGACTTGGGTTTGAATAAAACTCTCTTCCTTTCTCTCTAAAATGTTTTAAAAGGTTCATTCATTTAGTGTCGACAATAACACTATATTTTCTTTTTAAGTGAAAAATAAATGTTCCTGGTGCACAACTGGAACAGCACAGAAGGGCGGCTGTTCTTCATCCTGGCCCCTTCCCTGCAGAACCAAGTATGTGTATACAGATTCCAGCACAAATGGGCTCATCCTAGAAGGATGCTTTGAAGGTCTGAGAAGCACTATCCACTCCATGGGTGAGACAAGAAGGCGAAGCTATTCCCGCTTGGAGCATTCCTTTTTGGGCTTAAAATTGCCTTGGAAATGCATGAAAGCATTGCGTTTCCTAAAGTCCAAGGCTGGAACAGTCTGAGAGCGGCTGACCTTGCCAGGAACCAGGCACACCCCTGCAGGGAGAGTTGGTGCAGGAGGGAAGGGGCAGGGCTCTGAGGGTGGTCTGCAGCTGGAGGGGTCCGCGGAAGGGGCTGTGTGTGTGTGTGTTTGGGGCCCTGCTCATGATCCCACTCATGCCTGCTCGGGGTGTTGAGCCAAGGAGGTGCCTCCTGGGCCCCATGTGCTCCCAGAGTTGTGGGTCATGGGGGCGGGTTGTCCAGCATTCAAGGGGCTGGAAGCACCACACTCCCCAACCAATCATCACGTGGGGGTGGAGCTACGTCTCTGTGGCGGACCGGACCAGCCCGAGGACGCAGACCAGGAGCCAAGGAAGGGGAGCTCTGAGAGAGTTGACCTGTGGAGTTCCTAGCTGAGTGAGTGTGTGCTGTGTGCCGGGAGTAGGGGGCGCCGGGTGGGAGGCAGGGTTCTGGAAGGGTGTATGGAGAGAGTTCATCATGGAGACTCAGGTGAGTTTTCTTTTTCCCTGAAAGTCTCATCTGCCCAGTCTCCGTCAACTGGCCTTATGCCCCAGACCCATGAACTCCAGGGTGCCCGCTCACCAGAGCTTTTGTGGGATGGGTCGCAGACATTCCAGGGTTGCCCGTGTTCCCCAGGACCGCACCATCCCCAACTTCAGTGGGGTGCCCCCTGTCCCCCGACACAGTGCAGGTAATGGACCTTGCGCAGTACCCCGAGTTCACCAGGGTGTTCCCTGTTCCCTCAGGCACAGGTGTGGCGGTAAGAAGCCCCAGAGCCGTTACCCAACTTCAGCATTGTGCGCCCTATCCCCTGGGGACGGTGGGAATGGGCTGTGAAGATAATGACTACTAAAAGACAAGCCTGTGTTCCCCTTCGCCCAGAAACCGCAGCACGTGTGCAGGTTTTAGCTCCGAGGAGCCGCCTTCTCCCCAGCTGACAACACTTCTCTGCTCTGGCTCCACGAAACCCGAGGTTTCGAACGTCTGCATCTGAGTCAGTGAGGCAGCTTGACACAGGACGCCAGCGTTCAGAGAGAGCGGCAGGTCCGTTTGGCAAAATGTCATCTCCACGTCAGGACTGGAGGTAAAACCTCTCATTAACCCACCATCTCCTGGGCTTTTCTCTTTTCTCTAGCTGGACCATGAAGTAAAACTTAAGTAGTACTTGTCAGCGTTCTGGATTTGGTGAAAGAGGTACTTAGTTTCTGAGCAGGGAGAACTTTGCAGGGCATCCCATTTTCCCTGTTCATTTATTGCTTATGAATGTATTTTGAACAGCTGTTTCCTAGAAACACTCTTTTATTAGAAAGGGAAGGTGAGATTTACTCTTTGTGTATTTTTAAGATATACTTTGTTCCTCCATCTAACAGTGTTTATTTAGTTGGGCCTAAGATATGGTTGAATGGCCACCATTTAGAGTTAGATGGCTTTTTGTCGTCATACAGACTTGGATGATGTCATTTGTCAAAGGTGATGTTTCATCACTGATTAGTCTTTTCATCCCAAGGGTTACAATTAGGGTCGAGGGAAAATTCAAAATTATTCAAAGAAGCCTTTTCCTGTTTAAAAGTTGAGCTTGACTAGCTTTACTAGATGTATCATCTCGATATTTTGAGGTACCGTATTCTCTCTGTTGTTTCTTTGGTGGTGGAGTCAGAAGAAGAGTCTTTGGGAATTCCTTTGGATAGAGGCCTGCTGGTGGCCTCAAAAGGCTTGGCATCAGGAGCCCTGGGCTGAGTTCTGGAACTGCTTGCCCGACGCTGGGTGAGTCAGGTTATCCCACAGAGTTTCTGTTTCCTCCTTATGAGATTGCTGGAAGGTGAAATAAGTCAACCAGAGAAAGACAATTATCATATGGTTTCATCATTTATGGAACATAAGAAATAGCAGGGAGATCAGTAGGAGAAGGAAGGGAAGAATGAAGGGGGGGTAAACGGAAGGGGGAATGAACCATGAAAACTATGGACTCTGGGAAACCAACTGAGGGCTTCAGAGGGGAGGGGGGTGGGGAATTGGGATAGGCTAGTGATGGGTATTAAGGAGGGCACGTATTGCATGGAGCCCTGGGTGTTATATGCAAACAATGAATAATGGAACACTGCATCAAAATCTAGTGATGTACTCTATGGTGACTAACATAACATAATAAAAAATTAAAAAAAAAAAAGAAATTGCTGGAAGGTCATCTCTATGGAAAGGCTTTTTACACAGAAACTGTCCTGCCTAATGAAGAGCAACTAAAAGCGAGGTGATTTGGGCTGTATGATTCTGTAAATAATAATTTAAAAACTCCCTGTCCTAGGGATATGGTATGTTATTGCACAAGGAGGCCTGAGAAGGCTGCAATGAAAGATTGAGATCTCAGAGCACGTTCATGTTCAATGGATACGTCACTTAACAGTTTGCACAGGTAGGAAGGTAAGTGGAGAGAAATATGACAGAAGGGGAAAGAAGGTGTGAACCATTCATTAGGTAGCCTTCTCCCTTTCTCAGGAAAGCCTTGGGGCAGTGCAATTTTGGAAGAAGACGGGGGAAACCTGGAGCTTTGCAGCAGACAGGGGAGTTCCAGGTCTAGATAGAGGTGACAGGGGTCCCAGAGGAGAGCTGAGTGCATTCTGCAGCAGGGTGTGGGCAGGGCAGGCTCCAGGGGTGGCTGTGAGTCTCCCGTGTGAGAGTTGTGACAGGTGAGGGCTGCAAGCAGTTTCCTGGCTGAGGACAGATGAGGCACAGGTGGAGAGCTGGCCAAGCCCCTTCTTCAGGGCCACCAGCCTCACCAAACACACACAGCCTCATCGTCTGTCCCTGTCACTCCAATTCAGGCTGTCAGAGTTGCCAGGCCGAGATGTTTGGTGGTGCTTCTTTCCTTGCATGCGTGTGAAGTTTCAGACCTGAGGTGATTGACATGACAGGTCCTCAGAACATCTGTTACTCTTTTATTTCCTGCTCTACTTTCGACCAGTGAAGTGAATCGGACCTGCTAGTGGAAGGGGCTATCTGTGCATTTTTATTTCCTGGTTTAATTAAACAATGGGAAAACAGTCTTCTGAAATATTAAAGGAATCCTTTGTGGGTGTTCATGTTTTTCTTTTCTGCGAGCCACATCTGATATTAGAAATTATTTGTTAAAGTAAAACAGCCTCAGAGCTGTCACAGGGTTTGGTGGCCTTTGTGAGAGGGAGAAATGGAGAAGGAGTGTAGGTTCTTTAGGAGCTCGGGGAGTGGCACATTGTGCTCCCAAAGGAGATGGAGCCTCCCGTCAGCCTTCCTGGGGGCGGGGGTTGGGGGGGGGCACTGCTTACCTGGAAGCCTATCCTGGGCTTCGGAAGCTTGACCTGGTGAGTCACTTGCGACTTGAGCTGGGGAATTGATGAAGAAAACAGAATGAATGCTGGGGGTTGCCTGTATCCTTTGGACTCAGACAACTTCATGTAGCAAAGGAACTCTTCACCCGTGAGGCGTGTCAGGATCCCTGAGGGTGTGAGGTTTGCTTCATGGGCTGAGGTTGTGTCTTCATCCTTATCTGGACCAGAGCCATGTTGTCTGGCTATGGAGAGCCAGACCCTTAGGTGACCATGTCATCATCATCATTATCATTATTATTAATTATTATTGTCATTATTATTATTATTATTTTAACAAAGCAATAGAGACATTGACTTTGAGATAAAAATATCAAAAGGAACAACAAAAGGTCAAATATATATGTGATGATTGAACTCGTGGTATCTCTCATTGGTGTGGGTCTTGTAGGGCTGCCTGAATGAGAAAGACCAAGAATTCTATGTGGATAGAAGTGTGCTGTGCACAGGAGTGTTTTATTCCATCATTTGACGTCTCTCTCTGAAGGGAAAATAGAGTGGTGTCTGGAGCTTGGTTTCTGATTGGAAGGCCTGGGAGGCCAGTGAGTTGAAAGAGCAGTGTTCACGCTGACATGGTGCTCAGTGCTCAGTGAGCAAAGGTTGGAAGCTTGGACTCAGAAGCATTGGTGTTCAGGGAGGATGTTGTCCGAGTTTGCAGCACATCAAATCACTTGGCTGGTCTGCCTAATCGGGCCAGTTTCTGCCTTTCTAAGGGTAGCTTGAAAGTGGCTTCCAAGCCTAGGGCGTTTGCTGAATGGTCTGCATGGGACTCCTGTGTGGGCCAGTGTAGACACAACCCAGGGAATTCCAGAGCTAATGACGAGCATGTTTGTGAGGCTGGAGTTTGCTTCTCTGTGAGACGGATTGAGCTGGAATGGAAAGATGTTTCTGGGTCTTAGGATTCACTGAGCGGGTGTGAGCCTGGCAGGGTCAGATCAGATGTCTGTTTCCCAGGACCTTGGCCAGAGGGAGATTTGGACCCTGGGAAGCATCTCTGCTTAGCTTTCTCGGATGAGCACCTCAGGCAAGGGGAGGAAGCGTGTGTGCTCACCTGTCATCGAGGAAGGTGTCTGGTTTCAGGTTTCATGTGCAGGTGGATTCCTCGTACGGCTCCCTTTCCTGATGGTGTTCAGGGTGCAGGAGGTGGGTGGACCCCTTGTCCCCGGCATCCCGGCTGTGGAAGAGTCCTGGGGCACCTTTTCCCCTGGGGATTTGGAGCACGACACTGGGGGGTAGTCGGTGGTGAAGCGATCAGTTTATGCTTCAGTTTCTTCCATGCCGAGATGGACTGGAGACTCTAAGTGCTATGGAAATATAAAGCAGGAGACAGGGCTGGGGGTGCTGAAGGGGAGGTGGGGGTGGTGTTTGCCATTCACATAGGAGCCAGGTGGTACTTCACTAGGAGAGTGATACTTGAGTCAAGATCTAAAGAAGGTGAGTGATATCATATCAAGAGCATTCTAAACAGAAGGGAAAACATGTGCAAAGGCCGTGGGCAGGAGCAGACCAGGTGTACGCAGGAGCAGCAAGAATACCCTGTGGCCACAGGAGACAGCATAGGACATGACCTCTGGGAGGTGACAGAGTGTGACAGAAAGCCATGGCAGGGCTGTGACCCCATGGGACCCTGTTTCACTGGGCCATCCTGGCTGCAGGGTTGAGAACAGATGACAAAGGGTTGAGGATGGGCAAGGGAGGTCAATGATGATGCTTTCCCAGGAACTCAGGCAAAAGATGGGCTCCAGTGTGGACCAGACAGGTGGCCTTGAAGGAGTGGTTAGTCCTATTCTGGGTACGTCTTGAAGATGGAGCTCACAGGATTTGCCAACGGCTTAGATATCGGGGATGGGAGAAAGGAGGAACTGGGGTAACTCCCAGCTGTTGTGGGTTGTCCTGAGCGAGGGGAAGGAGAAGGTTTCTGGGGGTAGGAGGTAGTCCGTATTCCACATGCTGAGGAAGGTGCCTTTCCCGGTGGTTCTGCTGATGTTTGTGTCCGGGAGAACCTTTCACATCTCTTCCCTCAGCAACGTTCAAGTACAAGTGTCTCCCACTTTTTAAAAGTTCATGGGAAGACATTTGGCTTTTTTGAAAGATCTCGGTTATCACCTGGTTTCACTAATGGGAAGAAACCTGAAGAGGATTTTTCCTCTTATGGAAAAAGTCGAACAGTGAGCATTGCATTCAGCATCTGTTTTGGGGAGAAGCACGACAGAGGTGGCGTGCACCCTAACCAGCTCCTTCCTGGGAACTGCTCTCCGTGTCCAGCCACCAGTACTTTGAATTGTGTCTGTGAGTGTCTGCTGTGCTTTATCTCCATTTATTTTTGGCATCCGGTAGGAGTTGTGACCTGAGGCCTAAGAAAAGCCAAAGAGAAGTCATTTTTGGAGTCTGAGCGTGTTCACTCATTTTTCCGTATAAATTAATGATCATTCCTTCTTTACACCATTTCTGCTGTGAAAGGTTTCCTAGGAGCACTGTACTTTCAAAGAGCGGGGGAACCTGTACCCCATCCTGCGGGGTTAGCTTTAGTCTCCATGTTGCACAGAACATTCCATGGCTGTCGGATTTTCTCACTCAGACACTGCATCTTTGACCACCTTCACCCGTCCCTCCCCTCCCCCGAATCAGGCACCCACCCACCTGTTCTCCATATCTATGCATTCAGTATTTGTTTATTCCATGTGGAATGTACATGAGAGCATCTGGTATTTGTCTTTCCGTGTCTGAGTTACTTAGCATAAGGCTCCCAAGGTCTCTGTTTCTATGTCTGTTTATTGGGAATAATGCTGCAGTGAACATGGGAGTGCATCTGTCTTTTTGAGCTACTGTTTTTGTACTCTCCAAATCAATACTCAGTAGAGCCATTACTGGGTCATGTGGTAGTTGTATTTATTTTTCAGGAAACTCCATACCATTTGTCACAGTGGCTACACCAATTTCCATTCCCACCAACAGTGCACAGGGTCCCCTCGTCTGCACACCCTTGACCACACCTGGTGTCTGTCTCTGGGACGATTGCCATTCCAGCAATTGTGAGGTGATAGCTGATTGTGGTTTTGGCTTATGTGTCCCTGACAATGATTAGTGATGTTGAACAAGTTTTTCTGTCTCTGTAGCCACCTGTATACCATCTTTGGAAAGTGTCTATGCACATATTTTCCCCATTTTTTATACAGTTCGTGTGTGTGTGTGTGTGTGTGTGTGTGTGTGTGTGTGTGTGTGTGGTTTTGTTTTGATTTGTATGAGTGTCTTGTATATTTTGGTTATTAGCCTCTTCTCACACACAGGATTTGCAGATATTTTTTCTCATTGGGTCCTCTGCTTTTTTAAGTTTTTCATGGTTTCTTTGGCTGTGCGGAAGATTTCCGTTTGATGTCATTCCACTTGTATATTTTTGCGTCTGTTGCCTTTGCATGTGGTGTCCGATCCAAAGACTCTTTGCCAAGACCAAAGTCGAGAAATTTAGTACCTGTGTCTTCTTGGAGGTTTATGGATTCAGGTCTTATGTTCAAGTCATTCATCCATTAAACATTTTTGTGTGCGGTGTAAGAAAGCGATCCAGTTACATTCGTCTGCGTTTAGTGTCCAGTTTTCCTGTTACCGTTCACTGAAGAGATGGTCCTTTCCCCATGGCATATCTTCTGCTGCTGTTTCGTAAGTTAGGACCATCTAGGTGTGGGTTAGTTTCTGAGCTTTACTATTCTGTTCCACTGACCTGTGTGTGTGTGTGTGTGTGTGTGTTTATGCCAGTACCATACTGCTTTGATGACTACAGCTTTGTAATCTAGCTTGAAATTCGGGAGTGTGGTGGCCGTAGCTTGCTTTCTCCAGCTCGTGCTGGGTATTTGGGGTCTTTTGTGATTCCATAGGAACTTGAGGGCTGTATTCTGTTTCTTTGAATAATGCCATTGGAATTCAGGTAGGGATTTCATCACATCTGTCCATTGATTGCTTTGGGTACGACGGACATGTTCACGTAATTAACTCTTCCAGTTAATGAGCGTGGCGTACGCTTCGATTTATTTGTGTCGCCTTCCAAATCTTTGACCCATACATCCCCTACCCACACACGTTTTTCCTTTCTTTTCCGCCATGTGTTGAGTGTACCAGGTCTTTCTCATTCTTGGTTACTTTTATGCCTAGGTTTTTTTTTCTCAATGCAGTTGTAAATGGCATTGCTTTCTTAATTTGTCTTTGCAAAAGTGTGTCATCAGTATCTAGAAATGCAACAAGTTGGGGCACCTGGGTAGCTCCATCGGTGAAGCGTCTGCCTTCAGCTCAGGTCATGGTCCCAGAGTGCTGGGATCGAGCCCTGTACCGGGCTCCCTGCTTAGTGGGGAGTCTGCTTCTCCCTCTGCCTGCCACTCCCCCTGTTCCTGCTCTTTCTCTCTCTGTCAAATAAATCAGTAAAATCTAAAATAAATAAATAAATGCAACAGGTCTCTGTAT
The DNA here is from genome assembly GCF_023065955.2 of Ursus arctos. Classification (NCBI taxonomy): domain Eukaryota; kingdom Metazoa; phylum Chordata; class Mammalia; order Carnivora; family Ursidae; genus Ursus; species Ursus arctos. Next base: position 29,583,490 of record NW_026622875.1, read on the forward strand.
GTTGACTTTCTATTCTGCAGCTTTACTGAATTTGTTTATTCCAACAGTTTTTTGGTGGAATTTTGAGGGATTTTCTGTATATAGCATCATGTCATTGCAAATAGTGACAGTTTTCCTGTATGGATTTCCTATCTTTCTCTTTTTTTTCAATTATGTTATGATAGTCACCCTACAGTACTTCATTAGTTTTTGATGTAGTATTTCATGATTTATTGTTTGCATAGAACAACCAGTGCTCATCACAACACGTGCCCTCCTTAATACCCATCACTGGCATAACCCATCTCCCTACACCCCTCCTTTTCTGCAACCATCAGTTTGTTTCCCTGAGTCCATAGTCTCTCATGGTTCATCTGTCCCTCTGATTCCCCCCTTTCCTTTTTCCCTTCTTTCTCCTCATGTCCTCCATGCTATTCCTTCCATTCCACATAGGAGTGAAACCATATGATAATTGTCTTTCTCTGCTTGACTTATGTCACTTAGCATATCCCCTCCTGGTCCAATCATGTCCATGCAAATTGTGGGTATTCATCCTTTCTGATGGCTGAGTAATATTCCATTGTATGTATGAACCACATCTTCTTTATCCACTCATCTGTTGAAGGACATCTTGGCTCCTTCCAAGTTTGGCTGTTGTGAACATTTCTGCTGTGAACATGGGGATACAGGTGCCCCTTCTTTTCACTACCTCTGGGTCAATGGGGTAAGTACCAAGTAATGCAATTGCTGGGTTGTAGAGTCACTCTGTGTTTAACGTTTTGAGGAACCTCCATATTGTTTTCCAGAGTTACATTCTCACCAACGGTGCAAGGGGGTTCCCCTTCTCCACATCCTCACAGACATTTGTGGTTCCCTGCCTTGTTAATTTTAGCCATTCTGACTGGTGTCACATGGTGGCTCAGTGTGGTTTTGATTTGTATTTCCCTGATGGCAAGTGATGTGGAGCATGTTTTCATGTGTCTGTTGGCCATTTGTATGTCTTCTTGGGAGAAGTGTCTGTTCATGTCTTCTGCCCATTTCTTGACTGGATTATTTGTGTTTTGGGTGTTGAGTTTGAGAAGTTCTTTATAGATCTTGGATACCAGCCATTTCTCTGTAATGTCATTTGCAAATATCTTCTTTGATTCTGTAGGTCGCCTTTTAGTATTGTCAATCATTTCCTTTGCTGTGAGGAAACTTTTTATCTTGATGAAGTCCCAGGAGTTCATTTTTGCTTTTGTTTCTCTTGCCTTTAGAGACGTGTCTTGAAAGAAGTTGCTGTGTCCAAGATGGAAGAGGTTGCTGCCTGTGTTCTTTTGATTGGGATGGGAGACAGGAATCCATTATCTTTCTTTCCTGATTGTATTTGAGCCCTCTCTCTTTATTGGTGAGTCTAGCTATGATTTTGTTTATCTTTCCAAAAAAGGAAGCTCTTATTTTCATTGTTTTTTTTTTTTGGTCCTTTTAGTCTCCATTGGATTTATTTCCATATTCCTTTTTGTTATTTCCTTATGTCTACTAATTGGGGTCTTTGCTTTTTTCCCCCCTACTTCTTTACCATTTAAAATTAGGTTGTCTATGGAGAGCTTTCTTGTGGATTGAAGAAGACCTGAATTTCTAAGAACAACCACCTTTTGCTGCCTCCCATAAGTTTTTGTAGGTTCTCTTTTTCATTTGTGTCAAGGTACTTCTAAAATTTCTTTTGATTTCTTCTTTGTTGGTTGTTCGGTAGCATGTTGTGAAATCGCCCCTATTTTTGACTGTCCCATTTTCTTCTTGAGATTGATTTCTAGTTTCATATGATTGTGGTTGGACGAGATTTGAAGCAGAAGGTGAAGGGAGCATTCAGATTAAAGGTTTGTTTCCTGGGGGTTTTTCTGAGGGTAGACCATGAGTTGCATGGGGACAGAAGAAGGTTTTGTGAGATGGGAGGGTCAGCCCTTGTTAGAATTACTGACTCCTACCATGTTGGCTATGTACCACCGTTCACACCGTAGTCCTGATGGACTTGCACTTCATTAGAAATATTTTCTAGGAGGTGCAGGGGTAGCCTTCTCTAAAAGAAAGGTGCCATGTGGGCTCATGGCATGACCCCAGGTCAGCAACCAGCAACCATGGCCTCCAGGGTATTGTCTTCCCTCCCATCTAGCTCTCCTCCTCTGTCCTGTGCAACCCAATGCCAGGGTAGCCTTCTCGAGAGGCAGCCCTGTCAGTCGCCTGATGGAACACCTCCATGGATCCCCTGTGAGGCGAGGACGATGCCCTGCCCTGGAGGGGGGCTGCGTGTCCCCATCAGGAGCCATGTCTCCCTTTCCAGCCTTCTCAGAATGGACCTCTCAGAACCAAAACTAGGGTTAGGGGTTAGGCCTAGGAGAATGGGAGTTCCGATAGGCTGGCTGTGTGGCTAATTACCCTAGGGGGGGATTGTTGATGGCATTGGTTGGGGTGAATGTCAAGCATTGGGTTTGTGGCCTGGGGACCAGTGAATGTGGGGATTGTGGGGATTAACGCAGGTAGACATTCAGATTTCTCCTCTGCATCCATTCCGGAGTCCCAAATGATACGGTTTCCTTCTCTGTCAGCCTGAGTCCTTTGGTATTGCTAATAGATGCCCAGTCTCTGGATTTGATGGCTAGGCCTCTGGGAATGGAACCCTCAGAACCCAACTTGGGGTAGGTTTAGGGCCGAGGCCCATGGGAGATCTGATCTGCCGGCTGGATACACATGAACCTGGATGCCTGAATTGAGGGCGTGGTTTCGGGCGAGCGTCAGGCTCAGGGTTTTCAGCAAGTAGTGTGGTGAAAGTGCGGGTTTGCTGGGATTGGCTCAGGTGGGCATTCCGATTTCTCATGCTCTGGATTCTGTCTACAGCTCCCGAATGGTATGGTTTCCTTCTTGTGTCATGCTGATTCCCAGGTATGGCTCAGGTTTCCCAAAACCCTCTGTCTTGGAGATAGGCCACTGGGAATGACCTCTGAGAACCCAACCTAGCATTTGGGTTAGGGCCCAGGAGCATGGGAGGTCCGATCTACCGGCTTTGTGCTGATCATCCCGGGGGCCTGATTTGAGTCGGTGGGTTGTGGTGAATGTCAGCTCAGGATTTTTGTCCAAGGGTCCCCTTAATGTGGGAGTTGTCTGGGATCGACTCAGTGGGACATGCAGATTTCTCCTGCTCTGAATAGTTTCTGGAGTCCCAAATGGCACGGTTTTATTCTGTGTGGCATGCTGAGGGATAAACTATGGCTCAGGGTTCCCCAATCCCTATGTCTTTGGATCTAGGCCTCTGGGGGTTGACCTCTGAAACCCAAACTATGGTTAGTGTCAGTGCCTAGGAGAGTGGAAATTCTGATAGACCATTCTGTGGGCAGTCTGGGGTTAAGTGGAGAGAATGGGTTGGGGTGAGTGTGGGTCTCAGGATTTTGGTCCAAGTGTCCCATGAATGTGGGAATTCGCTGGGATTGCTCAGTTGGACATACAGATTTCTCCAGCTCCTGATAGCTTCTGGAGTCACAGATGGTACACTTTCTTTCTTTTTTTCTTTTTTCTTTAAATTTTTTATTATGTCATGTTAGTCACCATACAGTACATCCTGTTTTTGATGTAGTGTTCCATGATTCATTGTTTGTGTATAACACCCAGTTCTCCAAGTAATATGTGCCCTCCTTAATACCCATCACTGGCCTATCCCAATCCCCCCCCCCCCCCCCCGAAGCCCTCAGTTTGTTTCCCTGAGTCCATAGTCTCTCATGGTTCATTCCCCTTTCTGTTTATCCCCGCTTCATTCTTCCCTTATTTCTCCTACCGATCTCCCTGCTATTCCTTATGTTCCACAAATGAGTGAAACCATATGATCATTGTCTTTCTCTGCTTGACTTATTTCACTTAGCATAATCTCCTCCAGTCCCATCCATGTTGCTGCAAATGTTGGGTAATCATTCTCTCTGATGGCTGAGTAATATTCCATTGTATATATGGACCACATCTTCTTTATCCATTCATCTGTTGAAGGGCATCTTGGCTCCTTCCAGAATTTAGCTGTTGTGGACATTGCTACTAAGAAGATCAGGGTGCCTATGGCCCTTCTCTTCACTACCTCTGTATCTTTGGGGTAAATACCCAGTAGTCCAATTGCTGGGTCATAGGGTAGCTCTATTTTTAACTTTCTGAGAGACTACTGTTTTCCAAAGTGGCCACACCAACTTGCCCTCCCATCCACAGCGTAAGAGGGTTCCCTTCACTCCACATGCTCTCCAGTATTTGTTGTTTCTTGCCTTGTCCATTTTCACGCCGGGGCGCGGCACATGCCTGTAATATTGGCATCACGTGCCCATCAGGAGTGGGTCAGGATACTCCTGTTGCTAATACCTATCGCTAGATTTCTCCAGAAGGCCGGTTCAAAAAAGAGTCTCTCCAAATCTATGATTTCATAATCTTACCTAATTTGAACAGTCAGAAGCTTAATCTGCTGAGGAAAGAGCCCTCCAGCATTTATAAAATTTTATCTCACCTCCATTGCTATGGTTAAAACTAGAGATGAATTAGATACTTACACAACATAAGTTCTCAAAATAGTGGATTCCAATCAGTAGTTAGATAGCAAGCCCGCTGTAGTGTTGATAGATGAAATAAGCCTAATTACTGTCATGTGGGTGTACGGAGCAGGTCATGTGCCTGACAGGGGTGGGGCCGATCCAGTTACGTGTGGGTCACGTGGACGCCAGATCGGGTCACATGACCGCCCCATCGGAAGTGCTGTGGAGGGCGGGGGGGGGGGGGGCTAATGAACCTCATTGGGAGTACCTGGGGCAGCTGGGGGCAGGTCATGTGTGGGTCACGTGCCCGACAGGGGTGGGGCTGTTCCCGGCTTGCTATGGCACTTCCTAAACCAGGGCTACTGAGTCTGAAACTCTAGGGGCAGAGTAGGGCAGCACTCTGTGCTGTAGCCGACTCTGTGATTTGATGCACGTTCAGGTATGACTGAGAACCACCGCTCCAGTCTAGACCCTTAATGTTCCCAGTGTGGACCATGGACCCATAGCATCAGCATCCCCTGTGAGCTTGTTAGAGATGTACAGAGTTAGGTCCCACTTTGGACCTGCTGAATCAGTGTTTGCACTTTCACAAGATTCTGGGGTGATTAGTACGTACCTCACATTTGTGAAGCGCTGCTCAAGACCAGGTTGGACGTTGAAGGGCGTTGAGCCAGGGCCAGACTCGGTCTCCTCCCATCTCAGTCATTATTTCCCTGAGGCATACCGACAGGCTGCTCCACTCCACTTCCCTCTGCACTGGTGTGATGCTATTGTGAACTGGCGTCTTGCAAGCTTGGACAGCACCGAGGTTTCCGGCAGAGTGGGCTTGGCTCCTGTCCACAAAGATGGAGGGCAGTGCTGCTGGAAAGATAATTGGTTTGCCAATAGATTGCTATTAAAATTATTTGTCAGGAGATTTCCTCTTAAGTACAATTACATTTTTTTGGTCTGAGGCAAACGTAATACAATTTCCAACATAACTGAGTCAAGGAGACGGACAAAATAATGAGTAATGGGGAAAATTGGGGGTTTCTTAGCCTGTTATGTTGACATTAGGAAAGGCCAATAGAGCCAATCTGATTAATAATTCCGTGGACTTCTATAATAGATTGATAATTAGCTGTTGTTTTCATACCACCCCTGGCTACCCAGCTTTTTCTGTGGGATCTCCCTAGAGTTCCCCATGACCCAGCGCCCAGCAGCACACAAAGTATCCCCTCCTGCCACATCCGGAGCCCCCAGGGCCTTAAATAATGTGGTTTGCATCTTTTCTGATGTGTTGGTACTCCTGCCCTAGCACTTGTTAGATACAGCTGATCCTCACCACGTGTAGAGTCTACATTTGTCCATGTGCTTTCTCGCTAAAATCCGTTTGTAACCCCAGGTCCATACTCAGTGCTTTCACGGTCATTTGTGGACATGTGCAGAGTAGCGAAATAGTTGACTTGCTCTACGGCCACGTTCCCAGCTGATGTTGAACAAAGCAATGTTCTGCCTTCTTTTAGCTCTCCTGTTGTGAACAACTGTCCTTTTTGAGATCTAATATTTAGTGGTGTCTTTTTCGCATTTTTGTGCTTTTTGTTGGTGACTCCACTGTTTAAAATGGCTCCCCCAGCGTAGTGTAAAAGTGCTGTTTGGTGTTGGTAAACGCAGAAGGCTGTGAGGGACTTGTGGAGAAAGCATGTGTTAGATAAGCTTCGTTCAGGCATGAGTTCTAGCGCTGTTGGCCATGAGTTTAATGTTACTGAATCAACAACGTATATTAGGTAAGGTGTCTTTAAACAGAAACACACATAAAACAAGCTTACATATCCACCGAGTGATGAAGATCTTGTGATCAGAGGCTTTTGGGAACCTAACCCTGTATTTTCCCTAGAAGCCATGATTAGGTATATTCACTAACTCGGGGTTTGTGGCGAATGTGTACGACACAGCCGCTGTGAATAATGACAATAGACAGTATTTGAAACTTTACCCTGGGGGTATGGTTTATAAATGTTTCAGTCTAATTCTTTACTCTTGATAGCTCTGCTGAAAATGCAAAGAGTGCCATCACCCTACCTTCCCACCCGGCTGCCAGTTTCAAAGTTCTTGCTGGCTGGGAATGGAGGATGGAATTACAAAGATATTTTCTGAAAAGAAAGTGTGTGAAGGAGTTCAGAACAAGTCTCCTCAAAATGGGCCACTTTGGCATGTAGACTATTTTGAGCTGAAGGCAAGGGAAACCCTTTTCATTCAGGAGAAATTTTTGCCCCTCCTTTAACTACCTAGAAGAATCTAAATTGGTGAGCTTCCCAGAATAAGAGTTAATATCAGAGATACATTTTATCTGAGTGACCCATCTGCATGGCAGGGCAAACATCTAATTACCATACACCAGTTTTTTTTTTTTTTACTGCCTGTGAATCACCATCCTCCTCTTTGAAGCCCCAGGCCCCTATGCCATTCCTTGGCTCAGAATGGTATATAAGCCTCAGTTTACCTTTCTACCTTTGAACCGCTCATGCATGTGCAGTTCTCAAATGTATAAAGTTAAATTTGATTTTCTCCTGTGAATCTGTCTCATATCAATTTAATTCTTTGACCAGCCAGAAGAACCTTTGAAAGGTAGAGGAACATTTGTCCCCACCCCTCAATGTGTTCGTTTTCATCTTTGTATTCCCAAGGCAGCATTTACTAAATGTTTCCTATATATGGTTAACTGAATGCAAGTCTTAAAGGGCAAATCCCATGAGCTGGTGAGGGAACTATGAGGAAGAATAGGGAGTCTAGTTAGACCCCTGGCTAATGGTCCTTGCAGAATTCATGATGCCTTTAGCTACAGAGTGGATGTGAGAGATCAGAGGCAGACAGTGGGCAAGAGAACACCATCCCTGCCCTTAAGAGCACAAAACCATGAGTAAGACAGATTTGCCACACAAATATTTCCCACTTAGTAATCACAGCTATATTCCAACGGTGTAGGAGAAGCTGTGGGAAATTGGAGGAGGAAATGCCTGATTTTTCCAGGTTTCCTAGAGGAGACGTTTGAGCTGATTTTGAAGCAGGGAGAGGAGTTCTTCAGGCAAGCAAGATGGTGAGACTAACTGGGCTGGAACTGGGGAGAATTCTAGGCAAAAGAAGCAGAATTAGCAGAGGCATGAGTGTGTCAGGTGTGTGTGTGGAGATGGTGTGTGTGGAGCAGTTTGGCCGATAAGGAAGAGACCAGATGTTGGGGATGGGAGAGAGGTCGGGTGAGTGGGCCCCATGATCTGGGAGTTGAACTTCAACAGTGCAGGCCATAGGAGAGCAGTATAGGAGTTGAGTTGAGTAAAGATAGCTTTGGCAGCAGTGGGCAAGTTGGATGGGAACAGGGTGATTAACACCCAGCTCAAATTGCTTCTCCAGAAAAATCGCTATCCCCTGGTGGCCTTCACAGGGATTCCTACCCTTGGTCTATTTCCCTAAATTTAACCTTTATAGATATGAATGGGCACGCAAATCAGTAGGTCTGAGTGTGGTCCAAGTTTCTGCAGTTCTAAAGAGCTCCCCGGTCGTGCTGTCTACCTTAAAAACAGCCAGTTATTTTACCCAGCAAAAGGACCTTATTCAGGAATAGCAGAGGAATTATAATTTGCGACAAGCCAACTATGGCAAACTGTAGGCAAGTCTGGAGATACAAAGGGAAGGTCAGCTTTTAGTAGGTAACAGGAGGAAATTGGTCAGGATAGTTTTAATAAAAGTTCATTGAAGCACATGAGTTTGAGGTTGTGGAAGTTGGCTGCAAGCAGTGGTTAGTGCGTTGTTGTTGGGCAGGGAGAGATTTCCTTCCTTCTAGAATGATCTTCCTTCTTCCTGCTGCTTTTGCGGGCTCCAAGAGTGGTATCTGCACGACAGCTCCATCTTCAGGGCTTCCTGACTCCATTAAAAAAACCTTTTTTTTTTTTTTTAATTTGAGCACAGTTGACACACAATGTTACGTTAGTTTCAGGTGTACAGCATAGGGATTCAACTGTATATGTTATGCTGTGCTCACCACAAGTCTAGCTACCACCTGTCACTGTGCAATGCTATTACAATATCATTGACTACATTCCCTGTGCTTGCCTTTTATTCCCGTGACTCGTTCATTCTATAACTGGAACCCTGTATCTCCCTCTCCCCTTCACCCATTTTGTCCATCCTTGTACCCCTCTGGCAACTATCAGTTTGTTCTCTGTATTGATAGCTAACTCCATTTTAAATGAGACTTCCTTATTCATTTGACAATGCCAAAGCTACAGGTCTATAGACATACTTTGAGGGGAAAGGCTTCAACTTGTATGCACACCGGAATCACCTGGGTTTTTTGTTTTTGTTTTTTCGTTTTTGTTTTGTTTTTTAAAAACTGGTGTCTAGTGCCACTCATAAGACTCATTTAATAGGTATAAGTTGTGGTCTGGACAGTGAGAATTTAAAAAGTGCCCCAGGTGAAAGACCATGTTTTTCTGTTTGTTTTGTTTTACAATTTTCACTAGAGGATGCTGGGATCTTCAACCACCAGCCGTGCAGCCATACAGGGTGGGAAGTGAGTGGGGATTCAGTGTCCTGGGAGGGAAGGAGTCATTGCTTCACCCTGGGCTTATGTTGGTCAGAGGCTGGAGTGGACTGAGATGAGATGGGGCTTACCCGCTCATTGTGCTTCAGAGCATGTGGTCCTTGGGACTGGGGGGATTTCCTAGGGAATCTCTAATAATTGCCTGGTAGTGATGGCTTTACCTGTCAGCCAAATCATTATGGAAGAGCAAGGAGGGAACCTGTTCTCCTAGCTTCTTGGGTCTTCCCCTTAACTCTTCTTTCCTTGACTTTGTAGCGAAGGAAAAATTCTTCCTCAACCCTTCAAGGTCTTCCAGCTGGACTAAGAATTAAATTTATATGAGGCGGATTAACAGGATAAAAAAGCCAAAGCTTCATTATGTGTACAAGGAGGCCTAAACATGAAATTGAGACCTGAGGAAATGACCAAGGCAGGTGGATTTTATACTTTTTAGACAAAGAGACCATACATTTGTGAGGAATTAACAGGATAAAGAAAACGGATGTTTGGAAGCTTTAATTAGTTAAGTCTAAGTGAAATTTGGGCTGAGGTGTAGTAGATTAGAAAAAAGTAACAAGATTTGTTTCTATAGCTTTCTCCACTTTAAAGTTCCTCTCTGGTCATGAGGATGTTTTCTTACTTAGTGCAAGGAGAGTACTTTCATATGGGAGATTTATTTCCTGCTTTTAAGGGGACAGAGGAGGGTCTGAGTGTCCTTGCATTAGCTGTTTCTTACATAACTTTTATATAAAATAATCGATATGCAAAGGTGGCACATTTTGGGGTTGCCTGCCCTTGGGTCCTACACCTTCAAGGCTCGTCGTGATATGATATTGGCTTTAAATTTCCTCCATGAGAATGGTGCCAGCTATCTTCTCCTATACTCTGTTTATACTACAATAAGCCTTGTTATTTCATACACGCTATTTCTTTCCCATGCGTTAAGACGCTAAGTAGAACCGCCAGTACAATGTTGCATAGAAGTGGTAAAGGTTTTGACTGTCCTTGAGTCAAGTTTCTGATTTTATAAAAAATGATTTTAACCTGTAATCATATTTGCTTTTATTTCTGGAGGGGAAAGGGCTGCTCTTTATTAGGTTAAAGAAATTTCCTCTATTCTTGATGCTAGGAAAGTTTTTTAAAAATTATGAATATTAATGATGTTCATCAAAGGTTCTTTTTTTATCTGTTGAGATGATGACATACTTTTCTCATTAAGTTTCTTAAAGTGGAGAATCACCTTAAAATTAAAGGATTTTCTAATCCTTGCATGTCTGGGTAAAATCTATTTTCTTTACGTTATCTTTTTTTTTTATGTTATCTTTTTTTAATTGAAGTAGAGTTGACATACAATGTTGGTATTAGTTTCAGGTATACAACATAGTGATTCAACAAGTCTGTATGTTACTCAGTGCTCACCAGGGCAAGTGTAGTCATTTATCTTTTACACATTATTGGATTTGCTTTGCAAGCAGTGTACCATTTTTGCTTCTGTATTAATGAATGGGATTGTCTGGCTATGTTTCTTATTCACATTTTATCAGTTTGGACATCAAGATTATGCTAAACTCATTAAATGATACTCTGTTTACCTCTCCCCTTAAAGAGTTTGTACAAGACTGGAATTATTCATTTCATAGATGGTTGACAGAGCTTGATGGTTAAATTATTGGAGGCTGAGGTTTTCATTTTTTGGTAGATTTTTAATTAATAACATAATTCTATACTGGTTGTAGTGTTCACTGGTTTCTATTGTATATATATTCCTGTTATGGCTAACAGCAAGCTATCAACAGTTAACAATTGGCTCACAAAATTCCTTAATACTTCATAATTGGCACCTGGATTCCAGTATGAGGTGGCTCCAGGATACTTTCTTGAGAGAGAGAGCACGCGAGCCATGAACAAGCTGGGGGGAGGGGCGGAGGGAGAGGGAGGAAGAGAATCTTAAGCAGACTCCACACTATGTCTTTTCATTCTTAATATTATCTTGGGGGGCTTTTTTCCTTGATCAGTCATGGTAATGGTTTGTCTACTTTTGTTTTTGTAATTCCTCTTTACTGTATGTTTTATATTGTATTAATTTCTACTTATTTTTTCTTCCATTTACTTTCTTTGGCTTTATTCTATTACTTTTTTCTTAACTTCTTAAGTTAGATGCTCTGTCAGTCAGGGTCCTGACAGATCTATGAAATAGATGCATACTCAAAGAAAGGATTAACTGATGGTAGTTTAATGAGGGAAGTATTTATGCAGATGTGGCAGGGTTAAGGAAACCAAAAAGAGGTGAAGCATCCAGAATTCACAAGAAGAAGAAGACATTATTACTCCTTAGTCTGAGGTTGTGAGGGAAGGTGCAGTGCTTTCAGAAACCCCCCCCCCCCCCCCCGCAATGAGACAAGTGGCCTTGGCAGAGGAGCTGCCCCCAAAGAGCTATGTATGACCTTAGGCAGAGCAACGTAGCTTCTGCCAACTCCATGGCTCAGTAAGGAGGGAGTGGAGAATAAATAACCGTGTTTCTCTTCCTACCCTCTGATGTCTGCCACTGTCACCCATTGGGTAAACCCAACTAGAAGCCAGCTGAAAGGTACCTGGGGTAATATGGTCTTTGGAGGTGTGATTCTTGGGGGCATAGAATAAGAGAAGGGCAACTGATAGGTGTCAGTAATCAGAGATTTAGATCATTTATTCATTCCCTCTCTGCCCTTGCAAAATCTGTGTATTTAAGGCTATGTAGTTCCCTCTAAGTACTATTTTAGCTGCATCTCATTAATTGTTAAGTGAGATATATTCGTTATTGCTCATTTCTAAATATTTTGTAGATTCTATTAAGATTTCTTTTTTAATTTGTGAATTATTTAGGTGTATATATTTATTTCCAAACAGAAGGGTTTTTGTGGTTTTCGTTTTGGTATTGAATTTTAATGTTATCACATTGATCTGAGACTATAGTATGTTTGACACTAATTTTTGGAAATGTCTTAGGACTTGTTTTCTGGCTTAGTACCTATTGTTCTCTGTATGCTTGAAAAGCTTGTGTATTTCAAAGCTTCTGGTAGGAGTAGTCTATATATGTCTATTTGTCCCCATTAGATCAAGCGTCTTTCTTGTTTATTCAGATCTTTTATGTCCTTTGTGATGTTTGTCTTCTTAATCTATCAATGACTGAGAGAAGTGTATTAAAATCTGTCATTATGATGGGGGATTTTTTCCATTTCTCTTTTACTTTCAATTTTTAAAAATATAATTGAAAAATATTTTATTAGAAAGACTTTGGAGTCATTTCTTCCTGGAGAATTCAACTCTTTATAAAATGTGCTGACCTTTTTCATATGCTATTATTATCATTTTTTGTATAAAAATTGATTTTGCACATGTTTCTCCCTCCAGTGGGCACACTCTTCTCACATCCTTCTTGTACTTAATGGATTCTTGCTAATCCTTTAAGTCAAAGCTCATCTCATGGAAGCTTTCTTGACACCTCAGAATAGGTCAGGCTCCTGTCCTTGTGGATGATTTAGCATCTTTGTTGTCTCTTTTTGGTGATTTTTTTGGTAGTTTGTAATTTTACATTTCAAAGTGATTATTTGATTCATAACTGAGTCCCTCAATAGCCTGTCAGATCTATAATGGCCGAGAAAACGTCTGCAGTTGTTCACCATTGTGTCTCTAGAACCTAAAACAGTCTTAGAAATTAATAGGTTCTCAATAAGTATTTGATGAATAAATAAATACATGAAGTGCAAGCTGCTTGTAAAGGTAGTGTATTAATTTATTAGAGCTGCCATAACAAAGTTCCACAAACTGGGTGGCTAAAAACAGAAATCTATTGTCTCATGGTTCTCGAGGTTAGAAGTCCAAAATCAAGGTATTGGCAACGAGGGTTCCTTCTGAAGGCTGTGAGGAAGGGATCTGTTTCAGGCCTCTTCTCTTGGCTTGCGGATGGCCCTCTCCTCCTTTTGTCTCTTCCCATTATCTTTCCTATGCAGATCTCTATGTCCCAATTTCCTATTTTTATAAGGATATCAGTCATATTGGATTAGGTCTTGCCCTAATAATCTCATTTTAATTTGATTACCTCTGTAAAGGCCCTATTTCCAAATGAGGTCGCATTCTGAGGTCCTGGATATTAGGATTTTAGCACATGAATTTTGGAGAGAGACAATTCAACCCATAATTAACACATGCTTATAAACTACTTCCTTTACTGGCCATTGGAGGTTGAAGCTGAGAGGGATGGCAAATTCTTGATGTGTGTGCAAATGTGGTGGTGGTGGGAGGGCTGGATAGAAGCAGGGGAGGCACCCAACCAGCAAAGGGTAGATCCAGAACATAAAGTCTTTAATTTATACGAGGTTTGCTTTTTTCTATGTTTGGATGTTTACTTTTGCTTTTGTGGGATAATGTAACACTTTGAACACATGGGATTTAAAAAATAATAGTCTAGGGGAGTTTTCCTCAATTTCTTAATCGGCGAATTAAAGATTTTATGACAAAAGATGTTTAGAAAATACTTCAGACACCCATCACCTTTTTGGAGTGTTACAGAGGCACAGTGACATAATAGAGGCTCTGGGAAATCTCGTGGTAATGTGACCTGATGAATTTTATTGAATTCAGTATTTCTCGAACTTATTTTTACCAAGGAGTACTCTCATGTTTATATAATAATTTACCAATATACTGTATCGTTTGATCAGATGGGTTTGGGAAATGCTGGCCTGGGGTTGCTTCTGTGGGTGGGAGAGAGCTGCTACCCCAGGTGACTTCCTTTTTGTCTTTTTTCTCCTTAAAATGGAGCAATTACCTCTTTGTGCCTGTTTCTACTTCAGCAGCATTTAGGTCTGTCACATTTAGGTTTTCTGTAAATGGCACAGTTCCGGCTGAAGTTAGTAGTTTTGGTTTCTGTTAAAAAAGGGAGTAGACAGTTGTATTTATTGGTGACATTTTGTTTACAAGGAGCTTTACAGGAGATTTGTAAAGAAAACTTCCTTCATTCCATTGCTCTTAGAAACTCTACAAGCCAAACATAAGCTCTTTTCTGGGTCTCTAAATGCCCCAGCGATGATGTGAGCATCAGTCAGGCATTCCCTTACAGCTAATCATACAGGTTTTTCGTGAGAACTGAGAGCAGGCTTATTCTAAAGCATCCGCTCCTTCCCACGTCCTCCCACTCAAGAGTAAAGAGGAACTTTGCTTGGGAAAACCCCCAGTCCCGCAGCTCCAGCCTCTCTGGAGATGGATAGGTCAACATTTAGGTGAGTGCTGCTAGGGAGGTAGTCAATCACTGCATTTTCACATCCTTACTCATCACCATCTGTGACAGACCAGTAGCCCCTGCACAGGGCTGCCTGAGATCACGTATGGGATAATAAGAAGGCTGAGGGAGGAGCGGGAATTCCGTGACCTTCAGCCTGGGGTCTCAGTTAAAGGATGTTGGGAAGGCTGGGATCCAAGGAGCCAGCTGAGGTGTAGGGAGGCTCTGGGGTGAATTCGATCCCAGAACCAGAGCTGTGAACTTGAATGAGCAGCCCTAAAGGGTTCTCTTGGGAAACGTTCTCTACAGTCCTTCTGGCTTTTATGTAATTCTAGGGTCCTTCACTTAGAAATGAAGTAATAAGAGTAGTAACAATTGCTATAGATTGATTGCTTACTGTGTGTCAGGTACTCTTACGAAGTGCTTTATATGCACTGTCTTTTAATCTGGAAAATAACCCTGTGATGGGGGTTCTACAACTATATTTCGTAGATGTTGAAGCAAAGGATTAGGAAGGTAAAGCCACCTGCCCAAGGTCAAACACAGCTGAGACTCACATCCTGATCTGATGCTTGAGCTCCTGCTCTGAAGCACCTAACTTCATGCAGTGTATGTGACACTTTGCAAATGGAAATGCACTTTCCCATGTATCTCCCTCCCTTTCTGCTACAAATGTGTGAGACGGGGTGAGCAGGTACAAGTACTCCCCTGTTGCAGAAGAGGACACAGAGGCACAGAGAAGTTGAGTGACTTGCCCAAGTTCCATAGTGATACGTGATGGGCTCCACATAGTCTCCAAGTTCAGTTTCTTCCCACTGCCATGCTGTTTTCCAGCCCCACTTCTTCTTTAAGCCTGAAGGTATGGTCAGGACTTGAGTTGAAACCCAAGTAGTTACAGAGAGTGCACCATAAAGCTCTTAGGATGGAAAGTTATTGCTATTTTTTAAAGTAAATTTAATTTTTTTTTTTGAGAGAGAGCACGAGTGAACTTGAACGAATGGGGTGGGAAGGGGGAGAGGGAGAGAGAGAGAGAGAGAATCTTAAGCAGGCTCCACACCTGAGGCAGGGCTCGATCTCACGACCCTGAGGTCGTGACCTGAGCTGAAATCAAGAGTTGGCTGAAGGAGCGAGAGGAAGTGAGAGGGAGCAGTAGACTCCCCGCTAAGTGGAGAGCCTGACATGGGGCTCAATCCCAGGACTCCAAGATCATGACCTGAGCTGAAGGCAGGTGCTTAACCAACTGAGCCATCCAGGGGCCCCTAAAATGTATAGTTTTAGTTTGAAATACAACTGTTTGTTGAAATACAACTGCTTCCTAATGCTTCTCCTTAAATAACAAGCAAACTTGATGTAAAAAATTTTGCCTATGCAAAATCCATCCTTTTTAACCTCATGGTCACTTGAGGGGCCAGAGAGCAGATATAAACGTAGACGTGAGAGAAGCAAGCAAGGAGGGCAGCATGTCGGGGAGGAAGAGAAAGCAAAGAGCTAAGAGCCTGTGAAATAGAGCAGTAGTCAGAACGGCCTCCTTTGAAAAATTTCTTTGTGGATTAAACTTTAGCGGCTTAAAAGACAAAAACAAAAATGAAAATCCAGACAGATTGCAAACTGATAAAACTGCTCATTGTACCTTTACCTCTTATTGATACATATGAAAATACTTACAGATGAAATGATACGATGTTAGAGATTTCATTTAAAATAATCTAGTGGGTAGGGAAGTGGATAGAGTAGGTCAACAAGGTTGGCCACTTGATAATTGTTGACATTGGGTGACAGGTACATGGGGGTTTATTATAACATCGTCTCTATATATGTTTGAAAAATTTCATAGTAAAGAGTTTTTTAAAAAAAAAAACAAACCTATTTCATTATAGCCAACTGGTGCCATCTATGGGTCATTCATGGCAACTGTCCTTTAAGGGAGGAAAACCTGCAAGGCCAAGAGCATGTTGCAGAATAGCTATGAAGCCAAACACCTGGCTACACAGTTACTTGGAAGGACTAAACAGTAGGCAGCCGATGGGCCCTCTACTGCTTTAGGAGTCAGAGACATGGGCATAATATGAACTACCGACTTTCTATGTCTTTCCATGTCAAATTCATAGGCCCAGAGTTTAGCACAAGATTGGGTGAGCTGCTAATATTCACTAAATGCTAATTAATACAGATGTGGTTCCCTGGACAATGAAGCAATGTTTGCAGAAATGGAAAGGGTCATGTTGCAAAATTCATGTGGTCTGGGTCCCAAGGTGTGGAGGATTCAGCCATACCAGCTAGAATAGTTCAAAGTTATGATTTCTTCATCTGTAGAAACAAACAGCATACATGCACTTTTTCTTTTCTTTTCCTCTTTTTCTGGAGAGACTTTAGCAAATCAAATAGTTTGGAGGGTCATGTAAATTCTAGTATAAATAATTTTTGACACTGGAAAATAATTTTTCTGAAACGGTCTCTGCACTAATGTTTCTTTTTTTTTTTTCTTTTTTCTTTCTTTTCTTTTTCTTTTTTTAAAAGATTTTATTTATTTATTTGACAGAGAGAGAGACACACAAGCAGGGGGAGTGGGAGAGGAAGAAGCAGGCTCCCAGCAGAGCAGGGAGCCTGATGGCGGGGCTCGATCCCAGAACCCTGGGATCAGGCCCTGGGCCGAAGGCAGACACTTAACAACTGAGCCACCCATGTGCCCCTGCACTAATGTTTCTTAATCTTTCTTAGGTTACTTGGAATCCGTAACAATAGTTTTTCTGGAGTCCATTGGCTCAGGGGTTGGATTTTTATCATATCCTGCCCTCTCACTGAGTTGACGCTTTTCTACCCAAATACAGCCACTTGCAGGTGAAGCACTATTTTCATCAGGAAAGGGAATGGGAGACAAGCATTTCGGTGTCTATGACCCTTGTCTCTCTTTCTTTCCAAGTTTAATCTTCACAAACACCCTCCCACATTGTATTTATCTTAGTTTGCTAGGACTGCCAGGATAAATACTGCAGTCTGGGGAGTCTTAAACAACAGAAATTTATTTCCTTACAGCTCTGGAGGCTACAAATCCAAGATCAAGGTGTCTGTGGGGTTCATTTCTTCAGAAATGAAGAAATGAACTTGTTGGCTTGCAGATGGCCTCCCTCTTGCTGTGTCCTCACACAGCCTTTTTCCCCTGAGTGCATATCTTCTTATAGGGACAACAGTTTTATTGGATTAGGGCCCATTCCAATGACCTCGTTTAACCTTAATTATCTTTTTAAAGACAGTATCTCTCTGTACACCTGCAACTAATATAACACTGTAATAATTGTACTTCTATTAAAAAAAAAAAGAACCTATCTCCAAGCACAGTCACATTCTAAGAAACTGGAGTTAGGATTTCTTTTCTTTCTTCTTTTCTTTTCTTTTCTTTTCTTTTCTTTTCTTTTCTTTTCTTTTCTTTTCTTTCTTGATTTCACTTATTTATTTGAAAGAGAGAACACAAGCAAGGGGAACGCCAGAGCAGAGGGGGAAGCAAGCTCCCCACTGAGCAAGGAGCCTGATGCAGGACTCGATCCCAGGACCCTGGGTCATGACCTGAGCTGAAGGCAGACGCTTAACCCACTGAGCCACCCAGGCATCCCTGGAGTTAGGATTTCAACACATGAATGGTGGTGGGGGGGGGGGCACAAGTAAGCCCATACCAGTGATATTATTATTCCATTTTTTGCTAGAGGTAAAGAGAATTTTCATATCCTCCCAAGATCTCGTAACTCAGAAGTAGCACAGTCTGTATTTGCAGCTCTATTATTTGCACACCGCTCTCTCTCCCAGACTGCATGCTAGTTTCTCTTCATGCAGCACTTTTCCCGTCTCTGACCTCCTCTTGATGAGCTGGACATCAGCCTGATGTCCAGCTTAACCTGATCTTTGCTGTCTCTGAGGATGAAGACTTTTGCTGTTATTGTTGTTTTATTATGGTGTTTAATGAAGGTTTTTGGTTTATAATTTTTAAATTCAGTTGTATTTATTTCAGTAAGAGCTGAAGGTTTTTAACTGCTCATCTCCCCAGATAGTTAGACATGAGATAACACAAATAGTAAAGGTGGGGGAATAGTGAGTTCTTCTCCCAGTTTCCCTAATCTGTGGTCCCATTGCCTTTCCTAGCTGGCTCTTGAGGAGCCCTGAGCCTTCTTGTTTTCTCCTCTTATCCTGAGCTTTAGTTGTTAAGTAATCTTCATCTCCCTTCATTTGCTCCCCCTTATCACTCCATCTTCCTCTGACCTATTTCTCCAGGAAGATGTCTGGAGTCAGTACCTTAATAAAGTTTGAAGCAGACCAGCAGTGGTGAATCAGCAGGTGATTCAAAAGTCTGCTGACTTCCAAGTGGTAATTTACATTTTAGGGGAACCCCAAATGGGTATTTTTTATCCATTTGCTGTCTTCTTGGTAAAGGATTTTTTTTCGTCCCTGTCAATAATATTAACGATGAAACTTTCTGTTCAAGATGGCTGACCAAGAATGCCTGTTTATCTGTCCTCCCTTCACAGATCCCACTGGAATGAATGAAGAAATATAAAAAATTGAGCATAAAGATACCTTTATATTTCTACTTTCACACACATTTATTTAATTTTTACAACCAATCTGGGAGGTAGGTAGTAATACCAGCATTTTCCATAAGGAAGCTAAGTCTCAGAGAAGTCAGCTAGCTTGCCCAAGACAAAGCAATACATCAGCTGGGGAGCTGGCACCTCAAGTGGAGTTCAGAATTGCCTCATTCAGAGCTCTGGCCTGTCTAGGCTATTTGGTTTAGCAAGTCTAACCATCCGATCAGGCAGCATTGACTTCTAATTACTTAAGAATTGTTTATAAAGTGGGGAAACCACTTTACATCTAATTTAAAATCCAAATGTCTGTTTTTATTTGCATTAGGTCTCAATTTACAATGTAGGACACGTCTGACTTCACCATCCATCCCTCCAGGTGATCAGCATTTTCTGTGGTGCTTGGATGGAGCTGAGACTCATTAAGTTACCTATTTTAGGCAGCTCTGTATTCTATTTAGTTTTATAATAGTATATGTTTTCACTTGGGGCCTGAAATAATAATCCAATTTGATATATAATTAAAAAAAAAAAACCTTTCATCATATTGGTGTTTAGTTGAAAGCAGTGCCAACTGTCCAGTTTCCAAAAGATAAGCAGAAACAGGTGAAGCAGGTGACTATGGAGACTGCCTTTGTCCCTGAATCCAAAAAGGTGTGAGAACCATGGTTTCAGATCATTCTAAATAAAAATGGAAGATTGAAGAGCAGTTATGTAAAGAAGAAATGCATCCAACCCATGCCTTACTGATGTCATTAAATAAGTGTTTAATGACCAAAAATTATCCAGGAGAAAAATGAGCCTGAATCCCTCTACTGGCCTTGGAAAACCACTTATAACTAAACATAGCAGATAAAAGAGTGGATTTTATGAATCAAACTAAACCAAGTCAAACAAAAAACCAGTGCCTAAATCTAAGAATTTAAGAGCTGCTAATGTACCCAATAACTGAAAGATTTGAATATGCTAACATTTAAAAATAATGATTTTTTAAATTTGCTGTATGCTTTTTGTGGAAAGTTTCTTATTTGCTTAAATTCATTATATATTTGGAGAAATAAAACTGTGATTTTACTATATGAACATAATCCTGCTATTTTTTTTTTAAAGATTTTATTTATTTATTTATTTATTTGAGAGAGAGAGAGAACGTGGGGGTGGGGAGAGGGAGAGGGAAAGAATCTCAAGCAGACTCTGAGCTGAGCACAGAACCCAGCAGGGCTTGATCTCAAGACCCTGAGATTATGACCCAAGCCTAAACCAAGAGTCTGATGCTCAACTGACTGAGCCACCCAGGTGCCCCTAATCTCTGCTACTTTTTAATTGCACCCTCTACCATTCTCTTTATTTCTTTGTCTCTGAACGTATATAGACATGTCCATATTTGCACAGGTACCGTGTGCACCACATGTACACACACATGCACACACAGAGCTATTGGTTACCAAACACATACACACACACAGCAGTGTATATTCAGGATTATATTACAAATGCTGTTATATAAGCTCTTCTTTTTTTTCCTTTAACATATACTGGGTTTATTTCCATGGCAATGAATGGTTGTATACATTAAAAAGTGCTTTATTCCCAAGGCCAGTTCACAAGCAGCCTGGCCCTCACCTCAAGGTTCATTCATGTTGGTAGGACCTCCTTCTTTCTCATGGATGAATGATGTTCTGTTGTGTATGTATACCACACCTTTTCCCAGTCCTTTTGGCTATTGTGAATAATGTCACACTGAACACAAGAATGCAGGTATCTCTATAAGACAGTGATTTCGTTGCTTTAGGATTACCCAAAAGTGGGATCATAGGGTAATTCTATTTTTAATTTTTTGAGGACTCTCCATATGAATTTCCATAGTGGCTGTAA
Organism: Ursus arctos; assembly: GCF_023065955.2. Taxonomy (NCBI): domain Eukaryota; kingdom Metazoa; phylum Chordata; class Mammalia; order Carnivora; family Ursidae; genus Ursus; species Ursus arctos. The sequence goes on from NW_026622875.1 coordinate 29,604,259, forward strand.
AAATGTACACCAACAGTGTATAGTGGTTTCGTTTTCTCCACATTGTCATGAACACTTGTTATCTCTTGCCTTTTTGATTGTTGCTTTTCTAACAGATATGAGGTGATACTTCATTGAGGTTTTGATTTGCATTTCCCTGATGATGAATGATGTTGAACACCTTTCCAGGTACCTATTGTTCATCTGTATGTCTTCTTTGGGAAAATGTGTATTCATTTCCTCTGTTCATTTTTAAATCAGATTACTTATTTTTTTATTATTGAGTTGTATGAGGTTTAAAAATGTGTCTTGGATATTAACCCCTTATATGATATAAGGTTTGCAAATATTTTCTCTCATTCCACAGGTTGCCTTTTCATTTTGTTGATGGTTTCTTTTGCTTTGCAAAAGATTTTTAGCTTGATGTAGTCCTGCTTGTTGATTTTTGCTTTGTTGCTTGTGCTTTCGGGTCATACCCAAAAAGTCATTGCCACCACCGGTGTCAAGGAACTTTTCCCCTATGTACAGCTTGTATTTTAATACTCAATGAGATAACTTTCTTGCCACTGTTTTTTAAAGATTTTACTTATTTATTTGAGAGAGAATGAGAGAGAGAGAGAGCATGAGCAGTGGGAGCAGCAGGTAGGGAGAAGCAGACTTCCCACTGAGCAGACAGCCCAATGTGGGACTCGATCCCAGGACCCTGGGATCATGCCCTGAGCCAAAGGCAGATGCTTAACCAACTGAGCCACCCAGGCGCCCCCTTTCCTTGCCACTTTTGACTCATTTTCGGCACAATGACTTGCAAACCTTTTGTTATCCACCATGTGTCAAAAATATTCACTGGAATGTGATGTGAGGGCAAGAAGAAATGTGATGATGGAATACTGTAATGGGGACAATGGTGGGGGCAGTTCCCTTTGGGCGCTGGCAGGAAGTGGGGGCATTGTCTGTAAAGCGTTTAAAAATAGTAGTAAAACTAAAAGTTGGTCTACTTTTTATTATTGCCATGCACCAACAATTCTGAACAGTGTCGGTGATACAATACTTCTCTGTGCTTCAGCTGACCACTCTTCACCCACTCCCCCCTTGGCACACCACTGCTCAACAAACACCAGATTGCCAGGCTGTTTCTGCAGTGAAGGAAGCAGTTTGATGTATTTGTGCCTTCTGGATGAGAGCATTAAAATAGCATATAGCAGACCTGCACTGCCCAATAAGGTAGCCACAGCCACATGTGACTATTTACATTTAAATCAATGAAAAATAATATTAAATATTAATTTCCTCAGTCTGACTCACCAGCCACATTTCAAGAGTTCATCAACAGCTCCATGTAGCTGGTGGCTACTTTATTGAACAGCATAGACATAGAGTATTTCCATCATTAGAAAAAGTTCTATTAAGGGTGTGTGGATGGCTTGGAAGCGTCTGCCTTTGGCTTAGGTCATGATCCCAGGGTCCTGGGGTCGAGTCCTGCATTGGGCTCTCTGCTCAACAGGGAGCCTACTTCTCCCCCTCCCACTCCCCCTGCTTGTGCTCTCTGTCTGTCAAATAAATAAAGTCTTAAAAAAAAAAAGTTCTATTAGACAGTGTTGCTCTAGACTCTGCCAACTGTCTGACCTTATGAAAATATATATTAATTGCACACTATTTATATATAACATTATATATAATGCTATTTATTATATTTAATACTGCTTATTATATGTATTATATATTATATATTATGCTACTCTTAAATATATTATTAATAAACAGTATTACATGTATTATATATTAATATTTCTGAAAAGAACAGTGGCATAGCAGATCACCATTTTATGGAACAGCATTAAATGAGATATGTCTCTACCCACAAAAGCTTGAGAATAGTTCCATTCCATATAAATATTACTGAATGCCTACTCTGTGCCAGAACTCTATTAAGGTACTGTAGATAACAAAGTAATCTATCAGATTCCTGCCTAGGAGATCATTGTCTAGTATGGGAAACATACAGGTAGACAAATATTATATTGTAGCATGATATGTGTAATAATTGAAGTGTGCTTAAAGTAGGGAGTCAGCACAAAGGAAGGTTTAATAAACTATCTCTACCTTGAAGGTGGGAGGAAGTTGTTATTTGAAAGGGAAAGGGAAAGTGAGGGAAAGGGCAATGTGTTAATTGGAGAAATGAACATCTAGGATGATTTATTCACGAGGATCAAGTCAGCCTGTGCCGTTGTAAAAAGGAATAAACGACATGGTTTCTGGTCTTCAGGAAAAATGGTGAGCTGTGTCCCTAAGTATTTCAAACATTGCTATTGCTAAATTGGAAGATGACTTTGGTTGGTGGGATTAGGAATGGCAATGGAGTTATTGTCACAGAATCTGTGTATTTTGGGGGAAGCCGATGTTTAGAAAAGATGTAAGTTTGATAAGAAAATGGTAACATGATTATTGATTCAAGACATGAGAGAGTGAAGAGGTGTTGAATGAATTGGGGATGATGGCATGCTAAGGTAGGGAAGTAGGGAAAGAGCGTATTATAAAGGGCAAAGCATCTTGAGAAAAACCAAAGGGACCTTCTTGGATCCAGTGTTGAATTCTATTTAGATTAAAGCTAGAGTTTTTTTGGCATAATTATGGCAGCATAATTACACAGCAGAGGAACTGGAGCCCCAGAGGGGGTGTAGTTTTGTCAAACTCCTAACTGCTTTCTAAGTACATTGGTGCTTATAAAAAACACTTGTGGGATAAATATAAACTGTACTTATTGTGGTGGATCTCAAAATTTAGTGAGCATGAGAGTCTCCTATGGAGCTTGTTAGAAATAAAGACCCCCTCCCCACCTCACCCCAGTGGGTTTGGGAGGAGGCCAAGAATTTTTATTTTTTTAAAGATTTTATGTATTTATTAGAGCACAAGCAGGGGAGAGGGGCAGAGGCAGAGGGAGAAACAGGCTCCCCACTGAGCAGAGAGCCTGATGTGGGGCTCGATCTTTTTGATCTGAGCCAAAGGCAGACACTTAGCCAACTGAGCCACCCAGACACCCCAAGAATTTTTAACAAGTATCCCACATATTTCTGATGAACGTGATCCTGCTGAATGCAGTTTCAGAAATACTGGTTTATCAGAACAACCAAATGGTCAGGCTACTGGAGGATTTCCTGATCATATCCCTTTCAAAAGAGGAAAAAGAATATGCAAAGTGATTATTAGTTTTGATTTCCAACATCCAGAGAAATTTGCATCTAAAGCAAATTTCAAATGGATTCCAGAAATTAGTTATTGCATGTGGAAATGGGCTGACCTCACTAAGGATACTAAGAGGGAAATAATCGTTTGCACTTTAAGATTTATTTAATTTGCAGCATACATTTATTGGCAATAATTTGTTTAGTTCTATAACTGGGCACAAGGGTAGGGCTCGTCTAGCCAACAGCTGTAGGCAAAATGCCAAGCAGAGACTGAGTGGAAATCAAGGTCTTTGTTGTTGTTGCCTCTCCATCGCTCTCAAAGACTCTTTTCCAAGTTCCCCTGAGGAATGTTTCCATTTGAGATAAGGAGGCAGCTCAATGTCCTGCTAGTTTACCATTATTGATTTTCCCTAAACTTCCTTTCTGGCTCTGCATTAGGGGATCTTCACAGTAGAGTAGCTCCTCTAGACGAGAGAAGGGCACAGGGTAACTAGTGTGGTTTATTGTTCTGTATCCTTGGGGATAAAAGAGAGCCGAGAAGGGTAACTGGGCTTCTTGGAACAGAACAGGGACAAAGGTGAGGAGGATGTAACAGGTGTTCTGAACCTCTGTGGCTTCTTTATGTTTGATCTTGTACATCCCTTATAACTCCATTTACTTTAGCTATTAAGTTCTTTTTTTTTTTTTAAAGATTTTATTTATTTATTCGACAGAGATAGAGACAGCCAGCGAGAGAGGGAACACAAGCAGGGGGAGTGGGAGAGGAAGAAGCAGGCTCACAGCGGAAGAGCCTGATGTGGGGCTCGATCCCATAACGCCGGGATCACGCCCTGAGCCGAAGGCAGACGCTTAACCGCTGTGCCACCCAGGCACCCCTAGCTATTAAGTTCTTAAATGAATAGTGTTTACTCATTATTGGGTGGATGACAAGTTCAAGTGTGACCTGGGTAATCAGCAAGTCTTGGAGAGGGTTCAGAGAGGACAAAATTCTGGAAAAGGAATCGAGAACAGGTTGGCTTCGCCCCAGCCTGCTGGAAGAATGTGGACGGGCTGCTGGAGATAAAGGTATAACTTCAGGAGAGGTTAGAAAACGGAAATGCCCTTTGTAAGTGCTGAAAATCTCCCTAAGTCTCACTGTTACTACCTTTAGATGGAGTTCCATCTTCCTCATTTGCCTGGGACTGATATGTGTGAGGCTCTTTTCTCTGGACAGGAAGTAACTATGTAGTCAGCCCAGGAGACTGAACATGTGCTACTAAGTGGGTCTCCTCACGACCATGCTCAGGAAAAGAGTATGAAAGGTTTTCTGTATCCGAGAGTGGACTTTTTGGGTGATGATAGACTGGAGGATTTAGGTGACAGTAGATTAGGGAAGGTAACCCTCCTGTGACCCAGGCTAGGGTTGGCTGGAGGCTGAGGACAGACTTGGACAGCCTGGCACTTCAGTGCTGATTAGAAGGAAGTGCTGTGCTACTGGGTATTTACCCCAAAGATACAGACATAGTGAAGAGAAGGGCCATATGCACCCCATGTTCATAGCAGCATTGTCCACAATAGCTAAATTGTGGAAGGAGCCAAGATGCCCTTCAACAGATGACTGGATTAAGAAGATGTGGTCCATATATACAATGGAATATTACTCAGCCATCAGAAAGAACGATTACCCAACATTTGCAGCAACATGGATGGGACTGGAGGAGATTATGCTAAGTGAAATAAGTCAAGCAGAGAAAGACAATGATCATATGGTTTCACTCATTTGTGGAACATAAGGAATAGCAGGGAGATCGGTAGGAGAAGGAAGGGAAGAATGAAGGGGGGGTAAACAGAAGGGGGAATGAACCACGAGAGAGTGTGAACTCTGGGAAACAAACTGAGGGTTTCAGAGGGGAGGGGGGTGGGGGCATGGGCTAGCCCAGTGACAGGTATTAAGGAGGGCACATATTGCATGGAACACTGGGTGTTATATGCAAACAATGAAGCATGGAACACTACATCAAAAACTAAGGATGTACTGTATGGTGACTAACATAACATAATAAAGAATCTTAAAAAAAGAAAAGTAATAAAACTGTAAAAAATAAGTAAATAAAATTAAAAAAAAAAAAAAGGAAGTGCTGTGGATGATGGAGGGGGGAGGGACAGAAATGACCAGGGAATGGGAAGACTCTGGCTTGGGATACCTGTTTTCAAAGGATCACCTTTGAGACACTTTCTCCTCCAACTTCCGGAGCTCCAAATAAACCATCTGACTTGTGATGTGAAAACCCACATCACACAACTTATGATCCTCAGCAACAACTGGGACCACTGGTCCCACAGGACCACTGCCAATGCAATTTATATTCTTGGGGTTTCCAGTTTGAGGAGGCAATAACTGTAGGACAGAACAAAAAGTCTCCATGGGTGCTAATTATACCCCTCACGGAAACTCTCTCATTATCTGAGGCATGGGCAATGGACCAACAGTATTAACAACATCGGGGAAATGGTTAGAAATGCAAATTCTCGGGCCCTCACCTCTGATCTGTGACTCAGACACTCAGGATCTCATCTTTGAGTCTTAAAGTACTCAACACTTAGCCGATCTGAAAAATACATACCCCCCCCCCCACACTAGCTTTAGTTGGGTTACTGTTTTAGAATTTGGGGGAATTTTAGGAATTTGGGGAGCATGTTTCACCCCTCTCATTTGGAGCACACAAAGGAATAGCCAATAAATTGAACAAACTTAATGCTTTTCTTTCCTCACCAACTGCCAGGGCCCTTAGTACATGAAATAAAAATAGAAGACAATTTTATAAGCAAAGAAAATCCATAGCAGGGGCGCCTGGGTGGCACAGCGGTTGATCATCTGCCTTCGGCTCAGGGCGTGATCCCGGCATTACGGGATCGAGTCCCACATCAGGCTCTTCCGCTATGAGCCTGCTTCTTCCTCTCCCACTCCCCCTGCTTGTGTTCCCTCTCTCGCTGGCTGTCTTTCTCTGTCGAATAAATAAAATCTTAAAAAAAAAAAAAAAAAAGAAAAGAAAATCCATAGCAAATTGGAAAGCTGTGGATATGACATTAAGATCAAGGTCTTGCAAAATCTATATTCTTATGAGATGTACAGATATCTTTATACAGTACATGGAAAGGGAAGAAGAAAACAGGGTGGAGCGGTGTAGGCTCCAGGGAGTCAGCACCATATGCTGCTCAGCCTGTGTACATTTCTGGCAGGCGCCTTCATTTCTCACCCTTAATAATGGTGGTTCTCACCCTGAACACAGTGGTTCTTCCAGCAGCTCTGTCTCTGACTTCCTGGTGCGCCATCATCTTCTGCTGTCTCACTTGCCGTATTTTCTCCCTCTCCCTTCATTTCCCACTTCTTTTGGTAGGATTGCCGGAACACTCCCGTCTATTCTAGATGGAGGTAGAATCCACCTTGGCCCTTCCCACCCTACTGGCTATCTCATGGCATCTCTCCCCCTCATTACCTTAGTAGCGGTCCTGATGGGAGAAAGCCATGTTCACATACCACCTATATACTTTCCTGTAGCTGAAGACTCACTTCTACTAATGCCTTTCAGGTAGGGTTGCTGGATTACCAAATAAAAATACAGGAAGTCCAGCTAAATTTGAATTTCAGATAAACAGTGAACAGTTATTTTAGTTTAAGTATGTCCCATGCAATACTTGGCAACACATTTACACTAAATATTTATTATTTATGTGAAATTAAAATTCAACTAGATGTCTTAAGTTTTATCTGGTAAGCTAACTTGCAGGGAACAGGGATTCCCACCTTGGTTGCCTAATCCAGGAGAGGCACATTCTTTTAGAAAAGAATATATTTAGTCATAAAAATAAGGACAGGCTATTTGTACACAGCTGTGCAGTGTAATAAAATAGCCACTAGTCACATATTGCTATTGAGCACCTGAAATGGGGATCGTTTGAATGGCGTATACCCAAGTTTGAAGGCTAAGTATGAAAAAGAAATATAACATTTTTATATTTTATATTCTCAATAGTTTTTTTTACATATCGCTTACTTTTGAAATGATAATTTAACATTTAGGTTAAAATGCATTTTCAAAATTAATTTTGTCTGTTTATTTTTACTTTTAAATGTGGCTACTAGAAAATTAAAAATTATATGTGTACCAATTTACATTCCCAGCAATGGTGCACGAGGGTCTGCTTTTCTCCACATCCTCACCAACACTTGGAGGGAATGTAAAATCGTACAGCCACTGTAGAAAGCGGTATGGCGTTTCCTCAAAAAAATAAAGATAGAAATACCATATGATCCAGCATGTTCACTACTGGGTATTTACCCAAAGAAAACAAAAACTCTGATTTGAAAAAACATATGCTCATCTGTATTTATGGCAACATTATGTACTATAGCCAAGATATGGAATCAGTCCAAGTGTCCATCAATGGATGAATGGTTAAAGAAGTTGTGGAATATATAGACAGTGGAATATTACTCAGCCATAAAAAGAATAAAATCTTGCCATTTGCAACAACATGGATGCAGCTAGAGGGTATTATACTAGGTGAAATAAGTCTTAAAAGATTTCATTATATTACTGAAATATATATATTATTTCAAATAAAACATATGAGCAAACAAAAAAAGCAGAAACAGACTTACAAATATAGAGAACAGAATGGTGGTTGCCAGAGGGGAGGGAGTTGGAGAAATGGGCGAAATAGGTAAAGGGGATTACGAGGTACACACTTTCAGTTCCAAAACATGTAAGTCATGGAATGAAAAGTACAGGATAGAATGTAGCCAATAATGTTGTAATAATGTTGTATGGTTATAGATGGTAACTACACTTACTGTGGTGAGCACTAAGTAATGGATGGAATTGTTGAGTCACTATGTTATACACCTGAAACTAACATCACATTACACGTCAACTATACTTCAATAATAAAAAACTTATATATGTAGCTCACATTGGAGGTCTCAGTTATGTTTCCAATGGACAGTGCTGGCCTGGAGCGGAAGCCACGTCAGGGAGACCTAATGGCCACGAGGCCATGAGGCAGATGCTCCCATGCCTAGGAGTTAGAGTCTCCTCATTACAGGCATATTGCGGCTGACACAGTTGGGGGTGTACCCAATCCTTGAGTATGTATGCACAAAATTTTCATTGTTTTTATTTTCTGGTCTGGTGACAGCTTGGTGATTTTTGAATGATTGAAGAAAAAGAGAGTCAGGGCTGATGTTTGCTATTCTGCACATTTGGCAGTTGAGTTATGACATTAGATTGAAACATGGTGGGAGGCAGGAGGGGGTACTGAAGGAGGGGGCGAGCTGGGAAAGATCCTGGCTCCTGGAAGCTGCGCCAAGTTGTTCTTTTTCACTTCTTTTTCTTTCTTTGGTTTTATGATTGCAAACTGGCGGTGGCAGGACAGCTCTGACTATATTTGTTAGAAGCAGATGTCCGTGTTAATTTAAGATTTTTGAGATTGAAAACCATAGAGAGTGGCACTATGAAATAATGGAAGAGGCAAATGAAAATTTTGTCAGCCAAATCTCTACAAGTCTCCTGACTTCTGCAAACTGTTTACAGAACTGGTTTCTGAAATTGGGACATCTTTTTATAACTGAAATATTTTAGGGTTTCGAAGTTTAGATCTAGGACGTAAATTCTCCTTGATCTGCCACTCCCTTTCTCCCCTTCTGAAGTTCCTGGAAAGTAAAGAAACATTAGTGAAAGCAAAGCAAAGCAAACTTTAGACCTTATGGGAGCCAGGGGCTTGCTTGGTCTATGGTAAATGCACCCGATCTCTACCAAGTTCCATTTAGAATCTGTATGCCGACCATGTCAAAGTGAAGAATCAGTTCTTGGCTGCAGGATTTGCCATCTGTCAATTTCCATTTTTTGCTCCTAATCTTCACCACCCACGGCCTGGGTTGCTGCATTGCCCTCCACAGATGCTTTGTCACCTGGTTTTAGGATATGACATCCACAATCTCAGGCCAGTGAAGAGGAGTTGCTGCCACATCCCTTCTCAGCTGGCAGTCTGGTGACTCTGCTGGTGATTTCGCAGAATCCTGCGGCCCTCTCCCCTGTGGCAGGCCTTCTTGTTGGCATTACCGTCATTATTTGGGGGACTCCTGTAGTACATGCGTAACACGTGGCTTTTCAGTAAGAGGAAATCTGATGGCATTGGCTGGCAGAGTGAGGCAGGGAACAGAGACACCGGGGCTGTGTGCCAGATGCCATTTTGGGAGAAGGAGAACTCTCAGTTCCTTTAAGCCTTGAGATCTCAGACCCAAAGGAAACTGGGGCTGGGTGTGTAGGAGCAGGGGTAGGCACTGAGCAGGAGATTTGACTGCGGGGGTTAGTGCCGCTGGCTGCACTCTCTCCCTCACTGGGCATCGTGGCTTGCCTAGACAGGGGTCTGAGGATTGGTACCCGGCTTGGAGCTCTGCCAAGTGAAGCTGGAGATTTGCCAGAAACGTATCAATCACTGGTCTTTGGTCCTTGTCCTAGACCAATGAGAGACCAGAAATGTAAGGCGACGTCTTAGATGGAGGTGCCAGGACAGATAAGAACAAACAAAACACTCAGGCATGTTGGGATTCGCTCACCAGACCATATTGCCAAATTCAACTATTAGACTTTGATTTCATTTTCCTTATTTACTGCCTCGTCATGTTAAGCACTTACCATTATGTTTGTACTCTCTTGGGTTTTATCCATAAGGCACTGACCCTGCCAATCAGAGCAGATGAGGGAAGGATGGGGTCTGGATCATACGTGGTGATGGTGGCGGGGGATAGTCAGTGAGGGAGAAAAGGAACAGGACACAAGGGCATTGCTGTCTCTAGTCCTGGTTGAGGCATAGAGTGGTAGAATGCCCCAACAGCTCTAGCAATGACAGGAAATGCAGGCAGGTTGTTCCACTTAAGTATTGCTACGTGATAAACCATCCCAAAGTGAATGTGCAAAACAACAGCTGTTTATTACACTTCTGAAGGGCATGATAGAGATAGTTTGTCTCTGCCTTGCATCATCTGGGGCCTCAGCTGGGAAGACTTGAGGTCTGGGGATGACTTGCCAGCTAGGACTAGAATGATCTAAAGACTTTTTCACTCACATGTCTTATTGCTGGACTTTAGCTGAGGCTGTTGGCCGAATACCTGTACATGATCTTTCCAGGTGGCAGCTTGGGCTTCTTCCCAGCATGGTAGCTAGGATCCAAGAGCTAGAATCCCAAGGAAAACAGGTGGAAGCTGCATGTCCCTTTCTGACCTCATCTCAGAAGTCCTACATTACTTCTGCCATCCTTTGTGGGCTGTAGAAATCCCGACTGGTCAGAATCAAGTGAAGGGGACTACTTGTCAAGGGGAGGAGTGATGAAGAATTTTGGGGTCTTGTTTTAAAATATGTTTTAAAAAATAATCTATCCCCTGACCATAATTGTTTACATTCTTCCCGCATGCAAAATACATTTGCTCCTTCCAAGTCCCTACAAAAGTCTCATCCCATTATGAAATCAAGCTCAGCCTTAAGGTGCAAGTGCAAATGAGGCCCCGTGGGTGTGGCTTCCCAAATCCTTCTAGTTGCCTACCATCCTTCTCAATCTGAAGACCTGTGAACTAAAGAGATTGACATGTGTTCCACTATGATGGGACAGGCACAGGATAGCCACTCCCATTCAAAAAAGAGGGGAAACAGGAGGCACACAACAGCCCCTGGTCTACGGCAAATCTAGAATCTAGCAAGGTGGACGTGACTAATTCCCTGTTAGGACTCAGTGCTACCATCAATGATTTTCTATGCGTCTTGACTCTGCCTTCTGGGCTCTTAGCTTTGCCCTCTGAGTTATCTTTCTTTGGCCACAAGAAATGGACTCATAAGCAATGCCAGGAGGTTTGGGAAGGGAGGCAGCCACGTACCTGGGTCACCTGTCCATAGCGGGCAGAGTTCTGGCCCCTGGGTTTGGTTCTGGAGCAGGCAACTGATCATCGCTGGGCAGAGACTGGTGATAAAGTGAGATATATAGCTCCCAGTCCTTGAGGTGGAGAGGACTAGACAGAAGTTAGATTCTGATGTCCCTCACACAAAGTGGGACCTGGGTCTAGGTCTGCATTAGTGCAGGTAGCTTGGAGGACCCAGGTAGATGGGGCAGGTTTCCTTAAAAATAAAGACTAAACCTCTTTCAATCCATGTGAAGTTGGTCAAGTCAGAAAAAACTTTATGCTTGTTTTTTTTTTTCCCCAGCCAAATTCACTTCCCAGAAGTCAATCAAGGCCATTTGAAAACTGTATTTTTCCCAGCAATCTTAAATAATGCATTAACTTCCTTTTCCCAGGGGACGTAATCAAGGCGTTTTAACCTATAGTAGTTTTCTTTCAGGGCTACTGGAATATTTCAATTATTTCTTTACAGTTTATATTTCACACACTTCCAAATAGGATTGAGGCAGTATGCATTTGAAAAACAAGACTATCAAAATAAAATAAAAATCGTGCAAATAAGTATGCTAAAAACCATGTGAATAAATAGGCTAAAAACTAGAATTAATTGAGTTACAGTGATTGAATACTAAATTTACTCTGAGTTGCATTCTGAAATATGCTTTTATATGGCTGTGTCTATGGTTTGGTACGTCTTTGAAAATGTACCCAAGTCTAAATATTTGCTTCTGGGAATATTTACTTCCAGCTCCTTTAAAGATGAAGCTTCTCTTAGTGTATATGGAGTGTTATTTAGAAGATGTATTTTGAATGGCATGTTTGAAGTTGGAGGGGTCTTGAGAGATCAATTCCAGTTCTTTTTTTTTTTTTCCCCACTCATTACTTACCCATTATGGGTTTAAAAAAATTTTTTTTAATAATATTTTTTTATTATATTATGTTAGTCACCATACAGTACATCCCTAGTTTTTGATGTAAAGTTCCATGATTCATTACTTGAGTATAACACCCAGTGCGCCATGCAATACATGCCCTCCTTAATATTCATCACCATCCTATCCCATTCCCCCACCCCCCTCCCCTCTGAAGCCTTCAGTTTGTTTCCCAGAGTCCATAGTCTCTCATGGTTCATTCCCCCTTCTGTTTACCCCCTTCTTTTTCCCTTTCTTCTCCTACCGATCTTCCTACTTCTTATGTTCCATAAATGAGTGAAACCATATAATTGTCTTTCTCTGCTTGACTTATTTCGCTTAGCATTATCTCCTCCAGTCCCGTCCATGTTGCTGCAAATGTTGAGAAATCGTTCTTTTTGATGGCTGAGTAATATTCCATTGTATCTATGGACCACATCTTCTTAATCCAGTCATCTGTTGAAGGGCTTCGCAGATCCTTCCACGATTTAGCTATTGTGGACAATGCTGCTATGAACACTGGGGTGCATATGGCACTTCTCTTCACTACATCTGTATCTTTGGGGTAAATACCCAGTAGTGCAATTGCTGCATCATAGGGTAGCTCAATTTTTAACTTTTTAAGGGACCTCCACACTGTTTTCCACAGTGGCTGTACCAACTTGCATTCCCACCAACAATGTAAGAGGGGTCCCCTTTCTCCACATCCTCTCCAACATTTGTTGTTTCTTGCCTTGTCAATTTTTGCCATTCTAACTGGCATAAGGTGGTATCTCAATGTGGTTTTGATTTGAATTTCCCTGATGGCTAATGATTTTGAATATTTTTCATGTGTCTGTTAGCCATTTGTATGTCTTCATTGGAAAAGTGTCTGTTCATATCTTCTGCCCATTTTATGATTTATTTGTTTCTTGTGTATTGAGTTTGAGAAGTTCTTTGTAGATCTTGGATACCAGTCTTTTATCTGTAGTGTCATTTGCAAATTATCTTCTCCCATTCCATGGGCTGCCTTAGTTTTTTGACTGTTTCCTTGGCTGTGCAGAAGCTTTTTATCTTAATGAAGTCCCACAAATTAATTTTTTGTTTTGTTTCTCTTGGCTTTGGAGATGTGTCATGAAAAAAGTTGCTGTGGCCGATGTCAAAGAGGTTGCAGTCTATGTTCTCCTCTAGGATTTTGATGGATTCGTGTCTCACATCGAGGTCTTTCATCCATTTGGAGTTTATCTTTGTGTATGGTGTGAGAAAGTGGTCAAGTTTCATTCTTTTGCAGGTAGCTGTTCAATTTTCCCAGCACCATTTATTGAAGAGACTTCCTTTTTTCCACTGGTTGTTTTTTCCTGCTTTGTCAAAGATTAGTTGCCCAAAGAGCCAAGGGTCCATTTCTGGGTTCTCTATTCTGTTCCATTGGTCTATGTGTCTGTTTTTGTGCCAGTACCATGCTGTCTTTGTGATCACAGCTTTGTAGTATAGCTTGAAATCCGGCAACGTGATGACCCCAGCTTTGTTTTTCGTTTTCAACAATTTCTTGGCGTTTTGGGGCCTTTTGTGGTTCCACACAAATTTAAGGGCTGTTTGTTCCAGTTCTTTGAAAAATGTCATTGGTATTTTGATCGAGATAGCATTGAAAGTGTAGATTGCTCCGGGTAGCATAGACATTTTAACTATGTTTATTCTTCTGATCCATGAGCATGAAATATTTTTCCATCTTTTTGTGTCTTCTTCAATGTCTTTCAAGAGTGATTTGTAGTTTCTAGAATATAGATCCTTTACGTCTCTGGTTAATTCCGAGATAACGTATGATTTTTGGTGCTATTTTAAATGGAATGGATTCCCTAATTTCTCTTTCTTCAGTCTCATTGTTCGTGTATAGAAATGCAACTGATTTCTGAGCATTGATTTTGTATCCCGCCACATTACTGAATTGCTCTATAAGTTCTAGTAGTTTGGGGGTGGAGTATTTGCAGCAAGAAATTAGGATTTGATATATACACAGAGCTGATTTCAGATATAAAGTGACTCTAAACAGACATGAACCAACAGGTAAAGGTAAAGGTACGACTAGGAAGAGAGATCTCAAGGGAGGCCAGAAGCTATTCTGGGTGCTGCTCACAGTGAGGTTCCAGAGAAAATGACAGATTGAAGTTTCCATCCCACTTTCTTTTTGGCCATCCAATGGGAGAATGCCATTATAAAGAATGATTTGGTCCGACCAAAGAATTTCAGCTTCCATGTGTCGTTTGCTGACTTATGTCCTCCAGTAAATAAGACTGAATCAGAACCATATATGTGAGATAGAGGATTTATTATAGAGGTGAGACTTTATGCAGTTGTAGGAGCTGATTGAGCATTATACATAAGTCTGGTGCCCTGGGTCTGGTGCTGGGCCTAAGGTCGATGAGGCCAGCACTCGAAGAGGGAAGACAGAAATGAAGTGGGGAAGAGAAAGGACAAGCTGGAGCCCCCATCAGTCTCTCAATGTCTCCGAACCTCCAATTTCAGTGAGGTGGGTGAGCTGGTGGCACGTTTCACCCCAAAACTGCTCTTATGAGGATTCAAGGAAGCTAAGGAGGCGGTCCAGCAGGAAGTGGACAGAGCTGTGGGCCTGGGACTGCCCAAAGCCAACAAAGTGGGCCCAGAAATCAGTGCATATGAGTGAACCACGACAGCACCTGCCCTAGCTTCCTCTGTCTCAGTATAAACACTTCCCTCCACCTTCAGGTCTCCTGCACACTCTCCTGTGCGTGCAGCCCTAGCCCAGAACCATGCAGAGAAAGGAATTCTGGGAGGTGTAGTTCCAGCTTAGCTCAGTTGATTTCATTCAAGCAATCACATCTATGAATTAAATTATTCTCCGTATCCTCCCAATAATCGTATATTCATTGTGCTAGCCAATCAATTGGCAAGTTGGTTATTTTTGTTTTATTTAATTAAAGAATTTTTTTTTTATTGTGGTAGAGTTGACACATGATGTTACATTAGTTTTAGGTGTATAGTGTAGTGATTCAACAACTCTGTATGTTCTGCTATGCTCACCACAAGTGTAGCTGCCATCTGTCACCATGCGATGCTGTTATGATATCATTGATTATATTCCCAATGCTGTGGCTTTGATCCCCATGACTTATTCATTCCAATAACTGGAAGCCTGTGTCTCCTTTCCCTTTCACCCATTTTGCCCATCCTTGTACCCTGTTCCCTCTGGCCTCTTAATAATGAGTCTGTTCCTGCTTTTTTTGTGTGTTCATTTGTTTTGTTTTTTAGATTCGTATTGTCTTTTTCTGTCTGACTTATTTCACTAAACATAATACTCTCTAGTTTCATCCATTTTGTCACAAATAACAGGATCTAATCTTTTTATGGCCAATATTCCATTGTATATATATGTACCACATCTTCTTTATCCATTCATCTATCGATGGACACTTGGGCTCCTTCCATATCTTGGCTGTTGTAAATAATGCTGTAATAAACATAGGGGTGCATATATCTTTTTGAATTAGTGTTTTTGTTTTCTTTGTGTAAATATCCAGTAGTGGAATTACTATTATTATTATTATTATTATTAATAGTTAAAGATTTATTTATTTATTTTAGAGAGAGAGGGAGAGTGAAAGCAAGTGGGTGAAGGGGCAGAGGGAGAGAGTCTTCAAGCTGACTCCCTGCTGAGCACAGAGCCTGATGCCGGGCTGTATCCTACCACCCATGAGATCGTGATCTGAGCTAAAACCAAGAGTCGAGCACTTAACTGACTGAGCCACCCAGGCATTCTCAGTAGTGGAATTATTGAAAGTATGGCATTTCTATTTTTAATTTTTTGAGGAACCTCCATATTCTTTTCCACAGTGGCTGCACCAGTTTGCATTCCCACCAACAGTTCACAAGGGTTCCTTTTTCTCCACATTCTCAACAACACTTGTTATTTCTTGTCTTTTTGATTCTAGCCATTCTGACAGGTGTGGAGGTGATATCTCCTTGTAGTTTTGATTTGTATTTCCCTGATGCTGAGTGGTGTTGAGCATCTTTTCATGTGTCTGTTGGCCATTTGGATGTCTTCTTTGGAGAAATGTTTATTCAGTTCCTCCATCCATTTTAAAATCAGATTACTTGTTTTTGTGGTTTTTTTTTTTTTTTTTTTTTTGGTGTTGACTTGAATAAGTTCTTTATTTATTTGAGATATTAACCACTTATTGGATATATCATTTACAAATATCTTCTCTTATTCAGTAGATTGCCTTTTTAAAAAAATTTAATTTATTTATTTGACAGACAGCCAGCAGAGAGGGAACACAGCAGGGGGAGTGGGAGAGGGAGAAGCAGGCTTCCCGCTGAGCAGGGAGCCTGACGTGGGGCTCGATCCCAGGGCACTGGGATCAATCATGACCTGAGCTGAAGGCAGACGCTCAATGACTGAGCCACCCAGGCACCCCAATAGTAGACTGCCTTTTTTTTTTTTTTTTGATGGTTTCCTTTGCTGTGCAAAAACTATTTTGGTATAGTTCCAATAGTTTACTTTTGTTTCTGTTTCCCTGGCCTGAGGAGGAATATCTAGAAAAATATTGCTAAGGCTGATGTCAAAGAGATTACTGCCAGGTTGGCTATTTTTGGAAGATTTTTTAGGAAAACTTAGAGAGGGGCAAAATATGCCAGCCAGACAATATTTCATGAAACAAATTAGCAAAGGCATTCATAGGAGGACACAGTGCTATGGTTGTCACATAGTAACTTGTAAGAAACAAACTTTCCCATAAAGGAGGCACATCTGTATGTGAAATTTTAACTTCTGCACTGAAACACTTTGATCTGAGTAGCTTGAATGGACCTTGTAAAAGGGCCGTTGTTTCATTTAGAGAATAAATTGAACCCTGGGAGATTGAATCTAGATTGCTTTGAGTGAGAGAAAGAAAGAAGGGAAGAGAGAAGGGGAGAAGGAGACAGTGAGTGAGTTTTAAAGTAAAAAACAGCCCTTGCTGTGACCTCAGGGCTATAGCAGAACATGTGGTTTACGCTTGAAGGCTGTGGAGATGTCAACAGCAAAGCAATTACAAAAATATCATTTGGCCAATCTTCCCCATGACAATCCATGTGGGTGCCCTTTGACTGGGACATCCCCCACTCCACCCCACAATTTAATAAAACTAACATGCATCAGCCCCCAACTTTCTTTCACCTGGCTGAAGGCTTAACACACACTCGAATGACTTCCCTAGATAGGGTATGGACAGAGTAGACAATTTGAGCACAGGACAGGTGGATTTGCATGTTTGACAATGGGGCTAAATCCAGAGGCTGCTTTTTCAAGAACAGAACAGTAGGCTATAATATTGGCTTCATTTTGCTTTTTTTTGTTAAGTGGGTAATGAAAAGGGGCTAAAATAAATGATGCAGTGACCATCTGGGGAATAAAGAATACCAGGTGGTGGTACTCCCTGCTGGGAGCAGACAGAGGCATTTGGCTTAGCTACTGAGTTAGAGGAAGAATTTGTCTTGGTCTGTGAATCAGGGAAAATCTGTTCACTAAGTTGGAGGTGTGGAGTAGCTTCCCATCAAGTGATATAAGCACTAACGTATGCCTGCCATTTCTACAGTAGGCGTATGTTTGAGGGGGCTTGCTTCGTTACTCAAGTTCTTTGTAATATTAGGGCATAGGTTGTTGTTGTTGTTTCTTGAAAAAAGCACATAACATTAAATTGACCATTCTAATCATTCTTAAGGGACATAGAACATACTTAACATAAAGGGCATTAGAACATACTTAATGTTAAGTATGTTCACATTGTTGTGCAGTAGATCTCTAAAACTTCTTTATCCTGCAAAACTGAAACTCTATATCCAGTAAACATTAATTCTTTATTCCCCCAGCCCTTGACAACTATTTTTTTTTCTTTCTTTTCCTAAACCACTTTATTGAGGTATGATTGACATAAAAAACGGTATACATGTAAAATGTATACAACGCGATAACTTTGGAAAAAAGTACAGACTCATGAAACTATCACCACATTCAAGGCTATAAACATTCCTCACCTCCAAATTTCCTCTCTCTCTCTCTTTCTTTCTTTCTTTCTTTCTTTCTTTCTTTCTTTCTTTCTTTCTTTCTTTCTTTCTCTCTCTCTCTCTCTCTCTCTCTCTCTCTCTCTCATATCTATCTTAATAGATTTTTTTCTTCTGTGGTAAGAGCACTTAACATAAGACCTACCCTCTTAGCGAATTTTTAAGTATACAATACAATATTGTCAACTCTTGGCCCTATGTTGTACTGTAGATCTCCGGAACTTACTCATCTGGCTTAACTGAAACTTTGTATCCTCTCCCTGGCATTGCCCCATTTCTCCCTCCACTCAGATCCTGGTAACCACTATTCTGTGTACTCTCTAGTTCTATGAGTTTGGCTCTTGTACATTTCTCATAAAAACATATCATGCATTGTTTGTCATCCTGTGTCTGGCTTATCTCACTTTGTATAAACTCCTCCAGGCTGATCCATCTTGTCACAAATGGTAGGATTTCCTTCTTTTTCAAGGCTAAATAATATTCCATTGTACATTTATTCCACATTTCCTTTATTCATTCATCTGTTGGTGGACAGTTGTGTTGCTTCTACTTCTTGGCTATTGTGAATGATGCTGCGGGGAACACAGGTGTGCAGATATCTCTTTGCTATTCTTCTTTGAATTTTTCTGGAATATGTACGAGAAGTAGTATTGCTGGATCATAGGGTAGTTCTATTTTTAAATTTTTGAAGAACCACCATACTGCTTTCCACAGTGGCTACACCATTTTATATTCCCACCAACAGTGCACAAGGGTTCCAATTTTTCGTCAACCTCGCTAACGCTTGTTATGCTCTGTTCTTTTGATAGTGGCCATCCTAAGGGGTGTAAGGTGATAGCTCATTGTGGTTTCGGTTTGCATTTTTCTTATGGTTAGTGATGTTGAGCATCTTTTCCTAGACCATAGGTATTTATAAAGACAAAAATCTAGTGTGAAATAAAATGAGGAAAAATTAGGGTAGTAAGGCTGATGGTAAATCTTGTGTCCACAGTAACATATTCCCTTTCTTTTTAATCAGGTTTTTTTCTGCCATTTTTGGGCCATATTGTACTTTTGACCTAGTCTCCCCACTAGAAGCTGAATTTTGAATTTGTGAGTCATACATTGCTGGGATTGGAAAAGATGAAGGAGATCTAATGGCAACAACCCCATTTTCCAGTCAGGAAACCTGAGGATGAAAAAGTGAAAAAGAATTCAACTGAGAAGGAATATAAGGGGGGAAATCCTTAATATAAGGGGAAAGAGCCTCTGATTACTGAAACTTAAATTCTAATTCATTCCCATTATGAAATAGTCCTGTGGGATCTGGAAATATTGGGAAGACTCAGTTTCCAAAACTCTGTGGTCGAGCATATTTTGAATAATTGCCCCAGTTTTCATGAGGTTTCTGAAAGATGTTTTGTGCTGTCATCTCCTCCTCTTTTGTAGCCCTGATGTAAATCTTTGAGTGATGGGTCTTGGAGCTCGGTTAGATTCGTTGGCTTGTATACCTTATAATTAAAACACATACTAAGTTTTACTTATGTTTTGACAATGAGAGCCAGTTCACATGTATGACATGATGAGAAAGGGAAGAGAAGTTAGGAATACAACAGCAGATAAGTTCAACCATCATTCCTGATCCCCTAGCTTGTAGATAGGACTTGTGGTGGTGTTCTGCACCTCTTGGGGTATATGAAACTCGACAAATAGGAACAGTATCCTCAAGGCCAGTGCAGGCCCAACTGTTCTTCCCAGAGTTTGCTGTGTGTGTTAAGGTTCTCCTGAGAAACAGAACCAACAGATATATAAATAGATTTATTATGGAGGCTGAAAAGTCCCAAGATCTGTGGTCACCAAGCAGAAGACACAAAGAGCTGATGAGTAGTTCCAGTCTGAGTCCAAAGACCTGAGACTGGATGGTGTGAGTACCAGGAGGAAAGACAGCAGGCTCAAGCCCCAGGAGCTGATATTTCTATTTGATTCTGAAGGCAGGAAAAGACTAATGTCCTAGCTCAAAGAAGTCAGGCAGGAGGAGGTCCCTATTACTTTTTTTTCTATTCGGGCCTTCAGTGGATGGGATGAGATCCATTCACAAAGGGAGAATCCATCTGCTTTATTCGATCTCCAATCGAATGTTAATCTTGTACAGACTTGTACAGACACACCGAGAATAATGTTTGGTGAAATGTCTAGGCACTCTAAAACTGTCACACTGTGGCTACCTCTGAGAGTTTCCAAGATGACTTTGGGGACACATGGACAAATTTACCAATTTGGGTAAGGTATTTACCTTCACCGTGCCTCCATTTCCTCATTGTAAAGGTGGTAACAGTTCCTCTCTCACTGGGTTGTTTTAAGGATTAAGTGAGTTAATGTTTGTGAAGTGCTTAGAACCATGCATGGCAAATTATAAGTGCAACATGTGTTTAATACAATTTTAACATATTTCAACAGCTTTGTATTTATTTTGATGTGTAGTAGAAGGAGATACAAGTGGCATGATTTCAAGGATATTTTTGCTTAGGATGAGGCAAAATAAAAAAACGGTAGGTTGATTACAAGACAAATAGTAAGTAAGTACCGGTATGTAGCCCTTGTGATAGGGAAAGTGAATGATTCAGTTTGGGAAATACTGTGGACAACAAAGAAATAAGATAATATGTAGGGTAACCAATGAAACCCAACATAGTTTCCTGGGGGAATTCATGGGACGCAGGACCTTCAGTGCTGAAACCAGGAGAATCCACTGCAAATCAGGATGTTTAGTCTACTTATATGTAATGTGGAATTGTATAACATTTCTGGACATTAGAGACCATTTGGAGCTCCATTTTCCTTTTCAACTAATGAACTCTTGAGCTGGGTTAGAAGCAGCAACTGGTTCACAAGTAGATTCTCATAAAATTTCGACAGAGCAAGTGGGATTTGGATCATATGAGGACAGTGAAGTTGGCTGATACATCTGAGAGACAGTTTTCTTTGACAGCACCAATAAAGTAATCAATAAGAGAGAACGGGTCAGCACCAAATGAACAGTTTTTTCCTCTTCTCTTCTTTATCTAAATCATGTGATTACCTCTTCTTTCTCACAAAAATCCTGTGCTTTCCCCACAGGAGTAGGACCCTTTTCTGACTACTCCATCCTGAATCTGTGTGTACCAAATTGCAATTCTGACACCCCTGATAAAGGCCTGTGTTCTTTTTCAGTTTCCCCTCTTTTCTCAGTTGACAGTAAGTTTGATATTTATCCCACAAATAGTCACACATTATTCCTGAAGGCGGGGGTGGGGGGGGGGCTCCAAGGAGCTGGTAGTAGGAGGAACCTTGGTTCTGATCCTGCTTTGATATGCCTGTGACTTATTTATTTATTAATTATTTATTTTTTAAAAGATTCCCATCCATTTATTTGCGAGAGAGAGAGAGCTGGGGGAGGAGCAGAGAGAGAGAGAATCTCAAGCATACTCCTTGATGAACTTGGAGCCCAATGCCGGGCTTGATCCCAGGACCCCGGGATCATGACCTGAGCTGAAATCAAGAGTCGGACGCTTAACCAACTGAGCCACCCAGATATCTCTGTGACTTTAAAAAAGGGTCTTCAGCTCCCTCCATCTGTTTCTTGGCAAAACAAGTGGTTGGAATAAATGATCTCCAAGTCCCTCCCAGTGTTGGTTCTTAGGTATGAAGCACACACTACATCTGCTGCTGCTAAAATCTCAACTCCACTGATGTTCCAGGTGAGAAAAAAACAGTGAGCAAAGCATGCATTGTGATTCTTTTCTGGGATCTCAAATCCAGCCTGGAGCAGAGGAGAAAAAGAATGGAATGGAGTTTCTCCCCTCTCCTGAACTCCCAACCAATCATAACATTGACACAAAATGACCAGCCCAAACTTAGGATCCTTTGAAAAGACCTGAAAAATGTATGTGGTCTGGGAAATCAGCAGAGGAGAGACTTCTCAATAGGTTCAAACATGCAAGATTTCCATAAGAAGGACTTGAACAGTTTATTAGGGTGAGAGATGTCTTTATATAAAGCCACAAAATATAGGTGGCTTTAATTGCAATTGTGTTTGGAAGTTGAAAAGGAATCTTTGGTGGTAGGCAGGACCAGGATAAATAATTTGCTTAATTGATTAAAGGCTGTTGTTTGGAGCCTTGTTTCTCTTCATTCAGTGACCTTTTGGAGTTAACAATATTCCAAGTTCCAGGCAAGTTATGTTACATAAGAATGTAACTCACTGACCATCTGTTTTTGTAAGATTAAAATCATCTTACAGTTATGGCTTGGAAAAGCTATCTCACACCAAACGTTATTTATACATATTTTTTCCAGGATCAATTTAATGTAACAAATATCTATTGAGGGCCAGTTATGAGCTCAGTTCTGTGAAGTCATGAAAAGGAATGAGAATCTCAGTTGCTAGGAGTCCTGGCTATAAAGGAAGTGTGACAGGAATCCAGTCATCGTCATTATATTGATGTTGCCATTTGTGGAAACCCTGATGATTTTTACCTGGCACTGAAAGTTGCTTTATGTGAGACAGGGTGGGCAGACAGGCTCTGGGTATTGGGAAGTCTAAGGAGAGTTTCTGGGCTCTGAGAGCTTAGTTCTCAGGAGTCCTGTCTTTTTTCATAATAAACTTCTAAGGCTTGTAATGCCCAGACTCCTTCCAGGCAGCGTTCTCTCTAATTATAGCTCCCCTGAGTCATTGGAGGTTTTAGAACCAGAGAGTGGAGAGAGAGATAGACTATAAAAACAAGCTTCTATCACTGGGGGTATAGCTCAGGGGTAGAGCATTTGACTGCAGATCAAGAGGTCCCTGGTTCAAATCCAGGTGCCCCCTGTACACTGGAGTTTTTGCTTCAGAAGAATATGGAGTGACTTTGGCTCTATTATTTTCTGTAGCCCACGGCCGAATAATAACTAATGTCCTTTGTGTATATGCCAGGCACCAATCTGAATTCTTTGCATCAATTATCTCCTCTATTTCCCTCCAAAATTTTACAAGATACAGACCATACCATCAGTGTCTTCATTTTGCATGAGGAGACAGACAGACTTGGAGACGCTCAGTAATTAGCTAATGGTCAAAAATCTACAAAGAGAAGGTCTAGGATTTGGACTCACAACACACATCCTCAATGACTTCATGATGCTCCTTGTACCATTCCAGTGTTAAAAGTTTTGTGACAAAATTCCACGTAGTAATGCTCCCAAGGTGCCAAGATTGTCCATCCGGTTTTAGAAACTTTGGCTGCAGGGTCAACCCAGCGGCTTAGTGACCATGCCCACACTGTGCAGTGCCCCGGGGGAAGGAAGTCTTCATTCACAGAACACTGCTAGGGCTGAGCATGAACCGGCCGAAGTTTAGGGAGTTGTGTTCTTTTCCTGCTCTAAAGCTTGAGGAATCTCTATTACCTTTCCTCCCCCCATTCCTTTCCTGCAGCCCACATGCCCAGCGTAGGTGCCTTCGCTCAGGACCCAGGTGTGGGCCAGAGGTCAGACCTGAGTCTGAGTCTAACCCCTGCCTGCAGCCCAGGCCACACTGTCTTTAGAAGAGCCTGAACAGCACACAGAGCGCCGACTAGGAGCCAGGACTGTGCAAAGTGGGGACCCAAAGGTGACTGAGGCACAGCCCCGGCCTCAGTGTGCTCTCCACCAGGAAGCAGGCCTGCAAAGTACACAGTCATAGGGGTGGGACGTGCAGGGAACTGTGCCAGGGTCGGGCATGTGGAGGAGGTGATGCCTTCCATCTAGAGGAGGGGAGGTTAAGGGAGGCTTCCTTGAGTTGCTGATGGCAAATCACAGTTTCCAAGATGAATAGTATCTCACAGGATAGAGGGTGGAGTGGAGGAAGGGGTGTGGGGAGTGGTGGCTGAGTTGCAGGTGGACAAGGCTGCCTGGGCTGAGGCTGGGGCCAGACAGATGCAGGTGGCGGCAGCTGGAGCACAAAACAAGATAGGGGAGGGTCAGAGGATAAAGTTGAAGGGGCAGGTAGGGACCCACATGGAAAGAACTCTGCCTGTCGTGCTGAGACTTGGATTTTCTCGGGAAGGCAGTTAAAGGGGCTTGACTTAGATAAACTCCGTTTTAAAGCAGGCTGCTGTGGGAGCAGCAGGGGGCGGCTGGGAGCGGTGGAGTCTGGGAGGCCATTTAGGGGGTGGTGGCACTACCAGTGTAGGGGTGGGGACGGACCTAAGTGACGCCAGAGGTAAAATCAGCAATACCCAGCAATTAGCTGGAACTGGAGAAAAGAAGGTGAGAGAAGCCCATGGTTGTAAGCGTTTTGACCAAATGATGGAGTACATGGTAGTGTCACCAACTGGGATGGGGAGGAGGCCGAGCATATGGTTAAGGAGGCAGGCCTGGCGCTGAGCCCCGAGCCTACAGTGGCATCCCGGCCTCAGTGCCTCCAAGCTGTGTGACCACTCTGTGCTTCAGTTTCCCTACCTGCGAATCAGTATGCTGATATTAATACCTGTTTTATGGCATTTTTGTAATGATCCCCTGGGAAGTTACGGGTAGAACCTTTAGGACCGTGTCTGGCACATAACAAGTGTCCAGTAAATATGAGCTGTTATTATTACAACAAAGCAAATTTAGGAAGAGGCGCAGGTTTGGGCAGGAGGTGACACGTTTGTTTTGGGCCGCACCGGGTGTGAACACTGAGGTTCCGGTAAGGCCTCAGAGGGGAGCGGCTGGGAACGGGTACCTGGGCCCTCCGAGAGCGGGTGAGCTGAAGCACCAGCTGCTGTTCGCTCCTCAGCTTCATGGAGGCGACAGGGCTCTTCAGCGAGGATGTGTTGCAATGGCAGAGATTTCTTTGGCCTTTCTTCTCAGTCTCAGGGATACACAAGATTAAAAATCCTCAGACTGAAACTGAAGGGAATTGGAATCAGAGGTGTTAAAGGTGAATTTTGGACTTTGGAATACCTTGTTGTTGTTGTTGTTGGACTGTAAACTATGACAGTTCATCCTGGATGAGGTCCTTTTTGAAGATCTGATGAAAACATACACAATATCCAGTACATACACACACACAACATTTGCCTATAATTTCAGAGTTACACCTGAACCTCCGAAGTTTCTGGATACACAGTAAAGGTTCTCTCCTGGTCCAATACTCGTTGGTGATCCGTCATACTTAAAACATTCATTGGTGTGGGGACGGGGGTAAAAACATTTATAGATGTGCCCAGAGATTTCTGGGCAGGTGGTAGTGTATTTTAAAAACTGGAAAATCATACCGAGAATTACACTGAGCTCTAGGTGCTGAGAAGAGAACAAGCATAAATGTTCTGGGAAAAGCAGGAGCTGGCGTGTGGCTGGAAGCGAATGGAGAATGAATTTAAATCCAAGAAGAATCTCAGCTGTAAAAGGTATTTATGAAGTATGATGTAACTCATAAAAGTGAAGTAAGTGTTTATGTGAAGCCTATTGCCATCAGGGGGTATAGCTCAGTGGTAGAGCATTTGACTGCAGATCAAGAGGTCCCTGGTTCAAATCCAGGTGCCCCCTTTGTGATCTTTTGCTCTTCTTGGCGGCCTCTTTAAAACACTGGGTCTAGGGTGAGGCAAGAATGTGCCTCGGGCTCAAAATTTAAGGCTGCGCTCACTCTCATGCAAGTACCTTAGCTTGTTAATTCCCTCACCGTAGAGCTGTGTGCGTGGAAGTTCACCCCTCTTCCAACATATACACACAGAAACACAGTGTGTCTCCACCCGGAGACATATATACACACACCCCACACACCAGATGTCTCCCGACCACATACACAGCATCACACAGACTCACCAACAGACATACACACACACATACACACATGCACTTTCTCACAGGTACCTTTATTTTTCCTTTCTGTATATTCAGTCTTATTAACCAGACCCTTTCTATCTTCCTTTCTCCAAACTTTTCATCATTTAATAGTTTGGATTTACAGAAGAGTTGTGAAGAGAGTATAGAGAGGTCCCGTATACCCTTTGCTCAGCTTCCCCTACTGTTAACATCTTGCATAACCACAGCACATTAATCAAAACTATGAAATAAACATTGGTGCAACATTTTTAACCAAACCTTAGATGACATTCAGATGTCATCTATTTTTCCACTAATATCGT
The DNA here is from genome assembly GCF_023065955.2 of Ursus arctos. NCBI lineage: Eukaryota > Metazoa > Chordata > Mammalia > Carnivora > Ursidae > Ursus > Ursus arctos. The sequence goes on from NW_026622875.1 coordinate 29,630,411, forward strand.
TTTCTCTGTTTCAAGATTCAATCCAAGATACCATATTGCCTTGAATTATAATGGCTCCTTAGTTTTCTTCAATCTCTGACAGTCACCAAAAACAGTCTTTCCTGGTGTTGATTTTTGTTTGGTTGGTTGTTTGTTTGTTTTTATAATCTTAACACTTTGGAAAAGTCCTGGTCAGATATTTTGTAGAATGCCCCTCGCTTTGGGTTTGTCTGGTGTTTTCCCATGCTTAGACAGAGGTTATGGATTTTGGGGAAGAACATTACAAAGGTCCTGTGCCCTTGTTGTCCTGTCTTATTAGGGGGAGAAGAAAAGCACTGCAAAAATTTAGGAGTCTGCTACATTGTAAAATTTTAAAAGTGCAATGGCTGAGGCTTGTCAGGATATGCCTCCTACAGTGAGACACCCCACAGAATGAAGTACATCACTGAGTGGGTCTCTGATTTTGCGTCAGTGTATTTGGATGGGCTTCTCTGGTATACCTACTAGATAACAATAACCTGTAAGATTGTCAGGTTTTTTGGTGGATCCTAGAACAAGAAAAGGGTCTGCACTCAGTCCAGGCCATGGAGAAAGCTGCTCCTCCACGTGGGTTGATATCATGACTTAGTCTTGCAAGTCTAAGTGGCAGCTCAAGCTCGGTTAATTCACCTTTCCTTTGTTGCAATAGCACATGGAATTTATCTCTTCTTTATGCATTGCGGGGTATGTTGTAACTATTCATATGTCTGTGTATTAGTCAGACTGACCTTGGCAATAGTATGGTGATAACTCTGAAATCTCAAGAGCCTACCACAGGAAGATTTTTATCTTATCCATGCAAGATCTGAAGCAGGTCTGGTGGTCCTTCACCCTCTTGCAGGGAGGTCATCGAGCAAAATGTGGCCTCCAGGATCATTGCTCCAGGGCTCGTTGGAGGAGTTGCGTGCCTTAGTCCCTGCGAGACACACCACACCTCAGCTCATAGTTCATTGGACAGAATGAGTCACATGGCCTCCACTTCACTGCAAGGGAGGCTGGAAAAAGTAAGAAAGCGTTTGGATACTTGGTGAGTACTAATTTTTCACCGCCATAACTGATCTTGCCTACTCCAGTATGGGCCCCGAGCTGGTAGCAATTCTTTTTGATTCTTCTTCTTATTACCAGTGACTGGTAGTAAGTACCTTGTCCATTGTCAGGGCTCAGACAGTATTTGATAAATAATGGCTATTGGCTAATTGAGTGAATGAGTAAATGAAGCAAGATACATAAACAAGGTATATTCTTAAATTATATGGAAATTGATTTTATCATAAGGCAAGAATTATACCTCACACATTGAAACAAACGACTTATTGCTGCTTTCTAAACAATCTCTTAAAAGATTCAAACTTTTGTTGAAGAAGACAACTTTGTCTATGCCCATGAAGTAGAACATAGAATACTATTTTTTTTTTTGCGGCTTTGTTTTATTTTGAAAAAGAAATGGTTACTACTCTGCCTTCCTTTCTAAAATTGTCCACGTGAGCTTTACCCATTATAAAGTCAAAATGCCTTTACTGTATAAAACTTTAAGCATATATCAAAGAATGTAGGAGGGAATAAAATTTGGTTGGATCTTTACCACCATCTTTCGTTAACCGATGTCTTAAATGTGATGGTGTTTGTCCACGTGGGTGCATGTTTTGTGTATGTACACATAAACATCACAAAAATGTATCGGGCTTATCTTAGGCAATATCTGAGATCCACTTGTCCTTCCCTGTTGCTGAGGCCCTTGGCCAGCTTTTTTCCCCTGGCTGCCACTGCAATAGCTGAGGAGGGATGGACTCTTATCAGTGCCACTCAGGTCCACCCAGCAGTCTCTCCCCTGTCCCGGCTGGATGCCTCTCGCCTCTTGGCTTCCCCTTGCTTTTGAGTTATGAGAGGCTATGAGACCCACGTGGTGCCCCACGTGCAGAATCTGAAAGTGTTCAGGAGTTAATGCATCATGGGGAAAACCTTTCACCGATAAGACACAGAAGCTGAGGGTTGTCTTCTCTTCCCTTCCTCAGAACAAACTGTCCTGCAATGTGGGAGTTCATACACCCTCTGGAGAGACAGCTTTACGAGACCAAGCAATCAAGTGCTCATGTTCACAAGTGATGGCCAGCTTGGAAATGCCCCTTTGCACTGACTTAACCTTTCTCTGCCTTACTCCCTTTCACCTCACTCCTCCCTGGGATCACACTTGGTGAAAAACTAAGAACACCTAAGCTTTTGCCTTGAGCTCTAGGCTCTGGGGTATCCAGGGACCGCAGACAGTCAAGATACTCTTGCCAGTTCTCCCTCAGCCTTTATCACCACACGGTAGAAATCAGTTGTGTCCAAGCTCTCATTAAACAAGGTATCATCCCTGCCCGGTTCTAACCGCCAGAATCTGCATCTCTTCCCCCGAGTTTTTCCGTTTTCGTTTTTTCTTTTTCTTTCCCTGTTTTGGCAGCCAGACCCTATTCTACATCCGTTTGTGGTGAGCTGGTTGTGCCAGAGAATTAACGGCCTCTGGGAGCAGGCTTCAAATAACAACTAACAGTGGTCGCTGTTTAAATAACTCAGATTCCTTACCCCTCCCATGGGCAAACTCAGCCAGCACGCCATCCACCTTGGCTCCAGAGTTCCCAATGGCATTAGGTGGGGCTCCCCACGGTGTTAACTTGCATGACAGAGCGACCTTCATAGGCTGTTCCCTTTTCCTGTCTCACTTCCCCTCTCCATCAGTGTATCCTGAGGTCACCTCCCGTAGAAGCTCCTTGAATTCGAGTTCTTGACTCAGAGTCTGCTGCTATGGGAACCCAAACCAAGACATCAGCCTAAGACATAATTAAAAAGTTGTTATAAACTGATCTTTTTCATTTAATAATATATCTTGTACATGATGTTCAATAGTCTAAAACTCATCTAAAATACAAGAGTTTAAATGCTGCATGGTATTTATCATATGGATTGTAGAAAGAATATGTTGGACATTTCAGTTTCCAACTTTCCTATCCAGCTGTAAGGAACCCAGGGCCAAACAGAACTGGGTAGGCTTTGTCTCTGGAGGCCAGAGTTGCAAATAAATAGACTACAGATCTGTCATTTGTGCAAATGATAGAAAAGAAATCGTCAACATAGAGATTTCCCCTGACTTCTATTTGATGTTTTTTGAAGGTTGCCCTGTTGCAGGGTTTCTTAGGGAAATATCAAAAGCATCTTGATTATGTTCTGCTTTAAAAGGAAATGAATTGCATCCAAGCTTTCATTAAACAAGGTACCATCTTGTCTCATTTCTGTTTGAAAAATAATGACAGCCAAAGCTCATTATGTGGTACTTTGCTGCCTGATAGATTTTGTTTTACTGTGTGGCAACCTGGGTTTCCTGCTTCCTAAGGGACAGACCTCTCTCACTGTTAGACAGGTGGGATGACTTCTAAAGTTGTATTCCAACCCCCTGAATGATTTGGGGCCAGTTAACCAAACTCTGTCAGTTCTGGGTTTTCATTTGTACATGGGAGGTAAGAAGAGTGTTCCCCTTACTAAGTTTGATGTCAGAATTGTACGCTGCCAATGAACCCATACTGGCTACTCAGTAAACGATAGCAATTACTTCATAGTGATTTCATTTTCAGCGGTGAAAAGAGTAGCACAGAACAGAGGGTGGCGCTTAAGAAATCATCCAGGGGACATAGCGGTGGGACAGGCAGATATCTAATTAGATTCAGGGAACGCAAATGGCTGTCTGCTCAAAGTTTCTCCTCTGCATGTTCTTGCTGCTACACCAGAGTTGGACTCAAAGCCTGCATAATTCCAGCCCTTCTGCCTGGCCTAGCCCTTCTCAAAATACACCAGGAACATCAGCCACGCGCTTCGGGAACTAGTTAGAAATACAGATTGTCAGGTTCCTCCTTGGACATTAGAATCAGAATCTCTGGAGGTGGGGCCTGGTAATTTATGTTTTATTTATTATTTTTTTTTGAAAGATTTTATTTATTTGCCAGAGAGAGAGAGCACAAGCAGGGGGAGCAGCAGGCAGAGGGAGAAGCAGACTCTTTGCTAATCAAGGAGCCCGATGCGGTACTCCATCCCAGGAGCCTGGGATCATGACCTGAGCTGAAAGCAGACGCTTAACCGACTGAGCTACCCAGGCACCCCGGTAATTTACGCTTTAGAAAGCTACGCTTGCACATCCAAGTTTGAGAGTTCCCAGTCTACTCTGAGCCTCTACCTGGTTTGTCCAGCCCCTCCTCCCATGGCCAGCCCAGGGAGTTCTGCCTGATTCAGGTTCCTCCTCTTCAAGCCTTCACCCTGAAATGTTCCTTCTTGTTCTGTCTCAATTATATACAATTATATTCAATTATTCCAGCTCTGATTTTTATCTCTCATCTTTTGCATTATCCTAAGACCTTAGATCTGCCATTGGGTGTGATTTCTACTCCTCCCTTTGTCCCTGTGCCTGGCAGCTCCAGACAACTCTTCCTGGTGCAGTTTAGCCCCTGGGACCTCAGTCTACCTGGAGTCTGATGAGGAAGCTGATATTTCTACCAGGTTTGGCCCCTGTAGGAGCACTGGCCCATGACTAGCCCAGTTTTCAGGCTCAGAGCTACCCCAGGCTCCAAGAGAGAATCAGGCATGCTTTTTAAGATTTAGTTCCTGAAGTCATAAACCATCATTTCTGTCACATTTTGTTTGTTAGAAACAAATCACTAAGAGTAGTTCACATTCAAGGGGTGGGGAATTAGGCTTTTTTTCTGAAGGGAGGAGTCTCAAAACTTTGAGGGCATGTTTTATAACCACAGAATCAGTCTTTGGGGAAAGCTGCCTTCCACACACCACCCAATTCTTGTTTGTTTGTTTGTTTTTTTTAAGAGAGAAAACATGCAAGCAAGGTAGGAGGGGCAGAGAGAGAGAGGGAGAGAGAGAATCTTAAGCAGGCTCCATGCCCAGCGTGGATCCCGACTCAGGGTTCGATCTCACAACCCCAAGATTATGACCTGAGGTGAAATCAGATGTTTAACCGACTGAGCCACCCCGGTGCCCCCATACTACCCAATTCTTAAGATGATCTGCTCTGCTGGCCCATTCTGGCAGACTCTAGATGCTTACCTTTATATTAGGCCAGCCATTAGACAGAGAGCCCTTTCTATCTATTTCCAGTGCTCAATCCAGGTTGATATCAACATCCAAGGGGTCTTATCTCTTTTTAATGATAAGGTTCAGTCATTTATTGAGCACTTACTGTGTGAATTGGTAACTGTTGCATTGGTTATGCCCTAATTGCCTGTGTCTTACTTGGTGAGTCACGTGTCCTAACACAACCAACCAAAGCCTTTGTCACTGAGATTAAATTGAGTTAAGAAGTTCCAACTTTTTGTATGTTCACCAGGCACAGAACTGCCACATGAACACATGCGGTTAGAACAGAATGCAAACCTGCTCGGCTGAGAGGGTGAGAAGCGGCTGAAATCTGGCCCACACTCCACCAGCGGAGTTAATCTGGACTCCATGTGCCTAGAGGAAAGGGAGACTTTTTCCAGTGTGCACGGGTGTGCCATTGATCTGGTCAGCATGAAGCCCTCAGGGCTAATTTTCACATCCGTGTGTGTGAGCTGGCAGTGGCCCTGGTTGGATGTCTTTTTGTTGCACACAACAGAAACCAAATCAAACCGGTTTTAGCAAAACAGGAATTTAAATGAAAAAAAAAAAAATCAAGCTTTCATAGCTGGCTTCAAACATGGCTGGATGCAAGTACCCAGGTCACGTAACCAGGGATCTGTTTCTCTCCTTTTCTGGGATCTGCCTTTCTCCATGTTAACATTATTCTCAGAATCTGTAAGTAGTAGCAAGTTGACCAGATTAACCTCCTCTCTTAACCACTCTCGGACAAAAGGAAGTTTTCTAATGTTTCCGGTCCTGTGGTTGAGTCTCATGGGCCTGTTTTGAACCATTCATGTGGCAATGCCCATGGAATTCTCTGATTTGATTGTTTCCAGAGCTGGGGAGTTAGTTCTGCCCCATTCAAACCACACTAAAGTTGAGAGTGGATGGTTACCTATTTTTTTAAAAAAATGATACTTTTACCAGGGAAAAAAAAGTGGAAATAGATCTTGGATGGATTAACAATAATACATAGCTACTACATCTATTCCCCGGATTCACACTTGGGTACGGCCAGTTGGCATAGACTCAAATTACAGAAAGGCAACTGAGAACGTAATAAAGAAGAAATGCAGGTCTTGTCCATGATCCCGTGGCAACCACAGATCACCCTCAGGTAACCTACAGGTTCTCCACTCAGGGAATTGAAAAGCTATTCCCGTAGCTCAGTTTGGCCTCTCAGCATCGGCAGTATAACCTACACCTCTTACATCGCCTCTGGGTTTTATCTCATTCCCTTCTGTCTTCCATCCAGCTCTCGCTCAGGGCTCCTTGTGGTATATACTGCAGCCTGGGTTTGAAGAATGCTCATGGTACGCTTTGGGTGTGTCGGTCCTTGATGTCACTGGCTTTTCCTTTCTCCTTCTCATGCTGCCTCGCTTCTGACTCTTTTTCTGAGGAGCGGGAGCTGATCTCCATAGGCACAGACTCTTCTGAGGGAAGAGGGGACCCCAAACAGCATTCTTCTCATTCACAGGAGGTAGATGGACCCACCTGAGAAAGGTGCAGGAGAGGATGGTCTAAGAAATGCCAGTTGGTTGTGTTACCTGTCAGAATCCAGAGATTTGATTGCAAGGCAGGAAACAGTCATTCGAGGAATTTATCCTAGTTGAGGCCATGTGTGTCGGGTGGCGTATTCTTGGTCAGGATTATAAGCCTGCATTTCTCAGTCTATAGTAATTGGTTAGAAAACAGAATTACCACCCAAGGACAGCCAATGCTTCTCAAAGGGAATGTTTCTGGTTCTTTTAGGAAAGGGCTCCTTTTTTGTTTGTTTACTTCTTGCCGGCCTTGAGCCTGGAAATATGCAAAAACTGGAGCTTTTTTGCCAGCTAAAAACCATAAGGAGTAATCAGCTCTGAGGATAGAGCCACTAGTACAGAGGAAATTAAAGCTAAGAAATGGAGAGAAAAAGTCCAAGACCTGGTGAGGTAGTTTTAGCCCCTGGAGCATGTCAGGCCTGACTTGCTAGACAACTCCTGGGCTTTTCAGTCTTGAAATCCAGAAAATTCACTGTCTGTCTTGTTTTCTGTCACCTGCAAACAAAAGATTCCTCAGGAATGCATCCTGACACCATGCTGTTCCAGTGATTACAGAGGTCCACTAGGGCCTACATGCTCCTCTTCATATCCAAAGCCGGGCTTCTCGCATTCCCAGCCCTAACTCTAGAATCCCAGTTAGCCCCTCCCCACCCTGCTGAGCCCATTTCTCTTTGTAAATGTATGATAATAAGTCATGCCGCCCACCACCTAGGGGGGTTGAGGACTAATTAGAACACTTGTGAAATTCTTTGTTTTTACAAAATGTCAGCAAAAGAGCTCTATGCATTATCTCTTACTCTTGATTCTCCTGTCCTTAAAAAAAACAAACAAAAAACCAAAAAATTTTGGCAAAATAAAATTTGTCTTTTCTTTTAAAATATGACTGATTATCTAGATTCACTTCTTAAGGTGTAAACAGCTAGACGAAAAATATTCCTCTCTGTGGTAAGGGGTGGGATGCAGAGCCAAACTGGCTCTCTCCTTTCTGTTCTCTCACTTTTCTCCCTGGATCTTCCTATATTCTTGACTTTTGGGTTTCCAGTACTGGAAAGAAACGCAGTTATTCAGACAATGCCAACACCAGTGAGATGTTAATGTGACTTTGTTTTGAATCTGGGTTTATCCTCAATTGGTATCATTTTGAGAAAATGTTCTCTTGGTTTGTGTGAGTAAAGTAGCTTTACTATGGGGGAAATTAACCATATGATAAGGACAACAGGAAAGAAAATAGGCATGAAAATGTATTAGAAAGGAAGGGGAGAAATAGAGGACGAGCAGTAAAGAGAGGAAGGAGATATGGATTGAGATAGAAAATGTACTTTGATCAACCCTTGATGATGGTGTCAAATTTTGGTTAGATAATAGAATACTGGTAGGGTTGCCAGGTTTAGCAAATAAAAATACCAGACACCCAGTTGAATTTGAATTTTAGATAAATAGTTTTTTAATATAGATATAAAGATTGCATGGCAATCTTTAAATGTAAGAATGTGGGGATTTTTCTTTTCTAGAGTCAGTGGGTTTTCTTGCTAGCATTCTGGAAGCTATGAGCGAGACTACTCTAGCTCATATCTTGAGATCGAAACCATGGAGTAGTTGTCCTATAAGTTCCTGAAACTTCTAGCCTCTTCCCTGTTTTAGCAGATGCCTTTAGCGGGCTGAAATATTCATATATTCTTTCTATCTGAGCACTGTGAGTGTATTATCTTTTTTTTAAAAAATACTTTTTATTGTGGGAAATTTTCAAATATACATAAAAGTGGAGAGAATTACAATGAACTTCCATTACTCTGTTTGAAGAGTTGTCAACATTTTGCCACTCTTAGCCTGCTTTCTCCCCTTTCTTTTGCCGTAGTCTTTTAGAAAAAATCCTAAACTTCACGTCACCCTCAGACACGATTTTCTTTTTAAAATTTATGTTCCCTCTCCTGTCCTTAAGTATATATTTGATCTGTTTAATATTGCCAAGATTCTACTTTTCACCTTTGTTTCCCTTCATATAAAATAGTTAATATAAAATAACGGCTCTCTTCCTTCATAAGACGATATTGCTTCGTTTTCCTCCTCAGAGCATCCCTAAAGTTCAAGACTTTGCCTCACTCTAGTGGCCTGTTCAGGCCTCAGGGATCTGGTCCTCATTGTGCTGAGTGGTCCGTGGACCATGGTGGGTGGGAGAAGGGGTTGGGGTGAGCGCTATCATTTTTAGACTTCTTCTCAAACTTCCTTCCTGTGACAAGTGCTCATCTTTTCTCTCTTTACTCCTAGCTTTATGCATCACGCAAGTCTGTACTTTTTAGGGTAACTATGGGATCCTCTGATTTAACATTTAACTATTCCCAGGAGTAAGTTTGAAGACGCTGTGAGCAGCATGATGGAGGACTGTGGCTCTCATAGTTTGGTGCACACTGGGGCCCCTGAGGGCTTGTTAAAACACAGACCCCAAGCCCATCCCCAGAGTTTCTGGTTCAGTAGGTCTGGGGTGGGGTCTGGTGGTCTGGGGAGCACCACCTTAGAACCACTGGGATAGTAACAATTTCCTGGTTATGCAACGCTGGAGAAGAATCCTTGTTCTGGGACCGTGGGCACGTTACTTAACCTCTCAGATTTACTCTCCTCGTCTGTGATCAACAGAGGGTCATTCCTTCTCTCTATCCAGTGATGACTTGCTGCTTTTAAGATTGTCAATGGAGAAGAAGAGGCAAAACTGAAAAGGAACGAAGACCTTTATGTGGGGCCTCAGAATTGCAATTTGGGGATCGCAGATTCCGCAGTAACCAGAAACATGTCCTGCTCATGTGAGGAAATCAAGGGGTTTTTATGAAAAGAAGGAAGGGGTAATTCCATAATTTAGCTGAAGAAGAGAAGAGGAAAAAAAAAATCCCTGCTATTCTGGTGCTGACCGATTGAGCAGCTTCTGATTACTATTCCATTGATTATTTTATTGGTGCTATCAAACAAAACTGTCCCTGATATGTACTGGTTACCTTTCCTGCCCTCATACGATCCAAACGAAGCCAGTCGCTCTGTTGAAATTCTATGAGCAACTGCTTGTGAACCACTTGCCGCTTCTGGCCCAATTCAAGAGTTTGTTGGTTGGAAAGGAGAACAGAGCTTCCAATGGAGTCTCTCATGTCCAGAAATGTTAGACAATTCCACAAAAGCAGAGCTCACCCTTCCCTTGTAATGTTTTATCAGTGGCTGATTGGAAGTGGTTTTGCCTGTGTTCGCTTCTTGGAATCCAGTTGCATCTGTAGTGTGGAGTTTTGGGTCAACAGAAGTGCTGTTGAACTCAGAGGGTTGTACTTTGGCTCCTGAAAAGAAGGAATGATGAAGAGATAGGTAGTCAAGGTGTTCCATTCACCCAATACGTACCAAGCACCTACTGTGTGCCAGGCACTGTTGCAGCTGCTGGAGATACAGTTAGACAGGAATTTTGTCCTTAGGGAATTTGCATTCTAGCAGGATGAGAAAGAAGGGAACATTCCTGGTGGGGTCCTGAGGAAATAGGAAAAATACAGCGAGGAGCCAGTTAAATAATAATTTGTATTATTCCCTCACAGTTCTGGAGGCTGGAAGTCCAAAGTCAGCTTCGCTGGGCTAAAGGCACGGTGCTAGCAGGACTGTGCTCTCTCCGGAGGCTCTTGGGGAGAATCTGTTTCTTTTCTTTTCTTTCTTTCTTTCTTTCTTTCTTTCTTTCTTTCTTTCTTTCTTTCTTTCTTTCTTTCTTCCTTCCTTCCTTCCTTCCTTCCTTCCTTCCTTCCTTCCTTCCTTCCTTCCTTCCTTTCTTTCTTTCTTTCTTTCTTTCTTTCTTTCTTTCTTTCTTTTTTGAGATTTTATTTGACAGTGAGAGAGACAGCCAGTGAGAGAGGGAACACAAGCAGGGGGAGTGGGAGAGGAAGAAGCAGGATCCCAGCAGAGCAGGGAACCCGATGTGGGGCTTGATCCCAGGACTCGGGGATCATGCCCTGAGCCGACAGCAGACGCTTAACAACTGAGCCATCCAGGTGCCCCGAGAATCTGTTTCTTACCTCTTCTGGCTTCTAGAGCTGTATTCTTGGACTCATGGTTCCTTCTTCCATCTTCAAATCTCCCTTCCCTCTGCTCACCTCACCACCTATTGCCTCAGTAATGGAAGACAGTGTGGGGGCAGTGAAGAATGTAGAGGCAGGGTGGAAGGTGACCCAAAAAGGATGGGAACGATGTCTGGGGACTGCGCTGGCAGTGGCCGCAGGGGCTCCACAAAGCCGTGTGGTCATGCGGCAACGATAATCAATGTGGATTGGAAGGTCTCCATGAACCAGTGCTTTACAGTTCTCACAATTATCCTTTGAGGGAGGTGCTGTTACACATGACAAAACTAAGGCTCAGGCTTCAACTTTGCTCAGAGACAGCTTGGTGAAGTGGTAACACAAGGAGTCCAAGGCAGGCAGCCTGCTTCCAGAGCAGAGCCCCAAGGAAAGCCTTCCGACTCAGTGTGTAGACTAGCAGGGCTGGAATCCCCCACGAACTCGAACTCAGCAAAAATGCAGACTCTCGGGCTCCACCCTCGATTTGCTGAATCAGATTCTGCATTTTCACAAGAGCCCCTGTGATTCCAATGCAGGAATCTGTTGGAGAATCCCTGCCGCCATGCATCCATTGGAAATGCGCATCCATTGGAAATGCCGTGGAAGGATCTTTTCAGCAGTTGAGGAAGTTATTTTGCTCTTTGGTGTTTGCTTTAACAATATTAGGGAGCCCAGTTATTCTGATATGTCTTCATCCGAGTAAGTAAATAACAACAATTAAAAAAAAAAACCTCCCTGAGTTCATGTCTCCAGGCCTAAGGAAGGACATCACAGTGCCCTCTAAATAGCAGTTACTTGTCTCCTGGGCGCTAAAATATTTGCTGACTCAGTTATTCATCATCTCTGTGTGCTGCACGGTCCAGGGTGATAAATTATGGAAGAGAGTTATTAAATTACAACAGTTTCTATTACATCAGATGCTGGTGTTGGGTGTATTTTGGGCACTGCAATCATCACACAGCAAGTAGAGAATCGTGATTATTGTGCTTATAAAAGATGCCTATTCACGGAAGTTTGTTTTTACCCTAGGTCCTTGTTAGGCTGGTATTCTATTTCTAAGACTTAGAGTGTGTGGTCTTGGCTGAATCAAGGAATAGAATAAATAGAAATAGAATCAGGCTAGTAGACCAGTGTTTCTCATGGGCCATTTGCATTAAAATGGCTTCGTGCTGGTTAAACGTATAGATATTTGGGCCCAACCTGGAAAATTAGAGTGAAGGGTGAGATCCAGAAATTTTAATTTTTAACCGGCTTACCTGGCAATTCCTACATAAATAAATCTTTGAGTTACCATTGTATACATCAGACTTAACTCTGTTATCATGTGGGTGATGAATCAGAAAAAAGAGAGCAGTGTGATGACTTGCCTAAAATTTCAGTGCCCCCCCATAGAGTAACATTTCCAACTTTCTTTTATATGACATATATTTAAAAAAAGTCTCGTGTAGATGGTTGGCTTTTTCGGAGAGCCTTTTGAATTTATCAGCATCTCTCTCTTTTTTTTTTTTTTGGATTTTACAGCATCGAACAAAGGCAGGGCTAGCTGATTGTGTGGCTACATGCGAGATAGGCAAGTAAATGCAAAAGAAACAGTAGTGCAATGTAAAAATTCTCTCGTGTGATATAGATACTAAGTGACCATTTGTCGTCAGGCATGCCAAATCCAGAGGATTTTACTAGAATTGAAAGAGTTAAGGTGACTGGCGGAGTTCCCTGAACGAGCTGACATAATGCCACAAATTGCCAGGAGGGGGCAGCAGAGAGCTACTGAAGGGCCCATAGAGGCCCGCTGAACCAAGGTTATCAATTAGGAGGATGTTAGAACAGCAGCCAAAAGCTGGCTATCCCAGGAGTGTCTGCTAAGGACACATCTAACCTGGACAGTCTGAAGCGTGGCCTTAAAAGAAGAGATCTGGGTCTGAAGCAGAGGCAGTTACCTCTCAATGAAAAAAGGCAATGCCCAGGCTAGTGGGTGGAAGAGAAGTACCGGAGTCCGAAAGGCAAGCTGAGGGAGTCAGGAGCAGGGGTAAGTGGTGGGTGTGCCACAGTGGGGTGGTGGACTCATCAGGAAGCTAAGGAGCTGTCAGCACCAGCCGCTTCTGAGGCTCTTATCCTGATTTATAGCATTTTAAGGGCCACAGCCCTGGTAAGATCAGGAAACAATAGTGCTCCTGATGAAGAATATTTCATAACCAGATTGTTAAAAAACCTGGAACTTAATCCTTTATTTGAAAAGCCCTTTGGTAGTGCAATCTTCAAATTCTTTTTGGAAAATGCCCTAGTATAAAAAAAAAAAAGTAAGGAAAACAAGGCAGTGCGGATTAAATACTGCAATTATGGTACAATCAATACTTGCTCAGGAAACCTCAGTGAAGGGGCAGATCAGTGAAGGTTTGAGTGGCCGAGGAAGGTTTTTTTTTTTTTTAAGGAAGTGAAATATGATCTGGGCCTCACCCGGTGAGTATGATTTAGAAAGGCAAAGGAGGACACTCAATGAGTCAAGGGAGAAAATCTCCGTCTGTTTGCAGGCCTGTGAGGAGACTGCTGCCTATATCAAGGGGGACTGGAGTGTTCCATGGGCTGGGGCGTAAAGACACTTGTTTGATCTTTGGGTGATGGTTTCTGATGCATTTTGAAGGAAGAGGGTCCATCTTCTTAAGCAGTAGGAGTGTATCATTCACTTAGAGGAAATCCGCGTTGATGCCCCATGCATCTGAAGGAATTTGCTAGTGGGGAGATGCTGTCTGATTCCTTCCACTTAGGGCACCATAATTTTGACTCTTGGGAATAGGCAGGATCTGCTCAGTGCATGTCTGGGTCTATAAGATTATACCCCCATTTTATGAAGATGATAAGAAGTTTTATTGTGCATTCCTGAAATCACATTCTGTGCTGAGAACCAGGTACAGTTAACCACGTGCTTACACAGAGAGCTGTCCCACGAGAGACCCGTCTTCACCCACGAACGGGCTGGTGATTAGCCCTTATAGTCGTGGCCGAGAGAGTAATTATGATGTATGTGGGTAGACTTTGTTTGTATATCTCATCTCTCCCTGGATGTTAGCTTCGTGCTTTTTATTACTAATCACTGATAGGTCTTTTTGTCTTTGCTTCTACGCTAGTTAAAAACACTACCTTCTTTTCAACTAATTTTTACAGAGTGCCTTGTGTCCCTCCAATACACTCTGTGAAGTATTAGTCTTTATTTGAGTTCTTGACACAGCAACTCTTGTTTCTCTGATGTACTGTCTCTCAACTTTGTTTATTTGTGTATTTATTTATTCATGTATTCATTCATTAATTCATTTATTTTTGAGTCTGAGTAACTTGAAAGATAAAACACTTCCCATCGGTAACTGTGGCTCCCTGTGGCAATGACTCTCATGGGAATGGAAATAGGGCTGAAGTAGGAAAGGACGTATCACCCATCGCCAAGGGAAACCTCATAGAGATCCCAAGAAATCCTCCTCTCTAACCCCTGCCATGCTTTTAGCTAAGAGGCGTTGCCATCACTTCAGGATTCAGGACTGTGTGTGTGTGTGTACACATGCGCGTGTACACACAGGTACCTAGCAGTAATCAGTCTTCTCTATCTGCTGTTGGTTTGGGAAAGTGTTCCTTTTGGTGAATCCCTTTGGTAGGTATGATCACTTCCAATTTGGGATCCGAGGGAAAGCATGTTCCTCATAGGCAGTACCAGAGGACCTTTTTGGAGAATACATCTACATTTCTTCCTGGCAGCCTCAGTTTAGAGGGAGCTCAGTATTTTTTAATCATTTAATGCCCACTATTGGGATATGCATTCTTTCAAGAAAGCATTCCCTTTAAGGACATTCCTCAGGATGTCAGGGCATCCATAAACAATTATTTGAGGAGGAGAAAAGAGCTAAAGTTAGAGGCTGTTGTTCGAAGCTCCACATAAGAAGGATAGCTTAGATGAGAGGAAATTAACCATTGGAGGTATCTCATACCTCTAAATGGCTGAGAGTTGTAGGAGGTAATTGACAAATCTGAAATCACAGTTGCACGCTGTGTTAGTGAGTCCGGGCCATATTAAAATAGAGGAGGGTTGCTTATGTCTGTAGATGGGACTATGTTTTGTATGCAGAGACTAGGTAGTTTATTTCCTAATTAACCGATCTGATCCACACTGCTGGATCCTAATATTTAGTCCAATGGAATAATTTTGTCCAACTCAGTAATTTAAACAGTCTCTATACGTTTATGCTTATTTTCTTTGTATAAATACTCTCTTCCTGTCCTCACCCATTGTGCCTATTTAAAGTGGTGGTAGATCCATTAGGTGGTATATGTGACCTTGGCTGGTGGGGGTGGGTAGGGATAGAATTCTTGGACTGCACTGCTTTCTGGAGCTGCTCCTATCTCTGTGGCAGAGGGGCTGAGCTGGGCTGCTCCCCAGCTTGGAGAACTCCAAGCTCAACTAGCTCCTCCAGAAGGGTGTTTAGCTGATGTCCGCTGCTGAACCCCAGTGGTTTGGCCTCTCTCATCATGCTGGGTTTCCCTGTTAACTTAGCCCTGCCCTGGTTCTTGCTGTGCTGTGGGTACCCCTGAAGCATGGTGGGGACTCCCTGTTGTGATTGCTTCTGTGAAACTCCCCAGGCTGCCTTTCAGGGGCTTTGGGGAGTTTTGGGTACCAACTATGGGACTAGAAGGCAGCTTTGGAGAGTTAACTGAGACCTTTCCTCAGGGATGCTCACACCTGTGTATTTTCATTCCAGTGCTGGAAACCACAGGCTGGACAGAAGTCTTTTCATTTTTGCAAATTCCCTCAACACCTTCTTAATACGCTTCTGTTCTCTGAGACTCCAGTGCAAATAAGGGAGACTGAGGTACATCTTACCTGCCTCTGCTTCCTTTCTTCCTTCGCCATCCCTCAGGTTGGAAGGGAAAAACTTTGGGCTTCCCACTTGCTCTCCATCTTATCTTCTTTCTACCCTGGGGCAGCAGGCATCATAGTGAGTCATCAGATATGCACGGAGTAACCTCCCCCTGGTGCATCTCCACCCTGCAAGCTGCCCAGGGACCGGCAGCATTAGCATCACGTGAGAGCTTATTAAAATGCAGAATCTCAGGCCCTACTTGGACCCAGTGGACCAGACGCTGTGTTTTTAACAAGATCCCCTGGTGACTTAGTGCACATTCCGGTCTGAGAAGCACAGTTGTAGAAGAACTGTGATCTAGCTCACTTAGGCTTGGCCCTTAGCAAGTTAATGGGAATTAAAGAGATTTAGGAAATTCTTTTTCTCTTGAAAAGCCTTGCTCTTATAAACCATTAAGTTGCTGAAAAACTCCAAAGCTGAATATTAACTGTTTTTCTTTTTGCACTCCTGCTTTAATAAATCATTAACCTTCTAAAGGGAAATAGATGTTTCTGAGAGACTATGGGATATTCAGTATGAGAAAATACAGAAGAGAAAGCGACTTAATCATATTAAAATATTATCCCTTATAGATTTTGGAAAGAGACGAAAATAATGTGAGATAAAGTAAGTAAAACAGTTAAGTTGGTGATAATAAAATTTGTTATACTTAAATCTTTTTGTAAAGACTCTGGTACTAAACAATTTATAAGTAGAAAGCAAATTTAACTGATTTGTGTCACTATATCCATGCTTCCTAAAAGTGCGTTTTGCCAAAATGCCCGAAAAAGGTGGATTTCAGGGGCACCTGGGTGGCTCAGTTAGGTGTCCAGCTCTTGATTTCAGCTCAGGTCTTGATCTCATGGTCATGAGTTTGAGCCCGACTTTGGGCTCCATGCTGGGTGTGGAGCCTACTTAAAAAAAAAAAGGTGTGTTTCACAATCAGTTTGCAAAATGCTATGAACTATATATCACTCTTGGAGACTTACAATAAACATTGTTATTATAAAGGTGCTGCAAAGTCCTGATGGGAAATCCCTCTAACCTCATCTAACAGGGTTTTCTACAACTCCCTTGTCTGTGGAACAGTTTCATATAATATCCGTTAGCGTACCACAAAACCTTTGACCTCTAGAACATGCTTTAGAATATTCTGATCTAGGGGCACCTGGGCGGCTCAGTTGGTTGGGTGTCTGCCTTCGGCTCAGGTCATGAACTCAGGGTCCTGGGATCAGCCCTGCGTGGGCTCCCTGCTCATCAGGGAGTCTGCTTCTTCCTCTCCCTCTGCCCCTCCCCCCACCACCATGCTCTCTCTCGCTCAAATAAACAAAATCTTAAAAAAAAAAAAAAGAATACTCTTTTTTTAAATAAAGATTTTATTTGTTCATTTGTCAGAGCGAGAGAGCACAAGCGGGGGAGCAGCAGGCAGAGGGAGAAGCAGACTCCCTGCTGGGCAAGGAGCCTGATGTGGGACTCGATCCCAGAACCCTGGGATCATGACCTGAACCGAAGGCAGACACTTAACCGACTGAGCCACCCAGGTCTCCCAAGAAAGAATATTTCTAATCTAAAATAACCCCCTTTTTAACTATGCAATCATTGCCAAGTCTAAGTTGTATTTCCAAGTACGACCTCGTGGCTCCTAACTGGTCTAAGCTGACCCAGATTATCTTGAGTCACCATCAAGGTCAAGGGCCCTAGGATCCACAGGGCTCCCTCCAGGTACCTGGACCTGGCTGCTCTGCTGAGATGTCTTTTGATATCTAGCCTCATTTTCTGCCTATATAATCAGCCAGTTCAGGTGACACCATGGATTGCTGGCTTGCCTCTCAATTCACTTTCACCTCAGATGCCGCCTCTTAGATCTTGGAATCGAGCACAGAACAGATGATAAAGAAGCTGACATCTCCCTCTCACAAGCCAGCTCAGCTCCCAGGCCGGGTTCTGGAGACTCTTGCTGCTGAAGAGGAGAGCTGCACAATTACTGAAGTAAATCTCCTCTAATGAGTCAGCATGGACTGCCTGACGACAGCTGCAAGAGCCAAGACATGGCTTTGCAAACCCCAAAGATCATGTATACGGGGTTTCCATGTCATTGCTTGGCATAGTCTTGGAAAATTGTTCATACGCTGTGTGAGGCTAGCCTTGTAATTTCAGATTCTTTCTGGTAACATTGCATAGATAAAGTACATGCATGTTTAGAGAAGATGAGGTCTCAGAGATTCTCTCCTCTTTTTCTCTCATGGCAGAAAGAATCTGGTGTGCACGGTGTTGGAAAACCAAGCCTCATGCTATAGTTACACATATAATCAACTGTGTATAGGTTAGCATGTAGTATAATTCCATGGAACCGATTTTGCTACATATGAGTCAGAGGAGAGTCCCGTGGTCGAAAAATGTTGGGAACTGCTGGGATGATAGTTGGAATATTGGTGGAGTCAGAGGGGGGTGGAAGGAATGTCAGACTGCTCCTCAGTCTGGGCCCCAGAATGAATACTCCAGAGGCTGACCTAAGTCCAGAAACCAAGCTCAGCCAACCATCAGCCTGAAGCAGCGGTGCTCCACTGAGTCCAGCCTAGATCCGCCAATTTATTGTCAACCTGCCAACTTAAGTTGTGTCAGTGTAATCACGTGTCGTAAGCCACGGAATTTGGGGGTCGTTTGTTATGTGGCACTATTGTGGCAATGGCTGCCTAATATACTGGATTAAACAAAGTTAAGCAGGTTTCTGCATTGCATTGTTTCTTAGAGACTTTAATCTTCTGTGTGCATGGCAAATCTTAACATGGCCATAGAATTAGTGGCAACTCATTAGACCTTTATTTTTCAGAACAATTTGTGATATCAAGGCAGGTAGAGATACAACCAGAGTTGGCTTTTAGGGGGAGGGTAATTAACCCTCCCTTTTTCCCCAGCGCCTAATGCAACACACACACAGAAGTTCACCCCGATAAGAAGGATTGCTGATATGATGGGTGACAGCCCCATGGTTAAGGGGTCGTGGTGTTAGAAGGAATAGCTTTGGACGTGGAGAGGGGAAAGGTGAAATTTTTGGGATTTGCCCCATTTATTATCTTTATGCACATAGCTGTTAGTCTATCTATAGCAAATATTCATTCCCTGGAAAACGGCTACAAAAGCCAGCATAAAATGAAGAAAATACGTACTAAGGTAGGGGAGCTACCCACCTGTGAGGAGTTAAGAATAGAACTAGGAAGTGTGGCAATAAGGTAATCAGCTAATTACCACATCTGCTAGTTCACCAGGGGCATGTTTCCTTCCTAAGTTTTTCTTGTGCTTCCTTTTCTCCTATGAGGGCTGACTGGAGCTGCACCCTCATGGCTGGAGCCTTCTATGTTGAGCAAGCCTTGGGTGGGGGACCCCGGACTGCTCTGCTAGGGGTCAGTCTTCAGGAGAAGTGTTCCATGTTCCTCCTGGGTCGACCTGTACTTTCCTTGCCTGCTTTCACTGCTGGAGTGATGAAACCCAAAGCTCAGGCAAGGACACCAAGGAGGCCACTTACTTCTACCCTTTGGGACAGGGGTTAGAAAAACCTCTGTTTTTCCAGAGCCACACAGTAAATATTTTAGGCTTTACAGTCCGCACGTTCTCCATCGCAACCACTCATCTCTGTGGTGGTAGTGTGAAGGCAGCCACAGATAGTATGTCAATGAGGGCACATGGTTGGGTTCCTTACAAAGATAGGTGGCAGGATAAATTTAGCCTGTGGCCGTAGTTTGCTGATCTCTGCTTTGAGAAATGACTTCTTAACAGCGAACACATCACTGCGCTTAAAGTCAATCAAAGCCCATTGTCCAGAAAATGCATTTCCCTGAGGTTTCTCCTTGGCACATCTTGTTCATGAGTCCGTGGCATTAAGTGTTAGGTTGGAGGGTCCTGGGTTTTTGTCCTCTTTCCCTCTTTCTTTTTTCACAGACAGGACAAAAGCATAATTTGTAGTGCTTATGTGAGGTGAGTTATACTCATCATAATTTTCCCCCTCTTTTGCAAGTGTTTGATATTTACTTCTGAATCTTCCAGAAAAGACATATGGGGGAAAAATCTAATAGCAAAATAAATTGTAGGAAATTAAATACTACAGTTCGATTAATTTTAAAAAGGTAGGTTAACTTTGCAATAACCATCGTGAGACATGAGACCCTGGTGTATTTCTTGGGGGTCAGAAGGGTAGGCAGTATATTTAGTGTAGGTGAGTAGGGATAACTCTGAATTCAATTTCACACTAATGAGACCCACAGCATCTGCACAGTAGCCTTCCTGCATTTCTGTGCATTTGAAACTTTAATGACATTACCTCAAAACATGGCCCAGATTTCTTCCCTTTTATGAATCTCCTAAGTTTTGTGCCACCACTATTTCTCATAGGATAACTGCAGGTCATGTGTTCAAGCAAGCTGACATGAGTTACACAAGAAGTCATTCCTGCTGTTCGCAATCCACTTAATTGCCAGCTTTGCTAGATCACCCATCAGTAACCCCAAAACTTTTCTAAAGCAACACAGCCACAATCAAGGGGAGAGATTTGATGGTTGCCAGCATGTGGCTGCATTTTTCTGCCTTTGGATACCAGTGGATTCTTTTTCAGGCTTGCCAAGGTCTTAAGCACCTCCATGCCTTCATTCCACAGCGAGCAGTTTCTTTAGACACGATGGGAGTACAAAGAATGAAAGCAGAGATTTCTGGCAGCTAATTTATAAGTCTCTATCTTAAATTCTATCCTATTGGCTCTCCTGAACTCTATGAAATCTAATTAGACAATTCTGTCTGATGTTCTCCCCAAACCTCATGTCCATTTTGTATCTTCTCATTTTGATACCTAATGACTGGGACTGGGTTCATGCTTATCTGCTGGTCTTCCTGAGGTCTATGAAATCATTTCCAGAGTGAAAAAAAAAAAATCACAGGTAACAGTTCCACTTAGAATGTGTGTAACTTTCTTCTAAAAGAACCCAAAAGAGTAGCCTGGGTGACATTTGCTTTGGATTAGTTTTATTTCAGTACCTAAGCAGGGATGCTTTCTGATTAAACAAAACACCCCCCTCCCCCACAACTCCCTCCCTGAAAAATCAAGATGTCGTGTGTCCAGTGTGTTAGAGGTTTTGGAAGTGACCCAAACACCAACACAAAGTAGACTGTATAATTGCTTCTTCTATCGCATTTATTTTATTGCATATTTACTACCTTGTGTGACCTAATGGGACTATTAGAAGGGATATGTTTTAAAACACAGTGTGTGAATATCACATATTGTGTCTGATGAAGGTCAGGTTTTATTTGCCTTTGTTTTGGCTGTCTGTCCATCTCACTTTTCCTACCAACTCTTTGGAGGACCCACTTTCCCCTTTTTGTCATTAAAATTCTACTTTCCACCTCCAGACTCAGCCAACTCCATGCCACCTAAGCTGATCAAATCATTGCCTACCCTCTGGCCACCAACATGAGTTTTAATTGGGTCACAGGTTCATTGTTAAGCCAATGAGTTATCTTTGGACTATCCCTGAGACATACAGGATAGAAGCAAGTGTTCTTTCTACCAAATTTGAATAAAACACACTGTAGCTCTTTGTGGAGTTTCAGCCATGTTGCTGTCACTTGAATGCGAAGCATGGGTTCAACCTCTTCAGGGCAGAGCCAAGAAATAAAGAAGAAGAAAGGTTTTGGGTCCTTAATCAGTTCACATCTAATTTCCCCATGGATTTTTCAATGATACAAGTTAATAAATTTTTTTCTTGCTTAAGCCCCTTTGGGTTGTATTTTTTGTTACTTGCGAGCAAACGAGGTGTAAATATTCAGATCCAGATGACCACTGTTCATGCTGAAAGGCACCTGAGGGATGATCCTCTTCAACACCTTTAGAGTGAATAAATCAGGGAGGTGGGACTTCGACTTGGTGCCAGTTACATAGTCTGCTGGTGGTGGAAGTAAGTGTGGCATCTGGGTCTCTTTCCTTTCCTGCCGTTAAATTAAGAACTATATCTATCTTTAGGAGATGAGACACATTCCAGAAAGTTGCTTAAACTTTTTTATTTATTCTCATTCAAATATGCCAGCTCTGATGTCCGTTCTTACTTTTATCTTCTAAAATAAAATCACAACTGGCTTGCCAACTAAAAAAAAACCCCCAAAAAACAAAAATAAGAGTTCTTGTAACAGGCCTCTGACTTGTCAGTCTGAGTTGAAGCTACAACATCTCCTATGGCTATGTGATGGGCGTGCTCTGGACTTTGTTACCTCAAAAGTGGGTACATCCTACCCACTGGCATCAGGTGACTTGACTTCACTCCCACAGTGACTTCTAATGGGCCCAACGGCCCAGACTTGGGGACTGATCCCCCATCCTATCTCTGCTGGAGTCAGCCTCTGTTCAGATACCTTCTCTACTTTGGGTAGAGTCTCTGGCCCTCCCCAGAGTTGATGCTAAGATCTTATCTCCAGTTATACTGCCCTGTCCCCCCTCACTGAACTCTGTTCCTAGGATTCTACATATGGTCTGAATTCTGGTTCTCCTTATATACCTGTATTGCTGGTCCTTTCTGCCTCACTAAAGGATATGTGTGGTGTTTTCCGGCTCAGATGGCCCTTGGGACTCCTCTGACTATGCTCCTTTGGAAACCTGGACTATTTCTTTTTCTTTTTCATGAATAGAGCAATTACCCTATGTGCTACTCCAAGAAGACTTCAGCTAATGCTGATGTCCTGAGGGCCTAACTGAATTTATAGACTTAAGAAAAAGTAAATATGAGCCAATATTTAGAAACCTGTAGATATTATGTCACAAGTATCTAGTTTTAGAGCATTCTTTAAAAAATGAGATGATCTAGCAACAATGTTTCCCTGTTTTCACATTTTACAACTGTTGGATGTGAGTTTCAGGTGCCCTTTTAGAGAGAGAGTGCTACGGTCCCCGGCATTCCCTGTTGTCCTGCCACGTGCGCAATAGCCCCCACAGTATCACGGGTGCCAGGAATGAAGTAGGCCATGAGTGTGGGCAGGGTTAAAGGAGAGTGTAGCTGGAGGGAGAGGGACAGTGCTTGTGTCTGGTTAGGCTCTCTCGGCACTGGAGATTTGGATGCGCGAAGTTTATTGGGCTTTGCTCTCAGGATCAGATCCTGGGGTGAGAGGGAGTGAAGGAAACAAGACTGGGAAGAGAGAGAAATTGAACAACAAAAGGCCTCAGTCAGTCCTATAGGGGGTTCTGCAGCCGGGATGGCCTTTCAGAGTTGCTCCGGATTGGGCCAAGTAGATTGGGCCTTTGTATTTTCCACCATAATCTCTGGATGTGGGCTTTTCCTGAGAAGACAGTACACCTGAGGTAGAGGGGCTCTCTTCAGCTGAGAGCAATTCCCACAGAGGGACTCAGCTGAGAGCTTTCAGCCTCCACAGCTCCTAGCACCTGCAAGTGTGAGTACTTTAGGCCTGGAGAGGCAGTGCAGGTGGATCTCAACAGCATCTAGTAGAGCGAGGTTTGGTAAACCGGGGCTCAAGGGCCCAATGCAGCTTGCCACACATTTTAGTAAATACAATTTTATTGGAACACAGTCATGGTCATTCAATTCTACACTGTGGCTGCTTTCCTTCCACAATGGCTGAGTTGACTGGTTGTGCCTAGAGTATTTACTGTCTGGCCCTTGAAGAAAAAGTTTGCTACAGACACCTGAGGTAGGCGTAGACCAATCCAAAGTGCCTTCCTCAGCAGAAGGTCTTTGTGACACTTTCCAAGTACTAGGATAGTAGAAAGGGGGTGGAAGGAGGGGAAGGTGAGCATAAGGGGGAACATTCTGGCTTAGGCAGGAGGCCTCATTAAAAAATTTTGCCTCGAGCCATTTAAGTACAAGAAGGTAACTTCTAGAAGTCTCACTGAACTGACCTGCAGTGAGGCTCAGGGTTTTCTCCTTCTTTTACATGATGGGGTCAAAGAAGGAGGTCCATGATTGTTTTTACAAAGGTGATGTAAATCATGAGAGGCTCATATTTTTTAACTCATTTGCTACAGCAAGAGAGGGTGGCCAACTCAGTCTTAAACAGGGTCTGGGATTTAAAAGGGTCTGGGGGCGCCTGGGTGGCTCAGTCATTAAGTGTCTGCCTTCGGCTCAGGGCATGATCCCAGCGTTCTGGGATCGAGCCCCACATCAGGCTCCTCCACTGGGAGCCTGCCTCTTCCTCTCCTACTCCCCCTGCTTGTGTTCCCTCTCTTGCTGGCTGTCTCTCTCTCTGTCAAATAAATAAATAAAAAATCTTAAAAAAAAAAAAAATAAAAGGGTCTGGCATATTCCGGAGCTCTATGACCCATGTTAGAGGGAACGAGAGAGCTCCAGAAGAGCCATGGCTCAAAGTCTCCATGGTTAGAGACAAACACATTTGAATGTCAGTTGGCCAAAATGTACGTTTAGAACAAATGAGACTGCCCAAGATTTAGTAAGACCTTGTTCATTTCCATGTTCAGTGTTCATTTCAATGTGGTGCTTCTTTATCATTCACTTAAAATAGGTAGTTTCTATAACAACGGTCCTAACTTAAATAGATGCATGCTCATCTCTTTGTTATGGAGGAAAACAATGTTTCAGAGACTCTGTTCTGCTTTGCTAATCGCTTTCAAGGCTGAAAAAGATGTTCTGACTCATAACTTCATAGGGGACTGAGCCCGTCTCACTAAGTTGTCTCTGTGAGCTCTGAATTACTATTTTGGGGCAGAACCCAGTCGCCTGTGGAGGCCAGAAACTCATTTGTCTCTGTGCAGCAGTGAGATTGGATGCATTTGAAGTCTTGAGTCTGGGCCGAGACAGTTAAAAATGCAAGACTCAGAGAGTGGATGACACCTGCACGCCCTTCAGCAGGGCAGGTGGGAGGGGGCGTTCAGGATGAAAGCAAACTTTTGCAGGGTGAGGACAGTGTTTCTTAAGTCACGACAAAAGACCATCTATGGCAGGATCACTTGGAGAGCTTGACTTTAAAAAAAGACTCCTGGGGCGCCTGGGTGGCACAGCGGTTAAGCGTCTGCCTTCGGCTCAGGGCGTGATCCTGGTATTCTGGGATCGAGCCCCACGTCAGGCTCCTCCACTATGAGCCTGCTTCTTCCTCTCCCACTCCCCCTGCTTGTGTTCCCTCTCTCGCTGGCTGTCTCTATCTCTGTCAAATAAATAAATAAAAAAACTTAAAAAAAAATAAAATAAAAATAAAAAAAGACTCCTGAACCCCAACTTGATCTTTCCAAATCAGATTCTATGAAAGTGGAACCCCAGAATCTGGACATTTTAAAAACAAGGTCTTTAGGTAATTCTGATGCACACAAGTTTGAGGAATATCTTGGCTTATCTTTTGCTCCCTTGCTTTCTATCTACAACAGCCAGGGGAAAATGTATTTACATGACTAGCAAGAACACATTTGTTGGGGGGATAAAATTCCAGTGAGGGACTTGTACTTTGATGGGTTTTGCATTAGGGATGTGGTGGTGATGCCTTGAGGGTTTATGATTTTATGTGTACAAACTGCAGATCTGTATTCCATTCTTGCTAAATTCAGTCAACAAACATTCAAATGTTGATTGACTACCTGCTATGTTGCAGGCATTGTGCTAGGCTTGGTGAGTACCGGAAGCATAAAAAGAATGTCTATTCTCAAGGAGTGCACAGTGGGGCACTTGCTGCCATCACACAGATGACAGACTATGGTTCAGATGTCAGGCAGCTTGCAGAGGTGGGGGGGGTCACTAAGTGGCAAAACTGGTACTCCATTTTGAACTCCTGAGTCCCCTAGACTGGTGTTCTTTTGAGCCCACCTTCTATCTTTTTAAATGTAATGATGCCCTTTCTTTAAAAAAGTAGACACAGCTTGAAACATGAAGAATCATACTCAGCATATTTTTACCATCTTCATTATAATGCCCCAGCCATCTCTTTGGAGTCAGAAGTCCTGCTATCATTTGGAAATGATTCTGACTACGCAAGGCTCTCACTATAATCGTGTTCAAGCCACGAGACTTTCTTGAGTGAAAGGATTCTTTAAAATGAGAGTTTTTTGAAACTCTCCTAAGGAAGCTTCCCTACAAGGAGGTCATGGAGAACAAGATCAAGTACGGCAGAGATGTTGACTAAGAGGGAAATGGAGACGCAGTCATTGAACGTGGGACCTAGGAGGCCATTAGTGACCCCCGGGGTGAGCAGTCCTGTACAGTGGTCTGGGCAGAAGCCAGAAAACAGGAGAGTGAAGAGGAGTTGAGGGAGAAGGAGGAGAATGAAGCCAAACTCAGATGATCAAGATAAATGGGATCGGATCATGGTGGGAACTGAGGCAGGGAGAAAAACTTGGTCAAAGAAACAGGGAAATTGACCATAGGGAGTGGTGGGTTAGAACTGGAGTTAGGCTATTTCCAGAGATGCAGAGCTACCCCCAGAGGCTGGTGTTTACACTCACCCAAGTGGGCAGGCCACATCTTGTTACAGCATTTGGGACTACATAGCCGGCTCTGATGTGGTCTTTGACCAAAACAAGTGATGAGGTCAGCTCAGACTCAAATGACTAGGAAATAGATGTTTGATGGGAAAACTGAAAAATCACACTGCAAACAGGAGTAATTGGGGCCACTTTTACAAATAGTCTACCCAATCATCTTTCTGCTTCCATGAGCAGGAAGAGCCCACCATATTGGCATGTAAGTCACATTTCATTATCTGCCCAGAAAATCAACTCTCTCTCCCCAAGGGTAAGGTCTGCCCAGGTACCCACTGAATGAATCGATGGCGACACAGTTATTACATCTCCACTGCCTTTTTTTTTTTTTAATAAGATATTATTTATTTATTTGACAGAGAGAGAGACAGCCAGCAAGAGAGGGAACACAAGCAGGGGGAGTGGGAGAGAAAGAAGCAGGCTCCCAGTGGAGCAGGGAGCCCAACGCAGGGCTCGATCCCAGGACCCCGGGATCATGCCCTGAGCCGAAGGCAGATGCTTAACGACTGAGCCACCCAGGCGCCCCTCCACTGCCTTGTCTTAAGCCTGGAGAGCAGTCTTCTTGGCCCTGATTACCTCCAACATGCTTTGTAGTCCTTTGAACTTGAAATGCTTTTAGTAATGGCTTTCTACCCAAGGGACCCAGTTCTGGGAGGAATGTATAATGTTAGCAGAAATGAACAATACAAAAGAGGCAGTTGAGCCACATGACTTCTGGGAACATCCAACACAAAAATGTCATTTCAGCACTCCCTGGTCTTCTCAGGAGATGACCAATAGCACCATGAACTTGATGTCATTAAGCAGTAAACTCCCTAGGTGATTATATTGGCTAACCTTAATATATACAGAATGTTGCCTTTCTCCTTCACTATCACTGTGCTGCTAGGAGCTGCCTTTAGGACTTCTTTGTAGTTGGACAAGCTGGTGATGATCCCAATGTACTCAGTGAACCCCTTCCAAGGGATGGCCCTTGAATATCAAATATGCTGCTCCCTCTCCACAGGGCATGTAACCACCATTAACATTCCTCTCATGCCTTGTGTGAGAATTACAAACTAATTACAGAATGCATAATTAAGTGCTTCATCTTTCAAATGTGAAAAAAACCCCACAACAACCAAGCATTCCTCCCTTTGAGCTTGATTTTGCTATGGGTGATTAGCAACATGATTCACTCTGAAATGGGAAGGGTGTGCTTTGAAGCATACTTCTCATTTTTTAAGCATAATAAAAGGTTGGAAGCTCAGGACAGGTTTGATGTATTTTTCCTCATAGAAGTAGAAATCATTGGAAACCCCTTACCTCTCGCCCTTTGTGAATTATTGTTTAGTTCTCATCGGGCTTGTGGAGTGCGTCCTCTCCTCACTGGCTCAGGTCAAGGTAGTGGGTCTCTGAGGCATAAGATGACAACTACTGACATTCACATAGCACATTATAGTCAGGGAAGCTTGTTCATACCCATATCTCATTTAGTACCATGACAAGCCTGTAAGG
Organism: Ursus arctos; assembly: GCF_023065955.2. NCBI lineage: Eukaryota > Metazoa > Chordata > Mammalia > Carnivora > Ursidae > Ursus > Ursus arctos. Next base: position 29,658,012 of record NW_026622875.1, read on the forward strand.
AAGCTGTGTTTCAGTTTCACAGTTGAGGGTCCTGAAAGCCAAGGAGTTGATGTGATTCAGAGTCATATGACTAACTAAAGGAGGGCTGGGGTCTGTGGCCAGGCTCAGTACGATTCTAAAATTCCATGTGCTTCCTCCTACAACATTATGGAAATGATGGGGGTTCAGCTGAATAAGTTGTTTGGACCATACCTTGGGGTACCCCGCTTTGTCTTTCTCTTGTGTCTGATACAATCCAGTGCTGCTCTTTGTGATGTTTGGTGGGGGTTGAGTTATGACAGCACAAAGTAAACAGGCAAACTCATCCATTCAAGGAAGCAGATCTAATGCTGTCTGAATGTTGTGATTTGATTAGGGGGTCAGACCTTGTTATAAGGTAATTTCCCCTTAAAATGGCTTAGAGAGAGTAGAGGAAGACGTGAACGTGCTTCAAAGTAATTAGACATACATATCAGAAAAAATTCTTCTGCTATTTCTCTATTCACACTCACCATACTTTTTAAAAAACGATTTTATTTTTAAGTAATCTTTACCCCAATGTGGAGTTCAAACATACAACCCCGAGATCAAGAATTGTGTGCTCCACTGACTGAGCCAGCCAGTGCTCCCACACTCACAACAATTCTGACACAGTTCTGTGTGGGTTCTTTCCACACCCACCAATTCTCGGACACCAGCTGGGTGTCCTGCAATTCAGCTCAATTCTGACGCTATCTATCTGGAGTTAGTATCAGATCCCACAAGTTAGGTAAGGGCTCAGTCCCCCAAGACAGCCCCCTAGTTCAGAGGCCAATTGCAAGTCCAGGTTGTCACCTGTTGTACAACTCAGGGAAACACTTGCTTATGTATCCTGGTTTAATACATAATAAAGGATATGTTAAAGGATATGGAAGGAGAGCCAAAGGAAGAGATATATAGGGTGAAGTCTGGAAGTGTCCTGAGCTTGAGAACTTCTGTCTCTCTGGAGTTGGGGCATGTGGTTGTGTTCTCCAACCCAGAAGCTCTCCAAAACCTGTACTTTGCTTAACTTGATTTTTAGCCCCTCTCCCCTCTCTGAAAAAATGTGAGGTAGGGCTGAATGTTCCAAGATTCTAATCATGACTTGGTCTTTCTGGTGACCAGTTCCCCTCCAGGAGCCACCAAGAGATGCCTTGATAGAACAAAAGATGCTCCTATCACCAAGGCAAATCCGAGGGATTCAGAAGCTCTTGTCAGACACACCTATCACTCAAGAAATTACAAGGGTTTTAGGAGTTCTATGTAAGGAAGTGGGGCCAAAGACCAAATATTAGCAGGAACCAAGGTAGTAGGCAGAGACATATAGTGTGTGTGTATATCTGTCTTATTATTTCATAACATATTAACCCTGAAAATAGCTACCCTCTGCCCTCTCCAGTTCTCCCATTTTATTATCTTTTCTCTTTTTTGTCTCCAGTAGATTGTACAGCTGTCCCACATTTAAATCCCCAATTGGATAGTGCATGTATATTTAATGTATGAATCAACTGACATTTTTCTTGTCTTGGGTCTGGAAAAGGAAGTCTAGGAGAGCTTTGTTGGGATTTCCAGAAACTGCCAACGATCTCTTTTGTAGATGTTCTAGAAACCCTACTTAAACTTCACTGGTCTATCATCCAAGTGATGGCACCCGATTTCTTTGCCTGAGGGCTTTCTCTGGCTCCCAGAGTCCATTTTAGCACCTACTGGGTAAGCTATAAGTGCTAAGGCATTATGGTCCTCTGAGAACAGTCCTCAAATAATGAGTTATAGGAGCTGGTGGACAAATACTCCAGTTCCCTCACTTCTTCAGCAGGATAACTTTGAGGCATATGGCATCCAGAGTTTTTCCAGTGAGACTGGGCTCTAGGTACCTACTGACATATCTGACTTGATATTGCTGCCTTCTCTTTCCCCGTCTTGCTCCCTCTCTCTCCTGCTGGTGTTTCCTTTATCTCCCACATAACTGCTTGTATTCAGTTCTACTCCCGGCAGATTTACGGTCTGCTTCTTAAGGAATCCAAATCAAGAACATTTGTACTCAAGCAGTAGAGTACTTCCTTCTGCCAAGTCAACAAGTGTTTGCCAAATACCAATTCTTTGCCGAGCATCATGTGTAGAGAGCAGGATGTCCCAAGTGAGTTCTCCAGACTCACTCTGGTCAAAGCAGATTCGGAAGTATAGCAGGCTACAATCTCCCATATAGCACATTGGCATATTAAAGGTTGTGAGAAGTTGAGCAATAAAGAAATAAACTTATTTTTGTTTATTTTAGTATTTATTAAACTTTTTAGGTAAGGAACCCCGTTTCTCTGTCATAGCAACTATTATATTCCTGTGTGATGGCAAATGCTTGTTTAGATGGACTGATAAACCGGGAAGGAGCAACTCGGGACAGAATTCTGATACCAGGACTTTCTTATGTGCAGTGACAGATTTTTTCAGAAATAATGTTAAACCAGCTCTTTTAGGGTTAGTCTTCTTTCAATATGGCACTAAAATACTCTCATTCTCTCCATCTCTGTCTCTCTTTACATGTCTGTATCTTTATGAATTTATCCACTTACCCATTCTCTTATTCACTCATTTAATTAATATATGATAATTACTATATGCAAGGCATAGTGCTGCCTAGTGGGAGATATAATACATAAGTGGATGTAACATTTCCACTTTTCCAAATATTACTCAGCCATAAAAAGAATGAGATCTTGTCATTTGTGACAACATGGATGGACCTAGAGGGTATTATACTAAGTAAAATAAGTCAGAAAGAGAAAGACAAATTCCATATGATTTTGCTTATTTGTGGAATCTAAAAAACAAAACAAATGAAAAAACAAAAAGGCAGAAACACCCATAAATATGGAGAAGAAACTGTTGATTGCCAGAGGGAAGAGGAGGTAGGGAGATGAGCAAAATGGGTTAAGGGCAGTGGGAGGTACAGGCTTCTAGTTATGGCATGAATAAGTCACAGGGATGAAAGGTACAACACAGGGAATAAAGTCATTATATTGTAATACTATTGTGTGGTGACAGATGGTAGCCACACTTAGGGTGAACACAGCATAATGTATAGAGTTGTTGAATCACTATGTTGTACACCAGAAACTAATGTCATTGTGTGTCAACTATACTTCAATAAAAAAAATTTCCACCTTTCCAAAGCACAGAACCATTTTGATATATTTGGGTTTTTTTTTTAACTAAAAATCTATTTTATGTTCTATCAATTTCAGTAAAAATATCGATTTTTAATACTTTAAGAAAGTTTTAGATTTATAGCACAATTGAGAAGGAGGTATAGAGATTTCTTAATTTTTACCGTAGAGTTCACTCTTGGTGTTGTACATTGTATGGATTTGGAGAAATGGACAATATTGTGCATCTATCATTATAATATCATATAGAGTATTTTCACTGCCCTAAAAGTCCTCTGAGCTCCACCTGTTCATCTGGATTTTGGCCATTCTAATAGTATAGTCGTATTTCCTTGTTCCTTGAATTTGCATTTCCCAGATGACATTTGAAGGGGAGCACCTTTCATATGCTTATTTGCCATCTGTATATCTTCTTTGGTGAGGTGTTTGTTCAAGTCTTTGGTCCATTTTTAAATCAGGTTGTTTTCTTATTGCTGAATTTTAAGAATTGTTTATGTCCTCTGTCAGATGTGTTTGCAAATATTTTCTCTCAATCTGTGGTTTGTCTTCCAATTCTCTTGATACTGTCTTTCACGGGGCAGAAGGTTTTAATTTAAATGAAATCCAGCTTATCAATTATTTCTTTCATGGACTGTGTCTTTGGTGTTATGTCTAAAAAGTCATTACCATACCCAAGGTCATCTAGGTTTTGCCTATGTTATTTTCTGGGAGTTTTATAATTTTACATTTTACATTTTGGTCTAAGATCCATTTTGAGTTAATTTTTGTGTAGGGTATAAGGTCTGTGTCTAGATTCACTTTCTGCATGTGGATGTCCAGTTGTTCCAACATCATTTGTTAAAGGGACTGTCTTTGCTCTATTGTATTGCCTTTGCTCCTTTGTGAAAGATCAGTCGACTATACTTACGGGGGTCTATTTCTCTCTTTTGTTCCATTGGTCTATTTGTGTATTCTTTTGCCAATATGGCCCTCTCTTGATTACTGAGCCTCATCCTAAGTCTTGAAGTTGGCTAGTGTCAGTTCTCCAACTTTGTTCTTCAATATTGTTTTGCTATTTGAGGTCTTTTGTCTCTCCATATAGACTTTAGAGTCATTCTGTGTATGTCCATAAAATAACTTCCTGGAATTTTGATCAGAACTGCATTGAATCTGTAGATTGAGGTGGGAAGAACTGACGTTTTGACCATATTGAGTCTTTCTGTCCATGAACATGAAATACCTTCATTTATTTAGTTTTTCTTTGATTTTGTTCATCAATTTTGTAGTTTTTCTCAAATAGAGCTTGCACATATCCTGTTAGATTTATGTCTAAGTATTTTATTTGTGTTAGATTTATGTCTAAGTATTTAATTTGGGGGGCACCAATGTAAATGATATTGTGTTTTTAATTTCAAATTCCAATTGTTCAGTGATGACTTTTGCAAAATATTTATTTTAAAGTTGATTTTGTATAAAGTACGTTTTTATCAAAATGGAATTAAGTTAGAAATTAATAATAGAAAGAAAGAAGTTTAGAAAACTCACTAACGTGGAAATTGAACAATACTCCTAAGTAACCAGTGGGTCAAATAAGAAATGATAGGGGACATTAAAAAGTACTTTGAGATGAATGAAAATGAAGATACACCAAAAATTATGGGATGCAGCTAAGGTAGTGCTTGGAGGTAAATTTGTAGCTATAAAATGCCTGTTAGAAAAGAATAAAGACCTAATATTAATAACTTAATCTTTCATTTTTAGACACTAGGAAAAAAGAAACAAACTAAATTTAAATCAAGCAGAAGAAAGGAAATATTGAATGAGGGCAGAAATCAATGAAGTGGAGAAATAAGAAACAATAGAGAAAATCAACTAAACTTAAAGTTGTGTTTTTTTTAAAGTTGTATTTTTTTTAAAGATCAACAAAATTAACAAACTTTTTGCTAGATTGACCAAGAACAAAAAGGGAAGAGTCAAATTATGAGCATCAGAAATGAAGAGGGGACACTATTAGTGTCTGTCTTAGTCAGCTTGGGCTGCTCTAACAAGATACCATACACTGAGTAGCTTATCAACAGCTGAAGTTCAGAGGCTGGGAAGTCTGAGATCAGGGTGCCAGCATAGTTGGGTTCTGGTGAGCTCTCTCTCTCTTCCAAGTGGCAGACGGCTGACTTATTGTAGATTCACATGGTAGAAAGAATGCATTCTAGCTAGCTCTCTGGCCTCTTCTTATAAGTGCACTAATCCAATTCATGAGGGCTCTACCCCCATCATCTAATTAGCAAAGCCCCTACCTCCAAATAGTATCATCTAGGGGATTGGATTTCAACATATGAATTTGGTGGGGACACACACATCCAGTCTTTAACAGCAACCTCACAGAAATAAAAAATATGTTAAAGGAATATTATGAACAGCTGTATGCCAATAAATTAGATAACTTAAATAAAATGAACAAATTTATATAAAGACACAAACTACCAAATCAAAATCAAGAACTAGAATGTCTGAATAGGCCAATAATAAGTAAAGAGATTGAATTAGTAGTTAAAAATACCCACAAGGAAAATCTCAAGCCCATATGGCTTTACTGGTGAATTCTACCAAATATTTACATAGGAATTAATGCCAATTTTTCACAAACTTCCAAAAAATAGTAAAGGAGAGAACATGATTAATACAATCTGCTTCTTTGGCTCCCAGCTCCACAACTTCAGTCCCTGGCTTACAACTCATCCCTTGCATGAGTTGAGCTTACTACTTACCTCTTCAGTTTGGCCTTGGAATTCCTATATGTGAACTGGCCCTTTGGAAAATCCTGATGAGATGAAGCCTAAGATCCTGGATCTATTCCTATCTCTTGGCTTGTGCCTCTGAGGACCAGACCCTGTGCAGTTGAGATGCTGCCTCTCTCTATTACTTCCCTGGGCTAAGAAATGGTTTAGCCACCCAAGAGACATGGGGGCTAGACGCTACCCATCATGCCTCTGGTTGTATTTAAACCAATTGGCAGCCATATAGACTCATTCAGAGGGTATGCCAACTGATTCTGGATCAGCTTCCAGCCAGGATCTGTCTGGTACCAGGTCAAGGGAGGGCGTGTGTAAGCACATGGCTAGGTTCAGTCTTCTCTCAGGAAAATGAAACATCTTTAAGAGGTTTTTGACTCCAATAAGCGGGACAACTCGATGGCTATGTCTGGCTTTATGGTTTATATCAGAAGCTTCTTGGAATAAACGGATTCATAGGAAGAGCTTATAATAGTGTCTGGGATGTAAAAAAAACCCTCAGCAAATGTTAACCATTTATTGTTCACCACTTTTATGGTGCCTAACTCTTAATGGAGACTCAATAAATGATAATCTACCACTCCTGCCAACTCATGCTATCCTGTGTAGCCCACAGAGTTTATATGAAATCAAGAGAGAAATAATCCCGTAGGCTCTTAGTAATCTGCAAAGCACAAAACAGAGGCAAAGGAAAAATTTCCTAGTAATAGCAGTATTCACGATTTTCAAAGAAGTATGAGAAAAAAAATAGTAGACATGTATAAAAGTTTTTGACTAATTGATTCCTACAAAAGGTTATGAAATGCTTAGCAGGGTTAAACAATAAAATCCCTTTAGCAAACCTGTCATTAGACCTGCTGTGGAATTACTAGTTTTTCATGACATAAGAAAAACTTAACGCGTTTTTCTTATGCCTAAATCTAATCTTATGACTTAAATCTATGCATAGATTTATTATATTTGAAAGAATTCTAGGATGTACATTTTGAGACAATTCACACTAATTATTCCTTACATTTTCTTTCTCATTATCTTGGTAGAATTGAGGGAGAAGACTATTTTTGAACTTGAAAGCTTCTATGTAAAAAGAGTAAGGTTCCCATTGTTTTTAATGTACCCTAATTACTCCAGAAAGAGTCAGCCAGGGGCTAAGAATATTTTATAAAAATAACCCCAAATCAGTTTCTTCTCTCTTGTCTCTGCCCCCTCCTGCCTGGTGGGACCTTGGTTTCCTCTACAGGGTTCTGGAAGTTCCTGGAGCAGGTCTCACACATGCTCTTCCCCAACATGATTTTAGTCTTTTCCTCTCATGCACTGATCTGCTATGGTGACTTCCTCCTAGTCCTTCCCTGCCACTCCCATTGGAGCTCTTGTTGCCTCAGTGGTTCCAGTCCTTGTCTAAAAGTCACTGATGGTAACCCAGTGTGTCCCATCACCACAGAACCTGCTGCTAATGTCTCCTTAATGGCCTAAGGAAATCATAAATAAAAGCAGCTATATTTACTCACTTGTTTATTGCAGCCTATTTTCCCATGATTCAGACTTGAGTCTACAGAGGTTAGGGAAAATCTGAGCGGAAACGACACGTTCTTCTCACAGATACCTCTACCCCTCAGAGCCTGGGCCCCTGCTCTTGAGCCTGACTCTTCCTCATCCTGGCCTCTCTTTCCTGGGTCCTAGTAGCTTCAGACTTGACCCAGCAGCCCACACCCCCAGGCCAACACAACTTGGGACCATTCCCAGACTCCTGTTACTATTAATGAAGTCCAATTGGCAATTAATTTTTAAAATCAAGCAGATTTATTCTTTTAGAAAAAAGAAGGTGATATAATTCCTATTTCCAGAAGATCCTTAAAATTCCCTCATAGAAAGACCCCCAAAGTGCCCCCTGGGTTGGTTTTATACCAGATATATCCCAGGATGGGTTCTGGAGTCACACCTGGGTTTGAATCCTATCTCTCATTTAATTAGCTGTGTGACCTGGACAAGGTGCTTACGTTCTATGAAATTTGATTTGTTCATCTGTAAAATGGAGATAAAAGATAGCTTTCTTATGAGATGGTGGTGAGCACTAACTTGTATATGTAAAGCGTTTAAGAGAAAATCTGGCCCATATTGAACATTATAGTGCCAAGACCAATCTTCAAGACCTTAGGGTCTTCAAATAACTTTGAAAGAAGACGAAGGCCCTTCTGGCTTATAGTAATGAGGGAGAGCTTTTAATATTTTTGTGACGTCAAAGGAAAGACAGAAATTGACATACCTCAACCCTGCCTCAAAGTATAAAATTTTGGTTTAAAATGAATATTGATAACAAGAAATCTCTTTTCCTCATGTAAGGGATGAGAGGGGGATATCACTAGTCGAGGTGGGTCACATTTACTAACTGCTGCACCTTCTCTCTTGGAGGCACTCTTTTAGAGTGGCCAGATGAGGCAAAGAAAAATACAGGACACCGAGTTCAATTCGCATTCAGATAAACAACAAATACTTTATGAATGTAAGTATTCCCCACATGTTGTACGGGCATCCTATATTTTGTCTGGCAATCCTAAGCCTTGCACCTCTCCTTTTGAGATCATGGCACCATGTAGCTTTCTGCTTTGGACATTTTACAAGACATCTTGGTGGTTGTCTGTCCGTGTTGGTTGGTGGTTGACACTTCCATGTCAGAAAAGCACAATGACCCTGAATTACAGAGTTCATACATCGTGACAAAGAAAAGCAGGATCTTCTAAAACTAAACTCTGGAGCGTGGGTCATCATGAAGCGCTCCATCTGGCTAGTGAGGAGATGCTGGCTGGAGGGCTTCTGCCCGGCTCGGGTCTTGACAAGCAGCGTCATCCTTAGCGCCGAAATAGGCAGCTCAGAGTAGACCAGCCTTTGTGGCTGAAACAAGCCCAAGGAAACACTTGATAAATAGTGGTACTTATTAATATTTGCCCCTGTTTCACCTGGATCCGCTGATCACTTGGAACCATCTGTTCCAGTTCCACTGTGTGAGAAGACTTGATGGAAATGCCCATTAATCACAGCTGGGGCTTCTAGGGAGTAGGATTGATGGCAATTAGTTGACAATATTTATTTGGGAAGCTGCATTACTTTGTGATAATAATAGAACCGTGAGTAAACCATCCCCTCCCCCCCCTTTCATTAATAATTAGAGCCATAGAGACGTGTAGAAATTGCTCTGGTATCTTACTGGTCTCTCCAGGAGGCCGTTTTTCCTGGACAGCTGGAGCATGTTTTGGAGACTGGGGGCCATCTCAGTTGTGGCTGTTGCTCCTCTTCTTTCCAGTAGGAACATGACAGTCTGGATCTTCCTTAGGGCCCTTAAGGGGCCACCTGCCTTCCTTTCCTTAGTAACAGTCTCTCCTGACTTAGTGGGGAAGCTAGAATTATTAATAAAAACTCATTGACTGAAGCTTGCAAAAATCAATAATAAAACTACATTTGTAGGGGTCCTTGCAAGACTTCTTCACACATTTTATCTTTTTGTGGATTCATAGTGATCAATACTTACTGCATACTTGGGCACATGTGTGCCAACATGCACATGCATGCACACACGTGTGTGTACACACACATATCCCAGCAGCTGTCTCCTTGAAGTAAGGAATAACTCCAGATTCTGCCTTTCTCCCTCTTCCCTGTTGGCTCTGCTCTTGGCCTCCTTCCGGGATCTCCCTCTTCATCCAACTTCCATTGATTTGGTGATGTATTTGCATGGTCTTTTGGGATTTTGTATTTGTTCTCTCTCAAGTCACTACTGCCCACTTAGTGGCTCCCTCAGCTTCCCATATCCCAACTCCTGAATAAGAAAAGGGCATAGCCTCAACCTCAGACCAGGCTTTGTGGGTAAAGAACATTGGCTGAGGCACACCCAGAGCTTGTTCTGCCCAGACAGGGGACCTGGGATGGGAGCGGTGTACTCTTTCATTGTGGGATGGCATCTATCCGTGGGAAAGCTTCCCTCTTATGGAACTGAATCTGTCTCCTGGAAACTTTGACCAATTAGTTGATCTTCCTCGACCTCTTCCTCCTTCTCTTCATCATTTAATAGAAATAGCTAATATTTATAGAAAAATTCCATGAGCCATTGGCTCTGCGAAGCCTTTCACACCACTTATCTTACTTAACTCTCACAACTACTCTGTGAGGCAGGTAGTACTAACTCCGTTATAAGATGGAAGAGCTAAGGCTTAGAGAAGTTGAGTTGCCTGCCAAAGGTTATCCAGAAAGAATGGCAGAGCTGGGATCTGACTCAAGTGCAGTCTGATTCCAAAGCCTAAGCTACTAGCCATGTCACTATACTGTTTTGCAATTGGTTAATTCTACATTCTACGTTTGACAGTCTCTTCTTGCTTTCAAGAGTTCGAAGACAACACATGCCCCTCTTCCCTGGCCCAAATACCAATCATAATTCTTTTTTTTTTTTTCTTCAGAGTGGTCGCTTTTATTTTCTTCCACTTCTCCTCCTCTGGTTCTGGCTACCTGACCAGTCCTGTTCCTCACACATTAGCTTGGTGTTGGTTGCGCTACCATTACAGAATTAGAGGAAGTGTTGGAATGTGAGAAAATAACAACATACGGCTCTTGGGGAAAAAAAAGAATTTTTATGTATACTGTCTTATTTGAGTGTCACAACAACCTTGAGAGATAGTCTTCATATTTTCATGTATTATGATAATAGCAGACAAAAAATTAAGTGATTTATCCAAGGTTATATATGTGATAAATGAAAGAATTGGAACTTTAAAACTAGACCTTCCTATGTAGACTCCATCTTTTTCCCAATTAGGTGCACCCATACACAATGCTGGGGTCTTTAGAGGTATTGATGTATTAGCCCCCTGGGGCCTTCGTTTCATGAGTTCCTGCCCCAGAGCTCCTTTGGAAATTCTGTGAGACAACTTTGAAAGCCAAATTCCTTCTTTCAGAAATGTTTCAAAGGCATTGCCATTTGTTTATAAAGATACAAGTTTTTTTTACTGAACTATAATTAACATATAATATTATATTAGCTTCAGGTACAACATGTTGATTTGGCAATTCTATACATTACTCAGTCCTCACCACAATGAATGTCATTACCATCTGTCACTATATGATGTTATTATAATATTATTGACTCTATTCCCATTGCTGTACTTTTCATCTCCATAATGTACTTATTTTATAACTGGCATTTTGTATTTCTTAATCTCCTTTATCTATTTTTCTTATACCCCACTCACCTCCCCTCTAGCAACCACCAGTTTGTTCTCTGTATTTTAGAGTCATTATTCACCATAGCAAAGATGTAGAGTCAACCCAAGTATCCATCAATAGATGAATAGATAGAGAAGATGTGTGTGAATACAGTGGAATGTTACTCAGCCATAAAAAGAATGAGATCTTGCCATTTGAAACAACATGGATGGACCCAGAGGGTATTATGCTAAGTGAAATAAGACAGAGAAAGACAAATACCACATGATTTCATTTATATGTGAAATTTCAAAAAAACCCAAATTAACAGATAAGACAAAACAGGCATTTTTTTTTAAGATTTTATTTATTTATTTGAGAGAGCGAGTGAGCAGGGGGAGGAGCCGAGGGAGAGGGACAAGCAGACTGCAGGGAGTGCTGAGGCCCACGCAGGGCTCGATCTCACAACCCTGAGATCATGACCTGAGCCGAAATCAAGAGTTGGACGTCTAACACACTGAGCCACCTAGGCACCCTAAGACAAAACAGACTCTTATATAAAGATGTAAGTTTTTGAAAGAATATTTGCATCTTTTCAGAAAGGCTTACTTTTGGGTGAGAAAAGAGACAAGAGACTGAAGTGAACCATTACAAACACCTTGGTGGACCAAAACTCACAGCCATGTAGGCTCCTGGTCGAACACTGTATAAAGCACCTGGTGTGCAGTAGGCCTTCAGTAAGTATTCATTGGAATGAGTGAGCTTACATAGCTTTACAAAGGTGAAACGGAGCAGACTAACCTTTTTTCTCCATGTAAGGAGCAATCAGAGCCTAATAAACCGAGGTCACTTTTCAATAGGAATATTGAATATTTGATGACATCGCTGAGGCTAGAGCTCAAATATAGTTATCTGAGCCAGCCCTGGCTTTGGTCAGCACCTTATGCCCCTGTAGAATGACTTAGAAAGGTCCTTTTGGAGGGTTGGTAAATAGGTGCCATGGTAACCAGGTTCCAAGGTAACTAGACACAACTGGTGTCTAGTTGGTGGCAGTGTGGGTGGCTGTACTTCACCATTGCTTTTATGAACAAGGCTGCCCTACTGTTCCCCCGAGAAAGGACATGCCCAGCAGTTGACAGGTTTCAGATGGAGATGAAATAGTTCCATTAAAGGTTCCTGTAAAATCACCACTGAATTACATTGTAAGCCCATCTACTAAACGTTGGGAGTGCTCTTTTATTAAAGCTCTCTGTCTTTAACACCTTTCTGCCACTATGGTCACAGAGCAGTTAAACTGAGTAGCATTGCTTTGGCTATCAGATGAGTGTTCACAACTTAAGCTAGTTTGCTGCCCCTTTTGCCTCCGTCAGTTTGCTGGGAAACAGTGGCACCATTTTTTTCTTTTCCTGAATGGCAACATAAATGCAGATTGTCCTGTTATTACACCTGCTTAACAATAATGTGTATATAATGACAAAAATAATAATGCTTTGTAGCTATAATCATTATCGTGTTGCATCCACACACAAACCCTGGGAAGTATGTATTATCCCCATTTTCCAGATGAAGATGAAAATGGAGTCTCAGAAAATGTAAATGTCTTAGTCAAAATCATGTAGCTGGTAGTGAAGAGGCTGGGACTCAAAACTAGGTGTTTTCAACCTCCAAGTTATGTACTTGCTTCTCCACTGTATGACAATACAATCCCTTGCATGTTTTCCCAGTCTTTTCTCTTGCTGCCCTTCCAGAGCCTTCCCCATCTGCTCCGTGACATTCCTGTTGAACTCTTTGCTGTTATCCAAACACCATTCTGCTTCTCAATTTGCTACTTTGTGTTTCATTCAGGAACCTCCTTTAGCTCTTTGCCTCCCTGGACAGTGTCTCCTCACCTGTAGAACCCAGGTAAAGCATTACCTCCTCTGTGAGGTATTCCTAGAACCTCTCTTCTTTATTAGAAAAGACCTGTTGTTCTAATGAAAAGCAGTTACCTATTTTCCCATCTGACTCTCCACTAGGGTGTGAACGGATTTGGGGCAGGGCCTGGTGCTCTTTGCTTCTGTTTTTCCAAGACCTACTTCAGTGTCCAGAAGCAAGTAGAAACTTAATAAATGCCTTTTGAAATGAAAGGCCCACATGTACTTCTAATGGTTAAACATAATTCAATTTCATTTGATTTATGAATGTGTCATTCCTTTCTGAGGACTGACACATCCTTGCAGAGGATGAGCTGTTTGGCTTCTCCATGAGGTGAGGCATTCCATGTGAGGGATTGAACAGCATTCCGATAGATCACAAAGGCACATTTTAATTGTCAGAATGACAGTCCTCCTCTTCAATGGCCAAGATTATTGGTGTTTATTGTTACTTCCCACTCTTTAGTCTTTGGTTGATAGCTCCTATTAGCATGTTTTTCTATAAAATTTGTCTTAACAGTTACTGTGAACAGGGTCCAATTTACAGCCCTTATTACTCAGAGAAATTTGAAAAATGAGTTGTTATTGGCTTAAGAATGCTGGACACTGCAGTTTTCTCATCTCTTTATAGCATCCCTAAAAACAATTTATTTTCTCAGGAAAAACAATTTTTCTGTCATTGTAAATCCCACACATTGTCCTTCTCATGGAAGATAACGGTCTGAGACGACACTACTTTTCCTAAATGACAATAAGAGAATTATAGGCAAGTTGCCACTGGGTTACGGCAGCTTTGTTTTGGCCAGAGTTTTCTGATTTCACTTCCTTCATCTACAGTTAGAATCTTTTCCTTTGCTTTCAGTTAAGGGAGTATCTCTTAGACAACTACCAGCTAAGAATTAGACTTAAATATCATGAAGTGAATGTCAGTGTCGGTATTTGTGGAAGATAGACATCATGAGGTATTTCTCTTAGTCCTTGCCCAGAGAACACCAAATTAATTCCTAGCCATAATATATCCAGCCTCAACAGAACTCTTAACGATGAGTATAAGTGTATCATGGCTTTCTGGCTCTCCTTTGCCGGATAATTCCTTTCTCTGCCTTTCTGGAAGCTAGGGGTAGAAATTGGAGTGTCAGTGAGCCCCAGGGCAGCTTCTCTAACTTGGCTCCTCCTATCCCCCTTGCATATTGCATTAGAACTTTGAGATGACAAGGCTAAGGTAAAAAAGCCAAATCCTTAGAGCGGTGGAGGGAAGGACAGCAATTTCTGGGTACTTGAGGACATATTTGAGCTGCTGAACCAGCCGTAGACTCCTACCTCTTGGCTGTTAACTGAACCAGAAACGTCCTTAACTTTTGGTCCGCTGTCTGCTAGACTTGCACTGTAGTCGTTCGTTGCCAGCGATGGATACAGTATAGTGAGTATCATACTCCTACCACTTCGGGGGTCACCACTCTGCCCAGTGCACAGACCTGTCTCTGCCCCAATTATGAGCTACCCCTCGGAAATATATTGGTTTTTTTCCCCCCTCTGGCGAGGCATGAGCTACCCATTTCTTCATAAATTCAGGTTGCATTAATTTGCATTTAATCTGTCGTCTTTTCTCTGCCGTCTAATTTCTTCTCAGCATTTGTCTTAATATTTCCAGGCAACAGCCGGTAGTAGGTGAATCGACTCCTATTGCAGCAATTATAATGAATACTTTCCTTTACTGTTTTGGTTGTATGACTGTCTCTTTGGTCTAGACCAGTGCTAACCAGTAGAAATATAATGAGAGCCTCAGACGTAATTTCAAATCTTCTAAAAGGAAAAAGTACATGCCTATTATAACATTAACAGTAATATCTTAGGCCATGCAGTCGTTAGAGTGAAATGTTACTCTCCCAAAACAATACAGTGTATTTAATGGAAAAAAAATTTTTGGCATTGCTTTAGTTTTAACATTAAATGAATTAAAATTAATTTATTGCACTGGCCACATTTCAAGTGCTCAGTTGCCTTATGTGACTACTTTCTTGGATAGCTCAGTCCAGTGCTCTAAACCCCTTGTGGGAAGGAACCGTATTCTCTCAGGTCTCCCCTTCATTATTGCGTCTTCCTGGAACCTTTCCCGGGTCCCCCAAGCCTGGCTTAAGGGCCCTTTTACGTGCTCCTATAGTCCTCTGTGCTGACTCGTCTGGCAGTGCGTACATACCCTGTATTGCAATTACCTATTTACTTGTCCATAGGTTCCTTACAGGTGAGGACTGTTTCTAGTTCACTTTATATGTCCTGTGCTTAGTAAAGGGCCAGGCATATTGCAGCATTCATTAAATATGTACTGCTTTCTTTCATGAATTATAAGATTCACCAAAAATGTTGCTTTTGGAGCATTTATCAGAACAAGAGTTCCTTGAGGGTAGGGGTCATGACTTATTCATCTTCGTACCCTCTTCACCTAGCATAATGCTCGGCACATAGCAGGTGCTTTATGAATATTTGTTGAATGACTATGGAACCCCGCCACAACCCCAAGGTTTGCAGCCCTTCTCTCCTTAGAGCTGAGGATGGCCGTTGTTATAGGCAGCCTCAGCTTGTCCCTCACTCTTTGAAACTTAGAGTCGCCTTCTGAAGGCCTGTGTTGGATTCTCTGAGCTGGAGTCTGCCCAGCTTCCTCATTCTGGCTGGTGCTGGGCCTTTGTTGGGCTTATCAGGCTCCCTCTGCCTTCCTCAACAACTGGTTGTATGACCAGAGGCAATGGCCCCACTGGCTTTCTGAGCTCAGCCTCCCTCTGGAATGCTTCATCTTGGATAATGCTTTACTTTGATTTTTACATGGTTATGGTTTCCTGGTGTAGACTGATTTCTGGCCTACAACCATGCTTGCATAGCCTTGGGGTTTCTTCTGCCTACCAGACTAGATTTCCTCTCAAGTTGACCTCAATTTAGTTGTTTGGGTTGTGCAGTGACAGGGAACACCTCTAGGAGGCAACATTCACTTGCAATCACCCTAGATATGAAGAGTTATTTTGACAACATTCCAGCAGATGGCAATAAAGTGTTTTGAGCAACAGGTGCCTTTTTCTGTTTTGCGCAAAGTCCCCAAACCTGCTAGTATCTGAGCTGCCAGTGGGATGTGCCTGCAAATCTAGCAGGAAAGTCTAGTTGCAGTTTCTTGCCACTCTCCTGTTACCCTTAACTTTCTAGTTAGTCTTATCGGGCCTGGTATAGCGTAGCCATGCTAAATAGGAAAACCTCACGCTTGGGGAATGAGACACATTTCCTTATAACTTTGTCCTGTTGCCAGCATCACAGGGTGCAGCCACATGGACAGCCCCTAAGTCTTGCCTCATTCCTTGCACTCTGCTCTCATTCCCTTGTTTTCTGTAATTGATCAGCAGACAACACCTGTACTATAGCATGAGTCTGCTTAAGGTTCTTGGATGGCACTCTAGTTTCTTTATGGGCACCAATGCCCTGGAGAGTGAAACCAGGGTCTTAGAGCCTTGGAGGCATATTGTGTGCAGGATTTTTTTTTTTAATTTAAAGAGAAAGCCATTTAAGACCATTAAAATGAAAGAACAAAGAAACAAAAGGGAACTATTTAGTGGTTCCAAGAGAAGGAAAGTGCCAAAATGCTTGTGACACTCATTTTCCTTTTAGTCCCAGTTGTCTGGACTGGTGGAATCCTATTTAACTGTGAGCGATTTATGCAGCTGTGAGCGTCTCCATGTGTGAGTCCATCGAGAGGAATGCAGCCCTTTGATTATGGACTTTATCATGCTGCATTTCAGAGCACATTTGGGAAGGAGAATCTATAATCATAGCCCTATGGGGCTAAACTCCATCCCCTCAGTAGGTTCTGAGGAAGAGCACATCACAACATGCAGCTTTCCTTCAGTTCTGTCTTGTTTCAGAACCAACTTTATCCCAGAGAGTCTCCTTGTCCTCCAATTTTCCTGAAAATATATTCCTGCTTAGGAGAACAGAACCAGTCATTCTCTTGTTTGGTTCTTCTAAGGTTGGACTATTCCTTGGAATATTCCAGATTATTTCTTGGTGGTTTGTCAGCCAACGTGGTATCAGGGGTGAGAGGTCACCACCCACTGCCTAGCGAAAGTGCTCACTGACCTGGCACAGTGGAGATTTGCTCAACTTTCTTTCCAGAAGCTATGTCACAGATATGCCTAAGATTAAGAGGAAAGTTTTTCACTCTGAGACATCACTGGGGAAACCTAATAGAACTGGATTGGGGGAAAATTGAGTTCTAGAATTGGTCCTGCATTTTCAAATAGTTATGTAGCTTTGGGAAACATCCTTTCTGGATACTGCTTCTCTTACATTAAAAATGCAAGATTTGAAACAGGGGAAGTTTCCAGAACTCTCTGACTTTGGGTGCTATATAACTTGGCAGGCATTTCCAGTGCAAATACTGAATCCCTGAAAGCAAGAATACCAAATGCCTGGCACTTTACTGCCACATTGCCCATAATCAATCCCACTAGTCTTTCCTACTTAACCTGAGTGTGGTCTCAGAATCGTTCTCGACGTAATGTCCCAGGGAGCCATTACCAATCATGAAGTTGGAAGGTTCAAGATGGAATATTCTTGCTCTCCCAGACTGAGAGTTCAAGATTCCACATCTCTCATGGCATTGGAGTTTCCATTTTCCTAGCAGTTCCTAAAGCTAGTTAGTTGTTCATGATGACAGACAACTTAACAGACTCACTAGGATAAACTCCCATTCCCAACTTGTGGCATACATCAAAGAAAGGGGGTCTGGATGTGAAAACAAATGGAATGAAATAAACAGCAGCAGTAAAGACAGAGGCTATATCAATATTGAGGAATGACATTTGATTTGAGCTATATTAAGTAGGAGAGATAGAGAATTCAAAAAAAAAAAAGATTCCAAATATAGTTTGGCAAAGCATCCTCCCATCTCAGAATAGGGAGAAAAATCCCTTTGGCTAATCTCTTTGGTTAATAATATGTTAACAATTCTGTGTTGCTGATTTGAACACTGAAGCCTTTTTCTTTGCCTTGGTGTAAACGGATGGACAGTATAGACCATAGTCTGTGTTCCCCAGGGACAAGGACCCCATGTCCAAGGTCTTACATTCTCTATACTTTTATGTTACTCCCTCGAGTCTTATTTAGATCCAGCGTTGTGTAGTTGGGTCAGAACTTATTTCATGCTATTAGTTTTCACTAGAGGTTCTCAGACTTTATGGGTAATAGAACATTCTAGGGGACTTACAAAAAAATGCAATTTCTTGGGCCCTATCTCCAGAGAGTCTGACTTAATAGGTGTAAGGTAGTGCTTAGCAATATGATATGTTATCAAGTCCCAGATAGTCCTTAGATCACAATTTGTAAATCAGTTATCAATGTATAGTGAAGTAGTTCTTTCCTGAGCTTAAAACCGGACTTTGATGACTTCCATTTTTCACATAAGCGAACCTCACGGTGCCATAATTTAATTCTGTGGTGCTCAGTTTGTATCATATGTTAAAGAATAAATTGAAGAAGCTACATGGAGAATAGCAGTGGTTCTTGACATAGAAATTGGAATCATTGGGAATAGGGAAGGGTCTAGGAAGACTTGAGTTTGAATTCCACAAAGGACACACTGACCGAGTTATGTAGCTAATCCATATGTCTTCACTTCTTCATCTGTAGAATGCTGATGGCTAATACATTCCTAGTGGGTCTCCTGTAAATATTGAATTATGTCATATATGCACAGTTCTGGCCTGACCTAGACAACCAATGTTAGTTTTCTTTCTTCCTTTATAAGAATTAGTGAAGGGACTCTTTAAGACCACAGCCACAGGAGAATCTGAAGCTTTATAAAGCTTTCCCCTTTGATTCAGCTTGAAGGGCCCGGAGGCTTTCCTTCTCTGCATCAGATGGTTTTGCGGGACTTCCCAACTGAGGCTATGCTGATGCTTCTTTTGTGGCTGTAGTTGACCAAGAGTCTATAAACTACAATAGTCCTGGGAAGATAAGGCACAGAATGAGAGTGGGCTCCTGCAAAGTTACCAGAGTCTGACATTTTTCTTCATTAAAAAGATTCTCGGCACTCAAGGAATCGTACAGAACAAACAACAGCCCCATCCCCTTCCATTTGGAGAGGAACACAAGGAGCATCACCCATAATTAGTGTGTTTTTGTTCTTAATGTTCCCAAGTCAAGTCTACAGATGGAGCCAAGGTTATTACATCCACTCGGAACATTCTTTTTTGCCCCTCGTCAGGAGATAGCAGGAGGAAGGTTGTGTTTCTCTCTTCTTCTGCAACTATTCTAAAATTTGACACTGCAAACACTCAGCCTCGAGGTTTAATTTGAATATCTATGGTATAAAATTACCAGTGTTCACATCCCCTAGCATTTTCCTGACATATTAATTGCCAATACAATTTTCAGCAGCGGGTGTGTGTGGAGGGTGGTGGGGTTGCGGGTTCAGTTTACGGGAGGTAATTACGGGTGCCCTTGGCCAGGAAAGAGCAGAGATGATATTAAGGGAGCCAATGTTTTGGGTAAGCAGCACCTGCTCCTTTGCCTGCTCCACAGACCCACGGATCTAGGAAACACATATAATTTGGCGGATTTAGGGTGTCACACCTTTAGTACACGTAATTTAATCTCTTAAACACGGTGTGATCTGTGACTGCCATGGGCTCTCTGAAATCACACCGGGTGTCACCCTTACCTGGTTTGGGGATATTTGTTCCATTTTTTTCAGCATTTCAAGTCTTCAGAACAGCAGGAGCAAGAAGACAAATAGCAAAAGGCCTAAGGCAGAGGGTAAATAGGCTACAAAAGAGAGTCTTTGTTTTGGCTGGGTCTTGAATTTCAGGGCACTTTGTTGACATATCTGAAAGTAACTGGTCTCCTCTGAAGGAAGTGGGAAAACATTGGGCCGGGGTGAAGCATCTGACCTTTTCAGAAATAGCCTCTGCTCATTCAAAGTCTCCACTGAAAAACCATTTCCCTGAAATATACATCTTCAGACAAGACGCCTAAGTTCCCTTTTCAACCCGTCTCTCTCCACGGTTGTCATTCCTTAGTGTCAGAGGCATTTGCTGCTGGAGTTGTTTTCATTTTTATTATGTTTCACTGTCACAGCAACGGCAACAAAAACAAGCGAACAAATAAAATCCAGCAAACATCCCAAGCTGGGGTGAGGAAGGGGTGGAGGTGGTCGAGACCAGAAGAGATATGAACCCTTGAATATCCTCCTTAAATATTTTCAATTTAAAATTTTAGCACTTTATAGATTTCTTTTCATCTCAAAGATAGTTTTGGAAATAAAAGGTTATAATCTTGTGTGACAACAAACCAACAACAACAACAACAACAACCAAGTAACAAAAACCAGAGGAGCACATAGATTTGATTCCGTTAAGCCTTGTTCTCAATTTTTTTCTCTGATGCCAGCTGCTTTTAAAAATATTAAAGATCCAATGAGGATGAGAGAATATTTCTGGCATTCTAGTCCCTAGAATAATGGAATCGAAGAGAAGGGAATGAAGCTGTTTGCCGGCCAAGGTTAGTGGACAAGGTTTCCACTTGTGTTCTTGATGACTTCGGATCTCATCACCCAACCATCCTGGCTACCGGGCTTCTGCCATGTTTCCTGGGAGACAAGTCCACCCTCTTAAACTCTTACCAGGGCGATCATAGTTCGAAGATCCCAGAGTTGGGCAGGACCATCTATTCTAATCTTTTATTTTACAGAGTCCCACAAGTGGTCAAGGGACCTATCAAAGATTGCCAAGCAAGTAAGTAATTGAGCTAGGGCTAGAACTTAGGCGTAATTGTCTTTAAAGCAGCAATAAACAAATGTTATGGGGCCATAACCAGTTACTTTACATGGAAATGGCCTTGAATTCTTAATCCGAAAATCAGCTTTACTCTATATAATTTACAGATTATGCTTTTGATACAAATGCCCTGGTGCTGACAGTCAGGGGGAGCCAGGCAAGAGAGAGCCCTTCTATTGCAAGACACCTAACAATTTACTATTTCATGTAGTTTTCATGTGTCTCTAATGAAGGAGATATTTCTATTTTGTAAATGAGAAAAATCAGGGCTCCAGAAGTCGAGCATTTTGCCCAAGATCTTTCAGCTGTCCCTACAGGATTTGAACCCATCAATACATGCTCCAAAGTCCATCTATAATCTAACTTTGTGTCAACCCATTCCAACATTATTTTTGTTACTCTTTTCTAGCACCAGGTAAACCACAAAGAAGGGTCAAGATAATCAGTCTTATCATTTCACACAAGCATTTATAGTGCATCTACGAACTACTCAGCTTTGTACTGGGTAGGGGGAAAATAACAAAGAGGTATGAAATCTTTGTGTAACTGAGAAAGGCTCTAGAGATATGAGGATGTCACATAAATGTGGCTTTCCATTGCAATTGCAGGAGATCCAAACATTGTCCCATGGCTTACAGGCCCTATATTCTTGCTAGTCATAGTGGGCTTCAAGGACCCATAGTATCAGCCCCATCTGGTAGCTTATGAGAAATGTGGAGCCTCAGGCCCCAGCCTAGACCACTAAATTAGACTCTGCATTTTAACAACATCCCCAGGTGATTTGTATTTACATTCACGTTTGAGAAGCATAGCCTACAACCTCTTTCTTACTGCCCAGCCACAGTAGCCTTCTTTTTGCCCATAAACATAATTACCTGGCTCCTACCTCAGGACCTTTGCACTTGCTCTTCCCTTCCTCTGACTGCTCTGTCCCCCAATTTCTTTCATGGCTCTTTTTTGTCACCAGATTTTAGCTCAAGCAATATTCCCTCAGAGAGTCCAAGAATGCTGACTCCTAGAGTACTACATTATCCTGTTGTATTTTCTCATAGTATTTATTATTCTCTGAAATTATATATTACTTACTTGTTTCCATGCTTATTATCAGTTTCCTCTTACTAGAATGTTAAACTTCGTGAATGCAGGAATGCTTTTCCTGTCTGGTTCACTGTTTTACTTCCAGCACCTGGAACACTGCCTGGCTCAAGCTTGACGTTCAATAAGCGTTTTATGAATTAATAAATGAATGAACAATGGAAAATATTTCATTGCTTTTGAAATTTCAACATGTTGATATTAAAATCTAAGGTTGTTTGCAAACGTTTATCTGACCAAACTACCAATTTATATGACCACGACATTTCTTGTGCGTTTGCTAGTTTGAGATAAAGTTCTTCGGAGCTGCAGTTCATGAATAAAGGAGAGGAAAGCTGTGGTAGGGGAAAAAAAAAGTTCTCCTTAAACGTTTGCCAATTTATTATAAATTGATTTTGGTAGGGTGGCATTTGGGGAATTTTGACTTATCTGCATAGGTAACTTTTCCTCTTAATACCCTTGCAGCAATTCCCTCGAGAAATGCAGATGTTTACTCTTGGCACATGCAAAAATGTGATTGGAAATCTCTTTTTATTTATAGGCACCTACAAGGACGCGGTTTATTTCTTGGTGAAAAACACCGGGTTAGAGAGACTTCACGCATACTTTACGAGCTGACTCTGCAGTAATACACTGCAGACATTCCTGGAATGAACAGCAAAGGTAACTGCTCTGAATTCTGATGAGACAGCCTGGGAAAAGCTCACACATCTACTATCTATCAGGGCCCTATGAAAAACAAAATGAGAAAGAAAAATTGTTTGATACTTATTATATGCTGGGTGACTTAGAAAACAAGATCTTATTTTAATTCTCATAACAACCTTATGAGGCAATAATACCCCATTTTACAGAGTGAGATATGACGATGAAGACATTAAGACTTAATCAAAGTCATCCTGCTGGTAAGTGGCAGAGCTGGAATTCAAATCCGTGTTCTTGCTAGTTTGCCATAGTACTGTCCATTCTCAGTGAAACTTCATTTTCTATCATCCACTGTCTGAGGTAGGGTGATTCTACTGCTGCCCTTTTATATGAAAACTTTTTTGTGAGATCCTAATTCCTTGAAAGAACACCCCATGGACCGATGGCATAAAGGACTTATGAGGAACACAGAAGTCCCACAGTAATAGCGGATGTTCTAGCTCTGACGTGGGGAAATCCAGAGATGAAAATTTTGTTTACCTCACAGGACTGTGTGGCATTTTTAGTCAGTGGATCCAACCAGAATATAATTTATTAAGAATTTGAGAGATCAGTCATTGTGATTTCACATACACACGAGTGTTATTTTATTCACCAGACAGTGACAGTCATTGTCAAGTGGAGGACCTAATTCAGACTAAAATTCAAGACTTTTTTTGTCCACAAAGAAGAGAATTTTGAGGCAAATCTGATATTCAGATGACTGAATCTTTCTTTCTAGTTACCTGAAGGCTGTGAGAGGAGAGGTTGCTTGGACAGTACCCCGTCTCCGTTACATTCTACTCCTAAGCCCTAGACCTCTTAAAGATATGTTCTGGAGCCTCGATTTCCTGAAGACTCATTTAACATCTTTTCTCCTGGAAGTGAAATACCCTAACTCTATCCCAGTACCTATGCAAAGGACCAAGGCAAGATTTTTCAGATGAACCCAAAAGGTTTTGCCTGGGTTCCCAGGAGTTTCCTTTCCCGTGCCAAGAGACCATTGTGCAACACGAATCCTGAATTTCATTGCTTATTGCTTTGAACTTTCCCGACAGAGTTTGGGTAATTCCCAGTAGATGGCGCTCATCAGCAACTTTCTGAAAAAGTCACGCTTGAGCTTTTACAAAAGTACTGCAAAAAGGTTTTGAGATTACAGCTTTTTGGAAGACTAGAGCTTTGTAAAAGATACATTTTTGCTCATTTCCTGATTCATTGCCCCTTCTTTAAGAAATCAGAATTTGAAGGGCAGGAGGAAAGGTTGCTTTCCCTTAGTTTATAAAGAAACTTTCTTTAGTTTTTAAAATTTTGGTTAACTTAAGGATCTAGCTCAGAGGAAAAAAGAACAGTCAGAGAATGATTCGTCTCCATCGATCCCGCATTTTGGTTTTTCCCCCACGTAGAGGATCCGAATGTATTTCAACCCCTTCTTTGAACACATTATACCCCAGAAGTTTTTACATGGATGTCAGTTGCTCAGAACTCAAAATTACCTTCTTCATGAAACAGGTGTTTTTAGAAGTGGTGGTGAGGCCCCCATGAATGCCTTCTCAACTCCTGCTGTGCTTGAAGTTCAGAGTCTCCACACTATTTCAATAAAGTCTAGGCATTGTGTATGCCATTGTTTCTATGGAAAATGAATTCTGAACTCCTCTTCTCTCAGTGGTGCTGCAGGAGCTGACACGGTTTTCCTGGCACCTGTAACTTGCCAATTTATTATCCCGCTTAATAGAGGGTGAGCTCATGAGACTTTACGCTCTGTTATCCTTAAATGGGCAGTTACCCTCCTGGCACAGACCTGAGCTTCCTTCCCCTGCATGGCTTTGGGAATCCACTGTCCTCAAGGCAGAAGATGCTTTCCCTCAAAATCATGTCTCCGACTGTGTTTATACCTTCTTTCAGTAGTTGAGTAATCCTATCTTTGGCAGATGCAGACCCACAATAAATTACAGAATTCTAATCACAATGTGTATACATTATAAAGGATATCTGAGAAAAATTGAAGTACAAAAAGACTGAAAATGCAGTTCAGGGGATAGCAGAATCAAAGGAAACTTTGATGGTAGATAATTCACCAAATCCTCTTTTAGAAACCGTGGGTCATTTTATCACCAGCCGATGGGACATACCATTCCTTCTATATTCAGGTGCTGTCTAGTCTAAGCAGTGATGAGGTCCTTAGGTTGGGTCTCAGGTGTCTTCTGAGACCTTAGGGGACAGTTGATAAGTGTGATCTTAGTTCAAAGTATAGTCTTAGCTCTTTGCTATGTCTCAGCAGGGTAGAAATATTAAATTTTAGTGTTACGCCCATAAGAGACAATAAGGCTTTTTAAATAATAAGCTATTGCCAGATATATACTAGAGTCATTATGCTGAGTGTTTATTTTCCCCCTTTCCTTTCTATTATTTTCAGCATTTCCTCCCAGAGAGCGTTCTGTTTAGATCTCTCATTTATTTATGCATTTGATAAATATTTACCAAACTTCTTCTACATGCCAAGTCCTCATCTAGATAAGAAGTCAACAAACTAGTGTTCATGGGCAGAATCCATCCCACCACTTATTTTTGTAAATAAAGTTTTACTAGAACACAGCCATGCTCACACATTTACATATCATCTATGGCTGCTTTCATTCTACAGTGACGGGGCTGAGTAATTGCAGCAGAGACCTTTCGACTTGCAAAGCCCTTTAGAGAAAGGCTTGTTGTCTGTAATGAAGATACAGTGGTCTATGATCCTAATGAATTAGCAGTTTTGGGAGGAGACATGATGCTAGAAAGAAAGAGACAATAAATAAGTAAATATATATATAAGAAATTAGGAAATATATTTTATATATAAATATATAAACTGCTAAGTGCTATAAAGCAAATAAAGCCAAGAGATGTACTAGAGAATGGATGGGGGACAGAGGAGTAATTTGAGATGGCATGGTGAGGGGAGGCCTTCCAGAGGGACTTACATGTGAACAGATCTATCTGAGTGTAGGGAGAGGGTGTACATAAGGAGATCTGGGGAAGAGGCCCTGGGGTGAGGGAAAATCACCAGCAAAGGCCTAGTCTGGCATTAGGTTGGTATGTTAAAGGTGTAGAGAAAGGTTGGTTAGTTTGGGGTGGACACAGCAAAAGGAAGAATGACAGAGATGAAGTCAAACAGGTGGTCAGGGGCTGGATCACTGGGGCCTTAGAGTTCTCCCAACACTGGGAAGCCTTTGGATGTTTTGAAGCAGGGTAACGACATGAACTGATGTCAAAGATCATTCTGGGTGTTAGGAAATGGACTGGAGTGGGGCAAATGTGAAAGAAGGAGACTGATCAGGAGAAATCTAAGTGAGAGAGGATGGAAGTGGTGATGGTGATGAGAAGTGGATTGATCTGCGACATCTTCTGGATTTGTGGCCAGTGGGACATGCTGATGGATTAGATGTGGGTTGTGAGGGAAAAAGAGTATTCAGGGTGAGTTTAAGTTTTGGATGGAGTAACCACA
This sequence comes from Ursus arctos, assembly GCF_023065955.2. Lineage (NCBI taxonomy): Eukaryota > Metazoa > Chordata > Mammalia > Carnivora > Ursidae > Ursus > Ursus arctos. Next base: position 29,684,118 of record NW_026622875.1, read on the forward strand.
TGGAGGGTGGTGTATTTATCTACCTGGAGAAGACTGAAGGTGGAACATATTTGGGTAGCAACGGGGATAAAGAGTTTTGTTTGGGGAAAATTAAGTCTGAGATGTCTGTTAGATATCCAAGTAGAGATGTCAGAGAAGCTATTAGACATGTACTTTTGATGTGATATCAAAATTGGAGTGATATCAGAATTAGAAATACAGGGGCGCCTGGGTGGCTCAGTCGTTAAGCGTCTGCCTTCGGCCCAGGGCGTGATCCCAGAGTCCTGGGATCGAGCCCCACATCAGGCTCCTCCGCTGGGAGCCTGCTTCTTCCTCTCCCACTCCCCCTGCTTGTGTTCCTTCTCTCGCTGGCTGCCTATCTCTCTGTCAAATAAATAAATAAAATCTTTAAAAAAAAAAAAAAAAAAAAAAAAAAAGAATTAGAAATACAAACTTTAGAGTCCATGGCATATAAGTGGTTTTCATAGCCACGGGGTGGAAGAGATCACCTAGGAAAAGAATCATATTGATAGAAAAAAGGAGAGGGCTACCGAACAGGTATAAATATTGCAAAGATCTCACAGAATGGGAAAAGTATGAATTAGATCCAGTTTCTAATTCTTTCTCAGCTTTACTAGCCATGCAACACTGGCCATTTTACATCTTTGGTCCTCTGTTTCCTGATGTTGAAAATCTTAAAAATCTGTGACTTGTAGCCTCTGATTTAACCAGTGATTGGTTACTAAGTCATATTTCTCATCTAATCATGAGTCACTTCTACGTGGACAAACAAAGCTCCTTGATCTTCATGTGTTCTCACTTGAAATCATTTCCCAGATTTGTGGATCAAGGAGCAGAAGTGTTGGAGATCCAGTGTTTGGAAACTCTCATTTGATCTGCATGCAGCTAGCATCACAGAACATATTTAGAGGTTCCTAGCTTCCTAGCAACCTTCCCACCTTGTGCTGATAATGTTGAACCAGTGGTGATGCTGCTTCGTTAGTCATCTGAGTTGATGCTGTGGAGAGCAACCACCTCTCCAAGCAGGGGAAGAGCTATCTGCAGTCTTGAGTTCAGAGCTGACTTCGGGGTGCCAGGGCTCTGAACTTGGCTGGAATATGGCCAGGAGGCTTAGAATTGGGACGTTCTCCAGTCATTCCTTTCAGTATTTTCAAAGAAGCAGAGACATTGTCATCCTAAAGCCAATGGACCTCTGCCCCCATTTGAATTATCCTAAACTGGAGAACTGGAGATTGCTGGCCTCACTTACTATCCCCTACACAAGAGAGCCTAGGAAGGTTGATCTCAGGCCATCTGAGACTTTGTGACCAAAGAGCCTGCATTTATAGAGTGATTTAAGCAAGGTACTTCTTTTTTTTTGAGCTTAGTTTTCACTATCTGTGAAATGCATGTAGTATCAGCTTTATTGGGTAGTATACGGATTCATGGAGGTCATCTTTGTAAGAATGGCTAGCAGAGTCAGTATTAGTTTCTTCTCCTGTGAAGTACACTCCTGGGCTGTCCTTAGTATGTATGCCTTGCCCCAGTGACTTCATGCAATGATGGTAAGACAGGAGAACTAGGGCCAGCCTTAGGTGAGAAAAGAAATATCACCAGTAACACTGGGGTGCTTTTTCCTGCATGCCACTCAATCTTCTGTGTTTTATAAATTTTCTCCAGGTATAACATACTAGTTGTATCATTTGTGATACCGTGATTTATAATAAATATATATTTTGTTTTTGTCCATTTCTGGTAGGAGCTCCTAATACCCTTGGAATTTCCTGTGATGAGGGTAGCAAAGTGTCTTTTGTTATGCTAACGAGGCAACTTTTGGAAAGCTAGTAAGGATGGCGGCTGGTTGCCAGGGGAGCCAATTGTGTGATTGGAGGGTTTAAACTTTTAGTCCTGTTCCCCTCCTCCAATCTTGACCTCCAGAAGGAGAGAGGAGCTACAGGTAGAGTTCAGTCATCAATAGCCAGTGGTTTAATCAATTATAGCTATGTAATGAAGCCTCCATTGAAACCCCAAAGGGTGAGATTCAGAGAACTTCCAGGTTGTTGAACCTGTACCCATCCACGTGCTGCTGTGCCAGGTCCCGATCTTGGTGGAGAGAGAAGCTCCTTTGTTTGGGACCTCACTTGTTGGAGCTCTTCATCTGGTTACTGATTCGTATCCTTTAATATCCTCTGTCATAAACTGGTAATCTAGTGATTAAACTGTTTTCTGAGTTCCGTGAGCCACTCCAGCAAATTAATTGAACCCAAGGAGGGGTTTGTGGGAATCGCTGATTTAAAGTGGGTTGGTTAGGGATGCCTGGGTGGCTCAGGCAGTTAAGCGTCTGCCTTCCACTCAGGTCATGATCCTAGAGTCCTGGGCTGGAGTCCCACATCACATCGGGCTCCTTGCTTGGCGGGGAGCCTGCTTCTCTGCCTGCTGCTCCCCTGCTTGTGTGTTCGTGCTCTGTCTCTCTCTGACAAATAAATAAATAAAATCTTAAAAAAAATAAAGGGGGTTGGTCAGAAGCACAGGACAATCTGGACTTGTGATTGACATCTGAAGTGGGGGCAGTCTTGTGGAACTGAGTCCTTAGCCTGTAGTGTCTGATGCTATCTCTGGGTAGATAGTGTCAAAATTGAGCTGAATTTTAGGACAGCCAGCTGGTGTCAGAGAATTGTGTGGCGTGATATAAAAAACTCCACATATGAGAATTGGTGTCAATATCATATCATTAAAAACCACCTTACCTCTTCCAACCTTGCACAGACAATGTATTGAATTTAAACAAACTCCACTTATTGTGCATTTCTTTTATGTTAAGAAGGTATAGTGTAAAGAAGTACCAGGTCGGGTCACCTGGGTGGCTCAGTTGGTTAAGCATCTGCCTTTAGCTCAGGTCATGATCCCAGGGTCCTGGGATTGAGCCCCACGTCGGGCTCCCTGCTCTCGGTGAGTCTGCTTCTCCCTCTGTGATCTTTCTCCCTCTCCCTCTCTCTCAAATAAATACACAAAAATCTCGAAGAAAAAAAAAAAGAAGTATCGGATCAGTAAAGTCAGAGGGGAGGGACTATGCTTGCAGGGTGGCTTATATCTAAGGTTGGGGTATCTATAGAACTCTATCTATACAACAGAAGAGTTTACTCAAGGTCGGTGCATTTGACTTACTCAAACTTGTATTTATTTTTTGAATTTACTCAGTTTCAAGTGCTTATGATTCATCTTGAAATCTTGTTAAAATGAAGATTCTGATTCACTTATGGGTGGTGTGAGGTCTGAGAGTCTTCATTTCCAACAAGTTCCCAGTGATCTTGATGTTGCTGTTTCAAGGACTACATTTGAGTAGCAAGGGTCTAGATTTCTTCAAGGTTGAAAATGCTATGATTTTATGGTAGGGATATAGAAGGTGTATCTCTGTCACCATTCATTTATTTATTCACTTAATAAATATCTAGGGCTCAACATGGGTCAAGACCTGGGACTGTAGAGGTGAATGTGGTCTAATCCCATTTAGAAAGTCAGGCTCTAATCAAGGAGACAGACATGGAAACAAACATTTTTCAAAACTACTCTGACCCAGATTTCGGAAACAGCGATTTCTTTCATTTCCTTAAAATCCTTATCTATTCGCTGGCTAAGTTCCTTTTATTTTCACATGCTGAGGCCATCTTAGAAGATATGATATAGGGCAGGAAGCTGATTGGCATGTGTCTAATGAAAAAGGGAACTGGATTTAGAACATCACAGAGTTCATTTTGAGTCTCCGCTCTTTTATAGCCATGAGGCCTTGGTTGAGATTCTTGAGGCCCCAATTTTCCTATTGCAAAAAAGAGGAGAATTATAACTAGGTTACTTATCACATGAGATTTTTATGAAGTTTAGTCTGAGATAATGGATGTAAAATATGTTCGAAACTGTAAAGAGATATATCAATGCAAAGAGATTGCCAAATTATCATGTGCACATGCAGTATAGTGTTATCTATAATGGTGAAAAATATTTGAAATAAATGTAAGTGTCTCAAAGATGGGACTGCAGTGACGTTGGGACCATATGACTAGTTCTAGCCAATGAACTAGGAGCTGCAATGACATGTTGTCAGTTCTAGGTTGGGCCATTTTAAAGCCAATGTACCTCCTCCATCCTTCCCCTCCCCCGATGCAGAGACCCCCCCCCCAAAGGCCACACACACACCAGATTGTGTAACTACATGATGGAAGCAGCCCAGATCTCTAAGTCACCACTTGGAGGAGAACCACATAGGAGGGCCACCTGTCCCACATCACACTTTTTGTGAGGATAGAATAAATTTTTATTGTGTTAAGCTGTTGCAGTCTTGGAGTTATTATCAAAGAATAGCCTTTCCAATTCTAAGACTACAGTTAACTCCTTAGACTTTCTGTGCATTTAGATATATAGGCAGTTATAAATATACAGTATTGCCTTGTGTATTCTTCCATAAATGTCCTGTTACTGTATGTATTGTACTGCAGTTTATTATTTTCACTCAAGAATATATTGGAGACATGTTTTATGTTGGTTCATATAAATCTGTCTTATTCTTTCTGCAGATACAAAGGGTTCATATTAGGCATGTGGCCATTCCTATACAGATAGATATTTCATTTCTTGCTTTTTCATTTTCTCTTTCAAATAATATTAGAATAATCATATTTATACATGTTCCTTGGTATACAGGTGGGTGATTTTTTAGAGCAAATACTGAGCAATGGAATTGCTTAATTATAGGACATATGCATATCAAATGTTAATAAACACTGCCAAATTGCCATCCAAATTAATATTTTTGTGTATATATATATATATTTATATGTATTTATTTGTGTTTACATTCAGTATACACTGAATTTATATTCCTACCAGCAGTGTGTGAGAGTGCCCACTCCCTATTACCTTCATATTACTTAAGTAAGAATATCTAAAAATCATTGTTTAATTTACCTGTTGCTGTGTAACAAACCACCCTAAAACTTAGTGGCTTAAAACAACAACCATTTTATCATTTCTCGTGATTCTATAGCTTTACTGGGCTTAGGCAATTCTGCTTCTTGTGATATAGGCAAAGTCTACAATTACCTGGGGGTTCAACTGTACTGGAATGTGTGAGATAGCTCATTTTTGTGGCCGCCACTATGTCCACTCTGTGTGGTGTGGACTTCCTAGAGAAAAGCAGCTGGGTTCCTGGGGAGTTCTCTTGAGTTTCTTAAGGCCTGGTTCCTGAAGTCCTAGAGCATCATTTCCCCCCATATTGGCTAAAATACTTACAGGCCAGCCCAGGTTCAAGGGCAAAGGACCCAAAAATTGTTGGCATCAATTTTTAGAGACTATTTACATAGTTATTGTATATTATTAGAACAATATTTGTGTCTTTGGGGTTAATCAAAGTTCAAGAAATGATATTTGCATAACTTCCAATAAGCCAGTGTTGCTTAGAGTGTTTGATTCTTGATTATGAAGTGGAATGTGCTCTGTGCTCATCAAGTTGGAGAAATATAAAGTTCTGCTAGGAATTCTCTGAGCTTGAAGGTCAGTCATCCTACCAGTGACTATATATGTCAAGGTGTGAACAAGCTGTAATTTCTTCCCATTCTAAATATACCAAGTAGAAAATCAAATGAAGAATCAAGTTCAGGCTCATTTCCAGCTATCCATCATGTTTTTGGGAGCTTCAAGGGTAGATATCTTGGGAAATATTAAAAATAAATGGCTCAGACATGTACAAGGGCTGCATCATTCAGAGTGATAGTTCGTCAATTAATCTCCTGCTCCCAAGATGGGGTAGGAGGTGAGGCAAGAGAAGGAGTTGTGGTGGGAGAAGAGGGCAGGGCCTTGGAGGCAAGTTCATTGATACCACAAGTATAACAGATGGATCAGGACAGTTTTTCTGATTTGTGGTCTTGATTTCGCTACACATTGCAGTGTGGCCTCTGGAATGGTAGGAAGAGATAGGAACCAGAGCCAGGCACCCAGAGTTTGAGATAAACGGGGAAGAAGATTATATTGGTCCTTCTACCTACTCATGGTTCATAGAAAGGGCTTTTTTTTTTTTTTTCTCCCTTCTGCCTTTTGTAGAGAAGAGGTCTATGGAAAATATTCATGATCTCGTATGATCATAAATTTGCTGGAGGAAGACCATTAAGCATTAAATTTAGGGCTTCCTAAAATGCTGGACGTGGAGTTAGAAATACAAGAGCTTATGGAGGAATAACACCTTTGAAAGGAAAAAGGAAGGAGCAGAATTGAGCAGGGAGGCTGGACTATAATGCTGAACTGGCAGAGCCTCTGCTAGTCCAATGGGGCATTCAGAGGCGGGAGGGAGATTGTCCACTAGGGGAGTGCTGCACTGGGTGGAAATGGGTAATTCCTGCACCACATGTTTTGCTTAATGATTAGCTGGAGGCTGCCACCAGGATAGCAGGACCTCAACTACGTTGCTTTAGTCAGTCCGTGACTTCAGGCTGCTAGAATAGCATGCCCTTGGCCTGAAAGTGGAGATGTATCAGTCATCCACATTCCTTTCAGCTGGGCCTAGAGTTCTTTCTCGAAGAAGGATCTGAGTCGTGCTTTTCTGTGTCTGCCACATGTAATTTATCTTTCTCCAGTTTTTTTCCCCCAAATTTTCTTCAGAGCTGCCTTGCAAGGGCAAAGGGTTCTCTCTTGTTGATACTGTCATTGGACTCTTGGTTGCAGGTTGTTTGAGAGTGACTTGAATCTGCTTAGGAGAAAAGGGATTTTACCGCTCCTACTGTGGGAAGGCCAGAAATAACTGACACCAGAAACTCAGATGCTCACAAGATGGTCCCTCCCTCTCCCTTAAGTTTTTGGAGGGTGCTGGATAATATGTCTGCCTTGCATTCGCCACACCGCTTCTGCCAACAGAGGGGCACATTTCGCCTTGGTTCTAATTTTTTAAATCTCAAGCAAGGGTTCTTGCTTAAATCTCAAGCAAGGGTTCTTGCTTAAATCTCAAGCAAGGACCACCCCCTTCCCTGCCTTTTCCCTGGTCCCAGCTTTGTTTTCTAATTGTTTCCAACAACAGACGTTCAGTTTAAAGGTGAATGAACATTCAGTTTTAATCAGGCTCTTTAAACAGTATTTGGGCCACTTGAGGCTTTATCACTAAGAGCAGTTGATGTTTGCTTTGAGAGAAAATAAAGAATATCAGAACCTCTTTCCAACTTGCAGAGATGCGGACGCGGACTCTTACCTCACCCACTGCTTTGAGAACCTCCATCAACTACAAAGATTTAGTTCAGTTTTATTTTTCTATAGTTTTGGTGTTAGTTGGATATTCTAGTGAAACAGACTACCCAAAAATCAGCAGCTTCAAGCCATAAGCATTTATGTTTGCTCACAAGTCTGTGGGTGTGTCTTCTGGTCTTAGCTGTGGGCTGGGTGGTCACTCAGTTGATGGCAGCTGGGTTTGCTCACATATTTGAGTGTCACCTGGTTGTTGGCCAGTCTAGGCTGGCCTCGTCTGGGATGGCTGAGCTCTGCTCAGTGTGGGCACCTGTGCTCCAGCAGGCTTGCCCAGGCTTGTTCACATGGTGGTGACAGGGTTCTAAGAGAATGAGCAGAAGTGTGCAAACTTCTTGAGACCTAGACTTGTGACTGGAGAACCATCCAAACAAGCCAGATGAAGGGTGTGAGAAAATGAAGTCCACCCCTTGATGGAAGGAGCTGTAAAGTCACATTGCAAAAGATGCAAATATAGGGAAACATGAAGAATTGTGGCTATTTTTGCAAAAACAAAACAAAACACACAGGTTTAAAACAAACAGAAACACCTTAAAGTTTTTTTCAAGATACAGTCTTTTATTATAAAATCTTTTACATTATATCTGCTTCCTCTGTGTATTTATAACTGCTCTCCTTCCCATCACCTCCCTCCCTTCACACGCCATGCACCCCTGCATCCAGCCAAGAAGGGCTTAGAACCTAGAGAGGATTCAGAGAAGACAGATTCTCCGACTTGACAAAAAAAGAGATATAGGGGCTGGGTTTACTGTGTGTATAAGGAGGACTGTTGGATGAATAAATAAAAGGAAGGAAGGAGATTAAGGGGGTGAGACTGGGTGATTCTTAAGATGCCATCAAGATGGTGCATATTGAACTTCGAATTTATAGTCTTTTTGATTCACTCTGCCATTTCCCCTTTGCACAGAAATTCCCCTTACATCAGAGAAGAGGGCAGCCAGAGGAATAGGATCTAAAAGGCACTCAAATGATAAAACAGAGTAGGTTGGGGACAGCAGCATGGAGTTAGGGAGAGCAGGAGAGACAAGTTGCATTTATTGAGTTTGGCTGAGACACTAAGCTTTGCGTCTCCATCTGCTGTTCCCACAACCTGCGTGCCAGGCGGTATCAGCCCCATTGTGTGGCTGGAGAAATGGAGGCTTAGTAATACTAAGAAATGTGCCCAAGTCTCATGGTTAGCGACAGCTTTGCTGTTGTGTGTTTATCCTTGATAGTCAGTGATTAGAAGGTGAGGAACGGAGTGGGATCAGCAGCAGTCTTGTGGCAGCTGGTGGAGGAGGAGCTCCGAGTTCTGCGATGATGACTGGGAGCCTCATGAAGACCCGCGGTGGCTCTCTTTCACCTTTGTATTCCTAATGCTCAGCACAGTGCCTGACACAGGACAAACATTCAATATAATCCTGTATTATCCTGCAAATAACAACACGAGGGCTCTGTTAACATGTAATTAGCATGTAATTAGTTACCGAAGTGATGGGGAGTGAGGTATGGCGGGGGCCATAGAAAAATACAAATGGCTGCCAAAGCCAGGAGCTCCATGGCTACTGGGATGGGGGGGGGCAGGCATGGGGTGAGGAGGAAAGCTAATGGAGACCAGCTTTCTCCACTCGGTGGCATTGGATACTGGTTCTCTCCAGAGTTGCTAGAACCAAATACTGAAGCTTTTCTCATGGACTGAGAGAGGGAAACACCTGGCGTCTTTTAGCTTTGCCACAACTTGGGGGAGTAGTTAGTAATAACGGAAAAGACAAGACTCTAAGAACGGAATGAAGTACAGGGAACTGAGACAGTCTTCAGGTGGCTTCTGTGGGTCAGAAAGGCATCCTGTCTTATCACGAAATGACAGACTCTGAGCACTAAGCAGTTACTGTAACAGGTGATGAAACAAGCCCACAGATACAGGACTTTGGGTTTAATGCATATGTCTTTTTTTTTTTTTTTTTTAAGTCAAGCAACTAGCAGTAATGCAATTGAAGTCTGTCTTAAGATGATGGTTAGGATAAAAATACCCAGGAAACTTTGTCTCTAAGATCCCAAAGTTTTGCTAGTAGTTGATTTACCAGTGTGGGTTGTTATTGTTTGTAACAAACCAGTCCAAAACTCAGTGGCATAAAGTAACTATCTTACCGTACTCACAGATTCTTATCATACTCACACATATTATACTCATAGTGGCATAAAATAACTATCTTATCATACTCATGGGATTCCAGACAGGGCACAACAAAGATGGCTTCTTGGTATCTGGGGCCTCAGATTCAAACTCAGGGAGTTTCTCAATGGCTTGGGGAACTGGAACCATCTGGAGGCTTCTTCACTCACACATCAGTTGATCCCAGCTGTTGGCTAGGACCTCAGCTGGGCTCTCAGCTTGAACACCTATGTGTGGCCCCTCCATGTGGTCTAGTTTGGGTTTCCTCCTGGTATGGTGGCTAGGTTCCAAGAGCAAGTGTCCCAGGAGAATATGGTGGCATTTTAATGTTTTAGCCTCTGAAGCTGTGTAGCATCACTCCTGCTCTTTTGGTTGATGAAGCCTCAAGGATCTGTCAGGTTTCAAGTGGAGGGGACATAGACCTCACCACTCACTGGAGGAACATCAAGGTACAGTGTAAGAAGAGCATGTGGGATAGGGATGATGTTGCTGTCATCTTAAAAATGCAATTTATCACTAGTGACAATTCCTGTTTTATGATTAAATGGTGGAGTCATCATAACCGACATCCTTCCTGGCACTAGACTCTTTCTGCAGCACCATCTTGGACATGAGGACAGCCTCTGGCAGAGCTCACCCTAACAGAGCCCCCTGGGCTAGAAATCAAGTGGTCAGAATTCCAGATCCAGCTCTGCCACAACTGGCTTGTCCTCAGTCCCGCATCTCTAAGGTTTGAGAGGTCTAAGGAGTTAAGAATAGTTCTTATGTTAGTAGGGGAAGACATTTTCCTTGTGGGCATTCAGTTGGATTTCCAAACCTCATCAGACATGGCCTCTCTACCAGTCACTTCATGTCCCCTTCTAAAAGAACCTCCCTTGTGCTAGCCCCAGAGAGAGCAGTTCTATGTGCCTGATGACCCACCACCCCACTGTGCCCCAGGACAACTTTCATACTAGGGAACCACCCAACTTAAGCTGCTAATGCTGGCCTTCCTTTCTTGGGACTCTGGAATTTCAAATAGGAAACTAATCAGGTGGTGCTGGGTGTTGGAGTGGGAGGTCATGTTGAGCTTTTGAGCCCTTTCCCACCATGTGCCACTGAAGCACAGAGTAAGTCCTTCAAGGAGACAGAGCCAGGGGTGGGGGAAGGGGGGTCATTAGTGAGTGAGAGCACGAGAGCGAGGGAGTAGGGGTGAATAAGAGTGTTCATGATTTATGGTCCCCAATTTCAGCCTCTTGTAAGATTTAGCTGTGCTTCATTCATTTCTGTTCTAAGAAAGCCCTGCGGTTTCTAGAAAATTTCCCATTCTTCTCAACAAACCATGCCTGACCAAGATGCATATTCCAACTTCAGTATAATGAACTTGACATGATAGCCCAGATGATACCCATCCATCTCAGAATACTCCTCCTCCTGACTCTCAACAGTCACAGACAAGTGCTCATACTGTAACATCCTTGATGAGTCTCACCCTACAGTGTTTTGTTTTTTGTTTTGTTTTTATTTCTTCAAGGACACGGAAAAGAGAAGTTGTAAATATCAGTCTTCGAAGAGACCTTGCAGGCAGTCTAGACAGCAGCCCCTCATATTACAGAGAAGGGAACTGAGAGCAGAGAGGGGAAGTGACTTGCCCAAGGTTGTAGATTAGTTAACAGTGGAGGTGGGATGAAAAATCAGGTCTGATTGTCATTTCAGCCCTGCCTGACTTTAAATCAGCCAGAGCTATCTGGGAGAAAGACAGCAGCTGATTGAGCAATCACCTACGTATTCTGCATTGCTTTTCTCTCCACCTCTGTTTGCTCTCATGGGCATATAACACTGTAGGGAAATCTTTACGGCTAGCAGTGACAGACATTTGGATATTGCCCCAATGCGGGGGGCAGTAAGGGTAGTAAGGGGAAAAAATGAGGATCATTTTGGGGGTCAGATTAAATTTGTGTAAGCCCAGCATGTTCCTGAAAGCTCTAGCAACAACACTTAGGTTATAATGTGCATAAGCACGGAGAGCCTTGTTGACCTTCTTAGGGGAAGAGGAGAACTGATATGATACCACCTTAAGGCCACATCTAGTTCCATGAGTCTAATTATGTTGTACCAAAAAGACAGAGGTGTTTCTTTTCAACTTTTTATTCTGGACTATTTTAAACATATACAAAAGGGGACAGAATAGTGAAAGGGATCCCAAGACAACAAATATATATATTTTTAAAGCTTTATTGATATATAATTGATGTAGACTAACTCGCATATAGTTAAAGGGTACAATTTGAAAAGTTTTCACAGGCACATACACATCATCAGTTGTGAATCTATCAATATAATCATGATAATGAACATATTTTTTACACCTTCCCAGGTTCCTCATGCCTCTTTGTAATCTTTGCCTGTGGCGACTTCCCACGATCTGTCCTCCGCCTCCCTGGTCCCTGTCTGCGGGCAACCACCATCTGCATTCTGTCACTATAAATTAGGTTACGTTTTCCAGAGGTTTATATAAATGGAATCCTTATGTACTTCTTTTAATGTCCAATTTCTTTCATTCAGCGTCATTATTTTGAGAGTCGTCCATATAGTTGTGTGTATCAACGGTTGATCTCTTTTTTTTATTGATGAGTAGTAGTCCGTTGTATGGATGTAACAAAATTTGTGTATCCAGTCCCCTGCTGACGAACACTTGCATTGTTTCCAGCTTTGGGCTATTACGAATAAAGCTGCTATGAACAGTTGTGTACATGCCTTTGTGGGGATGTATACTTTTCTTCTTCTTGGGAAAGTCCTGGAGTGGAATGACTGGATCGTATGTTAGTTGTATGTTTAACTGTTAAGAAACTGCCGAACTGTCTCCCAAGATAGCTGTAGCATTTGACATTCCCACCAGTAGTATATGAGAGTTCTGTTTCCTCCATATCCTGGCCAGCATTTGAGATGTTCAGTTTTTAAAGTTTTAGCCATTCTAATAGATAAGTAGTGATATCTAGTTGAGCTTTATTTTCAATTTTATAATTGAAAGTATAATTACATTGAGCACCTTTTCGTGTGCTTGTTTGACATCCCTACGTATTCCTTGATGAATTGTATATTCAAATCTTTTGCCATTTCTTAAAGTTGGGGTTTTTTCCCTTGATATTTATTTTTTATAGTTTAAAAAATATATTTGGATTCAAGTTCCTTATCAGATATGCACTTTGAAAATATTTCTTCCAGTCTGTGGCTTGTCTTTTCATTCTCTTAACAGTGGCTTTTGAAGAGTGAACATTTTTAATTTTAGTAAAATCTAATTTATCAATTGTTTCTTTTATGGATCATTCTCCAGTGAATTGCCTTTAGGTTTTTTAGAAGAATTCTGGAAGAGTCAAGGAGGTGATGGCATCTGACCTGGACATTGAAGGTTAAATAGTTTTGGGAAAGGCAGCCTCGTGCTAACAGTCTTCTAGCTCCCACTAAGCCGCAGAAGATTGGCCCCCAGTCCTCATCAAGAGATAAAGAGTCCACACAGCCTGTGCTGGCCTTATCACCTTGGGTGGGAATATTTTTCCCTGTTTCAAGCGCAATGAATATTCTCTCTGCTCAAAGTGTGTGCATCCCATGGCACCTGGCCAGCCCCATAGTTATGTCTGTCCTCTGAAAAAAGATGTAGGTTTCCTTCCACTGGAGCACGGGAGGGGTATGCATAGGCAAATTGCCCTGCATGGGCTGCTGGGAGAAACCCACTGGCCATGAGGACTGATGCGCACTATTGAGTCTGATCTTGCTCTGTCTCTTCTTTGCGTGTATAAAGTGCCGTTCTGTTTAGTGCTTGACTGTATTGTGTTTTCTTTGGCAACTCTGATACTAAGATGCAGTAGGCAGTGATGTTTATTTATTTATTTATTTTTAATGATTTTTTATTATGTTAGTCACCATACAGTACATCCCCGGTTTCCGATGTAAGGCTCGATGATTCATTAGTTGTGTATAACACCCAGTGCACCATGCAATACGTGCCCTCCTTACTACCCATCACCGGTCTATCCCATTCCCCCACCCCCCTCCCCTCTGAAGTCCTCAGTTTGTTTCTCATAGTCCATAGTCTCTCATGTTTCATTCCCCCTTCTGATTACCCCCCCTTTCTTTATCCCTTTCTTCCCCTACTGATCATCCTAGTTCTTATGTTCCATAGATGAGAGAAATCATATGATAGTTGTCTTTCTCTGCTTGACTTATTTCACTTAGCATTATCTCCTCCAGTGCCATCCATGTTGTAGCAAATGTTGAGAACTCGTTCTTTCTGATAGCTGAGTAATATTCCATTGTATATATGGACCACAACTTCTTAATCCAGTCATCTGTTGAAGGGCATCTCGGCTCCTTCCACGATTTAGCTATTGTGGACATTGCTGCTATGAACATTGGGGTGCATATGGCCCTTCTCTTCACTACGTCTGTATCTTTGGGGTAAATACCCAGTAGTGCAATGGCTGGGTCATAGGGTAGCTCAATTTTTAACTTTTTAAGGGACCTCCACACTGTTTTCCAGAGTGGCTGTACCAACTTGCATTCCCACCAACAATGTAGGAGGGATCCCCTTTCTCCACATCCTCTCCAACAATTGTTGTTTCTTGCCTTGTCTATTTTTGCCATTCTAACTGGCGTAAGGTGGTATCTCAGTGTGGTTTTGATTTGAATTTCCTTGATGGCTAATGATTTTGAACATTTTTTCATGTGTCTGTTAGCCATTTGTATGTCTTCATTGGAAAAGTGTCTGTTCATATCTTCTGCCCATTTTTTGATTTGTTTATTTGTTTCTCGTGTATTGAGTTTGAGAAGTTCTTTGTAGATCTTGGATACCAGTCCTTTATCTGTAGTGTCATTTGCAAATATATTCTCCCATTCCGTGGGCTGCCTCTTAGTTTTTCTGACTGTTTCCTTGGCTGTGCAGAAACTTTTAATCTTGATGAAGTCCCATAAATTCATTTTATCTTTTGTTTCTCTTGCCTTTGGGGATGTGTCATGAAAAAGGTTGCTTTGGCCGATGTCGTAGAGGTTGTTGCCTATGTTCTCCTCTAGAATTTTGATAGATTCCTGTCTCACATTGAGGTCTTTCATCCATTTGGAGTTTATTTTTGTGTATGGTGTGAGATAGTGGTCAAGTTTCATTCTTTTGCATGTAGCTGTCCAATTTTCCCAGCACCATTTATTGAAGAGACTGTCTTTTTCCCACCGGATGTTTTTTCCTGCTTTATCAAATATTAGTTGCCCAAAGAGCCGAGGGTCCATTTCTGGGCTCTCTATTCTGTTCCATTGGTCTATGTGTCTGTTTTTGTGCCAGTACCATGCTGTCTTTGTGATCACAGCTTTGTAGTACAGCTCGAAATCCGGCATTGTGATGCCCCCAGCTTTGTTTTTCCTTTTCAACAGTTCCTTGGAGATTCGGGGCCTTTTCTGTTTCCATACAAATTTAAGGACTGTTTGTTCCAGTTCTTTGAAAAATGTCCTTGGTATTTTGATCGGGATAGCGTTGAAAGTGTAGATTGCTCTGGGTAGCATGGACATTTTAACTATGTTAATTCTTCCGATCCATGAGCATGGAATATCTTTCCATCTTTTTATGTCTTCCTCAATGTCTTTCAAGAGTGATTTATAGTTTCTAGAATATAGGTCCTTTACGTCTCTGGTTAAGTTAATTCCAAGGTAACGTATGGTTTTTGGTGCTATTGTAAATGGGATGGATTCCCTAATTTCTCTTTCTTCGGTCTCGTTATTCGTGTATAGAAATGCAACTGATTTCTGAGCATTTATTTTGTATCCTGCCACGTTACTGAATTGCTCTATAACTTCTAATAATTTGGGAGTGGCTTCTTTTGTGTTTTCCATATAGAGTATCATGTCATGGCAGTGATGTTTAGAGTCCTCCCCTGAGACTGGTAACCGATGCACGCTGTTCTGCTCCCTTGGGATTGACAACCGGTGCAGTGTTCTCTGCTTGGCAACTAGGACTATACCATTTGGGTGAAAGGAAAGTCAATGGTCAGGAGGTTAGGCGGTGTAGGGGTCACAGGGCAACAGTAGCACAGAGGTCTGTATGTGAGACCCTTAAAATCAAAGAGGGTACTAAAGATTTTTCTATAGTGCATCTTCTCTTAATCACATTCTGTTTAAAACCTTCCACTGTCTTCCCAGTTCTTGCAGAGTGCATACCGGCACCTTCATGATCTGACCTGTCTTGTATTGTTCAGAGTCATTTCTTGCCAGATCCCGCAACTCTACTGTTTCAACTCAATCCAGATAAACCAAATGGTATCTAATTTTCTGTGGGAGCCATGCTCTCTCTAGATTATAAGACTTAGTTCATCCTCTTCCCTCTGCCTGGAACCCCCTCCTCCATTTCCCTCAATTCCCCTTTCCCAGCTATTTCTGACAGCCTCTTAGGACTCAGCTTTTGAGTTTTCCTCAAACCCAACTCCACGTATCCATAAAACATGTTGCTAATTGATGGAGGAGTGAGGAGTGGGGGGGGGGTGGAGTGAGAGGTTTTACAGAATTTTCAGAGTCTAGTGTAAAATAAAATGGGGGTCCTTTGTTCAAAAAGCAGGAGAAAAAGTACCATTAAAGGTACTATAATATAAAGCTTTTTCTTTTCTTCCATAGTTTCTCTCTTAACTTGTCTGTTTGCTATTTGTTATTTATGTGGTATTTAATGTCATTCTAAGTAAAGAAAATTAAAATTATTAATTGACATGAATTTTGCCACTATTATATATTTTTTGTTCATGCTACTTCCCTGTATTGGCCAACCACTTATGCCAAAAATGATGGTAGAGAAGGAAGGAAAATATTCAGCAACCCATAGATCCTTTGCCTTTCAGTCCTTTCTTATTCATCAGTAAGCTGAAGGTAGGAGTATTAGTAGAATGTGTGCTTATCAGGAACTAAAACTCAAAGTGTTGAGTTAGTTCTGTGCATATTTTCTGTTGTCTGGTAAGAACAAAATACATCTGCATGTGCAATCTCTGAATCATGAATTCTGTGATTTTGGTGACACTACATGTGAAGTAGATGTTCTTATATAAAACTGGCCTTGCACGATATAGATGTGAATGGCAAAATTCATGTCAAGGCAGTCTGGAGGCAGAATTCCTTCGTCAGTCTTAAAGCCTTCAACTGATTGGATGAGGCCCTCCCAAATTATGGAGATAATCTGCTTTGCTCAAAGTGAACTGATTTAAATGGTAAATACATCCAAAAAATACCTTCATAACAACATCTAGGCAGGTGTTTGACCAAAAAGTGGGTACCATAGCCTAGCCAAATTGACACATACAATTAATCACCACAGAAGTAGACTCTGAGAAGGCTATCAGTGTGCAGGAGGTTTATTAAGGAGCTCTCTGAGATCAATACTGTGGAAAGGAAGGGAAGGAAGCAGGATCGGTCAGAGGAAAAAGGTAAGCTGCAATGCATTGTCAATGTCAGCCACCCCTATGGGGTATTCTGAAGAAGAATGCCCCTTCTCAAGTGCCCCGGTTTGGAGCAAGGGGACTGTGTCTTTGTATACTAACTTGATCAGTTATTGGATATGAACTCCTCAGGAAGTGGGCATGACCTTGGGCAAGGTGATTCTCTTTATCCAGACATTCCCTCTAAGGGACTAACACTATTTCCCACAGCAGGGGGAAATACGTCCTTTGACATGAAAGGGGATCTCAGTACCACATCATAGCATCTACTCCACTTAACTTCCCTTTCCTATTGCTCTTTCCAACCCCACACTCCACACCTCATCCCACAGACAAGATAGTCTTTGAGGATCAGGATTTCATTATATTTCTTCTGTATTTCCAATGCCTACTCCATTGTCTGACGCTTAACAGGCACTCAACAAACCTTTATTAAATGAATCAACAAAGATCTTGAGCAAAAAATAATACCCTCTAAGAAAAAGTAGATTCTGATAAAGAATAGGGTGACTGTGAATGCTTATACTGCTTTTCACAATTCCCGCAGCTTTTTCACATTTGGCTCATTTAAGCTTCACAACAACTTGGTGAGGTAGGAAATGACTGTTGTCATTTCTGGAAAAAGAAGCCGAGGCTCAGAGAAACAAACAGTGTGCCTAGAATCACAGAGTTAATGAATGACTTTTGCAAGATTTCCTTTGCTGCAACTTAGAGTGATTGTATTACACAGACTAGACATGTCCCATCCTTCTTCTCTCCAGAGACTGAGGCCTCATAGTCATGCTCTAAGGATAAGTGAATAATCAAATACCCTGCCTCCCATCAGCTGCCCAAAGGATGCTACTGACTTGTGTTTCTAGTAGCAGCATGAGTTAAGGAAGACCCACCTAAACTTTCTGGACTCCATTGTAACTGCTGGGGTTAGCGGTGGTTTGGGTGGCTCCAGAGCACATCAAAGCTACTTCAGTGACCTCTGCAGGGATAGAACTAGTTCTTTGTCCTCATTATATAATCGTGCTCTAACTACCCAAGGTAACTGGCTATTGATAACACAGGGTCAGGCTTGAGGCTATTAAGAGTGGAGGAATTTGTGGGAGCACTTCTTAAACAGTTTCTCCTTTCACTTCCATGGGGGCTGACCTTTAAAATATCCTGCAGATCATCAGATGAAAATAAAAATAGCCCTTCTTGGCATTGGATTGTTTTCCTTCCCTTGACAAAGAGGTCATAGATTCCCCTTTTTGGATGGTTTCTTCTTTTTGATTAACTAGCCAAATCTGTTGAGGAAAGAACATTCTACTCTTTGCAAGAAGAAAAATGGAAATATTTAGGTAAAGGACATCTTTTTTTAAAGCTGCATTTTTAGGTGACTTCCATTTGATCTTATAGAACCCGTGAAGTATAGATCTGTGGGTTGGAATGATAGCAATAGAACTAAACTCTATTTTTTGAAAGCATATAAGATGTACCAAATATGTCTTCTGGTGCTTGGGTGTCCTAATAACAAGGAAATTAAAACCAAAAGTCAAGAGCCCATGACTCAGTGCTCTTCAAGCCATCTGTGATGTAATAGGAAAACAGTAGACTCAGATATGAGTGGACTTCAGTCCATCTTGTATTTACTAGCTCTGTGACTCTAAACCTCAGATCCTCCCCTGTTAAAGAAGAATAAAAATATGTGCCTTATTGGACTGTTGCTCAGGGCAGATAAAATGCAAGTGACAGTTCTCTGCAAACAGTGAAGTGATTTTTATTAAAGCATTTTACTAGTCCTCTTCTAAATAAGGCTGAGAACAGACTTATGAAGGCCTATGCTAATTGGAGTTATTGGGTATCAGGTTTAATAGTCAGAGCGTGTTTAATCTAAACACGAGCCACATGACAGCCTATTAGATTCTTATACCATCATTTTGATTCCAGAAATCCCTTTGATTTTATCTGAGTCTAAATAATTTGAGTGATAAAGTTGTGTTTTTCAAATGGTAAGCCATTACCTATTAGTAGAGCCAAAATGAATTCACTCATTTTAAATTTACGGTTCCATGAATTTTAATAAATGTAGATACCCATGCAACCACCATCATAATCATGATATAGAATATTTCCATTAACCCCCAAAATTCCCTTGTGTCTGTTTGTAGTAAATGCTCCCCTCCATACACACACACACACACACACACACATATATGTATATATATGTATATGTATATGTATATATATATATATATATCATTAAGAACATATTTCTCTTATATAGGATTTTATACAAATGGAACTATAGAAAAGGAACTATTTGCATATAGCTTCTTTTGCTCAGTATAATCTGTGAGATTCATTGATATTGTGTGTATCAACAGTTCCTTTTTATTGCTGAGTGGTTTTCCTTTGTTGGGATACATCACAATTTGTTTATCCATTCATTTGTTGGGGACTAGTGAATGTTGTTTCCATTTTGGGGGATTATGACTAGAGCTGCTATGAATATTCATTTGCAAGTCTATGTGAGAAAATGTGTTTTTATTTCTCTTGGGTGTATGCTATGAATTACCTGATCTTATGGTAAGTGTATATTTAACTTAATGAAAACCTGCAAAATTGTTTTCCAAAGTGTCTGTATCATTTTTACCTCTTCATTAGCAACGTGATGATGAGTCCCAATTGTTCACCTTCTCTGCAACATTTAGCACTGTAAGTCTTTTAAATTTTGGCCACATTAGTGTGTGTTAGTGGTATCTTATTGTGGATTTTATTTGCATCTCCCTGATAAATATCTTTATTTATTCTGATGAGTATCTTTTTATGAGTATCTTTTCATGTGTTTATTGGCCATTTGTATATCTTCTATTGTGAAATGTCTGTTAAAAAAATTTGCCTTTTTTCAAATTAGGTTATTTGTCACCGATAGCTTTTAAAAATGAAACAAAATGAAACAGAATAGGAAATATCAATGTACGTTACTTGTAGTATGTTTTGTTTCATTAAACTTTTATTTCAGTATTTATACACATAACCACATGCATGTGTGTATACACAGATATACACACATTATCCGTATATACTGTGTTGCAATGTTAAATACATCTATGATCACTTATTACCAGATTTCTTATTAAATGATAAAAATATCCTCCTCTATATCTTTGACTCATTGAAAGTTGAGTTTTCTGTAACTTGTAGCCGAAAGCATGTCTGTTCTGACTTACATTTTCATAGTTCTTCCCTGGAACAGCCTCTCTATGTTTCACTCCTTATATTATGCACAGATTTGGAGTTGTGGATTTGAAAAAATACGCAGAAGCTTGTTCCTTTTGCTTGGTTGATTGCTAAGTGTGTGATTGCTGAAAAGTGGAAGTCATCTCTTAACTATTGACATTTAGTTTCGTAAGCTGAGATAGAAAAGTCTGGTAAGAAAAGAGTGAATGTGCATGACATAAAAGACCTTTAGGGTAGAAATATAGGAAATTTTATGTACTTTTTCAAATTATATTTTATGCTCTCTAATTGATTTGTAATGAATTGATTTTCACTTTGGCATAGTAGCGGTAGTTTTCCAGAAGATTTTGGAGTTTATTACTTATATCATTTTGGGTTTCAGAACTTTTTATCATTCAGGGACTTTGTCCTTTGACCGATTAGGTGTTAAAGTATCTGCAAAAGAAATTCTGCACATGCTATTTGGAAAAGGAATGAGGACTTTCCTGCTCATTTTCGGTATATTCTTCATATCCAAAGTTTAAGGCTAAAACTCTCCCTTTTGTGGTTCTGAGTCGTCTGTGAGTTTGCTGTTCCCTGGATGTTCCACAGTGGCTTACTAAGGCTGGAGGCTGTTTTACTTTTCTACACGAAGTGGTTAGCCAAGAGATTGCGTACCCTCCATCCAGAGGGAGCTATTTCCTCACTAGTTGCTTCTATTTGTTAGGATAGTGTAAATTTCAGCAACAAACCTCCAGATTTCGGGGCTTTACCCAGTAGAAGTTTACTTCTGTCCTAGATAACGATCCAATGGGGCTACTCCTGATCAGGAGGTGGATGAATGGGAGTCGGCTCTGGGAGTCAGTCTATGCAGTCAGTGAAGGACCCAGACTAATAGAGGAGCTGCCATTTTCAATACGTTCCTTTCATAGTTTCCCTTGACACTGACATGTAGCCAGAGGAGAGAGAAGAGCAAGGAAGATCATGTGTGGTACTATCTCATAGGATGGGCTTGAAAGTTGTGCACAGCACTTCTGCTCACCTTCCATTGGCCAGAACTCAGTTGTATGGGGGCTTACTTAATGTAGGAGAGGCTGGTGGCTAAGGTCTGAATGTTTCCTATGTTGAAATCTAATCCCCAAGGTAATATATTAGGAGGTAGAGACTTTTGGAGGTGATCAGTTAGGGCCGTGCTGAATGGAATTAGTGCCCTTATAAAAGACGCCCCAGGGAGCTTCCTTGCCCTTTCCATCATGGGAGGACACAGCAAGAAGGCATAGATTTTGAACCAGATACAGGGTTCTCACCAGACACTAAATCTGCTAGCACCTTGATCTTGGACTTTCCAGCCTTTAGAACTGTGAGAAATAAATCTCTGTTGTTCATAATCCATCTGGTTTATGGTATTTCATTAGGGCAGCCTGAATGGACCCTAGAACGATGCTTAGTTTGGCTGTGTGCTCGGGAAAAGAGGAGAATTTGGATTTGGATACACAGCTTCAGCCTTAATCCCACTGCCCCTTTAGTTGCACCTTCCATGACTACTCGCTGTAGAGACGGTAAAACACAGACGCCAAATGAAGATGAGAAAGGCTATTTGCACATGACTGGTGGAGCCATAGCTAGACCCAGGTATCCTCATCATCCTCCTATTTTACAGGCCATGTGAATGGCCTTCCTTCTTCCATCTCATCTCCCACCGGAGCCCAGCCACACTGGACCTCTGATTCCTCCAGAGCTTCAAGCTCAGGCCTCACATGAACACTCAGACCCCTGCCTGAACACTTCTCCTCCTCCATCGGTAAGCTAGATCCTGCTCCCCTGGTAGTGGTGGGGGTGTCATCTTCAGTGTTCTCACCTCACACAGACTCTCTCCACTTGTAACCTAAAATTGGTCCCTTTATTCAGCTGTCTCAGGGGATCCTGTTCTTTTTTCCCTTTACTGCAGTGGTTCTAAATGTGGAGTGGGGAGGGGTTTGGCAACAGAGACATTTTGGTTGTCACAACTTGCAGGGGTTGCCACTGGCACGAGTGGGCAGAGGCCAGGGATGCTACCAGATATCCTACAATGTACCGGATGGCTTCCCAAAGAAATAATTCTACATTTCTAAATCTCAGTAGTGCCAAGGTCGGGAAACTCTGCTCTACCATCTATTACAATGTGTGAATATAATGCATTTGTGTGTTTGTTTACTGTCTATCTCCCTCACTAGATTGAAAGAGATGGTAACTGGTTTATCACTGCACCCACAGATTATAACACATAGCATGTCATGTAGAAAGTACTCATCATTTTCCGTTCAGTGAATAAAATAATTCCAAATGTAATTCACTCACATCTACCAATTTAGAAAATTTTTTTGATGTCTACTAAATGTCAGGCACTGGAAAACTAAGATGAATAAACTTAAGACCCAGACTTTCTCTCTCTATAGCCGTATTTATTGTGTCTACCATGTCCCAGGTATTGAACTATATTTCTATGTAATTCTCTCAATTAGGCTTCACAAAAACCCTATGAGGCAGGTGTAATATTATTATTATTATCATTTTCCTAGAGGTTAATTGATTAGCCCATCATCACACAGTAAGAAAGTGGAGGAGCCAGGATGCTTAGGTCTTTCCAGACTACATCACAGTGTTCGTTGCTTTTGAATTGGCTTTCTAGCCAAGACTTGGCATTTTTGTTTTATTGGTAGCTGTTATTGGGACCAAAATGCAAAAATCTCTGACAGGTTAGAGGGATAGAATTTACTGTAACCATTTTAAGAGCAAGGAAAAAGAAGCTCAGTAAAGACAACTGACTTGCCCAAGGAAACATCCAGTAAGTGGCAGAACAAAGAGAAGAAATAAGATGTTCACATTTGCCAGCCAAAGACCAGTAGCAACATACCTGTGGTTGAACAGGCTGGGTTCGTTGGTATTTTTTTCGACAAGGGAAGACACACACCACGGGGAACTATGGGTCATTTCTGTAGGAGAAGCTTGTTATAAGATTGAGCTTAGAGATTGGGGTGCAGGGCTTTATTCTGGATTGAGCGCTATAAGGAAGTAGGACAATTCTACAGTTGGGTATGTTTTATGTAGGAGGTCTGAGAAATGGAGCCGAGAGAAAGCTATAATTGATAAAGAAGCAGCAGCTACCCATTTTAGCCACTAAGGAAGATATTTTTGTGGTTTGCACACTAGTCTTCAGAGGTCTTTTTGTCTTTGACAAGAGTGATTTTTTTTTTAAAGTAGGCTTCATGCCCAGGGTGGAACTCAGTGTGGGGCTTGAACTCACGACCCTGAGATCAAGACCTGAGCTGAGATCAAGAGTCGGACGCCTAACGAACTGAGACACCCAGGCGCCCCAAGAGTGATCTTATCTGATGTTAATTTCTGTGAAAGTGTTAGCTAGAGGATACTAAGGTCTACCTGAGTGCCAGTCAGCTAACGTGTGGCAACTGTTGGGGGCTGCTTTTTTCTTTTTGTAGGATCTTGACACGTCTAATCCAGTGTTCTTCTCGCTCCGCTACACCACCCACCTATATGCAGGCAGTTTTCTCAGTACTCTGTCAAGTTTTACAGGTTTCAGAGAAGGGGCAATATGAGTCAGGGTGGTGGTGGTGTATTACGAGTTTGCTTCCAGTCTCACTCCCAGGCTACCAACACCACATGTCCCCTCTTTCCCCTCAATACTCAGTACTCAGTGCCGAGTCTTCCCTTTCAGAACCTACTCCCCTAGAAGACAGGAAACTGACACGCCTTGGATGTAAATGATGGGCGGCACTCCCAGAGACCCTTTGCAAGAACAAGATAACAGATTTCACCTTTTCTAGAGAATTGTGACATTTTCATCAGTTTATTTCATGAAGTCTTTTTTTTTAAAGATTTTATTTATTTATTTGAGAGAGAATGACAGAGAGAGCACAAGCAAGGCAAGCTGCAGAAGGAGAGGGAGAAGCAGACTGCCCACTGAGCAGGGAGCCTGATGCGGGGGGCTTGATCCCAGGACCTTGGGATCATGACCGGAGCTGAAGGCAGACACTTAACCAACTGAGGCACCCAGGTGCCCCTATTTTTTGAAGACTTTTATTTTCATTAGAAAAGTAACATATATTCACTAAATTAAACAGCATGGTAGAAATTTTCTTTTTTTTAAAGTCACTCACAGGGGCGCCTGGGTGGCTCAGTCGGTTGAGCATCTGCCTTCAACTCAGGTCATGATCCCAGGGCTCTGGGATGGAGCCCCACATAGGGCTCTCTGCTCAGCGGGGAGCCTGCTTCTCCCTCTCCCTCTGCCTGCCCCTTGCCCTGCTTGTGCTCTCTCTCTCTTTCTGTCAAATAAATAAATAAATAAAATCTTTAAAAAAATAAAAAAAGTCGCTCATAGTCACACTACCTGAAGAAAAACGCTCAATATTTTTGAACATTTCTACCAGAATTTTCTCTGTGCATAATCTCGTGTGTGTCGGGGGGGGGGGGTGTACGTGCAGGCGTGTGTGCATTGTTTTGCCCAGACTGGTTATATAATTTTTGTCCTGTTCTTTTTATTAACATATGACTATTAGCATATGAGTTACAAACATGAGTTTTAATATTTAAAATGCCATGCCAGATTTATTTCATACTTTTATTTTGGGGCATTTACATTGGTTCTACTTTTTTAAATATATTAAGTAATCCTGTGATAAACATTCTGGTGCAGAAGTCTTGTTGCGTATATCTGTTTTTTTTTTCCCAAACTAAATTCCTATACCAGGGTTGATAAATTGAAGGATATAAACATTCGAAAGACTATTAACATATACTATTAAATTTGGACAGTTATATTGGAGAATAAAACGTCAGGCTAAAGAAATGAAAATCTTCTAGTGGAATTCCAGATAATGGCCAGCTGGTTGGTGAAAGGGAAGAAGTGATATGAAACATAAGTTCTTCTGCAAAGCATGTCATTCTTTTTCTTCCACGTCCCAGTTTTTCCAAAAGTCTCTGGAAGGAACTTACCAGACCCAAAGGGCAAGGGGCGTGCACACCTAGAGGATAAGAGAGGAAAAACCAAAGATTCATCCTTAACCAGTGACCTTGCCTTAATTTAATCCCCTGAGAAGGATTGTTTTGAGCCACTTGCATGGCTGAAGGCTGCAGTATGATTCCAGTCTTGCCCTGAGGCTGTTGAGTTGAGGAGAGTGACTGGTATTTGTTAGCATTTGCCCGAGATGAGTCATGGGAGAAGAGAAGTGTGCATTGGCATGGCAGGTCTAAGCCGCAGTTCGCGTCAGGATCAAGGCTCCCCCTTCTCTGCTGCTTCTCATTCAAGACATCTTAATTTCCCCTTGTTCTCTGGGTGAGGCATTAACTACACAGCCTGAAGGAGCTGGCGAACTCTGGGTGCCAGCAAGGGAGAAGCATGCTAGCTGATTCTTTCTTTTCTGGGTGGCAATTCTCTCTCTTTCCTGACCTCTGCTATTAAGAATCTTGAAGCACTTTTGAAAGCCTGCTGTTGCTCAGAACAAGATTTTGTATCTTAAATGAAAGGTGCAAAGCAAAATGGTTTCAGTTTCAGAAGGCTACTGGCGGGGGGAAAGCGGGGAGGACCTGGCACTTCTTGGGGAGCCGGGAGCCACAGGGTAGGCAGGTTATCAAGCAGAGAGGTGGAAGGATGCATTCTGCCAAGACAGTAAGGAGTAAGTATCTGCTGGAGAATACTAATAGCTTCTTAGACAGGAAAAAACTCCCTTGGTAGAAGGGGCGCTATTGTGGTAATGTGCTTATTGGTTACCATATGTTATACTTCAAGAAGAGAAGGAAGGAAGAAAACTAACGTTTGTCAAGCTTCTATTAATTATTGGGACCCCACTTGGCATTGGACTTGCACTTTCTCATTCCCCCCCCCAATCTGCCCTATAAGTTAGATGTGTAAATAATATTAAAGCCCATTTTATTGGGGCGGCTGGGTGGCTCAGTTGGTTGAGCATCCAACTCTTGATTTTGGCTCAGGTCATGATCTCAGAGTCGTGAGATTGAGCCCTGACGGCTCTGTGCTGAGCATGGAGCCTGTTAGGGATTCTCCCTCTCCTTTTCCCTCTGCACCTCTGCCCCACTCGTGTGCATGCTCTCTCTCTCTCTCTCTCTGTCTCTCTCTCTCAAAAACAAAAAAAAGCCCATCTTTCATGTCAGCAAATTGAATGGCAGAGAGCTGGCTGCTTTTTGAGGTCATAGAGCTGGTTGGGGTGGGAACCAGGTTGCAGAGGCAAGGCTGATGCCACTGTAAAACAAATAATTTACATAGAAATGCATGAAAAATGCATTGAAAGAAACATTTTAAGAGTTCAGTATTTAAGTGTGTTTTATTGAGTTATAATTTGCATACCTTAAAAGTTCACCCGTTGTCATGGTAAATGCAATGGTTTTAGTAAATTTATAGAATTGTGCAACTAGCACCACAACCCAGTTAAGTATTTCTATCCAAGTTTACTTCTTTTCATGCAATAAAGTTCTGTCTGAAAATAATGGGTGGAGAAAATACTGTAATTTCCATTGGTTACCTAGGCTATATTTCTAGATTCTAGAGGAGGGAAGAGGATGTTGATCTAGGGTACAGGGACCCATTACGGCTTCCCAAAGAGGGTGAGATTTCCAGAGACATGATTCTAAAAATCAGTGATGGCCCATATGACGTTCCTCGATGGGCTATGAAATAAACTACATAGAATCCTCCTGGTATTAGTCAGTATACATGGAACATTAGCACTTTCAAGTCACTGGTCTGTGGTTATAATGTTCCACTTGTATTCCATGTTGATCTTAAACACTGTAGGTTATTGAAACATTTGGCTATAGAAAATGGAGATGATGGCTCATTGTATATTGTTCTTTCTTTACCTGTATCTGGTTTGGGCTTAGCCAGCACGACCTTCAGGCAGCTGTTACTGACCTTCCTTCCACCCTTCCCAAGTGTGGTTTATATTCCCCCATAAAATCCTGTAATTACTGCAACCATATTGTTTCTCTTGGTGTGAGGTATTGTTCTTCCCGCTCAATATCTTCCCCATTAGGTTCTAAGCTACCCAAAGAATTTGGGTACCCAGGAATTTGTTCCCTCCTTTCCAGTATTAAAGAATTCATGTGAATTCCAATTTACTCCAGTTCACTTAGAGGACTGAAAAGAGAAAATGCTGTATCTTACTTGAAATTTTTTTATAGAGGGCTAGAGAAGATTGATTGCAATGTGTTAAGAATCATTATGTCTAACGGATAAAAATCTGCCAGAAAAGAACAAAATATCTGAGTTTTTAATGTAGTTAAATGGGACAAAGATGAGGTGATGTGTTGCTGGGGCTTGGGGATGAGAATTGTTCAGAAAGAAGGTTTCCAGTTATAACAAAGTACTTTAAAAAGTCACATATATACTATAGGATTCCCTAAACTTCTACATTAATTGGAATTATTTATCTTCCCCAGCCTTGAAATTTTGAAATTTTCCTAGAAATGTTTAAAATATGCTAATAACTTTAAAGTGTTGGCCCTGAATTTTCATTTGATCCAATTTTGTATAACTCCACTTCTCACTTTAAAAAAATACTTAAAAATGTATGATATTTTGTCTGAAAAATGACTTTCTTATGTGACATTTGTTCTATCCATAGCAATTTGATTTTCTTTTGGCCACCTAGGACTGTACGTATTAACTAAATGAATGTCTGGAGCTTTATTTTAAATATGAACTTGGATGCTAGTAATTAGTTAACCTTTGATGTTCTTGTTATAATATACTTCTTAATCTCCTTATACCCTTTATATTTTATATGATGTGCTCTTCAGCTCATTCATATTTAAACAACTGTTTGCACACCCCCACAAAGTTCTTCGCATTGTTGTTTTGTCTTGTGCTTTAGAAAATATAGGTCACCCTTTGCTCCCTGGTAGCAAATATAACTGCTTCTGATTTCTTTATTTGCTTGCTTATTTGCTTGTTTATTGGAGCAAGGGGGAGCCTGCAGTCTGGATGATGATTAAGGAAGTTAATTAGCCCCAATTATCTTTCCAAGGAACTGTGTCTCTTCTTGACTTGGTATTTCCTGGAATTCCTTAACCTACTCTAGGGATAACTGGGAGACCACAACAGAGTTACTGCCAAACAGGTTTCAACTATAATGGCAGAAATAGAACACTGGGTCAGCATTGGTGGCCAAAGAAAAATGCTGTGTTTTCCTCCACAGGACATGCCACTGTTTCCCTTTCTCCTGTCTATGGCAAAGCAATTTATCTTATACTAAATTGGGGTGCAAGTTCAGATGTAACTGTAATAATTATTTGTATTGGTGATCCTTTCTCTTGGAAGCTGGGGATGGAACTAGGCTCTCACTGGATACCTTGTGGATCTTGGAGCTCTTTAGCAGTCACAGAGGAGAAATTGAGACTGAATGACACAATTATCAATGCTCCCTGAGGTCCTCAGGGTTCATCCAATTGATAATCATGAAATCCTGACTGAAAGAGACTGACCATCACTATTAATCTCATTGGTTTTCTCTTACCCCTTTTGTCATGCCTTTTCTCCTCACTTCATGCAATTCATACTTTATTTATTTGGACCTCAGGTGCATAGAGTTAAGACTGGCATTCTCAGTTCATGGCACACTATCAACACAGTCCCTATCTTGTTTTATTTTTGTTTTCTCTTTTATGCCTTAGCCTCACTCCCAGTCTCTATCCATGGCCGGATACATTCCCAGGCGCCCTCTCTAATGTATCAGATATATATCTTTGGCTATGTGTGAATTCTTAGAAAATATAGTGTGTGTGTACATTTTTAAAGTTGGCACATAGGGTTTTGCACTACAGCCTTTATTCTGATTTTTTTCATTCAATACTAACTTTTTGAGATTTAGTCACATTGCTTTGTCATGCTGAACATCTAGTTCATTGCTTCTAATCCAGCAGAGTATTCCATACTCTGGGTCTACATTTTAGGTCTCTGTTTCTCTAATGAATAAACCAGGCTTCCTCCAAATTCCTGCTTCCACAAACGAAATGCTGATGAACATCTTTGACTACTCTTGAACATCTTTAGGGAATACACGTCTTCGAAAGGAAGGCGGGTGTTGGGATGTCAAGGACACACACATTTATCTTCATTATCTACAACTAGATTTATTTCCAAAATGGCTGAATAGGCTCAGAATTCCAGTAGCACCACATGAAGCTTCCCTTTTCTGTACATTCTTGCCAATTCTTGGTATCATCCGATTTTCTTACTTATGTGATGAGCAAAAACCGACATCTTATTTTTACTTGCATTTCTCTAATTATTAGTGATGTTAGCTTTTTGGGTGTCTCCTTCTGTGGTTTATCTATTCATATATATATATATATATATATATATATATATATATATATTGCTCAATATTTGTTTTTATTGGTGTTTTTATCTTTTCTATCAAACTTTTTGTATTTTGTGGGGAAAATGTATAATTGATAAGTAATGATCAATTAGTTATCCTATTTTAGTGTGCCTATATCTCTACCTATCTTTCCATCTGCCCACCATGGCTTTTTACCAGCCCTTCTAAACAATGAGTTGATATAATGACAGCTAAAATGGCCTGTATATCTGTTGGTCCCTATGGCCGTATCATAGTAAGCATAGCATTCCCATTAGCCTTCTTAAATGTTTGAGGATAGAACATTGATGACACACCTCTGAGAACTCCTGGGAATCTATCTCACAGGAATCTATCTGGTAATCATTGAATTAATTCCCTAAAAGGAATTAAAACAAAATCTTCCTAAAACCTACAGTGTCTTTGTCCTGGACTTAGGGATCTTTAGGGCTGACCATTCGACCAATCAGTAAAGTGGTACTGCTATAGAAGCAAGGGCCTTATAAATTGCTGTATAAAGTAAGTGACCCTGTCAGAATTAGATGTATACACCCTGCTTTGTTTTTCTTTTATTTTTTTATTTTTATTTTTATTTTTTTTAAAGATTTTATTTATTTATTTGACAGAGATAGAGACAGCCAGCGAGAGAGGGAACACAAGCAGGGGGAGTGGGAGAGGAAGAAGCAGGCTCCTAGCAGAGAAGCCTGATGTGGGGCTCGATCCCATAACGCCGGGATCACGCCCTGAGCCGAAGGCAGGCGCTTAACCACTGTGCCACCCAGGCGCCCCCCACTGTGCCACCCAGGCGCCCCTGTTTTTCTTTTAAAAAGCATTTATTTAAGAATATTTATTAAGAAGAATCAGATGTGAATTCTCATGTAAGTATCCTTCC
The DNA here is from genome assembly GCF_023065955.2 of Ursus arctos. Taxonomy (NCBI): domain Eukaryota; kingdom Metazoa; phylum Chordata; class Mammalia; order Carnivora; family Ursidae; genus Ursus; species Ursus arctos. The sequence goes on from NW_026622875.1 coordinate 29,714,412, forward strand.
AATTCCCACCTTTGGAGGCGGCATCTTTCTTCCAATGATGCCGTAGTTGTTCAAAACACTTCCTATTTTATAGTTATAAAAAAATATAAGTGATTCTAACCTAGGCCACCACAATTTGGAGCTAGGAATTCTGAACTGCTCTTCGAGAGAGCTGAGTTGAGATGCAGCTTTACCATTCTTATCTGTGTGCTGTTGTGCAAGATATTTAATATCTCTGAATCTCAGTTTTCTCAGGCAATAATGATTCTTCACTCACGGGATTGTCAAAGAAGGTAAACAAGACAACATAGGAGAAAGTCATAGCCCAGGGACAGGCACATTATTAATACTTTCAAATATTACTTCCACTGGAATCCAAATTTGTTTAAAAATCATAATGAGCTCCATAGAGCGGTCCTTGTTTAGGTTCTGAACTGTAGAGAGGCAGAATGCACATGCGTATCACAAAGTTTTGTTCTTGATGTTTACCTGTGTCTTGGTGAGACTCCCCAGTTGCCATTCTTTTTCTGCGAGGGAGGCAAGTCTATCCTGTTTCCCCTCAAAGTAACCCGGCAGTGCCATCTATCTGTGGGAGTAACAACAGTACTAACTTTGGAGGGTTTCCCGAGAGCTCTCTGTTTCTGCCTGAAGTTAAGTGCATCCAGTACAACATTCCCTGATCATGGCACCTATGGCTAATGGAAACTGCAAGGTCCAGCAAGGATTCTAGGGACAAGATTTGTGCCCTGCCTTTACCATCCTGATAAAGCAGTTGTGGGCTTTTGAAAACTACCTGTCATTGATATTTCTCTTACATCTAAGTTCTTCTGTAGTCACATTCATCTTTTGGGTTCCAAGAACACAGTGGAATAGATTCAGATTCAAATTTGCATTCTCAGTTTTGCGAGCTATGTGACCTTGAGCAAATCATTTCATATCTTTGAGCCTCCAAAGATGACTTTTCAGGGCTGTTATAATGATTAAATGAGATAATGCGTGAAAATCTTAAGCACTTTGCCAGGCACCTTGTAGGTTTTTAGTAAATTTTATTTCCTTTCTGATTCACTCAACCACAAGAAAAATTAGATTGCTTTGTGAGTTGAAAGCCATGTGTGCCGGTGTCTGATTCCAAATTGGGCATTCTTCTCAGATGCCTATCAGGTACTCTAAAGTGCATTCTTATTTTGACAGATGCTAGACTCTGGATTTACAAAACTCACTCTGTGACAGTGTTGTGTATGCAAATGAAGCCTTCCCATGAGCTGCTGAATATCAGAAAGACAGCATTTCTCCCAAAGACTATTGCATTCTCTTTTGCCACTGTTGCTCAAGCTTTCAGAAGCACCTTTGAAAATTTTTAAATGAAAATACTTCAAGGGCTTGCCATGGCAGGACTCACTCTTTCTCACTGCAGCTTGAGAAAAATGACTGGAGGAATGGACTGGTGAGAGGTTGACTGACTCACTCACAGCCTCCGAGATGCTGACCTAAGCTAGGGTTCTACTGCCATGGGATCAGAGCACATTGTTTTGAGGGAGGAGAATAAATAGCAACTGCAGAAGAGGAAAGGGCTAACTTTCTCATTAGGGATGATGTGAAAAGGTGGTCTACTTTGTCAGTAGTGAGGGCTCTCTTCTGCTCAATTTGCCACAATCCATTTGCCAGGGCAGAGCATACACAGCAAGAGTACAGCTCAACAGTGAAGAAGAGGAAGATGAGGCCTGTTCCAAGGAATATGGTACACAAGACTGTGCTGCACAGCACAAGTCTTTACTCACTCAGGACTGCAGAAGGCAGAAATTTGTACAGAGACTGCAAAACAAGAAGCTGGGACACTCGGGGACTCTGTGGTCAACTTACAAATTTCCTTTGCATCTCTTATCTGACATCCAACTCTCTTTTCTAGCTTTGACTTAGGCATCCTTGGCTACTCGCAAACTATAAATGAGATAGGAATATCAGAAGCCTATAATAATATTATTATTACTATTAATAAAAATTCTGGTACAAGCTGTATTGTGTATGAGTAGGTCTTATGGTTTAAAGGAATCAGAACTGTGCTACTTGCTTAAATCATGCATTGGCTAGTGTAGTGATTAGCTGTTGCCGTGTAACAAACAACTACAAACATCTCAGTTGTTTACAGTAAGCATTTACTTAGCGCATATGTCTGCTGGTTCATTGGGTGTCTCTGCTTCAAGCTGAGGGTCTAGCTGGCTTAGATATGCTCCACGTGTTTCATTCTTGGGTTCAGGATGAAGGGACAGAAACTACCTGGAGAAGATTTCTTCCCAAGGCAATGGCAGAGGCGCCAAAGATAAATAGAAATATATGAGGCCATTAAAGGCCTAGGGTTGGAACTGGCACTCCTACCCATTTGTAATTGGCTAAAGAAGGTCACATGATCAAGCCTGAAGGCAAGGGTTAGGGAAATGTACCCCATCAATAGAGGCAAGAGGAAATTTCTTTTTTCAAAGGCTCCTAACATGGTACTTAGATACAGGGAAGGGTGAAGGACTGGAGCCAGTAATCCCAGCCAGGAATTAACAGGGAGACCTGAATTTAGGAAAATTCTATTTTATTAAACGTAATTCCTACTTATTTACTTTTCAAGTCACTTTGTGGTTTGTGGTACTGGATTAATGGCTAATGTTTCCCTCAAATGCACACATTCCAAGCACAATGGGATACGACATATCTTTGCATGTGTTATTTCTCTGTTCCAGTTAACATTCATGAAGATAAGCCAAGAACTGAAACTAAGGTGGGAAGTTCACAGAGTTCGTCTTAAAATGTTTTGCTGAAGAATAACATATATTCCAAAAAGTGCACAAATCACGAGAATGTAGCTGAAAGAGTTTTTACAAGCTGAACCCAGCAGTGTAACCAGTACCTAGATCAACTCACAAATATAACCAGTGTCCTTGAGTCCACTTTATGCCTTCTTTCAGTCATTATCTCTCAAGAGTAGCCACTGCCTCGATTTGTAACGCTATTGATGAAATTTAGAACTTTATATAAATGGATTGAATCATAGACCAGTTTCTGTCTTTTGAGTCTCCAGCCTCTCCTTTACATGTCTCTTCTTATGCCTTCCCAAGTTTCAAGAGCCTTTGTTTGTTTATTTATATATTATTGAATTATAACTGGCCTACAATATTATGTTAGTTTCAGGTATACCACATGGTGATTCAAAATTTTTAATATTTTATGAAATGATTACCTCGATAGGTCTAGTTACCCTCTGTCACAAGAGCCTCTACTTTTCACATCATCCTGGTTAAGGGATTTTATAGTTCATTGGCATTTTGACTGATAGACAGTAACACCAATGTGGTGCATTTAAAATGATTTTATCTCTGAATACCAGTGAAAGATGTGTCCCCTGGTATAGATTTTGTGGGCAACAGTGTGAAGGTGGGTGCAGTGGTTGAGATTTTCTACATTCTAACTGATTCTTCTACCTAGTTATTCTACTGTTTTTGAGAGAGGTGTGATAAAATCTCCAGCTAGAATGGTCAGTTTGTCTTTCTTTAGTTCTGCCAATTTTTGTTTCATGTACTTTGAATTTTTATTATTAGACATATATACACTTATAATTGTTATATCTTCTTGACATATTGATACCTTTATTACTTTTACTAAAGGTTCTCTCTTTCTTTGTCTCCAGCCCATTAACCTATTTGAAAGAACTGAGATGTTACTAAGGATATGGAGCTTATCTTTGCAGTGATATGTCCTTTCTGTGAGGCCTCCACGCCTGATTAGGGAGGGAGTCTTTGTTATATGAACCTTTGTATAGGTTGAGATCCTGGCAGAAAAGAGATGGCACATTTGAAAGTTTTAGGTGAAGAGAGTTTAATTAAGGAACCACTGACAAAGTATGAACAGAGTGAAGGAAAAAAAAAAAAAGATAGGAAAACAACCAGAGATCAGCACTGGAGAGGAGCTGTCAACCCCCCTAGGCTGGGAGAGCGAAGCAGGGATGCTGTCCAGCATCCATGGAGAATGGGAGGAATGGGAGTGGGGCCACCTAGCAGGAGCAGTGACCATGGCTAGGCTAGAGCTGCTGTGAGGTAAGGAGGGAGCGGGGAAGGATCACAGTGGGGAATAAATATCCTCAGCCCGTCCTCTTATTTCCTGCCAGCCCTTTTCACTGGCCAAGTCCAACTGGAAGCCATAGTGAAAGGGAGCCTAGGTGATGCAAGTGGGGTTCAGCCTGCCAGGACTCAAAGAGGGCAGAGTAGGGTGAGAGTAGGGCTGGGGCTTGAGGAGGAGACAGAGAATCAACAGCAGGGTTCCTACAGTGCTCCAGGATGGGGAGTGTGGAGCATAGCATTTAGGAGCTCAGCTTCTGGAGCCAAACTGCCTAGGTTCACACCATGCCTTTGCCACTTAGCAGCTGTGTTACTAGTGACTTACCCAGTGCCTCCATTCCTTTTCTACAAAAAGAGCTTGAAAATAGTATCTGCCTCATGGGGTTGTTTTGTGAAGATTAAATGCCTGCATGTAAGTCACTCAGAAGAGTGCTAGGCACATAGCATTACGGAGGAGATGCTTTTATTTCTATAGTTCAGTGGCCTGGAAATCTTGCTTTTTTAGGTTCTGTAGTGTTTGGGACATACTGCTTTGGTGTTTCAGTAACTTTGAAGTAAATGTAGAGTATAGGACTCGTTGACAGGATCCTGGTGTGTAGGTGGAGAAGAGACAACCTCAGCCCTAGAGGTCAGTGATTGGCAGGGCCATGGGGGTCCAGCCAGAAACAAGAGGCACTCTCTTTTGCTGGAAGAGCATTCAGGTATGCGGTCTATATTTTTCTGAGTGCGTATGTGAGTGCACATATGATGATGTTAATATAACAATTCCACAGGCTTTGTTGCTAATTCTAGACATCAGAAAACCAACAAAATGAGGAGAAAGACTGAAAAAGTGGCTTGTTTGTACACAATTACCATCATTCATATATATTAGTTACCACTTACGTATAATTATCAAGCAGCATAAAGTGAATATGGTTAGCATTTCAAGGGTTATTTTATGAGGACTAGAAACTCAGCTCGTTTTTTGCATGGCCTTCCAAGTTTGTTGTCCACATAGGATGACAATCAGTAGAAGCTTCAGTAAAAAGTAAAATAGATGTGTGTACCAATCACTACCTCCATTGCTAAGTGAGTGGGTAACTTAGGGTTCTCAGTAAATCAGTGTATGACATTTCGGTCTACACATATTGCTGAAGCACTTTAAGATCCTTGGAGGTGAGATCTTCCTTCTTTTTACCATTGGGTAAGCTTGGAGTTGCAAAGAATGATTACTGACAAAAGAAGGCGGGAGAGGACACTGGGTGCAGCACAGAGCTCAGTAAATATTCATAGAGTAATAGATGGAGCAGCCCAGCAAGAGTCATGCTCACGATTTGCTGCCTTTAAAATGCCATTAGCCTTTTCTACTTATGTCAGAATGATGATGTATTGGTAAACATCAGCCCCTCTGTGTCATCTCTCCAGAATTTCCTTATCATTTTTACCTGCCTTCACTGTCTTCCCCAGTAAAGGGCTCACATGAACTGATATGACTTGTAAGTCCCAATATCCCTTAGAAAGTTTCTTTTGTCATTTAGGAATATGTTTAGTTGAAAATGAAAGAAAGGCCAACTGAGAGTTTAAACTAGGGGTTTACTTTTCGCACTCAAAAAAAAGCATAGAGGCAGGCTGGTGCAGCTGCCCTGTGATGCCCCTGGGGACTCAGGCTGTTTTCCTACTCTCCATCCTTATTGAGTCAGGCTCTATCCTCATATTTGTCAACTCATGGTCAGAGATGGCTCAGCAGCTAGATCTCTAGACCTCATGATTGCAGGAAGAAAGGTAAATGGTGGAAGAATATCTTTTTAGCAAGGCTTAACGTTTTTTCCAGGGACTTTTCAAATTCCTTAAGGTCTTTTGCCCATATTTCATTGGTCAAACATATACTATAGGACCACCATTGTGTATAAAAGAGGTTAAGAAGTTACATATTTTTAAATGGCTATATTGTTACCCTGAACAAATCAGGTTAGTAAGGAAGACGTATGAGTGGGGTGGAGGGTGGCGGGGCGGGTGGTGGGAGGGGGGGGGAATGACTGGCCCTTGGGTAGGCAGTTAACAATGTCTATGTCAGGAATTCATTTGTCATGTAGTTTTAGTAATAGGTCCTCCATTCTCACCCTTGACATATCTGGGAGACTGCCTTGCTTTATACTCACACAGACGTGAATAAGGCGGAGTTTATAACCCAGTGGGTAGCTTTAGCAAAGAGTCCTGGAGGTAAGCTAGACTCTCTGCTTCTTTTTCATCTGTCTTGAATAATAGACTCCCCAAGAACAAGATGTTCATCTATTTTGCAGTAAGCGTCTGAGACAGTAAATGGGCTGCATGTTACATCTTGCAAGTGAAAATCACCCCTCCTGTTATTGCTGTGGGAAACAATGAAGAAGATCACCGTACTGTTTGCTGGCACTTACCCTCTGGCCTAAGAATCTCATTCCCGAATTCTTTCCCCTTATGTCCTAAGAGCATACCACCCCTTTCACTGATTCAGTATACAACAGTAGAGCCATTGAAATGATGATATCATAATGTCATCCTCTCGCATTTGAATAGCCTCTACGTTCCATAGCCTTTTCTGCGTACGTCACTTTATTTTTTATAATAATTTTTATTATGTTATGTTAGTCACCATGCAGTATATCCTTAGTTTTTGATGTAATGTTCCATGATTCATTATTTGCATACATCACTTTAGTTGGATTTTCACAATTACTTGGTCAGATGTAGCAGTAGGAGGACAAACTTCAATTATTTTCTTTGTGGATAAGCAGACTTGATGAAAGGTGAGGACTTGGGTAAGGCCATCTAACTAATATTTGCTCAACTTCTGACCCTAATCCATTAAATGAGGAAACCCGCTTATGGAACCAGCTCATATATTATCTTTTATCCCTGAATCCCTATTTTTGACATGCATATCTTCTTAATTTGACCATATTTGGGACCATTTTCATCTCTCTCCTTGATCTTGTACCTGGGTTCCCACACAGTTGCCTGTTTGATGTGTCCAGATGTACACCTTGCCCCGAGTGAGCCCCGCCCACTCATGACACCTCACCCCAGGCCACCTTGGGTCACCACTCATGGGGAGCAAGTCATTCTATCTCCTTTGTGCGAACTTGCTTCTTCCTCCTTGTGCCATCTTACAAACCACAGTGCAATCCTGTTTGGAATAAAACCATAACCAGAATACTACTTCTCTCCCAACTTTGAATTATCTAGAACAAAGGCAAACTTACCAGGCTGGCATCGCGTCTTACGCTTAGCTCATTACTGGTCCCCTGTGGCACTTCTCCCAATCCCACGTCAGGAACTCAGATTCGTGCTCTTGCTTTGGCTCTGCAGTCCCACAAATAGCTTTCTCCCCTTTCAGATCCACCTAGCAGTTCCCAAGACTTGCATGCTTTGTGTTCCCTGCTCTCTGTCCCTTTCCCATCTGGAAAACCTGTGTAGCCACTTGAATTCTCTTCTCCCACTTTTCACTGCCAGGGCCCTGGCTGATGCGAGTTTTAGTTAATTCTTTTGGACTACCTGTTTTCTATCCCTGTCCTCTGTGCTCTTGTCCCCGGCAACAATGTTCTCAGTCCCTCGTATCTAATTTTTAGTAACTCTATTTTGCCTCTTTCAACAAAACCGTGTTGCGATGAGGTGGGAAACCTCGGAAGGAAACAATTCCAGAGGACAGCAGGCACTCATTGTATCTGCATTCTTGATTCCGTCTCTGCCTGCCAGCTGTCCCCACGATTTCCCCGTTGATCCCAGCTTCCTTAACAGGGGCCCCTGTTGCCCTATTTCTGGAAGAGGTTACTACAGGCATCTCTCAGTTATTCTCCAGCTGATAAAAATGAATTAAGAACAGGTGGCCAGCTTCCTTGGCCCAGAGCCAGGAAGTAGAAAGGTTGAATAAAAAATTGGAATCCTTTTTCAGAATATCAAAGTGAAAATCATCTCAGATTGCACGTTGTGCCTTGGTAGACAAAAATTCAGTGCTGTACCTGATGGTTAATGTGAAGTAGAGCAAAAGAATTGGAGGCCCGCCAGAGCACGCACAGACTAGATTTGGGTAACCTCTGTGCGATTCGGAGCAAATCAGTTCACCTTTCTGAATCTTGCAATGGGGCCAGTTCTCAGTCTCTTCCCAGCTTGAAAATCCAACAAAAGGAGCAACTAAACGTTTCTATCTTTCTTTAGGGCATCAGCTATGCCTGCGTACTATTCTTCAAGTCTTACTCTCAAAATGTATTTGTTAAGTAGGAATCATTTTCCCAGGCAGATCCCAGGGTCCGAGCTAGAGGCTATCCAGTGTGTGCACTCTTTTTATGAGGAGTCTGCCTGTTTAGCACCTTTCTCTTTTAAACACGAGGCCCGTGTCCTCCCTTTCTGTGAATTGGTCTGGCATAGCGCAGTAGTTCTTGAATTTGAGTGTGCAACAGAATCACCTGGGAGCCTATTAAAACAATAGGTTACTGGGGTTCTACACCCAGCAGTTCTGTTTGCTTGTTTGTTTTTTTAGAAGGTCTGGGGTGATGCCTGAGGATTTGCATTTGTGATGGGTCTGTAATGCTGATGCTGAAGGTGCAGGGCCCACACTTCCAGAACCTTGATAGTGGAATGAGCAGAGGTTTGGCGCACAGGCATGAGTTCAAATTCTGACTCTTGTCATTTACTGTTTATGTGACTTTGGGCAAGTTATTTCATCAGCGTAAGCCTTGGTTTCCTCACTAATAGCCAGGACAAAAATACTTGTATTTCCTGTGGTTGCTGTGAGATTTAACTATTGCTGTGTCTGGTATGTTGCCAAAATTCATTTCCTAGTCCTTGTTCTTTTCCACCTCCATTTGAAATCTTCCAGGAAAATGATCAAATCATGGATTATCTTGTAGATAGTGACCATAATCTCATAAGCAGAATCGAGGGAAATTAATCCTATTCTAACAGCCTCCTGGAAGGACATAATTTTAGTGAGTTTAATAAAAACTTTTCAGGACACTCAAGAAAGTATTTCATAGGAATCTTCCCATCTAAACTCTCAAACAATGTTCAGTGAAAATATATTTGGCTGATACATTAGCCTTTGTTATACATCCAGGATCCCAAGACAATCGGACCGGAACCAAAACAAGGCATAAAATCTTGAGAAAATAGGTTAATTGTCATTCCTATCCATTTCCTCTTAACTTAAACATGTGGGGATTATGTATCTGAGTGGGTGAATAAGAATATTTGGGACCTATTATTGGAGAAATGACTTGTTGTCTTAGCCCGGTCATGTAATAAGTCATAGGGATGAGACAGCAAGGACTTCCGGATTAGACAAATACAGAAATCATTAGGAGAGTTGGGAACTATTACGACATTATTATAAGGGGGAAGAGTTCAAAGATTCCTTCAATCCAGAGTCACAAACTCAAATATCTGAAGTTGTTCAGATATGAGTCTTTGTTATGATTTATTTCATTGGACCACCTTAAATTACATTTATTTCCCTCAGATTCACTTTCATTTAATTTTTTATATTGAACTCATATGGAAAGAAACCACTCTATGGGAGTGCTGACAACACTGACTCCATCTTTGGGCCTCCATCTTGTTTATGCCCTTGCATAAGCCTCCCTTGGGTTTATGTGTAAGGCTCCATGGAGGTTAAGTGTATGTCCTGAACAGAATGTGGGAAGGCTTGTTCTGATCTTCCCTAAAGGGGCACACAGAAGGCTCCGCTTCAGCTAACTGGTAGGGCTGACTGGTGCACAGATGGCACCCCTTAGATAACTACTCTTTGACATCACCACAATGCCCCTCACTATATAAAAGCTGTGGGTTAAAGACCAGACTTGTCAGAGAATAAGGGTATTATTAGTGACGAAGAGTTGTGTACTGCCTGGATCGTTGTCTCCCTGATTTCCCCCTGTCAGTAAGTTACCCTAAATAAGACTGTAAATGGTATGGAGTAGCTTGTGTCATTTTTCAATCTCAAGGTGCCTTCTGAGTGTGGAAGATACCTTACAGTCTTCCGCCTTCTAACACATTCCAACAAGGAAATAAGCTTCTTCTTATTGTCTTCAAATACACATCGCCTTCTTCTTTAATCTTTCAGCTTATTTTAGAGATGTGGAGACAAAAACAATCTCACTTTTAACTCTTTAATAAAAATGGCAGCACCAGTGTGGTGATAAAAGGAAACTGTCGCTCAGTTTCAGGATCAAGGAGACAAAAAGAAGAATAAGGACTGTGAACAAATAAAAACTCACTTCCCGTTTGCAGGGACAGCTGCTACATGCCCGGAGCAGATTCCACCAAGTGAGAATGTAGGCTCTTTGTTATCGTATTTTGATATTTTTAAAGAGAAGTGGGCAATGAAGGTTTTTATGTGAAAATAATTTTTCATGTTAAACTAATTAAATACCATGCAAGGTATCACTACGTATATGAGATAGAATCTGCTGGCTGCTTCTGCCACAGGCTGCCAGGTTTCTCCCTCTGCTTTAACGCATCTGAAAGTCCTCTGAAAAGGCAGGCTGGTTATAATCACTGTGGTTCAGGAGGTTGAAAAGCAAGCCCAGACTCAGAAAATGTGGATTTCAGACTTGGCTTTATCAGTTAGATCTCCTACAGTTATTCCCCAGGCTGGGAGGTGATGTTAAAAAGTCTCCAATAAAACGAAAACCACCTTGATAAAATAAATTGATGTTACCTTTTCATATCTTGAGCTTGTGTGACTTTGCAATCTTCTGTGACAGGTGTTGACATGGCATTCCTTTCCTTTTAAAAAAGATTTTATTTATTATTTATTTTGACCAGACATTTTATTTTTTTAATAATATTTTTTTTATTATATTGTTAGTCACCATACAGTACATCCCTAGTTTTTGATGTAAAGTTCCATGATTCATTACTTGCGTATAACACCCAGTGCACCATGTAATACGTGACCTCCTTAATACCCATCACCAGCCTATCCCATTCCCCCCCCCGAAGAACATTTTAAATAAAAATATTAACATATTACACAGAATATCTTTCCCTTGATTTGCGTCTTCTTCAATTTCTAACATGGAGGTATTATAATTTTCAGTGTATAGACTTTTCACTTCTTTGGTTAAATTTATTCTTAGGTATTTTATTCTTTTAAATGCAATTGTAAATGGAATTATATTCTCAATTTGTTTTTCTGATAGTTCATTGTTAGTGTATAGAAACAAAACTGATTTTGTATATTGATTTTTGTATCCTGCAACTTTACTGAATTTGTTTAGTCTAACAGTCTTTTGGTGGTCTGTTTAGGGTTTTCTATATAATGTTATGTCATCTGCAAATAAAGATAGTATTACTTCCTTTCTGAATTGGGAGATTGTGTGTTTTTCTTGTCTAATTGCTCTGGCTAGGAATTCCAGTACTGTGTTGAATAATTGTGGTGAGAGTAGGCATCTTTGTTTCATTCCTGATCTTAGGGGGAAAGCTTTCAGCTTTTCACCATTGAATATGATGTTAGCTGTGGGCTTGTCGTAAATGGCCTCTATTGTGTTGCTGTACGTTCCCTGTATTCCCAGTTTTTATCATGAAAGTACGTCAGATTTTATCAAGGACTTTTCCTTGCATTTATTGAGATAAATGTATGATTTTCATCCTTTGTTTTGTTGGTGTTGTATATCACATTGATTTACAATTGTTGAACCATCCTCGTGTCACTGGGATAAATCCCACTTGATCATAATGTACAATCCTTTTAATGTACTATTGAATTTGGTTTGCTAACATTTTGCTAAGGATTTTTGCATCTATGTTCACCAAAAATATTGGCCTGTAATTTTCTTTTCTTGTAGTGTCCTTGTCTGGTTTTGGTATTAAGGTAATACTGGCCTCATAAAAAGAGTTTGGAAATTTTCCTTCTCTACTAATTTTGGAAGAGTTTGTGAAGGATTGGTACTAATTCTTCTTTAAATGTTTAGTAGAATTCACCAGTGAAGGCATTGGATCCTGAACTTTTCTTTGTTGGGAGGTTTTTGATTACTGATTCAATCTAATTACTAGTTATTGATTTTCTCAGTTTTTCTATATTTTCATGATTCAGTTTTGATAGGTTATATGTTTCTAGGAATTTATCCATTTCTTCTAGGTTTCTAAATTGTTGGTGTATTATTATTCATAGTAATCTCTTATAGTCCTTTGCATTTGTATCAGTTATAATATCTTTTATTTCTAATTTTACTTGAGTCTTTTCTCTTTTGTCTTGGTTAATCTAGCTAAATGTCAGGGGCGCCTGGGTGGCACAGCGGTTAAGCGTCTGCCTTCGGCTCAGGGCGTGATCCCGGCGTTCTGGGATCGAGCCCCACATCAGGCTCCTCCGCTATGAGCCTGCTTCTTCCTCTCCCGCTCTTCCTGCTTGTGTTCCCTCTCTCCCTGGCTGTCTCTATCTCTGTCAAATAAATAAATAAAATCTTAAAAAAAAAAATCTAACTAAATGTCTATTTTGTTTGTTGTTTTAAAAAGCTCTTATTTTGGGGGCACTTTGGTGACACAGTCAGTTAAGTGTCTGACTCTTGGTTTCAGATCAGGTCATGATCTCATGGGTCATGGGATGGAACCCCTCATGGGACTTTGTACTTTGCAGGAAGTCTGCTTGAAGGTTCTCTCCCTCTCCCCCTGCCCCCACGGGTGCACTTCCTATTATCTTTTTAGTCTCTATTTCATCTGTTTCACTCCGGATCTTTGTTATTTCCTTCCTTCTACTAACTTTGAGTTTAATTTGTTCTTGTTTTTCTAGTTCCTTGAGGTATAAAGTCAGATTGTTTATTTGAGATCTTTCTTTTTTTCTTAGGGTAGGTATTTATTGCTATTAACTTGTCTCTTAGAACTGTTTTTATTGTATCTCATAAGTTTTTGGTGTGTTGGGTTTCCCTTTTCTTTTGTTTCAAGTTATTTTTGATTTCTCTTTTGATTTCTTTTTTGACCTGTTAGTTGTTCAGCAGCATGCTGTTTAATCATCACCAATTTGTGAATTTTCCAGTTTTCTTCTTGTAATTGATTTCTAGTTTCATACCATTGTGGTCACAAAAGATGCCTGATATGATTTTAATCTTCTTAAATTTATTAAAATTTGCTTTGCAGCCTAACATACAATCCATCCTAGAGAATGTTGGGTGTGTGCTTGAGAAGAATGTGTATTCTGCTGTTGTTGGATGAAATGTTCTGTAAGTGTCTATTAGGTCCATTTGGTCTAACATGTAGTTTAAGTCTGATGTTTCCTTATGGCTTTTCTCTTTGGATGATTGGCCAACGTATCTTTGACAAAGGTATAAATTCAGAGGAGAAAGGATGGTCGTTTGAACAAATGGTGCCTAATGCATTCGGAATTCGTCCATGTTGTTGTGTATTTCAGCAGTTATTTCTTTTTTATTACTGAGAATTATTTCGTTGAGTAGATGTGCCACGTTTTATTTATCCACTTATCAGTTGAAGGAGATTTGGGTTGTTTTGGTGATTATAAATGTATAAATAATCATGTGTAGGTTTTTGTGTGAACATAAATTTTCATTTCTCTTAGGTTAATACCTAGGAGTGGGATTGTTGGGTCATATGGTAAATGTATTAACTTTGTAAGACACTGATAGTTTACCAAAATGGTTGTAACCTACTGAGTTTCCATAAACAATATATGTGTCTTCCCATTGCTCTGTGTTGTCATTTACACTTGATATTTTCATTATTTTTCATTTGTCCATTTTATTGTGTGTGAAGCAGTATGTCATTGTAGTTTTAATTTTCTACCTTCTAATGGTTAGTAATTTTGACTAATGATGTCTAATGACTTATTTGATATATGTATATTTTCTTTGGGAAAGTATATCTATTTTGGGGGGGTTGTTTGTTTTCTTATTGAGTTTTGAGGGTAGTTCTTATATATTTAGAATACAAGTCCTATATCAGACATGTAAGTTGCAAATATTTTTTGCAAGTGTGTGGCTTATCTTTTCATTCTCTTAATGGTGTCTTTCTAAATGTTGAATAGCATTATCTACAAAAGCCGAATTATGGAAACAGCCCAAATGTTCATGGACTGATGGACAGATATATCACACACACACAATGGAATATTACTCAGCCATAAAAAAGAATGAAAATTTGCCATTTGCAACAATGTGAATGGAGCTAGAGAGTATTATGCTAAGTGAAATAAGTCAGTGAAAGACAAATACCATATGATTTCATTCATATGTAGCATTTAAGAAACAAAATAAATGAGCAAAGGGGGAAAAAAAGAGAGTGAAAGAGGCAAACCAAGAAACAGACTCTTGACTATAGAGAACAAACTGATGGTTACCAGAGGGGAGAGGGAGGGATAGGTGAAAAAGGTGATGGGGATTAAGGAGTGTACTTGTCATGATGATCACCGCGTGTTGTATGTAAGTATTGAATCACTGAATTGTACACCTGAAACTAATATCGTACTGTATGTTAACTAACTGGAATTTAAATAACTTTTAAAAAAAGGTAGAGCAGAAGTTATAAATTTTGATGAAGAGCAATTTATCATCTTTTTCTCTTACAACTCTGCCTTTGGTATTGTATTTAAGAAATCTTTGCCTAATTCAATGTCACAAAAATTTTTCTTAAAAATTTTCTTCTAGAAGTTTTGTAAGGTTAAGTTTTTCCTTTAGGCGTATTATCCATTTTGATTAATATTTGTATGATGTGTGAGCTATGGGTCAAGATTCTTTTTTTTAGATGAATGTCCAGTTGTTCCAACATCATTTACTGTTCAGTTCACTGATATCTCTTCAGATACACACACACACACACACACACACACACACACACACACTTTGTTTTGTGGGGGCGGGGGAAGAGCAGAGGGAGAAGGAGAGAGAGAATCCTAAGCAGGCTTCACACCAGTGCAGAGCCTGATGCAGGGCTTAATCTCACGATGCTAAGATCATAACCTGAGCCAAAATCAAGAGTCAGATGTTTAACTGACTGAGCCACTCAGGCACCCCTCTCTTCAGCTATATTAAACCAGTTTATCTTTAATACCTCAACTGGATTTTCATTTTTAGTTACACTTTTTATTTCTAAAACTTTAATTTGTTGATTTTTAAAATTCCAGCAGTTCTTCTTGATATAAAGGTCTTTTTTTGTTTATTTTTAGGTTTATCTTTTATTTCTTTGAACATTTCATTTATGTTTTTGTATTTTGTATCTGACAATGTAGTATACTTTCGTGGCGACTTGTTTCCCTGTGTATTGGTAGTTTTGTACTGTGAGATCATATCTAATTGACCGCCCTCTGTGAGATTGTTGAGAGCCTCAACTGGAGTTGCTGTCACCAGATAGGAGTTGTGTATGTGTTTCTACTGGGAGTGAGTGGGGGTACTGATCTGGAGCACTTTAATTTCATTTGAGAGTGTAAGCCTAATACAGAGGACTTAAGTTAGGTTCCCACCTTGCCCTAAGTTTAGTCCCCCTTTTCTAATGCTAGTTTTGACATTTTCCCTTAAGGAAACACTGGTTTTTGATCTTCCTCTTTGCTCATCTTTCTGGTTATAGCTTACTCACTCTTCATCCCCCTCCTTCCACCTAACATGACCTATTTGGTGCTATGCCTTACTTTCTTGTGAGTTCAGCAATGCTTTGGAAAGATTGATTTTTGTTATTTATTCAGGATCTACTTATATTTTAATGAATGTACTTTTCAGAATATGTATTAGCCATACTACAGGAAGCAGAGATCTGTTTTATTCCTTTTTTTTTTTCTTTTTAAATACTGTGCCTGGAAATGGTCACATAAGTCACGCCTGAATATTTTTGTTATAGTTAAGAAAAATAATTCACTATTTCAGGTTCAAGTCAAAGTAGGTTCGAGAGCAGTCTTTCCTCCTGTTTTTCATAGCCATCTTGTATTGACAGAGTGGGTGTAGACACATCATCAGCCATTCATCTTCAGAAAGTCTGTGAAAGAAGAAACATCCTAGAAAACAAGCCAGTTGCAGAACATCATTTGTTCTCTATGCACCCTTGGGGTGGAGAACATTAACTTCTTTTTACTCAGTCATCTTGGGAAAAAAGAAGACATACTGTTAAGCAGCCAGCTTCAGCAGCATATACTGTCCCCCAGCTAGAAACAATAATGACTTCTATGGTCATGGCTTCTACGAGAGGTGAATGTGGGTATTGGCTGGAAAGTCTAGGTTCTTTTCTTTACTGTGGGAAAAATGGGTGGAGTGTTTCATATGTCTCCTGAACTTTAATCTCCTCCCACTTTAACTGTTATAGGCCTGCTCCATCTTAAATAAGCCACAGGGAACTGGATTCAGATGTGGATTCAGTGCAAAATTGTGAGGAAGTTGCAGTCAGGGGATGTAGCTATATTACCTTTTCAAAGACCACTTTTCTAATAAGCATGAGTTTTTTTCCCTCAATTTGCGTGCTCTTTTCAAAATCCATTTTGTTTAACACAAAGTTGGTCTTTCCTTCTCCTTTCTTTATAAATCTATAACCAAGTTTTTATTCTTGAGAAAAGAAATAAGGTAATTAATTCAATGCTCATTGTAAGACATGTTCTTATTTTTCCTGAAATTATCACTGTGAACAGACAGAAAGGTCCTGTGTTTTTTTTTAAAAAAGATTTTATTTATTTATTTGTCAGAGAGAGAGAGAGAGAGTAAGCAAGCACACAAACAGGGGAACAGCAGGCAGGGAGAAGCAGGCTCCCCAGGGAGAGCAAGGAACCTAACATGGGACTTGATTCCAGGACTCTAAGATCATGACCTGAGCCAAAGGCAAACACTTACGGCTGAAAATATTTAGTATGTGCCCTTTATAGAAAAGTTCACCAGCCCTTAGGTTGGAGGAACACTTCCTAATTGGATTTTGTACATTTCTATGGACTGCCTTCTGGTTTCCATTCATGATCTAAGTCCTCTTCTCCTTAGAAGTATCTTTCATGAGAAGAGACTGTTCCACCTTCTGTGAGGACCAGACTAGAGAAAATTCACTTCTGCGTAGGCTGAACCCACAGTGTCTAATGAAGACTATTGATAGATCTCCACCAAATGTCAATTTACTGCAGGAACTAGCTGTCTCATTATCCCCCAGCCAGCTGGACTGAACATTCCTGCACTTTTCTTCTCTCCAGTCTTCAAAATGGCAGTGACATAAGATGAGATTTAAAGCTTGAAAACTGACTTTGAATAAAAATTCAACGTTGATGTGGTTGTCACCTTTAGCTCTGATATCTATATTCCTGGCAAGTGTGGGCAGCTTCTGTTTGAGGTAAAGTTGAAAATTGTTAAACAGGAAAGTAATTTTCATCAGGTAAAGTAGGGAGAACAACTGTGAAGTTGTGTCTCCTTATATTACACTGTTTGGCATTTAAAAAAAAAGATTTTATTTATTTGAGAGAGAGAGCACGAGCCAGGGTTGGGGGGAAAGGGGCAGAGGGAGAGGTAGAAGCACTCTCCACTGAGCAGGGAACCCAACAACACAGGGCTCGATCCAAGGACCCCAGGATCACGACCTGAGCCGAAGGCAGACGCTTAACTGACTGAGCCACCCAGGCGCCCCTACTCTGTTTGGCTTTTTTTTTTTTTTCCTTAGTTGTTTCTTGTGGAAGGGACTGAAAATCCTTACATAAAAGCAAATGAGAATTGCTAATTTTGAGAAGCAAAGAGAAATGATCATGTGTATACGTATTACTTATTGTTTACTCTGAAAGTGTTTTTTATTGTTCTTATTATTACAGTTCATTGGATACTAGCATTAAAATAAATAATATGAATCCAATTAATGAGATAAGAAGGTGTCACAACTAAGTGTTTTTAGTATAGGCCTATTTCTTCAAGATGTTTGTGGACTAACCAAATTATGAACAAAGGATATATTATAGAAAAGACATGGTTTATTTTGTTTTTATTCAAATATAATTAACACACAGTGCTATGTTAGTTTCAGGTGTACAATATAATGATTCAGCAATTCTATACATTTCTCAGTGCTCATCAAGATAAGTGTATTTTTAGAAGATGGTGATTTATTCGGGGGAGGGTGTGTGGGTATGTGGGTATTTTTAGGCTGAGGAAGGATAGGGTAAGTTTCCAGAGAGGACGTTTTATTTGGGTCTGGAAGGATGAGTAGAAGTTTTCTAGGTGGAGAAGTAGGTGGAAGATATTTCAGGCAGAACGACCAGTCTACCTCTTAGAGGAGTCAGTGGTCAGATGTTATAAGAAGATACATTAACTGTTATCTTCATTGTCCATAGAAAGTTTGACCCTTGACAAGGCTTTAGGAACATGGTCTTTTCTGGGTCTACTTAGTGGCTCTTTTGTGAATGAGCTACTTGTTCTCGGGAAAAAGATATGCTTCCTTGTCTTTGGGTAGAGAATATACATCCCCTAATTCCTGATGCTTTGGCCTGGCTCACCAAACCACATGATTTCTGTGATGTGGATCTGTTGAAGCAGTAAGGCTTCAGCTTTGAGAAGGGAGGTGAGACCTAGACACCAGCCTAACTTTTGCTGAAAGATTTCCTTTTCTGGGTGACTGTGGGTAGCTCTAAGAAGCCTCCCTTATGCATCTGCACCTCACACCATGATACGTATCTTGCTGACTTTGCCACGGTCTGAATCCTCAATGCCAATTCTTGATTGGCCCCTGTAGTGGGAATGGAATTACTCAACAGATGTTGATATTGTCTTTCTGCATCAGTGAGTGTCCCACAGGGCCAGGGTCCCATGTTTCCTGTAGCTCAGCCTCTATCCTTCTCTTGGGAAATAGCATTTGTCCTGTGGGGGGGAAAGCAGGTGTGGCAGCTTCTATTCCAGGGACTCCTTGCCCAAGAGCAGAGAGATTCACAGGGCCATTTGCTGCTATAGGCATGGAACAGTTTGTGAGCAGCTTACTGAGAGCAGGGGCTTTATTCACAGTGGCTCTGACAGGATGCTGCAAACAGATGGGTAATGGGGAATAGGGTCAAAGGCAGAACTATAGCTTTCACAATCTAACTAGGGCACGTCAAGTGATAATTGCTAGTGACTTAAATTTGGCAGAGACATGTGTTAGGATCTCATGAAGACTGCGCTAGTGTAGCCTGTATATCAGGGGGTGGTGTGGGATAGACACTCCAGCTTCTCTGAGATCAGTATTATCTGGAGGATGGCTGAAGTGACTCAGCCAGGAAAGCCTCATGGCAGGCTGGGAATAAGAAGGAAGGAGGCTCAGCCATAGTCTACCAGGCCTCCCACTTGTTCTGAGATTCCGCATCACAAGAAGGTCCAAATGCTCCTTACCTCTTTTGTGAACCCTCTTAGATTCACATAGTGCATAGAATCATTGCATGTAGAAGTGGAAGGTTTCTTAGCGTTCATCTGCTTTAACTCTTGTTTTATTTCAAGATGAAAACTGATGCCCAGAGAGGGCAACTAAATGAAGTTGTCCAAGAATGGCCAAAATGCTATGCCCTCTCCTTCCTTCTCCCACCTACCTTCCTTCTTCCCCACTTCCCACCCTTTTCTCCTTCCTCCTCCCTTCCCTTCCCCACTTCCCTCCTTTCCCTCCCTTCTTTCCTTCCTTCTGCAAATATGTACTAAGCACCTACTATGTTCCAGGTAGTCTTCTAGGGACTGGAGTTGGGACATATCAGTGGACCAAACAGTGAAAAGATCTCTGTCTTCGTGGATCCTACATACTATTGAAGAGATAGATATTAAACAGCATGTATCATAAATAAGTCATATGATTTGATAAGTACTATGGAAAAGTCCAGGGTAGGGTTCCTGGAGGTGGGAGAAGAGAATGCAATTTTAAATAGAGTGGTATTAAATCTATGAGACTAGATGGACTTGTCAGAGTAGTGTGTATAAATAGAGAAGAAGAGATGACCCTGGGGCACCTCAACATCAAGAGAAGAACTGTAGACTGTGTGTGAACAACACTTTCAAAGGGAGGAAAGAAATGAAGTGGTAGCTAGAGGGAAAGTGGGAGCTTCTAGAGAGGATCTTTCTAAGATGGGAGAAATAACATGTTTGTAAACTGATGGGGACATTCTGATAGAGGGGGTGGCAATTTGATGTTGTAGGAGAGAGAAGGGAGAATAGCTAGAACAATATCCTTTAGCAGCCCAGAGGGGATGGGTACAAAGATGCAAGTGTGAAGAGGAGGGATTTTTTTTTTTTATTTTTTTTAGACAGGAGTGTAGTTAATTGGTATGTTAGCACATGAGAAGATGGAAATGAGGCATTGGAGATGGTAGATAGGTGGGGTGGCAGAGTTTGCCAAACTTCTACTCCATTATTTCAAATTTCTCCACTAAGAAGGAAGAATTGGCTGGAGTAAGAATGTGGGAGTAGCCTTGGAGTTTGAGGAGAGAAGGTGTGAGAAAGCTCTTTCAGTAAGGAAGTTAACAGATTAGGAAAGTTTTCTCTTCTGTCCTTCTTTCCTTTCTTACTTGAATCTGACTTTCTCTTGCATATCTATAACACACCAAGGACTGGGTGTCTGTAAGTGGAGAGACAAACATTTTTCTTTGGAGAGTCATCCTTGTTCCATGTTGGTATCATGAGTGAATTAGCCAGGCATCAGACCCATCCTACAGTCTTCAGAGCTGTTCCTGGCAGGCAATGATGGATGGCTAGAAACGGGCAGTCAGAACGCTGGGTGAGAGCTTTTGCAGGAGAGGATAAATCCAAAATCCAGCAGTGAAACTGAGTTTGCCTCACTCCCACACAGAGGCTCTCAAATTTCAGTATTTCAGAAGGCTGCTCTCATAAGTCAGTTGACTAGAAATTGGATTGGGGTTGTTTCTTAGAACTAGATTAAAAACATTTTGTTGTAATGTCGTGTTTTCAGCATATATCCAAGCCAAGGCAGTTAATCATTTGAATCAGCAAAGAAATATTGGTCAACATTTCTTTTGCAAAGACCATCAGGACTCAATATCTGATATGTGTTTGGAGCATGTAATATGGATTGGACTTTGTCTTTATTCATAGGGACCTAAGACAGAGCACTATAGAATTTACAGATTGGTTTAATTACAAGTGGGAAATTGAAACCTCCATAGGAAGTGCAATGGCAGGTATTCCATTCTAAGTAGCTTTTCTCCTTTCTCAAAATTCTGAGGGTTATTTAAAAAGAAATATGAGCTTTGGTGGGTTTTAGTCTCCCAGCACATCACTTTGACTCTTACTTTCATTATTTTGGCCTCTCATTTGTCTCTTCACTTAGTATGTTAACATGTTTCCGATGATTGAGGGCCCTAAGGTTGATCAAGATACTTAAGGTCGACTGAAGCAAGGTGCATAGTTCTAACTAGAAATGCATTTTAGAGGGTCTACTAAAAAGTGCTTATATTTCTAGGGGGAATCATTTTTTAAAAATGAGTTATGGTCAGATCTATAATAGAGATGGTGCCATAGTATCATAATTTCATTGCCAGCAAATCATGAAGTGCTTTGTGGTTGTATTTACTGTTCAGGCTGTACTGTGTTTAAATATGGATTCTTCCACATGACTGACTGCTCATCCAACACCCTATTTGCCATGGGTCCTCTCTTGCTTTGAAGGTGGTCCCTTGTGGAACTCCCTGGGACAGTCCCCTTGAAGGGACAAGTATCTTTCACTATGGGTCCATCAGAAGAGTGGATATGGAATAAATAACATATCCCTTACTCCCCCCTCCCTTTGCTGATGACACTATATTCAACCTACACCACTTAAGGTTGTGTGGATGCCATACTTTACTGAAGAGCTAAGAGAGGATATGTTAAATTATAGGTTAAATTTGACTTTTTGCAATTCTCAGTTCCCACAGCCCAGATGATTTTTCCTAAAAATACTTTATTATAAATCCTCATCTCAGAATCTTCTTCTTGGAAGGCCTTAGGAAAAGCCTACCTAAGACACACACCATCTCATCTTAAGATAGATTTGTGGTTTGTCAAAAGAAGCCTTTAAGGAAATTTCACACCGCACCCTAGAAATAGTGGTCATATTTTCTTCAAATGCCAAGAGAACTTATACATATAGATGTTAACAAAAATACACTTGGTAAAATGATTGAGATATTAGTTTTATTTTGGTCTTTCCCATTTCCATTTCAAGAAAGTCACCAGGCTCTTTGTAATTCCTTGTAAACTGGGGTTCTGCAGGGCACAAAGCTGAAGTTTTCAGAGACCTATATGATGACCCATATTCCTATCTCTGTGAAAGCCCAAACTTTTTGAAATTATAATGTTCAGTGTCTCAGGAGAAGGAAGAAAGAAGAGAGAATTTCCTTGAGGGCCCTGAGGGAAAGAGATTATCTCAACCAGGAAGGGGATGGAGGTTGACAGGACCACAAATTTAGGACCCAAGGAATATTCTTATGGAAGGCCTTGAAGGGAGATGGTTTCATGGTCGACCTAGGGGATGGTTCCCTGCCGTGGCCGATGGGTCCCTCCATATAAAGAGTGGGGTTTTCCACAAATTGGATAGAAAGTCACAAAGTTAAAAAGAAGGGGAAAAAAGATCAGCTGTGACAGGGAGAGGTAAGCATCTGAATGCAGACAAGAAGAGTTAGGAACAAGATGGTGCTGTGCCGGAGAAACTCTTTGAACGGTCTAATTCTCCTGTGTCGGACTCATAGTAGTTCAGTGAATGCTCATTGTATAAATGAATGGTGTCACTTAAATTCCATCTCACCCAACCCTTAGGAATGATTGTTCCAAGTTCATTAAGACAGGGGACTAAGAAAACTAAAAAGCAAATGACCTTATAGGAAGCCTTATATATTTGCTGGTGACAGTGGTGAGGCCGACCCTAACCCCAATTAGCAGAAATGGCATAGATAACACCAGTGTCCTCAGCAAGGTCAGAGTCCTTGGAGAAGGAGACAAAAGCAGCAGCAGCTGCTATGTAAAGTCACTATGCAGTGGGTTGGATATGACATCGTTGGCAACGGGTAGTAATAATGATGGTTATTATTATTACAACAAGGTAATAATTATAACATTAGCTAAACTTACTAGAGAACCATCTAGGAGCCATAGGCTTTAGAAAAATGACCTCTGTGATCTTGAGAATCATTGAGCACGGTAGGAATTATTATCCTTATGGTTTTAGACATTGAAACTGTGATTAAGAAAGATTAAGTAATTTTACCAAGATCATGCACCTATTAAGAGTAGAACTGAGATTCTGACCAAAATAGATCTGATCTAAAAGCCTGTGCTCCTTCTGTCGCATCCTGTGTCCTCTGTAGGAAACTTTCAATGTCCACTGAGGAATCTTGGGGACATTACTTTGGGACATTACTTTGGGAAAATAAGGAATTTGGAGGTTTGAGGTGCTAGGGATTCTCAGGGTTGAGGTAATTGAAATAGTTACCAAGTTCTTCATGGTTCTCCCTCTGATTGGTGTGACCTAGAAGGCAAGGGTAATGTTAAAATATAGGTGAGTGAAGATTTCACTGGGAAGGAGACTTTTCTTCCTAAGCATTTTCAATTTCCTTGTACTTTGGTTTTCTAGATCTTGAAGACACTTCTCTTAAGGTCTTTACTTGAATGGAAGGAGATGAGTTGGCTGCCATTTCATTGCAGGGGCATCTCAAACCACCTCATTAATTATTTGTAAATGGTTATTCAGGAACACTATGTTAAATCTGGGTTTATGGACATATTAACCTATTTCCTGTCATTTTGCTTTAAGCACCTCTCTATCATAAATAACTCTCTTTAAATCTGTTTTTAAAACACTGATTTTCATTAAATGTTTGCATGCAAAGGAGTTAAAGAGTCAAACTGTGTTACAAGATTTGATATGAAAAACAGTAGCCATCACTCCAGTTTTTTTCCCTCCCTCCTAAGGGGCCACCATTTTCATCTCTTAGTGGATTCTTTTTTTTTTTTTAAGATTTATTTATTTGAGAGAGAGAGAGAGAGAGAGAGAGAGCGTGTGCATGGGGGAAGGGGTTAGTGAGAGAGGATCTTCAATCAGACTCCTCCTGAGCAAGGAACCTGATGTGGGGTTTGATTTCACAACCCAAGGGATCATGGCCTGAGCTAAAACCAAGAATCAGATGCTTAACTGACTGAGCCACCCAGGCACCCTGGTCTTTTAGTGGATTCTTTTGGTATTTACCACCATATTTTTAAGTAACATTCTTCTGTTAGGCATTATCTACTGACTTCCTAACTTTAGAGGAAGTAATTCCCTTTCAAACCCCATTCTCCCACCACCATACTTCCCACTCTCCTGTCCTACTATAGTTATACCATAATTTGTTAGATTAATACTCTGGGTTTACACTGTGACAATGCACATAGTTTACAATGGAGTCATGTACAATACAAGAATAACTATTTTGTACTGCTTTTTGTTTTTCACAGTGAAGTTGTCCTTTGTTTGCTTATGTAGTTTTCTATGTACCTTTTTCTAAATTAAGCCCCAAATTTTCACCAGCTGTCCAGTTCACCTCTCAATATATTCAGATGCATCAGGCATTATATTGATTTCTGTTTCTTGACAAATCTGTCCTGAAACTGCCTTACTTGCTCCAGTATGGACTGATTGCTTTCTCTCCTGAGTACCAGCTGCTGTTCTGGCATTACCCTTCCCCATCATCTTGGGGATTCTGGTGTTGCTTCCCCTGTTTCCTGAACCCAAGTCTTTTCCTTTTTGGTTTACTCTTTTTTTTTTTTTTTTTAAGTGCACACATGCACCAAGAAATGCCTATTTAGCTTTAGAGGTTCATGTTTAGGTAGTAGAACTATACAGTCAAACAAGGAAGCTTAGAATAATGGTTACCCTGGGTGGGGGGACAGTGGGTAGAGATTAAGGTGGGGGGGTCCAATGCAAGCTTCTAAAGATGGTGATATTCTTTTTTGCTTTTTTTTCCTAACCTGTCTGGTGATTACATGGATATTCCCTATTTGATAAGTTATTAAGTTATATGTATGGATAATATATTTGACTCTAAAAAGCATAAAAATAAAAGGGCTTAAACCAATACTAGATATGTAGTACACCCTCAGTAAATATTAGCTATTATTATTGTTAAACAGTGACTTTCAACCAGCGGCAATTTGGCAATGTCTAGAGACATTTTTAGCTGTTTCAGTTGGGAAAGGGGAGCAGTGCTCCTGGCATCCATTGGTTTGGGGTCAGGAATCCTGCTAAAAACATGGTACAGTATATGGGACAGTTCCCTATAACAAAGAATAATCTGGCCCCAAATATCAATAAATAGTTCTGAGGTTAAGAAACTCTGTTGTAAAGCCTCTCATATGGTATGTAATATCCAGAAGACCTTAATGAATGGTCATCTCCACCTCCCATCACAAACTATATTCTTTATTTAGGTCTGTTATGGCTTTTCTATGAATCACTGCTTCAATGTGATAACAATGCATGGCTTCTGATTCCTCCAAGTTCAAATATTAAACTGTAAATAGATAAAAATAATAGTGGCCAGGATTTTCTCTTAAATCACTTGGCTAGGGTAATGTTCTGTTTGCCAGCAATGAACTCTACTTTCCAGAGATTCAGCAGATACATGAGGCATATGCTGTATCTGTCTTATCTTCTGATTGACAGGGGTCCTTTCTTGTCTTCTTGAATTTCCTATAAATTTAGTCTTTGTCACAGCAGGTCTGGCCCCACAGCAGAGGCTATGCCGCAGTGGCTGTCGTTTACATCATCTTTGCAGAAACTCCGGAGACTCGGCCAATGGATACAACTCAAAGCCGTCGGCGCACTGAGCATTTCTTCCTCTGGACATATCTAAATGTCTACTGGAACACGGGGGCTGGTTTTTCTTTTTTTTTCCCCCAGCCACAGCGATCAGCTTACTTCTCACTTAGAGAAGATTATAGATAGTCCAGAATTAGTGTGTCAGTTTTCCCTGATTGAGGAAACGTCAAAAAGAAAGAAATTGAATTGATACTTATCTGTGGCATATTGATTTGATGGAACAAGTGGGAGGCAATGATTAATTTTACTGTTGATAAAGCCTTGTGTGAATTTATAATATAAGTAGAATAGTACATTTGAACCCTGATAAAGCAAATAATGTTCTTTTCTTTCATCCCTTCTCTAAACTACTCTGCCTTGGAAAACAACAACAACAACAATAGTGTTTTATAAACTTTGGAATTCCAGAAGCTGAACTAGGTGTGATTTAACAACTCGCCATGGATTTGGAAATCTGATATCACACTTTGTGATTATATTTTTTCTTCGTCTTCTTCAGGCAATGACTTTCTCCTGGAGACTTTCCATTGATCAGCAGTCGTCCTGTCAGAAGCTATCCCTGGATACAAATTTTAACATCTATTAACTAGGGGTTCTGATTATTTTGATTTGGCTCTTTTGTGCCAGGGTAGATGACATTTCTCTCTTTGTAGTATTACCACCATTCAAGACATTTTTTTTAATGCAGCGAGTAAAATAGAAAAGATCTTGGCTTAGCTGGATCCCAGCTCTGCCACTTACTGACTGTGTGGGAAAGTTCACTTAACCTCTCTGTGCCTAAATTTCCTTACCCATAAAAGGAACAGGTACCTATCATGCTCTGAACACCTATGCAAATGGGGAGGAGGGTGTCTTGGGGTTTTAGATAAGCAGTCTCTCTCTCTCTCTTTTTTTTTAAGATTTTATTTATTTATTTAACTGAGAGAGAGACAGCCAGCTAGAGAGGGAACACAGGCAGGGGGAGTGGGAGAGGAAGAAGCAGGCTCCCAGCGGAGGAGCCTGATGTGGGGCTCGATCCAAGGACTCTGGGATCACGCCCTGAGCCAAAGGCAGACACTTAATGACTGAGCCACCCAGGCGCCCCTAGATGAGCAGTTTCACCCAGAGAGGAGTATGGGAGAGACAGGCAATTCTTAACGTCACCAAATAGCTAAGAACTAGGAATTGCGTACTAAGGAAAATTCAAAGGTTTAAAATTTAATTTGGCCGTCTATAGAAGGAAGAAAAGGGAAATCAAAACAACATGTTGAGCGCATACCCAGCATATGTCAGTTACATTTACATATTTCACCTTGTTTAAATTCTTAAAATGGTTCTACCAGGTGAGTATTAATTTGCTACTTTTTCAGTGGATCCATAGGCTTGCCAGACTTATAACATGGCCTTGGCTCCAAAGATGAGCTGGGCACAACCAATCCTTGCTCTTGGGAATCAGGAAACAGAGGGTGATGTTTGGTGGAGGGGGAGCTCGAAGGAATACAGTTCATAAGAGAATTGGGGAGAATGTACCTCATCTCCACGGCTGCCTGAGGTGCTATTAATTCTGTAGCTCCAAGTCAATTGTGTCCCACCCAATCCCCATCCCTGTGTACACTTGTTCAAAGATGAAATCTTGTGGGTGGTTCTTCTGAGGTCCCAGTTAGCATCATAATATTACACACACACACACACATACACACACACCCAGCAAGCCTCTCCCGAGTGCTGACTGAGAATCAGACACTGCATATAGATAAGGGAAGCCACCAGGGCCTCATGGCTTTAAGGAATAAATTTGAGATTTCCCCCAGGGTTTCCATCTGCATATTTGCTCACTTCTCCATAGCTGGCTCCTAATGTCCAGGCTTTAAGGCCTGGCCAGTGAGAATAATTGATGGTGAGCTTCCTAATCCTGTGGAGCTATATGAAGCAATGAGTTACTAGTATCTGATCAGCTCTTCCTCCCCTATTGTTTATTGTCTACTTTGCTTCCTGCCCTTTATACCAGGGCAATTTAGCTAAATAGTTAAACAAAACAAAACAATCGTATGTGGCTGTGGAGCTTCTCCCCACCTCTCTCTCTTAACTATTTGCCTGTTCCTGATCTTCTTTAGTTTCTGATCTTCATCCTCTGATCACTTTGTTCCATAACCATGAACTTGACCTCACCTCTGATCAATGTAAACCTTGCCTTTCATCTTCCAAACTTTCTGCGATACCCCTGCTGTTTATCATGATGCCTGGAGGTCCCTTAGCAGCAGTGGACCATTTGTAGTTCCTTGCAAGAGCAAGGAGGGCATTTAGGTATCCTTCCAAAATACAGTTTTCAACACCTGCACTAGTGGAATTTAGCCACTAAATAGAGCAGCCAATATGTGAGTCCACATCTGAAATGGACTGGGATAGAAGGCAGATGACAGAATTGAAATAAGTCAGGAATCTGAGGTTCTTGATGGCTAGTAAATTCCTGTCTGTTGATGGAGACCTCAGTGGGATATAGGAGAGAAATCTGGCAGGTGAGAGGTTTATCCTGGTGCCTTGAATAATTTAGGTGTATGGCAAGAACCCAATATCACTGAAAAATTGATTGATTGCTTGGTTCAGTCATTCATTATCTTGTTTATCATACATTACATACATTACAGACCTGAACTGGGTCTACCAACAAATCTTTTCTGCTTCCATGAATTTATTCAGCCATTGTATTTCCAAAAATAAGCATTATAAACTGGCCAGATGTGAGGCCAAGGCTGTGAACAGGAAGGCCCCATTTTTCAAGCTGTGCTGGTGGCTGAGAAATTACCAGAACAACCAGATTTGCTCTTTTTCCTCCAACAGCCAGCTGCATGGTGCAATCTGAGATCTTGTGAAGAAGTCAAAGTCCTTTAGAGTGCATGTGGAAGGATGTCCCTGCTGAAAACACAGATAGTTACAGGCAGGTCTTGCTCCTTTTGCTCCTTGGCTTGGCCAGTATCTGAGCCACTCTCTGTATTCAGAACATACAGAAAAGTCTAATGAAGACTTTTATATTGTCTGTGGTCTAAACTTCCAGACACAATCTTATGTACAAATAAGATTATAATATAGAAACTATTTGTATCTGGCTTTTCCCACATCATTAAATATTTTTAGAATAGAATTGTAATGACTACATACATTTCATTACTTGGGTGTGTCTTGATTTATTTAACCATTTTTATTTTTCTTTATTATAAATAGTGCTTTTATGAACATTCTTTGTCTACATCTCTGATTATTCTTCTAGATAGATTCTTAGAAGTACTGATTTAGGGATTTTTAACTTCTAAAGGCTCTTGATCCATACTACAGAAAGTGTTTTTTTTTTCCCCAGACTGAAAGTTCCAAAATGTACCCCATCAGCAATGTATGCAAGTGATTGAAAAAGTACCCTCTTTCTAATATTGTGTATTACTTTAAAAATTCTTCTGTTATTGAATTAGCTGCTGAATTATCTCTTGAAGTCTAAAAAGAATCTCTTGTTGTATCTGAATGTTTACTACTCTTTTCTGACTATTTCCCTGAGGAGGACGAAGACAGCGAATCAGGTGGCCAGAAAGCTGTCGTTACTTTCTGCCTCCTCTGATGTGACTTCATCTTGCTGCCAAGAGACATTATAAATGATTCATGTTCTTTTTCACCCTAACCCCCTCAGAACACTTGTCTTGGTGATATGATGATTTCTCTCTTCTCCTTCTGGCTAATAAAGAAGTCAGAGTGTACTTGGGGGTATGATATGTCTTGGAGCTACTGATTAGGATCTGGGAAAGAAAGGTTATTAGAACTTTCTTGCCCACTCAGCATTTTGACCCTGACTTAAAAGTAACTTCAAGGACAGAGTCCTACTCTCTTCTACTTTGTCATACCACCAGATGTCTTCATTTTATTTTACCCTAGGTTGCCACGGAATTATTTTCAAATGTAACTAAATATAATTTATTTTGAAAATTAATTTGAAAAACCTTTTTAAGAAAAACCTTTTAAACCATAAAATCAAACCAATAAAACAGATTTCTCAGCTCCCTGAAGATTGATGAATATTAGCTTAATGGCAAAGGACCGTCTTCTGTGCTAGGTGTTTTTTTTTTTAATAATACTGTTTTTATTATATTATGTTAGTCACCATACAGTACATCCCTGGTTTTTGATGTAAAATTCGATGATTCGTTAGTTGCGTATTGTACTAGGTGTTTTTATACAGCTGAGAACAGTGTGGTAAGGTTGACTGGGATGAGACCAGTGCTGGGATTACTTGCTTACTGGGATGAACTCGCAGTTAGGGAACAGAACTAACTGTGGGAGCTGGAAATAAAGTGCAGCCTAAGTGTATAACATAGTATCTAAATAATATGGCAACAAACACTAGGTAATACGCTGATAATGGGTGATACAAGAGGTGGGTTTCATTCCAATATTCATCCCAATATTATGTCTCATAATAATGGGTGATACAAGAAGTGGGTTTCAACAGGAAATAATGAGATGTCTTAACAGGTAGGTGCAATACAGTGTAAGAATAGATAGCTGCGGGATCCTGCCAATGTGGTCAACACTTCAGTTTCAGAAGATTGTATGTGTCCAGATGTTATGAATATAGGACCTGGGCTCTAGTCCTGTCTCTGCCTGGAAAGGGTAAGATGGTTGAGGTACCTACAGAGACTGGGATCTAGGCAGGCAATAGGGCAGAAAACCAGATAACCAGATTAGGGCATAAGGTTATCGCTTGATTTAGAAAAGAGGGGTTCTATAACCTAAACAGAGTTTAGGGCCAGAGCTACCTTACAATCCAGAGTGACAAAGCTGGGTCATGGAGTGTTAAGCAAAAGCTTTAAATAACCTCCTGGCTCAGACCTGGCTTGGTCCTAGGACAGGCTGGCAGTTGAGGGGTCAAAGGGACATTGCTGTAGGGTGAAGCAGTTGTGTTTGGTGGCAGCCAGGAGGGCCTGACTTTAGACCAGGAACACAGCATGGGTAATGTAGTTCATACCCTTTTTCTGTTTGGTATTCGCACAGTGTCCTGTCTTTTGAATGCATAGATTGATTATGAAGACAATTTTTCATCTATCCCTCTTATTTTCCCTTTGTTATTTATCTGCCAGAAGCTAATCGTCAATGCCCTATTGCAGAGAGGATGGAGAGAGGGAACTGAGAAGGGAATTGCATCCAACCTCCTTTCCAATACCCTACCTGTCAGGAAGTAGAGAAGGACTGCAGGGATAACCCATCCATCTGTCTCATGAATGTGTTCTTTAAAAAGGTATTCATGGTGCCAGTGCAGTCCTCCATCACAGAGCCCTTAGCCCTTACCACAACCATGGCAAAGTTAGGAAAGTTTTGTGCAAGGAGAGTTTGGGGGAAAATGCTCTGAAGTTAAGAGGTGGAGAGAAGAATAACTGTCTCCATGCTCCGAGGTTAAGAGCTTGAAACATGGAGACTGTTAATTTTCTCCGCATATTGGTCAAACCATCACTCTACTCTTCAAAGCATCTGTCATGTTGTGCAGTGGGCAGAGCATGGAGTGGGAGGTTAAACATACCTGGGATTGAGTCCCAGTCCTCTCACTTATTAATAGAAACTGATCCTTGGGTTCCTTATTTCTAAACCAATATCTTTCATGCCTGCCTTCTAGGATTGTTTAGCATATCAGTTGGAATAATGCAAGTGGAAATGCTCTGTATAGTGAAAAGTACATAAAAGCAAATAAAAAGTATGGTTACTGAGTAAAAAGAACAATGAAATAATGAATCATCTGTCCTCTAAGCTGATGATCTACCTCCAATTCTAACAGTTGCAGAATCTGGAGACAAACAGGGCAATGCTTTAACATACCAAATCATTAGAACTAAGTCAAGGCCAACACACAGCACAATTCACACTATCTCATGTGTAGTCATACACTGGGAAGGGAAGGGTTAGTAGTGAAGGCCCACAATTCAATCTTTCTCTTTGCTGGAGTTTTACTCCTAGAAAAGAAAGAAGGCAAGAGACCCGGTCAGATCTCCTAGTAAACATGCTAATGGCAGACTCCTTGGAAAATAAGTTTAGTCCTTGTCTATAGAATGTTGTTAGGATTCTAGGAGTCTTATCCTAAACAAACCTGAATCTGTGGATTTTTAGGTCATGGCCCCTTGGAAAATGGCAGGTAAGCTAGCTTACTAACTGAACATGGAATGACCTGTTGTGTAAGTGATGTGAATTGCACACATTGCTTAGAGAGTCATAGGCTAATGTGAGCCTGGAGTGTGACCTGATGTGGCAAGAAAGGCCTTGGGGGTTCACTGTCAGAAGTCTCCAAGCCTCTCCTTGTTTTGTCTATGCCTTGTGATTATCTGTATCTTTGAAATTATTAGAAAATCTTTTTTTTTTTAAAGATTTTATTTATTCACTCAACAGAGAGAGAGACAGCCAGTGAGAGAGGGAATACAAGCAGGAGGAGTGGGAGAGGAAGAAGCAGGCTCCCAGCAGAGCAGGGAGCCCCATGCGGGGCTCGATCCCAGAACCCTGGGACCACGCCCTGAGCTGAAGGCAGACGCTTAACGACTGAGCCACCCAGGCGCCCCGTGAAATTATTAGAAAATCTTGATAACTGTGTAAGATCTCTGATTTCATGTTAGTCTGAATTGACAATCTGATCCTTTGTGTTATCTCCTATACCTTCCTTAAAAAATTTTAGGAAAAGGAATTACTGGCTCATTATTCTCTCCAGAGAGTGTGCTCATGGGTACTAGTATAGCTGTAGCCTGTTCATGACTCAACAACACAGTAGGAACTCTTGTGTCTTTATCATCCAGTCATATTGATTCCTTCTTTCCTCAGCCCTTTCTCCACCTTTGACTTCTCCTCAACATCTCCCTCCCCGTACCATATCTATGAGGTCCTGATAACTGGATGTTCAGTTTACCATTACTTCATTAGGCCTCATTAGCATTGAGATTTGTAGGGTCTCCCAGAGTCTTTGAAGCCAAGCCCTTCTCTTGAGACTGCTACCTAATCTACCATCTTGTAGGATCCTGGTAGACCTGGTTCCAATCTGGGTCTACTTGAGTGTATGACCCTTTTATAGATTCTCCTTTCTCAGAATGGTTACTGCATTTCCTGGGCCCTCTGACTGACTCAGAGGTTCCTGTCTTCACCCTCCTTTCATTACATGGATTGAGAATAATTATACAACTATAGTTCACAGACAGCTAGAAACTTAATAAAACATTCTACACATCCACATTTTGTCTCCTTATCATCGCTACTCACATGCAAGTGTCAGAGTAAAGTTTAATGCATTGGCAGAAGAGTTGTCTTAGAGTTTCTCATCCACAAACAGTTAACTTCCTGCTGTACCCTGGTTGAGGAGACATGGCCTTCCCAAAATCTTTGACAAATGAGCCTGTTCTCATGTACTGTTCTGCCTCTATGGATTTGTTCTATTATAGGTGTCCTTGGTATTTAAAAATCAGTTTAAGAGGGTAAAAAATATTACATGGGGAGAACACCATCTGACTCTAATTTTTTAAAGTGGGTACTGAAAGCTTTGGAGGATGAGGAATCCCATTTAGGATGACTCTGTGTCCATTTCATTATTCTCATTGTACCTCTTGGGAGGACAGGAATAGGCAGTGTGGTTAGATGCAAAAGGACATGAAACTTGAAGTTGAGGATCATGAAATGGGGAGAGCCTGTCTTTCCCACTTGGTGGCCTTGGACCTATCCTTTCTCCTGAACCTCATTTGCCTTATGTATAAAATTGAAATAAATATATACACTGAGGTCGGTCGAGAAGGTCAATGCAATGGTGGGTGTGAAGGCCTTTTGTAAGCTATGAAATGCTACAAATAAATGTTCTGATTGATATTTTAAATAAAAAGGGCTTGATTGTTTCCTGGGGTATTCTGAGTTTTCCCCATTACTCTGCTCCCACCCCTGATAAGCAGTTCCATAAACATTTAACGTGGGAGGTTAGGCTCTATCAGGCTCTTGGCAGACCATCTGCTAAATGAATCCTGAGATCTGTTAGAACAGAAATTTAAGGGACCAGAGTACACATACACATGCATGCATGCAAATAGATACACACAGGCACACATATAGACATCTCTTCCCCCCAAATCTCAGAGCTATGATTTCTTTAAATCTTGTGTTGAACAAAATATGATGTTTTTTCCCACTGCTTTTTATAATGCCACCTGGGAAAGCAGCATTGGTGCCTTATGTGCTGGTGCCTGCATACTGGTTTGGGAATTCATGGTGATCATGAAGTCAGAAGGGAGGTGGGAAGAGAAACAGGACAGCTCCATGGAAAGGTCATCTTGGAACCAGAAATCAGGGTTAGGAGTCAAAATGTGGATGCTGTGTTGTCATCCTGGCTGGGGAACTGGTCCCTTAGCTTTGTTCTCACCTCTGTGACTTTATGCTGTTATCATGGGGATGATTGAGAAGAGAGTGAGGTCCCATCCACTGAACCCTTGGAATGTTCCATTTAGTTCAATAGAGGCAGGAGCCAGAGGAGCAGAATAGACTCAGAATGCTCTCTGGTGATTGAGGAAATTGGAATCCAGTTACTCTGAGTTACAAGATCATTACTGGGATATATAACAGTTATGCTAGACATGTGTGTTTTAAAACAGGTATCTGTATCTAAGAATAGCTCCATAATTCTCTGACTTTTCATCAGACAAATCTTGGGTGTTTGTCCAAAATATGACTTCGAAAAACTAGCTGTTGAATTATGGCTGCTCTTCAGCTGTGTTCCCAGATATTTAATACAATAGAGTTAGACAGATACTGGTTTCAAATCCTACCAACTAGTTTTGAGGTCATGGATAAGGTGGTTGATATCTGCGGTCAGTTTCTTTATTTGTAAAATGTGGATATTAATAACCCTTTGTGTTCTTGTAGAACAAATAGAGAAAACACGCACTATTGCCCAACATGGAGTAGCCAAATGTTTGTTCTTCTTTCAGTCCCTTTCCTACTTCAGGCTCCCTACATTGGGTTTCCCCTGGACAACTTCCTCCATCCACAATTGCTGTTTAGATTTAGATTGTTTAAAACTCACTGGGTTATTTGTCCAGTTGTTTTCAATCTAATGGAGATAATAATAAGACCTAATAGTATTTATCTCACAGGTTCATTGTAGAAGATAAATGATATGTTATAAATAAAACAGCACAGAGCTTGGCAAACAGTAGGTAAATACAGGTTAGCTAAATCTATTATCCCTCTTATTGAGTGAGGAAGAAAGGAAACTCCACATCTACCCCATCTTTGGCATCATCTCCACAACTTAGTAATCCTGAGTTTGAATCAAGAAGTCCTCAAAATATTATCCCTGTTCCGGGTGCCCTGACACTACAGAAAAATTTCAAGACAACTAGAATCTTGTCTTTATTTTTCCTGCATACTTTCACTGTTTGGTAGGTTGCAATAGGATTCGTTGAGATCATTCCCAAAGGGGAGACTGTGGAATGTTCCTGAAAATTCTGTGTAAGGCTTTCTGTTTTCTAGGCTTGGGCAGTGAGGGTGAGGCGGCAGGATCTGGAAATCCTCCATTTTACAAAGAGGGAAACACTTCCTAATTTTATCCTTTTCTGGTTCTAGCTTCAGATCACAATGCAAAGACAAATATACCTCCCCAACACACCTACAGCAATCTCAGGACAGCACCCAGTTGCAAATTACAGCTTCTTGGTGCCAATTCCTCCTACTCTGCTGTCTTTAGGTACTGATATTATTGGGACTCAGTTTTTTCTAATCTCAAGAAAATAATATGTAACAACACTGATGAAGGTGAAAAGAATCCCTACCCAGAAATGCATATTTGTATCATCAGAAACATGCAGATATGTTCAGGCATATCCAGAACTGGTTCATTGGACTATAGAATTTTTTCAATGCTTCTCTTTCAGGGCATTCCCTAAATCTTAATGTGTAGAGAATGGTAGAATGCCACATTAATTGTGAAACAAATTCCTCCATTTATTTATTTATTTATTTACTTATTTCTGGCAGAAAAAAAAATTACCATTTTAAACAGCAGAAAAATTGAATGCAGCCACTTTTGCAGGCGGGGAGTGGTTATTTTACATCAAAGGAGGTGAAGGATTAGTAATCTACCTCGATAGCTTCTTTGAGAGTGAAACTTGAGTGCCCACCCTCCCAGGGCATTATCTCAAAGGAGAGGAGGGTAGGCAGGAGATGGTAGGATTGCTCTGCATAATAAACCTAATAAATTGAGGGGAATTTTGAATTTCTAGGGGCCACTCAGGAATGAGTAGGGTATGTGAGAGGCAAGGGAACTAGGAGAAGGGAGACAGGTGAAGGGGAGCTGCAGAGAACCAGAGGCCCCTCAACTGGCAGGAAGCTGGTGCGTAAGGGAAGAAACACAGCTAGAGCAAAATGTCTTACTTCTCAATTTTAAGATATCTTAAATTATTGTAGTCCCCATTCCATTGCTTCAAACTTTGAGTAATGTTTGGTTATACAGCCCTGCCCTAGGTCAGTGGTGCTTTGTGTGGAATGAAGGACCAGGGTGGATTCCCAAGGGACTGATGATGTGCAGAAAAGTCAGAGCAGTCGCAGGAGGAGGGATGCAAAGTAGAGATGGAAGACTCCAGAAAAGCGGGAAACTGGATCATAAGATGAGATGAGCAAGGGACAGGTTAAGATCTATAGGAACTCTCAGAAAGACTGTAGGGGGCAGGGAGAAGAGGAAGTGTGGGTGGTGGATTTTCCATAGAAAGTAGGGTAGGGACTCTAGTAGTTCTGTTTGAAAATTAAAGGACAGATGACCTCCCAGAAAACTTGAAGCTGTGGGTACCCCCAGAGGCAGCCGATTTGTGTGTATGTGTTGTATGTGTGTGTATGTGGCAGGAGGGGAGAGTTCTTGGGTGAGGCAATTAACAATGCTGATACCTTTTACATATACACCACTTCCTAATTGAGAGAGCTCTATTGTATGAGTCTAGGGCTGAAAAGGGAGGCTTGATGTGTAGTTCTGGTTCTTGACAGCAAACTATCCCATGTTGGCACATTGGAGGCAGTCTAGGTGAGCAATACAGATAATGTTAGGCCAGAGGTAAATTTTGTAGATGAACTTAACCTTTCATAAAAGAGGGCCCATTACATTCTGCTTTTCATCCTTAGCTGTGCTGTAGATTCCTTTGACTTTGCAAGGTTGCTGTGGTGACTTGGGTTTTATGTACTATAAGAGGGCACCTGGTTAGGGTAGGGAGTTGCTCATTGTTCTTTTTATTTTACTTCTTTTGTGTCTTTTTGTAACTCTTAGTTCAGTGTTCTTTGCACGATGTGCCTTCAGAATATGCTCATTGATTGGCCAAACCTTTAAACTCAGCTGTATCTAGAACTGGTCCATTGGACTATAGAATTTTTTCAATGCTTCTCTTTCAGGGCATTCCCTAAATCTTAATGTGTAGAGAATGGAAGAATGTCACATTAATTGTGAAACAAATTCCTCTATTTCTTTCTCTTTTTTTTTTCTTTTTTTCTTTTTTGCATGGCAGGAAGAAAAATTACCATTTTAAACAGCAGAAAAATTGAATGTAGCCACTTTTGTCCTCTTTGAGGTAACATTTTTCAGTCTCCTCAACTTCTAAAAAAAGAGACCATGAAATACTACACAATGTTGACAAGTTCTTGTGCTTTTCTTAAGGGAAATAAAACCATTATTTCGTGGGAGGCTCAGAAAATGAAAATTTCCACTAAGAACGCTTATCATATCTATTGTTTGTACCACTTAACATAGTCTGACTTACTTTACAATTATATATATTGCAACTTGATCTTCCTAGCTGAAGTGTGAGGGTTGGTGAAAAGGAGCCATGCTTTATGCTCTAAGGCCGGGGTGACAGAGATTTCATCTTGGTACTGGCTGCCAGGAGTAATGTGTCTAAAAAAAAAAAAAAATGGTGGGGCTGTATTTGAGTTGGCTCAGGAATGGCCTGTCACAATCTGTTAGTGAAGCCTGATATGGGTATGGAAGAGAGCGGTAGGCCATGTATTATGTGGTGCTGCTCTAGGTCCTTTTTAGAGCATTGAACAGAATAGGCACTCAATAAAATTTGGTTTTATTTCATAAATTAAAACACAATGCATAACTACCAACAGAGCTCTGGAATTACCATACTACCCATTTTCTCTCTATGTAGGACAAGGAGGTCCACACCCACGACCATATAGTTTATTGTTCAAACTGGGACACCCTTGCTATTGAAGGGAGGCCATATTAATAATTATGCTGGAACTGTGGATATATACCAGAACTGTCGCAGTTAAGTGAGACATATGGGTCACCCTATATGTCTCTCTGAAGTGGCCCTTTGGGTAAATGAATATTTCCTCCAAACCAAGGGTGAGCAAACTATGGCTCGCAGGCCAAATAGTCAGCCATCTGTTCTTATAAAGCTTTATATTAACATAGCCATGCCTATTTATTTGTGTTTTGTGTCTCTGGCTACTTTTGTTACAACAGAGTCGAACGGTTATGACATAGACCATATGGCATGCAAAGCCAAAAATATTTGCTATCAGATTCCTTACAGGGAAAGTGCTGACCCTTGCTAGTCAATAGAATTCTTGTGTTTTTTTTAATGTTTTTTTTATTATATTATGTTAGTCACCATACAGTACATCCCCGGTTTCCGATGTAAAGTTCGATGATTCATCAGTTGCGTATAACACCCAGTGCACCATGCAATACGTGCCCTCCTTACTACCCATCACCAGCCTATCCCATTCCCCCACCCCCCTCCCCTCTGAAGCCCTCAGTTTGTTTCTCAGAGTCCATAGTCTCTTATGCTTCATTCCCCCTTCTGATTACCCCCCCTTTCTTTATCCCTTTCTTCCCCTACCTATCTTCCTAGTTCTTATGTTCCATAGATGAGAGAAATCATATGATAATTGTCTTTCTCTACTTGTCTTATTTCACTTAGCATTATCTTCTCCGTCCATGTTGCAGCAAATGTTGAGAACTCGTTCTTTCTGATAGCTGAGTAATATTCCATTGTATATATGGACCACAACTTTTTAATCCAGTCATCTGTTGAAGGGCATCTCGGTTCCTTCCACAATTTAGCTATTGTGGACAATGCTGCTATGAACACTGGGGTGCATATGGCCCTTCTCTTCACTACGTCTGTATCTTTGGGGTAAATACCCAGTAGTGCAATGGCTGGGTCATAGGGTAGCTCAATTTTTAACTTTTTAAGGGACCTCCACACTGTTTTCCACAGTGGCTGTACCAACTTGCATTCCCACCAACAATGTAGGAGGGATCCCCTTTCTCCACATCCTCTCCAGCAATTGTTGTTTCTTGCCTTGTCAATTTTTGCCATTCTAACTGGTGTAAGGTGGTATCTCAGTGTGGTTTTGATTTGAATTTCCCTGATGGCTAATGATTTTGAACATTTTTTCATGTGTCTGTTAGCCATTTGTATGTCATCATTGGAAAAGTGTCTCTTCATATCTTCTGCCCATTTTATGATTTATTTGTTTCTCGTGTATTGAGTTTGAGAAGTTCTTTGTAGATCTTGGATACCAGTCTTTTATCTGTAGCATCATTTGCAAATACATTCTCGCATTCCGTGGGCTGCCTCTTAGTTTTTTTGACTGTTTCCTTGGCTGTGCAGGAGGCTTTGATCTTGATGAAGTCCCACAAGTTCATTTTATCTTTTGTTTCTCTTGCCTTTGGGGATGTGTCATGAAAAAGGTTGCTTTGGCCAATGTCGTGGAGGTTGCTGCCTATGTTCTCCTCTAGGATTTTGATGGATTCCTGTCTCACATCGAGGTCTTTCATCCATTTGGAGTTTATCTTTGTGTATGGTGTGAGAGAGTGGTCAAGTCTCATTCTTCTGCATGTAGCTGTCCAATTTTCCCAGCACCATTTATTGAAGAGACTGTCTTTTTTCCACCGGATGTTTTTTCCTGCTTTATCAAAGATTAGTTGCCCAAAGAGCCGAGGGTCCATTTCTGGGTTCTCTATTCTGTTCCATTGGTCTATGTGTCTGTTTTGTGCCAGTACCATGATGTCTTTGTGATCACAGCTTTGTAGTACAGCTCGAAATCCGGCTCGAAGCCCCCAGCTTCGTTTTTCCTTTTCAACAGTTCCTTGGCGATTCGGGGCCTTTTCTGTTTCCATACAAATTTAAGGACTATTTGTTCTGGTTCTTTGAAAAATGTCATTGGTATTTTGATTGGGATTGCATTGAAAGTGTAGATTGCTCTGGTAGCATGGACATTTTAACTATGTTAATTCTTCCGATCCATGAGCATGGAATATTTTTCCCTCTTTTTGTGTCTTCCTCAATGTCTTTCAAGAGTGATTTGTAGTTTCTAGAATATAGGTCATTTACGTCTCTGGTTAAGTTAATTCCAAGGTAACGTATGGTTTTTGGTGCTATTGTAAATGGGATGGATTCCCTAATTTCTCCTTCTTCAGTCTCATTATTCGTGTATAGAAATGCAACTGATTTCTGAGCATTGATTTTGTATCACGCCACATTACTGAATTGCTCTATAACTTCTAATAGTTTGGGAGTGGATTCTTTTGGGTTTTTCATATAGAGTATCATGTCATCTACGAAGAGAGACATTTTGACTTCTTCTTTGCCGATTTGGATACCTTTTATCCCATTTTGTTGTCTGATTGCTGTTGCAAGGACTTCTAGTACTATGTTGAATAATAGTGGCAAGAGTGGGCATCCTTGTCGTGTTCCTGAAAGGCTTCCAGCTTTTCCCCATTGAGAATGATATTTGCTGTAGGCTTTTCATAGATGGTTTTTATGAGATTGAGGAATGTACCCTCTATCCCTACACTCTGAAGGGTTTTAATCAGGAAACGATGCTGTATTTTGTCAAATGCTTTTTCTGCATCTATTGAGAGAATCATATGATTTTTGAATTTTTCTTTCTGGATAAAATCTAAGACCCTGATCGATTTGCGAATGTTGAACCACCCTTGCATCCCAGGGATGAATCCCACTTGGTCATGATGGATAATCGTTTTAATGTACTGTTGGATTCTATTAGCCAGGATCTTGTTGAGGATTTTGGTGTCCATATTCATTAGGGAAATCGGTCTGTAATTGTCCTTTTTGATGGGGTCTTTGCCTGGTTTGGGGATCAAGGTAATATTGGCCTCATAGAATGAGTTTGGTAGCTTTCCTTCTGTTTCTATTTTTTGAAATAGCTTTAGGAGAATAGGTATTATTTCTTCTTTGAATGTTTGGTAGAATTCCTCAGGAAAACCATCCGGGCCTGGAGTTTTGTTTTTTGGAAGGTTGTTTATCACTGACTCAATCTCTTCATAATTAATTGGTCTGTTTAAAAAATCAATTTCTTCCTGTTTCAGTCTTGGTAGTTTATAGGTTTCCAGGAAGGCCTCCATCTCTTCCAGATTGCTTAATTTATTGGCATAAAGCTGTTGATAAAAGTTTCTAATAATCCTTCCAATTTCATTGGTGTTGGTCATGACCGCTCCTTTTTCATTCATAATTTTATCAATTTGGGTCCTTTCTCTATTCTTTTGGATAAGTCTTGCCAGTGGTCTGTCAATTTTATTAATTCTCTCAAAGAACCAGCTTCTAGTTCTGTTGATCTGCTCTACTGTACTCCTGGTTTCTAATTGATTGATTTCTGCTCTAATCTTGGTCAACTGCTTCCTCGTGTGTGGATTAGGCCTGTCCCTCTATTGCTGTTCCAGCTTCTTGAGGTGAGAATTTAAAAACTGCATTTTAGATTTTTCTGTTCTTTTGAGTGAGGCTTGGATGGCTATGTATTTCCCCCTTAGGACTGTCTTTGCAGTATCCCATAGATTTTGGACCGTTGTGTTTTCATTCTCGTTGGTCTCCATAAATTGTTTAAATTGATTTTTGATTTCCTGGTTTATCGAGTCATTCCTGAGCAGGATGGTTCTTAGTCTCCAAGTGTTTGAGGTTCTTCCAAATTTTTCCTTGTGGTTGAGTTCCAATTTTAAAGCGTTGTGGTCTGAGAATATGCAGGGAATAATTTCAGTCTTTGGTATTGGTTGAGACCTCTTTTGTGTCCCAGAACATGGTCTATCCTTGAAATGTTCCATGGGCATTAGAATAGAATGAGTATTCTTTGGTTCTGGGGTGTAGTGTTCTATGTATATCTCGTCGAGTATGGCATTCAAAGCCCTTGTTTCTTTGTTGATTTTTTTGCATGGGTGTTCTGTCTATTTCTGATAGTGGAGTGTTGAGGTCCCCTACTATTAATGTATTTTTATCTATATGTCTCTTTATTCTGGTTAAGAGTTGGCTTGTGTATCTTGCGGCTCCCCTGTTGGGGGCATATATATTTATAATTGTCATATCCACTTGTTGGATACATCCTTTAAGAATAATATAGTGTCCTTCTGTGTCTCTAACTATAGTCTTTAGTTTAAAATCCAATCTGTCTGATATGAGAATTGCTACCCCAGCTTTCTTTTGAGGTCCATTGGCGTGAAAGATGGTATTCCATCCCTTTACTTTTAGTCTGAATGTATCTTTAGGTTCAGAATGAGTCTCTTGTAGACAGCAAATAGATGGGTCATGTCTTTTTATCCAATCTGCAACCTTGTGGCATATTATGGGAGCATTTAGGCCATTTATATTGAGACTGATTATTGAGAGATATGATTTTAATGATGCCATGTTGCCAGTAAAGTCTTTGTTTCTATCGATTGTGACTTTCTGTTCTGTATCACTCTTGGGGCCTTTTTACTTTTATAGAACCCCCCTTAATATCTCCTGTAGGGCTGGTTTCGTGGTTACGAAATTGGTCAATGACTGGCGATTCTGGAAGGTCTTTATCTCTCCATCAATTCTGAATGACAG
The DNA here is from genome assembly GCF_023065955.2 of Ursus arctos. Lineage (NCBI taxonomy): Eukaryota > Metazoa > Chordata > Mammalia > Carnivora > Ursidae > Ursus > Ursus arctos. The sequence continues at coordinate 29,757,034 of NW_026622875.1, forward strand.
CGTTGCTGGATAAAGGATCCTTGGCTGCATGTTTTTCTCTGAAAGAGCTTTAAAAATGCCCCCCCAACCCTTTTTCTCATTCCAGGTCTGTGTAGACAGGTCTGACGTAATTCTGATAACTTTGCCTTGGTACGTGAGAAATTTCTTTGCCCTGGCCTCTTTCAATACTGTATCCTTGGATCTAATATTTGCGAAATGCACTATGACGTGACGTGGCGTAGGTTTGTCATGGTTGAGCTTGGGAGGGGTCCTATCTGCCTCTTGGACACGAATGTTTGTTTCCCTAGCTAGATTAGGGAAGTTTTCAGCTACAATTTGTTCAAATATCTCCTCTAGACCTCTGTTTTTCTCCACCCTCTCGGGGATGCCGATGATTCTGACATTGGATCGTTTCATTGAGTCAGTAATCTCCTGTAACCTACATTCGTGGGCGTGCATTTTTTTAAGTCTAGCTTCTGTTTTCGCGTTTTCTTCTATTAACCCATCCTCCAATTCGCTAATACGTTCCTTTGCCTCAGTGACCCTGGTCGTCAGAGACTCTAGTTTTGACTGCATTTGGCTCATAGAGTTTTTAATTTCTGCCAGATTCACTCTCATTTCCGCCCTTAGAGATTCTATATTCTCATTAACATTTTCGTTAATACTTTTTTCAAGTCTACACATCATGTTGACCATTGTTACTCTGAATTCCATTTCTGATAATTTGGTTATATCCATATCCATTAGTTCTGTGGCAGAGGCCACAGACTCTGTCTTTTCTTTGCTGGGGGGGGGAATCTCTCCTTCTCGTCATTCTGATGAGGAGAGGTTGCGGGGTTGTCCAGAGCCCAAATTATTGACCGGGACCCAGGCCATGCACCCTTGTATAGGGACCTTAGGGATGTGGGCTTCTTGATTTTTCAGCCTGCCTTCTGGGTGAGGGGCCTGCCGCACCTATACTCAGGCAACCCTGTTTGGGTAGAGTCTCCGTGTCCCCTGCGAGGGGGGGTGGGGAAGGGCACCCTATGAGCCGGTATTTCCAGGCTTTTGTTCTCTGGCGGCTTTCCCTGGCGATTTGCTGTGTCTCTTCTGAGAGTCAGAGCAGCAGTGGCCGAATTTGAGCCTCTGTCACAGAACAGAGGGATTGTGGCCCCTTCTCCACTGATGTTCTGGTCACTTTAACTCTGTTTCTGTTGGTGCTGCTCAACCCTGCAGCATCCCGGGATGTGCGCCCCACACCCGGCATCCCAGCCCTCACTTCCAGGGCCAGCGCGTCTCTGTCCTTTGTGTTTCTAACACCGCCAGCCGCCAGCCGCCCCCACGTACTCTGGAGCTTCCGGTCTCAGTCTGGTTCCGGTGAGCACACCGGGGCTCCGTTTCAGTCTGGTGGCACGCGTTCCCCGGCTCACGGTCTCAGACTGCTCTCTCGTGGATGCCGGACCCGCGAGTCCGCCCGCTCCCCTGTCCAGGTGGCTACCGCTTCCCGGCGCCTGAACGTGGCGGCTCCGTCCCCCTTCGGTTTATCTTCCGATATCTGTGCGCGGTTTCACGGCTCCCCGCTTTGTACCTCAATACTCAGCACTGGAGATGTTCATTTGTAGAGATCCAGATGTATCTTCCTGCATCTCATGCTGATGCCGTGGATGTTCAGGATGGTCTGGTACCTATCCAACTCGACTCAGGGGACCGGCTGAAAAAGGGGTCCCCTACTCCTCCGCCATCTTAACTCCTTCTCCAGAATTCTTGTTGTTAAAAGGGTCTCTGGCCTCCTGGAGAAGAAAACTAACATGTTAGGACCTACTCTGTGCTGAACTTCATGCTAGACACTTTGCAGATATGATCTCACTTAATCTCAAATGACTTTGCAACATAGGCATAATCTCCAGTTAATCTAAATTTACCAGGCTACCAATGACAGAAGCAATGAGGCTTCTAAACCTGCAGTTCTCAGAAACTTTCCCTCTCAGTGCTCTGTGGAATGCTCCGACAACAACCTATGAGCCACCCATAACTTCTCTGTGTCTCTCACATCCCACATCCAATCTGGCAGCAAATCCTATGGGCTTTATCTTCAAATTATTTCCAGAATTTGACCACTTCTTATCATCACCACTACTGCCTCACCCCCCTCACCCCATCTGAGTTATCATCCAGCACGTATTATCGTCTCCCTCCTGGATTAAGTCAGGTTTCCGAGTCTGCTCTTGACCCTACAGTCTGTTTTCATTGGAGTGTAGCTATCCTTTTAAAACCCAAGTCAGATCATGTTACTCCTCTGCTCTCTTGCAGTTTCTTCCCATCTTATTCTGAGTAAAATCCAAAATCTTGACAATGGCCTACAAGGCTCGTCACTATCCACTATGGTAGCTATATGTGTCTATTTAAATTTAAGTATATTAAAATTAAATACAGTTAAGAATTCACACTGGTCTCACTTAAAGTGCTCAGTAGCCCCAGTGTGGCTAGTGCCTACCGTATTGGACAGCATAGATATAGAACATTTTTATCATCAGGAAAAGTTCTATTGAAGGCACTGGGATCTGCTTTCTCCTTATCTCTCTGGACTTGTTTCTCACTACTTTCTCTCTTGCTTACAGCCACATCAGTTTCCTAATTGTTTCTTAAACCTCTGTGTCTCAGGACTTTTGAACATGTTTTATCCTGTGCCTGGAACATTCTATTCCTAGATAACAACATGGCTTGATTTTTTAGAAACTTTAGGTCCTTGCTCAAATACCTTCTCTGACAACCTGTTTCATCTGCAGCCCCCCTGTATTTTTCCCATTCCTCTCCCCTGCTTTATTTCCCTATATCATTTACTGTCACCTGACATATATGCACAAATGTGTATATACACTTCCCCATTTCTAATCATAAGACCTCCATTAGTCTAGTTTTTAGTTTTTGTATTTTTCTACTTCATGATTTTTCCCAGCACCATAGTAATGACTAATCAGTCCGTTTGATGAATGAATGAATGGGAATATCGACAGGCATTTGTTTCATCCCTCAGAAGCCTACCTAATTTCATCTGTACTGTACCACATTATGTGCATTTTTTTAACCCACTAATCTATTGCTTTGTTTTGTAATTGACAGTGGTTTTATCTCTGAGTTCTATCTCCCCTCCCAGGGGCTAACTCTCCAGGGTCTAGAGACCCTGTCTTTAGTTCTTCTATCTCCTCTGCCAATGCAGAGTGACCTCAGTTCAATGCATTTTGACTCACTATGTCCACTAAACCAGGAACACTGTTTCTCTCCCAAAGTAGTAGAAGAATATTAAAGAATTGCCAATATTCCTTCTTCATTGGTACTTCTAAAAGTTATTTTCCCTATTGTCTTGAGAAACTGATGTGAACTAGTGAGATTATGCAAATGACGGAGTGTTTTTATTATTTTAATTAATCCAATTTTTACATGTACAGAAAAGAAAAAAATCCAGTGAAAGACAATTTACATGACAATGTGTAATCACAGTATGCCTGTAAAAGAACATTTGTCCAAAGCTTTGTCTTCATGTCCTTATCACTGAAAAAGCTTGAATTTGTGTCAAAGAACGCCATATCTCAGCTATTGTAACTGTGGAGTATGGTGAGGAGCTTTTAATGCTGGTATCATGGCACACATGTTCTGGAGAATAAAATCTGACCAAGGGTACAGTTGCTCAGAAGGGCCAAAAAATAAGCCCATGTAAGTAAATTCAGAGTACTGAAAAGGCATTAGCTTTGGTTCAAATCCTGAGTTGGACATTTTGGGGCTGTGTGAATCTCTGCATTTCTCTAATCCTTGGGAGAGGCCTAGAATAGCACTGTGCAGCAAAACGAACTCAGATTTTCTTAGGAGCCAGACCAATATTAAAATCTCTGACCCATGGTTTACCGGTTCTGTGAGCCAAGGTGAGTTGTCTGATTCCTCTGACTTGTGGAGATCAGAGATGAGATATCCGACACAGAGTGGACACTCAATAAAAATGGTGGCTTTATTTGTGGATTGTCCCAATTCTGCTACTAACCAAAAGTGAGACTTTAGGCAGGTCACTTCAAGTGTGGATTTTGTTTTCTCATCTATAAGATAAAGGGTTGGACTAGATGAACGTATCTTTTAGATCCCTCTTATGTCTAACATTTGATGATTCAACTGTGTTGGTACTCTGTAAAGCTGTGTCTTCAACTTTACTCTCGTGAATTTCATTCATCTTTCTCTGAGTGTTAATGCTGTTATCCATGAAAATAAGACATTGTAAAGGAGCTCTCACCCTTTGTTCTCCCAGGATCAGCTTCTCGATCCCTCAGGCATGGCCCTGAGCCATATTGAGCTCATTTCCAGCCTGACAGTGAATGCTTCATTCTTACTTCTCATTCCCCACATCATAATACCCTTCAGGTAAGCTCACATCCTTCAGAACCTACAAGTGCCTGTCATCCTTTCTGCTCTCCCTGAGCTGGAAGATCAAACAGAAATATGGACTTCACCATTCAAATTTTGGTTCTTCAAGACTTGCCTCATGATTAACACTACTGAGAAGTGTTCTTTAGCTTATCTCTTAGGTCAGGTTCAATGGCCCATCTCTGTTTTCAATAGTGATACATGCATGTTTTGATCATGGCACTTACCACACTATTTTGAAATTGTCTATTTCCCCATCTGTGCTCCTTAATAAATTTTCAGCTTTTTGAGTGAGGATCAAAATCTTAATCAAATAGGAATCTACTGTACTTAGCAATACAGATGATAGATGTATTGTAAGCGTACATACAAGAGATGCTTAATTAATGTTGAATCAATAAATTCCTATTACCTGAGGCCAAGTTGCAAAGCCTTTCTCCCCACTTATTTCTCCCCCAAATTCCTTCTTTTAATATAAAAGAGACTGAAGACACAGAGGGAGAATAGAGTTATTCTCAATAACTGTTCTTCAGTCTGCTACCATATTATAATCTTTCATTTCCAGAGGAATTTATCAATACTGCAGTATCTCTACATTCATTGTCTTGCTTCAACTTCCCCACTGTCCTGTAAGAGCACAGCTTGAGTATTCTTGTTTGCTTTTAACAGATGTAGAAGATGAAGCCCAAAGAGTTTTGGTTATACTAGGCTGTACCTGAATATCTAAGGTTATAGAACTAGTTAGCAATGGAAAACAGTATTGGCATCCAGGTCCTCCAATTCCAAACCCGGTGTGTATCTTGCTGCTGTGACTTAAAACATCTTGGTATAGCATATGAAAACATTCTTTATACCTCCTTTCGTTCAGCAAGTTTGGCAGACTTGGTAGAAAATGAACTTGGGAGGAGAAAAGTCTAGGAAAATGGTAACATTCTCAAGATGTCAAAAAAGAGGGGTTTTTTTTTGGGGGGGGGGGTGCTACAGCCTGCATTCACCCGGGCCTCCATTTGTAATCTGTGTGGGGAAGCAGACCAGACTTGACCAGAGTATTGATAAACAGATCAGTTAGGAAAAGGCATGGTGAAACTCCTAGAATCAAACAAAGGTAGGGTGGGTGAGGCTAAGATGCTAGAGATACCTGCAAAGAACAAAGTCAACTCTTCTTGCTCAGAGTAGAATGGGGGAACAGATCAAGATAGTTTTGGAAGATTAGCTGCCTTACAAAGTGAAGTCAGGTGCCAGGAGAAAAGTAGATATAAGAAACACTGTATCAGCCTTCAGCAAAATATCCTGCAGAAACTGCCTGCTCTCTCACAGATAGCTGTCTGGTTCTGTTGCTGGGAATCAATGCCAAGTGAAAGAAGTTTGAGATCTTTCAGGTGAGGATTGCTAGCAGGTGGCTGGGTGATGAATGTGGCCAAGGAGAAGAGCTGCAGCTCCTGGCAGAGAATGGCCTCCAATACCCTGGTTTTCAGGGAGAAAGAGGCACATGGAATCAAAGACTCAAAAATCAGAGTTGGAAAGATCCACAAAATAGTAAGAGTTAAAGAGTCATGGATATTGATGATAGGGTCACACTCAACCCCCATTCACATATCAGGGGTCAAACTGGAAACCAAGATCAGATCATAAATCTACTTTTTTTTTTTTTTAAGTTGCTCTGATGGAGGATTGGCTTTGCTAGTTCTTATTTAATAGCCATAGTGGCTTATCTGTTCACTTACTCATTTCTCTCCCATCCCACCCCCCACCCCACCACCACACAAAGGAGTTCCAATTTAGTTCTCAGGTTCTATTGCAAGCTTCTACCCACTGACATTGGGCCATGGTGATTCACTACTACTGGTGCTTTTCTTTACTCTTATTTCAGTAGTGGCTATGTCATCTGTATTTCCTTCAGTGATGAGAAGTTGTTCTGAAGTTGCCATGTAATTTGACAGCTCATAATTATTTTTTAGTTTTTCTATTTCCAGCTGTTGAACCAAGTATAAAGTACACTTAACTCTTGAACAACTCAGAGGTTGGGGTATTAACCCCTTCCACCTACATAGTTGAAAATTCATGTACAACTTTTGACTCCTCAAAAACTTCACTGCTAACAGCCTACTGTTGAATAGAAGCCTTACCAGTAAAATAAACAATTGACTAACACATATATTGTATGTTATATGTGTTATATACTTTATTCTCATAATAAAGTAAGCTAGAGAAAAAATGTCATTGAGAAAATCGTAAGGAAGAGAAACTACATTTACAGTACTGTATGGTATTTATTCAAAAAAATCTGCATATGAGTGAACACTTGCTGTTCAAACCTTTGTTGTTCAAAGGTCAGCAGTACTCATCAACCCTATGGGAGAAGGCTTTTCTTTATTTAACAGCTTAATGTATCTGACAATATATGGTAGTAGTGTTGCAAAACACACTCAGAGAAGGGTAATGAAAGTGAATCAGGAGGAATTGGGGGTGTCAGGACAAGGAGTGTGAAAATCCATGAAGCATCTTTTGTAAGACTGAAGCAGGATGAGCATGGAGGAGAGTTTGTAAAATCTGAAAGGATATGGAAAGTCTTCTTTTTTAGATACATTATCCATTTTCTTTTATTTTTTATTGAAGTTTAATTGATATATAATCTGTTAGTTTCAGGTGTGTGTCATAGTGATTTGATACTTTTATACATTATGAAATGATCCCCGTGATAAATATAGTTACCATGCATTCATATAAGGTTATTATAATATTGATTATATTCCCTGTGCCATATATTGGAAAGTCTTAATATGAACTTGTTCACCAAAACCCCAAAGAAATTGGAAGAGTCAATTCTAGGATCACTACAGAAAGACATGGTTACATACAGCAGATAGTAAGCATGAGATTTGTAACAAAAGGTAGTAGAACTGAAGTGAGTGATTTGAATTGCTGACCTCATTGGAGACACCATGATCTTCCAACAGATGTCTTCTGAAAAACTGAAATCTAGATTGAATAAGTTATACTTCTGATCTTGTAGTTTATTGCTGTTAATGACTTTGCTGTTCTGTAAAAATGTCTCATAAGCTCATTCTAAGGGATTCAAAGGATATTAAAAAAGTACAAATAAGATCGCCTCCAAATCTCACCATCTGGGAATAAACCATCATTAACATTAAGGGAACATTATTCTAAACATTTCTCTCCCTTCCCTTCACCATACACAATGGAAAAGTAAGGGGGTTAGATGGAAATGATGGTTATGTTGAGATCACACTATATATGTCATTTTAAATAAAAATTATTAAATTATCTTTTTTTTTAAGATTTTATTTATTTATTTGACAGAGAGAGAGACAGCCAGTGAGAGAGGGAACACAAGCAGGGGGAGTGGGAGAGGAAGAAGCAGGCTCCCAGCGGAGGAGCCTGATGTGGGACTCGATCCTAGGACTCCGGGATCATGCCCTGAGCCGAAGGCAGACGCTTAATGACTGACCCACCCAGGCGCCCCTTATTTTTTTTTTTTTAATAATGATTTTTTATTATATTATGTTAGTCACCATACAGTACATCCCCGGTTTTCGATGTGAGGCTCGATGATTCATTAGTTGTGTATAACACCCAGTGCACCATGCAATACGTGCCCTCCTTACTACCCATCACCGGCCTATCCCATTCCGCCACCTCCCTCCCCTCTGTAGCCCTCAGTTTGTTTCTCATAGTCCATAGTCTCTCATGTTTCATTCCCCCTTCTGATTACCCCCCCTTTCTTTATCCCTTTCTTCCCCTACTGATCATTCTAGTTCTTATGTTCCATAGATGAGAGAAATCATATGATAGTTGTCTTTCTCTGCTTGACTTATTTCACTTAGCATTATCTCCTCCAGTGCCATCCATGTTGTAGCAAATGTTGAGAACTCGTTCTTTCTGATAGCTGAGTAATATTCCATTGTATATATGGACCACAACTTCTTAATCCAGTCATCTGTTGAAGGGCATCTCGGCTCCTTCCACGATTTAGCTATTGTAGACATTGCTGCTATGAACATTGGGGTGCATATGGCCCTTCTCTTCACTACGTCTGTATCTTTGGGGTAAACACCCAGTAGTGCAATGGCTGGATCATAGGGTAGCTCAATTTTTAACTTTTGAAGGGACCTCCACACTGTTTTCCAGAGTGCCTGTACCAACTTGCATTCCCACCAACAATGTAGGAGGGATCCCCTTTCTCCACATCCTCTCCAACAATTGTTGTTTCTTGCCTTGTCTATTTTTGCCATTCTAACTGGCGTAAGGTGGTATCTCAGTGTGGTTTTGATTTGAATTTCCCTGATGGCTAATGATTTTGAACATTTTTTCATGTGTCTGTTAGCCAGGTGCCCCTTATTAAATTATCTTAAATTTAAACCAAAACAATGATATCCCAAGAGAATCTAGCTCCTAAGAGCTCCTTGTAAGGTAATGGTCCTTGGACCAGCAGTATCAACAATCATCTGAGAACTTGTTAGAAATGCAAGTTCTTGGGGCGTCTGAGTGGCTCAGTTAAGTATCCAACTCTTGGTTTTGATTGGGGTCATGATCTCAGAGTCCTGGGATTGAGCCCTGAGATGGGCTCTGTGCTCAGTGCAGAGCCTGCTTATCCCTCTCCCTTTCTCCTCCTTGAGCTCTCTCTCTTTCTCCCTCTCTCTCTCTCTCTCTCAAATAAATAAATAAATAAATAAATCTTAAAAAAAAAAAACACGAAATGCAAGTTCTCAGGCATCAGCCCGCACCTACTGAACCAAAAAATCTACAGGTGGGACCCAGCAATCTGTATTGTAACAAGTCCTCCAGGGTATTCTGTGGATACTAAAATTCGAGACCCATTTTCTCTCTATAAGAAAATACTTGGTAGAAACATTGACAGGTAGGAGTCAATATGGTTTTTTTTTTTTTTAAGATTTTATTTATTTATTTAACAGAGATAGAGACAGCCAGCGAGAGAGGGAACACAAGCAGGGGGAGTGGGAGAGGAAGAAGCAGGCTCATAGCAGAGGAGCCTGATGTGGGGCTTGATCCCATAACGCCGGGATCATGCCCTGAGCTGAAGGCAGATGCCCAATGACTGCGCCACCCAGGCGCCCCTCAATATGGTTTTTAACTGTGTTCCATGTTTATACAATATTGATTGTTCTTCTACTATGAAAAAGGAAAAAGTACATTTACATTTTTTCTTATTTTTCTTTCCCTCACTTTCTGACTTCCTTTAGCTGTATTTTATTTTTAGGGCATCCAGATTTAAAACATTTACTTCTATTTTGTACCATAATTCCCATAACTGTTTAATTCTGATTTTATTTAAAAGGAGTTCTTTTAACTACAGCTCCTTTATTCTTGAATTCTGTATTTTGATTTAATGCTTTATTGGCTTGATTTAATCACTTGGGAGGTTTTTTGTTGTTGTTGTTGCTGTTCTTTGTTTTTTGGCATCTCGAGTGTTATCTCTTAACTCTTTCATGGTGAAAGCAATTGTTTTGGTTCCTCTATACTTGAAAAACATCTTAATTTTGTAAGAGAGTCGTGGATCAGAGTTTCATAAACCCACAATTTTATAGGCATTGGTCACGGACTTCTGTCAATAAACTCTGCTGGGGAGATTCTGAAGCCGGACTATTTTTTGTCCTCATGACTTGCTTTTTTGTCTACTGAAGAATTTTGTTTTAGCCTCAGAGTCCAATAACTTAACTATGATTTCAATAATTCTCTCACAATTATTAACTTTTCCTGGAACGTTCTGTGTCCTTTCAGTTTGTAGTTTTTCCTTATTTCAAGGAACAGCTTTTGCATAACTTTTATTTTTTTAATTGAAGTATACAGTTTTTATTGAAGTATAACAGACAGTGTTATATTAGTTTCAGGTGTACAATACAGTGATTCAACAATTCTATACTTTATTCAGCACTCAGCATGATAAGTGTACTCTTAATTTCCCTCACCTATTTCACCCATTCCCCCACCTACCTCCCCTCTGATAACCACCAGTTTGTTCTCTATTTAAAAGTTTGGTTTTTGTCTCATTTTTTCCTTCCATTTTTAAATCAGATTGCTCATTTTTTGGGTGTTGAGTTGTATAACTTCTTGATATTTTTTGGATATTAACCCTTTATTGGATATATCACTTGCAAATATCTTCTCCCATTCAGTAAGCCGCCTTTTTGTTTTGTTGATGGTTTCCTTTGCTGTGCAAAATTCTTTTTTGGCGTAGTCCCAATAGATTAATTTTGCTTTTGTTTCCCTTGCCTGAGAGACATGTAGAAAAAAATATTTCTACTGCCGATGTCAAATTACTGCCCATGTTTTCTTCTAAGAGTTTTATGGTTTCAGGTCTTATATTTAGGTCCTTTTTTTTAAAAAAAAAAATTTACTTATTTAGAGAGAGAGTGTGCCCGTGAGTACGGGGAGGGGCAGACAGAGAGGGAGAGAGAGAATCCTCAAGCAGACCCCCGTTGAACATGGAGCCCAACATGGGGCTTGAACCCAGGACCCCAAGATCATGACCTGAGCTGAAATCAAGGGTCAGACGTTCAACCAACTGAGCCAACCAGGTGTCCCATCAGGTCTCACATTTAGGTGCTTAATCCATGTTGAGTTGATTTCTGTGCATGGTGCAAATAAGTGGTCCAGTTTCATTCTTCTGCATGTCCCTGTCCAACAGCTTTTCTATAACTTTTAATATACTTTCTGTTTCATTTATTGAATTCTCTATTTCTGGAACAATAATATGCCTTATGTTAGGCCATTGTTTTTTTCTTTCTGTTTCCCGCATCTATTATATTTTTTCTTACAGTTGTAGGCTCTTTGTTTTTTCCCTTCTACATGTACTGTGATTAAGTCTTCTTATATAATTTTAATTGTTTTCTGCTGTGTCTATTATATTCCTTTTTCCATGATAGGTCTGTTTTGGTCTTTGGCTTGTTTCCTTATCCTTGCAATCTCAGTTTTCATGGCATTCTGTTGTCTTTGGTTTGTGGTCTAAATTCATTTTGCTACAGAACCCCATAGAAAGATTATAGCATGAAGTACTGTCAGAGAATTTTTTTCAATGTTAGGTTTTCAAACAGTTTCTTGCTTATTCTATTTGCTCCCCCCACCCCCTGCTATTATTGTGTTTCTATCATTAGTTCTTTTATGTTTATTATTAACTATTTTATGTATTTGGGTGTTCTTGTGTTGGGTGCAAAAATATTTACAAGTGTTATATCCTCTTGTTGGATTGTCCCCTTTATTATTATATAGTGTCCTTTGTCTCATTTTACAGTCTTTGTTTTAAAGTCTCTTTTGTCTGATATAAGTATTGCTATTCCAGCTTTTTTTGACATCCATTTGCATGATAGATATTTCTCCATCCCGTCACTTTCAATCTGCAAGTGTCGTTAGGTCTAAAATGAGTCTCTTGTAGGCAGCGTATAGCTGGGTCTTGTTTTTTTATCCATCTGTCACCCTGTGTCTTTTGATTGGAGCATTTTGAATTCTACTAAATTAAGGAAATAGCCTGGACCACTGAGAGAGAGGTTGGCTTGGATTATGTGTGATCTTTGGAGGACCTGAGACTTCTCTTTTCTGAAGCTTTGTCAAATGTTCGCAATCAGGACTCATTGCACCTGGTTGGGGCTGTTTTCTATTCTTGTGGAGGGAAGAGAGGATAAGGATAGCATCTTTCTTTGGCTTGGTCCTCTAAGTTATTGTGGACTGTACTTGTATCAGAGAGGTCATCCTGGTTATTTTTTATTCTGTTTCCATTCACCTGTCATTTCCCAATGCCTATTTCTATTCCTGCCAGTAGTAACCAAAACCAAAACCCAAAACCAGCATCTAGAGATTTGACTCCTTATTCAAAGCTCCAAGTGGAGACTTGAGTCTTCATCTGGGGTTCCCTGTACACTCCACCCCCATACACACACACACCATAAAAGCACACATTTTTGTCTTATTCTGCTGTCTCTATTATTGTTTGAGACAAATCTAGGTAGTCTTAACATTTTGCCTTCCTTCTTACTTCTCTCAGCCAGGAGATGCTCAGATGGGGTGCTAGGAATTACTCTTATCCTTTGGAGTTCCTGTGGTGATAGGCACAGGGGTTGAAAGAGTTTTTATAACCTTTCCCAAACTCCTGACTTGAGGGGTGTTTGTGATTATTCTCAGGTTTGTTGACTAATTTTCTTTACCCAGCACTGATCCTAAGTAAGCTATTCTAGAATCTTCTTTTACTTCCCTGACTCAGCTGTCATTTTTATAGTTCATATCTTAATGTTTGTTGTGGTAGCTCTTTTCACTTTTTAAATAATGTGTAGTTGTTGTTATTGCTATGTATTCAGGGGAAGGAGAGTCTATGACCTGTTGTCTTTACCTGCCAGAACATTTATCTTGTAATGAATTACTAAGTTTTTGTTTTTACTAAATTTAGAGATGTTCCTGGCTGGATGTTTGTAGCATGGGTGATAGTTTACTGATATGTTGATAAATTTGGGTTTGGAAAAGTAAGGGGAGTTAACACTAGTGTTCTTGATACAGTCCCCTATGGATTGCCCAGATGCTTAGAAATGCTCTTATTGAAAGTTCCACCAGGAAAAGCTTTCTCTGCTTTTGGAAAATATTCACATGAAACAGTAAACATGGCTTGAAATCAAATGGTGAAGTGGAAAAAGAATGAGTTTTGGAGTCAAACAGGCTTCAGTTAAATTCAGTCTCTACCATCCACACATGTGTGATGTTGGTCACATTCTTTAACCATCTGAAGCTTTAGATTCCTCACCTGTAAATGGGAACAATATACCTTGTTGTGTAGCTTTATGGGGAGAAGTCAATGAGAGGGCATATTCAAAATATTGGGTCTTTTTTTTTTAAATAATTTTTTATTATGTTATGTTATTCACCATACAGTATATCTTTTGTTTTTGATGTAGTGTTCCATGATTCATTATTTGCTTGTAACACCCAGTGCACCATGCAATATGTGCGCTCCTTAATACCCATCACCAGCCTATCCCAGTCCCCCACCCCCCTCCCCTCTGAAGCCCTCAGTTTGTTTCTCAGAGTCCATAGTCTCTCATGCTTCATTCCCCCTTCTGTTTACCCGCCCCTTCATTCTTCCCTTCCTTCTCCTACCGATCTTTCTGCTATTTCTTATGTTCCATAAATGAGTGAAACCATATGATAATTGTCTTTCTCTGCTTGAGTTATTTCACTTAGCATAATCTCTTCCAGTCCCATCCATGTTGCTGCAAATGTTGTATAATCGTTCTTTCTGATGGCTGAGTAATATTCCAATGTATATATGGACCACATCTTCTTAATCCAGTCATCTGTTGAAAGGCATTTTTGCTCCTTCCACAATTTAGCTATTGTGGACAATGCTGCTATGAACTTGGGGTGCATATGGCCCTTCTCTTCACTACGTCTGTGTCTTTGGGGTAAATATCCAGTATTGCAATTGCTGGTTCATAGGGTAGCTCAATTTTTAACTTTTTAAGGGACCTCCACACTGTTTTCCACAGTGGCTGTACCAACTTGCATTCCCACCAACAGTGTAAGAGGGATCCCCTTTCTCCACATCCTCTCCAAAATTTGTTGTTTCTTGCCTTGTCAATTTTTGCCATTCTAACTGGTGTAAGGTGGTATCTCAATGTGGTTTTGATTTGAATTTCCCTGATGGCTAATGATTTTGAACATTTTTTCATGTGTCTGTTAGCCGTTTGTATGTCTTCATTGGAAAAGTGTCTCTTCATATCTTCCGCCCATTTTTTGATTTGATTATTTGTTTCTTGTGTTTTGAGTTTGAGAAGTTCTTTGTAGATCTTGGATACCAGTATTTTATCTGTAGTGTCATTTGCAAATATCTTCTCCCATTCCGTGGGCTGCCTCTTAGTTTTTTTGACTGTTTCCTTGGCTGTGCAGAAGCTTTTGATCTTGATGAAGTCCCACAAATTCATTTTATCTTTTGTTTCTCTTGCCTTTGGAGATGCGTCATGAAAAAAGTTGCTGTGGCTGATGTCATAGAGGTTGCTGCCTATGTTCTCCTCTAGGATTTTGATGGATTCCTGTCTCACATTGAGGTCTTTCATCCATTTGGAGTTTATCTTTGTGTATGGTGTGAAAGAGTGGTCAAGTTTCATTCTTTTGCATGTAGCTGTCCAATTTTCCCAGCACCATTTATTGAAGAGACTGTCTTTTTTCCACTGGATGTTTTTCCTGCTTTGTCAAAGTATTGGGTCTATCACCTGACACTATTTGGGTGTTGAGAAACGGTAGTTCCTGCTTCTCCTCATCCTCTCTCTTCCCTTCCCCCCTGCTCCTTTCTGATCTGTAGACATGGCCATCTGATCTGAGCTAGTTGGGTAGAGACCTCTCTGCTTAGTGAGGAAATGAGTCTGGGAAACTGGCATACACTTACTTTTCTCACCTTGTATCATGATCTCCTGTGAGGTGAGATCAAGTGGTGGGGGTGGCAAAGAATTTGCTTTCTGATCTATCCCTAGAAAATGGGTTATGCTTTCCTTTAAAATTCAATTTGTATAAAATCCAGGAAGTCTTAAAAGATATATACTAAACTAATTGTTCCCCAGGGAGGGCTCTTGACAAGGCCCCAGAAAGCATTAATACATATTAATAAAATACAGGTACAAAAGACTAAGGTATTTGATTTTTAGATGATTTGCGGTAGGCATAATCTCCTCTGCTTGCGCCCAGTTATCAATGAGGAAAAGGGAATCTCGGCAGAGAACTGAACAGACGGAGGCCCTGGCAAGGAGGGCAAGAGTGTGACTTGATTAGAACATAATACTCGTCTGCCCTCTGGAGAAGTGGGGCTGATGGGATCTGGCCATGATTGCCTCTGCTTAATGAGAGGGGTAGATTGAAAGTTTCAAAAAGGAAATGATGAGCTTTAAAAAATTCTCTTTGAGTTATGTAATGCATAATTTGGATTTTCCCAAAAGCTAACCCTGAGACAAGAATTTTGGTGCAAGAGGTTTGTTTGGGAAGTTATCCCAGGAAGCAGAATTGAGTGGACAGGGCAGTAGACATGGAAGGTCAGAAAGCCAATAAAGATCATTCATGACTGGTTACCACTGCAGGCAACTGGGGCTCTGTTTCAATGAAGAGTTCCTGAGAGACTTTATAGAACATGGCTTAGAGTCATCCCATGAAACGATGAGCAAGTTAGGGTATTTGTCTACCAGTTTCCTTCCCTCTTTGGTTGAAGGTCACTGTTGGGGGTATTGACTTGCTTGTTTTCTGGCCTGCACATTGCCAGTGCCCAGAGAATGCCCCCAGACTCAAATGCTGGCAGCCTTCTCTGTCGTATGGCAATTGTCTACAGGTGACCTCAGATTCGGGTGGAGGCTTGGCAAGGGATGGGGAGGCAGGAGACCAATAGCATCTGCTACATGACGTAAAACCCATGGTAAATTGATGCCACACATTTGAACTATTCACATACTTTGGATCCATGCTAAATGAATGCAGGTCACATGAATTTTTATCTTATCTCTGGAATTATCTAGTTCTTCCATCCTCACTGTCACCGTTTGGGTTTAGGCCACCATCATCTTTTCACCAGATCAGGGCCACCATCTTAAATAGGCTCTCTGCTTCCTGTCTTGCTCACCTTTAATCAGTTCTCCATCCAGCTGCTTGAAGGAGCTTTCTGAAATGGAAATGAAATCATGCCAGTCCCCTTTTAAAATTTTTTCAATGACTCCTTAAATTCTACTCTTCAATGGTATTGTAATATCATCCATGATCTGCCTCCTTTCATGCTCTTGCCCCCGCATAATTCTTGTGGAACTGCAGGTCAAAGAATCAGCCAATCTCCTTTTTCCATCTCTAGCCCCACCTCTACTCTCCCCCTGCCTCTCTCTTCCACTTCTCTCCTCAACCGCTTTTGCCTCTGGACTTTAATGCACACAGTCCTTTCTCTGTCTTTTCCCCTTCCCTCACTCCCATCTTCCTGGGCAACTCATACTGACTGTTCTGAGACTAAGTATTACCTCTTCAGGAAGCCTTCCCATTTTCCTGGAGCTGGTTAACTTCCCCAGTTTTGTGCTACCATAGCACCTGCACAATTTCTGTCGTAACCTCACCATGCTTTATTAGACTTATCTGTCGCATGACTATTAACCCATGAAAATATCAATCTATTTTTCCTTGTATCTTCAGTGACTAGCAGAATACCTGGCACATAGCCCATGCTCAGTAAATACTCTGAATGAATGAATAAATAATTGGCCAACACTTGCTTTATATTCCCTGAAGGAAGCATTCAGGAAGAAGAAATGAATCACAAATTGACTTGCTCCTTGTGGCAACTCTAGTAAGAGGCTGTGTATCTATGGGATCCTGGTCCTTGTTTTTTTATGGATGGGAAAATATCAAATAAAGAGGGGTCTTGAAGTCCAGTTGATTTGGTATCTTAAAAAACAAAGATATTAAGGTGTATAGAATTATTTTCTATAAATTTGATGGCCTGAACCACCCCCTTAAATGACCTGACATCTTTCTTTATCCTATTTGTACTGCTTTTACTTGTAAAACTGGTTAATATTGTTAGGCAAGGGGTTAAATAGTAAAATCTCTGACATGCTAGAGGCAGAAAGAATGTTTTGTGGTCCGTAAAGAAAGAATCCTGTTTCTACTCAAGGCAGAGATGTATTTTTAGTTTGGGCTTACTCTGAAAGCTGCTCTTTCTGTCCCCAAAGAGCAGAATGTCAGATGTTTTTCCGCTGAGGCAGAGGTGACATACAGAGGTTTCCAGTGAGAGAAATACAGAGATGGAAAATAAGACCAAAGAGAGAGAAGCCATGCCCGAGACAAGGAGCAACCAGCAGTGAGAGCTAGAACTACTCTTAGAAATAGTTGATGAAGGCTCTGCTTTTAAAATTATAACTTTGATTATTCATCAAGAGGCTGGAAAGTTTCTACCAGTTGTGTTAAAGCAGCCCTACTTTGAGGACTGTTTCATCACAAAATGATGTTGAGAAGAGGCTCATCAGAACCTGTATAATCTGTGAAGATTGCATATCCAAAGTAGACCACATACAGAGCATATATCTTATAAATTATTATGAATTCATCCATGGAAAACTGTGTAGTGACAAATACAGGGTCATTATTAGCTAAGCCAGCACCCAAGACTCTCTTCGTAATGGTACCCCAATTTTCATTTAATTGGCCACTATTTTCCCCACACAACCTACTTATTTGGGGAGTGGGAAGTTTAATTCATCAGCATATTACATTATCCTGGCCCCAGCATTGGCTCTTTGCTAGTCATATGGTCTAAGTGATCAAAACTCCTTCAAACCTACCTTTTGCATGGGATTTCTGGACAAAAGCATTTTCTCTCATCCTCTGGACCTGTGAATGTGTGACCTGAGCCGTTGTAACTATCTCATGATCTGAGATCAAGAGGAGTAAGACAGAGCCAGAGTTATGGGATAAAACCACCTGATTATTGTATTGCCTCTCGAGTCTTCCAAATACACAAGCCAATCAATTTCTGATTGCTTAAGCTGGTTCATGTTCATTTTTCATTTACTTCCTACCAAAAATATTCCAGTGCAGCTCTCTTATATATTGAGTATTAAAAATTGTGAAAATTCTTTTGAGAGTAAAGAAAACATAAGGAAGAAAACCAACATATGATTCATTCATTCAGTAAATATTAATTGAGAGTCTCTTATGTACCAAGCTCCATTCTAGCCTCCGGTATACAATGACCGATGAGATAGATGGGGATACGGATAATTAAACTAGCAAATACAACATGAAATGCTAACGGTAAGTACGGCTACTTGTGGGCACATAATAAGATTATCTTGTTTAGAAGATGCAGGGCAGACTTCTCAGCAGGGGGGATATTTCTTGTCAGACTTTAAAAATTAGTGTGTGTATGTGTGCGTGCACGCACATGCGCATTGAGGTAATTCCCAGCACAGGAAACAGCGGTACAAAGACTCAGAAATAGGAGTCGAAGGACCTGAAAGAAATTCAATCTTGTTAAAGCACAGATACGGAGAGCTGGACAGGGTTGTAGTGTGAGACCAAGCAAGAAAGGTAGAAAGGAGTGGATCATGCTATAGCACATGTTAAGGAGTTGAGACAATCCTGGGAGCCATAAGAATGTATTGAAGCGTATGAAGCAGAGGAATGATGTGATCTAATTCACCATCTTGTTGACCCAGGAAAGACAATCTGGAAGTAATGAACTAGTGGAGTGACAAATTCAAGACCAGTGGAGGAAATTATCAAAAATGCAGGAGTTAGGGAAATGAGACCATGGGGATTAAAGTACTATTGTACAGGTTTGACAGAGGAAGTTGGAGAGTGAGCACAGGAGTAAAAGGGAAAAGGTTTGGAAAGAGACGCACAAAGGAGGGGTGGAAGAGCAGTACAGAGCCACATGGGCTGGGAGAAAAGGAGTGCTGAGTGGTTATCCCTGGAGTCACCTTGTTTTTTTTTTTAATATAATTTTTTATTATGTTATGTTAGTCACCATACAGTATATCCTTAGTTTTTGATGTAGTGTTCCATGATTCATTATTTGCGTATAACACCCAGTGCACCATGCAATATGTGCCCTCTTTAATACCCATCACCTTGGTTTTAGGAGAGAAACAAGTCAGTTTGTCAAATGCAAGCCAGTTGTCATTGTGATGCAATTACAGATTTACACCAAGATGAATGCATTTGATTTAGACTGTTGCTAAAGCTAAAAAATAGTTTTCTTCACCTAGCTCATTCTCTCCATTGAATAGATAATTCTACCAATGTATACATATCTCCACGCATTGCGCATTATCTAGAAGACAGCTGAGAAAACCACTTTAGTTTTATCACATTTAAATAGCTGATATTAGGTGGTGTTGGTTTTTTTCTCTTGCTTCCATTCTATGGGCAGGGGTTGTAGTACAAGTAGTGGAGACCTTAGATTTATTTAGTCCTTGGACTGAATTCTGACTATCCCTACCTACTGACTGTGCAGCATTGGGAAAATTACGTAATCTCTCCCTGCCTCCATTTTCTTATATCTTAAAAAGAAATGACTATTCTTGTATCAATTTGCTATTGAGGTATCACAAACCACCTCCAAAACTCAGTGGCTTAAAATAACAAGCATTTATTAGCTCACAACTCTCCCCAGGCTCAGCTGTTTGCAGCATGGCTCATTTATGTGTTTATGGCCAAACGAGGGTTGGCTGAGAGCTGCTTTGCTCATCTTGCCTGGCCTGCCTCACATGCCTGGGCTTCAACTGCAGTAGCTCATCACTGGCCCATCTCTCACTCATCCTCCAATAAGATAGCCTGTGTTTGTTCTCGTGGAGGCAGGAGACTTAAGAGTCTCGGCTCAGATCTGGCTCAACATCACTTCTGCTGCTTTCTCTTGGCCAAAGCAAGTTACAAGGCCAGCCTTGTAACCCACTCAAGAGGGTGGAGAAGCAGACTCCTCTACTTGGTGGGAAGAGCTGCAGAGGCACATTGCAAGGGGTGTGGATGTAGGGAGGGGGAGAACAGTGATCGTTTTTGGAATCATCCACACTGTTACTCTGCACAGGTGGGAGAAATCGATGAGAACATACTGTAAGGGCTAGTACAGTGTCTGGTGCACATACGCTCAACACCTGTTAATGTCTCCCTTCCTACAAATACAACAGGAAGATCAGACCCGATGTAGATCACCCACAGCACGCTGCTATAGGGGGAGGTGATAGAAACAGACAGATAAACTTTTTAATCTATGCCTCAGCATTATCTGTGCCTTTCCCAACCAGCAAGTGTTTTAAAAAAGATTTTCAAAAGAGCAAAATTACAGCCTTGCTTTTAGAAAAAGTAGGCAATGTGGTCTCTCTCTTGCTCTTCTTTCTTTTTTCCCCCAAGAATACCCTCGGAATGATAGGACTTCACCTTCTCTTCTCTAGAGGAACAATGTGTTATTTTGGTTTGCCTTTGATCACCGGTGATTCACTTTAAAGGCAGCGGTGCTGGGAAAACGCAGAAAGTGGAGTTGCAATCAGAAAAATGACTATGTAAAAAACGGCAAAGACTTTCTGTCTTTGTCTCCCAGAAGGATTTTGGAGTTTTGTGTCTTTTTTTTTTTTTTTTTTTTGGTCACGTCTTCATTCCTTTGCCAGCTGAGAACCAGTCAGGCTAGGGGAAGGTGGGCTGGATCCTGATCCTCTGGCTTTTCTCACCAATATTCCGAGCTCTTCCAGGAGGTAACTGGGGAGTGTCTTCCTGTGAAATTTGCCAAGACATTTGACCTAAAGATGACAAGCAGATAAAGTAAGGTTTTTACTTACAAAATAGGCCAAAGTGATGGATTAAGTTCAATTATCATTATGGTAACATCACAAAATGGATCAAAAACCT
Organism: Ursus arctos; assembly: GCF_023065955.2. Taxonomy (NCBI): domain Eukaryota; kingdom Metazoa; phylum Chordata; class Mammalia; order Carnivora; family Ursidae; genus Ursus; species Ursus arctos. The sequence continues at coordinate 29,777,776 of NW_026622875.1, forward strand.
GAAAATTATACAGAGTTTTCACCTCCACTAGTCTAACTTTATCCTAAGCAAACAAGTGAGAAAGTTGTGTGTGTGTGTGCGTTTAAAATGTCTTTAATTTGGGATGATTTTAGATTTACAGAAAAGTTGTAAAGATAATACAGAGAGTTTCCGTATCTTCTCACCCATTTTCTCCTAGTGTTAACTTATTATATTACCACGGAACATTTGTCACACACCAGCATGGGTATATTACTATCAAGTAAACTCTAGACTTCGTTTGGATTTCACCAATTTTCCCATTAATGTCCTCTTTCTCTGCTAGGATCCAATCTAGGGCACCACGCTATATTTATTGTCATGTTTCAATATCTTCCTGTCTCAGATAGTTTCTCAGTCTTTCCTTGTTTTTGTTTTTAAGATGTTGACAGTTTTGAGGAGGACTGGTGAGGTATTTTATAGAATGTCCCTCAGTTTGAAGCACCTGGGTGGCTCAGTCAGTTAAGCGTCTGACTCTTTTTTTTTTTTTTTAAGATTTTATTTATTTATTTGACAGAGACAGAGACAGCCAGTGAGAGAGGGAACACAAGCAGGGCGAGTGGGAGAGGAAGAAATAGGCTCATAGCGGAGGAGCCTGATGTGGGGCTCGATCCCACAACGCCAGGATCACGCCCTGAGCCGAAGGCAGACGCTTAACCGCTGTGCCACCCAGGCGCCCCAAGCGTCTGACTCTTGATTTCTGCTCAGGTCATGATCTCAGGGTCCCGAGGTCAAGCCTTGCATTGGGCTCCATGTTTAGCATGGAGTCTGCTTGAGAGTCTCCCGCTCCCTCTGCCCCTCCCCACCACTTGGACTCTCTCTCAAAAAATGAAAAAAAAAAAAAAAAACCATGTTCCTCAATTTGTGTTTGATATTTTTCTTATGATTAGACTGGGGTTATGGATTTTTGGGAAGAATACCACAGAGGAGCACTTCTTGGTATTCTTATCATATTACATCAGGGTACATGATATAAATGCTCATAGAAGCATTATATACAATAGTGAGAAATTGAAAACAAATGCCCCAAGAGGATTAGTTTAGCATATTTGGTTACACCCAAATATACAGATAGTTCATAGCCATTATAAATTATGATGTATGTTAATATTTTTATTTTTAAATTTTTATTTATTTTAAGATTTATTTATTTGACTAAGAGAGAAAGAGCATTAGCAGGGGCAGTGGTGGAGGGAGAAGCAAGCTCCCCACTGAGCAGGGAGCCTGACGCAGGGCTCAATCCCAGGACCCCAGGACCATGACCTGAGCCAAAGGCTGACATTTAACCAACTGAGCCACCCAGATGCCCCATTATTTTTAGATATTACCTACGTGAAAATGTAGGTTGCAAAGCAGGATATGTAGTGAGATTGAATTTAATAATTTAAAATATCTTTATGTATATATGCCCCACAAGAGCCTTATGAGGAAGACACTTCCATTCTAGAATCTGGGCCTGAGGACCTTGTGGCCCGGCCCACTCCTGTTATAGCAGCATACCTTCCTCCCATCGGAGCCAGTGTCCACTGCCATACAGAGTCCACCCTGTGACTCAGGAAGCAGGTGGCCTTCCCGGAGCAACTGCACACATCAAAAAGTTATCTCCCATCAGAAGGAGTACATGGTCTTCAAAGGTACGATCTACACAATGGCATTAGTGATGTCTCCTAGAATTATTGCAAGGAGTAAACAAGGTAACACAGACAGACAACATGTATGAAAATATTTGACCCAAAGTTAACTATTCCTGCTGGCGAAACCTGAAGAATCACTAAGAAAACAGAAGTAATGGAAAGAACAGGTCTTATGAGGGAAGGGATTCTGTTGAGGCTAACTCTGTTCGTCCTTTAAATCTCCTTTGCGGACATTTGGATTCACTCTTCCAGAAATAACCCTCTGCATATTGGTTGCCTGAGCTCACTGCCCAGAGGTCTTCTTTTCCATTGATGTCAATTGGAGCAGATCTCATCTTTAGTCTATGGGATGAAAGTAAACTCCCATCCAGGGGGCTCCTGTGGATTACTCCTGCGGGTTCATTTTCTGTTCCGTGCTTTGCCCTGGATTATATGATCTCGAAGAACGAGGGCAATGTGTTTGTCAACCCCAGGCCTTAGGAAGATGTTTGGCACAGACTAGATGCTCAAAATGTGTTAATTAATGAAAATAACAAGATAAGTCCTGTTGAAGCCTCCTCACATCCCTTTCATCCTTCCTTTCTCTTTCTCCCTTTAAGGAGTTTGGTGTGGTATAACTGCCTCTCTTGTCTGAACTCTTAAAACTGACCATTAAGAATATAAATAAAAATTTCACCTCCAGGCCTTTGCACTTGCTGTCCCCCCTCCCTGGAATACCTTTCCCTCTGGTCTGCATGCTGCTCATTTCTTATTTTTAGTTCTCAGCTCAAATGTTCTCTCTGTAGAGGGTCCTTTTTTGACAACCCTATTTAAAGAAGCATTTCCCAGTTACTCCTGTCTCATCACCCTTTTTCTTTCTTTCACAAGGCTTATTATAATCTATAGTTATTCTTCCTTTTCTTCTTTTCTCTCTCATTCTCCTCTCTCCATGACTCTCAATCTTCATTTTCTCTTTTTCGTTTCCTGTCTCCCCAACTTGGCTGACAACTCCATGAGGGCAGAGACCTTTCCTGTCCAGTCCATCACTGTATTCCTAAGCCCACGATAGTACTCAATAAATATCTAGTGAATGAATTCAATGAAAAGAACCCTTGCTCTAGGATGTCCCCAACTCTAGTATTTTCCCTCTCTAATCTGACTCAATTTAACACTGATATCTGATCACCACTACCTGCTCAACATTCTTCAGTGTCTTCCAGCTGATTTCTAAATGTTTAGGTTTCACAGAACAGATCCTAAAACACATTTCTTGGTTTGTCCTTGGCTCATAAGCACTTATATTTTACCAAATAAGGACCTTTTAAAAATGACAAGACCAGGGCACCTGGGTGGCTCAGTTGTGTCTGACTCTTGATCTCAGCTCAGGTCTTGATCTCAGGGTTGGGAGTTCAGGCCCTGCAATGGGCTCCATGCTGGGTGTGGAACCTATTTGAGAAAAGAAAAAAAATGTAAGACCTCACAAACAACTGATGATAAGACTATGTGACTAAGATTTAAATGAAAAAAAAATAAGAGATCATCTCAAAAATTTTGCTGTTTAAAAAACTTCTTGTTTTTCGCATTTCACTGTGGATTAAGGAAAATTTTGGAAACTCCTTCAGGATTTGGGAATAAATGACTCATGGAATAAAATCAAATTGCCTTAAGTAAGTCTTACAGGGCCCTTTGTAGGGGCCCAGCCTGCTTGTTGGCTTCAGTCCTTGCTCCTTTGTCCCCCTTTCTGCCCCAGATATAGTGGATTACTCATTTACTTCAGGTTCCTTGATCAGGCCCTGCCTGCTCTTGACTTGGAACTTTGTGTTGTTTCCTTAGCCTTTTGCTCTAACCTGCCTGGTCAATTTCTATAGCTTATGAAGATTAATATCATTAGTCTTTTCTGTGGTGGAAAAAAATTCAAAACCGTGAAAAAAGTGATACAGAGACTGGAATGAGAGCCTTGAAATAAGCATGTATGGGCCAGAATCTGATGACACTTACCAGGAGAATTTCATTATGTGGTTGTGGCAAGAACTAAGTGGCCTGGATTTGAAACTCTTCCTCTCTAACTAACTAGCTATGTAGATTTTGACAAGGTATTCAGTCTCTCTCAGCCTCAGTCTGTTAAGGCAAACAAGACAAAACGAAAAAGATGTGACATTCACCTTGTTAGGTTGCCATGAGACTTAAATATGATAATGTTGTTAAATCATTCAGCCAAGTTTCTGACACATAGAACAGGCTCACACATTATTTTCTTTTCTCTAGACATCTATCAACCTCTTCTCCAGGAAAATGAAGAGCAAAGCTGCTCTTCAGCCAAACTATAAAATATGGGATAATTATTTTGGGTACCATTAATGTCCCATTTCCTCCCTTTCAGCCCATTTGGCATATTGAAATGAATGATTAATAATTATCTCGTTGTGGGTACATGCATTGTTTTGTTTCTCTTAGCCAAGATCTTGTCCTGTATTCTGTTCAAAGTAAAGGAAACTGGAAAGAAAATTGTGTATCCAAAGTCATTAACAGAAAATTGTCCAGGTGAATTTCTGAGGGTCTATCAGTTAGAAAAAATACTTGGCTGTTATAAAAAGCTGAAAAAAGTGGCTCTTATCAATTGGTAGTTTTATTTTCATGTCACCAAAAATCCAGGGTCCTTTTATTTCTACTTGGGCTGCCTTGGCAAATACTGCTGCTTCATAGTCACATGATGGCTGACTTCCTTCACCTTCAGGCAGAAAGAAGGAAGGGCTACGCAGGTGAGAAAATAAAGGTATATGTCTACTGAGTCAGTATGTTCTTCCCTTGTAAGACTGTCATAGAAACTGTCCTATAACTTCACTGCCATTTCAAGGCTGGACCAGTGCTGCACAGCAAAACTTTCTGCGATGATGGAAACGTTCTGCATCTGACCTGAGATGGTTAGCCATTTGTGACTATTAGCATTTAAAATGTGGCTAGTATGACAGTGAAGAGAGCCATCAACAAAACAAAAAAGGCAACCTACAAAGGGCACCTGGGTGGCTCGGTTGATTAAGCATTTGACTCTTGATTTCTGCTCCTTTCATGATCTCAGGGTTGTGAAAGCGAGTCCACGTTGGGCTCTACGCTGGGCATGGAGCCTGCTTAAGATTCTCTCATTTGTGCATGCTTTCTCTCTGGGAAAAAAAAATTAAAAAAGAAAAAAAGGCAACCTACTGAATGGGAGAAGATATTTGCAAATGATATATCCAATAAGGGGTTAATATCCAAAAGATGTAAAGAACTTATATAACTCAATACCAAACAAAAAACAAAAACAAAAACAAAACCCCAACCCCCCACAAAAAACCAATCTGATTAAAAAGTGGGCAGTGGACGCAAATAGACATTTTTCCAAAGACATATAGTTGGTCAACAGACACCTGAAAAGATGCTCAACATCATTAATCATCAGGGAAATGTAAATCAAAACCACAATAAGCTATTACCTTACACATGCCAGAATGGCTAAAATGAAAAAGACAAGAAATAATGAGTGTTGGCAAGAATGTGGAGAAAAAGAGACCCTCATGCACTATTGGGAGGAATTTAAATTGGTGCAGCCACTGTGGAAAACAGTATGAAATGTCCTCAAAAAATGAGAAAAATAGAAATACTATATGATCCAATGATTCCCCTACTGGGTATTTACCTAAACAAAACAAAAACACTAATTTGAAAACGTATATGTACCCCTCTGTTCATTGCAGCATTGTTTACAAGAGCCAAGATATGGAAGCAGCCTACATGTCCATCAATAAATGATGGATAGGGAAGATGGTACACACAGACATATTACACAATCATAAAAAAGGATGAGCTCTTGTGGTGGATGGACCTAGAGGGTATTATATGAAATGAAATAAGTCAGACTGAGAAACATCATAGGATTTCAACTCATGTGAATCTGAAAAACAAAACAAGTAATAAATAGAATCAGACGTATAAATACACAGAATAAACTGATGGTTGCGGAAAGGGAGGTAGGGGAATGGGGAAAATGGGTGAAGGGGAGAGGGAGATACAGGCTTCTAATTACTGAGTGAATATGTCATGGCAATAAAAGGCACAGCATAGGGAATATAGTCAGTGATATTATGATAGCATATAGTGACAGGTGGTAGGTATACTTGTGATGGGCATAACATAATGTATAGAGATGTTGAATCGCTATGTTGTACCCCTGAAACTAATGTAATATTGTGTGTCAACTATACTTAAATGAAAAAAAAAAAAAGTTGACCCTGCTGGACCTTGATTTGAGATGCCCATCCTACAAAACTGTGAGAAAATAAATTTCTTGTTGCTTAAGCCAAAAATAATTTTTTTAAAAAAAGTGTGGCTAGTATGAGTGAGGAAATTAAGTTTTAGTTTTACTTTATTTAAGTAGATTTTAATAATCTACTTGTATCTGGTGGCTACCATATTAGTGCAGGGCTGGACCTTTGTCACATGACTGTCCTTTAGGCAAGAAAGGCTGAGTAATGTGGATTTGGGGCTGAGCACATTGCTGCCTCCCACAATTGTGTTTTTTCTTCATAAGGAAAAACAAACAAAAATGACTACAGGCTAGGCAAGTAACAGTCTCTGCAACAGAGTGATAGATACATACTAACATTCCTTAAACCCAAAGGAATGGAGTCTTAGTGGGTTTATCACAAACACGAGGAGTCGTATGGCTGGGCAGACAATATATATGTAGCTAAAAACCAGAATCCCAGAGCTAGAGTTTAGTTCAAATACCTTCTTTTCATAATGAGGAGACTGAGGCTTAGAGGGGTGACTGAGAGGCCTAATTAAGAGATAAATGGGATAACTTGCTCTGAAATAATAGCTGATTTAGCGTCCTTTAAAACATTACCCGTGGTAAAATGCAGAGTCTCAGAAAACGCTCTCCTCCTCTCTCTCTTTTTTTAATGTACTGAAGAAAAGCTAGAGGGATTTTGATGCCATCTATTGGTAGACAAAAGTATAAGGCACCTCTTCATAGCATAGCTTGTTACTGCTGGGTGAGGCACCAGAGGTCATACAGGGGGCCATACAGAAGAAGCAGTGGAAGATCTGATCCCTGTGTCAGCTTGGAACACGTGTATCACTTCTCTCTCGGCTCTTAGCATCCTAGAAGGGCTTTCTTAGAGCTTTCCTTTCTGCTTTCCAATAATACAACCTGTCTCAGGCATATACAGAAACACAGAGGAAGACCTATCAGTCACTTCTCAAAATCACATGAAAAAGAAAAAGAACACATTTTTTGAGCTATAAATAATCCTGGGGGGAAATGCAAGGTTTTTATTTGATCCAAAGCCTCAAAAATAAATCCTGTTATTTACAGCTGTCCCTTTGACTCGTTGAGTATGTAACCATCCTACAGCTTGAAAGAAAAAAAGAAAACAGAAATTCAATTTCAAAACAAAATGCTCACCCTGACTCACTCAGGGAAGGATCCAGGGTTTTTAATGCAGGGCATTGACTCCCTGCCTGTTTTTCCCCTTCATCATCTGCTACCCTTAAAAAATGGTATCAACTGCATTGGTAAGAATCCACATTTCTTCCCTTTTGTTCCCTGGATCCATTCCAGCATTTCCCTTGTCACATTGATGGGTGGGGTGCCTTTCATATTGGCATAGGACAGTGAGCGGATGTCTCCCCTTATGTTATCAAACAGAGACCCAGCGAGTGAATCTACTCAGAGCTGGAGCCTCCTTCGCGGCTTGGGAACACCAGTGGCACCGTGACTCTGTGGCTTGGATTTAGATAATTTTGACTATGGCTGTAGAACCCAGCAGCTCAGAATCCATGAAAAGGAGAGTTGGAAGGAGGTGAGTGATACAAATAAGGGGATGTCATGTCACAATTGTTGAAGGGACTCCGGCTGGTGAGCACTTGCTGTGGGGGCAGTAATTGCAACCATAGTTCATTAGCTGGTTGTATATCTTCATTTATAGAGATGAGCTGTTGATTTCATATGAGAGGTGGGAGTAAATTCTCCTTTATGTGCCCTGCGAAGAGTCTCTTTGAATTTACCTTCGGTGTCATACCTTGAAAAAAAAAATCCAAGTTTCTGGAAAAAAGCTGCACATGTGTTCTGAACACTGGCTTGCAGACGACTGTTTTGTTTCTAATTAGGGAGCTGAAGCCTGCTGGCAGGGGAAACCATATTTGTCATAAGTTGTGGCGTTGCATTTAGTTTGTGTGTCTGTGCTTTTAACACAGGGGCCAGAGATGGTTGTGTTGGATTCTTCCCTATGGGTTCTAACTCTATTCTGCTCCATGGTTCATGGGTTCAGCCATTCGCACTTGTCCCTCCAGAGACTGCTTCCATTAACACTTCCTGTTCTCTCATTAACTAGCTGTGTTCCTTAGTCTGGGCTTTCTGACCACCCAAACCCCAGGTTCGTTGTAGATATCATAAAGCATACCTGGGCAGATTGTTGAGAAAATTAGATGGGATGGTCAATAGCGTGCCTAACAGATTGCCTGGAAATAGCACATGCTCCGCACATCTTAATCCCTTTCCTCTCACCTAGAAAATGAGAGATTTGTGTTAAATGATCTCTAAGGTACTTTTTTAAAAAATTTAATTCAACAAATGTTTATTGACTACCTGCTAAGTGACAGACGTCGAACAAAACAGACCTTCAGTTCACAGGACTTAAATTTCAGGGAACAAATCAACATGCAAAGAAATGCATCATCACTTTCCTTTTTTTTCCCCCCTTCATCTTTGCAAGTTCAATCCAGCTCAAACTTCAAGTTCATTACTGAGGCTACTTCTTAATTAAAACGGAAATATTTTCTGACTTAATATTTTCATATTTAGTAAACATAAGCTGATTTGCCTGCTCAGCATCGACCCCCCCCCCCCCCCCCAGTCCCGGTAGGAAGATCTTGAAACTCTAATGGAGAACCATCCCTATGTTTCACTCTGAATTGATGTGGATCAGGTGGTGTTCCACTCTGGCCCCAGGAGTGCTATAAAGCACGCCGAATGCTCCCAGACACTGTGGAAGGCCTGGTGCTTCCGTGCGATCCCGTATCCCAGGGCACATTGATTGGCTTGTGTTTAGCCACATGACCCAGGTTTTTCAAATCAAAGTGAATCAAAGGAGCTTCGGTGTACAGGCAAGCTCCCTAAGGTCCTAGGGTCAATGTTTAGTGTTATTCTACCTCAGAAGGTCTTGAGAGGCGAGCTGAGGAAAGAAATGTATTATTATTATTATTTTCTTTCTGAAGGCTCTTCCCCTGCATCTCAAACATCTTCCTAATCGCCTTTATAGAACCCTTAGTGGGGTACCTGCTCCTTATTGCATTATTTCTCCGTCTCTGCCCTTTGAAATGGAGAACTCAGTGGTTGGTGAAAAATTCTTGGCTGATAACCTCTTCACATGAGGAGCGATCTCGTTAAGAGGATGGGGAGGGAGAGCCGCCTATCTCTGTGCATTCCCGTCCATATTATATTGCAACATCCTCCATGTCATCCCAATGTCAGAGACAGCCTTTTTCTAACCCGTAAGGATTCTGAAGTCCAGTAGGTGATTCTGACAATACCTGAGAGATATGGTGTGGCAATATGCTGACAGAATAGTTGTCTGGTTTATCTGCTGTTGCAGAAACAATCAGGCACAACGCACGGTAAGTCCTATTACTCATTTATCCGAATTTGACTTTGGATAAGTTTTGGAACAGGAAAGCCATACTTCCTTCCTACAGTGCTTCATAACATGTGGCAGTGGTTACTCCTTACATAAGACGGCATGTTTATACCTATTTTTAAACATAGTACTCTCTAAGTTAATTTCTTTATCTTATAGATAAAGATAGTGAGATGGGTGTATTCAGGAACACATGTGATGAAGAAAAGCCCCCCTCCATTCAATTATTCGTGCATTTAGTCACTAAAAAATATATATATTTTAAATATATAATATATAAAATTATATATATATATATATATATATATCTCCTACCATATGCCAGGCACTTTTGTGAGATCCTGAAGATACAGAAGTGGGCAATATCCTATCTTCATCTTTGGTGGCAATTGAGCACCCATCCAAGAACTTTCCTTGGATGTGTGCAAAAAGAGGTATCATTCTCACCCCCTCCCAGATATTATCGCTTTACTCTTAAGTGGAGGTGAGGTCTAAGCACTTGGAGAACTCAGTGAGGGTCGCCAGGAAGCCGGCGTGAGCGACAGAGCCCCGCGGGCAGCACGCCCCCCCACCCAGTGCCGGCGCTAGGCGGGGCCGCGGACTCGTGTTCCCGGGGCAGTGCTCGCCTCCGCCGGAACCCCCCAGGGGGCGCTCGCGCCGAGGTTTCCCAACTAGTATCTCGCCGGTTGCCGGGCGCATGGGTTTCGTCAGAAGGTGGAAATCTCCCTGAGAAGCTGCCATCTCCCCGCCACCCTCGCGTCCCCATCTCTTCCTCCCTTCCTTCCTCCCGTCTCCTCTCCGTTCCCTCCCGCTTCCTCCCCGTACCTTCCACAAACTCTCTGAGTTTATTGAGAGCTCAGCCTCCACCTCCAACATTTTCACCCTTTCCCCAGCCCCCACCTCCAAGGATGGAGTCCGGGTTTCCGGAGAGACCAAACTCCCCTCTCAGCATCTTTTCCGTCCGCTGTTGCTAAACTGGCCTGAGAGGACGAAGGGGGAGGGCGTCGGACACCCCCTCACACCACCACCAACTACACCACGAACCGTCTCCACTCCAACGCCGGATTCTGCTTTCCAGGGGTGGGACAGACTTCGTCCCAGACTCGATTCTCTTCCTACTCTTCGAGGTTGGCACCTCCAGGTAAGTAGATGCCAACTCTGCATCCCTGTGTTCTCGGGCCGCTACGATGGCAAAGTCCTTTGGGGATACTGCGTAGCAAGACCAACTTTTGAGATGCGCTCAGATTTGCTTGTTTATCATTGCTGTTGTTGTTTTAAGAAGCAGCTACGAGCACAGTCTTTAATCCAAGGGAACTTTCATCACATGCATCTCGTCTTCTGCTGTCCGCCCAACTAGCCCGGGTGGGGTGGGGCGCGCGGGGTGGGGAGCAAGCCTGCGGAGGGAACCGCAGCACACCCGCCGGGGAGCCAGTCCTGCAAGTGGTGGTGGGGCGGGGTGGGGGGGGGAGGGCACTGCTGTTTTAGAAATCGGGAAGGGGGAGGGGATCAGAGTCCTGGCTGAAGTTGCAGCTTCCCCTCTGACAGTGAGAAAGCTGTGGGAAATTGTAGCGGTGGCCAGTGGCTTGACCTAGCTGCTGTTGGATTTAGCCTCTCAACCTCCTCCCCACCCCCTTACAGTAGGTCCTAATAGTATGTAACTGTGGCGGCCTCTGGGGCTTAAAACTAATCAGTAGGCTTGCAAGTGTCTTCATTCAGCCAAGTCTCTCAGTGCTCCTTCTTCTGTTAGATAAAGTAGCCATGAGGGAAAGGGGGCCAGGGGTGGGACTGGAGGGACTGCCGAAGCGCTAGCCACCGCCAACTAAAGAGATCGGGACCCCTTGTGGGATCACAGAAGCCCCTGGATTGTTAGGGTGGAATCCAGGGAGACAATTCGGAGGTGGTCCACGCCAAGTCTAAGTGTTGACCATCCAGTGGAGAGCTGGCTGAAATACTCTTAGGAAGATGCACTCCTTCCCCTTGAAAGAAGTGGATGGGCTTTAAGGCTCCAGTTCCCATCCTGCCCTCCAGATCCGACCCCGCCCCCCCTGCGTTCTTGCAAGACTGGCTTCCAGTCGTAGAACTCCGGAGCCTCCTGGAAATATCACAGACTGCAGAGGTGATCCCTGGGGCACGAGCTTAGGAAATGCGTGCCCTGGGGGTTCCGGAGGTGGAGGGAGGAAAGATGAGCAGAGTAGTGGTGGTGGGTGAGGTAGGGAGGGATGAGTGTCCTGGGAAACTTCGTAAGAGAAATATCTGGAGAGAAGGCCCCTCGCCCCCCATCACACATTGACCCACTGATACTGTACGATTTCAGTGCCTTTGGGAGAAGATGCCTCTGTTCCTTTGCACCTGTGTTCAAAACTATACAAAACCAACCTTCATTCTCTTGTTTCTTCTTGTTGCTTTGCCAGGGATTTTTTAAAGAACTGCTCTGATTGTTCTTGGCTCACATGGTTTTCCTTTTCCTAAACAGCATTTTTGAGCTAAGGTATTTAAAGTGTTCTTAAACTGAGACTAAAGCCTAGTGGTCCTATGGGAAAAATCATCTTAACTTCAAATGAAATATTCTTTTTTCCCCATTCCTTCCTTCAACTGCCCTCATAACAATAACAATCCCTATTTTCAAAGATGCTTGTGGGTTTTGCTTTTTTTTTTTTTTTTAATTTTTTGCTTTACATCAAAAGAACCCCTCTCCCCAGAAAAACCAACTTTCCTAGAGCCTAAATGTTTTGAATCCATGACAGTGTTTTGTAGTTAGTATATACTGGTTAAACTGCATTAGCACACCCCCCTAAGAGCCAGAGGCAGTAAGAATTTTACTTATTTGATGCCTTTCAATTTAGGAAGGTCCCACTTATTTTTATTACTCAGCAGATAAGACAGAGCTCAGAATGGCTATTGCTGTGATTAGATAACTTCTGATGCTTTCATTTCCCTTACTAAGCTGCCATTTCTAGGTTAAATTCATTTTATTGGCTTGTCTGTTTTTAAAGGGAGAATGACAGAGCTGCTCTACCCGATCAGGGGTCTGAGCTCAGCGTAGGTCAAAGGTACTCACATGTAGGGAAGTGGATCAAGATAGGAGGATTACAGATGGGACACCTGTGTTAATGTGCATACTAATAAGGGCCAGAATCTCCTCATTTGTCTCTGATGGGAAGATTCTGACAGCTTCACAAGATCAAACTCAAATCACATCAAAACTAGGTGATATCCCCTGAGCATTACATAAAAATATCATACAGTCCATACGTATCAGTCCATAGCAGGAGTGGATGTCGAATCCTGGGCAGTTTTGAATGGTTGGGTGAGGAGAACTTGCCTATAATGGAACCAAAAGTCTACTCATGTGTTACCATGTGAAAACTCTCTTGGTCATCAAACTTATACCTTTCCCATGAGTGGTCAGCTCATTTTTATCCTTCCAGACACACTCCTAATATAATTTATTGGAAACAGGCACAGATGGGGTCCAGTGAGTTTCCCAGCATGAGACAACCACTTTACTAGAGCTTCTAAGTATTTCTTTAAAAACAGTAGGTCTGAGATTTGTGGATTTTTTTTTTAAAATTGTACCTAAAAGACTTCCTGTTTATCTCCAGGTCTCTGGAAGCAACATGGCATTTTGCTTCAATCATTGATTTTTTTTAGGGTAATCCTGCTTTTAGAGGTTTTAATTAAAAGGTCTCTTGTATTAAAGTGTTTCTTGATCTGCATGTGGATTTCTGATTAAAACATACCTCATTCCAGTTAGTAGTGAAAAAGATGTTATCTGTTTCCAAAGAAGTTTTATGTAGTATTCCAAAAAATGGAAGCTTTGATTCTTCCTATCATCAGATGATTTGAGTCCACCATGACTAAAAACCTTAAGATTATAGTGACTATAAAAAATAACCACAGAGAAAAAAGTGGGTCAGGAGTGGAATCTTTATTCTCCTCTGTTTGAATCTTTTGGAACCCAACTGAATGTTTTCATATGGTTTGCACCAAGCCCTTTTATGTACCTTGAAATATAACACTCCGGATCATTATGACCATCTTTATTCACATAAAGGATTTTTCCATTTGGAGGCAAACATGTTGGAGATGAACAGTTGATGTTAGGTGTCATTAATGCCCCACACTTCCAGGGGGATCTGAATCCAGAACAAAGAGTGAGAAGAGCACTTTGATGGCATCAACCTGACAGATTGGGAAAAAGGCTCTACACTAATTGGGAAAGTCACTTCGCAAGTCTTTGTATTTTTTAACCAGAGATATGGACAGAAGATCTGTATTTCATTCATTTTGAAGAAGAAAAAGGCTAAATTTGTTCTTTATATTTGATCTTTCCATTTTTGTCTTAATATTTTAAAACAAAACAAAAACCCCTTTGGATCCGTACAGTCACCCAAAGTCATATTGCCTTGGCAACGGTAGCCAGTACACCAGAGTCACAAAATATCAAGACAGGAAATTTAAAATGCATTTAAAATAAAAATGTCACGTGGCTCAAGACCATCCTATAGTGCATCAGAACTGACCTTTCAGCCTATAAAAATAGAGTTGCATTTGACTCTGCCTTTCTCTTGATTGAAAGTGGATGATAAAGAACAGATTACAGGACTTTAATTTTTTTTTTTTTTAGGATGTCCTAAAAATTCTATAATGGTTTTCCTTTTGAGGGAAGCATGTTATGTAAAAAAGTGTGTTGGAGTTACAAATCCATTCTTTGGATAAGGTGGTTATGTGGAGATTGCTGGAAGTCCAAAATCAAGCTCAATAAATGGATCAGGCATGATGTGCTGTCTTTTATATGATATTGGAAGTAGACGATAGACAGTAAGGCCTCAATTCGCACTAAATTCACTGAGTGGATTTCTGCTAACACAGGTGACTGCATAATAAGACAAAATAGTGCCTACATATACTTTCTGTCTTTTCTGTACTAGGAATCTCATTTATGTGGGAGCTTTCTGTTTAGTCTCTGAATTACTAAATATATGTGATATAGTATATGCTTTTCCTAAGTTGGCAAAGCCCGGAAAGTCCTTTCTTTGGCTCCTGTATTCTTTGGAAAGCCTCTTGACAACCACTAGCTTTTAGATCAGTAAATATTGAAGGCTTGAAGGCCAGTTTTGAAAAATGGAAGAAAGTGGTAAGGATGCCTTATTTGGGAAGGTTTATATCAGTTCTCTGATTTTAGTACACTCCTGGGGGTGGGGGAGCCGACTTAGAGTTGGCCTGTGGTGGGCTCATTTCTAAACTGCGAGCAACAACTTCATTGCTCTGAATCTGTGACTCTCCAAAGTGGAAGAAAGCTTGGGGATCATCTGTTGATGCTAGCTGTTTAATTTGACAAATGTGGAAACTAAACCTCAGAGAGGTGACCTGCTCAAGATCAGGGGATTCACTCAACAACCCCCCCCCGATGACTCTTTTCTCTTGATACAGACTCAAGTTCCCTGGAGATAATTACTGTGGTGGTGCCAGTCTCTGGTGCCACGGGTACTGGTAATTTTTACTGAGTTGAGGATAGTGGGGTGGGGAGCTCCCACCTCCACTGGAGTGTTTTGGGGAGCAGTCTTGGGACTTACAAGTTTGCTCTCTCCTGGAGCCAATGCTATATTTACCCAGTAGATGTGATTAAATTTGTACAAAATCATTGTCTGCAGCCATCTGTGCTAATGTGTATGTTTTGTGAAGAATTGTTCACGCACAGTCTTAGTTTTCTATTTTAAATGTCATAATTGAATCAATAAAGTAAGCAAAGAGATTTTATAAGCATTTACACTTCCAGGAACTCAAAAAGGAATCTTTTATTCTGTTTTAACTTAAAGGTCCATTCAGAAAGAACAAACTCTAAAATGTTGTTTTTCCATCTTTGGCTCAAAACATAATATTTCTAACTTTGTATTTCTTATTATTTAAAAAAATTGAAACTTTTCTCCTTGGAAACATCAGGGGAAAAATACAGTGTTTCAGGTTAAGCCTAGAAACCTTCTCAGGTTTAAGGTGTATTGACTAAAAGACCTTCCTTATTCAAGAGATTTCAAACCTCTGCAGGACAATTCATTGCGATTTGAGGGAGAGGAGGAACAAAATTAGGCTAGTAGGAGTCCAAGGTGAAGAGCCCGCCTCTGATCGCTGTTGAGGCAAGGGGGAAGGGCTGGAGAGAGTTGGCATTAGAGTGGACGGTCGCTAGAGGGCGCCGGAGCACCGGCAGAGCACACCTCCTGGGACCATGAACCCGACTTCTAGGCTCAGCATTGGGGTTTGACTGAACCCCAAAGATGTGCTCAGGAATGAAGTAGTGGTTTTCCGGGCATCTCTTACTCTCCAGTGCAAATTGCCTCGCTACAGAGAGAAGACAAAAGACGTTGCCTTCAGAGTCCTGTGGGGCACTTCCAGTGGCTGCTTCGGTTGCCCAGCAGCTGGACAGCCTGCCTGCTCTCAGGGTTCAGCATGAGGGGCTGTCCTGAGTCTGACTTCCCTGTGTTTCCTTACACGGGGGACTTTTACCAAGGAAGAACTCTGGATTCAGAAATACCTGGTTTGAATTTGGGGCTTACAGTTTTCAAGTTGCAGACAGAGTAAATTACTTCGCTGGCATAAGTGTTAGCATCTGGAAAATGGGGCTGATAGTGGTTGTGATTGTGGAATGTTTAAAAGGGTCCAGTATTTTGGTGGGCAGGCAAATGCTAGCTCCTGTGTCCCATCTCTTAGGGGTTCCCCCAAAACTTCATCCTTTCCTTTCCATCTGAGCTGCTTTCTCCCATCTCCCCCCCCCCCCCCCGCCACCCGCTCAGCAGAAGGGTCTCAATTATCCACCAGTTGAATAATAATTGATCACAGCCTGTATGCCAAAATCCATGTTAGGCAGTGGGGATAAAGGCGACGTTCATATCTTTGGAAGTGGCAGGCTTGATGGTAGACAGGTTCATGAGAACAGACACTGAAACCCGCGGAGGTTAAGTGTGAGGAGAGAAATGAACAGATTATGTGGGTTGAGAGATAAGGGAATCGTTTGCTTTGTCTCAGAGAACCTGGGGAATGGTCCCACAAGTCCTTTATACTCAGGTGTTTTTGCTTCTCCCTGGATATCAAGGAACCTGGTCTGGGGAGGGTGATTCTGAGAGAGAGGAAGGACGGGGGTCGATGGAAATCTCACTCAGTGTGCCCTTAGGTTTGTGTGTATGTTTAGCGGTGTTGATGGAGGTTCTTAATCCCAATCAGTTCGTACCACCACCCTGTGTATTTTAGCTTCATCTGTATCATAAGATAAATGCCTATGTGATTGACTTAATCCATTTAAACAGGAAAATTATTTTTAAAGGAAACATGAAAGAAGTATAACAACACAACAAGGAATTCATCACTAAGTGGTGGGTCTGGAACAATCTAAGGATTCTGTTTTTAAAATATTAAAAGGCGTTTTCGATATGAATATCAATAAAAATGAAAAATAATACGGGTTGTAGTAGGATGGTTAAAAGAAATGTTTTATCATTATCCTTCAAGTGACAGAAAAGCTTTTAAGTTATTTGGAGACACTGGAGGCACAGGGTACCTGATTTGATGTCTTCGTTATATTTTGTACAGTCGTTTCAACAAGTAACTTAGAGACAGAAATTCTGGTGACAAGATGGAGAAGTCAGGGAGGTTTGTCTGTGAGATCTTGTGGATGCGACGCCAGGAGTGGGCACCTTGGGCCACGGGTGTTAACTTCCTCTGACTAGGTCGACTGCCAAGCTGCTAGAGTCCACGGTTGGAAGTCTGTGACTTGACCGATTGTCTATCATGTTGGAGGAAAGTCCTGATAAGAGGAAAGGGCAGAAGTAGTTGGTTTGCTATAGGTGGGGTGGGTGAACAACATTCATGACAGCTCATGGCCCGACTGAATTTTATAGAGACACGAAAGTAAATGCTTCCTATGGAATCAGAGAATGTGAGAGCCCGACAATCCTATCAAATTAGGTACACCCAATTCCCGTTTTTCAGAGGAAGAGACTGAGGCCCAGCAGGGTGAAATCACTCACGCCAGCTGTTTGGTGGTTGAGTTAGGGCAAGACAGAGGATTCTGCACCCTTTGTCCGGGCCTCGTGCTGCAAGCATCTTTCCTCCCTGCTTCGTGCTTCACAGGAGCAGGACTCTCCCTGCCTGGTTCACTGCTGGACCCCAGACAGGGCCAGGCGTCTAGCCATTACTCAGAAAGTTTTGGTTGACTGTGTGAACGATGTTATTTCCTTTTTCCTCGTTCTTATTTAGGAGTGTGCTAAGAAATCACTAGGTTGCAATGCATTTTGGTAAAGACAAATATTTGCCGAATTTTGTTAGGATGTGGGCTTCAGCTTTGAAGGTAAACAGACTTTGTTCAAATTCTGGCTTTGCCACTGAAAGGCTGTTTGGCTTTGGGAAAATTATGAAAACTCTCTGAGCCATATTCCTTGTTTGTAACAATGGGGATAAGGCAGAGAACCTGCCTCAGAGGTGTGCATTAAGTGTTCCTTTTTCTTAGCCTCCCACTCCTCCTTTCCATTCTTCCCAGAGAAGATTTCAAGGAGGAGAGTACCTTTTCAAAAGTGATTTTAATTTATTTCAGATAATACACATTTATCTTGCATAAAAAATAAATTATTCCACTGTATAAGCATAAACACGTATGTAATCATTACAAATACATATTCCGTGGGTTAGATATCATTAGTCTCATAAATAATTGGGTCAATGCCAAAGCACTAGTACAGGGGTGGACTCAAATCTAGGGTGCCCCCACCCCAATTCCAAAGCTAGGGTGTTTTGTTTAAATCCCTGTTTCATATGATCTTTGTTTCTTACCCATCCTTCTGCAGCTGCTTCTGTCACGAAGGCCCAGATCCCCTTTTTCACATGCTCTCGTGGCCTGGCTGGACCCTAGCGCCTGCCCTGTAATATTACCACGCATGGCTGTGCCCACTGCCCTGGCGTATCACAAGCTTTTCTGGGTAGCAGCTGTATAGTGCACTTCTTGCGATAGCTCTAGAGTGCCTAGAACCTTCTGGAACATAGATAAGTCTCTGTCACCCAGTGTGCGTGCCCCCTCCCTTAACATGTATCCTGTGTGAGGCCAGGTTTGTGGGTGGCTACAGTGTACATTGAACTCGAAATCAACTCTACACCCTCTCTCATTTATTAAAAATGCTCTCACTGTATTTTGATTATTCTAAATTAATAATCTAATTTATATTTTGATTATAATCTAAATTAATGTTTGAAGTGGTACAGATCGATTACTGTAGGCATTGTATATGTAATGCAATATATATTGTACTTGATGAACAATTTATGGGATTTTTTGGGGAGGATTATTTTGACTGTCTGTGAGTTTTACTTCATTCATTGAATCATAGCCCCTACCTAAAATGTGCTCCATAATATTTACAAGGCTATACTCTGTGCTGTATATAGGTAGGTAGAACTCTTAGTGAAAAGCATAAATTTTTAGTCATGCATTCGTGGGTTTGAATCCCAGCTCTGCTTCATCTCTTGAAGTTCAATTTCCACAGATGTAAAATGAGTAATGATAATGCCTGTACCCTAGGATAGCGGTGAACCTCGAAGGATACATTGCACATCTGTATGTAGCATCGCAAGTGCCCATCGAATTGCGGGCACATGGAAATTACTCAAATTGTAACTAGTATTGGCTGGTGGCACCCCTCAAAGTTCAGAGCGTATGAGTAATTACCCTAATGGTAGTGGTTTGCTATATTACAAGGGAGTTGTGAAGACCAGGAGTGCGTTTAGGAAGGTCTGATAGAAATCAGCAATAAAATGTGTGCTTCCCGCAGCTGCCGACACCGCCATTTACCTTTCTCCCCTCCCCCTTCTCTGTTCCCACCCACAGATTTTATGCCTAGCCACAAAGATGACTCAAGGGTTGTGCTGGGGCTTCTCTAAGATAAAACTTCCTCTGTCCCTGCTGGTGCCAGCTTTATTTCAGATGCAAAGTATGTTTAGCACTGGCCCCCAGATACACAGCCAGAAGGCAAAATCAATCACACTGCCCTGCAAGGCCCAGCAACAGACATTTTTTATAGCTGACTTTCTGTATCATCTACCTTTGTTCAAAAAAGATTCCAGGCATGGGGCGCCTGGGTGACTCAGTCATTAGGCGTCTGCCTTCGGCTCGGGGTGTGATCCCGGCGTTCTGGGATCGAGCCCCACATCAGGCTCCTCCACTGGGAGCCTGCTTCTTCCTCTCCCACTCCCCCTGCTTGTGTTCCCTCTCTCACTGGCTGTCTCTCTCTCTCTGTCAAATAAATAAGTAAAATCTTAAAAAAAAAAAAAAAAAAGATTCCAGGCAGCCAGCAATAGACATATTGGGTACTCTCTTCTATCAAAGTCCAAAATGCTACTAGCATAAAATACGCTTTTCAGAGAGACCCAATGCATGTCTCAGAGCTGTGGTTCTCACACTTCAGGACGAATCAGAATCTCCTGGAAAACTTGTTACAACACAAACAGATGTGCTCTGGCCCCTGCCAGGTTCCGATTCGGTCGGTCTAGCATTGGAGCCAATTCATGTGTATCTCTGACAATTTCCCAGATGATGCTGAGGCTGCTGGTTTGGCGACCACCCTTTGAGAACTGAGTCTTAAATATTCACTTCATGTAGAAGAGCTGTGCGTTTTCTATCCTGTGTGGTACAACGGAGAACAGCATTAATGGTAAAGCAAGGGCTCTGATATTTACTGAGCCACTGTGACATTTGCCATATGCCAGGCACCTCACCGGTCCCTTTATGCATATTATCTTATTTAATCCTCATAACTGTCCAGCCTATCGATTCATAATTATTTATTGAGACCCTGTCATGTATCATGCCACATGCTGTGTGAGGCTCAGGGGATCTGGAGTGAACACACAGACATAATCCTGACCTTCTGTATATCAGGTTTCAGCAGGGAAACTTACTTGGGCAGAAAATTATAAGGTAATTAGTCTGATCCATAGAAAATGGAAGACCAGAGAAGCTGAGTAACTCGGCTAAGGTGACACCGCTATTGGGAGACAGAGGAGACAAAACAAACCCCAAAGAGCTTTTGTTTGTTTAGGTTAAATCTGTCCACGTTTACTGTATTGGAAATTAAAGTGGTTCACCTCTTGAGAACCGTTGTGCTAAACCATGATGCCAATAGTACCATTTTTCTTAGATTCTCAACCCTAATTTGTTTCGATGACTTTTGTAGCCAGCGAAGATGAGACACGTCTCATCTTCTCCTAAACTTTTTTTTTTTTTTTTTTAAATACGGGGGCCTCTCTGAAGCCTTAGCCTATATTTCTGGTGATGTCACCTTCCTAAAGAAAAGGCTGACCTGCTTTGGAATTGCTTTCTTACGTTTTTATGTGTGCAAGTATGTATGTGGATGAACATTTACAGTAAGGAAAAGCAACAGTTAAACTGTCTATCCCAGAACAAACTGAGTTGTGGTGGCTTTATTATTCATCGAAGGATCTCTATCCCAGCCGAGGGCATTTAGAAAGATACAGTTCATGCACGTTTGTGACATGTGTTGCCTTCAAGGTTCCCCAGGGCACCTGCCACCAAAAGGGAAGCCCAGGGAAGAAGCTGAGGCTCACTCCTGCCTCATTGCCGCGGGAGGAAGAGATGAACGATTAGACTCCAGAGCTGTGGCTTTTGTGTCATGTTGGCAGCTGAGTTGTGCTTAATTGTGGGCTAATGACCGAAATACTGCCCTTTTCCATCATTTTTATTCATTATCTAACGAGAATGAGAAGTCCTAGTAGATACTTTCCTTTGGTGTGTAATGGTCCATGGTTGTTCAGACACTGATGCTCTGGCTGGCTCTTAATGCTTTATGGCATCATGAAGTTTTACTGAGTAAAATCAACCAAATCAGAGCTGACATAACTCAGTGTGGTTCTCAACTGATGATCAGTGAATGAACTCAAATCTCTTTTTGTTTTCATAGAAGCCAGTGAACGAAGGGAGATGCTGTGGCAGGGATAGGGTGGTTATTTAGACGTAGCAGATCCTTGGAGGAGAACTTGGAAAGAGGGTATCTTCCAGTCCTTTGACTGTTTGGTCTTTTTGACAATAAATGCCTGGATCACTGGTTCACAGACACACTTCAAAAATGTTTACCCAGATGTTTGGTGTCACAGAGGCACATCCCACAGCCAAAACAAACAAATAGAAAAATGTGATGCTAGCCGATCATTTGTCATCTTCCTTAAACGGCGAAATTGGACACGAAGCCTTTCTGTGAGTTGACCGGACGCAGCATGGATTCCTTCACACCGCGTCTCTGTGTAAAGGGCACATTCTGCTGGGTAATTATAACTTTGTAAAGGAATTCCCTTTCTGGAAAGCGGCAGTTGGAGGAGGGTCTAGGACATAAATGAGTGTACCTGCCCATTGCATCTTTTTTTCACTCACATCAAACGGGAGTCTGTGTGATATGTTCCACGAGGGCCATCTCCTGGGAACCCTTTCAGCCAAGTTTTTGATGCTGTTTTTAAGTTGTGAGCTTTTTGCCCCGAATTCTCAAATTCAGACTCAATGGGCTCGGGTGAGCAACACACACTCACTCTCAGTGATGAACCCTGTTGGTTTTGCAGATTGCTGGGGCCACTTTTGAGATCCCCTTTCTCTAAAGCAGATACCAACAGGGAAGGGGGCTGGCCCCCTGCTCCTCACTTACCCACCCACCCACCCTGCCCAGGAAATCAGCTCAGGGAAGACCCGACCTGCTTAATGACCCTCCCAATCTGCCCTGTGCCTGCCCTGCCAACCAAGCTAAGCAGCCCAGCTTAGACTTGCCTCCAGCAGGAATGGATGGGAGTTATTGTCTATGGGGACAGAATGATGGGAATCTGCCCAATATCCTAGGAACATCATCTTTACTGAACTGGGGAGAAGAGATGATACCCAATCAAGGAGGCTCAGTGCTTAGTTACTTAGATGAAAACTTCTGTCCCTCATTGCTTGGCTGGGCAGGAGCAGTTCTATTTGTGATTCCCATTCCTTCCCTGTTTTATGGGTAGTTGCAATAGCTGGGTATGGGTTCATTCTCTAAACTCCTTGTTCTGTGATTTTTCCTTTATATATACTTTCTAACTTCTATGAATCTAAGGGAGATTTGAGATTAAATATGACCTGATTAAGGCAAACTTAAGATCTGCAGCCCAAAAAGGTCATTATCAAATGAGACCCACTAAGGGCAAGTGTCAACACAATATAGCCTGTGGGCCAAATCCAGTATGCAGACTTTTTTTTTTTTTTGTAAATAAAGTTTTATTGGAACACAATCACACCTGTTATTGCCAATAGTTACTTGCATACTACGATGTCCGAACTGGGTAGTTGTGACAGACCGTATGGCCCACAGTCTGCTGCCTTGCTTTTTGTAGAAAAAGTTTGCCAGTTCCTGCATTTGGGACATATTTCTATTTGGCCATCTCCAGATGGGAAACGTACATAGGCTTAAAAACATCCAAGGGAGTATTACTCTGAAATTTGGGCTATAGACCAAATATCTAAATGATAGAATTTTGTTGCTATGCGTTGTGAAGATCTTGGACGCAGCACATGCTTGTAGGATGAATGATTGTGAGTTTCTAGATGAATGGTTTATGGTCTGGGTTCCCTTTCCCCATTAATAAAACCAAAGTATCTAATTTGATCTCTAAGGGTCCTTCTTGCAGGACTATGTTACATACTAGACAGAGAGAGAGGAGGCAAGACACCCTTGGTGACTTGTACCCCAGTCTTCCAAAGTGACAGCCAGGGCCTCTTGAGTCACCCTCAGTCATACTCAGCATCAGCTGGAATTATTACTCAGGATCAAAGAGCATGGTGGTCCATTGTCTCAGTGTTATTGGGTGCCCTACGTGGAGAAAGACATGGGGATTTAACAGTTGAGGGCATCAAAATCATGCTAAATGCTTTTTCTGAGTCGGTTTGTAGAGATGGGCTTGAAGAACAGGTTTATTGTTCACATTCGTCAGCTCTTGGTATAATCTTGGGCACATACCTGATGTGCCTGATGTCCCTCTGCTCATGCACCAAAATCATAGGTGGAAATCACACTCCCCCTTTTGCCATACAGGTGGATCCAGAGCTATTGATTGCCTACTTGGTGGGGGATGGAGGAGGGAGAGGTGATGGTGATCTTCTGGCTCCTACTGTCCTCCACCCCTGGGGGGAGGGGAATAAGAGATGCGTCATTCTGGGAGGAGTCATGCTCTGTGGTGTGACTTGGGCAGCCAACTCCTGCTTCAAAGCATACATTGTGCTCCTCATTAGGAACTGGAGTTCCCACTGTCCCCTTTCCCGAGGAAATAGCCAGGGTTTCCGTGTGTTATCATTTATTAATTCGCTCATTTGGGAGGGTGACATGCTGCCTTTGCGGAGATGCGAGCAGAGCTTCAGCCTCCGTATCCACATTCCAGGCGGCACCCGGTTTTCCTTTCCGGCACCCCAGCATCCAGAGCGCCGGGCACAGACGCAGCGGCCCTGCCTGCTTCCCCTCACGGTGCGTGCCTCACTCGCTGGCAGGTCCCACAGCTGAGAGTGAGCAAGACAGCGAGCAGCCCCGGGGCTGAGGGAGGGGAAAGCCCGCTCACAAGCTCTTGGCTTTCACGTGCGGGACCCAGACCCCTTCCCATTCAGTAAGGGGAGCGGAGGAAGACTGCACAGCGCTAACACTGGCGCACGCAGTTTGCGCCACGTTCTGACTCTGGTACCCCGAAGCTCTATGCGTGAAGGTGTGTTGCATGGAAAGACTGCCCGGTCCTTCTGGCTGAGGAGCGGAATTTGTTCCTTTCTAGGAGGTTAGTTTCCGAGAGCTCCTAATTCTTAGAACTGCGGAGAGCTGTTAGTCTTAGGACTGGACGCAGAGTGGCTTTTTTGGTCTGCTGAAGTACGGCTAATGTAGCGGTTCAGTCAAGTGGCAGGGTTGTGTCAGGCGAGAGCATTGAGGCACATTTCCCTGAGCCCCGAGTTTCCAACTGGTTGACTCCCATTCTGCTTTTTAAAGTAAGTGGGCAGGGGCGCCTAGGTGGCTCAGTCGGTTAAGCATCTGCCTTCAGCTCCTGGAGTCCCGGGATTGAACCCGGAGTCAGTGGGGCTCCCTGCTCAGCGGGGAGCCTGCTTCTCCCTCTGACCCTCCCCACTCTCATGCTCCTTCTCTCTCTTCCTCAAATAAATAAATAAAATCTTAAAAATATAAAGTGGACAAATCATATGCATATGATTGTTAACATTCCCCATTCTTTTATATGTGTATCTTCATAGGTCCCAGTTACTGTATATTTACCTTCATTCATCAAATTTATTTTTCAGATGTATGGTTACAGACTGATGCAATACCAAGTCTTTTATTTTGAATCAAATGTATTTAAATCCTTCATCTAAAACAAGAGTTTTATCTGAGTATTTCTGCTACTCGATACCTAACGGCTTAGGTTTCATGTGCTTTCAAGGCAAAGTCTTAAGAGTAGAAGTTCCTTCGGGTAAGAGATGGCACTGTTTCTGCAGCTTGGAAATGAAGATGCTAATATTCAGCTTCACAAAATTGGACATAATTTAAAACTTTAACATACTTCCCTGCTTGGTTTATTTGTAAATGTTGATCCTGGCACGGAAAACCTCAGAGCTTTTCCTATTTTCTTGTTTCGCATCTCCTTAGGAACGTGCAAAAGGAAAGGTAATAAAGGACAATCTTTTCAAGATAAAACATGATTCATAAAGGTGACAGCCGTGCCATATGTGAGCAGTGATTAACAGCTACAGAGTCTGCTAACGGCTTTTTAAAAATAAAGTGATAAAGCAGATTTTCCCATTATTTCGTGTTTCGGTGCTTGCTCAAGTGCGTCGCCCTGATTTTTCTCGGTTTCATTTTATTCTGTAGCAATCGAATCACCCTTCATGTCCCTGCAGTGCTATATTAGGGCTTAGTGAAATATTTCATATATATCCCTGGTCATTCTTCCAGTGATATTTTAAGTGTCAAGACGATGTGGTGTATTACAACCGTAACCGCCTCTAAAACCGCTCATTTTATTTCTGTAGAGTGTGTTGGGGTGGACAGAAGGGAGAGCATTTCAAGGCTTGCTCATTTGGAATTGGTTTACTTTAATTTAGAGTCATGATGGCAGTGGGCATGGGCTTAATGAAGTGTCACCAGTTTAAATGGCCTTCCCTTGCCATCGCCAGCAGACACAGGCTGCAGGGCTGGTGGGTACGGACACGCACAAAGACTGTTCACCTCTGAGATGTGGGGTGGAAGGGGAGGAAAACTCTTATTTTAAAATTCAGTTGTCATTTTAGTGAAATAGGTTAATTCTAGGAAATGCATTTTCGTGAAATTCAGTTGTCTTTGGCAAACTAACCAGGCATGATTTCCTGATTGATGAGTCCTCAGCCACTTGCTATATATAGGGTGATAGTTTTAATCTTGTTTAGGGCACTGTTCCCTTGGAGATTCTACTGAAAGCTGTGGAATTTCTCACCTGAAAACAGACACACCTATTTGTACCCAAGTCTGCTTCTAATTTCAGGGGTTTACGGATGTAGACCTCCTTTTCCCATCCACAACCCCTTCATTGTCTCCTCAGTGGATGTGTTTCCCATGGCAAATTTCTTTTTTAAAAAGTATGTACATGAACATTTATAATGTCGTCGCATTTCTGTTAGAGGATAAAGGCAACAGTAGAGCTGGAGACGTCTTGGAAATCCCGGAGCTGCCTGGGATCTTTTTTTGGGTTACCACAAAGAGCTGTGCATTTGTCAAGAGTTAGACTCCAGCCTTCCTGTGTTGTCTGGGGCACGGTCCAGATTGAGTGTCTGGATCTTCAGGGCGGATGGAAGAGGCGCAGTGGCAGTGCGTCAAGGGGTTGGCAGTGAGGGAGGCATGGCTGGATGCCAGTGAGTATCCTCAGAGGCACTTTTGTGCCCCCACCCCGTGGAGCCTCGGAGTCCTGATTCCCTGATGGGCTGCCCAGGGAGCCAGTGGACTGAGTGTGTCATGTGACACCTGGGCACAAATAAGAGGAGAAGACCTCCTACTGCAACTCCTGGTGGCTGGCCAGTGGTGCCTCAGGCTTCTGCCCGGATGTCCTCCAGAGCTCTAAGCCCTGGGTCATGAAATGCAGCCTTCCTGGGGCTGACTTCCCCAGATCAGTGGCGCCGTACCTGCAGGAGATGGCAGGTGCTGACCAGTGAAGCAGATTGGTGTTGGAGGTGGTTTACACACAGCTTTACGCAGGAGCACCGACAAGCCTGGGACTAGGTGCTGGGCGCCCTGTAAGGCACCAAGAGATATTTTGGAGCAAGAAAGAGAATAGTATAAAAATGGAAGATCCAGAAGTACAAGGGTAGGACTTGTCCTCTGCCCCTTCTTTTTCTTTTTTCTACCCTCCTTCCTCCCGCCCTTTCTTCTGTTTTTCCATTTTTCTTTCCATCCTTTCTTTCTTCCGTTCTTCTCTTCTCCATCCTTCCCTCTTCTTTCCCCTCCTTTCTTCCCTTTTGTCATCCTTTTCTTCCATCCATTCTTCCTTTCCTTATGTCCTTCCTTTAAATCAGTAGATGTACCCAGGTGTCTCCCGGATGCTGTTGGTTCTTAGCTTGCAGTGGAATTCTGATCCCCTCCCTGGGGCAACAGATCCACCCTCATGCTACCGTGGGGCATTTTTATTCCGTGTTTACCTCCCTCCTACTCTTTCCTTTCTTTTTCGTCTTCCTTAATCACTGGCATATATTGTGCAGTTTACTGACTTAGAGAAAAAAGTGAAAATAATGATGGACATCACTTTCAAAAGGGTTAAGATCAAACTTAGGAATTGAGGCATGTGTGTGTGAGAGGCCAGATAATACTGTAACAGTTATATGATGTCACAAAACAAGAATGTGAGATGACGTGAGACAGTGTGAGCATCATTGCTAGATGAGTGGAATGAGAGACATTTTGAGTTCAGGGAATGGAGCATTTTTTTGTGTGGGGTAGATGGGTTTGGGGAAATGTTATAGAGAAGTAATGTAAACTGGGGTTCTAAATTGGATTTTAATATTTGGAGAGGAGAAGATTTCAGTCCAGGAGGGGGGACTGATGTAAGTAAAAGCTCAGCAGCTTCATCCCCCCCACTTCATTTTCCAAGGGAAAGTTCCAGGGGAACCTGTTTTCCTCTCTTACGTATGACTCCTTTGGCTTCTCTCCGAGAGGACTGCCTTTTCCTCTCTAGTTTCCATTTTCCGCCCAGGTGCCACTTCTCTTCAGCTGGCAGTGGGCTCAGGGGAATCATTCAGTTTATCTCAGACCCTGTCTTGATCAGTAGATTGGTCAGTTTATGTTACACGTGTAGAGCCGCTTGGAATGGAAGTCCGAATTGAGGAGAGAGCATTTGAAACGTATTACCCAGTCGTGGTTTAAATCCCAGTCTTTAATTTTTGGCAGTTGTTGGGCGAGCCAAAGTGCCGCTCTTAGAGTGAATGTCTAATGTGCTGGAGATGTGAGAGAGCCAGGAAATCAAAGATCTCAGTTGGAATTCCTGGTGTGGCTGATCCAATATGGTAGACTCCAATCCAGGATACAGTGCTTGGCATGTTCTTAGATTTTTGTTTGCTTTTTATTACAGCAGCTCAGGGTCAAAGGATCTTAGAGATCGTCTTGACTTTTACGCTGTTCCATCTTATAGGTCAGGAAACTCTCCTGTTTTTCTTGCTCCTTGATATGTACATTTAACCTGTGTTCTCGGATATTTCCATAGTAAATGTATGTCTTATGAGTTGAAACCAATTCATACTATTTTTTCCGTTATCTCCAATCCACGAAGGAGTATTTTATTTTCAGGTGCCTGATGAGCCCTGATCCTAGCCTGCTGTCTGGGTCTTTCCTGGTAGTGACTTGAATGACATCTGAGTGATACACCGTGGTGACAGTCTAGTTCAAGATTTTAAATTTGTTCCTGCTGAGGCTGGCATTTCTCTGTGATTGTTCCATGTGATGCATGTAACAGCTTACCCTCATTGGCAGCATTCCTTAGGAGATATAGGGTAGCTGGAATCCCCTCGCCTTGTGGCCTTTTGATTTTTGCTTTTAAGTAAAGGGAATAATCCCTTTGTCAAATATTTGCTGGCTGCTCAAAAAAGATATTTTCTCATTGGTACATTACAACTGATTATTGAAAAGTTCACATTCAGTTGTCAGATATGTGTGTGTGTGTGTGTGTGTGTGTGTGTGTGTGTATGTATGTATGTCTGGGATTTAGAACAAAGAATTCCTTTTCTTTCCAAGGACAATGTGGTTATGCTTAGGGCGTATCCAATTTTTTTCCCCTTGCTTCATCAGATGAAATCTGGTTAAAAGGGTTATCTTGTAGCAGAAAGAAAGAGGCAAGATGGTCCTGGTGGTAAACAGAAGCCTCACTATAAGCTATCCTAGAATGGTATTGTCAAAAGGCAATTTGAAATTTTTTAAAAAAGATTTTTTTAATTTACTTGGGAGAGAGGGACACAGAAAGAGTACAAGCAGGAGGAGAGGAAGAAGCAGATTCCCCTCTGAGCAGGGGGCTCAATGCAGGGCTTGATCCCGGGACCCCGGGACCATGAACTGAGCTGAAGGCAGACGCTTAACCGACTGAGCCACTCAGGCACCCAATTTTGAAAAGTTTTATTCAATTCCATGTTATAAATGAGGGAAATGTAGGTACAGAGAAATGTAATGATTGGGGTCAAAGTGATCTGGACCAGATCTTTAGCAGATTAAAGAAAAACCAGGATCTGAATAAAGATTCTCTGACTCTTGGAAATCGTTTGATACACAGAATTTTTGCACCCTATTACCAAAATATGTTAGACAAAGAAGGCAATGATAGAGAAATTAAATGTTTGATCAATAGAATAAATCAAATAGTTTTGTTTCACAATTCACTAGGAGTGATTTAACAGAATTTTGAAGAAAGATTTTAAAAATGGAGGATAAAATATTTTTCAGGAATATAAGGTCTTTCACAAAGATAGATAGGGTCTGTTTGAAAAATATTCTCAGTTAGAAAAAGCGATCAGACTTATTGCACACTGTCTCATAACATGATATAATGACTTTGAAGGTATAGAATACTGAGCTAATTAGAAGTTATCCAATTGCTGGAAACTATTAAATAACTGTTTTGTGAAAGACAGAAGCCAAGAACACAATATATTAAAAGACAATAGAAGTGTGACCCTCCACCATGGGCTGTAATCAAAACTGTAATTAGCCTACATTTCCTACTCGCAAATGCCAATGTTAGACAAGAAGAACAGATTAAAATAGCTTCTGAATAAAAAACATTTTGAGAAAAAAAGAAAAAAAAAAGAAAAGAAAACCCAAAATTATCTGGATATTGAGGAAGGACAATCCAAGTGGTCTAATGAACAAGGCCATCATTTCTAGCCCCTGCTAGGTAGTGTCTCTGCCTCCTCTTTCTCCTCAGCTGCCCCTCGTCTTCATCCCAATCATTGGGAAATTCAGAATGCTTGACCCCAGCATTCCCCAGAAGCAGTATTCTGGAGAGATGGGGTGATGGAAGTGGGAGTTTGCCCTGGGGCCATTTTCTCTACCCTGTCCCCTTAGAGAAGGTTCTGAGAGTGCCTAGAGAGAGCATCATTTCCAGCCGTTGGCTTATTTCCAGGGCATTCCAGCCTGATGCTATTAAAAAAGGGCTTTCTTTACAGAGCTTCAGACCTGTCTCCTTATAGCTCTTTCATTGGCACCCGTCACTCTTAGAACCCGGCTCCCCTTTGAAAGGGGACAAGACAGTATAATGTAGCCCACCTCAGGAGAGAGTGGTTTAGAATGAGTCTACTGGCAATCATGCACAATTTGGCTTAGCTTCAATTTGGACCTTGTTTTTTGTTTCTCTCAGAGTCACTACTGTCATTGGCCCCAAACATTTATTGATCACCTATGTTGGTTGCATTATTAGAAGCAGTATTACATAGAAGTTAAGAGCACTGGCTCTGGAGATGGGATACCAGGGTTCAAATCTGGGCTCCATCACTTGCAGCTGCATGATCTTGGGCAAATTACTCAATCTCTTTGTGTACCAGTTCCATTATTTGTTAATATGGAATAATAAAAATAGTGGGCCCTGAGTCATAGGTTATTAAATGAGAGGTTTGTGAGGTTATTAAATGAGAAAGGCCTTAAAGCACTCTGAATAATGCTTGACATAGAATAATTGTTCTTTAGATGTTAGCAATTATTGTTTTAAACTGTGGGGACACTGGGCAAGGGTGTAATAATACTGAGAAGTACAAAATACAGTCCCTATCCTGGAGGGATTATGGTATAATCTGGAAAACAATATTTTTTACTCATGAAGAAAGAATTGTTCTTGTGTTTTGCTATCTAGTAAAGGATGAGTTGTTATGCCTGGGGGTGTACACTACCCCTTCCCCTCATGGTCTGGCAAGCATGGAGCAGACGTTCTGTGTTTCCTAAGAAAAGGTAAAGCCTGTAGTCATGTTAATGGCTTCCAGATCTTAGGCCTCTGGGAAATCCTGTTTAGGTTGGTGATACAGTCGTATCATTGGCTAAAGAAATACAACATATATGAATTCTTAAATATGCTCCTGCTATCGAGGCCTTCTTTTTGGTGGTTGTTATCTCTTTGGTATCCTGGGAAAATGTAGAGGAGAGACCAATCTGGGTTTCAGAATCTTATACTGATTTATTAACCTCATGATGCCTAGACAGATGCCATGGGAACTGGCATTTGGGCCATATCTTAGAATGAAGCATCCATGCTCCAGATAAGTCCTTTCTCTTACTTCATGATACCAGTCTTCTCTGTTTAATCTTCTTCCCAATTCCATGATAATCAAGGGTAGAATCAGAGGAAGGATTTCCCACCCTTGCCATGTT
The DNA here is from genome assembly GCF_023065955.2 of Ursus arctos. Classification (NCBI taxonomy): domain Eukaryota; kingdom Metazoa; phylum Chordata; class Mammalia; order Carnivora; family Ursidae; genus Ursus; species Ursus arctos. The sequence continues at coordinate 29,808,970 of NW_026622875.1, forward strand.
GGGTTCTCATTTCTGTTTGTCTAGGAGCATCTCATCTTTGTGGCTTTCACAGCCTGTCAATGAGCAGGGGCTAAGGTTCTGCCCATCTCATGCTCAGTGCCACCTAGAGCAGGGGACAGCAGGCTGTGGCCAATGAGTCCAATCTAGCTAACCACCAGTTTTTATAAATAAAACTTTATTGGAACCCAGCCACAATCATGAATTTGCATATTGTCTGTGGCTGCTTTTGTGCTACAATGGCAGAGTTAAGTAGTTGTGACAGAGACCATATGGCCTAGAAAACCTAAGAAATGTGCTCTCTGGCCCTTTATATCAAAAATCTGCTGACTCTTTACCTATAGATTAGACAGAGAAGGAGGGGGAAGTTTTTGTCCCAAGGCAATATAAGGAAGTTGACACCCACCAACTGGTTCCCATTCAGGGAAACCGATGTTGCTTAAGCTGTAGTGTGTAATAACTCCTCTAATTCCAATTGAAGGTGCCCCTAATAATATTCCATGTTTTTCTCATCACAAAAATCATATGAAATACTCTGGGGGTGGGAAATTTAATGGGCTTCTCTGAAATGATTTCCTGTTTTCAGAGCTTTGCCATACTGGCTGTTACAATTTCAAAATGAAACCATCCTTTGGGATTTGACCTTTTGTATTTAACTGTTGACTCTGAACTGTAATTGGGTTCCCCTTCCCCAGCTACTGGAGCCCCTTACTCCTTTGGTTGGGTTGAGTTTTTCTGGGCCACCAGCTATGTATGCATTATCATCAGGGAGTCCACACCATGGCAGGTTGTCTGCCTTTCTCCTTCCTGTCATTAAAGGGGCCACAAGGAAGATGGATTGTGAAATCTACTTTTTGACCAATAAATCTTGTTTGGCAAGGACAGTGTAGAGTTCAGAAGCTACTCATTTTCCGTATATAACTGACTCTGCTAAGAAGTTGTCAGTCTGATCTCAGTTCTGTGACAACTCGTTTTCGTGATTTTGGGCAAACTCCTTCCTGGATCTTTTGCAGAGGATTGTTCAGTGCACCATGTCTTGGCCCGAGATCCGGGCCGCTTGCACTTGTCAGGCTGTGTATTCACCCTGGCTCAGGACTGCCTCCCTCCAGATGGGTCCCATTTCTAATTTGCACACACTGACCCAATGGGCTAGTGGCAGTTCCTAGTCCCTTCTTTCTGAGCTTCAGCTTTACCAGCAAGGGGAAACTATGCTACATGGTTTCCAAGGTATCTCTGAACTCTTTGATTTGAAGGCCTTTTGAGGCAGCCTGTGTAGCTGGCTAAGCACTTCTCTTCATGCTCTGTGGTGCTCCCCTGCCTGGGGTGCCTTTGAAGCCAGCAGGGAAAAGCACGTGCCAGGAAATGGGGCTTGAAGAGAGGAGAGCTCCAGGGTTGCTCTGAGGACAGGGCTCTGAAGACTGGAAGCAACAGTGTTGAGGCAAATATTGGCTATGAGAGGTCAAAGGCATGTGTGGCTAAGTCTGGCCCGATTCTGCTCAGTATTGGAACAACAGAGAGAGATCAGAGCCCCTCTGGCTCCATGCAGAAGGAAAACACGTGCCTGAGTATCAGGTATTGATAGTCTCTTCTGTGTGACCAGAGCATCACTGGGGTCAGTCTTGGCCTGTGGCAATAGAGATCTGGACATAAGAATGACCAGATATCTGGGCTGAGCAATGGGACAGTAATAGTTAAGGAAGGTCAGCAAGGTGGCCCGTGGGGTGTCAGTACACAGTGGTGGGACTCACTGGGGCCAAAGAACCCTCTAAGGAAAGAGGCAACAGGTCTGAGCATCCTTGAGATCTTTCAAACTCAAACCCCAGTTTCCTCAAAATGCCAAGGTACTTGGTAAATTTCTGCTATAACCCTGTTTTGATCTGTTTTGCCCTCACTTTGTTGAGCCTTAATAATCACCACTCAGGAATTTGTAGCTGTGTGTTGACATGGTGCTAAATACATTCTTAGCATCATCTCATGTAATTTAAACTCCGTCCAGTTAGGGGTGGCCAGTTCTGCCTGTGTTTGGCCGAAGAGGAAACAGAGGCTCACCGAAGTCAGATAACCTGTCCAAGGTTGCAGAGCTAGAAAATTCTGCACCTAAAATTTAAATCTAGATCTTACACTCAGATGATACTGCTTTTAAATGCTATGCCCTGATGCCTCCCTACACGACCCTGAATGTGGCCAATTTAATCATTAGTGCAATGAGGTTGCAGAGGAAGAGGGAGCTTTCTTATCCGGTTAGTGTTAATATACCCCAGCGTTTCTCAACCTCAGCACTATGGACATATGTGACCAGAGAATTCTGTTGCTGGGGACTGTCCAGTGCTCTGTAGGATGTTGCACCTCATCCCTGGTCTCTACCCACTAGGTGTGAGTAGCACTCTCATTTCTGCCCGATTGTGACAACCCAAAATATCTCCAGACTTTGCTCAGTATCCCCTGGGAGACAAAATTGACCCTGGTCAAGTGAGAATCACTGACATAAAGTTAATTTGCCATTAAAGAAAAAAATCTCTGCATATGTAATTTCTTTATTGTCTTCCTTAATTTTTTTCTTTTGCACCAAAATTCTGTTATTAATGACTTGGACCCTTCTCTCTGCCTGGCTGACATTCTGAACTGTGTCACTGGGAACCTTTACCTTGTTGGCATCTTCCCAAACTCCCCAGACACCCTCTCTTTGAGCCTGGAGTCTCCTGGCGAAGTATTAAGAGCCAACCAGCTATGAAAACAACGTGCTCTTCCTTGTGCTAAGTGCCTCTGCTCAGGCAGCAAAATGCTTCAGTGGCATGGACATATGGCATCAACATGGCCTCTGAAAACCACGCTGGGTGTCTAACAAGCATGGAGGGAAGGGGACAGGCTGTGTTAAGTTCCGAAGCTTATAGACAGACCCCCTCCTTCCCCCAGGAGCAGCTGAGCTTAAGGGTTCCTTAAGGGTCTTTACTCCATATAGGCCAAGGCTTTATGAGGAAGAGGGCTGGTGTCTTGAAGCCATTTCATTTTCTTCCTTTAATAAAACACCCTGCCGACCTTGACATCTGCCACAGAGAAAGACCCAGAGCAGCCATGTGGCCCAGCGCCAGCCCTTACCTCTGGCTCCAAGCAGGCATCCTGTTGAGCTATGCCTTCTATTAGGTAAGAGGGCATGAGCAACTCAGCAGTGACCCACTGATTTCTGAGTGCACAGCCTTCAGAGAGTTTTAGGTCAATAAAGAGCCTGGGGTATTGGTCACAGAGCAGGTATCTGAACTGTTCAGGAGCCCAGTTTAATAATCCTAGGATGCAAAAGGTTAGGGAAGTCATTGGCATAATTTGCTGGAAAAATGGATTGCTTGTGAATTTTCATAATCATGTGTAGAGTGAGACGTCTTTCTCCTGGGTAATGTCATCATGGGGATTGATAATGGGCTTTTTCAAAAGGCATTTTTTTAAAGAACATAAAGTTTTTAGAGCTAAACAAAGTTACGGCAAAAATCTTTAGAAATTCAGTTCCGTGAACTCTTCTTCATGAAAGGATTTGTGGGCATATCCTGAACTACAGCGACACTGTGAGGTATACACATGCCTGTACCTTCATGCCCTTGTGCACACATGTGCACATATACTGATTTCTCCATATGGAAGGATCAGATGAGCCTGTTTTAAATTCCAGTTCAGTTGTTTCCTGCACATAAGGCCTGGATGAGTTACTTAAGGTCTCTGAGCCTGTTTCCTTGGCCTTAAAAAAAGAATGACGATACGTATATCATGGCATGGTTGTAAAGGTTGGCTATAATGTATTTGAAGTTGCAAAGCATAGAAGTCACTTGATAAATAGAATTAGTATTATTATTATCACAATATCAGTTTATGGTAATGGTTTTCATGCCAAGTCTGCTTTAGCCATGCCGTTAGGAAAGATGTATGTCATTCACCATCAGAGGTATCCATTGTGCCATGCTCTGTGCTGGCTGCTTAGGGAAGCAGGATATAGCGATGAATAGAAATACTAGGATATGGCAATATGGTGGGTGTGTTCAGTAATTGACACATGAGCAATTGACTGTGAGAGAGAAAATATAAAATCATGACAGGTGTCATGGCAATCCAGAATTGATTTAGAATAAATTTATGGATGAATAATTCATTAAGGCTTATTAAGGGAGGTTGAGAGAACATAGTTTGTGAATGTTTGAATGAATGAAACTGTTGAATGAAGGAAAGAGCTGCCATGTATGGTCGTATAGGTTTTACACAGCACAACTTCAAGGCATGCTATTTGAAGTGTGGAGATAGTGTTCAGCTTGTATGGTCATGTACAATGGTTCTGCCAAGCACTTCACATATACAATCTCATTTAATCTTTCTAACACTTCACTCTGTAAGGTGTGTTTTCCCCATTTTGCAGGCACAGAATTTGGGACTCAGAGAGGTTGTTACCTGCTCAGGTTCACAAATTGAGTAGGTGGCAGCATGGGGTGGGGGGAGGGGTTCACAGTTGGAATTCGGACTCCTCTGACTCTAGAGTTCCTGCCTGGAAAATAGGAGAAAACGGTTTCTTGAAATTAAATGGCTTGGATCTTGTCTTGTCTTTGAACCAAATATTTAGGTCTTTAGGGTCAAAACGGGGAAGTGAAGATACTGAAATGATTACTTTTCCAGGTCCTGGGCTTCAAATCACAAACTCTGTAAGACCTTCGCTCTGTTTTCTTCTACCTGATCACATTATGCTCTTGGCTCCTTTTCCTCCTCTTCTCAAGAGAAGCTGGGATCAAACATCACAGAAAAACCCACCGGGTAGAGATGGTGGGCATACCATTTGTATTATTAACAAAAAATAAAAAGTAACGGCTCTAGATCAGCTGACGTGGGGAGCTGTTAAAGTAGGAGCTGTTGAAGCATAGGTTCAGCTTCTCTGGCAGGAAGATTTATCCAGTTCCGATGTGCTGTTTCTTCTATAACTCATTTTAATATCTCTCCATCCCTGAGTCAGCAGCAAACCGGGTAACACAATGTCATGTCAAGACTTGCTGATTATGGTCCCATCATCTCTGAACGGCATCTCTCTCTCCTCCTGCTCTCTGCATACTTCTCTCAACACCGTCTATAAGTTCTAAGTGACTTCAAACAGGAAACAGAGCAAGGGAAAAGTCTATAATGAGCACCATTTAATTCCATTCTGTGAGACAGAATTGCAAAAATACATACATACTTTTAAATATCCATTCTATATCTATATCAAAACTGTATTTTTCTGCTTATTATATATCCAAACAAAACAAATAATGTTAATTTTTAAAAGTTGAATTTCAGTATAAAACTTGTAAAGTTTCAGGAAATAGAAGGTTGCGAGTTATAGGACTTTGGAAGGGGAATTGCAGTAGGATACTTAGGGATAATCTACTTTCTGTTGTAAATAGACTTTACATCTTTTGTTCTGGTTATCTTTCTTAAAGAAGGGGAAGAATGAAGAAGAAATTTGTATTTCTGAGTTATGCACTCAATTTCCTTAATTCCTTCGAAGAGTCCTGAAAGGAAGATATTATTACCTCAGTTTTATTGATGCTAGAACTGAGGTCTTCAGAAGTCACATGACCCAAGGTATGGGTTCAGGTTTTTCACATCTGGACTGTCTGCTGCATATTCCATGCTCTTTCTACAATCTTGTATATTTTAACACTTGGGAGGGAGGAAGGGACTGCTTTCCTTAAATAGAAGGAGAAATAATTCTGTGTTAATAATAATATTCCAGGTAGTTAAAAGGTAAATAAAAACAACGGTAGTGTTTAATGAGTAATTACTCCATGTTAGGCATTGTGCTAGATGTTCTACTCTCACAGCACTTCAATGAGGAAGGTGCTGTTTTTAATCCCCATTTGACAGATGGTGAAGCTGAGGCTCAGCAAGATAAATGACCTCCCCAAAGTCATATAGTGGTTAGAAGCGCCCTACTCTTAGGGTTTTCTTCTCTGTTAGACTTTAAATTTCTAGAAGGCAGGGACTGTCCCTGATTAACTTCTTTATTCCTAGAAGCCCCTACAAAGTGGTTTTTCTCATAGTAGGTGCCTACTAGACGTAGTAGGTCAATGTCAGCTGACCCTGAGGTCTGCTCTCCCAGATCCGGGCTTTTGGTCCCTTCACACATTCTGACCAACCTTGTTTTATCAGGTGGACAGATGGCAAGAAGAGAGCCTTGACAGATTGTTGCCTTCCTTCTGTAAAGCCTACAGCTATCATGTATATGTGATAGGACATATGATAGGAATGGAACATTCATTCTTTTAATTTTGGGTGACTATATTAGTATAAGATGGATTATGCTAACTAAACAAATAACCTCAATGGCTTAGACTACTGAGAAGCTCTCGAGGGCAGTTGTTCCCCATTATCAGTGGACCAAGGCACTGCCTTGATCTCTGGCTCTGCCATCTCAATACAAGGCCCCTTCCTAGTCACCACAGCAGGGCAGTTGGGTGCTGCACTCTCTTGCAGTGGTCACTGAAGAGACACACTTTGCTTCTGGTCACATCCTATTTGCTGAAATTGGTCATATGCTCTCAGACTGCTGAGAAGGTGGAGAAGAGGAATTCTCCCCTGTGCTCAGAAGGAGAGGAAACGTAGATATAAGTGAGCTCATAGAAGACTCCACCTCAGTGGTACTGGTTCTTTATTTTTTTTCTACTACTGACTCATGGAAAGGATTTAAAGGTAACAGCTATAAAACCAAGATATTTCTTTGGAGTAGTTTCATGGACTTGAGCTTCTATTAAGCATGTGATGTTAATTTTAATTCTGTTTACTTACCCACAGTGACTCAAGTCCAGATTTGGCTATTTGAAATTTCTCTATGTTGGCTATACCAGTAGGTGCAATTTTTTTAAAAAGGGTATTTTCTTTTAAAGCTTCAAGAATGTTTTGTTTTGAGAAATTGTTCTATTTTCTGGATACCATCTCAAGGGATGGCTTACCTGGAATTCTTGGGGTTTTTTTTTTTTTATGTCACTGTAAAAATATTTCCATCAGATTGTTTAAATCCTTCATAAAATGGTGCTAAGGGAACTTAATAGAATATAAAACTATATGCATGATGACCCTAAATTTCTCTGTTTCTGCCTGTTTAACAATTGTGCTAAATATCAGTGTCTCTCTCTCTCTGTCTACACACACCTCCCCCCCATACTAAAAATCAGTACATTAAGATATTAATGGCTATAATCTCTGAACTTAATGGTTATTTTGTTTTCTACACTTTTCTGAATTTCACCAAAAGTTTTATACTGAAATTCAACTTTTAAAAATTAACATTATTTGTTTTGTTTGGATATATAATAAGCAGAAAAATACAGTTTAGATATAGATATAGAATGGATATTTAAAAGCATATATATATTTTTGCAATTCTGTCTCACAGAAGGAATTAAATGGTGCTCATTATAGACTTTTCCCTTGCTCTGTTTCCTTTTTGAAGTCACTTAGAACTTATAGACGGTGTTGAGAGAAGTATGCAGAGAGCAGGAGGAGAGAGAGATGCCATTCAGAGATGATGGGACCATCATTTCCATCACAAAATCCAATTTAATTAGGGTCAGCCGGTTCCCAACATCACTGTCGCCTTCTGCTCTTCCAAGTTAGTTAATTCGGTATCTTCTGATGAATGTCATCTTGCAATTAAAATGCCGGTGCCGGCAAGTTTCAGCAGCTCAGCTTCCATGGCCCTTCACTGTCAGCAGCCTTGTCTTTTTAATCAGGACCTGTATGACTCTCTTCCATCAAGTAATTTCTTATTTTCCCAGATCCCAATAAACTTGGATGGAGAAGAGAGATATTAGTTGAATTTTCATTTAATCACTTGCCTCTCAGGATATGTGCTAAAAAGATGCCATTAGGATGCTTTGTACAATGCAAGGATGATGTGTCTCCTGGGGTCTGATCACCCCATATGGAGCACTCAGGGAGAGCCTGAGGTCTGCCACCCAGAAGCAGGATGTGAGGATGGCTTCCCTTGGAAGTAGGAGAGAGATGGGCCTGCAGCTTTTGAGGTCATCATATGCCTGTTGTCCTAGTCATGAGAGGAGGAAATTAGCAAGGCAAGGTGCTAGGGTCTGTGGAGTGTGAGCTGCCTGGCAGGGGCTTTGTGAAGAGGCTCATCAGACTAATAGCTCAAAGCCTCCTGACTAGAGAGAATTACCCAAAGTAGATGGAGAAGTTGCCTCTTAATGGATGGCTCCACTAATCCCTCACATACATCTTAACCGCAGAGTCCCTCATGGGGCAGCCATGATGTCGTCTGCGTGGCCCACAGGCTTACGGCGTAGTGTGTCCTTTCATGGCACGTAGCTGCCAACCATGAGTAAATGAGCAGAGTGTGTGCATGACCACGAGTTCCATTCAGAACCCACAGCTTCTTCATTGAACTCAGTGCTTCCTGAGTCCCAGCATGCATACAGGTCAGTGATGTACATTCTCCATCAGCAGATCTGGAGTGGGCCTGAGATTGTGCATTTCAACAAGTTTCTAGGAGATGTTGAGACTGTTGATTGCAGGACCAGACTTGGAATAATGAGGGTTTAATGAATGGACAGGTGTTGTCTTCATGGGGATCATTAGCCTATCAGATGGATGTTGCTTGGTACCTTATTCCATTTAAATTTTTATTTATTATAAACAGTGATTAAAAAAATATTTATTTATTTTATTTGAGAGAGAAAGAGAGAGAGAGAGAACGAGTGGGAGGAGCAGAGGGAGAGGGAGAGAGACTCTCCAGCAGACTCCCTGCTGAGCACAGAGCCTGATGCAGGGCTCTATCTCACAACCCCAAGATGACCACCAGAGCCGAAACCAAGAGTCAGACACTTAACAGACCGCCTCACCAAGGCGCCCCCAGGGCGATTGTTTTAATATGGCCTTTGAGTTACAAATAACTCTCAAAGGGACTGATTGATGGTTGGGTTTTTTTTCTATTTTTTAAGTTGCTAAATGGGCATCATTGGTTGATTTTTTTTTTTGCAGGCCTGACAGAGGCACACATCCTCACCTCACACCTGCATCCCTAATTTCCTAAACTGTAAGCTTCAGGAGAACAAGGGCCAATGTTTCATGCAGATAGGTGCTTCATAAAGACTTTCTTGTCATATTCCACATTTTTCTAATGTGTTCTAACTTGGCAAAAAATGAAAATAATTTAAAAAGCTTAGGTATTTGGGTTAAAAGTGGCAAGAAAAATTAAATTTCTCTGAAACGTCTTTGCCTTGTATTCCTGTTTAAATCAGAGTTCAACTCCTTACAAAGGCTCCCATAAAAGTGACAAGTCAGCTACACATTAATGAGAACTTTGATCTGTGTCATTCGCCTTTTCTTCCTGGGTCCCTCTGAGGCTCTCTGCCAAGGCATGGGTTTAATTTAATATCTCCATCTCTGCAGCAATTGGTCTTTGGCCTTCTGAGACTCTATTCTGAACGCCATGGTGTGCTATTGAGATGACTGATGGGGCAAATAAGGGAAGTCAAGAAAGCTGTCATGGGAGGCTGTTGCCACAGTGGATGTGGGTGCCAGAGGTGACGACAAGATTGGCAGCCTAACAGATTTTTATTAGCTGGTGCTGCTGTGTCTGCAGTGATATCATCCTTCGGAAAGGAGCCCAGGACTCACTGGGAACAGCATAACCTAGTTAAGGAAAATAAAAGTGTTTGAAAAGGACCACAAATGGGAAAAAAATCATATTCATTAGCAGCTGATCTAGGAAAGTTAGAAAAATGAGCTTAGTTGCGTATGGGCTACCAGAGTTAACATCCAATGATTTCTTGCACTGGGCAAGCCTTAAATAACCTTCTATAATTTGGAGAGACTCAGTAGTATGACCTATAGCTGTGGGTTTTCACCTGGATTCGTCCCTGGAGTCTCTGGATAGTCTTTTCATTTGTGGAATGCATGGAAAGAGAAAGGCTTAATTCCCATGTTCCATCTCTTCATATAGGCATGGAGCTGTTTTTAAGAATTGTTGCTTGGAATCACATACTCAGTATGGATGGATTTTTTTTTTTTTTTTTTAAATGCTGAGAATTACATGGCTCCAGCTATTTCTTCTGGACCAGGTCAGTAGGATTTGAGTTTCTGTTTCTAGCAGTTGCTACATCATGTTTGTGATATATTTATAGTTTCATTTGCAGACAGATTGCCTTTATCATTTCATCTGTGGTATATTGATTAAAGCAACCCCATTGCTGACATTATCTACTCATTATACTTGGATAAGGTTTTCCCTCTGCCCCTTTAGGAAGGCATTTTATCTTGGTTCTTCGGCATTAAGATTAATCATAATCCTCATCTATTCAAATCAAGTCATCTTTTGGTCAACCTTGTTGACCTTCTTGTTCTCTAGCCAGCCAAATAAATCATTTGGTAATCAGTATTTAGTCGAATTTGCTTTGCTTTCTTGCTCAGGTTTTAATATTCAGAACCTTAGACTTTTCTCTCCTGGTAACGCTTGCAATACAAAGCGAAGATCAGAGAGACTATGCTTGTACATTAAAGCAACTTTGTTCTGACACGCTCATGACTAGTTTTACTAGGTTTTGTTTAGAGTTGAGGCTATCCTAACATTTCTGTGCCTAATTTTTCTCATCTGTAAAATGTGGATGATAATAGGACACAGCTCATAGGGCTGACAGCTGTGGGATTACATGAGCTAATAATGTCTTTTCAATTTTTTCCCCAAGATTTTATTTATTTTTGGGGTCTCTGGGTGGCTCCGTTGGTTAAGCATCTGCCTTCAGCTCAGGTCATGATCCCAGGATCCTGGGACTGAGCTCTGTGTCTGGCTCCCTGCTCAGTGAGGAGCCTGCTTCTCCCTCTCTCCCCGCCCCGGCTCTTGTTCTCTCTCGCTCTCTCTCTCTCAAATAAATAAATACAATCTTCTTTTTTAAAGATTGTATTTATTTATTTTTTTAGAGAGAGAGAGAGAATGGGGAGAAGGGCAGAAGGAGAGGGAAAAGCAGACACTACTCTGAGTGCAGAGCCTCACGTGGGGCTGGATCTCACAACCCTGAGATCATGACCCGACCCAAGTCAAGAGTGGCAGCTTAACCAACTGAGCCACTGAGGTGTCCCTCCACTGTCTGATGGTTAACATATTTGAAATGCTTCTGCCTCTGGACATTTGCACTTGTGGTTTGTTCTATCTGCCTGGAATGTTCTTCTTCTGAAATCCTAATCATCCGCTCTCTAATTCCTTTATGTTTTTACTCAAGAATTCTCTTCTCAATGAGATTTCCCTTATCTAAAACGTTTACCTTCACCTTAACGTTGTATATCCTACTTTCCTGCTTCATTCTTTGTCTTGGCTCTTATCACTAATAAACCGGATATGTTATTTATTTTGTTTATTGACTGTCACTCTCTCCCCCTAACCAATTAGAATGTAAGGTCCATTAAGTAAAAAAACAAAAACCAAAAAATGGTGTCCTGTTTTATCCCTAGCACTTGGGGATAAGATAAGTATTTGTTAAATTAAATTAATGTAATGTTCTTAGCACAGCTCAACACATAATAAGTACTTAATAAACATCGCATTGTGACCAAGTGACCCCACATTGCCTTTTCTCCACTTATTATTTAAATTCTGCGGTTGAATCCAGGTTCTCTCTCTTTGTGGGCCCACTCAGGTTCCTCTTTGCCAATTGCTTTCTTTTTTAAATCCCATTTTTATGGTAGCATTATTATTTTCTCTCTCCCAGGTTGTTCTCTGATGATTTCATATAAGTTGGCCCAATCTCCCCAACCATTTTTGCAAGCTTCTTGTTAGTAGGAATAAATAACACCTGTTTTTTCCCCTAGCTCTTTCAGCATAGTGACAGGGCATAGTGAGTATTCACTGAACATTGTTGCTGTATCAGTCTGTGTTGAGGAAATGCTATACGACTACAGAATTTATCATTTATGAACTAGAAACCATGAAACCCATTGAATGGAAGAAAAGAAATATTATTTTCAACTAAAAAACACAATAGTGAAATACTTTTACTCATGTGGATGATCCGATCAATATTTGTCTCCAACACATTAGGGTGCTCTAGTTGTACTGACCTTCTTTTCTTTCCCAAACTTTTATTATGAAAAAAATGGGAATATCAGAAAATTTGAAAGTATTTTACAGTAAACACCCATGTACCCACCAGTTATGTTCTACTGTTACAATTTTAGTTTAATAGATAACATATCTATCCATTTGTTTACTCTTCTATTAATCCATCTTATATTTTGGTGCATTTTGGAGTAAACTGCAGACATCGGTACATTTTCTTCTAATTATATCAACTAGAATCCGATGTTGCAACCACCATGTTGATTTTTTCTAGCATAGATTTCTTTTTCCTCTCCGGGACTTCATATAAATGGAGACATGCAGTATGCACTGTCTTTTACATGAGGCTCATTCACTAAACACAATGTTCCTGAGATTTATCCATGTCCTTACAAGCTCATTCTTTTTAATTGCTGAATAGTATTCCACTGCATGGCTGTACACACTTTGTCCTTGTACCAGTTGCTGCATATTATCAATAAGGCTGCTGTTCATGTACATTTGTGTACAAAGCTATCTTTTTCACCCCAGATAAATATCTAGGATTGAGATTTCTGGGTCATAGAGTACATTGTCTTTCTTATTTGTCCCCAAACACACTTAGGTTTTTCCTGCTAAAGCCTCTACGCTGGCTCTTTCCTTTGTCCAGAATGCTGTTCTCTGTGTATAAAATACTTTTGTTCCTTATCATCATGTAACTGCCTCTTGTGTATCACTCAGATCATAGCCTTCCCTGACCACCCATCCTAAATAATCACATAGTCCATCTTTAGCACATGACTCTGTTTTAATAATCTGCATAGCATTTCTTATAATCTGATAATTTTCTTTTCCTCCATTATAACAAACTAGGGATAGGGCCTGTCTGTTCTACTATTCTCATTCCATAATCTCAATTGGTTGACAACTGTTTAGTTTTAAATAAGTTTAGACTATTCTGTGGTCAAAATTGGCATGATATGTAGTAGGCACTCAGTAAACATTTGATGAAGAAGTAAATACAGGAATGAATAATTAAATTCCTAACTGCTACAACTCCATCCATCTTACTCACTGTTTTATCCTCTGTACCCAACACATATAGCAAGTGCACACTATGTATCTGATGAATGAATAGATGGGAAAAGTTCCTTGGTGGATCAGAAACTCTTAAGAAAATGCCACTCTGGAAGATGTTTTCTTCCCTGCCATTATTAGATGAAGACAGTTAATTCAATTTTTTAAACATATCCAAAACCTGGATAAAAATGGGTTGCAGCTGGAGATGTGAGGCATCTGCCCTATGTGCCTTGATATCTAGGGAGAAATTGTTGGTGGCAAATTGGAAAACATACTTGTAAGCTGTCATGTGACCAGACTGGCTCATTAATCTAATGTTTAGTAGGGCTAAAATGTATTTCTCCCAATATAGTTCCTGGTAGTCATCCTAATTAAGGGGGTAAAGGTAAAGGAAGAAGCACTTACCTTACAGGGTAATTACTACACACAGTGGGGTTAGCGATTGGACATGGTTTTCCTGTCTTGCTCATGGATTATTATCTAGGATGCCTGTAGCCACAGCAACAGGGGATCTTTGAAGTTCAAAGACAGGAAAAATCAGCATTTTATGCTCTTGGAGTTCCTGGAGTGGCAGAGAAGGACAAGAGAGAAAGAATGCCTGGTGATATCTACCTCCAAGGCTTCCCTTTCTCAATCTAGCTGACCTTGTAGTATGTGGGAGCAGAGATCTGTACCTGCTTATCATATGAATTGAGAAGGGAGTCCCTGAATTTTATACTCCATGGAAGAAGTGGACAACGAATGGAGACATTGGAATAGAATCTTCCCAGTATAAGCTTCTTTTTGCGTTGGCCCCATGGTATGCATGTGTCCTGAATATTATAGACAGAGGTATGAAAATAGGCAAGCTGTGATTGAAGTTGTACATAGCCCCCAAACCAATGCTACCCCCATCAGCCCTAGTCCAATGCCACAGTGCCCAGTGGAGAATCCACTTATTTGGAGACCTAACTCAAGCAGCCATTTTCCATCATGCCTTTCACTATTAACACTTGCTCCCCCTCTCTCAGTAGGAACTGCTCAGTGCATAATTTGAATCAAACCATGTCTGGTAAATTCCTTGGTTTGAGGAAAAGGTAAATTGATAGTATTTAGACAGTCTAGAGCAGCTTGATGAGGGATGAGGGGAAACTTATCTGGATTTCTCTTTCTGCAATAGGCATACCATGAAAAACCAAGGACCCATCAAGTTTTGTTTTGTTTTTTAATCAGGCTATTGTAATTCCAATGAGGTGCCAGCTACTCTGCGCTGTAATATTTTGTGAAGCAGAGTTTATCCTGTAATGTGAATAATCACCTGCATTACATCGTTTAGAAACTTAGACTTTGATCAATTCAATTGTATTTTATGTTATTTTTTTAAAGATTTATTTATTTTAGAGAGAGTGTGTTCAGAAGTGGGAGAGGCAGAGAAAGAGGGAGAGAGAATCTCAGGCAGGCTCCACGGTTAGTGCAGAGCACAATGCGGGGCTCAATCTCATGACCCTGCAATCAGGACTTGAGCCTAAACCAAGAGTTGGATGCTTAACCGACTGTGCCACCCGGGTGCCCTTATTTAATTGTATTTTAAAAATGTTTGAGTTTAAGGGCTACCCTAAGGTAGGGGATTATGGGAAGATGACAGCCTGAATGTGTGTCCTTCATATCATTTCCTCTCAACTCCCATTTACTTCTACTGAGCCAAGTGGCATTTGGGATCGACAAGCTGGCAGACACTGGAGGTATAATTGAGGCTACTTTCCCTGGAATTTCTGGATAGGAGGGCAAGCTCAGGACATTATTTCCTTTTGGTCCAGACAAGTTCTAGGAAATCTGAATGCTGAGAGGCCAGGAGCAAAATAAAAGCCAAAATAGACCAAAAATTGCTATGTTGACATAGGAGAGATGAAAGGACCTTCTTAAATGAGGAGTTCAAGTGTGGTTTTTGATAAGCCTAATGGATCTTCCTGGACCCTGAGTGACTCCCAGGAAGTTAAGGGGACAGGATGAGATCCTTTAAATCCTTGAGTTTGGGAGACCACTAACTCCTACAATTCAGAAGGTCTGAAGAGAAGCTTCCCCTAGGAGAATGATTAAAAGATGGGCGGTTACTGACCAGTGCTTCACTGGCCCACAGTGACTGCCGCGTATTCCACTGTTTGCTGGAGGGTAGGAGGAATATGGAAGATTTTCAGTTGTGATTAATTAAAGGAAATAACTGCAGCCCTAGGGAAGAGGGCCCAATGGAATATCTAGACAGATGTTGCCTAGGGAAATTGAGCTATTAGGGATGCAAGATGACCAGCAATAATAAAAGAGTGTTTAGGAAGATTTGTTTACAGCATAAAAAAGAGTTATTGTAATTTTAAAGTTATTTTTTATGTTAAAAATGTGATAGTTCAACTGAAAGAGAAAATAATTGCTATTAAGAACTAAAAGAGTAGCTTGGAAGATGAATGGGAAGAAATGTTTCAAAGCACAAAGCAAGGGTACAAAAATATTAAAATAATGAGGAATACTAAAAGACCCAGAGGACAGTCTGAGGATTCTAACATAGGCATTCCAGGATGTCCACAAAAGAGCAGATGAAAGAAAGGCAGTTATTTAAAAAAACAATAAAGGGAAATTTCCTTACTTTGAAAAAACTTGAGTCTATAAATTGAAGGGCCTTAACTGAGTTCTGAGCAGTCTTAATTTAAAAAAAAAATAATAAAAGGACACACATTTGGCACATGATTTTAGAGCTCCTGGCTTTACCCCAGATACAGATGAAACTATCAAAAGCTTCCAATTATGAAGAAGTTAATGGCAAGAGAAAAAAGGAATCAGATTGGCATCAGACTTCTCATCTACAACTCTAGAAGCTAGGGCATGGTGGAAATAACATCTGTGGAAAATTTGGATTTTTATGTCTAATGTTGAACTTTCTGAAAAGAGATTATTTCTAGTTTGACTACATGACTTAGAAATGCTAATTGCTTTATTGTGACAGAACTCAGAAGACCAGTAGGCACACCCACTGATAATCCCTTGCATTGCAGGAAAAGCCCTTTAATACCATTTTCTCCCAAACCTCACTCTTCCTTCTTCGGAAAATCCTTTCCCAGTATCTCAGAAAACAGTTCTTGAAAACAGAAATATTTGAGAATACCAGACTTAAGATGGGTCTTCTGTATTACCTGGTTCTACCTCTTTCTTTGTAAAGACCAGGAAACTAAGGCATATCAAGTAAGTTAATCAAAACTTCACAGGTAATGAGTGAAAAAGCTAGGATAAGAATCTAGATCTTATTTCCCATCTAATAATTCTTTCAATCATGTCAAAGGGAGGAAATCCTTTATTTCTGTGATTTACTTCATATCCTTCCAATATATGTCTTTGTTAAGTGGCCTTGAGTGGGTTTCTGTTGCTTACAACTGAAGGACCCTAGCTGATTAAAAGACTAACTAGCCTCTTAGTTTCAATAATGACATATACTCATATGATTACTAAATTAATATTTGTCGGTATGATCTTTTCTTCTGCTTTCAATATTTCAAGTTTCCTAAGAAATATTTCTCTTTGTATGGTGTACTCACTTTTCAAACGCAACAGGTAACAAATCAAACTTACTTTATTATTTCCAAACTGGCTGTTTTCCTGATGTGACTATTTCTGTCACTGATGTCACCATTGTTCCAGAAACGCAAATTGCTTTTCATAGTACAGCAGTCTCATTATGCCACTTTCCTCCTCAAAACCCTTTTTCTGCCGCTTGCAAGATCTTGTTTGCTAACACTTTGGCCTCACATTTAAGTGCCTGTCAAATCTGACCACTTTATTGTTATTAACCTAATTTTTTTAGTGTTCATACCTGTCAGTATACCAGACATTCCACCTAAAATGGCTTCCGTCTACCTATAAAAATGTTCTCCATATTGTACATAATAAAAGAAGTTCCAGCTCTGTGCTTGAAATCAAAGATATTGGGTTGTGTGTTGGTTCCACAAACACTAGCTATGGGTCCTTGAAGCTCCAGTCTTCTCTTCTATAAAATATGTACCTTTTCTCCTGTCTAGGTAAGCCCTTTCGTTTTATTCATATAAATAAAGAAAAATAAGGCACAGAGAATTTTAGAGACTTTATCAAGGTCGCATTGCTTCCAGACTGAGGAAAATTAAATGGATATTACATGCTGCATCCTCAAGTAGACCTTTTCTCAAGAGCCCCATTGCCTGTTGCTGCTTGTAGCTTATTCAGTTCTGAGGACCTGTCTGTGCAGCAAGGAGGAGGAGGACTGTTTGGGCAGAATCTGATCTGTCAAATTTGTTTCCGTGTTTAGGATAACAGTAGCTGTTGCACTGTCTGAAAATTTCATTCCCAAGTGGTCTGCCCTTTCCACTGTTGGTTAAAAACAGACTTTTCATATCCTGGGAAATATTTTTTCAGGCAAGTGAATTAGACAGTTGGAGGGATGCTAGAAATCCAAAGACCTTATGTGAAAATAGGTTACGTCAAAACCATGGTGGAGGTGAGGGACTCTTCAGCAGACCTGAGTTAGAGGGAGGCATTCCCAGTAATAATACTAGTGTCAGCACTTATGATACCCCTGTATTATTATTTCCATGTAAGAGTTCTTGGTGTGACCCAGCTGTTCTCATCAGCAGCAGGTAGGGTCCCATGAGTCTTTGAGCAGATGCTTTGGACATTTTGGAATGTTTAAAAAATGCTGGCACTAATTTTCCAGGCCTCCTGAAATTTGGGTTACTTCATTTCTTGACAAGAAGATACTTTTCCAAAGAAATGGGGCCATGGCTTCATTATCCCTCCTAACTAAAAAAAACAGATCATGGCTTGCAGTCTGTGACAATGCATTTCCAGGAAGCTGGGGATTCCACGGTAACTCCAAACCTATGAGCTCTGCTGTCATACAGAACCATCAGACCAATCTGATCAGATCACATCTGGGCCCTGCAGGCCGACAGTGGCAGAGTTGAGAGGCAATGATCAAAGCACCAGGCTGTAGTAAAAACCCTCACTGCTGGTGTGAGGATTTTCTTATGTGCCCATTGCTGGGCTGTCTCTCCTTCCTTCCTTTATTACTTTTTCCATCTCACTCTGACATTATTGAGTTTCTCCTTCTCGGGCTCATCTTTCTCGGCCTTCACCATGTGCATGGATTCCTTTCCCTCCTACTTGTTGACTTTTTCATCTCCAGCCTTTCTGCCTTCCTGCCTGAGTTCACTTTATTTTTAATGGAATTTCTCCTTTGGTTCTCTTCTCTCTCCTCCCACTCTCTGTGTTCTTCCACAATCCCCCAGCTATAAATAACCCAAAGCATCCAACCTTTTGCTCTCATGGAGAAATGAATAATTAAAACTCCAAAGGAAGACACGTGGATTAAGTCAGGCACTTAATTTCTCAAAACACAGAGAGCATTTCACAGTATCCTGTGCAAATGGATGAGTCACAGACAATTACTTCAAGAGGGGGAAAGCTGAGGTTTAGCTTGATCAACAACATATTACAAAACATGGAGCGTGCTGACGAACACCAGATACTGGATGGGAATGCCACTTCTAAGTTCAGCAGCACGAGGTCTACAGAGTCCTTGCTGTAACACACGTGGTGCTGACAGTTTCCTGACCAGGGGCTTCTACATAATGTTTCTCTGTAATGATCCTTTTACATCATCAAATACCACAAATTCTGAGCTGCTACTTGCTAAATGTGCCACGATAGCAATTCATTTGTTAGAAATAATCTGTTCGGTGAAGCAGGGAATTGAGCTTCTCTTAGAGACATGTTGAGGTGATGAGTGTATGAAACTATTTAATAATAAGTGCTGAGAAAGCAGTCATCATGCCTTGTGTAGATAATGTCTCAGGAATGGGTAGGCCACGAAGGAGGTTCGGAAGATTCCCATGACAGCAGGCTCTGGGGCCATTTCTGAGGCAAATGGTTTTCACTGGCTTCCCTCATTTTACAAGTTCTTCTCAGGCTCTCCAAAGACTGGCAGTTTCCTTCCAGAGCAGTCTCATTTCATGGTATCTTCTCTCACCCTGAGACATCTTGCTTATGTCAAGGCCAGGAAAGTGTAGGTATCAGGACCCATGGTGCCAGAGCCTGTTCCGCTGCTCTGTGAATGGACTTTCTTGAGGAAAGGGAAGCAGTACGTTCAACTCTGGGCCCTTTATATGGGAGGCAAATGTCCTCTATAGAACCCTGAGGGGAGTGTAGCATTCAGAGACCTGTAAGGAGAAAGGGTCTGGGTCCTGATTTAGAAATAGAACATACACACAAACTTAAAATATTGGTAATTTCACAGAAAGATCTCAGACTTGGCTTAACCCCTGAAATAGCTGAGTGTTGCTGCTCCCTTAAAAGAATGTGTGTGTGTGTGTGTGTGTGTGTGTGTGTGTGAATTCTGCTTTAAGAACAGAGAAAATAAAATTAAAGCTACATTAGAGGAAATTACTCCGTGAGGTAGGAGTGAAGAATGGCATCTTGAAAGTTGAACAGTAAGGAGGGCAGTGCACTTAATGTTTTTATTAAAAAATTATTTGGCATCGTGCTTCTGGTTTAAATCCTTTTTCTCTTTTAACATGGATTAACTGCTTTTCTCTACAAATGCCAGTTTTGTTATAGAAAATATATCTTTCAACTGTGTGTCTGCCCTCCAGCATATATGCGACTCTCTAAAAGTTTAGGTCCTTAGGGAGCAGTAGGTGTTAATAAAGCTAACTAGTTGCTTTAACTCCTTCAGACCTCAGAGAGAGCTTAAGGGGCTGGCATATGAGGTTCTCCCAAAGAAATAAACCTTTGAAAGAATTTAATTAATTTCCTTTCCCTGCACTTTGCTGCCTAAATAAGGGAAGAGTCTTTGGATAACAGTGATTTGTTTGGGAGAAGGGCTGGAAGTGAAAATCACACCAACTTCTCAGACTGGAACGTGCACAGAAATGGAATTGCCTGAGAATCCTGTGAAAAATGCAGATTCTGGTTCCACAGTTCTGGAGTGGCTGCCAGATGGTGCCGCTGCTACTGCTGGTGCAGGAACCACGCTTTGAGAAGCAAGGAGCTGGCATTTCAAACTGTAATTCCATCGCACTCGAAGCTTGGAGTTCTCTTCAACTTTTTCTTACATAAGATAATGTATTTTATAAAACATAACCACAAAACCCGCCTTACTGATATTTTGATTGGTACCCAGTTGAACCTACACAATGATATCAGGTTTTCCAGTCCACAAAATGGACATAGACATTGCCATTTATTTAGGTCTTTGATTTTGCTCTATAATAGTTTATAATTTTCAGCATTTAGAAATCAGGCATATCTTGCTAGATTTAGACCTTCTAAATTAAGATTTCATCCAGATTTAGATTTCATGTTTTTGGTGCCACTGTCAATAGTACTTTTAAAAAATGTTAATTTTTCATTCCATGGCCAGTACATTGATATGCTGTTGATTTTTGAATATTGTCTTTGTATCCTGCAACTTTGCTAAGCTAGCTGTTAGTTCTAATAGACTCTTGGAATTTTCTATGTAGATAATCATTTTGTCTGAGGGTAGAGACAGTGTGACTTTTCCTTTCTAACATGTATGCTCCTCATTTTTTTTTTCCTTGTATTTTTGCACAAACAAAGATCTTTAGTGTGACTTTGAATAGGAATGCTTTAGTGGTTCTTTTAAAGCTAAGAATATTATTTCAAGTAACAAGGCAAATTTAAGTGTGGTGTCATAGACTGAGAGCCCGTTGCCTATTAACGTACTTTCAGGCATTTTTTCATAGTTACTGTGCTGCAAAGAGAGAATCTTCTCCGTGGGTTAGAAACCTCTCTAGAGCTCATCCGCTACCCAAGGGTTTTGTTTCTACTTCTGCTTCACTTTAGGATTTGGAGTTGACCCACACAGCCCCACTTTGCAACGTCATAACTAGTGATTCCCAGAACTTGAGCTTACGACTGTCTAAGTAATGCTATCTCTTGCCATTGCTGTACACAAAGCAGGAGGGTCTTCTGCTCAGGAAGCTCACACTTGAATAGACATCACTGACAGTTTTTCTCTATGACCATCTTTTGCTTTTTCAAAAGGATGCTGAGCATGACATAAAAATCATAAGTTACCTTGTGCCCTTCAAGAAAGGTCCCAAACCTGGGTAGCAATTATCAATCAACATAGCTTCACATAGCAAAGGAAACAGCAGAAGTGTTCTTCCTTTAGAACTTTAGCACCATCCATGATTCCTTTATACCAGCGAGGTAAAAGAGAACAGAACATTTTTGTGTGGACCCGCCTCCTTATTACAGTTCCTTATACCTCTCTAGGTCTGTTGCCAGCGGACCTCTTCTGGCTCTGCCATGTGCTTTATCCTTTATAACCTTTTCAACCTCCTCTATCCTCCTTTTCTGTCATTATCAGTGGATATCCTGGACGAATAAACCACACTGGAACAGAAAGAGAAAGGGACACCAATGAGTATTTTAATTCATTTTGAAGTATACATTTCCAAATCAGATATCTATTTTACTGTAAAAGATCAAAGAAAGTAAGAAGCCCACATCTTCCCAAATTTCGTTCTATACTTGCATCATGCTGTTCTAGAGTCAAGTAACATTTCTGTTATATATTTTATTGACTATGTCCTTGGAAAGCTTTGTACAATTGCTTTGTGTTTGCTGGGGGGTGTGAAAGAGAAAAAGAACAGCATTTCGTCCACATACAAGACACTCATTCCACTTTTGTTCAACAATGGCCATTTGGACTTAGTCACTAAAAAATTAGTTAAAACTCAAAACCCAACTCAGCTTTCAAACTAAGACATTTTCAGGGGGAAAAAACCCTATAGTATGCACAATAAGAATTTAGATAGTAAAATTATTCTTTCACAAACCACCCCTGCCCCTTACTGGCTGTGTCTTCTTTTTCAGAAACTTGAATATAGATACATTTTTATCTCTTGGAGGTGTGGTCATGTAAGTCTACAGAGACTTAAGTGATAAAATAATAAATGAAGATAAGCAATTTTAAATGTCTCTCTCGTGTACAAAGTTGTCAGTGAAAACTTGAGCATCACAATTCAACAGGAGAGAATATGAGCTTTGGCTAAAAATTAATAATACTTTGATATTTGCTTTGTTCTCATCATCCCACAACCCTTCTGCTCCATAACCTTCAGTGGCTTCCCATTTCAGCCTCTTTAGCACAGGTTTCTGTGCCCTCCATGCTCATTTCTGATCCTACCTACTCCAAAGCCACCAAACTTCTCACCAGACTGCTGTTTCCTAAAATCCAAATGCAATTTTGTTTCTTGATGTTTTGGACACAGTGTAGGGCTTTTTTTTTTTTTTTTTTCTTTTTCCATAAAATTTTGTTGATTTGAAGGCTGAGTTGTCCTGGGCTAGGCAGGCTTTTCTGTCTGTTAAAATTTTATTTATTTCCCAGCCAGCACACCTCAAATTTCATTGTGTTTATAATGCCTTTCCTGTCTCCCCAGTAAGAGAACATATATTGTTCTACCTTTCACAAAAATTGCTTCTCTCTCTTCTTAGCACCAATTTCATTCTGTTTGGATTTTCTTTTGTTCTGTCTCCCTGGTAGATTACAGTTCCATGAGGGTAGAACTCTTTGTTTATGGGTCCCCAAAATTGTATTCTGTTTGACCATCGTTTGTGCTCAAGATATATTTTTTTAAAGATTTTATTTATTTATTTGAGAGAGAGGGAGGGTAGGAGGGAGAGAATCGGAAGCAGACTCTGCACTGAGCAGGGAGCCTGACATGGGGCTCCATCCCATGACTTCGAGATCACAACCTGAGCTGAAGCCAGGAGTTGGACGCTTAACCGACTGAGCCACCCAGGCGCTCCTCAAGATGTATTTTTTTAAAAAATAAGTGTATTTGTAGCCAAAGCCTCTGGTGACCCGCCCACAGTGATGGTTGAAAACTCAATATTTTATATTCCAGAGCAGCATTTTGTGTCTGAGATAAGCCTGAGTGTCTCCAGAGACTGCAGTCAACTCCAAATCCCATGTGTTGGTGTTGCATCTGATCTCCATAGCCACCAAAAGGTTCATTTCCTCTAGATGCACAGTAACGTGTCCACGTGTGCAGCTTGTCTCGTCAGAGTCATGTTTATCATCTACCACCCTTTGTGAGACAGCTGCAGCCATTCAGGCAGGCGGGCTCTGAATGTACTTTGAAAATGTATGTTGTATGCTTAAATAAATATAATTTTTATTTGTCAAGTATACCTCAGTGAGGCTGGAGCAAAACCTCACTGTTTCACATCCAAAAAAATACATTACTCTGGGAAGTAAATTCAACACACTGAAAGCCAGCAGAACACACAGTTATAAGCAATTTCCTAAGCATGTGTCTCCATATATAGTAGTCTTTGAGCACTAAAGGGGAGAAGGAAGGGAAGCACGAAAAGAAAGATGATTTGGAATCAATTTTTGAGTTTCGGGGCTTTATATTCACAATGAAACCTGAGTGGGCCTGGCATTAGAGTGACCCATGGCTGTGTGAGTCTACCGCACCTAGGAATAGGCTATGCTGACCATCAGAGAAGAGATTGAGTTCTTGTCAAACTTTTTTTTTTTTTTTTTTTTTTTGTGGATTTATTTCTAGGAAAAGTCTTAACTGGAAAAGAATAAACTTGCATGAAACTGGGATATTTTTGGTAAGCCTGAAAAATATGAAAACAATGAGGACAAGTGTTCCCCAGTTTTGTGAATGACACCGTCCATTTTTACAGTTGTGCAGATGAGAAGACTCAGAGTCACCTTTGATACCCCCCCATATTCAAGTTATCATCAAGATGTCCCCCCATAAGTCTCTGGAAATCATGTTCTACTCTGTCTGTATAGCTGTCACCCTTGTCCAAGCTAATAGCCTCTCTCCTTTGGTCTGCTGGACTAATCTTTCTGGCCCCCTTCTAATCAGTCCCATACACTGCAGTTAGAGTGATCTTTTTAAAAATGCAAATCTGATTATGCCACCCCCCTGCTTAAAATCTTTCAAAGACTTCCCATTGCTCTTAAGATAAAGACCAGAATCCTTTTTTTTTTTTTTTTTTTTAAAGATTTTATTTATTTATTCGACAGAGAGAGACAGCCAGCGAGAGAGGGAACACAAGCAGGGGGAGTGGGAGAGGAAGAAGCAGGCTCACAGCGGAAGAGCCTGATGTGGGACTCGATCCCGTAACGCCGGGATCACGCCCTGAGCCGAAGGCAGACCATCAACCGCTGTGCCACCCAGGCGCCCCAAGACCAGAATCTTTAACCTGGCTCTCAAGGCCCTGTTTTCTCTGGCCCCTGCCCAGATCAGCAAACTCTGCTTACCATTTACAATCCCTCCTCACCCTCCAGCCACATTGCCGCCTTTCAGCAACTCAATTTCACCCTGCTCTTATAGCACTTATCTCAATTAGGATGAGTAAATATTTGTATACTTTCTGGTCTGTCATCTGTAAACGCTGGAGAATGGGGAACAGGCACCTTCCCTGATGTGTTCATGTCTATGTCACTTGCTTCTAGCACACAGCCGAGGCTCACGGAGGTATTTTTAATCAGTGAATGAATTTGTTACCCTAATTGTTTGACCTTAGCAGACAGACTTCCTCAGGGTACATGCCTGAGGCTTATTCATGGGCTTCATATTCTGTGCCAACTGGGCCTAGTCCCCTGCCTGGCACATTGTAGGCACTGGGAAACATTTATAGCAAGTCAACTTCTAAGTCACCCCTGACTCTAGTCTAGAGCCTTGAGACTCAAAGTGTGTTTAGACCAATGGCATCAGCATTGCTTGGGAGCTGGTTAGAAATCTAGAATCTCAGGACCCACCCAGACCTACTAAATCAGATTCTGCATCCCCCCGCACCTTAGTACTTTATTGTTGAGATATACCATATATACAGTAAAATGTATAAAGGTAGTCAACTTAAGTGTACAATTTAGTGTGTTGCCTGTGTTCCACTTTTCAGATCAAATGTAGAACATTTCCAGCACCCAAGAGGATTTCCTTCTTTCTCTTTCCAGTCAATACTCTCTCAGAGGTAACCACTAGTCTTACTTCTGTCACTATTAATTAGCTTTTCCTGCTCCTGAACTTATAAAGTACTGTGATTTTTTACTTAATGTCTTTAGAACCTGGATTTTCACAAAATACCCAGGTGAGTGGTATGCACATTCAAGTCTGAGAAATGTTGCCACGGAGCAGTCATTCTCACCCCTGCCTGTCATCCATAACAGCGGATGGCTGGTGCCACTCCCAGAGGTTCTAGGTTATTTGGCCTTGGGGGAGGCCTAGGCAGTAGGATTTATGCACCTCAGTGGATTCTAATATGCAGCCAACATTGAACAACACTGCTGTGTATCTCCTAAGTCCTATATTGCACATTGCCTCCTGTCTCTCTGATCCATGCTGGGAAAGAACAGTGTTTACCTCTCAGAATGAAGCAGAGCTTGCCTAGAACAGATTTCGCCTGCTTTCTCAGTTTACTGCTTTTCTCTTCTCCCACCTTCCCTAGAACCTGAAGAAGACATATTTAAGCCTTTAGTTTCTGTTATCATCATCCCACGGGAGCAGTGGCATGCTGGAGCTGGCTCATATGGCTTGT
This sequence comes from Ursus arctos, assembly GCF_023065955.2. Classification (NCBI taxonomy): domain Eukaryota; kingdom Metazoa; phylum Chordata; class Mammalia; order Carnivora; family Ursidae; genus Ursus; species Ursus arctos. Next base: position 29,834,672 of record NW_026622875.1, read on the forward strand.
GGAGGCAGATTTTGTGCTTCTCTTTCCAATTATGCATTCAATGACAGCACATTGTTAGCTTGAAATTGGCCATGGTGGGAGTATTTACACCGCAGAAATCGGCAAACACTACCAATCAGGTTCTGTTTCTTTGCCCATCTCTTGGGGAGCTGGTTTGCTACCACACACTTCCCTATTGGTAAATACTATTTAAGGAGGTGGGCTTAATCTAGCCAAAGTAGTTGTAAAGTGGTTGTTCCAGTTGTCTGCTCAAGCTTTCACTTTTGCCAACCCTAACTTATCTTTTGGCAATTAATAATATGGTTATGTTAAGTAATGTTGGCAATGTGTCCACTCCTTTGGATGTGTAAAAAGATTGGCATGAGTATTATGTTTTTTCCATCTGGCTTGGTTGGAAATCCTTGGAATCATGCTTCTAGTCACTGTGGTCTGGTCTTACTTAAGCCATTATACACAGTGTTCTGCTCAGTATATGGACAACATAGGAGAAATCATCAGTAGCATTCATTACTGCATTTCCCCTTAGGATTTTTTCATTGAATCTATTGTTCTTTTGGAATTAATGGCTGTATGACTTATTTGGTCTCCACTGATCATTGAATGCCACTGATTACAAAGTGACTCAAGATATTTTGCAGACTTTTGGTACATAAACCTGTGGGGCTACAATGACAAAGGACTGTTGATTCTTGGTTAAAAACAAGACTTTGGAATTGGATAGATCTGCATTTGAATCATGGCTCTTCTAGCTGGGTGACCGTAGGCAAATTGCTATAAGTTTCATGTTTCTTATCTATAAGAAGAATATAAAAAATATTTTGTTGGATTGTTGTGAGGATTAATTAAGAGAAAACAGGCAATGCACTAAACTTCAAACCCAATGCAGCGAAACTCATTCTTTCTTGTTCTCAAACCCAAGGAATGATCATGTCGGATTTGGAAGATGATCTCAGGAAATACTGGTGGGGCATGGGGAAGTGAGACAGGAAGAGATGAAAGCCAATAAAAGGTGCATTATTGAGCATATTTGCACTGTGAGCAATTGGAATTTAATTCTACTGGGGAACTCTGAAGATAGAGGAAGTTGATGCATGAATCCATTAACGCCCATCAGTCATTGGTTCTGAATTCCCTGGCACTGCAACCTGCCATGTATATGAACAGAGCAGGATCCAGGGACCAGAGAAAGCCCTGAAGCAAAGAGAGGTAGATAGTGGCAGTTGGAAGTTGGACTGACATGCATAGAAATAGTTCAGGGCCAAAAGGACAGGACTCAAGTGCTGACATTTATGGTATCTCCATAAACACTCATTAGTAGTTGCTATATATGGGAGATTTTCTTATAACAGAAGTTTGTTTACTGATCAATTATTGTGAGGGGGCAAGATGGTATTTGTCAAAGGAGCATTAGTTCATCCCCTAGGGCTTGTTGCAGCTCCAATTTTCACAAATGTCTCATGGCATATTTTTTTGTGTATGCACAAACATTACTGCTGTTGGATTAAAATCACACACACACATACACACACCCTTATGCAGTTCTACTTTTCATCCTGTGGTGAGGAGGAATAGTACTATTGTAGCCATTCAATACTACTATGATAAAACATACATTTGTCTAGAGGCAATGTGGCTCAGTGGAAGGACCACAGAATGGGGGGTTAGGAGATCTTTGTGGAAGCTTGGCTCAGTCACTTACCATCTGTGTGGGTTTTGAAAGGAGCTAAATCTCCCCAGGTCTCCATCAAACGGAAAAATTACCTGTCTGGTCAATTTGTTTTGGTGAGGAGCCCATGGAATAGTTCTTTTAAAAGGGGTTGTCTTGGATGCAGAAGTCTATGTAGGAGTACCAAGTCTTCCATCAGCCACCAAAGCAAGGTGCTTCTGGTTGCTTTTGGCAAGATTCCTGAATTCCCTGTAGAGCTTGATGATTACCTCATGCTTCTTCTGTATCCACCACACTGCAGTGATGTTTGGCTTCAAGACACAGTGGCTCTCACGAGGCACGTGAGACACATTGATGTATATCAGCTGGCTCCAAGCATTCGGAGCAGCACTTGTCTTCAGCAGAGGGTGAGGCTGCACCTGCTTTGCTGAGTGTCTCCTGGAAGACAGTGTTGTTGTCAGTGTCTCTGAGATTCTGGGATTTTTCCTGGTCTCCTCAGACATGAAGGAAAAGAAGCCATGCCAAGTGCTTGAATAACTTCATTCCTCCTGGTTCTCACATCCAGGGAATGACCATGTCAGATGTGGTGCTGTGGAAGGTGTCTCTGCCCTCACTGCTTTCTAAATCCAGTTCCACTTGTATACATGGTATTGGTTTTGAATTACTGAACAAATTATAACTGGGTAAATATTTAGGTGGAAGACTAAGAAGTCTAAGAATTTACTGCATCGTTTTAACTTTCAAGGGCTCTTTTTCTATAAATTAGGTTATCCAATAAAAGTCTTTTCTTGCTGCTCCTCATGGAAGCAAGGAATTTATAATATGTACATATTTTAAAGATGCAAAGTGGCATTCTAGCAATTAAACAATCTCAGTATGATGTAAATGTAAATTAGTCCTGTCAGCTTCTGTGTTTTAAATTGCAGTGCAAAATTATATACATTTTGAGGATGAACCTACTGTTAGAGGAAAATAACTCTAAATCTCTCTTTTTAAAAAAAAATAAATTTAGCCCAATATGGAATTAACAAGAGTTAACTAGAGTTAATTCCCAAGACCCTAAACTCAAGTATCTGAGAATTTAGGTATTTATAAGTTAGTGCTTTTTAATCAGACAAATCTAAAACTGACCAAAATTATCATTCAATGTTAGTGTGGTTACAGTATTTTCTAATTTCAATTTTTAGAAAAAATATTTGGTGAAATGATTTGGAAAATAAAAATGATGAGACAAAGCTACTAGCAAATAATTGTCTCATCTTTTTCTCCTTTAAGAAGCATTTGTTTGCTCAAATCAGTACTATCACTTCAACATAAGCATAAATCTCAGGGCATCCATGAAGATAATGTGGAAAAAATATTTTTAGATAGTTTCATTGTAAGCCACATCAAAGTTTACTGAATATTAAAAATATATATGCACAATATATATGAAAATAAATCTTGGTCTTTTCTCTTTTTCTATCAATATGAATTTTTTAGTATGTAAACAAACAAAAATCTTATAAGCATATACCAACAATATACCACTAGTGATCCCAGTAATAGAACACACAAATAAAGTGGAATTTATGATCTTCTTTGAACCATAAACTCGAATCATGGTAAAAAGGATAGGCTGTTTATAATAAATCAACATATAATAATTATATTTGAGAAATCAGTTAACTCCTTTTATGTGACTTCAGTTTCTAAATCTAGCACTTTATTTTTGCAGGTTGAAAGACCTGCATATGTTTGCATCCTGTGCATAGGTGTGCAATGAATAATTGCAGATTGATGGGATTCTTGTGAATTCTGGTATTTTCATTAACTTATCTCTATGACAATTTATGTTTTTGCAGCTGTTTTTGCTAAATTACATTATATACTTAATACTTTACACTAGTTTGAAATGGTTCATCTGTTAAGAGATCTGAGTGGATAAAGTTCTAGTGGTAAAAGAGTTTATCTCATAGATTACATTGGTAAATGAAGCTAAGGGGTATAGATGTAACAAGTTTCTAGAGGTTTCAGTGATCATACAATGGGCATTTTAAAGAATCATCTTTGGAAGAGATGCCTGAAACTAATAGCATAGTGGTAGTGTGTGTGTGTGTGTGTGTGTGTGTGTGTGTGTGTGTGTGTGTGATGTGGCAGAATCAGGGGAGGTAGTTTCTTCGTTGGGTGACTTATTGCCTAATATGAATTTAGTGGATTTTTGCATAGGATGCCACTTCAGTTGCAGGTCCTGGTTGAAGTGTGAGTTTTTCTTGTGCTACTTTTCACAGCCATGAAAGAAGGTGTTGTGATGGCTAATTACTACTGTATCTTGTTTATTACTGTAACAACAAAATGCTGTCTTGCTTGGACTGATTATCATCCACATAGTAAACTTTTTCCCCCCAGTGACTTGGTTTATTTATTAAACAATTGAAATGCAACTTGGGGGGAAGCTCGCACTTTTTACCTGTCTCTGCTGCTGTCAGTTTCTTGTATATAACAGGGGCCTGGTCTTTGTCTCTCTCTTGCTGTGTCTCCTTCACTTGACCCCTTTAACTCCAGGACACCCAAACATTGTTGCTGCACAGAATTAGTTCATACTTCATTTGCACCTTTACAAAGATTGTTGAGGAAAAGAATAAAATAGGTTTACCTAAAGTGGGTTTATCAAGAATGGAAATGTTTTTCCTTTATCACTTACTCATTTTTTTAGTGTTGAATGTTTATTCCTTTCAGATATTTGGAATCCAATTGCCAAATCCTTCACCAGCCATTACACAACCAGGTCATTTTCTTCCGCTCTAACTCAGAAGTAATTTCCTTAATCATTTGTATGATTCCTATCCCCACCCCCCCACACCCTCCAGCTTCCTTTAATTACTTTTCCTCTTGGGTATTGTGCAGCTTGATGTTAGGCCTAATTTTTTCTTTTCTTTTTTCTTTTCTTTTCTTTTTTCTTTTCCTTTCCTTTTCTTTTTTTTTCTTCCTTCCTTCCTTCCTTCCTTCCTTCCTTCCTTCCTTCCTTCCTTTCTTTCTTTTAAGGTTTTATTTATTTATTTGAGAGAGAGAACACACATGAGGAGGGGGCAGGGGGAGAGGGAGAAGCAGGCTCCCCGCTGAGCAAGGTGCCTGATGTGGGGCTCTATCCCAGGACCCTGAGATCATGACCTGAGCCGAAGGCAGACACTTAACCAACTGAGCCACCCAGTCACCCCTAGACATAATTTTCTGACATTCATTTTAAAAGACTACTTCAGGGGAAGATTTTTTTCTCTTTTTTTCTTCTCTTTTTCTCCTCCCCTACTTTTCCTCCTGCCCTTTCTTTAGAAAACAAAAAACAAAAAAACAAATTAAAAAAAAAAACCCAATCAATAAACTTCTTTCTTTTACAGTATCTCAGACCCAGATTGCCACACACTGCCTGATCTTTTAAAGGAAAAATAGCTGAGGCAAACTTTATTAAAGTTTTCTGTTCTCAGTATTGAGTTTTCATTTATTTTCTTGTTTTTATATGAACCAGGCTTTTTTGATTAAGAAAGTAAACCATGGTCATAGTATAAAAAGGTTTTAAACCTTATGAAAGTAAATCTGCCTCCTACCCTATACTCCTGACCCCAGCCTTCTTCCCCAGGTGCTCTTGCTGAAGTGATAGGAAATGTTGATTTGAGCAAACAAAACCTTCTTAAAGGAAAAAAGATGAGACAGTTACTTCCTAGTATCTTCAACTGCCTCATCATTTTTGTTTTGCAAATCAGTAATTTTCTAAATAAAGTAATTTTTGGCCCGAAGACACAGTGACTTTCTCGAGGCACGTGAGACACATTGATGTATATCAGCTGGCTCCAAGGATTCCCAGTAGCACTTGTCTTCAGCAGAGGATGTGGCTGCACCTGCTTTGCTGAGTGTCTCCTGGAAGACAGTGTTGCTGTCAGTGTCTCTGAGATTCTGGAACTATTCCTAGTCTCCTCAGACATGAAGGAAAAGAATCCATGCCAAGTGCCTGAATAACTTCATCCCTCCTGGTTCTCACATCCAGGGAATGACCATGTCAGATGTGGTGGTATGGAAGGTGTCTCTGCCCTCCCCATGCCTCCCACTTTCTAAATCCAGTTCCCCTTGTATACATGGTATTGGTTTTGAATTGCTGAACAAATTATAACTGGGTAAATGTCTAGGTGGAAGACTTTGAAATTCCAAGAACTTACTGCATATTTTGAACTTTAAGGAGCTTTTCTGCTATAAATTAGAGTATTTCTGTATTTCAAGGATTGAATGTTATATAGGAGAGAGGACAGGGGAGAGAGAGGGATGAGGGAGCATTCTCTTTTTAAAAAAGAATACAAGGGACACCTTATTCAGGTTTCTTTTTACAAACAGTTTAGAGGTCTTTTTATATTCATATTCTCAAGTCTGTTTCATTCTTTTTTTTTTTTTTTAAAGATTTTATTTATTTATTCGACACAGATAGAGACAGCCAGCGAGAGAGGGAACACAAGCAGGGGGAGTGGGAGAGGAAGAAGCAGGCTTATAGCAGAGGAGCCTGATGTGGGTCTCGATCCCATAACGCCGGGATCACACCCTGAGCCAAAGGCAGATGCTTAACGACTGCACCATCCAGGTGCCCCAAGTCTGTTTCATTCTTTGTCACAGCCACATAGTGTGGAAAATTATAATCTATTTTACCTGCCTTTTATCAGTGGCCATTTCCATTATCCCATTCATTCATTCATTCATTCATTTTGGCTCTTACAAGCCATGCTGTAATGATTATGTTTATTTGTACATCATTTCTTCATAACTTGATGTATATATTTGTTGAGTAAATTCCATGCATACTAGACATAAATGTCTATGCATTCAGGTATATGTTTATAGGTACTTGTATACACAAATGGAAACACTTGGAACCTGGAGTTTGCATCCTTATTTCCTTACTTTGCACAATACTTTGGGATATCAACAGGTACAGAGCTACCTCATTCTTTTCAGGCTCACCTTGCATTTCCCCTCTGTAGATGTAGACGTCAAGGTGTTTATTTCTGCAGTGTAGGCACTCGGGGCCTGCAGAAGCAGCACGAGCAGATTTCCCTGGATAGGAGAAGAGCAAGGCTGAAGACGTTGGAGCCAGCACTACCTGTGCTTGTCATAACTCAGAAGCCTAGGCTGGGAGCAGTGGGAGAGATGACAAAGAAATTGAATCCAGCCCCTCATTCTCAAAGTGGAGGGACTGGGCATCTAGGGAAAGTAAGTCTCATGCCTGAGTCACCTAGTCTGGGGAGGAGCAGAGCCTCCTATCTTGCCACTCACGGCTGTTCTACTATACCATGGAAACTTGTACTTTTGTCTCTGTGTTTCCTGCAGCTGACTCTTCTGCTGTCTCTTATTTCTCCTCATGACCTTGACTAGGATCTCTTGACTTAATTTAGAATTGAAAGGGGCATTTAGACACCATCTCATTCAACCTCCAGAGCCTAGTTAAAATTTGACATTTGCCAACTTCTCTGAGCCCCAATCTCAAGTTGACGGTGGTTTCAAAACCACTGCTAGAAATTAATGATATAACTTGGAAAAAAATAGATGGTTCTCTCACTTGCATCACTTTTGAACAGGCTGAGGTGACAGGGGAGACAATAGGCAGACAGGCATGGTGCTGTTGACACAGCTTGGAGGAGGGGAAGAGCAAGCAAGTAGAGACTTTTTTCTGCCAGTGGCAACCTTACTGAGTCAGATGACATCCAAGTTGGCCCTTTTCTCATTAGAGGCAGGGGAGAGAAGATGCTGCTTGGTGTTCTTTCTTAGCTGAGTCTGCTTCTGGATGAAAGGTCATCTGTCAGAACATGAGCTGAGAGTGCCGTGGTGAGGAGAAGTTGGGAAGTCAGTATATGTGTGTATGTAAGTGTTAGATGTGTCTGAATGTGTGTATATAATGCACACTCTACATGTGTATACACATACATGTACATATATGTATTTATGTATAAACGTGGGCATAGGCACATACATATACATGCAATAGATTTTACAACGTATAGTTGCAAAGGGAAGCAGAAGAGAAGGGCTCTCTTAAACCTCTTCCAGGGAGAAAAAGAACAAACAACTATATTAAGAAGATCTGAGAACAGAAAGTTCTGACAAAAGCAAGGGTGTTTTTCTTCCTAAAGTGAAAGATCTCCCGTAGGACAGATTCTCTCCAAATACCCCCTTTCTACCACAAACAAGATTTTAATGACAGCCTTTCTCCTGTCTGTTTACATGGGGACATCTCCACTGACTATGGTTGCCATGGTGATTTAAAGCAAATGGTCTGGTCCTGTAGTTTGGGATAACATATTTCAAATAGTCAGGGTAAAGAGCCCAGAGAATCACATTTTGTGGCTTGGTACCTTGCTAATCTGTGCTGAATTTTTAGGGTAAAAAAAAAATCAATGTTATTCTTGGTGAACCAATTTCTTTTGACAAGATAAGTGCTTTTGACATCTCTACTCTTCCCAGGTAATTGTTAAATAGATACACAGATTAAACTGACCTTAGAGATAAGCACTCACACTTATTTCTCCACTGTTATAACTATTCAAAACATTCTTTCCTGATTTCTTTGGAATAGATTCCCATGTGGGGAGAAGCTGTTCTATATAGTGGGTTGAAAGCATTGACTCTGGAATTGAATTGCCTGGGTTTGAGTCCTAGGTCTGTCACTTACTAGGTGAGAGACCTTGAGAAAATTACTTAAATTTTCTGATCCTCAGTTTTCTTGTCTGCCAGTGGGATGATATATTCTCTATCATTCAGGGTTGTACTCAAGAAAAAATTAACATATATGAAGAACTTAGAATCCCTGCCTCTTCCATACTAGGGGCTATATAAATGTGAGATCTCTTCCTTCTCCACCTCCTCTTCCTCATTATTTTCTTCTATTATTATTACATTGAATTCTTGGTGGGGAAAACTGACATTTTTTTTTTCCATTCCACACTTAAATGAGCTCTGGGGAGATGAAGAAAACAATGACATCCACAGAACAGAGGCTGGGTAGAACTTGACATCACAGACATTCTTTCAAGATCACCTGAAAATCTCTTTGAACACATTTGAAAATCTCCAGCCTTTCTTGTAAACTCAGGTTTTGGTAGCTTTTAAGGTAGCTCTGATACCTTAGTGATACCACTAATGAATTGTATAAAATGACTCTTCTCCAAGTAACCAGATGCACTTGGAGTTTGTGTGATATCACACCCTGCTATTACAGCCAGCTGGAGTTTTGGAGCCAGAAGATGAGTTAGGGAGTGTGCACACATGATGGGGGAAAAGATGGGACAGAACCTAAATTGCAGACTTTTTTTATGCTTTAATTCTCTTTTAAAATGATAGTGCTTTGTTGCTAGGCTTTTCTTGAAACCTGCAGTCTTAGAATGGTAGATCTGGGATAAGTCCATTAGGAATATCCAGTCCAACCCTCCCATTTATGGGAAGAAGAAGCAGAAGCCTAGTAACATGAGTGGCTTGTCCAAGGTTGCCTGGGTGTGGGGAGGACAGGGGTAAGATGAGAACTGAGGTTCAGTCCAGAGCTAACTTTCAGAATTAGAACTATTCATGGTTTGAGTCCTCTGGAGCATTTGGCCTTCTCCCCATTGTCATACACTTCCAGGTCCTAGTCTGGGGTGTAGGAAAGATGCTTTGACACTATTAGAGGATTCTTCTCAGAGCTGAGGGACATCCTTTGTTCCATGAGAGCAACAGCTGCCTGTGGGGTTCAGCGTTCCTCCTGTGGAATTCCAACAGGAAAGACCAGCATACTGTATCCCCAGTAATGTCATCTATTTATTTAAAAGGGAACCAGAAGTCATGAGGATTGACATTTGTTCTAGTTCTGTGTACTTACTTTACCTCAGACAAGGAAATGCTGACTTTAAATTCTATGATGAGGCTTGGAGTTGGCCAAGTTAACTTGGGGAATTCACCCAGCAGAGAGCTATAAACTTTTTTTTTTTTTTTTTGGTCATACTGGAGTGTATACTTAATGGTGGCAGTGAGACCTTTGTGTGCCAAGGGGGTATTGACATATAACCCTCAGTCTTTTCATTGACTTCAAAGACTCTGAGAGAACAGTATCTATTTTCTTCTGAGACGATAGGCATTTCTTTTTGGCTTATGTTTTCTTTTCATTCTTCCTAGGATAGGGTGATAAGAAGTCTCATTAATCCCAATTCTGACTTTTGGTTGTCATGTGCATTTTCTTCCCCTAAGTATATGTACTTTGCCAGTCTCTCATTCATTCCTTCGTCTATCCATTTATTCTGCAAACATTGATTAAACAAGTGCTAGGCACCGAGCTAAATGAAGGGCCACAGAGGCAGCCAAGAGCCCATCCTGGACCATGAAAAGTCAACAGGCTAGTGGGAGAGAGGTAAGTAAGTGGTTCCATTGTGTGTTCTGTAGCAGATAATGCTTCACAAATGTTGGGAAAATTCAAGTGAATCAAACAGTCAAAATTGAAATTTGGAGATTATTCAGTAAGGTATTTCAGGTCTGTAGTCTGAGAGAATATTTCATATCTTCTAGTCCAAGCGAGGAAATATTTCAAATCTTCTGGTCTGTTGATCAACTTTTTGTAGGTATTTTTATTGTTGTTGCTTTTTGACATAGGGTCAGTTTAAGAAATGAATTCAATAGTGATCTCCTCACTGATTTCTTATTAAGAAATATTTTGATGTGAACACACACAAAAAAATCTAAGCATATACTTTTTACTCAACACTTCTCTCAAAGAGGCATCAGCTAGATTTAATTTTAAATTGTTTTAATGAAACCTGAATGCATTTTATTTTTATTTCTCTTAAAGCTGCTATCACTCCTAGGCCTAAAGGGACAGGAGTGGGAAGTGTTATTGAGATTAGAGAAAATAACTATCTCCAGCAAGTGATGCCTGAGAGGAACTTTGACCTCAGCCTAGCTAGAGGAACATGACCAACCACATTGCTCCAGAAGGGAGGAAGCTGGGTAATAATGCCTTTGCTCACTCTCCTTTTGCCCTATACTCTCCTTCCAGCACCTCCCATTGACTGCATCTAACGAGAAACTAGAGGGTAAGGGAGCCACTGATTTGGCCAATGGAGGTCAGACTTCCAGGGAATACAGCAAGGGAATAATGGTGGAGAGTGCCCCTCTGTCAGAGGGGCAAGGAAATATCTAGAACAGTAGAGTTTTTGTAAATGAATCCAAGTAAACCCTCTAGGGCCAAAAGGAAGACATTTAAATTCAAAAGGGAATTACTTTTTGCTCATCAAAGCTTATTATAGTCACTGGAGTTTTTGGATCCAGAGATTTCTTAGGGAATAGGTTCTGTTTCATGATGTAATAAAGATGTTTACAAATGTTTTGTTAGCCCTCCCACTGAGACAGAATCTATTCCCCCTCCCTATGAGCTTCATATAGACTAATTGGCCTTTTTTGGTCATATATTTCAGAAGCGATTTCTGGGATTTCCATGGCTGGGTCATAAGAAATCTTGCAGATTCTGCCTTGGAACACTCTCTGGGTACCTCCATTTGCCATGTAAGAAATCAATTTACCTTGAGTCTACCATGTTGGAGCAATCACCCCTGCTAACAGACCCAGTTGAGCCCCCACCTTCTAGTTATCCCACCAAGGTGCTGGGTATGTGAGTGAAGCCATCTTGGACTCTCTAGACCTGCCTTACCACCAGATAAACACCACTGAGTGGCCTCATCTATACCACATGGAACCAAAGAGTCACAGAGCAGAACCCTTCCCAAATTCCTGACCTACAAAACCTGTGAGATACAATAAAATAGTTGTGGTTTTAACCCCCTAAGTTTAGGAGCAATAGATAATCAGGAAACCTCTCAAGTTGATGATTTTAATTAATTCTATATTCACATTAGTATTGAGAAATAACACTAACCCTCCATTAAACCCTATACACATATATGCTAACTCATACACCTTTATAGTTCTAAGAGATCTAGCCAGATAATTGACCCTAATGTGAAGCTATTGAATTCTGGATAGATTTTGGTTTCTGAAATGGAGAAAGCAGTAAAGATCAGCAACAGCTTATATCCTAGAAAGCACAGCATGGAAAAGGTGATCACCCTCATCACATTGAGTTGTCTTTAAATAAAAGTTTAATTTTAAGAAACCATAGTAAATTATATGCTTCTTGCCCAGATGCTCCATCAAAGAAACAAATGTAAACATTTTATTCATGTCAGAGGGAACTTTTTCATTAGATTAATTTAAAAAAATTTATTTATTTGAGAGAGTGTGTGCACGAGTAGGGGGGGCAGGAGCAAAGAGAGAGGGAGAGAATCTCAAGCAGACTTGATGTTGAGTCCAGAGCCTTGACATGGAGCCCGATCTCACGACCCTGAGATCATTATCCATGATCTTTTTAAAATTAATTAATTAGTTTTTTATTTACATTCAGTTAATTAACATGCAATGTATTTTTAGTTTCAGATGTAGAGTTCAGTGATTCATCAGTCTTATATAATACCCAGTGCTCATTACGTGACATGCCCTGCTTAATACCCATCACCCAGTTACCCCGGCCCCCCAACCCCCTTCCCTCCAGCAACCCTCAGTTTGTTTCCTATGATTAAGAGTCTCTTATGGTTTGTCTCCCTCTCTGATTTCATCTTGTTTTATTTTTCCCTTTCTTTCCCTGTGATATATTGTTTTGTTTCTTAGAGTCCACATATGAGTAAAACTATATAATAATTGTCTTTCTCTGACTTATTTTGCTAAGAATAGTGCCTTCTAGTTCCATCCATGTTGTTGCAAATGGCAAGATTTCATTTTTTGATGACTGCATAATATTCCATTGTATATATATATACCACATCTTCTTTATTCATTCACCTGTCGATAGACATCTAGACTCTTTCCATAGTTTGGCTATTGTGGACATTGCTACTATAAACAATGGGGTGCACATGCCACTTCAGATCACTACATTTGTATCTTTGGGGTAAATACCAAGTAGTGCAATTGCTGGGTTGTAGAGTAGCTCTATTTTCAACTTTTTGAGGAACCTCCATACTGTTTCCCAGAGCAGCTGCACCACCTTACATTCCCACCAACAGTGTAGGAGGGTTCCCCTTTCTCTGCATCCTCAGCAACATCTGTCATTTCCTGACTTGTTAATTTTAGCCATTCTGACTGGTGTGAGGTGGTGTTTCATTGTGGTTTTGATTTGTGTTTCCCTGATGCTGAGAGATGTTGAGCACTTTTTCATGTGTCTGTTGGCCATTTGGATGTCTTCTTTGCAGAAATGTCTGTTCATGTCTTCTGCCTATTTCTTGATTGGATTATTTGTTCCTTGGGTGTTGAGTTTGGTACGTTCTTTATAGATTTTGGATACTAGCCCTTTATGTGATATGTCATTTGCAAACATCTTCTCCCATTCTGTCAGTTGTCTTTTGATTTTGTTGACTGTTTCCTTTGCTGTGCAAAAGATTTTTATTTTGATGAAGTCCCAATAGTTCATTTTTGCCCTTGCTTCCTTTGCCTTTGGCAACGTGTCTAGGAAGAAGTTGTTGCGGCTGAGGTCAAAGAGGTTGCTGCCTGTGTTCTCCTCAAAGATTTTGATGGATTCCTTTCTCACATTTAGGTCTTTCATCCATTTTGAGTCTATTTTTGTGTGTGGTGTAAGGAAATGGTCCAGTTTCATTCTTCTGCATGTGGTTGTCCAATTTTCCCAACACCATTTGTTGAAGAGACTGTCTTTTTTCCATTGGATATTCTTTCCTGCTTTGTCAAAGATTAGTTGACCATAGAGTTGAGGGTCCATTTCTGAGTTCTCTATTCTGTTGTATTGATCTACGTGTCTGTTTTTGTGTCAGTACCATACCGTCTTCATGATTACAGCTTTGTAGTAGAGCTTGAGGTCTAGAATTGTGATGCCACGAGCTTTGGTTTTCTTTTTTCAATATTGCTTTGGCTATTTGGGGTCTTTTCTAGTTCCATACAAACTTTAGGATTATTTGTTCCAATTCTGTGAAAAAAGTTGATGGTATTTTGATAGGGAATGTATTGCATTAATAGATTGCTCTAGGTAGCATAGACATTTTAAAAATATTTGTTCTTCCAATCTATGAGCATGGAACGTTTTTCCATCTCTTTGTGTCTTCCTCAATTTCTTTCATGAGTGTTCTGTAGTTTTCAGAGTCCAGATCCTTTGCCTCTTTGGTTGGGTTTATTCCTAGATATCTTATGGTTTTTGGTGCAATTGTAAATGGGATTGGTTACTTAATTTCTCTTTCTTCTGTCTCATTGTTAGTGTATAGAAATGCAACTGATTTCTGTGCGCTGATTTTATTTTTTAAAGATTTTATTTATTTATCTATTTATTTTTGAGAGAGAGAGAGAGCAAGCACGCATGAGTGGGGAGAGGGACAGAGATAGAAGCTGACTCCCCGCTGAGCAGGAAGCCCGATGTGGGACTCCACCCAGGACCCTGGGATCATGACCTGAGCTGAAGGCAGATGCTTAACCAACTGAGCCACGCAGACACCCTGTGCATTGATTTCATATCCTGCCACTTTGCTGAATTCCTGTATGAGTTCTAGCAATTTTGGGGTGGAATCTTTTGGGTTTTCCACATAGAGTATCATGTCATCTGCAAAGAGTGAGAGTTTGACTTCTTTGCCGATTCAGATTCCTTTTATTTCTTTTTGTTGTCTGATTGCTGAGGCTAGGACTTCTAGTACTATGTTGAATAGCGTTGGTGAGAGTGGACATCCCTGTGGACATCCCTGTGTTCCTGAGCTAAGGAGAAAAGCCCTCAGTTTTACCCCATGAAGAATGATATTCACTGTGGGCTTTTGTATATGGCTTTTATGATATTGAGGTATGTTCTCTCTATCCCTACACTGTGAAGAGTTTTAATCAAGAAAGGATGCTGTATCCATCATATTTGTCAGATGCTTTTTCTAAATATGTTCAGGGGGTCATGTGGTTCTTGTCCTTTCTTTCATTAATGTAGTATATCACATTGATTCATTTGTGATGTTGAACCACGCTTGCAGCCCAGGAATCAATCCCACTTGGTCATGGTGAATAATCCTTCTAATGTACTGTTGGATCCTATTGGCTAGTATCTTGGTGAGAATTTTTGCATCCATGTTCATCAGGGATATTGGTCTGTAATTCTCCTTTTTGGTGGGATCTTTTTCTGGTTTGGGGATCAAGGTAATGCTGGCCTCATAAAAAGAGTTTGGAAGTTTTCCTTCCATTTCTATTTTTGAAATGGCTTCAGAAGAATAGGTATTAGTTCTTTAAATGTTTGGTAGAATTCCCTGGGAAGCCATCCAGACCTAGACTCTTGTTTGTTGGGAGATTTTTGATTATTGCTTCAATTTCTTTGCTGGTTATGTGACTGTTCAGGTTTTCTATTTTTTCCTGTTTCAGTTTTGGTAGTTTATATGTTTCTAGGAATGTATCCATTTCTTCCAGATTGCCAAATTTGTTGGCATATAGTTGCTTGTAATACGTTCTTTCAATTGTTTGTATTTTTTTGGTGTTGGTTGTGATCTCTCTTTCATTCATGATTTTATTTATTTGGCTCCTTTCTCTTTTCTTTTTTGATAAGTCTGGCCAGGGGTTTATCAATCTTACTAATTTTTTCAAAGAACCAGCTTCTAGTTTTGTTAATCTGTTCTACTGTTCTTTGGGTTTCTATCTCATTGATTTCTATTCTAATCTTTATTATTTCTCTTCTCCTGCTGGGTTTAGGTTTTATTTGCTGTTCTTTCTCCAGCAACTTTAGGTGTAAGATTAAGTTGTGTATTGAGACCTTTCTTGTTTCTTGAGAAAGGCTTGTATTGCTATATACTTCCCTCTTAGGACTGCCTTTGCTGCATCCCAAAGGTTTTGAACAGTTGTATTTTCATTTTCATTTGTTCCCATGAATTTTTTAAATTCTTCTTTAATTTCCTGGTTGACCCATTCATTCTTTAGTAGGATACTGTTTAGCCTCCATGTATTCGAGTTCTTTCCAACTTTCCTCTTGTGATTTGAGTTCCAGTTTCAAAGTTGTGTTCTGAAAATATGCAGGGAATGATCCTGATCTTTTGGTACTAGTTGAGACCTGATTTGTGGCCCAAGAGGTGATCTATTCTGAAGAATGTTCCATGTACACTCGAGAAGAATGTGTATTCTGTTGCTTTAGGTTGGAATGCTCTGAATATATCTGTGAAGTCCCATCTGGTCTAGTGTGTCATTCAAAGCCCTGTTTCCTTGTTGATCTTCTTCTTAGATGATCTGTCCATTGCAGTGAGTGGGGTGTTAAAGTCCCCTACTATTATTGTATTATTATCAATGTTTTTCTTTAATTTGGTTATTAATTGGTTTATATAATTGGATGTTTCCATGTTAGGGGCATAAATATTTGCAATTATTAGATCTTCTTGTTAGATAGACCCTTTGATTATGATATAGTGTCCTTCCTCATCTTTTATTACAGTCTTTTGTTTAAAATCTAGTTTGTCTGATATAAGGATTGCCACCCCAGCTTTCTTTTGATGTCCATTAGCATGATAAATGGTTTTCCACCCCCTCACCTTCAATCTGGAGGTATCTTTGGGCATAAAATGAGTCTCTTGCATGCAGTATATTGATGGGTCTTGTTTTTTTTATCCGATCTGATACCCTGTGTCTTTTTTGGGGGAAATTTAGCCCATTTACATTCAGAGTAACTATTGAAAGATATGAATTTAATGCCATTTTATTACCTGTAAAGTGACTGTTACTGTATGTTGTCTCTGTTCCTATCTGGTCTATGTTACTTTTGTGCTCTCTCTTCACTTAAAAGATCCCCTTTAATATTTCTTGCAGGGATGGTTTAGTCATCACAAATTCTTTTAGTTTCTGTTTGTCCTGGAAGCTTTTCATCTCTCCTATTTCAATGACATCCTTGCTACATAAAGTATTCTCGGCTGCATATTTTTCTCATTTAACACCCTGAATATATCATGCCAGTCTTTCTGGCCTGCCAGGTCTCTGGGGATAGGTCTTCTGCCAGTCTAATGTTTCCACCCTTGTAGGTTATGGACCTCTTTTCCTGAGCTGCTTTCTCTTTGATTTTCTCTTTGTCCCTGAGATTGGCAACTTTCACTATTAAATGTTTAGGTGTTGACTTATTTTTATTGATTTTGAGGGGGGTTTTCTGCCTCTTGGACTAGAATGCCTATTTCCTTCCCCAGATTTGGGAAGTTCTCAGCCACAATTTGCTCCAATATATCTTCTGCCCCCCCCCCCCCCCCGTAGGATTCCAATTATCCTAATGTCATTTCACTTTATGGTATCATTTATCTCTCGAATTCTCCCCTTGTGATCCTGTAGTTGTTTATCTCTCTTTTTGTCAGCTTCTTTATTCTCCATCATTTTGTCTTCTATATCACTAATTCTCTCTTCTGCCTCATTTATCCTAGCAGTTAGAGCCTCTATTTTTGATTGCATCGTATTAATAGCCTTTTTGATTTCTACTTGATTAGATTTTAGTTCGTTTATTTCTCCAGAAAGGGATTCTTTAGTGTCTTCTATGCTTTTTTCAAACCCAGCTAGTATCTTTATAATTGTTATTCTGAGCTCTAGTTCTGACATCTTATTTATATGCATACTGATTAGGTCCCTTGCCATCAGTGCTGCCTCTGTTCTCTTTTTTGAAGTGAGTTGTTCTGTCCTGTCTTTCTTGCAGAAAGTGTTCACTTGTTTATTTGTAAAGTTGCAACTATTCTTTTCTTAGATCTCCGGTGAGTTCACAGGTTTTCAGATTAATTTAATAGCTATCTAGCTGAATTTCTGGGGCCAGACGAAACTAAGGTCTCTCCTACTCTGCCATCTTGGACTTCTTCTAGACTAATTTCTAAGAACAAAATGCAACAAGGAAATGTGCAGCTAATGGGACTTAATCAGGAAAAGGAACTAATATTCATTAAGTACAGTATTGGTCAGAATATACAGGATCATGCCACTGTAACAAACCCCAACTCTCAGTGACTTAATACAAGGGAAGTTTATTTCTTGCTCATACTATAGGTCCAAATGAGGTTAGTGTGACAGCCACACAGGAAAGAGCATGTATTAGAGCTGTATGTCAAATATTCCTTCCTTCTTTCTATTCACACACTCAACAGCATTTAATGAACACCTAATATTGGAAGGTGCTATCTAGGAACTTAAACATTTATAACTGAATATTTTATCTAAGCTGTGGAGTCTTAGAAAAAGAGACATCCTTGACAAAAAGGTTTAGGGACACTTAAAGGGGCCAGTTGTAAATTAATACATGCTGCATCTCTTGAAGCTTGAACAAGGTATTCTATAAAAGAATAAGGATTTCTTTTATATAGAAATAGCAAAGTCTTAGAACTTGTTCAGGTATAAATGTATGTTGTTACTCAGGGATACATGATAACTGAGGTATCACCTCCACTTGTGCTTTTACCATCTCCAGAGCTTTGGAAAGGGAACTGGCAGCTCACGCACTGATTCTTAAAACTTTGTTCAGAGTGCAACAGGTCACTTCCATTCCCATTTCACTGGCCAAAGGAAGTCACGTGACTGCACTCAACTTGAAGAGGGCAGGGAAGTGTGCCTAGGAAAAAAGGAAGAATCAGAAACCCTTGGTGATCAGCAACAATTATGTCAATTAGTGTCTATTATGAAGCAGATACCTTACTAGGTATGTCTCACTGAATTCTAACAAAATTCTATTTTATAAGTAGAAGACAGGCCTGTGGAAGTCAAACAAATTGCCCATGGTGATAGCTATTAGTGGGAGAGGAGAGCTGGGAACCCAGGTCCTTAGATCTGATTCCAAAGGTCATGCTTTTTTTTTTTTTTTTTTTTTTTTTTGACATGATGATTTTTCAAGCAGATTCATATTATTTAAGAACTAGAAAGGGCAAAGGGAAGTGAGGAAAATTTAATAATTTTGTTTGTATTTTGGGGCCACTTTCATCTTAATAAGGCACTGTGCTCTCCCTTAGACTCATGTTCTCAAGTTACAGAGTCCTGTGTTCAGAGCACTGTTCTTGTCTGCAAGGAAAAAGAAAAAATCAAGACACAGCCTCCAGTATCCTTGTAGAGTTTGTTATACTACAGGAAAAAGAGACATCCTTTAAAAAATGTTTATGGACACTTAAAGGGCCCACTTGTAAATTAATACATGCTGCCTCTCTTGAAGCTTGAACAAGGTATTTTATAAAAGAATAAGGATTCCTTTTATATACAAATAGCAAAGTCTTAGAACTTGTTCAGGTATAAATGTATGTTATTCCAAGCAGAGTTTAGAAAATGGTTCTTAAATTTTTTGAATCAGGGACTCTTGAGTATCTGCTGAAAGCTGTTATCTCCCCTAGTTAAATGTATTTACGTATTTGCAAATTTTTTTAGTTTCAGGAGCTCCACAGATGCATTCCTCACCAGAAGCTCATCCATTTGCTTAAGACTCCATGGCTTAGATAAATATTCAATTATAAATACCTAAGTTCCTAGGTAGCACCTTCCAATATTAGGTGTTCATTAGATGCTGTCGAGTGCATGAATAGAAAGAAGGAAGGAATATTTGACATACAGCTCTAAAACATGCTCTTTCTTGTGTGGCTGTCACTCAGAAGGATGATCTGTATTGCTCTGGGGCATCTGAGCACATTTTTTTTGTTGTTGTTCATAGCATGAGAATTGGGCTCGGAGGAACTGAGAGACGATCAAACACTGAAGGAAAGTAAAGCAATGCACTGATTATAACTGTCAGAGTTGGCCCTCAGAATGGTTGTTGAAACATGTTACAAATTCCAAGAGAAAGAGAAAGATGTCTCATCATTCACCCTTGACTGAGCACCTGTTAAGTACCAAGCCCTTGTAGGGTGGGTACTGGGGAAAAAGAAATTGAAGGGAAAATTCTGATCTTGGGAGGACTGTAGTCTAATGGATCAAACAGAAGGAAACAACCACCCATATTGCACTTTGAGAATAGTCATTATGGAAGCATAAGCAACTTGCTGTGGGAGCTAAGAAGAATGGCAGGGCCTTGAACAGTGACCAGAAGTAAAGGGTGTTTCTGGACTCATTCTAACATGTGTTTGTGTGGGGTTAGGGGAAAGGGTGGGCTTCCCCACAGCAACAAGCCATTCTCAGGCACTAGGAGAATGTCTGAGAATTCAACTCAACTCTGACACTATCTACCAGGAGACAGCATCAGATTCCACAGGTTGAGGCTCAGTCCCACAAGACTGCCTCCTCTCTCACCTCAGACACCAGTTGAAAGCGCAGGTTATTATCTGTATTTCTGACAAAATAAATCAAGGGTCCTCTATGACCTTCTCCTTCCTCGGGTTTGATTAATTTGCTTAAGTGGCTCCCAGAACCTCAGAGAAACATTTTACTTAGTAGATCACCAGTTTATTATAAAAGAATATAACTCAGGAACAGCCAAATGGAAGAGGGGCAAGGTATGAGGAAAGGGCACAGAGATTCCATGCCCTGTCCAGGCGTGCCACTCTTCCCCAGATCTCCATGTGTTCACCAATGTGAAAGCTCTCTTAACCCTGTCCCTTTGGGTTTTATGGAGGCTTCATTACATAGGCATAATTGATTAAATTGCTGACCGTTGGTGATTCAACTGCATCTCCAGCCCTTGTCCCCTTCCCCAGGTCAAGGGGTAGGAATGAAAGTTTCAACCCTCTTATCACATAGTTGTCTCCACTGGCAACTAGTCCCTATCCTTAGGTGAACTTTCAGGAAGTCACCTCATTAATGTAAAAAAAGATAAATTTGTCCCTCTCAAGGCTGAGAAATTCCAAAGGTTTTGGGAGCTGTGAGCCAGAAAGTGAAGGAATAGATAGATAGATAGATAGATAGATAGATAGATAGATAGATATTCATAAGTCACAAGGAATTTGCCATGTTAAAAGGGGAGTCTAACCAAAGGGGGACAGCAAAGGCATGGTCATCTGTATATGCATGGAATTCTGAGAACTTCAGGAAATCCAGTGCTTTTTTTTGGGGGGGGGGTAGGAAAATGATAATGGCCTTTCATACAGTATGGATTATAGTGGTAAGAAATGGGGTGCCTAGCTGTCATCTGACTCTTGATCTCGGAGTCGTGAGTTAGAACCCCACATTGGGTGTAGAAATTACTTAAACAAACAAACAAACAAACATACTCTAAAAAAAGAAAGAAAGACAGAAAGCCAGGAAACCTGTTAGGTGGTAATCAAAGTGAGGATATCCCCAGGGGCCAAGGATATTCTTCAATGAATACTCCTTACAAAGCCTAGAATGTAGGAGGTTAATTTGCTGGGTAGATGAATGAATGATGAATGAATGAGATGATCTACATTTGGCCAGTTGGAATGGAGATAAGTTAATGAATGAGAAACATTTTGGAAGTGGAATGGGCAGGACTTGATGAAGTGTATACAGTGGCAGACCTGGGTCTCCATGGGCAGGAGGGAGAGAATGAGAGAGAAATGGAAGTTTCTTTGTGATATCTAGTTTGTATGATTCTTGGTGGTGGTGTCCCCATGGCCTCTATTCTTTGACCTGCTGGTCTTTCTTTAAGGGCATGGTTTAAGGACAGTAATAAGGGACTATAAGCCACCTTCGATTCTACATATTCTGCCTTCAGTCTTCTAGGTTTGGGTCTTGAGAGTCAGAAATAGGCAACAGAGAAAGAGAATACTTTCGGAGAAACATGGCATGCTTGCTTGTAATGGGGTAGTATATCAAATGCATATTTTAATGGCAGTTTCCTTTCAGTCAGGTCACTGAAAAGGCTATACATTAGCATACTCACTGCGTAAGTAGCCCAACTCCATTTCCTTTGGCCTTGTGATAATGCATATTTGCTGAGCACTACGGATGTGTTCTTGTGTCAGGCTGTACCACACAGGTTTGTTCCTCATAGCAATACTGAGAGTTAACCAGAATTCCCATTGTTTAACCAGTGATAAAGCTGAGGCTCAGAGTGATTAACTTACTCACGTAGGGTTGCACAAAAGTATACTGAAACTCAATCCTTTAGGATGTAAGGAAGTTTAAATTCTAATGCAGCACTCTGACATGATCGCTTAAGAAAAAAAAGAAAGAAATCAGTCTATGAGTCATAGTTATTCTTAAGAGGTTTTTTTTTTGTTGTTGTTGTTATTCTCTCTCTACAAAAGCATGGAAGAAAGTACCCTGGACAAAGATTCAGGTGATCAAGATTTTAGTCCTAGTTCTGTTGCTTCTGCTGCTAATTACCTACCTCTGTGGCCTTAGAGCAATTCCATGAACATTTCTGGACCTGTTTTCTGTGGCATCTCTCTGAGGTTGTCTTATCTGTACCCTAAAGTTTTGACTAGATATAAGCTATGTTGCTGGTTCTGATATAAATTATGGTAATGAGACTAAACTGTTTGAAATCAACTCTGAGTTGGAAGGCAAATCAAATATCACATGCAAATAAACACTGTCAGAAGACATTATCAGCATTTTCAAAGCCATAAGGGTTTCTGAAATAATATGATTATATCTTATGCCATTCAGCACAAACGTCTCTCTCTCTGTCTGTGTCTCTCTCATATGCCTCACACAGTGAATTGTCAGGCTCACAATTGTTTTCTTTTCAAGGCTGTTTTTGAGTCATCTTAATGACCCGAATCTTTAGAAGCACCACATACTATGACATATTGCTTGAATTTACTATTGGGTCTTAGTATTCAGAAGATATATTTCTTAAAATAATGGGGTTAGTCATTCAAAAGAAAGAAGGCTCTGTTAGGCATTCAAATTCATAGGTCACTGTCATTGTAATTCAGGGCACTATATGATGGTGTAATTTGGGTGGCTCTGCAGATGAGTGGGTCGGGGTGTGTGGTAAAGGGGAGCAAATGAGATCACCCTAAATTGCACCTGGGAGTAGAAAATATTCTTTGTGAGCTTCCATTATTTTTCAGAGGGCACCATCATGCTTCAGTGTTATAGGCAGTTACACAAGTAAACTAGACTGACTGGAGGAGAGATTTTTTTTTTTTAATTGGGTGTTTCAGTTTCACCTTTCTATAGTGTGTTTGACAGTTACACAGTGGTCTTGGGATGAGTATCTAGGAAGCTAGTGTCTGTGCCTTGGTGCCGCCTCTAAGACTCTGGCTCAAGCATATCAGTCTCCATGATTGATAATTTGTTCTGAAAGAACAGTGCTTTAGTTTGTGATTTTTGTCTCATGGGTTTTGATTAGAAACAGCCTGTCTTTTCTCTCCCTCCCTCCCAGTCCCCCAAATGCTTAGATCTCGCAATATTTCATTGAGTTTTTTCCCCTATTATTCAATGTTTTTATGTCTTCAGTGTCCAGTAATGGCCAGTTCCTCTGGACCTCTGCACTCATTACTCCAAGTCTCTCCAAACTTCTTTTCTAACTCATTGGTCTTTTGGTTTTGGTTAGAGGACTCTTGCCTGATTCACAGCCTGTGGCCAGTTTGCAGCCGGGAAATTGGGCTACAGGTGTCATTTATGGACACTTTGCTGCTCTAAACACTTTGCTTGCATTTATCTCACTTTATTCATTGTAAAACTCTCCAAGATTGGGGAATGCTAGAGTACTTATTATTAACACCAATTTAGTTATGGGAGAACTGAAGCTTAGAAAATTACATAGATTATCAAAGGTCACACAGCTAGTATGTAGGAGAGCGGGAATTTCACTCCAACCAAATCTCTGATTCCAAAGAGTCTGGGATAGAGGGGTGGTTCTCAGGGATGGAGTGCGTCAGAATCCCCTGGAGGGCTTGCTAAAACAGTCTCTTGGACCCTAGCCCCAGTTTTCGAAACAGCAGATTAGAGGAGGGGACCTGGAAATTTGTATTTCTAGCAAGTTCCCGTGTGATGCTGATACAGCTGGTCTCAGAACTGCACTGAGAACCACTGATGTAGTGGTCAGAAATAGATTTCTAGAGTCACTCTCCCTGAATTCAAATACTGGCTCCATTACTAAGGACAAGCACTGGGGAAAATCACTTGGTCTCAGTTACTACTGTTCATCTATACCTGCCTCATAGAGTTGTAGTGAAGATAACATGAAGTAAAGCATTTCAAGGGCTTAACAGAGTACCTGGAATCCAGCAGTCATTCTATAAGGTTACCTATTGTTCTCATTCTTACTAAGTCACACTGCCAGGACTCTGCTAGTGAGTCTCATGCTCTGAGACAGCATATGTTTTGTTTTTGAAGTCCCATTATTTGCTTATCACATCCGTGTTGTTTTCTATCAAATTCCAAGGTATTTTTTTCTTTCCTTCTTCAACAAGTATTGCCCTTAGCTCACATCTTTCTCCCTCCAACCAAAAATTTAGAAGCTTCCACATCCACATGGGTAGGATAAAGTTTGCAACCCTCTGGCTTTGCAATTTTTCCACCCAACTTCATTTCCAACTCTTCTCTGCTTCATCTACCTCCTGGCACGAAGATGTAGTAGAATCTCATAATTTCAGAACTCTCCTTCTAGAATAAGCTCCTTGAAGACAGGGGCAGTATGCAACAGATCTTTGATCCTCTGCAGTGTGTCCCACAGTTAGCAGGACCCTAACAGATATCTGGTGAGTGACTAAGTGAGGGAGCTGGAAGGCCTGAGGTTAGAGTTTTGTCACCTGGGGCAGATTCTTTCCCTGATATGGGTTTTGTTTCCTCAATGAAAGACTTGCATTTTAATTAAAAAATTTTTTTGAATACATGTCTTTTCTGCTACATCCGCACACCCTTCAGGTCAGCTAATTTCTTATTCAGCAGTTTGATAACAATGCTGATAACCAAAGGCTGTGTGTGTGCTCTTCTTTAGCTTGTTTTACATTAAGGGTCTCCTTCCCGTGTTTCTGGGTGCTGAATGGAACACAGGGAGGGCTAGTGTACACTATGGAATCTTTTCTTTTTCAAAATCCCCATGACTGCCTTCAAGAATCTATTATATTTGTGCCAGGATCAGGCTGACAGGCATGGAGACATTATTTTTCTTTGGTAAGGGTTGCATTTTTTTTTTAGTTGGAGGATGCCCTAGATGTATTCTGACAAGGGTAAGGCTCTAGTGGGTACGTGCTCTGATAACAGTTATAGATCTCAGCAGTTTCTCACTGAGTTCCATTGTGGGGTGATGTTGCATCCCAACTCAGTCTAAGTAGGACATGGCCTTGAACTAGGAGAGAATGCCTTGCATGCAGGATGATCTAACGCCCCATCCTGGATCAGTGTGGCTAGGAAGCAAGAGTGACTTTTAAAAATATTTTATAACATGTTTTCTTCCTGATGACAAAAGTATCATCATGTTCATGATAAAATATACAAAATTTTAATAAAGAATATAACAAGGTTTAACTTTGGGATATATCCTAGTAATCTTTTGCTCTCTTTTTTTCCTCTCTCTCTCCCTTTCTCTCTTTCTCTGTTTGGAAACAAAATTAAATAATAGAACATACAGCTTTTTCTCACCTGCTAACCTGAAGTATTTTCTCATAATCTCTAAATGCTCTTCAAGAATCTAACTTAATAGCTATATGGTATTCAATTGGGTGGACTTAATATATTATTTAAAGCATTCTCATTTTTTTTGATTCTTATATTGTTTCTAAAATTATTGGTATTAATAAATGTTATACTGAACTTCCATCCATACATATAAATTTTATGTACATTTATGATAATTTCAGCAAAAGGACTACATAAAAGTGGAATTTTACTGGGACATAGGGCATAAGCAAGTTTTGCTATTCCAGAAATTTCAAACTACATTTTTTTTATGCAAACCGTTTTAATACTTAAGATTCTCTTGACTGGTAGAGACATAGAAAACCTCAGTGAGCCAATATCCACTAAAGAAGTGGTCTTGGTGATTAAAATATGCCCCATCAATCCTCTATCTCTCAAATATAAGAAATACATAAGGCCAATAAAGTTTGAACACAAGTTTTATCAAGCCTCAACAAACTGGTAATCCCCATCTTATGCATAATTCAGAGAACACAAAAAGAAAAAAAAAAGCTACCAAACCCATTTTATAGACAGATATTATTTTGATACTAAAATTAGATATGGACAGTAAAAGAATACTATAGACTAATCTCAATTAGGATCATAAATGAATAATTCCAAATAAAATACTAGCATATAAAAGCCAGTATTTTTAAAGTATATCATAACCAAGAAGAATTTATTTTGGGGGTAAAGGATGGATCTGTATCCATTTTTATATCAATATTTCACCATATTCATATCTGAAGGAAATTAAGAGAAAGAACTGTTAACATTGGTCAATATATGCAGTAAGTTTTAGCCTGAGTACCCTAGTCTAGATGTGCTGGAAAGCAGAGCCTGGGGTACAGATTACAAGGTTGACACTGAGAGGTACAAGTTTCAGCAGTGACAGTGAGGAAGACAGGTAATGTTAGGCAAGGAAAGATGTGAAGCAATTGTGTTGCTATACTGGCCACAATTTCCAAACACCTTGCAGAGAAAAGATATCAAGGCGTGTTTCCTCAGCTCATGGGAATTTTTCCAAAAGGTTTTCAAGAGGAAAGTACACCATGGAGCATTCAGAGAGGGGCAATAGGAGGGGAAATTTATCAGTCTGGTTTCCTCCTAACTCTTATTTCCCATTGGTCAAGTTTCCTCCTACAGAGATCTAACACTCCTATATACTTGGCAATAGAGCAACTGTAAAGAAGCCAGATCCTAAACCCTGTTGTGTGGCATTTCAAATCCAGAAGCAGAGAGGAGATTCAATAGGATGGAGTGTCAACCCAGGGAGAAAAGGAGGCAGCTGAAGGAAACATAAAAGGCCCACAAAAGAACTTATATGCAATACAATTAAGGAAAAACATTGGATGTGATATAACATTTATGATTAAAAAATAGAACAAAAAAGCCCTTGAACTATGAAGTAAAAGGAAATTATATAACATAGTCAACTATACCTATCCAAAAGCTATGGCAATTTTCATATTGATAGAAATTTAGAGATAGTTCCATTAAGTCGTACAAGACAAGGATGCCCGCTTTCGCTACTACCTATTCCACCTTGTACTGGAAATCCTAGCCCTTACCACTTGAAAAAAAACAACCCCCCCCAAAAAAACTCCCACAAAACCCCAGAGTTTAACCACATGATTACAAGGGAGAATAGGATATGCAATTTCTAGTGGGTGACCATGTGCTTTTCTAAAACTGGTATATGTGTTGGGGAGTAGGTTTTTTACTAAAATGCAAATATGGTGAATGGATGCTGGACTATAATTAGTAATTTCTGCCACATGTGTATGCAAAAACCTCAACAGAATCTATGGAAAATAATTCAAACTAACAAGAGATAGTATTTCCAGATAAAATATTATGTAAAAATTTCGGTAGAGTGGTAGTGTAAATTTGTGGAGCCACTATGGAAAACAGTATGAGGGTTCCTCAAAAAATGAAAAATAGAATTACCATATGACTCAGCAATTTCACTTCTGGGCATATATCTAAAGGAAATGAAATCACTATGTTGAAAAGGTATCTGCATCCCTATGTTCATTGCAGCATTATTTACAATAGCTAAGACATTTGGAGACAACCAAAGTGTCCATCAACAAATGAAAGGATGAAGAAAATGTTATATATATATATATATTTTTTTCACTATATATTTATATTTTCATTAGGTATAATGCCCTTAAGGTCCATACGTTTTGGAACAAATACAGATTTCCTTCTTTTTTATGGTTGAATCATATTCTATTATTACATATATATTGAATCTTAACAAACTAAATTCCTAGAAACAGAGAACAGATTAGTGGTTGCCAGAGGCAGGGTGTGGGGGTGGGGAAAATGAGTGAAGGTGGTCAAAGGGTACAAACTCCCTGTTAAAAGATAAATAAGTTCTGGGCATATAACGTATAGCATGATGACTATAGTTAACAATATTGCATGGTATATTTGAACGGTGCTAAGAGAATGGATCTTAAAAGTTCTCATCACGAGACAATTTATAACTGTGTGTAGTGATGTTAACTAAACTTATTGTGGTTATCATTTCACAATATTTACATCTATATATCAAATTATTATATTGCATACCTTAAATTAATCAATGTTTATGTCAATTATATCTCAATAGCACAGGTGGTAAATTTCTGTAGTAAGCCCTATCCCTACAGTAATCAATTAGAAAATGTTATGGATAAAGATATAAATTATAATAACATAAAAACTTCACAGTGCCTAGAAATAAATATAATCTCCAAAGGTTCAATGTTCTTATAGAGAAAATCACAAACCATCTCTGAAATACATAAAAGAAGATAGTAATAGGTCTTTTAATAATGTTAATTCTCTTCAAATTAACCTATAAAATTGATGCAGTTCTAATTTTCCTACAAATTTTCCATCCATAAAACTGGGGAATTTTATTATAAAACTTATAGTAGAGGTAGATGTCTAAGGATAGCCAAGACAAACCAGTCAGAAAATAGGAAAGTGGGCAAAGAGCATTAACAGGCAATTTATAAAGGACCAAACATATAAAAGACATTCTCAATCTTACTAGTATTCTGATAAACCCAAATTATTTTTTGTTGTTTTATTTTAATTCTGGTATAGTTAATATACAGTGTTATGTTAGTTTCAGGTGTACAATATAGTGATTCAATAATTCTATACATTATTCAGTCTTCATCAAGATAAGTGTACTCTTAATCTCCATTACCTATTTAACCCATTACCCCTCAACTCCCCCCGCTGGTAACCATCTGTTTGTTCTCTATAGTTAAGAGTGTGTTTTTTGATTTGTCTATTTTTCCTTTTTGTTTGTTTCTTTCTTTCTTAAAATCCACATATGAGTGAAATCCTATGGTATTTATCTTTCTCTGACTGACTTATTTCACTTAGCATTATACTCTCTACGTCCATCCATGTTGTAGTGAATGGTAAGACTTCATTCTTTTTATGGCTAAATAATATTCCATTGTATATATATATGCCACATCTTCTTTATCCATTCATCTATCACTGGACACTCGGGCTGCTTCCATAATTTGGCTGTTGTAAATAATGCTGCAATAATAGGGGTGCATATATCTTTTCGAATTAGTGTTTTTTTTTTTTTTTTAAAGATTGTATTTATTTATTTGACAGAGACACAGCCAGCGAGAAAGAGAACACAAGCAAGGGGGCTGTGAGGGGGAGAAGCAGGCTTCCCGCTGAGCAGGGAGCCCAATGCGGGGCTCGATCCCAGGACCCTGGGATCATGCTCTGAGCCAAAGGCAGACGCTTAACGACTGAGCCACCCAGGTGCCCCTGAATTAGTGTTTTTATATTCTTTGGGTAAATACCCAGTAGTAGGATTACTAGTTCATATGGTAATTCTATTTTTAATTTATTGAGGACCCTCCATACTGTTTTCCACAGTAACTGCACCAGTTTGCATTCCCACCAATAGTACATGAGGGTTCTTATTTCGCCATATCCTCTCCAACGCTTGTTTTTTCTTTTGTTTTTGATTTCAGCCATTCTGACAGCATGAGGTGATCCATTGTAGTTTTGTAATAAATCCAAATTTAAACAAACACAAGTTGCCATTTTCTGTGGCTTGGATCGACAGAAGTTAAAAATAGTAACAATACCAAGGGTTGAAAAGGATGTGGGGACACTTGGATGGAATTAAACAGGATGAAAATGAAATAAGTAGACACATTTTGGTCAACAGTGTGCCAACATCTAATAAATGTAAAGGTGGCTGTACTTTAATATCTAGGAATACTCCTTCTAGCCAATCCTCATTACTCATAGAGTCTGTATTTGCACATTTGCCTATTTACTAAAATTTATTTGTAACCCTCAAATCAATATTCAATGCAGTGTTTTCACAGTCATTTGCAGACATGTGCAGAACAGCAAAAAAATTTAAGTCACAATGTGCACAGTCGCAGCTGAGGCTGAACAAGACGATGCCTTCTTGTTTTAGTTCTCATGCTGTAAACAAGTGTCCTTTTCATGGTCTATTTAGTGCCACGTCTTTTGCATTCTTGTGCTTTTTGTTGGTGATTTCACTGCTGAAAATGCCTCCCAAGTATAGTGCTGAAGTGCTGTCTGGTGTTCCTAAATTCAAGAAAGCTGTGATGTGCTTTACAAAGAAAAGCACGCATTAGATAAACTTCATTCAGTTGTGAGTTATAATAAGTGCTATTCGTTGTGAGTTCAATGTCAATTAATCAATAATGTATATTAACTAAGGTGTTTTAAAACCAAAACTAACATTAAAGAAGGTTATTTATTGATTAGTTAACAAAAATGTTGTGACCAGAGGCTTGCAGCAACCTAACTCTGTATTTCCTCTAGGAGCAATGGCTCAGTATCTGCTAATTCAGTGTTTGCAGTGACTTTATAGAGCACAGCTACTGCAGGTTATAAGAATCAACTGTGTATCTCGTAGAGAAATTCTCACACATGCACAAGAAGACGTATATGAGTATTCTTTGCTTTTAATGGTGAAAATAGAGATACAATCCTAATGCTTCATGTGAGGTATGGATGAATATATTATGTTTTATTCATACAATGGAATATTCATGGTGCTAGCACATTAGTGGAAAGGCATGGAATAAAAAAAAAAACCTACATAAAATATATACTATGCTAAAAGGTAGCAAATGCTATGGAAGAAAATTAGGAAGAAAAGGGAGATAGCAAGTAAATCTTGGGGTGTGGGGTCCTGTGAAATTTTAAATAAGGTAGCTAGGGAATGCCTTCCTGCAAAGGTGCAAATAATAATAATTTGATCTTCTCTTTCTATTCATAAGGTAGAACTTCTAGAATGTATTAAATAGTAATTGTAATAGTAGATGTTCTTATTTTATTCCTTCCTCAGAATCTAGCAAATAGTAGATGATGGATAAATGTTTACAAAATGAATGTCTCTGATGGTTCACCTTTAAATATAATTTTGGCTATTGTCCAATAATTCCATGTTTTGGTTCTCCAGGAACTTGCATTTTTGTGTGTGTCTTATTGAGTATTTCAATTGAAAGATTGGAGGACGTATTTTAGATATCCTGGCTTTCCTTCATTCTTATCCAAAGTTTTATGATTAACACGTTGCACCTGGCATGAATTAATGCTCAGTAATTTTTTTTAATTTGAGAGGGTAAAGGAAGTACCATTTTTACTTTGATTTGTAATTTTCAAATAAGCAGATATTTGGCAACTAGGCATTTTTTTGCTTGCTTGTTCTGTTGCCCCAGGCTCTGCAAATGGTAGAAATGAGCTTAGCTAGTGTTTGTTCAGCAACTATTATGTTCTAGGTACAGAGTGTAGTCATTTACATGAAGTCATAACAGAACCCTGCAAGGCTGTTATCATCTTTACTTTACAGAAAAGAAAACCATTTCAAAGAGGTTATGCAAATCTCTCAATGTCACACAACCTGAATCAGCAGAGCTGGCATTCTAACCCAGTTGGCCTGACACCAAAACCTATGCTCTTTTCTTCACATAATGGTGCTGGTTCCCATAGTCACAATCAGTGTGTTGGGAACTGCCTATTTGTTTTTGTTTACTTTTGCTTATATTGCATTTTATATTCAGCATCTATGTGCCAAAGCATATCACCAGATAGGAGAAACCACTTACTGTTTTCAATTTAATAAAAATACTTAGTGAGCTCCTACATCAGTTTTGTTCTTTTTTCCTTTTCTTAATGATTCAACGTTTATAGATCTTATTTCTTATTCATATATGCTGCAAAATGGATGATCCTGATTGTCAGATGTTTTTTTCTCCAACCATTGATTCAAAGATTCAGTCTCCTTCCTTCTATCTTGTGGTCTGCTATCTGCAATCTGTGGTGTCCAAGGTTCCTAAGAACTATTTCCATTCCAGTTATCCAGAAGGGCAAAGGAACATGTTGGATATCAAGAGAGAGGTTTTCATGAGCTAGGTATGGAAATAGTACACATTCTGCTCACATTCCAATGATTAGAATCCAGTTGCATGGTCACAGCCAAGTACAATCAATGTAGACTGGAAATGCAGTCAACTCTGTGATTTCAAAGAAATTAGTGAATAAAAAATCATCCTTGGCAATTTTTGAGTCTGATCAGCTTCACAGAGATTTCTTGATGGCTAGAGAGGATGAGCTTCCTTCAGAAGCTTCAACCTGGATTATTTCTCAGGGAAGGAGTGTAGTTCCTTTACAACTTCAGAAATTGCATTAATTCATTGCCAAGTTTCTGATATACCTTGTCTCCAGGGTTTGCTTTTAAAAGTTTGGGCTTTTTCTAGCTTGCTTGGGGCATAGCTTGTCTCCAACACTTGTGATAATACATATTCCCTCTTCTATGTGGTCTCTTCTCTGCCTTTAGTTGTGGAGTTTGTTCTGCCAATCTTCAGGTCAATTTCTGGGGTATTTAGGATGATTTGATTGTTATCTAGTATTCATGGGATGAAGCAAGCCTAGGGTCCTCCTACCCCGCCACCATCTTCTCAACCTACATCAGTTGTTATCGGTGCTTTATGAGAAGATTTGACATACTCAGTATGATAAAAGACATCTATGAAAGACACACAAATAACATTATATTCAGTGATGAAAGATCGAAAAGTTTTCCCCTTATGATCAGGAACAAGATAAGGATGCCTACTTTTACCACTGATATTCAACATTGTACTGGAAGTTCTAGCCAGAGCAATTAGATGAGAAAAAGGCATTGAAATTGTAAAGGTAGAAGTAAAATTATCTCTGTTCGCAAATGACATGATCCTATGTATAGATAATACCAAGGAATCCGCAAAAAAGTTATAGAGCTAATAGGCAAATTCAGCAAAGTTGTAGCATACAAGATCAACACATGAAAATTAGTTGTGTTGTTATATGCTAACAATAAGCAGTCTGAAAAGGATATTAAGAAAATAATTCCATTTACAGTAGCACCCAAAAGAGTAAAATGTCTAGGAATAAACTTAATCAAAAATATGAAAAACTTTTCACTGAAAAACTACTAAACATTGCTGAAAGAAATTAAAGAAATGAAAATAAATGGAAAAACATCCTGTGTTTATTGAATGGAAGACTTATTGTTAAGATGTCAGTCTGATCCACAGTAACTTGCATATTCAATGGCAACCCTATCAAATTGTCAGTGGTCATTTTTTTGGTAGAAATGGAAAAGCTGATCCTCAAATTCACATGGAACTGCAAAGTCCTCTGAAGAGCCAAAACGATCTTTAAAAAGACAAACAACTTCTTGGTTTCAAAATTTACTACGAAGCTGCAGTAGTCAAAACAGTGTGATACTGGCACAAGGATGAAAGTATAGACCAGTGGAACAGAACTGAGAGTCCAGATATGGCCAATTGATTTTTGACAAAGGTCCCAAGATCTCTTGACAGGGTAAACAAATGGTACTAAGACAAGTGGATATTTATATGCAAAGGAATGAAGTTGGACCCTTACCTTACACCGTACACAAACATTTACTCAAAATGGATCAAAGACCTAATTATAAGAACTAAAATCATAAAGCTCTTAGGAGAAAGCATAAGGATAAATCTTTATGACTTTGGCAATGAATTCTTAAATATGACACCAAAACCACGATCAACTTAAAAAATTATACTTTATCAAAATTAAAAACTTTTGCTTATGATAGGACATGAAAAAACCTGCAGAATGGGAGAAAATATTTGCCAAATATATATCTGATAAAGGTCAGAATATACGAAGAATTACAACTCAACAACAAAGATAAACCACCATGTACAATGGACTCAAATAGACATTTCTCCAAAGATTATATGCAAATGGCCAACAAGTGCATGTAAATGTGCTCAGCATTATTAGTCATTAAGGAAATGTAAATCAAAGCCACAATGAAGTACAACTTGATGCCTACTAGGCTGGCTATAACTTAAAAAATGGAAAATAAGTTTCAGTGAGGATATAGAAAAAAAATTTTTTTTGTAGTTTCAAGTATTTATTTAAATTCCAGTTCACATACAGTGTAATATTGTTTCAGGAGTAGAATTTAGTGATTCACCTTCCATACAACACCTAGTGCTCATCACAACAAATGCCATCCTTAATACCCGTCACCTATTTAACCCAGTGCCTTGCCCACCTCTCCTCTGACAACCCTCAGTTTGTTCTTTATAGTTAAGAGTCTATTTTATGGTTGCCTCTTTCTCCCCCACCCCATGTTCATCTGTTTTGTTTCTTAAATTCCACATAAGAGTGAAATCAAATGGTATTTCTCTGACTGACTTATTTTGCTTAGCGTAATACACTCTAACTCCATCTACATCGTTGCAAATGGAAAGATTTCTTTCTTTTTTCTGTGGCTGAGTAATATTCCATTGTGTGTAAATATATCATATCTTCTTTATGCATTCGTCAATCGATGGACATTTGGGCTCTTTCTATAATTTGGCTATTGTTAATACTGCTGTAAACATCAGGATGCATGTATCTCTTTGAATCAGTATTTTTGTATCCTTTGAGTAAATACTTGGTAGTACAATTGCTGGGTTGTAGGTAGTTCTATTTTTAACTTTTTGAGGAACCTCCATACTGTTTTCCAGAGTATGGAGTGGCTACGCTGAGGATATGGAGAAATTGGAGCCCTTATACATTGTTAGTAGGAATGTAAAATGGTTCAGCCATTATGGGAAAACAATTTGGCAATTCCTCAAAAAGTTAAATGTTGTAATACTGTTAAGACCCTGCATTTCTATTGTTAAGTAATACCCCCCAAAATTGAAAATGGTCACTCAAAGAAGTACATGTACACACATGTTCACAACTGTATTACTTAACAGTAGTCATATGGTAAAAACAGCTGTAATGTCTATCAGCAGATGAATGGATAACCAATTTTGGAATGGAATACTATTCAGTCATAAGAAGGAATGAAGTCTTGATACATGCTACAAAGTAGATAAACCTCTAAGACACTACTATGCTAAGTGCAAGAAACCAGACACAAAATGACAAATATTGTATGATTCCATTAACATGAAATATTTAGAACTGAGAAGTCCGTAGAAGCAAAGTACAGGTTGGTGGTTGTCAGGGACTGAAAGAGTGGGGGATAGGGAGAAAATGTTTCGTGGATAAGAGGTTTTACTTCTAAGTGATGGAAATATTTGGAAATTAGATAGAGGTGAATAGTGTGAAGATACTAAATGACACTGACTTATTCCCTTTAAAATGGTTAATTTTATGTAATGGGAATTTCACTCCAATATATTACCCAAATAATTTTATGACCAACCACCAGGATTTCTAGTAGGTCTGAGATGGGTATTGACTTTGTGCATTTGAAAAGATAGCACAAGTGGTTCAGATGTGTACTAAGGGCTGTGAATTGTTGGCCAGCAGTGTCTTGGGAACTCTCATAAGCATTATTTCATTATCCCATTCCTGTCCTCATTTAACCTTCTTAGGACCTGAGTCAGTGGGCCTAAGTGGGCCTTCACTATGTGTGTGTCAGTTTGGGTCCTCCAAAAAGCAGATGTCCGAATGGAATTAGACATGCAGAAGTTTTATTTTAGGTAAATAACCAAAAACAATAAAGGAGGAAGAGAACAGAGTAGGTGGGAAGAGCTTCCAGGTCACCATGCAAGTCTGAAACCTGTGAGGAGAGCAAGAAGGCAGGAGGGCTGGGTAGGAAGAATCTCAGACTCCAGTGTAGTCTCAACCAGGCAATGAAGATCCCTGGAGCAAAATTACCCATCAGAGGCATCTGCTTTGGGCAGGAATGACTCATTCCCTTATACCTGAATCATCCTCTGTCATTGGCTGGGAGGAACCCTGGGTGAGCGTAGCCTCCAGGTTGGATGCTGATGTGGACTCAAAGGTATGGCAGCTGGAAGATGTTCACCAACCCCCCTTTTGCAGCAGGTTCTCTTGAAGGATGATCTAAGCAGTATACCTCTTTGGTCATCACTGTGTGATACTGGACACGTCCCATACTCTCTCTGAACCTCATTTGCAAAATGGAGTTAATGTCATCTCCATCGCCAGGTTTTAAGGAGGACTAAAGAAGTAATATAAGTATCTGGCATGGTAGCTGGAATGAATATAAGTGGTTAACCATTATGCATAGGAGCAAACTTGGGCTCAGAGAGAGAAAACTACCTTCCTGAGGGCCACAAAGCTAGTAAGTAACAGATGTAAGATTAAAACCCAGCCTGACCTCACATCCTATACATATTCCATTCAAGCACATATTTGTCTAAGATTTTATTCCCAATATCTGGAACTAGGGACTTCATGGGTACTCTCTGTATTCTATAAAGCTGTCTGTGGAGAAATATCTGCCAGGCCTGGGTTGCACATATGTAACTTTTACTTCATTTCCTCTTGTCTTCCTTTCCACTGGCACATCACAGAGAAGGGCCAGTCATCTTCTTCTCTTGTTATTAGATGCATATTGGCATTTGGAGTTTTTTGAAGGTTAACAGTTCCAACCCTTAAATAGGCATCGTTGATACACACTATCTTAGGAGGAAAGAACTTCAGATGTAAATTGGTTTCATTTAAATCTCACCACTCCCATCACACAACCCCACCACGTTGACACTGCCACATTGGAAATGGCTCCCTTTCTCCATGTCATCTTTAGAGAGGCAGGTGGATCACAGCTGCTCCTCGTCTGGGTCTTCTGAGTCGTGGGAGGTAGCCAGTTGAGGGTGAGTTGAGCTCTGTTCACTTCCCCTGCTACAATCCTGATAGCCAGTAGCAAGCTGTGGTCAGGAAAGACACACAGAACACCCTGTGGTTTCTCTGCCATTTGTCTTTACTTCGTGTTACTTTCCAGGTGTTACTCAAGAACGCACGGCAGCCCATCCTTCCCTCCCTCAAATTGCCTGTATGACACAGTCATTTGTCAGCTTCCACTGCAGAAGAGATGGCACCAAACGGACTCCTTTGGGCTTTCCCTGCACAGATAATTTCCTGGTCAAAAGAGAGAAGTAGGTTCAGCTTTGTTATGTTTAGGAGAGAAACGCTTGGTGCCTGGCTAACCTTTTAACACAGTGCTAGTCCTGGGATTCAGTTTTATAAACATTTTTAAAAATTTTTTTTATTTATTTGAGAGAGAGAGAGAGCAGGGGGAGGGACAGAGGGAGAAAGAGAGAGACCCTTAAGCAGACGTGGTGCTGAATGTGGAACCCTTCTCGGGGCCCGATTTCACGACCCTGAGATCAGATCTGAGCTGAAACCAAGTCGGGTGCTTAACTGACTGTGCCACCCAGGTGCCCCAGTTTTGAAACATTTTTAATGCTGACCATGTCTAGGTGCTAGAAATTTGGGAGTTGAAAAAGATAGTCCCTGTCTTCAAGGAGGGAGACATAGGAGCAAAGAAGTTCCAATGCCCTGTAATAAATGTGGTGGTAGAATGAAGCTAGAAATGTGGCAGAGCAGTGACAGGGAGAATAATGATTGGGGGGGGGGGGTGTCTGAGTGCATCAGGAAAGGCTCCCAGGAGAAGGTGCTGCCCAAAAGGGACATCAGGTGGCTAACAGAGCTAAGCATCACAGGCAGAAGGAAAAGCTTGTGCAAAGGCGCGGTGTGTTTGAGGGGATTTAAAGAGGTATTGCTAGAGTGTGAAGCAAAAGGAGGGATGTCTTAAGAGGGGAAGCAGGAACCAGAGCAAGAATTGATGTGGTAGATCATACAAAATGCCTTAGACTTATTGGAGTCAGTGACAGGACACCAGTGGGTGTAGTACGTAGGGGAGATGTGTGGTCACATAGAATAATCTATGTCTGTAGGGGAGGATGAGTGCACCGGCAGAGACTGGAGGGTGGGAGACAGAGTCAGTAGCTGATAGAGGAGTCCAGGTGAGAAAAGATGAAGATCAGAATTAATGCCAATGAGAGTGGCAATGGAGAGAAGGGGGCAGGCATGAGAGGGCTTTTGAATGAGAGATAATAACAGTAATGGCAATAGTTAAGTTGTTGCTGCTGTAGTAACATTTTTTGAGTCATTATATCTCCGCAGGGCCCTGTTATAGGTAAGGTCTCTTTATATTTACACTAATACTATGAGGTATTAAAGGGGCTACAAATCCTTACCCATGATTATAAAATTTCTAAAGTGTTCCAAACAAAAAGTTTTTCCAAACTCATTTGCAGTAAAACTTGGCTAGACTTTTGAACTCACTTGGAAAGGTCTAACCTGAAATGATAAGTGGCGACTTCTGGGTTTTATTTGTTACCTAGTGTAGATGGTCACATGTTCTGCCACAGGAATATAAATGCGTTTGATTACATAGTGCTGCCCCAGACCGTTCTGGGGATGTTACCAAATATACAGTAGATGATGTAATGCTCTCCGTGGGTGTTACAAATTATACTTTATATCCACTTTATTACCTTTGTAAATTCCAAAGCTTCCTGATTTCCATAATACATCTGACCCCAAGGATTCCAAATAAGGGGTTGTGGATTGTAGACCTAGAGTCACCACTTACAGCTGTGGACATGAAGGCACAGAGGGGTGAAGTAATTTGTTCAAAGGCACACAACTAGGTAGTGGCAGAATTGGGATGGAGACCCAGCATTTTTGGACTCCAGAGCCTGCACTCTGAACTTTCTGCAGTGTCTTCTTAGGTGGGCAGAAAGAAACCTTAGGGATCATTTTATGGGTGAGTCAACTGATGTGTTTCTTTTAAACTACCTTCTGTGAGGGGGGCCTAGGTGGCTCAGTCAGTTAAGCATCCAACTCTTGGTTTCTGCTCAGGTCATGATCTCACGGTCCTGGGACTCGAGCCCCTCATTGGGCTCCCCACTCAGTGGGGAGTCTGCTTGTCTCCCTCTCTGTGCCTCTCCCCCTGCCAGTGCTCTCTCTCCCTCTAAAACAAATGATAAATCTTTTTAAAAAATTAAAAATAAACTAGCTTCTGTGCATGATAATACCTTGCTTTATAGGCATCAGAAAAGTGGAAGTATTTCTTTACCAAACTTACTCAAATTAAATCCTTTGGCCAGAAAAAAAAACCCTCAGGATGATGGAGGAAATTTCTGGGGATAGAGGTTGGTTGCCAGTTTGGGAAGATTTCTCAGGTAAAGGTGAAAGATAATAGTTGCCTAAGGTTGTGGAGCTCCAGATTAAAGGAATTGAGATAAGGTTCTGGTCCTCACTTTTTAACTCACCCAAATAAAATGATGGTGTGCACATGCAGACATGCATATACATGCACACACACATATGCACATGCACACATGCATACACACATATGCACACGCACACATGCACACACACACAGGATACACACACACAAATTGGGAAGAACACTGCCAAAATGTTAAGAATGATGAAATTTGGGTGGCAAGATCATATTTGATTTTGGTTTTAATTATTAAAGCTTTCCAGATTTTTCACAATTGTCCCATTTTACTTTTATAATTAGAAAATATGCTTTAATGTTTTTTGTTACAAATGATGTATACTGGGAGAGAGAAAGCAGGAAGTGCCTTGTAAATAAGTACTGCCTTTCAGTAAATACTTCATATGTTCAATTGATAGACTACTTTCTTATCCTACTTGCTAATGGCCCATGAATACTGGAAAATTTAAAAGTACAATTTTTGTTAGCTACTTGGAATTATTTCATGTTTTCTAAGTGTTTTTCAATGTTTTAAAGCTATACTGGTCCATTTTATTGCAATAACAAATTTTAAAAGGAATCAAAAGATTTCCAGGTCATAATGAATTGTTTAGTAAAGATAAAGCAATACTTGGAGCGCCTGGGTGGCTCAGCTTGTTAAGTATTTGACTCTTGGTTTCTGCTCAGGTCATGATCTTAAGGGTCCTGAGATCTAGCCCCAAGTCAGGCTTAGAGCTCAGAGCTCAGGGGGGAGCCTGCCTGAAGTCTTTCCCTCTGCCCCTCCTCCCACCCACGTGAGTGATTGGGCACTCGCACTCTCTCTCTCTAAAATAAATCTAAAAAAAAAATACTTAATGTAATGAACTTTTTCTTCTTCTTCTTCTTCTTTTTTTTTTTTTTAAAGAGTTTATTTATTTATTTGAGAGAAAGCATGGGGGGGCCATGTCAGAGGGAGAAGCAGACACCCTGCTGAGCAGGGAGCCCCATTCGGGACTCAATCCTGGGGCTCCAGGATCATGACCTGAGCTGAAGGCAGTCGCTTAACCAACTGAGCCACCCAGGTGCCCCAGAACTTCTAATAACATTAGAGAATTTAGGCAGTCTTTTATAGCTTACTAAAACCTTATTTTATTAATATTAGGTTTTAGTAAGAGAGCAAAAGTCTTCTTGTGTCAAACAATATATTATTATGACACTTATACATATTAAGAGTAAACAGTAATACAGCTATAAACCACAGGAGGGAATTTTTTTATTGAGCACCTCATTTGTGCCAAGATTTCAGGGGACTCTGGTAAAGTGGCAGGCCTGATCTTGGGTTTTAAAGTACGTATCTTCAGGTGCCTGGGTGACTCGGTTGGTTAAGCGTCTGCCTTTGGCTCAGGTCATGATCCTAGGGTCCTGGGATCTTGTCCCGCATTGGGCTCCCTGCTCAGGGAGGAGTCTGCTTCTTCCTCTACCCCTCTCTCCTGCTTGTGCTCTTGCTGTCTCTCATGCTCTCTCTCTCTCCAATAAATAGTAAAATCTTAAAAAAAATAAAGTAGGTAACCTTATTTAACCTTTCATCAAATCATCTTTATAATATTTTCCCTTAAAGGAACAATAAATAGCATCAGATATGCTATATGACTTTTTCAAATATAACCCCTCTTTGGGCCTTGGTTTTCTCATATGTAGTTGGGGATCTATTTCATATCTAAGATCTACTTTATAGAGGTATGACTAGTGGTGTGCTGGTAAATGTTTAACAGCCTGCAAAAAGAAGGAAGAAAAGGGGAAGAAGAGCTCTGATCTGTAGTGTTTCTTTATTTCTGTGGTGTAAATATTCCCACTATTGATGATTTCAAGCTACTGTGGTAATATCAAAGCTTCATTATATAGTCTTTCCTCCCTTACTACATATGTAGTAGATGTAAAAGACCTTAAAAGTATAGATAATAGTAAAATATAGAAATATAGTAAAATAATTAGGAAGGAATGAGTTTTGAGTATTTATTACCTTTGTTTTAAATATAATTTAAAGTTTACACAATTTAAATTTTAATAATGGCTATGTTTAACAACAAGCTTGCAAAACTCCTGAAAATTTAACAGTTGGTTGGAGCCAGTGCAAGCCAGCTCCAGCATACCACTCCCTAGGTGTTAGGAAGATTAAAAGGAAATCATTAATTTTAAAACTGCCTAATTGTGCCTTGAAACATCTTAGGTCCTCCATAAATCTTAATTTTCTCCTCTCTTACTTTATGTTTTATTAAGCCCCATCCTCTTCTTTGGAGTCTCTGACAACGTCTCTAATTTTAACACCATCTCCAAAGACAAATTAGATTGATGCATTATTCAGAATATTCAGGGAAATTTATCACGATTCACTTTCTCTCAGTCCTCAGGTTAGATATGTGGGAGAAAGGCATTGATTTCTTTATGTCTCCCTGTAAACATTTGTTCTTATTCACAAAACCTGCATGTCTGGAATTCGCTGCCCCCTTTTCCCTGGATCAGTAGTTACTCATTTTCCCTCACCCCAGAACCAACCAAAAAGAGTGATTTATCAGAGAATGAAACCTGTGGCTTTATTCAGCTTTGGATGAGAGTTCTGGGAGATGTTTCCCTCTGTATATTGGAAAAATATGCCCTTCATTAATTTTGATGTAGTCGTTTTTTGTTTTATTTATCTTTGGCTATAAGCCATATGGTTAAAAGTCTGTATGGATTAGAACCTATCAATTTTCCTTTATAAATAGATTATGCTTTTCAAAACATAATAGATAAAACATGCTCAATATAAGAAAACATGGTGTAATACTGAAAAAATTAAAAATGAAAAAATTACTCATAATTCTGCATCTCAGAGAGAGCCATTGTTATTTTTGGTGAATTTCTTATTTTTTTCCTGTTTGTGTGAATCACATAATTGGAATCATACTACATATGAAGTTTATTATTCAGCACGGATAGCTGTCGAGTGCCATGATGAATCTAGAATATTCATACATTATAGATGGGCATTGCTGGAAACAAAGTTTCATCAAGAGCATAATCTTACTTGTTTTTTCTCTGTAAACCATCATAATGCCTTAATTTCATGATTGAGTTATAAGGAATTAAATTTTTCAATTTCAAACAATATCACTACCTATATTAAGCTTCAGGGATGAGGTTTGAACACATACACACAAGTGTACACACACACACACACACACACGTTTTGAAGACAGGCAAATCTGGGTGCAAACTCCAGCTATGTTGTCGCCTGGCTGTGTGACTTTGGGCAAGTTACTTCAACTCTTTGTAGCCTCAGGTTTCATCACATATGTAATAAGAATGGTGTTAATACCTGCCTGGAAGAGCTGTTAACCTGATTAGATGATGATAGACTGCATATAAAGTGCTCTATGAAAGATTGCTGCTGTTATTTTCCTTACTGACTGGCCCAGTCCTGCTAGCATGAAATCAGGATGGGAATGAGACACTGACTACGTACAATAGCAATGGCACAGAGAGAGCTGTGAGGATTCACTATAAAGTATTTAAAACTGCCCGAAACAGTGTAAGTGCTTCATAAGTGTTTGTGATCATTGGCTGCCGGTACAAGTTAATGGTAACCTATAATTTATCATCTGAATTGAAACAATTTTGAGAGTGAAAGGAGGCATTACTAATAATGAGACTGGAACAACAGGTGTAAACCAGGGTGGTCAAGGCCATATCAGGATAATTCTAAACAAACTAAGACATGTAGTCCACTTTGCCTATCCACCCTGTTCTCCAAACCCCTTCCCAAAACTTACACACTGTTAATAGTTTCTTAAACATTTTCCAGTTTCTTCATAAATACACAAATAGACATACATGTATTTTCTTGTTTTCTTCGTTTTCATACAAAAGCATTTTTTTTTTTCTTTTTGAGAGAGAGAGCGCGCAAGCGCGTGCACACATTGGGGAGGGGGAGAGGGAGAGAGAGAATCTTAAGAAGGCTCCACGCCCAGTGCAGAGCCAGATGTGGGGCTCAATCTCACGACCCTGAGTTCATGACCTGAGCTGAAATCAAGAGTTGGACGCTTAAATGACTGAGCCATCCAGGTGCCCCTACGGCAGCATTTTCTATACACTATTTATAGCTTCATTTTTTTAAATTTATAATAATATATTCTGGAGATCATTCCATATCAACATAGACATCCATTCCTAGTCTTTTCTTTTCTTTTGACGGCTGCATGGTATTCCATTACTTAACCAATTCTCTATTGTTGAACTTCTAGATTTTTTGCAATATTCAGCTATTTCGTATAATGCTATAATGAATAACTTTGTGTATGTGTGTGGAGAAGTAGTGTGGCTGGGTCAAAGGGTACATACTTTCATAATTTTGAACATTTTGAACAATACTGCTAAGTTTCCCAGAATAAGCTGTGTACCAATTTGCATTAGTGGTGTGTGAGTGTGCATTTCCCCAGGACATTGACAACAGTATTTTGGCAAGCTTTTATTTTTGTTTTTGGCTATTTAGTAATATTTTAGAACTAGTAGTATGAATTTTATAATATGCCAAACAGTAGTTTTTTTTTTTTTTTAAAGATTTTATTTATTTATGTGACAGAGAGACAGCCAGTGAGAGAGGGAACACAGCAGGGGGAGTGGGAGAGGAAGAAGCAGGCTCCTAGCAGAGGAGCCTGATGTGGGACTCGATCCCGGTACGCCAGGATCACGCCCTGAGCCGAAGGCAGACGCTTTAACGACTGCGCTACCCAGGCGCCCCTCCAAACAGTAGTTATGATGGTAACTATCCATCTTATTCCTGACTTCAGTGAGATGACCCATGAGTTTGCCCATTAAATCTAACACTGTCTTTTCAGCTCAGATGTTTTGGTTGGTGTTAAGTATACATATCCTATCATATGATGCTTTACCAAGTTGTTTTTTTTTTAAGATTTTATTTATTTATTTGACAGAGAGAGAGACAGCCAGCGAGAGAGGGAA
Source organism: Ursus arctos (assembly GCF_023065955.2). Classification (NCBI taxonomy): domain Eukaryota; kingdom Metazoa; phylum Chordata; class Mammalia; order Carnivora; family Ursidae; genus Ursus; species Ursus arctos. The sequence goes on from NW_026622875.1 coordinate 29,878,426, forward strand.
CACAAGAAGGGGGAGTGGGAGAGGAAGAAGCAGGCTCCCAGTGGAGCAAGTAACCTGATGCGGGGCTCCATCCCAGGATCCTGGGATCAGGCCCTGAGCTGAAGGCAGACACTTAACCACTGAGCCACCCAGGTGCCCCTTTACCAAGTTTTTAAAAAAACTTTTACAATGTAACCTTTCCCTTTTTTTCTTACCATTTGATATTTTAAAAGGTCTTGATATTATAGCTTTATGTAACATGCTTAGCCCTTCATTATTTCTCCTTTTTTCTTTTATTTTTTTCTTCTCCTCTCCTCTCCTCTCCTCTCCTCTCCTCTCCTCTCCTCTCTTCTCCCCTCCCCTCCCCTCCCCTCTCCTCCCTCCCCTCTCCTCTCCTCTCCTCTTCTTTTTTCTTTCCTTTCCTTTTCTCTTCTCTCCTCTTCTTTCTTTCTTTCTTTCTTTCTTTCTTTCTTTCTGCATATAAGTGATATCAGGCAATATTTATCTCTAGCTGGTTTACTTCACTTAGCATAATACTCTGTAGGTTCATCCATGTTGTTGCAAGTGGTAGGATTTCTTTCTTTTTAAAGGCTGGTTAATGGGGCACCTGGGTGGCTCAGTTGTTAGGCGTCTGTCTTCAGTTCAGGGCCTGATCCCAGGGTCCTGGGATAGAGCCCCACATCAGGCTCCCTGCTCTGTTGGGAGCTTGCTTCTTCCTCACCCACTCCCCCTGCTTGTGTTCCCTCTCTCACTGGCTGTCTCTATCTCTGTCAAATACATAAATAAAATTTTAAAAAAAAAGGCTGGTTAATATTCCATATGTGTGTGTATATACACATATTCATGGTATATTTCATATATATGAAACATATGTATGTATATTTCATTATAGTCATAATCTATTTAATATATATTCATATATGTACATATTTACAATATATATTTTATATATGTACACATACACATACATGTAAGTACATATGTATATACATGTATATATACATATGTGTCTATGTGTGTGCATATATATCCATATATGCAATTTATTTCATATATATACATTTCAGTATAGGTTTCATATATATAGTATATATATTATATATATGAAACACATATATGTACATATATTTTATTATATTCATGATACATTTCATATATATAGTATATGTACATATATGTAATATATATATGAAATATATATATAATGAAATATTGATATCTATATATTACCTTTTTTATATGCACTCATCCATCAATACACTTTTAGGTTGTTTCCATACCTTGCCTATTGTGAGTGATTCTACAGTAACATGGGAGTACAGATATCTCTTTGGGATAGTGATTTCTTTTTGATATATACCCAGAAATAGAATTGATATACATATGTTAGTTCTATTTTTAATTTTGAAGAAGCTCCACAATTTCCATAGTGGCTTTACAGTTTATATTCTCATCAACAGTATACAAGGATTTCCTTTTCTCCAAATCCTTACCAGCATTTGTTATCACTTGTCTTTTTGGTAATAGATATTACTTAGTAGGTGTGAGGTGGTATCTCCTTGTGTGAGCGATTTGCATATCCCTGATGATTAGTGATACTGAGCATCTTTTCACATTCCTGTTGGCCATTTGTATGTCTTCTTTGGAAAATGTCTATGCAGGTCCTTTGTGCATTTTTAAATCGATTATTTCGTTTTTTGCTATTGAGTTGTAAGAGTTCCTTATATATTTTGGATAGTCACCCTTTATTGAATATGTGGTTTGCAAATATTTTCTCCCATTCCATGTGTTGTCTTCTCATTGTGTTGATGTTTTCCTTTGCTGTACAGAAGCTTTTTACTTCGATGTAGTCTCACTTGTTTATTTTTTTCATTTGTTGCCTATGCTATTACTGTCAATTCCAAAAAAAATCATTGCTAAGACTAGTATTAAGGAGATTACCCTATATGTTTTCTTCTAGAAGTGTATGGTTTTAGGTCTTAGGTTCAACTGTTTAATCCATGTTGAGTTGATTTTTGTGTATGGTATAATATAATCATCCAGTTTACTCTTTTACATGTGAATATCCAGTTTTCCCATCACCTTGAAGAGACTATCCTTTCCTAATTGTGTATTCTTGGCACCTTTGTCGAAAATTAATCAAATCTATATTCATGGGTTTACATCTGGCTTCTTTATTCTGTTCCATTGGTTTATGTGTCTGACCATACTTTTTGATTATTATAGTTTTGTTATATGGTTTGAAAGCAGGAAGTATGATGCTTCTAGCTTTGCTCTTCTTTCTCAAGATTGATTTGGCTATCTGCAATCTTTTCTGATATCATGCTAATTTTTTCTATTTTTTTTCTATTTTTGTGAAAAATGTCATTAGAATTTTTATAGGACTCTCATTGAATCTGTAGAGTACATTGAGTAGTATGAGCATTTTAACAAAATTATTTTTTCCATCCCATGAACACTGAATACTTTTCCTTTTATTTGTGTCTTCAGTTTCTTTCATTAATGTCTTATAGTTTTCAGTACACAGGACTTTCACTTCCTTGGTTAAATTTATTCCCAGGTATTTTATTCTTTTTGATGCTACTGTAGATGAATTGTTTTCTTAATTTCTCCTTTTTGACAGCTCATTCTTAGTATATAGAAACACAACTGATTTTGATTTTATTGATTTTATATCATGCAACTTTACTGAATTTGTTTATTAGTTCTAACAGTTTTTTGCTGGAGTCTTTAGGATTTTCTATATGTAAGATCATGTCATCTGCAAACAAAGATAATTTTACATGTTCCTCTCTGATTTTTTTATTTTTATTTTTATTTTTTGACTAATTGCTCTGGCTAGGCGTTCCAGTACTATGTGGAATAGAAGTGGCGAGATGAGCATCCTTGTCTTATTTCTGATCTTAGAGGAAAAGCTTTCAGCTTTTTACTGTTTATAATGCTAGCTGTGGGCTTCTCATATACAGCCTTTATTATGTTGAAGTTCATTCCTTCTAAAGCAAATGTGTTGAGAGTTTTTGTCATGAAAGGATGCTGAGTTTTGTCAAATGCTCTTTCTGCATCTATTGACATGATCATATGATTTCTATCCTTAATTTTGTTAATGTAGTATATCACATTTTTTGCTTTGTAGATATTGAACCATCCTTGCATCCCAGGAATAAATCTTACTGGATCATGGTGTATGATCCTTTTAATGTACTGTTTTTCACAATTTGCTGACATTTTGTTGAGGATTTTTGCATCAATATTTATTAGGGATATTGGCCTATAATTTTTTTTTCTTGTAATGTTCTTGTCTGGTTTGAGTGTTGGTGTAATGCTGGTCTTATAAAATGAATTTGGAAGTGTTTCTTCTTCAGTTTTTTGGAAGAGTTGGAGAAGAGTTTGTTTTAATTCTTCCTTAAATGTTTGGTAAAATTTCACAGTAAAGCCATCTGGTCCTGAATTTTTCTTTGTTGGGGACCTTGTGATAACTGAGGCAGTTTCCTTGCTAGTAAATGATCTGTTCAGATTTTCTAGTTTTTCATGATTCAGTCTTGATCAGTTTTAGGTTTCCAGGAATTTACCCATTTCTTCTAGGTTATCTAATTTGTTGGCTTTTAATTGTTCATAATAGTTTCTTATGATCCTTAGTATGTCTGTGTTATCAGTTGTAATGTCTTCTCTTTCATTTCTAATTGTATTTACTTGAGTCTTATCTCACTTGATTCATTTTCACTGTGATCTTTGTTATTTCCTTCTTCCTAGTAACTTTAGCTTGTTTGATTTTTCCCCCCCATCAGTGTAGGCATTTATCGCTGTAAACTTCCATCTTAGAACTGCTTTTGTTGCATCCCATAAGTTTTGGTATATTGTATTTCCATTTTCATTGTCTCAAGATGTTATTTGATTTCCCTTTTGGTTTCTCTTTTTGATCCATTGCTTGTTCAGGAGCATGTTACTTAATTTCTACATATTTGTGAATTTTCAAGTTTTCCTCTTGTAATTGATTTCCAGTTTCAAACCACTGTGATCCAAAAATATGCTTGATATGATTTCAATTTTCTTACTTTTGTTAAAGTTTGCCTTGTGACCTAACATATGATCTATCCTTGAGAATGTTTCATGTATGCATAAGAATATATTTTTCTTCTGTTGGATGGAACGTTCTATAATGTCTGTTAAATCCATCTGGTCTAGCATGTAGTTTAAGTCAATTTTTTTTTAATTGGTTTTCTGTCTGGATGATTTATCCATTGTGAAAGTAGAATATTGAAGTCCACTACTATTATAAATAGTGTTGCCGTCTCTTTCTGTCTACAGATCTGTTAATATTTGCTTTATATATTTAATTGCTCTGGTGTTGGGTGTGTACTCATGTAGAATTATTAAATCCTCTTAGCGAATTGACCTTCTTTGTCTCTTATTACAGTTTTTGGCTTAAAATCTACTTTATCTAATATAAACATAGCTGCCCCAGCTCTCTTTTGGTTTCTACTTATGTTGGAATATGTATTTCCATCCCTTTACTTACAGTCTATATGTGTTGTTAAAGCTGAAGTGAGTTTCTTATAGGCAGCATATGGTTTGGTCTTGTTTTTTTTATCCATTCAACCGTTCTGTGTCTTTTGATTGGGCAATTTAGTCCACTTACGTTTCAAGTAATTATTGATAGGTATGGATTTACTATTGCCATTTTGTTAATTGTTTTCTGGCTGTTTTGTAGTTCCTTTTTCTTTTTCTTTTCTTTTCTTTTCTTTTTTTTTTCTCTCTTCCTTTATGATTGATGATTTTCTGTGATAGTATGATTTGATTTCTTTCTCTTTATATTTTGTATATCTACTATAGGTTTTTGTTTTTAGTTACCTCGAAGCTTACAAAAGCTTAGTCTATTTTAAGCTGATGACAACTTAACTTCAAACACATACAAAAGCTCTACATTTTTACAATCCCTCCCTTTTATGTTTTTGATGTCACAGTTCACATGTTTTTCTATTGTGTAGCCATTGACAAATTATTGTAGGTGTAATTATTTTTTTAATACTTTTGTCTTTTAACCTTAATACTAGTTATAAGTGATTTACCCACCACCATTACCATATTAGAGTATTATGAAATAAACTATATATTTACCTTTACCAGTGAGTTTTATACTTTCATATGTTTTCCTGTTACTAATTAGTATCCTTTCATTTCAGCCTGAAGAACTCCCTTCGAGTTTCTTCTAAGGCCAGCCTACTGGTGAAATTCCTTAGCTTTTGTCTTGGAAAATTTTTAACTCTCTTTCAATTCTGAAAGAAAGCTTTGCTGGGTAGTGTATTCTAGGTTGGTAGTTGGTTTTTTTTTTTTTTTTTTCCCTCTTAGCACTTTGGATATATCGTCCCACTCCTTTTTGTCCTATAAGAGTTCTGCTGAAAAATCTCCCTATTGTATTATGAGGGTTTCCTTATACATAACAAATTGCTTTTCTCTTGCTTTTTTAAAGACTCTTTGTCTTTAACTTTTGATAACCTGATTATGATGTGTCTCAGTGTGGTCTTTTTGGATTCATTTTATTTGGTATTATTTTCTTTACACTTCTTGGATATTTATGTCTTTATTTCCCCAGGTTAGGAAAGTTTTCAGCCATCATTTATTTGAACAAGCTTTCTGCCCCTTTCTGTCTCTCTTCTCCTTCTGGGACCCCTCTAATGCATATATTCATATATTGGTCCTTTTGATTATGTCCCACAAGTCCCTTAAACCATCTTCATTCTTTTTCTTTTCTTTTTTGCTCTTCTGATTGGATGATTTCCACTGCTTTGTCTTTGAGTTCACTGATTCTTTCTTCTGCTGGATCATTTCTGATGTTGAACCCCCCTCTATTGAATTTTCTGTTCAGTTATTATACTCCTTAGCATTATGATTTCTGTTTGGTACTTTTAAATATTTTCTCTCTTTGTTGAAAGTCTCACCTTTGTTTATACACTGCTCTCCTGAAATTGGTGAGAATCTTTATGACCTTATTTTGAACTCTTTATTGAATAAATCACTTACCTCCATTTCATTAAGGTTGATTTCTGGAGATTTATCTTGTTCTTTTGTTCAGAACATACTCCCTTGCTTCTTCATTTTCCTTGACTCTCTGAGTTCGTTTCTGTTTATTAGCTAAAACAGCTATCTCTCACAATCTTGACAAACTGGCTTGTATATGACATGAACCACATCAATCAACCCAGCCTGAGCTCCTGGCTGCATTGCAAACCTTTATGATTATCTAAGTTGCTGTCTTTGTCTTAGTGGTTCCCAGTAGATGATGGTGTGCCAAGACCTGTCAGTGTCACAGAGGTATGAGGAATGATCATATGCCTGTTCAGGCTCTGAGAAGACTGCTAATTGCCTGACCCTTCAGATTTGTGGTGCACACTAATTGGAAGCCTGACCTTAAGGCAGAAGCTGGGAAAGCCAGGACCTTAGATATGCCCCTATCAGGGAGAAACTGAGAGCTGAGTGTTTTTGACTACTCACTCTGTGCTAAGCCAGAGGAAAGAGTCATAGGGAGTGCTTGTGTGCAGAACCACCTCTTTCTTTTACATGGTTAGGAACTTATGAATTCTGAACCCCAACATCTCCCGGAGCTAGGCAATTTGGGAGTCAGTTCCTCAGTAACAGCCATAACAGTTAGGGTGCTACATGTGTGGACAAGCTACTTCCAGGGAAAAGCTGGCCATATGATTTTATGGTTGGAGTGAATGAGGAGAGACAGGAGGCTATGTGCCCACCAGCTCTTTCAGGCTCTCAGGAGGATTCCAGTCTGCACCCACATTCAAGCTGATTAGAAGCCAGAACTTTAGGGGCACCTGGGTGGCATAGCGGTTAAGCGTCTGCCTTCGGCTCAGGGCGTGATCCCGGCGATCTGGGATCGAGCCCCATATCGGGCTCCTCTGCTGGGAGCCTGCCTCTTCCTCTCCCACTCCCCCTGCTTGTGTTCCCTCTCTCGCTGGCTGTCTCTATCTCTGTCGAATAAATAAATAAAATCTTTAAAAAAAAAAAAAAAAGAAAGAAACCAGAACTTTAGGCAGCAACTAGGAAAGCACGTAGTCAAACCCCTTCCAGGGAGAGACTGGGAGATGGGCACTTTTGCCTGCTCCTTCTACACTGAGCCTAGAGGGGATAGCAACAGGGAGTATTTGTGTGACCACGAAACAGCTGCTGCTTTGTTTGTTATTGTCCTGTGACTTGTGACTTCAAACCCCATGGGCTCTCAGAGCTAGGTGCTGTTGGGGTCTGTCCTTGAGGTGGCAGCCTTAGAAGTTGGGGCACTACATGTGTGGTCCAAACCCTTTGCTCCTCATGGAGAGGCTGGGAGTTAGGAGGTCCCTATCAAATGTAAGGCACTGCTAGATATAGGGTTTATGTTGAGAATGTGTCTCAGCCTGTCCTACCCATTTCGATGTGGGTATTTTCCATTACCCAGCGTGTAAGAGTCATTCAACTAGTTTCTGGATTTCTCTCAGAGGGAATTGATCCATATGTAGCTGTATATTTACTGCATTTGTGGGAGGAGGGAGGGTCAGGAGCCTCCTATGTCGTCATCTTGGTCAATCCTTCATTTCCCTCACCAAAATTAGTGACAAGTAAAGATATTGGCTCTTTTCCATCCTTCTGGTTTCTCTTTTTTTTTTAACCAATTTTAGTCAATAGTGTCTTTCCTATTGATCAACTTTGTACTATCAAATATGACTGTATTTTTTGTTATTTGATTTATCACCTTTAAATGATACAGTTTTCTTGTCAGATATTATATATAGGAAATAGCAATCTTACTTTATGTCCAAACTTTCCTCATTTCTCCCTTATATTCCTGTTATTTCCATATGTTTATATGGTTAAGATGTTAATATATACATTCTGTTCTGGCATCTTAATACTTAGATTTGTTTTAGTTTTAGTTGGAGAGTTAAATATATTCAATGCACTATTCCTTTTGCCATCATTTCGTCAGTCATCTTGTAATTGGCTTAAGTTTATCTTTTAGTATTTTCTCAAAAGATTTTATGAGTATAACATAATCTTAAAACTTACAAGTTCAAAAATGCTAGTCAGTGGACTTTATACCTGAAGGACAGTTTGGCTGTATTTAAAATCCTTGGCTCGTCACATCATTCTTTGAAAACTGCTTTATAAGTATTGCTGCATTGTCTTCTGGTATAGAATTTCTCTATAGAGAAATCTTATACCAGTCTGATTTTTCCTCCATAGTTTTGCATGCTTGCCCAAATAATTATTTAAAATGTGGAGGAGAATATAGAACAGGGAAAAGACAGTCTCTTCAATAAATGGTAGGAAAATTGGACAGCCACTTGCAAAAGAATGAAAATGGACCACTATCTTACACCATATATAAAAATTAGCTCAAAATGGATTAAAGATTTGGACATAAAACCTAAACCCATAAAACTCCTAGAAGAAAACATAGGCAGTTATATCCTTGACATAGGTCCTGGTGATAATTTTTTGAATCTGACACCAAAAGCAAAAGCAACAAAAGCAAAAATAAACAAGTGAGACTACATCAGACTAGAAAGCTCTGCATAACAAAGGAAATCATCAAGAAAGTGCAAAGACAACCTACAGAATGGGAGAAAATATTTGCAAATTATATATCTGGTAAGGGACTAATATCCCAAATATATAAAGAACTCATACAACTCAATAGCAAAAAATACAAAGAATTCAATTTAAAAATTGTAGAAGATCTGGAGAGACATTTTAACAAAAAAGACATACAGGTGGTCAACAGGTACAAGATGCTCTACATCATTAATCATCAGGGTAATGCAAAGCAAAACCACAACGATATATCACTTCACACCTGTTAGAATGGCCATTATCAAAAAGGCAAGAAATAGCAAGTGTTGGCAAGGATGTGGAAAAGGGGAGCCCTCATGCACTGTTGGTGGGAATGTAAATTGGTGCAGCCACTATGGAAAACAATATGGATATTTCTCAAAAAATTAAAAATAGAACTGCCATATCATCCAGCAATTACACTTCTGGGTATTTATCCAAAGAAAATGAAAACACTAACTTGGAAAAATACATGCAGCCCTTGTTCATTGAAACATTATGTATAATAGCTGAGATATAGAAATAATGTTAAGTGTCCATTGATGGATAAATAAAGACATTGTGATATATAAATACAATAGAATTTTATTCGGCCATTAAAAAGAATGAAGTCTTGCTGTTTGCAACAAAATGGATGAACCTTGAGGTCATTATGCTAAGTGAAATAAGTCAGAGAAAGTTAAACAGTGTGTGATGTCTCTTATATGTGTAATCTAAAATAAATAAAATCAAGCTCATAGGTACAGAGAAGAAATTGGTGGTTGCCAGAGGCCGGGGGGGTTGGGGATGGGAGAAAAGGATGAAGTTTTGTTTTTTTTTTCTTTTTAGTTTAAATAAATTGAATTTAAAACAATAAATAAAAATAAAATGTGATAATTTGGGATATGTCTTTATATTGACTATTTTTATATAAATTTCCTGGTACGTATAGTACCCTTTCAATAAATATATTCAAAGCTTTTATTACAGGTAAGTTTTCTTGATTATATTTTAGTTAGTTATTCTGTTTTGTTGTATAGTTTTTGTTTAGTTTTAGTTTGGAGGAGCTCTGATTATTCATAAGTTGGATCTTTGCTTTTCTCATATTTTTCTTTTTGTTTTTTAAGAGAGAGAGTGTGGGTGAGTGGGGCTGGGGGGAGAAGCAGAAGGAGAGGGGGAGAGAGAATCCCAAGCAGGCACCATGCCCAGCATGGAGTCTGATGATACAGGGCGTGATCTCAGAACTCTGAGATCATGACCTGAGCCAAAATCAAGAGTTGGACACTTAACTGACTGAGCCACCCAGGTGCCCCCTTTTCTCATATTTTTCATTGTCTAATCCCTAAGTCATTTATTGACTATTTTTGGTTTACTGTTTTCTTACTCCTAGTCTACATATCCCTATTGTACTATCTTTGATGTCTACTCTTCTAATGTTATTTGAAGTTTCATGTTTATGTCTGATTTTTTTTTCTTTTCACTTGTTTCCTAGGTCTGTTAGTTCATTTCTTCTTCTTTTATTTTTCTGTCTCTTTTCTGAGTTCTTATATTACTGCTCTACGGTCTTCCTTAGTAGAAGGAATTGTTTCATTAAATTTTTAGAACTCTGTGGTAAAATGTTTTTATCATAATTTTCATGTGTATATGAAATTTTCTAATATCTATTTTTTGTCTATGTGTAAGTTTTTCCTCCTCTTTTGCACATTTTTCGTATATTTTCTTTGCGTCAGGTCTTTGCCAATTCACTTTTTATTGCTCTTAAGTGAGCAAGTTGGATTTCCCTGAACTAGGGACTAGGGACTAGTTGTAGTAGTAAGTTTCTCTTTGAGGTGGTAAGGGTCTAGGGTAAACTTAAAAGCATCCCAGCCCAAAGATTCTGTTCTTTTTTGCTGCTACACAGACAAGACTCATCCTAGTGTTTCTTGTGTAATCCCCTCTCATCTTCTCTGAACCAGACTTAGTACAGCAGGGCTTCTGCTACCCGTCATGCTTACCCAACCCACGCCTATCATGGCAAAACAGAGATACACCTTCTGCACTTCAGGTAAAACCCTTACTTTTAAGTGAAAGTTGCTGATCCTTTCTGGAATCTGTCAGTGTTGAGTTCTCTTATCTGTTTATTCATATATTCCCCTCCAAGGCAGCTTCTGCTTCTGCTCGGATGCTTTTGGCAGCCCTTTTATGTGTTTTGAGGCTCTGTGGATTAAATCTGTTTCTTGTTCTCACTAAAAATGGCATTTGAAAGTTTTCTTTATATTCTCTTTATTACTGTTATATGATTTTTATTTGGAAAAGAGTAAAAGTTCTGACTTACACAGCCATTATCATATGAGAAGTTCTGAATGCTATTTGTGCAAAAACAAAAAAACCACACACACAGAAAACAAAAATAAAATAAAACAAAGTAAAACAAAATAGAGGCTCACATTCTTGGACTGAACACTCACCTTAAAATTACTCCTGAGTTTTCTTAATGCATAAAGGGAAATTCATAGCCCTCCACCGATCCATACATATTCCTCACAGACCTCAAACACTGTTTCTTCCCTCCAAAAACCCATTTCCAGTTGGTGTTTCCTGGAATTCCCCAAACAATGCACTACTCCAAATCTTTTTATTTCCATTGCAAACATTTCATCCTCTCATTTCTCCTAGGTTGACATCTAGTTGAACCCCTAAGGTACCACTTCCCCTGTAGCCTTCTCAAGCAGAGTATATTTTTCTAAGCTGCAGTGTGAAGCCATGCTGTCTTCTTTCCTTACTCCTGGTCACACTTTTTCAATCACTGAAGACCTGGCTCAGTCTTCCTCAGCTCTGTACCTTCTGCTATTGTCCTAGAAAACTTGACATCCTTGATTTTGACATACTTGAATATCCCCAAAAGGACTGAGACCTTCCTATCTCCAATGATGTTTTGCTGTCCTCTACTCTATCTATCCTATCTGTTTTTCATTTTTCACTTTGGTCATCAATACAGAGTGCCCACTGCCAATATTGCTAATTCAATTGTGCCGTGTTTCAGCTCACTCAATTACCTCTACATGATGATTCTGAGACCTCATTGAGATGTCTAATCTACTATTTCCTCCATTTTTTTTAAATCAGCCTCTTCTCATTTCAATTCTCTCCTATCCCAGATTATATTCTATTAGCCTTCTTTTTAATCTCACTAATGTAAATACCTTCAACTTCCTTGCCCTACTCTCCATCATTGCAACTGAACTCAGCCCAACTGCACCAAACCATATGTCCACACCCAAAGATCTAGCTGGAGGCCTCTGGAAAAAAATGGTACATTGAGAAAAGATAGTATTAGTGTCAATTTATGAGCGCCCACCCTCACCTGATCCTTGACATTGCCAAAATATATTATTTAAATTAACTTACCTTTTTCTTCATCACTAAACTTATTTCATATCTCCTTCATTCTCCTAAAATCTCTAAATTCCTTCCCTCCAACCTCTGTCAAATGATGTCTTTCTGTTCACAGAAGAAATAGAAGCCATCAAGTGAGAACTTTCCTTCTTCCCACTATCAGGTCCACAGATTTATCTGCATTTCCTTCCTTTCTGGTCAAGGGAAGAAGCATCCCTCTTCTAATCAGCAGCCAGTGCCTCTACAGATTCTCTAGGCATCATCCTTTCTTATATTCCCATGGCCTTACTTTACTAGGTATTCCTTAGAGTTCCTGCAACTTTAATCTCTATTCTCTAACTGGCTTTTCCTTAGTAGCCTGCATCCATGACATTGGTATACTTTATCTTTAAAATACTTTCCCTTAATATTACATCTCTCCATGACATTTTGTGACAAACTTCCCAAAATACCTTGGTATACATGCTTCTTCCACTTCCTTACCTCCCATTCACTTTTTGACTTATCCCAATCTAAATTTGCAGCTGTTACTCTACCTAAACTGATCTTGATGAAGTCAACAATGGTTTTCCTAAATCTAAATGGACATTTGTAGGTCCTGATCATCAGTGCCTTCACAGCAGCATTTAACATAGTTTATCACTGGGGATTAGGGAGTGTACTTCTTGTGATGAGCAGTGGGTGATGTATGGAATTATTGAATCACTGTATTGTACACCTGACACTAATATAACACTGTATGTTAACTAACTGGAATTAAAATAAAAACTTAAAAGGCCAAAAAATATATATGAATAAATAAAGATGTTGCCTCAATAAGAAAAAAAAATTAACATAGTTCTTTCAAAACATAACTCTTGATTTCCATCTCTGTTCCTTCCTTTCCCAGTGTCTCCCTTTTCAGAAAATCATGTGTATCTCCAAATATGTAGTTGGTCACACCATGAATATAGGCAGATGTCATTTTGTTAGCTTCTTAATCTTCTATTCACATATTCCAGTTTCCATAGGACTGTCAGTTTTTCTCCCAAGATACTTCTTTTTTTTTTTTTTAAAAATCTTAAAAGATTTTAATTATTCGACAGAGATAGAGACAGCCAGCGAGAGAGGGAACACAAGCAGGGGGAGTGGGAGAGGAAGAAGCAGGCTCATAGTGGAGGAGCCTGATGTGGGGCTCGATCCCATAACGCCGGGATCACGCCCTGAGCCGAAGGCAGACGCTTAACCGTTGTGCCACCCACGCGCCCCTCTCGCAAGATACTTCTAAAACATGCCCATCTCTCTCTTCCTCTGCCACTGCTTCAGGCCAAGCTTCTAGCATTTTCTGACTTCACAGCTGTAATGACCATCTAGCTGTTCTCCTTGCTTCCATTTTTCTCTTCCCCAGTCTATTCTTCACACTGCTCCAGAGTGATCCTTTATGAAATTATGTAGGTCATGTCACTTACCACTACATTAAAAATTCCAAATCTTCAATGTGGTGTGCAAGCTGTGTTCTGACCCTTGATTTTCTCAGTCTCATTTTCCTCCTGTTCTCAGTGCCTCAGCCACATTGACTAATTTCAAACACAGACAAGCTTGGAGACTTTGAATATACTGGGATGTTCCTCTATCAACTCTTTCCTTAGCTGATTCTTACTCATCCATCAGATTCAACTTAAATACTTTTACTTCAGAAAATCCTTCTCTGACACCAAAAAGTACCCGTCTAATAATATCTCATCACACTATTTACCTTTTCTTCATGGTCCTTATCCAAGCATGTAGATATATATTTATACACTTATTTGTTTAATGTTGGTCTTTTCATAATGGTGGAGTCCAGGTCAGTCTTAGTCACTTAATCACCAGGATCTAGCACAGAATATGCCACAAAGCAGGAGCTCAATTGATAATATTCACTAGATGATTGGGAGGGGATCTAGACTAGGTTTTGCTTTGAGACAGAGGTATTTAGTGGCTTAATCTGTCATATTTTGGATATCTAGTTTTCCCTTTAGGGTTCTATTTGTGACCTTGAAACCAAACTAGCTGATTTTATGGTAATGAGGCCTTTCAAATTATCAGCGTGTGTATATTTCTGTTTACACTGTTGACCTTTGGTTCCAAGACCTCCTATCCTCCTGTCCAAACCCATTAACTTACATGTCAGGTTTCTCTGATATTCACAGCCACATCTTTCAGGAAGTCTCTTGAAACTTCTTGTCTTCTGACTGCTATGTCCATTTGGAATGTTGCCTTTTCATTATGGTAGCTGCAGCGGTATCTAATCGGTGCTCACTTGTATCACAGTACCAAACCTGAAGTAGAAAAAAAGAAGTAGCATTGTGAAAGGCAATGAACGTCAAGATGTAAGAACCCATGGGATTGTTTCCCCTCTCTTGGATTAAGAGAAAGTACATTGTATCTCTAATCTAAATCTTTGTTGTACAGATAAGAAATTTGAAGGCCAGAGAAATAAAGTAATTTTTCTAATGTCACACAGTTTCATGATCACTTTGTCCACTGCATTTATGTTAGTAACCAAAATATGTTCATGCTGACTTTAGATCAATTTTCTTGGAATTTTTTCTGAGTTGTAAAAAGGTTAGAGCAAAATGAATGTAGGGATGAAATGGGAATGGGGACAAAAACAGTCTCTGTGGTTAGAGGGAAATTCTCAAGTTCTTCATCTCTCAGAGTTGAAGAGGACCTGAGAAGTCATATATACCATAAACACTGGGGCAGGACCTACGAGCACAGTTGCTATACCATGGGTATGATATGCAACACTGAGGTAGTTAGGGACAGAGTTTACTCTCTGAATATAGTTCCTTTGCAAAAGAGTGCTGTTGGTCAAGATAAGGTTACTCTTCTACTTGGAGACTTCAGTTCCTCCCTGACCTTTTGATTAAATTGGTCCACCAATTTCTCCTTTACTGAAATGATTTTCATTTCCTTTCCTGAGACATTTTTCACTACTCATATGCTGAGGATTTTTAGTGGTGTGTGGGTTTCAGGAGTATATCGCAAAAGATCCTATCAGTCTGTTTGGTAGAGCAAGTTTCATTGGCTGTACTTTCTGCCATGACTGAAACTGCTGTGAAATTTATGAGGAATGAGTAAGCGTAAGTCGCCTTTGCTAAAATATCAGGTAGTGATATTTCCTGTATGAGGTATTGGCCTATGCGTTGATTGGAAATATTTCTAATCAACACCCTTAGTTTCCTGTGTGTGAGCTCATTGTTTCTCACCTCGCATCTGTTCATCTGCCTTACCTCACCTTGTGAGAAAGGCAAAGACACAAGAGAGGAAGCAGGAAGTTTGAAAACCTGTTTCTGAAAATTTTATGATTATAGGAGACAGGTTTGAAAGCTCCCTACCATTCAGTAAGTTCTTTGATAACTAAAGGAAGGAGGTGAACTGAAGGGTGGCAACTCTGTTCCTTAAGTTCTGATAAGTGAGGATGCAAAGAGATCTACGTATAATTGACAACTTTAAATTTAGTCTGTCTCAATTGAAAGCAATAAAGGAGTTAATATTTACTGAGTACTTGTTACCTGCCAGGCACTGTACTGTGTTTAATAGGGCTGCCATATTGCTTATACCAGGGGGCACCATTCACATTGCACTCTGTAAATTGTACCACCGAAAGTTGTGCAGTATGATATCCTTAGGTCTATTATCACAATTACTACAACTGCCCCGTAAGTAAACACACCAGTAAATAAATCCTTTGGCTTTTTTTTTTCTTTAATTGGAGCCCCAGCAGGGGATCAGAAGAAGGATGAGGTCAGGGTATCCATTCCTTGGCTCCTTCCCACAGGGTCTCTCTGGGCTGGCTGTGTCCCTAATTTGAGTGTGGATTTGTTTCCTGTAGGGATCCTGACTAATACAGGCTAGATTTCAAGATAAAGTCTAACTAGAAAGTTAAAGTCTTTTCTAGTACCTCTTGTTAACACCCACTGAAAAGTACCAATGCTTTAACACAACTATTTATTGAATTAAGTGGAGTCACTGGCAAGAACATCCAGGGTGGTGCTTGTTAGGTGCCTACTTGCAAAGTCTCCAACAGCACATTTACAACAGCACTTGTAGCCAAGAGGACCTGCCCTGCATGTGCATCTTATAGGTGGTACTCAAGTGATTGTTGATTAAGAGACACTAGAATAGTACTTCCTGTGAAAAGGGTCTTTCTGCTCCCAGAAGCTTGTCAGGCAGCCAGTGCTATTAAGGCAGATTCATTCAGTAGCACTAAGGTTTTACATCTCTAGGAGTTCAGTTAAAGATTAAAACAAAACAAAACAAAACAAAAATCCTATCAGTAGTACACATTTTTGACAGAATGGCTAATTAGTATAAGAACTTTCCAACAAGATAATTAGGCAGAAGAGAATGGGACACAAAAAGGGTCAATTTTGATAAAGGGGGGAGAATGTGCAGAGCAGGATTTGGAGCTTTGCCAAGGGGGCAGGTTTGTGCAATTGGTTTGGTACTGTAAGGAAGTTCTGGGAGGCCAAGGGCACTACCTAACAGGAGATGTGAGGACATAAAGAAGGGATAGAAACGAGACATGGGACAAGGCTAAAATCTCTACCAACCTTTCAGGTTTTTCTCTTGCAGGTCTTGGATAATGTCATTATAGATCTCTGGCAAAACATCTTTCTGGCTTAGAGTTTAGTCCTTCCACATCATCATAAAGAGGCACTCTGATTTCCTACTTGTTTTCCATCTGAAGAGAAACTCAAAACAGATTATCATGAGTCCACAAACTGGAGGGAATTTCCATGAAAGAGATCACAAGAACAGGAGATTGGCAAGGTTTTGGAGGGGGCACACCCATTTTTTAGTTGTTTACCCCTTAAATTAGTCCCAGGGTTGTGGTAGGAGCTACCAAGAAACTACTGGGGGCTATAGCAGTGCCATCTTTGTCCCACCTTCCACAGCCTTGGTTTTAATAGGAATACCTTAGATGGAATGGAAGGAGAGAGGTGGTGTGCCGTGGAGTGGAAAGGGCCATGAAAGGAAGGCCAGTGGTTAAGCATAAGCTCTGATATCACTCTGATATTTAATAATCATATGACTTTGGCTAAACTGCACTACTTGATTGAGCTTGAATTGTTTCATCTATAATCAAAACGATGATGATAATGATACATACCTCAAGGTGTGCTGTGAGAATTAAATTAATTCAGGTAAAGTCCTGGCACACACTAAGAGCTCACTCTTTGTTACACTTCATGGTTATTGTTGCTAGTATGCAGAAAGAGAAGGAAGAAGCATTACTAACAGTTGGTGAGAGGTTACTAGAAAAATGTTACCCACTCGAATTTGGCTGGAACTGATCCAAATTATGTAACTCAGAAGCATATTTTTGGGTTCCCTTTGTCATTCATTCACCCATTCAACAAATACATTTTGAGTGTCTACAACATGCACACTACTGAAAGAGGTGTTGGGTCTATAATAGAGAACAATCGTAGTCTCTCGCTCAGTTCACCTGAGAGTGGAGGAGACAGGTTGGTGAACAGTTACAGTACAGGAGGGCATGTGCTGTATCAAGGACAGAGCCAACATGTTCATTAGATGTCTATGGAGAAGGAAGAGAGGAGGAGAGAGAAGGGAAATTTAAGTTGGTTTGGAATACTGTCAAGGTTGGCTTCCTGCTGATGCTGACCAATGATAATGCATTGAACAACAGACTCAAGATCAGTTACTTTACTAATTGAGGTTGGTGCTCTAAAACTCCGTGGGGGCAGAGACTGTATCTCTTTTACTTAGTTCTCAGTCAAACTTAGTTCCCAGTTTATATCATCATGACGCCATGATGACGTAAAGGAACACAGAGACCTAGATGGTACCAAAGGTCATTCAAATCTTAGTCTGTACTGGGATTGCTGGTCCCTGGTGGGCCTAGCATTTGTACTAAGGTGATATCTGTGCCTCTTATCAGGCACAAATGAATGAAGAGTGAGTAAATGCAGCCATCAACTCATTGGTGTCTTCCAGAACATAGCAAATATTTTTATAGCGTGAGGACAAGTTGGGTGCTGGTGATTGATAAAGAAATGAGAGGGTGGCAAGATGTATGACATATAAGTCTGGCTGAACTTAAAAATCTTAACCATCCCAGAGGTGGAGAGAATCCTTTGTCTCCTCAAGGCCCGTTTGATGGACACTAGAAATCAGAATGACTTTCTTCGTGGCCATCATTTGGAAGACTCTGTAGCTCTGCTTTCCTTCAGCGAATGCTAGGATTGGCTGTCTCCACTGGACTGCATCCAGAGCCTCGTTACTCACTGTCAATACCCAAAGCCAGGCTTCGATGCTGGAGCAGCCAGCTGCTGCTCATTCTCTTTGCTTTCCACATCCTGACATGGGTGTCAGGGAAACAAAAGCTTCTCAAATGACAGCTTCCTCTGGCTCTTCCATCTGTTTCAGTCTGGCCTGGAGTGAGTGTGGACAGCCAAGTAATCACTCCAGGATGTTTGCCTTAACAAGAATGGCCAAATGCATGGCCCAAAACACAGCTTTTGTTTCGTCATGGTGATCACGCCTCAGGCACACCTGCTTGGACACAGCTTCATGTCTTGAGGTGGGCTTTGGAATGCTTGTTGCGGGCAGTGGCTGCTAGGATGCTGTTGCCCTTTAAGCCCCTGTCTGTAACAGATGGGCAACCGGATTGTTGAATGGCAAAGGAAAAGGGGCTGTGGGGGTCACTGGCTTGCAAGGCTTGTTCCTTTGAATAGGTTTGGACTGCTTTCATGATGAAATGCCCTTAGATTTCATAGCCAAGTATATTTAAAACATGAATCACTAAACTTTTGTGTTAAATACAATCCATATTTTACTGGTATCCAAGATCTACAAAGAACTTCTCAAACTCAATACACGAGAAACAAATAAACAAATCAAAAATGGGCAGAAGATATGAACAGACACTTTTCCAATGAAGACATACAAATGGCTAACAGACACATGAAAAAATGTTCAAAATCATTAGCCATCAAAGAAATTCAAATCAAAACCACACTGAGATACCACCTTACGCCAGTTAGAATGGCAAAAATAGACAAGGCAAGAAACAACAATTGTTGGAGAGGATGTGGAGAAAGGGGATCCCTCCTACATTGTTGGTGGGAATGCAAGTTGGTACAGCCACTGTGGAAAACAGTGTGGAGGTCCCTTAAAAAGTTAAAAATTGAGCTACCCTATGACCCAGCCATTGCACTACTGGGTATTTACCCCAAAGATACAGACGTAGTGAAGAGAAGGGCCATATGCACCCCAATGTTCATAGCAGCAATGTCCACAATAGCTAAATTGTGGAAGGAGCCGAGATGCCCTTCAACAGATGACTGGATTAAGAAGTTGTGGTCCATATATACGATGGAATATTACTCAGCTATCAGAAAGAACGAGTTCTCAACATTTGCTACAACATGGACAGCACTGGAGGAGATAATGCTAAGTGAAATAAGTCAAGCAGAGAAAGACAACTATCATATGATTTCTCTCATCTATGGAACATAAGAACTAGGATGATCGGTAGGGGAAGAGAGGGATAAAGAAAGGGGGGGTAATCAGAAGGGGGAATGAAACATGAGAGACTATGGACTATGAGAAACAAACTGAGGACTTCAGAGGGGAGGGGGGTGGGGGAATGGGATAGACCGGTGATGGGTATAGTAAGGAGGGCACGTATTGCATGGTGCACTGGGTGTTATACACAACTAATGAATCATCGAGCCTTACATCGGAAACCGGGGATGTACTGTATGGTGACTAACATAATATAATAATAATAATAATAAAAAAATCATTAAAAAAATAAATAAATACAATCCATATTTTATCTGCAAACAATTTTTTTTTTTACAAAAGCAGACTAGGTTTTAAGTTACCTATACTTTAATTCACTAATATGGTATTTATAATTAATACATGCTTATTGTAGATTTTGAACATCAATACGATACTACAGGAATTCATGTCTACAGAGTTTGCTAAATGCTTTAAAACATAATCCTTATTGTGTTTTTGTTACAAAATCCAAAAACACAATCCTTACTGTGTTTTGTTACACAATTTGTTTGTTATCTACAATTTAGAAAATTCCAAAATGCACGACACTGAAGATGAAAATCACCTGTAATCCCATGACTCTGAAAGAAATTAATATTAACATTGTAGTGTATTTTCTTCCAGGCCTTTATCCTGTGCATGCGTCTAATATGTGTTTGAGTAGTTGTTACATATTTTTACATAAAGCTAAATGGTGTCAAGAATGCAAACAGAAAAGAAAAGGAAATTACTTTTCTTGCCTGTTTGCAAGGTTGTTCTTGAATGAGTGTTCTTTCAAACATGACATAACTACCTACCTCTACCTCCTGCTACAAAGACAAAGCCAGGAAACCATGTTGGGGAGGTAGGGAGTGAGGACAGGCAGAGAAAAATGAAACTCTGGTTAATGTCCAGATCAGAGGATACACTATCCTGCTGAATATATTTGGAAGATTGCTTTGCATAGGGGAACACAAAGATGATTTGATTGCCTGATTGATTGATTGATTGATTGATTCATTCATTCATTCATCCATTCAACAAACATCGATTGAGCCCTCATTTTGGATTAGGCATTGTACTTGGAAATGGGATAAAAATACAAATACGAGGGGCTTAGTTGGTTAAGCGTCTGCTTTTGGCCCAGGTCATGATCTCAGGGTCCTGGGATGGAGCTCCACATTGGGCTCCCTGCTCAGCAGGGAGTCTGCTTCTCCCTCTGCCCCTCCCCCCACTCATGCTAGCTTGCGCGGGCTCACTCGCTCTCTCTCTCTCGCTCTCTCTCTCGGAATACATACATACATACATACATACATACATAAAATCTTAAAAAAAATACAAATACGACACACCCTTGATCTCAGAGAGGACCTAGTCTGGGGTGGGAACCAGATGAATAATTCACCAATGACAATGAGACGTCTTGAGTTCTAATTGAGCCCCATGAATGTGTGGCAAATAACAAGTCATTCGATGGATATGGATGGAGGGAAAGGCACTTGTGGAGATACGGTGGGAGAAGGGCTCTGTGGAGCTTGTTCTTAAACCTGAAAGTGCTGAGGTCCGCTAAGGGATTATAGAGAGGGAAGTTAAATGATCACTTTTGTATTTTGGCCAGCACAATTGGAAGGAAACAAGATTTGAAATCAGACAGCTACATGATCCTTTGAAAAGCAAATAAAACAACTAAAAAACAAATAAGCAAATAAACAAGATTCTCTGAGCTTCGGTTTCACCGTCTCTAAAATAGGAATAATAACTGCCTGTAAGGTTGCTGTGAGGTTTAAATGAGAAAAAAAAAGATTTAAATGAGACAGTAAATTGAGAGGCAAAATCGCTGAAATCTAATAAAAGTTCAGTAAATGACCCTGGCTCTTGTTAGGGGCAAGGCATGCCCTGTCCTTCAGTTCAGCCTCCTCTCGATGCTGTGCTCTCCTTTCCACCACATTTAATCACATGGATCACTCAGTGCTGTACCCTCGCCTCCCACCACCTCAACCTCAGAGCTGCGCTCCTTTGGCCAACCTGTTCCGTTTTCCTGGTGTGCAGTTTCTTCTTTCTCTGTGTGCTTTAAGACCCATCCTTCAAGTCCTGACTTAAGTAATCCCCCTTCTCTAGAGTAGTAAAGAAATTTTGGACAACAGGAAAGAAATGGACAATTTCTCATTCAAAATTGGGAGACTGAGTTTAAAAGAATGGGATTAACAGTCTCAGGCATTTTGTCTAGTGAGATTTATAGATACAAACTTTAAAATAGGTAATTCTTGCTTAAAATAGCTACATCTACAATCAGGGTATGCTTCTCCAAGGGAAGGTCCCTGGATACCTGACCCAGGAATATCAGCTTCCTTCTCTGGTTTCTCCTCTTCAGACTCCTCCTCAAAAACCCTCTCCTGTTTTATTCATGGTTTTGTTTTCTATTATCCTCCAACTACCTGACTTGTTTCTTCTCATTATAATTCTTTTTTATTTTTATTCATATCTTTTTAAATATATTTGTTATAAGTATCATTATTATTACTCATTTAAAATTCTTGGGGCATCTATTCTGGAAGTTCCGCTTCAAATCAACAAATGTTTATTAGCTAATCATCTTTCTTTGCGTTGCTTGTTACATGCTAACTTGGGAGAGAAGCAGACAAAACACTTAGTAGTTTTTTCCATCCTGCCCTTCCCACTGGGGTTTCTCCCAATTTTTGAAATTAATGCCTCTAATCCATACCTGCCTCTTTTGTCTATAGATTCTCCATGGCTGATTCTAGATTCTAGTGGAGACAACCTACAGGTCAGGCTAGTTAGCCATCTTCTTATTTACCTTTAAAAAATTGCACTTTAAAAAAAATTAATTTGGATCCAGTAAGTTGTAGATGTGTGTGTGTGTATTTTTAAAAATCCAATTAGATAGATCATAGAATTTTTTCTACTAATCATTAACTGCTGTGATATCTAATTATTTTCTCTCTTTCATTAAATAGCTTACTTGCTACTGAAACCCGCCAGAACTGAGCAAATCTCCCTAGCAAATCTCCCTAGCACTGAGATGAAATTTCCCACAATCTGAAGACTATTACTTCTACGAGTCTCTTCTTTATTCCATCTGCAGATATAAAAGGCTCAATCCTATTTCTGACTTCCTCACTTTCCTGATCAGGCGGGTGGAAAACCTGTCAAATGTCCCTAGATTCCCTGAAATTGTGAATAAATGCAGGATAACATGGTGATTAATCACCAAAAGTCAGAATGCCTATGCTTGTCTTTTAGTTCAAGTGCTCATTTGTTGTGTGACCCTGGGGAAACTGCCCAAATAGTCCAAGACTTTACATTCTATACATTGGGAGTGTCTCAGTACATCCTTTGGATGGTTGATGCAAAAGCCCCACTTACATATATATGTACTTTAGAATAGAATTGGGCACATTATAAGAATATATTTCTCTTCTTTCTCTTTCCATTTTTTTTTCTCCCCCATCCCCGATCCCCAAAGATACATGCCGTTCAAGTAGAAGGTAAAAAATCTTGTTTTTTTCTCTTAAGCAGAACCTTTTTTGTGTACAATAGAAAATTTATTTTTTATGTCATGTGCCAATTGATGGGGATTTACAGATGAAAGATGGAGGGTCTGTATCCTCATGGAGTTTACAGTTTTGTGCAGAAAGTAGGCAAATTAATCAGTGACTTTAATCAAATGAGCTAACTGCTGGGACAGTAATGAACCCAAGGTATTATGGGAGCGGTGAGGAGGGGCAACCAAATTAGCCTAGCGCTGTCTCTGGTTGACTTCCTGGAGTAGGTGATTTTTCAGCTGGAATTGTGATGTGTGTGTTGGGAGAGTGGGAGGACATTCCAAGTAAAAGGAAATTGCAAAGTTGAGAGAGAGAGAGCGAGACAGAGGGATTGGAAGTTGGGGTGGATGATGGAGATGAATGGCTATTCAGGGGGGAGAACAAATGAGGACTTAACAGATGAAAGGGAAATAGGACATATCATGTGGCTATTTTTATTAATTGTGCTTTGATGAGTTGGGTTCAGGACCTTTGTTTTTTCAGTGTCCTTGGCCAGTCCCCAGGGAACATGTAATATGTGGAGGACATTGCAAATCAATCCTATCACCAGGTGGACCATTGACCCAAATCCCTATCTAGCCTTCTACTCTGTTGAATTGAGCTGGATCATATGAGAGTCAGGAGGGTCCCTTTGGTTATTTAGATTGAGAGAAGAATAGAAGCAGCCATCTGGCGCCTTGGTGCTTTTGTCCTCTGCCTCTGGGTCTTACTCTTGGTGTAGAGAGAAGAACTAGAAAGAAAAGCTTGGAGAAAAATGAGAGTCATTTTCCTTAATGCCTGAGGCTTAGCTGGCACAAGCCACTTATCTACTTAAGATATCTTTTTATTAGACCCCTCTCTGGTCTTAGTGGGCTCTCTACATTTTCCCTCAGCTTCTCACAAGCCAGAGGACTCCGATTTCACTTCGGTGATCAAAAAGCAAAAGTATCAGATTGCTTTAAGGAATGGTACTGTATAATTTTATGAAGCTGATGTCTGGAATAAATCTGGGCTTTGTGACACTGATATATACATATGTAAATCTGTTAGAGTGTCTTTAAACAACGACACCCTGGGAGCAAAATCCCATGTGTCCAATGAACCAGTCTAAATTATAATTGAACTTATTTGTTCTGAAGTTTTTAAGTAAATTTAATGTGTCAATATAATGGAATATTAGTTATTAAAACCAATGTTTATAAAAACTTATGACAGTGGGATATACTCTTTAATATATCTTTAGGTTAAGAAGGAATACAAAAAATTACCAGAGGGGAAGGTGTGGGAGGAAGGGCTAAACAGGTGATGGGGATTAAGGAGTGCACTTCTTGTGATGAGCACCGGGTGATATATGGAATTACTGAATCACAAAAAAAAAAAAAAAAAGCACAAAAGACTAGTACAGATTCTGATTCTGTTGAAAATTCATAAACATAAAAAAGGCTATAATAAAATTTGCCAAAATAATAATAGTTTTTAAAGTCTGGGTGGTAAAATTACAAATGGTTTTTGTTTCCTTATGCTTTCTTAAGAGTTCCCATTTTTAAGCCATGAACTTGAATTTCCTTAATTTCTGAAAAATGTTATATAAAAGAAAACTGTACATTGTATTTTAAGAAATATTTGATGATTTATGTAAGGCACAAGAGATAAAACCCAAGGACAGAAAATTAATTCTTCCTGGAGAAATCATAAATAATGGACAGTGTCCCTGAAATGCTGGAATGACAGGTACTTAGTGGCTAGTTATAGAGAAAACCATGAGTGATCAAAGAGGAATTTGAGAGATGGATTAATGAAAAGTAAGAATTGTATTTCAAGAGACTCTTCTACCTCAAAGCCATTCTAGGAATAGCCACTGGTGGAACATTCAGTTGTCATTATAGATTGTCATTATAGATAACTTACTCCAGAAGACCCTTAACTGAGTCTAGGAGATGGGTCTGGCAATCGGAGTCAGTAAATCATGTCTACATTCTTACAGAGAGATGCTTTTCTCTGATAGTGTACACATTCTCCCATACTTTTTCTTTTAATCTGTTTTATTTTTACACCACTACACACATCTGTTTTGTTTGAGTCAAGAAAAGAAATTGATATGGATGTTGCATTGATCAGGATAGATTAGGTTTATGTTGCAGTAAGAAGCCCAAATGTCAATGCCTAACATATCAAAGGTTTATTTCTTACTTACATTAAGTCCTTTTTAAGTTCATATATTTCTCTATGGCTGCTGTCTTTCAGTGTTGACTCAGTGACTCCAGATCCTTTGATATTGTCACTCCAGAATCTCACTAAAAGCCTTTTTTGATCAATATGGCAAGGGGAAGAACAGCTGAAGGACATGCACTGACTCTTCTACACTTCTTCCTAAAGCCCGATACTGCTCAAAACTAGTTACATGGCTCTGCCTGACTGCAAGAGTGCTAAAGGAAAGATGGAATGTTGGGTGAGAAGATTTTTATACCACCCCTGCCCCAACACACACACATAACCTTTTTACCTATGCTTCTTCAGTCCTACTATTTGCATGAAAGAGGGCTATGAAATAACAAGGTTACTTATAGCAGACTTTTTAATTAAACTAAACTTTGACTTTTCAGTAAGAATGAAGTTAGCTAATTTTTAACCCTCCCTCAAAGCTAATTATTTTACAGAACCTGCCAAAAAATTTCACATCTGATGAACAAGTATAAATTACAGTCGAACCTATTTGTCCTAAGTTTTTGACCCAAGCCCAAATATATGAATGACCTAACATGAGCTTTTAGTTTGGAGTCTTGATTTATAATAATGATTGATATTTAAATCATAGCTCTCTCCAATGGTCTGACACTTGAGTATGGAGAGCATTTGGGCATTTGCTATATGCTGGACCATAGGACAGGAGAAATGGAACCAGAAACAACACTTTCAGGAAGTCTACTGTGTTGATTATTATGCTTGGTTCTTTCATGTCTATGATCTGCTCTAATCTTCATGATAGCCCAGGGAGGTTGCTATATTTATCTTCTTTCTCAGAATGAGAATGCTAAGGCTCAGAAAAGTTATGTCACAACTAGGAAATGTCAGAACCAAGGCACAGATTCAAGTCGTTGGGTTCCTAATACTTTCAACTCTATCATGCACCACACAGGTGATATTCTTATCCATTTGAGCATCTCATGACCTTCACAGCATGCTACTTCTGTGTTTTTGCAGTTTTTTGATGACTGGGCATATAAATTAGCATTTCCCTTTTTCTTTTCTAAGCCTCTCCGAATCCAGACGAGCCTTTTGGGCTTAGCTTTATTTTTATTTTTATTTTTATTTTTTTAATGATTTTTTATTATATTATGTTAGTCACCATACAGTACATCCCCGGTTTCCGATGTAAGGCTCGATGATTCATTAGTTGCATATAACACCCAGTGCACCATGCAATACGTGCCCTCCTTACTGCCCATCACCGGTCTATCCCATTCCCCCACCCCCCTCCCCTCTGGGCTTAGCTTTAGATCTGTCTCTTCCATTTTATAGGTGATGTATTGATGGTTCAGTGCACCTTGGCATAAAGAAGGCTATTTGATAAATATTGCTTTTCATCTTTCTTTGCTACACTTTGGAACAAAATGTCTCTATCTTTTCTGGGTTTTATCATCAATCGTCTTGTCCATGCTAATTACTTTAGCAATTCATCATCTAGTACTTGCAGAAATATTTTTCACACTAACATTGGTACCATAACAACTGTTTAGCACTTAATCTGTACTCTATATCTACATGGTTACTACATTGTTACTACATTATTAACCTACAATGCTAGGGTAGATCCTCCTATTAGTTTCATTTTGCAGATGAGGAAACCAAAGTACATCTTGCCTACAGTTATAGAGTTAGTAAATTGTTGATCCCAGGGTTCAAGCCAGGCTGTCTGACTAAAAAGTGTACATATTTAAATGTCGTGCTATAATGCCTTCCATGTAAAAACATTTCATCTACTTAGTCACACTGATAGTTCTTCAAAGGCAGTGACCACATCTTAGTATTTCAGTGCCCCTCGCAGAATGTAATAGAGTATTAGGCACAATAAGTAAATTTGTCAGGTTGAATGTTAGGGATCTTAGGTGTAAAGGAGAGTATCTCTGATTATGAGCATCTCTTCCCAGTGGTCTAGGATTATAAGAATTTGCCTTGCTTGCTTCCTAGGCTTTTTGCTCCAGCGAAATAGACAAACACAAAAACTAGAGCCTGAGGGATCTGAAGGTGAAGGAATGTGCTCAATTGTTCTAGTCCAGTTGGTGGAAGAAGGAGAAATGAATTGAGTAGGGATAAATTGAACTCAACCCAGAAGTAACACCATTTCTTCTTAGCGAACTAGATTTCTGAGATGCAGAGGCAAAAGTGTCAGTATTGAAATCATTGCCCTTTGGTGCAGCCCCGTTGAGTGTCAACTGTGTGGGCACAGTGATGTCACTACCTCAGGCATGAACAAGAAACATTTGTTGTGATTGTTGGGTTACTCACAGTTATCCAATGTGATTGAACCTATGCATTTCAGACCCTCCATGTTTTTCTTTTGTTTCAGCCCTGTACTGTGTAAATCTGTTTTTCAGGTAGTATTAGTGAGAAGCTTAATGCAGGAAGAGAGAGGGAAGGAGAATGGAAGCGAAGTGTCCTCTTGGATAGGATGCTTTGGAGTCTCACACTGATGTGATATTTGGTTCTAAGATGACAGAGTCGATCATATGTGTTACATTTCTAAGTCACCTGGTATTTGAGGGTCTGAGTGGCTACCTCAGTCCCTATTTCTGATTCTAGAGATCTCTTTATCAGCTGGTGGAGCCACACATTTTAAATACCCAGGAGCTTCAGCCTGTCATCAGCCAGTGTAGGAGGCTTCACTCCCGGTCAATCCTGCTTTCAATTTTTGTTGAACAATCCTTGATCCCTACCCACCAGGACCACGAAAGCTTATAGTTGTGACGTGTGCGATAATTGGTATGAGGGGACCATAGGAACACAAATTAAGGAGTGACTAATGAGTATGGTGGTAGTCATGAAAACTTAATCAGGGGATTAAAATGGGGGCATGAAGGAGGCCTAAGTGAGCAGGACTTTCTCGTGTGATAAAAATAATATAATTCCATGGGCATTCCAGTGGAGGGACAAAAAGACTTGTATGAGTGATAAAGAGTAGTGAGAATAGAGCAGTTTAAAGTGACTGGAGAAACCTCCACACTATTTTCCAGATTGGCTGCACTAGTTTGCATTCCCACCAGCAGTGTAAGAGGGTTCCCCTTTCTCCACATCCTCGCCAACATTTGTTGTTCCCTGTCTTGTTAATTTTGGCCTTTCTGACTGGTGTAAGGTGGGATCTCATTGTGGTTTTGATTTGTATTTCCCTGATGGCTAGTGATGTTGAGCATATTTTCATGTGTCTGTTAGCCATTTGTCTTCTATGGAGAAGTGTCTGTAATATAAGGAATAGTGCAGAGGACAATAAGGGAAGGGAGGGAAAAGTGAATGGGAAGAAATCAGAGATGGAGACAAACCATGAAAGACTCTTGACTCTGGGAAACAAACTGAGGGTCGTGGAAAGGGAGGTGGGTAGGGGGATGGGTAACTGGGTGATGGGAATTAAGGAGGGCACATGATGTGATGAGCACTGGGTGTTATATGCAACTAATGAATTATTGAACATTACATCAGAAACTAAAGATGTACTATATGTTGTCTAATTGAATTTAAATAAAAAAAAATAAAGTTCCTGGAGAGTAAATAGTATGCCTGATGGGCAAAGGTAGGAAAAGTCAGTTAGTGATTCTGAGATGAGAAATGTGGACTTTGGCCTGCAAATTTAGGTACCACAGAAGGATGTCGGGCAGGGGAGTGACCAGATTTGGGTTTAACAATTTGGCAAACACCCAAACACCCCTGAAAGCCTAGTAGTTGCTGATTGCAATGAGGAATAATTTATAATGAATCTAGATTAGGGGAAATGAGAGAAATGATTCTTTTTGTCTCACTTAAGGTTTGTTTCCTTAGATTCTATTTTGTCACATATTACTATTACCATCTCTACTTCTTTTAAATTGGAGTTTGTCTATTTTTCTTTATTATCTATACATTCACTCATTCACTTGCTTATCTATTCATTTACTTGGTATAGTTTGCTTTATAAGTATCACCTAGTTAGATTTTAAAGATAATCTAAGGTTCTCAGTCCCTTAGTAAGGGGAGTTTAACTTCTTTATGACTGCTAACATATTAAATATGTTGGCCTTATGTATACCATCGGGTTTTTTTTAAGTAAAATTTTATCCAAGTGCAACAAACATACAGTGAGTTCACATCATAAGTATACAGCTCCATGAATTTTTACAAAGCAAACACTCCCAAATCAAGATATAGAATATTTCTTCACCCCAGAAGCCTCTTTTGTATCTCTCTCATCATTGCCTCCACAAAAGGTAACCATTATTCTGATTTCTATCATTATAATGAATTGGGGCCTGTTTTTGAACTTGATATAATTGGGACCAGACAGCATGTATTCTTTTTGTATCTGGCACATTTTTTTCAACATTGTGTCTAGGAGATTCATCCATTCTGATATGTATCAAAAGAAGTCCTTCATTTTTGTTACTATGTGGTGTCGGGGAGCAAGAATTTCCTGTCCCCGTCAAAGGTCCTTCTAGCTGGACTGAGAATCAAATAGACATGACACAGATTAACAGGAGAAAGTCAAATTTAATTTTGTACATAGAGGGAATCCATACAGACATGGAAATTCCAAAGACAGGCAAAGTGAGGTATATATGTCATCCCGTACTAAGGAGGGAAAGGTTAGGGGTGTGGGACTTCAGAGGGAGGGAATGCGATTCTCAGGGAAATAAGAAGAGCAGATGTTTACCTTGCCATACAGATGGATCATTCAGATAAAATTTATCTCTGCTAACAAGCTTTATTCTGGAAGAGACCCTGATTTAGATCTTTTCATGTGGTTAAGGGCAAAAATTTCTCTTGAGTCTGCAAAGTATTAGTTGCCTTCAGTTCAAAATAGGGCAGCCCCTCTTGCCCTTTTGGGACATTCTGCCCTTGGCCCCTATAGTGGCATTTTGTCATACAAATGGACCACAGTTTAGTTATCCCCATCCTTTTCTTAGGTCACATGTTATTTTCTTTTTACTCTTCCAGGGTTGGTTGGGGGAAAAAAAATCTGCCCAGCCTGGCATTTACCAGTAGGCAGGCTAAGTGGAGTGTCATTAATCCTCCTCACTATCCACTGAGTGCTAACTTCTACTGCTCATTTGAAGGTCACCTTGATATCTAGTACTGGTCAAAGTTGGTGAATTCAGTTGGTATTTATCCAGAATAGGTTGGCCAGACTGTGGCCAGAGCTCTCCGACTCAGCCAGAAGCTCAGTCCATTCTTCTGTGTAGTGTGGTACATGAAAGACAGTGCCTCCCACATTGCACTGATTCCTTTCTTGTCTCAGCCCCCAATTACAGTACTTTCCATGGGAAACAAACAAACAAACAAAATATGACTAAATGCAATATACCTCTATTTATTGCCCCTTAACCTCATTTTCCCAAAGTTTGTTTTTGTTTTTCTTTTTTGCTAATCATTTATCTTTGAATGTATTCTGTGAAAAAATTTCTGTGACTAAGTAAGTTTGGAACATGATACACCATACCTACCTCCTTTTTGGAGATTTGCAGAGCACATTCACATACTAATGACTGAAACTTCCCGCTGTAATGAAACTTGCTTTGTGTTATAAAATCTCCCATTTGCTTCTTTTGTGAATACCTTTTAGTACCTCATACAGTTAGAACAATAATTCCATAGCATAGTTCTCTGTAGAAAACAGCCAGAGGAAATTCCACCTGGATTTTTTCCCCCTTCTAGTGGTTATCGTGAGCTTCTGCGTTTCTCCATGGCAATCTTAATGGAAATATGGCAGAAGGCATAACAGCAGAAGGCAAATTAATCCATTATAGATATCTGCTTATCTATTTCCCCATTTGCCTGTGAGCTCCTTGAATGTAGTGCTCCTGTCTTTTCATCTTTGTATCTCCCAGTACCCAGCATGGTTTCCAGCACATACTTGGAAGTGTTCAATAAATTTTTTATGAATGAATGAATGAGACATAACACTCTGGGACTGCCAGCATCGAGGGACGCAAATAGAACTAGAATCTAAACCTAGATCTGATGAGGTTGTGAAATATACGTGAGGTTCAGTGGGGTGGAGTCCGGAGCCTACGACCAAGAAAGAATTCTTGAGGCATCTTTGGTGCAAAATTGATGGTTTATTAAAGCACAGGGACAGGACCCATGGGCAGAAAGAGCTGCTGCCCCGGGTTGTGAGGGGTGGCTGATTATATACCATGGGGTTGGGGGAGGTAAGGAAAAAGGGAGGTTGAGAAAATACTTTCATATGTTAAAGAAGATTCACAGGATGCAGGAGGCCTTGCCATTGTCAAATTAAGGTTTTTTTTCCCTCTAGCTAGGCATTAACATTAAGATAGTTGGGAACTTCCTAGATTCCTAGAAGTATCTGTCAGTAGTCTGCAGTCTATAAGACATTTAGTTGTACAGAAGGGGGAATGAACCATGAGAGACTATAGACTCTGGGAAACAAACTTGAGGGCTTCAGAGGGGAGGGGGTGGGGGAATGGGATAGGCTGGTGATGGGTAGTAAGGAGGGCACGTATTGCATGGTGCACTGGGTTATACGCAAGTAATGAATCATGGAACTTTACATCAAAAACTTGGGTTGTACTGTATGGTGACTAACATAACATAATAAAAATTATTATTTAAAAAAAAGAATGTGTATTCTACTCTTTTAAGATGGAATGTTCTGTATAAATGCATTAAATAATAATAATAAAAAGACATTTAGTTGTATTTACATTCCCTCTGGAAACTAGGTTAGTGATAGAAATACTTTGTTCTTGTAAACTGCTAAGACATTTGCAAACTGAGGGAGACTTAAGTCTTGCAAGATTGTGGTATCTATAAGTTAACTGTTTCTTTGTCCTTTAGGGCAGCCAGGAGTGCCTAAGGAATGCTGCATATATCCTGGGGGAGGGGGTTGCAGGATGTCAGCCTCAGCTTGCCTTCCATTCCCTCATCAGATCTTAAGGTGTACAGGGGGCAGAACAACAATTACAGAAGAAAAATCCTGAACTTTGGAGTTGAGGTTAAAAAATCTGATTGAATCCTGCCTCTTCTATTTTTTGGTAATGTGACCTAGCAATTTACTTGGATTTTCTGAATCTCAGTGTTTTCAACTGTAAAAATAATATGAAGTTCCCTTTTATAACATTGAAACCATATAACCATTGAATAACATTAAATGTGATAGTGTAACTAGAAGCATTGTGCGCAGTGCTGGACACATAAGTATTCAAGAACAGTTGCTTTAATTGGTATCACTGTGGCTGTTATTATTTTATGCGTGGCACTTGTTTCTCTGGTCTGTCTCTGCCCACACTGGAGCCTGCAGATTTTCCTGTGCTCAAATTCTTCTCACATTTGGTGAGGATTGGAAATCCACAGAACTCTCAGCTGCCACACACATGGCATCTGTCAAGTTTCTTCCTCATCTAATAATGTCTCCCCAAAAGCCTTGCCCAGGTACGTAGATTCAATCAATTTGACCATCCCCTCCTGCTGCCAGAAGACCTCTAAGGTTTCTCTGTGCTAGCAGAGAGATTTTTTCCCTTTTCTAATAATTCCAATGAATATACATTTCTCACATTGTTACATAAAAGCTATCCCACCTTGCAGTCTGGTCCTCAGGAAGTTTGAGAAAGAAGGAGAAAAAGAAAGAATATGTGTGTACATGTCCATGTGTGAATGCTGACAGGCAGATACCACTCCTTCCACATGTGCTGTGGCTTTCCATTCCCCAAAGTGTCACACATGTGTCCATGAGGTCATATGACCTATCTCTGAGACAGACATGATACTATTTTTCAAAATGTCCTCCCTTTCAAGCAGTTCTTCTCCACTCCCAAAAAACATACCCAGTTCACATGCTACTTCTATCTGAACTCTTGTCTCTCCTTTGCTTTGTTTTTTTTTTTAAAGATTTTATTTATTTATTTGAGAGAGCGGGCAAGCGCATGTGAGAGAGAGAGCACACAAGCAGGGAGGAGGGGCAGAAGGCGAGGGAGAAGCAGACTCCCTGCTGAGCAGGGAGCCTGATGTGGGGCTCGATCCCAAGACCTGGGGATCATGACCTGAGCCAAAGGCAGACGCTTAATAGACTGAGCCACCCAGGTGCCCCTATCCTTTGCTTTTATCCATAGCTGCTCTAGCAAGGCCATTTGCCACAAAGCTTATGTTCTGCCATTTTGAAACGTTTGGTAGAAACATTATTGCACATCAGACTTAAAGGTAATGCCACATTAGGGAGACGTTCTAAAGAGATTCTCACCCCCAGTATTTTCCTTAAGGTCTGTCCTAGTACCAGCAGAAGAGCCCATGGGCTCCCACTTTCCCCTGCCATGCATGTGGGCGGTAGCCATCATTAATCATGCACTCTTTCCATGCAGTATCACAGCAGGCCCTGCCAGTCAGCTGGACTGGCACAGGAGGAGAACGTCCGAGCCAAGCTTGGACCTGTTAAGTCCTTTCAGCACTTCTGTGTCTGGTCTCCACCAAATAAATAGTGGGCAGCTAGATTTCTCTTGTAAAAGAGTCCTGTTTTAATGAATCGCTTTGAGGTGAGGTTCTAGACATTGCATTTATACTGGGAAGTGTTTTTGAGCAACACCGTTTAGCTTTAGTCTTCAGGAGAAACAAACAAACAAACAAAAAAAAAAAAGAAAAGAAAACTTTGAATTGTAGTCTAATACAGTGTGTCTAGTACATGTCAATTATGATAGCCACTAGCCACAGGTGGCTTTTTAAATTTAAATCAAGATGAAATAAAATTAAAAACTCACTTCCTCAACTGCACTAACCACAGTTGAAGTGCTCGATAGGTATGCCGTACTGGACAGCATAGATATACAACATTTCTATAATCACACATATTTCTGTTGAGCAGAGCTAAACTACAGGTTGTGTTCTGTATCCTAAGAGGTATTTCTTTTTATACTTGGTCATCTGCTCAACCCCTTCCTCTTTCCCAGAACACATCATGTTGTCCTCTACCAACCAAGCAAAAGCATGTAAATGCTAGGATGTCATTGAAAGCAGAAGCAAGTCTTAAATGAGAAGGTGTAGGAGCAGATAAGGGAGCATAAGTAGATCAGTTATCATGCTTTCTCAAGGAAATTGGCTTCTGGCTTCATATGCTGTCTTAGTTTCTCCTTTTGAATATAAAAATAATCTTGCCCCTTTTTTCTTTTAAATTTAGGTACGTGTATGAGACCAGAAGCCCAAAATCCATTTTGTGAGTCCCCAGCTTCCTGTTAACATGACATTAATGGAAGAATCGAACCTATGATTATATTAAAAAGGGAAAATAACCAAACAAAATAAGATTGGGCTTTGATGTTTCTACTGGGTAAATTTAGTTGCCTGAGAAACAGGAAGAAATTATTTCAGTGCCAAAATAGTAAAGTGTATCACTGAACTTGCCCTTTCTCTCTTCTTTAGGAGCTAGAGTTGGTATGGTAGGAAAAGGAGGACTGTAACATGGAAGAGAGAGTCATTCATATGATTTCCTTTGATATTTTGTTCCAGTTTTACTTCTAAAAGTTTCTATCAGCCTTTATAATTATCCAGTTAAATTTATACATCCAATTCTTCTTCTGAAAGTGGGTGACATTTGAGTGCTATAAAATTAATACAAATGTGATGCAATGGACATAATTGCTTTCTAGAAAAATCTCATCTTTATGACTCACTGTTAGAGACAAAAATGTGAGCCTGTAAGTTCCTAGAATATCAATATATCTGATTCCTTATGCACATTTTCCCAGGAAAGCTGTTTTTCAGGAAATAGCATCTCTGCTGGATTTTTTCTTTTAGTCCCCCTGTTGTCTCAAATTAGAAAGCTCAGGAAATGACTGAAGTAATACTGTACTGAACTTGAGTGTCTTGGCATAGCACATGCTAGAACATTCATGTACCCATATTGTCAGTTTTGTATCTTATTCATTAGAACCATAGCCCTTTGTGGTTCACATGGTTTTATTTCTGGATTTGCTGGGCGCATCCGTAACCTAGCAAATGTTCAGTGTTTGAAACCGTCAGAGTAGGGAGGGACCCTGGGTTCCCAGACCCCTCAGCTTGCTGGGTTAGGCTACTGTTACGGAGTTGCAAAATAACTTGGGCCGCCTGAGAGTAAGGGAAAAAAGAAGAATGAATTTTTAAAGACGGCTAAAGCACAAGCTCATTAATGCCCGCGCTGGACCTGGGAGGTTTGTTAAGATTGGAACAGGGTTAAAGTTTGCCTTTGCATCCTGTAGAAGAAAGTAATTGTTAAGCAAATTAAGAATGTAAATCATTTTATAAGAAATGTTCAAATACGCAGGTTTGGGAGTCCATTAGACCCAGGCTTCATTCCTGGCTCTGACACTTACCAGCTATGACTTTGGGGCAGGTTTACTTAACCACCATGAATCTCATTTTTTATGTCTATGGCATGGGGCTGACAATTCCTATCTATCTCAGGAGAGTGTCTCAAGGGTAAAATGAAAGAGTATATGTGTGTAGCTAGTTATTAGTGTAATTAGCATTAGTGGTTAGGAAAGCAAGTTATTTTTAAAAGAGATTTATAGAGAATGATATGCTTGATGAGAGTAGAAAGTAGAAATACCCACAGCTTTTCTCTCTTTCCCACCCTCTGGGGAAGATTCAGTGTTTGTACTGCCAAAGGGGGAGCTGACAGGGTAAGTAATGATTAAAGTTGTGATAGGAGAGAAACCTAGAGGGCAGATTAATTTGCAAAATAAAGGACTCTCCGTGTGTGTGTGTGTGTGTGTGTGTGTGTGTGTGTGTGTGTGTGTGAGAGAGAGAGAGAGAGAGAGAGAGAGAGAGAGAGAAATAAAGGATCTAAAAGCCTAGGAGACTGAGAGAGAAGGGTGCTGCAGGTTTTGTGGGATAGACAAAAAGAAGGGGGGGCAGCTGCAGTTGACATTCAGGGGAACCAGGTGCGTCAAGAAAATTTGGGGAAGTGTCCTACGATTTCTTGAGAGTCTTCTTAAGTAGCTGTCCCACAGGGAGGCAAGTGTAGCAGAGTGGGTAATGGCCCAAATTCTGGAGCTGGAGTTCTGGGTTCAAATGCTTGTCCTTCAGCTCTGTTCCTGGATAGCCATGAGCCACCTCTCAAAGCTGTGGTCCCTCTCCTGGGAAAGGGGCATCCTAATGATGAGGGAACAGAAGGCAAGCTGAGGACAAAGCAGAAACTGACACCCTGCAATCCCCTCCCCCCCACTATGGGATGTATGTGACATTCCTCAGGCACCCCTGGCTGCCCTAAAGCTAAGGAAAGGAAAAACAAATAGTTAACTAACAGAGATCACAATCCTGCAAGACTTAAGTCTCCCTCAGTTTACGAATGTTTCAGCAGTTTACAAGAATGAAGCATTTCTATCCATAACCTAGCTTCTGGAAGGGAATGTAGATACAATTAATGTCCTTATAATCTGCAGGTTCGAGGAAGTTCCCAACCATCTTAATGTTAACGCCTTGCTACAGGGAAAAACAACCTTAACTTGACAATGGCAAGGCCTCAGGTATCTTGTGAGTCTTCTTTAACATATGAAAGTATTTTCTCAACCTCCCTTTTTCCTTACCTTTCCCCAACCCCATAGTATATAATCAGCCACCCCTCACAACCCCAGTGCAGCAGCTCTTTCTGCCCATGGGTCCTGTCCGTGCTTTAATAAACCACCAATTTTGCACCAAAGACGTCTCAAGAATTCTTTCTTGGTCGTCAGCTCCGGACTCCACCCCACTGAACCTCACGTATATTCCACAACCTCATCACTAACAGCACCTACCATGGGATTCTCCTGGGGAATCAGGTGAAGGATTCTTCTGAAGATTGGATGACTTACTGTGGAGTGCTTGGCAGATATAGAAGAGCTTGATAAATGTTACCTGAACTTACTGGTATAATTTCTAAAAAGGACAATAACGATTTGCATTTATTGAATGCTCAGTGTAGATGACGCATTCTTCTGAGGAATTTATGTGGATTAATTCATTTAATTCTCAAGACAACTCTACAAGATAGGAACTTTTATTATCCCATTTTACACCTGAGAAACCTGAAACATAGAGGATTCAAGTAACTTGCCCTAGTCCCACCAGTGAGTAGTATTTGGGTTAGCCTCAAATGCTCTGTCTAATGCTTCATCCACACTCTTGCTCTCTATGCCTTTCTTCATCTCTTTTGTGAGTATCTGATCTTAAGATAACCTGTGGAACAGTTTGTCTTATTTTATAAATGCTCAGTTTATATACAGCAACCTTGCTACTCCATGTGGTCCAAACAAAGGCAAGTAGGATCAGGGACACCCAGGAACAGAATCTGAGGCCCCAGCCCAGAC
Organism: Ursus arctos; assembly: GCF_023065955.2. Taxonomy (NCBI): domain Eukaryota; kingdom Metazoa; phylum Chordata; class Mammalia; order Carnivora; family Ursidae; genus Ursus; species Ursus arctos. Next base: position 29,915,945 of record NW_026622875.1, read on the forward strand.
TCTTGAAACAGGAACTGCATTTTAACAAGATCCCAAGGTGATTCATGATCATATCGAAGTCTGAAAAGCACTGCCTCAGAATATGAACCTTTAGGCAGAGGGACTGTGTTATTTGTGTCTCTGTCCTTTACAGTGTGCAGCACAGTGCTTGCCACCTAAGAGTAGATTTATTCTTTTATTTTTTTTAAAGATTTTATTTTTAAGTCATCTCTGTACCCAAAGTGGGGCTTGAACTTACAACCCCAGGATCGAGTCACATGCTCTACTGACTGAGACAGCCAAGTTCCCCGGGTATTATTCTCCACTAAAAGTAAATCGAGAAATGTTGGATAGGAAATAAATTGATGAGCCTCTTGGAATAACACCTGGTTTATCTTCAGCTGAGTGAATGAATGCTCAGTACCTCCAGCTTCCAGCACTGCGCAAGGCACATAGTAGATACTCCATACATAGTTCTAGAATCAAGATGGAAATGTTGTGTGAGAGTGTGATAGAGACATCCAGCACACCAGCCTTCCCTGGATGTGCTGTGACATTTAAAAAGGCCAAATAATGCCAAAGCAAGCAGAACAGTGATTATGCACTTATTCTTAACACAGTTTTAAGACAAGCTAGGCTCAATTGGTTCCCCTGTGAACTCAAGCTGATTCTCTTCTCTCTTGAGCTCTCTATTGTCTTGGCGTTGTTTGCAACTCATTCAGAACCTAATTAAGTTTCAGGATCAGTTTGTTCTCTTAGAGAGTGTGGGTATGCTCAAGTGGTGGGTTTCTTTCTTTCTTTCTTTCTTTTTAATAATTTAAATTATCTGAGTGAAAGGACAATTATAATTTGCTTCTAAAATTGGCCAAAAGTCAGCTTTCATCAAAATAATTCTCGGCAGACATTAGTCTCTGTAAAACCAGGGTATTGTATGAAAGGCAACAAAGAGGATTTAAATAGGCCCCGGAAAATGTATTGATAATCTGGTCATATTAATCCTGTTCTCTAACAGAGTGTGAAATTAGTTGTTTACTTCACTTATCTGGGGCTGGAGGTAGCTGATCACTTGCTGACAGAGCCATATTTTGTGATCACCTTTCAGCGGTGAGCTTCAGCTGGGCTGAAGCCAAACAATTTGACTTCACTGGCCTATGTACCACCTCCAAGGTCAAGGTCAGGACTACCGTTCTCTGTGGGCAGCCAGAAGAACTCATGAACTCCAGTATATCTGGTCAGGGCTTTCATTTGTGCGTGCACATGAAGGTAAGCCAGGACCTAGGTATAATTGTGAAAAGTTAGGAGATTGATCTTCACTGTCTCCACATTTCTTTCCTATACTCTATCCCCACCCCCCATCCAAATTGAAGGTTTATGTTGGTTCATCACCAGTCTACAAATATTACCAAGATGAACATTATTGGAGATGCAATGAAATATAAGAGTAGTGTCTGACCTAAAGGAGTTTATATATATACACCAGAGATTAACTACTGTGGTGAAATAGACACTGTTGGTACTCTGCCCAGATCCCTTTATCAACTTAGTGGAACTGTCCTCCAGTGGTGGTGAGTGTTGGCTGTTAATGGCTCATAGCTGTCCCTTTTCTGGAGAACTGACTGCCCTCAGCCAGTGGGGGTAGGGACCAAAACTAAGAGGTTATGCTTTCTCTACCGTAGCATGAATGACTGACATGGGGTTTAAGAGGCCAGACCTCTTTCCTTAAGGTGGACAAACCCATGGTACAGTCCATGCTAGAGATCCCCCCTTGGAACCGTGCTAAAGCTGGACCTCTGCTGAGATTTACCTTCTTGTTTCCTTCACTTTCTTTCTAGCCTCTGCTCAGTTAATCAAATGCATCTGAATCCCTGTTTCAAGCTCTGCCTCTACGATGCCCAACTTAAGACTTGTAGGAAACTAATACTACCCATAAATGTGATGGAGTAAAAGGAGGAAATGGTATTCCCAAAGTGCAGTGATAGTTAGAACCTTGGAGACAGAGTTGCCTGACAGGACCAGGGTCACGTAGGGACTTGCCATTGCTAAGGAGCACGGTAGGAGTTAAGAAGAAATATATTCTTTTCTCTCTCCTCCCTTCCCCAGGTCTGCATCCCTTCAACCCAACAGATGTCTTAGTCTGTCTGAGCTGCTATAACAAAGCACCATAGACTTAGTGGCTTATAAACAACAGAACTTTATATCTCACAGTCTGGAGTCTGGAAGTTCAATATCAGGGTGGCCTTCAAGGTCAGCATGGTCAGGTGAGGGCCCTCTTCTGGGTCGCAGACTTCTCATTGTATCCTCACATGGTGGAAAGGTCTAGGGAGCTCTATGGGATCTTTTTTATAAGAGCACTAATCTCATTCATAAGGGCTCCACCCTCATGACCTAATCACCCCAAAGTCCCCAACTACTAACACTATCATCTTTGGGGGTTAGGATTTCAATATATGAATTTGGGGTGGGACATAAACATTCAGACCACAACAACAGGAAAGTAGCCAACAATGAGCTGGCAGTCAGTAGAGGTCAGCCTCTTAGGTCCCTAAGCAGGAGAAGAAGGGAGAAAAATCAATGAGGGAGGGATAATGACAAGCATAGCAGCGGTTAGACAATCACAGACTTTTTTGTCTCCTTCAGTCCAACCATCATATTGGTACCAGATTGATCTTTATCAAGTGCTTATTTCATCGTATTCATTTTCCCAGCCTTATTTATTTTTTATTTTTAAAGATTTTATTTATTTATTTGACAGAGATAGAGACAGCCAGCAAGAGAGGGAACACAAGCAGGGGGAGTGGGAGAGGAAGAAGCAGGCTTCCAGCCGAGGAGCCTGATGTGGGGCTCGATCCCAGAATGCCAGGATCACACCCTGAGCCAAAGGCAGATGCTTAACGACTCAGCCACCCAGGTGCCCCCATTTTCCCAGCTTTAAATCCTCCAAGTGTTTCTCATTGCCTATAGGAATGATCCATAAAATTTCTGGATCATGTACCCCATTGGTTAAAAAAAAACCTCTGAAAATGTGCCCCAGTTCATTTATTTATTGCAGGTGTGGGCTGCAAAGACAAAATGCATTTAAGAGGTCTAGTAGAACTTTGATCTTAAAGTAATGGTGGGAATTCTAAAACAGTTCCAGTTGGCAGTGGGAAAATGAATTGTTTAATATCAAGAGCCATCAGACTGCAATAATAATAGCTCCACTTATGGAGCACCTGCTATATACCTGGCATTATGTTAATCACTTTACATATATTATTTCATCTGCTTATCGTAGCAACTCTTCAGGATAAGTATAACTATGAGAGAAGTTAAGTACCCTGCTAATGGTCACATGCTTAGTAAGTGGAGAAGCCAGGATTTGAACTCTATGTCTCCTTAATGGAATCATTCTTCCATTAAACCTCAAAGTTAAGACTAGACATTAGAGAAATGTCTCATTCTGTAGAAAAATCTTGTGTTCTATAGAAAGAGTCATTGGGTCAAGAAAGTGGATAGATGAAAGGAGCCAATCTGAAAAGGTTATATATTGTATGATTCCAAGTATATGACATGCTGGGAAAAGGTAAAACTATGCAGAGAGCAAAAAGATCAGTGGTTGCCAGGGGTTATGGGGAAGAAGGGATGAATAGGTAGAGCAAAGAGGATTTTAGGACAATGAAACTACTCTGTATGACACTATAATGGTAGCTACATGCCGTTATATATTTGTCTAAACCCCTAGAATGTACACCAAGAGTGAACCCTAATGTGAACTGTGGACTTTGGATGAACACTGTAGGTTCATCAGTTATAACAGATACACTCTGGTGGGGCACTTTGATGATGGGGAGGAGATAGAGGTGTGGGGAAAGGGGGCAGATGGGAAATCTCTGTATCTTCCTCTCAATTTTGCTGTGATAGAAAATTGCTCTAAAAAATAGATTCTTTAAGAAAAAGAAAGGAAATGGGGGCGCCTGGGTAGCGCAGCCCACTTCCCCTGCTTGTGTTCCCTCTCTCACTGGCTGTCTCTCTGTCAAATAAATAAATAAAATCTTTAAAAAAAAGAAAAAGAAAAAGAAAGGAAATGGATGCAAGCATGAGTCTATGAGGATGGGCAGTTAGAAAAGATAATGCCTCTAAACATAGGAGAGACCACTCCACTGCACAAGAGAAAAGTGGATTCCAAGGAGTCAGTTAACACATTGGGAAAAGCAAAATTCAGGAAGACATTGATTGAAGAATAAGCTATCTTTATCAAAAAGTTGATAAAGTGCTCACAACATTTCCAGCACTGCGTGAACACAAAGCTTTGTTCCACTAGTCTATTCCTTCTCTCTGTTCACTGTTCTTATAAATTGCATTTCATATATGCTCTGCCTTCTATGTTGCTCTAATAATTGGTCTGCTCATAACCTGTAAAAATAGAGGGACAATCATTTGTTAAGCTATGCATTTATGATTTGCATATTTCGTACATATGAATAAAATTTACTCAAAAATATAAGGCAAGTATGATTCTGTATGGAGGTTGAAATAAATCAGGGATATTGGATCCACTGTTCCTGGTAGATTCAAACAATTCTCCGACTAAAGGTATTACATGTGATAAAAATAGCATTGGGCTAGGGGCTAGAAAACTGGCATTCTGGCCCCAGCTCTGCAATGAGAATAATTGTGTGGTATGGGTAAGGTACCAGCTCTTTCTGAGCTTGAATTTTCTCACATGTAGAAAAGAATGTCCTCAAATCCCTGTTAATATTCTATATGGTTGAGCATAGAACAAGTCTCATCCTCAAACTGACTCCATAACAGATACTAAAATAGATTCGCAACTCTTCCCCAACTGCAAATCCCCCTTATCTGATATTTAAGAGTAGAGCTTGGAAAACATTTTCTAAAGAGGGGCAGATGGTAAATACTTTAGGCTTTGCAGGCCATGCAGTCTTTGTTGCAACTATTCAATTCTACAGTTGCAGTGAGAGCAACCACACACAATACATAAATGAATGAGCTTGCCTGTGTTCCAGTAAAACTTTATTTACCCAAATGGGTGGTGAGCCAGATTTGGCACAGAGGACATAGCTTGTCCATTCCTGTTTGAGGACATAACTTTGCGGCAGTCAGTGCAATATGTTCACAATAATTAGATAAATAGGGCCCTACAGAGTTGGAATGGGAAAGAAAGAGGAAAGGAGGAAAGAAAGAAGTGGGGAGGGGGAAGAGAAAAAATAGAAAAGAAAGAAGGAAGGAAGGAAAGTGGAAAAATAATGGAAAGCAAGAGTGGAGAGCTTTGTGAAAGAGCATTGGGAGAGAAGGTTGGGTGACATCTGCCATACGGGAGGGGCATTGTCAGATTGGAAAAGGCTTGGCTTTGTCATGGAGCTAGCAGCTAAGTTTGGAGAGACCAGTTGGGGTGTGTGTATGTGTGTGTGTGTGTGTGTGTGTGTGTGTGTGCGTGTGTGCGTGTGTGTCTGTGTCTGTGGTGTGTAATGCTGAGACATACCCATTACCTTGTGAAAGAGGTGGCACTCTTTGAATCTAGCATGGTGCTGAGTACCAAGGGGAAACCCACTGAATATTTGTGGAGAAGGAAAGGAAGAGAAGGATTACCCTCACTTTATGGATGATGAAATTCCACTGTAGGGCCCTGATGCTGTGTGAGGTTGAGGACGCCATCACCATTTTCCTAGGGAATCTACAAGGAAACAGAATTCCATGAGGAGGATATTGAATTTCACTCCTTAGAGAATCTTCCAATGTCCTCACAGGTCCAGTCCTCCTCAGAGAAGGAGAAGGGTGTTGGTGGTCGTGGGGGGATCCACATAGCCCAGGCCTACATGATGCAAAGTGTTATCACATGGAAAAGGGAAGGGGGCCTTCAGTGCTTATTGTAGCTGCTGTTTCCGTGAGTTCAGAATCAGAGGCTGTATCTTTCCTGTCACACAGTCTCCCTCTTCCTTTCCCCTTTTGATTCTGAATTCTGATGTGGCAGCTAAGAGGGAGGAAAGCTGAGGATGGACTTCCACACTTGGGGCAGAAAATCAGATTCTGGACCTCTTTCCTGGAACTGGCTGGCTGTTGGCATCTTGAGAAGGCGAGCCAGGGTTAGGAAAGGGAAGTTGGGACGGTGTCTTCAGATAGGACAGCATTCTTCTCTGTGCCATCACATAGAAGGAAGAGAACTGGATTTTTAGGGAATCTGAGAAACTTGGAATGTGATTTAATCGATTAGCCAACAAATCTGTAAGATTTCACACAAGCCATGCACTTAATATAGAGCTGGATTACAGTTTGCACCAATTCATTAATTTTATCTCACAAACTAAAAATTTTGCTATGCAAATATATGCAAATCATATAGAAAAATAGCCTTCTTAGCCAAGCACACCAGTACCTGTTGGGGTTTCTTGTTGTTTCTTTGGTTTTGTTTGTTTGTTTCACGGGCACTGTGCCACTGGAGTGGAAAGTGAAATAAGAAATACATGCAGGATTTGAAATTGTTTGTTGAACAATATCCTGGAAGGTGATTGGAAGGCTTTCTCCTCTGACAAATACCATGGTGATTGGTGTGTCTCTTTTTTCCTCTTTTCCTGCCTAAAACAGAATGAAGAAGATGAGCAACATTTACGAGTCAGCTGCTAATACACTGGGAATCTTTAACAGCCCCTGCCTGACCAAAGTTGAGCTGCGTGTGGCATGCAAAGGCATTTCTGACAGAGATGCGCTTTCCAAACCGGACCCCTGTGTCATCCTCAAGATGCAGTCCCACGGGCAATGGTTTGAGGTAGGCATGTCCAAGGAAGTGGACAGAAGCGCGGCTGGGGGATCCATTCAAAAATGCTTTTGCATTGGCCTGTTTTCAGTGGTTTCTTTTGATGAGATGGAAAACTCTCGAATATGATCACATTTCTGCTTGTATCGTGATGTTTTGAGGCAGCGGTTTTAATACCCTGGATATTTTGAGATTTACCCTTCATCTGTGTGTTCGTTGTGGATTTAGTGATCCTGGGGAAGGGCAGGGAGGATTGCCTTTCAGAGGCCACATCACATAACATTTATTTTGGGGAGTGAAAACTTAATATTAGCTACATTCTACTGGGGGCTCATTGAGGGTCAGGTACTGCTCTAAGTACTTTGTGTAAAATAACTAAGTGGGTCCTCACAACAGTCCTCTGAGGAACAGAGACAGATGAGGAAATACAGAAAGGTTAACGATTTGCCCAAGATGATTCAGCCTGTAAGTGGAAAATCTAACACTTACACCCAGGCTGTTGGGCTCCAGAGCCTGAGCTCTGTATTGCTGTTCTATACTTATGGTGGGATATTTTATACTTTAGGGTGGTCTTGGTGGTTTGGGTGGCAATAACCGCAGGTTGAATTTTGCAGTTGGCTTTTGTTCCTTGATTTGAAACTCAAAACAGGTTGGATGAAGCCTGTTTTTTTTATGTTTTGTTTTGTTTTGTTTCATTTTTTGTTTTTGCTTTTGTTTTTTGTTTGCTGTTAGGTACCTGGTCTGAGTAAGCAATGTTTTAAAGCATCTTGAGGTGAATGGTGGGACAGGGAGGAGCAGGGCGTGTAGCAGAGGGAGAAGTAATCATCATCTCAGAGGCACCAGGTACTCAGTGAAATTTGCAGAAGGGATTGGAAGCCATGCTGAGCAGAGCAATAGGAGACAGCTACCTGCTTTGGGTCCCTTACAGCTAACTCCTCAAGTCTTCAATACTTCTCCCACCTGTTTGCAAATAGCTGGAAGTTGTTCTTCTAGGGGCTAAAATCTTCCATTCCACAGAAGAAAGGAGGCTCCAAAGGCCCGAGAGGCTGCGTGTTTGGTGGGTGAGCAGATGGAATTCAGGTGGAGGCAACTTGCAGAGGGGAATGCAGGACAGAGGAGCAGTTTGGGGGTCTTTACCTTCAGATTTATCCAGGGCTTATATTGTAAACATAAAACAGCGCTCACAGGTATCTTAATGTGTAATGTCTTTTTTCCCTTCTAAATATTCTCACTGACTCTGTTGGTGGGTTTTATTGTTTTTTATTTTTTATTTAACAGAATGGAATGGCAGCCTGAATTAGAAAAAACTCACTCCTTGAAAATTAGAGGAAAGAAATTAGAAAGAAGTCATCTCCTAATGCTCCCTTTACCTAAGTCAACTATTATTTGTGTATGTGTCTTTTCCTCTGGCATTCATATTCTTACACGATTCTTATCGTGCATATAAAATTTTCTTTCCTCATTTTATTACCTAGTAGTATGTTTTTCTATATTGCTGTAATATTCATAATTATAATTTTTAAAGTAGTAGAGTATCCCATCACATGAATTGATTTAATAAATTTCCTGTTTTTTCACTTTGAAGTTACTTCCAAAAATACCATATTTTAAACTGCAATGTTCATCTTTGTGCATAAGGCTTTTCCCTACTATTTGAATGAGTTCCTAGGAGACATTGTCAAATTAGAAGAATAGGTACAAAGGATAGGAAACTTTGGGGGCTTTTGGTACATATTGCCATGTTGCTTTTCTAGAGTGCTGTTTATTTTTTTTTTTTAAGATTTTATTTATTTGACAGAGAGAAACAGCCAGCGAGTGAGGGAACACAAGCAGGGGGAGTGGGAGAGGAAGAAGCAGGCTCCCAGCAGAGGAGCCTGATGTGGGGCTTGATCCCAGAACTCTGGGATCACGCCCTGAGCCGAAGGCAGACGCTTAACGACTGAACCACCCAGGCGCCCCTAGAGTGCTGTATTAAGTGTTACTCAGAGTATGGTTTGCACACACCTACCAGCTCACAAACTCTGTTACCAGTGCGCAGATAAGAAACTTGTGCCCCAATGTAAATTGATTCACTGCTTTCTTCATTTAAAAAGTCGCACTCTTTAAAAACAATACTGTCAGCTGAACGTCCAGCATATGTAACGATAGGCTGATTTATAATCTGGCACTTTGAGAAACACTTCTGTGATATACTTTACACTCTTTTAACAATATACATTCAGGATACAGTTAGAAAAACAGAGCCCATGGCAGGTAGCTAATAAAGGATTTAATTCAGGGAATTAGTAATAAAGGAGTTGGAAATGCTGAGAAACTAAATAGGGACAGTGAGGGAACGCAGGCAATAATAACAGGAGCCTATTACTTTGCTTAGAGTGTCATAGTAGAGTGCTGAGGCCAGCTTGTATAGGCTTGTGAAAGCTGACTCTTAAATATTCGGGAAATTTGCAAGCAGTTTTGGTGTGGGTATGTACATACGACATTGGCAAACACTTCAAATCAGGGCTCACCTCCCACCCAGAGCCAACCGTTACACATGTATCAGCAGACCACTGGGCGAGAGGGGCCAAAGAAGGAGATGGTAGTACCAGAACCAAACAGCCATCTAGTACCAGCTGGATTCATGGAAGGGGGCGCCTATCTGGTGGGAAGATAGAGGAGATGCAGATGGTGCTGGAAATGCTGCCTGGAAGGAGATGAGGATACCCCAGCGTCGGCCTGCCTGTTGCTCTCATGGTTCCCATTAGTGCCTTCCACAGATCTGAACTTGATGGAAGCCCGTTGACAAGGTTTGCGGGGAGAGGGTATAGAATGCACTTGAGAGCAAAGAGGTAAATGACCAGCACGTAAACCTTTGACAACGCACGGTAACTTGAATAATCATTCTCCCTCTTAGCAAGGAATGCATATTTGTTTAGTGCTAACACCTACTTTTCAGTACAAATTCCGCAAGTGGTCTTACGCTAGGAGTTAGAAGCACACCTGTGTGACAAGTTAAAATCATCCGACAGTCTATTTAAACCATGTGGCTACTACTATCTATGTTCAGTGAAGGCTAGCAAACATGGACAGTGCACTGGGATAACATTTATTGATGCGTGCATTTTCCTGTATCTACCCAACATGTCTGGATTTACAGAGAGGTTTCTATGTATACAATTACAGAATTGAGAGAAAGCCGTACAGAAGAGAATTCATGTTGTCTTTTTTATGGGGAAATCTGGTAATTGCCTAAGTGAAGGGAAAAAAAAGAGAGAGAGGCTAGGCTAATTTGCATAATGAAGAGATTGTTGAGGGGGCTGTGTCAGGGTGAGAGAGAGAAAAGTGGGTGAGCTTATCTTTCAGAGGGAATTTTAAAGTTTGGCAAAAGAGACTCTCTCTAGGTCAGCACTGTCCAGTGGAATTCCCTGTAATAATAGAAACGTTCTCCATCTGTGCTGTCCAGTGAGGTAGTCACCAGCCACCTGTGGCTACCGAGCACCTGAAAGGTAGTGTAGCCAAGGAACTAAAATTCTAAGCTATTTAATTCTAATTAATTGAAGGGTAAATGTAAATAGCCAGCATAGTTCTACAGTCTCTGGTGTGCTAGAGAATTTGGCTGGGTTGGGGAGAAGAGGAAAGGGAGTTTGTAAAAATGTTACAGTAGGCTCTTAATTTTACAACTTAAATGGTTTTTGGGGAGATGGAACTAGAGATTGACATTTCTTTTTTATTACTTGTGATTGCTGGCCTGTGCTTTTATAATGGACTTGCAGCAGGAAAGCACCCCGTTATGCCCTGGTTTACAGCTCAGGTTACTACTGCGATAGTTAGAATTGCCCTTAGATGGCCTTCCCATATGGAGGGGAACTGTTGGCTTTTTTAATTAATTGGCTGTAGCCTGTTAGCCCTGGAAGAGAACACTGGCCTCTAAAGTGATCATAAAACTGTAAAACTGATTTTTAGACTCAAAAAGACCTACAGTCTGACCTTCTGTGCTGTTAATAGTATTAAAGGTCAATGAGGATAAATCTAGGTCTTTGAAATATTGGAAATCAATTGGTCTGAAATGCACAAGAGACTGTTGCTCTTTGCAGCCCAGCAGAGTTTGGGATGAATATCCGAGGAGTGAGAAGACAGAGAGGATACTTTTGTTTCCTCCCAGAATATGGAGATGGGATGGTATTCTTGTTGGGTGAAATGTTCAGTATTTCTTTAGTGGCCATGATTTTAACTGTCAGAAAGGAAGGAAAAGAATACTTGTAGATTGGGAATGCATTCGAAATTGAGATTTTTCAGACTTACCATTTAATTTCCCTAATTTGGAATCATACCCCTTTAAAAAAATCTTCCCTGCATCCACTCCTGGCCACAGGACGGCAGTAGTATATGGTGTAGTACAGTGTAATGACATATAGACCACATTTCATTTTCCAGTGAAGTGTGGAAATAATTTCCTCCTACCTTCTGGTGAGTACTGATGTGTTCACTAGCTTCTGGAACTAAACATCGTGGCAAGTGGGAAAAATTAACACTACTCAGGGATTCAAAAGACAAGGGCCCTTGTGAACTAAAGACTTTTATTCAGTTTCCTGGAGCATATGCTCTATCCCCTGGACACACTGGGTGTCCTCCATGAAGCAGAGCTAAGCTCACAATGCCATGGTCCTTGGCAGAAATCCTAAAAATGGCATGTACTTGTCTTATTGGAAAAAGTCAAATTATTCCCACACTGTTAGGCTGTTGCTCCAATCACCTTTAATTCAATTTTTACATTTAATTTTAATATACAGTTAGTGAGTTCTTCCACAGGAAGCGCTAAGTAATTCTGAGAACTAATTACCATTGGATCAATTCCATATGAAAAAATGTCATATGAATCATGTGCTTTGGTAGATTGTTGGTAATAACAGTAATTGGTGGTAATAATTAGTGTGGTTATATCTAAGAGTTATCAGTGGACTCTAATGCAAGGTTATTTTATTTATAATAATATATCCATATATTTATATTTACAAAGGCCATCTACCTGTATTATTTCATTTGCTTCTTACAGTAGTTTCATCAAAAGGTGTTACAGATATTGAAATTAACTCCTGCAGGTATTAGGTATCATGAAAGAACATGGTTTATACCCTCAAAGACCTCAGAGTCTCTTGGAAGAACTCACTGTCTTAGAGGTTCAAATGGTCATATGACCTTGAGGAAGAGGGCTCAAAACAAGGTCGGGACTTAAATTAACTCTTCCTTTCCCTGCACGTGTGGTGGGTAGATGTTTCATGGTGTCTCAGCCTATCTATAACCAATGTTGTGGGTGGACCCACTCTGTGGTTCTTATGATTGCAAGATGTCTTTCAGCAATAACCATCAGGGAACTTTGAAAAAATAAAGGTTTATTACTTATAGAACCTGGAAATTAGATAGGACACCTGCCTTGGGTAGAATGAAAGAGAGGGAGTGTGGACACAGGCCTGGGGTACAGTTTTTATTGGGGTTGGCGTTGGGAGCCTAGGGTTTTGCAGGCTCACTCTTTATTGATGAATTTAAAATGTAGGAATGGGAATCTGAAGTGCAGGAAGGGAAAAACAAGGGGCCCAAATGGTCAGTTTCCAAAATCAATCAAGATTTCTGAAACAAAAGAGCATCAGTACGGGGAGGTGGCCTGGCTCTTTATGAAGTCCTGTGTTTTTTGAGATAGTCCTCTTTGAAGTGGGTGCCTATTTGAAAGCCTCAACAAGCAGCACCTGGGTGAGTCAGTTAAGCATTTGCCTTCAGCTCAGGTCATGATCCCAGGGTGCTGGGATCGAGCCCCATGTCTGGCTCCCTGCTCAATGGGGAGCCTGTCTCTCCCTCTCTCTCTGTCTGCAGCTCCCCCTGTTTGTGATTTCCCTCACAAAAAAAAAAAAAAAAAGAAAGAAAAAAGAAAAAGTTTTTTGAAAGCCTCAACAAAGGAAGCTTAAATCAGGCACCTGCTTTACCAAAAAACAAAAATAAAACAAAACAAAACAAAGCAACCGTCAGGGCTTTTATTACATCAGACCATCTCAGGGTGCATAGGCTACCTTTACGTGGGGTGGGGATAGAAATAAATCGCTGTTTCATCTCTCGTTATTTTCCATCCTCTCTCCCTGCTCCCTGCCCACCCAGATGTAGGGTGTGGTTGCCGTATGATCCAACATCACTGCTAACAACATACAAGGGGAAATATGAGTCCATGGCGCTGGGCTTACCCACTCCCAAATAAATGGGATGTGAACTTTTTCAGCAATTTGCCTTTGGCTAGAGGGCTCATGGAAGAGTTCTGTGGAGCAAGTCTCTTTCATGCTTGGGACAGTAGTAAGCCATCACCCTTTTGTGTATGAGCCAGGAAGATGAAGCCCAAAATAGTAGTTTTACCTGTAACCTGTAACAGAGATACTCAATTTTCCATCGCTCCAAAGTGCTAGAATTTTATAAAAATGGGTCAAGTATGAACATTTGGGTGACAACAAAATAAAGTAGCCATCTGTATATGTTGATACCAGCTAGGAAATCTGTCATTTTACATACATTCTTTCTAATCCTCACAACTACGCTGCAAGGGAGACTTGACTAACCAGGTAAGGACACCGAGACTGAGCAGAATTAATAAATCACCGCAGGTCACACAGCTAGTAAATAGTAAAGTTGGAATCTGGTTGAATCAGGCTGTATTTTCATCACCTTACCAGAAGTGACCAACTTGAAGCTGGAGGCCTCTGTCTAGTCCCACACATATTTTGTTTGGCCTTCATGATGTTCAAACAAGTTTGTACTGTTTGACAAAACCTAAAGATCAGGATATGTCTTCATAAAACTTCAGGTTTCTGGTTTCTCTGAGTAACCAGAAAACCTGGCAACAGGGAACGTTTAGTCCTTGTGTAGCAGTGAGCTGGATGTGGGCAACAGCTGCTCATATCCAGAATATGAGTTTGTCCTCATGCTTCCTGCTGGCCCAGCCTGCCCCACTCCCTTGCCCTACTAGCATGGCCCCCAGGGGTATTTGAGTTGAGACTACACTCCTGCACCTGCCCGGGCTGGGTCTCTGAAACATAGTTAACCTCTCAATTGTGGATACAGACAAGAGCTGAGAAATGAAAAATTAAGTCAATTAAAGCATTCCCTCTGGGTATCACAAACAACCTCCTTTTTCGAAAGATTTTTCTCTTCACACTTTCCTGACTTGCAGCATTTCGGTGGCTAACACCTAGCATGACAGATGATAAAAAACAACAGTTTTCTTCAGTTGTTCACAAAGTTTTCACTGTGGTTTCGCATCAAACTCCCATTTGGGAAAAGTTTGGTGCTGCTTTCTACCTCCCCCTTAGCACGTCCTTAATAAGAATAATTTCTTTCCTTTAAAAAGGTGATATTAGAAATCTTACTCCAAGCACTGAATAGAAAACAAAATGAAACAGTAGAACCAAAAAATATTTCCTCCCTGCTGCCCGAGGTCACATCCCTTTGACCAGAGACTGCAGTTGTGATACACTCGAGTAAACGGAAAGAAGAGAACTGCATTTCATAAGATGCTAAGTGGCTTTCTGATCAGTGACATCTCAAAATTGTCAATGTCATGGTGTCTGAGAGTGGAATTGCACGAGATGGGAACTTGGGGGCTGCAAATGAGGAAAAAATTTGAACTGAAATCTTATGTTGACTATCGATTCTCTTATGTGCCTTGGAGATGATTTATCAGCTGGAAGAATAATGTCTGGCCTCCTGAAGAGAGGAAAGTGCCATGACATGGGCTTCATTGCCTCCTTAGGTTGGAGAAGTGGTGAGCCACACTCTGGACATTCAGATGGAGCATTGGTCGCTATGACTTTTTACAAGTGACCTTGAGTCTCATGATGAGTATTTGGAAGATGAAAATGCAGTTCAAGGAAAGAACTTCAGGAGGCATTTATGATTTAGAGCCTCTGCCTCTAGCTTAAACCACCTTCAGCATCTCCAAGGGGATGTTTTCAACATGGTTCCTGGGTTCCTGTTTTAATGTTTAACTAGACTCACCGCTGATAATCATCTCCTTAAGAAAATCGTATTTCCTGTGTAATTTCAATCCATTTACTCTTTTTTATTAATTGTAACGGTGGTTTATTAAATGATACCTTAAAATATGTTGAGAGTAGTTATACGCTGTATCAGGTAATCTCCTAAGTACTTCATATGTGTCATCATATATAATTACCCAAACAACCTTACAATTTGGGCTCCCTGTATATTTTATAGAGAGGCCCAGGAGAATTAAGTAATTTGCTCTCAGGGCACCTAAGTGGTAAGTGGAGGAGTCTTAACAAATTGAACCCAGACTGTCTGACTCCAGAAACTATGCTGCCACTAAGCTTCACCGCCCTCCTCCGAGAATAATGACTACCATCCTCCAAGTGTCTGCCGTGTGCCATGTCCCAAGTCTCTCCGTGGGTATTCATATAATCCTCATGACAGTGTTAGAAGATGGAGGCTGTGCTTCCCATTTTACAGGCAAGGAAACTGATACATAGGAAAGCAAATGTCCAAGGTCACAAGAAGAGGACGAAGTAGTGATAGGATTTGAACCCAGGCCTTTGAGTCTCCAGTGCCCATGCCACGACTCTGTGCCTCTCTCATCCTGGCCTCTTTGGAGGTAGAGTAACCCCATATAATGCGACTAGTCATTTAAAATGAACATGTTTGGGGCACCTGGGTGGCTTAGTTGGTTGAGTGTCTGACTCTTGATTAAAGCTCAGGTCATGGTCTCAGGGTCCGGAGATCAAGCCCTGTGTCAGGCTCCTTGCTCAGTGTGGAGTCTGCTTGAGATTCTCTCTCTCTCTCTCTCTCTCTCTCTCTTCCTGGGCCCTTCCCCCCACTCATGTGCAAATAAATAAATAAATAAATAAAATCTTTAAAAAATAAAATGAACATGTTTCCCTCTCCTCAGAGAACCCAAGAATTCATTTAAAACTGCATTTATTTTTTTAAAGCAGAAATTAAGTTTGTTTTGGTAAATACTGGAAACATCCTCCTCATCCTCCAATTTATATGGTTTCAGCCTGACTTCCTGAAGGTTCCCAGTGGTGCATGACATAGGGGTCCTGAGTTCAGGCTATTGAGCCAGACTATCTAGTTTGAAGTCCTAGCCCAACCATCGTTATCTGTGCCATGGGCAAATTACCCAAACCTTTCTGTGCCTCAGTTTCCTCACCTATAAAGTGGGTATCCTAATGGTACCTACCTACCTACTGTTATGAGGATTAAATGATTCAATGCTTGTAGAATGCTTATAATAGTACCTGATACAACAGAGTTATGCTCAATAAGTGTTATGATTATGGAACATTAGTCATTTTTCAAGAACTGTTTTCTAAATAAAGATGTGCTCTTTGGTCCTCAAGTTTTCTGAGGACTGATGCAATTAAAAGAGCCCTGTGACTAGAGGCAGAACTTACCTACACCATTAGGCTTATTACTGGTGCCTGAGGAAAGAAGTTTGATTTAAAAGGATTTTCTTTATGTGTTTGTATGTGAAGTGTACAGGCAGCATTGTAACTATGTTGAATGGAGTCAGGAGATGATGCCTGAAGGATATTGCCTGCCACTCCGGGATGAGAACATGGAGTGAATGGTTTGTAAGCAGGCTCTGTTAGCCTCTGTTTCCTTCCTTACATCTTTTTGGTTTTAAACTTTGTGTTCCTCTTCTTTTCTTCTCTCCCCCTTTCTTCCTCTGGGGAGAGTGAAGCGGAGAGGGGCAAGGAGAGATGTAGCTGTGATTAGTGTTGGAGCCGGGGGTCTCCCTTTGTCTTCTCTCCTCCACCTCAGGCTTCATCTGGATTTATCCTCCTCCTGGAGGTGACAATATGGGAAACAGAGTAAATTACGTGAAAACACAGCTTCTTTCCACCTAGTTTTCTCCTCTGTCTGCTTCAAAAGCAACCTGAGGGTAGATGAGGTAGCAAGTTTTTCTTGTTGGCATTTTAAGCCATAGAAATTCCTGGAATGAGATTGAAGTTCTTCAGTGTCTTTATTTGAACCTTAGAACACAAATAATTCTCAACTTCCCCATTCTGAGTCACCGCACCATTTGCTTTGAAGACTTATAAATAGTGTTCTTGGGGGGGGGATAACTACTTTGGAGGTACTGCAAACATTTGTTTGAAATATAAATATAAATATTATTTTTTGCTTCTCAACTTTGATGAGGCAATTTGCATATAAAATGCAACCAAAAGCATCCATTTTGGATGTGTAGTTGGATGAGTTTTGACAAAAATATACACACTTGGGTAACTACCATCCCAATCACGATATAGAACGTTTCCTAGTATATTTGTTAATATTTAAAATACATAACGGAAAACAACACAAATAGTTAAGTTTCAACACATCAGAAACCACTAACTCTCAGATTGTGTTCCCATTGATTGACATGATAGTGACAGAAATTTCAACTTATGAAATGTATTTATACTAATAAAAAGATCACCTTTAACTCTTACACAGAACTGGGGTTCTGTGTAGGATTTTTAAAGGGAAGATATGGTTCCATAGCTAAAAAACATTTGAAAAGTCAGAGAAAGAGTACCATAAGAAGCAGGGCGCCTGGGTGGCACAGCGGTTAAGCGTCTGCCTTCAGCTCAGGGTGTGATCCCGGCGTTATGGGATCGAGCCCCACATCAGGCTCCTCTGCTATGAGCCTGCTTCTTCCTCTCCCACTCCCCCTGCTGGTGTTCCCTCTCTCGCTGGCTGTCTCTATCTCTGTCAAATAAATAAATAAAATCTTTAAAAAAAAATTAAAAAAAAAGAGTACCATAAGAAGAAAAATAGACCCACAGCTGGTTGAGCTCAGAATCAAACTAAATTATTTATGCTGTGACTCACCAGGCTTCAACCTGAAATCCCTGTGGCTGACAACTTAGGAAGCTGCCATTGCAGCCAGGCTTGATCGGAAGTCAGTTTGGAAACATGACTGAGGTCCAGCACAGGTTAACTGTGTGACCTTAGAAAGTCACCTAACATCTCTGAGCCTCTCCTACTGCCTTGTGTCTAAATGGTTGTTGTCGGGATTAAATGATTGGCTGGCAGGACAGTGAAGTGGCTGACGCTATCCACTCTGGAATCAGACCCCTTGGATTATCCATGTCACCTTATGCAAATGCCTCTGCTCTCCTGGGCCTGTGTTTTCAACATCTGTAACACAGAGACAACAACAACAAAACCCTATTCTGTGGGTTTATTATAAGGATGAAATGAGATGATGCGAGGGAATTGCTTAACATAGTACCTGGGTCATAGTGAGTGCTTAATAAATATTAAATACCATAATGTTTATAGGAGATAATGTGTGCAAAACTAATGTGGCTAGCACATCACTCAGCGCTCAGTATATGGAAGATATTATCAGGTAATGTCTACTTCAAGGTGTGTTTAATGCCAGCGACAAGGTTTTCATTTGCTGCCCAGCCCAACAAGAATTCTTGGTCCCATTTGTCTGTGTAAAATAAGAGAACTTTCAGTGGGAAAGTTGGGCAAGTCTTTAAGTTTCTGCCAAGTCTCTGACTAACCACTTTGATCGATTGGTTTCATCTCCCCTGGTCAGGAATTATCTGGGCCTCCTCATCCCCTGCATTCCCTGCATTTTGAAGAAGATGGATAGACTCAGAGCGACTTCATTCCACTTGTCCATGCTCTCTAATCTGTGGGCGGGAATCAGAGAGGCCAAGCTGATAACCTTACCTTTCCATCTTTACTTCTGTGCCAACACCAGCCCCCACTATTTGGTAGTCTTAGGGAAGAAGTGACAAGAAAAATGTTCCCTTCTGGAAACTCCAGATGTTCTCGGGGTCAGTTTATAGGCTAATTAAATATTTTATCTTGATTCAAGCTCAGAAATGTTCAGCTCTCTATCTTGGCTAGTCTGTTTTCAAACACTTGATATTTCAAGAGCTTCCTCTCATCTGAGAATTTAGTCTTAGATATTTTCTTCTTGAATGTGAAGACTAGTTCTTCTTGTTGAAAGATTACAGCTTTGGAACTGTGTGTCGAAGCAAAAAATTCTGATACCTTTTTAACCTTCCTTTGGTGAATTCTAGCCCTTTCAAAACAGCTTCTGGGAAATGGATTTATGGTGGGGGAACCTATTTAAGCTTGCCCCGATTGAAGATTTACTTCAGCCAGTTTGTTCCAATGACTACTTTTGCATAACAATTAGCCCAAAATTTAATATCTTAAACAATCATTTTGTTAGATTATTGGATTCTGTGCGTTGAGACCCCAGACAGGGCACAGTGGGAATGGTTTACCCCTGTTCCACAACGTCCAGGGCCTCAGTAGGGAAGACCGGAAGGCTGGCAGTGATTTAAGTCTGGCGTGTCAAATCATGTGAAGGTGTCTTCACTCTCGCGGAAGGCTAGAACTTCTGATTAGAGCATCTGCATGTGGCCTTCCATGAATAGGCCATCTCAGGCTAAGGACAGAAACCCATCCTTTTGGGTTGGGTTAGATGTTTGTCACACAGTTAAAAAAAAAAATCTATATCTGGAAATGTTGATTAACTAAGGAGCCCCATCTTACCATTACATGATCCTATGATTACCCTAAAGGGTATAAATAGGGGGAATGTAGGCATATTTATAATCTTAATTCCCATTTAGGGTACTGTCTTGGAAGTTTGAAAGATTCAAGTATAGAACTTGTAAAAGGAACAACTTTTTACTCAGAGTGTTAGACTTAGGAAATGCATAGCTTCAAGAAGTACAACAGAAAGAAAGTATAAGTTGAAATCTCTCTCTTGATTTTGAACACCAGTTTAAATAATAATGTGTATATCTGCTACCACCACTAGATAAAACACAGAAGAAGAAGGAAAAAAAAAAGAGTCACTGGTATCTACATAGTCCTCCCACATTTTCTTTCATTGATTCCTCACAATAGTCTAATATTAAATTCAGTGCTATTATTTTTACTGCTAATTTACAGATGAGAGAACTGGAAGTCAGGGTTGTTGTACCAATGTTTCCAAGGTTATATGGTCAGTATGTGTGGAACCTGTCATTTAAAGTCCTCTGACTTCAAATTTCAAAACCTTTGGTTGTACCATGAGCGCTCTCCTGCTGGTGCCCATTATTCCAAGTCCTGCCCCCTTTGTAGAAGCCAGTGCATCCATCCATGGCTGTGGGAGCCACCAAAGCCCAAACACAATCATCTTCATCTTCTTGCTACTCAATCCCTCTCTTGCCCACTCCCTACCTGCTACCTTGAAATTTGCCCAACCACATTTTCCAATACAAATATGTATTTCCACAATAATTTTTTAAAAGATTTCATTCATTTATTTGAGAGAGCGAGCACAAGCAGGAGGAGGGGCAGAGGAAGAGGGAGAAGCAGGCTCCCCACTGAGCATGAGGGGCTCGATCCCAGGACCCCGAGATCACGACCTGAGCCGAAGGCAGATGCCCAACCAACTGATCCACCCAGGTGTCCCATATTTCCACAATAATTTACTGGCAAAAGAGAAGTTCATCCTATGGGTATATAATCTATGATAAGTAGTAGAAATTGCTATGAAGGAAAATGAAGCAGGGATGAGAGTAGGGAATGATGGGAGGACTAGTTTAAAAATCGTGGTTAGGAGAGGGCTTATCTGAGGAAGCAGTATTGCACAGGCACTTGAATAGGGAAGGGAGTGAGTCATCTGGATATAGGGGAAGGGTGTTCTAACAGAAACATGAGCAGAGGCCATGACACAGACATTTCTTGGCCTGTTTAAGGAACGGCAGGCAGACAAGAAGACTAGAGAGCAGTGGGATATGAAGACAAGAGAAAGGAAATGATGTGGGAGAGGCAGCTAGGGACCAGAATGTGTGGGGCCTGATAAGCCATGTAGGGATCCTGGATTTTTATTCCAAATGTGATGGAGGGGGGAGAATTGGAAGGCTTGAAGCAGGGAAGTGATTTGCATTTTAAGAGATAACACTGTTTGCTGTGCCAGACAGTGTACAGAGACAAGAACAGATGCTGGAGACGACTCGGGAGCTACTGTATTTGTCCAAGTGAGAGATGTAATAGTTTGGATCAGGTGGTAACCATGGAAAAGATGAGAAGTGATTAGAAATGAGGTGTATTTAAAAAGTAGACTCTATAAATTTGCTGACAGATTAGACAGAGGGTATGAGAAAAAGAGAAATCAAGAATGATTCCAAAGGTCTGAGCAACTGGGTCAGTTATGATAGACAACATGGGCACGAGCAGGTTGCGTCAATAAGTCTGCAATGAACGTGCTTCTAATGGTGAGAGACAGTGTAATATATTGGAACTGGTGCAGTGTGACCCTCGTTACAGACTGTCTATATTTTAATCCCAGCTCCATTTACCAGTTATAACATCTTCTACAAGTCAGTTTCCTCCATTTTCCCATCTGTGTAATGGGAACAATAAAAATACCTACTTTGCAGGGTTGTTTGGAGATTTAACACACACCAGTGCCTAGCACTTAGAATTACGTGACTGTTAGCCATCAGTGTTATTATTAACAATTCCGAGAACACAGATGATTGCTTCCTTAGGGGAAGTGTTGGGTCAATGATATACACATATTTTAGGCTTACCCGATTGCTTATCTGGAATAATCATACCAACGTGTCCCTACCAGCAAACTGTGAGATGCAAAGGAGGCAATTCTTTAAAAAATATTTTAAATATTTAGAGTTTATCATAAAGACTTCCTGGACCTTTGTCATCCTCTCTTGCTCCAGTCACAGAATGAGTATTTCCTCGGTTTGGCATCATTTGAGCTCACTTAAGTGATTCTAATCACATTTCTGTCCTCCTTCCAAAATTATCTTTATATTAATATGCATTGCAGTTATTACTATAATATAACATGACTGATATGATAATAAAATACTAACATAATTAAAACAACTAATTACTAACATGTTTTTATTACTGTACAGTGTGTATGTGTGAGTTTGCAAGAGAGTGAAGAGGTGCACGAGAGCAATGTGGGCTGCATATGTGTGTGTATTAGAACTGAAGAATGAATCCAAACATCTCCAGGTTGTCACCTTTAATTCTGAATGATCACTGCATTTGATTCTGCACTTTATTTAAAGAGAGGAAGAGAAATTGATTTAATAGCCTGTCACATTATACAACACAAGAAGAACTTGGGAAGAGAAAACGCTCTGGTATTCTAAGTGGGAAGAAAAATATTGTGACAGTTCCATGGAGAAATTTCTGTGCAGAGAGAACTGGTAGGAATTATGCTGATGAGCTGAGGATCTTAGGAAAATGCACGGCTTCCATGGAATAAATTTGACCACTATATCCCAGAGCTCTGTGTTATAGAAGACTGTTTTTCTTTCTTATACAAGGAGAGCAAGAAAAGAGAAACTCCAGTGGTTTGTTCTCTTGTTCTCATTCCTTGAAAATAATTTATTCCATCATCATTTCTTCTGGGGGTTTCTGAAATACTCTATTTAACTGAGATGGGATCAATAACAACAAATTATGATAATAATATGATAGAATTAGAAAATTTAATCCAGAGTGTTTAATATCTTAGTGTCAAACTCAGACATCCTGGAGAAGTCGGTTTGTACTTTAGTGAACAGATCATGATAGGGAAAAATAACCTCCAGCCACTAGTGAGACACCTAGAGCTGAACAAGTTGGTTTATTATTGCTTATTGCCACAAGGGAGAATACTCTCCTTGGGGAGCTGTGAGATATCTCAGTAAGAGAGTTTAAGAAAGGACTTCTAGAATTTGGGTTATTGCTAGGTGTTTTCAGGAGAATTTAAGGAAGGACAGCTTTACTTTGATTTGGATGATTCCAGGGAGCCAGGACAATTTTATAATTGAGTACATTAACAGATCTTATTTAGAGGGAAGAATAGACCAAGGCTAAAGCTATAGTCGGTAAAGAAGCAGCAGTCACTCATTTTGACTGGGATGGGGGATGTTTGCTCATTTTTGTGGTTTGGATGGTGTTTATGTTATTGTCTGATTCAAGTGTGATTATGGAGCAGTTTAGCTTTTGTCTTGCTCCATCATGGGTACATAGTGGCTATGTGTTATAATAGTGTTCTCTGAGAGATTTTTTGGTTTAACAGAACACTAAAACCTAGCTATACGTGCCAGGCCAGCTCCTGGTAACACCAAGGCCTAGCTGATAACTCTCAGTCAGCCCAGCAAGCCAGCTTCCAGATGTCAGGGGCTACTCTCCTCTTGCTCAGAGCGAAACCTCGAAGTTAAACTGTTCTATTTCAAAAACATCTTCTTAACAAGGGACCAACTTGTTGGCTAAGCAAAATATGAATCATAGCAAGTCTTGAATCCAAACAAATAACCTGTTTATTTCTCAGCTCTCCTTATTATCCAAAGAATGATAATTATTATATTCAATGCACATGGATTCTTTTTTTTTTTTTTTAAGATTTTATTTATTTGACAGAGAGAGGGGCAGCAAGAGAGGGAACGCAAGCAGGGGGAGTGGGAGAGGGAGAAGCAGGCTTCCCGCTGAACAGGGAGCCTGATGCGGGGCTCGATCCCAGAACACCGGGATCATGACCTGAGCCAAAGGCAGACGCTTAACCCACTGAGCCACCCAGGCGCCCCTGCACATGGATTCTTGAAGTTATTTTTTCTCCTTCAGTTAACCCTGAATCTCCCTTCTGCCCTTTCTCTATCTCCCTGATCCGTTGGAGGGAAAATTCCCAAGAGCGTATTTTAAGGCATTCAAGTTTCTGCTCATCTCTCGTATTGCAAGCTTGTTCAGAAATACTCTGAGTCTATCACATAGGGCATGAGTTTTCACGAGAGAGCTGGATAGGAAATTTTTTTTTTTTTAAGATGAGGTAGATGGCTTAATTTTTGTCCCATTTATTAAGTCAGCTTCTAAGTTGTGTTTGGGGGAAAATTATTTTCCAGAAGTTCCATTTTGTAAGTATTACCTGGTCACTGGCATTTATTCAATAAATGGCAGTTGAATACCTACTGCACGCCATGCCTTCTCCTTGCCACTGGATGTGCGAATGGGCAGTTATGGTCTCTGTCTTCAAAACCTCACATTCCTTAAGGGACAGAAAAATGTGTGAGCCAAAGTATTCTTTATAAGCTTGGAGGGGTCAGAGGAAAGTATATTCAACTCTAGACTGGGAAGATGCTACTTAAACTAGATCTCAGGGGCTGAGGTAGACAAGATAGGGAATAACGTTGTCTAAAAGGGAAAATTATGCTATATGCAAAGGACAGACTTTAACAGGAGGCAACAACCCCTCCTACTGTCCAAACTCAATAATTCTGACGATAAATGGTTCTTGATAGGACTTTATGAAAGGACCATCATGTTTTTGGCTAGAGCTCTGCCTAAGCCATACCCCCAGAAGAGAAGATCTCTTCTATTTTTAAAGACCTTTTGAAAACAGGAGTCCGCAGTCATCCTAGGAGGTAGATGGGTTTTGAGTCACAGAGCCTATTAGCACAGATGGTGTTCAGCAGTTCTCAGTGGGGAGAGGAAGGGATGCTCCAGGAAGGATCAGGGGCCAGTTTGGAGGGTTTAATCCTTTGAATAGAGAATAACTCTGATGCAGCCTTGAGCTTGAATTAGATCACTTCTGTGCCAGCCTTTTCCCGAGAACATACCACAGGAGACAACTGACTTCTTTTACATCACAAGATCTTGGGGAATGATGAGGAAGCTTAAGAAACAATTTATTAATGGAAATAGGTCTATGTTAGTCACAAGGTGTCTGCCTTAGTTACACACGCCCTTACTCATACATACTCCTATAGTGTTCCACACTCACTTCATTCACTTCATGTAATCATATTTTTGTCTCTTAGATAATCTCACACACCGTGTGGTCCGCCCTCACTGACAAACTCTAGGAACTAGTCTGAGTCTGTCTGTTTTAACAAACAACACACACCTTTATACACTTTTAGATTCACTTCATAGTTAATTCTGGTTAGTGGACTTACCAAATGAAACTGATTCAAAGAGTTAAACAGTAGGAGATAGTCTCAGTCATACTTTTGATAGAATCTTCCAGAATAAACAAATGAATTTCCTAGGTGTTCCTTATTCAGGAACTTAGGGTGGGGCAAGATAAGATCTATAAGGGCAAGACTTTTTAAAAAAAATTATTATTTAAGTATGGCTGATTTTCAATGTTCTATTGGCTTCAGGTGCACAACATTTGACTTGACAATTCTATATAGTACTCAGTGCTTACCACTGTAAGTGTAGTTACCATCTGTTACCATACAACGTTATTACAGTGTTATTGACTGTATTGCCTAGGCTGTACTTTTCATCCCTGTGACTTATTTGTTTTATAACTGGAATTTTGTAGCTCTTAATCCCCTTTACCTATTTCATTTATCTTCCCACCCCCCCTCCTCTTTGGCAACCATGAGTTTGTTCTCTGTATTTATGAGTCTTTTTCTGTTTTATTTTATGTTTTAGATTCCACATGTAAGTAAAATTATATGGTATTTATCTTTTTCTGTTTGACCTATTTCACTTAGCCTAATACCTTCTAGGTCCATCCATGCTGTTGTAAATGATATGACCTCATTCTTTTTTATGGCTACATAGTGTTGTATGCATGGGGGTCTGTGTGTGTATCATTGGACACTCTATCATTGAACACTTAGGTTGCTTCTGTATTTTGCTATTGTAAATAACGTTGTGATAAACATAATGGTGCATACATCTTTTTGAATTACTGTTTTTGTTTTCTTTGGGCAAATACCCAGTAATGGAATTATTGGATCATACGGTATTTCTATTTTTAATTTTTTGAAGAACCTCCATACTATCTTCCATAGTGGTTGCACCAATTCACATTCCTGCCAAGGGTGCACGAGGGTTCCCTTTTCTCCACTTCCTCACCAACACTTGTTATTTCTTGTCTTTTTGAGCTAGCTATTCTGACAGGTATAAAGTGATACCTCACTGTGGTTTTGATTTGCATCTCCCTGATGATTAATGATGTTAAGCATCTTTTCATGTATCTGTTGGAAATCTGTATTTTCTTTGGAAAAATGTCTATTCAGATTTTCTACTCATTTTTTAATCAGATACTTATTTTTTTGGTGTTGAGTTGTACAGTTTCCTTATTTTTATTGGATATTAAGCCTTTATTAGATAAATCATTTGCAAATATCTTCTCGCATTCATTGAGTTGCCGTTTTGCTTTGTTGATGGTTTCCATTGCTGTGCAAAAGTTTTTTATTTTGGTATAGTCCCAATAGTTTAGTTTTGCTTTTGTTTCCCTTGCCTGAGGAGACATATCTATAAATATGTTGCTAAGGCGTGAGGGCAAGACTTTTATCTACATTACTCATCACTGAATCTCTAGCTCCTAGGACAGTGTCTGGTACTTGGTAGGTGCTAAACAGATACTTGAAGGTTTAGATGAATGAGGTTTTCTCTTGCTTTCAGAGATTGTTGGTGTTTTATTAGTGCTGAATCTGATCTTTTGGAAGTTCTTCTGTAGAGATTAGTGCACCCCATCTAGTTGTAGCACCTTTGTTCTTAATAAAATATCTTATTTCTTGATAGCAAATGGGGGTCAAAGATATGTCCTCTTGTTATTTGAAACATCTAATTGGAGGGGTGCCTGGGTGGCTCAGTCGGTTAAGCAGCTGCCTTTGGCTCAGGTCATGATCCCAGGTCCTGGGATTGAGTCCTGCATCAGGCTCCCTACTCAGCAGGGAGTCTACTTCTCCCTCTGCCCCTCCCCCCTACTCATGCTCCTTCCCTCCCTCCCTTTCCCCCCCTCAGATAAATAAACAAAATCTTTAAAAAAAGAGAAACATCTAATTGGAGTGAAATTTTGTTCAAGTCTGTCTTTGGAGGAATGTCCTCTGACAATCATTTTAAGTAAACATTTTATTTTACAAATCATAAGCGTACAGCCCAAGAAATTTTCAGAAAATGAACATAACTATAACATCAGCACCCAGATTGAGAAACAGAACATGAGTTTTACCCTGGTGCACATTTTGTGCCTACTTCCATTCACTACCTCTCAACATGTGCTAGAGGTAACCACTATGCTGACTTCTAACAGCATAGGTGGGTTTTGTCTTTTTAACTTTCATACAAATAAAGCATGCATTATGTATTGTTTAGTGGTGGGCTTCTTTCATTGAGCATTATATTTGTGAGATTCCTGGTATTGCATAGGGTCTAGTTCATTCATTTTCATCGATGTCTACTGCTCTATTGTATGGATATTCCACAATTGATTTATCCATTCACCTGCTGATAAACATTTGGGTTATTTCCAGTTTAGGCCTGCAATGAATCATGCTGCCAAGAACATTCTTATACATCATTTTTGATGAGCATATGTATATGTTCCTTTTTATAAATACCCGGGAACACAATTGCTGGGTCATAGGGTGAGCCCATGTTTATCTTTAGTAGATATTTCCAAAACGTTTTCCAAAATGGTTGTACAAAAGTACACTCCCATCAGTACTGTATGAGAGTTCTGATTACTCCAAATGTTCTTCAATATTTGATATTGTCTATCTTTTTCACCTTAGCCATGTGGTAAGTATGTAGTAGTATCCCCAGTAGAGTTTTAATCTGCATAACCCTGATGAATAAAAAATAGGAAGACTTGCAAATATTTGTTGGGTATTTGGATATCTTATTTTGTGAAATACCTCTGCTGATAAACAATTTATTTAGTTGTTATCTCTATTCTGCATATATGTTCCCAACCCTAACAGTTGTTTTCTCTTCAACCTGTTCCTAATTCACTCTTATAATAGTTATTACAGTAATCACCAGGGTAATTCATAGTTATTACAGTCATTTTTGCCATTACTCTTTTTTTGTTGAATTTTAAACTGTTTTAGTTACCTTTATTACTGATTGATATTTATATTATTGATATCTTTGAATTCAAAATGCTATTCTTGACCCACAATTGTTGTAATCATTATCCATGCTATATCAGAGGCTTTTTAGTAAACCACAGTACATCTCTGTACCAGCTAAGAATGCTTTCACCTGTGACAGAATGAGGCTAGAGGGTCTTAAACAATAGGGGTTAATTTCCTCAAAAACAAGAAGTTTCTGGTATTGGGTCAGCCACTCCATATCACCATTAGGAGCTCAGATTCTTTTTGCATTTTCTTTGTGCCATTCTTAGTAAGTTTATTGGCTTTTTCCCCCGTAGTTGTTGCCTCCTGGACACAAGATGGTTGTTGAATTGCCAAATATAATATCTACGTTCTAGACAGAAAAAAATGAGATTTGGCAGGAGGATGTGCTATCCATGCCTGAAACCCTTCTTTAATGGACAATTTTTGTTCCTAGAACCTTTTTTTAAAAAAAGGTTTTATTTACTTATTTGGGAGAGAGGGAGAGTGAGAGAACACAAGAGCATGAGCAGAGGGAGGGGCAGAGGGAGAAACAGACTCCCTACTGGGCAGGGAGTCCGATGCAGGGCTTGATCCCAGGACCCTGGGATTATGACATGAGCCCGAGGCAGACGCTTAACTGACTGAGCCACCCAGGGGCCCCATGTCCCTAGAACCTTGATGGGCTTACATTTCAATGGTCATTGTGTCACTGGTTACTACTAGCTGTAAGGGACCCTGGGAAATTAGTGGTTGGTTTTGTAGTTCCTAAAGTAGAAGAAGGCAAGGAAGGAGAGTGTTGTATCAATTCTCGGTAGTTTCACAGTAAAATCTTTGCTGCAAGTATTTTTGTGGCAAGCATTTTAGCCACATAACTAATTGGCTATAAGGCAATTTTACCATAAAAGGTAAAAAAAACCAAAAATGACTGGTTGACAATTTGATTTGACAGCTTGTTGGTTTTACCAGCTGGTTGCGAGTTTGGTTTCATTTCTCCATTGATGCAGCACTCCCATTTTTAAAAAAAGATATATATAGAGAGAGAGAGAGAGAGAGAAAACGAGCAGGGGTAGGAGCAGAGGGAGAGGGAGAAGCAGACTCCCTGCTGGTCAGGGAGCTCAATGCAGGGTTCAGTCCCAGGACCCTGGGATCATGACCTAAGCTGAAGGGAGACACTTAGCCAGCTGAGCCACCCAGGCACCCCAATACTCCCATTTTCATACTAAATAAATCTTAGCCCTCATAATGGTCTGGACAGTGGTACAAAGTTTTGAACCCACATTTCCCGTAGAACTTTGGAACATCTATCAGCAGATATGTGACAATATGCCAAAAACAAACAACGGTATAGAAGGCTTTCACAATGCAATACAAACTCAGTTACAAATATGCATTCTGGTATTTGTAAACTGATACCTTTCTTATGGAAGAAAATATTTTGCAAAAAAAGAAAAAGTGCAATGCCAAATGAGGAGATGAATCCACAAGCAAAAAAAAAAAAAAAAAGTATAATACTATGACCAAATGACTTTGAAGACAAGTGCTTAGCTACAACCCACAAAATAGAATCATTTATTTGTGCAGTATTGCTATGAATCTACACACATTTTAAATCTATTCAAATATTTTGTATTTTGCAATAGAGTCTGTTGCTCATTTTTCTTGTTTTATTATGTCCTTTCTAATGAATATCTTTCTCTTATTTTTTGTGTTTTTATCTTACGGCAAAATTGTCTTATGGCCAATTAGTTATGCAACATAAGTGCTTTCAGCAAAGATGCTTGGGGCAAAAGCATAAATACTATAAAATACCAGACATGGAAGATTTGGTGTCAAGGAAACAAACATACAGGGTCTGCTGTAGACTGTTAAAGAAAAGAAGCCACAGACAGCATAATACCGTCAATTCCTCTTTAGCCTTGAAGAAAGTAGCACTAGAATGACTTTTTGAAATATAGAAAGTGTCCTTTGTTGATGCTGGTGCACCTTATACCCGGTGCCTGGAGTACGATTTAGGGAGCACTTGCCGTCTCGCCCCTAGCTGTTGCTTCTGACTAGTGATACTGCACACATGCTTCATTAGGCTCTGCCGCCTTTTGTCAGTTACCACACAGATTAACCTTTACTGAAATTGATGATAACACACACACACACACACACTCAACGAAAAGGGGAAAAAGGATGTCTCATCACAATAAACAGCTCTCAGAATCAATGAAGGGCAGGCCCTCCGTTTGGTTGTGGTTGGAATTATGTATAAATAGATAAATATTATTTGCTTTTGCTTTTTATTGATAAATATGGAAATTGTTTGCCTCTGGTAAAGTAGCTCATTTCTTTTTTTTTTAACTGCACTAATGAGTAGATAAGATGAAAACACAAACCAACAAAAACCAAACAACCTGTTTATACTTTCAAAAGCCCAGGAAAATTTCTGATGGCAAAAGGCAAAATGGTTTCTTTTTAAACATTTTTCTCCAGGGCGCCTGGGTGGCTCAGTCAGTTAAGCGTCTGCCTTGGGCTCAGGTCGTGATCCCAGGGTCCTGGGATCGAGCCCACCCTTGGGCTCCCTGCTCAGTGGGGAGCCTGCTTCTCCCTCTCCCTCTACCCCTCTCCCATGCTCATGCTATCTCCCTGTCTCTCATGCTCTCTCTCAAATAAATAAAATCTTTAAAAAACTTTTTTTCCAGATTTACTTAAGAATGATTGACAACTTAAAAATTGTGTACATTTATAATATTCCACATGGTTTTTTAAGGTATACAGTGTGATGATTTAATACATATACACATTGTGATATGATTACCACAATACCTCACATGTCACCTCACATAGTTACCTTTTTTTTTTTCCTGGTAAGAACACCTAGGATCTACTCTCTTAGGAAATTTCAACTATACAATATAGTATTATTAAGTATAGTCACTATGTTGTATATTAGATTCCCAGAAATTACATCTTATTTTTTTTAAAGATTTTATTTATTTATTTGACAGAGAGACAGACAGCGAAAGAGGGAACACAAGCAGGGGGAGTCAAGAGGAAGAAGCAGGCTCCCAGTGAAGGAGCCTGATGTGGGGCTCAATCCCAGGACCTTGGGATCATGCCCTGAGCCGAAGGCAGACACTTAACGACTGAGCCACCCAGGTGCCCCAGAAATTACATCTTATGACTGCAGGTGTCTACCCTTTTTACCAACATCTCCCCATTTCCTCCACCCTCCACTGTTCTACTCTCTGGTGCTATGAGTTCAACTCTGTTTCCACATATAAGTGAGATCATACAGTATTCATTTTTCTGTGTCTGGCTTATTTCACTTAGTGTCCTCCGGGTTCATACATGTTGTCACAGATGGCATGATTTCCTCCTCTTCTTATGGCTGGTACATCCTTCCTTCCTTCCTTCCTTCCTTCCTTCCTTCCTTCCTTCCTTCCTTCCTTCCAAAGATTTTATTTTTTTATTTGAGAGAGAGAGAGAAAGAGCATGAGCAGGGTGAGGGGCAGAGGGAGAAGCAGGCTGCCCGCTGAGCAGGGAGCCCGATGCAGGGCTCAATCCCAGGATTCCAGGATCATGACCTGAACCGAAGGCAGGCGCTTAACTCACTGAGCCACTCAGGCGCCCCTCTTATGGCTCTTTTGTGTGCCAATCTCAGCCTATTGATAACCAGTGTGTGGCTGGACCAGTGCTTTCGGTTCTTACTACTACTACAAGATGCCCTTTAGCAATAACCATCAGGAAACTTTGAAGAAAAAAAAAAAAGTTTATTACTCACAGATTCTGGGAAGCAAATGACATATCTGGGGCCACATAGGGAGGTCGTGGGTAGAGGGAGAGAGAGAGGGGGCACAGGGGTCTGGGGTTCTGCTTTTACTGGGGGTCAAGGGTAGGGGCCAAGGGCTTCATGGGCCTACTCTATATTGGTGAATTTAAAGCTCAAGAGTTAGAACTTAATGTGCAGGAAGAAA